>NC_057343.1:142810000-152222500 GCF_016509475.1 Prionailurus bengalensis | reverse complement strand
AGTAAAAAGTCATTATAAAAATTTATGACACAGTTGGGAAAATCTGAATATTGATTGTGTGTATTTGATAAGATTGAGGAAATATTGACTTCTGGGTGTAGCTTGTTTTATAGATGTGATTCTTTTTTTTTTTCAGTTAAAAAACAAGCCTTAATCTTATAAAGCTATCTGCTGAAATATTAAAGAATGAAATGATGTCATGTCTAGAATTGGTTTCAAAATAATCTGGGGTGGGGGTAGGAGATGGAAATGGGAATATGTTGAAACAAAGCTGTCCGTGAGATAATAGTTGTTGAAGGCAGGTGTAGTTGTGTGAAAGTTTATTATATATTCTACTTTTTCATATGTTTGGAATTTTGATAATAAAAATTTAGATAAGTAAATTAGAAATACATCAATAAATACATAATAAGCTAAAGCGGTGATTCAGGATCAGAGGTCACAGGTCATGATAAAAACAATTTCTCAGGCATGAAGTTATCAGAGAAGATATTTTATGAGGACACTGAAGACTGTGATTTGCAGCATTCCCGTAATTGAAGACCATATTTTCTCCACATAGAACACTGGCTTTTAAGCAAGGATAGACCTTCTTTCTGAAAATAGACCTGACAGTATGCAAGTGGCTGACTACCTAACTGAGGACACTCAAGGACATCAAAGGAGACCAAAAAACTGGGTCTATAGATGTGGTTGCTACATCTTCCTGTTGTTTTAATAAGGCTGGCTTATGAGAAGTCTAACAGAGCATATGACTGGTATCCTCCCAGAAGCACCCCTAACAACACAGCTCATCCAGTCCAGCCTTGCCATGCCCACATTTCCCATTTGCTCATTGTCGCAATTCCACCTTTCATTCACACAGTTTAGGTTTTTGGTTTTGAGATCAGGGAACTGTCCAAAAATTTTTTCTCATTCAAATAATTCATTAGAAAGTATATTTTTCTAGAATCTGGTTGTTTTGCAGTGGGAGGGACACAGTAAGTAGCTTGTGCAAGGTGGTGACAAAAAAAGTCTCCTCTCTCCTCTTATCTGAATCCTAACCATCCAAAAGGAGATACCCAAATCCAATAAATGGAGTTCCTAAAAAGATGAATGCTACATCTTCCATTTAAAAAAAGTTCCTCATGGTCTCTAGTTCAATATCCCACAAATAACCTATATCCTACATTTCTTGAAATGAATTGATGTGCGGACTTTTTTAAAAAATCAACATTGGGGCACCTTGGTGGCTCAGTTGGTTGAAGGTCTGACTCTGGCTCAAGCCATGATCTTGTGGTTCGTGAGTTTGAGCCCCACATCGGGCTCTCTGCCATCAGCGCAGAGCCCTCTTCAGACCCTCTGTCCCCCCTGTCTCTTTGCCCCTTCCTCACTTGCGCACACACTCTCTCTCTCACACACAAAATAAATGTTTTATTTTAAATCGCTGTAAACTTTGAATTCTTGGTATATTTTTAGCTAATAATTCTGTCTATAATGTTACTGTACTAGTAATATTATTAAAATATCATGATGCATCCTAATGTTCACTTTTACTAAATGCTGAAAAAGCCATGGGAGCATGGCTTTAAAATATGATTTAAAATCTGATGTGTGCTTTGAAAGCACAATCAGCTTTGGGGACACAAGGCTAGTGAGCATTTTTGTAGACTGGTTACATTTTGTACTGCAAGATGTATTACAGAAATTGTAACTGAACTTTTGGAAATACTTACCACCATTGTTAGAATGTTCATTAGAGTGTTCTTCTTTTTAGACACAGTCTTGCTTATAATGTCCATTTTAAAAGTTGCTAGGGGCGCCTGGGTGGTGCAGTCGGTTAAGCATCCGACTTCAGCCAGGTCACGATCTCGCGGTCTGTGAGTTTGAGCCCCGCGTCGGGCTCTGGGCTGATGGCTCAGAGGCTGGAGCCTGTTTCCGATTCTTTGTCTCCCTCTCTCTCTGCCCCTCCCCCGTTCATGCTCTGTCTCTCTCTGTCCCAAAAATAAATAAACGTTGAAAAAAAAAATTAAAAAAAAAAGTTGCTACCCAGGCTTATAAAACAAAGTTATAATGTCTTCCCATCAACAGTATTAAAAACATTCATCTCTCAGAAAGTGTTATAAAGAAATTCCACTGCAATAATAATTCAAATATTAAAGTAAATATAAAAAGTGATATATTGTATGATAGGATACCAAAAGATTAGAAATTCTTCACAGGACTCTATTTTAATTTCTGATAAAAGCAAAATACCAGTATAGTAACCAGCCACTAGTCATTATGTCACCACTAGTCACTAAGTAAATTTCAATCAATTAAATTTAAATTATGTTTAAAATTCAGTTTTTCCATTGTACTAGCCACATTTCAAACACTGCTACTGGTTACCATACTGGACAGTGCAGATATAGAGCAATGTCCGTCATCTCAAAAAGTTCTTAATGAGTAATGAGAACTCACTCATTGTTAGAGTTTGTTGGAGAAAACATTACTGAGGAAAGGATGTGCATGTATCAATTTATTTCTACCCAGTCATTTCTCCTTTGGTATAGGAGGCTGAATTAAACCTGTAACATTTAAACAGTTTTTCCGAAAATCTATATTCTCATGCAAATACTTAAAATTGTTCCACAAGCAGTGCAAATAGATTTATTTTCTACTCTTGCTATATAAGGAGAATGGAATTTCAAAAGATTCCACTTGCTCAAGATAGGGAATTATGGCATTAGCCAGTGTTCTTCCCTTCTGATTCACATTTTCTTTCTTTATAAAGATCTATTCTAACCCTGCTCTGCTTCCAAGTTTACCCAGCAATAGCCAAGCCTTTATTTTGTGGCAAGGAATTCCTGTTTAGATGGCAATACCTAATGCCTCAAACTACACACTTGTAGAGTTTGTTATCTAGCGTAAGAAAACTCATTTCCTAGCCAGGTCCTCCTACAAGGAGAAGAGGCTCTTACACCCTTCCAAAGTACCAGCAAATTCCTTAGTCTAACACAACTTCTCATCTGTCAGTTCAGAAAGATGCATTTCGTAACATATGTAAGCAGACAGGAACATAGAAAGGCTAACTAATACCACACTGTCATGTGGGAAAGTGCAATGCTCCTGCAGGTAGATATTGAATAGGAAGGGTCTGTCTAATTCAGCAGAGAAACTGAGTGAGATCATCTCTACCATTTACGCTTAGTAAAGAACCATGCTGCAAAGGAAAGACAGAAATACAAGAGGAACAAAAATACATGAAAATAGTATGAAAAACTTCCAAACAACAGAGCTAAACTTGAAACATTTAAATGCAACTCCTGAAAACCTTGATGAAAAGTAGTATGTCTATACTTAAAAGACTAGATGGAGGGGCGCCTGGGTGGCGCAGTCGGTTAAGCGGTCGACTTCAGCCAGGTCATGATCTCGCGGTCCGCGAGTTCGAGCCCCGCGTCAGGCTCTGGGCTGATGGCTCAGAGCCTGGAGCCTGTTTCCGATTCTGTGTCTCCCTCTCTCTCTGCCCCTCCCCCGTTCATGCTCTGTCTCTCTCTGTCCCAAAAATAAATAAACGTTGAAAAAAAAAATTAAAAACAAAAAAAAAGACTAGATGGAAAAGAAAAAAAAAAAGACTAGATAAACCACATAGCTAATCCAGATGGTAAAAAAAAAAGCAGTCGATAATTACATAAGTATAGAGTTTTAAGTATTTTCAAAAAAGTAAATGAAAATGAATAATTATTTAGTATTGAAAATAATTTGACTTTAAAAGTACAGAGTGCAAATAAGAAAAAAAAATAATAAAGTCCAAGTAAAGAAATACTTAGTAGAATATTCCAAATATTTGTAAAGTGGATCTTTGTCCAGAATAGTGTGTTGTTTGGAAACAATTTCTACAGTAGATTCAGTAGATTCCATGGTTCTGAAAATTAATTAGAACGCTAAAATTAGCTACAGAAATTAGCTACAAACTAATGAGTTAGGGGAAACAAAAATAAAGAACACAATATGCCAACTTTCCAACCCTTTCTGCAAACAGATTTTTCACATCTTAAAAATTACACTTGTTGTCAGGATTCCTTACATTGTTTAAATCTGTAACTTCACCTTTTTGCTCAGTTGCTCGCTCCCTAAGGAAGTCTAAAACCGAATCAACTGTTACAAATGTTTACCAATAAACTACTATTTTCCAATCAGTTTTTTCTTAATTTGTAAAATTTAAAAAGTGTTTATTACAATTAGGTCACTACTCCTGGCACAAGGCCTCTGAAACATTGTTTCTCAGACACTAATGGGTCTTGGAAAAGTTTGAAACTCTCAATTCATTATGACTTTGAGTAGCTGTTTTGTACCTAAGAATGAGAATTGATGGAGAGATTGCGACTAAACACATAATTTTATGAAACATGATGAAAAACATAAGGGTTTTGTTATGACGCACATAACAATCAAGAACCTGTTTCTTTTTAGCAAGCTCCTAAAAAGTACCTCCCGTATAATTATTAAATAAAAACACTCACTTATTCAGTACTCAGCTAGCTTTTAAACTCTGAATAAGAGAAGTACACAGTGAGAGAGGTACTTACATGGTTTCCTTGGATACTGGATGATGCCATTCAGGTCTATGTTTTTATCTGAAAGTGGTGCCCTGCGGAGAAATGAGGCTTGGTGAGTGGCTGTTTATACATGGTAAGTAAATAGGAACTTTGTTTATTTTACAAAGCATTTTTTATTTTGACCCAGATTTCTTTTTCTCATCACACCCAGCCCTTGTAAACAGCAATAATATGGTAGAACAGGTACTTTGCACAATTCTTTTTAACACCACTTAAGAAATCATAATTATTAAAGAGAAGCTCAGAATGCTTTGGCTAAACACAATACTCTTTGGGCTACTTTATATATGTTAACTACTGTATTTATGCCGGACATAGCAATGAACACTGCCTGCCTCTCCATTTTCCTTCTTAAGGAATTGTTCTCAAACTGTCAGTACAGCAATTAATCTAAAAAATTTACATAAACGATAAATGTCCTTACCTTAATCAAAGAGTAAGAGACCTCTAGCTTTACCAGTTCCTAAACGTTCACGGTTTTCCACAAACACGAACAGTCATTTTAAATGTAGTAGTGGGGTCCTAGATTCTCAGTAGTTTAAGGGCTACGAGCACACAATTTGACATTCAGTCTTTCAGAGCTACATGCTGTCTAATTTTGGTAGGATGATTAAACCCTCCTATGTGATAAGTTTTAACGTTCTAATATTTCTCTGGATTGAAAAGAACAAATGAGCTACAGCAAAGAATGGCAACTAACTTTAAGGCTTAACACAATTTAATAATCTGAAATGAAGTAAGTGTGTGCTATGTTTCCATTAAAAAGTTTCCAGCCACAATTAATTGAACAAAAACTTGTCTTGTTCCAAGATTATTCTTGGAAATGTAATTTTAAAGTCTGCGTGAAATGAGGAAACTTACTTTTTTACCATATGAAAGCAATCTCATTTTTTAGGAATGATTTTTGGATAGACTTCCAATTTGATATTTTCCATTTGAACTAGCAGCATTGGGGCTTGGAAGGGGGAGGGGAGCGAAGCAATTCTGTGTTCTTTTGCCAACACTGACAAAGGTCTGGTTGTCAGTGATACCTTTACAGCTAAATTTACCCCAGAGTGACAGGAACAGGTGCACCTCGGCCTGCCAGACACTTGTGCACAGGGATCACGCATCTTACGGCTTGACGATCAAGGGGGGAAAGCCTGGGTCTTCATAGAAAAGGAGAAGAGACAAGCGCAGCCCAAACTGGGGGGTTTCTCTTCAAAGCCAGCTGGTCTGGCTTTATTCTACAGGAATTTTTTTACCTGTCAGAGTTTGGACAACAAAGCCCTCAGCAGGTGCTGAAGGGTACAACTTCCTGGAGAAGCAGAAAGGCACTGGTGAGTTTCAATTGCCAAAATATATTTTTTAATCTTTAAAAGTTGATTTTGTTATCTTGGAAGAGGCACTGCTGAGGAACCTACATTCAGAAAGCTGATGAGACCCACTGGAATCAGAGCCAACTAACTCAACAGTGGGCTTGCCTGGTGTAGAAAGCAGAGCTGTTACCATTTGACAATTTTTTACATTCAAAAAAAGTTTTATAGGAAATACTTTATATTTTGAATGTCGGTCTCTTTCATTACTATCTCCAATATTTGAAAGATGCAGAAGTAATTACACGTATGCTATTGGACTATTAAAACAAACACATAAATAACATTTCATCTCTTTTTTATCTAATTCTGTCATAATCTATTCCGAATAAAATGTTATTTTTCAATAAATCAAATAAAAATGTGAAATGGTACATGCTCTTTTCAAACGTTTCATGCGCTACTATTTTTTATAGGTGCATGTGACAGGGATATGATTAAAGAGAATATGAAATGAATTTTATTTATAATACAATTTAAAAACATGTATTGAATAGAATATTTAATAATTAAAAGTGGCAACATTTTCTCATTACTTTACAAAGAATTTCTTTGGAGAAAAATCTTTGGAATAAACATCGAAGACATTACTAAAGCATGTTTTTACGTCACTGATTTCCAAAATTAGTACATTTATATATTTGGTATTTTTATTTTGTGAATTCAAAAGTTTAGGCAAAAATATTTTTTTCAGAATAGGATTTTAATTAATACAAAACATGGAAAAATAAGACCACATGTCAGGATATATTTTTAAAAAATGATTCTATTTCAAGGACTCATTCTTTTAACTATGATTCACAGCATTTCTCTACAAATTGTTGTATTATACAAATTGAAAACATTTATTTAAGCAAGTAAGGAGCTCAAAGCTAAAGACTATACATAGTAAACATATGAAACCATTTTAACAACCAAATTCCATATTCACAAGCAACATGGGCTAATGAATGTAAACGACACACAGCATACACTGATCAAGAATGCTATAAATTATCAGCCATAAAATCAATTTTCTGGGCTGTGGGGGGTAGAATTGGTGCTTAAGAAGAGAAAGGCTCCTACCAGTATAAATTACTAATATTATGAGGCAATTGTTTTATTCTGATGATCTCATAATAATTTTCAATCTACATGCTTAATACATAGTTCTATAGTAGGAAAATAATAAGATCTGACTTTTTTTAATGACCACTTCATCTAAAACAATTTTCAAATCAATGATGATATGGATTAGCCACAAATTTATAAGTATCATACTCTTTTAGACTGACTTCGTTGCCGTTTTAAAATTATTAACTATTTGCGGTTTAAAAAATTACCAGAAATGATCCTCCCACCCAAAAAATCTAATATTTTTAAAACGTAATTTAAAAAGTAAAACCCAAGTCTGATTTTCATTGTAAATTATTACATGCAGAATATGGTTCATAAAAGTAAAGTATATTTTATTTTTTAGAAAGGAATATAGTGTGGTGTCAAACTGCTATTTTTGTGTGATATTCTATCATCTTCATTATATTGATTCTGGCACCTAAGTAACTGCACTTTTTAGATAACTTCATTAGTCTCTTAAAAAATGAGTATGTACTGCGTGCACTTGATATTTCTGTTATTTATCTAGTCTGTTAAACTCTATATTCCTAAAGAATCAGAGCATTTGCTTTTAGAGACAACTACTGCAACACTGAATATACACTCTTAAGTCAACTTTAGAATTACATTCGTTAAGTGTTCATGCGCATTACTATATTGACTATAATTAATATATTGTTTGTCATGAACACTAAATATAAGCAATACAAAATCTTCTTCCAATCTCTTTTTTATGACTCTTGTGAATTATTTAAGTGTGACTGAACCTATTAGAAACAATATTAGGTATAGCCCAAATATTTCTAAATAACCAAAACTTGTCATTTTAACCATGCCCTGAACTGTGAGCGTAATCTAAACTTCCATGTTTTTTTTTTCCTGTAATTATGAAAAGAAGCTTTAATTCCTAGATCAACATGCAGGTACACGTTCGTCCTTTCTGGTAAACCCTCAACTCTTGTGTCACAAAAATACCTATACCAACCCCTTCAATGTAAGGAAATGGTTTTCTTTTAATAAGTCTTAGTCAGAAATTATGACTGAAAGTTGCATTGACTCATATGTGTACTAAAAGTTTAATTTAAAAAAAATTTTTTTTAATTTTAAGCCTTATTTGCAATATATCTTCAAATCTTAAGGATGGCCTTTTCTATTTATAGTAGAGAAAAATTAATTATTCTCCTGTTTCAGAAAGACATTTGAAAAACATTTTGTTTACCCATATATTCGCAGGGAAAATTTTGATTTTCCCAGGGACTAACTTCAACAAATTATATTGTGAATATCAATCTATTTAATTTCAGGACAATGAAGCTTCCAACTAAAATGGTTTACTTATAAGTATTTAAAGAAACAAAAATACTTTGGCAGCTTT
The DNA here is from genome assembly GCF_016509475.1 of Prionailurus bengalensis. Lineage (NCBI taxonomy): Eukaryota > Metazoa > Chordata > Mammalia > Carnivora > Felidae > Prionailurus > Prionailurus bengalensis. Next base: position 152,214,095 of record NC_057343.1, on the reverse strand, counting down.
ACATGTATCTCCTCATTGACCAGCCACCTGACTGACAGCTGTCAACTGTCTGTGGGCCAAATGTAACCCAGTAAAGATAAAAATTACATATTACTCATCCCTGTTGATAATACCTGGTGCCAGTAAGGTTTTCAAACAGGAATAACTAGACCATAGATATAAAGAAGTAAAAAGGGAATCATTTCCACCACCTATCATTCTGTCTTTGTCATTAATTTATTTCCCCTTCCTTTTCTATTTACCCCACTTCTCTCGATGACCCTATCTCACACCTACAAAGAGTTAACTTCCTTAAAGGGACTTCAGATATACGGAACAAGTGTGTGACCACGAAAATACTGGGCAGTCAGGTAATGATGCCCACACATTTCTTTCAATCAAATCTTTTGAGCTCATGGAGTGTTTGAATTGTGGGAAAGAGTCTTTGATGCTTTCAACTACTCGTTTTTAAAAAAATGAAATGGAAGCACAAAAATAAAATTTACCCAAGGTCACCAACATGAGGACGTAGATGTAGACTTGGATCTATCTCCCAACTTCATATCCAGAGATTTTTTTTTCTATTAGACTTTAAACATGTGGACAATGAAACTATAAGTAAAAGAGAGCACATGGAAAATTAATGTGAGTGACATTCCTTTGGGGAACTATTTTCAGCCACCAGACTTAATACCTTATTAGAGAAATACAGTTTTATCAGAGCATATTAAAATGTTGCTTTTAAAAAAAGAACATAAACACATTAAAATATCTATAGTACAAATTCTTTTTTAGATTCTCTTTGCTATTTAAACTGATTTCCAAACTGAAAATATTTATGGTGTATATGAAACAGCAGAAATAAAAAATAATCAATGACAATGTATATGTTTAGAAAATGAACACAGAAATCAGAAGTTCAGGTTGAAAATTTTTTGAAATATTAGAAAATAATTAAAAATACAATATGTACCAAAGCATAAGCATACGCACATTACCTAAGTACAGAACATATTAAACAGTTCATATAAGTGACTCAACAATGAACTAGCACACGTGTGTGTGTGTGTGTGTGTGTGTGTGTGGTGTATGTGTGTTAATTACAAAACCTTCTAGACCCCAGAGGGCTCATCAGCAAGTGTTTCCAAACAGCTCAGAAATTCTATGACTCAATAATCCTGTATTAATATAAGTATCTGATATTTATTCAAATAATTATTATATTAATATCTTATATTGCTATAATATATTGTGTTGACAATGCTGCCCATCATACGGATTCGATCAAGGTCATGAAAATATATTCACACTAAATACTTTATTCTTTTCTGACCCTCTAGAAAAGAAATCATTTAGGAGATAACTACCATGTTCTGAATTTAAAAGGATTTATTTTAACCCAGAGCTTTGGAGCTGTATCTGCCTGTGAGAAGTGTTTGCTTTAAAGCCCGGACAAGCAAATGAATTTTTTTAAACGGGGGAAGGGGTCTTAAACATTGCTACAGGATATGGGAGGAAATCGTGGACAGGATTTCCCTGCAAGGGATTGGTCTAAAATAACCTCCAACAGCTCTATGATACCAATTAGCAACTAAATTATACAATATATCTAATTTTACAAATGTATTTGCTTATTCCATTACATTTAGTCCAAATCAACGTTAGTTATTAATCAGCAAATCATTTAACAATATGCAACAACAAAAAAAAATTTTTTTAAAAAAAAGGGGCGCCTGGGTGGCGCAGTCGGTTAAGCGTCCGACTTCAGCCAGGTCACGATCTCACGGTCCGTGAGTTCGAGCCCCGCGTCAGGCTCTGGGCTGATGGCTCAGAGCCTGGAGCCTGTTTCCGATTCTGTGTCTCCCTCTCTCTCTGCCCCTCCCCCGTTCATGCTCTGTCTCTCTCTGTCCCAAAAATAAATAAACGTTGAAAAAAAAATTAAAAAAAAAACAATATGCAACAACAGTATGCAAAGCAAAATAATCAGTAAATGATGTCCATTTCTAACAATTGTGAAAGGCAGGGGTGTCAAAGCAAAATATGCAAAATCCTAAGACTTTTAAATAAATCCAGTCATCTCCCTACATCTCAAAGGGGTGTTAGTGAACGTGAACGACTTGTTTCTCATTTGCCTTTGAAAGATCTTAAGTGTTTTCTTGTTAGAGCTGAAGAGTACTGTCCAAAGAACACCAGAGCAGAAGTAGGCAGCTGTGAGCTGTAATCTCTATTTCACTGCTCAGTAATTTTGTGACTGGAAACAAGTCATGTAATCTCGGGAGGATACCAAATGGATGTGACTCTTTGCTGGGCTATGTGTAAATCATCGCAAAAACAGTTCTAGTTATCCAGTAAAAAGGTGTTACCGCTGCTTCATGTGAAGTCCCAAAAGGATTCTGCACAATATTCGTGGGTTTTTGTCTCCACTGGCATGCCCTGCCCCCTCCCTACTGCTGAAGAAGCCCACCACATGGCCGCATTCCAAATAATTAAAACTAGCACCAGTTTTTAGCTTCTGAGATGAGTAGCGAAGACAAAATCACTTTATAATACATGACTGATCAGCTAGCCATATTTTTTCCCACTTAGGTACCCCGGTAGCAAAATATGAAAGGCCTCACCCTCAAAATTATATTATCACACATAGCTTTGAAGTTTTCAGTACAATCTATAAGGCTGAGTTGACACAAACAAACTTAATCGCCATTTAATGTTTTTAGTTTTATAAAATGGGACATTTTTAAAAATGAAAAATTATATATATATATATATATATATATATATATATATATTCACCACACTTGGTGCTGTAAGCCAGCTTGAGAACATGTTTGTTCGTCTCAGAAAAATGCTGGAACAAGAAACAGGCTCATCAGAGAACCCCTAACCTGGAGTGTTAAAAATATCTGGATCCAAGAGAGGTTAATGGCAGCAGCTGGCTATGCAGAGAAGTTAAAAGGCTGGGAATAGGGATCCCCATGTTGCCTGGGATGGCAATGGTGTGAAGGCCCTACAAGATTGCATGGCAGGCAAAGGTACTTATCAAGATCATAAGGAATATTTGTTTTAGTTGAAAATCTTTTTAGTGAAAAGCCACATTTCTCACGTGATTGTGAACAGGGATTGTGATTGTGGTTGCAGGGAATCTAGGCTTATTGAAATAGGAATGGGCTCGCAGCTCAGGTGTCACTAACAGTAGAGGTCACTGGATCTGGAACCCATTTTACAGGTTTTGCTAAGATACCAGGATCTAAGAGCACAGTTCATCCAGAAAAGATAAACACTACCCCTCAGATATGTAAAGATGAAGAAAGGCACAGAAATTTGAAAGTATCAGGTCCCCATATTGCTTAATGGGTTTTCTAATCACAATGGGCAGAATATACATGGCATGTCTTTTTAGATTGTTTACAACATGAGCAAAGGGAGGCAAAAGAAAGAAAGATTCCTATAATTTTTTTTTAATTTTTTTTTCAACGTTTATTTATTTTTGGGGGGACAGAGAGAGACAGAGCATGAATGGGGGAGGGGCAGAGAGAGAGGGAGACACAGAATCGGAAACAGGCTCCAGGCTCTGAGCCATCAGCCCAGAGCCTGATGCGGGGCTCGAACTCACGGACCGTGAGATCGTGACCTGGCTGAAGTCGGACGCTTAACCGACTGCGCCACCCAGGCGCCCCAAGATTCCTATAATTTTGACCTCTCATTGTTACTATTTTGAAAGGTGTTCACTAATTTAAAGGTTCCATAAAACTTAAGATTAGTTGAGAGTGTGGGAACAAATATTGGAGAAGGTTATGGAATTAGAAGACTTTGCAGATCTTATCATCACCCTCACCCTTAGGCAGTGGCTGCAAACAAAATAAACGTAAGAAACACCTGAGGAGCTAGTTACTATGCAGATTCCTGAGGTTCTTGCTCAGGGGATCTGAGGTGAAGCCTAGGAATCTGAGCAAATCTGAGGCCCTCTGAAAAGTTGTTCTCTAGAACAAGAAAATTGTGGTAGATTGTTCAGTCCTCATTAGAGCCTTCTTCAAGAGGGTTGGTTCTCTTGCTCTTCGGTAGCAAGAAAACCAGCACCTAGTGATCTCAGGTCCCGAGAGATCAAAGGAAGCATATGGATACAGCCACAGAAGTTTTATGTCCATTTTTATTTACTGTCAGTTACATTTGCACTTAAATAGTTTAATTATTTTTATGTAGATTGGCAAACGATAAATTTCACCCAACACCAGAGATAAGCCAAAAATCATTCTCAAGTTCTACTTGAGTTTTCAGGCACTAAATAAAACGACTTGAAATATGAAAAATGGCTTGAATTTACTCCTCAGAAAAGTCATTTAAAAATAGCACAGACAGTGCTTTTTATGAGAAGTATATAAGCAAATACATTCAAGTTTTAGAAAACTCAGATGATCATCCCTGACCCAGGGAGTTTAGAAGGCTAAGGCCCAGCAATAATGTAAGGGAACCCACAAGCTTTATTCTCTAGTGTGCAAACTGTTTCGTGGCCATACACTACCCAAACTAGAATCTCACAGGTACGCAAGGATGAGGTGAGAATGTGTGGAATGTGTAGATGAACGAACATAAATCCTTCAAAAATAGATAAAGAGCACAAGCACATACTTTATTCACTGTGAGTCAATCATTATTGTAATCAGAGTAATTATAGTGATTAATAACAAAAAAATCATAAAAACTCTTCTATGACCATATTATCTGTAGCACACATCATCAATTATTTAGAAATAAGTTCCCTTGTTAAAAGTTTTTTTATTTTGAAGTTATTCAAATAAATAGGAAAGTATTATTAATAATATTCCATGATTCTGAAATAGAAAATGTAACTTTCCAAAGCATGAAAAAAAATTTTTTGATTGTTAATAACCAGTGGTGTGTGTTTATGTGAGTGTGTGTGTGTGTGTGTGTGTGTGTGTGTGTGTGTGTTTATGGCTATACTGACTTTATAACTGAAAATAAAAAATTTACAACTGAAAATGAAAAGATGGAGCCGAAAAGATGAAGGACAAAAGGGAACGACATGGAAAAGACAGAATTAAATCTATTGATTAGCTATTTCACTATTGCTAAAGGGGTCAAAGGGAATAAAAAAAGAAGATTGTAGAATGTTTCCTACTTACCCTTCTTTAAATAGAGCTCAAAATCTTTCACTTAGAATCAAATTTCTTCATTTATGAATTTCTTCAGAATACAATATAAAGTACATTTGATATGGATGTTCCATATTTACAGGTTTAATGCCATACAAAGTTGGGAAATATTTAATTTACATGATTCATCTCTGCCTATAGGAAGATGCTTTATCTGTGATTTCATAGAAGTGATAAAGAGTAGAATGTATTTTGTCCTCCAACCCTGAACCTCTCTCCACCCCTTCCAGATTCTAACCTTCATCCAGGGACCAAAACACATTCTCATCACAGGGTTCGTATATCCCTTTCAAAACATTTTTGGAGAAATAGTCACTAACTACACCTCTGATGACTTTTGGGGGCAGAAGGGAGTGCACAAAGGGTGAGACCAAGTGACAACATGGTAGCTATGGCACAAGGGACATGCAGCAACTGTGTGCCTCCTGTGCAAAGAGAGAATAGGAAAAGAGACTGGAACAACAGGTACTAAAGTGTTATTATATTTCTTAAAAAAATAAGTAGACAAATTTTCAAGGAGCATCATGATACTTTGTTCATAGAGAATTCATCCTCCGATCACAATCTCTTCAAAAAAATAAAATTTTTCTTCAAGTAAGAGCCAGGCTTCCCACTTACCCCCAGGGCTCACTTACATGTCAGCAAAGTGGGAGGGACTTGAGACACTCGGAAAGTCTCCTCTCTAGAGCATCTCCTGACCAGCTGGGCAGGGAATGTATGGAATTTGTGTAATCATGGATACTCCTTTGGATAATGAACTCCTTCCAGAAAACTTTTGAAGAGAAGTTCACGGAAAGGAGTAAGACACTGAGAGTGTGTCATGAGGTAAACTGTTGGAGTGGCTGGCTTCTTGGATAGAACATAGTCCAGGAGAAGACTGGAGCATAAAGAGGCTGCTGAGGAATCAAAGGATCTTGTGGGTCACATCAGCGAAAAGCTGTGAGGAGACAGAGACACTCAATAAAGAGCTATTATTGATTTTAAAAATTGCTGCTGGGTGAATGGTGTATGCCAGAGTGAAAGAGGACAAGTTGAAGGTGAGTATAGGGAGGCTGGTGACACAAAGACAAACTTCAGCAACCTTAAAATTTTGCCTATACCACACACATAATATTGATCTAAAAACACTTAAAAACTCAGATTTAATAAGAAGCTACTACTTCTGTGTATTTATGGGAAGGCTCTTTAAATTTAAGTGTAAGAATATGTCATCAAGAGGGGCGCCTGGGTGGCTCAGTTGGTTAAGCTTCCGACTTCAGCTCAAGTCACGATCTCGTGCTCCGTGAGTTCGAGCCCCGCGTCGGGCTCTGGGCTGATGGCTCAGAGCCTGGAGCCTGCTTCCGATTCTGTGTCTCCCTCTCTCTCTGCCCCTCCCCCGTTCATGCTCTGTCTCTCTCTGTCCCAAAAATAAATAAACGTTAAAAAAAAATTTTTTTTAAAAAAATATGTCATCAATAAGCAGTCTAGAAGATGTCTGACATAACTAAAAAATAAAACCTTGGAGCCTTATTCTGAGCAAAGTCTGATAAAATCAAACATGTACACACACATATGTTTCTCTGAAAAGAATATCAAACAAGGCTAATATAAATTGGCAACCCCAAAATGTAAGGCTTCTTGGTATAAAATATATTGGTTTAATCAACATACTATCCTAAATGTTGTATATTTATTTCAAATATAAAAAGATGTATACTGAAATAAAAAATGCTTTAAGCATGAAAGCTGACAGAAAAGGAAACATCTTCTAAAATATCATTAGATAAATGAGACATTGAAATGTTTTTCAGGAACACGGAGCAGTCCTTGAAAGTGAAATAATATAACATTAGCTAACATTTATTGAGCAATTTCTACATGCCAGGCACTAGGTAGGACTACACCTCCTCTCGGCAAAATTATCATCCTGTGTAGATCCTGCCACTTTCCCTATTTAATAACAAGGGCACTTAGAAAATCGAGTCAAATGGTTATTAAGTGCCTGAGCCTGGATTCTAATCCAGGGTCTCAATTTACCCTCCTCTGCCTGTTGAACATTCCTTGAAAAGGTGTTTCCCAGGATGTTCATACATAACGTGTAACTTCGAATTAGTGTAACTAACTTTTTAAAAATGTATCTGATTTAATAGTGCTACTTGCCAAAATGTCTCCTTACAGGCTACACGTTCACATCAGAAATACCATTGTAAATCCCCTTTTGTATCTACAATTAGTGTCAATTTCTGTGCCAGATAACAAATAATCTGCTTTATAATCACATCATAGTTTCCATGAAGCCACCTTGTTCACCACTTTTGGTTTGGATTTAGTTTCACCAACAAATTCATCATTAATGATAATGATTTGCCAACAAGCAAACTGTTAAGGCTGCGTAGCAAACCCCTAGAGAGATTTCTATAGCGACTGATGCTAAAGACATCATTACTGAAATAAGCAAACAACCTCCTAAGCTGTCTACCTTAAAGAGAATGACACACGTTATGACATGTATTTGTGAAATATTTTCTGGTGGGAAAAAAAAATCAATTATATCACCCCCTGATATCATCATCCCCATAAATGAGCAAAGGTTGTAAGTCTAAGGAAGCAGTACGGCATCATAGCTAAGGGCATCTAGTGGAAACAAACCAACCTAGGTTCATGTCCTTTGTCTGGCACTTATGACCTATTAGACCCTGGGCAAGTAATGTCACCTCCTTAAACTTAAGTTGTTAAAATATGTAAAATGGAGAAAACTGTAGTGTCTATCTGAGAGGTTGTTGTTTGGATAAAAAGAAAAAAGTTTATAAAACCATTAATACAATTAAATCAATTAAAGCAGTTAATACAAGACGAACAAATAGCGAATGGCCATTAAATCTTAGGCACTTTAAATTGATTTCTTTCAACTGTCATTCTAATAAGATAGTATTATTTTTGCACATATACTACAAATACCATTGTGTTACAAATATATTATTCACATTGAAATACTTAACTATAGATTTAGTAAAAAAAAAAAGAAAGTATCTATAGGAAATCAGACCTCTTTGGTTTGGGTCTTTGTCACAGTGAAGTAGAATATACTGGTAAAACAAACTAGTGTTAAGCCCTGACTTAAATTTAAAAGTTCTATTGCATTTTACTTTTAATTTTCATCATAGTCCAAAATAATTTAGAGAGACTTCATTTCTAACGATAATTAATTCTCTTTTTTCCTAGTAAATTAGAATATGGATATAATTACGTATCTCCTTATTTTCAAAGCTAGTATGATTGGGAAGCATTTAATCTATGCATGATCTTGTCTTCTTGAAAAAAATTGTATTATTTTCCTTAGATTAAAATTTTAGGTAAAAAAAAATATTTAAGAAGTAACTTTAAAAGCTCTCAACTAAGTAAAATACCATCTTTCAGAAAATTACCTAGAGAGATAAATAAAACAAGGTACATTTTGCAGTGAGGTGGCTTTATTCTCTCCTTTCGAGATTTCTTTGTCTTATTTTGGTGTTCTTAATAAGGAGAGTTAGCAGGAATAGGAAATACCAGATATAAATTGTTAACTGTTAACACTTTGAGTCCTTTTTTCTTCTTTAATACATATTTACACCAATTGAAATCAATAGAAATCATACACATCCCAAGTGGGATTTTATTTAAAACCAAAATGCAAAATGTCTATGGCGTCCGTTTTGCCAGAAGCAGCAAACAGGCCTCTAGACATAGCTGTAATGTTGACCATGCATCCAAGAGAGAACAACCTCTAGGTCTCTCTTGAACAGAATGCTCCATTAGGCATTCCATGGGCCCCCCCTTCCCGGAAGGCCTCGGCCCAGCCCCATTGCCATAGATGGCCATCAGACATTTGGAATGACATCAGGAGATAATCTGAGCAGACTCTGCCCTAAAGAATTCAAGCTAGCAGGAGACTGAAGATATCAGTGTCTTCTTGGCTGACAACAGCATTCCAAAGGTCAACCAGGGTGAAAGAGGATGGACTTGGAGTTTCTAGTGCCTTTTCAACAACCAAGCAGCTAACAAGTAGAAAGAAGCATCCCTTAAGACAAAAAAATAATAATAATAAAATAAGACAATGAAAGTCTGGAAGTATACTAGAGACACCATGCCTATGAAAGGGAAATAAGAACGTATACCCCTTTGGTCAGGGAATTTTAGGACTGAAGAGATCTCTACCTCTTAAAAGTAAAACTGACGAAGTTCTCATCCTGAACTTGATGGTGTAGAAGTTGAAATTCTTCACAGGAGAGTAAGAATGGCTTTTAGTACAGTTTGCCAATTTCCAGTCTTGTGCTGTATGTTGGGTGGCTCATTGAATCCTCATAACGAAGTTTAAGAATATGTTCCACATTTTATAGATGGGGAAACTGAAGCAAAGGGAGGTTCCATAACTTGTACCTGATAGTATCTTCATCGAATTTGAGGAAGCTATGCTTTGGTAACAACCCTCACCTGACACTTCTCCCCCCCCCCCCCCCGACCTTAAGAGTGCTTTTTAGCTCATACTTTAAAAGGATAATTCCATTTCCTCAGAATTTTTTAAGTATAAATAAGAACGTTAATCCAACTAGTCTCTTTTAGAAGACGTCATATGAAACTATGACGTTACCAAGAATATATTTTTAGTTTGGGTGACAGTGCTATTCCCTCACACACTTTATTCTTACTAGAATTTCTTCCTAGAGGCGTGCTTAGAAGTATTTTCTCTTCTAAAAGGGTACTGCTGTGGAAAATCTTCCATCAGGCCCCTTTTCTGTAGGGTTCATTTGCCTTAGCCAACCCCAGGCAAGGTGCCCTCGTCTGGCGCAAAGTGTACTAGATAGACCCGCTCTGGTGACCTTATCTTTTTTCTAAATTTATGGCATCGTTTGGGGGTGCATCTCTTAACTTCTCCGGGCCCCACTTGTTTTCCCTGTGAAAAATTAGGTGCTTGTGTTAAATGTTCCCTAGACCTCTTTCAGCAAGAAGATACGGAAATTCTGACTTTAAAACTTTCCACACTGGTGCCAGGAAATGCAAATGCCAAGAGTGTCCTAAAATTTGGCTGGTATCATAAAGCAGATTCTTTCTTTCTTTTTTTTTTTAACCAGCATTCATTTAAAACTCTAGAGCAGCACATTCCAATAGAACTTTATGCAATGATGGCAATGTTCAACATCTCGCAGTCAAATAAGGTAGCCGCTAGCTGCCTGTGGCTACCGAGCACTTAAAATGTGGCCAGTATAACTGAGGGACTGAATTTTAAATTTTATGTAATTCTAATAAGCTTAAAGAGCCATAGGCGGCTAGCGGCTACCATATTGGTAGCAGCTTACAGCTTCAAGAGCATGACAATATAAACACTTCACACCTTTGATTTATTCAGCCGAGTACTTGACAATGCCTTTGGAGCACTGATCTTTCCACCACTCTTGCTGCCCTTGATACAGCTCCACAGGCAGATCAAAGGACAGCCGAGACATTTGCATTTCGTGATGGCATTTCTGCAGGAGTCCCCGGCACTGCTCTCACGTGCTAACAAATAAAGGGGACGGCAACGGAAAGGAAGTTTAGGGGGTTTCGTGTCTTTTCTCCCTAGACTCCCATTTGTCGTGTAGCTTGCGGCCTTTCCCTAGCCAAGACGCGCACAGACCAACGAGGCAGCTGAACTACCAGAGCCAGCAGTTGGCTGTTAGGTTTTTTTTTTTTAATAATCGTGTAGACCCTGAGAGATTGGGCTATAAAATCCAGCTCTGAGACCGCGTCCTTTCCTATTGGTCCGTCAGGTGAAAAACCGGGCTGAGTGGCGGGCCAGGGGCGGCGGCCGCACCCGCGCCTGCCGCGCTCCCTCTCCCCCAGGCGCGCACACCACTCAGAGCACGCGGGGCGGCCAGGGCCGCCGGACGCCGACCGCGTGCCACCGCTTTGTGCACCGGGCGTAGGTGGGTTTCCTGGGCGCCAGGCTCGGGACTCAGCCCCAGCTCTCCGGGGTCGTCTTTCTCCAACCCGGGGGAAAGAGCCCCACGATCCCCAAACCAGATGAGCGCGGCAACTCCCCAACACCGCCACCGAGCGTTTCTAGGGCCCACCCACCACCGTGGCGCCCTCCTCCCATTCTCCACAGCCCACCACGCGGCCTCGCCGCCAAACCAGCAGCCGCCTTCCCCCGAGCCGTGACATCCCCCTCAAGACACAAGCCGGCACGCTCCCCGCCGAGACAGCCCGCCCCCGCTCCGCGCACCCAGGCCCACAGGCCCCCGGAGGGCCCGGAGCCCGCCTCCTCCTCGCCCGTGGCGCACGCACGTGGCGCACTCACCCCCTACTAGCTGCCTCGGAGCTCTAGAAACACTCCCGGGAGGGAGCCCCCGCCCCCTCGGCTCCGTCCGCTCGGAGGAAAGTGGGTGGGGGGAAGCGGAGACGGGCTGAGCTGGAGTAGGTAGGTCGGTCCGCTCCAGAGAAAAGTGGGTGGGGGGAAGCGGCGATGGGCAGAGAAAGGAGTATATAGGTGGAGAGCGGTGTTGGAGGGGACGACCGGCAATAATTGGATGGCGTTGCGGCTGTTGCGCCCCTGTGAACGCCCAGCCAGCGCGGATTCACTTTCCACACAAATCACCCGGAGGGATTGTTGCTGCCTGCAATCAATAACTCAGCGGAGTGAGCTGCTGAAACCAGAGGCGTCCTCTGTCTGGGTCTTTAAGGGGCCGTCCGAACTGAATTCCAGCCCTCTGCTTCCCAGACAAAGAAGGGGGCACCAAAACGCAAGACGAGATTTTTAACCCCCACCCCCACCCCGATCCTGGATAAAAATCTTTAAAAATTAAAGGGCACACACACACACACACACACACACACACACACACCGAAGTATCTAGAAAAAATAGTTAAAGGGGGAAGTGTGACAATCCATTCTTTTAAGGTTTCTGTGATATTTCGAGAGATGGGATAGAATCAATGTTCCGATGAACATTTAACGATTTTGTAAGTGAAGGTAAAGTCCATTAAATTTAACCATGCATATGGATACTTTTTAATCTAATACACATTTGCAAGGAAATGACTGATCTAGCCTTATTTGGGCATACTGTTCTAGGAAAAGGAAGAAATGTATCATAATTTGTAGTGGCATTGTTAAAAGCCTTAGCATATCTTTCGGACATTATTCCATGAAGATTGCATTTCTGTAAGACGAAAAGGCCCTGGGAGATGTGTATTATGATTCCCACTTAGCAGACTGTAAAACCAAGCAGAGCTGGGAGAAAGGGTATTCGGCAGGTCACCAGATACTCACTACCAGTCACTAAATTTAAATTAACTCACTGTGGGCCTGAGTCTTAAAAGACTAAACTCGGCTAACACCCCTAAAATAAAAGTAGCCAAAATTCATTTTTCCTTCACTGAAGCAATTTAAAAATAAAAATAAATCTTAGGGATGTCAACCCAAATATAGAGGCTTTATAAATCTTAATGAGTTTTCACTATGAAAAGTCTTCTTACTAATATAAATGGGTAAATGAATATCGACCATCGTGGTCTGATACGTCTCAAGGTTGGGAGGAGTAGACCCACTCTGAAGCCAAGGAGAAGTTCATTTGTGCACTCTAAGTCATAGAAAGCTAGTTTCAAGCAGAGACTAGAACACAGGAGTATTTGTCTGCGCTCAGTATAGTCAAACTGCTGGGAAGGAAAAGGTATTATTGGTAATAGAATTCATAAAGGCGACTGAATCCACACCACTATTCCCAAAGTATTTAAAATTGGCCTTTAGGCGACATATACAATAAGCCCTTTCAGCAACTTCAGCTGCAACTTCATTATCCCAACTTGACAAATTTGGTTAGCTTGGGATATGATGGATTTGAGTTTCTCCTTTGTAATTCTTAATCAGATACAAAATTAAAGGTACAAAAATAAAGATAAATATAGGCTCTTTAGATATGAGATAAAGGATATGATTAAACCTTGGCTTGGAATAACAAATCCTTTGCATATTGCAGATTCTCAATCACAAGCAGTCCATATGGTGTATACTGTGCATAGGCTAAAGCTGTACCTAAAGAATTTCTGAAATTTAGATATTTGGCACTATTTATGTTAAAGGCTATAAGTATTTTCACAATTAATGGTAATTTTAATAATTTTGTGTTTAATATACATTCATGTGGTTTAAAATCAGAATTAACACTAATGTTACTTCAGATTAGAAGTTTTAGAAATACAGTTATTTGGATGTACTTTAATATCAACACTCTTAAAAAAAGATTTTTTTTAATTATGTACCTTGTTGTACTTACACATTTTAAGGTGCCAAAGAAGAGTTGCAAACTGTGAAGTAACTTCTATGAAGAGATGAAGTAAAGAATGGAAGGCAAATGACTGTATGTGTATGTGGTGAGTGCTTAACATTTGTTATATCATTTACCACCAAGTTAATTCGTAAAGGTAAAATTGCCAGACTCTTGGCCATTAGGTATTTGTAATGTAGGCACCTATAAAAGTGATAAAGAGTCATGTGACCATTGTATGCTTTACATTATAAGCAATAGCATGTCATTTTGTTTAAAGCTCACATGTCACCTTTCAGGGCCTACCTTTGCAAGTCTTTTTTACAATTAATCCATTTCAGGGGAAGTTATGTGTGTCATCTGTACTGTAGCTATAAAAAGATATAACATTTTTAATGCTATTGGAATTTGTATCTTACTACTTTTTATATTTTTCTGAACTTCTATGTTCAATTATGTTTGTGTTGAAAGCATTCTGGCTGAAGAACAAATACTACACAGTTGAATAATCTTGAGGGGTAGATTAATCTATAGCCTCTCTTCATCTTAGGGTGGGTTGCTGTGGCAACCGCCCCAGCTTACTTTAAAATAATTTTTTAAAGCTCACTTCAAGAGCTACACCCAGCGTGGGCCAAGCTTAAAAGCAGGCATACCCAGTGAACAGGGTTTTGGTAGACTGCTGATTTAATGTAGGGAAGTAGTAAAGAGAGGAGGGTGGAGTAAGATGGTACACAACCTTGAACAGAAATTAGGAATTAGCTTTCCTCAGATTCAAGACCTCAGGATTATGCTCTCTGGAACTTCTGTGGCACTTAATGAAATAGATTGCTAAACAATTCTTTTTTGGGGGGAACGAGTTACTATATATTTACATATATAATAAAACACAATAGTGATTTCATGAAGGAAATATCCGATGATTAGGGGAAAAAACCTTATTTAAATAGTACATCAATCTCAGACATCATTTTATCTTAAATTATTTGTCACCTTTTATTTAACATGATAGGCCGCTAGCATCCAATTGACTTACAAGGTGTAAGAATTTTTTACTTACCAATCATAGAACTGGAATAGATCGAAGAATTCACTTAACTCACTTAATGAATAAGCAAACTGAAGCCCAGAAAGGACACACTCATTAGTTAGGCACAAATCTTGAACCAGAGAGTATGGGCCTCCTAACACCTAGCACAAGCTCCTCCCTACACCAAAAAAAAAACACTATGATACTAGCCAAGTACCATTAGGTGGCAAAGATCAGGGTGATTTTAGTAAAAAACAAACAAAAAACAAACAAAAAACCGGCAGAGTATTAAAGAAGAATACAAAGCACATTTTGGATTAACCACTTTATGGATTACCAATGAATAATTTTAAATCTCTGTGACTTTCCATTGTATATTTCTGCACAACCTCTTTTGTTCTGCTTCAACTATAAAGGCTCATGGGAAGGAAACTAATGCTAATATTAACTTAGGTCACACATAATTAAGAAGCTAAATCTGCTGAGGGGAATATCTTATATTTTAAAAGGCCAACTGTGACACATTCCAGATCCAAATTATTTCCAAATTATCCACAGTGAGGGGTTATACGTATTTTTCAATGCTTGTACTACCATTGATAATGATGGATTTATTATAATGTTTATTATTAAATAATTTCCTAGGATGTTAAAAGGTAAAATAGTTTCTTTTTGAAGGAAAACCATCAAAATCTGAAGGGCACTGTGGTAAATACAAATAATCTATAATCCATCAAAAATAGTATGGTTGAAAGTCATGTATCACCTATGTCCATTTGCTCATGTAAAATAGGCTGTTGCAATTCATTGCATTAATTTCAGGCCTTATGAAAATACACTTAGATGTTCCTACAAATGTTTTGCTTTGTCAACGCATTTGTGAATCTGGAAAAAATTAAATTAATTTCATTTTTACCACCATATATAGACATATCTTATTATTCAAAATGACTATGCCCTTTAAATTTTGGGATTCTTTTTTTAGAAATTATACCTTAAATAAAAACCTGATATAGATTATCTCTGCCATATTATTAAAATGAATTCATGATAGTAGTATGAAAAACAAACAGGCAAATAAATATACTGTAGATACTAATCTGCAAGAAATAATACTATTTCAGATGGCTTTTGCTTTGTAACAGTATGCCATGCTTTCCTATAATAAAAGCAAGAGACTCATCTTAGCTGTGCTGATAGTCACAATGCTGATGAGCCAGAAGCCTGAAGATTGTTCAGATCTGGTTGTACTTGCCTGTAAAATCAGCCTTCTCCTTTCAAGTGAAGCCTTGGGGCAGACACCTGAATGTTGAGCCTGCTCTTCTGAGAAAAGCTACTCACATCAAATAGCCCCTACAATGAAGCAGGAGGCTTTTTGAATCACACTGTCCTCATGCATTAAAATAGTCTAGAGGCATAGTGCAGAACTTAACAGGAAATGCAACTAGTCATTGGCTTAAACACATAGTGCTAAAAGGAATTTTTTAAAGTGAGGAATTATCTTTAATTAGTTACAGTATACTCCTATTGTCTACCTCTGTATGTTGTGTTATTTCCCCAATTTCTTTTCTTCCTTTCACATTAAAAAATTTTAATTTGGTTTAAACATTTTATATGATCTATATAGTTCTACTGGCATGCAATCTTGTATTTTCATGGTTTGTGTACTAGTTGGTGTATTTTGATTTTTTGGGGTGTGGTGTAATTGGCTAGAAGGGAAGTGCCCAACCCCTAGTAGCCTTTCCTAAATCTTGAATATTAACCTTTTTTTTTCCTTTTTGTCTTTTTTTTTTTTTTTTTTTTTGGTAAGGTCAAGTGTTTACTGTGCTTCAACCTTAACATAAGTATCTTCCTTATCAGTCTCTATTTCTGCTTCCTGTGCAGCTGAAACTCTTCAGGATAAGTGAAGTCATCAGCTATCGGGATAGGGAAGCCTAATGCATTTGGGAAGTTGGTTTGGTTTACATGCTAATGCTCTGGATAAAATCCAGTAAGGTGTGGAAGAGATAGAAGTAGGCGTCGGGAGGGGGGAAATCTCCGAGGAAGCTGCCGCCTCGGTAAATATTTCCAAACTGATTAGAAAGTTCATGGCCCCGCGATGAAGTCGAGATTTCAAATACTGGTAATTATTTTATTATTTTGTACATTACTAACACATGAGAAGTATTTCGGCACGCTTTTTAGCCCTCCAGCCTTTCAGGGCCGAAAACCGCCTATTCTGGGCGTGCAGGAAAAGCGCGCTGGAATCGAGTGCTGCAGACATCCTGGACGGTGGCTTCTACGCGTGAGTAACAGAGGAGCGCTCGGACCGGTGGAAGAAAGAAGTGGTTAACACGTCTCCAAACCGGGGAAAAGTCACGAGAGCAACTATTAGGGTCGCGCTCCTATTGGTCAGAGGAAAGATTCCGACTTTAGAAGGACTTTCCTGCTGGCTGGCTCGCAGAGTCCCCGGGGAGCGAGCGCGCGGCAGCCGGAGATGGTTCTCCGAGCGTTCTCAGCGGCAGCGTGGGGAGAGCGGGGAGCCGCCGCTCGCGATGTTGTCTTCATTTCGTGCAATAAAGAATTGTCATTAGGTTTGCGTATGGCATGTGCCATTACCCCACCGTAAAACTAAAATTAGCAAAATGTCAGGAATGGAAAGATTGATTCACCAAGATGCAATTATCATTTAAAAGTGCTTGATTGAGGTACTGATGTTCAGTGATTTATTCTGCATACCATATACATAATTAAAGTAGTGTAGTGGAGTAATTTATCAATCTAGTTGAGACTGGAGGGGTGAGGAGGGAACTGCTGTATGTTTGTTTTATTAAAATGCTCCGAGGTCTAGTCCCGCCCCCCTTTTGAGAGAGTGAAACTGATGATTTCTCTAGCTCGCGAGGAAAGAGTCAACGGTTTGGGATTGTGAGGGAGAGAGAGACGGAGAGGAAAAGGCAGCGCGAGGCAAAGGCAAGGGCAAGGACAAAATAAAGGGGAAAAAAGAAGCAAGAAGCACTTCTTAGGACGTGCTGCTTAGAACCCCAAGCCCGTCTGCTCCGTTTTCCCTGCCACCCCCGTCTCCCCTCCCAATATCCTTCCACCACTCCCCTCTGCGCCCCCCCCCCCCCGCCTTTTTTACGCGATGTTTCAAAGGCTGCGAGCGGCTCTCCTTTTCCCATTCGTCTTCTGTCACTTCCTTCCTGGACGCAGTTTTCTGGACGAGTCTGGTTACTTTTAATCCGGCCGGCTGCTGAGAGCTACTTTCTCCTCCTCCTCCTCCTCTTCCTCCTCCTCCTCTTCCTCCTTCTTTTCCTCCTCCTCTTCCTCCACCTCCTTCTCCTCCTCCTCCTCTTGCGAGCGGCCTCGGAACGCGCGAATGCGCGACCCCGCGCGCGCCTCCCCCGCGCGCGCTCCCCCCGCGCGCGCACACACTTCGTCTCCAGCTCTCTGCTCGCTCTGCTCGCAGTCACAGACACTTGAGCACACGCGTACACCCAGACATCTTCAGGCTGCTATTGGATTGACTTTGAAGGTTCTGTGTGGGTCGCCGTGGCTGCATGTTTGAATCAGGTGGAGAAACACTTCAAGGCTGGACGAAGTAAAGATTATTGTTATTTTTTTTTTCTCTCTCTCTCTCTCTTAAGAAAGGAAAATATCCCAAGGACTAATCTGATCGGGGCTTCCTTCATGTAAGTACCCCTGACATTTCTCGAGGAAATAGAAATAGCCTGGGTATTGTCTCTCAAATCTGCATCAGTATATTCCACGGCACTGAGTCTGTTCCTCTTTGAAGGCTGAAGTTGAGGCTTGTTGTGCATTCTCTTTTTTAGATTATGTGATTTCCTTGTCTGTTGCTAAAAGTAACTTTTTAGATAGTCTTATCCGTTTGCCATCAGTTATTGAAATCACTCCTGACTCGTTCTTGTCACACCAGTGTGTTTAAAGTTTCATGAAGTTAGTTCACGTCATTAGCATGTTTGATATGGTGGAGCGTGTGGAGCCTGGTGGATTTTAATATTTCACAGAATGTTCTGTGACCTTGAAGTACATACCTTAAGATTTAGCCGCTAGTTTACTGTGGAAAGATGCTCCTGTGAGTCCCCCCAAAGACTCTGATTTGCTTTGGGTTATGCTTCTGAGCCACTAATTCTTGGGATTAGTTTCAGCTAAAGCATGGCTGTCTGTCAGAGTATACCTTTGTGCATCTCCTTCTCTTGCCAAAGTGCTGGCTTAATAGAGGGCTTCTCAGTTGGTGTGGACAAAAAGTAATACCCTGGCCATGGTAGTCTATACATTTCATAATTTGTATTGGGGTTTCAAGTATATGCATTGCTGTTCAGGTCAAGCCAAATGCATAGCTATTTAAAAAAGAAACAAGGTTAAGTCACTTTAATTGCCTTCTGTCTGGACTTTGGATGAAAGTTACCAAACTCAGTGATAAAGTTTGGCACAAAGGCAGTATATATGTAGGCATAACACATTGTTTATTGTATTATTAAATACTATGCAAGGATTTAAATTTAATACTAATGTTATCTTCTTACCAGAATACGGCTATTAATTCTTAAAGGAAAATTTACATCTGAAACATTTCTGACTATTCTAGGTCCAGTGGGTACCATGTTTTGGAAAAAGCTCTTTTCTTCACATTGTAGGAATGTGTGTCTTTTGTATAAAATACCTTTATATGTAAATGCTGACAGTATAATAGGTAGAATCAGGCTCTCTGCCAGTTCTTTAACTGGTCCTCAGTAGAGAATTGCTTTGACATAAAGTGCATTTTACTATTGTGAATCTGATACTAACTCTAATAGTCACTGTCTTGTGAAATGGTTAGTGACTGCATATATTTTCTAAGTGCTGTAAAGGGAACTCCAGCCACCTCATTATACCAGTCAAAAAAAAAAGTGACCAGCCTCTTTTTCACTGGCACCTTGCAGTGGAATTGTGGTTGCAGAGTAAAGATGTTTATGTAGGGTATAATAACTCCAATCCCTAGAGACTTGGAAGGACATGGAAATGTGACCACCTGTGAACCCCGCTTAACCTCTGTATTGCATACTAAGTTTAGCTTTAAATAGATTAACAATCTCCATTTCTCCAATTTGAAAGTAAAACATCGTATTTAATTTTTAAAATAATACCAGTTTGGGCTAGTCTTTGAAAATGTTCAGCATATACCAATAAGACACAAGCAGTATTTTTGTTTTTCCATCAGTTTCAATTAAATATAATGCAATTAATAAACCATATTATTGTCTCCCAGTGTATGCATAAAATTGTTAAGTTAAAAGAAGTAGTTATAAAGCAAGGGGATTCAGAAATTGACAGGTAAAATGAGATATGCCTAATATACTATCTCCAGAGGAAAAATATCTTTAAATCAAAAATCTCAATCTATTTGTAGGAAAGTACATTTGGCTGTATAGCAGACTACAAACTCAATTCGGAAAGTTTTCATCAAAGCACACTTTAAACTCAATATTTAAAATATGGTTCCCCAGTCACGTTAAGGAGACAATAGTTGGCAGTTATCTTTAAGTTTTACTAAACTTTATAAAAATCTATTGTTATTTGCTCCTGTAGTTCACAAAGCTTTGGCATATATGTGACATATTTTCCAGACTTCTTACTAAAGACAGTATTTTCCTTCACTCATTAATTATGCTATTTACATTCTGATTGCTGTGTGTCACATCAAAGACAATATTAAAGACCTAACTTTTAATAAATATTCATTTGTTTCTTTGGTTTAAATAAGAAATAAATACCTTATAATAAAAAGTCAATTTTCCACCTTTTGTGAGCTGTTCATACTTTAAAAGTATGCAATCACATATAATGTTAACTTTTCAGACCAGGAATACATAACATTACATACATGAAATTTAAATAACAAGGACTCTACTGAACCTTGCCTCTTTTCTTCTTTATATATATATATATATATATATATATATATATATATAACTCAGTTTTTTAAATTTGGTGGAAATGGTTTATTCCAATAGTGAAAAAGACTGTCTAATGATTCAAAGTTGAATCCTGAAAAAGCATCATGTTTTATATTTTTCAGATTTCTGTGTATTTCTTCCCTGGCCCTCACTCTTACACCGAATCAATAAATTGAATAACACTACAACCATATCTTTGTAATAAATGACCTATTGTATTCAATTTATATTATAAAAAGCTGAGCTAAATAACTCCTTGGCATATGTTAACATTATATTTCAAAACTTTCTTCTGTTTATTGTAGTATGTTTCGTGGTTTTATTTCCCAACACTACGTGCGGTATATTTTGAGTCTATGAAATCTCAGAAAGTGACAAAAATAGGGAAATATCTCTGCAGAAACACTTGTGCTACATAATAACAAAAAAATAGTTATTAAACAGAGAACCCTGGCTTCAGGGACAACATGGGAGAATTTCATGTGTAATTAGGGGTTACAGAGTGGACTTTAAAGAGATTATTGCTAAAGTTCTACTTGTTTCAAAAGCACATTCTCAGAGAACACACCAGGCAGATTAATATCTAAAATTTATAAAAATGCACATATTCATTTTATGACTATAGTGATTGCCTGGGCACAATGAAAATATT
This sequence comes from Prionailurus bengalensis, assembly GCF_016509475.1. Classification (NCBI taxonomy): domain Eukaryota; kingdom Metazoa; phylum Chordata; class Mammalia; order Carnivora; family Felidae; genus Prionailurus; species Prionailurus bengalensis. Next base: position 152,193,075 of record NC_057343.1, on the reverse strand, counting down.
TAATCACTGATGTTCACTCTGTGTGCTGCCTGTGGAAGGATAGGTGATTAAGATCCCCGACCTCAGCACTGTACCTTAATCTCATGGGCGCGTGGACTGCCCTGCACTCAGTAAAGCCTGACTGTTCACCGAGATCTGTCATCTTTAGGAAATCAAACCAGATTACAGAGGCGATTCACAAAACCAGGAGCAACAACAGAATCTGTGCACCTTACAAAAGGCGGATTACGCAGTTCACTGTTATTTTGATAGGTCAAAGATAAAAGCTGATTGTTGAGGAATAGCAAGACACTCCAATTTCCAATGATTGCTAGATAAGTATACCACAACCCTGTTGCTTCACCATTATGAACAACGATTCAAACAATAGAAAACTCAGTTTTCAAATGACAGGCTTCCAGTGGTGAAATAAGAGAAAACATCCTTCACTTATATACCTTCATTGCTTAAATTTTAAGTTCCGTCACTTCTTTATGAACAGACATCAAGTTGTGGCTGCTTATGTGAAGCAGTTATCATAAGACTTAATTGCAGTAGACATTTTCAGAGGCGTTGTAGAGAGCACAACACAGAATTTGCCAGAAATAAAACATACACTCATGGTATTGAATAACTGAGCAGAAAATGCATAGTAGTCAATAGCCACTATGTTATTCTGTTACCAAATATATTCCTCATAAAAATGTGTAATTACATAGTTATGAATCAATACATTTGAAATATATCTTGATAGGTGTTTATTGGTCAAATTACATGTATTTCATGAATGTTATATAGAGATTATTCTTTACAACAAAATATGATGTTTTGAGAGTTTATTTCAGAGAATAAAGTTTTGGTTTACATAATAACATTTTGAAAACCCCAACTTCTTACACATCCACTCTACAGTAATTTCTTGCTTCTTTAAAAATTGAAGTCCTTTTTTACCCAACTGATGCCTCCTAGTGTTTCACACAATAAAACACTAATGAGTCACCCATAAATGTAAACATTGCATTTTCATTGCCTACATTTTCTGTGATACATAAAATTAATATTTATGTGTTTAATTTTCTGTGCATTATTATAAGATAGGAAGTTCTATTGAATGAGATGTTTCATCTGAGTGGATTTGTGGCACACACTTGCAGCTTTTCTTTGACCATAACAATATCTTACTAAGTTTTAATAAGTTTATTATCTTCAGTTCCAGTTTATATATTCACTGTTTATATTCACTCTTATTCCAAGTGAAAAACATAGGCAGAATAGCAAAGCTTCCATTTTCTAGGCCTGGAAACTGGATAGCTGAGTTTATCGGGGAATGCCTGGTGAACAGATTGCAAAGGGACTGACCATTTTATTTAAACATGAAATACTTGAAAAGATATAAAATTTTGCCTACTTGTGTCTTTATACTTGCAAATTTCTATGTGCAATGGAATAAAGAAAAAGAGCGTTTAGAAAAAATAAAAGTAAAGATAAATGCACAGATTTTCCACAAATACGGAGTATATCACTTTATTAGAAAATAACCAAAAAACGTGCCTGGGGAGTGTAGTATTCTACATAATAGAAGGAAGACTTGTTAGAACATAACTTCTCATGATCAGCAGATTGTCTTAATGAGGTCGAAGTTAGTGGATACCAACTTTGGTGTGAGTTTTCTGTCATTATGATGAGTATAGACTTTTGATACTCTTGCACTCCTGAGATTTCAAACAGCTTTCTGATTGTACTCACTAAGATGAATACATTAGTTTCTGAATATTTTTTCTTTAAAATATTTATGAAAGGGAGGGGGCATTCCCCAAATGGGTCTAAAATTCAAAGGATACACTCAAAAACCTGTAACACTTATGGGCCTCTTCCTGAGTTGTCATACAACATACATGTGCACAAAAACATTGGCAGATTTCTTCCCCTGACACTTACAAGTGTTTTGAGCATCCAGATGTAGATACTAGAGTGAACATAGTTCATTTCTGTTACCTATGTATGTGTCATTAGTTCTCATGATTCAAAACACATAGCATTTTAACAATATTTGACTCTCATTTAAGATTTTCTAATTTGGTCAATAATACAGTGCTATTACAATTCTGTGCATGTTGGACACATTTCAAAGAATGTAAGGGGGTGTGTTCCTTTCGTTTAAGGAAGCAAACATGTAGAAAGGGGTGGACTTTTCCCACAAGAGCCAGACTTCTTCCCTTGGAGAATTGAAGCAAATATGCAGTGTGTAAGTGAATAACAGCATGAGAAAGAAAATAATTTCTAATGGTTTGCTATAGTTACTGAGCAAAGAAACTGTCAGATTTTTTTAAAGCAGTTCTTATTGATAAACCTTTCTCACACTGAATGCTGAAAAAAGGCTATGAAAGTTTTGTAATTTTAACACTAAATAACTTCTGTAAAGTGCACTAGAATCAATTTTGCTCAAAACAAGAATTCACTAGTACCTATTGCACAGATATATTGAGGCATAAAGAAATAACGGGAGCTAGAAGTACCTACCCCTCTCACGAACAACTAGTTAACATCAGAGTTCTTATGTTAGTTGTTTTTGTCTGTGTAAGAAAAATAATTAAAATTCTACAACAAAGAATACTGTTGTAAAAATAAGAGATAATATCTCTTATCTCTTATTTCTTTGATATTATTTTAACATTAACTGCAAAAAGGGAAGTCATGTTACTATTAAGCATGGAAATTATATACCCTTTATATAAATTCGTGTTTTGGTTTCAGATGATAATATCAATAACATTCATTTGTCATCACCATAATGCATTTTTTGTACGATGTCACATTGTCATTATATTACTGAAGTTAAATCTCTGTATTTATTTTTACAATATAGCCAATGTAAACAAAATTCAAAGTACACATGAAGAGAATTTTTTGAGGACATTATAAAGAAAATTGGTGATATTGCAAGCAATAAAAACAGTAAACCTATTACAGGCAGATTTTTGCAGGAATCATTACTCTTTAATAATGCAGACGTTATAGAAACTTTATTAATTCTTAATGCGGTAAATTTTAAATGAATGGAGCAATGTTGTTCATCCTGCAAGTGGTTGCGATTCATGTAGAATGACAGTGCAAATCTTCTCGTAATGATTTAAATGAAGTACCTTAAACTTGTTTTTAGAGAAGCTGTAGAAACTGATCTCGGAGGCAGTCCCTGGTGAGAACCTGCTTTTTCCAAAAAACATCCTGAGCGTAGTCTGGTTTTCCTCTTGTATCTTGTTGTCATAGATAAGATGTACATGAAGAATTCATAAAAATTGTTCTCAGATACTATGGATCTCTAGCATACCGGATTTAAAAAGCGATGGATATGGTCTCATTCTATCACTAAGAAGTGTTTTTTAAAACAGCTAACAACTACCTCTCTTTTTTTTCCCACACATCTGTGATTCTTTTAGCAAGTTAACAATGATAGCAAGAGAATGCATCTTTCTCCGAACCCCAAAGATAGGCAGCTTGGGCTTAGATATGCTTATTTGTCTGCAAAATTAGAAAGTCGACTTACTAATGTAAATAAGTAGGGACAAACAGGAAAATTAGTCTACTATTTAATGGAGTAAACATGACTTTTTAGCCTCCTAATTAATTGTTGACCATGCATAAGGTGTGCAACCAAGGTTTATTATGGAAGGCTGGTATTATTGCTTAATGTAACATGAAGCATTGGGATTTCTTTAAAGTAATTTTGAAGATGTGATTATTTAGCAGAAATATTCACCAGAGCATTTTATTTTTAGAAATCATGGTCACACAAGGAAGCCTTTATAGGACCGACTACCTAATTGCAGTAAAAAATCTCTTTAATGAATGAACACACACACACACACACACACACACACACACACACATACACACACACACACGGGGAGAAGAACACAAATTTTAAGAAAATAATGGCCCTATATTTTTCAATTATTTTGCCACATTCTTTATATCTGAACAGAATGTATGTCTAAGCAGATGTTTTAGGTTATATCCTTCATGTAGGTGAGTCTGTAAATGTACCATTTAACTTAAATGGCTTTGTGGGAAGGTAGTTTGAGGAGTTTAAAAAGGAAAAAAAAAAAAACCTCCAGTTACTATAGTTTCAGCTCTTTCTTTTTAAAAACAGTAATTACACTCAGGATAAGGAAAGAAAAATAAACTCTTTTAATTCTTTGTAACATCCCCAGTTTCTGAGGCAGAGCCCTGGTGTATTTTTATTTCTGAATATGCAGGCAGGTACTGGCAGCAGAGATACAAAATGAAAACTTCCTGGCTACAGACCAGATACAGTGCACAGTGCCACATCATAAACTTCCCCTCTTCTGTCTCGGAGTGATTTCAGCCCGAAGTAATGTCCTTTTTTCCCCTTGCGTAGGCTAAGGAGCAGAGGGCCTTCTTCCTGGGCAATCGCTTTGGGAAAGGAAAAGCATAATGTTTCCCCTCTTTAAGTTGAAAATTCTGCCTCTTAAATCACTAAGACATTAACTGCAAAGTGGATTCAGTATGTTTCCTTTTTCTTCCCATATAACAGTTTAGAATGCACAAAACAATAGGTGTAAGATAGAAAATGAGACCTCTTCCCCAATCCCCTCTTGGAGCACATGCAGGCCCAGTCAGATATCAGTATTTTTTTGTTCTGCAGAGAAAAATATAATGGTTTCTTTTCAGTAAGGCCTGTGCATTATATTCAGATATGTTAGGTCATTTTGTGATGCAAATTAATGTTGAGTGGTTTTTTTGTACTTATCTCGGGAAATAGCAATGTTCTGCCACAATACATGGCACTACAGTAATTTTTATTGATAAACATTCACGCTTTTAATGATTACTAGGTCAAAATACAAAGTACAAAGAGAGAAAATACGGGCTTTAGTTTTCAGATTTGGTTTATGTCCTTCGTTTGAAAAGTACAGTGTAAGTAATGTGCTTATTACCATACAACATAAATCAACCCCCAAATATCTGCATGAATATTCTCTGCATTTGAAACTTCAGTCTGAAAACTCATACTTCTCCTTGTAAAAATAAACAGTCGTTAAAACCAGTCTTTAATCCTGGCTACATTTTCAACAAATACCAATGTGATTTTTAAAAATCTTATTAAAAAATCATTTCTAACAGCCATGGCTCCTTTCAGTTAGTAGCCTAATTCTCATTTGTGTAAAGTACACAAATTATTGCCAGAACACATCCCTAAAACTAGCCTCCTCTTGTAGAAATGTATTAAGTGGGAGTCTTCAGTAGAAAATGTAACCATGTAAGAAAAAATTTTTCCAACTTTATTTTTAAACTAAATTATTAATTTAACAGTATACAAATAGTGCATAAATGTTAGTTTGGTCATTAAGCCACTTAACGAATTATTAATTGACTATATAACATTTACCAAGTCAGACCAACAGTTAAATGTAGTTTAATTTTATTTCTCTTTAAAGTAAAATCGGTAAGAGATCATTTTAATTATCTTTAAATACCTAGAAACTATCTTTCTGTGGCTGCAAGTGTTTCCTTAAAAAGTAGCAAGAAATTATCTTAAAATGTAAAAAGTAGCTCATAAGAGCATGATGCCAATGACCTATTCTTGCCAAAGGTGTTATGAGCAAAGGTCCTGTACCTGGCACACTTTCAAGGCCCCTTGGCAAGGGGAAAAGATGTTAAACTTTTTTTTGCATATAGTAATATACATAGGAGTCAGTAATTTTCTGACATTTATCTCTTACAGAATTAGGCATTCTATTTAAAAATCCACTTTCAGTCCAATTTAGGACATGGTATGAGACTTCTTTATCTCCTTAGAATTATCCCGGACCATAGGATAATTTGAATCATCACCACTTGATAAATATTGTTAGACACATTGTAAAGTTTCAGTTGTTTAATATGTGTACTGAATAAAATTTTTTAAATAGAAAATGAATTATTTGGCTCTTTAAATAATAAAACTATGCCTGATTAAAAGGTGAATCTCTTGGAGGTAATTTTCTGATCAAAAATTTTTAAAATTTTAAACTGCCAACCAATAAATTACCAAGTACTTTGTTAAGATATCTGATTTCTATTCACATTTGAAGAGCCTCATTAAGTTTTGGGTGGCCTTTAAGTAAAGGTTCGATGGTTCAGAAAGTAGGTCTTTTCACCCTTCTTCTGTAACAGCTAAAATGTTAAAAAGTTATAAATCCAGTCCTAATTCCATCAGGATAGTCTAAGTGAAGACTAACAACCTGGCTATTTTTTTTTTAAGTGTGTCCATTTAATCATTTCTAGTATTTATCAAAAGACTACTCAGGGTCTTGTATAGGTTATAGGTAAAGGAAAAAAATTTTTGACTATCTTTTTCTTTTCTTTCACATTTGAGTTTTTCTCCCCTTACATAAACCAAAAAGAAATCTATGACATTAATATATTTGCAAAGGGCTGGGCAAGGTACTCAGTCCCATTGTTTATTTTCCTACAGCCCTTTGGTTGAAATGAATGGTCAGTGTCCCCTTTAGGACTGTTCAATCTTTCTTGAGTTAGTGTGAGCTCTATGTGATTCTTTTTTTCCTTCTCTCATTTCATAGCTGAAAAACTTAAAGAATTCTTGACTTCACCCTTTTTTCCTTCAATTTTTTTTTTGAATCCTCTCCTGAGTTCCCTTCTTACTTCAAAACATTTGGTATTGTAATAAAGTAGACTTTCAACTGAATTTGACTATACATGTGAGATCGTAGAATGTCTTCTTACACTTGAGAGATTGATGTGGTTCATCAAGCCCAATGCCGTGTCATGAAAGAGCTCTAGACACTGATCTTGAAACAGTGAAGTCCACAGAATGGTATCTTTGTAAGGAGCCACCGACAGACTTAGAGCCAATGGATGGTGTATCCACAGCAAAAACGCACAGCATTGTGAAGTCTCAGGATGTGGTACGGTTATCGAACTAGTTGAACCAAATTATGGCTTTCCTCATATTTGTGATGTGTTGGGCCAAAACCCTAAGATGTGAGTGTGTGTGTGTAAAGGGAGGGGTAGATGGAGGAGAGCAGAGAGAGTGAGAGACAAAAAGCATGGGAGAGTGAGGATGAACGCAGGAGAAAGAGAGTATCGATTCTCTTGATTTGCAAGCCTAAAAAGTTTGAAGACCCAGTACCATATTCATATCATTTGTTTAATTTTACACATCTGAGCACTTAGGTAAACGGGTCCTTAAGCAATAGAGAGTAATGGTTAAGAGAAAAAACCAAACTGAGTTAAAAATCCAGCCTCCCATTTACTTGTTAGTGGCTTTAGGCAGGTTATTTAACCACCAAAAATCCTCATTTGCAGCGTCTGTAAAATGGGGATAATAATACCACCCACTTCTTAGAGTTGTAAGAATTAAACAGGATGTTACATATAAAAGCACAATGTTAGCGATCAGTAATTAGTGAATTATCATAGCGCTACACTGTATTTTAATCATTTTATTTTCCTCCCAATGATGAGCACTTAGAAATGCTTAATGGGATCATTATTTTGAACTTTTTTTTTTCAAGAATACTTTCATACCACTATAATTGGGTCACTTTCAGGGCAAAGCACATTCCAGTGCTTTGTTAGGTCAATGCTAATAATGACTGCTAAGAACAATATACTTTTTCTCCAAGAAATTCAGAACCCTTCACAGATCACAGATATTTATGTTCAATAAATACCATATTATTTTTAGAACCAGAAATGGGACCAAAGAAACAAAATAATTCATCTGTGAGTTTTAAGTCACTTATTGAAAGTTCTGAATTCCAGATAGATCATGGCTTAGTTTTGATAGAAGTTCAGTTTGGAGGAAGTGTTTGTTAGGTGGTTTTAATTGAAAAGATGCTCTTACCAAGAATTCTAAACTTTTTTTTTTCTTAGCATTATTAGTATTATCCACTTTTGGAGGATACATTAGTGTTCTTTACTTTTTTATTAACCATTTTTGATTGCATGTGGAGATAGAATTAATTTATGAGGGTCATTTTACTCATCTTTCTATTCCTTCACAGTGACTCTTGCCTATGATAGGTGTTCTGTAGACATTTGTTGAATAAATTAATGAATTGTCTTTATTTGTAAAAACAAAATGCATTCTTTATCTGAGTAGTTAAAAAATTTTAAGTAAATGATATTCCTACCATGCTTTTTTGTTCCAGATTTAAGGGATCATTTATTTTAATTACAGTTTGTCAACTTTGAGATGATGAACAAATGAACTTTTCGTAATTTGGGTAATTTTCTACATGTGAGAAGAAATATAAAGTAGTAGAGAAATACAGAATTTTACCTGAGGATTATATCTTTTGATAACACAAGTAAACAGATTTCGGTTGGATGTGGATGAAAATGGAAATGTTTCTGGTCTCAGAGTCTGTCTACCACCTTTTTGTTGAGCTTTTGTATTCACTTAATTTCTCAAAGAAATTCATATTTTGGATGACAGGTAATGTCGATGAGGCCTGCCCACTTAGGGAGCCTGTGGAGTTGCAACCACTTGGAATTATTTTCACGCTCTTGAATAATGCCCCTCTAGTGTGCACCTTGCATTTCAGCTTTCTTTTCTAGCCCTGGTATAATGTAGGGCTAAAGAGGGCTCAGTGCAAGGAATACTTACAGAGTGGACTTCCCTATGGTAAAACAGCATGGACAGCTCCCAACACTGCAATCAAGGATGCCTCTAAAAGCTTTAATTTAAAAATAATAATAATAATAATAAGTCTGCATGAAGATGATGGAGCCCTCTAAGGCACATGGGCTTAGAGAATTATTCCCATCTGCAACCCCCTCCCCCTGCTTAGTAGCCCTTTCCAGGGTTATGATTACTGGAAAATGGCTGTTAATCACCAGATTTTTTTTTTTTTGACTGCAGCTGCTTCAGTCAGACTACTAATCTATTAACTTCGTCTCCAGTTTAAAATGTGCATTGTATACTGTATAGAATAAATTTTCATTGTAATCAGAGCATCCAAGAGAACTTCCTGATATGATTTATAGAAGCACATTTGTTTTTATGGATGGACCTCTAGTGCCATTGAACCGACTGTTTAAACAATACCGCGGTTGGTCAGCATAAAATAAAATATTATAGCACTAGTGAGTATCAGCAGCATTTACAGTAGTCACATTTGCAGAAATTTGAATTGTGGCATCTCTAGCACTTGGCAGTGTAATTCCCACATAATTCAAAACTTAACCTAGATATTTAAAATTTGACTTCAACCTGAAAGTGTTTTTAGAAGTTTAACATTCTTGTACCAGACTGTGGTAGAGTGGTTTGGCCTCTTTTTCTACCCTAATGCTTATTACATTTGCCATAATTTGAAGAAATAATCTAAAACCTGAGTCAATATTTAGTGCTAAAAAAGGACAAAACAGCTCTAACATACAAAAGACCCTTTCAAAACACATTCTTCTATGTAAAATTGACAAGCTACAAGAGGTGGTTGGATGAAGTTCATCATGTTGGAAAGAATGTTTCAATTAAAGTTGAGCACTTTCTCTTCCAGGTCTTTTTTTCTCCGTTTTTTATTTGCTGTGCCAAGGTATCCATGTGCGTTTTTCCACTGTCATCTGGCTCATTCCCAGCAGATGCACACAATCTGTTCTGCTGTCACTAACAGGGTTCGGTTTATGAAAAGAATGTGTCAGAACATGCCACTATAGTCACTTTTACAGGTTTTTTTTAAGAGTAACTGAGAATATATGCATTGCCCTAGTTTTATTGTACTCAGCCTTTAAGAGATTTCTAAGAAACTTTTGTAATACTCATAGACCTTAAAAGCTTTCTTCCAAACATATTTTGATCACATATTTACTTTTTCTTAAAAATAAAATTTCTAAAGTTCAGAAACATCTTTAATGATGAACTGAATGTATTGTATTTAAATTAAAGAGTAGATTTTTTTGGAATGTGTAAAATAAAACAAATATTTTTACAAAAAATCAAATTTCCAGTTACCAAATTTATTTCATAAATTATTACATACGTACCTTATACTAAAAGCAAACCTACTTCCTTACTCTAATCAAGCTTTATTTTAAAAATGTTGTGATACATTATTTAGGGTATGGTCATAAATACCAATTATTTGACTCGATAGATAATCCTGGTTTTCATAAGTCTTTGAAATCATTAAATTATACCAAAGGAGTTAAACTATCAAATAATTCTTATTCTGTACAGAGACACATTAAACTGTAGTATCTCAACATAATGTGACATTTTTGTTTCGTAGATGTTCACATCATTCTAAAAGCATGGTAGGTAAATATTTCCAAACTTAATTTTTATTTATTAAGGCGTCTCTATTCCTATTAATGATTCTAAATAAAAATTCATTTTTTATTGTCTTCATAGAAAGCCATCTCTCTGCTTTTATGCAAATAAAAAAAATTCTGAGCAATGGAAACCTGCATTCATTCCTGATATAAAGAGCTTAGTAAGTTAGCAGAATTTGAAATTTTAGGTATATATGTGTAGTAAGTACATATTGCATATATATGTACATGCAGGTACATAATGGACACATTTACCTTTTGTATACAGATCATGGTATTTAAATATCTCCCAGAATAATATTTTAAAAATGAACTTAAATGATAGTTTTAGTTTTTTTAAATAATTTTTGATATGAAAAGCAACTCAAAGTTCAGGGGAATTAAACATTTTTTAATCAAAGTTATAATTCACTTGAGCTACAGATCAAAATACAGAAGCTGTATTAATGAATGATCACTTATACAAATTAAGCATTAATCATATGTATTTATATAGGAAAACTAGTTCTTAGATTTCTGCATGCGTAAAGAAAATTTATGAAATACATTTTAAGACATACTTTCTGTCAGAAAATCTTCTGAGTATGAAACTGATACATTGTCACATGGACAACTCAAGCAATATAAATTAAGAGACTTTTTTGCAAACACTTTACACATTTAGCAAGAAAATAATTTACTTGGAACTCATTGGCTGTCTTGTCACATCCTCTTGATTAATTGCTAAATAAATAGTCTTTCTAGAGTTGTATTAAATGATTGTTATAGAAAATTTTCATAAACCTAAAGAAAGAAGAATCTTTGTTCATTATGTTTCAAATATAGCGATGTATACATACGTATCATAAGTTGATTTTGTAATGTTTTTGAAATGTGAACAGGGCACACATATTTAAGATGAGTGATAAAGGACAGTTCTGCAGTTCCTGCCAACATTTTAATTTATCCATGACTTTATGTGTCAAATAACTTTACTTTTTACCTAGTCTAGGTACTTGAATGGTTTTGTTTTGGTAATTCTGAATATTTGCCCTTGGGATAAAAATGCTACTTGACCCCAAGAATCACAGGTGGTGAACTAAAAGAATGTTTGGTCAATTCCCATGGGATGTCAGAGCCTCTTCTCTTCCCAGAGCCATCAGCATTGGGGCTGGGGAAGAATTGCTGTTGTGTATTACAAAATGGTAGACTTGGCCTTGCTGATAACTATCTAGTGGTATTAGGAAAAAAGTCACAGTGATTAGAAAACGACCAGAATCTTTTCTTTTGCTACAATTTGATTGTATGTAAGATTTTTTTGAAACAAAACTCCATGGGCAAACTTAATTCTACTCATCCTGAATGACTAATCTTTAAAATCCTCTGTTTATTGCTCAAAGTGTAAATATAATCCTGAATTTCATTAGGAATGAAAAAAACTTGCTCCTCTTAGTGAGAGTCACAGAACTTAAAGACTATTTGGAAATATTGTTTGCCTTGTGAAATACTTTAAAATACCAGATCTTCTAAAAAGGTAGGCTCTTTTACTTAATGATGACTTATAAAGAAATCTGGGGGCGCCTGGCTACTCAGTCAATAGAGCATGTGACTCTTGTTCTCAGGGTTGTGGGTTCTAGCCCCACCTTGGGTGTAGAGATTACTTAAAAATAAAATCTTAAAAAAGAAAAACAAAAAAAAACAAAAGAACCTGATTTTTTCCCTAATTTTATTTTTAAAAATCAAGAGAAAAAATGGTTTTGAAACTTAAAATTTCCCTAGTTCTCTAGGACATGAACTATGGGGCCAATTTATCTCAACAAATTTTTTTTTTCTTAATTTTACCAGTTGCCTCAATTTCTGACATGGGTGCGACCCTCCTTTGTGGTTGGGAGGTAATGCTTTCTTTGCATTTGCTTAGTCATAGGTCTTTTTGGAGCAAAGACAGATTATTTTTGTGAAGTTGTCCCCAAAATATGTATTATTCATAGACTAAGAAACCCATCAAAGAGTTTCACTGCACGGGTAATGATAGGTTGGACTGCAGTGACCAGAAGGCTCTCCACTCTGCTTTCTTTAGGGAATTTAAAGACAGTTGTATCCTTTTTCCATCTGCATCAACATATGTTGACCAGTTGGTTTTCAATTCCTGCTGGCTTGGTGGTTGGAAGTAAGACTGATCTTCTATAAATATAATTGATACTTTCAACTATGACTTAGGAATTCCACTTTTAGCCACATCACTACTAAAGGTATCACTAATAATTCTAATAACTTTTATGATATGTGTAAAAAGCTGTATTATTAATTTGAAAGTAATATTAATGACAACTATTTTTAGGGAGTAACAATCACGGCTAACATGTTTTCAGAGTTTATTGTATATTTGGGCACTGTGCTAAGGGCTTGAGGCTTTAGATACATTAACTCATTTATGAGATAGGCGCTGTTACTATCCTCGTTTTATAGATGAAGAAACTAAGGCAAAAAAAAAAAAAAAAAACGAAAAACTAAGCAGCTTGCCTCAAGTTACCACTTTGTTAATGGCAGAGCTAGAACCTCCCCCATATAGTCAGCCTCCACAGTCCACTCTTTTACCTACTAAGCCAAAATGTCACATACATGATCTCAGCAGTTAGATAAGAAAAAGAAAATGACTCAACTATGGAAAGCTAATTTTGCATGGCATCTTGGGGGAAAGGTTTCAGTAATCCTAGAATGAAATGTTCATAAACTATGGTTATATGACATGTTAGTACTGTTTTTAAAAAGAAGTGAATTAATTATCGGTCTGTGGTATAGTTTTGTATTGTTAACCTGGAAGAGAAAAAAAATGTACTTTATCAACCATTTGATAGATCTTCTTTTGACAAACATTGTCTTATTCCTGTTTGTGAAAATCTATTTATCCAGTTACAATAATAGTTTTGAATTGTAATGTGGATATCTAATTTCACGTTATCAACCTCCAGTTTGCTTCTCACTTTTTAAGCTGTTTTAATTTTTAATCTTTACTTTCAGGAACCATAGTAATTTGTATAGTTTTAATTTAAGAATGTGAGGTGTAGGACAGAGTCTATAAATGGATTTTAAATGGATTTTAGGAGTTATCCAGCTAATTAGTGCAGATAGGTATTTTGGAGAATGTGAATTAAAGCACATCTTTTAATTTCTTCTTTGTAGTTAAAAAAGAGAACAAAAAACAAAATCAGAGATAGATGTAAAATAAATACTGACAAGCTAGAACAACTTGCATTATATTCGAAAACTAAGAAATGTTATACCAAGCTTATTTATGTAATGCACGGCTTTGAGGTTTTGACAATATTTTTGTGTTCAGTAAAAGGCATTTTGAAAAAGGAAAAGGGATCACTTTTACAATTTTTACTATGAAGAATAGTACTAACTTTTTTTAAACTGTTTTCTTATTTTTTTTTTCATAAAAGCATTACCATGCTCTTGACTAGATGTGAGGACACAGAGGCTGTTCAGAGGTCAAACTAGATTCACATTTCTGAATTACCAAACGTATATGCTTTAGACTTCAAAATGAATAGCTACCATAGTTTTACAGGCATAGATTCCTTGCCAAATTTCAAGTGCATTTTAGTAACTACATTTGGTACTGCTTTATTTCACTGTTAAAGAGAATCAAATGCTTATTTGGAGTACAGTATAAACCAGTACAAACACCAAAATAACCTGTGTTTTCTGTATTTAAAATGCTTTCATTAGCAATGTGACTTGAAGATTTGGGAATTAGGTGTGTAATTTGGAATTAATTGGTTACAGTGATACATAGCCTTCATGTCATTTTATGGTGCCCGCTGATAAGGGGAGGTTTGCGTGCTTTATGCAATATTAAGTGCCACTGGTAACGCTCAGTGTTCATTCCTGCCTTACTAATGAAACCACCGAGGCTAGTTATGCCTACTTCCTAATGTTATTTTGACTACAGTTGTTTGAATTCCCTCTTTGGAACCTTCTAACTGTAAAGCACACTCTTAAGACTTCATGAAACACCAGATTTATATTTAGTATCCATTTGAGTTCTAAATATACAGGAAACAAGTAGTCGCTATAAAGGCCTGCATTACCCAAACACTGAGGAGGAAGTCATAGCTGTTGGCTAATTCTATAAAAGATAATTACATAAGGTTGCTAGCAATATTTCCGGAAGAAGATTGTGATATAACTAATATTGCATTTCAAAAGCCTTTAATTTTTTTTGATCAACCAAGGACTAATATCAACTAATAATTTCTTACAAACAGAATCCATTCAAAAACTGGAAGAGTTTGGGTATAGTAAAGTGGCAGAGTCATGGTGTAAAACATTGGTTGTCCCTTGTACAGTTAATTTAGAACAGTAGTTCTCAATCCTCTGAGCTTTTGAGAAGATTTTTTTTAATGTTTTTAATGTTTATTTTTGAGAGAGAGAGAGAAAGAGACAGAGCATGAGTGGGGGAGGGTCAGAGAGAGAGGAAGACACAGAAACCGAAGCAGGCTCCATGGTCCAGGCTGTCAGCACAGAGCCCAACATGGGGCTCAAACCCACAAACCGTGAGATCATGACCCGAGCCGAAGTTGGGCACCTAACCGACTGAGCCACCCAGGCGCCCCGAGAAGATGTTTTTGTAAATACTGATGCCTGGGTCCCACCTCCAGGTTTGGATTATGTTGGGATGCTGTTTGGTCATTGCTGTTTTTCAGAACTGCCAGGGTGATTTTATTTTTTATTATTTTTTTATTTTTTAAGTTTATTTATTTTGAGAGAGAAAGAGAATGAGTGAGTGAGGGAGAGGCAGGCAGAGAAGAAGAGAGAGAGAGAATCTGACTGCACTGCCAGCTCAGAGCCCAACTCCGGGCTCGAACCAACGAACCATAAGATCATGACCTGAGCTGAAACCGAGAGTTGGACACTTAACTGTCTGCGCCACCCAGAAGCCCCTGGGTGATTTTAAGTGAGGCCTGGGTAAGAACCACTATTTTGAAGAAGTCAAATGTGAATCTTGAGCTTAGTCATAAAACTCCATGCATTCTGAAAGTTTAAGAAACAAATAAGCATATAACTCTGTCTATAAAATGTCTACTGCTATTTCTCAACATTTCCCGTTGCACATCAACTACAAATTTATTATTCCACCGGTGCATTCAGCAAGTGTTTAATGGGAGGTGGCTTGCTAGGTATTAGGCATACAAAAGTGAAAGATGGAGTCCCTGACCCTGAGAAATTCAGTCTGATGAGGGAGATGAACATGCCAAGCTGCAATTATGAATGTAATGTGATAAACACTACACTGCCGGTATGTTGAAAGTAAAGTGGATGCTTAAGTAATGGAATATTCAATGGAATATTGGGAGATCTCTGGTCAGGCCAGTCTTGAGTAGAAGAGAGGACACCTAAGGTGAGACTTAAATGATGAGTCAAATCCCGGCAATATCCTGGAAAAGGGAATTTTCTTGATTCATCTCCCCTCTCAAAGTGTAACAGACCTTTATGGGTCTTTTATATGGCCTGAAAGATTCTCAATTTTTCCTCTCCATTTGGAGAAGCTGCCCAGGTGATGTCCAGGAATTTAGGTTCTGTTGATATTGGGAGCAGATGATGAAGCTATAAGGATGGTACCAGACGTAGGAAGAACCTCGTTAATCCCCTTTCCATTCTCTGGCATGACAGAAAAACCTCGCTGTTATGGATCTTGAGGTAACTTGGAGGACCTGCTCCTCCTCCACTCCCACTCATGCCCTATTTCCTAGACACAGCTGAAAGGAAGGATGGCCTGATCCATGTCCTCCCCTGCAATTCACTGTTTTGACAAGGGATGTTAAAACAAGTTACAAATGAGGGAGAAGAGCACCAACGGTGAGGTACCACCACAAGGATACTTCATATAGTGGAGACTCAACTTGTATCAACTATTTTACAAAAAGTAATTTAAAAAAAGAAACTTCAGGTGGTATTTATCTTTATTTCCCCTTATTCTGAAAAAGCAAAAGTAGGTAAATAAAAGTACTTCAGGGATATCATACCCTTAGAAAAAAATCTTATGTACTTTAAAAGCACTTCTATTAAAAGTATCCTAATAGAAGGGAAATAAGTATGTAAATCATAGCAAACCATGGCCTTGGAGGAAATACAGAATCCAAGAAATTGGACTTGGTTTTTCTATATTGCCAAAGAGACATAACACACGCACACACACACGCATACACACACACACATACACACATGCATGCACACATACACACACACCAGTTTTTCTGTGTATGTCAGAAGACAGAACTAAGGGAAGACAGGGTGAGAAAATAAATATTCTGGTTTCATAAGTTACATAGAAAAATGTTGCATTATTTTCATAAGAAGCTTTACTGTAAAGTGAGACACATGCAGTTTTATGTAAGGAAGGTTGGATGGTGGTCTTGGTTATATAATGGAATAAAATTCCAAATCTATAAACAAACTTCTCATTCCAGCTATTAAGACCACATTACCTCCGCAAACCAGATTCTTCATGAAACAAGCCCAATTTCATATTGGGAGGAACGAGGGGGGACAGGGCTGCACTGCTTGATTATATTATTTCCCATTGACTGGAGTAGAGAATTAAATTAGTTATGCAAAATGAGAACTTTGATCTAAGGACTTGACTTTTTGAAAGTCATAAAATGTACTGAATTTGATCTCAAATAAATAATACATTAACATCACACATATAGTTAGAAAATTATCACCTTGCGTAAATTAAGCATACAACATTGAGTTCAATTTGTGTATTATTAGAGATTTACAAGGCAGTAAATATCATAAGGTAAGATTAATTTTTTTAAATGCAATTGGAAACCCTGGAAAGACTCAGCAGCATCTAGGTGAAAAGGAGTGATTTTAAGCCTTTGAAAGTCGCCAACGTTGGTTTTGCAGGAGAGCTCTTATCTCAGAAGGGCAGAGTGTTCTATGATTGCAGGTTACAAACCTGCTGAGAATCAGTGACGTTATCCAGATGAGTTTTTCTCTCATACCGTGATATAGCTGAGAAGCTCATAAATGGATAAACTAGTAAACTTCAAGAACATAGTACATTCCAATTAGAGAATACCACAACATATCTGTAATGCACAACATATCTGTAAATTCTAAAAGAATTTTACACTGTGGATTTCAGATCTGGCTTCACATTTGACTTCTTAGAGCAACTTTTAAAAAAATACTGGGTAACCTGCTACAATGATTACGATTTCATTGGTCTGGGATGGGGATCCCAGGTACCAGTATTTAAAAAATACTTAAAATGATTCGAATGTGCAGTCAGGATTAAGGACTACTGTTAACATTCAAAATCTTTAGAACTTTAAATCATCATTAAATGCTAAGGTAAAGTAAATATGGAACATTAGCATTATTTCCCTCAACTATAAAATTGAGAAGAGAATAAATTGATTTCTTAAGTTACGGCAGGAAAATGATCTCTTCCATAGAATCTTCCCTTTCCCAGTTTCTGAGACCAGCTGTATCATTCCAGTTTTTAAATTATTGGCATTTCTGAAGATGAAGTAACAGGGGAAGTGATCAACTTTATAAATAGACTGTCTAAACTATTTGGCAGGAGGGGTCAAGATGTAGGCGAAGCTGGAAAAAGACTTCAGTGTGTGTATCAGCCAGAGGCCAGCAGTTGTTGAATTCCCTAAATTTCCTTAAGAAAGGAAAGAGCAAGAATACCTTTAAGAACATAATTTTTTTTTCCTCCAGTGTGTAGTCAGTAAAACCCAGAGGGGGAAAAAATGTACCTTTCAAGCCAAAATTAGGTCATGCCAACCACAGCAAATTGGAAGCTCTACTTAACATGTAGTCTTTCAGGATTGCTGTGGATCATCTTAATGTCATGCACGTGGTGGGGCTGATGCTTCCAGATCATGGCTGCAGGGCTCTGCTAAGCAAGCCAACTCTGCTGACTGAGTCTGACCACCCCATTCAGGCTGCCATTGGCATACACACGTGACCTAAAGTTGTGTCTGAAAGGTGTGCTCTGGAATAGGGCATTTTTTTTTTTAAGATTAAAAAGTTTGCACTTCCTAAAAAACAACGAATGACAATTTATTTTGCTTTATGATTCTGGGGTTGGAGGGAATGTTCAAGGAAACAAGGAATGGACCAATCCAGCCTAGTGGCCAGCAGGTATGACTTCCCAGTAATTAGGAGAAGGTTGCCAAAGAACTACCTTACCATTAAAAGAAGAAAGGGAAAAAAAACCCTACAAAGTAATAGTTTCATTCATTTATTCACCTGTTCACATTAGAAGTGTCAGGATTGTTCTTTTTCCAGCCTTGAGGGATGTGGAAGAAAACCAGAAGGCACTTCATTCATTTCATTGGTACTTATCATTATTAGAATGTTGAATATACTGTAAAATGCAATATATTTCCATTATGTAGAAGAAACTGCTGCTTTTTTCCTACTTTCACAGCATAGTATTACATTGGTGTTTCTATTCATTATTTGAGTGTTGAATTGGCCATAAAATGTAACTTATTTCCATTACATAAAGGAAATTTATACTTTTTCCTTCTTGGAGAAAGTATTTAATGAAATGATAAGACCTGTAAGGTTAAAAAAACTTTATTGTGGAATGTACTCGAAAACTTGATCAAGTTGTGTAAGGGGAGTATTAATGTCTGTTATAGTGTCCCACACATTTGTTCTGTTCTCAAAAAAACTGAAGTATAATCTTTTGTTGAACCCGACTAAATTTATTCCCACCCAAAATAATCCTCAAATTTTTGGACTTGTTCCTAAATACCATTTCCAGCCGAGGCCTTTGTAGCCATGAGCTTTACATCTATGTCATTATCTATCTGCAAAAAGTTTTCCTCTTCCAGCCTAGCTTTGCAATTGTATCAGCCTAGTTTCCAAATTACTGGTATCTTTTAGGATGAAGAAGCAGTGGATATGTAATATTCTATCTTCTTTGAATTTAACTGGGATATTATTCAGGAGAGTGAAAAAACAAACATTTTCTTCTATAGAATATTGCATTCATATAGGGACTTTCATGCATTAAACAACGTTGTCCTTGGTTTTTCTTGTATGCTGGTTTTACATTTTCTGGTAACACAGGAAATAAAAGACTCAATTGTTACTGCATAAGGATTCTGGAAATAATTCACAGAGGAGAAAACACTTGAGCTGGATCTTTAAGTAAGACCTTGAATATGTCATGTCTTGTCGCTAATGCCGTGCCTTTTGAGTATAGACTGTAGCATACTATGCACCCAATAATACAGTCACATCCCCAACTTATGAAGAATTTGCTTCCCAAAACTCTGCTTTAATATTGGGAAACCCAGAATTTATTTTTCATGGAAATGTTTTTTAATGGTTATTAGCTTCTCACATGAGCCCACAAAAACCCCTGTACAGTTAAAATAAAATTTTTAAAAATAGTAAGAATCCATACAGGTAGTACAAATAACTAAATTATATTGTTCACGTTGTCCTTAACCAGTAATGCTTAGCCAAAGCACTCTTTAACAAGCAGGAATTTATGTGGAAATAATGAAAACAATTTCTAGGTTGGCTAGAAAATGTCGTTGGCTATGTACAGACCTCAGAATCCTATGCAGTGTTCCTTCAAAATGCAGACTTACCACCACCACCTTCCTGGAGAGACCTTTCAACATGGTACTTAAATGGTTAGAATATTCATTGCCGTTTCAAGATTACTGCATTAAGACTGCAAGTATTCTTAGTTAATAATTTCTTTTTAAAATAACTTTTTCTGTTCCTTAGTGCAGGTATATAGTAAACATCATTCTAAATATTTATTAGTTATGGTTAGTTAACATGTGGAACATATAAGAAAGAGAAATCCCCAAGGGTAATTTTGAAGAAACTAAAGAAGAGGACACAAGGGGATTAACAAGGATGTGCACGTACATGAGAGTGACTGAGGAGGATTTGACTAAACAAGCCTTGGGACGCAGGCACTCAGTTGGGCTCCAGACTCCATACCTTATCTGCTGTGCTATGCTGCCTGCAATGTTCTCTGATAAACCCTTACTGGACTGCCTCTTCCAGGAATGCCTCAGGCTGATGCTGAGTTTTAGTGCCCGTATGTCCAAAATCTAGACTCTGCCGGGCATATGGTTAATAGACATTTGTTAAATGAATGAGCAAATGGATTCTGCTACTCATTTCCTTCTGAATTATAATCTCTGTGGAGTCTTGTTCGTTTTAGGGTCCCCTGGTATGACTAGGAGAGTGCCTCCAACATATTGTAGGTGGACACTACACATGAATTGACTTGAATTGAGGGGAAAAAATGGTGGAACTTGAATTTAGAATCTTTTAAGCCTTGGTCATGAGGTGATTTGCGTATCTAGGCAAGTGGAAATGTATGCATTACGTTTATTTGAATTAGACATTCACAAGATGGTTCATGATTAGGAAATTCATAAGTTTGTGGAAATTGAGTTTATAGAGAGTACTTTGCTAAATAGTTTTATGAGTCTAAAAACAATACTCCCAAGTATTTAATGGAAAGAGTTTTGGTGGTAATAATTAACTTCGTTGTTTTTAAAATCTTCCTTTGGATATTTTTTGTGCACTATCTAGACTTGGACCATAATTTGTATACACATTCAACTACTTTACAGGAAATATGAAGGAAGGGAATGAAATGAAAATTCATACAACATGAAGTGCATTACTTTATTCACTGCCTTTTTATGTTATTTATCAACTCAACTAAGTGTTATATTTTATATTAGAAAAAGAGTCTGAGGGGTGCCTGGATGGCTCAGTTAGGTAAGCGTCTGACTTCAGCTCAGGTTATCACTTCACGGTTCATGAGTTCAAGCCCCACATCGGGCTCTGTGCTGACAGCTCAGAGCCCAGAGCCTCCTGCAGATTCTGTGTCTCCTTCTCTGTCTGCCCCTCCCCAACTTGCGCACATGCACGCACACATGTGTGCTCTCTCTCTCTCATAAATAAACATAAAAAAAAAAAAAGAAAAAGAGTCTGTGAAGAGCTAAGGAAAAAAATCCAACATTATTAAAAAGAGACGCGTCATCTCATTTCTATATGTAGTACTGTCCTTAAAATTTTAATAATGCTCTTCTAAAAAATGAAGTAATTTGTTTTCAGGACAAAAATATGGTCAGATTATTTAACAAAATAAACTTGAAATTTTAAATTTTTCTCCAAGTATTCTATATAGCATTTAGTAAGACTCTTTCAAATCCCAAAATATTAATAATGGCAATTAAAAATAGGGGCGCCTGGGTGGCTCAGTCAGTTAAGCATCCAACTTTGGCTCAGGTTATGATCTCATGGTTTGTGAGTTTGAGCCCTGCCTCAGGCTTTGTGCTGATAGTTCAGAGCTTGGAGGCTCCTTTGGATTCTGTGTCTCCCTCTCTCTCCCCACCACCCCCCGCCCCCACTCATGCTGTGTCTCTCTCTGTCTAAAAAAATAAATGAATATTTAAAAAATTAAAATAATATGTAAGTCCTTTATAAATATAAACTCCTTTATAAATTTTTGTCTATTCTTCAGGTTTCTTCACCTTCTAGGGTGCTCCCCCTGCTTGCCCATCTCCCTTTCTATTCATAGAGCCATTTTAGAAAGTAAACCACACATAAACTGTTCTAGAATGGGTCATTCCATTTACATAAATACTAAAATTAGAATGTGTTCCCAGAAACAGAAAAGTGAAACCCTAAAGACTCTGCTGAAGACAATTATGGTTCATCGTGGTCCTTTTTTCTTATCAAAATAGAAAGAATGTCAACCTTTTTGTCTTCAGTAACCGTGGTTCTCACAGGTTTATGAAGTGGCATCATAAAATGGAAATACTGTACAACTGTAACTTAACCTTAACCCACAATGGATTATAAACTTTTTGAGCTTGGGGATTGCACCACTTTCAAATATCATTGTCTTCTATTTTGCGTAAATGAATCTGTTACACATAATATATATCCTATAAATATTTGTCCAATTAAATTGGACCAAGTGAATTAAGTGTAATAATTGTCAAATGAAAAAGGCTTAACTTTGAGAAGTAAAAACCCTTCCTTAAGTGCTTCCACCATGAGGCTTTTCATGTTGGGAGTTACCTTGCCAAATCTGACTTGGGGAGGACTTTATGTATACCTATGTTATGGTATTTATTAATTTCTCTCTTGTGCTAAAGCTAATATTTAAAGTATCTTTCCCAGTTTGGTAAAATTTAAGTTCTTTGGAAGGCAGAGTTTAGGTTTTATTGACTTTTGTATTCAGGATAATACTGCCTAATGGATTTTATAATCTCTCAATTAACAAATTACTTTTTGCACCAGATTTGCTATACCACCTGACTGACTAAGCAAGTTGATCTTTATGTGAGATCTTTCCTTTGGGGAGCATTCAGTTCCTGTTGTAAGATGCTATTGCCCACTATTCTGTGATCCCATAGTAATAATATCTATTTATTGTATACTACACACATTTTATAGGTGGGAAAACTCAAGTTTAGAAGTCACATAGATTAAAACTTTTGTCACTGATTAGAAAATATGGTTCTAATAGCCACAAAAAGCTGCTATCAGTGGCCTTTATTTAATTTCATTTCATTTGCCAGTAATAGGTGAAGAATGATTTTGTATCATTCTTAATTTATAATATTATGGTTCTTTCTCAGTCCCCCCCCCATGTAAAATTATGAATTTTGTGGTTCTTTTTTATGTCATGAGTGAAAGTCATGAGATAATACTGTTGTAACTGATAAAACAATGTTGAAAGACACATTTAGGATTCATTAAAAGACATAGTGTATCTTATTGGCCCTGTTTGGAGTTTAAGTTTTATTTAATCCATTCATGAAACTTGAATTTTTTTGTTTTGTGTTAAGCATCTGACTAGGTTGATCTCTTATTCCTTTAAATATATGAAGAACAAAGTACATTTAAAAGGGTTTATATCTTTTATAAATCCATTGTGCAGACATCTAACAAAAGCTAACTCAAATCTTTTATCTATTCCTCTAGTTAGTATCAGTATATGAATAAGAAAATAAGAATTTTAATAAATAAGAAAAACAGTATGATAGTCTAATCATCATGTTTTACTATTCACTAGCCAATCTCAATAGTATATTTGTTTCAATATTATCTAAAATGATAGGGGCGCCTGGGTGGCGCAGTCGGTTAAGCGTCCGACTTCAGCGAGGTCACGATCTCGCGGTCCGTGAGTTCGAGCCCCACGTCAGGCTCTGGGCTGATGGCTCGGAGCCTGGAGCCTGTTTCCGATTCTGTGTCTCCCTCTCTCTCTGCCCCTCCCCCGTTCATGCTCTGTCTCTCTCTGTCCCAAAAATAAATAAAAAACGTTGAAAAAAAAAATTTAAAAAAATAATAAAATGATAGTCCTTTTTATTTTGCACAAATTTCATTTCATCAGTTTCTGATTACCCAAATTCTTTTAAGTATAGTGATTTATTACTGTTTTTAACTTATTGAATGTCTAGGCATTATGTAGCTAACAGAACATTTCTTGTTAGTGGTCCTAGTGGAAGATACTGGCTACCAAGTGTACCCAGCTGTTTGATAATTGACTCTTTTTCAAGGGTACACCGGTCCAGCCTCACCCTCCTTATCCCTTAGGTACCTACCTCAGCTAGAGCTACATTTTTAATACTACATTCTTAGGAGCCACATCTGTAACATTTTAATTATCACTTGGAAAATATAATAATGACAAAAATCCTTGTTAAAATTGTTTTCTTGTTGTACAACACACTTATTTCAAAGGATGGTTAATACAACCAGAAGCCAGTGCTTAAATAAATTAAATGTTGCCTTGAATGTTCTTCTATTTGAATCCACTTCAGAATATATCCTGACTACTTTCTCTCATATTTCATGTGCTTCTTCAACTCAAATTTAATCTCTACCATTGGTATTTTTAGATATATAGACTTCTATATTTATTAATAGAAATAAAAATAGCCTTAAAATTAACTCTTCAATTATACATGTTTAGAATACATAGTAATGTAGGTAAACGATGAATCATGGGAATCTACCCTCGAAGCCAAGAACACACTGTATACACTATATGTTAGCTAACTTGACAATAAATTATAAAAACATAAATAAATAAAGTAGAATACATAGTAAAAAGGTGCACATTTTTATTTATTTTATTTATTATTTATTTTATTTTTAATTTTTATTTAATTTATTTTTTTAATTTACATCTAAGTTATCATATAGTGCAACTATGATTTTTGGATTAGATTCCTTAATGCCTCTTAACCCATTTAAACCATCCCCCCTCCCACAATCCCTCCAGCAACCTTCTGTTTGTTCTCCATACTTAAGAGTCTCTTATGTTTTTGTGTCCCTCCCTGTTGTTGTATTATTTTTGCTTCCCTTCCCTTATGTTCATCTCTTCTGTGTTTTAAAGTCCTCATATGAGTGAAGTCATGATATTTGTCTTTCTCTGACTAATTTCACCTAGCATAATACCCTCTAGTTCCATCCACATAGTTGCGAATGGCAAGATTTCATTCTTTTTGATTGCCAAGTAATACTCCATTGTGTATATATACCACATCTTCTTTATCCATTAATCCATTGATGGACATCTGGGCTCTTTCCATACTTTGGCTATTGTTGATAGTGCCACTATAAACATTGGGGTATTTGAAACAGCATACCTGTATCCCTTGGGTAAATACCTAGTAGCACAATTGTGGGGTCATAGGGTAGTTCTATTTTTAATTTTTTGAGGACCCTCCATACTGTTTTCCAGAGTGGCTGCACCAGTTTGCATTCCCACCAGCAGCACCAAAGAGATCCTCTTTCTTCGCATCCTCACCAACATCTGTTGTTGCCTGAGTTGTTAATGTGAGCCATTCTGACAGGTGTGAGGTTGTATCTCATTGTGGCTTTGATTTGTATTTCCCTGATGATGAGTGATGTTGAGCATTTTTTCATGTGTCGGTTGGCCATCTGGATGTCTTCTTTGGAGAAGTGTCTATTCATGTTTTTTGCCCATTTCTTCACTGGATTATTTGTTTTTTGGGGTATTGAGTTTGATAAGTTCTTTATAGTTTGTGGATACTAACCCTTTATCAGATACGTCGTTTGCAAATATCTTCTCCCATTTCTTCGGTTGCCTTTTCGTATTGCTGATTATTTCCTTCACTGAGGTGCACTTTTTTTAAATACAAATTTTGACTTTTGCTAGAGAATATTGAACACACACTTTAGTATATAGTTCTAAAATTGTTTTAATTGTGTTATCATACCTAAGAAGTTACCAGTAAACCTTTTGTTTGCCACTGTAGTGCTAAAGAATGTAGACAATTCTGCATAAATCACTTCCATATACACTTGTAGTCATTTAAATTTTTATTCGTCATTATGGAGATGTTTCAACCTAAACTATACAGCTTGATAGTTTGCTTGTATTTTATGTATCTGAAATACTTATGGATTGAGTCTGATTGTATCAGTTACATTATAAAGCTTCAAGTAATTATCATTCCCAGTACATTTTTAGTATAATTAGAATGCTTCAATCTTTTTGAGATGCTGAAAATTGATTTTATAATTTCAAGAACTTAGGATAAATATTATAGCCTATTTATATCACTATAAATATATAAATTATTTTAATATATAGAGAGAAGTATACATTACTAAATATTGAATTTTTTAAGTTTTTTTTACCATTTATTTATTTTGAGAGACAGAGACAGAGTGTGAGCAGGGCTGGGGCAGAGAGAGAGGAAGACACAGAGTCTCATGCAGGCTCGAGGCACAGAGCCTGAAATGGGGCTCAGACCTACAAACCGTGAGATTATGACCTGAGCCAAAGTCAGATGCTTACTCGACTGAGCCACCCAGGCATCCCACTAAATATTGAATTTTTACAACTTAAGTTAACTAGCTGGCCAGTCAGAATGTGAAATAATTAGCATAGCTAGTTTATAGAATGTTAGCATGTAGAAGTAAAAGTTAGCCAAACCTTAGCAGATCGATATTCACTAAATCTATATCCAATACTTGTTAAGACAGGTAATGATATCAAAATGTGTGAATGTTACTGGAAGACAGAGCACAAAGTCTTGGCATTATTCTAATAATGAAATAAAGTGAAGTTTTTCATTTAAAAATATATGTATTATTTTAAAATTCATTATGTGTAAGTTCTTAATGATATTTGGTTACATACATACACATATATACACGTGTGTGTGTGTGTGTGTGTGTGTGTGTGTGTGTATCAGTGTATGTTAAAGAGATCAACAAAGTCAGGGTGAGTACTTGAGGTCTAGAAGTTTTATTTGCTGCTCCATGTTAAGATGAAGGGCATCCTGGACATCATGGTTCTCCTAAAGTTCAGTGGCCTTCTAAGGTCTGTGTCAACTCTGTATTCCTCCTTTTTCTCACCTACCTTGGCAGTTACCATTCAGTAGTTGTGTTCTTAAAATAATAAATCATTTTTTATTAAAATGCTGTTATTCTTTACTATGACGTGAAGAATAGACATTGGAATCAGATTGTGTAGGTTTCAATCGTAAAGCCATCATTTACCATGGGTAAGAGAAGTCCACTTTGCCTACATTTCCCATATGTAAAATGTATGTAATAATGCTGCAATAAGGTTTTTATGAGAATCAAATGAGTTAGTATATATCAAGTAAATAGAACAGTGCTGACACAGAATGAGGATTAACAATCATTAGCCTTTTTCAACTTTCACAATCAAGAAATTTTGCATTGAAAGGTTTTTGGTTGGGGTACGTTGGTGGCTCGGTGGCTTGAGCGTCCATTTTCGACTCAGGTCAGATCTTGAGGTTCGAGAGTGCAAGCCCCACATCAGGCTATCAGCGCAGAGCCCGCTTCAGATCCTTTGTCCCCCTCTCTCTCTCTGCCCCTCCCCTTATTGTGCTGTATCAAAAATAAATAAATAAATAACATTAAAATTAAAAATAATTTTAAAAAGAAGGGGTTTTGGTTTTTGCCTTTTGTGGAGAAAGTCTAGGAAATAAATTTTGTAATCACCTATGTTCCCCTCAAACTAAAGTCATTAAAGGTGACTTCACTATGTGATTGTATCTTGGCATTAAAAAAAATTCTTATGGTGGAATTTTAATACTTGTTCATAGTAAATTAAAAATAGAACTAGGGAATACCAGATTTACCAAATTCTGGAATTCTCTGACTTTTGAAATATTGATTAACAATAGATAATTTCCTGAAGGAATTTGCAGATTCATCTCCCTGAAACGTCAGAGAAAACGGAATCTTAATAGTGGTCAACCACTAATCCTATTGATATAAAGCTAAACATTTAGATACAAATCAAATGGATAAATGTGATCAAATTCCTATTGTACATTTTTAAATTAAGCCCTAGGCAGCTTTGTACTAGCCAAATATCACACTTGTTTTTAGTGTATTTTATCATATGTGTATAACCTTTTTTTTTAACAAACAAGTCTCACAATCCTTGTAGAATAAATGAGAAGTTTTCCATAGAATTCAGTAGAATAACCAAAAATCATGTGGGGCTGGCTGTTAGATATGTGCATCTTAAGGTTTGGGCAGGTGGAGCATGTGAATTTATGAATGCCTTTTATTTTCAGAATAAATGAAACAAGTAAACTAAATATATTTAAAGTGCTTGGAACCATCATTCTTTTTAAAGAAATACTGTACTTTACTACACTGAAGAATTTTTTTATCTATCTGAGAAAACAAAATACACTCATGTGGTCCACCTAGAATTCTAAATAACCAGTCCATTGACATAGGACTGGTCTTACCCAGCTCTTGCACAGAGAACAGTGACATTAGTAAACAGAATTTTTATCCCCAAGTATGTCAGTTTTTGACCAAAATGTGAACTTTGTTTTTTCTCATCTGCCCCAACCATCAGCGTGGGGGATGAACTCATAGCTTTTTTTTTTAATGGGTTTACCCAAGTGGCAAATAACTAAACAGCATGGAGTAAGTTACACTGCTTGTTTTTAAAATATGTCTCAGTTTATCTACCCTATTGTGAATAAAATAATTACAAGAATTAAATAATAAATGTAAAGCGCTTAGTATTGCCTATTATTATTACTATGTAGAAAGAGGTAAACGTGTGTAAATTTTTATCTTAAGGAGATGGTTTTCGTCCACATAAGGCTACCCAGTATTCTGCAAAGTAAAAGATATTACATCATTGGAAAGTTGTATCCATTCAGTCACACTTCTGGAAGTAGGTTTGTTATTTTCTACTCAACTGTTTTTGGCCACAATAGCTTTGGATTTGCAAATACAAGTCATTATTAGGTTTTTAAACCATGCAGATTCTCTTCACTACCTCCTTCTGCTATTTGCCTTTGGGGAATTTTTTTTAAATAGCGAATTATTCTACATCATCTTTATAAAAGTTTTAATAATACAATTATAAATCTCAGCTCAAGTATTATATATGAATTTTAGTTACATCACCCTATGCCAAATTACTGGTTATAATTGTTAAGTTTGCAGAATGGAATTTATTTGCATTTTGTGTATTGCCGTTTTTACTCATGTACCTTATAAATGCAATATATTTGAATCTAATTTTTCTAATTTAGATAATATTTGTATTCAGCTTCAGATTTGAGAAACTCCCTCGTAATGCGTTTATGATCCAAGTCACTACCAAAAATAAAAATGACACAAACAAAATAGAAATAATGATCTTTAGTGAAAGCTAGATTGGTGTCCGATCTGGTCTCCTAACTAATTATGCATCTAACCAGCCTATTAAAATTCTATCTAGAGGTCCTGGAATTATTCTCTCTCTCTTTTTTTAATGTCATTGTTTTATAGATGAGTTGCTAAATGAAAAAAAGAAAAGTGGTAATAGAGGAAGTTGGCATGGAGAATTGTAGCTGTATTCAGCTCTTTTTATCTTTTTCTAAATATAGTTATAAAATATTGTTCAAGTCAGCTGATGTAAGCAGTGAAGTGCTTCTTCATGTCTTCTTTCTTTCCCAATTATTTCAATAATGTTTTGATGAATTAAAATATATAAGTGAAACAAGGAAATCAGCGCCAAGTTCTAATATCAAATTGGGAATTGAAATTGCTAATTCCCCAGATATTTTTAATATATTGCTAATCTCAAGACCAGGACTAAATTGGTATTCCAGGACTAAAGTGGTAAATTTTTAATAGAGATGTCTCTTACGAGCAAGTCTTATTATAACATACTAGAATATCATTTATTCTTTGGAGGATGTGATTTATTCTATTTAAATATAAGCCCTGTAAAGGAGATGTGTTAATCTATTTTTACTCTAAGTACATAAATATGTCTGCTACACTCTAGTCAGTAGATGTATTCAGAAGCCAATATGCCTACACTCTCACATTTCTTCTGTAAATGATGAATAATATTGATAAATGAAAATTACAAATCTGCAATAGAGCTTAACTATTGAATACTAAATCATTCTGTTACTAACTCTGTGTTCCAATGACATTTTCTAGATTAAAAAAATGTCATTCCTACATTTAAAAAATATTTTGTGCTTTTACAGCAAAGTAAGCAAATGTGCATTTGAAAGAAAATTCACAATGCAGCCACAAATAATTCCCTGAGAGACTCAAAGTGCCATTTTCAAAAATGGTTCAATTTTCAGAATAGAATATTTAAAACCTCTTTCCTGCCAGACTTTACATTCCACATGTTTGGTACAATTAAAATGGGAGAGTGGTGGAATGGAACTCTTCCATCTATATTTTGGAAAAACATATTCACTCACCTCAATTTGTCAGTGTGCATTAAGAGGTAGGTCATTATGCAGTAGAAAAAGAAGAAGAAGGCAGCTCTAACTCATGTGACTGACATATACTGAACATGGCCATTAATACAACTTGGCAGTGACCTTGGCAGCATTTACAGGTAATCTCTTAGCAGGGATAAACTATTTGAATGATATTTCTACTATGTTAAGCACAAAGAGAGTTCTCTTTGGAACTTTACCACTTAATTTTCTTATATCCTAACAAAAATATTTTTTAATTGGTCCCTTAATGATTTTCTTTTTCCCTTTGCACTCTCAAATGACAGTTTACTCCAAGGCATTGTTGCTGTCACTTTTCTGTCATCATGGGGACTGCTATATATTTGGTAGCACTTTCATAAAGAGTTGAAGTCTGTTTTATTTTTTATTATAGGTATAAATCTGTAGTCAAATTTTATTATACCGCTCATAACCCAAGTTCTAAAAAGCAGAAAGTATATGTAGAGAAGATAATAGGTTGAAAACTCAATGTTGAAGAAAATTCTTTATTATATATTTCATAAAAACTCTCAGCACCACAATTATTATTATTACCATTTAGCATTTATTTAGAGTATATAAATAAAACATATGTTTTTACCATAACTTATTAGATTTTGTAGTAGAAGATTCAAGAGCATAATTGCTTATTCCCTACTTCAGATGAGTTTTTCATATAAGAGGGGAACTGTGGTGCATCGAAGATTCAGGTAAATGAATGGAGAAGATCATGACAAATAGTTAAGTTGTTATCTTATTAAAACATTCTACTGCTATTGTAATCTCATATTTAGTCGTAATTTGTACTGAAATGCCTATAAGAAAGAAGTTTCACATAATGGAGGTTGGGCTTACTAAAAAGCCTCTAAGAAGGTCTTAATTTCTTACACTTGCTTCTACGTCATATTTCAATACAGGAAATGGACAATGACTATAAAGGAAGAGCATTTTTTTTTCCATAATGGGGACCCATTTTTAAAAACTGTTCCTTCCTGAATTGTTTCTGGGGTGGTTTTTGCACTTTAAACCAGCTGTTGATGGCAGCATTTATAGGAGCCATTGACACTGGAGGACATGGCAGTTTCGATTCAGTGTTCATTATTTATGATATTCATTCTAGTTTAAACTTTTACAAGCAGTCCAAATTAGTTAATTTCTGGAATTAAAGCAAATTCACTGGTTATTAACATTTTGAGTATCACAAGTATATAGAGTATTAGAAAACTGCTTCCAATTAATAGGTCATTTTAGGTGTAGAAGGTGAATTATTTTCATACGTAGAACCTCAAGAATCATTTGATAAGAAGGACACAGAAATTTATGAGGTAAGGCATGTTCAGTAAATTACAGCATACTGCATTTCTCATCAGTTCACCTATAAATTTAATCTTTACCAGTGCCTATGTCCAATTTATTGTCAAGTTGATCTATATAATCAAAATCACTTATTGTGTTTATGTTATTAAATAGATTACACTAGTAAATGAATTACACCAAACAGAAAATTAGAGGTATCTTATCTCTGGCTATAAATTATAAGTATAAATTATTGCTAGTAGCCTATAACACTATTTGAGTTATCCTTGAAATAACTTTAAATAGAAGCATATTAAGGAATATAATTTAAATCAGAGAAAAACTTAGTATTTGGGGTGTATTATATTCAAACTACAAATAACAATATATCTTAAGCCCGATTTTTTTTTAATTTTTTTTAACGTTTATTTATTTTTGAGACAGAGAGAGACAGAGCATGAACGGGGGAGGGTCAGAGAGAGAGGGAGACAAAGAATCTGAAACAGGCTCCAGGCTCTGAGCAGTCAGCACAGAGCCCGATGCAGGGCTCGAACTCACGGACAGTGAGATCGTGATCTGAGCCGAAGTCGGACGCTTAACCGACTGAGCCACCCAGGTGCCCCTTAAGCCCGATTTTTAAGAACAAAGTGGAAAAGCCAAAAGAAACAAAATGAAACACTCTTCTCTAATCTAGTAAGAATCAAATTTTGAAGTTTGTTTTTAGTAAAAGCTCAGATCATTAATGCATTGAATTATATATATTTATTCTCAGGTGATTTATGACTTTAACATAAAATTTAAAAATTAGATGGTGAAAATAGTTCCTTAAATTTCATAAGGCTTCCTAACACGTGTGTCAGTATAACAGAGGAATGAGAACCTAGAATCTGGAGTCAGGCTTCCTTGTCTCAAAACCTAGTTTTACTACTTATGTGCAGTAAAAAGTTGGGCAAGTTTCATATATTTTCTCTACCTTGGTTTTTTATCTGAACTGAAATGTAATATGACACATGATTACAAACTTATCCAAGAATAACATCCAATTGAAATAATAGAAATAATATTCCTGGGACATGTTCATTCAATGTTAACATCCTCACTAGGATGATTAAAAATTGTTTCACAGAGGGGCGCCTGGGTGGCGCAGTCGGTTAAGCGTCCGACTTCAGCCAGGTCACGATCTTGCCGTCCGTGAGTTCGAGCCCCGCGTCGGGCTCTGGGCTGATGGCTCAGAGCCTGGAGCCTGTTTCCGATTCTGTGTCTCCCTCTCTCTCTGCCCCTCCCCCGTTCATGCTCTGTCTCTCTCTGTCCCAAAATTAAATAAACGTTGAAAAAAAAAATTTAAAAAAAAAAAAATTGTTTCACAGAAATAAAATAGCAGGGGCACGTAGGTGGCTCAGTTGGTAAGTGTCCGACTTAGGCTCAGGTCATGATCTCGCAGTTTGTGGGTTTGAGTCCCACGTCGGGCTCTGTGCTGACAGCTCAGAGCCTGGAGCCCGCTTCGGATTCTATGTCTCTCTCTCTCTCTCTCTTTCTCTCTTTCTCTTGATGCCCCTCCCCCACTTGTTTTTTTTTCCTCTCTCTCTCTCTCTTCAAAATAAATAAACATTTTTAAAAAAGAAACAAAATATCAAACATAAATTAAGACTCCTTTACCAAAATTCCAAATTTTATTATACAAATCTTTTTTCTCCAACTTTCCAACCTGAAATAGAATCTCCCAATATGATAGTTTTCTGGATTAAAGAAAATCACAGATATTAGTTTCAATAGATCATAGATCATAAAATCTGTTATTAGACATAGAAGAAATATGTATATTACCTAGTTAATACAGTTTAGTTGGTAGAAATGGAGTCTTAGAAAAAACTGAATTAAATACAAAAATTGAATTTCACAAATACTAAAATTATTTAAATGTGATCATGTAGCATACATTGCCTACCTAGCAGTTGGTATCGTTTTTGTACAATGTCTCAGTAGAATTCTAAACTTTGATTTTTTTAAAACTTAATTCTAATTCCAAAAATTTGTGGTTCACCATTGATTTTTCAAATAGAATTTAAATAACACACACACACAATATTTTAAGTGATGGAACATGTCTATGTTTCAGTGTTTAAGCTTCAAATACAGTTTTGAGGAAAGGCAAATGGCTAAGGGAACAAACAGACCCAAATACGAAATGCTTTTCATGGCATGATTTAAAAAAACCTTAACAAAAACACACAAAAAGCAATAAAGAGACATTTTACAAAGTCCTGAATTCAAAAAAGAAATGAGATAGAGGAAACATTAAGGTAAACCAGGCACCACTGCCCAATATATTAGAATCTTCTAAAATAACCCTGTCTGTTGTATCTCTTAGCCACTTGCAATGGTGTGCCTCTCTCTGTACCATACCTCTTTCCAGTTTCTAGGGCGGGGTTAGGAGAGGGGTGAAAGTCTCTATGGGTAGATGGCTGAGCATTGTCTTGTGCCTTCTCAGTTCAAACATTACATTGTAGGATGACACCCATTCCTAATTTCAAGCCTCCTAGAAAAGGAAAAGTTGCCTTTCTTCAGAAGCTAGTGACATCCTAATCCAATATATTACCTTTGAAAATATTATTATTATTCAGGTTCTCATAAATACATGTAAAATTTCCCTAGGAGCTGACATATTGGCATATATCCAGCTGCATATCAGAGCTGTTTTCTTTTTTTATCTATTTTCTCCTCCTGAGAACTTTTTTCAACATATTTAATGAAAACTAAAATAGTGACAAATAAATCATCACCATATCTCCCACTTCTTTATTTACTATAATTCTGGTGCCTGATGCTATATTCATAAATTCTTAGGAAAGGATTTTCCTCACCATGTATCTTCATATTTTCTGTGTGGTTTATTTTTGTAATTTCACTCTATTTCTAATCTTTTATCTTTTATTATACAATAGGGAATCATGGATCACTTGCTTTCATCCTAGTATAATAGAAATATCTAAATATTACACTCACAGATTACCCAGGCATATAGTTAAGAAACAGGAAAGTGACATGGCTTTCTTGATTTACTAGGATTTTTTGTCTTTCAATAACAGTAAGACAATGTTATTCATTAATTAATCCTGTATCAAACCTAGTGATTGGCCAAAAATTCATAATCTCTTAGGATCTAGTCACAAGCAAGAATTAAAGATCTGAAGAATTCTTCAGTATAAAAAGGTGATTATTAATGGAGCATATTTCAAAGGACTTGGAAATACTTTTAAAGTATTCTTAGAAAATTTTAAATGAGGGATTGCACAAGTGATCAAATACCACTTCATCTTGTATCACAAGCATTAAAGAGGAAAGAAAGTATCTGGTTGGCTGAAGAAAGGCCCATATGAGGAATGGAAATTATAAAAATATTATGAGTAAAGAAGAAATTAAAAACAGTATGGAAGTGAAAGTTCTAAGAAATAGTAAAGGCTTAAAATTTGATAAGGAGAATCACAAAGTATGATATTTACAAATTCATTCAGTTTAACCAATAAGAACAACGACAGCAAAGGATAAAATCAAGGGTAGCCCATTTTTCCACGTGGAGGTGAAAGTAAATATAGATAATACCAGGAATATTGTAAGTTCCACAAAGGCATGAATTTTTATCTGTTTTATTCTTTGGTATATCCCTTAAAATTGTTCCTAAAACACAGTAAGTACTAAATCACACACACACACACACACACACACACACACACACACAAAACAACAACAAAAAAACCCTATTAAATGAAGGAATGAATGAAATGTTTCTTTGCAGCAAAATGAGCTCATGTTTGTGGTCACATACACGTGAAATGTAACATACGTACCTATGACCTCTGGAATCAAGTGATACTAAGGAACAAAGAAAATATCACGGAATGCCTGGACAGGTCTACCTAAAGCTAAGATAATTT
This sequence comes from Prionailurus bengalensis, assembly GCF_016509475.1. Classification (NCBI taxonomy): domain Eukaryota; kingdom Metazoa; phylum Chordata; class Mammalia; order Carnivora; family Felidae; genus Prionailurus; species Prionailurus bengalensis. Next base: position 152,157,782 of record NC_057343.1, on the reverse strand, counting down.
TAGTAGCAGGAATTCTTATAATGCAATTGCAGGGCTACAAGATACTAGTCCTAAGAATTTTTCATTATTTTTCTTATTCTGAGAGAAAGAAAGCACAAGTAGGGGAGAGACACAGGGAAAGAGAGGGAGAGAGAGAATCCCAAGCAGGCTCCATGCTCTCAGTGCAGAGCCGGATGTGGGGCTCCATCTCACGAATCATGAGATCATGACCTGAGCCAAAATCAAGAGTCAGACTCTCAACCGACCCAGCCAGCCAGGTGCCCCCTAAGAATTTCTAATTTTTTATTTATTTATTTATTTTATTTAGAAGTTTTAAATAAAGACTATAAGGTAACTATCAGGGATGATATTTTTAAAAGAAAGCAAAGGAAGCCACTATTAGTAACTCTCTTATTTGCAAACTTAAAATAGATTAGGAAAAATCACAGAGATTTTTTGTACATTTTGTATACATTCTCTAACACCCTGGTGTCAGTATGAGCCAACACAGCATCATTAAAAACGGGTCCTATGAGGACTTTTAACCTGAAGTATAGAGTGTAAAGGAGATGAATTAGGTATAATCTCAGCTTTCCAAGGCTTTTGATTTTGTTCTGTGTGACATTCTCATTCATAAATTGGAAAAATATCCTCTAAACCACACATATTTGAATGGTTGCTGAAGGAATAGTGAAATAATTTATTCACTAAATTTAAAAACATTAAGGGCGCATGAGTGCCTCAGTCAATTAAGCATCCGACTCTTGATTTTGGCTCAGGTCATGACCTCAAGGTTCTTGAGATGGAGCCCCTTGTCAGGCTCTGCTCTGACTTTGCAGAGCCTGCTTGGGACTCTCTCTCCCCCTCTGTCTCTGCCCCTCCCCCACAAGTGTGTGTTGTCTCTCTCTCAAATAAACATTAAAAAAAAATTACACATTAACGAGTCCTATGTAAACAGTGTAAAGTCTGACCCTTGGAAGATGGGATCGGAAGTCAGCATGTCCTTGATAAACTGAAGAAGTGGTCAGAAATCATGAAGCTAAGGAGAAACAAATAACCTCTTCACATACAAAATGTGGAAGAGTTGGCTAGAAACAAATCTGGCAAGGGAAAACAATGCACAATTGAAATAAATGCAAAGGTAAACTTTGGCTTTACATTTTATGCAGTGTGTGGATAATTAAAAATATGTATTTGATAGGAATATACAAGAGCCTGTTTTGAGTACTATGTATATTTTTAGACTACAGAGTTAAAGACAGATATGACTTGAAATGAAGATCTGCGAATATGGTGGGGGCGGGGAGTAAGGATAACAAAAACAGATATAATTCAGTATACAGTCTGGAAGTGTATAAAATGAGGCCATGATCATCAAATGTTGTTCTCTGTCCAGAGGGTAGAACAAGAGGAGTGGGCATAAAGTATTCTGTGAGGGATTAGCTATAAGTCAGAATTTCCTGAGTGAGAGTTGTGAAATATCAAAATAGGTTACTGAGGAAGGTTATGTTGCTCCTTTTCCGGAAGGCCTTAAAAATAGGAGAGGTGGAATCTTTGTGAAATAATTTGGGGATGGTATTATCTGAAGGAGGAGAAAACGGTATGACCTTGCATGGCCTCTGCCAGCATTAATATCTGGCTTGTCTACTCTTGCCTTGGTTGAGTGGAAATATAGATACATATTTCAACCAAAAAAATTGATTATTTTGAACTTCTCTAACATGGCAAAATTTAGATAAATTTTAAAGTGGATCTCCTAAAGATCCAGTTTAAGGAAATTAAAATTTCTAATCCCATCCTGAAATTCTCCATAATAAGTTTAGAGAAACATTTATTAAGTATTTATCCTACCTTTTTAAAAGGAAATGAATAGAAATTGCTATATTCATTGTTTTCCAATTCATAAAATATATAAGAGAAGCATTGTTGTATAATTTTTAATTTCAGAATTCTCAGAAGAGTAGGCAAATAATGATTTGGTATGTTAACTAGTTACTTGATGGTAATGTTCATTTTTCTAGCATCTAAAAGTGATGTCACCTCTACACTTATCAGAACTCTTTTATTACCAGACCCACCTACAAGCATGAGTGACCCTGATATAAAATTTATTCCAGACATCTCTTCACTGTGAAAGGCAATATTTACCAACAGGTGCTTTCTTAACAGATTAGAAATTTCAGAGATTTCCTATTTACCGTCTTTAAGTGCATGGGCTATAGAAGCAGCCATGTTGAGCTTTCACTTTGCCTAATCAGCAGCTCAGCATCTTAAATTGAATTCAGGCTTGAAATAATGGGTCATTGTCGATTGTGAAGTTTTTGAATGGCTCTGGCCCAGTTTGCTCATCAACCGGTAAAATAACATGTGAATACATAAATGAATATATATGTACCTCTGTACCACAGTGCTCTCCCTATGAAAGTAGGAGAAAAGTCTGATACACTGAAAATATACAAACTATTACTTCCTCATACTCTGTAGGCTGTGACAAAGCCAGGCTATATGATACATTGTGGAAAAACTGATGTGAACTTCTGTAATACACCAAAGTGTATTATTTTTCTTCAACAATTATAAATATATTGCCAATTATGTCAACTGTTTTTATACAATTAATAGTAAATTTTATTAGGTGTGTGACTTATAAAGCTGATCTACATAAAACTACTTCTAAAATAATGTATTTAAAGAGTGTGAATTGCATAGTTATAGCCAGAAGTCTCAAACACAAAGAGTTCTAAAGAAGTAGGTAAATGTATAAAATTCTGAAGTGGGAGCTCCACTGCATAAAGAAGAATATTGTGAGAGGCTATAATTTGAGGAGATGAAGGAGAAGCACAACGGGAAGGAAGAACAAGAGGAGGAACAGAAAGGGGGTTGGGAGTAATGATCAAGGTAAAACCAGAGTTAATTAGATCTGGGTTACAAACTTACCCAAGGTCCTTTGAAGAAGAGCAAGATGACTGTCTCAAACCTAGAGACAAAACAAAAACAAAACAAACTGTAATACTCTTTGTAATTCTCATCTTAATAATCAATGAAGTTGATGCTCCTGACCCATCCTCAGGAAGGCTCCTGTTTTCACATTTTTCCCAGGAGTTCATGGTGAATGTATGCTGATTCATAGACATTCACCTGATTTCCCTTGTGAGCAACCAATTCGTTTGTAGAAAAGAAGGGGGAAACCCAAGGATGCTGATGAGCCAGTAAATCCTGGTACTCTAATAACAAATATCTAACTCAGGTTTCATTCCCTTCCCCTACGTGGCACAGTGAAGTGAGTTCTTTTTTGCCATCAAGAATAAGAGAATGTTAGATCAATTAAAGAACACTCTTTTAAAAAGTGCTTCTTAGATTACAGGGTGCCTGGGTGGCTCAGTTGGTTAAGCATCCAACCCTTGATTTTGGCTCTGGTCATGATCTCATGGTTCATGGGATCGAGCCCCACATCAGGCTCTGCTGACAGCATGGACCCTGCTTGGGATTCATCCTCAATGTCTCTCTCTCTCTCTCTCTCTCTCTCTCTCTCTCTCTCTCTCTCTGTCTCTCTCCCTCTGCCCCTCCCCCACTCATGCTCACACATGCTCTTTCTCAAAATAAACTTAAAAAAAATACTTCTTAGATTTCACTAAAACCTTCTGAACGTAATGTTCTGCATAGAATTTTAACTTGAAAGCCCTCTCGTGAATAGTAGCTTGCTGCATGGAGAATTAGCAGAGTATGCAGTTCGAGTAGAGTCTGGGACTAGATTTATATACTTTATAACTATATATATTCTTAACACTAGCTTTGTGACCTTGGGCAAGTAACTTAACCTCTCTGTCCTGCAGCTTTTTTTCTGTAAATTGGAAGTAATGAAATAGTCTTTCTCATAGGCTGTTGTGAAGATTGGAGTTAACATATGTAAAGCTTTTAGTGTCATAGTATTTTATAATTCATAGCTGTTATTTATTAAATTTCTAAATACGGTTAGTGGTCCAAAGTGCATAATGTAACCTTAGTCTTAACTGCTTATATTGCTTGAGGCTGAGGTGCACCAACTTTTCAAAGCAAGAAGTGTGGGGAAAAAACAATGTATATATCTAAGGACAATGAGACTCAAAGCAGTTGACTGGCAGCTCATGGTAGCAGAGCCCAACCAAGAGTCTGGTTACAAATACAGCCTTCTTTTCACTCCACTCCAGCACTTCTTGGTGCTTTAGAACTATGTTGCACTAATTGCTAAATATTTTATTAATATTTTTACTTTAAAAGAACAGCAATTTTCTGCACTTGATATCATATTTATACTTCTTTGTAAAGGTGAAGTATAGTTTTCCTTTGTTTTATCAATTATTCAACAATACTATTATGTTTTCCTTGAGCCAGGCACTAAGCAAAGTGTTGGTTTAGGGCATTTCAGCAGTGCAATGTATTCAGTAGTCAGAAAAAGCTTATTCCTTTCTTTAAAGCTAGCATTTCCCAAAACATATTCTGGATACATTTGGAAATACTCCAGATTTTGGCATCTAGCATGCTGAAGAATATGAAAAGTCCTGCAGCAAAGAATTTGCTTTCCTAATTTTTTTTTAATTTCCTGACTTTTTTTTTTTTTTTTTTGAGGAATAGCTTGTCATAATCCTTAGGAACCACTAATCTTTGGAATCCACTCTGGGGTTTCTGATGAGAGTCATGAGCTTGCTTCCACCAGTGGGTGCTTTCTTTTAAATCTTTTAGAGAATGGGGATTAAAAAAAAACTTCATTTCAGTAAATTTCTGATCTGCCATAGCATGGTCTTTTTTATAGGGGAAGTACTGTAATACTTTCCATGTATTAGTATCTGCCAAGGATGACTTGGGCTATCCTTGAAAATAGCCTGGGACAGAATGTGTAGACAAGCTGAGATAAGGAGCCTCCTGCCAGGCCTTCAGCATAGGAACCGACTTAGTTTACCCTAGGCCCATGGCGGGTATGCTCTGAAACAAACTTGCTCTGTCCGGGTATATGGAGGAAACATTCTCTTCATCTGAGAACACCTCTATTCCTAGCTCTTTGACAGTTTCACTTTCCATATCCCCTCAGTTCTCAACATGTGGAAGAAGAGATAAAGAAAGGTGATGAAATGAAAAAATGGAGCAGGCAGCGCTACAAAGAGAGAGAAGAGACTCAGATTTACATGCCTGCTTTGCATGCAATTATGACGGGGTTTTGGAGGGGGAGGCAAGCGTCCTTCGAAGGTCACTTTACAATATAGGCAGGGAGGGAGAGGAGTTTGCAATGTGAAATACTGGTTAGCATTGAGAAGAGTCAAACACTATGCTGATTTTTATTAGAATAAATATCTATAACATGATTCACAAAGGAGAGGAAAGAAGACTCTTTTGATTCCAAGAAGAAAAAAAAAGAAAACCTTTTCCAACTTACGATTCTTTTTCAGGGCACTAGATCCATTATAAATGAAAATAGATTAGTGTAAATTTAGGCTTCATGGTAAATTATACAACTTACCCTATTTTAAAATTGGTAAAGTATGTTCACCAAATAGGAAATAAAAAGAAATTAGTACAATAAAGGATCAAATTTATACTACTCCCCGAGAAAGTGGCCGGGTAGGGAGAATTGAAAGTGTATACCTGTCATTTCTCAAAGTTTTGTTGCATAGGAAATTTTGACCCTCTCCTTACTTAAAATACTAGTTTTTCATTAGACATTTCTGTTTAACAAATTTTAAGATTAAAATGTGTCTATTGCTTTTTACTCCAATTTTTATTTATTAAAATTTGTAATCCTTAATTTTTTTATTTTTTCTTCTTAAAATGCTTTAATTTAAAAAATACTCGATGATTCAATTTGTCTATTCATTCCAAGTTGGAAATTAATCTGTTTGGCTGGAGGCTACATAGCTTACTCTCATTAGATGGGTATGTCCAAAGATATGTGAACATTTCCCATTCGGTGAGACACTGGGATTTTCAAATATCACTGAGATCTTAATCAAAACTGTTCTGATTGCTTGGGAGTTGGGTCCTGTGAGAGAGGAAATAAATCAACCTACCCTAGTGACTCAGGTACATCAGTAATGTTGTAAGATTGTTTATTTCTAGAAGAAAAGAGGCATGATTTTAAAAATATAATTCTGTATTTCACACTTGCAGAAGTTTTTCATTGTATTTGTCAGATAGCTCATGGTGCTGTGCATATTTAACACCGTGAAAAGAACTTCTTTGCCCAAGAACTAGTTCAGTCAGTGGACACTGATTTAATGAAACACCCACATTTCAAGGGAAGAAGCACCTTTGGATTCAGTTCATATCAGTTTAGAAACCGTTTGCATTATACTATATTGTCAGTGCTTCAAAGTGTTTATAATTTTTATGAAATTATACAATGTTGAAGTGAAGGAAACAAGTTGACACAATGAATTTATGAAATTGAGTTGCATCTAACTGAATTTTTACAAATGAATGTGGTGCTGTTTTTTATTTGAGCCTCACAGCCTTATCATAGAATATATATATAATTATTCCTATTCTGTAGATGAGGAAACTGAGGTTTGGGAAACTATGGATTAGCCGAGTTTGTAGCAATAGTGACAGGCAGAGTATTCATGGAGTGTTCAGGCTGGAGTAGGCATCCTCCAAATACTGCCTGCCTCCATCTGTATTTTAGATCTGTCCTCAGATGTCATCTGCTCAAATATCATCTTCCCTGAGAGCACTGTCCAGCTCTGCTCTTTCCTGTTTAGTCACCCCCTCGCCTGTCCTAGTGTGGTATTTTCTTTCCAGCACTTCTCTATCTAAAATCATCATACTGGTGTACCTGTTGATTGCCTCTCTCTTTCAAACTTTAAAGTGTAAGTTTTGTCAACACCCGGACCTTGTTTGTTCTGTTCACAGTGGTGTCCCTAGGACCTAGTATCATGCTTGACATATTTATGTCTCTGTAACTAAAGATCAAACTTTTTCATTGATATCTGTAATATCAAGCATCATGATTTTGGTGCATGGTCTCCAATGATATCAATTTAGCCAAGATTTGATTTGCTCTCTTGGTCCACGCTAAAGTTTCATTTAAATCTCCGAGGAGAGGGGCGCCTGGGTGGCTCAGTCGGTTGAGCGTCCGACTTCAGCTCGGGTCATGATCTCACAGATCGTGAGTTCGAGCCCCACGTCGGGCTCTGTGCTGACAGCTCAGAGCCTGGACCCTGCTTCAGATTCTGTGTCTCCCTCTCTCTCTGACCCTCTCCTCCTCATGCTCTGTCTCTCTCTGTCTCAAAAATAAATAAAACATTAAAAAAATAAATAAATAAAAAATAAATCTCCGAGGAGAGTACCCCCCGTACATTGAGTTACGTGTGGTTCATCTGCTCCGAAGCTGTGGCAGGTGGCTTGCACTACGTCATGTTAGAGGATCTGTACTACACACATGCACCATAGTCTCATTTCTCACATTGACGCATTGTCTTTCCTGACCACCAACCCTGACAAAAGTTCTCAAGTGTCGAAACCTTGAGTCACATAGCCCCAGTGTGTTCTACAGCGAGCAGGACTGTCATGTCGAGTCCTCTTGTCCTGGAGTTCTGCACAGATAAAGGGAGGATATAGTTTTGAGAGGAATGCTATAACTACAAAGTGCATCCTGAAGGCTATTTAGCTCACAATGAAGGTCTGTGTTTTAAAATAGCACTATAACAAAGTAACTACAGAGTTTTGGCAAGGGCTTCAACTATTTATAGAACTAAGTAAGGCATAGTAAATAATACCACAGTACCCAGTTCTCCCTTGCCATAACCCCAAACTTATGAGAAGCACTGTAATTATATTTTTCTCCTTTAAAAAAAATCATAGTAGCCATTATCAGTTTAACCGTACGGAAGCTCAGGCTGAGATTTCTTTTTTAAATGCATAGTTTTGATTTTCAACAGCTGCACTGGGTCTTTAATCATATATTATCTTTATGAAGCCTTTTTCTAACATATGTTAATTGGCTGTTTTCTGTGACAAATTATGAGCTCTTACTTTGATGAGGTTCAATTGCAATCATGTTGAAGTCGAGTACGTAGAGTTTCCACCCCTGCTGGCTCCTCAAACCACTACAAACATCCGCACGTCACTGCAGTGCTGAGTAATGGCAGGATTTGGGCTGGCTGATTTCACTACAGATTTTTTTTTTCCACAGGATATTTTCAGCTTCTTTGTACTAAATCTGTTGCAGGGTTTGCCCTTTTTAGCAGAAGCGTGCTCTAAAATTAACATCAAACCTTATTGGAGATTACTATAATACAGTGAGAAATATTTCATAATGCAACACCCGAGCATCTTGTTTTGCTTTGCCAAAATTTTAGTATATTTATTATACATTTTTTAAGGTCAATCAGCTGTTAGGCTGTTAGTATTTTCTAAATCATCAGCATTTTGTAGTAAATATTTTGAATTTTCCTCTTCTGAGGAGAACTTTTATTGAGTAGACGATTATCTATTTAGCTATCATAAAGAAAACACGCATAACTATTTTTCTAGGTGTTTCCAAATGTCAATATGTTAAAGATTCTATTATATTTTCCTTTTTCTTTGTAGTTACGTCTGTTGGTCAAGGAATAAAAAGAATTGCCATGCTCCATCAAGGTTAATGTCCAATAAGATGCATAGCATCCATTTCAGTTTTCTATCCTAATGTCAGTTTTTAATGTATGATTAGGATGAACAGATATGTTCTAATCCATCTGCTCTGAGAACTGTGACAGATAGCCTGCATCAGATACCAACAGATGATCAGTGATAGCTATAATTAGAATAGATGTAAAAATACAGCACATTTGTTTTTATTCTCAGAAAAGTAGTCAGGATAATTGATTAAGGCCTTCAGAAACTGTGTCAAACACCAGTCATACTGAGATTAATCTAACTGTGTTTCTGCCCTGACGTCGAAGGTAAAGGACTGAAAAGTGCGGTGCTCCAAAGCCAGAGCTAGGGGTCAAATTTCCATACAGGTATGAGCGTTTAGAACAAGATGAGCCAGATGTGAATAGGAGCTACTCCTCCTCACGAGGCTGTTTTTAATCAGCCATCTCCCTGGAGTAGCACACAATCAATGAGCTCTAAATCCTGAGGCTACCTGCATTCATAGGAAGGCCTGCGAACATCATTACAGAACTTACAATTGAGCATATGTGAAAAAAATTAGAGCAGAAATTAAGGGTAAGAAAGGTTAACTTCAGAAGTCTTACTTTGGAACTACTCTTTTAGCAGCTCTTAAAGAGACAATTGAAATGCTTTAAAAAAAAAAAAGGATGTTAAGCTCTACCAAATGCAGATACTACTCTATTAAAACATCATTGTAAATAAGCCAGATAGAAAGTTGTTGTTGATTTATGTTAGCCACAAGTGTTTGAATATGTGTATTATTTGAGAAGGTACATGTATCACTTTCAGCATGGGTAAGTAAATTTAAAGTGTTGTGTTTTTTTTGTTTTGTTTTGTTTTATTTTCATTAATAGCACTACAGCTAGAGAGAATGGCTTTAGGAGCCCTGTGTGATACTTCAGTGTGACTGCAAAGTCAATTGATGCACTGTATCTTAAGCTAATGTACACAAGGAAATTTAGTTCCACTTGATAAGACACGTACTTAATTGGCTTTAAGAAAATAAACCAAGGTAAAGAATGATGTGCGAATGGAGCAGAGAACTTGGCACTTGACTGTATGGAAGCCCGTGAGCCATGTGGCTTAATTGGGGCCAGTTGGGATCATTTAATGATTGCTGTCAGAAGATCAGATTTAATTCTCCTTATAAGAAGACCACAGTGGGATAGAGTTAAACAAATTGTCATCAGAGGTTTCAGATGAACAAAGCCTTAATTAGGTTGATTAGGATGCTGTAAAAGAGATGAAGAGAATAGAAAAATTGATGAATCACTGGTTTCCATGTTGAGCCACATAGAACAGCAATATCAAATATCTATATTTTGAGAGACATTATTATGGCATTTTGGCTATTATGTATATTAGATGAAAGGCTTTTATGTAAACTTTATAAATTCCTGAAGTTCAACCAAAGACAAAAAGTAAATGACATTCAGTGTAAATAGTGGGTGATTTATCAAGCTTATTCTCCTTAATGTATAACAAAAACATTGGCAGGAGGACAGTAGTTATTTCTCTCTATTTCAAGGTCATCTTTAAATATTAACTAAATTAGGAAAATAAAAACAGAAGCAAATTATTTTTAGGACATAATTTTCAATTGTTCAACATAATATTTGAATACAGAATAATTACTTAGACTGCCTTTTAACCAGTTATATCACTTTCTTAGTAATATTGTGATTATTTATTGTGATTATTTGGTGATATTGTGATTCTTTGATTATTTGGTGTGATTACTTAGTAATATTGTGATTTCTTAGTAATATTGTGATTATTTAAGACTACTCAGGTATCTTAAAAACTACTCTTACTGTTTTATCTTCACATTATGAAAGACTGAAATGGAGCTTTTCCATTTGCTGCAGGTTTGCACAAAAATGTTCTCCCCACACACACCCAGACACACACACCAGTGTATCAGTAAGGCTGAACATGGTGTCTGGTACATATAGGCTTTTGAGAAAGAAATTTATAGAGTTTTTCCACTTTAGTGATGAAATATTATATTAAATTCATATGAATGAATTCATATGAATATGAATTTCATATGAAATATGATAAAAGATTAAGAAAATAATGAACATAAAATGTTTTTCTAAAAGGATTATGAGATGCCCAGGAACTCAGATTTTGTTATAGTAACACAAAAACGTATAACAACATCTCCCTCTTCAATCCTAGCTTGCTTTGAAGGCTGGCAATTTTGTTTCACCGATACTGGTGTTGTGTGGTGCTTTACTTGCTTTGTTCAGTAAGAGCGACACAAAATCCAGCTGCGTGTTCTTACTGAGAGGTTACAGTTGGGGAACAGAACGTAATCTGTGATGCCAAATAGTAGCTGTTGCTTTGTGATGACGCAACGCAGGGGTTACCTTTGTGGTAAGCCCTAGCATATCACTAAGTGGCTTTTGAAAGAAAAGGTGGTGGCTGTACTGTTGGGAAAAATTAAGAAAACAAAGACATGATAGAACCCTGAATTAATTACTTAATATGATGTGGAAAGGCAAAAAAAAAAAAAACTGTGATGTGGTTCAACAGCATGAGGCTCTTGACATATTTAGACCATTTGGAGTTTATTTTGGAACGGGGAATGAAGAAGGCTGTTTAAGCTGCAGTGTGAAAAAAATGTTCAAGACAGAATATACCATGGAAAACCATGACGGGGAAGGTATGCTTCCCTCGTGTTTATTAAATTGTTTATAATGCAACACGGTTGTTTGAAGTTATGCATGTCTCCTAAATTCTAGAACTGTGTAAATAAAATGATTTATGTCAGTGATAACGGCAGGTTAGGCCCACTTATTAAATTAATTGCAGAGGTTTTCAAAACGAGTTCCTTTTTAGCCTTATTATATTTCTGACATACATTTCATCTCCTTTTGTCCTTGGGGAAAGATATTAAAGTAGGACTAGAAGCATTAATGTAGAGTTTTCAGCAGCCATGGTCATTGGGAAAATTGATATATTTCCCTAGTTATTTCTGCTTTTGCAGCCTGAAGCTCTTCCATGACTGATACTTAAGAGAAACTTCTTAATTTTTATAACACTAAATTTTTTTCTTCATATAATGATTATTGTTAAGGAATAACTGAAGCATTACCTGTTAGAACTTGCTCATCATTAGCTCTGGAAAGTGAAGTCTTCACGGTGTACGTAAGGACTATGATTCGCTTGGTAGCCTCGTTGTATAACACGACTTTTGTTTTATGCCTCAAAACTGAAGCAATCTTACAAGTAGTAGGTCATGTCTGCAGTGCTGCTGTGTACCCACTTTGCATACAGTACCACACCTAGTGCTCGTAGCCATCCTGCACGTCAAGAAGTTTGTTCCCAGCTTGTTGTAGGCAAGAGCAAACAACAAGCTCAAGTTCAGACCTGAGCCTCCTGACTCCAAAATTCTTTCCACTTCGACTTCGGGTTGTGAGTTACTCTTATTCCATATATGAGATGCTATATAAATATGACAGAGGATTAAATGAGGTTGTCAACTTGCTTCTGTATAAGCAGAAATATGAAAATATTCTCAGGAATAGTCATTAAAACTAGCAACTGAAGAAAATACATACCTGAGAGGTGAAAATCTTAAATTTGTTAATCAACTGAGTAACCAGCTCCTCTGATGTGCCTGGCAGTGGGGTAGATAATGTGATTATGAAAGAGACACAAAACAGAGTTGGCCCACAGATGTTGAAGAAGACAGGCAATTTCAGTTGTGACAAGTGCTACAAAGAAAGGCATGGTGCTGTGAGTCCTAACGGGGTATTTGTTGTGATCATGAAAGGATGGAGTGCTTCCTGAGGAGGTGAAATTAGAGCTAAGACAGAAAGGAGAGGAAGAAGTTAAGGGGGCACAGAGGGGAAGGTGGAGCATTCCAGGCAGGGGGGATTGCATAGTCAAAGGCCCTGTGGTAGGAAGGAGTGTGGCATGTATGAGGAACTGACAGATGACATTATTATTTGTATGTGACACTATGTTACTGAGACTTGGTAACAATTCCAAATTCCATCATATTGCCACTAAATTGAAATAAATTGAGAAGATAAGTTTGTATTTGGCATGATGGTATCTATCCAGAGGTAAATAATAGTGGTTTTTTAAGTACCCTTAGGAAGGTAAGTTTTGACTATGTGTCTTTAAAATGAAATCAGCTAGCATTCATAGCTAGGGTAATACAACATCATAAATTTACTTCAAGAGACATGGAATGACTTTCAGGACCAAGGAAGTATTCCCCAACTCTTAGGATATAACATAGTTGAGTAACAATGAGAATAATAATAATTGTTATGTCTTTCGAAGTTCAAAATACCTCTTAAGCAGAAAAAAAAAGTAAAAGTTCTACTTGTTCATTTTAACCAAAATATAGTTACATGCCTCATACGTCTTTCAAATATGTCATAAAGGAGAAAGTTAAATGTATCTCTATATACCATAATAAGCAAAGTTTTCCACTTCAAATAATAATGAATCATTTACTTATTTGAATTACTAATACGAGGCTTGCAGCAACTGGGCTTAAGATCACTTTCATCTCGTACTAAGCATCCGGTTTGTGTTTATATGACAGTATCATTTTTTGTTGGACATAGTGTGCTTGGTTTTCAGCCTTTAGTTTTTATAAAACTCTGTATGAAGATGCTAGTATTAGTGAAAATGTAAGACAGCGAAGAAGTTATTTGCTAATATGAGTAAAAGAAAACCAGAATTCTTTCTTTGCAGATTGCCATCACATATTTTAATGTTTGATCATTTTTCATAGGTTGTTTTTATTTAAGTGACTGCATTGTGCTTATTGTAGCAAAATACATGCTTTGCAAAGATAAGTTTAGCAGAAGAGAATTAATTTCTTCCCACATCTTTTAATGTGGCATGGCAGTCTCACTCTACGATCAAAACACATAACTGAAGGTTGTGTTTAATTTCTAAATCAAAGTGTTGTGGGAAGATGATTGAAATCTGAAGATGACTCAGATCCACTTGATATGTGGTTTTCTTCCTACAGAAACCTTATGGTAGACTGCCATTTCCATGTTAGAAGGAACCTAATAGCGATGAGATTAAAATAAATAGTTTCATTATATACTGAAAGTTTATGTTAGTTTCTTTGGTTCTTACTCTGAATTTTTTGGACAACTTTGAGAACTGCAATAACATAGTCATCTATTCCCCCCACTCACTGTATCTTTTTTTAAACTATGGTTGCAAAGAAGTAATGTGTTTTACTAACAAACATTGATTTTTTGTTTTTGTTTTTTGGACAGCTTTTGTGATTCTATTTTTTACCAAAAATATAATTTATCCAATTGGCTCTTTGTCTGTATAGAATTCTTCATTTGCCTCGAAGGGTAAATTAAGATGATACGGCTGCGTTAGCTGTGTCAGATGACTTCTGCGAGACATAGTAAATGGTAATTGTGATGTATCTCCTCCTTGACCAAAGTGAATTCGTTTTCTTGTTCTTATTCCTTAAAGCAATCATACAAAAGACGAAACTAGACCTGAAATGGATTTTTCTTAGGTGCTTTAAAAATAGAAATACAAAATTGTGTCGCCATGTCTGCGTTTCTGTCATTGTCCCTTATCTGAACCTCTCAAAGGCCTCTCTGTGTGTGGCATGCAGCACGGCACACTCAGACAGTTCTGCTCAGAGAAGGAAGTGAAGAGTTTTGGTTCCCATTTTACACTTCTGGAACAGTTTAGGGAAGGAAGCACCTTTACACCTTTTATTGTTCGTGGTTGCTGACATCATATCCTTCCCCGACCAGTCTGTGCGTGTTTCCTGCCATTCTGTCAAGATTCTTCTGTGTGAAGGGGAGGGATTTTGTGGGAGGGAGGGAGAGAGGGAGGAAGAGCGCAAAAAAGAGTGAGGCTGGGAAGGGGGGAGGCGGTGTGTGTCACTCAAGGGAACTTGTTTGTAAATGAGAGAGCTGGGGTGGGAGAAGGATCTTTAGCATCTGTCCACAAGATATTCTTCTCTACTTGGGTCTCAAAACCACTCTGCCTTCATCTGTCTGCTTATGCCAAACTCAAAGTGAACAGAAGCCTGCCATAATGAAGTTCCCCTTTTTAGTAAGCAGCTTGATTTTATTTTTCTTATATTTAGGTTGACGAAAAGAAAAAAAAATGCAGAAGACTGTAACTCCATAGAGTGTAACTGTGGTAGAGCATTTCTTTTTCTTCTTCTTTTTTTAATTACTGATTGTTTCTCTGTGGCTCTGTCATTTTCCAAGAATGCTTCTTTCATGTGGAGAGAAGTTAGCAGCAGGGCTGCTGGAATTATTTTAAGCTTATGGTTGATTGTATGTAATGAAAGTTCTCAGCATAACTTGAAATTCTGCTACACGGAGTTTAGCGATTCTCTTCTTCGTATACATACAAAACAGTTTTAAAAGCTACTAAACTTACATAATCTCTTTCTCAGCCTCTCTAGGCCTCCTACAAATTAATACTCGAAACCAACTTTGCAAAATAATTTTTGCATAAAAATCAGCTTAGAAAAATAGTTATGCTAAGAAAACAACTCCTGAGCTATTGTTGACCTTCCTAACTGAATTTTTACTGGCAGCCCTGAAACGTGGTGATCCATAATCAAATGTTCTAAGCCACATCGTGTGACATATTTTACTTCGTGAAAACGTCGCATCATCACTGCGTAGTAGTCTGCATGTGTACGTAATAATATCAGATTTCGTATTTTAAAAATGTTCAGCAGGCAAGACTTCAAGAAATACTCATTTTTATGGAAAGCAGGAAAATATCTTAATTTTTACTGAAATTTAAGCTTGTTTGTCTTTACCTTGCGTATTTCAAAAGGGAAAACATATCCAGTGGTGTTCTGACCATTTTATATACATGTTTGATATATGCATATAAATTTTCTCGGGCAAAATATTTCCCATCCTTTTTCACTGATTAAAATCCCTGCCCTGCTCTTTTTCAAAAGTGTCTCTCGTTTCAAAGTTGTGAAATATGGGGTGGTGATATGTAGGAACTCTTCTAAGTTTGGCTCTGGAGGAGCGCTCCCTCTGCCTTTCTGACGAGACTTTTCTCCTGGGATGTTTCTCTGCTTGTTTGGTTATTTGTATTTTGAAACCAGGATCTGTAGAAGTTCTCGTCTTCCCCGCCTTGTCACCACACTCTAATCTGTTCACCCTGACCTTCCACCTTAAAGTGAATAAGCGCTTAGGCAGGCATAGTCCTGTAAGCCGATAGTGCCACCGGCCTCAGCTAAACGAAAAGAAAGGAAATTGTCCCATATGCATCTGCTGTGGATTCATGGGTTGGCTTTTCTGTGATAGAGGAAGCCTGTTTGTCTCTTTGGGGTCTTGCACATGCAAGGGAAATATCAATCTAACGTGCCGCTGGCTTCTAAGGTAAGACTATGGGAAACACAGGAAAGTTGCCCAGTTGAGTGATATTTAAGACTGTTTCTAAAAATAGACAGATGGACAGTGTTTGGCAACAGCGAATATATAATGCAATTGTGCTTCATGAATGTTTTCTATTGTAATGTGATTTTAATGTGTTATTATAGCTAATTTTTTCATGTGTATTTGTCAAATGTGTGTTGTTTATATAACTCTTTAAAACTTTTGAACTACTTCCAACATTTAAAATTACCACTGGAGTTTTTGATGAGCACTGTGTGGTCATGATGTTACTCAACATATATAGTATTCTCAGAGGCACAACTGAGCCGCAGTTTCGTAGAAAGGCATTGGGCAAAGGAGAATGGATGGTCTTAGTATTTAAGCAGCGCTTAATCCACCAGAACTAATTATATCATAATAGCTTCTGCAATTAGATAACCACAGAAAATTTTAATTTAAAGAAATTTACTCAAGGTGATAAAGAATTTAGAAATTAAATTAAAGAAATCAAAAGACAGCTGATGATCAGACCAAGTGTATAACAGCTTTCCTGTTCCGATAACTTTGAATTGGAGCCAAATAATCTATTAAATAGCCAGGACATTGGCTTAGCATTACATAATACATGTGGGAATTTTTCAGGTCCCTTGTCAGACACCAACTAAAACAGGGAAATTCTGAGCCATGTGTAAAGTAGTTGCATTCTCTGACATAAGACTGGATAGGATAATTGGAGCTGTTGCTTGCAAATGAAGAATCCATTGTGGAATGCTTTCTGGTTAACTTCCACATTTCACGGCAATTTATTTTCATTACTTTCAAATATTTTCAGATATAATTTAAAACAAAGTAAAATACATACTTTTAATACTCGGGTTCTCTGGGTTTATTTTATATTATGGATGATCCTTTCTTTAATTTTAATTCATGACCTAAAGATATCTAGTATATGTAGAGTATCAGGCTTCTGTAATTTTGTATCTTACTCCCCAAAGACATATGATATGTCTTTTTAACATATTTAAATTTTGAGAACTGATGGCTTATTATAAAAAGTGTAGTTATAAAAAAAAAGTATCATTTCAAATGGAGTAATACTCTAATTTTTTCCCACCATTTCTTTTCTGTGAATGATTATCTTTTTTGATTCTTGTGTTCAATATATAGCTTAAGGGCTTTCAAGAGGAAAAAGAGATCTCAGTGCTGATAGCTGCTTATTATGTAAGATTAAATATCCCATATTATTTTTACAGTGTTCTCATAGCAGTGACTTTTTAAAAATAAGATTAAAGGATTTAGATTTAAATTAGTTGACATTTACATATATCAAATAGCACTTTCATAATAGTCCATCCTATTTGCATAACGAGGGACGTTATCACCTCTGCTGTCAAAACACGAGATTGTTTTCCCTTCAGAAATGAATTAGCTGCCCTACTTAGCATACACAGGTACATAGAGGTTCATTAACTCTCTGATTCAGGTAATTTTTCATAATAGAAGGGTGAAAATAGTCACCTAATTTCATTAAAAAATATTAAGAAACTCGTTGCAAAAGATACATTTCAAGTGTTGGGCTTTAAAGTACAGTTTTTGTCATTTAAATGACTTGTTATATTACTTCTGAGATTATTTTAACTGTAAAAACAAACTGTTCCTATTTGATATGCTCCTGCATGGGATATACCATGTGCTTTGAGTACATATTTTCATTCATTTGATTGGCTTACTTCCATATAGTTTTCTTTTTTAAAAAATTAGAATTCGATAGTTCTTATGAAACTGGCTTTCAGTTAAAGTGGCATTTAATTTTTCTTTTTTGTCCAGCAGGAACGAATGCAGGAATTTGGGAACTGAGCAGTGCAAGTGCTGAAGAAGGAGATTTGTTTGGAGGAAACAGGAAAGAGAAAGAAAAGGAAGGAAAAAATACATAATTTCAGGGACGAGAGAGAGAAGAAAAACGGGGACTATGGGGAGAAAAAAGATTCAGATTACGAGGATTATGGATGAACGTAACAGACAGGTGAGTGGGTAGACTTTTTCTTGTATCATTATTTACATGGACTATTTATTACATTTCCCCCAGGCATATTAAAGGTACCCTGAAAACATTCCAAACTTGTGAGCATACATTAAGAGAAGTCTTAGTGAATTAAATGTGGCCAGTTTAAATGCTAATATTCTATCATATGTCAAGGGGGAAGAATCACCTTATCTGTTAGACAAATAGCTTACATGTTCATGATTATTCACTTTTTATTTCACAATAAATTTTGAACGGGAGCTATCCCTGTATAACATGAATAGCTTAATAATTAAGAGTTAATAAGCATAACATTGCTGCACTGCACGCATCATCAAACAAAGATATTCCTATATTCATGGGAACAAGGACTTTTGTGGTCATGCACTTAAAGTTTTAGGATATAGGCTTATAAAAATGGCTTTATTTGTATTCACACTAAAAGAGACTTTGAAATGTCTCCAAGATATTTAGCATTGTGCTGACAACAACAACAAACACCCTCACGAAATATTAGGAACTTAAAACATGTAGGCAAAAACTATTCATTAATTCATACCATTTTCTTTAAACCACGAATTTTATAAACAAAGAGGCAGATGATGTTACCATTTTTTTCTGCGAGTCCAATGATAATACTGTATGATACCATCAATTTGTTCTAAAGATTTTATATCTCTAAATGTTCTATTCGACAAAGACTTGTATATCATGAATATTTGTGATTTGACTATTTTCCTTCACACTTGGGGAGAATGCATTTGGTTAGGTGATACAAGGATAGTTGGGTGGTTTGTATGCATTCTAATGTTAACTAACAAATTGTAGTACTGCCAGATCCCAACCATTACAAATGGATAATGGAACTTGCAAAACTGGCATTCATTCCTTGACCATGGGAGAGAGGAATGTTTTGCCTGTTGCTCATTTATTCTGGGGAAAGTTAAGAGGATAGCCTTTGGACATGCCCTCACCAGACTAATTTCCTTCAAATAAAGACACTCTGGTCTGTCTCCCCTTCTGTCTTCTTGGAACTGCAAGTGAGACTAGAACTGATTTCTGGTTTAAGTTTTTTCCTATGTTTTTTTTTCCAGTTTTATTGAGACGTAATTGACATACATCACTCTATAATTTTAAGGCGTCCAGTGTGTTGGTTTGATTTACATGTATTGTGAAATGATTACCACAATCAGTTCAGCTAACATCCATCATCTCATATAGATATAGTAAAAGGAAAAGAATAAGGAAACAAAGGACTTACTCTTAGCAACCTTTCTGTGTATCACACAGCAGTGGTAGCTGTAGTCATCGTGTTGTACGTTACAACCCTAGTACTTATTTATCTTGTAACTGGAAGTTTGTACCTTTTGACCACCTTCCTCCATTTCTTCTTCCCCCAACCCTCCACCTCTGGTAATCACAAGTCTGATCTCTTTGGGTGAGTTTGTTTGTGTTTTAGATTCTACATATAAATGAGATCACACAGTCTTTGTCTTTCTCTTTCTGACTTGTTTCACTTAGCATAATGCCCTCAAGATCCCTCCATGGTGTTGCAAATAGTAGGATTTCCTCTTTTTTATGGCTGAATAACGTTCCATTGTGTGTATATGTGTGTGTAACAACTTATTTATTCATTCATCCATTGATGGACACTTAAGTTGTTATATGTGTAAATGATAATGAATACAAGTTGTTATTTATGCCATCAAAGCCAGTATGTCATTAAGAGGTAAAGAAACTTTAGATTTCCAAGTTTATACTCCCTTAAATTATTATATTTAAGGTACATACACATGACTTGAACTATTTTTGGCTGAAAGTTGAGTTAAAGGATAAGTAAAGATTTTTGATGGATTTCTTCATTGTTTTCCTACACATTGTTTATTGCTATCGGTCAAGCCAAAAAGTAATAATTCTGTCAATATAAACCACAGTATTTTTTTGTTGGCTTACAGCTTGAAATTGAAATTAAGACTGAAATATTGAACACCATGTACCATTGACTGTTTAGATCCAGTTATTTGTACTAGAATCTATTTTGAGTGCTGTCAAAAATTATAGGAATTAGCACCTAATTTCATTGATAATACCAGGTAATTTTTAGGTTCATGAAATTCATAGTATCTTCCTTTTGCCTATAAAGAAAGGAGAAAATTTCTGCAGGTTGAATTCATGAGCTTTCATTATGCTTTATAAAGGAACATAAAACTCACACAGGATGGAAGAATTTTAACACATACTTTTGAGCTAATAATCGAACATCTTAATTTATATATGATGCGTCTATAGTTACTGTTACTCTCATCCATGTTAGAAGTCATGATAATTGTAGGAGAAGAAAAATTGTTTAAATTCACTTCAATTTAGATGACTTTTTTAATCCTGAAGATGAATTCCTTGGTTTTATTCTACAGAATTTCAGATCTGTGTAGTCTTCTCCAACCTTTAGGTATAGCAGGTCCTTCACTCATACTCTTGAATTGGTAGAAGTGAAAACTGCCACGTTTTAATGCATATTTCAGTGATTATTTTAGTGGCTATTGACAATCTCAGACATCCATCTTATTTATAAATGTTTGTTATGTGCACCACTCACCTACTACGAGAGTGGACATGAAAGCTTACAAGATGTAGGTCACGTCTAATAATCACCACCACTAGCGAATCTGCAGGAGCCAATCATCCCAAGTGCAGAGGCTCCCCCAGCCTGGGCTTCCTTTAAACTTTGTGTTCACATGTGGAAAAGAAAAATGTTAACTGCTTTGCCCTTTTTGAAGCTTACCCCACTGCAGACTCCATAATAGAACCTCACACAATGGCTCACTGTCATCTTTTCTTAAAAGTAGTAAAAGCCCACTCTGCCATTGCAGGTGTTTATTTGGCTATACAGAGAACAGGGTGTGTTTTTACAGAATAAGAAGTAGAGACTTAAAAGTGTGAAATGAAATATTACAAAGCTGATGTATAGGTTGAATATCATTAAGAACTAACACTGCTGTAAAACAGCAGCTAACTGTTTAAATTTAATTTTGCCCTTACTCTACCTTTCATGATGGAAGTAAGGAGAACAGCTAACACTCAGAAACTCCAGTTGTATACATAAAATAGTTTAGAGGAGGAAAAAAATGAACAGCTCATTTTATTTTTAAAAATTTGTCCAGCGTTTCTGAGTTTATGAAAACTACTTATTTCTCAATTTCTTACTTAAACTGCATACATTACTTAAGCGAGTATGTAAAAATAAATAAAATCATGAATTGTTAATTTGTCTTATAGAAATTTCCAGATAACTTAATAAAAGTAGCAACATGTACCAAGAATTACGTATGTGTTATTTCATTTAATTCTTATTAACCCCACTTACAGGGGAATAATTCACTTATTTACTAAATCAACAAATATTATTAGATTGCAATATGCTTAACATTAAGAATTCAGTGGTAAACCAGACGAATCTCATACAGCTTATCATCTGCCACAGAGGTCAGCAAAGTTTTTCTGCTAAGGGCCAGATAGCAAATATTTTTGGCCTTGTGAGCCATACAGTCTTCATCTCAACTACTCAGCTCTGCCCTAGTTGTGAAAGCAACCTTGGACAAATGTGTAAATGAATGAATGTGTCTATGAATAAAACTTTACTGACAAAAATGAGATGGGCTGTATATGGCCTGTGGGCCAGAGTTTGTGGATCCCTGGCTTAGTAGGATGAAGCAGACATGAGATTTGCAAATATATAATAAAAATGTTATAAATATGTGGTGTGAATGAAATTATCAAAGCGCTATCAAAGTATAACAAGAGGTGCTTTATTTAGATTGGGGATTGGATGAAAGGCTTCTCTGAGGAAATGCTAAAAGATGAGAACTAAAACATGAGTCAGAGTTAGGCAGGTGACAACATTCCAGATGGAACAATATTTGCAAAGCTCCTTAAGAACGGAAAGAGCTTGCTAAGGAGCCAAGGGAAAGCTTGTGGAACTTGAGTCTGGTATGTATGACTTTGGAGAGATGAGAGAAAAGACTAGATGCTAGACAGGGCCCAGATCATGCAAAGCTTTCAAGTCAGAGAGTTAATACTAAGTGGTGGCCAAAATTTGGAGCCCACACCTTTCAGATTAAAAAAACAAAACAACGCATGCTTTTCTCAACCATGTCAGGCTACATCCTGTATAATATAATGGCTAAGAGCATGGTTTTATGTCTTTGCTTTTCCCAATTACATCATACTGCATCCAGTGTAACATAATGGTGAAAAGCATGGGTTTTAGACACACGAACCTAGCTGTGATCCCAATTCTGCCACATACTAGCCCCTCTGAGCCTTATCAGTTTCCTCATCAATAGACTGAGGTTTAAAAACTAGTACCCACCTCAAGTCATTGAGATAATTAAATTAGGGCATAAATTTAAAGCATCTAACATATAATAAGTGCCCAATGAATGTACGTATTAGCTGTTCCTATTAAGACTCATGCTTTTTAAACCATTAGCTTTTATAAGTTAATGTGACCTCCATTAAAACAACTCCTGAGCTGTGTAGAACACTAAAGAGTGGTACCTGAACCTCATTTCAAGAAGGTTCTACCTTTTAAAGGCTATAAGGGAGCTGGAAGGAAAAGTGGAATAGAGCAGAGCAGGAGCACAAAAGGAGCCTTTGGAATCTCACAAGGGGTGAGAGAATCCTTTCAGAGCAGGAGTGGCTGATAGCAGAGGATGGCTTGTGGGCTGGAAGGAAAATCACAGACATTTGCAGGGCAGGGCTTGTGACAAGGATGAGAAGGAGTAGTTTTCTAAGTTCTATGCTTGCAGCACTTATTTTCAAATATATGTTACTGACCAAGTTATTTTGAACTACTTGTCACCATTTTTATCACTTCCAGCATCCACTTTATTCTAACACTACAATTTCAGTGTCTCCTTCTGCATTTCTTATTTTTACCCCCTAAGTACCTTCAGTAATCAGGCAATAATCTTACCCTACTTCATATGGTACCAGTAAATATGCTCCTGAAAAAAAAAAAAACAACAGATTTTTAAAGTGAGTTTTACCCTTGTCTCACTCTTTTTACAAAAGCAGAATATACTTAGAAATCTGTTATATCTGTTGTATCAAGAAGAAAGATATACAAAAAATAAGCTTGTTTAACCTAAACCTGTTTATACTTGTATGTTTGTATTTTAAATTTTCAGTTTCCCCACTTTGAAATGATAGGAGAGGTAAATCCAAATGTATTTGTGTGACTTGTTATAAAAAGACATTTAAATATTTGAATAACTGTAAGGGAAAAATATTTGCCAAATAACACAGTCAGGACCTAATATAGTAAGCTAAGGGAAGAAGATTTTTAAAAGTCTTAAGTTCTCTTCCATCAGGTCTGGCACACTAATAGTTTTTGCCAGCAAACAAAATTTCATGTAATTATCAGTGCAATAACTGGAGCACAAATTAAAGACAATTAGCAACATTCTCCTCTTAATAGAACAAGAGAATCCCCTCATGACTAAAAGGAATTCAGAGATCATAGTTGTTAAATTTTCTAACTTTTTCTCTTTTCTTAGGTCCCTATGTCGGTTTCTGTTTTTTTTTATGTTTTTAATGTTTATTTGCCTATTTTGAGAGAGAGAGAGAGAGAGTGTGAGCAGGGGAGGGTCAGAGAGAGAGCTAGAGAGAATCCCAAGCAGGCACCAGGCTGTCAGCACACAGCCGGACAAGGGTCTCTGTCCCACAAACTGTGAGATCATGAGCTGAGCTGAAATCAAGAGTCCGATGCTTAACCATCTGAGCCACCCAGTCCGTTTCTATATATAACTTATAAATTATTTTAAATAGGCTCAGAAAAAAAGAACTCGGAGAAATATGTTCAGTGTAGATGCAACCTGTGAACAGTTTCTACATAAGGATGTTTTTAAACGAAATCTAATCTTTTTTAAAGTGAATAAAAGAGGGGCGCCTGGGTGGCTCAGTCGGTTGAGTGTCCGGCTTCAGCTCAGGTCATGATCTCATGGTTCATGAGTTCGAGGCCCACATCGGGCTCGGTGCTGACAGCTCAGAGCCTGGAGCCTGCTTCAGATTCTGCGTCTCCCTCTCTCTCTGCTCCTCCCCTGCTCACTCACTGTCTCTATCTCTCAAAAATAAATAAAGATTAAAAAAATTAAAAAAAAATAAGTGAATAAAAGAGATTTATTGATTTCATCAAATGACTCTCAAAAGAAACAAGATTATTCCTTACGTTCTGCTACTTTCCACTATTTTAGGCTGTTCTTAGAATTTTAGCTAAAATTTCAGTGAAAATTGTACTGTAATGTTCCTTCAAGGTGATATCCAGAATGCCAGTAAATAAAAGGCTAATTACAGTTCTAAACCTGAGGGTAAAAACCTACTAACCTACTCTTTAAATGTGAGGAACTTGATAATTTAGAAAGACAAATAAATGGCTTCAGGAAGATAACTTTGTAATTAATTCTAAACCATGAGTTGAACAGATTATTCCAGTCATACTTTTTCTTTTGTTATCTGCACGAACAGAACTTACAGATTTGTCCATTGCCTGTATGCATACCAAGCAAGTATATAGTATCTGAGAGGAAATTATACTTAAATTGCTATCGAAGAGTTATACATGTTAGTCCATGAATATCTGGAAGCTTGTTTTAAATCAAGTGAATCAAAAGTTTAAATAGGGATGCCTGGATGGCTCAGTCGGTTGAGCATCTAACTTTGGTTCAGGTCATGATCTCCCAGTTGGTGAGTTCGAGCCCCACATGGGGCTTGCTGTTATCAGTGCAGAGCCTGCTTCAGATCATCTGTCCCCCTCTCTCTGCCGCTCCCCCTCCTTGCATGAGCACATGCACAGTCTCTCTCTCTCTCTCAAAAATAAATAAAAGCATTTTTTTAAAGTTTTAAAAAAATCACAGAAATGTTGATTTAAATCTAAAATAAATTCACAGATAACTGATATTGGTGATTATTAAGCCTTTTTTATTCTCAGTATCATTTCTTAACAGCTAAACTGCCTCCCTAAACTTGGTATCAATAAATAATTAGAGTGTATCATAGTAATGAATTAGGGCATAAAACATTTCAGAATTGAATTATAGGTATATTGATGCATCCTGTGGGCTCCTACTTAAAGGTTCCCCAGCATTTAAGTTAAATCATTCTTTCATTAATCTTAAAATCACCAGGGGGAAAAGTTTTTGTTCAGAGAGCTGGAATTACTGGTGATTGAAGATACTGAAAAAGGAAACCAGAAGGAAAAAAAATGTATTTTGTGAGTTTCCAAATCAAAGAGGTATCTAGAGTGTTCCGATGTACATTGAGCAGCTATGACATCAGGCCACTCATTTCTGTTCTGTTCCTAGCAATTTAAAAACAGTTCACAAATGGTCTCCCCAGTATATGGGTGAAACAGAAATAGTGCGCCACACATTTACTATACATCCCATACATGTGAGCTATTTTATATTTATATCCACTAACTCTATTCCTTGACTACCAGAGAAGTATTGTCTCAACTGCCATCAAATTCATTCATTAGGTTTCCTTTGATAGGGAATACAAGAGGTGCCAAAATTTTCACAAGGAATACAGTAACAATCTGCACAAACTGGAGGGCTTCAAGACGTCTTGGTGTTTCAGTTCTAGTTTGTATATCTCATTCAATTTTCATTTAAAACTATAATTTAGAGAAATTCCCACGTTTGTGTTCATTGTATCTTCATCAGTTTGTGTAGAGAGTTGGCATTGAATGGCACCTTCCACCTCTGTGAATGCAAGCACACCCCATTCTGTTTGCAATAAGTCACCTTTTGTTTTGCAAATGCACAAACCAAAGTGTGTGACATTGTATTACTAAGAAACCAACCCTAAAAATATTAACATTATAAATAGACCACATAAACCCAGAGGTTTCTTCCAAACTGTAGATTAAAGAACGTATTGCTAATTTTCTCAAAAGCTCTGTCCTTTGCAGTCTAGACTTCCTCTAACATTATAATTGATTCTTTTAAAATAAGCTCTTTCAAAAATTTGATGCAAGTATTTTTAAAGTTTACATCCCCCACATACTCTTATTGAAGACAATATGGCAACTCTCCCTCCCCACCCCCAGAATAATAACTTTGGTCTAAAAAGAAAAATAACGTAATTAACTTGAAGTAAATGAAATTGCATAATATGGAATATATATTTGCATTTCTTTTGAAATATGTTGAACCACTAATAGGAATAAGAGATCCACTCTAAATGTTTGGAAATTTGACTTTTAATTTTAAGTTGGAACAGTTTAGCTTAAGAAATCACTAACATTTAAATAACATTTCAACAAACGCAACTGTTTGGAAACTACAACGGAGACAGCCTCCTGCCTTCTGTCTTGTGAGGATTGATTTGGAAGGCCCTGAGGGAGAAAATATTGGAGTTAGGAGGTAAAACTGAAGCCATCGTGGAAAGGAAGAAGTTACACTCTTCCTGTTATGACAGGAAACGTAGACAAATGTGCTTCCTGAGCATTTGCTCAGCAGGGAATGAAGTAGTCTTTGACCTTTACCTTAGGTACATTTTGGCTTTGTTAAACTAGTAAACATGTTTTTGCCCCCAAAATATTAATCTGGTTTATTTAATTTGTCTCATATTCAAATATTTTGTACGTATATGGAGTATAGAGAAGTAGATAGAGGTATTTATTTTATGGCTGCATTTACAGATTGAATTTAGAACATAAATCAGCCTTTTAATGAACCAAGGAGACCTGAATAGCACATATAAAAAATTAAAAACATACTGTGTTATAGTCATCTCTTTAAAATCCAGAACATTTTTAGGCTTAAAAATGGACTACAACAAAATCTTTTAAATCCTGGTAATTTTAATAATTGTAGATCATCTTTCTTCCTTTTCCTCCTGGAGACAGATGTATCAGAAATTAGCTATCACAAGTTTTAAAACCCAGACCCTGTGAGTCCGTGAATAAACATTCAAGTTTATTCATATACATTCAACTATTTAACTGTGATCTAACCCATTGTTTATTATTTTTCCTCAAAACAGAGTGCAGTGCACAAAATTTTAAATTTTATTTTGGGGCTTGGGGGTTGGCTTAGGGTGAGGAGATGGTAGAGTTCTAAATTCCACACTCTCAAACCCCTGTTTTCATTCTTTTATTCTGTTCAGAATTTTAGGAACTACTCCTTGCAAACCCTTTGGAAATCCTGCTACACTGCAGTGAAACGCGGCTCAATGCGCTTGAGGCCAACGAGGACAATAGTCCTCTTTGCAGCAGAACACATTGCTGTCTCATCCTCGCAAGTTGTGCTGGAGGGTTACAAGCACATGGTAGCAGTCTGCTTAAAAGAGTCCCTCACTGCTCTTTAAAGAGCCTTTCATTTACGATGGCAGGCCCCGTCATTGTATAAAGGAGCGCTTGTCTAACATGAGTCTGCAGTGGCATTACTTCCTCCCACCGAGAGTAATCATCAAGCCTAAAGCTCGCAAGCCTTTCTAATGACAGACTGAATTAAACAAAATAAAATTGAAGAGGAATAGTGTAGAACAGTTGTACCATTACTTACTGTCAGAACAAGCCAGGGGAAGAAAAAGAGCATTTAAGAGGGCATTTCCCTTTTTTTCAATTAGAGATTGTCGTTGCAGACTCTTGACTCCATCCCTAACCCATTAAACACATAGGAAGACTTCGTGGCTCTGGATTAGAGAGCGCATTGTATCTATGAACTGTCCATCTTGTCCTTCATTAGTCGCTCCATTTCCTTAACCAGGAGGAAACTGAGAAACTATGTTGGGAGTAAGGCGGAATGGATCTAAATCTAAAATATTTTCATAGGATGCGGGTTATATTTCTCGTGACTCTTGGACAACAACAACAACAAAAAGATAAAGCTTCAAAACTTTGAAAGTAGAATTAGTTGGGTATATTAGTCCCAAATACGTTGTAAAACAAAGAAACTAATGTCACTTTATGAATTAAAGAACTGAACAAAAAGTTTTCCACTCATTGAGCAGTTCAATTAAGATTCAGCTGACAGTGTTCTGGGTGGTGGAAAGAAGTATCAGGGACCCATAGATAAAGTTATTGTTGCTTTCCTTAGCAATGCATCGAAGGTTCTAGAGTTCAGGACTCAGTTATTCTCAGAGATGTGAGTAGCTGCTGTTTCCAAAGGTCTTTTCTTTCAATTTTTCAGAACTCCTGTAAGATACGAGGACTCTCACAGTTTATATGGCAGGAAAGTTCTCCTGAGGTAACTTTACGTGAACAGAGCCCAGATTGGGAGGGTGAACGGAGCAGGCACACATGTGGCCGGGAGACTCATTATTAAATGCCCCTTCCATTACACAGTAATCACACTAATATCCCTACCCTGTAGGAAATGATATAGGTCTTGTCCTCTGTTTTTAGAACTTGATATTTACATTGCCTGTGTGTAAATCAGAGTCCTACCTTTTTTATTCTGGCTGTAAACAGAGCTGTATTTGCTACCAACCAAAATATTTCTCATTTTGTGAAATTTAAATAAACATCCATAAATATAGAACTAGTGTGTGCCCACTGGTGCATGCATGTGGTTCTCACTGGCTTTAGTGGGAATGGCTGGAGGTCCTGAGGGCAGAAGTGGCTGAAGCACCCACACAAAAGGAGCTTTGGTTTATTGTGAGAACATAGAAGCCAACTTCTTCTCAATTTCTGTATTATTATTTTTTTACTTTAACCTAGAAAGCTATCCTTACATGAATTAATAGTTCATGCACTATTCTGCTTGTACTCATCAGAATTGCTGACAATTCTTAATGTGCCTGTACACTGCTCAGTGAACAGTTGATGGGATTCATACTGTGCCGCCCGTCAGCCCCTGAAATGCATGGCCAGCTAGAAGAGGGAAAAACAACTAGAGGAAAGAAGGATGAATTTTGTGTGAAAAGGGTTGTATTTCTAGCTCATCCAAGGACTAGTTTTGTGACACTTTATGTCTTCGTTTACAAAAATATCATCTGAGAAATGGGGATGGTAAGCTGTGCCGTATGGTAACTTAAAAGCGATACCGTCAAATGTGGTGAGATAACTTATTATAAAGTCTTTAACTTCTTAGAAAAAAAGTCACCAAATGAAGTCAACACTTACCAAAAAAACAATCATAAGAAATATGATAATTTCACCAACAAACCCATACACAAAATTTGGCCCACTCCAATTTCTGTCCTGAATTTCAGTTTTACCAAAAGCATATTTTCCCCATAAGTTAACATGGCAAAAAAGAAAAAGAACTATGTGAAATTTTCCTCTCGGTGGCAAATTTCCTATGTCCTATTAACATAGTTTGAGCATGCACTGAAATTCATTTTTAGCCATTCATTTTGGGTGGCAAAAAAGGTGTAATTGCTCCATGCATCTATCCTTTCATTCGTTCAACAAATATTTAGCCAAGTTTTGTTCTGGGACTTCAGGACATAAGATTGGAAAAGAGAAGTTCTGAGCTTCCATGGAAAGTTCAAGGTCTAGTTGAGAGAGAAACTCTAGCCTAGACATAATAATGTTAACCCAAGTTGGCAGGTTCTAGGACAGCAGTCTTTTACCATATGTAACAAGAACTAACTGAGCCTGATGCATCAGAGAAAAAATACTACCTGCCTTGTAAAGTGTTTCACAGTCAACAAGTCACTTACACTTTTATTATGGCCCTCGGTGAACTCTCATGACTCTGCAAGATGTCCATTATAACCTCCACTTTGTGGTTGAAGAAACCAGGACTCAGATAAGTTAAACAATTTACCCAAGAGCACACAGCTCATAAATGGCAGAGCTCCGACTTGATTTTCAATTCCTATATTTTTGCTTCTATACCACACTACCCCAGTAATGATGCATATATACTACTTCTTTAAAAATATCTTAATAGTGTGAATTTTCTATTTTATCAATCTGGACAATTATTTTTCTGTGCATTTTCAGCACTGTCCATAATTTAATATTGTAACTCAAATTCTTTACAGTCTTTGTTTCTCATCTAACTATAAAAAGAAAGTGACCCTGTTTTACTTCTTGGAATATGGAAATTAGAGGTGATTATGATAATATATTGATGAAATTGGGTAACCAAAACACAGGCATTTTATAGAATGAAATTACAGAAATAGATTCTTGTTTTCAACCATATTACCATTCAGTCAAATTTTCCCCTTGACCTAGAAGCGTGTGCTATCTAGGCATAGAATCTGAACATCTAAAATCTGAAATAAATATTTTAAAGGTCTCTGGTCCAGCTTCTGCTTAATTCAGGAATACCTTCTGTACCTTCCTTGGTATGCAGCTCTACTTAAACATTCTCAGGAATGAACTGCTTCCTACTTTGTCAGACTAGATCCACTCTTTGATAGTTCTCCTCCCTAGATGTTCTATTTTGAGCCTCTTTAAAAGATTTTCAGCAATGCTTTCTAATATGTAGAGTAAAACAGAATAACTCATCCGCCTCTTTACATGGCCAGAAATCTTCAGATCTTGGAAAGTGTTTAGCAAATCACTTTTAACTCTATTTCTCTTGATTGAACATTCCAGATTCCCTTAATGATTTCTAATGCAAAATTATTCTTACATCCTACATCAACCTATTTGCCATCCTATAGACACTGATTTTGTCAGTGTCATGGTAAAATGTAATTCTCAGAACTGCATACAGTGCCAAAGATTAATTAGTACTAACAAAAAGATCATTAGAATAATTAATTCCCACTCTGGAACACTACAACTTTAGATCCTTTCCCCCATATCAGCCACCACATTAATTTTCCTCCAACCTGAGCTTCCAGAATTGTTTTTTTAAAAAATATGAACAAAGACTTTAAAAATAACTTTTTCATCGTATTGTTTGTGACCAGCTTTCTAGTCTGTAGAGGCGGCTATGGATAGACACTCTACCAGATTTATTTTTATATGCAGACCTTATAAGCATGCCTTCGACATCTTCATCTAATCCAATGATAAAAATTACTACCAGCTAGTATCAATTCTATAATACCGTGATGAGGACTTCGTTGAATACTTTCTTTACCAAATACATGTTTTTTGAAAATCTTAGCTCATTGGAAAGGTCAGTGAATTTTTGCTCAAAGAATGCATTTTGCAGATCCTCTCCCTTTATCTCTGTATCTTGTGACTATAAAATTAAATTTTTATCTTCACACTTTTCCATCCTTCATGATGAATCATCTAGGAAAGGAATAAAGACCATTTTTCTCTGAACTTTTTGATATATTTTTTCTTGAAATCTAGAGCATATGTACACGTGTATTTCTCTCTAGACACTCTCTAGCTTCTCTAAGATTCCAAAGTGGTGTAAGTCTTTGTCTCAATATTCCTGTCACTAACAGGTGAACTTTTTAGTAAAACAAATACATATATCCAAAATCTATTATTTTTGAGAGATTAAATTGTCAAAAAGTCAAGTAAAAAAAAGTATCTACTTTTAGCAGAAAATTATATTGACACGTTTAGACTTTATTATTTTTCTCTCGGGAGCAAATTTTTATTGAAATCTTATAAAAACAAGCTTTATAAGAAACGAACATAATTGAAACTTGGTTTCTTCCTCTAAAACCTTAAGTGTTCAAACCTTCAAGTGGTTAATTTGAAAGGTAGCAAACAAAACAATAAAACCCCTGTAGCAGATCCTGTTGAAATACTTTTTAAAAAATCTAAATGAGCTTAATCTTTGCAAAAGCTATTTTAGCTCAAAAGCTATAAAACAAAGTTATCGTATTTCTACAAAAAAGGGAGAGGGTCTTTGACTTCATGCCACAATTTCTTTAGAACCTCATCTTTTTCATCCAATTTGGCCACACACTAAACATTCAGACTTTAAAATAGACTATTTCCATTCCATAATCCACCAGCTCAGCAAATGTTCTTTGAGTGTCCACTGCCTAGTTTGTATGAAGCCCAAGACAGGATCTTTGGAGAACTCAAAGCCAATAGGAGAGGCAGACTCCTAAACAACAAACTCTATAATATTAGAATAAGTCTTATGGTAAAGGTTTGTAAAAAGTTCTAGAGGACCACCATGAGGGAAAAATGAGTTCTATCTGAATGTAACAATGAAAGCTTCGTAGAAGAAATTGGCATTTACACTAATTGAAACCTTGCAGCTTGATGGGAGCCTGCCAGCAACCAGATGGAAATGGGGAGGGGCATAATGCCACAATCATCTTTCACTAAGAGCAAGATAAGAAATAACCAATATGGTAGGCTTCATTTCATATTCACCTGATTGGGTTAACATCTACTGTTATTTTTCTTGCTCGGTCTAGAGAAAAGGTTGGTCAGAAAACACAAACTGAATTCACCCAACTCTAGATAAAAATGTGAAATCATTACACATGACTGAAAAGATAATGCTATTAGCTAAGTAGTGCATTTTTTTTTCAAATAAAGAAAATCGCTTTTAAGCATTAATGAAGTAAATGACTATTTTTCTCCAGCCGTGAGGAAGAGACGTGAACTCTTCAGGAAGATATATATGTAATAGAAGCCCCAGCATCTAGCACAAATGTCTGACATGGAGAATAGTCAATAAATATTACTTCACATCTGGCATATAGAAAATGTTCATTCAAAATTGCTTGAATTATTTTTGTTTCTATGAATAGATTTACCAAATTTCTTTATAACTGAGTTGTATGGATCTGTATGTTTAATGAATGTGACTTTTCTCAATTTCAAATTCTAATTTCAATTCCTGATTCATACCTAGTAATTTCTAAAGTAATTGTAAATGTAAGATGTGTGATGCTTGCCCATATGCTAGGATTTAAAACTCGAAGTTACTGAAACCTCTTACTACAACATCACCATTATATTTGAGGCTGTTTCCAGAAGTAAAGAAAAAAACATAAAATGGTCATTGCTTACAGACTAATTTTGTTTTCCATGCATATATTACATATTAAATCTCTTTAATTCTGAAAACTAAATGCCGAGTTACAATGTCCACTAAACACTACCGGCTTTATTCTCTTGTCAGTGCACCTTGATTGATGTAGAACACTGGAAAAGAGCATCTCTTTGCCTAACCACTTATAAAAACAGTTTTCCATCTCACCTAAGGTTACAAATATGTTATTTAAATAGAAATGGACTTGTCCCCGTCACAAATTATTGTCAAGTTATGAAAATGTAATCATTACAATACATTATTATATTTAAGTATAAAAGCTCTGAATTGCAATCTTTGTCATTGAGTGGCATATTTTAAACGAAGAGTAATATCCCGGGTCTCTTTAGAAAGCTTAATGCGTAAAAAACAGTTTTATCTAACTATGCACAATGAGAAAAAGCATTATAAAATACATTTTGAGTATGCTATGAAGAGCATGAACATAATACAGAATTAAATTTAGAGCAATTAAGAGTAGATTTTGAAGATATTTTCTTAAATGCTTTAATACAGTCAGCACCATTTCAGCTTGCAGTTTTAATGAAAAGAAGCTATATGCACTGACTCTTTTGACAGGTATTATTAAATAAGTATGCATTATCCACTAGCCTACTTGCTTACACAAAAGTTGAGGAGTAACTCAAAGTAAACACAAATAGTAGCTTTAGTGATATTTCTGTGCTGAAACGTACTTTGATGGCGAGTGTTGTAACGTGCTAAATTCTGAGGTTTGAGTACAACAGAAACCATACTGTATTGAGACATTCCACCTACAGTTTGTGGTTATGAAAGTCTGATTAAAAGTGGTTTTAGATATATGAAAGTATTTTGGGCCAGTGCCGTCTGCATTGAACCTACTCTGTACACTGTTTCACTAAATAAAATACCCACGTGCAAGTACATTTGCACAACCGAATTTCATCTAAAATAAATGTTAAAAGATATTTTGTATGTCTATGTAATTAATTATTATGATTCTTTATCCATTCCAAAAAGATAGCCTTTTTTTTGAGAGAGAGAGAGAGAGAGAGACTGACAGAGAGCGAGGGAGGGGCAGAGAGAGAGGGAGAGAGAGAATTCCAAGCAGACTCCACACTGTCCGTGCAGAGCCCAACACAGGGCTCGAACTCACAAACTGTGAGATCATGACCTGAGCCAAAACCAAAAGTCCAACACTTAATGAACTGAGCTACCCAGGTGCCCCTCAAAGAAATAGTCTTTATTTACCTCATTATTAATATGAATCATGACTCATCTGAATGTACTAGAATAAAAGTATCTAAAGTAGTATAACTAGATATGAAATAAAACACTAGCTATATTTTATTAGAAGCGCTTTAGAAAGACAGTCAATAAACATAAAACAAAAGGTGAGACACTGGCAATTTTTACAAAGAAAAATTGTCCCAAGTTGAAATGTAAATAACATACCTGAGTAGATAATTGACTAGCTGATGTGGGCTGATAAATATGTATTTTCCAAAGATCAGTACGGATTCCATAGTTCAGCTTTATCTTTGTATTAGGCATAATAAGATCTTCAAATAGCCTTAATCAGTAGACTCTTCTAGTCACCAACATAGACATACTTCGTAAGCTCTTCTTCTTCTTGTGTAAATCAACCAAGTGAGGAATGAGAAGTAGTTCTTTTGAGCTTCAGTGTTAAGTACTGTGCTTAATACTGTACATGTGTTTATTTTATACAGTCCTCACAGCAACTCTTAAGAGTAGGCATTCTCTCCGTTTTGCAGATGAAAAATCAAACTCAGAGAAAAATTCAACTGAAAGAAATTAAGAGAATTTCTCATTACTAGTAAATAGCAAATTCCACATTCAAATCCGGGTCCTCTGAATCCAAGCCCCATGTTCTTCCCTTTCTACCATGCTGCCTTTAATGCAAATGTGATAAAAACAATATAATCATTAAGTATAGATTTTTTTTAATTCTGCTTATGAGTTGCCAAAAATATTTCATGGGAAAAGCTATCACATAATTTTAGATAGCGTCCATCAATTTGATATTTCTAAAAACTTCACATAGAGTTTTCCTTGTTTGAGTTTTATACTGTAGATTTTTATCATGAGCCCATATGTGTCTGCTGTTCCAAGCACTGGGCATTCAACAGTGAACAAATACAAATGGCATATGGCCTTGTGGAACATGCACTGTAGAGAAGGAGACAGACATTAAATAAATGATCACACACAAAAATAAACAAATTATAAAATGTGATAAATGCTATTAAGGAAAATATAAAGGGTAATAGGTAAAACAGTTAGTATTAACAAAGTGTGGAGGACTGAGGGGACCAGGAGGTCAGGTTTTCTGTCTGCTCACCCACAGTTCCTGTCAACACATTTATTTAGGTGTGTGGGATGGAGCAGGATTCAAAGTTCACTCTGAGGTCTCTAGTTTGGGTGATTGAGTTTATTGTGAGATGGCCAGTCCAAAACGGGGAGCAGATTCGAGGATGAAAATAATGGGCTTAAGCTTTGAAGGTTTGAGAGATTACTATGACGTTCAGATAGACGTAGGACTGGAGGAGATCCACTGGGTGTCTGCAGATGGAAAAAAAAAAGCAAGGATTGGGAATCTAAATTTGGGAATTACGCACAAATAGGTATTAGATGGAACTGAGCTGGCCTCTGCAAGATGGGTTGGATTAGAAAGCAAGAAAAAAACTTAAATAGTCCCTTTAAAAATCAGCTGAATTAGGTACACCTGGGTGAGTCAATTCAGTGTTTGAATCTCCATCTTAGCTCAGGCCTTGATCTCAGGGCCATGAGTTCCAGCACTATGTTGGGCTCCACACTAAGCATGGAGCATACATAAATGCATACATACATCAATGCATACAAGAAAAATAAATAAAAATAAGCTAAGTTGATTTAGTCAGCATTTCCTGGAGCATATGCCTCAAAAACCTAGCCTTAAAAAATGATAATAAGTGCCCCTGTAAATAAATAAATAAATAAATAAATAAGCAGAGAAACAAACATTCTGTCAGCAATAGGTTTGGGCAGCAGATTAAATAGTTTAAAAGACATTTTCAGCCTTAAATCTTTCAGTGTGCTTCATTTCCCAAATGCATTGGGCCGCTAAACGTTTTGTCTTATGGGGTATCTTATGGGGTATTTTGTAGAAATGATATTCCACAGAAGACTTGCTGGGAAATGCTGGACCATATAAAGTCTTACAGTGAAGAATGTCCATGGTTTTTGGTGGGCAGACTGGAGTGTAATCAAGAGAGGAATGAAATTGGGAATACTGAAATTTTTATTTACATTTGGTAGCCCTGCCAGGTAGGAAATAATTCGAAGTCAGAGAAAGGGAGCTGTTGCAGAGGGCACATCAGGAGAGAAAGGCAGTGTAAAGAGTGGGGTTTTGAAGACCGGGGATGAATTGAGGAGGGAATGATTTCAGACAGGGAGATCATCTAGGACAGGAAACCGATAAGGACAGGAATGATAGAGCCGCCTGGGAAATAGACAAGAAAGTGTGAACCTGAGAAACATTTCAAGGGAAGGAATTGTGGGACTTGGTAATAGATTAGATTAAAAGAAGAAAAAGGCAAAGATAACAATACAGTTTCTGGCCTGAGAGAGGAAGAAAGATACACAAAAGATTGAAAACAGACCCCTAACAGTATTATGGCTAACATACTTCCCAACTTTCTGCTGTAGTTCTAGAAAACAGAATATAATACTGTCTGAAAGCATAGTCCTATCCCTTCGAATGTTTTCAATTAAATGGCAAGAAACTAAACAATTTTAAGAATTTTTGAACACACACACACAAAGACTTTCTCAACACACATCTAAAATGCTATGTTCAGTCTTTAAGTGGTCAAAAATAAGCTCCAGACTTATAATTGGGAATGATGTTAACCATGCTGAAATTAATTTTCTTAAATCTTAAATTGCTCCAAAAAACATGAATAGTTCTCTGGTCACTTTCATTAAAATCCCCTACATTAAATCTGGCATTTACAGTTTCACATTCAGCAACAAGCTAGAAATCACACTTTTCAAATTCTAAGCAGAAATTAGTTTTAGATTTATTTGTTTTCTTTCCAAATGTGTTAGTGCCCAAGGGCTCTGACAATGACACACTTTGTTTCACAAAGGAAAAGAAGACTGTTAAAAAAAAAAAAAAAAAGAAAAAAAAAAACCTATGTGTTTTCTTTTCCCAAAAAAAAAAAAAAAAAAAAAAAATCCCTGCCTGCTTTCTATTTTCCAGGTGACATTTACAAAGAGGAAATTTGGGTTGATGAAGAAGGCGTACGAGCTGAGCGTGCTCTGTGACTGTGAGATCGCGCTGATCATCTTCAACAGCACCAACAAGCTGTTCCAGTATGCCAGCACCGACATGGACAAGGTGCTGCTCAAGTACACGGAGTACAACGAGCCGCACGAGAGCCGGACAAACTCCGACATCGTGGAGGTGAGCGTGCATGCGTGGTTGACGAACCAATAATAATGGCGGAGCCGCGTGGTCCTGAACCTCGCGCGCACACCCCTTCCTTTTCCTAAGTTGGTTGTATCTCCACAGATGTCCCCGTGGTTATCATCCCAACGTTACCCCACCCTTTCTATCCCCACAAAACGGAAGTTAGAATGATAGGTGATAGGGACAATGTAAACCTGGTCCCTTCTAGAAATCAGGCACCAGTGTCAGTGTATTGACCTCATCCTCCATAAGTCATCATTGCCCACGGCCGTGTGGAGACAAAGAAATTGTCCTGTCCCAGACTTGGGAACTGTGGCCAACAGAGGGCTTTAGAATACTTTTGATAATTTCTTTCAGATATAGACTAGTTTAACAACACAGTCAAAAGAAAAAAGTGATCTCACCCCAGCCTTACACTTCAATTTTTAACTTTGTCTCTTCTTTCTAATTCATTCTTCCTAATGCATTCTTACTGCAAAAGTAAAGACAGTTATTATGCTAGAAATGTTTTCCCCCAATTATATGATTTAGTGTAGCATTGTTCATGTACAGGGAATCAGAAATCTGATGAAATGAATTTCTAAATGTTAGCATGGTGTTTTATCAAAGTCAGATTTAAAACGTTTTATTGTGCCAAAAGTAAATAAGCATCACATTAAAACTCAAAAATGTTGTTTATGTTTTTGATTCATTAGCATAAGTAGCATTGCCATACAGTTTTAAACACTTCTTACTTTAAACACAGTGTTTAAATCGCCTTAGAGTACCCTTCATAAGCACTGAATACTAAACCAAAAAGGACGTATAATGAAGACTGTCCCCATCTGTCTGTTTTCCTCCCCTGTCTCCCCATGGTTTCTTAGACTGTGATTGCTTTTCCAGAATTAATAGAAAATTAATAAGTGTTACAAAAGTATGTATTCAGAGTCAGTTTGCCAGAGGACAAGTTATTCTTGCCATTACTTGGACCGTTCTATATTATAAAAAAATCTAGCACTAATCTTGACCAAATTAATCAACCTATCACTTCCATCTTCTCTTTACCTGTTATAATTCCTGAAACTGATTCTGGTTTCTTTGCCTTTATTGGGAGTTTTTTAAAAGTGTTGAGCTCATCAATTTTTTTAGTGTTTTGCCTAATAGGTTAAGCAAATAATTTCAGAGAAGCAAAAGTGAATAAGTAGACTTCATGTGGTATATGTTTAAAATACTTGCACATTTGCTTTACTGAACGTCACTTTGGTTTCTCATTGACATGATTTTAATTGTGTGCTTGCCTTGATTCTGAAATTTAAGGTTATTTATAAAACTTACCTACTGTTATTTCAGATAGTATTTTATCCATGTGTACATGTAACTGTGAAAATACATAAACAAACATTAATATGAACAGAACTAGTTGACTGTCAAATCTCATAGGTGCTTTTGTGTGTGTGTGTGCATGTGTGTTCACACACACTTAACATAAGTCCCAAACACAAAACAACTCTATACTCAAGACTCATCTCATTACCAAAACCATCACAACAGACATTTCAGGGTAACACAGAGTTGAGTTGGAATTTGTCGTTAGATCTAAACTGCTCCAGTCCTTAACATGCTGTGAAATGCAGTAGAAATATAGTAAAGTAGTTGAAAATTTTGTTGACTTTTAAAATTTTCTTTCTTAAAGGAGTTTAAAAATCTAGAAAATTCATCTTCTGAGAGCATTAGTCAGGATGATTTGATGGTGACTGAGAACTTCACATTCTCGAGACTTTCATATTCTTGGACAGATGGGTATCTGAGCCAGACTTTTTTTTTAATGTTTATTTATTTTTGAGAAAGATAGACACAGCACGAGAAGGGGAGAGAGTCTAGGACAATAGAGAGAGAGGGAGACACGGACTCTGAAGCAGGCTCCAGGCTGAGCTATCAGCACAGAACCTATCACGGAACTTGAACTCGTGAACTGCAAAATCATGATCTGAGCAGAAGTCAGATGCCTAACTGACTGAGCCACCCAGGCGCCCCATGAGCCAGAGATCGTTAAAGGCCATGAGAAGTGCACTGGGTTGGAAGTCAGAGGGCTTGCATTTGAATGCTTGTCATGCACAATCTTGCTGTGTGACAAGTTAGCTATTTCTCTAAAGTTTTCTCATCTTAAAAATGAAGGCATTGAATTTCAAAGTCCTTTGTAGCACAATTCATTTAAAAGCAATACTTTTAGGGGCACATGGGTGGCTCAGTCCATTAAGCGTTCGACTCTTGATTTTGGCTCAGGTCATGATCTCACAGTTCAGGAGCTCTAGCCCCATATTGGGCTCCATGCTGATGGCACAGAGCCTGCTTGGGATTCTCACTCTCCCTCCCCCTCTACTCCTCCCCCCCACCTCAAAAATAAATAAACTTTAAAAAGAAAGCAATACTTTTAAAAGAGAGTGAAGCAGCAGCTCCATTATCTTGCATTTAATATCAGTAAATTAAAGCTCTGAATCTCTCGAAAAGGCATTCTGGGGCTCCTAGACCAAAACTAGGGAAGGCTTGATTCTTTGAATGAAGAGAATATAAGTCAGTCCTGCTCAACTACCTGAATCACACATTCTTCACCTATTTGGCTTTTCCAGTTTAGTAATAACAGATAATGGAAGAAGAATTAAAGTGGGATCCCTAAGCTTGATAAAATTTACATTACCCCCAGATAGAATATTTTTGAAAGTGCAGCTCATTGAAATCACTATGCTTGAAATACTTGGTGGAGAAGAAGGAATCTGGATGGAGAGCTGCATTTATAACTGGTTTCACAAGTAATTCTTATACACACTAAGTTTGAAAACCTCTGCAGCACTAAGACATAAATTGTGTTGGAAGTTAAGAACCTGGGATACATCAGGGACTTGAGGAATCCATTCTAAGAATGAATCTAACACAAAGTTGGGAGTTAAGGTAGTTTACTACTTCTGGGTAAAATTTTAAATCCTATTTATTTTAATTTAATGGAATACATTTAACTGAGTAAGTTTAATGAGGAGCATAATATGTTTCATGAAGGGTCATTAGTTTTATATTTCCCATTTGGACTATTACCTCTCTCCCTTAACCCTCCAAAAACAGTTTACTCACAAGAAAAAAAGATTGGCACTAAGAGAGAAATAATATGATTCCCAGCATTTAGACCAAAATATAAATTTGAGGCCATACCAGAGTAGTGTTACAGGGTCATAGGAAATTGTGCAGTGCGTGGGTGCTGTAAAAGATTCCTTCTTTTAGCAAAAAAGCTCTGTGTAATTATCATGTCTTTGCTTGATAATTAGCCCTACAGTTACAATGGCACAAAGACTTACAAAGACTTAATAGACAGACTGAGATAGGTTTTTTTAATTGTTATATTATAATTCAGCTTGAATATCTGTTTAGATACAATATATAAATATGCCAGATTTAGTAAATGTGTTAAATTTTTAATCCATTGGTTTAAAACAACAAAACCCGTTACTGTATTAAAAGTGCTTCCTTTGAAGAAAGTGCGTTTTATTTAACTATGTGACAGGTATACTGGACATTTACTCAAAATAGTAGCTTATGAGGTCATTGAAATTCAGCAGGGATACTGATGATATTAAAGAACTGTCCGTTTCATCTCTTCCAACTGTCTTAGCTCCTCCACTTCTGGTTCTCTTAGCTCCTTTCCTCCCCTCCCAGTTGATGTTGGGCTCTATTCCTGGAAGAAGATGTGGTGTTGAGCACTTCAAGATGACCTGAAGAATTCAAGTCCCACAGGACATGCTTACAGGCTGTCTTTCTGTTAGCAATAATTTAGCACATGTCAGCTTACAGTCAGCACTGTACAAGGGATTCTGAAACAGCAGAAGACAGGCATTCTTGTTAAGGATGTAGAACATATAGAAAAATCAGTGTGGGAACAGGGAGGGCAGGGGAATAATAACCTCATTAACGTAATACAAGCTACTGAAAGGAAAACATAAGCTAAACAGTTTAACAAAACTCATTCAAACAGGTCAGTGATCACCAGACCATTTCAGGTGGCCTTTGGAGTGACAGAAGTCCCAGACAGGTTACCTTCGTATCCAACACATGTTTTCTAACCACAAAACCCATATGAGAGTGTCACTTAGCACCTGGCCAGGAGGGAATGTGTCATCCTTCAGTGATTCAGTGATTCTCTTGAGCTGTTCATCCAGTCTGGGACAATAGTCAAGTGACTAAGTGTGGAAGGGGAATGGAACATGGTGTCCTCTGCTGCTCCCTAGGAAATCAAAAAGGTGGACCTAACTCCCGCAGAAGAAACATTTGATTCACAACTGACTCAGTGGAGCATTACTGGTTTGTTTTTTAGATGTGCAAATGGGCAAGATAGTGTGTGTGTGTGTGTGTGTGTGTGTGTGTGTGCGTGTGTGTGTGTGTGTGTGTGTGCGTGTGTGTGTGCATGTGTAAGAGAGAGAAAGAGTAAAGTTAGAGATAATGTTTACATAAAATTTTATTTTCTGTTATCTGAACCTTGTTTGGATTTAAAGACTTCTAAGAACAGTTGTCCACAAAAATGTTTCCTTTAGCAGTAGTAATTAAGGGCTGAATTAGGACTGGAAAGATGTTAATAGGTTATAAACTTTATTGTTTCGCAGTGCTCCTGGAGGTTATCAATAAACTAACTACCTTTACATAGTATGGTAGAACTTCGTGAGTGTAATTTTTGTTGAAAAACAAATGCAGCAAATAGTAGAAATGGACTTTTTTACAAACTGTATGATCAAATTCGGGAATAGATATAAAATATGAAAATATGTTTATTTTACCTGAGCTTTCATGATGTCTAATTAAATAGGTTCCAATTTTTATTATAAAATATAGGTATATGAAGTTATTTTTATGCATACCTGTAGGTATCTACTATTATACAGGCATACTTTTTCCTTTTTATTATTTTTTTTAATTTTTTGCAATGAGGTAGCGTGTGGCTCTTTCCATAGGCTTCTTTTTGTTTGTTTCAAGTCTTTATTTAAATTCCAGTTAGTTAAAAAATAAATACATAAATGAATTTAATTAGTTAATTAAAATTCCAGTTAGTTAACGTATAGTGTAATATTAGTTTCAGGAGTGGAATTTAGTGACTCACATATAACACCCAGTGCTCATCATAACAAGTATATTCCTTAATATACATCATAGGTACTTTTCATAAGAATAAAAACACATTCTCTTATTTGTTTGGTCATTTGTTGTATTTTTATTTTTTCATGCATTCACTGAATAAAGATTGGTTGAATTTTTGTATGTGCTTTGGAATGCCCAGAGATACAAACATAAACCAGGCCCTCAAGGACTATTGGTTTTTAAGATTGCTCACAAGGCTATACATGATCTGGCCCCTGTTTATATGTTCCTCTCCAGCCAATCCCCTTTGCTGTTTCCCTCCCCCACTGCTGCCATCCTGTATTCGGGCCACCAAAACATGTTTATATTCCTCAGCTTTTCCAAACCTGATTTGTTTTGTCTTTAACACTCCTTACTAGGCCTTTTCTTGGCCTTTATTTATCCTTCATTCAGGTCAGGTCCCAATTTATACTTTTGGAAAGCCATCCTTGTGTTTTTTCTGTATTAGAGTTAGAATTGTATTTTCTCCATCAAAGCACCATGTTATCCAATTACCTGTTGCACACTGGATTTTAAACTCCTGGAGGGAAGGGACTATGCATATGTTGTTTACCAGAACTATCCTATCTCTGTTGTTTACCTACAGAATATTTGGCCCTCAGAATATATTTGTAGAATAAATAAACAGGGGGAAACAATTAAAACAGGATATATACCAGTGATTATCATGCAGCATAATGTTACTCACTTAAAGTATAAAAAAATGTTTTTATAGCTCCAATGAAACAGTTCGTTAAAATTTGCTTAATTTTCTCAAAGCACAATCAAGAAACTAAAATAATCCAAATCTGTGTTAATACAGTAACCACTGGCCACATATGACTATTCACATTTTTTAATTTTTTTTTTTTTGAGAGAGAACACATGAGCAGGGAAGGAGCAGA
The DNA here is from genome assembly GCF_016509475.1 of Prionailurus bengalensis. Classification (NCBI taxonomy): domain Eukaryota; kingdom Metazoa; phylum Chordata; class Mammalia; order Carnivora; family Felidae; genus Prionailurus; species Prionailurus bengalensis. The sequence goes on along the minus strand of NC_057343.1, from coordinate 152,114,361 downwards.
GGAATAAAGAGAGAGAGAATCCCAAGCAGGCTCCATGCTGTCAGCACAGAGCCTGACATGGGGCTCAATCTCATGAACCGTGAGATCATGACCTGAGCTGAAATTAGGAGTCAGACACTTAACCAACTGAGTCCCCTCTGCCCCCCATGACTATTCACATTTAAATGAATTAAAATTAGGTGAGATGTCCAGTTCGCTTCCCCATTGGCACTAGCCACATTTCAAGGGCTCAGTAGCCACATGCAACTAGTGACTGCTGAATGGGACACGGAAGATGTAAAATGCAGTGATCATCATGGAAAGTTCCATGCAACAGCGCTGGTCTAGGTTAAAATGTGAAAAGGAGGCATTTAATCTAACTGTGTTCTCAAATTCACACCAAGATTAGTTTTTCAATATAAAATCTGAGGAGTGCATTTCAAAAGTAAAGAACCGTGGAACCGTGGATTTTAGAATCCAGAGCATAAATGTTCACTATGAGAGACACCAATTGAGAACTAAACATTCAGCCTAAAACTAAAAACATATTTTACCCCTAAACCAATAACCACAGAGTCGATCAGTAAACTTACTACCTAGTGAGAAAGCACTTGCAAGTTGTCCAGACTGACAGAGAGCTAGGCAATGTGTGCTGGGTTTTTTTTGTTGTTTTTTTTTTTTAAGTGCAAAGCTTGTGAACGGAAAGGGGGTAGATCTTTCTTGTTACTATTTTAAAATTACTTGAAGCAACACGAGCCAGTATTTAACTTTATAATTAGTAATTTCATTTCTTCAGAAAAGCAGGGTTTTTCTTTATGAAGGAGCTCAGAAAAATAATATTCTTGAAATACATTAAAAATTCTTCTTAGGTTACTATAAAATATAATTAAAATAGTTCTTACTGTGATTAGCTCAGTAACTCTGCCCAGTCCTCTGTTAAACCAAGTATATAATTGCTTTTCAATAGATAATACTGAAAAATGAAGAAAGAATTAGTATATTCCAGACAGATTTAAACTTTCAGTGTTGAGGCTTCCAAGGAAAAGGGGGAAAAATGATTTTGTGAAAAAAGGGTTTAGTAAATTTCTGCTTAATTTTAATGTTCATTTTTGCTTATGTATCTTTAAAAGACTTCTACTAGTCCCTATAAATCACACTTATATTTATTCCCCAAAGTCTAAAAGAAGAAATGGGCCTAAAAATGTATTCATATTTGTCATAATTACCACAGTGGATTTTTACATATCAAATTTGAAGATTCGTTTCTTTTTTAAAAATAATGCTCTTGATGGGGCGCCTGGGTGGCGCAGTCGGTTAAGCGTCCGACTTCAGCCAGGTCACTATCTCGCGGTCCGGGAGTTCGAGCCCCGCGTCAGGCTCTGGGCTGATGGCTCAGAGCCTGGAGCCTGTTTCCGATTCTGTGTCTCCCTCTCTCTCTGCCCTTCCCCCGTTCATGCTCTGTCTCTCTCTGTCCCAAAAATAAATAAACGTTGAAAAAAAAAATTAAAAAAAAAAATAATAATGCTCTTGCTTAATTTACATGTATTTTGTAAACATGAAAAGATGCTTCACATCTCATTTATTGAACAGATCATTGTTGAGCAAATAAAGTGCATGTTAGAGCACTAAAGTTATATGCACAAGGCAATAAAATGGAATTTCCTCTCACCTGTTACTACACAGCTCTAATGGCTTATAGGCAGTAGTACTAACACAGAGTCGACAGAAAATTATTTAATAATAGTAGAAAAGACAAGAGGTTTCAAAATACAGCCTTTTTCTCACTGATGTAACCGTTTTGTCATTATTAATTACCACCACTTTATCATCATCATTCTGCATGATCGTTCTTGACCTAGTAGAAACCAATGTCTTCATTTTTTGTTTTTTCTCCCCAGTATATGAAAGGGAAAGGGGGAAAATATTTAGCCTGGATCATTATAGTCACTTTTTAATGATATTTACAGATTTCATGGCATATGGAACTTGGTGTTGGACAGCATATTTGAACCATTTTTTAGCCGTTGATAACACCTCAGTAAAAGTAGTATTGTTTGGCTTTAAAGTATCTGGCTTTAAAGTATCAAATTAGATACCAAAGAGTAGAACATCTTTACGTCCTCAGGACTGGTTACTGAATAGCACTGTGGAATATTCAAGAGTGAAGTTTTAGGAACAATTCCAGAGTCCTGCCTAGAGTAGAATAAAAGATGATAAATCTTTTAATGAAATGATATTTATTATTTCACTTACCTCACTGAATTTTTGAAAAGTTATTATAAATCTGTTTCCCTTCCCTGAAAGACATAATGATGTTTTATCTACAGCTCTAACTCCAACTGCCATCTCAATGAATGGGACATTGTAGACATTCAATAAATATTACATATATATATATATATATATATACATACACACATGTATTTATGCATATATGCTTATGTGTATGTACATACATAAATTAAAAGAACTTATCATTGTAGTATAAATAAAATTAAACCTTGTCAAGTTTTCTTTGTTGAAGTCAGATATGTTCTAATAATAATAAAGGTGAGAATCTTTCAAGTGAAACTGAGATGAATAAAGTTGTTGCTGTGTAAGAAACAAATAGGCACAGCAGACCACATAGAAATATTACCTGTAGTAATGGTGGAAAGTGAAAAACCAATATATGTAGATTTCCTAGGGAAGAGAGAAGCAACCTGTTGGTACTTTGGCCAGGATGTGACAAGAGGGATCAGTGGGTCTCAAACTTCATCATTTCTGTCCTGTGAATTCTCTTTGGGCAATTGAACCAGGTTTCAGATTCTAGTCCAGTCTGAGTCACTGGGGCTCTTGCTGAGAGGCTGACTGGGACTCACTGGTACGGGGCAGAGCCCAAGACTACGTTTCTGACCAGTTCCCAGGTGCTGCTGATGCTGCTAGTTTGTGGACTTAACTTTGAGTAGCAAAGACTCAGACTTCCCTTTCCAAACATCTGTTTTCCCCAGCATGGAGTTTGAAAGTACATTTTTTAAAAATGTTTATTTGTTTATTGAGAGAGAGAGAAAGAGAGAGAGAGAGAGAGAGAGAGAGAGAGAGAGAGAGAGAATCCCAAGCAGGCTCCAAGCTCAGTGCAGAGCCTGATGTAGGGCTTGGTCTCATGACCGTGAAATCATGACCTGAGCTGAAGTCAAGTGTCAGATGCTTAGCCAACTGAGCCATCCAGGCATCCCAGAAATATATTTTTAAACACTTATTCTTTATAGCTTTACTGAGGTCTAGAATCATACCATAAAATAGATTTTTTAAAAGTAATATTTGGTAAAACTAACTCTTGAAAGCAAGTGTGTTAGGTTTCCAGAAGCATGATGTAAAAGGCCTGTGACTACTCAGTAAGGTGAGTGACCCTGTCTGTGGTGAACACTGCATCTCCTGACCTGGTCTCTGCCCTTGTGAGTGCCTGTCAGTTGGCAGTGGCTGCCTGTAGCACGTGTTAAGGAAGATTCTGAGCCTGAAAGCGGACTCGGCAGGCACGTGTGATGTGATTGGGTAGGCATGTGTGCCAGGGTGCTCAGAGAAGTGGAAGCTCTGTGCTTTCCTCCTTATCTTCCTGGTCAAATAATCCATAGGACATTCTGGGAGAAGACTCCAGACTTGATCACTAAAAGGACTGGAATTAGGCAAGTGCTGCGTATGTGTACAACAGATTGGGTGGGTAGATTATATTATTGGAAATATATCTCATTTTACTAATAGCTACTTTGCATATTATCCAGTCATGTCTCAACGGCATTTAGCGTATTCTCTGTTACCCTGAAATTTAGCCACCCAATGGAAGTTTCTGAATAAGGGGAAAAAAATTTCCTGTCAATTATTTCTAAAGGTCATAAAGTTAATGACTAGCTGGGAGGTTAATTAGATTCTCAAAGCCTCTTCATATCAATTAAATCTCTTATCTTTATGTTTTAGTAAATAAACTCGATAACTATTTAGAGCTACTGTTTTAAGATAAGAAACACTGTAAACAGTAAACTGTACAACTGGTATTTGGGGTTTTTTCCTCACATCTAAGAAAGCATGGTTACAAAATAAACTAATACATGAATTAATGGTAGTATCTCTTATTCTAGAATTTCTGAATTAAATAATTTACTTTTCAAAATTACATGCAAATGACTCCTTAATCATAAACAAATACCATCTCTATGACCTTGAGAAAACTGTTTCAGAGACGAAAAACTAAGGTCAGAGTTACCCTGAAAATGAGCTACTAGGAAAAAATCAACTGCACTCTCAATGGTTCCAAACACCAAACTCCTTTCAAAGTTACTGTACACATTTATAAATAAGTGATATATTTAGTGCCTATAGCCTAACAATTACAAACTCAATCACTTCTGTCATGTAAATTCTCTTTGGATAATAGAAGCAGATTTCAGAATGAAATGATATTGATGTGCATTAATCAGTAAGGTAGCCACTAGCTCTATGTGACTATTTAAATTTAAGTTAAATAAAATAAAATTGAAATGAGCTCTTAGTCTCACTAGCCACAAGCAAGTACTTGATAGCCACATGTGACTCGTGACTTCCGTATTGGTGGGACCAGTAGAGAAATACCCATCACCCTGGAAAAGTTCTATTGGGCAGCACTGATATAGGAAGTGAAACTGGTGAATCCAGTGCTCTTGTTCATGAAGTAACTAGCAGGATGGTTGATGGATACACCTAATAAAGGGCTTGTCAACTGGAGGGGATGCAGGAGGCCATTTCATCTTTTGCTCCTAAGCGTCTACGCCATGCTTATAGAGTGTCAGGGTCTGGGTCAGGGCACAGAAACCAAAGCGGGAAAGCTGAGCCACTCAGTGTTTCCTCCCAGGAGTAGAGTATTTGTTAAAATAAATGTGACTTGGTGGAGTGAAGGGAGAGGATAGAGGGAACACTAAGGCTTGAATTGCCCCAAGGAAGAAGAGAAAATGGAGGAAGGGATAGGTAAGAAGAGTCATAGGGAAGCAGAAACAAGGTAGGTCAATTCTGGACGTTCCCACGAGGAAGGAAAGAGCACACGTGCACACAATTTCTGATTTTTCCTCATTGGAAATGTGAGATTTCTGTCTTCATCCAGGGTTCATGACTGGGATCTCCTTAAATTTAGTGGTTCTGAATTAATATTGGGGGGGAGGGGGCGGGAAGCAAAGCTGCAGAGTGATTTTCCCAAAGAATGTTGTTGAAGCATTATCATGAGAGTTTACCTTTAAATTTTTACATTTAGGAAATAGAACTTCAAAAGCCCCACAGATTTGGAGAGAAATTAAGTTCTAGTTATAGCAACATCACACACTAGCTCTCTAACCTGGGGCAAGTTATTTAACCATCTTGTCTTCAGGTTCCTGCTCTGAGTCAGATATTGTCCACCCTGACCCAGCCTTCCTCACAGGCTGTTGTGATGATTACAGGCTATAAAAGATGTCAGAGTCTATTGTAAACTGTTAAGTCATATAAGATGTTTTCATTTTCAACATCAAGGGGAAAGTTTAAGTAATAAAAGTTGTTTAATCAAAAGAGAGAGAAGCAGCAAATTCTTAATTTGGAAATAAATCTATAATATTTTATATTAATAAGTATATTAAGTATACTATTCTTATATAAATAATGATAGTATTTTATATAAATTAAGATCTGAAAAAGCCACTGAGTTTTCTTTTCCCCAAGCATTTGTGAAATATTCTCTTTGTGCAAGATGAGTGGGACAATGATGATGTGTCCACCACTCTCCAGGGCTGATAGTCCAATGTAAATGAAACATACACAGGACTTGTTATTTCATTCCGCAGATATTGATGAACATGAAGACTATGTGCCATTGTGCTAGTTATTGGTGACACATCTGTGGCAGTCCTACCCAATGGTCCAAACCATAAGACTTAGAGTAAAGTGGGATATCTGAGGCAAAAGAAAATAATTGCAACTGAGAGCACCTGAAAACATCTCATAGTGGTTATAGATGAAAGCATGACTTTGAATGATAAGTAAAAAAGTTGATAGGCTAAGCCAATCTGCAAGTCATTTATTCCCATTTAAAATAAAAGCTAGGGGCGCCTGGGTGGCGCAGTCGGTTAAGCATCCGACTTCAGCCAGGTCACAATCTCGCGGTCCGGGAGTTCGAGCCCCGCGTCAGGCTCTGGGCTGATGGCTCAGAGCCTGGAGCCTGTTTCCGATTCTGTGTCTCCCTCTCTCTCTGCCCCTCCCCCGTTCATGCTCTGTCTCTCTCTGTCCCAAAAATAAATAAACGTTGAAAAAAAATTTTTTTAATAAAAGCAAGACTAATAAAGGTAGTGGTGTATAGACATATAAATGCATAGATATATATATTATACACACACACATATACACACACATTTATGTGTATATGTATATTATGTAGCGGCCTTGATTCTGGTTTCTGGTTGGCATTGGATTTTTTAATATATGGTTTCTCTGTAAACATGTGGTTATAATTTTTAGAGAAAGTCTAGAAAATACAAATGTTAGAAAAATGCACTGAATATAATTGCCTTTAAGTTTGATAAAAGGTTCTCTGGTGCTAAGAATGGAAACCTCAGGTTTACATCCCACCTCCCTGGTATAACTTTACAATGAGGTTTCCCCTCATCTCTCTGAATTCTAAAACATGATACAACTGGCTGAGAGGCTGGAAAATTGTTACATGCCTGTGTTACATTCTTATAACCTAATTGTTCTACAACTTTTCTGCAGTTTAATCATTGGAGAATGTTCTTTGTTTTTGTAGTCACTGTTTCACATAGTAACAGCTTGTTGTATTTTGGTCTGTTTGCCAGAGGGTAGGTTTATTTTTAAAACCCTGAACTCTGAATTTTTCTTTATTTTTCCAAGATTGAAAGCAGCTGAAATGCCTGGAGTTACAGGTTGAAGGCTGCTTTACAATATGTGAAGGGAAGCTTCTTTCCCTCCTCCCTTTGTGTGTGTGTGTGTGTGTGTGTGTGTGTGTGTGTGTTTAAATTTTTTCCTAACAAATGTCTTCTAACTGGTAGTTGTCTAAAAATAGAACACTGCCTAACTAAAAATAGCCTGGCTCTCAGTCGTGCCAAGGAAAATGGAGAGGAATAGGCGTGGAATAGAAGGCTGAGTAATCCAGTTCTATTCATTCAGAGAAACCTTTGAGAATGCGGGCGATGATAAAGTGCCCTCAAAAAACCACAGGCTTGACTCTCTCTTCAGACTTCTAGGTGCCAATAAACATTCTAGCCCCAGGATACATTTTTTTCTCATAGGTTGTAAACATTTTCTGAAAGACAAGGCTTTGTTTCACAGGACCTGACAAACTGCCATAGCTAACTAACTTTCCTAAGGTCTTAAAAATTCATAATTGTAAGAGATATTTTAAAAGAGCATCTTAAATGAAAGTATTGTAAAATAATGTACATCATGTAATAATTAGGAGAAAACTGTTACAATAAAAACTGAGTACTGCTTGCAGTTAAACTCAGAACTTTAAAGTTTTGCAGAAAGTTATTCCTGTGACTCACTGTAGCTAAAGAGAACAGCTGACTTAGTTTAACTCCATTAGATACAAAATTCTCTTAAGTGTATATCCCCTTGATGTGCTAGTATTTAGTCTCTTTCCCACAATTATAATTTTCACTCAGGCAGATTTTCTGTTTTAATTTTTTAATTGGAGTAGAAACTACTTTGAAAAATAACATTTCAAGAGTAGGATGACTTGAAGTTTAGAGAAAGGGAATTTTGAGTAAGTCACAAAAAAAAGACCAGTTTCACAATAGTAACTCCTTTTTTTTTCAATTTTGTTTTGCTTAAGTAATCTGAATAATCAGGTCAAACATAGCAACAGGGTGTGGAAATGTCAGCGCAGTTCACGGGGTTATACGGGACTGAGCATTGTTATGTTCAGTTCCTGTAATGATGCTGGTGATAAGACTCTTGAGACAAAGGACTATAATTGATGGAAAGAGCCTTAAATCATTGCTAGAAGAATCAAGGTCCTTGTATCTGTGTACATCGACTCTTCTGGTCTCCTTCCGTCTTGTAAAGCATTTTGTCGTCTTGCATGGTGGCCCCCTACTGCTCTTTGTAATAGATGCAGACCACAAGTGATTCCTTCATGCAGCATACAGGGTGTAATTGTGTCTGTGTGGTGTATTAGTAATTACCAAGCTGAATTCCCATATTGTATCTTTACTGCAGGCATGGAAAAATAGGACATACAATCCTGCATAGACATTTTCAACCTAGATAGTGAACCACTTAGAGCTACATTCCAGGGACAAAGCCTTTTACATGCACACTTTTTGAACAAAATTTTCATTGTTGAGTCATTTGTGCTATGCAGGATAAATTCAGTTTTGGAAATAATTACCTCTGATATAGTCATTTCTGATTCTTCAGCAAAACCTTTGTAATATGGAAAATATTTGCTATTTTTCATTGCTAAAAAATAATTTTAATATTGCTAGATAAAATAGTGATATGAGATGTAATAATTATTATGCTAGACCACCTTGTACAAAGAATAGTGCATGGATCACTACATATAACAGATTATATAGCATTCATAAACATTACATAATTGTTTTAACAGCGTTTTTAACATCAAATGGATATTTTCATACAATTCATTGATTTTGGCTCAAGCATTGTTAAACTTCAGAAAAAGCTGACAACGAATTTTTGTTACAGTAAACAGATATAAATTAATAATTAATTTCTTTTCTATAAAATTTGCATCCATCCTTTATGTATTATGTAGCTAATATTGATTTGACTACCTCCTGATCATTGGGGATTTGAAATGTTTACAGTATTATTTATCTATAATAGAAGCTAAAATAAGGCAAGCAGGTTGGTTTAAACAAGAGAAGGTATATTTTTTTTCAAATAATATCAAATGCTTATAATGACAGCTAAAAACTATTAAATGCAATAACAGAGAAATGAATATGGCCATTTCATTAACAATAACAAATGACATTAGATTTTTTTTGTGAATTTTTAATTAAAGCATGTAAGATTTTAATTCCATTTTTACCTTCAAATTCAAAAATGACCTGCCAATATGTATATTTTACAAATTTACTTCCACTTTTGTCTATGGATAGTTTTATTCTAGCAATAATTATTAGATTTCTAGGATGTACAGAACTTTATAATGATGCTAGAGGAAATCGAATTTTGAAAAATACCATCAGTGACATCACAAAACTTAACAGTCTAGGTAAGATAGAAAATATACACGTGCATCAAAAGGACAAAACAACATAAGAGGTACTGTAAGATATTTGAGGGATAGCATAGCATAGTTAGAACATCATTCTGGAGCAAGACTGCATGAGTTTTTATCCCATCTCCCCTGCTTATTGGTTGTATGTTTCCAGACAATTTACTTAGGCTGTCTGTTTCTTACATCGTCATTTGTAAACGGGGTTAATAATAGCACCTAGTATCTAGTTATCATGAGAATTAAATTATTGAACATTTATAAAATGCTTGGAACAGGGTCTGGTGCATAGTAAGGTTGTTGGTGATGATGATGATGATGATGATACCCTGATACTTGTAATCAAATAATAACCTGTAGGAGGTAGAATTTAAAAAGTCAGGAGTGGGGCATCTGGGTGGCTCAGTTGGTTAAGTGCCTGACTCTTGGTTTCAGCTTAGGTCATCACCTTATGGTTTGTTTATGAGGTTGAGCCCAATGGTGGGCTCTATGCTGACAGGATGGAGCCTGCTTGGGATTCTCTCTCTCCCTCTCTCTCTGTCCCTTCCAGGCTCATGTGCATGCTGTCTCTCTGTCTCTCTGTCTCTGTCTCTGTCTCTCTCTTTCTCAAAATAAACTTTAAAAAATAGTAAAAAAAAAAAAAAGTCAAGGGGCAGTGCCTGGATGACTCAGTTGGTTCATAGTCCAACTCTTGATTCAGGCTCAGGCCATGATCTCACAGTTAGTGAGTTCAAGTGCCACATTGGGCTCCATGCTAACAGTGCAGAACCTGCTTAGGATTCTCTCTCTCCTTGTCTTTCTGCCTCTCTCTCAAAAATAAATAAACTTTATATAAAAAATAATACATATTTGTTTTTCAGGAGAGGTGAATGTTGAGTAGTCATTTTTAGTTTCATACAAATGAAGTTCAGAAATATGGATATAAGTTGATGAACAGGATGTGGGCAAATTTTTCAAAAGACCAATTATGCAAAGATCGACAAGAAGAAATGAGCAAGGGCATGATATGAATAGAATATTCACATACAGAAGGAGCTTTAACAAAGATGGCAAGGTAAATGGAGAGAAGGGAGACAGACAAATCAAGTGCTTAAATGTTTGGTGTAGAATTAGATGCAATACAATAGGTATGAGAAAGATACTTCATGGCCTCAAGCAGTAGAATAGCAAATGACAGTCAATTCTTGAGAAAAATTCTAGTGGAAAATATAACTCTCTATATAGAAACAATTTAGTTGTAAAAAGTGGAAATGCCAGGATATTTAATTTTTATAAGTAACATGTATATGTGTGCATGCTAAAAAGCCTAAAACCTTTCATTATATTTTTAAACTATTTATATCATTCTGTAAACATCTAAGATTATATTAAAAAACAAGTTGTTTTTGGAATATTGCATACAGGGGCATCTGGATGGCTCAGTCAGTTAAGCACTCCACTTTTGACTTCGGCTCAGGTCATGATTTCACAGTTCATGAGATGGAGCCCCACATGGGGCTCTGCAGTGACAGGCGGAGCCTGCTTGGGTTTCTCTCTCTCTCCTTCTGTCTCTCTGCCCCTCCCCCTGCTCTCTCTCTCTCTCTCTCTCTCACACACACACACACACACACACACACTAAATAAACTTAAAAATGTTAAAAAAAAAAAAAAGAAATATGCATACAATTTCACTTTGCTCTGATAATATGCACATGCATTTTTCTGGCTAAGGACTATTTGTCATATATAGTGTGTTAAAGGAAGAAATTATGGAGACCTCGGGAGGTATATATAATAAACTATATAACATTCTCTAGATTAAATTGAAGAATAAATCAAATCTATAAATTTAGAAGTTCCTAATGAAGTCTGTGTGTTTTCAATGACCACATAAATGGTCAGGATTCTAGATACAGTACTTCAAATTATAAAATCTCTACCCTCACACTTTCAGGTTTATAATCTAAAAGTCCGGGCTTTTCACTGTAAGACAGTCTGGTATAAGAAAAGGGGCAGACAAGTTTTAGACTCTGCCAAGCCTGCTTTCTACAATCTTCATAAACTCTGTGCTTTGGGGCAAGTTTCTAAACCTCCACAAAATCTCAGCTTTCTAAGCAGTAAAATAGTGACAATAAATCTCACTTTTGGTCTTTTTGTAAGAATTAACTTATACCACGTACGTAACTTACACCACGTACGTAACTTACATCACGTACGTATATATCCACTAGCACATGTTGGGCACGTGTGCTCATAAACATGTTATTTCCCTGCTTCTCCTTCCTACAGGTGTAAATTTAGGCAAAATTTTCATTTTTTACTCTTTCTCACACACATACATACATACACACCTTGGACATTGAAATCTTTGGCCTGTTTTGTGATCACATTCAAACAAAATGTCACATTTTATAAATTGTTACATATATGTGTAACTGTATCTTGCGTAATGAGGTTATGAAATTCTTTAGAGGTAAAATTTTGACTATACAGATTTTAAAGCTACAGAAAAGGTAGAGAGAGGTAAAAATTTGGACTCTATTAAGTAAAGTCAAAACAGAATTGATAAAAATAGGTGGAACCCTGTCAGAGGAGCTTGCCCAAGTTCTGCTGGTGAACTCTGGTATATAGTTAGGATATAATTTATTCCCTGGTGTTCCCTTTGAACTACTGTGTATCCAGGGAAGAGCCCAGTTAGACAATGAAAGGGAGGGCTTGGGAGAAAGAGGGAGGGGGGAGGGGGAAGTTGATTAAGATTTTAAAGCAGTGAAAGTAATTAGCAAAGCGAAGATAAGAGTGTCCCTACACTGCCAGTTCTTCTCTGATCAAAAACAAATAATTGATTTTATTAAAATACTAGCCAGCCAACAGTGTCTAGTATGATGATATTGTTAACAATAAAATATATCTATCTTACATTGCTTCTAACTTGTATCTTTGCCCCAGCTCCCTGCAGTATTTTGATGGCAGTAAGGATACATGCTCTTGGAAATGAGCCAAGCACATACTAACGCATTATACATTTGGCTTGGTTCCAAGTGAACAGGTGTTTTAAATATTCCAGTCACATACCCACGATGTATATTGCTACTGAGGAAAGGATATCATTTCTGAACCACTGATATTTGTTTGACTCTGTTCTGAACCACACCTATTTTACACTCTGAAGATGTAGCAAAGATGAACTGTGGTTTGAGAAAAGATGACCATCAGAGCCCTACTTTTACTGATAGTAAGTGCAACAAATTTATAGTTCTGAACTCTGTACCCGATGTCTGGCTATGGAGTTCAAAGCACTTGCTGATCAACATTAGGAGGGAAACATTTTAGTGCTCTCCACAACTGAGTTCCTGCAAACATGAGAGATTTTATTCATATTAGACAAAACATAATAAACTATATGATAGAAATTGTGTGTTATATTATGATGAGGGGAAGAAATTTCTTTTCCTTTAGAAGCCAGGATTCAGTTTGCAGACATACCGCAATAAAACAACCTGACTTTTCTGGGGTCTAAATTACAAAACTGAAATACTTCCTTATGGAGAAAAAAGATAAAAATAGCTATGCAGAAACATATCTACCCAGAAATAATTCTGAAGATCCTTTCAAAATTAGCTTCATGCTATGCACGTGCCTGCACACACACACACACACACACACATACACACAGATATGTACACATACAGATGTAGTTAATGTGAGATTGGCAGTTTCCAGAGATGAACTCAGATATATAACTTCCATCTCACTCTGAACAAGTTCCTGTGTCCAATCAACAAAACTTTCATTGCTTTCTGTCCCTTTGGCTTCAGCAATAAAATAATTCAAGAAGGTGGAGGCAGGGGTTGCCGGTGGAGGGATTCTAACTTCTCCCAGCCACCTGCTTTAACTTCATATTTCATCTCGATATAGATTGGATTCCTCTGGCCATTAGTCAACAGTATGCATTACCTCATGGAAACAGACTTTGAACTATGTTTTGCTTCCTCTTTTAATGGTACTGTTTCCCCTCATCTTTTAACCATGGTCTTTAAAAAGAAGTGGGATTCTATTCAGAATGATGGTGATGGCTGTTTGGGGCATTTTAAAACTATTAGGTGGTTAATGTGTGGTTCATATTATTTATTCAACAGAAAATTGACTTTAAACCCATGTAAAAAGCCAAGTATCATAACTGTAAACTTCTTTTAAATGTTATACAACTTTGTTTAATTTCCATTTTCAAAAAACTTCAGTTTCCCATCTGAGAGATTCATGTATTGGCCAGGCTGGGGAAGCCTCCAGAGAAAACAGGGCAACTCAGCCACTGCGGAAGCCGCGTCGGTGACTGTGGGTGGCATTTCTCTGCTGAGTCACGTTTGTGCCAGGCCTTCCCTTGGTTTTTACCAACAGTGCGGATTTTCTGACAAGATGCAAAAACCCAAGTCTTGTGGTTCTTGAAGCTCTCCTACAGTTCTCCCCTGTTCCTTGGGACACGGGAAATTTTCCCTTTAGAAGATTCCCATCCTTTTGTGTCTTCTTTGTAGCTGTTGAAAACCTTGGGAACTTTTGCAGTCATTTCCTTCACCTCTCCTCCCTTCTGGCCTGTAAAGTAATACAGTATTATCAATCTCATTTTGAAAACAAAAGAAAGGGAAGAGCTTCTGTACCCGTGTTTTAAAAGTGGAAATTTTATAGTTCATACATGATTTCTCCATGATCCCACAGTATCGGCCAAAAAGAAACAATAGTTTCTCCATCAAAGTGTATGTTTCTTCTCTTTTTCCCCCACCTACCCCCACAACCCCAGCAAAATGTTACCAGCATTGGTATCCCTTATCTGCCAAAACAAACTGAAGAGCTGAGCAGTTAGCTTGTGAATCTGAAGAATATAGGCACTGAACAATAGAAAGCAAACGTTTTCTATTAATAGAGAGTTAAAATTCTTGCTAGTATTATTTTAATAATTGTGACAAACATACACTTCATTTTACCCAGATACACAAAATGTTATTGCAGAGGACTTCCTTCCTAGTCCTAAAAACGTAGGAATGGAAAAACTTAAGCAGCCTTTCTTTTCAACAACCTACACCTCATTTTAACTCCATAGCTACCAACTAAATATTGAAGAGGCCTTCCCCTCTCTTCAGTGGATATTACAATAACACAATAGGAAAAACATTTTAGATAAAATTATTCATCAGAGGGGTGCCTGGGTGGCTCAGTTGGTTAAGCGTCCAACTTCAACTCAGGTCATGACCTCGCAGTTCGTGAGTTAGAGCCCTGCGTCGGGCTCCGTGCTGACAGCTTGGAGCCTGGAGTCTGCTTCAGATTCTCTCTCAATCTCTCTCTCTCTCTCTCTCTCTCTCTCTCTCTGCCTCTCTCTGCCCCTCCCCTGCTTGTGCTCTCTGTCTCTCAAAAACAGATAAACATTAAAAATAAAATTATTCATCAGAAGGTGAATTGTATTGCAAATATATCCCTTCATGAAAAAAATAAGATTTGTCAAACATTTCACCAATTTCAGCTGGGAGTAAGTACTCAAAGAAAACATTGGCTGGGTTTAGGCAATCTTTATAATTGGACGACTTGCAGAGGGAGAATAGTGAAACAGCTGTGACAGGGTAAACCCTGGAGCTCCTATGTAGTTTATTAACTTGGTTCTGCCACTTACTATAACTTTGTAAACCTCCGCAAGTGCTTGGACCGACCACCTTGCACCCCCTTTTCTTCATCTGTAGAATGCCAATCATGGGGAAGAGTAGTTATGAGGGCTTTAAAAAAAAATCCATGCAAAGCTGCAGACTCAGTTCCTGGCACATAGGAAATACTCGATTAATGGGAGGTGTTACTGCTGAGGAACAGATTCAGTTAAGGGGAAAATTAATATTTTGATAGTGCGGGAAGACTGGTTTAATTTCCTTTTCATGCCATAGAAGAGGAAATGTTGTTTTTATAATTACCTAATGAATAATATGGAAGAAATTATTGTGCAAATGAAAAATCTAAGTTTGCCACTGAGCTAACAAAATCACTGGGAATTCATAAGGTATGGAAATTGAAATACCAAACTTAGAAGTCAGGTTGCAGTACATTTTCAGTGATAATGCCTGAAATTATTAAAGCCCTCGTGACTACCAAAGCCGATAGCTAACGCCATGGGGACCAGGAAGCCAAGGCCACAGAGCCTCCCCAGAGAAGGCTGTGTGGGGCTGGAGGACAGAGCAGTCTGTGGGACTGGCAGCCACCACTTGGCCTCATTGAGTTAGACAATGGGTGCCCAGCTGCTGCCAGAGTTGGATTTCAGGATGAGCAAGATTGCTGATGGCCCCATGAGAAAGCTCTATGTAAGATCATAAAGTGCTGAATCCAGACACAAAGAGAGGCCAGTTTACCTGCTGGGGGATCAGTTGATGTGCTCACTGAATAATTTTCCCTCTCCCCTTCAAAAGACCCTCAACTTCTCTCTCATTCTCATTCCCTTCCTCCCTCCCCATCCATCTATCTATCTATCTATCTATCTACCTACCACCGTCTTATCCTCTCTTTCCTTCTTGTCCTTCCTTTTCTTTAACATATACTCTCCATACCTCTCTGTTTTTCACTTCTCAATGCTCTCTAGGTTTTGTAGCATCGTATGAAATCCAAAGTGACTGAATGCAAAAACCGAAGAATGTTACTTATCTATGTAATGTATGAAGTCATGGGAAATGTGATTTTGTGAAGGAGTTGCTCCAAGATTCAGGGACCATGGATTCATCATATATGCATAACATTCACAGCATAAGGAAAATAAATTAAAATGAGTTTGATTTTAATTATTATTTAATTTGATTTGGAAACATAAATTTAGAAAAATTTAAACCTACACATAAAATAATAAGGTAGCTTAGCCTACATAGGCTTTGATCAGCATTTGACATTGATAATACTAGCCTTTCCAAAACATTTCTAATGAATTACATTTTATTTGAAAGTATTTCATCTAAGAGACAGGATCTCAGTTTGCCAAAACGGACTGCATAGTAGGTGTTTTCAGAATCTCCTTTGTAGATAGTTTGTGTCCTATTTATTTTCAATGATTATATTCAATTCAGTATTGCCTGTGCTAATGAGAAAGGACCTTTTATTCCTTTTAACTCCAGCATAGTTAACATGGTTAACAGTCTTATATTAGTTTCAAGTGTATAGTATGCTGACTCAACAATTCTATACATTACTCAGTACTCATCATAAGTGTATTCTCAATCCCCTTCATCTATCCACCCACCCCTCCACCCACCTTATCTCTGGAAACCATCAGTTCTGTATAGTTAAGAGTCTGTTTTTTTGGTGTGTCTCTTTTTTTCTTTGTTTTGTTTCTCAAATTCCACAAATGAGTGAAATCATATGGTGTTTGTCTTTCTTTGATTGGCTTATTTCACTTAACATTATACCCTCTTTATCCATTCATGTTGTGGCAAATGGCAAAGTCTCATTCTTTTTTATGGCTGAGCAATTTTCTATCAGACTGGCCTCTGACCAGTGACCATCTCATTCATTGTATCTTGGACACTCTTTATTAAACAGGAAGTTTTCCAGTGGGGGGCGCCTGGATGGTTCAATCGGTTAAGCGTCTGACTTTGGCTCAGGTCAAGATCTCATGGTTAGTGAGTTTGAGCCTTGCATTGGGCTGTCTGCTGTCAGTGCAGAGCCTGCTTCGGATCCTCTGTCCCCCTCTCTCTCTGCGCCTCCCCTACCCTCTCTCTCTCAAAAATAAACATTTTGAAAAATTTAAAAATCTTTAACAAAAAAGTTTTCCAGTGTACAACCAATAAAATGAAAATCCCAGGGGATTTTACATCAAAAGACACAAGTAATAAGGCTAGAAACCAAGGCTGCAAGCCTTTGGCAGACCTAGCAAACATTACTGATGTTGAAAGAAGAGAGAAAAGGTGCAATGTTAAAGGAAAGGTAAAGCTTGGATCCCCACTAACTTTGGCTTAATATTTCTGAGCCTCCTTATTATATGTCATCAGGCTCTCCTTGGCTGTCCAGAAGAGTCAACCGAATTGTTGCAGCATTCTACCATCAGATACTGCCCTAGTTGCTAAGGATAGAAAGCTCTCAAGAGATACTTCTTGTCTACAGGGATCTTATAATCTAGAAAATGAGACAAAAAACAAGAATGCAGAGAGCAACATTATGAAATGTGAATTACAAAGCTCTGGAGAAACACCAAAGAGTGACACATTAATTCTCTTAACTCTGTAGTCCACAGGATTCTTTCCTTTTATAATTTAACTTTATGTGTGAGGCTGGGAGAAGTGGCATTAAAGAGAGTGGGTGGTGGAGGCAAAAACTGCCTATACTCTGAGCACAAGTCCAGCAGCTGCTGTCTGTGGCTTTTCAGCCTCCATTGTGATTCCTTCTTAAATAAGAATCTCTGTCACTGCAGCCTTGTTTTTTTTTATGCTTTACTTTATATTTGAAAGACAAGACAGAAAGAGACAGCATGAGTGCGGGGAGCAGAGGGAGAGGAAGACACAGAATCCAAAGCAGGCTCCAGGCTCTGAGCTGCAGCACAGAGCCCAACTCAAGGCTTGAACTCACAAGCTGTGAGATCATGACCCGAGCCGAAGTTATACACTTAACCAACTGCGCCACCCAGGTGCCCCTCTTTTACTCTTTTATTAGCAACAGCAGTTTTGGTTGGGTGTCATCCATGGGTGGGACACAGCTTTCAAGTTGCTGTAGATAAAAAGGAAAAAGACAGTGTTTCTGCTCTTGTGGAGATTTATTCTAAAGCACCGAGGCTCTCCCTTCATCTGGCAGCCACAATAGCTGTGATGTACATATTGTTCTCACACAATCCCTTCAGTGCTCTGGGGCCCTGATCCCTCATGGTCACACGTCAGAGCAGTATGGGCATCGAGCAGTGTGTGCTAACACAGTTGTGGATGTCACTCTCTCGGATGGCTCATCCTTCAGAATTAGCTTGTAGGCTAGTTTTCTCAGGGCATACTCACAGGGTGTGCTAGCTGGGAAGGCAAAGGCTAAGAGGCCCTTTCCCATCATTACTATCCAATCATTCTAGAATAACCAAAATCAAAACTTTTCCATCTGAAAGTGTCTATATAGAATGGCGTATAGCCACTCATTGGTGAGCCGGCTGGTTTATCAGGAGAGAGATAAATCAGTTAGAAAAAAAATTGTTTGAATGTCTGGTACTATGGGGAAGGAGTTGAAGATTCCATAAATAAAATCTGTGTTCACAATCTAGAATTGGTCCCTAAAAATCTCTCTACCATTTAATAAACAGAGGGATAGAACAGAACTTGGGGAAGTATTTTCAGTCATATCCCAGGCTGAAATCTATTATTGGTGCATATAAGACCTGGAAACTACAACAGCAGGAGTGAATGGCAAACAGGAGTTTCCCCCATCAGTCCAAGGGCCAGCCCAAGAGAGAAGTGGACCAGGGTCAAGCCCACTGGAACTCTTTACTCTCTTCAGCCTGGCAGAGGCCTAGGGTAGGAGATTGGTGTTAGGAAAAGAAGCAATTTAACCTTCATCTGGAAGTTCCTCGCTATCTCAGAAATGAGGATTTGGGTATCTCAAGTACAGTTCTCAGGTGTGATCAAAACTGTCATGACACAAGTCAGTCAGTTGTGAACCTCACATCTTCTTCTGTGTTCCCTTATTGAACACAGTCTGCTTTTCACATAATCTAGTGGTAAACTGCAGATCCCAACTAACAGATTCTTCAAATCACATCAAAGGTAATGCCCTTTCTCCTAAAGGAGAACCTAGAAATAGAGAAGACAATCCCCAAAAGCACCTCTTGCAGTACTTTCTCAATATGTTATGTCTTCCTGGTGGTGACTGAGAGTACCGGGAGCTGGAAAGGAACAGCCCGTCCTACACAGAACTCTGAGCAATCGTAAACACACACACACACAAACATGACCATTTGCACCCCCTATATAATAGTCTCTGTGTCACCTCCACTGTTTCCACTGCCAAAAGGATATTCTATTGCCACAATCATGAAGTGATTTTAGAACTTGCTTTAACTTACCAGAACTTGTGTTCTGTGCATTTTTCACTTAATGTTATTAAAACAAATAAATAACCCTGCCATCTTAGGAGACTACCCAACTCATTTCAGCAAGTCTGACAGTGTTAGAAAGTATGACTGTCAGGCTTGTTTGCTTGTTCATTTAAGTGGTAAACAGTTACAAGAACATTTACTGAGCCCACATGTATTACTCCAGCCCTCTAGCAGGAACCAGAGATACCCAACTCTTACAGAACTCACTACCTAGTGGTGAAGCAGACATGTCAGTAGATAACATGAGAAGGGGGTCCCCAAGTGCCTAGACAGAGCTTCACGGGGCAAGTGATGGCATTAGGTAACAGGTGGCCTAGGATGACTAAGGTTCGTATATCAGAGAGCAGAAGTAAACATACTCTAGACAGGAATGAATGACATATCAAAACAGTGTTATTACAAGACCTACCTGACTTGGGAAATGGTAGGAAGTTCCCCATTGATGAAACCCAGAGTGCTAAGGGAGAAGAGAAGGAATGAGGCTGGAGAAGAAGGGGAGGACTTGCTGTGAAAACTAGTGGTTGTGGCCATTGGGAGCCGCCATGGTTTATAAGGAAAACACTGCTACGATTACATTTGCATTGCAGGAGACCCTGCCAAAAGTAGGATGAAGGATTGACTGGAAACTGGGATCAGAGGACAGACTGAGGATGGGAGACCAAACAGAAAAAATAGTAATTGTTGAGTCAAGAGATGGTGGAGTCAAGGGTGACTTCTGGATTTCCGGCTTGGATAACTAGGTTGTGAGGTTTTCCAGGAAAAGAAAGATGGGAGGGGAATGGATGAAGGGATAGGTTATACTCAACAACATAAGTGGGGAAATAAATGAGAAGAAGAGATCGTGGGAATCCTGTAGAAATGAGGAAGTATGGTGACTGAAAATGGCAGTCCTGAGCTGATGATAAATATAGGCAGTGGGGGCTACTCCCACATCATGACTAATCATGCACTGACCCAACTTGAATAAAAAGGCATTTACAGCTAGATAAGAGCCAACTTGGAAACAAAAATAATGATTTAACTTATGTATATACATATACATCTTCTTTTGTTAAAATAAGTCATTAATGGTTTTTAAAAGATGCTTCAACGTGTTATTTTTAAAGAATCAGTGCTCCCAATATTCTTCCTTTTTTGTCCCCGTAACCTATTTGCAAGTAAAATGCCATAGTTGAAAAAGGTTAGTAGGTGAAGTTACGTTTATATTTTAGACTTTCAAAAATCCTCCTTCCCAATCTTTGTTAATTTACTCCTCTCCTCTCTTTCCCAACCTTTGTTTAATTTGTTAGTTCTGTCCTATCTTTTCCTTCCTTATTTAAGAAGTCAGTAACATCATTCATTCTTCAAACCCACTTCCAATTTAATCCTTCATATGCCAGCCCTTTATTTTTTTTATCCCATCTTTTATTTTTTTAGCTTGCTTTTAGAAAGACGATTAAGATTAACTGCATATTTTAGCATGCATTTCAATCATTATATATTAAATGTTCCCTGCTTAGTACTTTACTTCAGATCTCTCTTGGATTCAGAATATCAAGGAGCATTTCATAGCTAAGTGTGCCAAACTTCTCCATCTCAATCCTTTTCCCGTCCAGCCTCATGATGCATGCCTTGTCCAGGTTCCAGAAGAGGTGTGGTGGAAGAATTCCTAACAAAAACATCAACCCACTGACCTATCCTGAGGCAGCCTGAATCATCTGATTGGCCCTAAAATCACCCTGATTTTCCATGAATCCTCCAGGCTAAGGTTGGCCCAGAATAAGACCAATGTCAAAGCCCGGGAGAATAGTGGAGCAGTAGACCAACATCCAAAAATGGGGGAAAAAGATGAACTTTGCCCAAGAATTTTAAAACATGCTTATTTCAAATTTATAGGATCTGATTCACATTCACAAAAGTTTCCCCATGCTCTTCACTGTAAGGTTTCTGTTTTTGTTTTTCTACCCTTACACATTCTGCCTAGAATACCACTCCCTTTTTTTCTTCCATGCTGAATTCTGTGCCCTCTCTTCTGCTACTCGTTTCAAGGGCTGAGATTATATGATTATGGCTTTTTTACCTTAAAGCTTTCGTGAATGCATAGTTCTTTCTGACACTCTGTAGTCAGACCAGTACTCTAATTTTTAAGTGTTTAATGATATAAATCTCCTGAGTTATAATCAGCTTCATACTGCATTGTTTTCTCACTTAAAAATGATACTTTTCAGGTGGTGTGTGGGTGGTTAAGCATCTGACTGCAACTCAGGTCATGATCTCACGGTTTGTGGGTTTGAGCCCCAGGTCCGGCTCTGTGCTGACAGTTCAGAGCCTGGAGGCTGCTTCAGATTCTGTGTCTCCCTCTCTCTGCTCCTCCGCTGCTCACACTCTGTGTCTCTCTCTCAAAAGTAAATAAACATTAAAAAAAATTTACAAAAGTGATACATTTCAAAACGTAGTCGATTTATAATAGTTACTTTAAAAGAGCAAAATAATAATGGAGTTTTAACATAATGTGAAATAGTAATATAAAATGGTGAAAAAGAAATGACAATTGAAAAAATACACACTGAGACTCCTCTGCCTCTAGGATCTGAGCATTCTTTCCTGTTGTGTTCGTCCATCCATTCAGTCTCTCATTAATGCTGCAAACATTTATTAAGCTTCTCCCATGTGCCAGGCCTGTGCTAAGTCCTGGTGATACAAAATGACTCGTAAACAATCCCTAAGCTCCAGGAGTTCACTTATGGAAAGAAAACCATGTAAACAGAAATTCTTAATCATATCTTCAGGAATGCATCTTTGTATCCAGAAGACCTCACGTAACACCGGACACATAGTAGCACTTAGTAAATATATATCAAGAGGTCTGGATCCAACTGCCATTTCTGCCTCCGGCCAGACAGACAGCTTTGGTCCAGTCTTGAAATATCTGCATACACTAACATTAAAGTGGAAATGTGTGTTCTGTTCATTCAACAAGCATTTCTTAAGCATCTACAAATGTGTCAGTCTCTGTTCTATATTGAAACTCCAAAAGTGAAGAAAGGAAGGCACTTTGTTAATTGCTTCATGAGCTAGCAAGGGAGACAAAACATAAGTAATAATATGCGATAAAGGCTCTAATAGGAAAATGTATACAATGAGTGAGTACATGAATGAGGGAGAAATCAATTCAGCTCTGGTGATCAGAGAAGTCTACAAAGAGGAGCTAATGTGTTACCTCTGCCTTGAAGGAGGACTGTCCAAATCCAAGGAACAATAGTGGTGGGCTCA
Source organism: Prionailurus bengalensis (assembly GCF_016509475.1). NCBI lineage: Eukaryota > Metazoa > Chordata > Mammalia > Carnivora > Felidae > Prionailurus > Prionailurus bengalensis. The sequence goes on along the minus strand of NC_057343.1, from coordinate 152,091,841 downwards.
TTCCAGAAGCCCAGCTTGAGCAAGGACACGCGATGTGAAAGACCAATTGATTAGGCACCATTAATTCTCCCCCTGGAAGACATGAGGAGGATCCTTGGTGATCTAGTCCAGTATTAGAGTACCAGTAGTTCTAGGAACTATCACCATCTGATTGTTTTTATGAAACAATCTGTGGTTATTAAAAGGCATGGGTGGGTGTTTATGTTGTATACATTAAAAGTCTTCAAATCTTTAATTAGTCCCTTTTATTTCTATTATTTAAAGATGAAGAATTGTTCAGTGAAAAAAATTTCACGTCCAATATTACGATTATCTTTCCAGGAAAGGAATAAAACGAAGCAATGAAAATCTCCAGCGCTTCCCAGCCTTTCCTCAGTAGGAGTTAATATCTAGTTAGAATGAGCATTAATTACCTAGAGGAAATATACTGTTAAGGTTTATATTTTCAATTTTTTATTAATATTTTCACCACTAATGAATAAGTTGGGATAAATTTTAGTTTTTTATAGTCTGTACTAGATATGATTTGCTTGTCTAATTAAAGTCTACCTAGTGATTGTAGTAACTTTGCAGTATTTTAATGTGTCTTTTCATTTCTATATTAAGAACAAAGAAGAACTACGGAACAGGAAAGATAGTGCAGACAATGCTTACAGTTTTGGTAATTAAAACCTATGGAGAAATTTCTTTCTACCTGATCTTTCCCCTAAGTAATCTGTGCTAGAAATCACACACACACACACACACACACACACACACAGAGCACATATTATAGGACAGTTCAAAAATTTTTAATTTAAATTTGTGCTGCCTGCTTCTCTAAAACATCAGTGCACCAAACAGTATCTGTGTGTAATAATATTGCTGACGGTATTTTAAGTGAAGGAAGTCCTTGCACACAGATCGCCCTGATGGCCACTCCCCACGGGGCTCAGGGCTGCTGGGACTAACAAGGCACTTGGGAGCAGCACACAGCTGTGGGAGGGTGTTTACAAAATACCCTCAGAAACTTCACTTACAGGCAGTGTCCACTTCAGCTGCACCTCCTTTTCCTATATCGATTTAGTACTTTCTACAGATTATTCTGCTTGCTAAGAGCGGATGCTTATTTTCATAAAGCTATGAAAGACACGCGCGAAAATGATTTAGAATGAAAGAAAAGGAAACTACCTTTTCTAAGTTGATGCCTTTTTTTTTTTTCTTGGCTTTTGTGTGAACATGACATTCATGCAACTAGCAGAGATAATTCCTGACACATCAACCCTCTGAAGGAAGGGTATTGCTAGCTGTACAAGAAAGGTTGATTATTTGGCTTTTAAGAAAATTAATGAGTATTTTGGGGCTTTTAGCAAAAGGATTTGAAATTGCTGCTGTAGAGCGGGTAGGTACAAAGAAAGGAAGATGATGAAGATATGTATTCTTGAGGACTAATACTGCAGGCATGGAAAGAAGTTGAACGATTGGAAGCTTTAATCTGTGATGGTGGCTCTAAAAGAAACTTAATTTTATGTAGATAGCAAAAATATAAAATATATAGCTTCAAAAAAAAGAAAAGAAAAGAAAATATATAGCTTCATTTAATTGAAAAAGACCAATAACTTAGTTATTTCTTTATTACTAACAAGAAATAATTATAAAAAGGGAAATCAGTTTTAACCATTGTATACAGAAGGGATTTGATAACATAATGCCTAAGATGAGAAATGAGAGCTCCATGTGGCATTCTTTTTCATTTATATTCCTTTCAGTAACGAAATGGAATCTGTTCCCTACATCTATTTCATTAGAATTTTTGAAGCACCTGTCACCTATCATCATCAGTTTATATGTATTTCAAGTTGTCTTGATGAACAAATGTACTAATGCAGGGTCCATATGTCCACATGTCTGGGAGGGGAGATTCCACGTGGTTTTTGGATTACCTGTCTGGACTCCTTTTCCCGTTTATTGTTTGGAGTATGTCACCTTCTGTCAATCTAATTACTTCTCTAAGAAACGGCTGTTCTCAGCTCACTGCATGACAATCTCTGCCTTGTGAAAACATCCCAGAAGCCTCTGCAGTCAATTGATCTACCCCAAAAGTGTCACTCTCACATGGAAAGTTGAATTCAGTATACAGACTCACTCAAGATTTACAGAGTTCTCTGAGGGAAGATTTTCTTTAGATACGTAGCCAGAGAAGCTGGTTTCAGTAGATCTCTTGCCTTCTCTTGACATACAGAATAAATCTTTTCAAAACGTAGTCAGCTGAGAGACACAATATATACAGCCAAGACTTCTAGCCCCTGTAATAATAATGATGATGATGGTGATGATGATTTAAGTGCCTACATTACCTGACCAATAACATTTGTAAAAGATCAGGGAAGCTTTCAAAGACCAGAGGCAGAGATTTTGATTTTTCCAAAAAAAAAAAAAAAGGCCTGAAGAATAATGCTTATTTACCCAGTTAGCAGTCCCTTTAGTTTATACTGACTGTTTATTACTGTGATAAAGACAGACTTGGCTGAATCTAACAGTAATTCTTTTGCCATCCCCAAACAGCTATAGATTTTTAATATAATAAAGATAAGACTGCCCATATAGTTCCACATTCACATGATAGTATTTAAGTTTGTGCCATCGCATCCATTTTCAGAGCTTTGTAATTCTACCATAATCATCTGTTCTTGGCAGAAATGTGGTCTACAAGCTCTCAGTTGAGGATAATATTTTTGAACAATTTTTTCAGTGTTCTAGTTATGTGATTATGGGAACTTGGAACTCAGTATTAATTTGCTCTTGGATTTTGTATTTCTATATCTCAGAATGCCCCCCTTTTTAAATAATGCAATTTAACTTGAAATAAGACTGCAATACACCTTTCGCTCTTAGAGATATTTCATTACTTAAATACTGGTGATATTCAATGAAAGATAATGTAATTAGATGCAAAAAGAATTTATTAAGAGAAAAGGAGCTGCTGTTACCCTTCCCCCTCACCGTTGTTTCCTTTGTGACTTCATGGCACTAGCTTTGTTTGCTTAACAGTTTATGTAATTCTTTAGGTACAAAATGAGCTCTTGATCTAATTGATTTTTTAATCCAAAAAACTGATAAGTGCTTTATTGAGTAATAAGCATTCCCACTCTAAAATTTGACATCTAAGAAATACCAATATTTTAGCAATATTCTCATTCTTAAAGTTTTCCCACAGCCTAATTTTTAAATTTTTCTGCCTAATTTATTTCAGCGTTCACTCTACTGCTATAGTCACATATGAGTGGGAGACATCTATTCCACATCCCTCACTTTACGAGTGTGGGAAAGGCTGGGCAGGGGAAGGTGGCCCCACGTCGCTCACGGCAGGAGGCTGAAAGGCCAGTCATGCTTGGCCATGCTGGTTTGAGACCCGGCATGAGGTTTCCCTAAACTCTACATGAAGCACTTGTGAGAGATAATGAGTTAACATTTGTGGAGATCTTTCAATGAACTGTAATTGATGTTTGAATTTTTATAAACTGAAGGCAGTATCTCCCCTCAAAAGCTTCATAAGAATATTTAGCACACATGTATGTGCCAGATGGATAGTAATGACAGTTGATAGGCCTCTCCTAGCCCTTGCGTTCTGTTGTCAAAAATCTGCACATCAAAACAACTATAATTTTTACAATAAGATTTATTGGGTAATTTTTTAGGGTGCACATTGAAGAATCTACTGTCTAGATAAGACTATAAATTAATGTTCTATAAGATAAGATTTTAAACTGAAGGTTTATATAAGAATATTCCTATTATGCCTTATAGAAATATAGGCAGATTTTGAAAATTCTCAGATAATATTTTCTTGACCTGACATCTTTCCCTACAAAGGTGAATTTTTATGAAAAATATGTGGAGTATGATGCAAGGCACTGCAAAATTATTCTTAAAAGCTCAAGGATATATGGAGATCAAAGCAGAAACATCATAATATAACAAATAGTTATCACCCAGAAGAATATGCTTGTGGTTGAGATAATGCTAACAAAACAGCCTAAAACAGGAAATTAAGTTAGTGAATAAAACTATTATTGTAATGTATTGTGACATTCTTTGTAATATTATTTTAAGAACTCTCCAGAGGTATTTATTCTGGATAAAAATGATGGCTATAGATCTGTGGTAGGGGGACAGGTGGCCCCACCAATTATAAATTCCCAAAGATTATAAATGTATATATATATTATCATCTTGTGTCAAAATACTCATTTTAATATTCAAACATTATACCACATAATAAGCTGTAACCATATGTTTATTTGTTATATTATACCACAATAACATTAATAAATATTTACAGAGCTGCAGTGTCTCATAGATGTATTTGAAATTGTAGCTCTCTTAGTTTGATTTTAAGTGAAACTCTTTAGTGCCTCAGAAAAAAACTAATTTTAAGTGTTACATTTGTTACACATTGATAAGAGCCAAGGAGTTTAAATTGTTAAGACTGACACTCCCTTTATAACTCATGTTGTTTTATTTATTTTCCCCAATTGCATGAATTAAAGATGGAGTGTTATCTCAGCTTTGAATTCCTTAGCTTGATGTCACAGCTTTTGCTTTATTTGTATGTGAATTCTGTCTTTAATAAAGATGAGCTCCGCTGAACTTTCCATTAATGAGAGACACTTACGTACCCAACTCTTTAAAAACGATTTTGGTAGTACCAGGAAAATTCAGAAATGTTGCCAGTCTATTAATAATTGACACGACACGGCATGCTGTGTGATTAATCAGAAGTTTTATGATCTCTAAAAACATAACATTTTCTTTGTAAATCAGATGATGTACAATTAACTTGACAACCATCAGTTAAAAGGAAAGAGAGAGAGAGAGGGAGAGGGAGAGAGAGAGGGAAAGTAAAACTCAGGACTCCTGACTCATACTTTTTCCATGTTTCATACGTATTTATCCTTCTGTGACAGCTGAGACTAGACCAGACCTACATTCAGGAGACAGGAGGTTCAGGATAAGGCACCGACTTTTCACTTTCATGTGTCAGGAGACAGTCTCAGGGTGACCTTACTCAGCTGGAACCAGGAAGAACTTTTGCTAGTTTGATAGTTGTTGACTTAGGTACCTACTTTCAGCATTCCCTGGCTTCCTTATCCAGCTGATGGTAAGCTAAGCTCAGGTGTTGTGACTTTTCTTTCAGCCTATGTTTAGGCAGGTAACTTCTCAGCATTACCACTCTCAATACATATTTTCACAAGTATAGAACTCTAAACAAACTACACAGAGGTAAATCTCCTTACGATCACAGCGTCTGAACGTTCTCACTGGGTACTTTGTGAGAATATGAGCTGGGTTCTCTTACGGCATTTTGCTGTCAAGTGCATATCCTAAGGGGGTGGCAGGACACCATGAGTACCAACAATTATGCTAAACCCGAACTAGAGCTCTGTTTCTGACATTTCTGCTTTTGTTGTGATCACAGATTCTGAAATCATTGTGTAATGCCCTAATTTCTAGTTTTCCTGTGGGAAGATAGTGTTGCAATTTGCCACCTTACTCGTATTCTTCTGTAATTGTCTCTCACTGGATGTTTGAAGCATGTATGAATTCTGTACCATGAAATTTCAGCCTTCATGCCATCTTTGTTTATTGACTGAATTTGGTTGTAAGCGGAATATTGCCCTTTTATTTTTCTGTAACTAGCAATGGGTGCACTTTTGAAATCACTCATGGGTTCTCTCTATGGTTTCTTTAATGTAAAAAAGTGTATGTAATAAAAACCCGAAATACTGGACAGCTTGAACTTCTATAACACCCCTGAATGTCTCTTACAGCCTCTGTCTAGGTTTGAACTTTCCAAATTATGTATTTCAGACGTTGAGAAAGAAGGGCCTTAATGGCTGTGACAGCCCAGATCCCGATGCAGACGATTCAGTAGGTCACAGCCCTGAGTCTGAGGACAAGTACAGGAAAATTAACGAAGATATTGATCTAATGATCAGCAGGCAAAGATTGTGTGTAAGTACTCGGAACACCCTTCATTTTTTTTACTCTTGATATTTCTCTGAACCTGGCAGGCCTTGAACAAGAAAGAGAACAAAGGCTGTGAAAGCCCCGATCCCGACTCCTCTTATGCACTCACCCCACGCACTGAAGAAAAATACAAAAAAATTAATGAAGAATTTGATAATATGATCAAGAGTCATAAAATTCCTGTAAGTACCAAAGGTAGATGGCTGGTCTGCTGATAACCGCTGCAGTAACATACCTTAACCCTTTCAGTGATGACTTTCTGTAAGAAGCATTGGAAAGTCAAACCAATAAAATAGCCATCTCACCCCACAGGGCAGTGCATTTAGAAAGCAAACCCCGAGGGATGCTGAAATTATGTAATCTAAAAGAGTTGCCATCCAGAAGTTCATTCAGAGGTAGAATATTTACAGGAAGAAGAGAAAGAACTATGCAACATGCCCTGAATTTACACAATCTTTTAAACACACAGCTCACACAAATCACAGTGCACTAGTAAAACTCTGGAATGTCCTTCTGAACAAGCTTGAAGATTTACTATAGAACATACGTATATTTATACTGAGACCGGATACACGATGGGAGCCACAGTTCTCTCATGTAAACTGGCCATCAGCCCCCCAAAGAAAAGCTTGGTTCCAAATAAAGCTTCTTCAGCCCCTCTCCCTAAACATGAGATTCAGCAACAGCACTGAAGGGTTAAAGCTAATGCTCGCTGCAGGGAAACAGACTGCATGAAAACCTAATGGTAAGATTTCAACATGTTTGTGTGCTGGGGTGATTTTAAAGCTTTATCAGAATATTCGCTTTGCCTACACCAACATTTTCCATGCTTTAACATTTGGCTAAATTTTGTCTTAACCAAGTCAAAAAATTTCTAACAATCAATCATATGCCTTGCCAGATATTTAAGAGAAATAACTCTGCATGTATTATTTTGTTTGCCCACAGAATGAGGGGAAACGTACATACCTTTTATTATATTCTGTCATCAATCAAATGATGTTAATTTTATGACATAAAAGTGATGAAACTCAGAGGCTCACATGCTTTCTGAATAACCAATGTTAGTGTCTGAAACCCTCATTTTATACAAGCTCTTCAGTGGGTAATTAATTCCTTTCTCAAAAAAAGAACATTTTTTGTAAGTTAGCAAGATACCCTAAACTTGAGGGTTGGGAAAGATTCGGCAGTTGAAAATATGCCTCAGCAATTATAAGTGCAGATATTTGGGGACAAGAGCTCTAGGCTAAGTCCACAACTACACTTACAGGATAAATTAATGCCTTACACATAGTAGGTGTACAACCAACCTGTGTTGAATTAAAAGGAACACTTTAAATGTTATTTATAAAATGTGTGAATATTAAACTTTCTATCTTCATCAGTATGTCTGCTTCTTTTGTTAAGTGAAATAATGTCAGCGGAAGAGATTTTGTTGAATCATTATTAATACATTGTATCATGAAAGAAAGCTTAAGTGCCTTAAATTCTTAAAGGTTTCATAAAACCGAGTACTGTATACAACACACCCACAGTGGGCACTTTATTCAAAAATAACGTATTTCCCATCAGATGCAGTCATGCATACCTGTTATACCCAGAATTCTTACGTGATAAAATACCCATTGAGATTTTATTTTGCCCAGAAGAAGGAAGGAAGCAGTTCCCTTGAGCCAATTTTTTTAATGTTTACTTATTTACTTTTGAGAGAGAGCACAAGCGAGGGAGGGACAGAGAGTGAGAGTGAGTGAGAGAGAGAGAGAGAGAGAGAGAGAGAGACCTAGAATCTGAAGCAGGCTCCAGGTTCCCAGCGGCCAGCTCCGTGCCTGACATGGGGCTCAAACCCATGAACCGTGAGATCATGACCTGAGCCAAAGTCGGACACTCAACTGACTGAGCCACCCAGGTGCCCCTCCGTTGGGCCAATTTTTAGTTCTTACAGGCTGAGTTTCTCCAGCTATACAATACACTGTTTAGAGCTGCCAGGCACAAAGGTTTGTGAATATAAGATTGTCGGTGTCTGCGACAGGAGGAATCCCCTGCACAGCTAGGAAAGAGCAGTAGTATGTGTATTACAGCGGATCTCTCTCCCTGGATCAGTCTCCCTGGCCATGTTCTTAAATGAGTATGAGGCTTTAACCCCCAAAGCTCTGGGAGAATGCCCATATTTGCACACTGGATCCTTTTTCCCAAGCTTTAGGAGTAAGAGGTGTGATGCATACCTCAGCTCCCTTGCAGTATTTCATCCCGTCCTGTAAAGAGTTCAAAATCAGGATACATGATTTCTTAAGAGGTGCAGTGGTGTGTGGTGGGGGATGAAAACCACATGAGAGTTTAGAGGTCGGGCTGTGAGAAGGACTACACAGCTCCTAGCTGTGCCGCTGAGTCTTCCTCTCTGTAGTAAGTGCTTCAGCCGCCACGATGAAAAGCGCAGTTTTCGCACATCGCTTTCAGTTGCTGGAAGTAAATTTTGTTGAAAGTTTCCACAGCTGCTAAAACATTTACAGCAGGGCAAGGACACTCTGCCCTTTGTATGTAGGGAGTGTCTCCACCTCTTTAAAAACATTACAAGACTGTTTTTCTATTTCAAAGACCCGGTTTGAAGAGTTTCCCTTTTAAAATAGAAAATTTAATATTGCAAGCGCCTGTTACGATATAATTTATGCCCATATTCCTCAATTACATGAAATAATCCATGGATGATTTGGAATCTTGTTGACCAGCATTTCCTCACGCGGGGCTTGCCACGGTTCATGCTGGGCATCACAGCAAGAAAGAACAGTTCCATTTGAGGAACCAGGGATTAGGAAATGGGCTGAAGGAAGGAGGGGTGGTTGCAAGATTGGTTGAGAGAGAACAAGAAGGGAGGAAGTAGAAGGAGTATGTGTTTTCTTCAAATAGGAGACTGTGAAGACCAGGAAACACTGCTGTAAGTAGGAGCAAGGAAAGAGTTAAAGGCCTGGAGATTATCTGCAAAGGAGGAATGCTCCAGGGAAGGAAAAGATCAGAGGTATCAGCGATGGAGGTAAAATGGCAAAGCCACTCCAGGAAGGGGAGGATGGGATCGGAACAGGAAGAGCGCAGAGTTACAGGTAGACCCGTGACCTAGTTAAGGGGGTAGACGGGCAGAGTGAAGCTGACTGTACCACCACCTGGTGACTTCTCTGTTTTGTACTGAATTTAACGTCTATAGATAGTGGGGTGGGGCACTAAGTGCTGAGAAGAGGACCAAGAACGATGAAGGTGTAGACATTGCGAGAAAGCGAGAATGAGAAGGGAAAGAGCAAGTACAGGCCAGAGTCGTCAGGCAACCTTGCGGAGATTTGGATATCAGCAATTAGTAGTCACTAGTCAGCAGAGTTGTGTGATTTGTTTTTCTCCCCCCAGTTCTCAGCAGCGTGGGAATGGTTGATCGAAAGGTAAGGGAGTGTCATTCATGGCCCAGTAAAGGGATTCAGTTTAGCCATTCACATTAAATAAAAAAGGGCCTGTTAACTAAAAATATTTTATTAAAAATATTTTATTTGACTTTTTATTGGACTTTTCCTTGTGGTAAGTTTGGGAAAATAGTGGGTTTTGGGTAAGAGTTCAGATACCTTTCTGACCACGATGACTCACTTCAGCAACCATGATCAGTTTGCTCAGGGATAGACACTAAAAGCTTTTTTTGCTGTCATGCCTGTGTCTCTTATGCAGGGCTGGCATTGTGGGCATGTGACCTGTGCAGTTACACAGGGCCCTGCCCTCAGAGGCTTTGCCATCACCATCTTGAAATTCTTCATAATTTTTTAACAGGAGCCCGTCATTTTCATTTTGCCCTGAGCCCTGCAAAGTACATAGCAGTCCTGCCTACAGCATTTTATTTAATCACCCCAAATTCCCTCTTCCTTCCTGTCTCAAGTATTGTAAAATTTGGAGCCTGGCCCTGAGATATTTGTAAGTTTGGAGTTCTTAACTATATTCTGGCTTTCAATTTTTAGACAAAAATATTTTAAATAGATGCTTCTAATTTCCCTAATTTTGAAAAGTCAGGAAGAAAACAAGTAATGACAAATTCCTGTAAACATTTATACATTATTGCTGCCTTTGCATTCCCTAAAACATGTAGAGCTGGTTCATCTCTTTACGTTTGTAAACACTTCATGTCTCAGATCAGGTCAAGGGAGATTAAATGACTTGCCTGGTTCAATGGCAATTTATTACACAACTAGACTACAACTGAGATTTCTGATAGAAAGTAAGTTGTTCTTTCTGAGTCTCTGCATTGTCTCCTTAGTGTGGTCATTTTTAAGCTTATAATTCTACTTTAAAACTGTGTAACCAGTTCCTAATACAGATAAAGAAGCAAAAGAAACAAAGCAAAAGGTTTAATGCAAAAGGTGTTAGCATGTTATTATGAAGTGTGATTTTTTTGAAGTATGCTTTGATATCAGAGCTCTACTGACCACTGTGTAACCAATCACAAGAGAATTTTATACTTATCATCGAAATTGTTTACAGTTCAGAATGCTGGAAACTGAGTAATTCTTTGGGATGATGGTCAGAGGAAGAGAGGAGTAAAGAGATTTTCACTGAACTGGTTATTAGAGTGGTTCAGAATTTATTAAATAATTATTAAGAATCCTTTTTATTTTGGATGTGCATGTAGTGAGGGGAAATGGGCTTTGCTCTCTACAAAGATGCAGTCAACACTCTGTAGAATGTTCAGGGGAGTAGTTTGATAGCAGATCCTTAAGTACCCAGCAATAGATAAACACTTAGAAACACTAATAGTGAATACAAATTAAAACATTCGTAACTGAAAAATAGCTTTAAAATACCAAACCTGTGGGGCGCCTGGGTAGCTCAGTCAGTTGAACGTCTAACTCTTGATTTCAGCTCAGGTCGTGATACCAGGGTCTCAGGATCAAGCCCCACATTAGGCTCTGCACTGGGTGCGGAGCCTGCTTAAGATTCTTTCTCTGTCCCTCTGCCCCTCTCCCCTGCTCACGTGCTCACTTTCTCTCTCTCTTTCTCTAAAATAAAAATTAAAAAATAAAACTAAAATAAAATACCAAACCTGAGTAAATATGGAAGAGGAGGAGTCTTTAAGGTTTATTTTTTGCTAAGCACAGAGCTCACTCCAACAGGGATGCTCACCTACATTTCATAAGAACCCCATTTTAGCTCATTATTTTCATGGTACACAAATAAGCTGTTAACATGAAGCCCATACTCACTTCACAGTATCATTTCTGACTGCAATATTTTATTTCTGTCCAAAAACTTATACTGTGTTACACAATGATTTAATTGGAAAAGCAAAAGGCTCAGTCACTTACTAGTTAGATGATCCTGGGCCACTTAATCTCATCGATTTAAAAAGGAAAGGATTATATCTTACAGTGAAGGGATGTTGAAAGTGTTGGATCATATAATGTGTGTGACTTATATAGTCCAGTGCCTGCTTGGTAATAATACACAGTAAATTGTAAGCTTGTATTTTCATATTAGTATAGTGTCTTCCTAAAAACTCTCCTTTAATGAAAAATAGTCAATTCATATAACAAATATTAGACTAGGCTCTGCATTACCTTGCAGCAAAAGAGCTTTAAGAGCTTGATGAAAGGGGACATTATTTGGCCAACATCGTAAGTAATGTTACAAGGGAAAGAAAAGCAAGAGAAAGAGATCAAGAGATGGATGGTTGGTTGGTAGGGCAAGCTGTATGATTAAATAAGGTGGTCAGGGTGGGCTTCCTTGAGAAGGCCAGATTTTGAGCAGAAAACTGAAGAGGTGATGGAGTCAGCCATGTACATGAGGCAAAAATGAAGGAGGGAGGAAGAGGACAATAGGAAACCAGATAATGAAGCCTAGTGAAAGCTGGAATTTATAGGACCTTATAGAACATTGGAAGAAGCTGGGCTTTACTACGAGTAAGGTGGGAGCTTCTCAGGGTTTGAAACAGAGGGGTGTTATGATCTTATTTGTGCTTTAAGGGATCTATTCAATTGCTAGATCAAAAATAAAAAGAGCAAGGATAGAAGCAGGCAACTCTTAAGGAAGCAACTGCAGTGATCAAGGCAACAGGGGATGATGCTGGAGACTTTAGAATGAGAGGTGGTTGGAAAGTGGGTATGTTGGAAGTTAAGCCAATAGGATTTCCAGATGAACTGGGTGATGGGGAGAAAGTGAAGATTCACGGGTAACTCCAAGGATTTTATTCTGTGCCTTTGGAAGCATTGAGCTGTCATCAGCTGGAGATGAAGAGAGGTGTGAGTGGAGGTAGGTTGGAGTTGGTTTTGAGATATCTATTAGACTAGACATGAGACAAGTAGAAATATTGAGGTTGTTGTTGGATATGCAAGGCTGAATCAGAAGAGAGAGCTGAACTGCAGATAGATAAAGGACCATGCTACTCTTAAATTCAGAGAGCAGGGAGAAGAGAAAGAACCAGCAACAAAAACGGAGAAGGAGAGCCATCGAGGTCAGTAGGAGGGAAAGTTCAGGGTCTTGAAAGGAAAGGAAGTTTGTCAAGAAGGAGTGACCAGCTGTGTCCCAAGTTGAGGCCTGAGGACTTACCATTGGAAAGTCAATAATGACTATGACAAGAGCATTTTCAGTGAAGGGGCAGAGGAAAACATTAATGGAATGAGCTGAGAGAACACACTGCTGTATTTCAACCCAAATTATAAAAGCAGAACTGCCATTGGTGACATGAGTTTTCAAGATGGTAAACAATTCTTAATGAAGTTCTTTACAAAACAAAGTTAAATATTCCCTCAATGCACACAGTAATTGCATTTCTGGAAATTTCAGAGTATAATAAAATCTGTGTTTCAATGTATAGAAATACCTTGTGTTCGTAGAAAAAAGTTACTTCTGACTCACATCATTGGAAATGGGTTTTTTTCACACATGAATGTGCAGAGGGGCTTTGGAAAGTTGAATGGGGTAAGAGATGTTGTGTTGAACTGTCCCACATATAATAGGGTATACAGCATATCTGCCTACCTACCCAGAAAATACCAGCCACACCCCCCAATCATTGTGACACCCAGAAATTGTCTCAAAGATTTCCAAAGTGCTCCCTAAGGAGATAGTCCACCCCTGAAGAGTACCACTATTCTAGATCTAGAGAGTCACTATTATGGCTCTGGTGGGAAAGGTGGTAATTGAAGGGAGTTTAGTAAAAGGATTATTTGTCGATAGGTAGCGTTCCGTGAAACCCAAAGGAATAGTGAAGTATATTAGGGCTTACAACCTGGAAGCTGTTAGCACATCTAGGCCTGAAGGAGAAAGAGGAAAGAAAAGAAACCAGAGCACACAGAGCAACACCTAAGTCTATGAAGATGGCACCCAAAAAGAGGCATGACCTTCACTAGTCCACCCATGGCTCAGCAGGGAGGGAGCTACAGTAGAAAAACACCATGATTGCTCTCCTATTCTCCGCACTTCTGCTGGTCCCTCCACTGGTCCAGCTGAAGCCAGAGGGCGAGAAGAGCCAGGCAGATGCAGGCTGGAGAGTCAGCCTCCTGGGCCCACAGCAGTGAAGAGGGTGGAGAGTGCTTCTGGAGGGGCAAATGGAGAAGACCTAGCACAGTACTTATCTTTGTTTCCTTAGGTATTCTAAGTAATTCCTATGTGGCCTTTGACTATAGGAATACAGTATTTCATTCATTGTCAGACATATATTTTACAGCATACACCAATACTTTTTGTTGTTTAAAAGGCTCTAGAAATTTGGGGATATATTCATTCTTTGATGTGTTATCAAATGTTTATATTTCATTATATGACAATGTTTATCCAAAAGTATTTTTGTTACTCTCTTTAAGATAGTGTCTTGGGGCGCCTGGGTGGCGCAGTCGGTTAAGCGTCCGACTTCAGCCAGGTCACGATCTCGCGGTCAGGGAGTTCGAGCCCCGCATCAGGCTCTGGGCTGATGGCTCAGAGCCTGGAGCCTGTTTCCGATTCTGTGTCTCCCTCTCTCTCTGCCCCTCCCCTATTCATGCTCTGTCTCTCTCTGTCCCAAAAATAAATAAACGTTGAAAAAAAAAATTTTTAAAAAGATAGTGTCTTAATAAAGAATGACTGTTTTAATAAAGCATGTGAACATTTTTATTTTCCTCTAAAATAGTGAGGAATCAAAGACATGTAAAAGAGTTATGAAACATTTGCTTCTGTCAATATCGACATGTCCAGATCATGGAAAAAAAGAAAATAGGACAAATAAAGTATAAGAGAACATCAGCATAAATAGAAAGTAGTAGTGAATTCACCATCAGGATAAACAGCTTCTGCAGAGTATGCCATATGATGCAGGCCAGCCAATGAACCAGTAAAAGAAAGTTGATTTTAAGATTACTGAAAAAAAAGGTAAAAAAATAAATAAAAATAAAAACCTTTCAGTCACATGCACATGTGCTTTTAAACTGACACAGTGGCTTATTTGAGAATACTGAGGGAATGTTCTATATAAATCCTGTCTCTAATATATATATTAGATACACACATAAACACGCACATAAATCCATTTTTTAGTAAGAATGCTGTATGCTCTGACACCATGAGTCCTCTGGCAATATATTCAAACAGTGTTTTCATTTATAATGTTAATTTTTCTTTTAGAAAAAAGGATGTAGGGAGTTGTAAGTATGATTATCTAGTACAAGCAGAAAAATAAGCAAGATTTTGCTTAAATTGCTAAAATAATACCAAAATATCAATAATTAGGACCTGATTACTCTAATTAGGTATCCACACAACTTCAGGTCCCTAAATATTTGCTCACTTTCTCACTTGAGATAGAGGTCTTTCCATTTGTCAGTGTCAGTATATCCCAAAATGTGAAGTGTAACATACATTATGAACTATCATTTTAAAATATGGATCATTGAATGATACATGCTCTGTTGAATTCTGGATCTTAAAATGTCTATTATCTTTAGAGTTACTATCAAAAGACAGACTTTTAAAAATAATAATTAAAGTATATGTGCTATTCACATGCCTGGAGATGATTTTATATCATTAAACTTCTGCATAAATATGCTTCAATAAGCAATTAAACTGAAGACTCTGGTTTGCATTTTAATCCTCCTTTTTCTCTGTGAAGTCATCACATCATGTACCTTTGATCTTGCAGTCATTTCTGGCACCAGATTCAGACATCACAAATGAACAATTATTACTTAATAGAATGGAATTCAAAGACAATGGAGTCTAATGAAATGGGGCTTTGTTTTAAACAAAAGTGAAACGTTTTCTAATAGTTGCAAAGAAAGAGTTCTAAGCCCATTAAAGAAATCAATTTATGATCTGAACATGTTGAGAGCTCTTCTTAATGGTCTTCTAGACACCAAGCAGCTTGGAATTTAAAATTTTTCTAGGAAAAGTAAAGGCTGCCTGTCCTTGAGGGCTTCTGTTTCTCTTCTTTCCTTTTACACATATTTTTTTTTCTGCTCCTACAGGCTGTTCCACCTCCCAACTTTGAGATGCCAGTCTCCATCCCAGTGTCCAGCCACAACAGTTTGGTATACAGCAACCCCGTCAGCTCACTGGGAAATCCCAACCTTTTGCCACTGGCCCACCCTTCTCTGCAGAGAAATAGTATGTCTCCTGGTGTAACACATCGACCTCCAAGTGCAGGTAACACAGGTAGGTCCTCATGAGGACACAATGTTAGCAAATCAGTAGAAGGAGCCACTCTAGGCAAGATGTTGACTTTTTCAGTTTTCCATTTGTTATGTTCCTTCGTTGCTTAATAGTCCTATTTTAGGTCTTTAACCTCGTTAGCCTGTCTTGTGAGATCTTTCATAATCTGCTGTTTATCTGTTCAGACTATCTATCACCATCCTCTCATGTGGCTATATTTTAACCACATGCTTTCTCAAACAGAAAGTAGAATGTCCTGTCTCCCGTCTTTTGCTTCTGCTCTTCTCCCACCTAAAATGCCATTTTCCCTTTTCCTCTTAGCCAGATATCACCCCATTCTGTGAAATCTTCCCCTCTGTCCTCTGATAACATTTGTGCCATTTAGTTATTTATTATTTTGATCAATTTTTATTACTTATACAGAAACTTATACCACAAAGCATTTAAAATGGAAAAGAAATGTGATAAAATAGCGTAACTTCTAAGAAGTGTGAAATAAAAATAAAAAGAAATGAAATTAAGAGCCCATCGTAAGAACATATACACCTGCCACAAATTCGTCTCAATGCTTCTAAGAAATCCCTACTGTTGTGCAATTCACAGTGTTCCAGAGAAAAGAAATCAGTGCTCAGAAAAAGTTCAACCATTCTTCATACTCAGATCAAGCAAAACACACTATGATGTGCTATATTGAATATGTGTCTGTTTCCCCACTGGATTTAAAGAACCTTCTTGAAGGGAAGAAAGTCTTCCTGATTTGCCAGCCTCACAGTTGGAACTAATTAGATGCATATTAAATACAACCAAACAATTCCTTCACATTTCCAAAAGAAGCACCAAAAATAATTGTATTTCTAAATCATACATAGCAAACCATTATACATTACATGTTATTTTTTAAAAAGCACTCTGTAGGAGAAGTTTAATATGTCTCAAGCACACATAACTCTATTAAAAGCAGTTTATTCACAGAAGACTTTTTCCTTGAGAAAACTTCCATATCTGCCTTATAATTAAAACTAAACATGTATTACTACTTAGTACAGAAACCTTATATAGAAAATATAACCAAAATAGCAAATAATAAAATCTTGCTAAATCTTGAGTCTGAGAGATATGTATAAAGGACTTCATTATGCCATTCTCTCTACTTTTGACTATGATTGAAGTTTTTCATAAGAATTTTCAATAACTGTATGTTATTCCTTTCACGTCATACTCAAATGCAGTTGAATTTCCTATTTGATAAACTCATGCTCATTTTTTTTTTGAAATTTCATACTTTATTTCCAAAATATTATTTGTTTGGAAATAATAAACATTTCTTAAAACATAATGAACATTTTCTTCAAATTCCAAAAAAAGAACCAACAAATAATTATGGAGTATCTCTTAGAATCCATTAGAAAATAACCTAGTTGATACTCTGTTCTTTTGGCTAAATCTTGTTCCTTAAAAACTAACAGTAATTATTATTTTCAATATCTTACTGAAACTTCCCAGCTCTTATATTTTAACACTGCCAAATGCTAATGTACTTTTTTAAGTTAGCAGTGAATAAGCATACCTTTCTAACTTTTTAGCCAATGAAACCTGTTTTATGGTGTCAGTAAGGAAAATTCAGGCAGTAAATGAGGTCATTCACTGTGGGTAGGTTCATGAAATGACCAAAATTCTGGACAATTAGCATTTTACAAAACTAATTATAGAAAATATATTTACAAAGAATTAAACATCAAATATATGGTTATTTAAATATATAGTAAACCTTACTCTTTTTTTTTTTACTTTCAGTAAAACATCCAAAAATAAAATTTCAGAGACCATTTAAACACTGGATTTTTAAAATGTAACCTTTGTTAGAAAGAAAGATTCTGCAAAATGTCAGTGATTGAATGTAGGTTTAATGTTTGAGCACAGCATGTCATAATAAAACAAATGTCAGCCTTCCACCTTATTTTACAAATTTAGGACTCTTGGGAGAGCCAAAATACTGTGGTTGCTAAAAGTAAAGTGTGTTGTTTTGTGGGCCTTTAGCCTTTTCTCCTTTTGATCTTCCCCTTTAATCCATAGGTGGTCTGATGGGTGGAGACCTCACATCCGGTGCGGGCACCAGTGCAGGTGAGTAGACTTCTGTATTACAGCAAGTGTCATTGTTCAGGGTTCCTTTACTGGGTGATTTGCAGGAAGTAAGTCTTTTGAACAAAGTAGAGAGATCTGTGAGATGCATGGAAAAATGGCCCCAAGAATTTCTAAAGCATTTTTATGAAGCAGGAGGGGATGGATAGTAACTTAGAAGAATACTGTTAACCAGAACTTTTCTTAATCAAACTTCAGCTAGTCAACATAATCAGAATTGAAAGCTCTGATCAAACCAATTTAATCCTGAATGCCATCTCTGGATGCAGAAGTACCTTCAGCAAGCCTTGCCAATTGAATTCTGTGTTGATCATTTCACGTTTAATGTGAATCTCTCTCCACCCAAAGAAATACCAAACTCCTGTACGTTTACTTCTAAAGGAGAATACGTTTGTAAAAGGGGAGAGTGAGATTATAACCATTCAACAATATCGTTAATAAAATAAAGCCAATTTTGGCATTAAAATGAGCTCCTAGAGAATAGGAATACAGTGTACCCCAAAAAAAGCTCTTTAAATATATTATACTCTTAAAAACTTCTTCCACTATGGCCAGTCACACTTCTCCACAGTTCCATATTAATTCATACTATTGTGATTATTGAGATTGATGTCATTTTCAGTGCAGAGATAAGACAGCACAGTAGTTTTTAATGCTCACTGCAGCTCACTATTGGCATAACAAGTAACCATGGTAATTCCTGCAGCTGTAACATGCTGTACATTTAAAATAGTACAAGACAGGCATGAATGACACAAGGTTATGTTTGAAATGTCAAAAACATCCAAGCTTATTGAAATATCCATGGACAACCTAATTAAAATATTTTGCCAGGGTCAAATTTACTAGCCTGCTAATTTTAAGAAAGAAGATAAAGAAAATCAGCATACAAAAACATTTTTATAAATATATCCACTTGGGGGTAATGTTTCTCGCTTCTGATATTGGCTCTGCATTAATTCAGTGAGTAATGAAGAAAAAGTACTAGAACTACACAGTGAATTAACAGAATCAATGGCACTAGCCTCCTATTTTATCTATCTTTTAAAAATTAAGTAGAGGCAAATTAATGAATAAACTCCATATACTATCTTGCTGAACAGTGAAATGAAGTACTTATTTTTCCCCTGAAAAATACTTTGAGGTTTATAGCCTTGAAATTACAAAACCAGATCAAAGCCAGACCAGTGTTTCTTGGATTCAAGCCTCTGCCAAAACTATGGTTACAGAGAATGTTGGGGACTAAGAATTGGGGCTGTCACAAAGACCAAGAAAAAGATAAATTTAAAAAATGGTTTAGATGTTATGATATTTTATCCAGTATCTCGATGCTTTTATAGGAACAGCCAATAATGGTGATTAAAGTTATTAGAAGTAGTAAAAAAATATGTGGGGGGGATGGGTTACTTTGCCTTAATGGAAATAGACTCTTGTTTCTACTTAATAGCTAAAATGCTTTAGGATTCTCTATTGAAAATAAGAAGTGTTTGGTTGTTCAATTATGCTGTCATTGTCAATTCTCTGACAGCCCACTAAGTTTAATGGCCCTCCAGGGAGAGAGAAGATACTCAATCCTGTACGTGTAAAAGTTAGCCACATGTATGGCTATAGCGTCATTGAACTAAAAAAATCTTACGAGCTTAGCAGATTTATCTTCCTACTTCAGGACCTCTGCCATGGACAGAAGAATCTTCTGCTTCAAAAATAGAAGGAAACAAGAAGGATTGCCCCATCCTGATATAATAAACATTATATCTGGATGAGTGTATCTCATAGCCATGAGCATGTAACTTTCCCAGTTACTATAGACTTCTGAAAAGGTTATTTCCCCAATTTTCAAAAATAGAGGAAGCAGCCCTTTGTAGCTCTGGTTCCACAAACACCTGTTGCAGATGCCATTTAGTAGGCTTCAGCTTAGCTGTCATGTCCTGCTACAGGCTCAACCATCTTCCCCTTCTTTCTCAAACCCGCCAGTATCATGTGTCAAAGCTGAATATATCTGTGCTGATGTCAGAGAATCACATAACACCAGGGGAAGCAAGGCCAGCCAGAATGTCTCTGCATTTTCAGAAAAGAAAACTAAAGCAAAATGACCAAAAGGTATCTTCCAAATTTTGAATATTGTCATTGAAATTCAAGGTCTCAGATAAAGTTAGAAACTCTGAAGCCAAGTGTACATAATTACTTTTCAGGCTTTGTAATTTTTATTCAAAATCAAATCATCTCAACCTGTAAAGAGGAGAAAATACCATGCAAAAAAGAAGTAAATTTAACATTTAGTGTGTGCTTATAAATACCAAGAGACCAAAAAGATAAGCATTCTCTTTTTTCAGCTCAGCTTGATGATAAAGTATACCATCTTTCCCATCCAATCCCCGAGCTATACCTCTCTCTCATTCCATCATCCAGTGAATCAAGTCTTACAAACTCAGCCTCCAAGGTATTTCCTAAGTCTGTTCTTTTCTCTCCATTCCTGTCCCAATGCCTTGGTTCACGTTCATAGCAACATTCCAGGGCTGTTTCCAGAGCCCCCTAATTTGTCTCTCTGCTTCACATTGTACCCCACTCCAGTCTCCCCATGACTGATTAGCCTTTCTCATCATTCATGTGCCTAAAATCCAGCAATGGCTTCCCATCTCTTTCAGAATTAACCATGGGCCTCTTATCTCTGGCCTAGCCCTCATCTCCATTTTTAAACTTTTCATTCTGCCACGGCCAGCAAGAACCCTGCACTCTAATAATAGCAGACATTTAAATTGCTCTTACTATGTGCTTTATAAAAAGTAACTCATTTTTTCTCATTATGGCTCTTTAATGCAGATACGCATATTATACCCTTTCTATAGATGGGGACACTGAGACACAGAGAGGTCAAAATAATTGCCCAATATGGAACCCAGGCAGTCTGTCTCCAGAGTCCATACTCTTAACCACTTCATTGTGCTGCTGCTTTCCAAATAGCGTGGAGGCCACCTGCCTTCATGTATGCATTCTTGTGCTCCTTCCCCTCAACTTCCTCTTGATCCTGAGCATTCCTTGTCATCCCTCAGAATTCAGTCCAGCCATTCAGGAAATTTTTTCTTCTGGAAGGAATTATGCATCTCTTTTCTTCCATGGCAGCCTGTGACCACATCACTTACTTCATTGCATTGCAGTTGCAATGTCTGGGCATACATCTTCTTCTTATTGTTTTAATGTTTATTTTTGAGAGAAAGAGACAGAGCATAAGTAGGGGAGGGACAGAGAGAGAGGGAGACACAGAGTCTGAAGCAGGTTCCAAGCTCTGAGCTGTCAGCACAGAGCTTTACCTGGGGCTCAAACCCACAAACCGCCAGATCATGACCTGAGCCAAAGTCAGACGCTTAACAGACTGAGCCACCCAGGTGCTCCTGGGCACACATCTTTCCCCGGATTCTCAGCCTTCAAGGGCAAACTGTGTCTTTCTTACTCAGTTTGGATTCCCAACACAACACATAAGACATAGTCTATGGCAGATGCTCCATTAATGGTTGTTAGCTGAATAAAGGAAAAAATGATCTACTGGTTATAAATTGTAATCATGTTGATGCAAAAAAATGGAAGAATACTTCAAAGAAATAATGTTAATTTTAAATATGAAAAGATAGACCCTTGATCTGTAGTTTACAAAAATAATGTATTCTTCTGATACTTATACAATGAATAGTGAATTGTTTGATTAAATGGATGAGCAACATTGACCAATAAAGTTTTACTCACTTTTCTATCATGCTAGAAATCTAAAGAAATGATATGCCGCAGTAAATGAAATGTGTGTTGGTACCTCAGACCATCACAAATCACCTCTTAAAAAAATTAACCTCTTATCACTTAAATTGAAGCAATTTCAAAGATAAAGGCAAATGGTAATTAAGAAGTAACAGGATAGGTTTGCACTCTTGGTATAAGGGAAGTATACAGCAGGTCATTACATAATACATTAGTAGTAGTGGCATTTCTAGGTTTCAGTTCAGTTATTCATCCACTACTTAGTCCTTTCCTCTCAACAACCAAAATCGGAAGACGCTGCTTTTCAAATTATATTTTGTCATATCTCTGTGTATTAAAACCTTTAACATGCTAATCTTAGTGGTTATTGAGGATTGTTAAAATCGAGCTCGGTTGAGGTTTTATAATCATTAGATTTGGGAGAAATAAGAGGTAAGCATTCTCTTTTTCAGCTCAACTCGATGATAAAGTATGGCATCTTTCCCACTCAGTCTGTGAGCTACATCGTGTGTTGGCTCCGCCTCAGGGCCTCTTGTGCACGTACAGACTGATGTGGTACATGCACAACAATGCCTTGTGTTGGATTTTCACTATCCTATTAGTACCCTTTGTTTTCACTTTGATAACATAGTTGCTTTTTATTGTGTAGGAAGTACCAGTATGCTCAAGGATTCATGATTGAGACAAAAGAAAGAGAGAAAGAGAGAAGGGGAGGGATAGAGAGAGAAAGAAAGGAGAACCCTTTAGGAATCTCTTTGAAAATTTAGAATCTTACAATTTACATAGCTATTTGGCAATAAGGCAAAGGAGATTTATGTATATTGGTTAATAATTTTAATTGGCATTTATTGTAAATTAGATATAATTTTATAAAAAAGAAACTAACAGCTGTTTCCTTATTTTGATTGTTAATTGTTTACTATTTTATGCATTTGGTTGTCAAGCGTTGTCACTTCTGGAATGCTTAATTTATATCAGCTAAATACATGGGGACTCGATGGTGACAGTGTACTTGCTGTGGATGAATCACTGAGCAGTGAATAAGGAGCCCCGGCTTCCAGGCTTTGAAAAGACTCCATCTAGCACGATCTTACGCTGTGACTTTGAACCTTTGAACTCAGTACACATATTGGGGATAAGATACAGATATCTTTAGCGCCTTCTTACACCCAATGTTTTATGATTATATGATCATAGAACTTCACTTACATGACTTTCTTTGTAATTCATTTAGTATTGAAAAAGAAAAATTTAGCGTCTTATAAAATAGAACTCAGAAAAGGAAAAAAATCATACAATGTTTTAATTATCCTGTACCAGTACCATTGTTTTGCAAGTATTTGTTTTTTGAGAATACTTATCAAAAATTTCTTGGCTGACTTTCTTATCAGCCAAAAAGACTTCTCTGCAATTCTTACTCAGTGATTTAAAATATCAGTAAAGTAGTTAAAAATTCAGTCTAAAAGAATTGGCTTTAACAAGTTTACATTTTTGTAATCTAACAATACACAGATTCAGACTGTAATATTCAAGAAAGAGAGATGGATGCCATTTAATTGCTTTCAAACAAAACTACTTTTGTTAGTATAAAATACAACTTTATATTACTTTTTTTAAATACTGTTAAGCAGCATGTGAAAAAAATCCAAATTAATAGTTGGATTCTTGTTTTGAAAGTATTATTCTGTTAGTTTGAATTATTCTAAATAAAAATTCTAAATTCATTTGCAGTTTTACCTTGGGAGTTCACCCAAAACATAAAGATCCAACAGCATTGCTTTATTATTATCTGTGAAATTAACTAACAACGATATTTTTAATCCAAACCAAGGTTATCTAGAATTATTGGGAAAAAAAATACTTAGTCCCCTAGTTAGATAATCTACATCAGGCGATACTTAGCCATCGCCAAGAAAATCAGTAGCCACTTTCCATATACAGGACCTGGAAAATTATAAACTGTACCTTGACACCATTCCTTAGGGGCCAATGTTGAAGTGGGAGAGGCAAGTCAAAGAGACAACAAATGAATGTTACAGGCAAGGTTAGGATATCATAAAATCTGCTTTCAACCCCTTTAGTTTAACTTAGTTCCTTGTTTTAAAATTTTTAAAGTTTGTCTATTATTGAGAGAGAGAGAGAGAGAGAGAGCAGGGGGCAGAGAGAGGGAGACACAGAATCCAAAGCAGGCTGTAGGGTCTAAGCTGTCAGCACAGAGCCCGATGTGGGGCTGGCACCTACAAATTGTGAGATCGTGATCTGAGCCGATGTTGGACGCTTAACCAACTGAGCCACCCAGGCACCCCTAGTTTAACTTAATTCTTAAGGAGTTTGATTTCTGCAGAGAAAAACAAAATTTCAAATTATAGCTCCCTAGATGAGTGTTTAGCAGATTTTAGAGCCCTTAGGGTATCATGATTTCTGTCCTCACAATTTGTATATTTTTTTATCCCCATTTTTCTATTATATTCAGTAAAGCAACGTAAAAATTTGTCTCTTCACTAATATCCCACTGATTTAACCTGAGAGTGTGACTAATAATAAAACTTTGGTCATTTGTAATATTAATATAAGCGGTTTAATATTTCCCCCTAAAATACTACTTTACTCAGCATTTGTCTTTTTTTCTTTTAACAGTTCTTTTTCCTCACACACTGTTGGTTTTTCTTCTCCTTGTTTTTGGCATCATCGTAAGATTTTATTTGGGGATACTACAGAAAGGAAAGCTCTTTTCAAAATCATTAGTGATATGAAATTGTGCATCCATGGAGGGGAGATGCTGAAGAAGGGATGTGGTTAAAAAAGCCCCTCTTCTGGAAATCAGTTTTTTACCTACCAGGGACTTTCTGGGGCTTCAAGGCTGTTGGCCAAGAGTGTAATTTGCTGTTTTTAGACAAACTTTTGCCAGTCACTTAAATTTTAAGTTTAAAATTCGAGTGTGTTCACTAGATTCTCAATTCAAAGAGTGTTATAGTCATGATACAGTCTCATTTAAAAGAGTAAATCAAATACGTTCCTTTAGTTTACTTTAAAGGAAACTGTATTGTACCAAAACTTGGACAGACAATTTCAATTGATTACCTATGGATGTGTCCACAGGATGCTTTACTATTCACTGTGTTTATTTATTATTGTTCCATTTTAATTGTTTTAACTGAATTTTTTACTCGTTAACTGTTTACTAAACACTGTGCCCTCCTGTCACAATTTCTTGACCTTGCCCTCCATTTACAACCTCCAATTATGACGAAGAACTGATTATGCTGTATTGGTAGTGTAGGGAGAAAACAACCTGTGATACTATTATAGGTTATTATAATGTAGTAATAATGGCAAATCTAAATCTGTGGTCAATTTCCATATTCAAAGATGATAACATTAATTTTCATAACAATCATGAAAAAGGACCCGGGTTAGTTTAACCTTAAGCAACTCAGAGAAATCTACAAGATGGTGGAGCAAATTCTTGTGCAAGCAGTAATTGGGGGAAATATTCCTGAGGCAGATATTCCAAGGAATAAAATAACCAATGAAAATACACAATATGCCTAGGATGACGTTACTGCCCTTGGGAAGTCTGTGAACTCCCATTTTATAGGATTGTTGTGAAAATCAAATGAGGTAATGATGCAAGGCAGCACCTAGCACAGTTTGCGCACCAGAGTAAGTGCTTGTTAATAAATGTGAGCACGGTCAGTATTACAATTATCTATATTCTCGATTTCCTAAGCAAAAACTAAAGGTTAGTTTAATGTATTCGCAGTAATAGTAAATGTTCAGTAAGTGAGTAGTGCACCAGTAGGCTTCGCAGAGATGTCTGCCACGGCCCCTACCCTCAAGGGTGGGAATAAATAAGATATATTAATAAACCAAAGGCAGAATCAGAGTGCAGTGCAACATACTTCCCTTTGAACATTATCATCTTCTGATGTGTTTGTAGCAGTTGTGTAAATGTTAAAACCACAAGTAATTATTCTTTCTCTTCTGTCACATTCTCTCTAATTTGTACTGTCTCAATATTTTTGTTTATAAAAATGACTGAAAGAATGAGCGATTGTGTCAATAATGAAGACACCCCCTCATTTTTAGCAAAGAGACAGCCCCAAAATCTCAAGAAGTGAACAATTAAGTGAGTCATAAATCTATCATTCATTGTTAAGTGCAATTTTTTTAAGATAGCAAGGTTCAGTATCATTTTTATGGTGCAATTAAAAACTATCCCTTCAATAAATCAGTAGTCAAAGTAGAATGATATTTTGAGTGCCTTTGTGCATTGAAAACATCAGGTTGTCAGATTCTTCCTTATTTGCAAATGGAGCTTTTATCCTGAGAAATACAAGGATGCGTTCTAAATCTGAAACATCTGGATTTTGTAATAATGTAGTAGAATCAGCTTGTGTTCTGGATTCAAATAAAAACTGTCCCACTTACCGACAAGTCACAGAAGCTCCCTGAACCTCAGTTTCCTTATCTGTCAAAAATTGAGAAGATATTGTCTGACCCACATGACTGTTAGGACAAAGGAGAGAGTGGTTCGCCAAAACAGACCTGCTTTGTGACAACAGACTCTCAATCTTTGGAAAAACAACTCAGTGAGAAGTAAAATTTCTTTACTTCTGCCTCACAATCCAGAGCCTATTGTATGTGCTAAATGTTCAGTGCTCAGTATCTAGTTGGCCGATAGACTGTTAATTTCACAAAAGATACTAAACAATACACATCCAAAAGACATCAAGGACAAGTGGGGTAGATATGAAACCCGTGAAGGTCTGGTTCAGCATCAGGGTGACATGGTCAAGCAGAAGAGGCAAGCTCTTTTTAGAATGTCTACTGCCCTCTAACTGGTACAGCCAAGAATAGTCTTGGCTTTTGTGTATTCTTGGAGTATTTTTCTAAGAATACACCACAAAAGACACTGAGGTTTTACAGGAGTTTCTTCATAGTCTAACATTATGCATTATTATATTATTTCCCTAAGAAACCCTCAGATAGAGTGGAGACTTTATTTTATGTTTAAAAATCTGTAATCAGGAGTCTTTACCAGGATAAGAATCAGAAAATTTGCTTTGCCCCTATTCCACAGGAGGCATATTGAAATTTTCATCATTCCCAGATTTCTGACCTCCAAATGTTTTGTGGTTGCTTTTTGCCTTAGAGCCATCCCATGAAAAAGATCTCCTTTTCCCTCAAAAAAAAAAAAAAAAAAGATTGTGATTCACAATAGCTGAATAACATAGTTTCTAGCACTTTTAACAGGGTTTCAGGCATTCAGGGCACAGTGAGTGTAAGACTGAAGTCTAGAAGGTCATAATATTTTTCTACTAAACTATTTTAAGTGTATAGCTTCCAGTAGAGCAGTGGGTTGTATGAGCAAGTTTACTGTATACAATTTAAGGTAATTGTATACAGTAGAAAGATGTATGTTTGAGATATAAAACAATGTCCTGATATTGGAAACTAACTTACCTTAAAACCCTTACAAACTCAGATATAAAATTAATTGATTGTAGTGAGCATTATTATCTATGTGGCACCGTTAGTTTAACGAGACTGTATGCTGTAAATGTTTTTAAATTGTTCTAATGCAAACAAACAAACAAAAAACAAAAACCCAGGTTGATAAACAAAAACTTTTGCTGAAGTAAAAGCAGAAAATAAATATCAGAGGTTCAACTGAATGCTTTTCTATGGCGGTTTGCCCAAAATTCCAAAAAAACAAAAACAAAATCAAAGATACCATTAACAAATTACTAAACAAAGTCAGTTTGATACACCTATGTATTAGAAATTATTTTCTAGGTAACAACTAATAACAGATACTATAAAATACTAAGCATTTCACTATCGTGTTAAGTGGTTCTGATGGAAGCTAGTCTCTTAAATTGACAATAGGTACATAAATGTCTCTACCCTCCATTTCAGGGAGATTATTGACTAAAATATTACAAAATCTGCCTTTAAGAGCATATTTAATCATCCACTTGAAATAGCACACTGAAAGTTAAACAGTTGTTCTGGCATTTAGTGTTGCTAAACCCAATATTTCCTATTTGTAAATATTTATTTATCCAGGAGACCAGAAATGCGGTTCGGAACATCACCATTCTGTGCCTCTTTGTATAAGTTCAGCATTTTCTGAACCAGCAATGCCATTTATGACGGCCAAGTTGACCATGTTCCTGAAGTTCTCACATCACCTCTGGCTTAGGAAGACCCTGTAGGTCTCACCTCCCAGGTCTCAGACTTGACTTGTTTCCTCTCTTCCTTTGTATTCCTGTAATTATAGGGTGAGATTTGACACAGAAGGGTTTTCAAAATCCCAGAATGTGACCAATTCTCAGGGAACAGGGCTCTGCTGTGCTTCAGAGCATGGACTCTGGACACACTTCTGGTTCAGTCATGGCTCCACCAACCAGTTAATAGCTGTTTGACATTGGGCAACTTGCTGGACCTCTCTGTTGTCATGTGTTCTCATTATGTAACACAGGGATACTATTAGTACCTGAGAGGGTTGTCATTGCAAGGATTAAAGGTGTTTTATGTCCATGTAGAATAACAAACAATTATATAGCAGTTACTAGGTGCCTGGTACTATTCTGGGTCCTCAATGTATATGCTTGATGTTGTTGATACTATTGGTAAATAATACTCTATAAAGTATTTAATATTGTTAATATTATTGCATGGTCATATTGGCACTGGCTGCCTCAGGCAAGTGTGTGAGAGTCTCTGATTCAGATTACTTTTATGCTTCTCTCACACTAATGGAATCATTACCTAGGGCTAAGAAAACTAAGGCTCAGTATGGTTGAAGGAATTCTAAATCCAGAACCTGGGTTTATCTACTTTATCCTCTTTTGTCCTTGACTCCTGTCTGCCTTGCAGATCTTTCCAACCTGGCTGCCTTACTCCTCATGTGTTCTGTGGCAGATGAATCCTAACTAGCATCCCTATAGCTGTCTAATCTCTAATCTACCCCTTCCGTGGACACTATTTCCCTGTCACACAGTTAAGGATGTCATTTACCACTCACAAACTAACTTCTCCATAGTATAAAGTTTAGTAAAAGTTTAGTGTAAAGTCTAGAGTATAAAGTTTAAAGTGTAGAGTATAAAGTATAAAGTTAACATGATCTGAGAGGTTTGTGTTAGTCAAGCCTACTTTTCCAGCTTCTCAAGGCTACATACTCTAAAACCACCAATATTGTGTCCTCATGGGAATGCTCATCTCTCTCCAATACAGTTGTGACTGGGAGATCTGTTATGCATTCTCTCTCTCCAGAAAGTCTCTCTCTGGACCATCTAATAAAATTCTATTCACTCTTACTTACGACCCTTCCACCGTTTTTTCCTAGGATATCATGCAGTCCATCTTTTGGAGGAAAGCTCTGTATGAGTAAATTATTGTTGAGAGTTATAGACAACCTATGGCAGTAAACATAAGCACTCATCAGTATAGAAGAAATGATGCAGGGCCTCAGAGTTCCCTTTTTCATCAGGGAAAATTTCTACTTTATTTGAGTCTACCACTTGCGTTTAGCTAAGGTAATGTCCTGTGAAATGATTAACAGGTGCAACAAGTGAAGACACAGCTTTCAATTAACTCTCTATAAACAAATTTAGTAGTTGGGCACTTGCATGACTTCTTGACTTCAATATTACATGGTTGATGAACAGTTTGTCTCAATGGTGTCCTTGGTCATCAGTGTGCAATCATTACCTCAAATAAGAAATGTTCTCAAGTAGTGCATAGAGGAGACACTCTCGATATTTGAAATTAGCAAGTTACATATTAAATTTTCAGTTCTCTTGTCACATTCCCTCAGTAACTTAATTTTAAGTGCCATTCCTGAATAATTCCTAATTTTTCCAGCATAGTCTGTGTATATGTTTTGCAGGCATCTGAAACACTTAAAGAACTAGTCTTCTGCGTGTATCACTGCCTCTAATTGCAGTAGTGTAGAAGGGAATGCATTCAAGGTGGGCTGCGTTGTCTGAAAGGCTGTCTGAACTCTCATGAAAGAGTTCAAATTCATTTAAGATGAATTTGAATTCAATGGGAGAGCAAACACTGCTAGAGCAAAGACTCAGGCATATCCAGAGGACTGCGAGCTTGGCTGTGGACAGTGGAAATTAGGTGAGATAGAAGGGGTCAAACTATGCGTAGTTCTGAGAGTCAAGCAGGGCCCTGGCCCAACAGTGTTAAGTATGGACGGAAAAAGTAACATGATAGAAGCAGCACTTTAAAAACATTTTTAGAGAAAATCTCGAGACCGTACATCAGATTCATTATCACACATATGCACAAAAGTTGGCATACAGATTTAGAGGAGCTTACAGTGTGAAGCTCATCTTAAGTCCTGGCGAAGAACCTTTCAACTGGAGACCAGGGACCCTGATCAAAGACTTAGTCAAATGGTGATGAAAGCCTTACCGAGGATGGTGGCAGTGGAGATGGAGAGAGGCGTTTCTCAAGAAAATTTAACAAGATTTGGTATCTGATTGGGTAGGGAGCTGGGAGATGAAGCTAGTTAGACATGACAATTTGGGAGACTGAAAAAAAAGATTTTGCCAATGAAAAAAATTAGCCTCGGTCCATAAAGACTAGTCTCTGTTTTGTGCTTATTAGTTTTTCATGCTTGTATTTATAACTGAAAGTCCTGGGAGGAAAAAGAAAAGATTCATGTCTAAACATCCAAGTAAGAGAAAGTTTTAGAACTTTGGGCTCAAAGAGAGCTACATACTCAATTGAGCTCTGTGAGACAAGGCAAAATGTCCTCCTCACAACATCTTAAGCCAGGAATATGTTCTTTGAATTTACAACTTCTTAAAATAGGAGTCAATAAAAAAAAAAGCAGCAAGTGTTTTCAAGTTAACTGGAGAGAAAAAAATTTTTTTCTCCTAACACCACATTTCAAGTTTTGTATATTTACACTAGTTTTAATATGCATGTTTAGAAACGTGTAACCAATCGAGGTAGATTCTGTTATCTTTCATACAAATTATATTGTGAATGCTTAACTTGTTTCATTTTATGTGAAACAATATTTTTAATCAAATCAAACTATAAAACGAACGGACTCTAAAGTTAGTCTGTTCTTCATTTTCTTATAATCTATAATCAGGAAATCCATTCACTCACGCTTTATAATTTTTGTGCTTTTAAAGTGGTCAGGAGAATGTGACATCTGCATACAGTCACATCTGAATTGACCATTGTCCAGGCAGAAGGTAATTTTAAAACATGGCATGAGGAAAGGTTGAATCTGAATATTAGAACATTACCGAGAAATTAACTTGAGTAATTTGCCACCTCCCCGACCCCCGACTTTGAATGAGACCATTCTCTTTGGTGAATTTATCTTAAGGGAGGACAACAGCCTCAATGCAGGCCACAGCGTTCTGAGCGAGGAGGCCCGTGGTTTCCAAGCCAGTTTAAATGCAGGCTCTTCTTAGCAGTAAACCACACGCATGTATTCATCATTGATTTTCAAATGATAGGTTTCTATATCGCTGGTTTAGGATCCACAGTCTTGCATTCCTGAATCTATATTATGCCAAAAGAATAACAACTTGGTGGCTGGAAACAGAAATGGTTATTATACGGCTCCAAAATGCTAGCTGGCACAATATGCTAAAAACAGCAGAAATTCACCGGTAAAAGGCAGAATTTATTTGTTCTTAAAAATAACTTTGTGCTCTAAAAATATGGATTTAAGAAGTGTCATCGTGGTTCAAAATATTTTATATTCAAAATGTAAACACCTTAAAATATGTGACTAATCTTCTAAAATGGTATAATTTCCAAATAACAGGAAATATTCCAAGAGAAAAATAGAATGCTTTTCAAATCCATTTTTGAGGCATTTATTGGATGAAAAACTATAATATATGTTTACTTTTTTTTTCCTGCTGCCCTAAGTCATTGTTTAAAAATGTGGGCAGAAAGATGTAGGCTTTGTTGGAATTTCTCAGAGTTTACTGTAGAAAAAAAATTTTTTTTTTTAATTTTCAAAAAAGAAACCTTTTCTCAGAGCCTCTGTGAAGCATTTCCATTTTCACACACTGGCCCAGTGTTTGTCATATCACAGGACAACACATTTCACAAAGCGGTTTTACTTCCTTTTAGCAAAATAACTCCTCCATGCAAACCAGTATTGGCATCTACCAAGCCAGGGTTTTAGTTTCTTCTGATCTATTCAAGCTTCATTGCACTGCTTAACTGACTTTTTCCCCCCTTCTTTTGAAATTACCCACCTAATTTTCCATTTAATTGTTTATTTAAACCAGATCTCACGCAGGCTTAACAGATAAGTGACATATGTATTGAGTGTATCAGACTGAACTTCAGCTGACAGGAAAGTGTAGTGCACATTTTGCCTTCATTCTCTCAGTCTCTTTTTATCCAGTAGAATATCTTAATTAAAACTAGAGCCTTAACATATTTGCAAGAATGATTCAATTAAGACACATTAAATATAAACTATTTTGTCAAGAAATTTTGTAAGTGAACATGTTCTTTGTATCTCTCCTAGTGAAATAAGGTAATATAGTTGTTTCATATGATAACTTTTGCCACCAAAAACTATCCAAATTAACTGGAAAAGAAAATTTTGGCTGTTGACATATTTAGCTGGCTATAGAGGATTTAGCTTCTTTCAATGAAGTTTTATTATAGAAGTAATTTATATTCCAATTCAACCAACATTTCCTAAGCAACTTCTGTGTACTTGACACGTGTTTGGGGGAGGGGTTCATTTATTTTTAATCCCCCCCCCCCAGTAACTTGGAGAATTTTACGGATGATCCGATTGACAGATTTAATCTTGTAGTTATTTGTTATATATTCAGCCTGTTTATTCATGCATAAAATGAGACAGGTAAATGAATGGGATATGAAGAACAAATGTGCTCTACACAGTATGCCTCAAATGTATTCTAATTCAAAAAATGTTTCCCTAAATATTTCCTGAAATACGCCTGTGCTTTGCCTTCCCAGTCCCTCGTCACCTCTAGCTCACACCATCAGTGCCCCATACTCCCAGGCCTTTCTAATTACAGGATACGCCAGGGCCAGTAGATCTCTCTGTCCACTTAGAGGCCTTTGTCCTACTTCTGCTCTGTGACCTTCACGGATCTGCATTGCCACCATTTACAACCAAGGTGTGTCGGGCTGGAATCCAAGATCTCCACGTCCCTCCAAGGTCTTCGACACTCCTCTCTTTTTAGGAGTTCCCTTCTAGCCAGACTGCTCGCAGTGCCCCCCGACTCGTGCTCTGTAAATTCCCACCTCAGCCCTTTCCCACAGCCCAGTCACAAGCCCAGTGTGTCTTACTGTCCCTTCTCTTTTTTCAAGGCCCATATCAGTTCCTGCCTCTTAGGTGAATCTTTACTGGATAATCTCTTCCCTCCTGGGAACTCAATAACACTTAATCTGGATTACTCTGTGGGCATCTCTCCCTAGGCTGCCTTGTCTTGGTTTGTACGTCTCACACATGTGCGTATTGGATTACCATAAAGGAATTGCAGGGCCTTTGAGGACTGGGGCCACGTCCTTGCCTCCTCATGGGGTAGCACACAGTATCATTCATCCTGGAGTAATAGACACTTGTGTTTTAGGATAATGATAATGATGACCAACCGTAACAGCGAGGTTTGATTGTCTCCTTTAAAGTGCTTCAGAAAACAAACATCTAGTTTTACAGCAAGGATTGTAGAGTCGGGTAGTGGGTTTCTCTTATTCCCCAATCAGAGGCCATGAATGAAGCCAACAGATGACATTCTGCCTCAGTTAATGTTGCCTCAACACCTTCTGTAGCTCTTCCTGTCACGGAGCAGTATATTTTGAATTATGAGAAATGGCATCCTTCAGATATCCGTTTCTGTTAGTAGGGCGTTGAGCATCAGAGATCTAAGAAAACCCCTTCAGTGTTCACATCAGATGACTATCCCTGTGCCTTGGTGAAGCAGTACTTTTGGAAGCGTCAACCCTTCATTTCAGCTCCTAAGTAGGAGTCCTGCATTTTGAAATTCTGTGTGAACAAGAAAGCAAGCTGTCAGGGTCATACACGGAACTTGTGAGGAGAGCAAACCCGACATAAGAGGACCAGAGGGAGAAACCACTCAAAGAAAAGGGGAAGTCAACAGCAAACTGTGGAAGAGCCTACTGTCCCTGCATGTCCTCGAAATGATAGTCTTACTGGTATGCCCTCTCTTCACTTAAGGACACACAGACACACAAAATAAAACCCAAACCACTGAACTGAAAGAGTGAGTCACGCCAGCCCAGGCCTTTGCCAAGCTAGTCAATTAAAGTGCAGGGCAGATTCTGTGCTTTTCTTAGACCCTGAACGAAGACGGTCTCTTCCCAAATTTTTTTAATGGAAAAAAAGTATATGCTGATTTATGAACAAGTTGGTATAGATTAGCTGTCTTCTCGTTAAACATTTTTAATCTTCCTTTAGAGAATGTTAAAAAAAAAAAAAAAAACCTAACTGGGTTACCTTCACGTGGAGGCTAAGTTGGTCATCCCACAGACTATTTTATAAGTCATACCCTGTTAAACTTTTATTTTTCATCTCATATAGTGTATCCTGTAGAAACATTCTTGAGTCTAGATTTCTCCCTGAGTGCTTTCATTGTTTTGTGTTAACAGGGAACGGATATGGCAATCCCCGAAACTCACCAGGTCTGCTGGTCTCACCTGGTAACTTGAACAAGAATATGCAAGCAAAATCTCCTCCCCCCATGAATTTAGGGATGAATAACCGTAAACCAGATCTCCGAGTTCTTATTCCACCAGGCAGCAAGAATACGATGCCATCAGTGGTAATGCGAAACTACATTTTAAATAAATGTTGATAATGTTTTGTATATGTTTTGCTGTTTTTGTATTTGTCTAACATTTTGAATTACTTAAGTGCTCCTAGAAAATTAACATATCAATGCTATTGCTGGAGCCCTGTTTGTATTTAGCCATTATTTCTGGTAACTGGTTCGCATTTCCCTTTTCCATGTTAAAAAAAAAAAAACAAAAAAAAAACCAACATCCAATAAACTTCACTATAAAACTGGTGTTCTGAGGCAAAGAAACCATTTCCTTTTAAGCTCTCCAATTTATAATTAGAAAAAAATCATTGCTTATTACTCTGCTTATGTTGCATACAATTTGACCAATGGTAGAATCAAACTCACAGAATAGGGAGTTTCATAACACATTTTATAATGTTGATCTAGTTATGTCCTCAAGGTACTGACAACCAAAAATCTTTTCCATAATTTCTACATGAACATTCCCCTGTGAATTGGCCATTCTTTTCTTAGGTATATTGCAGTGATAATGCTTAATACATCATGTGCCTGTGCTCTGCCTCAATTCATATTTCCATATATGTGCTTCATGCAAATAGCTACCTCTCAAAAGCAAATTGTTTTAAAATCCTACGCATTATGAGAACAAAGGTTATATTTTACAACAACAACAAAAGTTGACACTGTAAGAAAAAATTAAATAAGAAATAAATAAATAAGAAATACAAGCAACATCCCCGGACTCCATCATTTTTCTTTCTCCTGGGTCTGCAGGCTAAGATGAAGATAATGATTGTGGGGCCAAATTCAACAACAAAGAGACTTACATCAGTGTTCTCCAAATTAGCTTTGCATAAGAGTGAGAACATTTAAAACCAAGATTCGGTAGACAAATTTAGACCATTCTGCAAACACATTTCTCTTTTTTTCCTTTCTGTGCTCTGTGGCAGGCTTCACGGTAAAACAGTCCTGCAAGCTGATTAGTTTATTATGGCACAGTGCGGATTAATTTTGAATATCAACCCCCCCCAAAAAAATCACATAATATGCAACATTCCCTTCGGAAAGGACTGAGTCTAATAAATAAAACCTCCCACAGGGCCATAGCCAAGCAGTGTGGGCCATACAGGGCAGGCTGTCTCTATCAGCAGGTTTATTCCAAGTTCCTTAAAACTGATGTTCTCCCAGGAATCCTGTGAGTGGTCAGTACAGCCTCTCACTGGTGGCCAGGTGCAGGTCCCCCCCACCCCCGCCTCCAGCGCTCCATGAGTGGAGTCTCAAAATACAAGCTTTCTTTTTTTTTTTTTCAAAACGTGGTACTGAAATAATGAAGTTTGAGACACTGACCTGTGCGGAAAACTAGATAGATTGTCTTCACATTTGAGACAAACCGCTCATTAAGTGAAACAAAGAATGTCTTTGTAAGGAGTTATCTTTAGAGTCTGGGTTTTAAAATTGTTTAAACTGTTGTGTCTATCAGAAGATGCTTTGCCTTTTGTTGAAAAGGTTTTGCCCAGTTATAAATATTTACAGACACTAATTAATAAAACTCCTTCCCCATGCTCTCAGTCTGAGGATGTCGACCTGCTTTTGGTAAGTAGAAAGAGAACTTCCCTTAAATGATACATGTAAGGAGAAACCCAAGGTGACTTTTAGGTGGAGTGGCTCTAGCAAAATGGGAAGATACCGGAAGTTACCATAATATGTCAACATTAATTCTGTTTCGGGGCCATTAATTTCAAGTACCACACACAGGTGAAAAGAATATCAGGGTATTTATTTTTCTGTCTCAACCTTTGTAAGTGAAGACCATGTTTTCAGTTTATTTTAGGACCTGATTTATAGTAAAATTCAAACGAAAATAATTTCCTTAGTTATTTAAACCACGAGGATACTTATTTTTCTAAGAATTAAAGTCTCATGATCTTTAAATGTATGTGAATCTTTAATCTTCTTGCTGTAAGTAGTTAAATACACATGTTAGCTGGTTTGCCATGTAGTTCTGAGGGAAGTTTAGAAGAATCTGAAAAAAGTGGTCAGAGCACCACCTGCTGGTCAGAGTATAGCATGAAATGTGCCCATCTGCTCTGCTGTATATAGAACTGAACATAAAAACCACCATGGTTGATTTTAATTTTTTTTTTAATTTGCATTTGAATAAAAACTGAAACAATGGAAGTACAGTATACATATTTCATCAGTTTTCAACATAGTCTGTTTTTACTCATAATAAAGCTTATGGTACTTGTTACTAGTTCAGTTGCCTAGGAGATACTGATGTAATGGGTTACTATGGCAACAACTGGTCTCTTGAAGGATTGTAAATGATAGGGTTGGCAGAGTTCATAGAGACACATGTTAAATGATTAATTTCAGGAGATTTGTACCAAGTTATCTCGTTATGTGCAAAACTAATACTGAAATCTAACATTTTTAACTTTTAAAAAATTCTGTCAATAATGTCTCTTTATTTACTTTAAAAGAATCAAAGGATAAATAACTCCCAGTCTGCTCAGTCATTGGCTACCCCAGTGGTTTCCGTAGCAACTCCTACTTTACCAGGACAAGGGATGGGAGGATATCCATCAGCCATTTCAACAACATATGGTACCGGTGAGTAGCTTTGCCATGTTCAAATAGTACATTAAATACTTTTTATTAAAAAGCAAGATGAAAAAAGATACTACCTTTCAGTCTGTTAGGAAGCTTCAGGTAGTACCTGTGGCGTCCAGAGACTATATGTTACCTATTTCTTGCTCAGACAAAATAAATATCCATATTTTTCTTTCTTAAGTGAAAGTTTTTATTAACCCAACCTGAATTCAATATAAAAGACCAATTTCAAGGAAAACGAGCCATTATTTCTTGATGTAATAGAAAGCTCACTTTCTTAGAATTGTTTAAAACAACATTTCTAGATCATCAAATATGTGTATGCTGTAATGCCGGATTGTACTTCTAATAAATTAAAATTTCAGGCAGTTGTCCTTCAAAGCTCTCATGGAATACTTATCTTTCAGTATATGATATGTATCTCTTTTAAATAAAAATTGCTCCTGATGCTCTATCTCCTTCTCCCCCCAAAATGAGAGAATTTATAATGATCATTAAATAGCACTAATAGAATATTTTTAATTTGAAATGTTTATTTACCATTTTATAATTTCCAAATTAAGTCTTTTCCCTTATTTTATTTGTTCATCTAGAGTACTCTCTGAGTAGTGCAGACCTGTCATCTCTGTCTGGGTTCAACACCGCCAGCGCCCTTCATCTTGGGTCAGTAACTGGCTGGCAACAGCAACACCTACATAACATGCCGCCATCCGCCCTCAGTCAGCTGGGGTAAGCAATATTATTTCTCTCATAAAACACTTTCAGAAGGCATTTTTAAGTGACAAATGGCAATCTCTAAATACTGCGCTCTAAGGTCCCATTAAAGGAGGTACAATCCTACTTTATCGAAATCGGAAAGTAATGATCAGATCGGTATCTTTCAAGCAGGTTTAATATTACTTGGCTTATTTTTTAAGAGGAGGGGAGCCCTGTGATAATGAGGTAAATTATTTCCCTATTGTTTTAGGCTATACTGGTTTCCACTTGGGTCAATGACAAAATTTCATTTAGTTAACTTTTCATGTAGCTCATGTGGGACATAAGAAGGCACTTAAAAGTTCTTAACATTTTTGAGATATTTGGGAATCCTTATCACTTAACGTAAACCATATAGTCATGCTAACATTAACCTAGTGCTCACAGGATCTATTATTCTGTTGATATACAGATTTCATATAGTTATAATAATGCATTCATAGTATGGTTGTATATTTGTAGACATTGTATAAATAAAAATGTATATGTATGTGTACATATATATACTAATTACCTAAATTTGGGTATAAAAATAATTTCTGTTGTTTTCTGAAATCAGAATATGTGTATTTCTGCCCCCTTGTGGTAACTTTGAGAAATGTCTTTATCATAGAAATGACTCCTGTCATTTATCTGTAGAAATGTGCAAACCTTTAAAAAGCACTGACTTCATAATTCACACTTTGTGTCAAACAAATAGCTTTCTTAAGTTTAAAACATGATTCAAAGATCTGCCTTTCAGTTGACATAATAACTCCAAAACTGCAGTTCATCTTTAGAAGAAAAATACTAGGAAGATATAAAATATTGAAAGATAAATCTTTGTATTTTAGAAACATTCTGTGTGTCTACCTCACTTTTACTTTTCTGCTGAGCCATTTGGTTAGAAGGTCTAGTTAGTTCTATACTTCTGTTTCTAAAGAGATAATGAGTCTAAAAACACTGATTACAATAAAAATCACTGATTGACATCACAACCGCATCTCTTACCCCTCGCTGCCCTCCTAGCTTTCATATGGAATCTATTTCACATAGATTAGTGCTCTAGTAATGGAGTCTTCCCCCTTTCACTGCCTGTCTGTATCCTGCCCTCTAATCACTATTGTTGAAAATCTAAACTTTCATGTAAACCATAAAATAAATTCACATGACATTGTTGCTGTGCTTTCTGAAAAGATTGTTAGCTTTGAAGATATATTAAATATTGATATAGGGTTTCTCTTTTAAAATAAATATTGCTAAAGGGTTTCTCTTTTTAGGACTTTTTAAGTTTTCTCAGAAATGTTAACTATGCAAGTAGACATTTATTGCAATAACTTTTTAAGGTAATTATCCCTAAGTACATCGTACCATCATGGCAATCTTAAAATACATACAGGTGACATTGCTCTGCTATGGCTAAGCAGTGAGTCCACTGTATGTGCTTCTTGACAAAAATCAGGGTAGTTGTTTACTTCTCACTTTTCACAAAATTCATCCATTAGAGGACTGGATTTCCTTAGAAATTATCACTGTTAAGAGCCACAGTATTTGCTTTGAATGTGGCTTTCTTTTGTTATTAGTAACACCTGAAAATTTGCATTTTATATATAAAACACATTTATGTATTTTTAACTATACCATAATTTTAAAAGTCCCTTTTTTTGCATGTGAAGAGTCTGATTGTCTGCTGCCCTTAATAAAGGCTTCAGTAAATGAGAAAGGAGAGGACTGGCCTAGAGAGGAACCGAATGGCAACAGCCAAGGATGAAGCATTTTGTTTAGTTCCGGTTCTTTCAGCAACAGTTATCATGGTGCATAATTAGGCTATGAGTTTTTATTGTATTTAATCACTTCCCTTATCCCTCAGATAGAATACCCCCTTCAGCCCTTCTAATCTTGGATGGCCCTCCTTCTTTCCTTCCTTCTTTCCTTCCTTCCTTCCTTCCTTCCTTCCTTCCTTCCTTCCTTTCTTCCTCTTTCTCCCTCTCTCTCTCTCTCTCTCTCTCTCTCTGTCTCTCTCTGTCATAACACATACACACACACAGGGTAGCTTTTTAAAAATGGGTCCCTTCTGGGGCGCCTGGGTGGCGCAGTCGGTTAAGCGTCCGACTTCAGCCAGGTCACGATCTCGCAGTCCGTGAGTTCGAGCCCCGCGTCAGGCTCTGGGCTGATGGCTCAGAGCCTGGAGCCTGTTTCCGATTCTGTGTCTCCTTCTCTCTCTGCCCCTCCCCCGTTCATGCTCTGTCTCTCTCTGTCCCAAAAATAAATAAACGTTGAAAAAAAAAAAATTTAAAAATGGGTCCCTTCAAATGGACTAGCCCATGTTTACACAATTAAATGTTAAACTGTTTTAAAAAAAACTCCCAAGTTGTAATATTTATATTAATAAATTATATGGGGTGCCTTAATTCCTTACAGGGTTAATTAATTTAAAAAATAAGTATCTTTTTAGGCTAAAGTAGCCTCATGCTCTTGTGTGGTGAGTTCACATTCCTTTGGACAGATAACAGTGTTCAAAGTAGATACAGCCTCCAGAATGGCTTGGCTATTCCCAGCAGCCCAAGATGGTCACCACAATTCTTTCCCAAAATTAAGAGTATAAAAGGACTCTTCTGTTTTGTTGATGCAAATGCCTTTAACTCCGAAGCTGTACTTCTAACACTGTCTAGCATCTGATTTTATCTAACCAAGGCAGATAAATGGCATACATTGATTTGATGTAGGAAGCAGAGATGATTGGCCGAAGGAACTTGGCCCTCAAGGGTTAAGTGTCATTTGAATATGGACATTTGAGAAAATGACCCTCAAATTTTTAAGTACTTTTCTCATGTCACCTATAAAAAAGAGCAACGTGTTTTCTGGAAACATTTCTTTACATCATCGTTGTTGATGTGGGTGTTTACAGACGACTTTTAAAAGGTTAGGTTAAATATAGTTCGATAGTTTAATTTCTGGGCGGAAGCAGTACAAAATTTGAACAAAACTATCCGGTTCTGTTTCACTTCTGAACAATCGTGGGGAAGGGTAGGTGTTTTCCCAGTTGGAAGGCATCTGTAATAGATGTAAACTTGCAGCAGGATTTGATATGGGCAACTTGCACATCAGGCTTCTGTCTCCCACCCACCTCTTTCTCACCCACACACATGGAGCATTTCACAATTATCTGGGCCTATAAAGATTTTGTTCTCAAGAACAAGCAGACCAACATGCTTGTATCTGAATCTAGCATGCGTACCACTAAGTGATTTTTTAATGCATTTTCTTTTCAAGATAATACTTTGGTAACAGACACTAGCCAATTACATTTCATGCTATTTGGAATCCTATACCACAGTATACTAAAGCTGAACCGAAGTTATCACGTACATTTCGTTACTGTGGGTTGAGTGTCCCCAGAACTACTCAAAATGCTTCATATATGCGTTCAGTGTCAAATGAAATGCCACCAAAAAGTAAACTTAGGGACTAGCCGATTTGTCTACGGAAGGCATAAACAATCAGTATTACATCTCTTACGGGGAAGGCCTGCAGCAGAACCCATCTGAGCCAGTTCACAATGGGAGATACAGTAAATAAGTAGGTAATGCAGCTTCCAAAAGCTGTGTTAAAGAAGCAGCATTTTGATTATACTATTTTTTGCTTAATTTTTCCAGATTAACTGCTTATACTAACTAGTCCAACTCACCGAATTTTTTTTTCTAATTGTCCATGTTTCTCTCCCTGTGAAGAAGCTATCTAAATGTCAGAGGGCAGTCAAAAGCATTTGTTGATATGCCCCTTTGTTTTCAGACTCCTAATTGACATTCATTATTAAAGAGTTGTGTGACTCTTAGTAGAAGCATTTAATTAAATTTTAGTGAAATAGTCTTTCTTATCCAGAGCCAGAAAAATTCTTTCTTCCAGAAATCAAAAGATGATTTCCTCTGACATCAAAATGAATCACTAAGTAACTTTGAATCAAGATAAAATAGTCCACCATTACAGATCCTTTTGAAATACAGGTGTCACCCCCCACTTTAATATCTTCTTGATTTGAAGATTATTTAATTAAAACTCTTAGAAAATTAATATGCTAATATCGACTGTAAAAGAAAACCTACAAATAAATAATGACAAGTATAAACAGATGATTGAAAATCATATACACTCAATGTTGGTAACTTCATGTAAATGCTAAGACTTAATTCTAACACATAAAAGCCAGAGAAAGAAAGGCTTACTAGGGAAACAAATAATTCTCCTTTATGTTATTCTCGACATTAGCTCATCTATTAATAAGAGAAGGAAAGTAGTTCTTTGCCAGTAGGTGGTGCTTTTGTATAAAACATCACTCAAAGATAAACTCATTTTGACTAATTTTATATCTCTATACATTTTGAGCCTGAATCGCATCTCCCAAAAAGCCGGCCCCAAGTTATTCCACTTTTTCCTCTGAAACATATACCCATTTTCTCCCTGCTCATAATGACTTTTTAATGTCCTCTAATTCTCTCCATTTGAAAGTAACGTAATCACATACAGGAGTAGGTAGCCTGGCTTTCCTTTGTTTAGAATGGGCGTATCTGGATAGATTATTCTTTCCTGCAGCTCCTCCTCCTCACTAAAAAAGGTATCTGCACTCTCTTGACAACATGGGCAAGTAATGCTGACTCTAGCCATGAATGTCCGTGCAATCAGAATGTGAGAACAGTATGAGCATCTTAAAATTGATGTCGGCAATGTTCTTCTGGTTTATCCTGATCAAAGTCATTGTGATTGCTAATCTACACTAAGGGCTTAATGCTTTTCCCTCCAGAGTTTCAAGTATCTAAATTCTTCCACATTTTGGAAGATCTCCCGGAATAAATGAGGATTAAGGCATATAAACACGATAAAATCACACTAGATCCTTCTTTACAACAACCTTTCCTTAGACAAATCCAGATTCCTCAACTCATGCCAATTATAAATATGAGTGATACCCTACTAAGCACCCCAGCAGGGAGAGATTCGCAATAATAAAGTTGAAGCAGTTGTGGAAAATAGACAGCAGTTTCATCCCGTGTAACTGACAAACAATGGAGAAAGTCATACTGTTGATCAGTTTTAGTAGGGTAGGAAGTCTCAGTGTTTTTAAGCCAATAAACTGTTCTGCAGATAACTTTCAACCTCCTTCCCCTCCTTCTCTCCCCTCTTCCAATCTTTTCACCAGATACAGTTATAATTACATTTACATCATTTACAGCTATAAATGTAGCATTTTGTGCATTTATTCATTTGAAATGTGAACTTTCTTCACTTTGTCTGAAGACTATACAATTTAACGTGCATGTGCTTATTACACAGAGGGAAACATTTATATCTATAACTAGCTTTTTACAGCACACACACATTAGTAAATCAAAGGTGTCTAATTCAAAGGCTAAACACTGTATCTTAAATCTTAGCTTATATTTTGGAAGTAGTCTAGGGAGAAATTCCATGGACACAGAAAATGCTTTTTCCAGCATGTCATGTTAAGCCTTTCTGAGCCAGTCACCTGTATGTTTAGGGAGCCTGTCAGAGACTAGAGGTATGATTCATGAGGCCCAGACCAGTGAAATGCTGTAATTACTACCGTGCATCCTAAATGGCTCTGAGAAGGCAATGCCCCTAAGTGCTTCGAGCACGCTCTCCTCCCTCTGGGCATGCTCTGGTGTCTATGCGAGTCTTGAAGCTGATGTGTTATGTAATTGTGAGTTCCTGGGGGCTCCAGGCCTCCTCCATCTGTAACTGGGTTTCCTTTCCTCCTACAGAGCTTGCACTAGCACTCATTTATCTCAGAGTTCAAATCTCTCCCTGCCTTCTACTCAAAGCCTCAACATCAAGTCAGAACCTGTTTCTCCTCCTAGAGACCGTACCACCACCCCTTCGAGATACCCACAACACACGCGCCACGAGGCGGGGAGATCTCCTGTTGACAGCTTGAGCAGCTGTAGCAGTTCGTACGACGGGAGCGACCGAGAGGATCACCGGAATGAATTCCACTCCCCCATTGGACTCACCAGACCTTCGCCGGACGAAAGGGAAAGTCCCTCAGTCAAGCGCATGCGACTCTCGGAAGGATGGGCAACATGATCAGATTATTACTTAATAGTTTTTTTTTTTTTCTTGCAGTGTGTGTGTGTGCTATACCTTAATGGGGAAGGGGGGTCGATATGCATTATATGTGCTGTGTGTGGAAAAAAAAAAAGTCAGGTACTCTGTTTTGTAAAAGTA
Source organism: Prionailurus bengalensis (assembly GCF_016509475.1). Classification (NCBI taxonomy): domain Eukaryota; kingdom Metazoa; phylum Chordata; class Mammalia; order Carnivora; family Felidae; genus Prionailurus; species Prionailurus bengalensis. Next base: position 152,047,913 of record NC_057343.1, on the reverse strand, counting down.
CTTTTAAATTGCCTCAGTGATACAGTATAAAGATAAACAGAAATGCTGAGATAAGCTTAGCACTTGAGTTGTACAACAGAACACTTGTACAAAATAGATTTTAAGGCTAACTTCTTTTCACTGTTGTGCTCCTTTGCAAAATGTATGTTACAATAGATAGTGTCATGTTGCAGGTTCAACGTTATTTACATGTAAATAGACAAAAGGAAACATTTGCCAAAAGCGGCAGATCTTTACTGAAAGAGAGAGCAGCTGTTATGCAACATATAGAAAAATGTATAGATGTTTTGGACAGACCCGGCAAAGGGTGGCCATTGGTAAATGTTAGGAACACACCAGGTCACCTAACATCCCGAGAACGCGCTCACAAACCTGCACGCATATCATTGGCGTATGGCACTCATTAAAAAGGATCAACGACCATTAAACGAGGACCATACCTATTTAAAAAAAAAAAATGTGGAGTTTGAGGGCTAACGTATTTAATTAAATAAATAAATAAATCTGGGTCTGCATCTCTTATTAAATAAAAATATAAAAATATGTACATTACATTTTGCTTATTTTCATATAAAAGGTAAGACAGAGTTTGCAAAGCATTTGTGGCTTTTTGTAGTTTACTTAAGCCAAAATGTGTTTTTTCCCCCTTGATAGCTTCGCTAATATTTTAAACAGTCCTGTAAAAAACCAAAAAGGACTTTTTGTATAGAAAGCACTACCCTAAGCCATGAGGAACTCCATGCTTTGCTAACCAAGATAACTGTTTTCTCTTTGTAGAAGTTTTGTTTTTGAAATGTGTATTTCTAATTATATAAAATATTAAGAATCTTTTAAAAAATCTGTGAAATTAACATGCTTGTGTATAGCTTTCTAATATATATAATATTATGGTAATAGCAGAAGTTTTGTTATCTTAATAGCGGGAGGGGGGTATATTTGTGCAGTTGCACATTTGAGTAACTATTTTCTTTCTGTTTTCTTTTACTCTGCATACATTTTATAAGTTCAAGGTCAGCTGTCAAAAGGATAACCTGTGGGATTAGAACATATCACGTTGCAACACCCTAAATTGTTTTTAATACATTACCAATCTTTTGGGTCAACTGACATCCATTGTATATACTAATGAGTTTCTTTCATGCTATTTTTTGTTTTGTTTTTGCATTATTATCAAATGCAGGGCCCCTTTCTGATCTCACCATTTCACCATGCATCTTGGAATTCAGTAAGTGCGTACCCTAACTTGCCCGTATCCTAAATTATCTGGTTGGTTTTCAGCCTAGAATTTGATACACTTTTTAGAAATATGCCCAGAATAGAGAAGCTATGTTGGGGCACATGTCCTGCAAATATGGCCCTAGAAACAAGTGATATGGCGTTTACTCAACGCATAAGTTATAAATTCCCACAGAAGAAAAATGTGAAAGACTGGGTGCTAGACAAGAAGGAAGCAGGTAAAGGGATAGTTGCTTTGTCATCCGTTTTTAATTATTTTAACTGACCCTCAACAATCTTGTCAGCAATATAGGACTGTTGAACAATCCCGGTGTGTCAGGACCCCCAAATGTCACTTCTGCATAAAGCATGTATGTCATCTATTTTTTCTTCAATAAAGAGATTTAATAGCCATTTCGAGAAATCCCATTAAAGAACCTCTCTATGTCCCTTTTTTTAAATTTTACAAGAAATAATGATGACTCTTGTCTGATATTCGTCTATAAGGGATTAATTTTCAGACCCTTTAAAAAGTGAGTGCCATAAACAAAAAAAAGTTGATATATATTGTTTAAAAGAGATTTCAATCCAGGAATGATTTTCCTTCTCTTGGAATGTGAAGATCTGTCGATTCATCTCCAATCATGCGCATTGACATACACAGCCACGAAGATCCAGACAGGAAGAGCGACACTGCTATAGCACGTGTAGGACATTTCTTATCCATTCTTTTCTTTCACTTGCATAGTTGCTGTGTGTTTCTCACTATAAAAGGCTGCCGCTGGGTGGCAAAAGCCAAGAGACCTTACTAACTAGGCTGTATTTTCTTAACTTGATCTGAAATCCACAATTAGACCACAGTGCACCTTTGGTGGTATCCATATAGGATGCCAGCCTGCCTTGTACTAATGTTTTATATACTGAAAACAAACAAAAAAATCTGTCAACCTTTTCCTATATCCCACTACTCCAGGTATCCATGGAACATGAAAGAAAAACATTGACGCAGAGGAAAAACAGAAAATCATCCCTGAACATAAAACAGACACACACAAACACACACACACACGCACACACACACGTTGACACATGGGAGGAAAAACTAAGAAAGTCATTTTCCTCACCATATACTTGATCCCATCCTTACAACCATCCTTGTAACTTGATGTATATAAAATATGCAAACATGTCACAAATGTTGTTGTCATTTCAAAACACTTTACCAATATCAGCAGAGATTTACCAGTGGGTGGGAAAGGGTCATTATGTGAAAATACGAAAAAATAGCCATATTAATTTTTTACCTGCAATTTGCCTCCGCAACAAAGGAAAAGTGAATTTATAATGCTGAACAGAGAGTAAGCTAAAGTACCAGCAGAAGCCTTGGCTATTTATAGCAGATCTGACAATAGTTTTATAAGAACATGAAAAGAACAGAATCACTTGAAAACGGATGCCAGTCATCTCTTGTTCCCACTGCTGAATTCATATAAAGTGGTAGCAAGATAGCAAAGGGATAATCTGAGAATTTTTTTAAGACGACTTAATGAGAAGAAGCACAATTTTTATTGTGATGAGTCACTTTCTGTAAACAATCACTGTCTATCTTTACCCTTCTACCTTATCTGTAATTTACCATTTATTGTATTTGCAAAGCTAGTATGGTTTTGGGTTTTTATCACAGTAAATCCTTTGTATTCAGGAGTCTAGGGCAGAGCCCTGAGGGAGTGTTATTTTACATACCCCATCCTAGGGTAACATTTTAGGCAACATTCTTCATTGCGAGCAAAAGAACCATAAACAGCGTTTTACACAGCTACAAATATTGTTATAGCTAATCCTATTTTCAAAGATTTTTGGTAATATTAAGCTTCAGTACTGGTAACACATGCAAGATACGCAAGCTGCACCACCTGTATATTGTATGCATTGGTGAGTGGAAGGCTGTTCATTTCAACCTTTTTTAAAATTGTGTTTTTTAGTAAAATGGCTTATTTTTTCCCAAAGGTGGAATTTAGCATTTTATAATGATGAATATGAAGATACCTGTCATCCTCAGATCGTTTTCAGGGTGACTAAAACAAAAAAGTTCCAATACACTTTTTAAAAGAATGTCTGCCCTCTCACACTTTGATGTGTTTGTTTTTCTTACATGCCCATCTTTGAATTTAGAGATAGCATTTTTTTTTGCCCCTTATCATGAGCTTTTGTTTGTTTTTCCGGAGGGTAAATGTTTTGTATTTTCTTTCTTTAAAAAAAAGTTTTTTTTTTAAAGAAGCAGCCACTTGAACCCTCAATAAAGGCTGTTGCCTAAGCATGGCATACTTCATCTGTTCCCATTTGTGCCATCTGCTGTGATGTCACTTACATGGCGTTAATTTCCTGCCACTACAGATCTTTTGAAGATTGATGGAATACTGGTGTCTGTTAGAACACTTCAGACTACAGATGTAATTAAAGGCTTTTCTTAATATGTTTTTAACCAAAGATGTGGAGCAATCCAAGCCACAGATCTTCTACATTCAATTTGTCCATTTGGGTTATTTTCATAATCGGGTATTGCATTTTGCCTTCCCTATTCATACCTCAAATTGATTCATACCTCAGTTGAATTCAGAGAGGTCGGCTAAGTGACAGATTCTGTTGTGGTGTGAAACGCAGTACCAAGTGTTCTCGCGGAGCAAAGTAGACCTGGGTCACTGTAGGCATAGGACTTGGATTGCTTCAGATGGTTTGCTGTATCATTTTTCTTCTTTTTCTTTTCCTGGGGACTTGTTTCCATTACATGACAGTAATTAAAATAGCTTGTAAATGAGGGCATACAAGCATTTGCAACAAATATTCAAATAGAGGCTCACAGCGGCATAAGCTGGACTTTGTCGCCACTAGATGACAAGATGTTATAACTAAGTTAAACCACATCTGTGTATCTCAAGGGACTTAATTCAGCTGTCTGTAGTGAATAAAAGTGGGGAATTTTCAAAAGTTTCTCCTGCTGGAAATAAGGTATAATTTGTATTTTGCAGACAATTCAGTAAAGTTACTGGCTTTCTTAGTGATGCAGTGTCCGTGGTGCGTTTTTTTAATCAACGTTTTGCTGTTTAAATTTATTCCACTTAATCATGTTTCTTAAAAAGCAGCTTCTCCCACAAGTGCAAGTGAGCATTCTGAGTTTTCAGCTCAAAATACTTAAAAAAGGGGGGGGGAAAGGATGTAAACTGGATCACCTTTCTTGGAGTGATATTTGTACTCAGCCAGTGTGAGAAGTTCAAGGTTCTTACCAAGGGGCTCCACTTCTTTATCACGATCTTGAATAACTTGCCTCAACACAGAGAATTTTCCAAAAGTCATTCTGAGAAGCACTGCCACGACAAGTTAAATTATTTTTTAAACTAAAATGTGTAGGAAGCATTTTCAGATTCATTTATTTTTTTCATCGAAATAGTTTCTTTACCCAAAACAAAACAAAAACGGGAAAGCATAGGCTTTTATCTAAATACTTGAAAAAACTAGTAAATTCATACATTTTTAGAAACTAAAAAATCTATTACCAAAATTCAATAATAATTGCTAAAGGGAATGTCTTTAGAGACACCAACGTAAAGACTAATGTCGGAACTGAAAAGGGAAACAAGAAGGCACTGGCCAGCCACCTGGAGAACTTGGACTGTTGCGCTGACAGTCATTCCCACTCTGCTGGAAAAAGAATGCAGCTTGGGGAAACATTACATGTGGCTTGAAGATAGCAGTGCTTTTCTGTCTATTCTTTTTATTTGTTGTTGGCAAACGTTTATTATGTGCAGTTCACGTAGTGCGTTCTAGGATGAATGAAGATGTAGCCCTTGCTCTTAAGAAACTTACAAACTAATGGGAGATTAAAAGATTAGTGGCATGTAGAAACCGCTCTCAGAGACTTCTGCAAAGTGCTAGGAAGGAACCACTTGAGTCATCTTTGGAGCAGAGCAGAGCATGAACACTTCTTAATTTGCCGAGCAGAGACAGGCTTGGACTTGTCTTTGGGGGTGGGTAGGAGGGAGAAAGGCCCAGATGGATGAGGGCAGGACTGACTTGTGGACATGTGACTCTGCAGTCACACATGACACTACACTTAGTTTCATGTTCTACTGTCACCATCTTGAGAATTTCTTTTTTATGTTTATGTACTTGGGGGTGGGGGGTGGGGCAGAGGGAGAGGAAGAGAGAGGAATTCCAAGCAGGCTCCAGGCTGTCAGTGCAGAGCCCAACGTGGGGCTCAAACTCATGAACCGTGAGATCATGACCTGAGCTGAAATTAAGGGTTGGACACAACCAGCACCCCCATCATCTTGATAATTTCATCTTTGAACCTGTGTTTTGTAAGTGAAGTTTGATTGTGCGTGTACAGAGGAGATACACAGAAAAAAGTGCAAAGCTTTGATTTTAGTGACTTCAGGGGCACCTTTTTGCTGCTCTTTTGAAAAAAGGACATTTTCTTGTCACACTGAGTCCCACAAATTATGGCTCTGGATGAGGGCATTCTACAAGGAGGAAAATAGGTATACAGGCACAGAGATGAGAAAACAAGAGAAAAATGGACAGGAATGGTGGCCTATCCTGTTTAAATAAAGTATAGCCATGTATAGGTGTTGGAGGAGGTCATCAAGAGGACATGACTGCCAGTTGACCTGCAGGTTGGACCCGGGCATTTGGAGCCTCCTCACCCTCACCCCTGTCCTTAGAAGTACACTCCCTGTCCCTCAACCAATCCCACAGTAGGAGCCATTTTCAAGGATACAGCCTACAGCCTGGAGAAAGCAATGTGTTGTTGAGACCCACTGGATGGTATATATGACTGCACCCAGTTAAGTCCTCTATATAGACTCTTAAGAATCTGGCAGGCTGGTGTGGAGATGTACTAGTCTTGGAGCCACCAAAGACCAGACTCACACTTAAATTCCCTTCCATAAACCTGCCACCTACCAGTCTGGAGTCATCTGCCTCTTTATTCAGTCTCTTCTTACCTGTGTGTATGGAAACCAGTTTCAGATGGCACCCAGGAAGGTCCCAAGGTTTCAAACCAACAGCAAAGGAACAATAAGAGATAAGACTGGAAGAGTTGGTTGGGAATCTGATTATATAATTGCAAGTGAAGAAGTCTGGAGTTTGAGCTGTCAAAATTCAGCAAAAGATTATATTAATAATGGTAGGAGTGATGATACAAATTGTTAGCATTTACAGTTTTGAGCTTAAATAATTAGGATCATAGTAATGTCTAGATAGGAAATGGAGAGGTCACTGCTGTGTGAGGAAGGTAATTAATTCACTTTTCAGCATGTTGGGCTTGACTTCTATCCAAGTGGAGTATGAGCATGTTGTAAATGTAGGCTTGAACTCAGGATACCATTTGATGTTGAAGATAAAGTTTTGGATGTTCCTGACAGAGAAGTAATAATAGTGAACACCATGACCGTGAAATGAACTTGTCAAGGGGAAGGTCATGGGTGAGTGAAAAAGTAGATTTAGAAAACAGTGTTGAAGAGGGCAGACCTAGAGAAGAAAGGACCCGTGAAGAAGTCAAGGGGCTTTTAGACAGAAGGAAATCCAAAGTGTGCTGTCAAGGTAAGAGGTTCCAAGGTAAAAAAAAAAAAAAAAAAAAAAAATTCAACAGTGTCAAATGTTTTATTGAAGTCACAAAGGAGGAGATTGGAGGAAGGGACTTTTTCTGTGGGTGTTATCTGAGAATCATTTCAGTAAAAGGGTGTGGCAGAAAGAGGTTGTCTAGCAGATGTTGTGAAATTTCAGGCAGCAGGTGTGAACAAACCTTTCACAATGTTTGTGATTAAAAGAAGAGTGCTGGTGTGAGGGGCCAGCAGAGTCAAGGATAAAGGGAAAGGTGGTTAAAAGACCAGGTAGTCCCTGAGCATGTTTATGGGTCAGGAAAGACCTAAGGGAGCAGAACACAGACGTGAACCATCGTAACCAAAGGGCAGACAATTACATTTTGTGCCCCTCGGCCCCATTCCTATGCGGTTCTTTCATTTCAGTGATGTTTGGGAGTCTGATTAGAGTTCTTGAATCTAGTAAAGGAAAATTATTCAGGCAGAGTGTCTGAGTTTTCATTTTGTGAATTAAGTCCTTCTTCCATTTTGTTTGCCTATTCCTAAGGCATCTTTCCGGTACATTACCCTTACCGATCAACTACTAAACAAGATTCAGATGAAAGAGGAAAGCCAAGTTTGCTCCCCTACTGTTGTCTCCCTTGGATTCCCACTGTTCTTATTTCCTGAGAGAAAATGTCTCTATCAGCAAAAATAAAGCTATTCCCTTAACCTCTCCTCTCCCAGGCAGAGGTTACAGTTAGAAAAACACATGGGAAATGTTCAGTTTCTGGCCCTAGAGCGGTATTTCCTGGTTTTTGAGGGCCAGCTCCATCACACTCAGTCTTGACCAGCTCAGAATTAGAGAAGAATCTCTAGTCCTGAAATTCTCATGTCTAGCAGCCAACTTCTGTAGGCCAAATGGAGATGACAATCACCCTTTGACTCTGGTAACTCATGCAAGGGCTGGGCTGAAAGGAAGGAAACATGAACTACCAGGAGGACAATTCCACACTGAGCAGAAAGTACTTTAAAAAGTACTTTACCCAACACTCTACCATTAGAAATGTGGGATCCATATGAGTTCTCATGCCCTGCCTCCCCTCCATGAAAACAGCACCAATGCCCTGAAGGTTGGAATGGCCCAGGGAACCTGAGAAAACAGAAGCTGAAGCTGGTGTGTGAGGGAAGGCAAGATGCTAACATACATCGAGTTCCTTTCTACAATGGGCTTGACCTACATTATCTACCTGCTCAATGACACTGGATGCAGTTTTTCCAGAGGTCATCCAGTCTCCCGGTTGCAAATCAGCCCAACTTTATCCCTCCCAAGTAAAGAAACATTTGTCAAGTTATCTAAGTATCGATTTTGTCACCTATCACTAAACTCACAGGGTTGCTCCGAAGCCCAGTTAAGATGTGTATAGTTGCTAACCACTAAAAATATCAGATCTCTACTCCCCCACAAGTTACTCAAAATAAACATGACTCTGCTCTCTAAAATAATGGTAAAAGAAGGCAACAAAGTTCTGATTTTTCCTATGATGACTACAATGTGCTTTTTTATTTCTTAGCAATTATCACATTCTTTCCCAAAAGACAGTGTGGTGTGCTCCCGCTTTGCTGATGCCCAAAGCACATTTTCTCCTTACAAAGAAAGCTGTGCTTGGAGCACCTGGGTGGCTCAATTGGTTAAGCATCTGACTTTGGCTCAGGTCATGATCTCACTGCTCCTGAGTTGGAGCCCCACATCGGGCTCTGTGCTGACAGCCCAGAGCCTGGAGCCTGCTTCAGATTCTGTGTCTCCCTCTCTCTCTGCCCCTCCCCTGCTCATGCTCTCTCTCTCTCTCTGTCTCTCTCTCTCTGTCTCTCTCAAAAATAAATAAACATTTAAAACAAAAAACAAAAACAAAGAAAGCTGTGCTTTGCAGTATTCATCCTAAAGCTTCTCACTAATGGTGCTAAGTATATCAACACAGAGAAACTTTTCTAGAAGCAGTAGTTACAGTAAGAGACCATATCCTCAAGCATTTATTCCATAAATATTTGATATGGTATGTAGTTGCTTCTCTTTATAAAAGAGAGTGCTTCTCAGATTGGCAAACCTATTTGTATGCAAAAGTTTATATGTGTAGTATTTATGATTAAAACATTGAGAAGGTGCCCATTCATAAAGGAATGTTTAAAAATCTTGGGGTGCCTGGGTGGCTCAGTCGGTTAAGCATCCGACTTCGGCTGAGGTCACGATCTCATGGTCCGTGAGTTCGAGCCCCGCCTCGGGCTCTGTGCTGACAGCTCAGGGCCTGGAGCCTGCTTTGGATTCTGTGTCTCCCTGTCTCTCTCTGCTCCTCCCCCGTTCATGCTCTGTCTCTCTCTGTCTCAAAAATAAATAAACATTTAAATTTTTCTTTAACGTTTATTCATTTTCGAGACAGAGAGAGACAGAGCATGAATGGGGGAAGGTCAGAGAGAGAGGGAGACACAGAATCCGAAACAGGCTCCAGGCTCTGAGCAGTCAGCACAGAGGCCGACGCAGGACTCGAACCCAAGGACTGCGAGATCGTGACCTGAGCCGAAGTCGGACGCCCAACCGACTGAGCCACCGAGGCACCCCTAAATAAACATTTAAAAAAAAATTTTTTTTTAAATAAAAATCTTGTGATGCATCGACACAATGAAATACTATGCAACAGTATAAAAGAAACAAAACAGAACACAACACAACACCCTCTACATCCTGATATGGAAATTTTCCAAATATATTTTGAGATAAAAAAGCAATAATGAAAAAGTGTATATAGTATGCTATCTTTCTGGTAAAAATATGGGAAGCAAAAACATTTGTGTAAAGAAACACTGGAAGCATACACAAAGAAACCAACAAAGGTACCAAAATAACAAGGGGTTGGGAAGAGGGGCCAACAAGATGGAAGCAAGACTTGACAGAATATACCTATTAATATTGTTTTGATTCTTGAACTATATGGATTTGCTTACTTATTGAGAAGAAGAAAAGTTTTAGCAGAGAAGAAAAGGCCTCCAAACAAATAGAAATGCCACATAGAACAGACTTTTAGAAATCTCTCCTAAAAAGGCCTTTGGGAAATGCTAGCACGTAGAGCAAACCTCGGGACTGGTGAGATTGCCTCGAGGATTCTTCAGCTGTCACTTTCTGCTGGATGACAAGAATGAAACCTTAGAGTTAGGACTTCACTTCTCCAATTGACCACACTGGCCAGGAAAAAGCCTTACTAAAGCAAACAGTCTCCTGTGGTTAAATCGCAAATATTCTTTTCTTAGAATATTTCCATTTTCTTTGCCATTTTCCAAGTCATTACCTACCTCTATTTTAATTTGTTCCATAATATTTAACTTACTCTGCCTAATCAGAATATGTATATCCTATCTAGCCACCTAATTTTAAGACTGCAAAAATCAGAAGACTTTGGTTGGATTTCCATTGAACTGACAGCTGCCTCATTCATTGTCACTATACACTGTCCCCACATGTAAACAATTCAGCTAGAGTACTAGAACACACAAAACGTGTCATCCTAACCAACTTCTGCATCCATAACAACCAGCTGAAATAGCATGGATATTATGTGATTTTCTAATTCATCAGCTCGATTTCCAAGTAAGATTTAGAAGGCTCAAAATAATATAACTTTTTCACAATTCCCTACCTTCTTTTTCTCTGCATTTGCTATCTTGGTTTATGTTCTTTGCGTGCATAAAACTCTACCATTAAAACATGTTAAATAAACGATTTGGCCAAGTCAAAAAACACATCCCCTACTTCAGAGTTCTACTGACAACAAAGGGTAAGACTTTCTACTACCTCTCCCCCTGAAGTCTCAATGAGTGATGTCCTAACTTTGAGTCCTTTGAGTTCAGTTATTAAGAAAGGATTCAGAAGAATGGTTTACTTCATCTACACGGTGCAGCCTCTCCAGGATTCTCTTTAAAGATACTGACAACCACATGAGAACATATACAACAGCCCTTTTAAGTTCACCTACCTTGATAAAGCCCAGTTTTCTTCTGCCTTTAACAATGTGTTTTGTAAAATCTGGGAATAGAAGAGAAAGTTACTGTGAAATACAGAATCAAGAAATATGAGATAAAATGCACTGAATGTCTGCATTAAGAAATTTTTACATGACTAGTTATTAGATAAACCAGAATGCAATCAATGTTGGTGCTAATTGTAATAATTATTAAAACATCACTCATTAAAATGTGTGCAAAGATTATATTGAGCACGAAAGAGAGCATGTTGTATAATTCTATTTATACTGCACCATGAGAACAGAAAGAACTCATGTACAGTAAGAGAAATCAGAATAGCAGTTGACTGTGGAGGTAGAGATTGACTGAAGAGGCAATATCACTGGGGTGATAGAAATGCTGTATATCTTGATTGGAATACTTTGTCAAAATTCATCTCCTTGCACATTTAAGATCTGTGCAAAAAAAATTTTGTGCATTCTATTCTATAAATTTTACCTCAATTTTTAAAAACTCCTCATGTGAGGGACACCTGGGTGGCTCAGTTGGTTAAGCGTCCAACGTCAGCTCAGGTCATGATCCCACATTTCGTGAGTGTGAGCCCTGCATCAGCCTCTCTCTTGTCAGTGCAGAGCCCGCCTCGGATCTTGTGGGTCCCTCTCTCTCCGCCCCTCCCCTGCTCTCTTTCTCAAAAATAAACATTAAAAAAAAAATGCTATGTGAAGAGAAATCCCTAACTCAGAATACGATGTGGGAAAGAGTAGTAAGAGAAGTCACCCCACAGTGCCTCCTATTGAGGTGTAGTGGGGCCTCCTTCACTACAGATAACCCTCACACTTCCATCAAGCCTCAGTTCAAACCAAGATGAGCTGGTCAAAATTGTTTATTCTCTTAAGTACCTTCAGCACACACCCCCCCCCCCCCCCCCATCCCGGTGACAGTCGTTGACAAAGATTCACAATGTTCCTAGATAAAGGGAGATAAGCTTCAGTTCAGTCAAGACCAAATGATCACAAATGCTAGAGGAGTCAGGGTAAATTAATATGATTACACTGTGACTGATGATGTAATACAACAGTGCACATCAAATAAATTGACTCCTTCAAGGATGAAGGCATTATGTATTCCAGACTATTAAAGGACTTGACTCTTTTGCTGTCCAGGGTCTTTATACCACATTCTTACCAAGTGTTGCTCGATATAATGTTAAACCTCAGAAAAGAGAGTAAGAAAGCTGGGATGTTTACCTTCTGTCTCTAGACTGTCCAAAAAGAGACTTCATTTGTTTTTCCCCCAGGGAAACTATTTGAAGCCGCAGTATGTGTAGAAACCAAAACTGATAGTCAACACAACTAGTAATATTAAACCACTTTTCCATAAAATTGATCATCCACCTACGTACCCAGCCCTTGAGGGTTAAATAAAGGACAACACAAATGAAAATAAAAGGCCCAGGTGCATTTGGAGGTGCACTTAGTGAAATTAAGTGCAAGACTTATTTGCTTAAGTACTCTGGAGCTATAGAGGGGAGGACATTGCCTTCTTCTCCTAATTATAAAAAAAAAAGATTTTTGGGGTGTGTGACTGGCTCGGTCAGTGGAACATTCTATACTCCTGAGCTTGCGGTTGTAAGTTCAAGCCCCACAGTGGATGTTGAGATTCCTTAAAGTAACATCTGGAAAAAAAAAAAAAAAGATCCTACAACATGAAAACATAAAATATTTTTCATAAAGTATTAGGGGCTATTTGTTTTTATGCATTTAACCAAATTCATATGTATAACTGATTAACATTCAGGATTTACACACACAGAAACACACCTGCATATATACACACATAAATAATGTAGAAATAGTTCACGCACATGAATCAGAATGATACAATAAAATAACAGAAAACAGGCCTTGATTTGATCTACATGAATATCTTTCTAAGAATATAAACTCTATAAGAGCAAATATTCCCCACCCAGGCCTTTGCTCACCCTCCTCGGTCTGTCTCCACCACAGAGCTGCACACACCCAGGCAGCCTGTCCTTGTTGGAGGGCAAGCAGAGGCATAAGAAATCTGCATTCTGCAAAGTAGGTATTTGGACCTAAATTATAAGGTCACTGGCTTCCTGCTCTGTTTTTCCTGGGTAACATCAAAGAATGATTCTTGTATTACTTCCCAGTGTTCCTTCATACTGAAAAAGAGGATGTGGAAAAAGTGCACTGTAAAAGTACACATGTGGAAAACGGTGAGCAAGCAAGGATCCCACAGAAATACAAAACAACCAACTTTCATCTTATTATAAACTGTCATATAGATTAAAAAAGTCTCCAGTGTTGGTGTTATGCTATTTGAAAAATCCTTATACATATAACTGGGTAAATACAAATACACATTTATATCATTTTTATACACAATTATATGTGTATATATTATGTATGTGAGTATATAAATGTATATGTGTATGTATATATGTCATGGATGTGTATTTGAGTATATATATACACACCAATCAGGCACTCAGTATTTACTTGATTAGTTTAGTGAACTATATAATATATATATATATATATACACAGCATCTTAGTGAAAAATAAATATACCTCCAACTGAGATGAAAGGTTCCAGAAAGCAACTGGACACAGTAAATGAAAGTTTTCCTTATCTGGAACCAGCCACTAAGAGTAATTAACTAAACATTAAAGCTTAAATTAATTATTCATAGTTTTTAAATTAAGGTCACTCAGCAATGGGGCCAAGGGTCCAAGTATTCAATGGCTAGTCCATGCACCTAACCATTCACAAACATTTGGTTTGTAAAGGCTTTTCAAAAGTCAACCCAAAAAGATTGCTAAAAAAAAAAAACCTTTATTTTTTTAAGTTTATTTTGAGATAGAAAGAGAGCATAAGTTTGGGAGGGTCAGAAAGATATAGAGACAGAATCCCAAGTAGACACTGCAACATCAGTGCAGAGCCCGATGTGGGGCTTGAACTCACAAACGGTGAGACCCTGGCCTCAGCCAAGATCAAGACTCGGATGCTTAACCGACTGCACCACCCAGGTGCCCCAACCCAAATAGATTTCTGACTCCATCACATTCACTTCATTATACATTAGTCAGCCAGTGTGATCGAGCTGCTCACAGAAAGTTTTCATCTTGTTCTGGCTGACTCTTGGATAATGACCAGAACAATTTGAGAGGCTATAGGATACCTATTTGGGCAATTTAGAATTCCACCCTGACCATTACCGGGTACGATACTACTTTCTTTCCCCTAATACCAACCCCAGGCTGACCTAACTGGTACATCCTCCAAGTGGCAACCTAGCCAAATCGGGGCTTTATCTGTTTTGTTCACTGTGACATCCTAAACTGCTAAACAGGTACTTGACATACAATCACCTCTCGAGAAATAATTATTGAATTAGGGAACAAGTGATATGAGTAACAAACTATTCCATAACTTTTTAGTTATTTAAACTAGGTAAGAATACTTTATATGTTTGTATATGCAGATCTAGTTTATTCATTTTAACTCCTAATACCATTTCCTGTAAGAACAAATGGCAATTTTTAATTCCCTCTACTGATGGATAGTTTGCATGGATCAGCATGGAAAAATCTTAAAAACATAATTTTTGGAGAAAAAAGCATATTTCTGGAAATATAAATATGTAGTAAAAGATTTTCATGGTGCACAGAAGAAATATACACTAACTGCTGGATAGTGGTTACTTTTGGAAAGAAAGGCAAGGAAAAAGGACTAGTAGATGGAGGGACAGCTAATTTATAATTTTGTTTTCTTTTCTTAAAAAAAGAGAAATTAAACAAAAAATTAAGATCTTTCATATATGGATGGTGGTTATAAGGATCTGTTATTTTGTTTGCATTTTTTTGTACATTTGAAATATTTTATATTCAAAACTAAAAAATAATTTTAAGAAGATGATAGGAGCACTGGGCTGGCTCAGTCGGTAGAGCAGGAGACTCTTGATGTTGGGGTTGTGAGTTCAAGCCCCATGTTGGGCATATAGCTGCCTTTAAAAAATAAATAAATAAATAAATAAATAAATAACAAAAAGATGATAATATTTTCTGCCTCTAACAAACTCTTTGAAACATAAGGACTTAAGTTCAAATAAAGAGTACACTAACATAATTAATGCTCAAAATGAATGATTTCTAATAAAACAGTTTTATTTTTATATGCATAGAAGTAAAATTAAATTAAAATTTTTAAGGAGAAGGGAGCCAGGGTGGCTCAGTCGGTTAATAGTCCGGCTGTTGGTTTTGGCTCAGGTCATGATCTCATGGTTTGTGAGTTCTAGACCCGCATCTGGGTCTGTACTGACAGTGCAGAACCTGCTTGGAATTCTCTCTGTGTCCTTCTCTTTCTGCCCCTCCCTTGTTTTCTGTGTCTGACTCTCAAAAATAAATAAATAAGTAAAACTTAATTTTTTTTTAATTTTTAAGGAGAAATACCATCACATTCTCCCATTATATTTATAATCTTGCATTCTTTTTTTCTTTAAAAAAATTTTTTTTAATGTTTATTTATTTCTGAGACAGAAACAGAGCATAAGAGGGGAAGGGGCAGAGAGAGAGAGACACACACACAAAATCCGAAGCAGGATCCAGGCTCCTAGCTGTCAGCACAGAGCCCGACGTGGGGCTCGAACCCACAAACTGTGAGATCATGACCTGAGCCGAAGTCAGTCGCGCAACTGACTGAGCCACCCAGGCGCCACTATAATCTTGTATTCTTATAAATGCACTGTTAGTATAATTTCTCATATCCATTATTTGAGTGGCTAAGAGTGACCCATTCCTAGTTAATTTATGCAGAATTTCCAAATAAACTTTATTATACAGAGGTATTTAAGGGTTATATAATTTTTGTGTCTTTGTGACATCTAGTTTCTCCACTCATACTTCCACACTCATAATTCCACAGAAACAATTTCCTCCTTACTACCACTATACTTGTAACCTAAATCATTTAGACACCAGGGATTGCATTTTATGTACAAATCCAGTATGCTTTTTTTTTTTAAGATTTTTATCTTTAAGGAATCCTTACATCCAATGTGGGACTTGAACTCACTACCCCAAGATGAAGAGTCGCATCACTCTACCAACTGAGCCAGCCAGGCTCCCCTGAGTCTCCTGTATATTGTATCTTGTTTTACCTAAACCCCTCTGGAGACTTGACTTATCTGAAAGAATTCTAGCTAATTTAATAATGTAAGTCTGCTATACCAGCAAGAAGTTACATCTATAAGCAGAAAGAAGTCAGAGTTCTTTAAGTTGGCTAAAAAGAAACTTAATCAAAGCAAGTTTGAATCTTCAATAATCTTAAATTGAAAAACCAGGTACTATGTAGACAGCTTATAATTTTGTACACTATCATACCAAAGAAATGTGAAGACAAAGTAAGAATAAGAGGAAGAAACAATTATACGTCATCATGTTCTTTTGCATTTTTTCCCACAGATCAACATCCCGCAATAGTGAATTTTAAGGAATTTTTTACCTTATTTTTTTTCTTTTTCTCTTTCTTTAAATTTTAGTTAGTTAACATGCAGTGCAGTATTCGTTTCAGGAGTAGAATTCAGTGATTCATCACTTATACACAACACCCAGTGCTCATCACAACAAGTGCCCTTCTTAGTATCCATCACCCATCTAGCCCATTTCCCAGCCCACCTCTCTCCATCAGCCCTCAATTTGTTCTCTATTATTAAGAGTCTCTTGGGGTTTGTTTCCCTCTCTTTGCTTTTTTTTCCCTACCTTTCCCATATGTTCATCTGTTCAGTTTCTTAAATTACACATATGAGTGAAATCATATGGTATTTGTCTTTCTCTGGTTGACTTATTTCACTTAGCAAAATACATTCTAGCTCCATCCACATCATTGCAAATGGCAAGATTTTGTTCCTTTTGATGGTTGAATAAAATTCCATTGTGTATATATACCACACCTTCTTTATCCATTCATCAATCAATGGACATTTGGATTCTTTCTATTATTTGGCTATTGTTGATAGTGCTGCTATAAACATTGGGGTGCTTGTACCCTTTTGAAATTGTATCTTTGTACCATTTGGGTAAATAACTAATAGTGCAATTTCTGGATCACAGGGTAGTTCTATTTTTAGTTTTTTGAAGAACCTCCATACTGTTTTCCAGGGTGGCAGCACCAGTGTGCATTCCTATGAACAGTGCACAAGAGTCCCCTTTCTCTGCATTCTTGCTAACACCTGTAGTGTCTTGTGTTGTTAATTTTAGCCATTCTGACAGGTGTGAGGTGGTATCTCATTGTGGTTTTAATATGCATTTCCCTGATGATAAGTGATATTGAGCATCTTTTCATGAATCTGTTAGCCATCTGGAGGTCTTCCTTGGAAAAGTGTCTGTTCATGTCTTCTGCCCATTTCATAACTGGGTTACTTGTTTTTTGGGGAGTTGAGTTTGAAAGTACTTTATAGATTTTGGATTATCATATATATCGTTTGCAAATATCTTCCCCATTCCATAGGTTTCCTTTTAGTTTTATTGATTGTTTCCTTCACTGTGCAGAAGCTTTTTATCTTGATTAAGTCTCAATAGTTCATGTTTGCTTTCATTTTCCTTGCCTCTGGTGACACATCTAGTAAGAAGTTGCTACAACCGAGGTTGAATAGGTTGCTGCCTGTGTTATCCTCTAGGATTTTGATGGTTTTCTGTCTCACATTTAGGTGTTTCATCCATTTTGAATTTATGTTTGTGTATGACGTAAGAAAGCTGTCCAGTTTCATTCTTCTGCATGGTGCTGTCCAGTTTTCCCAACACGATTTGCTGAAGAGACTTTTTCCATCGAACATTCATTCCTGCTTTGTCAAAGATCAGTTGATCATATTTTGAATAGTGAGCTGATGAATTTCTCATTCTTCCATTATAAAATACATATATTCAGGAAATAGGACCAATATAATGACAAGTTTGATAAAACATGTACAAAGTTCTCAAGTAACCAAGCATGTAAATTCATTTAGACTTTGACAATGTGTTTTTCTTCATTGAGGAAGATGGTGACTGAGCAAGGAAGGATAGTCTTTTCAGTCATTTGTGACCAAAGGACACAACTGAAAGATGGCTGTGATATTCTCTTTGTTTTTCCCTTCACTAAGCAAATAGTTATTAAATCCTGGGTTCAGACCAGTGGTATTTTAGGTGCTTTGGATAATAAAATAATTTTTCTAAAGTATAAGCCCTGTTTTCAAAGTAATTTGAAAATAGAATGTCCTTAAGAGTTGAAAATATCATCTGTTGCTGTGGCAAAGAGCCAAGCCAACCAGTCCCTAATGGACAGAAATCCAACCAAATATCTTGGCTTGTGTACTCCTATCCTCTGCCAGCTGAACCAAGTGGTTTGGTGACAGGAGTAGTAACACGTGGATTATAACATAAGCAGTATAATCAAAGTGGATCTCTAGATAAAGTTAAAATATATAGTACTACAAAACTAAATGAGAAAGGCAACATGATAACTACAAAAAACTTATCATCAAGGAAATACGAGTCAAAAGCACACTGAGATACCACCTTACACCAGTCAGAGTGGCTAAAATCAACAACTCAGGAAACTACAGATGCTTGGGAGGACGTGGAGAAACCCTCTTGCACTGTTGGTGGGAATGCAAACTGGTGCAGCAGCTCTGGAAAACAGTGTGGAGGTTCCTCAAAAAATTAAAAATAGATCTAATCTATGACCCACCAATAGCACTGCTAGGAATTTATCCAAGGGATATAGGAGTGCTGATTCAAAGGGGCACATGTACCCCAATGTTTATAGCAGAGCTTTCAACAATAGCCAAATGATGGAAAGAACTCAAATGTCCATCAACTGATGAATGGATAAAGATGATGTGGTTTATATACACAATGCAATACTACTTGGCAAAGAGAAAGAATGAAATCATGCCATTTGCAACAACGTGGATGGAACTGGAAGGTATTATGCTAAGTGAAATAAGTCAGTCAGAGAAAGACAGATATCATATGTTTTCACTCATATGTAGATCTTGAGAAACTTAACAGAAGACCATAGAGGAAGGGAAGGGGAGGGGAAAAAATAGTTACAAACAGAGAAGGAGGGAGGCAAACCATAAGAGGCTCTTAAACACAGACAACAAACTGAGGGTGGATGGGAGGGTGGGGAGAGGGGAAAATGGGTGATATGCACTGAGAAGGGCACTTGTTGGGATGAGCAGTGGGTGTTATAGGGAAACAATGAACCACAGGAATCTACTCCAAAAACCAAGAGCACACTTTATACACTGTATGTTAGCCAATTTGACAATAAATTATATTTTTTTTAAAAAAGCAGGCTTTTTAGTGAAAAATACTACAAGCTATTTTCTTTTGCTTCAATTAAATAAATAACATTTTTTTCAAGAATAAAGGCATCAGTTAAGGAAAACTTACCTGCTGTAAATTAATGATTATATTATTATTTCTCATGTTTGGAATTGTATTTATATATCTCTTCTAACTAGTTGTTTCCAGTGTTATGTTTTGTTTTTTTCAGTTCAGAATGCTAGAATTGAATTTTAAATTGTGACAGTGATGATTTTAGGGGGTCTGGGAAACACTGCAGTCCTGGAAGGATATGTTTTTCTGCTGTGTTTATTTTACATAGAAATAATGAGTGTGCCAAGTGGAGAAGTTATTTTAACCCCACTTTGTGAATCTCTCTGGGCAAATCTCATGTATGTTCCCCTCCTTCAGTGCCTGGGTGAGCAGCGGGAGCTCCCTTTCCTCTTAAGAAATGTCAAAAGGAGGAGGGGCAGGCTGGATATTGTGACACTATTGTACAATGATGTAATAGTGAGTCCCCAGGCTTAGTGTTTCCGGAAGCTCCATAACAATGTGGAATGTTATGCTGTGTTTGTCTCTGCCGGTATTTCTGAAGTCTGTGTGTGTGCGCACACGCATTGTGTGGTGACACAGATAACTGTTTGGATAGGTCTTGATGTCAAAACCCTCACTTTACCTTCTCTGCATCACTAATCTTGCAGCTACCTCTCTCTCTTGAGGAATAAAATTGTATTTTATGTAAAGACACCATCAAGACCGTGTAGTAGCATTGCAATTACGTCTTCAGACCAAAAGGACGAGACTCAACAGTAAGCTGGAATACAGGCTTAATATATTAAAAAAAAACAATGTGGCAGGCAAGAGGTAACCAGCCTTGAAGTAAAAGCCAGAAGTGGGAGACAGTACTTTTTTAGGGTAGGACATCAACTGGAGATGTCCATATATAATGTGGAATTACAGCATTGGCTCCAATGAAAAGCATAGCTCCGTTAAGGCCACAAAATGTCTTTTAGTAAACGTCACTAAACCCTTCACCAAACCTCCCTCTCTTCAGAGTCTTTAATAGGCAGTGCTTCATGGGAGAGTTTAGTCAGAACATTTGTCCTGAACACTTGTCAAGGGCAGGGCACAAAGCACTTGGCAGTGAGGATATCATGAGGTTGAGGCCACGCAGCACTTTCTTTTGGAGATTCTCACCTAGGCCTTAGGAAATGCTGTGCGTCAGGCCATTCTTACCCAACTTCTGGGGATAAAAACCAACACATGCGTGTCCATTTCCCTCTAACGTCCAAAGAAACAAATTCATGCCACCAAAATAATAACAGCTGACACTATACAAGTGCTTATTGTATGCCAGAAACTAAGTGCTTTACGTGTGTTAAGCCAGTGAATCTTCACAACAGTCTTGTGAGGTAGGCACAATCGTTAAACGTTTTCTACAGGTAGGAAAAATTGAGGCACAGAGTAGTTCGGTAAATTGCCACAGAGTCACCCAGTAGGTAAACCGGGAAGCCAGAACGTGAATAACACAGTCTGAGCGTATCACCCTTAACCTGTAAATGCTGAGAATTAATGCACCAACCCTTTCTAGGTGCCTGCCCCTCCCCTTATCAGTGTAATGAGGCTCATTCTAAAGGTAAGAATTTCAGCTATTATATCACATCAGGGTGGAGCTTTACCAGCCAGTGGAATTATAAACCTCCATCATTCCTTCATGAGTCAGCCAAGGGACAATGTTGTCATGAATTAGCTAATTCAAGAACTCTTTCTGAAGTTCATTTAAAAATTGAATCTAGGAGATTTGAAATAAATGTTACAAAGAATGATAATTCTTTGCAAGTCATTAAGTCCCAGAACCCACATAATTGTAATAAAAGAGAGAAACAGGAAAATATCCAAGATGTTTTACAGGATTTGAAGGGGAAGTCCGTATGGCAAATGTACTGATTCAAGGCAAGTGTTTAGGCAAAGCCTGTGTCAGTTTCGGTCTTTGTGACAAGGCATGGACAACTAGTAAAAGTAGTTAAAGTGTCAAATATGGTGCACAATGAAAATCAAAGAGGGGAAAATGTGAGAGTCAATGTTTGGACAATTTATATAAAAAAAATATGGGTACAATATGGCAGAAGGTGAAAGAAGGTGGCCTCCCCTACAAATGCAATATGCTCAATGAAAGAATGTTTTATTTGGGCATGTCAACAGTCAGCCTAATCTGAAAACCCAACCATCAAGTGCCAGATGAGGGGTGCAAAAATGCCAAGAAACATATCAAGAGGTAAAGAGAGCCAATAAAAAAAACTTCCATCTTGTGTCAGTTTTATGAAAGGGATTTACATAGAAATCAAGGGCTAATAATGAGAGCACACAAATTACTGTGGAAAATGATGATTAGTGATAATAATTGTTCGAGAAAACATGTGTGTCACCTGCCTCTAAATGGTAATTTACGTTTGACTAATGAATAATTCAAGTTCCTAGGCTTAGGACAGGCCCTGCTGTTGTTACCAACCAGTTTCCTAGTCAGGCTAAAGGGAGAGGGCGGCAACTGAATAGACCCCCAGAATTACCTATCCCTCACAGGCAATTTCTTCATTGCCTCTGACTGCCTGGTCAGGCTGGCTGAGGCCTGAGCATCTTTCTCTCCCTCCCTCTCCAGCCCCCTCCTATGCCTGCTTGTTCATCTTGTTCATCTTCAAAGTCTGAATAAAACAAAGAGCTTATAACCTCCAAGTTTCCAGACACCTAAGAGGCTTTGTGTATATAGCATGTAAGACTTTGAAAGAAAACATACAAAGGGATAATCTGCTTGGCAAATTAGAGGAAGACATTGTTTGAATATTGACCCCAGTGCTCAGAAAGATGTTTCATTCAGTTTCTCTGCAAACTCATGTTCTAAAATATAAAATGTATCAGGAGTGTTGTTACAGATACTATTTAAAGATTGAAGAGACATTAATGGAACAAAGAAGTTACTATCAACAATCTTCCCAAAGGAGAGGTATCAGGATATGACCCTCAAAGGAAGAGGGCTATTATTTAAAGAAAAAGGGGAAAGGCCTGCTACAGTCCTAATGTTTGTATCCTCCCAGAATTCATATGTTGAAACATATTCCTCAGCATGATGGAATTTGGAGGGGGCCTGCAGGAGGTGAAGAGCTCATGAGGCAGAACTCTCGTGAATGAAGTTAGTGCTCATATGAGAGAGACCCCAGAGAGATTCCTTGCCTCTTATGCCTTCTAGCAAAAAGACCAGAATCTATGAACCAGAAAATGGGCTCTCACAAGACATTGAATCTGCCTTGATCTTGGGCTCCTCATCCTCCAGAACTGTGAGGAGTAAATTTCTGTTATTTATAAACCACATAGTCTATGGTATTTTCTTATAGCAGCCTGAAGGGGCTAAAACAAGGCTCAAAGTTATAATTTTAAATATATTTGGGTGGTGTTTCCATACCTCTTATTGTCCTCAATGAAGGGTCTATATGAAATTTTTAATTACACAAACACAAATTAATTTAGTAAAAATTAGCTATTAATTCTCCATAAAATATCTTTGCTCAAGGTATAGAAATATTTAGAAAGCATTTCACTTTTTATATGTACGTTTTTGTGGTGATGTTGTTTTTGCAGAAGCAACTTTTTTACAACACTTCCTGTGTCTTCTGGATTTCTAGGGAAGAGAGAGATCAAGAATGAAGAAGGAGAAAGAGAAGGAAGAGGAGAAGGATCAGGAAGAGAATGGTGAGAAGAAAGGAGGAAGGGAGGAAGAAAAGGAGAAAAAGGGAAGAAAAAGAAGAAAATACACTAAAAATATCCTCCCTCCATGTGTTAAAAGCATTGCGGAAACTTTTACTTGGTTATAGAAATACCCATGCAGTCTTACCTGTTAGATCTTGCAGAAAAATCCTTTTGTTGTTCAATGTCAAGTTCTCAAAGTTTACAAATAAGCAGAGTAAGCAGTATCCTAGGTAGAGTGATTTCGAAGACACTGACTTTAAAAATAATTTTCTTGGGGCACCTGGGTGGCTCAGTCAGTTGGGTGTCTGACTTCAGCTCAGGTCATGATCTTACAGTTCATGAGTTTAAGCCGTGCATCAGGCTCTGTGCTCACAGTTCAGAGCCTGGAACCTGCTTTGGATTCTGTGTCTCCCTCTCTCTGTGTCCCTCCCCTGCTCCTCTCTCTCTCTCTCTCTCTCTCTCTCAAAAATAGACATTAAAAAATTTAAATAATTTTCCCTCCGTTCTGGTTTAGAAAGTCCACAATTAAAGAAGTGTTCTATTTTGTTTACTTTGTAATTGGATACAATGTAAATATCTCTAGGAGACAGCAATGTAGATCCTTTACAGTTTAGTATGAAACTTTTTCAGATATTTTTCTACAAATGATTAAAGAACAAGGAGAGCCTGTTACAAAGGGTGTCCTAAGAAGGGGAAGGAAGTGAACGCAAATGAAGAAAGGATTAGATGCAATACAGTTAGTTTTCCCTGACTTGGCAGTTTTGCCTAAAAGGATGGTGACCAGCAGCATGTTGCTCTAACCTCAGGAAGGAACCATGTCAACTGTCTTTACATGCAGAGCACCAGCCATAGAGTAGCCATTCTATGGATGTTTACTGAATTAATGAATAAATGAATGCAAGTATTTAATGGTTAATATACTCCTGATATTTTTGTATAGTCTATACACATGATCGCTAGCCTCTAGAAATTGCTTCTGGAGACATAGCATACATAGCAAGTATTTTTTTCCAAGCACCTACTCCTCTGCATTAATTTCTAAACCAGGTTCTGCCTTCCCCCACACCATTTTAGTTCCCAATATGGAAATACCTTATATTTTCAATTAGCAAAGCAGAGCAGGTACTTTTGCGTAGATATTATAGCGAAAGATGGATAATGATAGAGACGTCCAAAAGATGATCTATATTACAAACAGATATATTTCATAATTTACTTAATATTTACTGAGTTACCACGTGTCATGTGGTGAGTAAGGGGGGCAAAATCTCTGACCTCTTGGAGTTTATATCCTTGTAAAGGGAACCAGACCAAAAAAGTTGTCAACAAATATAGAACATGTTTTTGTTCAGAATACTATGGGTTCTATTTTAAAAAGAGAATAAGGCAGGGGTGCCTGGGTGGCTCAGTTGGTTAAGCATCTGACTCCAGCTCAGGTCATGATCTCACAGATCATGAGTTTGAGCCCCGCATCAAGCTCTGTGCTGACAGCTCAGAACCTGGAACCTGTTTCAGATTCCGTGTCTCCCTCTCTCTGCCCCATCCCACTTGCATTCTGTGTCTGTGTCTCTCAAAAGTAAATGAACATTAAAAAGATTTTTTTAAAAGAGAATAAGGCAGAGAAAGACTGGTAGGGTAGTAGAGTTGGCCTGGAAATGCTACCTGAGAATGCATTCAGAAAGCTGGAGCCCTGTTAATTTCTGGGAGAAGTATCCAGTGTGGAGAATAACAAAGGCAAAGTCTCTAGGGACAGAAGGGTGAGTACGGTTTTAACATAGTCTTCTTTTTAACCCAAGTCCAATTAAATTGTGATTGAATACTCTTTAAAAATTAATGCGTGGGTTAGTATCCAAAATCTGTAAAGAACTTAGCAAACTCAACACCCAAAAAACGAATAATCCAGTAAAGAAATGGGCAGAAGACATCCAGATGGCCAACAGACACATGAAAACATGCTCAACATCACTCATCATCAGGGAAACAGAAACCAAAACCACACTGAGATACACCTTACACCAGTCAGAGTGGCTAAAATGAACAACTCAGGAAACTACAGATGCTGGTGAGGATGTGGCAAAATGGGAAACCCTCTTGCACTGTTGGTGGGAATGCAAACTGGTGCAGCCACTCTGGAAAACGGTGTGAAGGTTGCTCAAAATATTAAAAATAGAACTACCCTATGATCATCAATAGCACTACTGGGAATTTATCCAGAAGATACAGGAGTGTTGATTCACAGGGGCACATGCATCCCCAGTATTTATAGCAGCACTTTCAACAATAGCCAAATTATGGAAAGAGCCCAAATGTCCATCGATTGATGAATGGATAAAGAAGATGTGGTATATATATATATATATATATACACAATGGAGTATTACTCCACAATGAAAAAGAATGAAATCTTGCCACTTGCAACAACATGGATGGAACTGGAGGGTATTATGCTAAGTGAAGTAAGTCAGTCAGAGAAAGACATATCATGACTTCATTCATATGTGGAATTTGAGAAACTTAAGAGAAGACCATGAGGGAAGGGAAGGGGAAAAAATAGTTACAGAGAGGGAGGGAGGCAAACCATAGAGACTCTTAAATACAGAGAAAAAACTGAGGGTTGGTGGGAGAGGGGAGGAAACACAGGAAAGTGGGTGATGGGCATTGAGGAGGGCACTTGTTAGGATGAGCACTGGGTGTTGTATGTAAGTGATGAATCATGGGAATCTACTCCCAAAGCCAAGACTACACTGTATGTTAGCTAACTTGACAATAAATAAATAAATAAATAAATAAATAAATAAATAAATAAAATTTGCATTACAAATTAATGCTTAAAAGTTAGAAACTTATCTTCTAAACAAGTTTCTAAATTCTATTTTTGTCTTTGCCATTTTTTTTACTCAAAAGTCTTATGTTCCAGAGAGGTATGTTCTTTCCTGGGCTTTCTTCATCATTGCACTGATGAGTTTAAGCATGAAGACTGGCCAGAATTTAAAACTTGAGCCTGTGTGGTGTGATTATGCAGCCATGACTTGAAGTTAGAAAAGAAGAGTGAGTGCATCCCCTGCAAATACACTCATCAGAATTTACATGTGAACTAGGGCACATGAAGGGACTGTGGCCTGAGATTTGGACATTCACACATTTATAATCATCAGTACATGAGCATGGGTTCATTTTACCATGTGATCTAATCATTGCCTTGAAAGGGAAAAGGTAGGACCCTGAAAGACTAGAAGAAAGAGCTAAATTTGGTTGATGAAGGAGAAAGGCAGAAAAGGCTCAACACATGAAGACAAAGTTATTTTATGCTCCTAGATAGTGGTTTTTGAGTATTATTTTATGTGAGAGTATAAACGTTTCCTTGATGCAATAGAATATGTGAGACAACAAAGCAAATGAACATTTTTTTCCCTAGACCTATGACGAATTGCATCATCTTTGTGTGTGTGTACGTGTGTGTGTGTGTGTGTGCGCGCTACAGTTGTGGCCACTGCTGACTGTGTCTCACGAGATGTGCTTTATCTTTAATTTTTAAAATGGTTGCAGTTCTAAATACATGACAGTGGTAGCTTGAAAGTGTTAATTTCTAATATTATGGTATCTATTTTAATTTACCATTACCCTAATAGTATATCCACTGTAGCTGTAAAGCAACATCTTTAAAAACAGCTACCACAGAAGACCTTCTCTGGAATTGCACTTGTTGTTCCGAGTGTCTGCAACAGTCAGAAATGGTTCCTAAACTGGCATATCAGGGGATAAATTTTCTTTTCTTTTTTTTTTTAATACCATTGGAAGGAAAAATAAAGAAGCTCATTTTCTTGTGTGTCTCAGAAGTTGATTCCAAGGGCAAAATGGGTGTTAGGAAGTAGAGGGGAAGAGAAGAAGGAAGAGAAAAAAAAAGGACGAAAAAGAGAGGAGAAGAAAAAAAGAGGAGGAGGAAAAAAAACAAATCCAAATATATTGTAGGAAGTGACTTTATTCAAATAAGCACATAATCTCCCCAAGAGGAATACTTTGCGTGCATATTTTGACACATTTATTTAAAATTTTTAAAATTTACTTTATCATATGTCATAATGAATAGAGAATAATCTCATAATTTTATCTCATTTTTCTTAAATGAGGTACATAAAAATACAGATACATTAAATACCAAAATTTTTTTGAATACAAAGATTCTCCATATCAGAACTAATAAAATTAAAAGTAACTTGTTTAAAAACCATGAAATTTTTTAAACTATCATTTAATTTTCTCTATGTGTTGGCATTATCACCTCAAACATCGAGGGACTAGCTCCTTTATAGTCTTTATTCCTGGTATTTGTTTTCCTTCTTTATATCATTCCAACACATCTTCTACAACTCTCACCACAAGTTGTAAAACTAACCCACCAAGGAAAGTGGCAAAATGTTTGAGTTTCTTGCAGACGTCTGTGGGAATGACCAAGAAGAGATCCAG
Organism: Prionailurus bengalensis; assembly: GCF_016509475.1. NCBI lineage: Eukaryota > Metazoa > Chordata > Mammalia > Carnivora > Felidae > Prionailurus > Prionailurus bengalensis. The sequence continues at coordinate 152,020,558 of NC_057343.1, read as the reverse complement.
AGTGCCAGAATTAACACCCCTCAAGGTTTGACTCTGCCCCTGTGAAGAACACCGACTGAATGGAGTGGGAATGTAAGCCTGTTACAAGCTTTCTTTCCTAGAAGGCAAGCCAGCTTCGCCATCCACAGCTTCTAGTCCTGCTTTTTCACCACAGCTTTCCCTTTTAAATGGGCAACCAAGGACCACAGGTTGGAGGGTACTAGAGAGTAGCGGGGAGGGGGGGATGTGGCTCCCCTGAAAACCATGCTGACTTCACCTAAGACCTTCCGTCTAGGGTCCCATAGATGTGTCCAAACTCCCTCTGCCACTTGCGAGCTCTGCATCTGTGTGAAAGTCATGTAACTGTCTCTGCACTGCAGTTTTCAAACTGGAAGGAAACGAAGGGACGAAGAGAGGGAAGCAAAACTACCTTCTGTGGTTGTTGTGAGACTTCCTGAGAGAAAAATCTATAAAGCATTTAGCTCAATTCCTAACGCTCTAAAATTATTAAATAAGTGGTAAGTACATTACTTAGCTCATCAGCCACATACTTTCCAGATACGCTTTTTAAAAAATCAACAGAAATAAAAATAAAGTTAAAAAACACGTTTTTCCCCCCATCCAAAGAAATACATGAGCAGGTAAATTCTGTTTTATGTATAGTTTTGTGAGTCTTTTAAATTAACCCTGGAGAGAGAGAGAGAGAGAGAGAGAGAGAGAGAGAGAGAAAGGGAGAGGTTTCCCATGTTTTGGACGGTGCAAGGGTCCAAGACGTAGCGAGGGTAAGGGGAATCACTTTAAAAACAATAAGGCTCCTTTAAGTTCTTCTAAAGCAGATGGGAAACTGAGGCCAGGAGGAGATTACCCCTCGGCCACGTTCACGGCGGCGGTGGAGCGATCCTTCGGACGTCGCCTCTGCTGGAGACCCACCCCACCCTTCTCTCCACGCTCGAGGGGGTCTGCGAGAGTCCTCGGCTCCCCGCCCAGGCTCCACGGCCCTCAGATGCCCCGAGGCTCAGCCCAAGGCTCACCCTCCCCGGGCGCGTCTTTGAACCGCCTTTGAACCGTTCCATTCCGGGTGTTCGCCTGCTTGAACAGCTCCAGGGACGGGCTTGGGAAAACGCACGTAGAGGAAATGGAACGGGACCAAGTCGGAGGGTCAGGGAAGGTGGCTGCGCCAGGACGGGGGTGAAATGCTCTCTGGAACTTTCTGAGGCGGCTCACAGGGGTTCCAAAGGTGCCATTCCCGAAGGCAGAGCGAGAGGCACCGCTTTCCTCCCTCCTTCAAAAGTTTCAGGACGGGAATCCAAGTTCAAGCTGTTGGATTCCCACGATTTCCCCAAACTGCGCGGAGGACCCGCAAAATGGACTTCTATTATCATCATCGCGGTGGTCGTCATTTAAGGTGGAATGAGACGTTGAGGGTAGAATAGGTAGTGAAAAATTCACTTGCAGACCTTGGGTCCCACACCTCATTCTCCCGGCGGATCTCCCTCCCTCTTCCCTACTCTTCGCCCAGGCGCTAACATTTTGCAATTTGAGAAAAAGGAAAAATAGGAAAAATAGAGGAGAAAAAAGAGCGCGACGCTCTTCAGGTTCTTAAAAAATATGTAGAATGGCTTCAATAGCTCAGATTTATTTTCTAAATTGTTTCACACATAAAGCCTATAGCCAAAAAAGAAGGTAATAGCCGGGATGCGGGAGAAAGACCCAGCACGGTCCTTGAGCAGAGCTCCCGCGCGGCTGCGGGCTGGGGGGCCACCGGTCGCCCACCCGCTCTGGTCCCAGAACTCACTAGGCCTTGGACGCCCTGAACTTGCGACACCGACTCCAGGGCCGCACGTCACCAATCATCTCGAACGCCAGATTTATTTTTATTTCTGCAAATTTTCCAAATGCGCTGTTTGGGAAAGGTCGTCGCTCCGACTCGCAGCGAGGCAGCCGGAGGACGCCCGAAAATTGGGTGGGAAGGGGTTGCCCGGCCTTTGAGTCTTTACACCCCCACTAGGGGCCGGGGTCGGGTGTGGGGGCGAGGTGAGGAGGAAGACGGTGGCCACTCGCTGGCCAAGTTCTCAGAAGTTCTAAGGGCCAACTCTTCCAGTCCAGTCTTTTCTAAATCTTACTGGGGAAGAAAGGTCCTGAACGTGCACCATATGAGAAGAGGGCGACCTCTTTCATAGCAGTACCAGGTTGCTGGTTATTCTAACTTGGGAAACAAGGTCTGTCGCCGCTACCCTGGTGGAGAAGTGCCAGAGTTGGGACAGTGGCCTGGGGCTCCAGGGCCTGCCAAGCGCCAGAAGCTCGCTGTTTTGACTCTCCTGGATCAGTGTGGGGCTAGTCTCATCGCTGCCCACTTGGCAGTTGGCTGAGGAAAGCTGCTGTGAGCGCCGCCAACAAGACCTGAGACTGGGTCCCTGGGGGCCTGATGGGCTCAGGTATGCCCTCGGTAAGTCCCAGTTTACAGGGAGGAGAGCGCTCATTGTGTCTTTGATGACAGGGCAAAGAAGGGTGCTACGTGGCCAAAGGTAAGTCAAGTTCCCATGGGCCCCAAAGAGGCAAGACTCCAGTTTGGAAACTACTCTAACCTAGGCATAGACCCCCACCTCTGGTCCCAGGTGTGCAGTCGCCCCAAGTGGTGCCAAGAATGATTTGTGCCATTTCCTGGGGGCACGCAGCTTAAGCAAGGAGGGCAGGAACGCGAGTCTATCCATGCTTGGAGCGCTACAAGTTTTTTTTGTTTTGTTCTGTTCTGGTTTTTACTCCGAAGTTGATGGGGTTGTCTATCCCTTGGTTAGAGGGAAGCTTTGCGGTGAGGTGAGGGGAGGTCGAGGAAAATGTCTACCACCAGATGCCCTGCTGCTATGCGGGTCACGTCTTTAAGTTCTTCTAAAGAACTTTAAAATTGAAAATTTTTAAAATTGAAAATTGTTGTTTCCTGGTCAGTTTACTGATGAGAGCACTTGAAAAACTATTACAACTCGCTTTTACCTATTAAAATCTATTATTTTATTATTGCGTTTTTGTTGCAACTGATATTTTATATTTGGGACTTTAAACGCTCATACTTCACTTAAGCAGCTCTCGATCCTGCCTCTTGGGTCTGCAATGAAATACAGCCCTTTGAAACCTTCGGTCTCCATGGGTTCATTCTCATCGCGTATTCCACACCCTGATGGGGTACCGTCCACCCCACGCCAGCCCACCCCACGCCCGCACTGCATTCTGACAGTCTTGCCCTGAGGGTAGCCACCGCACACCCTGTGGCTTCCTTCCGGCTCTGGACGGCCCCATTCACAGGGGCCAGTTCACAGGGGACCCTCAACGTCTCTGGCCGGAAAAGGAGGGGATGGGAGCTCCCTCTCTCGGCGGTGCTGAACCCCCCATGCCCAGGGTTCACTCGGAAACTCGGCCACCACCCAGGGCCGGGCGGAAGGTGGGGTGGGGGTGGGGGGGAGGCGAGGCCTTGCTCCTTCCTCAGCCTTCCGGCCTCTGCGCCTTACTTCCAGGACATTTCCGAACGCGCAAAGGGGAGAGGGGGAAATTCGGCGAAATAACACTGCCCTCCTCCCCCGCCCAACTCCCAGTCCTGCTCTTCCTTCCCCTGAGGCCCCAACTTTATTCTGCCACCAGAGGAGACTGCTCTCTGTCCCTCCCAGAGGTTGTTGTCCCCAGCTATAAGGCCCCAGTCGCGCTTCTAACGGTACGTGCGGGCGCAACCCGACTACTGTTCTCCGGGCGCAGATCCCCAGTCCCGGGCGGTGTGAAACCAGCCCCGAGCCGGTTGCGCTCACGGTGTGAGGAGAGAAAAATGCCTCGGCTTCCCCATATCAGCAGCCCCCCCCCACCCCAACCCTTAACGACAGATTCGAGCACCTGCAGATCAGCCTGGCACAAAGGGAGGAGGGCCCGCGACCGGCTGGAAGCAACCCCGGGGACGGGGTCCCCGCCACGTTCCTGTGGCGAGCAGCTCACCATTCGAGCTTCGGCCGGCCCTCGGGGGAATAGTGCCTGTGAGGAAGCAAGACTACGAAATCCTTAAATGCCCTGAGGACAGGACCTGGGAGGCAGGGTCCAGGCCAGTCCTCTGGGTCCGCAAGGTTCCCTCACTCACTGCCAGGGGGCGGAACCCTGAGCTCCGAAGTGGCGGGTCGTGGGATTTTACCAAGGCCTCACCAGCTCCTGCGTTCTACTGAGGTGTGCACGTGGGGAAAGCTAAAATGCAGAAATATATTTATTCCCCCCAAATGAGCGTTCAGTCTAAATTACTACGGTCCATGCTTTGCCTTTGACTCGTATAGTCCTGGAACGATCTTCTCCGAAACTTCTACACTAGTTTAGCTAACTGATTAAATAAGTGGAGGTGAGACAAAACCAGGTCATTTCATTCTCCTCGCCTTTCTCCTCGCCTTTCTCTTTATTTCTAAGATGTGAAAAGGCTTTTTTGTGTTACCGTTACTAGTATTTTGGTGGCGTTTGTCTTCTAATTTGCCTGAGGAGTGTGAACTCAGAGGCATCTGGACTGTTCAACACATCATTTGCTCTTTTGCTTTCCTCTTGTTAGCCAAATAAGCATCTTTTTAAAAAAAATTTTTTAATAGCAAAAACAGGTCACGGGAGTGCTGAGGAACTTTGGTTACAGAAACACATTCTGATTCCTCTCCCCGACTGGATAAAGGCCCCCGGAGCTTCGAAAGCTCTGCTTTCCTGTAGGTTCGGAAACCAAAGTTCTTGAAGCTCACTTCTCAAACCCCTTCCGCAGGATCTCCCTCCCTTGCTGAAAGGAACTGTAAACAATGACTTGTGTTTAGAAATAAAAACACGTTAGGTTTAGAGTTCAGATGCACCGGAAGGGGGAAAGCCCTGGATCGGCATCCCTTGCTGTGGGTTCTCTTCTCCTTAAACTGGAGACCCGTGTACCACCCTGTCGCTGGGTTCAGAGGAAACGCCAGGCGTCCGCGCACCAGAAGTTTTCTCCGCTAAGGAGCCCCGACTGCAGACTCGCTGGAGCTGCATATCCCCTCGTGTCCACTAGAGGTCACTGGCCCCTCGCAGCTCACAGCGCTGCCGGCCGCCCCCCGCTCCTTAAGCTCAAATTAGCCGCGCGTTAATTAACACCCGAGTCCATCAAGGCGCGTTCTTCGGTACAGTACTCCGTCAGGGCTTATATAGGCAACCCAAACCCAGCCAAAGCAAACCTCCCCAAACCCAACACTTCCAGCATGTCCAAAATGGGAGACAGGCGCCTGAGTAACCCGGGGCAAGGTATAGTGCCATCACGCTTTAACTTTTGTTCTGTGGGGCTTGCTAAATTGCTGTAAAGATAACATTCTCTGCTAGCGCAGGTTCGGCGGGGCAGGCTCTGCGCTCCAGCTTTCGGAGGCTGGACAGCGTGCGTTCTGGCCCCTTTAGCATACAGGTCCTCCGGGCGGATTTTTCCAACTCGGTAGCCACGGGGGGAAAGCGGTCCAGGTCCACACCGTCCTAGGCGCACACGAATATAAAAGAATGTTTATTTAGGGCGCGGAGTACATAAAAATGCCCAGATGTCTTTGAAATTGGTAGAGCAAAGAAAAGGAAACGACGCCGTTTCTCATGCGTATTGACGCGGTCTGGGGGAAGGGGTGGGGTGGGATGGTTGAGAGGGACACTAGGAAAGCGACCCTGGTGATTTTAACCTGCGAGGAACCGGGTGCCTGCAAATGTCCAGGGAAGGTCCCCTGTCTCTTGCTGAGTGTTCGTGGGGTTTTTTTGGTTGTTGTTGTTTTGTTTTGTTTTAAAGATACACACAGAGCTTTAGACCTAGCTTTTTTTTCTTTCTTTCTTTCTTTCTTTCTTTCTTTCTTTCTTTCTTTCTTTCTTTCTTTCTTTCCCAACTAAAGCCCCCAGAATATTTCCCACTATGGACTGAGGAGACTGAGTCATGTCTTCAGGGCCTCAGCTAAATCCCTAAGAACGGCATGAAACGAAGCTCAGGTTTATTCCAGTAGCGCTGTCCAAGTTTATGATATTTGTAAACCGCCAGGACAAGTGCCTTTGCTACGGTGTTCTGGTGGGCGGAAGGGTCACCTGAGGAGCTCATAATTCTTTTGGAGAAAAATTTGGGGGACATTAATACTGGTTTTGATAGGAGTTTACGCGGTCGGAGGTCTTTCGCTTTAGCGGGGAAACAGGAGGCTTGGGAAGGAGGACTGTGGATATCCTAGCAGTTTGGGGACCGACCTTTTGCACGGAGTCATTGGTGCAGACCCCAAAAATCTGGACATTCAGGTCTTTGGGAGAGCGAGATTCAGTGCATTAGCCACGGTTTATCCAAACTGCTCAGTTACAGGCAAAAGATACCTGCCGTGCCCTCATTGTGGATAGGGCTTCTCTTGGGTTGGTTTAATGATGGCCGATTAATAAAGCCAGTAGTCCGCTTTCAGTGGGAAGGGACCTCCCATTAGGCCACGCCGTAGCTACCTCCAAGGTCAGCATCAATAGCACCCAGGGGGCGGGTGCAGGCCAGTAGAGAGGGCTCTCGGAGGCCCCGCAGCAGGTGAGTATCCCGCCCTTACAAAGGTCTGAGGGGGCGCCTCAGGTAGCTCACTCTAGCCTGGAGCAGCGAGGGACAACAGATGTCCCTGGAGAGAACTCTGGAACCTAGAAACTGCGGCTTCGATTTTGTGTGTGTGTGTGTGTGTGTGTGTGTGTGTGTGTGTGTGTGTCTGCGAGGTACTGAGAAGCCACCCTTGACACCTCTCCTCCAGGATACAGTTCCCACCTCCCTCCCCAGGCCGAGGCGCCGCCCCCCAGCCCGAAATTCGTTCCTCTTCTCCTTGGCCTTTGGCCCGGGCGCTGCCAAGCCAACGTTCCAGGCCCGATCCGCCGCCAGAACCCGATCCAGCTCAGCACCCACACAGGTGTCAGCTTGAGCTGACATTATGTAATGGATTTGGCAGCCCGGGCTCTTACCAAACGGAATTAAGGAGGGTAGGGTTTTCTCTTTTCTTTTCCTTTTTCTTTTGACTACATCTGGTGTCAGGTGTACTTGATCCGCGGCAGCAGGTGTTTTTTTGCAGGAAAAGACCAAGCGGAATGGCGGCTCAGGTCAAAGCACTCCCGGAGAAGGGCCAGAGACAGGCCTGGGAGCCCTGTGACCAGCCTCCAAGCTCCCCTCCCGGAGCCGCTCACCTGAGGTTGTCCGGCGGCCGCAGCCTCAGCGAAGGGTGGCCTGAAGTCCAGGCGGGAGGGGCGTGAAGGAGGCACCCCCCCACCCCCGGCTCGCTCTGTTTTCTGGCCAAAGCGTATGACTCTTTGCCTTTTATTAGCCTACATAACCCCCTGCGAGCCTGGTTGAGTATAAGATAGGACGCAAAATCAGGAGATTCGAGGTAAACTACCTTCGCAGGTGACAAGGAGCCCAGCCTTCATCTCGGTAGTTTCGCCTGAAAGCAACCTCGGGCAGGCACAGGTCTCTAAAAGTCAACCAGAGAGACCCAGTTCGAGACTCTTTATAAGACGCCAAGATTACGAGACTCTTGCCCAATTAGAATTTTAAAAATATTTTACCAATTTTGGTGTGCTGTAGAAGTATATTTCATAAACTGCCAGCCCTCATTTTATAAGACAGACACGAAAGAAAATTTAGGAATGGGGAGCATCTCCCTCTCCAAACCTTCAGTTTACTTGTGGGCACCAAATAGTTGTCTTCATGGATTTCAATGTCAAGGGCTGGTTCGAACTATTAAAGACCCAAGGAAGGGTTTGTGCTTTAAAGAGCCAAATGCTCAATTTCGGGTAATGGGTTTAATTTGGAATGATAACATAGGAAATAATGTTTAAATGACCAACTGAGAGGCTAAATTTAAGTCTCCGTGTTCAGTCACCAATGTCATATCATTAAAGGTGAAGTGAAGGCTAAAAAACAAAGGCTGGGAGAGTTATGACAGTAACTGTAAGACAATAGCCAGGGGCTGGGTGTCCAAGTGGTTATTTACAGATTTGGACATGTCTCCCAACTCCTTAATTTGGACTGGTGAGTTCAATTGAAAACTCACACTTACAAAGACTTGAGTTGCAAACTACACAAATAAAAAGCTCTCTCCCTCTAAAGTAGCTCTCATATACAGAGGTAAAGCTGGCAAACCTTTAACACTGATATTTTCATGACCCTGAAGTGTCCTGTACCCCTATGTTAATTGTAGCACCAATGATTACCAATAAATATTTTTTTTAATCTTGTGAAGATAAGCAGGGAGAAGAGTAATATCTGCAGAAAAAAATTAAAACAAAGTTTAAACTAGCTCCATTGATATGCACTGGTCAAAAATGTTTAGTCGTGAATTATTGCTTCCTTGGTGCTGTGGAAGCCATGGATGTTATCACAGGAGCTCTTAGCAAAAAGAATCAGGAAGCAGCACCCCACCCCCACACCCACCCCCCACCCTGTTTTGAAATGCACAGGAGTTTCTTCACGAATTCTGTTTGCTGGATCTCATCTTCCAGCTGAAGATCCTGTAGTGATCTGGGAAGGGACCAGCCCTGACATGCAGCCGTCTGTTCCTGGGAGGAACTTGGAGATAGAGCTATACTTTCATGCCAAAAGGACACAATGATTTTGCCCAGAAGCAGGTTGTGTTTTCAAGTTACCTTTCCGGTCTAATCACATGGTGCTTAAAAGACTGATACACATAGAGCACACTCATGAGTGCAGTCACGAGTGAACCAGTTTCCGTTTGGGGTTTTCCTCGAGTCCTCCTAAAGGGTCCCAAACCTTCCAAAGGGGCAAGCTGTACATCGTTGGGGCATCAGTGGCTATTGGGTGTCGAATTCAGACATTTTGGGGCATTTTGCTGGTAAAGAAGATGAAATCTCTGAGGTCATCATAGACGATTAAGTAGGGGAAAAAAGGAATGCAATTCATAAAGTTGACTGTTTAAAATACAAAGAAAAGTTTTGCACAATGTTAAGCCTTTTAAAATATAACCGAAATTTCTTTTGTCATCTTCTACCTATCAGATAATCCATTAGTTTCTTTTACCTTAATTGTTCTGTATTTCAGAGCTGTACCTTGTTGAGCCCCCTCCCCTTCCTCTGGGGACCCTAATCCTGAGGCCTCAGAATTAGAAGCAAAGAGCAGCTAATAATTTCAAAGAAAGAAGCACGTTCTGTAAAAGTGTATTCAATAAGCAGAGCAGTTTAATTATTAAGCAATTGTTAAATAATGAAAAAATGACTTCTTTCTCCATCATACCATTGTACTCTAGCCTGAACGTTGCCCTTATACAATTACCCACTTGTAAATGTGCTACTGATCCACGGAGACTGCACTCTCACCCTCAGAAAACAAGCTCCAAACCGCGCGGGTGCGCGAGGACCGGGGTGCTGATGCGCGCGGTGTGCGCTCGTAGCGTAGCGACCCAATGGGGCAGGCTGGGCTGGGGTCTGCGTGCTTCCTACTTTCTCTCCTATCACGGCTCTCCAAAAGAATTTTTCCAACTCCACTTTGGATTGGTAAAATACGGTCCGTAATTAACAGACTGCACACCGGCTCCTTTTGCTGAGGGGAAGTAATTTCATTTGCCTACAACGAACAATTTTTAAAGAACAACTTCGTTTGTTCCATTTTCCTTCAAAACTGGGGTGGGCACACACTAGCGATATTTTACCATTCTTATTCTTGAATGATATCCGGCAGGTAAATGGGTTCTAAAACATGCCAAATGTTGAGCAGTTTAACATTCAGGGACTTTTTTATGCCACAGAATAGGTCTACAAGTCTATGGCAATACTAATCCCTTAACTAAATATACAAATGCGTCGCTCACCAAACCATCCACTGCAGTGGGAGAAGGAGGATGGTTACAGTGACATCATTGCTGTTATTTAAATTAAACTGCTATGGCAGAATATAATTGTTAATAAAAGCCTTCTTCTCCCCGCCCCTCAAGGTTTCCCCTCCCCCTCTGGCATTTTATGACGTGCCACCCACGATAAATGTAAGCAGAATTATGTCGATCCCGGTAGCTATTCTATAACTGTAACGTCGCAGCTACAGGTCAGCAAGGAAATGCAGAGGATAATTACCTTATCTGAGGAATAGTTTGAGAAAATATACTTTTTCATGAGTTTGGGCTGCTGGTGTTTAAACTTTTCTCTTTAAGTGTGTGTGTGTACCCAGAGAATTCTAGGAACGCTTGTGCGCACCTCTGTACTATCCCCATATTTGTACATTAAAGGCTGCCATGTAATCATTCCATTGGGCTGGCTTAATGCATTTAACAGAACTAATGGGTCGTCTGTGCCGAAAAAGCATGCTCCTATTTTTTAATCCCGTCACGTAATAAAACGGTTTTGTACCAGTCTGAGCCTTCCACCTTTATCCATTATAGATGCTCTTATCCAAGAAAACCATTTCAACAACTTTTGGATCCTGATAATTGCTAAAATGTCCCCCTTCCTTTTATGCAACTTTTTTTTTTAATTTTTAAAGCCTATTTTCGTGTTTAATAATAACAACAACAACCACTCCTTGCTACATAGAAACTCGGTTGAAATGATCCGGTGAGCTCCCGCCTTGGTCCTTGCTGCTGAATCTCAAATACTGGATATGATCGGACTTGGTCGTGGTCTCCAAGCTGCAGGAGACCGAAGCTACTTTTTCGTGCCAGGATTTCACCTTCTTTCTAGCCTGGAGTGTGCGCGCGCTAAACACACACACACACACACACACACACACACACGCCACTCCGTAAAAATAAGCTGAGGGGGATGCCCCAGTTGTGAACAGAGACGCAGGACTGAGGCTGAGCCTGGGCGGTGGGGAAGCCGCCCGTGTGAGCGTCGCCCGCACCAGGGGCTATGGCTAAGGTGGGCGCCGGAGATCAGGGTGAGGACGCGCGGGGACTGCGCGGGCTTCCATTTCTTGTCTGAGACGCAGGCGAAGATGGCTAGGCGCCCGAGAATGAAATCAAAGTTCCGTGGAGCTTGGAGCCCCTAGACAGCCACCCCTGTCCGGGCGAAGGAGAGCCCTCCGCGGTCCGAGCTTAAGCGTGGAGCGGCCTCCGGCGCTCAGTCGGCTTGGGTAGAAGCGTGCGAAGGGGGTCCCGCGGCGCTTTTGTACTGCCCCGCCTCGGCCAGCCGCGATCTGACGCACCGGCTCCCCCGGGACGCTGGGGGCGTCGCACTGCAGCTGGGTGGGGAGCAATTTATCCCTCGCGTCCCATCCCAGCCCATCTTCGGTTACTCCACCCTACCCCTCCCATCCCTCCACCTCCTCCTCTTCCTCCTCCTCCTCCTCTACCTACGCCTTCACTACCTCTGATTCTCCACCTCCTCTTCATCCTCCATCCTATTTCTCTCTCCCCCTCTCCTCCCTCCCGCCTCCCTTCCGTCTCCCCCCTCCCTTTCTCTTCTGAATAAGCAAGCTTTTGCCTCTAAAAGTCACAAGTAATCCTCGTGTGTGACAGAGAGAGAGAGAGAGAGAGAGACAGAGACCAGCCTGCCGAGAGGAGCGGCAGGCAGGAGGGGAATCTGGCACAACGGCTGGGAGAGGAAACTTGACGCTTCTGGGCCACCATTTGCCAGGGCCTCGCTGGAGGTAAGTACCCTGGGAACAGCGGAGTTCGATTCCAGGCAGGGTCCAGCCTTCCCCCGTAGCCCAGGCCCGAGAGACGGGCACAATTACCTGGGGCTACCCAAATAATGATGAAAATGGAGGTGGGGTGAGGGCAGGCGGGCGAGGGTGGGGGCGGCGGGCAGGGTTCCAGTCCGAGGGCGGGAGCCAAGAGGATGCGGTGCGCGCCTGGGAGGTTGGACGCCGGCTTCTTGCCCTGGGGCACCCCGTGCGTCCTGCCAGGGTTCCAGGCGACCACGGGAGGTTTCCAGCTACCCGATTTCCCACTCTGTGCTGCGCGGTCCCACAGTTCCTTCTTTTACACATTTGCGTGCAAATGAGACCTGCTCTGTCATGAAGTGACAATCTGCGCCTCGTTCAAACCTCAGAAAGGGAAAGTTTGGCAAGGAGGGGACTGACTGCGCAGCTCTGCGGTTCCCTGGAACCTAAATTGGGAACCATAGATTTGCGCAAGGAATTGATAGTTTTCTTTTTTTCCCTTAAAAAAATTACCCTTAACGAAAAATTGTATGTATTCAAAAATATTATTGGATTACTATGTCTGATCAGCTGCTGATTACCTACCAATAAGCGTTTTAAACACACACGCACATTCGCGCTCGCTCGCGCGCGCACACACACACACACACACACATACATATACACACCAGGGGCTATGTGCAGTCGGGAAGGCTATCATAAGTAACCAAGAATTCATAGTCGCGAGGGCTTTTAAATGTGTAAAGAGTGTGTACGTGTCCTCCCTGTGTACAGAGAGCAGAGGGAGGGGACAGAGGGAGCGCGCGTTGGCTCGGCGTTTTCTCTGTGCCTGTGTGTTTCGTGTGTTGTCAGCTGGCTCTGGTTTCTAAGCGCTGAACGCTGCCAGGGGCGGGGGCCGGCATCCACCATCCACCTCGGCACCCTAGTGGCGAAACAGGACTCATTTGTTTGGTGCAGAGCGGTGACGACCTAGAAGAGACTGAAGTGTGGTTAGGTCGGCACCCTGCCATCCATTACACCTGCGGCAGATGGCTCAAGTGGTAGAATGGTTTTGTTTGCGGGGAAGAAGAAGGGAGGAGGGGGAAGCTAGAGCCTCGCCCCACTCTAAGGAAGTACCATAAAGAACCAAAGACATGAAAGAAGCCATATTCATACTATCAAAAGCAATAATGTCGCGGTCCATGAGTGAACCTGGGACATGTTAGTGACCTTGGTGCCTGACACCAATTGATGACATGGCAGAATTTTAGGATCAATATATTTTCAAAGGTATTTGTGATGAAGCACCTGCTTCTTCCCTACACACACACACACACACACACACACACACACACACGTCTCCAACCAGATGCACACAGGTGTCCTTGGAGCTATACTCCCTGTAACCAAACGTCATTGAGCCCCTGTGGATTTCACCGAAGCTAAAAGGGAGGCCACTCCCAAGGCAGGGAGCCTCTCCTCTCCCCAAAACAATTTTTTGCAATCAGCCTGCCAGCTACCACACACAAGCCTCCCCTCCCCAGATAACCAAATAGCTGGGATTTAGTGGGGTTTCTAATGTAACTGTCTCTTTTTCACATGCAATGATGTGCCTTTCTGAACAATATTCTCATCCTTGCATCCCTTTCTTCCTTCATGCTCCTTAACAAGCAGGGAAGGAAGTACACACACACACACACACACACACACACACCTCCTCCCAGGCGAGCCCTGAGGAGGGCAGGTGTGACAAAGGAACACAGATACAGTCTAATGATAGCTTAGCCTGTCTTCATTCCTTAATTTTCTTGCTAAGAAAGAGGAATTAAAAGAGAAATATATTAAGGAAGACCTAAATAGAATGAGAAGCCTCATCTCCACCTTTAGTTCACATACACATCACTGTAAAACCCATGGATATATATCTGTATATATCTGTATATTACATTACATATAATATAATGGTATGCATATATTCACATTTCTTGTGGAATAAGAAACAATTTCACTGGCCTAATTTTCTGTTCCGAATTTAATTGGGGTTTAACATGATTATGCTTTGGGGGTGATTAGGTATACAGAGAAATTCCACCATTTTGACACATAAGTATTTCTTTTATTTTCTTTAATAATAAATTAACAATTTTTAGATGTCAATAAAACCAAAGAATATCAAGCAACAATGAAAAATTATTCTAGCTAAGATTTTCAAGTCACAAATGAAGCTACATTCTAGAAACCTAATGCTTCCCAAGAAAGGAAAACATTTCAATCCCTGAATTTGCCAAAGTGCTTTCAATACACAGAGACCTCTGAACTGGGTTTGGTTGATGGGTGCTTGTCGTGTGCCCATGTAATTTAATTTTCCTGTAATCATTTTCTTTTTTTGATGAAGGTTTCCATTTACAATGAGAAAGTTGACTTTGATATGCAGTGGGGTGCAGGACTCATTGAGAGAAATGCCATTAAGATATAGCTCTATTTTATTCATTATTAGTAATACAGGTTTTATTATACATCATACAAACTGCTAAGGGCCTGCTCTGAGATGTGATTCACATATTATCAGAATACATTCAGAGAGACTTGCAGGATAATTTTTAAAAAGAAGAAGAAGATACTTGCAAATAGTTGAGGGGCAGGCTTCTAGAGCATTTTAGAGTTTTTTAATTAAAAAAAAGGAAGGAATTGGTTCTAAGACTCGTGACTCTAGGGGCACTAAGAGATTCCAACCTTATTTAAACAAAACAGAATTAGCAAAACGTTGCAATTGTAGATAATGCAGACAAAAATTTAGCCCTAACAAGCGTCCTTTCCCCCCTTTCCTCAAAACACTTTATTTATTCTTAATTTCACCTTATTCAACTTTGCTTGCTTGCTTATTTATTTATTTATTTATTTATTAAAGTAGTCTCCGTTCCCAATATGGGGCTTGAACTCACCACCCTGAGATTCAAGAGTCGCATGCTCTACCTGCTGAACCATCCAGGGCACCCCTCAAATCACTTGAGACCCTAGTTTCAATCAGTATCTAAAGCTAAGTAAAATAATTTCCAAGATGAACTCGAACTTTCTATGAAAAGTTTTTTTTTTTTAATTCTGGGATTTTAATGAGTATTATTTTAAATGGAAAAATCTCAAGGATTCATATTAGTTCAGATACTCCAATCTTTCAGGAGAAGAAATATATTTCTTAATACTCAAGCAAGTTAACACCCGAATCACACGAAATCAGGTTTCTTAGGCCCAGGTGAGACTCAGAACCAAACACGGGAAATAGGAGGTATCTGAGGGAGAAAAGGAGCCTAAGATCCCTCTTTCCTCCACCCATTGCTGGGACCCCCTCCTTTTCACAGGAAATGGCTTTTCTGCTTGAACAGAAAAGACTGATAAGAGAAAGTAAGTCTGGAATATGTGAATTGGTTTCTTTCTGGCCTCCTACTTCCTAGGTTTTCCTCAGGCCTCGCCATCCCGTGGCACCCTCTCCCAACCTTCCCAACTAAAGCCAACAATCGAAGCATTTACGTTTACATTTTTAGAATCTGTATGTGCCCTTAGGTCTCGAAATATCGCCATCACCCCAAATTTGCCTTTACTTCCGGCGTAATTAAGAAGATCATAATCCTTAAAGAAAAACCACCCAATCTCTATCCCCGGCAACGGTGACAGCGAGCTTAAGGTGCGCAGGGCTGGCGAGCATGAAGGCTAGGCTGGTCTGCGTGCCAGCCACTGACTGTGAGCCTATGTCCTTGACTCGCACATTTCTCCTCTTAGGGGAGGATAATGAACTCTCCTAGGTTCCTCATTTGCAAAGATATCATCTTTAGTCAGCACTGAAATGGAGGTGGTGGAGAAGAGGCCTGGGTCATGAACCCGAAGAGGTCAGGGTTCCAACCTCAGTCTGAATCTCTCATAAAACTAGGAAACGGTGGCCAACTGCACTGCGGGTCCCTTCGGTACTCAGAAGAAAGAACCTCGGGCTGGGAAGCGTGTGTGCCCGCGTGATTGTTCAGTCTCATCCTACAACCCCCCGAGGAGTCTCTAGAAGCTGAGGCTTTGTCTTCCTGGGGGCAGGCGAGGCCTAGAGGGGCAGGACGAGCCCTGGGTGCAGATTCCTGTGGCCTCCCAAGCCCACGCAGACGAGCACCCCCAGCCCAGGGCCGCCCCGACGGCCACGACGCGGTGCCCGCGTAGCCAGTAGGTGTCGCTGTTCCCCTGCTGGCCCGAGCCAGGAGCCCCGCGCTGGCCCCCCGCGCCACTCAGCCTGCCGCGCCAGGCAGGTTCACAGCCCTACCAGAGCTCCCGAGAGAGGGCCGCTACCCACCTGGGACTCTCCTCTCGCTCACCTGGTCACGACCGCAGCGACACTGGCCGGCCTAAGGGAGCGCCTTGGGGGAGAGAAAGAGGAGAGTGGGGGGTTGTTGGGGAGCAACGCGGGGCCCCGACGGAAGCGGCTTGAAGCCACCAATTCTCCCTCCTTTCTCTTCTCTTCACGTGCTGTGGGCAGCGACCGGGCATAGGGAGCATCTTGGTAGAATCCTGAGCCGGGAGATTCAACCGGGGCTCTACAGTGGCTTTAAAAATAAGAGGTTGAAATCCCAGCTTCGTGGGAGCTAGCCACACAAAGAGTGGATTGGTTTCAACTTCTTGCCTCAAAAAAGAAGAAAAAGAAAGAAACCTGGGCCTGGCCACATGCGCGATCTACATACCATCTTGTACACACATCTGCACGCAGAAATGCCGGGTAATCGCGACCGCCCCCCTCCCCTGGCCCAGGAAGGAGTCAGTATTTGTATGTGGTTGTCTTCTCCCAAAGCATCGCTTGCCAAATATTATTCCCCTTCGGAAACCTAGTAGTTAGCACGTCTTTGGGCTCTGTATTGAAATTCTAGGTATTGAGAATTCTGCGCCCTTCTCTGGCGTCCTGCGGTTCCCTGCCTTCGTCCTCGGCCTCGGTGTGCCGCGTAAGAGATTATTAATCAGAAGCGTTCTTTTTGTGTGTGTCTCAAAAGGAGAAGGTTTGGCTTATGAATACTGAAAGGGATATTTACACTGGGTACATCCTATAGGTAACTGGAGATTTTCTTATGATTCTGATTGTTTTATACAGGAAAATCGCTGTTCTGATTTGTAGATAGTAAGGGGGAACCGCACTGAAAACGCCAAATTCAGAACTTCGAGTTATTGAGTTAGTATTCAAAATGGAACTGGCTATGTATTTAAACTAACGTTTAAAAGCCCTATCTTCTTTTAAAATGTGGGAACATTTTGCAGTAAAAAATTTTAAAATCCCACACTTGATCTATATTTTTTGATAAACGCAATCAGTTGGTGAAGAGGAAAAATGTATCAATCAAATATCAAAGAGGATGAAAGAAAAATTCTTACTTAAAGTCCAAAATATTTTGGAACACGTCTTCTTCCTGACTCTGGGCCTTGGTCTCACTATCTTGGAGGACAAGGCTGGGCAGGTGTCTAAGTATTCAAGGGAAGCCTTAATTTTTTAACAAGAGGTGGCCAATATCATCTTTAAATGTCATGCCTTTTGCTATGTTTCACAAAATTGACTCCTTTATGTTAAATCTATATCTGTTATACAATTCTAAACAATTATTTCTGATACTGAGAGGGCAAATTAATCATTTGGTTATGTGGGAGGGGGGAGAAACACGTGTCTAATTGGAGGTTCTGAAGTTCAGTGAGGTGATATTTTTAGCTTGGAAAGTCCAAAATCAGATACTTGGGTATCTTCCCCCCTCCCATCTTTTCCCCACTGCCTCCCCATTTTACTTTTATTCACCCAACCCTTTGGGCTCTCTTTTCTGTTTTCTCCCACTTTCCTTTGCCTCTGTCTTCCTTTCTGTCCTTGTCATCCCACCCCCCCATCCTCACCACCACAGCTCCTTTCCTCTTTCCTCTCCCTTCCCTTCTTTTCTCCACCCCCCCCCCCATTCCGCTCCCTTTCTTCTATGTTGTGTGTATCTCTCTCGGTTTCCGCCCCCCCCCCCGCACACACACCCCCCATTTATCGCCTGATCCTATCAGTCAAGTTAATATAAAAGTAGCAAGTGGGAGGCCTGGACACTTTGGGGAGGTGTCGGCCGCTGCCAGGTTACCGGACGGAGTGGTGGCCCTAGATGCAGGGCACGCAGCTTGTGGAGGAGTTGGGGTCTGCCCGAGGTTGCGGGGCTTATTCAAATGCCGCCCGCTGCTGCTGTGATTCGCAGGGACTCGGCCTCCATATGGTAATGCGGGGCGGAGTGGGGGGAGGCGCAGAGGGTAGAGGAGGGGAGGATGGGGGTGAGGGCGGGGTGGGAGGGGGCTCCGGCACCGCGCGCTCGGCTGCCGGGCTGGGACAGAGCACCCGGACCCGCGGCGGCGGCGGCAGCGGCGCTACCCACCCTCCGCCACAACACCCACTGAACCAGCGAGCCACCGAGCCACCGGCCCCCGGGGTAAGCCACAGCGCGCGCACGGCAGTGACGGTGACGGTTCAGATGCTTCAGGTTACTACCATGAGCCAATAAGGGAGATTAGAAACAGAAAAGGAGATTACTGAGAGATCAGAGATAAGAGGTGTACCTCTCTGTGTCCCTTGTCACACAGCGCGCGCGCGCACGCACACACACACACGTCTGTACACACATGCATGCACAGACATCCGTACATGCACACATTCCTTGCTAGTACCATCTAAATATATGCACCGCCACTCTACGCCCTGAAACGTGGCGGTGTATTTGTCCTGTTCCCTGCATAAAGGCAGGCAGGTATGTTAGAGAGTCTAGGCAGGAACAAACCGCCACGCACGATTGAACTGCAGCCAAACTGGAAGAGACATTTAACCTGCCGAATTGTTTCGCTCAGCCAGGTGCCCCCCAGAAACCGGCAATTCTGCAACCAGTTGTGAAATTCTGCAACTATTCATAAAATGTGCTGAAAACGTACTTTAGGAAAGGCAATCTTGCTATGTATGGCAAGGTAAGGGCAAACCTAAAGGATGAGTGTGTTTCCGTTTTTTAATGTTTTACGTGTAGCCATCTGACCACTTTTTATTGGGTGACATATCATATGAGCACTTTGGTGTAGGGTTGGAAAAACTACAGCCAGAGGTAAGGCTGGAAATGCCATAAGAATTAAGCGTGCTAAAAATGGATGCTGGATAGTCCAGCATGAAAGATGGCATACAGCTGTAGGTTTAAAATGGGAGAAAATACATCTGAATATTTATACATGAAAGCCATTGGGGAGGGCCGAGTCTTGCCCTGAGTATCTGTGCAGGTAAGTTATTCATAAGAAAACTAATTACCTGTGCATGTACTTGGATTTGTTTAATTGAATAAGCTGCATGTGTGCATACTTGCTGTTCTTGGTGGCTATGCAATTATGGATTCAGTCTTTTAAAAATGATAGCTTTGGGGGAATCTTAAAAGTGGACTTCATACATATATATTTCCAAAAGCCATTGTGCTGAATAGATACGTTGCCAGGAAGGAAAATCTGACCCTATGAACGAGATTACCATTGCTTGAAATCTAACTCAAGGCCTGTATATTTTAGGGTAAATCAACTGACTTAATATAGTCAGTTGTTTTGTTCATTTGTTTTCATTTCAAAATCAGGAATTAAGGATGCTTTTCAATCGAGATAATGTGCCTGTTTCCAGTCATATGAGATAAAAATGAAACTCAGTAAATTTTGAGTGTAGCAGATAAGGTACAACATACAACATGGTTGAAAATGTCTTCCTTGCAGAAGGCTGTCCGTTGCTGTGTCTACACATTTTAAAATAATTTTTTTTTACAGTAAGAAATGCTATAAGGCTATAGGGTAGCGAATGCCGCAACTCTCAGGCAATCAGCACAAAAATTCTTTAGAATCTTTGGAGTCACTTCCCTTTTTACATACATAATCCCAAACACACTGGCCCGAACTGTGTTTTTGCTAATACTAAGTTAATTAGATAATCAAACTTAGAGCCTTCAGCGATGGACATTACAGCCGACCAAGGGGGTATGTCAGGAAAGAAAAAAAAAAAAATGTGTCTTTTCTTTTATGACCAAAGCAGGAGGTTATACAGCTGGCATTACATACATGACAGATGTGCATATTTGGAGCCTTAAATACACAGAAGCAGAGAGGCAACTGTGCATATTATCTACCAAAAGACAGCAGCAGACACTCGCCAAAAAATACAGACAGAAAGGGACAAGAAAGACAGATAGACATAGTAAGCTAGCAAAAAAAGGAACGGAGGGGAGAATCAATAAAACGATACAATCTGAACTTTTCGCGAATTAAAAAATGCAAATATATCTTTACATATGCATCAGTATTAAAAATAATACACGCTGGAACCAACAGGAGCGGGAGCAGGAGGAGGAGGAGGAGAGGTGGAGGAGGAGGAGGAGAGGAGGAGGAGGAGGAGGAGGAAAGAATGGAGGCGCCGCGGAGCCCTGATTATGCATGGGCTGGAGCTGCCTCCTCTAACCTGTTCTTCTCCGAGCCCGGCAGCCGGCGGTCCTCAGCCGCCCACAGAACAGGAGCCGAAACAACCGTTCCCGAAGGCTACAGCGTTTATTTTTCTCTTTTGGGGGTTTTGGCGGTTGTTTCAGGGGCTCGCCAACTGGCCCCTTTAATTAAAAGCTTCAATAAAAGGCGATCGCGCCAGGAATGCACCGGCTCCTCTCCGCGCAGGATTTGCATATTTTTTTAATGCCCTAATTTCCTTGATGTATGTAAATGTAGCCGGACGTAGAGGGAGACAGGGAGCTGACGTCAATGGACGTGACCTCGCAGCTAAACCTTGAACGTGAAGCCGGGATGGGGGAAAACACGGAGCGGCAGCCGGCGGAGCCCGCTAGTGCGGGCGGCGGCAGCGGCAGTAGCCAAGCCCAGGCCGGAGGAGGCCAACGGGCCCCGTCCCGACCCCGGGGAGGACGAGACTCCGTCTTCTTTCGCCACTGCCTGGCTTCCAGACTCTCCAGCCTTCCGGCCGCACACACAAGCTCTTGTCTTGCGCCTCCAAACCCACCAAATACATGTTCTTTTGCTTCCCTCAGAAAAACAGCACACTCAAAAACAACAAACCAAAATCAACAGATAACAAACCAGATCAGATCCCCAAATGTTATAAGACCAATGCTCAGGTAGCTTATTAGAAAGAAGACTGACAATGGAACATAATTTGTTTTTTTCGTTTCTTTTTGTGGGTTTTTTTTTTTTTTGGCTTCTCTCCACAACAAGAAGAGGGGGCGACCTCAGACAACAGCAAATCATTCCTAAAACATGATAAGCTACACGTGTTTCCAGTAGGGAGAGGTAAATCGCCCAGCCGACTGGTGGGAGCTTCTCTTTTTGGTACCTATTTATCTGTGCACTCATTAAGCGCGTCAGCTTCATTAACAGGCATGCTGTTAGCCTGCGTTGTAATGTGATGAAGTGTGCGTGCGTGTGTGTGTGTGTGTGTGTGTGTGTGTGTGTTTTAAAGGGGTGCTTGGGCTGGTGAGCACCAAGGCAGGGGCTGCGAGCGAGATGAGAGAGAGATTGGTGATTCTCCGAGACCGCCTCTGGGATTTATCTGCGGGGCCATCTCAGCCAGAGATCCTGGGCTGGAGTTGGAGTTTCACCCATTTGGGGAGGCAGGGTGTGCTGGTCAGAGAAGGCTCTCTCTCTGAACAGCCAGGTCTTTCCTATTACATTGTGTGGGAGGAGGGCTTTTGAGGTGTAAGCCGTTCCGTGGTCGCAGCCCGGGGCGCTGCCTCGCTGGATTCAGCCTGGTGTGTTTTTATCTTGGAGCTCAGCAGCCTCGGCGAGGAGGTAGCGACTCTCGGCTAGCCGGCAGGGAGGCCTTCACACTACTCCCCACCCCCGCCCCTCACCCAGCACCGCGCGCCGGCGTGTGCGTGCCTGCGCACCGGGCGGGAGCCACTGGCACCTCCCAGTGCACATCCGCCCCCGCTTCTGCTCGCTCCCCATTCCTTGGCAGCTAAGAAACGATCCTCGGTCTCCTCTGGGCCGGGGCCGTGTGGAGCCCCGGGCTGAGGGCAGAGCCGCTGGCTGGCGAGGAAGGGGCGCCGGAGGACGCGGTGTCGGCTTCCCAGTCCTGCCCTTGGCCGCCACAGCTGCCGTTTCTTCGTTTCACCTCGCAACCTTAGCTTTGTTTTCCTGACACGCTCGTGGCTACCGGGCCCCACGCCTTCGAGGGGAGTGTATGCGTGTGCGCGGGGGGCGGGCGCGCGCGGCGGGCGGGGGCCCTCCCGCCAAGGACACGCATGGCTGTCTGTCCTCCGGCTGCACTTGGCGGGAAAGCTGGGGGCAGCCGGCGGGTCTTTGCGCCGGCGGCTCTCATTACCACCTCCTTTCTGCCCCCCCCCCCCCCCCGGCCGCATTTACATACGGGCCACTCGCCTGAATTTTTATAGCCCCCGTTCCGCCCCCGGTCGCACGCGCGCAGGCTCGGACCAAGTGCCCGCGCGCGCAGACACCCGCGCCCAGGCTGCGGCCGGCTGGGAGCGCAAGCAGGCCCAGGGGTGCAAGCCGCCCTCGGCGAGACGGATTCTTGCACCCTCCCTCTCGTGCCTACACCCCTGACAGCCTCCCGGCTCGTGTTCCAGGAAGCCCACTTTGCCCCCACCCTTCTCTCCCTGCACACTCCCACCCACACCCTCCCACATCTCTTTGCCTCTTTTCCTGGAACACACACACACACACACACACACACACGCTTTTTCTTCCCCCTCAAATAGATAACCCCTATGGCGCGTCCCTGGTACCTTTTGAATAGCTCTGGAGTTTAAAGAATAAAAATCCTTATAATGTATTGCTTGTCTTCAGCCAAACACATTTGACGACCACAACAAAAAGAGAAGGAGGAGTGAGGAAAGGGGACTTGAACCAAAAGACCTTTCATTTTTTTTTTTTAAAGTCCGCAAGTCAAAAGGTCATTCTCCAAGTTTGTAAATAAAATTGCAAAGGGAGTCCTTAAAAAAAGAAAGAAGGAGAGGAAAGAAGGAAGGTAGAAAAGATCCACAAGTTACATAAAATGGTGCATTGGAAAAACAAGACAGGCCTATTCTTTAAAAAGAGAGAGGGAGAGAAAGTCTAAAG
Organism: Prionailurus bengalensis; assembly: GCF_016509475.1. Classification (NCBI taxonomy): domain Eukaryota; kingdom Metazoa; phylum Chordata; class Mammalia; order Carnivora; family Felidae; genus Prionailurus; species Prionailurus bengalensis. Next base: position 151,997,898 of record NC_057343.1, on the reverse strand, counting down.
AAATCAAGAGGAAAATAGAAACTGGGGGGGGGGGGAGAGGAGAAAATAAAAGATAGAAAAGGCAAAAGAAGTTTCCAAAGAAATGTGTGCTTTGCATCCTACAATAGGAAAATGTAGCCATTGCCCTCCTTCAGACGAGACATTTCTAATTTGTTCCGTCTGTCAGGAGGGGACTATGAGAGGTTTGGGTGCAAATTCATTATCTCTGGCAACGCAGAACGTAGTGTGGGGACTGAAAAAGACCGTGGCAATGGATGAACAATAGGGCTTCAGTTCATCAGTAACAAAAGCAGTGGGGAAATTGGTTGAGTTTCAGAGCACGTCCTCCTCGGCAGAGGGGGCTGGACTAGACCTTGGACAGCCCCCCCAAAAACTTGCCGAGCCTCGCACACACCACTTCACTCTCCACTCCGAGGCTCAGGGAGCAAGTGCCTGGAGTGGGGGGGAAAAGTTGGCTTTTTTCTTCCTTCGTCTTTTGCGTCCTTCTCTCTCTCCCAAGAAGGGAAGATCCGTTTAAACTATTTTAGACGCAATCAAGCAAGAATCACCGTGTGGAATTGAGCGGCAGTTTTAAATGTGCTAAGGGGAGGAATGATCTGAAAAAATTTTTTTTTTCTTTTTTTGAGACGCCGAAAGGAGCATGCTTTTGCACTGCGGCCGCCCTGTGTGTGACTGACTCTGGATCTTGTCTTCTGGCCAGCGCCTCGATTCCTGCTCAGCTGGATTTGGGGGGCAACACTGCCTCGCGCAGGGAGGAGAGCAAGTGAGTACCGTCGCGGCCCGCAGGCGGCAACTCGGTCGGCGGCACAGGGCCAACAGCCCGCTGCAGCCCGGCGCCCGCGCTCCTCACCTCGTCCTCCAGCCGGTGACCGCAGAGCCCCGCTGCGGGTCGCTCCGCGGGCCAGTCCGGGGCTTTGCTTCAGCTAATTGATTGTGAGTCTCGGATGCTAAACCTGTTGATCTCTTGAGTTGTCTGAGCCAGAACTGTTAATTATCTAGCGGTCTGACCCCCAATTGCAGAGAGATGCCAGGAAAATTTCACATGGGAAAGAGGAATTTTGTATGTAATTTTGTGTTGTTGGTGGGGGGACTTTTTTCTTATAAACCTAGAGCTAAGTACAATCGTATTTTGCGTTCCTGGATTCAGGATTTGCATTTTGTTGAATAAATCTTTTAACCACCTCAAAGTTGCAATCAACCTGGCAACGAAGTGAGGCTCTGACTGGATTCTGGTGTAAACTTTATGTACACTAGCTAACTAGACCTAATGGATTTCCACTTTCTCTTTCTCTTGCCTTTTGAATTCTGGGAGCCGAGAGGCCGCTTTACAGGGTTATCCTAAGTTCAGATTCATCAAGATAACAGCTACCATGGTTAGTTATTGGGACTTGGAGCATTTCAGCTTCAGATGCTTCTGGTATCTGAGCGGATCCCGGTCCCTGCAGTTTGCCTGGAGCCCAGACCCCGCGGAGGAAGGCAAGACCTTCCTTCGGTGGCCTGGAATTGTCTGAGGGAACACGGGGAGGTGGGAACTGTATTTGCATAGGTGTCTGCGGCGTTTTCTCTTGCAAATGTACCGGCGCTGCTTGAATGGGAGACTGTCTTATGGGGTCAGGGCAGCAGTGGTATTGATCAGAAGTTAGACCGGAGGCCCTGTCAAGTCACGGCCATGGCCGGAGGCTCTTTTGGAGCCGTGGCTGCCTTGGGCCCAGAATGGCAGGGTCGGATCCAGTTTCCTCCCTCTTCTGGTGCCCAACTCTTCCCAGCACCCTTCTTCCCCACCTTGCCACAAGTAATTAGGGCCCTGTCTCGGGAAAGGAGCTCCCATAGTCAGCATAATTGAACCAGTGGAGTACTTTCATTTTGCAAAACCAGTAGCCCCACCCCACTACTCCAAAATAACAATAAGCATTAAAAAAAATCATAAAAGAAACGCAACCTATTTTCGAGAGAGTAAGACTTCTTTAATATATTGAGTCATGGAGGAATGGGGGAAGGGAATAAAAAAATCCACCACTTTACAGCAATCAGGTTTTACATTATTCATTGATTTACTGAAGGAAATAGCCAATCAGGAGCCATAGATATGAATGCACATCTCACCGTGCAGTGGCCTTACAGTAAACTATTTGCATCTTTCTAATGGATTAGATATTTATCTAGGGATTCCCATTGTTTGAAAGGCCTGGAAATCTAGTTCCTTAAACATTTAGAAAATATGACTTTGTTCCAGTCTTGAAATTCTTACATGGAAGAACTCTCCTTCGTCTTTTGTATGGCAGGTTATAGTGTTCAAATCCCTAATGTTTTTTAAGAGTCCCTCTTCTTCCAAGCTAAAAATAAAAGAAAAAAAGAAAGAAAAAAATTAATTTCCTAAACCCCTCCAGATTCTGCATATTTTGCATTCCCATTATCATGCATGTCTCCATTTAAATGCAAATTAGCATATTTAACCCTGTGGGTGCTGAAGCCCAGCATACATTGTACTGAGGTTTTTTGGAATCTCTTGGCATTTAAAGGGATCATGGTAATTGTGATACTTTAAAATGAAGCCAAATCTAAACATGATTGTATAGATATATGTATATATTAAAACTGTGATTATTTGTTTTCTTGACTGTTTTTCAGAAGAGACTACAAAGAAGCATAAAATGAATAGACAATACAACCAGCCAAAGGTAATTTAAATTTTTACATTTGGTAAAATAAAAATGACGTACAAAGTCCAAATAGAATATCATTTGCTGGGTGGTAGGTCTGTAGTGTATTGCATATGTCCCAGTTCATGCAATAGGTACAGTTCCAGAAAAATCTAAGTTTCCATATGTGCAGTTTTTTCCCCTGTATGTAGCCTTTGTATACTATATATCAAGGATAATGCAAACATAACCTGTAACTGCCTATAAAAAATGAAATTCGGGATACAGAAGACATCATAGGACACTGTTCTTAGAAAGTAAGCCAGACAAGTACCTTGCCTGAACTATACAAATCACTGTAAATTAAATGGCTTTTATGTAGAAAATGGTAGTGTTGACTGTATTAGTGGACTGTGGTTTACACACATAAGAATCTACAAACTCAGTGTTAAAAAGGGATTTGAGTAATAGGCCAATTTTTTATATACCATGCAGTAGTCTGAATAGGATTCAGAGAGGTATTGTAAATATTAGTAGCAAACCTGATTATTTGCATTTATGGAATAGCATGAGTCTGATCCAAATATGTGGAAAATCATAACTTTTCACTTCTGACTTAAGCAGAGATTGTTTATTCCCAAGAAAACCAGGATGTTTCAATTCATGTTTCAGCCATCTGGAGACCTATAAAAAGATGAGAAAACAAGCATGACAATCATGTCCTAATCTACTGGCCATTAATGGGAATTTATTAGAGAATGAGCAAGCAAGCCATTTGAATTCAGTACATCCTTCAATATGCAGATTTCAAAAAGGGTATTCTGTAGCTCAGATAAATAGCTTTCTGAAAAACAGAAATATCTGAAATATAAACATGTAGGTGTTAATAGTTGCTCATAACAATGCATGGCAGGCATTTCTGGGAATCAGCACAATTGTTTCAATTGTTTCAAATCCCAAGTAATGATAGAGTCCTTGAACTGTATATGATAAACCATGGTATGGACGTTGGCAATATTCAAAATAATCAGGTGTTCAGTACTAAGCCTTGCTATATATCTTTTATTTTTCCATACCTTGAAAGAGGATAGAGAGGTAAAATATTTGATTGGCTATATGGCTAATGAGCACACTGCCCATAATCATTATGTTAGCCATTTTCACTTTTTGGAGCTCTCACAATGAATCTACAGTATATGTGGCATGCATGGGGGCCAGTCCTGGAGTCAGCTGATATGACTTTGTGGCACTGCTTTAGAATATGCTATTTTAAGACAGTATTTTCTGTAGCTTCTAAGTGTAGAAGCACTTCAAATGGTCAGTGTCTTGGCTTTCATGACAGTTACTTGGGTTCAAAAATGCATTTAATTTTTAAATGTGGAAATGTAGCCACACTAATTTGTGAATTCACACAAATATGGACTGACACACAGAGACATACATGTATCACATCTCTACTTTCACCACCCCCCACCCAGACATATGTAAAGCAAAAAGATATTCTAAAAATATCTGGCATTCCTTAGGGTTTTGACTTAAACTTGGGTTCAAAAATGCATTTAATTTTTAAATGTGGAAATGTAGCCACACTAATTTGTGAATTCACACAAATATGGACTGACACACAGAGACATACATGTATCACATCTCTACTTTCACCACCCCCCACCCAGACATATGTAAAGCAAAAAGATATTCTAAAAATATCTGGCATTCCTTAGGGTTTTGACTTAAAGAATTGAATTCATCTGATCATATGCTTGCTTTATGTAGTACATGCCAAATCACTAATGATTCTGCTTCGAGGTCTTGGAAAGCAAAGCCAAAATACTCTCAATCTTCCAAGGCAGCAAAGCTCATTATGGTTTTACATAATGTCAAAGTGGCATGTGCCTCAGTGATGTGTTCAATTCTATCCATTAGTTTATGTTGTGACCTCGTAGTTCAAGAAGGAGCAGTAACTCTATGGGAGTGTTTCTCTGAATTACTTTGTAGTTTGCATGTACATTTTATATGTAACCCAATGCAGCCATTTCTGATCATACTTCTTGTACCAAGATCTGATAAGAAAGATACATATACTATTTCCCCAACTTAGACTTTTCTAGATAATAAGAACATGAATGCTCACCAAAAAAAAAAAAAGTAAATAAAATCTAAGGGAAATTGGCATCCATGTTTCTAAATTGTATCTTTAATTGGTGTAATATTATTGTTTGAACTCTAGATTGGGGCTTAGCAATTTTGGTTTTCTTTACTTGTCAGTCTTTTCTCTGGATTTATATATGTGTGCTCTGTATGTAATTTGGTAAGCATATTCACACTCATGTCTTAACATGAATAAATTTCTGAATTAATGGAAGAGTATATATTAATGCTGAAAGTGTTTTAGTCATTGGGGAAAATAGTCAACCTAAAGAAATGAGAGTATTGTGATAAACTAGTGATGTGTGAAATGAATATGAAGGTTTATAACATTCGCTTGTAGCATATATTTTAAAGAACAGTAACACCACCAAACAGGACTCCTAATTTTGGAAAACAATCAGTAAAGTTCACCCAGGGTGGATATGCACCTTATGTGGGATGCACCTTAGATATTCTGTTGTGGGGCATCTGACTCTTAGAGCTGTACATATTATAGATGCATTAAACATAGATTACCCATTACGAAGGAGGAGAAGAAAAGAGCTTTTTTAAGTGACCATATTTACACTTTGAAAAGTCCTAAGAGAGGAAGGAGGCTAATTAATTAATAAAACAATAGTCCCCTCTAGATAGAAGAAAGGTGGGGGTGGGGAAGGGGAAGGAGGGGTGGAGTTATGCTCTTACCACCCAGGTGTTTTGTCTTTTTCATGAGGTAACAATACTTTTTTCATAATTTCATAAGGAATACTAGTGTTATTTTGTCCTTCTGTACGAACATTGATGTTTGAAACTATAAACAAAGGCTCAGCATTTTTATTACAGCAGAGTTGTGTACAACAGTAGAAACTAATGCTGCAGTGCTTACCTGTGCCAGATTCTAAGGCACACACCCTATACAGTCATTAAAACAAACAAACCAAACAAACAAACAAACAAAACAGGATGAAGTCAGCCTGCTTAGAGCATTCCGTTTGAACTTACAGAGCAAAATGTGCTGCCCTATCGCCATGGTACATAGATACAAAACATGACTGAGCTGTGAAGCCATTAAAAACACACCACCAGAGCAAATTGTCAATGTAATCACACATCGACTCACTGCGTAATACAGATCTGATTCCCAGCCCCAGAAAGCAAGGCCCTGCTTTAAGCAATAGCAAAGTGCCTTCCATCTGTCTGCCCATGCAATCTGCCAGAAGAGAAACGCAGGCAAAGACGTTCCCCAGATCTGAAATGCTTTTATCTGTCCTTAGAGAGAGATTTCTTCCAGTCTTTGGATATTAGAGCGATCTACAGTAGCACCGAAGAGGTAAAAGGCCGCGGGTTGCTTTTCCTGGAGCAGTCGGTAGTGCTAGCGGAAGAGATGTTGATTGAGAAAATAGGGCTTGTAGCGATGCTGCCGCTGCTGCTGCTGCCGCTGCCGCTGCTCGGGCAGGAGGCGTGGGGCAGTTGGCTGATCACTGATGCATATCAATAACCATGTACTTGAGATTTCTCATGACATCATCATTACCTTGGTCTCCCGCGGTCTCGAACCTTTGACCTTGCCGGGCTGGTCCACGTTTTGGCTGTGAAAGCCCCTCCAATGATGGCCCTTTTCTCCTTCTTTCAGACCGGGGGCAGCAGCACACCAGCAAGACGGCATCTTCTCTTCCCCAGCCTAGAAGCCCTGTGAAATCGAGGATCTTCCCCCTAAAACACACACACACAAGATATGTGCAATCAAGCTGCCACCGCTTGGTAAAAAGCTCATGGTGCCTAACCCAAAAGGATCAGGAGCAGATCCCTGAATCAGCTGTCACCTCTTCTATAGAATGGGATGTTTTTTTTTCCTTCCTCCTTAACCTGCGCTGGAAATTGCCGTTGGCTTTATACATCTCTATAGAGGGAGGCTAAAGAGTCTTGCGTGAGAATGAAGCAATTTACAATGCAAATAGAGGCCTGTGGAGGGACGGATGCTGCTGCACACTCCTAACCGCCCGCTGCATCTTAATAGCTGGTTTTATTTTCTGATATTAATAGATGAATTGTTGGCTAACGCTGCCGGAGATTACTTGCTGAAAGGAAAAAAAAAAAAGTTCGGAATAAACTTTGAAAGCAACAGATCTCGTTTGGATGTTTTAGCCGCACACACAAACAGAAACCAGGTCATATTCACATACAAGAAGGAATCTTGTGCACGGCAAGTGTCCTGGAGGACTGCTCTTCGGTACTGCCAGAGAGAGCGGGATCTGGAATCTGGCCAGAGGAAGACAGAGGCGTGTGAGGGAAGCGAGTTGTTATCTTTGGTTATCTAGCTGTATGAGTGTATTGGTCTTCATAAAGCTAGATAACCGAAAGTAAAAACTCCTTCAAGATCGCCGGGGAGCGTGTGAGAATGAAAGACTACAACCAAGAGACAGTAAAAACCAGAAAGGTCAGGAATACTTATTGAATCTAACTTTGCTTTTGTTTTTGTTTTTGTTCTTTTTCCTTATGCTAGAGGTGGGATTAGAAGAAATTAAGTGACACACAGATGCCAAAATAGAAAGGTGCCAGCTACTTTGAGAGGTGTTGTTACAGCTGCCGAGGAGAATTGTATAGTGCTAATCAGTAAAGATGCATGTATAGTTTTTAAGGCCAAAGTTTATACGAGGCCCCCCCCCTTAGAAAGCTGTTGTAGAGACGTCTGGTATCTAGTTTAAGAATGATTTCATAATACATAGACTTAGGCTATTTACTTCTGAGGTCTCCCTCCCCTGAAAAATTTGAAGACTGTGTTTGGAAACTACATGTACTGGGGTTGTATATCAAATTATATTAAATTAGACTTTCAGAAAAGTTTATAATGGAAGGTTAATAATTTGTAACTACTGAGGACATACAGCTAGCAGAGAAAATGCAAAACACACACACACACACACACACACCCACAGCAAAGGCTGATTTTTTATTCTTCTATTCAAAATACAAGGACAGATGCTTCTCTGTTCCAAGAGGGTTTCCTTGAGGAAGCTACTGAAGCAGAAAGACATGATGGAGACGAGATCGCCTCCCCTCTTGTCAAAGTGTTAAAAAAATGTTCTGTCTTACTCTGCGCCTAGCATTGGAAATGAAAGTGACATTTACGCCACAACCCACGTGTGCGCCTCCTCTCTTTTTGTTTAAGGATGATCAGGTCTATCCAGGAAACAGCTCTGGCATCCCAAACTGAAATAATTAGGACGTATATAGACCTGACAAAAATGGAAAGGGGGTGGGGAATCTGAGGGTCTGTCTTGCCTAATTGATTCCGATAAACGGAATGCAGGAGATGTGAACGGCAGGACGCTCCGATTCCCACGCTCGGGGGCAAGTGGTAAAGCGGGCCGGCAGCCTATGACAGACAGCCCTGTTGGGGGGTGGGGGTATGAAAAAAACATCAAGCGCACACACCATACTCATCTCCATCGCTTAAGAAAGTAGAGGCATTTCCCACCCACAGCCATCTGCAGCCTCCCAAATGGTAGCACCAACTGGTCTGTAGCTGCTGCATACATGCTGTCTGTTTCTGTTAATTCTGTAACCACTGTTTAATTTGGCCATAATTAAGTTCAAGTTTCTTCTTTAGTTAAGATTTTCAATATTTAAGGAAAGCTAGTAGAAAGCAGTTCCAAAAAGTTTCCGCCTGCCCTTCGTGTCAAATTCTCAGTCTGTACTTTTGGCCTTGTGACTGCCTTTTGACTTGTTTGGGGTGGATTATATTTAAAAATGCAACTTTATATAACAGACATTATTATTGCTTCATCAGGCTGTTTACCCCTTGACATGATCTATGTAGGAACTTGGCCTAATTATGCCAGTAGACACAGTGGAAGTAAAACTATAAAATCATCAGCCTATAGAAAGTTAATTACAATAATAATATGATAAAATGTTGTTTTGATATAGTTCCAGTGAGATGCATTCTAAACAGCCATTTTTATTTACTCTAAAAATGACTATACTTAGCAGAAACTTTGGGACTTTGGAGGTCCCCACTGTAATATTTTCATAAAAGTTCTTACATTGTTCCACGTGTCAACAAGCAAACATTTGTATGGGCATTAAACGTAAATACAAACATTGCAATAAGAAAATGCCTAACATGGCCTGTTATCTTCCATGTGGCCTAGATTACTGACAATCCCAAATCCCAAATATATACAGTTTTTCTTGAAAAGCATTACATTTTTCTTTGTAGCTTCAGCACCTTATAAGACTTCAGACTGGAAAAGCATGTAAAACTACTGCTAGTTTCAGTTAGAAACTCTGAGAGACTTTATTAACGTAAATTCTCATTATGGCTGCTGAACACGTGCCAAAGTTTTACTACAGTAGTGACCGTTGAGAAGACCCTTGTTTATTTACATTTGAAGCACTGTTTGTGCAAACAACCTTTCATTGTTAAGTGCCTGTATTCCTTTCATTTACTTCATGTCCAGGGGTGCTATTTACCTAGAACCATTGTCTACTACAATTAACATTTACATTACAAAGTGTGTGGTTTTCTTTCTCAAGGAGGTTCAATTAAGGCAATAAGATGTTTGCTAGGGAAACCTATTGTTTACTGAAAGCACTCAATGGAGTCAAATTACTGAAGCTTTTGCTTACATCTTGGTCTTTTATGTAAATGTGTTAAATATAACATCTAAGGAAAATAAACAATATTATAATTATGTGTTTGCCATTGTCATATCAAACTTGCTTTGTACCATACTAATGTTACATGACTTATCAATCAATAAAAATACATTTCAATGTTATTATTTTCATTTTATTTTTTGCTGTTCCACTATTCTTGATGCAACATGTCCCAATTTTTCTTTTTTCTATTGCACATCAAATTTCTGACATTTTGTTTTATTTGTGTGTGTTGAAGAGAGGTACTGTATCTGAGCATGGGTCTGAAGGATGTCCAAGGTAATCTCTACAATGACCTTATAATAAGGTGATATTTCTTTGAAATCTGAAATATTCCAAAGGCATGTACATATAAGTCAAAGGAAGTGTAAATATCAGTTAAGTAGTTCTTTGAAAGCTAGTTTTAACATTGGCAGAAACCGGATCAAGTTTATTTAGCATACCACTGCATTGTAAAACAGTTGGAGTGAAGTTGCAGGTTGCGTGAGTATGCATGTTAACTAGTGGGAACCAAGCTCAGTCTTTGTGAAAGGGGAGCAGCAGATTGCTGTGCAAGGCCAATGTTAAAAAGGCAGCTGAATTTAACACCATCTGGAAGAAAAGATCCCTTCACGACTTTCTCACACCGTCAGACAAAACTAGTGTCTCTTGTTCCGAGCCCTTGTCTATGCAACCATACAATACTGAGTCATTATACTTTTGCTGAGAGAAAATTTGAGAACACAATATGGGTAACCAGTGAATGACCAAGTTTCATTGTGCCCGCTTAAGTCGATTGAAATCTACGTCTAGAGCTATGAATGGTAGTATTGTTTTCCTCACCAGGGCTGTACTAAATGTCAGCACAGTGTAAAGAAAAACTTGAAGTCTGCAAATAACTTACCAGATCTCAATTATAATATTTTCCCACACTAGAACTAATATCATTGCGAGGGGCTACATTGCAGAAAATACAAAAAGAAACGAAAAGAAATAGAGAGTTCATTTAGAAGTTATTTTATCCAGACAAACATTTTAATTTTCTGATGGGAACTTCAATTCAGGCTGCAGGCTGGGTTGAGAAGCGGAATTCCTTACTGGGAAGTTCAAGTTACAAAAATGCTTCTTGTGCAATTAAAATAGAATAAAACAAACAACTACTCCCACCTGAAACCCTCCCTTCCTAGATATAAGGAGCCTTTACTCAGGTTTTATTGGCTTTAGCTCTGCTTAGAATTATTACTGTGAATCTAACCTAAATTTTGCTTTAAGTTTTGGCAGACACTGCTCTTTCAGAGTTTGCCACTATGATTGACATTGCAAAAGAACATCATAGATGTAAATTTCCAAAAATACACAACACTCTGGCACCTCCCTAGGTGGATTCTGGTACCCTCAGGAATACACCTCCCTTTGTGTTACACCTCCTCCCCATTTTCTAACTTTTCTTTTCTCATGATGTGTGTGAATCAGTTATTATACTTAGATTTAACATTCACATAATCTATTTAACTGTAAACAGTCAGAAAAAGAAGCAAAACAGTTCAAAAAGAGTAAAAGGAGTTGGTTGCGTATGTTTTATTAGGTTGTCTCTTTTAAATATAATTGACTTTGCAATTTTGTTATTGTGTCACCAAGTGTCGCATAGTTCTTAACATGTAAGTGCAAAACAATGAGTAATTGCTGTTTTGCTGAATAATACATCTGAGTTGCCAACGTCAAAGGTATTATTTTGTGTATTTCTAAACAGGAGCGTTAACTGCAGGTTTTGACATCTAGAATCTTTTCATGAAATACTTAAAAAAATTGGCCAATAGAATGACACCTGTAAAAGGAAATATAAGGATATAGCCAACTGATTTTCCTTGCCCTACTTTATACTAGAAAATTAACAATAAAAGGTCACTTAATAATAGAATTATAAAGGATATAACATAAAAACACAGTCATTCAGAAAAATCCAAACAACAACAAAAGTGGAAATTGGGTGGAGGTAAAAAAGATATAAAGGAAAACTGCAATATCCTTGCAAGCTGTGAGTGGATACATCCACCAGTATCAGCCCCCTAGTGAAGTTGCTATTAATGTGCATAGTAATGAGATAAAAACATTTACATTCAAAATGAATTATGCTTTCAAAGTGGCCTTTAAGTCTTCTTAAACAATACATTTCTACTAGTATTCTGTTTAATTTTTAAATTAAAATGATTTTCTTATTTGGAAAAATGTGAATTCTAATTTGATGTTGTGTAGTCTTTGATGAAAATTAAGAAACCACTAGAATAAGAGATAAGGATAAGTACATTTCACGTTCATAGAAGTTCTTCCTATTTATAGATTACATATACATAGTTCAAGGCAGTTTGGCATTTTAAGAATTTTCAATTTTTAGAAATGAGGAGATAGAGCCAAAGGTTTTATTTTCTTATGTGGCTAGAATATGTATGAAAACAGTGTATACCTGTATACCCAGTTTTCTCTATGGATCTGTACCTCTGGAAATACCCTTGTGGCTTAAGAATATTGATACCCTTTTTCTACTCTGTCTTGCTATGATTTAGCTTTCCCTTAATAATTTAGGGTAAGTAAAACATATACTATATATTGCTGCATTTGGATGGATGCTCTGGTGGAGAAGTAGTGAGATGGGGAACAGCGACAAGGTGTTCTTTAGGAGTTAATGAGTAAAAAGACATTTATAATACTGGGCCGATTGTTTTAACGTTAGTACTTCGAGACAGTTATACAGGTCCTACAGTGATGGGGCATGTAAGCTAGTTCTTCAGTGTCTCCAGATTTTAACGGATGGCTTTGTTTCCCTGTTTGTGTGTTCATCGGTTTCTTAGCACAAGTTAAACCTAGTACAGAAATCAGCAGGAACCTCCATTCTCATCTACTCATCTACTTGGAGAACCCATTTCACCCCTTTTGGGAATCGTTTGACTTTATTGTGGAATTAACTCTAAAGATGGTGAATGGAAATGAAAAGTATATAGTTATATTTGCTGCTAAAGAATGTTTGCCCTCAATCAGGGCCGCGAGAGTTAGTACACTTCCTTTGAAAGGTGATGACCATCTTTGAGATGGGAGCATGTGGCTTTCCGCTTTGCAGCCAACTGCCAGACCACAGGGGGTAGGACTTTAAAAAGTGAAGATAATTGACTTTATTCAGGGAAATATGGAGTTCAGAGCCATATTTGTTCAAAGAGAAGCACATCACTGTGTTTGGTGGTTTTTGACTGGGGTTTAGCTGAGCTCGGGCTTAACGCATTCTTGAGATCTAAAAATAGCCAGGCTTAGCAGCCGCATTGCAAGGTGCTTGGCGTGGGCGGTGCACAGAGGAGACAGCCGACTCTGTGACTGGCTGCGGAACTGGCTGGGCTAGGCAGTGGCAGCAGCGAAGGCGGCCGGCTTGCCGCCGGGCAGCACGACGCCTCCCGGTGACCGCCAACAGCCAGAGTCCTCCTGCAGCTGCGGCTGCTTACGGCCCTTTCCAGAAGCGGGCGTCTGATTGGTGTTTCCCGGGAGACGGGCTGCCAGAGCGGCCAGAGCTACTGGAGCTGGTGCGCCGGCGCGCGCGCTCCCGGCGCTGGCGCGCGCTCCTGGCTGGCGCGCGGCAGGGCGGCGGGGGGCGCGCTGCGGCCCAGGTAGCGGGCTGGGAGGCCTCCCAAGTTCACGCGAGCTCAAGTTTCAGCGCCCTCCCTCCAAGATTTGAGAACCTTAGAGGGGGGCCGGCAGCATTCCTCTGACTGGCATGTTGAGTTGCATCCGCTAGGGCTGTTATTTATTTATTTTTTTTTTATTTGCCCGCCCTCCGGCCCCTCACCAGCGACCTCGGACCTGTTTCTGCCCCAGCTCCGGAATGCGGTTTCTTAGGAATCTCTTAGGGCTTGTGGATGGGGGTGGCGTCGGGGTTTAGTCACTCCAACACGTCGTTTGAAAGCAGGCATCTGGCTGCGGCTACCCCATCCCCGGGGTCCCTTCCTCAAGCTAGCAGACAACTTGTGATTAAGGGGTTTTCTATTGTGCTGGCGGTTTCTCTAGTTATGCCCAGGCATCTTTCCTGGATATGATCAATATCACTGATAAAGATATTATGTACTCCTCCCCTCATTTTTTATCTCGGTGAAAAGCTAACGGAAAGAGCACCCACCTTCCCCCACACATACCGGAGAGCTCTTGGAGAAGGAAGTTTTCTGAATTGGGAACCAGGGTTGGTGAGCTTCCTCCGCTCTGGGCCCTTCCCTGGATCAACTTCCACTTCTGTCCCATTGCCTTTTCGGGACTCAGCGCGCATCTTCCCCCTATCAGATTTGCAGGAAATATTAATCTCCCTGTTGGGTGGATACAGTAGAACTTGTTCAGAGATTACTTTAAAAAGAGATCTGGGTCTTAAGCACTTACTAAAGCCAGTTAATAACATCATGCATGGACATTTAAACTTGTTGTAAGTTGCAGAGAGGATTAGTGGGAAGTCACGCTGTGCGCAGCTAATGATACCATCTTAACTCTAACCGGGCTAAATCCACCTCGCCAGGCGCAGGTCCAGCTCTGTGGCCTCGGGTGAGGAAGGGAAAGAGGAGGGTCTTAGAAGAAAACAAGGAGAGCGAAACGGGAGGAGCCACTCCTGTCCTCGCTTCAGGTGATGGTCACTCGTACTGGGAGGTGGCGGGCGGTCCTGCTGCTAGGTGGGCACGAGCACCCGGACGAGAGCACAGGCTTCCTGGTGTACAAGTACGTGCCACAGCCCACGGGGTGTGCTTTAGTGACACTAAAGGACACTTACCTACATGTTAAGCAGGTTTGATTCCATTCACCAAAGGGTTGCACCAAGGTCTGTAGCAAGCTCAGGTGAGAATGTGGGATTCCAGAGGCGGTGGCGTTTTGCTACTGATCGATTTGCATTACAAAGGCCGTTTACTTTCAGTTCTCTTACAAAAGTAGTCAAGCTCAGTATTTCACAGGTAAATTTCGAAGCATATTATTAATAACTTCCTGTCATAGCCTTGCTCAACTGGTTTCAAACTGATTACTGTTTTAAGGCAGTTTTCGACTACTTTATGACAGGGCCAATTAGAAATAATCTTGGGAAAATGCTTCGAAAATGCTGCGTTATTAAAACACTCACCTAACAATATTCATTTGGTTCTGTCACTAAGTAGCTGTGGGAGGGATATCTTGTGTTCTCAGAGTTTCTTTTAATAGTCACTGGCCCTGCCTGGGAAGCTATCTGGAGCTTGTTTAACTGCAATCTGGCTCTTAAAGTTGATTTATTTTTTATTATTTATTTATTTATTTTAGTTTTGAATTCAAATTTGACAAGGTTAAAATGTTTATGTCTTATATAACTGCTAGTGGGAGACTGGAAGTAACTACAGATTCTAATCACGGTAATAATTGGTGAAAACTTGCAAATGAACCACTTGGGAAAAGTAATGTGCAAAATCATCATCATCATCATCATCATCAACAACAACAACACTTTTTCTGAATCAGTCCACAAAAATGATTTACAGAATATTACCCAGGATATATTTCAAATTTTTGTCTTTGTGCTTTTAGGGGAAAAATATAATCTACCTATATAACCATTCACATGCATGTATAAATATAAGTGAAATTTACTGGAGTTGAAGGATTTCTAACAAGTATGATAAAGAAATATTTTCCCTGATAAATATCTCAATTATAATTAATTTATGCATTTATCAACCCTGGTCTAATGAAAAAAAACCTTACCATAATTTATTTGGAGGTAATGCTTCTGTGATGACAATATAAGATTTACTATCATTGAAGTTCAGGATCTATCCACTTAGTCCTGTCAGGACTAGATCTCTTGTATAGTAATAATAAAATTGTACTTAGTCCTTATTTTTAAATCAGTGAGAATTAGGAAGTTACCTGAAATTGTCATATGAATTTAACAGTCTCTGAGAGGAGCTCAAATAATGGATTTCAGGCCTTACTTTTAAAAAGCACATAGTTTAGTTTGTACATAGTAGCTGCTCAATAGATATCATTGTAATGTATTGAATTAACCTTGAAATATATGATCTATATACAAAGTTAAGTTAGCATTGGCTAACAGGAATCTGAAGTTGAGGGTGTTGAACAGTCTGGAATAGTTTGAAAACTGTTTAGTAGCTTTAAATATGAAGTTATCACCATGACAAACTCATGAGAAGTGACTTTGAAAAGAAAGGAAGAAAATTAATTTGATAGGTCTTCATCTTTAGGGTCTGTAGTATGTGCCTCTTGAGTTATTCTGGTAGTGAAAATATCTAGATAGCCAGGAAATGGGGATTAACTGATGGATTTATATTTGCATTGTTTTATAAAGTAACTCTATGACAATTTGTAGGTACCAAGATTAATACAAGTAATAAGTTTAGTTGTCCCCAAATAAAGTTAGAAATTGCTGAGTAGCTTAGACTTTCACACTCAAGAATCATGCTCAATTATAGTCTAAAATCTGAGTTTGCAGATATGACATGGGACTCTAGTGATTCGAACAGCATAGTACAAATACTGCATATATTTCTGCCAAATTTGTCTCAGATGGACTAGCTGCTAAGGAAGAATCCATAGCATGACTGAGCTAACAGAAAGTGTGTTACCTTTCCAATAGGTAATCCCTCCATTTGCGAGCTGTGTTCACTGACAAGAGAGAGGACTTGAATTTCTGTCACTTTTCTGGACTTCAGCCTTAAGGTCTATAGTGTCAATTCAAAATAAAATGAACAGAAATTTATGTTAACCAATAATTATTATTAAGACATAATTATTTTCTTGGCCAAAAGACATAGAAATTTGGCTTTATTTAAGTTCAGCTTAACTAGCTCCATTTTATCAGAGATTGTCTAATTTAATTTTTATTTTTCAAGTTGCTTTTTATACTATAAGGAGCGCTCCTATATAAAATGCAGTTTAAAAAGAGAAAAATATTTATGCTTTTATCATTTTAAGTGATCAAATACTGCAGTGCTAGATATTAGAATATCATGTGCATCAATATATTATTAACTTAATCTAATGCTCAGAGTCATTACCACATTCATGGGTGTCTTTCTGATATCTCTCCAGTCCACTGGATTTTGAAGTGTGATTATGTAAATTTTCTACTGATAAATAAATGACTATAATTGTACTTGAAATACCACTCAAATTCTTAAGACCATGGCATCTAAATAATATATTATGCATTCCTTAATTATTTATCAAGACTAATTCAAAATAACTGTAGGGTAAAGCATACATTTATTTTTAAATAGCCATCCCCTTCCCCAATTTTTTTTCTCCATCAGGTTAAAAAATATTCCAGATGGTGAAAATGTGGACAGATGAGAAAAAGGTTGGTGAGTAGAGTAAACAAGTTTATTCCTCAAGGAAACATCTCTAGTTTGGCCAATAATTCTATCACCCTGATGTAATTTTTATGGCATGTAATCTTAATGCCAGTTGGTGACAGAGGAAATCATATTTAAATGTTAAACATCAGTGTAGAAAATTCCTTACCATTACTTGACAAGAAAAAAGAGAAAAGTTAGCCAAAAAAAAAATATGTCACCGATGGGTATTTTTTAAGGTTATTTTATGATCATAGTAGGGAAATTGTAATCTTAAGTTACAAAATTTGAGTAAGGGTTATACAGTCAAATGACACTACATTTAAAGTATGGCATTCCTTCATTTAATTATAGCTACAGAAAATCACAATGATCAAATGATGCCTTTTCATTGTTTAACATTGCAAGGCTGTATTCAGAACTCTTGTACTGTGCCTTTAAAGAAGCGTGTGTGAGTGTGTGTGTGTGTGTGTGTGTGTGTGCGCGCGCGCGCGCGCGCGCGCGCGGGCGTGTGTGTTTTACTTACATAAATTCTAATTGCAGAATCCACTCTAATCACCATGTAGAAATCATCTGAAGCCTCATAAGTTCATGAGCTACACACTTTTCTTTTTTATTCTGCAGACCACACCTTATCTGGTTGCTAATGAAATACAGGAGATTGATTGCAGAAAATCTTCAAGGGAATATTTGCTGTACCACATATAGTAAGCTCCATTTGGTGCATTAGCATTTAGCCATTTTATGCAAATTTAGAGAAAATGACTCATGTATATGATTTAATATGCATCAGCGATAACTCATACCACCCTTATAAGAAAAAAGAAATTAAAAATTCATTAGAAAACTAGACTAGTGTCACTACATGGTTAAAACATTATTAAAGCATATTTCAATGTTTTGCTTACACTAGTGTTCTCATCATGGTGCCACCATTTCATGACAAAGGCCGTAGAGGAGAAAACATTCAACTTAAAATGTCTGCTGGCACACATCGCTGGATTTGTGTGTCACTAAACAATGAGCGAGCATAGCCTTGAATACCAACTATTTAATTAGCACTTTTGGAAACCATGCATAGAAAATAGCTCATTTACATGCATCTGCTTAGCGATTAGTCCCATAAAAAGCTACCATTTTTTTTGTTGTTTAATATAGCGAGCATTTTACCATCGGCCATGAAAAAAATCAAAACATATGTTATTATTTTCAAATCCTGAAATTCAGAGATTTAATTAAAACAGGCAAAAGTCTTCATATTTCTCTTCAAGGTATATTTAAATTATTTAATTTAACCTTAAGTGTACCATAAAAGGCTGGATACAAGTAATAATTAAGAACTTCAAAGGGCAACGGAAACCCTCTAACAGTCCTTGGTTTAATTAAAGGCTATTATTAGAAAGCTCTCGAATATACAGTTACATTTAATGACAAGTGATGGCTAGTAAAAGCAGTGTTTGAAAGTTATGAGTATCTTATTCTACATACAATTGATAGGTTGTAGAAAGTATTGCTATCATTTCATTTTGAAAATAAATGACATGTATTTTTTGAAAAATCAAATTGATAACATTAAAAACATGTTAGTTTAAGATGCTTTGCTTTTCATTAATTCTCTAGTCTACACATATCTGTCATGATTACAAATTAATTGTATGCTTCTTAAAAAGCATTTCTGCCAATTTAAATGTCTTTGAGAAGGTATTTTTTTGAATACACTGGTGTATTTAGGAAGCCATGTATACAAATGTGTATGGATTAATTAACAATAAAAGTGGACTTTAGTAGTGCATTTTGAAATGTAACATTCTTTTTTGGAATGTGAACTGATATTTCATATAACAGTAAAAATTATTTTTTAGAAGTTTATATTACCTACCACATTTGTGTGAGTAGACAATTAGCCAAAAAACAGGTGATTCTAAATAGATTTAGGAAAGTGCACAAACCATATAGAAAATCGGAATGGGTCAGTTATGTAAAATTTGCTGTTTATCATAAGTAATTATATTCATTGTAGTATTTTACTTTATATGTATTTATACAGGGAATTTAGTTGGAACTGGCATAAAATTCAGGGCAGATATACATATATACATATACATATATATATATGCATATATATATATTCCAAGTGAAATTGAACAAATATTTGAAGAACTCATTTAGAACATTTTACTGATTCTGTTTGTTAATTATCTTTAGTAATTGGCTTATAAAGCATCTATAATAAAAATTGCCTATTAAGCATATAAAATTTTAATTTTATGAGTAATCTATTATTTTGAAAATGTGATACTGTTTCCTTTGTTCACTGTGGACCAGTGAATACCATGAGATGTTTGGTCTTAGAAAGATTGTGTGGATTAAATATGTAGATATGAATCTATACCTGTGTGGTTTATTCACATAATGTAGTATATGTGCATAGTTCACTGTGTACAAAAAGTGTGTTCCTGATGTGCCTTTTGTATGGCATGTTTCTTTAATTTAAATTTTTTTTTTACTTAAGTTTATTTTATCCTCCTCATAACCAGTATTCTTCTCTATTTGTTTATTATACTCACACTACTTCCCTCCTGCTGAGGCACTCAGAACTTGAGGTTTGTAAGCAGAAAACCTACTTATCTTGTTCATTGCTGAAGATCTAGCACCTAGAATAGTGTTGGACCCATAGTAGATGCTCAATGATTGTTTGCTGATAAAAGAATGAATAGATTTAAATACAACATTGATCTTTCTGAGATAGCTGTTGCCCTATGGATCTAAGGAATTGATTTGGATAGACTGCTTCTCCCAACGTGGAAGCCCTGTTGAAGCTGCCCAGCTATGATGAGATTATCCTTCCCGGATAGAGTAAGACCGTAGTTTGGTTTTGGGGTAAGTGATGACTGGAAGCAACTTGCAAGCTAGATTTCAAAGTACATTTGTAGGAGAACTGCACATATATTTGAGATCTTATCTTTGATATGGGAAATACCAAGCATTTTAAAGAATAGGACCAAGTTAACTGGACACATGGGAACTGAAACCTAGAACACAGAATTACTGAAAACATATTACAAACAAATATTTTACAGGGTATTTTAATATTTTTATTTTACTTTGATTAAAATACCTAATTCATAAAAACATGCTGTTTGTAAATAGCCTGAAATGCTTATAGTTTTAATGATAGAAGAAATAGATGTGATTCAATGTCTCCCTGGGGCCTGACCTTCTTCTTGACTACGTTAGGACCATTTTTGAAAGCTCCATTCATTTCCTTAGAATAGGGAATTATGAATAAAGATATAGTTTGTTACTAAACAGTGCTCCTAGGATTTAAAAATTAACCTCTCTTGAGTATCAAAACTGCAATCCAACAGTTACATGGCGAATTTAAATCATTGATTATAATTTCGAGCAGAAATTGAAATATATCATTTGGTATAATCAGTGAAAATTTGTCTTTTCACGTTTTCACACAATATGGGTTCACAATAACAAATGCAATGAAATCAATGAAATGTTTATTGGGCTCTAATGTTCCCACCAATAATGTTCTACCATTCTTAGAAAATAACCAAGAATAAATTGTTAAGCAACAAGTAGATATATTCATAAGACCAGGTAGTTAGAAAAGTGAGTCATTGAAAAAGCACAGCCCTTTTCTATTTATGTACCATTGAGAAAGAATGTTCTTCCCCCCACCCCCCTTCCCTCCCTGCAAAAAGCTTTATTGTTTCCATTTGGTCCGCAGTTTGGGCAAAGACTCCTGGGTGGTTAAAAAGCTGCCTAGTGGCAAGGGCTCCAGGGTGGTTAAAAAGCTGCCTAGGGAGAGAGGCTCAGGCAGAGAAGCCCTGGCATCAGCGGGTTGCCGGAGGGGCTCCTCAAAGGCTGCTGGGCTCCCAAGGCTCCTAGTCATGCTGAGAGCTTGAGAGCGAGGCTTTCGAAGACCTACTGGCCCGGCCCAGCCTGCAGGCCTGCCTGTCTGGGGGGCTAGCCAGGTGGTCGCCGAGTTTTTGACGAGGTTCATCTCCTGACCTAGGAAGTGGTTCTTTAGGAAGTCACAGGGAAGGACGTCTGTGCCGGCAGAACCAAAGGCACGAAGATCCCAAGGAACCTGGTTCAGGTTCCTCTGCAGAACCACCTCGGCCTCCGTGGTATACAGGGTTTTACCCCACTCATCTTGGGAAAGCCTCTGTGCCACCTGGAAGAGGGTGCCGCAGCAGAGGCGAGCACGCTGGCTTTACGTCTTTATGAGACTCTTGGGCCGTCACGCTACTCCTCAGACATCTCCGGAGAAGCCTCGGGAGCCACATCGTCGTGGTCGAAATAGAAGCCCAGAGAAAGGTAGGTATAGGAGGCCTGCACATGCATGTTGACCAGGCAGTTGACGGCAGCCTCCGCCTCCTTGGAATAATTGCGTCAAGTCTGGAAGCTGCTTGTGGTTGATTGGCAATAAGGAGCATAGCTTAAAAAATTGTGTTGGTTGGTCCCGGGGGCAGGGGATAGCTGAGAAGATGGATCCCAAAGTTGGAGCTGGAAAAGAGGTTGGAGGGTGACTGGAGGCTGGAGTAAAGGGCACCCCTGGGGCTGTTCTGTGCAAACATTGTTGAAGCAAGAGAAAGATCCATGGGCACACTGCCAAGAAAAAATGTTCTTGGTTTGGGAGTTGGGTTAGGCTTTTGATTAACTCCATTAACTTTTTCACATTATTAAGGTATTGTTTTAGTCTTTGAATGCATTTTTGGAAGCTAAAGTAGATGTCATGTTAGTGCAAAAGGAACCAAATGATCCCTTGGGAGATATAACAGACTTCTCAAATCATTTGTCTTGAACATCATGACTGTGGAATCTGGCAACATCTGCATCCAAAATGATGTTGTCAACAGACTTTATCAGAAAGCAAAGCAGAGAATTCAAAGTATATATTTTGTCTGGGTCATTTTCATGCTTCTGACTTTTAATTAGAAAAGAAGTGTCCACTGTGTAAGTGGCCATACTAAAGGTAGACCCTAATGTGAGGAAATCAATTAAGAATTTCTGGGCCAATAGAAAGTCTATTAACCAGAAAGTATTTATTGAGTACTTTATCAGAGTATACAGTGCTAAGGGCTAATTATATGTTTGGGAGGGTAGGGTTGGGAGATGTAGAGATGGAAAACTTTGGAAGAGGACTTAGGAAAAGTGTAAGAAATGATGCTAATTTTGAGAAACCTAACATCTGGTTGAAGATTAGATTAATAAATATGAAAAATTAGTGAATAATGTAAGACTGTTGAATTCTGGGATACCCATTAATAATATACAGTAAAGATAAATCATTGTGAATAGCTAAGGGAAGATTAGTAAAGAAAGTAATATTTGCAGCTTTGTATTGGAGATTTGAAAGAGTTGTAGAATTAAGACAGATAGAAGGGAAAGGATTCTGGCCCAAAAAATCAAAATGATTTATGATGATGTGAACACATCAATGAACAAAGCATGTTTTTGAGAGTGAGAAAGGAGAAGATCTTTATACTCAGTAATGGTGATTAATATTTGTGGATAGGTATGATAAGGCCAAATTATTTATATTCTCGAAACTTGGTCATTAGAGAGAGACATGATGAAAATTGTGGAATTATTCTGGGTTTCTTCTTTGATATGTTCGACAAATATTTATTGAACATCTACTATGTGCAAAGTACTGGTCAAGCACTGGGAGAACAGTGGTGAACCAAATCCAATTTTTGCCCAACATCATGAAATTGTATTCTAGCAGGAGTGCTAGACTTTAAATAACAAAATATACAGTTGACTATTTAATTGCGGCTATAATTAGTTCTACAACAGAGTGATAGAGTATCATGAGAGTGTCACTAGTCTGAAACGGGGGGTGGTTTTGGGAAGCTTGCCTTAAGTATTGTTTGAATTGAATTAAGTAGTAGAGATGACTGAGCAAAGGGGAAGAAATACACACAGAGTTTGATAGTCAGAAGAGACAATACATGACAAGGTCGATAGGAGGAAGACTGCCATGTTTGAAGAACTTCAAGATCAGCGTGACTAGACTACAGAAATACACAGAAAATAAGACAGAACAGTCTAAGATGAGGTTAGAGAGGTAGGAGGACCAAATTATGCTGACCTTGTAGGGTTTTGGTTTTGAACTAAGTGTGGTGAAAAGCTACTGATTGATTTTAAGCAAGAGAGTGGCATGTTTGGATTTACATTTTTAAAAGATGATTCTGACTACAGTATGGATTGGAGAGGAAGGCAAGGGTAAGTGAGGGAACCTAGTTATGAAGCTGAAGTAATAGTTGAGTTAAAAGATGTTGATGGTTTAGAGTAGGGTGGTTGTAGTGAAACTGGAGGGAGACAAATAGATTAAAGAGGTGTTTATGAGGCAAAATTGGCCAGATAAACAAAACGAATAAAGTGGTTTTTAAATTTTTTTTGTAATGTTAATGTATTATTGAGAGAGAGAGTGGGACAGAGCATGAGCAGGGGAGAGGCAGAGAGGAGGAGACACAGAATCCGAAGCAGGCTCCAGGCTCCGAGCTGTCAGCACAGAGCCTGACGCGGGTCTCAAACTCACAAACCGCGAGATCATGATCTGAGCGGAAGTGGAAACCTCAACCAACTGAGCCACCCAGGGGCCCAGAAAGTGGTTTTTACAAAATGGTTCACTGTCATCAATATTCATGCGGGCCCAAGTGGGCCTAGTATGGATATAGGGAAGCCACTTGGAGACTGTTGCAGTAATCTGCGAAGGTGATGAAACCTGAAACTGAGAATGGAGAATGTATTTAGAGACATTCTTATAGAGCAACATATAAATTTTTTGACTCAAAAAGTTTAAGTCTTAGTGATTTTAGTGGCTTTGGTCGCTAGAAAAAGGAAGTTAGACAGGGAGGAAAGTATTGAGTTTGTGATATTAGATGGCTATATAGGCAGATGTAGGAGTATGCTTCTATTTGGGAAGGCATCAGTAGAGATTTGTGTTTGGATTAAAGTCATAAAGTATGTCAAGTTTGCCAAAGACAGAATATAGAGTAGAGAATAGCAAGCCAAGGCACTGATTTCTGATGTGGGTGGAAGAAATAAGCATGTATCACCCGTGGATGGGATAGCTTATGTCTGGAAACACAGTCATGCTCAGTAATACCCGTTTGAAGGCAACTTAGGTTTTACTATTTAGTGTGTGTGCCATTATTGAAATAAGTAGAATCCTCCCCCAGATGCCTGCAATTTGCCACATTTAAAAATATGTTATCTTAAGGGTGCCTGGGTGGCTCGGTTGGATGAGCGTCCTACTCTTGATTTCAGCTCAGGTTATCATCTCATGGTTCGTGAGTTTGAGCCCCTCAGCAGGCTCTGTGCTGGCGGTGCAGTCTGCTTGGGAATTTCTCTCTTCCTCTCTGCCTCTCCCCCGCTTGTTCTCTCAGTGTCTCTTCAAAAATAAATGAATAAACTTAAAATAATTTAAAAAATAAAAAAAAATATGTTGCATTGAAGTAGAGAAAGGGAGGAGAGACTAGTTGGAAAGTGTTCAAATAATTTTAGAAGTAATTGGAATTTAAGGAATGCTTCATAAATATTTAATTAAAGATTACCAAGTAATCCAGTATATGTTCAAGTTCATAGACATTTGTTTTAGAAAAATGTTAGCTTATTCTTTCATTCAGCAAATATTTATTGAGAGCTTACATGCTTTGTATTGTTCTTGCTCCTACTGATTTTATGTCTGATTATGGAAGTTACATTTTATTTATTAGTTTAGTTTAGTTTTTAAAGTAACCTCTATGCCCAACAAGGGACTTAAGCTCACAACTCTTGAGATCAAGGGTCGCATGCTCTACCAATTGAGCCAGCCAGGTGCCCCTGGAATTTACATTTTAAAGAGATGAGATAGTCAATAAACAAGTAAATAAAAGAAAATATGAGATAGCCATAAGTGCTATGATAAATAAAACAGGGCGATGGAAGCTTACTTTAGATTGGGTAGTCAGCTGAGGCTTGCTTGAGCAACAAGTGATGTTCAAAATGGCACATGAAAGCATAATACTGCACTGAAGTCTATAAAGAGGTGCATATACTTATCTCTGTGTACATGAGATTAATGAACCTATTTGGGTTTAATAGCAACAGAGACTTTGACATAATCTCTTTTGGGATCCAGAAAAAGATTAAGATCTTTTCCTATTTCAATGTATTACGAAGTTTTTAAGTTGTTGACGTTATCAAGTATAATTTTTCTTTTCAAGACATTCTTAATTGTCTACATCATAGTTTTGAGACATATTGTTTTCTAATTATGTGTCCTTAATGTACTTTTGGAAATTCACGTTCAGATTTGAGTTTATTGTTTATTAATTTTAATCAATTTTTGAAAATAGGCACACATATACATGCTTTTAAAAAGATGAAAGTTCTAGCCATTTTCACAGGTGTAAGGTGACATCTCATTGTATTTTTGATTTGCATTTCCCTGATGATTAGTGATGTTGAGCATGTTTTTATGTGTCTGTTGGCCATCTGTGTGTCTTTGAAAAAATGTCTATTCAGGCCCTCTGCCTCAAAAGATTAAAAATAGAAAAATCGTATGATCCAGCAATTCCACTACTGAGTATTTACCCAAAGAAAATAAAAACTCTAATTTGAAACGATACATACACCTCTTTGTTTATTGCAGCATTGTTTACAATAGCTAAGATATGAAAAAAACCCAAAAGTCCATCAATAGATGGATGAATAAAGATGATATGGTATATGTACAGTGGAATATTACTCAGCCATAAAAATGGCAAGAGCCTGCCATTTGCCACAACAAGGATGGATTTAGATGGTATTATGCTAAGTGAAATAAGTCAGAGAAATATAAATAATACCACATGATTTCACTTATATGTGGAGTCTAAAGAAACAAGACAAATGAATAAACAAAGAAAAAACAGACTCTTAAATGCAGAGAATGAATTGGTGGTTGCCAGAGGCGAGGAAGGTAAGGAAATAGGTGAAAAGGGGGATTAAGAGATACAAACTTTCAGTTATATAAAATAAGTCACAGAGAGGAAAAGTAGAGCATAGGGAATATAGTCAATAATGTAATAATGTGGTTTGGAGACAGATGGTGACTAAATTTATAGAAAGCACTGAGTAATGGAGAGAATTGTTGAATCACTCCTGAAACTAATATACCACTGTGTTAATTATACTTCAAAAATATATATTAAAAAATAAATAAAAAGTTAAAAGTTGCACAGAGATCGATGGTAAAAACTAGGCTCCCAGTTCCCTGAGTTTCACTACCCAGAGATAATGAGCAGTTTCTCGAGGTTTGGAAACTGTTGTAAAATTAAAAATGACATCACTTTGCTTATGTGAAAGTTCCTCAAATTATAGTTATATTGGACTTTGGAGATATATGTCTACTGTTTCACAACTTTCTCTCAAATATAATGTCAAGTGTATGCAAAGGTTGGATTTAAACATAAATCATTAAGGGTCTCATTTGTTGAGGTTATCTTTGGTGAAAGCTAGGCTTCAGTGAGTTCATATTGTTTACTCTTTTTAAAATTTATATTTCAGAGGCTTAAAGGAAAGTTATGGGCAGCCTCCCTCCGAAAGGTATTTATTTATGCCTGAAGGGAACTCGTGAACACTGACTGTTGTGAACACAGGGAGTTCACAATTATGGTTTAATTTATAAACTCTTTCCCTCACAACCTCATATACTTGACCAACTTTCAAAATGCTAAGATAATTAGTGATTCTCTACTCACTTCAAATTAGCTAATCTCTAGACTTTAGCTTAAACCATCATCAGTAACTTTGTTGTCAACTTTGACACCCTTATGAATCAGTTAAAAATTTCAGGATGGGGTGGTCTCCTGGAATCAGAAGAATACGCTGCTTGATCCCTAACCTCTGTCCAATGGCCTCCTGCAACCACAAGAACAGTAACAGCAGCGGCTTGATGTCTAGTCAGTCACTCCTTTCATTAGCAGATTAGTAGTTGATGTGTCTGTTCTGCCGAGATCTCCTGAATTCTGTTTGCCCTTAATAACTTAATCAGAGTTTAAGTTATATTCAGATATTCTGTCTCTGTAGTCCTAAAACGGGCCCTTCAGTTCAGATCATTCGTCTTAGAGCCACTGTGGCTGCCAAAGGGAAATTTTACAGCAGTGTTAGCACAAAGCATTCCCTGGTTGAAAGGAGATGCAGCATTATGTAGTTAGGTGAATAAATAAATGTCTTTGGTTTTCTCGATAGCATATTATAAAGAAAACTTTGAACATCAAATATATTGTTAACCAGTGCCTAAATTGGGGAGCAAACCAAGGATGTAAGCAAACATTTCTTTCTCATCCATTACAATTATTCTGACTCTTCTAGAACTGACAAGGAAAGAGTGGTGGGAAGAAAAGAAACCTTATTGTATTTGACACTGTGCTGGGTACTTTACATACATTGTCTTATTTAATCTTCCTGAAAACTTTGTAGTTTATATTAGCCTCATTTTTCAGAGCCAGAAACTGAGGCTTGGGAGGTTACTTAAAGCAGGTAAAGAAAGGAAGGGACAAAAGGAAGAATGAACAGGTGCAGAATGAGGGTTAAGGTATATTTATATTTAAACAAACAAAAACTTGTTAGAGAATTTAATGATTTATTTATCCATCTTAAGAGTTAAGAAAAGCCTCATGTTAGTGAAAACTTAGCCTTTTGATTTCATAAATTATCAGGTAATTTAAGGGAAAGAAACAGCCCATGTGATGGGAAAAACCTCATATCTACCAAATGAATTGAATGTTTCATTTTGTGTTCAGTTGCTATGGTATCATGTAGGTATAATTTATAAATTATATACATTTTACATATTTAAAAATTAAATCTATATGATTATTTTAGCACTTGTATTTATTAACAAAAATTATCCATTTTTATGTGTGAAAAAATTTCCAGCTTTATTGAGATATAATAGACAAATAAAAATTGTGTATATCTAATGTGTACAACATGAAGGTTTAATATACATATACACTGTGAAGTGATTACATCTTTTTTTTAACGTTTATTTATTTTTGAGACAGAGAGAGACAGAGCATGAACAGGGGAGGGGCAGAGAGAGGGAGACACAGGATCTGAAACAGGCTCCAGTCTCTGAGCTGTCACCACAGAGCCCGACGCGGGGCTCGAACTCACGGACCGTGAGATCATGACCTGAGCCGGAGTGAGACGCTTAACCGACTGAGCCACCCAGGTGCCCCTGAAGCGATTGCATTTTTTTTGCATCTTTGTGGTAAGAAGTTAAGATCTACTCTCTTAGCAAACTTCCGAATATATAGTATAGTATTATTAACTATACTCACCATGGCATGCATTAGATTCCAGGAACTTCTTCATCTTAACCTGAAAGTTTCTATCCTTTGACACACATCCTGGTTTTCTAGACCCCAAGTCCCTGGCAATCACTGTTCTACCCTTTGGCTCAATTGAATTCAACTTTTTTAGATTCCACAAAATCATACAGTATTTGTCTTTTCTGTATCTGGCTTATTTGATTTAGCATAATCCCCTCGAGATTTATCCATATTGGCATAATTGGTAGGCTTTTCTTCTTTTTTTATGCTGAAGAATACTCCATTGAATATGTATATTACATTTTCTTTATCCATTTATCTGTCAACAGACACTTAGGTTATTTCATACCTTGGTTTTTGTAAATAATGCTGCAGTGAACTTGGGAGTGTATGTATCTCTTCAAGATCCTGATTTTATTTCCTTTGGATGTATACAGAAGTGGAATTGCGGGATCATATTGTAGTTCAATTTTTATTTTTTTTAATGTTTATTTATTTTTGAGAGAGAGAGAGAGAAAACGTGCGTGAGTGGGGGAGGGGCAGAGAGGGAGGACAGAGGATCCTAAGTGGGCTCTGTGCTGAGAGCAGATTGCCTCATGCGGGGCTCAAACTCAACTATGAGATGATGACCTGAGCCAAAGTATGACTCTCAACTGAGCCACCAAGGTGCCTTGTAGTTCTATTTTTAATTTTTTGAGGATCCTCCATACTGTTTTCCATAGCGACTGTACCAATTTACATTCCCAGGAACAGTGTGCAAGGATTCCCTTTTCTCCACATCTGTGCCCAAACTTATCTCTTGTCTTTTTAATAATAACCATCCTAAAAGGTGTGAAGTGATAGCTTTTGTAGTTTTTCTCTGCATTTCCTTGATGATTAATGATTTTGAGTACCTTTCCATGTACCTGTTGGCCGTATATATGTGTTCTTTGGGAAAATGTCTGTTTAGGACCTTTGTCTTTTTAAAAATTGTGTTATTAGTTTTTTTGCTATTGAGCTGTATGAGTTCCTTATGTAGTTTGGATATTAGCCCCTTATCAGATATATGGTTTGCAAATATTTCCTCCCATTGTGTACATTACCTTTCATTTTATTGGTCATTACCAATACAGATGCTTTGTAGTCTGATGTAGTCCCTCTTGCTTAGTTTTGCTTTTGTTGCCTGAGTATGTGTGAGATTTTATCTTTAATTTCATGGAAAGAAAATATGCATTGGGATTATATTTATCATATATGATATTATAACTATAAACATAATAACTGTAGTGTTAAATAAGTGACAATTTTGCTTTGCTTTATATCTAAGTGTGTGAGGAGAGGTGTCTTTGATGATCAGAAGAAAGTCAAAATTAACATAACCCACATTTGTCACTCAAGCATTGCTTGAATCAAATATATACTAACATTTTTCCCCTCTAAGCCTCTGAATTTAAACAACAGATGAATTGTTCTGCACGCTCTACAGAAGAATTGAACAGGCTGTATTGCTGCGGTTTGATATTGCCAAACTGCATGGAAGGCAAGTTGATACCGGGCGAAAAACATTGTAAAGTAAGGGACGTTTGTACCTTATATTTTAGTAACAGATCGTCTTTGTTCTGAGCCTTTTCTCTTCACGTTGTTTTCTCTTTCCACACCCTCATTCTTTCTTAAAGAAAGATGGCCAATTCTTTCATGTCTTCTCCAACTTCATCCTATTAATTTTTGCTCTGGGGACAAGATTGGAAGAAATGAATTCCTGAGATGAAAATGACTGATAGGGTTTAATGTCTTATTTCTTAAAACACAGTGTAGATCAAAGGAATAAAAATTGTTTTATTAAACAAACATTCTTTCACTGTTCTGTGTGTTTCATAAACGTTAACTTGTTTAATTCTCATAGTCGCCTCTTAGGTAGGTTTTTGATTCTGGAATGTCAGGTGGTCAGTAAGAGAAAGCTTGGGAAGCAGTTGATGCTTTTATCTTTGAAATCATTTCATGAAATGAAATTCTTTTTGTATGGCCAGCCTCATTTGTTACTCCCATGATAGTGATCGTGAACCAATGCAGATCAAGCACAAATCTTATGGTCAGTCTTGTTCTCTGTGGGGCAGTGATGACAGGGCCAATGATTGCATTCGGTCTGACCCTCGTGACAGGGGTTTTGTTGACTCATACTTCAGGTGGATATGTTCACATTTCAGTTTAAAAAGTTATATAGAGATTTGCTAACTGAAATTTTACTGTTGTTATATTTGAGACATAAGTTAATTTTTTGTTACATGTAATGTCACAGACCTTTTATATCTAATGTTTAAAAATGTTAAGAAGTTTATTTTTTTGGCTTTTGGAGTATCTTCTTATAATCCCAATTTTAAAATGAATTATCCATAAACAATAGTTGCTTTCAGTTTTTAAAAACACACTTCTTAGAGGAGCCCTTCTTTATAAGGATGAGAATGAATTGTATTCTTTTTTTTTTGTAACAGTGCTATACAGAGGTATAAACATGTTTTAAGGATATCATAAATTGTCACTTTAGTTATTTATCCCTGTTTCATGTGTGACGATATTTAAATGTGTAATACATTGTTGTTTTAACTACTGAATAATAATACTCTGTCAGGAATCTCTAAAAGCCCCTTCTAAATACGGGAAAGAATTAAAGGATTATAATTCACACAATACTCATTTAATTGAATTTCTGCCTAACTTGAGAATATATGGAAGAATCACCTAGAAATACTATGTAAACAGTGAAATCAACAAAGAGGAAAAAGTACTAACAACAGTATATTGATTTTATTTTTTTAGTTTTTAAAAACGTTTATTTTGAGAGAGAGAGAGAGCAAATGAGCAGGGGAGGTGCAGAGAGGCGGGGGGAGTGAGAGAATCCCAAGAAGGCTCAGCATTGTCAGTGCAGAGGCCGAGGTGGGGCTCGAACCCATGAACTGTGACGTCATGACCTGAGCTGAAACCAAAAGTCAAATGGTTAACTGACTGAGCCACCCAGGCACCCCAACAGTAGATTGATTTTAACTGAGAAGTATCAAATCTCAATTTTAATTGCCATCATTGTTTAAGTTTCTCAAATCTTATATGATAAATTGACTGATAGCAAATTTATCCACTCTGAAACTTATAATTTATGTAGTGATTCCAGTTGCCATTTTATTTCTCAACTGGTAATTTCTCAAAAAAGTCTTCGAAGAAATAGAACAACATTTTGACTAAAGTCAATACAGACGGCCTAAAACAGTAATTCTCTACCAATACCCTATAATGGTAGAATTGAGTCAGACCAAAATATTGTGCAGCAATATCACTACTCAACTTATCATTACTCATTTAAATGGTTAAGTCATATTCTGTGAAACATTTTGTTGATGCTGTGACATTAATAACCCTTAGGCAACTGAACCTCCCCACTATATAGAGGTGATATAGAGGTCATGCGATAAGCTGTACACGTTGTTTAGAGTTTAGCCTTCCTTATGAACATTGTTTAAATTAAAGAAAGGCAGTCATCTGTCTTGAAACCTCACTTTGTGCTCAAGAGATGTAGTTCTGGAACTAGTTTTTGCTGTGTTGATGCTTGAAAACTTAATATTTAATGAAAATTGAGTTCTAGATAATTCATTTTCATCTCCCCACCTACCATGAGGAATTATGGTGAAGGAAAATAAAAATAAAAACTAGTTGCTATAACGTGATAACTAGGGAAAAGATTATAGGCCCTTTTATTTTCTCACAAATACCTATAAATTTAGGGCATTCAAAAGAATTCATGCAAAATCACAATTGAAATGAAAACATTCCCTTTTTGCTAGGGAATTTAGTTCAGTGTCTATGATGTGCCTTAATACATCTAAAATCACAACTGAGTAGGTCTGTAGCTTCACCATATACAAATTCCTTGAGATGCACCATGCAATTTTTGGTCTGAGTAAGCATTAGATTTATTACCTAAATGTTTTCAATCACTATAATAGGTTTACTACACTGTAAGGAAGATACTTTTTCAGTGAGTCACATGAGTCCCTCATATTTCAAAATATTTTTACAATTTGTGATTGGTCATCTTTTCCTACACAAGTATTGGTACCAATTACATTTTATGGATTAGAAAATAACTTGGATACATACTAAATAAGGTTTGAATAAAGTAGAATGATTGCTTGGATACTTTACAAAGATGGGATTTGTGGCATGTCCTTGGACTCAAATGAAATGCTGAGATTTGTGCCACTAGAATATGAAATGCTGGTAATCCATGGTATGTGGTGGCATTACAGTTAAGCAAACTATCAACTATTAGTTGATTGTGATAAAATACCTTTGGAAAGAAGTACCTTGGGAAGTACTTCACTGGTTATCATACCATATTTTATCACCATGGCTGTATTCTAAAAGAACGTTGGTATGCGATGGATTCATCTGAATGAACTGGAACATTTACATGAAAAAATTGAGAAGCACAGGTTTTTAATTCTTAGTTTAAGGCATGGTCAGAGAGCCGGAGAGCTTCAAATAATTTCTTGTCTCTTGTAGCAACAATATCAATATTGCTGAAGATTAAAAAAAATTAATTGTAAGGATTACAAAATTATAACATAAGTTGAATTCACAGTGTCACAAAATTGTAAAAGTTGGAGCAGTTGGAAGATATGGGACTCTGAAACTTGGAAGGAATGCATTGCAAATGGAGGCCGCTTCCTTGCGGTAAGACTAGCCTTCCCATGCTTACCCGTAATAACCTTACCCAAGGCAACTACCTTAAAGAGGATGTCCCATCTCCTAAAGACTTACCTGAACCATTCTTTGTAGACTCATTAATAGGGTCATATCTTAGTGTGTTCTAAAATACAAAGTCTCACCCAAGAAGAAATAGCTTACATACCAAGAAAATTGCCACGTTTTGCTAATTTGTACATGCAGAAATTTGGGGAGTTCATGAGGGAACAAATTCTGAGGGTCTGGACCAAAAAGGATGGAATAGAATATTGGGTTGGGTAACATTTATGGATATGGGTGCACTTACTAAAGATATTGAATTCAGTGCATTAGCTCATGTAGCTGGAAGTGACTCTAACAGTTTACTTTTTGTTTACTGAAAGTGAGACTCAATGGTGGCCTATATATAATGAGAAGAGATGCCAGAAATTCCTTGGAATAGTAAAAGCCAAAGGCTAATGGAAATAGGAATGTTGGAATGTATTTACCATGCATATCAGTATAGACATTCCTAACTACATCTCTTGAGACAGCCCAGAAGATAATCACTTTACAAAGCCTTGGAGAATACATTAGGGTGGGGAGTATTGGCGTTCTTAAATAGCTCTGTGGTGACTGTTTTTTGTAGACGAAATAGCACTTAATTTCCAAAAACAAGTTGGGCACATTTACTGTAATGGGTACCAGAGACATAGTGGCAATTAATATGTTTTGATCTACCGGGATATTCAACAAGGGTAGTCCTCCCAGTGGGCAGACTTTCAGTTTGTCAGTTTGCTTGATTTGAGATACAGGTAGGAGTACATTGTACTAGTTTACTAGGACTGTCCTAACATACCACAGATTGGATGGCTTAAATCCCAGAAATGTATTTCCTTTCAGTTCTGGAGGCTAGAGTTCAAGATCAAGGCATGGGCAGCTTTGGTTTCTTCTGAGGTCTTTTTCTTTGGCTTGTAAATACCTGTCTTCTCCCTGTCTTCACATGGTCTTTCCTTTGTATATATCTTTGTCCTAATCTCTTCCTGTAAGGGCATCAGTCATTCTTGCTCTCCAAGGAAGGAATATTTCCACCTAGAGATCCACATGGTTCATTGAATTAGAATTTCACCTGGATATTCTGGGTTTCTCAATCCATTGAACCAAAAGGGCAGAGTAATTAATTTGAAATTACCAATGAGTACAATTATCCCTTGGAGGTAGGTACGTGTGCGCACAAGCACAAAGAAAGGAAGGAAATTTGTAGAACTGGTAGTGTCTTAATTTCTATAACTGGTCTTTTATATATATAAATTCTTTCTTCCAATACCCAATCCCTCTTTCCTTTGCCTTTCCTCACCCAGGAACGTAGCTAGTCAAAAGTCCATTCATTACCTGTCAAAGTGACCCCAAACTTTCATCTGTGATGGGTTTGTGTCCTCTTTGTTTGTTTGTTTTGTTGTAGTTTTTAATTAACTTTTACTATTGAACATGAAAGTCCTAAGAAGTGCTTAGAGAATCCCCTGAATTCAGACATGGTCTCCTAACCCTGTTGGGTAGTGTCACTGTAATTACAATCAAGAAAATGAACATATCTGTATCCTTATATTCCATTCTAATTTCTCCCTCTTCTCCCTCCTGTCTGCACCCTCACATAGCCTCACATAACAAAGGTTATTTTGAATTTTATATAAACTTGATCACACAGTATATACTCTTTTGTGGGTAGGGGTTGACTTCTTCAACTCAGCATGATCATCTAGGATTTACCCATGTTGAGTGCATCAGTACATCAGTCCTTTTTATTCCTAAGTAGTGTTACAGTATATGGATATGTCACAATTTGTTCATTCGCTTATTGATGGATATTTGGATTATTTTTCACTTTTGATAATGAAAATAAAGCCACTATGAACAGATCTGTATCAATTCTTGCATGGACATATGCTTTAATTTCTCTTCGGTAAACGTGTAAGAGTGGAGTACGTGGATCAATGGTAGTTGTGTGTTTAACTTCTTAAGAAACTTGCAAACCTTTAAAAAAAATAGAAAGTTGTATCATTATTTATTTCCACCACGTGTTTATGAGAGTTCTAGGTCCCCATCCTCAAGAACACTTCATATGGCCAATCTTTTAAACTTCAGACATTGTAATAGGTATGTAGTACTATCATTGTGGTCTCCATTTGCATTTTCCTAACTGTTGGTGAAACCATCATCACAATCAACATAATGAGCATGTGCTAAGCATGTGCTAAGCATGTGCTTGTTTGCCATTCATCTGTCTTCTTCAGCAAAGGTGATTATTTAGATCTTTTGCCCATTTGTTTAATTAGATGGTTGGTTTTTATTGTTAATGAGTTTTGATTTTTGACTTGTGTACTCTGGATACAAGTCCTTTATCAAATATATAATTTACAAATATTTCTCCGACTTTGTGGCTTTTATTTGCATTAGAGAGTAAAAGTATCTTAATGTATCTTTTGGAGAGTAAAAGTCTAACTTTAAGGAGGTCCACTTTATCAGTTTTTTCTTCTATGGATCATGTTTTTGTATCTGAGAAATCTTTGCCTAACCCAATGACACAAACATTTTCTCTTGTGTTATTTCTAGAATTTTTAGTTTTATATTTAGGTCCATGATCCATTTTTCTTTTAATATTTATATATGGTATAAAGCAAGAATCAAAGGGGGGTTTTTTGTTTTGTTTTGTTTTTGTTTTTGTTTTTGTTTTTTTTGCCTATGGATACCTAATAGTATCAGGACCACGTGTTGATAGTTAACAGTTCTTCATATGAGATTTTCTCTTTTCCTATAACTAATGTGGTTTGTGTTTCCTGACTGGACTCTGACACAACCTGGCTATCTCTTGAATTGTCATCTGGATTTCTAGTATATGTGCTGCCAAAGCGAGCACTTGTCATCTGGATTTCTAAAGAACTTTAGTTAACATTTTAATCTAGGTTGTTACAGCCTGATGCATAAATAGTGTTCAAATGGAATCCTCAAGACAGACATGTAGGTAATTATATTAATTTTGCTGTAAATAAGTTAAAAGTTCTGGTTACCAATACCTAGTAATAAAATATTTTAGTTTTCTCAGTTAATACTCCCACAGTTAAACATTAGAGTCTGAGTACATCCAAGAGTTTGGATTGGGGTGGGTGTTAAGTGTTAATACAGTACTTAAGTATTGAAAATAAATGACTCCCACTTTGTTTTTCTTAGAAATGTCTCTGGGTAGGGTTCAGTTGGTTAAGTGTCCATCTCTTGATTTCAGCTCAGGTCGTGATCTCACAGTTCATGAGATTGAGCCCCACCTCAGGTTCTGTGCTGACAGCATGGAGCCTGCTGGGGATTTCTCTCTTCCTCTCTCTCTCTCTGCCCACATCCCCACCCCCCCCCCAACCCTCCCGCTCATACTTGCTCACTCTCTCTCTCTCTCTCTCAATACACTTAAAAAAAAAATACAGCCAGGGATGCCTCAGTGGCTCAGTTGATTAAGCATCCAACTTTGGCTCAAGTCATCATCTCACAATTGGTGAGTTCGAGCCCTGCATCAGGCTCTGTGCTATGAATGCTTTGGATTCTCTGTCTCCCTCTCTTTCTGCCCCTCCCTTGCTCTCTCTTTCTCTCTCTCTCTCAAAAATAAACATTTATAAAAATACAGCAATATATCCAAATACCCCTGGATATTTGGACTGAATGGATGGATAATTTGGGTTGGATGAAATCAACCAACCAACCAACCAACCAACCAACCAACAAATAAATCCAAAATCAAAACAATGGAATCAGTGAAGCAAGCTGTGTCCAAAATGAAATGTTTTGTACTTTCATGGTGACCTAATCACTCATTTTATTTTTCTTTTCAACTATTTTTAGGCCATTATATAGATAAAATAATGATAAAAGTGAAGACTTAACAATTCCTCATGGAGTCCCATGAGAGTGTGAAGTTCCTTGTCATTAGAATCTTGACCCAGATTTTATTTAAGATCTTGGTAGGAAGCAGAATGTGGAGATCATAAAGCATAAAGTTTGTACTTTGAATCTACCTGCAGCCTGTGCATTCTCTTTTACAACAATCCCAGGTTTAGGGCATATTGTGAATTAATGAGTACCTATATAGTTATGACCAAGCCTATTATTTAATGAGAAAGACTACTCTCTAAGCTAATGGTTTGAAAATACACGTACCCTAAAAGTAATTCTTAAATTTTAAACATATATAAAATAGCCAATTGTGCTGTTTCTTCAACTTGACTAAGCTTTTGCTTGCTGTCATAAAATGAGTAGAAAAAAACGTTAGTAATATTCAGTGACTTTCTAATGAGGCCCAAAGAGCCAGAATACATTTAAAATATTGAGAGAGAATCTCATACCAATTTTTAGACCAAAGAATAAAGGAGGGGTTGGTTGATAAACTACTCAGAAAAAGCAACCATGTTAAAGGTGATGTTTTGGCTGTTAGGCTTTCTTCAGGCCATAATATATAAAACTAACATTTTTATATTTCTTCTTTTGCCCAAGGAAGCCCTCAAAGACAGAATGCTGCCTTTAACCTTATTTTATATTCCACAGAGTATTTTGAAGACTAGAAAAATATAGCTGGGGCAAAAATGATTGGGGCTCTGAAAGATCAGAAGAAATCTATCATTTTTTTTTAAATAAGCAGGCACTGAGAACTTCATCTACAGAGTTATTCTGAATTCAGTGTTCTAGACAAGGACTTTTGTAGTAAATAAATAAGACTGACCTAGAGTTCACTGTATTTTTGGATCTGAGTGTTACCTTCTTTTAGATTGGTTTACTCAAAACATTACCTATATTTCTATAATAGTATTATTTATATTTGAATTTGAAGTCAAACATTGAATTCTAAAATGATTTTAATTTAGACTACTGAGTTTTTACAATACATTTTATTTTTTCATAACAGCCTGAAAATATTAAATTATATGAAGATATTTTCTATAAATTATTAAAATCACAATATTTTATTGTTTTTCTCCTTGAATTTTGTTTATAGTGTTTTAAAAACCAGTTAACAGTTTGGAAAAAATTAAGATGACGGAAGTCAAAGCATTCATTCCAAAAACTACTAGCAAGTATGTCTTCATATCTTTGTATTTGTCTGGTGAATAAACCATACATGCTCTGAAGAAAAATGTTTATCTTTGATAGATATGGCCAGGTATATGTATGGATTGTGATGTTCATTGAGGAACTCAGGATAGTTTTCTAAAAACTAGGTAGCTACCAATGTCACCAACTATGTTGGTCGGTTGTGAATATCTAAAAAATGGAACAAATACCTATTACAGCTTAAGGAAAGAGAATTAGAAAAATGAGAGGCACTATTG
Source organism: Prionailurus bengalensis (assembly GCF_016509475.1). NCBI lineage: Eukaryota > Metazoa > Chordata > Mammalia > Carnivora > Felidae > Prionailurus > Prionailurus bengalensis. Next base: position 151,959,757 of record NC_057343.1, on the reverse strand, counting down.
ATTACTAAAAACCAACTCCGAACCTCATGTTTTGCACTCATTATCTCGTTTAATCCTCACAACCTCATAGGAATAAAACAATTTACCTGTTATTATACAGCCAGAAAGTGTGACATCCAGTACTGAGGTATTTACTCTCAAAGCCTGCTTTCTCTCTGCTACAAGTAGTTCCTCTTTAAATATATACCAGGTAATATTCATTCATTAATTTGATGGGAAGCAACAACTTTATAACCAAATGGCATCCATCTAATACTGTGGAATGTATTAAATACTCATGAAAAGTTATATATCTTTGGTACTGACTTTCAGATATTCTATAAACACTGTAGATTTCATGCCATGTTTTTAAATATAGTAGCAGTAGATATTTTTAAGTTCAAAGTTCTGTCGTAAAGTTTATTTTGGGTTTTTTTTTTTTAATTTTTTTTCAACGTTTATTTATTTTGGGGACAGAGAGACAGAGCATGAACGGGGGAGGAGCAGAGAGAGAGGGAGACACAGAATCGGAAACAGGCTCCAGGCTCTGAGCCATCAGCCCAGAGCCCGATGCGGGGCTCGAACTCACGGACCGGGAGATCGTGACCTGGCTGAAGTCGGACGCTTAACCGACTGCGCCACCCAGACGCCCCTTGGTTTTCATTTTTATAATTTTAATTGCTGATATTTTATAATATTGATGAGCTTCAATTTGTCATATACTTTTCTGGAATAAAATAGATTAATATAGCCCAAATGACTACGTAAAATTACAAGTTCTTGTGCAATAAAGAAATCATTCAGAAAGTGGGTAGTCTGTTAAAACTTGCATGTTTTGATGATGGTAATTATAGTCTCTTATTAATTAACTTTTTATTCTCTTTAGCATTTAGTAAAGTTCTTTTGAAAATGCCAAAGAATTGGGCGTATTTTATATTTTACTCACTAATAAACTAAGTCAGTGGATGGATTCAATATCGAGTATGATTTTCAAAGGAATTGTAATGATTTAAAAAACCGGGAACTTTGTGTTATTTTTTACTGTCATAGTTTCTATAGAGCAGCACAAGTTTCACATCAGGGATGTATGTCTTAGTACTTTACTCTTTATATTATCTAAATGTGATGTACTGATCAAACCCACCAGGGGATAGAAAATGATTTCCCACTCCTTGGGTTTAGAACACTTGCTGCGATTGACTATTTCTACTCAGCTGCAGGACATTCTACTGAGAATTTGTCGTATATAAAAAAAGTTTTTGTAATCTCTGAGGATGTTTGTAGTAATGGACATCTTGCGGGATAGATTAGTTTACTTTAACTGTGTCTTAATGATGGGACCAAGGTGGAGAGGCATTTCATTTTGAGTGAAGTTTGATGAACAGATCATTAGATGTGTTTTCAATACTTTGGGTCAAAGCTAAATGACCAACACAAAGAAATGACATTCAGAACTCATCATCTGTCTAATTGGTGCAAGCAATACTTGGAATAGTTGCATTCTTTCTGTTTAGAGTTAAAACATTCTATCTCTGTGGTCACAGTCCATGACTAAATGTGCCATATGTTTGTTTGTTTGTTTTTTCTTAATATGAACTAAAAGTTTGTTTGGAAATTGTAAGAAATTTTTGTAATACATTCTAACTAGGACATTTTAAAGAATTCAAACATAGGAGATTGGAATAAGTAGCTTAGAGTTACGCTGACAACAAAAATTGTGATGAATTGTTTCCTAGTGATTGGTTCCAAATGTGACAATTCTGTTTCTGTTTGTGACTCAGTAGATCCTAAGACTGTGTAAATGATTACTAAAAGGTGATTATAAGCTAACTTTATAGATGCTTTTTTAAAAGGTCTTTCTCATGGCTAGTACTAGAGCAAGTATAATTGTACTTGTAGGAGAAGAAAAAAAATGTTAGTATGCTCAAATACTTTTTTTGATTAGAAGAAAAATTATTTTGCTAAACTGATACTATTTTTAAATATTTCAGTGGTGTATTTAGTATTGCTCCTAAAAAATTAGTTTTTTCATGAATGCTTGTCTTCAATCATCCCTTTGACCCTGGGTAGTTTTACAACTTGGTAAAAGAATGCAAATATTGCACGTACTGAACTCCCTTGTCAGATTTATTTCCAAAATACTCGGTTTTTTTTCTTTTTTTTTCTTTTGCTAGGAAAGACTTCAGTTCATGACTATTTAACAAATACTGAGGAATTATCTAATAAATGTGGACTTCTAGGGTCCAAATTGATTATTATCTGAATTAACCTCATGATTGATTCCAAATTGAATTGCTGATTTTCCAACCCATAGTTCAGTTTTCTTTTCCTGCAGAGTCTGTCATAGCCCTTTTTATTTGTATCTTGACATTTTAATTGCATTTTTAAAAATAGAGAATTCTCCATTTTGTGTATGTCATTAACAAAATGAAATTCGTAATTAAAATTAAAACCACATATGGTGTGGCTAAAAAAGGGCTTATTTTTCCAAAAATGAAACAGAAATGAACAAACGACTCCAACAGTTTGGTAACTATCTATAGTGCTGAGACGTTGTGACAATACCTGTTCCTCAAGATATGCTCCCATTTCCCCCAACCCAATCTTCAGTGGCTGTGTGAACCTGTGGAGGCCAGGTAGGAGTGGGACCGAGGATATTTTATTTGAAGAGCAAATTAAGTAGGTCTAAACAGTGAAGCAGTGCTCTGAGGAATTGGTGAAGGCTTTTGCATGAAGAAGCAGCAAGGAAAAAATATGAAATGCATAAAAACTCTGCACAGCAGTTTTAGAGCTTTGATAAAATATAAAATGTCTTTAACCCCTTTGCTGTTCTTGCAAACGCCTGCAATTCAAGAATTTTATTATTCTGGGGCTAACGTAGTTTAAACCTCAATAACTGAATGTTTCCTTTGGGATACCTTCAGGCAAACTATATATTGATTTTCTCAGAATGCACTGTATTTTTCATTAGTACTAAGGTTTGGTGGATATCTAGTCATTTGTTCACCAAATTCCTCTGAAAATTAAAATGGACTATTCCATTTTGGCTGTGGCGTCTTCAGCGCATGGGCATTAATTTTTTTCTGTTGGACACTACCAGGATACACTATTTTGACATTCATCTTGTCCAGAGCATATGGTACCAAATCACCTCTTTAACTTGGTCTGCCATTTTCCTCTAAATACCATTCCCAATGGCCAGTTGGGTTTGATGGCACATTTGACATTGACAAAATCAAAATGTTTTTCTGATTTATACAGTTTTCAGCTATGAAGTTACAGATTTGCCTACATAATGTAAATAAAATAATATCTTGTCTTATCATCCTTTTATTTGAATTATCCAGAAAATTAGTTTTTTCAAACGTAGTAAATCATCTTGAATTGGCTCAGTATTCACTGTTTCTTCTGTTGGTAGAAACTTAGTCTATAACGTAGGTAATGTGCTTTCACAGTTGCAAGTAGAATTACTGACGTAATTTTGGTGTACCTTCAGTCTTATCCTTTATGAACCACTTCTGTTTTCCTGAGTGAGGAGGTCCCCAGCTTTTCTTAAAGCCTATGCTGCTCACTAAGCCAGATGTGTATTCAAGAGATCAGGTGTTAAAGAAAGCTTACTACTTATTTTGCCTTATGCTTCTTAGGGCCTAGCACAGTTTTGACTCTACTAGCCACCCCCAAATGTATGTAGTTTGAAATAATAGTTGATGCCTTTTTGTGGTATACATTTAAATCATGTAGTTTGCTAGTGAGTGAGAAAACTAAGCCTCCTGAATCCATGTATCAGCATGGATTTGTGGTTCTAATTTAATTTTTATTATAACCTTCTGAAGTCGGTGCATATTAATATGCCAGTCTTATAGATGAGGAAACTGATAAAATTGTATGCTCTGGTCTGATTGTAAATTCATAACGATTCCAGGAGGACTGAGGTGTATTCTTTGGAAATGTCAAACATCAACTGTAACAGGAATAATGCAAGGAAACTAGGAAGGGCTCAGTGCAGATATGTGTTTGCTATTTCATATTTACTATAATTCATCCTCAATTTTGAATTTCCAATAGCAAAATTTTGGAATTTTGAATGCCTTCTAAGAGTAGATCACTATTCTAGGCACGGAGGATTCAAGAGAGAACTACACAGGCAAGTCTCTTGCTTTTAGAGAATTTACATCTAATCAGGGAGAAGGCAAGAGAGTCAGTACAAAATGAAACAGGTAAATGAACAAGGTAATTTCAGATAATGGGTAGTGCTTTGAAGATAGTGAGACAGGGTGATGTACAAAGAAGAACTGGTAAAGGCAGAGTTGGGCTGGGACTGATGAGAGCTACTTTTAATTGGTTGATCTTTACTGAGGCAGTGAAGTTTGTGTTTAGCCTTGAATGATATGAAGAGCCTAGCCTTGTGGAGATCTGGAATCCAGGGAAACAGGTGAAATGGCCCCACTGTGGTAATGAGCTTGGTGTGTGCAGGCAACAGGAAGAAGATGAGTGTGCCTGCGAATAGGGTGCAAGGTGGCAGCATCATTAGTATGAGGTGAAGTCTTTTATCCTCGATTAATCGAATTCATAATTTGGCTATAATGATGTAACTTCAGGATTCAGAATTTAAAACTTTTAGGTCAAGATCAGTGTTCACTTAAAATATAAGATTTTGGATCAAATATCCCTTTAAAAGAACTCGTGAGAAGGAGATACAAAATTCAACTTAAAGTTGCAGGGAAAAATCCATTTAATGAAGTATTGAGCACTTCTATGTATCACACTCTGAGCTAGGTAGAAGTAGGTGTATGAATAAGACATAATCCTGACATTAAGGAAGTTCCTGAGAGGTAAAATGCAGGTTAAAACTATTACCTATCAGTCAAATATGTGAAAAATCAACCAAGCTCAAAAGTTATCCTTGTGTCTGAAACTTCACTTGAGTATCTTCTTAATTACAACTAGCCTTTCTTCTCCAGTGTCCATTGTGTTTGAAATCAAGTTTAAATTTCAGCAAAGTAGAGGTGCCTGGGTGGCTCAGTCAGTTAAGCATCTGACTTAATTTTGGCTCAGGTCATGATCTCATGGTTTGTGAGATGGAGCCCCACATGGGGCTCTGTACTGACAGCACGGAGCCTGCTTAGGATTCTCTCTGTCCCGCTCTCTCTGCCCCTCCCCCACTCGCACACACACTCGCTCTCCTCTTTCTCAAAATAAATAATCATTCAAAAATAAATGTAGGGGCGCCTGGGTGGCGCAGTCGGTTAAGCGTCCGACTTCATCCAGGTCACCATCTCGCGGTCCGTGAGTTCGAGCCCCGCGTCGGGCTCTGGGCTGATGGCTCAGAGCCTGGAGCCTGTTTCCGATTCTGTGTCTCCCTCTCTCTCTGCCCCTCCCCTGTTCATGCTCTGTCTCTCTCTGTCCCAAAAAAAATAAACGTTGAAAAAAAAATTAAAAAAAAATTTAAGCAAACTAAATTATAAACTGTGTGCTTATTAACTAGTCATTTATTAGTTTTATTAACAACACCTGAAAGATTGTGTTCAATTTATATTAACAATTACTACATCTATGCTGTAAGCTTAACAGAATAAGGTAGTAGTGTAGAGTTTTTAACCCACATCTTCACACTGTTTCCACATATCCTATCCCTTGCAATGGTATATATATTTTTTTCTGTATCTGACTGTAATCATTCTAAATTTTCATCTGAATTTCTAAAACTGACCAGTTTTAGAACAAATGTGGGTTGATACAGTACTAGAGCCCCTTATTTTTTCTCCTTTTTATTATGAAATACCAAAAGTAATATATTTCCATTATAAAGAAAAAAATATTACAGACATTTATAAAAAGTCAAAATCCTGATAAGCTACCCTTTCTCCCCTCCAATCCCAAACCACAGAGGGTCACCAGGAATAGCTCAGTGTGTATCCTCAAGATCTTTTTCTACAACTACCCCTCCTTCTCCACCCACAGGCTTTGCTTAGTTTTCTGTATATGTGAATCATACTCTACATTTTCTGTGACCCACTTAGTAGCCTATTACCAATATATTTTCAAGTTAATACACATAGATTTATACTACTCTTTTAGAATGGCATAGAAGTCTATAGAATAGGTATCTCATAATGTATTATTAATTTTTGCTTTTTAAGATGGTATATATTACAAAGTAGTCAACATCCAGATAAGAATAGAGAATAAAAAAACAGTGAACACCTGTGTCCATAGCTCACTGCTCCATCATTCATTTTAGCAAAATGTGTACTGATGGGAATATATGTTATTTCTACATCTTCAGTGTTATAAACAATGTTCCAATGAATAACATCTTTGCACACTTATCATTCATGCAAGTGTACAAACTATTTATGAAAAGTTACAAAAAGTGCATTAGGAAACTTGAGAGACTCAGCAAAATTGTCCTACAAAATGGTTGTGCTTACATTACCATTACAATGAACACTGAATGTATGTGAGCATACTTGAACATGGTATGCTTATACAATGAAGAATGAAAACAATAGGATTTTAATATAAAACAACAATTTTTAGAAAAATTGCATTCGATTTCTAAAATCATTTAATCAAACTCAGAACTAATAAACTTTTACTTTTATTAACTTTATTATCAGTCAATGCCTCAGGTTGTTGTCTGCTTGCTCCTGCATTCAGATTTTTTTTATAGAAATAGAAGTATTTCTGCAACGAGCAAGTAAACTTGATTCTAAAGGTTTGCTCCCTATAGTTCGCATTTGTGTACTCTGTTTGCACCTACTATAGTATCTTTACTCTCTGAAGTATTTTTATGTAGTGTTACTACTACCCAATATAAGAGATACCACACAGAATCTTTCCTGAACTATTAGAATTGGAATAATTCCAATACAGTGTTTTAACCTCTAGGAACTGGGTGAAAAAAATCTTTCCCTTTGTCATCATTCTTTTTTTTTTTCAGAAATTCCAGCTTCTACTTCATTTTCCTAAACCCAGAAATGTTGAATTTAATCAAACATACAAATGTGTATTTCAGACTCAACAATTAGAATCAAATTTCAACTAATTTTATTTTTATTTTTTTAAGTATTTATTTATTTGGAGACAGAGCACATGCAAGCTGGTGAGAGGGGCAGAAAGGGAGAGAGAGAGAGAGAGAGAGAGAGAGAGAGAGAGAGAGAGAGAGAGACAAGTGAGAGAATACCAAGCAGATTCTGTGCTGTCAGTGAGGAATCCGACACAGGGCTTGATCCCACAAATGACAAGGTCATGACCTGAGCCCAAATCAAGAGTTGGACACTGTTTCACTGACTGAGCCACCCAGGTGCTCCTCAACTAATTTATAATAAATTTTCTGGGGTACGTGGCTGGCTCAATTGGTAGAGTATGCTATATTCTTGATCTCAAGGTTGTGGATTCAAACCCCACATTGGGTGTAGAAATGACTTAAAAATAAAATCTTTAAAAATGAAATAAAATAAACTAGCTTACTGAGGAATGTTCTAAACAATGAATACATATCATTCTTGTGTCATGTGAAGAAAATACATTAAACAAAAGTAACTATAAATATTAAAATTAAACAGTTTAAAATTGAGGGAACCCCATTTACAGAGATGAGATTTTAAGGTTATTTTTAAATTGTTTTTAAGGAAGATAGAAAAGATAAAGATTTATTAAGTGGATTTATGTTCTCAAATCAAAATATTTATTGAGCTCTGCTGCATAGATGGCACTATGTTAGGTATTGTTGAATTCAATCATAAATGAGATATGTCGCCCACAATTCAAGGAGCTTATACTTCAGTCAAAGGGTAGACTTTGGTCTCTCTTCTAAGTGGGTAACAGTTATACATCTCTCTGCAGTTTTCTAACTAAGATAAAAAGTTACAAAGTTGATTGGATCAATGTTTAGGTGAAGATAGACTATGGTTCCTGTCTCACACTTTCTTTTCAGTGGAAGCCTTCTACTGAGATGATAAGAATCAGGAAGCTTTTCTTTCAGGGTAGCATGAGGTAGACTAACACAGAATTTTCACTAAGTAACTCTGTTATGGATTTATATATTTCATTATGAGGAGAGTATGTCCTCCATTATGAGGAGAGTATGTTCAATGCTGAGAAAAAGCATGGGCATGGAGATTATGTGTATTCTAGTGAAGCATCAGAAGATTGAGTAGATAACCTATGAAATTTGGGGTTTATGATTTATATAGTCTTTTGTTGTTAAAGCAGGTATATTTATCCTTACCTATTTACAGAAACTGTGTGGAGGATTGGTTTAACAGTAAAAACCAGAAATAGGTCTCCAAAATTAGTGCTCTTTAGATAAAGTTGAGTCCTTCAGCTACTTCAGTTATAAATAGACTCAGTGATATCACAAAGTAAGCTTTTATGAATTAAACATACGTTATATTATTTTTAAAAAATTTTTTAACATTTATTCATTTTTGAGAGAGAGAGAGAGACAGAGCACGAGCAGGGAAAGAGCAGAGCAGAGAGGGAGACACAGAATGCGAAGCAGGCTCCAGGCTCCAAGCTGTCAGCACAGAGCCTGATGTAGGGCTTGAATTCACTGACTGTAAGATCATGACCTGAGCTGAAGTCAGATGACTAATGTACTGAGCCATCTAGGCACCCCAACGTATGTTGTATTCTTAAAGCTTAAAGAAACATAAGGTGAAACAAAGTCCAAGAGTAACTAGAACTTTCTCTCAAAACAGTTTGCCTTTTTAGGTATGTCCCCTGAGTGTTATGCTCATTAATAATGCACACACAGACATATCACTCCAATCATACTTTTTTCTCAATCTAACCTTGAAATTAAACCATTAGAATCAAACCATTAAAGGAATAAATATTTGTTTAGTCACAATGAAAGAATGGATGAATTCAAGTCCAATTTGCAGTTTAATTTCAAAGTAATGAAACTAAAACTAAATATTTTAGGCATATGTGTCAGATCTTAGTAAAAAAATACATTTCCTTTACCAACATGGTTTATTTCCATGGTGAACTTTAAGTAAAATGTCCTCTGTTATCACTGTGAACTTAAATTAACCTCAAATTAACTTATTATTTTAAATTATTTTTTTCTATGTTCATAAAATCACAAAAGGTGTTTGGCTCTTTATATCTTCAAGGATGTTGAATTACATCCTGATTGTCTGAGATAGTTATATGTCTGATATAAACAAGCATTTTTGTTTTCCTAACTGGGTTATCACAATTCACTATAGCAGTGGTTCTCCAATGTTTTATATTAAAATCATCTGGGGAGCTTGTTAAAAATTCAGATTGCCAGGCCTCTTCCTTTAAGATTCTGATTTAGTAAGTCAGGGGTGAAGTTCAGAAATCTTTATTTTTCTCAACTACCTCTTTCTATTTTGATACAGGTGGTTGATCCAAGCCTTGCATTTTAAGCTTACTGCTAGAGGCCAAAACCTAAAATAGATTTAGTGAATTATTTGCAGTAAAACATAAATATTTTCATTACTTTTCACTACTTCAAACTTCATGTACAAATTCTCCCATCAACCTGTTTGCCCTCAAATTCACAAGTAAGCAATAAATCTGGCTTCTTTCCTTTCCCATGGAAAATAGTACTTTTTTCACTTTATGTTTCTCTAGTATACTTTTGCAGACACAACTGGTAGTCTTTATGAATAAGCTGAGGCTTTGCAGATTACGTTTTGCTTCCAAATGTCTTCTCTCTCAATTTTTATATCTTTGTAAGAAACTGATAAGGAATTAATAACCATATTAATAACCCAGCTTTATAAAGAGCCAGTTTTCAAGATGATTGGGATTTTTAAGTGGCATGATATTGTTGCTCTTATGGGGGCTCTTTGATGTGGTGGACATGCCATTTGGCTCTTCCCTTCTGAATGTCTTTGTTTGGAGAGTTGTAGTTGTCTGTTCCCTCTTTAGTCCAAGGATCATTTCGAAACATTTATTGTTCACAGCACAAATGCTAATTCAGTGTCTACTAAGTAAGAAGCAATATTCTAGGCCCTAGGGATACCACCGTGAGTTAAACAGAATTGGCCATTGTCCTCATCAAGCTTTCAATCTAATTTATGGCCTGAAATAATTGGTAGCTTTACGAGGTTACTTGGATTGTCCAAGTGAACTTGAAGTTGAATGAAACATTAGTGATACATGGTTGGTAAAGATTTTTAGAGCTGGAAGGGCCCTTAAAGATAATGCATTTTAGTCACCCCATTTTAAAGATGACATAACTGAGATTAAGGGAGGTCAAGACTTTTCCCGAAGTCATGGAGTTTGATAGTGGTACAGACCTTGAATTTAGTTCTGATTAAAATGTTAGGATTTTAGGGACAAATCTCAGAGATCATTTACTAGAACTCCTCATTTTAAAATTGAGGGTACTGACCCAGGTCACAAAGCCACATGGCTGCTTTGTGGCACAGGATCTATAGCTAAACGTTCTTTATGCCAAGCAGTGCCCTTGACATGATATTTTGGTGTTGACTCTGAGTTCAGGACTTTTCCACTTATGCGATATTACCTGTCTTAGGGGCAGAATGTTTGGCTGAAGTTACTAATTACTTTTAAAAACATAAACTTTAAATTTTAGACTAAATATAGATTTATGGAAAAATTGTGAAAATAGTACAGAAATTTCCCATATACCCTGCACACAGTTCCCTCTCTTATTGACATCTTATATTAGTATGGCGCATTTGCCAAAGTTAATGAACCAGTATTGATACCTTATTATTAACTAAAGTCCATATTTTATTCAGATTTCCTTAGTTTTTATACTATATCCTTTTTGTTCCAGGACCCCATCCAGGATGTCATATTAAATTTAGTCACTATGTTTCCTTACGCTTCCCTTGGCTATGACAGTTTTCCAGATTTTCCTTGTTTTTGAGAACCTTAACAGCTTTGAGAAGTACTAGTCAGATATTTTGTAGAATGTTCCTCAGTTGGGATTGGTCTGATGTTTTTTCAAGATTAGCCTGTAGCTCTGGGTATTAGGAAAGAGGGCCACAAAGGTAAAGTACACTTTTCATCGCATCATATCAAGATTATCTACTATCAACATGACTTAATCACGATTGACATCAATATTAATTTTGACAACCTGGCTGGGGTTAAAATTAACCATAAAGTTAATATTTCCCTCCCCTTTTAATACTTTCCCACTTGCAAGAAAGTCAGTATGGGTACCACACACATAAGGGGTGGGGAATTATACACTATCTCTTTGAGGGTACAGTATTTACATAAATTATTTAAATTTTTTCTGCGTGAGAGATTTGTCTCTTATCCCCTGTTGACTTATTTATTCAATAATTTATATCTGCATGGAGGTAGAATTCAATAGTACTTTATTTCATTGTTCAAATTGTTCCAACTTTGCCCATTGGGAGGTTTTTCATTTGGCTACTGTGTCCCTTTGACATTCTCCCATCAGTGTGTGTGCGTGCATGCATGTGTCCTGTGTGTGCGTAAGTAACATTTTCTTACTTTCTGGAACTGCAAGATGCTTTAGGCTCATTTTGTCCATTTTCTACCTGAGTTCTAGAGTCAGCAATTTCTCCAAGGAACTCTGGTTCCTTTGATTGGAAACTAAGTTCTGGGCACTAGGTGTGCTTGTTATTTCTGGGGTATCTTTGTTGCTAGAACCTCTCAGCTGAAAAAGCAAGAAAATACATGTGTATATGCTAACCAACGTGTATAAACTTATCTATAAATATTTCTCTATATATCCATTTGTATATATATTAAACAGAAATTCATGCTGATGTCCTTAAGTTTAATCTATTAGCACATGGATCATTGTAGCCTTCTCTCTGCTTATCTGTACACAAGCTCCCCACTCCCAACAGTGAGAAACCTGGCTTCTACCATTTGCCATTCATTTGTTTAGTTTTCCAATTCCAGTATAGATAAATAGTGATTTCAACAACTTTATCAACTAGAGCACAGAACTTATGTACAGACTCTACACATTTCCAAGTTACTTAGGTCAGCACCTTATTCTCTTGTTCTCTTCAGTGAGGTTGTTTTTTAGGCACTCCTAAAAAAAAAAACAACAAACTTTTAAAGCACAAAGAGTGAACATTAGTATATGCAAGTTAAAAAAAATCATCTAGGGACACCTGCGTGGCTCAGCCAATTAAGCATCTGACTTTGGTTCAGGTCATGACCTCAAAGTTTGTGAGTTTGAGCCCCCTGTTGGGCTGTGGTGCTGACAGCTCAGAGCCTGGAGCCTGCTTCAGACTCTGTGTCTCCCTCTGTCTCTGCCCCTCCTGGGCTTGCTCTCTCTCTCTCTCTCTCTCTCTCTCTCTGTCTCTCTCAAAAATAAGTAAACATTAAAAAAATTTTTTTTAAAAGAAGTTTTTTTCAATTTTTTTTTTTATTCTTGAGAGAGAGAAAGAGGCACAAGCATCAACGGGGGAGGGGGAGGAAGAGAGGGAGAGGGAGAAGAAGAGAGAAAATTCCAAGCAGCCCCACACTATCAGTGTGGAGCCTGACTCGGGGCTCGATGCAGGGCTAGAACTCACAAACTGTGAACTCCTGGCCTGAGCCCAAATCAAGAGTTGGATGTTTAACCCACTGAGCCGCCCAGGTGCTCTCACTCTTTGTGCTTTAAAGTTCTATGTTTTTTTTTTTTTTTTCTGAAATTTATTGACAAATTGGTTTCCATACAACACCCAGTGCTCATCCCAAAAGGTGCCCTCCTCAATACCCATCACCCACCCTCTCCTCCCTCCCACCCCCCATCAACCCTCAGTTTGTTCTCAGTTTTTAACAGTCTCTTATGCTTTGGCTCTCTCCCATTCTAACCTCTTTTTTTTTTTTCCTTCCCCTCCCCCATGGGTTCCTGATAAGTTATCTTATCTTCATAAGGTCCCAGAGTTCTATGGTTTTTAACAAGTGCATATCATGTATTCTCCATTTCAGTATCATATGGATAGTATCACCATCCTAAAAAAAATATCTCCTGTTCTTCACCTGATCAACTCTTCTCCCTAGCCCCAAACCCCTGGTAACTACTAGTCTATTTATTATCTGTACAGTTTTGTCTTTTCTGTAATGTCATATAAATGAAATCATACAGTGTAGCCTTTCCAGACTGGCTTTTTTCACTTAGCAATATGCATTTAAGATTCATCTGTCTTTGCATGGCATTAATCACCTTTAATCAAATAAGATACTAGAATGTATCTATGTCACTATTTGTAATTTTAATTGTGTTGGAATCAGTGTATACTAACTGTACTAATAGAAGCAAGGAAAGAATACCCATTGGTAGAGGAGGTGAGTCACTTCTTTTTTAAGTGTTTTATTATTTACTTTGAGAGAGAGAGAGTGCACATGTGTAGGGGAGGAGCAGACAGAGAGAGGGACAGAGGATCCTAAGTGGGCTCTGTGCTGACAGCAGAGAGCCTGATGCAGGGCTAGAACTCACGAACTGTGAGATCATGACCTGAGCTGAAGTGAGACGCTTAATTGATTGAGTCACCTAGGCACCCCTATATTTATTTTTATGTTTATAAATGATACATGACAAATTTTATTTTCTGTTATACCTCAATAAATTTGGAAAACTAATGTCGATTGTAGATGAGTAAATACAGAAAAGGATAAAAAAGGAAAAAATTGGAATTCCATTACTTAACTGCAAAGGCAACATTTTAGTGCATTTTCAGTCTTTAAATGAAGTTTACAATTTTGCACATTTTAATTTTCTTTAACATTACAGTATTCTTCATTATTTAAAACTGTTCTTAAAACATTTCTTGGCCTTTGGTAAGTGTTGAGTAAGTATTAGCTATTGTTACATGATAAATGTCAGTGGGATATGTCTGGATTTTCCATGTGGTTAGCCTCAGGTCTAATTTATCCACGGGCTACTTTTTCACCCCAAGTTCTTTGAAATCTTCTTAGTTTGCTGATAATGTAAGAAATGCATGATGTCATTATTGTAGCATTAAGTATGTTTTAGATTGATTAAAAAATTAGTTTTAAGTAATACTGTCAGGGGCATGGAGTTAGAAGCCAGAAAGTGTTTTTAGAAATGAGTCAAGAGAGTGTGGAATGTGTGTGTGAATCATCTGTCATGTTACCAAGCCCATCATTCTCACAATCTGCAAATTTTCAGCAGTCTCAAATGAATACTTCACATTGTGACTTCATTAATGATTTGAAAATTTTGGAATTCACTAAATAGGAGATACAGCTTTTCAAATATAAATGTGAAATTCTATTACAAAGAAATTTTGCATTATCCAGAACTCAGAATTTTCCCTTTTCTTTCTGACATGTTTATTCTATCAACACAACACAAATTCTTCTTTTTTGCAAAAAGGTTTATTTATTGGGGCATCTGGGTGGCTCAGTAGGTTGAATGTCCGACTCTTGATTTCAGCTTAGGTCATGATCCCAGGGTCGCGGGATCAAGTCTTGCATTGCTCTCTCTCTCTCTCCCTCTCCAAAATAAACAGCACATTTTCAAATATTTATTTATTTATTTTGAGAGAGAGCACATGCATACGTGTGCACAAGTTGGGGAGGAGAGAGAGGGAGAGAGAGAAACCCAAGGAGGATCCTAGCTGCCAGCATGGAGCCTGATGTGGGGTTTGGTTCCACCATGAAATCATGACCGAACCTGAAATCAAGAGTCGGATGATTAAGCTACTGAGCCACTTAGGCGCCCAGATACAACCAAATTCTTTTTTAAAATTTATTTATTTTTGAGAGAGAGTGTGTGTGTGCATGTGGAGGAGAGACAGAGGGGGAGACTGAGTGTCCCAAGCGGGCTCTGTGCTGACAGCAGAGAGCCCCACATGGGGCTTGAACTCTGGAACCATGAGATCATGTCCTGAGCAGAGATCAGACACTTAACTGACCAAGCCATGTAGGTGCCCCACAATACGAATTCTTGAGCAGCATCATCACCAATGCCCATTAGTACCATAAATCTAAAAAGCCTATTAGGACTTTAGCCATCAGAGACTGTGAGGTATAAGACATGCAAATATTTAACAGATGTTTCCCAGAGCATCCCCACTGAATCTCAGAACACCAGATTAAGGACTAGCAAAATTCATCAGCTCATTACTATATGCAAATACCATTTTGTGTCAACAGAGAAGAATGGCTGTAAGTTAAATAGTACTTATAAATTATGATAAAAATAAACTGTAACTTTAAAAACAGAAGGATTGAACAAAGCACGGATGACAAGTTTGATAACCTCTGATGTAATGAATAAAACTGTAGTATTTAGATTTGTGCATTTTAGAAAATCAGAGTGGGATATAGTTTGAGGTCAGTCAATTCAATCCTGTTTATTTTTCATTTGAAGAGGAGAAAACATGGCCAGAGATGTTGGTTGACTTACTCAAGATCACTCAGCTAGTGGTAAAGCCTAGACTAGATAGCCGATAAAAATGTATCTAGTGTAAATTCAGTGTTTGAGACTGTGAACTATAAAAAAATGCAAATGTTTATGCCACCTTTCCTGTCCTCAGGCAGACTGAAATCAAGTTTGATCTTCATCAGGACAAACATTTGTGTTCATTGCAAGGTGGCAACTCATGCCTCAAAAATTGAGGGAAATACAGATTTGGGTTAAAAAATTATAAAATTATTTGTATCCTCTTAATGTAAAAAGTGTTTTTACAGAGTCAGTTCTGTCTGAACTGTGTATAGGAATAGAATTGAGTTACCCCACAAGTGTTCGGAATTGATGGATATACTCGGAACTTTGAATGTTCAACATTTTTTTCCTTTCCTTATCGATTTTTAGAACACAGAATCCAGCTTAAACTATTCTTCCAAACTGGAATTTTCAACTTGGCTCTTGCTTGAGAAATGCAGTGACTTGTAGATATTTTAATGCAGTTTCATGGTCAGTGAATTTTTAAAGTGGGAATGTGAGAGGAAAGATCATTTGAAGATATATTCAAGAAAAGAGAAGAGATCTGTGGTTTGTGAAGGGAAAAGTCAATAATTTATATATAAATCTTGCATATGAGAAAATTTTAAATACTTTGAAAATCTTGGCTTTGGGGGGAATTCATTCTTTCATTCGTTTACAAATATTTATTAAGGCTAGGTATTTTTCTAGATGCCAAACACATAGCAGTGAACCAGACAGACATAAATATCTTCCCTCAGTAAGCTTATTTTAGTTGTGGTGAAAGACATGATAAACAAATAAAGAAGTTAAGCATATAGCATGTCAGATGGTAACAGATGCTATGGAATGAAGGGGATCAGGGCTTTGAGTTGGGATTGCTATGTTAAGTAGCATCCCCTCCCTCATGGGGAAGCCCTCAGTGAGAAGATGACATTTAAAGAAAATCAATGGATATGAGGAGGCAAGCTGTGTAGTTCTTGGAGGAAATAGCAGCTCTGAAGGAAGAGTGTTTCAGGCAAAGGAAACAGCAATTGCAAAGGTCCTGAGGTGAAAGTATGCTTAAAGTATTTGAGGAGGGCAGTTCAGCTGGAGTAAAATGAGGGAGGGAAGATTAGTAGGAGATAATGTCAGAGGAAAAATGGAGAGTCATTAAGTTATTTGAGGTCTTTGGCTTTTACTTCAATTGAGATAAGAAATCTTTGGAGGATTTTGAGCAGGGGAGTGATGTGGTCTGGCATATACTTTTCTTTTTCTTTTTTTGGCATATACTTTGAAAAGAACACTGTAAGTGCTATTTTGAGAATATCCTCTATTCTCTGAGATGGCAGACCAGTTATTGCAATATGGTAAGGAGGTGACCATGGCTTAAAGCAAACTGGTAGCAGTTCAAGTGGTGAGAAGTGGTCAGAGATCTGGGTAAGAGATCCAGGTAAGTAGAGCTGACCCATTTCTAATGGATTAGTTGAGAGAACTGAGAAAAATACAGGAGCCTAGGATGACTCTAAGATTTTCGCATTGAACTGCTGTAAAGTTGGGAGTCGCCATTTGTTTGAGAAGGGGGGCACTGGTAGGAGCAATTTGGGGAGGTGAAAGATCAGAAATTTGGCTATGAGTATGGTTAACTGTCTTTTGCTCATATTGTGACTTGAGATCTGCTCTGCGTGGCTATGTAAAAGTTAGTAATCTTAGGGACTTGAAATAAGTGAACTTCTTATCAGTTTTGCCAAAACACCCATTGGAAGATTTTATTTTATATTTTTTTGTTTATTTATTTATTTATTGAAAATCTAATCAGCTTTATTAAGCAATTTGTGAATTAGGCAGCATCCTTCCTAGCAAGCAGAAGGGAGCCCCTGAAGATTTTTTTTTTTATCTAGATAATGTACCAAAGGATTTGGTAAACACGTCTTTATAATATTTAGAATTTACATTTAAATTGTGAGATTTATAGTTTATGCAAATCTAGGTCATCTTTTTTACCCAGGATGCCAAGAAAAAATTTAAAATATACAGTTGTTAATGGTAAGATAGGAATAATAGAATCAGTTAAATGTTAATGGGTTTAATGACATTCATTTTTATTGTATGATTTAAAGCAAATCCCAGATAGCATATCTTTTCACTCATAAATACTTCTGTAAAAATGTTTGTGTCTGAAAAATATGTTTAATCCACTTATCTAGCTATAGCTTCCAATTCCGATTCCCATTCTAATATACATCTACTACTACATTGAAGGGCTTATCTGTCTACAGGTAGGTGTAGGAGATCCTTAAAGCACCTCTTAGGAGTTGCTCTGAACAAAGTGACAGTAATAAAGTTAAGTAAAAATTCTTCAGTGCGATTACACTACACATGTTAAAACAAAACACTTCCTTTTTCAATCAACCTTGTGTGAAGTGTTTGATTTTTCTAGGAATGTTTGTGTAAACATCCATTATATCCTCTTTGAGAAAGTACGGCTACTGCCCATCCACCTATGTCTATATTCTATTTAAGAAAGCAAGAGATCTTAAATGATCCAAAGAGAAGTTTTTAGATCATCTATGTTTTCAAAATATGCCCGTGGAAATAAACTTTTAGCCATTATACATCTTTGGGAAATTAAGAAATTACCTAAGATATATTTTACATAATAGATTGATCAATATATATTTATCTTTCAACTGCCCCTAAATTCAGTTACACGTATTATCATCACACTTATAAACCTATGGTAGAAATTTATTTTAGCCAAGAATATCCCAAAAGATAGTGAAAGGACAGCATAGATTTGAGCTATTCTCAGATACTTCAAACTGATCTTTGTGGTACTTCAAGGGTTTATTTTGGAAAGGACATCACAGGCATGCAGGTGTGGAAGTGCTCATAAGGGTTCATCTAGTTCATCATGTCATCCTAAGGATTATAAAATTTCCAGATGCAAAACTAGTTATAATGGGTCCGTTTTCCAACCTGTGAACTCTGGAGAACTCTTCTAAAGGCAGAATCTCCTTTTCAAAGATATTAAAAATAAGGTTTCTCCTCATTTCACTTTTGCAGAGTCCCCAACAGTGGTGATATATTTTAAAGGGTCTCCTTACAATACTTTAAGCCCTTAAAAGAGTTTAGAACTTAAACTTCAAATAATCTTCCCTTTGACAAGGTCTTTTGGTGTTCTTCAGATAATAGTCCTTTGTTTAAAGGAAATCAGACTTAAACTTGTGTATTAAGTGATTAAAGTAAAGCTCATTATTATGTTTTCCATGTTACTTCACCTCTGAACTTTCAACTATGACCTCTACTTTTGATCCATTTCCAAAGTATTAAAATATAACCATTATAAAGAACTATCCTTTATAATGGCACAATCACCAACATGGCCCTTGGCTATATCTGATTATTCAAGCCTTGTTCTTCAGTTTTGAGCCTACCTAGTATTTTTTTGGTTCATTTCATATCGTTGGTTACCCAACTTTCTTTTTCAAGGACTTTTGCAGTATCCATCTTATTACTTCCAACAGTAAAATCATTACAATATTCAAAAATTCTATTTTTTGCTTATAAAAGGAAATATGCAAAAAACCCCACATGTATTAGGATAATAGGTGATTATTTTTAGAAAATTCTTAAATATTGTTGCTATGTCAGTAACTAATACCGATGTGTATAACTAATACATATAAACATATGTAAATTACTCTAATGGATTAAAAAATTAATAACTATGTTAAAATCTGAGTTAATGATATTGCAAAAGCATATTTTATTGGTCATTTTTGGAATCCAAATCATTGTTCTGAAAATTGATGGATAACTGTAAAGAATCATGAAAGAAATGTTCTATTTTTTAAATCTCGGAAATTTAAAAATAACTTCTATCACTTTTCACCAAATATTAAGAAACTTCCTTTTTCTTCATGGTAGCATTCTAGATTCATTTTATATCTGTCACAATTATACTAGCATCTATGCTGGGGTTCTAGGATTTTGTAAGATCAACTTGGAACATTTAGAGTCTTATTAAGTAATGTTCTTTTTAGTCATGTACTTCAGCAAAAAAATAGTGGTTCTGTTTTAACTTTTAATTATTTTATTTTTATTATTAAAATTTTAAAAATTGAGTATAGTTGACATACAATATCAACTCTATGAAAACATTGAAGCAATGGAAACAATGAGAACATTGGCTTCAGGTATATGACAGTTTATACATTATGCTATGTTCATCACAAGTGTAGCTACCATCTGTCCAGATACATCGCAATTAGAATATCATTAACTATATTCTTTATGCTGTGCCTTTTATTCCTGTAACTTATTCATTCCATAACTCGAAGAGTGGTAGCTGTTTTTATATGAGAGAATGGAATAATTTTCTTTTTTTTTTAAACTCAAAAAAATATATTTTTTCATTTAAAAAAGTATTTAGAACGCATAAAGCAAGGCAACATTTATTCTTTCTTCTCGTCTTCCAGTGTGGGGTCTGTTGGTGTTTCCTCCATGGTTGCACTGTTGCTCCCTGAGCCAGTGTTACTATCACTGGTCTCTTCCTCAGGACTGTCCACTGTCCACCCCCTCTTGCCCACTCTCCTTGTCCTCAGGAGTAGATGTGCCTTATTTGCCATTCTCTTGGCTCTCCATTGCTTGTTCAAGGTGTGTCTCCTCTGTCTCCATTGGGACTCTTTTGTTGTCCTTCTTGTCCTCGGCCTTACTGGAAGCTAGCTCTTCCTCAGGAACCATGCTGCTCTGACTGAGTTCAGCTTGCTCCGCTGCCTCTTTCTCTCTTTCCTCCTGCCTTTTGTGAGCCTATTCGTCTGCCTGTACAATTTCAGCGGCGATTTTTTCCATGTCCACTTCCACTTTCAAACTGCACAACGTTTTAAACTCATTGTTAAATGAATCTGTGCTTTCCAGGAATTTCCTCTTCTTTTCCTGGTGTCTCTCCTCTATTTGAAGAAGTTCAGCTTCTAGTTTTCACTGATGAACCATTAAGGACTGGACCTGTCGTTTGAGGACCTGCGTTCTAGTTGTTGTGACAACTGACCGAACGTCTGGCACCACACTCTCACTAAGGATTTCACTGATGAGGTGGTGGTTTCTCTGGAAACGAGCAGTGGCTGTATGCTCCACTGAAAAGCCATCATCATAGTCATCTGGATCTTCAGCAGGCTAAATGCTCATGCAAGGTTCTCCTTTCTCCATGCAAGACTCTCTGTCGACTTTCTTCCTCTAAAGCAGCTTTGGTGCGACTTTTTGCATTTATGTAAGCAAGGTATGTGGGGGGTTATAATAGGCCTTCATAGATCCATTGTACTGTATCTTTTTTGCTTTGTATTCATTTAAATATTCTTGTTTTTCTTCATCAGTGAGATGTCACCACATGCCACCAATAATCTTGCCAGTCTCCCACAACTTTAGGTCGGGGTTGGAAGATTTTACTTGGTCCCAGACCTTTCTGCTGTACCTCATGTAGGGCATCAGTGGCTTATCTGGTGGCTTTGGGGGTTTTGGAATCACAATGCCAGTGGATGCCGTGACCCGCCTGTTGGTGCCTGGGTTCCCTCCCAGCCTATAGTTGTTGTAGCCAAGATGACTGTGTGGATTGTATCCCACAAACCCTGGTGTGCTGGGCATTTGTGCTGCAGGAGCTGGGGTGGGAGGTGGGGCATAAGATGGTCTTTTGACATTTTGGAAGGTTAAATTCTCAGTTCCTTAAGAATGAATTTGAGACATCGCGGGCAGAAAAAGCGCCCGTAGCTCTGGCCTCATTTTCCTTTGTGAAATGATTTTCTTCAAAGGCTCTGCATTAGTGGATTAAAAGGGGGAGACTCAAATGTGGAAGAGTGAAGATTTCACTGGTGTTGTTGCCAGCACCTCTAGACTCCTTAAGAGCCTTCTTTAGGGAGAAGCTTCCTAGAAGCTTGGTGCTGTCTTAAAAAAATCTCAGGAGCTCATTAGCTTCTTGTGGGACAATGCATTTTGGCTTACATTTGTAACAACTCTTAGACATTAAACTAATGGCTTTGGGCTTCACAATTCCATGGCTCCATGTAATTGCCCTGTTCTTTTTTACTTTTGTAGATGTGTGATGTTGAGACTTTCTTCCTCAAGATCAAATCCACTCCATGATGAATCTTGATCTAGAACATTTCTCTGCCCTAATCCATTCAACTGCCTTTATTTCCTTCTTATTGTTCTTCTCGCTGGTTTTGAATCTCAATCTCACCATGAATTATATGGCAAACTTCTTCCAGGGTACGCTCTTCTTCTAGAAGGAAAGACAATTATCTACCTTACCTTTCCCTTATCCTTGCATGTAAACCCATTTACTCACATTCACCAAACGTATTTCCTTAAAATAGTCACGTCTACAGACTTCCAGATACAGCTAAAATGTTCCTGTCTTCAAGAAGTCTTCCTCAGACTCCTCAGATGTAGTTAATGGATCCATTCTGTTATACAGTCTTGGCACTTGGTTTGTAACTTAGTTGTAGCTTTTACTGTGTTCTCTAGTCACTTAATGTTGTTAATCTTACTAGATGGTAGCTTTTCAGCGGCAGAAGCCATGACTTATGTATCTTTTTCTGTAGCACAGTTCCTAACCCTGGGTAAATATTCAATAAACGTTTGTTGAAAGAATAAAAAAACTAATGTGTAGATAAATGAATGGTCTAATGTACTTTTTTTGTCTCTTTGCCATTTTTTTGCTTGTGCTTATGGCATTTTTTGTTTGTTTTCATGGTCACTACACTTTTACATTTATTAAGTGAAATATGGTCTTCAATACAGATAAACAGTCCTAATTCTTAATTCCTCTTAAATTCAACTTGAATACTCTATGCATTGGTAAAACACAATGGAATTTCATTTTATGTTTGTTTATGTGGGAAAATCCCAAGTGAATTTCTACAAAAAGGCAAAAATTAGGGTTGGTCAAGAGAATGACCACATGATATGATTTGTTTTATTAGAGCTTGTCATCAACAGCATTTGATTTCTAATTTACTTGCAATAGTTTTCTTCCTTCTTAGTAGACATTGGTAGTTAGCAGGAAAGCAGCAATCCTCTAAGTAAGTTAAATTTGAAAATGTTTTTCATCGACTTGATAGTGGGGAAGTCTGGAGTCAAGTGGTAATATTTGTATCTTGGCAACTTCATCTTTATTATGTCCCTCCCTCATTGCTGCCCTGGCCATGCGTACCTAACCCTCCTCTTCCTTATCCTCCCCTTAAAAGGGTTTTGACCTAGTAGATCATGTGGGTTAGGAGGTCTCCTCAGTTACGTGAATCACAGTTTCCTCATCTTTAAAGAGGACTACTAGATCTAGATGTTTATGAAGCTCAAATACACAATGAACACAAAAATTTTTGTGAATTCTAACAAACGATATAAATTATAGGATTATTATTTTTACTTTATTAGAAGCATCACCTGTAGCATAATTTCGTACTTCTATTTGTGTCTGTGTGTCACTTAAGATAACAATTAAGTAGTGCAGTAATCTAGTCTTGTTGGGATGCTATTGGGACATGCTAAGCATTTTAGCAATAGACATCTGAAGAGGATCTTTCTGTCTGTTTCCACCTATGAAGATTCATGCTCACAAGTAGAGTGTGGAGGGCAGGGAGATCAGACTGATTGTGGGGCAGGGAAGGACTGACAGTGAGGGCATGGGAGATTAAACAAGAAGCAGCAGAGTATACCTCTACCTAGAGATGGCACTATGACCAACATTGTGAGATCAAGCCCCTTATTGGGCTCAGGGCGGAGTGCAGAGCCTGCTTGGGATTCTCTCACTCCCTTTCTCTCTGCCCCTCCCCCAATTGTTCTGTCTCTCTCGCTCTCTCTTTCAAAATAAGTAAACCTTAAAAAAAAAAGAGAGAAAGAAACAGTTTTTTTTTTTTTTCTATAGAAATGTCTCCCTGGCTAGTCTGTGAGTGCTGTGAGCATTGTTTTCCAATATATTTATTATAGCTTTACCCTCCTCAAAAGCAGGTATATAAAGAGTATGGTTTGGAAAAATTAAAAGGAAGTGAAGAAGTAGAAAGAAATATGTACATAAATTTCCTACCTCCTAGGTGAGATCTGGGGAAATTTGCTTATTCCAATGTTCTCATTCTTTAATTTTACTGTGTTATAGCTCATTGCCTTGTTAAATCATTTTACTCTGGACACTAACCCTTAAATGATGGTCAGTAGTTATCTATCACTTTATTTTTCACTTTTATCCTGAGCAATTTGCTTAATGCATAGTAGGTGCTCCATAAATTGATTTTAAATAATGAATAAATAATAGTGTTTTATACTTTTGAAGTAATTTCATACATATTTTGTCAGTTTTTCTTACCTCATTCTCCATGTGTGATTATCATCTCATTTAAAATGGTAAAATTAACTTTGTTTCTTCCAGGGTATGCTAATCTGAGATGGGAGCTCAGTTTAAAATCAATTTTAAGTTAGGGATAGCTGGGTAGCTCAGTCAGTTGGGCATTCAACTTCAGCTCAGGTCATAATCTCTTGGTTTGTGAGTTCAAGCCCCACAGTGGGCTTGCTGCTGTCAGCGCACTTCAGATCCTCTGTTCCCCTCTGCCCCTCCCCTGCTTGTGCTCTTTCAAAAATAAATAAAACATTTTATTTTATTTTATTTTATTTTATTTTATTTTATTTTATTTTATTTTATTTTTTAAATTTTTTTAACGTTTTATTTATTTTTGAGACAGAGAGAGACAGAGCATAAACAGGGGAGGGGCAGAGAGAGAGGGAGACACAGAATCAGAAGCAGGCTGCAGGCTCTGAGCCATCAGCCCAGAGCCCGACGCGGGGCTCAAACTCACAGACCACGAGATCATGACCTGAGCTGAAGTCGGCCGCTCAACCAACTGAGCCACCCAGGCACCCCAATAAATAAAACATTTTAAAAAATTAAAAAAAATAAAATCAATTCAAGTTACACCCCGGGTTGGTAGTCGTTTAGTCTCAGAGCAGGCAGACCCATCTCTTGGTAGTTACCTTGGCCTCCCTCTCTGTGATCTGGTCTCTACCCTCCCTCCCTACATCTCTGATCTCACCTCCTAGTATTGTCCCTCTCTCACTGCTCTCCAGGTACACTGGCCTCCTTGCTGTTCCTAAAACACTCCAGATATGCTTCACATTGGGGCTTTCTTTTTTTTTTTATTAAAAACAATTTTTTTAATGTTTATTTGTTTTTGAGAGAGAAAGAGACAGAATGCGAGTGGGTTGGGGCAGAGAGAGAGGGAGGCACAGAATCTGAAGCAGGATCCAAGCTCCAAGCTGTCAGCACAGAGACCGACATGGGGCTCGAACCCACAAACTGTGAGATCATGACCTGAGCTGAAGTCCGATGCTCAACCGACTGAGCCATCCAGGTGCCCCAACACATTGAGGCTTTCTCACTAGCTGCTTCTGCCTGGAACATTCTTCCCATAGATTTCTGCTTGTTTAACTCTCTCATCTCTCATCTTAGCAACCGAACACTCTGATAGACATTACTACCATTCATCAATATCCAATTCCCCTCTCAACGAGGCAGATCACACTTCCTTTCTTCCTTGAAGTTAGACAGGAGCATATGATTTGTTATGGCCAAAGAAATGTGAGCAGAGGTGACAGGTGTCACTTCTAGGTGGATGTTTTTAAAAGCCTGTGTAGATTCTCCTATGTATATTCTCTTGTGTACAATGCTGTCTTCCCTGTGTCCCTGCACCTGTCAGCCTTTCAGATGATGGGGTCTCTATTAGCCTGGATCTCTGAGTGAGGATGGCATGGGCAGAATGCCCACCAACCTGTAATGGATATTTTGCATGAGCCAGAAATAAACCTGCATTGTTTTAAGCTACTGAGATTTGAGGGTGGTTTGTTACTACCACATAACCTAGCTAATCATGAATAATATTACTATTCAGTCATATTACTATTTAATAATACTACTTATTACTATTCAATACTGCAGTCTATTCTCCACCCCCACCCCAGGGCACTCCTTTTTCTTTACTCCACTTTACCTTTCATAGCACTTATCACCTTCTATACAGATATTAAATACTTTATTTACTATGTTTATTTTTTATTGTCTCTGTCCTCTCCACTCGCCATGCTCCCACAAGAATGTAAGCTCTGTGGGGTTAGAGCTCTTTGTCTGTTTTATTCAATTATAGGAGATAAGGCATTCAATAAATATTTATTGAATGAATGAATATTAAGGACCACCATGTTCTGGATGTTGGAGATGCAGAGATAAAGCACCTTCCCTTACTTGCCCTAGTCTCATGACTGATACAGATAACATGTAATTATACTGGCAATTCATTGAGAAGAGCAGAGGTATAGCCACAGCACTGTTGGGAGGCATTAGTAGTCACTTTACTTTGCCTAGAGATGTATGTTAGGGAGGCCCCCAGACTCATAATTTTGAGCTGGTATTTGAGGCCAATTAAGGGAGACCCAGGCAGATAAGGGAACAGGGAATTCTAGGCAGCATATACTAAGAAAGACAATGAGACAATGAGAAATAGCATGGTTTATTTCAAGAGCTGCAGATAGTTTGGTATTGCTGAAGTTCCATATATGGAGGATAGAAAGGTGAGAAAGGTCCTGTGATGGTTAATTTTATGTGTCACCTTGACTGGGCTAAGGGATGCCTAGATAGTTGGCAAAAGCTTATTTCTGGGTGTGTCTCTGAAAGTGTTTCTAGAAGAGATTAGCGTTTGAACTGGTGAACTGAACCAAGTAGATGACCCTCTCCAATGTGGGTGGGTATCATCCAATCCATTGAGAGCCTAAATAGAACAAAAGGGTGAAGAAGAACAATTAATGTGTCTCTACCTGAGATGAGTTATCAATCTCCTGTCTTCTGCTTTTGGACTTAGCTGAGAACCTACTCCACCAACCCTTATTCTTAGCCTTTTGGACTTGGATCGACTTACACTATCAACTTTCCTAGTTCTCTAGGGTGTAGGCAGCAGATCATGGGACATCTTGGCCTCCATAGACACATAAGCCAATTCCTATAATCAATCTCTTATCCCCCCCCCTCTCTCTTTCTCTTTGTATATCGTATGGTTCTTTTTCTCTGGATGACCCTGAGTGATACAGATTCCAGGAGTGGTGTATGTTGCGGTATCCCTTCTAAGGTGAAGGATAAGTTATATCTGGCCCCTACTACAACCAAGAAGTACATTACCTAGTGGGTCTCTGAATTTTGGAGGCAACATATTCCTCATCTGGGTGTGTTACACTGGCCCATTTGCTGAATTCCCTGAAAAGCTGCTGGTTATAAGTGGAGCCGCAAACAAGAGAGGGCTCTCTGACAGGTCCAGGCTGCTGTGCAAGCTGCTCTGCCACTTGGGCCATATGATCCCACAGATCCAATGGGGCTTGAAGTGTCAGTGGCAGACAGAGATGCTGTTTGGAGTCTTTGGCAGGCTTACATAGGTGAATCGCAGTGCAGATCTTTGGGATTTTTTGGATCAAGGCCCTGACATTCTCCATTCATAAGTAGTCTCTTTTTTCTTTTTTAACATTTTTAACATCATGATATTCTACATAGAATTACTTTTTCAGATCAAGGAACTCAATTCATAGCAAAGTAAGTGCAGCATTGGGCCCTTATTGGTGGAATTCACTGGTCCTACTATGTCGCCTCCATCCTGAAGCAGCTGGCCTGATAGAACGGTGGAATGGCCTTTTGAAGACTCAGTTACAGTACTGGCCAGGGGGCAATACTTTGCAGGCTGGGGCAAGGGTTTTTGGAAGGCTATATGTGCCCTGCAGTTGTGAACCTGTGAAATCAAACGTTACATATTTCCAAAATGCAGTAGTGGGATAGGGATTAGATATACATTCCCATTCCAAAAGGGAGAAAAAAAAAGTAACAAATCCATGGTAATCCTAAACCTAATAGGTCAAACAACACTAAATCCCAGGGCTTGAAAGCAATCCTTCTTGGCTCAGTGCTCTGCCTTGTAGACAGACTGGGATCAGAGTTGTGCCCACAAGGCTCTGAGTGGTCCCACCAGCTTTGCTGAGTGCAGCCTATGATGCAGCTCTCCCAGGCTGGAATCACATGCTGTTGTTTTACCAGTCTGTGGTAATGGAGGTAGCAGGTCCTCATGGCTCTGCTGGGTATCGCCCTAGTGAGCACTCTGTGGTAGTCCTGCCCCAGCAATGGCCCTCTGCCAGAGTTGGGTAGTTGGTGGCTCCATTCTTTAAAATCTAGGTGGAGGTAGCCATGGCCTCTGTATTGCTGGATATAGCACATGTTGTACCAGGGCTTACTAAAGCCACACCTGTGGGCTGAAGAATGTGACACCAGAATGTGGGGAGCTCATTTCGATCTGAGACCTCATCATAATAGCCTTTACCATCCATATTTCTACCAATATTCTGTTTATGACCATTTATATGTTCTCTAAGGAGATTGAGGCCTTCTCTATAACTGTCCTCTTCTCCTTCTAAGCCCTTCACCAGATTTGCTTTTTAGGAGTCTCTTGACAGCAATATAGGCTTTTTCTAGCATGCACTGCAAAATGTTTCCAGCCTGTACCTGTTACCCATTTCCAAAACCACTTTCACAATTTTGGTATTTGTTACAGCAGCACCCCATACCTGGTATCAGTTTTATGTCTTAGTGCTTTAGACTGCTATACCAAGATACCACAGACTGGGTTTTATTTCTCAGAGTTCTGGGGGCTGGGAAGTCCAAGATCATGGCACCAGTAGATATGATATCTGGTGGTATAAGTCCTAATCTGAGTCCAAAAGTCTGAGAACCAAGAATACCGATGTATAAGGGCAGAAAATGGATGTCTTAGCTCAAACAGAGGAAGTGAATTAGCCCTTTCTCCACCTTTTTGTTCTATTGGGGCCCTTCAGATTGACTATGCTCACCTACATGCATTTCTTTACTCAGTTCAGTGGTTCAAGTGGTAATCTTTTTCAGACATGCCCTCCAAGATACTTCCAGAAAGAATGTTCTACTAGCTACCTGCGCATCTCTTAGTTAGCCCTGTCAAATTAACACATAATATTAACTATCAAAAGTCCCCAAATTGATATATTGAAGTCCTAATCCCCAAGGATATGGTATTAGGAGGTGGGGTTTTTGGGAAGTAATTGGCTCATGAGGGTAGAACACTCATGTTTGGGATTAGTGCCCTTATCAAAGAGCCCCCACAGAGTTCCCTACCCCTTCTGCCATGTGGGGACACAAAGAAAAATCTGCGACCTGGAAGAGACCCTCACCTGATCCTGCTGGACCCCTGATCTCTAACTTCCAGCCCCCAGAACTGTGAGCAGTGCCTGTTGTTTATAAGCTCCCTACTGTGTGGCATTTTGTTATAGCCACTGAATGGACTAAGACAGGGCCAGATCATGAAAGACTCTGAATATCATCCTAAGGAGTTTGACCTAGTGGTGTGTAATCTACTGAAGAATTTTAAGCAGGAGAATGAAGGAATCATATGAAGTATATTTTAGAAATATTACTGTGACTTCAGTATGGTTGTTGGACAGAGAAGGTAAAAAGGCTGATGAAATAGTCCAGGTAAGCGATGATGACTGTGAACTAAGGCATAAGCAATGAGAATTCAGAGGAAATGACAGTGACATATTAACCATGGGGAAGACTAGAAGATTCAAAGCAGAAGTTTGAGATTTTATTTTAAACATTTTGTTATTACTATTATAATTTTAGTGACTGAATGATTCTCAAAGTAGGTAAAACAGAAGGAAGGCAAATGATTGAGTTGAGGTGACTATGAAACTCCTGGAAATAAATACCCAGTATGTCTATGGATGCATAGGCCCAGGTCAAGAGACTAGAGGAGTCATTAATCTCTAAGACTGGTTAAAGCTATGGATATAGGATGAGAGTGGAGGGAATCCTATAAAATCACATACTGGGATTGGGAAGAGAAAAGATTAATCTGGTTAGAGAAAGATATGGCACAATCCAAGATTAGCAAAGAGAATGGTCTGTGAAGACTTAACAGAAGAGAGAGTGTCTAGGGTTCAACCCATAAAATTCTACATGGAGATCAAGAGCTTAGAAAGCAGCCAGTGGATTTGACTTATGGTATGAGTGAATTTTACTTACCCAGAAGTAGAGATATCCTTAAATCCTGACTCAACGACTGTGAGCTGAAGTGCTAAGGAACCCAGACACGTTCAGGGTCACACAGATAGTTAGTGGCAGAGTTGAGCTAAAATGCTCTTTGCAGTACTTCTTCTTTGTCTTAGGACTACATTTTTCGGTATTTGAAGAGTCCTTATAAGTCAAGCCTAAAAGACTTAGTAATAAGACTCATCCGTGTTTGTTCTTTTCCTCCCCTGGCCAAATTCAGCTCATTGGAAAATCCTGTTGACTCTTCCTCCAAAGTGTATCTCTGTTCTCATCTGCTCTCTCCACTTCTACCACTGCAACTCAATCCAGCCCCCATCAGCTGCTCTTGCCTATGTTACTGCAATAGCCTCTTAACGTGTCTTGATGCTTCCACTTATGCCTGCTCCATAGTCCATTTTCAACAGGGCAGCTAAAATTGTCTTTAAAAATTAGATCATTCCTTGCTTAAAATATCCCAAAACATTTCCTATAACACTGAGAGTGAAACCCATACTCTTGAAATGCCCAAAAAGGCCTCGTGTATGGTCACTATTGCCCACCTTTTCGACCATGTCACCCTCCACTTTCTTCTCCATTACTGTTCCATATACCACACTTTGTTCCATTCCTTATACAAGGCAGCGCATTCATGCCTCACTTTGCATTTCTGTGGCCTCCCGGATGCTCTTTCACCAGATTTCCATGTGGGTGGCTCTTTGTCCTCATTCAGGTCTCAGCTCAAATGTCTCTCAAGACTCTGGCTTTCCTTCTCATCCTAACTAAAGGAACCTCCCTTAGCCCTCCTCCCCAATTCAGTCTTTATTATTAGAAAATCTGTAGCACTTCTTAGCACTTCTTGAAATGACATTGCTTATTTGTTTACTCATATCATCCATCTTTTCCGTGAGAACGGGAACCCTGTCTACCCTGTTTGCTTCAGTATTTCCAAGTCCTCGAGCAGTGATTGGATTATAAGATAATGGTTAACTCTTATGTTTGTCACTTGCCCGGCACTGTTCTCAACACTTTACACATACTAACTTGTTAAATTTTCACATTAATTCCATGAGGTAGGCACAATTTATAGGTAAGGAAAATGATGCGCTTAGTTAGGTCAGTTAGGCCCTTGCCTAAAGAAGTAAGTGGGAATGCTTCAGAGAAGTGCTTCTTAGATGTCAACACCCATCAGAATCACCTGAGGGGCTTGTGAAAACAGAGGTTGCTGGGCCCCCACTTCAGTATTGCTGGTTCTGCAGATCTGGGATGAGGCCCAAGAACTGTCATTTCCAGTAAGTTCCCAGAGGATGCTGGACCAGAAACCACCCTTTGAGAATCAGTACAATAGAGTTCACAGAGCATTTTTTTTTTTTTACAATATCTATTGTAATAGTCACATCCCTGTAACCCATTATTATGCCCACTTTGTAGTTAAGGAAACTGAGGCTCAGAGAAGATAACTGGCCTTCGACAACCACAGAGGAGGGAGGGAGTGGAAAAATTTCTTGGACTCAAATCTGGCTCTAAATCAGTGTTCATGGCATTGTCCTAAGAGGCCCCTCAATGGCACTAAATATTTTAAATGTTGCTTTAGTAGATAAATTGCAAAGACTTCATGGATTTGGCAGATTAACAAAGGAACCCCATGGGAACAGAAGGAACTTCCATCTTCTACTCTATTCCAACTTAATTAATCTGAGTAACCAAGATGGTTTCTACACAAGGTGACTTGACCAAAATTTATTTGCATTCTAATTTAGACCCGCCATAAATATGATCCAACCACTTTTCCTTTTTTGCTTAAAACAGAGCCATATGATAGCATTGTAAGTGAGGTTTCTCTGGCTCATATTACTGTTAAAGAACCTTTCTTGCAAAACAAAGAAGAGATTCAAGACTATTTACTGAGAGCTACAACCTTTCTATATTTATCATTTAATCCTTTTTATAAATAACACTTGTTCTGAAAAAGATAAAAAAAATCTTACAACAATTTTGACTAAAATTTCTGAAGTATTTGAAATTTTTTTTCTTAGACAGCAACCCTACCACACACCAGAGACTTGAAGCTATAAAACTTTGTTTTCCTGGGGTTCTTTTAGGCATTAACATTCCGGTGCCATATTCTTATGACAAAGACTAATAAGAAGAGAAAATGGCATACCCTGGATCTATTTTAGTGATAAAGATAGGAGTGGGAAATGGTAAAAATCTACCTTGTTCTCATTACTACAGTGCTAAAACTGTCATCAATTATAATCACTCACCACATCCCTAACGTGAGACTTTGTTGGTAACTTCTCTTCAACACAAACTCAGTCTCCTTTAATCCAGTGTGTGTGAGAAATATATGTGGAAATATATTGATAGTGCTTACATTGATGGCATTCTCTTCACTTATAAAAGCATGTGCTGAAAAAGAAGTAATGTCAGCACATAATAACCAGGTTTCTATAAGACAGTTATTTCTGTTTTATTGCCCATCATTTTATAAGCAAAATAGAAAATGTTCCAAGCATTTACCTTGACCTATATTTCATAGTCATAGTTATCTATGCAGAATTTTTCTTTTGTCTTTGCTCAGTGAGCAAAAATGTCAATATATTTTCTCCCTACCCTTTGCCTATGGCCTCCTGTTCAGTTTTGTTCAGTTTGACTTGACTCATCTCTCTTTTCTTCTTTAGTCACCCTCCCTTCTCTCCTCCCTCCTTCCTTCTCTCTTCCCTGTCATCTTTCAGCAAATAATTATTGGGTCCATGATGTTCTAGATTTGGAAAGTAAGACAGTTATAGTCATGCTGGAGAAGAAAACGCAAAAAACTCCTGTAGTTCAAGGTGATACATCGTATGATGATGAAGCAAGGAAACAGTACACAGGAGGTGCAATAAGCATTCAGTGGGAATAGAGATCCCTATGGAACTGGTGTTTTTGTGGATGACTTCATAAAAAACATCTCCTGTAATCGATTGCTGCACACTAAGTACCCCAAAATACAGCGGCTTAAAATAACAACTTGTCTTAATTGTACCGTCTGGATTGGCCTCAGTTGTCTTCTGCTTCACCTGGTATCTGCTGGTGTTAGAATGTGCAGGATGGCTTCTTAACTTGTTTAGAGCACCTGGCACATCATCTAAATAGCCAGAACAAATGGGCATCTCTCTCTACAAGGTCTCCCCAGTAGAATAGCTGAATCTCTTTGCCTGGTGGCTCAAGGTTCCAGGAGAAGCATTTCAAGAGTACTAAGCCCAAGTGTGCAAGTACTTCAATACTTTCTTGCTTTCTACTTGCTAATGTCCCACTGGCCAAAGTCACCGTGGGGTGCAGTGAATACGGAGTGGCTAATGAACACTTGGTTCTTGGGGACCACCAATTCAAACAAAGCACTTAGAGGAGGGCCTGACTACATATGTGGGGTGTGAGGAACGAAGAGAAGTTACATATGGAGAATGTGAGCTCAAATGATTAGAAAAAATGTGGCACAATTCATTAGAAGAGCAGTTACATGGATGAGCCAGGCTAAATTTGAAATGATGAAAATGTCCATTAGGCAGTCAGAAAGTTCACTGGAATAAACTCACATGAACTGAGGGTTGAAGTGGTAAACTCTGGTGTCTTATGCAGAAAAGAATTAGTTAAAGCTGTGTGACTGGTGAGTTCTGAGAACGATAAAAGTTGAATCAGTGAACTTTGAGCTATGCTTATAGTTAGAAGTTGGAAGGAGGTAAAAAACTGAGAACTGAGGGTGGGTGATGGGTATTGAGGAGGGCACCTGTAGGGATGAGCACTGGGTGTTGTATGGAAACCAGTTTGACAATAAATTTCATATTAAAAAAAAAGTTGGAAGGAGGAAGAAGAGCCAGAATAGGAGACAAAGATTCTGAAAATTCCTTTCATGGTTTATGTCACTGTTAGTGTTTTTATATTTATATTTAATTTGTCTCTCCTGTGTACACATCTGGGAATAGAATGTAATTGAGAAATAATTTGATTTTATTTTAGCATCTTTTATAGTGGAGTACCCCTGGTGCTTTAAGTTACTAACTTAAAAATATGTACTTATTAATAATCTTTAATATCTTGGAGACTTTCTCATGGTTCTCAAGTAGGTGGAATCATTGGGTGAAAAGTAAAGTTAATGATACAGCTTGACAGAGTTAGGCTTTTTTATCAATTAATTTTATTTTATTAATTAATTGTATTAATTCAGCTTTATTAGTCTTTGTGTTGTCCTGCTTTTGGAAAGTAACAAAATTGTATAAAAGCTTGGTTTCAGTGATGAATTAATTTTCTTATGAAATGGACGTGATATAAAGGCTAGATTAATGCAAGGGCAGATGAAAATTATGTTGCAGAAATATTTTCTTGGTATGCACTGACAAAGTGAAGCCAATATTCAGAGGCAGTTAATAATTTTCTAAGTTTTCTTAATGCAATATTAGGTGAGAATTGTTGATTGAAGGACTGAGTTCAGAAATTCTCTGAGGCAGAGTCAGGAAGTTTCTATAGGTAAGCACTGTCTGATTTTGATGAGCTACCCAGGTAGGCCTCAGGTAGTCTATAGTTAATATGATAGTAAGACCCAAACAACTGTGGGCAGGCTGTGGAGTCCTCTCACCCTTCTGCCAGAGAACATGGGATACTCCAGAGAACCCATTTGGATTAGATAAGACGAGAAAACTGAACACAGAGAGATTGAGTTAACATGTCCAAGATCACACAGCTATAAATAGCAGAGTCAGGATTTAGATGCAGGCAGTCTGGTCCCAGAGTCCACATGTTTAATCCCGCTACACATAGTGCTGCTTTAATTTTAATTTGTTTTCTTAAAAGCTGCATCTTTTTTACATAATAATTTTGATGGTTTTAATTAAACAATCAGAATCAGTTTTGCCTATATAAAGACCAAGATATATTTTATCTTTCCCTCTCCAATTTCTTTTAAAAGCTAGGATGGTTTAGGCTGGGATAATAAAATTATTCTTTGTGTTAAATAATAATTTTGTGGTTATACCCCTTAGAGAGTCCTTTTGTGTGTTGTCTGCTTATTTAATCAACTGCATAATCTAGGCAAGTATATATGTGTCCTCATTCACTGAAGGCACAGAAGAATATTGGAATTTAGCCTGAACATTGTTTAAATAGAATACTTTCCTAATCCCATTTGAAAGGAACAATACTAAAATAGAATATTCCATGCATCATCATTTTATAAGTACAGGAGTATAGGTGTCCCTTAATCTATGCATATCATTCTGCACTAGAGGGAGTGCTGTAAGGACCAAAAGAAGCTTTCCTTGTAAAACTGTTTAGTGCTTAACAAATGAGCCTATTTATGTGATAGTAAACTTTTTCTTAAGCCATTTAAAACTATGCATTGTAGAGAGAAGATAGCTCGTTGACTTATCTTCTAGGAAAATTCTCAAAATGATTGTTGGAAATAGTTGTAGAAATTAGACCAGAGATCTTTTCTGCAAGACTATGGTGACATTGTTGAAAGAAAGAAAACGATGATGGTGGACGTCCAGGTGACCTTGTTAATAGTGTCTGCCCAGCAGAAGGGCTGACGCCAAAGCCCAGAGAATCAGAGAATGGGGGAGTTTAGGGATATCAACGTGGTAAACACCAACATTTTATAGAGAATTTTAGTCAATGGGACCAGAGGTAAGACCTACATTCCTGATTTTTCTCATGGCCTCCATTGACAAATAGAATTTTTAGTAGAAATATTAATATTCTTTACATTAAAATGCAAAGGAACTGAAATTTTCAAGTGGATTACTTAAACAACATGGGGTTTATAGTTAATATGCTCTACTATTGGATCATCTCCTTCTTGTTGATTATATTACATAGATTTGAAAATATTTCAGCTTTCAAAATTAATTCTTACAATGTTATTTTAGTGATCAATAAAATGAAGAATCTGATGTAAAAATCTGTATTAAAATCACTGTAACATTCTTTAAATCCATAGGATCTGAAAATACAGTGGAACATGATGCATCATGTAGAGTATTTGTGTTAATAAAATTTCCTCAAGTCTTTAAGGAAATTGAAACTTGCAGTGAACTTTTAATAGGAAAATAACTTTTTCTGATTACTTCTTTGATTTTAGCATTTTAAATGATTTTCAGTTTAAAAGTATTCAGAATTAAGTATATAGGATAACTGGTAGCATACACATAGTGACTAGATAAATCATTCTAATAATTTTCAGGATGCAAAAGCAATTATATATATTATACTAGTAGATTTATTTCCTCATTTTAAGAGGGGCTGTCATACATGCAGCTTTAATTTATTGTGACTTTAAAAATTCTGTGGGATTTTTGTTATACATGAACTAATGAATAACTAAATATGCTTTAGTCATAGTCTTTCATTCAGTGCACATAGAGTTTAGGCAACTTTCCATGTAGGAATATGACTCATCTAGTAGAAAGATTTTTTGTTAGCTACTTGTATCCCCATAGTGATAGTAGGTATTAAACTGAAGCTAGGAGGAAATTCCTTACTTTCATATGATCTTCAAATAATTTTAAACCAACTAAATTCTTTTCAAGCTTGAATGTCATGTGTTCCAATAACCCTAGGCTCTTTTTGAATCTTGTTATCGTAGAATACATGATTTTAGAAATGTTTTTATTTAAATCATAAAATAAAATGTACCCCTGCTATAGCATGGATATTGCATGCCTTTGGATTTAACGTGAGCCCGTCTTCTCTCAGCTAACACTATTGTTAGGATGAAGTTCCCACAGATCACAAAAGCTGAGAACTATATTTTATTTGAAGTCTCTTACTCTATGTACAATGGAGGAAATCGCTTGCTCTTTCATAGTGGATTCCAAGAGAGTGGGACCCAATAGAGACAAATTAGTGATAGACTTGCATAGTAGCCCATGTCTGCATTAAGAAACAAAGTCAGGACAGTTATTTATAAATTTGATCAATACAAGTGTGGTTGTTTGTTTTTTTTTTTCCCCTCAAGTTAATGACTCAATTCTCCACTTAATGTTAGTTGGTATATCAGTTCAATGTATTATAATCTTGTTTCTTTTAATCTCATTTATTATAATCTTGCAATTATAATCTTTTGTTTATTTATATAAATTTATAGCAGTGTTCCATCAGTACTAATTAATCCATTTGACTAGGATGACCCCAAAAGTTCAGAGGAGGATTATATTTAAGCATATGCATTGAGCCACTCATCTGTTCTCTCATTAATTCATTCAACAAACTTTTGTTGTCTTTCTAGTGTGTGTTAGGCCCATCCCTGAAACACATCAGTCAGTGAGAAAAAACAAAAACAAAAACAAAAACCATAAACTAAATAAATCGGTATGATCTTTGCTCTTATGAAGGTTCAGACAAATGGAGAAGGCAGGCATTAATCACATCACCATACTAATGAAAGTATAATTAAAAACAGGTAGGTTCTTCTATGGAAAGCAGCCCTGTACTCAGTATAACAAAACAATTAGGCTTTGTCTGGGTGTGAGGTAGAGATGAAAGAAAGGTTCTGTTTGAGTAGAGTGGAATGTGAGGGAGCTTTCTGTTGAAAGAAGACAAAAAAATCTGCATTGATTCAAGGTGAGAGGAACTGGAGAAACTGAAAGAAGGTCAGCATTGCAGGTGTTCAAGTAGCAAAGGAGAGAGAAACACAAGATTAGTCATGGGCCAAACCACTCAGAAATGTTTAGGCCATTTATAAACTTTGTCTTAATCCTAAAATCAAGTGGAAATTGTGAAAGTGTTTTGAGAAAGGGATTGTGGTGAGTTTAACTATAGACCCCATAAAGATATGTCTAAGACATAATCCTTGGAACCTGTGAATGTAACCTTATTTGAAAAAGGACTTTTGTAGATGTAATTAAGAATGTTGAGATGAGGTCATCCTGGATTATTCCAGAGGGCTGTAAATCCAGTGAGATATCCTTGAAAGAGACCAAAGAGAAAAACCATGAAGGAAAGGGCCACATGAAGACAAAGGCAGAGATTGGAGTGAAGAACTACAAGCCAAGGAATGTTGACAGTCATCAGAAGCATGGAAAGGGCAAGGAACAGATCCTCTTCTGGAGGCTCTGGAGGAAGCACAGACCTACAGACACCTTGATTTCAGACTTTGCCTCCCTAACTGTGAGAAAATAAATTTCTGTTGTTTGAAACCATCAAATTTGTGATAATTGGTTATGGCAGCCCTGGGAAACACATATGGAGGTGGTGATTGTTACTTTGTCATGGATGCTTCCGCTACACTATGTGAAGACCTGATCAGCCCTATTCCATCACTTGCTGGTTAGGTATTTTTTTCAATTGGCTCTCTAGCTTGAGCTAAATTTAAAAATTATGTTTGATGTAGTCCTACTTGTCTATTTTTGCTTTTGTCACTTTTGCTTTTGGCATTCCATCCATGAAATCATTGCCAAGGTCAATATCCTGAAGCTTTCCCCTATGTTTTCGTCTAGGATTTTTACATTCTCAGATCCTAAATATAGGTCTTTAATCTATTTTGATTTTATTTTTATGTCTAGTATAAAGAAAGGGTCTAATTTTATTCTTTTGCATGTGGGTATCTGGTTTTCTTAATACCATTTGCCTAAGAGACTGTCCTTTCCCCATTATGTGTTCTAGGCACCCTTGTTGAAGATCACAGTTGACTCTATATATGTGGATTTATTTCAGGACTGTCTATTGCTGTTCCATTGGTCAACTTGCCTGTCTATATGACAGTGCCATACTGTTTTGATTACTGTAGCTTTGTAATATATTTTGAAATCAGAAAGTGTGATGACTCTAGATTATTCTTTTTTAAGATTGATTTGGCTTTTATGGTCTTTTATGGTTCCACATGAAAGCACAAATAGACAAGTGGAACCACATCAAACTATAAAGCTTCTGAGCAACAAAGGAAACAACCATTGGTGTAAAAAGGCAACCTATGAAATGGGAGAAGTTATCTGTACACCCTATATCTGATAAGGGGTTAATCTCCAAAATATATAAGGGACTCCTACAACTCAATAGCAAAACAAAAACAAAAACAAAAACAAACAAAAGAACAATTTGATTAAGGTTGGGCTATGGACTTAAATAGAGATTTCTTCAAAGAGATATACAAATGACCAACTGGTACATGAAAAAATGCTCAATATCACTAATCATTAGGGACAGATAAATCAAACCATAATGAGATGTCACTTGACACATGTCAGGAGGACTATTATCAAAAACCAAAAACATGTGTTTGTGAGGATGTGGAGAAATTGGAACCCTTACACACTGTTGTGGAGAATACAAAATAGTGTAAGTGCTATGGAAAACATTATGAAGTTTCCGCAAAAAATTAAAAGTAGAACTACCATATGATAGTTATCCAGCAATCCTACTTCTGCGTATTTATCCAAAAGAATTTAAATCATGATCTTAAAAGAGATACTAGCATTCCCACATTTATTTTGGCACTTTTCACAGTAGTGTGTAATCAATCTAAATGTCCATCAGATGAATGACTAAACAAAATGAGGTATATACATACAGTGGAGTAGTATTTCACCCTAAAAAAGGTGGAAATGCTGCCATTTGCAACAAAATGGAAGAACCTTGAGGATATTTTGCTAAGTGAAAGAAGCCAGTTTTCAGAAAGATGAATGCTGCATGATTCCACTTACAGAAGATATCTAAGAGTCAAATTCATATAATCAAGGAGTGGAATGGTGGTTACGAGGGACTGGGGGGAGAGGGAGATGGGAAGTTAGTAATAACAGGCATAAAGCTTCAGTTAAGCAAATGAATAAATTCTAGAGATTTGCTGTACAACATTGTACCTTTTAGTCAACGATAACTGTATTACACATTTAAAAATTTGTTAAGAGGGTAGATCTCAATGTTAAGTGTTCTTACCACAATAATAATAAAAAAAAAAACCTTTTAGAAAATTATGCTCACTTGGCTTCATCTTGTGAGATTTTCCTAAACAGGGGCAGGAACCAAATGTAGGTGTCCACTCTGTGAGATTTACAAGGTTCAGCCACTGAGGGAGTCAGTAGGAACTAGAAGGAGGCAGCTTCTGAGACTGGAGGCCAAGGGCCCTGAAGATGAATCTTGCTCTAACATTCACACATTATGTCTTACTTGTGTTTTCATTTTCTTAAAGCTGTACAAAACCCATTTTATGTACTCATTTTGAGAATTAGCAAGTCTGTTCATAAAGAATTTAGCACAGTTTTTGGGATGTAGTAGCAGCTGAATAAATGGCCTCAATTGTTACGGTTATTCCAAAAGGGCTAGGAAGAGTCATCTTCTATCTCTATAGAATGGTTGACATTGGGTAGTCATTT
This sequence comes from Prionailurus bengalensis, assembly GCF_016509475.1. NCBI lineage: Eukaryota > Metazoa > Chordata > Mammalia > Carnivora > Felidae > Prionailurus > Prionailurus bengalensis. The sequence continues at coordinate 151,919,952 of NC_057343.1, read as the reverse complement.
CAGTTACATGCTCTGGACTTGAGTCTGGGTAGTTCAGCTCATTTTTGGAGATGGGTTGAATCTCCAAATGGGTTGAATCTCCAGATGGGTTGAATCTGCTCCAAAAGAGCAGGTTGTGAGGCAGGGAATCCAAGGGAATGAAGAAAGGTGAAGATTTTTAGGATTTTCAAATAGCCTACTTCTGCACCATTCAAATAGGCTTATGGGTTAAAAAATCATATTGTGTTTAAAATATCATTTTTGGGGGGGCGCCTGGGTGGCGCAGTCGGTTAAGTGTCCGACTTCAGCCAGGTCACGATCTCGCGGTCCGGGAGTTGGAGCCCCACGTCAGGCTCTGGGCTGATGGCTCAGAGCCTGGAGCCTGTTTCCGATTCTGTGTCTCCCTCTCTCTCTGCCCCTCCCCCGTTCATGCTCTGTCTCTCTCTGTCGCAAAAATAAATAAACGTTGAAAAAAAAATATCATTTTTTTGGAAACACCTGTATGTCATCATGCATGTATGTTAATTTCATAATCTTATTTCAAATCTAGTTTCATTATAATTTTGTATATAAAGGGTAGAAGTACTCTTCCAATTTATTGACTTCCTAGATGCTCCTTGGGTGCTTCTGAAAGCTGCATTTGATGCTTTCCCTTCATAAGTGTTTTACTTAATAAAGTATTATTTACTTAGAAAATGACTAGACACTACCTTAGTGCAGTTGAAGAAATTTGTTACCAGATCTCTTCAGAATGACCATATATTTCAGTAAAGATCCATTTATTTTAAACTATGTTTGAAACTCACCTAGGTTCATATTTTCTCACATTTTATCTGAGAAATGCACAATGTTTATTTGTAAAATGGAAATGAATTTTAATATTGCACTTCTTACTGCTGTGGGGTTTAGAGTTGACTTCATATCATTAAATGCATGGATGAATTAGTGTATTTATTTGCATGTATGATATATCTGTATTTCAAAGCAAACATTTCAAAGGAGCACCAAAATATGTATGTAAAATTTGTATTTGCCTCCTAGTAATATTCATAGAGAGGGTATGCACTATACAGATCTGGGTTTATAAGAAAAAATTGGACTGTTTGGAACTCCATTACCCAATTTTCATGGCCATACGTGTATATATGCAAATTTGGCAAGTGTTTATGACATAATTTAAAAATCTGACAATAAATGAGCAAGATGGAATTCTACCCACAGGTGACTTAATATTAGTCAAAACAGTGCCTTTGCTCTTCTGTATTTACAACACAGCCCAGACACACAGGGCCAAGCAGAGTTTGTGAGACAGTTACCCACACACATTTCATTTTATGATGTGGACACTTTACAGTAAATAACCTGAGTCCAAGGACATATTGGAAATAGCGCCGGGGGCTGGTATGCCATTTTAGTTATCCATATGTGTGAACTTCTTTAATTAAGCACAACAAGGTCTCATTTTTTCATACATTTTCCTCCAGATTTTCGTTCTTAGTTTTGATTTTATTATAGATTTTAACCATATAAATAGATTTTAACCATGATTTAAACATAAGAGGGCCCAGTTGCATTTTGATATGTGGATATCCGATTCACACGGAAGTTAATGGGGGTTATGAATACCTACAGAGAAGAGAATACACCCAGAGCCTCCAAAACAAATTTAGAACAATTTAAAATGCCCTGGAGTAATAAAGAGCTAGTTTAAGGGGTCAGTAAGAGGGTAAATATATGTTTTAAAGATTATTTTTGTGAAAATTCTTGTGGCTTTGAGGCCCAAGGGAGGAATAGATGAGTGTGAACAGAAAAAAAAGATAAACTAACAATTATGCCTAGGGTAAAAGTGTAAATTACAGTTTACCTTGGCAGAAAGCATGTGCATGGTAACACTTTTTTATGAGAGCTATTTATATTTCCAAGAGCTGTGTTACGGTTGTTTATCCCTCAGAATGTCCTTGTGAGGTGTGCATTTCTTACCAATCAACCTATGTGACAGTGACATGGGATGCATTCATCATTCTGTTTCTAGGATCTAATATTTTAAGTGATCAACTAAGCTACTGTCAGTATGTACCTGTGCAAATTGGAAAATGGAGAATAAACGTGGGGTTTAGAACTTTCCTCAAATACTTGAGTGGCAGCATTTGGATTGGATTTCTTAAGGAACCATGCTATTGTGTTATATAAGGGACATGGAACACATTTGTTGCCGGGTACCAAGCCTGCCTCCCCCATCCTTCCACCTCACTTCTCTTCCATAGTAGGCCTTGTTCTTAATTCTCAAGGTCCCGGAAAGATACATGCTTAGAACCTAGGTTATGCATGCTATTTAAATGTTGGCACTCCTACCCTCTCCTTAAAAACCATCAGAAAATATTAACTGGATCGGTGAAACCAAATAAAAACCTTCATCCCCACTCCCCCCAAGATAATGTAACAAAAATAATACCAACACCAGTTGTGTGATATAACATAGACCACCTATTTTTATTTGGCAATATGTAGTAAACAAAACAAAACATTGAACGAAAGTCAGAGCACCTGAGTTCTAATCCAGTAATTTTCAATTCTGGCTACCCTTTAGAAACATCTAGTGAACTTTCAGTACCTACAGATGCTAGGGACATCCTTTCCTCTCCCCGAGAGTCTAATGCAGTTCATTTGGGGTGAGAATCGGCCATCAGTATTTTTACAAACTCCTCCATGACTTCAGTGTTCTACTTTACGTTCTATACCATTTAATTTTTGTGAATTCCTTTCAAGAACTCAGCCCCCTGTAGGCTTCTAATATTTCCACATTTCCAAAATTGGGGCAGGGTGCCTGGGTGGCTCAGTCAGTTTAACATGTGACTTCTGCTCAGGTCATGATCTCTCAGTCTGTGAGTTCAAGCCCTGCGTCAGGCTCTGTGCTGACAGCTCAGAGCCTAGAGCCTGTTTTGGATTCTGTGTCTCCCTCTCTCTCTGCCCCTCCCCTGCTCATGCTCTGCCTCTCTTGCTCTCAAAAATAAATAAAAAAATGAAAAAAAATTTTTAAAAAATTGGGGCCGCACACACCTAGCCTGTTTGTCTCACCCAGTCATGAAAGATCAAATGAAGGGATGATTTTAAAACTTGTGAAAACTAGGACATGCTGTACAAACGTGAGACATGATATGATCAGGTTAGCTTTCTTGTAATTTAAAGAAGTTAATTTGAAGAAACCTTGGGAAAACTTTTTCCCATCTCCAGTTTCTTTGATTTTATACACTGGCTCCTTGGTAAAGCTTCAGTCTATTTTTACTTATGTGTATACCGTGTACTTATTTATGCAGAGTTAAACGTTAGTTTGCTAATTGATGTCTATCAAGTCAGTGGTAAGAACAGATAGTGAGAAGTGCTGATTTGTGTGTATTATGTCCATGCATGTGCACGAGTTTGTCTACATACATATCTGGGAAAAACTCTTGATAGTTTTTTTAAAGAGTGGATAGTGATAAACATATAAAAAGGCAATAGGCCAAAGCATGTTAGTTTATTCATTCATCCAAAAAATACTCTTTTGAGGGATAAATATGTGCCAGTCCCTCTGCCAAGACATCGAAATAGATGACATTGTCAATGCCCTCAAGAAATTCACAGGCAATTGACAATGACAGACAAGTAAACCAACACTTATAATACAGAGTCATGAATGCTGCAATTGAAGATTTTTCAGCATTCTGAAGAGTCTGTAAAGAGAAGTGAAGGGCATGAGAATGTGGTGAGGTAAGGCATAAGAGAAGATATGAAATATGAACTGAGTCTTGAGGGACACACAGAAGTAAGGTATGTAGAGGAAGGGCATGGGTCCTGTAGGCTGAGAGAAAAGTGCAGGAAGAGAATGGATGGAATGTGGCCCATTCAGAGAAGTTTGTGAAGTTTATATAGCTGCATGTGAGAGTATATTTGGGGAATGTGTAAGTTTACAATTTCTTCTGAAGGCTGTGAGGATACATTTTATTTTACATTGGGGAGTATAGATTAGATTGCCTTTTGGTAAACTCCAGTAACCATGAGAACGGGAAGGAGATGGACTAGAAGACAAGAGAACAAAACAGTTCATCATTGGTGTAGTCCAGGCAAAAAAAAAAAAAATTATTCAAGACTGGTAGTAAGAAAAAGGAACAATTTAGTAGATTGAGCCATTTAACAGAGTGAAATCAATAAAATTCAGTTAAAGATTAATAATAACCACATTAAACATTTTAAACATAAAACCAACACATGAATAATAGGATATTAAAATGGGATTATAGTAGTGTGAATAGTGGCCCTCCAAAGATGTTCATGTCCCAGTTCCTAGAATCCAACCTGTGAACATACGTTACTTTATGTGGTAAAAGGGACTTTGTACATATAATTAAGTTAATGATTTTGAGATTACTCTGGATTACCTGGGTCAGCCTGATGCAATTACAAGGGTCTTTTAAGAGAGCACCAGGAAGATCAGAATTAGTGGTAGGAGACATGACAATGGAAGCAAGAAGTTGGGGTGGTGTAAGGAAGGAATCGTGTTAAGAAATGTGGGTGACCTAGAGAAGCTGAAAAGATACAATGAATTCTCCTCTAAAGCCACCAGAGGGAAAACATTGCTGGCAACACCTTCTTTTTAGACTTCTGACCTCCACAACTACAAGAGATAAAATTTTTAAACCTATGAGTTCGTGGCAATTTGTTACAGCAGAATTGGAAGCCATTACAGGGACTTTTCCTGCCATAGTGTCAGTGGAGAGGCAAACAGAATAGATACCTGGTTACCAAAGAAAGTGTGAGACGCGCCCCCATCATTTCACTCCCATTTATTGACAGTTGGAGAAGGTGTCTTTGGGAGCGGATACTTTCTAATCACAGCCTACCGAAGAGAGCTTCATGGGCATTATTTGTAGAGCTTACAAATAGATACCCTGCAGGTAGTTAAGAGGTACAGAGGTTTCACCCTTGATTCTTGACAAGGAAAGCTGTGAGCTGGGTTCCAATGTTACCTAGGTATTCTAGACAGAAAAGGGCTGACTACTTGGTTGTGCACCAAGAACAATGGTGCTATACAGAGACTGAATCCTTTGGTTTTCTACTGTTTGTTTCTGTTCACCTTATCCAGCATCCACTTATCTTTGAACCCAAATTGTCCTGTAAACTTCCTGCCTTCTTGCAATTGCTGCATGACTGTCTCTTTGCACTTTGGTGTTACAGTCTCAATGCTCTCCCCATTTTGCATTCTTTCTTAATGTTATTGGAGTACATCTTCCAGTATTTTTCCTTAGAAAAGGTATCAGAAAAATTTCTGGGTACTTGTGTGTAGAAAGACATTTTTTTCCTCCTCCTCCTCCATTATTTGGCTGGGTATAAAATTTCAGGTTCAATATCATTTAACCCCAAAACTTTGAAGATACTGTGTCATTTTCTTCTAGCATCAGTGATGAGATTCCACTTTCCTTCTTACTCATTTTCAGCTTCTGTTCTTTCATATTGGAGGGTTTCAAGAAACTATCTTAAAATCTTCGTGTCAGAAATTTTATAAAGTATGTCCAGTTGTAAGCCTTTTAAACAGTTCATTCTGTTTATCATATTGTGGTTCTTTTGATTTGAAGACCACATTTAATCTAACTCTGGATATTTTATTCTACTTTTTCCTTTGTTGTTTCTCCTTTGTTTCAGAAAAAAGTCATTCTCAGAATTAGTTATATTGATATTAAATTTCCTAGAATAATAAATTTTCTAGAAAATCTCTTAAGTTTTTCTAAAACCTGTCATCTGTTTTTTCTCCTTTTTGTGATGTATTCTCAACATTTAGTTTTCTATTGAATTCTTTATTATAAGTATCATAGTTTTAGTTTCTAAAGTGGATAAGTAGATGTTGGATAAGGTGAATGGAAAGAGAGTAGAAAACCATCTTTTCCCTAGATGCATCTTTTTGTTTTATGCATGCATTATTATCTTGAATCTGCCTGAGGATACCAATTACTATTTAAAAACAAAACAAAAAAACAACTTCTCTTTGCTAAATCATGTCTTGTTTTAGATTAGCATGCAGAAAGTTTATTATGGAGTGTCCTTGGGATCAACCTGGGGGAGGGAAAAGAAAGAAACACGACTGGGCAGGGGGAGAGATTGAGCTGCAATGCAATTTCTGTGGAGCTCTCAGCTAAATTCCAGGAAGTTTTCAAGCTGCGGTAAAGCTGCAGAATTTCTCCAAGTTGAGGTGAGGGGACCAGGACCTTGTATCTCCATGTTGATCAGTCATTGGATATGGGCTTGGGTGTCATGGTCTTGGGTGAGGTGGCTCTTTTCAGCCAGTACAATTCCCTGGAAGCTTTCTGCTGGCAACTCTGCCAGCATCTAACTGAAGGGGAATCTGTATGGTTACTCTCAGCATCTATCACATTTTTTTTTAAAGGTTAGGTTGTTAGGTCCTACTTGCTCAATTTTTATGTTTCTCTTTTATGCTTTTGTTTTTCCCTCAAATGTTTGGTGAATCTATATGTATGAAGGGAAGTTTAGGTAGTTAATATGGCTAACTCTATCTGTGTCTAAAATAAGGCTTTTCCCTTAATGAGAGGACTAACAGAGAGCTCTCTGTATGTTATTGGATCATGTAGACTGGCAGGACTCACTTTAATTATCTGGCAATTCCAAATTTCAGAATCAGGGCAATGTTATTTTGGGGTGCTGTCTCTGCTACATGTCTCAGATAATTTTAAAATTTCTTTAGAAATTATCTGATTTTGGGCCTGGGGGATAAATGCTAAGTCTATATGCCATATAGATCTGGGTGGGGGAGCTGGGTTGGAGTGAGGCTCTTGAACAAGAAGCTATCCATATTCCAATATTGCCTAAACTTGTTTTTTACAAAAATAATCTCAGACCTTAGTCAAAAAGCCAGAATTCTGAGCCATATTGCCAGACTCACTGAACCAGAGTCCTCAGAGAAGGATCCCGAGATTCTCTAAGTTTAATAAGAATTCCATGTAATTTTATGATCAGCCAAGTTTGGTAACACCACCTATAGACAGTCCTCAAGCCATCAGCTTCCCCATCTACCCATCCATTTCACCTCCACTTCCACTCTTTGTACCTGTCTATTAATATGATAGCTTCCACCTGCTTCCTATCTTACAGAAAATCATCAAACTCTCTGGTCTTCCTGTTCTTAGAACTGTTATCAATTTATTCCCTTTTGTACTTGTTTACTGTTTCTTCAATGGTTTTTTAATAAAGAGGGAAGGTAAACATGTGCACTCAAAATACCCTCTTAAATCAAACCTCAATAACCATATTTTGGAAAAATCTTTTGAGCCAGGCTAATGTGCAATATAACAAATTGGTTATAGGAATAAGGGAGATAGAGCAGTTTTAGATAATCCTCACCTGGCTGCTTTCAGCAGTTGGGCAAAATTTTATATGTTTCACTGAAAAGAAGAATTATGTGGTAGGGACAAATCATTTTGCTGGGAAAGATACTGAACTTAGTTTTTTACACGTCCAGTGTAATATGAAGGCCTAGGGAAGAGATCTGATCTGGAAGCATAATCTGTGGATCATTCATTCATTCATTCATTCACTCATTCATGGTTTTGCATGTAGTAAACACCTTCTTAGTATATGCCAGGATATGAAAGTAGAAATATCTTATAGAGGGTAGAAACAAATTACTAAGAGTGTATGATAACTCACAGGCAAAGTACCAAACTCAGGACTGGGTGATCAAGAAGGATCTGACATTCAGGCCAGACAGGACAAGTTGGATGAGTCTGGCAAAAGCATCTAGCAATAGTATAGAGCCAGTAGAAAAGCTGAGAGCCCCCCTGCCAAAAGAATACCAATAGGAAATTTTGTATGACTAGTTCTTAAGCAGGAAGGAAAGTAAGAGAAGAGGCTGTAAAGGCAAAAAAAAAAAAAAGTGAGGTGATACAGGGTCTTATACAGTGGGAAGCCAATGAAGAATTTCAACTAACCATCCTAAAAGTGGATCTGAAACCTTGGAAATGAGTGATATCACCTAGTGGTTCTCTAGCTTTGGTCTGCATCAGAATCAACAAGGAACTTGTCAAAAATGCACTTACTATGTGCAGCATTGCAGTAAGCCCTTTACATACATACACTTCTTTACATATATTGTCTCTTAAACCTCACAATCTTGGAAAGTGAGTGGAATTTATATTCCCAAGGTCACATTGCTAATAAGTGCGGGTACTGAGACTTGAACCTAAGCATTCTGGCTGTAAAGCCCCTGCCCTTACTCCTGCACTGTGTTGCCTCCAGATAGAAGTGTTGTATAAAATATACCCTTGAATTTCACAGAGGACATACAATGAGGCCTTTGAGAATTTTGAAATTTATCGTGGCCACCTAGGATGCCATTTATTCTCTCCCACATCGAGAGATTTTGATTCAGGAGTTTGGAAGCATGCCTAGGAATCTGAATTTTAGCAAGTCTGAAGACAGTGTTTTGTTGTGGATGATTCCCTGACCCTGCTTAGAGTAATGTGAGAATAGGGAAGAGGTCTGAGGTTGACCTCCTTAGGACAGACCAATTCGTTAAAATGCCTGAAAAGAAATGCCTGGAGAAGTAGGAGGTAAACTTCGAGTATTGTTACAGAGTAGGAAAGAATTTGAAGAAAGAGGTCAGTAATAAGATATGCAAGAGGTAAGACAAGTAAGACAAATTAGGTAAGGGCTAAAAAGTACACATTGGACATGGTCATCATTTCACTGATAAGGCTGAGACCTTTTCCTCCAAACCTCTGACTCCCACTTCAGAAGAATTTCTACTTCTGGTTGTCCACACTGCCTGACACTAAGCCTAGAGGCAGTTCCATTTTTCTCAGAGTTTTCCCTTCCCCATAGGAGCAGTTCACAGACTTTGGGAAGGTCATTTCTCTATAGCCTACCTTCATAGGCATTGAATTTCAACCACAGCATAGCTATGAATGGCAGACTCACTTAAATTTCTTATAGATTTGCAGAGATATGCTCTAGGATTTGATCCTTTAAATATGCAAAGAGTATTTGTTTCAACAAAGTGCTGCTCAAGCAGCAGTCTCTTTACACTGAAGATTCTGCCACCCATAATAACTGAACTTGAAGAGAAAAAGTGAGCTATGGTTTAAGGAAAACTCTGTGTCTATTTTTAAATGTAGGCAAACAAAATTCTCACAATCGGAGTATAAGCTGGAGGTAGATAATTTTTGTTTTGGAGTATTTAATGCTTTCAAAATTAAACAGACTCTGAAGTTATACTGGTTATTCAGGCACTAAAGGTAAGTGATTTCTTTTCAACATGCCAAAGCGTATGTGCCTGATTCCTGCTGGTTTTTACTGGGATGGAATCTCAGCACAGAGTTGCCTAATAAAAAATAGTGTTAAAATCTTCACTTACTCTCAATTATAGATGTCTACACTACAACCTTCAACAGTTCCAATTTCTTCCTTAACACAAAATATTTCTTCTAAATTGAATTCTAAACCTAAATTAATTCTTCTTCAGTCATTTTCCCATTGTTAATAATTAACGTATTTATCTTAAGTTAGAAGCTCAAGTTCTTAGCCTTGGAGATCACGGAGAAATTTTATGATAATAAAAATAAATAACAATTATTGAGCACCTACTGTGTTTGGCATTGTGTTGTGTTCTTTGCATATCCTTCAAGCCCAGCAGATTTTGAAAGTGAGTGATACATTCTCAACGTTGTGTGGCTAGTAAGTGTCAAAACTGAGACTTGAACTGAAGGATTCTGGCTGCAAAATCCCTGTCTATACTTCTGCACTGTGTTGCCTCCAGATAGAAGTGCTGTATATAATGGACCCATAAATTTCACCAAAGCTACAGAAGAGGCCTTTGAGAATTCTGAGATTTATAATGACACCAAAGGAAACCATTTACCCTATGAACAATAGATATTTCCTAGACTCATATAAGAGCTTGCTGATCCTCCTGTGGACTAGCGTCATCACCCACTATATGCATCTATACGGGATGTCATTGTGGATTACACCACATAGACCACTGAGTCACTGGCTCTCATTTGTTTATTCAACACATGTTGAGCATCTGATGAATATGACAAGATCCTCATCTTCATGGGGTCTATAGTGCAACAGGGGACCAGGAATGATAAATCTATAATATCAAGAGTCTGATAGGTTACTCTGTGGTTCTCATATACATATTGTTTCACATACATGTTGTTGCGGTTGTAGAGCCCATTCAAAGAGAGAGGCATCTTTTAGGATGTAAGAAGAGGATCGTTTAAGAGGTTGCTAAAAACCAAGGGAATCCTCTTTGGAAAGGGCTGAGAGGAACCATTCTAATCAGATGGAAGCACCAAGGGAAAATATTCCTCTTTGGAAGGAAAGAAAGAAATCATGTTGAGGAAGTGTTACACTACAAATTTTGAAATATTAAGAAAATAACATCTAGATCAGTATATTTCTTTGGTTTGCATGTTCCTGTCAAATAAGAGTTAGAACACCCCAACAATCACTAGACATTTCTGTAGTAACCTGAGGTAGAATTTCACACTTCCAGAGAGAAAGAAAGAGTAAATAGCAGTTCAGTATAGAGTCGGCTTCCATCTATCGTGCTTTGCTAGTCTTCCCATACATTCACGCCTTCTGAAATGGCCTCCTACTCATCCAGAGAGTTTGGGGATTCATAGTTTCTTTATATCAAACTCTGAAGGTAAAGAAGGATGAGAACTTCTGCTTTTATGATTACTGCATTAGGAAAAAGTAAAAAGTGGGCTAGAGGATGGGTTAAATAGGTGATTAAGGAGGGCAGTTGTGATGAGCAGTGGGTATTATATGTAAATGAAGAATCATTGAATTCTACACCTGAAACTAGTGTTGCATTCTATGTTAATTAGTTGGAATTTAAATAAAAACTTGAAAAAAATTAAAAAAATAAAACACTTGTAGCTAATGAAAAAATGCAAGTCTTTGTAAAAACAAAAAAAGTAAAAAGTGATTTTCTAATATATTGCTTTTATTAATCATAGTATAGAGCTTTTTGTTTGCGTCTAACTTTAAATTACTTTATGTTCTAGATTTGAAGCTGAGTTTTTAGAGAATTTTAATGACACACAAAATTATTTTTCATAATTCACCAGAAAATCTGAATGTAAGGCCTTTTATTTGTTTTAAGTTTATTTATATTTATTTTGAGAGAGCAAGAGAGTGGGTAAGAGACAGAGAGAGGAAGAAAGAGGATCCCAAGCAGGCTCTGCACTGTCAGTGCAGGGCCCAACGAGGGGCTTGATCTCATGAACCATGAGATCATGACCTGAGCCAAAATCAAGAGTCAGATGCTTAACTGACTGAGCCACAGAGCTGACTGAGCATCTCCAAATGTAAGGCCTTTTAATTATTTTTATGGTAATACCTACTGAAAATACAAATGGATTAGCTATTGTGTTAACTACCACCATTAGCCAACCTACTAGAAATCTTAAGATAAGTGTTACCATAACATTCCTTTTTTAAAAATTTGAAGCATAATTATCTCTGGGTTATTTTCAAGGCAATCTATTTCAGTTAATGTTTATGCTTTGTTCAAATTTATAAATAGAATTATTTTTTCAAAGGAGAAATTTAACCAAGGACATGATAAAGAATCAAATGAAAAATAAACATTTTAATCTGCAGCAGAAGTCATTTTTCTCAGGAATGTATGTAAAAACTTTCCCTTTTCCTGTAAAAACTCTCATTTATATTTACACTAAAACTGTGGATAAACAGTTTGTGTAACACAATTTAGAAATCGTTTGAGGGATACAATACTTTCTTTTTTACTACACAGTTAAAAATAAACTTACCAGTTATGTTCATGTCTTAACAGTTAAAAAGCAGTATAATTCTGGAATTGGTCCTTGGTTTTAATTCTCTTTACAGTACTTACTAGATATATATTCCTGGACAAATCTCTTAATCTAGTGGAGGCCTTTTTTATTTATAAAATGGGGTAAGGATAATTATCTCACAAGTTTGTCAAGAAGACAGATCAGATAATGTATACAGTGTAGTCAATGTACATAAGCTAGGAAGTCCTACACATATTATGTTTATTTATTTTTGAGAGGGAGAGGGGCAGATAGAGAGAGAGGAGGAGAGAGTATCTGAAGCAGGCTCCAGGCTGACAGCAGAGAGCCCGATGTGGGGCTCAAAGTTCCAAACCATGAGATCATGACCTGAGCTGGAGGTGAATACTGAACCAACTTACTGAGCCACCCAGGTGCCCCAATCCTACACATATTATACATACACAGACATACTCGTAACACTTTAAGATTGGTTAACTGGAATTGTAGGGCAAATCCAGTGAAATTATAATTATAGAGGAAATATTTTATGTTTTAAGATGATAAACTCCTTTAAGAATGTCTACAACTCAATGATATAAGGAAAGGGAATATATTTAAATGAAGATATCCCTGTACTGCAGTCAGAACACAGCATGGCCCATCTCAGAATTAGGGTGGATGGCAAGAATATTTCTTCAATGGGACATGGGTGCTAGATTTGATCTGTTTAATCTTGAATAACCCTTTAATATTTTATATGATATTGATTTTATAGTGATAGGTGTATTTAACTTGGTAGAAAGTCATTTTCAAACTTCTCCCCTACCCAGGCTACTTATTTTATTGCTGGACAATAGCAATGAAGGTAGAGATTTTTTTTTCTATAACCTGCTTGCATTTATGGAACCCCACCCTTGCATGGAGCACTAGGTAGGGTCCCTGGGTGGAGATGGAATCAAATTCCATAGAAGGTATCCCTATGACCCTTTAGGAGCTTGAAGGAATGCACATCAATACTTGAAACAAAGGAAAACACATTTATGGACCAACATGCCAGTGACAGCAAATTGATATAGAAGCTGCTGGCCTGAAAGAGAGATGACAGGTCTAAATATTTTTAATTCAGATTGTTTGCTGCTTGGGTATTGTCTGTAGTGGTCAGTCACAATATGTCTGAATGGTTGTCAAAAGCATGATTTGAAACTTTCACATCTCACAACTGCTCTTGCTTCTGTTCCTTTTCCCGTTACCCTTGCCCTATAAATTGGACAAATTGTACATTTGTAGGGTAATTTATAATTTATCTTATGTGTTTTCATACTTAGTGCAAGAAATTACATTTGCTCTCTTCTACAATTAAATAAAGAGGAAAATCTACTCTCTCAGATCCTACCAACGAATAGTTTATTGTGTCTAGACTAAGTATTATAGTAGTTGCATTAAGGCAGCAACTGTCCTTTTTGGAATACAACATGAAAAAAGTTCCATTTGATTCTGTTAAACAACTAAATAATGAAACCATACTTTATTTTATTAAGTTTTTTATTTTAATTCCAATATAGTCAGCATGCAGTGTTATATTAGTTTCAGGAATACAATATAGTGATTCAACAATTCTACTCATTGCTCAGTGCACGTCATAAGTGTACTACTCTTTAATCCCCATCACATACTTCACCCATTCCCCACTGACCTCCCCTCTGGTAACAATCAGTTCTCTATAGTTAAGAGTCTGTTTCTTGGTTTATCTCTCTCCATCTCTTTTTTACCTTTATTTGTTTTGTTTCTTAAATGCCACATATGAGTGAAATAATATGGTATTTTTCTTTCTCTGACTTACTATTTCACTTAGCATCATATTCTCTAGCATCATATTCTCCACCCATGTTGTTAAAAATGGCAAGATTTCATTTTTTATGGCCGCATGATATTCCAGTGTGTGTGTGTGTGTGTGTGTGTGTGTGTGTGTGTGCATGTACCACATCTTCTTAATCCATTCATCTATTGATAGACACTTGGGTTACTTCCATATCTTGGCTATTGTAAATAATGCTGCAGTAAACAGAGGGATGCATTTGTGTTTTTGTATTTTTTGGGTGAATACCCAGTAGTGTGATTACTGGATCATAGGGTAGTTCTATTTTTAATTTTTTTAATGTTTGTTTATTTTTGAGAGAGAGAGAGAACTAGCAGAGGAGGGGCAGAGAGAGTGGGAGGCACAGGATCTGAAGCAGGGTCCAGGCTCTGAGCTGTCAACACAGAGCCCAATGCGGGGTTCTAACTCATGAACCATGAAATCATGAACTGAGTCAAAGTCGGATACTTAACTGACTGAGCCACCCAGACACCCCTATTTTTAATTTTTTGAGGAATCTCCATACTGTCTTCTACAGTGGCTGAACTGGTTTATATTCCCATCAATAGTGCACAGGGGTTCCTTTTTCTCTACATCTTTGCCATCACTTCTTGTTTCTTGTGTTGTTGTTTTTAGCTGTGCTATCAGGTGTAAGATGATATCTCATTGTAGTTTTGATTTGCATTTCTTTGACGAGGGTGACATTGAGCATCATTTCATGTGTCTGTTGGCCATCTGGATGACTTCTTTGGAGAAATGTCTATTCATGTCTTATGCCCATCTTTATTTTTTTTTTCAACGTTTATTTATTTTTTGGGATAGAGAGAGACAGAGCATGAACGGGGGAGGGGCAGAGAGAGAGGGAGACACAGAATCGGAAACAGGCTCCAGGCTCTGAGCCATCAGCCCAGAGCCCGACGCGGGGCTCGAACTCACGGACCACGAGATCGTGACCTGGCTGAAGTCGGACGCTTAACCGACTGCGCCACCCAGGCGCCCCTTATGCCCATCTTTAAATAGGGTTGTTTTTTGGGTGTTGAGATGTATAAATTCTTTGTACTTTGGATACTAACGCTTCATCACATATGTTGTTTGCAAATATCTTCTCCCATTCAGTAGGTTGTCCTTTAGTTTTGTTGGTTGTTTCTTTGCTCTGCAGAAGCTTTTTACTTTGATGTAGGCCCAATAGTTTATTTTTGCTTTTGTTTTCCTTGTCTCAGGAGACATATCAAAAAGATGTTATTACTGTCAGTGTCAGAGAAATTACTGTCCCTTCTAGAATTTTTATGTCTACCCATACTTTTAAAGTTATAGTTTGTCTATCCACATCACTCCACAAATGACAGGACTTAATTAGTCCTAATAAGCTATTCCTGGTAGAACGTACTGAATCAGTCAGAATAGGGTAGGATAAGTCTCAACATTTGGTCTCTGGTCTCTTTACTTTTAAAAATTACTGAAGACTCCCAAAGAGCATTTGTTGAAGTGGACTGTATACACTGTTTTTTTTTTCATATTAGAAACTAAAGAAAATTTAAAAAGAGTTATAGTTTTTAAATAGCAATAATAAATCCACAGCAGGTTAACATAAAGCACATCTTTGTGTGAAATCACTAAATTTTCCAAAAAAAAAATTAATAAGGACAGTGCCATCATTATACATTTTTTCAAATCTTTCTGCACTGGATTCTCATACCAGTTTCTGCATCAAATATGTTGCAACATCACACAACGTGTAGAACCTTGGAAAGCTCTGCTTTGCACTTGTAAGGAAATGCGAGCAAAAGGGGAGATAACATCTTCATATCATTATGAAAATAATTTTTACCCCAGAGCTTCTGGAGTCCCAAGGGGTCCCCAAACCATACTCTGCAAACCACTGGGCTTAGTTATATGTCGATAATATACAATCTTCAAATCCTAGTATCTTAACAGAAAAGTTTATTTTCTTCTTTCTCATTCTAATATCCATTTAGGATCAGTTGGACATTTTTGCTCGATGTCATTGTAGCCTTTACTCTGGGACCCATTTTAGTGGAGTAGAAACTCTTTACAACATTGCTGGTAACCGTGGCAAAGGGAAAAGAAAGCATGGCAAAATAAGGACTGATTCTTAAATTTTCCTGCTGCAAATGACACCTATTACTTCTGCTCATATGTCATTAGCTAAAGCAATTCACATATCCTAGCCTGACTTCATGAAGGCAGAGAGGTATAACCCTCCTGCAGGGACAGACACAGGATATTAGTGAACACTAATACTATCTACCATACCCACTAATATTTTTAAAACACACCTAACTCTGTTGTGTCAAGTCATTAGATGTTCATAGACTCTGATCTTAGACTTTAGTAAGGTAATTTTTATCTTTGCCTCCAAACCTGCTCCTTTTCTAGCTTTTAAGAATTTAATGAATTCCTGGCATATGTTCAGTGTTTAATAAACATTCATCAAATAAATGAACAAATACCTGCCAAAGTCTCATTTAGATTTGGGTGTGACACTTATGTGCCTAAAATTCTAAGAATGATCTATCCAAATACTGGCCACATTAACTTTGGATCTGGGAAGGGTATTTTTGATAATCTAGCTCAGTGTCATCATTTAATAGATAATTCAATTGAAATGTGAAGAAATTAAATCACACCATTTTAATCCTTGAAATGGAAATAAAGTTAATTGTGTCCAGTGTATATTTTGGAAATGGCATTGAGTTTGGGAATGCTCCTTGATAAGTCCTAATAAATACTCAAATGATATAATCATACAGATTTCTACATCAGAGTTTCATATTATCCAGTATCTAAAATTTCTAGGACTCAAAAGAAAAGGCATTGTAAAAGCAACTATAGTTTAAACACTTTAATTTACTTTCTCTTAAGGTGCCAGTGGAATAAGAATTTTTTGCCAAATTTCTAGTTTTTTTTTAGAGGCTTGCTTGCACTCATTCTGATTACTAATGTGTTGACCATTTCTGTAAAAGCCATCTTCTAAAACCGTTTATGCTCATAGAAATATCTTGCAGATGATAACAAGGTTATATAATATAAATTGCCAAGATGGGGGTGATTGCTCCCACCTCCAAAATATCCAATCTTTACATTTTATTTTCATTAACTCTAGAACCCAAAGTGCCAAACTTATGTAGAAGAGATTGACTGAATATAGACAAATGAACAACACTGCGTTTCCCCTCAGTATGGTAAAATTAATCAGTGAGAAAACTGAAAGTGTCTATTCATAACATACTTTCTTCTTAAGAACAGTACATTATTCTAATTGAACTTGGCAATAGCCCAATAGAGGTAGGTAAAGGACAAATATTCCCTTTTCATAGATGAAAAAAATTAAGGCATGAGCAGATTAAGAGAGAGGCCAGAGGTTACATAATCGGTTATTAACAGAGCCAAGAAAACATGATGATGCTTACTTCCAAGATGGTGCTCCAAACATGTAGCCACTGTATCCATGGTTATACATTTTGATAAATAACAAAAATTAGAAAAGCACATTGGTCAGAGTGTCTGGAATGAAACCTGAATTGTGCATATAGAAATTATCTTTGCAGGAAACATGAAATTGCTTCCATTTTCAAAAGCCTGCTCCCCCATATTTTTTTCCTATTGTCTTTGTATTCAAAAATATCTGTTGTCTAACTTAAAATAAATGCAAATATAACTGTGATACAAAGTAGCATTTGTGCCTCTAGTACCATTAAAGACTCTCATGTGTCAATGGGTGTTTAATTAGGCTGTATTAGATTAATCCCATGTCTCCATTGGTTGTGACAAATGAAAAGATAGTATACACTGTCATGGGGATAGACATTTAAAGTTCAGTGTAACTTTCATATTTTTCCATGTTGATCGGTCAGCTAGGACTTCCTTTTAATTTGATGAAAATTTGATTTGTAAATCAGAAAACCTTTTAATTGCAAGAAATGCAAAGCAGGAATCTTTTTTTTTTAAGGATTGACATTACCTTTGTTGTTTGATACATTAAAATAAGACCCATAAGGGACAGCTCTAAACAATGAACTTCATGTAAAATAGATAAAAGCTTGCTCCTTGGGCCTACATAGAAATTCAGAGTTGGAAAGAACAACTTAATACTTCTAATAGGATAATATTGCCTAGGTAGCAATAGAATATTTGTTATAAAAGGTCTTAAATGTCATTTCCTAATGACATTTTGAGGTAATTTTAACCACTTTTAAAATAATTGCATATAGATTATAGTTATTGTATAAGAAAAGACTTGCTTCCAATTTAAACAAGTTAAATGTAAATTTAAGTTGTGAAATCTTATTTTTAAATCAGAAAAATATTTCTGACGACGTGTAAGTTTTGCTTTGTCACTGTACTGTATTCCGTTCAATAGAACAAAGACCAGATGCATAATGAGCCAATGTAAATGAAGTCAAATCAGCAAAAGCATAGTGGGGGAGGGGAAGGTATAAAATATGACAGTTGGTATAATGACCAGGGAGTAGAGAATTTAAATGTTTAATGCCTACACATTCAGATTCATTTTTCTGTCATCGCTTTGAATGGGTAGACTGAGGTGCGTGAAAGTCCAGAATGAAAACATCATCCCTTGGACCAAAAGAATTATTAATATTATTTAATAGCATGGATATGATCTGCGCTCATAATCATCTTCTTTCTACCACTCCCCCGCCCACCTCAGAAAAAAAAAAAAGAAAAAGAAACGTGGTTATAATTAGAGATCATTTGAAAATGCTGTAAGTGTTTATTTGGGGCTTTCTGTCTTACCCTCCTACACTAACATGCCAGCTTCCCATCTCCCAGCCATGATGGAAGCTCAGAACACAATAGGAACACAGCAACAATATGCATTGCAAATACATGTATATCTTTCTGCACAACCTATCTTATTGACTCTTAATAAAATGAGTATCTTCTAAAAAATATCCTGAGCTGTAAATTGCTTTACTACTGATGACGGGCTTTGGAAAAATACTACACATGCCTTACAATCAACTAGACAGACTTGTGTTAAACAGAATTGCTTAGCTCTTGTCTGTAAATTACTCCCCTCCCTCTCCAATAAAGGAATGAATCTTGCTTAATAATCTATGCTGCTTAGCATGTGTTATAACTGTACATGTGAAAATCTTTGCATTTTACATATCCCATACTTTAAGACTATAACAAGCCTTTATCATAATGTTCTCACATTTAACATTTCCCTACATAGAATGTGAATTTTTGAGAATACTGACATATAGATCATTTAATGCAGTGTCCCCCACCATGCCATTTTCTCTCGTGTGCAGTTCCAAACTATGGCTGTCTTGAAGATATTCATAAATTCATTTCGCTGTCTAGGCAGTTTAACACACAGTAATTAAACTGGAGCTATAAACAGCAAAGCATATACATGGACTTCTCAGATTTCAATATTACATTAAACTAGAGGATATTAATCCCTAAAAATAAATGCATTGATAATATGAACGTGGAATTGTGTTTTGGGGTGGAGATAGGTAGGAAAAGAATTGAAGATTACTGTAAAGTAAGCTAAATTTCTGGTTTTAGTGTTAATTATCCAAAAGAATTTGTGTCTTTACAGCTTAAAAAAGGAAAAATACCCACATTCTTTGGCACTGGTGATGTGTACTAAAAGGCTTCCCTTAAACCAGCTCCACGAAAGGGAGGAGATGTGTGTTGAGGGCTGGAGAAACACGGGAACCCAAATACTTGCTTTGTAAATATTTAAGCATTTTTGCAGGTTAGACTCTAAAGAAGAAATAAAATGCTAGCCTTTTACCTTTGAACCCTTTTGTGGAATATCTTAATGTTGCCAAATGTGAATATAGTGAACTTAATCAGTAAATTTGACTGAGATTTATGAACTTTTTCATTCTAAATGCATTTACATATACACAAGCACATATATGTACATAAATTTATTTTATTACATCCATTTTACACAAACTGAACCTTAAGCAGTTGAAGTTAAAAAAAAAAAAGCCAATCAGAATACTCTTCATATATCCTTAAGTCCATAAACCTCTTTAAATTGTCTCTTTTAAAAAACAGCTAAATTATGGAAATGCAGACTGCATTACAGAATATTTGCCAGTTATATCTTGATTCTTATTTGAAATTCCCACAAGAATATAGGCATGACAGTAATATAAACCATAGAAACAGGCAAAAAAAAGTAGAACACAGGGACTTGTAAATAAATCCATGAATATCAAGAAGCACAGATGCTAAGATTATGCATTTTTACCAGTACAGTTCTGTGCTTGTAAACTATAAGGCCAGACATTTGTAAGATGCAGTGTAGCAGGTCCTGCAGAGGGAGGGAGTGGAAGGAGAGACACTGAGAAAGGTGGGGAGGAGGGAAGAAGGGAGGGAAAGTGAGTGAGAAATGGAGGGGGGGAGAGATTGAGAAGAAGAGTGTGTGTGTGGGTGAACATAGCCAGACACAATAACGCATAATAATGTTAACATTCCTGCATGTCTAATGGCTTAAATATGCTGTGTGCCTCACTCTAGCTCCACACGGCAGCTGATGTCAAAGAATCATTTAATATTTTATCAATAGTCCTTCTTTGAACCCCCCTTTTTTTCCTATAAAAAGGATTCTGGGGTTGCCAAGCACACACACAAAAATTAAATCTCTTGAATGGCAAAATTTTAAGACACAACATATTTGTGAATACTTCATGTTCAGCAAGATTCACACCATTTTCCAACGTGTCTTACATTATTTACATCTTAGCAATGTCAACATGTCTTATTTACCAAGGAAACATAAAGGCTGATTTTTAGCATCTTTTTTTTTCCACATTAGGAATGTATAGCTTTATTTTTTAATGTAAAAGAAACCCATTGATTGAATTATTATTATAATACCAGTTGGACTTTTAGGGTTTTTTTTTCTAGTGGAAAATATTGTTTTCTTGTTTGACGGATACTATGCCTGTAACAAAGAATGACTGAATTGTCTTAACAAAGAAGATGAAGGCTGTATGTGTTGGTTACAATAGAATAACCACCTTCCAGATCTCTTAAATCCACAATATATGTAGTGTGGGTCCTGAGTGGCTTTTGTTTTCAATGTCTTTTGTAAGCTTTTAGGGTTTTTTCTGCATCAAATGTCAAGTTAATTTACAGGGCGCTATTACTGATATGTTTCCTTGGTTTGTGGTTTTCTGTGAAAGGCAGGCAGCTGAGACCAAGTCTTAGGCTAGGGGGGAGGGGCAGCCGGCGAGCCCATAACACATACACTGTGCCAGGGTCTGTAAATTGGCTGTCTGTATGACAGCGGGCCCAGGGAAACCTCTAGTCTTCATTTGCATGCTGAAGAATATCCAGGATTAAACCGGACTGATTTTCATACAGGATTTAGACCTGACATTTATTATTCGGTTCACAGACCTCTTGAAGGAAAGTTTGTTTTCCACTCATAGATGAAAAATCTTCTAAGATAAATAAAGACTGGCTTAGCAGTAACAGTAAATAAATATCTTTCCTGTATTTCTTATGAATTTATCATATATGATTACCAGACAGATGCTTGCCACCAAATTATTATATTTTCCTCTTTAGCAAATCTAAAGAAAAATATCTATCAGGGCCCAACTCAGTATTTATAAAACATATCTATTTAATACTAGAAGTTGATTTTTCATAAATAAAATTTAGAGACAGATGTGATTTTTAGAACAAATTAAAACAATATTGGAGTAGTAAAATACTCTGAAATGCTTAATTTTACATCTGCTCCATGTGTTTTTATGAAGACAGCGAAAATTTTGGTTATACTGTAAGCATCAATTACATAGTTTCATATAAAGCATGAAAATTATAAATGAATGCTACACATGAGCCCTATCTACCAAATTTATAACATAGATAGTTCATTTTCATTGCTTAATAGATCCATAAAATATTCCAGTGTCTTTTAACATTTAAGTATTAATTGTTTGTCCAGACAAACACTTAGAATCCAATACTTTGGCAATATTTTAACTAAACTAAGGTTTAATTTCTAGTATTCGAACAGAACATATTTTGACACAGTACCAATATGAAGAAACATGGCAGAGTTGCCTTACATTTTCTGGAAGGCATTTTGTATGTGGGCCAGAGTAAAGAGTACGTGTAGTGATTAAACAGGCCCAGAAGAAATTTAGGATTCCTCATGTATTAATAGACACAACAGATTTCTCAAATGCATTGAAAATACACTTTCATACACTTAGTAAATGTAAAGTAAAATCATACCAGTGTCAGCAATTAAATATATTATTGTTTCTGTCGGTGCATGTGGAGAAAACACTGTAAAATCTGCGACATATTTGAATTTTTAATGTGTCAGTGGAACTTTTGAAAACATGTTCCGGTATTTGATTTCTTTATGGATCTTAACTTATTCATAACAAATCTTAAACATGGGCGATATAGGATGTATTCTTTGAAAATTTTTGTTTTAACATTGCATTTTATTGGAAGTGTACCTATGAATCACAATGATACCTTCAAATCAGTTTATGATTATACCCAAAATAAGTAAATATTATTAAAGTTTTAGACTGTATCAATGAACTTTTTATAGTGAGCTATCAGTGTCATGTATACAAATCAGGTTATTAACCAAGCATTTAATAAATGAACAAATGAGTCTATCTAGTTTTGCCTTAATTCGATTACCATACATAACATGCACAAGAATAATCAGACTCTTTACCAAAAATTATGTAAAACCAAAAAGTAGAAGTTATTGCTGTGAAAAGATTTTTGGTCATCTTTCATGAAGAAATATTTCTTCTTTATGTATATGTAAATTACAAATGGTAACATAAATATTGTAAAATGTGTCTACACATGCAAAGTGAAGAGAATCCAGGCACTTATTTGAGCAATTCAAGCCAACCCCCCTCACTTTTGCTTGCAATAGATAATTGAGACAAAAGTAGTTTTCCCTTGAATTATCTGGGTGATTGCATCAATTCTTCACTTTGCTTTATATGTGTGTATAGACACAGCAATTGTGTATCTTCAGAAAGTGCCACTTTAAAAAAACATGCAAATACAGAACACAGTCATGTAAGACACTGCTACCTTTCAGACGTAATGTACCACTGAACTTATTTGTTAATCAAATTGGGATCTTAAAAAAAGGGAGGAGTTAAATATATTTTCCTAAGTAATTATTTCTAAAGCAACATACAGTGATATTTAGATGTAACATACAATTATACATGCATCATGCAAACTAGGTTTCTTCAACCTTCTCTGGCATACTAATGCCCTGGTATCCTTCATTATTATTTCTATTAGCAGTCTACTTCCACAGTAGGCCCTGCTAATTGTAGGGAGAGTATTCACGATGGTGTGTTACCAGGAAAGTACTGAGGAACATTTAATTGTGAAAGTTTGACCCTCAACCCGAAATCCTGAAAATATATGTTTGAGAAAAAGGAATTCTGAATTCGGGTGGTTGGAATGGGGAGGGTCGTTTTCAATCAAGCCAATTTTTAATGACTTCATTGTTAATACACTTAAAAATTGGGCTGATATAATGATTTGAGCTCACTCAGTTATTTCGTCTTTTTTAGTGACTGCATAAGAAATAGATATTAATTGCCCGCCATTTAAAATTCTTGATACAATTCACACTTACTTTAAACTCAAGATGTCTCTCAATCAAATTGTGGGGCTCTTTATATCTTCAATGTAATTAATATTGTACAGTATTCATGACAAACATAAAGAACAAGGAAAAGGATTCCTACTTGGTAATCATCGTAAATATGAAATTGTCAAGCTAGTACTAATTAGTCACTGAGATAAAGATAATATGCAAGTCTCCAAGAGGTGCAACAGACTTAGAATAAAATTCAAATATGCCACAATTAGATTATTGTTTCAAATGCCTATGCTTAATAAAGTTGGTGGACCATTATTTGCCAAATAATTCTGTCAGGCAAGCAGTCATAGTTTAAAAGTAATTAAGCAATTCAACCTCATCTTTAAATGGTACATGCAAATATCCACGCTTTTGTTCATTTGGAAACGTGTAAGATGCTTGATAAAAAGTATTGCATAAGAGAAAATTCATTATATTATACTTTTTAAACTTCAACAGGTAGAGAATCATTTTTAAACTTGCCTTTAAAAACCATTCTAGTAAAGCATTTGATTGTTTAACATTTTTATTATTCAAGTTCTTACCATTTCACACTACTCCCTAGAGAGGGGCCAGGAAAATATTAAAAATACTATAGAAATATAAAGGATAAGATATTTGTCACTCTCGTTTAAATTGATGTATGCTGCTGTCCTATAAACGTCACATCGGATAACCCTGAAAAATTACCATGAATCTCCATAATTACGCATATTCATGATGCTGTTTTGCATAGTGCTAACAGCAGACTGCATGTGGGGTGGGACGTGAAGGGGGGTAGGAGTGATGTGACAGATTAAAATTATTACCAGTATCATGGAAATAGACATAGCAACAGTTCCATTTTGTTAGGTCTTACAAAACAAAAGCATATCATAAAATTGCACAGTAATTAAATAACTAGAAATTTTTCTCCTACATATTTCATCATAAAAAGTTAACACCGATAAGCTGACTAGAATTGTCATTGTTACTTGAAATGTGCTTACATTTGTCATAGATTCCTAGGTACAAGAGTATGTCAACTGGAAGGACGGAGTGCTTTTTAACTTTTTTTTGAGGTGGGGAGTGAGAAGGTAGGGTGACGGGGAATTTTCAAGCTTTCCGAAGTACCTGAGTTTCTTACGTGATTCAAAAGCTCTTGGTGAGCTGAGTGCAAATCATGTAGGTAGAATTCTTCTGCTAAATATGAGGACTGAATCATATTCAGTAAACTGTTAAAAGGCTCTAAGAGAAAAGTTGTCTGGTGTCTATCTCAATAGCTTTTTGTGCTGAGGCAGAGAGCAGAGTTAATCAGGGACTCTAGAAGTAATTATCGACAGAGTTTGGGTAATACAAATGCTTGGGTAAACAGCGATTGTTCTTTCCACAAGATTGCGAGTAGAAACAACAATACTGGTATTGTCCTCCACTTCTCATTAAGGGGACTCGGGAAGGGAGGGCTGCACTGCCAGGCGGATGGGAAACTGACAGGCAAACTGTGCTCGAACGACTCTCTCCTGATCCCACTACCACAAGCTCTGGCTTTTGGCATCAGGAGTGCCAGCTGCATCGGGAGAAGCCAAGCCTGTCATACCATCTTCACATCAAATCTTCAGGGTACAAGAGCTAGAGCATAGTTAGAGCTTAATGAAGAAACAAATACAAAAGGGAAGATTAGGCCTTGTTAACACTTGCATTCATTTGTTCTTATAGAAACTGCACTGGATGGGTTGTTTTATAGAACTCATTCTTTTTTTCTCCTAAGCAGAAAAGTTACATTGAGGATGCATTTTTTTTATATTGTAAATACACAGAGAAAAAAGAAATCTTTCAGTTCCCCTGTAACTATCAGCCAGCAAATTGTTTTGTCAAAAATGCCACTTCAAGCAGTGATGTCCATGACAACTGTCAAAATTGGTAAATAAATACTTTTCATTTTTTTATATTAATCATATTGTACTTCTTGCCACATGAAGCATTTCTTTGCATACTTAAGTGGTACCATTGAATTCCTTTGAAAAAATGGGGATGTGGAACTTTATCTATTGTTACTGGATAACAAACAGTCTCCTCTTTGGGGTGCAACATTTATGTTTCATGGCACCACATTACTTTTATCTTCAAATTAATTGCATTTGAGAAAAAGGAACCATATTTTTGAAGTTCACTATAAACTAGTCAGAAAGTTTGACAGCAGAATGCTACAATTATTTTTTATTGTTGTAAGCAGTCAGTCAGCTGTACAAAGGTGTATTGTGTACAGCTGCAATGTAAAACCTATTTTTGTTTATGCTATCTGTCAACCACTTAATATGGCTAAGGTGCCTGCTGGATGATATTCTAAAGGAAACAAGAACACTTTAATTGGAATAATGTACTTTCTAGTCTATACCTTGTATATAGGGCCTAGCCAAGAAAGGTTCATAATGCATCTGTGGCTGTTAAACTTTGGATACGTGTTGAAAGAAGATAGGCAATTTGTTGTAGACTCTGAGGAGAGGAATGTACCGTATCTACATTGGGACTGAGATACTTGACTTTTATAAATTCTCACATACTGAGATGCAGATTCAGTGAGGAGACTCTTCATTTTCTTTGCCTTGCTGATGATGGAAAACAGAAATATGGACAGTGAGGTATTCTTTCAGGAGGTAACTTTCTGGAGACATATGAAAAGACAATATCCAAACCATGCAGCCTAGTTACTAAAAAACTTATTTTTTTTTATGAGAAAGGCATTTAAAGTAAAATAAAATATACTATATAAATGGTCCAAAGTCCAAGTCATTTTGTGTAAATTGAATCAGCCCAAGGTAAATTTACACCTATACTCACATAATGATGACAGAGAAAGATGTTATAAATTAGATTTTGTATTCCATGAATAAAGTTTACCATGTGCTATAAACCAAGACTCTAAATCTCAGATATTGCTGCCAAACTGTTCCTTAATTTTTGAGGACTGTTGAATTTACATTGACCTAATGTGTATGAGTTTTTTTTCCCCTTCATATGTCCTAAAGAAAACCAGTATTTTCAGCATGGTAGGAATGGATCCCCTTTTTTCTGTTAGTCTGGAGATACCACCAAATTCATGTCATGTGCTGAGTTCCCCTGAATTTTTCCTGTTTTGTGGTCAATATATTTGCATGACATGATTTTGTTTATGGTATATCAAACATCCAAATAGCAGTGGACCTTGAAGCACCCAAAAGTATCTCATATTTCCTAGTGCCCATATGCTTCTGGTACTCTGAACTCACGGATGTCACCATTTTAAGGTGACTGCATCTTAAAATGTGAGGTCACGTTGTAGGGAACTGACCTCATTACAGAAAGTCAGAGAATTTGTTACCACAAATTCATTGATTAATCATTTAAATGGCACTTGGTACTTACAAGTGGCAGTTCTCATATGCTTTCAGACAAAGAGCAGTTAAATACTGAATAATGCTGTTTTTATTTGTTAATGTTATTAGTGGTTTCCTCAGTAGTTTGTAATTCAGCATGACAGGTAGATTTGCATGATGTCTCCAAATGTGTTTAGTTATATGATAGTATTAATATAACTTTCTGTGATAACAAGTAAAATGAAACTACATTTTTCTTTCTGATCAATAGCACTCCTTTTTAGGATTTTATTAATAATTACTTCATCATTAATGTGAATACACTATTTCATTCGTTTCTAAAACTGTCCAACCAATTTTAGCTGATACTATCAATTATGTATCAACAGGACAAGCAACTAGGGTAGGTACAAGAGAATCTTTACCTCTGCAAATCGTATCATCTTAAGTATGACATTACAAAATATATTTGTGTTGATTTGGATTATTTTAAGACAATAGCATGATAGAAAAGAGTAAAATAATTCATGTTCCCCAAAAGCAAAGTTTGATAAAAACATTTGTTTTTGGTACTATAATCATCACATGTACACATTACATATTTTTAAATGTCTTACAAAAATGAATGCAAGTTACTTTTCTGTTTGAAAATGTCTGAAGCTGGACATTTGTTGTAGAGTTTAGGTGAGAGGAAACGGGGTGTGGGCATTATTGCTGTTTCGTACATTTAATTGACAGTGATCTGGCTCCATGTTGGATCACAAAACATGTAAAGAGTTTTATATTTTTGTATAGTTTAATGTTAATCTTTACAGCTTTATAACACAGGTGAACAAAAATAAATTATACTTTTATTAAGATCAGGAAGTAGCCACCTTTCATTTACTTAAGCTTTCCTTTACAAGGAGTTGATTTTACGTGAAACATGAGCTCTGATATGAAGAATCAACTTTTCTCTTCCTTGTGGGAAAATTTTGTTTGGTAAGAACAGAACAATTCAAATGGAACTAAAGAAATTAAATTTGTAGGAATATTGAATATTTGGGCGCTGGCTAAACTTCTTTTGAAAGATGTCAACCTTGATCAGGTCTCTAACAAGAATGAACTTGCTACACTGCTCTCACTCACTCCTTGACTTCTAGCAGTGTGGGACCACCTAGAGTGAAAGATGGCATGTATAGGAATGGAATCATAACTGGCTCTAGCAGCAACCCCAAATTAAAGTCATTATCCCACTAAGAATCCCTTTTGGTCCCCACCTGTGTTGCAGAGAAGAGCATGGTGTTTCAAGGGAGGCTGACAGAGGGGTGGGGGTGGGCTGGTATGTAGTTAGAGTTTGTGTAACCTGAGTTCATGCTTGTATGTACTAGATAAGTGCCTCTTTGCTTACTTTTTTGCTCATAAGCATCTGTATCTAGGGGCTTAAAAAAATCTATTCATCCAAATTCTAGTTCAACTAATATTTCCACTCAATTACAGATGCTGCTTGCCTTGTGTGAATCAGATGGTCATTTTGGGACATAGGAATTTGTAAGAGTGCCGGTCTGGGAGTGAGATCTGGGTTCGAACTGCTGCTTGTACTCATTTGGAGCCAATTGCATTGTCTTACTGAGCCTCAGCAATTTCTTCCTTACGTAGTGACTCTAAAAATTACATAAATATACATAAAATATCTGACAAAATAACTAGTACTATATCTGAAACATAAGAGATGCTCCAGAATAGTGGTTACTTTCAAATTTGAATGTGTAGAGTCCAGAATAAATTCAGATCTGAGTAGTTCTGCTTTAAGAACAG
Source organism: Prionailurus bengalensis (assembly GCF_016509475.1). Classification (NCBI taxonomy): domain Eukaryota; kingdom Metazoa; phylum Chordata; class Mammalia; order Carnivora; family Felidae; genus Prionailurus; species Prionailurus bengalensis. Next base: position 151,891,503 of record NC_057343.1, on the reverse strand, counting down.
TTGTTTTATCCTGAGAGGGGCAAGGAGGGGTTGAAGAGCCCCTTCATCGATGGGGGGGGGAGGGCCACGGGAAGAGTGGCCAGACCCAGTGTGGGGCTATTGCCTGGTTCTCAAGTCAAAGTCCACATTTAACCAAACCATGTGAAATTTTTGCATCTTTCTTGTAGCTTGCAAAAGTTGAAAAACTAAGTACTTAAAAACAAACAAAAAGAATGAAAGTTGGCACAGAAATACAGTGGTTTTTTTTCTTTTTAACATGGAACCTGACATATAATAGACTAAAGAAACATTTGCTGAATAAATACACAAGTAAAGGTGAATTTTAAATATGCACACCACTGAAATTTGAAAATAAGTAATTCAAGTTCACCCCTACCACTGTCCTTTTTTTTTTCTTTTGAGAATAAAAAGTTCAAGGGACTTTAAGAGAATGAAAGACATTCTAAAATGATCCTTCTTTATGTTTACATATGTTGAATAAAAACCTACTTAGCATACACCTTTATGAAGTGTACCTTAAAGTACAAAAATAAATCCATATGAATGCATGTTTCTTATACAACATTTTCCACCACAAATTCTGGCATAGTCACATATTTATTCATGGAATAATCCATCATTTCTTCATAGTGCAAGCATTTATTTAGAATATGTCTTAAATAACATAGTCAGATGTTTACTAAATACGTCCTTTACTCATCCCATGAAGGGTACATTTTCAGACATCACCACATACATTTGGATTTCGTCAAGATTGCTGTGTATGTAGGCCAAAAAAACGAGTGCCTCCGTAGGCGTTGTGTTGACCTGTTAACCTGAATTTCATTTCTGACTACTTTTGTATTTAAACTTAAATTCCATAACCTATATATGCATGGGGGATTAATTCTCATTTGAGAATTATCCTACTTTAAAATAACTGTAACAGCAAAAATAGGTGTTCATTCCAACCGTCAACTGTTTCAAGATTTGGAGCTCGTCTTCTTGAGAGCTCTTCACAGAGCAGAGCAAAGAGGCTGTTTGATTTTTTTTTGGGGGGGGGTGCTGGTTAGGTTTTATTTTAACAGGATGTTTCCTCTTCATCTGTTTTTCAAAATATCAGTTATATCAATATCAGAAGGGTAAATAGCTACAAAACATACAGTATATAGATAGAATTTTCTTAACTAGTCTATTGGCTAATAAAAGTACACATGAGGAAGCGGACTGAACAGAACCCATGGCCTCTTGTTTCTGGAGAGGAACAAACAGGTTACCCTCCAACAAAATGGGAATAGACACTTGTGTGGTAGGGACAGCATTGTGGTAGAATCAAGAAACCTGGGCCATTTCTGATTCCACCTCTTAGATGTCAGAGGGGAAATGAACAAGCACTTGCCCCTCACGCAGCCTCTCAGACCTCTTTCTCAATGATATATTCCTATTGATTATAATTCATATAAATCTCAATAAATCAAAATAAGACTGGGTGATGCTAATGTCTTCTTTCTGGTATAAAACTTCTATTTGGGAAAATTATAAAGATGCAGAATCACTTTAAGAATAAATATATGATGCAGATAATATTGTAAAGCTCCCAGCTAATAGCATCAGCCCGCTTACAAGTGCTAATTCTAATGTACGAAAGTGTAGGTTGAATGTTCAACTTTGCAAACACATCTATAAAGATTAGAAAGGGAATTATCTTTCTTTCTAGGAAATACACACGTAAAAGTTAATGCAAGAAAATGTTTCTATTTCATTATTTATTTTCTTCATTGCACTTTGACTTTAAGGCCAAAAAGAACTATCTTTATGCTAAATTTTGCACATTTTTTTATCCTGGGACAATTGATGATTTTAGGTTATTATTTGAATATCTGTTGTAAAAGTGTTTATAGGTTATTTTTTGTAGCTTAATAATCTTTATAATACCATTTTTCACACGATACATATTTTAACTGAAGTGTGAAGTCAAGATGATGTATTTAACTTTGTTTCTGCAATACAATACAATAATGATCTGATAAAATAGATGTAAAATAATCATCCTACTAAATAAATAATAAGTAAATAACTAAATAATAAACTTTATGCCCATGTTTTTTGGATAATAAGCATTTTTCATAGCAGCATGTTTATTTTAAAGATTTTTAAAAATTGTATTTTGAAACATGTGTGACCTTCTCTTGTTAGGACTTACTGAAAATTTTTTGTCAACATTCGGCTTTTTCAAGTAAAAGACAAATATAGCCTACAGAGGCTTCCCCCCCCCCCCCTGTATATTGCAAAGGACTTGTAAGGACAAATTTAATCAGGTAGTTCAGTATTTACAGTATATAAGAACTTAGGATAGCCACAGAGAAACAAGAGGATAGTTGTGCCTCACTTTTCTTTACTTTGAAAAAGAATGCATCACACGACAGTTTTTACTGATGATTAGGACTCCGAGATGTCCTAGTAAAATGAAGTGCATGTGTCATACCTCACTCATATCAATCCACAAGGACATTCTAATAACAAGTTTGCATTTACTTATGTTCATAATTATACAGTTAATACTTTTCTTTACATTGTTTATTTTTTAGCAAATGTCCCATTTTATATAGAATAAATTGTAATCAGCTTATAGTGCTATAATATTAATAACACCAGCAGTTGTATTGGCTCTCCTTCCCACAATACACTCATGCCAGTTTTCGATATTGCTGTTCTCTGCTGCATACACATCGTTATATGTTTCTCACCAATCAGAATCTTCTCTCTTTTCTATCTCTCTCTCCCTCTCCACCCTTATCTCTCTTCCTTTTCTTCCTCTATTTCCTCCAGCCTTTCCTTTTCCCAGCCCAGTTGCCTGCCTTCCCTGCCCTCAGTTCTTCACTACAGAGGACAGTGAACATATTAGGAACATTCAGTTGTGGTTGTGCTTCTAACCTTGCTCAACTCCAGCATTAGCAAAGGGATTCAGTTTCTTGAATTCATTAATAGTGTTTTGCCACAAAAGGCTTTGTAGTTCTCTCCTGAATATTGAGCCTAGCTTAATAACATTCCATTTATGTTAAAGACACATTTAATCTGTAAATGTGACCTTTAGAAGAATTCTCTTGTTTTTCATTAAAGAAACACTGCATTACAAATATTAATTATTCCTTGATGCCATATTTTAATTAACTAATCATGTGCTATTTGCAGCAATAAAGAGTGTAGTAATGTATGTGCGGTAATGCTGTGTAATGCAAGATCGATATCAAAGGATCTGTTGCTGCAGAAAAGACATGTTTTGAGTATCTTCTCTGGATGAGTTTGCTTATATGAAACATTTAGTCTAGAACGATGCTTTGTTTTGCTTTGTTTTTTGTATTTTTAAATGCCAAGGCAGGTCTGATTAAAATGCTGAACATATCGTTAGCCCCATCACTAATAAGTGAACGTTCACTGATGCATATTAGCAAGGTCTAGCAATGTGGTGAAATTGTCACTTAAGTGCTGGGAATCTGAACACAGAAAATGACAGGCAATGCCGAAGGTCCGGCTCCAGTGCATGTCTTCACTGTAGCTAGAGTCACTGGAATGGTGAAACCAGTTTAGGTTCAAGGTCGCTGCTGACATTCAGCTGTCATGGCTTCATTGTCTGCAGGCCTTCTCTCCATTGACACATTCAAGAGTACTTTATAGCAACCACAAAGAGCCAGTCAATTGATACCATTACACTTCATGCACACACAAACCACAAGCCTGTTCAGGACTGTTGATACAGTCTAACATTTATTCATTAAGGGATCTATTGAAAATGCAACTTGCCCAGCCCCACTCTTAACAACATAGACTTACTTGTTTAGTCCAAACATTTAGCTACGTCTTTTTCAAGTTTTGCACAGCATTCTCTAATTGAAGTAACATTATCTGCATTTTAATGCTACACCATTTATGTCCAATGAAAGATTACCTGAACAACCCTGCCATTACCACACTAGTTTAAATACGGGCAGTCGTATAGAAAAAATATACACAAAAGATGTAAGCAGGGGGAAAGGGAGATATTTATTTGTTCTGGGAGTGCCACGGAAATCCAATTGCTCAGAAATGAAATAAGAGTCTGGAGTGAAAGGAGGGAAAACCTAAGCTTGGGTCAGGGAAGAGGCAGTGATTAGCTCCATTGTTAGGAGCTCTTTGAGCTTCGTTGGTTGTAAAGAAAAACCCACTAATGAATCTATTGAAGCTTGCCAGAACTTTGTGTGGAAGACAACTTAAGTTATGGTGCTTATCTAAAAAATGGTAGTAAAGCATGTGGATATATAAAACAGCACATATGTCTCTTTATTAACAGCTTGCCCATAAAGACAAAAAAAATTGTTTAAAGGTTGTATGTTCAGCCTTTTTAGCCCATATATGTTTAATTCAGTATTCACTGGTCTTAAAAAAAATCACCTCAGTGATAAGGAGATATAAGAAAATCTATTCAATTTAATAGTTAAAAGACAAGGATCTAGGCAGAAATGTAATGTAGCTAATCTTTTCTTGGTGTTCTACCACTGTTTGTAAAGAAAGATGTGTTTAAAAGTCAACTTAGCATGCTAGTTCATGTTTGCATATTTTAAATATGCAGAAACCATTTCATTAAGGAGCGCGATCAACTGACATTAAAAATAATAGACTTTGGGAAAAAAAGATCAATATGTCTATGTGCTACATTTAGTAAAAAATGTTTATCATGCTTCCATCATATATGGCATCTCCAACATAAAATTGAGTCCATTTTTGCGATTCAATTAATATTAATTCCATATGCCTATTTAATTCTACAAAACACGCTGCAGTGTCTCAAATAAGGCTGGTATTAAAGTAAGGATTCAACGAGGCGGCAGTATACTAGGAAAAACAATTGTGGCCAACGCCTTGGTTAAGATCATTGCTAGTACCTGGAAAACCTACAATGTATAACAAGTAGAAGTGGAACATCTTCTTCCAAAAGTTTTGCCTTAAGTTTTTCCAAATACTTTCAAGTGTTATGTTGGTGAAGCAAAGTTCAAGCAACGAGAAAAGATCCTCGTTCTCCCCGTGTCCCACCCCTCACTGTCAAACTCATCCAAATTCCATGATTTTTCACCAGAATGAAGTTTGTTACTTGGGAAGCATGACTCTCTGCCTCTGAGAATTTGTTTTATAAGTAAATGAATGTTAGGTCAATGAAGTCACTCATTTTTTTCATGATGACCAAAGCATTATTTGGACAAAGAATATTATTTTGGGGCAACAGGAGTAATCACAAGCAGAATTCTTTCTTAGAATACTATGGGTCTTTTTCCTTTTGGCATCTCAGATTTCTGTCTAAGGTCCTGGGAGACTTCTTGTGGAGAATATCTTGTAGTTATCAGAAAGTTGTCTCTTCAAACCCATGTCCATATAAGGGAAAGTACCATTGCCATGGTATTGAGCAACTTTCTTCAGGTCTTTATTAATTATTCAGTGATCAAACCAGGATAAGCAAAGGCTAAATACACACTAGATAAAAATGAGTGATATGTCTCAGGTCCAAACCATCAGGAATCCATTATGTTAATATTGGTTACAAAGACTGTCTCTATTTCTGTAAGATTTCACGTCAGGAATTTTGACTTATTATTGATAGTAGGGCAATGGGAGAATGAGAATTACAAGAGCTATATAAAAAAATTGAAGCGATAAAGGGAAGCAATATTTATAGGATATCTACTACATTACAGATGTTATACTGGGCACTTAACCTATGTTGTTTAGTCTGTACAACAACCCTTTATATGTGGGGATTATTATTATTTTATGTTATGAATATGAAGAGAGAAGTTCCAAGATTCTTTAAAACTTACCTGAGGCTACAAAGCAAGTAGTAACGCTGCGACTTAAACTCAAGACTATATTCTCCTGAAGCTTAAACTGCATAAATACTTACTTCAGCCAAAGAACTTTGGTAAAATCTGGCAGATATTACTGATGCCATTTATGGTGAATATTGCCATTCTCCTTCTCCTTTATAATGCCTCACTTTATTTTTTCCAGATTGATTCCCTACAATGAGCTTTTCATTTTGACCTTCTTTTCGTGTCTTTCCTGTGCTCCTAGAGAACATTGAAGATCGATCATCTTCTCTATCAGATGCCTTCCATATCAGCTTAATAGAAGCAACTTCACTAATAAATGACAATGGTCAGCTTATTTACAACATTTCTACTGGATTTTTTTTCCTCAGGTAAAGAATATGAAGAGAAATCTGTCAGTCCAAAATTCTGGGTCTCTGTAAATATTATATAAAATTATCTTATAATCATTCAAGCTCCCTTCCAAAACTTTCATTTATTTTTGTTAATTTAACACTTTTTTTCGAGGAAATTTCTTTTGAGATGAGGAAATAAACTTTATAGTAAGTTACCCTATATTTTCAGATTTTAGGTGCAGACATGTAGGTTAAGTTTATAGTCTGTACGACAGTACACTTCTGCATATTTTGTTCGTGTGTGTGTGTGTGTGTGTGTGTGTGTGTGTGTGTGTGTAAACTTCCAGGCATATCCTACCTAACATCTAACCATTCTCTATTCTCACCACTCTTGTATGGAGGAATTTTTAATATGCTTACAACATATTTCTTCTAGAAAAATAAGACTATTTAAATGCAAAGTTATCTGTAAAATATCTTTTTCCATTTTTTGAGTATTCACTCATTTAAATGACAAAGAAATTATTCCACTTGAAAATTATAAAGGATATAGTGCTTTTGTCATAGACACTTTTACTTTCCCTCATAATGCCTTTTTTTTGTCTGTCCAGGTCTATTTCCAAAAACCATCCTAAATTGGACCTTACTAAAAATGACACCAAATAATAGCAGAAGGTGAGTGGTGAGCAGGACAATTGACTTTCACTTTCAAACTTCGCTAAAACTAGATGTGTATTTATACTTTTCATGATGTACCTTGGTCAAGAACATTTTGAAATTATATTAAATTATCTATTAAAAACCAAAATTATTTTTGGGAAACTCTCCCCCTGTGTGATTTTTATTTTTACTCTTCTCTACTAGTACATAGTTAAAGCAAATATTATGTGGCATGGTTGCTGTCAGTATTTCACCCATTTTGGTGAAAAAAATGTAAGTCTTACAAATAGCTTACAGAAAAATAATAAACTCTTTTAAGAAAGTGAAATATGCTTTTAAGATATGCTTTCAGTTAATTTCTAATCTAGAAGGAGGCTTATTTGGTGGTTGTACCCTATAATTAGGGAGATCAGTAATCAAGACAACTGTGATTTATTTTACTAGGAGAGCTCAGAGACTGAAGACATCTGGCCTAGACCAGTCTTCTGGTAAAATTCAGAATACACCTAAATTTTGCTTTTACAGGATTCTCTTCAGAGGAATAGGAGGAGAGGTTATATTCTCTGCATGAGGACAAGTCTGCAGTGTCAAAATCAAGTAATATTTGTCTTCTGACAGCAGAACGTTGTATCATATTTCTAAGGACGGTAAGCACTTGGGTGGACGTCAATGAATACTAAACACTAATTGGTCTGATACATCCATATGCACATACGCAAATACACATGGTGGCCTGTAATGGTTGAAAAATTACATTTTGCTTCCATGAAGAGATGTGTCACTTTTAGGTCAGAGAGGGATTTTGGAGGGGTAATCTCCCACAATAGAAAACTATCCTGACAATGGTGGTGGTTGAGCGTTGTTTGTTGTTTGGCTTGTTGATGATGCTTAGCCAAGGAGACACTTCCTTTCAGATCCTGTCTTCCAAACCCCAGGGCTCTGTTCTGGGCAGTTCAGCCTAATGGAATTAAGCCTGACACGTTTCAACTCTATTTCTTTATAAAATAAACATAAAACAATGGTTTCGATTTCTAATAAAACTCTTGAAGCATGTGGGACTCCAACTTTCCCTGTTCTTTACACATCTGTAAATAAAGCGCATAAAAGAGGAGCACAACAGGATAAATCAACATAAATTTGAAATCCACTGCAGCATATTAAATGGCGCAGTCTCAGTCAAAGACAGGCTGACCCCACGGCTTCGTGCAGTTTGAAGCTAATTGTTTTCGTCAGGATGGGAACGTCTGGAAGTCCATGGCTGTATCCCACCAGTAAGGCTCCAGTAACTGAGCCGGCCCACAGAGAATGGACCCACTTTGTAGCGACACAGCGGGCTCAGACACCACCTATTCTGCTCTCCAAACTGTCATGCATAACAACTTTATTGTGCTAAATTGAACTTGAAAGCAACCAAAGGCTATGAGAAGGAGAGGCTATGAGAAAAGCGTGCTGTCAGCGCTGGCAAAGGCTGACCTGGAAAGTAGGCTCAGAGACAGGGGAATAAAAGACCAGGCCCCATGAACACCGCATATTGTTTCATTTTAAAGTATGATTCCCATACCAGAGAAAGTAGCAAATGTGATGTAAATTTATTTAAATAGATTCGACCGCTTAAAAGTTTGCCAGCCGCTCTTATCCAACTTTCCCAGCTCTCTGATTCGTTACTTACAGTGGGAATATAATGACATATAGTCATCATTGTAACAGCTTCTTTGCAGGGGCACAATGATGATTAATAGCCAGCAGCAAATTTTCACATGGGCTCTGAAGCACTATGGCATTAAGCAGCCAAACAGTCCCAAATCCCCCTTTTCTGTTCCGCTGAAAAGTCCCCTCCTTGTACCTTGCAGATAGGAACAAAGCCTATCTTAATTCCAATCAGCTTTTCCTCATTCAAAGGGACCTTCTCTTTTTCATAATTGATTCATGTGCATTTTTTAGTGTTTCACTGAGCCGAAGCCACTTTTCTCCTTTTTTCTGTTCTGCCCCCATACCCGCGCCCCTCTTTTTTTTTTGAGGAGTGGGAAACATTTCAACAACAACAACAACAATAACAACACCAATAACAACAATAAAAAACAGTTTGTTTTTTCTTCCCCAAATATTTGCTAAATACATTTCTCAATTAGTATTCATTTGTGTTTTACATTTAAAGGGTTTAAGACAAGAATTAACTCCTGGATTACTTCATCCTTGGAAAAGGTTTTAGTTATAAAAAGTATGAGCTCACTGAAATAACTCTGGGTGGGAGCCCCCCAGGGATGCCCTGTTTGGTTGGGGGAGTCTCAGGACCTCTCATTCCCACGAGAGACTCGCAGTTGGAACAAGGACAGACTCCCTCGCTCTGGACAGATCCTTTTTTTCCCCTGTGTTGGGAACCATCAGAAAACGGACGAGTGACCAGAGGGGAAGGCAGCAAATGAAAACCTCCTAACCTGCTCTGTCCTCAAGTATCATTTTACCCCAGGGTAATCTCGCATTATAATTATTTGCAGAAGCCCCTTTGCTATTTGTAGAAGCGTTCTCTCCCATCTACACTTTCTGCCTCCTGTGAAAACGACAAAAAATGACATCAACCAGTGCTGTCGTAGAAGGGGATTCCCACATGCATACTCATCTGTGTGTCTGTGACAATGCAATGACCACCGTGTACAGAGTCTTTGTAGTTATACTTTGCATTTTACTTATGGTTCTTAAGATTCTGCCCTCATTTTATAGGGAACAGGGTGAGTATATGCCCCTGTTTGTTCAGGACACGCCTCAGTTATGTCTGTTGTTTTTATACAACTATTAGCAATGCTCTCTTTCACTCTCCATTTGATTTGAGCAGTTTGCAAAACCCCTACCTTTTTGTTATTAAAACTGTCCCAGATGACACACAGACCGAAAGGCCAGGTTGTCTCTTACCCAGGTGCTGTAGACTGATTTACCGCATTGCAGTTTGGGGGAAAGGATCTGACTTGGAAACCCTGCTGCCCATGTGGCAGCACTGACTTTTGTCTCACCCACTTTTAAGAGGTCAGCTGACCCTTTACAGCTTCTTTGATACGTAGCAGAAAGGAGGTCATTTGCTGAAATGAAAGACACATTGCAAACCAGATTTTAAGTGTGACACTCTTCTTCAGCTGGGTCACGGTTCTCAGTGTGAACCAGCGCAACACAGTTCGCTGGTCAGATAAAAATACTATGCCATGTTTTTGATTATGACCTTTCTCTTGCTTTGGTATCTTCAAATGGTTAAATGAAGACTATGTCAGATTGATAGGAGGGATTCTGTTCATCATTTTCACTCTAGTGCTTATAAAAAAAAAAGTAATGTGAAAGTGGCATCATATATCTATGTTGCATTTTTCATACAAAAAATCTCATACAGGAAAGTGTATTCTAGTCTTTTGGTTATAGAACCAAAGTGGCTCAGGGAGTGTTACAAATCCATATGGTAATATTCCTGAAGTCTGGATTTTGTATTTGGATTTCAGAGTTAACAGAGAGATGTGTAACATCTTCTGTGAGCAGAGAAGTCTCTACTCACTGAGCCACCGAAGAAGTTCACAAATGTTATTTATTACTGAAAGTACATGGAATTGGTGGATCCCTGATATGCTAGTTTCAGAATAACTTAAGTAAGAACCTAAAATTTCTCACTTGCCATCAAGTCACAACCCATAGTCAAATATCAGAAGGACATGCATAGAAGAATTATGACTCTGTTCTAAGTTCTTTTTTACAGGAGCACTGTCCTTTAGTGAAACTGTCGTTCGTAGCCAAATTTGGGCCTATCCAATCTTTATGGGTGCACTTTTTTCCCTTTTTAGATAATTCTTTCAGAAATGAAATGAGTGGAGTACATGAATGATATTTTCTGACATACTCTTATGTCTTTATTTTCTCATTATCTTACTATTATGAAGAAGTATAACTAATACTTTGATAAAAACCATCAGTTTTGTTAGATTATGGTGTTGAGTCTGGCTGTGATACTCCCACCTTCATGAAGGATTTTGCTTTTTGCTGGCTAAGACAGAATTCTTAAATGCAGTGACCTGTGGGACTCTCATATAGGTTGCTTCTTCATCCCTGAAGTTCTCTGATGAATTGCTAGGGACACACAGAGGATGGACCCAACACTGTGCTCATCTTGTGTACTGGCACCATTTGAGGAACTGAATGAAAGTCAGGGTGCCTCTTTAAAACTTTGATTTGAGATTAATGCTGCCCGTTGCGTTGCTCACCTTCCTTTAGAATGTCATCAAGTGCTTTTCTGACAGTAGAAAAATCTCTTTATACAAAATATGTAAACTAAAGCCCACTGTCATTACACACGCAGAGCTTACTTCTTTCCTAACCAGACCTAATTCTTCCTGGATGCCTAAGATATTTACTTTATGTACATATACTCCTGACTCTCTAATCTCAAGCCAGTTAAACAAATATGTCATTCCCAGGGTGATTATTTCTTATTACATGATGTGTACATTTGGAAATATAAGATCTCTTAATTGATTTCTATCCTGTTCTTTGATATAATCAAGCTTAAGCCTCTACTCTGCTTTTCAAAGTTTTTCTTTCTTTTATTCGCTAATAAAACTCTGGTTTCTTTTCCAGTTATCATGGAAAAAAGAGCATAGAGAGAGTGAGCACATATCTGTGAAATGAATCATGGTCGGTCCAAATTTTTCATTATAATTCTATTCTCCTTTGCCAATGTTTGAGTTAGAGATGGGCATGTCCCTCACCACACTAAGGCACATCATAATCAAATTGCTCAAAACCAGTGGTAAATAAAAATTCTTAGAACAGTCAGTGAAGAAAAGTATATTATATAAAGGAAAAGTATATTATATAGAGGATGACAGTAGATTTCTCTTTGGAAGCAATCCAACAGAGAAAACAGTGAAGCAGCATCTTTGCAATTTGAAGGAAGGAAGGGAGAGAGAGAGAGGAAGGGAGAAAGAAAGGGAGAGAAAGAGAAAAAAAGGAAAGAGAAAGAAAGAGGAAGAAAGAAAGAGAAGTGAAGGAACAAAGTAACAAAGGAATGGAGAAGTCTGTTAACCTAAAATTCTATACCCAGCAAAAATAGCTTTAAAAGATAAAGTTGTTTCAGACATACAAAATGACCTGCAGACCCCACACTACAAGATATGGTAAAGAAATTCCTTAAGGAAGAAAGAAAATAAGTCTACATGGAAATGAAAAGCACTAGAAATGTCTATTTCATGAATATTTTATTTCATTTATTTTAAGGCTAATTTAAATCTGACAACTGACTTGTATATGCTATCTAAAGAACTCTTAAAACTCAACAGTAAAAAAAAAAATCAATTAGAAAATGTGCAAAAGATATAAGTAGACATTCTGCTGAAGAAGATACAGAGATGGCAAATAAGCACATGAAAAGATGTTTAATATCCATTAGGGAAATACAAATTAAAACTACAATGAGTACATTGATCAGAATGACTAAAATAATGAAAATAGTGATAGCATCAAATGCTAGATATGGAGAAACTAGATTATTCATACACTGCTGGTGGGAATTTAAAATGGTACAGTAGTAGTTTTTAAAAAGCTAAACATGCTCTTAGCATATGACCCAGCAACCACACACGTGGGCATTTATCCCAGAGTAATGAAAATGTACATCTATACCAAAACTTGTATACAAATGTTCATAGCAGCTTTGTTTGTTAAACCCCAAATTGGAAACAACCCAAATATCTATAACATATGAATGGATAAATAAATTGTGGAATATTCACAGGAGGGAATAACTATTGTTATGTACAACATTGTTGTGAACTATTGATATGTATAACAACATGGATAAATGTCAAAGTACTTATACTGAGGGAAATATGCCATATAAAGAGCACATCTTGTAGGACTTAATTTATATAAAAATCCAGAAGATGCAAACGAATCAACAGTGATAGAAAACAGATTAGTAGTGCCTGGGATTGGGGGGGAAATGAGGGAGGGGGTATTGCCGAGGAGTATAAGAAAGCTTGCAAGAGTGATGGGTAAGTTCATTACCTTGGTGGTGGTGATTGTTTTATGGGTTTATACATTTATCAAAACATCAAAAAGTTCACTTCAGTTTATTGCACATCCATTATTCTTTAAGAAAAAAAATAACAATAGAGGGAGAGTCTGTTCCCTTCTCCCTTTGATTAAGACTGCTTTAACTAAGAAAATATGGCAGATTGAAGGTTGTGTGGTCTCTGAAATTAGGTAAGGAAAGTCCATGCAGCTTCCCCCAGTTTACTTCAAGATGCTCAACTTAAGACTTGCTGATCTACCACGTGGGAAATATGGCTACCCCGAGTGCCCTCTGCTGGGGAGACCACATGGAGAGGACCTGAGACTAGGAACAGATGAAGAGCTGCTCAGCCAGCATCCCTTGGTCAAGCTGTCTCAGCTACGGCCATCATGTGCTTGTACCTGCAGAAGAGAGATCCCAAACCAGAACCATCCAGCTGAATGCTGAGAGGTAATAAAGGAGTGTTGTTGCTTTTTGTTGTTGACTTTAAGTAAAGTCTGAGCCCAACATGAGGCTTGAACTCAGGACCCGGAGGTCAAGAGTCACGTGCTCTACTGATTGAGCCAGCCAGGGGCCCTAGGAGTGTTGTTGCTTTACATTAAGTTTTGTGACAATTTGTTACACAGCAGTAAATGACTAGAATCCTACCTACCCTATATTTTCCATGTTAATAGTATAACTTCCATTCTTTTCAGGAAAGACTATTTTGTGTTAACAAATGACTAAATGTAATTTGTGCTTTATACATTTTTTGAACTTTCCATATAAAGAAATTTGCAGATCAGAAAGAATTGTCATCATATATGTCCTAGCTTTTAGTTTAGAAAAAAAAATAAAGAAACCTCATCTGTGAATTAAGAGAACTACTTGTTTCAGTCAAAACCCTTCAAATTTAGTTAAAATCAGTCAATCAATCAACAGACTACTGAATGTTGGATTTTGTTGAGGATCCAAAAGATACCTGGCTTGCCATGACCTCTAAGCATATATCACCTGGGTGGTGAAGTAAAGCCTTTTTGTGGCAGGATGTGGTAGAAGGTCCTCATGGAGGAGGAAGAATTTGAGCTATAAATGATAAGTTATAAATTTCAAAATTTTAATGATTTTGAATTACTTCATTTTGTCTCAAAGAAAAATTTATTGTGCACAATTATCCTACTAATATTAGACATCAGGAAATACAACCTGGGAACTCTTATTTGCTAATCAGGCAATTTCCTCCCACAATTTATCTATTTCCTTCAACTCAGGGTTATTCCTGAATGTATATTTTTCAAACACTTTGTCTGCTTTAATTTGAAATAATCTTAGCAATGGGACAATTGTAATACAGCTAATGGGTAAACAGGGGTGCTGCTTAATGCAGTCATGTTGAGAGGTGATGGATTTGATATAATAGTAGCTAATAGCATTAACCTGTGTTAGGTCTAGAAAACAATTTACAGTGTTTTTGCATTCAAAATTTATATACTAGAAATATATATTGGAAATGTCTTTGGTTTGGCTCTCATAAGCTGAGAGTTCCAGTGGTGTGCTGGAGCCTGCCTGTACTGGCTTGCATGGGCCAAATGGTATCACCTCTTTTCAGTTCCAGCCGGAGTGGGAGTTCTGACACTACAGAAATGGCAAATGTTGTAAGTCAGGCCTCCCTCACCCTGGCTCATTCCACTCCAGAACAGATTGTTAAAAATTTATCAGCACAAACCTGGTTAAACTTCCAAGTCTTTGGATAGACATCAGTTTCAGCAGGTTTCTCTGAGTAGGAACAGGTCTGAAAACTGTATTTGTAGGTGAGGCCAATGCCAAATGAGAGAGGATGAGTATGAGTTACTGGGAAGGAAAAGAAGCAGGTAATAAGTTTTCAAGAAAGTATTTTTTTTTAAGTTCACTTATTTGGAGAGAGAGAGAAGGAGAGAGAGAGAGCGTGAGTTGGGGAGGGGCAGAGAGAAGGAGAGAGAGAATCCCAAGCAGACTCCATGCTGTTAGCACAGAGCCAAACATGGGTCTTGATCTCACAAACCACGAGATCATGACCTGAGCCAAAATCAAGAGTCAGACACTTAACCAACTGAGCCACCCAGACATCCCTCAAGAAAGTATTTATCACAGTAGTGTGAATTTTTTCTTTTCCAGCTTCTGCGCATCCTTGAGGGACAAAAATGTGACTTCCTGACTTCTCCAAGAGAGGAAAGAGGGAAATAATGGCCAATGAGGTAATGGGAATTCTCACCTTTACTAGTTCCAGAAGCATGACAGAGGTAAGCCTGAAGTTTCTGTATGGGAAGGATTGTGCCGATGAGAGAGAGATTTGACCATCAAGATCCCAAAGGCCTGTCTTAGGAGGTTGTAACACTAGGAAAAATACCAGGTAGTTTGGTGCTAATCCATTTTTTATGTTTCATTTTTTTGAAAATCCCTTTAAAATATAATACGCACATTAATAAACATCAAGGTTTTTATATCATGATTTTAGAAAACAATTTTTAATACAGAAAATTTTACTCTTATTCCTCAAACCACCCCTGTGGTAAGCCATGATAGAAGAAGTATCCATCAGCTTGTGAGATGTTCTCATCCTGCCTACTGGGAAATCGGTGGCCTCAGAAATAAATCCAGACCTACACAGGGTGACATATGATGGAGAGAACGCACTTAAATTGACATGCTTGTAAAATATGACTTGTAATTTAAGAACAAAAACCTCTTTGTGGGAGACTTAAACTAAAAGACAATGGAGTATTTGAGAGAACTGTTGCTATGTGAGACTTTAGGAGGGTGATGGAGATATGGCCGGTTTGCGCCATGATCAGAGATAAACACGTAATAATCACCATATTTGCATTTTTAAATGTAAAATATGATTCTCATTGTATTGCTCTCCAACTCCCCTTTTTAAATAATGTTTATTTTATTTCTTTTATTTATTTTGAGAGAGAGAGAGAATGAGAGAGCAGGGGAGGGGCAGAGAGAGAGAGAGAGAGAGAGAGAGAATCCCAAGAAGGCTCTATGCTGAGCATGGAGCCCCACACAGAGCTCAATCCCACCACCATGAGATCATGACCAGAGCCAAAATCAAGAGTTGGACGCCTGACTAAACCACCCAGATGCCCCTCTCCAATCCTGTTTTAATTGACTCCCCATTTACCTCTGTTCCCGGGTTGTACTGTAATATGTTTTCTGTTGCACTATTGAAATCCAATCATCTCTACACTCTAAAAAGGAACCATATCAGAAGATTACAAACCTTGGCCATTAAAGTATACACAGTGTAGTAACGTGTGTAAGAGTGAGTATGTGGTCTGCAAACCTTTACAAATAGTTTTCCAGTTGACAGGCCTAGTAGACAACATTAGTCTTCCATGTCTCCTGCCTATTTCCACGTGGAGCTTCTCTGGGCTGTTGCATCCTAATACATGTACTTCCCTACACCTCTGCACTATTTCCTCTTCTCATTGGCATTTATAACTCCCAGGTTTGTATCGTTTATGAATTTCATTCATGTACCATTTACCTTTTTTTCCAAATAATTAAGCTCAAAATTACATTAGAGCTTACTCAAGCTGCTTGCCACTTGGATAAATTATACATCATGGCTCCTCTAGTCAATCACCATCTAGCATTTTCAACATTCTGCAAGTCACTTAGCTTTATTAGTTGTATTCTCTGGCAGCCCTCAGGAGAATGAGGCTTACCCAGGGAATCACAATAAGAAAAACATGCAGCAGTCGATTTTTGTTTTCTTTTAACATTTCAACTTGAATGTGTTTCCGGTGTCTTTTTTGTGAAAAAGAACATTACTATCCTCTTATCCTATGCTAGTCAACACTATTATTTTGGAAACCAGTAAGATGGAAATACTTTCACTTATGTTTAGCTAAGGTTTAATATATAGAGAGACATGTGGAAATCATCTTCTTACATATTGCACCTTTATGAACAGTTCATGTTTTAAAATTCAGGTAGATACTAGTTCTATTAATTATGTTTAAGTTATTTTTCCCCTTATTTCGGACTTGTCTAACTTGTAGTAAATATGGAGTATTTGTTCACTGCTGTATCTCCATTACCTAGAACGTTATCTGACATAGTAGGCACTCCATAAATATTTGCTGAGTGAATATTAATAAAATTGACTAAAAATTTAATAACTATATCATCCTTTGATGATAAACATTGGAATATAAATTTAATGAACATAGAAGCCCTGCTTGTACTTTCTGTTGATCTCTAGTAAGCAAAGTGCCTTGGCAATATAATGTGTGCTTAATAAATGAGTCTTGTCCAATATTTTTAATAGATATCACCCAAGTAATGTGTCTATCTTAGTGTGAGCTCCCTGGCAATTTACATAGTCAGTTATCTGAATCACTGTATCATTTCTCCAGATATTCTAGTATATTCAGTATTTAAGGAAAGGTGTATAACATACGTCCCGTGGCTTCAATACTTGGCACACCTTCAACTGTGGAGTATCTGTGTTTAAAACCATAATTTCATAAGGGCAAAGATTCTTAATTACTCTCTTTTCAGTTATTGTGTTCTCATTACAAAAGCAGTACATATTATAGGAAATGGTATTTTGTTATTATAGAAAATTTGTAAATCAGTGATAAAAAGAAAAGAAAAATCACTCAAATTTTTTCCACTTAAAAATGGCCATTGAAACTGCGGTATCTAACCTTTCAATTATATGTTTGATGTACATGTTTATAGATCCTATCACTATATTCCATGTGATTTTGAAACTTGCTTATTCCCATTAATTTAACATGAACATCTTCCTATGTTTTATATATTCCTTATGGAATTATCTGAATGATCAGAATCATCTTTCCTTGAATCATTGCATGGTTGATTTCTTCTTATTCTTCTTTCTCCCCTTTTTCATCTCCTCCTGAGTGAGGCTTCCTTGATTACCACCACAAGTGGCCATGACTCCCCACCCCCAGCTTTTTTCTATCATGTGAAGCATGAAATGTGTCTTTATTCATTATTGTACTCCCAGTGCCTAACCAGTGTCTGACATTTGGTTAAATATTTTTGAAAAGAAATGAATAAATGAATGAAGGAAAGGATGAAGAAAAGTCTGCTGATAAGTCCACCATAGTGATATAATGCCCCTACTTTTATACATTAGATTATTTATGTCTCTTTTATTATTATAAATATCAGTTTGACATATTTCCCTGGATAATTTTTCTCTGCACATCTATGATTATTTTCTTAGTTTATATTTCTAGAAATAAAATTGCTGGGCTAAGGATAAGCAAAATGTTAAGATTTTAAGTATTACCAGAAAGTTTGTGACAACTTACACTCATCAACAATATTTCAAATTGCCACATTAGTCAAGTCGGAAATAGATTTTTGTCATTTTAAAACATTATCAGTCAAGAAATTTTACCCCATTTTAAATAAAATGTCTTTGGTTGTTAGATATATCTAATATTTTATTGCATAAGCACACAATTATTTTCCTGTGTTTACTGGTCATTGTCATTTCTTCTTTTCCTTTGGTTAATTGTTCAGGTACTTGCCAATTTAATATTTTAAGTTTTTCTATGAGTTCATTATATACTAAGAAGTCATTTAATTTCTTTTTATTCATTTTGTAAGTATTTTCAGAGTTCATGGTTTTTCTATCGATTTTGTTTATTGTATTAAAATTTCCATGTGATGTCAACTTGAAAACATTACCCAAGAAGTAGAGATAACATATATATAAATATATTTGTGCATCCCCCAGCTTCCACAATTATCAATACATGCCTAATCTTGTTTTACCTCCCTACACTCAGTTCCTCTTTTTACCTCTTCCCAACTCCTGATTATGTTGAAGAACATTATATCATTTAATCTGCAATTATTTCAATATGTATCTCTAAAAGACAGAGACTGTCCCCCCTTTTTAATATTTATATTGAAATATGGTTGACCTATTTTTTAAAGACTCTTCCATATAGTCTCAAAACTAAAATAATAGTTTATGGTATAAAACAGAAGACTTTCAATTGTTATGTAACTTTAATCTTTTTCCTTAAGGTTTCTGCTTTTGTTATTCCTAGAAAAATTTCCCTTCATGTCTTATAAAAATATATCTAGCTTCCTCTAGGATTTTAATAATAGTCTTTGTAGAAAGTTTTGAAAATACAGGTGAATTAATTAAAAAAGAGTTGAATCTCATATGTCATGCATATCACTCTCAATATTATAGTGTAGAATATATTCTATGTATATAGAAATATTTTAAAATGTATTTTTATAAAATTAAACCATATTATTTTTTAAGTTGATAATTTAGTCATCCCATGTCAATGAAAATTGACCAACATTATTTTCTAAAGGTGTATAATATTCAATAGTAAAACTGTATCATAATTTATTTTGCCCAATGTCTTAATGCTGAATATTTAGATGGAGTAAGATTTTTTGACAATGTATATCATTAATTAGGTTAATTAAATAAATACTGAATCCCTCTGGTATGCCAGACACTATATTGGCACTGAAGATGCAAAGGTGAGAAAACACACACACACACATGCACACACACACACACACAAAGTGCAGGTTCCTTTGTGGCATATGGCTTAAAGTAGTCATGAACATTTTTGTTCACATATCTTTGCATTTGAAAAATTGTTTATTTTGGGGGGTGGGAGGGAAGGGCAGAGAGAGAGAATCCGAAGCAGTTTCCACACTCAACATGGAGCCCAATGTGGAGCTTGATCTTATGACCATGAGATCATGACTTGAGCCAAAATCAGGAGTCAGATGCTGAACTGACTGAGCCATCTAGGTGCACATTTTTGTGCCATTTTTAATTGTTTTCTTTGGATAAATTCCTAAAAATGAAAAATACTTAAAAAAGTAATTTTCATAAAGACTGTTAAATTTTCCTACAGAATGATTTTGACATTCTACATTAAAAAAAATTAGTGTTTACTTATTTTTGACACAGACAGAGATAGAGCATGAGCAGGGGAGGGGCAGAGAGAGAGGGAGACACAGAATCAGAAGCAGGCTCCAGGCTCTGTGCTGACAGAGCCTGACGCAGGGCTTGAACTCACAAACTGCGAGATCATGACCTGAGCCAAAGTCAGATGCTCAACCAACTGAACCACCCAGGCACCCCTTGCCATTCTACATTTTAATCTGCACTATATTAGTGCTAGTGCCAGGTATCATTGCTTTTTTCAATCTTTGGTAATCTGATAGGTGAAAAATGATTTGTCACTGTTATTTTCCTAACACTAAATGGTAAAGTATTCCATTTATTATTAATGATATTAACTACTTGTTCATATGCTTATAAAACCTTTGTATGTCTTCTTTTGTGAATTACCTGTTCATGTTCTTTGCACATTTGTTTCTTATTGAGGTGTCTGCCTTCTTACCTTTTATAGTTTTGTTTTTTTAGTTAAAACATTGAATGTCTCACAGCAATGATTACTTATGGAGGTTATATATGTAAAACCATTAAAATATTTTGGCATTTGAAGTCTGTAGTACCAATGCAATAATAGTACCAATGCAATTTGGAGACTTTTCTAAATTGCTCAACAGTGTCTATATAAATATCTTTATATGGGAAGACTCAATTGAAGGCACCAATCCGTGCATAGGTGAAATGCTTCTTTAGAGTTAAATGTAAAACAATGATAGTTTTGTGTTGGAAGATAGAAAAAATGGTGATTATGGAATTGCTAATGGGTAATAGAGTGTTCTGATTTAAAAATGGTAGTATTGGCAGTATTGATGAAAAATCATTGCTATCTGTCCGTTGTCATATTATACAAAATGATGTTGAGAACTCAGAATAATTCTTAATGTGTGTATAACAAAAGTCACCAATGCAATTAGCACCCTTGTGGGCAATATCAAGAGAAAAGCTCAAAGATTGAATTATTGTGGATATAAAATACATTTTCACCTGTGACACAAATTGGCTTGGAAACATAGACTTCCTTAGATTAGACTCTCTCTAGTTGGTGAATAGGGAACTGATTTCAATTTCTAGGACCATTAATCTTTTACCTTTTATGGGTAGTAAATTATCTTTAAATTAAAACAAACAAACAGTATACCTGTCAGACTGTATCTCAGAATAAACACAGGCTGCCAACAACTTGTAATTAGGACCTCTAACCTGATCTACTTAAATGGCTTTGACAAGTAGAGGAACATAAAACCAATTTTCATTTTCAAAGAGGAAAATAACTTTTAATCAAAAATTTGAAAAAAATGACATACTTTCAATTTTTTTTTTACAAATAGTATATCACACTGAATTTAACCACATTTTTATACATAAACTGAGTGATTATCTCTTTTGTCTGTGTCACATTTTTGTTGTATTTGTTTTTATTTTTGTTTTAATGTCTTATACCCAAATTAAAAGTAGTAGTTTGAAGGTGGAAGTACTAACATTTTCAGCACACATGGAATCAGTAACACTACATTTTAAACCATATTAATTGTCAACCTGAATGACTAATGTCTTGAGAATGTTCTCCATGTCCCCTACCCAGCATGCTTTAGTGGAAAGCGGCTTTAACCAATGGTAAGCTACCAACCACATAATTGCTAGCATGAAGGAGGGGCGGAAGTCATCTTAGCTATTGTGGACAATCTACTAAATTTATTATTGTTGTTGTTCTGCTCATTTACACTGGATAGAGGGAGGCCATCTAGATTTTTCCTCTGCTGTCACTTAAAAATATTAAGGAAATAAAGGCTATGGAAGAAAGTCAGTTAAGATCATTTAAGTAGCATGTGATGGGATGGAAAACCTGCCTTAGTCACATACAGCCTGAGTCACATGACACAAAATTCCAGAAGTACTCTGGCTGCATGTACAACTGGATATAAGGGTCAAAAGATCTCATTAAGATCCTATTTCTCTTTCCTCGGCTTTTACCTCTTCAGCTATATTCATAACTAGTCTGTACCCTATTTTCTTTCAGAACTCTTAGCCTTTGCTCTGACAGGCCTGGCTTAATTTAGATGTCCATTACTGAATCAGCATTGTGGTTAGGGAAATCCTTGACTGCACCCGGGCCATAGGCTCCAGTCACAGGATCAGAGCATTCAAGCCCCTTGTAGGCGATGTGGAATCAGAGGAGGGGAGGAGAGAATATCCAAATAAGTGGATGTAGAAGGAAAGGGGAATCAATGTTGTGGAGGCAAACCACAACACTACCAACACTACCGTCTGGAGTGTAGAGTTTTCTATTCTTGGACTCTCATTCTTTTGTATTATAGGTGCTCCCCAAAGAAACAGCCATAACCATCAGAATAAATTTAGACAAGCTTTCTTGTCACACACCCACAAAGAAGGAGTCAGAAATACAGGGGCAATACTGAGAGGTGAGTTTAAGAGACATGAACATCTAGAAAGAATTTCATGTGTAGTGATGACGTTGTCCAGATCAACTTAATACCCACCAACCCTTTGTAAGATTTTTCATGCCCAGTAACTTTGGTAAGATATTTTACTTTTCTGAAAGAGTAATGAAACTATCTTGATTGGACATGAATATTACTATTTTTGCAGAACCACCTTCAATAAATTAGGAAAACTGCATATTTTGTCCATGTATTTAAGGAGGATAACATTTGTAAATGAGAGTGGGTTTTTCATTTCTTAAAGAATACCCATTTGTAGGTGTAGAATTACTTTTTAAACCATTATACAATTTGTAAAAGAAGTGCCAAAATGATTGACTATATCCTCTTTAAAACTTTAAGAGGACACCTTTAAGATTTATCAGTTTCTTACAAAATAGGGAATGCCATCCTAAAATATAGATAACCCCTGGCCAAGAAATACTGTGTTATCTTCAAGGTGGTCTGCAGTGGCCAAATATCTTAGTACTTATATTTCAGTACTTTTAGCAACCCCTACTTGCTGCTGCTGATTAAGATTTTTCATTTTCATGTAATTTTCAAGATAAGAGTTGCAAGATTTTAGATGCCCCAACAGAATGTTTATTATGAGTAAGAGAAGGCAAGTGGCATACAGTAGAAAATTTGGGCCCTTTCTGCTGTGATTATTTCTATTAGTGAGAATTGAGGGGGAAAAAAAGACAAGTAGTTACAGGAAGACTGTTCTTCAAAAACTAATCCTTGAAAAAAAGGAGTTGGGATTTTAGCATTGTTTCCTAAGCCACAAAGAGCTCTGGGTGGGTAAAGTAGGTACGTATGCACTCCTGGAGAATTGAGAGAGGGAGTGGAAAGACTTTCAAATCAAAACAGAGTTAGATTCCTTCTACAAGCGAAATTATTATTCCAGATCACTAAAAAT
This sequence comes from Prionailurus bengalensis, assembly GCF_016509475.1. Lineage (NCBI taxonomy): Eukaryota > Metazoa > Chordata > Mammalia > Carnivora > Felidae > Prionailurus > Prionailurus bengalensis. The sequence goes on along the minus strand of NC_057343.1, from coordinate 151,868,328 downwards.
AATTGTTTTGACTACTCGTTGCAACAAAGCTGTAACAAAAGTTAAAAATCACACTTCAAACTGATTTTTGCTACCCAGCAGAAATGCTACCCTTTAAAGAGAAACTCAAGAGAATCCTTGTGGAGACCAGAAGAGGTTTTGTGATGCTTCAATATGTCCTAAAAATATAAGTGTTACCTTAGCAGTTATTTTTATTTATTTTTAGCAAATTCATGGTAGATGTTGTGTTAACAATCAGTGCTCTAATCCATCTTTTATTCTTTTCTAGGATAGTGTTATATATTTTTTAGATTGTCAATAATTTTTTAATAGACATGTCAGTGAATTACTATCATTCTGAGGACTCCCATCCTGGAATTGGTTATTGTGGTTTTCCTCAAATTGTTGTGCTGAACAGTGGAAAATCAAGCACGGATATAAAAATACATTTAAAAATATTTTATTAATTTGCTTTTTCTCTTCTTTTTTTTATTATGACTCAAGTAATGCTTGATAGCATCTTTTCACTTTAAGGATATGGCATAATTTGGGGCCTTAAGTAAAGAAGGAAGAAAAGAACTTGGGGAAAAAGATCATGCCGTACTGGGAAGAATACAGGCTGAGAGCCAGATAGACATGTGGGGATCTCAGCTCTGCCATTTGGTAACTTGGGGTAACTTAGCTCTGTTGATCCTTGGTTTGCTAATCCTGGAGAACACACTGGTTATGTCTAATTAAAAGGGTACTGTGGGAATTAAACATGCTAGGCTTTGTGACGTGCCTAGCAGAATCACTGGTAGGCCATTGCCAATGACTGCCAGGAGATCATAATAAATGCTAATTATATTATTTTATCATAATACTTATTTTAATTAAATATTTACTCAGAAACCAGGGGCACCTGGGTGACTCAGTCAGTTAAGCATCCAACTTTGGCTCAGGTCATGATCTCACAGCTCATGGGTTCAAGCCCCACAATGGGCTCTATGCTGACAGCTTAGAGCCTGGAGCCTGCTTCATATTCTGTCTCCTTCCCTCTCTGCCCCTCCCCCACTCATGCTTTTTCTCTCTCTCTCAAAACTAAATTTAAAAAAATTAAAAAAAACTTACTTAGAAGCTGAACAAAACTTTAATCATGCCAAAAGACAACCTATAATGCATATAAAATATATAGTGTACTCTAAATGTATAATTGTTCATACATAATAGACATTTATTTCTAATGCATGTAAATAAAAAATAGGTTTTCCTGTTGATAGGCTAGGTAACTCAGGGACCTGGTTTCCTTTCATCTCTTGGGCTCCTCCATCTTCAAGTCATGACTTCTGAGGATGTCATGCTCATTTCTATAAATATGACATAATGGAAAAACAAAGAAGAAGGTACTTGAAAGGTTTCCATGGGTCTTATCTGGAAGGGCATTTATATTTCCCTGTCCAGAACTCCATCTACATGGTCACATCTAACTGCAAGGTGAGATCAGGAATGGAGTCCAACTGCCTGCCCAAAAAGAATGTGATATGTATTTAAGGAACAGTCAGCCAGTCTCTGCCACATCAAGAAATTAACAATTAAAAGGTTAACATGAAAAAAATATAACAAATTTATTATAAATAACTGAACACATTTAAATACTATATTTATAATTTTATAGTGGGTTATATTATATAACTGGACTAGCAAAAGAAGAATATATACTTAAAATAATTAAATCTTAATGGAAAATGGTGTATTTGAGGAGGTTTATAGAAGAGGAATGCAGAAAAGTTAGGTGGATATAGTTGGGAAGGTGATGTTGCATTCTGGAGAATAGTCTGGGAATATTCTTGCTCAAGCATTGAGATATCCATCCAAAAATGACCCCTAGAGCTGTGTGCCTACACAAGTGAAAATTCACAGCCTCCACCACAATATCATCATGCATTTTTGGAAACTTTATTATCCATTGGACTGCTTTTGGTATTTGCTTCAAGCCCCAGATGGTAAGCATAGAGGTGAGATAGGGTCTAAAACAGAAAGTTCTGGGGTGCCTGGGTGGCTCAGTTGGTTGAGACTCTGACTCTTCTTGATTTCAGCTCAGGTCATGATCTCAGTCATGAGAGTGAGCCCCACATCAGGCTCTGCACTGGGCAGGGAGCCTGCTTGAGATTCTCTCCCTCTCTCTCTCTGCCCCACTCCTGCTCACATATGCATTCTCTCTCTCTCTCTCTCTCTCTCTCTCTCTCACTCGCTCTTTCTCAAGGAGGAAAATCGCAGTAAGTTCTAGAAGGAATTTTAAAAACTCAGTTGATTTATTTGGGAGGAACCAATGCAATAGCTCTTACTGATTTGTAGGTTGGGAGGAAGGAACTCAGTTCAATCAGGACTTCTTCATATTCTCAACATTAGTTAGAACCTACTAAGAAAATTTATTCAACATGAAAAATTTTAAATGATCCAATTTCCTATTTAGGTTACTTTTTATAATGAAAAGAACAAAGAATTGAGGAGAGACTAAAATACTGTTTTTTTTTAAATTTTTTTTCAAAGTTTATTTATTTTTGGGACAGAGAGAGACAGAGCATGAACGGGGGTGGGGCAGAGAGAGAGGGAGACACAGAATCGGAAACAGGCTCCAGGCTCTGAGCCATCAGCCCAGAGCCCAACGCGGGGCTCGAACTCACGGACCGTGAGATCGTGACCTGGCTGAAGTCGGACGCTTAACCGACTGCGCCACCCAGGCGCCCCTAAAATAGTGTTTTTATAGACTGGAGAGGCAAAGGCTAAGGGGTTAGATGGCTGAAGCTCATGAAATCATAAAGGATATAGAGTGAATATAGATTGTACACTAAATCCAAACGTGAGAAACAGGTAGAAATTCTTAAAGCTTGAATCTGATAAAGGTAAAACCTAAGTACATTGTTTCCTGATTGTAGTTTGACTAAAACATTTTGAGCAAGTGTCCAAGGTTTTGGACATAGCGGTGTGTTCTCATTTTCTACTTCTATATAAATGTCTCTATTTTATGCTCAGAGAACAAACAGAATTGTAATTTGTATTTTCCAATTAGCATACATGATTTAACGTACTTGGATATATAGATCGATTTCTTTGGGAATTTAGGGGCACACCATCCTGTTGATGTACTCCTCCACACTATGTTCAGTCATTTGGAGGGGCACTGCACCCTACATGAAATACTTCCATTAGCTGCTGACTTCCAAAGCTAATCCTTTTTACATTCCTACTTGATCCTTCTTATGTCAAGAAGAAAGTCTCGGGGCGCCTGGGTGGCGCAGTCGGTTAAGCGTCCGACTTCAGCCAGGTCACGATCTCGCGGTCGGTGAGTTCGAGCCCCGCGTCAGGCTCTGGGCTGATGGCTCAGAGCCTGGAGCCTGTTTCCGATTCTGTGTCTCCCTCTCTCTCTGCCCCTCTCACGTTCATGCTCTGTCTCTCTCTGTCCCAAAATAAATAAATAAACGTTAAAAAAAAAAAATTTAAAAAAAAAAAAAAAAAAAAAAGAAGAAAGTCTCAGTTTGGTGTTCATCTGTCTTTAATTCCTACCACTTGCTAACTTCCCTTTTAACAGAGAATAGGAGTTCAGTAAACACCTGAATCTATGAAGAACCTGGGGTAGATTTGACAAGACTTCACTGGAGAATGTGAGTCAGTTGAACTCATGTTAGAGAATCTGCAATCCACAGATCCAAGATGTTTTCTATGTTAGTTTACTCAAAAGTAGTGTGTACATGGAAATTTTATAGCATGAAAACCTAAAATATAGGCTTCAAGAAAGGTTAATCTAAATTCATGGATATCAGAAAAATATCAAGAAGTCTCCGGGTGTATCCCTAACCTTTTGAGTTTCACATGATAGAAGACCACTATCACATGACATGTTCCTTTATGCTCCTAGAAGAGACAGAGTATTGGATGGACCATGGTTCAGACCCACTAGACTAATTCTTGTGCTTTTAAGTAAAATCCTCTGTTTCTTTGAAAAGACCTCTTTTAAATTACAGATGAAGCTGGTCTGGGGAAAGGTGTCCCTAAAGAGAAAGTAGCGTAAGTGCCCATGTTAGTACTATCTTACTGTGTGCACAGGATAAATCTAATGCAGATTGAACTAATCTAAAGTTCAACATCTGTTTCATTCAAAGTGGAACATTTGAAATTCAATGCAAAGAAGGACTTTCAAGCCTGGCTTTTATTCTGTACAACTAATTGCTGTAGTCAGTTTCCAGTTTTTGAGTCCATAAAGCCCCTTACCTAGTCTCAATAAAGGTCCCATAAAGTAGCATTATAATTTGATGAGTGTTTTATAGGTTTCTATCTGTTTTAAAAAAGAACCATTGTATATAATTTCATAAATTTTTGAATTTAGTAATATTGAATATCAGTAATATTAAATACCATGGTTAAAATCCTATATTTTGCAGCTGGACAGACTTGGGATACAATTTCACATTTGCTACTTAGTGATTTTAGGTAAGCTGTTTAGACTCTCTAAATTCCAGATTCTTTTTTCTTCCTACAAAATAGGGATATAAATAATATCTATCACACAGGTAACTTTAATGAACTAATGTATTAAACAAAGTAAATAAGCTGTTAGCACAATACCTCATAAACAGTAAGGGGTCAAACATATTAACTGTAATTAATAATCATAGTAACAGTTTTATTCAGCACTGATCTTTTGATTTAATAGCTTGTTTAGAGAACACAAACACTCAAGTTAAATGCATGTTTAAAAAGAGTCTCTTGATGTTTACAAACATGCAGATGTTTGGCACAATGGAAATAAGAGTAAAGAAGTAAAAGAAAGAATTTTAATTTTTTTCTGGAAATTTTGATTTTTAACACCCACAACAATAACATTATCAAGTGTGTCCATCTTAGTCTTCCTTTACTCACATTTTCTCTGACACACTCTTTAGCTCCCTCTGCCCTAGGCGGTTTTCTGCTCCTCACTCCCCTAAGACAATAGAATGTTTTAAAACTGGAGGGCAGGAGCTCAGGACTCATCTCTGAGACAACCCCCATTGACTCTACCACCTTTCTTAAGGAGAAAACTAAAGCCCAGAAGAGGATGGATCAGTGGTTTGCTCAAGTTCAACTGAGTCTGAATTTTTTTTAATTTGTTTGTTTGTTTATTGAGAGAGAAAGAGATAGAGCAGCTTAGGAACCGGGGAGAGGAGCAGAGAGAGAATCTCAAGCAGACTCCGGCTATCAGTGCAGAACCCAAAGTGGGGCTCCATCTCACAAACCATGAGATCCTGACCTGAGCAGAAATCAAGAGTCATATGCTTAACCAATTGAGCCACTCAGGAGCCCTCAAGTGAGTCTGAATTTAAACTCTACTTTTCACCCTCATCCCACTGCATTCATACTGGTCCCCAAAACTGAGAGGGCTCAGTATTTTTAATAATCACAGTATTTTAATAATCACTGCCAATAATAAAGATATAGGAGTGTATTTTGTTTTTTTAGAATCCATTAATTTTTTGTAAGCAGTGTTCCTAAGGTAATTTCCAGAAGATATATAAATTATTGTCTATTAATATTTATATCAATTATTTTAATATAAAATTAGTACTAGCACAATAGTATTGTTAATATTATTAACATTTATATTAATTATAACATTTTAACCTTACATGTGTATAATTTTCTTTCTAAGTAAAGAATTATTTTGGTATCACCAGAGAGCACACCATTTTTACGAAATTCCCAGACAGTATTTAGTTGGGGAAAAAATTCTTAAGATGACATACTAAACCTTAAAGAAATAACCAGCTCAGACCCCAAATTGTGTGGAAAAAAAGTCTTGTTCTGTAGTTCTATGATGCTGGGATTAGGCAAGCAGCTGATGGCTTGATCTGTCAGGGGCTAACCTGAAAACTGCCGACTTCCTGGATGTGAGCCAAAGGTTGCCCTTGGGGTTGAGATAAGCCAGTTAATCTCCTGACTGAAACAACTAGTCTAGACATTGAATTGCTCTGGCCCAGTACTTGTCAGGGATACTGTGGAATGACTACATTCTAATTTTGCCTAGTGTGTAGTCCTGGAAATTACAAGGGTGTTTTAGGCAAGAGTGTGGTATAGTTGCTATAACTTGACTAATTCAGCTGCCAGGCAGATGTTACATAAGGTAGAGTGTTGGGCTTATGTATTTTTTTTTTTTAGATCAGTTCCCAGTCACTAATGGAGAGAAAACAGCTATATAATAGGTCTAGCTTGTTTTATTCATGTGTAAGGATGTAATAAGGAATCTGTAAGCTGGTATTAGCTGTGCTTCTGATCCTCTGAGAGGTTCTTCTGACTGTGAGAATCCTTAAAAGTTGTTGAGAGAGTCATTTGGGATTACTGTATGCTGATGACTTTGAACTGGAAGACACATACAAAATGAAAAGAAGACTTTCTAAAGAGTCAGCACAAAATAAAGGCAGTCATTGGACATTAAGCAGAAATTTGACACAAAATTCTACCGTTACCTGATATTTTGATAAAAGAAATGCTAAAACAGGTTAAGCAGTGAAATGGCTGTTGCGCAGGCCTGGAACTCTTCAAAGCACCCCAACTTCAGCCCAGAGAGCATTGAAGACTCCAACTTCCAGTTGGGTCTTGCTCCATTTTGATATTTGTACCATATCCATTCAATATTGGCCCCTATTTCATTTAAGCTATTTTGGGCTAACAAGATGAACAAAATCAGTTCCTTTCTTTAACGACTTTACATTCTAGTAAAGATGGTCACATCAAATAAGAAAAGACTATCATCAAGAAAAAGGTGAACAACCATCATTACATAGTTACTTGGGAATTGAGATCACAGCTGAAATTTAAGACTTGTTTAGAAATCTGTCTCCCTTCATTTTCTTACTTTATTCTACATATTCTTCTCATCATCTGCACCTATAGTTACTACTTGTGTTTTATGTACAGTACTGTTTTTCTCTCTAGCCCTGTTCTCACATATGCTCTGCTAGCCAAATGTATAATGAATAATTTTTACAAAACTGTCTCAAAAGATCTTTGAGCAGAACCCATTGCTTATCATATTTGGATGTAATCCACGTGAGTTGGCTTTACCGTATTCCACCTAGGACCAACTTGAACTCTTGTTCTCTGAGATTCCTTCATTTCCCTCAGCTCCATGTCTAACTGACCTCTAAGTTTAATTGTTTCTATCCACTTGACTCATCCTCTGCTACAGATTGGATTCTGGGATGCAGATTCTGCTTCATATCAATTTCTATGGAAGGAAAAGAAAGGAATTAGGATTGGGTAGAGGGTAAAGTTGAGCTGTGATGCGGGCTCTATAGCCTCAGCCATAAAAAAATCTTGGGGACAAGACCAGTCCTGGATGCCAGCAACATAGAATTCCCTGCAGTTCCCTAAATGTATCACATTTATGTCTCCACCATTCTATTCCATTTACCTGGAAAGCCCTTTTCTTTCCTCATCTGTCTGCTGAATTCATCCTAACCGTTCTTCAAAGAGTCAACTCAACTTCATTTCCTTTAAATGCCTTTCCTGGGGCACCTGGGTGACTAAGTTGGTTAAGTATCTGACCTGATTTCGGCTCAGGTCATGATCTCAAGATTCAATTCGTGAGTCTGAGCCCCACATTGGGCCCTATACTGACAGCGTAGAGCCTGCATGGGATTCTCTCTCCCCCTCTCTCCCTCTCTGCCCTTCCCCAGCTTGTACTCTCTCCTTCTCTCTCTCTCTCTCCCTCAAAAATAAATAAGTAAACATTTAAAAATTAAAAAAAAAATCTGTCTTATAAAAAAAGTGTCTTCAACATTTCTGGACAAAGTCAAGCACTTTCATTTCTGTAGGCTCTCATCGTGAGCTGTAATTATTTTTCATTTGTCTCAATCTCTACAATGTAAAAACTCAAAGGACCAGTATATTATAGATATATAAATTCCATGTATATTATAGATGCACAAATTCATCTTGTATCCCCTATGTTTAGCACACTTCCTGGCTCAAAACTGTGTTTTTCATAATGAGAAAGAAAGAAAGAAAGAAAGAAAGAAAGAAAGAAAGAGAAAGAAAGAAAAGAAAGAAAGAAAAAGAAAGAGAAAGAAAGAAAGAAAGAAAGGCCTTTCTGTACTAACTGTAAACTTTATTCTAACCAACACCAATAATTTCTTTATTGAGGCTTTCTTGAACTCTGTGTCTAATTATTTTGTCAACACAAAAACATTATGATTTGTGAAATTTATTCTTGATATACTTTGGCTTTTGCATGACTTTTGCATCTCTGTGAAAAAAAAAATCACACGTTCATAATTACCAACCACAACGGTTTGATCCGTGATAAAATGGACCTGCCTGGTAGGGTGTAGGAGTGAGAACCTAAATGGCCTTAGGCTAAACTCACAAGAGAAGTGCTGGCAGTAGTTATTCAGAGGCATTTGGGCCAGTTAGGGGCAGTCAGTATGAGGCTGACCCATAAGGAGGCAAGAAATGTATATGTCAGCAGGTGACTGGAATAGGGTATTGGGGAAGGGAGAGGACAAGGGCTATTTGATGACTCCTTGTGGCAAAGCAAAGGGATTCAGGCCATCAGCCTCATGAAGGCTGATCCATCAGAATGAAGGCTTCTTCCAGGAGATCCAGCCATAAGTAGTGGACACCCATTCACAGCTACTGGCACTCAGAGGTTGTGGACAACTCTTGGGAGACCTAGTGTGAGGAATGCATCCAACTACTAGTTTTGGAGGTGCCAGGATTAAAGCAGAGAACCAAGCAGGGAATTGGAGCAGCAGGAGGGAGACGCAGGATATTGGGACAAGGCTGTATGGCAGAGGCTTTGCCACTGTGGACAGAATGGGAGTTTATTACGGAAAGGAGAAGCAGCATAACAGTGGGTCTGGCAAGAGGGTTGACGATGTGGAGGTACTGAATGAAGCCTCTGTTGTCTCCTCAGGTACAGGTTTGGGAGCTATTTGACAAAGGCTTGAAGCTATAGTTTGTGAGAATGACCTTCAGTACTAGAGAGATAATGGACAATAAATCAAACTTCATTTTAGTCAAGATCCAAGGAACCTATAGTGTCAAAAGTTTCTTCCACTAGTAACCATGAATTACCAAGATATACTCAAAGGTCTAGTTAAGGAATTTATTTTGTGACTGCACTGAAAACAAACTCCTCAAATAGCGCCATCCTTACTGTGTTGTGACCTGTATACTCCTAACGGTTCAGAAGAGTGAAGAAAGAAACGCTGGAAGAGAATGCGTTTAAAAATACACATTTAACCTGTTCCTCAAAGCCATACCTAAGGTGAGAAAGGTGCTGCAAGAATGTAGGCTGACTTCTAAAGGAGGAAGAAAAAGCATACCTTGTCTAAAATGAAAGCAAAATGTAGTGACGTGGTGATATTTTATGTTCACAACTAGGTCATAACTGGGGGACTGCATTTCTAATGAGGTAGTGGTCAGGCTAGGCTGGGAGCAGGGAGAGGAAAAGCAAGGCCTCTCCCTGTGTACTCATTCCACCTGGGACCAAGTAACCACGGAAATGTGCCGCTTATCAGGAAGAATGGGTGCATGAGGTTGGGTCCAGTGGTGGGCTGGAGGGAAAATCAAGAAGAGAATGACTTCCTGTGTCATCTTTGGCCTTTGTATAGTAGGCTGCTTATATTTGTCTTCTAGAATAGAGATTATTTTTATTGATCATGGGATGGCTATGTGATGTGCCATCTTGGTTGAACTCCCTTCTCAGAATTCCCCTTTTGAGTTTGCTTCTGGTTCATGAGGGCTTCGAGGAAGATTGTTTCACATGACTTGGAGAGCGCAAGAAAGGCAGCAGCCATTTTGTAGCATGTACACATCTTCTTGCAGGTATTCTGCCAAATACTAATTTTGGTGTGTGTTGAAGGAGTTTCCAGATGTAATTAAAGCCCCAAGTCAGTTGATTTTGAGTTAATCAAAAGGGAGAATACCCTGGGTGGTACTGACTTAATCTGGTGCAAGTTTATTTATTTATTTAAAAAAAATTTTTTTTCAACGTTTATTTATTTTTGGGACAGAGAGAGACAGAGCATGAACAGGGGAGGGGCAGAGAGAGAGGGAGACACAGAATCGGAAACAGGCTCCAGGTTCTGAGCCATCAGCCCAGAGCCTGACGTGGGGCTCGAACTCACGGACCGCAAGATCGTGACCTGGCTGAAGTCAGACGCTTAACCGACTGCGCCACCCAGGCGCTCCTAATCTGGTGCAAGTTTAAAGAGGGGCTACGCCATCCTTGACGTGCAGAGGCTCCAGGTAGCAGATAGGAAGGAAACCTGTAAGATGGTTACACATTTACTTGGTTGGAATGAAGCAGCAGCTGGCCTACAAATGCCTTCCCTTTCCTGTGATCTTCCTTCAGTTTCTCTGACTTCTGAGTCAGCATATGTTTAGCTCCATGGTTAAGGCCCCTGATTCTGCACAATACCCTTGTCACCAAGGTCAGAGGCAGCAAGAATAGATGTTTTAGTCTATACCTGTTGGGTTTGAGCCTCTTTGTAATCTTCATTCCTGTCTGCCTGTGTACTTTGGGCTCTAGCATTTGATGTAGAGACAACCTTGCAGAGATTGCTTAGTCTGGAATTCCCTGTAATAAGTACACACACACACACACACACACACACAGATATGTATCTGTACAAATATGTATATATGTATGCATTTATATATGTATAATTATACCAAATATAAAATGTATATAAAAACATATGCTGCTTTTGTTTCTCTGCTTTCTCTGGGTTGGTACAGTACCATATTTTTACCTTATTTTTGTATGTTACCTTACAGTTTACCAAGCATCTCCACATATTCCATGTTTTAGATTTCAATTTTGTGATTAATTCTAATATATCAAGAAATGAAAGAAAAAATACAGAGAATTTAGCAAAGGTTTGGTATTGCCCATTATCACACATTTTGAGGTGGGAGTGAAATGGGTAGGGAAATCTGGGTGCAGAGAGATCTTAAAGAAGTAACAGATCTACAAATTCAAAAAATAATACAAAACCTATGCAACAGGTATTCTGTATTCTCTCATGTATTGCTTAGATATAACAGTTCCAATTTAATCAACAGTAGGCATTATGTCCCAGGCTGGCCACTCTCTAGAAATATTTAATCTCTTGAACAATGAAAGTCACTATTGAAAAGGTTATGTATATATACATATATTTATACAGACACAAATATTTTTTCCCCTGTAACAACAAAAGGTATGGAATACTGGAACAAAGTGATAATTTTGGAAATAACAGTAAGTTTATAACTGAATAGGCATCAAACACCGATATTTAACTCTTCATTGTTTTTGTTCTCTTTCAGGCTTTATGAAAACCGAGAAAGCCACTGTTCATGCAGAGTGGAAATAACGTTGTAATCCCACTTGGATCAGTCTTAGTGAGGACCACTAATTGCAAAACAACTTTCCCCACCATGGTTGAGGGAGGACCCATGGGAAGAGGGCATCTGACTTAAGCAGGAAGAGGAGGGTCCTCCCTCAGGATATTATGCCTGCATCGCCATGCCTTCTTCCCACGTGGTAAAGCCGTGAGAGAAGGGTTGATAGTGGTCCACACCATGTATTCCATAGTGCGCAAGAAAGTCTGCAGTAAGAGCCAATAAAGTGACACCACAGGGAGAGGAAAGAAAAGGGCCAGTGAAGGGGGAAACCTGCTAGTTTCGTGGGAGGTTCCAGCTGTCTCTAAGACCCTGACTCTCCTGAGGGTAGCTAAATTTTGGATTATTATAAATTGCATTTTAAAGAGCAGATGAAGAGCCCTGGGGAATAAGGATGGGTGCAGTGTTCTCCCTCTTTCTTTTAAGATTCTTGCATTCCAGGGTGCAAAGTTGAGTCAGAGTCAGGTTTGCTCAGGGGCCAGAACTTGAATCTCTATGGCCGGCAGAGATGTAAGTGGAATGGAACAGTTCTGGGGATTAATCTTTTTGCAGACTGGATGGGCCCACAGAACTGGAAGTGAGACCTGAGGTGTACTTGCTGTAAAGTTGAACATGTCTTTTCTTGAAAAGTAAGGGTAAAAATGGGGGGAAGTCACGAAAGGAGGAAGTATTTTGATAAAATTTTAAATGCCCCCTATTATTTTGTAGTTGTGGGACTTGGGTTTAATTTGAATCTGTAAACTCTCAGAGGGCATCTGTAGGCATTTAGAAAAGGGTGGTTAATTTGCAGCAGCTACTAGCTTTTGTGCAAAGGCAGAAAGATGTACTGTAACATATGATGCAGATCACTTTAGAGTAATTGAACCATGGCTTTTGCATGCTTTCGATCCGAAGCTTATCTCCATCTGAAGCCTGTAGAAAGTCTTTTCCCATTTACATAACAGGGCAAGAGATTATTACAACTAAAATTAGATCCATGAATTGCTATGCACAGTGCTTTGTAGCATAATCAAATTATGATAAAATAGCCTTTATTTCTCTATTGCTATATAATATAGTTAGGTTCTTTAGTAATTTGTTTGGAAGTAAAGGAGTGGCTGTGCGATCTTATTACACTAAAGTATCACTGATTTTTGGCCAAATTGACAACCTTGCTTGATTGTTTTTTAGAGATGTTTATTTGAAGAATGGGAAGGATCCTGATAAGGCCTAATTTGTTTTCCTTTCTTTACCCCTGCCCTTGCCTTTTAAAAAAATATGGGCCACAGCTCATGAGTTCTTCCTGCTTACCCTTATCACTTAACCTGATAATACCATCCCGAGAAAGTGGTTCCTGTTCATTTGATATTACCAGATAAAGTCAAAAGCCTTATGCCTTCCCAGCACTGAAGATTCCTTAGCTGTTTTCTCTCAGATTCTGAACAGGGCAAATCACAAGAACCTTGTCGGTTAAATTATTCTTGTTTAGATGTAAATGTGGGAGGGGAGGGAAAACAACCAAATTGTTGAGAAAATAAATGAGGAAGTAGGGGAGAGGGGAATGTGGAAATTAAGACTGAGTAACAGCAAAAAATGATCAGAAAGAAGAGAAGAGGAAATAGATCACAAGGATATGGGTATGAGGGAAAAGGAGGATAGAGAGACAGCAAAATATAATCCAATGGAAGCCTGTAACATGGTGTAAGAGCAGATTTCCATACCATTTTGAGGCTCTGAAAGTTTCCTGATGACTCTATTCAGCAGAACCCCCACTCCCGCCCCATTCTATATTACTGTTAATGCTAAAGGTAGCAGTAGCTGCAGAGGTGGCATTTTCCTCTAATTTAATTTTCAGTTACTGAACTCAGTTACTGACTCTTTACAGCCTGAGGGAAGACGAGCCTTTGTTAAAGCAGTGGCCATTCACTTTCACTTTTCTTTTCAACCTCATTAGATTTCCTGAGGTTTAGTTCTAGACCTAAAGCACTGCACTGTGGCAAAACTATGTAAAATAACGTTTTTGGTGAAAAGCAACACCTGCAAAAATGTCACACAAATTTCAAGTTCACTGGTATCTAGTGATGTCACCAAGTGAAATCCTTGTGCAGAAAATGCAAGTAATAGGGTATTAAATTTGTTATAGCCTGTGACTTCCTTCATGGCATCATGTGGTGCAATGATGAGCCAGAAAGGCTTCTTGTCTGGTGGCACCTTTGTATGTGTGCTCAATGGGTAGCACAGCCACATGGGCATTAGCCTCATTGAGATAGGATTTGAAAGGGAGTTGCTAATCTCAGTCCACATTGGGTGTCAGAATTCTGCTTTAATCCATGTAGGATGAGCCATTCCCCGTGTACAGGGAGATTCATTACAAAAATGGCATTTTTGATTCCTTGAAAATGACTAAATCCTAGGAGAATGTATGATTGATTGTGAACGATAATGTAAATGATCTATAAAGGTTATATAATGATTCTGTGATCTGTCTCTAGTTACATGTTTTTCAGGGCATTGTTGCTCTGCTGGCCCAATGTGTGGCCCCTGGGTTGGTGCCCTGTCCCAGATGGGCAGGCACCACCAGAAAGGTTTTATTGCCTCAGGACTCCCTTTGCTACACACAGAGTCTCTGTTCCTCTGGTCTTTGTGACAGTTGTTTTCTCTCCTCTGGTGGGATGTAGATATTTTATAGCCACCTAAATGAGAGCAGTCCCTCCTTTGAGGAGTGTAAATCTAACTGGATCCACCATTTGCTCAGTGCCATGGCACTGTCTGTGTAGCACCACTGAACTTTCTGTAAGCAGCAGTAACTTGAAATGTACTGCAGACAACTTCTGCTATATCACGTACACTTGCTTTACTTGAGATACCAGTTGTGCAAGAAAAATTCTAAAGAATAATGATATTGAAGAGTTACTAACAAAAAACTTAGCTTGCTAGATGACTAAAACGTTTTATATTTTATTCTCAATTAAAGACGTGATGAAATAAAGTGAGATGTATTTGATAGTAGGAAATGTGTCAGATTTCATTTGGGCTTGTTGTAGAGTAGTATTTTACAGACTTTTGAAAAACATACAGTAAGCAGGGAGCCTGTGTGGCTCAGTTGGTTAAGCATCTGACTCTTGATTTCAGCTCAGGTCACAATCCCAGGGTCATGGGATTGAGCCCCACATTGGGCTCTGTGCTGAGCATGGAACTTGCTTAAGATTCTCTCTCTCTCTCTCTCTCTCTTTCTCTCTAAGATAACATATATATAGGTATACATATACATATTTATATACATACAAATATATACATATACATATATATACATACAAATATACATATATATTTACATATATATACATAACATGTATTTCTTAATATAATACATATGTATTAAGAAATACATTTTATGTCATGACCCATTTACTGAAATTTACACAGGTCTTCCTAAGAAATCATGTGATGTGTTTTGCCTGTTTCAGGTCTGTCCTGTTGTATTTATTTCATTTAAAAATGCTAGTTAGAACCCACTACCTTTATTTCATTACCCAGCAATAGGTAGTGACAATTTGTAAACACTTTTTCTAGGATTTGGAGGAAAAGAAGCAAAAAGGGTAGGAAAAAGTTCAACTTAATGGAAATTAAGTAGTAGACATGTGAGTATAGATTCTAAACACACACTAGGTGTTTTGTTCTGGTTGTTTTAAGCATAGAATTTAACTTCTGATTATTATTTTAAAAGATCTTGATGGTAACTTGTTTCACTGCCTTTAATATGAGATTTCAGACCAGTTTGTATGGAAACATAGCATTAAGGCTGTCTATGGTTATTATCTTATTTAACCTTCAAAATAACACTAAGAGAGAAATCATTTATCACATGAAGAAGCTGAGGTTAAAAGTTAGGCAGTTTGCATATTTGGAACCTTTCTTGCTTCTTGAGATAGACCTGAACTGCAATATATGTTTCCTCTTAGGACTGCCTTTGCTGCAGCCCAAAGGGTTTGGACTATCATGTTTTCATTTTCATTGCTTCCATGTATTTTTTAAAATTTCTTCTTTAATTTCCTGATTAACCCATTCATTCTTTAGTAGGATGTTCTTTAACTTCCACGTATTTGAAGGCTGTCCAAATTTTTCTTGTGGTTAACTTCAAGTTTTGTAGTGTTGTGATAAAAAAAAAATGCATGGTATGATCTCAGTCTTTTTGCACTTGTTGAGGGCTGAGACAGGAAGCCATCAAAATCCTAGAAGAGAACACAGGCAGCAACCTCTTTGACTGTGGCCACAGCAACTTCTTACCAGACACATAGCTGAAGACAAGGGAAAAAAAGCAAACATGAACTATTGGGACTTCATCAAGATAAAAAGCTTCTGCATAGTGAAAGAAACAATCAACAAAACTAAAAGGCAGCCTATGGAAAGGGAGAAGATATTTGCAAATGACAAATCTAATAAAGAGTAGCCAAAATCCGTAAAGAACTTACCAAACTGAGTACCACCCCCCTAAAAAGCAACCTAGTTAAGAAATGGGCAGAAGACATGAATAGACATTTTTCCAAAGAAGATATCTAGATGGCAAACAGACACGTGAAAAGATGCTCAAAATCACTCATCATCAGGGAAATACAAATTAAAACCATGATGAGGGGCGCCTGGGTGGCGCAGTCGGTTAAGCGTCCGACTTCAGCCAGGTCACGATCTCGCGGTCCGTGAGTTCGAGCCCCACGTCAGGCTCTGGGCTGATGGCTCAGAGCCTGGAGCCTGTTTCCGATTCTGTGTCCCTCTCTCTCTCTGCTCCTCCCCCGTTCATGCTCTGTCTCTCTCTGTCCCAAAAATAAATAAACGTTGAAAAAAAAAAAGAATAAAACCATGATGAGATACCACCTCACACCTGTCAGAATGGCTAAAATCAACACAAGAAACAACAGGTGTTGATGAGGATGCAGAGAAAGGGGAACCCTCTTGCATTGCTGGTGGGAATGCAAACTTGTCCAGCCACTCTGGAAAACAGTATGGAGGTTCCTCAAAAAATTGCAAATAGAACTTCCTTCCAATCCAGCAATTGCAGTATTAGGTATTTTCCCAAAGGATACAAAAATACAAATTTGAAGGGGTACATGCTGCCCAATATTTATAGCAGCATTATCAAACAATAGCCAAATATGGAGAGAGCCCAATGTCCATCAACTGATGAATGGATAAAGATGTGGTATACACACACACACACACACACACACACAATGGACTATTACTCAGCCATCAAAAGTAATGAAACCTTGCCATTTTGCAACAAGCTACAATGTATTATGCTAAGTGAAATGACTCAGTCAGAGATAGACAAATACCATATGATTTCACTCATATGTGGAATTTAAGAAACAAAACAGATGAACATATGGCAAGGGGTAGAAAAAGAAAAGGAAGAGAAGCAAACCACACGAGACTCTTAACAACAAAGAACAAACCTCAGTTTGTTTGATGGAGGGAGGTGGGTGGGAGAGGGGCTAGATGGGTATTAAGGAAGGCACTTGTGATGATCACTGGGTGTTGTATGTGAGTGATGAATCAGTGAATTCTATTCCTGAAACCAAAATTGCACTGTATATTAACTAAAATAGAAATTAAATAATAAAATAACACTTGTCAAAGTTAAAAAAAAAAGTGTTAGGCAATTTGTTCCAGGTAATGGTAGAATTAGTAAATAGTTGAGCAAAATTTTTCTCAAGTGCTGTGATTGCCCTCCTGTACACAGGTCCTTTGCCGGTGGTGGGGGTATGTGGATTGGAGGGCTATCAGACTTACTATCTCCCCATGAAGATGGAGATAGACTAAAGGAAAAGAAAAGGTTGATCTTTAGTATTCTAAATAGACCTCACCTCTATACGTCCAAACTTTTTCATACCATAATAGTTTGTTTATATAACTTTTAACTAATGACTCAAAATATTACAGGCAGATTGAAAAGTATACCCATTAGTCATGAAAATTTTACAAGTTAAGTAAAAGCACAATTATCTCTAAAGACAAAATAAAACTTTGGAGGTATTACTGTTTCTAATAAGCTGTCCATCAGGTAAGCAAGGCATTATATTGAGAATAAGATGGGAATAAATGACACCCCCTTCTCATTCCCTAGCTCTCTAGTGACCCAGTTGTTGGACTGGAGCTGTTGTTTATAGTTAACAGCCTCAAGTCAAGGAAATTGGGCCTGAGGTAAGGCGTATATGGTAGATAGGTGAATGAATGCACACAAAAAATTCTATCCATTTATAAAACATACAAGGACACAAACTGAGATATAAGACATGCAAAAAATATTTCATTTGCCTAAGAACTAGGTTATAAGCACATAAAAGAAATTTAGAATAGGATAGCTTAAAAGTTGCAATACAACTTAAAAATATAATTAAGTAGATTAAATAAGTACCTTTTTTAGAGTTAAAAGTTAAGTTAAAAGGTTTAACAATGGACATTGAATATGATGGAATTAATTTTTAGAAGAAGGAAGAGGAATGGTTTTGAAAACCAGAGGGCCTGAATTTCACAGATTCTTAACAACCAGCAGTACTTAAAACCTGGAATAAAAAAAAAAAACAAAACAAAAACAAACCAAAACAATTGGCAGGCTAGGCTCTGGAAGAACCACAAGGGCAAGAGAAAACTGAGTCCCCATACTTAAAGAGACAGTACAACAAATAGCCCATCAGAGATACAGCATAGAATCAGACTTTGAAAGCCAGCTGGAGTATACAGGAGGGAGGGTTATTTACTAATCTCAGAGCAAGTCCTGGAGGGGGACAGAAGTTGCTGGAGACCTCCAGGAACAAAGGGACTGGCAGGTGCCATTTCCCTCCCACACCCCCTAGGGCAAACATATGGGCACCTACAGGACCCAATACCTAACTTCCTAGCACTGCTGCCCTGCCTTTCCACACTGTGCTTCCACCAATCCACCCCTCCCAACAGCCTGCCTCAGTCCAGGGGGCTGCAGAACCCCTCCTGCAGAGGACCAGCTGTACTCCAAGCTAGCTAGCACTGCTGCCCCACCCTACTGCCCCCATGCTGGGCTTTGTAGATCCACTATCTCCAATACACCTTTGGCTAGAGTACATACAGGGCAGTGTCACAGGCCTGGCAGTGTGCAAGCAGCTGCTATAGTGACCAGCACCACTTCAAAGTGATTCCTGCCCCCAAAGAAGGAAAGATAACCACACACCAGTCAGATGGAGGCCCCAGCAGTGGGCTGGAAGCAGACACTAGTCTGACAGCAGGTCCTGCCCACCAATGAAAACTTCTCAGGGGATAACACAGGAAAAGTACACTGCGGTTTGGTGCTACTGCATTCTGGCAAATGCCTGTTCCGATTCAACTCAAGCCCAACGTGGCCCAGATTGGCCCACTGACACCACTGGAACCAAATATTGCCCACCACAAGCAAAGAGCCATTGCAAATGACTGGTCTAAAGGAAAAAAAAGTGGCTCAGCCACAACAGCAGGGTGCATATATCACACATTGGAGACACCAAGTGCCAGATTCTGAACAGGAGACACTGCACAGCAGGACACTACAGGGCCTCTTCTTCATAAGGACATTACTTTCAAGTGCAGATATATCTGTCTTTCCTAACATACACAGACAGACACAGAGAGTTAGACAAAATGAGGAAGCAGAGGAATATGTCCCAAAAGAAAGAAAAGAACAAAGTTGCAGCAAGAGATCTAAGTGAAATGGAGATACATAATATGCCTGATAGAGAATTTAAAGTAATGATTATAAAGATATTTACTGGACTTGAGAAAAGGGTGAAAGACATCAGTGAGATCCTTAACAATGAGATAAAAGAGAACCAATCAGAGATGAAGAACACAATAAGTGAAATTAAAAATACACTAGATGGAATAAATAGTAGATAAAATGAAACAGAAGAATGAATCAGTGAGCTAGAGGACAGAGTAATGGAGAGTAATCAGGCTGAGCAGATGAGTGAAAAAATAATTATGCAAAATGAGAATAGACTTAGGGAACTCAATGCCACCATGAAGCATAATATTCTCATTAGAGGGATCTCAGAAGAAAAGGAGAGAGAAAAGGGGCCAGAAAACTTATTTGAAGAAATACTAGCTAAAATCTTCCCTAATCTGGGGAAAGAATCAGAAACCCAGATCAGGAAGCACAGAGATCCTCCTACAAAATCAACCCAAAGAGGCCCACACTAAAACACAGTAATTAAGATGGGAAAAAGTGGTGATAAGAGAGGAATTTTACAACAGCAAGAGAAAAGAAAGAAATTACATACAAGGGAATCAGCAGATTTTTTAGCACAAACTTCGCAGGCCAGAGGAGAGTGGCATGATATATTCAAAATGCTGAAAGGAAAAAATCTGCAGCCAATACTCTATCCAACAAGGCTATCATTCAGAATAGAAGGACGGATAATGAGTTTCCAGACAAACATAAGTTAAAGGAATTCATGACCACTAAATCAGCCTTACAAGAAAAGTTAAAGGGGATTCTTTGAGTGGAAAGGAAAGACCATAAGCAAGAGTAAGGAAAGTAGGAAGCACAAAATCAGTAAAAACAAGTACATCTGTAAAAATCAGATTCACAAAATAAAAGGATATAAAGTATGGTACCATATTCCTAAAACATGGAGAGGAGAGGAATAAAGAATGGGTTCAATCTTAAGCAACCATCAACTTAATATAGACTGCTATATGCAGAAGATGTTATATGCAAACTAAATAGTCACCAGAAATCAAAAACCAGTAATAGATATACAAAATTAAAGAGAAAGAAATCCATGTATGTGAAGTCAACTATCTTGTGAAAGTCAACTAATCTTGAGAGAAGAGAGCAAAAGAAGAAAGGAATGGAGGAAAACTACAAAAACAACCATAAAACAAGTAACAAAATGACAATAAATGCATACCTATCAATGATTACTTTGAAGGTAAATGGACCAAACTCTCCAATCAAAAGACATAGGGTGATAGAATGGATAGAAAACAAGACCCATCTATATGCTGCCTACAAGAGACTTATTTCACACCTAAAGACATATGCAGATTGAAAGTGAAGGAGTGGAGAAGCATTTATCATGCAAATGGATGTGAAAAAAAAAAGCCAGAGTAGCAAAACTTATATTGGACAAAATAGACTTTTTAAAAAATTTTTTTTTAACGTTTATTTATTTTTGAGACAGAGAGACAGAGCATGAACGGGGGAGGGCCAGAGAGAGAGGGAGACACAGAATCCGAAACAGGCTCCAGGCTCTGAGCTGTCAGCACAGAGCCTGACGCAGGGCTCGAACTCATGGGCCGCGAGATCATGACCTGAGTCGAAGTCGGACGCTTAACCACTGAGCCACCCAGGTGCCCCCAAAATAGACTTTAAAACAAAGACTGTAGCAAGAGACAAAGAAGGCCACTATATAGTCATAAAGGGAACAATCCAACAATAACAATTGTAAATATTTATGCAGCCATGATGGGAGCATCCAAATACTAAAAGCAGTTAATAACAAACATAAAGGAAGTAATCAATAGTAATAAATAATAGGAGAATTTAACACCCCTAAAAAACCAATAGAACAGATTAATGAAACGAGGAGTTGGTTATTTGAAAAGATCAACAAAATTGATAAACCTTTAGCCAGACTCAAAAAAAAAAAAAAGAGAGAGAGGACTCAAACAAAACCAGAAAGAGAAATAACAACTGACACCACAGAAACACAAAGGATTATAAGAGAATATTTTGAAAATTATATGCCAGAAAATTGGACAATCTAGAAGAAATGGATAGATTCCTAAAAACATACGACCTCCCAAATTTGAATCAGGAAGAAATAGAAAAATTTGAACAGACCAATGACCACCAATGAAATTGGATCAATAATCCCCAAACTCCCAACAAACCAAAGTCCAGGATCAGATGCTTCACGGGTGAATTCTACCAAAAATTTAAAGATAAGTTAGTACCTATTCTCAAACTATTCCAAAAAGAGAAAAGGAAGAAAAATTTGGAAATTCATTCTACAAGGCCTGCATTACCCTGATACCAAAACCAGATAAAGAAAAAAGAGAACTACAGAACAATATCTCTGATGAACATAGATACAAAAGTCCTCAACAAAATGCTAGCAAACCAAACCCAACAATACATTTAAAAAAATTATTTGCCACGATTAGGGATACCTGGATGACTCAGTCAGTTAAGCATCTGACTCATGATTTCATTTCAGGTCATGATCCCAGGGTTATGGGATCAGGCCTCCTTTGGGCTCCATGCTGAGTGTGGAGCCCGCTTAAGATTCTCTCCCTTCCTCCCTCTTCCCCTCTCTCCTGCTTATGTTTGCTCTCTCTCTCTCTCAAATAAAATTTAAAAAATCATTTACCATGGTCAAGTGGGATTTATTCTTGGGATGCAAGTATGTCTCAATATTTGGAAATCAATGAATGTAATACATCACATCAATAAGAGAAAGGCATGTGATCATTTCTATAGATGTAGAAAAATTATTTGACAAAATACAACATCCATTCATGATAAAAACCCTCAACAAAATGGGTTTAAAGGGAACATACTTCAACATAATAAAAGCCGTATATGAAAAACCCACAGCTAATATCATACTCAATGGTGAAAAACAGAGCTTTCCCCCTAAGATCAGGAACAAGACAAGAGTGTCTTCTCTCACCACTTTTATTCAACATAGTACTGGAAGTCCTAGCCACAGCAATCAGAATGAAAAAAGGAATAAAAGGCATCCAAATTAGTAAGGAAGAAGTAAAACTTTCACTACTTTCAGATGACATGATATGATATATTGAGAACCCTAAAGATTTCACCAAAAACTACTAGAACTGATAAATGAATTTAATAAAGTCCAGGATACAAAATTAGTGTACAGAAATCTGTTGCATTTGTATTCACTAATAATGATGCAAAAAAAACGAAATTAAGAAAGCAATCCCATTTACAATTGCACAGAAAATAATAAAACACCTTGGTGAAAGAAATTGAAGATGACACAAACACATAGAAAGATATTCCATGCCCATGGATTGGAAGAACAAATATTGTTAAAATATTTAACAAATATTGTTAAAATGGTAGTATTACTCAAAGCAACCTACAGATTTAATGCAATTCCTATCAAAATACCAGCAGCATTTTTCTTAGAACTAAAAAAAAAAAAAAAAAAAATCCTAAAATTTGTATGGAATGACAAAAACCCTGAAGAGCCAAAACAATCTTGATAACGAAAAATAAAGTTGGGGCGCCTGGGTGGCTCAGTCAGTTAAGCATCCAACTTCTGCTCAGGTCATGATCTTGTGGTTTGTGGGTTTGAGCCCCACATCGGGCTCTGTGCTGACAGCTCTGAGCCTGGAGCCTGCTTCGGATTGTGTGTCTTGCTCTCTCTCTGCCTCTCCCCTGCTCATGCTCTGTCTCTCTCTGTCTCAAAATAAATAAAACATTAAAAAAAATTTTTTTTAAAGAAAAATAAAGTTGGAGGCATCACAATTCGATATTTCAAGTTATACTACAAGGCTGTAGTAATCAAAACATTATGGTACTGGCACAAAAATAGACACATGGATCAATAAAACAGGATAGAAAAACCAGAAACAGGGGTGCCTGGGTGGCCTAGCTGGTTAAGCGGCCGACTTTGGCTCAGGTCATGATCTTGCAGTCCGTGAGTTTGAGCCCCGAGTTGGGCTCTGTGCTGAAAGCTCACAGCCTGGATCCTGTTTCAGATTCTGTGTCTCCCTCTCTCTGACCCTCCCCCATTCATGCTCTATCTCTGTCTCAAAAATAAATAAACATTAAAAAAAATTAAAAAAAAAAGAAAAAGTAAAACTGGAAACAAACCACAATTATAAGATAAATTGATCTTCAACAAAAGAGGCGAGAATATGCAATGAGAAAAAAGCAGTCTCTTCAACAAATGGTGTTGAGAAAACTGGACAGCTACATGCAGAAGAATGAAACTGGACCACTTTATTTCACCATACACAAATAATGGTCAAAATGGATTAAAGACCTAAATGTAAGATGTGAAACCATAAAAATCCTAGAAGAGAGCATAGGCAGTAACTTCTCGGATATCAGCCATAGCAACATTTTTCTAGATATGTCTCCTGAAGCAAGGGAAATGAAAGCAAAAGTAAATTATTGGGACTACATCAAAATAAAAAGCTTCTGTACAGCAAAGGAAACAGTCAACAAAAGACAACAAAACTAAAAGACAACCTACTGAATGGGAGAAGATATTTGCAAATGATATATCTGATAAAGGGTTAATATCAAAAATTTATAAAGAACTTACAAAACTCAACACCCAAAAAATAATCCAATTAAAAAGTCAGCAGAAGACATGAACAGATACTTCTTCAAAGAAGACATCCAGATGGCCAACAGACACATGAAAAGATACTCAACAGCACTCATCATCAGGAAAATGCACATCAAAACCACAATGAGATATCACCTCACACCTGTCAGAATAGCTAAAATAAAAAAACACAAGTAACAAGTACTGGCAAGGATGTGAAGAAAAAGGAACCCTCATGCACTGTTAGTTAGAATGCAAACTGGTGCAGCCACTGTGGAAAAACAGTATGGCGGTTCCTCAAAAAATTAAAAATAGAACTACTCTACAGTCCAATAATCCCACTCTGGGTATTTACCCAAAGAATACAAAAGCACTGATTCTAAAGGATACATGCACCCTTATGTTCATTGCAGCATTATTTAAAATAGCCAAATTATGGAAGCAACCCAATGTCCATCGACAGATGAATGGATAAAGAAGATATAGATATAGACATAGATATAGATATAGATATAGATATAGATATAGATAGATAGATACACACACAATGGAATACTATTCAGCCATAAAAAAATGAAATCTTGCTGTTTGCAACCACACGCATGGAGTTAGCGAGTATAATGCTGAGTGAAATGTCAGGGAAAGACAAATATGATTTCATTCAATACATGGAATATAAGAAGCCAAACAAAAGATCAAAGGGAAAAAGAGAGATAAATCAAGAAACAAACTCAACTGCAGAGAACAAACTGATGGTTACAAGAATGAGGCGGGTGGAAGGATGGGTGAAATAGGTGAAGGAGATTAAGAATACACTTATTGTTTTGGCAGCATCTGAGAGAATAAAGACCATTCTCATCAATCAAATGATTGCCATTCCAGAAAATGCTGACATCACTCTTAAGGGACCCACTGTTTTGTAAAGGGTCCTAGAGGAACCCTGTGAAGGGACTTCAGTCACATCATTGTAGAGCTCGGTGTTCTTGGAAAGAAAAAGAGAAGGCTCCAAGTTGACAAAAGGTGGGGAAATAGAAAAGAATTGGCTATTGTTGTTTGCACTATCTATAGTCATGCACAGAACATGATGAAGGGTGTTACACTAGGTTTCCATTACAAGATGAGGTCTGTGTATGTCACTTCCCCCATCAATGCTGTTATTCAGGAGAATGGTTCTCTTATTGAAATTTGAAATTTCTTGGGTGAAAAATACATCCACAGGGTTCAGATGAAACCAGGTATTGCTTGTTCAGTATCTCAAGCCCAAAAAGAAGAGTTAATTCTTGAAGGAAATGATATTGAACTTGTATCAAACTCAGCTGCTTCGATTCACAAAGTCACAACGTTAAAAACAAGGATATCAGAAAATTTGGGGATGATATCTATGTTTTTTTTCTTTTTTTAATTTTATTTTTAATTTTTTTAAAATTTACATCCAAATTAATTAGCATATAGTGAAACAATGATTTCCGGAGTAGATTCCTTAATGCCCCTTAACCATTTAGCCCAGTCCCCCTCCCACAACCCCTCCCGCAACCCTCAGTTTGTTCTCCATATTTATGAGTCTCTTCTGTTTTGTCCCCCTCCCTGCTTTATATTATTTTTGTTTCCCTTCCCTTATGTTCATCTGTTTTGTCTCTTAAAGTCTTCATATGAGTGAAGTCATATGATTTGCGTCTTTCTCCGACTAATTTCACTTAGCATAATACCCTCCAGTTCCATCCACGTAGTTGCAAATAACAAGATATCATTCTTTTTGATTGCCTTGTGATACACTTTTTTAAAGTTTACTTATTTATTTTGAGAGAGACAGAGCCTGTGCAAGTGGGGGAGGAGCAGAGAGAGAGGGTAAGAGAGGATCCCAAGCAGGCTCCATGCTGCCAGTGCAGGGCCACATGCGGGATTTGAGCTCACAAAACCGTGAGATCATGACTTGAGCTAAAACTGAGAGACACTTAACTGAGCCACCCAGCTGCCCCAAGACTTAGTGATATTTAAAAGATGCAATGAGGGGCGCCTGGATGCCTCAGTCGGTTAAGCGGCCGACTTCGCCTTAGGTCATGATCTCGCGGTCCGTGAGTTCGAGCCCTGCGTCGGGCTCTGTGCTGACAGCTCAGAGCCTGGAGCCTGTTTCAGATTCTGTGTCTCCCTCTCTCTGACCCTCCCCGTTCATGCTCTGTCTCTCTCTGTCTCAAAAATAAATAAATGTTAAAAAAATAAATAAAAAATAAAAGATGCAATGAAAGCTGTATTGATTTGGGGGGGGGGGGAAGAATATACTTATCATGATGAGCCCTGAGTAATGTATAGAATTGTTGAATTACTATAATGTACACCTGAAACTAATATAACACTGTATATTAAGTATACTTGAATTAAAATTAAAACATTAAAAAAGTAGATGTATTTCATTGATATGTTATATTTTAAAATGAAAAAACAAAATACAGTATCTACTAAATGCATCTGCTCCAAAAGTTGACATTGAAAATATAGCTACAAATATGAAATAAAAATGGAATTTAAAAAAAGGAGGAGAGGGAGAAGCCCAGGAAGAAGAAGAAAAGAAAAAATGTTAAGGATTATTATTGGGTGATTTTGTAATCATTTTGAAATTCAAAATATTTTTAAATTGAATTTTCTGTGTCTTAGGTCTTTTAAAGATTACACCATATTTGCAGTCAACTGATAATATATGGAGTTTTTTGGTATGAGGTTTCTAATGTATTAATATTCTTTACTTTTTAGATAAAAAACTCAAATGCATGATTAGGGGAATATATTTTACATTTTGATGAAAGAATAAATTATGTGGACTGAATGAAACTTTGGGGGCTCATGACTTAAGTATTATTTAAAAGTCTTCTCTAGAATTACTTTAATTGGTTATGAGTTCTCAGAAATAAAGTATAGCCTTGAAAATATAATCACTAAGCTATCAATTTTAAATATTTATTTTAATTATTTAAAGAAAAACTGATCTCTTTGTCTCAAAATCCTTCACTTCATCAAGCAGAAGCACTCCTATTTTATATGCTAGGTACAATAGCAGGTAGGTGTGGTGGACATCACTGCTACTCCACAGTCTTTCCAACTCTTGTCCCCTTCTGGCACATGAAATCATTATGTTTTTCTACCTCCTTGAAGTTAGGTGCAGTCATGTGTCTTGCTTTGGCTAATGTGCAGAAGAGAAGTGTACCACTTGTAGGTGGCATTAAAGAGCCTGTTCATTACTCTTTATGTTTTCTCTTCCTTTTTTTTGTGTTGACCTAGGAGGGTGCATGTTTCATAGAGTAAATGCTTCAGACAGTCATCCATGGAAGACAGGTTTCCAGGACCTGCAGACTTAGGGTGAGCAAGAAATAAAGTTCGTTCCATTTTTCATGGAGACCTGAGAGTTGTTTGTTACTACAGCATAATCAAGACCCTCTGATTATAGTTGGTAAATCAAAAAAGGTGGTTAAAACAAATAATCTTAAACATGCTGCATATGTAATTCTAATTAGTTTTAGTTTATAATGAGTAGGTGTGTATAAAATAATAAATATTTTTGTTGTTGTTAACCAACAGCTTTCCTTTGAATATGAATTTGTCAACCTGAGTTCCATGCTGTCTTTCGCTCATTACCACGTAGATCATGCTTTGTATGTGATTTTCCCTGGAACAAAGAGGTAAGGACCCGGGAGATGCATTCTGAGTGAATACTCTCATGGCTTTTTACATTGACCCCTTGCAAACATTTTGCACTTGTCTCTCTCCTTTAGGGTTTAGGTAAAGGGGATTATGAGGTACAAACTTCCAGTTATAAAATAAATAAGTCATGAGGATGAAAATACAGCATAGAAAACATAGGTAATAATATTGTAGTAACATTGTGTGGTGACAGATGGTAACTACACCTATCATTGTGAGAATTATGTAATGTATAGAATTATCAAATCACTGTGTTTTACACCTGAAACTGATATAACATTGTATGTCAACTATACTTCAATTAAAAAAAAAAAAACAGACACTTAAAAATATAAGCCTACTTTGACGGCACTTTTTACAGAGACTTACCTTTATCAAGTCTTTCTAAAACACTCTCGTTAGTTTTCATATGAATATCTGTCATTTTCACACTCTTGTTCATCAGTATATGTGGTATTTAATGAAATTGCTTAACTTTAATAACAAGTATTAATGGTAGAAAATATTAGGAATCAACACAACTGTTTCTTAACAAGCACATAATTCATTCAGCTAGAGTAGAAGACTAAAGAATACTAGAGAATAACCTACTGATCATGAGTTTTGCTGCAGAGAGCACCAGTCCAGGCTTTACATTGGAGCCTAGAGAATCAGTATATTGGACACAAATCTGGTACATCTTCTCAGGAATTCTAAATGACCTTCTTCCTTCTCCCTCTTAGGTGGCACCCACTCACACCAAGGTACCTTTCCTCTTGGGAAAGAAACTGAAGAGGTTTTCTCATAGTCTGGCTAGGAAATAGTGGAGTGAAAGTTCTAACCTAGACAGACTGATTCCTAACCAGGGTGAGAGAGGACAGGAAAATACTGAAATGGAGTTTGAGGCACACGATAGAAATAAGACAGCCTGGGTAGGAATGCTGATGCCAGATCAGAGGCTCTCTAAACAATTGCTCAGAAATTAAGCAGCCTCCAGGTAAAGTAAATCAGAGTGTAAACCTGCTCCTTTTGAAAGAGGAGCTATTTCTGCTTTGTAAAATAATTTCTGCAGATGGCTGGAGTTTTCAAATGTTATTTCACTTATCCAGCCATTCAACAAATATTTAATAAATACCTGCTGGGCCATGGGAGATTTTAGGCACTGTGGATATACAGATATAATTAAGGTAAAGCCCAAACATTAAGAAATTTATAGACTGATAGAGAAGACCGGCAAGTACTCAAAAAACTAGAATAAAATAACAATAAACATGGGGTGTGAGCAGCACAGAGGAGTGTATCAAATGCCTTGCCTGCGGCTAGAGGAGTGGAGAGACATCCCAGAGACAATGAAGAAGAGTAGAGTCCTGAGCACTGCACATCATTTTTCTAGGAGACAAGGGGGGGAAAGGACATTTTAGGCAGAAGGAATAGCACACAGCAGGAAATGGAATCATGAGTATAGTGCATTCCAGAAACAGCTGATAACATGGTGGATTTAGAGTATGGCCAGAAGAACCACATAATTCACCCACAAAACCAGGATGATACTTCTGAGAGTGAAATGGGGGTGCTTTTCATAATTGCTCTGGGACAACGGGAACAAACAGGCACTGTCCCAGGTAAACTAGGATGTTTGGTCACCCCAAGGGAGGAGGCCACAGAATAGAAAGGATTTAGGAATCACTTAGACTTGAATTTGAAACAAGTCTTGGATGGTCAGAGGCAGAGTGACTGTGTTCAGTCAGTTATTTGGCTGACAATTTCCTCTCATCTGTAAAATGGAAATAATTTCTTCCTTGTAGGTTTGTGCTATGACTGTATGCGATAACACATATAATGCAGCTAGTATAAGTTAGATTATACTATGTGCCCAATAAATGTTTCCCCGGTGTCTACACTAACCCCACCATAGGACAGAGAAGGAGGATGAGGCTGGAGAGTTAGGCAAGTATTAGATTTCCATAGGTCTTTTATATCATGCTAAGGAGTTTAAATTTCAACCTGGAAAAAATAAGCAGAGGATTTATCCAATCATATTTGTGCTTTAGAAATTTGAGTCTGGCTGCAATGTTTAAGATATATAGCAAGGCAGTGAGTCATACTGAGTAGCTCCTGATGACCTCTGGCACTACAGAACTTTGAGATCTTCATATTTTTGGATGAGACTTAACCTCTGCAGATGTTGGAAAATGGGGGTGGGTACAGCCTATCACTGTCTGGAGGAGTGGGAGGGAGAGCCAGCAATGGTGGTTTAGAATGGGAAGTTCTGACAACTCCCTAAAATCAGGTTCTCAGTGTAGTTCCAGACCTGCAGCATCCGGGAACTTGAATTTGCTAGAAAAGCAAATTCTAAACACTAAGTAGACCTACAGAATCAGCACGTCGGCGGTGGGGGGGGGGGGGTCCAATGATCTGTGTTTTAAACAGCCTGCTGGGAGATTCGGATAGATATGAAAGTTTGGTAAATCTAATTCAAAGTATCCTGCAAGGCTAAAAATTAAATAGGAGATCGAGGTCTGTGAATCAAGAATAGTAATGAATATGTCCCTAAACTAAGGGAGAAACAGAGGTAGGCATTGAAGCCAAAATATAAAGCCAGGGATTTGGAGTACCAGGGAGATAAAAAGAAGGCACCCCTAATTGAGAAAACAAACAAGCAGTTGAGATGGTCTTTGGGAAACACCTGGAATAAGTATTATAGCTTATTTTAGTTTCCTGCTGTAACAAAGCACCACAAACAGGGTGGCTTGAACAACAGAAAATTATTCTCTTATACCTCTGGAGGCTGGAAGCCAGAAACCAAGGGCTGCCTGGGTGGCCTGGTTAAGCATCCGACTTCGGCTCAGGTCATGATCATGACCTCGCGATTCTGCGTCAGGCTCTGTGCTGACAACTCAGAGCCCGGAGCCTGCTTCAGATCTGTGCCTCCCTCTCTCTGCCCCTCCCCTGCTCAAGCTCTGTCTCTCTGACTCTCTCTCTCAAAAATAAATAAACATTAAAAAAATTAAAATAAAAAAAAGAAGCCAGAAACCAAGGTGTCAGGAGGGCTATGCTTTCTCTGAAGCTCTAGGTAGAACCCTTCCCTGCCTCGTTCTAGTTTCTGGTGGTGCTCCACCCTTGGTGCTCCATGACTTGCAGGTGCAACACTTTGACCATGGCCTTCTCTGTGTGTGTCTCTCCCTCCACGTCTCTTCTTACAGCTCACAGTCGGATTGGAGTCCATTCTGATAACCTCATCTTAACTAATTACATCTGCAGCATTACTATTTCCAAATCAAGTCACATTCTGAGATACTAGGAATTAACACTTAAACATATTTTGGAGGCAGAACTGGGATATAAACCAACCCATAACCCATAAACCAGCTCTTATAAGCTGGCCCTGCATAGTTTGGGTGCCCTGAGAATGACCCTGAAACAGAGATTCATGTTTAAATACTTTATTTGGCAAGTCCAAGAAAATACCTTAGAGAAGTGGGAAGGTGGGGCAGGGAAAAAGAAGGCATTCAAGAAAGTGTGTGGGCAACTGGGGCTTAATCCGTTAGAGAACTCTGGGAAACATATAGGACCTATGCCTCGAACACAAAACAAAACCCATGCCTCAGAGGGGACTCAGGTGTTTTTATAGCCCCAGATGAGGGTATTCAGGGGTGCCATGAACTCTTAGGCATTTCCAATCTGCTACAAGCAAAGGAAGAATAGGTTTTACTGGCCAGGAAGGCCCTTAGGTAAAGAGATGCTGGCAGTTGTCAGTCAGGCCAACATACGCAGAAATGGTCAAGACTGAGGGCGGAAGTAACTCAGGCATCTGCTATAAGTGGAAGGTCTGGCTTTAGAAAAGTAGGATAAAATAAGGAAATAAATAAATGCAAACCTCACACATAAGTCAGCAAATTAATGGGTCAGGAAGTCTATACAATATAAAATGGCCAATTTGACTTTTAAAATTTCTCACTGAGTTGAGTTGATTTTATTTACTCTAGACCAAAGCTTTATAGCCACTGAACTGTAAAACAACAACAACAACAACAAACAAAATAGGGAAGGAAGGAAGGAAGGGAGAAAGATTTTATATGATTTTAATTATTGTAAAATTACTGATGAGACTATTTGGAGCTTTTCAAGATAGTTCATTTTTCCAGGGTTGGGAGAATTAAACAACAACAACAACAAAAGGAAAAATAGGGAAAGAGATTCTCACAGCTTCCTACACCTCAGAAGGACACACCTGGACAGAGAGAATCTAAATAACCTGCCCATGATCGTTTAATGAAGTATAGAAATGTCTGGAAACAACGTTTTCTGCTTTGGCTTCTTCTTTGCTTCTTTAGCTCCTCAGCTGTGTCTAACTTATCTGGAAGACTAATATAAACTGAACTGGTATATGGTGCTCTTTTCTAAAGTGGCACAGTAGATTTCTTAGTATTAAGGGTTTTTTTTTAAGTTTATTTATTTATTTTGAAAGAGAGAGAGAGCACTAGTGTACGTGCATGTGTGAGCCGGGGGGTGGGGTGGGGAGAAGAGTAGGGGGGGGAGAGTTGGGGAGAGAGAGAGAGAGATTGAGAGAGAGAGAGAGGACAATCCTAAGCAGGCTCTGCAATGTCAGTGGGACTCCATCTCATAACCGTGAGATCATGACCTGAGCCGAAATCAAGAGTCAGATGCTCAACGGACTGAGACACAGGCGCCTATTAATGTTTATTTTTAAGGTGGACACCTCACATTTTTACATAGGTAGAAGTTAATGCCACCATTATCTTATTAAAAAAAAGGAAACTGAGGTTCAGAGTTTTTTTGCTTAAGGTCATACAGCAAGTTTTTAATAGAATCAGGATTACAATTCAAGATTTTTTTTCTCTTTTATCTGCATTCTTGTCAACTAAATACAACTATTTTCTGGTTATTTAGGAAATATATATACATTATGATCCAGCCATGGAGATTGCTTTCATAAAATATACTTCACTGGAGTTAGAGGCACTCCAACATAATTTGACCTTCTCATATTTGAACTGGGTGGCAGGAAAGTGGCAAATGTCAAAAAAAGTGTTTTTCTTCTTCACATATTGTGCTTTGTAACTCAAACATTTTGCATACAGAATGATGTTTCTTACCAATATAGTAATATAAAATCCAGTGTGGTTAAATCATAATAACTTCAAATGATAACATAATTGAAGTTGTATGCAAAAAAGTTTAGCTAACAAAGAATAATTTTCAACACCAGAATAGCTAGCTGGTCCTGGAATAGTCAACGGAGGAAAGAGAATCCAATTATTACATTCCCAACATAGTATTTAATGGAGAATCAAAGCTTTATAGGCTCATAATTTATAATCATCTCATGCAAAAAAAATCATGAAAATTATACTTGTGAGAAAATTTAAGTAAAGTTATACAAATAGATGCAGATTTTATATTTTCTTTTGGCAATGATTAAAGTTAGAAGGAAAATTTTGTGTGAATCTCTGGATTCTTATAGATACAGTTTCAAATCCTGTCTCCCGCCTATTAGTAGGTGGGATTGTCCTGTGTTTTGTCATCTGTATTCTCAAACTGTCCTGTGTTTTGTCATCTGTATTCTCAAACTTTTATCCCCATCTGCTAATGTAATGCCTGCCATACATCAAATGCCATTAAAAACTCATACTCTAAATAAAACTACTTGTAAGGATTATCAAGATAAATGACAAAGTCTGATATGTTAAGTAGATACTCAATAAAAACTATTTTTATTCCCAGTCATGGTATGTGTTCTTTGTGCTATAGCATGGTACATGTTGGGAGAACTATGGAAAGACACAGACTTTGGAATTAGACAGACTGGGATTTATAAATCACAAATGTGCTACTTTGCAATGTAGTGGCTATGGACACATAAATTAACTTCTCACAAGCTCAGTTGTTTCTTCTCTACAATAAAAAAACAGGAACAGTAAGCCTTCAATGTTGAGAATCAAATTAGCTTATGTATATATGTGGTTCTTTGATTTTAGTGTTTTCATCTCTAAAATGGGAATTCCGGGGCGCCTGGGTGGCTCCGTCGGTTAAGCGCCGACTTTGGCTCAGGTCATGATCTCGTGGTCCATGAGTTCAAGCCCCACATCCGGCTCTGTGCTGACATCTCAGAGCCTGGAGCCTGCTTCAGATTCTGCGTCTCCCTCTCTCTGCTCCTTCCCCACTTGTGCTCTGTCTCTCTCTGTCTCTCAAAAATAAATAAACATTAAAAAAATAAATAAATAAAATAAAATTGGGAATTCCATTCTTTACTATCTTAAAATGTTGTTATGAAGGCCAATTTAAATAATGTATTTGAAAGTGAGTTTTTTAGAAGTCTAATTATTATAAAAATGTTAATTTTTATCACTAAAATTTTATTAAAATTATTAAATATTGTATCATTATTATCACTAAAATCTTTAAAATTAAAATATAATCTAAACATAATTTCTGATGAATAGTAATTTCTCCTATGAAGTGTATGCTTAACTTCCAAATTTAATCAGATCATGGAGTTGTTGAATATTATACCTTATGATTCAATATTTAAAACTTATTTGTAAGGGGCACACTGGGTGGTTCAGTCAGTTAATCGTCCAACTCTTGGTTTCAGCTCAGGCCATGATCTCCCGATTCATGGGTTTGAGCCCCGAATGTGTAGAGCCTGCCTGGGATTCTCTCTCGCTCCCTCTCTGCCCCTTCTCCCCACCCTGTGGTCACGTCTTCTCTCTTTCTCGCTCTCTCTCTTAAATATATAAAAATTTAAAACTTTTTTGTGAATATTTAAGTTTCTAGCAAACCAAATATATCTATCTGCTAATGATTATTAACATTATGATTTTATTTTTATTTTAAAAAATTTTTTTAACGTTTATTTTTGAGACAGAGAGAGACAGAGAATGAACGGGGGAGGGTCAGACAGAGGCAGACACAGAATCTGAAACAGGCTCCAGGCTCTGAGCTGTCAGCACAGAGCCCGACGCGGGGCTGGAACTCAGGGACCGCGAGATCATGACCTGAGCCCAAGTCGGCCGCCTAACCGACTGAGCCACCCAGGCGCCCCTATTTTTATTTTTAAAAGTTTCCTTTAATCAGTCAGCTCTACTCTATGTTAAATAATGATTTAATTGGTAAAGTGCCATTTTACATTACTTTTTAAGGTCTCGCTGCTTTTTGAAATCATAACAGTGTAAAATGTTTTCCTGTAATGAAATTAACAAATTAGAAATATTGATTAATTCCAGTGGATGAAGCCCCACAGGTAATTTCTGAATTGCAAGGTCC
This sequence comes from Prionailurus bengalensis, assembly GCF_016509475.1. Lineage (NCBI taxonomy): Eukaryota > Metazoa > Chordata > Mammalia > Carnivora > Felidae > Prionailurus > Prionailurus bengalensis. The sequence goes on along the minus strand of NC_057343.1, from coordinate 151,833,688 downwards.
CTGTCCTGATGACACTTATATATGAAGTAAGATAAAAGACAGACGAGACTAACGTTGTCAGCAAAATATACATAAAGGAATGTAGTCTAGTGGGATATTAAAGCAAAGAGGGTAGGAAAGGGTGGCGGGTGGGTAGTGGGCTGTGTAAAAAAGGAGAGCTGGGAGTGGCCTGGCATGTTCAGAGACTTGGGCCTTGGAAGTTATAGTCAGGCAATGGTGATGAGAAGAAACAGGAAATAAGTTGCTTGTGGGAGTCCGTGTTTCCCAGGCTTAAGAAGCAATGAATAGACACTTAGGATTTTTAGCTGAAGAATTACCAACTAAAAGTGAAGTTCTGGGGGATTAACTTGTCAGTGACTTCTAGAGCTGAATAGAGTGGAGAAAGAGAACAGCTTCGAGGAATGTCAATAATTTGGGTATAACCTAAGTATGATGACAATCATGGATTAAAGGTCAAGAAGCGAGTTACTACAGAATATTAAGACCTGTACTTATCAGGTGATCCAACAGGAATATAAGTTTGTCAGACAGGGGAGAGAGTTTGGAATTTCTTTGAGGGTGGCGGCTCGAGTGGGTAAAGGCATTGTGGATGATGTGATCCACTCCGGTATAGAATCGTGTCTAATCTCATGGGGCATCAAATTATAATAGTCTTATAACAGACTAGGGCTGGAGTCGCAGAAGTGGACTAGTTCTGTGAAGGAGAAAGCATGGGCTTGTACAGCTAACCCTGGTTTCAGGTATGAAGCTCAGGGAAATAGACTTGGTATGCCATAAATTTCCCCTTGATATTGTAGTCCCCTTGTATTGAAAGGTTTTCTCTAAGAGCCCCTTTTGTTCAAATTACCAGGTAAACTTTCTAGTTATGAAAGTCATTTCTAGTTATTTCAACCTTCACACGTCAACCAACACACTTATACTCTGTTAAGTTGAACACCAAGAAAAGTTGTCGGTTTTCACATTTATTGTAATGGAATGTTCTTTGCAATGCTTTAGCTATGGCCACCTAAATGTCAACATTGTTAACAACACTGTCTCTAAATTAGATACCTCCGGGAAAGCTCTTTTAGTTGGAAGACTCTGCATGTTATAATACTTCCTATATTTGAATGTATTATTAATAAAAGGTAGCTAGCTTCCAAAGTATATGTACTTCCAGTCTCGGAAAGATATTTCCATTATTTTCATCATCTGGGTTTAAATTCAGCTTTGTATTTAAAAGTTTTATGATTGATTCAGAAAATGAGTGAACACAACCCAAAAGAATTTTAGGATTTTAGTGTTTAAAATACCTTTGCCAGTCTTGGAGTTGATTTTAATAAAAGCACAACTGCAGACAATTGTCTATATTAAAAACATTAAAAAACATTCAGCTGTTTCCAGCTGTTTTGTCAGTTTAAGGGATCAGGATTTCTTCTTCCCTGCAAAAATGGAGCTTTGGGTTTGGGGCTTTATCCCCCTATGCTCCTGTGGTATCTCTTTCTCATGGTATCCACCTTAGAAAGTTATGTGAGAAGATTTTGGGGCCATGTGTTTGTGTGGTGCAAGGCAATTGAGAATATGGGTTCCTTTTTCCCTTCGGCTTTACATAAGTCATTTACATATTGAGCTCCCACAGTCATCTCCATTAGTCTTCCTCACTTCCTCTCAGTGCCTCCTCCAGGTGGGTTCTTAAATCACTGAGGAAAATATTTCCTATCGTTAGCTGTGTTCCCCTTTCAGACATCCAAAAGCTACTGGACAAGAGGCAGTTCTTTTGTGCCTATTGAATTTCTTAAAAGAACAAAACAAAACAAACAAACAAAAAAACGCTTCTTACCTTTTTTTGTCATTGAGCTAGGAGAGAAGTCCAAGAGAAATTTATTTGTGCTCTCAAAGTCATACGATTCTTTAAAGTTATGATTGTTCACAGGAACCTGGGCGGCTCAGTTGGTTAAGCGTCAGACTCTTGGTTTTGGCTCAGGTTATGATCTCACGGTTTGTGGGTTGGAGCGTTGCATCTGGCTCTGCACTGTCAGTGCTTGGGACTTTGTCTCCCTCTCTCTCTGCCCCTCCCTTGCTCATGCTCTCTCTCAAAGTAAATAAATAAACTTTTAAAAAGATAAAAAAATAATATTATGATTGTTTAAAGTTATGTGCATTCTTCGTTAGCAGCTCACATTTACAGTTTCTAGTATTATTGTTATCCCAATAACAATGTTAGAATAAAAATTTGCATGTGTAAAACCTAATACTTTTCAGTTGTTCAGGCATTAAGTGAGAATAGGATTTCTTATCCACACTCATACAAACATCCACAACGAGTAGCAACTAATCAAAGTTTTAGGAACTCAGTAAGGATTTATTTCCCAAATAAAAATAAATGAGTGGTTGCTGATTTTCTTCCTTTTTACATACGTGGACAGACTTTAAGATCTATAATTGAAATAGAATCTATATTTAAAGTTAACATAACAAAATACTATATCTCTACTCTCTATATATCTATTTCAACATGTACATTTACTTGCAGCTATAACTACATATACACGTGTGTTGTATCCAAACATATTTAATTTATTAGCACTGAATTTATTCTCCCAGTCTTCCCAGTATTCAGGCAGCAACATGGTTTAAAGATTAATTATAGTTTCCTTGATATTGAAAACTGAACATTTAACTGAAATTTAGAATTAGAGTTACATCTAGAGTCTTCATTGATGTCTCCTTTCTAATTACGGCAAAATGTAAATTGCAAGATAACAACTGAATGTTTCATTCTGTCGTGCTTCACATTGCCTCAAGAGTATGTGTGTTGAGTTGGTATAAGAACGTTGATAAATATTAGCCAATAACTTGTCCAGCTGCTAATGTAAAGCATCTGCTCAAGTGCAAAACTCTCCTTCCTGGAAGTAAAGACGTGCAGGTAGGGTGGGCAGGTGAAATTTCTGCAACAGCAGCGCCCTTCAGGCCCAGGCAGCAGGAGGACACTGCAGAGAATGCCTCGTTCTTCCATTAGAATTGCTTTGGAGCTTATCCAAAAATGAAGACAATTGATCAATACTGCCCTAAACAATTATTTTTAACAAGAATATTGTAAGTTTTCAATCTAAAAATGACATATAAAGTATGTATCTGCATTCTGATTCTCCTCAAGCACTCTTACGTGCTACTGGCCTCAACGATGAAAAAACAGGATTCATAACATCACTGTGTATCGGAGCAGCCAAAAGAAGTTGCTAAATCCAGTCCCAAATTAAATTAATGGAACGATTTTTCTAAAGTACGTTCTTGATCACTGGAGATTGCACCCATGCGAGATCACTCGCATGATTTGAGTCCTTTACGTGCACTTGAACTTGAGAACCTCTGCAGGAGTTTTTGCCAGTCCCGGAAGGTTTGTGACTTTTCAGCACCGTGCTGTAGAATGTCTCCTTCTCCACCTGTAATAATTACTGTTATTTTCAAGCTATTGTAAATTGAGCACGGCATCATTTATTTGAGAAAGCTCTCCTGGCTTGTGTCACTTTAGCCCATTGTTCTTTCTGGCAGGTAAGACCAATCCTATAGCTTTTTAACTTCAAGCCTAAAAGAGGAAAGCAGCACAGCCTGCCATGGCCAAGACATAAATGAATCTAGTTCATCTAACTCAAAGTGCCATGTTGCCTTTAACATAATCCAAGTCACGAATGCTACCTTGTGTTCCTGGGCTTCCCTTCTATTTAGAGTAACTTTCAGTTTCGCTACACTCTGTGCCAAAATCGAGTCTGTGACTGAATTGTGGAAAAGATGTAATTATTGCTTAGTTAGGTGCCTGCTCCATTGGATGGCCATGAGTCACTTTTGTCCTTTTCTTTCTTTCATTCTTTCTTTCTTTTTTTTGTCACAAGGCTCCTGTCCTTTAGATTCTTTCTCTCTGTGTAAAGGGCAAAGTCTCTCTAGACTGTTCCCACAGTGTCCTCAGTCCAATAGGTTACAAAGGTACTAACGCTAAAAAAAAAAAAAAAAAGTGGTACCCTTGGGAAAATCCATTTCTTCTGGGGTTGTTCCTGTTCCAATGAATGAGGACTTCTTTGAGCTTACAAATACGTTTAGCAACATCTCCGTACAAATGATTACAGGTTATTTCATTCAGAGTCCGGGGGAAAAAGCCTTCCCTTCCTGGATATGCATGAGGTGATGAATACACTCTTTTGGAACAAGGAAGCTTTATTTAAAAGACTCTTTGTATGCTGCTGAGTACCCTAATGAGCTATCCAGGGTGGAGCATCAGTGTGGGAGCCATCAGAGAAGGCCCCTACTCTCTGTTCACTAGCCCTGCTCTCCTTTGTTGTTGACTCACCAGTACTCGTCACTCCCCTGACTGAGTAGAAGAAAAAAAGTGACTTTCATTTTATAGCCCAAACCACCAAAGTCATCAGTTTTATATATGGCAAACACTGGACATAGGAACCTGATCTCTTGCTGCTTACGCCTATGAGGGAATCTCTCCTGGTAGGGATTTTGCGACTCCAAAAACAGATGCAGAAAATCTCAGTCTGAAAGCGTGAGGGACATGCTTGTGTGTGAAGTTCACCCTGTTAAATGAACCTTACACCACCGGTGAATCTGTTTAGATACAGTTGGCCAGAATGGATCTATACAAATAAAGTGAATAGTTAAGACAATGATCTAGATCCCTTGGGCCCCAACTGCCTATTTCAGGAGTCATTGCAGAGTTTGCGTTAGAAAGATAATGCCTCAATTCTTCACTTCATGTGACATTTGCAGATTTGGTTTTAATGGAAATGTTTTCTTATCCTAATAGTCATGGACTTAAATTCACACTGCAGTTTGTTTATTTGAGACACAATTTATAATCACACATCTCTAAATTTACAATATTTTAATAACATAGAGCCTGTGGAGAAAAAAAAATCCAAAATTAAATCAGCTTCTAGATGAAGGTGAAATAAGTCTCTTGCTTAAAATATACAGATATTTAAGGTCAGCTGTGAGGGTTTTTTTTTTTTTTCCACCCGATTTATGTCAATTGTTGCCTTCAGTCCCCATTTGCCTTTTTGTGTGTAATGTAATAATGATCTAACCTGGTACCATGCTCCAAAACACTACTACATCTACAGACATCCAAGAAATATGTATCTGAGGCCACACGAGTACAGATAACGTATTTTTGTAGAATGTCATTTGTGCCAAAGTATCATGAAACCCCGCGTGGTTGATTTGATTACAAGAAAGACAAGTAAGCATGTTACCCTGTTTCCTTCAGCTGGCAGCTGCCGATGTGGGCAATTCCAGGCAGAGAGTATCCTCAGTCCTTGAACATAATTTTACTCATGGAACTGAGAAGCTCAGTGACTTTGTGTGACACTCAACCATGCCTTCATGTTTTTGCTCCCCCTGCCTATATAATACTTTTCCTTTTAAGTGACAGGCTGAAAACTTGTGGCAGAGAGTAGAAATGAGTGAGAAAAGTTGTCTACAGGTAAACCCAAAAACTCACAACACAATTCTCATACTTTTGAAAAAGAAAATTACAGTTCTTCTCTCAAAATTAGGCAGCCAGGGTGAATTGCAGAATGTTTTATAATATACGCCTAAAACCTGTACCTTCTGAGACAAGAAGAAAAAAGCCTGTTTCCTCTGGCCCATTAGCAGCCCCTCGAATTTTGGCACTCTGTTCTGTTTGTTTTTAATTGAAACCTCAGTTATAATGAACCCATTGTGAGTAAGGGTGGAATGCCACTCACTATCTGAACGCAGATCAGTTTGCCTGGAGTTTAAATGCAGGAGTATATTATGAAAGAGCAAATATTACATGCAGCTGACACCTTCCATACTAGTCCTTAGAAACCACGTGTCCACTATATAAAATTGGAGTTGGTGGTTTAAATCTCTGTACTTAAAAAGGCAGCTCCCAAAACAAATGAAAATAGCGTTTGAGGGTGCAGTGATGGAAACAATATGGAAATCGGCTAAGAAAGTAAACTCCTGTTGTGTATTCCTGTGCTTGTGTCCAAGGTGCTAATTACACTAAAGACAAGAATTAACAGGGAGAAAATATAGACGAGAAAGAGCTGTAACACCTAATTGTATTTACATAGATAAAGAGAGACTAGATGGGAGAAGAAAAGAAACAATGAGGGAAAAGTTCTCCATTTAGTCTCTAATTAGTTAAGAAACATTTAAATTAATAACACAATCTGAGTAATGCAGCTTATGTGGCATATATCACATTTTCAATTAATTCTTGAAATAGTTACTGGTGTCCTACTTTGTTTCAATTTTGGTAAATTGGCTTACAGTCACTTTTTGATGGGTGTCCCGTAAAGTAAAAATTAGTAGCATCTCATCTGCCATTAACTACTCTTCTTGTAGCAAAACAATGTTAACATATATAAAAGAAAAGACTTAAAATAAATATTGAAAGTGGCCCTATTAATTTATAAGTTTAACAATGGCATCAGAGGGGAAGAGAGGGGAATAAGTTTTATTAGCTTCCTTGTATAGACCTGTAGTAGAAAACCTCTTGATTGTCCATGTTTGATATAAAAGTGGTCACTCGGTGTTCATTATTCCTCATTGATATGATATAATCGTCATCTCTGGTATTTTGGAGTTCAGAGGAAAGGTCTGATATTATAGTACTGCCTTTAAATGGCTAGCTTTTGTGCTAGAATTATGTAAAAATTTGCAATCTGCTGATTACGCTATTAGGGAGCTGCAGCCTCATTGACCTGATGTCATAGTTACCTTCGGAATTCTTAATGTCTCAAGGCAGACTATTACATGATCAAGGCCTGTACTTCTGAAAATTCTCTCATGTGATTGTGGCTGGATATCTTTGTGCGTGCGTGCACGCATGTACGTGCGTGCATTTAATTTTGAGTGATTCGGCAAAAAAACACTTTTGTGTGACCTACTTTTAAAAAGCCGTGATCTTTCAGCCTAGTGAGTCCAGCTACGTTTTTGTCTTTATTTTTATTTTGTATGCCTTCCCACGAAAAGTAGCCACTAAACCATGCATACGTAACGGTTACAGAGGACCAGATATAAGCTAAATGGTGGTCATGTGTAACACTCAGGCAAATGATCTTGACACAGGAAAGTGAATTGGGGAAGTAGTTAGAAAAATCAACAGTTTATTTCTAAGTTTTCTTTCCTAAAAGGAAGTATTACGACTCGAGTATAAAAGCATATTTTTGTTAAATTGATGAAAAGTGAATCAGAAATATTTCTTTTGATTTACAACTCTGTCATCAATGCATGCAAGTCCATGAGTACATTCTTTTAAAAATTTTCCTCTGAGGACTGGCTAATTATCTGTTACTCAACACCCTTTGCCCCCGTTTTTGCATTAATTTGTCTGTCCTAACAATATACCAGTATGGTTTAATCATATATATTTAACCTACTCAGCCTTTTGTGAAGGACATATTTATGTCTCAGAAAACCAAAATGATTCCACTTTGTTCTGACAGAATAACCTCCATTTCCTTCAACTGCCTGTTTTTAGGTGTTATTCTTAGCAAGGGATTTTATTTACTAAATGACATTTCTGCTAACCTGGAAAGGAAGATCTCCATTCTTCAGATACTATCATTACCAAGCTTTAAAAAGACTTGATTGTACCATGTTAGGGAAACAGTGTCAGATTTTCCAACAAACTTTCTCCCCCTCTAATAACCGAGCACAAAAATGAACTTCAAGGGATTGAAATGACTACAAGGCAAATTAATGCAATCAAGTCTTTAGTAACAACTCTGTCCATATCTGTTAAATATTTTCAAACTATTCTAAAAAAAACACACCCAGAAGGCAAACTAACAGTGAATAGAAACAAAATGGTCAGCAGCGTGTGTCGCATGTTATTTGAATGGAAAGTAATTTATCGCGTCTGAAATAAAAGCTGTTTATTCTTGTGTTTCACTGTCTGTAACAATCTTTACCATTTATCTGTGAAAAAGTGAGAAACTGTACCGTTATTAGCATATGAATACTTGACACATCAAATTGGCTGTACAATAACAGAAGGACATTTGCTATTGGTGTATGCACACAGACAAAGCAGCCATTTTGAAAAAAAATGGAATGGTGTGGGTGGTTTAACCCTTTGCTTATCCTAGGTTTCCCACTCCTGATTTTGACTGGAACAGTTTGGCAGTTAGAATCAGAATATTTTTATAACAAAAAAAAGTAATCAGGGGCCATTATGCTTACGATAATTATATTGATGCATACACTCTACTAGAAAAAATAGAGCAGAATGACAATAAAGGAATTTGAGAGAGAGAGATTGTGGTGTGGTGTGTGTGTGTGTGTGTGTGTGTACATGCACGCGCAGGGTGGGGGAAGGGAGTGGAGTCTGGCAGTGTATAGCGGGTACAGAAATGAAACAATGCCTACGTACAGTTTTATTTCATGGCAACAACATAGTGGTCCTTGGGTCAGAGGTGTGAAACTATTTCTCAAAGAAGCTGCATACATAATTGAGGCCCTCTGAAGGGTTCCCAGTTGAAGTTGCCAGGCTACATTCATTTCAAAAGCAGAGCCATTTGTTATCAAATTTAAATTAACTCTGTGCACACTGAACTTGAATTTTAGAGCCCTGCTTACTTACAATTCTTAAAATAGTTGAGAAAGGAGAAAACACGGATCTGGGAAATAGAAATAAGACGGTCCCCTCAAGGAACTGCGGTAGTTCTCATGGAGGCCTGCAGTGTAACAATCTTTCACAGATTAAATTGAGAAGATCTATTTGGAATGATGAGAAACAAATCTGTATTTTCACATGCCATTTTTGTAGACTCAGGTTTATTGCAGAATCTTTACATTTGCATATATGCATTTCAGCGAGGTTTTTACCTTTGTTAGGGTACTAACCCCATTCCCTCCTTCCACCCCCCAGATTAATTATTCTTCACTGTGAGAATTAGAGTAGGATAATTTATAAAATTGTACAATACTCAGACTCTTTGAATATAATATACCAGCTTCCATTCTTCTCTGTAATGGAATACAGTTATTCTTTTCCTAATCTGCATGGCTTTATGCATAGTTGAAACAAAGTTTGCAAAACTCACTAGTTGAGTTTTTTTGGGCAACTTTTCAAATTGTTGATACATTCATTCAAACAAAAAACTAAAAAAGCCCAGTGGAATGTGTAAAATGTCCTGCTTTGGGATCTTTCTGTAACTACATAGAGGAGAAACTTGCCCCAAAAACAATGTGTGCAAGGTTTTTTTCACAGGATGCACACAGACCTAATAACCCATTAGTCTGTGGTAAAAATGTTTACAGTTTAAGCTATCTCGATTATCAGAATTTTTTCCATCACATTCAAGTTGGCAAAATTAATTTTGGGACAAACTTTTATTCCTGCTAAGTTTAATACATAGAACTAAGCCGTCCATTCTAAATAATCCATGTATTTTTCCTCTCTTTTGAAATACAAACGTAAAGGTTTTAATTGCCATCCCCTCATCCTTATAAGACACTGATTTGTTATAATCAAGCACCCTGTTTTCATTGTTACAGTGAAACTTTAACTTTTTAGTCTGAATGCGTAGTAAACTTTGCTTTCAAGGAAATAACAAATAAACACAAAAATGAAAAATCATTAAGGCTGTGATGTTAAATGTAGTCTTCCTGATACCTGCTTGAAAGACCGCATAAGCATAAAGAACATGTTTTATTCCCATTATAAAAATTAGTACTTGTAAAGTACTATGATAGCCATAGAAAACAGAAGCTGATCATTCTAATGACAATGTTCACGATACAAGAATAGTTGATATGTAATATGAAAGTAAAGAAAAAAGGGCATTATGCAATTTTAAATTACTCTAAAAATTATTGAATGAGCACATACAGAAAGTGGATATTAGTCTAGCTTCTTTCCTTCCACTGATATGTGTCATTTTAAAGCCACAAACCATTTGCTTATTTAAAGTTCTCTGCGGCCAATAATACTACAAGGTTAGTATGTCCTACCAAGTGCTCTTTGAGAATCTTGTTTACTTACTGGTCGTAGTCATGTTCCATGTTTATGTATCCATGACAACACAGCAACATAGCAGAACAGTGCTAATTTTATTTCCTTCCTCCTTTCTTTCTTTCTTTCTTTCTTTCTTTCTTTCTTTCTTTCTTTCTTTTCTTTCTTTCCTTTTTTCCCCAACTGCAATATGAGATTAAAAGTAAGAAGCTAAGGGGAACCTGAGTGGCTATGTCTGTTGACTGTCCAACTTTGGCTCAGGTCATGATCTCGCGGTTCATGGGTTCAAGCCCCGCGTTGGGCTTCGTTGTGACAGCTCAGAACCTGGAGCCTGTTTCAATTTCTGTGTCCCCCTCTCACTCTGCTCCTTCCCCACTTGCCCTCTGTCTCTCTCTCTCTGTCTCTCTCTCAAAAATAAACATTACATTTTTTTTAACAAAGTAAGAAGCTAAGTCTTATAAAATAGCAAAAGCTTTTCGAAAGTTAAACTTTATGGGAACACATAACAGTTGCTTGTGGTGACACATTTCTATTATTTCAAGCCTCTACTTCTGTCTACCCATTGACCATAATAGTACCAAATGGTAGAAAAATTAGAATAGATAAAACTTTGCAAATTCTCTAAGATTTTTTATAATACGGATAATGTGATTTGCCTGTGTCAAGACTGAATAATTAGCAATATCAATTTTGTATCCAGACTTGTATACTTTTGTCTTTTTTGAATGCTCCAAATTATTTCTCTAATGTAAAATTCTTTTAAATGAAAGTGTGTTCTACTCCAGGGGACTATCAATGTATTTGTGTCTTAACATTTAGAAGTTCTTTACTACCAACAGTTTGCACTATTGATATATTAGGTTTGTATTAGAATATTTTAATGAATATGCATAACAGAAACTTTTGAAAAATAAAGTACACATTTTCTTCTTTCCACCTGGTTTTTGTTTTTGCTTGTTGAAAGGGTAAGCTTATTATTCTACAGAATTATCTTAAAATTTAAAGTTATCTCAGTGAATCTAAATACTATGTAAATAACCACCCCCTTTGATGGTTAGAATTACTCACTGGGTCTAACAAGATTATATTATATTTGAGGTTCTATTTTGGACTTTTTCAAAATATGCTAACTTTTTCTAAGTCCAAAATTAAAATTTAAGTTCAAATGGTTATTAATGTTTCATTTGATAATTTTATCATAGAAATTTTATCATCATAGAAATAAACTTGAAGATGACCAGATACAAAATACCCCAAGTCTAAAGGTTCATCTATTTGGTACCCTTGTTATTTTGACACTCGATATCTTCAGAAATTACCCAGTAGTAGAAAAACTACTCTGATATGACTGAAAAATGTTCTCATCACCATTCACTACAATAGAAATTAAGTTTTAAAAGCATAATGAAAAATAATTCTCTTTTCCTTCCCCTTTCTCTTCTTTCTCTCCCTTACTCTCTCCCATCTTTTACTTCTTTCTCAATCTGTTTCCTGCTTGTTTCTCCTTTCTGGAGTCTCTTATGCTAAGCCAGTGAACTCACACACATCATGCTCTGAAGAAACTGTGGCACACATATGGCAGTGAACTGGTTTGGTAAACATATGTCTTCACGGGCATTGGATGTCTTGCCAGGAATGAGATATTCCATTTTGGGGAATGAGGGTGGGAAATGCTTAACCACCTACAGATGTTTTGCAGCAAAAGCTAAAGAATTGCAGTCAAAGAGCTGCAAAATGTGTAATTTGGAATTTTTCCAGGTTTCTTTTTTTAATAAGAAAAAAGTTAACAGCTTTCCTATTCATCTCTTTTGAGAAAATTTACAGTCGTTTCCCAGTTCTGCCCCATTCTGAAGTAAGGACAAAAGGCTGAAACCGAAGCTGTCCATCTGCTCCATAACAGTAATGTTATAATGGGTGCTGTCCATTTTTATGCTATTGCTCATGTGTGCCCAGGGGACTGGAACTATTTAATTCACTGATTTCACAGCTCTGTTGTGTGTCACAAAAGGTTAAAAAAAATCCAACACACTTTTTAGCACCCTGTTTACAAGGACTCCCTGTAAATCTAACTGAAGTAACAGATTCCCACCCTGCCCCCCATGCCAGCCCCCCTATTTTTCCTTCTAATTTAGTGCATTCAGATCACAGGTAATAGATGGAACTCACACCATTAACTCGTCCTTTACAAAAAATGGATATTTCAAATCTGCTGTGAATGTTACTTTCAAATGCTCACAAATTCCAGAAGTAGATTTGAAAAGAAAGATGTTTGTCTTTAAGATCTTGGGATTAAACAACTCTGTTTTCCCAGAAGTCCAAGAATTAATGCTCTAGATTAGCAGAGAGTTAATGAAAACCTGCAGAGGAAGACTGACGACTTCTATTCCTCTCCACTGGGCAGGAGGCTGAGCAGTCCCACACACAGCTGGTGTGTGCTGGTGTTTTGCCAAGGCCGTAATGAATCCTGTGCGCTCTGGGGCATTTTCTTGGAGAGACAGAGGTGGCGGGGCAATACCCACTTGGGTCCATTCCGTGGTCTTCTCAGAGCCGGGGTATGGGATGTTAAAAGAGAAAACATGGACGTGAAGTCAAGGATATCTCTCCCTATTCCCACCAAAAAGAGCCTCAATGAGAATGCTTCAGAATATCATATACTTCCTGCAGCCCATTTGTGAGAATATGTTTCTTTATTATTTTTGATAGTTAAAATATTAGCTGTAGATAATGTACTATCTAGATGCAGTTGTCCCTTTCATTTTTTGTATCATTAACCCAACTCACTTTCGACGATGGCAACTATGAAGGTACCTGTATAGATTCTTGGGAAAGCTAGTTTGTGAGTGAACGAGTGTAAAGGGCAGTTGGGTTCCCCTCGTATGCCATTTAAAAATACAGGTAAAAATCAAATTTCTTCATTTTGTTTTTCAATAATGACAGCAAAGATTTATTTTGTGTTCATAGGTTATATGAAAATAATCGATGCTGCAGGCACCTGAAAATTAGAAATTAGAAGTGCTCTCTGACTTTAGAAAAATTCCCTAACTTAGTATGTTTGTCTGTTAACACTTTGCAAATTCACTCTGTTCATTCCTTCATTCCTTTTTATGTTCATCCATTTTTTGAGAATCTACCGTGTGTTAAGCCCTGATTCAGAGAGACATTAACAGGTATTTCAATAGACGGGTTCTGTTGTTAAATAGGTTTAGGAAACACTGCCTACTATATTTTCCTTCTTTGAGCTATAATAGACATCATCATGTACCAGGAAGGCCTCTTCCACTCAAGTGGATCTGAGAAATCCTTTATTTTATTCATATTTTCCCATAATTATTGGAACCTTTGTTTCCTCTAAGCCCTCTTTCCAATACAAAACAAAGTAATACCAGCTGGAATCCTACAGTACCGAAAGTGGTAGTTTGGCCACCATCCGTGTTACACAGAGAACAGTGCAGCAGTTAGGACTATTCTTGTTTCATTCATTTCCAATGGAAATTCTAGTAGTCTTGTTAACCAGACAAACGTTACTAGGAATGCAAGGCCGTTATGCTTCCGGAACACGGGTTCCTTAAAGAATCAAAGTTCTGGATTGCCAAGGCAATTTCTTTTTGCTTCAAATATATCTTTCTTATAGGCAATATAAATAGAATTAAACTAGTTTATAATGCTTCTATTTATTTTCCTGTAGAATAAACTCATTACAGTTAGTGTATTAGAAAGTCTAGAATCCTAAAACTATGGGGCACATTGAGGGAGAGAACAGTATAAAAGACTGAACTGATTTTTACATGTAATTTCATAAACCGATTCAACCAGGTAGACAAAGGTAAAGTTTATTTCTTGAAAAAATTGTTATGATATTTTCTGCTAAGACACATTCTTTCAACAACATATTAAATCTCTCTTGAAAATGCAGAGATGTATTAAATTGTTAGAACTTGAGGTTTGGGCAATGAATTAAAAAAAAAAGTCCTAAATAAGTATAGTCAATACATCTAGATACAGGCTAAGATAATCGTATACTACCAGTCTTTTATTTTAAATTTGAAAGTTTTGTTTTTACTCTATAATAGCTAATGTTATAATGAAATATGTCTTCTTTGTGGAGAGCTACTTTTTCTGGACCACACAAATGAGTGCTCAGGATAAGTGACAGTTTGGTCTGTCAATTCAATTTATGATGCTATGCTGTAAGGAAATTAAAAAATATATTTAATAGAACGTGACAGTAACAATGATATTCTACAGATCTATGCCATTTATGAAAAAAGAGGGAGCCAACTAAAGAAGTTTATGAATCTCCAAGAAAAAAAAGGATCTCATCATAGAACTATTACTATTATCTTTCTGATATTCTACTGAAAGTGAAACACATTCACCAATTTTCCAAAGGCAATTTCTTTTCACTTCAAATAAATCTTCCTTATAGGCAATATAAATAGAATTAAACTAGTTTATAATGTTTCCATTTGTTTTCCTGCAGAATAAACTCATTACAGTAGTCTATTAGAAAATGATATTAAAGGATTTAATTGCCTGTGCATATTAAATATGCTTAACATTTATGAAAATAAACATGTAGAAATTGAATAAATATTTTGCAATAATATAAATGTGAATGTGGATTTACTACAAATCCATAAGGTTGTGTGGATACACAGAACAATAACATACAGTATGTACCTCTATGAGATACGTGAAAATTCTAGAGTATAGAATCTAGACCAAACAAGGGCAAAAATCCATTCTGGATAAGGCATGTGGGATTGCTAATAGATCATAAATAGATCATAAATTCAGTTTACTTAGACAATATCTTTGTATAAAATGTCACATTTATGAGAATGAGAGGAAATTTACAACAACAGACATGGTGTTCTGTTAACCTGCACACTCATCCCCAAGAGAGAATGTGTGCTTGAATATGTGTCTTCACACTTTCAGAATAACATGTATCAGACTTGCCTGACTGACAGCTGCCAATTATTAGAAGTTTCTGTGAAATGAAGAATCGAGTTTACAATATAACGCTAATTAGGAACAAACAAAACTAATGATTAAGTAAACTTAATCAAGTCCCAAAGTCCTGGAGGTGCTATGAAACCTATTCTTGCCTATAAACCTTCTGGGAGGATCCTTTCAGGTTTTAGATTTTATTGCCAGGCAAAGAGTAAGAAGGAAGACCCGAAACCATTTTTGAAGACAGGTAAGCACTTTTATACAAACTTTGTGTTTATTCTCACACAACATCCATGCAGGACTGTTTAATACATTTTTGAGAATGGAACAAAGCTGCCGGAATGAAATGAGTCCAATTTAAAAGAATAAATCCAGGCTTAACTTTGTAAGGCAATTTTTTTTTCAAAACAGGTTTCTTCAGTTTGAGTGGGAAAATGAGTGATTAGCAGAATTGGAATTTTCTGTGTATTGTGTACTAGAGAAAAAAGGAAGAAACTTTAAAAAATATATACTTGGGGAAATTTTGGACTACAAAAGGAAATCTCAGTTAGAATGGAGTTGGGAGGCAGGCAAGGGGAACTCTCACACCCTACCACACTGCCACAATTGCAGACCCAACAAGAAGAGAAAGGACCTTGCATGTGGACACAACTTTACTATCCCAGCCTGAGGATGGAAGATTTCTTCCTCCCCTGGCAACAGCCTAGCCAATGGGAGACAGTTACAGCTCCACCAATGAGAAGCCACTATACTTAGAACTCCCAGCTTACTCCAATGGACTTTTTGCTTATAATTGTCCTGCCCAACTCCCCCTTTCCCCTGTGAAAGAGTGTTCCTCTTTTATGCTCTAGTGTAGTTTGCTTTTCCTGGATCTTTATTCTCTGTTGCTCTTGTAGAAGCCGGTAAAATAACTGGCAGTTTTATTTTTAAAGTTAACATTATTTAGCGATCAGAGGTAGGATGCAGAGAAGAGCCCCAAAAGATTCGGGGCTAGTGAGTAAACAGGTGCTGCTACCCACAGAGCTCATGGGACTCACTGCCTTCTTTCTGGCCTTGGGGTTAGACGGTAAGTTTTCTCCTGGATTTTGAGTTTCATGCTTTATGTCTGAGCTCTCCAGGCTTTATTCGGTGTTGGTTTTAAAACCTTCATTTTTTTTTTTTTTCTTTTAATCTGTAAGAGTACTCATCTGGCTTTCTGTCTGACTCCTTTTCAGAGCTGGACTGTTCCTTCTGGAACTATGCTGGACTTCGGTCTGATTCCTTTTGGAACCAGGCTGTTCCTGTAGAAACTGTGTTCTTAGTGTTTCCTTTTGGTCTAGAGAAAAACCGCTAATAAGTCAAAATGATTTGAGGGCACCCCTCTCCACTGTTTTATGTTTAAAAGATATGGTCCCTCCACATGCACAATGAAAACTAAGTGGACTGACTTAACCAAAAGTACTGGAGAACTTCATTGGCCATCGTGGGGAATTTTCAATCTCTCCAAACTTGTTTTGCTCGAAATTAACTTGGAAGCTGCAGCTTCAAAACAAAAAACCTGAATGGGATGCCTATTTTAAATGGTACTTTGAAGCTTCCAGATGTTTTTTTGGATTCTACGTTTGCCTTTTTGCAAAATAGTGTTTCTAAAGTAACTGAGGCAAACGATCGAAAGAAGTCACAATGGCTTCTGAGGTCTCCGTCCCCCCCTCCCCCATCTTCTTCATCTGCAGACACTGGCAGCCACCTTGTGCTCAGGCCCCACCTTTGGTGCCATCTTTTTCTCTTCTCTCTACTTTCCCCCCATCTCCTTCGTACCCACCAGGCCCCCATTCTAATGCTTTTGTCAAATTTCCCTTTTACTCTGAAACTCCCTTTACACCCTCTGCTCCTGAACCTATTAAAACCACCCCTTTAAAGTTAAGTGTTCTGAGAATCTTAATAAAACCCAAGTTTCTTATGTTCCCTGGACTAAGGACAAATTGCAAACCATAGTTAAAAAGTTTCTTAAAGTGGCTGAGGACCCCCATGATCTTGCTGAAGAATTTAACATAGTTATTCAAGCTTATTAAGCTGGTTTCTCAGATTTATATCAATTAGTCATCGTGCTTATTGCTGTGGGCCAGGACAAACATTGGATGAAATTAGCCTAATGGGAGCATCCTCAAAGGAATTTAGAGAAACAGACCCCTTACTTTTGTCAAGAGACTAGAAACCTTGCTGGAAATCTCCACCACGCATTACAGTAGCTTTCCCTAAATCTTTTGGTTGGTTGGAACAAAATTCAGACTTGCACACAAAAGCCCAATGAATCTGCTCATGATTATTAGAATTGACTCCAAATTGTCTTTAAAAAAATTCTGGTCTGTCTTTAATGTCGAATCCACCTGGGTAGCATTTAACTCTGTGTTTATTAATGGGCCAAACCAAGAGTTTTCTCTTTTAATTAAAAGGACTAGGATGGAAAAAAAATAAATAAAATAATAAGATAAAATAAAATAACCAGGATGGAATGGGGGTTAATGTGGCAAACCAGCTTGCTAGTGTGCTAAATGAGTCACCTAAAAGAAAGACTGCTGAAGTTCTCAATTTTCAACTCCAACAAATGAAGGCCTCTAAACAAAACCCAAACCTTCTGGTTTCAGGTATTATTACAAAGAGGGCATTAAATAACAAAGATTCTTGGGGGACCTGGGTGGTTCAGTTGGTTAAGCCTCCGACTTCAGCTCAGGTCATGATCTCACGGTCTGTGAGTTCGAGCTCCGCGTCGGGCTCTGTGCTGACCGCTCAGAGCCTGGAGCCTGTTTCGGATTCTGTGTCTCCCTCTCTCTGACCCTCCCCCATTCATGCTCTGTCTCTCTGTCTCAAAAATAAATAAACGTTAAAAAAAAAAGATTCTTGCAAATTTAAGCACCTCCGGCACCATCACCTCTCTAGCCAATTTTTCTAATGTTATAATTCCCATTGACAGGGCTACGAGGAACAACAGGGGCTATTCCCAATTTTCCTTTTTTTTTTTTTAAGTTTATTTACTTTTGAGAGAGAGTGAATGAGGGCACGCAAGGGAAGGGTAGAGAATGAGTGGGAGAGAGAGGGAGAGAGAGAGAATCCCAAGCAGGCCCTGCACTGTCAGCACGGAGCCCAATGTGGAGCTCAATCTCACCAACTGTGAGATAGTGTCCTGAGCCAAGATAGAGTCACACACTTAGCCGACTGAGCCACCTAGGCACCTCCCAATTCTCCCTCTTCATCAGCTTAGAGAAAGCACCCTCCAGATGGGGAATTAACTTCTCTCTTGTCTGAATTGACGCTGAAGCGATATTCTGGGTGCTTAGCCCCATTGCTATAAAGCAGCCCCTGCCGCAGAGTCCTAAAACGCTTCAAACAGTAGGGGTCTCTAATAAACCTCAACAGGTTCTTGTCTCTGAACCTATTTCCTTTAGTCTAGACCCTTTGAGAGCTACTCACCCCTTTTCTCCTTAATTATTTTAAGTTTATTTATTTTGAGAGAGAGAGGGAGAGAGAAAGAAAGAAAGCACAAGCACAGAAGGGGCAGAAAGAGAATGCTGAGCAGGCTCCATGCCATCAGCATGGGCTAGGGGCTCAATCCCACATAGTGTGCTATCATGACCTGAGCTGAAACCAAGAGTCAGATGCTTAACCCCCTGAGCCACTCACGTATTCTCCTTTTCTTCTTAATTACTCCATCCCTGTTCACTTAACTGGGCTAGGATTTTTAAAAAATGTTTATTATTTTTGAGAGACAGCATGAGTAGGGGAGGGACAGAGAGCAACACACAGAATCTGAAGCAGGCCAGCACAGAGCTGCCTGCACAGAGCCCAACGCAGGGTTCGAACCCACAAACCATGAGATCATGACCTGAGCTGAAGTCGGACGCTTAACTGAGCTGCCCTTTTTCTTCTTGATTACTCCACCCCTATTCATTTATTGGACCAAGATTTCTTAGAAATGTATCATGCCACACTTTCTTCCAGAAGGGGGAAATAATTCTAGAATTCGACAACAGTAATCAAAATAGCCAACTAGGGGAATTAAATGACCATTTGACATGTTTCATTCATTCTGTGTCTGATGGCACTATAGTGGAGTCTGGGGACACTGATCAGTTTTTCCTCTTGGATCACCTACCATACTCTTCATACGCAAAATCCTAATTGATGTTGGTAGAATCCTCAGTGCACGTCCCATCAAGAATCAAATAGATCTCTCAAAACTCTTCCTATAATTAATCAATGTCCTATAAAAGCTCTTGAGGGCATAATAGAAAATTACAAGGCTTAGGGCCTCATTAATGCCCACACTAGTCCCTGTACCGCCCCTATTTCACCCGTGAGAAAATCCAGTGGCTGAGGATGAAGGTTTGTCCAGTATTTGTGGCAATGAATAGCACTGTTACCCTTTGGTACCCTGATACTCCTAACCCCCCATATGCTACTAACACCCGTTTCCACTGAAAGCAAATTTTTTACTGTAATTGATCTATGCAGTGGATTTTTCCTGTTCCACTTGATAACAATAACCATTATCTTTTTGCCTTCACACTTGACAAGACCAGAAATATACCTGGACGGTAAGTAATTCCCCAAGGTTTTACAGAGAGTCCTTCTTTTCACAAACTTTAAAACCTGATTTGGATGTTACAAAGTTATCTGCAGGTTTTGCCTTGTTAGAATACACAGATAATTTGCTTCTCTGCTCTCCTCCTCAAACCTCTTCACAAGAAGAGAGCATCCACTTGTTAAAACTTTTGACTTTAAAGGAACAGAAAGTCTCCAAAGAAAGAGTGCAGTTAGCTCAAGCTCAGGTTCGATACTTAGGGCATCTGATCTTGGAATAAGGGCTACATTTGGACCCACATGAAACCCTTCATCATTCTTTAAAACTGACAGATTACTTTTGAGTCAATTTATAGGAAACTCATTTAGCCAATGCACATTTTTCATGGCTTCCTGATGGTTCTTATTTAAAGGATGAAAATAGTAAATATCATGCTGGATGTGCTTTTGCAACTCCGTGTAAAGTTGTTGAGGCAGTACTGATTGCCAGCACTGGCTACTTCAGCCTAACAGGCTGAGTTACATGCTCTTACTCAGGCTCATAGTTTAGCCAAGGGAAAAAACGCAAACATTTATACTGATAGTTGGCATGCGTCTTGGAATACTATGGAAACAATGAGGTGTTCTTACCTCCAATGAAAATAATTTTCAGAATGGCTCCTATGTTCAAAATTTATGAGATGTTATACTTTGGCCAGCTGTTCTGGCTATTATTAAGCTTTCTGGGCATTCCAGACTTGACTCTCTGGGGGCCAAAATGGTCTACTCTGCTGATATTTCCACCAGAAATGCTTCTTTCAGGGAGGCCTATAGCCAAACCTCTGGCATGATCCAAAGGGATAGTCTCCCAAATTATAAATTGTCCCCAGAGAGGGAAAAACAATATGAAAATCTAATAATTTTTGCCTTGATTAAAAAAAGAACACTGAGCCAAATAACAATCTGGCCTTACTAGAAATCCTAAAATTCCCACTACTTACACCTGTACATGCACTAAACTATTGGTCTACTAACAAAATGATCGCTTTCATGTATCCCACCAGTATTGGTGGGAAAAAGCTAACTGGATATCACGAAGTGGTGATATCCCTTGTCCCACCTGTCCAAAGTATAATCTGGGGGAAACCTGTTTGTACAAACGGATTTCATACAGCTTCCCCATCTCGTGGATATAAATGTTTTAGTCATGCTCTGTATGTTTTCTGACAGGCCCAAAGCTTTCTCTTGTAGACAGGCCAACGCTTCTTATGTTAGAAAAGATTACCCCTACCTGGGGAACCCTCTCAAACTTCATAGTGATCAGGAACCCATTTTACCAGTCAGATGCTTCAACAGGTCTGTGATATTTGCCTGGTTTTTAAAACACTTTAATGGTGCATTCCATCCTTAATCCTCTGAGTTTGTTGCATGCACTAACAGCTCTATTACAACTTACCTGGAAAAATTTGTAGCTCCAAATAGGTTGGCTGAAAGCATAGCCTTTGGTCCTTCTAACTCTCAGATCTACCCCCTTGGGACCTGAGGCTGCCACCCTTTGAGATAGTCACTCTTGAGATTGTCAAGTGCCAATGCCCTTGGCCCCTGCCTCTTCTGATCCATAGTTAGTAAAAGGAGATATACTTCAATATTGTAAAATTGCTAATTGCTTCTGTTAAAGATATCTGTAGTTTGGTAGAGCAATGTTACACAGTGCACTCTGGGGAGATGATGGCCTTAAGTATAAGGGGATTTATCTATTGGAAAAGACAACTCCAGAAAGAGTATTCAACCTCTCTGGGAAGGCCTTATCAGGAACTGCTAGCCAATCTTTGTGCCGCTAAACTCTAGGGACAGACTACAGGATTCACATGATGCATCTAAAGAAAGCACCCAACACTGACTGGATCTGCATATCATCTGGTGACCTGAAAGTAAAGATTTCCTGGAATTGAAGCAGATGACATCTGATGAGATGTTTTTCCCAAGATGTTCAGACCAGGTCTGGATATCTTATTCTCACTATTGTTTTCTCTTTTTTCTGTGGAAAAACCATGTCTCTGTATGCATTTCCCAGGCCCTTGTGAAAAGGGGAAACCCCTTTTTTTGATTATGGCCTTTCAGAAACAGCCTCATTGTGATCCTGGGACAAGGTAATTGTCACTTGCTTTTTCTGAAGGTGTAGAAGGTTCACAATTCACAAAAGTCTTGTTTCATCTGAACTATTAAATGATTTTTGATTCTTACCCAAATTCATGGTCTCTGAATTTGCAACCTTACAGGATGTATTATCGATAAGATATTTGGTTCCAAACAGTTATTTGAGATAATACATTTTAAAACATCTTAGAGGTTTTGCTATTCTGCAAAAAGTTCATCAGCTATCGCTTCGTCTTTATACCTGAACTATATCTTCCTAAAAGAACTCAGTTAATTTTTTCATTGAGCTCTTGGCAGCATTCAGTCATCTGCTTTCATGGTTGCTTTAAGTGGAAGCTTCAGGAGGCATATATGACTCTGGATTTGCTTTTATAAGGAGAACCATTCTTCCCTAAGTTGGAATAAGTGCCAATAAATATTTCACTTGACTACTTTCAGACATAGAGCCCTGGTTTAGAGTCATCATACAACTTGGAATTGTTAAATTTCTTGTGTTTTGTGTAATTATTTTAACTTTTGTATTTTGTTGACTGTTGAACTTTTTAAAAAAAAAATGTGGCTCAGTGGTTTGAGATAATCTCCAACCCTTATGATCTTGGGAAGAGACAGACTTGAGGTTGAAGTACTTGATAGTTTCTCCCTCCTAACTTTCCTTGTTACTTAAATGTGGCTTTCCTTGGTTTTCAACTGGTATATACTTTCCCTCTGACGTAGAACATGGTGACTATAAAAGGTCCTTCGTGTTACTTAAGAACATACCACTACATATAAAGAAACTGGCTATTCATTAGTGATTCTTTCAAAGAAAATCTTTATCAAAAGGGGGATATGTGAAAAATAATAAAAGGAAACATTTAGAATGGAGTCAGGAGGCAGGCAGTGGGAGTTCTCATGCCCTAGCATACTTCAACAATTACAGACCCAACAAGAAGAGAGGGATCTTGCATGTGGATACTACTTTACTGTCTCAGCAAGAGGAAGAAACGTTTCTTCCTCCCCAGGCAATGGCCTGGTCAATGGGAGACAGTTAACAGCTCCACCAATGAGAAGCCACTATACTTAGAACTCTCAGCTTACTCCAGTGGAATATTTGTTTATAACAGCCCTTCCCAACTCCCCCTTTCTTCGATAAAAGGATGTTCCTCTCCTTTGTTCTCTGGACTTGCCTATGGTTTGGCTCTAGTTTGTTTCTCCTATATTGTAATTCTCTACTCTTCTCAAATAAACTGATCTTTGGCTGGGGTTTATTTTCAACAGCCTTCATGGGACTTACAGTCTGAGAAGAAGACAAAAAGCAAATAATCAAAATAAATGTGTGTGTGTGTGTGTGTGTGTGTGTGTGTGTGTGTGAAAATTAAGGCATCCTGAAAGGATAGAGTGACAGAGGTATTCTTTTAAATAGGTTGTCCAAAGAACAGCTTTCTGAAGAAATTACTTTTGAGGAAAGATATAAATGAAAGAAAGAAGCAATAAAATACCTGGGGAAAGAGTTTTCTAAGCAAGGGATCAGCAAGTGCAAAGGCCCTGAGATGGGGACATCCTGCTGTGTTCCAGGAGTAGCAAGGAGGTCAGTCTGCTTGGAGAGTAATAAAGTTGATTAAAATGAAGTAGGGGAGGCAGCTAAAGTTAGATCACAGAAGGTTGTATAGGTTGTGCTAAGGACTTAAGATTTATTCTAGGTTTGATGGGAAGGCAGTGGAAGGTTGCAGTCAGGGTTATGATATTTGCATTAAAAACATCACTCTGAAAAAAAAATCATTCTGGTTGCTTTTTGGAGAATAAATGGTAGGAGTGCATGACTGGAAGCAGGGAGACAATTTCAGTGGCTCTCACAGTAACTCAGGTGGAAAATGCGGGGACTTTGATTTAGACTGTCAACATTGATGTCTCAGTGGCAAGGCACAAGTTTAAAAGGACACAATGAACCTCTTTCAATCCTGTCAGTATGGCTTTGCAGCTGCATGTGTGACCTCATTTGAAAATAATGTCAAAAGTCTAAATTTGACTTTTTTGTGACTGTGAGTCCCGGGTCATAAGGACCTTCTACTTACCCCTTGATGACCCTAAAACTGGCAATGTTAGCCCCATGGAAGTGGTTGCACCTCTATCTCCATGCCAGGACAGTTTTGTAGATGCTGGTATAGCCTGGACTCATGACATTACCACACTCAACAAGTCTTCTCTCAGAACCTCTGTTTCCAGTGCAAAGGCCCTGTTGATCTTTCTCGGTGGTGACATGAATCTCTTTTCACAGACAGGATACAGACTGCCCTCAAGAACTTTTCATGACTTCCTGTGCCCTTCTTTTTTTCCTTTGCCTGCGGTTTCAGACAAAGTTGGTAGCTATGGTCAAACTTTGTGGAGGAAGGGAAGGATTAAACTACTCCAGACCCGTATTTTCTGACTACAAAGTCTGTCTTCTCCATACAGCCAACTTGAAGGAGCTTAGAGAGAAGCTGAAAGACTCTTGCTTCAGTCTTTTCAAAATCTCCCATAAAAGACAAGTAAAACCCTTTAAAAAAAAAAAAAGGAAAAGAGCAGTTTTATATATACATTTCTATGCTTTTCTAAAGGTTTTGTTATATTAATTTTTGGTATTTTTTGAGTCACTTACTGTGATGTGGAATTTTTCCCCTTCCCACTTGCCTCCAAGGACATAATATTATTGCAGGCTTTCTACTAAAAAGAGAAAATTACTGCCACAAGTAGTGCGAAGTCACAGAGAGATCATATTCCAGATGGAATAGTTTCTGAACAAAGAGGATGCTTTTTAAAGATTCGACTAAATGTGACTTTCCAAGGGCCAGTGTAGGCAGTCTAGACGCTAAAATTACCCAGCCCATCTATGGATGGGAGGGGCTGTAGCTCTCCGGGAGGACCTCTAGTTACACACAGGGCAGTCTGCTGACAGCTGGAAAGAGCTTACTCTGAGGGTCAGATGGCAGAAACATTAGTTTCCTCTCCTGTCCTATCACCTTGATTCTCAGTGACTTTCATATGTGAAATATCATATGGAAAATAAAAAGGTGTTTTTATCTTGTAGTATCAGTGTTTCAAAGTATTTGCATTTTTATTGCAACAAAACATATATGAAAGCATCTTGTAAATTGTAAAGCACTATGCAAATGGAAGTTGTTAGGATTGTTACTGCCTCATTTTTTCATAAAATCCTGGGAAGGGCAGGTGTTAATACAACCCCTATCATATAAGGCGGAAATTAGGATGAGATCAGAAGATGTTAGCTCCATGTCCTTCTAGTGAATGATTTGAGGATTCCACAGAGCCAGTTAAACACTCGTATTAACTCTCTTCTCACCGTAAACCAGGTTTGATAATAGATCTAATTAAGAATAGAAGGATGAAGGAAGTGACATGATCAAGTTTGCATTTGCATGGATACAGAGAATACATTGTAGGAAAACAAAAAGCTGGTGGTAAGAGAACCAGTTGAAGTAGGTCAGGAGAGAGAAAATAGTGGGCCTGGGTGAGGTTGGTCCTGTAAGTCAAGGGGCAACAATGTTTCAAGCATAGTGCCAAAAGCTCAAATAAAAGGAGGATGGAAAGGGTCCACTGGGCTTATCTGCAAGGTTCCTTGTCAAGAGCAATTTGTAATGAACTGGTAGGAAGCAGAAATCTTTGTGTTAAGCGCTAAATGCAAAGTGAGAAAGGGGACCCTCAAACTCTGAACTAAGAAAACCCGATAGCTCAGTTAATTCCAAGATTAATAACCAGGATTCATTTTGTATTTTTTCAAATAGGTGAATCAACTTTCAGCCTTTCTTGGACTCTTTCCTTTTTGTTAGAAGTCCTCTTTATTCCCCCCTTATGGTTTAGTGACATTGTTTCTTCTCTAAAAGAAAAATCAGAGGAAAAATCTGCGAGCAAAACCTTGTCTTTAAGCCTACATAGAAATCCAAAGCAGTAGAATTTGCACTGGGTCTTCAAACATAAACTTACAGACATATATTTCCATAGCTACAAGTCAGCCCTGACATGATTCAGTTCTACTGAGGGAATCACCTGGCTAGACGATGGCAAGAAACTTTGTAACTTCAGAGAGTGTGAAACCTCCTGGCCAAAGTCTAGACTGTCTAAATCATTCTGAAACTAGCTATTGTAATTACTGACTAGATGGTTTGAGGAGGTATCTTGGTAAACCAAAGAATCCATTGTTTAAATTTATACTTTTTGAAGGATTGTTTTGGAATCATAAAGGCAAAACATTGTTAAAGATAGCTTTTTTAAAAAATAAAACCATTCAGTAAAAGGTTAAGGCCTGTGCTGAAGATGATTTGTTTTCCTTGATAACACAAAGCTTTTAATTAAGAAGACACTTTTCCTATGAAGACTATTATGGCACAACTGAAAAGTCCTCTCTCCCTACATATATTACCATCATAGTTCATGAAATACTTTGGTGTGCTTACTCTTTTATACGTCCATGCCCCTCCACTCTGTCGTAAGCCTCTTGGGGAACAGGGACTGTTATCATATTCATCTTTATATCCCCAATAACTAGGAAATAATTGGGACTTAATACATGCATTGAATGAATGAATGATTTTTTATTATCTACCCAAATATATCTGTTAGTCTCATTTTGAATTTCCATTGGTACAATAAGAATTGGAATTTTTCTGTTGTCTTATAGAGATGACTATTTTCCCCACAATGCATTTGGAATATTATTACTAAGACAATGGAAAAGAAAATGTCACAATTCATTTGAAATGCAAAGAGCAAATAAACAGCAGTTAAATAACAGACACTAAATGTTGCACATATGTCAGGTAATAACAAGAATGCTTTTCCTAGAATTTGAAACATTGATGAGTGAGATTGTTATGGCATTAGAATTTTTTTAGACTAAAAAGGATCCTGATGCAAATTAATATTATATGCATTAGAAGAAAGGAGAGAGCAGTGAATTGGTTGAATCAGTTCTACTGACAGAAGACTCCATAACTTCAAAGCTTACTATTTGACACTTTATAAGACAGAGTGAAAAGGATGTGGCTGGGAGAGAGAACGAGGACAGTTTTCTTTGGTTGCAATGGTTATACTTTTCATTACTTCCTATCTCCTTGGGGGTTACAGTGGACCCCTCAGGAAGGACTTAATACTTTGCTAAAACAAAACATAGTTCAATAAATAACAACACACATATACACCATTGGGTAAATTCATTGAACTGGGCATTTATCTGTCCAACTCAATCTTCAGTCATAACAAAAGGGGCAGTGAAACTTTTCAAAGTGATTCTGATGTATTTAACAATGGTGCATTGAAGAATGAAACTTCATTTATGCTTTCTAAAAAATTTTAATAGGGCAAGATGTATTTCATTTAATGTATAACATTAAGACACAAAATTTGGACAGTATGCACACAGAAATTCTTGTGGAACTTAAAATATATGGAATGACAGTCTTAAGCATGATTTTGTAGGATACCAAGTGCTGTGCAATAATACTTAGGAGACTTCACTAAAAATGTCAAGTAGTGACAGTGGTCATTCAATTTTTTGTGTTATCATACATTTATTGAGTGCTAGGCCCTGATATCACTCCTCTAGTGATAATAAGCAAAGAGGCAGTTTTAAAGATATAACTTGTATTGTTTTCCATAGAAAACCATGCAGATCTGCTTATTGGAATTTATCTACTTATTAGAATTCTGAGTGAACTTTTCTGTCTATAACATCTGCCAGGAAATTTTACAAGAATAAGTTAACTTGTGGAATTTCTGACCCTTGTTCTTGGATGATATACTGTGATGTCAATAATATTTGCAGCTACTATGTGAACAGCTTTTCCTGAAGAGATTCTTAAGTCAGAATCTGAGAGTGAGGAGAAGGTTCTTTTTCTCCTGATCATCTAAGCACATCAAAATGAAGTTGCTGTGATGAATGTTCCATCCTTAAAATAAATGTGCTTGGAAAAGAGCTACCTCAAGGGGATGGCATTCTGCATATATTGCTACTTTCAGAGCAAAATAATTAGACTCCCTTCCATATCCTCCCCACCCAAAAAATGGAAAACGAGATCATATTGAGTGCCATTTAAACATTGAAGGGTTGACTGTATGATTTTATTTGATCTCATATATCTTTCCATATCTATATATCTAGCCCTGACCTCATCTAACCTCCAGACTCAAAGGCCACCTGCCTGCTTGACAGATCCACTAGAAGTTAATAGGCATCTCAAACTTAGCGTGTCCAACACTTAAGGCTTTGTCCCTGCCCCTTCCAACAATTTCCTTTCCCATAGCCCTCTCCCTTGTAGCAAAGTGTACCACTGCCCATCCACCCAGCAAGCCAGACAAAAAACCTAGGAATCATTCCTCATTTCTTAATTCCTTTTGTGCAGACAGTTCTTCAGAAGTCTTATTAGTGTTGCCTTCAAAACACATTCTGACTGGGTCCCCTTTCAGCTCCTCCACAGCTACCACCTCAGTCTCAACCACCATCATCTCTCTGGGAGGCAAAGGCCTCCTAAAACTGATCTCTCTCCTTCCATATTTGCTGCTTTGTAGTCTATCCTCTACTCAGTACATAATTTTTTGAAGATCTAAATTGGAGTGTACATTCAGTAAATAAGACCCTCTCATGGCTTTCCACTGCCACCTCCTTCCGCAGTCTGCAGTACTGTATGTGATTGGGACCTTGCCTGCCTCCCTAACTTCAGTTCATTCCACTTTTCTCTCTCATGACATTCTGATTGTCATGGGCCAACCTGTGAACACACCAAGCTCACGCCTCCTTAAGGCAGTTGAATCGCCTCTAATATTCCAGATCTTCACATTTGGTTGGGTTTTTTTGATGGGGTGATGATTGGGGGTCAGCTCAAATGTGACCTCCTCAGATGTCTTCCATGACCACCTAATCTAAATCTTACCCTGAATCCATTACCTAATCCATTACCCTATTGTTTTTTTTCATAGCTCATATCACAATATGATACTTTGTTTTTTAGTGGATTGTCCAACTCTCTCAAGGAAAAAATATCCTCCATGAAAACAGGCATTTGGTCTGCTACCTCAACCACAATATCCATAGCAGCTGGAACAGTGTTGGTCCCTAGTTACCACTTGTTCATATTTGTTGAATGAATAAATACATGAATGCAGCCCAGAAGTTTTATAAGTATATTTCAGAATTTAGCAATGAGTAACACTATACTAAAAGTAACAGCAGGCTGAGCTTTTGTGCAGTCATTAATTATTAATGTGTCAACTGCGAAGGGCCTAATAAATCCAGGTGATAGCACTTCAGTGGTCAAAATACATTGTACTCTCTGTGGGAACTGAATCCCTGAAGAATTGTAATCCAAAAGCTCAAACTTTTTGAGGTTGTAGGTTGAGATGAACTCTTAAAAAAAAAAATGTAGAGATCGGTTAAGAGAGGCTGACAAGGGTGCAAATGTATAGAGTGAATGGAGTATGAGCTTCAAACTTCTGATGACGAAGGATAACCAGGGAGGTGGAAATGCACCAAGTGAGAAGAGCAACCCTTAAGAGACTTTTTACTTGGCTTGACCTGAATTGAGATGAGTTTTGATTACAGTAAAGGTTTAAGGATAAGGTTAGGAATTAACTTGTGTAATAATAATGTCTTATAAGTGCAGTAAGCATTAGGATGAGTTTTCTTTTTTCTTTTTCTTTAAGTGTTTGTTTATTTTAAGAGAGAGAAAGTGCATAGGTGGGGGGAAGGAGTACAAAGAGAGAGAGAGAGAAAGAAAGAATCTCAAGCAGGCTCTGCACTGTCAGCACAGAGCCTGATGCAGGACTCAGTCTCACAAACTGTGAGATCATGACCTGAGCCCAAATCAAGAGTCAGACACTTAACTGATTGAGGCACCCAGGGATCCCAAGAGTTTTGTTTTTTAAAGAATGTCACCGGGGTGCCTGGGTGGTGCAGCCCGTTAAGCGTCTGACTTCAGCCAGGTCACGATCTTGCAGTCCGTGAGTTCGAGCCCCGCGTCGGGCTCTGGGCTGATGGCTCAGAGCCTGGAGCCTGTTTCCGATTCTGTGTCTCCCTCTCTCTCTGCCCTTCCCCCGTTCATGCTCTGTCTCTCTCTGTCCCAAAAATAAATAAACGTTGAAAAAAAATTTTTAAAGAATGCCACCTTTGATCATGGTAGGTAACCCACAGAAACAGAAAAAATAATAGTCATAGAGAGTATGGAAAACAAAATCTCCAAAAGCAATATACACAGTGTATAAATTTGAAAAAAAATGCAAAAAAATATGAGAGCCTGAAAAGGTCCAAAAAAATATAAAACAGAAGATGGTGACCTGGACTCATAAGAGTTGATACCAAGTTTAGAGTTAAAGACACACTCAGTCGCCCCTAATTATCCATGGCAACATGGCAAGTGTTAACCCCAGGACGCCTCTCCTCATCACCCAGCAGTCAGAATGCAATGTGTGAATTTGGAATAGAAACTCATTTCGCTCTCACAAAACATAATTATGAGGTAAATTTTCTGGAAAAACAATGCATGTAATAGATTCCAAAGTCAAGTGGAAGTGATTTTTAAATTATTTGCTATTTTGGGTTATTCAAAATAACCAAATGTTGATTTTATAGCTATATCATCACATATTTGAAATGAATGAGAGAATAAATGAATTTATATACAGTGAAACATTAGATTGGGGTGGTAATTGGCTGCAAATAGAAAAGTAGGGCAGTTTGATATATAAGCTCTCATTTCTAGCATAACTTTATGTTTTAAAATTTATAAATATTATCTATATAACATATGCACACATATGGAATCAAATGGATTTCAGACTAGAATGCACCTGACATAATCTAGTGCAGTCTTTCATCATCACAGGCATAAATTCTCAGTTTTATCATTCAACATCTACTCAAACATGATCAAAATTATTGTGTACAGGGTGACTAAGGAACTTTAACCAGGGAGGTTGTGGGTTTTGCTCAAGGTCACACTATTGGCTTAGGGTAGAAGTGGCATGGCTCTTGACTCCTAGGGTCGCAGTCTCCTAAGAAGAGTACATCCCCCCATCCATCATTGGATAATTCAAACCAATTTAGTTAGAAGTGTTTAAATAGATAGATTCTCTATCAGGTGATTATCTTTCTTACTTGAATTACCTTTCCACTGTCTTCTGGAAGCACCTGTTAGGAAAGAAAACAAGTTTGGACAATTTTTTCCAACACTCTACTTATAATAATTTAATAAAAATCCTGATATTTGAAGGAAGTAGACTTAAATTCCAGATGTATGTTTATTCTTTGGGCCCACATAACTATGGAGAACTTGTATCCTTAACAAAATTATACTGCATCCTTAAATTAAAGAAATATATTTAAAATATGCTGCAAGAATTTGTCACTTTTTCATATTTTTTAACCAAAAATATATATCTTTATTTCTTTTAGGAACTCTGGAACACAGAAACGACTGTTGACACCTGATTTCCCTTTGGCAGATGACCAGATAGAATCAGCATTAACAACGTGCAGAAAATGCCAAACGCAGGGTAAATGACAAATGTGCCAGATGATTTAATATCGAGTAAAGAGAAAAGGTTAACAGAAACGATCTTTTCCTCTTAGTTTGCAAAATAAGTCAAAAATGCTTTTTGCCTTTGTAAAATACTTTACAAAGCATGGCTTTAAAATGAAGGTACTGGCTTTTTAGTGGCTTTTATATATGTTCTGTAAAAGCACTATTATACACTTGATAGTCACAAAGCAGTTCAGATTAGTGTATGTCTAATAGTAAAAGGGGATATTTAAGCCCAAGATTTGAGGAAAAAGTAAATAATGAGCATCAGATAATGTATTTCTTCTACAATCTTGAGCATTCGTAATCAAACCTAAGAGTATTTTAGGAATAGGCTCCTAACCAGTCTTCCTTGCTCTTACTTGTCACCAAGGGAACTTGGTGGCAAAAGAGGACAGAAGAGCTTGAATGCAGCATCATGCTGGCTGACAAAGCTACTGGCTATGGCTTCTGCACTCATTTTATCTTCTATTTATTGAGAATATCTTTTTGTTTTAGTTTATTTATTTTGAGAGAGAGTGTGTGTGTGTGTGTGCACCCAAGTGGGGAGGGGCACAGAGAGAAGTGGAGAGAGAGAAACCCAAGTAGACTCTGCACTGTCATTGCAGAGCCTGATAGGGGGCTCAAACTCACGAACCATGAGATCATGACCTGAGCCGCAGTCAGAAGCTTTAATAGACTGAGCCACTCAGATGCCCCCATCTTTATTGAGAATAACTTAATAGGTTTCTTTTAATTTCAGAAATAACAAATAGCCAAGGCAGATTAACTTCAAAAATATAGAAAGGCACAAAGGAAAAATGAACATTTTAAAAACAAAAAACCCTCACCAATCTGACTACCAGAATATGATCCCTGTTAAGATCTAGGTATCGCTGGGCGCCTGGGTGGCTCAGTCAGTTAAGCATCTGCCTTCAGCTCAGGTCATAATCTCATGGCTTGTGAGCCTGAGCCACGCATCGGGCTCTGTGCTGACAGCTCAGAGCCTGGAACCTGCTTCTGATTCTGTGTCTCCCTCTGTCTCTGCCCCTCCCCTTCTCGTGCTCTGTCTCTCTCTCTCTCAAAATAAATAAACATTGGGGAAAAAAATTTAAAGATCCGGGTATATCATGGGGCATGGTTTGTGCTCAGGTCATGATCTCATGGTTTGTGAGTTTGAGCCCAGCATGGGGCTCTTTGTTCTCCTGTTCAGCAGAGCCCGCTTCAGATCCTCTGTCCCCTCTGTCCCCGTCTCTCTTTGCCCCCCCCCCCCACTCATGTGCACTCTCTCTCTCTGTGTCTCAAAAATTAACATTTTTTAAAAAATGAAAGACCTTGGTATGTCATGACCATTAGGTTATACCATATATTCTGTTTTTACTTTTCTTATCAGTCATGTTATAACCAATTTCCCATTTCAATAAATATTCTTCTGCAACATCCTTTAAATGGCTGCATGCTATTCTATGAATATATGTTACTTAGTTAACCAGTCTCCAGTAATTAGAGTTCTAGACTTTTATTTTTTGCTATTATTGATAATATTAGCACATTAATTTTTATTCTTCGGTATCCTTTTTTTTTTCAAATAACGATATCATGTAAAGGAAGAATAAGGAAGTATCATTTATTTTTACAAATAGAAACAGTCATTAGAATAAAGGATTATAGAAGTTATGTAAAGTGTCTTTTAACAGATCAGCACAGTGATATAATATTGAAGTAATCATTAATCTAGGTCTGGTTTTGGGGCGCCTGGGTGGCTCAGTCAGACATCTGACTTTGACTCAGGTCATGGTCTCACAGTTTGTGGGTTTGAGCCTCACGTCAGACTCTTTGTTGACAGCTCAGAGCCTGGAGCCTGCTTTGGGTTCTGTGTGGGTCTCTCTCTCTCTCTCTCTCTCTAACCCTCCCCCACTCATGCTTTGTCTCTCTCTCTCTCTCTCTCTCAAAAATAAAAAACATTAAAAAAAATTAAAAACAATAAATTAGGTCTGGTTTTACTAAAAGAAACTGGTGTATATATATTTTTAGACTCCTGAGTTATGGTTCTACCATATAATCATAATATTAGAAAAATCACATTTTTGTGGAAGTTTTTATTGTCAGAGATAGCTGTAAAGTTTATACAAAATCTTCATTAGCAGTCTGTTGAATACGGAAACACTGTAGTTGGGGCTTTCAGTTATAGTTAAATTGGCAAAAAGTTATAAATCCATATGATCTCCTAGTAACAGAGGGAACTAATAGGAACCATATTTTGAAGCTATTCTTGTATCCAGTCATATATTTTAAAATATATTGCAATGTTTAGTAAAAATGAAGCCTTTGGAAAATTTTGACCAGGAAAAGGAATAGAGAATGCTTACCTACAACATCTGTAAATGGTGGCTTAATTTAATGATATAGTAGAGCTCTATTCAAATGTGGGTTTAAGGAATAAAGATAAAACCCAAGTAAATACATTTTCTGAAATACAGTGACAACACTGGTAAACTGGTTTTAACATGGAATAACTAAGTTTGTTAACAAACAAGATTCTTTCTAATGAGTTTATTTTACGCAAAATTATGTGCTATGCTTTTCTTATCCCCCCAAAACAAGGCTTCACTTCAGTTTTCATGGACATTATACTATATGAACTAACAAACACACGCTAAGAATTTTTGCAAATCTGTAAAACCTTTCTTTACTTCCTTGATGAGTTCCACTGAGGTCACTTTATAAACTAAACATTATGAGTGGGGAGGATGTTCCCGTATTAGAGTTATGAAATAGGTTAATAATTTCATATTAGATGATATTGCTCTTCCAGGCAGGTATGTTTCATAGCCAGTAACATAAAATCAAGAAACTCATCCAAACCAAGAACATTTTTTGTTGCTATCTTTTAAGAAAGGAAATATTATTTCTTTTCCCTAGAATTAATTTCTTGACTCACAGCTGTAGTAACTTCCATTTTTCTTTCCCCAAACCTAATACAAATTCCACACATCTTCTGGATCAGAACATAAGCCTTTTGAAAAATCTATATAAACCAGCTGTTTACAAATTTTCTTTTTTTTTTATTGGTTAGCTTCAAGTGAGTTTTTACATAGACCCAGAAATGCAGGCAAAATTCTCTATAGCCACTCCAGCACACTGTGTGACACAATATTGTAAAAAAGGTACATATTGTTTTCAGATCAGATTCTTTAAAGCAGATGCACATTACGATGATCTGATAGTAAATACCCAAAGCTGTACATTATCACATCTTTGAACACTTTGTGCACATTATACAGATCATACAAATAGACTGTGCACTTTGAGATTAACATGACCAGCGGATAATGATGTCTGCAGCACTACAATATGAAAAATATTAAAAAATATTCCTGTTGTGTTTACTCTCAATTTGGAGTTATGGTGCTAGTATCAATTTAAAAATCCTATATATTTTGCTACCAGAAATATATCTTCATAAGCAATATTTCTGGTATTCTAATAAGACACTCAAACACCTGATCAGCACATATGTATACGTATATAAATTTATATATATGTCATGGTAAAGTTATTAAACTCATTGATTTTGCAAAAAAAAGAAATATTTATTTATCTTGAGAAAGAGCTGAGAAGGGACAGAGAGAGAGAGAGAGGGAGAGAGATATAATTCCAAACAGGCTCTGTGCTGGCAGCACAGAGCCCCATGCAGGGTTTGAACTCATGAACTGCGAGATCATGACCTGAACCAAGAATAAGAGTCCCAGGCTTAACCGACTGAGCCACCAGGCATCCCTGATTTTGTAAAAATGTTTAAATTATAATAATTTCTTAGATTATATGCACAGTAATCTTTTTTCCAAGCCTGTTCCCAATCTTTATGCTGTAATCACATAAATAGAATCGCATGTGATGCACAATAAAATACTAGCTATAAAATCTGAAACAATTCTTAGTTCTTGATAGTACTGTAGTGTAACACAAAAGTAATGTATTCTTTGTTCCCTCTTCCCTGAAAACCACAAAAGTCTATTAGCCCTCTTAGTACATATACCGGAAGCAATATTGGTAATTTTTAACAAGAAGTATTCCAAAAGTGTAATGACATAATTGGAGGGATTTTGTATGAAAAAAAGTAAGGAACTTAACTGCTAATGAGTAACTCTCTTAGATTCTCATTAAACCAAAGTTTACATAGATATGAAAATGAATAAATGTGTGAATGACCATAGCAGCCATGTAGTTTAGAATTATCAGTGTGGAGTCGGATAATCTGAACATGGGTTGTAGGTGGAGAAGAGAGTAAAGGGAGTGTATGTATGTTGTTTGTCCTCTGCTGTAATCCTAGGTGTTGGTGCATTTTGTCCTGGTTCATCCTCATGATGAGGCAGGCAGATATTATGTGCTCCGTTTGACAGTTGGGCAAGCAGAGGCTCAGTGGTTGGATGTAACTCATTCCTAGGTGACATTGCTAGGATGGGCACCTGAATTTACAGGCAGGAACCCTCCTTGGCCCATCACATTCCATATTCTCTGGCTCTAACACTTAGAATTGAGCTTTTTGCATATTAGTTTCCTCATGTGTGGGAGAGGAATAAGAAACCTGCATTACCTATCTCTCAAGGCGTTTTTAGAATCAAATGCAATATGAAACAACTTTGAAAACCATGTGGGGCACTCCAAGAATAAGAATAAACAGAATAAACAGCTAAGCTAGGTTTCATTAGCAATACAAGCCACAAACCATATTCCATCACAATTCCTTCCCCTTTTGTCATCTTTCTGTTTGTTCTTCCAGCCCGTCTCCCCGAATTCATCTGTTCCCCTCACTGAAAATCCTTCTTTCTGCGAGTTTAAAGTTGCCTGATAAGAGCCCTGAGCTGAGACCCTAGAATGTACTTTCTCTTCCCCTGTTTAGCCTTCATTTTCTTTATGACTGTTGAGTCAAGGGCTGTTTTCAACTTGTAGAGGCCCAGTACTTGGCTGTGGTCCCCTTTCTCCATCTTCAAAACCAGCAACAGCAGGTTAAGTGTTTCCCATGTCACCTTTCTTCTCTGCCACTATTAGGGACTCATGTGGTAAGATTGGTCCCAGGATAATCTCCCCATTGCAAACCTTAATCACATCTGCAAAGTCTCTTTTGCCATGTACGGTCACTTAGTCATAATTTCCAGTGATTAGGGCATGGGCATCTTTGTGGGATCATTATTCAGCCTGTGGCACAAGTCCTAATGATATTACTCAAACCAAAGAATCAGCTATGCCAAAGGCCAGCTCTGTGCCTAAACTTCTTCAACTATTGAGAGGATAACTCCCATTTCCCCTTCAATCCACCTTGAGTCAGGTATTTTGTCACTTGCAACTTAAGAAGCCCTAACTACTACATAATTTGACTGAACCTCAGGCTTTTTTTATTGTGTATATTTATATCCCAAAGAGCTGCTATTTGAAAGCATACTCTTTAGGGAATGTTGTTGATTTTTTTTCCCCCAACTCCTTGATTTTATAGAAGAAACCAAGACCCAAAGAAGAAAACTAATTTTCTCAAGGTCCCAAAGCTGTTCATTTCAGAATCAACAATGAATCTCCAAATTCCAGGCTGTCACTACAATGTTTGAATTGATGAAAATTTTCACCTTCATCAGAGATGTCTTACTTCCCCTGCAATGGCCACCTCAACACCTCCTTCCATGACAACATGCCCAGTCCCTATCTGTGCCCCAACAACTGCCATCTGGATTTTACTTCCAATTGCAACTTCTCCTTTTCTATCTAGCTAGAGAAAGTCAAATGACTACTTGACTGTTGGACTGATTATTTATTTACTCATTCATTTCTCCTTTTTTAAAAAACAATATGGGGCACCTGGGTGGCTGGTCGGTTAAGCATCCGACTTTGGCTCAGGTCGTGATTTCATGGTCTGTGAGTTCGAGCCCTGCGTCAGGCTCTGTGCTGACAGCTCAGAGCCTGGAGCCTGCTTCAATTTCTGTGTCTCCCTCTTGCTCTGCCCCTCCCCCGCTCATGCTTTGTCTCTCAAAAATAAATAAACATTAATACAACAAAAGTACTTAGCTGGCACTAATAAACTAAATTGCCATCTCATATTTGTTAGATATTAATCAAATCTCCACGTTACTATGTCTTTTTTAAAAAATGTCAGAAAATTTTAATAACAATATTGTCATCTTCCTGTAGACAAGTGTCTGTTACTGTTTTAGTTTCTGATGACCTGGGCCAAGGTGACCTTGTTCAGCTTCTAGCTGGGAAAGTATCTGTTTTCCTGGCAAGGATATAAGAATGCACAATGGAAAAGGATTTCTAATTTCTGGGACTGAGAACAGCTTAGTCTCACAGCCACTCATGACTTGCTCAAGAGGTGTCTGTGATGTTTGATTCTCTTCCCAGATATCAGCAATGGATTAAAGAAGTGAAATAATACATTACCACTAAATGAATTTAGGAATTTTTGGAGTTACAGTCTATTAAAAT
Source organism: Prionailurus bengalensis (assembly GCF_016509475.1). Taxonomy (NCBI): domain Eukaryota; kingdom Metazoa; phylum Chordata; class Mammalia; order Carnivora; family Felidae; genus Prionailurus; species Prionailurus bengalensis. Next base: position 151,796,071 of record NC_057343.1, on the reverse strand, counting down.
ATTATGCCTGAAGATTTCACTTTCTACATGTTGTTTATTTTTTCGAAAGGACAGAAGCAAAATGCATTCCCTGGTGTTTCTCTCTCTTCTTAACCTCTTCTTTGCTCTTCATACTGCCAACCTAAGTGCATCCTGACACTGGGCTCCCTCCCAATCTGGCAAACTCAGAACCCAAAAACCTCCGTATCATCCTCTCCAGTGATATTTGAAGGCTACTTCAGGGTAAGGTTTGTGAGGACCAGATGGTCCCACAATGGGAGAAGGAAGATGTGCTCCCCTCAGATCTTTCCAACAAATTGCTGTGCCTTCCATGCCCAGGCCAGAACCCACTGTCAGCGTGTACTTATTTTTTCCTTGTTTACTCAGAGCTACTGCCTCGGTTTCAAAAAGCCAGGTTTTGGGGCGCCTGGGTGGCGCAGTCGGTTAAGCGTCCGACTTTAGCCAGGTCATGATCTCGCGGTCCGTGAGTTCGAGCCCCGCGTCAGGCTCTGGGCTGATGGCTCAGAGCCTAGAGCCTGTTTCCGATTCTGTGTCTCCCTCTCTCTCTGCCCCTCCCCCGTTCATGCTCTGTCTCTCTCTGTCCCAAAAATAAATAAACGTTGAAAAAAAAAATTAAAAAAAAAAGCCAGGTTTTTCCCTTGAAATGGAGATGACATGTATAAGTTATCACTGATTTCCGAGACCTTGCTTTTCCCACTGCTGCTTAATTAAAATCATAAGTTAAGTATTGTTTTATTTCCATTTGTTTTCAGTTTTAGTAGAGAAAAAATCGTGTGTGTGTGTGTGTGTGTGTGTGTGTGTGTGTATCTGTTTTCTATCTTCTCACGGTAATAAGAGGTGAAATCCACAAACTGTTTAAGTTTAAATTTTTATCCCATCTCCTAACTGCATGGTTCTAAACAGGTTATTCAACTTCTGTATTCCCCAGTTATCTCAGCTGTAAAGGGGAATAATAAGAATGCCTTCCACCTGAGTTGTCGTGAAGATGAAGTGAGAATACACACAGGATGCTTGGACCAGCATCTACTTTGTAGTAGCACTCAGTAAGTGTTGGCTATTTGTTGTGGTGGTGGTGGTGATGGTGGTTATCTAAGAGGAAAGTTCTGTGTCTGTTGTGAACCAAGGAAGGACATAAACGCTGAGTGGAAGCAAAGGAAATAATAGTAGGGAAAAAAAAAAAGACGTGTGTAGGTCACCAGGAAGAATATGAAAGAAGCTTATGACCACTATTTTTTCCTCTAAACCACAGAAGCTGTAGTACATCCTTCCAATAAGCCCCCTGTCTTTAGGCTTTTCCATACAAGGGGATTAGATTTTCTAGGTGGAGAATACTAAATTGAGGAATTCTCTGGTGAAGAGGGCTTCTGAGGACTAATTTGTTTACTTCATTACTATACTTAACACTATTTCTATGGGAAATACATTCCAGATTACAAACAAACCAAACTAGAAAAGAACTTTTCAGATGAGACCCCTCAGTAAACTAGGGAAGTCAACAGAGGACATTTTTGTTTGAGAAGAATGTCGGTGCCATTTAGATAGTCATGGTCTTGTCACCATCATGCTAGATGTTTTCTGCTGCTTTTTATATGTAAAAAAAGAAATGAACATAAATTTTAAAATTTCAAAAAAAGGTGAAAGTAATGTCTTCACTAAAAATTTGCAAATGAAATATTTCATTATATTCATCTTTTTATGCAATAATAAAAACTTCAAACAGGAATTCTTAAAGTATATAATGAATTTGGCATTATAATGAAATTCAAATAATATTTCCAATTTTAAAGACATGAGAAAAGAAGAGAAATCCAAATGGTGATTATCAATCATTGCTGAATAATCTGAGGAAATAATTATTCCAAAAGTACAGTTGCAGCTGGCAGTAAATGCTATATGATATAATTATTCTTTATTTTTTCAGATTTTACTATTAGAAAAAATATAATTTAACTTGGTTAACATATCTTGATATTTACGTAATAGAAAAATAGTATTTTTCACAAAGAAAGACTTAGTTGAGAGACCAAAAGTTCAATCTTTTTAATTATTTACAATTTTACACAAATGATGAGAAAACACTATGGGATATTGGGGTAAAATATCTTTTTAAGCCAGTAGCTCATGAGGAGTCTCAATCAATCATTTTTCATATTATTGAAACATGTTTACTTATTACATCCCATTGGGTAAATGCAGATGGCATGGGATAGATTGTTTTTCTAGAATGGGAACACTAAATAAACAAACAACAAGTCAGTCGTAGCAGAATCCCTTTGCCAAGATGCAATGCAGTTGCTGTGTTCCTCTTTAATGATGGTTCTTCCACTGTAGCAGCCAGCCCCCACGATGGCCTCCAGTGATCCTTGTCTTTGGGTATTGACACCCTTCTGTTGATTCATCCCATACTGAATGGAGTTGGCTGTGTAGCAAACCGGATATTGTGAAAATGACAGGGTATAACTTCTAAGTGTAGAAACAACATTAAAGCTTCTATCCCGTTCTCTTGTATCACTTGCTCTGGGAAAAGTTGGCTGTTACAGTGTGAGGTCACTCAAGAAGCCCTATGATGAGACTGTTATGCCAGAGAGCTCTTCAGACTTGAAAAACTTTGAGCCATAACCACCATCTAAACCATTTCTGAATTTCTGCTAAGTTTGGGGAGATTTGTTACACAGCAAGAGAAAACTAATATTCTCTTTCTTCAGAACACCTTAATTATGTCATGTTATGAAGGCCATGGTTTCTTGAAGCTACTTTTTATACTATTAGTAACATCTGCCAGCTTGCAATGTTGCTTGGGTTTTATAATGTCAGATGTCTTCCACCAATTTCTAATTTTCTGTTGGCCTTCAGCCTCTATTTCCTCTATTTCTTTGAAGAAAGGAAGGAACTTTAGGTGAAAGCTCCAGAACAACCATTTGCAACATTTGATCATCAATATGGGCCAAAATTATTCACCAGAACTAAATTAATGGAGTAACTAAACAACAACAGAGGGAAGTACCATTAAGGGAAAACACAAAATGGCATATGAATGCTCACCAACTGAAAGCTTAGAATGATACCCATCATATATATTGGCTTACTGGCAATGAGGAAAAAACTGAATATATTTATATTATATTTGTATCAATCAGGAAACGTGGATTTTGCTGTAATGTAAATAATCCTCAAATCTCAGAGATTTTATAAAACAAAGATTATTTCTTGCTCACTCTACTTATCCATGGGTTTACTTGGAAGTTTACTCTGTATCATCCTCACTTAAGTCTAAGATAAAAGCTCTTGGAACATTTCCAGTCACCATGGCAAAGAGAAAAAGCTATAGCAATTTATACTCACTTTTGCTCAAATTCCATTGGGCATAGCTAACTTCAAAGAGGAAAAGGAAATATAATTCTGCTGTGTGCACAGGAAGAATATTTGGCCAACAGCACACACGCCACCATATGTATTCAAATTAATATCAAGTATTACTGACATGAATATACAGTACTATAATAAACCACTATATACACAGTGCTGTATGAGACAGACTTACAATGTGACTTTTTTTTCTGGCAAAGGTGGGAGCGGGTAAGCTGGGAATAAAATGCAGTGGTGAGAATATAGAAGGATCAAAAAAGGTTACAATAAACTTTATTGTAATAAAAGGATAATTAATTTTATTTGTTATTTTGTATTAAAGACAAATGTTTTAGAGCACAGAGAAGAGGAAAGAATGATAGTAACTAAATGTTTGAAGAATCAAGGAGTGAATGCATGAATGTATGAAGCCCTAGAATTTTAGTATCTCATTAATGATCCTGGGTGGTTCTAAGACCCTGAAGTTGACCCAATCCCTGTAATAGTCTCTTTGATTAATTCGCTACCATTCCTAGAATGCTCAGTACTATGAGTGACTTGGGTCAATCTGGAGTCCTTGAATTTATGGGAAATTGTGTGAAGTCTGGACTGTACTGAGTTTGGCACATAGTGAGCTTGGCCATTTCTCATCTCTTTGAAGTCCCTTCATTATAAGTTGTGGACTTTTTTCTTCCATTGCAAAATTTGTGAGAGAATCATAACCCTGGCCACACAGGATATTTACCATTAGCTCATGAATACAATTACAAGAGAAATGTATTGTCTTTGTATGTTCATTATATTGAGATAGATGCTAATTCTTTTTTTTTAATTTTTTTTTTTAAGTTTATTTATTTTGAGAGAGAGCGGGCGGCAAGCATGAGGGGGAATGGCAGAAAGATTGGGAGAGAGAGAATCCTAAGCATGCTCTGCACTGTCACTACAGAGCCTGATTCGGGGCTCGAACTCATGAACTGTGAGATCATAACCTGAGCCGAAATCAAAAGTTGGGCACTTAACCAACTAAGGCACCCAGGTGCCCCTGTTCCTTTTTAAATAACATTCTGTTCTTGTTTTTTGGATGCATTATTTTCTCATATATCTGAAGGTATAGAACTATAAATAATTTTGAATTTTTTTCTCTATTCTTTGGGTCACTATCTTTCCCTCTGAGTTTAGATTTTTTTGTCCTCATCTGTCATGTTGAAGACTTTTCTTCTGTGTCTGGTAATTCTTAGTTACCAATCATATTTTAAGAATGAGAATTAAGCTGAATGAAAGCTCAGAGCACAGTCAGAGTTTGCTGACGATAAAGTTCACTGTAGGGAGATTGACTAGTAAGGCAGCATTTTCCTAGGTGAACCCCAGATTTCAATTTGTATGAGTCTTTCCTTGGGGTCCTTTCAGTTTTTTCAGAGAGGTGTCTTGAAGTCTCCTACCTAGAAAGGCCTGTTCCTTGCTGTCAACATTTTGAAAGCAGAGCCAGAGAAGGGGATGGAGGTTTTACAATTTAGTACTAAACTTTCATTTATGTTAGTCCTGTGTTTTAGCCTCAGCCTCTGCTATGCCTGAGATCCTTAAAACTAGTGGCCAGTATAGTCCATTTTCTTTGGAGAATAATCCCCTCTTTCCTACAGGGTAGTGTGTGTGTTGTGTGCGTGTATTGTGTGTATATATATGTGTTTGTGTAGGCGGGGGTGGGAGGGGGGGTTCATCTTGTCTATAGTCACACTTTCTACCCCTCCTCTGGTTTTTAGCCCTGCACTTCATCCTTGCTTCTATATTCAGCCCTTCAGGACTTTTTGACACAACCTCCTGGCTTTGTCCCTCTGATCTGCCTATACTTCGCTACCTGCTTCTTTTCTAAATAGTTGTTGAAATCCCATGTCCTCTGTTTTTTTTTCTTTATCCTTTTCTTGTAGGCAGATACCTTTGTTTTTCTTTTGCTATCATTTTGGCAGAGGTTGTAGAAGGAGAAGAGATGAGTGCATGTAATTAATTCACCATTTTTAACCAAGAGCTCCTTAGGATTTTTTCTCTAAAGCACCAAGGCAATCAGACTTTTCACAAGAGCCCTTGATCCTTACATTCTTTTTCTCCCATCATTTGGCAAAGTAGAAAAACAAATTTACTCTTTGATCTAGTAACATGGCTGAAAAAATCTAAATAAATAATTGTCTGCTATAAAGCATTTTCTCTTCAGCTGTTTAATAGTACACCCTATGTACACCCTCCACAATATTATTCTATGATTACATATTTTAAGATTTTTTGAAAGAAGTGTAAAATATCAAACAGGTTTAAAATGCTATTAGCCACTGAGTAAATGTTATATGGTGTTTAAACTCCCCCTTTTTTTAATGGGCCACCAAAAGGTAAAAATAGAAAAGAATTTTGTGAGTAACCTGATTTTTTTTCCATCAATCTTTTCCAGTCTTTCTGGGACCATTTAAAACAATTAGTATTTCAAAATGTCAAATTTTAGCATTTCTTCAATGTATATGTTTATCAAATTTTCATTTAATAATTCTGTTATTCTTTCTGCCTGTCATCTTTTTTTGTACGTAAGATTAAAGCATTGCATGTATGTAAATTCCGATTGCTCTGTTATTTATTTTGTGATTAAAAAGTATTTCCATAAAATATTTAGAAATATCCCAAATGTGTATGTAAATTAGACTGTTAGACTGATCACAGCTGCCAGACTGGTACCCTTTCAAAGTAAGTTATTTATCTATAATTTCAAATGTCCTAACAGAAGCAGTCTCAGGGTTTTCAGCAACTTACAGTTATTGATATTATTGGAAAATATTTTTAGACTGTATTCTAGAATATATACACAAGGTTTCATCTCTGGGAAATTATAATTTAAAGTATGACTAGACAGGGATGCCTGAGTGGCTCAGTGGGTTGAGCGTCTAACTCTTGATTTCTGCTCAGGTTCTGATCTCATGGCTGGTGGGTTCAAGCCCCACATGGGGCTCTGTACTGACAGCCTGGAGACTGCTTTGGATTCTATGTCTCCATCTCTCTCTGCCACTCACTCTCTCTGTCTCTGTCTCTCTCAAAAATAAACATTAAAAATTTTTTTTTTAAGTATGACTAGACAAAGAAATGTGAAATGATATAGAATTGGTAAGATGAGGAAGGAATGTTCTCAGAAGGAAAAAACCACCCAAAGGCAACAATTGAGGATGTAGAAAGGGGTTTACCAGGCTGGTTGCAACTTCTCTTAAGAGACAGGACTGTCAATTGAGAAAATGCCAAGGATGAAAAGCTGAATATTGATCATTTCAGTCGTTGATCATTTCCTCCCACTCTTTGACCCAGAAAAGCAAATTAAAACTTTGAAAGAAAAGGAATGAAAAAGTGATGTTCTAATGGTGGGACTCCTTTCCTTGGACAGGGAACCTAGGTAAACGGTTACTCATTGTTTTTTCACCTCTGAAGTAAGGCTGGTAAATTACATAGGTGAACACTTTTAACACATCACTACCACAACAAATGGTAAGTGTTAAATGAGTTAGGTAAAAGAAAAACTTAGCCAAAACGAAATGAATCCATTTCAAGGTAAACAACAGGTTTCCATTTCCAATGAACCTAAGACACTGCAAGGGGACCAGATAACATTATCGGCATACATTGAAACCACCTGTTATTCTAGAGTCTAAATTGAGAAATCCAGAAAGTCTCCAGTCTCTCAGTTCAGGATGCTTGAGATTTAACAACAAATAAGAGTTTCAAATCTCAAGATGCTAAAGAAAGTGTTTATGATGTAATAAGTAGCTGATTATAATATTGGGAAAAGATTTGTTCTGATAACTATTTTCATGCTTTGGATTTACTTTTTAACATAAAATACTGGTATTTTATAATATTGTACCTAAAGTTTTGCTTCCAAAGTTGTGATAAAGTCTCAAAAGGTAGAATCAAATGAGTATGTAAGATGAAGCAAAATAAAGGATAATAAAAAATAAAAACAGTCGGGGCGCCTGGGTGGCGCAGTCGGTTAAGCGTCCGACTTCAGCCAGGTCACCATCTCGCGGTCCGTGAGTTTGAGCCCCGCGTCGGGCTCTGGGCGGATGGCTCAGAGCCTGGAGCCTGTTTCCGATTCTGTGTCTCCCTCTCTCTCTACCCCTTCCCCGTTCATGCTCTGTCTCTCTCTGTCCCAAAAAAATAAATAAACATTGAAAAAAAATTAAAAAAAATAAAATAAAAACAGTCAATGTGAAAGGCAGTGTCTTATCTATATATTAATAATATTGAGGTTAGGACTTCAGGAGCAAGATAACTAAATTTTGGGATTATGCTCCAGAATACATAGACATAGTCACAATGAAGTACAGACCTAGGATTTAGATGCAGTCTTTTTCACATTGCAATATTGGGCAACTACCTGACCAGGGATCCCCTCCCCTTCTCCACTCACATGGATGCACACAAAGGAACAGTTGGAAACAGAGCAGGGCTGCCAGTGTCCCACAAATAGGATGGCAAATTTCCCAAGAATTGCACGTAGAGTTAGAGGAAACCAAGGATGGAGAATGCCTTAAAAAAGAAAATCCACAAAGAGATATCTGACCCTAACCTCGGCTACAGGAGCTAGAAAGAAGAGAAACAAAGACCTAGTTATACAGACGACATTAAAACAAACACATGTACAACATTGATAAGCATTTTGCTTAAAGGAAGAAAAGAACAGGAAGGGCTGAAATTCTCCACACAGACCAATCTGTTTGATGAAAACATATTTCCTTTTTTCTTCTGCTCTCCTCTAGAAGACAGTGTACAAAGTGCTCATTTATATTTTCTTTGTTTTCATCCCAAAGCTGGAAGATCAAAGAGTTAATAAAACCTCCTTGCTATAGAAGGTCATTACAAAACTAAATGCAGCAATTCAAAGTGGAAAATAGAATGAATGCCAAGGAGATGTTTAACGAAGTAACATTCTACATGTATTCTTTGAAGAACATTTGCAGACTCGTTTGATTGCTTTAGAGCTCACAGGGCACAATGCGTCCTGTGCGGAGCCAACAGTGACTGATGGTTGTGTTCTGCGGCACTGAGGCCAAGCCACTCAAAATCACAAGTATATTTGAGAGTGAATTACCTAATATGGTGGAAATATTCATGAGTATTTTACATAGCAAAATGGTATTAAAAACTTCCACATTTTTCCCCCTTTAGGACTAAATGTCCAAATATAAGACATGAGTCTATTCATTTGAAAAATAATTTGAAGCCCTATTTTCCCAAGAACTGACAAGTTGGATGGCAAGATAAGGGATTAGCTTGATGTTTCCCATTAGCTTTTGAGATCCTTTTTTTTTTCTGTTTCTTTTTCTTATTTTTTGGTCCTTTTTTGGCACTTACATTCTTAGAATGGGAGCAAATACGGAATATAGAGAGGTAGCCAGTGGAATTATCAATATTGTCATAGGATTCATTTGACAGAGACAGGCTGGTACATTGCACTTGCCTTACCGTGTGACGTAAGGCAAGAATTTGCTATTCACTGTAGCCCTTGAATCTCGGCTTTGAGACCCATTGGGTTTTTTCCTAGAAAAGATGCACAACAGTCTAGAACATCAGAAATCACCAGCCTGCTGGTGGACCCATGACTATGTGGTGAACCCATGACTATGTGGTGACACGGAGGCCAATGATAGAGATTATTTAGAGTCTCCGAGGTATAATCAGACTTTTTTTTTTTTAGTGTTTAAAAACTTGGGAAATACATGTTGTTTTTCTTTTCAAGACGATAAGGTTCTTCTCTAGGATAATTTGGGAAAACTGGCAAAGCAGGTGTTCAGATAATGATTCCACTCAGAAGAGGAGTGTAATTAAATAACAACATAGGAACATAAAGATATCTGAGATTAAGTTTAAGCCATTAAACTTTTTAATTATTTGGAGCGAATAATTGACCTATTTTACCATAAAATGAAACTTTTGAAGTACTGTTGAATGTTGTCCTGATGCCAGTAGTCTTTTTTTTCCCCCCTTTTTGCATCAGTGGTGCATGTCACCTTCCTGCGAGGCAACCAGTTTGCAGATCTGGCCAGAGGGAAAATTACTGGGCAACAGAATGAAAAAGAGGCATAAGTCAGCTCAGCTCTCTGAACCCTAGAAAAGGCAACTTCCCTCTAGCTCATGAAAGAGGACGATTGTGCTCAGTACCACTTATCCGGTGCCAACAATCTGGTAAGCCCTCTATTCAGCGCCACACCAAGGCTCTAGCAAGGTGACCCAGAGTTTCGGGCTGAGGTCAGGGAAAGGTCAATGCCTGAAAAATGGAACTAGTCAAAAGGAAAGAATCCTAGGAATGGGTGAGGTTAGTCACCCACAAGAGTAGCCCGATCCACAAAATGGCATAGAAAAGCATTTTTTATGGAATTTAAAGTTCTAAATAATCTCTCTGGCCTCGGCAAGCTGGGGCTAGATGCTCTGAAGTATGCTTATAGTAATCAGCATTCTGTCATGAAAATTCCTATAGACTTCGTCCATCTCTTCATTTCTACTTTTCCGTTTCTTCAGTTCCCTCCTCCCCGCCACTCCAACCTTCGAAACTAAAGACCAGACAATAGGCATGAAGACACTATCACCTTGTTATTAGAAACCCTCTCTAAAAGCTAGTCAGCTTTCCCTTCTCCAGTATCTTTCTGGTGCCTCCCTATAAAGGCAGAGTCAAATACATGCCTACATGATGACGTTAGTTGTGCACGGTATGCCATGAGTACCCATTTTAAATAAGCACTTTCAAGGTAAACGGAACCTTGATGTTTGGGATATTCATTTGTCCTTTCAGAACTGTCCTTCCCTCACGTGATACATATGAGTGCTTCTAGGGTGCCTGTTATGAGCAGAGGTTATCAGGATGAAGGAACGTGGGCTTAGGGTTATTTATTTTTAGGTTAAAAAAAAAGACATTTCTTCCCCTAGATGGCAAAATGAAAACATTTTACAAATAAATCCACAAATAAAACTTGATCACTTTAAAGATGTGAAAAGACTAGGTATACTTTGAAAAGGAGTTTTATTCTAAAGAAGCAACCAGAAGCTGATATGCGTAACTAAAATGTTTACTATTCATCTGCTTTCTTTTTCTAAGAAATCCCAAATCATAAAGTTAGAAGGTATTTCATTACTTCTCTTTAGTGTGTGGAAGGATGGAGAGAGAAATTTCAAGTTCTTTTTGTTTTATATTTGTTGTCAAGAATTCATATAAGAAAGTCAATTTTATACAAAATAATTTCATAAAATTACTTTAAAGAGAGTCAATTTCCATAGATCAATTTCAGTAGGTCATATAATATAAGCCTTTTAATATGAGCTCCTTAGTTTTATTAGTACATTATAAATTATTTATCTTGGAAAAAATACATTAAAAACAGAATTAGAATGTCTTTGGTTTATATAGCTCACAGCATTAAGTTAAAATAGTATAATACATGTTATACAGCGAGAAATGTAAATGTGGCCTAAAAGAACATTTTTGAGTCAGTTTCACATTAAACATTGAATAGAAAAGTTGACTTATCTTAAAATAAAGCAAGTCACTATATCACTCTGCTACAAGCAAATGTTTCGTTTGTAAATAAGGATGAACTGACAGTGCTTGAAAGTGTAGTTCATCAAAATCACAACAAGAAACCAAATATTATGAATGTGTAAAATTCCATGTTTATTTAATATCCATTACATAGCCGGTTCATTGAAACCAGACTTTGTAAAGACAAATAACATTTCTGATGAACATAAACAATATCATATAGTTGAAATTCATCCTGTATTTTCACATGAATAAAGATGTCATTATGCAAGAGTTTCAACAATAAAGACCTTGCTGTGAATTGGCATGGCATGCTTCAAGGCAGCACCAGCCTCTGTCAGCTCAAGAGGGGACATTAGCAGCTCTGCGCCAAGGAGCTCAGTGATCCCATGTTCACACTCAACTGTTGTGGAACCTTTCCCTGATATCAGAGTTGGTGTCCAGTGTGGTCTGTGTCATGGGTACTTCCTCAGAGGACACATCCAAAGCTCAGGCTGGGTATTCCTAATACAAAAAAAAAAAAAAAAAGAAAAAAAAGGCAGAAAACCAATGGCAATATGCAGATAATGCACTTCTCTAGTGAAGGAGAAGTAGAAGTATTATACTCAATAATATCAATGATTATCTTTATAGTTGCACGTATTTATTGAAGTTTACTGTGTGCCAGGTACAATACTAAGCCCTTAACATTCACTGTTATATAAAACAGATGAACATAAAGGAAGGGAAGCAAAAATAACATAAAAACATGGAGGGGGACAAAACATAAGAGACTCTTAAATATGGAGAACAAACAGAGGGTTACAGTAGGGATTGTGGAAGGGGGGGGGATGGGCTAAATGGATAAAGGGCATTAAGGAATCTACCCCTGAAATCATTGTTGCACTATATGCTAACTAGAATGTAAATTAAAAAAATTTTTTTTCAATAAAAAAATAAAAAATATTATGTCAAAAAAATAAGACAAATAAAAAAAGATTTATATCTAAGAAATATTCACTATAGCATTATTTACAATAGTAAACAAATGGAAACATTCCACAGGGGCAATAGTTTGGGAATTAGAAATATGTCAAATTCATAATCAGAACACTAGGTAGCCATTAAAATCATGATATGAGGTAATGTCTGTAATTGTCATGTTAAGTAAAAAGAATACAAAAGTTCACAGACTATATAATGTGATATTTGGTTAAAAAAATCCTATATATCTGTGCAGTTAAATTCTGAAATGAAATTTTAAAAAATTCACTGTTGTATAAAATAGTCACAAGAATACTTTAAACACTTCAGTTATTTGTGTTTTATAAACAGGGAAGCTAAGCTCGACAGAAGTCAAGAAACTCGAACGCAGTTTCACAGTAAATAGTAGAACCAGAATGTCCTTTGTGGCATCAAACATGGCTCAGGGAAGACCAGTAGCTTCCTGTGTCTGACATTGTAGATGAGCTGATAGCTTCTTCCAAGCTATAGCCCTTTTCCACCTTGTTTTCTCTATTATGGAGGCTAAAATTCCTTACATTCTACAAAGACCTTTTTATGTCTTTCTGATAATATTTTTTCTTCTAATTTTTACATTCTGAACCACAACACAGGTCTTCCTGCTCCTAGGAGTGACCATGTGATAGATTCTGGCTAAGATGTATGGTGAAGTGGCTAGCTAGGTTTTGCAGAATGTTTTTTTTTAAAGAGACAAACTCAGTGGTATGGTAGGTCTCTAGCTAAGAGGGTAAACCCCATGTTAAGTATTCTATACAACATATATACACCACACACACGCATGCACACACACAGAGCAAGAAAAACAGACTCCTGGTCCTTTCACCCCTCCACCCTTCTTCTTTACCTATCCTAGATTATCCATCTTCAGATTGGTTGATACATAAAAGAAAAACAATCCTTCTGGTAAGCCATGTTAATTTGGTCCTTGTGGCTGACTATACTGATCACCTAAAACTGCTTTATAGAGTTTTGTGACTTACTGGGGGAAATAGTCACTAATATTTGTTAAATAAAAGTATAAATGATTGAGCTGTATATCTTAATTGAGGTATATTCTGTTCTGTATTTCTACAATTAAATTAATGCTGGGTGAATTTCCTTTTATTTAAATATTAAACACAAGCACATCTGAAACAGCTATCAGTTCTTTTTGCTCTAAGTGTGTAGGTTAAAAAATAAGACAAGCCCTCTGGGCTATGTGCACAGAAAGAATAGCTATAGCCCTGATCAGAGGGTGCCAAAGTCTAGAATTGAATTCATTGTTGGGCCCAACAGAAAAGGAAAGGAGAAAATCAAGGGGAGAAAAGAAGACATTTTTGGAAAAGATGAGACACTCAGATTAAAAAAAAAATTCTGTGAAATTGAACAAAACCCACTTTCGCACCCCCTCCCCCTGTTAATGATTGGAATCCCATTTCCAACACTCATTGGGTGTATGACCAGAGATAAGGTTGTTTCACCTCTGTGAGATTACCAGTTGTTTTCATATATAAAGTCAACATTTTGCAGCCCTTCTCATAGGATTGTTTTGGGATTAACTAAAACAATGACTATAACTTGTCTGGTGCTGTGCCTGACTCATAGAATACAGTTAACAGATTTTAATTCTGTCCCCCACCCAGCTCCCCATTACCCATCCCCTTTGACAGAAGGATGACTTCAAAGACTTCTGTCTAATCTCTGAAAGCATTATTTTTCTTCACAGTCTAGTCCCTATACAAAGATAACATTTGGTTGGACATAGATATTAGTGAAAAAAATGCCTCCAAGAGGGATATAAGCTTCCTGAAGGCAGTAACCATGTCTTATTAATGTTTAATTCTTCAAGAACTTGAGTTTCTAAAGAATGTCCAGTTAAGGTATTTAAAGAGAAAATAACTTTTGAGGCCCCCATATGACCGTTTAATGATTTATCAAGTCTAAAGCCTCCTCTTTTTCAAGGTGTAATCTTGTCAGCATTTACTACCCATTGAGCACAATACTTGAAGACCTGTAAAGTAATTCTGAGCAAAGGTAAACCCATATTGTCCATAATAATAGGAAGTCATGAAAAAACAAAAAATATAGTATAATGGTTGTTTACTGTGAACTATTCCCTATGCTAGGCTCCTTTATACATCATCACTAATCATCTTCACAACTATGCAAAATAGGTGTCATTAGCCCCATATTATGAAAGGAAAGCCAGCCATCAAAGACTTGATTGGCACTAATAAATGAATGCAGAGTGCCTTCATCACAGTTTGACTTCAGATCTCTCATATTCCAATGTTGGAGCTCTTCACACTCTACCTACTGCATCCCAGAAGACATGAAGACTATGAATTTCTAGAAAAAAAAAAGTAAAGGAAATCAGACATCCAGTTTGGTGGAAAACAAGGTTTGGAGACCTTAATTATTCAGATCTATAATGTCAAAATTATTAATTGCTAATAAAAATCAATAATAGGGTAGGTCTATTTTTAATTTTTTTTTTTAATTTTTTTTTTCAACATTTATTTATTTTTGGGACAGAGAGAGACAGAGCATGAACGGGGGAGGGGCAGAGAGAGAGGGAGACACAGAATCGGAAACAAGCTCCAGGCTCTGAGCCATCAGCCCAGAGCCTGACGCGGGGCTCGAACGCACGGACCGCGAGATCGTGACCTGGCTGAAGTCAGACGCTTAACCGACTGCGCCACCCAGGCGCCCCTATTTTTAATTTTTTGAGGAACCTCCACAACCCCAATGTTTATAGCAGCACTCTCAACAATAGCCAAATTATGGAAAGAGCCTAAATGTCCATCAACTGATGAATGGATAAAGAAATTGTGGTTTATATACACAATGGGATACTACGTGGCAATGAGAAAGAATGAAATATGGCCCTTTGTAGCAACATGGATGGAACTGGAGAGTGTTATGCTAAGTGAAATAAGCCATACAGAGAAAGACAGATACCATATGGTTTCACTCTTATGTGGATCCTGAGAAACTTGACAGAAACCCATGGGGGAGGGGAAGGAAAAAAAAAGAGGTTAGAGTGGAAGAGAGCCAAAGCATAAGAGACTGTTAAAAACTGAGAACAAACTGAGGGTTGATGGGGGGTGGGAGGGAGGGGAAGGTGGGTGATGGGTATTGAGGAGGGCACCTTTTGGGATGAGCATTGGGTGTTGTATGGAAACCAATTTGACAATAAACGTCATATATTGAGAAAAAAATTTAAAAATAATAAAAATAATAAAAAAGAAAAAAAATCAATAATGCCCAATAATACTATTAATAGTATAAAAAAGTCTCATTTAATCTTCACAACATTCTGTGAGACAGATGTTATTGCCTCCTTACCTGAATAGATGTTGACATTTAGAGAGAGCAATGGCTTTTCCAAATAACAGATCTTGGACTTAAATTCTGACTTCATCACCTAGTCTAGTCCAGTCCATCACCATCACCTTTCAGTATACCACCACATTCTGCCTGCCATGCTACTTTGCCTGAATTTCAGTGAAAAAAGGACAAAAGATATGGCGACATGGAGTAAACACCATCTTTGGCTCTTCCAAAGGGCCTTTACTAGATCTAAATGCTTTCTGCTGACAAGGCTTTTTTTTTTTTTTTTAATGTCTTCTGAGAAGGCATTCTGATAAAGTATGGATTCAACAGAACAAGTCTTCCCACTGAGCAAGTATTAAAGCGATTTTCTGAAGGTCTTTAGTTCATGCTTGGTTTTCAGTATGTCCTTTTCCTTCTTAACATCTGTTTTCAAATGAGCAGTGAGGAATCACTTTAAGGACTAGAATAGCTCTGGGATATTTAACAGATGCTGGAACTCATGTCTTGGGCGCCAGTTCAGATCCAAAGATAAATGGTTCTCTCCTCTTCTAACCTATGACTTTAAGCAGTAAGAGCAGACCAATGTGTTTAAACTAGTATATTGTACCATAAAACCATTGTTTCCTATTTTGATTTAGAGATGCTGGTGAGGAATCAACTAGGATTGTTACCACTGAGAACTTGCACGGCAGTAACCATCATTCACTCCAGTGACACATGGTGTGTCTCTTGTGCTTTTTGAAGCAGGACAGCTGGATATAAGCAATCAGGTGAGGTGGGATAGCATACATTCCTTTAAAAAATCTTTCTGAGTTTGGAAGAGGTGGAACTAGGGTGAGCAGCAGATAGAGCAGCAAGCAGTAGCTAACCAAGAAGAAAGATGATAATTCAAGCTGGGACTAAATTAAAATGAACAGAAAGAAAGCCCAAATGAGCCAATAGCTAAACATGGGAGTGAAAAAGACTTAAATACCAAACATATCAACCTTGAAGACTAGAGGACCCTGGACAATACAGGTGACAATCAAAGCCAAAGGCACTCAGCACTCAGTTATTCTTTCTTTTTAAGGTTATGTATTTATTTTAAGAAGGAGAGAGAGTGTGCATGCTAGCAGGGAGGGGCAGAGAGGGAGGAAGAGTGAGAGAATTCCAAACAGGCCCCATACTGTTTCTGCAGAGCCTGACGTAGGGCTCAGTGTGGGTCTGAAACCCATGAGCTGTGAGATCATGACCTGAACGGAAATCTGGAGTCAGATGCTCAACCACTGAGCCACTGAGGTGCCCCAAGTTTTTCATGCCCCTTAAGTGTTAAAAACACTGTCTTCCAATTTGACAATAAATTTCATATTAAAAAACAAATTAAAATTAAATTTAAAAAAATAAAAAATAAATAAAAACATTGTCTTCAGATATTATTAAGGAAAGATACCTGAATCAGAAAGACTCAATTGTATTTATAGATAACATTCTGACTCCTGGAGTGGGCCAAAGATGTAAAGGCATCCTTCAAAACCTAGTGTCTGCAAAGGCTTCTTTCTGTTTGTGCTCTACATTACATAGTTCTCCTTTTATTCCTTCTTGAACCCCTATTTACTATTGTGATATACCATATTAGCAAAAGCAAACACTTCTGTTTCACTCTTCTAACATATATATATTAATTTAGCCTTCACAACAAACCTCTGAGATAGGATCTATTATTATCCCCATTTTACAGATGAAGAAACAGCACAGAGAGGTCTGGCAGGTTCCCAAAGTCATGCAGGTAGTTAGTGAAACCAGGCCATCTTCTCCAAGTCCTTGCTCTTAACCACTACACAAAGATGCCTTGCTTAACTCTTTAATGCAGTTAAAATATTTGACAGTCCTCTAAGAATAAAATTTCACTACAAACAAACTTATAGGTAACTTCCAGGTATTAGTGGGTCCATAACTGAGCTGAAAAATCAAATTGTTTTTATTAAACTATGATTTAGTTTCTAGTCTCTTTTGGTATGCAATTATATTGCATAAAATATAGGAATAAAATATATCGTTTTACTTATGTGATGATAATAATCATTAGAGAAATCTGAAAATTTCAGGAAGAACCTAAAAATTATAATTTTTTAAAAGGCTGAGTTCAAATAGCCAAGCTAAAGCTAATGGGGCACCTCTTTGAGATGTGTTTAGTTTACAAATAACAAAAGACTCCTATATTCCTACCATCATTTGTGGGCATTGTAAACATTGTATTAATGAAAATGCTAGTTCTGTTGGTGTCATTTTAAACAAGGAAGAGGCGGCTGTACTTTAGAGCTGAACATACACATAATTGGAAAAGGTGATGATGAACTAAACCATATTTACACAAACATTTGAAGTAATCGCTCATGAGTCCTGTAGAATAGTTTTCCCCTTTTAAAATGATCATACACAGTACCCTATTGGTTCATTTCTTGGCATCTTATTCATGCTGTAAAGCTCCCTGCTGGATAGGAAATCTAGTCTCCATCACCACTTTTTTTTCAAATTAAGTTTCTCTCTCTTGCTGAGTGCATGAATGAAGTAAAATCTAAGGATTTTTCAATTTGTTTCATAATTTTTTGAAATGGGAATTTCAACCAGTGGCCATCAGAACGACAAACTCCAAAACTTTATGTCACAGTAGCAAAGGATGTGCATAGGGGAGTGTGTGTGTGTATGTGTGTGTGTGTGTGTGTGTGTGGTTCATTTATGTGCCCAGCCAGAGACTATTGCAGTGATGACAAAAATTGGAGAATAGAGACTGGTAAATATGCTATCTGTGGAGAAAAAATGCAAATTTGAAATGAGTTGGACTTTCCCTCTACTACATATTTATTTACCAAAGTCATAGAAAACCCGAACTCATTTCAGGCTTCTTGAAAAGTAAACCAAAAAATGATTAAGCATCTCTGATAAAAGTGTGCATATATGGCTAGAATGCTAAATATCACAGATGAAAAAAAAAAAGCAACTTCCTATACTTTCAAAAAAATCCCCCCCAAAACCTATTCTGACCAAAAATCATTTCCAAGCAATCTAGTAAGTAAAGTGTGAATGTATTAACCTGATGGTTTTCTGAAGTTTTCCTGAAAGTTGCACGTATAAAGTTTCCATCTCTTACCTTTCTAGAAGCATGAACTGTCCATCTCTGTATCCTAGACACAACAGTATCCAAGACGACACCAGCATAAAGTATAATGAAGTAGTGTTTCTCAAAATGTGATGCAAGAACTCCTTGAGTTCCATGAAAATCCTACACATAGCCTGTGGATGGTCTTTGTAAGGTTAATCAAATATCAGTGGCAATGGCAACACTCTTTGTGCTGGCATGAGCTAATAATCTACTTATGATATATACTAAAATTAGATGTCAGTTCATTATTGCCTCATCAAAAAGAGCACTAATTCTGATGAATTACTTTGATGGGTACGGCTGGGGTAGGAGCAGTAGGGTGTGGATTCTTTAGTTTTATCTGAATAGTGTAAGGATTCAAGTATTTTTCGACTCATGTTCTTGGGACACCCATTTTTGTAGCCTCCTGAGATTTCCTAAGTTGTTGTTTTACTGATCCTGAATCCAAAGAGAAAAAAGTTGACACCTTCTAAAAGAGATAGGTTTCAAATGACTATATGGGGTGCAATTTACATTGGAATGATTTCTCTTAATTTTGAGCATTAACCATTCCCATTGCTGTAGTACCTCCCCAAAGGAAGCATGGTTCATAGTCTTCAGACTGCCTTTTGGTACAGTAACGTATTCTCAATCTCACAGTAGTAGCCTGAAGGGCAGGAATTGTGGCCTCTTTTCTTCCTTCTTTGTATCCCTAGCACCTAAGAGTGTGCTCCATAGAATCAATTTGAATCAATGCCTGGAGACACCTAAAGTAGATGATTTGGTGTATAGTTATACTCGATTACCTAAATGTAAAATTACTATCGTATAGAAAGTAAAAAACATAATCCTAATGCTTTTCAAAAATGTACAGCCACTTCATGACATGCCAAGATGGCTCCTGATATAGAGTCCTTCTGTGACAAGCTCACTACCCCACATAATCGTTTGCAGAAACACTGGCCCCCACTTTCATATCGCCTCCCCACCTTACATATGTAATTCTATATGAGTTTAAAAACCTCTTCTCCCAAGATTTAGACCCACTAACCTTAGGTTTTGCTAACCAATTCCATGTGGTTTTATAATAGCATCTATTCTACAGTGCTCAACATCTTACAACATGCTTTTTCATGAGCACCTGTGGTTTGGAGAAAGTGACCAGTCTGTCACCATGCAGGCCCCCTAATGTCAGCTCACTTCTCTTTTGGCACCTTTCTGGCCCACCAGAGATTGTGGAAGAGGGATACTGTGAAAAGACTATTTAAGTCCACTCATCAAAGCAATTTAAGTGATGTATTGGATTAAAGTGTTATCACTATCTTAGCCAGTTAGGCTCCTGAATGGACTGGAGGAGAGAAAACCTTTCTGATGTACTTTGACTTCAAATTTTAAGTCTGAGTTATTTACCTCCCGAACTTACAATCTCCAACTTTCCTATTTCTACACTTCTGAATAATTGTTCCCTCTTTCTGGAATGTTCTTCCTGGCTCCTCTGGGATAGCAACTCAAATCTTCTGGGACTATATCCAATGTGATCTCCTCTGGGAAATGTTTCCCAGTTTTGTCATTTGTCACAAGCACATTTGTCAACATGTGCTTGTGATTGGTTTTTCTTACATATTTTCTTGGGCAAACTCTAAGGCCTGTGTCTAATTCATGTTCATGTCTATATAATATTGAAGAGAGTGTCTGATTAGTACTTAGTAGATACTCAGCAAACATTATGTTAAGTGTAAATAATTAATGACTGCAACCACATCTCAGAGATTTCAATTCCTTCTTCCTGGAATGGAATGTAGAATTAAGCCATGAAAAAGGAAGTGACCTTAAAATTAGGTTTTTTTTAATTATTATTAAAGAAACTACTCTTTAAGGAGGGATGGAAGAAAGAAAAATTTCTCCTTGGGTCTTACTCGGAGAGGTCACATCTTTGTTCTTTCAAAGTTGGCAAACATCAAACAGTTATTATTCAGGCTAATTTAATTTTCATGGTACTGGGCTATTTTATTATAATTAGCTTCTTATACTACTAATAAGGAAGAGAAAAACATATACAAGGTGAAAGCATCTGTCTTCACAAAACCAAATGCCAACAATTCCAAGATCTTCACTCTTTCCATGGTGGTTATATATCTGAGCTTGTCAATGTTAGAATAGACTTTAAGCTCCTGGTCATTTCCTCAAGCAAATATGATGAAACCAAAGGATCAAATAACGTTTTCAATTTATAATGTCTCACTACAAATTTTTAATTTTTTATAAATGAATTATTAAAGCTGCAAATGATAGTGGCTTCCTTTGAAGAATTATTTAAAGCTCTCTTTAAGTACTTAAAAGATAATAAAGAATAAGAAAATTCTGTGATTGGTTAAAGGGCAAAGGTATGTGTGCTATTGATGACGGCAGGAAACAGTCTGCCAGGTGACTTCAATTCAGCTGAATCATGTGACCCATATTTGTTGAGTAGAGGAATCAAGAAGTAGGCCAGTTAAAGAGGCTTGACAAAGATTGGAGACCCCTGGGTCAGAAACCCTGCAAGCAAAGATAAGTGATTTTTTTTTTTTTTTTTACTGAAAAGGATCAATACCTTATACATCTAACTAAGCTGTCTTCTCCATCAGCTAGAGTATGTCTTTTAGTCTTCTTGAGACTCAGTGCCCTCATTTGTAAATGGGACCACTGTAACATCCTTGATAAATGATGAGGACCGGCAGACCTGAGATAACAACCCTTTCTGAACTCACCTAGAAAGGGGAAAGCTAAGAGAGAGAACCCTACTGGGAATTATACTTCGAATGGGAGGCTGAATGTTGGAGTAGATTCCACACAGCTATGGGATGACTTGGTTTTGGTAAGTAAATAGCTCTTTCTGTCTGATTCCTCACTGATGGAATGGGGAGGTTTTTCAGGAAGTATAAAACAATTGAAACCTATAAGTAAGAGCAAAGTCATAAAAACCATCTGCAGTCGCATAACCTAAACGGACTCACTCTGACATGAATTGCCAAAGAGGCATTGTGGAATCTTCACATGTAGTGTGACTTCTAGTCTACTCTCCTACCCCTGTTTCAGGGAGGATTGTGAGAGAGAAGTTATAACGACTGGGTACCTGAGATGAATCCTGAATGGCGCAGGGTGCATGACATGATGCTCCTGGCGTCAGGACAGAATGCTCCTGAGACCATGTCATGCACAGCAGTCTCATGAGTGAGCCAAGGGGTTGTAGAGCTGGGTTCCAGGCCTTTGTGAGAATGGTTTGCAAGTGATCCCCAATTTCAAATGGCGATCATTTTCGCTCTGCTCAGGTACTCTGCATCAGAAACGAATCTGCTCAGGAATTCTTAGAAGACAATCAAAGAGGGTGCAGCAGCTTCTTCCTTGTCTGGGGAGTTATGCTGAGCAGCCTCCCTTCCACATATATTGTGCTGTGCGTGGAATGGCGGGGGCGGGGTCCCTTGGAATTCTTCAGAGACTGAAGCCTCTCTAAAGGCTATTTGGCTGGGCTCTCAGAATCAAGAATGAACACGTTAGAGTCAGAAGTGGGTCTGAAAATGGGAATCCTCAATTTGGGAGAGTATTAGTAACTTAGAAAAGGTGGTGAATTTATTTTTACCTCATTAAACAACCTGAATGTTATTTAGACATTAAGAGAGAATCAGTGTAATTGTTTCCCATTTCAGCCCTTGGACTTTATTTCATTAATAGATGGTAGTTACTTCTTTAGACACCCAATATATAACACAGATGCCTATTAGTCCCAACATCTGAATAAAGGAAACTGAGGCAGAGCAGAGTTAAGGAATTCGTTCTCATCTGACTGGAATTCTTAAAGATATTAAATGCCTTACTCTGTTTCACCTCTTTCCATATACAGCATAGATTTTAACACCTAAATGATTAATTCACCAGCTTGACTCTGTTACCCACCTCCTCTCTTCCCCACTTTCCCACTGGGAGACTGGCTTCGGTTCATAGATAATACATGGACAAGAGGACAAGAGGAAAGCTTTTATTTATTTATTTTTTTATAAGTCAGTAGTTCGGTGACCGCTCTGTCATTCTGAAATTCTGTTCCTTGTGCTCCAGAATGTCTACTCAGCTGGAGTGGCTATACCTTAAGAGGCCGTGAGTCTTGGTCAGTAGAAGGAACTTGCTCCTCTATCCCCCTCAGACCTCACAGAAATACTTTGTCAAGAATCTCTGGATTTCACAAAGACATGTAGATTTCTTATCTCAAACTGCAAGTTTCACTATAATATTTTTAAGATCTTTAAGACCCATAGTTTCCCTGAATTCAAACCTCTTTCTAGTAGCATTTAGGTTTGTATTTCAACGAGACCCTATACGTGTGAAAAGATATATATTGCTTAGGAAATTAGTCATTAGGTTTACAAGTATTTACGACTTGTAAATTTAAAACAAAACATATTTTGATTTACTCAGACGCTAGCCTCAAAAGAGAAAAAACACAAGTTTAGCTTTTAATTTAATCTTAAAAAGTTTTATACTGGGGAATTTTTTTCTCCACTTTGGTTCTCAGATAGCCCATGTCTCACAAATATAGTTTAATTTTCCTAATATTTACAGTTCCTCTGAAATAATCTTATCAAGTCACTCCTGTCATTCATTGTTTTTCAAGCTCAAAGTTAATGTGTAGTATTCACAAAGCGATAGGGGAAAGGACATTTTATTTTATTTATTTAAAAAAAATTTTTTTAACATTTATTCATTTTTGAGAGACAGAGAGAGACAGAACATGAGTGGAGGAGGGGCAGAGAGAGAGAGAGAGAGGGAGACACAGAGTCTGAACCAGGCTCCAGGCCTTGATCTGTTAGCAGAGCCCAACACAGGGCTTGAACTCATGAACCACAAGACCGTGACCTGAGCCAAAGTTGGATGCTGAACCAACTGGGTCAGCCAGGTGCCCCGAAAGGCCATTTTATTTTATTTTATTTTTTTAATGTTTATTTATTTTTGAGAGAGGGAGAGATGCAGAGTGTGAGTGGGGGAGGGGCAGAGAGAGACAGGGAGACACAGAATCTGAAGCAGGCTCCAAGCTGTCAGCACAGAACCCAATATGGGGTTCAAACTCATGAACCGCGAGATCTTGACCTGAGCCGAAGTCAGATGCTTAACTGACCGAGCCACCCAGGTGCCCCCGAAAAGCCATTTTAAGCAAAATGATTCAAATTAGTAATTTTTTGGAAATGATTCAAAAAGAGAAGTGACATTTACTTGGCAAATGGCCTGTGGACTACAGACTGTCCTGACTGGGATTTTCTGCCCTCTCAAGGCTTTGAGTTTCCCACCTATCCAGTGAGTGAGTCTCCAGCTCCCCAGCACCTTTGTGACTTTTACTGTTTCAATGACTATAGCCTTTATGTAATATTTGCATTGCTGTCTTCTCTGAACTAATGTTTACTTAATTTTTGTCCTGAATTAACTTAAAAATTTTTTTAACTTAACTAAATGTATCTTAAAAGAAAGTTTTGTGTCTCCGCCATAAGTAAATGGACAAAATTTATTTAGTGGAAACCATACAGTGTTATTAAATTCTAGCTCCACAGAGTTGTCTGCTGAAGACTGAGCCTGAGGCTTGCTTTCTGTTTCTTAAAAAGCAAGAGAAAAGTGGTAGAGAGTTCTTTGTCTGCCCCAGTCTGAGACTTTCTTCCTGATATAATTAGAAGTCTCAAAAAACCTGAAATAATGCAAACTTTCTTATTGTGTTCTTTGGTATCGATATGCCTGCTAAAATTATCTTGTATACACCATTGGTCCATATATATCCCTCAACCTGGGAAACACGGAGTTGAGTGTTGTCCAAGACCTCTGCCAGCTATAGCTTTTTTTTCTTTTTTTAATGTTTAATCTGTTTTTGAAGGAGAGAGAGAGCGTGAGCGGGTGAGGGGCAGAGAAAGAGGGAGACACAGACTCCAAAGCGGGCTCCAGGCTCTGAGCTGTCAGTTCGATGCAGGGCTCGAACTCACAAACTGTGAGATCATGACCTGAGCAGAAGTCAGACTCTTAACTGACTGAGCCACCCAGGTGCCCTGCTATCACACTTGATTATACTGCAAACCAGGAATTTCAGTTTGTAGACATGTAAAAGACACAGAGGTACGTTTCTCTTCCAGTGCTTCGAAAGCTGAGACACAAACCTCTTCTAGAAAGAACTGACTCTTCTCTCTACTCCATGACTCTGGCTAACTTGTTCACACATGAGAAGGTAATGAGGAACTGTGGGTGGATAAGAGCAGGAATTAGGATTCAGCTGGCCCGTCTGATTTGGCTGTTGCCCCTTATCTAACCATCAAATTGAAAAATGTCATTAAATCAGTTGAAACTTTTTTGAGCAGTGCTGGAGGTCAAATTCTGGGATCAGTTTAACAAAGGTACTCTATTTTGATAAGAGAATTGATGCTGTTTTGATAATATTGCCAAGCTTAATTTTCTTTACCTTGTTCTGACTGCCCAGTGACCATTTACATGATGAAAGTAAATGTTTTAAAAACTGAAATGAGGGGTGCCTGGGTGTCTCAGTCGGTTAAGCATCTGAGTTTTTTTTTTTTTAATTTTTTTTTCAACGTTTATTTATTTTGGGGACAGAGAGAGACAGAGCATGAACAGGGGAGGGGCAGAGAGAGAGAGGGAGACACAGAATCGGAAACAGGCTCCAGGCTCTGAGCCATCAGCCCAGAGCCCGACGCGGGGCTCAAACTCACGGACCACGAGATCGTGACCTGGCTGAAGTCGGACGCTTAACCGACTGCGCCACCCGGGCGCCCCCATCTGACTTTTGATTTTAGCTGAGGTCATGGTCCCAGGGTCAAGGGATCTAGCCCAGAGTTGGGCTCCATACTGGGTGTGGAGCCTGCTTGGGATTCTTTTCTCTCCCTCTCTCCCTGCCCCTCCCCTGCTCACACTCGCCCTTTACGAAAACCAGTGAAAACTGAAATGAATAGCCATTTCTGTTTAGAGTTTTGTTTGTGTTTGTTTTTTTGCTATAATTTTGTACACTTAGAGTAAAACCTCAGTTCAAGAACTTTCTTTCCTCCTTTACGGAGTGCTGCTAGAGTCACACAAATGACCAAAGCTTAGAACCGTTTTGTTACCCAGCACAAAGTAAAATGAATTATTAAAGTTGACTCATATAGAAAGTAGCCATGGAAAATTAGTGGGGAAATTCATTGTTATTTTTTGACTTCTATTACCAACATAAAACACCATAATGGCAATTGAGATATCATTATTTTTCAGTAATCCCTTGTACCTGGCAGGAACTCCAAGGAGTTCTTCCTTCTGCCTGAGACCTAGAGGTGGTAGTTTTTATAAGATTAAAGTTGGTGCTAGTCATTTCAGATACTCACTTCCAAGTAGAAGGTGGGGGCTCACCCTCACCATAAGTAGCCTCAAAAATGCACCTGGCTCCTGCCACCATGAGAGAAAATTTCCAGTTAGTGCAAATGCTGCTCCTTTCTACCTACCTACTCAATTCCTACTTCACTTTGCTTAGGAAACAGTACAAGAAATAAAAGGCCAGGCTCATAATTTACACGGCAAATTACCCACAGCATCTGCAGAACCAGACCCTGGGTTGGAATCTTGAAATTCAGTGGCTTGGAGTCTTGAAGAGCAGTGGCCTGGGAATCAGGAGACCTGGGTTCTGGGTCAGCTTCACCACTAACCATGTGATACTGAGAAACTCTATTGCCTTTAGTGATGTTCAGTGTCACTTTCTCCAAAAGAAAGGGTGAAAAGAGACCTATGTAGCCATTTCTTCCCTTCACATCCTATGATTCTATTTCCTATAGTGTTACAGTGATATCTAGCATTAAAAATAATGTTCAATTATCTGAGACTTTGAAGTAACAACCCAGCGTGGCATGAGATTTTAAAAAGAATAGGCAGCATAAACTCTCATCAACAAGTCACACACTTCATTAAGAAATTAATAATAGACCCACAATTAGACAGATATTGTATTTCTGATTTGCTGGTTAACTCATTGACTCTGCTATATATTGACCTTCAGAAAGCTAGGGAATGATAGATAGGGGCCTAATCATTAAGTAGTTGATCTTCAAACATACCTGCATTAATATTTTATCGATTGCATTTCATTTTAATTGTAGTGTGGTTAAAATTCCAATGAGATAAATATTTTCCTTTATGTGAGAACCCCAGAGAACAGTAGCTTTGAAACATTTATCATAAAAATAAACACAGACTATTACCCAACAATTATGCATAAAAATGTCTGTGAATGACTAGATTAATAGAGGCCTTCATGTAAAACCAATGATCTACATTGAGCCTTACAGGAAGAGCATGTTTCCACAGATACAGAATATTCCCAACCTGGAGAGCTGGCTGAGAAAATGCAGCCAGAATATTACTCATTTAGTCTTTTCTACAACAGCTCCATCCTACAGCCTAAAACTAAAAGCCAAAGACTACATTTTCCAAATATTTGTCAAAAACAAGGGAATTGTGCTTATTTATTTTAAATTCAAACCCAAATGTGCTCATTTTTAATCCCACAGTTTTTAACTCTGATATTCATCTCTTTTCCATGAGCAGCAGTCTCACCTCAAGAAAAGAAGCATGTGACAGTCCTTTCAGTCAGCCAGCATCTCTCTGTTGAAATGCAACTATTCCAAGTCAATAAGTGGTAAACTTTGGTAGGAGTCTGACTCAACTTGGTATTAGAGTTACTCCTGAGAAAGGGTCTTCAGTTTGGTGGAGCTCCTTTCTTCTGATCATTCATTCAGCAAACTCTTGTGTCGGGCACATACTAATCTTCTCACGCACGTTACTTATCACACTGTATTTTTCCAATGGAATCAAATCTAAAACACCTAGTGACTGAATCATGGAACCATACTCCGGAGGCCATATGTCAGCCCACTCCTAGAGCCTACAGCCTCTCTCCAAGAGAGAGAGAGAGAGGGAAAAAAAAAGGAAGTCTGAAACTAGAAACCATGAGACAGTATTCTGTGCTCTCTTCTCACTTTCCTGAATTATGTATTTGTCCACACCTGGCTTTCTGCAGTGGGAGGAGGCAGCATAGGCAAAGAGTAAGAACACTGCCTCTATGACCAGACAAATTTGCCGTAGAATCCTTGCTTCCCCAATTACTGGATGTGGAACTTGGCAAGTTTTTAAAATCTCTTGAAGCTTAGGTTTCTTCTCTGAGTTGGAAATAATAATATCCTACTTGAAGTTGCTGCAGGGATAAAATGAGATAATGTGAGTAAAGCTCTTAGTACCAAGTCTGGAAATGATAAGCACTCTGGAATGTGCAGCTTCAATTTAATCTTGTCATTAGCGGAGCATAGAGATGACAGATGAACTAAGACTTATTAAGTGCCTAGTACTCCTTGGGCAAAGAGAGACTCTAGATATTCCCTCTCTACCTCCACCTCACCCAAGTTTCTTCTTTATGAATTTGAGAGCGAATTCTCTGGCTTGTGTGCCATCTTTCCCTTTATCTCCTCTTTCTAATTCCTTGTGATTAATTTTAGCAATAGCACTGGATATCAGCAAAACCGTCAACAGAGAAAAAGAAAAACAATACAAATTCAAATCATTACCTAAAATTTATTTATTAGTAGATATTTCTAAGTGGTGGAAGTAGTGATGATTTTTATCCATTTGACTTTACTCTTTATATTTTCCAAAATTCTGCACTGACATATATTACTTTTATAAGAACAAAAAAAAATGTATTTAAAAGTGTGTGTGGATGAGTGTGTGTGTATGTGTGTGTGTGTAGCTGGGGGAAGTTACTTATAAAGGTCAGTAAAGATGTGGTTGCAGGGGATTGTCTGAAATAATTGGAGCACAACTGAGTACTAAAACAAAATTATTTTAGAAACAGCTCGGGACTTAGAGGACATTGGTTTAAATCTTAATATGATGATTTAGTAGCTGTATCACCTTTGTTGCTTAACCTTTCTAAGCCTCATCTCTCTCATCCATTAAATGGGGTAGTAATCTCATTCTTCTGCAGTTTCTTGAAGGCTGAGCTTACATGTGAAAAAGGTATGATGTATGGGACTGAGTTAGAGTTCAGACTTATAACCTGAAGAGTATTTAAATGCTTTATTTAAAAAAAATAATTGACTAGAAAACTTAGACAAAAACTCCTGCACGAATTAAAATTATTTCATACATTTGAATGTTTCACCCATACCTGAAGTGTATAACATAGTAAAAACTAAACTTAATATTTTTTCTCACAGTCCCTTCCCCAAGTAGCTCCTTTTCTTAGATTTATTAGTGCTGTTGGTGAAAAGATCAGCTTCATGGTTCCCCAAGCTAATAACATCAATTCATTCCAACTTCTGATTTTGCAATATTCATTCTGTTCCTTATTCCAGTTGAGGTTCCCTCTGAAATATTGGTTTGATTCCATTCTTTTCTCTCTCCTTCAGGGTTTCTCCACCTCAGCACTATGACATTCTGGGCTGGGTTATTCTTTGTGATGAGGATCTGTTCTGTACATTGTAGGATGTGTAGCTGTATCCCTGACCTCTGTTTTATGACAACTAAAAATGTCCCCCAGACATTACCAAGTATCCCCTGGGAGGCACAATCTTTCCCAGCTGAGAACTCCTGCTCTGCTTTGCACATGTCCATAACAAGAACACACCCACATCACGGGTCCACATGATACTAAAAGTTGTAAGAGCAACTTTTAAAAACATTTACCCCAAATTTAGTGTTTGAATCTAAAATTCTTACCATGAATTTCCATGTAACTTTCAGAGAGTTGCACAGGATACAGAAAACAATGTGTTGATATCTCTGATATTCTCTGAATAGCGTAGTGCTAAACATTGGCCTTGTTCAACGATGTTATGCATTATTAAGCGAAAAGGTCCCCCTCATCACTGAATCTTATTCTGAGAGTAACCATTTAAAGCCAAAATGTCTTCTTTATATTTTTGTTGTTACTTGCATCTAATATGTATTTTTTACATATCTTCTTGCTTATTTACGTTAGAACGCATATTCATTGCAGTGTAGAAGCAAATTGTAATCTGTAATCTCATAACGTCTTTCATCCACACCAACATAATCACTAGTGTGTTCATTAAATGTTAAATAATCAAGAACTATGTATTTTTATAATGCATAAATCCTTAGTAGATTATTATATAGATGTGTAAGAGTGTGTAAATGATGTTTAGGGGAACTGGTTGGGGCTTTCGCTTATACTAAGAATGCATTATTATTTTTCCTATTTAAAATAATGAAACATTTGATCTTGCAACAAAAAATTTTGCTTTCCCACACGTTTTCAGAAGTGGATTAGAATCACATATGTAGGAATACCTGTAGTTATATTACTTGAGCATTTACTATGTTGGCTTTGTGCTAAACATTTCATATACGTTGTCTCTTGAAAATAAAGTACCTCAGCACAGATACCTGAGAGAATAAAGAATAGATACAAAAGAAAGGTAAAAGACTTCATTTTAAATTTTTTAGAAAATATATAACTAATTTTGGCTCTAATCCTGAGATTTAAAAAAAAAGAAAAAGTAGCTGTTCTCATTGTAAGCATGAAGGATTCCATTCCCTTGTTTTCCATTTACTCCTCCTTCATTGGAATCTGGCTTCTGTTCCATCATTTTACTAAAACTCTACTAGCCATATTCATCAACAGCCTTTTGTAGTAAACCTTATTGTATGTTACTTCTTCACTTTATTTAAAATACCTTAGACCATTTAGCTTTTTTAAATACCGTATTCTCGGGGCGCCTGGGTGGCGCAGTCGGTTAAGCGTCCGACTTCAGCCAGGTCACGATCTCGCGGTTCGTGAGTTCGAGCCCCGCGTCGGGCTCTGGGCTGATGGCTCAGAGCCTGGAGCCTGTTTCCGATTCTGTGTCTCCCTCTCTCTCTGCCCCTCCCCCATTCATGCTCTGTCTCTCTCTGTCCCCCCCAAAATAAATAAACGTTGGAAAAAAAAAAAAAACCTCTTAAATTAAATAAATAAATAAATAAATAAATAAATACCGTATTCTCAAATGCACATCCCAAAGCTAGATGTCTTGCCTGATCTGTAGACCCTGTATTTAACTATAAACTGAACATCAGTATCACAACTTAGATGTCTTACAGACAAGCCTATGATTCAATTATGCAAAACTGAATTCATCACATCTCCTTCACCCAAAATCTGCTTTTACTCCTGTGTCTCCCATTTTAATAAATGGCTTCATGATTACCTCCATTTCTAGAGCCAGAAATAAGGTATGATCCATGGCTTTTCCCTCTCCTTTATCTCTTTCAGCCAATCAGTCATCAAATCCTATTGATTCTCTCTCTTCAGTAGCTCTTAAGCCCATCATATTTCCACCCTCCTGCTATCGTCTTAGTTCTGAATCTTACAGTCTTTTGACTGTTTTATGGAGTTATTTCCTATTTGGCCACCCAGATGGTCAACTAAATATTAAAATAAACTGCTTATTTTTCTGAATTGACCAAATACGTATGCTAGCATAGATAAAAGAAAACACCGGACATAGCTGTCAGACCATGCATATTATGGGACTGGTGCAGCAAGACTGTGGGGAGGAGCCAGTGAGAATACCACTAAAGAACATGTGGGATCAGTTGCAGGTGGGTTATGGCAGGCTCCTAAATTTGATTACCGCGAGTCATACAGGAAATTCCAAGGACTGAAGTAAAACCAAGAACCAAAGATCAGTGACTTTTTAAACCAACCAAGGTAACCTACACACAGAACCCGGGAAGCAGCAGTGGAGAGATATGTAGGATTCTGCAGAATATCCCATTTCTTATCCAGGCCATTTTTAGCAGACTAGGTGCATACTTGCTGGTTCTTAAACAATGACATATTAAAAGATGTCGTGCAGCAACGTTCTTGAGATACGTGGTCTCAAGCCCTATATGTGTATATAGAAGTTAGGAAGCCACTACCCTCCACTGTATATAAAAGTAGGAAATTATTGGATTGAGCCATACATAAATCAATTATCAGTAGAAGGTAATAACAGAGCTAGTTATTTGGGGAAAAGGTAAATTACAGGTGTAATTTTATGTCTTCTGTATTTCCTCTAATCCAACTTCATTTTAGGATCTCTTAAGGCAAAGACTTTGCCTGTATCTGTCTCTGCTTATAATATCTGCTTAGGTTACATCAGTCATCCCCACAGTATAAGTTTGCTTACTTTGAAACAGTATTCTGTATAATTCTTGCCGCTTGACATTATATTAGAAAAAGTGTTGACATGATATGTTAGTCTTTGGAAAGGACAGTAAACACTTGTAAAAATAATTCGTTGCAGGTAAATAAGGTAGTTAGCAAAGGTTGCCATTTTAAAGTAAATACATGGAACTTGGATATTCTAAAAGGCTCTCCTAACTTTCCTCAGACATAGATTGAAATAGTATTTTGTTTTCCGATCAACATCAATTTCTTGCAAATAAGTGTCAGGCTCTGAGTTAAAAAACTACTTTCTTTTGATTTTATTTTTTACAAAAATTTGAGTGAAAGTAAATAAAATTTTTGTTGTCTAAATATTATAGATCTCTGAGTAAAACTTTGAGATTATCATATTCCTTGCATAGTTGATGAATAAAAACACTGTACAAAGTAGAATTTGAAGATTGCATTGATTTTTCCAATTTTAAGTGATTTAACCTGTTGCAGGCAAAATAAACATGGGGATTTGCAATTCCTGTTTGGCTCTTCATTTTGAAGTGCTAAATAGTTTTATTTCTTTGTTCTGTCTATAGTCCCTAACTGATTTCATGAGTTCCACTGTCTCAGAGGCAACTCTGAATTCTCTTTCTGAAGATGAAGAGTTATGGAACAGATTATATGAAATACTGTATAGTTCAGATTAATTAATGATGATTATAATAGACATTAGTTAATAAATCCATTCTAATTGTAATTACTTATAATAGTGAATTAGAAAAAGACTTTATGTTAGTGGATCAGTGAGAGAAAAGGAGGGTCTGTAAGTTTGCTGGAGAATGGGTATGCGGTAATAGAGGATAGGGTTTATAAGCAATATCACCTAAATCGCTTGTCCATGGACATTTTTCACATATCTCTAAGACAAGATTTTTTTTCTGATACGATTTCCCATGTCCAAATGGTTCAGTGCTGACAGACTCTCTCAATACTTCCTCCAGATTACATGGGAAAACATCACAAGGAGCGGCTTGTTAGCCCTACCTAATGATCTGATTTTCTGTGAACTAAAAAAAAGTCTGTCTGCACAAACAAGGTGTTTGTGTCAGGACCTAAAAAATGAAGGTCCTGAATTGATCGATATGTACCTGGCTGATAATGCTATATATATACCACATCAGTTTCTAGTGTTCTATTGTTTCCAGTAAACAATACTCACATTTTTATCACGTTTTTATAGTTTGCAAAGTGATTTCACATACAGTACCACATTGGGCCCTAAAGAAAATACAATGAGATGAGTAGGGTGGATTTTTGCCAATGTATACAGATGAAACACCTAGATATCTGGAATGTGGCCATAAAATACCATGACCACTTTAAATTTCCCTTCAGGTAAGGAGTGCAGGAGAAATAGAAGTTGACTGAGCATCTCAACCACAAGCAGCCATCGCTGAACACCAAGAGATTATTCCACAGAGCAAAGAAATCTGCTCTTTTAGTTGTCTCTATACAAAAGGTTCATTGGATTATTCTAGCAAGAGTTCCCAGTTCCAGGAATCTAAGTACAGGGTTTCCCCCATATGTATCCACTTCCAGACAGCTTTTTTTGATTCTTACCAAAAAGTATGAAGGGAAGAAGGTGTATTCATCTGACTAGATTATATGGAACATCAGAAATTAGGTAGGGAGATGGCAGTGGTGGGACCTCTTAAAAACCTTTTGTTTGTTTTTTATTTATTTTATTTTACTGTTTTCTTTGTATTATTTTTACTTCAAAACCCTTTGAATTCTTTTATCACCAAACTGGTCCTGGTTAAATTAAAATCCAGTGCTGAATGGTAACAAAAGAAAACAATCTCACAGACACTGTATCTGAAGAGCTCTTTTAACGTCTAAGCACAGTGGAGAAATAGCGTGAGGACTTGCCTAAAGCAATTGCATCTTCAAGGTTAAGACAAAGTCTTGGTCACTGACCCACATTAACAATAGCTGAAAAAATCAGAAGCTAAGTAATGAAGTGACAGAAAAAGAAGGAAGAACAGAGGAAAGAAGACATGAAAAAGAAAACCAGGAGAAATGAACAAAGTACAAAGTAGAACTTCTCTTATTTTTTTCTATTTTGAAAAAACATCAGAAAAATATTTAACCATAGCTGTTGTACACAGGTTTAAAATTCAAGAATTAGCTACATACTAACATAAGTTATGAGTTTAAATCCAAGATCAGTGGCACATTTTTCATTTTGCAAATTTTAATTTGGAAATCTATGAGATGTGAGGATTGACCCTGGCAAAATGATGGAGATTTTTAAAGACTAAAATGTACCTAAATCCCTAAACAGGATTGTTTTCTTTAACATATTTTTAATATCGTATCTCTAAAATTAGGATAAAAAAATCATAGTGGGACAAGATGAAAAAACGTTTCCATTTCAGGTAATGTAACACACGTGTTCTTCTGCATTCAGAAATACATTCTACTCACTGACTACATTTCATTTTCAATTTCATTGACATATGTTCAAGAAACCCAGTTTTAAGCATGTTCTTTTAGTAAAATGTCACTTTTGCACATGTATTCAATTTGCTTCCAGTTTTTCCCCCCATATGTTTTTCTTTCAGTTTAGTCACTGAGAGTCTTAAAAACTATGGAGGACTATTTTTTTCTCTGTCCCTGAGATGGGCTCTCGTCAAAACTCAAGTTATGCATCTAAAAATTCAGTTGTAAGTAAATAAACACAACATTCACTATAAATAAAATAGAACAGTTAAAAATAATAACCTGGAGTTATCTTAATCCTTTATTCTACACAAGGCATTCAGTCAGTTGTCCTCCATTCCAGGATAGAGTGATTTTGGAATATGGTGATTTTGTACCTTACAGTGTATTTTAATAAATTTTTGCTGAATTGAGTTGAAATTGATCATGTCACATAGGCTATCTACCTGAGACAGATATCTTTGGGTCACTCATGTTGTTTTGATAACAGTATCCCCAATTTCGCCTTCCCACTCCATTTTTATCACGTGCATGATAGCAAAAAAAGGGAGGATAAAATCTTTATAGAGATGGTATGGCAAAATAGACAATTATAAAACTGAAATACTTTCTAGATGGATCCCATTTACTCTAGAAGAAAATATATTGCAGTTTACCTCTACTGCAAACAATTGTCAAGTAATATTTTGACATTAGTTTTGTCACCTGTCCTAAGTCACATGGCTTGTGGCACTGTTCGAGGTAGAATGTAAAAGTTGTGATGCTCACGTTATTCCTAATTGTATTGGCTTTAGCAAGAGAAGGTGGAAAATGGTTTTCCAGGGGTCATAAACATCAGGGAGGGGATGAAGAGGGCCATCCCAATCTCTACATACTTCATGGTCAACTAAATGGTCCCAATTACCTGGATAATCCTGAAGCCTATTGTTCAAATTCTGATTGGTGTATCCATTCTGATTGGTGATTGGTTGCTATGTCCATTCTAATCAGTTCATTTACTTTTAACAGCTTTATTGAGGTAAAATGAACATATAACAAACTTCTTATTTTTAACTGTGTAATTATTTCATAAAGTTTATTTATTTTGAGAGATTGAGAGAGAGAGAGAGAGAGAGAGAGAGAGAGCACACAGGAGGGGAAGAGAGAAAGAGGGAGACAAGAGAAAATCCCAAGCAGGCTCCGCACAGTCAGTGCAGAGCCTGATGCAGGGCTCAAACCCATCAACCGTGAGATCATGACTGGAGCTGAAATCAAGAATCAGACACTTAACTGAGATGCCCAGGCACCCCTTAACTGTATAATTCTTTAAGTTTTTCCATTTGTATACAACTGTGAAACCATCACCATAGTCAAGACAATGAATACATCCATCACTCCTGAAAGTTTCCTTATACCTCTTTCTAATTCCCACCTCTTGATCACTCCTTCAGACAACTACCAGTCAGCTTTCTGTCACTATATATTAATTTGAATTTCCTAGACTATTATATAAATAATTTGTACTCTTTTTTTTCTAGCTTCTCTCAGCATATTTAGGTTGCAGTCCTTCCATATTGCAAAATGTGTCAGTGATTCATTTTTTTATATTGCTGTGTAGTAGTCCATTGTTTTAATATACTGTGGTGTTTATTCATTCACCTGTTGAAGGTAGAGCCATGCAGGTTAGACTTTAGATGCATGTACAGTTGTGATTGAGTTCTGCCTACTTTTTTAAGCCTAGTTCATCCTAATGTAAATCATATACGGAGTATTTCTGTGACAAAATATAAACACCTCAGGATTGGTAAACTATTACCCTTTTTTTCTTGAATTTAGGCTAGGTCTGTGTACTAAAACCATCGGTCATCTCTGTCAGTCAACCCTGAGGAAACAGTTTAGGAAAAATAGCTGATCTCAGAGACTTCAAGTTACTTAAAGCTTTTTCCTGAGTTTCATGGATTCTTCCCTTACTTGCTCTTTTGTTTCTATCTGTTTGAGGAAATTATCCAAAACGTAAGCATTGGTTACTTTTTAAAAATAAAGATTAGGGGCGCCGGGGTGGCTCAGTCAGTTGGGTGTATGACTTCAGCTCGGGTCATGATCTTGGGGTTCATGAGTTCTAGCCCCGTGTCGGGCTCTGTGTTGCCAGCTCTGAGCCTGGAGCCTGCTTTGGATTCTGTGTTTCCCCCTCTCTCTGCCTCTCCCCACTTTCTCTCTCTCTCTCAAAGATAAATAAACGTTAAGAAAAAATTTAAAACAATAAATAAAAATTAAAAAATAAAAATATTAATTACAGCCTTATACCTGTAAGTCAGGAGTGAAAGATCTATTTCATTAGGGGGAAAAACTTCTGTTTTATTTTATAATTTTAAGAGGTATTTTTAAAACTAAGAATAAAATTTCCTTTTGAAATTTGAAAAATCTGTTGATGTTAATCTTCTAATTGGTTGAAGGGCATAGGACTGAGACGGGGCAGATTTCTAATTTCATTGATTGGCACTGTAGGAAAATGCTCATATTTCGCAGGTATACCATTATTAATGCCCAATCCTGTAGTCCTTTTTCATGCAGAACTCCCACTGGGAGTACCACATGAGAAAGAAATGTAGGATGAGACCCGATTATTATAATTCACAAGACTAATTATGACTTTGAGTTTTCCTGGATAAGCTAATTCTTTCTGCACCCTGGGATCAGTAAGCACGAAAGTAGTCTCACAAGGATTTCGCTGCATTTAACATTACATATATTTATAAATAAATCCAAAGACATTAAATAGCCCTTCAATTCTCTGCTATTTTCTTTGTGTTGTGTTTTTTAAATGATAAGAAAAAATTAAGTAAGACAATGCCACAGGTGTAGTTTCACTAAAAAATAAAAATAACAAATAAGCTACATACCAATCATGTCTTTTTTGGCATTGACTCACTTGTTTTAAACAGACTGTTTATTTTTGTTGGCATCACTGGTGAATAAGACTAAACAGGGACATGGGGAAAGCAAGGATTAAAGAAAACTTGAAAGAAAGGAGAACCTTAGACAAATAAGAGTTGGAAGGAAAAGAGAGAAAGAGAAAGGCTGTTGTAAGATAAAAAGACTGGCAGGAGGGGCTCTGCTTAATTTTCATTTTTATTTGTGGAGGGCTTTGTGAGTGACGTAAAATGATGAGATATTCTTGAATGATTTGGAATCTGTTCTTGATTTTTTGGTGTGACAAATCTCACAAACACTGATTCCAGAGTTTTCTGTGATGCCACTATCAACAAATCCCTCCAACGGCCTTTTTTATTCAGTCACCCATTGTACATTTATCTGAGAGGGAATTTCTTTGTGTACTGAGTAATTTCCATGTTGTGAGGTTTCTTGTCTTCAGTTACCTCCAGTTTTATGCTTTAGTCAGAAAACTCACATAGCATTCAAAAAGGAAAACTCAAAGCAATATAGACTTTTGTGCCTCTTACAAAGAATTAGCGCTCTGTGCCCCTACCAATATAGCAATATATTATATAAGGTCAATACTCCTTTTCACATGCCTCTAATACAGATGCATTTTATGAGGTAGAACAGCAAACACTGAATCACTCTAGTAGAGATACACAAAACAAGTAATTATCGCTAGTTGCAGAAAAATAATTATGCAGTTGTGTGATGAAAACCAGTTTTTAACTGGGAGGAGAAATTCTACCAAAAGAGCATGTGGAAAAGCTAAATGTTGTGTTCTGGAAAATAAGCCATTCTATAAAACTTCCTAATGCAGCTGTATCATCCAGAAGAGGTACCATGCTTTTTTTTTTTTTTTTTAATAATAGCACATTGCATACTGCATGTAATGCAGTGTGCTCGTGTACAAGGCACACATAATTACTGCTATTTTCTGTTGGCTTTTCTGTCAAAATGACCATTTTCTTTATTATCAATTCATCTAATATTTTAGTAAGAATACCCTTTATTGTCACTTAATGCTTACCAGGTAGTCCTTGATTATGATTCAATAGACACCTAGGATCACTAGCCATTCTTATTTGGAGTCAGCTATTACTATCATAAATGTTATTGCATATTCTCTGTGTCCAAGATACATACAAAAGCATTTAGTATCAAAAAAAAAAAGCTAATGGGGCTTTATTTGTAATGCAGCATATTTTTCTTCACATTATATGGGACATCAACGAAATGTGTACGTTTCTACAGAAGGTACTTATCTCAAATATCTACGGTGAGTCCCCACTGCTCTGACATATACCTAGCCCCCATTGAAGCCAAGAGGATTTTGTTTCCCTAATGTTAAGCATGGCTGTTCTGGGCCCTTTAACTAAATCCACTACCATGAATGAACTTAGAGCAGAAACAGCAAGTGCAGCTACATTTAGGCTTATATCAGCATTTCCGTTTAACACATTTTAAAACTACATTTAAGTAATGTGGAGGTTATGACATGAAGTGACAAAACCCAAGCATGTGAGCTGGATGAAACTATCTTTAGCCAGGCTTCCTGGGCCAATGTAGTGAAGTATATGGGCTAAAGAAAGAGGCTCGGCTTTGCCTCTGAATTTTCAGGAGTGTGAAGGCTCTTTTTAAAGTCTTCATATTAAACATATCTTATCTATACACCATAATGGCATCTGTGGCCAGCAAACAAGCCCGTGAAGCTTGAGGAAGTTTCCATCCTAATCCTTTTGATTGCTTCTTGCTGCTTCCTCCCCCTCCCCGCACCCCACAGTTGCTTGTTGGACTCCATACATACCACTACAAAATGAAAAGAACAAGCAAACAAGACTTCCTTTGGGGCAATATCTGTGGTTGGTTTTAAGTGAAATATAACTTTTCTGAGCAAAGCTTTGAAACTGGTGTAGTAATTTGGGGCTAGGAAAGAACTGGTCAAGATAGGACCTTTAAAAATCCATTTTATAATGTGATGACCAGTGCAAATAAATGACAAATACATCTGCATTTAGCATATCTGTACACATGTATCTATATACTCTTAGAAAATGTAGAAACCTTGATGCATGTACCTAGGGCTCTGTATTCATTTTAGCTTACTTATTATTACTAATATCTTTGGGACACCTATCAATTGTAAATCTGTCGTTATCTCTTCATTTCCTAATTAGTTCTAGAGCTTGATAGTAAATGCATATGTTGGTGTGGCATATCACTTTGCCTTTAATAATAAATTATTATACACCATATTCTAAATGTTTTGCTAGACTAATATTTTCCATCGACAATTTCAACGATGCAGTAAAATCAAATATATATTCTCAAATTGTGTATATTGGGGTTTTTAATAGATCCTAAATATCACTAAATATTTTGCTCTTTTACAAGTTATTTTATTTTAAAAGGGGTAAAGTTTTCTTTTAAAACTTGGCAAAATAAACATTTGTTGCTAATCTCATCGCTTGTTTTGCTTTAAAGCATGTTAATGATTTTTCTGATTATTTAATATTAACAAGTGCTCTTTTAAAAAAGTAGATCTGCTCATTTGGGGTATTGGGTTTTAAATATAATGTTAAGATTAGTGTGATTAAGTACTTTGAATTCTTAAATAATCATTTTAACCACTTCTAACAAATTTAAGTTGAATGCTTTTAAAAGTTCTTCCAAAACCATCGTCGGTTTTATTTTGTAAAATCTGCTTCAAAAATTAGTCTACCACTGTGAATGAATTGCTTTTAATAGAGAGATTGGGGGAAAAAAAGGAAAGGGAGATTTAGGAGAAGAAAAATGTCAAGTGAATCAATATGATTAATTAAATTAAATGTGGATTTATAAAACTCATATTCATAGATTTACACAATATATTCACAGTGACATTTAAAACATGTTTTGAAAATCCCTAAATAAAGTCCCATGTACATGAAGGTATTTTCCATCTTTAAGAAATAAAAAAAAACCCTTAACAACATAATAGAATTATACAACTTTATTGCCATCTCCTATACATTTCGATAGTTTTTTGACAGAATAACCAGAACAATTTTAACATGTAAAAGTTTTAAAGAAAATTATATCCATTTTTGCTACTATCTAAGATGTTTATACCTAAGCCAATAGATAATCTTGACTACTAATGCATCACAAATAGTTTTTCTTGTTTTAAATTCACATCAAGGTCATTTTGATGTTAACCCGTTAAGTCTACCTATATGATGTTAACCCGTTAAGCTCGCTATGCTATTCTACTGGATGCCAAAATTGTTCAATTTAACAGGTCAAATATTTATGAAGAATGACTGTCAGTTTTTACAAGCTGTGAAATATGATGTGGAGGAAAGGAACTGGTTCTTAGGTTTCTGAAATTGCTTTTTAAAAATTCAGGTAATATAAAGATAAAAGTGGTACCTTAAACCTACTTGTAGAATTAACATCTATGAATGATAAAAATGACAACAGGGACATTAGCATGGCACAACAGCTAAAATAAGATTTGGAGAGAGTATTCAGGTTCAGACAGTACTTAATAGTGTGATTTGTACGCAAATCAATT
This sequence comes from Prionailurus bengalensis, assembly GCF_016509475.1. Classification (NCBI taxonomy): domain Eukaryota; kingdom Metazoa; phylum Chordata; class Mammalia; order Carnivora; family Felidae; genus Prionailurus; species Prionailurus bengalensis. Next base: position 151,755,588 of record NC_057343.1, on the reverse strand, counting down.
TGACTTAAGAAAATGAACAGTCTTTAGGTATTAGTTCTGAGTTATAATTACTTCCATCCTCCCAAAAGTCTGTTAATGTTGGTGTGTTTCTCCCCCCGATCCTGTATGTTTCATATTAGTCTAAAATTTTTTCTTCCAGTTTTCATGAAGAGTATAGTATGTTGCTTTCACAAAAAATTCAGTCACAGCCCAAGCTATTTTAACATATGACAATTTTTTCCCTGTAAAAAAGGCTCCAAGATAAAGATTTTTACATCACAGAAAAAAATGGAGGAAAATTGAGAGAATACTTTATTTCCTGTAGTAGCTTGCTATTGATGATGAAAAACAAGGAAACAAATGTAATTGGTAAAACAAACCCCAAGGGAAGTTTCAAGTATCTCAAACAGGGGAATATTCTTAGTTGTAAATAGCTCAGTTTTATTTCTAGAACCTAAAATATGTATCTCTGCCCCCCCCCACCCCAAACTCGCTTCCAATTTCAATACTTCAGCCTTATCAGAGTAAACAAGCTATTGTTAGAATAGAAAACCCAGCTAGGTCTGAGGGCCTGCTGCCACTTCCCTCTCTTCCTAGCACAATCCAGTGCCAATAGCTTTTGGAAAAGGGAAGAAAGAAAGGTCTGCTACTGTGCTGTGTGGAAGCAAAGGGGCAGAGGGGCATCACTTCAATCTCTTGGCTCTGGTCCTTTCTCTCTCGCATCTCCAGAGAAAAGAGATGCTCTTCATTCACAAAACAAAACAAGAAAATCTCTATAATTATTTTTGGCTCAGCTCCATTGAAATGCATTCTCCTGGAAGCATCTCTGTTTTAGATTAAAACAATGCTTAGAATATTCATTCTTTGCTCTTTCTTTCTCACTCACCCTGCACGCCACCCCCAACCACCGCTCTCCCCCAGCCCACCTCATTTTTCTCTTGCTTGCTTATTTCCCAGTCTTGGTTTCTTTTGCTCTCTGTCACTACCTTTGGTTGTATTTTCTTTTTCTCAATCATACCAAACTTAGGCCTCAGAGTTTGTTAGCGTCGATACCTACAAGTGCAACCTAAGGTCTCCATGTTCAATGTCAGTTGGTCAAGACTCATAACCTCTGCCAACCAGGAAGTTTCCCCAATCCTGTGTCCATCATCATATTTTATGATGGTTGATTTGTAATCTGATGTTTCAAAGCAAAAAGTAGGTGATTTCTAACCTTTTCCTGTTCATTAAAATTGGGAATAAAATTTACTTTCTCTTTCCTCTAGCCCTCTTCAACGCACAGTCCTCAAAAGATGGATAAAATCTTCATTGTCCTTAGTAGGTGGTGGTTATTGAATTCCAGGGGTAAGGTATGGAAAATTTTTTAAATCCAAATTCCATCATTTAGTCACTGACAAAATTGAGCTCAAGAAATCAGAATGTATCTATTAATTTTTTTTTCTATCACCAACTTTACCTTTGGTTTTGTTTTCCTTAATAAGGGCAAACACTTTTACCATTTCTCTTTTTGTTAAGGGAAAAAAATTACAGCAAATGGAATATAGAATTCCTGCTTGTGTGTGCATATTAATAAAAGTTATCTGCACTATGAAACATGGGGTTCTCTTCTCTAAACAGTGGGTTCAATTGTGCCCTGATTTTTATTTATAATGACGTATTTTGTGGAATTCCAACTTCTTATACCTTTCAGTTCTTGGCGACTGTAGACAAAAGTTGCTGATTAACCTTTCATAGACAGAGGTAGATCTGATACCTACTTTGATGAGCTTTATGTGTTTTTCTATTTCTCACTTTCTCATTGGAATAATTAATTTGTGCTCATTTCAAATTCTTGGTTGTTAGCAAAGGCATCCAACCTTAGTACCTATCACCCATGGAATGTATCCTATTTAGGGGTGCCTTCTTGCTCCTTTGAACAATGAATGTTTTGTGTGGAGACTGTAATCACATATAAGTAAGAAGTAGCCTTCCTGCACTATCTTGACAAACAAAACAAAATCCTGACAGTTGCCCAGATGTGAAAGGTCTCTGGGATTTCCTATCTGCCCAATAACACTAAAGTAATCTTGTAAACATGTATTTAAAAGAGTTTGAGAATCTATTTCTAAGCCCTCACAAGAACCCTGATTACTGAACTCTATTTGGTTTACCAAATAGAGAGAAAGAAAAGAAAAAAAAAAAAAGAAAAAAAAGGAAAACCACACACACTGCAATTAATTACACTGTAAACATTTAATAAATATTCTTTCTTTCTATCCTTGCCCTTTTCAAAAGGAAAGGTGGTAATTTACATGTGCTATGCCTTTTTCTTCTCATTGTTTTATTTCTTTTCTTCCTGGCTTTCTTTAACTTGTGTAGAAAAGAGGTGGACATGTTTGAGGAGATAGAAATGTTTACCTAGTACATTTATTTTGTCATATAATAAAACAGCCTAGGCACCTTCTACTTTATCTTAGAAGCTTTGTTAAACCACTAGTTCTGGAAGCTGCATTTTAATTACAAAATATTGTAAAGGAAATACAGTACGAATACACAATCCTTGATTCTCAGCCAAATGAGAGGAAGTTTAATAGCAATGTATAGTTGCACGAATGGTTATGTTGGGGATCCATATGCATTTTCAACTCACACATTCAGGCAGTGCAATAAAGCAGGGAAAAAACAGCTGATACACAAAAGGGACCGTCTAGACAGTACCCCATCAGTCTGGCTAAATTTGGTGCTGGCATTCCCAACGGGATTGTAATATAATTGTTCTGGTGTCTGCGTTCATTCCCCCTGTCAAACACCATTCCAAATATATATCCTTCTCCCCCCAACCCTTTTCCTTCCATAAATGTGAAGCCCAAATTGTGCCATGCTAGAGAGAATGTTAGATGGCCCAACACCAAGAAAATGTTATAATTTAGCAAAATCACATTGTTCAATTTCTTAAAAAAAAAAAAAAATCCCTGTTACTTCCTAAGTCCAAACAGAATTAATTCCACTCAAATTTTGATAATTTAAATTAGAACATGGAAAAATTTACATGCAAATACAAATAACCTTGAAATATTGAGCACTTCAGATGAAAGTAAATAGACCTTTTTACTCCTTTATATTTATTAACCTTTGTTAGAAAATTTAACAGAAATCAGAGATGTGAAAGTGTAATGATGGACATGGATCATAAATTCTAATGAAGGAAAGGCTAATGAAAAAATGTTAAGCAAAAGCACTGAAAAAATGTAAATTGTGTATTTTTTCTTTCTTGGGCTTAAAAGCCATAATATTTTTTGGTCTCTAGCCATCTTTTGAAAGTTAAATTTCTGTTAATTTATATATGAATGCTTCAATTTTTTTGGCTTTTTAAAGGAGAAACCAGAAATATTGATTCAGTGACTTGTGGTAATTATCAATTAATATTTTCTAAATATTCTGGTTTAAGACATCACGAAAATGAAAAGCACTACTTACAGAGTAAAATAAGCTAAACATCCTATCATTAAAATGAATAATGCATACATTATTGATGAAAATGCTTATAATCTAAAAACTTCCACACCATTGAAATTTAGGTGGTCAGATTTATTTTCAAGAAAAATGCAGATTTTGGGATTGCCATATGAAACAATAACCAAATACACTCACTTTATTTTCTGTTCCAAAGTGTCACCTCTGGGCATTGTTTAGATATTAAAATTGACCAGGAAATGTATTTTTTTAATTTTTTTTTTAATTCCAAGAAAAATTATCTTGAGAAAGAGGCTGGGCTGTTTTGTTTTATTAATTATGGGTGTATATTTGTACTTCCTGTTTGGAGGTTAGTAATCCTTTCTCTGATCCTATAGAAAGAATTTGTCTCCCTTCTCAGCAGTTTTGAGATGCTAGGTAGACTAGGATCTCAAGTGAGTTAACAAAGTCCGCACCCTCATCAGGGACCACTCTAACTAGAGCAAATTCAAAGAAAATACTTCAGGCACTAGATCCTGGCTTTATCCAACTTTAGGAGGCTGAGAGAGTGGTACACCAACCAAGACTGGGCTAACGAGAAATGGCTGTTCCAGGAAGAAGCAAGACACAGGGCCTCAACCCGCACAAAGACAGAGCACAATTGCACAGAAAATCACCACCAAAGCAATCAGGAAATATTCAGATACATTTTACAGAGGTCTTAAAATTCTCATGTAAAAACGAATGATGAAAGATTATAGAAGTCTTAAAATTCTCACGTGGAAAAATAAGATTAAGAGATTGTGTCTTCTCATTTTTAATTTTTAAAGGTAGCGACTTCATATTTTTTTCCTTCTTTGTATGATATTTTTCTTCCGACTTTGTACATGGGTATGAGAAACAGGTCGTTTAAAAAAGACAAAATAATGATATTTGAACAGTGATTGCCTAGAACAGGGTGGTTTGCTTGTGATTGTTTTTTAATCACTTTATTTTATTTTTTTACATTATGTACAGGCGGAAAGTGAAAGAAAGGCAGGCTGTAGGCCTCTCTGAGATGAAACAGTGTGGCAAAATCTGAGTTTTATACTTGATTCTCAAACTATTGAATAATATCCTATGAGACCTCTTAGGTCTTAACTGGATTAAAATGAATATATTTGTGCTCTGGCTCTTTTCAGCTAACTAATGTGCATGTGAATTGATAGTGTGCGAGGGAGCCGGTGAGAGCAAGTGTATGTGACACAGGGAAAGGATGCGGGCTCCGGGCTGAGGGTGACTATGAAGGAGCGTGCAGGACGGTGTGGGCTGCCTCCAAGAGTGAGAGCAATGAAAATTAGCAGGCCTTGGGGTCTGGTGCATTTTGTCGAGAGCCAGAAGAGAAGCTTAGCTGGGAGATGAGGAGGGAGGGGAAGCATGGTGAAGGGAGGGAGGGGAAGGGGGTGTGGCGTGTGCGTGTGCGTGTGTGTGCGCGCGTGTGTGTTGGCTCTGAGATGTCAGTTATGGCTGAGCCTTGGGTTTTTGTTTTGTCGGTTCCTAGCGTAAATAGGCTGGAATCTCAGGTTCAGGTTGGAGTGCGTGCAAAGGCATCATCGTTCGAGTTTCTTTTTCTGGCCCTTCGCTAGGGCTGCTGCTCGGAACATCGCCGCTGCTACAGAGCAGTGGGGGGAGCAGCAAGGGATGGGGGTCTGTCTGCAGCTGCCCCTCTCACACTTGAATAAAAGAACTTTTTTTCAGGGGTAGGGAAGCTGTGAATACCTTTCCCAATAAGAGATGAGGCATATTGAAAACTATATTAAATTACCCTGATTAACAATTTAGCCACGAACAGGGGAGCTTTGGGAGATCTCTATAGGCAGGACTGGGGGCTATTCATGCCAGCAGCTAAGAGGTCGAAAGGTTTCTGAAGTTCACAGGCTCAGAGCCTTTGTTATGCTAACAGACAATCTCAAATCAGCTGCCTAGTGGAGTGTGAAATATAAATGATTCCTTGAGAACTTCCAATAAGTTGTCACTCTTGCTCTCCAAATACCGGGACAGGCTGCTAATTTCTAGCAGGCCCTTTTGCAACATCGCTAGCCCTAAATGAATGCCTTTGTAGTTCAAATAATCTTTTCAAGGGAGCTGTCCTATCATCATAGCCCAAATGCATCTTGGTTTTGACTATTAAATGAAAATCAGGGCTCAGCAGTGCTTGACTTTTCCAAGCGGTCCGATGTTTGGGAAGGGTGGCGGCAGCTCTCATGCACAACAAGTTAGCACCCACTGCAGGAGGGCCAGGGCATTAATAACAGCTCGAGGCCCCAGGAGCTACCCCAACTCTCACCCCCACTCCCTACCAGGAACAATGCTCTGGGAGAGATTTACGTGGCTTCCCTCAGGCTAGACTACCTTCCTCTTTCAACCACACCAACATCTCTCTGATTTATGGACCCTCTGTCCAAGAGGACAGCCAGCTGACCTGCGAGCATCTGACTGGTCACTTCGAAGCATCAGCTTTGGAGATGGATGTATTCATTCTTCAGGACATGCAAGGCCAAGGGGAAGAGGGCAAGGTGTGTGTGTCCAGGCTGTGCCCCTGGTATCAGATGCTTGTGGATATTATTTTATCATTTTCCCATAAGGAAGATAGGAACATGGCTTCTGATCTTGGGTGTGACCCATTGAGCATGTCCAGATGGATAGAAAGAGGTCCTGGCCCTCTGAGTCTGAATTACAAAGCTTTTTAAATGAGGAAAACCACTTCCCACTCCAAAACCAACACAAGTTGGAGGCAGTGGGAATGAGAATCTATCTGGGAAAGCATGTGCCCAAATTAAACATTCTACTAAGAAAGGACAAAGCTAATTTATACAAATAAAGAAAACACATGAAAGAGAGGACAGAAACCAAGGAAATTAGAAATCCGTCTCCATCGGTCTTGCCAAAGGAAGGAATAAAACCTTAACAGTAATAATTTAGGTCCTAAAAATGTTGATATTTCTGACTCTATGTGCTCTACTTCTTTGCTGAAATACAAAAAAGTCCATGATATCACAGAAGTCTCTGTTTTTTTTTTTTTTTTTCCCAGACAGAGCAGGTTTGATTTTTGGCAGGGAATGGGGGGGAAAAACCAAATGGGCTGTATTTCTTAATATATTCCTAAGGTAAGTTTATAAACATATAAATGTACAAAAGCAATATATTTTAATACACCCTTAGGTAACTTCATAAATCTTGATGAGGCAGCTCTACAGAAAAACCAAAAGCCTGATTCCCCTTCATCTTCTTCCTCTAACTACGATTTAAAATACTACACCAAACGTGTTTGGGGGAGTTCATTTTGATTGGTATAGAAACTGGTGTAAGTAAACACTTTTTTTTTTTTTTTTGCGTTGGGTATACCAAGACTTATCACTATATATTGATAATTAAATATAAAAAAGCGGTAGTATAACTTATACCAATTTTGAAATGACCTAGCTTACATGTTTAAATCTTATTTTTAAAAAAGCCAGGACACAAAATACAATAGGAAAGGACTCTGGGATTCAACTCAGAGAATCTGGCCGTCAGAATAGGAGAGAGTGTTTAGTAATCAGGTCATTATTTGTCTTTCAAATCCGTATTTGTTTCACTCAGTAAAACAATCTGCAAATAATATTGGCTAGAAAAATTAGTTCAGATTACTGACATTGAAGGAGTAAAAATAAAGTTTGTGGTTTCTTCTGCCAAATACCAGAATTAGATACTAATTTGTTACTGATCCCCTCACACCCTTTTCAGAGGGACTTAGGATCCTGGATATCCTTATTTCAGAGATAGCAGAATGATTGGCTTCGGATGCACTTCTAATTACACACAGAACTTCTAATTACACACAGAAAGGCAATAGCTCAAAGTTCAGTGGATCTGACACAACTTGCTTAAATTTAACTTTTCATCCCCTCTCCGTTTTAAAAATTTTTAATTAATATGAAACTATAAGCATCTACATGTTATTGACACATGCTGGATATTCAGAAAAGAAACACCTTCTCTGTGCTTCCGAATACTTATTTTACCACTTCCAAGTGTCCTCTCTCTTTCCCGTCTTTAACACATCAAAACAGGGAAGAAAGCGCTTTTGTGTTATAACTACAGAGAAAACATTTGAGAATGTGTCAATGCTGTGAATACCAGCACCAGTTTGGGGGTTGGTTTGTTTTTCCCCCTGCCGTGGTATTTCTTTTCCCTTTGCTTTTGCAGTCTTTAAACTCTGACCACTTTGAGAAAAGCAATGGTTGAAATGAAAAGTTAGGACAAATTGTGTTAAACCTGTGTGTTGCCAGAATATGAGCATGATGAAAGCAGTGTTAGGACATTACAGACCCAGAGCAGCTCTCCACACACAGAAAATTAAAATAAAAAATAAAAAGCTGGTCTTTTTTCTTTTTTTTTTACTTTCTTAAATACTTAAGACCTGAGAGAAAAGGAATCCCTATTTAAAAAAAAAAAAACAAAAAAACAAAAAACAACTTTCCAAGGTCGCCATTTCTCCAGATTGGGGGTATCTGAATACGTGTGTTTGTGTATGTGCATGTGAGAGTGTGTTTGGAGAGAAAAGAAAGAATGGGGGAGGAGGAAGGGCAGATAACTTTACTGACATATTAATTCTTTAGATAGTAGTAAATGAATGGTCCAAATAGACATTTGTTTCCCTTAATAGGTTTTGTACAGGTCTCTTACAAGCTGTGGCATATGCTTCATTTATATGTATATTTATTTAGAAGGATTGAGAATAATAGGTGTAGTTTGTCTATAGTCGCAGTTATTATTTAAAGTCCAAAGAGGTTACAACTTTTTTCTACCCCAAACACGAATACAAAGGTCTCTTGTATGTGCTTCCTTGCATTACGTTCAAGGCCAATTAAAAATAAAGGTAATATTCTAACTCTCGAGCCTTGGGAGGAGAAAGGAGGCTAAAAGGCAAAATGACTCCAAGATGGCTGCCTCTTCCTTCTTCCCCCTCCTTTCTGCCTATTTTCCACATAGAAATTAATGTAATATTTTGTTTAGAAATCACATTGTAGGTCATTTGCAAATGAGGCAGCCTCGGAGGCACCAGTATCTGCCTAGAATACTCTCACGGTGCCATCGAGGTATGGAGAGATTAAAATGCAAACATTCAAATGTATTTAGATTTGTACACAGTGGCTAGACTCACACACATACACACTTGAATGTATGAACAACACACACAGCTGCAAATGGAATAAAGGGCTGAAATCCTTCTTAATTCTTAGGACAGAGGGCAAAGGAGGGCGCCAGGCCACCTCCTTCCTCCCCAAAGTTTCGAAAATACCCTGTTCATGGTCTGGATTCGATTTTTTAAAAAAGATATATCTTTCTGATGACTCTCTCATTAGGCAGACTTCTAAAGTCTGGGGAGACAAGATTTCCATAAATTATCTCTCTAACTCATCTCATGCTGGTACAAAATGCAACGCTAAAATTGTTTTTTTTTTTTTTTACTTTTGCATTTTTTTAAAAGAGAGAATAGCAAGCTAACCAGCTTCCTCACTAACATGTTAAAGGATTAAGATCACTGGTAATTACTGCTATTAATTATAATAAATATATATTCTCAGTGATAAAATCCCACCCATAAAGCTAAACTAAAATCATGTCGAGAATAAATAAAAGTATATTTGGGGCTTTATAACAGATTTATAGCAGGTTACTCTCTAGACTGGAGTGCACTAGGCATAGAACAAAGCAAATGGTTTAGTTCCTATAGGAAATATATTAAAAAGGAAAAAAAAAGAAAAAAGCCCACAACCCTTTATCTAAAAGCCATCAGGGACAAGCACTCAATACAAGTTAACAAGCAGGAACTGATAAGATAACATTTATATGAGGTCAGAAGTCAAATGCCAGTCAAAGGCTTTTAACCTCTTGGGTCATAAACAGGAATAGTTAAAAGTGAGAGGTAGTTATTTATCGGATATTAAGGGTACCTGATCATTGCCAGAGAATCACCAATGATGAAACTAATTAGGATTTATAGAAAAAGAACTTTGTAGCTGTTCAAAGAAAATTAACCTACAAACCCATCATTCTGCAATTGGTAGAGAGAAAAACAAACAAAAAAACCCACCCTTCTTTTTGAGGGGGAAAAGAAATCTAGCAATTTAAACAGATTTAGTAACAAAATCTCTCTCAGAAACAATATTTAAAGTTAATGTATATATTGATTAATATATGGTAAATGATAGACCTTGTAAATTCTGTATTAACCATCTTAAAACAAAAAGAAGCATCACATAATTTATTTTCAATTTTTGTTCTTTTTCTTTTATTCCCTCCTTCACACCTCCTAAATTAGACAGGATATAACTCCGATTTCACAATACTTCTTGCCCTCAGAATGCCATCATTTATAAATTTAAAAATATATATGTATTCTAACAGCAATTATTTGAAAACATCAGAATATCGAAACTGCTTAATTAAAATTTTATCTTCATCTATCCAGAGAAACAGATGTCTCTTCCTTTATTTGCTGTCAGGATATTTTCCTTTGTTTTGATTTTTGTCCTTTTTGTCTTTTTTTTAGGTTCACATTCCAAACAGTTCTTGGTCTCAGAGTCCATGCTGGCTTATATTTTCAAAGCATACCCCCCCCCCTTTTTTTTCTCTTTTGCAATAAAAGAAAGCAGATCTAGATATTTCTTTCTAGAGAGAGATAGAGGGATTGTTGTTAGGCCTGCTAAGGCCCACTGTTTCTTTAAACAGAGTCCACAATACACTAGGCGAACATTGTGGATTTAAAATGCTTTTAAATATTTATCAGAAGTATTTTATCATCATATTCAAATGACACCTGGAGTGCACTCACCTTTATTGACAATCTCTGTTCTGAAAGTCCATTTGCTTCCTTAAAGCCCCCCAAGCAGAACAAGGACTACCCGTTTTCATTCAGTTAATGTTTAGTAAAAAACCAAGCAACCTTAATCAGCATGCTGATTGCATCGTCAACTAACAAATAATTTACTACTCTGAGCATTGCATTCCATTAAAAGCTCATTAAATTTTCTGTTCTCCAATGGGAGGTTTAGCTTTTGAACTGCATGCTTTTGCTTCGAATGATCATTTATTCAATTTTTGCAAAATGTTGTGTTTTTTTTTTTTTCCTAAAGTATAGGTGAGCATTTCAATACCTATAGACTACAGGCATATGGAAACACAGTTCAGGGTTTGAGAATGTTCCATTTGATTTATAGACTCTGTTTAATAAAAATTCAACATAATCTCTTGCACTTTTAGAAAATCCTGAAATCACTGAGTATATCTGTGCTTATGTGTGACCCAAACATAGCCTCAGAAATATTAATACATAATATAAAATATCAAACCCCCTTTTTAGAGCTTCGACTTTCCTTTTCCACGTATTACAGCTATTGCTATTTTTAGGATTTTTATCCTTATAAAAAGCTGTTTTCTATTGATTCAAAAAGGAGCATGACACCACAAAGATCTTACCATATTTGATGCCAAACTTAATACCTTGGGTGTGTGTGGGGTGGGGTGGGGGGGTGGCTAGTTACCCAAAGAAATCCACATTTTCCGGGGTTTACACATTTTTTACAAACTCACAATCCCCTGAATTCTTTTCATGCCCAGACTCAACTAGGAAAGAGTATATTTATTATTTTTAATTTAGGCAAATGTAGGAAAATATCGGCCCCCAAATTAACATGCATCTTTGGATTGCTAATTGTGCTCATTGCAAATTTGGGTCATTTTGCATGAGTGACTCTAATGTAGGTCTGAGATTGCCATGCAGCGCAGTGGATTCCTGATTCCCCGCGCTAATCCTGAACTCGGTGATTGTGTCAGGTGCAGTTCTGTATGCTCTAGCAGCTGGCTCATCCTCATCAATGCAAATAAGGCAACTCCTACAATCAGAGCCTTGTGAGTGTGAGGCCTGATTGCTGAGGGCAGGCTAAAGCACTACACAGACTCTCACTTTCAAATCACGCTAAGTGACAAGACAACTGCAATGTCCCTCCAGTTCAAAATCAACCTTTTGAAAACAAAACAAGAAGAGGATGGCTACAAAGAAGAGGAAAACCCCAGTGTTTGGGAAATGGACTTGTTTAGATGGGCTTTATTTAGATACAGAGGTAATCTAAAGTGCATTTCAACAAATGATTCTCTAGCTCCTATTCTGTCCGAGATACTTTGTTTTAAGGGTTGCAGAGGTGAGGGAGATACAGTCCCTGCCTTCAGAGAACCCTACCGTTTGATGGCAGAAGATCATAAAGAGGAAGATAATAACATAATTGTTATTAAGGTGCAGTCACCAAAATCTTAAATGAAAGCCGTAAAACATATTTTTACAGGAAGTTTTTAGAGATCGCATTAAGGCATGGATGTCAAGAGCAAGACTTTTAGAAGCTTCGGGTTCAAATCCCAGCTTTGCCACATACTTGATCAAGTTATGTCACCTTTCCACAGCCTTAATGTCATCCTCTGCAAAGTGATGGTGACAGAAGGACCTACCTTCCAGGTGTCTTAGAAGAAGGAACTGCATAACATGCTTGCCACAGTGCTTGGCACATAGTAAGTGCTCAGTAATGTCAGCTGCAATTATTATTTCCTCCCTGGCATACAAAGAAGGCGGGGGGGGGGTGTCCAAAAATAATAATGTGCCACAGTTTGAAAAGCATTTGTTTGATCTGTCTCTAAATTCCCATTTTTCATGTGGCGCTAACCCTGCAGAAGTGAAAATACTGTAAATGTGAAAAAGCCCTGCATCTCTCAGTGGTGTCTGGACAACCCTGGCAACTCAGAACATGAAGGAGAGAACAAGAAATCCCTGTGCTTTTCCTTTTCTTCCTTTCCAAACACGTGTGCAGACTTCCCCTGCATTTCAGCCCCACCCTCTTTATTTTACTGCCTAATCTATAAAGGAGGATTAACAGCAGCACGCTGCTTTGGCACAGAGCAGATTCTGGGTGAGGACCTGTAGGTAGAGTCTAATGAATACAATTTTCTGGGACGGTGAGTGCATATTTTTAGCTACATGCTGGGCTCCAGCGTTGGCTCTTGAGACAGATGAACAGATCCTTTGATCAGACTTGGGTGTTGCTCCAAAAAGAACCTTTTTCAGGAAGTAGTTGGGGGAAAATGTCTTCTGTTTCCCTTATTCCTAATTTGTACTGTATAGATTCAGATTCCAGATAACTGGTCCCAGTAAGTTGCATTACAACACTGAGATACACCATTGTGAGGTGTAGTGGTCCTGGGCGCCAGTGCCCAGATCCACTTTCTGGCAAAATAGGATGGCTGGTACCTCAAGTGTGTGGTTGCCACCCTTCCCCCCCTTGGAGAGTAAGCTAGAGGTAGTTAACCCTCCTGGGGGAGGCTTGGCCTAGACAACATCATAGACACCATATCCCCCCTGGAGTTACCAAACAATAAAACTGCTTTCTTTGCCAAATACAAAGAATGGTCTGGAGTTGGATATTAGCAAACAGCAAACCCTGTAAAGAAGAAAGGGAGGGAAGGAGGGAGGGAGAAGAAACAAAGGAGAATAGAAGGGAAGATGGAGGAAAAGAAGGAAAATTGCATGAAAAGAAGGCAGAAAACAAGGTCTTTTCTGCTTTCGTTTGCCAGGGACAAGGCAGCCATCCAATCTTGTCTTGATTTTAGTGCCATGGCGAGGATGGGGCAGCGGAGATGGGGTTTTGATGCATTGCCAAGCGGGGCAGGGATGAGGCGCCAGGTCTGTGGAAATGCTGAGACTTTAAGACCTTGGCACTGGGAGAGTGTGAGCAAGATGGTAAGTGATTTGATCTCTCACATTCCTACTCAGGACCCTCTCCTTCTCTTTCTAATAGGATTAACAGATATTTTCCTAAGCAGAAATCAAAATGTGTCAAATCATCTGAGACAGTCAATTTGTTCACAATGCCCACATTCTTGCCGTACGGATGCAGCACTATTCAAAAACAGTTTTATTTCAAGAGATACAATGCAGCAGAGAGGTAAACATTTATCTTCATAATCTTACACTCCTTTCAGACTGTTTAATTTTTCCCCGTGATTTTCCCCTCCTCTTTCACTCCACCCCCAAGCTCAGCTTCAAAACATTTAGTACAAAAAAGACATGACTTCCCCAGAGGATTCGGGTCTCAGTGATCCTGATGATGCAACGTGTGCTCTCCATTATCCCTGGGAGCTCCCCAGATCTGTTCCCGCACCCTGCCTCACTGCTTCTGTTGTCCCTGGGTCTGTGTCACTTACAAATCCGCTTCAAGCACCTGTGCAGGTTACCTCCGCCTCTTCCTCCTACCTCATTCCCAGTTAGCAGGACTCGTTCCCCACTCCACCCCACCCCCACTCCTTTTTCTCTTACTGCTGTTTTTGCTACTATCATCAGCCCTCTGCAGCTTCTCCTGAAGGAGACATTAAGTTGCCTTCCTTTGTGCTACCTTATAACTCCAGCTGCCTTTGAACACAAGGACCAGTGTCACCTTTGGAACAATGAATGAAAGTAGTTGGATCGGGATTCCAACTTCACATTGTTGGCATTCCTGAAAATCTCATGCATTTTCATTCCTCCCCCCGCTCCTTTTCCTTGAGACCCCCTAAGATAGCTGCAATTAGAAGCTCCGAAATGAATAGAAACAATAGCTACTGGTATATTTTATTCGTAGGGTGTGAATAATAGACATTTAGCGGGCGGAATAAAGTCTCATTTTTCCCCCTTTCTGTTACCATTTGTATATTCAGTACGCATGTATAGGTAGTTTTTTTTTTTTTTTCTTTTTAAGTGGATTGCTGAGAGCGTTTTCTACAATAACATATTTTCCATTGATGTATTTTAGGTGTCTGTTTAACCATAATGCTCTTTGTGATCATGGTGCCAAAATATAATGAACTGGCCCATTCTACCTAGAAAGGCCTCTCCACCAGTTTCTCTTGCCCCCTGTTAAAATCCTCTTCCTCCTGCAGGATCCAGCTCACACCATATCTCCTCCAGGAAATAGTCCCAGATCCTCCCAGGAGATTTCTTCTCCGTCCCTCTCGCCACTTCCCATTTCAGGTCTTCTGCCTCTGCTCCGATCCGAGTTCACGTTATACTCCAGCTAGTGTTAGTGCCTGTCTGCAAAATCAGGCTGTGGGGCTTGGAGGACAAAGATGTCCTCCTTTCTGGACTCCTGCCGCTCCTAGAAGAGTGTCTGGCCCAGTAGAAGGGAGCTATCACCTGAGGATGATGAACAGTGGATGACCGCCAAGCCTTCCCAGCCCGACAGAAGCCCACCCATTCCTGTCGGGGGTACTTCTGGAGGTGGGGAAATCAAGCCACTCCTGGCCCACTTCTCCCACCCCATTTCCACTTGTATTTGACAATGATTCTGAGACTTCCTCACATTAGAATTTTTAATATTTTTTCATCTAAGTGCTCATCTTTAGTAAATACATAACTAGATGGATTGTGAAGTGAGGGAATTAAAAAGTGCTATCTTATATCTGAACAAATAAATCATTTATATTAGCTCTTCTCCTTCTAGGCTGGTTTGGAATTGGCAACAAATACCGAGGCATCAGTACTCGTTGACATCCGGCATTCATTTATTTATTTATTTTTTTAAGTGCTCTGACAAGTTGTTTACCGTGAGCCAAATGTCAATTAGTGCTGGCCTGAAAAGGAGTTCCTGTGCTACATCTGTTTGTAGTTAGTCCTGGAGTCATCCTGATTATTTTGGCTTTTATTTGAATGAGGTATTTATCTTCCAAGACTCACCACCACCACCACCACCACAAAATCCCACTTAGTATTTTAACATTTGCTTAAAACCATACTTTGCTGGCAACCCTATCATTTCAGTGTTGAATTTTTTCTCCTGATAAGGCAAATGACACTTTAGCCTTAGTTAATGTAAAACAGGAAGGTGTTAATCTCATTTTCAACATGTCAGCTCTTCCAGGTAGAGTATTAATACGCAAGATCTCCTGCTGGCAGACTCAACAGAATCTTTCTGGCCGTGAAGTGAAGTCCAAACCTGGTAATTTTTGCTTTCCTTTATTGTATGTGCTCAGGTCTGCCTCATTCATTGCAAAAGATATATCAGTAGCTAAATGCATATAAAGAAACAAAGGGATGTTTGCAAACTATTGACTTAACTCTGTACTCAGACATTCTGATAGGTTTGCTGTAAAATATTCATACGCTACAAACATTTAGGTATGTTTGATAAGAAAAGCAACTAGAGGGATGCCTGCGTGGCTCAGTGGATTGTGCGTCCAAGTCTTGATTTCGGATCGGGTCATGATCTCACTGGTTCGTGGGATCCAGTCTCCACTGTCAGTACAGAGCTTGCTTGGGATTTTCTGTCTCCCTCTCTCTCTGCTCCTCCCCATTAGTGTGCAGTCTTTCTCTTTCTCTCTCTCTCTTTCTCAAAATAAATAAATAAACTTAAAAATTTTGTATAAAAAATAAACAGCAACTAGGTAAGGCATATTTAAAAGACCCTCTGAGATCTATAATTTTGCATTAGAGAACTACAGTCCAATGTTACCATTTGCTTTGTTTACTTTCTTAAAAACAATAATTGTAAAGATTTAAACAAGGAAAAGTGTGGACTGTGTTGCAGCAGGTGTTACAAAATTCCAAATCCCACAAGAAAATTTATATTCTTGAATAATGTGGGAATCGAACTTTTTATTTTCTTCTTCAGGGTGTAGGTATGAAAGGGAACAAGGTTTTCTGGTGTTCACTTGGTGTGGACAGTGTCAGAAAAAATTGTTCCCTACATAAATTTTTAGGAGTTTTGTGATTTGTCCTCCTTACCTTATTTCTGTGAATACCGTGGGGACTTTTTAATTCTTTTTTTTCCAACGTTTATTTTATTTTTGGGACAGAGAGAGACAGAGCATGAACGGGGGAGGGGCAGAGAGAGAGGGAGACACAGAATCGGAAACAGGCTCCAGGCTCCGAGCCATCAGCCCAGAGCCTGACGCGGGGCTCGAACTCACGGACCGCGAGATCGTGATCTGGCTGAGATCGTGATCTGGCTGAAGTCGGACGCTTAACCGACTGCGCCACCCAGGCGCCCCCCGTGGGGACTTTTTAAAGGGCAGTTTCAAAAAAGGGTCAGAGAGAGCAAAAAAGATATCATTAACTGTAGTGGATATAAAAGAATATTAAAAGTAAGCTTTCTTATTGATAAATATGATTAATAGGTTTTTAAAGAAAATGTCCCATGGTTCCAATTTAAGGAAGAATTAGAATTGGCATTTTAATCTGGCACAGGATTAAGATTTTATGTGTTTTTAAAAATCATAGATAAATGGATTATAGATACTGATGAGCTATTAATTCCTTTCAACTAAAAATGTGAGAGAAACAGAAAGAATAAAATGGGACGCCAGCATAGGCAAGTAAAACAGTGTTTATGGAGTGAGTAAAGGGTGGTGGTGGCTGTGGGAAGAAAAGGCACGGGCCTCGAAGGTGCCGAACCACCAAGGCTTCTCCCGCATAAGAACTGATGTCAGAGGAGAAATATCAGCAATGGTGACGCTTGAGAGGTTGATTTTTGCTAATGTCCTTCTGCTTCTTAATCACATGTTCCTGTTTCGTGGCTGGGACAAGCTTTATTATTCCCACTTTACAGATGCAGAATCACAGGGCAGAGAAACTGAGACTCCTCCGAAGTAAGCAAGCTCCAGGTCCAGGGTTTTTCTTCCTTTTTCTTTTATTTTCTCTCTCTCTCTCTCTCTCTCTCTCTCTCTCTCTCTCTCTCTCTTTTTAAGTTTAAGTTTGGGGCTTGAAAACTGTGAGAGGAAGGGAAGAAAGATGAACCAAAAGATGTAAAACAAAGAAGGGAAAGTCACTGAGGAATTCCGTGCTGTCAAATCTATCCAGAAAAATAAGGCAGAGAAAAAGTGAGATGATAAGATCCTTTTCTTTTATTCCTGTCCAAGTTAATAACATGTACAGTGCCTCTTTTTATTCATCTCTTGTCTGTACATATTTTCCCACACACCGTTCTATAGTTATATAATTCATTTCCTTGCCCACTGGGTCAATACTTTATCACTTTACCAGTTTCTTTTTGTAATGGCTTTTTATACTCCTTGCCAGTAAAAGTGTACCCCCAGAAGAAGAGGATGACAAAAGGCAGAAGGTGGACAGGAAAAGCCTGGTAAGCAGGATCACTCTTAGAGTTACATCTCCATTGTTCTATTTCCCCAGTGGGCATTATTATGCATTTCCCCTTAAGCATGAGGCCATGTTATAGTCTGTGTTTAGCTTTTACTAGTTGCATGGATGAACTCACTTAAAAATATAGTAGGATTACATTCTTGTATTGTTCATTGCAGCTACATAACTGATATTTTATATATTGCATCTTAAATCTCCTTCTGGAAATGTAACACACTTATAACCTCTATAATTGGTGTCATTGTTGACATTTTTATTTTCCCTGAAAACAGATTTGTGAAGTTGTCTCCCCTTACCCACAGTTTCACTTTCTGTGGTTTCACTTAGCCGTAGTGAACCACAAGTAGGCTGGAAGCGGATGATCCTCCTTGTGACAAGTCAGTGGAAGGTCAAAAACAGCCTAACTTTACGGTCGCAGTGCCTACGTCACTCACCTCACGTCATCTCATCTGTCAGCATTCTATCATCTCACATCATCACAAGGAGGGTGAGTAAGTACAATAGGGTATTCCGAGAAAGGGAGAGAGAAAGAGACCACGTTCAAATCACTTCTACTAGAGTACGTCGTTATAATTGTTCAATTTTATTTTTAGTTATTGCTCTTAATCTCTTACTGTGTCTAATTTATAAATTAAATTTTGTCATAGGTATGTATGTATAGGAAGAAACATAGTATCTGTAGGGTCCGATACTATCCATGCTTTCAGGAATCTGCTGGGGGTCTTGGATCAAATCCCTGCTGACAAGAGGGACTACTTTGCAACTTTAATTAAAAATTTTAAGCTTCACAGGTTAGCAGGTTTGGGGTAAGATATGGAAATAGTGAGGGGCGCCTGGGTGGCTCAGTCGGTCGAGCATCCGACCTGGGCTCAGGTCATGATTTCACAATTCGTGAGTTCAGGCCCCGCATCTGGCTCTGTGCTGACAGCTCAGAGCCTGGAGCCTGCGTCCGATTCTCTGTCTCCCTCTCTCTCTGCCCCTCCCCCACACGCTCTCTGTCTCTGTCTGCCTCTCAAAAATAAAACTAAAAAAAAAAAAAAAAAAAAAAAATTTGGGGGCGCCTGGGTGGCGCAGTCGGTTAAGCGTCCGACTTCAGCCAGGTCACGATCTCGCGGTCCGGGAGTTCGAGCCCCACGTCGGGCTCTGGGCTGATGGCTCGGAGCCTGGAGCCTGTTTCCGATTCTGTGTCTCCCTCTCTCTGTGCCCCTCCCCCGTTCATGCTCTGTCTCTCTCTGTCCCAAAAATAAATAAACGTTGAAAAAAAAAATTAAAAAAAAATTTTTTTTTGGATATAGTGGGAGAAAATAACCCATGTAAGCAGTTAAATGACTTGCATGGGATCACACAGCTGGCTGAGTCTGAATCAGATCCTTGGACTTTTATTCCAACTCTGCATGCTACACATTGTCTCCTACATTCAATTCTGTCAATGCTAAGTGCTATAGAGGATCGCATTGGAAATCCCTGCTCATCGGCTTACTCTTTTATTAGGGTATGTGCCCAAAAGCTCTAGAAGGAAATTTTTTAAACATCTTTTGTAGGAAGGAGAAATTCTAAGTTAAGCCTGCCCCCCCCCAAACTTTACAAACAACCCTACCATGTATTTGTTATTATACAATAATATAGATGATGTGCTGATGTGCAAGCAAATTTTTAGCTACAAGTAGCAAAGAAAAAAAAAACCCAAAACACTGGTCTTATTTTTCTGCCTGTCAAAATTAAGTAGGGATGTAGGCATTTGAAGAAAAACAGGGGCACTAAAATGTTTTCCTTACTCAAAGCTGCCATCCCCAAATATTCTTTTTTTTTTATGTTTATTTATTTATTTTGAGACTGTAGAGGGGCAGAGAGAGGAGAGAGAATCCCAAGCAGGCTCTGCACACTGTCAGTGCAGAACCTGATGCAGGGCTCAGTCTCACAAACTGTGAGATCATGACCTGAGCTGAAATCAAATCAAATGCTCATCTGACTGAGCCACCCACGCACCCCCCACCCCCACCCCCCGCCAAGTATTCTCCCAATCAACCAATATTTAGTATTTAGTACTCATTTCTTGTCAGGCACTGTGTTTGTTAGAGTCGTGAGAGTCAACAAAACAGACCTAATACCCACCCTACTGAATGAGCTAATTTGGATAACTATTCTACTTTCAAAACATAAGCAACTTATCAGCCAGTCTTATTTTGGTATGAATTACTTTGGATGAATAATTAATTTTCTTGATTCTTTGTTCTAGGTGGATATTAATTAGTAATAGCTGATTTTTATTGTTTATGGTAAGGATTCAGGGTAATATACCAAAGAGGAACAATTAAAGGTGAGAGGTAGTTTTAGAGCATGGAGAATTTTGTGAGGGCATACCAGAATGTGACACCAGAGTAGAAAGTTTGTGGTTACCTTGTTCTGGATATGTAGAGAAAAGTAGGTAGGAGAGTGACCAAGGAAAGCTTCATCTCCTTTTTTGCCTAAGTTATTTTGGTAGCAATTTCTTGACCCAGGAATTTGTGACCATATAAACTTTAGTAGAGAATTCTGGATGTTACCAGCTTTGAGTGATATCTGCCAAATATCACCTTCAAATGATCTTTCATGGTGATAGTTCTAGCCCCTAAAAGATAAAAAGGAAGACTATTGTACGTAGTTGTGCAAACTGTATTCAAAGCCAGATAATTGGTATTTGAAGTGGGTTCAGAGCAGTTTTCTTGTCATTTTCCATCAAAGTACCCCCTAACTGGTGGTACAGGAGGAAGTTTGGGGTAGCAGAACTTCATCAATAGAATTACACGAGTTGTGGAAGAGAATAGGGCAACTGTTAAAGGTAACCTGAACCAGCAAGTCTGAAGTGTCTTTAAAATATTGTGGTTGTTTTCTTTGAAAATTTGAGTAATTGTTATATGCCTCCCCATAATAGGCCCATGTTTCTTTTACAAGAAAACAGTGCTTGAATTGACTTGCTATTAGTAAAATTGACTTTCTGGGAAGAGATGTCATGATTACTGTGTGGATCTCAGTCTGCCTACACATGCTTGCACACACATGGGTATATCCAGAGGGTTTCACTGAGGATGATACTAAATGTGAGATTTCACTTGTCTGAGCAGTCACAATACCATGATTTGGTTGAAATGGGTGCACTTCACGTTTGTTTGTAAGGTGATTACCCATCTCAGGATTCCCATCATTTTCTGGATCCCCAAATTTGTAAGGATTTTTCTATGATCTATATCTGACTGCCAGTGATATGGGCTCAGATGTTCAGGAGAGGTGGAAAATATGGGGCCCAGGTTTTCAGGTCAGAAAAACCAGCATGATGCACTGGGCAGGTGTAGAAATGAATCTGGGTAAAGCATTCTTGCCCTCCAGTTATCTTATGAGCTATTGATAGAGTTTTGCCAGATAAAGCAGGCTGGGTATGAAACTATGATGGACTCATCTGAAAACTTTTCAAAGCTTTGTGAATGCTCCACAGTTTGAGGTTTAGTGTTAGGTAAAGATTAGCTCCCCCTACAGTTTATAGTTTATAATGTACCCCTTTGGGTCTGGACTAGAGCATAGTCATGACTTGAGTTCCACAATTAGATACACCCATGTGAGCATTTGAATCAGATGCTAGTGATGCAAAAAAGGATAATTCAGGTAATTTCTCTTCCTCCCTCTCCTTCTTTCTTGTAATAGTAGCTTGGGCTACAAGGTAATACATGGCATAAGAGTCCACTTGTCCTTAGTGGCTGGAATTACTCCTTTATCAAATCCGTTCTGCAACATAATTTTGGATGCCAGTCTGGAAGCTTAACTCAAGCCTAGCTCTCCAGCCCTTTCAACAATTCAGTAAGCCACAAAATATCATTTTATTAAACTCCTTTTCTGCTCAACCAACTGAAGTCACCTTTGATTGCTTGCAACCGAAGGCCCTGATGAAAACAGACAGTAATTAGGAGAGATCAACTTTAGACAGAGTGATCAGGGAGGTCTCTCTGAGAAGGTGATATTTGCACTGGGGCAGGAAGAATGTGAAGAAGCAAGTAATGTGAAAAGCTAGGGGGAAAGCTGGAGCCGAAGAAGAAAGTACAAAGGCTTCTGTACAGAGGTGGGGGTCCAGCAGAGAACAAAACAAACAAGCCCCCTGTCTTAGTGGAGTTTACCTCTAGTTGGGGTATTTACACAGTTAAATGTAGGCAGATAATAAGTAGTGTAATTTCAGATACCAATTGGTGTTATAAAGAAAACGAAAGAGAGAGTTATAGGCTGCAGACAAGAGACTATTTGGGATAGGGTGAGCAGGAAAGGCTTATCTGAGGAGGTCACGTTCCTCAGAGACATAGGAGATTTATGACTTAGAGAAAAAAATCCCTCGGGTACACTATTGGGACACCTTGCTCAGGGAAGTGAATTTCATAAGAGTTCTTAAAATAAAAACAAATATTGCAGTGCCATTTCTGCCAAGGTTAGGAATGTTGAGAGAATCCAACAGATGTTAAAATGCCCCTAGAGACAAAAGATTTTTAAATGTCAAACGTGATCCTCTTTTTGGTGATGTTCTCAACCTTATACTTGTCAAATATGTATGACTACATTTTTAGGGAGATAGTTCTTTAATTTATGAATATTCTTTTACAACTACAAATTGGCTTCAATTTTGTTTTGGGTAGTTGCTGTGTGAACAAACACTAAAAGCAAAATAAAGGCAATGCCGGTTCTTCATCACTTTCTCAGAAGCTCTTCTGGTTTGATGGACTGGGCTGTCAACAATGGAATAAAGCCAGTGCTTAACAGAGAGAAACCTCAGCTTCAAGCAGCAGTATTCCAAAATAATCTCTTGGTGAGTGAAGTTGCTGGTTTTATGTGAGCATGAAAAATTAATTATCAATGAAAAGGCATTTACTTTTTTCAGAGCCCATATATTTATTGACAAATAAATGTTCTTTATCTCCCCAGAGGAAAGAACCATTCTCTAAAATTGTTTAATCAATTTACCGACCTGAATCAAAGCTTTGAGGGAGAAAAGAAATGTACTTTCTTAGATCCCACAAAAGACTAAGCACGTGGGTCTTTGGTGTGTTTGTTTTTCAGTAGAGCAATTATCTGGAATATCTTCTCCCCACCAAACCATAAAATTTTCCCAGGAAAATGTAAACAGACTTACTAGTAAACATGACAAGTTGAATATAAACATCTACTCTTATTTTCGTCCCAAACCCTAGAAATGGCACTAAGAAACTTCTTGGAAGCACAAACCAATAAGGACAGGGAGAACAGAAGAACAGAAGAACAACAACAAAGAACAAGCAAGCAAATAAGCAAACAACCTAGAGGCTAGAAAGCAAGTGGATGAGCAGTAAAGAGAACTTAATGCACCTGAGAATACAGATCCAAAGCTGGCAAAGAGAAAAACTGTCAACTAACTTAATTTTACAGTAGAGACTGGCAATACTAGATGTCTCTGGAAATGGGGCTTGAAGGAAGGTGGGTAAAATAGGAGGATACACTCAAAGTTAAAAAGCAGTCAGATCCATTAACTATGTCCCCAATTCCCAGCATCCAAGAAAGCGCTGCCTCCTCTCCTCCCCAGACCAACCCCCCATCCCAACCCTGGCAGAGGACTAGAGATCTAGTCTCTGAGGAGGGTGAGATGTAGGCTCTTGGCTAGGTGGGGGTTGAAGGTAAGGACAGGATACTGAAAGTGGGGGAAATAAGTAGAAATATGCATGCTAAATGCTGGAAACCCTAACTCTCTTTACCTTCCAAAATAGTAGTTGGCAGACTTTTAACTTCAACTAGGAGATTGGAAGATCTTTCCCTACACAGTCTGATAAGCTCAGAAGAAAAGGTTTAAAGATACTGACATTCTAGGCTCTTCAAGTAAAAAGCCAAGCCAGATCACCCTCAAGTAAAACTGTTGGGAAGTTACTTTCCCACTTCTACCCCAACACCTCTTGACACACAGATGCCTGTTATCTTTATGATCTGAGAGAAATCTTTAACTTGAAAGGTAAAGAGACCAAAATAAAGCAAACAGATGAAAGCATCTTAGAGGAAATACATGCCATACCTGGAGAATCAAACTCCAAAAACAAACAAACAAACAAAAAAAAAACTTAAATCACATCATTAATATCCTTAAAAGTGTTAAAAAAAAAGATATTGCAATCATGAAACAAGAATAGGATACTATAACAAAATTAAAACATTCAGAGAACAAAATAAGCTATTGGAGTTAAATACACACACACACGCACACGCACACACACACACACACACACATGTGTAATAGCAGATGAAAAAACAGATCAGAAGAATTAGGAGATAAAAATTTCTGAAGAAATTTCCCATAAAGTAAAACAGAAGAACAGATTAAAAAAAAAAAAAAAAAAGACTAGCCCAGGAAACCCTAAATCCAGATAATATTGAGAACAGAAAGAAACAAATAGGGGTGGGGGAAGGGGGATTTATATTAGACTTCTATTGCTGCATAACAAATTACCATGAACATAGCACCTTAACACAACATACATTTATTATCCCACAGTTTTCATGGATTAGGAGACCAGGTACTGTTAACTAGGTGTTCTGCTCATGGCCACACAAGGCTGTAACAAATGATAGGTGAGGGCTGGGTTCTCTTCAGAGGCTCATATGTTCTTTGTCAGAATTCATTTCATTATAGCATTGGAACCCCTGGCAGTGTGCTTTTTCAAGGCCAGCAGAAAAGAGACTTTTACCTCTAGACTCTCCTTTAAAAGACTCACCTGCCAAGTCAGCCTCACCTAGCATAATCTTTTGATTAATTTAAAGTCAGCTGATTAGGGATCTACATTACATTTGCCAAATCACTTTGCTTTGCTATATAACATTGCATAATCATGGGGGGGGGTGAAATTTCATCTCCTTTGCCATACTCTTTTGGCTAGAAGTAAATTAAAAGTTCTATCTATACTCAAGGAGATATAAAGGCGTGTATACTACTGAGTGGAGATCCTGGGGGCCAGTGTAGAATTCTACATACCACAGGAGGAGAGGGAATCACTAGAGGTATATAACACAAGACAATTATTATTACTTAAAACACTTAATTTTCTAGATTTAAATAATTGAATGAATGCCAGGAAAAAGAAGATAAATCCATACCAGACTGTCAGAAAACTGTGGACCACAGAGAGGTCTGATAAGCTTCCAGAAGGGGCATGTCACAAACTGAAGATCAGAGAGGAAGAAGGCATCTAATTTCTAAATAGCGCTACTTAAATCTTGAAGGCAATAGAGCAATGTCTTCAAGATTATGAAGCAAAATGATTTCTACACTTTAATTCTATACTTAGAAAACTATCAATTTAGGACAGAATAAAGGTATTTTCAGACATGTAAGATCTCAATTATTTCCCGTGTGCCTTTTCTCAGAAGAATGCCTGAGGATTTGCTCCATCAGAAAGAAGAAAAAATTAAGAGGGAGAATATAGAATTAGCAGAGTAAGGCAAAGAAAAACCAAAAATTATGGTAGAAGAAGATCCCAAACAACCATAATGCAGGATTGAGAAAACCACAACCAGAATGGGAAAATTCAGAAGACTTCAAGAAAGATTTCTTTTGTAAGATGAAATTGAGAATGCAGAATAAAATTGGTAGAATATTTCTAGCATCTTAACGTACTTGAGAGAAATTTAGGCAATTGACATAGAGTTTGGACTTGAATCAGTGATAAATAAGTCACAGAAAACTAGGAAAACAGCACAAAATGACTAATTCAAAAGTTGTACAGGAAAGGGAAAGGAATCCTGATTTACTACATAGCACAGCTATGAATAATATTTCCATAGTAATAATAATGTCAGCACAAAATTGAGCTAGAAATATATATGGAGAATAAGGAAGGGAAAGTTGTGCATGTGTTATAGGAGCATGAGGAAAGTAGTGAGCTAGAACTTCTACTTCTGTTGCACGAGATCTATAGGTAATACCCCAAACTGAAAACAAGACGAGGCTATGCAGCATGCTTTTTGGAGACATGGAGGTAAATAGCAAAACATCAACCAAAAATGTTGGAAGTACTTCTGGGAAAGAGGAAATAGAACAGGAAGAGAGAAGGCAGGAGACTACTATTTCTCTATAATAAGGCTGATAAATCTATTTTATATTTTAAACTGTTCATATAGGACTCCAACGAAAAATATAAAATAAATAAGCATAAATAGCCGTGATTAGATAAAGCAATTATCTGTATAACTGCTTTACTTTTCACACTAGGTAGGTTGACTATTTACTTCTTTATTTAAGTTCACTCTAAAGTAATGTTCATTTTGTTGTTTTAAAATCAAGTTTACCAGAACTTCGCATCAAGTAAACGTTTCCATTCAGAGCTTTACCCTTAAGAAGTGAGACAGTCCAAAGTTGTTGTACTACTTGAAATATTTTTGGAACTGTTTTTAGAATTTCAAAGCCTGTGGCAAACTTCTTTAAATAACTTCAAAGGTGTCAATTCATGGATTTAATATTTTGAAAGAACCAGGAATCATTTGAAATCACATTAGATTTGACTGGTCAAGCCAACTAAAGCTATTTTGGGTAAAAATTAAGGTTTAAAAATAAGCTAATACCACTGATATTTTTGATGGTTTATGAATTAGCTGCAAAGGGGACTTTAAAAGGGAAAAGGATTCTAAAAGTATTTTGTCTTTGAAGCATAATATGAAGCTGCATTTTTTAGGAAGGGGCCCCCATAAGGAAGTTAAGGATATTTTTCATGAAGCACACAAACAAAGATATACATTAGAAACCTACAGAAGCAGGGGCACCTGGGATGCTCAGTCGGTTAAGCCTCCAATTTTTGGTTTCAGCTCAGGTCATGATCTCACAGTCATGAGATGGAGCTGTGTGCTGAGTGTGGAGCCTACTAAGATTCTTTCTCTCTCTCTCTCTCTGTCTCTCTCTCTGTCTCTCTTTCTTTCACTTTCTCCTTCCCTCTGCCCCACGCCAGTTGAACTCACTTGCTCACACTTTCCTTCTATCGAAAAAAAAAAAAAAAAGAAAGAAAAAAAAAGAAACCTACATAAGTGATTTTAAGAGAAAATAAAAGCCAAATGATGTAATATTGTTTACATATGGTAGGTGCTCCTCCTCCCTTCAAAATCCAAGTAGGATTGAGCCACCCACTGAAAGTAGCAGAGCACCTTACATAACTGTGATTTATTACCTTCTCTCATTGGAAGAAATACAACTGGAAGTAAAGCTATGTTTTTGAATGGACTTCTATCTATAAGGGAAGTGGAACAATTGCTGCCTCGTCAGCTCTGATGTCGCTGCATTGATGAATCCGAGACATTTCTTCTTTTCTTCAATGAGGAATGACATGGCAAATGTGGTATCAAAGTCTTCCAGTCTTTCTCAGAAATGCTTAATGGAACTCACCAATAGAGAACCTCTACTGCCCTGCTGATTTCAAGCACATTCTCAACTATGTGGCCCTTGTGACCATCCAGCTCTGGTCTCTACTGACCAAACTTTGCTAAATAGAACAAACTTTTCTACCCAGATGGAGAGGAGACTACTGGATTTCCATTATTCTTTCCTCTGGGGCAAAAGGAAAGACTACATTTCCTACCCCATCATGCAGATAGGTTAGCCAATGGAACTCGAGTGAAAGAAATATGTATCACTCCCAGGTTGGGCCCATGCTGCACCATGTACTTTTCCTTTCTACCATCTGGATGCAGAGGATGAGGAGGCATTAGGGGAAAGTGGATCCAGAAGGTGGAAGTAGCCTAGAATCCTTCATAAATACATGTAGTAGAGCCATTCCTGCCATTCTGAGCAACTGCCCTGGTCTGTTATATAAAAAAGAAATACTGTGCTTCAGCAAATTTGAGTATATTCAAGAAAATTTCAGAGTCTTTTTGTTACTATAGCCTAGTCTACACCAATGAAGAAACTGACTTTCTGCCTGGAATAAGGGACCTAGTTTCTGGGAGAGTGTATATATTAAAGAACCCCTCCTAAGCTAGAGCTTCCTCCTTGAAATATGCAAAATGGAAATATGTTTCTTTTAGTTTTAGTTAATACAGTTCTTCTAATTAGTAAACTATTGCAAAATGAAAGATAGACTACTTAGAAGTAAATTTTTATAAAGGAATAAACAGAAAACAAATGACTCAATGCACTGTTATCCAAGAAATAGAAGTAGGCTATAATCTCAAGAAAACATGACAGAAATATAATTAATGTAAAATAAAAGTGTAAATTAATGTGTTAAAGATAATCAGAAGAAAGAATATCCTTACATAGTGGGCTGGTTGGAGTAGGCTTTGTAGGCAGCAGAGAAAAGGTAAAGAAGCTTCTGGGGCAGTAGAGTTGCCTCAGTCAATGTAGTGTCTTTTTAAAGATGGAAGTGAGATCCTGAGGTCAAAGATTAGCAGGCAAAAAGGATACAACCACACAAATGAATGGCTCTGCCTTAGAAATGAACAAGAACTTGTGGCTGGAGAGACAGCAGAGAATGAAGTAGGGGAGAAAGAGAAGATGACTAGTTAGAAGGGCAGAGTGGAATGGGAAAATTCAGTATGAGGTTATCTGCCCTGTCCTTGGGTTCCCCAAACGTTTAATAAAAGGTGATGTGAATAGGATCTGATTATTGCTATTTTATTTTTTATTCCAGAGTCCATGTTGTTTTTAAATATATGAACTTTTTAATTTTGGAACGGTTTTAGGTTTACAAAAAGAGTTATGAAGGTAGTATAGAGAATCCCCCAATACCCCACACACAATTTTCTTAATTACTAACATTTTATAGTAGGTACATTTCATGTAATTAATGAATAAATATTGATACCATATTATTAACAAAAGCCCATACTTTATTAAGATTTCATTAGTTTTGATCCAACATCCTTTTTCTGTTCCAGGATACCACACTGCATTTATTTGTCAAGTCTCCTTAGGTTTTTGTTGGCTGTGACAGTTTTTTAGGGTTTCCTTGGTTTTGATAACATTGACAATTTTGTAGAGTACTGGTCAGCTGTTTTGTAGAATGTCTGTTAATTGGAATTTGTCTGATATTTTTCTCATGATTAGACTGGGATTATGGTTTTGAGGGAAAAGACAACAGAGGGGAAGTGTCATTCTCATCACATCCTGTCAAGGATACGTAATGTCAGTATAATCCCTATTGATGCTGACCTTGATCATCTGGCTAAAGGGATCTTTGTCAGGTTTCTGTACTCTAAAGTTACTCTTTCCCCCCCTTTCCATGCTTCACTCTGTAAGGAAGTCACTATAGCCCACACTTACAGTGTGGGGTGCTAAGCTCTCTCTCCTTAAAGGGTGAGTATCTATATAAATTATTTGGAATTCTGCACAGGAGACTTAGCTACTTCCTCCTACTTATTATTTATTTTTTTGTTTTTCAAGTATTTCATCATATATAATTATATATCTATATCTAGATGGACTCATGGCTATTTATTTTATACTGTCAGTTATAATCCAATACTATTATATTTGTTTCGTTGCTCAAACTTTTCCAGTTTGAGCATTTTTCATTTAGATTTTGTGTTCCTTGACATATACTTATTATGTTTTTTTTAGCTCTACTTTTCTTTTTTCAGAACTTCCTTGCTTTTTGGGACTATAAGATGCTCCAGGTTCATTCTATATTTCCTGCCCCAGTTCTAGAACTGACTATTTCTGCAAGGAGTCTTGCTTCCTTTTATTGGAGTGGTATTAAAAACCAAGATCTAGTTTCTACATGTACTCATTTCTGCTGCAGTGTCCTTGCTTCTAGATTCTCTTAGCTAACAGAACAAGGAAATATATGTGTGTATACTAACCTGGGTATATGTACATATCTATAAATATCTCTATATGTATCATCTATATATTAAACTGAACATTGTTCATATTGAACTTGCCAACCCTTATCTATTATAATATGGGTCATTCTAGCCTTTTCCCCTTGGTAATCCGCTATTTCTCACTGCAACGATGAGAAACCTGGCTCCCACCATCCATCGTCCATTACTTAATTTTTCAATCCAGTATACTGGTATAGTGTTTTCATAATTTTAACCCATACCACCATAGAAAACAACTTGATCAACTAGAATACAGTGTTTATGCATAGTTGTTTTTGCCTTTGGTTTTACAAACTCAGTTCCAAAGTTCCTTAGGTCTGCAACTTATTCCCCAACTGCCTTTAGTGGTAATGTTTCATACATTTGTAGTGCAATTAGTTTATGTCGTGGTCTGCATCCCATGGTGGGATCCCTTAACTTCCTGAATGGTATTTTAAAATTTGCATATATTAAGGTTCATTCTTTGTGCTATAAAGTTCTGTGGGTTTCACCACATGCATGGTATCACATAACTACTATTCCAATAGCATACAGAAGAGTTTCACTACCTTAAAATTCCCTTGTGCTTCTCTTAATCAACCTTCTCTCCTCTCAAACTGCTGGCAACCACTGAGCTTTTCACTATTTGTATAGTTTAGCCCTTTCCAGAAAGTTATGTAAATGGAATCATACAGGTTGCCTTTTCAGAATGAATTCTTTCACTTAACAATATGCATTTAAGATTCATCTTTGTCTTTGCATGGCTTGACAGTTCGTTTCTCTTTATTGTTGAATAGTATTTCATTTTATGGATGTACATCAGTTTCTTTATCCATTAACTGTTGAAGGACATCTTGTGGCTTCAACTTCTTTGTGATTATGAATAAACATTCACATACAGATATTTGTATGAACATCAAATCAGTTGAGTAAGAAGCATGGTTTACTGAATTGTATGGCGAGACTATGTTTAGCTTTGTAATAAACTGGCGAGACTATGTTTAGCTTTGTACTAAACTGCCAAACTGATTTCCAAAGTGGCTCTGCCATTTTGTGTTGTGAATTCCTGTTCTACATCTTCACCAGCAATTGATATTGTCAGTGTTTTGGATCTTAGCCATCCTAATCGGTGTTTAGTAGTATCTCATTGCTGTTTAATTTGCATTTCAATAGTGACAAATGTTGTTGAGCATCTTCTTATGTGTGTGACATCTGAATATCTTTAGTCCATTCTTCTTTTTAACCTAGCCTTTCCTTAGAAGGAGTGAAATATTATTGACAGAATTTCATGTTTTTTAATTACAGTCATGTTTGAATTTATACTGATCCGTGTTTTCAGAATGTTCCATATTTCTGTCTCACCTTTTGACATAGTATCTTGGATTACTTATGGTAGCCTGATCTCCTTCTTTAATTGTAAATTTGTGTTAGTTTAAATCTCAGAGAGAAATCTTTTTTTTTTTTATTGAAGTTTATTTGAGAGAGAGAGAGACAAACACGGTGGGAATGGGGAAGGAGCAGAAACAGGGAGAGAGAGAGAATCCCAAGCAGGCTTGACATTGTTAGTGCAGAACCCAGTGTGGGGCTCCAACCCACGATCCAGGAGGTCATGCCCCCAGATGAAATCAAGGATCATATACTTAACAGACTGGGTCCCCGGGCATCCCTCAGAGGGCAGTCTTATTTCTAAATTCTTTATTTTATTTCATTTTAATTTTTTTAATGCTTATTTATTTTTGAGACAGAGAAAGAGCATGAGCAGGGGAGGGGCAGAGAGAGAGGGAGACACAGAATCTGAAGCAGGCTCCAGGTGAGCTGTCAGCCTACAGCCCAATGTGGGGCTCTAACCCATGAACCATGAAATCATGACTCCAGCTGAAATCAAGGGTCAGATACTTAACAGATCGAGTCCCCCCCGGCGCCCCTCAGAGGGCAATCTTATTTCCAAATTCTTTATTGTAATTTTTTAGTGTTTATTTATTTTTGAGATAGAGACAGAGCACAAGCAGAGAAAGAGGGAGACACCGAATCTGCAGCTGGCTCCAGGCTCTGAGCTGTCAGCACACAGCCCAGAATGGGGCTCAAACCCACGAACTAGGAGATCATGATCTGAGCCAAAGTCCAGATGCTTAACCTGACTGAGCCTCCCAGGCACCCCTTCAGAGTCTTAAAGTGAGAGACAGAGACAACTTCATTCATTCCCTCATAAAAGTCCTATACTTTTCTCTCCTTTAAAAATATCATGTTATTTAGCTATAGTCAAATTTCAAATATTTTAGAACTGGTTGACCTCATTTTACTATCATAGGCTTCCTTTTACTATCCTAATATTTTCTTTAAAGTTTATTTTAGTGTAGTGGTTCCCAAAATTTGGTGTATATCAGAATCTCAGGCAGGCAAAAAAGAGCACAATAATGTGTGCTTATTAAATTAAAATAGGGCTTAAGTTTTTGTATTTTTATCAAGCTCTCTAGGTGTTTTGGATAATGTTTTGATACTACTGGCCAAAGTTTGAGAACCATTGGTTTGGTGTTTGGAGCTGAAGGCCAGTCTAACCCTAAATAGAAAACACAGTCAGCCTCTTTAGACACTGATATAATTTCAAAAGGCAATGCTACTGTCTTGCTATGTCCCCAACCTAATACTTCCATAGGTTTGTTTGCATAATTTTTGTCTAGGGTTGAAATTAAACATCAGTAGAATATTTTTACAGTACAACATACCATGAAAAACTAGTTTATTCTGCAGATTTCACCAAAGAAGCCATTTAAAAACCATCTGGTTATGTTATACCAGTTAAGGTTTTTAAATTTTTATTTTTTTTTAATTTTTAAAAAAATATTTTTAAAAGTTTATTGATTTATTTTGAGAGAGAGCGCACACAAGTAGGGGAGAGGCAGAGAGAGAGAATCCCAAGCAGGCTCCTCACTGTCAGTGCAGGGCCTGATGCAGGACTCAAACTCACAAACTGCAAGATCGTGACCTGAGCCACCCAGGTGCCTCTATACCAGTTAAACTAAAACTATTAATAGATGTGCCCCCGAATTTGCATTTTAAGAAGTGCACTATAACATACAGGGTAGATAATCCATACATCTTTGCATATTACTGGTTCACTAACCCTCTCTACGATAAAAATTAAATGGAGTTATTTTTTTTTTTTTACAACAAAGCATTAACCAAAAGTAAGACCAGCTTCAACAATGCAGCATTTTATAACTAGAAATTTTATAACTATTTCTCAAATATTTTTTTCTTTAAAACCTCAAGTCTTCACGTGGTTTATGTCCTTCCTAAGCTATGGCTAATATTCAATATCACTTAAGAGGCACAATTCCATTCCAAAGAAAAACTTCATCACATCAAAACATTATTTGCATATTCATAAGATTCCACCTTCAGGCACAGACATGAGCTCTTTTTCTTGCAAACTATTATATCAATAGAAATATACAAATAAGCATCAAGAAAAATGCGAATAAGGATATTAAATGAAAAAATGTTCACTCACCAGTGCACAGTTTATCAGGTGGAGAGTATGCTTGCTTGATTACAAAGTAAATTTTAAAGGGAAATAATTGTGCTCATTGTTCATATAAATATATTTAATCGCCATTATTACTAATAATTGCTAATACTGATGAGTGTACTTCTGAGCAATTATTTGAATTTGCTAGAAAACATATAACATGACTTTTTGGAAAGTATATTTAAATTTTACCTGAGGGGCTATTTTTTTAATCAAAATAACACACCGAGGCATGGTTGAAAGCACTTTGCTTTTTCAAAGGTCTCTCCAAACTCAATTGTAATCCAGAAATGAGTAGTTTCCCATGAAAATACCAACTGCCTTAGCCTCTTTTGCCAGAAACTAGATTATGCTATTCATTTTACTAGTAACTAATGGTTACTCTTATGAAATAGTTTATTTCCTGAAATTTTTGCTCTGAGGATAATTTTATAATGACTACCAGGAAAACATAATTTTTTTCATCCTTTTAAGAAATTTAAATTCCTCTTCTTAATCTTATTTTCAGTATATTGAGATGTATCTAAAAATCTTTTCCTCAGTCAATCCATATCAGATCAATTCAGTCTTGCCTCCAAGTTAAAAGGGATCTTATTCCTTCCATTTAATACTAATCCTGAAAGCAAGAAATACACAAAAAACAACCAAAATCTTTAATGGCTTTGATTTGTTAATCACTGAAAAATTTCAAATATTCCTACTTAACCCCCACTGAAGCACTAACTGTTACAGTGTGGCATAAGTAAAGCATTTGAGCAAATCCTATTAGTGAAGGAGGACCTTTCTAAATCACTTTTTGTGTTAACACATAACTACTAATTTACGAGTTAGGAACAAAAGAGATCCCCCAGAGTTAAACAGAGAGTTGACCTCCTTAAAAATAATCGTGCTATTCCATTCCAACCATTCTCAATTGTCAGTTAGAGGTGAGGTTATGACAATTTCCATAAACTAAGGGTGCCTAAAGTTGTCGCTGGCTTAAGAAACCAAAGACAGCCTGCCGCAGTTTGCAAAAATGCTGAGTTGTGAGGCCCAAGTCGTTATTTATGGGTGTCTAGCCTTAGAACTTCTTTAACCTTCCACTTTAACCTCAGGGGCCACCCAAAGAAGCCGGTTTCAGGGTCAGCAAAGTCCTTTGGTTGTATTTTCATCAGAATTGAGGATCAGTAGGTGGGGATGCCATGCCCCAACCTTGGAATACATTAGAGAGCGAGAACACTTCTGCACCGCTTTTGAAGGCAGTTGCCACCAGGTGGTTAACTCGCTCCCTAGCCTCAGAGCACATTGTACTGACTTTATTCTTTATACAGGTTCCTTGTGAAGCAGTGGAGTAATTTTAAAATTCCATTTCTGACCCATAAGACCTTCGGTGATACTGTTCCTGCACCCTGCACAAGCCGCTTTCCCCATTCATGCGCTGCAGGTATGAGTCTATTGTTCACATCTATTAACTAGATGTACAGAAAAGGACTTTAAAGTTTCTCCATTACATATCTAGAACAGTTCTCTCAATCTTAAGTTCTCACATTCATGCTAAGACTTTGATAGATGCAGGCCACAAGTGAGAAAATAGTCTACATTTAACTTAATTAAATTTTTATTGTCATTCTCAAATACTGGTTTTAAAGGATTTGAATGTACCTGAACTGTAAATATTTTTTTAAATAAAATAACCAACCCAAATGCTATATATGAAAAGTATCCAAACCTCTCATATGTATTTCAAAAGAAGCAAAGTCCTCTAATGAGAGTTATTGTTGAAACTGTGTTAGTATTTAGTTGTTAAACGAAGTCATAACACACTGCAGGTTTTTCCTGTACATCCTACGTTTCTCAGCAAGAATCCACCTTTTTTGTTCAACAACTTTATTCTTAATTCAGAATAGAAAAATGGCTTCACCATTGATAAGTAAATTAAAAGTTAGCTTTACAGGAACAGTAGCTATTTCACAAATGAAATGGAGAGAGTAATTTTCATACTTGGTTATCAAAAGATAAGTCCCAAGCCTTCCATTTGCTTGCCTAAAATGCAGAAAGTTACTTTGTGAATATTCAGACATGAGATTTTAGTACAACGCTAAAAATCGGGTTTTGGAAAACCTGTTTGGGCCTTAGTACCTCATAAAAGGGGTTTTAGTATTTTGGTGCCAGAGAAAGAGTGATTAGTTGAAGAGAAAATTAATGATTTCTGAAACAGACTAAGTGTATGTCTTTGTATGTATGTACAAATGTACATATATAGTTATCTGTTACATTAAAAGAAAATATTATTGACACTGATTACTATCCTCACATGCAGATGTGTGGATAAGTGGAGTTTGGTTTGTGGTTACAGTTTTTTTTTTTGTAGATTCTGTTTCTATTTGAGTCTTTGCCTCATAGACCCTGTCTGTACCTACGGGCAGAGCATCTGACCACCAACACCAACATCTATGCGTCACCTCCAGGGTGGCCAGATTGGCAGAGAGACCCAAGCATATTCTTCATTCTGATAATCTGCTGTTCTCAAAATGTTCTCTGACTTTGTATATGAAAATATGAAGAAGCTATTTATACTTGTAACTTAAAGGACTAAGATAACCAGATAAGTAGTTTTCCCAAGGGGGGAAAAAGGATTTCAGGGAATTGGTCACTGTTACATATTAAGTGTTTATGTCCCACCCACATTTACAACTTAAAACCCTAACCCCAAATGTGACTGCATTTGTAGATAGGGCTGTTATGGAAGTAATTAAGGTTAGATGAAGTCAGAGTGCAGGCCCTAATCCAATGGGACTGGTGTCTTAATAAGAGGAAAAGACACCAGAGAGCTCTCACTCTCCTCCATGTGAGGACACGTCAAGAAGGTGGTTGTCTGCAAGGCAGAAATAAGGTCCTCACCAGAAACCAAACATGCTGGCACAGTATTCTTGGGCTTCCCAGCCTCCAAAACTGTGAGAAAATATATTTCTGTTGTTTAAACCACCCAGTCTATGGTATTTTGCTATGGAAGCCTGAGCAATGTGAAGTATCACTG
This sequence comes from Prionailurus bengalensis, assembly GCF_016509475.1. Classification (NCBI taxonomy): domain Eukaryota; kingdom Metazoa; phylum Chordata; class Mammalia; order Carnivora; family Felidae; genus Prionailurus; species Prionailurus bengalensis. The sequence continues at coordinate 151,719,618 of NC_057343.1, read as the reverse complement.
AAAATATATTCCTAGGCACCCTGGGAGACAAGAGAGCAGGAAAGAAAGGAGTAGATTTGATTCAACCAACCTAACTTTATTAACCATTACTTGTCCCATTCACCCTTAAGCAAAGAGGCAGACCAAAGGTCCTTAACTGTAGGTAAAGAAAGCAGAGTTACACCACAAAATGACAAGTCATTTGAAAAGTTCTTTGGAAGTAGGTCTCCGACTTAGGCCTTTGTTATTGAGCTTTCTGACGTTTTCTAAGTCTAGAAGGGAAACAAAAAATATTGACATATTTTATACAAATTTACCCTGTAGTTTTTCAAAGTTTTATCGTTTAATTCATGCTTTGTTTTGTGTTGTATTTTCAATAAAGTAATAAGCCTCTTGCGAAGACCTCCTCAACACCAAAGTTAGGACCATTCAGAAAACTTGTGATTAACCTTGTGGGTCTCTACCAACCCATCTCCCAACTGGAATAGTCCTCCTTCTACCTCCTGTGTCATAATTCCTTTACTTTCCTTTGTATGTTCAATGCATTTGTAGATACTAGTTAAAACCATGTTTTTATTTTGTTTTTAACTCTACAAAAAAAGTATCACAATATATGTGTTCACCTCAGCTTTTGGTACCAAATTATTTAGGCAATGAGCACTCTTCTTTCATATATTTTATGAGGTTAAGTGGGGGTGAAGAGTGTTCAAAATATCCTTGCATCTTGGGCCCTTGGTCACATTCCTAATGTTCCCTCAGGCATGGTGATCTTTCCCAGCTCAGCTAACAACCCTGTGTAAGTACAGCTATTCCCAGGCAGAAATGAAAACCATTAGGGAAGAAATTTTGGCACATGAGTTGCAGTTTACCTAGTTTGCCACCGGTTTGCAGAATCTTGGTTGTAGCAGTCAGGTAAACACCCACCTGGTCTGCATATCCATCCATAACAGTGTCTGATGGGAACACTGAAGAAAAACAACACAATCCTGCTGTTATCTTAAATACAATTTAAAACAACATCATTTATAATTCTTCCTATTGCAAGTAATGGAAATTCAACTGAAACTAACTTCAATAGTAAAGAGGATTTATTGGCTCACCTGATTGTAGAGTAATTGTGGGTTTTAGTACTGGTTTGATTCAGTGACTCCAGGATATCAAAACGAAGTTTGTTTTATTTTGTTCTCTCTTCTCTGCCTTCTACATTGCCATCTTCATCCTAAAGATAGTTTCTTTTTTGGGGTGACTGGGTGGCTCAGTCGGTTAACCATCAGACTTTGGCTCAGGTCATGATCTCATGGTATGTGTGTCTGAGCCCTGTGTCAGGCTCTGTGCTGACAGCTCAGAACCTGGAGCTGGCTTTGGATTCTAGGTCTCTGTCTCTCTCTCTGCACCTCCCTGCTCTCTCTCTCTCTCTCTCTCTCTCTCTCTCTCTCACTCTCTCTCTCTTTCTCTCACTCTCTCTCTCTCAAAAATAAATAAACATTAAAAAAAATTTTTTTTAAAGTTTCTTTTGTGGTGGCAAAATGACTGTAGAAAGAGAGGCTAGCTTTTGGAAGCTATCACAGAAAAGTGAAGAAACTTCTTTCTTAGAAGCACCCAGAAAACCCTATCTCATTCCCTTTCATTTGAATAAGCAAACTCTTTATAATATTTTACTTCTTCCAATATTATTTTCAAAATGCCTATTATTAATTACTTACTAGCCCCAAATAGCTTTTCTTTTTTACATACTTGAACTTGTTGTCTCCAGAAACTGCATTCAGTAATGTATCTGTATGGGTTTTAACTGTTGTAACAGATGTACCGCACCTTTGCAAGGTGTTAATAATAGGGGAAACAGTGAAGGGAGGGGAGGAGTATACTTTTACAGTTTTTCTGTAAATATAAAACTGCTCTAAAAATGAAGTCTATTTTTTAATGCTTATTTATTTTTGAGAGAGAGAGAACAAGCCGGGGGAGGGGCAGAAAGAAAGGGAGACACAGAATCCCAAGCAGGCTCCAGGCTCTGGGCTGTCAGGACACAGCCCGACGCAGGGCTCAAACTGGTGAACCTTGAGATCATGACCTGAGCCGAAGTGGGACGCCCAACCGACTGAGCCACCCAGGTGCCCCTAAAGCCTATTTTTAAAAAGTGTGCTCAGAATCCTCTGATCACTGGCCTTTGTGTTCTGCACACAGTGGATGTTATAGAATTCTATTTTCCACTGTCTGCTTTGGCATGAATTTCTAAATTTATTCCTAACTAACCACCCCCCCTTTCCCACCTTGGACAGCAAGATGGATATCATACTTCCTATAGAGCAGTATTGAATATCCTCCCAAGTTATGCCAATATGGGGTTAAAATGCATTACTCTTTCATTTCTAACATCAATAATTATCAACAAGACTGACAAATACACAATCTAATAAGGGATGTGTTTGAATTATCTCTCTTCCGATATTTTCTGAATATAATGATTGGTCCAAAATAAAGACTCATGGAAAGAATGAAGAATACATCCAAAATATTTGTAAATAATTCTTTGATTATTTTTCCATTGTTTTAGTTTTGCATATTCGAAGAATGTGACATTTATATTTATTTTTAGTTGGAATATTTTTTAAGTAGAAGAATATCAATATCCTAGGGTAAAAATAGCTCTAGCTGAGAGCAAAGACTTCTGGGTGCTGCTATGTAGTGCAGAGCCAATACAGTTATCATAAATTTTACTTCTAACAAAAGACATCAGGGTTAACAAAATTGTTTAATTTGCTTAGGCAGGATGAACCTTGTGCCTCTGCAAATTATTTCATGAGCTTTGTGTTGAATAATGCTCTAGAGAGATACTTTTTTCTCCATTTATACCCGAGTAGGAGTTAGCTTCTAGTTTATTTCAAGTACATAATATATGTGAAAAAGTGCTTGCAAATTAGAGGAATTATTGTAACACAAGTCTGCCTTAAGACATACAGGCTCTCAAGTTAAACAGGAATTACGTGCTTTAGCTAACAGATTTATGGAATGTAATGAAATTTTGCTACTGGGTAGTAAGAATAGACTGTGTAGTCTATTTCAATGGGGAATCAGAAAAAGTAAGTAGGAGACAGTGTTGAGAAAGAACAATGAAGTAGGAATCAGAAGCCCTATATGACCTTGAGCACTTGACTTCTCTAAACCTTAGTTTTTTAATCTGTAAAGTAGTAATTCTAAGCCATATTATTATTAAGATCAAATTATATAACAGATGTGAATGTGTTTTCTGCCTTTCAAAGAAGAGTATTAATTTAAATGTTATATATTAATTTAAAATGCTATTATATAAGAGGTAGGGGCTATTCCACTAAATCATGCAAAATAAAGTAAAAGGAATATTCTTTGGGTATATTCTTTGTGTAAACTGTGTTATTTTTAAAAAGTCCTCACTAAGAGTCTCTATAAACCCATGTCAATGTTCTGAAAACTGTCTTAGGCAAAGTGTATGGAGCAAAGCTTCTCAACCCATGAGAATCACCTGATTGTAGTAAAAATACCAATGCCAGGATCCCATCCACCATGTGTATTTAACAACAACTAATAAAGTTCACATATAATTTTGAGGAAAATCTTCATTTAAGAATCACTGGTCTAGAGCACAGGTCAGCAGACTTTTCTGTAACATCTAAATATTTTAGCTTTTGTGGGCACATGAAGTATCTGTTTCATATTCTCTGTCATTATTTATTTTTTAAAGAAACCCTTAAAAATGTAAAGAACATTTTTTTTCTTTTTAAATTTTTTATCTAAATTCTATTTCGTTAAAATACAATGCAATATTGGTTTTAGGAGTAGAATTCAGTGATTCATCACTTACATACAACACCCAATGCCCATCACAAGTGCCCTCCTTAATACCCATTACCCATCTAGCCCATCTGCCACCCGCCTCCCTCCATCAACCCCTCAGTTTGTTCTTATCCTTAAGTAAAGAACATTTTTAACTCCCCAGCCATACAAAACAAGCCTGGGGCTGAATGAGATTTTAGGGAATGTATGAGCTCACATCATAGTTTGTAAATTAGTACATGATACGTATATAATGTATTGTAACTATATGGATGATTGTCCTTTTCATTAATATGAAATCCTTAAGTGTAGAGCCTTGTTTTGTTCATTTTTATATTCCTGGGACCCAGCACATTTCCTGGCATATCATAGTTACTCACTAACTGCTGGATGGACGAATGGAAGAGAAAAAGTCTATTAAAAAGATTAATATTAGAGACTCTAGCATTTACAAAATCTATCCAATGTTAAGAGAGTTTCCCAATTAATTTCATCAATACAAAAAGGAAATAAATAAGGAAACAAACAAATACCAAAAACCCTATATCTCACGAAACTCTACAGGATTAATATTAATATTTGTTGACAATGACTATGTTAAACAGATTTTGGCAAATAATTCATTTTATTTGTTATTTGGAAGAAATGTGGTCCTGATTCTGTGGAAGTTCCAGTAAGATGGAGTTTCATTTCTTAGTTACAGTATCATTTTGGCCTCTAGCATGAGTTATGTACTTAAGGCTCTGGATTAGTACTGGTTATATTAACTTAGCTAAGTCTTCAAATGTGACTAACAGTGACTGCATTGCTTAATTCAAAGCTGTTGATACTGAGAATGTGAACATGGTGGTGAAGGATGACAAATTACAGTGGGTTCATAGTCATCTAATTACCTTAAAGTAGGTCTACAACATTTAAAAAAAACTTATCTTCCAGTTTTATCAAAGTATAACTGACAAATAAAACTAAGTATATTTACAGTGGACAACATGATGTTTTAGTGTATGTATACATTGTGAAATGATTAGCACAAGCAAGCTAATTAACATATCCATCACTTCACATAGTTATTTTTGTGTGTGTGGTGAGAACATTTAAGATCTTAGCAAAATTCAAGTGACAATATGATCATTGTTAACTATAGTCATTATGGTATAAGCTAGATCTTCAGAACTTATTCATCCTGCATAACTGAAACTTTGAACGCTTTGGCTAACATCTCCCCATTTCCCCTACCCCTCACAACCACCATTCTACTGTCTGTTTCTGAACGTTCAACTTGTTTAGATTCTACATACATGTGACATCATACAGTGTTTGTCTTTCTGTGTTTCTTTCATCTATCACAGTACCCTCCAGGTTAATTCATGTTGTCACAAATGACTGGATTTCTTTCTTTTTTTAAGGCTGAATAATATTCCATAGTATGTATATGTCACATTTTCTTTATCCATTCATCTGCAGGTAGCTGTTTAGTTTATTTCTGTATCACAGCTAATGTGAATAATACTACAATGAACATGAGAGTGCAGATAATATCTCTTCTGGCTACTGATTGTATTTCCTTTGGATATATACCTAGAAATGGGATTGCTTCATTGTATGGTAGTTCTATTTTTAATTTTTTTGAGGAACCTTCATACTGTTTTCTACAATATGAGTACTAATTCTCATTCCTACCAACAGTGAATAGGGTTCTTTTTTCTTCACATCCTTGCCAACATTTGTTCTTTTGTCTTTTTGATAGTACCCATTTTAGTGGGTGTGAGGCGATGTCTCATTGTGGTTTCAATTTGCATTTCCCTGATGATGAACAATCTTCCATATACCTGTTGACCATTTGTGTGTTTTCATTTGAGAATGACTATTCAGTTTTTTGCTCACTTTTTAAATGGATTACTAGGGGTTTTTGTTGTTGTTGTTGTTCTTGAATTGTATGTGTTCCTTATATATTTTGGACTTCAACACCTTATCAGATGTATGGTTTGCAAGTATTTTTCCCCATTCAGTGGGATGCCTTTTCACTTTGTTGACTGTTTCTTTTGCTGTGCAGAGGCTTTTAACCATTTGTCAATTTTTTTTTTATTTTGTTGCCTGTGCTTTAGGAATCATATCGAAAAAAATCATTGCCCAGAAAATAGATTTGTTTTATGTAGTTCTGCCTCTTGGCCTTCTGGATATAAAGATCTGATATCTTATTTCAGATCGAACGGAGCGTCCACCCTCTTGATCTGATTACTCCTTTGGCTGCTTTCTCAACTGAGGTGCAGTCTTCCTTAGTAAATCTTTGGTTGTTTTTTAGCTAACATTGCCTAGATTTCCCTTTACAACAGCTTACTCCATCTCATAGGCCAACATTTATCTGGGCACTTGACTACCACTCCTTAATTCAAGTGAACATTTCTTTCTGAATTACTGCAGTAGACTTCAATTTCCTACTTCCAAGGTCAACTGCACCAATTTGTCATATGCCTCTAATATGCCATGTTTATCCTGACTCAAGCCTGCTCCCCCATCTCAAATGTCCCCTGATGCTTAATAGTATCAGTTCAGGCATTGATAATATTGAACTTTGCCTTAGCCTTCTACTCCTAGAAAAAGATACAATAAATCCCCCAACTCCAATTCTTTTGTGCTCCAGGAAAAGGCTTACTGCAAAGAGCCAGTCTTCTCCTTCTTAGACGCCCTCCTTGTTTACCTATGACAAGGCTAGAGACAGACCCTCCTCTTCTTGATCTTTGCTTCTTAAATGACTAGCTGAACTGTGTGTCCCCACTGGCCAATCTGTACAAAATGCTTCACTTGACAAACTTTAGTCAGGCTTCTCTTCTTCTGCTGTATGCCTGAACTTTGCCTCACCCTTGGGCTTTGGGGCAAAACAACCCTCCTTAACAACTTCTCCACATGATCAGCTGATTGTAAGAAAAGACCTTCCCTGATAATTGTCTGATGATACTTAACTCATCCCACTATCCCATACCTGATTCCTTCTAGCTTTTTCCCCCATCCCTATAAAAAGAAAAAAAATACTGCATGAACTTTAAGATCTTATAGTCTACATATTCTCCCTATTGCAACAGTCACCTTCCCCTGATTGCAATAACCCTTTTGAATAAAATCTATTCCCAAAAGCTTTCCTATCCCTAAGATTAGGTTAGACACTCCCCACAGGGATTTTAAAACATTATGTCCTTATCCTAATTAGAGCACTCATCACAGTGAGGAACAGGGTTGTATTCTTGCCTCCATTCTTCACTAGAATGTGAGCTTCCTGAGGGCAGTCACTATGCCCTGTTTACCTTATAGCCCTGGTCCCTTGTAGAGTTTTAGAATGTTTTAGAGGTGTACTTAAGTCTTAAGTTCTTAATTACTTAAACTTCCCTGTGAAGATGGACAACTGATCTAAGAATCCATTTCTGACCATCATTTCCATGGATGAATGAATTGGGACAAGAGAAGAGAGGTCACAATGGAGATTATTCTTCTACTTCTGCATGCGAATAACATTCACATCCAGAAGGGGTGATTTAGATTAGATAAAGGTTTGCCACCCTCCACTGTGAACCTTATAAAACTATGTGGGAAAGCAATTTTGATTATTGTTGTAGAGGCCATCAGTTCTAGAAAAATATCCCAAAAGAAAATGGGTTTTTTTATTCCTTCTGGCTCAAAATAGTGACTTATACACTTCTGGAGATGGAAGGAATACCAGCTTCAATTTATCAAACACATAAAATGTTAACTGTGCCATTTTATTGAAAGTTTATGACATACATCACTAAGATATGATTTATATTATACCAGAAATGCTGCTTCCTCATTCCCCACTCCAGTCAAGAGATCTAACCTACCCTCAAGGACTCCAGCTGAAAGCTTCAAGGTAGATAATAAAGGCAGCTGGTTCCTATGTTCAGAAATAGTCCCTGACCTGAGTCACAATGTCTTTAGAATGCCAAATTTTGTTTTGTTTGCTTGTTTTTGTCAAGGGTGTTGTGTTCCTGTTATTTGATTCCTTGCCTAAATTCCTGATCCATTTTTAATCTTAATTAGATCCCTGACTTTCTGGTACTCAAAACATTTGCTGGGGAACCTGTCTTGTCCATCTCAGCTCTTTGTGGCAACTTAGTCTATGTCAAGCTTCACTGTCTGAGCCCTGAGACACTACCCATCAATTTCCAATCTGTCCATGAACCTCTGATCTATAGTTAATTCTGAACCTGGTGATGGTTTTGCTCCAACTCATACTGACGCACTGCATGCTGCTCTGCTTCTCCTTAGAAGGCCCTGCCATGCTCACTATGGCTCTCTGTTGGCCACTTGTCTTGTACTTTTGCATGCCGCTGCCCAATTCTAGAATTATACCATATAGTTCAGCAAACATCTGGAAACGATCCACCTATTTTAATTAGCTTAAACACATTGAAAGTAATAAATGTACACAGTTTTAAAAGTCATTTTCCTGACCTCCCTCCTGTAGACCTCCATTTTCTTGCTCTACTCTAGAGCCATGCCTCATTTACCTTTCTAGGACTGCTCTTCTGATCAATTCCATGTGTTTTGAATCAATTATCTTCTTTCTGGGTTACTTTCTCATTTAGATGCAGCACACTGTCTAGTATCTTTTTTCCTCTCCCATTTTTTTCTTTAATATTAAGATTCTCTTTTAATCAACATTATGTATGTCCCCACTGTACAAAGAATAATAGTTTTATAGACATGTTAAGAAAAAAACCACAGTCTCCTTGTTTGGGATCCTTAGATAACAGGGTTCAAGGGAAAAACTTATATTCTATATATTTTTTTGTAATGCAATCCTAGGAATCTAGTAGGAAAAAATAAAGTAAAGGAGTGAAACATGAGAAATGATTAGCAGGGTGTTCATTACCTAGCTGGTCTTGGCTTTGTGGTAAGTGCAGCAGATTGCTTGGCCTTATGGGATTGTCTTCAGAGAAGTCATAGGAACAATGAAGAAGTTATCTTACAGTTCTTGTCAAAGAATGGTCAAGTTTACTTCACTAAATGTCAACTCCTCAGCATTTTCAGATTGTGCCATCTAGTCTGTCCAAGCAGCTACTGGGGAAGCCAGAATCTAGGAATGTAGTGGTAACATCCAAAGTTTAAGCCACAGAGCACACAGTCAGCCTGTGAGTGGTTCTATGCTAATGGCACTTGCCTAGCATAGCAAGTGCAAGCTGTACTTTGCAAGACCTGTGAAGCAATAAGCTTCTGAGGGCACATGGGTACTGGGTAGATCCAGTGGATTCTTGCACTTCATTGGCACCAGAGATGAGCCCAGGGGAAGGAGGTAAAAGGCTCTTTCTTTTAAGGCATGAGGCAAGGAACTTTGGGGGTTACTTCTTTGTGCAACACAAGGAACCAGGAGTGAACATTGAACCAGTCCTCAGAAGTGGATTAGGCAGAATGCCACAATGACATGATTCTTGTCATGGAGCTCACCAGGCACTTCCCCATCATCATCAAACCTTTTCTCCGTGGCCTGTAATGATACATATGACATCAGGTGATCTAACTGAAGTATCAGCAGTAGCACTGAGCAGATTGCTGGTGATGTATCTCATGCCTGCATGCTAGCCTCTAAAATGCAACCTCTTTTACCTTTTCAAGCTGATTATTTTATTTATTCGTTCGTTCATTCATTCATTCATTCATTCATAAGTGTTTATTTTTGAGAGAGAGAGAGACCACAAGCAGGGGAGGGGCAGAGAGATAGAGGATGACAGAGGATCTGAAGGAGGCTCTGTGCTGACAACTGCTAGATAGCAGTGGTGCTCGGACTCATGAACACCAAGATCATGACCTGAGCTGAAGTCAGATGCTCAGTTGACTGAACCACCCAGGTGTCCCTTTTTGTTTACTCTAATATTCTTGGTTTATAAATCCCCTCATAAAAAAACCTTCACAGTCGCCACAGAGAAAGTCACTGCAGAATCTTTTACTCCTTCTGTTGCCCAGTCTCTAACTCACTTTTTGCCAGCACCAGCATTGGCTTTTGCAGTTCCCCTGATTTTCTTCATTCTGTTCTTGCATTCCTTTGCTGTTTTCTTGAGATCTTTTTCTTCTTATATAGTCCTTGCAAGTCTATGGGGTTTTTTTTTTTGTTTTGTTTTTTTACCCAAGGAACCATATAAATCATGCCAAAACCAGTTGTCTTGCCATCACCAACATGGCTTCTGAATCCACATACAAAGATAACATCTCATATGGTCTTGTAAATTTTGACTGGTTTTTCCCAAATTTCTGTCTTAGGTACTGTTGACTTTCCAGGATGAAGAATATCAGTGGCTGAAGTAGTTTCTGTTGAAGTAGTCAGTTGGTCGAGAACTTTCTGGTCTGAATAGTTACCATGTCATTCATGATGGCAGCCAAGCTTCAAGCAGCCAGGGAGAAAAGGACTTAAGCTGATTAATTTAGTGTTTCCTTGCATTGTCTCTAAATGATACTGTTGAAATGCCAACTTCTGATTTTTAGTTTGGGCATTTTCTCTTAAATTCCCACTGAAAAAGATGAAGATTTAATTTTCTCTCTACCCCGGCTTATATCACATGAAAGCACCCTTCAAACCTTTATTTCCCAACCCCCATTCTGCCAATACAATGTAATTTTGGTTAAAACAACAATGTTTACCTTATCATTTAAATACTACTGGGGGAGTGAGACCTCCAGAATGGCGGAGTTAAGGACCTCTGAAAATTCACTCCTCCCTAAGAGTAGTGAGAACATCGGCAAAAATTATCAAAATCAACTTTTTTAGAACTTTGAAAGTTAATTTTAAAGAATCCAAGGAGTTTTTATTCGAGAAAAACTGCTGAAACTTGGTTACAACAGTCAGTATTTTAACTTGCCCTATTCCCATCCTTCTCTTGACAGCTCCACAGTATCCTTGAAACCCAGCAGCCTAGCAGACACTGAAGGGGGCTGACCAGGTTTGAAGCTCCTTAAAATGTTCCATTCCCCAAAATTGTCACTATTTGACAAATCTGGAATTTGCTAGAAAAATCCTTACTCATAGGACTTGTCATTGTTTGACTAGACTTTGAGCTTGTTCAAGCAGTCAGAGCCCTATTCTCAGGGTGCCTATCAAAAACCATCACAGTAAATTGTTTAACTTTGAAGCTATTTGAGGCAGGAATACCAGTTGAGGCAAACAAGATGATGGCCAAAAGACTTTAAAAGAATATCTGGGAAATGAGATGTTAATAGGGGAATTGGAAAGCACCAACATATTTCTGGGAATCTAGAGGACCATGCCTGTGCAGGAGTATATACATGTCCAAAAAAAAAAAAAAAAAAAAAAACAAAAGTGAGAAAACCCTTCTTTCTCACCTCTGTGTAACCAAGAGGGCCTGTGCAATCAAGAAGTGAAGGCAAAGGCAGGATGGTAAACTGTCAGAGTCCCAATATACATACAGAAACCATAAACAAAAGATAGAAGACTTATTAGTTCAGGCACTCAAGGAAATCTGTGTCCAAACATCAGCTGACTACAAAGATAACCAAAGAAAGATATAAGTAACAAAAACAGAACAAGTTATATAGACTTCACAGAATTAGTACACAGAAGTCATTAAAAACAACAAAAAAGAACAACAAAACAAAACAAAACTTAGCAATCATAATAAGCCCTGGAGGGGGTAGGTATCTGACTTCCAGAATTGCCACATTATATATTTTTAAATGTCCACATTTCAATTAAAATTATGAGGCATTCAAAAAACCCACAGAAAACATGGCCTTATACATAGGGAGAAAAATAGTTAATAGAAATTAACTACTAAATTAACTTCTACTAGAGAAGAACTTTAAATCACCTATTATAGGGACACCCAGGTGGCTCAGTTGGTTAAACGTCTGACTTTAGCTCAGGTCATGATCTTGCAGTCTGTGAGTTTGAGTCCCGCATCAGGCTCTGTGCTGATAGTTTAGAGCCTGGAACCTGCTTCGATTCTGTGTCTCCTTCTCTGGGTGCCCCTCCCCCACGCACGTGCTGTATCTCTCTGTCTCTCAAAAATAAATAAACATGAAAAATTAAAAAAAAAAATAAAAAATAAATCACCTATTATAAATATGTTTAAAGAACTAAGGGAAATCATGTCTAAATTAATAGAGCGTAAGAGACCCATGAGACACCATCAGGCATCTAACATATGTTTCAGAAGAAGAGGAGGAAGATAAAGAAGTGGAGGGTAGATATGAAGAAGTAATGACCAGACACATCTTCAATTTGAAAAACAATAGTCTATACATCTTTTTTTATTTTTTTATTTTTTTTATATATATGAAATTTATTGTCAAATTGGTTTCCATACAACACCCAGTGCTCATCCCAAAAGGTGCCCTCCTCAATACCCATCACCCACCCTCTCCTCCCTCCCACCCCCCATCAACCCTCAGTTTGTTCTCAGTTTTTAACAGTCTCTTATGCTTTGGCTCTCTCCCACTCGAACCTCTTTTTTTTTTTTCCCTTCCCCTCCCCCATGGGTTCCTGTTATGTTTTCAGGATCCACATAAGAGTGAAACCATATGGTATCTGTATTTCTCTGTATGGCTTATTTCACTTAGCATCACACTCTCCAGTTCCATCCACGTTGCTAAAAAAGGCCATATTTCATTTTTTCTCATTGCCACGTAATATTCCATTGTGTATATAAACCACAATTTCTTTATCCATTCATCAGTTGATGGACATTTAGGCTCTTTCCATAATTTGGCTATTGTTGAGAGTGCTGCTATGAACATTGGGGTACAAGTGGCCCTATGCATCAGTACTCCTGTATCCCTTGGATAAATTCCTAGCAGTGCTATTGCTGGGTCATAGGGTAGGTCTATTTTTAATTTTCTGAGGAACCTCCACACTGCTTTCCAGAGCGGCTGCACCAATTTGCATTCCCACCAACAGTGCAAGAGGGTTCCCGTTTCTCCACATCCTCGCCAGCATCTATAGTCTCCTGATTTGTTCATTTTGGCCACTCTGACTGGCGTGAGGTGATACCTGAGTGTGGTTTTGATTTGTATTTCCCTGATAAGGAGCGACGCTGAACATCTTTTCATGTGCCTGTTGGCCATCCGGATGTCTTCTTTAGAGAAGTGTCTATTCATGTTTTCTGCCCATTTCTTCACTGGGTTATTTGTTTGTCGGGTGTGGAGTTTGGTGAGCTCTTGAGAGATTTTGGATACTAGCCCTTTGTCCGATATGTCATTTGCGAATATCTTTTCCCATTCCGTTGGTTGTCTTTTAGTTTTGTTGGTTGTTTCCTTTGCTGTGCAGAAGCTTTTTATCTTCATAAGGTCCCAGTAATTCACTTTTGCTTTTAATTCCCTTGCCTTTGGGGATGTGTCGAGTAAGAGATTGCTACGGCTGAGGTCAGAGAGGTCTTTTCCTGCTTTCTCCTCTAAGGTTTTGATGGTTTCCTGTCTCACATTTAGGTCCTTTATCCATTTTGAGTTTATTTTTGTGAATGGTGTGAGAAAGTGGTCTAGTTTCAACCTTCTGCATGTTGCTGTCCAGTTCTCCCAGCACCATTTGTTAAAGAGACTGTCTTTTTTCCATTGGATGTTCTTTCCTGCTTTGTCAAAGATGAGTTGGCCATACGTTTGTGGGTCTAGTTCTGGGGTTTCTATTCTATTCCATTGGTCTATGTGTCTGTTTTGGTGCCACTACCATGCTGTCTTGATGATGACAGCTTTGTAGTAGAGGCTAAAGTCTGGGATTGTGATGCCTCCTGCTTTGGTCTTCTTCTTCAAAATTCCTTTGGCTATTCGGGGCCTTTTGTGGTTCCATATGAATTTTAGGATTGCTTGTTCTAGTTTCGAGAAGAATGCTGGTGCAATTTTGATTGGGATTGCATTGAATGTGTAGATAGCTTTGGGTAGTATTGACATTTTGACAATATTTATTCTTCCAATCCATGAGCAGGGAATGTCTTCCCATTTCTTTAAATCTTCTTCAATTTCCTTCATAAGCTTTCTATAGTTTTCAGCATACAGATCCTTTACATCTTTGGTTAGATTTATTCCTAGGTATTTTATGCTTCTTGGTGCAATTGTGAATGGGATCAGTTTCTTTATTTGTCTTTCTGTTGCTTCCTTGTTAGTGTATAAGAATCCAACTGATTTCTGTACATTGATTTTGTATCCTGCAACTTTGCTGAATTCCTGTATCAGTTCTAGCAGACTTTTGGTGGAGTCTATCGGATTTTCCATGTATAATATCATGTCATCTGCAAAAAGCGAAAGCTTGACTTCATCTTTGCCAATTTTTATGCCTTTGATTTCCTTTTGTTGTCTGATTGCTGATGCTAGAACTTCCAGCACTATGTTAAACAGCAGCGGTGAGAGTGGGCATCCTTGTCGTGTTCCTGATCTCAGGGAAAAAGCTCTCAGTTTTTCCCCGTTGAGGATGATGTTAGCTGTGGGCTTTTCATAAATGGCTTTTATGATCTTTAAGTATGTTCCTTCTATCCCGACTTTCTCAAGGGTTTTTATTAAGAAAGGGTGCTGGATTTTGTCGAAGGCCTTTTCTGCATCGATTGACAGGATCATATGGTTCTTCTCTTTTTTTTTGTTAATGTGATGTATCACGTTGATTGATTTGCGAAAGTTGAACCAGCCCTGCATCCCAGGAATGAATCCCACTTGATCATGGTGAATAATTCTTTTTATATGCCGTTGAATTCGATTTGCTAGTATCTTATTGAGAATTTTTGCATCCATATTCATCAGGGATATTGGCCTGTAGTTCTCTTTTTTTACTGGGTCTCTGTCTGGTTTAGGAATCAAAGTAATACTGGCTTCATAGAATGAGTCTGGAAGTTTTCCTTCCCTTTCTATTTCTTGGAATAGCTTGAGAAGGATAGGTATTATCTCTGCTTTAAACGTCTGGTAGAACTCCCCTGGGAAGCCATCTGGTCCTGGACTCTTATTTGTTGGGAGATTTTTGATAACCGATTCAATTTCTTCGCCGGTTATGGGTCTGTTCAAGCTTTCTATTTCCTCCTGATTGAGTTTTGGAAGCGTGTGGGTGTTCAGGAATTTGTCCATTTCTTCCAGGTTGTCCAATTTGTTGGCATATAAGTTTTCATAGTATTCCCTGATAATTGTTTGTATCTCTGAGGGATTGGTTGTAATCATTCCATTTTCATTCATGATTTTATCTATTTGGGTCATCTCCCTTTTCTTTTTGAGAAGCCTGGCTAGAGGTTTGTCAATTTTGTTTATTTTTTCAAAAAACCAACTCTTGGTTTCGTTGATCTGCTCTACAGTTTTTTTAGTTTCTATATTGTTTATTTCTGCTCTGATCTTTATTATTTCTCTTCTTCTGCTGGGTTTAGGCTACCTTTGCTGTTCTGCTTCTAGTTCCTTTAGGTGTGCTGTTAGATTTTGTATTTGGGATTTTTCTTGTTTCTTGAGATAGGCCTGGATTGCAATGTATTTTCCTCTCAGGACTACCTTCGCTGCGTCCCAAAGCGTTTGGATTGTTGTATTTTCATTTTCGTTTGTTTCCATATATTTTTTAATTTCTTCTCTAATTGCCTGGTTGACCCACTCATTCGTTAGTAGGGTGTTCTTTAACCTCCATGCTTTTGGAGGTTTTCCAGACTTTTTTCTGTGGTTGATTTCAAGCTTCATAGCATTGTGGTCTGAAAGTATGCATGGTATAATTTCAATTCTTGTAAACTTACGAAGGGCTGTTTTGTGACCCAGTATATGATCTATCTTGGAGAATGTTCCATGTGCACTCGAGAAGAAAGTATATTCTGTTGCTTTGGGATGCAGAGTTCTAAGTATATCTGTCAAGTCCATCTGATCCAATGTCTCATTCAGGGCCCTTGTTTCTTTATTGACCGTGTGTCTAGATGATCTATCCATTTCTGTAAGTGGGGTGTTAAAGTCCCCTGCAATGACCACATTCTTATCAATAAGGTTGCTTACGTTTATGAGTAATTGTTTTATATATTTGGGGGCTCCGGTATTCGGCGCATAGACATTTATAATTGTTAGCTCTTCCTGATGGATAGACCCTGTAACTATTATATAATGTCCTTCTTCATCTCTTGTTACAGCCTTTAATTTAAAGTCTAGTTTGTCTGATATAAGTATGGCTACTCCAGCTTTCTTTTGGCTTCCAGTCGCATGATAAATAGTTTTCCATCCCCTCACTCTCAATCTAAAGGTGTCCTCAGGTCTAAAATGAGTCTCTTGTAGACAGCAAATAGATGGGTCTTGTTTTTTTATCCATTCTGATACCCTGTGTCTTTTGGTTGGTGCATTTAATCCATTTACATTCAGTGTTATTATAGAAAGATACAGGTTTAGAGTCATTGTGATGTCTGTATGTTTTATGCTTGTAGTGATGCCTCTGGTACTTTGTCTCACAGGGTCCCCCTTAGGATCTCTTGTAGGGCTGGTTTAGTGGTGACAAATTCCTTCAGTTTTTGTTTGTTTGGGAAGACCTTTATCTCTCCTTCTATTCTAAATGACAGACTTGCTGGATAAAGGATTCTCGGCTGCATATTTTTTCTGTCTAGCACCCTGAAAATCTCGTGCCAATTCTTTCTGGCCTGCCAGGTTTCAAAAGAGAGATCAGTCACGAGTCTTATAGGTCTCCCTTTATATGTGAGGGCACGTTTACCCCTTGCTGCTTTCAGAATTTTCTCTTTATCCTTGTATTTTGCCAGTTTCACTATGATATGTCGTGCAGAAGATCGATTCAAGTTACGTCTGAAGGGAGTTCTCTGTGCCTCTTGGATTTCAATGCCTTTTTCCTTCCCCAGTTCAGGGAAGTTCTCAGCTATGATTTCTTCAAGTACCCCTTCAGCACCTTTCCCTCTCTCTTCCTCCTCTGGGATACCATTTATGCGTATATTATTTCTTTTTAGTGTATCACTTAGTTCTCTAATTTTCCCCTCATACTCCTGGATTTTTTTATCTCTCTTTTTCTCAGCTTCCTCTTTTTCCATAACTTTATCTTCTAGTTCACCTATTCTCTCCTCTGCCTCTTCAAGCCGAGCCGTGGTGGTTTCCATTTTGTTTTGCATTTCATTTAAAGCGTTTTTCAGCTCCTCGTGACTGTTCCTTAGTCCCTTGATCTCTGTAGCAAGAGATTCTCTGCTGTCCTGTATACTGTTTTCAAGCCCAGCGATTAATTTTATGACTATTATTCTAAATTCACTTTCTGTTATATTATTTAAATCCTTTTTGATCAGCTCATTAGCTGTTGATATTTCCTGGAGATTCCTCTGAGGGGAATTCTTCTGCTTGGTCATTTTGGATAGTCCCTGGAATGGTGAGGACCTGCAGGGCACTTCCCCTGTGCTGTGGCGTATAACTGGAGTTGGTGGGCGGGGCCGCAGTCACACCTGATGTCTGCCCCCAGCCCACCGCTGGGGCCACAGTCAGACTGGTGTGTGCCTTCTCTTCCCCTCTCCTAGGGGCGGGATTCACTGTGGGGTGGTGTGGCCCGTCTGGGCTACTTGCAAACTGCCAGGCTTGTGATGCTGGGGATCTGGCGTATTAGCTGGGGTGGGTAGGCAAGGTGCACAGGGGCAGGAGGGGCAGGCTTAGCTCGCTTCTCCTTAGGTGATCCACTTCAGGAGGGGCCCTGTGGCAGCGGGAGGGAGTCAGATCCGCTGCCGGAGGTTTGGCTCCGCAGAAGCGCAGAGTTGGGTGTTTGCGCGGAGCGAGGAAGTTCCCTGGCAGGAACCGGTTCTCTTTGGGATTTTGGCTGGGGGATGGGCGGGGGAGATGGCGCTGGCGAGCGCCTTTGTTCCCCACCAAACTGAGCTCTGTCGTCCAGGGGCTCAGCAGCTCTCCCTCCCTTTGTCCTCCAGCCTTCCCGCTTTCCGAGCAGAGCTGTTAACTTATGACCTCCCAGACGCTAAGTCGCGCTTGCTGTCGGAACGTAGTCCGTCAGGCCCCTCCGCTTTTGCAAGCCAGACTCGGGGGCTCTGCTTGGCTGGCGAGCCGCCCCTCCGCCCCGGCTCCCTCCCGCCAGTCCGTGGAGCGCGCACCTCGCTGCCCTTCCTACCCTCTTCCGTGGGCCTCTTGTCTGCGCTTGGCTCTGGCGACTCTGTTCTGCTAATCCTCTGGCGGTTTTCTGGGTTATTTAGGCAGGTGTAGGTGGAATCTAAGTGATCAGCAGGACGCGCGGTGAGCCCAGCGTCCTCCTACGCCGCCATCTTCCCTCATTCCCTGAAAAACAATAGTCTATACATCTAAGAAGCTCAACAGATGCCAAGTAGGATAAACTCAAATTGATGCACACATAGATATAACATAGTCAGATTGTCAAGGAGACAAAATGAGAATCTTGAATTCAAGGAAAAAAGAACTCATCATTTCCAATGATCTTCAATAAGATATCTGATTTCTCACAGGAAATGATGGAAGCCAGAGGGATTACATATTTAAAGTGCTGAATAAAAAAGACTGTCATTTAAGAATTTTATATATAGCAATACTATCCTTCAAAAATGAAGACACAACTGACATTACCAGAAAAAAACTAGAAGTATCTGTGAATACAAGGACTAAACTACAAGAAATAATAAAAAGAGTATTCAAGGCTGAAATGAAAGGACACTAGACAGTAACTCAAGTTCACACAAAGAAACAAAGACTTATAAAGATAACTACATAAATAAATATGAAAAAACAAATATATTTTTGTTTGTAGTCCTTTTCTTTTCCTGACTTAAAAGACAACTACTAAAAGCAATAAATGTATAAAAATGTAATTTATATATATAACAATAAAAGCACAAAGAAGGGAAGAAGGAACAGAGCTGTACATCTAAGAAGTTGCAAAGCTGTACATCAACAAGGTGCAAAGTTTTTGTGTACTATTGAAATTAAATTGGTATTCAAGATGATGTAAAGAAATGGAAAGACATTCCATGCTCATGGTATGGAAGAACAAATATTGTTAAAATGTCTATACTACCCAAAGCAATCTACAGATTTAAGCAATCCCTATCAAAATGCCAACAGCATTTTCCACAGAAGTAGAACAATCCTAAAATTTGTATGGAACAACGAAAGAACCCAAATAGCCAAAGTCATATTGAAAAAGAGAAATAAAACTGGAGGTATTACAATTCCAGACTTCAAATTATATTACAAAGCTGTAGTAATCAAAACAGTATGATACTTCTATAAAAATAGACACACAGAGCAATGGGATAGAATAAAAACCCAGAAATGAACCTGCAATTATATGGTCAATTAAAGGAGGAATGAATATATCATGAGAAATAGATAATGTCTTCAAAAAATGATATTGGAACGCTGGACAGCTACAAGCAAAAAAAAGAAACTGGACCATTTTCTTTTACCATACACAAAAATGAACTCAAACTGGATTAAAGATCTAAATATGAGATGTGAAACCATAAAAATCCTAGAAGAGAGCATAGGCAGTAGTTTCTCTGAAATTGGCCATAGCAACATTTTTCTAGATATGTCTTCTGAAGCAAGGGAAATAAAAGCAAAAATAAACTATTGGGACTACATCAAAATAAAAAGCTTCTGCCAGTGAAGGAAATAATCAACAAAACTAAAAGACAGCTACTAAACAGGAGAAGATATTTGCAAATGACATATCTGATAAAGGGTTAGTATTCAAAATTTATAAAGAACTTCTACAGCTCAACACCGAAGAAACAAATAACCCAATATTAAAATGGGCAGAGGACACGAACAGACCTTTTTCCAAAGAAGACATCCAGATAGCCAACAGACACATGAAAAGATGCTCAATATCACTCATCATCAGGGAAATGCAAATGAAAACCACAATGAGATATCACCTCACACCTGTCAAGATGGCAAAAATAAAAGACACATGTAACAACAAATGTTGGTGAGGATGTGGAGAAAAAGGAACCCTTGTGCACTGTTGGTGGGAATAAAAACTTGCAGCCACTGTGGAAAACAGTATGGAGTTAAATATAGAACTACCCTATGATCCAGTGATCACACTACTACCAAAAAATACAAAAACATTAATTTAAAAGGATATATACACCCCTATGTTCATTGCAGCATTATTTACAATAGCTAAATTATGGAAGCAGCTCAAGTGTCCAAAAAAAGAGGAATGGATAAAGAAGATATGGTGTGTGTGTGTGTGTGTGTGTGTGTGTATGTGTGTGTGTATATATATATATATATTCATATACATATGAAATATTCAGCCATAAAGAATGTGATGTTGCCATTTGCAACAACATGGGTGGATCTAGATGATATAATACTGTGAAATAAATCAAAGGAAGACAAATCTATGATTTCACTCATATGTGGAATTTTAGAAACAAAACATATGAGCAAAGAAAAAAAGGGAGAGACAAACCAAGAAACATATTCTTAACTATAGAGAACAAATTGATGGTTACCAGAGGGAAGGTGGATGGAGGGTGGGTGAAATAGATGATAAGGATTAAAAATGCACTTATCATGATGAGCACTGACTAATGTTTAGAATTGTTGAATCACTATATTATACACTTGAAACTTATAGAACACTATTTATTAACTATACTGGAATTAAAATTAAAAACTTAATTTAAAAAACTTAATAAAAACTTAAATTGATGTTAATCCAAATTAGATTAAGTTGTTTATTGGAATCCTAAGGGCAACCACTAATAAAACAACTCAAAATAAAATAAAATAAAATAAAATAACTCAAAATAAAATAAAATAAATGCCAAGTGAATTAAAATGGTATACTAAAAAAATCTATTTTTATTTATTTATTTTTTAATGTTTATTTACTTTTGAGACAGAGAGAGACAGAGCATGAACGGGGGAGGGTCAGAGAGAGGGAGACACAGAATCTGAAACAGGCTCCAGGCTCTGAGCTGTCAGCACAGAGCCCGACGTGGGGCTCCAACTCACGGACCGCGAGATCATGACCTGAGCGAAGTCGGCCGCTCAACCGACTGAGCCACCCAGGCGCCCCAAAAAAATCTATTTAAAAAAAAAATTTTTTTTAACATTTATTTATTTTTGAGACAGAGAAAGAGACAGCGTGAACAGGGGAGGGTCAGAGAAAAAGGGAGACACACAGAATCTGAAACAGGCTCCAGGCTCTGAGCTGTCAGCACAGAGCCTGACACAGGGCTTGAACCCATGGACCGTGAGATCATGACCTGAGCCGAAGTCGGACGCTTAACCGACTGAGCCACCCAGGCGCCCCCTAAAAAAATATATTTAAAGATACAAATTAAAGGGAGTAGTGGAGGAATAAAGTAACAAAGAAGACATAAAAAACAAATATCAAAGTGGTAGACATAAATCCTACCTTATCAGTAATTACATTAAATGTACATGTATTAAATTTTCTGATCAAAAGACAAAGATTGGCACAATGGTTCAAAAATTAACCATGTGCCATATAAAGAAACACACTTCACAAAGATACAAATACGTTGGAAGTAAAATAATAGAAAACAGAGACACCACAGAAACAATAACTAAAAGAGAGCTTGAATTGCTATACAAATATAAGGGGTGCCTAGGTGGCTCAATCTGTTAAGTGTCTGACGCTTGATTTCAACTCAGGTCATGATCTCCTGGTTTTGTGAGCACAAGCCCCTTGTTGGGTTCTGTGCTGACAGCGCAGAGCCTGTTTGGGATTCTCTCTCTTTCCCTCTCTTTCTGCCCCTCCCCTGCTCACCCTGTCTCTGTCACACTCAAAATGAATAAACTTAAAATTTTTTTTTGAAAAACCCCACAACTATAATTTAAACATTATTCCCACCTGAGCCAGGAAGGGAAATCATGATTACTTTTCCTTTACTGCTTAACTCTGTTAGTTAGAACTAATAATTGCCTTTTCTTATTTGCTTAATTTTCCATTTATTTATCAATGATTCCATGCAAACTTTTCACAAGTTATCTAAATCTCTCAAAATGCTCAAATCTATCAGATATTCCATCACTTTTATCTTCCCAATGGAGTTTCTTACAAAGCCTCTGCCCTATTCCAGTATGGTTGGGTTATCCTCCCTACCTGTATTTTTCATCCTGAGATCTCCCTTTCTGAGCATCATGGTTATTAACGTCATCCCTCTGTTAGGGTGGAAATACTGTTTCGGTTTGGCAGTTCTTTCTTGGTTTACTCCCTCATTTTGGTAGAACTCAAACTTCAATAGCTTCCTGAGCAAAGGGAACATGGAAAATACATTTCTTAGAATGTGCCTGTGTGAAATTTATTTATCCTACCCCAAATCTTGATGAAAATTTTCTTGGTTTAGAATTTTAGCTTGGAAGTAATTTTTCTTCACAATTTTGAAGGTGAACCCCAATTGGCCTTGAACTTCCTCTCTTCTGTGAGAAGTGTGCAACTGTTTTGATTTTTGATTCTTGTTATGTGGCCTAATTTTTTCTGTATAGAACACCATTTCCAGGGTACTAAAATTTTACAGTGATATGTCTTGGTATGAGTCTATTTCATCTATTTTATGAAGCACTCCCTGGATTCTTTTTTCCTCACTTTCCTAAGGATATAAGGTAAAGATTTGGCTTACATATAAAATTTAGTAATCAGTGAAAAGTACACAGGAATAAAATACAGTTAGCAAAAGCTAAGTAGCTCTTAATCCCTAAGTTAGAGACAGCATGGCATAGATAATTCTTGGTTAACTTAAGAAAGAGGTGTTTGAAGGAAATGAATGGAGTTTTTTTTTTAACAACCTTAATTTAGTGACTAAGGCAATGAAATAGAGAGACTGGTATAAGGAAGTTTTTATGTATAATGCTCGTAGTTCTCGGTAATTGTAAGAAAAGATTTCCTCTGATCAAAATATAACAGATAGTTTAGCCTTAATCAAATGTGCTAATGAGAGATAGTCTTTCAGACAGAATGCCTTCTATTGTTCTTACGTTTACAGCTTTACCACTTTCACCTCAAACATATATAAACATATTTTTGTGAGGTATGAATCCTTTGTAAAATTGTGTTAAATCTAATTAAGATTGGAATAAAATTTTAGGGAATGTGTTTTATTAACAAAATTCTTTCTTCAATTTTTACCTCTTTTTTTTCCTGATGCTGAAATCAAATAATTCATCCTAAGGTATTCTATCAATACATAAAACATAATGACTTTTTAGGGGCACCTGGGTGGTTCAGTCGTTTAAGCGTCTGACTCTTGATTTTAGCTCAAGTCATGATCTCATGGACTGTGAGTTGGAGGCCCACATAAGGCTTTGTGCTGGCAGTGTGGAGGCTGCTTGGGATTCTCTCTTTCCCTCCCTCCTTCTGCCAATCCCCCTATTGCTCGTGTGTGTGTGTGTGTGTGTGTGTGTGTGTGTGTGTGGTTATTCTGTCTCTCTCTCAAATGAAACTTAAAAAAAAAACCATAGTGACTTTTTAGAGGATACACTGTAAAAGTAAAAGGGAGATGATGGAGGAGGGGAAGAGGATGTGTTTAACTGTTAGGAGGTTGTGGCAAATATTTTGATTTGATTTTATTTTTTGCAGTATTTTATCTTTTTAAATCCTACAATACAAAGATAAATTATTTGAGCAGTAAAGTAATATCAGCTTTTCCAGGGTCACCTGAGTGGCTCATTTGGTTAAGTGTCTGACTTTGGCTCAGGTTATGATCTCATGGTGTGTGAGTTCAGGCTTTCCATCAAGCTTGCTGCTGTCAACCTATCAGTTCAGATTCTGCTTCAGATCTTCTGTCCACCTTTCTCTTTGCCCCTCCCCTGCTTATTCTCTTTCTCTCTCTCTCAAAAATAGATAAACATTTAAAAGTAAATAGATATAGGGGTGCCTGGGTAGCTCAGTCGGTTGAGCATCCCACTTGAGCTCAGGACATGATCTCACGGTCTGTGAGTTTGAACCCTGCTTCAGGCTCTGTGCTGACAGCTCAGAGCCTGGAGCCTGCTTCGGATTCTGTGTCTCCCTCTCTCTCTGCCCCTCTCATGCTTACGCTCTGTCTCTCTCTTTCTCTGAAAAATGAATAAACTTTAAAAAAAAACACTTAAAAATAAAATTAAACTAAAATAAATAGATATACAATGAATCCAGAGCTTTCCTTCCATTTCTATTTTTTGGAACAGCTTGAGAAGGATAGGTATTAACTCTGCTTTAAATGTCTGCTAGAATTCCCCTGGGAAGCCATCTGGCCCAGGACTCTTATTTGTTGGGAGATTTTTGATAACTGATTCAATTTCTTCACTAGTTATGGGTCGGTTCAAATTTTCTATTCCTTCCCATTTGAGTTTTGGTAGTGTGTGGGTGTCTAAGAATTTGTCCATTTCTTCCAGGTTGTCCAGTTTGTTGGCATATAATTTTTCATAGTATTCTCTGATAATTGTTTGTATTTCTGAGGGGTTGGTTGTGATATGTCCAATTTTATTTGTGATTTTATCTATTTGGGTCCTCTCTCTTTTCTTTCTTAGAAGTCTGGCTAAGGGTTTATCAATTTTGTTGATTTTTTTTTTCAAAAAACCACCTGTTAGTTTCATGATCTGTTCTACTGTTTTTTTTTGATTCTATATTGTTTATTTCTGGCATTACCTTAATTCCCAAACCAGAAAGAGATCCCACAAAGAAGCGGAATTACAGGCCAATATCCCTGATGAACATGGATGCAAAAATTCTCAACAAGATACTAACAAATCGAATTCAACAGCATATAAAAAGAATTATTCACCATGATCAAGTGGGATTCATTCCTGGGCTGCAGGGCTGGTTCAGTATTCGCAAATCAATCAATGTGATACATCACATTAATAAAAGAAAGGATAAGAACCATATGATCCTGTCAATAGATGCAGAAAAAACATTTGACAAAATACAGCATCCTTTCTTAATAAAAGCCCTCAAGGAAGTCGGGATAGAAGGAACATACTTTAACATCATAAAAGCCATATATTAAAAGCCCATAGCTAATATCATCCCCATTGGGGAAAAACTGAGAGCCTTCCCCCTGATATCAGGAACATGATTTCACCACTGTTGTTTAACATCGTGTTGGAAGTCCTTGTCTCAGCAATCAGACAACAAAAGGAAATAAAAGCATCCAAATTGGCAAAGAAGAAGTCAGACTTCCCCTTTTCGCAGATTACATGGTACTCCACATGGAAAACCCAAAAGACTCCACTAAAAAGCTGCTATAACTGATACATGAATTCAGCAAAGTCGCAGGATACAAAATCAATGTACAGAAATTGGTTGAATGTCTATACACCAATAATGAAGCAACAGAAAGAGAAATAAAGAAATTGATCCCATTGCAATTGCACCAAGAACATAAAATAGCTAGGAACAAACCTAACCAAAGATGTAAAAGATCCGTTTGCTGAAAACTACAGAAAACTTATGAAAGAAATTGAAGAAGACACAAAGAAATGGAAAAACATTCCATGCTCATGGATGGGAAGAATAAATATTGTTAAAATGTCAATACTACCAAAAGCAATCTACACATTGAATGCAATGCCAATTAAAATTGCACTGACATTCTTCTCGACTAGAACAAACAATCCTTAAATTTGTATAGAACCACAAAAGACCCCAAATAGCCAAAATAATGTTGAAAAAGAAAACCAAAGCAGGAGACATCACAATCCCAGACTTTAGCCTCTACTACAAAGCTGTAATCATCAACACACTATGGTACTGGCACAAAAACAGACACATAGATCAATGGAATAGAATAGAGAACCTAGAGCTGGACCCACAGATGTATAGCCAGTTAATCTTTGTCAAAGCAAGAAATATTATCCAATGGGAAAAAGACAGTCTCTTTAGCAAATGGTGCTGGGAGAACTGGACAGCAACATGCAGAAGAATGAAACTGGACCACTTTCTTACACCATATACA
Organism: Prionailurus bengalensis; assembly: GCF_016509475.1. Classification (NCBI taxonomy): domain Eukaryota; kingdom Metazoa; phylum Chordata; class Mammalia; order Carnivora; family Felidae; genus Prionailurus; species Prionailurus bengalensis. The sequence goes on along the minus strand of NC_057343.1, from coordinate 151,693,969 downwards.
AAAATAAACTCAAAATGGATGAAAGACCTAAATGTGTGACAAGAAACCATCAAAACCTAGGAGGAGAAAACAGGCAACAACCTCTTTGACTTCAGCCACAGCAAGTTCTCCTTCAACATGTTTCCAAAGGCAAGGGAATTAAAAGCAAAAATGAACTATTGGGACCTCATCAGGACAAAAAGTTCTGCACTGTAAAGGAAACAATCAGCAAAGCTAAAAGGCAATCAATGGAATGGGAAAAGATATTTGCAAATGGCAAATCAGATAAAGGGTTAGTTAGTATCCAAAATCTATAAAGAACTTACCAAACTCAACACCCAAAAACAAATAATCTAGTGAAGAAATGGGCAGAAGACATGAATAGACACTTTTCCAAAGACATCTAGATGGCCAACAGACACATGAAAAGATGCTCAACATCATCAGCATCATGAAAAGATGCTCATCATCAGGAAATACAAATCAAAACCACCATGAGATACCACCTCACACTGGTCAGAGTGGCTAACGTTAACAACTCAGGCAACAACAGATGCTGGCGAGGATGTGGAGAAACAGGAAAACTCTTGCACTGTTGGTGGGAATGCATACTGGTGCAGCTGCTCTGGAAAACAGTATGGAGATTCCTCAAAAAATGAAAAATAGAACTGCCCTACAACCCAGCAATAACACTACTAGGAATTTATCCAGAAGACACAGGAGTGTTGATTCATAGGGACACTTGTACCCCAATGTTTATAGCAGCACTTTCAACAATAGCCAAATTATGGAAAAAGCCTGAATGTCTATCAACTGATGAATGGATAAAGAAGATATAGTTTAGGTAGGAGGACGCTGGGCTCACCGCGCGTCCTGCTGATCACTTAGATTCCACCTACACCTGCCTAAATAACCCAGAAAAACGCCAGAGGATTAGCAGAACGGAGTCGCCGGAGCCAAGCGCAGACAAGAGGCCCACGGAAGAGGGTAGGAAGGGCGGCGAGGCGGCGGCGGGAGGGAGCCGGGGCGGAGGGGCGGCTCACCGGCCAAGCAGAGCCCCCGAGTCTGGCTTGCAAAAGCGGAGGGGGCTGGCGGACTGTGTTCCGACAGCAAGCGCGACTTAGCGTCTGGGAGGACATAAGTTAGCAGCTCTGCTCGGAAAGCGGGAAGGCTGGAGGACAAAGGGAGGGAGAGCTGATGAGCCCCCGGAGGACAGAGCTCAATTTGGCAGGGAACAAAGGTGCCCATCCCTCAGCCAAAATCCCAAAGAGAACCAGTTCCAGCCAGGGAACTTGCTCGCTCCATGCAAACACCCAACTCTGTGCTTCTGCGGAGCCAAACTTCCAGCAGCAGATCTGACTCCCTCCCGCTGCCACAGGGCCCCTCCTGAAGTGGATCACCTAAGGAGAAGCGAGCTAAGCCTGCCCCTCCTGCCCCTGTGCACCTTGCCTACCCACCCCAGCTAATACGCCAGATCCCCAGCATCACAAGCCTGCCAGGGTGCAAGTAGCCCAGATGGGCCACACCACCCCACAGTGAATCCCGCCCCTAGGAGAGGGGAAGAGAAGGCACACACCAGTCTGACTGTGGCCCAGCGGTGGGTTGGGGGCAGACATCAGGTGTGACTGCGGCCCCGCCCACCAACTCCAGTTATACGCCACAGCACAGAGGAAGTGCCTGTAGGTCCTCACCATTCCAGGGACTATCCAAAATGACCAAGCAGAAGAATTCCCCTCAGAAGAATCTCCAGGAAATAACAACAGCTAATGAGCTGATCAAAAAGGATTTAAATAATATAACAGAAAGTGAATTTAGAATAATAGTCATAAAATTAATCGCTGGGCTTGAGAACAGTATACAGGACAGCAGAGAATCTCTTGCTACAGAGATCAAGGGACTAAGGAACAGTCACGAGGAGCTGAAAAACGCTTTAAATGAAATGCAAAACAAAATGGAAACCACCACGGCTCGGCTTGAAGAGGCAGAGGAGAGAATAGGTGAACTAGAAGATAAAGTTATGGAAAAAGAGGAAGCTGAGAAAAAGAGAGATAAAAAAATCCAGGAGTATGAGGGGAAAATTAGAGAACTAAGTGATACACTAAAAAGAAATAATATACGCATAAATGGTATCCCAGAGGAGGAAGAGAGAGGGAAAGGTGCTGAAGGGGTACTTGAAGAAATCATAGCTGAGAACTTCCCTGAACTGGGGAAGGAAAAAGGCATTGAAATCCAAGAGGCACAGAGAACTCCCTTCAGACGTAACTTGAATCGATCTTCTGCACGACATATCATAGTGAAACTGGCAAAATACAAGGATAAAGAGAAAATTCTGAAAGCAGCAAGGGGTAAACGTGCCCTCACATATAAAGGGAGACCTATAAGACTCGTGACTGATCTCTCTTTTGAAACTTGGCAGGCCAGAAAGAATTGGCACGAGATTTTCAGGGTGCTAGACAGAAAAAATATGCAGCCGAGAATCCTTTATCCAGCAAGTCTGTCATTTAGAATAGAAGGAGAGATAAAGGTCTTCCCAAACAAACAAAAACTGAAAGAATTTGTCACCAGTAAACCAGCCCTACAAGAGATCCTAAGGGGGACCCTGTGAGACAAAGTACCAGAGGCATCACTACAAGCATAAAACATACAGACATCACAATGACTCTAAACCCGTATCTTTCTATAATAACACTGAATGTAAATGGATTAAATGCACCAACCAAAAGACATAGGGTATCAGAATGGATAAAAAAACAAGACCCATCTATTTGCTGTCTACAAGAGACTCATTTTAGACCTGAGGACACCTTTAGATTGAGAGTGAGGGGATGGAAAACTATTTATCATGCGACTGGAAGCCAAAAGAAAGCTGGAGTAGCCATACTTATATCAGACAAACTAGACTTTAAATTAAAGGCTGTAACAAGAGATGAAGAAGGACATTATATAATAGTTACAGGGTCTATCCATCAGGAAGAGCTAACAATTATAAATGTCTATGCGCCGAATACCGGAGCCCCCAAATATATAAAACAATTACTCATAAACATAAGCAACCTTATTGATAAGAATGTGGTCATTGCAGGGGACTTTAACACCCCACTTACAGAAATGGATAGATCATCTAGACACACGGTCAATAAAGAAACAAGGGCCCTGAATGAGACATTGGATCAGATGGACTTGACAGATATACTTAGAACTCTGCATCCCAAAGCAACAGAATATACTTTCTTCTCGAGTGCACATGGAACATTCTCCAAGATAGATCATATACTGGGTCACAAAACAGCCCTTCGTAAGTTTACAAGAATTGAAATTATACCATGCATACTTTCAGACCACAATGCTATGAAGCTTGAAATCAACCACAGAAAAAAGTCTGGAAAACCTCCAAAAGCATGGAGGTTAAAGAACACCCTACTAACGAATGAGTGGGTCAACCAGGCAATTAGAGAAGAAATTAAAAAATATATGGAAACAAACGAAAATGAAAATACAACAATCCAAACGCTTTGGGACGCAGCAAAGGTAGTCCTGAGAGGAAAATACATTGCAATCCAGGCCTATCTCAAGAAACAAGAAAAATCCCAAATACAAAATCTAACAGCACACCTAAAGGAACTAGAAGCAGAACAGCAAAGGCAGCCTAAACCCAGCAGAAGAAGAGAAATAATAAAGATCAGAGCAGAAATAAACAATATAGAAGCTAAAAAAGCTGTACAGCAGATCAACGAAACCAAGAGTTGGTTTTTTGAAAAAATAAACAAAATTGACAAACCTCTAGCCAGGCTTCTCAAAAAGAAAAGGGAGATGACCCAAATAGATAAAATCATGAATGAAAATGGAATGATTACAACCAATCCCTCAGAGATACAAACAATTATCAGGGAATACTATGAAAACTTATATGCCAACAAATTGGACAACCTGGAAGAAATGGACAAATTCCTGAACACCCACACGCTTCCAAAACTCAATCAGGAGGAAATAGAAAGCTTGAACAGACCCATAACCGGCGAAGAAATTGAATCGGTTATCAAAAATCTCCCAACAAATAAGAGTCCAGGACCAGATGGCTTCCCAGGGGAGTTCTACCAGACGTTTAAAGCAGAGATAATACCTATCCTTCTCAAGCTATTCCAAGAAATAGAAAGGGAAGGAAAACTTCCAGACTCATTCTATGAAGCCAGTATTACTTTGATTCCTAAACCAGACAGAGACCCAGTAAAAAAAGAGAACTACAGGCCAATATCCCTGATGAATATGGATGCAAAAATTCTCAATAAGATACTAGCAAATCGAATTCAACGGCATATAAAAAGAATTATTCACCATGATCAAGTGGGATTCATTCCTGGGATGCAGGGCTGGTTCAACATTCGCAAATCAATCAACGTGATACATCACATTAACAAAAAAAAAGAGAAGAACCATATGATCCTGTCAATCGATGCAGAAAAGGCCTTCGACAAAATCCAGCACCCTTTCTTAATAAAAACCCTTGAGAAAGTCGGGATAGAAGGAACATACTTAAAGATCATAAAAGCCATTTATGAAAAGCCCACAGCTAACATCATCCTCAACGGGGAAAAACTGAGAGCTTTTTCCCTGAGATCAGGAACACGACAAGGATGCCCACTCTCACCGCTGCTGTTTAACATAGTGCTGGAAGTTCTAGCATCAGCAATCAGCAATCAGACAACAAAAGGAAATCAAAGGCATAAAAATTGGCAAAGATGAAGTCAAGCTTTCGCTTTTTGCAGATGACATGATATTATACATGGAAAATCCGATAGACTCCACCAGAAGTCTGCTAGAACTGATACAGGAATTCAGCAAAGTTGCAGGATACAAAATCAATGTACAGAAATCAGTTGGATTCTTATACACTAACAAGGAAGCAACAGAAAGACAAATAAAGAAACTGATCCCATTCACAATTGCACCAAGAAGCATAAAATACCTAGGAATAAATCTAACCAAAGATGTAAAGGATCTGTATGCTGAAAACTATAGAAAGCTTATGAAGGTAACTGAAGAAGATTTAAAGAAATGGAAAGACATTCCCTGCTCATGGATTGGAAGAATAAATATTGTCAAAATGTCAATACTACCCAAAGCTATCTACACATTCAATGCAATCCCAATCAAAATTGCACCAGCATTCTTCTCGAAACTAGAACAAGCAATCCTAAAATTCATATGGAACCACAAAAGGCCCCGAATAGCCAAAGGAATTTTGAAGAAGAAGACCAAAGCAGGAGGCATCACAATCCCAGACTTTAGCCTCTACTACAAAGCTGTCATCATCAAGACAGCATGGTATTGGCACAAAAACAGACACACAGACCAATGGAATAGAATAGAATAGAAACCCCAGAACTAGACCCACAAACGTATGGCCAACTCATCTTTGACAAAGCAGGAAAGAACATCCAATGGAAAAAAGACAGTCTTTAACAAATGGTGCTGGGAGAACTGGACAGCAACATGCAGAAGGTTGAAACTAGACCACTTTCTCACACCATTCACAAAAATAAACTCAAAATGGATAAAGGACCTAAATGTGAGACAGGAAACCATCAAAACCTTATAGGAGAAAGCAGGCAAAGACCTCTCTGACCTCAGCCGTAGCAATCTCTTACTCGACACATCCCCAAAGGCAAGGGAATTAAAAGCAAAAGTGAATTACTGGGACCTTATGAAGATAAAAAGCTTCTGCACAGCAAAGGAAACAACCAACAAAACTAAAAGGCAACCAACGGAATGGGAAAAGATATTCGCAAATGACATATCGGACAAAGGGCTAGTGTCCAAAATCTATAAAGAGCTCACCAAACTCCACACCCGACAAACAAATAACCCAGTGAAGAAATGGGCAGAAAACATGAATAGACACTTCTCTAAAGAAGACATCCGGATGGCCAACAGGCACATGAAAAGATGTTCAGCGTCGCTCCTCATCAGGGAAATACAAATCAAAACCACACTCAGGTATCACCTCACGCCAGTCAGAGTGGCCAAAATGAACAAATCAGGAGACTATAGATGCTGGCGAGGATGTGGAGAAACGGGAACCCTCTTGCACTGTTGGTGGGAATGCAAATTGGTGCAGCCGCTCTGGAAAGCAGTGTGGAGGTTCCTCAGAAAATTAAAAATAGACCTACCCTATGACCCAGCAATAGCACTGCTAGGAATTTATCCAAGGGATACAGGAGTACTGATGCATAGGGCCACTTGTACCCCAATGTTCATAGCAGCACTCTCAACAATAGCCAAATTATGGAAAGAGCCTAAATGTCCATCAACTGATGAATGGATAAAGAAATTGTGGTTTATATACACAATGGAGTACTACGTGGCAATGAGAAAAAATGAAATATGGCCTTTTTTAGCAACGTGGATGGAACTGGAGAGTGTGATGCTAAGTGAAATAAGTCATACAGAGAAAGACAGATACCATATGGTTTCACTCTTATGTGGATCCTGAGAAACTCAACAGAAACCCATGGAGGAGGGGAAGGAAAAAAAAAAAAGAGGTTAGAGTGGGAGAGAGCCAAAGCATAACAGACTGTTAAAAACTGAGAACTGAGGGTTGATGGGGGGTGGGAGGGAGGGGAGGGTGGGTGATAGGTATTGAGGAGGGCACCTTTTGGGATGAGCACTGGGTGTTGTATGGAAACCAATTTGTCAATAAATTTCATATAAAAAAAAAAGAAGATATGGTTTATATATACAATGGAATACTACTTTGCAATGAGAAAGAATGAAATTCTGCCATTTGCAGCAACATGGATGGAATTGGAGGTATTATGCTAAGTGAAATAAGTCATAAGTGAAACATATCATCAGTGATATCATATGTTTTCACTCATATGTGGAACTTGAGAAACTTAACAGAAGTCCATGGGGGAAGGGAAGGGGAAAAAATAGTTACAAACAGAGAGGGAGGGAGGCAAACTTTAAGAGTGTCTTAAAAACTGAGAACAAACTGAGGGTTGTTGGTGGGGGGGAGGGCAGGGGAAAAGGGGTGATGGGCATTGAGGAGGGCACTTGTTGGGATGAGCACTGGGTGTTGTATGGAAGCGATGAATCACAGGAGTCTACCCCCAAAGCCAAGAGCACAGTGTATAGACTGTATGCTAGCCAACTTGACAATAAATTATATTTTTAAAAATAATAAAATAAAATTAAAATTAATAAACATAAAACAAATAGTGGAAAAAAATGTCAGCTTTTCTAAGTACACTTTTCTCTTTTTCCAATCTGTGAAGATTGATAAAAGGCATTTAATAAAGGTTTTTTTTTTAATTTTCAAAAAATTATTATTGAGATAGAATTAACAAACAAGTTTCTTTCTTTTCTATTTTGGGAGAGGAACTTGGTAGACACACATACAGTTAACTATCCTATTCTCAAGTTACTTTAATTGTTAGGATAAAAAATGTTAATTCCTAGAAGCAGTAGTACTTTAACAGCTTATTGAACTTAACTAGAGGGAAAACACTTCTAAGGATATGGTTCATTGGGTCTGTGTTCTCAACCATTGAATTTAGACATTTATTTAGAAATTAGATAAATGGCACAGAGCAAAAAAACTTTAAAGTGGGAAATTTAACATGTCCATGATTAATTTTCATTTTATTGGTGTTATTAGTAAAAGCCTAATAAATCCTGAATGAGCCTTGTAAACTAAATTTTTAAAGTCATATAGTCTTTGAAAACTGATTTTTGGTTACAAGATTTAAGATGGCCATATCTCTCAATTCTCAAAAGATATTCTTGAACTCTCTTACTACCACTTAAAAATGTTAATTATATAATGAAGTCGTTTGGTTGACATAAGAAGGAAAAGAAAAGCAAGGTGAAAAAAGGAAATGAAGTGGTAACTGCTAAAGAAATTTGAATAAAAGGGGGCGCCTGGGTGGCACAGTCAGTTAAGTGTCTCACTCTTGATCTCAGCTCAGGTCATGGTCTCATGGTTAATGAGTTCGAGACCCACATCAGGCTTCTGCACCGATAGCATGGAGACTGCTTGGCCTTCTGTCTCTCCTTCCCTCTGCTCCTCCCCTGCTTGTGCTCTCTGTCTGTCTCTGTCTCTGTGTCTCAAAATAAATAAATAAACTTAAAAATAAATTTGAGAAGAAGGCAAAAGTTATAAAATATTTGGGAGCTGGATTTTAACACTGACCAACTCAAGGAACAGATATGAGACTGGAAGTCCTCCTGAAAAATATTTATTTACCTAAATCACTAGTGGTAACAATGTGCCATTTTGAATTAAGAGAGCGCTCTTAAAATTCTGCTGTAGTTTTATCATTTATTCTCACATCTAAAAATAAAAAAGTCAAGTTGTTCTGATCTTTTGAATATAACATTTAAATCCTGAATTCCCACCAAAGGATATATGTTCTTCCAAGTAGGATAGTCCTAAAGGTTTACAATTTAATTTCTATCTAAAAGAGCTCTGGCATTTTTCTTCCTGCTTAATCCCTCTCCTCCATGACAGGGTAGTCTGCAATGATGTGCTGAGTGACAAATCATATACAACCTTAATTAACTGCATGAGCCTTTTTAATGTTGACTTTTAACTCACACTCTCATACAAGAGGATTATACCACCAGACTTCAAATAACCACATGAATAACTCACTGTATCAGAGTATATAAGTGGTTCGAATGGCCACATGCTCTCGAGGTTTGTATACCTTGTGAGCATAAATTAGTTAAAAATAAATCTCCAAGGTTCTAACAGGAGAGATCTTCCAAACTATTTCAAAACACACAATTTCTCCAGGTAGTATCCACCATGAAAGTAGTTCTCATCATGACAAATGCCAAGGTTTACATATTCTAAGCAAAGAGAGCAGAATGAGAGAGTACTCAAACTTAGGTCATTCTCATAATTTAAGTAGTTTTCTAAACTTTATTATGAAAATCTTCAAGCCATAGAAAAACTTAAACAACAGCATATTTATATGTATGTTTATATTATATGTAGTTATATATATAAAATATATATAATATACATATATGTATTTTAAGTGTTTTATAATTATATTTTTATATTCTTTTAATCCAGTAATCATAGCATTTTATATATTCAAGTATTTGAGTATTTGTTTAAACTTGTTATTAATTTTACACTTTATTGCTTTATAATAAAAGAATAAGGTCTATTTAATTTTCACTTTTTAAAAAATTATCAGTGTTTTCTCTGTGGTCTAATATATGATCATTTTTTACACAGTTCTGGGATTTAGCTTCTATTCATGGGGTACTAAGTTAAAGAGATATATAGTAAAACCTTGGTTTGCGAGCTTGCAGAAACATGCATGTAATCCAAAGCATTTGTATATAAAAACAAATTTCAAGAAACATTTGGCTTAGTTGTGAGCATGTGACATTTGGCGTCATGTACTGTTTGTATTGCAAGACATTACTCATTTATGAAGCTAAAATTAGAAATGTTTTCTTGTCCTGCAGAACACTCGCAGAATAAATTACTTGCCATCCAAGGTTGATTTATCTAACAATTAGGCCTTAAAAATTATGCTGTTCAGATACCATGTAAACTTTTTGATGTTTTGCCAACTTAATATTTCAAATACTAGTATAATTGTTACTGTTACTTTTATACTTTTGTTCTATACATTTTTGGTGAGACATTACATACGTAATCATTTATGTTATAAAATTATCTTTACAAAATTAAAAAAAATCATCATCTTTGTCCTGTTTAGTGCTCTTTCCTTGCCTTGGGTTCTACTCTGACCAGCATTAGCATTAATAATATAATATGTGCTTTTTTCCCTTTTGTCCTCTTTTTTTTTCTTTGCTTGAAATAGTTTATTTTAATTTAAAATATTCTTATTTTGTTTGGCAGTGTGTCTCTTTGTAAAGAACACATAATTGACTTCGTATTTTGACTTAGTCTGAGAGTATTTATGTATTTTAATTGAAAAATTTAACCTATTGATAGTTATTGTCATAGCTGACAACTTAGCACGTATTAACATGTGTCATTTTTATTTTTATGCTTCCTGGATAATTCTATAGATTTCTAGTTTTGTTATAAGAAAACTGAAATTTAACTACTTATTCTAGTGATGTGATAATACCTGTTTTTATCATTCTATTAAAGATTACCATCATATTACATAAATAAATCCATGTTTCTTTAATGATTAATGTATCAAATAAAATAAAACAAAATATGTAATACAAAGAAATTAGCACCCTCTGCACCCAACATCCAGATTATTATTAAATGTTAAATGTTTTTCTATTGTCTTTTTAAAGTGATCTTTGCCTCATTTTGAAATCATTCAAAAAATATTTTTCTTAATTATACATTTCATTGTCTCCAGTGTTTACAACTAATCCTTTAATGAGTTTTCTATTTGCTTTGTTTCTCATTTACATAAAATAGGTGTTTACAGTGTATTTAAGAATACATAAGTGGTATGTGTTCTAAAACCTTCTATACCTGAGACTTATTTCTGCTGCCTTTACACATAAATGACACATTTGTTTTGGGTTGAAATTCTTGAGTCTCAATCTTTTTTCCCCTCAAAACTCTATTTTCTTTTGTTTATTATGAAATACTTTTGTTTGTTATAAGTTGTCTAAGGCAAGCTCAATTCTTATTCTAAGATAGAAACTCTGTTTTTGTTTTTTTTTCTAATGCTTTAAGGATCTTTTCTTTCACTTGTAATTCCCTAAAGTCATGGGGGTGTATTTAAATAGGAGCCTCTCTTCATAGTGATGTCTTTTCATTAATTTGCCACCTACAAGATGAGCCTCTTCCATCACTATAGACCCATCTTTCTTCAGACCAGAAACTTTGTTCTGTTCAGTCTAAAGTATCACTTAACTTTTATTTGTTGGCTCTCTGTTCTCTGTATTCTATTTCTATGATCTTCTTTTTCAAAATTTCCTTTTGTTCCTTTTTTAGATTATAATAGACTTACCTAAGTATAGTATCCTCATTGCCAAAATATTTTTCTGTATCTTCAATTTATTACATATGGTAGTGTTTTCAGTTCTGCAGATGCATTTTTTTTTGTTTTTTTTCTTTCTGATCTTTCTTTGTATAATTGAGTATATCTGGTTTTTAGCCAACCCTCTTTTATCCAAGTCTTTTACCTCATCTTATACTTCCTGATTCATAGAATCTAAATTTTCCTGGATTTGGGGGAATATACAGAAAAACTTTCTGAAGTTTCTTATGGTAAATGTTCTTTGAAACTGTGGTATTCATTCTCATAAAAAATAAAATAGTTCAATTTGACACTGAAGAATATTTTCACAGGTTTCATATTCGTGTGTTTTTTTTCTATACAGTTAGGCTTTAAGAAAAATCTATCTAGTTCAGTCTTCCCTGCATTGCCTATTTGGTTGTTGTTGGATCCATTGTCTTAGATATTAGGTTGGAGGGCTGGTTGAGATGTATTGTTTGTATCCAATTTTCTTGATTTTTAAAACTGGAAGCAACCCAGGTGTCCTTCAGCAGGTTTATGATGAAACAAACTGGATACCCATATCATGGACTACTACTCAGCAATAAAAAGGAACAAACTAGGGGCACCTGGGTGGCTCAGTTTGTTGAGCATCTGACTTCAGCTCGGGTCATAGTCTCACAGTTCATGAGTTCAAACCCCGTATCAGGCTCTGTGCTGACAGCTCAGAGCCTGGACCCTGCTTGGATTCTGCGTCTCCCTCCCACTTATGCTCTGTCTTTCTCTCTCTCTCTCTCTCTCTCTCTCTCTCTCTCTCTCTCTCAAAAATAAATAAACATTAAAAAACATTTTTTAAAGGAACAAACTATATGATAGACACAATATCCTGGGGAGATATCACCAGAGAATTATGCTGAGAAAAGGCCAATGACAAAAGCTTACATATTATATGATCTTATTTACATAATATTCTTGAAATGAAAAAATTCTAAAAATGGAGAACAGATTAGTCATTACTAGGACTCTAGGAGCAGGGGAATGAGTGTGGATTAAGGCACTTGTAAAAGGGCAAAAGAGGGACCTTTGTGGTGATGGAAATGTTCTGTATCTTGACTGTATCAATGTCAAAATTCTGGTGGCGATGCTGTAATATACTGTACTATATATTAAAAACATTTTTTTTTTACATTTATTTATTTTTGAGAGACAGAGAGGGACAGAGTGTGAGCAGGGGAGGAGCAGAGAGAGAGGGAGACACAGAATCAGAGGCAGGCTCCAGACTCCAAGTTGTCAGCACAGAGCCCGGCACGGGGCTCGAACCCACGAACCGTGAGATCATGACCTGAGCCGAAGTTGGACGTTTAACCGACTGAGCCACCCAGGCACCCCAATATCATACTAAATTTTAACAGTACCATGTTACTATTGGGGGATATCCTGGGTAAAGTGTACTCTATATTATTACTTATAACTACATGCCAATCTACAATTATGTCAAAGCAAAAAGTTTAATTTTAAAAGGATTTTTTATAAAAAGGATATTTGGGCATTTACTAAGAAACCACAAAAGTGATAAAATGGAAAGATGATTTGACTGGAGTGGGGACAGAGGAACAAAAGATGGAGAAGTGAACCTTCCAAAGTAAATACCCTTGGGCAATCTTCATGCTTACACTGTATATAAATAAAGTACAGTTGCTGAGGTGAAATAAACTCACTCAGGTCCTCTGACTATAACCTACTAAAAGATTTTGTCCAGAGAGAAGGAAGGATGGAAAGTGAATCTCAAATTGATAAGTATTCTTTCTCAATATGAGACCTTTGGAATAAGACCCCATGTGAATCTTCTAGGATTTTACTTGACTATAATGCCATCTGATTTGCACAGAGGTCATTTATTTTGTAGTTCTAAACATATAAGCTGAAAATTGCTGTGATTTGGGAATCCTGCCCTTTTCACCTCTTATTTGGTTGGTGCTAAATAACTGTAACAAAGCGGAATTTTCTGCAATTATTCGTATAGCTTAATGGACAAATCGATGGCGTTTTCCCCTCTGGCCTCTGCTGCTGCCTGTCTATATTTCACGTTATTTAATGCCCACACTGTCACTAAATTGCTACAGTCCTAATATTGTTCTAATATGATAATAATGGATAATCCTCACTGAGTACTTACTACATGCCAGGCACATGCCAGGCACTATTTAAACAGTTTACATTTAAACTCATTTAATCTAAGTAACAATCCTATGGGTTGGCTTTTGTTATTATCACCATTTTATAGCAGAGGTACAGAGAATTGAATTAATTCAGCCTGTGCTTCAAATAGTGAAGCCAAGAAACAAATCCAAGTGATATTAACTCTAGAGCTCATACTTTTAACCACTGTACTTTATTGTCTTGCATGAGACTGCATTATATACTGAAGTACAAGAAAGCCCTCTAAAACTGTGTGATACAAACATAAGGAATGACAGATTCTGACTAGTTGTACTTTACATTTTGATGCAGCTGGATGACTGAATTTTGGCTACTGGTATGTGGGCAGTAGTCACACATCACTTCTGGGACTGACCCATAAAACCTCCTTGCCATGATTTTCCATCTGCTTTCTCCATCCTTTCATTGAACAGGATAGAATGTAAGAACTTGGAGGAATCTGAATTCCTGCACTGCTGCTGATAGAAGAGCTGGCTAATAGGAATCCATGTTGTGCTCTTGCAGGAGTGAGAAATAAACTTTTATTGTTTTAAACAACTTAAATTTGGTGTTGGTTATTGTTAGCCAATCTTGGGTGAATACAAGATGTTATCAATAGTATTGCTATGCACGTTCTCTTCTTTCACTGTTTTTCTTTCCTTTTTTTTTTTAATTTTATTTTTTTAATTTACATCCAAATTAGTTAGCATGTAGTGCAACAATGATTTCAGGAGTAGATGCCTTAATGGCCCTTACCTATTTAGCCCATCCACCCTCCCACAACCCCTCCAGTAACCCTCTGTTTGTTCTCCATATTTAAGAGTCTCTTATGTTTTGTCCCTGTCCCTATTTTTATATTATGTTTGCTTCCCTTCCCTTATGTTCATCTCTTCTGTGTCTTAAAGTCCTCATATGAGTGAAGTCATAGGATATTTGTCTTTCTCTGACTGACTAATTTCGCTTAGCATAATACCCTCTAGTTCTTTCTACGTAGTTGCAAATGGCAAGATTTCATCTTTTTGATTGCTAATACTCCATTTGTGTGTGTGTGTGTGTGTGTGTATGACATCTTCTTTATCCATTCATCTGTTGATGGACATTTGAGCTGTTTCCATACTTTGGCTATTGTTGATAGTGCTACTACAAATATGGGGGTGCATGTGCCTCTTCGAAACAGCATACCTGTATCCCTTGGAAAAATATGTAGTAGTACAATTGCTGGGTCATAGGGTAGTTCTATTTTTAATTTTTTGAGGAACCTCCACACTGTTTTCCAGAGTGGCTGCAACAGTTTGCATTCCCACCAGCAGTGCCAAAGCGATCCTCTTTCTCCACATCCTTGCCAACATCTGTTGTTGCCTGAGTTGTTAATGTTAGCTACTCTGACCAGTGTGAGGTGATATCTCGTTGTGGTTTTGATTTGTATTTCCCGGATGATGAGTGATAGTGAGCATTTTTTCATGTGTCGGTTGGCCATCTGGATGTCTTCTTTGGAATGGAAGTGTCGATTCATGTCTTTTGCCTGTTTCTTCACTGGATGATTTGTTTTTTGGTGTTGAGTTTGGTAAGTTCTTTATAGATTTTGGATACTAACCCCTTATCTGATATGTCGTTTGCAAATATCTTCTCCCACTCCATCGGTTGCCTTTTAGTTTTGCTGATTGTTTCCTTCACCATGCAGAAGTTTTTATTTTGATGAGGTCCCAATAGTTCATTTTTGCTTTTGTTTCCCTTGCCTCCAGAGACGTGTTGAGTAAGAAGTTGCTATGGCCAAGGTCAAAGAGGTTTTTGCCTGCTTTCTCCTTGAGGATTTGGATGGCTTCCTGTCTTACGTTTAAGTCTTTCATCCATTTTGAGTTTATTTTTGTGTATGGTGTAAGAAAGTGATCCACGTTCATTCTTCTGCATGTCACCATCCAGTTTTCCCAGCACCACTTGCTGACGAGACTGTCCATCGGATAGTCTTTGGATATCCCATTGGATATTCTTTCCTGCTTTGTCAAAAATTCGTGGGCCATACATTTGTGGGTCCATTTCTGTGTTCTCTATTCTGTTCCATTGATCTGAGTGTCTGTTTTTGTGCCAGTACCATACAGTCTTGATGATTACAGTTCTGTAATACCGCTTGAAGTCCAGGATTGTGATGCTTCCTGCTTTGGTTTTCTTTTTCAAGGTAGCTTTTGCTATTCAGGGTCTTTTCTGGTTCCATACAAATTTTAGGATTGTTTGTCCTAGCTCTGTAAGGAATTCTGGTGTTGGGGCGCCTGGGTGGCTCAGTTCATTGAGCGTCCGACTTCGGCTCAGGTCATGATCTTGCGGTTCATGGGTTCGAGCCCCACGTCAGGCTCTATGCTTACAGCCTGCTTCAAATTCTGTGTCTCCCTCTCTCTCTGCTCCTCCCCCTGCTCATGCTCTGTCTCTCTTTCCTTCAAAAATAAACCAAAAAAACATTAAAAAAAAGAATGCTGGTGTTATTTTGATAGGTATTGCATTGAATATGTAGATTGCTTTGGGTAGTATTGACATGTTAACAATATCTGTTCTTCCTATCCAGGAGCATGGAATATTTTTCCATTTTTTTGTGTCTTCTTCAATTTCTTTCATAAGCTTTCTACAGTTTTCAGTGTATAAGTTTTTCACCTCTTTGGTTAGATTTATTCCTAAGTATTTTATGGTTTTGGTGCAGTTGTAAATGGGATAGATTCCTTGATTTCTCTTTCTGTTGCTTCATTATTGGTGTATAGGAATGCAACCGATTTCTGTGCATTGATTTATATCCTGTGACTTTGCTGACATCAGGGATCAGTTCTAGCCATTTTTTGGTGGAATCTTTTGGTTTTCCATATAGAGTATCATGTCATCTGCAAAGAGTGAAAGTGTGACCTTCTGGCTCATTTGGATGCCTTTTATTTCTTTGTGTTGTATGATTGCTGAGGCTAAGACTTCCAATTCTATGTTGAGTAACAGTGGCGAGTGTGAACATCCCTGCCTTGTTCCTGACCTTAGGGGAAAAGCTCTCACTTTTTCCCATTGAAAATGATGTTAACGTTGGGTCTTTCATATATGGCTTTTATGATCTCGAGGTATGATCCTTCTATCCCTACTTTCTTGAGGGTTTTTATCAAGAAAAAATGCTCCATTTTATCAAATGCTTTTCTGCATCTATTGAGAGGATCATGTGGTTCTTGTCCTTTCTTTTATTGATGTGATGAATCACATTGATTGTTTTGCAGATTTTGAACCACCCTGCATCCCAGGTATAAAATCCACTTGGTTGTGGTGAATGATATTTTTAATATATTGTTGGATCCGGTTGGCTGATATCTTGTTGAGGACTTTTGTATCAGTGTTCATCAGGGAAATTGGTCTATAGTTCTCCTTTTTAGAGGGGTCTTTTTCTGGTTTTGGAATGAAGGTAATGCTGGCTTCATAGAAAGAGTTTGGAAGTTTTCCTTCCATTTCTATTTTTTGGAAGAGCATCAAGAAATAGGTGTTAGAAATAGGTGTTAACTCTTCCTTAAATGTTTTGTAGAATTCCCCTGAAAGCCATCTGGCCCTGGACTCTTATTTTTTAGAAGATTTTTGGTTACTAATTAGATTTCTTTACTGCTTATGGGTCTGTTCAAATCTTCTATTTCTTCCTGTTTCAGTTATGGTAGTTTATATGTTTCTAAGAATGTGTCTGTTTCTTCCAGATTGCCCATTTTATTGGCATATAATTGCTCATAATATTCTCTTGTTATTGGCTTTATTTCTGCTTTGTTGGTTGTGATCTCTCCTCTTTCATTCTTGATTTTATTTATTTGGGTCCTTTCCTTTTTTCTTTTTGATCAAACTGGCTAGTGCTTCATCAATTTTGTTAATTCTTTCAAAGAACCAGCTTCTGGTTTCATTGATCTGTTCTACTGTTTTTTGGTTTCGATAGCATTGATTTCTGCTCTTATGTTTATTATTTCCTATCTTCTGCTGGTTTGGGATTTTACTTGCGATTCTTTTTCCAGCTCTTTAAGGTGTAAGGTTCAGTTGTGTATCTGAGACCCTTCTTCCTCCTTTAGGAAGGCCTGAATTGCTATATACTTCCCTCTTATGACCACCTTTACTGTGTCCCAGAGGTTTTGAGCTGTTTTTGTTATCATTGTCATTGGCTTCCGTGTACTTTTTAATTTCCTCTTTAACTTCTTGGTTAGCCCATTCATTCTTTAATAGGATGAATCTTTAGTCTCAAAGTATTTGTTATCTTTCCACATTTTTTCTTGTGGTTGATTTCAAGTTTCATAGAGTTGTGGTATGAAAATATGCACAGTATGGTCTCGATCTTTTTGTACTTGTTGAGAGCTGATTTGTGTCCTAGTATGTGATCTATTCTGGAGAATGTTCCATGTGCACTAGAAAAGAATGTATATTCTGCTGTGTTAGGATGAAATGTTCTGAATATATCTGTTAAGTCCATCTGGTCCAGTGTGTCATTCAAAGCCATTGTTTCCTTGTTGATTTTCTGATTAGATGATCTGTCCATTGTTGTAAGTGGGGTGTTGAAGTCCCCTACTATTATGGTATTATTATCACTGAGTTTCTTTTTGTTTGTGATTAATTGATTTATATATTTGGGTTTACCCATATTTGAAGCATAAATGTTTACAATTGTTAGGTCTTCTTCGTGGATAGAGCCCTTAATTATGATATAATGCCCTTCTTCATTTCTTGATACGGTCGTTATTTTGAAGTCTAGATTGTCTGATATAAGTATGGCTACTCCAGCTTTCTTTTGTTGACCATTAGCATGATAGATGGTTCTCTGTCCCTACTTTCAAACTGATGGTGTCTTTCGGTCTAAAGTGAGTCTCTTGTAAACAGCATATAGATGGATTTTGTTTTCTTATCCATTCTGTTATTCTGTGTCTTTTGATTGGAGCATTCAGTCCATTGACGTTTAGAGTGAGAACTAAAAGGTATGAATTTAGGGGCGCCTGGGTGGCTCAGTTGGTTAAGCGTCTGACTTTGGCTCAGGTCATGATCTCAGGTCCATGAGTTAGAGCCCTGCGTTGGGCTCTGTGCTAACAGCTCAGAGCCTGGAGCCTGCTTCAGATTCTGTGTCTCCCTCTCTCTCTGACCCTCCCCTGTTCATTCTCTGTCTCTCTCTCTCAAAAATAAATAAACATTAAAAAAATAAAATAAATAAAATAAAATAAAAGGTATGAATTTATTGCCATTATGTTTCTTGCAGAGTTGGAATGTCTGGTGGTATTCTCTGGTCCTTTCTAGTCTTTGTTACTTTTGTATTTATTTATTTTTTCTTTCTTTCTTTCTTTCTTTCTTTCTTTCTTTCTTTCTTTCTTTCTTTCGTCTTTTCTCCCCCTCAGAGATTCCCCTTTAATATTTCTTGCACAGCTGGTTTAGTGGTCATGAACTCCTTTAATTTTTGTTTGCCTGGGAAACATTTAAAAAAATTTTTTTAATGTTTTTATTTATTTTTGAGACAGAGAGAGACAGAGCATGAGCAGGGGAGGGGCAGAGAGAGAGGGAGACACAGAATCTGAAGCAGGCTCCAGGCTCTGAGCTGTCACCACAGAGCCCAATGTGGAGCTCGAACTCACAGACTATGTGATCATGGCCTGAGCTGAAGTCAGAC
The DNA here is from genome assembly GCF_016509475.1 of Prionailurus bengalensis. NCBI lineage: Eukaryota > Metazoa > Chordata > Mammalia > Carnivora > Felidae > Prionailurus > Prionailurus bengalensis. Next base: position 151,675,201 of record NC_057343.1, on the reverse strand, counting down.
GTCCAACTGACTGAGCTACCCAGGCGTCCCTGTCTGGGAGACTTTTAAACTCTCCTTCTGTTTTGAATGACAGCCTTCTTGGACAAAGAATTCTTGGCTGCATATTTTTCTGATTCAGCACATTGAATATATCTTGCCACTCCTTTCTGGCCTGCCAAGTTTTTGTGGATAGGTCTGCTGCAAACCTCATCTGTCTTGCCTTCTAGGTTAAGAACTTTTTTTTCCCTTGCTGCTTTTCATGATTCTCTCCTTGCCTGAGTATTTTGTGAATTTGACTATGATATGCCTTGTTGATGGTTGGTTTTTGTTGAATCTTAGGAGAGTTCTCTGTGCTTCTTGTATTTTGCTGTCTGTGTCTTTCCCCAGGTTAGGAAAGTTTTCTGCTATGATTTGCTCACATAACCCTTCTACTCCTTTTTCTCTCTTCATCTTCTGGGTCCCCCTATGATTCTGATGTTCCTTTTTATTGAGTCACTGATTTCTCTAATTCTTAAATCGTGCTCTTTTGCCTTAGTCTCCCTCTTTCTTTCTGCTTCATTATTCTCCATAAGTTTGTTCTCTATATTGCTGATTCGCTGCCCTGCCTCATTCATTCTTGCCACCATGGCATCCACTCAAGATTGCAGCTCAGTTATAGCATTTTTTATTTCATCCTGACTAGCTTTTACTTCTTTTATCTCTGCAGAAAAGGATTCTAATCTATTTTAGACCCCAGCTAGTATTCTTATTATTGTGATTCTAAATTCTGGTTCACACATCTTGCTTGTATCTGTGTTGGTTAAGTCCCTGGCTGTTGTTTCTTCCTGCTCTTTCTTTTGGGGTGAATGCCTTCGTTTCATCATTTTGAAGGAAGAAAAGGAATTAGTAAGGTTAAAAAAATTGAAATAAAAAATTAGAAACAACACACACATACACACACAAATCAAATAAATGATGCTAGATCTTGGTGTATTTTGGTCTGGTTGTTGAAAGGAGCTTAATAGATTAGGGAAAAAAAGGAAAAAAAAGGAAAACATTTGAAAATTTGAAGAAAATGAATGCAACGAAATAAATAAAATGAAATGATGGAAGTAAAATAGAATTTGGAAAATTTGCACAAAAGTAAAGAACATAGTACAAAAATATTAAAGAAAAATATTTTTAATAAAAATTGAAAATAAAAATAAATATTTTCTCTTTTGGATTCAAGAAAAAGAAAAGAAACAAAAAAGAAAAAAGAAAAGAAAATTGAATAGACAGACCAGCAAAACGTTTGAAATGATTGAAATGATTGAAATTACATCATTTTCCCCCAGAAGTCAAACTCTGAAGCACTTTATAGTCCCCAAATTAAGCAGGCGGAGTGATTTATGGTGTTCCTGAAGAGTGAGATTGGCCCATTTGGGAAGGGCTTAGTGTAATGGCTCCATTCTCCCCTAGATGGCACTGCTTAGCTTACTGGGGTGGATTGTTGTGGCACTTGTAGGTGTGTATGCACAATAATGGCAGGAGTTAAAATGGCATCACCCAGCTACCCAGTCTCTAGTGTTGGAACTCTGTTCTCCTCAGTCAGCAGTCACACACCTGTACTTTGTCTCCAGCTTCTGACTACTCCCGGCTTTTATACTGTCTGTGACCAAGCCATCAGGTTGCCAGGCAGCACCTCCCTCCTGAGTTTTATCTCAGGTAAATCTGTCTTTCCCAACCCCTCACTTCTGAGGGACTATGGCTTTGGCCTGCTTAGACCCTCTGGGGAGGGTCTCACTGAGCAATGGCCAGGTGCCAGCTGCATCTAGGAATGTTCATGGGACCATGCTGCTGCCGATGCATAGAGACTGGCTGGGTGCCAGCCTGCCCCAGAAAAAGTTCACACGATCATATAGCAGTAGTGTTTCAGGGATTATGGAAAATCACAACACACATCTGGCACCAGGCATCACCCTTAATGACCTTGTTCTAGCACCAGTGAATATGGTTGTTCTCTGGGGTCTGCTGGGACCAGGTTGCCACACAGCCTCTGCCAAATGTCCTTCCAGCAGGGGAACAGCCTCTCCGCAGATGGCCCGAGGATACCCGGACCTCACTCTGCTCCTGGGGATTCGTCCTTCCCACCAGAGCACCATCAGGTATTAAGCTGTGGAGTTTCAGACTCCACACTCCCCCTGTTTATAGAGTCTTAATGTAATTCAAACCCTCTCCTTTCTCCTTTCTCCCTTTTTAGTTCAGTCCCTGCAACTCTTTCCACTTTTCCACTTTCTCTCCAGCTGCTTTTCCGGGGGGTGCTTTTCCTGTACTCTCCCCCAGTCTCCATCCTCTCTCCACAAGCAAAAAACAGTTCTCTGCTCTTCGCAGTTTCTCTCTCCCCTGGTTCACCCCTCTCTGCCACGTACCTGCTGAGTTCTGTGGTTCAGATCGTGCAGATTGTTGTGTTAATCCTCAAATCCGTTTTCTAGATGTGCAGGATGGTTTAGTGTTAATGTGGCTGTATATCATGGATGCAAGTCGCAAAAAAATACTTCCATGCTGTTCTGCCATCTTGGCTCCTCCCCTGCCACCCCTGCTTCTGTGCACCCAAACTGGAAACAAAATCTTTGACCTTCTCTGTCCTCTCTCTTTCTCTTCATAGTTCAAGCAGTTGTCCTAGTATTCTCCCTGTTCCCTGGTCTTTCTATTCCATATCTACTATTGCTGCTCTTTTCTGGACTGCCTCTTTTGAACTTTGTAATGTCTTTCTAACTGGAATTTGGACTCAGATCTGCTTCATTCCAGTCTTTCTCTTTCTCTCATAATCAAAGATTTAATAAGATCATGCTAAAGTTGGGCACCTGGTCATTAAGCATCTAGCTTCAGATCAGGTCATGATCTTACAGTTTACTAGTTCGAATCCTGCATCAGGCAAACTTGAGCCTCACTTCAGGTAAGCCATGCTTCTCAATCTCCCTCTCTTCCTTTCTCTGCCCCCTTGGGATCCTCTCTCTCTTCTCTCTCTCTGCCCCTCACTCACTTGCACACCTCTCTCTCAAAAAAAAATCATGCTATGGCACAAAAACAGACACATAGACCAATGGAATAGAATAGAAACCCCAGAACTAGACCCACAAACGTATGGCCAACTCATCTTTGACAAAGCAGGAAAGAACATCCAATGGAAAAAAGACAGCCTCTTTAACAAATGGTGCTGGGAGAACTGGACAGCAACATGCAGAAGGTTGAAACTAGACCACTTTCTCACACCATTCACAAAAATAAACTCAAAATGGATAAAGGACCTGAATGTGAGACAGGAAACCATCAAAACCTTAGAGGAGAAAGCAGGAAAAGACCTCTCTGACCTCAGCCGTAGCAATCTCTTACTCGACACATCCCCAAAGGCAAGGGAATTAAAAGCAAAAGTGAATTACTGGGACCTTATGAAGATAAAAAGCTTCTGCACAGCAAAGGAAACAACCAACAAAACTAAAAGGCAACCAACGGAATGGGAAAAGATATTCGCAAATGACATATCGGACAAAGGGCTAGTGTCCAAAATCTATAAAGAGCTCACCAAACTCCACACCCGACAAACAAATAACCCAGTGAAGAAATGGGCAGAAAACATGAATAGACACTTCTCTAAAGAAGACATCCGGATGGCCAACAGGCACATGAAAAGATGTTCAGCGTCGCTCCTTATCAGGGAAATACAAATCAAAACCACACTCAGGTATCACCTCACGCCAGTCAGAGTGGCCAAAATGAACAAATCAGGAGACTATAGATGCTGGCGAGGATGTGGAGAAACGGGAACCCTCTTGCACTGTTGGTGGGAATGCAAATTGGTGCAGCCGCTCTGGAAAGCAGTGTGGAGGTTCCTCAGAAAATTAAAAATAGACCTACCCTATGACCCAGCAATAGCACTGCTAGGAATTTATCCAAGGGATACAGGAGTACTGATGCATAGGGCCACTTGTACCCCAATGTTCATAGCAGCACTCTCAACAATAGCCAAATTATGGAAAGAGCCTAAATGTCCATCAACTGATGAATGGATAAAGAAATTGTGGTTTATATACACAATGGAATATTACGTGGCAATGAGAAAAAATGAAATATGGCCTTTTTTAGCAACGTGGATGGAACTGGAGAGTGTGATGCTAAGTGAAATAAGCCATACAGAGAAAGACAGATACCATATGGTTTCATTCTTATGTGGATCCTGAGAAACTTCACAGGAACCCATGGGGGAGAGGAAGGAAAAAAAAAAAGAGGTTCGAGTGGGAGAGAGCCAAAGGATAAGAGACTCTTAAAAACTGAGAACAAACTGAGGGTTGATGGGGGGTGGGAGGGAGGAGAGGGTGGGTGATGGGTATTGAGGAGGGCACCTTTTGGGATGAGCACTGGGTGTTGTATGGAAACCAATTTGTCAATAAATTTCATAAAAAAAAACAACAACAAAAAAATCATGCTAAAGTCACCAATGGCTATTAACAGCTGTAATAATTTTAATTGTCACAATTTAATATTCATAGTCATTAACACAATAATAATAAAAAGTTTTTAGTTTTATCACATTTCCCTACTTTATGTTCTAACTAAGTAGTATAGTTGTGAATCTAAATAGTCCCAGGCTTTCCAACTACATGTCTGGATCTTGCTGTTTCTACTGTCAATTCTTGGTTTGTCAAAATAGTGCTCTTTGGTCAAGGTCTGTCTTAAATGCCACTTTATTCATGAAGCCCTTTTTGAGAAGCACTTTTTATTATGAAAAAATTAAATGGACAAAAAAAAAAAAAGGACAAAATAATGTAATGAACCTTCATGTATCCATGATGAAGTTTCAATAGTTACCAATTTATGCCCAGGCTAGTTTTATCTGTATCCCTATGTACTACCCTCCCTTTTATCAAGTTTCAAGCTACATGTAATCACTTCCTCCTTTTTGCACCTGTCTTGTAGCACTAACAGTGCTGTGAGCATTTTATAACTTTTGTGACACATTTTATACTCTTTCCTAGATTTAAAGTCCCTTGAAGGTAAAATGTGTGTGTTGCTGCCCTTCAACACCTATCCAGCACAACCCAGTGCCCTAAATCTAATTGGAAAAACAATAAAAATTTTTAATTTGATTTGAAATACCTAATGTTATTTGAAAAGAAGTTATCTTCTCCAGAGTTAATAATTGTTCCTTTTTAAAAAATAATTGTATCTCTTGACAAAATTATTTCTGTACAAAGCCAACATGAGTACCAATCCTATTTTCATATTTTCTGAGAAGGAGATCCATGTGCTTCTTTAGTAATCCAATGTCCTGTTTAGATTGTCTTAATAATCACTCACTTCTATGCTGAACCTTAGCTCAGGGTGACATTGGATAAATCATTTGGAATTAGCATAGTGAATATATTCTCTTTGCCTGTTTCCTTATTAGCAAATTGCATCTTCCCATTCTAGCTCACAAGAGAGTTACAAGATTAAATAGGGTAGCCACCTATTTATTATACAAGTTATGAACCATTCAGAATTTCTTTTTTTGTGCTTTCTAGATCTGTTGTCCAATTTTGTGTTTTTATTATTCATTAGCTCTCCCTTAAAGGATGATGCAGAGGGAGAAAGAGGATTTTAGGCTTAAATTATTTAGCAGTGGGGTCAGTAAAAAATTTGGCAGGGTGGAAAATTAAAGCCATTAACTAAAATGAAGATCATCTGCCTTTCATTAACATGAATGATAAAGAATCATTTGTGAAGCATTTTGAATTCCTTAGAGAAAGTCTTTATGTTTGTTTATCTGATTGTGTGTGTTTTTATCATGGACAGCCTTAATTTCTTCAATTCTGATACTTCATCAATTCAAGAATGTCATCATGACTTAAGAGTATATAATAGAACTGAAACAGAAACCACACAAAATAATTCACTACATTTCTATAATAATTTCTAATGTTGAGAATGAGATTGTGAGTTGTATTTAGTTTCTGTTATGGTTATGCACACTTGGAGTGAAATACTAAATTCAACAGCAAACCAAAAAAAATGGGATTATATGAAAGGCTATGTAAAAGGTTCTACCTGAAGTTACATCATTATGCAAGGTTGATATACGGAAACAAGTCGTGTAGGTAACAAGTGAGCCTGAGAATTACCCAGCCCATCATTTTAGGACTTTCTGTAGTTTCCTATGTATTGTATGTGTGGTTACTCTTATAAAATTATGCCCTATTGGGGAAGGAGGGGATAATTATATACTTTACTGGTATTAATTTGGAGATTGGCAAAAATCTAAGGATGCATCTTCATAAAGTCCAGGCTGTTGTATCATTGATAAAGGAATGTAGAGGACCTGGGGAAGTAATCAGGTCCTGTTTACTTATTGGGTAGTGCCTTAAAATTGTGCAGAGAAGTGTCCAGACCATGCTGAGATGTACTGTCATTATCTCCATGCCCATCCCCACGTCAACCAGCTTTGTTTTCATTGGTCTTAATGAAATGTTGTGTATTGTTGCTTCATTTTTATTTTCAAATTTAAGTGCTCACTATTAAAAATGTTTGAAAACCACTCATCAGATTTACCACCATCCCCACTCACCTCTACATAAGATTTTACTTGCACTTAGAGAATCTGACATATCCCTTAAGATCCCATTTTTGAAGTCCACTTAAACATCATATGGTTAACAGTCTTTGCCTGAGTTAGACACTATCTTTTGAAATCTTCATTTCAAATTATTTTAGTTATCAGATCTCTACATTAGGTAAATTATTGAGTTCTTTCCTTAAGAATTTATGTTCCTTTTTTTAAGTTTATTTATTTATTTTGAGAGAGAGAAAGTATGAGTGGGGGAGGTGCAGAGAGAAAGAAGAGAGTGAAAATCCTAAGCAGGCTCCACACTGCCAGTGATGAGCCCAACACGGGGCTTGAACCCACAAATGGTGAGATCATGACCTAAGCCGAACTCAGATGCTTAACTGACTGAGCTACCCAGGCGCCCGAAGTATTTATGTTTTTAAATCTAACCTTCCTCTCCCCCTTACCTCTTAATCTCCAGCTGTTCTTTACTGCTTAACAAATTATGGGCAATCTCAGTATGCAGGCATTTGTACTCCTCAATCACAGGGCATCGGAACTCTCTCCCACTGCACACCTCCATGTGCCTTGAAATACAGTAGAGCTGAGGGGCCAGAGCGAGGTCCCACACATGCTGGGTTGAATTCAGTCTCATAGCAACAATATCAAGCAACCAAATTTCTGCTGTTTTCTGTTCTGCTTCTCATTGTTAGCCCAAAGTAACTAATTTTTTAAAAACTCTAAGGAAGAAAAATATTTTATTTTTCTTCTCTCTCTATGGAGACTGCTGCTTAAACTTTATGGCAAGTGAACATGCATTTTTCTTAATTCTGTGTTTCCTCTATCTTTCAAGAGCCTATTTCCTCCTCGTTTCGAAAAATATTTTTTAGTACACACAAGCAATATATTTAATAGTCTGAGTCATGGTTATAAGGTTAATAAATGCTTAATAAAACCACCAGTTTGCTTACTTTCTGAAATGACATAAGAAAAGAAAAATATGATAACTTTTTGTGTGTGTGTAAATTCAGTACTTCTGAAAGATGCCAAATGAAAGATTGAAATCCTTCATTTATGGCACAAATAAAGTAATAAAACACAAAGCTCTATCACAGTTATTTATTAAGTATTCTGTTTTATTTTAGGAATACTTTAGAGGAGGAATTCTTCATATTTAAAACCAAGAAATTTGAAATCAATAGTTTAAAAACTACGTGGTACATTTTAATTTAACCTGGACTACAACTATGGAGAAACAATTAGACTTAATTGTTTTCTGTTTACTTCTATTCCTGGAAGATTCCTAATATAGTCTTAGTGACCAATTTTCTACACATTGTTTGCAGCTTGTCAGTTTGCTTCCATTCATTAATCATTAGGGCATTTGGATGCATTAAATAGAAATATGATATATGACAGATTTGAATAATGCATATAACTTACCTTAAATACTTTGTGTGATTGCCTAGTAACTATATTTATGTATACTACATCTATATTTGTATATGTTGTATATAAATACATATACAGACATTATAAACTACATTATAGATAGAGTGTTACATGTCTTCAGATGCAGTATATGCTTTTCTTTTTTCTTAAATGGCTCTTTTCAGTTCATTCTATGAATTAGCTATACTAATCACAGGTAAAAACTGCCATCGCTTTTACATTGCTTATAAAGATTGGATTGGAGGAAGTGGCAGAAGGGAGGAAGGTGCAGAGGTTTGGGGAGCATTGAGGATGGTGAGGAAGTTCAGTGGCTGGGTCCAGTAGTTTCTTTACAAATTGTAATCCAATGCAGTTGTTAGCTTTGTATTTGCGATTAATTTCAGGTTATGAAAATATTTTCATTTGTTTAACATAGTAACTTGCCTTTCCCATGCTCACATTTTTATATGAAGATGTTGAGATTTTATATATATATATATATATACACACATACATACATATGTGTGTGTGTGTGTGTATGTATAGAATTGATGGATATAGATACATACATATACATACAGCTAAAATTTGCTGTTGCTGCTTTCCCTGGGGTATATACCTAGAGTTGCCTATGTGATTGTAAATCAGCTGCCACTTGGAGTCCCTGCCCCTTAGAATCCATTGTCTATTTACTGCCTCTATTGCATCTTGTTGCCTGTGGCATGCCTCTCCCAGATGAGTAGTCACATGGGTTCCTTATTGTGCCTTAGTTTCAGCTGCCCTGGGGGATTATTGAGTTTTCAAATCTTTAGTTTCTGTCATAGTATCCCAAACATAACCTCAAATTTAGTGAATATCAGTCCTGAACTTTTCACATAATGTGATAACAGACAAATAGAATACATTCTAACAGCATGTCTTCCACAACAGTCCTAAAGGTATATGATAGAAGAAAAGACAGGAGACATGTTTTATTTCAACATTAGCACACTTAACTGCTGTGTTATTTGTCACAAAATGGAAATATTTTATTTATGTTATTTCATTCACTTTATTTATTCCTTAATACAACTCCATGAGGAAGGTTTCTTATTATTCCCATTTTACATGCGAATAAACTGAAGCTTAGGGAGGTTAATAATTTGCTCAAGGACACACACATAAGAAAGAATAGGACTCTCACCAGCTCTATCAACCTCCAGAGTTTAAGCTTTTAAGCAGTGAGTGATATTTATCCAGCCCTTGAGTTACTGAAAATCTAATTAAGAGATAAACAAAAAATGAGAGAACACAGAACAGTTAGTGAGCAATTATACCCCATTGCATAAAACTGTTGCATGGTAATAACTAGCTTTCTAGTTTATAATCCAGACTATTATTTTTTAAAATTATATATATCAGAGAAGTAGAGCCCATCTAACTACACTTCTAAGAGAAGAAAAGTAATTGCAGCCTCAAAATGTGGGTGTGCTCTAATAACTGAAAGGCTGAATGTTATCTAAACATCATTTTTAAACGTTATTGATGAGTTTACTCCCCTTTGTCCATTGTTTCTTATTCTCTCTGTCCTGCAGGAGATTGTCTTTCTCCTCCTAGCCTCAACACTCTGAGGACCCTCACCCCCACCCCTCACACCTCAGCACCTGGTATCTTTCAGTTCTGCAGGTAGCTTATCCATTCAGCACTCCTGCTGTGCAGATGATCTTACTGTTAGACTCAGTGTGACTGTCTTCAAGAGGGAACAAGAGTTCTTTCTTAAATCAGATATTGAAATTATTACTCTTTCCTGTATTTCAGAGTTTTTCTTCTCTTTCTGTTTCATCTTAAACTAACCCTTGATAAATACTGTCTCACTGAACTTTGATATTCTACACCTTAGAGAAGGCTTATCTAGAGAGAATCTGAGCCCAATGCAAGACTCCATAACCTACACTTTTAGATCTGACATAGTCCACTTTCCCTGATTCCATTCAGCCAGTTCCTGAACTTGACTTGGAATGCTGTTCCTTGACCATCCTTCAGATTATCACACCAGACTGCTGCTAGGAGGCCATTAAGTTCTGTGCCATCTATCTTTCTTCAGTTTATCAGTATAGTCTTCCTGTGTACATCTGTATTGTTTGCCTAGTTACCTTTTAAGTCAAATAAAGAGCCATGTCCCATTCACTTATGTTCAGAACTTTGTGCTGTGTTAAAGATAGTTGTATCGACTTCTAGCTAATGAGATTCTCCCTGGGAAATTACAGTCTCCCAACAGAAATTCTTCTCAATTGTGGCATCAGTTTCATAGCTTTGTGTAGGTTTAACCACTGAAGAGAAAAGGATAGAGGTATTTTGAACCAGTGATCCCATATTTTACAAGACAATTTATTTTAGAATTTCCTGCGTGGGCAAAGTTACTTAAATAAAGTTAAGAATTGAAGACTAGATACCAAGTATTCTGCTTTTCTCTTGCTTTCAGGAAAATACCCCTAACACCGGATTCATTGTGATATCACATCTGTGGAATAAGTATTTATTGTACATACTGAACATGAAGTAGTGTCTATGATTAAAACAGGCTTTTTTTTTTTTACCTCAAACTGTACAATTTGCAGCAAAAGTAATGGGAAAGAAAACATTTATAGGTATTAGAGTCCAGCCGTGCTGGTCTATATGTATATATATATATATATATATGTATATATATATATACATATAGATATAGATATGCTCATATATATATATATATATACATATAGATATAGATATGCTCAAAATTGCTATTCTAAGAAAGACCAATTAAAGTAAGATACAATCAAAAGTGAAAAGATAGTAGAACCTCCCTTTTAAGTGAAAAAAAAGTCCCTGGTCCAAGTAGGGAGTGCTGACTTGGAAAAATTGGTAGTTTGACACTGTGAAAGAAATAAAATTGTCATGAACAAAGGTGAAAAGGGATTATATTTGTCAAGAAGGAACTCCTACTGGATGAACTGTCTGAGGGCTGTGGCATGTCACATCTTGTCTTGGAGAGTTAATGACTGGTAATGTTGAAGGAATAGGTCTTTTGTCAGATCATTACGGCAGTCCCAGTTACATCTGCCTCAAGAGGTAATGACTGGTTCAGATAAGGGGCCCAAATACTTCACGTGAAACATGACTCAATCCAATCACCTCATCCCTGATTAGGAGAGGGAAGCCAAGGCAGTTTTATCTAGAAAGCACTGAGGGTAAGCCCTAGGGTGAGAACACAAAAGCTGCTTATGGTCCTTAGGAACTGAGGGCTGAAGAGTTTGCATGGCCTCCAATTCTGTGCATGTAGTAGATTATACTTTGCTCAGCCTTTCTATACTATAGAATATATTCTTCGTAAGCATTCTGAAAAAGTGAAAATTGAAAATTAAAACTGGTGAATTAAGCGGGGCTAGATAAAAGATGGCATTGCTCCTTAGAAGAAAGGTTAAGACCCTACACAGTTTAGGTACCTCAAGAATATCAGGAAAACAATGAAGGAAATTGTCTCTTTCTAAGAGTGCCAGAGGTCAAATTTAATGCGTGGGTATAATGAAGGAACATTGATATTTCTCAACTCTTACTACATCCCAGATATTGATGTGTTTCTAGAATTCATCTACTAATCTTAACATGAGGAGGACACAGAATGAGTCCTAATGAGAAAAACACCAAAGCACATCATTAGCATGGAAAATAAATATTCCTCTAAACTGCACCTTAACAGTTAATTTAAAAGATATTTTCTTATGGTTTTAAAAAAATGATAAAAGTTTAAAATGGAACAGTGCCTAGTTCACTACACAACTCATGGTAGGTGATCAGCAGATGTTAGTGTCATCTTACTCCCTTAATCAAAAAGAATTAATAACCTTCATCCCATTTATAAAGTAGGTCAATTATAGAAATTTGGAAAGTTCTAAAAAGCATGAAAGAGAAAAAAATCACCTTATAATTCCACTATTCAAAGGTAAACACTTGAGATAGTGCTTATTCATTTTCTTACCAACATTCTAATACTTCACACACACACACACACAAATCATTGAGCAAACTTCTTTTTGTGATTCCTCCAATAGTTAGATTTCAGGGCTAACAGTGATCCTTTAAAGAAACATAGTGAGATTCATCACACTGTATAAGTGAAGGGGATTGTAACAGAGGTGATAAGAGCTTTAAAAATTAGGCTCCACAAGACAGGGATGTCCACTCTCGCCACTGTTATTCAACATAGAATTGGAAGTCTTAGCCTCAGCAATCATACAACACAAAGAAATAAAAGGCATCCAAATTGGCCAGGAGAAGATCACACTTTCACTCTTTGCAGATGACATGATACTCTATATGGAAAACCCAAAAGATTCCACCAAAAAATGGCTAGAACTGATCCCTGAAGTCAGCAAAGTCACAGGATATAAATCAATGCACAGAAATCGGTTGCATTCCTATACACCAATAATGAAGCAACAGAAAGAGAAATCAAGGAATCTATCCCATTTACAACTGCACCAAAACCATAAAATACTTAGGAATAAATCTAACCAAAGAGGTGAAAAAGTTATACACTGAAAACTGTAGAAAGCTTACGAAAGAAATTGAAGAAGACACAAAAAAATGGAAAAATATTCCATGCTCCTGGATAGGAAGAACAGATATTGTTAACATGTCAATACTACCCAAAGCAATCTACATATTCAATGCAATACCTATCAAAATAATACCAGCATTCTTCACAGAGTTAGAACAAACAATCCTAAAATTTGTGTGGAACCAGGAAAGACTCTGAATAGCCAAAGCAACCTTGAAAAAGAAAAACAAAGCAGGAAGCATCACAATCCTGGACTTCAAGCGGTATTACAGAACTGTAATCATCAAGACTGTATGGTACTGGCACAAAAACAGACACTCAGATCAATGGAACAGAATAGAGAACACAGAAATGGACCCACAAATGTATGGCCCACGAATTTTTGACAAAGCAGGAAAGAATATCCAATGGGATATCCAAAGACTATCCGATGGACAGTCTCGTCAGCAAGTGGTGCTGGGAAAACTGGATGGTGACATGCAGAAGAATGAACGTGGATCACTTTCTTACACCATACACAAAAATAAACTCAAAATGGATGAAAGACTTAAACGTAAGACAGGAAGCCATCCAAATCCTCAAGGAGAAAGCAGGCAAAAACCTCTTTGACCTTGGCCATAGCAACTTCTTACTCAACACGTCTCTGGAGGCAAGGGAAACAAAAGCAAAAATGAACTATTGGGACCTCATCAAAATAAAAACTTCTGCATGGTGAAGGAAACAATCAGCAAAACTAAAAGGCAACCGATGGAATGGGAGAAGATATTTGCAAACGACATATCAGATAAAGGGTTAGTATCCAAAATCTATAAAGAACTTACCAAACTCAACACCAAAAAACAAATCATCCAGTGAAGAAACGGGCAAAAGACATGAATCGACACTTCCATTCCAAAGAAGACATCCAGATGGCCAACCGACACATGAAAAAATGCTCACTATCACTCATCATCCGGGAAATACAAATCAAAACCACAACGAGATATCACCTCACACTGGTCAGAGTAGCTAACATTAACAACTCAGGCAACAACAGATGTTGGCAAGGATGTGGAGAAAGAGGATCGCTTTGGCACTGCTGGTGGGAATGCAAACTGTTGCAGCCACTCTGGAAAACAGTGTGGAGGTTCCTCAAAAAATTAAAAATAGAACTACCCTATGACCCAGCAATTGTACTACTACATATTTTTCCAAGGGATACAGGTATGCTGTTTCGAAGAGGCACATGCACCCCCATATTTGTAGTAGCACTATCAACAATAGCCAAAGTATGGAAACAGCTCAAATGTCCATCAACAGATGAATGGATAAAGAAGATGTCATACACACACACACACACACACACACACACAAATGGAGTATTAGCAATCAAAAAGATGAAATCTTGCCATTTGCAACTACGTAGAAAGAACTAGAGGGTATTATGCTAAGCGAAATTAGTCAGAGAAAGACAAATATCCTATGACTTCACTCATATGAGGACTTTAAGACACAGAAGAGATGAACATAAGGGAAGGGAAGCAAACATAATATAAAAACAGGGACAAGGACAAAACATAAGAGACTCTTAAATATGGAGAACAAACAGAGGGTTACTGGAGGGGTTGTGGGAGGGTGGATGGGCTAAATGGGTAAGGGCCATTAAGGCATCTACTCCTGAAATCATTGTTGCACTACATGCTAACTAACTTGGATGCAAATTAAAAAATAAATAAATTATTTTTAAAAATTAGTTTCCATCCTTGGCAAAGGGAGAAGAGCTCCTATTTAAGCCAACTGTTCCACAGATAACAAAAATACATATGGAGAAAATATGAAAAACAATTATCTGAAGACATGGGAATATGACCAAAAGCAATAAAAACTGGAAGGGAGTGGAAAAAATTAATTGATAGAGTTAATGACACTAAGTAAGCTTCCTGTTTTTGTGGTATTTTTGGCCAGCTGGTGTCATACTTGGTAACTAAAAACTAGATAGAAACCTGCTGTCTTACTGCCTTAAATAACTAATATTCAATTAGGCTAAAAATTTTGAGTAAGTAGGAACAAAAAAAAAAACTGATGGAAAAAAAAACAAATAGAAAACAAGTAATAAAGTCATAAAATTAAATACCACCAGATAATAGTTATATTAAGTATAAATTGGTTAAAAACTCCAGCTAAAAAGCAGGAAACAAAAAACCAAAAAAAAAAAAAACCTCTTTGAAAGGATTAACAAAAGTGATAAACAGCTAGCTGAATGATCAAGAGAAAATAAAGAGAAAACACAAGTTTTCAGTGTCAAGAATAAAGGGTGTATCACTACAGATTTTAAAGACAGTAAATGGATACTAAAGAAATGTGTAAATATCTTTATGGCAATAAACATAACAATTTAAATGACATAGACAAATTTTTTAAAATATTACTTTCTTTAAAGGGATGCCTGGGTGGCTCAGTCAGCTAAGCATCCTACTTTGGCTCAGGTCATGATCTCAAGGTTCATGGGTTTGAGCCCCATGTCGGGCTCTGTGCTCACAGCTCAAGAGCCTAGAGCCTGCTTTGGATTCTGTGTCTGCATCTCTCTCTGCCCTTCCCCTGCTTGCTCTTTCTCTCTCTCTCAAAAATAACATTAAAATTTTTTTAATAATAAAATATAACGTACTCTAAAGACAAAAAAATGAAAAAGAAAATCTGAATAGCCCTTCAGCTGAAGAAACTGATTTTTTTGTGTGAAAAACCTTCCCATAAAGAAAGCTCTAGGCTTAGATAATTTCATTGGTGAATCCTATTAAACATTTAAAGAAGAAATAACACCTGCCATATATAAACTCTTTTAGGAAAGGTAGCAGGAGGGAGCACTTCTCAAATAAGTAAAATGTAGCTATTTTAAAAGCAGTGCAATACAATTTTAACAGAGAAAACATTAGACATTTGAGCCTTTAACAAAGTAACAAAGTTAACTGTCTTAGTTCATTTGGGCTGCTATAACAAGGTACCACAGAATGAGTAACATAAACAACAGAAATTCCTTACAGTTCTAGGGGCTTGGGGAGTCCAAGATCAAGGCACCAGGATGGTTGCATTCTGATGAAGGTACCTTCCTGATTCAGAGCCCGTGCCTTCTCGCTGTGCCCTCACAAGGTAGAAGGGGCAAGGGATTGCTGTGGGATTTTTTTATAAGAACACTAATTTCATTCATAAGGACTCCATGTGACCTAAGCACCTCCCCAAAACCCCATCTCCTAATGCCATTATCTTTGGAGGTTAGGGTTTGAACATATGAATTTGGAGAGGAAACAAAAAATTCGGATCAAAGCACTATCGTTTCTGGTATATAAACAACAGCAAAAGGGATAAGAAGAGTTCTCTACATGGCTTAATAGTTTACATTTTCCTTTTGTATTTTAAAAGGTAGCTTTATTATTGTTTCTTTGCTCATAAGTTGAATAAGTTATAAATATACAGAGTAAAGAAAACAAACAAAATAATAATACAAGCTTTAACAGTTACAAGAATGTAGACAATGAAAGGGAAAATCTTCTCCTTCACTTGCCATGCTTTAGTCTCCATTTCCTTTCCCCAGAGGCAACCAGTTTTTAATTTCTTTTTAGTTTTTATGTTGATATCCTCTGCATGCATAAGTATATATGTATGTATTAATTTATATATATGTCTATCATTTTTAAGAGACTTCCTTAAAATATAAAATAGTGGAGGGGCGCCTGGGTGGCTCGGTTGGCTAAGCGTCCGACTTCAGCTCAGGTCACGATCTCGCAGTTCGTGGGTTTGAGCCCCCGCGTCAGGCGCTGTGCTGACACCTCAGAACCTGGAGCCTGTTTCAGATTCTGTGTCTCCCTCTCTCTCTGACCTTTCCCCGTTCATGCTCTATCTCTCTCTGTCTCAAAAATAAATAAACGTTAAAAAAAATTAAATAAAAAAATATAAAATAGTGGAACATTTTAAAATAATTTTATTTAAGTAATCATTTGACCACTTTATTTTCTCTCTGTATTCTCTGTTACACTTCTCAAGACAGGGGGAATTGGATAGTCATGGGTACTTTTGGGAACTGGTGAGGGGGCAATTGAATTAAGGAAATCATTTAATTTGTATTTAGGGGAATATATTTGGGTGGTTCGTAGTCAATTTGTGAAGTTAACTTTTCTTACCAACACTCCCTCATGTAGGAAAAGCCTTAGGAATTCTTCTCACTGTGCTGACTCATCCAGGAAAACTGTGGAGCCTGGAGTTGTGATGTGAGTGTCTCATCTACCTAGCGCTAGAGGTTATATAGATGGCGTGAGGTGGTGGAAGATGAATAAGGTTGATATATACACAGCTAGAAGACAGTTTGTAGATTAGTCTTCCAATAATCAGAAATGCAAAATTATAGGGATGCTTGGGTGGCTCCGTCGGTTAAGCATCCAACTCTTGATTTCGGCTCAGGTCATGGTCTCAAGGTTCATGGGTTAGATAGAGCTTTGCATGGGGCTCTGCACTTACAGTTTGAAGCCTGTTTGGGATTCTGTCTCCCTCTCGGCCCTTCCCCCGCTTGCTTGCTCTCTATCTCTCGCTCAAAATCAAAATAATAATAATAAAAAAAGAAATGCAAAATTTTAAGGAAAGTAAATGAAGAGTAAAAAGTACTATAGAAATTCCAGGCAAATGGGGCACCTGGTTGGTTCAGTTGGTTAAGCATCCAGCTTCCACTCACGTCATGATCTCAGGGTTCATGGGTTCAGCCTGACTCGGTGTCAGGCTCTGTGCTGCCAGCTCAGAGCCTGGAGCCTGCTTTGGCTTCTCTGCCTCCCTCTCTCTCTGCCCCTCCTCCACTTGTGCACACTCTCTCTTTCTCTCTCTGTCTCAAAAGTAAATAAATAAACATTTTAAAAAAGAGAAATTCCAAACAATTAATAAAAATAATATATTTTTTCCGAATTATTTTACATTTGTAAACCTATCTTTATTTAAGAGTTATAAACTTGTGGGGTGCCTGGCTGTCTAAGTCTGTAGAGCAGGTGACTTTTGATCTCAGGGTTGTGAGTTTGAGCCCCACATTGAGTATAGAGATCTCCTTAAAAAAAAAAGGTTTAAAGATGTATAAATTTGTAAAATTTTACAGTTTGTTCTGATTTCTTTTTCTCATTCTAAATATTCACTTTTTATCCAATTTTTAATTTTTGAATTTCAAATTGTTTTAAAGAGAAACCCCAAAGTTGTATAAGCTTCAGACTGTACAAAAATTAGATCTTCCCTGTTTAAGTTGTAGGAGAAACTAGGGAAGAAAGACGTGAAATTGATCAAGGGCAGGATACAGATGCCCCTTAATTCTATACTTTAAGCGAAAAAGAAGAAATATATATATATATATACATATATATATACACATATACATACATATTTATAATGGAAGTTAAAATTTAAATGTCTAAAAGCAGAATACAGTAATATACATAATTTCTAAGCCACTAAAACAAGAATGCAAGCTTGACTAATTCCACAGAAGGTAAGAAAGAAAAAAAAAGTAAATAATATAAAATGGCAGGAAGAAATATAATCACAATAAATATAAATAAGTTAAATCCTCCTTATTAAATAAAACCCATGTCTCTTGGGCTTTCAAAAATCTAGCTATATACTTTTGAAAAGAGTAAAGGAAAATGGGCTTTTGAATTACATCGGAATACACTTCTATCAGAATCACCTAGGAACTTAATACTAGAATCACATAGGAAAGTCATTACATTAGAATCAGGGGGTAGACTTTGGGATAAAAGGATTTCCTTTTTCAGGACTGTAGAAATTAAGTAGATATGTTTGGTATATCTGGCACTGACACTATGACTGCTTCTGGAGAACGAAATGGGGTACTGATGAACAGGGTAGAAGGTCCATTTACTTCCACTCTTCACCATATGCTTTTTGGGGCCCTTTTGAACTTAGTCTCATCTTTTTTTTAATTTGTGTTTTTTTTACCAGTTGAAAAATTGTTCACCAATTGAATAATTGTAATGTTTACTCAAATAATTAATAGGTTTAATAGAATATTTGGGAGAGGTCATCACCCATATGCAATTATGTGATTTATGACAAAGGTTCAAGTCAGGGGAGGAGAGGGTGATTTTTTAATTAAATGATTCTGGATCAAATGGAGTTCTATATGAAAAAAAGAACCCTGACCCCTTCCTCACACTATATATAAAATTAACTTAAAATGGATAAAGATCTAATGTGAAGAGTAAAACAAAGAAACTTCTAAAAGAAAACGTAAGAGAATAGCTTCATACCTTTAAGGTAGCCAATGTTTTCTTAAACGCAAAAACACTAACTATGGAGGAAGAGACTAATAAAATAGACTTCATTAAAATTAAGATCTTTTGGTAATAAACCTATCTTAATAAAAGGGTAGGGAGATTGTTGCTCTGGAAGGTCCGTAGTTCTGGCATTTGCAGAGGCCCTACCTATAAGAACTACTAAGTGTAATTTGTGGTCCTTTTGGAAAGGACGTGGCTTTGGGGAAAAAAATCTCTTTAAAAGACAATTGGGACAATTATGGGTGTTTGAGTATAGATGAGCTATTAAAGAATGTACTTAGTTTTAGAGATACATGCTGAAGTTTTAAGGAGTGGACTATATCTAATTAATTTTAAAATGTTTCAGCAAACATAAGTTAAAGCAAATATGGCAAAATGTGAAATTTGTCCAATGTAGACAATGGCATGTGGGTGCTCACTTTTCTTTATTATTCTGTGATTGAAAATAGGAACTTCAATAAAAGAAGGGAAAAAATTAAGATCTTTTGTTTATCAAAAAAAACCTTTAATAGCATCAGAAAACAATCCACTGAGTGGAAGAAAAACCTAAAACAACTATTGACAAAGGACTTACATCCAAAATGTATAAATCACTATTATAAATTAAAAAAAAAGACAACTCAATGTTTTAAAAAATGGGTAAGACTTGAATACCCACTTCAAAAATGTAGATATCTAAATGGTCAACAAGCAGATGAAGGATTCAATATCATTCTTTATGAGGGAAATACAAATTAAAACCATAATCAGTTACCAGTATATATGAAAGCTTTCAAAATCAGATTTCAAAAATCAGATACCACAACTCTTGTACATTGCTGGTAAGGTGTAAATCCATGCGACTCCTCTGCTCCTATCATTTCTATTTCCCCTAGCAAGTTCTTATCATGCCACAGAATCCTTTTACTCGTCATAAGGTGATAACTTTTCCTTTGTAGTTCAACTACCAATATGGAGCACATAATAATAGTTAAGTGTATAAATCTGTATTCCCTCCTTTCTTATTTATTCGTCCTACCTTTACTTTCTGTATGCTCCTTAGTTCCTTATTATAAATCAAAGGGGCCTGTGTTTCCTCACTTATTAATGAAGGGATTCTCAACCTATCATATTCAGCTTAACAGGTAAATGGTTTTGCATTGATGTTACTAGCAGAGACATCATTTGGATAGCTCCTTAAAGACAGAAAACTTAACATTTTGTATTACCCTTCAGAGGCTCTGTATGTACTAATCACTCTATAAGGAAGTAATAAATTTAACATGATTATGGTCAGAAAAAAATGACCAAGATATTATGGAAGTGAAGTTGCTCTCATAGTCTTGGCATGACAGGGGAATGACTGTCCTATTTTCAGGTGTCCTATGTCTTGGTGTCACTTTCATTCTTTTTTTTTTTAATTGTTTTTAACATTTATTTATTTTTGAGAGAGAGAGAGAGAGAGACAGAGTGCAAGCAGGGGAGGGCAGAGGAGAGGGAGACACAGAATCCGAAGCAGTCACTAATGGGGCTCCTCATACGGGATACACTAACTTATGGTGGGAATTACTAAATGCTCATTAGCAAAGCATTTCTGCAGTGGGGTATATAGTAAAAAGCACTTATGTTGATTTTTATTTTCGAAGATTAATCATTTAAATCTATATTATAGAGTTATTTTGAGAATTATGTGAGTTAATAATTTCAAACACTTAGGACAAGTGCCTGGCACATGGTAAAGCTGTCAGTAAATTTCATGGTGATGATGATGATGATGAATATCATCATCATCTAAAAATTTCAGATAGATTCATTCTTCTATGATTATCATTTGTCCTGGACACTGAGGCAGATTCCACTGATACCAGATTCCTCTTCAGAGCTAAAGGTCTTGTTTCTCCAACTGCTGGGAATGCTGTTGGCTCACAGCTCTCAAGATGTGAGCTTTATGCAGGAACTGCCTATCCAAGGTCACATGCACTCACTGGGGGCAGTCTTTATCTAATGACTGGTTATTGATGAGTATAAATATGCCTGGCTCCCTACCTCAACTTGGAATACCTCTGAAGGGCCACCCTGGCTTCAGAGCCATCCAGAAGGTTGGCTTAGGCTTCGTTTTAACTCTATCACAGCCCAAATTCTCTCTCTACCCAATCCGGCATTTTACCTGCATTAAAATTCCCTAATAAGTTTTCCTGAAATGGAAATCTCTGTCCCAGGTTCTGCTTTCCAGGGCACATAACTAGAAACATCAATTGTTACTTAGTGGATTAAAAGACTGCATTAACAAATGTATCCTTTTTTATTCACTGGTAATTATTAACACAAGGTTCAACTTTGATATGTTTATATATATATGTATATATATATAATTAAAAGACTAGACATTTGTATCTTAAGTTGGTGGCAGAGACTAACAGAATAAATTATTAAATGAAATGTTTATCCTATTAAATATATCTATTTTTAATTTATTTATTTTGAGAGAGAGAGCATGAGAGAGCATGATCGGGGGAGAGGCAGAGGAAGAGGGAGAGAGAGAATCCCAAGTTGGTGGGGGAGAGGTGCTGGATCCCACCAACCCTGAGATCATGACCTGAACTGAAACCAAAAGTTGGATGCTTAACCAGGTGCTGCCTAAATATATTCTTATTGGAAAAGCTGGCAACATATTCAGCTATTTATCTGAGGTATAGAAAGCATGAAAGGCCATGTAAAGTTTTTGTTTTGCTTTTTGAAAACTTTTATTTAAAAATTTTTTTTCAATACTTTTTAAAAAGTTTCTATATGTATTTTGAGAGAGAGAGAGCATGCACCGGAGGGTCAGAGAGAGGGAGAGAGAGAATCCCAAGCAGCTCTGAGCTGTCAGCACAGAGCCTGGTGTGGAACTCTATCCCACCAACTGTGCTTAACCAACTGAGCCAGCCAGGCACCCCTGTTTTTTGAAAACCTTGAACACAGGCAAAGTTAGTATACAGATTCTATTTGTCATGACAGGTTAGGTGATGCTGCAGTAATAAGCTGTAACAAAATCTTAGAGTCTTACACATAAAAGTTCTTATTCAGGCAAATCTACTAAAAGTCCAGGAACTTCTCCAGGGCAGCCCTTCATGTGGTGGCTCAACACTCAAGACCCACTTTGTTTTTTTGGTATCTCCATCTCATCGTGCTGCTTCAGGATTCTTTGTTCCAGGAAGGACAGCATGGTGAATAGTGCACTAGAAGTGACACAATGCCTCTGGCCATTGTCTATCTTTAGACCTAGTAACAGGACCCCATCTAATTTGGAGAACTAAGAAATGCATATAACCATTTACATATCCAGGAAAAGGAAGAGAATTGAAAATATTGGTAAACATTGGTAATGTCAGTCACAAGGACAGTCTTAGACACTAATAGAGGCTAATTAAAGGCTCTAATTAGAGGCTAATATTTTAGTGTCCATAAGGGTCATCTTATAAGACATTTCACTCTTGAAACAAACTCTCAGTATAGATCTTATGCTAGCACTGGAATTAATTTTAAGCTCTTTGTTTATCATGAAATTTGAACAATAGTAAGTTTAGTTAACTCTAAACAAAGACAATCAACAGCTAAAGTAGCACCTGACAAGACATGGCTAGTCTCTTCAGTCATAAGATAAATAGTAAAAAACAGATCACAATTGAGTGAGCTGTGAAAATTTATGTAAAAATCTCTTCCAGAGGCTTCCTTGAAAATGTGATGTAAAATTTAAAAACAAGAACAAAATATAAATAAAAATGCGAAGTGCCTGAATTTATTTCACATTTGACCATTTACACCTCTAAAGAAAAGGAGTAAAATTACCATCAAGTATACCTCACACCCTTCTTTCTATGCCATTCTTCAACAAGAAAAAATGTTTCATATGAGAAACATTTCACATTATTGATTACAGACAGTTCAGAGCTAAACATAGAAAAGTCAATGAAAACAAAAATTGAATATAGATACAAATTTCCTTGCTTTCCAGAAACTCGAAGAAAAACATAAATTTCTGTGTGTTTGTCTAGTTCTACAAAATTTACCACATATCAGAGATTAATGTAGTGTTCATCACAATTAGGATATAAAGCTATTCTATTACTCCAAAGTAACTCCCTCCTGCTACCCCTTTATAGTCATACCTTCCCTCTAACTCTAACCACTGGCCCAACTGATGGGTTCTCCATCACTCTATTTTTGCTATTTTGAGGCTGTTGTAGAAATGGAATTGTATCATATGTAACCTTTTGATACTGGCTTTTTTTCAGTCAGTATAATGGCCTTGAGACCCATATAAGTTTTTGTGTGTATGGTAATAGTTTGTTCCTTTTTTATTGCTGAGTAGTATTCCATGATATGGATGTACCACAGTTTACTCATTCACCCATTGGGTGGTCTCCAGTTGCCTGTCATAAAGATTTAATGAAAATCTATACACAGTGGCACCTAGGTGGCTCATTCAGACCTCCAACTCTTGATCTCAGCTCAGGTCATGGTCTCACAGTTCATGATATGGAGCCCCAGGTGGGGCTCTATGCTAACAGCATGGGGCCTGCTTAGGATTCTCTCCCTCTCTCTCTGCCCCTCTCCAGCTTGCATTCTCTTCCTCTCTCTCAAAATAAATAAATAAACTGTAAAAAAATCTGGACACAGATTTTTGTACGAATTTAAATGTTCATTTCTCTAGAGGAAATATCCAGTAGTTGGATTGCTGGGTATTATGGTAAGTTTATGTTTAACTTCAGAAGAAACTGCCAAACTGTTTTCTAGAGTAGCTATATCATTTAACATTCCCACCAACAAAGAATGAGAGATACAGTTGCTCCATATCTTGGCAGTACTTGGTATCATAAATATTTTTAATGTTAGTTAGCCATTCTAACAAGTGTGTAGTGGTATGTCATTGTGGGGTTAATTTGCATTTTCCTTACGGCCAATGTTGGACTGTAATGCTTTACACTTACATAGTGTTTTGCATTTTTACAAATATTCAATTAATTCTCACAAGTATAGCTATGTATTTCAAGTGATAAAAGGCTGATATTATGTAAATCTGGAAAAGACAGACAAATGTAATTACACCAATACAGAATCAAAACAATTTAAAACTCAAAAGGAACTGGAGGTAATTTAGTCAAACTTCTCCATTTTACAGAGAATAGAGTCTCAGAGAGGTTAAATGATTTCTCACATGGCAGGAATCATACAAAAACCACACTTCTGTTGCTCGAATCTCTTCTATAATGTCCAGTCAAGTAGGTGACAATTTATGCTTGAATCCTTCAAGTGACTGGGAATTCACTCTTTTTTTTTTTTTTTTTTTTTTACCCAGTTCTGTTACGAAGTGTTTCTTGACATTGGGCTGAAATGGCCTATAAACAAGTGAACAAGTCTGTAAGTGTTTTGACATTGAGCTAAAATGGCTTACTACAGCTCCTGCCAATGGATCTGGTTTCATCCTCTGAGACTTTCCTGAGGAAATGTGGTCCCTTTCCACATGACAGTACTTCACATATTTGAAGACACCCATCATGCTCTCTAGGCTAAACATTTACATTTTCCTCTAACCACGTCTTAGATGAGCTCCTTTATCATTCTTCTTGCTTGTATTAAAACGGGTTCTAGATTTCTTACAGGGCAAAATACTGTACAAAATATTTCTAGTAACACAGCCAGAGTGTATGCATTTTCCAATTATACATATTCACTGTAAGAGATAATGACATTTCCTTGCCTTTCAGTTAGTGTGACTATTTTAAGAATTTAAGCTGAATACTTTATTTTTAAAATTGCATTTTTTGGGGGATGTGTTATATGCACATGGCACAAATTCAAAACATCCAAGATGGTTTACAGTGAGAAGTCATGATCGTTAGCCTTCTAGTTATATTAGCCTTCTAATATAATAAAAAATAATATAATATAATAAATATATTGCACACATCCCATTTTTAAGACACATAATACTGATTATGATTATGACATCCCATCATATAGGCTGTACATATCTTTTAAATCATTTAATCTTAAATTTTTTGCTGATATAAATAATCTGTTATGGACTTCCTTATGTGTACTTTATGGATATATTTTAGATTATTTCTTAAAGCAGGTTCCTAGAAAAAAATAGCTACATAGTATAGTGTGACTTATATATAATAACTTTCCAGGGGTACCTGGGTGGCTCAGTCGGTTGGGCATCCAGCTTCAGCTCAGGTCATGATCTCACAGTTCATAGGTTGGAGCCCTGTATCGGGTTCTGTGCTGACAGCTCAGAGCCTGGAGCCTGCTTCGGATTCTGTGTCTCATTCTCTCTCTGCCCCTCCCCCACATGTGCTCTGTCTTTCTCTGTCTCTCAAAAATAAATAAATGTAAAAAAAAAATTAATTAAAAAAATGACT
The DNA here is from genome assembly GCF_016509475.1 of Prionailurus bengalensis. Classification (NCBI taxonomy): domain Eukaryota; kingdom Metazoa; phylum Chordata; class Mammalia; order Carnivora; family Felidae; genus Prionailurus; species Prionailurus bengalensis. Next base: position 151,649,989 of record NC_057343.1, on the reverse strand, counting down.
TTCAAAAAAATTACCATTTCATGTTTATTCCAATGGTATTCCATTTCACCACATCTCTGCATACATGGAATACTATTATTTATTGATTTTCTTTAAATTTGTTGTCTTGATTTGCTTGTAATTGAGAATGAATGCATTTTTAAAATATGTTTTTATATCTTTATTGGCGATTTGTATTCCCCCCTTAGGGTGTTTAAGACCTTGTTAAGTTTTAGAAAATCAATTTGTGCAAGCTAGAATATCAGCCCATGATCATATTCTTGAAAACTATTTTCTTTCCAGTTTATTAAACTCCTAAAGGTGTTTTACACACACACTAGGGTCTGTCCATCCCGCTACTATATGTAGTTAATTTTTTTTTTCGTTTTTTTTTTTTATTTTTATTTTTGGGACAGAGAGAGACAGAGCATGAACGGGGGAGGGGCAGAGAGAGAGGGAGACACAGAATCGGAAACAGGCTCCAGGCTCTGAGCCATCAGCCCAGAGCCCGACGCGGGGCTCGAACTCGCAGACCGCGAGATCGTGACCTGGCTGAAGTCGGACGCTTAACCGACTACGCCACCCAGGCGCCCCAATATATGTAGTTAATTTTTAAAGAATTTTTTACCAAATATGAGGCTTTACAATGAACACTTATGTTGTAATACAGTTTATCTCTTTATAAGTCTGTTTCAGTCAACAGATTTTAAACTGCTGCAATCCAAGGGCAATACTTTAATCATCTTTTGAAAGCCTAATATAGAGTTTTGTACAAAGTAAATGTTCCATAAATTTGTGACATCTAAATGAGGGAATAAACTTAAAAATCCCTACTAGTTTGTTAGATTCTGCATGCATGGTTACAGACTTCCCAAATTTTATAAATTCTAATCATGACTATCTAGAATTTAGCCCAGAGTCAACATTAAGCTGTTCAAAGGCTTGCAAAATATTCTACCCTTTCCAACTTTAAACTGGGTAAAAACTTGATAAATATGTGTTCTGTATCCTCTCTCAAGTCAATGAAATGCAGTGTTGACCCAGATAGGGTTTGCGATTCTATACTAAAAAACCTCTGGAGATGCTGACTGCCATCTAGAATTCAGTACCCTTCGGGTGTTAAGTCATTCCCTGAAGGTACTATCATGTAGCTCCTCCCACCCCCCTACCCCTGGCCCCAGTTACTCATAAGTATAGACAAAAAATGTCAGTAATGCCTGTTGGGCACAGATAAATATTGTCTACTGTATATTTTATTGGTGTACTAGTCTAGTAACCCTCTGAAAAAAATACAATTAGACAAATGAATTCTGATTTGTAAACCCACACTATATTTGGTTGATTACTGCTTTCTTTTATAGATATTTACAGAGCATTTTTGTAGCAAAACCTTTTAGATTCTTCCCTAGGTCAGTGTGGTCCTGGCAGATAATTAGAGATGTGAGGGACTCTGAGTTGAATGAATAAAGTCCGGGTCAAGACAAGATTGAAGGAAATGTTTCCAAGTGATTGGATCTCCATTATTTATCACTGGAACCTCTTTACTTGTCCATAATCCTTTCTATTTATGAAAGTTTGTGACTTCCAGGTAATATCGAAAAAATACTTTTTCCTAGGGAAGTTTAGACAGGATTGAGTAAAATATTGGCATAAGGACAGCTATTACTACAGCGATTACTACTGCAAGAGGTGGGGTAGTAAAAAAAAACATTTGTCAATCAAACAGAAGCTCTCTCAGATGACATGAAATACTCTTTGGGGAAACACTGAATATTGGCTTGGGTTCCTGGTTCTGGCAATGCATGGGGTAACCCTGTCAGGTCTCTGAATTTCTGACAATCTCTGTCCAAGCAGAGACTGTATGGTTAGTATTTTGCTAACTCCAGTGTGGTTCACATATTACCTCCACAGAGTCCCTCAGACTTTCTCCACCCTCCACTATCCATTTCACAACCACCTCCCCAGCCCCACCCATTCCTTCCACCCCAGCAAAACCTAATCTACTAGGGACATTACTAGATTCTCTTTAAACTCTGTGCAGTAGCTTTGTAGAGCTGCCATAACAAACTGCCACAGACTGGTGACTTAAAACAACTGAAATTTATTATTTTATAGTTCCGAGGCCAGAAGTCTGAAGTCAAGATGTTAGCAGGGCTGTACTTCTACTAAAGGTCTAGGATAAAACCTGGTTTTTGCTTCTTCTAGCTTCTGCTGGCTGTCACCATTCCTTCACTTGTGGCCACACTACTCCAACCTTAGCCTCCGTGGTCACGTAGCCACCTCTTCTCTGTGTCTTCTCCTCTGTCTGTCACATAAGGATACTTGTCATTGAACTTATGGCTGGGCAGATAATCCAGGGTGATTTACCTCCTCATCTCAAGATCTTTAACTTAGTTATGTCTGCAAAAATCCCTTTTCCCAAAGAAGGTAACATTCACAGCTTCCACAGATGTACAACGTGGACATCTTTTTGGGTGCCACCATTCAACCTACTATATCTTGCTTAAGGATACATTTTTTTCCCCTTTGTCTTTCAAGCTGTACCTCTTGAAGCTTTGAAGAAATTCAAGAGGCCTGTTCTTTTTTTTTTTTTTTATCACCTTAGCTTTTAAGACTTATGTCTTCACTTTAAGCACTTCTTTGGAAAATTCAATCTATTCCTTTGTTTCAGTTGCTTTCTTTTGGGATTCCCCCTTCCCTGGGCACTAATGGGAGGGAGTATCACCAAGTCAAAAAGCAAATCATTCCAGGTTTTAGATTTCTACTTCTTACCCTGAAGGCAGATATTTGTCCATGTTTCGAATAGGTGAATAATATTAATAAGTTGCTATTTATTGTCACTGCTCTAAGCCTAGCTTAGTTGTGTTTTGAATGTGTTACTTCCATTATTCAGAATAATGCTATGAAAAAGATATGGTTTTCTCCATTTTACAGAAAATGGAGGGGAAAAGGGGGAAAAGGAGACCCAGGGTCACATAACTACAAAGTGTTGAAACAGAGAATTAAACTCAGATTTGTCTGACCCCACAAACACACATAATTCTTTCTACTATGTCCACCTACTTCTCATGTTTCCTTTGTAGAGAATGAAGCAAAATATTATTAGGGAGTTCTGCTTTGTGTCAGCTGTAACCTTACACCAGAAGCTGCAAGTGGGCTTTTCCCTTCCTTGATCATCTTTTGGCTCTGAATAGAATTTTAAAAAGCCCATTCTTTGTCCTTTCTTAGCATTTTTTTGCAAGTCTCACCTCATTTGGGGGCTTCAGTTTCCTTGACACTATTCTTTTGGGCCCATGTTACCTTCTTATAATTATCCTTGGTATGTGGTTGCTTTCTCCCAAGGTTTCTGTCACTTCCAATTAGCCAGGCAATTCCTCCTTGTTGGTCAGAATTAGGTTCCCCAGTTGCTCTGCTGGGACATCAAATCATGAGAAAGGCAAATCAAAAACTTGTCAGATGTTTTGCTTTTAGCTCAATGAAACTTTTAAAAGGTATCCAGTTATTTAAACTTTCTTTTTTGATTGGTGCACTGCTACAGGTATTGACAAATAGTATACTGTAGGGCACTGAGGTATCAATAATGAATTCTTTTATAAATAATTACATGTGGCAGTACATGTTTGGAACCAGTTTTAAACCTCTGAAATAAAACATTCTAAAGCAGTTCCAAGCTCCCCATATACACCTGATTATTCTAACACATTCCTGTTTCTAATCCCCCGCTCAAGTTCACCACATGGAGAAACGTGTACATATATATTTTTATTTCTAATAAACTAATGCTTTGTGTATCTTATTTTTCATGTAATCCCAAACCAGAAAGTGGGAGGTGGGGTGAAGAATATGAACTTTCTGCAGTAAAATATATGTCAGGAAGTCTATGAACTAAAGTCATAACACAGAGGGCTGTGAATTTCAATGAAAAAATAGTATACCTTAAGTTTTGCTAACCTTTAAGTGAAATTTAGAATTTCTTCCAATTGTAACATAGGCAATAAACCATAGTGTTACTAGAAGCAATGGTGGCTTTTTCACCAATAAAATCACAGATATTTTCCTATCATGTTACTATAGTCAGATAGGATAGTTATAGTTGCATACTGTAGTAGAAATCTCAAGATACTATTGGTGTTTCCTATTTTTATTATTACTATTATTATTATTATTATTATTATTTTTGGTGTTCACTTCTTTTAAATTACAGACATTATTTGGGGCGCCTGGGTGGCGCAGTCGGTTAAGCGTCCGGCTTCAGCCAGGTCACGATCTTGCGGTCCGTGAGTTCGAGCCCCGCGTCAGGCTCTGGGCTGATGGCTCAGAGCCTGGAGCCTGTTTCCGATTCTGTGTCTACCTCTCTCTCTGCCCCTCCCCCGTTCATGCTCTGTCTCTCTCTGTCCCAAAAAATAAATAAACGTTGAAAAAAAAAATTTTAAAATTACAGACATTATTAGACCCTCTGCTAGGATTTGTTCTTAGGTGCATTAATAAAGAAGTACATGTACAGTACACTTTTTTTGAATATCTTGATTAGTGTATTTTTGTATAATTTATTTCATTAATGATTGTATGCATATATTATGTTTTTTTTTTAATTTTTTTTAACATTTATTTATTTTTGAGACGGAGAGAGACAGAGCATGAACAGGGGAGGGGCAGAGAGAGAGGGAGACACAGAATCTGAAACAGGATCCAGGCTCCAAGCTGTCAGCACAGAGCCTGACACGGGGCTTGAACTCACAGACTGTGAGATCATGACCTGAGCCAAAGTCAGACGCTTAACCGACCGAGCCACCCAGGCACCCCATATATGATATGTTTAAAAACATGATTCTAAAAAGGGCTTTATAGGCTTCACCAGACTGCCAAAGGGATCCATGGCACAAAAAAGGTTAAGAATATCTGTTATGGACTCTGGCATTGTGGTTAAGAGCGTGTAGTTTGGTATCAAATTGCTTGGGTTCAAATTTTGCTGTGACTTACAGTATAAATTTGGCTAAGTTAGATATACTTTTTTTTTTTTTGCCTCAGACTCTTCATGTGTAAGATAGAGGTAATACTTACCTAAAAGTCTTGTTATAAAAATGAAGTAATATCTACAAAGCCCTTAACATGATCCCAGGCACATAGTATGTTCTTTATCTCCATATCCATCCAGATAATAAGGTTTCATTCAAATCCTATTTATATTTATCCTGTATACAGGTATTGTTTTTTTTTTTTACTGTGTTGTCACTGGCTAAAATTTAAAATTATATTATTAAATATTGACAAGTTTCAAATGAATATTTATAAAATACATGTATGACATTAGGAAGAAGGATATAATGAGGATCCATATGCCCTCCATCCAGATTAAAGGGGAAAAAGTTGCTTTAGAAAGGATGAATATATAATTTATGATCTAAACCAGGACACATTTGAGAGTAAGAGTGCTATTAATTATAACACCAAGAAAATAGGTAAACCAGGTCTGTTCTGGCTAAACCAAAATGTAAAATCAAACTATTCTTGTATGCCCCTTCCTTATCCCAATCCCTCCTTCTGCAGCTAGAAAAAAAATCACTATTTTGATTTTGTGGTTATCATTCACTTTATTTATAGATTTATGTCATGTGTTTGTACTCTTAAACAATATATTGTTTACTTTTATTGGTTCTTTAATTTATAGAAATGGAATCCTACTTTAATATTGTTTTGTGAATTGCTTTTTTGCTCAACATTGTTAGAGATTCTTCCATGTCTATGGATTTGTAATGCATTTTTTTCCCATTGTTATATTCTACTGAATGAATCTACACACTGTATTTAACCATTCTATTGTTGATGGACAGGTGGACTGTTTCCAGTTTTTACTTTATAAATAATACTGTTAAGAATTTTCTTGCTCATATATCCTAGAACACCTCTCCTGGACCACAAAAGATACACATCTTCAAGTTTACTAGTTAATGCCAAATTGTTTTCCAAATTGATTATATCAACTTATACGCCAGCCAGCAATGTATAAATGTTCTGGGATATTGTCAGACTTTAAAATTTTTGCTTATGTGGCAGGTGTGAAATTCTATTTCCTTGTGTCTGAGCATCTCTTCAGGTTTCCTGTTCTATGAATTGCCTATTTGGGGCGGTGGGGTGTGGTGTACAGTATTATTTTTTAACTAAGTTGTGTTGGTTCTTTATACAATCTGAATAGTAATCCTTTTGTTAGTAATATGGGTTGTACAGATTTTCTCCCAGTTTATGGCTTGTCTTCTGCTCTCCTTCTGATGTCTGGTTTTTTGTTTTTTGTTTTTTGGCTTATTATAGAAAATGTTAAAACATATAGGAGTATGCAGAATAGAATAATAAGCTTCCTTTTACCTGTTATCCAGCTTCAACTACTATCAACTCATAACCAATCTTGCTTCATTCATACCACTGTCCACTTTCCCCATTTCTCATTATTTTGAAGCATATCCCACACATTATATCATTATATCTCTAAATATTGTATCTCTAAATATGTATCTCTAAAAGATAAAATGTCTTTAAAAATACTACTAGAACATACCAAATTCTTTTTAATTCCATAATATCATAAGATATTCAGTAAGCATTCAAATTTCTAATTACCACAAAATTTTTTTTAAGTTTGTTTGAATCATGATCCAGGCAAAGTTCTGTGGTAGGTAGACTCCAAAATAACATGCAATGACTCCCATTCCCTGGTGTGCACACCCTTGCATAATTCCCTCTCACACTGTATCTTGGTTTTATGTGGGAACAATCTGTTGGTCACATTATCTGTATGATGGTATGTCACTTTTGAGCCTGGCTCAAAAGAGACATAAAAGCCATGGTAGTCTCTGCCTCTCTGTCTTGAATTACTTGCTTTAGGGGAAACCAGACAGCTCTTTGGTGTGGTGAGGCACAAGCAATAAGCAAAAGAACTGAGGCAATTTGTCAAAAGCCACAAGAGTAAGCCATCTTGGAAGTGAATTCTCTAGCACCAGGTAAACCATCAGATGATTGTAGCCCCTGCTGACAGATTGGTTGCTGCTTCACAAGACACCCTGAGCTAGAACCATTCTGCTAAGTTGCTTCTGGATTTCTGACCCTCAGATGCTGCATGAGATAAGAAATATTTGTTGCTTTAATTATTATGTTTTGAGGTAGTTTTTTTTTTATGAAGCAATGAAAATTAATAAAGATTTTTGTACCTGGAAATGAGGTACTGACATAACAAATACCTAAAACAGGAGAGTGACGTTGGAAGCGGTGGTGGGCAGGACGTGGAAGAACTTGGAGGACAGTGTTAGTGAAAGTTTGAAAAGTCTCGAAGAAATTTATTTACAGATGCTTGGTAACTTTGAGAAGGTGGCAGATGAGGTCTTAACAGATTAGAAAAGTCTTATTAAAATTGGAGTAAAGTGGCAGAAAGTTTAGCAAGTTTGCCAGCTACAGTTATATGCAAAGTAAAAAATATGCCTAATGAACTGGAGATTTCCAGCCAGAATGTTAAAGATGTCACCTGGTTTCCTTTTGTTTACTGTAAAATGAGAGACGGGGGAGGTAAGTTAGAGGAAGGACAGAACTTGCAGATTTGAGGATTCTCAGCCTCTCCAGGTGATGAGTGATGTTAAAAGTAGAAAATGGCTGTGAACAAAGAACAATTCCAGGGACTAACAGGAAAATATGAAGTTGAGGGTGTAGAGGGTAGAGCCCTTTAGATGTCAGAAAGATATTAATGTGGTACCTCAGAGTAATTTCATACAGACCCAAAGGATGTGCCTCACAGAACTTCTCAATCAAATTACAGGGCTTCTAAGTTCAAGGGTGTGGTGTATCAAAAACCCAAGGTAGAGAAGGGTTTATATAGAGTTATGGGTGTCACTTTGTCTAATGGCATGAACTCAACTAAAATTCACAGGATGCCCACAGAGTTTATAGGAGAATTATTAGCAAAATATACTTTTATAAAGAGACTTAAAAAAATATCTATTTATTTTGAGGGGGGAGGGGCAGAGAGAGAGAGACAGAGACAGAGACAGAGAGTCCTAAGCAGGCTCCATGCTGTCAGCCAGGGACCTGAATGCAGGGCTTGAACTCATAAGCCGAAAGATCATGACCTGAACCTAAATCAAGAGTCAGAGGCTTAACCAACTGAGCTCCCCAGGCATCCCTACAAGAGACTTTTCAGGGGGAATTATATTACCAGGCTATTTGCCAGCCTGGACTGAAAGGAAGAGAATACCAAATGAAAAGAGGTTTTTGGACATCCAACTTTTTACAGGCAGAAAGCAAGCAGACAACTACTATAGAGCTAGAAACATGGGAAAGGAAGGATAACTTAGCAAGTGGATCCAAGAGATCAGAAGGCAGAGTGAAGATCCACAGAAAAGTTACTCTCAGGCTGTGAATCTTAATCAAGAAACTGCCAACCTGTTCCCAGGTGGATTTTAGGATTTCTGTCAACCTGTATGCTCATTTCCCCCCTTTTAAATACACACATCTATAATGGTTATCCTATCTATTTTACATTAGGTTGTGGAGGCAGACACTGTATGTGTCTCTAGTTTACAGGTCCTCAGATCAAGAGGAACTCCATTTAAGGAGTTGTGCTTGAGGAAGTATACCTGAAAAGCCTCATCCACACCTGAACTTGATTTATATTTCTAAGATTTGAGCGAATGCTGTAAAAGGATGAAAGTTTTCAGGAGTTTTGGGAGAGGATGAGTGTATTTTGAATATTGGAAGAATGAATCTTTGGAGCCCAAATTATGTTAGTTCCCTCCAACACCGCAGCAGGGATCATCACCTATAGAATATAGGAGAAATAATGATATATCATTTGGATTTGGATCACATGCTCTGGGAAAAGCCAGGTGCCATGTTGTGAGGACACTCAGGCAGCCCTGTGAGTGAACCATCTTGGAAGTGAGTCTTCTATCACCAGTCAAGGCTTCAGAAGATGACAGTTCGTGGGTGTCTGGGGGGCTCAGTCAGTTAACCATCCAACTTCAGCTCAGGTCATGCAAGTCCCACAATGAGCTCCACACTGACAGTTTGGAGCCTGTTTGGGATTCTCGGTCTCTCCCTCTCTCTCTGCCCCTCCCCTTCTTGTGCTCTCTCTCCCTCTCTCTCTCTTACACAATGAATAAATAAAAACTTTAAATAAAAGGAACCTCAAAATGGCAATTTTCTAATTCTATCATTCTTCATTCATTAATATATGTATATAGAGAAACTTCACCTTACTATTTGGTTACCTGTGGTACAATCCACATAGAAAAGGCAGGACAGATCCTTGATTAATTTTATACACATGCTTTTTCTTTTTTTTAATTGGTTTTCAGAACAATGAATTGATTTGAGAGCATCCTCCAATGTTGACGAAGTGGATGTTTTTTGTTAGTTTAGCTATCATCATGAACTTGTGAATTTAAAGACATTTGATAATTTGCTGTTCCAATCGATTGCATTTGATATGTTCCAACCTGTGCTCAGGGGCATTTCAGAATTTCTGTAATCCTATGTGTCCTTATTGACAGTCAAATTGTCCATCTTTGGCCAGTGGGATGCTTTTTAGTATCTCCTGAATCCATTTGACATGATTCTAGGAGAGCTTACTTGCTATCTTGCAAAACAAAATATTCCAGGCTCATCTTCTACATTTCCTGTGCCTAACTAAAATCACCTGCTACTCCGAGAGCTTATAGTGTCTTTTAAACAGAGGTTTTTTTTTTTTTTAATGCATTTGAATATAACTTTTTTCTTTATTGAGTATGCATTTCCCTACCATAAGATCATAAAGATAATCTTGCTATCTTATCTTCTGAAGGTTTAATGGTTTTCCTTTCACATTTAAATTTTAATTCACCTTGAACTGATTTTTCTGTTTGGTGTTAAATAAGGAGTTCCAATTTCATTTTCCTCCATATAGATATCCAGCACCATTCACTGGATTGATCTTGCTTTTCCTGCTGGCCCACAATGCCATCTGTCTTAAATCCAGATTCCTTATAAGAGTGCATGTATTTCTAGACTTGTGTTCCAATATAAATCATTATTTCCATCCCTAAGGAAGTATCACACTGTCCTAATTACTATAACTTTAACAGATTTATTGAGATATAATTCACATACCATACAACTCACCCATTTAAAGTAGAAGATGGGATGCTTTTTAGGATATTCACAGATGTGTGCAACTATCACCATAGTCAATTTTAGAACATTTTCATTACCTCAAAAAGAAACCCCATTTCCTTTAGCTCTTACTACCTTGTGCTCCCATCTCCCTAAACCTCACCATGCCTAAGCAACTACTAATCTACTGTCTCTATAGATTTCCTATTACAGAATGTAATATGAATAGAATTAGATAATGTGGTCTCTTGTGACTGGCTTCTTTCACTTAACATATTTGCAATGTTCATCCTTGTTATAGCAGGTATCACTACTTCATTTCTTTTTTATAGCCAAATAATATTCCACTGTATGGATATACCACATTTTTTGTATCCTTTGGTCAGCTGATAGACATTTGTGTTGTTTCTACCTTTTGGCTTTTATGAACACCTAATTGGTATAATCTTATAATTCTTTCTGTCTGACAAGTTAACTCTCTCCGTCTTAAATCTTTCACTCCTGGAGTATCTTGAAATTCATGATCTGTTGCTCTTTCACAGAAACTTCAGAATTAGCTTGTCAAGTTTCTGGAAGAACTAAGCTGGGATTTTTATTGCAATTGCTTTCTTTGCAGGGGAGATTTGCCATCTTAACTCTAGGCTCTAAATACTTGAATGTAATTTTTTTCTTATCAGACATTCTTTAATGTCTTTCAGTAATCTTTTGTGATTTTTTTCTCTTAAAGGAAAAATAATCTTAATTTACTCCTATATAACTTGTATTTTCAAAATGATATGGCAAATGGTATTTTTAAAAATAATTTCTAACAGTTTATGTCTGCTAGTTAGGAATGCAGTTCACTTTTGTATATTAATATTATATACAGAATCATTGTAAAACTCTTAAAATTTATCTGTAAATTGTTTCTTCAATCTTTGATTTTTTATTTGTTTTAACTGTCATACAATGCTAGCTGGGATCTCTAATAATCTACTTATTCCTGACTCTAAGGGACTGTTTAAAAATTTTCATTGTTAAATACGTATTTTGTAGGTTTTATTGACTTAAGGAAGTTCTGGGGTGCCTGAGTGGCTCAGTTGGTTAAGTGTCTTGACTTCATCTCAGGTCATGATCTCATGGCTCATGAGTTCAAGCCCCACATTGGGCTCTAGGCTCTGTGCTGACAGCTCGGAGCCTGAAGTCTTCTTTGGATTCTAAAAAATTAAAAAATTCTGCAAAACTCCAATTTGGCAAAAGGTTTTATCCATGTCTGTGTTAATTTTTTCAAAGGCTTTTTCTGGGCAACATGTTTTCTTTTTTGAAAAATTTCTACTGATTCAATCTCTTACATAGTAATCAGAGCATTCATATTTTCTATTTCTTCTTGAATAACTTTTGAGAAGTTACATTTTTCTAGAAAATATCTACTTCACTTATATTTTCCCACTTGTTATAATAAAATTGTTCATATCTCTTCAATCTCTATAGCATAATGTCCTCATTTTTGTTTCTAATATTCTTTGTGTCTGCTTTCTTTCTTAGGTAATCTTGTCAAAGATTTGTCAATATTATTATTAAAAGGTGAAACTTCTGACTTTGTTGCCTCTCTATATTATTTGCTTTTTGTTTAATTCATTAATTTTATTTCCATTATTCTTTCCCTAATCTCTCAGGTTTAGGACAGATTATTAGATCTCTAATTTTCAGTTTTACTTTAATATTTAAAATTACCAATTTCCTGGTAAGTACTGTTTTAGCTACATTCTGTAAGTGTTGATATGCAGTATTCCTGTCATAGTTCAGTTCTGAATATGCATTTTCTATTTTACATTTCATTTTCTATCGTTTGTTCTTTATTTGAATGATTCATCTTACATGGAAATGAATTTACTTTCCAAATATGTTTCCTAAATTTCTATTAATTTCTATAAAATTAATTATACTGATTAGAAACTGTTATCTAATAATACCAATTCTTTGAAAATTTAAAAGACTTTTTATGATTACATTTTGTAAATTGTTCATGTGTACTTAAAAGTATTTATTTCTATTTTTCTGCAATGATGGACTTGGTAATTTAGAATAGCCCTTCTTGTGAAAATAACTAGAAAAGCTGGACAAAATAGAAAACAAACACCTGAAGTCATTAGAGAACTAATGGAAAAATCCAGTGGAAAATTCAGAAGAAAAAAAGAGTTGTTGAATCAAGCATTAATGACAGCTTTTCCCCTGGGATATCTGCTGATCCCAGAGAAGATGGCTAAGAAGCTTGAACAGAACTTCTGACTAAATTATGGAGTTAAGAAGACAAAAATTGGAGTTCATGGCCTGCTCTGGTAAACTCTACAGGCTTCAAGTTGAGACATCAAAGGTCTGTACCCTGGGGAAAAGTATGAACTAGAAGGAGATATGCTCAGAGTCCAGTCATCTCAATCACTGACTCAAGTGATTTTAGCTTACTAGTGCTCAAAACCCCTGCCAGGAGACATAAATCCTTTCTGCAAAAAATATCACTTCAGGGCTAAAAGTATAATTTCTTCACACAGTAGTTCTGGCATTCAATCCAAAAACAACAACATAACTTAACAAAATATTATAAATAAAAATAAGCATAAATAAAAAAAAATAGCATAAGTAATATAAAATAAAAAAATGTAAGAGATGGGCGCCTGGCTGGCTCAATTGGAAGAGCATGAGACTCTTGTTCTTGGGTTATGAGTTCAAGCCCCAGGTTAGGTGTACAGATTACTTAAGTAAATAAATAAACTTAAAAAAAAAAATGTAAGAGACCTATAGGTAAATAAGATAAATTTGGTAAAAAACCACAAGAAAAAACAAAGGAGCTTCAGATAATAGCAGACCCCAAAATTACTAGACACAGGTTTTAAAATGATTTATGCTTAATGTGTTTGAGAAAATAAAAGATCCGATTGAGGTAGATAACTAGACAGATAACTAGAAACCATAAAACAGAAACAAACAGAAATGACCAAAATGACAACCAAAAAAGTAACAACTGAAATAAATGCTTCAACAGGTATGTTTGACAGGAGATTAGAGACTTCAAAAGAAAACCATGAACTCAAAGAAAGGTAAGAATTATCTAGAATGAACCATCAGAGACAAATGAATGGAGACATAAAGGATAATATAAAATGATCTATTATACATTTGAGTGCCAGAAGGAGAGAAGGGGGACAGGATGGGGGAGAAGCAGTATCTGATAAAAGCTGAGAATTTTCCGAAAGAGAATAAGAACATCATATCCCAGATTCGAGAAGCATTACAAACTTCAAAAAGAAAACCAACAAAACCCAAAACATTTAGTTACATCGTAATCAAACTGCTTCAAATTTAAGACAAACATCTTAAAAGCAGCCAGAGAAAAAAGATTACTTTTAAAGGGACAAAAATAAAACTGACATTATTTCTCAAAAAAAAATTATGGGAGCCAAAAGCAATGGAATATATCTTCAAAATGATAAAATAGCTGTTAATTCAGTGAAAATATTCTTTGAAAATGAAGGTGAAGTAAATGGTTTAAGGATACAAAAATTGAATTTATCACCAGCAGACATTTACAAAAGGAAATACTAAAGCATGTTCTTCAGGAAGAAGAAATATCCCAGACAGAAGCTCAGAAATTCAAGGAGTCATAAAGCACATAGACAAAGTAAATGTTTGAGTAAATATAAATGCACAGTAACTGTATAAAAATGTTGTCTTGAGGAATTTAGGACATTAAGTATACACAATGTATATAACATGAAGTGGGGTGGTAAGTAAAGCTGATGTGTTCTCAGGTCCTTGTATCATCCAGGAAGAGGTATAATACAACCTAATAAAAGAATATATAGCTCTCAAGTTCATGGGGCAGGAGAAACAGAGTAATTAAAAAATAATCAGAAAGAATGCAAAAAAAGGCAAAACCAACATAGGATAGGACAAATAAAGAACAAATAATATCATAATAGATTCAAATCAAACATATTAGTAACTATGTTACACATAAATGGATTAAACACTTCAATTAACAAAATATTATCAAAATAGATTTAAAAAATCTATTCTTTCATACCACTCCTCAGAGTAAAATGCCTTTCCCATCATACTCAGAATAAAATACAAACCCTTTCCTGGCTTCCAATGCTAATACAATTTAACCCTTTTATACCCCCCAAACTTATTCTTTTCTTAGTCACTATACTCCAAAAAGGTAGGCTTCTTTGATTCCTGAAACATTCCAAATTAGTTCCTGCCTTAAGGTTTGGCTTATTGCCCTAGCTGCAAGCATGGTTTCATTTTTTGCAAAACTGGATATTCCCGTCAAATAGGAGCTTAAGTGGCATTTTCCTAGAAGCTTTCCTTCCTTCCTCACATGATCTAAAATAGTCATCTATTTTAATATCCTGACTACCACTGTTAACTATCTTATATTCTTATTTATGGTCAATTATCACTAAAATGTAAATTCTTTCATAGTAGGGACTATGAGAGAGAGAAAGAGAGTGTGAGTGGGGCAAGGGCAGAGAGAGAGACACAAAATCTGAAGCAGACTCCAGGCTCTGAACTGTCAGCACACAGCCCAACTCGGGGCTCGAATTCATGAAACACGAGATCACGACCTAAGCCGAAGTCAGATGCTTAACTGACTGAGCCACCCAGGTGCCCTGCAGTATACTTCTGAAGAGCATGTTGTTTTGTTTTTCCCAAATGAGGAAGATGAGAATTATAAGGAGGTTACAAAGCATACTTTTGAGAAAGAAATAAGCCCCTTTCATCCATTCTTAAAGAAAATAAAATTTTAAAAATTACCCCCTTACAGAAAGGTTTTAAGGGTAATTCCAGGAATGGTGATTGATATACTTTGGTTACTTTTTTACTCTTTGTTCTATGTTTAGGATTTTCTTTTTCACATCAAAGCAATCTTACTGGTCATAATTTTGCAGCCTGCTTTTAACTTGGAAAAGAAACACTTCCCATTAGAAAGACTAGTCTAGGGGACCCTGGGTGGCTCAGTTGGTTAAGCCTCCGACTTTGGCTCACATCATGATCTCCCAGTTTGTGAGGTAGGGCCCTGCGTTGGGCTCTATGCTGACAGCTCAGTGCCTGGTGCCTGCTTCAGATTCTGTGTCTGGCTCTGCCCCTCCCCCGCTCACACTTGCTCTCTCTCTTTCTCTAAAAAAAAAAAAAAGATTAAATAAACATTAGAAAGACTAATCTACTTTTAAAAAATAGCTATATTTCACTAAGTATACATGATAGCATTTGACTCATCTCTAATTGCTAACTACTGTTTCTAATTTTTTATCATTATAAGTATTGCTACCACGAATACTTTTGTTCATAAAGCATTTTAAGAGTAATGTAACTAAAGTGATTTTTGTCCACAACATTCATTTAAATGGTATTTCTTAAGGGGAAGGAGGTGGTTAACACAAAAAGGTTTCAGCTTTCTAGGTATTTATGTCTAATTAGGAAAACAATATACTATAGTAATTTGGGGGGAAATTACAAAGGCACCTTGTAATAAAGGACATAATAATCCTATTTATTAAAGCAAAGAAAAAGCAATTTTAATTTCTCAGAAGAGGAGCTAATCAGGAAAACATTTTGTGAACAATATGGAGCTGGTCTTTGAAACACTGATAGGTCTTAATGGTTGAAAATGTTCCAGGTCATTGTGGGTGTTGAAGGAGGAAGTAACTTTTCTGCTGTTCTTAAGTTATTTGAGAACAGTTCTCACTCAGGACATTGCAACTTTTAATAAAACAAACAAACAAATAAGCCTTAACAATAAGCAACCAAGACTTGGATCAAAGATTAGACTAATCCCCTTGCCAAGAGTACTGAATTTCTTCCTAATCTCCCTTATCCACGTCTTTTATTTCCTTTCATAATTTTCCCCTTTCTTTTTATCTGTCAAAGACTCTCATCTATTTTAAAGAATGGAAATAGGTAAATCCCTCTACTTCAACACATGTAACCAATACAAAACACTGTAATTATTTGTGGGACAAAAAAGACAGGGAGATGCTGCCTTTAAACATATATGGTATGCATTTTAATCTTTAGGAAACATTACGTATAACAGATTTTTCACACTGTAAAAGAAATTAGAATATTAAAGGATATTAATCAAGGGTTATTTATCAAATTGTCAAATACCAAATAAGGAACACAGAACTCCATGATCTATTAAAAATGATAAGCAGATAACGAATACTGACTGTGATTTCCTCTCGTGGTTTTACTCTGGCAGGAATAGATTCCATCCTGATAATAATTCCAGTCTTACTGTCACATAGGAGGAGATGCTCTGTGAACCTCAATGAGGCTGCCAGGTTTAGGACGGATGTAAGAACCAAAGTGTCAGAAATGAAAGAGTAAGACTTCACAGGATGTGTTGTTACTGACAGACTGATAGCCAGTTTCCTTCTCCACCTTTTCTTCCTCAAGGATAGCAGCTGCTTCCCACAGATACACAAGCAGAACGACTCCAATCCTTCTCTACCACACTTATCATCTGCAGATGCCCTGGGGCTTGTCTATTTACAACCTTGTCCCTATAGAGCAGAGGTGGAACCCTCAGGGAAGTTCTGGATCCGTCAGCAGCCGGTCTGTTTCACAAACTATTTCTCAGCCCCACCCCACCTCCAGCTACTTCCAACGTTGGTACTTACAATTCCCGTATCTTTATCACATTATTCATCCCCCTTCCACCCCCACCAAAAAAAGAAAATTTAAAGTGAAAACAACTCATACACTCTGTCTCTAGGCCCCTTTTTCATATAAAGCATGCTTCTTTTAGGTGGCTCAGAAGTGGTTCCCATGGTTTTTCGACCATTTATAGCTTGGGTATCATGCTCTCCAGGTACATGTATAGCCACTCCTGCCTGCCCAACCTTCTTAAATTTCTTGTTAAGCTTCCTAGTTTACCTCCCAAGACCAGCTTTATAACAAAACTAGATACTGGCAAAAAGAGATCCTGTAAGTGAAATTGTAGATACAGTCACGTCTTAAACAAGGATCCCAAGTTGTGAGATTAATTTCTGGGTTAAAGGTGCTCTGTATATCCACTTCAAGCCTGCCTCCAGTACCGTGGCTTACAGCCAAATAAAAAAAGGCACAGAGTTGCTGGGTACAGATTTTGGAAAAAAACACAAATTAAGAGGTACACGGGAGTTTCACTTTTTCCCCAGCTGATGATATATATTTTTTAAAATAAAAGGAAACCGTCCACATTGGAATGTATTAAATAGGCAGAATTCTCCTCCTGGTTTCTCTGCTCTTGGTAGATGTTCTTCTGGCTTCAACTGGTATATATGAATAGTGAAGAAACATCTGAGGATCAAATTCCACTGCCCCGAGGAAGAGGAGCGCTGCAGGACGCACTAAAGCAGGTAGAAGAGATGACGGAGGGACAAACAGGTCTGTGGAGATCCGGAAAGTCTCCAGGAAGGGGCAGCCTGGAAAAGGAGAAGGTAAAAGAAAGCGCGTGGCTGAGTTCAGGCAATTACTGTTGTCTCAGCACGACCACGGCCTGTGATTTTTCTCCCTCACTAAATCCTCTGGGGTCAGTCCCCACCCCGTTCATCAACCTGCGCCTCCATCGCCTCCCCGGGCGAGGATGCGCTCCTGCCCAAACCACCCAACGTACCTCCGAAGCTCACGGTCGCAGCAACACCCCCCGCCCGCCCACCTACCTGTGCTGCGCCTGCGCCTCCCCCCCGCGCACTCTCAAGGTCAGCACCGCCCCCAGCCTCTAACCTAGCACCCACGGAAGTGGCATTAAAGGACGTCCTGCGTATGCTCACCTCTGCGTGGCGTGGGGTCGCAGGCGTTCAAGGAAGGGAGGGACTTCCTGTCCCGCGCGGGCAGAACTTCCGCCAGAGCCGGAAAACTCTCTCCCTCGCGTTGTTTAAGAGGCTCCCGTCTGCAGGGTGGGGAGGGAAGGTCCAGGACGGTCCCGGGGATTCCAGGGCGTCCGGTCTACGACCTGTCCTTGGCGCCATGGTGAGTCCTCGTTTGAAGACTGGAGTAACAACAGGGGGAAGGAAGGGGCCATGAGGTCAGTTCTGTGAAGGTAGCCAGTCGGATTTGAGGATGGAGCAGGCGAGAGCAGTGGGATGATTCGTGGGGGCAGGACGCCGCACCTGTCCCGGAGTGCTGAAGCTCCTGGGCCCCTGAGGAAGCGGCATCCGCCCTGCCCAAAGGCGAGGTTTGTCCAGGAGTACCTAGTAGGTAGCCAGAATGTTCGTGGTCCATTCACTGTGTATGGCGTGTGGCGCCAGGTGGTCCCTAGAGCTGACCTTGCCGGGTTGATCATTTCCTCCCCTCCCTCCTCCTCTGCTGCTTGGCAGTGGCCAAGAACTTAAGATCTTAGAAATTCCTTTAGCTTTTCCAAGTTGACACAAAGGAACCCTTTCTTGTAGAGGATCAACACTTGTCACCTAAGATAAAGGGCAAAGTCAGCTTATCTTTCAGACTCAGCCCATTTGAAATTGGGAAGGGTGTCATAAAAAATTCAGACTCGGTAAGGAGGGATTTTATTCGAAAGGAATATTGCAAAGGTCTGGGGAATGGGACTATTGCATAGGGAGAATGCTCTAACCATAAGATCGGCAAGAGTCTCAAAGGTTAAGCAAAAAGGTTTTTCTTTTATAGGGAGGAGTAAAATAATGGTAGGAAGAACCATATGTGGGGAGGTGAGATGAAAGCATAGTACATTGAACAGTTAATCAGATTGTCTTACTCTCAGGCCAGTTTGTTCTGAGGAAGAGCTGTCAAAAAGGAGTTGTATGCTGCTTCAGACTGAACCGGGGGAAAGAGGATCTTAACCAGAATTTCAGTAACAAATGTTTTGTTTCAGTTGATCTGTGGGCACATGCAGTTCAGCCAATCACTTGTGAAACAAGGAATGGGAATTTGTGGGCTCTGTCTCTGAGCTTGTCATAGGTAAACACGTGGGGCATCTGTGAGTCTTACCTAAGTCATGTGGGTACCAGTGGTTCATTGCAGTAAGCCCTTTACAAAACACAAAAGGGTGTAGGGGGTATTTCTGAACCTTTGCTCTTTTCCAAGATCACAGGGATCTGGTAAAGTTCAACATTGTCAATTATTTGACTATATAAAAGATTTCAAATTCTCATCTGGAAGGGAGTGTGTCTTGGCATTTAGTTTCAGTGTACCGTGTTTATCCAGGACCAAATGTCGACCTTGTTCAGCTGTTGTGTACGATGTTGGACTTTGGAATGACTTAGAAACTTCAATGAATGTGAAAGAAAAGAACTTCAAAGTAATGTGGTTTCTGGTGTACTCTACCAGCTAATGTAACATATGATTCTTTTTGACACTCTGTGTGTTTTTAACTTCAGTGAATAATACAGTTTTTGTTCATTAAGAGTTTTTTTTCTTTTCTTCTCTTTTATATCAGTGAAATTAAGACAAAGATAGGGTATAGTAGAATGAGAAGGAGCCAAAGACAATAATTAGCCTAACCACCTCCACTCAACGCTCTCCCTAATTTGACATAAGGAAGAGTCTGAGGTCTGGAAATAAGCACTGGTTTCCCTAAGATAACACTAGTTTGGCATAGTCAGACTACTACTGACTTAAAAACTCAGTAAAAAATCTCCACTTCTAAATTTAAGCTCAGTTTTTGCTTATTGGTCTGAAAAGCAGAGGATGAAAATACAATAAAAATCCTTAAATTTACAATAGTCACAAAGAAGCTGAATGTGAACTTACGCCCAGTATTCTGTAATACTAGAAGGAGAACTCCTCCTCCTGCCATCTCAAAAAATATAGTTTTATTTTAGGTTGAGGTAAACTCATGCTGTTTCTCAAAATGTCACGTAAGAGAATGTCACCTGGAGAAGGTCACCAGGGGCCAACTAATTGACTCTCCATTCTGGTATTGCTTATATTTTTGTGTTAACTTACTTAACTCCACTTAAGTGTTCCCAGTCATGAAGTTGATAACGTCTGTATATGAAAGTTTAGGCAATGTATGGAATCCTTCAAAAGAAAAGGTTTAGACATTAAATGAAGTGAGGGGTTGAATTTATTTTGAATACAGCTTGGTTAAATTGAGAACTTTTTCACAGCTTGGGCCTAATGCTATGCAAAACAGGCTGTACTTGAACTCAGAAGACCCAGATTCTGCCCATTATTAGTTCCATGAATTTGGAAAAAGGAGTCAACTTAGGTAAGGGTTCCAGTTTCCTCCTAGATAAGAGAAGTGGGGCTTGATGAAGATTAAAACATCTTTTTTTTTTTTTTAAGTTTACTTATTTTGAGAGAGAGAGAGAGAACGAGCAAGCTAAGGAGGGGTGGAGAGAGAGAGAATCCCAAGAATCTGCACCGTTGCAGAGCCTGATGTGTGGCTCGAACTCACGAACTGTGATATCTTGACCTCAGCCTAAACCAAGAGTTCTTAACTGACTGAGCCACCCAGGCACCCCAAGATTAAAATACTTTCTAATTCTCACATTTCTGATTCTTTAACTTTCAGGACTTTTTTCAGAAGAGGTACATGTTTCTCACTCAAAAAATTTTAGTTTTGGGGCGCTTGAGTGTCTCAGTCGGTTGAGCGTCCCACTTCAGCTCAGGTCATGATCTCATGGTTCGTGAGTTCGAGTGGGTTCGAGCCCCGCGTCAGGCTCTGTGCTGACAGCTCGGAGCCTGGAGCCTGCTTCAGATTCTGTGTCTCCCTCTCTCTCGTCCCCTCCTCTGCTCATGCTGTCTCTGTCTCTCAAAAATAAATAAATGCAAAAAAAAAAAAAATTTAGCCTGACTTCCACTTTTTTCCTTACCCAGTTTTTTCCTTACCCTTTTGATTTTTGAAATTTAATTTTTTTTTCATTCTCCTTGTGTTTTTTTTTATACATCATGTAGGTAATACTTGGAATCTTTGTACATATGTTTGGCTAGGTATTTCACTATTGTCCTAAATACTATTACAGAATGGAAAGCAAAGCGTTGGGACACCTTGATTTTACTTGTTTTAATTGATAAAAATTCACTCTGTTCTTTTATTCCCTGGTACATTAAGTAGACCCAAACTCAGTAAATTCTTGTGCATGTAATAAGGTTCTTCTGTTGTGAGCAGATGAGAGTAGGATTATGGTCCAGACTAAAAATACTTAGTATTCACTCTTAAGTTTTTCTTTCATGTTGTAAAAATTGTTAGTCTATAGACAGTTTACTAAAGGAATGATGAAACTATTTCTTCTCTTATACTTTTCTTTTTGAAAATTACAAATCAGCTGTAATTAAATAGATCTTTTTACCATTTAAGCTTATTTGCAGGACAAAGTATGTAGAATAGAGCTAGTTCCTGGAATTGGAGGTATCTCATGGCTTGTTTTATTTATGTAGCATTCTGTGGTAATTTTTATTGCTGGGATTGAGCTATGTTGTCTGTTGGCAAAAAAAAGGGCTGTCAACTTCTGCCTTACTCATTTAGAGTTAATGAGAAAGATTAGGGGGCTGAAAGGGGTATTGAGAAGAGAATGGTAAATGTTATAAGAGGTATGTATAACGTGCTCAAAGAATAGAAGAAAGAAATTCTAACAGTAGGTGTCATGTAGTAGGTGACTTAACTGAGGACACTAGTTCTTAAATTTGAGTTTGTGTAGAATTCACCTGTGATGTTTGATAAAAATGCTTATCTGGGCCCCATTAATGGGAGGTAGAGTTTCAGAATCTTACTTTTAATGAAGAGTTTTACAGTTAAATCTGAAATTGGCAGTCCTTAAACCATACTTTGAGAGAACTCTAATGCAGACCTTACAGACTTTAGTTGAGATATTGGAGAGATTTGTGCTGGGTGATGATCAAACATCTGCAGTTTATTGATATGGTGGATTCTTTTAATTGATTTTTGAATATTGCACTAGCCTTGCATCCCTGGAATAAATTCTGTTTGGCTGGGATATATAATTCTTTTCATATGTTGCTGGGTTTGATTTGCTAAAAGTTTAGGATTTTTGCATTTATATTTATAAGAGATAAAGATGATCTGTAGTTTTCTGGGCTGAGTGCTTTCTGTTAAGGAAGGTTATTAATTGTTGATTCAGTTTCTTTAATAGATACAGGCCTGTTCAGATTGTCCATTTCTTATGTCAGTTTTGGCAAATTGTATCTTTCAAGGAATCAGTCCATTTCATCTAGGTTATAAAATCTGTGGGCATGGAGTTGTTCGTAGTGCTTCTTTATTATTTTAATGTCCGTGGAGTCTGTAGTGATGTCACCTGTTTGGTTTCTGGTATTAGTAATTTGTGTCCTCCTTTTTCTTAGCCTGACTAGGCTTATTGATTTTATTGATCTTTTCAGAGAACCAGTTTTTGGTTTCATTGATTTTTCTCTATTGATTTCTTCTTTCCAGTTTTACTGATTTCTGCTCTAATTATTACTATTTATTTTCCTTCTGCTTAGTTTGGATTTAATCTGCTCTTTTTGTAGTTTCCTAAGGTGGAATTTTAGGTGTTTGATTTTAGATCTTTTCTAGTATTTACATTCAATGCTATAGATTTCTGTTTAAGCACTGCTTTTGCTACATACCATAAATTTTGATAAGTTATGTTTTAATTTAATTAAAAATATCTTGAATTTGTCTTGGTTTTTCCTTTTTGACCCATGTGTTATTTAAAAATGTATTGTTTAGCCTTGACATATTTTGGGATTTTCCACTTTTCTTTCTGTTTACTGATTTCTAGTTTAATTCCATTGCAGTCTGAGGGCAGACATTGTATGATTTCTGTTTTTTTTTTAAGTTTAAGGTGTGTTTTATGACCCAGAATTTGGTCTTTCTTGGTGAATGGACATGTGTAGCTTCACGGATGAATTCTCAGGTTTTATCAATTAGCCATATAGTGGCAGAGATTTGGGTTTCTTCCCACATCTCTGATTTTTCCTGTGACTTCTCTCCTTCACTACTTTCCTAAAGAGGCCTAGTTCAAATAATAGTAGAGACTGTTCTCATGGGTAGAATTTGGTTTATTTAAGATTGATTCTTAAGACTAGCTTATACTCTGGTTTTGGTCCACTTTTTAAATTTAGTTCTTTTGTTTGCTCTGGAGTAAAAGCATAAAGCAAATTTGGTTGATTTTAGAAAATCAGAAGATAATTGAAAGTGTTCATTTCTAAGAGAGAACTTATTTTCTTAATGTTGTACTGTGGTTTTGCCCATGTTACTAAGTCGAGCGAACACAACTTACCCCAAAGAAACTTGTCTGTAAAGTGTCTCTTTACTCTTTATCTACCACCTACAAAAAAAAAATCTTTGAAGGTCTGGTAGAATGAACATTCGCTTGGTTTTGATTGAAATGGTTATACCTTTTCCTTCCCCAAACATTTAAAAATCATGGTCTCTTCTCACAAGTACTGTTTAATCAATTATTCACTATTTATTAAGCACCATCTGTATGTCAGGTATATCTGAATTCTTGGCCATAGGGATATAACTTTATTAAACAGGGATAATACTGCCTTTGTGGAGCTTATGTTTTACTGGGAGATTCTGATGATAATGAAATGAGACATAATATGTGTTGGTTGTGATAAATGCAACTGAGAAAGATAAAAGCAGGGTGAGGGATAGAAAATGATTAGGGTGGTTGTTTTATTAGTTAAGTTATTCAGAGAAAACCTAAATGAGGTGACATTGGAACAAGTATGATTTAATATACATATGTATATATCTTCAACATATATGCGTGTTATCTGTGAGTACATATTTGGGAGCTATACTCTAAACAATTACTATAATGTCAGGCACAAAGCTCATATTGTCTGTAGCTATATAATTCTTCCAATAAAGTTAAACATTATCATTTTTCCAAACAGTGAACAGGTAAATAATTTAAGTATTTTTTTTTTTTTAGTTTTTTATTTTTTTCAAGTTTATTTATTTATTTTGAAAGAGAAAGAGAATGAGGGAAGGGGCAGAGAGAGAGGGAGAAAGAGGGAGAGAAATTCCTAAGCAGGGGTCCACACCAGCAGCATGGAGCCCAATGT
This sequence comes from Prionailurus bengalensis, assembly GCF_016509475.1. Classification (NCBI taxonomy): domain Eukaryota; kingdom Metazoa; phylum Chordata; class Mammalia; order Carnivora; family Felidae; genus Prionailurus; species Prionailurus bengalensis. The sequence continues at coordinate 151,625,878 of NC_057343.1, read as the reverse complement.
GGGGCGTGAACTCACAAACCAGGAGATCATGACCAGAGTCAAAACCAAGGTTCAGACATCCAAACTACTGAACCACCCAGGTGCCCCTTAAGTATATTTTGTGTTTTTTTCCTTAAAGAAACCTCTATAATAGTAAGTGATGTTTTATTTAATAGATTGGTTTGTGCCACATATTTTTAGTCTTTTAGTATATTTTTTGTGAGAATACAACTCATTAACTCACAATATACTGATTTTACATTCATATCTTTCATTTGCATAAAACAGACTTAGTTATTCCATTGTTAAAGTAGACTAAAATATCTTTGTGATTTGCCCATAATCAAAAGATTTAGAAAAACCTGGTATCATTTCAGCTTTTGATTCTTTGATGTTGAGACTCAGGGTCTTAAGTTGTATTTATTTTTAAAAAATCTTTAGGTAGTATGAAAAGCCAATCTGCTCATACATGCTCATAAGGATGATTTTGGGGAAAGTACAATAAATATATGGCATGGAAAGTATGCTTGAACTAGAACTAGATGACCTCTGGGGTTTGACTCAAGTTTTTGTGATTCTGAATTTGTGAAACTGAATATTACTGATATTCACTGATGCACATTTAGTTGAATGTATATTGAAGTGACTGACAGTGGAGGGAATATTCAATTTGTCTTTCAAGAAGAGTTTCACAGAGGATTGATTGGACTAGGTCTTTTAAGGGTAAGTAGAAGTATGTTAGGTGGGTAAGAAATTGAATTTTAGTTTTCCTCATTTTATTTAAGTAAAAGTATTTATGTATCCTACTTACATTAACTCATTTAAATCTTCATGAAGTATTTAATCTTGGATTTTTTTTTCCACCTCCACTTTTTTACCTGCTTTTTTTTTTTTTTTAACCTCTATTCCACAGATGTAGAAATGGAGACACAGCAAGATTAGAGTAACTCTTCCAAAATTAAAGTTATTGGTGGTGGAATTTGACTTGAACACAGGCAGTTTGGCCATTGTATTGTTGTGCCAGTCTTACTGTTTACATTTGATAGGTTTTAACTTATGAGAGGAGTCATTTCCAGAACATTTTCCTATAGAAACAACATTAGGGTGTTATATTTCTAGAAAGTCTTTCCCAATCTAGTTAATAACTTCTATTACATCTCATATACTATTAAAGAAATCAATCATTACTGTCATGCATAGCACTAATGATTAGCCTAATTCAAGTGCCAAACAGGTCTGACATTGCTGCATTCACTCAAAATAAGAAATCAGTCCTTCATATTCTCTGCACCTTAATTGCATCCAGTTAAGGCACTCCTTCTGTACAGTATTAATTTCCATTGCGCCTCTAGTATAGACTTGTAGTAACATTGATGAGGTGAGGAGCAATTAGAGAACTGGAGATGAATTGGAATTTCTTGCCATTGTTAAGTATCTAGTGTGCTAAAAGCCTGTCTCAGCCTATTTCTTTTCCTGAGTCCTTCTAAGGATTGGCTTGCTCATATCCTTTCACTTGGACTACCTGTTGCTTATAGCTAGAACTTAGTTTTCTCCCTGAGTTGCAAATAACATAGTATCATAGGGTACATTCCCTACCATATGGTCAACGCACATGATAAAGGTTATTACTACCAGTAGATTTTTTTAAAAGTCACCTTGCCGTGTTACTTACTTCCAGCTGATCATAACTGTTTACTTATCATAAAGGTCTTTTAGGGAAAAAAGTTGAAGCTCTGGATGATATTGATGAGTCTTTGCAATACATTCTTGGAAGTAGAGAGGTTTGGATTGTGAAGAAGAGATGAGATGGAAAATAATAAGGGACACTAGAGAGAGAAAGGGAGACCTTTCTCCTCCAGAAATTAATTATGAAGAAAGAACTTCAACAAGCTGTTCTTTTCTGTATTATAAATATATGAGTATAGATTGCCATCATATGATGTCACAAATAAGGCACTATAAGGCTATGGTAGGCTATGGCTTTTTTTTTTTTAAATAAACATGATACTTTTATCTTTTTGATAAGTAGTAGACGCCTTTTGAAATACTAATCTGATTGCTTATTTTTTTTATGTAGTTATCTGTGTCTGCCCTTTACACAGTGCTTAGCTGATTTTTGTTATCTTTCACCATTTGATTGCCACTGTTTGCCCAAATACAATGATTTACCTAGCAAAGCAATGCCACACTTTCCTGCTTTTTTTTTCCTAAAAGAAAAAGTCATATTGGAGGATTCTGCTCCATCATGACTTCATTAAGTTCATTATGTTTGTTAAGTATTTTTATCATTTCAGAAGATTTTAGTCATTTTTATGATCAGTATAAATGATTGATTAAAAATGTTTCTAATTCTTTGTGATTTATGGGCATATGTATTCAAATATGAATGTTTATGTCTTTTGTTTCTGAATATAGTCTTGCTCAGAAGAGAAGCCATGACTTTTTTTCCTGAAAAGTTTTACATTATTAATAGTTACATTTATTAGTAGAATTTTCTTAAGTTTAAATTCTTGCTTATTGTCTTTTCCCTTCCCTGTATTAGGTTAATTAATATTAGGACAGTGAAGCTTCATTTTATCATTTATTACCAGACAGCTTTGTTGGTTGGGTGGGTCAGATGCTAACTAGAATTAGAATTGTAAACTAAGTCTGTTTTCTAATCAGGAGGGAGAGATAAGAAAGCTTTGGTAACATTCATTATAATGTTAAATCATAACTAACTGAAACATTAGTTGGTTAAGACTAACACTATTTTGGGGGCACCTCAGTGATTCAGTTGGTTAAGTATCTGACTCTTGATTTCAGCTCAGGTCGTGATCTAATGGCTTGTGAGATCAAGTCCTTCATTGGGCCCTGAACTGGCAGCATGGAGCCTGCTTGGGATTCTCTCTCTCTCTCTCTCTCTCTCTCTCTCTCTCTCTCTCTCTCTCTCTCTCTCTCTGTGTAAATAAATTAAGTAAATAAATAAACTTTAAACAACTCTTTTCTAACTTGATTCTGTTATTTATTGAGTACTTTTGATTTTGATAGAGAGCTTCTCAATCATATTAGAAGTATTGAAGGTCATCATAGTTCTTTCTCTTGATAGTCACTGAAAAAGAACATTTCAGATCATCAAGAAAAGGAATCCTTTAATAGGTAGAATTGGCCAAGTATCTGAGATAAACTTAAAAAACAAAACAAAATAATATTGTAAAACTCTTGGTATTCACAAGTCTCCTGAGAGAAATTCCTGCAAACCACTAACAGAGGGGAGAATGCTGGGCAGTGGGCTAGGTATACTCCTTTACATCAGAGCTTGGAGCTCTGATTTACTTTCAGGTCTCCTATAAATGTTAGCTCATTTAATCCTTATGAAGAAGGGATAATTGTTCCTATCAGCAGTAACTACACTTCACAGGCTTTGACGATGGTTTAGAAATGGTAGGTGTGTGAATGCCAGTAATCCATTGTGTTTATTTAAAATAACTGCAATCATCAACAATAAGATCTTTTAAGAACTTGGAGATCATTTGCCAACTCCTATCTTTTGTAGATAAGAGTGAGTCCCAGAGAGAGCTAGCTCATCTGTTATTAGTGACAGCGAAGTTCTTTGATTCTAGTATGGTTAATTATTCAGTACATTAAAATATTTACAGTAAGTGCATCTTTCCAACAGTTACCATTAGGAGTACACCTTAAATTTTCTTGGCTTTTGTGTGTGGCTTAAAATTTAGAGTTAAGCTAAAATTTTTATTTTAAATTTGTTTTGATGACGTTTTATTAGTGTACTTACCAAAGTTGTCGTTCTTAGTTTGTTTAAAAGAAAGTATTTGTAACACAGACTTAAATTGCATTAAATTGAGAGTATTATCTTATAGAAACAGACTACTTTCTCGGAGATACAGTGTATTGTCTTTTGATCTTAAAGTGAATAATTTTCTTTTTTATGCTAAAGTTTAGTGCTTGGCACATAGGAATTGAATGTAGTGAAGGACAGTAGGCAAATTTATGCTTTATCCTTTTATTTCATCTAAAAGGTAGTATTCAATATATATTGAAAACCTGCCGTGTTAGGCACTTTCCGGGGAGTTGGGTTAGGGCTCAAGAAATGAGATGAGTAGTTTCATTGGAGAAGAGATCCATAAATTGTTGGTCACAGTTGAGCATGATAAAGTCTGTTTTGGAGTGATGTATTTTTTTTTTTTTTTTTAACAAGGAAGGTTTTATAAGGGAAGTGAATATTGAGGGATGGGTAGGAATTGGTTTGAAGTTGATGATCTATAAATGCTAAATACAAATTTATTAGTTGTAATTAATAGCTTCTTTGGATATAGATCTATAGGGGTATTTTCTGTAATGTCAGAAAATACAGTTAAGGAAGAGTACTACATTTAAGAATGCCGTCTTCCATTGAACCTTTTATTTGTTGCTTATTAGTACTATAATGGAACATTTATGAATGTCTTAGAAAAAGGTGAAGTGGCTTGTTACCATCTTTAAAAATACTGCATTCTTCACCAACATTTTTTTAAAGATTTTTAAAAAATCAGTGTTCATTCCACACTGTATGTTAGCCAATTTGACAATAAATTATACTTTAGAAAATTAAATAAATGTTTATTCATTTTTGAGAGAGCATGAGCATGAGAGGGGTAGGGGCAGAGAGAGAGGGGGCCAGATGATCCGAGGCTGGCTCTGCACTGATAGTAGCGAGCCCAATGTGGGGTTGGAACTCACGAACCATGAGATGATGGGTGACCTGAGCAAAAGTCAGACACTGAGTCACCCAGGCATCCCTAAAGAGAATTTTTTATTTTTATTTACTTATCTTTTATTTATTTATTTTTATTTATTTTATTTTTATTTATTTATTTGAGAGAGAGAGAGAGAGTGCACACACGTGGGGGAGAGGGACTGAGGGAGAGAGAGAATCTTAATCAGGCTCCATGCTCAGTGTGGAGCCTGACACCAGGCTCAATCCCACGACCCTTGGATCATGACCTGAGCTGAAATCAAGAGTTGGACACTCAACCTCAACCAACTGAGCCACCCTGGCACCCCTCTTCATCAACTTTTTAACGACTTTGCCTTACCAATTTATGTCAAGAAATATGTCTTCTCAAGTTTATTTATAAATTTAATGAAATTCCAAGGAATGGTTTTATATCGTCATGTTAAGCAGCAATAAGTCTGGAGTTGTTTTTGAATATAGTTATATCAAATTCATGCATGCTCCTATGTTGTATGTGTTATTAAGATATTAAGGATGTACCAAGGTATTTTATTGAGAATTTTTGATTTTTGGCTTTAAAGTACATTAAATTTCTTACTTTCAGTTGGAAAATAGCAAAAATTTCTGCTCATACTTTTTACTTTAAAGAATTAAAAGCACATTTTGTGCTGTGAAGCACGATGCTGGCAAATCAAACAAATTCTGGAAGCAATTAAATTCGAAAACCCATGTGCTTAAATTCAAATCAGAGCAGTTGGTAATTATGTTTTACAGTTTTCTTTCTCTGATTTTACCTTCTTATTTATATAATTCTATTGGTAGTATTATTTTGAGTTGTATGAAGTTGCTGTTTGGTAGGTCAGAACAGTTAAGTATCTGTGATTTCATTAGATTTGTTTAATAAATCTATATTAAATCAGTAGGTGACCTTATTCTTTAGCTGGTTTTCTATCAAACCCTTTGATTATTTTCATTTTGTTTATTCAGCAAAGTTTTCCTTTTCTTATTTTCAGACCTGTTTAACTGTCTGTAAGGGCTGGGGCTAAGTAAGGACCAGCGTAGCTCACATAATGAACCCTAAGATTCTAGAAATAGTCTATTGGCAAGAATTCTCCTTGCTTGTTATTGATTGTTTAAGGCTGCTTTTACCTGCTTTGGCATTATATGGAAGAGTTTCTCATCTTGATTAAATCTATACAGCCCTTAAACCTATTAGAAGTAATCTTTATTATTATTTTTTTAACCAGCTTGAGTCTGTTAGTCATCCACATGTATATCACACCTTTCTTCCTGAGTTTCTAGACCTCTTCTCAGTCACATTGCCAAGATCCTGAGCTTGGTTTGTTTATTCTTCAAAGTCTCTCAAACTTTCTCCATTCAGGTTTTAAATTTAATACATCTCTACACTACTTGTACTTCTCTTCAGTAGGACACGTCTCATAAAGTTTTTTTCAGCTTGCACCTTTGGTCTCATCTATTTCTGAATCTTAAGTGATTAAATTCCCACAAACCCGTCTCTAGAACATTCAGCACCCATCCAACATTGGTTCCTTCCCTTTTGCCTTAAGCATGTTTTATTTTCCTTCTTATGAGGGTATATTTTAAATATATTTTCTTTGTCAACCATTCTAGTATCCATCAGATTTTCCTGTTATTGCTCAGTTTCTTCAAAGAATAATTTTGTCCATTATTTCCATCTAATCTTTACATAATTGCTTAAGTTTTATTCTTTTTTAAAAAAATTTTTTTTTCAACATTTATTTATTTTTGGGACAGAGAGAGACAGAGTATGAACCGGGGAGGGGCAGAGAGAGAGGGAAACACAGAATCGGAAACAGGCTCCAGGCTCTGAGCCATCAGCCCAGAGCCTGACGCGGGGCTCGAACTCCCGGACCGCGAGATCGTGACCTGGCTGAAGTCGGACGCTTAACCGACTGCACCACCCAGGCGCCCCGCTTAAGTTTTATTCTTATCTGCTGATACTTCCCTTACAGAGATAATTAATAATTTTATGCCTAATTACCTTTTTTCTCTAAAAATTTTAATTTTTTGTTTTTTCTCTTCCTTTTTTCTTTCCTTCTTCTTTCCTTCTTTCCTTCCTTCCTTCCTTCCTTCCTTCCTTCCTTCCTTCCTTCCTTCCTTCCTTTCTTTCCTTTCTCTTTCTTTCTTTCTGTCTTTCTGTCTTTCTGTCTTTCTGTCTTTCTGTCTTTCTTTCTATCTTTCTTGTAAGCTCTGTGCCCAGTGGGGGACTGAACTCACAACTCCGAGATCTGGAGTTGTACACTCCACTGACTGAGCCAGCCAGGTGCTCCTGGTTTTGCTTTTGTTTTTGAAGCTTAGTTCAGGCTTTTTGGTGTTCATTGTATTATTTCAGATGGCTTCTATTTTACCTCTTTGCTTCCAATTATTTTTCACTTTAATTTTCTACTTGATGGCATAGTTATCTTTCCAAAATATATATATCTTTCCAAAATATATATAATGGATTTGGTTCATTCCAGTCTTAAGATCCTGAACTTATTTCCGAGTACCTGAAGAAAAGTCCATTATGTGCAACCCCTATCAAAGTCTAAAGCATGTGGAATTGCTCATTGTTTTGGATCTTGCCATTTACTCTCTGTACAGGTGGGTGTATCTGTCTAAACTTTTTTCTTTTCTGTGTGAGAGTGGGATACTTCTTTAACCTTTTAACACTAATTCACATGTCACCTCTGTGAACCAGTCTTTCCCAGCTCTCCCACTTGGATTTAATCACTGCCTTTCTTGGGGTGCTACCATAACACTGGCACTGACCTCTACCATACCACTTATCACATATTATTTGTAGGTGGAAGTCAGGAGTGGTTAACACTGTAAGAGTTTGATACAAACACCTGATGCAAGATACGAGTTATTCTCTAACCTTGAACTTAGATATGGATTGGTTCCAAGACCTAAGATAAACTAGATTGTAGCCAAAGCAGTGGTATTTCCATATTGAAAGATAGAATAGTTTTTATTTAGGTGTTTGTCTTTGGAAAGAGTATATCAATTGGAATGCAGTTTTATCAGTTGAAAGTCTAGAAGTTTAGCCAGATTTAAACATATTTATCCATATCTATTTAGGGTTGAGAGTATTTTGCCCCCTAGCTATTCTGTATATTCAAACTTCAGCACTGAATGAATGAGCTATCCCTCAGTGCTGCCTTTTGGTCTCAATCACTACTCACCAAGCAGCCTACTTATTATTTGACCTCCATAGGATCATTAAGACAGTGATTGAATGGAACACTTAGTGTACTTTAACATCTGATCTACTTGATAGTGTATGTTTCACTGTAAATTAGTTGATAAAATTCTTACAACCTGATTATTGCCAGTCTGTTTCATGTAGATTGGTTGTACCAGTGAAACATTTTTTGTGTGTGTTCTGAAAAGCTGAGAATGTAGCTAAATTGCTGTCCTTGGGAGGCCTGCCTGAGGCTTGATGTTCCTGCAGTTTTCATGCACATTGTCTCTAGGATTCTACAATCACCCAAACCAAAATGTCCTGAAAATATCTTTGAAATCGTCTTCATTTTTATTCTACAGTTGTTTTCCTTCATGTTCATTCACAGAGTTTGATTGGTTTTCTTCTGACATACTTTATCTTTTTTTTTTTTTTTTCTTAGTTTGAACTGCTTCTACCTTAGTCTTAGGTTTTCTTTTTAATTAATATATTTCTATGTCTCATTTTTCTTATGTGTTACTGGCATTATTTCATCTTCCTATCCTGTTTGCTTAAAAGTCTTCCAAGGTGATCTTATGTGTCCTCTTGGTTTTGAAGACTCAACAATGTTAGATTCTGTCTTCATTTTATTTCCTCCAGTTCTTTGCCCTATAATACAAAAAGCCTGCTTTGGTTGAGCTAAGATTTTCACTGTTGCATGGTTACTCTCTGTTCACATTTTCGTTTAGCCTCGAATTCCCTTTTACTCTTTATCTCTGTGATATTAGTTTCCATGTTAGGTTTCACTCTATGAAACTTTTCTTTCTTCTTCTTCTTCTTCTTTTTTTTTTTTTTGTTGCTGTTTTATTATTTTTGAGAGAGACAGAGTGTGAGTGGGGGAAGGGCCAGAGAGAGAGAGGGAGACACAGAATCTGAAGCAGGCTCCAGGCTCTGAGCTCAGCACAGAGTTCATTGTGGGGCTCGAATCCACAAACTATGAGGTCATGACCTGAGCTGAAGTCGGGGGCTTAACCAACTGAGCCACCCAGGTACCCCATCTATGAAACTTTCATATGCAGTTTGTTCAGTTTCTCTAGCTTTTGTTCATAGTACTGTCCAATTTTGTCCTGCAATACTGTCTTAATTTTTTGGTACCTAGTATGATAATCTTGGATTTTAAGTTCTGTTAAGACATATTCTTTTGCAGTGTTGCCATTCATTTAGTTGTTCAACAAATATCGAATGCCCTATTATATGCCTTGAACTATTCTAAATGTCATTGTGCTAAGTATTTGGGATTTAAGTCTGTGAAACACAAAGTTCCTTTGCCAACTTCTTGATAACAGCCAGCAAGATATTGGATATATGTTAGGCAGATAGCCTGTACTTGTAAATTAAATTTTTATTTGCTTTTCCTGTTTATAGATATAAATAATTTCTACAGTGATATAATTTGGATTTGTATCATTTTTCACATTGTTTGACCGAGACCCTAACCACTTTGTCACATAATATATGGTGATATACAGTTCTTATCACCAAAGTAAGAGAGATTATACCTGCAGTACTGCTACTGACTTTAGCACAGTTCTTCCTGTCATACCTGAGCTTAGCTATCTTAGTGCTGCGGGGTTAGCAATTTTTGTTGAATACTGATCTGATCATACTACTTCTCATGGGTTTCCTGTTGCCTTTAGGTTACATTCTAAACCCTTTAGTTTTGAAGCATATACCACTGATGGCTCGTTCACTCAAGCTGAGTTCATTGGATTTTGACTCATGCTTTAACATCCAAAATGCCCTTTCATAGGTTTTCACCCTTAATAATTTCTTTCTCTCTCTCATTTTACTGTGTTCTCAGAACCTTCTGCCTATCCTCTCATCACTTTGTATCGTAATGGTCCCTTTACTCTCCTAGTTCCCTGGCTGCTCATTGGTGACTGGGACTCTGCTATTTCTCCCTATTGCATTTGAGTGATCTAATGCTCAGCGCATGTACTTTGTTGCTCATTAAATGTTCATCGAATGGGCTGAATTGATTTAGTGGAAAAAACTTTAGGTTGGAAATTAAGGGTCTGGGTTTTGGATAAGTCTAACTTTGATCTTTGTTGTTTGAACCCGATTTCCTCATTTGTAAATTGCTCAGAGGTAGTTTAAGTGCTCAAAGTGTGAATTTGAAGTTTTATGTAAATCTAGGTTGAAATAACAAAATGTATACCTTTAAATTATTTGAGCATCTCTTAAGTCTATCTCAACATGTCTAGCTATCAGTAAAAGATGTAAACAGTCAAGAGACAAAAATTAGGAAGGTTATTGGGTAACATTGGGTGCTCTGATCAGATGAGGGGCCACCAAATGTGGGGTGTCCCAATTGGATGGGGACCGGTGGCAAGGCAGTGAAGAATTCATCCAAGGCATAAGGAGATAGAAGTTTACTGAATACACTCAAGGGAGTGGCTGGCAGGTCAATAGAGCAGAGGCTGCCACAGGCATTGGTGAGGGGCCACATTATAGGGTGGAGAGGGAATGTGGGGACTTTGGAATTTCCCCTTTTTTGGTAATCTTAGGAATTGTGCCTGGTTGTAATTGGTCAGTTAGGGCCTATACTTATTTTGAGGTGGGTTGCTTAATGAGCTTGTTTGCAATCAGCTGTCTGGTTGCTGTGGGCCCTTTTGCTTTACTCAGGTTAGCTTTGCTCAAGCCTGTTGCCTAAAAACAGCCTCTATAGGTAATATCCTCTTTCCTTTTTCTCCCTTCTAATTTATTCAGGGAGATTGTACTTGAAATCGTTTGGGGGTGTCTGAGTCCCAAGTATATATGCAAATATGCCTTCTAATGTTAAACAGCATGTGCTTTGTTTCAGTTGGTTAGCAGGAGAGCTAGTTTAATGAAACAAAACAAAATGTCAACTCTACTAAGTCTGACACAGTATTCTGAGTTTTATTTTCTGTATTGACAAGCAAGATAAAATGTTGATATTTGATATATTTTATTTCTTGGAGAGTTGTTTAATTTTCCTTGGTAAGAACTTTTTAAACCTACCCAGAAATGATTACTGACAAAACTTGAAATGATTATTCTTCTAGAGACTAAAGGCAAATAACTTTGTCTTGCTCTTCATGGCTTCAGGTTAATAGATAATAGAAAGTTATCTTAAGTTGAAACCTAAGTTGCCGTAGTATTTCACCCATCTTGGGTCATATGAGCTATTTCACGAACAACTTTTCCCACTTTTAGTTATCAAGAGAATCAGGGCCTACTGGCAATGAATCTAGACAGAAACCATCACTTTGGTTAAATTTTGATGCATTAATAAAAGCATTAGGGCTACTTGAGTCATTGATCCCAGTGGTTGTGTTTGAGACTTGAGCCATGATGGACTTTGTAGCCTCACTGTATCTCTCCCCAGTTTAACCGTTTTCTGTTGTGAAATATTTGATTGTTTATGGCTAAATGTATTTAATCATTGTCTTTAATTAAAAATGAGAAATATTCAGGGATTTTTATTTTTAAGTTAAACAGTTCAGTAATCATGCTTTTGTATAAACTTAGGTGTACATAGGCACACCTGAGTGGCTTAGTCGGTTGAGCGTCCAACTTTGGCTCAGGTCAGGATCTCATAGTTCATGAGTTGGAGCCTGGAGCCTACTTTGGATTCTGTCTCCCTCTTTCTCTCTTTCTCTCTCTCTGTCTCTCTGCCCCTTCCCCGCTTGTGCTCTGTCTGGCTCTCTTTCAAAAATAAACAAACATTAAAAGAAAAAACTTAGGCATACATAGATACTAAGTTGGGGTGAAGGCAGGTTATTAGAATGATTTTTATGTATTTATTTTTAGAATGGTTTGTTTCTAAATTTCAAATTGTTGTGTCCCTTAGTTAATGAGTTGAATATTTTTTATACTTTAACACATTAATCCCTAGAATGTACACTATAATTGCTAATTTCATAGTAATGTCTCAAAAGTTTATTTTAGTATTAATCTATTAAATTGATAATATATAACTGGTAACATACAATATAATAATTTTGGTGAAATCATTTCCACATAATCTTACCTCCCTAAAAATTAGATAACATTCTAGGAAAGATTCATTGACTTCTATTAGAAAGTCAGAAGAAGACTGACTTATATAATAATACATTTAGGACAGTATATAGATGAGCTTTTGGGAAAATATTTCTAGCTTCGTTTAAAAAGGTAGAAGTGGCAGGGTGCTTTGGTGGCTCCCTGAGCCACTGGACACTGTTAAGTGTCCCGACTCTTGATTTCAGCTCAGGTCATGAACTCACGGTTCATGAGATCGAACCGCACATTGGGCTCTGCACTTGACCGTGGGGAGCCTGCTTGAGGTTCTCTCTCTCTCTGCCCCCATCCCACGTGTGCACTCTCTCTGTCCCAAAATAAATAAGTAAATTTAAAAAAGAAATCTATTTGAAAGAAAAAGTGGACGTGGCATAATGAATAGTGTTCAGGTTACATTTTTGCCTTGAACATTTTTTAGTCAAACATTAGCTACTACATTGAGAGCGGTGTTTGCCTTTCTTGGGGTTCTCTTTAATTCTTCCTTTGCCTCTATATTTGATAAACTTTTGAGTTCTGCACAAAGATATCAGAATGCATTTCTCTTCTCAGTACCAGAGATACCACTGTAATTTAAAGCTTCATTATTTCTGGTCTGGGCCATTGTAGAAACCCAGTTCATATTTCTAATTATCCTCAATCCAGTTTGCTGATACTTGTTTTTGCCTTTGCATGATTTACATCTTCACTTCTGCATCTATCAGCAATATCATGCTTAGTGATTTGAAGCAAAAGAAGAGAGTTGAGCAAAATACCTCTCTTTCACTGTTCATCACATTCCATCATATATATTTTCCGTATCAGTCTTTCTGAAATGCCACTTAATACCTGTAACACTTACTAGATATGACTAAAATATGATTTCTGCTATTAAGGAGTTTACACTCTAATAAATTGGTATATGTATATTTGTGAGAGATTGTACTAGATGACCTTGAAGATTCTGTGATACTATCACTTATTTCTTTAAAGACTGGATTGAGGTTCACTTGGTCCACAAAACTTTCCCTGACTAAAAACTTATCTTCTGCTTTTAAGTCTATAATCTCAAATAGACCAACCTTCTGACATACTTGCTAATATATTTCTTGGCCTTGTTCTGCCTGAAAGAATTCTTTGTAATGGCATTCATTGTATGGAGATTGCAGAACTTCTATCACAAACTACACAGAAAATAGGGTAGTAAATTCAAGTGATAGGAAATGTGAAAGTAGAAAGGTAAAAATGTAACCTTTGATGTTAGGTGAATATAAAAGTGGTCTGAACCTTAACCCAGTTGGTAAAATTTAAGGCAGTAAAATATCCACAGTAAAACGAGAGTTGAGGCAGGTTTAAAAAGCATTTTAAAAGCCGTCCTGTTTAAGAACCACTTTTACTTCCTTTTTTTGGAGAACTGTCTGTACATATTTTTCCTCTTTTTTTTTTTAATTAGGCATTTGGTCTGTTAGTACACTAGTTATTCCTCCTCATCCCCACCATCCACTGTTTCACTTCCCATGATTTCAGTTACCCAAGGTCAATTATGGTCTGGAAGCAGATGATCCTCCTTCTGAGATACAGTCAGGTCAGTAGGAACCAAATGCTATGTCACAGTGCCTGCGACATTCGTCTCACTTCATCTAATCACGTAGGCATTTTATCATTTCACATCATTACAGGAAGGAGGGTGACTGTAGTACAGTAAGATATTTTGAGAGAGAGAGACCACATTCAGGTACCTTTTATTACAGTATATTGTTGTAATTGTTCTGTTTTGTTATTAACTATTGTTAATCTCTTACTGTGCCTAATTTATAAATTAAACTTTATTGTAGGTATGTATGTACAGAAAAAACATTGTGGATATAGGATTCGATACTATCCAAGGTTTTGGGCATTTACAGGGGGTCTTGGAACATACCTCCCACTGATTTGGTGGAGGGACTACTGTAGTTGATTTGTAAGAACTCCGTTTATAATATCTAATAAGGAAATGATCCCTCTGTCATGTGAATTACAGATGTCTTTTCCCAGTCATTTGACATTGTTTATATCATTCTCTATTGCAGAAATTTGATTTTTCTTAATTCATAAAGTTTACTTTTTAGAGTAGTTTTAGGTTCACAGCAAAATTAATTGAAATGTATAGAGTTCCTGTGTACCCTTTGCTTGCACATGTTCACCCTCCCCTTCTATTACCGTTCCACCCCACAGTACTACATTTCTTACAGTGATGAACTGTTGGTGGCACAGTTTGTTATAATAAATGAAATTTGATTTTTTTCAACTTAGTTTTTAGGTTTTTTTTTTCAATCAGGAGACTTGTCAGTTTAAAAAATTTTTTTTTAAATGTTTCTATTTGTTTTTGAGAGAGACAGAGATCATGAGAGGCAGAGGGGCAGAGAGAGGAGACACAGAATTTGAAGCAGGCTCCAGGCTCTGAACTGTCAGCACAGAGCCTGACATGGGGCTCAAACTCATGGAGTGCAAGATCATGACCTGAGCCAAAGTCAGAGGCTTAACCAACTGAGCCACCCAGGGGCCCCGAGACTTGTCATTTCTTGAAAGCCTTCTCTCTTCTTGAAATTTAAAAAGTTTTCTTACAGAATTAAAGTAAAAACTTCAAAAGAGTTATAATAGAGGTAATAACAATGACAATAACAATAAATAGTATTCATACATATGGAACTTTCTCTGTATCAGGCATAATTTATAACCACAGCTTGATTAGGTAGGTTAAGTGAATAGCTTTATTTTATAGGACAGATAATAAAGGTACATACTGTTTAAATGACCTTTGCAAAGTCATGCAACTAGTAGTTAGTTGGCTGATTTTATCCCAGGCAGGTTAGGTCTAGAATCCATGCTCTTAAACCTGTACACTATACTGCTTCTTTTAAACATTTTTATATTTTTATGTTCTTATTTGGTATATTATGTTTGAAGTAGGAATTCAGCCTTATTTTTGGACTGCTTGGATAGAGGGAGGAGCTAGCAAAGAGGAGTATGAAGAATTGATTGTCATGGTGTGAGTAAAGGAAGGCCTGTGGTAGGCCTTGTGGGATCCTGCTGAGACTTAAAATAAGGAAAGATAATTTGTTAAGATGAGGTGATCTTGATGGTAGATCTTTCAGTGGAATGGGCTGAAGCAGAACGTCAAATGGGAACTGCGTGGGGATGTAAGAACATAGAAGCAACTGGAAATAAGTCTTTTGTCAAGTAGCTATGAATATTAGGGAGGAGGGCTGTGTAATGAGGGAAAATCATTGTTATGTTTCAGAAAGATGAAAGAGACTTACAGATGTTACAATGTGGGTAGGAAGGATTCAGATACAGAAGAGATTTTAGAAGATATAGTAAGTAAACTATTCAGAGGTTGACGTTCCTGAAAATCAAAAGGAGGATGGGCTCTTAAGCACATTTGAAGGGATTTGTGTAGAAGATGCTCTTTATTTCCAGAGGGTAGAGGAAAAGATGGGTGCAGATACAAATGATTATGAGCTTCTTGGTGAAAAGGGAGGGTTTTCATTTAATGGTGTTTATTTTCTTTGTGAGTACAAGATGAGGGAGGTTGGAAGTGTGGAGATGGGGAAGGTTTTGACTTCGTTATAGTAGAGAATAGGGAGGGACTGATGAGAGTAAACTAAGGAGGCTTTTGGACATTATTGAAGGCCCACCCACTGGAAGTTGGTGATGATAGCACGAGTTAATTTTTTTTCTAGTAGTGACTTTTAGGCCAGTTCTGTCATCACACTTAATATGGCTAATGCTCTTTAATCATTCACTTAATCATTTAATTGTTCACTATCACCTTAGAAGTAAAAGGTAGGCATACTCCTTTTAAAGCTTGCCAAGCTCGTGTTTTAAGTGTATTGAATAGAGTAAGTTTGGAGAAAGATGGAAAAAACGACTACTTTTTACTTCATTTGGATACCCTTAAATAATGGAGAACGTTTCTTGGGAATTGATTTTAAATGTGCATGCTAACCCATTTAACTTTTATTAACATGGATGTTACCCTTGGGGAATTTTGTAGAGGATTATGAGATGAGATTAAATGTTTTAAGTTTAAACATGTGGTCTTGAATGCTTAAATGCCAGAATAATAATGTATTTTAATTGTAAACTCATCTTTTTTAAAGTCTAATTTTTGGAATGTATACAAAGTTTTCCACCACTGTCCTCAAGTCTAAATTTATTCATTGTTAAACTTGTTTGTTTGTTTGTTTTTTTATACAGGGTGTGATAGGTATACAGCTGGTCGTTACCATGGTGATGGCCAGTGTCATGCAGAAGATTATACCTCACTATTCTCTTGCTCGATGGCTACTCTGTAATGGCAGGTAAGGCAAGGTTAGGCTGACTGTGTCTGGTACTTTGAAATCTCTCTTTAGTTCAAGTCTCAGACTGATGGACTTACCAGAAGTTAAGCGTGAATTCCTGTTTTCTAAAAACATGACAAAGGGAAGTTATGAGAAAAATCTAGCTTCCTTATTTTTCTTACTTTAGACATTAGTAGTTTATTTTTTTTAGTACAGAGGTAATGGGATCATGGTGAACAATTCAGTCCTCCCCCTTTCATGTCCCTTTTTGTCCATTGCCATTGAAAATACCACATCACTTTTCCCATAGTTACCTCCTTAAACAGTTGGTCAACACAGGGAGGAGACTATAAATTGAAGTGATTAAATATTTTTACCATTGTTGGGAAAATGACTGAGAGCATATATTTGATTATTGATGACTCATTTGAGAGTTTATTATGAGAATTAGGGATTCTTTGTTCTACTGCAAAGAATTTTAAACTTTAACTTAACAAGGAGAGGTCAAAGTTATTTTGCTGGTTTTAATTTTGTCTACTGTGCTGTAAGCTTACTACTATTCCTAATCCTTCCACAAAAGAGCTCAGTTGCCTTGCTGATATGTGTACAATAAAATAATGTCACAAGTAAGGAAGTTGAATATAGGGGATATGAGACAATTGCAGGAAAATGACCTATAGAAATACATGCCAAAATCCTGGGTAATTATGAAAGGTAAGTTATAGATATGGTACCACAACTATAGTTTTGTTCTAACTGTTCATCTCCAGTAAATAACTGCATTCTCTTAATTTGTAGGTCTAGTTTCTTTTGTTTAGATCTTTTGGAGTTAGAAAACAATGGATAGATCCTATCCTCCTAATGATTTCATACACTGCAAGACAAATAATAAGATTTTATGATTAGATCAAGGTCATTCTATCCACAAAGCTTAAATCTCCTTTATTGAATTTATTTTCTCTGCTTCTTTTCATATCATTTAAGTACAGAAAAATATTATTCAGACTGCTTAAAATTTTTTTTGACCGCTGGCGCATGCACGTGTGCACACCCACACAGAATGTGTGAGAGAACAGCTATTTAAAAACGTATGTTTTATTAGCAAAGTAAATAATAACTAAAGTTTTAGTAAACTTTAAAACCTCTGTCAGCGTTATTTATAAGAGAAAAGTCAGTCATCTGTAGCTAGTTTTTAAATGTGTAGTCTTGTTTACTTTTTTGCTTATCAAAACCCTTTTCCATAGATCATGAAAGGATAAACATCAGCTGGGCAAATTACCATTCATTCTAAATAAATAGAATCTGATTTAATGAACTAGATAAAAGTATGTTAAGGTAGCTCATTTCTACTGAGAATTCATATTTATAGATTCTGTTTATGATGAATCTCCAGTGAGACTCCAGATCTCTTTTTGGCTCCAAAGATCTTCGCAGTCTTGTGTCATTTTAGGGTATAGGCAATTTCCTGTTCTTACATAATCTGCTTTCCATTTGTTTCTGTGAAACTTACATTTACTAGTAAAGACTAAAACTTCAGAGATTGAAAACCAAATTCTTTTAATATTGGAATTATGTATTATAATTAAAATGTTTTTTTTCGACAAATATTAGCATGGATGTAAATATACATACTACATGTTTTGTAAATACACATACTACAGATTTGAGGGAGAGTTCAGCATTTAAAAATAAATATGAAGTTGATAATTTTTTGTAATCTTGACTTGCTTTTGTAAACCGATTAACTGTAGTGTTAATTAACACTGTCTCTAATTCTAAATCAGGTTCCAACTATAGCAATCAGAATTTTCTGGAAATAGTTACTTACTCCTTGTTTCATTTCCTCCGTTGTTTTTTTTTTTTTTTTTTTTTTTTATGTGTGTGTAAGATTTATCTTTTTTTAATGTTCATCCTGGAATTTTTAGGTCATGAAGTTAAATCGCTTAATGTTGTTGCCTAACTGTGTTCAATAAGATCATTGATTTTATCCTTTTGGGATAATTAGTGTTTCACCAACCTTTAATGATATGAAATTATGCTGTTTTAATATTGGTAAAATGTAAAATCCCTTGTGAAATGCTTATGTAGAAATATTGATCAGAAATGACAGTTTGCATTTTAAACCATATGATGCTGTTGAGTTAAAGAGAAAGATCTGAGGGCATTCTTTATCATCTGTAACATGCTTAAAAGAATTTGAGGGGAAAGACTCATGAAGACTTTTAAAATTATGAATAGTGTAGGAAGGCTTGGGAGTGACTGTACTGAGTGGAACAACTGAATAGAACTATTCAAATGAACAGCTGTGTAGATACCATGAAAGGTTAATCGTGAGTCTGACAGAAGAGAGTTGTTTTTAGGTTCTATATATATCGTTCTAATATTTGTCCCACTAGTATTGTATCTTCATATTGTAAATAAATATTCATATTTGCCTTAAAAGTTATGGCCTGTCTTTTTGTATCATATAACTTAATTTATGTCCATCTCTCATCAATCTGTGTCTTTCTGGAATGGAGGGTTTAAAGTGCCATTGGATTTTATTATGTTTTAAAGAGTAAGCCTGCCATTTACTTAAAGAAGTAAATAAACAATTGAAGCAATAAACAATTTTTACTTTATAAATTACTGGCCTGTTGATTTTTAATATTAGAAAAACACTAATTTTCTAGCTCTTGTTAAATAACATATATTGCTGTTAGTATTGTAGATCTCTAGTTTTTTAAAAAATAACTGCATAGTCTTTAGCCTTGTTTAATGCCATTAAATTACCTTTACAATGTTATAAAACTTAATACTGATCAAAAGTTTTATTTCTCTTATGCTGTTTGGATCTGTACACTGTGAATTAGTTAGGAGAGGAGATGCACTGGGGTATGTTATGACCTCAGAATCTCAATGTCTGAACCTAATGAAAGTTTCTGATTCTGTTTCCTCAGGCAGGAATCAGGGTCATATGGGAGAGTTAGAAAGGGTTTGTTGGGCAGCTCTTAAGGTAGATTCTTGACAAAATGGTATTTAAAGATTCAGCTGTCTTTCCAGTGGTGACTTAGGTACTCTAGGCTTCTTCTGTCTTGTGGCCCTTGTGTTCCTCCTGATACCTTGGAATCTTCTGTTAGATGTTGTGTTTGTTGGCAAATAAAGGGAATAGGCTATGGATCTTTCAGGAGATGCAAGGGGTCACACTTAGAAGTCGATATATCATTTCTGTCCACATTCCATAGGCTGGGGCCCTGTGACTAATTAAGGCCAAAGGGCAAGTGTGTCTGGGAATGTAGTTTTCATTGTACCTAGGAAGTAAAAGCAAGATTGGTGAGGGTCTAGTCCTTCTCTGCAGTAGGTGATAATGTGTTTACGAATGAGAAAACTCATTTAACTACTCACAGTCACATACTGAAAAATGAAACAGATCTAAGCTTCTTATCCTGAAGTTCAGTTCACAGTATAGTCTTTATTTGATTTATGGCGCTCGTCAACTCCAGACCTTGTCCTGGAACTGACATACTTGAACAGAGTTGGAATTTGGTGGAGGTGAACTTTTCTACAATTGTTGTGACTTCTTTTGGCAGTTTACAGAGTAATTTTTTAAGATTTTTTTTCTACCTTTTGTTCCTAGTGATACTTAGCCTTTTATAAGCTAATCATACAGGTTATATATAGTTAGTGTATGGTTTCTCTTCACTTACTGTATTCTTCTGGCTTTTCTGTGACTGCGTAGCCACCTTTTATTCTAAATTAAAAGGTATCTCACCATTGATTTTGATTACCACAGACATGCTAAGTACAAAGTAGAGTTTAAGAAATATCATCTATTCAAATTATACTTCTTACCTCATTATTTGAAATTAAATTTGTCCCACATTACTAAATTATAAATATTTTGTATTCCATTCTTCCAGGGTTTTTTAATAGAGAAAATTTTTTCTTCTGAGAAATGTTTTTCTCCTTTTTTTTTACATGCCTTTTTATATGACTATCAGATTTTGTTGAAGGGATTCTGCTTTAACAAGAACTTAAGTAATAAAATCTCTTCTGCCTGTAACCTGTGAGCGTGTATTATTAACTTTGAAAACCCGACAGTGAACAGTCTAGTGCTCTCAGCCTGCTCTATTACCCCCTCTCTTCACAAAGGGAGGAAAAATCATCGGAAGTTGGTTTGTCTGAGCTGCTTTTCCCTAACATAAGGAACACTTTTAACCGTCGTTCAGATCATTTGAAGATGTTCTTTATCGTGTCCAGCATACCACTGTATTGTAACCATAGTATTCTCTACTTTCTATTGTAATTAAAGTTCCTTTCTGTTTTGAAGTTTGCTTGGCCCCTCTTTTCTTGGAGAGGTAAGTGATAGGTTACATTCTTTGTACATTTGAATAGTGGGTTTTGCATGAGGAAGTAGGATTTTGCTTTTTTTTTTTTTTTTTCCTGCAATAGCTTCCTTGCTGAATCTGCTTTCCATTTCCCTGATTGTTTAGCTCAAACCTTATGCATTCTTCTACCCCTTTATCTCCAGAGGCTCTCACTTTGGTTTGCCACTTCCTGTCATGTGTCCCTCATTGAAAATACATTATGGTTGGATTTACTCTGATTTTGTCTGATCCTGTATTGGGTAAAGAGCACAGTATACCAACACCTTCATATTCAGTTGCTCTAATTCTTTTTGCCTGTTCTCTTTTGCATGTTGCCTGATCCAAGAATCTACAAGTTCCCTTTGGTGAGAGAAACCTACTATTCAAATGCACAGTAGGTGGGACCTATGACCTAAGGGAAAGGTGTAAACAGTCAGCTACTACCCTGGTGGAATGCCTGAGCCCTTGCTCTCTCCTTGCCTTAGTCATCTTAACTTCCAGTTCCAGAATGCCATGCTGTCCTATTAAAATTTCCAGTAAATAACAAGATAATGTGTGTGTGTGTGTGTATATGACAAACGATATTTTAGCTACTTGTGCTGAAAGGTCTTCTAGGTTTTAAGCAGTATTTGTTTTCTCTTAAGTTTGTTTTTTCTCACTTGTCGAAATTATTGGGATTAGAATGAAGACTGAAAGTGTCTATATGACCTGTGTTTTGAAATAGAGTTTTGTATTGATTATGTATTAAAATTTTTTTAGCTTGCTCTCAGTACTAAGTTTTTCTGTATTCTTGTTTAGATTTTCGTTTCAAATTTCTGAAATTTTTACTTCTGAAAAATTTTGAAGTGGTTTGCTTTAAATTACATTGCTGTTTAAAATTTTTAAGGCGTCTACATCAATATATTTTATACATATATAAATGTATATATACATACATTTTCTGATACATATTTTTTCAGTGCTGTTGAACTTCAGTAAGAAAGATAATGAATGGCCTGTTAGTATGTTATGTAAGAGATTTACAAGAAAATTATTAAAAAATATTTCAGTGATTGAGTGGAGTGTAACCCTAGGTTGGCTTTAATTTCTGAGACACTACTGACAATTTGAATGACACGCAAATTTGTGAAGTGAACGTAAGTGAAAAAAAAGCCACTCAGTAGCCAAGGTAAATGTCATAAAATACAGTGAGATTAATACATTTAACTTAAATGCAAGAAGTTCAGTTTTTAGTGAGATCCTCTTAATACCTTTTATTTTTTAAAGTTTTTCCCGTCTTTCAAACACAGTAATGCGTGTGATATAGAAAAAGGTAATAAATTGATAAAAAGGGAAAATAAGAGGTAATGGACTGTATTCTCATCAGCTAAAGACAATCACTGTGTACATTTTGTTGTATTTCCTTCTAATCTTTTCTATTCATATTTTCCTCTCATGGTTGTGATTATATTGTATGTGCAATTTTAGAACATTAACGCAAAGCATTTTTCTCTAATTGTATTTTTGTAACCATTCTTATTAACTGCTACATAGAATCTAAAGCTAATTAGCTTTTATATCTGTCTTCCAAGCCCATATTAGAAAGGCATGGTGCAGCAGTTACAAGCAGATTGCAAGTCATTTTGCTGAGATAGACATACCAACTAATAGCAAAAGACAAGACTAAAAACTGAGACCAGAGCTAAAGTATAGTACAAGGGAACCATATGGTATGGAATCCAACTGTGTACGAAGCACTGACTGTTGAGGAAAACTGTGCAGCTGTACTTCTAGATTTTACTTGGAATTTTCAGATCTTAGGTGGCTACTCCATGCTGCCTGGCTGTCTTTGTATGCTCCACTTCTCTGACAGCTTTTCAACCCAAACCCTTACTCCTCAAATAGTATGCATGCCTGCCTCAGCTTCAGCTCTTGAAGCCAGAGCTCTGCACTCATTTTCTCACCACCAAACCCACAACCCTGGTTACCTGTGCAGCCCCTCTATATTTGTAAAGAATGTTTGTATATTTTAATTTTGGCCCATGGAAGAGGTGTCCTGTCTGTCAGGCCCCCATTCCTACATTTGTGCTCTGTACCCCTTTCCCTCTTTTACCTAGACTGCTCCTTTGGCCATTTCCTTTCTTCCCTGTCGTAAATTGCTTCACTTCCATTGGAAATTATTCCTGTTAGCACACACACCCATACACTTGCTTCTTTTTTTTTTTTTTTTTTTTTTTAAAGATCTCTTATTAAAAGTAACAGCAACTACAAATAAAGAAGAGTTACAGCCCTGCCTCTGTCTTCTGTCTTAAAAAACAAAGCCTTTCCCGTGTCCATTTCTTAGTTTTGGCCTATTTCCCTGTTTTCTGTTATAGCCAAATTTGTTACATGCATTGTCTTCATGAACTCTACTTCTCACTTCCTTAATAACTGTTTAGTTTTCTGCCATGTGTTATCTTCCCCTTAGGTGATATTATTGATTCCATAAATACCACAATTGTGTAATGACCCCAGGTTATCTCTGAGCTCTAGATTCGAAAATACAGTTTTCCTCTTGATGTTTTCACTTGATATTTCATAGGTACTTAAAAACTCAAGCATGTTCAGATTCATAATTCTTCCTGTTCTACTCCATCTGAGAAAATGTACCACCATCTTCCTTAAATCAGAAAGGTAGATATCCTTCATTGTTCTTTTTCCACTTCCTACTTTTAGTCTATCACTGTTGATTCAGTGTCCAAAATATATTTCCTTCTCTCCTTGCCTCCATATAATTCACAGAGCAGCAAAAAAGATCTTAAAATGTAAATGAAGTTATTTCTCTATCCTGTTTTGAGACTATTATTTTAGCATAAAATCTAAACTCCATACTGTGGCCCAGGAGGATGTGCATGATCTGATCCCTTTTTATCTCTTCCGCCTCCCTCATATGTTTCTCCTTGCATGTGGTGTAGCCGTCTCTTTGGCCTTTTGGTTACTGCAGCCTTCTGTGTTCTTTCATGCCTTTGTGCTTTTGGACATGTTCTTCTCTTCCTCAATGCTGTTCCCCTCCATTCTTCTCATCCTTTAGGTTGCTGGGTAAATGTCATCTCAGAGAGATCTTTGTAACCTACAACCTAAGGCTTTTCTCTCTCATTCTCACCATTTGTTAGGTTCTTTTATATAGTATCCAACTTGTGGCGGGTTTTTTTTGGTCATTTTTTACTTGGTTAAATTCTACCCCAACTAGAATACAAGCACCAAGAAAGCAGGGACTTTATTGTATGTGATTACATCTCCATTGTTCAGCGGAGTACTTGACCATAGGGGACTCCATAAGAGTCTGATGAATGGATGGATGGATGGATGGATGGATACATACATGAGTAACAGACTAGAAGTGGCCCTAAGAGCACCCAGCAGCCTAAGGTTCCAGCTTTGAATAATAATTTTTACTGATGAAGATGACCCATTTGTCCAGTAAGAAGTATAATAAATGCAATCTATTCTAGAAAAATGGGTCCACAAAATGAGATTAAACAAACTCGAGTATATTTAAAAAGAAAATGAGTCCTAGAAAATGTTAAGGATCTTAAAATATTTCATTATTATAGCATTCTAAAAGTAATTTAAGTTTTCCTATACTAAGAGTTCTTTTACAGATTAGTAATAATTAGCAATTCTTCCTCAGTGCCAAACAACTAATTTCAGTCTTTATAAGTGAGTTATTGCATAAGTGATCTTCTCAATGTTATGCACTCAATCTTTATCATTCATGGATTTTGTATTTGTTATTTGCTTACTTGCTGAAGTTCGTTTGTAACCCCCCAAATTCATACTGGCGGTGCTTTCAAGATCATTCATAGACATATCCAGATTGGCAAAATATTTGAGTGGCCCAATGCCCACGTTCCCAGCTGAGGCCTTGTTTCACTTTTCATATTATAAACAAGTGTGCTTTTTGTGGTCTGTTTAGTACCATGTTGTTCACATTTTAGCTTTAGCTTTTTGTTGATTTCACTATTTAAAATGGCCTCCAAGCATGGTGTTGAGGGGTTGTCTAGTGTTTCGAGGCATAAGATGGGCATTATGGAGAAAATGCATTAGAAATATTCACAGAACTCAGGAAAATACTATACTTATGATTATAGTTATTAAATAAGCTTTGTTCAGGTGTGAATTACAGTGCTATTGGCTGTGAATTTAATGTTAATGAATCAACAGTATATATTAAATAAGGTGTCTTTAAACTTAAACACACATAAAACAAGGTTTTGTATTTATTGGTTGATGAAAATGTTGTGACCAGAGGCTCGCAGGAACCTAACCCTGTATTTCCCCTAGGAGCAATGTTCAGTGTTCGCGGCGACTTTATAGAACATAACTACCGCGAATAACGAGAATCGACTGTAAGTTAAAATTCTGGACTTAAATCGAAATTTCAGGAAGTGCCTCCTCACCCATGTTAATTAGAGTTTAGTGACTTTTTGGTTGGGATATATTTTATTTTAAAACCTTTAAGGGGAGAACTGAATTAATTTTGGTTCAGTGATCCTTTTTGAGCACTTACTATATGCCAGTAACTGTACTAGTTTTGAAGTATACAATAACAAGTAAGTCTTAAAATCTTTACTCTAAGGATCTTTCAGTTAAGGGAGTATTTCATTTTAATCCAACTGGTCTGTTACCAACTGCAGTTTAATTTTGACACTACCTGGAGTTAATACAGACTCCATGGGTTAAAGACCAATTTCTCTGTAAGAATGCCTAGGTTTCCAGATGCCAGCTGCACGTCCTTGGAATCCTGAGGCCACCCGTATTTCTGTATACTGGCTACTGGCTACAGATTGGGGCATTTTTATGACCCCTCTCAGGTTCATTAATTTGCTAGAACAGTTAGAACTCAGGAAAGTGCTATACTTATGATTACAGTTTTATTATAGAGATGATATAGGAGGAGATTTCGGAAGAAGTGCAGTTTGCATTCCCTCCCTGTGGAGTCAGGGCATGTCACCCTCCGGGCACATCATTGTGTTGACCAACCAGGATGCTCCTCTCAGCTCCAGTGTCCAGAAGTGTTTTGGAATTCCATTTTACATAGGTATGACTTTAAATTATTGGCCACAGGATTGACTTAATCTCTAGCCCCCTTCCCCTTCTTGTAGATCAGATGGCTGAGGATCCCCACTCTAATCATATAGTTGGTATTTCTGGTGACCAGTCACCATCCTGAGGCTATCTGGAGGTCCACCTGGAGTCCTCCAATTAACATACCAAAGATACTCCCTATCACTAAGGAAGTTCCAAAGACTTTTGAAGCTCTTTGCGAAGAATGGGGGACAATGACCAGATACATTCTTTTTTTACACCATAGGGCAACTTGCCTTATAAATAGTAAAAGGTAAACTAGAAGTTTGCCAGATAGGGGCATTGATATTTATAAGCAGATACAAGAATATATGCAGAAACATCAAGGGATGAAAGAATTTGTAGAGTAAAATGTCACTTAGTCTAGCTAGAATGTCATGTTCCAAGGGGGAGTTGTTGAAGATGAGTCTGGTAAAGTAGATAGTAGTCAGATCATCAAAGTCTGTGGAAATAGGAGGTCACAAATCCTATGCGCATATGAGCCTTACAGTGTGTATTCTAACTTTAATGGAAAATTTCAAACATATACAAAGAGTAGACAGACTAATACAGTGAATAATGATTTTTATGATCTCCTATGTACATATCACAATTAACAGCTGGTGGTTAACATGTTTCATCTGTTTTCCCCTTCATCTCTCCTCCCCCTAACATATTACTTTGTAGCAAATATTATTTCATTAATAGATATTTCTGTGTATATTTTTAAAGTATATAAGCTTTTAAAATAACTATAATCCTATCTTTACAGCTAAAAAAATTTAACAGTAATTTCTTAATGTCATCAACTATCCAGTCATTATTCAAATTGCCAGTTTTGCAGTGTTTTTAAAAACAACAAATCACTTGCTAACTTTTTAAATTGAGACATTTTACTTTAAAAATGTAGATTTTTTTGTAAGTGAAAAATTGGAAGGTTTAGCAATACTAGGTGTATGTTTCTCCTTTATAAAAACAGGGCCTTGATCAAAGTCTTTGCCTAGCTGCCACTTACTGTTTTACCTTGAGAAGACGCTTATAAAGGATTTAAACAGTCATTTACCTTAATAAGATTTGCATTATGGAAAGATAACTAAAGTTGGGATCAAAATGCACTGAGGAGAGTGTCCTGGCAAGACAAAGAGACCAGTTAGAGAGTGTTGCCACTAGAGCTAGAGAGGGACATGTGCTGAACTTAAAGTTCTTACAGGGAGCAGAGAAGTTAAAATTTTAAGAGTTAAAGAACAGAATTAATGATAATATGTGGTGAGGGCACATTGAAGATGAAACTAGAATATCAAATTTAAGTAGTGGGTAGGAAATTCAGGTGAGATAGGAAATTGAGAATGAACAGGTGGGTGCTTGGGAGGGAGTAAATGATTTGTTTGGGTGTTCTAACTACATGGTGGAGGTGAGTACACCCTGTTGTTGGTTAGTTAAACCCTAACTTAAAGGGTTTTGTAAATACAACTTTTTACTCTAATTCTTCAACACATAAAGTTTCAGAATTCTCCAGGTAAAGGAGGGGAGGATAGGAAAGTAAAGACTACTTGTAGTTTTGAGGACAAAGGATTCTTTTTAAGACAACTGTCAGTTACTTCTATGTAAATGAGGGGTGGGTGGAAATTCTAATGTGCTCTTACCCGCAAAGTTCACTCCGTTTACTTTTAATAGTAAGCCTGTATAGCCTTAATATATATTAATACAATGTCAGTTTTAAGAACTATATCTACAAACAGCATTGCAGGGTCTGGCATCTAGTAAGTGCTTGGTAAGTGCTGGGTTTGAATCAAAACCCTTTTAAGGCTTAAGCAGTAGTATTTAATTCAGATGAGAGTTTTTCACCTGATAATTCCCTTCAGTGTCTTCACACGTAGGAAACTCAATAAGTATTTGTACCATAAATGAATAATTCTGGTGATTTTAATTTCTTTATTTAAAAGGATTCTTTTTTTCTTAGTTTGAGATGGTATCAACATCCTACAGAAGAAGAATTAAGAATTCTTGCAGGGAAGCAGCAAAAAGGGAAAAGCAGAAAAGATAGGTAAGTTATATTGTTGAGTTTGTAAAGTGTTAATACTTGACACATTTGATATAAATATATTTTTTTACTTTGGTTAAATGAACATTTACTGCTTATGCCATGTGCAGTTAATACATTTGAGATCAAAATCCATGATCTAACATAATTTTAAATTACCCTTTAAAAAAACCCAATATGTAGTAATTTAATATATAAGCACAGAAGCGAATATTTTACTCAAGAATGGTTAACTTTATTCTTTGTGTTTAAATTATGAAAACAGTACAGCCATCATATTAAAACTTGGTGGGGGTTGACTGGGGAGAAAACCATAGCCCGTGTCTTTACCCTGTAACTCATTTACAGATACCTGTTGG
The DNA here is from genome assembly GCF_016509475.1 of Prionailurus bengalensis. NCBI lineage: Eukaryota > Metazoa > Chordata > Mammalia > Carnivora > Felidae > Prionailurus > Prionailurus bengalensis. The sequence goes on along the minus strand of NC_057343.1, from coordinate 151,597,786 downwards.
TTTGTTTTTTTCCCCAGGTTTTGCTTTTATTCAGTATTTTTTAAATAAAAGGGGTAGACAGTACAACTCCTTAGGTCCCATTCAGTTGCTGCATATTATATTGACATTTGAAGTTTATGAAGAAAACTGCCTGCTAATAAACCTCACTGAATGGATGACCAAACTTATCTGTGAAATGGAAGGACCAAACTTAGTAATTTTCTAGGATCTCTCCAGCTTTAAAATTTTATATCTCTATTTAAATTGAATTCTCAAGAAAAGTACATGATAATTATCCTCTTTATATGGACCTTAGTGTTCTCAACTGAGGAGGATTTTAGGACCTGAAACTATGATTCTAATATATTACAGAATGTCATTGACAACAACTTGTCACCAAATTTCTCATGTGTATCATAAAAATTATATTAACCTGGGCTAATGCATTTGTAGGTGCTAGAGTTTTTTAAAGCATTAATGATTATTTGGCATGAAATTGAAAATTTTAAAAAGCACCTTTTATTTTGATCTTACTGCCATTCTCTTTTGTGCTTATTACAAATACACCTTGAAGATCATTGAATATTTAAGTGTAAGCCCTCCTTCTCTTTATTATTATTCTGAAAAGGCTTGATTTATTGACATAATTAATATTTTTACTGAGGTTTTCCTACAATAATTGAAAAATGTGTCTTGGTATTGTAATTAATGCTATTGAAAATTTATTATTTTCTATATACATGTGATTGTCTTTAAAAATTAAATTTAGGAATGATCACATGTGTACCTGAAGAATTCTTTTATTTCTCCTATTTGTGATTCTCAGAGCAACTCCAGATTAGGTGTTCACATTATTGAATTTCTCATGCACATAAATCTTAGTATATTTCTTCAGCTCTGACTTGTTTATAGCTACAGGTTTCTTTATGTGTAGACATGTATAATTTCAAAGAGAAATGCATTTTGTCTTCATTTGTTTTTACTCCTATACCTAAATAAATAGTTGAATAGTTTCAAAGTGAAATACAAGAAAAGATTCCAGTTTTTATGTGCCATGTCATAGTAGAGCTACTTTTGGGGCATCTGGGTGGCTCAGTCAGTTGAGCTTCCGACCTCAGCTGAGGTCATGATCTCCTCGTTCATGAGTTCAAACCCCGCATTGGGCTCTCTGCTGACAGCTCAGAACCTGGAGCCTGCTTCAGATTCTGTGTCTCCCTCTCTCTCTGCCTCTCTCCTGCTCGTGCTCTGTCTCTCTCTCGAAAATAAATAACAAATGTTTAAAACAGAAAAAGAAAAAGAGCCACTTAACCTTATTTTAGGTTTCCTGAGATTTTCTTCCATTTGTTTAAATATTATGTGATAATGGTATTTCTTTAATTTTAGATTTGCTTTTACTCTTATAGCTAAAGAAAGAGATGTTATATTGTCTTTAAATGTATAGAAGAGAGAATAAGAGAAATAGAGTGAAATGCTAAGCTAGCAATCAAGATTTTGTCACTAATTTAGTACCTCTTACCCTGGTAATCTGTATGACTGACATAATAATTTAAATCTACGTTTCGTAGTCCCCTACCCCTTTAAAAACTACTTTTGGGTATTCTACCTCCTTTTTTGATGAAATATTAGAAATTCTGCTTTTTTTTATACTGTGAAATTTAAAACCTCTTTTGTGATTAGTTGATACAAGCACTTGGATAACAGTGTAGGTAACTTGTTTTTTGTGTCACTTGTCTGATTTTTATAGGAAATATAATGGTCACATTGAAAGTAAGCCATTAACCATTCCAAAGGATATTGACCTCCATCTAGAAACAAAGTCAGTTACAGAAGTGGATACTTTAGGTAAGGGGAATCTTGGTAAAGTGTTTTGTAAATCTCATTTTATACTATGCTAGTGAAAGTGCTTCCATTTTATCGTGGCTAGATTTTTTTGGTTAGTTTTTAATCATTAAGTCCATTTTACAGAATACGAAATCTTTTTCAGAACTTAGAAGCTCAAAATGACTTCATTTAAATTCCTTTGTCTATTCACCTAACTTGTACTAAGAATTATTTTTCCCATTTTTCAGAAGAGGCTGACTTACATGTTTGTTATACAGTTTCTGTTTTATGTCGAGATCACAGTCAGTTTTCATTATTTTGAATTCTAGACTTCTTACCATATGTGCCATTCTGCTCCTTTTATGATATGGCTTACAGAAATGCATTTGTGTGTTTGTATTTAATTACCTGTACTAGAATGATTCAGCTCTATGCTCATGTTTAGTAGAAAGGAAAGTGGTTTTAGAATAACAAAGTGGGGAGCACCTGGGTGGCTCAGTTGGTTAAGCATCCGACTTTGGCTTAGGTCATGAATGATCTCATCGGTTGTGGATTTGAGCCCTGCGTCAGGCTCTGTGCTGACAGCTCAGAGCTTGGAACCTGCTTCAGATTCTGTGCCTCCCTTTCTCTCTGTGCCCCTCCCCTGGTTGTGCTCTGTTTCTCAAAAATAAGTAATGTTACAACATTGGACTAGGACTGGATTAGGAATCAAAAAACTTGAATTCAATATTTGCTTTTACCCACTGTGTATCTCTAATAAGTCATTTGGTTTTTTTTCCCCTGTATATCAGTGTTTATAATTGCATAATAACTATGATGATTTTAAATTTAAAATGAAATTTATGTGAAATTATTTGAATCGTATAAGAGAATGATATCTAAGGTGAAACTGTATTAAACACTGATTTTCAAATGGGGCTGTACATCAGAATCATTTGAACAGCTCTTAAAAATAAAGATTCTTGGGGCGCCTGGGTGGCTCAGTCGGTTGAGCGTCCGACTTCGGCTCAGGTCATGATCTCACGGTCTGTGGGTTTGAGCCCCGCATCGGGCTCTGTGCTGACAGCTCAGAGCCTGGAGCCTGCTTCAGACTCTGTGTCTCCCTCTTTCTCTGACCCTCCCCCGTTCGTGCTCTGTCTCTCTCTGTCTCAAAAATAAATAAACATTAAAAAAATAAATTAAAAAATAAAATAAAGATTCTTCATATCTACCTCCGGAGATCCAGTAAATCTAGAGTGAGTTCTGGGAATTGAATTTGTATTTGTTAAAATGCTCTTAGTGACTCTTATTTTTGACCAGTTTTGAGAACTAATGGTTTACATGATAAGTGAGGGATAAAAACATATTAAAAGGAATAATTTTGGTAATGTATAAATCATAACCACCCCAGAAAAGCCTTAAGAGATTCATGTAGCATCTCATATAGAATTATTTATTGATACAGAATGACTTCAAGATATTTGAAAGTTGATTCTATATTTACAAATATTTTACATACATACGTGTGTGTGTGTATATGTGTGTGTGTGTGTGTGTGTGTGTGTGTGTGTGTGTGTGTGTGTGTGTATCTGGGAAGAGTGTCCTAGAACCCAAAAAATGTCCATGAGGAACGGTATAAATCAATTGTCATACTGGTTTTCGACTGGTTATGTCATCCACTTTTTTTCTTTTTAATTATTTTTCATGCAAAATTTAAAACCTTTAAAAGCACTTTGACTTTTTGATTGGTTGTCACATTTCTTTTACTAATTTTATATGTGTGCTTGTATAAAATGTTCACAAGTGTGTAAATACAAGAATATATATATATATTTATTTATACATTCTCCCTGATTTCTAGTACATATTTTTGTAATTTTTACTAATAACTAATATTAAATGAGTAATTATCAACTTACTAACTTTAATAATAGCTTCAACTGAGTACTTGTCAGGCATTGTTGTAAGTGCTTTCCTTGTATTAACATTCTTGTAATTCTATAGGGTATGTAACGATTATCGACCTTTTTTGGGGGGGAGGGGCAAGGACTCGAACTCAATTAAATAATTGGGCCAGGGTTACACACCAAATGTGGTAGAGACAGTCAATGAGAACTAGGCTATTTTAACGAACTTACAAAGATTTAAATTATGTCTTTAGAACATAGCTTATTCAATATTTTGTTTGATTTGTACAGTTTTGAAACTAACTGCAAATGATATTAGTTTAACAAGTGGTCACATAATTTCAAGAGCAAAATAATGGAGAGAGATTTTACTTATGTTTATATTTACGTAATCATTTGTGAATGCATGCTGTGTATGTGTGTTTAGGTAAAAGTAGAGAATTTTCTGCCTGTATTTAAGGTATATTCATAAGCTTAACACAAACCACTAGGCTTGATGAACTATAAATTTTCTTTTGATTCTAATAGCCTATTAAAAGACACATATGTATATTATTGAATACAAAACAAATATAATACTTGGGTTAAATATGTAGCCAAGCATGTGTATAATTTGTACTTTTTTTTGAATGTATATATGATTGGTATCCCAATAAGTATCCTGAATGTCTGTCTCAATTTGTATTAGCTCTATTACAAGAACCTCTTAAAGCGTATAAGAGTATTTGAAAAGTCACTTGGCTGTTTGCTGTAAGAGTTCTCTGGAGGAAGCTTCTGTGAATGTGAGCGGGCATGAAGATATGGAACACTTACTTCACCTGTTATTAATAAAAATTGAAAGCCTTTAAATAAATGGATATTTGTCTATCTGTTCTACCCATTTCCCTGTCCTCCTTCTGGAAGGTTATTCAAAAGGATGATTGTAGTGGGGAAGAGAGGTGGCTAGAAGGTAAGAATCCCTCAACTGCTTGAGGGTAAATCAGACTGTTGTTCCTAGGCTATTACATCTTTCACACACAAAAAAGCTAACACACCCATAATAACTTGAAGCAAATAAAAAATTGACCCAGTCGTAGAAGGATTTGGAATTTTTGCTATCTCACAGAGATGTAAGTCTGGTTGGTTTGTTTTGATATTGTAAATAAGTCTTACTTTGAGTCTGGTATTTTATTTTCAGAATACTTTTTCTGTGAGTGCGTGATTTTAAAATATCCTCAGATATTACAGTTTATAACTAAAATTTTTCTAAAGCAGCGTAGATCATTTTATTATGTGCCAGTGGGAACATAGGAATTGATGTTTTTGTATATGATTTATTTGCACATTTTCAGGAGGTCTTCTACAAAATGATGTTGATATTTTGGACTCTACTCTGGCAGAAGTAAACAAGAATATCTGAGATGAAAAAGATAAAATCATTTATTATCAGAGAATGCTAATTTTCATGTAAACCCTTTGTTGAAGGGGTATGGTGTTATGGAAAATTGACAGGCATTTCATCAGCTTTTCTTGCAGGAGCACAAGAGGGAATAAAAAGTATATTATTTCAATCTGTAGTAACTCACAAAATTATTAATCCTCCTTTAGTACAGTTAATAACTGTAACAAAGTTTACCTCTTCCTTCATAGAAATGAAAAATGTACGTAAGTCTGTAGGACTGTATACCAAGGTAAATCCTGAAGTTAAAGTATCATCCTTGAGATTCTTTAAAAAAAAAAAAAGCTTTTTAATTTCTGTAAAAAACAGCTACTCAGCTAAGAAAATACCAGCTCATTTTGCAATCATGTTTTTAACAGTTTAAATCATTTTTGATAATAATTTTAGGTTTTAAAAATTATTTAATTTATGAGGTATTAAAATTTAATTTTGGATGTCAGCATTCTTGATCTGTTTTCTGCATTTTTAGATTCTCCTATTTGCAAACCTTAACATTGCGTCTCAACAGATTGAGTAAAGTTTAGCATGATTAAAGTTATTATAGATAAATCCTCCTGAGCTACTTATGAAAGTTTAAGTAAACTTTTTTTTTAACTTTTATTTTTCAGCATTGCATTACTTTCCAGAATACCAGTGGCTGGTGGACTTCACAGTGGCTGCTACACTTGTGTATCTAGTAACTGAAGTCTACTACAACTTTATGAAGCCCACACAGGAAATGAATATCAGCTTAGTCTGGTGCCTGCTTGTTTTATCTTTTGCAATGTATCCTTCAAAACATCACTAATATTAACTTATATATCTGTTCGTCTTGTGCAGCTAACACAATTAGACCTCATCTCTAATTTGAAAAAACTTTTAGATTATTAGAGAATTTTTCTTTGTCGAAATCCTCTATATTTAATAGAAAAAATTTTCCAAAGTAGAGGTAGTTTAAAAAGTGAAATATAAGAAAAGATGCCAGTACCTTTCCTTTGCTTTCTCATGTGAATCTTATTGCACAGAGGAGCCATTTTACCCTGTTTTAGATATTCTGATATTTTCTCCCATATGTTTAAATATTATGGGATAATGGTGTTTTTCTAATTTTAGATTACTGTATCATTCTCCCCCTTCCTTCTCCCAAAACAGTAAGGAAATAACTGTTCTATCAAATCAGTAGTCAGTTTTAGTGATGCCCCTGAAAATATTATTTATAGGGGTGCCTGGGTGGCTCAGTTGGTTAAGCCTCTCTTAATTTCAGCTCAGGTCATGATCTCACAGTTAGTTTATGGGTTTGAGCCCCACATCGGGCCCCGCGCTGATGGCACAGAGCCTACTTGGGATTCTTTGTCTCCCTGCCCTCACGTGCATGTGTTCTCTCTCTTTCAAAAACAAATAAGTTTGTTTTTTTTTAAATACTATTACAGCAAAGCATTATAGTGTCTTATTACCTTCCTTGGACAATTTTTTTATTCTCATTACATAGAAGCTAAGTTTTTTTTACAAAATTTTAAAATTTGGTAGTTCAAGTAAGTCATTTCTATTTTGTTTTCCCATGTAAGTATCTTCCTGAGCTCTCAATTCTGTAAACTGACTGCATAGCTGTTAACCTGGGATTTTCTTCATTGACTTTCCAAGAATTCCCTGTGCCTGTTTTTGGATCACATCATCTGCCCTTCCTTGGCTTACTGTTTTGCCAGTATAATGTCCTTGATTATAATGTCCTTTTGCCTCCTATAATGTCCTTGAAAGGGGTGCTACATTTTTTTATTGATATAATCTTGCATGCCTGAAATTATTTTTTCCTCATACTCAGTTGATGGTTTGACTCTGTACAAATTCTAATTGTTGGGAAACTGGATGTCTTCTTGCTCTTGGAATATGCCTTCCTTTCCCATTGCATACACCCTCCAGATGCTTTTTCTCTTTTGGTATTATGAAGTTTTCATCGCTGATTGGGTTAAGTTCTTGGTTTAGCTTTTATATCTGGGAAGTCATCCTTTATTATTGGGCAATTTTTTCCCCTTTTATTAAAATTAAATATTTTCTCCTCCATTTCTACCTCTCCAGAGATAATTTCTTCCAGCTCCTTTCTGTTTGAGGTTTCCTTCCATATTTCCATGTGCATGCAAAGCTACTGCTTGTTTTTAGTTTTAGGCTATAACTGTTACTATTACCATTTCATTCTGGAAATGAGGACTTGGCACATTTGTCATCTATTACTGAACATTTCCCATTCACCTCATCTTCTAGAGATAGTAATGTCATTTTTTAGAGGAATATTTAATGTTTATGTTGTAATTATATAAATACTATTGACAGATAAATATTTGCCTTAATTTTTCATTTGTATTGTTTTTTTTTTTTAATACATGATCTTAATTCAACCTAAAACTCCTCTGGTTGTATAAATCTCTCAATATATCAGATATATGAGGTAGTATGTTAGTTTCATCTTTGAGAAGGTTCTTGTGGAGTCCTTGGACCCAGTTTCAATTGGTTAATCTTTCCACTTGATGCACAGCTATCCCATTGGGATCACCAGTTTTCACTATCTTAGGGACTGTCTTTATTTCTCTTGACTTGGAGCTATTTTTCCTATATTCCATGTCTCTTCCTTGGTTTACTTTCTCATTTGGGTGGAGCATATGCTCTAGTATTAAGAAAGGTTGCATGAGAAGTGCATTTTTTGTGATCTTGCATTCCTGAAAATATTTTTATTCTGGCTGAAAATTACGTGATCTGTTGATTGAGAACAGAATTCCGGGTTTAAAGTTATTCTTTTGGTAATTTTGAAGGCATCGTTTTATTGTCTTCCTTTTCATTCTTTTAATGAATTCTAGTTGCCATTCCAGTTTCTGATTTTTTATATATTCTCTTTTTTTCTCTGGAATTTTTACCATCTTTTCTTTGGCTACGTAAGGTGTTGAAATTTTATGGTGATGTACCCTTTTGTGGATCTGTTTTCATCCATTTTGCTGAGACTTTACTCTCTGGAAATGCATGTTCTTAACTTCTAGAATATTTTTTTGAATTATTTTATTTGTGATTTTCTTTTCTCCATTTTCATTGTTTCTGGAATGTTTATTGTTCAGATACTGGATCTCTTAGAGTGGCTAAGATTCTCTTTTTTCTCTCCTATGTGTTCATATTTTGATAGTTTTTAATTTTGTGGGAGGTTTTTCTCAATATTCCCAAACCTTTGAGTCTCTGTTTCTAATTTCTGCTGCAATTTTTAAATTTTTTTTTAATGTTTATTCATTTTTGAAGGAGAGACAGAGCATGAGCATGGGAGGGGCAGAGAGAGGGGGAGACACAGAATCTGAAGCAGGCTCCAGGCTCCAAGCTGTCAGCACAGAGCCCGATGCAGGGCTTGAACTCAAAAACCGTGAGATCGTGACCTGAGCCGAAGTAGGATGCTTTTTACTGACTGAGCCACCCAGGCGCCCCACTGCTGTAATTTTTAATTACTTTCAAGAGCTCTTCTTCTTTTGTTTTCCCGTCCCACCATAAGGAAATCTGCTTGCTTTAGATTAGGTTATCTTCTTGTGTCTATTTGAGATGTTGATTTTGTTCAGAGTTGTCTTTCTGCCAAGTATGATTTTTATTGTAGGTTGCTTTTGTTTGCTTGGTTTGGTTGCAGTCTTTCATGTTAAGGACTTTTCTTAGCTCTGGTGATTGTTTTTGCCTGTGTGAAGTCTAAGCCACTAAAAAGCTGAATGAAAGTTTTAAGCAGATGGTGAGGCAAGTTGTTGAAACATGTAGATGGGCCAGGGATCATCTTTTTTACCTTCTCCAAAGCATAAATCTCCAGACCTCTTTGAGGTGGGGGCAGTTATAAAGTGCTGCTTTTTAGTAGTGCTTCTTTTTACTAGTCCTTCTTTTTAATATCTCCTGCCACCCCTAATAAGCACATTTGCACTTTAGCCCATTGTAGAGAATTACATGGCATCTGACCACTTCTTATCCTACCTGGGAGCTCTGCAGTAACATCAGGTTTTATCTTAGCTTTCCATTTGAGTTTCCTCATGCTGTTTAGTCAGTTACCATTTACCTGCCTGCTTTCTGGCTTCTGGAGTTTTACTGCTTTTATTCTTCTCATTCATTGTATTTATGTACCCTAAAACAAGTTTTCTTTATACTGTCATTTTGGTGGAGGTGAAGTGCTCAATCTGTTATTTTTATCCACAAGTTTTATATTGACTGTTTAATAAGATTCTGTTTTTTGTCTTCTTTTTCAGGGACTCTTGGTAATGACATATTCCTCCTTTGAATGGTTCTTTAATATATCTCCCTTTTTCCACTTATTCTATAGTATTTTCTTAATTTTTCTCTTAATTTTCTCTTTTAACCCTTTTGTTGAATTTTTTATATCAACTTTTTAAAAACATTTATTTATTTTTGGGAGAGATGGGGAGAGAGGGATACAGAGAATCCCAAGCAGGCTCCACGCTGTCAGTGCATAGCCCAACTCATGGCTCCATCCCATGAACCCTAAGATGATGACCTGAGCTGAAACCAAGAGTCAGCCACTTAACTGACTGAGCCACCTGGGCACTCCCTTGTTATTTTGTTGTTGTTGTTGTTGTTGTTGTTGTTGTTGTTGTTTAATTTTAAAAACTTGGAATGTTCTCATAGCATTCTTGTGTCATGGATACATAATATCTTTATATTTCTAAGGATATTACTATCTTTTAATTTTTAATTTGCACCTTGTATTGTTTATTTTCTGAGTATCCCTCCCCTTTTGCTTTAATCATTGTCATGTTCGAGATTGTTCTTAAATGTCTCATGTCCTTTGATTTTCTGTTTATATTTAATAAGGAAGAATTTAAAAATTAGAAGTTTTGTGCAAGTGGTTGCAACTTGTTGATTGGTGGCCTTTTTTGTGCATGATTAAGTGGGGACTTTATATTATCCTGGGGGAGACCTCTTAATATCAGTGTCTGCAGATTGTTTGGGTCTGTCATTTTCTCCAACAAGAGTTGTCCATTTTCTCATCTTTGGGGTATAAGTGTAACAGCCAGTGTTACAGATACTGATTGGGGAAGAAAACTCAGAGACTCAGCATTCAGTGTATAGGCATTAATTTAAATGCATGTCTGTGTCCCCCTTGTGCCCCTTGTTTTCAGGTCTTCATTGCCACCCTAAGTTTTGCATAAATATTCCCAAGCCCAGTCTTTTCTGGTTTAACATTTTCTCATAGTATTTCTTCTAAGGTTCTGCCAGAGTTAAGGGATGACCATCACCTAATCTGTATGATTAGGCAAGAGAAGTTGTAAGAAGTCTAATTATTGCTAACACAGACATACAGCCTATCCTGTTTTCATTAATTCTGTAACCCTGCCTTTAAAGGTGCCCACTTACCTCTAATTCCTGACTTTTCCAGAAGCTTTTTATGAATGAGTTGGCTTTCTTTTCACTGGATTTTTTTCCCTCTGTAGACCCAGTGTAACAGAGAAAGCTGAAACCTAAATCAGTTTTTGCTTGTCCCGTCTACTTAGATGGTCTTCCAACTTTTGTTGATATTTCTTTTCTAGAAACTGTTATCTCTTCCTATTTTTTGTTTCTTATGGCTTTTAGTTTCTTTCCTATATGGTTTAGTCAAATTTTGGAAGTAAGAATAAGTGCATGTCCTACATCTTCTGTATTCAGCTAGAGACTGCTGAACTATCTTTTAATACTATAAGTGGATACTATTTTAAATATATGGTATGACTTGGCATTCAACACCAGTATCTTCTTTGTTGACTCTTCTGGATTGAATTAGGTATAACGTAGACCAGAAGAGCCAGAACAAAATCTTAAGAGTTGACATCTTTACCAGGTATATATTCTGTTGGATAGAAATACTGATCATGTGTGTCAGTTGAGAAACATCCCCAGATGTCTAGTGCTATACTCATTTCAACAGGAGATTAAGTTGAAGCATTTAGAATATTACTATTTAATTCTATAGTATTAAATATGTGAAAGTATTATGCAGTCAGAAAAAAGACCCATCTCTAGACATCAGGTTATATAAACACCAAAAATATCTTAACTTGGAAATTAGCACTAGCTCCCATGTTACTTTTTTCATACTTGAGTTCTCATGTTCTCTGAAACATCGCTTCTTTTGGAGTATGCTTGTCTTCATTTTCTTCATGGTTGATAGCATGATGTCAAATAACGTTTGTGATATTTATGTTGAAATGCATAAATAGTGCATTGATAACCAGTTTGATTTAATGTGATACAACCCTTAGTACCTATTTACCAGAGAAATTAGAAAAATGTACCTCTTAAGAGCTACTCAGACTATTGTTTATGTGAATAAATTTCATCTTTCATTTCACTCAGTAATGCCTAATAATGTGAGAGCAAAGGTCCCACATAGTCTTCAGCACTGAACTGGCTCTGCTTAGTTTTGATTAGTGCACTCGTGAAATGCACCAAACAATAGCATCTCTGCGGGAATCTAGTAGCTGGCTGTCTCCACCATCCTAGAGAATACAGGAAGTGCTGAAGGGCTTTAGAATCCAAGCTATTTTCTGCCAACTTTGACCCTTCACAAAAGGGATAGGGAAGAAGGAAAGTAGAATTGTGTATATGTTGAGGTATGTGATTTTCCTTCAAACTTGCATCGTGTGAGAAAATGATCAACTGCCTTCAGTAGTATGCAGGAAACCAGAATTTGAATGTCATATCCAGATTAGCACTAGGGAGGAGTCTGTTTATAGCCTATCTTTTATCTTAGTTATAACATATCTGGTATGCCTTTCACATCGTATGAACAGAGTATAACTGCTGTGACCTCTGTTTGGCTTCTCTTTATTTTCTTATTGTATGCGCCTACTTATTAGTCAAACACATGTCTCCATTGATTACATAGGACAATAGCTCCACTTAATTCCAGAGTCACACACACATCAGTTAATTCAGAAATTCTCTGCAGTTGTTACTGATAAAATGTCCTTTGTTAAAGTGGTCCCAAATTTAGACACGAATAATAACTTAAATAATTGGTTCATTTAAAAGCAAGGAAGAAAACTTTTATTTCTGCGGTCATTTTGTTTTTGTCTCCCCATGAGTTTTGTTTTACATACTTGTAGGGCAACAATTAGAACTTCTTCAGAATCTTGGAAGTTCTAAAAGCATAGGAATGAGTTTTTTAAACTTGTGACACTAAAATCTTGAACCTGCTACCTAAAACTAGGCTGTCTTTTATCATCAGCTCTACTTGCTATGTTTCAGCAGAGTTGTACATGCATCTCAGCTGTCACACCTTCCAGTCTCACTCCTAAACCCAAACTAACTCTCAGCTTTTCTCCCTTGCCCATTTGTAATTGTAACCACCTTATTTGGTCAAGTGTGTGTGTTCCAATTCCATTTATGCTGAGTTACATGGTATGGGGAAGGTAAAAGGTAAAGAAAGCCTTACAGTGAGGATGGAACAGTTGTGTTAATTGTCTTTCCTGCATGATGGTCCATGAAGGCTTAGAGTCACTGGAGAAATGTCTACTGATTTTATAATATGAAGTGTATCATTTTTATTTATGAGTAAAGGAAGACAGAAAGTTAAAAATGATGCTTTCAAAAAATCCAGTAGTCCTTGGGTGGAAGTAAAACTTTTAAAAATTAAAACTCTACTATCTATGGATTTTTTTTTTCAAAGAATCTTTCCTTATGAATAAGCTGTATCACGGAGTAATATCGAGTCAATTACGTGAATTTGAGTGAGAAGAAAGCTATTCTACAAAGAATGATAAAGCTTCTCAGTAGTCCTATTATATTTGGTTAAAGGACTGGATCATTAGTCACATTTCCACACTGCTTGTATTTTACAATGTGGATGGTTTAAGGTACAAAACCCTATTATGTATGTTTTTAAGGCTATGTTTTAAATTTTTAATTTGCCTTGGTTGCCAGCCATGCAAATTTTACACAACGACAAAAGTTGGGAATGGTTTAAATTGAAATAAATTCTAAGGTTTTCTGTGTTAAATATTTCAGGTTTTTTTGTGTAGATTTGTAAATTAAATGTTTGTAAATTGAATGCTGCACTTGTTTGCTCTAGGAAATAGACAGCTATAGCAAATTATCACAACTTGTCACCTTTTCTAAATTCCTTAAGGATTCTAAATTGCTGTATTCTTACTTTACAAAATGTTCTGTTTTATATTAACAAGAGAAATGAAGCACTAAACCCTAAAGTGAACTGCATAAGCTATCACGTCTCCTAGTGAGAAAGGGACAGAGTAAAAGCTTTTGAACCTAAGCCAAAGTACTTGTTTGAAAATTTGTACATAGCATGGTGTGTCAAAGATTGTTTTATAAACTTTTAAAGGTCTTCTGTGATACCAATGTTGCCAAATTTTTTACCTTTCAGGTTGGAAACCTAGGGCTATATAGAGAACTTACTTTGAGAGATAAAATCAGTGTTTCTGATTTATTAATTCATAATTGAGATTTTTTTTCCCCTTTTAGCTAGGAAGTGAGAATTTTTCTCCTACACCTAAAAATTTAAGGTGTAGTCTTCATTGTTCTGCTATATTTTTTTGCTTGCTTTTGTTTTGAAATAAAACCTGTGTTTTATGCTTTCAGAAATCCATGACCATTATTTCCTTCCACAGTTGGGCTAGGTTGAGGCTGTGTCTGTAAGCTTTTGTGGGACAGATTTTAAACATGCAAAAGTTTTTGCTTAAATCTGAGAGAAATTTAGGTTCTGTTTCTTTTCTCTTTAAAATAAAGTAATTGAACCTTCCTCTCCTAGAAAATAGGAAAAACTTCTTTAAATTATCCAAGTTGGTTGTTTTGTTTTTTAAGTTGGAAGACAGGATCAATTCTTTTTAAAAGGATTTTACTGGATAGGTCATTAAGGATTAATGTACTTGTTAGTTTTCATTGTACACACTGTGGCAGAATCTTGGTATAGTTTTTAGGTTTCTTTGTAGTGAGAATGCAAAGTGTAATGTGTTTTGAGTATTTTGGTTGCTTTTTATATAAAAATAGGTGTTAAGAGGTTTAGCCATTTGAATAGAAAACAACTTTATTGTTAGTGGTCACCAAAACAAGACCATAATCTTTCACAGAGTAGAGAGCTTTCACTTTAGATGAAAATGACTGACTTGAGTGGAAACATGATTTTAAAAAGATAACCATAAGTTTTGGGAAAAATTTTTTGAGAATCCTCTGTTATTAGGAGAGTATCCCTTATATTTGTTTATTGGCAACAAAATACTTATTCTCAGAATATGATCTCCTATTTCCTTCTCAAAAAAAAACATTGATAAATATCTTTGAATAATTTCAAGATGTTAGGATGTAGAAGACATTTTCTTAATAGGAGAATTGGGTCTTTAAAACAATGCAAGTACAAACTAAACTGAAACAGTGTCCCCATAAGTATATGTTCTTTAAGTTGTTATCCGAGATCTGAGAGAAATTTGCCATTTTAGATCTAAAAATTAAGCTTTCTCATTATTTAAAAGCTCTTTTCTCTGGCTCAAAGATAAATATATTTAAAATGTTTCCTACTGATTGAATCTTTCCACTTGTCCTTGGTTTTTCTTTCCTGTTGTAACTTTTATATTTGCATCTATAATGGCCTAATTCCGGTTGCAAAAAATGTTGATATTGAATTAGAACTTTAAAAATGTCAGCCATGTGGCAGAAAAAAATTTACCCCACCCCTAATGTTTTTCTTTAGCTCAAAGGTTGAAATTGTATGATCTAAAATAAATTAGCCCTTAAAGTATGTGATCCATTCAGCTAAGAACTGAGGGTTAAAAGGGAAAAGAAAAAAAATTATTAAATGAAAAATTTTGAAAATGACCATTTGCATCAGTAGTTTTGCATATACAATTTTGAATATTTACTAATATAATATTCACTATGAAAGGCTAATTAACAGTTATCTATGAAAATAATAAAGGTAGCAGGAAGAACTTATAGAGAAAGCATTTGACCATTATTTTCATTAAATCGTAAATCAGGAACTGTCTTGTCTTTTACATAGTGTTTTTTGTTATGCATGTCTATAAATACAGAAGCTTAATTTTTTTGGTCTAATGTTATTTACATTATCAGGTTGTATTTATTTATGAAAGGACAAAAGTAAGTATATCTTATTTGGAAATTGTGGAAGAAAGAACAGACTTAAAGTCTGTTTTAGAGAAATTTCATTTTTAAATTATTTAAATTTAAGTTATTTTACATATAAGAAATTTTATTTTGAAAGTCATTCAGATACCTGAAAGTATTTCAGGTGTGGTTTATTATTTGTTTTTTTATATGAGTAATTTATGTTTAATAAGCATATTCATGAGATTGGAGCATAAAAGGATTTTTCCATATTTCAAAATAATTTGTTACATAGGTATTAGAGAAATTTGATAAGTAGCTCAATAAGAAACTTTGTTACTATCTCAGCTAGTACAGAAAGTTTCTGTAAGTAATCTCAAAGTTAGCAAAGTTGTCAGTGAGGAAATCTGATTTATATTCTCTTACATCAAATGCTAACAAAAGTCTCTCCTTCTCAGGAAGTTTTTTAGTCTATTATCATATACTACTGTTTGGTCTTATTATATATTAACTGAATAAAATACACATTGCTCTAAAAGTTTGGTAAAACAAGCAGTTGAGTTTTGAGTTGAAACATGGTGAAGATTCTACAGAATATAATCCCAGGATAGATGTCAGTTGGTTCAGCAATAAACTGGCCAGGAATAAACCGTTAGGCACGGGGGTTATTGCTGGAAAATACACAGATTTTTTTATTTTGGAGAAAGACTAGAGCTCTTGGAAAAATGCCTGTTTAGTTCTTTATAAAATAGGTTAAATATTTGTTCTGTTCTGGGTTGTTTATACATCAGGTCTTTGTCAGTGGATGGATGATTAGATTGTTTTGAAATCATAAGGATTTATGATGATACTGTTCCACAGCATTGAAACATTTCTAACAGTTGGTTAGTATTAATTACCATTAACATTTCGGTATATTTTAATAGGATGTGGAAAAAATTTCAGTGCACGTGATTTAAAAGGTAGCAAAACATATACATGTGCTTTACACTGTGAATCATAAGTAGTTTTGGTTCTGTTAAACTCCAGGACACAATGTACTTTTTTCTGGAGTTGAGGGGTATGTTGTAGACTTTATTAAAATCTAGATTGGATTTCTTAAAATGTTAACTTTTATCAAATAATATGTACACATAGGTTATATAGACAAAAGTTCTTAATGCGTTAAAAACCAAGAATCCCCTTCTTGACCCTCCTTGCCACTTCTCATGTTTTTAGCTGATTATTTTGGTTTTTAAAAATCTTTGTATTTCTAAATATAATGCTTACACTATTAATTCAGTTCTGATAGGTGAGGATTTTTTTTCTTAAATTATGCCATCCTCTGTGCTTCTTCCTCTCTTTTATGTTCTTAGTTTAATTATTTTATAATTTTACTGAAAATTGTCAATATTCAGTGATAATTAAACCTATATAAATATTATTCATATGTGAGCATTATAAGGTATTATAGCTTCTGTAATTTTTTCATTTTTAAAAATTTATTTTTTCTTTGTATTTATTATTAATTCCATTACCTTTCCACAAGGTTGCTTATAACTTTTTTAGTTGTGTCCTGTCCCCATGTCCCCCTGACTCCCCTTCCCCACTGGTCCCTGTGGAGATGCTCTTTCTGGAGACCCTCCAATTCTCTAGCTTTTATCTGGAAGGGTTGCCCTTCAGGCCTGCTAGATAATCATCCTTCTGTTGTTATCTAGGAATTCTCTTTGCCTTTTTCCCAAGTTTCATTTCCCATTTCCAGAATTCACTATTTTTCTCTTTTTTGGTTTGTTCATATATTTTGCTGGAGCTTTCTGCCAAAGTGTGCATGCAGAGTAACTAGTTTTAGACTGCTGTCTTATCTGTACTCTCATTAACCTGGATATAGAATTCCAGGTCATCAGTATTTTCCTTCGTAATTCCGAAGACATCACACCCAATGTCAGACTTTGCTGTTAAGGAGTACAGTGTCATGATGTGTAATCTTTTTCATATGAGTTGTTTTTTCTTTATTTTTCTTTTCAGAAGTTTTACAGTTTTCATTTGTCTTGTTTTTGAAGATTTGTGATCTTGTAGTACCATGTTGGAAATCTTTACTTCATTCTTTGTGCTGGGCTTTTGGTGGGCTACTTTAATTTTGAAACTTCGAGTTTGGAAATTTATTTTATGATGCCTTTGATAACTTCTTCCCTTTTGTAATCCCCCCACCCCCTGTTCTTTTTCTGTCTCTTTTGTTAGTCAGATATTGTACCCCCTAGATTGATTCTCTTATTTTGTTACCCTTTACTGCTTGACGGAACTGTTCTTCAACTTTATCTTTTAAACCTATTTTTAAAATGGATTTTGCCTGTCCTATTCGAATTTTTTCTGAGCTTATTTTTGATATCTAACCATGCCTTCATAGCATCCTGCTCTTGTTCCCAAGATGTATTGATCTTTGTTTAGCCTTATGAAATACAGGTATATCTCATGTATAGATATCTTTGTATAAAAACATGTGTGTATCTATTTGTATATATATAATTTTTTTTATTCTGCCGGTATCATCTTTCTTTTCTCCAACAAGTTATTTTCCCCTTTGCCCATTTTTTCTCTTTTATGTAAGATGCTACGCTCTAATGCAAGGATTGATAAACTGACTTGCGTCCGGTTTTTGTATAGCTCTTGAGTGGGTTTCAACATTTTTTAAAGGTTGTTTAAAAAAAAATTAAGAGGGGCGCCTGGATGGCGCAGTCGGTTAAGCGTCCGACTTCAGCCAGGTCACGATCTCGCGGTCCGGGAGTTCGAGCCCCGCGTCAGGCTCTGGGCTGATGGCTCAGAGCCTGGAGCCTGTTTCCGATTCTGTGTCTCCCTCTCTCTCTGCCCCTCCCCCGTTCATGCTCTGTCTCTCTCTGTCCCCCAAAAAATAAATAAACGTTGAAAAAAAATTTTTTTTTAAAAATAAAAAGAAATTAAGAGGCATACAGAAGAATATGATACAGAGACTGTTGATGGCCCACAAAGCCTAAAATATTTGCTGTCTGTTCCTTAACAGAAAAAGTTTTCTGATCCCTGCTCTAATGTCTGGAGATTCCTGGCTTTCCCTTTATGTTCGAGAGTCAGGCACTTTAAGCAAATTGGAAACTATATGTAAGTAGGGCTTGGTTAGCTTCACTGGAGATTATAGCTTGGTAATTCTGAAGCTAGTTTTGTTACAGGTAGATCATAAGGTCATTTTCTATTGGTCTTTTGGACCTTTTGGTTTCTCTAGGAGAGTCTAATCTCCTTGCCTGAGTATATGAGCCTGTTGCACATGTTTTGAAGGTGAGAAAACCTTTGAGTAGGTTTTCATTTATTCTAATTTCAATACAGTTGCCTTAATCTAAATTCTGTACTTCAATTTTAATTTTTTAACTTAATTTAATTTTTTAATGTATTTTGAGAGAGTGGGAGAGAACACCAGTGTGACCAGGGGAGGGGCAGAGAGAGTGGGAGAGAGAGAATCCGAATAGCTACCAGAGACAATCTCTGATAGTACAGAGCCCAGAGTGGGACTCCATCCCGGGAACCATGGGATCATGACCTGAGAGCCAAAATCAAGAGTCGGACGCTTAACTGACTAAACCACCCAGGTGCCCATAAATTTTGTACTTCAGATTCACTTTCTTCAGAGGCTAAATCTTCATTTTCTGCTGGAGTCAGAGTGAAGTTTGTTACTTGGCTGCACAGGGGGTGGAGAGTTGGGCATCCATTTTCTACTTATACAGAGGTCAACTCATACCTGTGTTTTCAGCCTGACACAACACTGTTGTGTTTTATAGAGAATTGTACCTTCTAGATGAGCTTTTCATGGAAAAGCTTAAAAGATTTAAACGTAATTGGGAATTGTATCTGAAGTAAAAATAACTTAATTTTTTATTATATAATCTATTTGTCCTAGTATACATTCCCATACTACTTTTTTGGTATTGGAAGTTTAGTATTTTATTTCATTATATAGAAAACAAGTTATTGCCAAGAACTACAAAGAAATCTGTAATATTCAAAATAGCCCTCTGAGGTGGTAAAGGTATTAGTTGCATTTTACAAGTGAAGACATTGGAGGCACAGAGAAATTATACATGGATGATCACATAATAGCAGTAGAACCAAGATTCATCCAGGCAGTCTAGATCTAGAGAATGCTTTCTTTCCATTTGTGTTACACTGTAGTTCAAGATAGCACATGATATACATAGCAAATGAATTACAGTAGTGAGTGCTTTGAGTTCAGAAGATGATGAGAATGGTCTCGGCTGGAGAATTAATGGTAAGCTTCATAAGGCATATGGAGCTTGAGTTGAGTCTTTGACTAGGTAGAGGGAGGAGAATACGGTAGTTCAGCTAGTGGGTTATGATTTACGACAATATAGCTGTGAAATTTAGGAGATGGTAAATACAGCATTCTGATTTAAGTGGAAGCTTGAACATACGGGTATAGCCAGATCATAATACATTTCAGAATACTCTGGATATTTTACACTGTGGGTTATGGGAACATTTCTAATCTGGGACTCAATGGATACATGGTTTTAAGATTCATCCTAGTATTCAATTTGAATTGAGGATGCAGAAATTATAACATTTTAGGTGCTTGTGGTTAAATGGATTAAAGTAGTAGTGATATAAGAAAGATTATGCCTCATGCCTGGATTAGATTGCCTCTAATTTTTTTTTTTTCTTTCCTTTAGTGTTGACATATTTTGTAATTTAATTATTCTTTGGTAACAGAGTTTTGCAGTGGGTGTAAATCTATGAGAAATTTCATTTTGGTCATTTGATACCAATTGGCTAAAGTGTTGTTTTCTTCTTCATTGTAAAAGGAGTTGGAAATTATCTCCAGATTCTTGTATCCATTTTCAGTAAAAATGAAGCAGTGTTTTTCCAGCCTGGGCTTAGGTCTCTCAGGCAGTGGGAGATATGATAGCTAGTTCTCAAAAGCAGTTCAGTTGTGATTGCAGGGGGTGGGGGTGTATTTTCTTTTTTAATCTTACTCCTCTTTCCTTTTTCTCCCCCAACGTGTAAGCTCTTATTATGCCAAGGAAGAGGTAGACCTGTAGTGTTTGATACTAGTAAAATGAACCACGAGCTTTGTTTGTTTTATTTTTAAGTAATGGAGAAGAGTTAAATGAGTAAGGAACACAGATTCAGAATATCCTAGAGGGAAAAATTTGAGCATCTGTGTTCTAGAATTTCACCATCACTCTTAAGCAGTGTTTTGTGTTTCACTCCTTAAAAGCTGAAAGTTAAGGGGAAGTTTAAAAGACTTGTAAAGTTGTTCCTAACTTGCTTTCTTGGTGCTCAGAGATAGATTCTCTACTTCATTATAAGACACAATACCATTTACATGGCGAAAAGCTTCAGTAGTCCTATTTATTTGAAAAATCAGATTTTTGTTGTTGTTATTTGCTTTCATAAATTTCACACTTAACCTGGCTTCAGCTCTTACTGAAGTGATGAATATCACTTAATCATAGATATAATGAGGTTATGCCTTTAAAATTGCATAATTTAAAAAAATAATGGTATAATAGAATGTTACATGTATAATACTTTGTTTTCTTCTCTGAGAAGTTAGGAAGTTTTAAGCAGAGGAGTCTTAACTTTGTATTTTTTAGTAATTGAACCACTAAAAAATAAATCATAATGTAAATTTAAATTACAGTGTGTTTACTTTGGTTAATTAGAAAACTATCCCACAAGGTAGTTTAGATTAATGCTTTGTAACTTTTTTTCTGCATGCACACACAGCTGGCTCCTCTCAGAAGCATCTTTCATTGCAAACAATGTGTTTTCACCCAGGTTAATGGAAGAAGTTTGCACTGATGGTGTTGCAGACCTTGCCTTTATTTCTGCTCACTGGAGACTCTTGATTACTGTCAGGGTCCTGTCTTGGGTATATAATCTTACTATTTTTTTCCCCTTGGAAAGACTTTTATTTTAAGCAACATGGACTACCAGTGTTTGTCTTTGATGTGAGAGCATTATAGAAATGGAGAAAAAAATAGTGGTAAGATATATGTAGTGATTAAGTTGTAGAAAAGTTAAAAATAATTCACATTACATCTTAAAATGATGCAGAACCTAAATGTGCTTTGTTAAACCCTCGTTAGTCATTTTAATTGAAATTGACATCCTATCAATTTAACAGTTCTACTTAAGCTGACTATTATTACAAAGTCGTGCCAACTTCTGCAAGGATGCAGTATACTCTTATTGTTTATAAATGATTTAGTAGCTTTTAGTAGCCAATATAGAAAGAGGATTGACAAATATGTTTAGGGAATATTTGTACAGTAATGTTAGCTGATTTTAGAAAGAATTATGAAGGAATAGCACATGGAATATCACAAAATACTGCATTGCAGAATAACAAGTGCAAAGTAAATATCACTTTTGAAATTCTTACTTTAATTTGCAGAGATTATTGGTTTTGCAGATTTATAAGACTTGAAGGTTTATAAAAATAATTTAGCTTCCCCTTTCTCCCTTATGCTGAATATCATAGAAAACTGATACCTATTCTTGCATGGGTTAGCTTTTTTCTTCAGTAGAGTTTCAGATTTCTCTATATTTCTATAACCAGAGTACTACAAACTTAAATTGAGCAGGATAATTTTCTGTTAGGGTGCTGAATATTTGCTGTGGGTAATAATTATAAACTAATGGCATTTGCTTGTTTATTAGTCTTATTTTTTTACACTAAAGAAGTAATTTGTTCAGATACCTAACCAAGTATATGTTTAGCCTGAGTTATAGTGGATATCAGAAGACATTTAGAATGCCTGATAAATGTCTTCAGAAGGTGTATGCTAAAGTTCTATAATTGTATTCTGGTTATATGTACCCTAAAGCAAGTATTCATTATAGCAAACATGAAAACATGCAGAGGTGTTTTTAATAAAAAAGTTTAGAGATTATCATCGAGCTTTCTATTACCTGGTTTTGTCTGGTCTTTAGAAGCAAATCAGGTACTTTATTTATAGAATGTAGCATTGTAAATAATATAGTCTATGAAGAAGTAGGTTAAAAAGTTGAAATTAATTTCTAGTACAGCACTTTGTAGGTAGTCAGTACCCAACTTAACATGTAGATTGTATTCTTAAATGTTTAGGCTCAGTCTGTTGACCATCTGACTTCAGCTGAGATCATGATCTCACGGTTCTTGGGTTTGAGCCCCGCATCTGGCTCTCTGCTGTCAGTGCAGAGCCCACTTTGAATTCTCTGTCCTCCCCACCCCCCTCCCTCTCTCTCTCTTTCAAAATAAGCATTTTTAAAAATTTATTAAAAAATGCTTAGAAATAAAATATTTTTCTAGAGAAATAATGCTATAAGTGGCATCTCCACCTGTAATATTAGCCCATGAACATTCATTTGATCTATAAAGTAGCATACAAAACTATATTTTTTTCAGAGAAAATAACACTAATACTAATACGTGATTAGGAAAATAGATCACAGAAGTATTTATCTGGCATCATGGCATTTAAGAAAAAGACAGATTTGTGTGAAAGAGAGATGAGCTATGGTGCAAATAACCAAGATGAGAACAGTGAAAGGCAGGAAGGGGATGATTTGACAAAATGAGGTTAGTAAAGGGTGTTAACAAAATACCCACACACTGTTCTGGGGGACTGGCTGAGCCCCTGTACTTTTTTTCTTTTTCTTTTTCTTTTTTTTTTTGACATTTTAAAGGGGGAACTATAAGCTAAATAAACCTTAGGAAAACAAAGTCATAGCCTTTATAAAACCCAGGCAATCCTTTAAATTCGTAACCATGGGTGGTAAATAATTTATATTGTTGTTATTACCAATGAAAAAAACAGATCGTTAGATTAAAACTTTAATTTAATTTTTTAATGTTTATTTTAGAGAGAGGAAGAGAGAGCGGGGGAGGGGCAGAGGGAGAAGCAGGCTCCAGGGTATGAGCTATCAGCACAGAACTCAACATGGGGCTCGAATTCATGAACTGCAAGATCTTGACCTGAGTTGAAGTCAGATGCTGAACTGACTGAGTCACCCAAGTGCCCCAGACTAAAACTTTTTCTGCTTTGTTTTTTACTTTGAGTATATTATTCCGGGGAAACAGTGTTGTTTTTGATACCATTCTTCAAAAAATCTATTTTACCCTGAAAGCATAGACTCATTACTATTTCAGCTTACCTAAACTACCTTGTAAAAACATTATTTCTATGGCAAAATTCATTCACTAATTGTTTGAGTACCTACTATATGCCAGCATTTTTCTTGGCATTCTAACTACAGAAATGAACAAGAGATAAGAATCTTTGATATAATTAACTTTGCATTCTGGTGGAGGTTTATTTCAAGTTCCTTTTGAAAAATGCCAAAGAGTCATCTATCTTTATTACTTTAAATTGTCTTACTTTATGATAAGTGACCTTAACTAGTGTAGCTGTGATGCTCCATTTATACCCAGTATCCTAGGGAATATCCAAAAGAAATAGAGAATGGGTAATAAGTATATTAACCATTTTTAAATAGGGCAGAAAGGAATACCTTTTTAAGAAACATGGAAGAGAGTTCTTACCCTTTCTTAACTTTTCATGAAGAAGGATTCTTCTGATTATGAGAATGCTTTGAACTATTCACATCTATCATGCATGGCACCTCTATTTTTAGAAGGTTTCAAGTGGTACTACTCAACTACCATATAACTTAGGTGCTGTTTACAGTTTAGAAGAGGCAGTATAATAAGTTAAGTGAATACTCCCTGGATTCAGATCACCTAGATTTAAATCCCTGCTTCCTCTAATTTAGCTGTGTGATCTTGGGCAAGTTACTTAACCCTTTTGTGCCAGTAAAATTTTAAATATATAAAGTAATGGTAATAGTTGGTTAAGGTGAGAGTGAAATGAGTTAATTGGTAAGGCCTAGCACTTATAAATACTAGGTTACAGCTGTTACTATTTGTCATGCTTGACACATAGTTGATGTAAAAGTTGCTTTTCTAGATTTTTTTTTTTTTTTTTTTGCCAAGCACTTTATTATTTTGTTTGGCAGGTTTATGCTTTCAAGGAGAACAATTTGATATAATGGAAACCTGGGTTCTAGCTTTGGATCATCCACTGGTTTGGTCAGTTAGTTGTGGGAAGGGCTCAGATAAAATAATCTCTTTAATATTTTTGTATAAGATTAAACCATTTTAATTTTTTTTTTTGATAGGTGAGCATGTTGAACCTTTGGCTGTTTTTGAATGCTCAACTAGAATTTATTTTCTCTGGAGTTTTTTGTTTAATGGTACTGTGAAATGATGATCCCAGATAACACAGTGTACCAGTGGCTATTACTAATTCTCAAATTTTGAATTATTGGATGGTTTGCAGATTTCTGTGATGTGTGTTTGTGTGTTTAATTCTAAATTACTTGAAAAACATGCCCAATAAAAGATAGCTCCCTAAAATAACCTCTACCTTGGTGTTTCATGTCACTGAGAACCTATTTCATAAAACTGTTGTAATACTCTCCCAGTAAAATTTGAGTCAGATAAAATAGAAATAGATTTTTTCCCTAGTTACACAGTTTAATGTGTGTATGCACTTTTCATTAATTTAAAAATGTTATAAGCTTTGCTAAAATTTGCTTGTTTTTATGACCTATTTCCTGGAAGACTAATCAGATTTTCATTACTTTGTCACTTCCTTCCAAAGGGTACCTTGTAGATAATGATGTTGTGGAATTAAAATGTTGTAGTCAGATTTTACTGGAGTTCAAATCCTGTAAAGATGGTTGTATTTAACTCCCCACAAAGTTACTTGTGGTTTTTCCTGAACTTTTCCTTCTGCAGCAAAGTTCTATTTTCATTAACTACACACTATTTTAAAGTTGAAGATGGTGGTGAAAGATCAGTCTGTGTTACTTTTGGATTTTTTTTCTTTGTGAAAGCAATGGCAGTCTTGATTGTAACAGAAAACTATCTGGAATTTGGACTCGAAACAGGTAATCATTTCAAATTACTTTAAAAATCAATTTTGCTTTATCAAATGTTAATATTTTTTACTTCATTATTTAATTTTTATATCTGATACATTTTTAAAATTAGGGTTGAGGTGTTTATTCTGTAATGTCCTAAATAATTAACTTTTATTATTCTTAAATAAGATCTTCCTTTTTTGTAGTTGTTTTAGCTGAATTTTTTGTTACCTTTTTTCAAAAATGCCCCCCTTCCCCCTTTTTTCCTTACAGTTAAGTAAGTTTCTACAGTGCTAAAGTTTACTCACATAGATAAAGATGCAAATTTTAATGCAAATTTTATGCACACTTATGGAATGTACAAATATCAAAGGGATGTTTTCAAAGACTGTTCCTGCTAATAACCAAATTTTATTGCATTATGGCATACTAATTAGCACATGAAAGAGCTAAGCTAGTCACTTCAACATTTAAGATGTTCTGTTTTCTAACATTTTATTTCCAAAGAAAGATTCTGTATTAAGAATTTTTTTTTTCTCTCCCTGCAGGGTTTACAAATTTTTCAGATAGTGCGATGCAGTTTCTTGAAAAGCAAGGTTTAGAATCTCAGTAAGTTTTTAAAAATACTAAGTATCACTTAAATTTTAATTTTTCCATTTTTTGTACAACAGCATTTTGTGGCTTTTTGTTTTTAATCTGTGAGGATTTCTTTTTAAGTAGATTGTCCCTTTTAGAAATATCCTTGCTCGTAATTTTTACATGTGTATAAAGTTAGTATGTTTCATAGAATTCTTATTTGTATTCTTATTTGGTTTAATTCCTTAAATAACTTTATACTGAGTTGTATATCAAATTCTATGTTGAATTTATTGGTTGGGTTGTTACCAATGTGGCTAGAGAGGCCTGATTTAGTTTATAGTTCACCCAAATATGGCTCGTTATAATTGAGTAAGAGAACTCTTTTTGTAAAAGTTTACTTAGTTTTTATTAGTTATTGTGGTTTGTAACATAATGGATTAGAAGAAAGGCAATTCCTAGAAAGTTAACTTAGAGAACTTCTTACTTTTTTAATTTATTTTTATTTTTTTATTTA
The DNA here is from genome assembly GCF_016509475.1 of Prionailurus bengalensis. Taxonomy (NCBI): domain Eukaryota; kingdom Metazoa; phylum Chordata; class Mammalia; order Carnivora; family Felidae; genus Prionailurus; species Prionailurus bengalensis. Next base: position 151,571,592 of record NC_057343.1, on the reverse strand, counting down.
TAGGGGTCCTGTTTCAAAACTTACCTTCAAATTTTTCCTGGCTATTTTCTGTTCACTCATTGGGGCTTTTTTGACATTTCCTGGATTACGACTGGCTCAAATGCATCTGGATGCCCTGAATTTGGCAACAGAAAAAATTACACAGTAAGCGGAAAATGTACATAAGCACATGCAGATAAATATATGTTTTCCATCTTAATGAAGGTATATTATTGTAATGAAATAATAAATTATTGTATTAAAAATTAATAAATAACCGTTTGATGTCATACTACTTCCTCTTCTAGAAGCAGGTTTCTTTTATTCACTTCTAAATTTTAAGTCCTATGTTTAAAAACATGTATCATTTACTCAATTTCCTTTTCACTTGTTAAAATGGAAATGTCAGTACTTCTGTTAGTTCTTTTTAAGTCAGAAGTCAGTGTTTATGAAATACTCCCTATAATTGAACTAAGGATCTGTGGAAATTTTCTTTAATCAGAACATTTTAATTAAAATATTTTATTTAAATTTTATGTAAATAATTTTATGCAAATAATTTTTTACTTAAAATGTTTTTATTGTTTTGAAAGTTAAAACTTTGTACATAAGAAATAAGTTTTGTTTTTTCTTTTTTAATTATTGATCTGTTTATGAGACCCTTGTTAAAATAATACATTATTTTATTTGGAGATTGCTGATACTGTACAGTGTTAAATATCATAGATTGCTTTTAACTGCCAAATCCTATTTTAGTTCTCAAATGGAGAAATAATATTTGAGTCTCCACATATAGTTCAAAACCCATTTACCATATTCTTTGTGGTTGTTACAGATGTTTTTTGTTGACTGTTAGACACCTTGGCAGAACGACAGGTTTATATCTCTCTGAATTCATATCCAGACCAAATTTCCGTCTTGTCTTCATGTTTTGCAGTAGAAGCCCAAGTTGAGAATATTCCATTTTGATATTTGTGTATATAATCTTTGAGTTTCTCTGAGTGATCATTTGTCCCAACATTTCTGTTCTTTAAAACCCTGTATTTAATGAAATTGTTTCTCTAGTCTTTTCACATTATCTCTCTTACCTATGTCATTTTCCTTTATTTTAATTTTGCAGTCTTTTTGGTTTTCTCCTTACCTCTATTTTTCGGCATATGCTCTATGTGTGTGTTTACTTATTCTCACTTCCCAGTAACCACTTCTTCCTCCCTCTTTTTTCCCTTCCTTTTTACTCAGCATGCTCTTGGCTACATCCTGCTTTTCTCCCAACATCCATCCATCTCTCTAATGGCTTCTTTTAAAACAAAACCTGGTTCTCCCCCTCCTCTCTACACACACACTTCAGTCCACTAACCCCAGTGTTAGGATTTAAATAAGCTGAAAGGGTGGGTGGAGGGGAGCCCTTCACCAGCTACTGAAACCGCTGTGGGCTGCTCCTTGATACTAGAGTGTTCCCTAGCAACACTGCATACCTAATACTGCTGAATACTGCTGCTTTCTTCCCCCGCACCCGGTGGTTTACCCAGGCTGGGGGATGAAAGAATCACTTTATAAAAACATTTAAAGCATTTGGTGGTAGTTTAGGGTTGGGAGGGAGCCTATCTTCGTTTCCTTTTCAGTAAAATGTAGCTTCTTTTTAAAAAAATTTTTCCCTTTGAGGTTGGGAGCTTTATTTTCAGTTCATTGCAGCCCCCAATCGTGTTTTAGCACTCTGCCATGATACAGGAGTGTGGGCAAGCTTGTTCTGTTGTGAGAATAGCAGGACTGGCACAAAGCGCGGCATTCTCCTCACCCCCACCTCACCCCCACCACCAGGCACTAGTATGTGTTTTCATGCCAGAGCTTAGAACCAGAGTTCCACCTTTTTCGGTCAGGTTTTCATGGGTTTCTGACCCAGGCCTGTTTCCTCACACAGGTCACTGTCATTTGCATTGTAGTGATGATTTTAAAATGTTGCATGTATGTATTTAAAACTGTCCAGTTAAGCCCTTCACTGTGGTTAATCATGAAGCAATATATGGTAATAAAGCAGAAGAATTTGTCTTTTTCTAAAATAAGAACTGTCTTTAGTAGTCATCTGCCTTTGTGGGATACAAACTTAGAACATTAATTAACAATGAATTATAATTCAGACCTAAAACCTTTTAGTGTATCAGGTATTTTGGTTTTCTGGAGTAATGTAAATTTCCTTGGTACATACAGGATAGGGAAATTAATTTCAGGCATGTTCATCATATGTCATGAGGAAATAAAAATATTTGAATCATGATTTTAATAGTCTTATTCAAACATTATACATGATCATTGCATTTTGAAAGTTTCCTTATGTGTAAGTTGTTGCAGTAGGTTCCATGTGCCCTATGCCTGCTAGTATTTGGACCTTGCTAACACTGTTTCTTTCTTATACATAGTAAGGAGGCACTTTGTTTTAGCTGCACTGAAAAAGTATCAAAAGATGATGCCTGTATACTGAAAATCCATTGGATTCGTTGACTGTGGAAAGTTAGGGAATCATTTAAGTACCTGTGTATTAAATCAGGGATATCGTGGGAGATTGTTAAAGAACACTAGAACAGAACTGAACAGATTTTGATTTTAGTGCTAGGTCTGCCTTTAACCTGTGATACTCCCATGAGCAAGTCACTTAGCTTTCCTGAATCTAAATGTTCTCATCTGAAAAATTCAGATAATGAGGTAGTTTTGCAGGGGCTCAGATCAGTGTCCTGTAATAAGGATAAAAAAAAATAATGATGTCAGTAATACCTTATTACAGAATACTGAAAATAAGTTTCTACCTCATTTTTTAAGTTCCAAGTTCCTGTAGTTTATTAGTGTATTTTATTCCTGGATTTTTATGTTTTTTTCTTACATACTTTCAGAACATTACTTCATATCAACTTCTTGGCTCCTTTATTTATGGTTCTGCTCTGGGTTAAACCAATCACCAAAGACTACATTATGAACCCACCACTGGGTAAAGAAAGTGTCCCTTTGTAAGTATGGGTATTTGGTGTTGTTTCCTTATTGAATCATAACTTTTTCAAAATGGTATTTTCTGTATTTAAGTTTTTTAATGATAATATTAGGACACTGTACTTTTAAAACATAAATAGAAATGCTAAAAGATGTGTTCTAAAACTGAAGCTACTGGCAAATCATCATTTAACCTTTTTATGAATGTGAACAATTACTAATCCACACCAATATTGTCTTGCACACTTGTAAGTTTTTCTGCTTCCTCACATCATGTCTAGTTGTTACCTGGCATTTTTCTGGTTTGGGGCCTGTTTTTAAGATACTTTCTGCAGTTCTTTTTTTTCCCCCCTTAATTGTGAAAATTATGGAGGAAATAATGAGTAGTACAAATGGAAACTCATGTTCAGCCATTATAAGAGTTGTTGATATTTTCCATATTTGCTTCCCCTTTTTTTGGTTTGTTTTTTGATGCAGTAGTTTTTCAAGTGAATTAGAAGCCTAATATTTTTATCCCTAAGAGCTTTAGTATGCACCTCTAAGAAATAAGGGCATTTTCCGACATAATATTATCATTATACCTATCAAATTTTAAAAATAATGCCTTAACATTATTAACTAATATTAGGTTATATTTCCCCTTTTAACAGAACTAGACAGTAAGGAAACATAGAAACAATTTATTAAAAGGTGCTAATAACTGCATTTGATATATTAACTCATTAACCTTGTGGAACCATGTTAGAGTAATAGAAAGAATCAGACAAAGCTGGTTCAAACCCCAGTTGTGATCTTCACTGAAACTGTCACTTGAGGGAGATTATTTAACTTCACTGAGCCTCTGTTTCCCCATCTGGAAAATGAAGATAATAGTATCTACCTCACAAAGTTGTCATTGGAATTAAATGAAAGAATACATGTAATGCAACCAGCTGGAAGTAAGTGCTTAATAAATGTTTCCTTTACTGCTCTGCCTCACCAGAATTAAAGTGGAAAACCTTGACTAGTCATTGACTACACAGTATACATTTTATATTAATGTATTTCTTTTAGATCCTGGTACATATTTGTCTTGGAGTACTCAATCAGTGATGACCATGATGGTTTTTTGTTTTTTTTTTTTAAGAGTTAATCTTAATGAACTAGGGAAGTATCTTTTGAAGTTGTAATGTTTTCCCCCCATACAAGTAAGTCTTAATGGTAGTTTTAACTTGAAAGATTCACAAAGTTTTTAAAAAGTAATTTCACATAGTTCACTGTCCTATATTAAGCACCTGATATGTGCTAGAGATTAAAAGAGATGCTGAGCATGGTCTAGGTGTTACTTTCCAATTACTCACAGTGTTACCTTTTATCAAAGCAGAAACCATGGTCTTTTAAAAACATTAAACCACAAAAGGACATCAGAAGTTACCTCTTCTTTCTAAAATCCTCTGAAAAAGCATCATAAGGGTACATCTTCTCACCTGGAACCCTCATCTTAGTCTTGAGGAATTGCTCACAGCTGAGCCAGCTTGAGCACATAGGTTAAATGACTTGATAGAGAGGATTCTGAGCCATCTGATTTCTTCATAATATATCAGAATTACTGGTTTTCCAATGATCCCAGTCAGGAGCTCAGCAGAGAGGTCATATTGAAATATCTGTATAATCAGACAAAACTCTAGGCATGGGTTGTTGACTTGGTAGTTCCACATGTAGTCCCCTATAGTTTCCTTTTTTCTTAAACTCTCCAGTTTAAGAGCACTCCACTTCTCTCCATTTCACAACCAATTTTTTTTCACAGACAAGGGTAGATAAAGAGGATCCCATGTACTTTCTGCTTTTTTCTTGTAGATATATGTTACTACATTACTTTCATGATCCATTTATCTGTCTAGTTCTATTGTGCAAGTCAAAGTATTCTATAGTAAGGCTGTTGTATAGTGGGATACTTTTGTTTTATATCTCCAACTGTAGCTACGTATAAATATCCTGTGTTTTATATGGTGAAAATTGACATATTTAACTAGATGCTAACATATTTTGGTTTTTGAGAGCACCATATCAACTTTTTGACCTGTAGAATGACAGAAGCTACATTTGATACTTTGCGACTCTGGCTAATAATCCTGCTGTGTGCTTTGCGGTTGGCCATGATGCGCAGTCACCTGCAAGCTTACTTAAACTTAGCCCAGAAATGTGTGGATCAGATGAAGAAAGAAGCAGGGCGAATAAGTACAGTCGAGCTACAGAAAATGGTAAGTTTCATACTCTAGTCACAATAAAAATAACAAACACTGTAAGAAAACAAAGCCTTTGATTTCCTTTAATAGTAATTTCATCCCATCATACTCTTAACGAAAATAAATGGTATAATCCTAAATTGATACATATTAAGAGACCTCAATCTGATTGTGGGGCGAAGTGAAGAAAGAATCTCAAGTCCTCTTCCTGCCTTAGTACTTTAAGTATCATACAGTTTGGGTTGCAAAGCTATAGTATGTCTACTATTGCTAAATGGGACCCCAATTGATTTGGAAAATACTACAATATATTATGTCTAGCCTTTAAGACTTGCGAGGTAGGAAACACTAGTTTTAGTGACTAAATTAATTCCATTTAACATTCTTCCAAGTATTTGAACATGAAATGTAAACATTTAACTTAATGTGAATTCCAGAGAAGGAAAGTGCTACGAATCCATGCACCATTATAGTTAACTGGATCTATATAACCTGATCTTGTCTTTTTTAGAATTTTGATGTTGGGTCCCCTATTTTTCACTCTTCTTTCATAGTCAGGGACATGTATCAAGATTCAAACACTTTTCTTTTGTTTTTCTGTACAAATTTTCACACTCTATAGTTTTACCTCAAATTTTAGTTGAGTATGTTCATATAGAATGGGGATTTAATGTTTTTATTTATGAGGGGTTAATGACTCGGCATGTTATTTTTATTTGATGTTTTTGGTGTCTGTCTAGAGATTTTAGCATTTTATTTTATATTTGAAATGTAACTGAATATGCCATTTGAATTTAAGTGATTATTTTCTCCAATTTATATTAATCGCTTAAGAAGAACTATTTTTAAGGAATTTATTTTAATATTTTCACATTTTAAAAAACTCATTTTCCAACTAAGCCTTTCTGAAGTCCATTTGGGGGCATTTATAATGAAGTGTAGACTTATTAGCATTTAGCTTCCTTCCCAAGATGGAATTACTTATCTCTTAAGCAATTCATTTTGATAATTACATGAAAGTTAAATTCACCCATAACACATTCACCATATTAGACACTTAAGGATGTTGTTGTTTGCAGGTGGCTCGAGTCTTCTATTACCTTTGTGTCATTGCACTGCAGTACGTGGCCCCTCTGGTAATGCTGCTTCACACGACTCTCCTTTTGAAAACACTAGGTAGGCATGCCCTGGTGACAAGAAAGGGTGTCGGTTTCCTTTCTGCCTATAATTAATAATGCTTTTTGTCACCTACAAAGAAATAGGCCTCTTAAAATTGTTTTCTGTAAAAGTTTTTTTTTTTTTTTTTTTAATTTTTTTTTTTCAACGTTTATTTATTTTTGGGACAGAGAGAGACAGAGCATGAACGGGGGAGGGGCAGAGAGAGAGGGAGACACAGAATCGGAAACAGGCTCCAGGCTCTGAGCCATCAGCCCAGAGCCCGACGCGGGGCTCGAACTCACGGACCGCGAGATCGTGACCTGGCCGAAGTCGGACGCTTAACCGACTGCGCCACCCAGGTGCCCCAAAAGTTTTAAGAAGAAACATGGAAAACTTTGAGCTGTGGAAGTTGATTCATCATCTTGGATTTGAAAACTCAAGTCCATATAGTTTTACAGTATTATGCTCTATTTGTTTGTAAGAATTGTTTGCTGAAGGTTAATTCCAAAATTTACTGAGAAACTCGAATGAGCACTCTTGGTCTTAGTTATTTTGTGTTGTAAGAGGATGATATAAGATTTTTGTTAGTGCCTAACGTTTAAATTATTTTAAGGTCCTTGTATATTTATATGAATTGCAAGATCCTGTAGTGAGGTCTACTTTAGATATTGACAGGATAAAGATTTCTCAGTGGAAGAACAAAGTTCTCCCATAAGTCTGTTCACTAAACTATCAAGTTTCTGTGTGGTGTTATTTGAGAGCTATCCATTATTGACCATTTCCCTTTGCTTAGATCAGGCAATAAGCCAGTGTGGGGGTTTAAGAAGCCCAAAGGAACTAGCAGTATTAGTTGGGTGTGCTTAGTAGATACTATAGAGCTGATGACAGATGTAAATGGCCTTTAGGAATCTATGGAACCTAAAGAAGTAGCTCAATTATAAATTATGTGACTCATATCCTATCCAACATAGTAAAATATATGATGAAAAAGTTTCTGGAAGCTAGCTATTAATAGTGTCTCACATTGAAATCGTAGATAGTTTCTGAGAAAGAAATTTATTCTGATAGTGTAGAGGTAGAAAAGATTTCTAAGAAGTTACTGAGTCTGTCCCTGTCACTGCAGTAGAGGTAGTTGATTAATGTATTATACAAGGAAAAAAATGTTTTTATTATTTTACCAGATTTTACTGCAGTTAATTAAAAGTAAATTAGGCTTTTTATGTGTACTTTTACTGATAAGGCCAGACTGTAGTCTAGTCAAGTTAAATGAATTTTTACCAGGTATGTAGAAAGGTTATTTTACTTTATTTTCAACGTGAAATAATTTGTTGTACCACTAAACTTGTTCTCAATTTCAAGTATAAGTTGAAAAAATTATTTTATTTTTTTAATTAGAAGCTTTGAAATTAGTCATTGTTCAAGTTTTACTTGTGTCTTGAATTTTCTAGGTAATCATTCCTGGGGGATTTATCCAGAATCTATCTCTACCTTGCCGGTGGATAATAGTCTACCCTCCAATTCTGTTTACTCTGAATTGCCATCTACTGATGGGAAGATGAAGGTAACTGTTACACAAATAACAGTGGCACTGAGCAGCTTAAAAAACATTTTCACTCCTCTGCTTTTTCGGGGACTTCTGTCTTTTCTGACCTGGTGGATTGCTGCTTGTCTCTTTTCTACAAGCCTTTTTGGGCTTTTCTATCACCAGTATCTGACTGTGGCATGAATCTCCGTTAACAGAAAAGGATATCCAAGCCACACTTTGAATTGAAATATCTGTGCCCTTGAAGGGCTATCGGAAACTAGAAGAAAGCAAATACAAAGGAAAAAGACATATCAGCATATCTTGTTTTAAATGCTTCCTCTGTATTCTCAGGGTGAATCAATGGTATAATATTTAAAATTACAGAGTAGATTATTAACTACTATACTGTGGCATTGGAATTTTAACTCCTTGTATTAACTGATGGTGAGAGGGCTATCTACAGAGGTAATACTTATGATTACCTTGGTTTACAGAAACCTCCAGCAGTCTTTGAAACTTCTCATATGACTCTAGTTCTTGATCGATTGCTCTTAATGGTATAATGGTACTGTTAATATTCATAGTGGCTGCCTATAGAACAATCTTCAAACTGAGCCATGCTTTGGAGGAGGGAAAGGAGCTAAAGTCACCTCTGTTGGTAATATATTAGTCACTCTTCAAATAACAACAATAGCAAAATCCAACAGAAAGGAAGAAATAGCTACTGTATATTACAGTAAAGAAAGCTGCATAGTAATTTTAAATTTAATGGAGATGTACATGGTTAATATCTACAAGTATTGCTGCTTGAGAGTAGCAAGAGTATTGTTTTAAAATGTATTTTATCCAACTTGAGGGATCTTTTAAAATGATTGGCTATATGAACATTTGCTGTTAGGCTTGGAACTCCCATATTTTATTTTATTCTTTGATCCTAAATATAGTCCTTTTAATAGTCTAAAAATATTTATCAATATTGATCTGACTTTTAAAAAATTACTTTAATCCTGCTGACTACCTGTATGTATTGTATATATATTATATATTAAATATATAATATATTGAAATTATAAAAGATGAAAATATTGAATCCTTAAATATTTTAAGTTGCTGAATGTATATTAAATGTGACTGAATGAGATGTCTTTGTATCTAGAAATTTTCTTTCTTTTTGGAATGAGATTAAAATACATTTTGAAAGTTCATCAGATTAAGCAATTTATTTGCGTTGCCTATGTGTGAGACTGCTTAAAATTATATAAGTACTTAGGTGATTTCTCCCAAATAAAAATCTTTTTTTTTTATCACTTTTCAAAACTCAGAAACTTTCCCACTAACCAAATCTACAGGAATCATTTAAACATTGTTAAGTAGGATTTGTTTTAAGTTCATAGTGTTTAGAATTAGAAATGTTAATATTTTTTGATAGGATGAAATTCAGGTAATTTGAATGATAAATTCATATGAAATGAAAAGAAAAAGTAAATTTTTTTTGATGCTTTTTACATGTAAAACCTAAAATTAAGGGTTTCAGTTATAAAGGGAATGAATGTAAGAGATAAATAAGGTTTGTGTGTGTGTTGTTTTTGTTTTGTTTTGTTTTTTAACAGAATTTATAGGTAAATGTTCTTCCATGTTAAGGTCTTGAGATTACATGTTAATGTTATTGTTTCAGTGCTATTATCACTGTTGAAAGCACTTTTGAAGCTCTTTTGGAATTCCTTCCAAGGCTTGTGGTTCACATTCATTCAAATAATGGAATACAGCAAATTCCTATCTTTTGTTACAGACTAAATATTTTGTAATTAGCTGATACTTTAAATATGACTGAGTAATAAGTGCTTAAATTGGATAAGATTCTTTGGTTGAAATGAATTGTTAATATAGCCTAATGATAGTTCATGTGTATTTCCAAAAGAAACATTCCAAATACATCTTAAGATAACAGAATCCATGAAAATAAGGATCTTCTAACAGGATGACAGCATTTATAACAAGATTATGACATTTATTTTTTATGTGAAAGTTCTGATATGTTGGACTTGAAAAGAACCTCACCTGATATTTATAACGATTTTTATTAAAGAGCTACATTTTAAAAATTAGAATTAAAGTTACTGTTTTGAGTTTCAAAGATTGTACTGTGGTAGAGTAATATGGAGGGAAAAAGGCATAGAATTTATTATTGGATGAAATAACATGCATTTCTGAAATACTATTGATTCACTCTTTTTAAACTTGAATTCTCCCTAAGTATACTGTGAACGTTTGCAAACTGCACATTAATTTAAGTAATGGGTTTGGTTTTTTTTTTTTTTTTAATTCTTTCCAAACAAATTTAAAGAGAAAGATTGTTACAACTACTAACTGGTTTATTTAAGCATCTTGTCTTTGTACACAAATTCTGTTCGTAAGTGTAAAGGGTTTGTACTTTATGTAAAACAAACAATATTTTTAATTGAGATATAATTGACATATAGCATTTTATTTGTTTTAGGTGTACAACATAATTATTTATATATATGTATGATTCCAAATAATATTTTAATATTGTTAATTAGGCCAGTAGAATTCTTTTATTTTTTATGTTGGATTCTGGTCAATATAAATGCTTCATAGGTCAGTTACTTTACATTTCTGTTAAAGTAACTAGGAATCCTTACAATCTTGCTTCATATAATTTGTAGAATTGTATTTGATAATTTGTTGACTCCTGCCTCCCTATTCCCTGCCCATTGCACTATAAAAATCAGAGCTCTATTCTCTCTCCTACCCCCATTCAAATGTCTGAAATGAAAAGCATATAATTTTATCTTAATATCCGTATGCAGTTTGATTATCTTTGGCATTTTCCCCAGAATTCCAATTGCTATGCATAAATGACCAACGCATCCAAGCAGAATGGGCTCATTGTCTTATTGTTTCTGATATAAATATCATTGGTAAAATAGTGACATTTCTTCTTGAGTTATGATTCAGAAGAGATATTCATCCATTAATGGAATTGATAGGTCCAGGAAGCAATAAGTAGAATTCATTATGAAATCTATAATTGGAACTTCACTGGATAGATTTTATTCTTTCAAATGAAAGATTAAATTCCCAGTACTGAAAAGCATAGGGTCTCAACATTCTCTGAATTCAAACACACTTTCTGAGCCATCTCATAATTGAAAATGGTCTATCATGGTATATGGCTCTATTCAGCAAAATAAAACTAAGTGATTTTTGAATGTGGATCATCCTGCATCTTCACAGAGCTTTAGGTGGCTTAAAGAATCAGATTTAAACACATTTATGATCCTAGACCATGAACCCAGTATCTCAGATATTTCTACAGTATCATCTTTTAACTCCTACTCCTCTCATTATGTCTGTACTCTGGGTTTCTAACTCAGCTGGCTATATGCCATGAAAACTCTGACCTGGACACTAAGGATGATCACAAAGCTAATGTCAACCTCTCGCTTCTTTAAAGTGGTAAACATTTTACTTATTTTATTTCTTCCTAAGAAAAAGAAAAACCAGATTGAGCCTGTCCTTATGCTTGTCTTTTGTTAGTTGAACTTCTTTCTTTTTAGCTACGAACTGTTAATGTTGGATGGGCCTATCTTTAATGATTCAGACGGTGTGTCTTTTTCTATTTCATTGTTCTTTCCTTTTTTTTCCCCCTCAGAATCCCTTTATGTGGTTACTCCTCTCCTTTCTCCCACTTGGCCAAAGACTGTTCATTGTCTTAAATAAGGAGAAGCAGCATAATTTTGTGAAAAGAATATTAATTTAAACACCAGGAAACATCCTGTTTCTGCCTTCAATTAGCTATTTTTTGCACTTCTTATGCATTCAACCTATACTAATTAAATAGAATTGAATTATCGTCACTGTTGACCTCAATTTTATCATAAAATAAAGAATTTACATTAAATGTATGGCTGTGTTTTTCTAAATCTGATAGCAGTTTCTCTTCGTGTTAGCGTGAGAAAGATAAAGAGCAATTTTTGGCTTTAGGAATGGTTACAGATCGTGTTAGAGGACTTTGACTTACTGTTTGTTAAAAACTACTTCACAAAGAGTGTTTTCTCCAGGAACATTTTGCTTTGTGCTCATTTAATTATTCATTCAGAAAATATTTATTGAGTACATTTTATATTCCCTAAACTGCTCTACATACAGCAGTGAACAAAACATCAAAATCCCTCCCCCCCAAGGAACATAGAGTTTGATGTAGGAATGTAGCAAAATGAATATGAGTCAAATGTAGGACATATTAGATAGTGATAAGTTCTTTTTTGTATGTGTGTGATGTTTATTTTGAGAGAGAGAGAATGCACATGCTTGTGAGCTGGGGAGGGGCACAGAGAGAGAGAGAGAGAGAGAGAGAGAGAGAGAGAGAGAATTCCAAGCAGTCTCCGTGCTGTCAGCACAGAGCCTGGTGTGGGGCTCAAACTCATAACTGTGAGATCATGACATGAGCCATAAACAAAAGTGGGACACTTAACCAAATGAACCACCCAGACTCCCTTAGATAGTGATATGTTCTAATGAGTGGGAAGGAATCCAGGAAGGGAGAATATGAGGTTGGAGGGTAGGGATTAAAAGAAAACCTCACTGAAAAGGTAATTTCTGAGTAATGACCTGCAGGAGATAAGAACCACCATAGTGTTTTTTTCTTATTATTCCTGTAGTTCATTGGTTGACAAAACACCCTGATTGCTCGTACTTTGCTATTTGTGAGCTCCCTAATGAAATTTTAGAAGAGATGGACAATATTGTATAGTCCGCTTTTCAGGTTGGTATATTGTACAGGAAGGATTATAGGCATGGAATTTAAATGCTGCTTGTTTGCTAATGAACAGTAAAGCATGTAACAAATGTAATCTCCTGAGTCCACTTGTTATAGTTTTTCTGTCAGGTGCTTTTTAACTTAATTCAAACATGTTTACATTTTATTTCAGTAGAACTTTTAAAGACTCAGGATTTCAAATGAGTTGCAGGACCCTAGAGCAATATGATGTGTCCATTTGGCAGTCAGATTTTACCCACCAGTTCTTTAATCTGTCAGATAATCTGTTACACAAAGGTAATTTACACAACGGGTAACATGACTGAGGAAAAATTCGAATTAATAACATCTTATCGAAATTTTAAATAGATAACACAATTTGAGTAAATCAAGTGTACCTACTGCTAAAGTACTAAAAATGAAGGAGATGTATTTTTTAAAATAGTGCTCTATAGAAGTTAGCTTTAACATCTGTTTTATTTATTTATTTGGAATGCATTTTTCTTTCTGTAATTCTTGAAAACAATTTATATTTATGAATAGAAAATTCCAGAAGACTAAACAAATGAAACTATGTTAGTAGAATTACTTTAAATAAGTAGCAGTGGTTAACTTGTAGGAATTACTGTGATTGCATTTATGTGTATATATTACTTGTTCTGTTTCCATCATTTCCTTAGAGCATGAAATGTAACTTTTTCCATGTATTTAAATCTCTATCATTATAGTAGATAGTCCATGTACCAGTTTTGGATAAGTGCCTGATGTCTAAAGTTGAGATTCTGTCAACTGAATAGTCTGTTGAAACTGAATATCAGCATCAGAGAAAAAAACAGAACTATAGGAATAAACAAATTTTATTTAACAGATTTTAACCTTAAAAAGTTTTTGTTATGTAAGTAGTGACATTTTAAAGGAGTAGCATTGCTAGCGCCTGGGTGGCTCAGTCGGTTAAGCATCCGACTTTGGCTCAGGTCATGATCTCCTAGTTCGTGAGTTCGAGCCCCATGTTGGGCTCTGTGCTGAAAGCTCAGAGCCTGGAACCTGCTTCAGATTCTGTCTCCCTCTCTCTCTGCCCCTCCCCTACTCGCATTCTGTCTCTCTCTCAAAAATAAAATAAAAACATAAAAATTTTTTTTAAAGGAGTAGCATTGCAACAATCGAGAAAGCGGAGTCATTTCAACTGTTGTCACTAAAATAGTCACGGTTCAGAAAATGAACCTCAATCCTTCATTTGTAGTATGTAGTACTTCACACTACACACAGAATTTAATTCAAGAGGGACCATATACCTCATTGTAAAAACTAACACCATACAGGGTCCCTGGGTGGCTCAGTCGGTTAAGCATCTGTTAAGCGTTCGACTATTGGTTTCGGCTTGGGTCGTGATCTCCCAGTTTCGTAGGTTCAAGCCCCATGTCAGGCTCCACATTCACAGTCCGGAGCCTGCTTGGGATTCTCTGTCTCCCCCTCTCTCTACCTCTTCCCCACTCACACTGTCTCTGTTTCTCTCAAAATAAATAAGTAAACTTTAAAAAAATTAAAAAGAAAAATTAAACCATGAAGTTTTTAGAGGAAGTCAGAATAGCTTGGTAATTTTAAGGGTGGACAAAGGTTTGTTAGTATGCAAGCAATAATCAAAATTTGCTTAAAAATTTTTTTAATGTTTATTTCTGAGAGAGAGAGACGGAGAGAAAGAGAGACAGTGCTCCAGCCGGGGAGGGGCAGAGAGAGGGAGATTACAGAGCCTAACACTGGGCTTGAACTCATGAACCATGAGATCGTGACCTGAGCCAAAGTTGGATGCTTAACTGACTGAGCCACCCAGTTGCCCGAAATTTGTTTATGATTAAAGAAATTTCATAGAGATTTAAAACTTCTCATCAAAAAACTTGTTAAGAAAATAGACACGTCACAACATGAGGTAAAATGAGGTAAAATATTTGCAAACATGAGGCAAAGTACTGGTGTTCAAGACATATAAACAACTACCAAAAAAGAAAAAAAAAAAAAAAAGATGAAGGAGTGGGCCAGAAATTTAAGTAGACCCTTCACAGTTGACCAAAAAACACATGAAAAAGTACTCAGCCTCTAGGAGTTGTTGTTGTTGTTTTATAAGTTTATTTATTTTGAGAGAAAGAGAGAATCCCAAGCAAGCTTTGTGCTATCAGCACAGGGCTTGACATGGGGCTCAGCTCAGTCTCAAACTGTGAGATCATGACCTGAGCCGAAATCAAGAGTTGGATACTTACCTGGCTGAGTCACCCAGGTGCCCCAAACGCTAGCAGTTTTAATATGATGATCCTTATTATAATTTTGTTATATTTCTTTTACTGAATTTGTTGACGTTCTTAGATCACCAGGTTTTTATCTCAGGTCAAGTTAAAAGACTGAACATTTTTTCCATCTTAAGGAAA
The DNA here is from genome assembly GCF_016509475.1 of Prionailurus bengalensis. Lineage (NCBI taxonomy): Eukaryota > Metazoa > Chordata > Mammalia > Carnivora > Felidae > Prionailurus > Prionailurus bengalensis. The sequence continues at coordinate 151,556,529 of NC_057343.1, read as the reverse complement.
TAAGTTCAAATACAATTGCGATGCATTGTTGCATTTTACAGTTTTTTTGACTGCAAGTTGTCTCTTGCAGACAAATGTGTTGAAAGAAAAGAGTGTTTGATTCTTAAAAGTTAGGATGGTTACTTAAAATGTTAAGTACTAGCACTATCAAGCATAAAAGGTTTTTCAATTACATGAGAAGACATAAGCAATAAATTTGATAATAGTTTTCTTTGCCTCTTTAAGTTCTGATTCTGCTTGAGGGTATTAAAAGTTCTTGGCAGAAGGAGTGGATTTTAATTTCACATTTTAAGTGAGCGAGCACTTTCTGGTCTTGTCACTTCATTTGAGTACCTCTTAGAAGTACCATGTTTGTAGTTATTAAGCTATATTTGTTGCTGGTTGTAAAGCAATTAAAAAAAAAACCTTTTTGTCTGTTACTTTTAAAAAAGTAAATTTCTTCCACAACTCATTGACACTGTTTTCTTTAGATGATTTTTCCTCTCTGTTTATTTTGGATAGTTTTTATGGCTATATGTTGAAGTTCACTAAATTTTTTTTTTTTTTTTTTTTTGGCAGTGTCTAGTCTGATGTTTAACTCATCCAGTGTGTTTTTCGTCTCAGACCTTTTTTTAATCTCTAGAAGTTAAATTTGGGTGTTTTATATTTCATACATGTCTCTCCTTAACACGTTTATACTTCACTTTCTTGAACGTATAGGGTATAAGTTTATAATAGTTGATTCAATGTCTTGGTCTAGTAATTTTATCAGTTGTGTCACTTTGGAACTTGTGTCTGTTGATTGATTTTTCTTCTCTTTGTGGGTCAATATTTTTTCATTTGTTTGCCTGCCTGGAAATCTCTGGATGGCAAACACTGAATTTTGCCTTGTTAGGTACTGGATATTTTTGTATTTCTTTAAATTTTTCTGAGCCTTGTTCTGGAATGCAGCTACATTACTAGGAGACAATTTTGATTCTTTCGAGGCCTGTCGTTAAGACAAGGGTAATCTTTAAGTTGGTGCTAATTTTTACCCACTAGTGAGGAAATACCCTTGTGAGTACTCCACCAGTGCCCACTTTGACTTGTGGGAGCAGGAACTATCCCAGCCCATTTGAGTCCCAAGGATTGTTCTGCCTGTTCCTTTCTGGGGGTTGTTTCCTTAGCATTGGGTGATTTCCTCAGATGAATCCATTGATCAACACTCAGCTGAAGACATGAAAGGACTTTGCCAATCTCAGAGCTTTCCCTCTGCAGCTCTCATTTCTGATACTCTTCCCTGATTTTTTTTTTTAATGTTTATTTGTTTCTGAGAGAGAGAGAGAGAGAGAGAGAGAGAGAGAGAGAGAGAGAACGTGAGCAGGGGAGGGGACAGAGAGAGGGAGACACAGAATCCAAAGCAGGCTCCAGGTTCTGGGCTGTCATCAACACAGAGCCCAACCCGGGGTTCGAACTCATGGGCCACAAGATCATGACCTGAGCGAAGTTGGACGCTTAACCAACTGAGCCACCCAGGCGCTCCTCTTCCCTGATTTTTAGTTGCCTTTTCCTCACAAAACTGTCATCTCTGGGAGACCACTGGGCTCAGTTTAGGTTCTTCTTCCCTGTGCTGTGGCTTCAATGCTTTAGTAAGTTAGAGCAGAGTTCACCTCCTAATTTTCTTCTTTCAGGGATCACGGTCCTCTGCTGCCCTTTCAATATCTGAAAGACTGTTGTTTCATGTATTTCGTTCCGTTTTTTAGTTCTCTAAGATGAAAGAGTACATCTGATCCCTATTAACTTCACCATGGCCAGAAGTAGAAGGCCCAGCTTCCGAGTTTTAATTTTTTACTGGAGATTTTTTATTCTCCATGAAGAGTCTGTTCAGAGACAGCCTTCCATTCACATATATTTTCAAAGATTTGTCACTTAACATTGTTTGTCATCAGGGAAATACATATTTAAATCACAATGAGATAGTGATATATACTCGCTGGAATGGCTAAAATTTAAAAACTGACACTGCTAAATGATGACAAGGATATGAAGCAACTGGAACTCTCATACTCTGTGTTATAACTACATTGGAAATGATACAATCACTTTATTAAAAGCTCTAGTATTTTTGTTTTTAGTTAGGCTCCGTGTCCAACATGGGGTTCGAACTCACGACATCACGATCAAGAGTCACATGCTCTACCAACTGAGCCAGCCAGGTGTATTTCTGGTAGTTTTTTTTTTTTTTTTTCTTTTAATAAAGCTAAGAATACAGCTGCCCAACAACCCCACAGTTCTACCCTTAAATGTTTACCTAAGATAAGTAAAAATAAATCCACAAAAAGATATGATACGCATAGCAACTTTATTCATAAGAGCCCCAGACTGAAACAGATAACATGTTCATCTATAGTAGAATAAACAAACATATCGGTACATGTGTTCAGTGGAATACTCAGCATAGTAGTGCATAGTAATACCTGCCTAGTGACTTCCTTACAAAGGGTACGGTATGGAAAGGGGGGGGAAAGCTAATTTTACAGTGGAGAAACCTAATAAACCTCACCTTAACAAAGTGATCAAGTTGTTAACATCAGTAAATTATGTTAGTAGTATGTGCCCTTAATAATGTGATATAATGAGAATGATGATTTACTGCTATGGTTTCCCTCCCCCAAACCCATAACACCAGTATAATCATGAGAAAAGCACCAGAAAGAGGTCCCAATTGAAGGACATATTATAAAATACCTGACCAGTACTTCTCAGAACTTTTCAAGAATGTCAAAAAGAAGGAAATTCTGAGAAACTCTTAGAGCCAAGAGGAGATTAAGGAGACATAATGACTAAATCTAATGTATCCTAGATAGGATCCTGAAAGAGAAAAAGGGCATTAGGTAAAAACTAAGGAAATCTGAGCCAAGTATGGACTTTAGATAATAACAGTATATTGATATTGGTTCATTAGTTGTGATAAATGTACCATAATAATATTAAGATGTTAATAATAGGAGCAACCAGGTATGAAGTGTATAGAGCTCTCTGTACTACCTTTGCAGTTTTTCTGTAAATCCGAAGTTGTTCTACAATAAAAAGTTTATTTTAAAATATATGTGAAGTTTATCTACAGTTTTATTAAAGTTACATAAATATTAGACTCCAGGAATACTGAGGAAGAATAGAGGTCATAGGTTTCTAAATGCAATGGAGTGCTTATTCTTAATGCAGCAAGATAAGGAGAATAGGACAATATAATATATTCTTCATGAAGCTAAGTTGATATAATTTAAAGATTTGTTCTTTATCCTAAGTTTGTTTCTAGAGTTTGTGATGTTACAGTATCTTTTGCTTTGAATTGATGCTAATAGCAAATTTGGTCTACTCCTATACAATCTCAGTAAGAGTTCATTATTAGACCCTGAAATTAAAAAAAAATCTGAGCCACCGCCCTTTTCAGTTCATTTCCTGAAATCTTTCAGAAAATTTCTCTCCCTGCTGTGTAGAGCCAAATACTGTTGCTTTATAGTATTTCTCTTACATCTACCTTTACATATTTGAAGAGTCTAGATACATATCTGATACTTTCTGGCACCCTTGAGCGGAGGAAATAAAAGCAGAAGAACCAATGAAAGAGTTCCCACAATCTCATCTCACATCCATGCAGTGGAGAAAGGAAATTCCAGGATCTTCCAAAGTCAGATTATCAACTCATTAGGTAGAAAATGAAGGCCCTGGAAAATAGGGCAGCCCAGGTCAATGGATTCAGAAAGTGGTAGAAATCTGCCTATAATGGAACCCAAAAAGGTTAATCATGGGTTTTGTGTTTTAGGGTGGAGTGAGGTAAGTTTTTTTCTTCCTAGGTTACAAGATTTGTAAGCTCCACTGATCTTTTGAAGCTACCTGAAAATAATTTAAACATTCACCTTCTACAACTGCTATTACCTTGTATGGTAATGCATTTATTTTTTATTTTATTTTATTTCTTTGATTTTTATTTGTATTTATTTTGAGAGAGCACAAGGCGGAGTGGGGGGGGGGGACAGAGAGAGGGAGGGAGAGAGAATTCTAAGCAGGTTACGCACTGTCAGCACAGAACCTGATGTGGGGCTCCATCTCCCGAACCATGAGATCACAACCTGAGCTGAAATCAAGAGTTGGATGCTTAACCAACCAACCCACCCAGGGCCCCCCCCCTTTTTAACTTAAATACATCTATGTATTTTAAAGTTTGTTTTTGAGAGGGAGAGAGTACAAATTGGGGAGTGGTAGAGCGAAAGAGAGACCGAGGATCCTGTGCAGACTGCACTGACAGCAGAGAGCCCAAAGCCCAGTGTGGGGCTCGAACTCTCAAACCATGACATGAGATTATGACTTGAGCTGAAGTTGGACCGCTGAACCCACTGAACCACCTAGGTGCCCCTGGGTAGACATTTGCAGTTAAAAAGCACAGTGAGATTTCAGGTGTTCTCATTGATAGCCATGCCTCTGTACCCTAAGTGTATGTTGTAGTGAGTATATCCTCCATTCAAATGTGCGTTAGTTTGCCCAGCAAACGTTTAATGGTTCCTCTCAGCCACTATAATGTGTGCTATGCATATAAATGTGAACAAGACAGTCTGCCTTGAAGTGGCTCCTAATCTAGTTGAGAGACATGATTGCCATACAGTATGGTAAGTACTTTGTTAGAGATTAGTGTAAATTTGATTTTTAGGGGAAACTTTATGAAGGACAAAGGCTGCATTGAAAGTTGGAGTTTATGTAGTTGAATTGGCTGAATGTTAAAATCAAGATGTTAAGAGTTATCAATACTCTTAATGTTAAGAGTAATCAAGGCAGAAATTTCAAACTTAATAGTTGGAATAATATTGAAATAAAAGATAGATTCACCAATCACTGATATGGTGGCAGCTGTCTGAAACCTTATTTAAACCACTGTTTAAGAAGTCTGGGAATTGAATTATAAACTTGCTCTTAGTAGGATTCCATATTTGTAAGATGAAGAAAAAAGATAGTCTGTCAAGGAAAAAAAGAGATGGTCTGTGTCAGAGTCTACAACTCCTTGAGTTACTAATGGGACACAAAGTAGAAAACATTAAATGTATAAAGCAGACATTTGTCCAGAGACTGAGACAAAGGCGGAATTTAGATTAGAGACAGTGATGGGACACCTAGGTAGCTCAGTTCAGTGTCTGACTCTTGATTTCAGCCCAGGTCATGATTCTGGGGTCTTGGGATCGAGCCCTGCATTGGGCTCCACACAGTGTGGAGCCTGCTTGAGATTCCCTCACTCTCCCCCTGTCCCTCTCTCCTTGAGTGCAGTGTCTCTCTCTTTCTCTAAAATAAAAAAAAAATTTTTTTTTTTTAAAAAAGATTAGGGACAGTGGAGGAAGGAATGAGTTTTGTACTGCAGAGAGGGGAGAGGTGGTCTAATGGCTGGAATGTGGAATCCTTCCACATTCAGTGCCAAGGCAAAGACCATGTTATCCTCTCAAATGAAGATCATTATATGCTACTAGGCAAAATGAAGAAAGTTCTATCCGCTGTTTTCCTGGATCTCTTCAATTTTGACCTTCTCTGAAAAATATACAGTTTAAGGTGACTGACTCAAACTCACACGAATCCCTGGTTGTGCTGCTCCTGATGTTGGATGGTGTTGAAGTGTAAAGTACATCGAGCTAAGGGAAAGTTGAATTGCCGATATATGTTATTCAAATTTAGTGGGGTATATTTATGTGGTTTTCTGTCACTTCCATGTGTGGTTATTGTTGGCTATCCAAGTAAAAGACTGACTTCTAGAATAGTTCTAACTTCCACTGTGCTAACTGACTCATCCAGCATCCTGTCATGAGATGCCAGGCCAGAAGTATGTCATTTAATAAAAATATATTTGGGATGCCTGCATGGCTTAGTTGGTTAAGCATCTGACTCTTGGTTTTGTCTTGGGTCATGATCTCATGGTTTGTGAGTTCGAGCCTCATGGCGGCTCTACGCTGACAGCACAGAACCTGCACAGGATTCTGTCTTTCTCAAAATAAATAAACTTAAAAAAAAAACCACACAACGAATATGTTGTTTCACTGTATTTTGTGACATAGTTGTTATTTTCAATGTTAGAATAATTGTGATGTGATTTTTTTCATTGTAAGTAGCTATTCACTTTTTAACCTAATTCTATATACATAATTATATATTTTTCTTCAAGAGAGTTCCCCAAATTGTTTATGCTTCAAAACCCACAAAACCTGAATCTGCCCATGTTTAACTCAGCTAATAGGACTTCAGCTTATTCTCCCTTCTGCTCCAATAACCAATCAATCAAACAAACAAGTGACAACAATAATTTGTCCATCTGCCTGCTGATGCATGTAAGTACGAGAAGGTAAAATTTTATTTCCCATTTAGATATACAAATCTTTAAAAACGACGTGCCTATTTGAGGTAGTATTTCACCTGGTTGAGTTTCGGTTATGTGTAATCGGTTAGTCCAAAACTCTGACTCCCATATAGTTCCTACTTCTTTTAACTGCGAGAAAATGAAGGCACACGATTGATTCTAGAGATGAGGATACATTATCAACAAAGAGGTAAACAGGCCAGAGGAAGGAGGCTGAGAATTTAGAAAGCCAAGACCAGCCACATCCCTATTTATCCTGGTAGAGTTACAAACAGAAGCTTTGGACAAAGGAACCATTCCTCACTGGGGAACTTTTAAAAAGTTTTCAGTGACCCTAAAAGCTGGACTGTTTTTTAGGAAGCTGCCTCCAGAGGCCACTTAGCAAGAGGATAACTATTAAAATAATAATTCTTTGGGGCGCCTGGGTGGCGCAGTCGGTTAAGCGTCCGACTTCAGCCAGGTCACGATCTCGCGGTCCGGGAGTTCGAGCCCCGTGTCAGGCTCTGGGCTGATGGCTCAGAGCCTGGAGCCAGTTTCCAATTCTGTGTCTCCCTCTCTCTCTGCCCCTCCCCTGTTCATGCTCTGTCTCTCTCTGTCCCAAAAATAAATAAACGTTGAAAAAAAAAAATTTTTTTTTTAAAAATTAAAAAAAAAAAATAATTCTTTAAACCTCCTGAGAGGTTTGGCAGCTTTGGTAGACTTGATTTTTCTCAGGTGAGTGGGAAAATGGTCAAAAGATTTGGCATGTGGAGGAAGCTGATTGGGCAGATAAAGGCTGAATATAGGACTCTAGATTTAGTTGGGTGAGTTTTAAGCACTATTTTGTAGGTAAGAATATGTAAGTGGAAGATGCAGGGAAAGACCTGGATTCAAATCCTACTTTATACTACTTGATATGGCCTAGTTCCTTCTGCTGTATTTTGAAGATAACAGCAACCCTCCAGGGTATTCAGGGTTGTCATAAAAATAAAAATAAATCAGTAACTGACACATAGGCCAGGGGTTCATAATCTGGGGTACACAAATGGCCTTGAAAAAGGAAAGTAAATCTTAAAATTTCAGCTCCACAAACTCAAAATTTCATTCAAATATTTCTCTGTGTGAACACTTTGAGGAAAAAGTGGTTCATAACTTTCATCAAATTCTCAAAGAGATTTGTGACTAAAAAGATTAAGTGTCATTGAAGTAGGATCTCATTTATGTTTGAGAATGAATTGCAAAGAAAAAGGTTTGAAATTCTCCCGAAGTAGAATAGTCACCAAAAAGTAAAACAGCTGGGACAGAAGGGAAATAGGTTATAGTGAGGAAAATGATCAAGTTGACACTGATTAGATTAAGTAATTCTATATTTGTACTCAGTACTAGTCTTTGTAAGTATATTTCTGTTTCTATAATGAAAAGAATATAAAACATTTTCCTCTTTTTTTCATTGCAGTAATTTTCAAAAGCATTGGAGTAAGAGTTTAAAAATTAATAATGTAGTCCTGGCCCTACCACCTGAAATATTATGCGATTTCTGTGCAAGTCATTTGCCTCAGTTTCCCCAAGTGTAAAGTAGTAGTGGGAAACCATTTCTTTTTAACACTATGTCTCAAAAATTGACTAATAAATGAAAATATGTTAACTTTTTTTTGAGGAACGAGCTACTTAAAATCAAGATGTTATAACATATTTTTCTTTCAAAATTCAATCTCTACAAATTTTAGCAATAATGACATCCCAATTCATTGTAATCATTTGTCGAGGAGCTTTAACTTGGTATCTGCATTGATAGTGGATATCATAAATAATCAGTTCCTTTGCATGTGTAGTTTTTACACAGCTAAATCATACCAGTGATATCCTATTGCCAAAGTCCAAAATCGCTATGTCCCACAGCACACAGACTCACACACCCTCATTCACCCATCACCCAACACAACTGTATGCATCATTATATACTTAGCGTAAAGATCACCTTGGCAGGGCTGGAGGGCGGGGGCTTTCTTCAATTTCTGCAGTTGAACAGCTTCCTCTCTTGCCCTTAATACTTAACTTGTTCAACTCTGTTTTCTCTGCCAGACTATAAGCACCAGGTGGCAGGAGTTGAGTTTTTCCTACTACTTTGTCTCTAGGACTTAGCAAACAGCCTGATTGATAACAAGCCCTTAAAAAAGATGATTATTATTACTTTAGTTATTTTGAAACTGTCTTAAATTTACACCAAAGTTTCAAGGATAATACAAAGGACTTTTTAAATTTGCTTAACTATTTGATGGTAAGTTGCTCACAAAATGCCTTTTCTATCCCTAATCCTATAGTGTTTTCTTGCCAAAGACATTCTTCTGTATAATCACAGTACAACCAGCAAAACCAGAAATTTGATATTGATACGACTTCCATCTAACTTTTAAACCATAGTCAGGTTTTGCCAATTTTTTTCAGTAATATCCTTTATGTAATCTAGAATTTGACTCCCTGAATTTAGTTGTTAGGCCCTTCAGTCTGAAGTAGTTTTTTAATCTTATCTTGGTTTTCATGGCCTTAACCATTTTGAAGATTTTAGGCCAGTTATTTTATAGGATGACCCTTAGTTTGGATTTCTCTGATGCTCCTTTATGAGTAAATTCAGGTTATTCAACTTTAGAATTATCACAGAACTGATGTCTTGCTTTTCTCATTGTAGCCTATTGGCTGGCACACAGTGGATGATGTTCACTTTAGCCCCTTGGTTAAGGGGGTGTCTGCCACTATAAAGATGTCTTCTTATCCCTTTGTAATAAGTATTTTGTGGAGAGGTACTTTGAAAAAATGTAAGTATCTTGGTCCTTACCAAACTTAGAATTCATTTAAATCATATGGACTACTGTTTATTAATGAGTCATTATCTGTTACTATCATTTTTTAAAGTTTATTTATTTTGAGAGAAAGAGAGAGAGATCATGTGTGCACACTTTGGGGAGGGGCAAGAGAGAGAATCTCAAGCAGGTTCTGCACTGTCAGTGCAAAGCCTGATGTGAGGCTCGAACCCACCAACCAAACTGTGAGATCATGACCTGAGCCAAAGTCAAGAGTCTGACACTCAACTGACTGAGCCACCCAGGTGCCCCTGTTACTATCATCATTTATTTTGATGCTCACATTGTCCCACTGCCAGTGCAAGTTCCTTCAAGCTGGCTTTTATGACCTTTGAACATGTCTCCATTGTTCTCTGAGATCTTCCTTACTTTCTGGCACAGCCAGGCATTCCAGACTCATCTTGCACTTTCCCTCTTCTGGAATCAATTATTTCTCTAAGAAACTTGAGTTTCTTGTAGTGAAGAATGGTATTTAGAAACCATGAATTTAGCATTCAGGTGTATATGGCTGTTGGATCGTTCTTGTTCCCAGACTTTCTCAGAGGACAGAGCCATGGGATAGAGGAGTGTAAGTGCACGTACACACGCACACACACTTGTGTGAACATGCAGACACTCATTGACAGTGATGTTTATTTTCACATTCCATCTACGTTTGTTGATAACCATAGCAGTGCCACCTTCCCCACCATGGATGGCCACCTAAAGCCTTTAAGTTCAGCATTGTTCAGGAAGGGGAGGGGATCAAAGAGTACCTTTTAAATGTCTGAATAAAAACGCACTTGACATGTTACTCACCTGTGTTTCAAGTTCATCCAGCCTCTTGATGTGTTTTATCTCCTTTTCCAAGGCTAATCTGCATTTCTCTGGGTGTATGATAGGGAGGGCTCTGCCTCATTGGAAGAGGAATATAAAGAGTCAATGCTTTTTTACCTTTATCGTAAGTTTTTTTGTATTTGTTTAGCTCAGTATTTCTCACTTGGTCTTTTTGGCAGGAAAGAAATGCTTTATTTTAGGATTGTCACATACACCAAGGTATTTTGTATCCCTCACTCTACATTCACTATTGCCACCTGAGGCCCCCTACTTAAAAATGGGATAACTGGGGCGCCTGGGTGGCGCAGTCGGTTAAGCGTCCGACTTCAGCCAGGTCACGATCTCGCGGTCCGTGAGTTCGAGCCCCGCGTCAGGCTCTGGGCTGATGGCTCGGAGCCTGGAGCCTGTTTCCGATTCTGTGTCTCCCTCTCTCTCTGCCCCTCCCCCATTCATGCTCTGTATCTCTCTGTCCCAAAAATAAATAAACGTTGAAAAAAAAAATTAAAAAAAAAATAAAAATGGGATAACTAAAAAGCAAAAACAAAGCACTTTTACACATTTCCAGCTGCCTTGTAGGAAGGCCACCTTCCCCTAGTTGAGAACCCCTGGAGCTCTTAGCAGTTTGTTTAATAGTTGTTTTCTGATACATTCTTAGGTTCACGCTAATTCACATGGAAACTCTCAGAGAACAGTTTGACTACCTCACTCTATTCTCCATCGAGTGGGTTAGCCTTGTAAAATCAATGCTTTCTTTTTGATCAAGAAAAATTACACAAATTTTTGACTTGGTAAATGTCCCCTGTTGATCCTATTTTGGGTACTGAGACCCAAAACCAAATGCTGCTTTGTAAGGAGACTTTCTTCTGTCATTGAAATGTCCCTTGAATTAATTGAAGTATGTAAGCCTTAAATACAAAGCTGTCTGAAGCAATTGGACTATCAGTATTTAAATTAAGGCCCCAATGCCATATATGAAATGTGTGTTATTAGCTTTTTAGCTATATGTTTTCATAGGAATGGTAGATTGTTTGGGCTTAGGCAAGTTAGCTTCTAGCTAACAGTCGGCTATACTCAGCAGGCTCGTAAACAGAGAGGGATTCAGTGCTGTCTCTCCCTGATGGACAAGGAAGGGCCACATTTTCTCCAGGCCAACAGGCTACAAGAACAGGTCCATCCTCCTTCACTGGTGGTTTGTACAGCGGCCTACCTGCACTGGGAAGATAGCACAGTCTTCAGCTAGAGTTGTTTCTTTCCTCTGAGTCTCAGTCCTTTTAGGCCGCTATAACAATATCATGAGTAGGTGACTTATATATAAACAACAGAAATTTATTCCTCATCCTTCTAGAGGCTAAAAGTTTAAGGTCAGAGTGCCAGCCTGGTTGAGCTCTGATGATGGCCCTCAGTGAGGGCCGTCTTTTCAGTTGCCGATAGCTATCTTCTGACTGTGCCCTCTTGTGATGGAAAGAGGGGCAGGGGGAGATCTCTGGGGTCTCTTTTAAAAGGGCACAAATCTATTTAGGCGGGCTTCATCCCATCTCTGACTTAATCTCCTAATGGCCCCACCTTCTAATATTATCATGTTGGAGTTTGGGATTTCAACATATGAATTTCATGGGGACAAACATTCAGTCCACTGCACAATGGGACTCCATAAGAGTTTCCTTGTGCCCTGCTCTGCCCTGAGTTTAGAGGAGAAAAAATCTCCTAGTTCCACCATCAAATATAGGAAGGGGAAATAAATAAGTTTCAACTCATGCTATGCTTGAAAAATTACTTTAGACTTGAGAGTAAGCTTTGTATGAATACATGATAGGATTTTAAAACTTAGTGGGGTGCACTGCTCTGTTTTGGGTAGAACCCATGAGAAAGATATTTACTGCTTACCAAATATGTGTATGTTCCCTCATAACACTCAGTTCTTTTGCAGTTAGGTGGGGCTGTGTTGACTGGTTCTACCAACTAAGGTGAGCTAGGGCTGTGAGAAGAGTTGTGTGTCACCCAGCCTCAAATTTATAAGGATATATTCATTTTTATGAATGCTTTCAAGTGAACTAAATTTGAGTTGTACTAAAACTGGACAGAGATTTCTGAGATAATTTCCAGCCATCCCAGGAAATGAGAGATATCATTACATCATTGAATACCTCCACTTAGAACCTAATGTGTAGTTTTATTTGGTTTGGTTGTAAACAAGTTTGAACCAGGGTTGATATTCATTACCTGAAAGGACCTAATCTGAATGGGATTGCTTCAGTAATTTAAAGAAAAAAGCAGATTAGAAAATTGTGTCAACATGACAATATTTCATTGCTCTTCAGTTAATAGTTTAAGCCATAGGAAATTTATTTTAACTCAAAAGGAAACTCACACACTGTAAAGTACATAGTTCTCGTCCTTTGCCTTCCCTTCCCTTCCTTTTCTTGGGAACCTGGTACATATTATTTCAAGGGCATTTCCAAAGACTTGCATCAGCAATTTTTATACCTATGAGTGGCTTCTTTCAGTTCATTTAGGATCCTGGACAGATGTAACATACACACCTACCTTGGGGTATCTTATCTAAAATCAAATATTTCTTCATCTGAGAATTTTTTTAGGATTTTGATCACTTGGTGCTTTTGAAAAATGAAGATTTTGCACACTGTGTCCTTATGACCATTTTTTTTTTTTTTTTGTATTTGGTGAACAACAGAAACAAGGAGAAAAAACACAGAACAATTTCACACCTCAAATTGAAGGAGTTGATTACCGTCATTTTGATGATGCGCCTTTTATACGTTTGCAGTGGTTAAGAAAGACGTTATGGTTTGGAGCATGAGCACTTTAAAATGATTCAAAATTATTGAAGAGCTACAAATTTTATAAAGTGCTTCAATTTGTTACTGACTAGAGCAGCAGTGGAAGGATTCAGCCGAGCTTTCAGTACTGTGCACAGTCTGCAGACTCTCTCATAATCTTTCCAGGTGTTGCTCCTTTACATGCAGGGGCTCTGTGTTCCTGCCCAGAGACAGCTCTCCTTCTGTTCTGGAGACCTACGTGCCACAAAAGCAGTGCTCACACGTGGGTGTGGTTTTAGCAATGCTGCTAACTCCAAAGCAGCCTTCTGTTGTTATTTGGCTTTACCAGAATTTAAAGACTGTAGGTCTAAAAAACTACTAGACTTTTGGTCACTTGATTTAGTGTCCGGATGGGTGTAGGCCTACAGGGAGTGGAAAATAAGTGGCATAGATGTAGGCAAGGTGGCTTAGAGAGTGCAAAATTAGAAAGTGACCTTTTAGTCCCTTGGAGACACACAGAGACTAATGTTTAAAAAGTCGGTGCTTTTAAGAGAGGCCAAAACTTTGTAAAAGCGGGTTTTAAAGATTTCTTTCTGCTTTGCCATTAGCTTGCATTATTTTGTTGGACTTTGATTTGCATGTTTTAAAGCACCAGTAAGTCCTGCTTGTGTAAAATAAGAAAAATAAGGCACAGTCATTGAAATTTAAAATGACCATGTGCTTTAAATATTGATTTGTAATGTGGGGTTCCACTAAAGCACATGTATAATTCTACCTTTTAAAATTGATTTACACCCCTGAGATGTCCTGAATAGTACATGCCTCCCCCATGTGTTGGCTGTAAATGGCACATTTCAGTTCTTTAGAACTAGAGTTGTAGAGCTTAGCTAGTTCATTAAGGAGAAGGAAATCTTAAATCAGAACAAAGCTAAATGCATAAAAGTCAGTTCAAAGACACAACCAGTTGCGTTGGTGGGCTGTAGGTGGTGGTGGCATTCAGCAGGTCTCTAGTTTGTGAGTTTCTGGCAACATTAGGTGTCCAGAAAACCATGGTCTATTTTGTTACCTCACACACAGATGATTCTTGCCAGAGATGAGGTTAGAAGCCACGTTTGCAAGACTCCTTTCTAACCAGTGTGTTTTTAGCACTGTACTTTAGATCATTCCTATTTAAAAGCATGATGTGTCCTTTTAGAAGAGGACTTGTTAGAATATAGCTTATAAATAAATTTTAAAAACATGATACTCTAGTTTTTATGCATGAGAAATCTAGAATTTGCATTGAGATTTAAATAGTTCATTTGAGTGCCCATCATCCCCAAATTTAAAGGCACTAAGCATTTCTCCTTATCTGGCTGTCTTGGTGGTATTTCCAGTGAGTACCTCTGTGAATCCCTCTTTTATTAACTAAAATAATGAAGCAAAACTGATTTCTGACAAGATCCAAGATGTCAGAGCCACAGTATGTTAAGGTAGAGGTTCCAATTCATCATACTTCCTCAAGGACCACAGTGGAAAAATTGTATGTCATTTTAAGATCAGAACTTTCTAGAAAAATAAACTTATTCCCCCACCTTCCTTCTTCTCTTTTCTCCTAAGTGACCTAATACATGTAAAGAACTTAGAGTGTTTGACTATTATTACCATTTTATCATCTGTTATCATTATTTCCTCCTTTTCTTTACTCAATTACATTTTTTTTCTCTAAATAGTCATGTGTATCATTGTCTTTTTTGAGGTATTGTTTTCTCTTATCAGGAAAATTGGAATCGATGATGACTCCCAACTCTGTTTAGAGGGTGCCCCAGATAAAACTCTTCCAAGGATGTGCCCCAGCCCACCCTTAGTGTCAGAACCTGTCTGTCCCTAGTTGTGCTCTGCTGGGGAATTTCAGCCAAATTCATTTAGGTCTACCTGATCCACTTTGTGGTTTATTTGATTAAAGTGTGAGCACTTGGATATTTGTAAACAGAACATTAAAATATTCAGACATTCTGTTTTCATCAAGAAGATCTAAGAACTGCAGATGGAAATTGCCAAAACTTAGTAACATAATCAAGAATGAAAGATATTTATTCTTATTAACTAGGCGACAATCAACCCAAGTAAGGGACATTTGCATAGTGAATTAGTATTATATTTTAATTCAGCTCCAAAGCCAAGAAGATATGGCATGAAACTCTTTTTTTTTTTTTTTTGTAATGCATGCTTTTTGGGTTTTTGCTTGTTTTTTAAATTTATTTTTGAGAGAGTGAGCACAAGCAGGGGAAGGGCAGGGAGAGGGAAGGAGAGAGAGAACCCCAAGCAGGCTCCACGCTGACAGGGCAGAGCCTGACATGGGCTCGAACCCATAAACAGATCATGACCTGAACTAAATCAAGAGTGGAACACTTAACCAACTGAACCACCCCGGACACCTGGTGTGAAACTCTTTAACGTTGGCTCAAGAATGTGGTTTTGTAGGGCTCTTAGGTAACTCAGTTGGTTAAGCGTCTGACTTCAGCTCAGGTCATGATCTCTCAGTTTCTGGGTTTGAGCCCCACATCAGTCTCTGTGCTGACAACTCAGAGCCTGGAGCCTGCTTCAGATTCTGTGGCTCCCTCTCTCTCTATGCCTTGCCCACTCACGCTCTGTCTCCGTCTCCATCTCTCTCTCTCTCTCTCTCTCTCTCTCTCTGTCTCAAAAATAAACATTAAAAAACAAACATGGGAATGCAAGCTGGTGCAGCCACTCTGGAAAACAGTATGAAGTTCCAAAAAAAAACCTAAAAATAGAACTACCCTAGACCCAGCAATTGCACTACTAGGCATTTATCCAAGGGATACAGGTGTGCTGTTTTGAAGGGACACATGCACCCCCATGTTTACAGCAGCACTAACAATAGCCAAAGTATGGAAAGAGCCCAAATGTCCTTCGATGGATGAATGGATAAAGATGATGTGGTATATATATATACAATGGAGTATTACTTGGCAATCAAAAAGAATGAAATCTTGCCATTTGCAACTACATGGATGGAACTGGAGGGTATTATGCTAAGTGAAATTAGAGAAAGACAAAAATCATGACTTCAGTCATATAAGAACTTTAAGAGACAAAACAGATGAACATAAGGGAACGGAAACAAAAATAATATAAAAACAGGGAGGGGGACAAAACAAAAGAGACTCATAAATATGGAGAACAAACAGGGTGGCTGGAGGTTGTGGGTGGGGGGATGGGGTAAATGGGTAAGGGGCACTAAGGAATCTACTCCTGAAATCATTGTTTCACTATATGCTGACTAATTTGGATGTAAATTAAAATAAAATAAAATAAAATTAAGTTAAGCGTAATAATAATAAACTAAAAAAAATTTTTTAAAAAGAATGTGGTTTTGTATACCAAGATGATAATATCTAAATATCCATTCATTATCGGTATACAGTTGGTGTAAGAAACAAAGCCTGATTTGCCTTCAGTGCTTATGAAACTGTTACTTTTTCATTCTGTAAGTCAGGCTTTGTTTTTAAGTTAAATACGTTGAATGAGTACAAACATTTTATAAGCTGGATATTATTGTGACTTAAACCCTTTAATGCCCTGGAAAGCTCTGCCCTTCTCATTTCTCCCTATCAAAATCCTATTCCTCATTTTCTGCTGGATATTATAATCATCCTGGCTTAAAGCAATCTTTCCCTCCTTTAAATGTCTATTATAGCACTTGCACAGGTGACCCCTGCGACATTTATCACACACTGCAGACTCTTATTCCTAATACATCTTACTACATCTAATTTCCCAAACCTGATTGTCAGTTTCAGAACCTTGTTTGGACACAGTTCATTCAGTGTTTACTCAGTGCATGTTTATCAACTGACCACAAGGTGCAAGAGCTGTGCTAGGCACTGGAGGTACAGTGGTGAAAGACCTGGCCACAGACCCTTTGGAGATGAACTGTAGGATGAATAGATAAATGAGGGTCAAAGAAGGTGTATCATTTACAGTATTAAGTTCAACGCTGTGACCACTGTGATGATACTGAAGGTAGTTTTGAGGAAAGACCTGTGTTGGTAAGCAAACTTACAACTAATGGAATGCCAACTGTTGGTGTGTATGCTTTTGCTACAAATAGGATTTTCTACTTTATTGAAGTAGCTTTTGAAAAAATATGTGGTATAAATAAATATCAAAAAATCCAAGATTGTCTTGGGGCACCTGAGTAGCTCAGGTCCAACTCTTGGTATCAACTGAGATCATGATTTTATGGTTTGTGAGTTTGAGCCCCTCATCAGGCTCTGTGCTGGCAGCACGGACCCTACTTGGGATACTCTCTCTCTCTGCTGTTCCCCCACTCATGCTGTCTCTGTCTCTCAAAATAAATAAATAAACTTAAAAAAAAATCCAAGATTGCTGTTAACACTAACATAGGACCCCCTGGAAATAAACATTTTAAATCCATTTCACAATTTGAAACACACTTGCAAAAGAAAGAGTTATGTTTGGTCATTCAAATCATCAAAGATAGTGCCTTCCTACCAACTATCTAATTTATACTGTCAATTAAACTCAGGTTCATGATTGATTACAAAATGCCAATAAAAAGCAATAAATCAGATGTATGAAATAAGTAAAGTATGAACAATATAAAAAGGTTTTTAAATTTTTTTAAACATAAGCTTCTGATTCAACATGGCAGTCTGACCCTAAAACATTAATAAGTTATAGAAAACCATCTTTAAATAACATAAAAGAACATAAGGAGAATCTAACTACAAAAGAGAGATTTTGTAAAAGTTCTGGAAGTTGAAAAATAGATGGAGGAGAGGCAACTAATGAGCCAGGTAGGAAGCAGTCACAACCCAGAGTATATGCAGAGGTGACTACAAGCAGAGAGGGATCCAGACTTGCCTTGTAGAACCCTGGAAGACTCAGAAGTAGGTGTGAAAGAGGATGGGGGTAAGATGTGTGACTAAAAACAGGCATTTAGTTGATTATATGTGAAACTCTCAGTGCCCCACTCCAGTGTGTAGAGTATAGACAATTGTATCATTTTCCAACATAATGAAAGGCCTTCTCTAGAGAAATTGTCAAAGTGGGGCTAGGGAAGTTTGTGCAGGCATTGATATTCCAGAACAAAGACCTGTGAATTATGGCAAGTGTGTGTCCTTCAATAAAATGACCAGCTTCCTAGTCACATTTTATTAATTGAACTGCCTGTAAATAAGACCCTACCCATGTTCAGAGAGCAAACAGCCATTTTACTATTTCCTATTTATAAACAGATACTAAGCATCTTAATCATTTGAGGAGATTCAGCACTATGAATGAGAAAGGCCCCAAAAAAGTCATAAAAAAAAGAGAAATAGACACAGAGATGACAGAACCTTGAAGGAAATAGTTGAGGAAAAACAACAGAAAAAAATCCTTAAAAGTTCTAATCCATACCACAGAAAGATTAGAAAGCATAGTACATCAGTAAAAAAAAAAAAAAAAAAAAAAAAAAAAAGGATGAAATGCTATGGAAAAAAAAGATTATGTATGAAGTAGGTGCTCCTTGCATTTAAAAATATTATCATACTAAAAATACAATTGAATGATTGAAGAATCAAATTAAGTAAATTTCTAAAGAAGTAAAACAAGTGGAAAAATAAATGGAAAATATAATGGACATGTAAAAGAGAAAGAATTAGTCTTAAAAAATTTTTTTTTAATGCTTATTTATTTTTGAGAGAGAGCGAGCAGGGGAGGGCAGAGAGGGAGATACAGAATCCAAAGTAGGCTCCAGGCTTGTGCAGTTGAGCCATGTGTCAGGCTCTGCACTGAGCACTCTCTCTCTCACCCTCTCTCTTTCTCCCTGCACCTCCCCCCCCCCCCAACCTACACACACAATCTCTCTCTAAAAGAAAAGAAAAAGAAAAAGACAACTAAAGAGAGCAACTAGGGTTGAAGGCCATGAGTAATTTGATTGAAAGTATTCATTCAATGCTCAGAAAAATGAGTAAATGCAGACCCACTTTTGATACATCATTTACATGTACAGAACAGTAAGAATAAAGAGAAGACTAAATGTTTCCTGGGCGGGGAGGGGCACTTGAACTTTTACAACAGGAAAAGAATCAGATATAATCAGTCTTTACATCAGCCATAGCAAAAGATAGTGGATCAATGTCTTAAATTTTCTAAAGGAAAATATTTTAAACCTAGAATTCTTTACCCAGCCAAATTATCAATACCATGTGAAATTGAATAAATACTATTTAAACAAGAAAGGACTCAGAAAAATCGTCTCCTCTGTGACCAGTATAAAAGTTTACATGAGCCAAATTGGGTAAGTAGGGAAAGTGACACAAAAAAGAATGATATGAGTTCCATGCAGAAAATATTGTCTACAACCCAGGAAAGTAATGGAGGCATGTCTCAGCCTATCAGTTGTAGACACACCTTGAAGAGAAATCTGTCAAGATTGAAGCAGAAAAGGAAAAAGCTCATGGGGGGAGGTTTTAGACAAATAGATTTCAAAGGTTGATACCATCAAAACTTACGGAAGCAACAAAGGCAGAGAATTCAAGGAAAGAAGGCAATAGGAAACTCCAGGAAAAACAAAAGGCTGTACAAGAGAAAATATTATGGTTGTTCAATAAATAATATTTAAATTGTCATGGAGCACCTGCGTGGCTTAGTTGGTTAAGTGTCTGACTTCAGCTCAGGTCATGATCTCAGGGTTGTGAGTTCGAGCCCTGTGTCAGGCTCTTTGGTAACAGCTTGGAGCCTGGAGCCTGCTTAGTATTCTGTGTCTCCCTCTCTCTCTCTGCCCTTCCCCTGCTTGCATTCCATCTCTCTCTCAAAAAGAAACATTAAAAAAATATATATATATAAATATATATATATTTACATTGTTATAATTGTAAAAATTTATTGATTTTCAATTTTATATTTATAAAAATACATAAACTTAATTTTATGAATTTTAAAAGGAAAATGTAATGTCATCAAATTTGCTAAGGTAAACACAAAATACAGAAAATACAATTTCAGTGGTGAGAGATGAGAGGAGAGCTAAAATGTGATATCAAAAGATAGTATCTGAGGTTGTTTCATCAAGAAATACATGTGAAATATATTATTTAAAATTAAAAAGACAATGTAGAAAGTAAAAAATGGTGATGCAACTATATTGGGAAAATGTATGGGAAGTGGAACAGGTAACCTATATCTGCATTTCCAATGGAAGGAAGTTAATGACAGTGGCCAAAATTAATAAAAAAGTAGATGTATAAATATAATATTTAGCAATATGATAGTAATCACCAGAAAAAAAATTAGAAACAATTGAAAACATTTAAAATGATTCTTCATGAGGGGCTATAATGGAAGTGAAGAAAGGACAGGACTCTGTGCCTTTCCATTGTAAGTCAATCTATGTTATTTTTTTACATGTATTTATTTTTGAGAAACAGAGTGAGACAAAGCGTGAGTGGGGAGGGGCAGAGAGAGAAGGAGACACAGAATCTGAAGCAGGCTCCAGGCTCTGAGCTGTCAGCACAGAGCCCGATGCGGGACTTGAACCCACGAACCGTGAGATCATGACCTGAGCTAAAGTTGGACGCTCAACCGACTGAGCCACCCAGGGGCCCCTCTATGTTATTTTTTTAAACCATATGTATCCTTTACCTTGATAAAAATTAAAAATAATTATATAACTGGGGCGCCTGAGTGGCTCAGTCGGTTAAGCGTCTGACTTCACCTCAGGTCATGATCTCATGGTTCGTGAGTTCCAGCCCTGGGTCGGGTTCCGGGCTGGCAGCTCAGAGCCTGAAGCCCGCTTCGGATTCTGTGTCTCCCTCTCTCTGCGCCTCTGCTGCTTGCACTATGTCTCTTGCATTGTCTCAAAAATAAATAAACATTAAAAAAATTTTTTTAAACATATAATTAAACATATATAACTAATATATAATTTAAAAATATATATTAAGAGCAGAGAGAGCTCTTCTTACAGGGAAATTAATGACCAGATTAAACAGACTGTGTCCTTGAGGTACCTGGGTAGTTCAGTCAGTTAAGTGTCCAGCTTTTGATCTCAGCTTAGGTCTTGACCTCAAGGTTGTGAATTCAAGTCCCACATTGGTCTCTGTGCTGGGCATGAAGCCCACAAAATGAATGAATGAATGAATGAAAAACAAACAAATAAATAAATAAAAGTCTTGTCTCCTCATTTCAAGCTCCCTTATGCCCTTGTACACACCTTCCTCATATTCCAGGCCTTGTCCAGATGAAGGTAGATGAAGATGTCTTAATGCTTCCGAGACAGTGCTTGTAGTGGGTGCAGGGAGATTGTTTGCAGGTTTATCTCTGAAATACAAAGAATATAACTTTGATTTCATATTAAGTGTGGCAGATACAATGTCTGAAGACATCAGATTGGGAAAAATGGTAGGAATGTTGTGGAAGTAGCTAGAATAGCCTAACCCAACTGAATATTGGCATTTCACTTGAAAATAGAGGCAATGCTTCAATTAGGATCCAATTCAATCCTGTAATCTATGTCACACATAATAACTGATATTTATTTTATATGAAGTACTGTGTATCCATTATATTTAATCATTACAATTCCCTGAGGTTAGTATTTTTATTGCCAATTTACAGTTGAAGAACTGAGGCTCAGAGAGGTTAGGTAACTGGCCCAAGGTCTCCCAGCCCAAAAATGAGGACTCGGAGATGTTAACCCAGCTCAGCTGACTCTGCAGTTCATGCTGTGCTGCCTGTTTATTTGCCATGAGAAATAGGAGTGGGATCTTTGGATTCTCTGAAGCACCTGTTATTTTTCTGAATATTTCTTTAATTCCCTTGTTCCTACACTTCTTTCAACAAATTATGTGACCATCAACTGAACACTGTTTTGTGTGAAATACCCCCTAAGTGTCTAAGAGCTCTGTCTAGAACCAAACTGTCTCTATTTGAACTTTGGCTCCGCCATATACACTCAGTTATCGGCATCTCTTGCCTCTGTCTCCTCACCTGTAAAATGGTCATACTAGTCCATGTCTCAGAGTTTTCCTGGGAGATTGAATGAGAGAATTCACACAAAACACTCGGAACGATGCCTGCCACAATAATCTCTTGGCCTTACCGAGGAAGTTTCATTTTTACTTCTCCTATTTCCAGCAGTGGGAAGAGTTTTAAAAAGAATTTTATGATAATGGACTGCTTAATTTTATTTCAGATTTATGATATGTATTTAGTATTTTATTATGTTCATTTTGTATTTTTCATTTAAAAGCACTTCTAGGAACTATCCTAGGAACCACTAAAAAGCTGCCACTTCTCCAGTGATTCAAATAGTCAAATAGACACTGAGCACCCTGCATATTTGTTCATTCATTTATTAATTAACTCATTCTCCCATCTTTGTGCCAGGTACGCTGATAGGAATAAGGTAAAGACATGCCAGTGTTCTAACTCTGTCTACAAACAGGCGGGCAAAATATGGTGCCCATATTGGTATTTGATCTTCTATATTGTATGAGTGCTAGCTGCGGTAGGAATTAAGATAATGATATCTGGAATTCTGAATGTGTCTCTGTTAAGTCACTTGTAATCTGTTAACATTTAATAATTAAATGGTTGTGGGCTAGTACAGCAGAATGGGGCCAAAAATCCTGTCAATGAATGCAAGAGGATCTTAAGCAGCTTATTGAAATAAAAAGAAAGGTAAAGTTTCCAAAATGGTATTTAGCCTTTATTCTGTGATGGGAAGAAAAATGCCAGTGCTTTAATTGCAAACATGGTTTCTTAAAGCATTCCAAGTTTTCCTTGGAGACTTTCAGAACCAGGGATTGACTATCCTTGTGCCTGCTTGGATAGAAAAGGGCTTGATAAAAGTGCTATGACTGCTGGCACAATTTAATCACTTAATACCTTGTTCCAATTGAAAACATAACCCAACCCCATTCAGATGATTGAGCACCTCCACTTGATCTGTCTATGGCTTGTGCAGTCACTGATATTTCCAAGGGAAGTCTTGTGATTGTTGAAATGGAAATTAATTTCATAGACTTGGGCCAAACTGAAAAAAAAAAAAATGTTCATTGTAATCTGCTGCTGCTGATTGTTGAAAATGTTGCTTAGACTAAATAAACTCAGGTCAGCCTGGAAGAATGGGCCTAAGTGGGGACTGGGTATTGGGAATAGAAGAGGAACTGAGGGGAGAGGAAGAAGAGAACTGAGAAAAGATTATTACTGGAGAAAAAGACAACTTCAAGGACACTATCAGAGAGCATATTCTCCACATAGTTCTTGATTCTTATAATCACTGAAATGAACTAGCTGTCTTCCAGAGAAAGTTATAAAAATTATCCAAGGTATTAATTCACCAACTTCAATAATGGCTGGAGGAAAATTTTAAGCTCTTTTTAGGGTCATAAAATTCTTATGGATAACACCATTCCTGAGATTTTCATTTTCTACAACTAGATGGAGTGCTATTGTAGAAGTTCACATAGCATTCAGTGCCCTTAAATTACTTTAAGAACTAAACCTTTCATCCATGCAAAGGAATGCCAATGCAAGGATTGCTGGGTTTGTTGTGTTTTTGCCTATGAATGCTTCCAGGATAGATCTTTGGTTCATAAACTGTTTTGAATCATGAATCTCTTTGGGAATCTAGTGAGATATGACCCCATTTACAGAAAAGTGGATCTATGCATCAAGATACACAATTCTTTATAATCCTTCCTGCATTCCCTTGGATTGTTATGGGGCAATAGATCAGATCAGGAATCCTCCCAGAGAGTTAAAACAGAGTATTATATAGACAGTTAAAATACAGACTACTTGTACAAAGTAGCCAGGAAAATGTTTATTTTGATATTAATACTGTCTTTATGTAACTGCAAAATACATGGAAGTCAAATATTTTATAAAACTATAATTTTTGAACTGTAGATTATTTAGTTCAATCCCCAAAATTAACAAAGCTGAGACCCAGGAAGGAGAAAAGACTATCTGTGTGTACTAAACTTTCAAACTGCAATATGAAGAGGGTAGATTTAAAGAACAAATTTAACTTTTAAAAGTGTATTGTTGGAGCTCCCGTGTGGCTCAGTCAGTTAGACGTCCTTCTTCAGTTCAGGTCATGATGTCACGGTTCTTGAGTTCAAGCCCTTCTTCAGGCCTCTGCTCTCGAGCACAGAGCCTGCTTCAGATCCTCTTTCTCCCTCTCTCTCTGCCCTTACCCTGCTCATGCTCTCTCTCTCTCAAAAATAAATAACATTAAAAAAAATTAAAACAAAAAAGTGTACTGTTGTTTGTCAATAATATCTATTCTGATTTGTACTCCAACATATTAGGGCATTATGTAGCAAAAGGAAGAATTAAATTCAGAAATGCTTACATCTGTATTTATTAAATCAAAACCTTATTAGGATAAATGTTTTTAATATCTATTTGTGTTTTAAATGTCATCTATTTTTAGCACAGTTGTGTAAAAATACAGTATATTTTTTCAAAGAATTCTGGAAGCAATTACTTTTCATGAAGCTTTAAAATCAAGAAGAAATTGGACACTGTTTTCCAGGGAAGATTATTTGAAAATAAATACTTCTCGAATTGTTAAATTGATCAATTTGTTAAAAATCAAATGGTTTCAGTTCACGAATCAGACACAAACAAGCAGAACAAATAGGAAATAAATTAGGTGCTATTAGGAAGGATTTTAACATTGGAATATTATTGTAGCTGTGTATGAGAACCTTCTGTAAAGAAATCACCGGAGGGTGGAGAGGGGCCCTGGCATCTGCTCTCCTTGCCTGGCAGTTGGTCTGGGGCTCACATTCTGAGACACCCAGGCGTTGATAGCTTGCCCTGTGGAGGCATTGCGGTCTCCTCTGGAACTGCTATTGTCTTTAAACCCAGTGGTACATCTGAGACAAGACCTGTCCCCACTTCCGTACTCATGCACTCATGGTCTACCCTTAGAAGCTTTGGGAAAGGAATGTTGTTTTGACCTTAAACTCCTTCCAGAAGGAAGGAGTTCTGAAGGGGGTTACTGCCAGGTGATTAATTCCCATTCTGGAGGCTGTGAGTCCCCTGGAGTCAGCTGGTGTCTGTTCCTGGAGCGCAGGGACGACTTCCTGGCCTCCCTCGATGTGCGCTCTGCCACTCTGGGCCCGGAGCTCGGGTCAGTGCAGACTCCTCCCCCCTCTCCCTGTCTGCCAGGGCTTTCAGGGTTCAGGTGAGCTTTAAGCACAAACTCACTTCCAGAGAACTTTGGCCCTCGTGGCCAAACGCATTGAAGGCTCAGGATCTGGCGCCTGCAGGAAGCAGAGGGACTGGCCTTTCGCTTCCTAAAAGTTCTGCCAACTTTACTTCTGTCCATTTCCGGACCGGCTTGCTTTGCTTTCCGAGGAAAGCTGGGGAGGATAAAATTCTTTCTTAAATAGATGTGCTGGAAGGGGCAGGCTCGGTGGGTAAGGGAAGAAGCTGGGGAGTCAGTCATTTTGGCCCTCGGCCTCTTTTCCAGGCCTGCCCCGCTGGCGCTTGCCCAGTGGGAACGTAGGAAATGGGTGAGAAGTGGCGCCCCCGAGTTTTGCATTCTTGTTTTTTGCTAGAGAACATTGCTTGGGGTCTATTTTTTGCTGTGCTTTAGTTTTTTTGATTTCTTCTTTTCCCGTTCTGTTTGGAAACATGCACCTGCTTTTATTTACCTCTTTCGCCTCCAACATAGTCTCTTTGCCCTTTTTCTGTACCCCTAACCTCCAAGGTGAACGTATATGTCGGCAGCTATCCTGACTTCCCTCGAGGGACCAGAGTCCACCGCCTTAGTCGGCCATCCTTGACCTCTCCCCCCCTCCCCCGCTAGGGGCCCGGGGAGGTCATACAACTAGATTCCAGGAATGGGGGTCCTTCGATATCTGGGCATTACTTCTGAGATTTTCCCGCTTATCACGGATGGAAATCAGATAGCAACCACTGTCAAGGGCTCTTAATACAGGAGCGGGAAGCCCAGGAAGAGCTGGGCCAAGCCCCACCCTCATCCTCGCGTTGGTCTCAAAGACTTTTTAGGGACTCTAGTCTCTGCTTTATCAGAGCTTTACATTTCACTTCTGTTATAAATTCCCAGAAGGAAGGCGGGCGATGGGGGAGGGAGCGTGGAGGAAAAAAGAAGAGCGAACAGGAGACACTTGGATTATATATTTATTTTATATAAAGAAATGATACATGTGTAATTTTAGATTTTCTTCCGAATTAGAGTTCTGAGGCTATAGAAAACCTATTTTTAACACCCCTTTCCCTTATAACGGCCTTGATTGCTTAAATTGCTTCTAATTGGGTGGCACGTATTACTGGAGACGAAGGACGCATGACAAGCAGCCTTCATTCTTGCGCAAATTTAGATAATGTCTCCGGATGAATATCTTTTCCGATCAGGAAAAACTAGAAAACTCTTAAACTGCCCGCAGTTTTCCTAAGGGGTTTGTGCAATAGAAGAGAAATGTCCTGACCATCACGCAGTCATGCAAATAGATGGCATTTTACAGAATACATCGCATAACAATCCAGTGCTAACGTTTTCCTCCGGGTCTGGCGTGAGCACCAAGAGTAAACATACTTTTATTATTATTTTTTTTTTAACTCACTTCGTCTTCCTTCTCTTACTTGGCATCTGTAAAAGTTTTTAGGAAACCTCTTTCAACATACATGTTAGCTACTCCCTCTTCCCTACTTCCCCTTGCCCAAGGTTTGGGCGGCTCTAAGCACTCGTGGCGCGGCATGCCAGCCCCGACAGCTGAGCAAATGCCATTATCGCCCAGAAAGGCGCGTTTCAGCACCTCGGGGAAAGTCAGAGCCTGGCAGATACCCGGGGGCGAGGGGTTCTTGCACACCAAATTGAGTGTGCTAAGGGCTAGGGTCTGAGGAGAGCGCTGGTTTTCCTAAAGTGCTCTCTGGCCATTGGTGGGTAGTTCGCCTCAGAGAAGCACAGACATCTGAAGATGGTGGAAGATGAAATGTTATGGTCAACTGGACAAACATGACATGCAGACACACTTCTCATTATCTTGCCAAACTGCAGTTTCACTGTTTGCATTACCCAGACACAAATACATAGCCAAAGGTATTATCTGAGGCCAGAGGAAACGGGACAAGAGGAAGTACACTTTTCTGTGTCAACTGTAGAGACACTGGATTTTCCTTGCAATTCTTCCCGGAAAGAAAAACCCCAGAATGGCGTGGGAAGCTCCTTCAGGGCACTTTAGGTTGTGTCACAAGCAAAGTCCCGGGTGAAGCTGGGACACACCAGGGTGAGGGTGCTTATGGGTCCTTCAAAGTGAAGTCCTACCCACGTCACCTGCCTGGAGAGTAGGGAGTGAGCAGTGTCCTTAGGGGTTAGCCTGTTTGCCTTTCCCGCAAAACCCAAGCACAAGTTTTCTTTTCCCTTTATGCATCAGAGCGAGTATAACTTGATTTTGGATTAATGTAGCGCTATTACTGCATTAAAGGCCCACTGCTATGTATCTTTACATTCTACATTGGCCCTCAGATTGAATTTATTAACCTGATGAAG
The DNA here is from genome assembly GCF_016509475.1 of Prionailurus bengalensis. Classification (NCBI taxonomy): domain Eukaryota; kingdom Metazoa; phylum Chordata; class Mammalia; order Carnivora; family Felidae; genus Prionailurus; species Prionailurus bengalensis. The sequence goes on along the minus strand of NC_057343.1, from coordinate 151,529,205 downwards.
AAAGATTTGGGCAGTGAGAGATTTTCAACGGTGGCATTCCAAATTGGTTACTGCAGTAGGCTTGTGCCTCACCTCTGGCCTTGGTTGGGTTGCCAAAATGCTGCCGAAACTCCCTGGCTGTCTTTAGAAGGTCCTCACTCATGCAGCTGCCCCTCTATTAGTCCCTTGATGGGCAGAAGGTGCAACGCGCAGGAAAACACCGCTGATTGGGAGCACCTGCAACTCCAAAGGGTCAGGACAATCCCTCCCATTTAGGAGATGCCTTCCGGTGGCAGTTTAAAAACTGAGAGGCAACATCAAAGCTTCCCCTTTAAAAGGGGTAGCCGTGATAATTCAAAACTGATCTTTGGCTGGCGAAGAAGCAATTGCCTGAAACGAAATTGGCATTCAAATAGGGTCAGGTAAAGCCCAGAGCCCCTAGCCACATTTTGGACCCCAGAAGGGCACTTCTTGTCCCCAACTCTTTTGGAAGGAGAAGGGAAAAGGAAGAGAGAGGGCCGAAATGGGGAGAGGGGAGAGTGCAAGAGAGAAAGAAAGGGAGAAGAGGGGGATATTTAGCAAGTTAAGAGGTTAAATATTTGAAGAGATTTGTAAATACATAGACAGCCCTTGTTATTTGGAATGTGTAATAATGCCTTTTGTGATGCGTCTGGCTGGGAGGCTGCGGGGAAAGACTTCTCCCTAGCACCTTCCTCCCAGGGAAATCAACTGGAAAGCTCATGAGCTCGCAAAACAAAAACAGGGCTACCCTCCTTTGGGAAAGGGGGATTCTCCCTCTACCCTGTGTTAAAAAACAAGATGGAAAAGGAAAAAAAGAAGAGAAAAGCAGAATAAATGAAAATGTTTTATTTTTCTTAGGTATGATTTTTCAGGAGCATCCCAGAAAGCCATCTTCAGGCTGAAGTAATTTCAAAGTATTGTTTAAGCTGATGACATAGTCTAGCTCTCAGTTATCTATTGTGCATCCATTATTTCTTTGAACCTAACTCTCCTGTCTGACAAGTGCGCGTGCGTGTGTGTGTGTGTGTGTGTGTGTTTAGAAAACCTGGGTCCACTAACGGTTCTCCTGTGGCTTAGCAGGGTGGGTTTCTTTACGTTTTTTCTCACGTTAGTATTTTCTGGAAAACTGTACTGATGGCAGCTGATGGCATCTGTCCTCTGCTTGTGCCCGTGGGCGGAGGACACAGGCTGTGGGTGTGTCCCGCCCACTGTCGTGCGTGCGTGTGCGTGTCTGTGTGTGCATACCCGCATTCTCTCGTGTGTGCCTCAAATAGAGCCATTTTTTTGCCCCTGTCGGCGTCCTGCGTACATTAGTATTATGCAAATAGAATCATTCTGCTTGAGTATTTTTTGAAGGGGGAGGGGATGAACCATTTAAATTATTCTCTCTTATTTTCTCGGCAGTGTTTCCATTGCGTGTGAATTTACTTGGATAGCTTCTCCGAGGTGTGTGTGTGTGTGTGTGTGTGTGTGTTTGTAGCGGTGGTGGTTGTGGTGGTGTGCTGGTCAGTGGGTGTGTGCCTCAGCGTTTGGGCGAGTGTGTACAGCCTGTGAGCACCTTGTGAGTGATGCGTGTTCTCTCCGGGTGTCCTGTCTGGCTATGCTCCCCCCCACCCATGTTTTGCGTCCTCAGGGTGATTATGTGCGTATTTACATATGTGTGCCTATTCCCTTGCCTACATGTATTGTCTTTCTCTATAATCCACACATTTCATATATATTCTCTTATCTTTTGGCAAAGTGCCTTTTTTTATTCCTGGAAGAATATTTATTGATGTGATAATCTGAAATGAAAAGTGGTCTCCCATGAAGGAGATGGAAGAGAAAGGAGTGTTCATCTTTCTTAATAGACGGGGCAGAGCCAGTTGACTGGATCACAGGGTTTCTCTGCACTTTCTGCGTGTGTCTGTGTGTGGGGGGTGGGGGCAGGGACGGAGGGGGTGGGGAGAAGAGAAAAGGAGCCTTTAACAGGAACAAAGATGGGACATCGCGCCCCCTCGCGGCCAGGCTTCGTATTGCGCAGACCGGGCCCTCTCGGGCTTTCTTTAGCCAAATGAATCCTGTAATTTCCTCCGTTAAACCATTCAGCAGCCTCCTCTCAGACCCAGCCTCCGGCCGTCATCCAATCACCAGGCGCCATGCAAATCACCTTTTCCGTTCTCCAAACCCGCGTCCGCCTTAGCAGTTGCTCTTGCCGCCTCGCCGGCGTCTCCTTCCTCCCCTCCACACCCCCTCCCTCCGCTCCCGCCCGAGCAGCTGCCGGGGAAGAGGGCAGTGCTGGGTGCCTCATGCATATGCAGATAATCTTCCTCCTCCCTCCTGTTTCTCCAACACCCCCCGCCCTCTCTTCCCCCGCCTCAAACCCCGACCCACCCGCCCCCCGCCTGCCGCCTGTGCCTCCTGCGGTTTCCCCGCCGCGTCCGCGCGCCTAGACGTGCACTCCTCCGAGCTCTGGTCCCGGGCAGCTGTTTCCCAGAAGGAGGCCTGCGCGCGCTGTTGGAACAGGAGAGGGAAAGGGAGGAAGGTACTATCCTTGAAATCCTCTCGAAGGTCAAGTTTGAGGCTTGCTGAGCAGGGGCGAAAGGCGTCGAAAATGCCTCTGCAGGTCTGCGGGAAGGTTCTGCACGCAGAATGATTTTGAAATGCCTTTCTCCTCCTAAACACCAGATTAATTTCTCTGAAACACACAATGTACTGGTCACGTCCAAAGGCAGGATGATGATAGATGATTTTGTAAGTTCAGAGCTACAGTGTGTATTTGTCTTGTACATCAAGGCTACACAGCTTCTTAAACTGCAAAGAATTGGAGATGAGATCAAACAGCATTAGATCTACTTAGTAGTAGGAGAGAGAGTGGGGCCGTGGGGGTAAAGGGCAAGTGGTGGCTTAAGACCTGCTAAAGGCGCGCATTTTAATGTCAAAGCCTTAAACCGCACAGGTGAGCAGACTTAGAGCACATACGCAGACCCATGAAAGAGAAGCAAATCCTCCAAGAAGAAAGACCTGGGGGTAGTTGGTTGCTATTGTTACTTACATCCAAACTCTGGTTTCTGGCCTTTTGCAGCAACCCATGAAGGGTATTCAAGATTTGAATACTGCTCTGAACTGACCTTGAGGCACATTGAGGGGACAAATGTCACTGGAGAAAATCGCTGTTTGTGTAGTGCTTTGAGAAAGCAAGAAAATCGTGATCTTCTTTCATAGATGTCTATTTGGACATGGAAACATTTCAAGAACTTTGTAGTAAGACATGGAGAAGAGAGTAGAGAGCACAAGACTGGGCATACTTTGTCATCATTTGTTCATCCAACACACTTTTCTGGAGTACTTACTGCATGCAGGGCACACAGCAGCCTCTTCTATGTGAAGCACATTGTATGTGCCATGATTCTCAGGTGTGACGGAAATTAGGGAGAGGTGCAGGGATTTGGGGTGGTTTCTGCCCTGGAGTTGCTCATTGCCTTGCAGGGAGAGGAGACAGAAAAGATAAATGTGGTATAGTGTAACATGGAGCATGGAAACAGCTTAAATATCTGTCGAAAAGACAGTGGGTTAATATACTAGCATATTCCTATAGTGAAATACTCTGCAGCAGTTAAAAATGAACAGAATGTCTTGGAGGAGGCAGTGTTGGATGAAAAAAGCAAATGGCAAAAGAATACATGTGATATTAATGTTAATATTAATAACTATTCATATAGAAATATTTTTAAAGCTTCCCAAATATAAAAGTTGTTCATATATACTTATATAGTAAAAGTATACAAACGTGTCAGGGATGGGTGCATGCAACCTCAGGATGAGGGTAATCCCTGGGGAGACAGGGATCTTTTAATCACATGGGCTTTAGCTATGTGAATAGTGCTTATTTCTGTAAAGAAAAAAAAAGGGGGGATCAGAAGATAAGAGAACATAGAGAGTATGGGAAGAATCTATGGAAGAGTTGACATGGAGGCTAAGTTCTTGAAGTGATAATCACGAGTTTAATAGGCGTAATCAAAAATAATTGTCTCTTTCTGAATACGTAAGAAAAATACTGAAGCTTTTACACCTTTTATCTAATTTTTAATATTCATACAGGAAAATTTACTTTTGGGGGGTATACTTTTCTATGAGTTTTACAAACACAGTCATGTAACCACCACCGCAAGCAGGAAACAAAACACTGCCATCACCCCCCTCCCCAAGTGCCTTTGTGCTATCCTTTGTAGTCAACCTTTACCATTTGGAGTAAATTCCCCTGTAACCTTAAACCTTGGAAACCACTCCAGCCCTATGGTTTTTTCTTTTTCAGAATATCATATAAATGGAACCACACAGTATGTAGCCTTTTTTTTTTTTTTTTGCACCTAATTTCTTTCTCTTAGTATAATGGAATCATCTGTGTTGTTAGATGTAGTTTGTTCCCATATAATTTGTTCCTTTTGACTACTGAGCAGTATTTCATTACATGGACATACCACAGATAGTTTTTCCTTTTACCAGTTGAAGGCCATATGAGTTGTTTCTGGTGTACAATTTCTTTTTCTTTTTCTTTTTTTTTTTTGAGTAAGCTCTATGCCTGACATGGGGCTTGAACCCATGACGCTGAGGTCAAGCGTTGCATGCTCCACCCACTGAGCCAGCCAGGCATCCCTGGTGTACAGTTTCTTGTTTCCAGGGACTGGACTCATTGTTGTCCAAGGTGTTGTCATTATAATGTAGGTCTTCTATTACTGGTCATTGTATTATATCGATAAATGGGTTCGCGTATTTCCCCCAGAGGTGAAATCTGTAATCTGATATTAAGTACCATGTACTATTGGGCTAGGTACAACCTACCCAGCCAAATATATAGAAAAACACACATGTTCACAGTCATTTGGAAGTTGCCCTTCAATTAATTTAGTTGTAGCGAGTGCAGTAGGAGAGACTAACTAGATATGCTGATGACCTACATTTCTAACTCTTTGAGCACCTGTGTATTTCCAACTGTGGAACTATGGCTTGTTTCTAAATATTCCCTAAATCCTTTTTGAAAGATGGACCTTTGCCCTTTGAGGTCCAGGTTGAACTTTAGTGGCAGGCTGAGTTTCCATGCATCTGATACAGGGTAACAATTTATATCACCAGTTTAGAAGTTTTCACTACTTCTAAGGATTCTGTGTGATTCCAGATCCTGGTCTATACTATCACTCCTCAAAGGTTTGGTATCTTCTTGTTTGGTTTCCTCTTTGTTTCTCACGGGGACCCTGAGAAGCAGACACCTGGGCGGTACAGAGTAGGTGCTGATTCAGAGACAGAGTAAACCTGTGGGGATATAAGCTTAGTATACATGCCTCAGAGTTCCAGAGTCAAATATCAGATGTTTGTGAGTTAGCTACTACTTAGGGCCTTATTAATTTACTTATTCGAAAAACCTCTAGCCCTGGGGCCTCTGGGTGGCTCAGTTAAGTGCCTGACTTTTGATTTCAGCTCAGGTCATGATCTCAGGGTTCATAGGTTCTAGCCCCACATTGGGCTCCGTGCTGATGGTACAGAGAGGAGCCTGCTTGGGATTCTGTCTCCCTCTCTCTCTGCCTCCCCCCCCCCCCTCTATCTTTCTCTCTCAAAATAAATAAATAAATAAATAAACAAACATTAAAAAAATTAAAAAAACAAACCAAAACAAAAACCTCTCGGTCTCTCATGGTTATTTGAAAGCTGTCTTTGTCACAGGCAGCCAGCCCAGTATTAACATGCAGGATGGGAAGGAGAAAAGCAAATGTTGTAGGCTGATGACTTTCTGGGTGTGGTTTAGAGTAGAGAAGAGAACAGTCCCAACTGTCAAGAGTGGTAACAGTGTTGTGATCAAAGGAGTGCTGTTTCTCATCTGGTTCCCTTGCTAAAGCAGGCTGGCTTTCTAATTTAAATTGTATCCAGTCGCTACACTGAGCCTTTGCATGTCACTCTTAGTCTTAGTTCTGATAATTAGCATCACCCTCTGGTAAATGACTCTAGAAACAGAAGTTTCATTTCACTAGTCAACTAAGGGACTAGTTAGTAAAATAGCGGCTCACAATTTACTTTGAATACATTGTAAGTAAAGGTTATAGAGGTTATAAGTCAAGGGATATAGAGTTATAAGTCAAGGTTATAGAGGTTATAAGTAAGGGATATAGAGGCCACATTTGAGCTTTGTTAAGGCTTGTGAGACCTTGAGAACGAGGTACCGTACGTGTACCACAATTTTCTCACTTATAAAAGGGCAAAGGGGCAAACATGTTGCTATTTTTTACTTTAAGATTCCTCCAGCAAGAGAACTTTATGAGCCCTGTTTCTCTTCTAAGTTCTTTGGCTGGTCTAATAATTAAATTGATGTAAGATGGGAGCCCCGCAAAAATATGAGGCTCAAAGGCAGCCAGGTAATTGAGGCTTATATAACATCCTGCGCGAAGGAAAGGGATTGGGATCTGGGGATACAAAAGGAAGGAAGGCCACTTATAGGGAGGCAGAGAAGTTTGGAAAACAAACGTTGCAGTGTTATGCAGGTAACTTTTTTGGGTAAAAAGGTATCTCTGATAATAGCCTCTTTCCAATGTAAATTTAGGCAGTTGAGGAGGTCGAGATAGAGAGTTTTTCCTGAGTCTACTGGGTTTTGATTGCCTTTAGCTCCAAATAATCCTTATGGCAAAGAAATGTATTTTGGGGTGGCAGAATCTGCTCCCCTTTGCAGCATAAGTGAGCGCCTTATCATAACGTTGGAATAATGACATCTCAAGGCTTGTATGCTGCATTCACAATTAAGAAAAGTCCCAGAACGGGGTTGACTCAGCAGTACCTGACCAGTATGTTTAATGCAGTGATGAATACCATTGCCCCTAGGAATTAAATATAGAGGTGCTTGGAGCTTGTGTAAAGTTCCCTGTGCCATTTGAAAAAGGTACTCAGAGAAAAGATAGGCTGATTTTTAATTTTAATGTTTTAACTCATCGGTTTAAGTACATTTCTGGTTTGCTTTGCAAAATGTCAACAGACATCCCAAGTGGATAACATTTAAAAAAGATTGGATTTCTTATATTGACTCTACTATCATTTCAAAAATATGGTCATTAATGCCTACAGGTTCATTGGTTAAAACAACCCATTCAAATGATTATTAAAAAGCATCCAACAACACTGTTGTTTTCCACATTGTCCTGAATTCTCACTGATGAGAGATCTAGTTCTGATGCATTTAGGAAGGACTTCAAGTGGGGTTACCATATACAAGGTTGGAGAAATAATTCTCTGAGAAGAAATAATTTATTATCTAATGGTATTACTATTCACTTTGTATTATAGATATTATGCTTTTGTATATTATACACTCAACAATTGACCAAACACTTTCACATAAATGATCTCATTTCATGTAAATTATCTCACAATAACCTTCTAGAATAGATTGGTGAAAGCAGTGATTATCCTTATTTTATAGTAAAGGATACGGAGGTTCAGACATACTGAAAATAGCTCGCTTTTTAATGGACTTCTTTCTTTGTGCCAGGCAGTGTTCTAAGAACTTTCCATGTTTTAATTCATGTGGTCTATCTAGATCGCAGCTGTAGGAAATACTTAATCTTCTTCTTCTCATTTTCCTTTTATAGATTGAACCACAGAGTTTCAGAGAAATAGAGTAACCTGTCCAAAAGCTACAGAGCGAGTAAATAGTGGAGTCAAATGAGAATCCATCCAGTCTGGTTCCAGACCAAAGTGCTTACCCCTCACACTCTCTAACCAGAGTTCAGCAGCTTGCCCAGGAAATTTGGCCACTAGGTGTGGAATCATAACTTAGAACGTGATGCCCAGAGAAGTGCTTTTCCATTTGGTTGTAGCTTTTCTCCTGGTCTTTGCTTTATTGTGTATCACATTTTACAAATTTATGTACTTCTCATATTCCCCCCAATGGAATGTGAGCTTCCTTAGTGCAGAGAAAAGGGATGATTCCTTTTATACATGGACTCTCCCCTACCATGTCTGGAAATTCTTCTAACCTAAGAGGGAGCCACTTAAAATGTTCTGAATTGAATTGAACTTGTGAAACTCTTACACCACTTTAGGCCTGAAAATTTGCAGTTGGAGCTTTGGTGACATAGAAGTGGTTGACAGTGGGAAGGGGGCAGTGATTAAACCAGGGAATAAAGGGAAGGAGTTTATATGATGAGAAAAAGTGTGATAACAATGTTTATATAATCCTTATTATGTGCCAGACACTTTTTATGTATCAACCATTTGATTCTTACAACATTCTATTATTATCTCCTTTTTGTGAATGGGGGACAATGAGGCACAGAGGTTATATGACCAACACATAAACAGATGTGTTTGTGAGTGTGTATGTATATAAAAGAAGGAGAAAGACAGTCATATATACATTGTTGCCCATCTCCCCATCTCCCACACCAAAAATTCCCAAAGGTTTTCCTGGCATATTATTTGATTTTTATCAGATATTTTCTGTTCTAGATGCCCTATACTACTGACTTTTCCTCCTCTAGTCTAGTGTCTGCATAGTACCACAATTACCTTTCTAAGATATATATCTGATTTTGCTACTTGAATTAAAACATTTGCTGGTTCCTCATTGCTAAGAGGTTATGTAGCCAGCTACATCACAGCCCTGTTTTACATTTTAGTCATCATTTCAGCCTCCTTTCCCAGGCCTTTTATGGCAGTTGTATTTAAACCCTTTTTAATCCCTGGATGGACCAGGTACTTTTGCTCTCCTGTGACTGCTGGGAAAGAAAAATTTTTCTTTACCTCTCAGAGGTTCTCCCGGTTTGTCTAAGAATTAAACTGACATGAGACAGATAAACAGGGAAAAATCATATTTAATTTTGTACAGCCGGGAAACCTACATGCAAAAGGGAGGATGGCAATTCACAGGGCAGTAAGAAGAGGAAGAGGTGATTGGAAATTAGATGTTTGCTTTGGCATACAGATAGGTCATTCAGATAAAATTTATCTCCAGGAGAAACTTTCATTCTGAGAAAGGCCCCCATTTTTAATTTTTCTAGGAAGTTAAGAGAGGGGCAAAAGTTTATCTTTTCAGCGCAAAATAGTTCACATGCCCAAGTGGCAACATTTGGGGAGATTTGTTCTAAACCTCTTTGTGACTTTATTCATACTGTCCTTTCTGCTGGAATGCTGTTCCCCCACTCTTTATCTGGTGAATTTTACTCCTCCTGTAGGATGAAGTTCAAATGCATTTTTTTTCTCTTTTTGAGAGGGAGAGAAAGAGAGAGAGAGGGAGAGAGGGAGACAGAAGGCACAGGAGACAGGCAGAGGGTGAGGAAGAGAGAGAATCTTAAGCTCCAGGCCCAGTGTAGAGGTCGATGCCAGGCTTGACACAGGGCTCCATCTCAGGACCATGTATGTGATCATGACCTGAGCCAAAATCAAGAGTTGGACACTTAACCGACTGAGCCACCCAGGTACCCCCAAATGTTTTTCTTGATGAAGCTTTTCATGATCCTACAGATAGAATTAATATATCATTCTACTAATATATACTCTGATTTAAGAATGACAGCTAACGTCTACTGAACGCTTAAGTGCTATAATTCTATTATTATTGATGAAGGGAATGAGATTCAGAGGCTTTACATAACTTGTCCAATTTCAGTTGGGTAGTAAATTTTCCGACAGATATGTCTGACCCCAAAACCTATTAACTTAACCGCTATGTTTTGCCTCCTCCATTGATACCACATATTAGATTACATGTTTGTGTATCACTTTCTCTTCAATAATATGAATTCCAGAAAACCAGTCATTTGCTACACATCCTTTCTGCCTAGCACAGTGTCTGTGCTATAGAAGAAGCTCCAGGAACACAGCTAAAAGACTGAATGGATATCATTTGCTCCCTATTCTCTGAGCTGTTGTCCCTCACCTGGCTCATTGTATCCCACACTACACATTAAGATCTCACTACTTCACTCAATTCTCCTACGTTACTGGCTTCTAAAGTGGCTAGCCACAAAATTGACAATCTTGACAATATTGCCTGTGAGAGCCTTTATTTGCCCTCTTTATGGTATGGCCGGAAAATAAGGGCAAGGTGTGATCTGCTCTATAACGCTTGGGCTGTAGGCACTGTCTTTTTTGTTTTATGTTTTTGATTTGAATCAGAACTGGCTTGACTCTTATCTTTGTGATTGACATAAACATCAGTATCATACCCTTAGAGTCCTCCTTCCCCCATTCTGAAATATTTAAGAATTCTGTGGGTTTACAGAGGTCCCAAAGAAGCCCCTTGGCTACTCTGGCCCCAGGAGAGCTCTCATTGCCTGGGGCCATTGTGGCTCTGGCTTCCTGTTACCACACAGTGCTGCATGGACCTCCAGGCCAGGATGCTCCTCTGAATAAGAACATTTCCCCAGGACACAGATCTTAGGGCCCATCCTTTGGGTTTGCACACCATCCAAGGACCCACCAGTAACATACCATGCTAGATGGTATCCACTGCCCACATTTAGCCTCTGGGCTTCACCCCCAGGGGTCAGCAGCCTTCCCTTCCCCTGCTCCCAAACAAAAGATCAATTTCTCTCCTTTTTCTGACGATAGAGCTCGTTTGTTAATTGAAGGGTCTGGACCACAAAACACAAATGTCTATTTACTTCCACAATCTGGAAACATTTCCCTTCCTTTATGAGAATTCCTTCCTCCAAGGACAAATTGGAAGACCTCATGGTATCTTCTTGCTAAAGGGGCTGTAACAAAAGCATCCCTTAGATCTTCACCGGGTCATTTTTTTTAAGCAGTTAAATCTTAGCAGGGTCCCCAGTTTAAAACACAAAAATTCCAAAACTTAATGGTACACCTAAGTGAGAGTTGTCCTTTTTATTTTTTATTTTTATGTTTTTTAGAGTTGCCCTTTTTAAAGGAGTCACTTGCTATATACATTATTGTAATTTGCCAATGTCATTTAAACAGGTTTTTGAACCTACCCTCTGGTTTTCAGAGCCTGTAGCCCAATTTTCTTTTATTACTCCCAAAGAGAACAAATATTTATATTTGAAAATGGATTTGATTTTGGAAAGAGCCCAATGTTATTTGGCTTAGTTTTGTGAATAAAATCAGTGTGAAAAGCTGCTTTTGATCCAAAAGGAGGTGAAACTATAAGGTAATGCCACTGATTTTGTGAGTCTTACCAAGTACAAAAGGGAATTTCCAAATAGAGTGTCAGGGATGGAGTGTCAGGGAAATAAGTATAAAATGGTTCCAAATGTGACTAAACTAATGGCCCAAATCTGAATACAAATATTCTGGTATGTTTGTGACCAACTAGTCTCATTGGTGTCTGTGAAGGTACAACGTACATATTATGTCCAGAATTCTTGCTGAAAATAGCAGTAGACTGGCTTCTCAAATTTGATGTAAACACAAGTCCTCTAAGGTTGTTAAAATGCACATTCTGATTCAAAAGATCTGGTGTGGGCCTAGGATTCAGAATTTCTACTTCTTAACAGCTTCCAGGTAATGGTCTTGGAACCTCTCTTTGAGTATCAGTGCCCTAGGCTTTCTAAATAGCTCTCTTAAGCAAGTTGAATCTTGGTTTGTGCTTTGATATTGGTAACCATGTTAAACTACTGATGAGTTGTTTTGTTCCTTAGCAAAATAGTTGTTGTGTTCATATATAGGAACTTTGCATCGGCACAGAGAATTTGCTGTGTAGTTTATCAGTGAAGAAGCAGCAATGACACTGTGCCATTTTCCTTAGATTGGACAGTTTCTTTATTCAGAATGTAACAGAAATTTCTATGGAAAAAAGGGATAAAGTAATTTAACTGTTCAACCTCAACCTCATTAATTATTATATAGCAGATATTATCACATGAGAAAATGCAAGGTACATTTTGATATATTTAAAGTTGTTATTTCTGATTTGACAATTTTTGAAGCTGATGTAACAAAAGTTCTTTTGCTAGCTAGCTAAAAACAAAATCCTATTTCACAGCTAAAATGTAAACAGCTAAGATGTAATCGGAGGACTAAATTTTCACAGCTACAAAAACACAGCTGTGAAACATAACTTTAGAATATAATAAAGCCAAATAGTTTTGCATGCTAATAATGGATATTACAAATAAAGATGAGAATGACTTTGTTAGAATTTTTTAGTGTTTAAATACCTTCACTAATGTTACTTGTTTAACTGAGAATGTGCTCAAGTTACCTGCTACATTTGCATCTATTGAATGTCTAATATTTGTATCTTGCTAGGAACTAATGATACAGAGTTGAATCTGACAAGTCATTCTTTCAAGGAGCTATTTTGTGTTACATAATGAGACCTGTGTCAAATAATAGTTTTGAGTTTTTTTTTCCCCCAGGTTATAAAACCAGTACATGTGAATTGGAAAAATATTAGAAAATACAGAAAAAATTATAAAAGGTAAAATATACACTATTAAAAGTCCTACCACTGTTAACACTTTTATGTTGTGTTTTAAATTTCCACTGACCTAGTTCTAAGTATTCTTACTTATGGCTTGGCATACTTTTTTTTTTTAACTGTGGAAATAACTCTTGCTGGTCAGTGTCGAGGTATATTTCAGTTGAATTTTTGTGCCAATGTTGGCCTGGGCTGAATGTTGGAAACCCACAATAATAGTGTATCAGATGTGTGTGTCTGTTTACATGTGTGTTAGGGTAGGGAATAACTACGGACTGGATAGGTAGTTGCAATTCCATCTAACTCTGTAGATACTAGTAGGCTAGAGACACTTTATGATATAATTAAAGAGGTTTAAATTCCCAGAGTTACTCATGTGCACATTGTGTTTTGCTTTCTCAATTTTGTGATCAATTTCTTGGATTGTGATAATTTTGGATTGGGAGTCAGGGGACCTAGTACTTTACTAAAATCTGTTGCACATTTTATCATCATTACTACAAATCCTCAGTTGTCTTGATGTCTTGAAATGTGAAATTCTATGGCTGTTTTCTTTATTCATATCTTGCATGTAAATAGATCCATCCTCGTAGATACCTTCAGATACTTTTGATAGTAATCTGAATCAATGTAAACCTAAAGTGTCTTTTAAAATCTATAATTTGGAAAAATAACCTAGAATAGAGCTTGGCAAATTACTGCACCCAGGCTGAATCTGATCCAATGCCTATTTTTGTAAATAAAATTTTATTGGAATACAGCTGTACCTATTCAGTCATGTATTGTCTATGACTGCTTTCAAGCTATGAAGGTGGAGTCGAGTAGTTGTGTTAGAGACTATGTTTACTACCTGAATTGTCATAGGAAAAAACTTGTTGATCTCCGATCTAGATTAATGATCTTCTGGATCAATAAGTATGTTTTTCTTCAGATACTTTGAGTGAGTATGAACAAGTGTTATATCATAGTAACAATAGCAGGAGGTATGGATGTGGAAGGCATGACTGGGTCATATAAACCAAGTCCTGGTTTTTAAAAAAGGGCTTTTTCCTAAATGGAATTTACTTGGGCTTGATTTCTAGAGGTCAGCTAGATCTGCATCAGGTAAATGTCACATCTGTTGTCATGACAGAAACTAGAGTGTCAGAGTGGCACTCTTTGAGCCTGGCAAGCTTCATCTTGAACGACTCAGGCAGAAGCATTTCCAATTAATGTGGGGACCCTTTGTAATAAAACGCAGGGCAGGAAAGCCATGAGCTTTTAATATCATAAGGTTAGAGGTATTATTTCACAAGGAATAGGGGCCAAAGTCATGTTCATAGTTGATGTACACATTCCTCACAAAGATTAGACAGGGCCTTGCTCAAGCCTTTGGAAGAAAATGAACCAGCTCTGTGATCAGGGGTGTAAACCTTCAAGTATTTAGCGGAGAAGTGAGTTGCAACATAACTGGTAAAGAGTGTCTTAACTGACCTTGAAATACCCACCTTTCCCACAGACCCTGGACGTGGAGGAAGCTTAAGCAGAGACAGACCTCTCCGAATTCCCAACGAAGTCTGAGATGGCAGAATTTGCAAAGCAGAAGATGAGACTAGGTCCAGGACTCAGTTGCCTAAGGGAAAGAGTGATATGTCCTGTTTTGAGAGGGGCTGAAGTGAAGACAGTTGAAGGGACCTAAAGAGGCTTGGGAGAAGGTGAGAGAAAGGGAGGGAGAGTGTGTCCACTGGGAACCTCCTCCAGAGGCCTAAATGGAGAGACCTTGCCCCCTCAGGTACTGCAAAAAGTGTAGATAAGTGTAGACTTTAATGACCTTGAAGTTTTGGATCCTGTGATGCTTTTGGACATCCCGTGAGCCTTTGGCAAAAGAATGCTAAAATATCCATTCGAATCTAGTTAGTGTCATTTTGGTGAAAGGGTACTGGAATGAATATCACTTGGAATCTTAATGAGTACCAATCTGCCCATTTGCAGACCACCAGCAAAGGGCTACCAGCCTGAGTGATTAGGGAGCCCCTTCCTCTGATTTCTAACTCCTTCACTGGACAGAAAGACTCCTGTTCTCTGCTCCAGAGGGCCTTAAAACTGTTAACTTGATGGGAAATTATCAGTTGTTTGAGATGATTGGAACTGAATTGAGGTTTTCTTTGTGAAGTAAATAGAAGATTTAAAAGATTATTGAAAATAATTTAATTTTCAAGAGAAACTGAAGCATCTTATATCAGCAACAAATAGAAAAATTAACTTCTCTTTTTATTTATTCCTTTTAGCCTTTTTCTTGTTGTCATGGCATTAATTACTCTGATGCTATCACAGAGAATGGAAATGTACCAAATCCTTTTCATTTAGAAAATATTTTAAAAAATCACTTTCTGAGGTTCAGATGATTTGGGAGCAAGATTAAAACTGAAGTTTATTCAGGTACTTGGGTTTCTTTCTTTCTTTCTTTCTTTCTTTCTTTCTTTCTTTCTTTCTCTCCTCCTTCCTTCCTCTCTCTCTCTCTCTCTCCTTCCCTCCTTCCTTCCTTCCCTCTCATTCATTCATTCATTCATTCATTCTCTTCATCTGCTGGACCAATGTAACAAAGTAAGCTAATAGACTAAGTCACTTATTACATACTGGTAGGATCAACACACTAGGCAGTGTTATACTGAAATGTCTACAAGAATTGCCCCAGATAATAAGGGCTTCTGGGGAAAGGTTGGTAAGTCCCTTGCATGTTTTTATGTTTAGGTAGAGTTTGACCCCCAAATAAATGATCAGTTAAAAATTCATCTAATGGAAACTAGTCAAAAAAATGTAATAAGTTTTTAAGAAGAAAATATTAGGCTGAGTCACATGAACTTGCTGATATTTAGACAAATTAAGACAATGACAATTTTATCTGTCTTAAGCATAAATTATCTTTTGAGCTCCCCCCTCCCCCCCCCCCCAGTTTTTATTTATCCTATTGCATTTTCCAAGAAGCAATGTGTGTATGTAAACAATATTCCTTTCTCCACTCCTGGAAGAAGAGTCAGCATAGTATTTCTAAAGATCTTAGATACCCTTACTGGCTTTCTCTTACTTAAGTTTTCTTCTTTTGTTTTTTGGATCCACTAATGCCCTAGAGCAGAAAGGGAGGAGTAGAGGGTGATGTTTTGAGTTGAATTTAAGAAGAGAATAGCAGATTTTCCTCCTTCTAGTAGGGTCTTCCATAGAAGAGAGAGAAGTGTCATGGGCGGATGATTTGTGAGAGTGCAAACCCAGGCCACACTGCCATACAGTGCTCTGTGGTATGTGGGTGTTTCAGTGGTAAGTGGGTGTTTCAGTCCTACAGTCCTACAGTCTTAAGCGGCCACGGAGAAGGGTCTTTGTGGCCATGCTTTGGAAATTGCCTTTGAATAAATGATATGGGCCTGGTCAGCATAATGCATTGAAGACTTCTGGTCTTTCCTCAAATTTTCTGGACTATACTCTTATATAACCCTAGAAAGTATTCCTAAAACAGGATTCAGTTTGAATTTTCCCTCAACTTCAGCAGGTATGGGCAAAACTAGATTAATTTGTGTGTGCTTGCATACATGTGCGTGCTCTCTGTCTCTGTCTCTGTCTCTGTTTCTGTCTCTCTCTCTCTCTCTCTCTCTCTCTCACACACACACACACACACACACACACACACACATTGCTTCTTGCACCCATGTGTCATGGATGAAATTCACACTTTTTACCTGAATTTGGCTCTACACAGATAAAACAACTGATCGTTTGAACACTTTACTTTCCAAGTGGTTACCTTGGATCAGAGATACAACTTAAACTTGTCTTTTCACTTGACTTTTATAAGGTGGGCGTCTAATGAAATTTTATTTATGACTCTTCTTTTCCCATCCCTTTCCTCCACTCTCCACCTTTAAAAGTGCAGAATAAATAGGAGGTGAGAAATACAACCTGAAAGGATACTGAGCATTCTAAAAGGAGTCAATAAATAGTTGAATGAGTAATAGAAGGGAAAGGACTTTGGGGTATGGGGTTTGTTAGCATATGAAGCTCATCTATTCCACCATTTAGTGCGTTGTTTCCTACCTTTCCCTTTCTTTGGATTACCTTCAGTGCACAATCATTTTTCTGCTGATGGGTTGGTCTTAATTTTCTCTTGAAAGAAACCTGTTCCTCTTTTATTTCCTGAATTCTCCTTCCCTTTCTCTCTCTTGTGTTAGGTACAACTTCTTTTCAAATTTTTTACAATGTTTTCCACTTGAGTTATCAGTTTGTCCTATCTCTCCTTACTATTAGGCCATTAATGAAGATTAAACCGGGCACTAGTCTCAAGTGTCACAGTCTCTATTGGATATGTTCTGGGTGCACAAGCCTTTTTTTGTTTGGGTCCTTGATTTATGATACTTCATTCAGTGTTGAACTTTAATAATTGAGCATGCATTCACCATAATTAACCATAATAATTCAAAAGAGACCTAGTCAGAATCTGAGGGTCACATTTTTATGGTGCTCTTTAGGTGGAGTTCTGGGACTACTGGTCCATGATCTGTCTGTATGACCACCATGAATAAAATGGAAGACCATGATGTGATTGGCTGAATTTTCCCTAATTTTCTGAACTGTAATTTCTACTGTATAACTCACATATGGTGAGAGATATTCTTAAGCCTCAACTGGAATACCTAAGATACAGATGACTTTTTTTGCTTGTTTGTTTCTTCAAGGTATGAGAGGTAGTCTGGGAAACTGGCCAACATTCTGACATTTCCTTGGCATTGTTATCATCATCATTATTATTATTTACAACAATGGAAAAGATATTTATTATTGAGACTGTTTAAGGAAATCTAAGAACTATAGCAGTCATAATCATGTTGCTTCAATTTTTCTGTCTGGTTCTCTTTGAATGTTGTGGGATAGAAAGAGCTATTCATTTTTCAACCTTTTATATTTTTGTAGGAGGGTAGTCCTTGTTTATTGGTATAAAAGGCAATTACATATGTGGGAATTATTAAGAGGGTACCCTAAAAGTGTCTCAACAGAGATGTTTCCCATTGTTTCCTTAAACTCCACCTTAAATAGTTCATTTCTACGTTGAGCATATTTTTTTCCCTGCTGTTGTCTACTCTTAACAATTTAGTGTAAATAATTTTTATCAGGTTTCTTTATTCTTATTTTGAACAGATTCAACCAATATCAAAGATATCCAAAGCATTCAGTCTATTGAAAAAGGAGAGGAGAGGACACAGGGGAAGAGAAAGGGATATTTATCATGTTATTTTACTGTATGAATGTTTCAAACACCTCTATTAGAGCCCTCCTGGGTTTTCCCTCTTTGAAAGAAACTTAAAAATCATGCTAAAACCAATTTTCAAGTGTGGCATGAGTTAATGGTAGAATACTGTTTTCCTATTACTACATGGACACTTCTATTAGAGTTTAAGGAGAGTTTTTCTTTGATTATAAAGATGGGGACTACATCTGGTGTGAAATATCTCTAGAATATTTATCAGCAACTTGAAGGTGCTTAGCTATATCTTTTAATATTTGTATGATGAATGTATTCACAGCATCCTGCTTTTATATTATCCTCGACGTTCTTGATGCCTGTAAATTTTTCATTGGTTAAACTATTTTCTTTTCCTTTCTTCCCTCAGCTTTGTTGAGATATAATTGATGTATAACATTGTGTAAATTTAAAGTGTACAACGTGTTGATTTGATCAACTTCTATATTATAAAATGATTATCACCATATTGAAACATTAACTAACATCTCTATCATATCACATAATTACCATTTCTTTTTGTAGCAAGAACATTTAAGATCTACTCTATTAGCAATTTTCAAGTATATAATACAGTATTGTTAAGTATAATCACCATGCTGTACATTAGATCTTCATACTTACACATCTTATCACTGGAAGTTTGTACTCTCTGACCAACTTCTCCCCATTTCCCTCACCCCTCAGCCCCAAGTAACTACCCTTCTGGTGGTTCTATGTTCTTCTATGTTCTATATGCTTCTCTGTTTCTCTGAGTTTGATTTTTTTTAGATTCTACATGTAAATGATATCACACAGTGTTTGTCTTTCTCTGTCTGACTCATTTCACTTAGTACAACGCCCTTGAGCTCCATCCATGTTATTGCAAATGGAAGATTTCCTTCTTTCTCATAGCTAAATAATGTGTTAACTATTTTCTAATTTATCTTTTTCAGATTTTCTGGTTTCACATGTGTACACATTTGATTGTTTGTGTTTACACCTTAAAAGTTGTTAAGTGAATGTATTTCAAAATGAAAATACACCATCATGTTTATTAGGGATTGATTCAAGATACTGTATAAAGATGGTAAAGCTTTTTCTTGTATATATTTTTTATTTTAGTCTGGTGGAAAATATACCAAAAGATTCTAGTTTTATACATTGGGGAGAATTTCATTTAGCATCTCATTAATATTGGTTCCAATCAGAAGTCTGGAATTTCCTTGAGTTAAATAATTCCTTTTTTTTTCCTTTTAGCAAGTTAAAATATATTTAGTGCAAACATAACATTTTGCTGTAAACTCATGGAGTATGTTTCTATTGAGCAACTTGGTAATTGTGTACCTTGTGTTCTCACTATGATATTGTGAGCCCCGTGGGAGTGAGAACAATATTCTACTCCTCTTCCTATGTCCAGAGCCTAACATGATATCTAGCATGCTTCAGGTGCATATATCCTGACATGTTGAGTCAGTTACCTAACGGTGTTATCATAAAAGTAAATAAGGATAATTAGGTAAGTAAGCATGGCATGGGTAAAGGGTGCCTGGGTGGCTCAGTTGGTTAAGCGTCCAACTCTTGATTTTGTCTCAGGTCATGATCTCACAGTTTGTGACTTCAAGTCCCATGTGAGGCTCTGTGCTGACTGCAGACAGCGAGGAGCCTGCTTGGGATTCTCTCTCTTCCTGTCTCTCTGCCCCTCCCACACGTGCTCTCTCTCTCTCAAAATAAATAAAAATGTATGGCATGGGTAAAAGCAAATACTTCATGAAAACATTGTGATTTTATCAATACATTAGGCTCTTGTGAATGTAGTACATGAGAAATAATACAAATTTGAGTATGCTTGCTTAGAGAGTGTATTATTAAATATCTTGGTGTTTGATGACTTATTTATGGAGAAAATTTAAAAGCAAGAGTGATTTGCTGGGAAAATAATTATGTTGAAAAATGTGAGTATCTGACTTTAAAAGTTAATCCTACACTATCTGGTATGTACTGTTAATTTTCATAAACATATGTATATAACCTCTCCAATTATATTGCAGACTTGTTGAGAGTACCGGGCTCTTAGTAGCTTCCATTCCCCACATAGATGAGGAGATAGTAACATTTATCACATGTTAGTATTGGGTTCATTATTCACTGAGTGGTTTTGTCTATGACCTTCTGTATGTTTCCCTAAATGTAAAATTGGGAGAATAATACCTTTTCTACACTATTCATCAAAGTTTATATTTATGCTTTGAGTCTCACAAGAATGCTTTTGTAAGGATATAAATTAAAATAAGAATAAGCATTTTAGCAGTTTTACAACTAAGTGTTTTAACGTGTGCATTTGAAAAAGCAATGTATAGAGGCTTTTGCTTTTTTACTGGCATTAGAATTCTGGTTATACCTTGCACCTTGGGTATGATGTTTAAGTTCTCTGAACAAGTGTATGCTGTCCTATAAATGGAATTAAAAAAAAATTTTTTTTTCAACGTTTTTTATTTATTTTTTTGGGACAGAGAGAGACAGAGCATGAACGGGGGAGGGGCAGAGAGAGAGGGAGACACAGAATCGGAAACAGGCTCAAGGCTCCGAGTCATCAGCCCAGAGCCTGACGCGGGGCTCGAACTCACGGACCTCGAGATCGTGACCTGGCTGAAGTCGGACGCTTAACCGACTGCGCCACCCAGGCACCCCTATAAATGGAATTTTTAATTTTTTCTGTATAGGGGTGTTTTGAAGTTAAATTTGATAACATGTGCTACTCTTAATGGTGTGGCCAGCACATGGTAGATAGTCAACAAATTTGGGCAGCATCTTCTACCCTGGCTTTCCATTTTGTTGTTTTAGCAATCGGAATTATTTCATAGCCTCAGGTAAAATTGGTCTGTCTTTCATCAGCATTTCCTCATAAGCTCCAGGCTTGCATTTCTAGTCACCTTCCAGGGATCTATATGTTGTATCCTTATTTGCCTTTAAAACTTGACATGGCCCCAACCAGGTTTAACTTTTCAATCCATTTTTTTTCCTTTCAGTATTCCCTATTTGTTATTTAAATTACCATTCTGTAGTAACCAGCCCAAAGACTTTGGGCTAAGTTTCATTCATTCTCTTCCTCTTATTCTGTGCATTTAATTTGAGGGGATTTGGGAGAACTCATTTAGTATATCATAGTATAAGGCCAACTTTTTCCTCCATCCCCAGATAATGTCTGCAGGATGTCAATTGCTTGGTGAAGTCAACATCTTCCAAGTGTGGCCCAAGATCTGCCCACAGCCTCTAGGTCCAGGACCCTGTCCTCAGGTAGGGTTGGATAAACCCTGACTCATTCTTCTCTGGCTTTCTGTTGTAGACTGCTGTCCTTGTACTCTAATTTGGGATTTTTTTTTTTTTTTTTTAAATTCAGGCAGGCAGCATGATACAACCAATCATATTACAAGTTCCTTTAATGATCATATTTCAGGTTACCACCTGAGTTAACATCTCGGTTACACTTAGTTGTATCCAGGTCTCCTTAGCCACACATTTACACTTATTTTACTTGCCAAGTTTAAAAAACAAAACTCATCTGTTATGGGTTGAAGATTCTTAGTTTTGCTATGAGAGAATTTATATACAATGTTGCCAGCTGGTCCATGAGATTTTTATTTTACCTCATATATTCATCTTGCATACATCCTATTACTTCCAGAACCATTGACACCATCCAGGTAGTCATTACCTTTCGCCAGCATCATTATGCTTCTGGGATCAGGCTGCTTTTGGCTGAAGCAAATAGAAAAACAAACCAGAAGTAGCTTAAATGACAGGGGCTTAATTTTCCTCCCACAGCAAGAAGATCCTAAGATCCAGCGTTGCTGTAATAGTCCAGCAATATCAGGTCTCTGGATTGGTATTCTGTGACTTCCTTGACTTTTCCCCCATGGTTACAATATGGCTGCAGCATCTCCAAGCATCAGGTCCTCACATAAGAGCATTTAATTGGCAGGAAGGGAGTGGGCAGAATTTCTCCCCACGTGTTTTATCCAGGGAGAAAAGCTTTCCCAGGTAACTCTTGGAAGAATTCTCTGTACATCTTATTAACTAGGGCTGGGTCACTTTCCTCTGCCCTAGTGTAAGTGTAGACAGGTTAGTGAATATCTGCTATTTTTGATCTCTATGTTTGTTAGTGAGAAAGAGGAAGGTTGGGAGAGCTCTCAGGTAGGTATTTAAATCCATTCTGCATTTCTGCTCAATGTACTTTCCTGAGTATATTTCTAAAGAAAAAGTCATCACCCTGGTCTTGAACTTTCAGTAACTTTATTACTAGCGAATACAGTATAATCCAGCTCCTTCTTTTGTTTTCTGCTTTATTGTCCTTTGGCTATTTAATGAACCCTGAACAGACCCAACTCGTCCCTGTGTTCACAGCTTAGCTCATGGTATTTTCTCCTCTTGGAATCTCTTTTGCAGGTTCCCATGAAGGGCCAGCTTAGACACTGGTGCTCGGCCCTTACAGCTGTCTTCCACATGAAGCTGGCTCATTTTCCCTCCATCAACTGGGATTTCTCTTTTCTCTCAACTTTCTCAGCACTTTCTGTACCCTGTAGAACCTGACCACTTATGGACTTAACATTTGAGTTTTGTTTACTCACAGAAGCCCACAAAGGTCCAATTCAAAGGCATTTTTAACATTGCTGAGGTGCAATCCAAATCTGGAATGCCGCAGAGTGGGAGTGCAGTAGTGAATTTCTCACGGGGAAGTGAGTCACGCACTGCCATGTCTAGACCTCAGCGAGGCTTCCCTGTTATTTCTTTGTTGTAATAGAGCAGTAAGTTTGGTGAACTCATTAAAAGCTGTGCTCCATTGTGGAAAATGGCTGTTAATCGAAAGATAAAATTTTAGATGAAGGTTGAAAAGGTAGTTTTTTGGTTTGAGGAGAGGCATAGGTAAGGGGTAATTTTCCAGTAAATGTGATTTATGAGTTTCCCAGGAGCCTGGGAAGATAGTTGCAGATTCTTGGGGAACTCTGCCAGTTCCCCAAGACTGTGGGACCTTTGGGAAGACACTTGACTATGTGAACTTTTTGTTTCCCCATCCATAAAGTGATGGAAAAAAATACCTATTTTAGAGTTGTTTAAAAAGTGCCCTGTAAATTGTAAAACTATAGATGATTAAATGATTATCATTATTTATCAATCGTGTGATTGATAACCACAATTCTCAATCATGATACAAGGCACTAAGAAAAGATTCTTTGGCTGAATGAGGGAATGAATGAAAGGCTATCACGACAACCTAGTTATAAGAATAAAACTACTTTTCTTTCCATAATAGTGTCTCTGAGGTTCTAAGGCATTTTATTTGCTTGCATTACTAAAATATGGAAATCAATAAAAATCATTACTGAGAATTAAATACCAGTAGATTATATCAACTTTAATATGAAGCTGAATTTCTTCTTTGAGCACATGGGCTATTCATAAACTGCTGGGCCCACACTTTCACTGTTTACAGCATTACTGGAGACCTTCATGTGCATCACAGCTTTGTAGTTCCTCTGGGACTATCCATTATTCCACAGATCCATTATCATCTATAATTCTCTTTAAAAACCTAATAAAATTTACTGTAAGATGCCCGTGCTGTGTATTGTCTTCAAACATAACCTTTTCCACATCTTTCTTGAGTGTTGAGCTTCTAAAGGATCTGGTATCATTGTAATGGTAGCTCACTCGTGCTTCAGATTTACACCTCTCCGAGGTAAGGAGCAAGGCGCTCCTATCCCGGCCATGAAGGGATTAGATGACATGGAAATCTGTGAATAGTTTTACACTGCTGCTGGGCCTATCAAACCTCATAAGCAGCAATGCCACGAACTGGTCTGGGCGGGCATTAAATGGTTTAGTTTTTCTGTATAACCAGCTATAGAAAGAGAATCATTTTCCTCCCTCTGGAGAACGTGCATTATTCCAGTTAAATAATTTGCAAGTATTTAAATCAGTCACCAACTAATAGACTAGGGAGATCCTGGACATGAGCATGCGCACTACGGTGTTTCTCTTGTAATTACGTCGCTACCACTTAGTCGCCCTCATCAATGGACATCATTCCTGAGGTTCAAGGGGATTGAAATTGGCTTTTCCCCCCAACATCAGCTCAGGGATCTTAAGCTTGTTGCGTTTTGTGTTCCCACTCCTTGCCAGATACAGGGTTATTGCTTCTCCTCTACCATTCTGTTGCAAGTCCCAGTTCCCACGTTTTGAGTTTAGGAATACCTCCCGAGTACTGTGTGTATTTGGGGGTGGCAGTGGGGATTCCTATTCCCATAGGAAGGGGATCACCCCTTTCTTATGCCTGTCCTGAAACCAAAAACAGTGGTGCTTTGAAAAAACAACCAGTCTATTGACACAGGCAGACACTTGAGCAGGGTGGCCACTGGGAGAGGTGGTGGGTAAGAAAGGGTGCAGTGTTCTCAGGTACCAGAGGATGGAGCAGCCGCAGGGAATGTGTTGTAAGCTGAAAAATGGCCTCCCAAAGATAAGGACATGCTAATCCCTGGAACCTGTGTGTGTTTGCCTTACATGGCAAAAGAGGCTTTGTAGATGTGATTGGATTAAAGATCTTGTGACGGGGAGGTTATGCTGGATTAGCCAAATGGGCCCTAAATATAATCACAGGGCTCTTTAGAATAGGGAGGGCAGAAGGTCAAAGGTGGGGGGTAATGCCATGATAGAAGCAGGGAGAGAACAGGCAATGTGTTTTCTAGAGAACAGCCTCTAGAGGCTGGAAAAGGCAAGGACCAGAATTCTCCCTTAGAGCCTCCAGAAGAAAATAGCCCTGCCTTGATTTTAGCCCTGTCTGACTTCCTTGAGAGTTCTGATTTCCAGAACTGTAAGAAAATCAACTTGTGCTTTTGTGGTAACTTGTTACAGCAGCCACAGGAAAGTAATACAGGTGGTCTGGCTGGAGTGGGTTGGACCGGGTGGTTGGCAGTGAAGGCTTCTCTCCCTTGACAATCCAGGGCATTCTAGCACGTCTGCAAGCAGACACTGTTCAATTCACTTCCCCTCCCTGTCCTTTTGGGCACCAGGCCCTCTTCCTCGAGGCTAGGGTTGAGGCCCTTCAGTCTTAAAATGACTTATTTTCTTCATTGTCTGTCTCAATAGACTTTGCTGGCCCATAAAGCCTAGAACCAGAATCAAGTGCAGGGGTTGTCCACTTCTTCAAGTTTGTGTAGGGTTCAATTTTCATTAAATGTTCCTTAGAGAATGGAAATGTTTGTGTTTTTATTCTTCTCATGGGGCAGGAGGAGGAAGGTGAACAATGTAGTTGTATTTCCACACGAAAACAAATAGAACACGTGTGTCCCACTGCACAATTATGTCCTGGAAATCCTGGGTATCCTTTCTTCCCTATTTTTGTGGCTGAGCTGAAATTACCGCTTAGGTTGTGTGCCAGTTCCTCCTGGGATGTACCTTGAACTGATAATGAAAGAGAAGAGGTCTCATACTGTGTGCAGAGTTCTGTAATTTTTTGCCTGGGTAACACTTAACCATAGCCCAGGTTTTATATTACAAAAATGCATAGAACAAGTGATGGTATGTCAAAGGCAAGTATTATGTAAGAGTTGGAAAAAAATCTTATCTACCCAAAGCCATAATTTCCAAGTAAAAGTTCTTTCTGAGTTGGCAGCACATATGTCTGACTTAGGCCTGTTCTGAGTAAAACTGGCCGAGTTACCAAAACTCCATTAATCTGTTTAAATGGAAGTGGTACTCCTTATGCCCAACTCAGTGGAATTTAAATGAAAAAGGAGTGGAAATAGTCTGTATAATTAAAAAAAGAGAAGGTGTAAAGTCAACAAAGGAACCCCGTGGTATAGTGTTTGGCTTTGAAAATGCTAAATAAATGGAAAATAATCTGATGGTAACAGTAATAGATATGTGATGCTCATTCAGGATCTTCAGATGCAAAATTTTCTCTAACTCCTTTTTTTTCCTCACTGATACACATCTCTGTAAAATGCACAAACGAGTCTCATTTTATCTTCTAGGTTGTGGCCTATAGTGTTAATTCCCGAGTGCCTTTAGTGTAGCCTAAAGAAAACTGTCAAAAAAAAAAAAACATACATCTCAATGCTGCCAATTTGAAACCTTATTACGAGAAGCCATAGGCTCTGGAATTATCCTTGTCAAAACTAAGAAGGCAGCCAACCTTCCCAGCAGTCTCTTTTGCATCTCTGGATTTCAGTAGCATAGAGTTTCCCCGGGCTGGGACTAATGGTGTGACAATTGCACGGTGCTCCTTCCTCTCTTCAATTCTGTTTCTAAGGGTCGCGATGACCTACAGTGTGACAAAATAAGCTAGTCGTTTGGTTGAGCCAGGTGTCCTTTGAGAAGCTAAGAAAAGGAGTAACAGTGTCACGAAGTCATTAGTGTACCATATATATTAAGCCATAATGGCAGCTCTGAGTGAGACTGTCCCGCTTGGGAGTCTGCCACTTTCTGCTGGAATCATCCCAGAGCGGGTGGGAACCGGCACCTCACCAAACATCTGTGCCATCAGAACCAGGGACCAAGGGCGTGGAAATTGGAGCAGGTCTAAGAAAGTTGCTTACAAATGGACAAAGGAAGATACGTAGGAGAAGGAAGGAAACAATGTAGTTGTATTTCCACACGAAAACAAGTAGAACACGTGTGTCCCGCTGGACAATTATGTCCTGGAACTCCTGGGTATTCTTTCTTCCCTATTTTTATGGCAGAGCTGGAATTACTGCTTTGGTTGTGTGTCCAAAGGCGGTATTGTCACTGCAAGGCTATTTTAAAAAATCAAAATGTTGTGAATTGATGAATTTTCCATAGGTATTGGCAGGTGTAACTGGAACCGTCCCAGGGCGCACAAATCCTGCTCACCATTTCTCCCAGTCCGTGAAAATTAAATACAGTTAGAAACAAAAACAAAAATAAACAGCAGGTTGCCCATCTAAGATTGGAGTTGGTCCATCCCGTCAGCTCCTGAAACCTCCAATCAGTAAATTCTGCCTTCTTATCATTGCCATATTGTCAAATACTGATTAGATGAGTCCTGGCCACCTTTCTGACTCTGAGAGTTTAGAGTCTATGTCTAGTGAGCCTCTCACCAATGTGTTGCTAACTTGTCATTTATTCTCTTGCACACTATCCACAGTTGTTGCACACTCTTGTACACTTGCACAAATTATTCCCCTCTGCTCTTTTCTCTGTCTTCAGCTCAGACCAAGTCTTTCCCCAAGAGTGGCCTCTTTCATCTGCATTCTCCCTGAAGCCTAGAGCAAAAGCTTAGTGATTCTAATAGATTGGGTAGCAGTGGGGTTGGAAAAGGAGACTATAAGTTCCAAGGGCTGCTGCTTGTCCTAAACTATCAATGAACAACTAGCGTTTGCTAATCTTGGAATATTCTTGCCTAAGCTCTCATACTTCTTTCTATTTTGGTGGAAATGTTGTGATTTGTAAATATGGCTGTATTTTATGAGAATCATGAGTACGATCTCAAGAACTTTCTAAAAAAGCTTCTTGGTTCTAGTTACTTAGGTTGCATATCACTCAGAAGAGTTTAGGGTGTAGTAATGAATATCTCTCGAATCTCAGGGGCTCAAATCAACACATGTTTATTTTCCCCCCATGTGACGTGTGTAGGTTGGCAAGGTGCTCTGCTTTTCAAGGATCCATATGCTAGGGCTCCAGTATGACTCATGCTTCTCAACTGCCCAAGGTCAAAAGAATGTGGTGAATTGTGGACCAGCTAGCAAAACTAGACCAGCTAGAAGTGATACATGTTACTTGATCACATTTAATTGGCCAAAGCAAGTCCATATTTATATCTGCTTTGTGAATCAGAATATTTGTGAACAACCCTTATGAGTCCTGGAGGGGGCCTTTGTCTTTTGCGGCATCAGGTTTTACGGTTATGCTCTGTGATTTCTCCCCTATTTTTAGGAAAAGTTTTAATGTTGATTTTGTCTCTTTCTCTCAACTGCTCTTTCTACCTCTCTTCTACAAGTCCACCTGGCTTTCTCATGAATTATGTTATTTTCCATGAAATTCCTCCCAGTGCACACTTCTATTTTTCCCCTTCCTTTATCACTAAATTAGAGGACCAAAAAAGGGTCAACATTCTTTGTTCACCACTACCGATTCTAGATTATTGTTCTGGCTGTTGAAAGTCAGCTATCTCTCCTCTTTACAGCTGTCTCACACTACCCTCTCTGTGTAGCTGGTATGGGATACCATGCCCCACAGTGCTCCTTTTCCTTGCTCACTGAATTTAACCTGCCATCACTTATTGTCACATTGGTGACTCCACAGTTCCTTTCTTCCTCGACATCGATGATTCTCAACTCTACTCCATCCTTGGATCTCATCATCTATCCGCACAATCTCAAATTCTGTGTATCAACCTCTTAGCAAGTCGCTTTCATGTCAGTCATTCTAAATTTGTCACTCATACTGACCCTGTCTTCACTTTCATCACAACCTTGCCTCAGCTCTTTTTCCTCTTGTCTGTTGGCCTCTTTCTGACTTCATTTCTTTCTGGCCTATCCTGCTCTCCTTGGCCAGCCAATTCAGCAATGCCTTTGCTTATTCCCTGAAATTCCCCACTGACCTTGAACTTCCAATTGCTTCCTTGCTGGGCTGTAGAGTGCTGCTAGAGAAAGCTGTGCTGACTGAGTCTGCCGCACATTCGTGCTCGTTCACTTTAACCAAGCCGTCATTTGTGCTCAGCACTTCTTTTATTCATCTCTTGCTGACTCACTGCACATCCCACACAGCAGTTTTTCCAAACATTTTTAACTCTCTTTGAGATTGAAGCTCCGCTCCAGATATGGCCCCAAAATACCTTTTCAGTTTCATCTCTCATTTCTCCCCAAAAGCTCTTTGCCTTATGCTTTCCAAACTCCACACATTTGCTCATCCTTTTATGCCTCCCTCTGTTATCTGCAATGAAAATGCCACCTAATTTGCTTCCTCCTGTGTGGAGAGGCTTTTATCCTCTGACAGAAGTTGTGATTTGTTGTAAATGTCCATGTGATTTTTATTACCTGTTATGGGACTTAGCGAGTACTATCTCATACTAGGTACGTGCACACAGTTACCATCTCCCCAGTTTTATTGCATGTTCCTTGAAAGTAGGAACCATGATGGTCTGTGTACACAGTGTTTATAGATAGTGTCTTGACATTAGTAGATAGGTGTTCAGTTGATGTTGGTGGATGTACTGGAGAAATAAATGTTAGTTACCTGGCTGGAGAATAGTTTCTCCCCCCTTCTTCAGAAAGAAGTAAAAGTAATATTAAAGGTGAAAATGTTTTTCATCTATTCTAATTATTTGAGTTTTTAAAAAAAATTTTTTTTAACGTTTATTTATTTTTGAGACAGAGAGAGACAAAGCATGAACAGGGGAGGGTCAGAGAGAGAGGGAGACACAGAATCTGAAACAGGCTCCAGGCTCTGAGCTGTCAGCACAGAGCCCGACGCGGGGCTCAAACTCACGGACCATGAGATCATGACCTGAGCCGAAGTCGGACGCTTAACCAACCAAGCCACCCAGGCACCCCCTAATTATTTGAGTTTTAATGTAAAAGACAGTTTTGGATGCTACTACTGATAGATTGAATGTATTTGGAGAGTAAACGAGTTATGTGAAAGAGCCATATTTCGTAAAATGTTCTTGAATTCTGTGATTCCTTTCCATCATTGTTAAGTAAGATTTATATTTCATTTCTCTTTATTTTATCCATATTTTTAATATTTGAATCAATAGGCAATAGCTTATGTGGAGAATTTTGTCTTATAGCAAGTGCTTTAGATTCTGGTCTCCTGAAGTATATTTTATTTAGAAGTAAATGCTACCTTTTGGGGATTTGCATGGAACACCTTATTCCTGCCTGAGTGTGGAGTTATTGGAGAGATGAAACAAAAGGTAGTCAGACGGAGTGCCCAGGTGTCTCCTTTATTACCAGTAAAGCTGATGTTGGAGAATGTGGGCAATAATAGGATTCCTGTTATCGTATTGCACAGTTAGACCTGCTCATCCAGCCAAAGGCAGCACAGGACTTCCCATGTCGGGGTCTGCCCCTGTGCAACTTCCAGCATGGAGGGGCAGAGCAGAGTGCCAACTTCCTATAGTAGAGAGGATCTATGCATGTCTCTGACTTCTCCCTGTACCTGCATACAGATAAGTTTCTCTCCCTGATGAAAGCGAGCTGGGGCCAAAAGGTCAGTACTTGGGGAAAAATACTTCCTCATGGAAACCAGAATGGAGTAGGAACATTCTTACGTAACACTCTTGAACATGGTGGTGTTGTGCCTCTATAGGATGATTGGGGGTCGTCAGTGATGAGCACTTGAGTCATTTCTGTCTCTGCCTTGGGTGATATTTCTAATATTAACCACATGGTATGTTTATTTTGTAACTTTTATTAGGCACTCTTATGACATTAAAATTAGGTTAAAATGATTAATTTCTTAGATAAACTGATGTACATTATTACTTTAGCAGGCTCAACCATATAACAAATGGGAATATAGTCCCCAATCTAAATAGTTAGATTAATAAATATGTGGAGGTTGCAATGTCACCACCCAGCTGAATACTTTATTGATGTGCAATTGATATGAATAGAAGGATTTTAGTTTGGACAAAATGTATCCAAGCGTAATTAATGGACAGTTAATGGACATGTACTTTACTGTTGCCTAAGCTTTACTCTTTTTTAAATTAATTAATTAATTAATTAATTTACACCTGTTAGTTAGCATATAGTACCACAATGATTTCAGGAATACATTCCTTAATGCCCCTTACCCGTTTAGCCCATCCTCCTTCCACAACCCCCACAGCAACCCTCTGTTTGTTCTCTATATTTAAGAGTCCCTTATGTTTTGTCCCTGTCCCTGTTTTTATATTATTTTTGCTTCCCTTCCCTTATGTTCATCTGTTTTGTATCTTAAAGTCCTCATATGAATGAAGTCATATGATATTTGTCTTTCTCTGACTAATTTCGCTAGTTCTATCCACGTAGTGGCAAATGGCAAGATTTCATTCTTTTTGATTGCCGAGTAATATTCCATTGTGTGTGTGTGTGTGTGTGTGTGTGCGCGCGTGTGTGTGTGTATATATATATATATATATGTATATATATATATATATACCAAAACTTCTTTATCCATTCATCTGTCAATGGACATTTAGGCTCTTTCCATACTTTGACTATTGTTGATAGTGCTGCTAAAAACATTGGGGTGCATGTGCCCTTTCGAAACAGCATACCTGTATTCTTTGGATAAATACCTAATAGTACAAGTGCTGGGTCGTAGGGTAGTTCTATTTAAAAAAAAATTTTTTTTAATGTTTATTTATTATTGAAAGACAGAGAGAGACAGAGCATGAACATGGGAGGGGCAGAGAGAGGAGGAGACACAGAATCTGAAGCAGGCTCCAGGCTCTGAGCTGTTAGCACAGAGCCCAATGTGGGGCTTGAAGTCACAAACTTCAAGATCATGACCTGAACCAAAGTCAGATGCTTAACCAACTGAGCCACCCAGGCACCCCTAGTTCTATTTTTAATTTTTTGAGGAATCTTCATACTGTTTTCCAGAGTGGCTGCACCAGTTTTCATTGCCAGCCTAAGCTTTACTCTTAGTCCTCATTTAATGAATTATATTGCTTTTGGGTTTATAGCACCTGATTTTACCATCATCTATCCTTCTTTTGTGCTTATATATATATATATATATATATATATTTCATTTTATGGGGCGCCTGGGTGGCGCAGTCGGTTAAGCGTCCAACTTTAGCCAGGTCACGATCTCGCGGTCTGTGAGTTCGAGCCCCGTGTCAGGCTCTGGGCTGATGGCTCGGAGCCTGGAGCCTGTTTCCGATTCTGTGTCTCCCTCTCTCTCTGCCCCTCCCCCGTTCATGCTCTGTCTCTCTCTGTCCCAAAAGTAAAATAAAAACGTTGAAAAAAAAATTTAAAAAAAATTTATTTATTCATTTATTTTGAGAGAGAGCAATCAAACTGGGGAGAGGGGCAGAGGGACAGAGAGAGAATCCTAAGCAGGCTTCATGCTGTCAGGACAGAGCCTGCTGAAGGGCTTGATCCCATGAACCATGAGATCATGACCTGAGCTGAAATCAAGAGTTGATCACTTAACCAACTGAGCCACCCATGTGCCCCATGCTGTTGTATATTAACTCACAGGTCACTCCCCATATTTACTGAGGTTTTGCCCCTCCCTGTCCAATCTGCATCCTGCCAGTTCTTTCATTCCCTCGTTCCCTCCCTCAACACTTGACCTCTCCTTCTGATTCCTTTTACCCCTTTGGTTCTTCAGTGTTTTATATTCTGTAGTGCACATGTGTTTGTGTGCTCAGTATTTCTTAAGGGAATCACTCCTACTCTAATCTCAGTTTATGGATTAGATGGCGCTGTTATCATCCCCTGGATCCAAGGATGGGCATGTGACCAGGCTTGGCCAATCATAATAGTCTATTTCTTTAGTTATAATGATTCATTTGGTGGTGGACTTGTCAATTCAGATTTGGTTGGTGTTACTGGGGAAAAGGCATTCACTTTCTCTTGGGGTTTCTAAATTGGTGAAATGTAAGCCTATTCCCGCTGTTGATCATTTTGGTTACCAGGGAGGACCTGTCAGAGGATGGAGCCCACACAGACATAGAAAAGCAGAGCTGAGAGACAGAGGTAGGCTCCAGTTCAGGCAAATGAAATCAGATATACCTAAAGGGATATTTATTCCTCCAGTACTCAGTTTTATGAGCCAGCCAATTCCTTTTTTGCCCTATTCCAAATTGAGTCAGGGTCCTGAAAACTTCCCCTTCTTATCTAGACTGGATCTCATTTAATTTTTTTTTTTTTTTTGGCCATCTCTCTCCCTTCTTGTACACAGATATTTTGCCTCCTTCCTTATATGCTTTGGGTCCAGCTCACCTTATTCATATCTATCCTGCTGACTGCTGATAGAGAGTATCAGGGAATTACCAAGGTTGTTGCCCCTATAACCTTGAGACCCTCATTTTTAGGTGTACCCTCAATGCTGCCTATTGAGCCCTGACTGTGTGCCAGGAGCTTTTGTAGGCACTAGGATACAGAAAAGAACATGTCAGGTGAGACTGCTGCCATATGGAACATTCTCTTAAGGCAAATAGTTAAGCAAAAAGGCAAATAAATGCATGATGTAATTTCATGCATTGACACATGTTATAAAGAAAAAAAATGGGTTGTGGGGCTACAGAGTGACAGAGGGTTTAGAGTTATTTCATATGGGATAGAAAGGAAAGTCTTCTTGACAGCCCTTTGAGTAGAAACTTTGATGAAGTGAGGAAATCAGTCATGCAAGTTCTCCAGTACCATAAGGCAGAGATGAACATGGAATGTCCCAATGATAAAGATGGAAAGTTAGTGTGACTGGAGTATAGGTAAAATGGAAGAAAATGAGACACATCAGAAGCAGACCATGGTTTGAACATACAGAGCTAAATATCTCCTGAAATCTCTATGTGATTATGTTGTTACCACATTAAACAGAACAGGTCTAAAACTGAATTTCTTTCTAAAAATTTTTTTTTAAATGTTTTATTTATTTTTGGTGGAGAGAGAGAGAGACAGAATATGGGCAGGGGAGGAGCAGAGAGAGAGAGAGAGGGAGAGACAGAATCCGAAGTAGCTCCAGGCTCTGAGCTGTCAGCACAGAGCCTGACGTGCTGAACTCATGATCCACAAGATCATGACCTGAGCTAAAGTCAGATGCTTAACTGACTGAGCCACCCAGGTGCCCTAAAACTAAATTTCTTAAGATTTCCTCTTACCCACCAATTTCTCTATTTCTTATCTCAGTAAGTGGAACTACCATCTCTATGGGCACCCAAGTGGGAACTGTCATGGTCATCCTCTTTTTTCCTCTTCTTCTTTTTTTTTTATGTTTTATTTTATATTTGAGAGAAAGAGAGAGAGAGAGAGAACACGAGCAAGGGAGGGGCAGAGAGACAGACAGAATGTGAAGCAGGCTCCAGGTTCTGAACTGTCAGCACAGAGCCCTACGTGGGACTCGAACTCACAAGCGGTGAGATCATGACCTGAGCCAGAGTAAGATGCCTAACTGACTGAGCCACCCAGGTGCCCCCATCCTCCTTTTTCTTCTTGCTTTTCATCTGATGACTCACCAGTTTTTATCAATTCCACTTCTTAGAGTTAGTCTAAATTTGCCCTCCAGCCTCTGTGCTAGGGCTTTAGTTCAGACCCTTATCATTTCTCTCTGGGGTAGTGCAAAGACTCCTCAACCTCTATTCCTGTCTCCCTTGGCAGTTCATCCTTCATATCATGATGACCTCTTTAAAGTATTGATGTGATTTTGTTACTCCATTACAGAAAATCCTCTAACCCTCTATTTTGCATGGCTTACTGTCCAAGCCCCTTGCATGGCATACAGGGTCTTTCCTAGTCTGGCCGCTGCCTACCTTTCTAGCTCCTTCTTCCCTTTCCATCTGTGATCGTTTCCCAGCTTTCCAGAATGATGTCTTGCCGTGCATTCTGCACACTTGCACTCTCCCTCTGGAATGGCCACTACAGCTTTGACTTCCTGGATAATGCCTACCTATTTTGCAAGACTCAACTCCAGGGTTCTTTCTTTTCTGTTCCTGTAGAACTCCATATCTGGTCATGCTTTAACAGTTTTCACATTGTGTTGCAACTGTTTGTGTGTCTGTCTTTTGATGGCAAACTCCTTGAAGGCAGATTATTTTGGAGGCGGGGTGGGGGGGATCGTTTCTTTTCTTTTCTAGTTCATGGCATAGTGTCAGCACACAATTGTTATTCAGTAATTGTGAACAAACAGGGTCATTATAATCTTCATGAAATTCTCCCTTTAGAAACACGTTATATGTCAAATAGTTCAAGAATACAGTGGTTTTTAAAGGTAATTTAGGCTTTTATTTTACCATTCTACTTGTCATTATTATATAAAATGATTCACATGTGTTTAAGGATGCACACAAGCACTAACACATTTATATCCATATATCTCTTGGAAGTCCATCTATAACCTAGTTGCTTAACTTATTTAGGGCATTGCTTCAAATTTATTTTTTCAATTAATAAAATTGTACCCTTTGTGGTTATTACTCCATGGGGTGTAAGCACAAAATTTAAAACTTCAATTAAAATACATAAAACAAAACAGCAGCAGTTAAAATAATATATTTGAAAGATCTTAGCTTAAAATGATTCCCCAATGGGGAAGGACAATTTAAAAAGATACACACACATGCACACATACAGAAGAAGCTATGAAGGATAAAACGTTGATGATTTAAAAATAATCTTTTTTTCTGGAAACCAATTTGACAATAAATTTCATATATTGAAAAAAAAATAAAATAAAAAAATAAAAATAATCTTTTTTTGTATCATAAAAAACAGATGTGGATTTGCACTTTGCTCTTTTAAATGGTCATCTCTTATTTTGTGGGCAATGTCTCATTTCTAATTGAGTAAGCAGTCAGTAGTCATACCATTATTAAAAAAAAACCAAAAAACAA
Source organism: Prionailurus bengalensis (assembly GCF_016509475.1). NCBI lineage: Eukaryota > Metazoa > Chordata > Mammalia > Carnivora > Felidae > Prionailurus > Prionailurus bengalensis. Next base: position 151,493,994 of record NC_057343.1, on the reverse strand, counting down.
AACCTGACAGACTGGATCACTATCTTAAGTATTTTTGATGGCAGGAAGTTTCCAGTCGAAACATGAGGGTGCTGATAGAAACCTAGAGACTGAGACTGAAATTCTTTATTCTACTTACCCTGAAATTCTGGGCTGGCCTTGTCTTGAATATTTAGAAATAACCAGAGATCTGCCTTTTCTTTCACTGTGAATTATGTTGTTTGGGGCTTCTGGCTAAAAAGTAGAAGTGGAACGAAAAACATTTATCTAGCCGATGAAAAACAATCTAAACAACGAGGCGAGGAGATATAAAGGCTGATCCACACAATTCTAGGGATTGGTGACAGAAGGTTTTTACCTAAACATTTTATTCTTAAGAAAAGGTTGTTCAAACGCCTTGAAGGAAGTAGGTTTTGTGAGCTTCTGGATAAAATTTCAGGTGGTTTTCCAACTCTCCAATAAAATAGACATTTTATTTTTGCGAGCCTGTTATGTGCAAGATCCCCTGGGAGATAAAAGGCAGAGTAAGTTATGCTACCTGCCTTCAAGAAGTTCATAACTCTATTGGGGTAAAGAAAGCATGCAAAGGGATAGAACACAAACAGGTTAAACCTGGTGGATTATATATGCATATTTATCTTGTGCCCTCCTGAAATACTACCAAATGAGATAAAATAAAATAAAGAGCTGATAAGCATACCAAAATGGGAGCAGATACGACAATAGAGCAAGCCACTTTTAGAAGATAAGAATGAATGGAAGAATTAGCAGAGGTATTGGCATCTGTCTACAGATGGTATTGGCAACGAGAAGTCAAATTTTGCCACAGGACCCCAGAAGGTCTCAGAAATGGAAGATGCTTGGTATCACTGAGGGCAGAAATAAAGCATGAAATTGAAAACAGGGAGAATTGGCTAGAAATTGCTATAACAAGACGATAGAACTCCTTGGTCCTCCTTCCCTCTCCTATGTTAACAGAAAAGAGAGGTGTTATTTTGTGAAAAAAATTGAACCAGAGAGTCTCATGTGAATGGTGGGAGGCAAGATACCATATGGAAAAGTGGAGGGCTAAGTGGAAGTCTTTATGCTAAGTGGTTAAGAATCCCTGATCCCCATCAGCTGCTTGGCTGAAAGAAGTCTCTCAAAGGCAGGAGGGTGGAAAATCTTGGGAGGTTCTAAACTATCATAAGGTGTCTCTCTGTATCTGTCTACAGAGACTCACCTAAATCACTCATCTGAAGGGCTATATCTCTAGCCAGCAATGAAATCTACCAAATGACCAATTCCACCTTACACAGTTTCCAAACAACTTGTTAGCATTTTCACTCTTTTTAAAATATTTTTTTTAACATTTACTCATTTTTGAGAGACAGAGACAGAGCATGAGTGGGGAAGGAGCAGAGAGAGAGATACAGAGAGAGAGAGAGAGAGAGGGAGAGAGAGAGAGAGAGAGAGAGAGAGAGAGCGCACCAGAGTCTGAAGCAGGCTCCAGGCTCTGAGCTGCCAGCACAGACCCTGACTCTGGGCTCAAACTCACAGCCTGTGAGGTCATGACCTGAGTTGAAGTGAGACACTTAACCAACTGAGCCACCCAGGTGCCCCATGTTAGTGTTTCACTCTTAAATGTGAATGGGCAACAGTTGAGCAGATATTTGAGGCTAGCTTTCAACAAGAAAGGCACAGGAAAAGATGAGACAAAGAAATCATGTAAGAACATTTGCCAGAACTGAAATGCATATATCTCCACACTGAAAGAGCCCACTGACTGCCTAGCATGAGGCGGACAAAGGAGCCACACCAACTTACCTCACTGGGAAATTTCAGGACAAGACCATAAGGAAGATTCTTTAAAATGCAGGAGAGGAAAGTAACTCACATACGAGAATCATGAACAGTAATGGCATCGGACTTCTTAGTAGCAACAAGGGAAGCTTAGAGTTCTCTGTCCATTCAAACTATAAACTAAGTACACAGAGGAACAAACACATTTTGCATACAAGATCTCAGAAAATGTGCCTCCTTTTGCAGAAGCCACTTAGGACTTACTCTAACAAAATGAATGCCTAACTATGATAGTAAAAGACATGGGAATAAGAATACAAGGCTTTCATGCAGAAAGAAGAGGAGAGGAAGTACCTGGGATGACCACAGAGCTGTGGGACTACTGGACAAACAGTCTAGAATGGAGGAGGGGAATGAAGGTTTCTAGAAGATCTGGGGCAGGAGACTACTGTTTTCATTCTAAGGTAGTACCATCAATTGACTTAAAAATGTTCGGGTTTTCTGTCCTTTTCTTTTCTTTTCTTTTTTTTTTTTTTTTGCTTTGATAAAAAGTAAAGTTAAAATAATAATGTTTCAAAAAAAGGTGCTATGTACTATAAGACAGATTTGCAAACATAGTGCTTTGGATATTGAGGAAGCAGAGATTCGTTCTGCCTGGAAGGCAGTTTTCGTGGGAGGAAGGAGCATGGCAGAGACTATCGGTGTTTGGCCATCATCACATACTCCTCTGCGTGTATCAGACTCCCTAGCAGGTAGACTGGGCCCATGGGACTGGGTTGTAGCCAGTGAGTTGTGAATGGAAGAGATGTTAGTCATTTGTGGGCCTGACCCTTAAAATAGTCCTGCTACATCCTGTGGATAATTCTGTGCTGTGGCAGCCTTGGGAGTCAGGTTCCAGCTGGTGAGGACAGTGCTTAACCCACATTTGACTTTGCGTGAAGGAGAAATATACTTCATTGTGTTAAACCACTGAGATTTTGGGCTTCACTTGTTAACACAGCATGTTTTGTGGGCTATACAGAAGGTAAGAAGCAGCACAGGGTAGTCACCAAAGGCAGAAATCCTGGACCCGGACTGACTAGGTTCAAATCCCAGTGCCTCTGCTTATTAGCTGTGGGATCTTTGGCAAGTTAATTTTAATGTTTCTGAGAGCCCAACTGTCCTCATGTTTAAAATCAGGGTAGCAATAGTACCTAACTCATAGGGTAGCTGTGAGGATTAAATAATTTAACATGTAAAGCACTTAGAGCAGTTTTTAGAACATAGTAAGTTCTTCTATGTGTTGGCTATTATTATTATCTCGAAAGTAGGGAAGAAAGAAACGGCGCCGTGGGTGAAAGTAAGAACGAAATGGGATAAGTTTTCCTTGAGGTATGGTGTACAAAAATAGAAGTAGAATATAAAGCTGGTTAGAGCACGTAGGCTAGTGTATTTGTCAGGGTTTGATCAGGGAAGGAGAGCCACTAAGAGTGATACAAAATAAGGGCTTTCTTACAACGGTTGGACTGTGTGTGATTTGGAGAATGGGGAAGAAGTCTGCGGCAGGTTGTTGCTTGTTTCTGGGGGTCACCTGGAAGTGAGCAGGACTGGCAAGTGGGAACAAAAGGTGGATGTAAAGAGCGTGAGAGCACAAATGCTTTATTGGAAGCTGCAGTTATCACCACCTCCAGGCTTGATGACCCCAGTGCCCCGCAGAAGACGATAAGGCAATCCAGCACATTCAGCATCTGGGTGTGGGAGTGGTGCCTGGTATCCTGCATTGACTGGTCTTCAAAACACAGTGGCTCCTGTTGCACTTTTGGTTTCCAAGGACCATGGAACTTCCTCTTGTGGGCAACGAACCCAGAATACTAGAAGGAACAGACTTTGGGAAAGGTAGGTCCAGATGGGGATCAAATTATATAGAGGGACTCCGGATGCCAGGCTGATAGATTTGGGCTTTCCTGTGTTGGCTGTGGAGGTTGGTTGAAAGCTGACAAGATTAAGAGATTCAGAACTGAAAGTTGTAGGACCCTCAGCTAAGTCGCTTTTGAGGATGTTGATAGGTTGTCAGCGTTGATTTTATTCGCCATTTATTGCATACCTACTGTGTATTTGTAAATCAATTCTGCCTTGTTTTATTACTTAGCAAGACTCACTGCACTTGTGGGGTTTTTTGTTGTTATTGTTCATAAAGAGTAATCTTTATCACTAGTACATATTGATAATTCCAGGGACAAGAGTGTTAGACAGTGGATACGATTCAGTGTCATCGCCAGTAAAATAGTAATGATATCATCTGTTTTTAAAGTGCTTTAGGGCCTTTGGAGGAAAGGTATTGCTGGATGTAAGTATAAAGTTAAAAAGGAAATTTAAGATGAATGATGCTTTTATGGTGATGGCTGAATAGTGTGTTTCAGAGGGACAGGTGTACTGCAGTGTTTGAGAAAAATGAATGTTGCTACTTAATGGCATGAGCTGTCCAAGTTTAATCCTTCCAAAGAGTAGTTCTTTTTGGCAGCTCTGGAAAGAAAGGTGTAGTGACTCTTCAAACAGAATTGCCCACGACAGGATTGTTAAGGCACTAGATATGCTCTTCGCCACCTATTGAAATTCTTTCATCCTTCAAGGTCCACATTTACCCCATGCCTTCCTGGAAGACTTCTCTGATGGCTTCATTGAGGAGGCATGTTTCCTTTCTTGAATTTTTGTGGTGCTTTGTATTAGATTTTGAAAATTATTCTCATCATACATGGCTATCTTTTCAGCTAAATGGAGAGCCGGGGACAGAGAGGGAGATCTGGGTTTGAATCCTGATTCTCTACTTACTGTGTGAGCTTAGGCAAAGTACTTAACATTCCTCGGTTTCAGTTTCCTTGCTCTAAAACATTTGGTTGAAGTACCCACCACCCAGGTATAAAATGAATGCTCATCTCCTTGTTATGCTTTTTCTTTCTTTAAATTTATTAGAGTATCCCCAATCAATTTTATTCACCTTAAAATAAGAGTGTTATCTTAATAATTGTTAAACAAACCACAGAGATAAATCTTAATCCTTGTTGAGTTCTTCTCAGCATTTAGCCCAATGTCTGACGGTAGGCCTTGGATACGATGCCATGATGAACAGATTAAAGAACACGGAGGCAACCCACTCTAGTTGGGGTTCCTACTGAATCATGCTGCTAGGATTGAGGCAGATTCCTCGTCTGGAGTCTTGGTAGATACTTTCCAAGGGCACTTCTGGTTTCATCAGAGAAGTAAGCTGCACATCTCAGTGGAGCTTCTATGGTGACATCTACTGCCAAAGGTGAAACTAAATCAAAAGTACTTCTGGAAAGAACAGAAAGGAGCTTTTGAGGTTTCCCCATCCCTAGTTTTCACCAGGGCCCAGGGGATGCTTTCAGAAGCAGAGCCTGATGGAGTGTTGGCTCCCAGAAGTCCACCTTCCTGTCTTGAGCAGAATATCAAAGCGAAGGCGGCCTTTCTGAGAGAGCTTCCTCCCATGCTGGGCCCTGCTGAAAGACCATTATTAACCCCACCAATTCATGTCTAAGTGGCATCAATCATTTGGGTCACACAATGTCTGACTGTAAATTATGACATTATCTCTGAGTAGGAAGGTGATAATAATAATAATCATTAAAAAAAAGAAAGCTCCCGGCATGGCCCCGGCCGGCTGAGGACCTTCGCCGGATCTGTCATATTTGTTTTGAACATGAAAGGCTTGGCTGTTCCCTTGCAGGCCCATACATCACTGGGCCTGTCATGGGTTTCTGTAGGACCAGTTGACACAGCTCAGAACAGCAGCTGCTGGATGGCTTTGGGGAGCCCGACTCGAGAAACAGTTGCTGGGGTACAGGGACCACAAGCATTCTTCCAAAGACTGACATCCTGTTGTGCTGTCCTGCCACTGCCCTCAGTAAGTCACAACGAGGAGTAAACTGCTGTCACCGAGATGAAAGGCCCCCTTCCTCTGATCTCTCCACTACAAAATTACTTCAGTGCCACACTGTATTTTATGTCAATACCTATTTTATTTTTCAAAATTGAAAAAGATATAAGTACATTGTTCCCTGAATTCCTGATGCTCTGGGTAACCTAGCAACTGACTATGCCACATCGCATACAACAGAATATTATCATGCACTCCACTCAACTAACAAGCAAGCAGCACCGATTTCCCTTGCAGATGATTTAGGCTAAATTAACGGTTAATAGCTGCTATTAATATTAAAAATAATAATAACCTCCCTTTTTCATTTCTTAGAGCAGGACTGGTAGGGAATAATGCTTGGTTCTAATTGTACATGTGGGAGAGTGTTTTTCACTGAGCCTACATCTTCCAAGCGATTTGCATGGGATTTAGGTAGCCAGCAGCATGCTGCAAAGTGATAATCACATGAAACGGGAGAATACATTCAGGACATTTGGAAACCATGCAAAATTTTCAAGTTCAAAATTGACTCACGCTTTCCACCTCTGGGAAGATGCTGTCCATAAAGGGCTTATGTGCAGTGATCAGGCTGTTTAGCCATGCTGACACTGCCCCCAGCCCTCTGAGAAGGCTGCCAGGAAGCCCTCTGGCAAGCAGCTCGAGGACAAGAATGAAGCCGGAACAAGCATCAGGGTCAGGGAGAAGTTCAAGGAGTTCTGACCTGAAAGAACACGGCAAGGTCATGGCACAGAGCAAGAGTCTGCCGAAGAATGGCAGAGGTTACAGGGGAAGGAAGAAAGAGTAAAACAGAAGTTGGATAGAACAAAGGAGGAGAAAAGGACATTCTCCGGGAGCAAGGAGACAGAGCCTCCAAAACACACAGCATCATGAAACAGGAGGTGGGTGGGCTGTTTTCTGAGAACAGATCAGCAGGTCAAGAGTTGGTGGGTAGGTGTCCGAAACAAGCTTTTATCTCCCCTTGCCCTTCACTGTAAATTTGCTTTCTAGTTGACCCCCCTATTTGTGCTTTGTGGAAAAAAGCCACTTAGTTAACTACACGCACATAAACACACACACACACACACACACACACACACACACACACACACTTTTCATTAATGGGGCCTTGTGAATAATTCACTGTTCACTCGCTCATCTTCCTCTCCCTTTAAAAGCAATCAATTTAATTTGGTAGCTTCTTTCCTGAGCCACCGGAACTTTGAGAAGCCGTTGCAACTTTCTTAGAACTCAGACCTCAAAAAGAACCCTTGAAAAGTCCTGCTGTTTCTCTCCTTAACTAGTCACCTCAATCTGAAGAACTAAGGGCCTTTCATTTTGAGTACGTCCTGCTGCTTTTTAATAATCTACGACTGAATTAGGCATTTTCGCCTTCAGGTTACAGCTGTTGCGAAGAATGTTTCCTTCCAATCACGAGGAAAATAGTTTAATACTTTCAGAGACTCTGAACAACCTGTTCTATGTAAAAAAAAAAAAATGCCCGGTTTCTCATCTAAATTGAATTAACTTCATTTGCAGATATCAGTATAAAGCTGATTTTGAAAATACTGTTGTTTTTTCTTAATTAGAACAAAGATTTAAGAGCACATTTTTGCTTGCCAATAGGCCAAAGCAATTTTTGTTATTTAAAAAGCATTTTGATATTGTAATCAAGGAACAACCTTTCCTGTGTCTGGTTTCTAAGCGCTCACAGTTTGTGCCGATTAAGTAGCAAACCATTTGGTTGCACTCCTTGCCACCGGGGAACTGACAGGACACTAAATATCATTGCAGTGCAGCAAAGCATGGAGATGCTCTGAGGACAGCAGAGCTGAAAACATGAATACAATGCATAACCTTTTGACTGGATGGCAGAAGGGCAATGAGAATCTGGGAATCTACAACCATCTGAAATTGTGCAGTGTTTGGATCTGCTCCATTTTAAGAAAAGTATTTTAGACAGCAGAGAACTGGTGTGGTGATTTTTCCATGCAAGCATAGAAGGATCAGCTGCTTTGAAAAAAAGGCCACATTAATGTATTTGTGCCCAAACACTTGTAAAAGGCAGACCACCCACAGGGAATGCGTGCTTGTCAAAGCCGCAGTGGAGTGACCTGTGCATCGGAGGGTTTCTGTTGCTGAGGTGATGGGAGGGGAGGCTGGCAGAGACGTCCGCCTTCTGAATTTGCAAGAGCCCATCAGGGCAGTGGCACAGAAAGGGTGCACCCCTCTGTGCATTAGAATCAATCTGCTAATTGTTTCACGTATGGGATTCTGGGGACGGTGTGACTTTAAGGGGTGCTCCAAAAGAAGTTAACTTTTCTTTTCCCTGTTCTAAAATGCCTTCTGTTAAAAGAGCACTGATATAATGGAAGAATGTTACGAGGGCAACTGAGAAATCCTAGGACAGATTATGAAGACAACTGATTGAAACGTTCCTGGTTTTGGTATATTGTAGTGAGAGTCACTGTCAGTCAAGAGACTGTGGTCCGTTTTTCATCTAGAAACAGCTGTGAACAGATGGGCATGGGTTTAAAAAAAGGTAGAGTGCTTTAAAATAGAACTTGAACTTTGTGAGTTTTATACTGTAAAATGCCAGTATCACAAACGATTCCAAATACTCCAAACAAATTCCTTCAAAGTCCTATCTACACAGACCAGAAGATGATTCTCACAGGCTTGCCACAGGGTGCTGTTAGTACGCGAACAGTAACCCCCTTGGCCGTGACTGAGTACCCCTGTTGACAGCCTGAGATGAGGGTGGCCCTGGCCATTCGGCAGTTTTACACTGAGAACTTGACAATACCTCTCTAGTTTAAGGGGGAGGTAGGTATCGTTTGCCCTCGGTGACTCTTAATGGTTTTCAGGGTTTGGTCCTGCTTCCTTCTTGCACAGATCCCTCCCGTTCCAGTAAGCAATACCCTCAGGCCTCTCATTTAACATTACAGTGTTAGAGACATCACTTCTGGACTTCTCAGTTGGGAATCTGTACCTTAAAAGCAGACCCTTGGAGTAGATATCATTTACTCCAAAGAAATCCAGAGAAATCCAGTTTTGGCACTGGCATTCTGGGCATGCCAGTGTGGGCATTTATTCAGGCCAGTGCAGGAGGGACTGGGAGACAAGCCCAGAACCCCCCAAATTATTTCATGCCCGCAAACTGCCTAGAATTTTAACCGTACTCCACCTTGCTACTGAGTGACAAAGACCTTATGATACAATCATTGTCTCCAAATTTTTTATCAGAACATTTAACTTAGAGGGGTACTTGGGTGCTTCAGTTGGTTGAGCGCCCAACTCTTGGTTTAAGCTCAGATCATGGTCTCATGTTCTGGTGAGTTCAAGCCCCACATCTGGCTCTGCACTGGCAGGTCAGAGCCTGCTTTGGATTCTCTCTCTCCCTCTCTCTCTCTGCCTTTCCCCCACTCGCACTGTCTCTCAAAATAAATAAATTTTAAAGAACTTAAAAAAAGAGACAAAAAAGAGCATTTAATTTAGAAAAATTTATTTTTTTAGACGTAGAATTTGCCTATTTACAGATGCTGCCTTGTTATATTTTAAATTTGAGTGACATGTTAAAAGAAGATAACATTAGGCTAGAGGCTATTTTTAGCATCTTGTGGGAACTCTTGATAAAGACAGTGATAGGCAATATATATGGTATGTTATTTTACTCTGGTTAGGTCTATATAATATGCACCAGAAGGTGTTACAATGTTTAAGCACTATTTTTGCTTGAAGATACGATTATGGTTCAAATCAGAAAACAACCAACAAACAGCCAAAAACCAAAAGAAAACAAGTCCCTTCTGTGATTTCAAATTAGCTAATATTATTAATTGTGTTAAAAAACCAGTGTCCTAATTTTCTTTCACTCATCTCCCTGATTCTTTCTCGTTTTCTCCTCTCACCATCTGACCCGTACTGAAATCGGTCAGACACATTCTGACAGAACAGGACTGCCATTACACCATTCCTGCTCCCAAAGAAGCAACTCCCCGCTTCGGGAGTGACATAGGGGGTTGCAGGACGCAGTGGTTGGTTCCTGAACACAGGGAACACATGGTGGGCATTTACGATAACCGTGCTTGCAGCTTCATAACAAATAAATTCTGGTGTCTTTAGTGCCCCATACAGCACCTTTTTCTTTTACCACTTTGTGAGTCATCTGTTTAAAAAAATTTTTTTTAATGTTTATTTATGTTTGAGAGACAGAGAGAGACAGCGTGTGAGTGGGGGAGGGGCAGAGAGAGAGGGAGACACAGAATCCGAAGCAGGCTCCAGGCTCTGAGCTGTCAGCACGGAGCCCGACGTGGGGCTTGGTGAGTCATCTGTTTTAAAATTCAAGTCAGGCGGGATGCTTGGGTGGCTCAGTGGGTTAAGCTTCTGACTCTCAATTTTGGTGCATGTCATGATTTCACGGTTTGTGAGTTCGGCCCCGCATCCAACTCTGAGCTAACACCATGGAGCCTGCTTGGGATTCTCTCTCTCTGCCCCTCTCATCTGCTCGCGTGCGCATTCTCTCTCTCAAAAGTAAATAAATAATCAAACAAACAAATAAATAAGTAAACTTTTAAAAAAAAGATTTAAAATTCAAGTGAGGCAGTTTGCCTGGATTTTGGGTCATGTGTGAAGATGCATGGCAAATCAAGACCACATAGTCTTCATAAAGCAGATGTTCTGTTAGACAAGAGCCCAGAGCACTGGGAGAGGGCATGTGAGTTGGGAAGACCCACCATGTCCGTTTTTAGGAGTCTAGGATGCCAAGAAACGAGAGATGGATGTTTTCCCTTGTTCCTGAATAATTCAATGCATTTCCTCGGGGCCCTTATTTCTTTTCAAGCATGCAGCGGACACCAGAAAACCTTACTGGAGAAGGTTTAAAATTTCCTTCGCAATCAAAATCATCATATTGTTTCAAACCAGGAAAAGAAAAAAAGTTGAATAAGGATGTCGGAAGTTGTATTTCATACGGCCTCGCCTAAGCGCTTTGTGTTAAAGTACTTGAAATGCGTGTAGAAAAAAAATTAGAAAAAATGAAAAGGCATTTTCATTTCAAAAATAAAATACCCACCCCTGAATGTAAACATGAGTTATAGTGATAATTTTTCTTGTGTGTTTGAATTGTAATTATAAAAATGCCAACTATGGAGTAAATGGCTGGTACCAGGAATTAATTAGCTCACACTTGTTAATGTGTGCAGTTTCTTTCATTCAAGAAGTGCCAAGTAACATACAAACACTGGCGTAAGCTAGAGGTCCACCTCAAACCTATGCCCATACATACACAAATGAAGCCTTTACTGGTTAAGTCTGTCGGTTCTCGTCACAAATGGCAGACAACTGAGTTGGAGATCAGAGGAATGTTCTGCAGTGGTCCGCTCTCTTACAGGTCATCTGCTTGGCAGTAGGACAATGCTAGACCCATGCTAACAGGGTTAATTGCAGACACACGTAGGTTTTCTTTTTGGATGACAGGGCACTGCCTTAAAATTGATCCGTGCACTGTCGAGGGACTAATTCTAGGCTTCCTTTCAGCCCCACCCTCACCCTGGGACACACTACTGCTGCCCACAGGCCCTCAGACACACTCTCCTGGGTTTGCACCAAGTGTGGGAACAGGCGCAGAGCTGGGTCAGAGGGCATGGAGCCAATGTACATGCATGTCTCTGCTTTTGTGCTGGCCCTGGCTTCTTCCTCCTCTATGCAGATTCCACCTCTGTGAGATCCAGATTGTGCCATATGGGATTCCTGTGTATTGCTAGCGAGGACACATGCCTGTGGGAACTATTCTAATGAAGGACCAACCCAGCCACTGCTGCCTGAGCAGTCGCTTTTCCCAGGAGAATTTCCGTGAGGGGGGCTGAGGGGTGGCGTCTGGGGGCAAAGACATTCTCAGTGTCTGGGAAAAGAGTTGTGTGTCTGGTTCTTTGCAGAGTGTGTGTATGGATGGAGATGGGAAGTTTTAGGATAGAATTTTCTAAAGAAAAAAAAACCTCTGTTTTCTTTGATTTCTTTTCCCCTTATTTTTTCTCCTTTCTTCCCTTTGTTCTTTCACCATTATTTGTGTGTGTGTGTGTGTGTGTGTGTGTGTGTGTGTGTATGTACATGGTCTTGTGTATTTGCCTTATCACTTCTGATGTTTGCTTTCCTTCCTTCTAATTATGCTTAATTTTAAAATGTCATGCTTGGATTTTCTCTCTGATAGGTTCTGTTGCTTATCGGTTACTTCGAGTAACATTTCCTTTGCGGATTCTGCGTTCCTTTATCAACCTTCATATATTTTGAGGCTGTACCTCTTCCTCTGTTCCTCCTATGGCTTATAACTTTGTACAGCTCCATTCCTCAGCATCGATGCCTCTCTCTTCCTTTTCTCCAGACCCTGTTGTTTGTAACTCTGTCATGTGGCTTCATTTAATTATTTTTTGATGGAAACATTCACTTTCTAGTTACTGAATAAAAATAAAAACAAAAAGTATTCTTTTTTGTCTTCTCTGTTTTCTCCTCAGTCTTCTTTGCATCCTTGCCCCGCTTTTAAGACATACTATTTTTTTTTCATTTGTCTTTCTAATCCCAGAAATGACTCTTGCTTTCTAGTTCCTGAATGCGTTCATCTCTAAACCCCAATTTCTCTCCATCCATTTCTTATATTCTCTACTGTTTCCACTTCAAGGGAAGTTTTTATTGATTGCAGATTTTATTTTGCTTTGTTTAAATAGCTATGATCCTATGTATAATGCTATTACTTTTCAGAGCTGGGGATTGTCTTATGTTGTCAAAAGAATACTTAACTTGAAGTCAGATGATTTGGGTAGAGGCCTGATCTAATCTCTTGTCATAGGTTCACTTATATCACTTGTTAGTTCACTCATTCATTCTTTACTGAATTTATTAAACATGCCTCAATGACTTTTCTGTGCCACCATGGTCCTAGGTAAATACCTATTCATTTGTGCCTATGATTACTCTGATCTCATAATCCTCTTCTAGACTGATTGATTTATTTTGGTGGGGTATTCAGGCTTTCTCCAACAAGGACAGTTATGAACCATGACCATTTTTCTGATGACAACTTTTCACATTGTGAATAGAAAAAAAATATTGAGAGCTGAGATCTACAAGGTTTCCTCTGGCTTACATTTTACAACTTCAGTTGAATGACTTAATGTCTGTTTTCTGATAACCTTGGTCTCTCATAAAGACATATCCCTGGAGTTAGTTTCACTTATATTTATGGCTGAAGGTGACTTGATAAGTAGGGCTTCTCTGGCTTGTGGATGGGACTTTTTAACAGGTGCCAAGGAGCCTCTTGGCTTCCCCAAATATGGGTGCTGCTTATACCAGATACTTTACAGTCAGAAATTCATTCCTTTAGTTTATGAAATAGTTCTATGTTAAAATGTAAATACTCCTGGGATGGTCATATATCCAGTCACTAATGCCTCATAAGATCTTTTCCCCTAAAAGGTACATTTTGGTAGCCACAGGAAGCCAGCTTTAGGGGGAAAGCTAGAAATTGTAGGGAAGTTTTGTGGCCCTAAAGATACAAGAAAGGTGTATTTTGCTTACAACCAGCCCTACTCCAAAAGGAACTATTTGCCATAGAATGAAACTTCTCATCATCCTTCATTGTCGCAGTGTTTAAAGTTCTTGTTAAACCAGGATAATTTTTAATAGAGCCTCCTTTGACTTTCAAAACTATCCCAATTTGATAAAATATATAGTCATCCTATTTCAAGATAACATGGTAGGGCAGAGGAATTAAAAGAGAAAAAAAATTAAGAACAGTGTTATATTTTTTGCTTTAAAAATCTATTTCATCATTAATTAATTAATTAATTAATTAATTTATGGTGTATTTGTTGCTGTCTTCTCCATTTCTTTCAATTGATATCTTTGATTCTTTATTCATTATCACTACTTCTTGGTGTAATTTATTGCAGTTTGGGTTCCTTTTCCTATTCTGACCTAAGAACAGATGTATTCCTCTAATTCTCTGATCTGATGCCCTGTGAATGGCGTATGCATGGACTTCTGTTATAAGTGTTAGACCTCACTTGGGTGAGACCTTTATTCTGTAAGAATAAAGAAGAAAATCTTTATTCATATTATAAAATTAAGAGCAGGAGATTATGGGTTAAACTTTGAATCTGCCATTTATAGACTGTAAGACTATAAGTTTTGTTTGTTCATTCGTTTGGTTCTTTGTTTGTTTTTTAGTAGGTTCCACACCCAATATGGGGCTCAAACCTCATGACCGGGAGATCAAGAGTCACATGCTCCACCAACCCAGCCAGCTAGGCACCCCATAGACTGTATGACTATAGACAAGTTATTTAACCTTCCTGTGCCTCCATTTCCTCTGCTATAAAGCGAGGATAGTATTATTTATCCTGTCAGGGATATTGTGACAACTAAATGAGATCATGTACCGAAGGTCTTGACACAGAGAAGCTGAACAAAAATGTATGATCCCGCTTTGCTTCTGTGCATGATTTCGTTTAAAGTAGGTTATTCTTTAAAAGCCATGATCTCTAAAGAGTGACATTATTATACTTCAGTTTATTAGTGTGAATAGCCAGGTTCCTTAGGGGATCACCTTCCTGGTGCCAATTTACTTGTGATTCTCTTTTTCCATTGTTCCAGATGTCATTGTAAGATATTCAGGAGACATGGAGGCATTATTTCAAGTTCCATCAGGAAGCAGTGTTGTTGAAAGTCAATTTTTGGCCAAAAGCACAGATTCTCCCAGATTGTCAAGGAAATGGTCATAAATATAGAACAGGCATTATTTCAGTTATGTTAAAAAAAAAAAAAAAGAAATAGCCTTGAATTTCAAACAGCTTTCCAGGATCTCTGGGAGTTAGCTTGTGAGGCTCTCATAGCCTCTTCAGGTCTGCATTGCTCGGTGGTAGATTTTCAAACCAAGTAATCTCTTTGTTATCTCTCCCATTACCATCGTCCATCCTCCACCAAGGATTTTGGAGAGAAAAAAAGACCAAACTTTTTTCAATTTCCTCCTTAAAAAAATCAACTGAAATGTAATATGGAGAATGTATTAAAATTTTTCCTTGGACTCAACACCCATGTCAATGTGATTATGTGATTTAGACTCAATTTAGATTTAAAAAATATTAGGAAAAAAAATTCTCACCCAAGATGAATTTTGCTTCCTTTTGTTATTTACTTAAACATGTTGTTGAAGGCATTATTATAGCATGATGGTTTTTGAAAAAGCTATGTTTACAGTAACTCCAGAGTCATACCATGAGTTTACCAGAATACCATGATTCATTCTAGATTTGGTGACATGTGAAGTACTGAAATTATGAAGGTAGTCTGCATGCAATAGGATCTTTCTTTGGCTGGCCTGGTATTGGTTATTGGGCTAGATCTTATAGGCACAATTTAGCTGAAAGCCAGTGAAGTAACTTTTTGATCTCAGGAGCTTGTATGAAGGGGGTACAGAAGCTTAAGAGATTTCTTATACATATCAGGCTGTACTAGTACTTGTACCGTAAAGATGATATTTGTGTTCATCCTTTCAAAAGAGGATTCTAAGCCCTGATTTTCCATTGCCAAAGGTGATAAGCTATTATAGAGACTCAACTCAGAGAGTTACTAATCCCCATAAAAGGCCAGCAAATGAAGAAGAGAGGTTAAGGTCATCGACTAGAGGCTATACTGTTCTTTACTGATACATGGAATGTAGGCTACAGCAAGTTCTTTTATTTTCAGAACTATTCTACCAAGGGAGAAAGCGTGAACTTGCCACTATAAAAAATAACCTTGTTTGAAACACAACGAAGCCATGTTTTTGGAGCTGTCCTAAAAGAATGAAGCATTCTTTGTGTAAAGGGAATAATGTCCTTATACGCCCAACTTTTCCATAATCGTTTTCTTTTTCATCCAGGTTTTGTTGAGTTGCCACATGTGCACACACATGCCACGTGTGTATGTTAGGAGAGATACTTCTCTGCTCAAAAGAATAGGTCAGCTCTGCTCTCTGATTCTGTGATAGCTTGTGTATTAGTGTATCTGCTTCTGCATTTTCCCATATAGCAAGACTGAAGTCATTTCAAGGTGAAACCTTAAAAACACTTTTATTCTTTAAATAGAAATGGAACTCTTCTACTATTTCCACTTCTACTGTATGGGGCAGGTGAGGGCCTTCCTGAATAGTGGCTTTTGTCAATCACATGTTTGGAGGGGCCTAAGGAGCCACTGAGATGCCACTATTGTAGAAACACATTTTACACGAAAGTGTGACTGACACTTCCCCAGTGTTTGTTCTCCAGGTTGCATCAGAAAATGAGGTAGACCATGGTACAGTACAGAATGTAGATAAGAGACAACTTCAAAACATTTACCAGACAAAGCCTTGGCTGAGTACTGAACACAGGGTTTTGTTTTTTTTTTTTAATTAAAAAAGTTTTTTTTCATGTTTATTCATTTTTGAGAGAGAGAGACAGACAGACAGACAGACAGACAGGGCACAAGTGGGAGAGGGGCAGAGAGAGAGGGAGACACAGGAACTGAAGCAGGCTCCAGGCTCTGAGCTGTCAGCACAGAGCCCGATGTGGGGCTTGAACTGACAAACCGTGATATAACCTGAGCACAAAGTCAGATGCTTAACTGACTGAGCCACCCAGACAATCTGAGATTTTTTTTTTCTGCTCCAATGTTGCCTTTCATTATTAAAGATATTAAAATATAATGGTTACCATTGACACATACAAACTGTTATTATAATGGCAATATGCATTACTGAGCCCCTTCTAGCCTACTGCAATTTGCCTTACTGCAAATATTCTATATTGCTTTCGATAGTGATTCTTGATTTACCCAATTCTGACCAATAAGGCAAGTTAGTTATCTGTGTATTTAAGTCATATTAACACCTTCAGATCTGGGATGAAATGATATATGAGTTAAGTTGCAATTCAAGTATAGTTGTTTTCTACCACTGTATAACCAATGACCACAAACCTTGTGGCTGAAGATAACATCCATTTTTAATCTAACTGTTAAAATGGTTACCTAGCAGTTATGCAGGTCCAAAGTCTGTCACAGCAAGACTGGATTTTTCACTCAGGGTCTCAGAAGCCTAAAATTGAGGGGTTTGTGTGCTGCATTCTTCCATAGCTGCATTCTGCTATGGTTGTGGCAGACATCAGTGCCTTGTGGTTATGGGGCTGAAGATTATATTTCCTTGCTGGCTGACACCTGGAGGCTGCTTTCAGATCCCTAGAGGCTTCCACATCCCTTGCCGTGTGGCTCTTCTGTCTTTAAATCAGCAGTGGAGATTCTATGTTGTAGAAGATTCCTTTTACCTTTTGAATCTTTTTTAAAAAAAGTGTATCCATTTAATTTGAGAGAGAGCGTGCATGTGCTTGCACAAGTAGGGGAGGGGCAGAGAAGAGAGTGAGGCAGAGGGAGAGGGAGGGAGGAGAGAGAATCCCAAGTAGGCTCTGTGCAGAGCCTCTGGAAGGGCTGAACTCATGAACCACGAGATCATGACCTGAGCTGAAATCAAGAGTCCACCACTTGACCGATTGAGCCACCCAGGCACCCCTTGAATCTCTTTTATTTAGGAAAAGCTCTGTCTCTTTTTAAGAGCTCGGCTAATTGGGTTGGCCCCACTGAGGTTAGTCATTCTAAAGTCAACTGATTTGGGAATTAATTACATCTGCAAAAGTCCTTCAGAGAAGTAGACATCTGTGGTTTCGCTTTCCCCTGTTTGGCTTTTGCTGTGGTTTCAGTTACCCATGGTTACCTGGAGCAGGGGGCGTGGAGGAACCATTTGATCCTTCTGACGAATCTTCAGAAAGTCAATAGTAGCCTACCTCTATGACCCAATGCCTGCCTCACTCACCTCACTCTGTGTCCACGTAGGCTTTTTACCATCTCACATCATCCCAAGAAGGGTGAGTAAAGTATAATAAGATATTTTGAGAGAGACCACATTTATATAACTTTTATTACAGCTTATTGTTATAATTATTATACCAATAGTCCTTGAATTGTGATGGTTTGACCTAATGATCTTTCACTTTTGCACTGGTGAGAAAGTGATACGTATTCAGTAGAAACTTAACTTTAAATTTTGAATTTTGATCTTTTCCCGGGCCGGTGATAAGCAGTGCAATACTGTCTCATGATGCCAGGCAGCAGCGAGCCGCAGCTCTCAATAAGCCACGTGTGCAGGGGGGTAAACAACTCATACACTTCCAACCATTCTGTACCCATACACCCACTCTACACCTCCTTTACCGTACTCAATATATTACATGAGCTGTTCAACACTTTAGTATAAAAGGGGCTTCGTGTAGATGATGTTGCCCAGCTGTAGTCTAGTGTTCTGAGCACATTTAAGGTAGGCTAAGCCAAGCTATGATGTTACGTAGGTTAGATGCATTAAATGCATTTTCAAGTTAATTTTCAACTTACGATGGTAGACTGGGATGTAACCTTATCATAAATCAAGGAAAATCTGTATTTTGCTATTGTTGTTAATGTCTTACTGTACAGAATTTATAAATTAAACTTGGTCATAGGTATGTATGTATAGGAAAAAACAATATAGAGAGAGTTTCATCCTATCTGCATTTGAGGCATTCAGTGGGGGCCTTGGAATATATCCCCTGTGGATAAGGGGGAATTACTGGGTTAGTGTTTGGCTACTTGGAGAAGGTACTCCAGGGAAGAGTTCTGCTTACCTCACTAAGAATACTATTCTTTCATATCTGAGTTAGTGGGATTAATTTGATTTCCATATATTTTAACTCTAGAAAGAGCTCAGTAATAACAGAAGAATTTGGCTTTTGCCTTGAAGACCAACATCAAAGAACTTAATAAATTATTTAATCTTATGCAGTCCAGGAGAATCATGCCAGTTTGGTTTGGTACTTCTAATTGATACAGATATAAAGATAAATAGAAATAAAGATATATAACCATGGATATATACTTTATATCCTTGTAGGGGACACACCTAACATACTGTCCAAACTGAAACCAAAAATTCATTGATCTGCTTAAATCAAGCAACATTTAGCACTTGCTGTGTTCTAGGCGCTGACCTCAATGATGAAGATAGAGATGGGGTGCTATATCTCAAGTTAATTTCTAAATCTAATTATATTTAAGTTAAAGCATCACAGGCGTTTTTATGGCATTCTAATTTATGTTCAAGGACAAGAAAGCAGTAATAGTTAATTTTTTAAAAAAAGTATTAATAAGGGGGGATACTTTAAATGATACTTAATAATTTGGCAAGACTACAATGATTAGCAGAGAGGGTCAGTACAGACATGTAGACAGATTCATAGGACATAACTAAAAACCTAGAAAAATCAGAAACATCCTGATATGTATACGTAAGACTTTAGTATAATTTTAATATATAATAAAATTGCCATTTGAAATTACTGATGTTATGTTATGAGAACTGTGAACTATTTGGGGAAAAATGCAGCTACATTTCTTTTTCATCATACATAAAATCAATTCCAAATGATAAAAAATGTAAAGATTAACAATGAGGACTTAAAATTATATGAGAATACGAGGTGCATATTTGTATTATTTGGGGGCAAGGAAAATCTTCTTAAGCATGATCCCCAAGCAGATGCTAACACAGAAGTTGATAGATTTAGCTCCATGGAAAACAAAATCTTCTGCAGATCAGAAAACATCTTCAGTAAGATAAAGTGGTTAGTTATGAAATAAGGAAAAAAATGTTTCCACATATATGGTACTGCTGCATAATGAGCTTTTAAAAATCAAGAAGTAAAACAATTCAGGAAGAAAAAAAAGCAAAAGGAGTAAGTAAGAAATTTAAAATGAATACAAATGACTTCCCTCAAAAGAAAAAGAAAAATGCTCAAAATCACTAATAATCAAAGAAATTAAAACAAACAATGCGATGTAATTTTTGCCTAAGAAAACAGCCAAAAATGTTTGCACAAGTGTTGAAGAAAATGTGGGGAAATGGGCATGCAGACCTTTTGGAAGCTAATCAATTTGCAGACAAGTCCTGAAAGTGGGGCACCTGGGTGGCTCAGTGGGTTAAAGCATCTGAGTCTTGATTTAGGCTCAAGGCATGATCTCACAGTTCGTGAGTTCAAGTCCCAAGTCAGAGTCCATGCGGACAGTGCGGATCCTGCTTGGGATTCTCTCTCTCTCCCTCCCTCTCTACCCCTCCCCTATGCAAGCACCTGCTCTTGCTGTCTCAAAATAAATAAACTAAAAAAAAAAAAAGTCCTGAATGTACAGTCTTTTACCCAGAATTCAGTTTTTATTAATAGAGCGTTTAAAATAACTAAGAATAAATACAAAGATTTAAACACAATATTTATTGCAGTATTACTTATAAAAATTGTATCTAGTATAAATGTCCAATAGTAAGTCATAGTAACTTTATAATACACACTACTATATAGAATTTTTTATTAAGTTTTTAAATCTTTATTTTTGAGAGAGGGAGAGAGAGAGAGAGAGAGAGAGAGAGAGAGACAGAGTATGAGTGGGGGAGGGGCAGAGAGAGAGGGAAACACAGAATCTGAAGCAGGCTCCAGGCTCTGGGCTGTCAGCACAGAGTCTGAGAAGGGGCTGGAGCTCAGGAACTGCAAGTTCATGACCTGAGCTGAAGTCAGATGCTTAACTGACTGAGCCACCCAGGTGCCCCATATTATATAGTATTTTGAATTATCTTATAAAAGAATATTTCCTTCCCTAAAGAGAGTTAATTATATGTATAATTAAAAAATCTTTTCCTCATTATATAACTATATATGAGCAGTTCCTCATAACTACATTCCTCCATATATACATGTTAATTTTAGGGATATATAGATATAAAATTGTTTTTATATGTAACATTTTTATACAATAATATATATATATATATATATATATATATATATATATATAGTATGTGTGCGTGTATAAAGTTTTATATCTGTATATCCCAAAAGCTAACAATTTAATTGTGTCTGAATTTGGGGATTATGGGTCATCTAAATTTTATTTTAGTTGGTTTTTATTTTCTAGATTTTCTATGATAAATGTGTTATTTTTAATGATCCATCCCCCACCCCCTTATTATAGATAATTTTATTACCCAAAATAAGCTGGCCTTGGAACATAGAGCAGAGAGCACAGATTTTGGAATCTGGTGGAACTGCCTTTGAATCCTGGCTCATAGGTCACTGCTTATCCTGTGGGATGATTGTCCTGGATCAGCTGCTTGCCCTGATCAGCTGTGGCAGACAAAGCCGGGTTATAGTTTCAAAATTTGGCTGCCTAAGGACATGCCATCAGCACAAGTTGTGAGTGTTGTAGCTAGTCTTGGGGATATGGCAGACTGAATACTGAACTACAGTGCAACAGGAAGTGGTAAGCTTTTGGAATGAATAAAGTGCTATGGAATCATAGAGATGGGGATAGAAGACTCCTGAGAAAACATCACTGAAAAGGTGACTTTCAAATGATATTTCTAGGCAGTACAATTCACTAGCTGGTGAAGAGGAAGCAGGGCAGGTAAAATGTCACAGGAGCAGAAGAGGCATCATGAAAGAATGGTGGAGGCATGAAAACACTATATTTGGAGAACGGTAGGCAAAATGGTTACTTGAGGAGTGCATGCAAAATAAGCCAAGAAAGGTAGGTGAGAGCTAGCTGGATTCTGACTCTGAATATTTAGGGCAATCCCTTTGGCCAGTTGGTTATTTCTGAAAATGATGATATTTCAACTTGAAGAATCCCTTGCTACCACCTGGGGATTCTCAGCCCCAGCAGCACTTTGGGGATCCCTTTGGAGCCTTTAAAAAACAGGGATGCCTGGGGCCCCAACTTGTATCCCAAATCCAAATTTCTGAGGGTTGGGCTTCAGTATGTATGAAAAGATTCCTGGGTGATTGAAACAGCGACAAAGAAGGTCAAGAGCCATTGTTGTAGACCATGCTATTTGACTTGTCTCCCATTTTCTGTATAGTCTCTAACTCCCTGTTTCGGTTTCAGGCTGTTTGAAAACACATGCCAGGCTCTCTGGGTATAAGTAGATTAGCCTTGGCCTATGCTTTTCTAAGACCGTGGAATCCACTGCATGACTTTTAGTGCTTCATAACTCATCTCTGCTTTTAATAGTTTCATCACTTTCCAGTTTCTTTATGATTTGCAACTACTGTCTTATCTCAAAGATAAACTCACCAAGAAATTTCTTCCACCATTTAAACTTGGTCCCAGAGCCATTCTGCTCAGGCCTCTCTAATTGCCCTTCTGGGCAGGCACCTGTTTCCTGCTGGCTCTTACACTCTACCTTTCTTGGCTAGACCAGTTGTTAACGGACTCTTCCTTTTGAGATCTTTTACCTCTCAGATGATTCTTTGCACCAAAGTGGGTGTAGCTTTTCTCTAATCTTTTTATAGGGCAAATTTTTTCAAAGACAATCATTTACTCTTAGAACATCTATTTTTCCTTAAAATTTTCAATATCAATATCCCTATTTTTTTCTTTGACAATGCTAGGCATTCTTTACTACCACATTATTTCTGAATATGGCAAACGTGGAAGAATTCAAACTCTTAAACAATGCTACTTTTAAAAGAGAACTCTGGTAAGATGCAGATTATTTCAGTTACATTGAGGATTAGCCAGGTTTTCTCACCTCTAACACCTCATGTAAATAAATCGGGAGATTCATTAACATAACATAAGAGGCACCAACCATGGCCCCATAGTCCTAGAACTAATGAGCACATAATAAATCCCAGCTCTCTCCAGCAAACTCCAAATGACACAGGCTAAAGAAACATGGTCTTTCAATCCATCAATTTCTATCTTACCTTGATAGCAGTCATGAATGCCTTCCAATGCCAAAGCAGGGCAGAGCTGTAATTCAAAAAGAGTAAGATTTGTAAACCTTGAAAAACCACTTTGGATTTATGGGCCAGAATCAAAATTTTATTCCTTCTTCCAAGCATGGAACTCTAAAAAACAAAACAAAACAAAACAAAACAAAACAAAACAAAACAAAAACCAACCCCCCCCCCCCCAACACACACACACAGTGGGAGGGCATATGGACTTTACCTGCCTTGCCTTCACAGGGATGCAATAGAGTGTAATGCTCTTTTATGGGACTCAAATGCATCAACCCTAACTTTTTCAGCTTTGAGACTCATAATCTGTAAATATTCAAGAATCACTGTTACCACATTTGCCTAAACATGAGTTTGTCATCCCTACTGTCAGTTGAGTGGATAATGAGGATCATTCCTCTCATCCAGTTAATTACTCTCTGCCGACTGGTTGTGCTCTGCTTCTTTAGATTTTGTCTTGGCTCTCTGAAGTCTTCACTACATTTTCAGCTTGGGGGATTTCTAGAGCCCTCATAGCTTTTGTCTTTTAATGTTATCTCCTGGAATCTTCAGAAAAAGAGTGATCATCTCTGAGAAACTAAATGCTGTCTTTTGGATGATACAAAACCTATACTTAAAGGGCTCTTTTAAATTTTCCTATCCGCTGAAGACATGTTCCTGATTTTCTGTGCAAACATGATTAAATGTTCAATTTATAACTTAATTTAGGAATACATTATGTAATCTACTCTTAGAGACTGTAATGGAACAAATATAGTTTTTTCCAGAATTGAAGTGAAGTGAAACTAAAAATGTTCATTGGTTTGGCTTACTGTTAGAAATATAAAGAATTTTCCTACACAAGCAAAAATAACAGCCCCACTGTGGATTGACATTTGAAACATAGCTATTACACAGGAATAGGCAATCAGTTAAGAGATCAAAAGCTCTTTGAAAACATTTCTATCGGGGTGCCTGGGTGGCTCAGTTGTTAAGCAACTGACTTTGGTTCAGGTCATGATCTCACTGTTCATGAGTTTGAGCTTGCTTCGGGTAAAACACAGGCCCCACATTGGGTTAGCCCTGTTTTTCTCTCTCTCTCTGCCCCTCATGGGACTGTCCCTCCTGGGATTCTCTCTCTCTCTCTATCTCTGCCCCTCACTTACTTGCGCCCTCTCTGTCTCAGAAACAAAATAAAACGTTTCTATATACCGTACACTTTTGTTAACCTTGAAGGGGTGATTAGAATGAAAAGAAACAATTAAAAATTAACATCACATTTTTAATGATAAAAATTGGCTATGGAAAGGGAAAACGTATATTAAAGCATCAATGTAGGATGATCGTGATGCCAGACTAGTCAGAGACCATCCAAGTCAGCCCTTCCATTTCTCATAAAGACCAGACCATGAAGGACTTGCTCAGTGTTCCATGGGAAGTCACTGATAACGTGCCTCTGTTTTCTCAGTATTAGAGATAAAGGTGGAAGTGGGGACTTGTATATGTATATACATACATATAAATACTATATATATAATACTGTAAAATTTATATAGGGTTAACCATGGTTAACCCTCTCCTTTATAAGTATATGAAAAAGTGACCACTGATCTAGATAATTAGATCTAATCATCACTAGTATAGTTTCTGAGGTGACTGTCACTGATGCTTCATGCACTTTGTGAAATATCATAGTCTAACAAAGCAATAATTTACATGATATATTATCGATGAAGAAGGTAACATGTAACTAACTTATGCATGTCTAGATGAGTGTTTTCAAATCACATCCATTGAGATGGCAGTGTTGGTCTCTGAAAGAAGGGCTTCCTGATGAAGTCATTCTGGAAAACCTGACTCAAAGAAAATTTAGGAAGATTCTTTCCCAGAGGGCTACTTAGAGCCTGTAATAATCTAAGAAGCCCTGTGAATCCTCCTGTTGGGGTAAACTATGTAATATTTATCAAATATATTTGTAGAACTCTTATTTTTTCTTTACTAAATAACCATTCATGTTACACCAGAACGCTTGTGTTCTGAGAAACAGTTTAGACATGCAGTTCTAAAATGTCTCTTTCAGCTTTTTGAAACTCAGTTTTTCATGTAACTCAATTCTAAATATTTATGTTGACACTTATGATCTCAATTTAAAATTTCCTAGAATTCTATTATGAGGAGAATATCATCCAGATGGGCTCTGTGACTTGCTGGTTGGCTCTCTGTTCTCCCTACTCCATTTGTCCAGAAAATGTCCCTTGACATCCTGCTCTCCCTACCCCAGGGGACCCTCTTTCATTCCACTTACCATGGGTGTTACCATTGTTTGTTTGGACTGCTAGCTCCTTGAGGTCAGGGGCCATGTTGTATTCTTTGCATTCCCATTTTCTAGCACAAGGCCTATTGTTTATTAATTCAGCAAATATTTTTTTGACACTGCAAACAAGACAGAGAACTCAGCCTTTTTAGAGCTACCGTCCATTGGGGGAGTGAAAGAAGCATTTGCCTTAAGATGTGAGAAATGCTGTGATAGAAGAAATGCAGACTGTTCTCAGAAAGAACACTCTAGGGAAGGTCTCCTGAGGGATTGATACCTATTTTGAGACCCCAAAAAAGAACAGGAGGTATTGGAAAGGTGCGTGTAGTAGTCTTTCATGGAATACTCACTAGAAGAATTAATATATTCCTAGAGAAAACAGAACCTCGATCAACTTATTTTTTGGAACTGTTCTTTTTCCTTTTATCAGAAGCAATTTCTTTTTAATTGTTAAAATGATCGAATCTGTTTTTGAAGTTTTATGAAGGTTTTGGAGACATCCTTAAGAGGTTTATTTTCACATTTTATTGCCCTCACATTCTTACTGCTGTTACTGCTGGGATTCATTTCAAATTTTTATCAATACTATTTTTTTGGTACATACTTTCTGTGTGAGATAACTTTTCTAACATTTACAATTAAAATTTTATGCATAGAAATGGCATAAAGCAGTGAAATATTTACATCCAGCGTGTGTCTGCATCAAAGTATATTTTACAGATAACTAACTTCTTTTATACTGATTTTAATCATTACTATAATGCTCAACAAGTTTTCAGTGCCCTTTTGCATATATTATCTCATTTGAAATGATACATTCGCAAGACTTTCACTCAGTCATTAACTCCCCAAACAACCCTGCAGAGTAGACAATACCAGCATTGTCCCTTTCTAAGTAGTTCCATCCCCACAGATGAAGAAGAAACTGAGTCAGAAAGATGACAAATAATTAGTCTGGCCACAAAGTGGTGTTATATAGGGCGCTTAGCTATTTTTGTATTTCTAAACATTTATTCATTTTGTTTCTTATGTAAATTTGGCAGATTTCTCTATCTTTCTGATAAGCATTTCATCGTAGAGAGCCTTTTGAATTGCTCATGGTCATCTTACATGAGAAATTATTTGTGCTTAGAGAAAAAATAATTGATGCTTTATTTTATGGACCACATAATGCCTAGGGTCTTAAGAAGGGTTGTCTGATAAGAGTTTTAGTTTTGAGTTCCTAGCACTTTCATATTCATTTGCAGAGACGGTTCAAAATGTCTAAGCTATGTAGCTATCACTCTTCTGATACCATAAACAGGTGCAGACTGCCTGAACACACAATGTTTTGTCACTGGTTGTGTCTTTTATGTTTTCTTAGCGTAGGTACCAAAGTGTCCTTCAGTAGTTTAAAAGTGAATGCATGGGCAGCAGATTAAGATTTATTTCAGTCAGAGCTAGATTTTTTCTTAATACTAAAATAGGAATCTTTTGTTAACTAGTGATTGTCTATAAGGTAGCAGGAAAAGAAGATTATGGTGTGGTTGACTCTTCAGAGGTTAAAAATGACCAGATCAAGTAAGTAGTCAGAAGGCAGTGTATTGAATTTAACTTTCCTAGTTGTTGTTGTTGTTGTTGTTTCTACAGACTCTTATAGAGGTTTGAATATTTCAATATTAGGAACACCTGTTTTATCTAGAGATCATTCATTCATCTACTGAAACTGATGGGGGATGCAGCTAAGAGCAAGAGTAGAGAAATTTTTGAAAAGCAAACATAGATGTCAACATGTTTTTGCATTATATTTCACATATTAGAGGTAAGAAGAATGTATCATCATTAGCTAACTTAATTCCAAAGTCAGGCTATTGGTTTTCCAGCCAATTAGAATTTGAAATTAGAATATAGAAGTTATTATGGGACACAGGAATATTGATAGCAGTAAGTAGGGACAGCTGAAAACCAAAAGAGATAAACCTACATACATACATGTATGTATGAGGACGTACATGTATGAGAAGGTAAGGAAGTATGAAGTACGAAGTAAATTTCAGAAGGAATTTTATAAAAAGAGTTGAAGTCAACCAAAAAAGGTTTTGATATCAAGCTTCACTTGTATGGAAAAATTTCCCATCATTGCTAGAAGTAGGAGGTCACTGTCCTTTGTAAAGTAGCTGGGGTCATCACAATGGGGTTGAAATTTCCCCCAGACATTTAAATTTTTAAAAATAATATTGAAAGCCCCAAAAGTCAGAAGCTTTATTTGCTGAGTGATCTTATGAAATGAAAGAGAGATCATAATAACTATTCCCTTTTTAATCATTTGCCCTTTCATTTGTTTTGTTTATTCTATTTTTCATAAGAATTTTGATGACTCTTGTCTTTGTGCCCTCTTCACTTCAGAGAGCTATTTAATGTCTGTCAAATGTCATGTTACATGTTATAATAACACCACATGGTTATCTATAATGCCATAAAAATATGTATGTGACATCTAGTCATAACTTTGACAAAGAAGATGATCCGATTCCATTATACAGTTTAAGAGTCTATATGACATTTACATAGGCTACTTGCACGCTTATCTCTTTGGTGCCAATTTTTAAAACCATCTTTCTTTTTTTCCTTCAAATTAACCATCACATGGAAAAAAGATAGCGCAAAATAAAAATTAAGTTTTATGCAGTTAAAGATACATTCTTTAAAAAACTCACTTTTCCTGTTAAAACCCTGGTGGTTGTTGCATAAATTCTAGACCATCTGAAACAAATTATTTGTGAACATATAGTAATGCCTCTCAAGCATGCTAAAACTTCCCCAAGTTTTAGAAAATTTGAAAAAATTTATGAAACAAGTATAAATCACACACTGTTATTTTTTGGGGGGAGTAATATCAGAACAAGATTATATATCAAACTAGGAAATATTATAGAACAAAATGAAAAAAAAAAACCCACCGAAGTAGAGAATAGAAGAAAGAGTTGTACCTGGAAAAAGCAGAAAAGCTAGAGGAATTTTAAAAAGCTTTATATTTTAATGACCTGGTAATGGAGAGAAAGTGAAGTCACATGTGATGGTTTGATTTGCTCTGTGATGATTTTGATTTGCTCCATGATGACAACACCCAGCCTCTGAATCACTTCCTTTGCATCTGTGAAACAATCTTGGGAGGAATCCTAAGGGATTAACTTTGTTGCACTGGTCATCAGTGTGGGCATTTCCAGATGAACACTCTCTGGTGTTTTGGGGAGGCTTTTGGGTTGTGTTCTCAGCAACTTTTCCATATCTTCAGGCGTTCCATTAAGAGAGTCTCATGGCAAAGATTTTACCCAACCACAGAGCTGAAGACAGAGCTGTAGACAGAGCTGAAGTAGCTCATTTTCTTTTGATGTCTCTTAGAAATTAGCTAACTTAAAGCCACTTCATAATTTTAACACTATCAGAACTTAAAATGGAAGAGACAAAATGTTTAATATTCCAAGCATGACCCAAATACACAATACAAAGAGAAAAGACTTTTGCTGAACTCTCTATAGAGAGTTCTAATTGAGAAGAAAAAACCCACCAAAATAACTAATATATAAGTAAAATAAAAAACCAAACCTCAAACCAGACCAGCCGTACACAATCTCAGTGGTTACTAACTTACACTCCATGTCATTTTCTTTCATGCTAAAGGAATGACTAACTAATTAGAATTTTTGAATAAAGCTGTGTGACACCCCTCCTTTTTTTTCTTTTCTTTCTTTCTTTCTTTCTTTCTCTTTCTTTCTTTCTTTCTTTCTTTCTTTCACTTTGCATCCTCTTAGTCAGGTATCTGCAAATACTATTTTGTGCCAATTGTCTGTGAGAAAAATATAGGCTAATTAAAATGCTAATCTTTAGTAAACACATAAGTACTTGCATGAAAATTAAACACTTGGGCTGCTAATTTATGAATACGTGCTCACACATCAGGAACACTGCAACTAGTGTGGACTTCACAGTCTTGGGCTTAACAGGCTCGTCTACATGTCAAATCCACTTCAGGGCTGAGAGTATCTACCATTGAAATCACCCAGTGTGCCTTCTCTCAAGAGCGTCTAAGGAGAAAAGAAAAGTGATGTGCACTTTGAGAAGATTATTTAAAGCCAGCAGATTCATTAGGGGAGAACTTAATTGTGATCGAATCTATAATCCTTTCAGTTCATCCCATAAATAATAACAGTCTGAACTCTATTGAATCACATGGCCTCTTTCGCACAAACCTATAGAGGAGAGTCCTTAAAATTGAATAGATGGAATTGAATGGACCTGGGAAGTGGGAACTGGAATTTGATGGACAGCCTTTCACCTCTAGGTTATTGGTTTGTATCTGACCCAGGTGATGAAAAGTCGTTGTTTTACAATGGCTGTTTAGTAGTTTTCTGTGTAATGAGCTGTTGGCTCCAGTCCATTCCTCAGTGGACAGGTGTCTGCTCGCATTCCCAAATCACTATTCCACTTGTCAGTCACATTTGAGGTCAAGGGCTAAATAGGAACGGGGGCCGAAATACTTTCTCATTCTGATGAGTACAGGCCTTCCTTTGTTGGTTGACTTGGTTAAAAAAACGAAAACCGCCAGAGTCACTGTTCAGGCTCTGCCTATTTTCTGTGTAAGAAGATTTTACTGTTTCGAACTTCTATCATAATGAAAAACTATTAGGTTCTCAAATGTGCATGTTTTTTATGGTTACATACCATGGAAAGAGATGCCCAAATACACTCCTAGACCCAAGGGACATTAACATTTGAATGTATTTGTCTAACTGCCGCAGGGCTATCTCATACTGAGAAAGCATTTGCATCTGACTTTACTTCACTGCTACAGGAGAATTGTGATATAGGCTCCAAATCCTGATAAAACTTGCAGGTAGAAGATATTCAGTGGCTGAGCATTATACGGTATCTCGACTGGAAGAACACTCCTCTCTGAGTGCGGAGGTAGAAGAAGACATATGGGGAGGTCTTCAATGTTTCTTGGGATTTATAAAATGGAGATAAGCTGCTCTAGTTGAAGCCTGGCTTAAATACTTCTGTTTCTGTATTTTCTACCATTCTAAAAATATGGATTTGTGTTTATTAGCATTTCTAGAAAAGGTTGTGGCCTAGAGTGACTGGTCAAAACCAGAAGCCAGAAGACTCAGATGGTTTAGCCCTGAACGCTAGGGAGGGTTTTCCACTACCAATAAGTGATACGGTTTCCTACATAAACTGAAGAGATCTCTCAGACAAAGATGTGTTGTGAATAAGAGTTTTACAGTCCTTGTTTCCTTGCTCCTGTAGGTCTGGTCTCTATTTGCTTAAGAAAGATTGTATCAACTTAGGTTATTTTATTTTCTATCCTGATAGAATTGATTGCTAAATACTTTGACTTATTAAAAGGGACTGGATTGAATGAGAAACTTAAAACCTTTTATTCAACTTTACTTGTCATGGACCTCCTAGCACATTTTTAAGCCTGAATCTCTCTTTGTGATTAGATTGCCAGCTTGCTCATCTCACTGTTTCTTGTACTTACAGATCTACTAGCAAACATTCTACAGATGTAGTTCTTAGAAGCTGAAAAAAAATAATAAAATACTAGGAACCCTGAGATCTAATATTTCTATGTGAAATGTATTTTCATACCTTTGGGAAGTTTTCTTGTCTTACTTTAGTACTTGTTTTTCTTAGACCCATTGAGAGAATGATACGTTTTTCTAGGTCTTTATTGGTAAAAAGGATATCAGAATTCCCATGGGACCATCTATAGGTGGGTATCAGTTGTTTTCTCTATGCCTTCATGATATTGCGATGAGTAAATCTGAAGGATAAACATTTAATTTGAACTCTGGTAATACCTAAATAGTTAATTTTTCTTTCCTTAGAAAACAAGTTTCATTAAGTTCAATAACTGCTTAACGTCTTAAAATATCAGCAATAGTGTAGATATTTATTGAATGCCAATTAGGTGAGAATCAGTGAGGTCAAGTGTTGTAGAAAAAATTATGGTAAATTTTATTGCAAATTAGAACCAGTGTGAGTAATCAGGAAATCTGTATTACATTCTCCTTTAGTGAGAGTGGAATGATTACCTCTTTCTATCATGGTGGAGTGGGGTTAGGGGAAGGTTCCTTAAAGCGAGGCTTAGGCTATTTTATCAATAGTGATTCCTACTGGACTTCAGGCCTGTAAAAATCCTGACACACCGAGAATCTAATTACACCATGTCATCCATGTTTAACTTCTTTATTCTTATTGCTCTCATCTGCTCAATCTTATTGGTCAGCACCTACCTGATTTGACAGAGTTTAAGTTCTAGTGCTTTTCTGATACTTGATAAGTGATGCTTCCTATGATCAACATAGCTTTATGCCCACAAGAGAGAACCCTGGTGACAGAGTATGGTAAGGGGATGCCACCCAAATTTCTAGGGCCTTATTCCATCACCAGATCCTCTATCTGAAGAAATTAATCTTCAGAAAAGCAAGCAAATGCATATTCCTCCAGTTTTACTTAAAAATCATGTGGAATCCCAGTCATATTCAGTAAATGTGTGTGGAGTGCAAGTTTGGGCAGGTGGTAGAGGTGACTTGTGGCAACCCCCCTTCAGAGTAGGTGATGCTTGTTAAGGACAGACAGGTGCTGCAGTGGAAGAGGGCCTGTGTTGGAGGCTACACCATCGTCGAAGGTGTGGCACGTGTGTGTGTGTGTGAGTGTGTGTGGTGTTTCAAACACTACCGTATTCAGTTAATCACTTTGGTGGAAAACAAGTCTTGTGGTGACATTAGTAGGAGGTTTGCGACAAGTTATTCAGTCTGGCAATGATTGCAAATTAGAACTTTATTCAGGAAAGGATATCAATTTAAGAGTAGACAGAACACATTTACTATAGTTAATTCAGACCCTCTTTCAATGGGGTACGTTTTCTTAGAAGCAGCCATAGAGATAAATGCATCACGTGACCATCAGAACCGAACTGCTGAATGAAGATATTGGAGGGCTGGGGCTATTCATTTCCATTTACAGAATCCAAATTGCTGAAAAGTCATGGGAAGGCAGGAAAGAGACTTGCTGTTTTCTAAAATGCTCCCTGGCATTTGTCTGCCTGCGTCATCCAATGCAGTATCTCATTCTGCCGCCACCCGGAGTCCCATTCACTGGTTTGTTTAACCTCAAAGTGGGAAAGTAACTAACACAAATACATTCATTGTCCATGCTCTAATAGAATTAAGATTCCCAATACACTGCCTGCATTTGAATGAGGTTTGTTACACACTAGCTTTTATGGTCACACCCTTTTCCCTTGATGGTTCTTAAGAATGGCAGAAGCAGGAGACCAGAAATTTTGTAAGCTCATAAATATGAAGCACACTGTGTTTAAATAATGCCAGGGTGGTGATACAAATGGACCAATGCCAGGAAGCTCAGAGTTAAAGCTAACAATTCATCCTTACACCATTATGAATGAGAAGGAAGGAGAAAAGGACACTGTATTCGTTACAGTTGTGCTGCCAGCAGACTGGGGTAGCTCTGTCTAATGGGCCACTGTGGCACAGAGCTTTGCATTGTGCACTGTTTACCCAGAAGACAGGAAAGAGGTCTATTCTACTCTAGAAAGTCCAACTTGATATTGGGGAATTACATAATGTTTATTTCAAATTGTACGTAATCAACAGAAGTGACTGTAAGCATTTGGAATAAACCTATATCTAGTCTCCTGCCAGGCGGTGGCGGAGACGGCACAGGGCATTGGAAATGGAAGCAGCCACTCTGGGACCGTGGGCAGAACCAGTGTGGGTTGTCATCAGCTGTTCTTCTTACCCTGCTGCTTAGCTGCTGTCGCCTTCTCTTTCTTCCACCTTCAGTAATAGCTGGAACTTAAGCATGGTCTTATAAACACTGTAGTGCAGAGTATCAGGCCACAGGGTTCTCTTTGTTCAGACATGGGCTCAGTGCTCTGAAACAAAATGCTACAGTAAAAAAAAAAATTTTAATGTTTATTTATTTTTGAGGGAGGGAGGGAGGGAGAGAGAGAGAGAGAGAGAGAGGAGACAGAGCATGACCAGGGGAGGGGCAGAGAGAGAGGGAGACACAGAATTCGAAGCAGGCTTCAGGCTCTGAACTGTCAGCACAGAGCCCAACGTGGGGCTTGGACCCACGGACTGTGAGATCATGACCTGAGCTGAATGAAGTTGGATGCTTAACTGACTGAGCCTCCCAGGCACCCCCCAAAATGCTGCATTTTGATGGTTTTTAAAAATTAAAACATTTTTTGCCTTGATATCCTGGAGTTTGCCATTTGGCTATTTGGCAACTGACTCTTAGGGATCTGGATTTTGCTCTGTCTTTGTCAAAGTGAAATTGGCAGGGTAATTTTGATGATTAGTGTGAATTACATTTGTGGTTGTGGAGATGCAAATGTTTGTCTTCTCTTAAGCCTAAGGTGAGAGGAAGATATATTTCTTTTAATTAGCAATTCTTGGAAGAAGTAATTTTCTGAAATATACATCCTTAAAAAATAAAATAATAAATTACATGTCATTTTCTGCTTGATACGTGACCGTATTGAATTAGCCTACTTTCATGATCTTTAACTCTGTATTTCATATAAACTAAATTTCTTGTAATTCCCAGTTGCACATGCTCTGTTCTACCTTTTTTTGTTTCTTTTACAATGGATTTTAGTGCTGGTCCTGGTTTCTCAATGCCTGGACTAACCCATGATTGTAGGCAATGTCCGTTTGACAATCATATTAGTTCTTTCAAGGCTCTAGATTCTCTTACAGGCCAATTAAACCTGAGAGATGCTGGAATCCTTGAGGATCCTCTCTCCCAGGCTCATGACTCTAAAGGCAGCTCACTTAGGGTACCATGTTGGAGGTATATTTTTTTTCCTAGCCGGTTTTAAAGTATAATAGTGATGATGATGATACCACTACTATTCGTACCACTACCAGCTAATTTATCTCTGTGTGCCAGCAGTGATGTTATTTTTTATCAGGAAAAAAACCCCATATTAATATCTCTGGCAACTGGTCCCAACAGAAGACTATTACCAAGTTTGTGGATGTTAACAGATACGGCTGATTATCCTGTGGCTCAGCGATGTCAGAACCGCTGCCTCTAGGATTCTCTGGGCCTTTCCCTCAAGTTCTGAGATGATTGCCACGATTTAAGACATCCCCTCTGTGTTCAAAGCAAGAAGACAGAGGAAAGAGTAGAACCAGCTGCCATGATCCCTTTCACAGGAAAGCAAATGTGTCCCTAGTGACTCCCATCAGACAGTTGATGCTGTCTCACTAGTTGGAATGGCACCATATGACCAGCCCTAGCTGTATGGGAATCTGGTAAGCAAGTCGTTAGCTCTTTCATCCTATGTGCATATAGGAGAAAGATGTTGGCAATGGTTTTGATTTAGCCAGACTAAGTGCTCTGCACATCGAGAGATCAGGAAAGCAAGGCTGAGAGTTAAGTGGCTTTTTAAGGAGCTGCTAAATGGCAGAGCCAGAATATGAACTCAGGC
Source organism: Prionailurus bengalensis (assembly GCF_016509475.1). Taxonomy (NCBI): domain Eukaryota; kingdom Metazoa; phylum Chordata; class Mammalia; order Carnivora; family Felidae; genus Prionailurus; species Prionailurus bengalensis. The sequence continues at coordinate 151,459,639 of NC_057343.1, read as the reverse complement.
TGTTTCAGAGCCTGTGCCCTTAATCATGATGCCACATTGCTTCTGTTTTTCTTAGGTTTATTTTTTTTTCCCTTATGGGGTCTTCTTGACCAGAAGAGATGCTTAAATAAAATAGTTCTCATCAAATTTGAGCCAAAGACTGCAGGACTCTTCCATTATTGGTTTAATTTATACAGCCCTCATTTGCCACCATACTGCTAAAGATGGAAATCTCTGAAGCATATTATCTAACTGTATTTAAACAGGCTATCATCTTGTCACTTTCATGTGTTGTTGAAGATTCTCACCACTTATGGACAAATACTGTTATTTTAAGAGCTTTAGTTCCTTTTATTATTATTATTTTTTTTTTCCTGCAGACTGAGCATGCCCAAGTATGCATTGTAACCTATAATTAAGATACAGGCTGTCTTATTGCCAAGCAATTTTTCCTTCGCACCACAAACCCAGTAATAGTTTCCTACTGCAACTAATTGTCAGAGATATTAATACATTTTCTCTTAATAAAAAAATAGCGTCACAGCTTCCTCTCACTTTTAAGGTCCCTATTAACTTTGTTATCTGACCAGTAATTAGTTGTAATCATGGACATTTTGGGGGATATGCGTGTGTCTTGCCAGAACATAAGAAAGATAGAAGATATACAGGGGTTCCTTAACTAAAAATTAAAGCAACAGTGAATGGCTTTCTTCAGTTCTCACGCCACTCTTTTCCTTTGCAGTTTCTAGTGAATAGAGCAGGTATAATACCTAGCAGTACCACATATATTATACACGGGTTTTATTTGGTTCATAATAAAGGTGATGCATTCCAATTCCAAAATGGATGAGACTTACATAAAGTCTAAAAAAAAATCCAACAACTTTACACTATGAAGGTCCTAGAATATGTAAACATAAAATATGTAATCTATCTTTGATTTGCGCCATAATGCTCCTTTGCTTTGAAATCATGGCTGTATTACCAAACTGACAGTTTTAATGGAAAAAGTGGCTTTCAAAAGCTGCTGTTGAAAACACACTGCATAATTCTCTAAGTCGTGAATATTTTACTACCAACATATGCAGGGAGGCAGTGAAAACACACTGGCATTTTATTCTCTGCAAGCTGGGATGGAGGAAATTCACTGGTGTTAAAGCTGCATGTTTGTAATATGATGCAAATTCATAACTACCTATGAATGCACACTGTTGTTATTGGCAGGCAGCAACACTTTGTAGAGTCATTTGGAAGGTGATAAACGGATATGCTTTCATTTGTAATTTGCTCATTCAGCAAACATCTATCAGAAGCCTACTATATTTCAGGAACTGTGCTAGGCTCAATACAAAGATGAGCAGGGGAAAAGCCTCCACGACTGCTTTAAATGTCTCATGGGGGTGTTTCATGCAGAAGGCTCTGGGCAAACCCTGCCTGGTCACTTGGTCCAGCTGAAGCTCCTGGGCACTGGTCATCAAGTGAATCGCTCTTTGAGTGTCCTGCATCCTGCGGAGTGTGTGTTTTGGCTAGGGCACGGTTCATATAGCCCTATTTGACTCTGTACCAGGAGAATACACCTTGACCTTTTGAAGCTGTCACTGTTTATGATGGGAACATAAGAGTGGCCCATGGGGTGATGTGCCTGGTGGACTGGCAGGCACATTTTTTTTTTTTTTTGGCTCAGGTGCTGAAGAGTCTAAGCATCAGTGTTAGCTCTGTAGGGGAGTGATGACAAATACCAGCTTCCTATGCCTGGAGATTTTGGACCCCTGATTCTTTGGGAAGGAAAGATGGGGGGTTATGTTTTTTCCCAAGTGAGGGATGGGTCCTGCTTCCTGGTAGCTCATGGACAGGCCGTCTAAAATGAACCTTGATTGGATCCTGGATAAAAGAGAAAAAAAGAAGAAGCTTTAAATGACATTTTGAGGATAATTTGGGGTATTTTTCCATCTCACTGTTAATTCCTGCTATCCCACTGTCCACTGACTTTTTGACAATGGAGCAGGTGGAAAAAGAAAATGAAGAGTGTTAGGAACTGAATTGTGTTCCTCCTCCCTCCCCTCAATTTGTATGCTGAAGCCCTAACCCCCAGTAATTTAGAATGTGACTGTATTTGGAGATAGGGCCTCTAAAGAGGTAATTTTTTTTTTAATAAAATTACTTGGTTTTATTATCCATAATATATTTACCTATTGCTCAATGCTTTAATTCAAAAAACAAAAAGTTTTAGAATTGCTCACCTGTATCTCTAAGAAAAACAAATCTACTAACTAGAGTTGAATAAATCTAAAGCTTGCCTCATCTTTAAACTGAGTGTATATGGTAAAAACAACTGTATTTAGAAGTTAACTAGATGATATTTCCCTTTAGTGTGCTTTTATTGCTCATTTGAAATATAGTTAATTGTATTTGTTGTTGTTTGTATTTTAGGGCTAAAGAGGTAATTAAGGTTAAATGAGGTCATAAGAATGGGCCTCTAATCCAATCTGACTGGTGTCCTTATAAGAAGAAGAAGAAATGGCAGAGATGTGCCTGCACAGTGGAAAGGCCATGTGAGGACATAGCAGGAAACTGCCTTAGAAATAATCTTCATAACAGGGCAAATTTTTTGACTTACTCTTTAATTTTTTTTAATGTTTAATTATTTTTGCGAGAGAGCGAGAGAGAGAGAGAGAGAGAGAGAGAGAGAGAGAGAGCGTGCATGAGCGGGGGAGGGGCAGAGAGAGAGGGAGACACAGAATCTGAAACAGGCTCCAAGTTCTGAGCTGTCAGCACAGAGCCTGATGCGGGGCTTGAACTCACAGACCGCGAGATCATGACCTGAGCCGAAGTCGGCCGCTCAACCGACTGAGCCACCCAGGTGCCCCTTGACTTACTCTTTAAATCAAAGATCCCAGTTGTACTAATAGGTGAATCAGTTTGTGTAGTTTCTTACCCAATAATGTTTATCAATATCTGACAATTGGAATCACCAAAGAGGAGAGAGAATTTTCTATTATTGCTGGGTAGAAGTAGGTATGTTAATAGGCAATTTGTTTCTGAGGATTCTGCAGCTGGTCTTGTAGTTAATGTAGTGAAAGATGAAGTGCATGGCCAACTTGAGCAATTTGCTACAATGTGCAATGTGGAAAACATTTTCCAAAAGCCGTTTTTTACCTTTTACGTTTGTTTTTTACCTTTGGTTTCTCATAGGCTTGAACAAAAATATCTTTGCAATGTGTACATCCTGAGTCTGGGTCAGCCAGCATTTACTGATGATTAAGTTGTGTACATAACATATTCTACTGGGTTTGAAGGAAGGGGAAATAGAATTCTTGCCCTTGAGACATTTGTTGCAATTATAGACTTAAAAACATTATTTATTTAAAAGCAAATTAGTTAATATACAGTGTAGTATTGGTTTCAGGAATAGATGTCAGTGATTCATCACTTCCATATAACACCCAGTGCTCATCCCAACAAGTGCCCTCTTTAGTGACCGTCACCCATTTAGCCCATCCCTCGACCCATCTTCCCTCCAGCAATCCTCAGTTTCTTCTCTGTATTTAATAGTCTCTTATGGTTTGTCTGCAATTACACACTTTTTGCTAATTGTCACCGAAAGCAAAAGAACTGAATAATCTTAGTGGTAAAATATAAACTATATTAGGTAAGGACCAGGTATGTTTCACTTACTACTTAATCATAGTATCAAGCATAGCGCCCGTCACACTTTATGTGCTCATAGTGTTAAATTTTAGTTTAGTTTTGTTCATTTATTCTAGTTTGATTTAGTTTCTTGTGCTTGAATGGAATAGAGATTTTAAAACACATTCTTATGACTTGATGCCAGGACACTAAGTGCTGGTAAAACTAATATCTGTTTGATCAGTGTTTATATAATATATTAATGAAGATTTAACATTATTTAGTTGACCCAATTAGATTGATAACTAGTTCAAATTTCTATTGATATATTTGGCAGTCTGAAGAGATATAAATAAACATATATTAAAATTCTAATTGTTTGAATTTGGCATATATAAAGCCATAGACATACTCTATAAACTAGTAGTGTCTATTACTAAAATAAATGATAGACATGTATTTTTAAACTTTTTATTTTGAGATAATTTCAGACTTAAGGGGGAGTTGCAAATATGGTATGAAAACTTTCTGTTTACCCCTCACCCAGCTTCCCCCAATGTCAAATCTTACGTATCAGAGAACAGTTGTCAAAGCGAATAAATTAACATTTGTGCAATGTTATTCACTAAACAAGAGACTTTGAATTTTACTAGTTTCTCTTTTTGTTCAGGGTCTATCCCGGAATCCCACGTTAAATTTACCCCTTAGATCATCTTAGTCTCCTCCAGTATGTGGTAGTTTCTCAATCTTTTTGACTCTCATGTCCTTGAGAGTTTGAAGAGTACTGGCCAGGTATTTTGGAGAATGTCCCTCAAACTTGGATTCATTTAGGTTTTCTCATGGTTGTATTGAGGTTATGCACTATCAGGAAAAATACCACAAAGGTGAGATGTCCTTTTCAGTACATGATACAGGGTTAAATTATATAGATCCATCTTGTTACTGGTGATATTAATCTTGGTCAGTAGGTTAAAGGAGGTGTCTGTCATGCTTTTATACTGCAGCGTTACTATTTTTTTCTCTTTGTAATTAGCATATATTTATTTTGGGGATAGAATTTTGAAATTAGGCAAATATTTTTGCTTAACTTTTACCCACTGATTTTATCATCCATCAGTGCATCTTGCCTGCAGCAGTTATTGCTGTGGTATTCTAATTGTTTTTGTCCATTTCTTGTATTCCTTGTATGTTTATTAGTTGGAAGTAAGTCAAGAAGTGTTGCCTCTTCTGCTTCACTTATTTATAAATAAATATTTTTAGTTAAATAAATATTTTATATGAAGTGTACTTACTTTATTTTTTGGATTATAAGCCAATATTGTTGTTTTGCCCAACTTGTTATAGATTTGACCACTTGGGGTACTTTCAGTTTGGCTCTTATATCCTTTCTGTACGCCCCCATTTTTTTTTAAAGCACCATAAGATGCCCCAGGCTTATCTTATATTTTACCTGACCCAGCCTTAGAATCAACTGCTTTTCCAAGGACACTTGGTTCTTTTTATTAGAAATGGTACTTAGAAACCCTGATCTGGATACCAAGTGTGCTGATTCGTACTGGGATGTCACTGTTTCTAGGCCTTGTCAGCACACAGAGCTAGGGAATCTATGTGTGTATAGTTACCCTTTCATACACATATCTATGTATAGTTTTGTATTTCTATATATGTATTTAAAAGGGAATGAAGCATGGGTTCATACTGATATGATGAGATTCATACATGAGTTCATACTGAAAGAAACAGAGTTCATTGTAGCCTTTCCCTTTTATTTATACCTCTTTCTTTGACAGTGAGAAACTTAGTTCTTAACACTGCAGCAGATTTACTTACTTGTCCATTCCCATCAGGCATACAAAGTAGTTTTAGGATGACTAACCCATCTTCCGGTGAGAAAAAAATCTTTTCAACTGGAGTACAGAAGTACACTGTTGTGACAGTTCTTCTTGTCTTTATCTTGCCATCTACTCAAAACACTGTTTTCCAGAATTATTTGGATCAACCCCTTTATTTCCCACCCTTTTTAGTGTGGATATGTGATTTATTGTTATAAGATTAATTTGCCACAATGTGTGTTTACTTCTGGTTTTCTCATGTCTTGGTTATTTAAAAAATTACATACAATAAAATTCACTGTGTGGTATACACTTCTATGGATTTTGACCAATGCATAGAGCTATGTGTATACCAGCACAGTTCTTTACATATTTTCATCATACCACAAATTCCCTTTGCTACTCCTTTGTAATTAATCCGCAAATGTCTGTCTTTACTACTAGAGAATTAACTTCTTGAGAGTCTGCCCCCATTCTTTGTATTCTAAGTAGTTACAATGCTAAGGTGATGCTCAGTGAATGCTTACTGAATAGTCTGTGCCCTAACAGTTAGTATAGAATTGGCACTGAAAAAAATTTTAAGTGAATGAATAGAGTGACTCAGTGGGCTTATATGACAAAGGTGACATGAAATGACATTTTTGCAGACTGAATCACCTAATTATTGTTAGCAAACCATATCAAAACTCAGTGGATTAAAACAATAAAAATTTATTTAGCATAGGAGTCTGGGTCAAAGTTGACTGATGTTGGTCTTGTTCATGTACTGTGGTCAGCTAGTTGGTCAGTTGGAGTCTGTCTTGTATAGGTTGGCCTTACTCATTTCTATGGTCAGGTTAGTCTGGGCTGATTCTATCTGCAGTGAAGAATTCCGAGAGAGAGAGAGAGAGAGAGAGAGAGAATGGAAATGTGCATGGTCTCTTGAGTCATAGTCTCAGAACTAGACAGCATCACTGCTGCTGGATTCTGATGGCCAAAGCAAATCACAAGGCAAGCCAAGATTTAAGACGTGGGACATAAGATCTGCTTCTTGTTGGAGGGAGCTTCACAGTCAGGTTGCCAAGGACATGGATACAGGGAGGAGTGATGAATTGCAGCCACTTTTGTAATCAGTCTATCACAGAATCTATGGAAATATCCTGGAGGCTTTTAAAATACTCAATATAAATATTAAAGCCATCCTGCCCTCTACTGGTCACGGTCTTGGGTGTTAATTTTTCTCACCTGCTTCTCCCTACCCCAGCATGCCTTTAAATAATAATAATAATAATAATAATAATAATAATAATAATAAATTCTGATTCTGAAAAGCTGACGTGAGACTCAGAGACCAAAAATTGGCTCTTACAAAGGGTTTATCAAGATTTGCAAATGAATTTTCATTTGTTAGCCACACTTTCTCCTTTTTGCTTACTCCATTATTTCTGTCCCTTTTGTTTGTACACAGTTCTTCAAATCTAAATTCATAAAGCCAATGAAGAGAGCCAGTGAAATGATCACTGCACGTTCACATGTAATAAAAGGAAACTTTTGGGGCGCCTGGGTGGCGCAGTCGGTTAAGCGTCCGACTTCAGCCAGGTCACGATCTCGCGGTCCGTGAGTTCGAGCCCCGCGTCGGGCTCTGGGCTGATGGCTCAGAGCCTGGAGCCTGTTTCCGATTCTGTGTCTCCCTCTCTCTCTGCCCCTCCCCCGTTCATGCTCTGTCTCTCTCTGTCCCAAAAATAAATAAACGTTGAAAAAAAATTTTTTTTAAAAGGAAACTTTCAGAAAGTTGGGAGCATAGAACTGAACTATATGCTGGGAATTGAAAGGCTTGATCTTAGTATATTCTCCTTGGTTGGATGCTTACTTCTTTATTAATAGGGTTAATTACTTGTACACAATCACTTGTATAGATTAAATTATCTTGCATGATATTATTTCTGGCATTGAACTGTTTTCCTCATGGTCACCCCATTCCAATCAAGTTTTTCATAATATTTCCTGTATTGTTTCCTCTTCACGGTCTTTATACTACTCCTGGTGACAGCTTTCATTAGAGTATAGTCAGTTTTGCTTTAATAGTTCTTCTAAGCATTGAACAGTGATGGTGGTTGTATCAGGGCTGACATGTTCCATCAATCTAGGATACTTGAAAAGGAATGGTTAAATTGATGCCCCAAAGTTTGATTTTTGCTTCAACACTTTTTGTTGGTTTAAGCAAACTGCTGGGTACAGATGTCTCAAAGTCCCCAGACAGCCTCTGGGAAATTCAGCACATCTTGAATAAAAATGTGTTGGAAAAAAGAAAATGATACCCAGAGTCCAAACAGGTGCATCAGGCAATGCATTTAATGAAGTTGCTAAATTTTGATTGTGCAAAACAAGGCTTCAGTACAAAAAAAACCCAGGAAAGATGATAACTGTGTGATTTGCAACAATTGCAATATGTGTATTGCTGTCTTTAGGGAGCAATGAATTATTCTAATAAATCCTACATCTATCGTGGAGAAAGAAATCCTCTTTAACTATATTTAATAGTGTTAGTTTAGAGGCAAATGATATTAAAATGACTGAACATTTGGGAATAAAAACAAAAATACCTTACATTTAAAATCCTATAGTCATTTGCTAAAAAGATAATTCTTTCTTATGGTAAAATCACCCAGGAATTGTACCTTTAGGAAATGAAGAGGAAAAGCAGTTGAGGCAGCATGGTAGTCAGCTACGCCAGAGCAGGCATTTTTCAAACTGGGTTTTTGGGATCCTTAGGGTGTTAGGTCTCAGGGATTCTCACGCGAAACTCATGCTGGTAAGGATCCACCTAAATCATTCTCCCCTTTCTATCTACCATCACCATCCTCCATTGAGGAGGGTAATTATAATTACATTTATTTTGTATATTAGGTTTGTTCTAAAAAAAACCCAAGGGGATGTGGTTAAAAAATGGGCAGAGGAACTGAATAGGTATTTTTCTAAGGAAGATATGCACATGGCCAACAGACACATGAAAAACTGTTCAACATTACTAGTCATCTGGGAAATGCAGATCAAGCCACAATGAGATATCCACCTCGTACCAGTCAGAATGGTTAGTATCAAAAAGACAAGAAACAAGTGTTGGTGAGGATGTGGAGAACAGGGAACCCTCATGTATTGTCAGTGGAAATGTAAACTGGTGCAACCACTATATAAAACAATATGGAGGTTCCTCAAAAAGTTTATTTTTATTTTTATTTTTTAAAAAGTTTTTTTATTTATTTTTGAGTGAGTGAGTGAGAGAGAGAGAGAGAGAGAGCGAGAGAGAGCATATGAGACTGGGGATGGGGCAGAGACAGAGGGGGAAGAGAATCCCAAGCAGGCTCTGAACGGACAGCACTCAACATGGGGCTTGATCTCATGAACTCTGAGATCATGACCTGAGCTGAAATCAAGAGTTGGATGCTTAACCAACTGAGTCACACAGGCACACCAAAAAGTTTAATAGGAATACTGGCAATTCTACTTCTGGGTATTTATTTGAAGAAAACATAAACACTCACTCAAAAAGATATATGCATCCCTATGTTCATTATGGCATTTTTTTTTTACAATAGCCAAGATAATGATGCTACCTAAATGATCCAATGCTACTGGATATTTGCACAAAGAATACAAAAAACGCTAATTCAATACATGCACCCCTATGTTTATTGCAGCATTATTTGCAATAATCCAATTATGGAAGCTCTCTCTCTCTCTCTCTCTCTCTCTAAAAAAAAATAAGCTTTAAAAAAATTTTAAAAAACGGGGGGGGGTGCTGAAGTAAGAATAGGTCCTTTATATACTGTGTCTTATTTCATATTTTAAAGGTGGATAAGGCCAGAAACATAGGACAGTGTCAGGTAAATGTAAATCAGGACGTTACAGGAATGTGTCTATGTTTATAACACCTTTTACTCACATGTTTGAATTGTCCCACCCACAACTCAAAATAATGGTGACCAAAAATCACTGCTCATATTTTTAATTTCTACATGATTTATTCGGTTCTTTAAAAAGTGTATTATTTTGATATTACCTTGTTCCCTGTCCTGTCTTTGATTCCATGTTGTAGTTCTTTACCATTAAGCATATTTAGTTTGTATTCTTTGTAAGTTGTGTATCCAATAATAATAACTATAAGTTCGTAGGAGTCTAATGTACTATCTGGTGTTTCTGCTAATTCTCTCTCATGGTAACTTATTTCTTATGTGCAATTTTGGGTTGTGAGATTATATTTTGCTAGACGTTGTCTTTGGGCATCCTGTAAGGCCTGGATTATGGTTGCATTTGCTTTGACAAGTGTCCCAGCATGGCAAGTCCACTTTAGATTAGTTTTCAGTCTGGCATTTCTTGGATCACACATAGGTAGTATAAATTTGAACCTCAAATATGTACGAAGAAAGGCCTGTAGCTACAAATTCTCAGGAGAAAATTTTTTCCCCACTTAGAGCCTAGGCTGAAATAGATAATTTCCTTCACTTTCTTTATCAGTGGAAAGACTTTTTTCCTGGCCTACCTTTTTACTAAGGCCTTGCCAATGTCCAAACTTTATATTGGGGTGCTCAATTCTAGTACCTCACTTTTGCAAGTCTAAGGTCGCTTCTCCTATCCCTAGTGTAGCTGTTATTAGCCAAGAACAGCAAATGCCTAACTGAGGTAGCTTCTGGTTTGCAACTGCTTTGTTTTGAGCCCCTGAGGACCTATTCCTTTGTGTGTGTGTGTGATTAGAAGGATATTTGTTATCATATGTGTGTTTTGGTATTGGGAAGTTTTTCAGGATGTCTTGTCCCTGATATTTCCTTCAAATGAAAGCAAATCAAAATCCAATAGCACTGTTTTGAAGATGTTTAGAGAAGGCAGGCGTAGTGCATATGAGACCATGTGGATTAGGATCGTGAAAAATATTGGGCCCTAAGGAAATTGTGAATCAGTCCTTCTACACAGGAGCAATCTGAGTTGTCCATCTATGTTCAATCATTAGGTGGTATTTCCCAGGATCCTGAAGTTTATGGACAGTAAAATTTTTAAAAAGTTATGAGGAACAGTCTAACAAAGGCTATTAAGTTTATATTCTTTGAAGATGTTCAACAGCAAAAACCCCAACCATATCTACTGACATCATCATTTCATTAAAGAAAGTATGTTTTAACACCAACACTCTAGGAAGGGTGAAATCCCAGAAATCTCATGCTATGTAGTAGCATGCCATCTGTCCATCTAGCTCCGTCTGCATCTTCTCAGACAAGTCCAAACTGTATTCGTTCTACTCTGCAGGAAAGTGAAGGTGGGGATCTGAATTGTTTAGTAGTATTTTCTACTGAGGAGACAATAGAATCTTTTCTGAAACATTTGGAAAAGTAGTTCACTCAGGCATGGAATTATCATGGCTGCCCTAGGATGTCCTGGAAATGCAGATCATACTAACCCATTACAGTTTGCATCAGAGAAGGTCATCATGCCTAGGAAGTAGCTCTAGAGTTTATTGTTGGCTCCCTAGACATACCTAGTTTTCTGTGACTTGACCCAGATATTTATGATTAGGTGATTACATCAAAAACACAAAGTGGCTTTGTCACAGATCAGATCTCAGATCTATTAACATTCTGTTAGAGGCTCCATGAGGTCGGGAAACATATTGGTTAACATTTATTGACTGCCTCATATGTTTCAGGAAGGATAGTAAGATTTTTACACATGTGTGCCATTTAATCCTCAAATGCCCCTTGTTGATAGTTGCTATTATCTCTTCTTAATGATGGGAAGTTAAAACTTGATAATGTGGTAGTTTAAATAACTTGTACAAGAACACACACACACACACACACACACACACACACACACACAGATTGAGAGAGAGAGAGAGAGGCCAGCTTGCCTGCAGCAGCCTGGGTTGGCAGGGTGGTGGATAAGTGGGAGAAAGCCTTCTCTAACTCTGCTCTTGCTATTCCCTTCTATGGGCAATCACTGCCTCACTTCCTTCCATGGCAGGAATCAGTAGTATTGGTCCATTTCCTAGAGCAAGAGTCTGCTGAGAGGTAACAGGGTAGGATTTAAGCCTTACTCTGGTGAGGATATGAAAGTGGGTGCTTGCTCCTGGCCACTCTTAAACATTCCCTCTTCTCTCTGGTACAAGAGCTCACAAGTGAAAATAACTAGATGCCTGAGGAGTACAACTTACAAAAAGAAAGACAACTGTGGTGGCCACTGTTCACTTTCTGCAAAATTAATTCTTCCCTTGTTGCTAAGTTAGATAACATTTCCAAGTCTCCCTTTCAGTTAGGTGTGGCCTTGTGATTAAGTTTTCATCAATGGTATATAAGCAGAAATGATATATGCTGGGGTGCTGGGCATGCCTCCTACAGGCTTTCTTGGCCCCCTCTCCCCCCCACCCCCAAGTGGTTAGAACCAGGACCATCATGATGGTGAGCCATTTTCAACCATGCAGATGGTTCCAGTGAGCTCAGGGACAAACTAGCAACACAAGAGAAGGAATCTAGTGTTCTGAATGGTCACATGGGCCGCAGCTGCCCCAGTGACAACTACTTTCTTCAGGTCTGTTAAATGAGAAAAATAATGCCTATTTCCTTAAGACCCTGTATCTTTGGATCCTCCTGTAACAGCAGTTTAACCTTATTCTAACTAATGTAGAAATAAATTGGGACAATTTACCTATCTTACAAGATCCTAAAACAGATTATTGAAGCAGAATAACCATGAATTTAAAGGAAGTGTGATAGAATATACTTGAAGAAATTAGTGAAGAGGGTAAGAAAATGAAACAATAAGAAATGGTAACAAAGTAGAGATTTTTGGTAACACAGTGACTCACTTTTTCACTTTTCTGCTTTCTCTAGAAGTCACAAGTACCAGCTAAACCACAGGTGCTCCTCATCTATCCACTTTCCTCCTTCCCCAAGCTGTTGACATCTCTTGTCTGCTGTCCTTTCCTCTCCTGTTTGTCCTTGTGAGTTTATATCACCTACATTCCTTTGCTGTCATTTTAGGAGGAAGCATAGAAAAAGGCAAATGTGTTCATATTCCTGTTTCATGGAAGGCTCAGCTTTTTCTCATAAATATTGGCTTTTGGATCATGGGTTCTTTTTACATGTTTGCATTTTCCATAGTGTAAGGCGCCTTTTAATAAAATGTAACACTAAAAAATACTGGTTGGGTATTAGGGGAAAGTTAAGTAAATTACGGTATTCGTGTGTTAAAATATTATTTGGCCATTAGAAATGATGTTTATGAAGGATTTTTAGTGACAAGAAAACATTCGTGTCTAATGTTAATTAAAAACACCCATACAACATTGTACATACATTATGTAACTCTAGTATGTAACATAAAACATACATCGGATAAAGATCAGCAGGAAGTCTGAAAAACTCTCTTGTTACATCTCAGAGCTGGAGTTACTTTTCTTGAGCATTTTCTGATTCTTTTCTCAAATGTTTATTACTCTGCTAAACAAAGAAATATGAATCAATTGTTTCTTGGATTTACACGTAGCTTTTCAAAGCCCTTCTTAGATGATTCTTCTCTATTAAAAGCTTGTAGATAAATAATATATTTTTCTTTGACCTTGTATAGGATCTGTAGCTCTGTGATGTGCGGCAGGGGTTGGTAAATCATGGACTGCAGGCCAAATGTGGCTTGTTCCTGTTTTCGTACATAAAGTTTCATTGAAACCCAGCCACACTCATTCATTTATGTGTTGTCCATTGATGCTTTCATGCTGTAATAGCAGAGTTGGATAGTTGTGACAGAGTCCACATGGCCTGCAAGACCTGACATGTTTACTCTCTGGCTCTTTACAGAAAAAGTTGCTGATCATTGATATAGGGGAGGAATTGCTTTGTCATGTCTTACACATAATACTGTTTCAGAGTATCTTGCCAGAGGTCTTCTAAAATGAATTGATACTTTACTCATAATGTTGCAGTGAATTGCTCTTAATAATTTGAAAAGCATTCAAATTATCATTCATTTAGTTTTAATAATTTTAAAGCATTTCAGAATTGATCACAAAGTCGAATTTGGTGACATCACAGGAAGTCCAACACGGATGCTTCTCCTTGCATGGACTCCAGTGATTATTGGAGTCCAAAGACCATAGGATGGAGTTGGCTTGCGTTTAGGAGTCATGTTGTTGGAAAAATATGTACATTTAAATACAGAGTTACAATCAGGGCAGTGAGAGGCTCACGTTATGATAGTTATGGGATTGCTGTGGTCCACAGAGGGGACGGAAACTCACATCTAGAGCTCAATGACTTTTAGAACCAGAGCCATCTTAGCGATTAGATCATTCAAGTCATTCCTAGTAATAGTGCCCTGATAGGGAAGCACTCAGGATGGGTATGATTAAGTTCACAAACACGCGAGAACCTAATGTATGCCAGGTGCTTTCTTTCTGTAATTAATTCATTTTTTTTTTTGATGAATTACTTTCCCTCTCTCCCTGTGTATATTTAATTCCAGTATAGTTAACCTACTGTGTTACATTAGTTTCTGGTATACCAGATGCTTTCATGTACCATTATTCCATTTATAAATACAATGATAGAAAACTCCTGTCATGAGAGAGCCTACTTTGGCAGCTCTAATTGTTAAAAAATGACAGCGTATGTCGTGTATTAACATGCCTTCCTACCAACTTCAATCGCAATCATTGGTCCTAGTTCCAGTAAACTGAATTCTTCTGCTAAATGGCAGGCATCCATACAGTTGAAGACAGCTATCATGTCTCCTTTGAATCTTGAAGAATCCCAAACTCTAGAGCTCCTAGGAGCAATTTGAAAATCAGTATGGAATGGATATATTGAATTGCACGTTCTATTTTTTTTTTTTTTTGATAAGTTAAAAGAATGTCTTTTTAGCAAAAGGCTTAAAGATTTTTAAGTGAAAAAAACATTTCTGATATCCTGGAAACCATAATGCTATTATGAAATGTTTAGTCATTTTAAGCATCAATAGGAAGATTTAGTAGCCTATAAATCAAAATTATATCATTTATTTCAAGTTATACTTTATGATCCTCTTTAATGATGATTTGTCTATGGAATTTAAATTAGGCTTTGAATTATCACTGACCCTAGTGCTGTTCTTCTGTCTTTTTCTTTTAATTTTTTTTTTTGACATGTTGGAAACCAGTAAGACCAAGTTTTTCCATCATCATGGATGCAAAGAGTAATATAATCTCATCACATTGAACCCTAGGGGAGGAAGGAAGGGTATTTAAATAGGTCAGGTGATCCTTCTTTCTCTTTCTCAATCGGTGAGTGCTAGGTGTGAGTTTTTGTCCCCTCTGTGGACCACAGCAATCCCATCACTCTGATAGTGTGAGCCTCTCCCTGCCCTGAATGTAGCTCTAGTATTTAAATGTACATATCTTCCAATTAAATGACCCCATAATACAAATCAGCTTCGTCATCTGGTCATTAACAGAGGAAACAATCATTAGAGTCAGTGCAAGAAGGAGAAACACCCGTGTTAGACCTACTGCTATGTCACTGAACTCTGTCTACTTTGTGGTTACTTTGTGGGAGTTTTAAAAATGATTATGACTGTATTTCCTCTCTGTTTGAACTTTAAAAAAAGATTTTATTTTTAAGTAATCTCTATGCTTACTATGGGGCTCACACCCACAATCCTGAAATCAAGAGTCACGTGCTCCCCCGACTGAGCCAGCTCTGCACCTGCATTTGTTTTCACTTTTAAAACTTATCCACGATATGGTAAGAATTAGCTTAAAGGCTAATGATTTTTTTTTTATTCCTCTAAATGAATAGTTAGGGAAGCATTCCTTGGAACACTTTATTGGGGGGGGGGAGAAAAGAAACTTTTAATAGAGAGCCTAGGAAAGGATGTGACAGGCACTGCATCAGCTGTTGAATAACGGTGAGCCAGACTGAGAAGTGGAAATACAAGTATTAGAAGCCCATTCAAATGAAAGGAGGTGGTTTTGGCTATAAGCTTAACATATTTACAAGAATAATTGAGAATTTGGCATTTTCTGCAAAGATGCAGAAATATATGGATCGGTGGAAATCTCAGCATGTTCCCCTGGAAGTTACTCTCCACCTGACCGGTGCTGACTGATAGAGACTTCAAGAAGCAATATGAAAAAGTGGTTGCTCCAAAGAGATTAGAAGGAAGATAATAAAAAGCAAACCCCTTTAATCCTTTAATGTCATTTCCTTTTGGGATTTGTGTGTTTTCTAGAAGTTCTGAGTGCTTCTCTGAGTTGGAAATGGAGAGATGCAGTAGTCACTTTCCTTGTCATTTACAATGTTTTGCTTATAGGAATTTGAGACATATGAGTGACAAGGTGAATATACGGGATAGAGAAGAGTTGTTGTCGAATGATGAGAACAAAATTGAGTGAATGTTACTGTTCAACTTCAGGCGTGTTAACCTAGTGATTTTTAAATAAAAATACTTTGGGGTTTTGTTAATCCTCCATCTCTACAATAGGTACTAGGTTTTAAAGCAAAATGGAATTTCTTTGTTTTAAATACACATGTTAATATAATAGAAGACTACTAACATTTTCTTCTCTGTTTTCATTTTTATATAGGAAATAGCCAGTGTTTATTAAGTGCCAGGCACTGTTGTAAGCACTTGATAGATATTAATTCATTTCATTCTCGTAACAACACTATGAGGTAGGTACTTTTATGTCCATTTTCCAGATAGGGAAACTGAGGTATGGACAGGTTAAGTAACTTGTTCAAGGTCATTTGGCTGGTAAGGGGCAAAGCCAGCTTTAGCCTCTTCTGTTTAACTCCAGAGTGCCAAATAAATACTTTGTTAAAATGTGTGCTCTGATGAAAAAATGGTTGAAAAGTTCTAGAGAACAAAAACAAAATAAAACGAAACACAAAAATCCTACCACTACAAACAACACATGTTTAAATGCATGGCTCGTCTCCCTGGAAAGTAATCATGAGGCTCTAGGAGTAAGCCTCAATGGTGCGCTCAATACCTGCTACTGTAGCTACTAGGCCTGGAAGTGGCAGACAAAATGGATGGTTAGAGATGATTAGTCATGGTAATATAAGGATTTCATTGCTCCTCACGTGAAGACAGCACATTAGGATTTGGGCTTATCCAAAGAGGTCAGTTAAAATGGAAATCTCCATATTATCCAAAGATTCTCAGAAGGATAGAATTTCAGTAAAAGTGGGAATAGAAAAAATACCTGCCATTTTCTTTTGACCTGGATTTCGGACGGAATGAAAGAGCTCTTTTTAGAATGCGTAACCATAGTCTGTGCTTCATGCAAGCCCCCAAACTGAGAAATTAAGAGGTTTAAGGAAATTATCCATCCATGAGGCAGCAAAGAGAGTTATAGGTTGGAAATTATAAAAGAGGAATGGAGGGTAAAATGAAAATCTATGCCTGATAGGGCTGCCAGGAGGTATGTATAAAGATAATGAGGGAGAGTTTTTCATGATCACAGTGAGTCCCAAGGGTGATAAATAAAAATTTTTCTCATACTTAAGACATCACAGTAAAACTGCAAAATACCAAAGACCAAATGAAAAATCTGAAAAGGAACAACAAATAAAAGAAGGGTTATTTGTAAAATAATTCCAACTAGACTAAACTGTAAAAATTTCAACAAGAAGCCAGAAGACAATGGAATCCTCGTGGAATCTTCAAAATGATGGTGAAAGAAATGAACCATCAACCTAGAAATGTGTATCTAGCTAAATTCCTAACCATCCAGTACCCAGGAAAAATACATTATCAAACAAACAAAACAAATATCTACTACAGCAAAAAGGAAATTTAACTGAGGGGAAAGGACTAAGATATAAGAATGTTGAACAAATGCATTTGAAAACTTGTCTTTAAATTTAAACGTATATGGCACAAAAACAGACACATAGACCAATGGAATAGAATAGAAACCCCAGAACTAGACCCACAAACGTATGGCCAACTCATCTTTGACAAAGCAGGAAAGAACATTCAATGGAAAAAAGACAGCCTCTTTAACAAATGGTGCTGGGAGAACTGGACAGCAACATGCAGAAGGTTGAAACTAGACCACTTTCTCACACCATTCACAAAAATAAACTCAAAATGGATAAAGGACCTAAATGTGAGACAGGAAACCATCAAAACCTTAGAGGAGAAAGCAGGAAAAGACCTCTCTGACCTCAGCCGTAGCAATCTCTTACTCGACACATCCCCAAAGGCAAGGGAATTAAAAGCAAAAGTGAATTACTGGGACCTTATGAAGATCAAAAGCTTCTGCACAGCAAAGGAAACAACCAACAAAACTAAAAGGCAACCAACGGAATGGGAAAAGATATTCGCAAATGACATATCGGACAAAGGGCTAGTATCCAAAATCTATAAAGAGCTCACCAAACTCCACACCCGAAAAACAAATAACCCAGTGAAGAAATGGGCAGAAAACATGAATAGACACTTCTCTAAAGAAGACATCCAGATGGCCAACAGACACATGAAAAGATGTTCAGCGTCGCTCCTTATCAGGGAAATACAAATCAAAACCACACTCAGGTATCACCTCACGCCAGTCAGAGTGGCCAAAATGAACAAATCAGGAGCCTATAGATGCTGGAGAGGATGTGGAGAAACGGGAACCCTCTTGCACTGTTGGTGGGAATGCAAATTGGTGCAGCCGCTCTGGAAAGCAGTGTGGAGGTTCCTCAGAAAATTAAAAATAGACCTACCCTATGACCCAGCAATAGCACTGCTAGGAATTTATCCAAGGGATACAGGAGCACTGATGCATAGGGCCACTTGTACCCCAATGTTCATAGCAGCACTCTCAACAATAGCCAAATTATGGAAAGAGCCTAAATGTCCATCAACTGATGAATGGATAAAGAAATTGTGGTTTATATACACAATGGAATATTACATGGCAATGAGAAAAAATGAAATATGGCCTTTTGTAGCAACGTGGATGGAACTGGAGAGTGTGATGCTAAGTGAAATAAGCCATACAGAGAAAGACAGATACCATATGGTCTCACTCTTATGTGGATCCTGAGAAACTTAACAGGAACCCATGGGGGAGGGGAAGGAAAAAAAAAAAAAAGAGGTTAGAATGGGAGAGAGCCAAAGCATAAGAGACTGTTAAAAACTGAGAACAAACTGAGGGTTGATGGGGGGTGGGAGGGAGGAGAGGGTGGGTGATGGGTATTGAGGAGGGCACCTTTTGGGATGAGCACTGGGTGTTGTATGGAAACCAATTTGTCAATAAATTTCAGAAAAAAAAATTTAAACGTATATTGAATATAAATATTGAATAATTTGGAGAAATTCACTCAAATAAAGTGGAAATAAAATGCTTGCATAATTAATATATGAATGGAGGAGAGACTAGAAATTAAAGCCTTCTACAATTCTTTGTTTGTTTTACATTTATCCTCTTTTATTCAGTTTCTGTTCAAGTCTTTAGCCTTTAAAAAAATTTTTTTAAATATCAAATTTATTGTCAAATTGGTTTCCATACAACACCCAGTGCTCATCCCAACAGGTGCCCTCCTCAATACCCATCACCCACCCTCCCTCCCACCCCCCATCAACCCTCAGTTTATTCTCAGTTTTTATTTTTTAAAAAAATTTTTTTCAACGTTTATTTATTTTTGGGACAGAGAGAGACAGAGCATGAACGGGCGAGGGGCAGAGAGAGAGGGAGACACAGAATCGGAAACAGGCTCCAGGCTCTGAGCCATCAGCCCAGAGCCCGACGCGGGGCTCGAACTCCCGGACCGCGAGATCGTGACCTGGCTGAAGTCGGACGCTTAACCGACTGCGCCACCCAGGCGCCCCTATTCTCAGTTTTTAAAAGTCTCTCATGGTTTGCCTCCTTCCCTCTCTGTAACTTTCCCCCCTCCCCCTCCCCCATGGTCTTCTGTTAAGTTTCTTGGGATCCACAAAAGTGTGAAAACATACGGTATCTGTCTTTCTCTCTATGACTTATTTCACTTAGCATAACTCTCTCCAGTTCCATCCACGTTTCTACAAATGGCCAGATTTCATTCTTTCTCATTGCCAAGTAGTATTCCATTGTGTATATAAACCACAATTTCTTTATCCATTCATCAGTTGATGGGCATTCAGGCTTTTCCCATAACTTGGCTATTGTTGAAAGTGCTGTTATAAACATCGGGGTAAAGTGCCCCTATGCATCAGCACTCCTGTATCCCTTGGGTGAATTCCTAGCAGTGCTGTTGCTGGGTCATAGGGTAGATCTATTTTTAATTTTTTGAGGAACCTCCACACTGTTTTCCAGAGCAGCTGCCCCAGTTTGCATTCCCACCAACAGTGTAGGAGGGTTCCCGTTTCTCCACATCCTCGCCAGCATCTACAGTCTCCTGATTTGTTCATTTTAGCCACTCTGACTGGCGTGAGGTGACATCTCAGTGTGGTTTTGATTTGTATTTCCCTGATGAGGAGTGACGAGCATTTTTAAAAATGTGCTTGAGGGGCTCCTGGGTGGCTCAGTTGATC
This sequence comes from Prionailurus bengalensis, assembly GCF_016509475.1. Taxonomy (NCBI): domain Eukaryota; kingdom Metazoa; phylum Chordata; class Mammalia; order Carnivora; family Felidae; genus Prionailurus; species Prionailurus bengalensis. The sequence goes on along the minus strand of NC_057343.1, from coordinate 151,439,696 downwards.
GAGGGTCCGACTTTGGCTCAGGTCATGATTTCACAGTTTGTTGATTCGAGCCCTGCATTGGGCTTTGTACTGAAAGCACAGGCCGGGAGCCTGCTTCAGATTCTGTGTTTCAGTCTCTCTCTGCCCCTTCCCGACTCTCACCCTGTCTCTCTCTCTCTTTCTTTCTCTCTCTCAAAAATGAGTATACGTTAAGAAAATGTGCTTTAGTTTTCAGAGTTTTTTATACATCCTTGGTACAAGTCATTTTTAAGCTATGTGGTTTACAAATACTTTCTCACAGTCTGTAGCTTATCTTTTTTTTTTTTATAACACTATTTTTTGCAGAGCAGAACTTTAAAATTTTGATGAAGTCTAGTTTGTCAATTTTTTTCTTTTATGGATTGAACTTTTGGTGTCATATCGAGGACTACCTTTTCCTATTAAAATTTTCTCCTAAAAGTTTTATAGTTTTGAATTTGACCTTTAGATCTGTGATTGTTCTTGGATTAATTTTTGTAAAAGGTGTGTCATTTAAGCTGAGCTTTCTAGTTTGGCATATAAATGTCCAGTTATTCCAACACCAGTGTTGAAAAACTATCCTTTCTCCCTTGAATTTGCCCTTACACTTTTTATCAAAAATCATTGGGAAACATCTGTATTTCTGTCCTCCATTCTCTTGCGTTGATCTATATGTTTACTCCATCAGCAGTACCATACTGTCTTACTTAGTATAGTTTTATGGTAAGCCTTAAAATTGGGTACTGTGAGTGATTCAACCTTACTCTTTTTGAAATTGTTTTGGCTGTTCTAGTTCTTTTACCTTCTCATATAAATTTTGCAATACACTTGTCTTTATTTATTTATTTTTTTCAACGCTTATTTATTTTTGGGACAGAGAGAGACAGAGCATGAACGGGGGAGGGGCAGAGAGAGAGGGAGACACAGAATCGGAAACAGGCTCCAGGCTCTGAGCCATCAGCCCAGAGCCTGACGCAGGGCTCGAACTCCCGGACCGCGAGATCGTGACCTGGCTGAAGTCGGACGCTTAACTGACTGCGCCACCCAGGCGCCCCTACACTTGTCTTTATATACAAAAAAATTCTGTTGGTATTTGGATTGGAATTGTGTTATATCTATACCTTAATTTGGGAGAGAATTGACATCTTTAGTATGTTGAGGCTTCTAGTCCATGAACACAGTATGCTCCTACATTTACAGATTTTATCTGTGCTTTGTAGTTTTCAGCATTGGTGTATCTCCTCCGGATTCAAATGTAGAAGTCCTGATCCCCAGTTCCTCAGAATGTAACTTGATTTGGAGACAGAGTCTTAAGAGAAGTCATCAAGTTAGAATGAGATCATTAGCATGGGTCTGAATTCACCATGACTTGGTGTCCTCAAAAAAAGGAGAAATTTGGAGATAGCACACACAGAGAATGCCAGGTAAGGTGAAGGCAGAGATCATTGTGATACAGAAGCCAAGCAAAGCCCATGATTGCCAGCAAACCACTAGAAGCTAGAAGAGAGGCATGCAACAGAGATCTCCCGCATGACCCTCAGAGGGAATCAACATTGCCCACACACTGATCTTGGACTTCTAGCCTCCAGAACTGTAAGACAATACATTTCTGTTGTTTAAGCCCCTTGCTTTGTGATGCTTTATTATGGCACCCCTAGGAAAACAAATACAAACATCAAATGTACATATTTTGTTAGATTTATATCTAAGCATTTCATTTTTTGAACTCTAAATTTCTAAAGTTTTAATTATCTCCTTGGTAAATGTTGAGTATTGCATTTGCCTCATACTAAGACAAGAATTTCTCCAATTTATCAGTATTGGTGATATTTCAACTAAAAATGCTTTTATTCAGGAGCACCTGGGTGGCTTGTTCAGTTAAGCACCCGACTCTTGGTTTTGGCTCAGGTCACGAATCACAAACTGCAAGATTGAGCCCCGTATTAGGCTCCACATTATCAATGCAGAGCCTGCTTGGGGTTTTCTCTTCCTTTCTCTCTGCTTCTCCTGCTCACTCTCTCTCTCTCTCTCTCTCTCATCAATAAATAAACTTAACAAAAATAAAATAAAAATGCTATTATTTAAAGGGAAACTATAAATTTCAAGTCAGTTCTCTTGGGCCTTATCACTACTTACTTTTTTTTTTTTTTTTTACTTTTATTATTCTTTAACTTGCCAAATTAAATATCCCTGTGTACTATTTGGCAGCTTCATCTCATACTTGTGAAGGAATGCTTTGAATCAGATTCTATTTTGACATTTAACAATTTATACAACATGTGTTTCTTGAAAGTTGAGCTAAACCACATACTCAGTGAATCTCCCATACAGGCCAGCAGTCCTTAGAAAAGATTTACATATGATGTAAAATTAAATTCGTTACATTTTTACTAAATTCATTTATTTTCAAAAAGAAGGCATTTGAAGGCCATGGCAATGAAGTCTCAGAGTTTTTCTTTAACTTCTCTACTCCCCAGTGCCCTCACAACCATCACAATATGAGGCTAATAGTGGCCTCATAGGGACGCCTGGGTGGCTCAGACGGTTAAGCGGCCGACTTCAGCTCAGGTCATGATCTCGCGGTCCGTGAGTTTGAGCCCCGCGTCGGGCTCTGTGCTGACAGCTCAGAGCCTGGAGCCTGTTTCAGATTCTGTCTCTCTCTCTCTCTCTCTGACCCTCCCCCGTTCATGCTCTGTCTCTCTCTGTCTCAAAAATAAATAAACGTTAAAAAAAATTTAAAAGTGGCCTCATATTACGTTTAAAAATCAAATCAATTTTCTCAATGTTTCCCTAATCCATGCCCAGGTCTTTGTCCCTGGGATGTCTTCCATGGTTGTTGTCTGGCTCTCCCTGATGGAGTAGGGGCATCCAGGGTGAATCCCATTGATAGCACTCTATGTTCCTGTGTATCATGAGATGCTTGAATGCACTTTGTGGTTCCTCTTTCCCAAACGGTAAGTACCTGCTGGCAGGGACTAAGTCTGCCTGCTCCCTGTGGGTCTTCAACCTTAGCCCGGTGCTCAGTCACCATGCACTTAGCCCCAGTGTATGGCAGCACGTGCCCCACATCTATCTGTGCATTTAATGAATGAACAAAAGGGAGAAGAAAACGTAGCTAAGCTGAACAGTTTTCTCAAAAAAATTCCACGTTTACAATCATTTAATGTAGACAATTATGTTTTTTGGCATTTATAATCCATTTTACTGGAAGGCTAGGAAATCCAATGTATTTGATTTTACAGTTATAACCGAAGTTAATTATACCTTACCAGCCAAATTGGCTTTCATTCCAAGCTTATAATACTGGCCTGTTTGGGCATTCAGGTTTCAAATAAAATCTAAGCAGCCTGAACTTTCTTAGTGAGTTTAATCCTAAACATGCCAGGAATTTCAAGGTCAAAGATTCTTTTGCCTTTGCTATAGGAAGCCTGACTTACTAGTAAGCACCCTGCGGCATGGAGGAGTCTCTGTTTTCCAAAATTGAAACACTATAAGGTTGCATCTGAATGTTTCACGTGTTGGGGAGATTCTATCAAGTAGACCTACGTTAATCTGGATAAGTGGTAACAGTGATGAATCTCACATACATGCAGAGGATTCCTGTGAGTAGTTTGGTATAAAAGACAGTCTAGCATAGTGGATGCAGTCTTGCCTTAAGGGTCTGTCAAGCAGGTTTGTATTCTCAATTTCTTCACCTGGGAAAATCATCCTAAGGTCTCTCTTTACTTTCATTTTCTATTTTTATGATAGGTTTAATGGTTCCCACCTTGCAGAGGTCAGTAAGAATTAACTTCATGTAGTCCTAGGACTCCATAGAAAAGAATTATATATTTTCTTAGACAATGATTTTTGTACTGGACTGCAATAAATAGAATCCAGGTCAACTTTATTTAATGCTTATCTCCTAGGACATTGGCAGATAGAAGGTTAGGACTCTAATGTGTTGAAGTATTCAGCATGGGCATAGGCTTATGTCCACCTAACTGTGGCTTCACAACTGAGTTTTTCTGTTTTATATGGATAGTTGGAGTTGCTTAGACATAGTCTGTGAGTGCTCAGGAAACACTGACTTAAAATATTTGGTGAGTGAGTCATTCATCATCACATGTTCCTGAGAGGTAGGTAAGATATTGTCACCCTCACTCGCTCATTTCTATTTGATAAATGCTAATTGATATTATCTGACTTTCAAATGAGTTGTAGGAAGGTGGGTTTGTTACATCCCTTCTTATTAATTTCGGTTGAACAGTTCTTTTACCTAACCCTGATGAATAGCTAGTATCTGGTTGTCTTGTGTTTGCTTCATGCCTCACCACTGTTCAAAATAATATAAAGGAAAGCTGCCTTCCCTAAAGAGGGAGAGCAAAGGAAAACCTAACTCAGTATAAAAAAGATAACAGAAAAATGAATATAGGGACACCTGGGTGGCTCAGTTGGTTAAGCCTCTGACTTTGGCTTAGGCTGTGATCTCGTGGTCAGTGAGTTCAAGCCCTGCATTGGGCTCTGAGCTATCAGCACAGAGCCTGCTTCAAGTCCTCTGTCCCCCTCTTTCTGCCCCTCCCTCTCCCTCTCTTTCTCAAAAATAAACATTTAATAAAAAAAAAAAGAATGAATATAATGGTAATACAGAGATTCATAGATTCTTAAAAATCATAATAGTACCCTCAAAATAAAAGTTTTCTCTGGTGAGGAGTCTGAGGTCTTAGATATTTTCTATTAAAAATACATGTTAATGAAAATTTTCAAGTTAGTATTTAATTTTAAATATGGTCATTTTTTTAAAGATTTTATTTTATTTTATTTTTTTAATTTTTTTTAACGTTTATTTATTTTTGAGACAGAGAGAGACAGAGCATGAACGGGGGAGGGGCAGAGAGAGAGGGAGACACAGAATCGGAAGCAGGCTCCAGGCTCTGAACAGTCAGCACAGAGCCTGATGCGGGGCTCGAACTCCCAGACCGCGAGATCGTGACCTGAGCCGAAGTCGGACGCTTAACTGACTGAGCCACCCAGGCGCCCCTAAAGATTTTATTTTTAAGTAATCTCTACACCTGGTGTGTGGCTCTAACTCACAAACCTGAGATCAAGAGTCACATGCTCCACCATTTGAGCCAGTCAGATGCTTTTTAATTATGGTCATTTTTAAGTGAATAGGTACAAACACACAAAGTGAAACAATATGTTTTTGTATATGTGTAGATTGCTTGATGATTAGTAGACTAATAATGTTTTAAGAAAACAAATCTTCGGGGCGCCTGGGTGGCGCAGTCGGTTAAGCGTCCGACTTCAGCCAGGTCACGATCTCGCAGTCCGTGAGTTCGAGCCCCGCGTAGGGCTCTGGGCTGATGGCTCAGAGCCTGGAGCCTGTTTCCAATTCTGTGTCTCCCTCTCTCTCTGCCCCTCCCCCGTTCATGCTCTGTCTCTCTCTGTGCCAAAAATAAATAAACGTTGAAAAAAAAAATTAAAAAAAAAAAAAAAAAGAAAACAAATCTTCTCATCTTACAAATTTTTCCAGCATGTCAATCATTGAACTCAAAACCAGTTACTGGGTTTAAAAATTAAAAATATACTTTGTAGAGTAAATAATTCTCCTTCCTGTAATGGTTGTATGGCCTTAGTTTTTCAGACTTTTTCCTATTTTAGCAGCAAATCAATTGAAAATAGAGTAAATGTTGACAGTACAGAGCCAATTCACCATAATTACTTGTGATGAAGGAATTAACCTCAAGCGAGGCTACATTTTCATTTACTCATGACCCGTTTCAGGGACACTGATCACAGAAGGAAATGGAATTAGATTTTTTTTACCTGTATTTTTTGGTTGCACTTGAGGTCTTAGACTTATTAATGGCTCTCCTCCCTAAACTTTTTTTAAAAGGAAAGGAGTATCTGTTGTTTCCTAAGTTGTTCATTTTAGCCACTCTGACTGGTGTGAGGTGGTATCTCAATGTGGTTTTGATTTGTATTTCCCTGATGATGAATAATGTTGAGCATCTTTTCATGTGTGTTGGCCATCTGGATGTCTTCTTTGGAAACATGTCTATTCATGTCTTCTGCCCATTTCTTCACTGGATTATTTGGTTTTCAGGTGTTGAGTTTGGTAAGTTCTTTACAGATTTTGGAAACTAACCCTTTATCCAATATATCATTTGCAAATATTTTTTCTCATTCCGTCGCTTGACTTTTAGTTTGTTGATTATTTCTATTGCAGTGCAGATGATTTTTATCTTGATAGCTCATTTCTGCTTTTAATTCCCTTGTCTGTAGAGATATGTTGAGTAAGAAATTAATGGAATACTACCTGGCAATGAGAAAGAATGAAATTCTGCCATTTGCAATAATGTGGATGGAACTGGAGGGTATTATGCTAAGTGAAATATGTCAATCAGAGAAAGGCAGATATCCTATGTTTTCACTTGTATGTGGAAGTTGAGAAGCTTAACAGAAGACCATGGGGGAGGGGGAGGGGGGAAGTTACAGAGAGGGAAGGAGGCAATCCATAAGAAACTCTTAAATACTGAGAACAAACTGAGGGTTGATGGGGGGACAAGGGGAGAGGGGAAATGGGTGATGGGCGTTGAGGAAGGCATTTGTTGGGATGAGCACTGGGTGTTCTATATAAGTGATGAATCATGGGAATCTAGCCCCCAAACCAAGAGTACATTGTATACACTGTATGTTAGCCAACTTGACAATTAATTATATTAAAAAAATAAATTACAGTAAAAGTACCCAGAAATTAAAAAAAAAAGTAAATAAAAGGAAAGGAAAGGAGTAGCTGTGTGGCCAATGGAAAAGATTGCAGAACACCTAGAGCTCTCTCTGTGGAATAATTTGGGAATTCAGATGGCTGGAAGTCTTGACATGAAATTTGGTTTGGAAGGCACTCTCAAAATCACTCTCAAAATGCACTCTGTCAATCATTCTTTTCCACGAAGTCTACAACATTGTCTTATGGGAGCAGTGGAGTTTCGACAAAAAGAGTCAGTGACTTAAAAAAAAAAGTTCATGCCAACAACATCACTAACATCAAATTGCCCTGCAGAGGAAGGTAAAAGAGTGAAAGCTGTGAGGAATGGAAGCACGGTGATCAGGTCATCACACTACCATTTTCTTCAGCTTCCTAAACTGTGATAAGTACCTGATCATAGCTGTGTCTCAATTTCTAGCCGCTGAGCCAAGTTAGTACCACCTGGTGTGATTTGAAATGACCCCAAAAGAGCTGGTGATGTCTCATGTTAAATTGTGAAAGACATTCTATTTAGCAGGTATTATCCCTCTCCACGTCAAAAGGTTATTATTTTTTTCCCAGTTCATTTTGCCCCCTTCATTTCTGACATTAACTCAGAGTATCTTTGCTCATCAGAGGATCTGTTTCAGCTTTCTTCACTCCAGCTTTTACCTTTAGCTTGGGATATAACAGTAAAGTTCTGTTCTTATAAAGGAGTTTGGTCCAATATATCATGGATTATCTGGCCAATTGATTTTTCAGGTGTATGGGTTATAATAGAAACTGCCACTGGAGTTCTGTTGCTAAGACTTTTATTTTATGTCTGTCTATAAGTTCTCTTTCCAATCCTGATCCTGGAATTTCAATGGACAAGTGAAGGAAAGTAAAGAGCAGAGAGGGCAGATTATTGATAGGAGTTTCTATCAGCACTCTTTCCTAAATCCTATCTACTCAAGAGTATTATAATTTCAAGAGACACTAAAAGCCGCAGGACACCATTTTGTTCTATGGGCCAGTCTCGCTGATGATAATGTGCTGATTGGCTAGAGTCCAGAAAGATGCCTTCCTTGACCCCTGCCCAATTCTGTGGACATCAGGGGTACAGGTTGATACTAGAGAACTCCAGTCAGAAAACCTTAGGGAAGCTTCAGGAGAATTGGTTTGGCAACTTCCAGTCACTTTGTCTCTAGGCTAAGCAGCCTGGCTTTAGGAGTGCACAGTAGCACTAGAAAGGACAATATTTTAAAAATGTCATGGTTATATGCTTTGGAGTCCAGTGAGGACTCTGATGTATTCTAAAGGACCCCCCCCCCCACCCCACCACACACAAAAAAATTCCTAATTCAACTAAGACCTGAAGAATACCCCTAAGAAGATGAAATAATCTGGTTTCTCCAGTCCATGACAGAGATTGGGAGATGACATAGGCTTTTAGGGGGAGACTGAGAGTCTTTGATGTTTCCATCAGTCTGGTTCCAAGTGTATGGTGACCTTTTAACATGCTCTTTATATACTTTTATAGTGATTTTGGCCTAGGGAAAAGACACATGCAAGCTCCTTTACTGCCTACCTAAAGAGTCGTACATTAAGGCTCTTCCTTTTTTTTTTTTTTCTTGACTTAAAACTAACCTGAGACTAAGGGAGGTGGTTGGCCAGCACCTGGCATTGCCTAGGTTACATCAAGAGAAAATAGATGAGAAAATGAGGAGAAATGAAAAGTATCAGAAAGTAAGAAATGTTGACTGCTTATTTCAAATCTATTATTCTGTAATCTAAACAGTTTCCCAGGTCAGTTTTCCCTTCTTTAATAGGGAGATGCCTCTTCCTATTCATGCTTCTTAATGAGAATATTGTGATATTTATCAATTGTTTATGAGGAAACAGAGTGGAGGATATTACATAAAATAGCGCTATTATTTTTATTTATGTATCTTTAAGTGGACGGTAGTTGTATGTTACTCAAAACTGTTTTTATGTAGTCCAGTCCAGCTGGTAGGGCAGGTTATACACAGATAATTTATCTCAGAGTGTCCTGTTGCTTTGTACTGGCACATTAATAGAAAAAGTTCTCTAATAGTCATTTTGGTGAACAATTAGTTTAAGAGAAATGTCCTGGACATATTGTAGTCTTGTATTACAGAGTTGAAATTGAATGATTTCAACACAGTTGTCTTCAATGACAACATAAACCAGAGATAAGTTTTTATCTAATCAGTACAATATGTTTAATACATGGCCTACAGGTTGCGGGAACCAAGTAATATTTGTATGCAAATTATCTCAATTCTTAAGTGGAGGGCATTGTAGAAGTTGTAATATAATACATTGGGTTTAGTTAAAAAAAAAACAATTCTAACTTGTATAGTGCATGGAAGAGAGGAACTGGAAAAGAACAAAAGACATTTTCAGTTAGGCTAATACTTTCTACCATGCAAAGTAACGTGGATGTTTTAAAGAAGAATAAAACACTTATAAAATGATTCATAAAACTAGTATTGAAAAGATTGACAAAGAGTTTTTTTTCCCTCTGCTCCTTTCTCCAAAGGCCAACCTCCAAACAAAATCTTAGGCTGAGTTTTAAATGTCTGCTGCAGACAATTGCCACTTTCCAAGTACAGACTGCCAAGTGCACAAAGAGCAAAGTTTAGTCAAAGTTCATTTTCAGGTCATCCACCCTGGAACCATCAATCTGGGCAACCTCTGGGTAACCTCTTCCAAGCTTGTGGACTGGAGCGGGATCCTTTGCAGCCTCATTAGAGCATGCAACGATTAATTTGTGTTAAATAGGAAATTAAACAGTCATGTACAGTGTAGAGTGGAGGTCAGAAAGTGGATCTTGAGGTGCATTCACAACCTCTGTTTGGTAGTCCTCTCAGGCCTGCGGGGAGGTGGGTAGATTCAGAAGAGAAATAATTGTGCAGGGCAAACATTACAAAACCTAAATGACAAAAAAGCGTACATAAATAGAGAAATTTGACTTGAGAACAAATCGCCAGTGTTTTAAATGTTGCTCAGACATGCTGTCTTTCAGAAGACTTAGGGTGAGAACTGAGGCAAAAATGACTTCACAAATCGGGTGTATTAACCCAGAAAACTCACTGTTGTCCTTGAACTTACTTCTGATTGTAGCGTAGACTGTATTCATGAACTAGAGATTCTGTCATGAGAAAATGAGAGGAAAGGTCTAATGTGGAGGTCTATTGAGTCAATGCTATTTGTGAATTCATGGTGAATTAAACCATTGTCTTCCAAGATACCATTCTGACATAATTAGATAAACTGAATGGTTAGCAGTAGCGATGTACACAGGAAATTTTGAAAAATAGATAAAATGCTATTCATTTCTTAGCAATACAAGAATGCAACATTTCCAACTACTATCTTATTCCAAAACTGTTGTATCTATCTGTCTATGTCTATGTCTATGTCTATGTCTATGTCTATATCTATATCTATATCTATATCTGTATCTGTATCTGTATCTATATCTATATCTATATCTATATCTATATCTATCTATATCTATTTATCTATCTATATATCTATATCATCTATCTGGAATTTCACTATAATGAATTTCACTAGTTGGAAGTTAATTTTACATAGTAAAATAGAAATTTAAAAAACATGTCGTTTGATGTTATATGTGAGGATGTGATCAGATTTATAAAGGCTTTTAGTCTCTATGTTTTTTGATACACTTAGTACAGTATGTCTCTAATGACAAATTACAGATTAAGTAAAAGAGTATGCCATAACATGTGATAAATAATAAAAGTTAAATAATGAAATATAAATACCAGTGGTTGAAACAGGAATTGTTTAAAGTTACAATACTTTTATAAGAGTTATAAAACATTCCCCATTTCTTCTAATGAGAATCACATATTTTTCCCCCTCTGCCTCCATGAAACTTTATTCCTTCTTTCTTCTTGTACTTTCTTGTGTTAGGTTTTATGTGATGGTTTCTCCTCTAGTATGTTTGAAGTAAGTGATGAGTATAAATGCTACTTTAAGATCTCTAAGACAATTTCAATGTGATACAAAAAAAATCTGGTTTTTAAGCAATGGTTACAGAGTCATAGTTACTATAATATTACCATAGTTTATTGCATATCTTCTTAATTGAGGAGAATACTGAATTTGAATTAGAAGTTAGTGGAAATAAATATTTAATTTTTCCTATTTAAATTCACACCCGCTTTTGTGAAGAATCTCTGTTATAGAGTATAAAGAAGGGAAGAAGACAAGGATAGAATCATGAGGCATTCTAGTGTTTAAGGACTGAGAAGAGGTGATGGAAAAGAGGCTGAGAAGAAATGGCCAGGGTGGTAGAAAGGGAATTGAAAGAGTGATTAATTAAGCTAAGGAATGGGAGCACCCAGATTTAAGGAAAGAGACCAAGAGAAATTAGTATTAAAAAGAGTCTGTAGGATTTGATCAACAGAAACCTTTGCTTGAATGATTTCTGACTTTTATGGCAGCCATTAGCCTTATATACGTTTGGGAGGAGTAAGTTATTTTTTTCCTCTGGCTCATCAGACCATCAAGTTTGGATTTGTAGAGCTTAGAGACCAAATCCTATAACACAAAAGATAACCTTGAGGCCTTTTCTGGCCATAAAAGTATCAGTCTCATAAAATGATTAAAAGTGATAATGTTCAGTCTATAAATTAATCAGGGGAAATGGGGACATAAATTTTAGCAACTTTGTGTCATGAGTTTGTGTAAAGGATTTTGTTAGAAGAAATAAAGATTTAAGACCACGTGACAAGTGAACTATGTTTCCAGATAAGGAGATGACTGGGCAAATGAATCCTTGTTTAATCACCTGTTCTATTTTTTATGATTTAATATATGAATCTCTTTTACATGATTGCATTTTAGATTTGATTGATTTTGGTTTTTAATTGTTAAATATGGAATTGATTAGACTTAGCTTTATGGGAATATAATTGGATGTAAATTAGGCTTTGAGTAAAATTTAAATTGAAAATATATTAGGAAAATTCCTTAACCTTTTTTTTTTGCCTCAGTTTCTTCATTTGTAAAATTAAAGCATTGGACTAGATGACCTTGAAGGTCCTTATGAGGTCTAATAGTTGAAGACTACTGTCTTATGTAGAGGAAATAACTATGTAGTTAATCAAAGCCTTCATTTTTCAAGTGATTATTTTGGCTTCTGAAAGCCTATGAGAAACCCCTTCACTTATGACTATTTGTATCCATTCCCTAGACATTGTCCTCATGTAGATGGGGGCTGGTAATCACATCAGTCCTAACATGGAAAATGGGGTCTTTCTTTCCCATAGCCACACTTTAAACACGAAGGATGGCAGGTTCTAAGCAACCAGTGCTGTCTGACTTACCTACACTGAATTATTACAAAATCATATTCATTTTTAGAATTGCTCCAAATCTTGAGAAAATCCCTACCAGGTCACACACAAGACTAAGAGGCAGAGCTGCTTGCCTGCAGCCTGATGCCATGCTGTGGAGTTCTTTCCTGTTGTCCCCACCCCCACAGTCAAAGTCAGCTGCCTTTCATGTTATTTAGTAAAGTTGTCAGAGTATGGCATATGCTATTTCCAGAACCTGAAGAGGCATACCAGGTGTCATTCTTAGTGACACTAATTCCGAGATATAATAATTTGTGTTTTACTTTTGAAGGGATGCTCTGATATTCCGAATCGCTTGACCCCTTGAAACTTCACTGTTTGTAAGGTTTTTCCTGCACTCTCTGAAGCACATGTACAAGACTTCCCGAAGACTTGTCAGTTCTTGCTCGTCTGGCCTGATTAACATGATCTCATCAGTATAATGGGCCTTTGTGATGTTTGGTGTAATGTCTAGATGATCCAGGTGATTTCATTTGGACTATATTATGACAGAGGGTGCAGAGTCAACATAGCTCTAGGGTGAGACTAAATGCGTCTGATTGTCTATCTCATGTGAATATGAACTGCTTCTGATCCTCTTTCCTGATAGGAGTGGGAAAGATCACATTTGTCAGATAAATGGCTATATAGCTTATACCTGAGGCTATATTAATCTGCTGTAGTAAATATACCACATCTGGCACATAGTTGTAATTGATTAAGTTTGTGGTTATCAAATGTCACGTGCAGGATCCATCTGGCTTCGTAGAGTTCATTAGGGCTATGATGAATTTAAATAGGATATTATGGTGACCACTACCTCTGCTTTCTTTAGGGCTATACAGGCAGTACTAACCTTTGCCACCGGCACCAAGATGAAATACTTTTAGTTGTGAAAGGGAAATGGCAGAGGTTTATATCAGGCTTTCTCTACCATGATAGCTTTTACCTTATATGTTAAGGACCAATTGTAGAAGTTCCACAGACTATCCGGGATGTCCATTTTGATTATTGATCTGGAGACCGAGGCAAAGACCACCATGGACTTAATGGACCTGCTGTAAGCCAGACTTGGGCCAGGACTGTACTTAATACCTGACTCCTGTACATCTCTATTCTAATAGAGGGCCATGATGAGTCTTTGGGCCTCTGGTTCGCTGTTTATTAGTTAATTAATTTTATTTTAATTCCAGTATAGTTAACATATAATGTTATATTAGTTTCACGTATATGATATAGTGATTCAAAAATTGCATGAATTGCTTAGTTCTCATCAAAATGAGTGTACTCTTTAATCCCCATCACCTATTTCACTCATCCCCCCGATCCACCTTCTGTCCTGTAACCATCAGCTTGTTCTCTGAAGTTGAGTCTGATTTTGGTTTGTCTCCTTTTTCTGTCCTTTGTTCATTTGTTTTTTTCTTAAATTCCACATAGGAGTGAAATCATATGGTATTTGTCTTTCTCTGGCTGACTTATTTTGCTTAGCATTATACTCTCTAGTTCCATTCATGTTGTTGCAATTGGCAAGATTTCATTCCTTTTTATGGCTAAATAATATTCATTGTATATGTATTCCAAATCTTCTTTATTCATTCATCATTCAGTGAACATTTATGCTGCTTCCATAATTTGGCTATTGTAAATAATGCTGCAATGAACATAGAGGTGCATATATCTTTCCAATTAGTGTTCTTGTATTTTTTAAAAAATTTTTTTCAATGTTCATTAATTTTTGAGAGGGAGACAGAGAGAGAGAGAGAGAGCACAAAGGAGGGGCAGAGAGAGAGGAAGACATAGAATCCAATGCAGGCTCCAGGCTCGGAGCGGTCAGCACAGAGCCCAATGCAGGGCTCAAACCCATGACCTGTGAGATCATGACCTGAGCCGAAGTTGGACACTTAACTGACTGAGCCACCCAGACGCCCCAAGTGTTCTTGTATTCTTTGGGTAAATGCCCAGCATTGTGATTTCTGGATCATAAGGAAGTTCTGTTTTTAATATTTTGAGAAACCTCTGTATTGTTTTCTACAGAAGCTACACCAGTTTGCATTCCCACCATCAGCCAGGGTTCCTTTTTCTCCACATTCTCACCAACACTTGTTGTTTCTTGTGTTTTTGATTTTAGCCGTTCTGACTGGTATGAAGTGATATATCATTGTAGTTTTGATTTGCATTTCTCTGATGATGAGTATTGTTGAACATCTTTCCATGTGTCTGTTGGTTATCTGAATGTCTTCTTTGGGGAAATGTCTGTCCGTGTCTTTTGTTCATTTCAATTGGATTATTTGTTTTTGAGGTGATGAGTTATATAAATTCTTTATATATTTTGGATACTAACTCTTTATCAGATATGTCATTTGGAAATATCTTTTCCTTTTCACTAGGTTGTCTTTCAGTTTTGTTGATTGTTTCCCTCACTGCGCAGAAGCTTTTTATTTTGATGTATTCCCAATAGTTTAATATTTGCTTTAGTTTCCTTTGCCTGCAGTGATGTGTCTAGAAAAATGTTGCTGTGGCTGATGTCAGAGAAATTACTGACTGTGCTCTCTTCTAGGATTTTTATGGTTTCAGGTCTCACATTTAGGTCTTAAAAAATTTTTTTTGTTAATGTTTATTATTTATTTTTGAGAGAGAGAGACAGAGAGACAGAGAGACAGAGTGTGAGTGGGCAACAGGCAGAAAGAGAGGGAGACACAGAATCTGAAGCAGGCTCTAGGCTTTGAGCTGTCAGCACAGCTCATATGTGGGGCTTGAACTCACAAACCATAAGATCATGACATGAGCCAAAGTCAGATGCCACCCAGGACCCCTCACATTTAGGTCTTTATTTTGAGTTTACTTTTGTGTTTGACATAAGAAAGTGGTCTAGCTTCATTCTTTTGCATATAGCTGACTAGTTTTCCCAACACATTTGTTGAATGTCTTTTTACCATTGCATATTTTTGCCCCTTTGTTGAAGATTAATTGATCGTATAAATGTGAATTTGTTTCTGGGCTTTGTATCCTGTTCTATTGATCGATGTATCTATTTTTGTGCCAGTACCATACTGTTTTGATTACTACAGTTTGTAGTATAACTTGAATTGTGACACCTCCAGATTTTTTTTCTTTTTCAGAATTGCTTTGAATGTTTAGGGTCTTCTGTGGTTCCATACACATTTTAGAATTGTTTGTTCTAATTCTGTGAAAAATACTCTTAGCGTTTTGGTAAGGATTGCATTAAATGTATCGATTGCTTTGGGTGGTATGGACATTTTAACAATATTTGTTCTTCCAATTGATGAGCATGGAATATCTTTCCATTTGTTAGTGTTGTCTTCAATTTCTTTCATCTTTGTTTTATAGTTTTCAGAATATAGGTCTTTCACCTTCTTGGTTGTTTATTCCTAGCTATTTTGTTATTTTTGGTGCAATTATAAATGGGATTGTTTTACTTTTACTTTTTTTTTGTAAATGGGATTGTTTTCTTATTTTCTTTTTCTGCTGTTTTATTTTTATTGTATAGATATGCACTGAATTCTATACATTGATTTTGTATCCTATGACCTTACTGAATTCATTGATCAGTTCTAGTAGTTTTTTTGTGGGGTCTTTAGGGTTTTCTATGTATAGTATTATCATTTGCAAATAGTGAAAGTTTTACTTCTTCCTTACCAATTTGGATGCCTTTTATTATTATTTTTTTTGTCTAATTTATGTGGTTAGGACTTCCAGTATAATGTGAATAAAAATGGTAAGAGTAGACATCTTTGTCCTGTTCCTGACCTTAGCAGAAAAGCTCTCAGTTTTTCAGCATTGAGTATGATGTTAGCTGTAGATTTTTCATATATGGGCTTTATTATATTGAGGTGTATTCCTTCTAAACTTACTTTATTGAGAGTTTTTATCATGAATGGATGTTGTACTCTGTCACATGCTTTTTCTGAATCTGTTTAAATTATCATATGATTTTTATCCTTTCTCTCATTGATGCCATGTGCCATGTTGATTGATTTGCAAATATTGGGTAAATTGGGAATAAATATAATTTCATCCTGGTGAATGATTTTTTCAATGTATTATTGAATTCCATTTGCTAATGTTTTGTTGAGGATTTTTGCATCTGTGCTAATCAGAGATATCAGCCTGTAGTTCTTTTTTTGTAATATTTGTTTTTTGATATCAGGGTAAGGCAGTCCTCATAGAATGAATTTGTAAGTTTTCCTTCCTCTCCTATTTTTTGGAATAGTTTGAGAAGAGTAAGTATTACCTCTTCTTATTAATGTTATTTTAGATCCAGCGTTCAAGAGACTCAAAAAGTATTGTGTTTGTCTTTATAAACTTTATGGTTATCTGAGTAAATGGCTATAGGCCCTTTTAAGCAAGAACTACCATATATATTTGCTGTGCTGTTGCAAAGTTCTTTTTCCTAGGGACTCACTAACTCTTTCAGTCACTGGATTTTAGGGATAAGAACAAGATCAGGTTTGCAAAGTGGGCTTTTTACAGGGGCATCTGCCTTAAACCTCTTAATTATCCATCCTTGATTTCTTTCTGTTGTATAAATTAAGAAATATACTTGTTGGCTGTCCATCTTTTCCCCTTAGGAATCCTATCCTCTTTGAATCATCTCCATAGCTGCTGGTGAGCAATTACCCACTCGTAATGATAATCGCCCCTAGCTCGCTTCTGATGGTTCAGCATCATTACTCTTTGGCCTCCATTTCTATTCTTATTATCCCTACTGTACTCTATCATGTCTACTGCTTTCTGTAATAGCATGTCCTACCATTAGCCTGGGCCTATAGAGATGAGCCACCACTGAGTTTATCAATGATTCTGGTACCCTTCAGCCAGTACATTCCTTAATATGTTCTCTAAGCTCTCCCATAGAATGTAGTCCACTGATGGGTTTCCAACCATATGTAGTCCATCTACTGTAGAATGCCCATTTCCCTGAACTCGTTCATCCTTTCTTCCACATCTGTCATTTCTACTTCACTTTGTGTGGATCATAGCTTTTTTAGACTTTCAAGAGTCATACAGGAGCATGTTTGGATTGTTACCAGGTCCTTACCAAGGTGTTAACTCCTGTGTCATGGGAGAATATTTCCACATGAACAGATTTTCCCTTATGCAAATGTATGCTTTATACATCCTTTATCCAGAACCATCAGGGTCTAGTCCTACTTTCCTGGCTCCTACTGGTAAGTATTTTCTAGGTCCTGTAATTTCTTCAGTATATTTTGCTTTTTCTCCCTCAATAGACCCAGAACTTTCTTGGCCAGTGTATGTCATGTCTTCACCCTAACAATGGGTTTGGTAGCTAGGGAAGGAAGTGGGGGTTGATCCTCAGGAGAACACCTATTCTTTTTCAAGGCAAAGGCCCTGCATCATCTGCAAGGAAGGATGGAATACTAGTTCCATACACAGGTTCAGAGGTTTCAGTGAAACTTAAGGATTCTAAATTTTTGAGTGTATCAACCCAAATGTTCCCCTCCCATGTTTCATGGTTCTATTCCTTCCTCATCAGAGTCCTGAACTTGAAACAGCAGACCTATTGAGGCTGAGAAATACAGCATTTTCTGGAAATATTCCGTATCACAATTAAATATTGTGTTTGCCACTCAGATTTTCCTGCCCTTTGGCTGCAAAAATGTAGAGCCCCATTGTATGCTGCTAAGGAGGCCCTCTGGCTTTCACATTTTGCCTTAAGCTAATGATTAGTTATCTTTAGCCTTTCATTATAATCACCATTGCTCAATCCTCCAGACTTCTCAAATACCTGAGATACTGCTTATACCAATGCATTCCCTTCCACCAGTTTGTGATTACTGAGAGTTATAACAATGGAACTGCTATAGCATCCCGGAGACTATCAGTAATCTACCTAGGCCCAGTGACAGGGTCCACATTACCAGCTAGCTGGCCAATGGGTGATCGAGTTACAAAATTTTTTTCTAGATTCTGCTTCCTAGGATTGCTCTTGGTATGGTCTCAGATAAAATTCCCTGGAAAGAAGATGCTGAGATAGACTTGTGTATTCAGGAAGTGTATGGGGCAGTGTTCTTGGGCATGAGATAGGTAAAGGAGTAAAGGAAGCAGTATTGGGCAAAAGGAGAGATTGAATTGTGATGCAGTTACAAGAAAGGCCTCAGCTAATCATATGAGGGGCTCTAGAGCTGGGATGGCTCTAAGAGCTGTCCCAGTTTGAGACAGGGAGGCCAAATATTTGCATTCCCACATAAACCAGTCACTAAATGAAGGTTACCCTTAAAGACGGAGTGAAACTTAGGGCAGGTGGTTTCCTTCTATCATAGGCCATTTACAGAAGGCAACTGACTGTAAGCAGTCATCAGCCAACATCTGGCCAGTAGGGAAATAAATGTCAGGGTCCTGCATGGGGATCTTGGCAGTACACCACAGCATTTGCTACAGATGTCATGGAAAGTGGTGCTTTAGCATTCTTAAAGTTTTTCTCTGATTCATGTCATTTTTAAATATTTATTTTTATCTATTTTTATTTTATTATTTTAAAAGTTTTTATATGAATTCCAGTTAACCTACAGTGTAATATCAGTTTCAGGTGTACAATATAGTAATTTAATACTTCCATACAACACTGTGCTCATCACAGCAAGTGCCCTCCTTAATTCCCATCACCCATCCTCCCTGACCACCTCTCCTCTGGTAACCATCACTTTGTTCTCTATAGTTAAGAAATTGCTTGGGGTGCATTGGTGGCTCAGTCAGTTAAGCATCTGACTTCAGCTCAGATCATGATCTCATGGTTCGTGAGGTTGAGTCCCATGTTGGGTTCTATGCTGACAGTTCAGAGCCTGGAGCCTGTTTTGGATTCTGTGTCTCCTTCTCTCTCTGCCCCTCCCATGCTCTCACTCTGTTTCTGTCTCTGTCTCTCAAAAATTAAAAAAACGAAAAAACCAAGAGTCTGTTTTTTGGTTTGCTTCTCTCTTTTTTCCCCTATGATCATTTGTTTCTTAAGTTCCACATATACGTAAAATCATATGGTATTTATCTTTCTCTGACTAAATTATTTCACTTAGCTTAATACTCTCAAGCTCTTTGCAGGCCATTGCAAATGGCAACATTTAGTTCTTGTTTTTTATAGCTGAGTAATATTTCATTGTATAAACATGTACCATCTTTCCTTTATCCATTCATCAGTTGTTGGACATTTGGGCTCTTTCCATAATTTTTCTATTGTAGATAATGCTGCTATAAACATTGGGAATTTTTATTTTTTTTATTTTTAATTTAAAAAGTAACCTCTACCCCCAATGTGGGCATCGAACTCATCACCCA
Source organism: Prionailurus bengalensis (assembly GCF_016509475.1). Classification (NCBI taxonomy): domain Eukaryota; kingdom Metazoa; phylum Chordata; class Mammalia; order Carnivora; family Felidae; genus Prionailurus; species Prionailurus bengalensis. Next base: position 151,420,286 of record NC_057343.1, on the reverse strand, counting down.
GAGATTATGAGTTGCATGCTCTACTGACGCAGCCAGCTAGACATCCCTGTGTCATTTTGTTTAGTACTATTCTTAAAAATGAGTGTTCTTATTTATGAAAAAGTGACTTAATCCAAAAAAATAATTTCTAAATTTCTGATCTTTTTTGTTCTCTAATTTTTATTATATTATATTATATTTTATTTATTTTTAATATAATTTATTGCCAAGTTAGCTAACATATAGAGTATACAGTGTGCTCTTGGCTTCTGGAGTGGATTGCCATAATTTATTGTTTATGTACAACACCCAGTGCTCATCCCAATAAGTGCCCTCCTCAATGCCCATCACCCATTTACCCCTCCCCCCATCAACCCTCAGTTTGTTCTCTGTATTTAAGAGTCTCTTATGATTTGACTCCATTTCTGTAACTATTTTTTTTTCCCTACCCTTCCCCCTTGGTCTTCTGTTAAGTTTCTCAAATTCCACATGTGAGTGAGAACATATGATATCTGTCTTTCTCTGACTTATTTCAGTTAGCATAATACCTTCCAGTTCCATCCATGTTGCTGTAAATAGCAAGATTTCATTCTTTCTCATTGCCAAATAGTATTCCATTGTATGTATAAACCACATCTTATTTATCCATTCATCATTTGATGGACATTTAGGCTCTTTCCGTAATTTGGCTATTATTGAAGTGCTGCTATAAACATTGGAGTACATGTGCCCCTATGAATCAGCACTCACTCCTGTATCCCTTGGGTAAATTCCTAGCAGTGCTATTGCTGGATCATAGGGCAGGTCTATTTTTAATTTTTTGAGGAACTTCCACGCTGTTTTCCAGAGCAGCTGCACCAGTTTGCATTCCCACCAATAGTGCAAGAGAATTCCCTTTTCTCCACATCCTGACCAACATCTGTTGTTTCCTGAGTTGTTAATTTTAGCCACTGTAACTGGTGTGAAGTGGTATCTCAGTGTGGTTTTGATTTGTATTTCCTGAATGATGAATGATGTTGAGCATCTTTTAACGTGTCTGTTAGCCATCTGGGTGTCTTCTTCGGAAAAATGTCTATTCATGTGTGCTGCTCCTTTATTCACTGGATTATTTGTTTTTCAGGTGTTGAGTTTCAGGTGGTAAGTTCTTTACAGATTTTGGACACTAACCCTTTAGCTGATATGTCATTTGCAAATATCTTCTCCCATTCTGTTGGTTGCCTTTTAGCTTTGTTGATTGTTTCCTTTGCTGTACGGAAGCTTTTTTATTTTGATGACGTCCCAATAGTTCATTTTTGCTTTTATTTCCCTTGCCTTCAGAGAGGTGTCAAGTAAGAGGTCACTGCAGCTGAGGTCAAAGAGGTTGTTGCACTGTTTTTCCTCTAGGATTTTGATGGTTTCCTGTCTCACATTTAGGTCTTTCATCCATTTTGAGTTTATTTTTGTGTATGGTGTAAGAAACTGGTCCAGTTTTATTCTTGCTGTTCAGGTCTCCCAGTACCATCTACTAAAGAGACTGTCTTTTTTTTCCATTGGATACTTCCTGCTTTGTCAAAGATTAGTTGGCCATACATTTGTGGTCCAATTCTGGGTTCTCTGTTCTATTCCATTGGTCTGCATATCTGTTTTTGTGCCAATGTCATACTGTCTTGATGATTACAATTTTGTAGGAGAGGCTAAAGTGTGTTTTAGCCTCACTTTTTCTTTTTCAACATTACTTTGACTATTTGAGATTTTTTGTGGTTCCATACAAATTTTAAGAATGTTTGTTCTAGCTCTGAGAAGAATGCTGGTGACATTTTTGTTAGGATTGCATTGAATGTGTAGATTTCTTTGGGTAGTATAGACATTTTAACAATATTTGTTCTTCCGATCCATGAGCATGGAATGTTTTTCCATTTCTTTGTGTCTTCTTCAATTTCTTTTATAAGTTTTCTATAGTTTTCAGCCTACAGATCTTATACGTCTTTGGTTAGGTTTATTCCTAGCCATTTTATGGTTCTTGGTGCCATTGTAAATGGGATCGATTTCTTGGTCTCTCTTTCTGTTGCTTCATTATTGGTGTATAGAAATACAACCGATTTCTGTGCATTGGTTTTATATCATGTGACTTTGCTGAATTTGTGTGTCAGTTCTAGCAGTCTTTTGGTGGAATCTTTCAGGTTTTCCATGTAGAGTATCAGGTCTCTGTGAAAAGTGAAAATTTGACTTCTTTGCCAATTTGGATGCCTTTTATTTCATTTTGTTGTCTGATTGCTGAGACTAAGACTTCCAATATTATGGTGGGAGTTGACATTCCTGTTGTGTTCCTGATCTCAGGGGGAAAGCTCTTAGTTTTTCCCCATTGAGGATGATATTAGCTGTGGGCCTTTCATATATGGCTTTTATGATGTTAAGATATGCTCCTTCTATCCTGAGTTTCTTGAGGGTTTTTTATTAAGAAAGGATGTTGTATTTTGTCAAATGCTATTTCTTCATCTTTTGACAGGATCATATGATTCTTATCCTTTCTTCTATTAACGTGATGTGTCACATTGATTAATTTGTGGATATTGAACCAGCCCTGCAGCCCAGGAAGGAATCCCACTAAATCATGGTGAATAATTCTTTTAATATACTGTTGAATTTCATTTGCTGGTATCTTGCTGAGAATTTTTACATCCACGTTCATCAGGGATTTTGGCCTGTAATTCTCCTTTTCAGGGGAGTCTTTGTGTGGTTTGGGAATGAAGGCAATGTTGTCTTCATAAAATGAGTCTGGAAGCTTTCCTTCCATTCTTGTTTTTTGGAACAGCTTGAGAAGAATAGGTGTTAACTCTGTTTTAAATGTCTGGTAGAATTCTCCTGGGAAGCCATCTGGCCCAGGACTCTTGTTTGTTGGGAGATATTTTGTTAACCAATTCAATATCTCCACTGGCTATGGGTCTGTTCAAATTTTTTTATTTGTTCCTTTTTGAGTTTTGGTAGCATGTGAGTATCTAGGAATTTTTCCATTTCTTCCAGATTGCCCAGTTTGTTGGCATATAATTTTTTATATTCTTCTCTAATAATTGTTTGTATTTCTGTGGTGTTGGTTGTGATCTCTCCTTTTTCATTTGTTTTTTTTAAGTATTTTTTAAAACTTTTTTTAACGTTTATTTATTTTTTGATAGAGTCAGAGTGTGAGTGGGGGAGGGGCAGAGAGAGAGGGAGACACAGAATTCAAAGCAAGCTCCAGGCTCTGAGCCTTCAGCATAGAGCCTGACGCGGGGCTTGAACCCATGGACTGTGAGATCATGACCTGACCTGAAGTCAGATGCTTTACCGACTGAGCCACCCAGGCACCCCTCTCCTCTTTCATTTGTGACTTTACCTATTTGGGTTCTCTTTCTCTTTGAGAAGTTTGGCTAAGGGTTTATCAATTTTGTTTATTCTTTTAAAAAACCAGCTCTTAGATTTATTGATTTGTTCTACTGTTTTTTGGATTCTATATTTTTTTATTTCTGCTCTAATCTTTATTATTTTTCTTCTTCTGCTGGCTTTGGGGTTTCTTTGCTGCTCTGCTTCTAGTTCCTTTAGGTGTGAGGTTAGGTTCTGGATTTGGGATCTTTCTTGCTTCTTGAGATAGGCCTGGATTGCAATGTATTTTCCTCTTAGGATTGTCTTTACTGCATCCCAAACGTTTTTCACTATTGTGTTTTCATTTTAATTTGCTTCCATATATTTTAAAATTTCTTCTTTAATTTCCTGGTTGACCCATTAATTTTTTAATAAGGTGTTCTTTTCTTTTTTACTTTCTATAATTTATTTTTTATAATTTACATCCAAATTAGTTAGCACATAGTGCAACGATGATTTCAGGAGCAGATTCCTTAAGCCCCTTACCTATTTAGCCCATCTCACCTCTCCCAACCCATCCAGCAACCCTCTGATTGTTCTCTGTATTTGAGTCTCTTATGTTTTGCCCCCCTCCATGTTTTTATATTATTTTTGCTTTAATAGGGTGTTCTTTAACCTCCATGCATTTAGAGGCTTTCCAAACTTTTTCTTGTCGATTTCAAGTTTCATAGCAGTATGATCTGAAAATATCCATGGTATGATATCAATCTTTTTATATTTGTGGAGGGATGTTTTGTGATCCAGTATGTGAGATCTATTTTGGATAATGTTTCATGTGCATTTGAGAAGAGTGTGTATTCTGATGCTTTTGGATGAAAAGTTCTGAATATATCCATCAAGTCTGTGGTCCAGTGTATCATTCAAGGCTATTGTTTATTGATTTTCTGCCTAGATGATCTGTCTATTGCTATTAATGGAGTATTAAAGTCACCTACAATTACAGTACTATTATCAATAAGTTTGCTTATGTTTGTGATTAATTCATTTATATATTTGGGTTCCTTCAAGTTGGGGCATAAACATTTATAATTGCTAGCTCTTCTTGATGGATAGCCTCCTTAATTATGGTATAATGCCCTTCTTCATCTCTTGTTACAGTCTTTATTTTATTTTATTTTATTTTATTTTATTTTATTTTATTTTATTTTATTTTTCCTTTACCCAAGTAGTATTTATTTGTGTCAATCTACATATTATACTTTTTTTTTTTTTTTCTGAAATTTATTGACAAATTGGTTTCCATACAACACCCAGTGCTCATCCCAAAAGGTGCCCTCCTCAATACCCATCACCCACCCTCTCCTCCCTCCCACCCCCCATCAACCCTCAGTTTGTTCTCAGTTTTTAACAGTCTCTTATGCTTTGGCTCTCTCCCATTCTAACCTCTTTTTTTTTTTTTTTCCTTCCCCTCCCCCATGGGTTCCTGGTAAGTTTCTCAGGATCCACATAAGAGTGAGACCATATGGTATCTGTCTTTCTCTGTATGGCTTATTTCACTTAGCATCACACTCTCCAGTTCCATCCACGTTGCTACAAAAGGCCATATTTCATTTTTTCTCATTGCCACGTAATATTCCATTGTGTATATAAACCACAATTTCTTTATCCATTCATCAGTTGATGGACATTTAGGCTCTTTCCATAATTTGGCTATTGTTGAGAGTGCTGCTATGAACATTGGGGTACAAGTGGCCCTATGCATCAGTGCTCCTGTATCCCTTGGATAAATTCCTAGCAGTGCTATTGCTGGGTCATAGGGTAGGTCTATTTTTAATTTTCTGAGGAACCTCCACACTGCTTTCCAGAGCGGCTGCACCAATTTGCATTCCCACCAACAGTGCAAGAGGGTTCCCGTTTCTCCACATCCTCTCCAGCATCTATAGGCTCCTGATTTGTTCATTTTGGCCACTCTGACTGGCGTGAGGTGATACCTGAGTGTGGTTTTGATTTGTATTTCCCTGATAAGGAGCGACGCTGAACATCTTTTCATGTGCCTGTTGGCCATCCGGATGTCTTCTTTAGAGAAGTGTCTATTCATGTTTTCTGCCCATTTCTTCACTGGGTTATTTGTTTTTTGGGTGTGGAGTTTGGTGAGCTCTTTATAGATTTTGGATACTAGCCCTTTGTCCGATATGTCATTTGCGAATATCTTTTCCCATTCCGTTGGTTGCCTTTTAGTTTTGTTGGTTGTTTCCTTGGCTGTGCAGAAGCTTTTTATCTTCATAAGGTCCCAGTAATTCACTTTTGCTTTTAATTCCCTTGCCTTTGGGGATGTGTCGAGTAAGAGATTGCTACGGCTGAGGTCAGAGAGGTCTTTTCCTGCTTTCTCCTCTAAGGTTTTGATGGTTTCCTGTCTCACATTTAGGTCCTTTATCCATTTTGAGTTTATTTTTGTGAATGGTGTGAGAAAGTGGTCTAGTTTCAACCTTCTGCATGTTGCTGTCCAGTTCTCCCAGCACCATTTGTTAAAGAGGCTGTCTTTTTTCCATTGGATGTTCTTTCCTGCTTTGTCAAAGATGAGTTGGCCATACGTTTATGGGTCTAGTTCTGGGGTTTCTCAGTCTTTATTTTAAAGTATAGTTTATCTGATATAATTATGACTACACCAGCTTTCTTTTGATTTCCAATAGCCTGATAGAGGGTTCTCCATCCCCTCACCTTCAATCTGTAGGTATCCTCAGGTCAAAAATGAGTCAGCATTTTGTAGACAGCATATAGATGGATCTTGGTTTTTTATCCATTCTGATACCCTTTGTCTTTTGATTAGGGCATTTAGTCCATTTACTTTCGGGGTGATTATTGAAAGATGGATTTAGTGTCATTGTGTTATCTGTAGGCTTTGTATTTGTGGTGATATCTCTGGCCCTTTGTGGTTTTCCTTGCATTTGACTCACAGAGTTCCCCTTAGGATCTTTTTCAGGGCTGATTTATTGGTCATGTACTCCTTTAGTTTTTGTCTGAGAAAGCCTTTATCTCTCCTATTCTGAATGACAGCCTTGCTGGATAAAGGATTCTTGGCTGCATATTTTTCCTATTCAGCACTTTGAATATTTCCCGCCACTCCCTTCTGGCCTGCCAAATTTCAGTGGACAGGTCTGCTGCTAAAGGTATGTGTCTACTCTTGTAGGTTAGGGGCCATTTGTCCCTAGCTGCTTTCAGAATTCTCTCTTTATCTTTGTATTTTTCCAGTTTCACTATGATATATCATGGTGTTGACCTGTTCTCATTATTCTGAAGGGAGTTCTCTCTGCCTCCTGGACTTGGATGTCTGCTTCCTTCTGCAGATTATGAAAGTTCTCAGCTATCATTTGTTCAAATAAACCCACTGACCCTTTCTCTCTCTCTTCTTCTTCTGGAACTCCTATGATATGGATATTATTGTGTTTATTTGAATCACTTAGGTCTCTAATTATCCCCTTGTGATCTAGTATTTTCCTATCTCTCTTTTTCTCAGCTTCATCATTTTCCTAATTTTATTTTCTGTTTCATTTATTTCCCCTCTTCTTCCTCTATCCTTGCTGTCATTGCATCTAGTTTATTTTGTATCTCATTTACAGTATTTCTCAATTTGTCATGACTATTTGTTAGTTCCTTGTTCTCTGCAGCATTAGATTCTCTGCTGTCTTCTATGCTTTTCTCAAGCTCAGCTATTAGTCGTATGACGATTATTCTAAATTCTTGCTCAGATATGTTGTTCATAACTGTTTTGAGCAATTCTCTGGCTGTCATTTCTTCCTGGAATTTCTTTTGAGGAAAACTCTTTTGTTTCATCATTTTGGCTTTTATATGTTTTAATAGCTTGTTAAATGTCCTGTACCTATTAGCACTACTATAGTAACAAGGGGTCATACACTGTCTAGGGCCTGGCACATCAGGAAGTGTTTTTGGAGTGTGTTGCATGCTGTCTCTTGTTGTGTCTCTGGTTGCTTTATCTCCCTGCTCTTAGTGGTGGTTTGGACCTTCCACCAGGTATGCTTTGATTTGCTCATTGAAGTAACCCTCTGTCCTGACAGCTGTTTTTTCTGGGCCCCTGGAGATGCTTCTGTCACTCTCTAAGCCAGATTCCTGGAATTCCAAGTGCTCTGACCTCAGTAGGGCTGAGTTTGAGGGATGAGGGAAACTTTTGCCCCCCTCTACTTCTCCACCATCTTGACTCCTCCCCCACCTCTAACTGATTTTTAAATTGAATTATCTCATGATTTGTGGTAATTAGAGAAATTGATATTGTTTTGGAGTACCTTAATAAAAGTAAGTCAGCAAAAAATTAGTATCAGAAAACACTGGTTGCTTAGAGCCCACCATGATTCTTGTTTAAAAATGTTATGGTTCACAGGTGGCTGGGTGGCTCAGTCAGTTAAGCATCCAATTCTTGGTTTAGGCTCAGGCCATGATTTTCTAGTTTGTGGGTTTGAGTCCCACATGAGATTCTCTTTCTCTTCCCCTTCCCTGCTTGTTCATGCTCTCAGTCTCAATAAATAAACTTAAAAAAAAATGCTGGGGGTGCCTGGGTGGCTCAGTCAGCTGAGCCTCCGACTTTGGCTCAGGTCATGATCTCGCAGTTTGTGAGTTTGAGCCCCACGTTGGGCTTGGAGCCTGGAGGTGCTTTGGATTCTGTGTCTCCCTCTCTCTCTCTCCCTTCCCCTGTGCACGGTCTGTCTCTCTATCCTTCAAAAATAAATAAACATTTAAAAAAATTTAAAATGCTGGAGGAAGTGGGTAAAGGGTATTGAGGAGGGCACTTGTTGAGATCAACACTGGGTGTTGTATGTAAATGATGAATCGCGGGAATCTACTCCTGAAGCCATGACTATACTGTATGTTAGCTAACTTGACAATAAACTTAAAAAAATTAAGTTTTTTGCTAAAAAACAAAACACCATTAGGTGGTTTGCTACCCAAATTCCTCTCCAGGGAGATTCCTCCCATCCCCTAATCAGAGCCAAGGCATGCTTTGTTCCAGTTGCTGAGAGTGTTGGTTGCTGTAGCTCACACATTCCCTCTTTGCCACTTTGCCAATGGTTATGCCCTGTTTCCAATCCCATGGCACCACTCATCCTTTGATTGGACCATGTAGGCTCGATCCCCTTACCTCAATTTAGGACAACTTTGAAGGACCATTGCAGCTAGAGATCACCACAAAAAATGCTTAGGTCTCTGTTGCAATTGCCTCATATTTCAACCCTTCACTCTCTCCAGTTATGCTTTTCCTTTTTCCTTACGTGTATTGTTCCTGAGAACATTTTCTGATGAATTTCTCACAGGCAGATAGCCATCTCAAATCCATTTCTAGAATACCCAACCTGAGAAAACATCCTTCTTGTCACTTGATTATGAGAGAAAGGGAAATCATTCCTCTAAATAATAATGATAAAACAAAGTAGATACATAATGTATTGTGTTCTAAAATCTAATTTTCAAAAGCAGGAGTCACATTTCCTATTAAGCATATCAACATGAAAATATATTTAAATTGATTATTATGACTAAATTTTTAGTGCCTGGTATCCAATTGTAATTAGCAGTTTGTTAGTGATAATCAGAAAATTTTCAATTACTCTTCTGTTTCTCTTCACATATGGTTTCAGATAATAACTCAGGGAATGGTCTTTCACTAAAATGAGTTTTGTCAGAAAGAGTGGGAAAAGGCCATTTCAAAGATTTTGAGGGAACTATATTATTACCAACCCTAAGAAACAAGACAAGTTACAAAAAAAAATTCTCAGAAGATCAGTCACCTTGGCAAAGAAATTTAATCCCTTTTGTCCCACTTGTCCCTTTTTTTTTTTATATTTTTAATAGGAAAAGATTTTTTTTTATTTTATTTTTTTATTTTTTTTTTCTGAAATTTATTGACAAATTGGTTTCCATACAACACCCAGTGCTCATCCCAAAAGGTGCCCTCCTCAATACCCATCACCCACCCTCTCCTCCCTCCCACCCCCCATCAACCCTCAGTTTGTTCTCAGTTTTTAACAGTCTCTTATGCTTTGGCTCTCTCCCATTCTAACCTCTTTTTTTTTTTTTTCCTTCCCCTCCCCCATGGGTTCCTGGTAAGTTTCTCAGGATCCACATAAGAGTGAAACCATATGGTATCTGTCTTTCTCTGTATGGCTTATTTCACTTAGCATCACACTCTCCAGTTCCATCCACGTTGCTACAAAAGGCCATATTTCATTTTTTCTCATTGCCACGTAATATTCCATTGTGTATATAAACCACAATTTCTTTATCCATTCATCAGTTGATGGACATTTAGGCTCTTGCCATAATTTGGCTATTGTTGAGAGTGCTGCTATGAACATTGGGGTACAAGTGGCCCTATGCATCAGTGCTCCTGTATCCCTTGGATAAATTCCTAGCAGTGCTATTGCTGGGTCATAGGGTAGGTCTATTTTTAATTTTCTGAGGAACCTCCACACTGCTTTCCAGAGCGGCTGCACCAATTTGCATTCCCACCAACAGTGCAAGAGGGTTCCCGTTTCTCCACATCCTCTCCAGCATCTATAGGCTCCTGATTTGTTCATTTTGGCCACTCTGACTGGCGTGAGGTGATACCTGAGTGTGGTTTTGATTTGTATTTCCCTGATAAGGAGCGACGCTGAACATCTTTTCATGTGCCTGTTGGCCATCCGGATGTCTTCTTTAGAGAAGTGTCTATTCATGTTTTCTGCCCATTTCTTCACTGGGTTATTTGTTTTTCGGGTGTGGAGTTTGGTGAGCTCTTTATAGATTTTGGATACTAGCCCTTTGTCCGATATGTCATTTGCGAATATCTTTTCCCATTCCGTTGGTTGCCTTTTAGTTTTGTTGGTTGTTTCCTTTGCTGTGCAGAAGCTTTTTATCTTCATAAGGTCCCAGTAATTCACTTTTGCTTTTAATTCCCTTGCCTTTGGGGATGTGTCGAGTAAGAGATTGCTACGGCTGAGGTCAGAGAGGTCTTTTCCTGCTTTCTCCTCTAAGGTTTTGATGGTTTCCTGTCTCACATTTAGGTCCTTTATCCATTTTGAGTTTATTTTTGTGAATGGTGTGAGAAAGTGGTCTAGTTTCAACCTTCTGCATGTTGCTGTCCAGTTCTCCCAGCACCATTTGTTAAAGAGGCTGTCTTTTTTCCATTGGATGTTCTTTCCTGCTTTGTCAAAGATGAGTTGGCCATACGTTTGTGGGTCTAGTTCTGGGGTTTCTATTCTATTCCATTGGTCTATGTGTCTGTTTTGGTGCCAATACCATGCTGTCTTGATGATGACAGCTTTGTAGTAGAGGCTAAAGTCTGGGATTGTGATGCCTCCTGCTTTGGTCTTCTTCTTCAAAATTCCTTTGGCTATTCGGGGCCTTTTGTGGTTCCATATGAATTTTAGGATTGCTTGTTCTAGTTTCGAGAAGAATGCTGGTGCAATTTTGATTGGGATTGCATTGAATGTGTAGATAGCTTTGGGTAGTATTGACATTTTGACAATATTTATTTTTCCAATCCATGAGCAGGGAATGTCTTTCCATTTCTTTAAATCTTCTTCAATTTCCTTCATAAGCTTTCTATAGTTTTCAGCATACAGATCCTTTACATCTTTGGTTAGATTTATTCCTAGGTATTTTATGCTTCTTGGTGCAATTGTGAATGGGATCAGTTTCTTTATTTGTCTTTCTGTTGCTTCATTGTTAGTGTATAAGAATGCAACTGATTTCTGTACATTGATTTTGTATCCTGCAACTTTGCTGAATTCCTGTATCAGTTCTAGCAGACTTTTGGTGGAGTCTATCGGATTTTCCATGTATAATATCATGTCATCTGCAAAAAGCGAAAGCTTGACTTCATCTTTGCCAATTTTGATGCCTTTGATTTCCTTTTGTTGTCTGATTGCTGATGCTAGAACTTCCAGCACTATGTTAAACAGCAGCGGTGAGAGTGGGCATCCTTGTCGTGTTCCTGATCTCAGGGAAAAAGCTTTCAGTTTTTCCCCGTTGAGGATGATGTTAGCTGTGGGCTTTTCATAAATGGCTTTTATGATCTTTAAGTATGTTCCTTCTATCCCGACTTTCTCAAGGGTTTTTATTAAGAAAGGGTGCTGGATTTTGTCGAAGGCCTTTTCTGCATCGATTGACAGGATCATATGGTTCTTCTCTCTTTTTTTGTTAATGTGATGTATCACGTTGATTGATTTGCGAATGTTGAACCAGCCCTGCATCCCAGGAATGAATCCCACTTGATCATGGTGAATAATTCTTTTTATATGCCGTTGAATTCGATTTGCTAGTATCTTATTGAGAATTTTTGCATCCATATTCATCAGGGATATTGGCCTGTAGTTCTCTTTTTTTACTGGGTCTCTGTCTGGTTTAGGAATCAAAGTAATACTGGCTTCATAGAATGAGTCTGGAAGTTTTCCTTCCCTTTCTATTTCTTGGAATAGCTTGAGAAGGATAGGTATTATCTCTGCTTTAAACGTCTGGTAGAACTCCCCTGGGAAGCCATCTGGTCCTGGACTCTTATTTGTTGGGAGATTTTTGATAACCGATTCAATTTCTTCGCTGGTTATGGGTCTGTTCAAGCTTTCTATTTCCTCCTGATTGAGTTTTGGAAGAGTGTGGGTGTTCAGGAATTTGTCCATTTCTTCCAGGTTGTCCAATTTGTTGGCATATAATTTTTCATAGTATTCCCTGATAATTGTTTGTATCTCTGAGGGATTGGTTGTAATCATTCCATTTTCATTCATGATTTTATCTATTTGGGTCATCTCCCTTTTCTTTTTGAGAAGCCTGGCTAGAGGTTTGTCAATTTTGTTTATTTTTTCAAAAAACCAACTCTTGGTTTCGTTGATCTGCTCTACAGTTTTTTTAGTTTCTATATTGTTTATTTCTGCTCTGATCTTTATTATTTCTCTTCTTCTGCTGGGCTTAGGCTGCCTTTGCTGTTCTGCTTCTAGTTCCTTTAGGTGTGCTGTTAGATTTTGTATTTGGGATTTTTCTTGTTTCTTGAGATAGGCCTGGATTGCAATGTATTTTCCTCTCAGGACTGCCTTTGCTGTGTCCCAAAGCGTTTGGATTGTTGTATTTTCATTTTCGTTTGTTTCCATATATTTTTTAATTTCTTCTCTAATTGCCTGGTTGACCCACTCATTCGTTAGTAGGGTGTTCTTTAACCTCCATGCTTTTGGAGGTTTTCCAGACTTTTTTCTGTGGTTGATTTCAAGCTTCATGGCATTGTGGTCTGAAAGTAAGCATGGTATAATTTCAATTCTTGTAAACTTATGAAGGGCTGTTTTGTGACCCAGTATATGATCTATCTTGGAGAATGTTCCATGTGCACTCGAGAAGAAAGTATATTCTGTTGCTTTGGGATGCAGAGTTCTAAATATATCTGTCAAGTCCATCTCATCCAATGTCTCATTCAGGGCCCTTGTTTCTTTATTGACCGTGTGTCTAGATGATCTATCCATTTCTGTAAGTGGTGTATTAAAGTCCCCTGCAATGACCACATTCTTATCAATAAGGTTGCTTATGTTTATGAGTAATTGTTTTATATATTTGGGGGCTCCGGTATTCGGCGCATAGACATTTATAATTGTTAGCTCTTCCTGATGGATAGACCCTGTAACTATTATATAATGTGCTTCTTCATCTCTTGTTACAGCCTTTAATTTAAAGTCTAGTTTGTCTGATATAAGTATGGCTACTCCAGCTTTCTTTTGGCTTCCAGTCGCATGATAAATAGTTCTCCATCCCCTCACTCTCAATCTAAAGGTGTCCTCAGGTCTAAAATGAGTCTCTTGTAGACAGCAAATAGATGGGTCTTGTTTTTTTATCCATTCTGATACCCTATGTCTTTTGTTGGCGCATTTAATCCATTTACATTCAGTGTTATTATAGAAAGATACGGGTTTAGAGTCATTGTGATGTCTGTATGTTTTATGCTTGTAGTGATGCCTCTGGGACTTTGTCTCACAGGGTCCCCCTTAGGATCTCTTGTAGGGCTGGTTTAGTGGTGACAAATTCCTTCAGTTTTTGTTTGTTTGGGAAGACCTTTATCTCTCCTTCTATTCTAAATGACAGACTTGCTGGATAAAGGATTCTTGGCTGCATATTTTTTCTGTCTAGCACCCTGAAAATCTCGTGCCAATTCTTTCTGGCCTGCCAAGTTTCAAAAGAGAGATCAGTCACAAGTCTTATAGGTCTCCCTTTATATGTGAGGGCACGTTTACCCCTCGCTGCTTTCAGAATTTTCTCTTTATCCTTGTATTTTGCCAGTTTCACTATGATATGTTGTGCAGAAGATCGATTCAAGTTACGTCTGAAGGGAGTTCTCTGTGCCTCTTGGATTTCAATGCCTTTTTCCTTCCCCAGTTCAGGGAAGTTCTCAGCTATGATTTCTTCAAGTACCCCTTCAGCACCTTTCCGTCTCTCTTCCTCCTCTGGAATACCAATTATGCGTATATTATTTCTTTTTAGTGTATCACTTAGTTCTCTAATTTTCCCCTCATACTCCTGGATTTTTTTATCTCTCTTTTTCTCAGCTTCCTCTTTTTCCATAACTTTATCTTCTAGTTCACCTATTCTCTCCTCTGCCTCTTCAAGCCGAGCTGTGGTGGTTTCCATTTTGTTATGCATTTCGTTTAAAGCATTTTTCAGCTCCTCGTGACTGTTCTTTGGTCCCTTGATCTCTGTAGCAAGAGATTCTCTGCTGTCCTGTATACTGTTCTCAAGCCCAGCGATTAATTTTATGACTATTATTCTAAATTCACTTTCTGTTATATTATTTAAATCCTTTTTGATCAGCTCATTAGCTGTTGTTATTTCCTGGAGATTCTTCTGAGGGGAGTTCTTCCGCTTGGTCATTTTGGATAGTCCCTGGCGTGGTGAGGACCTGCAGGGCACTTCCCCTGTGCTGTGGTGTATAACTGGAGTTGGTGGGCGGGGCCGCAGTCAGACCTGATGTCTGCCCCCAGCCCACCGCTGGGGCCACAGTCAGACTGGTGTGTGCCTTCTCTTCCCCTCTCCTAGGGGCGGGATTCACTGTGGGGTGGAGTGGCTCGTCTGGGCTACTTGCACCCTGCCAGGCTTGTGATGCTGGGGATCTGGCGTATTAGCTGGGGTGGGTAGGCAAGGTGCTCGGGGGCAGGAGGGGCAGGCTTAGATCGCTTCTCCTTAGGTGATCCACTTCAGGAGCGGCCCTGTGGCAGCGGGAGGGAGTCAGATCCGCTGCCGGAGGTTTGGCTCCGCTGAAGCGCAGAGTGGGTGTTTGCGCGGAGCGAGCAAGTTCCCTGGCAGGAACCGGTTCCCTTTGGGATTTCGGCTGGGGGATGGGCGGGGGAGATGGCGCTGGTGAGCGCCTTTGTTCCCCACCCAACTGAGCTCTGTTGTCAGGGGGCTCAGCAGCTCTCCCTCCCTTTGTCCTCCAGCCTTCCCGCTTTCCGAGCAGAGCTGTTAACTTATGACCTCCCAGACACTAAGTCGCGCTTGCTGTCGGAACACAGTCCGCCTGGCCCCTCTGCTTTTGCAAGCCAGACTCGGGGGCTCTGCTTGGCCGGCGAGCCGCCCCTCCGCCCCGGCTCCCTCCCGCCAGTCCGTGGAGCGCGCACTGCCTCGCCGCTCTTCCTACCCTCTTCCGTGGGCCTCTCGTCTGCGTTTGGCTCCGGCGACTCTGTTCTGCTAATCCTCTGGCGGTTTTCTGGGTTATTTAGGCAGGTGTAGATGAAATCTAAGTGATCAGCAGGACGTGCGGTGAGCCCAGCGTCCTCCTAAGCCGCCATCTTGCCGCAACTCCCCACTTGTCCCTTTTGTAACACAGAGACAATGCTGACACTATGTATTTATTTATTTATTTAAATGTTCATTTAAATTTATTTTTGAGAGAGAGAGAGAGGGAGAGAGTGAAGGGGGGGGGACTGAAAGAGGGGGACACAGGATCCAAAGTAGGCTCCATGCTGACAGCAGAGAGTCTGATGTGGGGCTTGAACTCATGAACCGTGAGATCATGACCTGGGCTGAAGTTGGGCACTTAACCAACTGAGCCACTGAGGTTCTCCAATGCTGACACTTTTAGCATAAACTTTGTTTTAATGTTCATTCAGCTTAGACTCCACTTAAAAGCATTTTAAAGTCATATTATAGACTTCTTTGGCAGATAACATGGCTGAGTAGATGTTCAGAGAACACTTCTTTAAAAAGAACATTTAAAATACTGGCTAAAATATAAAAAAACATAATTTTAAATGCATGGGTAATTTGTGAGCTGAAAGGAAAATCTCCAGAGACCAAAATGAGAAAGCGTAAATCTAGGTATATAAGCAAATACCCAATGTAGGTATTGGGCATTTGCTGGGAGGGGAGGGAAGGGAAAGAAAGAGTATTTGCATTGCCCAGGTAGCCTACCTGCATTTGTTCACCTTACATGCATGTGAAAAAAGCAGCAAAGCTTGAGGCCTTCCTAGGTGGCATGATCACATCAGAGACACTGCACAAACTCTCTACTGCTGTCAGAGGCCACTAGAGTGACCTGATGGCTAACATTGAGGATCATCTGTTCTAGCTTTTCTTTCTACTTCTTTATTCATCTCTTGGTGACACCAGTCCATTGTGCCTGCCACACTCAGGGAACATGTATTAAGATCTCTGAAACATCACTGAATGAGGGGCAGGTGTCTCCTACCCTTCCCCCCAAGATATTTCTTCATCATATGCAAAAATCAATTCCATACAGCTAAAGGATTTCAGTGTGAAAGGCAAGACTTCAATACTTTTAGAAGTAAATATGTAATTTCTGCATAGGAATGGATTCTTAATACATCAAAATCATAAAACATGAAGAAAAAAGGGGATAAATATGATGACATTCATTTATCAAAAGATTTCCCCAAACAGAGGAAATGTCAAGTCACAAACTGGGAGAAACTATTTGCAACATATATAATCGATAAAGGATAGTGTCCAGATCATTAAAAAAAAAACTTCAATAAGAAAAGGTAAACAATCTGCTAGAGAAGAAGGTAAAAGACATTAACAGACATTTCACAGAAGAGGAAAAATAAATAACCAATAAACTTATGAAAAGATGTTCAACTTTATTAGTAATCAGGGATATCCTAAGTTAAACCACAGTGAGATGCATTTTGCTCCCATTATATTGGTAAAATTTAAAGTATTAGAATACCACAATTTGGTGAAGATGTAATAAGTTACATGATCATTTTAGAAAACACCTTGGCATGATCTAATGAAGTCGATATACTTCATACACTCCTTCATAACTTCTACAACCCATCAGTTTTTACATATACTTTACAATATTTTATTTCATTTTATTTTATTTTATTTTATTTTATTTTATTTTATTTATTTTTTTACAGTGTTTTATAGCTATAATTCCTGATGTGCTTGGAACAGTCTGATTTATACCACTTCTCCTAGGGTAATTTATTTTCCCTAGGATAATTTTTAATAGCATCTCTTTGCTTCCCCCAGATTTCTCTAGTACTTAAAACACACACATGATTATTTAATGAATCCCTATTATTAGAAATTAGATTTTGGCTATTTTTTACTCATTTTATACCTTCATTTTTTTTGCCTTCTAAAAAAATGTAGTCAGTATGAACCAGTTAAATTCAACTTTTAGATTGCTCCGCCATTGATAGGGTACACATGGCTCTCTGTGGGATCTGTTCAAGTCAGGGTGAAGTTAGGAACCCCCTGAGAGACAGTAGCACCTAATGGCTGACATTAAGGATGGTCTGTTCTAGCTATTCTTTCTACTTCTTTATTCATCTCCTGGTGATCATATAAATCTTTTTCTGTTCCTTTCAACATCCTAAAATAACATTTTTTTCCTTGAGAGGTATATATTTGTTTTCAAATTTCCTTAGAAATATTTTAAGAGAGAAATACCCTTAGAGAACAGTATCTCAATCTCTAAATCATTAAAAAATGTTCCTCAGAATTTCCTGAAAATTTTCTACCTATCCCCTCACAAAACTAATCCTGCTTTTCATGACACAAAGAATTCTTGAAACAAGTACACAAAAAGTTATAGTAGTCTTGTTACTTTTGTTATGTTTTTATGTCTTTTATTTTTTATTTTCCTTAAAGTCTCTGTGTATTTTAAATTATTAGTATTGCAGTGGCTGTTCCCATATTTTTCCCCATGAATGCATGGTTTTTTTTCAGGCTTCACCTATAGAGATTCTGCTCAAATTTAACCTAATGTTATATGAAGAAATGCATTCTGAGTTAGTAAATGGGGGATTGACAACAATTCTAAATAATGCCACCTTGTAGTATTTTAGGGCAATGGCAACCATCCCATCTTAATAATTCATAATGTGTTCAGGTTGTCCAAGTAAACTCCATTTAAGCATGATACTTTATCTTTAGTAAACTCCTTTTATAGTCCCTTCCATCTTTCCATCCTCAGATACTGACCAAGTCTACAATTTGCTATTGATAGAAAGATGTGTTAATGATATACAGTTTCTCAGTGCTTGATATCCCCCACTATAAGTTATCTGTCTTTTAGAAAGCACATTATTTTCCCATGTCCTAAGACATTTTAGAAAATAGAAACCATGGGTTTGTGTTAATGACAGAGGTAGAAATGTACAGTATACATACTATGTCAGAATGTATTGTCCTAGAAGTTTAAGCTAGTTCTAAGAGTATTAGAACCATTATATCTCTCAATGCCTTAATTTTATGGTATGAAGTTCAGCTGAACTAAATCCAACTGACTGGATTGCTTAGTCACATACAATTCTACCATAAAATAAAGAAAATTCTATTTGTGGACCATATAAAACTCTAACAGGTTGGAAGAATACCTTCAACTTAAAGAGATTCCTAACCCAATGGTAGAGCTGTCAGAATTGTTCAGTTTAGGAGGTCTTGGAAGTTTGTATAAAGATTATGATTTTATTGATAATTTTTCCCATGTCATAACCTAAGGTAAATAGGGCCTTTTTTTGTTTGTTTTAAAGAAATGCAAGGATACCCTTTATGTCTTCATTGGAAAAATAATTTGTTTGACAGCAATATTAACACTTACTTGAAAAACCCTGAGTTTGTTGCAAAAGAATTTCATAGCATTAGGTTTGAAGACTTTTCACCCCTCCTTTTTTGTATGAAGAGAGGAAATAAAATCATTCTCAACGACACTTCAAAATGTAAATTACCCAGTTTAAAAATGATCAAGGACAGAGGAAAACATGTTGAAGAGCACTATGTCTTGAATCACATTTCTAAGGACATGACATCAGTGACATGATTGTTTACCTTTTGTGTTATTAGACTATGATGGGAAATAACCGCTGAATTCTGACTGAAATAAACCATCAAAAGATTATGTTTCCCATATCAAATTGTCAACTCAAACATCTTATTTATCTCTTGGTTCTTCCTTTGGGAGGCCAAATATGGGTGAATGCCAGTGTGATGGGATAAGACTTGGACTATTCTCACCTGCAAGATTAAGTAGTGTTGCTTTTTCTGCGAATTGCAAGATAGCTGCAAATAACTTATACTTCGTTTTTCCCCCTCACCTTTACTGAGATATACTTGATACATAATATTGTTTAACTTTAAGGTGTACACTGTAATGATATATGTACGTATTGTGAAATGGTTATTACAATGTTAGTTAACACATCTATAGCTCACATGATTACATTTGTGTGTGTGTGTGTGGTGAGAACTTTTAAGATCTACTCTTCTGGTAGGGCTGCCTGGGTAGCTCAATTGATTAAGTGTCCAACTCTTAATCCAACTGATTAATCCAACTTAATCCAACTCTGTTCAACTGGTCTCGCCTCAGGTCATAATCTCACAGTTTGTGGTACAGAGTCCTGTGTTGGGCTCTATGCTGATAGTGCAGAGCCTGCTTGGGATTTTTCTCTTCCCTTCTCTCTCCCTGCCCTTTCTCCACTTGTCTCTCAAAATAAATAAATTAAACTTTAAAAAAAATGTGTAAAAAAAATCTCCTTTAATAGCAACTTTCAAATATACAATACATTATTGTTAACTGTAGTCACCATGTTGTATATTACATTCCCAGAACTTATTCATCTTATAAATAGAAGTTTGTACACTTTAACGATCTTCACCCATTTACACTCCCCAAATGCCTGCTCCCAACCATGCCCCAGGCAACCACAAATCTATTATCTGTTTCTAGGACTTTAAGAAAAATGTTTTAAGTTTATTTATTTATTTATTTATTTTCTTTTTTTTTTTTTTTTCAACGTTTTTTTTTTTTATTTTTATTTTTTGGGACAGAGAGAGACAGAGCATGAACGGGGGAGGGGCAGAGAGAGGGAGACACAGAATCGGAAACAGGCTCCAGGCTCTGAGCCATCAGCCCAGAGCCCGACACGGGGCTCGAACTCACGGACCGCGAGATCATGACCTGGCTGAAGTCGGACGCTTAACCGACTGCGCCACCCAGGCGCCCCTATTTATTTATTTTTGAGAGAGACAGAAACAATGTGAGTGGGGGAGGGACAGAGAGACAGGGAGAGAGAGGAATCCCAAGCAGACTCCACGCTGTTAGCACAGAGCTTGATGTGGGGCTCGAACTCATGAAACTGTGAGATCATGACCTAAGCATAAACCAAGAGTCAGACACTTAACTGACTGAGCCACCCAGGTGCCCTGGACTTTTTTTTTTTTTCCCCCGATTCTGCATATAAGTGAGATAATTTACTATTTGTTTTTGTCTGACTTATTTCACTTAGCCTAACGCCCTCAATTTTTGCATCTATAATTAATTTTCTTTTTAACAAATACTTAAGTGTTGTGGGAATACCATTCTGATATTAATAGTTTCCTTTGATTCCTTTCCCATTCATTCAGCCTGTTAGTTTGAGTACTTAGGGGTAATTAAAAAGGAACGCTAACTCAGTTGGTCAGAGCATGGTGTGAAAAGGGAACTCTAGAAAAAATACCTGATGTGGAGGTGTTTACAATGAAGCCAAAGAGAGTAGGGACAATCACAATATCGAAATTTGATTATTAATACAATTGAGGAAAAACAGTTATGAAAATGACAGACTTCTCCTTGCCATACATTGGTCAGGCCATCAGGAAGGATATAATGGGCACCTAAAGTGTGCACTAGGACTGAATTTGGTCTTGAGTAGTTTACCTGACCAGGTCATCTTTCTTTCTATGGAGGCATCTCCCAGTAAGAGGAGAGAATGGACTGCAGGCCTCTTCTTTCTTCCTATCCTGCTTTTGCTTCCCATCCTATAACTTTTAAATTTAATTAGCATCTTAAAACTCACCAAAAAGGAAACTTAAAATTTAAATGGTCTTATTGGCAAATTCTATCAAATATTTAAAGAAAAATAGTGCCAATCTTACACAACATCTTCCAGAGAATTAAAAAAGGACCACATTCCAAAGTGTTTAAGAGGCCAGCATAACCTTAACACCAAACTTGAGAAGATTAGTATAAAGCAAATATTAGGCCAATCTTACTCCTGAACATAGGTACCAAAATTCTAAAAACAATGTTAGCAAATTGAAACTGGCAATATATAAAAAGGATATTATATCATAATTAAATAGATATTAGCCATTAATGCAAGATTGGTTTAATATTTACAGATCCACTAGTGCAATTTATCACATTAACAGAATAAAAGAGAAAAATAGATAAAGAAATTTGCTAAAATTAAAAATCCACTCATGATAAAAACCTTTAACAAACTAGGAATAGAGGGGAACTTCCTTAATCTGGTTATGGACATCTACAAAAAGTCTCTAACAAGCCTCATACTTAAAACTGTTGAAAGGTTTTCTCTGAGCTTGGAATGACATTGTTTTGTAGCCGAGAAAAATTAAAAGCTACAATGATTTAAAACAAAGAAATTAAACTGTTGTTTTCTTAGACAATATTATCACACGCATTAAAGATCCAAAATAGACTACAGAAAAGTCAGGTAACTAATAAGTAAGTTTAGCAAGTGTTCTGGATATAAGGTCAACATACCAATTTTTGTAAATTTCTATGTAACAGAATACAATTAGAAAACAAATTAGTAGTAAAAGTGACTATTTTTAGTAGCACTAAACCAGAAAATCCCTAGATATAAATCTAATGAAGGATATATGAGACATCTACACACAAATCTATAAAACATGATTGATAGAAATTAAAGACAATTTTGTTGTTAAAGTTAACAGGCTTGTTCTAAAATTTATATGGAAATGCAAAGGGCTAAGAATATCCAAAGTACTCTTTTTTATGAAATGTTTTAATGTTTATTCATTTTTGAGAGACACAGAGAGAGACAGAGTATGAGTGGGGGAAGAGTAGAGAGAGAGGGATACATAGAATCTGAAGCAGGCTCCAGGCTCCAAGCTGTCAGCACAGAGCCCAATGTGGGGCTTGAACTCACAAACCATAAGATCACGCATGACCTGAGCCGAAGTCATATGCTTAACCTACTGAGCCACAGGCTCCCCTTAAAGTACTGTTAAAGCAGCAGAAACACATGGACAACATGTACTACTGAATATCTGGCCTAAAAGCCACAGTAACAGAGAATTCTGAACTAGGTGCACACAAACACAAACACTTGATTTATGATAAAGGTTTTAGTATAGAAGTGTAGTGAAAAGATGGTCTTTTCAATAGATGGTGCTGAGTCAACTGGATATTCATATGGGAAAGAATAAAACTCAACTCCTATCTTACTCCATTTTTAAGTCCAGTTGAATAGTAAAGCTAAATGTAAATAATAAACTAATAAAATTTCTAGAAGATAATATAAAAGGACATCTTCATGACCTTGTCATGAGGAAAGATTTCTCAGTAGGAGGAAAAAAGTATTAATCGTGAGTGAAAATATTAATAAATTAGACTAAATTAAAATTAAGAAATTCTAAAAAAATTTTTTTTTGATGTTTATTCATTTTTGAGAGACAGGGAGTGAGAGACTGAGCCAGGGAGGACAGAGAGAGAGGGAGACATAGAAACCGAAGCAGGCTCCAGGCTCCGAGCTGTCAGCACAGAGCCCGATGCAGGACTCCAACTCATGAACCGTGAGATCATGACCTGAGCCGAAGTTGGATGCTTAACTGACTGGGCCACCTAGGTGCCCCTAAAATTAAGACATTCTGATCATAAGAAGACACTGAAAAGAAAGTGAAAGGGCAAATCACATAGTAGAAGATATTTGCAATACTTGAAGTTGACAAAGGTCTCATTCTCAAATATAGAGTTTCTACAAATCAGTAAGAAGACATAGATAATCCAATAAAACAATGGACTCCTTTTCAACAACTGATCTTTTATTTTTGTTTTTAAAAATTTTTATGATTGAAGTTGACATACAATGTTATATTAATTTCAAGTATACAATATATACGTACATTAACATACAACTGATTCAACATATCTGTTCAGTTTGCATTGCTCACCACAATAAATTAATTATCATGTCACCATACACTGTGAAAATATAATATTATTGACTGTATTCTCTCTACTGTACTTTTCATCCTGTGACCTACTTGTTTTATAAATGGAAGTTTGTATCTCTTAAATCCTTTTCACCTTTTCGGTCCTTCCCCCCGTCAGCCTCCCTTCTGGTAACCACCTGTTTGTTCCCTGTATTTATGAGTTTGTTCCTGTTTTGCGTTTGCTTATTTATTTGTTTTGTTATTTAGATTCCACATATAAGTGCAATCACATGGTATTTTCCTTTCTCTGTTTGACTTATTTCACTTAGCATAATACTTTTTAAGTCCATCCATGTGGTTGCAAATGGCATGATCTAATCCTTTTTTTTTTTTTAAATTTATGTATTTATTTTGAGGCAGAGAGAGATCATGAGCAGGGGAGGGGCAGAGAGAGAGAGGGAGAGAGAGAATCCCAAGCAGGCTCTGCACTGTTAGTGCAGGACCCTATGTGGGGCTCGAATTCAGGAACTGTGAGATCATGACCTGACCCAAAGCCAAGAATCGGACACTTAACTGACTGAGCCACCCAGGGGCCCCATGATCTCAATATTTTTTGGCTAATATTCTGTTACTTACATATACCACATCTTCTTTGTTCATTCATTAATCCGTGAACCCTTAGGTTGCTTCCACATCTTGGCTATTTTAAATAAAGCTGCAAAAGACATAGAGGAGCCTGTATCTGTTCAAATCAGTGTTTTCATTTTCTTTGGGTAAATACCCAACTAGTGGAATTACTGGATTGTATGGCAAACTTTTATTTTTAAGTTTTTGAGGAAACTCTATTCTATTTTCCACAATGGTCGCACCAGTTTGCATTACTGCCAACAGTGCACAAGGATTTCATTTTTTTTCACATCCTTGCCAGCACTTGTTATTTCTTGCCTTTTTGATGCTAGCCATAAAAAGTGACTGCTGTGAGATGATATCTCATTATGTTTTGGGTTTGCATTTCTCTGATGATTAGTTATGTTAAGCATCTCTTCATGTGTCTGTTGGCCATATGTATGTTTTCTTTGGAAAAATGTCTTTTCAAGTCTTCCTGCCCATTTTTAAATTGTATTATTTGTTTTTTTTTTGTGTGTGTGTGTGTTCAATTGTATAAGTTCTTTATATACTTTAGATATTAACCCCTTCTCGGATATATTATTTGCAAAGATCTTCTTCCATTTGGCAGTTGCCTTTTTACTTTGTTGATGACTTCCTTCGCTGTGCAAGAGCTTTTTTTTTATTTTGGGGGTAGTCCCAAAAGTTTGTTTTTGCTTTTGTTTCCCTTGCCTGAAGAGAAATATCCATAAAAATATTTCTAAGGCTGATGTCCAAGAGATGACTGCCTGTCATCTCTTGTAGTTTCTTGTCTCACATTTGGGTCTTTTAACAATTAACTCTTGAAGAGACACTTCACAAAAGATGTTCTTCAAATTGTCAATAAACATATGGAAAGGTGCTCAACTTTTTTTTTTTCTTTTTTTTTTTTCAACGTTTATTTATTTTTGGGACAGAGAGAGACAGAGCATGAACGGGGGAGGGGCAGAGAGAGAGGGAGACACAGAATCGGAAACTGGCTCCAGGCTCTGAGCCATCAGCCCAGAGCCTGACGCGGGGCTCAAACTCACGGACCGCGAGATCGTGACCTGGTTGAAGTCGGACGCTTAACCGACTGCGCCACCCAGGCGCCCCGGTGCTCAACTTTTTAATTCATCAGAAAAATGCAGACTAAATCTACTCTGAGGTAGCACTATATATTCCATAAAATAGCTAAAATTTACAAACACAGGTGACTTTATACCCTGCTGATTTGAATTTAAGTTGATAAAACCTACTCTGAGAAACTATTTAACATTATTTACCAAAGTTGTGCATACCCATAACTCATGACCTCATAATCCTACTTTTATGAATAAGGTCAATATATACTGACACAGAAATACAGGTATAAGAATGTTCATGGTACCATTGTTTGTAATTGCTACATGCTAGAAATGCCTGACAACAGTAAGATGGGTAAATAAATTATACATATTTATGCATTTAAACACAATACCGCAACAAACGTAAATGAAATTCAGTTGTATGCAACAACATGAATTGATTTCAAAAGAAGAAAGACCCAAAGGAATATATATTGTTGATTTCATTTATGTAAAGATTGAATATAGGTAAACTAATGGTGTTCAAATTCAGGATAGTGGTTATCCTTGGGGAGGAGGGAGACATAAGTGACTTTTTCTTCCTATACCTGATAGATGTTTACATGGGTGTGTTCACTCTGTGACAATATGGATTCATATGTACGTATGTATGTTATCTGGAATATGAATCCCTTCTCTCTAGTGTCACTGTTAGCCCCCTGGTCCAAGCCACATCATTACCATCATTTCTCACATGACCTGTAGCAATATTTTGTTGATATTTTTTTCTGCTTTTATTCTTGATCCTCTTTAATATGTTCTTGACACAGTAACCAGAAGATTCCCTTTAAAATTAAGTCAAGTTATATCACCCTGCTGCTCAAAATCCTGCAGTGGTTCCATGTTTCATACAGTGTAAAGGCCAAAGTCCTTACACTCACCTACAAGAGCTTACATGGTCTGATTCTCAGTTATCTTTGTGTTGTTATCTCCTGCTCCTCCCTGCCAGGTTACCCACCACCCTGTCTGCCCACTACCTTACCGGGCCCACACTGGCCTTCTCACAGTTCCTGGAACATACTAGCATGCCCCTTTCTTAGAGCCTTTGCAGTATTGTTCCACTAGTCTGGCCTGCTCTTTCTTGAGATAGCTGGGCTAACTTATTTCTTCCAAGTCTCTTTAAGATGTTACTTTTTCATGACGTCTATCTACGCTCACCTATCTACACTCACCACCCTATTTAAAATAGTAACTTGGCCCACCCCTATTAGTGCTTCTAGTTCCCTTTACCTTGCCTTCATTCTTATTTTTATATAACAGTTATATCTAACATACTACATTATGCCTTTATTTTTTTATTTTAATTTTTTAATTTACATCCAAGTTAGTTAGCATACAGTGCAATAATGATTTCAGGAGTAGATTCCAGTGATTCATCTCCTGTGTATAACATGCAGTGCTCATCCCAACAAGTGTCTTCCCTAATGTCCCTTACTCATTTAGCCCATCCTCCCACCCACAATCCCTCCAGCAACCCTCAGTTTGCTTTCTATAAGAGTCTCTTATGTCTTGTCCCCCTCCCTCTTTTTATATTATTTTGCTTCCATTCCCTTATGTTCATCTGTTTTGTATCTTAAATTCCACCTATCAGTGAAGTCTTGATATTTGACTTTCTCTAATTTTGCTTATATTATTATTGATTCTTATTATTAATTTTCTCACCTTGCTAGAAATAGAACAACACATTTATAATCTGTCACTTCCTTCAGGGATTCTTGTTTCATTCACTGATACATCTCAAGAACTTAGAATATTGTAGGTGCTCAATAAATATTTGAATGAATTTATTGAATGTCTAACGTGTGACAAATTTCTGTTGGGCATTAGGGGTGTTGTTGCTGCTATCATAGAGCATTTGCCAATTTGAGAGACAGTTATCACATGAAAACATAAGCAAATATTTAGTTGCAAAGTGTGATAAGGGTTTAGGGTGTTTTGAGAATGTATAATTTAGGAATGTATTTTGGTCTGAAGGTGAGTCAGAGAAGATGTCCCAGAGAAAGTGATGTTTGAGTTGAGATATGATGAAGATAAATAAATGATTCTAACTTCTTAGACCTGGGGTGGGGTCCAGATATGGATATTTTTAAGAAAACTCTGCAGGTATTTCTTATGTACAGGCAGCATGCAGAACCACCCTATATTGGGGCCTTCCAGATGAAATGTGTATGCAAATCACTTGGCAATCTTGCTGAAGTTTAGATTCTGACTCACAAGGTCAAGTATGGGCCCTGAGATTTCCTAGATGGTGCTGATGTTCTTTGGATTATATACTAAGAATCAAGACTAGGGACATCTGCATGGCTCAGTCAGTTAAGCACTGGACTTGGGCTCAGGTCATGATCTCATGGTTCATGAGTTGGAACCCTGGTCATGATCTTGTAGTTTGTGAGTTTGAGCCCCACATCAAGCTCTGCACTGACAATGTGGAGCCTACTTCAGATTGTCTCCCTCTTTCTCTGCCCTTCTCCCACTTGTACGTGCTCTCTCTCTCTTTCTCAAATTAAAAAAAATGGGGGGGGGGCGCCGGGGTGGCTCAGTTGGTTAGGCAACTGACTTCGGCTCAGGTCATGATCTCATGGTTTGTGAGTTTGAGCCCCATGTCAGGCTCTGCACTGACAGCTCAGAGCCTGGAGCCTGCTTCGGATTTTGTGTCTCCCTCTCTCTGCTCTTCCCCTGCTCACATGCTGTCTCTCTCTCAAAAATAAATAAAGATTAAAAAAAAATTTAAAAAGAAGAAGAAGAAGGAGGAGGAGGAGGAGGAGGAGGAGGAGGAAAAGAATCAAGGCTATATAGCATTGGCTCCAAATTATCTCATGAAGACACAGGGCTTTCTAAATTATATGCTGATTTGGAATCCTCTCTCCTTGCGTCAGCTATGTGGATTATACATCCTGAAAAACTAAATATTTCAGCTCATCGACATGGGTTGTGCAGCTGCCTCATGAATTTGTATTATGCAGGCTTTGTTTACATGTTTTATGTGTATATTTCTGTATGTGTGTGTGTGTGTGTGTGTGTGTGTGTGTGTGTGTGTGTTTCTTCTCCCCCACGGGGTGGGTCCTCCCAAAGGGCAAGGATTGTGTTCAAGTCATCTTTGTGTCCTCTGTCAGATCCACTGTGACCACGGTAAATACTCAGTTTCCATTGAATAGTACTGACTCTATCTAGGCAAATCCTTTTATTTCCATATTGTATGTATGAGGGTGATTTAAATTATCCTTTGAAATGAACCATTCATTTTCACCTTGCCATGAATACAAATGATATTTACCATATGCCTGGTCAAACATATTTTCATGAGAAAAAGTAAAGGCAATAATAAATAGCAATAATAGAAAATAGCAGTAATACACAGTAATAAAAAAAATTCATATTTTCAGCTCATTGTCAGAGTAGTTTTAAAAATTATGGGGAGATGGGGCACCTGAGTAGCTCAGTTGGTTAAGTGTCCAACCCTTGATTTAAGCTCAGGTCATGGTTTCACAGTTGTTTGAGTGAGCCCCGAGTTGGGCTCTGTACTGGGAGTGGATTCTCTCTCCCTCTGCCCCTCCCTAGCTTTCTCTCTCTTTCTCTTTCTCTCCTGAAACAAAACAAAACAAAACTATGGGGGAAAGTTGAGTTTTCAAAAATAGAACACTGTTTCAACATTATTTAATGGAGTTATACCAGAAAAAGCATGGTTACTTCTTCCTTCCGTTCTCCCTTTCTTTCTCTCCTTTCCCTCTTCCTTCCTCTCTTCCTCCCTTCCTTTCCTCCTTCCTTCCTTGTTTCGTTTCATTTCTTTTCTTTTCTTTTCTTTTCCTTTCTTTTTTTCTTTTTTTCTTTCTTTCTTTCTTTCTTTCTTTCTTTCTTTCTTTCTTTCTTTCTTTCTTTCTTTCTTTCTTTCTTTCTTTCTTCCTTTCAGATATGCCCTAATTCCATAGGTTTGTTGCATGCTTTTTAAGGGCAGGGATCTTGATAGCTAATTTTTTAACTTGTATTTATTTAGCACTTATTATTGGGACTTGAGTTTACAGGGATATTAAAGGCAATGATTAGGTAATGATTAGGAAATGGGTCAAGGGTATATCTGAATGTTGATGCTTACTTTAGATGGAAGGGATAATGTTCCACTTAGATGGCTCACCCATATTGGCCAAAGCAGTATACACTGATTATTTAAGTCAAAAGTTCAATGAACTGATAGTTTAAAATGAAAACAACAACAAAGGTAATACTTACTGAGTGCTATTCTAGGCACTTTACATGTATTAAGTCATTCAGAAGGCAATTATTGGGTTGCTTGGGTGGCTCAGTCGGTTAAGTGTCCAACTTCAGCTCAGGTCATGATCTCACAGTTTGTGAGTTTGAGCCCCGCGTCGGGCTCTGTGCTGACAGCTCAGAGCCTGGAGCCTGCTTAGGATTCTGTGTCTCCCTCTCTCTCTGCCCCTCCCCTGCACATGCTCTGTCTCTCTCTGTCTCAAAAATAAATAAAACATTAAAAAAAAGAAGGCAATTATTATTATTAGCTCAATTTTATAAACTAGGCCCTGAGGGTCAGAAAGGCTAAAACTGAAAATTATCTCTTCCTTGGAGCAGAGCTTATTTGAGATACCACATTAAAATTAGACTATTTCAGAGATGCAATGGAATAGAGCAACAAAAAATATCATAGCTCTGGAATCAGACAGATTCACACAAGAATCTTGGCTCTGTCACTGATTTCCTGTAATCCTCGGTGAATCACTTACCCTCTTAGGATTGTAGTTTTCTCATTTACAAGATGGGCAACATCACATGTACTACTTATTTTACTTATACTACTTCTACCCACCTTGCCTAGGAAGTAGATATAAGGAGCAAATGACCTATGGACTCATCACCTCACAGGCACCCATCTGTCACTGACAAAATCAGGTTATGCAATAATCTTTCCTATGTCTGTTCTGCCTCCTTCATTCCCTCCCTTCCTAAATAATTATCATTTGTGATGCACCTGTTTCATACCAAATGCTTTACGTACATAAACTAAGCTGTTATTTATTTCCTTTCTTCTATTTATTTCCAGTTATTTTTTTCTAGTTTTCCAGTAAAAGAGGTGTTGGTAACCCTAAATTACAGAGGAATTAAGCAGGAGTCTGGTCCAGCCATGCACAAGTGCTTGGACCATATGCTTTAAGTGGTAAAAAGCTAGCACAAAAAAATCATAAGCATGGGAGTTACATGTTCATTTACGTGTTTTAGTTCTATCACTTACAGACAGTAAGGAGAAGGGATTTGGAGAGGGTATTATTAAAGTTGGGATGACCAGTTGGAAGGGAACAATAACAACTACAGTCACAACAGCTGTAGTTTTTATGTGTCAGAAACAGTGTTGTCCATGCACAATATCACATCAACTCTAGGAGGAATCAATATTTTTATTTGTTTAAAGTTTATTTGAGAGAGAGAGAGAGCATGAGCAGGGGAGGGGCAGAGAAAGAGGGAGAAAGAGAATCCCAAGCAGGCTCCATGCTGTCAGCACAGACCCCGATGTGGGGCTTGAACCCACTACCCATGAGATCATGACCTGAACTGAAATCAAGAATCATTTGCTTAACAGCCTGAGCCATCCAGGAGCCCTGAGGAATCAGTACTTTAACCCCATTTTCCATATGATTAAATTGAGGACCATGGACATGAAATAACTAACCTTGCATAATTTTGAATTGACATCCAAATGTTTCTTCACTTGTTTAAGTAGATTCAAATATGCAGTTTCTCATATATTGCAAAATTGAAAGTTCAAAATAAATAGTTGATAGCCATTATAATGCATTTATGCATTGTATAAATGTAGATGAACTTCACAAACATGATGAGTAAAAGACAGCAGAAGAGAAGCGTATAGTGTATGATTCCATTTCTAAAGTGCAAAAATAAGCACATCTTTGCTAGAATGTTGGAAGCAAGGATAGTGGTTAACTTTTGGGATGTAGGAATTGGGGGAGAACCATGTGTTTCTGGGGTACTAGTAATGTTGTTTTTCTTGATCTGGGTGCCGTTTCACATGTTTATTTGGTGAAAATTTATTGAGCTACACTTAAGATTTTTATGCTTTTCCGAAGATAGGCTGAATAGACACTGTATTTATATTAAAAGCAAGTAAATAAAAAAATTCACAAATAAGCTCCTCTTTAATTTTATTTTTATATCATTTCTTTTATTACTTGAGCCTTTATTTTTATTCCATTTTCCTCATAGGAGTTTTACTTATTTTGTAAATATAATGCTCTAAGTCTTAAAAAATGTTTTCTTTAGGGTTGAGTTATCCTCAAGATTTTATTAGTATACAATTGGCAATATACAAATATATTATGAATTTTTACATAAAATTATTAAACATTAGAAATAAATTTTATTAGAAGTGCATCTTAAAATTAGATGGATAGTCTTTTCTTGGGAGAACAATTGGAATAACAGACGGTTCAATATCAATTCTCTTCCCACTAAGCATGGTGCAGATTGTAAGGCCTGAACAGGAATGAAAGGAATTTGTTTATTTTTAAAATAATCTGTCACAGTTATTTGGATTTATTCTGAATCAGATACCAAAGACCCCAGCAATATATCACCAAAGTTACAGTTAACAATCTGTAATCATGATAGGTTCATCTTTAGTTTTGTTGAGAGCAGAGAATTGGGAAAGAATTTGTACAATTGTCCTTATTAGTCACAGAATTTCTGGTGAGCATTTCCATTTCATTTCACTGAGACTCATGGAGCAACTGTTAGCTATACTTGTTTCTCTTTCATTTAGAAACACTTTATTTATTTATTTAAAAAAATTTTTTTTTTTCAACATTTATTTATTTTTGGGACAGAGAGAGACAGAGCATGAACGGGGGAGGGGCAGAGAGAGAGGGAGACACAGAATCGGAAACAGGCTCCAGGCTCTGAGCCATCAGCCCAGAGCCTGATGCGGCGCTCGAACTCACCGCGAGATCGTGACCTGGCTGAAGTCGGACGCTTAACCGACTGCGCCACCCAGGTGCCCCTAGAGGCACTTTAAAAAAACATTTGATAGGGGCTCCTGGGTGGCTCAGTCCTTAGGCATCTGACTTCCACTCAGGTTATGATCTTACAGTTCATGGAGCCCCGCCCTGCCGCATTGGGCCCCGTGCTGCCAGCTCAGAGCCTGGGGCGTGCTTCGGATTCTGTGTCTCCCTCCCTCTCTGCCCCTCTCCCATTTGCACTCTGTCTCTAGCTCTCAAAAATGAATAAATGTTAAAACATTTTCTTTTTAAATACAAAAAAATCTGATATATTCAGAAACTTCTGGGAACATTGAAACATTGTTACTTTCAGTATTTCTTTGCCAATACAAGAAATTGCATTTATTGTATCACATGCTTTAAATATTTTTTCATCAAAACTTTGAAACTACACATTTAAGGCATTCAAATTAAGGAAGTATCTGTCAAATAACCAAATAGGCAGGCCAGTTTTCATTATTGAACCAATCAGGTAAATTAGACTTACTTTCTCTCAGATAAATCGTACTGAGTTTATCATTTCAAATAAATGTGCTAATATACACTGTCTGACATCTTACTTCTCAATGCCGATTTTAGGTCAGGCAAGGCACAAAGCCTTACTGGGAGTCTCTTGCCTAAATGGAAAAGGTTCCACTGCTTTCAATATTTCTTACCTATACAGTCTAGCTTTATTTTCTTAGGCTCTTCTTTACAGTGATACTTTTTTTGGGGGTGGGTGGTAAATAGTTGGGTGATGCAAGAGATGAAGTTCTTTTTCTCTATTTTTATTTTTTTTTAATTTACATCCAAGTTAGTTAGCATATAGTGCAACAGTGATTTCAGGAGTAGATTCCTTAATGCCCCTTACCCATTTAGCCCAACCCCTTCAACAACCCTCTGTTTGTTCTCCATATTTAAGAGTCTCTTATGTTTTGTCCCCCTCCCTGTTTTTATATTATTTTTGCTTCCCTTCCCTTGTGTTCATCTGTTCTGTGTCTTAAAGTCCTCATATGAATGAAGTCATATGATACTTATTTTTCTCTGACTAATTTCGCATAACACCCTCTAGTTCCATTCACGTAGTTGCAAATGGCAAGATTTCATTCTTTTTGATTGCTGAGTAATAATCATTGTAATATACACCACACATTCTTTACCTATTCAAGCATTGATGGACATTTGGGGTCTTGCCATACTTTCACTATTGTTGATAGTGCTGCTGTAAACATTGGGGTGCATGTGTCCCTTCAAAACGTATCCCTTGGAAAAATACCTAGTAGTGCAATTGCTGGGTCATAGGGTAGTTCTATTTTTAATTTTTTGAGGAACCTCTGTACTGTTTTCCAGAGTGATTGCACCAGTTTGCATCCCTACCAGCAATGCAAAAGAGATCCTCTCTTTCTACATCCTTGCCAGCATCTGTCGTTGCCTGAGTTGTTAATGTTAGCCATTCTGACAGGTGTGAGGTGGTATCTCATTTTGGTTTTGATTTGTATTTCCCTGATGATGAGTGATGTTGAGCCTTTTTTCATGTGTTGGTTGGCTATCTGGATGTCTTCTTTGGACAAGTGTCTATTCATGTCTTTTGCCCATTTCTTCACTGGATTTTTTTTTGGGGGGGGTGTTGAGTTTTATAAATTCTTTATGGATTTTGGATACTAACCCTTTATCTAATGTGTCATTTGCAAATATCTTCTCCCATTCCATTGGTTGCCTTTTAGTTTTGCTGATTGTTTCCTTCACTGCGCAGAAGTTTTTATTTTGATGAGGTCCCAACAGTTCATTTTTGTTTTTGTGTCCCTTTCCTCCAGAAATGTGTTGAGTAAGAAGTTGCTGCGGCCAAGGTCAAAGAAGTTTTTGCCTGCTTTCTCCTTGAGGATTTGGATGGCTTCTTGTCTTACATTTAGGTTTTTCATCCATTTTGAGTTTATTTTTGTGTATGGTGTAAGAAAGGGGTCCAGGTCCATTTTTCTGCAAATTGATGTCCAGTTTTCCCAGCACTACTTGCTAAAGAGACTGTCTTTATTCCATTGGATATTCTTTCCTGCTTTGTCAAAAATTAGTTGGTATACGTTTGTAGGTCCATTTCTGGGTTCTCTATTCTGTTCCATTGATCTGAGTGTCTGTTTTTGTGCCAGTACCATACTGTCCTGATGATTACAGCTTTGTAACACAGCTTGAAGTCCAGCTTGTGATGCCTCTAGCTTTGGTTTTCTTTTTCAAGATTTCTTTGGCTATTCAGTCTTTCCTGGTTCCACACAAATTTTAGGTTTATTTGTTCTAACTCTGTGAAGAATGCTGGTGTTACTTTGATAGGGATTGCATTGAATATGTAGATTGCTTTGGGTAGTATTGACATTTTGACATTACTTTTTCTTCCTATCCAAGAGGATGGAATCTTTTTCCATTTTTTGTGTCTTCTTTAATTTCTTTCATAAGCTTTCTATCGTTTTCAGTGTATAGATTTTTCACCTCTTTGGTTAGATTTATTCCTAGGTATTTTATGGTTTTTTGTGCAACTGTAAATGGGATCGTTTCCTTGATTTCTCTTTCTGTCACTTCATTGTTGGTGTATAGGAATGCAACGAATTTCTGTACATTGATTACATATACTGCCACTTTGCTGAATTGATGGATCAGTTCTAGAAATCTTTTGGTAGAATATTTTGGGTTTTCCATATAGAGTATCATGTCATCTGTAAGGAGTGAAAGTTTGACTTCCTCCTGGCCGATTTGGATGCCTTTTATTTCTTTGTGTTGTCTGGTTGCACAGACTAAGACTTCCAATACTATGTTGAATAACAGTGGTGAGAGTGGGCATCCCTGTTGTGTTCCTGACCTTAGGGGGAAAGCTCTCAGTTTTTCCCCATTAAGGATGATATTAGCATTGCGTCATTCATATATGGCTTTTATGATCTAAATGTTTGATCTTTCTATCCCTAGTTTCTTGAGGGTTTTTACCAAGAAAGGATGCTGTATTTTGTTAAGTACTTTTTCTGAATCTATCGAGAGGATCATATTGTTCTTGTCCTTTCTTTTATTGATATGATGAATCACGTTAATTGTTTTGTGGATATTGAACCAGCCCTGCATCCCAGGTATAAATCCCACTTGGTCGTGGTGAATAATTTTTTTAATGTATTGTTGGAGCCGGTTGGCTAATATCTTGTTGAAGATTTTGCATCCATGTTAATCAGGGAAATTGGTTTATAGTTCTCCTTTTTAATGGGGTCTCTGTCTGGTTTTGGAATGAAGGTAATGCTGGCTTCATACAAAGAGTTTGGAAGTTTTCCTTCTGTTTCTACTTTTTGGAACAGTGTCAAGAGAATAGGTAGTAACTCTTCCTTAAATGTTTGGTAGAATTAATTCCCCTGGAAAGCCATCTGGACCTGGACTCTTGTTTTTTGGGAGATTTTTGATTACTCACTCGATTTTTTTAGTGGTTATGGGTCTGTTCAAATTCTCTATTTCTTCCTTTTTCAGTTTTGGTAGTGTATACGTTTCTAGGAATTTGTCCATTTCTTCAGATTGTCCATTTTTTGGGCATATAATTGCTCATAATATTCTTATTCTTGTTTTTATTTCTGTTGTGTTGGTTGTGATCTCTCCTCTTTCATTCTTGATTTTATTTATTTGGGCCTTTTTCTTTTTGATCCAACTGGCTAGTGGTTTATCAATTTTGTTAATTCTTTCAAAAACAAGCTTCTGGTTTTATCGACCTGTTCTACTGGTTTTTTTTTTTTGTTTTTTTGGTTTCAATATCATTGATTTCTTCTCTAATCTTTATTATTTCCTGTCTTCTGCTGTTTTGGGGTTTTATTTGCTGTTCTTTTTCTAGCTCTTTAAGGTGTAGGGTTAGGTTGTGTATGTGAGATCTTTCTTCCTTCTTTAGGAAGGCCTGCATTGCTATATACTTGCCTCTTGAAACGTCCTTTGCTGAGTCCCAGAAGTTTTGGGCTGTGGTGTTATCATTTTCATTGGCTTCCATGTACTTTTTAATTTCCTCTTTAACTTCTTGGTTAGTCCATCCATCTTTAGTAGGGTAGTCTTTAGTCTCCAAGTATTTGTTATCTTTCCACATTTATTCTTGTGTTTGATTTTGAGTTTCATAGTGTTGTGGTCTGAAAATATGCACGGTATGATCTCGATCTTTTTGTACTAGGGCTGATTTGTGTCCCAGTATATGGTCTATTCTGGAGAATATTCCATGTGCACTAGAGAAGAATGTATATTCTGCTGCTTTAGGATGAAATGTTGTGAATATATCTGTTAAGTCCATCTGGTCCACTGTGTCATTCAAAGCAATTTTTTCCTTGTTGATTTTCTGGTTAGATGATCTGTCCATTGTTATAAGTGGGGTGTTGAAGTCCCCTACTATTATGGCATTTTTATCAGTGATTTTCTTTCTGTTTGTGATTAATTGATTTATATTTGGGTACTTCCACATTTAGAGCATAAATGTTCATAAATGTTAGGTCTTCTTGGTGAATAGACCCCTTAATTATGATATAATGCCCTTCTTCATCTCTCGTTACGGTTTTTGTTTTAAAGTCTAGATTGTCTGATATAAGAATGTCTACTCCAGCTTTCTTTTGTCCACCATTAGCATGATAGATGCTTCTCCATCCCCTAACTTTCAATCTGAAGGTGTCTTTAGGTCTAAAGTGGGTGTCTTGTAAACAGCATATAGATGGATCTTGTTTTCTTTTCCATTCTGTTACCCTATGTCTTTTGATTGGAGCGTTTAGTCCATTGACATTTAGAGTGAGTACTGAAAGTTATGAATTTATTGCCATTATGTTTCTTGTAGATTTGGAGTGTCTGGTGGTGTTCTCTGGTTCTTTCTAGTCTTTGTTGGTTTTGGTCGTCCTTCCTTCCTTCCTTCCTTTCTTCCTTCCTTCCTTCCTTCTTTCCTGTCTTTTCTCCCCTCAGAGTCCCCCTTAAAATTATTTGCAGGGCTGGTTTTGTGGTCATAGACTCCTTTAATTTTTGTTTGTCTGGGGAACTTGTAATCTCTACTTCTATTTAGAATGAAAGCCTTGCTGGCTGTTAAGTCGTGCTCTTTTGCCTTAGTCTCCCTCTTTTTTTGTGCTCCATTATTCTCCATAAGTTTGTCCTCTATATTGCTGATTCGCTGCTCTGCCTCATACATCCTTGCCACTATGGTATCTATTTGAGATTGCAGCTCAGTTATAGCATTTTTATTTCATCCTGACTAGCTTTTACTTTTTTTTATCTCTGCAGAAAGGGATTCTAATCTATTTTCGACCCCAGCTAGTATTCTTATTATTGTGATTCTAAATTCTGGTTCAGACATCAAGCTCGTATCTGTGTTAATTAATTCCCTGGCTGTTGTTCCTTCCTGCTCTTTCTTTTGGGGTGAATTCCTTCATTTCATCATTTTGAAGGAAGAAAAAGAATTAATGAGGTTAAAAAAAATAAAATTAAAAAATTGAACACACACACACATACACACACACACACAGAATCAAATAAATGAAACTAGATCCCAGGTGTGTTTTGGTCTGGGTGTTGAAAGGGGCTTGACAGATTAGAGGAAAAAAAGGGAAAAACAGCAACAAAAAAGGAAAAATGTTTGAAAATTTGAAAAATTGATTACAATCAAATCAAATCAAATGATGGAAGTAAAATAGAATTTGAAAAGTTTATAAAACAAACAATATATAAGAAAAAATTAAAGAAAAATATTTTTAATAAAAATTGAAAATAAGAATAAATTTTTCTTTCTATATTTCAGAAAAATAAATGAAAAGAAAAAAAAAAGAAAATTGAATAGATGGACCAGCAAACAGGCTGAAATACGATTGAAAATACATCATTTCCCCTAAAAGTCAAACTATGAATCACTTTATAGTCTGTAAACTAAGCAGGCAGAGAGAATTGTGGTGTTCCTGAAGAGCAAGGTTGGCCCAGTTGGGCAGGGTTTAGTGTAACAGCTCCATTCTCCACTAGATGGTGCTGCCTAGCTTACTGGGGTGGATTGTTGTGGCACTTTTAGGTATGTGTGCGCATACACAGGAGGGGTGAAAATGGCATCACCCAGCTACCCAGTCTCTAGTATCCGGAACTCTGTTTTCCCCAATCAGCAATTGCGCACCCATCCTCTGTCTTTGGTTTCTCTCTGCTCTGTGCTTTTACACTGTCCATGACCAAGCTGTCAGGTTGCCAGGCCGCACCTCCCTCCTGACTTTTATTTCATATTTGGTTGTTTATCTGACCCCTTGCTTCTGAGGGACTGCAGCTTTGACCCATTCTGCCCCTTTGCAGGAGGGTCTCACTGAGCAATGGCCAGGTGCCAGCCATACCCACGAATGTTAGTGAGACCGTGCTGCTGCTGAAGCCCAGAGACTGCTGCTGGGTGTCAGCCCACCCCAGAAAAAGTTCACGCAATTGTGTAGCAACAGCATTTCAGGGATTATGGCAAATCACCTCACACATCTGGTACCAGGGTTCACCCTCTATGACCTTGTTTCAGCACCAGTGAATGTAGTTGTTCTTCAGGGTCCACTGGGGCCTTCGCCTGTGGGGGGGGCACACAGCCTCTACCAAATGTCCTCCCAGCAGGGGAACTGCCTCTCCCTGTGGCCCAAGGACCCCCGGACTTCACTCTGCTCCTGGGGATTCACCCTTCTCACGAGAGCCCCACCAATTATCAAGGTATAGAGTTTCAGACTCCGTACTCCCTTTGTTTATAGAGTCTTAATAGAATTTAAACCCTTTCCTTTTTCCTTTCTCCTTTCTCTTTTGTTCAGTCCCTGTGGCTGTTTCCACTTTTCCACTTTCTCTCCAGCTGCTTTTGGCAGGGGGGGGTGCTTTTCCGGTACTCTCCCCCCGTTTCCATCCTTTCTCCGCAAGCAAAAACAGCTCCCTGCCCTCTGCGGCTCCTTTCTTCCCCAGTTAGCCTCTCCATGCTGCATACTGGTGGAGTTCTGTGGTTCAGGTTGTGCAGATTGTTGTGTTAATCCTGAAATCAGTTTTCTAGGTGTGCAGGATGGTTTAGTGTTGATCTGGCTGCATTTCATGGCTGCGAGACACACAAAAAACCTTCCATGCTGTTCGGCCATCTTGGCTCCTCTGGAGATGAAGTTCTTAAACTCATTATCACTCCCTTTACGGTACCGTATAAAACATCTAGATCCATTGCATCTCTACCAATGCCAAAACCACCTGTTTTTATGCCATACTTGGCTCTTAGGAAAAATGTGTATAAAGACAGAGAAAAATATGAAGCCTAGCAAAGATTTTTGAAGTCTTGATTAAACATGGCTTTAGTACCCATATTTTAATTTTTTTTTCTTTGGGGCCTTGGAAAGTTTTATATGTCTTAAAGTAGTACAATATAGTAAAATTTGGAATGAGAGATATTTCATTTACCTGTCTACCTATGTATATAAGTATGTACCTATTTATGTGGGAAAAGGACAAATGAGAAACTGAAAAGCATGGAATGAGAAAGGAGAACTGTATAATTCCCTCCTTCTAAAACCATTCTTAGATCAGTTTTGTGAAAGAACATAAATGGAAGGTGAGGATCTGGAAATTGACTCCTTTGAAACCATACTTGGTTGTGTAATCTTTGGAAAACTATTAATATGCTCTCAAGGGTGCTTGTTCTCTTTCTGAAGAATGCTGTTGTAGAATTACCAGTGAGGAGGTCTACTTATCAGTAGAGTTCAGGGTGGAGTAGTGAAGGTCACTGAAGTAGTTCATGAAGTTGGCTGGTTATGGAGGTGAGTGTATTGAGAAGGAGATGGAGGCCTGGTCTAGGTCAGGAGCAAGTGGGGTTGGGGCAATGGTAAGTGCTTAGTTACTTCAAATTTGCCCAGTGATGGCAAGAAAGCAGTAGATTTAGTGTGTGGGGAAAGAAGCATGGTGTTTATCTTTTGCTAGAAGGAGCCTCATAGGGGTTAGGATGTAATCACATGATATAATGATTGATTTGGGGGGAATAGGGTAAGAAAATTGAGGATCAGGAAGAGGATGACAGGCATATTTCTCTCATGGGAGATTGTTCTGGGATTAAGGGAATGGGAAAGGAAAATATATTTTTGTTATATCCCTATTTGTGTCTTGTCATATTATATACCCAGTAAATTCTTGATAAATACTTGTTAGTTGGTTAGGTGTATTTTTTCATAAGCAGTGTGATTATTTCTTACTATTTCTTATTATTTCTGTCTTTTAAGGGGCACCTGGCTGGCTTAGTTGGTAGAGCATGTGACTCTTGATCTTGGGGTTGTGGTTTCGAGCCTTGTGTTGGGTGTAGAGATTACTTAGAAAAACAAAAAATTAAAAAAACCTTGATTTTGTCTGTTAAAATCACTGACAGTTCAGAGGAAGGACTCTTCTCTGTTTATCACATATCACATAAATGGTGGATCAAATTACGGTGATTTATTAAAGAAATTAGAATTGGGGAGAATACTTTATTCTGGAAAGTTATAAGGTAGTCAGATAATCTCCATGTAGGCTAGGTTACTTCAGTTTCCACAATCAAGTTACCCATTAGTGGACTTTTGATAGTAGTTTTGATAATAGACTGCATGTTTTAAACAGTATCTGAGAAACATCTTTTCCATTTACTTCTGCATTCCTCTAAGGAGACAAATATTATGGAAAGTAAACATGCAAGGAGGTTCTGGGAAAGAATGAAATTGTGTATATTCTTTAATTAAAGCAAGGTTTTCTTCTTCAGAATTGTTGATAACCTCTACAAGTGTGAGAGAAAACACACATGAAAATGTGAATGCAGTTACACACACCTTGGTAGTTCCCCAAAGGAGAAGAAACCACTCTCATTAGTTAGCAGAGATAAGAAGAGAAATAATGGATTTAAATTTGAACAAGAAGTGTTTGAAAGAGTGGAGAAAAATTTAACAGTAAGATCAACTGGGGAATGAAGCCAATTTCTGGAAGAGTTGATGGGATCACAATCACGTGAAACCTTAAGGCTGTAGCTTGTCAAACACCTACAGAGGAAACATGCACCGTGTACTTAGCACTCTCCAAAGACACAAGTGAAGAAAGCAAATGAGAGCAGTGATCAGAGGGACAGAGAGGGTTTAAATCCCTGGTCTTATGTGGCCTTCTTTCCACTCCAATATGAAATGAGAAGAGGTGGAGACTGTGTGTGTGCCTACATGGTGAGTGTGCACGGTGACATCACTGGTGTGTGACTGAGCCTGGAGCTCAGCACAGGAATCCTGTGCATCTTTTTCTCTTCCAAGGATTGTGTTGTGGCCAGCTGTGCCTTATATGGAGAACATCTATATTACCATGGTCATGAGATGAATTGTGATTCCCTCCAAATCTGTATGTGGAAGTCTTGACTTCTGGTATCTCAAAACGTGAACTTATTTGGAAATAGGGTCTTTACAGAGGTAATCAATTTAAAATGAGGTCATTAGGTTGAGCCCTAATCCAGTATGACTGGTACTCTTACAAAAGGAGAAATTTAGACACAGAAATATACATGGAGGGAAGACATTGTGGAGAGACATAGGGAGATGCTGGCCATCTACCTACAGGCCTGGGTAAGAGGTTTGGAATAGTACTGCCCCTGATGATACCTTGATTTCAGAATTTTTGTCTCCAGAACTATGCATTGATATATTTCAGTCATTTAAACCATCCAGTTTGTAGTCCTTTGTTATGGCAGTCCTAGTAAACTAATATACCTACTGATTATGGATTCACATACACCATTTTTTCTCTTCTTTCTTTCTTTCTCTCTCTCTCTCTCTCTCTCTCTCTCTCTCTTCCATTCCTTTCCTTCCCTCTCCTTTCCTTTACTCTCCTTCCCTCCCCTCCCCTCTCCTCTGTTCTCCTCTCCTCTTGTCTTATCCCATCCCCTCCCCTCCCCTCTCCTCTCCTTTCTTCTAGTGAGCACTTGCTATGTGTTAGACAATAAGAATACAATAATATTGGCCCTCAAAGAACTTCTAGATGTGTGATGAAGATATATGTGTAAATGGACACTTTTAAAGTGCTGAAGTAGAAGAAGTAAGAGGTATTCAATTATTTGATGTCTACTATGTACTATGCAGCATGATTCAGGGTTAAGCATATTTGAAATCCAGCTTTGCCACTTTACATTCTTCAGGTTGAAGAACTATTTAATCTAAGACATAGTTTTCCCATTTGTAAAATGGGGAAAATGTGTCTCCTATTGGAATTTGTCTAAATTTTAAATAAGATACTGAGTGCAAAATATTTAGTATAGTGTCTGTGTCTTAGCTCAGGTTGCTGTAGCAAAATACCAGAGACTGGGTGGCTTAAACAACTGAAATTTATCTTTACAGTTCTGAAGTCTGGGGATTCCAAGATTGTATCCCAGCATATTTGGTTCCTAGTGACAGCTCTCTTCCTGGTTGGTAGACATGCTGCCTTCTTGTGTGCTCGCATGACCTTTCCTCAGTGTATGCATGTGGAGAGACAGAGAGAGAGAGAGAGAGAGAGAGAGAGAGAGAGAGAGAGAGAGATATTTCTGTTTTCCTCTGTTTTTGAGGTCACTAATTCCACCTACTCCAAATTACCTCCCAAAGACCCCACCCCTGAATACCATTACCCTGGAAGTTAGAATTTCAATATATAAACTTTGAAGGGATGCAAATATGCAGCCCATAGCAGCCTGAAACACCATGTATGGCAGATGTCATTAATTACTGCTTGGGGAACATATGATAACTGGAATAGTATGCAGACAAATAATTAAGTTGAGGGCTGACAGAATAACCAAACAGAAAGTATAGTCCAGAATTCTACTTTGCTATCCATATAAGCTTTTTATCAGGGTAACATGGGAGACATGGCTTGAGTTTTTACAAAGATAATGGTAATATTTCACTTAGAAAAATCTGGGTTAGACCTTCCTGTCTGGCCTTGAGGTTGATGGCCATCAAAGCATTCTTCTATTTGGGAGGAATAGCTTTGTTTTGGAACCTCCAAGGGGAGCAAGAATGCTCTAGGATTTGGTTTTGACATTCCCATTTTGAGCTGGGAAGTGGGTATTTGTGAGGATGGTGTCTTGATTTTCTGAGTTGTAACTTAGGGATATGGACATGAGATTTTATGGCTGAAGCCATTAAAAGAATTCATTTTAGGCATTTGGAAATTGTCAACTTGTTAAAATAGCAAGCTTAAGCAGAATGGGAAAAAGCAACTATTGTTTTAGGAGAAGTTGGACAAAATGATCTAGTTCAAAAATCCTCTCTTGCTTTTATTTCAAGAGCAATGACAGAAAATAATTTTAGCTTCAGTAGTAAAACTTTTTGACAATGAAGCTTTGAATACTGAAAATAGTTCAGTATCTGAATGGTGCTTTTATATCCTTGACTTTGTTAAGGTAGGGATATTTTTAAAACATAGAACTTGTGGTTCCCTGTCAAGCGAATATAGTCATCAACACCCCATGTCTTCCTTCAGAGAGGGCTCTGGTCACTATTCAGTCTGTATGGAACTTGGGCCAGGCAAGGGTCTTCAGGATCTGATGGCTCCTCCTCCACCCTTGTCCTGAGTGGGATCACTAACAACCCTCCAGCATAGAAAGGATGGCAATTCTCACTGTCATCAAAACAAAAACAACAATGACAATAGAAATCTCACTGGAATAAATCATTTGCATTAAACAAACAAACAAACAAACAAACAAACAAAACAAATCACTGAAGGCAGAGTCAGAGGAGTTGCATTATAGTTGTATGAATTTGGGGAATCATTTTATCTGAACCTCTCTGTCCTCTTTTTAAAAATCCAGACCTGGTCTAGAGGATCTCAAAGATCCCTTCCAGCTTTGAGGTACTCTTGGCTGTATATGAAAACTGGAGGAAAATGCTAGAGTGCTTTTATTTGCATGGAAGGAATAACCAGCAGTCTTCCCACAGGAAGTAGGTTTTGAATTGTATTATTGATATTTGTAGTGTTCTAGATTGACAAATTGAGGATTAGAAATGGAATAAAGAAGCCATTGTTGGGAAGTGGGAAGAACAAATGGTTTGGGATAGAAGGTTATGGAATTTAAGAACAACAAGGGGAGAGGAGAGGTAATTGATTCCTCCTTCTTCTTCTCCGGTCCCCAATTCAATCAGACATCAAATCCCTTTTCCTTTCCATCTACTTTCCTGAACCAAAACTAGAGGGAGAGATTGTGTCACAACTTGAACCTGTACTAACCTATGCTCCAACATTATGCTCCTTAGGCAGTGATTCAAAATGAGATAGCCTTAACTGAGAATGAGAAGAGTTAACTTTCATCCTCAAATGGCTCTTTTGGAAGAATCTTCATGTGGCTCTGTGTAGTAAAGGAAATTAATAATATTTGACCATTTTTGCCTCTCCAAAGATTAATGATATCTGTCCATCTACCACACTAAATTTGGAGAGAACTTCCAGATATACATCAAGGGAAAACAGTTATCAGTGTGTTGACACATTTTCAATACTATAGATACTTCTCTTCATAAAATTATTTTTACTTATTAAAAATGGGTTCTCTAATTTCATGCATTTGAAGCAACAGGGATAAAACACACTTTTGAAGTGAGATGTCAACCCAGATGTGAGGAACACATATGTTGACACAAAATTTGAAAAGACTTCATAAAAATGACAAAATGATGAAGGAAAAAGCACATTTACAGCAGATCCTGACCTTTTGAGAATATGATCAGCCTGTCAGCACAAATGGTTTTCCATGTTCATAGCAAAAAGCTATGAACACCTATATTTGGGATGGAGGTCAGATGATATCTCAATATAAAAATAATGAAATAGTACCCTGTCAGACATAAAAGAATAATTCTACAACTCTTTTTCTTTTATTTCCTCATCATAGATGTACATGTTAGCGTAATATGCATATGCACAGTGGGACTGGCTCTTTTTCATCCCAACCAATCCAGTGTCAAAAAAAAAATCTTAACATCCTTGTATTGATGTTATGGCACCTGGTATAGTTATTAGGACCAAAGGGTTGTTTTGTTTTCTTTTACAGTTCTGAGAATGGGATTAGGGGATAGGAAATGGAACATAGCAGTGACTCTGAATCTATTTGTCTACTCAATACCCTTATTGTGCACCTGCAACTATTGGCTTGAAGCTTTCTTCAGGGGAATCTTCTATAGCTCCTAGACACTTATCCTGTTGCCTAAAAGTTCTGCCTCTTCAGCTGGGTTTTTTAATTTATCACAGTGGAACATAGTTTTCTGAAAAAGTCCAGCAAAGCAATGTTTTCTTGACTATCTGGATTTTTATTAGTGGGTCTCGTAAGCTGACAGGAACTCAGAAGAATAACATCTTAATTTGTACAAGAAGTGTGTGCTACATGGGAGTAACTCTCAAAGTTCCCTT
Source organism: Prionailurus bengalensis (assembly GCF_016509475.1). Lineage (NCBI taxonomy): Eukaryota > Metazoa > Chordata > Mammalia > Carnivora > Felidae > Prionailurus > Prionailurus bengalensis. The sequence goes on along the minus strand of NC_057343.1, from coordinate 151,375,429 downwards.
CATTCCTTAAGAAAGATTGCTCATCGTTGTGATTTCAAAGATAGTAAGGAAGAGAAGGTTAAAGGTGGAAAGAATTCCTCCTAAAAGTGAAAAAGAAATAAAACTGCAAGGACTCCACTCATACACCTGATAATAATAGCAATAGTAATAAAATCCTAATAAGAAATATGGGAAATAAGAGTTACAATGGAGGCAACCTATTACTGTGGACGATGACCTACTGTTCATCAGCAGAACCATGAGCAGATCTGGTGCTATGAATTGGTATCTGGATATAAGGAAATTCTAGTTGAATAGGATCACCTGCTTTAACTAAGGGGTAAACACACTGGTCTATTAAAAAAAAGCACTTAATGTTATTGAATTGATCTAGCAAGCAAGAAACAAATGTAATGGCATTTTGGCCCTCAGGAAGAGATTTTTCTGTAGGCTTCCTGTTTATATGTTAAGTATTGTAATGGCCAGAAACTGTATCCAAAACTGTTGAAGATCGAAATTACAATTTGTGATTTTTTATTTTTTACTCACTCCAACAATTCTACACTTACTGTGCCTGTGATGTCACAGACATGTTTGGGGAATCATTCTATTTCCCTCCAGTTCTCCTGTATGAATGAAATTTAAAGTGATTTTTCATTTCTCCTCATGTGATAGAGCTTCCCAAGGCAGGGACAGCATTGTATGAGGAGAAAGAGGGTGAGAGAAAGTTCAGTCAGGTCTCTGAACTCTGGAAAGGCACTGTTTCAGGTCTTAGAAGAATCTCCAGGGATTCTTCATCCTCAGGTTGCATTAAGTCAAAGATACTCATTTAAATTTTGTATCTCAATGGGCAAACTCCATATTAATCATCTCTGTGGGTCATGTTCTTCCTGGCATTTCTCTTATTCCCTGTCTTTTGACATTTCCTATTCAGGGTAGCATGACATACATGAGCTATCTTAGAATTTTCTGAATAAATATTCACTATAATCATTTCAAGGGAGGCAATGGTAAGTCATTGGCACAGAGGGTTCATCTGGATTTTCTTGACTTTTCATGAAATTTTTTCTTTGTGGCCCACCTGATAACTTGAGTCAGGTACTTATTTCCTTCCTGTTCTGTTTAGCCACTAGGGAAATATGCATTGTTTTACCTCAGTGATTACATATGCAAAATGGGAATAATTATACTTTCTTCTTGGCTCACTGGAGGATTAAGAAGATTAATGCATTTTTTAATTTAGAAAATACACTTCATGAGTGAAATATGCTTTGAGTAGGAATTATTATTAGGATTATTATCCTCAATAAGGATTTAAATATATTCTTTGTCAAATAGAATCCTAAAAGTTAGAATTCAAGCTAATAAACTAAAGCAGGCTTGAGGGGATATGAACTTGAATGTCTGTCAATGACAATTGGATGCAGTGAGTAATCCAATTTACTTCAGGAAATATGTTAGCTGTGGCAGGGGTGAGAAGTAGGTATGAGGATGGAAGACTAACAAAGAAAGTATATAGATATTCATTAATTCCTTCAGGAAACAGTGGGAGGAAAAGGAGGGGTTGGAAGACATATTTACCAAGAGAGGAGAGAGAGGAACTGTAAAAGTATAAAATAAGAAGAAAACCCAGAGACGTCAGAATCACTCTGAGAAGAAACTGGCGAAATTCACAAAGCATAGACTTGGATGTTCAGGAAATGTCAACTGACTGACAGACACAAAAGAGACTCAAGGAGAAATCAAGGAATTGGGGAGAAATAAAAAAGAGCCACCTGAATTACTCCATAATTATAACTAAAGTTTTACTTAGGAGGAAAAAGATGGTGGAAGATATGTAAAGCTGGGAAAAACAACTTAAACTATTCTTGAATTCTATATCCCCAACTAAATCTATAGGACTAAAGAAGAGAACTAAGGTGCTTAAGGGTCTGGGGGTTCTTTCCTGTGATGATAGGTGGCAAAGCTTGCACTCTTCTGTCTGGAAAGGAGAAGGCAGAGCAGGCACGTGATAAAAGTCACTAGTAGAAACCCAGATGGTTTCTACTGAGAAAGTATAAACTTACCCTCTGAACCCACAGTTGAATTGAAGGGAACTCCACTTGAAGCCTGAGAAAGGAGGGAAGAACACACTTCAAGAGCTCAATAATCCAACCAGTGGTAAGAATGAATATGTAGATAGATGTAAAAGACAAGTTGAATTCAGATATAGTTTTTGATGCTTCATATACTTATATTTAACTTTTACAGTGAGATGAATTATTTTAAATTAAAATTGGTTTAAACTATCTGTTGACTATTAATGCAATTTAATTTTAAATTTTATATTATTATAAAACAAAACACAGAGCCAGAAAAACCTACCAGATGAATGTGTAGCTTAATGGCTTATTTCAAGTGAAAATCTTATAACCACTCCCCACCCAGGCCAAGAACTAGAATTCTTTCAGCCACCTTCCCTGTATGTGCCTTTTTCTAATCTTACCTCTTCCTTGCCCCAGAAGTAATCATTGTCCTGAATTTTACAGAAATCACTTCAGGTGTGTATTTTTGACTTTGATATTAAGGTGGGAAGATACTGCCCTTCAAGAACATCTCGCTTGCTGCTTCCACCAGACCCATAATCTGGATGGATCAGGAATGTCACTAACTGTAGATATGCATATGTCTTTATATTCTAAGTAGGAAATCAGTAATTTTATGTCTCAACACCTTTTGATATGAAGGAATGAAAAAGTCAACGTTCCTTTTGCTAATGCAGCAAGTTTCCTTCATGTGGAGCTCTGTGCTCATGGACCTGAAAAGGTAGGGGAGGTGTGGGAAGAGTGTACAGATTACCCTCTGGTGTACGTCTTCTGCCTGTGTACTCCAGAAGCACGCCTTCTGCTGTGTACTCCAGGGGTGGGGAGTTGCTGATGTAACAGTGCTGGATGGCATTCTGCAGCTGAGGCCACTGCAGAGTGACAATTGAAGCTTAAAAAGGAAGACCTGAAGTAACATCATATAACTCATCGTACATAATTTCATCAACTTCTGCTTCATCAGAAATAACACTCAGAGGCCAGTTGTCCAAGGTTAGTTTTAAATATGGGAGGTTCTTAAAATTCATGCTTCTGCTGTTGACAAAGGAATGTGTTGTGCATGATAATAGTGTGATGTTCATTTATTTTTTGAACGTGAATTTTTGAGTACTCTTATTTTCCAAGCATCGAGATATGGAAGAAGTCCTTTTCTTCAGAGCTAACAATATTGGGCAGTGGTTTTTGTCTCTAGCTGAGTGTGAAAATCACCTTGGAAATGAAAAAAAGACAACAGGAGTCTTCCTCCCCCGCCCTCAACATTTGCACAAACACATGGCGATTCAGTTTTTATTGGCTTTTAAATTATTATAAAGTATTTTTCAAAAGCTCCCAGAATTTTAAAATGTGCACCCAGAGTTGAGAATCACCGATTAAGAGAAAAGACAAATATCGAATACATGTGATCACAAGCTAGAGATTGTTATGATAAAGGAATACATGTGGCACAATGGAAGTTTGTAATATCATGAACAAAGATCTATCTAGAAGAGATGCAAATGTTTTAGGACTTACAGAGTAAAAGTAGCAGGTTTGAAGATTACTGCTTTTACCAAGGTTTTTATCATTGGGGTTATATCTAGTTATACAATTCATCTCATAATTGCCTTGCCTATAAAGACAGTAGTAAGATAACTAGTGGGTGACAATATACAGGTTTTCTCTGAAAACTTCCTGAATCAGGCTATATATGAACTTTCTTCACTCAGATATATTAGAACAGAAGAAAAAAATTTTAAAGTTTATCAGTATTTTTTTTTGAGAGAAAGCGTGAGCGAACAGAGGGAGGGGCAGAGAGAGAAGAGAGAGACTCCCAAGCAGGCTCCACACTGTCAGTGTAGAGCCGGATGCAGGGCTTGATCCCACGAACCGTGAGATCATGACCCGAGCCGAAATCAATAGTTTGGATGCTTAACTGACTGAGCCACCCAGTCATCTCCAGAAAAATATCTGATAAAGCACCCTCCTATCACACAAAGGGAAGAATATTTCTTGCCATATGCTGTAGTGTAACAACAAAATCACTGGATTGGAGTATGGAAAACTAAGCCAACTTGAATCCTTTGGAATATTGCTATGGAAATTGATAATCATTGGTCAGTAAAATACATATGCCAACAACCCAGTAACTGGATGGAGGCTTAGCACATTCCAGTTGATGGCAGGTTGCATGAGATGTTCAGGTTCTAGACACCATTATGACACAGGCATGTCTACCATCTTGGCAGAGTTGTTTTTGATAACAACATGCTCTTACACATTGTGTTTCTCTATAGTAGTGCTAGATGGTGGTCATGGAAATACTCTTCCCTAAAATCACATGGGTCATACAGTACCCTTATTTAAACGGTAGTTATGGGGAGGACACTACATGAATGAGAACTCAACCTGAGGTTATCAAAGGCATACCTAGTGGCACATATGTGCAATTTTCTTAAAGTCATTAGTCTCATTTCATGGCACATTTTAGAGTAGTTCTTCTCATCAGTAGAACTTCTTTATTTTTAAGGACTCTGTCCTTGGCATCTAAAAGCACTGTTACCAGCATATTCCAGGAGGCAAGGAATTTGGAAAGTAGTTCTTCAGGGCAGGAAGGCCCATTTGTTTGTATAATTGTAGTCAATGTAAAGAAACATCATCCCAAACAGATTTTTTCACAGTGACTTCTAGGCCTTCAGTAATTATGACCTGATGCAACTATATCGGAATGGAAAACAATACATATAAATTACAAAACTTAACTTTGCTAGATCTTCAATGTAAACGAAGCTATTTGTGTGCTCTGATTAAAACACATTAAAAGCAATCAGAGCTCTCCACTGACCTGAGAGCTCTCTGGATGGATATCCTCAGTGTTGGAAGACTTCCCAGCTTGCATTGGAAACTACTGAAAAATTAACCTGAAAGCAACCACTGATGAGCAAGTGTTTCTGTGGTAACAGGTGCCCTTTTTAGGGAAAGCAACCTAAACTGATTTCATGGGGGCAAGGGCTGGGGGCAGAGCACTCCATAGGTAGGTCCTTCAGAAGGCACAGAGGCAAGGTCGCTCAGGGAAGAAAGTGCACTTCACATCCTTTGTGACTGCTGCCTCAAATTACTGCTAGTGACCTGAAACTCAAGGGGACCCAATTTAAGCCTGACATGGAAGCGGCCAATATTTTGGCGTTCGTGAGAAATGTACTCTGTTGGTAAAAGAGTCAAGCATTCTCTCTTAGCAAGCACTAAGCACTCATGTGTCTCCTGTTACCAGATACGCACAGCTACGTGCTTCTATTTTAACCAGATATTTACATCCAAGCAAGGATCGCAGATGGTCCTAGGTTCTTATCACATCCTGAGAAATGCTAGGAGACTTTAAACATCCGGGATTTGCGTCTTTTGGCAAACCGTGGAGATAAATGCTTTTCATTCTGCTACCTATGTATAGGTTTATCTCAGGGAGGCGCTCTTCCTTTGTGGCATCTCAGCAAGAAACTGACAGTGTCTACATTTCCTATGAGTAGAATGCTTTGCATTGCTCCAAGGTTCATAATTACATGTTTGTGACTTCATCCTCAACAGCCTCACCCCATGAATACAGATAACATCTTACAAAAGAGGAGGCTGGGAACGACTCAGACAGACAGGGGAGGAGGAGAGAGAGGCTGATGTGCTCAGTGACCATCTCCTGGCGAGGCTCTGGGACAGCCAGTGGGGGGAACTTGGCTCTCCAGGTTTCCAGAGCAGACTCTGGTCTGAAATACTGACCTTCTGTTTCATGGGCTGTGAAGCACCCTTGGGAAGAAGAAATACTCAACCTATAGGTTGACATTTTATTTATATCACATCCCTTGTTGAATTGTTCTGAAGAACCCGAGGTGGCCGTGGCATTCCTTCTCTTTATTCACTTGGTTACAGTTTAAAATTTGAATAGCTGTTTATGCTGGAAGGCTGAACACCCAATCAGCAGTCTTTGAATTGAAGCTGTATTGTTCACTCATGGAAATGCCTGTTTCATCTGTCAGTTCTCTTTTATAGTGAGCCTAATAATTTATGCTTGCTAAAGATGTTTTCTGACCTGTGATTCCATTGCCAGTTAGGAAAGGGCTTTGGCAGCATTCACACTTCCTTTCGTAATAGGGGGCCACTAAGGTACAATTTAGTGAAATTACTGCTCCAGTGCACTAATGGTACCCAGACCCAGGCTGGGGGAGGGCAGAGGGGTAAGGGTGAGGGACCCTAGCCTTTAGAGAGGGCCACTAGACTCCAAAGAAAGATATCGTGGAGAGGGGCCTCTTTGGGAGCCGCCTCCTTCCCTGGAGGTCTGCATGACCCTGTGGTGCCCTGATGGCTGAGTTACCGCCCCCCCCCCCCCCGCGGAAATACCAGAGGGCATTGCATGCATGGAACTTCACATAGCGTCCGCGAACACAAATAAAAACGATTCGTTTTCATCCAGAAAATTTGTATCAGCTCTCCAAATTTATCTTATTAAAAAAAATGTCGTGATCCTATTAGATAGGATGACCCATTTAAGAAAAAAGTTGGCAGGAAAAATCCTTTGTGTCCCTTAAGAAAGAGGATCTATATGCGCTTCAACTATGTGTTCTTTATCTTATTACTGTTGAAATCACATTATGTTAAGTGGGACTTCTGTAAATGGGCCACCCTGCATTATAATTATAGTCTTTTCAGATATTTAATTTGCAAGTTATTGGCAGACCTGTCCTGAAAAGAACTTTTCTAATTGCAAATGGAATTCTTCTCCAGGTGAAGTGTATCTTTTCCTTTTTTGATTCTCTCATAAAACTTTGTTTCTATTTTTCTCAGGGCATTTATCTTATCCTCAGAAATAATCATTTGTGTACCTGTTTTGTACTTTATCAGGTTTGTCAACTTTCTGAGGTCGGTAACTTGGTCTTACTCATTTTGTATTTACTCCGGCCCCCATCTCAATGCCTTTCTTGTAGGAGGGACTCAGTGAATATTGGTGAATTGATTTCAAGAATAATTTTAACAAAACATCTTAAATTGAAATAGAATCTCTCCCAACATATTCTCATTAGCTTGAGACACAGATCTGAATGCTCTATGATGTTGAGTGCACTTGGAAAGCAGACTTTGCCATAGACATAAAGTTTAATAGAATGAATAAGTAACAATTGTGAATAAATCCAAAGCAGAAATTTCAGAGGATTTTGGATTTTTTAAAAAAAAATTAGGTAAATATTTTGAATAATATATTTTATGTCTATAGCCACATTCCCCTGAACACACCCGATCTCATCTGAATAACGTATTTTAAGTTTGTTCTTACTGACATTTGGCTTTAATTGTACTTGTAACAAAAATGTTGAAACACCTCTGGAGGAACTGGGGGCTTATGGGCATGAGAATCATGGTGCAGCTAAGTTTGCAAAGTATTATAAGACAATGAGAACTCATGATGTTGTAGTGCTTTGAGGTTCAAAAAGGGTTTTCATATTGAGGTAAGGGTTAATAATCCCTTTCTAAGGCTAACTTCAGAAAGGTTCTCTGACTTGCTTGGCATGATTAAATGAGTAAAGAACAGAGCTGAAGCTGAGCATGAGGCTCAGACTATGAGAGCCACCTCTCTCCAGTGATACCTGCTGCCTCATTTTTGTCTTCCAAGTTATGCCTCTTTTTAAAAATAAATAAGCAAAAGATGGTGTCAGTCATCTTAAACCATAGCTTCTGTTTTACAGAGGCACAGAATTTCAGAGTTAAGAAGGACTGCAAAACTTCTGACATAAAATTATTCAGTTTAAAGTTAAGAAAGGGAGAGCTTTTATTATTTTTCTTGTTGTTAAGAACAGCAGGTTATAGAATTTGTTGAACTCATTATATTCTGGTTGCTAAGCTATTTCTATTCTATCAATAAGGACACAGTGTGCAAAAGGACCAGCAATTTGCCAAACATCACACCTAGAAAATGACAAAAGTGGGTTGGCTATACCCAAAACCGGTACAGTGGTTCAAACTTGTGCCGTGACATGCATTAGCTACAGTTACACAAACAGTTAACAGCAGAATCAGGCATTGGGATGGATTATAGCACTCCGCCAATGCTTTTGCTCAATAATTGATAAGAACTCCATGGAGTTCCTTGCCCCATCTTCAAATCCCTTTTTCCAATTGAACCTCTTTTTTTTTTTTTTTTTTTTTTTTTAGAACTGCTCTATAGGATCAACAGAATTGCTTTTAATTATGTATTTGTTTTTAACTTAAAAGTTTGGCCTACCTTTCTTGGGACTTAGATCTGACTGGATTTCACTTCTGATTTTCATATTCCAAGTTCAAATGCCTATTTATACTGAAACATGCTTAATGGAAAGTGAAAATCAAGTGATGTAACTAGAAAACGTCCAGAGAAGAATGACTGCAGTGATAAAAGTGGAAGTAGGTGTTCTCCGAAGGCAGATAAACTAAAAGAATAGGTTCAGCTTCAGTCTTGAAAGGTGAAGGCTCTAAGTATGGGCAACACCTTGTTCAAAGTTAAAACACTGTTATGTAAATTTCTAAGTAAACATGAATATGTTCCCCAAACCCCAGTACTCTCCCTCGTGGATATTTCTTTTGGAATTTATATATCACTTACATGTACTTTTCCCTAGAATAGCCTTTACTCCATGATTATTGTAGCTACTTTTGTCTATTTCTAGTTGCCTCTGGGTGATTATAAGTTCGCTAAGCCTTCTTGCCCACCCTTGTGTTTCTGGTTGTTTTTGCATGGCACCATTCACTAGGTAAGTCCTTAATAGATATTTATTTAATTTAACTCAACTGTAAGTTTCAGGTGAACATGAAGCACAGTTTTATGAGGTGGCTAATATATTTATGAGGAGTGATGGTAGATTTAAGTTCTCAGCAGATTCAAGAAATCTTTACGTAGGTTAAATACTGGCACACCCGTGTTTATTGTTAAGGTATTAGTCATATTTGCAGAAATAAATTACTTTTGGAGGTGTGAATCTGAATGACAGTATGTCCTGCCACAGAATGAATCCCTCTTGGCATATTGGACTGGATGATCCTTGGTTTGACTTAATATGACATTATCTTTACTAACGTTTTTACAAGTTGTACGAAATGAGTATGGAAACTTCATGTATTAATTTCTTCCAAATATCCTGCAGGTCATAGTTATTACAAAATATTATCCTGATTGTCATTCTGGCTGATATTACTTTGATTAACCTCACTAGTTTGGCTTTTTGGTCAGATGAGTACTTGTAGAAAGCCAACATATTAACAAACTTTTACCTCAGTGGTAAGAATGCGAATGCAGGGCTCTGTTTTTCCTTCCTACCATGTATCACACCATTCTTCATTCGAACCCCTTGGCTCTGATCTCCAGGCTTTCTAAGAGAGCCCTACCTAGGCGACTAACATAGATGGGTCAGAAGTAGGTCTCCAAGAGCAGCTTGTGGATAGCTTCAGATTATGACTTGTGATAGTGGAAAGTGCTTATTGCTGATCCCATTTTTTCCTTTGCTTTTACCTTCTCAGTATCCTGTTGGGATGTAAGCACCACAGCTACTAGTAAAACAATTTGGCTTTTTGTAACAGGGAGCTCCATCTGGTGTAAACATGTAGAGGGATGCCCTTGGTGATAGTGTGTGGGAAATGTGGGAAACAGAGACAAACTACTCTTCATAAACTGTGTGCCCTCCAGTGAGTTCTCATTCAGTATAGGCTGTGGCTGACACGTAGGTCTTGAACTTGGACATGACCTAGGACTAGATTGTGGCTGCCTATGAACCACAGCTCTGCTGTTCAAATGTAGCGACTGCTGCAAATGTGCATTGTGCAAATAATTCTCTTACACTGACCTTAAAGTAGTGACACAATCTCCGTTCGAGCATTTGCACAGAATAAAGCGATGACCCGGTAACAAGCAGGTAGTAGACACTCAGAAATGAATGCACAGACAGGGGACAAAGCATAGTCCGATTGTGCCTAGGGAGCTGGTAATAGTAGAGGATATCAGGGACATGTTTTTCCCTTTACATCTAAAAGGTGAGAGTGGAAGGTGAGAGCAAGGGTGAGTTGGTTATAACTAGTCTTCAGGATGAGAGGGAGAATTCTCCTTGCTTAAATTTATCACTCCCCGCCCCCCCCCCCTTACCCAACAAGTATGTTAGATAAACCAGGGGAAGTTCAGTTGAGCATAGCTGCTACACAGCTTCTATAGTCTAGGAGACTCGGAAAGAAAGTGGTTTATTTAGTGTATGGTGCTTTGCTAGTTGAAAAGGTGTTTTGTAAATCTTCATCATTACTTTTCATTATCATGCTATTGCTATTATTCTTGTTTCTGCAGGCTAGGCAGTGTGCCATGCCTTTCTGTGGGACAGATAGCACTTCCCCACAAACAGAATCCTTTGCCTATCCCACTTTGGTTAGCTATCGGATGAAAAGATTAGCGAATAAAGCTGTATCTGAGACCCATTCTGTAGCCTCCATATATTTACATAAATTCCTTGAAAAGTAAATAAAAAGAAGCATATGAATAAAACGGTGGAGACATGTGAGATCCAAAGCAACTACTTATTTGAAGGAAGGAAGAGACAGTCCTATGTTGTTATAATTAAAGCGTGTATGCCGGTTCATTTACTATTTTCGGTGAATTTTAATTGAGTTGTGTCTCATTTTTATAAATGTTGTCAATCTTCATTTTCTCTGTCTCCCATGGACCAACTTGAACACACATACAAATGCGGATCTCCACACCAGCATGTTTTGGGGGAGCACTGTCTACAGATATACCCTAGCACCCACTTGTATATAGTGACACATAGAACTATAAACACGAAAGCATCCAACCTTGAGGGAACACCCATAAGACCGAGAAAAAGGCGTCTTTTAATGTATTTATTTTATAGACACAAAGCCCAGCTAGTAATCAGTGTTGATAACTTTGGATGTCTGTTTCCCTGATGTAATGGCTAGACTGGGGCAGTAACAATACTTCATTATGCTATTCAGAGTGTATGGCAGGATTCAGTCAGAGCGAGACTCAAAACCTGGCCCACAGCTGAAAGCAGAGATGATGCATTAATCCACAGCAACGCTCTCTCCCCCGCTGCTCCCCTCAGCCTTCAGCCCCTAAGACTGGATATCATTTTTCTTCATAAAACTAGTAGTACTCGAATCAAGCACATGACAGTTAAGGTTTGTTTAGTCTTTCAAGCAGGTGATCTCAGGATCAAACTTCCCAAGCGAGAAGCTGATGGAATACAAATAGTTAAGAAGAACACGTTTGAAGGGGGAAAAATTGTCCAGCCCCATCTGTCAAACTGTGCGTATGACATCATCAGATATTCTGCACTTGTTTGCAGCTATTCAGGCCGGCCCGCCCTGCAGTCTCCGCTTTGTGTTCCAGTTTCCTTTACAGGGCCAGCGGGCTGGAAAATTACCACATGCTGTCACAGTTAGCTCAGCCAGGTCTTGTTATCATTGTTTCCAAGGAATCCATTCATTCCGTTATTTTACATATTGGGCAGACGTCCTGCCACTGAGGCTTGGGCTGCAGTAACTTGAAGGGCCAAACGTTAATGGGCCTCTATTGTTGGTAGAATGGCAGTGCAATACGTGGGAAAAAATACCCAGACAGCTCCCTGACACTGGTTTAGGACCTCTAGACTTAGGGGGTAGCCTGTGAAGATCTTTTATGTAAACAAGCCTTCAATAAACAATGAATATCTCCTGTGTCAATATTCATAACCCATCAATAAAAAAAAATATAAATCTTCAACTAAAAAAGAGGCCCAAATGTATTATGGATGATGGAGCTTTTCCTTAAAGTAATCTAAAGAACGTTGGCAAGTCTCCTTCTAAACACTGCTAATTTATGAGGGGGGGGGGGGTGGGGAGGGAAGCATTGTTGGGGCTTTGAGGAAAGAAAGGCGTTTGATTTGGGGCTGGCAGTATTCTCACTGCAATAGATAATACAGTGTGTAAGTTTTGCAGCTTCCACCAGTACTAGACAGAAATAAAGACAAGGGCCTTGGTGACACATTACATCTTCACCATGCTGGCAATTTAAAGAAAGTTAGTGAAAACATTAGAAAAATTGCTTAGGATAAAGTCTAACTTGAAGATGAATCATGTTATCTTGATTGATTAGAACATAGATAAGTATACAGTTTCCAACACTGAAAAATCCCTCACGAAAGAGAAATAGGAAAATCTATTCTTTATGGAAGATATACAGTGGAGCTGTGGTTCTTGTTTTTGTCTTTTTTTTTTAATGGTAAAGTTTCCTGTTCCAAGATGTATCTGATCTTCTGACCGTATAGTTTATTGGAAAGGGATCGTGAAGTGATATGGATGTTCCAGTTCTTATTACTACCCTCAGAAACTTCTTCCACTGAATTTTCTTTTCCTCAGACAAGAGAAGACTTGGTAACAAGACCTAGATACTCAAACTAGGACAGATATGGTAATTAGGAAAGTTCACTGGAATTTAGAAAAGCTGTCATTCAAGTCTTATCGTTTTAAACATTCTCATGGTTAGCTCAGCTGTTATTTTAGTTAGTTTGCTTTATTGGTTCACCACAGAGATCCAAATGGCCCCGGAGAAGTTTATATCAGGATGGTTCTTATCCCAAAACATCTTTGAAGAATGGACATGGGGTTGAACCGTTCAAGTTGGGTGAAATGAGAGAGAGATAGGACTAGCCTGGTCCTGGCAAACACAATCCACACCACAGTTAAGATGAAATACGTTGGTTGTGTGAAGAAAGGTGGCCTATCCTAAAGCCAAGTTTTCACCTTGTCGTCTTTATAAAACATCTAATTTCAACTCATCAAACATCAAAAATCAACAGATGATTTTTGTGTCTGGCAGCTAATTTTAAATGGTTTTTTCTGTTTAGCTGACATTAAGAGCCAATTGAGATAAATTTAATTTTCCCTAAAAGTACTATATGTCAGGACTAGATTTCCTAACCCTCACCCTTCAAGCAATCATAATCGTTTTGTAAACTACTGATAATGTTATCTTTGAGAGAAAAGTTTTCTTCAGTGTATAAAATGTGACATTAAGATAAATGCTAAAATGTGGCAGTCTTCATTCAAATAGAATATTTTAGGGGATCATATAGAATTTGGAAATCGGTATTTATAAAAGGGTAAATAGCATCCTTTTCAACCAATTATTCTATTCTTCTAGTGTTTCTTTCATCTCTCGATTCTTATGCCAGGTTTCTGTAACATAAAACATGAATTTGATAAAGAAGGTGTACTTTGACTTCAAAGTTACATTAGGCATGCTGCTGCTTCTGATACCCCAAAGCATCACACTTATGCCTAGATTGAAAGTGAACTTTAGATTTAACCCCAAATTATTTAATAAATCAGACCACTAAATGATATAATATCACATTTAAGATATGCACTAAATTAAACAGGTCTCTCCGTAAGTGCTAAAAAAATATTACCTTAACTTAAGCAATACCCTGCATTTACTACCATGGACAAGACATCAAGCTGTGTTATTTAGCAATTAGTTTATTGTTTAGTAATTAATAGTAACTTCCACATGAAAACGTATTATGAAGAATAATATTGCTAATAGTGACTTTTCTTAAAAACAAACAAACAAAATACCCCCCAAAACGAAATCACTGCAGTTACTTCCTGCATTTAAAAACAAATTCACTTGTAGAATGAATAAAAAAAATTCATGCAATATATTGACTGTTTGAGAGAAATATTTTCTGTTTATGTATCCAGTCAACTAGTGATATCCTCATGCCCAATTTCTGATTCTTTGTCACCACCTGGTTCCTATGAAGAAAATATTTCCAAGAAATCACTCTAAAGTAACTTAAACTTTTTTTTTTCCAGATGGGCCTTCACATCATATTAGAAACTTTTTATAATATTAACAATTTTCTTTCATCTTATATTAGAATCATATAATTTTAGAATTTGAATTGCCTAACAAGATATGACCATGCAATCATTTCAGCAATTTTCATTTCATATTAGTGAAAACAAATACTAATATAATAGGATGCTAACATGAAAAACCCTAATAGAACATGACAAAACTCTTCATATTTTATTTATGCATTCTTGTTGTTCTTCTCCATTTCAACATTTTCTACTTTGGTTTATGGGAAAGTTGCATGAGCTTGCATGTTTTTGAATATCAATTAAGTGATATTGTAATGAAACAGTAATGCAAAAGTTAAGTGCTGTAAGGCCAATATACTTCTCTGGGTCATCAAGTCTTTGTGTGAATGATAATGCTTGCATTTGGTTTTGCTATTTATTTCAATTAAGTTTAGAAATTGGACTATTGCAGAAAGAAAATAAAAAACTTTTGTAGTTGAGGATGAAGATGCATTGAGTTAAAGAAATAATGCAATTATCGAGATAATTTACTGCCTCCCTCTCACTCCAAGTATCCAGGTAATAGAGATAAAAATGAGCTTTTGCCTTGAATTATGCAGGTGACTGCTTTCATTTTTTACTCTGATTCTCTTTCATTACATGGAGTATGTTCATCCAAAGTCTTTCCTTAAGCCCAGTTCATTTGAGCAGGGTTGCTGGCACTGCCCATTGAGGAAGCAGACGGGAAGGAAATAGTCAAATGTCTCATCCTAAGGGTCTACTAATAGAAATGAAGAGTGAAGACACTCCACTATTCACTCTTGCTTGTTTGTTTTTTGATCTATCTCATTTGTATCAAGAAGAATTGCACTGGGATTAAATACAGCATCTTCTCGAGTGAGAAAATATCTTGTCCTAACGGTAAAACGCTTTGATCTTTTTAAATTTGCTTTGCACACTAAAGATAACAGTATTGAACAGGCATTGCTAAAGGAAAAGAGCATGAACTCTATAGTGTTTGGCAGGAAATATGACCCTCTCATCATTCATTTCACTTCATTTGCATTTATGGTGATCTGTAAAATCAAACAGGAAAATTTTGGTCTATGTGCCCGGAGCTTTTCTTTTCTGCCATATACCGCACTATAATAGAATAGAGACATAGCTTATGCACTTCAGTAAACAGGATTCACACAAGGTCAAAATTATCTTTGAAAAATCCTATAGGAAGTTACCACATTGGAGGATATATTTATTTATCCTGTCTTTAATAAATCCAGCACAACCTATTTGTCTTCTAGACTGCTATTAATTCAGTTGAAGATAAGATGAAGGCAGTGACTTGTATTTAGTGGTCAAACCTTCAAAACACTTAGATCATCCCATGGTGAGATGTTCACATTATGCATGGCAGGTGGTAACTGAGATTTCATATTTTCTGGATCATGTTTATGTCAGGACATGTTATCAGTGAGAAGAATGGTGGGCAGAGTTTAGATTTTTTATGTTTCTCTTTTCCCCTCTGCCAACTCTTCTTCATTTCTTTTTTTTCTGATCTGAATGAATATAGTTGACAAAAAGTAAGTTAAGTATGTCTATAATTGTTTCCACTGTAATTACTTGGCTAATTTTCTGTCTTCCCTTATAATGTAGCCTGCCTGAGCAGAGCACAGGACTAGGTTTATCTTACTTGCTGTTGTGTTCTCAGCACCTACTTTGATGCTGCCATCAACCCATTCAAGAAATATTTGTTTAAAAAATGAATAAACCACTCACCCAGCTTAATGCTGGTAGACTCATACACATTTGACTTATAAGCAGAAACTAACAGAAGTGATGCCATCAAGATGGTGATATAGGCTGTTCCTGACTTCATGTCCCCTTACAAGAAGAACAAACAAAAACTATTCATGAACAAGACACTGCTGTGAGAATCCTAGAACATGGAAGTGAGGCTGAAGCACCCCCTGCACCTCAGGGACCAAGAGAGACTGCATTAGCAGAGTAAGAGAGGTGGCTACACATTGAGCACTTTGCCCTGCCTCAGGGCTGTGCAGCACCACATGGAGAGGTCTCCCATGAGTCTTAGGTTCCTCCACCAGCCTCCCTTAGCATTGTGGGTTGCTTTGTGGAAACCCCTACTCTGATCTTGCAATATGGGAAGTGCAGGAGAAACATTGGGGTCCAGCCCTTGGCAATTTGACTATGACAGAGAAAAGGGGGAGGGGCTTGCAATAACCAGCACATGGATCTTAGCAGACTAGGTTCATACCTACAGAGCCCAAGTAGTAATCCTAACCTCTTGGCTTATCTGCAGAGCCATGTTGGGAGCACACTCTGAGCAAAGAACTTGGTGGGATGCAGATCTGCCTGATTCAGATCTTGAAATGAGGAGATTTGCTGGACCTGGATCCTAGTTTGCCCGCTCTCAGGCAAGGTGTTGAGTCAAGGCCCCACCTGCTGTGAAGAGTGTCTTCCAGCCCCATTTACCAGAAGGCCTGTGATAACTCTTGGAAGCTCTGTGGACCAGCAATACTCAAGCCTACAAATGGGCAGAGCAGATTGCCCTCAGAGCAAAGCCAGTACTGGGTGTAGAGGCTTCTTTTGATATATATAGAGATATCTATATAGATATCTCTATATATATCTATTTATCTATATATCTAGATATATATATATTTTGATATATATCTCTTTTGATATATATATCTATATATAGATATATATGTATCTTTTGATATATATATCTATATATATCTATATATATCTATATAGATATCTATATGTATCTATATAGATATCTATCTATATCTATATCTATATCTATATCTATATCTATATCTATATATCTATATCTATATAAATATATATGTATATATATCTATATATATCTATATCTATATAAATATATATCTATATATATATCTATATAGATATCTATATCTATCTATATCTATCTATCTATCTATATATAAATTCATAGTTACGACTGAGGGTAGCTCCTGGCTACCTCCCTTTCCAAGGGAGATCCTATTTGGGAAATTAGGAGTAGCCTGGAGTGGCCCTTCCCTTTTCTGCCCAGGAAAGAGGGCTGAGACATAGCTTCACTCACTGTAGAGAGTGTCTTCCAACCCCTTCTAACCAGAAGGGATGGTGAAAACACTTGACAACGGTATGGGCCAGCAGCACTTAAATTGAGAGAAGGGCAGACAAAGTTAATAGTTTGCAGAGCAAAGACAGTGGCCCTGTTCAGCCAAGAGACTTGAGGTGTGAGTTGGGTTAAGACAGCAAACAAAGTTTTACTGGTTTTAAATCGCTTTTTTTTAATATATGAAATTTTTTGTCAAATTAGTTTCCATACAACACCCAGTGCTCATCCCAAAAGATGCCCTCTTCAATACCCATCACCTACCCTCCCCTCCCTCCCACCCCCCATCAACCCTCAGTTTGTTCTCAGTTTTTAAGAGTCTCTTATGCTCAAAGTTTTACTGGTTTTAAAGCTGCCTTTTCCACTGGACCTGGAGAGGGAATCTCATTTGTAGTACTTATTATTGTTGAATACAGCCTTCAGTTTGTCTGACCAGGGGAACTAACCAGAGTACACAGGAAGCTGTGTAGCCTATTTAATAGTCCTACATACAGTGGCACAGAGAGCATAGCCCATGGCTTCTATCTGTAGAACAAAACCAGTGGCCTCATCTGACCAAGGAATTGCATGCTTATTCAGGCCTGATTCAGGCTTCGAAACAATGAGCTATATAGGCCCTGAATTGCAGCCTGTTGCCCTGCCAGGGCAGGGAAACTAATTTATACCTCAACTATTATTGAATATAGTAACAAGTCGTAACCATCTAGTAAACCTGCCCAGAGAATCCAGGCTTCTGTGGAGCCCATCCAACAGTCTCACTTAGATAGAGAACCAAGCCAGCAGTCCTATCCAGCTGTTCTCAGCCAGTGGCAGCCCTTCCCACCCATCTCCATTCTCAGAGCTTGAATAGTTGCCTTGCTCAAACATACACTATAATAGCAGGCCTCTCCTGTCCACAAACATTGCCAGCAGACACATCCAGAAACCCAACTGAGCTGACTGGTAAAAAGCTGTTTCTGCCAAAACAAACCTATAAAGTAGAGAAGAGGAACCTCATTACTCTACAGATACTAACATAAGAAATCAAGTATCATGAAAAATCAGGAAAATGTGACACCATCAAAGAACAATAAAGGTCCAGGAACTGACCCTAAAGAAATGGAGATCTTTGAACTATCAGACAAAGAATTCAGAATAATCCTCATAAGGAAGTTTAGTGAACTTTAAGAAAACACAAACTGACAAGTAAATGAAATTAGGAAAACAATGCATGTACAAAATGAGAAATTTGACAAGGAAATAAGAATCATTAAAAAAAAACCCAAGTCAACAGAGAATCCTAGAGTTGAAAAATATAACTGAACTGAAGAATTCAATAGAGAGTTTCAAAAGTAGACTTGCCCATGCAGAAGAATCAAAAACCTTGAGGATAGGACATTAACAATTACCAACTCAGAGGAGTAAAAATAAAAAAGAATAAGGAGTGAAGAAATCCTACAGGAATTATGGGACATAATGAAAAGAAACAATATTTACATATGGGACTTTCAGAAAGAAAAGAGAAAGAGAAAGGGACAGAAAGTATATTTGAAGCAACAATGGCTGACAGCTCCTCAAAGTTGGGGAGAGAAATGGACATCCAGATCCATGAGGCTCTAATAATTCCAAATAGGTTCTACCTGAAAACAGCTATACTAAGACCCATTATAATTAAATTTTGAAAAGTGAAAGGGAATTTTAAGAATAGCAAGAGAAAATAGAGAAGTTATGTACAAGGGAGCCACATAAGACTACTAGAATATTTCTCAACAGAAACTTTTCAGACCAGGAAATAATGGAATGATATATTGAAAATTTTAAAAGAAAATAACTGTCAACCAAGAGTTCCGTACCCAGCCCCGCTGTCCTCCAAAATGAAGGAGGTATAACAGCTTTCCCAAACAGAGAAAAGTTAGGGAAGTTCATTACCACCAGACCTGGCTTAAAAGGAATGCTAAAGGGAGTTCTTAGAGTGGAAGTAGAAGAACATTAATTTACATTATAAAAACATAAAAAGGTATTATAAATGTTATTGGTAATGCTAAATATATAGCCATAGATTCTGCATTATGGTAATAGTGGTGTATAACTCAGAATTGTAATTTAACAGTTAAAAGGATGTTACAAAAATAGCCATAAATACAATAATCTGATATTAGTTACACAATATAAAAAAACATATGGATTATAACAGCAAAAACCTAAACTATGAGGAGGAGAAGAAGTAAAGTATAAAGTATACAAATTCTATCAAAGTGAACTTGTTATCAGGTTAAAAATAGTGTAATAAATTTAAGACATTTTGTGTAAGCCTTATAGTAACCACAAGGGAAAAACTTGTAGTAATTACACAAAAACATGATAAAGAAGTCAAAGCATACTGATACCAAAAGACATTAACCCCCATCCAACAAAAAAAAGACAACAGGCTAAGAAACAAGGAAAAACGGATCTCCAAAATAACTAGAAACAATGAACAAAACAGCAGTCATAAATCCTTATCTGTCAATAATTACTTTAAATGTAAATAGATTAAACTGTCCAATCCAAAGACATAGAATGAATAAAATGGATAAAAAATAAGATCCAACCATATGCTACCTCACTTTAGCACTTGAAGTCTCACTTTAGCCTTGAAGACACACATGACCTGAAAATGAAAGGAGGGAAAAAGACATTTCAAGCAAATAGTAACCAGAAAATCAGGGGTAACTATATTTATATCAGACAAAATAGATTAAAAAGAGACAAAGAAAGTCATTATATAATGATAAAAAAGTCAATGCATCAAGAAGGTATAGCAATTTTATTTTATTATTTTATATGACAGATGGCATAGTCTTGGCTTTAGGAGTAGATTCCCATGATTCATCACTTACATACAATAACCAGTGCTCATCCCAACAAGTGCTCTCCTCAATGCCCAATGCCCATTTACCCAACCCCCTACCCCCACCAAACCTCAGTTTGTTCTCTGTATTTAAGAGTATTTCTGCAGTCAACATTGAAGCACCTAAATATATAAAGCAAAGACTAACAGAGTTAAAAGCAGAAATAAACAGCAGTACAATGATAGTTGGGATTTAATATCCCATTATCAACGATGGATAGATCATACAGCTAGAAAATCAACAAAGAAACCACAGATTTTAACAACACTATAAACCAAATAGACCTAACAGATATTTTGTCCAACAACAGCAGAGTACACATTCTTCTGAAGCACACATGGAACATTTTTTAAACATTTTTTAAATGTATTTTAAATTTGTTTTTGAGAGTGAGTGTGTGAGCAGGGAAGGGACAGAGAGAGAGGGAACAGAAGATCCAAAGCAGGCTCTGCACTGACAGCAGCAAGCCTGTTGCGCACCTCGAACCCACAAACGGCTCATGACCTGAGCCGTTGTCAGACATTCAGCCAACTGAGCCACTCAGGCATCCCTACGTGGAACATTTTGTAGGATAGGCCACATGTTAGGCCACAAAACTTTATATAATTCAAGAAGATGGAAATCATATCAACTATCTTTTCTGCCCACAATGGCATGCAACTAGAAATCAGTTACAAGAGGAAAACTGGAAAATTCATGAATATACAGAGATTAGACAACAATCTCCTGAACAACACATGACTCAAAGAAGAAATTAAAGGGGAAATAAAAAAAGCTTCTTGAGACAGCAAAAATGGAAACACAGCATACCAGAACTTATGGGATGCAGCAAAAGCAGTTCTAAAAGGAAAGTTTATAATAATAAGTGCCTACATTAAGAAACAAGAAAGTTCCCAAATAAACAACCTAGCTCTATGCCTTAAAGAATTAGAAAAAGAAGAACAAACTGAGCCCAAAGTTTGCAGAAGAAACAAAATAATAAAAATGCAAGTAGGAATATATGAAATTGAGATGAGAAAAACAATAGAAAAGATTAACTAAACTATGAGTTGATTCTTTAAAAAGATAAACAAAATTGACAAACCAAGGAAAATGAGAAAGACAAAGAAAATGAGAAAGGACTTGAACCAACAAAATTATAAATGAAAAGGAGACATTACAACTGACACTACAGATATTCAAAGGATTATAAGATGCTACTCTGAACAACTATATGCCAACAAACTGGACAACCTAGAAAAAATGGCAAAATTCTTTAAAACATACAACTTAACTAAGACTGTATCAGGAAGAAATAGAAAATATGAGTAGACCAGTTACTAGTAAGGAGAAGTGAAGAAAATAAATCTCCCAGTGAAGAAAAGCACAGGACCGTATGGCTTGACTGGTGACCAAACATTTAAAGAATTAACACCAATCCTTTTCAAACTCTCTCACAAGTCAAAAAGGAGGAAACACTCCCAAACTCATTTTATAAGACCAACATTATCCTGGTATGGAAACCAGAAAAAAGACACTACTAGAAACAAAACAAAAGAAAACTATAGGACGATATCCCTGATAAATATAGATGCAAAAATTGTCAACAAAATACTAGGAAACCAAATTCAGCAGCACACTAAATGATCATCCACCATGATCAAGTGGGATTTATTCCTAGAATGCAGGGATGATTCAACATATGCAAATCAAACAGTGTGATATATCAGATTAATAGAATGAAGGAAAAGAATCATGTGATCATCTCAATAGATGCAGGAAAAGCATTAAACTAAATTCAACATCCATTCAGAATGAAAGTTTTTCCTCTAAATTCAGGAACAAGACAAACTGCTGTTCAATATAGTACTGGACATCCTAGCTAGAGTAATAAGGCAAGAAAAAGAAATAAAAGATATAATTGGAAAAGAAGAAATGACATTCTATTTGCAGATTACATGATTTTATATTTAGAAAATCCTAAAGACTCAACCAAGAAACTGTTGGATTTAATCAATGAATTCTGTAAAACTGCAAGATAGAAAACTAACATAAAAAATCAGAAGCATTTCTATATAGCAACAGTGGAGTTTCTGATAAGGAAATAAAGAAATCAATCTCATTTATAATATCATCCCAAAACAATAAAATACTTTGGAATAAATTTAACTAACAAGGTCAAAGATGTCTACAGTGATAACTTTAAAACACATATAAATGGAAAGGTATCCTGTGTCTATGTATTGGAAGTATTCATATTGTGAAAATGTCAATCCTGCTGAAATCCATCTATAGATTGAATGCAATCCCTATCAACATTTCAATGGCATTTTTACAGAAGTAGAAATAGCAGTACTAAAATTTATATGGAGTCACAAAAGACCCCAAAAAGCCAAAGAAATCCTGTGGAAGAACAAAGCAGGAGCTATTACACTTCCTGATTCCATGCTATACTATGCAGTTATAATCATCAAAATTATATTGAACTAGCATAAAAACAGACATATAGACCAATAGGAAAAAAATCACAAGCCCAGAAATAAGCCCAGACCTATATGGTCAACTATTATTGACAAGAGAGCCAAGAAAACTCAATGGAAGAAAGACAGTCTCTATTAAATGGTGCTGGGATAATTAGATATTCTTATGTAAAAGAATGAAAGTGGACCCACATCTTATATCACTCATGAAAATTAACTTAAAATGGATTAAAGATTTAAATGTAAGACTTGAGGGGCGCCTGGGTGGCGCAGTTGGTTAAGCGTCCGACTTCAACCAGGTCACGATCTCGCGGTCCGTGAGTTCGAGCCCCGCGTCAGGCTCTGGGCTGATGGCTCAGAGCCTGGAGCCTGTTTCCCATTCTGTGTCTCCCTCTCTCTCTGCCCCTCCCCCGTTCATGCTCTGTCTCTCTCTGTCCCAAAAATAAATAAACGTTGAAAAAAAAAATTTAAATGTAAGACTTGAAATCATGAAATTCCTAGAAGAAAGCATAGAAACAAAACTCCTTGACATGGGTCTTCAAAGTGATTTTTTTTTGGATATGACACTTAAAATACAGCAGTAAAATAAAAAATTAACAGGTGGGACTGTATCAAACTAAAAAGCTTCTGCAGAGCAAAGGAAACCATCAACAAAGCAAAAAAGACAATTTATGGAAAGGGAAAAAATATTTGCCAACCATTTATCTGATAAGGAGTTAATGTCCCAAACATGAAGAACTTGTACAACTCAGTAGTAAACAAACATTCCTCCCCCAAGCCCAAATAACCCAATTAAAAAATGGGCAAAGGGCCTCAGTAGTTATTTCTCCAAAAAAGATACAAGAAAGGCCAACAGGAACATGAAAAGATGTTCAACATCACTAGTCATTAGGGAAATGCTAATTAAAACCACAATGAGATCTCACCTATGCCTGTTAAAATGGCTATCCTCAAAAAGACAAGAGATTACAAATGCTGGTTTGAATATGGAGAAAAGGGAACTCTTGTGCACTATTGGTGGGATTGTAAATTGGTACAGCTAGTATGGAAAACAGTATAGAGAATCCTCAAAAAAAAAAAAAATAGAACCATCATAAGATTCAGCAATTCCACTTCTGGGAATATATCCAAAGGTAACTAAAACACTAACTCAAAGCAGCAGTATTTACAACAGACAAGACATAGAAACCATAAGGCTGGTAAAATTTTGTAAAAATAAAGTACTTTTATTAACAAGTAGGAAAGTAGTAAATCTGTGGAATCTAGTACATGAAGTTAGCATAATAATTAAAGTCTGACCTTGCTGTGAGTCCCAAAAATTGTTTAATCTCTTCATTCATCTGTGCATACTGAGGAAGAAAGTGGCCTGTGGAGACGTTAGTAAGCCGGGATCTATCAAAACAACCGTGTTATGTTAAAGTAACAAAGTTAATTATGCTTTTGGTTTATCACTTTCTTTTTGATGCTGTAAAAGTTAACATGGTATGTTTTTTCTCTTCAAAAATATTACATGTGAAAGAACCAAAAATTACATAAAAGTTCCTATTTGAAAAATTAAAAAAAAAAAGTAGAAATGATGAAAGCATTATGGAATACTCTTGGATCCATTGCTCATTGAGGTCCAGTGGGCACAAGGGGCAGCCACACTTTAATTCTGGCATTAGAAGAGGTTGAACTGGGAAAAAAATTAGCTAATTCCTTTGCAGGCTGAGTTTGAAATTGGACATGTAGTGGAAATTCTCTGGGTCCTACCTTATGGCAAAGAACACTCAGTGTATTTCCACATAGTCCTCACTGTGCTCATACATTCCAATGTGCTACATTGTTATATTCTCTTCTTTCATGCTGAATATTGCTGGAGTATGGTAGGAAGGGAATTGTAGGACATATGTCTCCTACAGACCAATCGAGTATATGACATATTTATCCCTTTCAGTTTTCAAGAGAATATATTTGGATGAAGTGCTCTGTAAGGTGATAAGACATTACCAATAAGATGTTGCCTTTTTACACATTTGGGCTAGATGACTCATACCCAAATGTATGATCTCCATCACAGACATGACCTTGCATAGGAGATACTACTTATGCATATTTAGAATTAACAGTGAAATATTGGCAACTAGCATTTTTGGTGATGGATTTTAAGCCATGACCAGAGAGATACTGTAAAAATGGAAGGAAAATGAGAAATCTTGGGCTTATCAACATGCAAATCTTTTAAAGAGCACATGAATGATTTACATGTAATATGCTTGGTTTCCTAGAGAAAATAATATTCTTTTTTTCAGTAGTGGCAATATTGTTCTTGGGGCACAAGCATAATAGTAGGCTTACTGTTCCCCTTTTCACATTCAGAAGAGAGCAGTCATCATCCACCTTTGTCACATTTTGTCCCAATTGTGGGAATCCTGGAGCAATCTTTCTACACACATCTTGACTGTGAGAGCCCTAAGAAATTCCATGTTACATGCATGTTCTCTGTGCCACCTGAGATTATCTTGGTGAGCAGGGTGGGTATAAGGAAGTGGTGATATACAAAACCAGAAAGTGTTGTGGTAGCATTTCTTCATTTTGTTGGAGCATCATGGAAAATAAAATACCTGGTTAGAGTGACTGTATTTGGGAATACTTGTAGGTATGTGTAAGGAGGAAGCATTCTTCTCTCACAACATCAGGTGAAAGGGAGGCAGGAAAAGGAGGTAATTAAGAGGGCAAAGACAGAATAAGTTGTATTTATGTTTTAGCTTTCTCATTTCATATTTGTCTGACTTTGGGCAAGGTACTTAGCCCCCTTATTCTTTGATTCTTTATCTGTAAAATGGGGATAACATGGTACTTGCCTTTTAAAATTATTGAGAGGATGAAACAATTAATGCATCCAAAGGGCTTAGACAGTTCCCACCTCCATAAAGTATTGGTCTTTATTAAGATGCTAGAAGCCTGCTTTAGGCTACCCCTTATCTCTCTCTCAGTGGGGAGAAAGGTAGGTTTGTAAATGATACTGTATATATGAACACAAAATTTTGTAACTGGTCCCAGGGCATATATGTTGGCATTTTAAGACCTGGAAATTTTACGTTTCTGGACTGTCTTTTAAAATAATATTTCAGGGGCGCCTGGGTGGCTCAGTCGGTTAAGCGTCCGACTTCAGCTCAGGTCACGATCTCACGGTCCGTGGGTTCGAGCCCCACGTCGGGCTCTGGGCTGATGATGGCTTCCGATTCTGTGTCTCCCTCTCTCTCTGACCCTCCCCTGTTCATGCTCTGTCTCTGTCTCAAAAATAAATGTTAAAAAAAAAAATTAAAATAATATTTCAGAAATTTCATACATTTCCTGTTTTCTTAATTTGCAGTTTTAATTATTGTTCATTGTCTTTCAAACAATTAAGATTTTAAAAAGTGCATAACCAATTACTTATCTTATTCAAATCTTTTAGGAATAGAGTGTACATGAGCAAATAAGATTATTCAAAATAAAATAGCACATGTCTATAACTTTATTGATAGTATTATATTTGATAATTTGTAAAAAATTAAAGGAATGTATGTTACTTATAATATTGCATACTTAGCAATGTGTTTTGGATGTTCGTTGATTAAACACTGTACTTATAGTATTACTCAATCTTTATTTTTTACATATATCTTTAAAGGTCTTTTTATTTAAAAAAACATCACTTTCCCTTCTGCTTTTTTTATGTATGTTTTCTCAAAGGTGTTTATATGATTAACATAGTCTTTTTAGTCCGATCATTTAGGGTTAAAGAAATCAAACACGTTACTTCGTACTCTGTAAATAGTTCCATGTATGTTTCCTATTATTACCAAGGTCTTGCCAAATTGAGTGATCTGTTCAAAGAAGCAAAGTTTGTACCCGGCAGAGTAGAAGAGAAAAGAGAAAGACCCAGATCCCTCTCTCTTTCTTCATAGTTTGTATTACCCATCACCATTCCGTTAGGTTAACAGGATCCTAGTGGGCGTGTGTGTGGCAGAATGTGGTTTTCAAGGCAGAAACGCTGGGGGCCATGTTAAGATCTTTTTTTGAAGCTGCCCATCTCTCATGGAGTTCTTCTGGTAGAGGATGGTTTGTGGATGTGCCTTCTTTGGCTTGTAGCAGAGTTCTTAAGTTTTTGTCCTGACATTTCTATACTGATATCATAAAAAAATGAGATTCTATATTGCTCAGAATGTATTTTAAATTTTTATATTCTCATTATAATATACTTGAGAAATTATCTGACATCACAAAAGCTTCTGATTTTATTTGATTAGAATATCCCAAGGAACTCACACTTTTAAAAAGTTTACTTTGAGAGGAAGAGAGAAAGAGAGAGAGGGAGGGAGAAAGGGAGAGGGAGGGAGGGAGAGAGAGAGAACGAACAAGCGGGGGAGGGGCAGAGAGAGAGGGAGAAAGAATCCCAAGAAGTGTCAATCCCATGACCCATGAGATCATGACCTGAGCCAAAACCAAGAGTTGGATTTTAACCGACAGAGCC
Organism: Prionailurus bengalensis; assembly: GCF_016509475.1. Taxonomy (NCBI): domain Eukaryota; kingdom Metazoa; phylum Chordata; class Mammalia; order Carnivora; family Felidae; genus Prionailurus; species Prionailurus bengalensis. Next base: position 151,348,556 of record NC_057343.1, on the reverse strand, counting down.
CCCCAGGCCCCCCACACCTTTTGAAAAAATTGTTTTGTAGTTTGGAAAGAATTACTCTTTGTTCATCTGGTTAGTTATGTGTTATTTTGTTTGTATATTCATAGTTCATTAAGTGTAGGACTGTACCAATAGGTTTACCTGATGATTTTACAAAGCCTTTTATGACTTGATGTTTTAATTCTGTGATTAAACATTTTTGAATTAGTTTCAGTCTGAAGGGAACTGGAAAGCCATATTATTGCTGATTCTTTTTTCCAGAGGACAGTTAACTCCTAGAACATGCTTCTTCTTCTTCTTCTTCTTCTTCTTCTTCTTCAGTTTATTTATTTATTTTGAGAGAGAGAGAAGAGTGAGCAGGTGAGGGGCAGAAAGAGGGAGAGAGAGAATCACAAGCAGGTTCTATGCTGTCAACATGGAGCCTGACACTGGACTTGATCTCATGACCTGAGCCAAAATCAAGTCAGATGCTTAACCAACTGAGCCACCCACACACCCCTGGAACATACTTTTTTTAAACAGAGTTTAACTACTTGATGTGATTGGGGTCTGGCTCTGAGCCTATCTCAGAATATTGTCAGCTTCCCATTTAGGATTAACCAGTTGGGATTGATTTGGGATTGGGCTATTTCTTCTGGTTAGGGCAAGGGTTTTTATAATGTGTAAAGCTTCACTGAAGCTTTTGATAAAAATGCACCTGCCTGTACCCACTACAAGAAATTGCTTATCGTAGATCTGAGTTGGGGTCTAAGGGTATGTATGTTAAACAGACACTGTATGTAATTTTAATGAATGCTAACCCTTAGCAATTGCTTTAGAGAACACCAATGACCTGCCATAATCTGTCTGCTGTTCTTGTGACTGAGCCACAAATTAGTTGGGACTGAAGATAAATTTCAGATAAATTTCCCACTCTTTGGATAGAAAACAACAGCTTCTCCCCAGTGGAGGAATTCATAAGTTTCCTTTTTTTGAGAGGCAGCATTGAGTAAGAGATGGGCAATGGCTTGTGAAGTGGAATTAAAATCTTTCATGTTTTAAGTTCATTTCAACTTCTGACTCAGCCACTTGCTTGCTGATCAAGCTAGGTGAATTATTTGACCTCTCTAAAGCTCATCATAAGAATGGTGATAGTGTTGTTATAGGACAAGTTTATAATAATGGAGGTATATGATTGTTTTTGACAGGTAGTGGGCACTTATTTTTAGTTTTTACTTTCTTAGTTTTTGCTTTCTCTTGGAAATGTAACATACACAGTGTTATATTAGTTTTAGGTGTATGATATAGTAACTCAGAAGTTCCACACATCCCTTGGTGCTCATTGCAAGTGCATTCCTTGATTTCCATCACCTATTTTAACCTATCCTCCCAACTCCTTCCCCTCTGGTAACCATCAGATTATTCTCTGTAATTAAATGTTTATTTCTTGCATTGACTCTGTCTCTTTCATTTTTTTTCCTTTGCTTGTTTGTTTTGTTTCTTAAATTCCACATATGAGTGAAATCATATGATATTTGTCTTCCTCTGTCTGACTTATTTAGCTTCATATTATACTCTAGCCCGATCCATGTCATTGCAAGTGGCAAGATTTCATTCTTTTTATGGCTAAATAATATTCCACATCTTCTTTATCCATTCATCAGTTAAGGGACACTTGGGCTGCTTCCATATTTTGGCTATTGTAAATAATGCTATTATAGACATATAGAGGTGCATGTATCCCTTTGAATTAGTGTTTTTGTATTCTTTGGGTAAATACCAATAATGTGATTGCTGGATCATAAGGTAGTGTATTTTTAACTTTTGAGGAAACTCCACACTGTTTTCCAGAGTGGCCACACCAGTTTGCATTCCTACCAACAGTACACGAAGGTTCCTTTTTCTCCATATCCTCACCAATACCTATTTTTTCTTGTGTTTTTGATTTTAGCCATTCTGACAGGTGTGAGGTGACATCTCATTGTGGTTCTCATTTGCATTTCCCTGATGACTGATGTTGAGAATCTTTTTATTGTCTGTTGGCCACCTTTATGTCTTTGGAGCAATGTCTGTGTCTTTTGCCTATTTTTTAAATTGGATTATTTGATTTTTGGCTATTGAATTGTATAAGTTCTTTATATATTTTGGATACTAGCCCTTTTTTGGGTATGTCAGAAAATGTAATTTTAATATTATCTTATCCAAGAGTGAAAAAAGACAAGAGGAACTAAAATCACCACTGGCTTGATGCTTTTCAAATACCTTGGATATGCTGATGTTACAGTGCAAGTGCATTAGCATCTGAACATTTATTTTATATCAGCTCCTCGTAAAGGAAATGTTCAACTTTTAATATTTGTGGGCTCTGCTCCTGAGCTCTCTGGGAAGCCATACTTGAACATTTACCAAGGTCAGAATGACTAAGCAAAACCTCAAAGCATGGGCTCTATGTCTGCCTTGAGCATACACTGTACATTTTCTTCATTAAAAAAAAAAAACAAACAAAAAACAAAAGCGAAAAGAGAAATAAAAAGCATTCTGAACATAAAGATAAGAAGAAAAAAAACTTTGCTGGTTGCCGTAAGACTAAAAAGTCATATAGATTGCACATACTAACAACAATAAGATAAAGTCTGTAACTTTATGGAATGTCCTTTGTCATGATGATTTGTAACTCTTTATGTAAAAAACATCTACCACCCTGCAGCAAATATTCCTTCCCTGAGGTACTCTCTTCTTTGTGAAAATTGTGTATCCTGGGCAGCTTTCCTAACTTTGGCTGGCATAAAACCCTTTTCCTTTCTCTTTCAAATTTAAAAAACAAAGGTTTGTTCATTTTGCATCAATACTCCAATGGATGTGATCATGACTGCTTTGTATCATACCAACTCCTGTTATAATTTAGAATTTCCTTTGTTTTTCTCCTTGTAAGAAGTTGGCTTTTCTATGGGTAAACATTTCAATGTGATCTTACAGGATGAGCGTGGAATTTTATTATTGAGAAGCTAGTGCTCAGGCTTTGATCTTTTTGCAGGGTAATCTGCTATTTGGGTACTTTTCTTGTTTTTTCTATCATATGTGCCTTAAAAATAAAACTCAGTGAAATTCCAAAGAAAAAATATTAACTGACATGACTGTCTTTTGTTTTTTTCTGGCAAAATCCAATTCTATGGACTTATACATTCTCCACCCCCCCCCGCCTTTTTTTTTTTTTTTTGCCTCTAAAACTCTTAATTTGTATTTCCATAGAGATGTTAGAAGTTTGGGCAATGATAATTGAGCTCATCCACCACACAAATATATTGTTTGGATTTTTTGAGGCTGAATTATCTCAAGTGACTTTTTATTTTGGTCAGTTCTGTTGCTTTGGAGAGACTATTGGTGGTCATATTTGTTCACAATTATTGGCTCATCTCAGAACAGAACAGACCAGTATATTTTCCAAGGGTCTATCTTGATTCAGGTAAAACATACCCAGTACACATGGCTACAGTTCATTTAAACAAACCATAAAAAAAATATAAAAAAAAAGAAAAAAAAAAAAGAAAAAAAAATAAACAAACCATAAAAAGTGGTTTTTAGGTATCATGCCTGTTCCTTCTGTTATGGTGCTGACTGATTCATATAGATAATATGTTTCTGTATATCTTATCAGGTTAGTAAAAAAAAAGCATATTCATTCTTCTTATTCTGAGACAAATATTACATATGTCAGCATGCCAGGATAGAATGGATTGGATAGGGGCTACTCAAAATTACAAACATGACTTTGTGTTTTTTTTGAATCATTCTTGAGTGTCAATTTTACTCCAGATCGGGAAACTCATCATTTTTATTTTAAAACAAATATGTAGCCAGTAAGGTAAGGTCCAAAATTCATATGATATTTTATGCTAAAGTGTTGAGATATTCAGAAAATGTTAACTGGATGATAGGTCACTTTGGGTTACAGTCGGAGGCCACTAGGAGTTTAAATTCACTTTCCATACTGGGCAAGTTTGAGACCAAGTGTCTTCCTGAATGAATTCTGGGATCCTTGGGAAGCCCATTATCCTTGCCCCAAATCTTTTCCTACCCACTAAATAGTGATAGTTCATTTGCATAACACTTTGATACATCTTGAGATGTAAATACCTCTGGGAAAGGTAATGATTCAAGCTATTAGCATTATATAACTTTTAGTGTCTAAAGTATACCAGCATTGTTTTGATGTGGGGAGAATGGGAGGAACTAGCTGTTCTCCCTTCATATCTGTATTTTTAACAAGGACTAACCCTAAGAACAAGCTTTTCATCATTCTATTATCATGGGAACATAAATAATCATCTTAGACTTCTTTCTTTAACTTCATGCTGTGGTATGTGATTTGCTTTTTCTTGTATTTAGCTTCATTAGGATTTGTTAGGATGATAGGTTTTAAAATTCTGTCCATCGTAGTATGCTATAATAAAAGATTCTCCTACTTCCATTACACAAGACTTGTGTTAAGTTCACAAACAGTTGGCCTAACCTTTAACCCCCAAAAACTTACCATCTAGAAAATACAATTTCTTTCATTCCTAACTTTGTATAAGTTTGTACTTTATGGCTTAATTAGAAAGTTGTTTGTGTTCTGGTTTCTTATTTCTTCTCTGATAGATTCTACCATTATCTGCCATATTTAATACCAGTGGTTAAAAGTCTTTTGTCCTCAGTTTTTTTCCTTAGTTTTTCACGTGATTTTTAGTAAAATTAAACCTATTTGCATCTGTATACATAATTCAGGTGCTTGAAATCATACCCTTTTGGTCTATTATAGTTCTTTTCATTTAATTTGTTTCATCTATTTTTACCCCTCCACTTCCTGCTAATCTATAGGTGCAATAAACACTACATGTAGCTGAGTGAATACAATGTTCTTGGAAAGAAAGATCACCTCTTTTATCTTTTATCTGGGGGCAGGAAAGACATTGTATGGCTCTCTGCTTCATATTTTCCAGATATAAAATTGACATAGCAGGAACTTGTTTGAACCTAATTTAATTGTAGAACGAGAATGAATATATATATATATATATATATATATATATATATATATATAATTCGCAGTATTGTAAAGTTGCAACATATATTATTGCTTGATCATTTATCTACAAAGTTCTTTTTATTTTCCGATTCTGAGGAATAAGAGAATTATGTCTTTAAGCACTCAGTTTAAAATTACTCTTATTTTCTTGAAAATACCACTAATTGTTAATATGATAAGTGTATTTGGAATTTGTAAATTTGAATCCTGTTTATGAATTTAATATAGAAAGTAGCAATCCTGAGATTTGTGGGAGAAATATCAATAGGTGTATGTATTATTCTTATTTAATTAAGAAAACTGAACACATCTCTTGAATAGTTCCTACTTCTGTGTTGTTGTTTCTTACCTAGAGTGTCTATTGATTCTCATTTGTGTACTCGGGAGTGTTATTCTCTATCTAAACCTTTCATTGTGTCTTTTATTGTGAGTCCTTGGAAATAGAATTTTTAGTATTTAAAATTTTTTTTTGCATTTACCTAAGCTTTTCTTCTGCTGAACATTTTAATGATTTTTGCCATTGATTAAAAGCCAGTATTGTCTTCAGGTGAACTATTGAATTTTTATCCTAATTTAATTTAAGAGTTGTTACGATTCAGACTCTGGATAAGGTTGTCTTCTTGGCACAAATTCCCAAGAATAGAATGTATCATAAAAGCTTTACTTCTGATGCTAGGAAATTTTCCTCTGCAGAAAATTAGATTGGGATGCATTTTACCTAGGCTGGACTTTTTTTGTTTGTGCTTGTTATTTTGATTATTTCTCGTGTATCCATTAAAACAACATTGTTTAGAATTTATGTATGTGTACACATAGGTCTATTTAAATGTATGTTTAAAACCTAATTTTGGGGCACCTGTGTGGCTTATTCGGTTGAGCATCTGACTCTTGATTTCAGCGCAAGTCATGATCCCGAGGTCATGGGATCCAGCTCCATGTTGGGCTTTGAACTGAGCATGGATCCTGCTTAAGATTCATTCTCTCTCTCTCTCTCTCTCTCTCCCTCTCTCTCTCTCTCTCTCCCTCTCTCTCTCCCTCTCCCTCTCCCTCTCCCTCTCCCTCTCCCTCTCCCTTTCCTTTTCTCTCTCTCTCCTCCTCTGCCCCACTCCTCTGCTTGTGTGCATGCTTTGTATCTCTAAAATAAAAAATAAAATAAAAATAAAAAATAAAATAAAAATATATCATTTTAAATGCAGATACTTCCTCGCATTTGAATAATAAGAACTAGCAAGAGTCACATAGTATAATAATGTGAGAGGTATGTACTTTCTCTGGTTTGCAGGGATCTGAAGGAGCTAATAGAACGCTCAAAACTGCTGCTTCCAGAAGCCTCAACATATAGGAGGTGCTCAACTTTTAAATCTAAGCATAATAATTTTTAATGAATAACCTAGACCCTTACATTTCATCCACGTACATGTGGCGTTAAGTACTTTTCCTTGAAGGATTACTATAAAGATATCTAAAACTTTGCACAGATATGAACAACATTTGAGAGCTTTTGAAAAGCACTCAGGGTGCTTTTATTTCACACCACAGCATTTTATTAAGGAATATTTATATGAGAATTTTGAAAAGAAAAAGAAAATTAAACCTTTAAAGAGTCCTTCCAGGTTTTGCCTCTGATCTTGGCAAGCAGGGAAGGGAGCTGAAAGTTGCAGCACAATTACTGCAGAGGTGTGCCTCATCTGTTGAATGCAAGGAAGGCACTTAACTTTTTAATTTTGATTCTTTTGATATGTTCCTGTAATGTTGTCTGAAATCTGAAATCTGCCGGCTGTGGCAAGGGGTCTCAAATCTACAGGCTACAGTGTAGTAAGCATTGTCTCATTCATCTTCCTGATAATGCATTCGTTAAAAGCATTTCAGTCACAACACAGACCCTTACATCGGCCTAGGAGATCACTGGAATAAGGGAGCAGGGGGGCAGGTGGATTCTTTCTGACAAAGAATTTTAATTTTTCTTGATCCCTGCTATAGCTTTTGATGCTGGAAATCATGGTGCTCTATTGAATGCCTGGAATTCATTGTGGACCTTAGAAGTACTCCTGTCTCACATTTTCATTTCTGCTTCTTTCTGAGAAAATAGTTTGGAACTGTTTCCATGCAGTTCCCAACTCTTTGGGAAAAATGTAGTTGCTTTGGGGTTTCTGTATTAGAGTCCACGTCTTTTTCTTTTTGTAACTGTGTTCTTCTGGCATTTTTTAAGGAACTGAAAACATTTCTGTATCATGTTGTCATGATTTTACTCCTTGGGCATTTGCTCATTATTAATTAGGAAGGCAGTTTATGGAAATACACTAATTTCTCTGACAGATGGAAGAACCACACAGCTTTGGTAGAAGTAATTTTCAACACTTGAGTATTTGCAGATTCAATTCAAAATTTCAACCAAAACTTCTAGGAAAAAATCCTAGGAAAAACTTTAGGAAAAAATATGCCTTTCCAACCAACTGACAGTATAGGAGAAAGAAAACTCAAAAAGTCATGGAATTCCTCCTGTAAAGGGAGAACATTATGTGAACAAATGAATTATTTGGCTCCACTTTGTTTTCCTGTTCAAATTTGAAACAAAATATTGTGAATTAAAAAAATATATAGATGTACAGAAAATTGACCTGTTTGACAAGGCCAGTCCAAAACAAAGCTATGAATTAGGAATTTTAGGTTTAGGCAACATCTCCAATAGTTCTTACATGCGTTCCCCTTCTTGGCAATATGTTCCTTTTCCTGTTATCTTCTAGGCAAACTCATGCCAAGGTTTTACTTTCTTTCTGATTTGTCTCTCTTCCTTCAAAATTTACCTGTATATATCTCTTTGCCTCTAAGCCAGTAAAAATAATATAAGGTTGTATCAACAGATAATGCCCTAAGATAATAATCCTATTGATAACTTTATACTTTATGAGGACTTCTGGAGATAAGCATTTTAAAAATTAAGTCAGAGAAATTAAAAGGTGATGGTGGAATTAGAATTACCAAGGAATATGTACTTTTGTCCTGACAGAATTTTTGTAAGCATCTTTCAAATTACATCTATTTACTTTTGTATGATAACTAGTCTGTGAATATTAAACACATCGAATTCATATAACAGAAATGGTTAAGTTGTTATTTGAAAATGGAATTCATTAATTATTAGAGTGGTTTACATTTCTTAAAAAAAATTTTTTTAGGGGCGCCTGGGTGGCGCAGTCGGTTAAGCGTCTGACTTCAGCCAGGTCACGATCTCGCGGTCCGTGAGTTCGAGCCCCGCGTCAGGCTCTGGGCTGATGGCTCGGAGCCTGGAGCCTGTTTCTGATTCTGTGACTCCCTCTCTCTCTGCCCCTCCCCCGTTCATGCTCTGTCTCTCTCTGTCCCAAAAATAAATAAACGTTGAAAAAAAAATTAAAAAAAAAATTTTTTTTAATGTTTATTTTTGATAGAGAAAGAGACAGAGTGTGAAGGGGGAAGGGGCAGAGAGAGATGGAGACACAGAATCCAAGCAGGCTCCAAGCTCTGAGCTGTCAGTGCAGAGCCCGATGTGGGGCTCGAACCCATGAACTGTGAGATCATGACCTGAGCTGAAGGTGGACACTTAACCAACTGAGCCACCCATGTGCCCCAAGAGTGCTTTACATTTCTAAAGTCATTTCATGTGCATTTCCTAATGTGATTATCTCAGTAACACTATGAGGAAGAGTATATATTTTCACCTTTGTACAAATGAGAGAATTTGTGCCTTAGAGAGGTTAATAGATTTGCTCACGGTAGCCAACCAGTGTGGTAAACATAGGAAGAGAAGCAAAGTCTCTGGTTTCTTGGACTGCTAATTGTTTGATCATTGTTAGTTCAAAGATACAAATTATTTAAATTCAGTCTAATATTCTTCCCTTTATGCTGTATTTATATATTAAGCACCTGCAGTATGTTTTGACCCATAGGTGGAACAGATAGGTAAAGACATGACTTTGCTCAGAAGGAGATCCAGGTCTGTATGGGAAGCTTAAGGCATACAAACAGTTTACTGTAATGCAAAGTAGGAAGTAAAAAGTGCCACAGTTGAGGAAGAAAAAATGGTGAATGAATCTAGAAAATTCTGTAGCTTACAAGGGAATGTTGTAGTCTGGAATGTGGTAGAATGTGCACCTATGTGTGGCTTTGTAGGATGTCTTAGATAGGGGCACATAGAAATAAAGGAGGAAGGGAGTATGCAGAAACAAAGGGAAAATTGAGAACAAAGATACAGACAGGGAAAAGGGTATACGATATAGAACTTGTCTGCATTTTGCTTGCTTCACATCAATAGCCTTTCCTCTGTTGACACTACCCTAATATTTATTTATGTGTTTTGAGGGAGAACCACAGAGGACCTCAGAGCTCAGGCTTGGTCACATAGAGTTACTGTGGTCCAGGGATAGCACGTTATCTAAGACTTTTGAAATAAAGCAGTTTTTCTTTCTGTCAAGCTTACTCAGGTAGTCTCTGCTACCTAATGGGGAAAGCCTTCTGTTGGGAAATAATTCTCCATGTGTCTCTCAGGTTTCTGTACATTCTGTGGACGAAATACTGTTTGTTCTTCATTCAAGACTATATTTTCAAATATGTTTGCTTAGCAAACAGCGGTGCCAAGAGAGGGATAGAGATCCTGAGCAAAGGAAAAGAAGAATGTTTACTGCCCATTATAAAAGATTCAAATTCCTTAAACTCAAGGTTTAAGTATCATGCTGGTGGAGGCATCTCCTTGAGCTTGTCTGTGTCAGCCCTGTGGTCTTTGGGGGCAAGGCGGATTCACAGAATTATACTGATGTTTATGCTGATGTCTGGGCCATGAGTAGTCAAGACCCTTGTCTTTGGTTCAGGAATCTTGTCTTCTGTCAGTATCAGGTAACCAAGGCAGGTTAACTTGTTAGCTTATAAGCAGAATAAAATCTCACACCCTTATTTTCTCATGTTTTCCAGATAAACCAACATAGAGATTTATAGAAAGATATGTAGACAGAGTGATTTGTCACTATACACACACACACACACACACACACACACACACACACATATATATATATATATATTAATGTCTGGAAATTAAGTTGAGTGTAGGTCCAGATAATTGGTATACTTCTCAGTTATATGAGCCAACCCATTTCTTTTCTTGCCTAAGCTTTCTTAATTTCCTGTCACTTGCAAGCAAAGAGTCCTGATTAATCTTGATATATGAGAACCATAAAATAATTTATTTTAGCTGAAAGTGTAAGATGTAGGAATGGGATTGCATGAAAGATTAGATTGAAAGTGGACTTACGGAATAGCTATGGATTCGATTTGGAAGAAATTGAAAGCATGGGATCTTCCCATTAGACTGAAATGTTTTGCACGTTTAATTCTTGAATACCAAAACATAACTTTGTTCCAGTGTGTTCCATGTACATACTCAAATAGTGAAAAAAATATGTAGTCTTTAGTTACTATTGACTTTGAGAAGACAAAGAATTTACCCACAAGCAAATTCAAGTCAAGTGACTTAACTGAAGCTCCACTGTGGCCTGAGAGTAAACCATGGGTTTGTGTGATTGCCTTTAGAGACTCCATGTCTTTTTTTCTGGCATATTTTATTTGAAAATATATCATTAGGCTAATACATAAAAAAGTAAAAATGCACACTAATTACATATAACAGAACATTTGCTATATACATTTTAGGTAAAATGATAGTCTTTGAACTCAAGGGTTTCATTTTTTAAAGTATGGGATAAGATAGATGTGACATTATGAAAGGAGTATTAGCTTGGTGTAATTTTAGCAGCATTTTTACTGGAACCCTGGGTAAGTCGTAAATTTTGCTAAAGTCTTAGATTTTTTTATGTGTAAAATAGGATAATTAATCCTAGCTTCATGGAGTGCTTGGGGGTTAAGTGAACTATACTGTTTATAAATGTGTTTAGCAAGTCCTTGGAAAAAATACAGGAGGTACTTTATCATATTTTTTTTTCCTTTCCTCTGTATAAGGTGCACATATATGATTTTTTGAAGTGCTCAAAAATAATAAGAGGTGCTTTTAAAAGAATAAATGCTTATCTTTTTAGAATAAGTTCTGAAATTCTTCAGATAAATTCATTCTTAGAGATTAATGCATGACACCTGACAAATAAAAGTGGTGGGAGGTTCCTTACCTTGCCAAATATGAAAACATAGCACAGAATAAAAATCATCAAAAGAGTGAAATATGTATATAAGAATCAACAGACAGCTTAGTGGAATACGTTAGATAAATCTTTAAAACAAATGCTAATATGTAAACCAATTTATAAAATGAAACAAATAAGAAAGATTTAATTCAACAACTGTTAGAATTGACTCTTTGGGGAAAACTCATTGTATCATTTACTAATGTGATTTTCATTTGGATCTAGAAGAAAAATTCTTAAAATGGCAAGAGAATTTTTAAGCATAAAAGCAATGGAAAAAACCATAAAGGTAAATATTTAGTGATTTGACCACATAAAAACATAATGCTTAGGAATGTCACAATATAAATAAAATGCAAATAATGAACTTGAAAATATTTACAACAAATATGAAAAGAGTAGAGTTATTGCAGATGATTTAAAAATAACCACCCAGGGGTGCCTGGTTGGCTGGGTCAGTTAAGTGTCCGACTTAGGCTCCTGTCATGATCTTCCAGTTTGTGAGTTCCAGCCCCGCGTTGGGTTCTGTGTTGACAGCTCAGAGCCTGGAGTTGCTTCACATTCTGTGTGTCTCTCTCTCTGCCCCTCCCCTGCTCACACTCTGTCTCTTTCTCTCTCAAAAATAAATAAACATTTAAAATATTAAAATTAACCACCCAGTGGAAAAATGAATAAAGATCATATACAGCCATGTAATAGAGAAAGAAAAATAAAGGGCCTAGAAACATGGAAAAAAATTCAACTTCACTTATAATCAAACACTAATAATGTGAGATTATCTTCATTATTACTGGAAATTTTACAGAGATCTGGATTGCTGATAGGTGTGCAACCTGGTACAAATATTCTGTGAAGATATTTGTTAATATGCAGTAAGAAATTTAAAAATTCACATCTGTTACCTCCCTGATCCTAATCCTACATCTAAATCTGATTCTATCCATAGCTATAACCACAACATCCTAATCTACTTTATCACACTATTCAGATAAAATAATAATTCTTATACGATTTAATGTATATTTCTTATAGCATGGTTTATAAGAGAAAAGTGGGCAATGAAAAGAATATAAAAATAATTAAATAGTTAAATATTATATACATATGTAAAAAATTTCATACCACCATGAAAAACTCAGATTTCAAGAATCATCGGGGAAATGTAAATAAAATACAAAAAGAAACATGACACAGATAAATACACAGTCTGGTACCTGTTACGATAAAAAAAAAGAGATCCATTTAAAAAAGAAGGAAAGGAATCTTACCAATAATGAGATCATGATAATTTCAAAATGGTAACATTATAGGTGTTTTTAATTGTATATTTTATACTTTTGTGTGTTTTCTAAATTTTTTTTTACAATGCAGTAAGTTTCTATGGGTAAAAAAATAATCAATGTTTTAAAAATAAAGTCGAATAAAAAATAAACATTCTTCCCTTGGATCAAATAGTCCATCTATAAGATATTATACTACTCAAATTTCAGAGCACCTAATAAGGTAAGAAAAATTAATTTGATTTTATGGTACAAAGGTTCAAAAATGAGATGCACACTACAAGCTTGTGATATGAATATTTTTAATGCTGAAACCACCAACGGAGAGTACACTATTTTGCATATTTTAGCTCTTTTCTCTTAGCATTACATGACCTTATGCTTGATTTGCATAATTTAAATGACTCCTTTGAGTGGCATGTAGTTGCATAATTATTCTTTTAATTACTGTTATTAACCTGTTTGTATAATAGCAGATAATTTGAATAGATCATTTTCATCTTTCAATTTTTGCAGTTTCATATGAAATATAGATTGACTGTACCAAAATGACAAAATGATGTGAATAGACATAAGGAGAACTATAGAAAGATCTTTAAGATCACAGATTTGTTTTTTTTAAAGTGTAGAGAAAAATCTACATTATTTTCCTAAAAAAATTTAAAGTATCTAACTGTTACATCTTGTATAATTGTGGCAAACCATCTGCAACAAAAAATAGAATATCCATTAAATAGTGTTGAATAATATATATACTTTTTTTTCTAAAATATTTTTTAATATAATGAATGTGAGAAGAAAATCATACATCAATAAAGTACATATGGTCAATTCTGAATAACTATATAAAAATCATATTCAAAGTCAGATGAATTTTGATGTTGTTTTCATTGTCTAGAGTTTTTTTTTGAAAGCAAACAAATGTGTTACTTGTAAGAAGATTAAAATTTCAATTACCTAACAGCCTTTCCCACTCTTAGATTTATTAACACAAATAATAAAGCTCTTAGAATTACAGGGCATGTCAGATCCTTTAAATTTCCTTATTTATCTTCCAAATAGACTAGGCACAAGGATTGTAGAAGTGAGGCGGATGTCTGATACCCCATGAGGCAAGAACATGGTTCTATGACTTGGGATCAGACAGGATTGGGCAGCTAAGGCTGGGATGTTACAGCTGTTACCTCTTCTAATTAACCAACGTTTCTTTAAATTTCCTTACACTTTGTCATAAGGAAGCATCTGATCTGCCATAATTGAAGTCAATTTTGTTTTCTTTGTGCATACATATGTCGGGTGTCATGAATTTAATCAAGAAATAGAATCCAGGGTCCTGTACCTGTTTCTAAAGAGCTCATGCTTCCAGTGGGGGAGGCCTGCCATTGTGTCTGTCTCCTGCCTCCAAATAAAAACAGGACAAAGTTGTGTCCTTTTGAGCATCAAAATGTGTAGACAGTAGATTATTCCAAAGAACAAGTCACAAGATGCTAGTGCATTCAGAAGGCTAAGAGCAAATGGAGGGCTTTTTGTTAAGGTGGAAGGGCCAAAGTGTCAGGACCAATGAGCATTTTGAATCAAGATACAGAAGTGCGAATAGAGTTAGAATCAATTACACTGAACAGTAGAATTAGTTGAGCCAGAAAATCTTTCTAGAAGTATCCTTTTATCTCTCACTTTCTAATTCCATTAAGTTACTAAAGTTTTCAATTCTACTTCTCTATCACCTCTCCCATCTTTACTCCTACACCTGCGATCCTTGCTGCTCTTGCCTTAATTTAGTATCCGATTAACTCTCAGTTCAGCTATTGGAATAGTCTTTGAACTGATCCCCTTGCTTACTGTTATGGATCCCCATAAACCTATCCTATATTGTGCTGTCAGTGTGATCATTCTGAGGTACAAATTATGACCATGTTAATCCCTTGCTTAAAACTCTGATCTCTTCATGTTAGCTCCAAGGTTGAAGTACATGAAATTGCTGGTATTGAGTGGGTTTTGACCTACAGAAAAAGCAATTTCATAATATAACTGCTTAAAATTTTTTTGGGCTCCCAGTAACAGAATATCCAACTAAAAATGGCTTAAAAATAAAAACTATTATCTCATACAAAGACTTACATTACCTTCAAGGTTGTGTTCCATGATTTCCTTTTTCAAGAATTTTTCTTTTTCCTTTCCATAGGTAGAACTGACCAATAAATATCCTTCCTAAAAGAGCACTTATTATTAAGGATTATTACTCAACCTATAATAATTTTTAATGTCTTCCTCTCCTGATAATCACAATTTCTTTGAGTGAAGGGGCCATGTGTTACTCATCTCCATATTTCCAGAGTTTTTCACAGTGTCTTGTGGGTTAAGACACTGAATGACTTAGATGAACAAATAACTGAGATGACTGGTAGATGAACAAATAACTGAGTAAATAGTATGTGGTCAGATCTTATATCGTAGCTGTTAGATAACGAATGTCCCCATTCCTTGTCTTACACTATGGGTTACATAGTGGAAATTTTTAGAACAGCTTTTCTTAGATTGCTCCAAATGAATAGTGACAAATAAGATTGTTGTCACAACAGCTATCTTCTTGTTTTCAAGTTTGACAATAGAAGTGTAAATTAATATCAACATCATGATATTAATTTGTTACTTGCTTTCTAGAATCAATAAATACCAATCAGTATCCTTCCTAAAAAACATATTATTCTACTCTGATCCCATATAAATATTGTAACCATATAAATTTATAATTATACTCTCAAGCAATGTGGTTTAGAGTGAACTTGGATTTTTTTTAGTGCTGAAGTTTAGCAAAATATGTACTAATATTTCCAGAAAGTACTTTAAAATGAATTTTTTTTAGACACAGTGCACAAGCTGCAGAGAAGGATGGAGGGTGGAGAGAGAGACAGAGAGAGACACACAGAGAGAGAGAATCATAAGCAGGTTCCATGCTCAGCATGGAGTCTCACATGGGGCTCGATCCCATGAACCTGAGAACATGACCTCAACCAAAATCAAGAGTTGGATGCTCAACCTACTGAGTCACCCAGGTGCCCCTTTTTAATTAAAAAATAAATTAGTTTATTTTAAGTAATCTCTATGCCCATTGTGGGGCTTGAACTCATGACCCTGAGATCAAGAGTTGCATATTCTTTGAACTGAGCCAGCCAGGCACCACCAGAAAGTAGTTTTCAAGTTGCCAGCTAATATTCCCTCCAATATTTGTTAATAAAAAATCAATACTTGCTTCATTCAAAGATGCTTATCTAAAGACATTCAAATACCAGATATTATAAGAAAATTAAGTGCTTTATTATCACTGCATTATAAATTTTATTTTGAAGCCATAGATGATATAGCAAAACAATGAAATAGAATCAGAGGGCATATGTCAAGTATCAAGTGAAATAGTCCTGTAGATTATCAACCAGAGGTCAGAAAGTTGTTTAATCTTTTTGATTTCCATAAAATATAGTAAGGTCAAATGATCTTTTGTTTTTCCGGATTCATAAAATAACGTTTGCCAAAAATCTAAATTCTTTGTATAGTTCTAAATAATATCATGTAAAACTGTGGTCCCCCTTATCTGCAGGGCATACATTCCAAGATACCTAGTAGAAGCCTAAAACCATGGATAGTATCAAACCCCATATGTTTTTCCCTATAATACTTAAGATAAAGTTTAATTTATAAATTAAGCATGGTAAGAGATTAATGACAGTAATAAGAAAACAGAATAATTATAATAATATACTATGTGGTCTTTCTCACAAACTATCTTATTGTACTATACTCACCTTTCTTATGATGTGAGATGATAAAATACCCACATAATGAGATGGGGTGAGGTGAATGATGTAGGCATTTTGGCCTAGTGTAGGCTACTAATGACCTTGTGAGGATAGTCAGAAGGAGGATCATCTGCTTCTACACCATGGTTGACTGTGGGTAGCTGAAACCATGGAAAGCAAAACCACAGATAAGGAGGGACTACTGTATAGATCACCAAGAGATTTTACTGAGGTTCTTGTAGCTCACACTTAAAAGAAAATTCTCTATTTGGAATTGCAGATAATAAATTTATGATTTCTAAAATAGATTGCCATTTCTCACATTCGGGGAAGTATAGTGGAGTCAGAGGTGTCTGGCCTTACTTATTAATTCCACCTCTCCAACTCCTTTGAGATTCATATCTTTTTTTTTTCCAGTTGAGAATTTTGCAGAGGTGAGCACTGAAAAGAATATAACCAAGGCTTTATCATAGAACACACAGTTAGAAATTTTATGTGGGCTACAAAAAAACCCAGTAAATCTGAGTACAAAAACTTAACATTAAGATGAACAGTATATTCCAAGGTGACTTATCATCATAAAATGGAAGAACATGTGCATGTGCATGCACATCCACTTTATAATAAGCAAGAGTACCAATATGTAATTTCATTGCAAAAGATGCCCCAACTATTAAGTACCCAGTTTGTATCTGTTCTTGATAATTTTATTTTCAGATACTTTAGGTAAATTCAGTCATCTAATGTATGGCAAACTGGAGAAACCAGTTTGGTTTTGGGAGGTTTCTCCTACTGGGGTGACACCATGACTTGGGAGGTATCTATGGGAGGAGAAAGATTCACACATACTTGCTGGAGTTATACAAATTAGCTATTTTATATAAAGCAATATCATTGTGAATCTCTGACCCCTCTCCCCTATACTGTTCAGATCAGGAGAGACAATGTTAAGGCAGATCAAGAACCAGAATCTCTCCTGAATTAAAATTCATTAGGGGATGGAGATCTACTGCCCAATCAGGACTAGGGAATATGGACATACCATATATCAGAGGATATATGAATCTAGAAGGTAGATCAGAGTCAGCATTAGGCAGACTTGTGGAATCCCTCTGAGCAAATCTGGAGTCATATCTGAGATTCAGGCAGCAGCAGCAGCAAGTCATAAAACTCATTCAGAGAGAGGCTGGAGCCAAAACTAGAACGAGATCAGCCACAGGATGGTTTTGTGGAGAGTGATCTTGACAGCCAGGTCCTTTTATTCCCCAAAGTCTAACCAGAATTAGTTCAGTGTGGCCTCCTGCTGAGCGTACAGGTGGGAGAGGAATGCAGAGGCTGGTTCTCTTAGTTACCGTTAGTTTCTGAGGCAGTGCCACCTGGGTTAATTGCCAGGCAAGAATGTCATTCCCACCTCTGACTTTCTACATTTGTCCCAATCAGAATCTCTGGCTGCCATCTTCCTTCATCCACTTACTACACACTCACCCCAAACACACATTTCTGGTTTCTCACTACAGCTTTATGAGAATGCTTCTAGAATTTTTATGGAAATAGATGAGGAATTTCCTTCTCTCCTGGACAAGAAAATGTTGACACTATTCCTCAATCAGCAATCTGTGTGTCTGCATCTCACCTCCCAATGACTCTAACCCATCTTATTATAGCTTTATATCACAACATTGTTAGGGTCACCGATGTGTCCATTTTGCTATTTGACTCCCATGTCTCCTTTCTTTCCAGATAATCTGCCATTTCTCTTCTTCCTCTGCAAGTGTTCTTTAAAAAAAAATTTTTTTTAATGTTTATTTATTTTTGATAGAACACAGTGGGGAGGAGAAGAGAGAGAGGGAGACACAGAATCTGAAGCAGGCTCTGGGCTCTGAGCTGTCACCACAGAGCCCAACATGGGACTCAAACCCACAGACCACGAGATCATGACCTGAGATGAAGCCAGACACTTAACAGACTGGGCCACCCAGGAAAACCTACAAGTGTTCTTAATATGAGTTCTGTGAACACATATAATTCAGATGATCTTTGAATCTCTCAAAATTATAACTAAAATATTGGGTATGTTTCTAATTTGAATTTTTCTGAACAGAGTCCATGATTTTCATTGGATTTTCAGTTAAGAGCCATTAATGTTTGGCAATTTTATTCATTGGCTTTCTGTCATTCCCTTTGGAATAGAACAAAAACACTGCTACCACAATCATTAATGGAATTTGTACAGCACCTTATAAGCTACAATATTCTTTAAAATAATCGTTTGTGTCCATATTTCCATTTGAAACTCATGACTTTCCACAGGGGAGGACACATCTTATTACACCTATTTTGGGAAAAGTCCCAAAAGTCCATTTCCTCTATTTCCAAATGGAATGCTCTGTAATGTGATTTTTTCCATAGTGCTTGAATCTCCTCCAACATATTTAGAAGCAAAATGATTCACTGATTTAAAATATAAAGGAATCAGTAGTTCAAGAAACTAAATGTGTCTCTCGCTTATATTTGCTGAGTTACTTTAGGCAAAACACTTAACCTTTCTTTCTCAATTAATCTGTAAAATGGAATTAAAATATAATCTCATATCTGTAAAGTAACAGTTAATAACTCATTGAACAGTTAGAGATTTACATATGCAATGTAAATAAAAATGTTTCTGATGCTATTTTGAGCAGGTCAGTGTTTTCTGGGCTAAATTAATAAGAAAAAGTCTTGTGTGTACAAGATTGAATGTGTAATTCATTTCCTGATTAGACTGTTTATAAAAGAAATACACATTTTTTTTCTGCATTTCTTGTTGATTATTTCTCCCACTAAATTTACTGTCTCATCAAAGCAGTGTTTGTTCATTTGTAGAATCATTTAGCATGTATTGGACTATGGGGACCTGAGATGGAACTTTTCCCATTTAAGAAAATAGCCACTCTGTATTTAGATTCCTGTAGGGGACACTTTAGGAGACTGATGTTGTTATATCATGCTTACAAATACCTCATCTGGGTTTGGAGTCTCTGATATATCTGCTCATTCAAGATAGCAGCGCTTAGCAATTCAACAAGATGTAAGTTGGCTAATAAACAAAGCCAGTATTCTCTGGGGGTTTGAACAACACTTCCTGTGTTTGACTCTGGTTGCCCTGAAGTTGTTTTAAGCCCAGCAGTGCTGATGATTTTTCCCCTGGTGCACTGAACAGCTCATGCAATGTCAAAGGGCATTGACCTTTTCACTTGTAGAACAAAAAAGACTGGAAACAAATTATGCTCTGAGAACCAGTCAAAGGATAACAATAAAAAAAAAAAAGAAAAGAAAAGAAAAGAAAAAAAGAAGAAAAAAATTGGCTGACCCAAAAAACAAGTGATGAACAGAAAATTCTAAGCTTTAGCACATTATCTTTAGAGTGTTAGCTTTTTAACCAACTTTTCTTTAAAGTGTAATATGAGCATTTGCTTCAATTTACTCTGAACCCCCCACCCACCCACCCCCTTGGCTCCCTTTGCAGAACAGGATGAACCAACTACTGTTGTCTCTACTCCCCCCATCCAACTGACTCTATTCCAGTTTACGAGCTGTCCACCACACAGCTGAGGCTTCCAAGAAGAATGATTCATCTTCAAGTTTCGCTCCGGCTTCTGAGAGTATATTTAGTGTGAAGAACTGGAGGCTGCAGCATATCCAAACACATGGTAGGGTACAGAATTTGAGTGGGAGGAAGAGGACAAGGCTAAAATAGAACTGTAATAAGCCAAAGATTTGGAGGCCTGGTTTAGCCTTTTCAGCTGTGTAGCTTCAGCAACACCTACAGTTCCCTGCCAAGAATGGCACACCATATTTAACGCAGTGAAAATTAGGCCTCCCTGGTGGTTTCCTTTGGAAAGAAGAAAAACATAATGTAAAAACATACTTAATGAAAACTAATCAAAAACAAAATGAACAAAGGATGCTGAGCTTTGCCATTATTTCAAGCTGATGGAAAAATAATTTCTCCTTATGTTAGTGAAATTAGACAACGCTTGGCCCAAGGGCTACTTGTGCAGATAACTGTGTTGGGTGGCCTGATCACAGTTCTTGAGAAATTGTTAAGGTTGGATCTTCCATAGTAAACCCAAGGTGAATTGGACACACTTGGAGGATCCACACTCTCCTCTTCCTTCTCCCAACTATTCGAGGTCAGTAATGGAGACTCAGTTATGATCTGATGTCTAGAATGTTCGTTGGTTCATCACTGTTCTGCCCCTGAGTCAGTATTTGAAAGGACATGATCATAAAAGCTAATAATCAGGGGTCCCTGTCCCAGCACACTCCCACTGTGACCAAAGTGGCTTGCTTTTGTTTGAACAAACATTCCCCTCGGGGTCTCTGGCAGTACTTATGCATTTCTTCTTTCCTTGCTTTGTGGCTCGTTATTTCTGTTTCTCTTTTTCTGTGGCTTTCCCTCTATTTCTCTTGCCCACCTCTTTCTCTTTTTTTTCCCTATGTCTTTTTTTCTTCTGTTTTTTTTTTCCAGTCTTTCCTGTTTCCCCTCACCTTTATCTGTTTTCCTCCACTGATTGTGACATTGAATTAAAGATTATATTTAAATAACTGCTGTAAATCTCCACAGGAAGGTTTATATTTTCTCTTCTTTAATAATCTATAATCATTGAAGCCAGTGTTTTATTTTGCTGTCTTAAAAAACACTTAAATCAGTTTTTGTGTATGAAACCTTGATTTCTTTCTTTCTCTTAGTAACTATTGATAGAAAAAGGAAAATTTCCTTGATCTGAATATAAAAACAAAATGGAATTTAGCAGAAAAGCAGCTCAAGTTGCCCAGATAATCAGGAGAAACTTACTTCTAATGAGTTGTTTTAAAATGATATTTAAAAAATTATTCTTCAAACTGTTTCATGGATAGAGATAATGTTTGATTTACTTTATGGACAAAGCTAATAGGTTTCAGTAATTTTAATTGCCATTTCAATTATACTTCATAAATAAGTCTTGTATTATTTTAGTATTCATATCTTATTGGTCTAATGTATAACAAATTATGTTCAAGTTAAATCTCTACTGTAATCTGTAAACATATAGCAACAAAATCACCAATCTCTATTTCTCTCTATATTACATATATACACACATTACATACAGACATATTTATAGTCTTTCCTTCAATAATTGCACTTTTGGTAATGTGTCTTGAAGCAACAATTCTACGTTTAGGGGCAGGGGTATAGGCATTATGATGTTTTTTCAGAATATTATGTACATTTTTAGAAAAAGACAAAAATCAATGCTCGACTATACATAAATGACAAGTAAAATTTCATTACTTAATCTACCCCAAAGCATTTTATCCAGACATTAAAATAATAGTTTTGAAAAAGAGGTAATAACACAGGTAAATACTTAAGATGCTACAATGTTACCACTTATGCATAGGAAAAAAGCCTTGAAGTAAAAACACAAAATTATCAAAAATATTTGTATTAGAAGTATTTTTCATAAAATTTTTGTGTTGTCAAATTTTTATTAATGTTCATATAACAACCTTTTCAAATGCATGCAAAGATTTATACCGGTCACCGTCGTCAATTCCTCCAGGAAAACGTCATTGTATGTAGTTATTTTTAGGAATCCTGATGCTCACTCGTGGGCTAATGATTTGGAGGAACACTGCATCAAAGTCTTGCAAACTTCAAAAACATGGAAAGGTAATATCACTAAATTACTTTGCATTCTAAGGGAAAAATTATATTTGAACATGTGAACTCTCTTGATGACCATTATTGTACATTGTTGTAGTGGAAAGTTACTCCTCACTTCCACCAAGTAAAAATACTGTATTCTAAATATATTTAAAGAATTAAAAAAATCCAATTCTTACAGTCTTGGATTCATACAAAAAGAAAAGAAAAGACAGGGAAAAGATATTTTGTGGAGTTCGATACCACCATAAGGAAAGGGGGAAAAGAAGTGAAATGCAAACACAGAATTGTTATTCCTATTACAATACTTAATTTTATTCCTAAGAAGTCCACCTTACTTACCTTGTTGGGCATCATTTACTATCTGAGGCTCATACATGACACAGACAAAAACATACCTGAACAATTGTGATTATGAGTGTTGTGTTAACAACTACTGCTGTTCTATCAAAACTGTGAACAGAGAATGGGTATTAATTAATGGGAGACATTACCAGGCGGGAAAAGTTGGGAGAGTATTCAATAAGCTGTCAAAACAGGAGCTGAATTCTATAGAACGGGTGTTCACGTATCTGACAAAAATCGATTCTGAAACTTTGCTTTCCCGTTTTTGCTTAGAAACAACTTTAACCAGACTCTCACCTACTAGTCTTTCAGTAGCTTAGAATAATGGTGTTTATAGCATGATAATCAGATTTATTTTAGTACCTTTGAAATCAACAAAGCCACCGTGAGTTGTGGCACAATAGGGATATACAGGTATATATTTAAATCTTAGCCTGCGAGTGTCTAATTTTTACCTTGCAGGATTAAAGATTTCAGGAAGACAGAGCATGGTTTGGTAAATAAATTGTGTCAGGTGTCCCAGTTAAATAAAGGCCATATAAATCTTCAGAAAATAAACTAGTTTTAAAACTGTAATTTCAAATATATAAATTCTATTTTATCATGTGTATGTAAAATTCCTGTGGGAAAAACAGATGGCGTGGTGACATGTAAACCATAAATAAAATGCCTGAGGTCAGTAAATTAGTCATAAGTATTTTGAGTGAATATTATGGGAGAGTACTTTGAGGGAAAGGCAAAAAAATTAATAGACAAATATCCTGATTTTCTGAAGTTCTTGTCTCGCAATGAAATACGACTTAAGGAAAAGCTCCCATCTCTACAGTTTGGGCATCTTATACAGTGCCATTGTTATTCCTGGCAAAGGCCCATAAATGTCTATGATCTGATGGACCCTTAAAGGCAGATTCATCAAAAAAAGTCTTCCTCCTTTCCTTGAGTCCATACCTGAAGTTCCAACATTAGTGACTTTGTTATGTTAAAAGCATTGACAATCATTTGTGAAATGCTTGTTAGAACACTAGAACAATAGGCTGTAATAGTAACCTATAAAAGAGAAAATACATATGGCCAATAAATCTATGAAAAGATGTTCTGCTTTACTAATAATTGGAACATACACATTTCTAGCAAAACTCATTGTGCCAATATTTACAACAGTGAAAACTGAATATAGTCTAAATGTCCATCAAAATTTTAAAGTATGTTATATCCACTTTAAGAACTGCACTGTTGCTGCTGGAATAAGATTTAGATGATATTTCTTGACATACAAAACTATCTCTGGCACATAATTGAGTTTAAAAATCAGTTTACACAAGAACTTGCAAAAAATGATACCATTTCTGTAAAATTGTATACCTTTATCTATGAATATCTGTAAATGTGTATATGTCTGATGTATGTCTGGGTAACTGGTTAACCTGGGGGTTTGTTACTTTTTTCCTGGCCTTTTCTATACTATTCAAAAATTTTAAATTATTCTAGATCATTTTACTAAAAAATGCTATAAAATTATGTATGTCATTTGTAAATATTTTAACATGCTTTTAAAAAGTGAGTTACTGTTAAGTCTCCTAGATGGGCCTTCTTAGGCCCCAAAGTTCAACGGATCATTTTTGTGCTTCTCAATGGCCTACACTATTAGGCCTTTGTATGATAGAATAAAATATAGTCTGTCCCCACTTTCTAGTTGCTTATGGTTTAGTGCATGAAATATACTTGTAAACAAATCATTAGAAAGGTTAGGAAGTTTTCAGGAAGATGGGGAGGTAGGTAGTGTGAGAGGGAGGAGGAGGAGGAGAGAGCATTAGGTTTGGCCAAGACGTAGCAGTGAGAACCTATAAGGCTCAGTGTACCTATCTATGGGAGGCATGGTCCAAGACCCCAGTGGATGCCTGAAACCATGAGAGTACTAAACCCTATATATGCTGTGTTTTTTCTTATATACACATACTGACAATAGAGTTAAATTTATAGATTCAGTACAGTAAGAGATTAGCAGTAACTAACAGTGAAATAGAACAATTACAACAATATACTGTAATAAAAGTTATGTGCTATGGTATCTCTCGCAAAATATTTTACTTTACTCACCCTTCTTTCGATGACATGTGATGATAAAATGCCTACGTGATGAGATGAGGTGAAGTGAATGACGTAGGCATTGTGACGTGCATTAGGCTACCACTGACCTTCTGATGGTTTGTCAGAGGAGGGTCGTATGTTTCCTGACTGCACTTGAGCAAGGGTAACTGAAACTACAGAAAGTGAAACTGCAGATTGGCAGGGGGTGGTGGTGGGGAACTACTGTAGTTGAAAATGACACTGGACATGAAGGTTGGAGAGAGACATGCAAAATGTATCCCAGGATTA
Organism: Prionailurus bengalensis; assembly: GCF_016509475.1. Taxonomy (NCBI): domain Eukaryota; kingdom Metazoa; phylum Chordata; class Mammalia; order Carnivora; family Felidae; genus Prionailurus; species Prionailurus bengalensis. The sequence goes on along the minus strand of NC_057343.1, from coordinate 151,323,864 downwards.
GATGTTGGTTCTGATCGCCTTTTACAAGCTGGTCTAATTACTGGACACAGTTGTAATTTTAAGCAATCATGTCAGGGTTTGATAATTTAGTCTTTATGGGAGTGTCTCCACTTTATTTTGTTCTTTATGGACAGCTGATCTATGAATTCATCAGTTTACCTGGCTTTTCCACTGGCTCTAGTCCTGGTGGATTTTGATTGATAAACTTATGCTGGTAAAATAAACAGGAACTGAGATCGAGAGCATTGTTCTTGTAGGCAATCAGTTAGCTGTGCATGTCTAGTGGCTTTGCATGCTGGCAAGCTGTCATTTAGTTGGAGCAGTTATCAGCCAAGTCAGGCAGAGGAGACTACAGCCTGAAAGCTGTCGATTTCTACATCAGTGGTCACTAAGACAAGCACTACTGTCTGTACCCTAATTCTTCATTATTAAGTCACAGATCCTTGTTCTTCTTCTCATACAATGTTTTTGCAACACATATCACATAAGGACCTGCTCAGAACTTCCACTGAAGTGGGAATTAGAAGGCTGGCCTATAGCGAAGATACTTGAAAATTACAAGTGGAAAGAAAATTAAGCTGATGTGCAACTAACTTCAGAAACTAATCAGTAGTAAAAATGTTTTTAGACACAATTTCTCTCTGCACATAGACATGATTCAGCAGCTTTCTTCTCTAGGTCTATCAACATCTTTGAATTGATGGTGATGTCACTGTCCATGCTTCTCAGACCAGGTCCTTGATGGGATAGCTAATTGTACCACCTGGAGGAGTGATCCTGAAACTCAAAATTCCACAAGACTTACACCTGACATTTTGAAATAGTTTTTATCTGTGGTCTATTCAGAGGATTTCGCAAACTGCTGTCCCGTGTGAAGAGGGTGTGGGAAGAACATGTGATAGAACTGACTGCATAACACTGGGCAATACAAAGTGCAACATAAAAGCAACCTAATAATCGCAATATTTTGTAGTCCCTAGCAGTGGAAGGCCAATACCATATATTAGAAATTTGAAACAATACACAACCAGTGCAGCAATTAAAAGAATTTAATGTACATTGTGTTTTAATATTCAATGAGATAATTGTTATATACGTGAATACTAGGAAATACAGGGAGTTTATTTTTCATTTTAAAACAAAAATAAAGGATCTATAAACAGAAGAACACAATAATTAGAAACTCTCAATAGTTGTTCAACTCTTTAACTGACTCTTAAAATTTAAATAGAAAATAGGGACTCCTGGGTGGCTCAGTCATTTAGGTTTTCAACTCTTGACTTCGGCTTAGGTCGTGATCTCACAGTTTGTGGGTTGGAGCCCAGCACTGAGTTCTGTGCTGAGCATGGAGCCTGCTTGGGATCCTCTCTCTCCCTCTCTCTCTCTGCAACCCCCCATTAGTGGGCTCTCTCTCTTTCAAAATAAATAAACTAAAAAAAAATTAAATAGAAAATAAATTAGGCCAGTTTGTTTAGTGATTCCCACAGAGGGGGATGTCTGGTTGGGGAGTAAAGAGCTCCAGGTTTTGGCCCTAACTTGATCTGACAGGATAGCATGGAGATCAAACTTCAGAGGCAGACAGCCTGCGTTCAAGCCTCTCTCCTGACTTGTTAGATGTGTGCCCTTGGGCAAGTCATATGACCTCTCTGAGCTGTCTATTAAATGCAGGTGATAGTAACTTCTACTTGTGGGGTCAAGATGAAGAAAAATACAGTTAAAGCACTGACACATAGTAAGTACTCTGGAGGTGTTACATGCTTTCATTCTTACTTACAAGCTACATCCCCTTGGGCAAAACTAGAATCATTTATCATTCATAAGGTCTACTTCTTTATCTATAAAGTTCGGAGACTAGACAAGAAGATAAAAGGTAATAAATGGATATTGACAAAAATGTTCAATACTCAAATCTATTCTGTAAGCACTTCAAGCTAAAGCCCTTTTCTGGAGGTTCATAGCCTCCAACCATAACTTAAGGAAGGCTCAGAGAAGCCCTTCAGTAAAGAACTCTTTATTTTTTTTAACCTAACATTTTAAACTGTATTTATACATGAAATATATTTTTCAAAACACCTATTAAAATAGGTTTCAAAACACCTATTAGAATAGTTTGAGTTCTATGGATTAGGCATTTTCCATAGTCTCATTCTGGTCTATAAAAGGATCTTTTTAAAAAATGACACTTTTTACTTGGAAATAATTCAAAGTTATAGGAAAAAAAGCAAGAATAGAATTAATTCAAAGGATTTTCATAAAATTTTTGCCTGAATTCACCTATGTGAACATTTGCCCCATTTGTTTTATCATTTTCTCATTCTCTCTGTCACATGGCTCTTCATCCCTAAATACTTCAGTGTGTATTTCCTAATGGGAATATTCTCTAACATATCCATGGTGCAATGACAAACTTCAGTAAATTTAATATGGATACAGCACTTGAATTATCGTCGATTTTCTAATTTTTAAAGTTGATCCTTTATAGCATGTTTCCCTCCAGTATAGGATGTAGGTCAGATAATGCATTTAATTATCATGTCTCTTTAGCCTCCTCTAATCTGTAACATTTTCACAGCCTTTCTCTCCCGTTAATGACACTGATATTTCCCTTCTTTTTGAAATAGAGCATGACTCAATTTGGGCTTGTCTGACTGTTTCTTCATGAAACTTCAAATTCAGGTTATTTATTCTTGGCCAAGCACTACATAGGTAATGTGTCCTTCTGAGGGTATCATATAGGGATGTATAATGCTCATTTATTCCTCATCAGTGATAGTGTTTTTGTTCATGTGATCAAAGTGTTATTGATTTCTCCACTCTGTAATTGCTATTTTTTCTTCTTTACCATTAATGAGCAGTCTATGTGGACACGATTTAAGACCATGCAAATATCGTGCTCCTTGTCAAAATTCACAATTTAGCATCTATTGATAATTTTTGTCTGACCCAATCTTTTCTATAGTGGTTGCAAAATGCTGATTTTCCAACTTCAGCATTCCTTCCACATTTATTGGTATTCAACCTTAAGCAAGAGCCCTTCCTTTTTATCAACCTATTTATAATTAAATTATTGGTATGGACTCCTGGATTCCTATTTTTTCAATACCTTTAAAATTCAGTATTGTTCTTCATTATTTTAGTCAATAAATTAGCCCAGATCTGGACGGGGAGGGGGATGGTTCCTTTAAATAGACTCTTTATTCTTGTGCTATGACCCATCATTTTCTTGACATTTTCTGGCATAACAAAATAGCCATGTTCATCTTGTATGTTTTTGGCCCTGGCCCTGGAATAAGCTACTCCTTTGAGGAGTTCTGGTGTTAGAGAGACTACATGTGCTCATTACTTTTTGAGTGTCATTGTTCCTTGTCCCTGTGAAAAAATCTTTTTATTATCCAAACATCATGGTGTTAGATAGATGGATGGATGGATGGATGGATGTATGGATGGATAATTTTTTTGTCAACTCTAAGAGAAAAATCTGGCAACAGGGTGACAAAATTTAACTCTTCAACGATACAAGGATCTGACCCACAAATATAATGAACCTCTAATATCATGGATTTAATATCACCAAATCTTGCAGGAAATTTTCATTTGTATTTTAGTTCTTAGGATAAATGTATAAAAGTTTCGTATTGATGTCTTCTCCACTTGTACATTCAATTTTCCTCACCTTCCTCAGGCTGTTAAGATATCTTAAACAGCTTAGTCAGTACACAATCTCAATTTTTTTTTTTTTAGAAATTTGCACAAAATGTAAATCGGTTTGATATAGGTTAACACTAACAAAAAAATGCAATTTATTGTAACGATATAGGAATGTCTTGCAAAACCAAAGAGCTACATTACACTCATATGTCATGAAGTGATCCAGAAACTGTTAGAAGCCTCTCATTTTGGTGTCTTTTTAAGTGTCTATCCAGCTTTTCCTACTTCAACAAACATGTCTTTCACAGTCTTTGAATTTATAGCTTATGATTTTTGCAACATGTAGGCATAATCTAATAATCTCTAAATCCTAATTCCATAATTGGGGTAAGAGGTTCTGATTGGTTGAACGCAGGTCAGGTGTCCACCCCTGACCCAATCAACCATGGTCATGGAATATAAGCATGACTGGCTTCGGGTTCATTTTTGTGAATTTAGAAAGTTGTTTTAAGATAAATCAGGAGTCCCTGTAAATTGGGCAGAGTATTACAAAAAAGTTATACTATTTTTATTCACATGTGACATGCAATATGGAATCTTCCTAAACATATAAATGAAAGGAAGCGTGTCAGAATGAGAATTTTCACTGGAAAGAGAAGACATAAGTAGAGTCAGTATATGGAAAATTGATTTTCCTTAACAAGGTAAAAGAGTATAAAACAGCCTTAAAGTATGTATATATCAGTTATTAAACCCCTTTTAGAATATGTGTGTGTATTAACAATAGGAGGCAAAATTAGAATCGCAGTGAATTTTACTTTGCTTTTTCCCTACTTACTATGTGTGAGACAATGAATTTTGTAAACTTTACAGTGCTAAGTGTATTATTATTATAGCTATTAGGACAACCAGGCATGTGGGCATCAGTGACATTTTACTCACTAGTGAATTTATTTGTGTCCCTTGGAAGGATCAGCTTCAGAGATGCCAGCATTTGGAGAGTTTATGTGGGATTGATTTTGTACACAGTAAAGGCAGATGGTCCCAGGAAGCATGGGCACCCTTCACACTATTGGAGAATTAGGTGACAGTAGAAATAATAAAAGTATTCATTTTTATATGTATAGCTCCTTATGTAGAACCCTTTTATGCATATTATTTTTTTGGATTTTCTCTCAAAAAACCCATTTGGTGAAATCTGAGAGCATTGGCTGTATCAAACTCCATTTTCCAGACGTGAAAACTGAGGCCTGGAGAAGTTATGCCAAGAGCTCAGAGCAAGAAGTTGAACCAGGATTCATATGTGGGTCTCCTGACTCCACTACCCTTTGTTCAGTTCCATAATATTTAAAAGCAACAAACAAGAGTTTGGATCCTGGCCTTGTGTTTGATTGGACGAGGCCTGGTGCTGAGGTAGGGGCTGGGTGGCACTTACATGACCCATGGATGAACAAACAGAAGCTTGCTGGATTTTTATTCTACATGGCTAAGTAAAAGGAAAACTCCCAGATTCTCTCAATGGGTAAAGACTTGGCCGTTAATCTGTGGATTAAAAAGTAGTTTGTTAGCTTTATAAGATCACATATTTATTTTTTTTATTTGTACAAAACAAATATTTTTTTTTTACTAAAAAGAAATCAAAGTTGAAATTGCTATAGAATTCAGAACAAGAATGCAGAAAGAGCTTGAAATTATTGAGTACATTTCAACAAGGAGTCTTTTCTAATAAAAGGATTACTCACTGAACCCTGCATGAGAGAGAACAAGGTCATAAAGATGCCCACAAAATGGTGCCACTTACTGAATTTGTACTCTGTCTGTGTCACTGGCTTTTTCCTCTTGCTCAGATGCTTGGTTTCCCAGGCGGGGAAAGGCATCTTCTCTTCTTTGGATGCCCTTGGCACTCTCTCTTTTGTACAGGTTGTGTTTGTAACAGGCACTTAGCAACATGTTTTCCAGTCCATGTTTTTCAACCACTGCTGTGTGCTTCCCACACTGATTTTGACTTTCATCTCTGAAGCCTACTGATACTGTTTGCCGGGTTTTAAATGCTGGCGTGGCTGGATGACAGTCCCCAGGAAGATGTGCACTACATTTCAAGCTTTTATGCTACGGCTTTGACATGCCATTGGATGTCAGCCATAGACCAGTATGACTTCCAACTCAAAGTCCTTCAATGTTTCAAGTGGAAGGAAGCTGGAAAATGGTACCTGGGGAATTGTACTTTATGATTAAAATCCCTGCACCAACTTTCTTCACATCAAAAGAAGAGGGGAAAAAGACAGGTGCAGTCTTACACAAACACTTTTTCTTAAACAATCCAAAGAAAAGTTATGCTAGCTGTCAAGTCATGTAACATCCCAAGTGTCTGCCAGCAGTCTGTGAGACCACACTGTTCAAAATTGGTGAGGCCCCTCAAACACATTTAAAAGAAAGAGGTCACATCTCAATCAAATGCAACTTACTTCTTGCAAGTTTCAGTGCAAGTGTTGAATTTGCTTTGTTGCATCCACATTTTCTGATGCTGTTAAGTGAGTCAGGAGACCTTTAGCAGTTCAGCAGCAGGGAGGGGAGAAGAGTCTCTTTCAATGTAATGGCCGTATTTTAGTTAACATGTTGTCAGTCTTTAATGACTAGTGGTGTAACAGCTGGTTTTGATGTAATTTCTTTTGAGACCACTAGATTACAAGCAGTTTATTGCATTCTTCCTCTCAGACTGCTCCCTGGATACAACCTAAAGTCAAAAGGTTAAAGGTCTAAAGCCATAATCTAAAGGATTTGTCATCATTTAACAGGTCACTTGTTGCTATGCACTATGCAAACTAAAAATTTTTAGTGAGCCTGCCACTCTGAAATATATATATATATATATATATATATATATATATATAAATATATATATATAATTTTTTTTTCTATTCCAGTAAGGAGGAATTGAGACTATCCATTGGAGACAAATTCTCAGATATCAAATAATATACTTTAAGTGTGTACATATGTGTACGTCTTCATAAGGGTGAAATAATAAGTCAAAAAAGTCAATTTAACTGTTACTGAAAGGACCCAAAATTGAGAAATTAACTTCTGCAGAAACATGTTAAGATGATAATGGATCTTTGAAAAAGCTGTAGGTAACATATCCAAAACGAAAAGTGAGCAGACAAAAGAATGGGGTCAGACAACTCAGGGAGGTGCTAAAGGTCATGGAGCCCTATTGTTGGTTCATTGCAGATTTGTAGCTTTTCAATCTGTCAGAGTCTGACAGTTCAGCTGTGCTGCACCAGGCAAGGGCCTTCTTTGTTTAATGAAGGAACTATTCTTTGAAGAATGGGCTTGGTAAAACAGAAACAGAAAATCCAGAAGACAGTATGAAACAGAAGCCTTATTCCTTCTAGTTATCAGTGGCAGGTTTGAGGGAGTTTTGCAGAATGTACGTACCTATGTAGAATTCTCAAAGATACACAGCTGGTTACCGTTTTGGTTGACTTTATGCTAGTTTAGAATTTTTAAAAAATTCATGTGTTTATGTTCTCACAAAATGCTGTCAAGTAAACTTTGGGAAATGTTCCTAGAACGTTGGGAGTCTTTTGAACTCATGACTCATCCATAGCATCACCATTGTGGAGTCTGCTTCAAGTTGGTGACACATTGTGTCATTCACTCAAACCCATTTTCTGTGTATCTGTTGCCCTCTAGGGACTCTAACATGAAAAGAAACATCCAATGTGGTCTTTTGGCAGGAATTATTATGCTGTTGGTTTTTCTTCCCGTTACGCATTCAAATTTCATCTCAACTTTTACTCTTATAAACTTGCATTTAAAATTTCTGGGTTCTGAGTACAATTAGTTCAAAACATCAATCTGAATTATTCTTTCAAACTCTAGATATATGGAAAATATTACAACTTGGTAATTTTGATTATTTTGTTTGGTTCTGTGAGTTTAATGGAAATAGCAACATAGCAGAACTTTCGAATCACTCTATCTACCTTGAAATTTGGGAATCTTCATTTTCATTGTAGGCTGCAATCTACTTCTAATAGTCTTGTATAAAGATAATATGGCAATGCATATTATTGCCTGAGAAACAACTATGGAAAAAAAGAAGAATTCATGACAGTAGTAGTAACATGAGAAAGATTTCTGAATGTAAAATGTTAGTCTTCTATTATATTTAGGAGTTCAGATAAACTTATATATCTAAAATGTTTAATTGAAAGTCACATTCATGCTAAACCCATAGTTTCTTCACAGAAAAAAGGAACAACCCATATGAACTGGGCATGTTTTAGACATGTTTTAGTTCTAGACTATGTCTTTCTTGGCCACAACTGACAATGGGTGCCTGACCTCAGTATAATCATCAACAGGCCCAACAACTGCCTATGAGGTAGCCTGGGGTGAAAAAATATTCTGAAAAAGAAAATGCCTAGACTGATCTGATGCTCATTTTCATAGATACTTAGGAAATACGGAGAGTATCACACAGTTGGCAGCTAATCATAGTCACCATGATATATGGTCTAGAGTTATAATGAAGGAGAAGCTGTGAGATGGAGAAGCGATGCAGGGTAAATCCAGAGGGTGAGAAAGGGAGAGGTGAACACAGGAAAGCAACCAAACACTCAGATAGAACTATGTTATGTAATGGTCCGCACTGAGGTAAAATTCCATAGGATCTGGCTGCCATGATCCCTAGAGCTGATATAAATCTGGAATGATTGTTGTCCAGGCTCCTCAAGAGGAGGTTGTGTGTCATTCCTTTCATTACCTGTGATAACTTCATTGCACCTGAAAGACCCAGAGTCCATCCCATGTAACAAAAACCTCATGGTCAAGGTATCAAAGAACTTTCTAACTAATCAAGCAAAGGAAGGGTTTCCCTCGTATGTTGCTCATGTAAAAACTGTTGTCTGGATGTTTAGATTAAAATTGTCTTTAGTCAGTGTTTGTGAGCCTAGCTTGTCGATGGAGATGACTCTGGAACAAGAGTACATATTACCCTTTATTGTCACCTACTTTTCCAATTTTCATCTCCTTTCTGCCAACAAACATGAAGAAAACTCTCTTGTTCCCTCAGTACAGATTCTTTAATTTCTTAGAACCTGTTTACTTAGTGGTATTGAGGAAACTCAGTTCTAGAGTGGTTAAAAAAATGAATGTTATTTGTGAAATCATTTTTTAAATAAAAGAAATTACTCAAGAAGAATTGTTACTCTGTTTCTGGCTTACTAACTGGATCACTGCTACCTAGAAGTGGGGCCCTGAACTCTGTACTTCATCTCTTGGAACTATAATTGTTTTCCTTCTACTAATTTTTGTTTCTTGATCTCTTAGTTTCTGAGAAAGTTTCCTTAATTCTCCTGTTGCTATTATAAATTTGCCAATTTCTCCTTGGTGTTCTGTTGACTTTGTTGACTCTGTTTTGATGCTACATTAAGCACATGCAAATTCAGGATTGTTAAATCTTAGAAGTGAATGTGTGTTTACCATTATATGGTAACTATTTTTTTAAAATTTTTTTTTACATTTATTTATTTTTGAGAGACAGAGTGAGACAGAGCACAAGCGGGGGAGGGGCAGAGAGAGAAGGAGACACAGAATCTGAAGCAGGCTCCAGGCTCTGAGCAAGTGTTCAGCACAGAGCCCATTGCGGGGCTTGAACCCATGAACCCCGCGATCATGACCTGAGCCGAAGTCGGTCATCTAGCCGACTGAGCCACCCAGGCACCCGCCCCTATGGTAATTCTATTTTTGATCCTGCTTTTTACTTAAGGTCTATTTTGTCTAGTATGTGTATTGTGACAACAGCTTTCTTAGACTAGTATTCTCTTTGGAGTACACTCTTTTCCAACCCTTTTTTCTCTCCTTTACTGTCAAACTTCTTATGCCATCATGGATGTAAGGTAGTTTAGCACTGGGATTAAGAACATGGCCTCCAGAACAAGACTGTTACCTATAGCTGTGTATCTGGGATTAGATACACAACCTCTCTATGCTTCACTGTCTTCATCTGCAAAATAGGAATACTTCATAGGTTTATTGTGAGTACCAAATACGTTAGTGTGGGAAAATCACTTAGAACTGTGTTTTATTAAGTACTCAACAAGTGCTAGTTATTTTGTTCTTACTCTAATGATAGTAGGTGATTAAACACAGATTTGGGGGACAGACTGCCTGAATTTGAGTCCCTTTCCACCTCTTCCTAATAATAATTCCTACCTCAGGGGATGGGCTATTATGATAGATAAAGTATTAAATATAAAGAGCTTTAAGATGGCCTAGTGTGGTGTGCAAAAAGTTTTACCTATTAAGCTTTGGGATGGCTTATGCTAACTGCTTATGATTGGATTCTTTTTTCATCCACTCTGAGAATATCTGATTTACACTTATTTATATTCTAGCTATAAATACATTTTCTCTTTACCTTGCTTTTTCAAAATTTCTTTCCCCCTTTTCTCCTGTTTATTCTCTCTATATTCCCTTTTGTCTTCTAGTAGGTTGTATGTTTGCATTCTGATTCATTTTTTTAATTGGATGGCTATAAAATAATTTACATATGTGCTAGATTTAACTAAGTCTATAAGTAATATTTTTCCACTTTTGCCAATAGGACCTTTGCATGCTTTAACTCTGATTACTCATTTTTCCTAGCTTCCGTTGTTATTGTCCATTGTCTTTAAATTTTTTTTAATGTTTTTTTTTTTTTTTTTTTTTTTGAGAGAGAGACAGAGAGTGAGCAGGGGAGGGGCAGAGAGAGAGGGAGACTCAGAATCCAAAGCATGCTCCGGACTCTGAGCTGTCAGCACGGAGCCAGATGTGGGGATTGAACTCACAAACTGTGAGATTATGTTCTGAGCCGAAGTCTGATGCTTAACCGACTGAGCCACCCAGGCTCCCCCATAGTCTTTAAATTTATAAAATACACAGTGTGTTATTTTGTAGACAATGCTTTTGCAGCCATACATTCATATTTCCCTGTATGTTGCTCATATTGCTTCCTTCTGGTTTTGATTTTCCACTTAAAATAGCTTATAGTATTCAGAATCTAAGAATGGTAAATTCTCTCATTTTTTTGAAAAGGAAATGTCTTCATTTTGCACTCTTGAATGATAGTTTTAGATTAGCAGCTATTTTCTTTTGCTCTTTAAAGATATTACTCCATTGTTTTCTAGCATGTATCATACTGATAAGAAATCTATTCTCAGTCTAAATGTTTCATATGTGCATAATCTTTTGTACTCCAATTGCTTTTAAATTTCCCTTTCTCTTTGATGTTTCAAGTGTATGTGTGTGTGTATGTATGTGTATATATGTATGTGTGTGTGTGTGTGTGTGTTTGCGTGTGTATGTATATGTATTTTATTATACTTGGGATTAATTGTACTTCCTTATTCCAAATATTTATGGTTTTCATATATATTTGAAATTCTTAGCCATAATCTTTGGATATTGCCTTTCTTTTGTTTTTTCTCTATTTTCTTCTTATAGAATTTCTATGAGATGTATGTTGGGCTTCTTCGGTCTTTGCTCCATGCCTCTTAATCTCTTTTCATTCTCTTTGACTCTGTATTGTAATTGTGAGTAATTTCCTCAGATCTGTATACTTTGCTTCACATATCATCTGTTTAGTTTTCATATTTCAACCCATCAACTGAGTTTTTAACTTAAGTGACTGTTTTTCATTTCTGGAAGTTGACTTGAGTCTTTTTCAATTTCAACTCTTCTTGTTTCATGGTGTGTTATTTTTATTATAGTTTCTATTTTAAAAAATGTGTTGTTTTTAAACCTACTTTTTTCCATGGTCTCTTTCAGATTATTTTATTATCTCAAGGTCTTGAAGACCTCCTCTTCCTATTTTGGCTCTGCCCACTTTCTCTCATGGTAAATCATGAACTGTTTGATTGTATACTTTTCTTCAGCTGTAATTGTGTTTTAAGGGAGCATTTCTGTGCTCTTGATTTTGGAAGTATCCTAATTCAGTATACTTGTATTAGCCTTTCCTATGCACCCCATAGTTTTTATTGGTCTTTAACTAGATTTTACTGTAAACTTTTCATGGGATTTTGCAATAACTCAAGAAGCATAATTCAAATTGCAAACCCATGTGTAGAGAAGAATTGGAGATAGTATTTCTTATGGCACTTTTTTTTGCCTTCACTTTCCTAGGACTATGAATAGAGTTTTACAACTTCCTTTCCCTAGAATGGAGTTTCAGGATACCAGGTGTATGTAGCACATTCCATTTCAGCACCACATTTCAGATGAGTCCAAGGCCACATGTCTTGAGACTGCCTGTGTATTAAGACCAGAGGACTTAACAGTAAGAGTTTACAATGAATATTTCCCTGGCCTAGCATGGTGTTGACTAACAAGTACATGTCTGTCTTTAAGTTTCTTCTTCATTCCTGGGGTCTGAGGACTTAACTTCTTTCTTAGAGCACAGGCATATATTTTAAAATTCTTTCAAACATTTTATCCAGCAATTGAATTTATCACTGAATGAGAAAGTAGCTTTCTTTCACTCCGTGTGCCCACGGAGGAAAACTGTAAAATAAAAGAGTTTACCAATATTAGGATTGGTAAATTGGTTTGATGTTGTATGCTATGCCTAATAACTGGTAGTGGCCATCCAGAGCTTTGAGCTACCCATGATGTGAAACTAAGTTTGGAAACAGTGGCAAAGAATGTCTTGGTCAGTTAGTCTTATCTGCAAAGGGGTAGGAGGTGGTGAGTATTAACATATGTGTTTTGCATTTATTCACAAGTATGAAATAATTTATAAGCCTTTTATAGCTTTAAGGTTCTATGTTATCTCACTGTATAAGTGTCTATCTTTTAAATCTTTGATTAATTTTAAAAAAAATCAATGAAGCATTCTTGATATATTTTAGTTAAAAGATTGACAATGCTCTATATGATTTTACTATACAGTGTCTTTATCTTTACAAATACTACTTTGCTCAGATCTTTTTTTAAACACAAACCACCAACACATAAAGGCATTTTAAGAAGCCAACAACATTAACATATGAACATCCATAAACAAAAGTGAAGTGATTCAAACATATGATTTATCTTTTGTTCAAGGTATTATGCAGTTCACTCGAGCACGTCTCACAAGTGAACCACCAAAACTTGGACCTTCATGGCTTTTAAAAATCATTTTTAAATATTCCAGCCTTCTTTGCCCTACTAAAGCTCCCCCCACCCCGACTTTGTCAGACTCTCATGGTTTCCTCTAGTACATTTTACACAAGTGTATTACTCAGACTACTGTTGCAAATGAATCAGAATCAACTTCCTGTTTCTGAATAATTCTGTACAGAAGTACCAGGAAGAAGGGTGTGGCATAAAGTACCCCATTGCAGTCTGACATCCTGCGTTTCAAAGGGAGTAATAAAACAGTTTTTTTTTCTTCCCTTGAGTTAAGATTTATTATCTGTATACCATCATCATTCATCATATAATAAGTATTCCCTGGACACGTAGAAAAATAGTTGCTATGGCAAATCTCTTCATCTAAAGAATAATACTTGAAAGCATTCTTTATGGCTTGATAGGAAAAGAGGCAATAAATGAGTAAGGCATTGGGAAGAGAGTTGGGAAATCTGTTGTTTTCCAGGTTAGTGTGAACCAAAGCATTTTATGTTGGGAACTTGTATCTCCCTTTTGTTTCGTAGTATACTTGCTAGCTTTTGGTTTCATCAGACTCAGATAGCACTGGTAGTGTACTGATAAGTGTTAACAGTGTCTCTTTGCAACATCTACCCATTGTTGAGGTACTTCACCCACGCCCAGCTTCAAGATACCAATATGATGTCACTGAGCATGAAGTCTGGAAGAGAGGCGTTAAGTCCACTCTCACGAGCTTGTAAAAGCTGGCTCTAGCACACCAGAGGCTAGAATACAGACTTTTAGAAGAAAGGGATTTTGTGTAACCTGTTATATGTAACTGTAATAAATTTGGTACATGGCCTTTATTAAAAGTTGGGAATTTAGAACTTTAAAGCTTCTCTACCAAATCAATTAATTTCCAGCAATTCATAGTGAAGAAACAGAGACTAGTATATGGAAGAAGTTAAATGCGTGGATATATCCAAACCTTATCGTTAGGCTTCAGTTTCCATATTATATCAAATCTTTACTTAAAATATCAAACAAATAGCAAGAGAAAGCATATCACCTTTTTCTGTTTCCATCCTTATCCACAACAATGCCTAAAAGTCACATGTTATCCACAATTTGAAAAACAAGCATTTACAGGATTGATAGTAAAGCTTATCTGCAAAAGGACTTGAAATAATCTTTTATAATAGTTCATTTCATTGAGGGAAAATTAGTATATTTTATTCCACTTGCGGATAATAGAATTTTTGTCCAAGATTTCAGGTCATATTGTTTCTTTCATTCATTTGACATTAGTTTTTGAGGGCCTACTATGTGCTAGGTGCCCGTCAAGATACTAGGACACAGAAGTGAACAAAAGGAAAAAAATCTTTACCCTCATATGGCTTACATTTGCGGGAGGGGACAATGGAAAACATCAATAAACAAAAAACATAATATGTTAAATAGGGCTCATTGCTAGGGAGATAAAGTAAGGAAGGGAAATATTATAAATTTGAAACTAAAATTTTAGGTGGGTAGGTGGAGAAATTGCTGCCACCATAAGGAGAAATCACCCATGGTCTTGACCTTTGCCTTGTGTTAGTCTATGAGGAACTCTACTGACCAACCCATGTGCCCAAAGCTAGTTCTGAAAAACAGCAAATTTCTAAAGCCCTTGAATAGGCATTTCTTTAGTCTGAAACTACAGAATAAAGAAAACACATCTAATGATGTATTTAAGAGATAGAGCCTGTAAGGGGACATACTACAATGAGACGGGAGAGAAGTTTTCTTTGTCTTCAATGAGAAAGTCCCAGGGAGGAGGAGGTCAGCAGTAACAAAAGGGAGAAAACGCATATATTTTTCCCTTGGTTTCTTATTTTTTGCACATTAAAAAAAAAAGTTAAACATGGAAGATTTTGTGTAAGATTTTGAGATAATGAATTCAAAAATCACTCTTAAAAGTTAAGACATACTGCCACTTACTGTGAAGAGCATACTCCATTTAAAAAAAAACTTCAGATATTTCCAGTGTAAGTACTATAGAGAGTTTAGACAGCAGAGGAAGGGCATGAGTGCACATAAAATAAAGAAATGGGTAGAAGCTTTGACAGTATTTTGGTGAAATGTAATTATTATAATCTCTTTAAACCTACTCCTATACTTAAAGATCATTAAAGATTGAAAGTTATTAAATGTATAAAGTTTACTTCATTCCAATTATACAGTATGCCATACATGTACAATATGCAAAATACAACATACATTTCCATGACTGAGCCCTATCTTTTAGTTTTGAATGCAAAAACATTGGCATTACCTCTACAGGATGGTAAATGCGAAGATGGGGGTAGGGTGGAGATTCGTGGAGATTCAGCATAGGGCAAAGGGGATGGATTTGATCTTGGTAATTCGGGGCCTGGGAATTCAAGTCGACTTCAGAGTATGTACTTGGGCAAGTTTTATTTAAATAAATGAAAAATTGGCACATGAATGGCTTAGAAAGGGTTTAAGCTTGCCTCACATGCAGTCTATGGAGAGGGAGAATCCAATTTGATAACAACATTTGAGAGAGAAAATTTTACCAAAAATCACAAAGGGCCTTTTGCTCTGTAAAAAGACTTCTTTTGGCAAAGTGCCTGCTTTCACATAAGACTCCTGCTTAGATGTTTTCTTTATACAATTTGCATTTTCTGCTTTTTTCCCCCCATTTCACAAGTTTAACTTAAAAGCGCTTCTACAGCATTATTTCTATTTTATCTTATTCTCATTATGGCAGTTCCTAAAATAAAATATACAAATGCTCTTGGTTTTGCATTTTTTTTAATGCTGCAGAATGCTGAATACTGTGGATGTGGTAATAGACGAAAATTCCGTGAGAGGAAAAACATCACAGATACATAGGAATTTCAGAAGATACACTGGCGATATTTGAGAATTGTTAATTTTAGATTTTCTATGGTAGAATATGTCAACCGCCATTAAACTATATGCCCCTTCCTATAAATTTCTTTAAAGGAAAAAATTGAGATAACCCTAAGATCACACATATTGTCTAGCCAAAAACTTGCTGCAATTTTCATTGTTACACTTATCTCAGAATTCTCAATAAAATAAGTAAAGAAATCAATAGCCCCCTAATTGGTGGAAACTTCGGTGTGGTTGTATAAAGTTCATTACCGTTCAGACATTTAATAAGCAAATGTCCTCTCAGCAACTCCAAATGGCTTCAGTCCCTATTGAACACAATTCTCTTTTCAAACCATTGATGTGAAATGATTCTATTGACACTAGCTATTGAAGACAACCTTTGGTTGGAGGGAACTATGTCCAACATTTATCTCTCTTGGTGGAATTTTTTCATTTTATTTATTCTTCTTTTATTTTTGTATGTGAGAAGGAAAAAACAAAGTCAGATCAAACACATCTATAGAACAAAGTGACAGGGTTCACACCAATGTGCAAGGATGGGAAGATTCTGCTCTCGTTTGCTCTGAAAAGCCCTGATGCATTTTCCCATACATAGGCGTTAACAGTGGAGGCCTCTGCCACTGGCACAATGCCTAAGAAATGTGTTTCTCGCTTAACTTGCAGTATCTATGCTTTTTTGGACATATCTCTTAAACTTCTTTTTCTTAGTTCCTTTCGTTTCCTTTTTTTAAACAGAAGGTAAATTTAGAAAGGAGCATGAGTGTAGTTACTTATTACATTTGGAGATGGAACAGTACCTTTTCCATCTTCTAGGTGAGTATTTGGAAAAGGGTCTGCACCTCAATTGCTTGGACTGACTGTCTGTTTTGATTCCAGGTTAAGTTGTGGTACTAGTTGGGTAAAGACAGTCAGAAAAGTCCTTCTGAGCATGGCAGGGTTTCTCTTTCTTTTGGTGTTTGAAGTCATTGCTCAACACATATCTACCATCCCCTGGTCCTTTAATCAGTGTCCAACCTGTCCTGTGAGAATAGCCCCAGGATGATAACCTAGACCAGACCATGGGCAGCACCTCTTTGTCCCTCTCACATGGATGGGACATGATTCCACAGGATTAGCCAACAATTATATGCTCTGAACTGACCAATTCAGTCAATTTACTGTGCAAAGTAAATTGATCCTTCAGAACAAAGGGTTCTGTCAGCAGGGAGCTACCTGAGAAAGCAGCATGCCTATGTAAACAGTTCTGTCCTTGTCCCAGTGTGGAGTGGCCCTGCGCCATATGGTGCCACTATGAACTTATTAGCTGACGGATTAACTGATCTCCGCATTTGGGATCCCCAGTTTCCAGCTGTGAGAGTGATTGATGGGCTAACTACTGCTCCAGTCTTGGAAGTTATTTCCTCCATTTAACAGAGTCAAGAAGACAGAAAATTGCCCCCTTTGTAAATGCTAATCTCACCACTCCTTCGAACACCCAACATAGCAATTTATTCAAGGCAAAGTCTTAAAATTGGTATAGTGCACATCAAATGCATACTAATTAGCAATTTCTTTTGAAGGCTCCATCACTTATTAAGGGTCTCCTTTTCCATATGTTCATCATGCCCCACTTCACCCTTTAATTACAAAACAGCACTTTCAACTAATTGTGAGAAGGTATATTGTGCCCGGAATCTGTATTAAACACTATACCTTCTGAGGCCTAATTTAGGGTCACATCGAAGGCAGACAGATAAGCAAGCAAAAAAGCTCACAACTGTCGTCTGCAATTTTAGGCATATTTGGGCATTGTTCAGAAGGAGCATTTTATCTAAGATGGCAGCTATGACATGCGTCTGTGGACACTACAACAAGCACTGGGTAGAAAGAATGGGATTCATCTTAGGTTCATAATTGGGATCTTTTCTAGTCTGAGAGGAACTTACATGAGCCCAACAGATACATGATAATATTATTTGCAACTTAGCAATTTCTTCACCTAGAAAGGAACCACACAATTTTACAGGGCACGCAATTTGTTATTGGATTAAATGCCTAGTCATTTAAGTATATATACCATAATTGCACTATAGGAAGCAGAATTTTGTAAAATACTTACCTGAATGACACTTAAATTCTCATCTCTTGTGAAATGCTGATGTTTTCCTTTATTAACACTCAGAGCCTTCAAGCTACCTAGGTAACTTTAACCTTGATCCCAATGATATGAGTATCACTTACAGGCTGTTACTGTATAGCTGCATTATTGGATGATGAAGAACTGGTCAGCTCCTTTCTCTGTCCCTTTATTTCCACAGAATCTTCTAGAAAGATTAGTAGAAATTCCTCCTCATGGCACTGACACTCAGAGAAAGAACTGGTAGGAATATAGGGTTCAGATATACTTAGTATGCAAAATAGGGACTGAACCAAAGAAACCTTTGGATTAAGGGTGGGGGAATGGTGGGTAAGGGATCCACATTGTCAAAGAGAAGTTCATTTTTGGAATTGAGGACTTTTAGAGATTGTCTCCATGGAAGCAAGTCCCACAAAACTCTAGTGAACCTGACATCATCAGATTACAGCAGAACCCTATAAATACTCCAAGGAACCAATCAGATACATCTAATTTTAAGACTGCTTTGAGGCAGTTTTCAAAACCATCCCTAAATTTGCAGCTGGTGAATGGAAGGAATGTGAAGATTGTCAAGGGGAAAATAGGTATAGACTCTGTATTTGTTCTCTAGAAAATAATTCTGAGGACTCTACAGTGGCCTCTTTGTTGTTTGCTGCCTTCAGCCAGATGTCCTTGTTCATGCCGCTCTTTACGATGTATAACCATCCCTTTAGTTTCCAAGCTCTCACACTGGGTGTTGTATAGAAACCAATTTTACAGTAAATTATATTAAAAAAAATTCCAAGCTTTCAGATTCAGAATCACCTTGTTTTGGCTTGTGCTCTGGTGGATTCCTCCTGAGGTTTTTCCAGGATTTTGACCCTAGGTTTTTTGTTTGTTGTTTTGTTTTGTTTTACTTTGTTTTAGCTGTGTGATCTTGGGTGCATTTTGACCTGAGTCTCAGTTTCCTCATCTTAGACTCCTGAGGAGAATCATGCCTCATCTGAAAGGTTTGAATTAAATCTGATGTGCTGACATGTGAGAACACTGGCATGATATGGAACGGAGGTGGAAGCTAAAATGTTCCTTTTCTTTTCCTTCCTTTCATTCACTAGTCACTTTGGTAACTTGATTCCATCAACTTTTGGTACCACACTCACCATTTAGGCTCTTTTGCTGAGAAAAGAGCTTGGATATTTTTCTCCCTTAAAGCTAAGAGCTTAAAGAAACTCATTAAAATGGAAGGAAAATGAAAAATACCATCATATCTTCTTTCAAGCAATACAAAACATACTAAATATTAATGTAGTGTGGGGTCAATCATTTATTTTAAAATGGCTTTCTGAAATTTGGTTGCTCTTTCTTTTAATAAACAGTTGAATTTCCATATTGAAATTGTGATGTGTGCAAAGAGAACAATTCATGCGAGTATTGGAGTTGGAGAGACGATCACCATATTTATGAAAAAGTGGTGTCAAAGAGAGCTTGAAGAAGTCATCTGTGTAAACCTGGCAAATAATTGTCAGATAAGAATGATCTTAGCATTTTTTTTTGTCTTTTGTGGGTCTAACAACCTTAACACATTTATGTTGAGTTGCGGTTATATAAACAGCCAAATAGACTTCCCCAAATATCTTCTCATTCACTAGACTGTTGCAGAATACAGCTCTGAGTATCTGACCATAATAGAAACTTTTACTAGAGAAGGCTTTACAATATTTAAAAAGTTAGATTGGATATACTTTGCTGGGATATTAGGTTTGTAAACTACAATTTATATTTTGAAATAAAATATACAAATCTTGTTTCTGATTATCCATGCTAATTGGGAGGTTTATCCAAAAATAGTGTATGGCAGATAAATGATTTATATTTGTTTAGAAAATAGAATCTATTATTTTTCTATCAGATTTATCTTTTTCTCCCATCCTTCTCTATCCCTTTTTGGGGCAGTTCTCTTAGACATATGTCAGCAAGCCTTATTTCTACCTCTGTGTCATATTACAAGAATAATCACATCTAATGAGGATAAAAGTGCCACCAGACTTCAAAACGTTGCTCTTTGTATTTGCTGTTTATTTTTGCCCCATACAATAAACCATGAGTGCTACAGCATTCAGGTTAAGAAATGCCCTCCCTGCCCCCCCCCCCCCCCCCGCCCAAGTATCAGGGGAATTTAATTCCTTGGAACACCTCTCTCCTAACTTTTACTCTGTCCAATTTTGAATTGCTAATGACTTGAGAGTAAGACTCTATTTGATACATCTGCGTCTTTATATATCTGGTCTTTGAAAAAAATAAATATTCAATAAATATGGTTGAATATAGGAGATGGTCATGGTCTATGAAAAGCATGGCTATTTGTATTGTCAAATAGGAGCCAAGGTGCCTGAGAGCATCTGTAATATACACCAGGCCGTACATTAGTCTGAGCTATACATTCTACGTTTTTAAATTGTAACTTGGAGAGTGGAGGCCACAACTCACACCTCTTCTTACCATCTCAAACATCTACCCCACAAATACTGAGTTGCAGAGCATCACTGATTCTTTCTGAGCTTCTTCGTAAAATTTTTATCTGATTCTCTGTACTCCACTTAGTGTGTAAATATGGGTATGTAGGTGGCAGGTGTGGGGTAGGTAGATAGGCAATTAGGTGAAGAACCCTTCCCCCCAAAGATTGACTGAACTTGGACATTTTGTTGATGAGTATGAATCAATTCATGTGATACTACAGAAAGCAAAAGAAAAAAAAAACAGCTCTGAGATTCACCTAGTTTTATCCCTCATGAGTTCACAAAAGCTACACTTCACAGTTCATAAAGGCTACATTTGGAACCAGCACTAACTCCTTAGTTTTGCATAATTTTTTCAAGTAGTTGGACCTTTTAATTTTATAGTTTAAAGGTTGCTACTGCATGTTGTTTGCCTTTGTGACACAAGTAATATCCCCAAGGTTAAAGTATTATATTTTAAGTGATATATACATATATTCACAGTATAGAATGTAGAGTACCTAAGTCAACATCAGAGATTATCCAGTTTTAAAAACCCTTACAAGTTTATAGACAGATGTGTTCTTGAAAGAAGAGAATCAGTCTCAGTATTACTTTGCATTTCCTATAAACACATCAGTCATAGTTGGGGAAAGGAAGGCAGACAATGGGCATAAGAGAATTAAAGTGTTTACTTCATATATTTCACAATGTGGGTAATAGGCAGATACAAAACCAATGGTTGACCAAAACCATAATTCCTTTTTAACCACAAATACGGAAATGCTTTACTAAGCAAAGTGAACAGTACTGTGATGTTTGTGATGTTGGAACTTGGCATTATTTTCATAACAAAATTTACGTGGTCCTTAAGAATCACCAAATCAGAAATATGCCTCAGTTTGCCAATAAGTACAGTGTCAGTGAAAAAGATTGCATAAGGAGGAAATACATATAAGATTTCAGCATTTTAAATTTAGTGCAAAATTTTAAATTTACTCCTAAAATTTCTAAAAATGAATGCAAAATTGCCTAAAGAAATGATTAGTAATATTGGAAGCATACTAGGAACAATTCTGATGCTCAACAGTGGATCAAAACCAGCATTTCTAACTAGACATTTTACAGGTATTTTTGTCTTCTTTTTTGAAAGAACATTGCACTTCTTCTCCCCTTTCAAATATTTGTTATGACAGTAATCCCCATTCAAATGAATAGAGATACTTTTCATTCATTTGGATCAAAACCAGTATTGAAACATTTTTAGACTAACTCTTTTCACATTTCTTTTAGACTAGAGATTGAGGAAAGAAGCATGAAAATTGTATACTTTTATTTTTTATTCAAAACTGTCTTGAAAGACTTCAAATACTTTTTTTTCTTTTACATAATGGCAGCTGGACTAACAGCCCATATGCCAAGTCAAAATCTGAAGCAATTTGAAATGACTGAGATTTTAAACCTCAAAAATTAACTGTTTATAATGGAAACTCAGACATAATAGTCCATGATGGAGATTCAGTCACCATGGTCAGATGGGTGGTGGTATTGCTATAAGGAAATGTAATTAAATCATCTATATCAGGAAGATACTTGACTAATCACTCTTACGGAGCCTTATGTGCTTTCACTTCTTTAATTCTTTCCTTAATCATGCTTAGGTGTTTTATTTTCAGCTATAACTTCGTGCTGATCAAACTTGCTTCTGATTTCTCTTAATTACTGATGCGGTAAAGATGTCGCATCTTTTCCAAGCTTCCTTATAACCGAATTTCAAATCAATTTAGGCATCTCAAAAGCATTTCTAAAATACCAGATGCTCTGTCAGCTGCACAGAACAATGTGCTAATAATTATATTTCTCTTTCTTACAACAGATCAAAGCCAGAGATGAGGTGACATACACCTAAGATATTCAAACTCTGGCTTGAAGGTCAATTGGATCTGCCGACATATGTTGCTGATTTTGTAACATAAAAGCCAGCTAAAAAGAACAGATCAGTGAAATGCATGTACTCCGTATTCTTAATTTCAATCCTATCCAAATGTTTACAGACTAGTTTGAAGAGATTTGCGGTTTCTTGTTATCAGTCTTATTAAAGCTTGGCAAACCTTTAATAACAAGTCTATCAACAGCCCTCCAGGGACTTGATTCTAGTCCTAGACTGCTTCAATTTTTGTTTATTGAACAATTTTTAATTGGATGTACCAAGACCTTTCCTGATCACTTGCCCATATTGTCTCACGGAAGTGTCGCATGCAAGCTCAGCTTGAAAAGGCCTTGGCAGTTGGGGAAAAATAACACTTTGTGTAAGCCGAGAAGAGGGCAGGCAGACAGGCAAGCGGCAAGATTCCTTTTAAAGTAGCTTTGGTGTGGGTGCTTTGAGCTGTACAGAAAAACTAAACTTGACTAATCGCTACCTTGCACTTGTGTTATGTTTCTATGGTTTAACTTAAAACATTGGAACAAGGAGAAAAGTGCCATTCAAAGCTAGTCTACCTCAGCTAAGCCATAGCTGTGGGCCAGATTCACGTCTGTCAACTACATAGCACCTTTGAAACTGCATGTTACAAAAAAGAGAGAAAAACAATATGGCAGCAGTTTCTCCTCTATAGTTAATTCCACATCAGTGCCAGATTAAGTTTATCATATTATTCAAATGTTGAAACCTTCCTGCTCTTAGAGTAAAATAGCAACTCCCACATTTGTTTCAAAGCTCCCTTGAATATGAGTCCACCCTGCACGTCCAGTTCTGCATGAACGTCAGGGTTCTGAGTCCAGAATCTGAATTCAGATTCTGGCCCCTTCAGTTATGAGGTGTGTCACCTCACACAAGTTACTTACTCTCTGTTTGCCTCTGTTCTCCCCTCTGTAAAATGGGAACTAAAAGAGTGCCTACATTATGTGGTTGTTATAAAGATTAAATGAGTTAATATGTGAGCACTCCTAGAATCATGCCTAGTGCCTGGTGAGAGCAGCACTGCATAAATGCTTAACTACAGTACGAGTTCTGCTTCTTTCCCTCTCTGACTCTCAGCTTATGGTCTTCCACCCACTAAGCATTCTTTATAAGGTCAGAAATGGAAGTAGTCTGGGTGCCTGGTGGCTTAGTCAATTGAGCGTTGGATTCTTGACTTCCCCTCAGCTCATGATCCCAAGGTCGTGGGATTGAACCCCGCATTGGGCTCCATGCTGAGCATGGAGCCTGCTTGAGATTCTCATTCATTCTGTCTC
This sequence comes from Prionailurus bengalensis, assembly GCF_016509475.1. Lineage (NCBI taxonomy): Eukaryota > Metazoa > Chordata > Mammalia > Carnivora > Felidae > Prionailurus > Prionailurus bengalensis. The sequence goes on along the minus strand of NC_057343.1, from coordinate 151,300,350 downwards.
ACTCTCCCCCCAACCCCCACCTCTGCCTCTCTCCTCGCCTCATTCTCGAAAGAAAGAAAGAAAGAAAAGAAAAGAAAAGAAAAGAAAAGAAAAGAAAAGAAAAAAGTAAAAAAAGAAAAGAAAGTAGTCAAGGACCAGAAATCTCACTAGCATGGAAATCTCTGAGGCAGGAATTAGATTGTCCTTCTGGAATGGTCTGTTCAGAATTCCCCTAGCCCTTTTGAGCCTCTAAACCTTTGCTTATTTGATTCTCCTTCTCTTGTGTACCTTTTTCTCCTATTTACTCAAAACGTATTCATTAAGAGTCAGGATCAAATTCTCTCTGATGCCTTTTAAGAATGCTTTGGACTTACTGGGATTTTTTGTTTTGTTTTGTTTTTTCAATGAACTATATCTTTTACATTTGGTATTTTTGGGTCCTTAATCATTCACTGATATATTTTGTAAAATAATATTTGCTTATATATTGATCTCATCTCCTCCAAATATATGGATAGCTTATTAAGGACAGGGACAGATTTTTCTTTCATGTCTCCTGTGGAGCTGAACCAAAAGTAAATTCTGCATCAATTAATTCAATAAATTCTATTAAATAGGATTTAATAAAGTCATTTGATGTCTTTCTTTTCACTCTCTCTGCAAAACTAGTAACTAACTCAAAAGAAAAAAGTTTAAGAGGAATACAATACTGAAAAATATCAGAGATAAAAATAAAAAACTATAACCCCCAATGTCAAGGTAGATTTTCATGAGCTGAAATCATAAATATGGGCCTTCCCCTGAGTCATTTTCCAATTTACTTCACATATTTAAAATACATTTACAAGCAAGGAAACTGGACCCAAAGAATCCCACAATAAGTTAAGTGGAATTAGTGCCAGAACCTTTGTTTTTTGGTGCTCCCTCCAGAGCACCTTATATCTACCACACCATGGATCAAGTTGAGAAAAGGATTATCCAGAGTGGTTCAGTCTACAGACTTGTTAGTCTAAGTGGTGTTAGAAATTAGACAGATAGATTGTTCCTAATTGCTGTGAGTGACTGATATTAGAAAACATATATAACAATATATTATTGCAACTCAGCATTTTAGATATGTTGTTACGCCTTCAGCCTTGGATGAAGCTTGTTGTTACGCCTTCAGCAGCTTTAGTCTTGAATTTTGATGCCGGGATAGTTGTCATATTCATGGTGTTCTTATTTCTTGGCTATTTACAGTTTATGCCAATTATATTTATATTAAATTTGTTCAAATTTCACTTGTAATCCTTGGCTGTCTTGTCAACTTTTTAGTGGATAGTTAACCAAGAATCGAATTATAGGCAGTATCATTTTGATGCCCTCAAAGCTAAATAATAGAAACTAACTTTTGGCGACCGTGTCTGAATATTTAATATTCACTACAGATCACATGTAGATGATTGAACTCTGATGCCACTCCATGAGTTTTGAAATAAATCTGAGGCTCCTTGTAGGAATGTTCAATGGCCTCCTCAGTTGAATTTTTGTTGACTTCTCTTAACATGTAAAAATCTCCCTTCTCTTAATTTCCTTGACTCTACCCTTTCTAGGTTCTCTGCTTATGTCTTCCCTTATCCTTTTTCCAAACCTTAGTTCTTAGCCCTCCACTATATTTTCTTTATAACTTGCAATATTTCATCTCAGTCACTCAAGTGTTTTTAATTAGTATCTCTACATGGATGACTCTTAAATTTACACCTCTGCCTTCAAAATTACTCTAAAATTCCAATTAGTGCTCTTCCAAAGGCCTGCTAGATGATCTTGGATGACCTCCCTTTACCTGAAATCTAATGTATTTTGAACTGAACTCATTGTGTCCCTGAAATTATCTCTGCTTCTTGATGTTCTTGCATTCTTCCTCCCATTTAATGGAAAACAAACTTCAGTATCTCCTTTGATTCCTCTCCTTTCTGGACCCCATATAGTACTGCCTGTTTGATCTCTTGATATCTGCAAAGTCCATTCTTTCCTATGGCTCTACCTTTCCCATTTATTCATCTGGATTGGCACTGTAGCTCAGTGCCCAGACCTACACATAATAATTACTTGTCAAATTAGTGAATGAATAGCTTCCCTGTCTCAATTTCTTCACCCATCCAATATATTCCAGATTAATTGTTCCTTTAAAGCCATGAATTCATCATGTCACTCTCATATTGGAGAACCTACAACAGGGTTTCCCAGTCCTGACTTCACATTAGAATCATGTGGGGAGTTTTTAGAGCCTCCTATGCCCAGCCTCACCCAGCCCAACTGAAACAGACTTTCAGGGGCAGGGGAGGGGCCAAGCATTAAGGGCTAATGTTCCAAGAATTTGACAAGTGACATGACAGAACACCATCCAAATCAGAACTGCTTTGCTGACCAACCAGCTTAGGCACTGACTGCAAAAAGACAGAATGGCTCTCAATACCAGCTAATTATCAGCTCTGCCATACTTTTTTAAGATTTCAAATAAGTCATTCTAATGAATCACTAATTTACAAACTAAACTCTGTATTCCTGACCCTGGTAATCAAGGCTCATTATCATATAACCAAAACTCTTTTTAAATATTATTGCCTCATGAGAAAGAATGAAATCCTGCTATTTGCAACAACATGGATGGAAGTGGACAGTATTATGCTAAGTGAAATAAGTCACTCAGAGAAAGACAGATATCATATGTTTTCAGTCTTATGTGGAACTTGAGAAACTTAACAGAAGACCATGGGAGAAGGGGAGGGGAAAAATAATTTCAAACGGACAGGGAGGGAGGCAAACCATAAGAGACTCTTAAATAAAGAGAACAAACTGAGGGTTGATGAAGGGGGGGAATGAGTGATGGGCATTGAGGAGGGCACTTGTTGGGATGAGAACTGGGTGTTGTATATAAGTGATGAATCATGGGGATCTAAAAACCCCCAACCCCCAAGGCCCCCAAACCCATAGCACACTGTATACACTGTATGTTAGCTAACTTAACAATAAATTATATTTATAAATAAATAAATAAATAAATAAATAAATAAATAAATAATAAAAGTAGTTCTTAAGGGGCTCCTGGGTGGTTCAGTCAGGTAGGTTAGGCATCCAACTTCAGTTCAGGTCATGATCTCACAGGTTTGTGGGTTTGAGCCCTATGTTGGGCTCTGTGCTGACAGCTTGGAGTCTTGGGTCTGCTTCAGATTCTGTCTCCCTCTCTCTCTCTCTGCCTCTCCCCCACTCGTGCTTTGTCTCTTTCTCTCTCAAAAAAAAACATTAAAAAAACTTTTAAAAATAGTAAATAAAATAGTTCTTAAATATTCAAAAATATTATTTCCTCTATTTTTTATATGAAAAAAATATGCTTTAGTCATTTGCTCATATGCACTAAATATGACTTCTTGCGCATTGATATTTCCTTGCTTTTACTTATAGAGTGGGTTGACTATGACAGAATACAACTTTGCCTTACTTCATTGTAATAAAGGAATTAATGGGGAATAGAACAAACATAATGTAGAAAATTTACACTCTAAACCAATCACATAGTAATTTAGAGTATTTATAAACTTTTTCAGGACATCTAAGTTTGCTTACCAGTAATGGCACTGAGCTCCAGTGAACCATAAAAAGTTGTAGTAGTGGGATAAAAAGGAGAAGAAATGGAATTTTCAATTGTACTGAATATTAAATATACAGAGATGATTGCCAAAGGTTAGTTTCTATTATTTAGCTTTTCTGGCATCAAAATGATATTGCCTCTGATTCAATTCTTCTTGGTTAAATATACACTATTCTTCTTGGTTAAATATACACTAAAAGGTTGACAAGACCTTCTTCTTGGTTAAATATACACTAAAAGGTTGACAAGACAGCCAAGGATTGCTAGTGGATGACAAGTGAAATCTGAACAAATTTAAAATAAATATAATTGGCATAAACTGTGAACATCCAAGAAATAAGAACACTAAGAACATGACAATTAGCCTGGCATCAAAATTCAAGATGGAAATTGCTTTTTTTCATCTGTAGAGGAAAATATTGCCGAAGAAAAGTGTGTCCATATGTGTCTATTAAACACTATACTCCTGAACTTCTTAAAAGCATTTGTTTTATTAACTTCCAACTTGAATTTCATGAAGTCATATTTCCTTCTTTTACATCATATGAAGACATGTTGACCAAAAAAATGACTGAAGTGGGTTGAGAAAAGAATAATCTCCAAGAGTAATGGAACATAATTTCATTATTCCTATTCCATGGAGCTCTTTCCCCCATGAAATTTCTAGTGTCCTTCACCACTTCTCGTATCCAGTGTCTACAACAATAATGCTGAAAAGTAAAGAATATGATTTAGGAACCAATAAAATTTTATCTGATATATGTCTTATTCATAGGAAGACTCAGGAGACACATAAAAGACAGTGATGTAGGGATGACTAATCACTGTCAGCTGGACTCATGGCTATATGAGCCATAATTCCCATATTTAAGTAAGAGGAAACTTTTAGGTCACTGAATTACATCACACCTAATCTCAAAAACAGAAACCTGATTCAGGTTATATTTATATCCAGAGAATTTCTGAAAATTCAGAGGCTCATTAAGAGGATAAAGTGATTGGGGCGCCTGGGTGGCTCAGTCTGTTGAACATCTGACTTCGGCTCAGGTCATGATCTCACTGTTCGTGGGTTCAAGCCCCACATCGGGCTCTGTGCTGACAGCTCAGTGCCTGGAGGCTGTTTTGGATTCTGTGTCTCCCTCTCTCTCTGCCCCGCCCTCCATCACTCATGCTCTGATTCTCTCTGTCTCAAAAATAAATAAACATTAAAAAAAAAAAAGGATAAAGTGATTTTATGGTGTTTTACACGAACCTGGATTGGAGTTTTCAAAAGGAATTTTTTGTGTATTGAGTGGGCTGCTCAGAGACAACTGTTTGACTCTAGAGGAATCTTTTACCGCTCTCCTTCCATATTGTATCTAATGTCTTTTGGTAGCTAGTTGTATTCATGAAGTTATTCTAAAATTTAGGGATCCAAGAGTATCCAAAACACAGAGCTTCATCTGGCAAAATGGTAGGTAGGATAATGCCAAAGACATTCATGTTCTAATCTAATCTAATCTGTTGCTTTACATGGCAAAAAGAATTTTGCAGATTGGATTAAAGTGAAGGACCCAGAGATGGGTAGAGTATCCTGGGTTATATGGATGGGGTCAATATAATCTCATAAATCCTTAGGAGGAGTCTTTCTTGGCTATAGCCAGAGAGAGGGCTGTGATATTGGAAGCAGGGTCAGAAAGATGTGACATTGCTGGCTTTGAAGATGAGAGAAGGGGGCCTTCTCTTGGCCTTGAGTCAAGGAATTAGAGCAGCCTGAAGAAGCTATAAAAAGTGAGGAAACAGACTTTAGGGTCTTCAAAGGGGAACACAGCTTTACCCACAAAATTGATTCTAGTCTAGTGAGAACTCTAACAGACTTCTGACCTACAGAACTGAAAGATGGTAGATTTATGTTGTTTCAAGCCAAAATTTGTTACAGCAGGATATATAAGATTAATAGAAGAATTTATATGGTCATTTGTCTTCAATGGGGAGATGGGAAGATATCAAAAAAAGAGATCCTCTCAAAGGATTTACTAAGAAACATTTGGCAAGGAGCCTAAACTATCACATTTTTGAACTTCCTAATTGTTATGTAGTGTAATTGTAATGTTTATCTGTTAAGTGCACTATTACATGATTTTTTTTGTTAAAAACAGCTTTATATGATTTGCCCATTTAAAGTGTACACTTCACTGTTTTTTAGTGCATTCACACAGTTGTGAAACCATCATGACAATCCAATTTTAGGACATTTTCTACTTCCTAAAAGAAATTCCACTCCTGTTGGCAGTTGATGCCCATCATCTCGTCCCAGCTCTAAACAATCACTAATCTACTCTGTCTCTATAAATTTGCCTTTTCTGGACATTTAATATAAATGGAATCCTACAATACGTGGCCTTTTGTATCTAGCTTCTTTGACTTAACATTATGTTTTCAAGGTTCAATCAGTACTTTATTCTTTTCATTGCTGAATAATATTCCATTATGTGGCTCTACCACATTTTGTTTGTTCATTCAATCGTTTGTGGAAATTCAGGTCGCTTCTACTTTTCAGTTAGGAACAATGCCGCTATGAACATTTGTGTCCAAGCTTTTATATAAACATACATTTTCATTTCTCTTGGGTATATGCCTGGGAGTAAAATTTCTAAGTCATGTGATCATTCTTTGTTTAATGTTTTGAGAAATTGTCAAACTTTTCCCAAATGACTACACTGATTTGCAATTGTACTAGTAATTTACAGGGTTTCAGATTTTTCTACCATCTTCATGAAAACTTGTTACTGTCTTTTTAAGAAAAAGTCCACTATAGTTAACATATAATGTTATATATATATTTAAGTTTATTTAGTGTGATATATATGATATCTGATATGCTATATGATATATGATATATAATGATAACATTATATATAATGTTATATAACATTAACATATAATGTTATATATATATTTAAGTTTGTTTATTTAGAGAGAGAGAGAGAGAGAGAGAGAGAGAGAGAGAGAGAGATCCCCAAGCAGGCCCTGTGCTGTTAGTGCAGAGCCTGATGTGGAGCTCCATCTCATGAACCTTGAGATCATGACCTGAGCCAAAATCAAGAGTTGTATGCTTAACCACCTAAACCGCTCAGGCACCCCAATATACAGTGTTATATTAGTTTCAGGTGTAATATAGTGATTTAACAATTCCATACATTGCTCAGTGCTCATCACATAACTGTGTTCTTTTTTTTTTAATTTTTTTTTTCAACGTTTATTTATTTTTGGGACAGAGACAGAGCATGAACGGGCGAGGGGCAGAGAGAGAGGGAGACACAGAATCGGAAACAGGCTCCAGGCTCTGAGCCATCAGCCCAGAGCCCTACGCAGGGCTTGAACTCACGGACCGCGAGATCGTGACCTGGCTGAAGTCGGACGCTTAACCGACTGTGCCACCCAGGCGCCCCATAACTGTGCTCTTTTAACATTTATTTATTATTGAGAGACAGAGAGAGACAGAGCATGAGCATGGGAGGAGCAGAGAAAGGAGGAGACACAGAATCTGAAGGAGGCTCCAGGCTCTGAGCTGTTAGCACAGAGCCTGATGCAGGGCTCGAACTCACAAACCCAGTGAGATCATGACCTGAGCCCAAGTCAGACGCTTAACCGACTGAGCCATCCAGGTGCCTCCACATAACTGTACTCTTAATCCCCTTCACCTATTTCACCCATCTCCCCTCTGGCAACCATCTGTTTGTTCTCTATAGTTAAGAGTCTGTTTTTTGGTTTCTCTCTTTCTCTCTCTCTCTCTCTCTCTCTTTATTTTATTTTTTTGATATTCTGCTTCATAAATTCCACATATGAGTGAAATCATATGGTATTTATCTGTCTCTGACTTTTTTGCTTAACATTATACTATCTAGTTCCGTCCATGTTGTTGCAAATGGCAAGATTTCATTCTTTATGACTGAATAATATTCATTTGTATATGTATATACCACATCTTAATCCATTCATCTATTCATGGATTCTTGGGCTGCTTCCATATTTTGGCTAATGTAAATAATGCTGCTATAAACACAGGGGCATATATCTTTTTGAATTAGTGTTTTTGTATTCTTTAGATGAATACCCAGTAGTAGAATTACTGAATCATATGTTAGTTCCATTTTTAATTTTTTGAGGAGCCTTCATGCTGTCTTCCACAGTGCCTGCACCAATTTGCATTCCCACCAACAGTGCAGAAGGGTTCCTTTTCACTTGTTTCTTGTGTTGTTGACTTCAGCCATTCTGACAGATGTGAGGTGCTATCTCATTGTGGTTTTGGTTTACATTTTCCTGATGATGAGTGAAGTTTAGCATGTTTTCATGTCTGTTGACCATCTGCATGTCTTAGGGTATAAGTAAATGGTCCAGTTGAATTCTTTTGCATGTAGATGTCCAGTTTTTCAACACCATTTGTTGAAGAGATTGTCTTTTTCCTGTTGCATATGCTTGCCTCCTTTGTCAAAGATTAATTAACCATATGATTGTGAGTTTATTTCTGGGTGTTCTATTCTGTTCCATTGATCGATGTGTTTATCTTCTTTGTGCCAGTACCATACTGTTTTGATTACTACAGCTTTGTAGTATATCTTGAAATCTGGGATTGTGGTACCTCCAGTTCTTTTTCAAGATTGCTTTGGCTATTGGGGGTCTTTTTATGGTTTCATATACATTTTAGGATTATTTTAGTACTGTGAAAAATGCTGTTGGTATTTTGATAGGGATTGCATTAAATCTGTAGGTTGCTTTGGGTAGTATGGACATTTTAACAATATTTGTTCTTTCAGTCCATGAGCATGGAATACCTTTTAATTTTTTTTTGGTGTTGTCTTTAATTACTTTCATCAATATTTTATAGTTTTCAGAATACAGGTGTTTTACCTCCTTGGTTAAGTTTTTTTTTTTTTCTTAATTTTTGCACAGTTGTAAGTGGGACTGTTTTATTTTTTAAGTTAATGTATTTATTTTGAGAGAGAGAGAGAGAGAGCATGCAAACAGGGGAGTGGCAGAGAGAGAGAATCCTAAGCACGCTCCACACTGTCAGTGCAGAGCCAGAAGAAGGGACACATCTCATGAACTGTGAGATCATGACCTAAGCTTAGATCAAGAGTTGGACACTTAGGGACACCTGGGTGGCTCAGTCAGTTAAGCATCTGACTTTGGCTCAGGTCATAATCTCACAGTTTGTGAGTTAGAGCCCTGCATTGGGCTCTATGCTGACAGCTCAGAGTTTGGAACCTGCTTCAGATTATGTGTCTCCCTCTCTCTCTGTCCCTATCCCACTCACACTCTCTCTCAAAAATAAAGAAACGTTAAAGAATTGGACGCTTAACCAACTGAGCCACCCTGGCACCTCTGGGATTGTTTTCTTAATTTCTTTTTCTGCTACCTCATTATTAGTGTATAGAAATGCAATGGATTTCTATATATTGATTTTGTATCCTGCAACTTTATTGAATTCGTTTATAAGTGCTAGTAGATTTTTAGTGGAGTCTTTCCTTACCAATTTGGATGCCCTTTTATTCCTTTTTCTTTCTGGTTGCTGTGGCTAGGATTTTCAATACTGTGTTGAATGGAAGTGGTCAGAATGGACATCCTTGTGTTGTTCCTGATGTTAGGGGAAAAACACTCAGTTTTTCCCATTGAGTATGATATTAGCTGTGGATTTTTCATTTATGGGCTTTATTATATTGAGTTATGTTTCCTCTCACCCTACTTTCTTGAGGGTTTTTATCATGAATGGGTGTTATACTTTGTCAAATGCTTTGTTTGCCTCTGTTGCAATGATCACATGGTTTTTATCCATTCTCTTGTTGATGTGATATATCACATTTCTTGATTGGTGAGTATTGAACCACCTTTGCATCCCGGGAATGAATCCCACTTGACCGTGGTGAATGATTTTTTAAATGTATTATTGTGTTGGTTTGCTAATATTTTGTTGAGTATTTTTGCATCTATATTCATCAGAGATATTGGCCTTTAGTTCTCCTATTTTGTAGTGTCTTTATCTGGTTTTGGTGTCACAGTAATGGTGGCCTCATAGAATGAATTCGGAAGTTCTCCTTTCTCTTCCATTTTTTTGGAATAGTTTAAGAAGAATAGTTATTAAGTCTTCTTTAAATTTTTGGTAGAATTCATCTGTGAAGCCATCTGGACCTGTACTTTTGTTTGTTGGGAGTTCTATTGATTACTCATTCAATTTCATTGCTGGTAATTGGTCTATTCAAATTTTCTGTTTCATCCTAATCCAGTTTTGGGAGGTTAGATGTTTCTAGAAATTTATCCATTTCTTTTAGGTTGTCCAATTTGTTGACATACAACTTTTCATAATATTCTCTTACAATCCTTTGTATTTCTGTGGTGTTGTTTGTTATTTCTCTTCATTTCTGGTTTGATTATTTGAGTTCCCTCTCTTTCTCTTTTTCTGATGAGTCTGGCTAAAGGTTTAACAATTTTGTTGAACTTTTCAAAGACCCAGCTCCTGGTTTCATTGATGTGTTGTATTGTTTTTGTTTGTTTGTTTGGTTGGTTTTTTAGTTTCTATTCCATTTATTTTTGCTCTAATCTTTATTATATTCTTCTTTCTATAAACTTCCCTCTTTAAGGCTTTTGCTGCATACCAAAGATTTTGGACTATTGTGTTTTCATTTTCATTTGTTTCTGTGTATATTTTGATTTCTTCTTTGATTTCCTGGCTGACCCATTTATTGGTTAGTAGCATATTATATATCTTCCATGTATTTTTGCTCTTTCCAGATTTTTTCTTGTGGTTGACTTTAAGTTTCAAAGTGTTGTGGTTGGAAAAGATGCATGAAATGACTTCAATCTTTTTAAATTTGTTGAGGCTTGTTTTGTGGCCTAATACATGATCTATTCTGGAGAATGTTCCATGTGCACTTGAACAGAATGTGTATTCTGTTTTAGGATGGCATATTCTGAATATACCTGTTAGATCCAGCTGGTCCAATGTGTCATTCATTGCTACCGTTTCCTTAATTTTCTGTCTGGATGATCTATTCACTGATGTAAATGGGGTGTTAAAGTCCACTACAATTACTTCTTTTTTATCTTTGTTATTAGCTGTGTTATATATTTGGGTGCTTTCATGTTGGGTGTATAAGTATTTACACTTGCTATATCTTCTTGTTGGATTGTTCCTTGTATATTATGTAGTGTTCTTCTTTGTCTCTTGTTACAGTCTTTGTTTTAAGTCTTCTATTTTTTTCTGGTATAAGTATTGTTACCCTGACTTTCTTTCCACTTACAATTATGCTTGTGTCCTTAGGTTTGAAAGGAATCTCTTGTAGGCAGCATATAGATAGGTCTTGCTTTTTTTTATCCATTTAGTCACCTTATCTTTTGATTGGTTGCATTCTTTTTTTTAAAGTTTGTTTATTTATTTTGAGTGAGAGTACAAGCAAGTGAGCACAAGTGGGGGAGGGACAGAGAGAGAGAGAGAGAGAGGGAGAGAGAGAAGGAGAGAGAGAATCCCAACCAGGCTTCATGCTGTTACCATAGAGCCTGATGTGGGGCTCATTCCCACGACCCTGGGATCATGACCTGAGCTCGTATCAAGAGGTGAATGCTTAACGAACTGAGCCACCAAGGCACCTCCAAAGTAATTATTGATAGGTATGTACTTATTGCCATTTTGTAATTTGTTTTGTGGTTGTTTTTATAGTTCTTCTCTGTTGCTTTTTCTCTTGCTCTCTTCTCTCATGTTTTGTTGACCTTTAGTGACATATTTGATTCCTTTCTCTTTTTCTTTTTTTGAATATATTTTACTGGTTTTGGTTTGTGGTTACCATTAGGTTTGTATATAACATCTTCTACGTACAGTGATCTGTATTAAGTTGATGGTCACTTAACTTTGAACCCATTCTTTACTTTTGTCCCCTACCCCCTCCGTCACATTTTAGGTTATGGTGTCATACTTTACAACCTTTTATTTAGTGAATCCCTTGACTGATTTTTATAGATATACTTATTTTACTGCTTTTGTATTTCCTACTTTTCTTACTCTTACTCATGGTCTTTCCTTTCTACTCAAAGGATATCTTTTAACAATTTTTGTAGCACTGACTTAGTGGTGAGGAATTCCTTTAACTTTTGCCTTCTTGAGAAGCTCTTTATCTGTTCTTCTATTCTGAATGATAGCCTTGCTGGAGAGTTTTCTTGGCTGCACGTTTTTTTCTTTCAGCACATTGAATATATCATGACAGTTCATTCTGTCCTGCAAAATTTTTGCTAAATAATCAGCTGATAGTCTTACAGGGTTTCCTTTGTATATAACTGTTTTCTTTTCTATTGCTGCTTTTAAAATTCTCTCTTTATCAAAAATGACGTTTTGTCATTTTAATTACTATGTGTCCTGGTGTGGACCTTCTTGGGTTGTTTTTGTTGGGGGTCTCTGTGCCTCCTGGATCTGGATTTGTTTTCTTTACTCAGATTTGGAAAAATTTCAGCTACAATTTCTTCATATAATTGTCTCTTATTTTTCTCTTTCGTTTCTTTCTGGGATTCCTTATAATCCAAATGTTATTACACTTGATGCTGTCATGGAGTTGTCTAAATTTATTTTAATTATCATTATTATTTTTCTCCTTCCTGTTGAGCTTGACTGCTTTCCATTACTCTGTCATCCGGCTCACTGATGCGTTCTACTTCATCTTGTCTACTATTAATTCCATCTACTGGAAATAAATTAATTCATGTATTGAGTTTTTTACCTCTGATTAGTTCTTTTTTATGTTTTCTGTCTCTTTGTTGAAGGTGTCACTAAGGCCCTCCACTTTTTTCTCAAGTACAGTAAGTAGCTTTATGACCATTACTTTAAATTTTCTACTAGGCATATTACTTACCTCTGTCTTATGTAAGTCTCTTGCTGTGATTTTGTTCTGTTCTTTCATTTAGGACATATTCCTCTGTCTCCTCATTTTGTCTAACTCTCTGTGTCTGTTTTTATGTGTTAGGAAAGTCAGCTGTGTTTTCTGCTCTTAAAAGTAAGGCCTTATGAAGAAGAGGTCCTGTAGTGCCCTGCAGAACAATGTTCCTGTTCACCAGAACCTGGCACTTCAGGGGTGTCTCCTATGTGTGTTGTATCATACTGCTGTGGTGGTGGAGCTGCATTTGCCTTCAGTCCAATTGTCTGAAATGGCTCTCTTTGCTTGTTGTGGGCAGTGTTTGGTCCTTATGGGATTAGTGAGCCAGTTTGAGGCCCAGTCATTTGCCAGAGATGCAGTGGCACAAAACTGCTGGAGAACGTGGGGGCATGGTGCACAATGCCAGCAAGGCCTTCACAGGTAGGAAGGGACCTACAGCTGCTGGGGCTGAAGGCAAGTTGGGTTGGAGGGTGAGAATCTTCCAAAGTGTGTGCGTGGTAGTGGGGCATGTGGTTTTAGCAAGTTTTACAGGTCTGTTCTGGGAGGAGACTTGGATTTGAGGCCAGATTGGAGGGGACTTTCTGCAGGAGAACACATGGGGTAGGCTGTGCTGTTAGGAAAGTTAAGTAGCAAGTGTCAGTGCCATGCTGTTTCCTACAGGTGTCTTGTATGTTTATGCTGGGCAGTGTGGGAATAAAATGGTGCCCACTAAATCCTCTGTTCCTAGAGAAGTCTCCCAATAATCTCTGTCCCTCCAACACATGCTCAGAGATTAGTAAACGTATCTGCCTCCCATAAACCCCAGGCCTTTTTCAAACTACTGCTTCTCTGCTATATTTACACCGGGTCATTTGTTGTGTTGTTTCTCTTTTTTTTTTCTTTTATACTATTCTTTCTTTTATGAAGATGTAATTGATATTAAACTCACCTTTTTAAAATGTACAATTCAGCAGTTTTTAGCACATTCACATTATTTTGCAACTATTACTTCAATCTAATTTTGGAACATTTTCATCACCCCAAAAAGAAACCCTACACTCACTCCCCCTCCCTCCCAGCCTTAGGCAACCACTAATCTACTTTTTGTCTCTATGGATTTTCTTGTTCTGGATATTTCATATAAATGAGATCATATAATATGTGGCCTTTTGTGTCTGGCTTCTTTCACTTAGCACACAATTTTCAAGGTCCATTTTTGTTGTAGCATTTCATGTTACCATGAATATGAGGGTTTAATTTTCTTCACAGCCTTGCCAACACTTAGCTTCTGTGTTTGTTTGTTTATTTGTTTGTTTTATTATAGCCACCCAAATGGGTGCAAAGTGGTATCACTTTGTGGTTTTGGTTTGCATTTCTCTAATGACTAATGATGTTAAAACATGCTTGTTATTAACCATTTGTATATCTTATGTGAAGAAATGTCTATTTAAGTCTTTTGCCCATTTTTAAGTTAGATTATCCTTTTTGTATTGCTGAATGGTAAGAATTCTTTATATATTCTGAATTCACTTCCTTTATAAGATATATTATTTGTTAATATTCCTCCTGGTCTATGTCTTTTCATTTTCTTGATGGTGTCCTTTGATGTACTCATGCTTTTAATTTTGATGAAGTCCAGTTTACTTATCTTTTGTTTTGTTGCTTGTGTCTTTGGTGTTATAACTAAGAAACCATTGCCTAATCCAAGGTGATAAAGATTTATACCTATGTTCTCTTCTAAGAGTTTTGTTTTGGTACTTATAGTTACACCTTTGATCTATTTTGAACTAAATTTTGAATATGGGGTTAGGTGAGGGTCCAACTTCTGTGTTTGCCAGCACCATTTGTTGGAAAAGACTATTTTTTCTCTATGGAATTATCTTGGTGCTCTTTTTTCAGGCAAATCAGTTGATCATGAATGTAAAGGTTTATTTCTGGTCTCTCAATTCTATGCCATTTACCTATCAATCTTTCCTTAAGCCAGTATCACACTGTCTTGATTACTGTAGCTTTGTAGTAATTTTTCAAGTTGGGTGGTGTGAGTTTCCAACTTTGTTTTCCTTTTTCAAGATTGTTTTATGTATTCTGGATTCCTTGCATTTCCATAAAAATTTTAGGATCCACTTAATATTTCTTTTCATTGGATTAGTGAAGTCAACGTGTGAGGAGTAAATCTGATGTATAAGAGGCTTTCTGAATTCTCCATATGTGAACATAAGAGGTGTGCTGATCTGGGAAGGGAATATCATCCACTGTATCAGTGGCCTGTCCTGTCTTTGAGCAATAAACCAGATCTCTCCCAGCTACCTTACCCAGGGCTGCAATAAAGCTGGACCTTCCTGTTGTGCTTTCTTTTTAAGGACTGCCAGTTTCCTCTGCACCACCACCCCCCACGCCCCCAGCTCTCCCATTAGCCTGCTGATTTTTTTTAAAAAATATTTTAATGTTTATTTATTTTTGAGTGAGAGAAGGATAGAGACACAGAGCGTGAGCAGGAGAGGAGCAGAGAGAAGGAGACACAGAATCTGAAGCAGACTCCAGACTCTGAGCTGTCAGCACAGAGCCTGACATGGTGCTCAAACTCATGAACCACGAGATCATGATATGAGCTGAAGTCGGACACTTAACCAACTGAGCCACCTAGGTCCCCTGAGACTGCTGATTTTTAAAGTTCCATGTTTTAAGCCCCACTGATTATAAGAATTCATGAAATCTGGCTCCTCATGTTAAGGGAATTCATCTTTCCTGTGCAGCCACGTGTTAAGGGAATTAATCTTCCCTGTGCAGGCTTTTTGGTATGAGCCTGTTTCTCTCCCTTCTCCCTGCCCACAGCATCCCTCCCTCTCATGGATAGTTCTGTGGGTCCATTTAGCTCCTGCCCACATGTCCAACCTTCCTATCCTCTTCATTGCAGCCTCTTCTCTACATTTAGTATGGAGAGTTTGTTCTGTCAGTCTTTAGGTCTAATAAGATAAACATAAGACATAGAAAGAAAACCTGGCTTGAAATTTGGTTTATACTTGAGCAATGGGAACTCATTAGTGGGTTTCCAAAAAAGAGTGATATGACCATATTTTTTATTGGAAGTATTATTTTCATCGGAAGGCAAAGTATGTATTCGAGAGAGACAACTCTGGAAGCAGGAAACCAGTTTGGAGACAAGCTTATAGGCAGTAAATGAGGAAGAGATGATGAAATATGGTTACAATGAAGATGGCAGATTGGATTGAAATCAAGAGATGCTAATGAAGTAGAGTTAGCAGGACTTAATGAATGAAGGGGAACAGAATTTGTGGCCATATTTAATGTACAAAAGAAGGACTTCTTTTTCTGTTAATATTAACAAAAACTAAACCTATTTCAACTCTGTTGGGAAAGAGCCAGTAGTAAGAAAAGACAACAAGTAGAGCAAAGTCCTTGAGACGAAAGAGGAAAAGGGGGTTAAGAGCCCAAATTAAGAGCTTAGCTTTCTTTATTCTTAGATGAGGGACAGCATTTCCTCAATTTCAGGTAGGGTTAGAGTTCGCGTCTGAGAGCTAGCAGGAGCCCCGACTCTAGACTCTAGGCTCTCAGAAAGGGATTGGCAAGTGTAGAAGGAGGAGATGGATATATTACCTTCCCTAGAAAGCTACTTAAGTGCCTGTCCAATTACCTGTGCTTATACTGGTGGAATTCTTGCTTGCAAACTTCTACTGTCTTTTTTAAGTAGGTGATAATCTAAGTAAGAGAAATGAATAATGTTTGAAGACCATGGAGATGGTTTGAAAAATCACCAAAAGGCATAAACCATTGACTAGGAGAATATTAAGACTACCAGGCACTGTTAAGATCCCAATTATTTGTAGATTATGGCTTTTTGGTGGCATCAGCCTTTGCCATTGTATGGCTTTGTCATGAGAACTTGGCTGCCTTGGTATGAGGGCAGGAAGGCTAACAACTATATCCAAAGTTAGAGTTTTACTGAACAGAGCAAAGAAAGGTGTGATCAGGGAGTAGGAATGTTAGAATATGAAATTTTAGAGACCTCTTTCTTCCAAATGTTGGCAAGGTGCAAGGGATGAGGGTAAAGGAAAGCTGGTTAAATGAGGTGGAGGTGAAGACCTTAAGATGAAGAGGTCAAGGTTTGGGGTTTGCATGGGAAATGTATCACTTACCTAACATACTGTCTAGGTAAACACATTTGTCAGCAACTCTGCTTTATACAGATTACATCAGTTAGAATTTATAACACACCTATGAAGAAAGTAATTTTATTCCAATGTTCGCATAAAAATTGGAACCTTAGAAAGTTTGAGTAACTTGCATAAGATCACACAGATATTCCGAGTAATAACAGACATTTTACAGCAATTTACAATGTGTTTTGAGGCATTGTTCTAAATGCTTTACATTCTAAGTTTTAATTGCTCAGAAAATTATTTATTATTATTATCACCGTGTTAGGGAGGAGGCTCAGGAAGTTTTCATAACTAAGGTCACATGGCTACTAAGTGGCAAGAGTTTGGACTTAGAGGAAGTGTCAGAAATAGGCTATGAGTCAAACTTGATGTTGCTCCAAAACCTATGTTTTAGCTACTCAGAAATAGCATCTACTTATGTGGGGTGCTTTTCTTTCAAGCTTCTATGAAAAGATCCCTTCCAAGAATATTAATGGAGATTTTAATTTATGCAAGGTTAAAATTTTAAGCATCATGAAATAAATGAAACTAAAATTCACACTGCAAAAAAAAAAATGAAACCAAACAGAGCATTTAAGCATAATATAGGAAGATGGAAGGAAAGGCAGAAATATGAAGGAAAATGAGGAAAAAATCAGAAATCATTGAGGAGGTCTATGTTAATTTTTCTTGTCTCTGAAGTGGCAACACTTTTTCTTACTGAATTAAAGGTGTATTTGGTTCCTCATGAGCCTAGTTGCTTTTTTTTCTTTTTTTTTTTTTTTGCCAATAGCTGAAGTGCAAGGATTTTGCACAAAAGAGCCCAGAACCTTGTACAGTTACTCTTAGTACTATCCACCTGCACCCCTGGGGAAGTGGAAACTGATAGGTTCTCTGATAGTCAGCCTCCACTCTTTCCCTTCAGTCCACATAGACCCTTCTGTGCCAACTTCACCAGCTGGACCCCAGCCTCCATTTCCCTTTCTCTTCAGTGGTTACTACCCCTTCTTCCACAACTATTGATTCATATCTGCCAAAGGGGCATAAGGAAACTGAAAGCAGTCTGTCTCTTGACTCACTAGTTGTGTTGTTTACATTTAATAAAGGAGCACAAGGAAATTGCAACATCTAAGTGCTTCTATAGGAGGCTGGACTTGCTGCATTGACAGTGACTATAATTTTTATTTATAAATAACGTTAACAGAAAATGGGAACTGAAACATTGAAGAACTATCACAAGCACAATTTTCTCCCCCTCAAACTTAAAAAATCAGTGTAGTTTATGGAAAGTAAAAACCTGTGAGGCTGAGAGAAGTTTTAGAGCCTTCTCTATCACCAGTCATTTGACTTCCTGAGCATCATTCTCCTTGTCAGTGTAAATAATAACCACCTTCAGAGAATCATTATAACAACCAAATCATTAAAATGAAAATAGATAATATATATGAATAGCCTGTGACCTGTTATAGGCAAATAGCTCATTATATTTCTCTATTTCTTCATTGAGAAAGCATAGATCTTTAGACCTGGGCACTGAAAGTTATATTTGCTGGGTACCTGTTCCTAAGATCCATGTAAACAGCTAAAGTCAATGCAGGATGCTTTCCTTTGACAAAGACGTTATTTCACAGTTGATTCCTGTGGAGCAAATGTAAATTGCTTTCACTAAAGGATAAAGTTGGAAGTTCATTATCATCACAGATGTTCAAAGAACATATATGTAGATTATTATTATTTGCTTTTTTCTCTGTGAAGTTGTTCTTTTTTTTCTAAATCAAAATGACTAGTACATGCAAACAGCATATAATTGAAGTTACAGTAAAGATCACAACTAAATGAGAGCATTTGTTCAATTACGTGATTTTGGCAGCAAAACAGTCAGTGATTTTATTTTGTTATTATTTATTTATTTTAAACACTCAGTGATTTTATTATCCATTAGTGTTTGCTTTATTTTGTCGGAAGTGGAAAGTAGGGAGATCTTTATCTCATTTGGGGTACGCCTGACTTGGACATTTAACCAAAACTCTGGTTGGTGTACTATTGGTTTTCTCAAGCTCTTCTGATGACTTTTAATTTCATTACATCCAAATAAAAAATGGCATGCTACATCTAGTCTGTGGACTGAATTTATGCTGGAGGCAAGTTTTGTTTGGGAATGGATGTACCTCTTGGGTACGTGTACACTCTCCACCATCCTAAGCCTCCACATCTCCACCTTCTCACACTCATCCTACACCCAGCCACCTCACTCATTTATGTCAATTGCCTGACCCCAGTGGGCATTGGAGTTTGGGGCTTCTAGTTCATGGAAAGGAGGAAATAAGGAATAACCCAGGTATTTATTTTTATGCTGTCATTGTAGCATGGAAAGAGAGTTACATTTTTATTGTGAATACATGCTATGAA
This sequence comes from Prionailurus bengalensis, assembly GCF_016509475.1. NCBI lineage: Eukaryota > Metazoa > Chordata > Mammalia > Carnivora > Felidae > Prionailurus > Prionailurus bengalensis. The sequence continues at coordinate 151,281,304 of NC_057343.1, read as the reverse complement.
TACTGGTAGTGCATTCTTTGCCTTTAAAAATGTTTGCAGCTAAAATAATCTAAATAGGTCTAGTCTTTCCAATAATTTCTTCAAGGTTTTGTTAGTAAGCAGCCAAAAAGAGAGGAAGGGACTACTGGATTTTCAATTAGAGAGAAAGAGAATTCCTGTTGACCTTACTGAAGGAGGGGGAAAAAAGGGCAAATCTGGCGGGTCGAGGGCTTTTTGCTCAGTGCCCGTGTGATTGCCCACAGAGCTCCTGTGATCTGGCGCTGGCTGCAGCACATCTCTCTATTTGCACATGCATGGAAACACTTTTTGTTGAAGCTACTTGACAACATTTAATGTTTATTGTTTACTTGTCATTCTGAGAAACCACACACAGACTGTTTAGGTTACACCTAATGACAGTTTTTATTCATTTTACAGTTTAATGTTTCTTTTTATTTAGCTTTTGTTATGGTTTCACAACTCCTTTCATTTATTGGAATCGTAGACAAGTTTGAAATGTGAGTGCACCCGTAAGACAAACACACATCATTACCTTTCCCTCTCCTGGTGTGCAGCCCTTTGTGAAATCTGCCAAGAGAGTATAGACGCTGATGCATGGGTAACAGAGGAGAGGGGAAGGGTGGCTTCAAAAGCCCCATGTGTTTTATAGATATTTCTTTGAGAAGGTTTCTCCCGGTCAGATGGGAGCTGTGGGATAGAGATAGTAGGTGGGCTACAAAGTGCAAGGCGGTAAGAAGACTTTAGCAAGTGTATTTCTAAGAATATAAAGTAGAGCTAGTACTTAGTTCCCTTTCCTCCCTAGTCCTAGGAAAATTATACTATTTGTGATTAGAAAGGAATCACCCATGGAAAATTTGCATATACACTTTGCACCCTATCCTGACTTCAAATTAGCTGGTGTTGGGGGGTAGAGGAATGAATATTTTACTTGGGATTCGTTGTTTATTCATATGACAAATAATTAGGAATAGGGCCATACTTGGCTTACTGCTGCTGTATACCACACTAGGACTGCTGTATACCACACTAGAATAAAGGAGCTGTTTGCTTATGTGTGCTTCCAGGAGTGTTTTAGCTCCTTGGTGCCATGCTGAACGTCATTAAGCCACATGATAAAAATTGATGTAAGCCAGAATGCCATGCTCTTGCTGTCCCAAAGAAGTCATGGTAGCCAAAGGCAACATTAAAAATACACTTTAGGAATAACCTGACAAACAAGTAGAACCAAGGAAATATTGACATTGAAAGTAGAAAACTGTAGCTGTTGCACTGGAGAAATTTGAGATGGCATGATAACAGTATTTGCTGAGAGTCTGCTGTACACAGCAGCATGAGTTTGGGGAAGCAAATTGGGATTCCATAATGACTTGTACAAGTAGTAGCTCAGAGGAAGGCATGTCTCTAGGGAGGGTGAAACTACAGAAGAAATCAAAGCCCAGGTCCAATAGGAGCTTTGTGAAGTCGGGGAGAGCGCAGCACAGAGGTCCATAGCCATCTTCAGTCCATGGGTGGTGCTAGGGGATTTTGTCACAAGCAAACTGAGCTGCAGTAAAACAAATGAATATTCCCAGCTATTAGGTTTTGTATTTGTTTTTTGCTTTGCTAATCTGGGTGGACGACGAAAGCAGTTTCCCCACATTTCATGAGTAGCTAAGCAGTTTGGTCTGGTTTTAGTTTTAGTTACCTGTTTTCTCAATCTTGGTGTTTCAGGTTATTTTTTCCTAATTAATTTTCAGGCCGCTGAGACTGTGAGTTTTTAAAGAAATTAAGAATTAGTGAGGTGAATGTTTCCCAAGATGAGTTTATATTCTTACAACTTTTGTATACTTATGATGATCTTACAACATTAGAATTTTTTTGAACAGGGTCAATAAGTTTCCTACCACAGAATGAGGGAATCCCATCAGTGAAATCTCTGTGATATGGATGGCTGATGAAGAGAAGGTGATGAGGAATGGAAAAGAGTGAGCCACAGAAAATGTGCTTTCATGACTCAGAGCAGCTGTGATCAGAGAGGGCCAATGGGGGTTTCTGAGGGGCTCATGGATGTGTTCACAAAAGAAGGAGTCAACATATGTCTGGTCCAGAGAGTGGGAAGCCAGAATATAATTTTACCACTTACCAGGCAAGTAAAACCCATTTCATTCATTCCCTTGATCTTTTTCCTCCCATTACGTGTGACCATGATGAGATAAATGAGAGCAGATAAGAAGAAGAGGAGGAGGTGAGTGGAGAAGGCGGGTGTTGCCAATTATTGGCTGAAGAGAAGGAGAAGATTCCCTTTTGAATAAAAATTGAATGATTGCTTAATATCTTGAACTTGGAGACTCTACATAGCTGAAGTGCGACCGTGTTTGAAGACTTACAATGACTAGGATTTTCTATTGCCTCACTGTGAGCAGAGGAATCAGGGGGCTGCTGGAATTTTTGCGCAGTTCATTTCCATCCACTAAATAATATGTCCGGGGATATAGAAAACAACATAAAATCATATTTAATCATATCCCATGTGTGTTTAACATATAGGTTAGAAATTAATAAAAATAAAAAACACCAAAACCTTTCTCTAATGGGCTTAAACAAAGCCTGGGTTATGTGACTGGACAATCCAGAGATTGGGTTGACATCAGCTAAGGCTTGAGCATTCAATTCCTTCCATTGGTTCCCTTGTGGTCTTAAGATGTTTGCCAAAAGTACCCAAAGCTGCATTCTTTTTGTTTCCTGTCTAGCTGAAAAGATAACTTCTTTGTCCTGATGTATTCCACAAAAGTAAATTGAAAGATTCAAATCCTAAGATTTGAATGGTTCAACCCCCCATGAAACTATCTCTGTGGCCCTGGGGTACATATGTTGGTTGCTTAGTTTAGTTCACATGCCAGAGGGTAGGATCATCTTCCCTGGAACCATGCAGGTACTACAATCATTGCATTAGCAAGGCGGAAATGATTAATGAGTTCCAGAGAAGGAAAAGTACCTGTTTAAAATCTTTTATCTACGTAGCAACCTTGTGAATTAGGTTATATTGTTGTCCCATTTTTCAGATGAGAACAATTTCCCAAGGATGAATAGCTTATAAGTAGTGATTTGAGAATGAAATCCAGGTCATTCTAACTTTGTACCTCTAAGTCATTCTATTTTGGTATACCGCCTATGCAGCATAAATTAAGCATATATAAGGTTCTCTAATCTATACCAGGAAAGGATGTTAATATCTGTCTTCCATAACTTTCACGTTATAAAAGAACCTGGTGGGAAGCTTAAAAGTCTTGAAATGATAAAAAGATAACTTTCTCTTCCAGAAACCAAAAATCTTATCAATCATAAATAAGAAGAGTTTTACTTGAGTTTTTGAAAGCTTTAAAAAGGTTCTTTTATTCTTGTTTATGGAAAACGCAGAAGTATACGTACCTTGAGAGTAATGTTCCTGTTGATTTTGGAATTATCTAGTCATCCCAAATGCTACATGTAACATTTGTACCTGTTTTTTAAACATGAACTGCATATGGCAAGGTGTAAAGCTTAGAAAGTCAAAGAAAAGGGAGGATCCTAACAACCAAATTGACTGGAGGATTCAAGAGCTGTTAGCATTATGAATGGAAGCTATTACCTGAAAAAATATTGCCGTAGGAGGTTTAGGCTGGGACATTAAAACAAATCGTTGTCCTGGGCATTGGAGTTAAATAAGGGGGCATGATAATGAAGTTTCATTGTCTTGAATCTGTGGGAAATAGATATTCCAGGGCTATGAGCTCATAAGCATTAATGCTGTAGGACTGTACCTTGATAAGTCTCCTTTGGGGAAAAGGTAACTGAGCAAATTATGTTCGTGGTACTTTGGCATATCTTATAACCCACTTCTTATTTTAGAAATGCTTAATATTATTAATTTACCTAAATGCCAGGGGAGACAGATGCTCAGAGATTTTCTAATTGCCCAAAGAGTTATATTCTAAAACTGGAAACCCCAGGTGGTCCCACCTCGATTCTGAATGGCAAGAGAGGAATCTTGCTACTGTTCTTACATGTTGCCCAGCAGAGCTGGGAGAGGCTGAACTGCTTGGTCATTTTTTCCAGCCATCTCTCACCTTGCTTCTCAGGAACCATGTCGGGCAAGATTCAAATTGAGTGACTAAACAATGACAGCAGGGGCTTCAGAAAAATCGGAATGGATTCTTTTATATTTAACAATCTCCTTCTTACATCTAAGTTTCTGAGTTGACACTGAAGCAGGGATGGGGGAGTCTATAAAATAAATAGAATCCCAGGGCTCCTCAGTGGCTCAGTCAGTTAAGCATCAGACTTGGGCTCAGGTTATGATCTTGTGGTTTGTGGGTATGAGCCCCAAATCGGGCTCTGCACTGAAAGCGCAGGGCCTTGAGCCTTCTTCAGATTCTGTCTCCCTCTTTCTCTGCCCCACCTCTGCCTGTGCTCTGTCTCTGTCTCTCAAAAATGAATAAATGTTAAAAAAAATTAAATAAATAGAATCCCAAAGCTTATTTTAATCAAATTTCTTTCAAGAAGAATGTTCTTTACTACTTCTTCAAAACCCCCTGTTTTCCCATCTATATTTTCACTTTGCCCTGTTATCATAAATGCTGTTAATGTGAATTTGAGAAACTGATGAAGTAATAGATTATCAGTTCTGTGCAAAATATAGGCCTCGTTCTGCTTGTGTAGGCAACTTGCAGTCATCCCAAAATGTCACAGTCTCAGGGAACTCAAAGTCTTTAGGGCCTTTAAAAGTAATATCCTTTTAGGGACATAGACATATTTACTGAAATACATAACACAGAAAATAAAGTTCTTTGCCTTGCTTTACACCCTGGAGTGTGATAAATTCTGTGGGCTGTAGACTAAGCCAGTTCCATTGTTTCTCAGAGGATTTAGTTCACTACCAGAATGTCATTGTGATTTTAGTACTTGATATTTTGGCCTTTGGAATGACCATTTGTTGTGTAGAGTACGTGATGTAAAGTCCTCTGAAATGTTATTAATACCATTTAAACGTTTCCTATAATTATTTCAATAACTTTAAGGAAAGTCCCTGTTTTAAAAGATCACCTTTCTGGTGAGGGACAATTTATAGCTGATGTGTAACTCAACAGGAAGTCAAGAGAGCAATCACCAAGAGGAATGAGATAGTCAAAGTTTCTCCAGACTAACACATAAAAGGATTTCTTGGGAACTGAACCCAGCAATAAAAGAACACAGGATTAGTCACAGTGAATTGGATGCACTGGTCCCACCATTCTTCCTCCTGAGGGAAATGCCTAGTGTTCTGTAAGAAAATAGGAAGGCCTCAGGATATATCTCAGGATATATTCTACCAGTTGTCTCCTTAAAGAGAAAAGACTGTTTGAAAAAATTTTGGGGTGAGAACATGGAGAGGCAAGTGGAAAAAAAAATGATGAGTCATTAACTCCCCATCATTTGCTGATTTTTAGTTTTTATGGCTATGAATATTAGGGCAAGGAATGGCCAAGTCCCCCGTTGTTTTTAGATATAGAAATTATCACTCTATTTCCCCCCCATAATTTCAGGAAATATTTCAATAGAAAATGCCTCTCCATTTCCATCAGCTATTAAAATGTAATGGGGAGTTGCTATTCAGTGGGCATAAAGTTTGTTACACAAGATAAATAAGAGCTAGATATCTTCTGTACAACATTGTGTCTATAGTTAACAATGCTATATTGTACACTTAAAATTTTAAAGGGTGGATATCATGTTAAATGTTCTTACCACAATTAGGAAAGGAAGGAAAGAGGGAAGGAAGGAAGGAAGGAAGGAAGGAAGGAAGGAAGGAAGGGAGGGAGGGAGGGAGGAAGGAAGGGGGAAATAAATAGCAACAACAACAATAAATGTAAAGTTCTAGAAAATGGAGCCCTCACTTTTTTAGAGGCAATGCTAGTTTGGCAGAATTGAGTACAGAGTTGGGTTGGCACCATTTTGATTCCATCTTGTCTCCAGTTTAGAGGTTTCACTGTGTCCACTGGTATTCCATGTTGGTCCTGGGAAGGGCTTCACAGAAGCTATCAGTGGAGAGATTGGACCCTACCCCTACCTTTATATGTAATTCAAAATAAAAATTTTGTTTTCAAAAGGACACCACTTAAAATGAGGTGGAAATGGAAATAGTTTCCTTGTAGATGTTTTTCACCTTGCCAAATTCTGGATACATTCATCAAAGAAGAACTGGCCTGTTTTTTTTTCTGTTTCATTCTCCATCTCCCTGCTTTGTTGAGACCTGTGGCTAGTCTGCCTGTTGGGAAAGCCAGCACAGGCCTTATGCACAGCAGCTTCTGTTGCATTTTCCTTTGATCTTCTTCTAGATCCCAGAGCCATTTTTTAAAAAATCAAAGCTGACATATGCTTTGCAAAAATTTCTTTGTTTCTCTTTTTGCAGTTAGTCAGTTTAGTTTCTAAAGAAAACACATGCCTCACCTGCATTTTAATTTTTCTGGTCATTTCTGTTTTTATTTTCTACTGTACAAGTTCATGCAAAACTTGGCAACACAATATTACTTTAATATAATGGGCTCCACAAAAATGTTTGCCATACATCAGTGCCTTCTCAATGCCACAAAGTAGAAAGGATTTTATAAGTTTCTCTGGTTTTAGGGGGAATCGAACAAGAAATTTGGGATTTATTATTGTCCAAAAACCTTAATCATCTAGATACCCTTTATTCCAAAGTCATTTTCTCTGCCCTCCTGTTAAATACTCCATCATTTCCCCTTTCCTTTGCCCAGGTGCACTAGGTGGATCTACACATGTGCTTTACTTCCTGAACTCAGATCCTTGGTGTGATTTTGCTGTGTCAATTCTTACTGCATGCCAAATACTTTCACTCTTCAAAATGGCTTGAGATAGTAGAAATTGGCACTCAGTGACATTTCTAGTTATTTATTTATTTATTTATTTAGGCCATTAAATCCATTTTTTTTCCAACACAAAATATGTAGAAATTTTAAGAATAGTCTTGTTTTGTTTTAATACTATAATTTTTTTCACTCTCTACTTTCCCTGGTCATATCTTGGGAGAGATATCAAAGTGGAAAGAAGAACTGGAGGAGCATTCAGTCCTCATCAAACACAAGAAAGTCAGATATGAATGCAGAGTACAGAGTTTTAAAGATGACCGAAGCACCGTGAATAGTCAGCCAGGAGTCACAGAGAATGTGTGCACTTTAACAAATGAAGGCCCTGAGGAGACAATCTGATGTGTGATATGAAAGGAAGACAGGGAAATGCACTGAGGTAACAAACCCAAGTTTGAGAATCTTGGAACCAAGAGAAGCTGAAAGAACTTTCCAGAATGCTATGAAACACAAATTTTCACAGATTAAAAAGCTTTCCAAGAACTTCTCACAGAATTTCTTTTTTGTGAATTGACCTTTTTGTTCATGAGAATATAATTAGTTTCTGACCAAGAGTAATCCAAAGATTCTTTTTGGAGCATCTTAAAGGATCCAGATATTCTAGGGAAATAATTTGTAAATTCCACTCCCACATATAATCATTATGACCATTAGGGGAAACATGAGAATCAAGGGCTAATTCTTTCATGGTGTTACCAGGGACATGAGCACTGAGGGACCAGAAAAAGAGGAACTAACTATCCCAGGTTCTGCACTGCCGTCACTAGAGACTTATTTCTCTGATACATAAGACTTGTTTTCAAATCCTAGAATATTATAAATGAAAGGAATCTCAGAAATAAGACCAATTCAACTGTTTTTTTTTAAATTTTATTTTAGAGACAGAGAGATGGAGAGAGAGCATGAATCTGGGAGAAGGGTAGAGGGAGAAAGAAAGAGAATCTCAAGTAGGCTCTACACTCAGCATGGAGCCCTATGTGGGGGTGGATTCAGAGCTCAATCCCATGACCCTGGGATCATGACCTGAGATGAAATCAAAAGCCAGACGCTCAACTGACTGAGCCACGTAGATTCCCCAAATCCACTGTTTTATAGATGAATAAATTGAGGTATAGAATAGCCAGTTTGTTCAAAGTCACAATTAATGTGTTAGCTTCTTATCAGGGACCAGAGATGAATTCTTTTTAAAGCCATTACAGTTGGTTAAAACTGAAATCTAACCCAAAGGAAATTTGTCAAAAGAATCCTGAGTATCTTAGCCTGAGTTGCCTCAAAAGCAGAGCCTGAACAGAGGATTCTTTGCAATTTATCTGGGAATATGATGCCAGAGAACAGGGGTATGGGCAGAGCGAGAGAAACAAAGAAGGAGGAAAAGCCAATTCAAGGAAGAGCTTAACCACCCTAACCTGCCCCAGGAGATCAGGTGACTGGTGCTGGATCTCTCTGAAACCCTTGTGAAATACTCACAGGCACAAAAGAAGAAAACCTCATCCACTGGCTTCCACTGGTCAATGGTGATTCCATGAGCAATAAGTCTTTTGGGGTTCCATATTGTGTATAAAGGAGTATGGAATAGAAAGGCACTGCAGAAGGCCCTAGGTAGGAAATGGGAAGTGCAGAGTCTGGGCCTCCTGTGAGTTGCTCTCCAAATGTACCATCAGAGAGTTGATGGAAGCCTGCATCAGACTAGTGGGCACAGCATGCCTAGCCAAAGAAGTTAGGTCAGGAGAATTCTGAAGCACAACCTAAGAGGTGTCTTCTGCATTCTCCAGAAGAACTAAAAACTGCTGTGAGAAGAGCAGGAAAACTGCTTGGTCTCCCTTCTTCACTGCTCCTCAAAATAAGTCTTGTAGAATCCCCATCTCTAATGTTTCCCAAACTCTTTATGTCTCTAGTCTCTATCTGTCAGTATCATTCTTCTTTCTCCTGGTAGGCTCTCTTTCTTCATATGATACAAATGTGATCCTCAATGCTTTCCAAGTTTAATATCTTACGTCATTAATTCAGGAGAAACTACTCTGCCTCTCTGTGTCCCAAGCTTAAAAATCTCAAGGATGGGATATTGGTCTAATGAAGGACTAATGCCAACTCCTGGACCAGAAGGCAGGATCACGGAGGGCATGGGAAATGTAGGTGGAATAGGAGGGAAGGCACTTGCCTTAAGAAAGGAATGTGATAGGTGGACAAAACAGTAGGTTCCTACTAAACTAGTCCAGCATTTTGCCTTTTAAGGGTTTTCTGTTAAATGAGACCATACTTAAAGGAGTAACACTAACTTGACATTTTAATGGGCCCTCTTCAGGCTTGGATAAACTTTGAGACAGTGGAAATAAGACCCAGGATGGACACCCAGAAAAGGGGAGGTGTTGTCCCTATAGGAGATAGGACTATTTTTCCTGTTTTACAATTAACCCTAGGATTTTTCCTGGATTTAGTCCTCCTGAAAACTATGAAGGTGTAGGCAATTCAATACAGTATTAGGTATGGATATATTTTTTAAACCCTTGGTGAATACTTTTATAAAAAGAAGAATTACTGAAGTTTTTTTTTCTATCTTTCAGTGTATTTTTGCTTATTGAGGTTATTTTCCTCTTAAAGTGGAACTCACCTGGAGATGACAAGAGGGAATTAAATATGTAGAAAATGTTGGTTTACATCCTCTCATCAGAAAATGAAAAGTTGAATGGAGATTTCAGCACTTATGTATTTAGAATACTTGCTATCTACAAATAACAGCTAATATCCTTTGAATACTTATCATGTGTTGGGCCATGTGCTCCATGTTTTGTGTGTGTTTATTTGCTCAATCCTCAGAACTTCCCTGTGAGATAGATGCTATTCCTCTCTAATTTTTCTCAGTTGAAGGAATAGAAACACAGAGAAATGATATGCCCTAGTTTTAATAGCTGAGTGGTAGACCTGGGATCCAAATGCAGGCAGTCTGGTCCCTTAGTCTATTTCCTTAACCCATTTGCCATGTTGCCTTTCTGAGAACTTTAAAGAGACTGCTCTGAACCACTACACTAAAATTTAAAAATGTCCTTCGGATGGGTTTTTAATTGCAGATTTATTTTTTGTTTGTTTGAATTCTTTTCACTTCTGCCTCTACAATGATATTTACATAAAATTGACATCTGTTGACAATGTCGTGTTGATACATGCCCTTTCCAAGTTCTTAGAGATGCATTGTGTTATTATCATTTGCCATATTTTTCACAGAGATGAATACCATAAAAAGACTTTTGACAAAATAAACCAAAAAATAAAATTAATTAAAAATAATAAAGCTGACAATTAATTATCAGCAAAGTACATGGGAAAAGAAGTTTTAAAATATTTTCTGCCTAAACATAGGTAGAAATGAGGGACATCTGGGTGGCTCAGTCATTTAAGCCTCTAACTCTTGGTTCAGGTCATGATCTCATGGTTTCGTGATATGGAGCCCCACGTCAGGCTCCGTGCTGATAGCATGGCACCTGTTTGGCATTCTGCCCCTCCCCTGCTCATGCTGTCTCTGTCTCTCTCAAAATTAAATAAATAACCTTAAAAAATAGGTAGAAATGAGAACCTTATCTATGCTAATACTCATAAAATACTCCTCATGCCTTATTAGATATTAGGTATTGATCCTTTTGAGATCATTATATTCAAGTACTGCCTATTCAATTGAGAATTACAATTCAAGAGATGTCCCACAGGGACCAGCATAAATTTAAACACTGGTTCATCAGAAAAAACAAACTATTGTGGTCCTCCTTAACTTTTATTAATCACTAAATAATGAATTTATGTATATATGTATGTGTGTGTGTATATATATTTAGTGGAAAAAGTTTTCCTCTTTCAAATCTCCCTTCCCACCCCTGCCTCTTGGAAACACTGGGCTCCAGTAGAAAAACAGCATTTACATGCATCATCACCAGCCTGTTTTTACTGAGCACACTTTTTTCATGCAGTAGCTATGCTAAAAGCTGGAGCTCCATCAGATTAAATGCCATAGCTCCCGTCTTATAAGCGAAATATGGAGACAGCCTACGTGCAAGAAAGATAAACAACTATAATGTAATCACATGCTGAGTTGCAAATGAATAAGGCTAATAAGAGCTATGAAAAGTCATGGAAGGACAGATTGCTGAGAGCTAGGGTAATTAGGCACTGAGAGTGGGGTGGTAGCCGTAGAGATGGGAAAGGGGCTCTAACTCCCTACTTGTTAGGGTCTTCCTAACTCTATGAATGTTTTCCCTAGAAGATTGTTGCCTGGATTTTAAGCATTCTTTTTGAATCCACTGCTTTTGAGAGATTTTGAGGTTGAAATAGTTAAATTATTATAGTTTTGTGCCAAATTCGGCCCTATCAAAGTTGAAATGAAAGTATTTAATTTTAAAAGAAGGTTTTATTTTTGGTCATGAAGTGGGAGCAACTTATCACAGGTTGTTCTTTGCAACATAGCACAAGAGGAACAAAGAGAGAAAGCTAATGAGGCAAAAATATCCTTTATTAGTGAGGGCTGTAAGCACTGACTGGCAAACTGTAGTCCACTTTTCATAGTTGGGATGAAAGAATGAAAATTAATGGAAAAGTTGGAATACGTAGCTTTGCTCTAGAAATTGAGTGATAAAACTGTTAACAGTGATCATTGTTGGAATGTGCTAGATGCATCATGCGTCATCTGCTGTGCCTACAACTGATAATATCACCTTGAATACCACTTTTCTTCTAGCTTGGGTGGGAGTTGAGGACAGAAGGTAGAGGCAAGAATCTGATTGACAAAGAGCTCCCCAGATGCATAGATAGTTAGGTAGAAAACGATAAAATGATAGATAAAAATGGATAGATAGATTAAAATTCTACATGTGCCCAGTTAATGCTGCTCTCATTGTACCTCAGAAAACTGAACATATTAATTAGGGTGAGTGCCAAGTTCCTATCCAACATCTTAAATAAATAGAAACTTAATCTCTAATGTAACAGGCCGGTTTACAACAGTGGGGTAGCTGTGCTCCACAAACTTTTAGAAACTTAGATTCCTTTCATTTTAGGATGAAATCCCACCATCATTTACAAAGGTGAAGTCTGGGTTGCTGGCTTATAAACAGTCCTGCTTGTGGAAGTACGAACCAAAGTCCAAGAAAGCAGCTTGTCTTCAACTCAGAGACAATTTAGAATTTATATACATCACTGTCACTTGCATCCTATTGACTCCAATCCAGTAAATTTCAACCATAACTAATGTTTATGCTAGATCCTGAAGATTCAATATGAACAAGAGATGTCCCAGTATTTTGGGAACTTACAGTCTAAAGACAAGACAAAGGTGTCAAGCTGTTCTGTAACTCAATAAAAGCATTCTAAAACTTAGGTCAGGAACTATGACTCAGAGATGGTTAGGGGAAAATTCTTATTCATCCTATTTTGTAAGGATATCACCACTGAGAAGCAACCTAAAAGGATGGCAGAAAAGGCATTAGCTAGAAATGTTAAGCCTATGTAACAGGGATAATATTGTTTTAAAGTATCACTGCATTTTTCCTCATTTGCATTTTCATATATAAGACTATCCTTCTAGTCATCCAGAAACATGGATTTTTATTGGAAATATTAAGCATGAAATATGCAGAATGTGAAGAGAAATAAAGAGCCAACATTCAGATTCTCTCTGTCAAAGAAGAACTTGTGAGCAACTAGTTGCAAAAACAAACTTAAAGGCCAGAAAAGCCTTGGGAGGGAAAAAAAAAGATTTTCTAAATTCATTGAGCTCCCAGCTTTACCATGTGCCATTAATATGATGTAAGAAAAGGTACTGATACAAGGTAAAAATCCAGCTCACAGATAATTGGAAAGGCTACAAGAGAGAGAAATTGAAGCACGCAGAGGGATACACGCATCCAGGCTCTCCACTCCAGACCAAACTTTGGGAGCAATATTGAGTGGGGGTGGGGAGCTAGAAACATCCAGAGAGAAATGAAGACATCTCCGTATATCTGTACTAGTGGCCTGTTTTCTTAGAACTGGCCAAGGGGAAGGTACAGAGCTTTAGAAACCAAACATTTATTCAGAACCATTTTCAACCACAGGCATGGTAGAAGGCATATTTATTTAAAAAGACAGTAGATTCAGTCCAGGTTTCTCATAGCTGCACATGGCATGTAGGTAATTCAGAAGTATCCGTGGGCCTTGGTGAGGAGAGATGTGGGGCTTGAAAGAAGAGGTAATAAAGTATAGAGTATTTGACACCTGAAGCTAATGGATAGGACCATGAATATCACCCTTGGGAACATGATGTTTCCTATGCCTCAGGAGATACTGCAAAGGACCCTATAAACTCAACCAGATTACCCCAGATAAGCCACTTCTTAACTGAATCCTTTCAAGATCCAGAGTACAGCACAGGGGCCCATAAGAGCAAATCCATTACTTTCCCCCCTCTTCCCCAATCCCCACAAAGGAACCTAATTTACCTTATATATACCCTAGTTCTACCCTGGGATGATTCAGGCATAAAAGAACTCTGAAAGCCTGAGCATGTTTCCTCAAATAGACCACATTAAAATGAGAGACAGTGTTAAACAGGAAGATGGTAAGAGATACGATTTCTCACGTATTTAACTTAACGGGGTGGGTGTTCAAAAGTAAGATTTACTCAATTATGGAAAATGACGATACATATCAAAAATACATTAGTCATTTGGGTTAATGAGCATCTTTTAAACACATAAAATGAAAAATTTAACTTTCTTTGTGCATTTGTACCTATCTATTAAGTAAAAGACACTAGTCAAGGAAGGAGACTCAGAACACAGAGAAGGAGGACAGGATAGCCCATGGACAAATAATGAGAAAGGGAAGTCTTTCCACTTGGAATGCCAGGTGACCACAGACACTGATGGTCCACGCTTGTGGCTAATATGTTACTGGTCAAAATGACATCCAATTATATATATTGATATGTGAAAATGTGCACAATATATTAAGTGGAAAAAGCGAAGTACAAAACAACATATGTGGTGTGACTTAATTTATGTGAAAGGAAGTATTTAAACCAAATACATACATAATATGCTTTATTTTTTTTAATGTTTATTTATTTTTGAGAGAGAGACAGAGTGCGAATGGGGGAGGAGTAGAGAGAGAGGGAGACACAGAATCCGAAATGGGCTCCAGGCTCAGAGGTGTGAGCATGGAGCCAACGTGGGGCTCAAACTCAGGAATGGTGAGATCATGACCCAAGCTGAAGTCGGATACCTGACTGACTGAGCCACCCAGGTGCCCCATAATATTATGCTTTAAAAAAAAAACTACACCCAGGTGAATTAATAATGGAATCCACAAACTTTAAAAAATTCGTATAAGCAACAGTGTCATCTACTTCTCTCCACTTGCAGATTCCACGCATGAGGAGCACCTCTGCTGCTCTCAGTGGCCAACTAATCCAGCGGGAGATGATCCAGGCTTTGCATGATCAACAACAACAGTAAGTCAGTCCCAAACCAGCAAGTGGTTGTCTGCCCCCGCCTCACTTCCTAGCTCCCTTCTTTTTTGTGTATTTATTTTTTTAATTATTATTTTTAATTTAATCTTTATTATTGAACTATAATTGACATACCGTGTTATATTAGTTTCAGCTTATATTCAGTTGACAACTCTATACATTACTCCCTGCTCACCGTGATAAGCGTAGTCAACATTTGTCACCATACAAGGTTATTACAATATTATGGACTATATTCCCTATGTTGTACTTCTCATCTGTGTGACTTATTTATTTTATTACTGGAAGCTTTTACCTCTTAGTCTCCTTCACCTATTTCGCCCATCTCCTGACCTGCTTCCCCTCTCACAACCACCAGGTTGTTCTCTATATTTAGGAGTTGGTTTGCTTGTTTTTCTTTGTTTGTTCATTTATTTTGTTTTTTTTAGACACCACATATGAGTGAAATCATATGGTACTTGTCTTTCTCTAACTTCACTTAGCATTTTGCTCTCAAGGGATGTCTATGTTGTCATAAATGGTAAGATTTCATTCTTTTTTATGGCTGAATAATCAGTCATTGTATGTATTTACCACATCTTCCTTATCCATTCATCATCTATTAGTGGACACTAAGCTTGCTTCCATATCTCAGCTATTGTAAATAATCCTGCAATAAACATAGAAGTGGATATCTTTTTGAATTAGTGTCTTTGTTTTCTTTGGCTAAATACCTAGAATTATTGGATTGTACGGTATTTCTATTTTTAAATTTTGGAGACAACTCCAAACTGTTTTCCACAATGGTTGCACCAACTTACATTCTTACCAACAGTGTGCAAGGCTTTCTTTTTCTTCACATCCTCGCCAATCCCTTGTTATTTCTGATTGTTTTAATTCTAGCCCTTCCAGGGGCACCTGGGTGGCCCGGTCAGTTGAGGATCTAATTCGATTTCAGCTCAGGTCGTGATTCTGAGGTTGTGATCCTGAGGTCATGAGATGGAGTCCCACGTGTGCTCCTTGCTGAGCGTAGAGCCTGTTTGGGATTCTTTCTCTCCCTCTGCTCCTCCCTCACTTGTATGTGCACACTCTTTCTTTCTCTCAAAATAAATAAATAAACATTTAAAAAATAGTTAAACAAATACTAGCCATTCCAGCTGGTGTGAGGTGATATCTTATTGTGGTTTGAATTTGCATTTCTTTGATGTTTAGTGATGATGAACAGGTTTTCATGTGACTGTTGGTCATCTGTATGTCTTCTTTGGGAAAATGTCTATTCAGGTTCTCTGTCCATTTTTTTTAAATTTTTTTTAATGTTTATTTATTTTTGAGACAGAGAGAGACAGAGCATGAATGGGGGAGGGTCAGAGAGAGAGGGAGACACAGAATCTGAAGCAGGCTCCAGGCTCTGAGCTGTCAGCACAGAGACTGACGCGGGGCTCAAACTCACGGACTGTGAGATCATGACCTGAGCCGAAGTCAGATGCTCAACCGACTGAGCCACCCAGGCGCCCCTATCTGTCCATTTTTTTAATCAGCTTTTTTTTTTGATGTTGAGTTTATTATATTATTCTTTATATATTTTGGATAATTAGCTCCTTATCAGATATATCATTTGCAATATCTTCTCCCGTTCACTATGTTGCCTTTTTGTTGTTGTTGATGGTTTCCTTTGCTTTGTAAAAGCTTTTTAGTTTGTTGTAGTGACAATAGTTTAATTTTGCTTTTGTTTTGCTTGCCTGGGAGGGCACACCCATAAATATGTTGCTGAGGCCAATGTCCAAGAGATTACTGCCTATCTTTTCTTTTAGGAGTATTATAGTTTCAGGTCTGACATTTAAGTCATTAATCTATTTTGGGTTTACTTTTGTGTATGGTTTAAAAATGGTCCAATTTCATTCTTTGCATATAGCTCTCCGGTTTCTCCAGCACTATTTATTGAAGAGACTGTCTTTTCCCCATTGTATACTGCTTTCTTTGTTGTAGTTGATCACATAAGTTGACCATATAAGCATGGGTTTGTTTCTGGGCTCTCTATTCTGTTCTGTTGATCTTTGTGTCTATTTTTGTGCCAGTTCCATACAGTTTTGATTAGTATAGCTTTAGACTATATCTTGAAGTCTGAGATTATAATACCTCCAGCTTTGTTCTTTGTCAAGATTGCTTTGACTATTTGAAGTCTTTTCTGATTCTGTACAGACTTTGGGATTATTCTAGTTCTGTGAAAAATGCTATTGGTATTTTTATAGGAATTGTATTGAATTTATAGATCACTTGGGGTCCAATGAACATTTTAACAATATTAATTCTCGCAACCCATGAGCATTGGAATATCTTTTCAGTTGTTTGTATCATCTTCAGTTTCTTTCATCTTATGGTTTTATGTCTTATAGTTTGTGTCTTAATGTCTTATAGTTTTTACCTAGCTCTCTTCTGTTATGGTAAAAATAAGAAGGGAAAGAAACAGACAATAAACACAATTTAGGAAAAGTTATAATCTCTGTCTTTTTTCTGCTTGTGTTTAACTTGTCTTAGAGTAAAACTAAGAAGAAGGTTAAGACACTTGAATTTGATCTTTGAAATTCAAATCCAAATCAGAGAACTTTTCAGAAATAGGGTATCAAGTTGCTTACTTTTAGCATGTCAGGGCAGAGTCAGGAGAGTACTGCAGAGAAATTCTCCCTAAACAAAATCTGCCTCTCCATTTCACAAATAAGAGATTCATTTGTGTTAATAAGCTTCTTTCAGGGGCCCCTGGGTGACTCAGTCAGTTGAGCATCTGACTTTGGCTCAGGTCATGATCTCAGCGTTCATGGGTTCGAGCCCTGCGTCGAGCTCTGTGCTGACAGCTAGGAGCCTGGACCCTGCTTCAGATTCTGTGTCTCTCTCTCTCTACCCCTCCCCCCTGCTTATGCGCGCGCTCTCTCTCTCTCTCTCTCTCTCTCTCTCTCTCTCAAAAATAAACAAACATTAAAACAATAAGATCATTTTAAACATAGAAAATATTTATTAGGAGAATTACACATGTTCACTGACCTTAAAAAAAAAGCATGAGACTAATATGTTTTCTGGTGATATCTAGCATTGCTACACTAGCATAATGGGGGAATTTTGATTGAGGTGATGCATAGGAATAAAGGAACATATCTGTTTGTGGTGGGGAGTAGGGAGGAGTGGTGGATATTATGGGGCTTTGACCTGCTCCTAGGGGTCACTGATCCAGTGGAGCCATTGGTCAGTAGGAGAACTAGGAGACAGGAGAATTTTTAGGGAGGTTGAAGCGGTCCAAAGACAATTGGGTTCTATTCAGTGGTTGTCCTGGGCCATCTGCAGGCAGATAAATCTTTACGTCACAGGAATCCACAGAAAACATACTCTTGCAAATAGTTTATCTAAAATGCTAGAAACTGCCCAGGCAAAGTTCTTTCTCAGTTTCCCTATAATATGGAAGTCATAGGAATAACAGAAAATTCCATTATCTTCTGTTTATAATAAGAGATTCACGATCTTCTTTAAATTCTATACCTTCTACACCTTCTATAATTTCTGGTGCGAGACTGCTGGTTATTCTCCCCAAAGGTGTTCTCATTAAGCAGAGAAGTGGAACTGGAGAGAAGCTGGGTTTGGGACCATGAGAAAGAACTGAGAGAAGACTGTGGGGGCAGGTTTCAAAATCCTGTACGAGTCCCTTTAAATGAACTCAATTAAATTCAAGGTCTTTGCTTCTTGGGTCGGGTGGTTTTTTATTTTAGGGCAACATGCCCAGTTTGGGAAAACAAGTTCAATAAAAAATAGGCATTCTGAGAGAAAGAGGTTCCTTAGAAAATAGGGGCATGTAGATTTCAATATGAATTTATTGAAACAACCACCTTGAGATGATCTTAATTTCTAAACCAAATCAGCTGAAAATTTTCAAGACTAACTTAGCCGAAATTGCCTCCTGAGCACAATAGTAAAACACACAGTTACAGTCAAGAGAATTGATATGTGTTTTGACATTGTCATTTCTTTCTTCACTGTTTTGTTAGAGCCTTGTTTCATGCCAGTTCTGGAGAGAGTCAGGAAAGGTCAGTGTTAACTTTGGGATGATAGAGATGGTCGAATTTTGCATGAGCACGTGTGCGCATGCATGCACCCTGGAGCTGAGAAACAGAATTACATTATCTCTGTGCTCAGGTGGAGTCTCATGACTCATCCCTCTGTATCCAAATCAGCTCCCAAAGACACAGGGGTTCCTGCAAATCCTGGAAATCTTTCTTTAATACTTACATACCCCTGTCCTATTTAGGTTCCTGCATGCAGCACTCTTCTGTTTCAGAAACAAATAGTTTTCTGTTACAATCTAGAAATACCCAGGTCCCCAAACGAACCTGAGATTTCGGCTATTCAGCAAAATTTTTATTTGCAAAGCCCATGCCTGCTAGCCTGTGTGATTGCAGTTGCTATTCATATGAATGTTGGCAACATCTCATCGTGGGGTCAATTATGGTCATTTGCCATGATGACATAATAACAACTGCAGAAATGTGAAAGCTAAAGTAGGGTTATTATTACTGTTTGTAAAGTCTGTGTCCCAGATGTTCCTGCCAGGAGAGAGAAAAGCTGGAGTGCAGAGATAGCTGACAATCGTGCTAACCATTCAAATCGCCAGCGGATTGAACAATCTGCAAGACCAGGATGTAACAAGAGGGATGTAACAAGAGGCTAAAGCTGGCATTCAGGTTGCACCACCTCCCTCACCTTGAACTGCATGCTTTTTCCTTCCTGGCATGTCACACAGAAACACTCCCACCTCCGCACCCCTGCACCGTATCCCAAGACTGAAAGAAAAAAGAAGAAATACAGGCAGAGCATTTGCCTGGAGAGATGGGCCAACAGCCAATGTCATCCTCTGATATATAACTGAGGAGGAATTTATTTCCAACTAGTAGAGGATTGGGGGGCTCATAAAACTGTATAGCTTCAACCCTATGAAATAAGGTTAGTAAAATACATAAACTCTGATACAGCACTGTGAAGTATGCCTCTAGTCACCTGCAATTCACCAATGACTTCATGATAGATATTCCCAGCACCTGGCTGCTCCTTGTCAGCTCTGACCAGTGTATGCCTTTTAGCAACGCCCATCCTCCTTCCCTCCCTCACCCTCCTTTTCCACCCTGGGCAGAGGTCTGGTGCTAGGGTAGCGGTAGGCTTGCTGATTGCGAAGATGCTTAGGGGATCCTGCAGCAAGCCTCTTGAGTGATAACACTCTGATAGCAAGCACCAGCATGAGACAAAAGCACAGTACTTGTCGAATGAAAAATACAACAGCAGTTGAATAGACGAAAAGGTAATAGAAGAAAAATCTAGCTCTAAAAAAAATCAGCTCTGATGATGCCTGTTTTTTTTTTAATAGCGAAAAAAATCACAGTAGGCAGAAACTCCATTTTTTTAACACTTCATACTTCTGTCAGTGTGATGTTGAACAAGTGCCATTAATCAAGAGTGCTTTTATTCATTAGGCACAGTGATGTACTTGAATTGTTACTTTGGTATCGTTGTTCAAAGCGTCTGGAAGAGCTTTAAAGAAGCAGGAAAGAATTTACAGCTATAGTTTACAGCTAGGACTGTAAAAGAACTTTCTCACTATTAACCGAATGTTAAATGTGGTAATAATAGTAATAGTACCTTGGATTTATACAATGACTGTCTTCTGAGAAACTCAAAGGACTCAACAAACAGTAGTATATTGCCTGTCAACAACATCCTTTTGAAGAAAGCTAGAGGGAGTCATTATTAATCCTCTTTGCTATCAGGCCAATAATATGTTCTTTGTGTTTACAGTTCTCTCTGATGTATGCTGCAGGGGAGGTGGCAGATGGGAAGGGAAGATGGGGAGATGGCATATGAGTGATGGTGGTAGGAGTGGACTAAAGGGTTATTTGCAGGTTTTGAGGAACTAAGCCAAAACAAATACTTTTCCTGTGTAGTGGTTGTGAGGGATTTGGTTAAATATGAAGGTAAAACTAGTCTCTCTGCACATTGGAAATTAATTATAACATTGTAATCAGAATGCACTGACAAAGGAAATACACTTGATATACTCTGACTGTTGGGAGGAGGAAGGGACCCTCAGGTCTAGGGCAAGTGCCCTGCCACCCCAGCCTGATGGGAAGAGTCATGCTTCTTCTCAGGGTGGCCAGTTCTGGCCCCGCCCACCATCTCACCGCTGACTGGATGAGGACTGGACCAATCAGATTCCTTCTCTCTGGAATTTGGAAATGGATGTGGGGGAGGCTGGTGAACGCGATGGATTCCTGAAGTGTAAAGTGACTGACAGCCAGGCCTGTGGTGACTCTATTTGGCCTATGGGAGAATGCAACAGAGAAAAGGGAGAGAGAGAAAGAAGGGAGAGAGAACACTTTGGCTCAGATGGGTGTTCTGTTTCTATCCTGGTCAGAACCATAGCAGGCTCTATGGTCTTTCCCCAGTTCTCTCCGATCAACTATCCATTCAGCCTAAGTGTTTTGTTCTATTTTTTTTTTCCCCTGGGAAAATATATAGTCTCTAACTAAGGTAGAGAATGCCCCAAGATAATGGTACTCAGAAGATTTTGTAAGGGTAAAAGACTCCCGGGGTATTTTATTTGGAGGGCCCTTGCTGCCCCTACATATCTAATGGTTTTTATAGGGAATTCAGCCCAGCACATAACATTCAGTGAAATTTACAACTCAACTCTGAGAAGGGTCACTTTTTTTGGTGTGGTTTATTAGCCTGTTTCCCTTTCTTCAATCCCATTTTGTTTATTTATTTGCACCCTCTGAAAATTAGTGGGTTTTTTTTTACCCCCACCGAGCAACAACTTGAAAGAGCTTAGAGAAGATTGACCTGTCTTTGTGAATCACTTTGATCCAATAATACAGAGACAACCAAAATCTCAACACTTGACCCTTGGACCAGAGTTTCACGTCTGAGGGAAATACCAGAAGAAATCTGCTGAGGGAAAAATACTCCAGTGCAATATTGGTCTCCTGCCCAAAGACAAAGAATGCACACTCCAATTCTATTCCGCTGTACATCTCCTCTCATTCTTGAAGCATTTCATATTCACATCTGTAAAACAGAATATGCCCATTGGGGCTTAGATGCTCAGAGCAGAAAAACAGCAGTGCTCATAACAATAAGTAAGCAATAGAGTGCCATTTATTCCACAGGATAGTGGAGCTGCCAAAACAGTGATGCTGGGGGTTTTCTTAGAGGCTGCTACTTTGGATAGGTTATGGAAACCTTCTGAGACTATTTCCTTGCCTTCCTTGCTTGTAAAATGGAGTTAACAATAGCTACCATATAGGCTATTGCAACAATGAAACAAAAAGATGTGTCGAAAACGCCAGACATTTGGTTGCAGGAAGAAAGGGAGTTAGGAATATCTTGGGGAGTGTTTAAGCTCTAAACTTCACTACCATGATTTAGATACCTCAATGGTTAAATGATGACACTGAGATTCAGCATACATTTCCCCTAGATGTTTTTAATATTTGAAATTTAATGATTAAGCCCCAAAAGAAATTCAAATGAAATTGCATGACCCTGTGCATTGTTACTAAAATAACCAAAGTGTTTCATAAGGTTGTTTCAACCTGTAATCCCTCAGCATGAAAACTGATGATACTAAGAATAACATGACTTAATGGGCAGTAGAGGGACTTCTCCGAACACTCATTTTGGAAAGCTCCGCTTGCTACACAATTAAAATTATACTTTAGAAGGAGAAAGGTTTGCTTCCATCCTTGAGCAAGGTAGCTGTGTTCTGAAGTGGCTTCAACAGGTTACATGTGCTGACAGCAAACAATTCAAAGGATCTTCCAAAGGACTAAAACTACCAGTGGAATAAAGCCCTTTCTCCTTAGTGCTGCAACCATTCGGGTCTTTAATCAGAAAACCCAGAATATTACAGGATGTGACTTTTTTGAGAGAGAGAGAGAAAGGGAATGAGGGAGAGCGAGAGCGAGAGAGAGAGAGGGAGAGAGGGAATCTTAAGCAGGCTCCACACTCAGCTCAGTGTGGAGCCTGGTGCAGGGCTCGATCTCACCACTGTGAGATCATGACCTGAGCCAAAATCAAGCATGGGATGTTTAACCGACTGAGCCACCCAGGCGCCCCCATGATGTGACTTTTTACACTAGAAATGAGTATAGAAAGAATTGAAGAATTAATAAGTCTTTAACATGAATCTGAGTTTATTCCTATTTTCATAAAGTTCATTGTTTCTCTGATCTAGAGCCGATTTCCCAGGGAAAGTCTGAAGGAGCAATCTCTTTAGGATTTTTGATGGAATTTTTTGCCTCCATCGCTTATGACACTCATTCAAGAAAATTTAAAAAAAAATCTGTTTCAAGTAGTGATAATACAGTGATAATCTCTACAGAGATGTAGAAGTTTCTTAGCATGTATAGAAAAATGGCCATAAAGTAAATGGCCATTGAGTAAAGCGACCTTAGTCCTGTCCTGGAGCAAGGGATCTCCCTGTCTGTGTCATTTCAGCCTCTCCTCTCTCACTAACAACCTGTAATTTTCACCCTGAGCTTCAGTTTCCCCTTGTGCTTGTGGGCCAGGCTACTTTTTTGTTGGAAATCATGGTATTTAGGATAAATTCTAAACTCCTTAGCAAAGAATACAGAGCTATTTATGATGTGGCCCCTACTTAAATCTTGTAACTTCCTTCTTCTAACCCCACAATAATCAAACTTAATTACCTCCCAGTCAGCCTCCCGCTCCTTTCTCCCCCAACTCATCCCCCTTGATCCCTCTCTTGTCTGTCCATGGCCTGTGTAAATGTAATTGCTTCCCAGGATTTTGTTTGTGACACCATAGGGTGAGCAAAAGGAATCTGATATTGAATCAGGGTCCCTATGAAGGGATCACCTCGGGGTGAAAAGACCTTAAGAAACGTTAAGGCAACCACTTAAAGTGGGGGACAGAAGGAGGACTTTGATGAGTCTCAATGTCAGCTGTGTCATCATGAGTCAAGGTGGGTGTCTTGTCAGTGAGGAAGAAGAAACCAGCTCTCTAGAACCAATTGTTAGCATTGCCCACTCCATGGCAATGTTGCTCTTAGTCACTGCCACAGGAGTGAGGCCGAGTCCTCTAAACCAGAAGCTGAGCTCAGCGATAGGTCAGAAAGCCAGGCGTGACATTAACATGGAAACATGAGCCCCTCTCCTGCTGCCGGCATTGCAAAACCTTTTTCTGTGATCAGATAACCCTGGGGAGGCATGAAAAGAAGACAGAACACTCACGCATCTGAATAGTAAGTCTACCCTAACAGCACTTACCTAGTGTGAAATCGGAAAAGACTGAGTTACATTAAATTGGCAAGTTAATTTTGAAAAACATTTTTGCTACTGAGTGAAAACAGAAGTACTAGAACATGATGAAATCAGCTAAAGAAAAGATGTGTGCGTGTGTGTGTCTGCACATGAATGCACCGTGCAGTGTATCTGAGTAAATTTTGACCCCCCTGTGCATTTCTTTCTATTCTACTATATTGGACTTAGCTGTAGTATTGTTATCCATCTCTTGTCAAACCCCCCAAGTAGATTTTGAGGTTTTTCTCAAAGGTTGTGTTTTACCTCTTGATATCCTAAGATTCTCATGATGTCCTATACAAAGTAGGCTCTCAGTGTATTAATAAGCATGGTCATATCCATATCATTATCGCACTAACTGAAGGCTATAGGACACACCAATCTGTCAGAGTGGAGAAAGACCTGGAATAGATGCATGTGACTGCATTTGCAAGTGTCCACTTTGGGGAAGTTTTCTTGACGGAAGTGAGCATTGAATAAAAGGAAGTGGGGACAAATAAGGCTGTCCATAACAGAATACTAGTTTATGAGAAGCCTGACACCAGGGAAAGGGTGAATGTCCATGGGGATTAGCTTGGACATCAGAGTAGACAGGTCTGTAGCAGGAGATAATAAAACTGTTTTGGGAAAGAAGATGGAAGTGTGATGGTCACAGGTAAGATAGTGAAAGCAATGCCTTGTGGCCTGGAGATGTAGAAGTTTCTTAGCATGTATAGAAAAATGGCCAGTGGGACAAGGGGTGGGAAGTACATTTTTAAAAAACATTTTGGATGTTTGAAGGAAAGAGCAAAAAGAAGTGAAGACAATCTGTGGGAAAAGGGTAGGCTTGTTTTTTTGATGTGTGTGTGTCTGGAAGTACTTTTCACATAGTGATTACTAAATAAATGTATGAACAAATGAGTTTGTACATGAACTGATGTATAAGTTTAGCAAGTTAAAGAAAATATAGATAAAAACTCATTTCGTAGATTAAATGAGTTCATTTTATAACATAAAGTACAAATAAAAACATGAGATGCAGAAAGATTTATACAGAATATTGTATATTATCAAAGTTATGTCTACTTCCCTATTATTACCTATCACTGAAGTATTAGCTTTCAGCATAATTTAATTCATGATCATAAATATTATTAACGTTTTTTATTGGATGACTATTGAACTTCAATGTATACTATGTGCTATAGAGAACATCAAATAAGACATTGTTCTTTCTTGGTGGTTTCATAACATAACTTAGAAGGGCCACCTTTTTTTTTTTAACTTAATGTGTGTCCATGGCTCATCAAACATTTTAATATCCCAAAGGCCAAAGATACGCTGCACATTTATATTCAGGTTCTGATATTTATATATTGTAATGTGCTGGGATCCCTATTACTTTCAGTATCACCATCTAGTTCTAAAGGGCAAAGTACACAGAATTCCGAACAAGTTCATCTTTTTCTTTTTCTTCTTTCCTAAAGGAAAGAATGGAAAATTATCTATATTCTAAAGAATTGTAGAGCAGTGGACAATGGAATTCTCTTTTATTTATTGCTGCTTGCACTAACTACTTGATATTGAGGACTCTTATTTTCATTATTTCAATTATTTCTTAATTTGAAATGAATCTTTTTACTCTAATCAGCTGTAGCTGTAATCATTAGAAACTGATTAGAAGTGATGTGGAATCTTCATTTTTCTTCATTGCCTTTACAGAATCATAGGACTTTAGAATTAGAAATAATCCTGAAGACTGCTTATTCCAATTGTCCCCAATACCTGCCCACAAGTTTTTTGCCACAAAACATTTAAAACATAGAGGACATTGAAAATGCAAACTCCTGAGACTCACCTGCCTTAGAGTAATTGAATCAGAATCTGTAGGGTATGGCCCAGATATCTCTGACAAAAGGGATTCTGATGAGGAGACATTGACTATATTTTGGTTAGGGAAAGTGGCTTTCAGATACCAGATACATGCAGGGAGGTGCTGGCTGTCAAAATTAGAAATAAAATCTGGATTTACCTTTTCTTAGTCTAGTGCTCTTTCAGATAGACCACACTGTTTCACATACAAAAGAATTTATTTGTTAGATGTTTCTTCAGTTTTGACCATGAATGACCTTTGATTTTATCACAATTCCAAACTATCATCAAAGGATCATTGTCGTCTTCAGTGGAGGTTATAATCAAGAATAAGGAATTAAAAAATGCAATGATACATCTATATGATGGAATTCTATATAGCTTTCAAAAAACATTTCAAAGTAAATATTTCAAAAATATATATGTATATACATACATATATATAGTGTGATTCCAATTTTGTAAAAATAATATATGTACCAAAAATGATGAATATAGTGTAGAGGAAGGTTTTTGTTTAAATGTTTATTTATTTTGAGAGAGAGAGAGGGAGTACATGACTGAGGGAGGGGCAGAAAGAGAGAGACATATATATATATATATATATATATAGAGAGAGAGAGAGAGAGAGAGAGAGAGAGAGAGACATATAGATAGACATATATGTCTATGTCTATGTCTATCTATATCATCTATATCTATATCTATATCTATATCTATATATCTATATCTATATCTATATCTATATCTATATCTATATCTATATCTATATCTATAGAGAGAGAATCCTAAGCAGGCTGTGCGCTGTCAGCACAGAGCCTGACACAGCCCTTGATCTCACAAATCACGAGAAATCTGAATTGAAATAAAGAGTCTGACACTTAATCAACTGAGCCACCCAGGCACCCTGTATGAAAATGTTCACAAAGTTCATTTCTGGTCTACGAGACTGTCCCCATATAGACATTTAATTCTATAAATTTCTCTAAGTCAGGATTCAGCAATTTTTTTTCATAATAATATTGGATAGTCAGTATTTTAGCCATTGCAGGCTCTATGGTCTCAACCTCATTTATTCAATTCTTCCACTGTAGCTTAAGTGGCCATAGATAGTATGTAAAAATTTAGTGTAGTTGTAAATTTAGTGTAGTGTTCCAGTAAAACTTTATTCACAAATTTAGCTGATGGGCAGAATTTGGCTCACAAACTATAGTTTGCCAACTACTCTAGCTGCATCCCATAGGTTTTGATATGGCATGTTTTCATTTGTAGTTAGAAATGCTAATTTTACTTTTCATGTTTTCTTTGGCCCTCCATGGTTTTGTTAAAAGTGTGTTATTTAGTTTTCAAATGTTTCGAGATTTTAAAGATATCTTTTAGCTATTGATATCTAAATTAATTCCATTGTGGTCAGACATATACTTTCATTTGAATTATTTAAAATTTATTGATGGGCACCTGATTGGCTCATTTGGTTAAGCCTCCAACTTCGGTTCAGGTCATGATCTCGTTGTTTGTGGGTTCAAGTCCCGTGTCGGGCTTTGTGCTGATGGCTCAAAGCCTAGAGCCTGCTTCAGATTCTGTGTCTCCCTCTCTCTTTGTCCCTACCCTGTTCATGCTCTATCACTCTCAAAAATAAATAAACATTTAAAAAATTAAAAATAAAATAAAATTTATTGAGACTTGTCTTATGGCCTAGAAAATGCTCTATCTTGGTAAATGTTATGTGTTCATTAAAAAATAATGTGTATTCTGTTGTTTTTGAGTGGAATGTTTTATAAATATCCATAGGTCAAGCTCACTGATAGTATATTTCAAGTCTTCTAAATCTTTATTGATTTACTGCCTCCTCACCTTACAATTATTCACGGAGGGATGTTTAAATTTCTGACTATAATTATGGATTAGTCTATTTCTTGTAGTTCTATTAGTTTTCTGCTTCCTATACCGTAAAACTCTTTTCCTTTTGTCTGAAAGACTTTAACATTTCTTGTGGTACATATCTGCTGCCGATGAACTTTTTTAGCTTTTGTATAACTGAAAACAGTCTTTATTCTACCTTCTTTTTTGAAAGACAGTTTCACTGGGTGTAGAATTCTAGATTGACATTAAAAGTTTTTTTCTGGGGCAACTGCGTGTCTCAGTCAGTAAAGCAGCTGACTTCAGCTCAGGTCATGATCTCACGGTTCATGAGCTCAAGCCCTGGTTCAGGCTCTGTGCTGACAGCTTGGAGCCTGGAACCTGCTTCAGATTCTGTGTCACTCTCTGTCTCTGCCCCTCCCCTGCTCACGCTCTGTCTCTCTGTCTCTCAAAAATAAATAAACGTAAACAAAAAAAATTTTTTTAAGTTTTTTCTCATTGCTTTGATGATATAGCTCCATTATCTTCTTGTTTACATTGTTTCTGACAAGAAATCTGCCATATTATGTTTGTTCCTTTGTATATATCTTTTCTCTCTGTTTTTTTATCATTGATCTTGAGCTGTTTGATTATGATGTGCCCTGCTATAGTTATCTTCATGTTTCTTTTGCTTGGAGTTCATTGAGCTTTTTAATCTGCTATCTTATAATTTTCATCAAATTTGGAACAGTTTTTTGGAACAGCTATTATTTATTTTAATATTACTTACCATTCTCCTTCCCTCCTTTGAGAACTCCGATTGAATGTTTATTAGGGTGCTTTATTTTTTTCCACAGGCCACCAGTGGTCTGTTAAATTTTTCTTAGTCTTTTTTTTTCCTCTCTCTGCTTCAGTTTGGACAGTTTCTGTATGCACTAAGCATACTAGTTTTTCCTTCTGTAGTGTATCATCTGCTGTTATTCTGTTCAGTATGGTTTTCATTGTACATATTGAATTTTCATGTCTGTAAGTTCAGTTTGGATCTCCTTTTGTTTCTTCTATGTTTGTATTTAACCACGCACGTGTTCCTCTAGCTATTGAATACATGGAATACAGTCATGGTAACTGTATGGTATTCCAGTTATGGGATACAGCTATGGTACAGTAATGTAAGACATAACTGTTCAATGTCTATGTCTGGAATTCTAACATCTGTGTCAGTTCTTGTTCAGTTTGGGTTGATTTATTTTCCTCCATATTATGGATCATATTCGCCTACTTCTTTGCATACCTGGAAATGTTTAATCAGTTCCAGACATTGTGAATTCGACCTTGCTGAGTGCTGAATGTTGTTATATTCCTATAGAATACCACAGCCCTGTATTCTAGAGCTTTGCTATTGCATGTGCTTATATTACTTGGAGCCAGTTTGGTCTTTTGGGTCTAGTTTAAGATTCATAATTAAAGCAAGCTTAGTGCTCTTTATTCCTCACTATTGAGACAATAGTGTCCATTCAACACTTCATGAATTATGAAGCTTTCCCATTTGACTGGTAAGAACAGGCACTATTTCTGGCCTGGTGTGAGTGCTGAATATTGCTTCCTCTAATCCTTTCAGGTGGGTCTCTCTTTAACCTTGGGCAGTTTCTTTACATGCAAGTGGTGATTAGTCCTCCAGTTAATACTCAAAGGGGGCCCTCTGAAGATCTTTTGATTAATTTCTCTGTGAAGCTTTTTCCTCTCTGGTATTCTGTCCTTCATAATCTAGCCTCATTGGTCTTCCCAGATTGTCCGCGGCACATTGTCAACTCATGGAGTCCACTGCACTCAACCTGCTTCTCCCAGGGATTGTTCTTATCAACATGTACTCCTGAGATCTAGATCTAGTACAGTATCTGAAACATAGGCAGTTCTGTGGGAAGTAGATCTATTATCTATCTATCTATCTATCTATCTATCTATCTATCTATCACCTATCTATCTAATCTATTTATTTTAGTTAAAGAGTTTCTGCCCTTGCCATAAATTGGAGGCTTTCCACTTAAGTGAGTCATTCATGGAACATCTGTGCCTCCTAACCTCATAGAATGCCTTATAAACCAAACACTGGCTTTGGTATCATTGCTTTTCACAAGGAGAATATCAAATCATCTCCAATGATGCATTGGCTTTAAAAGATCACCAGATGAGCGCTATTTACTCAGCTTTCAATGATGGCAATACAGGTCGCTATAAATATGTATTGGAATTAGCATGAAGATATGTATAGATATATAATAAGATATTAAATTTAAAATCCATTACATGGGTGATTCTTAACTTAGTATGTATCACAATCATCTGGGAAGCTGGCTTGTACCTAAGAGATTCTGGATTCCATCAGTGCCCTCCAGATGATTCTACTGGGATTAATCCACAGGTAAATGTAGAGTATCAGTTTCCTCATCTGCAAAATGGGAAAAATGGTTATTCTTAACTCACTGGGTTGTATGAGACTCAATGAAATAATGCATTCAAAGCATGTAATTCAGTAGTTACATATAGTGAATGCTTAAATATTATAAATATTATGTAAAATATATTTTCTTGAGGAAAGATATACATGCACACAATAGACAATTTGTTGCTTGCCTTTACACAGTGATAATTTATACCTACTCTCTAGAATTTCCTGTTACCTTAACCCAGAGTCATCTCTAATGACTGTTAAATTACTAAGAGTTTAGGAAATTAGAAGTTTTCTATTAGCAGATGTAAATGTAAGTAATTGGGGATTAGAATCACAATGGAAAGATAGGCAAGTGAGAATAACTGGAAAGTGGGCTGAGTTTAACTACAGGAGTCATACAAAGTATTTTCGTCAAGAAAATGAGTCACTTGGGGGTGTTCAGTTTAGAAGATTTCTTCATAATATTGTGAGACTCGAGTGAATCTTTTCTGTAGGCACCTAGGCACTTATAACTCATCTTATTTCCTTTCATTTCCTTGGATGGCGCCAAAGCTTGGTTAATAGCAGATAGAGAGGTGTGGGAATATTAGTATTAGGAAAGAGCTAGTTTTCCTATACTTAACTAGGAATCCAGGTCTTTGCTTGCCGTATTAAGTTATAATTCTGTAAAAAATGCCTCAGGTGAACTTAAGGTACAAGTCCCTAAAAGCTCATCTGGGATATTAGGTTCCTATTAACAGACTCTAGTCAAGTCACACTTTATTTTCATAATGTACCAGGTAATATAGGTCAGTAATAGAAGTGGGAAAAATCCCATGATCACCTAAAAATCAATCAATTCACAAGGTAAGACTATTCAACAGTGAAAATATTCACTGTGAAATGTATTACAAACAAGGAGATTCCCCCCTATTTCTTTATGATTTTCCCATAATATGTATGCCTGGGGAGTGATTTCTTTCATTAATAACCACTCCTCTAGAATGTATTGAGATCTTGCAGGGTGTAGTTCAACTCTGCATGAGACATGATGGGAATTTCAATAAAAAAGGACAGTACATCTCCCACATGTCCAAGAAACTGAAAACGAAAACTCAAAATTTATAATCCCTAACAGTGTCTTAACTGTTTCCAACAGAAACAAATGAAAGATTCACTCTACGCCCCAGATCTGAAAGCTTTCCGATCTATATTGAAGCATATTCAGGATATATTATTTAGTAAAATAAGGTATTACAAAAACTCTCATAGATCTGATGCCCCAAGACCCAAAACACAGTACTGTATACTTGTAATTTTCAATGATAGATTTGTTATTAGTATCAACAAGAGTAATTTTACCTTTTAGTAGTTAACTCCCAGGCACTTCCCAAATTCATGATATTATATAATAAGACATGCACATGTGCTTTGAGCTTGGCTGATGACATGTAGAATCAATTGTTCTATGTCCAAAAGTAAAGCTAGATAATTAAAAGAAAAAAATCATTTGTGGGAATTGAGGCATCACAAGGACAGTTACACTGCAGATTGTGTATATGTGTAGATTGTAGGGGGAAAGTGTTTTACTGAAATAAAGGTAAGAAAATGATTGCACTAGCTACAAAAGCTGAAATTGTGTTTCATTTTCAAAACAACTTTCATTTTGATAAGAGTGATGTTAGATATTTTTTCCACACCATTTACCTAGCTCTTCTCTTTATTCAATTATTTAGCAATGATAAGTCAAATAGCATTTAGTTTACTAAGGTTTGTGTAGTACAGTGTGTTGAAATCAAAGGTGATTTATAGCATGCAAAAAAATTTGTGTACTAGAGCTAATTAATTACATTTGTAGCAGAGAGTAAATATTTATGTACATACTAATCATACTTTCACTCTTACACCTGAAAGCACATAGATTGGTTTTAATAGCAGAGCCACAAAGGACACTGTTAATAAAGTTAGGTCATGGAGTTAACCACATACGTTTTTTGGAAAGACATGAAAAACGAGTATTTATGTTAAAGATATAAATAAATATTTATGTTAAAGATATAATTTGAATATATATTTCCTGCTTCAATTTTACATAGTAACATTTTTAGTTTAGTTGTTTTTGTTTGTTTGTTTCAAGAAGTCAGTTCCCACTTTAAAAAAACTTATGCTCGGGGGACCTGGGTGGCTCAGGCAGTTAAGTGGCCAACTTCAGCTCAGATCACGATCTCGCGGTTCACGAGTTAATGCCCCATGTCGGGCTCTGTGCTGACAGCTCAGAGCCTGGAGCCCACTTTGGATTCTGCGTCTCCCTCTCTTTCTGCCCCTCTCCTGCTTGTGCTCTGTCTCTCTCACTCTCAAAAATAAATAATAAAACATTAAAAAAAAAAATCCTATGCACATATCTTTCGGGGATACAATATTTTAGTGGATTGTTCAACCTGTTCTGGGAAACCCAAGCTTTTTTTTCCCCACAAATGTCTGTGATAAATGATTAAAATGCCAGTGTCCAGTTGGAAGCAATCATGAATATCAGTTGGCAGCTCGTGAGTAGATGTATTTTTCTTCCTGAGGATGTTATGCTGTGCACCTTAAATGCATTCGACATCAGGCCTATTGAGAAATCCTCTTTGTGAGCAGGTGGATTTCACAGTAGCTTCCTCACAGGTTCATGTGTTTAATTAGCTGACAGACGAAACAGTAGGGGCTGAAGACTTGCAAGAGAAAATAACGTGAAGGTGTAGCGTAGATCTTACTGTGTCAAGCACTATTAACAAAACACTAAACAATCAAAGAGGAAAAAGAGAATGAACTGGACTTTTTCATTTGTTAAAGAATCCAAATTTCCTAAGTCACCTGGTTTGGATAAATTGTAGACCCCACACACAGCTCACTCAGTATCGGCATGCCCCGATTTCCGACAGCGTATCTGAGCTCAGGTCAGTGAAGCCAGTTGGAAAGATAGGGATGAGGTTGTGGTCCTGGAGGTCGTGAATGAAACTGAGATTGACGTAGTCTAACTGTAGCCCTCACGTTATACTTTTATAAGCGGGAGCACCAGAAATAGCGCACACATGTCCTGCGCTTTGTTGTATCCCAGATGTTACATATTCCTCTCACCTTTTAATGGAATTCTCTTGTATTTAAACATACACATATTCCATATGATGCTCTTGTGCACATATACGTTAACTTTAGGAAGTACCCAGACAAATGTGTAATTTTAATAACTTCTGTGTCATATGAAAGCCTGGAAATACTTTTTAATCAAAACCTTTGTAACTTGCTACCAGAAAAATATATAGGAAGTACAGCAAAAACTTATTTAAGAAAATGTTGTAACTAGTCCCAGCACTGGGTTTGCTGCCACGTTTTACATGATGATCACTGATAATAGTAAAAATGAATTTTGTCAAATTCAGGATTTATTTAAATCTCTTGGGTGATAGTACTGGATTCAATGTGAAGGAGTTTAATTTCTTTTCAGATTTTTCTTTTTTAAGAAGAAAACATCCTTATTTTAAGAAGAAAAAAAATGGCTTCGAAGAGATTATACCAAAGAGCGAAGGGATTCTTACATCTCAAATAGCTTATAAAATAGGATTTCTTGAGGTGCCATTTGCAAATAATCCAACATATGTAAATTTAGACATGACTGGCTTTTACTTCAGGATGAAGTACTTGGAAAACTATATGACAATTGTTCCAGGATCAAAAAGCAGGTGGCAAATGGAGAAACCCTTTTCTGAATCCTAGGTAGTAATTATGGATTAAATTATACTAGCTCTTTCTTAAAATGGCAAATCAGGCATTTGGGTAGCTGGCCTTATACTTCTTTGTACCTGTGGTGGACCTGGCAAGTCTCACAGCCCATTTCACAGCTGGAGCATGTGGATTTTGCATGGGGCCTGAATACCTATGCCTGAATACCTACGCGATGTGAGTACCCATAACACAGTGGCCAGAACTCCTTTATCAAAGGAACCTGTAAAAAGCACGTTTAGGTCTGGAGATGCTGGTCTATTAGTGGAAACTCAAGGGCAAATCTGAACAGTTAATCCCAGGGAGAAAGATATAGATCCTGTAGATGGAAAGGGTTATTTGAGGGAAAAAGAAACATTCCAAGATCAGACCTATTCAAACCAGAGCAGATCACCTGTTCTTACCTCCCTAGCCAAATCTAGGGTTTTCAGAATCAAGGTGGGAACCTGGAGTGCGGCCAGAGAAACCCTGTTGCATGTACCAACTGGTATTCATGCCTGCCTATTGGATATGGTAACATAGCTAATTTCCTTTGTAAATTCTTTTTTTTTATTTATTTTTTTATTTTTTTTCAACGTTTATTTATTTTTGGGACAGAGAGAGACAGAGCATGAACGGGGGAGGGGCAGAGAGAGAGGGAGACACAGAATCGGAAACAGGCTCCAGGCTCTGAGCCATCAGCCCAGAGCCTGACGCGGGGCTCGAACTCACGGACCGCGAGATCGTGACCTGGCTGAAGTCGGACGCTTAACCGACTGCGCCACCCAGGCGCCCCTGTAAATTCTTTAAAGTAAAGATGGCAGACAAGTTTATTAACATTCTGGATATCATTGGAAATTGGTTAAAGGCTAACGCCCCTCTCTCGAAGAAAATCACAAGTTCCTGAAGGCCTGAGTGTTGGAATGTCTCTGAACCTCAGAATAAGAATCCTTGCCTCTAGATGGCTACCACTGTTACCTTAGGTTGAAAGACTAACCTTGTGCCAGTGATATGTCTGAGTTGGCTTATTGTGGCCTTTTGAGATGGAGTCACCTTTGAAACATGATGAAAAAAGGTTTTTACTTTTGGAGTCAGGCTCTCCTTTGGTAACTTAGGCTTTTGAGGGAAGTCATCAATATTTGTAGATAGGTAGTTTTGTGATTTGTACAATGCTTGTGGACTGAAGGCACTATAATAAGGGTAGCATTTACTAATTGCGCTCTGATAGGTGCTTTATATATATTATCTCATTTAAGCCTCGCAGCTCTCTGAGGTCGGACTATTAGTGTCACTAATTTGCGGATGAGGTTAGATAATTTGCTAGAGGTGGCAGAGCTGGAGCGGTAAATCCAGGGCTAGAAACCATGTGGTCTGCCTCTACGCCTGGTCTCTGTAGCTACAGTGACAAAGCCACCTTTGAATTCTTTTGGTTGTCCTCGTTCTGCTGCCCACACTTCCAGTGGGTAAGAACTCCTCAAGAGACAGCTTTCCATCTTTTGCCTTAATTCTCTGCTCTACTTTATCTTCTCATTTTCTTATTGTCCTTTATATTCTTTTCTTATAACTTTCCAGAAGAGTCAAGAAAGGGAGCCTAGATGGGGGAGTGGGAGTGGGGAGGTGCTCGTGTTATTCAGATGACACCGTCAGGGGTGGTAAGAAGGAGATGGAGTCTGGTTTTTTAATTATGGGGATTATTACAGCTCTTTTTCTATCCCACCTTCATCCTTCACTACATGGTGAAGGTATCAACACAGACCCACTCTTGAATAATTGTTCATGTGCATGATCTAAGACAGGCAAGTCAGTTTAGGTGAGGGTGAGTTTGTAAAGACAGAATTGAATATAGGACAGAAAAGATCAGGACAAATCTCTAACTGCTACATGAATGGGGCTTGGCCATCTTTTCCTATTAGAGTTTTAAATTCTACTCTTTTGGTGTGTTGTTTCTGTTGCTTAGAAACATTTGTCAATATTTGCTTTTAAATGAGCTTTTACGATATCAGTACAATGAAAAAATTTCAAGTCACTTCCATAAAAGTTTAGTATATCCAGACATTTCTATTAAACAGTGAACTAATAATTGGATCTTTGCATCTAGTAAATCATCACGAACTCTTCATTTTTATCAAAAACAGAGTAAATAATTGAAAAGCAAGACAAAACATGATTTGGAGTACAGAACAGCTGGTATTTGAATATCCTTATTTCAGAGAGCTGCTGTACTCTAATTGAAATAATTTAATATCATTAACATTTTATTCTTCAAAATAGCCTATATGATAAGTATTATCTTTATTTAGAGATTAGAAAAATAAAACAGGTTATGTTTTATTCAGGATTTTGAGGTAAATCAGTGAAAGAAGCCACTCTTACACTAAGGAAATAAAAAAAAAAGAGACAATCATCCATACAATAAAATCTCAAACTGCCATTTTTTGCATTGATTGCATTTTGTTCAAATAAAAGGTATTTTTTTAAGAGCAAATTCCTAAAATTGATATTTTTCTGTCTTTAAGAATGGCATTGTTTAATTATGGAACAAGAAAGAAGGCTTTCGACTGACTGACTCACATAACATTTCTTTTGGTACGTCTATTTAAAGAAAGTCATAAAGGAGAAAATCACAGCATGGCAGTTATGTTAATGACTGATGAAAAAAAAATAAAGTAAAAGACATTTTTTTGGGTACACAGTTAACCCTTTAAAACAACTAGATTAAATAGCTATGCTTGATAACAATATTTTGTAAATTTTTTCTAAAATGAATTCAAATACCCAAACTTGAAAACTACACTCCATAGCCATCACAATAAACAAGTAAATTATTCTAAGCTTTATTTAACAACTAACTGATCTTTCAAAAAAAAATCAGTTTTGGACACAAATACAGAAATTAAATACAAAAACTAGAAGTGTGCATGTCAGTGCCACTAAGAAGATACAAATACATGTGATCACTCACAAAACCACACACAGTTCTTTTCTCTCTGAAGAGACTAGAGAATAGAAACTATAGCTGTATCCCTTTACTGTTCCATTTGCCTCTCTGAAAAAAAAAAAATATCTAGCCTCTTTGTTTCCTAACATGCAATGCCCAAACATAATAGTATGTGATTTTCCTGTGGGAACTATTTCCTTTTCTTAAATCACAGCATGAACCCAGAAGCCTCCCTTGTTCTTAACTTCCTATTTTGGCATAACAACAGTTCAAGGAAAAGGAACTCTGTCTTTCTTTCTCTCTTTCTCTCTTTCATTCTTTCTTTCTCCTCCTGAGGAAAAGGGGAACTGGCTTGAAGCTCTAAGAACTCAACGCATCATGACAATTGGAATTAGCACGTTGCTTTGGTGACCCCCTACCAGCTGCTGTCATTTGGAGTGTGAGTGCCGGAGAAGCTACAATGGGTACAGGCATCCTCCTGAATAAAAAAGAGAACATTATAAACGAAACACATTAATTGGCCATAATGTAAAATCAATAAAAATAAACGAGCTGGGAACCAAAGCAGATGGACCCTGGTAGCTTGTCTCTTTCTTCACCAGAGTTTTTCTGTTTAAAACCATCTGGAGGGGCGCCTGGGTGGCTCAGTCAGTTAAGCGTCCGACTTCAGCTCAGGTCACGATCTCGTGGTCTGTGAGTTCAAGCCCCACGTCGGGCTCTGGCCTGATGGCTCAGAGCCTGGAGCCTGCTTCCGATTCTGTGTCTCCCTCTCTCTCTGCCCCTCCCCCGTTCATGCTCTGTCTCTCTCTGTCTCAAAAATAAATAAACGTTAAAAAAAATAAAAAAAAATTAAAACCATCTGGAGAAATGCAATGATGAAGTGAGTGAGCATGACTCTCCTGGTCACGAAACAAATACTAGTGTCAGTTCACCATTTTGGAAAACACTCACTAAGCTAAGACAGGACCGACTTACACAACATGCTTTAAATTTGTCTGAGATAAAGAGTGACGGGTGAAAACTTAGGTTCAGGTGGCAGTCACGGTGATAGGTGTTACTAGTGTGGAGTCAATAAAAATTATTGTTTGAGCCATTAATAGCTTAGTACTTTGCCATTTTGTATAATAATTTCCCACATCACATAAAATTGCTTTGAAGCCTGTGATCAAATATTGTCCCATTGGAAAAATCTCTGACATCTATATTTTCTTGAGAAGGTCCATTTTGTATCAAACACAAACTTTATTTGGAAAACATAAGATGTAAGATGGTCCTTTTTATGTGTTGTGATTGGAAGCACTTAATACATAGCATGAAGAAACCAGAATCACAGAACAGCAGAAATAGGTTTTATTTTCAGACAGAAATAATAATGCCCATAATTTCTGCTTGCTGGCAATTATAAGTAGAAAAAATTTGGCTCTCTATTGATCATTTCAATGGAACACAAACTAATGGTTACACTATTCATATACTGTCAAGAAACAGGCCTTTTGTAAGCAACATCTTTTTCATTCTTACTATGTCCCCCAAATATGAACTAGGTATTAGCTGGAAATCTCATCCTACATTACGCAGATGGTAAATGTTTCTCCAGAAAACCACCAGTTTGATGTCAATTGCTCTCAAGTGTCCAGGTGCTTAAAGTTATTATTGGTAACATAATCAATGATTGGCATATAAAGATGTGTTTTGTGCCTCATTTCTTTTTATTTTACTTAAAAAAAATTTTAATGTTTATTTATTTTTGAGAAAATGTGAGAGACAGAGTGCAAGCAGCAGAAGGGCAGACAGAGGGAGACGCAGAATCTGAAGCAGGCTCCAGGCCCTGAGCTGTCAGCCCAGAGCCCGATGTAGGGCTCAAACTCACAAACCGTGAGATCATGACCCGAGCTGAAGTCGGATGCTTAACCGACTGAGCCACTCAGGCGCCCTGTGCCTCATTTCTTTTAAAAAAAGACATCTGCTTTTTAAAAAATGTTTATTTATTTTTGAGAGAGAGAGCGAGAGCACAAGTGGGGGAAGGACAGACAGAGAGGGAGACAGAATCCGAAGCAGGCTCCCAGGCTCTGAGCTGCCAGCACAGAGCCCCACGCAGGGCTGGAACCCCTGAACTGCGAGATCATGACTTGAGCCGAAGTCGGACACTTAACTGACTGAGCCACCCAGGTGACTCACATCTACTTTTTTCAATAATGATTTTATATATTCATGCATGGAGGCATAAAGAGACAAAACACTATCATTTGTGTTGCTCATTACTGCTTCAACATGCTTACATGTAATGGCAAGATGTAGAATATATTCAAATCTGCTTGTGTGATTATGATCCTGGAATCATTATTTTAAGAAAGTCTGTTGGCTTTTACTCATTGAGGTTTTTGCTATCACTTTGTCTGTTACTAGATTGAGGTGTAGGTAAAAATCAGAATTTCCTGATCTTTTATACTCTAAACTCTTGAGTTTAGCTCTGATAGAAATACAGGCAGCTAGTGACCCAACTTCATTGTAGATAGAGGCCTACAGAGACAGGTTAACAATAGCAATGGTGAGACAGAGCAGACTTGCAGGGCCTGGGCTTTGTACTATACCTTTACCTGGACCAGGGTAGCTATGGTTGGGCACTGACTCAACAGAAAACCTGCAAGCTGTCTCCTCTGCAGCACGTGGCACAGACCCACTATGATGTGGTGATGGGTCTCTATTCATGAGAGGAGGTCTGGATAGGGAATCTAGCAAAAGATGAGTGTGGTCTTAAAAAGCACAAAGGCTAAGTCTGCCAGGAAATTCTGTATCTTGGCATTTATCCTCAAAGGGTATACAGTCTGTCTTCATGAGGTGAATTTTGACATTTGTTCACAGACTGACTCCAGCCTCAAGGGGCATTAATAAGAACAGGAAATGGTCTGGCTCTAGAAAAAAAAATGCTATGGGCAATGACAAAGATAATTGTCCAGACAAAAGAAATAAGGCAGAAGCCACTTCACTAAACTGGGGTTGAAGGTCAGAGCTGGTATGGCAAATGTGAGTTGCCAGAGGAGTGAGCTGAAACTTCTTGAATCCACTCCGTTTTCCACCTCTTGGTTCAGACTGGACCAGGAAGTTACAGGTACAATCAAATGACTCGATCACTGGAAAGAGTCTGGAAGTCTCAGAAATATGCTCAGAAGTACTCTGATGGTGAAAAAGAAAAGATTTTCACCAACTACTCTGCAAGCAACTGTCTTGTGTTCATTTGATACCTTAATTGGATTTTCTCATAGACTATACAAGTTTCACTTCAGAGGAAGTATTAATGGCAGACAAGTCCTTCAGTAAGTTTCTTAGCACCTACTTTATGCAAAACCAAATTTCCATTAGCCACAAGGAAAGGATAATTAAGAGGAAAAGCAAATGAAAGCATCTCTGCCCTCCAGAAATTTAAAATCTAATACTTATGAAGAAAGCAGTACTGCATGTAGTGGAAGCTGAGAGCTAATAACAGATGTTAGATGTTGGAGCTGAAAATTTCTTACTTTATCGGAAATAATAGCTTCAGAGCCATAATATCAGAAAGATCATCCAGCCCTTGGCTCTAAGAACCCACCCAACACCAACATACAATACAACAAGCCATATTTCAATGTAGTGATGTTCCTAAACTATTGCAAAAATAGTTCCTAAACTATTGTAAAAATAACAAACCGACCAATGAATGAGAAGGAGAAAGTAAAGGAAGCCAAAAGTGGGGAAGTAGAGAAACTAAGATCAGACCTATGAGAAGCATAGGAAATAGCTCTCTACACAGCCTGCAGAAGAACCACAGAGGATTGGGTGAGGATGTAAGGATAATTGCCCCCAGGGTAATTCCATTACACTAAGGGAAATATGTTTCCAGATTCTTACTCCTTGTTCTCATGTTTTGTCTTAATCACTAAGTAAGTGTGCCTGCTATTTCAGTATTTTACCAAAGCAGTTATCTAGATCTATCTCATTTTGATTTTGAACATTTTCTCAAATGATCCAGCTTTCTTTTTCTAAACTGAATGTGTCACAGAAACCTATAAATTGCAGTAATAAAAATGAAGTTTTATGATTTTTTCCCTAAGCTATTAAAAAGATTCAGCATTAGATTCTTATCTAAGTCAAGAGAGAAATAAAGTAACTTAAGAGGATGGCATGGTTTCTTAGAGTCAAAACTGAAGGAGGAGCTCATGAAACTCATTGTTTAACTAGCAAGGCTAGGAAGGATTGATTCCTTTTTGTGTTTTGTTTTTTACGTTTATTTTTTATTTTTTGAGAGAGAGTGTGCATGCCAGTGGGGGAGGGGCAGAGAAAGAGACAGGACAGATGATCCAAGGTGGGCTCTGTGCTGACAGCAAAAATCTCGATGTGGTGTTCAAACCCACAAACTATGAAACCGTGACCTCAGCGGAAGTCAGCTGCTTAACTGACTGAGCCAGCCAGGTGCCCCAGAAGGATTGATTTCTAACTTCTAAACCATGATATATACAAATAAAGTGCTACATACTAACTAGGTCATAAAAAAAAATCTCAAAGAATAATTTTAGAGCCACATAAATAAAAAAAAATAATGATTTCTCCTAAGAGAGAAAATGAGTGAGTGAATAACAGCCTTTAGCCCATCTTAAAAATCCTTAATAACATAGTATGACATACCAGAAAACAATGAATTGGCCACACAAAAGACAACGCATTCATCAGTCAGAGACAATGAAGTTCCCACCATGTGTTTAATATAGGGTCTCATGGTCAAGATGTTTAGGATTTCTCTTTTGGCATCTTCTAGAGGTGGGAGTGGTAAATGTTGCCGAAATTTAAGAAATTGCATCCAACTTAACACTGAGAAGTTTCCATTGCTGAATTAAGATAGAGAAACCTGAATTCACTTTCATCTTTTTTTACTGGAATAATTAGTTGATAGTGGCCAGAAACACCAAGTTACACAAAGATACTAGAGTCCACCTACACTGCTAGGCATGACTAGGAATTCTCACATATCATGTACATCACATAGCTATTTCTTAGTGGTAAATTGCACTCACAAAACAGTAAAAAAGTTTTCAGAACAGAAAAGTGTATATCATGTATGTATGGTCTTTGTTGAAAATAGAGAAGGTAACTATAAAAGAAAATTAGAAATTCATAATTTGACATAATTGAAAATGTTCTTAAATTAAAAAATACATATGTAAAACAACTGTTATTGAAATTATCAGGTGGTTTTTATCAAACCCTTTGGAAACATTTAAGCACTGGTATGTATACTTTATTTTAAAAACAAAATTTTAAATTTGGCTACATATGTATTGGTGCATTAACTAAATGCTCATATTACTATATTCTAAATTTGTGTCTTTTCGGATCCAATATATATATATATATATATATATATATATATTTTAATTTAAACTTACCCAAATTAACAAATTTACATGTGTGGTGATTCAGTGGTGTCTTAAAGTATGTTAAATACTAGACTATATGTAAAGATTTGTCTTAAATTTTTACCCACTGTACAAATAAACAAAGAAGCCTTGTCACTCAGAAGGCTTACATCCAAAGGGACTGTGACTATGAAGTGTATGTTTTCAAGTCATGCTTTGTGCAGAGCTGTAAGAGACTGTGATCTTGTAAAGGAGTGACAGGCAGATATTTGAGGGCAGATGACTGATGATTTTAATTAATATAACCAAACATTCATCAAAATCAAATGCTTCAAAGTGGTCATCTTGTAGGTATTAAATACTCATTTCAATGATGCTACCATTGCTGAAACCAGTATTGGATGTTCTCTTGATAATTGCCTTGAGAGGCTACTGCCCACCCCTTTGAACATTTTTCATAATGGAAAATCTTTCTCCAATAAAAGAAGACTGACTTTGGGAAACTTATATGGAGTCAAGTGTGGTAAACATAGATATCTATACCTTGGGTTTAAACGTGCAATCTCACTATTAAGAATATATGAGAAATATATAAGAATATATAAGAATATTTTTCTAGTA
The DNA here is from genome assembly GCF_016509475.1 of Prionailurus bengalensis. Lineage (NCBI taxonomy): Eukaryota > Metazoa > Chordata > Mammalia > Carnivora > Felidae > Prionailurus > Prionailurus bengalensis. Next base: position 151,238,803 of record NC_057343.1, on the reverse strand, counting down.
GCTGATAGTCGAACAATTCCAAAAGAAGTGTTTGATAAATGGTTTGAGCAATGGGGAGTGGGGGGGCGGGGTACTGGCTTACATGAAACATGTATATAGACTCTCGGGGTAGCTGCTGTAAAGACCAGCCAAATGTCTCCTTGGATCATAATAGTCATACTTGGTAAGAAGAGACAAAACAAGAGTTTTGCTGACTGACTTTCCAATGAAACCTCCCAATGGGACCTGGGACTTAAACATTTAGCCTGAAAGTAAGGAGACTTGACTTTGCTTCTTAGATTTTCCCTCTAAGGAGTTTTGCTTCTAAGCATTGTCTTTACAGATGTTTCCAAGTTCCCTATGCTGAATGAGAAAATTAATGCATGTACTTTGTGAATATGAGCTGAGCATGGACTGGAAGGCCTCTGTCAGGTCAAAAGAAAGCCTTTAGCTTCTATATGCAAACATCTCTTGGCTATCCTGCTGAAATTGAAGAAAGTGCTAGTGATAGTATTTTCACCCCCAATAGATCGAAGGAAAACTATAGCAGAGTCCATCCAAATACCTTTATGTGAAAGCTCCAGGAAAAAAAGGCATGCAATCTTATAGTTTTACAAAGTTATGTGTGAAAAATTCTATATAATTTCCTGTCCTGGGAAATTAAATTTACTTGAGTTTTTCAGTAATCAAATATAGAGAAAAGTTAAGATTCTGAAAGGGAAGAATCTTCATGTGTAGAAAGCACTTTGTCAGGTACTTACCCACTTCAGAAATGACAGCTGAAACATTTTGTCAAAATTCATTCCACTGAATCTACTGCAAATAAACATCACCATGAGTTAGATGTGTCTGAAGCAAAAAAATAATTAAAAGGTCCCTACCAACTTAATTTTAAAAATCCAATGTCCATTTCATTGAGCTGTTCTTTCTCATAGTAACAATGTTGTTCAACTTAAGTGAAAATTAGCTCTGCTACCCTTCCCCCAATAATAAAGTGAGTATGACACTTCTCACTAGGAAAAATATATCGTATTTGACCCAACAGAAGAAACTGTTTTGCAGGGTATGTGCTGCAGCATTTAGGATATTTTCAGCACAGTTATTCTTTTAAACAATTTATTCCATTTTTGCTGTACGTCGGGTGCATGGGACTGTTTGAGGTAATGTTTTTCTAAGGTAGAAGGGAGTACTGTTTTGTCTGTACATCAATATAATCCTGGCTTTAGGAGAATCTTTAGAAGGTATATGAAAAAATCTCTTTATTTTTCTCTGACACTTCGATAAATATTTTAGAAAAAAAAGTATATGTGATCCTGCATAAAAGAGTAAAATGGTATGAAATAGACTTCTTTCTGTGTTCTTAACAGTTAAAAAGAACTTAAGCAAAATATGTGGCACATTTCTTTTTTTAGCTACAGTTCTAATACAGATTGAAAGAATTTTACAGTACTGTTAAAACTGTTAAATAAGTTATTTTTGGGGGGCACAGTCTTTGCAATCTTGCTTGCAATCTTTAAATGTGAAGGAAGAGAAAAAACTCAGGAAAGGTACCTCTAAAAAATGACAATACGAATTTTTTGCAAGCTAAATATTATCAGTATTATCACTATTTGTCACATATGGAGAGTACTGAACAAAATGTTGGTAATTTTCTTACTATAATGATTTATTATTAAATAGAATTGTTTCAGTGTAATTGTCCTAGACAACTTAAAGAAGAGTTAAAATTATGGCATTAAAAAAAATGGAAAATAAAAAGGTACTTTACGAGCATTTAAAAAGTCCTATTATTGCAACTTAAATGGTCAGTTATTTTACCTTCTAGCGACTTGCCTATGATAGAGGGCAATCTAAGATTGCTAACTGATGACTGAATTAAAACTTTATTGTACGTTGAAAGAATAAGTCTCAGGTTTCCTTTAGGAAATAGAAATCAGCAAAGGAACTGAATAATCAGTATAACACAGGCAACACTCACTTGAAGAAAATCAAATCTAATGGAAATAATATTAGCAACAGATTTTGTCATTTAATTATCTGTATCAGTTACCACATGGAACTTCAAAGTTTTTAAACTGGCTTACGGCATTTATAAAAATGTATACACACCATAATGCTTTAAAAAGAGACTATTTCATAGCGTGGCAACTTTTTTGTTTGTTAACTAGTCTTTTAAAAAATGTTTTAAAACACTCATTAGACATATTGATTTCAAAGTGTTAGGCGTACTTAACACTTTAATTTTTTTTATTTAGAGTATAGCCTTAGAAAGGGGTAGAAATAAAAATAGGAAAATAAAATTTATCAATTATAATATTTGATGCCAAATGTTTAAACATTTTAAAAGAATGTAATGCCTAATTTCAAAGTTTAAGCTACCTAATCCAGGGGACTCCAGAAATGGAAAATATTGATTAGCAATAAGAAGTTTGAGTAAATTTTAAATCATTCAATAAAAATTTAATTTGTAAATGCAATTTAAGATTTTGCAAATTGTGTGAAAAGAAACAAAAATTTGCCTAAAACAAATTAATTTCATACCGTTCTCATTTTCTATGGTTATTGTACCAAATTAAAATTTAAAATTCCTGTGTTTATTTTGGAAATCCATAATTCAGAGGTGATTTTAACAAAATAAAAACCTTTGCATAAATTCCTAAGTTTTATTTTTAAAGGAAATGTTATTAATGCTTTATTTCAAACAGTTACTACTGTTATTATCCATCAACTAGAAAAGAATTCACCAAAATAAATTTGTTTTTAAATTTGTTTTCATTTTGCACAAACCTTGATTTCTAGTCTTCTAAGACAATGATAGTTACTAGCGATATTTTTTTCAGATGTCATTTTCATGGCATATGATGCTGTTTCTACAAATAATTATTTCTCTTGAATAGGAAATTACTCATCTTTGATAGCACACTAACAATTTCAGTATCTAGTGCTTTTAACTATGATTTTCAATAGCAATACTAGCTGCCTTTTTCCTAACTGTGTAACTACTATTTCCAGCACAAAAAAGTTGCCTTTCCGCCTGCATATTTTCTCTCTCCCCTTCCCTCCCTTCCCTACACCCTCTTCTCCTCTTCTCTCCCCTCCCCTCCTTTCCTCTCCCCTCCTCTTCTGTCTACTCCTTCTCCCTCCCCCTCTCCCTCTTCTTCTTCACTCCCTCTCCCTCTCCTCTCACTCTGCTCTCCTTTTCCTCTCCTTTCCTTTTATTCTCCTTTTTTCTTTCTTTTTCTTTCTTTCTTTCTTTCTTTCTTTCTTTCTTTCTTTCTTTCATTGAAGTTATTGAATCAAGTAGCTGTCTCGAAGGAGCAAATGTTATTACCCATAGTCAACTGGCAAGACAAATGAAAATCTTTATCACAGGAGAAGTCATTAAAGCAAGCAGATTTACGTAGAATAAGGCCTGAGAACAAGGAGAAGTTGTCGGAGTCTAGCACATAAGCTTAATTCTTGTTTAGGAGTTTTTGGTGAAATGTCTTTACTTTCTGAAATGCACTATGCTGATTAAAAAAAAAAAGCTGACAGTTAATTAGCACAGAGTCTTATTGCAGAAGTCTCCTCTAAAGCAGACATATTCAACTTATACTGAGGTGATTGTCATAAAGGGGTTGTTTGCTGTGGCGCTCACAGATGGCAGAAAAGACAGCCCAGGAACGCAAACAGCCTGATAATCACGATAGCCTTAAAATATGGGTGAGTTTTCAACTCTGATCCTGGCAGCAGCCTCTTTTCAAATATCTTGGGTTGTTATGTCCAAGTGGTTTACTTTAAAGCAGCCTTGTCATCAAAGGGGTCCCAGAGTCAAGAATAATTATGATAATTACTCAGAATTGCACCCCCCCAATAATCATAATAATAATCCTGAATCTTAACCAAGTATAACATTGTTTGTGCAATACACTACTACATTAAAAAAGATGAAGTGCTCGACAACTACGATCTATTCTTGACTGACAAAGCTGCTGTAATTGTATGACTTTCTGGGATAATGGTTTAAACAAAAGTAAATAGTAAAAAAAACAAAACAAAAAAAACACAACAAAACCAACCCCCCCTCCCCACCAAAAGGATTGGAAAGCTTAGCTGTGTTTAGTGCCCATTGATGAAAGCAGTGTTCTGTGATCCATGCTGCTATTGTTGGTTTTAGTTTAGCTCCCTCTCAATCAATATCTAACAGGGCATGATTTAATAAGGTTTTATAATCTCCAAAAATGGTGGGGGAGGGTGGTTGTGGTATTGTCATTCATCAAAGGGGGCCTTTCAGGTTTCTTTGCTTTCACCTGCTGGGACCCATTTGGTCTCTTTCAAAGAGAATGCAATGACAAAATGAATGAGAAATGCTAGAATAAGAGTCCCTTATTCTACCCAATAGTATAATCAATGGGTACTTGTAATCCCTATTGTACCTCACAGAGGTAGTTGTAAGACAATTAAATCTCGCTTCTCAGGCAAATGATTTTGGTAGTTAACCTGAAACAGCCAACAATATTGAGGAGAATGAATGCATCTGAAGCAATGATGTAATGGGATACTGCCTGGCCAGGAAAGCATGCATGTGCATTGACGTGTGTATGTGTGTATGTGCACATTTACCTCAATCTTCCATGAACACAGTTTTCATGGTTCATAGTCCCTTAAATAGTACATGGGTAAGTGGAAAAGATTTGAAACAATTTCCCACTCTGTTTTGTAATTTTTATTTTAAACGAACATGAAAATATTCTTATTTTTACAGCACGAGACACTCTAAACTGTAGTTTTATAAACAGAAAACATTTACATAGTTAACATCAGTTTGATGTGACAACCAATTTAGTTTTAATTTCATTTGCATCAGCTAAATTCAATTTCTTCTTCCCTCCTTACTGAGTCGCTTGAATGTCAAAAGGAGGCTTGTAGTCTTTGGAAGACACGTGCACTCATTTCAGTGTGCATTATTTGTTCGCCTTCAGTTGTGTGCACTTCATAGTCTATTTCAAGTATTGTCTATCAAGAAATCCTAGAGTTTGCCCTGTTTAGGAAGGAATAAAAATGGAACCCGCGATAAAATTTATAGCGCACACAAACCTGTTAGGATTTGTGAAGAAAAATTGTACTATTGTTGAGAAGCCTTACACTTACTGGTAAATATTAAATATGAAATAAAGGGGGCCAAGGCATTGTTATATAAGATACACAAAGATGCATTTTAGTTCACAATAATTTAAAAATTAAAGGGCCCTTACTTTAGTGTATAATTTAAATATACTCTTTTGATTTCCTTTATGTCTCATTTATGTTGAAAATGCCCATATTCCTTTATCAAAGTTCTCTGAGAAACCTCAGTGTTATTATTTACAGTAACTCCCAACTTTATTCTTGAGGCAAAAATCTTAAATTTACTTAACCCACAAACATGTAATAAACATACTTTTATCTCTAGAGGCACAAGTTTTCTTTTTTCTTCTCCAGTTATGGGTTTTTTTTTATAAAGAGCTATTGATTTGGGTGCTGTGTACCCCCAAATATATTGACCTAGATACTCACATATTCACAGATGTGCCCTCTGCACGCAGTGCATATGTATTTTCATTGAGTTATGCAGAATTGTAGCTACCTTATCTGTAAATAAAAGAGCTCTTCATCGAACCTTTTACACACAGTTCTTTCAATTATCTTTGAATATTGAAAAGTAACTCTTGGAGAAGGAGAAATGTTGTCCTGTGTGACTTCCAAGGCAGAAATATTTAGTATCAGAATTCTACATACTTGTAGATTATTTTTTAAATTTGTTATTTTGCTATGTTTAGATCATAGAAGAATAAAGAAATCCACTAGAAAAAGAAATTGACCTGAATAAAACAATGTATTCTCTCTTAATGCTGAGTTTAGAGAAGAGTGAGACACCCGACTCCTCGGGATATCTCCAAATGAGCCTAGCTAATTGGGGTAACCCAAGCCAATGGCCGTTTGAAAGAGTTGAGGTCAGGTGTTTTATTACTGGGATAGTATTCAAAAAAATGACTGTCAGGGGTGAGCGAAGAATTATGTCAAGAGCATTCAGCATTACTGCCACTAAAGAGAGAGGAGGGGGAAAACATTGTGAAGAAAAACATGTCATTTTCTAAATGAGCTAGGGGAGGAGGATAGGGCAATAATGTGGCCCTCAGCTGTTGGTTTATTAGGTTTCCATTCCCATGATCCACATCTGCGTTAGGCAAAAATAGTTTTACTTTTAATACACTTGCGCTCGACCACTTTGCTGTCTTGCTGAGTAAAAAATAGCTGTGAAAACCATGCAGATGAGGTTTGTTCTTTGTGGTTGTTTGTTTCCCCATCTCCTATACTATTTTCCTGGTTCTATAGCCTATCTTAGCATTGTTGTCTGATTTGCCATGGAACAGTGAACATTGCTTTTCCTAGCCAAATCATCCAGTGTTAAATGGTATGTGATACAGATCAATAGGGCATCTACAGCTGTACAAAAAGGGCAATGTTGTTTCTATTAACAATTTTGAAAGAGAGTGTGGACTGGTGGTTAAAGGATTAAATTGGGTATTGAGGTTTTTGATGTCTTGAATTCTAATTCTACCTAAGCCATTGGATGCCTGGTGAAGTTATTAGCAAGTATTTTCATTTCTCTCTCTCTCTCTTTCTGGAAAGTGGCAAAAGTGGTTGCAACAATATATCCACATGTTATATACTTGGCCTCTCCTGTGATCATTCACTAAACAGTGGGGATTTGGAGAACTGATATCGAAAACTGGAAAACATCTTGGTGACTTCAAAATGTATCTCAAATTTCTATCGGGTTAATTGCTCATATTCTTTTCCACACGATGTTTCTATGCTTCCGGCTGTTTTTCTATTTTGTCTGAGCCCACTCAGCTGCAGCTTTACATTTATGTATTTGGGGTTTCAGTCAAACTGGGGCAAAGGTTTGTGTGGGCCTGGTTACCTGCAGTCTTCTTCAGGATCAGGGTGTGTTTTTATTTCATGTGAGCCTCTTCTTGGTGGCATTTTAACATGGAAAATAACTGAAAAAGCAGTTGGCATTTGTTGCTCTCGCCAATGCCAGGTGCAAATGGTCATTCATAAAGATTGGCAGCACACGTCCCCCTTTATTTCAGTTTGGAGTAGAGGTCTGTTTGAGTGTATGTGTGCACACCTGTCTATATATGAGAGAGAAAGACATAGAGACCGAGGCAGAGAAAAGTGTTTCACGAAGTTGTACGTTGTTAACTCAAGTGAACCACTGGAAGAATGATAGGCCTTCATACTGTATTTCCTGCTCAGATTTCTAGATTCCAGTTGAACTGAACCTTTTCTTCCTTCCTTCATCTCCCTTTCACTCTCTCTCTCTCTCTGTCTCTTTCCCTCTCTCTCTCTCTCATTCTGTTCCCTCCCCAGTTCATCTCAGAATGTTACATGTTTTGTAAACAATTCATTCAGGCAGCAAATCAGAAAAGGAGCAAAATGACATACTAGTCTTGGTGTAAACAAATAGAGGGGCCCAACATTATTCAACTATCTGTGGTTTTGTTTTGCTTTGTTTTATTTGTTGACTATTGTACTCAGTAGAAGTGGAAACATAGCTGAAAACTGATGAAAAGTTAAAAGTTATGAAGCTGATGGAGGTTGTGCTCTTACTCTGGGCTTGAACTACTCGACCTCAGTCACAGATTAAATACTTAGGGCAGTGCATTGTGGGAAGACACTGTGAAAGCACTTGGGAAATTAGAATTAATATATCGATAAAGTAGTTGCCTTGATTTTTAGGATAGATGACTTAATCACTTGAGCTTCTGTGAAGGAAGTAAATGAAATAGCCAGCAAATAAATAGCATTCTTTCTCCAAATCAATGGTGAATTCTTAATAATTTTTTCTATATTTTGCATATTAAAGAGATAGGAGTTTTAGTCACCTCAAGAGGCTTTAGTGTTTTCTATGGCCTATATGCTTCTGGCCTTCTTGAAAATTTTTTTTCCCAATTTCTTCCAACTTAAGATTTTTATTTTAAAAATGTAATTCAAATCTAAGATACTCCAAACCAACAAGAGTGTAATTCTGTGTGTGTGTGTGTGTGTGTGTGTGTGTGTGTGTGTATTCTTAAAGGAGGATATTTATTTTATTAACAACTTCCACATTGTTAGTGAGTCCCCTTTACTTTTTCTTAAAAAATATACAAGAATCTTGACCACAAGATGAAATAAAAAAATTACTAAGGAAGAGAAGTTTAGGAGCTTATTTCTACATAATCACTGTCTTCTGTTAATATGTGCTATATATTGTTAAAAGGGGAATGTGATATTTAATTAACTGGTTGGCCAAATAAGCCACCCAATATTAGAGGAAAAAAGCCTGTCTCAAAACAAAACAAAACAAAACAAAACAACCCCCCCCCCCGCAAGAAATGAACGGAAACATAGTTTTTTAATGAGATTTTGATCAATAGATTTTCTTTTATATTTTATAAATACTAATATTACTGACAATCAATTGACAAATGAGAATACAATGCATTACTAATCATTTCAAATACTGGTTGAATCTGCTTGGTGTGACCCCAAATATAATTTAAATGTGGGTTTTTCTTCTTGACCTAGCATATCTACGAAATCATTAAGAAAACATTTTTTCCATAGGTTGTGTTTGCATAAAATGATATTGCAAGTTTTATCAACCTCTTTGAATATATGAATATAGAAAGAATACAATAAAACATTAATCTGTATTGCTTCTAGCTACCACACCTCTTCCAACCCTCTACCACACTTGAAAGTATCTTCAGTCTTCCATTTTGTGTAAGTAGTTTACTCATTTATCCACAAGGAGTCCAAATTTTAAAAAGGATTTTTAAAGAAGGTTTTCATTGAAATAATGAACTGCAATACTTATGGAGGCAATGTCCTTCTCAGAACCAGTGAAAAGCTATTATTTTTCAACACATAATCAAACAGAACTGAACAGGCAGTTTCTATAGCACATATATATACCCTCCCAGGTGGATTTTCAAGCATAAAGTGACTTTATGCTTCAGTGGTGTGGGAGAGTTAGAGGCCACAAAAAAAGTTAGTGGTCATTCACAATCAGTTGAACTCATAATTCTAGAAAGGGTTTTAGTTTGGTATATAAAATCACTCACTTTAAAAGTATTAACCCATTAGTCTGTATTATATCCCTTATGACCAATTGTGAATTACATAGAATGTCTAAGTAAATCAGTTGTGCACACAAGGTTCCGGTTTCAGGATATCTTATATCTATCTCTATCATCTATTATCTGTCTGTTTTATAGCAACTCATTGTATACAAATAATGAAGATTTTTAAATGATACCAAAAATCAGAGCCATAATTAAAGCATGACTCACAGGACTTATTCCATGGATCTATTAATATGACAAATTAACTTATGTTCCCATAAACCAGAACTACACAGGGTAAGAACAAGATGTAACATTGCCTATGAAGCAATTTTTGCCAAGTTGTCCATTTGGTCTCCAGTATTTGTATTTTAAAGAGGTATGATCACGTTTTATTGAATCCTTGTTTTTCTAAATAGTTCAAGTGAATGTCCTTATAAAATCTCTATTGTTTATAAATTTATTTAAATAAGGGCTAAGAAGATTACTTGAAAAATGATAATCTTGCTCTGAGACATTATACAAAGGAAAAAAAAAACTTTCGAAAGGTGGCACAAAACTTAAAAAAAACACTTTTAGAAATCTTTGACTTTGAATTGTATAATATGTAAAAACTGTAAAACCCATTATATGTATAAACATAGTTATATCAGTAGCATACGAAATAAATTATGCAGTTCAGTTTGCCAATGTGTAATATAATTTTTGATCCTATGCAAATTTGCTATAAGAGGTTTTAGAAGGACTCTTTTAAAATATACCCCAAACTACAACAGATTTGTCATTCATGCACTGCTGAGCACAGAGGCCTAATTTTACCTTTTTGCTATTGTTTTAAAGTAAAGCACTTATCCAAAAGATCAAAACAGCTTTTACAACGGACATTTGTGAAGAGAGATGGTGATAAAATCTGCAGGAATATGGTTAATTGTTCCTGTCGTGGAGGCACAGGGAGGTATCTGCCTTCTATATATTGGAAAGCTGGAAATACACCCAACATAAAAGTATATCTCAAAGTTTGGAGGGTAGATTAGAAGGTGCCTAGTGATCAGGCAGAAACATTAAATGAAGCAAAAACATTGCATTTGAAAAGCAAGAACAAAGACATTTCCTTTTGCTTTGCTGGTGAAGAATATTAAAAGAGGACAACTGCCATTCTGAAAGCAGTTTTAAATCCGGCTTTTCATATTACAGTCCTTAATGAGAGATCCCACAATATCAGATGAAGAAAGACAAAGAGAATTTTTGATGAAAAAAAAAATCAGGGGAATGAGAGAGATGACTGAGAATATGCAAACTTTGTCTGCAGTTGTTTGAGCACAGGCAAAATGCTGAAGGGACTTCTCTTTCCCTCTAACTACCTATTAAGGAAGGCTGCATAACAAATAGCAGACTATCCCCTGAAGAACTGAAAGGTAAAGTTCTCAGGAAGCCCCAGTAAATACTGAAATGATTTTTACTATTCCAAATTTAATTCGACATTTTCTGAGTGTGTGTGTGTGTGGGGGGAGGGTGGAATACCCCCTTTGTGTCCTGAGAAGTGTCATGCGACACAGAAAGATTTCTCTGAAAGAAAATGCATCTTACTTGACTAAACATTGAGCTCTTAGCAGGAGAATAAACGCCTCAATGTTGCAAGCGGCAGTGTGGCCAAGCAGGCGCAATGCAGTGCTCTCATGCCATCTAGTGGCTGTGTGAGAAGTCTCCCGAAGACCTCGTCTCAGGGAACCAATTCGTGTCTGTACCGATTCGCGTCTGTGTTTAGATAGTGTCTACAAGGCAAATAAGAGAGGAATGATCATAATTCAGACAACTCAGTCAAAAAGGCGTTATTTTGCTTGAAAAACATAAAGACTTTAGGTTAAAGAATCCCAGAAGTTGAAACAGCCTAGCTTTAAATTTGGGGTGCCATTTTGGCTTGAGTGGAGATAGTTCAAAAATTAGGGTTCTTTTTTCCTTTCCTTTTCCTTTACATTCTATTTTATTACATTCTTTCTCGACAACTTCCCTTTAAAATTCCTATTTTGGAATTTTAAAATTTCAATTTTTCAAAGACTTAGAGGTTGTGTGTGTGTGTGTGTGTGTGTGTGTGTCTGTGCATGTGTGCTTCTATCAGGCTCCCCACACCCCTCCACCCCCCATAAAAAGTCCTCTTCAGCACTCTAATACTGACATAATCTAAGGTGATAAAATCAAAGAACCACCTTCTTGGAAACACCTAAAATAGTTATACTCTCTGACACTTTTTTCTTACCACTGCTCTGATGTGCTATCCTATAAGCAGTGCTTGGAACATCAGACTGTAAAGGTATAGTTTACCAGCTAAGGTATTTTTGTCACTCTCAGAAACACAACTTTCCATTGTCATCCTTGCAAAATGTCATTAAAATGTCCTTATCCACACTATTCATATGTATAGCGAGTGTCCATGAACTTTCTTTAACAAGTCAGTCTTCAACTGGTATCAACTGCCCTTAACCAAAATCACACATTTCTGTCTTTCCTGAGATTTATTCCATTGGCATAGGAATTCTCCCTTTTGATCCCACTGATTCACACATTTTAATATTATATTTATTGTACCTACAGATATAAACCATTCTGCTCTGGGAATATAGTTGCCTTCTTGTGTAATGTGAAAAGATTAGCTTTATAATATTTTCACCGATGAGGTATAGATGCCTTTTAATGATGCAAAGAAGCAGATTTCCATATTTCTGTAACAAGCATCGGTATAGTTTTAGACATGGATCAAAGATTAAGGTTTGTGAATAATCAATAAAGGGGGCTTTTAGTGTAAAAAGCTGTGGCATTGTATCTGTAAAACACAAATTTTTGAAGAACTTGGTGGCCTAAAAATCATATTTTTTATTGTGGTTGGAGAGCAATAAGAAATACAAGTTGGAACTTTATTTGTATACATGGTGATCAATGGCTGATAAATATTTTCTATAAGATATCCCTACTTGAAAGGATTTAGTAAATGGATTTAGTTCTTTTGAAGAGGTGTGGAAACAACTTTTCATACATTTTACATAATATTGTTGTGGGAAAATAATTTTATTGGTTATTTTCCTCATTTTTGGCATATGTATTAAATATTCAAAAATTCAGTTATAAACAAACAAAATTAAATTTAACATTTTCTGATTGCTATGATGGATTTGCCTTAGTTGTGTTCTTTTTGAACATTTGTGTTTTCACCATTTAATTTAGATGAACAGATATTTTAAAGTAAGGATGTTCTTCTTAAAAGCTGCACCAAACAGAATGTTCTTTAGTTTCTCCACTTTGTACTAAATTTTAATATAAATTTGCTTAAAGAAAGGTCAATCCATGTTTTCACTTTTGTCCTCATTTGTAGATTTTAAACAACTATGGTGGAAAATTTATGTCACACAAAATACTGAATATTTTCCCCCAATTGTTTTGCCTTACTTAGCAATGTTAAATCTTAAGCAAGAAATACTTACTGATATTTTATATCTATATGTGGATATATATATACATACACGCATATATGTATATATATATATAATTGTGCAACTGTTTCATGATTTTCCTAAAAGTGATTTTCTCATATAATTTCTTACCTGATTGATAATGTAAAAATTATATTCAATTTTTACTTTTTATTTTTTACTAATTATTACATATATACTTCGGTTTTATTTCCATATATAAAAAGAAACAACTTATAAAATTCTGAGAAATATTGGTTCAGTTTTTAATGTAATATTCTATAATAGTTTAATGCATACATATTTCAAATTCAGTAGTTTATCTATACTTTCCTATACTTTCCTATGTCAATAATATTACAAACTATAGAGTAGTGTCCTTAAGACAGCATTCAAATCACCCCCCCAAAACTGGAAAGATAGAAACTTTTTTTTGGGTAACATACTAGTGCTTTTCTTCATTTCTTTTATGTAGATTCACATAATAAGAAAGGAAAAATAGGCTTTCAAACAGTTTTGAACATGTGTCTCAAAGGCTAGTTTTCTGGTAAAGATAAATTCAGGGCAACTACACGTATTCATTGTTTTAAAGAAGTGGGAAAAAAATCTCAGGGAGGTTTCATTTCAAAGAAAAAGGCATATGGGCATCACACACGTTGCTGTCTGAGGACAGTTCTGAATTTTGATGAGAACAAGAAGCTATAATTGGAGTGATAATCTTTTACACTGTTTTTAATTGTAATCAGTGCAGATGTTTGTAGCTTTATGATAGGAAAAATGGTGCTTTAAAATATGTATAGTCGATAAGTTTTTAGGCCACAGGCTGCTCAAGTTGGCTCATCCTAAAAGATGGATTTGATATTTAAAATTACTGAAAAGCAAGGAATCCACAAGTATTTAGAAAAAATCAACTGTTGGTGATGAATGTACGTGTTTTAATCTTACCAAACTTACATAGGTAATTTTCTTTCTTTGTATCACTTCTATAGAAAGTGAATAAACAAAGAAGCTCCATCTATAAAACTAGAGAAAAAGGGAATTTGAATTATGATTAAAATATTTTTGATACAGAAAATATTAAGATATTCATAATTTAACCTTGGTTTCTCCAAGGATAAAATATTTGGCTCATTCTTTAGGTGTTACAATTGAATCCTGATGAAAACAATTCTGTGCATTTTGCATTTCTCTCTTTTTTTCCCCTCTATTTTTATCTTAGTACGAATTTATCTGATATGTATAGATTTAGATTGATACAGATGTCTGAAATTTTTAGTGTCTATTCAGGTGCTTTTAATGGAATTAATGGAATTAATCGACTTTGGCATTTTATGTTATATACCCGAGGGAGAGTCTTTCTATATTTTCTGGAGGAATGATTTGTAATCTCATAAACACAAATCAAGGGGGCTCTTTCCTCCCTTTCATGTGTAGGAGTGTATTTGGTGTACAGAAATTTCCTAATGAATGTCCTTGCTCAGGTGTTCTCTACCTGATGCTGCACTTAGAGGCAGATATTCTGGATAGTAGATTCTTCTTGCACTTTTTCTGGGCTATATTTTTCTTTGGGGCACACAGCTAGGCTGCAGCACTACCCCATTCTATCTGCTTCATAAGTGATGGCAGAGGGTAGAAATGTGCCCCACACAGAAGCATCTGCTGTATTTAAAACAATACATGTGTTGAAGACTCAACAAGGCATTTTGAATCACAGTGGGCTTTAGAAATTAGCAGATTAATTTTCCACAAGAATCCTAGGGGAAATTTGCCTGCCTTTCTTTCTTTCTTTCTTTCTTTCTTCTTTCTTTCTTTCTTTCTTTTCTCTTTCTTTCTTTCTTTCTTTCTCTCTTTCTTTTTCTTTCTTGTATCAGAAGCACAGTAATTTAACCTATTACAAATCTGATCATATTTTGTAGAAAAGTGAGTGTATATATGTTTTAGCTAAGATTCTGAGCTAATTTAGTTAATATCTAAATTAAGGACTACAGATAACAAAATATAAGTAATATATTTCTGCTTACAAGATTCTAGAATCCTAACTCAGGAAAGATGTCCTACCTTCATTACAATAGCAATTTAGAAATTGATTCATTCCCAGAGTGCTTGTGAATTTTATAAGGGAACTTACAATTGTTACATGACTAATAATGATAATTTTCATAATAATAGCTGTTACTTAATGCCATCTGCCATGATTCACATTTTATTTTTGCTCATCTTTAGAACACTCTTACAAAATAGAAACTATTCGTATTTTACACACGAGGAAACTGAAACTCAGAGAACTTGGTTGACTTGCCCATGATCACCAGGCTATCAAATGACAAAATAAATTCAAATCCATGTCTGTTTCATTCTACCACATTTCTTTCCTCCATGCCATGATGATTACTAATATGAGTCAGAAACTGTCCGATGTTTTTCATATATATCATTATTTGATTATAGAGACTGCGACATTTCCTAAATGCTTCTTAAATTGAACTGAATATAGATTTGTAAATAGCAATATAGTTACAATATTTGCTTTTCAGAAAAAGCAGACACAGAACTCTAATCAGATATGTCAGTTATCAAAGCACTATTCTTTGGTCAAAATGAAGGGTCATAATGCTAACAAACGATTTAATACAATATTAAAATCAACCCTGATGGATGAATTTGGTAATTATTCTTTTTTATATATTCTGTATCGGTACTCCATTTTATGGATTGTGGAATGGCACCATTTTTTCTTTGTTCATAACTGCTGCCTTTTATCTCATTTGCCTAGAGAGAGTCTTACACTTGGTTTATTCGTCTTACCACTTCAAACATAAAACACAGTAGACCTAGCATGGCTTGTTAATCTCTGTCTTGCCTGGCCTTGTAGCTTTCTTCAAAGTCCAGTGTGAGATTCACCTCCAGGGAGTTTGTGGTGATCGATATCACTTGATCGAATGCCTTTCTGTCTTGGCACTGCTTGATGTTACTTTTTACCAGATCAGTTTTGTAGAATAAACTTATTTCATTTCATATATGTGTTTGATATTTTAAATTATATTCAAAGCCTTTACAGTGGAAGAAATGTTCATTTCTTACGTTTCTGTAACATCCTTCCAATGTACTCCATGGAATGCTCCAGAAAAAGAGATATCCTTTTCGAGAGTTACAAGTGAGCCAGATGGATGCAGGTCATCAAGTCACTTCCCCAGAGTCTTAGGATAAGGAGCAGCGCTCAATTCTATCATATATGTTAAGAAGACGTTACATAAGATGAGGCCAAGACTAATTCTTCGAGAATATTATTTGCTAAACATTTTCTGGGACGGGGTGCCTGGGGGATTCACTCAGTTAAATGTTCAACTCTTGATTTCAGCTCGGGTCATGATCTCACGGTTGTGAGACTGCACCCCACATCAGGCTCTGCACTGTCAGTGCAGAGCCTGCTTGGTATTCTCTGTCTCCCTCTCTCTCTGCTCCTCCTCTGTTTGCGCTCTGTCTCAGAATAAATAATTATTAATTACTAACTTCAAAAAGAAAACATTTCCAGGATGGCGCAGAGTCTATTAACCTTTCTCTGAGTACAGTTTTAAAAAAATGTTTTTTTTTTTTTAACACTTATTTATTTTTGGGAGACAGAGAGAGACAGAGGATGAGTGGGGGAGGGGTAGAGAGAGAGAGAGTAGGAGACACAGAATCGGAAGCAGGCTCTAGGCTCTGAGCTGTCAGCACAGAGCCCAATGAGGGTCTCAAACCCATGAACCACAAGATTATGACCTGAGCTGAAGTCAGATTCTTAACTGACTGAGCTACCCAGACACCCCTTCTGGGTACAGTCTTATTATAGATTTATTTATAGATTTATTCTCCCATCTATGAAATATTTTTAATAGTGTATCTAAGAGGAATTGTTCTTAATTCAGCCACGCTGATTATGGTTGAATATCCTTAATTTTAAAAAGGTTTTTTGAAACCGTATATTGGAAATAGCTGCATACATATGTACAAGTTACATAGGTCAAATAAGTAGGTATGGACCGTTCAGTTCACCATTTAGTAATAAACTGGCAGCTTCTGGGCTAGATTCCATCCTCATATGTGCTTTGTTTGCCCTGCCCAGTTTCCAAAAATAAAAAAGGGGGAGGGGGGTTAATTAAAAACCAGAGCATTTCACATTAAAAAAAAACAAAACAAAACCTTGCTTCTCATAAAGAATTGGAAGGTTTTATAACACTGGGTCTTACAGGGTAAAATCATCTGGGACTGAACATTAGCTATTCTCTTTAGACAGGGCATACTTTCTTCAATTTGCCCCAGTCCTCAGTACTTCTTAGATTTCCACCAACTCCACTTCAAGCTTCATTATCTGCCTTCCGTCTGTAAGCATTTAAGTGATTCCTGATTTAGTCTAAGCCCTGCATTTTAAACTATTAAAAGGAAAGCTGAGTCATTTATAGTGATGCATCCAAGCCCTGGGTGTTATCCACTGAGCAATTAGATGCTTCAGGAGTGAGTTACTTTTAGAAATTTTAAAAGGATTTTTTAAATAGTCAAAGCATTCTATTATAAATTTGCGCATACATATATATGTACATTATATAATTACCCAGATCAACTGTAACATGAATTATTTTACAAAACATCTTCCATATTACATTTTTCTAAAGATTCAACAAAAAATGGGTAATATGTATTTTCATTAGATATGAAAAACACAAGATGTTCTATGTATATAAGAGAAGAAAATATAAAGAGTTTGACTGTAGATAGTTCTGCCTGAGAGAACTGAGTTCTTAAGCGTATGAGTACAACTCTGCCTTTGCTGTTATCTTTCGATCAGTTTGTGCTGGAGTGTCTGATGGTGAGGAAGGATCCAGTCCCGAAGAGAGTGTTGATGGGGCAATCTAACATTGGTCCATGCACTAGAGACTTCTATTCTTCCATGTATCCACAAGAAGTATTAAAAGAACTGAAGGCTCTTCATGCTCCCAAGAACTGTGTATAAATCTGAGTCCTTGGAATTTTCTTGCCCTTTTTGAGCAGAGATTCTAACTCTGGATCAGGGAGAGATTATTCTCTAAATAGATTCTTTTCTCAAGAAGAAGGCAAACCAGCGATTTCTTTTATTTTTCATTTATAACAGAGCATTTCTTTGATGAAAATGAATTCTTCCCCCCAAATCACACACTGGCACTCACCTTAGGCAGTTTCTATTTATCACCTATCAAATTTACCCCAGGAAAATTGAAAAAGGATAGAAAGCCAGTTTTAGCATGGTAGCAATAGCTGATAAGCCCACCTGCCACCATATACAAGAGCTTTTATCAAGATATAATAGAATGTTAGAGAACTAATTATAGTATCATTTTTCAAACATGACACTCTCTAGAAGTTCAGGTTAATTTATTCCCTCAATATGTATTTTTTTTTTCAGTGCAAACTTGATGAAAGGAACAGGTTGATGTACTGACGATGACAGAACAAAAATACAGGATCAAAGCCCTGCCCACCAGTAGCTTACTGTCCAGTTAGAGAAGAGTCACAAAGCAAAATTGTGTATGATCAACACAGGGAAGAGGAAAATGAACATTGTGGTTCTAAGAAGAGCTACATAGAGCTTATTATAGGAGAGGTGAGACTTTGGAGAATGGGATGGAAAGAGTTTGAAAAAGGCTTGAGGTCAGAAACACACTTTGTTCAGTTGATAGTAAAGATCCCCAGCTATCTAGAGAAAGGTTCACATTGGCAAGAAGCAAATTAGGTAGACTGGAGGGAGCTTCATGGCTAAAAACTCATGCAGGGCTAAGCAGCTTGGGTTTGAATTTTGGATCTGTCACTCACTGTGTAAAATTGGCAGATGACCACACCTCCTAAGCCTCAGTAAAGCATCTATGATGGTTATAATTAGAATAGGACTGATCTTATAGAGACATTTGAGAGAGTATATGAGTCCATTTATACAAAGCACTTAGCATTGTCCCTGGCACATTAATTCCAGTCCATAAATGTTAGCTACACTTAGTAGAGGTAAGAGAGAACCCAATATTAGATGAATTTGAATGCCAAAATGAGAAGTCTAAACTTGACCCTGTAAGTAAAGTGAAAGCTTTAGTGTTTTTATTTGTTTTTTAATGGATTTGAGACATGATACAGATGATGTTTTAGTAAGATTGATTTGATGGCATTTTCTATAGATGATGACTTAGAGAAAGAAGACAGGTGGTAAAGAAGGCATGTGGGAAGCATAGTCGGGGTGTGAGCACTGATGATCTAGATGGGGAAATTTTAAAAGAAAAAAAATCACTGGGAATAGGCCATAGGACTATCATAGGACTCCTCATAACCATAGGATGCTGAGTTAACCATTTGGGGACATGGGGTTTCTAGTGTATCTGATAAAAGTTAAGGATCATCCTCTCATAAGTATAGAAGTACAGTTGCATAAAACCTACATGCAATTTCAAGCGGGTATGGGTGTCTGAAAGCCTGCACTTGGACTCCAGATGTAGGAGATGAAAGAAAAGGCAGAGGAGAAGGCACTATTATGAGGAAATGTAATAATCAAAACAGCATAATGATAAAGTAAATGTAATAGATCATATTGCATACATTATATTGCTACTTTGCACTTAGTTTGCGGACTTTTGCAATTTTAGTTTTCCCCTAGAGCACTGACATATTTTTTGTCTTGACTTATAATAACCGCATTTACTTTTATCCTTATTTTATTTCTCTTGAAAAATCTTACTTCATTTAAGTGATCTGTCACATGCCACTTTTATGCTTCAATGGTTAAGTACAGGATATCGTATTGTGCTCTACACTGGCAGATTATGATTTTCTCACCTGTGTCTTGTGTCTTTTGTATTTAAATTTCAAAATCAGGTAGCGAACATAGTCCAAAATTATTTCTGTCGTTTGCAAATTAAGAAGAAATCTGTATTGGAGTCTTCCCTTCTCCATTTCTAACACCAGTTAAACCTGAAGCCTGGGAATGACAGGTCTGTTGTATCAGTCTTACCCTCACTTACTACTGATTACCCTTCAGCCAATTTATTCTCTGCCCCCTATTATAATTAAGATGGTTAAATCATAGCCAGCACACTCCTAGTTTCACTTTCCTACATTCTTCTGTAAAAGGAGACAAGAAAGTACAAGCAGAGGGTATGCGTTTTCTTTGGATTAGCTCTCTGATTCCCAGTAGTCACTGCAAAAGCCTATGATCAGGTCTTTTGTTATTCCTTTTATGTTCAGATCAAGCTCATCCATACATAATTCTGTGACAGATAACAGGAACAAATTGTGTCTTAATTAAAAGTATTCATATATCACACAGAATGTGGACACAAGTTTTTACTAATGATGTATCCATTTTCTTTCTGGTACACTGATTCTTTAGGAAATCTCAAATAGCATTTTATGAATATTTACCAGGCTTTTATTATCAATCCTGGAATCAACACTCTTCTGCTGCCATTTAAGCTACCTCTAACACAAGACTGGATCCTCTGTTTTGAAAACTATATATATATATATATATATATATATATATACACACACACACACGTGTATATATGTGTATATATATATACATATATATATAGTTTTCATATATACATATATATATATATAATGTTTATTTATTTTTGAGAGAGAGAGAGGGAGTCACAAAGAATTCCAAGACCCCGTGAGATCATGACCTGAGCTGAAATCAGGAGTCGGATGCTTAACTTACTGAGCTGCCCAGGCACCCCCCAATTTTTATATTTTCATGGCTGTTAACCACATGCACATACCTTTAAAGGAGAACAAATGTAATTCTCTTCCAAATAAATGGACATTGGCCTTGAAAAAGGAAGTACGGTATCTGAGATCTTCAGTAAATCTCACTCTAATCCTGAAAAAAATGTGGATGAGCCATGCCTTCAAGGTATTATTAATCTTAGATCATGCTAAATGTGTTATAATAGAATTAGTCTATAATTTTTTGGATAATGTTTGATATTTTATGTATTTACATAGGTCTAAAGATAACAAACTAAGAGCAATTTAGTTTAAGTCAGAAAATTTAAATTCATAATAACAACTGAGTTGCAGTTAGATCAAGACTAATTTAAAAAAACAAAAACAAACTTTCCCAGTCTTTAAACATGGTGAGTTGCCATGGTGGAAGGGTCTCTGAGCTAGAAGTCTGAGGATTATGTCTGTGTTGATTATGTTTGCTGTCACTTAACACTTCTGAGGCCTTTTCCTATTGTGTAAAATGGGAATTAAAATAACTTCCATAGCTCTTTTGACAGGTAATTGTAAGGATCAAATGAAATAAAAGGTGAAAACACTTGAATAATGAATAATTAATCTTATGTGACACAAAGTTATTTAAAGAGTGAATTATGCTATTCCAAATATTGATTTGTTTTCCTGCAACGGTCATTTTTTTCCCTTTGATTTTTATTTATAGTCTCTGACCTCCCTTACTCCAGGTAAAACTTTGGAACTATTTTTTCCGAAATTAGTACAAAAACCTGTATCAATTAGCAAGATGCCTTAATCATCACATGTAAAATTCCAAAGAAAATCGTTTAGGCCTGCGGGCCCCACTATTGTACAGGCAATGTTGGTGGGGAAGCATGTAAGTAGAACTCCATGTAGTATACTTAACATTTACTCCTCACTAAGCAGAGAAGTCTACGTGAAAGGAAGTCCAAATGTCCACTCTCGCTTCCAGTTCTCATGCTAACAAAGAGAACTGTGTCTGTCCACTTCAGCAAAGGCAAAGGAAGAAGGCCTTTTTAATAAGCTATCTTTAATTGGCAACATCTTGCGCTACACTAAAATCTTAGCAACCTTGCTATAGCCGACCCAGGCGAGCCCTGTGCATTCTTTGCTGTCCAAGGCCTGGGCAGAGAGCTTGGTTTGCACCGCCAGGAAGTGGGGAACTGCCAGCTGGCAGGAGGGTATGGCTCCGGGTTTCCCCAGCACTAGAAACAAAGTGTATGTGTGTGTGGGGGGGTGGGGGCGGGGGGGAGAGAGGCACCCCTTGGTACCCTTTCTAAGTGATTCTTAGGTTACTCTGATTTTGTTGTAGTCATCACGTGAGTTAATTACAATGCTAATTAACCCAGTTTACGGAGACTGCCAAGCATTTGTACACGAGGGTTCTTTGTTTGATCTGCTACATCATAAGCTTAGTCATCTGCTTACCAGCACGGAGGGATAGCATGTATAATTGAACGTGGAAGAACACACCTTCATCTCTTTTAACGAAGAAAACTATTGAAAACCAACAGACCAATTAAGGGTAATGATGAACAATTTTGATCAGCAATTATTTTTTAATATCGAAGTTTGCTACTGGAAAGAGTAGGGTAGGGGAAGCTTGCCTTCCAGCTTTCTACCCAGGAAGGTAAAAAGAAAAAGAGAAGGATCCTGCTTCATTTCCTTTCCTTCTCCTGTAAACTGTTTTAACATATAATTGAATTGATGCTTTTATTTCAAAAGAAAAAAATAATTATAGAGCTTGTTGGGATCATTTTCTGAAGAGAGCGCATTATGCGTGCATGAATTCCATCGGTGATCTGAAGGGGAGCAGGCTGCTTGGACCATTACCCATCATTGTTGAACAGCATAGTAATTAATTAGGCAAATACGTCTAGATCTGGCAAATTCACATGCACAATAACTAGGCAGCAGCAACATACATACTCCTGTAATGTGAATAAAATAGCAGTAGTTTTATGTGCCTGTGTTATGTCAGATGCCATTTTCCCCCCTCTTGGCTTTACCCATATCAGATTACTTTATCCATCTTTATGTACTTGCTTGAAAAGGGGTTGTTTATTACAAAGGGAAAAAACGACCGCAGATGAGCAAGTTTGGCTTGTGTATGTCTGCTTATTTTTAAAGGAATGAATTTGGTTCACTATTCCTCCACTAACTAATTTGAAAAATAATTTGATATTTGTACTAAAATGGGTTAAATCGACAGAAGAGTCTTTTTATGTTCCAAGAGGCTTCTCAAATAACTACCAAAACATTCTGATAACTGTGTAATATTATTGCAGAAGTTTAAATTTTCATTTAAAAGTGATCTATGGAGGTAAAAAATAAGGCACAGCATTTGCCCTGGATCAAGTGATGACGGTTATTTGATCACCACCTTCTTAAAATAGTTCTCTATAATAGTGTAGGCAATCAAGAAATCTAACACTTTATTTGAACATTACAAAAAAACTTGACAAGTGTTTAGAGGAAAAAAGTATTTATTTTTGTTATTGTTTTTAATGTAAATCATCTCTGATGGTTTAATCTAAACATAACAAGAAAGCTTAGGTTTTGATTTAAAAGGAACTCAATTCTCTAGCATCTTGACTTCTCAAGAGGTTAAATGACAATTTTTTTTTGTTCTGATCACATTTTAATCCAGATAACAGAGGACTCGCACTTCTAATTCAGACTTTCTGGTAAGGCTCAGCTTGTCACAATGTATAGCTTTCTTTCTTTTGATAAGGTCAGTTTGCCAAAAAGAACAAAGTGCATATGAGTAATACATTACTCAACCACTTGTATACATACATCTATTTTTCTTACCAGGTCTCACTATTCAGAAAGGTACAGACATGGCACCATGATAAAAAGGGTCATTTAAAAGACTTCGCAGAGGCTCTGTACTGTGAAGGATTGAATTTTCACTTGAATGCCTACATTTTCACATCTTTTTCTTTGCAGAAATATTCCTTTTGAATGGCAGACTGCAATTGGGTAGGTTTTTTTTTTTTTTAAGTCACTGACCAGGAATATATAAAATATTAGAAGGCATTTGTCCCAGTGGAAGAACACAGTTCACTGAAAAGTACTAGGTGGTTATTAAGAAGGTTATACAACTTTGCCTCTTTAGATTGGAGGGCTCCCTTTGACAAGAGCCTCAAGTTCAGTCAAGGTGGAACACCAAGGTATGCCACTTCTAAATGATGGACAGTTTAAATAACTTGTAAAATCATTAGCCCCAAAGCCATCTACCTGGTAAGTTTTCTTTTTCTTTCTTTTTTTTAAACATATGAAATTTATTGTCAAATTGGTTTCCATACAACATACCTGGTAATTTTTCATAATCACACCCAATGTAGATTTTGAGGAACACACAATGCTGATTCTGGTTTATTTCATCTTTCTACCTACTTTAACATTTGATCAGAATATTATGAAAAATAGGCTCATGATTAATTTTTAAAACATCTAATTTTTTCTTAGTGGTTTTAAATATCCAAAGTTCACTTACAAGGAGAAGAGGAAGAGAGACAGCATTCTATTTAATAAATACACCAAAATATTTACTTCTGATTACAGGATTCTCAGTGGAGTTCACATTTTTCAGTTCAGTTGAATGCAACAAATCTTTCTTGATATACTATCAGGAAAGTATGGCACTAGGATCATGGGGAGATATAAAAATGAATGAGGCATCTTCTCTCCCCTTAAGAATTCTACAATATAACAAAAAAGTAGCGTGCACAACCATAATAAAAGGTAGACTATGATGAATAAAAACAGAAAGTCACACAATTCCATCAGAACAAACCAATGAGATTTCTTCCAGCTGAATTAAGGAAGACTTCACAGAGGAGAAACCACTTGAACATCGCCTTGAAAGATGCAGACAGTTGGTGTAGCAGTATAAGGGGGACAGGAATGGTTTGACAGAATTGATACATCTCAGACAGGAAAATGGCAAGAGAAAAATCCTCAAGGTGGGCAAATGCAGAGCATTTTTGTGTGACACGGAGTACCTGGACTGGATATAACATAAACTGCTTGGGGAGGAGTGATGGAAGTCAAGAGTGAACAACTCTGCTTATGCTCAATGACTTTGCTAAGGAGTCTGGAGTTGGGTTGTGATTCTATAGGCAACAGGGAATTTTTGAGCATGAGAGTGTCTATCAGAACTGTGATTTGTATAGCTCATAAAATATTGTTTCTTTCTTCTCATGTATAATTTATCTGTTTTTGCCTATACTACTAAAGATTTTTCTTGAACTTTAATTATCTTTCTTTCTCTCTCCTGTTGGAACTAAATCAGAGGAATATAGAAGTCACAGGCAATCTACGACACACACAAGTATTCATGTCCATTTGGGAACCCAACAAAATTGTTAAGAAACTCCATAGTAACAATAATGATTTTGCGACTCCAAGTCTAGTGGAAATTGCATATTGTTGTTTTGTAAAAATACTCAGAATTACTTCTGAGTTATATGGAATCAGAAACAATTTTAAATTCCTTTGAAAGCAGGGCAAGAACATCTTGTTCATACTCTATAACAATGCTGGATGAAAAGATATTTCTCAGACTTTTAAGAAACGAAGTTTCAAGCCTACCTAAAGTGTGGACAATTTTACTTCTAAATGTTGACTTTTGGAAAGTTATAAGGAGTAAAATATATTGATAAGTCTGTAGAAAAACATCATCATATTATTCAAATACAGTGCTCAGTAAGCTCTACCCACTGTCATTCACTTCTCTGCTAACATTTTTGTAGTTAACTAAAAAGGTACCTACATTTTACAAATTCAGGCCCTGATTAGTAAAGGCAAATATAAATGATTCCTTTCCAACTTTTGTATTACTCTTAGATATGGAAAATAAAACGAATTCTATTTGGGGGAAAAATGAGATCATTGAAATGGGAGAGAAGAAATGGCAGCAAGGGAAAATTTCAGTTCAGTATTGTTTTCAGGCGAAGCAATTTATTGGTACAAGATTCATACAATTAGAAGGTGTGCTAGAGCTATTCCAATGGCCTAACAGATCAGTTATTGTAGTGTACATGACTGAATAACAGATCAGATACATTCTATTCATTTTGGTGTTATGTGGGTTTTTTTTATTCCAATCAATTGTTAAGTATTTAGCCATTATAATAGCTGAAGCAAACAATTGGACACTGAAATAATTGAATTAGTGTCCCCACATTCATACTCAATATTTGGAGTGGGCAGACATAATAGGAAAGTGGGAAGACAAAGCTTTTAAGGCAATCCAATGAAAACGAAATGCTATTCTTTCATTTATATAGAATAATAGAAATATTTGTATATATAGGATTTAAAATATGGCATTCACCTTTTGCAATTCAACACCAGAAACCATTTTTTAAAAATCTGAGAATAATGGCATTAATTTAGATATTCTGTCATGGCTTGAGATGTTGACCTTAGTGTGTAAAATCTAATTTCTCTTTATATTGGAAATTGCTTCAACTAAAAATTACAATCTAGCAAGGGAAGAGAATTGTGATCTCTGCAAAGTTAATCTGTTGACACTGCAACCAGCAAAAAGGCTGGATGACTCATATTTTCCAGTTTCATGAAATATACTGACTTCAATTTAACATTCTTAAATTTGGACACCCATGTTGAGTTCAAAGAAATATAGTTCAACTAGGAATTTCTATCTCTACTTAGATCTCTAGATAAACATTTGATGAGAATGGCAATACCTAGTCCCTAGTCATTGCTCTAAAGAATGCCATGATTATTTCTATTCCTTGCTACCCCCAAGCCCCTGGAACCTCTCATTCTCCTACCCAGGATAGTTATTTCATCCACATCATATTCCCCTGCTAGTTGTATTATCAGTGTATCTTATTCCTGCCATGCATTGTCTTTTGAGGAGTGATAGTTATCTTGCTCCAAATTATTTTTGTAAAATTCCCACTTCCTACCCCCTCCTGGTTTATAGTACATTTTCCTTCTGTCCCTCAGACTATCACAGTATCACTTAGAGTAGGCTGCTTACATAAAATAATTCAGAGATCTCTCTGATCTCTGAAAATATTTGAGTCAGTATAGATTTCCCTGGCAGAAGTTTGCTTTGTGACCTTCAAGTTCAAGAAAATGTCTTCCTGTCCTTCCAAACTAGTTCCGAAACATGGTCTGGCACATGCAAATATGATAAGTCAGTAAGTGTTTATCAGAGAGATATAACGAATAGCATACTATGTTTGACAATGTGTGAAATACAAATCAGAACCTCACAGGTATCATATACGGGCAAGAAGGGAAAGATTTGTAGTCAAATGACCTTTGTTTGACTTCCAGTTAACACCTGATAGCTCTAACAGAGGGCAAAACACTTAACCATTCTACACCCCATTTCTGTCTCCTATACAGTAAAGACAAGAAAATTCTCTGCAACACAAGATTCTTGAGAGAGTCAAAGAAGATAATGTATGCAAAAAAAATCTTTATAAATATTAAACTATTAAACAAACATGAGAAAATGTGTGGGGGTCCTCTGGGAGGGATGGCCTGAATTTGGCGACGAGCTGGGTGAGGACGAGAATTTGTCTTGGGGAAGCCCCAATCCCGATGTAAATAAGGGAGACAAGAAAAAAACACCAGTTTCCTCTAGAGGTTGCAAGAAGTTCCTAAGACTTTCTGGATGAGTTACAAGGAGTAAGAGAAGGAGCTGGAGAAAGATGTCAGCTCCTAGTAAAAGAAGTTATAAATTTCAGGCTTGGGGACTAGCAAAGCAGAGTCTGTCCACTGTCAATACTGGTATCAGAAACAGAAGTAGCAATACCATTAGTCCAGCTTCATTTTAATATATTCACTCTATGGCTCCACATAAGGGTAATATTAGGAGAGCATACTACTGTACTCTTGAAAACATAGGCTGACCAAAGAAGCAAAGGCAGCACTGAAGGAAAAAAGAAGTAACTAGTAGCAGAGAGAAGGAACTTAGGAAAGAATTCCAGCAATTACACCTGAGGCCTCAGAGCCACAAGTCTTGTTGTATTATTGCTGTGCTGACTCCTATTCTTTGATTTGACCCATTAGCTGTGAAGCCTGGAAAGTACCTGATACTTAACCATTTAAGAACTCTAAGTGGAGACAGAACTCCCTTTAAGGGATTTTAACATGATTAGGTTGAAGGGGCATGCTAGTATATTGTCTCCACTTTCCAGAATTCTGATTACATTGAATTTTGGCAGGACAATTTGTGTTCTCTTCTGATATATATATATATATATATATATATATATATATATATATATATTTTTTTTTTTTTCCCCACACCTTAAGAAAATTGCCAAGTCATTGTCTTTCTGTGACCCAGGAGTTGTTAAATTTCCAGGAATCTAAAGGTAACCTTCACCCAATAGTCTGGCTTGGAAAAGCCCAGCCCCTTGAAATAATGGGGCTGTACATGTCAGTGGGGAGAAGACCCTCAAGGATTAAGTGAGTCCAAAGGGAGCCAATGAGAGAAGTGAGAGAGGTTTATAGAGTGTTTTGGAAGATGGGGTAAGAAAGGAGCTGAAGTCTTACTTGTTCTGCAGGTGACAGGATCAGAGCTTTAGCCTCACGCAGTATCACAGAGGTGGGAAGACCTTAGATGGAAGCAGTTATGGTAATACCTGGAAAGGATGGAGACTAGGCCCTGAGTCTATAATTTTAGAGCATTTAAGCCTCCAGTCTTCAAGGGATGTTGCTCAAGCATTGAGCCTTTCAAGGGACCAGTGTGAACTGAAGGCTGGAGGGTGATTCATCAAACAGTCTGAGTGGGTAGAACCCTAGAAATCTTACATGACCTAAGGTGAAGGAGCTTCCCAAATTATCACAAATATTGTCTTTCCTTCCATTCAATTAGGAAGGGACTTGAAGCACTTTTATCTACTTTAGAAAAAATTTAAACAGTGACAGTTCTTAAACTTGATGAGTTATAGAAGAGAATTCATGCCTACTATGTCATGAAGGGTTTCGATATTCTTTTTTCTTTTATTTTTTTTTTACCTTTATTTGTTTTTGAGAGACAGAGACAGAGCACAAGTTGGGGAGGGCCATAGACAGAATGAGACACAGAATCCGAAGCTGGATCCAGGCTCTGAGCTGTCAGCACAGAGCCCGACGTGGGGCTTGAACCCACGAGCCCTGAGATCATGACTTGAAGCGAAGTCGGACACTTAACCGACTGAGCTACCTAGGTGCCCTGGGTTTCAATATTCTTAAGTATGTACATGTTAACAGTGACTGTGTAGTAGACACTGATTTATATTTTTTTAATGTCTCAATAATATAGGTATTAGTATAACAATGTTGCAGATGAACAGAATGAAACTCAGATATAATTTATCTTGATCCAGTTTTCATAACTCATAAATTATAAAATCATGATTTAAATTCAAATATTAAGCTGCAAGGTCAAGTTCCTGACATTAACTCTGCTGCTTCTCTAAAGTATTATTTTCAGAGAATGATGTGGTTGATGTTATGAATGGGTCAAAGGAGAAGCGATTCATTCATTCATTCATTTGTTCATTCATTCAACAAAAATTTATCAAAGATCTCCTACGAGCCAAGCACTATTCTAGGGGCCGAGGAAATGGCAGCCAACAAAGCTGGCCCTCATGGATCCCACATTTTAGTAGTTGGGGTTGGAGAGGGGACATTTAAAAAGGCAAATATATAATATGTCAGATGGTAATAAGTGATAGGAATAAAAATAAAGGCAGTGGAAAGGGGATGGGGGGTGACAGGGTGCTGTTTTACAGGTGATGATCAGGGAAGACATCTTTGATCAAAAGACATTTACGCAACAGTGTTAAATCCTTGATGGAGTGAACCATGAAGATCAAGGGGGAGAAACTTTCTGAGCAGAGGAAACAGGAAGTACACTGGCCCTGAAAACAGGATGTGTTTGGTGTGTTGAGGAACAAGAAGGATCCAGAGTGACTATAGGGGAGGCAGAGAAGCATAGAGAGGGGGATGATAAGATGAAGTTGCATGGTAGGCCCCCTCAGATGGGGACTCACAGGCTCTACAGATCTACATAGATCAACATACAGATAAACTCAGAAACCATCTCCTCTGATTTGACTGAAAGTTTTCAGATCTTGGTAAAAGTAGTTTCTAATGCTCTCAATTTTGGTTTCCGATAAACTTGGTTAAAAAAGTCACGATGCATTTTAACCTTACTTTGTAGGTATCACCTGTGAGTCCTGTTTTCTATTAAAGAGTCAGGTATGGGGTACCTGGGTGGCTCAGTCGGTCAAGTGGCAGACTTCAGCTCAGGTCATGATCTCACGGTCTGTGAGTTCGAGCCCCGTGTTGGGCTCTGTGCTGCCAGCTCAGAGCCTGGAGACTGCTTTGGATTCTGTGTCTCCCTCTGTCTCTGCCCCTCCCCTGATCATGCTTGTCTCTGTCTCTGTCTCTCTCTCCCTTTCTCTCTCTCTCTCAAAAATAAATAAACATTAAAGAGTCAGGTAGGATCACTTACAATGATTCTTTTGGTCACCTTATGAGATCAAATTAATAACCCCTCTAATCTAGTGTTCACTCTTTGGGAAGGGTTTATCTTGCAGAAACACACTTTTCCTTCACAATAACGAAGCACAAGTGTTTCAGGATAACTATCAGCCATGGTGAAATACGACCTTAAATAAAATAAAACCAGGAACACAAAGCCTTGCCTTTCCATTTGAAACTTGACAATTTTGTGATTTCCAAAAATATATCTTATTTTGTTACTTATTTTCTTTCAAGCAATTATCCTTAAGTTTTGCCACTGCCCCCATCTACTATACTTTATGAGGGCAGAGTAAATTTTCCAAGAGAGTGAAAAAGATTTAAATAATATTCCAGTCTGATAGTTTGGTCACATAATATTAATTAGGAAGATGACAAATAGGAAAGTTAACTTCAATTCTACACGACCTGCTGTGTATGTCAGCTTCTAGTTCATCCAACTTGCATCTCTCACTTCCCCAACAGATCAGATACTCCATGTGGGGATGGCATCTGAATAGAAATTAAATGATCTGTTCTCCCACCGGTGCCTAAGGAATTGCAGGGGTAACTTTCATTAACCTTGATGGACCTCACACATAAAAAGCCCTTGAATGTCACTGGGAGACTCCAAAGGGTTTCTTCTACTTTCTTTAATATTGTTCAATTAATCAAAGAATGACAATAAAGCAGTAATCATCAGAGATTTATACAAAAGTATTTTAAAACTTTGAATGAGACCAACAAATGCTTCACAGAATCATTTGTCAACTGTGTCAAAGATGATTGCTACAGAGATCTTCAAAAATATTTCTTGGTAAACAGAACAAAACACTGAGACTGCTTCTCCCGACTCAGAAGCATTAAGGTAAATTTCTTAAGTGAAATGAAACATCTGTGCCAACACCGGTCCCTTGCCTCTGATTGGAGTATAGCCCTAAAACTTAGTTTTCCAGCCCATCATCACTGTGTGTCTGAAAGTAATCACAGTGCTTTGCACTTTGCATCCTTTTTGAGCTCCTGCTGCAGGGGAAGTGGTGCAATGGGCCTCTTAGAAGTCTCACTATGCTACCCATTTCAGCATCAATAAGGCAAATATTAAATACATTAAGAGGAAGGACAGAGCCTTTTGCTCTCCCACTCACTCACCCCTCACCCACCCACTCACTCATCAAGCATAAGAGCTCATTGACCCTATTGATAGGAAGGGCCACTGAGGATTGCAGGATTTTGCAAATTAGTTTGTGTCCCTTGTGATTATACAGTAATTTATACTTAATAGGAATTATAAAGAGGTCTTCTACCAAAATGTATCAGAGAGGCAATGGGTTAATAAGAAATATGAACTTAAATTCCATAGAGAGGAGGCTGAAAGCCCCACTCCAAAAAGAATCGATACGTGAGGGAATGCAGAGATGCATGAGGGAATTCTGTAAAGGAGTGAGCAAAGAAAAAAGAGGCCTCTGAATTGGTCAAAGGCAGCGTTGAACCATTGCAAAAGCAGGTGACTTTTATAGGGAGCAGGCATTTTGATTAAAACACACACACACACACACACACACACACAATCAGTCAATTTAACTGCTGATGGGTTTGGCCTCTCTGGTGGCGGGGTGAGTAATGAGACAAATTGTTAGATGTCAGAGTAGACAAAAATATTCAGGTAACTGACACCAGTTTTTCATTTTCCGACAGACTGTTGTAGTTTGTAAATGCAGCATCAGTATGTGCATGTGTGCGGCTGTGGGTGGGTACACATTTGCTTGTGTGAGTAAGGTGGGAGAGGGGGAAGGGGGGCAAAAAGATGTCCTTACCCTGAGGCAAGGCTGTGCTAATGACCTATGGGACTTCAATTTTCCTGTGGTTTATAGTGCTTACCTCACATTAGCAATCTTTGCTTAGAAAACAAAACTTAGATATCTAAGAAAGTTAAATTGCTTTAGATCATCATGTTTTAGTTTTGAATATGTCATCTCAGTGTGTATTATGTCATTGGTAGTCGGCAAGGTTATCTTTTACACACCCACATCACTCACACCATACACACACACACACACACACACACTCACAGAGCTACAGAGCTATGTATATACATGGAAGATTATTGAGCCTATGCCATAATATTGTATTTTGTCAGTGGAAAATACTTTCAGAATAAGGATTCTCAAAAAACACGGGTAAAGTTCACCTAAAATTCTCCTTTTATCTCTCTCTCTCATTTCTTTATAATCGTTAAAGCTGACTGGTTGAGCCAGTGAGAAAAAGAAGATGATAGTGCAAGCACTTGGCTGCTGAATCATTTGTTCTCCCAAGACATTTTAAAGTTTTTTGTAATGTTTATTTATTTTTGAGAGAGAGAGAGACAGAGCATGAGCGGGGGAGGGGCAGAGAGAGAGGGAGACACAGAATCGGAAGCAGTCTCCAGGCTCTGAGCCATCAGCACAGAGCCCAAGGCAGGGCTCAAAGCCACGAACCGTGAGATCATGACCTGAGCGGAAGTCCGATGCTCAACCAACTGAGCCACACAGGCGCCCCTGTTCTTCTAAGACATTAAAAAAAAAAAAGGGAGATCTTAGCAATTGCTTCAAATTTCAGCCATTTTTAAATAAACTGATATCAAAAATGGGTTTTTTTTTGTACCAACAAAGGTATAACCATTGATAACTAATAAAGGTTTGTTTAACCAATGCTGATTTGTTCAAAACAGTGTGCAATTCAAAGTCACTGGTAGTCCTTAATAGATTAGATGTCAGGCATTCTTTACCAAATGCTGAATAATTTGGAAGAATTTAACCTCAAGTCAATCAGTTAATGTTGTTAAGTTCGGTTTGCTGCTAGATGAATTAATAAGAGTTCACCTCATTCAGTCCTGGCCTCACTTTTGGGTCTGAAAGGATGCCAGATATGCATTGTAGTGCCTCAAATGGGTTGAATGGCTGTTGTAGATTCTCCCATTCTGCCACCCATCTTCTCCCACTATTCAATTCCATTTTTTTCATGGAGATAAATGACCAACACAGCTTGCTAGAGAAGCTGTGTGGTATGGTAGTTAAAAACATGGACTTTAGAGCCAAACTGTTAGGGATTGCAGTCACAGTGCAGCCACTTCCTGGCTGGAAGACCATAGGCAAGTTGCTTCATTGTTTAGCACCTCGGTTTGTTCATCTGTAAACTGGGGATGATAATGAAGATTCATGATTCAGAGGGTTGTTATGAAGGTGAAATGAGTTACTGTTTACAAGGTGCCCAGAGGGGTGCTTACCACATACAAAACTCCAGGTTAGTATTTATAATAAGTCAATGTTCTCAGCCAACATGATGTGACTGGGTAATTATGATTATTTTAAATGACCATACCCATCTTTTCATAAAGGAACAGCAGCAGTCAGAGAGGAAAAGTCCAAACTCTGCTGTTTTGGCACTCTTCTTCTCCATTCCTATCTCACTCCATCTCAAATTCCTTGAGACTCAGTTATGTACAAAAAGGGTAATCTGCCAGTCCCTTTTCCAATCCACAAAAGAAAAACAGCTTCTTTTGTTCTTATAATCCCACTTCATTTAGCACTGAGATTGCAGTTTCAGAAGACCTTTGTAGACAGACTTCTTATATGGTCTCTAAAAAACCAATAAGCCCAAATTTCCACATCCTCTAATATTAAATATGTCCTATGTATGTCTGCCCTGTCTTAACAAAGAATTGAGATGTTATCTGTTCTTTCAAAGTGAAGCAGCAAATGTGAAGCACAATATATACTCTTTTCTTTTCCACAAAAGAGTGCTGTCTTCCCTGAAAGTTTTTTTCCTGTGAAATTAACTTTACTTCCCCATACTCTGGACAGTAGCTGAAGATGGGAAAGATTGACACTCCCATGATAATGGCCACTTTTCTACATAAAATCCAAGTTCAATCTGTTTTTTAGTCTGTTTAAATTCAGTGTCGAAAAGTTACCTTGTAATTTCCTTTTATGGATAAGAGTAAATCTAACATGTGAATTATTTAATATCTCACAAGTCAAATATGATATAAATAGGGCTGTAGGGAAAAATGGATCCATGGAAACATATCAACACAATTGTACTAATTGCCAAAAACATATTCTCAATGAAAAACAACTTATAGGATATTATAACTAATTTTTCACACATCAAGGAACTATAGTAAGAACATTGCTCCAAATAGTCCATCATTTCAAGGAGAAAATTAAAAACAAAATCATGCTGGAATTCATGATCAAATAAAAGCTCATAAAACAGAAGTATTTTCCTAGAAGCCTCTAATAGGAGAAAAATGTGTACTTATAAAGGTAATTTTTCACTTAAGTTTTAAATTTTAATATTTCAAAACTATTTATTAAAAGTGATTGTTTTTGCTTTATTTTATTATTTTTTTATGAAAGCAGTTTTAATTATCTGCCTCTCACTGACTATTAATTATATAGTGTAAATCTTGGGGGAAAATCAAGGAGGGGAAGCAACATCATAGAATAGTCACCAGCTTCTCTGAGTGTCAGTGGACAGGAGCCCCTGCTCTCTGGTAGAGGAAAAGGAAGCAATCTCACTTCTAAGCAGGATCAAAGAATGCTTCCTGTGTCTTTCAGCACAGGGGAAGGGAGGTTTGGGGTATATTAAGAATGTGTCTCTATCATTTATGGAGTCATTTCTGTGTGTCAGGATGTTGCCAAGTGTTTGATATACATCATCTCAGCGAATCCTTATAACCGTTATTCCCATTTTACAAAAGAAGAAGCTGAACCTCTGTGCGGTTAAATAATTTGCTCAAGGTCATGCATGGTAGAACTGGGATAGAAACCAGGTCTGCCCAACTCCAAAAACATCTGCTTGTCCTCAGCACAGGTCACATAAAGGGCACACCTTTATGAAGGGCAAGAAGATCAGACTGCGCCTTCAAATTCCATATCTCCTCTCCATCCCCAAACAAAGAATTTATTGATATATATTGAAAATGATTAATTTCAATATTGTGCTTTTTATAATACCAGTGATTTCTGGGCTTTAAAAGACACACTTCTACCACCACCTCTACGAATAATTTCTACTGCCATTTACTAAGCCATTACTGTAGGTATTTTGCTAAACACTACCATATATTATTTCATTAAAAAAAAGAACTGGCCACATAGTCTACCATCTAAATCTCAAACCGAATTGAAACATGTATATATATATTTTTTCAGAAGTGGAAAATAAAAAGACAATTTTCCATTTCCCTGATACTACTTTCACTTCAAGTGGACAGATTTTCTATTGTCCCAAGTCTGGTTCATACAAGTCTGAATGATTAAATCCATACTGTAGTCCCGAAGCACATGTAAACAGTACTGAAATCAGCAAGGGCTTAGCAAGGTAAGACTTAGATGAAAGACCCAACTTAGAACTAATTAAAATCAAATTTACTCTTTTTTTTTTTTTTTTTTTTTTTTACCTGTTCATGCCAGTGGATAGAAGCTAGATACAGTATGACTTAGGTGCTTCTTCCAACATTCATTTAAGTTAGCAGGCCAAAATACTGTCACCCTGGGCTAACCGGGGGAGTAACTGCAATTTTCACCAGTACTACATTAAAGGAAATGAATCTCATTTTGTTCTTTTTTGGGGAGTAATTTATCAGATGATTTATTTACAGTGCAATCCGCATGACAAGTAAACAAATATGTTATTTTTGCCCACTGTAGTTGGATTTTAAACACAAGAAAGAGACAGAGTAAGTGTCTTTCTAGGATATGTGAGTAGCTCTGACAACAGCTTTGAAAAATAAAGGAACTCCATTACCAGGCGTTTAGCAAGAACTGATTTACATACTAGAGTAGATCTTTCATGAATTCTGCCAACGTAGAGGCAGAAAGGGGAGGGGAAAAAAAGGTTCCAATTGCACGCTACCACTGTGCATGTTGATGAATCCCCCAGCACATGTTAATTAATGCCCTATTGTGTTTGGCAGACTACCAGGGACTGTGATTGTACACGGGCTGATCCTTTAAATGGAGAGTGGCTTACTCTATATTGAAAAGAAAAAGATTTGTATTTGTGTAAGCCACAACTATTCCTTAGGAGTAAGTGTTTTGCTTTTAGTGCAATTAAGAGAGAAGAACTGCCATCTATCACAATATTTTATCATTACATGTAAAAAAATCCTCAATCCAAGTAAGTAAAAAATCACAGAAATGTCATTGTTTTTAAGGAAAAATAACATTGCTCCCACTGCCCTATCCAAATCAGTGTCCAAATTTCATCCGCAAATGATGATAATGAATACTGTTATCTACCATCTTGTGCTCTGGCTGAAGCAGAGGATTGTATTCAAGCAATTAAAAGGAAATCCTCATAATAAACACATGGCAGTCTTGAAAAAATTACATACATAATGCCATTCTGGCAGCAGAGGTGAATCAAATAGGGAAAAAGGACTGGAAGATGCAAATTCCTTAGGCTTAAAGCTACAGAAATCTTACGTCCTGTTAGAATTTTAATTTTAATCATGGGAAAAAAAAGTTGACTAATCAGTCAGCTCTTATTTCTTATTTGTTTTCATTTGCTTTTTACTACTTGCACCATAAAGAGCTGATAAATACTGGATGCCTTAAAGCTTGAGTGGCCTAGGAAAATAAATTGCCTTATACAATTGTTCCTTATGAATAAAATTGACATGTCTAAGAAGCTGTTGCAGTAGAGTCCAGAAAGATATTGCAGCCAAATCGATTAATTAAGTGTCTTTCCACACTCTAAGTAATAAGGTTCAACTGTGACTTACTAAAGAACCTACCTTTTCCCTAAATCTACATTGCTTTAGCTGAAATAGGCTGAGGTATCTTTTATTTTTATTTTTTCATTAAAGACTTCAGCCATTTGGGTTTCTTTGTATGTAAAACTACCTCCACATTTTCCTCAGTACCTTTAAGCTTTATTTAAAGAGTGACTTTCAAAGTGGGGCACAGAGGCCACCTAAACCAGAATTGCATGGGGATGTTTGTTTAAAATATAGGTTCTGGGAATCTATGCCTCCAGAGCCCCAGATTCAGCAGCCTAGTATAGAAGTCCAGGAATCTTCATTTTTAATAAGTACCCAAGTGATTCTGATCATTTAAACTACTCTACATGCTCCTTTTTTTTGGAGTCCAATGGCTTTAAAAAAAAAATTCACTAGCTCTTCTTTTTTGCTGCAATGCATGATTTCACCGGACAATGAATATCCCTTAGAGTGTGGTGTCACGAACTTTGTTTTAGATGGCCAGGTCTGTTCTCCTTTTGGCTCGAGGAACTTGGGACCCAACACCATAATGAACTTAAACTCGAAGTACTAGTATTGTTGGCCCTCTTGGCCAGTGGAAAGTATCACTTTGTTGTGGGGACAGGACAGTTCAAGACCAGAGTAGACATAATCACCAAATGGATGCTGAGAACTTTGATGGGCCCTCCAACTTTGGGAGACCTCTTTCTATGACACTGTTCGTCTCATTAACTCTTAACTCATGTTTGTATCAACATGGATGTATGATGAACTAAACTCCAGGCTTATAAAACAGATATATCCCATCGATTCTTTTTGCATAGGATTCTTTGACTTATTCATGAATAATAGCAATAATCTTGAGTATTTACTATGTGTCAAGCAAGAGCTAGGTGCTTCGTTTATATTACATCATATAACTTTTTGGCAATAACCCTTGGAGATAGGTATTACAATTTCCCATTTTACAGATGAAGAACTAAGGATCTGTGCAGGTAAGTGGCTTACTTGAGGTCCCTGGTGGTAGACTTAGCATTTTATTCCAGGTTGGTCTGACTCCAGGGCCCCTGTTCTTATGCAGGAGGCAATCCAGTCTCTAATCTTAAGTGGGTTTTCTCTCTGCTTTCTAATCAGCTAGTCCTCGTGCTTCATCTCTTTGAAATAAAGGGTAGGTTCTATTTGAGCATCTGCTTCCTTTGGGAGTGCCTCTAGCTACTATTATTATATTATAGGTTCTTTGAGATGAGAACAAACAGACTGAGCCCCACCTCTGGGTTCCCTTGCCAGTGCTGTCAGAACCACAGTACCATGGTGACGTGCTCAGGCTAAGTAAGTGAGGTCCTGACGCTCTATTTTAGGATTCAGAGCTCTGACAGAGAGCTTACTGTTGCATTATCGCACAACATGATTACAATGGATGATGTCACTTTCAAGGGAAGCCAGAGCCTATACCCTGCCAGTACTTTGTTTAATGAGCCCAAGACAAAAATAACAGTATCTAATGGGCAGGGAGGCTGAGAGAGTGACACAAAACAGTCTTTACAGAGAGCAACTCTGAAATACAAAGTAAGGCAAAGGCAAACTGTGAATTGATTTTTTAAATCTCACTTTGTCCCCCAAATCATTGCTTTCTATAGAGGATTCTTCCTTGAGTGTATCCCTTGAGATTTTTACCAAGTGGGATGACCATTCTCTCATCAGGCTTTCCCACCTGTGCACCACTGCTCATGCCATTGCTCTCATTTGCCAAGCCTCCCTCACTAAAAGCCTCCTTTCCCAAACTGTCTGGCTAATGGCAGATAATTTCTTTTAAGATGAGGGACAACATGGCTGTGAAGTTGTGCTCTTGCTCTTTTAAAAGAAATCTAGGCAAGGAGATTTAGTCTTGAAAATTGGTTCTGGCCCTTGAGTCTCTTAAATCCACAGCAAATTTTGATGCTTTATTTGCTTTTGCATGCTCTTGACCTGGCTTTGGTCATAACTTCGATTCCAAAATTTGTACCATTTAGCTCTTATAACCGCCCATCCTCATAAGGAGGTTTTGGATTCTGATTCTGCCCCTGGAGGTCACAGTTCCGTGGAGTGGCTTTGGTGGCTGGCTGCTGTTAGTTTAGTATAATCCCTCAAATCTCTAGATATACTTTCCTTTTTCTCTCAGCCTATGAGTAATGTTTGATACAAGGACTGGGAACTCATGGTCAACCTCAACCAAAATCTCCCTTAATTGTTTATGCAGGAAGTGATTTATTCCTCCCCAGTACTTGATTTAGACCACTTTATGGTATTTGTATTGCCTGCTATATTGATTATTTGTATACTCTATTATTAGTATGCATTAGTATATATTTGTACACTGAATTATTAGTAGTACATATTTGTATACTGAATCATTTAACTACTTGGTGTTAGGAACCAGGTCTCATTCACTTATATATTGCCTGCAGTGCTTTGAATTAATAATAATAACAGTAATTGTATTAGATAGCATTTAGTGAACTTCTAATAATGTTCCGGGCACAGTGCTACAAGGTTTTCCCTCATTATCCCTTTTAATTCATACAGGAATACTGTGCATAAGGTATTATTGTCATTAACATTTAATGAGGGAAGACACCAAAGCTTAGAAATTTTCAGAAGTTTGCCCATATTTATACAGCTAGGATGTGTGAAACCAGCATTCCAAATCAGTTCTGCCTAACTTCAGAACAAGAACTCTTAATTGTTGTAATGGAGTTTTGGGTGAAGTGGTTGAATAAATAAACCCATTTACAAAATTAAAGTAAAATAAATTATTAAAATTAGAACTCTATTCAATGTTTCAGATAAATACATTACAGACACAATATTTTAAATATCAAGAGGGGTCTTTTTCTCTGGCTCTATTATATTTAAAGAATTTATGGCATTTAGAATTGACCTGTTAAAAAATTTTACATTAAGGATAAAAATAAAATGAGATCCAGTCAACCAGCTGGACAGTGAATGGAAAGAATCCTTTATATAATAGGAAAAGTCCTTTATATATAGGAAACACCCATATTTGTTGAATGAAAAAAAAAAGATTGAATTAATGAACCGTTTAGTCAATGAACAAACATACAGAAAATCAGCTTGTATACTAGCTTCTTTAGAATAATTCATGAAAATATGTAGCAAAACCTATAAAAATATTTAGAATTATACCATACTATCAACAGTATATATCAGTGCAAGAATGGAAATACGTATGGAAGTTGATCCCAACAAAACCTAAATAGTGTAATCACACCTGATATCAAATTCCAGGGACACCTGGGTGGCTCAGTTAGTTAATTAAGTGTCTAACTTCGTCTTAAGTCATGATCTTATGGTTCATGAGTTCGAGCCCTGCATTGGTGGGATTCTCCCTCTCCCTCTCTCTCTCTCTCCCTTTCTCTCTCCCTCTCTCTGTCCCTCTCCCTCCCTCTTCCTTCCCCCCATCCCACTTGCATGCTCTCTAAAAAATAAAAAAAATAAATAAAAATCTCAGAGCAGCTCAAGCATGTCATTTGTTTATGGTGAAGATGGCTAATCCTACTTACCTAAAACATTGTAGACTAAATGAAATGTACATTTATGTACATTAACTGGGCACGTAATAAGCACCCAATGAATGTCAGTTCTCTTCTCCCATCCCACACCTTTCTATCCTATTCATTTAGTTGAATGGTTTCAATTAATTATACTTCCTGAGACCATACTTTTTCTAAGTCTCAGATCACCATAAAAATGGTGGAAATTATAACTGGCTTCCTCAGAAATCCTCAGTTTCATTAACTAGGGACAAAGGAGAGTCAGAATATTTGTGGTAATTCCTCTCATCTCTCAAGAGAGGTCTAAAGGGAACCCTTGGGGAAGGGTAGTATCTCTGCCTCCTCTAGACCCTCTAAGTTTCCTCAGGGTAAAGAAAGAGACTGGATTGTGAATTACAGCAAAACCCCATGTCCAAAGGAGTTTTAGCTCCATCCACAAATGTAAAGGCTGAGTCCATGGTTTGGACTTCGACTATCCACGGCTTCCCCAGGCCACATGCATGTCCCAACAGGGGTCTAGAGGGAGGCCTAGATAACCAAACCTTTCAATCTCCTCATACTTATTGCTCTGCTGCCTTGTTGTGTTGGAATACACCAGGACACATTACTCCCGTTCTCCCTGTATATGTCGGTCATCAAAAGAAGCCCTTTATATCTGTCTCTAATTTTCACAGGGCTCTGCACAGCCTCTGACACGTCCCCCTCTCCCAGCACTCACCGGTTCATTTAATCCTTCCACCATGCCCTCTGGAATATATGGTCTGCAGTCAACAAAACCCCTTAGATCCTTAACTTCTTTAACACCTCTTTTATCTTTTTCATTCTAGTGGACACCTGGCTTTTCTATAGGAAGGCTGCTTTGCTTACAGTGCCTCTCAGGTAGGGGCAGGGTGTTTTGTTTGTTTGTTTTCAGCTGTTCTTTGTTTTTCTTCCACAGTTCTTATGGACCTGGAAATTGGACACATGTCCTTATTTCTTCATTGTCTCTTCAAGCCATTCTTTCTTACTTTCTAGTGACAACCGTATTGCTAAATCCACTGGGCAATTTTTGGTTCTGATTTTACTTTTCATTGGAATTTGACAGAGTTGGTTCCTTCTCCTTGAAACTTTTCTTCATTTGGATTCCAGTTTTCCACATTCTT
The DNA here is from genome assembly GCF_016509475.1 of Prionailurus bengalensis. Taxonomy (NCBI): domain Eukaryota; kingdom Metazoa; phylum Chordata; class Mammalia; order Carnivora; family Felidae; genus Prionailurus; species Prionailurus bengalensis. The sequence continues at coordinate 151,197,526 of NC_057343.1, read as the reverse complement.
CTGATTGCCCTTCTGTATCGCTAGCTATTCCTTCCCAGTCCCATCTGCTGGCTCCTCCTCACATCTCCAATGAAGTGAATACCCGAGTTTCCCATGACTCAGCCCTTAGGGCTCTTCATTTCTTTGCTTCATATCCCCAGTGATTTTGTTGAGTCCTATGGATTTAATAACCATCTATATGTTGATAGCTTCCAAATTTATATCTCTGGACTTCACTTCTGATCCCTAGATCCACATAGTTAGCTGCCTATGCAACATCTCCAAATGGAAGTGTAGTAGAGATCTTGTACCCTTGGCCTCCTACAATCTATTTTTAATATGGAAGACAAAAACAAAGATTCTCAAAAATAACAGAGCATGTGTGTAACTCTCCTGTTGAAACCCTGCAATGACTTCTTTTTCAACTGAGAACAAACGCTAAAGTCTTTATAAAAACCTACAGGGCCTTACAGGATCGGGACCATGATACCTCTCTGACTCCATCTAGGATCACTCTTTTCCTCACTCTACTCCACCCACACACTTTATGTGCTCCTACCTTAGGGCTGCTCCTTTGATCCGCAGAGCTGCCCCACAGATATCTGAAAGTCCAGCTCCCTCACCATCTCCAGTCTTTGCTCAAGTATCACCTTCACAAACAGACTAACCCTAACCTGATATATCTGGTTCATTCGGCAACCCATCCCCAACCCTACACTCCCTTTTAACATATAGTGACATTTACTGTTTATTTTATTAACATCTATCACTTGTTTTCTCTCTCCCCTACTAGATGGTGAATTCCATAAAATACAAAATCTTTTTTGTTCTCTGATTTGTCCTAGGAAAATGGAAATATGCCTGCATCTAGTATGTGAATAATAAGTATTTGATAGATAAATGCTAGGTTTGTATAGTGTTTTACAGTATAAAGCATACTGTAATATGTTACAAAATTATACCCTTAAAATTATCCCTTGCTATTGGCTGAGCAGTTATTATTTCCATTAGTCAGATTAGAAAGCTGAGGCCAGAGACCATTTTTCCTAATTCTTAATTTTTTTGTTTTTACAACTTTATTCTGGTTATCAGGGCCTTGTTCTTTAGGATTGTGCTTAAATCACAGGATAGAACGATGACACAGACCACTATGGGCTGCTCATTATTCACAAACATAAAATAGAGCCCAGGGTCTGGCAGTCCATGTTTTTGGGCAAGAAGGATATGCCTGGGTCTTGATTCTTAAAAGGCAGAGTGCCTTTTCTTTATTAGCAGAGCTTCACAGACCATTGTGTCAGTAGTTTGTCTCCAACTCACAAGCCACCTGGCATCCTGCAATTGGTTTGACATGTTCAAATCAGGGTTTTGATCTCAGCATTACTCTGAGATGACACCTTGGAAGGTGACTAATACAATTTTATTAAATTTAGATTTTGGTAATTTGTCAGCACTTACACACTTGACTAGGGGAGCAAGGGTCCTTTGGTACTTCTGATTGTGAAATTTAAATAATAAGGCTCTTGCTGATTGCTCTTGAATGCATTAAGCATATTTTAAGCGCAGCTTTATGATTGGTGACCAGAAGCAATCCTAGCTGAATAGAAATTCTTTCACTGGACGTTTCTTGTTTCTCTGAGCTGTGGTCACAATCTTACCCCTGGCTTCCTTGCGGAAAGCATTACTCCCTAAGGAGCTTCTGTACCTACTACCAAGCCATACTGGCCCTTACATTCTTCTTGTTTTCTAAGAGCCATCACCCTTGTTTCTAGCCAGCTATTGAATTCTCAAATTCCACTCAAGCATTGATCTAAATTTTCTTTGTTTAAGGGTTTTTATTTCTGACCAGAGAGAGCAGTTGAATTGATCCTAGTAATCAGTGAGGTTGTTTTGAAAGTCTTGAAGTTGATTTGCTGTAATTATCAGTTCTTGTTGAGTGTGAAAAGGAGCATGTTTACTGAGTGCTCACCTCCTGTGTGTCACAGCTGTTTGAGGCACTTCACACACATTAGTTAGTGCAGTTAGCCTTGCCATCGCTCCAAGAGAAAACTATGCTCAAGGCCTTTTTGCAGATGAAGATATGAAGACTCAGGGAGGTTAGGTAACTTTCCTAGAGGCCACATTAGGAAGAGACACAGCCAGGATCTGAAATCATATCTTTAGCCCGCCTCAAAATGTGTTGACTAATGTTTTCAGCACTGCACATACCTACAATGTAGCCACATGAAATCCAAAGAAAAATGGAAATAACAGGTAAGACAGCCTCATATTTGAGAACCATGCCTGGAAAGTGCCAGTAAGTAGAAGCCCTAAGCCAACCAAGACATCACCATAGGGGTCAGACTGAGAGGCTATGGAGACACTTCTTATCAATCATCTTATGAGTGATTAAGACTCATCCAGATGCATAGGAAAATAATTTAATTTGAAGTTAAAATAAACTGACAAATTGGATGTGGCCACTCAGGCAGAAGAAGATTCTGAGCACATGCTTCCATTGTCTCAATGTATAGCATAATGACTAAGTTTGATCTGGTGTCTTTGTCTCAAACTCCAGGAACTCATGTGCCAGAGAAAAAAATTGTGGTCTTCTCTTCCTTTCCCTTCTTCTACTTCTCTTTCTTCTCTACCTCCTAGTTCTTTTCTTTTTTTTTTACATTGAAGTCCATACTACCAAGAAGCTGAGAGCCCATGAAATTGATAACCCTGTCTCAGGAGTCCTTGGTTCCAAATTTTCAACTATGATTATGGAATTTTCTTTTTTAAATAAATTTTTTTAACGTTTATTTATTTTTGGGACAGAGAGAGACAGAGCATGAACGGGGGAGGGGCAGAGAGAGAGGGAGACACAGAATCGGAAACAGGCTCCAGGCTCTGAGCCATCAGCCCAGAGCCCGACGCGGGGCTCTAACTCCCGGACCGCGAGATCGTGACCTGGCTGAAGTCGGACGCTTAACCGACTGCACCACCCAGGCGCCCCTGGAATTTTCATTATTAGAACCGAGGATCAGAAGAACATATCTATCAGTACCCCAATTATTTTTTCTTTTCTGGAAAACTGAGGACGTGCCTTGGCTCTGTTCTTTATAAAATACACTTTTCATGACTTCTAAATGCCCACGTTTGATTTTCCACTTAACTAGTCCATCCTCAACTTCTCAATATCCATTGTTTAAGGCAGGAATGCAGCTCCATGTCTCTTATAGGAATTTGATTCTCTCATTGGTTTAGAAGAATCCCGCCCCCGGATGTGTTTAATTCAGTTATCATGATTTTCATTTTGCTTTTAACATAATTTGAATGGTTTGGGAGGAGGCATATGCTGTCCTGTAAAACACAGTCCTAACACCTCTCAATTGTTTAGTTTCTGACTTCTTCCTACATTTATGATGGTTGCTTAGGCCCTAAAGGCATTTCAGTTTGCAACTCGTATTCAAATGAAAATCAACAGTAATATGATTTAATGATGGTTCAAGATGTCTTCAAGAATATGTATATAGGTTCACCACACAATATATTTCATTTCACATTTTATATCTTTATGATCAGGTTCTGTGCCAACAACATTCTTACCATATCCATTTGAAAAATTCGTTGTCATTTTTGCAGGATTTCACTTTTCTGTAAAATGAATATGAATTTCACAGAATCATTTTTGGAAGAGAAATTTGTCCTAGCAAATATATTTGGACCTTTGTCTGCCATTGATAGTTTAGTGGTTTCAGATACAGAAGTGATGGCAACCTTCCAAATATTTTTTAAGCCTAGGTATCTTTGTGGCTGTCAAGTCCAGCTGTATAGATATTTTTGAGAGACTGTTAATATTTAGGGGATACATACACAGTATAAGAGATAACTTGTTAAAGACATTTGTTTTATTCAAGTGAGGGAACCTACTGATCAATAGCTAATACATAACAAGCTGTCAGTTGGGTTCTCATTTAAGGAAGCTATCCAACGACCAAATGAGGATCTGACCCCAATGGACATCTGAGGGTATAAAATAGTTTGGACTTAAAAATATAAATTGCAATTAGTTTGCAATACAAAAAAAATGCCAGTTATGTTTTTTAGCATATTTTATTATAGGTTCATTCTGAATATGAAAAAGACATACTGTACTTACCAACCCAAGGGAAATAATAAATAATTATTACTCTGTTGAGGTATTTTTATATTCTTTCCTTTCTGTTTTTCATAAGTCAAGTTACTAAGAAGTTGACTTTAATACTAAAATACAAAATACTTGTATTTTACTATTTTAAATGTCTTTTCTTATAAAACTCAAAGACCTAGTTTCCAAATGTGGATCAACTTGTTTGTCCTTGAAAAATTTACATTAATTCTAAATACCACTTATGCAGATACCAGAGAAAAAAGGTTGAGTATTTACTGGAAAAGTAAGAGATGAACAAGAACTATTGCAATAAACTATTAAAAAGAATGAGAATTATGTAAATCTTTGTAGAAAAGAGTATCTGCATTTTCAGTGACACAAAGCCTCAATGCATGCAGTCTTCACACATTAAGACTGTGAAAAATTAAGGCTAGCAGGAGACCTAAAACACCTTTTGTTGAATACTTCATTTAATAAATGAGAAAACTATGATTTGGCCAGATGTGGAAGAACTGGAACCAGAATCCACTTTTCTTAATGCCTAAACCAATGTTCATTTTGCTACTGCCCACACCCACACAGGGCATCATATGTGGTCAGAACAACTACCATTTGTCTGGCATGGAAAGTCTTTATTCTCTATATTAAAACCTATAGCAATCCTGTAATATAGGTTTTAATACCCCAATTTTATTCATAAGTCAATTATAAATTTCTATGTTAAGATGGAGTAACTTGTTCAAAGTCACCTTACAGAGCCAGCAATCTAAGAAAAGCTTGTCTGAATTCACCCTCTTCTTGCTGCAGAACTATCCATTTAATTAAAAAAAAAAAAAAACAACCACAAACAGATCTGTAGAGTTGTATAGGAAATGGAAAGTACAATATACTGATTGGCTTTTCTCTTTTCAGCTTTCCCATTATGTAGATAAAGTTAAATATTTATGTAAAATTTATAACCTGTACTCATGATGGGATATTTGATCCAGAGAAACCTGAGAATAGCTAATCCACCCCACTCATTTATAAATGAGGTAATTAAGACCAGAAAGGTCAAGCACTTTCCACCAGAGGGATAGTTGTAAAACTAGATCGAGCAAAAGTTCTGGCTTGAAGTTCTCTGGTTCCTCCACAAATCACATTTTTGTGGGTGAAGTGTGGGGAGGAAAGACAAGGAAAAAGGGCCGGGAAGTCATGTAAGTCCCACAGAGTGAGCTGGGTCCTGACAAAGTCAATGTTAGTACAATTTTTTGGAAAGATAGTGCTGTTTGACCTTCAAAGAGCCTCATAACTTTTAGCTTTTCTATATATCTTATGAGGGACACATGATCAGAATGTGCATTCCATGTTTGGCTAAGAAAAGAGAGCCAGTAAATTTTATATTTCATTGTGTCCTCCAAAATGTATATTTTGTCATGAGAAGTGAAAAATAAAATAACTTAGTTAAAACACTATCCAGCAATTAATTTTCATTTTCTTTTTTATCTAAGTCTTGTCACTGATTTATCCTTAGAGAAATTGTTCTGGTGAAAAGAAAAGCATCTACAGCACATATAGTAATTTTCCCCATATCTAGTTTAACTCATTTTTGGGGGGAGAGCGAGGTGGCTATAAATACCTTTACCACTTGATCTTGTAACCTTAAACGAGGGCAAAACTCCCGTTGGCACTAACAAGAATTTTGACGGCGGATAGTTACAGAATTGGGTCCAAGACGATTATGAAGCAATTTGGTTCTTTCCCAAGAGATAGAAACTCCAGCACGAATTTCAGATGGAACACACATACAAGCACCTTGTCCATATTCCTAATAATAACAAGAATGAAAGGAAGAAAGAAAGCCAGGAATTCTTGCAGGCTTTAGCCAGCTTGCTTCAAAAGCCTGTCAGCTAAACAAATAAAGTGAGATTGTAGGAGGGAAAGGCAGGAAATTAACTGCTGTGGGCTATTAGTTAATGAGTAGTCCAACGAAAAGGATGTTATGGCCATGGAAGTGCACCCATAAAATGATAAAAAATTAACATTACCAAAAAGAGTTAGCGTACACAAATTAGATTTTTATTCAATTCTGAAGTTTATTGCTTTCTTGTGGGATCTGCCTCCAACCAGCTACAGAAGCTTTCCCCTATCCCCTCGTCCCCAAACAAGATGAGCGAGATCAATCAAAAGATTGAAACTTTGAAGCATGGTTAGGCTGCTGGGTAAAAGCATGCAAAATATGTCTGAGACTTCATTAAAAAATGCCTACACAACACCTTGGGTAAAACCCATAGCAGCTTGGCATTGCCGCCTCATTAAGAGTAAAATGAAGTGGTCATTCCCTGAAGACTGCCCCTGCTATAGTCTGACCAATCCCTGGGGGAGTCCTGCTTACACTCAGTGATTTAAAGCATAAATGGACACATGTCTTCTCAACTAGGGCTGGGCAAGGATCTTTTGGCTTTAGGCAATGCGGCCCATGCAATCTGTCCAGCCTCACTTTTAAAAGAGGAGACTGAGTAGGGCACCTAGGCGGCTCAGTTGGTTAAGCCTCAGACTTTGGCTCAGGTCATGAGCTCACAGTTTGTGAGTTCGCGCCCCGTGTCAGGCTCTGTGCTGTCGGTTCAGAGCCCGGAGCTTGCTTTGGATTCTGAGTCTCCCTCTCTCTCTGTCCCTCCCTCAGCTCTGTCTCTCTGTGTCTCTCAAAAAATGGATAAACATTAAAAAAAAAATAAATAAAAGAGAAGACTGATAGGAGATAGTCTACAAAAAACTTTTTGCTTACCTTCAACTATTTGAAAACAACTGAATTATCAACAACTTATTTGAAGAATTAACTTATTAAAATAAACGCTGCTCTGGAAGTAAGAAGGACTAGAATTTTGAGATAGGGACAATACATGGAAAGAGGGACGTTCTTGAAACAAAAGCTCTGTAACCAGCTATCCCTATACCAAGTGCCTTTGGGAACTAAAAACTAATAAGCCCTCGGGAAGGGAGAGGATCCAGGCTTTTTGCAATGCGTTTTCTGTGATCGTGCTATTTAAGGAGCAGTTCAGGGAGCATACACCTGGGAGCTCATTAGAAATGCAGAATTTGGGACAGATCCCAAACCTCCTGAATCAGAATGTGCATTTTAACAAGATCCACCCAAATCATCCCTTTGCACATGAAAGTTTGGGAGGTGCTGCTCTGAGTCAAGGGTTCACAATGGCGAATATCACTAGACAGTAGTAATAGAAATCCTTATAATACCATTCAACCTGGGCAACTTACTTTTAAACACTTTTTCTGTCAATGTGCTTTCAAGGAGCTAATGACACAAGAGGTTTCTGAGTTATGCTACTACAGAGTACCATTACTTTGAGACCCTGTAGTTGGTTGGGTTTGACATAAAATGATGTGGGCCAACTATTTTAGTTAAAATATTGATAGCACCATTACCAACTTTTATGCTGGAGGTGAAGAAAGTGCTAGAAATAAAGTGTGTGTTTTTCAAGGTTAAATCTTTAAATAATATAATGCCCTGAAAAGGACATAGAGGGGCTTAGCCCACAGCTGTCTGCTGAGTCGTTTTACACTAGTCATTTCCAAACCAAACTTCTTACAATCAGAACTAAACACATGCTGTCAAGGGCAAACCTGTCATCACCTATACTTTATGTTAGCACATGCATGTATGAGTCAAATGTGTGCTGCTGAGATATCCTTCAGCTAATTCTATGGCTGTCATTAATGGCTCTATTTTTATAATAATTTTTTGCTTGTATGTGTGCTTTTGTTGTGAGTTTGCAAAAAAAAAATACAACAAAAACATCAGCCTGGGTATTAGACTGATTCCTAAGAGCATAATAAATGCCATGAAGACTCATGTTAGATGGACGAAGGTCCGTTAGCCAAATTTTGTCTACGAAGATCTTGGCTGTCATCTTGAAATTTATATTTACAAAAACAGACATATTCCTAGCTTTCTTATGTTTAGTTACTACTGTATTATGGTTCCGTGATTTATGGATTTACCAAAATCAGTGTTTTCTAAAGTATGTTTGGAGGAATATAAGTGATAAGAGACATTAAGGGACCCGTGGTTAATTAAATTTAGAAAATATTGGAATAAATGAAATTATAAAGATAACTTTTCTGCATGACATCTTATAGCCTCTAGTGTGCTAAGATACATCATTAACACTCAAAGCGGGGATATAATATACGATGTTTTTGACCTCAAAAGCCAGTGTTAAAGAGTATTCTCTATGATTACTGTCCTCAGTTACATACTTTGGGATACCCTAATCTAATCTAACTTCTAATCCTGTTTGGAATTTCATTCTTAGAGGACCGTATTATACCACTCACAGTAAAAACAAGAAACTAGCATATTTGTAGTCTATGTTATAAAATTTAGCACTTGTGTATATACTTTTGTAGTTTTCATTATTGTTTTGCCTCCCAACTAGATTGTAACTACTTAGGCAGTATGAGTCATGCCTGATGCTTCCATATCCACCATGGATTTTAGCACTGTGTTGGACATGGTAAGTAATAAAATAATTACTGGTCTACTGACCTGTGCTAAAATTAAGGATTTCAGGTTTCCGTGGGGTATTTAGTTGCTCTAGCATTTTAAGATTTGATGAGATAGATAATCCATTTACTTTAAATAGAACTTTCTTGGGGCGCCTGGGTGGCGCAGTCGGTTAAGCGTCCGACTTCAGCCAGGCCACGATCTTGCGGTCCGTGAGTTCGAGCCCCGCGTCAGGCTCTGGGCTGATGGCTCAGAGCCTGGAGCCTGTTTCCGATTCTGTGTCTCCCTCTCTCTCTGCCCCTCCCCCGTTCATGCTCTGTCTCTCTCTGTCCCAAAAATAAAATAAAAACGTTGAAAAAAAATTAAAAAAAAAAAAATAGAACTTTCTTTTGATTTTGTAAACTTTGAGCCTACATCCAATAAGCCTTTGTCTTTTTGAGCTGATAAATATAAATGTTTCTTGTATAGGATTATCAGAGTACTGCCAACATCTGGATCTTTTTCCAGATTTAAGTCTTTAACACAGACTCCACCTGTGTTATAAATGCTAGAGAGGCTTTCTTCATGTGCAGGAAGCAGACATGCCAGAAAAATTTCAACACAAATGCCCCATAAATTTGAATCTGTTCTGTTATTCTTTCAGCACCAGTGAGGTCCTTAATGAGACCCAACAGTTGTTCGAGTTTGACCCTGCAGGATGATGTTGAAATTGTAAGTCTGAAAGCTACACAAACCTTTATTCATGTCTAAGGGGCTGAGGCCCAGGGAAGTGAGGTCACTGTCCTTTAGGGATATTCACAAAGCCGCCTGCATTTGGTCTTGTTGACACATCATTCGTAGAAGTACAACTGCCATTAAAATAATAACAAAAAGAATAACAGTTTGCTATGAAGTCCATTTGTTGCTTTTCTCTATGCTCACCCATACTGTGAGCTCCTTCTTGAATTTAGTTTTTTTTTTACATGGACATTTCAAAATTAAGGAAAGAAAAGCACTTTCTAAAGCTTAGAAATTCAACTTAACATTCCATTCCCCGGTGGGGGGGGGGGGGGCGGGGGTGTGATGAGTAATGCAGAAATTAGATATTCTTATTCCCACTATTTCAGGCCCTTGAAAAATTCTCTTGATAGTCGGTTCCTTTTTATTTTTTGGCAGTAGATCCTATAAATACACAGGTATTCGGGATGATATGGAGAGCTTGTATTGAGTTTCATGAATAAGTGAATAATGGTCACTCATGCCCAAACCTATTCAAAAGTATGTTGGTTTATAATTGACTAGATTCTATCCAGTTATAGAATTCAGATTACCTTACCAGACACACATTTGGGTAATATTTGGAATTGTCTTAGTCCTTTAAATTGGCATCTTGGTGAGTAGGGAGAACAAATTGCTTCTTTCTGCACTTAAAAGATAAATATCTTTGATTGTTTTACATATCTGTCTTAGGTGGTTTGGCTAATTATCTGCCTAGAGGCAGAAATATTCTTTATTATGTTAGTTTATTTATCCTTCAACTGATTCCTTTTTGTAAAAAAAGTTGGCATTCCACGCTGTGAAAAACAATTTAACCTCCCCTTAAGGATTTGTGTCCCCCGAGGTAAATTTTATTCTCAGGCATAAAGGTTAAAAAAGGTAAGAAAGTAAGATTTCAAAGTCAAGGAGATGCCTCAGAACACCTCTCAACACTTCTACTCCCACCTTGTTCTCATCTGGACACCATTAGGAGAACCACTAAAATTGAATTCAACTGCTATGTATTATGCATGACTGCATTGTTTACTGTATTGTTTTATGCTGTTCAGTTCACCTGAGATGAAATCAGGCAAAGGAGGTAAATTAAGTCTACCTTCAAAACTCTAGACTGCTGACTCTTATAAAAATGGATTTACTAGTTTATCTAATGTTTTACAAACTCATTTTATTAAGTTGTAAATCATATCACCCGGTACTACTACATCAGAAGGTAAAATTAATGATAGAGATAAGGACATTAGCAAAAGCCACAGCATGGCTACATGACAACATGAAAAAATTGATGAATAGCAGCTTAGGAGCAGTGACACAGGGTTCAGATTTAATTTGAATGGTGAAGGGCATCATCCTATTCAGCCGACTGGGTAAGGGTAAGTTCATATTGGCACATGGTTTGATGTCCTCATGGGTGACACAGAATAGTGGTACAGTGAGAAAATGACATGTGGTATTTTGAAGACCAGAAAAATAAAAATTTGAGGTTAGCCCTGAATGGAAGTGCTTTTTCTTTTCCAGATAAAGAAACATTATCCAGTAATTCTGAGCTCTAAAACTGTTTTTTTTTCCCATTAACTCTTTGGAAGTAGTCTAAAAAGAAAACGAAATTGATGGCAGGGTTGTGAGGTCATGGTAAGTGTAGGTGGCAGATAGACAAATTTGTGAGTGAAAATTTAATATCTGTGTAATTTTATCAGAATGCATGCTACATCAGGAATTTTAGTACCTTTCACATAACAAATGTACTTTCTATCCTTCATTATACCAATGCTCATGCCATCTTAAGGAAGGGGATGGATTTAAATAGAAGATAAAAGGGTCTCTAATTTTACTTAGAGTTGAAGAAGTTGAGCTATAAAGTGAATGTCAGTGTAGGTAATACTTTCTATAAAAAGTTCTAAGTCATCAACAATCAGTTACTCTCAAGATTGATCATAATGCATCATTAGCCATCAAGCTTTATTTTGATTAACATTTAGTTCAAGCAACAACTTATGCCATCAGACCTGGCCACCAACCTGTCCTCTTATCACCTGCATCAGAAACTAGCTCCACCATGGTCATTTATTTGAGCACGTGTCCCACCTGAAGCTGCAGTCACAGCACAAGGAAAGTCAGTGACTGCTCCTCATCACAAGGAATTCGGAAATCCTGACTTCCTTGCTTTACTGTGTCAAGAGTGCTCATGAAGATCAGAAGGTGTCACTTCACAAATGAGGAAAATAAGACAAGAAAAAGAAATCCTCCCCTTTTATTCACCTAATGACAGATCTAGGAAGTGCATTCTGGTTTTCTGTCTCTGTTATAATAAGCTTGATCGCAACAAGTAATCAGTTTGCTGCCTTTTTCTTCTTTCGTGAAAAAAATACTGCCTATATCTTGGATGAGTCTCAGAAATAAGGAAAATGTCTATTTTCAGGGGGAAAAAATGAACCTGTGACACAAAATGTAAAACTTACATTTTTCTTTTATGGAAGGGACTAAAACTAACTGAAGTTGTAGTCTCAACAAGAAAATGAGAGAATAAGGTATTCAACAAAATCTTTAAAATGATATAACATTGAACCAGTTACCAGACTCTGAAAATGAATCAATCTACGTATACGATGATAAAGATTTGGAGATGCTAATACTGAAAATTTAGTATGTGTGTCAGGCCTCCTGCCTGGTTTGAAATGAACACATTTAAGGCTCAGTGCATGTGACTGTTTCCTGGTTTATGAGTGAGACTGAGGCAAGTGTACACTTGCCCAAGAAAAGTAGACCTCTCCAGAGCTCCCCTTCTGACCATTGAGGAATCACACTCACAGCATGAGATAATCAGGTCTTCGCTCATAAAATAACCACATTCGTGTTTCTTTATTCCTGTAAGACTAAAAATTGATTTTTAATGATGAGCAAGCAAATTCTGTGTCTTTGAAATAGAAGCAGGGTTTTAGAAACTTTTATTTCAGTGCATGATACATACGGGATCACTTGTTCACCTTTACAATGATGTGGGAGGGGCTCAGTGCTGTAGCACCTAACCTAAATATTTTCCCTTTCTTTCTTTGTTTCTTTCTTTGTTTCCTTCTTCTTCTTCTTCTTCTTCTTCTTCTTCTTCCTCTTCTTCTTCTTTTTCTTTAATAAGTAAAGAAACAGGCTAGGATCTTGCAAGTGTCTTCAGAACCTATGGGCAATGGTGAACATGCCCCAGCATCATGGGGCTTTTCTTCAATATTGCTTTTTTTCTTTATTGCTTTTCTTCAATATTGTACCTTTTATATCAATTACAAATGGAGGAATAGTGCACAAACAAGGATGATAGGAGCGGGAAAGAAAAACAGAAAAGAACACAGAGTGTTATAGGAAATAAGGCAAAGTATAGAAGGCAATAAAATATAGTTGAGAGGAGTGCCTGGACAGGAATGTCTACATGTGATCAAAAGGTATATGGCCAAGTTGATCATCTGTATTGTGTTAATTTACTGTATTAAAAGTTGTACTTAATCACTTTTTACTCATTTGAATCTCCTTATATGATAATCTTATTATCTACGTAGAGTTTGGAAGTTTCATTTTTTAAAACTTAGGAAACAATTAAAATGGAGAGATTAAAGCAATTACTAACTTTAATTTTGGGGGCAACAAATATTTATTAATGTCCACATGCACTGGAGACAAAAGGATTTAGGGAATAAATAAGAGGTCAGCATTCTAAGAAGCACAGGTAAAAGTAAACCAAGAATTAAGGATAATGAAAATAAATACAATATGATTACAGCTGATTTTCACCTTGAGAAAGGGGTCACTGATTAGTTTAGCATGGAATGGATACTAGCGATTATTGAGTGGTTTCTAGGGAAAGAACAATGATGGTGGAGGGTGGAGGGAGTGTTCTCACAGGAACTGACCCACTAGCAGGTTTCATGTAAGAAAATAAAGTAGCAAAAATAACTGGTGCCTTTTTATGCCTTATCAATAAAGAATAGATCTTCATAAAATGTTAAGTAAGGCAAAATTATGTAGTATCAATGCAGACTTTCTTCACTTGCCCATTTAGAAGACCTCTCTTACAAGACGAGAGAAAAATATTTTAATTGTTCTTTCAAGTGCACACTCTTAAATCTTAATCCAAATACAGATCAGTTCACTGGTAGTTATCCATCAAGTTATGGCTGTATGGATCAACTATTATATTATTAAGCCAATTATTAAAGGCAAACAACGTGGCCATGTTTCAAAAGTGATCCTGATATTTTGATAGTACAATAATCCTGTTTCCAACTCTTTACCCAGTTTCCAATGTTTGGGTGGACAGACAATTTAGAGGATGCTGCGCCAGTCAACATTTCTCCCCATTCTGGGAGGAGGATTGAGGAAACCCACAAGTTCATAAGAACTTGTCTACCAGCATTCAGATCTCGAGAGTATGGCCGAGTGCAAAGCTGCATTCGTGGAAACAAAGGTTCTTACCCTGCTGGACTGGGTGGTTGGAGACTTCGCTCCTTCAGACCCCATCACAAAGTATGTTAGTGAATAAATTCTTAAAGACAAAAGGTTTTCCTGCAACCCTTTTAATAAGCAAGGCTCTGGACTAACTGTCTGGAAACAAGGTGGGTGAGCTTTTAGAAATAAAAAGTAAATGCCTGACTGTTCTGAAAAACAGCATAAATAGCATATTTGGGTTTACACTGTGCTAAATGTTGTGCTAGAACCTGTAAAGAAAATAGAAACTACCTTGTTTTTCATGGATAAGTATCATTTGAGTAGTTATATTGCAACAATGTGGTGACTGTAGGGGTCAAATAATCAGAGACTAGGCCCTTGTGACGAGCCACTCCTCCTTTCTTTCATTGTTTGCCTTCTCCACAAAGACAAACTGTGCAATTCTCTTTTTGTAAGTTAGATGATAATTCAGTGTATTTATACACTGTTTACTTTATTTAATAAATCATCATATCTAAGGATTTCCTAAATTAATGCTAAATAGAAAAGAGTAGGAAAGAGGTAAATATTTTCCTCCTGAATCTAATCTTTTATTAATCTGCATACATGTTATTCCAAATATATACATGTAGATCGCCACATATATATGTGCATAGAATGTATAAATACATATATATTATACATGAATGATTTATTACAGAAATATCAGTGTTTCTAGATTACACTGCATACTTGATGAGCTGTCATTAGTGCAGAAAGGATACATAGCTTTTCAACAAAAGAAAAGAATGAGGCTGCCAGAGTGTTGCAGTGGTTTGGGCTTTTTTTTTTTTTCCAGCATCCATCCCTGCCAATCTCTGCACTGCCAGTAGGGAAAACCATATCCATGGCAACCAACCGTACCATTCCAACCCACATCAATGACGCCTCCAATCTAAACTGTCAAATATTCTATGCACATCATGTAAAATAGGTCTCTTTCCCCTTATACCTCTGTGCATCTCGTTTCCGTGGCTACATGTTTATGCAAATGAGAATTGTCCTTTCTCTCTCAGGTTGATTGAACACTGAATTTGTTTTGCACCTTGGCAATGCAAAGCCATGCTGTCTTGCCACCTGGTCTACCACATAATTGCAAAAAATTACATTATAATGATAACTGTCCCCAAATTAGCCTGATAACACCATCTACCTGCCTTGTGAGCGAAAGAAACAGTGTGCAATAAAGAAGGATGTTAAAACAGAGTCGAGATAGGGGAATAATGTTTAATTGGCTCTCCAGAGTCTACTAATTTTCAGAATTGGAAACCTAGTGTTTGATTTGTTCTTTTTAGTCAGTGAGAAGAAAAAATATCCTTCATAAATTCTGAATGACAAATTTGCCCATCCTTTTTTGCATGTGGTTCCAGCATCCCAGGGAATCTAAAGTGTCATTTCCTCTCTGGAAGAAAGGAAGCACAAAACAAGCTAGGTACGTACTCTAAATTTTCACTCAGTATCAGCTCCAGCTATAAATTTCCCTCAATCCCTGTGTCTCCCTCATTCTTTTTCCCCAACCCCCTCAAAATCTTGGATCAATATCTTTCTGTTATAGTTAAGATGCAGGATTTTTATAGGATGGCACATATTAAAATTAGAATACCTAGAATAAAAT
This sequence comes from Prionailurus bengalensis, assembly GCF_016509475.1. Lineage (NCBI taxonomy): Eukaryota > Metazoa > Chordata > Mammalia > Carnivora > Felidae > Prionailurus > Prionailurus bengalensis. The sequence continues at coordinate 151,182,094 of NC_057343.1, read as the reverse complement.
TAGAATAAAATAAAGCTGGGAATCTAAAAGAATTGCCTTCTTTCCTTCCCCATCTCCTTGAATCTCTTGCTCCCCACATTATTATATCCTGTAAATAATTTTGTTGTGGTAGTGGTTAGTTTCTTTTTAAGAAAAATCACAATTAAGCATCTTGCAAACTATAAAAATGATCAATTCCCTTTTATTCCATTCATTTTTAAGTATAACTTACATTGAAATGGTGACTTTGACTAAGGATATTTTTAATGCTAATTTTTCTACAAAAAAGGACATGACAGGTAAAAATGTAGTTTGTAGTATATTTCCCCAGGGTGTAAGTGACAAAATCAAAGATACTAAATTCTATTATGATAAATGTTGGGGATATTATTATTTCTCCCACTGCTTAATTCCTCTCTTTCTGCAAAACAAATCCTTCACTATTATTTTTTTAAACAGGAACAATTTTATACAATTCATGAGATTTTTGTCTCCGACTGATCTTTTGAACTTTGTTTATAAAGACTCTGAGTCACCTTTGAGTAGATTACGGAGACACAAAGGTTACAAAGATGGACAAAGTCTTTTTTTTTTTTTTTAATTTAATAGATCATCTGTAAATGTGTCCTGGCCAAAAATAAAAAGTACAAAATTTCCAAAGCCAGAGCTGTAACCATCTTTTCTCCCATCTCTTTCTTCAAACTCTACATACCTTTTAGGTATTAGCTGAAGCCCCACTTTCTCCCTGACTAAGATCACAAAGTGATGACTTCCTTCTCTGATCTCTTGGCTCAATGAGTGCTGCCTTTTCAGCATTTCATTAGATGCCATTTCCTCCAGTCTGACTTGTCTCTGACACAATTGTAAACCCTGGGGCAGAGTTGGAGGAAAATAAATTCATATAATTCTTTTGTCTTTTCAATCCTTAAAGTGAATATTTTGCTCAGTTAAATTGAATATCAAGTCTTGATTGTTGCTGGGTTTTAGGCTGAGACATTTAGGCAGTGAAAAGCTAATAAATATGCCTCAGGTCATGGCAGAAGAGAAATCAACTTTTAGTGGTGTTCACTATTGTTCAAGAAATCATGTCAAATGTTTTACATAGGCAACAATAATCTGTTCCTCATTAAAATTTACTTTTAAGTAGTAGATTATATTTTTCAAAAGCAATAATATTTGAAAGAGAGGACATGATGTCCTTAAAAATTCTGTTTGATTGTTATATCCCCACCGATAATGTTGTTTCCTGAACACTGCTCTTGCTTCTTTGGGGAATTACTAAGGAAGTGGAAGACCCGATTTTATAAAGATTACGTTCAAATAAGGTGATAAATACATGTAAACACAGGTGATGCAAAATTAAACACCATGGCTCAGTATCAATTATGACTGTTAATATCACCATCTAGTCGATTTATGAAATGTAATATATAAATTTCTAAGTGTTTTGGAAGGCTAAAAAAATGATCATTGATGTCATGTCCTAGAAATACAGTATGGATGAACAGCTTAAGTCAGATTTACCTGAGGAAGACAAATATTTAAGGACCTGACTTCCATAAGGTCAATTTTTTTAAAACCTAGGGTTTGTGAATTTGAACTTTCTTCACTCATTCTCAATATTGGAACTCCTCATTCTTCTAAATAGCCTTTTTTTTCTGGGCAGAAGAAACTTGCTTTTAGAGTTTTACTCTATTGGGGAATCACTTGCTGAATCCGCCCTATTTCTCTTTGACTTTGCCCGTGCACGTAAACTGAAGTGGAGGTACAAGTTGGCATTTATTTGCAAAGTATAAGGGCCCAAAAAGTTTGTTTGAGTCCCACAGGTGAAAAAGAAGAGAGTTTATGCAAATGACTAGAAATTGCCTTCATTCTCTTATCTACTTTTTGTATCTACATGGTTAATACTACCTAGATTTCTCCCCTAAAGAGATCTTTTTCATGGAATCGTTACAGAGAAAAATAAACTAACAAAATCCAAGAGTCTGTCAACCACAAGTACCTACTAACTTGTGAGGTGATAATACTATTATCAAATAAATAATAATCACAAATTCTTATGAGACTCTATGTTCAAAGCACTATTTTAAGCACTTTGCATAACCTAAATCATTTAATACACATGACAGCTTTATAAATTAGGTACAATTTTTTATTTTGTTTTACAGATGAGAAAACTGAGGCATATAGGGGTCCTCAAAATTACACAGCTGGGAAGTAGATCTCCAAGACTAGATGATCTTGCTGTAAAGTCTCTAAAGTCTTAACCTTTTCATTTCTATGCCGTATGACCTTTCAAGAAATATTTTTATTTTCAATGATCACAATAAAATTTTATCAGTAAAAAAATCTCTTGAAATTATGATATCCCCAAAATTCAATCATCATAACTCAAATTCCTTTTCATGTAATCTTTCAAAACATGAAATGGAAATTTCTCTTGGGAAGAAGAAACCTTTCTGAGAGACTTCAAAATTGGAAACATTACTTTTAATGCCAGCAATGATTTAGAAGACTCATGGTGATTTTTAAAATATCCAGATACAAGTTCACTCAGTGAGTCATATAGTTAATAAGTGCCACCACTGATCTTGGCTCGCAGGATCCAGCAGGGAACCAAAGAAAGCTCATGCCCTCATGGGACTCACACTCTAGTGAGAGGAGAGATTAGAGAAAAATTGAATAGGATAGGATAGAATAGAATAGAATAGAATAGGGGTGGCTGGATAGTTCAGTCAGTTAATTGTCTGACTCTTGATTTTGGCTCAGGTCATGATCTCATAATGATGAGATTGAGCCTGCAGTGGGGCTCTCTGCTGGGAGTTGGAGCCTGCTTAAGGTTCTCTCTTTCTCTCTCTCTCTCTTATTCCCTTTACCCCTTCCCAGCTCACTCTCTTTCTCTCTATATATCTCAAACAAATAAAAAAGAATAGAATGCAATGTAGTACAATACAATAGAAAACAGAGAGTAAGAAGTGCTATAGAGAAAAATTAAATAGGATAAGGGTATATGGAACAAGGAAAAGGAGGCTGCTCCTCTAACAGGCCGGAAATGGTGTTTTGGTACAGTGACATTTGAGCAGAAATCTGAAGGAAGTAAGGAGGGAGCCCAGAGTTTAGAAATTGGCTGGCTGGGGTAAAGGATTGTTAGAATGGCTGAAAAGTCTAAAGGAGAAATTGCTGCAGGAGATGCCATCAGTGAGGAAGCAGATGGTCAGATCATGGAGAATTGTAGGAAATTTTTACATACTCTTCCTTTTACTCTGAGAGAGACAGGAATACCTCCAAGCATTTTCAGCAGAGGAATGATAGGAACTGACTTCTTTTATAAAAGGATCACACTGACTCAGAGTGAAATGTGGAATGTAGGATTGGGTAAGATCCTGGAGCCCCGTTCCAGAGGCTGCTGTATCATCCAGAACAGTAAGTGATGGTGGCTTGTACCAGGATGGCAGGAGATGACTTGGGAGGAGAGATTTCTAAGTTGTAAACTTCAAGATTCTATAGTATATTAGATGTGGAATGTGAAAACTTGAGGCATCAAGGATGACTCTATTCCATCACAAAATGAAATGGAAAGTTTTATGCTTAGCTAAAAATTGTAGGTAAAAACTAAATATTTGAAATTAGTTAAAACCTACAAAACAGTTAAAATTCTTCTTGGACTCTCTGAATTTGTTAGATGCTCATTTTAAAACCATTATTGATCATTACTTCTTAATTGCCAGTATGTTTTCAGTGCTATCCAACCCTTTGTTGAAGATGACTTGATGGATTAGCAAAATTTTCTAACTTAGAAACAACAGTTCTTCTACCCAATACCTTTTTTTCTCATCTTCCAAATCTCAGATGTTCTCCCCTTTTGTCCTATTTCTTACACTGTTCTCTCTTAGTCTTTTTTGCAGACTCCTCTTCCTTGGCATTTCAACTCCAGTTCTTTCTTTGTGTTTTGTTATAGGCCATCTTTTTATATCAGTCTGTAACTCTACTTGGACGAGCTGCACCCCTAGAAAAGCTTTTGTCATTATCTAAGCCCTGATGGCACTGAATTTTTAGTCTTGTACTGTTCAGTATGGTAGCTACATGCTTCTAGTGGTTGTATGCCGCTATACCATCTATATATACGATAGTGGTACTAATAGCTAAGAGTGGAAATATAAGTAATAGTGGTAGGATTACGATACTACTGAATCTTATATATGCTATGTGTAACCATATATATATTGCATATGTTGTTTAAAATATATTATGTTTTTTCCTGTACATACATACCTATGATGAAGTTTAACTTATAAATTAGGTGCAGTGAGATATTAATAATAATGAACAATAAAGGAGAACAGTTATAACTATATACTACAATAAAAGTTATGTGAATGTGGTCTCTTTCTCTCAAAATATCTTATTGTCCTGTACTCACCCTTCTTGTGATGGTGTGAGATGATAAAAAGCCTACATGATGAGACGAAGTGAGGTGAATGACGTAAGCATTGGGACATAGCATTTGGCTACTAGTGACCTTCTGATGACAGGTCAGAAGGGGTGTCATTTATTTCTGGACTGCAGTTGATAGCAGGTAACTGAAGCTATTGAAAATGAAACTTTGGATAGGGAGACTACTGTATAATAAATGTGACATTTAAAATCGGTAAGGAAAACGTACAATTTGATAAAAAATTGTTGTGGCAAGTACAACAAGTTAACCACTTGGCAAGAATAAATTTAAATATGTAACCCACACCTTAAAATAAAATTAATTCTCTAAATGAATTGAATATAAGTATATAATAAAATGTAAAACTACTAGAAGGAAATACAAGTGCATATGTACAGGTGAAGAAAGCCCTTTCAATCAAGACTCAGAGCAAAAATTCAAAGATCTAAATAATTAAATATTTTAAGACATTTGTGTGGGGAAAAGTACCATAATCCAAGTGAAAAAGCAAATGACAGACAAGGAAAAATATATAACTATGAGTGACAGAAAAAGGTTGATGTCTGATGTAGAAATCTTACAAACTAGTAATAAAAAGAACATATAACAGGCAAGGTACAATAATCAGAAATATAAATGATAATAGGTGATGAAAAATATTTCATCTTACCAGTAATCATAACCATGGACAAAAAGACTAGATATCCTCTCTTTTCTCATCAATTATCAGGCTGTCAAAGAGTTAAAGAAGGAAAATGCTCAGTGTGGTTCCCTGAAAAGAAATGGGCTCTCACAAATTGCTGACTGGAGTAAAATTAGTAGAAACTTTGTACAGTGTAGTTGGAAGCAATGTATTTAATTCAGAAATTCCACTTCTAAATTTCTTTTTCAATAATCATAGAGATTCATAAAGATAGAAATGTGAAGATATATATTACAATATTATTATAATGGGGAAAATCTGAAAATAATTTAAATATACAGTTATAGGTTATCACTTGAATAATGTATATATCCATAAAATGGAATTCTTTTCAATAATTACAAATGATGGGGTCAACCTATATCGATCAATATGTAGTATGTTGATGATATGTTGGTAAATGCAACATATCCAAAAAATGTCATACTATGATCCCACTTTAAAGATACATATATTTCATCCATGCACATTGAAAATAACATATAAAATATTGTTCAAAATGCTACTAGTGGTTACATACTATTAGCAGAAATAAAACTAATAGCAGTTATGGTAGTAGGATTATGGGTAATTTTTTTCTGCTTGCTTTTATTTTTTGCATCTATTTTCTACATAAATATGAATAATTTAAATAACTTTAAAATGCAAGAAACAAATACATTTATTTAAATATCGTGATTATTAGCAATGCTAGAAGCCTTAGACCAGATGCTATGTTTATGTCATAAGAGCTCACTTGTGCCACATTTCTTCTCTACCTCCTGACACAGTGACATCTCATGTCCAGAATCTCCACAGAACATCTATGTAGGTGCTTGTATTGGAGCCCACAGACTTCAGTTCAACTCTGCAGAAAGCGAATGCTGCCCTGCTGTCCCTAGGACAACATAGTAGTATTGGCATTGGGTGCCTGAGTTCAGAGGAGACTGTTCTTAATCCCTTACAAAAGCGTTCACTGGGATTTCCGTGCACTCTTGAGACAGCCTCGTCCTCCTTGTGCTAGGAGGATGGTTTGGTTTCAAGTTCTTTATTCTAAAATAATTATTATGTTTATCTTTAGAACTTTGTTCTAAAACAATTATTAAAAACAATAAGAGTTTTGGGGTGCCTGGGTGGCTCAGTCGATGAAGTGGCCGACTTCAGCTCAGGTCATGATCTCAGGGTTTGTGAGTTCGAGCTCCATGTCGGGCTCTGTGCTGACAGCTCAGAGCCTGGAGCCTGCTTCCGATTCTGTGTCTCCCTTTGTCTGCCCCACCCCCTCTCACACTCTGTGTCTGACTCTCAAAGTAAATAAACGTTATAAAAAATTAAAAACAAACAAACAAAACCAATAAGAGTTTTGCTCATTTGAATAGAAGCTCCCATTTATTTTTCAAGGATTCTTGTAAACTATGTTGGCTGCTGTCATCTTCTCACAGGTTAGGAAAAAAAGATTCAGAGATTTTACATGATTTTTTTCAAGGTGGCAGCAGGAGGATTCAAACTTGGTTATTTTTCTTTCGAATCTGAAGATCTAATTTATTTTATCACATAGCTTTCTACACTTGTCATTGAAAGCCAGAAACTTTAAATAACTAGCAAGAAGAGAAAAACCAAACACTTGTGGTTTTAAATTTTAATTGATGAGAAATTATAAATGATTACTTCATAAAATATTTTCCAACTTTATTTTTATTTTACAATGAGGAATAGCATAAAAGAGAAGATAAAGGGAAGGTAATCTTTAAATTCTGTAAAGAGACTATTTTCTGAAAGCTATTTCTTGCCCAAGATTTTTTTTTTAATTACTAGGCAAATAAAACTGAAATAAATACACTGTGAAATCTACTGATTTATATGTGTTACAGATGGTGTACTAGAAAGAAAACACTAAATTTGAGGAAAATATATATGACAATGCTGCAAAGTATATCGCCTATCTAATTCATCTAGTATTCTTCAAATGTAAATTATCATTATATTTTAAAAACAATCATATAGCTTATATCTTAAAAGCTAAAAGAAAGGTGGAAAATGGTCTAAATGTTTCTGAATCAAAGGTTTAGAGCTCTTTATAAAAGTGTAATTTGGTGTAATATTTTTCTGATGCTGAATGAGCCTCCTAATGCATTAATATCCAACCAGAAACAATGTCATGCTCTATGAACATCATTGTCAAAGTGTCCAATCAATTTGTTTGTATTATGAATCATCCCCTATTCCTGTTGGTTTTCTGCGCATCAACATTCAACTAATGGGCTCAAAGTCCATGTTACATATGTTAATCTGAAACTCCTCTGTATACAACCTCTGCAGAAATAACTGAAAAGGAGAGCATATCGGTCATATTACTTTCATGTTTGAAACCTAACACTTGCACACCCCAGGTCAATGCCAAATGGAGATTTTTCTGGTAGGTAATATAACTTTTCATTGCAAATTGGATCTGGCATGTGCTCTTGCAAATAGTCACATTTTTTTTTCTTGATTCATTCTTAAATTAGTTGTCAATGCAAGGTCAATAGTGACTTCTTTATGTCCTCCAGCTATGGGGATTGGTCCACAGCCTGCTGAAATGCTGATCAATTTTACATTATTTCATTTGTCTTCTTCATATTTACAAAAGTTCATTGGCATACAGACCCATGGGTCTGCATACTGTTTTTTAATGAGTTATAAACAGTTGTCCTCATTAAAATAATATGTTTTAGAATATTTGAAAAAGAAAAGGAAAAATCACACAGTTACCACAGCAACACAACCATTATTTGTATTTATTATCTTCTAGTCTTTTTTATTAGTGAATCTTTAAAAACCATTTTATATTTTTTTAAAAATGTGTCTTATCTTTATTTCTGTTTGGCTTGTAGATATACATAATTGCAGGAATCATAATCCTAGGTTCATGACAACATTCTCATTAGTGGTTCAAGCATGTACTTATTTGTAGTACTATAAAATCCCTCAGAAATTCACCTCCATCCTCCCAAAAACTATGAGTTCGACAACAACCTACACTGTACATTGTGTCTCCCAGCCCTCACCTACCTTTCCCCCCCAGAAGTGTCATTCAGAACTCTATTGTTACTGTTCCCTTACTTCACATGTATGAAAAATATATAATATATATACAATGTATATACAATGTAGATACATTGTATATATATATATTATATACATTATAAATATATGTAATGGTGGTGTATATATACATCTATATAAATTGTAAATTGTATCTATATGTGATCCTAAAAACTATATATTTTATTTCTGACTTTATAAAAAGCTTAGTATACTGCATGTGGTCTTTTGGAATCTACTTTCTTTAATAATCTTAGTACTAAGACTTATTCATAAGGTTGTCTGTCATTCTATGGCATTTGTTATGACTCTGTATAACAAACCACAGTGCACATGCCACACTTTTTTTTATCTGTTCTCACTTGGATGGGCATTTAGGTTGCCATTGTTATAGTCTTCATAACTATCAGTTTTAGTAGCTTTGTGGTGTTCCATCAATTTTCTTAATCAGTTCTCCATTTTTTAAAATTTAGTTGCATCTAATGCTTTGCTGTACTGGTCAAGGTTGAAGCGAGCACCTTTGTACGAATAGATTTTCTACACTAAATATTATACCTAACATAACTAGAAATGGAATTATTAAGTTGAAAGATATGGACATAATAGATATTGCTAATTTGCATCTCGAAGAATAACTCCATCAGCAATTGTACAATTACCAGGTTGCCATAAGCACGGACTTATTCCTTTTTGATTGTTAATTTAAGAGAGAGTTATGTTGTTTTTAGGCTTCACTGACTTCAGTCAATCAATATTGACATATTATAGAACCTCAGATCTGGAACCTTATCTTCTGATCTGGTAATTTTCATTTGAGGAGAAAAGGCATTAAGGTAAGCCATTACAAAGGTAAAGATTACGAGTGAAATAATGACTCATAGCCTGGCTTGAAAGTCTAGTTTCAAATTCTGAATGGAATATGTTGTCAATGAGTGTTACTTATTCTTACTAGAGTGATCCTCAACTCAGAAATGATGAAGCTGAAGCTCAAAAACAAAAAAGGAGGGACTTACCCACAACTTATATAGCAAATTTTCTGTCACATTATATTGCTTTACAACTCATCAAATACAAAGTAGACCATCCAAACTTTGATCTCATTTTCATTCTGAATGAACTCTTTTCCACATTCCTGTAGGATTTACAATCCTGGTTTTGTAATGTAGTTAGTGCTTGAAGATGCTCCTATCATTGTTGCTCTTTTTCATGAAAAGTACTCTTTTCTTGCTGATTCTTCTCCCTCCCATTTATCCTTTATAATAGGTTGCCCCATGCTAGGTCTGGCATAGTTCATTAATACAGACTGGCTGAGCCGGCCTGTTGGAAGTTAAAGTCTTTCTACATTGGAGACACTTGCCTACCATTCCCCTAAATAAAAGACTTATAAATTACATAGTATTGATATCTCATTTTCAACAGACTCCTTTTTTTTTAATATTCTCTATGTTCAATAATATTAATATTGATTACAGTTTTCATTACCATGTGGCATAATGTGCGTTGCAGTGCTTGTCTAATGTTTGTAAATTCCTGCTGTGATTTTTATGCCCTAGGAACGATCACATTACTTGGCCAATGGAAACGGTAACAGAATTTTTTTTTTTTTTTTTAGTCTCACGCAGGATGAGAACACTTGCCAGCACTCATATAGCACACTGGCTCTCTCTTCTCAATAACCACAACCACAGACAATTGTCGCTCAGCCTGATTCATCCCTAACAAAGCCAACACATATTTAACTCTTGGTCTTGATGACTAAAGTCAGCGATTTTACTCATCATAACTGCATGTTCCCACCCTTTCCTCCATGCCTGCAATCTGCATCTGAATTGCCCGGTGATTACTCTCCTCGGTTCATTTTGCCCACTCTTATAAACAGTTGCCAATCCTTTTGGCCCAGTGCAAAAATAGACCCCTGGATGGGTTTTTCGTTGAGTGTCTGAATACTGGACAAGTCTGTAAAAACAAATTCATATTTTCACTCTTGTCTTATTTCTCCCAACCTCAGCCTGGAACAAATAGCTTTCCCTAGGTTTTATTAAAAAGGAGTATGACAATATATAACATATTCTTTTTTTCTCCTTCTGATAGAGCAGTTTCCTTGACTATAGAAAGATGAATTTCACACATTTATCAGATAAAAGATTCTTAGCCCCTCTTCCTCCATAACTTAACTACAGCATACAACTGTTTTAGTTAGTAAAACCCTTTCCTGTGTTAAATGCATCCTTTCTTCACAGCCCTGACAGTCTATGCATTTCCTTGGAACGTGGGTTGATTTTATGTGCACAAAAAGTGGACGCTGAGCTCTTTAACACACTCTTCTCAATGGTAAGCGTACTCTGCACTGTAACACATAATGCATTTTCCCAAGGACTTTTTCTGTATTTTGAAAACAAGAACTGAAGGTATTTGGTAGATGTGGAACCTGATTCACAGAAAACTGAAATAATCAACTTGAGCTCAAACAGGCAGTGCCTGGGCAAGTTTGATCAGAACCTTGACCTTTTAACTCTCTATTTTGCTTTAACATTATGTAGAATCTTTTTTTTTCATCCAGCTAGAAAGAAAAAGAAAGAAAAAGCTTTAACAGACATTTGAGAATGAACCTCTTACTCGTCTTGATATATAAACCCTTGACTGTCAATGCTAAACAAGAAAATATCAAGGGAAGAAATTCAGTTATATTGAAATACCATCCACAAACACGATAACAAGAAATGTAGACTTAAACAGGTAAATTCTGGTAGCTATGAACTTTTGATGAATTATGTGAGTTAAAAGTTAATTTTGATACTGGCTGGATCTTAAAACATATTTCTCATTGAAATTATGTGTATCTGCTGAATATGTTCTTGGGAAAGAATGAAAAAAAAGCCTATTTAATGCAAAATGGACTTGAACAATTGTAATAATAGTAGTACTATTTCAACTATGCCTCACATGTTTCAGTGGGAGAAAACATGTCAAGCTCTGGACTTTCACACCCAGACCACTTCAAAAGCATATGTGACTGATTCCGGTGGTAGCAGGAGATGCACAGGGAGAAGACTAAATGACAGACAAACTGAAGATGGGAGCAGGTTTCGAAACCAGTTTCTTAATTCTACATCTCTATAGGATAAATGACATTTTTCTGTCTGCAGAAAGGATGTCAGACGGTCCTTGGGTTCCCCAAATTGAAAAAGAATGAGAAGTTATTCTCTAGCAAGTGGAGGTCTGAATGCAGACCATCCCTCATTCTATGTGTAGACCTGCATTGTATGCAAGAGAGCGGTCTTTCTGATGGTGGCCCAAGACCCAAGATAACACGTAGGAAAGAAAAGCAATTGAGGAGGGAGGAAACACATGGCAGGTGGAGTCTGGATAAGGAATACCTTAATTTGTAGAAAACACACCACTAGTAGTCATAGTGAGGAAGAAAAATATGTCCAATGATGTATCCTGCTCAAGCCATACCTTTAGTATTTAATTGGAAAAATCGGATTTGATTCTTGGTTTCCATAGCTCTGAAAGGAGGATATTAAATTCAATGATTTCTTGAGGAGTTCTCAGCTTTAAAATGCTATCTTGTACTGTCAGCATGCATACACAGTACACTTGTGTGGCTGGAGGTGGGCAACGAGAACCTGGCAGAGGCCTATGGTTGGAAAATGAAGACTTGAGAAGAAAGTGACGGTAGCAACCAGAGCCCAGGGAAATGAAACAGAACCCAAGGTGGAGAGTGGGAGTTGGAGCTGAGGTAGAGGCCATGTTCCAAGACCATGCTTTTTAAACTGCTTCCAGTTTCTCTGGCACCAAGTGTCTGCGTATTAAGCAAGACCACCTTAAACACCTTGTGTCTGGTCAGGATTTAGCCTGGAGATTATGGTAGAAAGAAGTCATTATCAGCCATAGCATCACATCTTGTGGTGACAGAGATTTTGAAACTATTCATAATCTTTTATTTTAACTTGGATTAATGCTATTTTGGTTTTGACTTCCCCTTTCCTGTCACCCCAGGGAAAATTACTACCACAGTAAGTCATTATTTCTGATGAAAATAAGCCGTAGCCTTTGGATGTCATGGGGTGAGGATAGGGTTGACAGTTATGGTCACGTTGGGAGAAGAGAAGGCATACAGTGACAGACTGGGCATAACCTAAAAAATATATTGACCATCTGATTGTTTTAAGCTGGATATTGTATTAGATTATATGGTCTATCTTGAATGGAGTTAGCCTTAAATTTTTTTTTGCTGTTAAATAAAGGTGCATACTATATCCAAAGGATTAGAAGTAGCCATTATAATACTATTGGCAATAATTTCTTGTTCTTATCCATGGCCTTGAAACATAGGAATACACTGGTATATTATGTCATTAAGTCTTCTGATGTTTCCCCTCAGTTCATGTTGATTTTGCAGACATGACTTTAGAAAATATTTTGTACACCACTAAGATAAGCAAGACAATTATTTATAAAAATTGGCTGCATTGTTCCACCTATAATATTCTTCAGCAGGTAGATGATTTTCTACCAAGTAAAATTAAGATTTTAGAGATTTAAAGAAAAGAATGACATAACTTGTTACTAAACAAGTGCTGAGAATAATCATATTACAAAGAAGCAGAAAAGATAAACCAACATGGGAACACATTTTCCTTTAGAATCTATATAACTGAGAAGAAGTTTTCTGGTTCCTATTAAATGGTTGAGAAGCTTCCATGGCATATTCGTGGACAATGATACTTATGCTTTAGGTAGCTGAACCTCATATTTAAAAGAAAAGAAAACAAAGTTTTAATAACGGGTAAAGTAGATCAAAGTTTCACTAACATCTGAAATATGGCCATAGACTTTCAAGAGACAATCACGTCTACCATAAATGAGTAGGAAAGACGTTTAATAGGGACAAAAGTAATTTTTCTCCTAAATTAGTTGTTAGAAATTTCAACTCCAATGGAATCTCACAGAAGCTATAATATTAAAGAGAGATTTATGTTAACTATACTTCATAAGAAAAAAGAGAGAGATTTGGAATAGAAGTTAGAAATATGAAGCTAAATTATAAAATGGGGTTCAATTATAAAATGGGGTACTTAAACATGACAAATGTAAGGGCAAAGATTCTTAAATAAAAAGTTGTAATAAGTTAGATGTGAATTTTCAGTGCAGTGTGAGAATCAAATTACCATAAATTTGGATATTGAGTCTACATGAAGGAGAAAATTACACTAATATTTATTAAGAACCTAAAATAAGTATGGTACTACTAGGTCTTTACATGTTTATTCAGTTAAAAAAAATTTTTTTTACATTTATTTATTTTTGAGACAGAGACAGAGCATGAACGGGGGGAGGGCCAGAGAGAGAGAGGGAGACACAGAATCCGAAGCAGGCTCCAGGCTCTGAGCTGTCAGCACAGAGCCTGATGCGGGGCTCAAACTCACGGATTGCGAGATCATGACCTGAGCCAAAGTCGGACGCTCAACCGACTGAGCCACCCAGGCGCCCCTTTTTAGTTCAGTTTTAATTCTCACAGATCAATATTAATATTGACAATATGGCAGACAAAAACACTGAGGGCCTAAGAAACCAAATTTGTTTAAAGTCATATACCTAGTCCTTCTGGTTGCATGAAACAGTCCTCCAAATCTGTGATATGCACAGGACAAAACTATATTGCTCATGTCTTCTTGTAGGCATCTTATTCCTTGAAATATTTGATGTTTATCATTTGAAAAGATGAATGTTCCATCTATTAAATAAGATTTTTCTTCAAGACAAGAGCCATGTTTTGCCATTTGACCTTGGGCAAGTTGCATTATGGGTATGGAGGATGCTGTGCTTCAGTTTCCTCATCTATAAAATGGTCATACTAGTAGAACCTACCCAGAGGGCTGCTATGAGAGTGAAATGACATAAGGTATGTTAGGTGCCTTGAAAAGGGATTGACACACAAGAAATGATTAATACATTATCATTTACCATTATAATTATATTTCAGACATGTCATCAATTTAAATAATTCTCTTTAAATTATAGGGAAAAGAAGAGGGGGTTTAAATAAAACACTCATGCTACTTGCTCTTGTAAACGTTAAACCTCTCAAGAGAAAAGTTAGGTCTTCATCTCAAAGTGCCTGAGTGTAGTCCCTGGGAGTGATTGATACGGTGGAGCCAATCATTCTATTTCAGGTCCTCACTGGCCCAGATAATCAAGACTTTGGAAGATTTAAGACTAGATAGCAAATCATGAAGTACTAAGTGAACACACTGCAAATATTCAAAATTGAAAAAATGATCCAGTAATTGTATCATGTTTACTTTAAAGTATTAAACAGGTTTTGAACACTTTAAACTTATTTCTACATTAACTTCATTAATGCCTAAGCTGGATGCAAATGGCAATGTTACTCTCACAGGGAAACAGCTTCTTTGTACTTGTTTGTGAAAGCATTTTGAGAAGTTGAAAGTAATGTATGATCATAAGAAAGTGCCAAACCAGGAAGCAATGATGTTTTCTACATGGTAAATCCTGAACACTATAACCCTGTAAAAAATGACGGTAAATATGTGATATAAATAGATTTATGGAGTCTGATTGGAAAGTAGAAAGTTTCAAATAAGATTATCTATGTGTCTAGGATTGCCTTACAAGCAAAGGTATCTTAGGACACCTGGGAAAAATGGGATAGAAGTTTCCTGATCATTTTGCTCATAGGTCCTATGTACTAAGGGAGAGCCCATTGGCCTTCATTCTTTGTTTTTTTTTTTTTTTCTCTTGATTTCAACTACCTGTTTCCCGTTATGTACATAAAAGGGAAAGGAAGATAAAAGACTTGAAATAGATTGGCCAGAGTATCCATGAGGTATTTGTGTGTGTTTTATTTAAATGCAACAAAAAATTATGATATATATTAACTTTTAAACAATTAAACTCATGTCTTTTGACCTTCATTCAACAAAAAGCTGTTAGTCTCACATCATGAGGATAATTTAATAGAAGCAATTGCTTGGAACAGGGAGGAATTTTAAGTAAAGGAAGTGAATTCTTTTTTTGCTGTCATGGAAGGAGGAAGATGAGAGGCATGAATGGGAGACAGCGGTTCAGCTTTGATGACGTACACCTTCAGACAATCTGTGTTATTAAAAATAACATTTGGAAATATTAAAGTGGTAGTTCTTTGAGATGGCTACAAAGCTAATGTTTACTGTAATTAATGATTTAAACATTTATGAAAAACACTGTTAGCAATTCATAAGAATCTGAGTGATGAAACTTGGAATGGGGAGCTAGATATTTTTAGCAATCACTTCCATGAAAAAGATAATCAACTTGAAAAAAAAATGACAAAAGCAACAAAATGTGTCTCTGTCTTCCCAGTTCTGCACTGGAAGCAAACGGCTCTACTTCTCTTAGGGGTGTTATCAGAAGCCCTGTCTTGCCTTTGCTCCAGAGAGCTACCAACTTGCTTCTCACATGAGATGGCTCCATAATCCAAGCCATTTATAGAGGAAACATGATGAAGTTATCAACTCTTTTAACGTGATCATTTCCAAATGTTTTTATTGATTACTGAAGACAAGCCATCTCCCTTTTTTCACAGAAGAAAATTTCAATTCCTCATTACAGCTCAGCTAAGAGAACAGAGACTGCCTTGTCATTAGTCTTTTATTGCATTCATGAGATGTGTTGCATCCCTAACAACAACCGAGTGAATTCCATTTCACCTTTCCTCCACCCACAGTGCTGTCTGCATCAATTATCAGGGTTGAAAAATGATGTCTGGGTGTCATTCTCAAAGTAAAAAAGGGCTTGACCTTGTCAATCCGGTCACAATGAAAGGGTGCAGTATGACCTTGGAGTAGAGTTTAGAAAAGTTGGGCAGATGGGAGACCAATAAAAATATTGCTAGTTGAATTGCAAAACTGTAATAGCAGCAATTTTGTTGCATATCCAACTAGAAACAGTCCACTGAAACAATAGTCGAGAGCCATAACATTTCATTTTGAAATTCATTCAGAATAATTCACTAGCAATCAAGAGGAGCATAGCATCAGTACAAGGTTTATTTATAGTTTAAAATATATCTTGTTTCTTAGTTTAACATTATTTCATTTTGGTGTAGAAGTTTTCAGTTATGTACTTCTTCCAATGATTTCTCATATGATGAATGAGGGAGTTGTCCCATTGCATTTGGAGATTTCCTGCAGTGTTCCAAGGATCTCTCTCCCTAGTTTTAAATTCCTCAGTTTTTTCATTCCTTCCAGTTGTACAACATAATGTATGAATGTTCTCTTAAATAAATTGTGTTCCTGGAGTTCTTCCTTGCTCTCGTATTGAAAGCAGACATCTAAGTATTTAGTCATAGTGTCTCCTAAAAGTACATGTCCATTTTTTTTTCATATTGGAAGTCACCAATAAAAACTTTTACTTTTGAAGAAAGGAAGTATTCATTTAATTAAATTTATTAAGTGTCTATTATATGCCAGGAATAAATATAGGCACTGGAGATAGACCTGCAAACCAAACAAAATCTCTGCTATCATACAACTTATATTTTGTTGCAAGAGAGATGAATAACAAAGAAAATAAAGTAAGTATGGAAGATAGTTGATAAATGTTATAGAGGAAAATTTTTAAATAATAATGTTTTTAACATTTACTTATTTTTGATAGAGAGAGAGAGAGAGAGTTGAGTGTTGGTGGGTTTGGGGGAGCAGAGAGAGAGAGGGAGACATAGAATCCAAAGCAAGTTCCAGGTTCTGAGCTCTCAGCACAGAGCCTGATGCAGGGCTAGATCACGCAAGCTGTGAGAGCATGACCTGAGCTGAAGTCAGACGTTTAACCAAATGAGCCACCCAGGTGCCAGTTATAGAGAAAAATGAAGGAGAGAGGGGAGTCTGAGGACACTTGGCAAACGAGGAGGTGGTTCTTAAGAGGGTTAAGGTAGATCTTGTCACAAAGATCACATTTGAGTAAATTTCCAAATGAAATGAGTGAGGGAGGTATCAGTTAATCTTGGAAAGAGCAATCCAGGCACAGGAAAAAGCAGATATATATGGGAGCCTGAGGTCTTAGTGGAAGAATCAGTGTAGCTAGAAATGAGGGCTTGGCAGAGGAATTAAGGTTTTAGAGGGAAAGGTGTGAGTGCTGGGGCCAAAAAGTTGAGGGAGGAACATTGTTTAATACTTTGTAGGCCATTCCAAGGATATCAGTCTTTTTCTCCGTGAGCTGGAAGCCACTGGAAGAGAATCTGAGGGAATTTTACTCTTCTCTTTAACAATTGTAATGCTCTGAGGATTTTTTTTTTACTGGTGATATTAAGGAACTATAATTCAATTATTTTTGTAAGTAGATTAAAACCTCCTAGTTGCTCACTTTATGTAGTATGAGGTATAAATTTTAAATAGATCCCTTTATATTAAATCTGTCAGGCTACAGATAATTTATTTTTGTTTCTGGAAGCTGGAAATTGAATTAACCAATTTCAATGAGCCAACAGCATTTCACTAGCAGTTCATAAACTTATCACAAAGTAGGGCCAGGGTGCTATCTAGTTGATATGCTTTACATGTTAAAGAGATTCAATTAGTAATCAGGCTCAATGAAAAATTTCTAAGTTTTAGCAGGAAATACATAAACTCCAGAAAAGATGTAAAGGAAAAATATTTTTTAAATCGCAATTTAATATGAAAGTTTTCTTTTTACCAGTAAAGGTTTTGGAGTCTTTGTAATACTTATTAGCAATTATTTATTGCTTACCTAGTTTAGATACTGAATAAACTCTTTGTTTATTGTCTTTATCGCTCAGCTATTATTTTTTCCTAATGTTATTATTATATATTAATATCACCATTCCTATTATTAATAGTAGTATCTTCATTTTAAAGAAGTGAAAACTCGAGCTTAAATTTAAAGAGGTCAAGTAATTTTTACAGTGTAGAAGAGCTAGAATTGGTTTCCCAACCTGGTTACGCTGAGCCTAGAGTCCAAGTACTATGGTAAACTGCCTCTGCTTTATAAAGTTAACTTTGGCAAACTTAGAAATCAACTCGGAAAGCTATTATGCATGGCAGCATTTAATGCTATGATTATAACATACTGCTTGTGTATGGGCGACACATAGTAGGAGTCCATAAAATTGTAGTTCCCTCACCATTTCTTCTCATAATTGGTAAAAACACTTCTTATTCTAAAAAGAGCAAAGGAGACTGCACATGGAGTCTGTTTAAAGAATGTACTTCTTTTTTTATAAACACTTCTATAGTATTGGGGATCATTTCATAGGGAAATGCACTCCTCCTGTTGATGCTTATAGTATTTCTCAACAACAGTGTAGACTGTACCCACATAATGGTAATTTTAGAGTGGAAACATATCAATTGCAATTTGTACATACATTTTTGGAAGACATAGTGTGCCACACAGTGTCTCCTAGGAATGTATTTGCAGGGAAATTAAATGGTGTTCTACAAGAAATGTTAATGAATGTATCACCACTGTGTTCTATCTACCTTGCACTCAAACTCCTTGCAAAACTAGACTTTGACATGTATAAATTTGACAACTCTGAGCCATCTGGAATCCTGACCCCTATTCTAAAAGATTCCTCTTTTGTACAACTAGAACCAGGCTCTCTCTCTCTTGCTCTCTCTCTCTCTCTTTGGTATAACTTATTCTCACCTTCCATCTCCATATTTTAACTTTGGGTCATGTCAAGTCATTATTAGCTTTTCCCCTCAATTACCCCATTCAAACACTGGAAGCTACAGAAATTGTAACCTGGGTCTAATACCATCCTCAGAGTTCATGTCATGGCACTAACTTATAATGAGATCTTTTTGGCTTCTCCAGCAAAACTAAATCTTCTTGGATAATATCCAAGACATATCTGTCTTTTTTCAAATTCTGCTCTAGAGAATGGATGCAGTGGTACAAATGTACACAACGGTAAATACATCTCCAGCTCCAGGAAAACAGTAACTTTAATTAAATATTAATTTGTTGCCTATAGTACTTTGTAGGTTTTAAAGAGATTTCAAATATATTATCTCATTCTTCACAAAAGTCCTGGGTAATAGAATAGAAACTATACTCACATTTTACCCATGAGGAAGCTAAGACTCTGAGACAATAAGCAACCTGTCTAAAGTTAGACACCTGGAAAGAATTGAAGATGGTTTCAAGCTGAGGATTTCTGACTCTTATTCCAGAGCTCTTCCCACCACACCATTAAGTGAAAAAGTTGAAGTGAGGTCACTCATAAATTTGTGGTTAGAATATAATATTTTCTTTGGGGCCAAATACACAAAGAGATCTTGGAGTCATTCCTTATTTGGCAATACACATTTTTCCTGCAACTGTCAAAGTTTCATTCTGCTGGGAGTTTTCTCTGTTTCATTCTCAGTTTTCTCTCAAAGTTTCATTCTGCAGTTTTTTTCTGGAAGATTTTTTCAGAGTATCAAAAACTCGAAAATTATGAACAAAGGGAAACCAGCCCAACCAGCTATAAAACAATATTATAAAATTAAGAATAATTTAAAAAATATAGTACTGGCACAAGATTAGCATGGATCAGTTCAAAAATGGACCGATACATATTAAATAATTTAATATATTCCAAAGGAAATAGCAGTGGAAGAGTTAAATTATTGGAAAATTGGTATTGTAAAAATTATCCATCTTCCTTATCCATCTCACAACGGTGAGTTAAACATATTCCAAATGGATTAAATAATTAAAATACATAGGTAAGAATTTAACAAATTGATGTTGCTGAGTATAGTTGCCCAAATTGTAGACTCAGCCCAGAAGTTATATTCACATTGACTAGCACACCCTCTTGGATGAGAAATGTTAGCACCTTGTGACTGGTTTTTGGTTGGGGAAGAATTTTTTAAATGAGAAAGATGTACAAAAATTACATAAAAAGAGACTGATAGAATTGACCACATAAACACATTTGAATACTGTACATAAAATATCATAAAATTAAAAGACAAACAAGAACTGGTAAAAACATCTGCCACAGGTATGATAATATCATAGGATTGATGTATGAAATATACATATATATGTAATGACAGACATCAAATTTATCATTACAATACCCAAACCCCAAAACACTATTCATTACTCGTATAAGTTAGGGTAATGCTAAAAGGTATAACAGAAAGACTAAAAAATGTAAAATGGCTCAAACATGCTGGAAGCAAATGTTCTTAATTTTTTTTTTTTGTACCAGGGCCGTGTTAGCAGTCTGGTGAAACTTCGGACCTCTTTTCAGAATAATGTTTTTAAATACATAAAATAGAATGTCAAAGACTCCAAAAGAAACCAATTAAATTGAAGAGGAGCAATAAAATAGTAAAAGAACATGTGATATAATAAGAAAGGTGCTTCTTTATTAACATATTCAATAACAAAATATAGCAGCAGGTTTAATTAATACCACAGTTTCAAAGTTTTGAAGAGTATGAACTAAATTTCACATATCTGCTGCAATTGTCGTGTGATAGAAAAATACCTCTCATAGGCACTGATAATGCGACCAGTTTGTTGCCTGTTTTCATAAATTGAAGTTAAGACAATGGTGAAAATAATAGGTTTTCCCATTTCAAGTTCACTGACACCTCCCACCACACACCCGAATTCTAGCCATGGACCCCTTAGATATCTGTGAGCCTTAACTGAAAGAACTGTTGCAAAAGAAGTTTATTTCTTGCTCATGTTGTGCCCCTGCATGGGAAGGCAGAGGAGTGGGTTCAGGACCCAGCTAAAGAACGTCTCAGGGAGTGATGCAGGAACTAGCACATTCAATACGTGGCTTTCAAAGTTTCCATCATTGTTCCCATCTCAGCCAGCCCAAAGACAACATGCACAGATACTTGTGAGAGAATTTTATGGGCCATGCCTGGAAAGGGCACACCTCATGTCTACTCATATTCTACTGACTAGAACTTGGTCACATCACCACACCTGTCTGCAAGGGAGGTGGGGAAATATAGATAAGCTGTGTGAACAGGAAGAAGAGGAAAGTATGGGCTTTGATAAGTAGGTGGTAGCCTTTGCCAAATCATCTATCAAATTAGTAATTTCATTTTTAATGACTGTATGCAGTGAGGTAAAATTTAGCGTGAAGAAATTAGAACTGTTGTGGCAATAAATTATGTAAAAAAACATTTTGGAGAGAAAGCCATCAAGATGGATCAAGTGTTTTAAAATTGTTCAAACTCCTTTATCCATTAATTGAATTTCTATGAATTTTTCTCAAGCAGCAACGTGGATGGAACTGGAAGGTATTATGCTGAGTGAAATGAGTCAGTCAAGTAAGGACAGATATATGTTTTCACTCATATGTGGATCTTGAGAAACTTAACAGAAGGCCATGGGGGAAGGGAAGGGGAAAAAGTAGTTACAAAGAGGGAGGGAGGCAAACCACAAGAGCTCTTAAATACAGAGGACAAACTGAGGGTGGATGGGGGTTTGCGGGAGAGGGGAAAATGGGTGATGGGCATTGAGGAGGGCACTTGTGATGAGCACTGGGTGTTATATGTAAACCAATTTGACAATAAACTATATTCATAAAAAAGAATAAAATATAAACTGAAGGAAAAATTGTGCACAAATTGTTCATAGCAGCATTAATTTAAATAAAAAATATTATTAATTATAAAAGATATATGTACTTACAATAACCAAAATAAATTAGCAGTGTCAATAAAATTGAGGTACATCATCATATCATAGACTATTGTGTTTATGAGTTCTAATAAGTAACAGCTGAAATTTCTTGAATACTTATAGATGTTAGGCATTTTGCCGATCATTTTACATGCCTTAAGTCCTCACAATCACCTAGTGAGATACTTTTTTTTAATCTCATTTAATGTGAAAACTCTGATGTCAGGAAGACTTTTGCTGAGGATTATACACCTATGGTTTAGTCTCTCTTTTCTTCCTTACTAAATTCCATTTTCTTTTCTTCCCTAGTAACAGGTCTCCAATTTTATTTGAGTTTACAATGTGCTCAACCACCAGACTAACACAATTGAGGCTGGCCACATGACTAATTACAGTCAATGCCATTTAAGCAGAGATTGGCATTCCTAAGGAAGACTCCACTAGAATGGGCCTTTTTCAGTCTTTTGACCCTCATTTTTCTCCTTTTCTTTTCCCAAAGGGGCAGGGAAAGGCTGTACGTGTAGTAGTCATAACCATGGCTGAAAACCACCAGCTAAGAATGGCAGGACAGGAGGCTAGGAGAGGCCTGGACCTTGAGGCAATTCTTATGGACTGCACCATCCGAGGTTTGGAAAGTCCCTTATCTAAGTTTGATTAAGTCACAGAAGTTAAATTGTTAGTAAGTGCTGCCAAACACAATTCTATTTGATGCAAATGGTCAGTGGAAAAGTCAAGACTTAAGCCCAGGTCTATTCGAACCAAAGACCTTTTAAGTATTAGTATACATTGATTTTGTGCTTAAAAGCGTTAACTTTGAAAAGTAAGATGTTAAAATTGTATATGTGGTATGATATCAACTATATTAATATGCCTAGAAAGAAGACTGGAAGAGCCCCAAATTTTAACAATGGTTATCTCTGGGTGGCAGGATTATGAGGGTTAATTTTAAAAATAACTTTATAGGGAGATTTTATTATAATAAATGTAATACGTGCTTATTGTGGATAATTTGCAATTTAAAGGACAGAACAAAGGAAAATGTAAAATGTACTACCTTACAATTTTCCCTACACTTATTTATTTAAATTGTATATACTATTTTATATCCTGCTGTTTTTACTTACTATTATTATAAGCATTTATCATTGTTCTCAAATATTTCAGAAATACCATGTTAATGGCTGCCTATTATTCTAGCATGTGGATGAGTACAAATTATTTAAATATACTTCAGTTGTTACAATTTTAATGAGCTTAAATTTTTCAATAATAGGAATAATGCTCTGGGAATACCTGTGTTTATTAATCTTTGTCTGTTTTACTGACAGTTTTCTTAACGTAAATTCTCCAAAGTAGGACTTCTGAGAATCTTGTTGTTGTTGTTGTTGTCACAAACTTTTTAATAGGTACTTGAAAAATATTGCAAAAATACTGGCACCAGGTGTCTATGAGCATTCCATCATTTATAGGCCTTGAGACTGTCCTCTTGCCTTTATTCACCTCCAGCCGATTACAAAAACACAATTGGTTAGATGGATTTCCAGAGTATGTTATTTTATGTTAATTAAAATATCCCTTGCAAAATGGTGAGGGAATTACTGATTGAGCCAAAAATACTTATAATTTGTACATAAAGGAATCATACAAAAATAACAGAGCTGAAATTTCTCCGACTTCTGGTAGGAGTTCTTTGTCAGCCATATTATAAAGTAATTCAAAGATGACATAACATAGAGTAAGAAGACGTTAAGAACAGAACATCATTCATAGCCAACCTTCCTCTAAATGTACATATTTTCCTTGAAATAGCCAATGAAAATGGAAGATATATATGCATATAAATAAGTAGATATTTCTACACTGAGCTTGTATTTTTTAAATTTTTAATTAATGAGGTGCATGGTCAAAAGTCCAGGGAGTACTTTTTAAAATTAAGTAATTTATATTACTGGTTCTATTTTTAAGATAGTAATTCCTTATTTCAAATATAAAGTTTCCAATGACCTAAAAATAATTATTTTCTCAGAAAAGCCAAATCCTAATTCTATAATACATGTTCAATATATGTGTTTTGAAGTGAGCCAATATTTCATATGGCCAACATAGGCAATATGTATTTCCATCTGTCTACATTATTGACACTTCCCCATTTTTCAGAATTGTACATCAGTTGCACAGAGTTGGATTAATCATAACCTATAGTTTATTATGTTCTCTTATTATCAGTCTAGGCATGTCCTATGTTTTAGTATTATTTAATTATCATTTTAAATAGTAAAATAAACAGTTAAGAACCCACCACCCAAAACAAAAGCTAGACACTGGACAATAATCTTACTTATGATTTTCTCCAACAGTCTGTTCTTTTGCCATCCTATGGTTTTGTTTTTATCAGGATGTCAACAGACTTTTCACATTTTGTTTCATAAACAGTGTCTCCATGTTTTCAAATTTTGAAAACCATTTTTAATCTTCATTTTAGTTTTGAAATGAATACTTTGGTTGGTTAGAAGTGAAATGGTAGGTTTTTTTTGTTTTTAGTTTTGGTTTTTCTGTTCTATAACCTAATCTGATGTCATATTTGAAATACAATCCAAGTAAATAGTCATAAGCATGTTGGACAGGTTTTGGTGGCTTTGTAATGGAAATCATATAAATGGTGTCCTTTCTGCTGTAGAAAGTATAAAATTGCCGTGAATCGTCCCATTGGATCTAAAGCAGTGAAAGTTAAAAAAGGGCTTATAACAAACAATAGGCTTGTTTTAATTAAGTTCGTTAAATTTTATTAAACATCCACCAGGCAGGATATATAGAGTTTGGCATTGGTGGTGGTGGTGGTGACTCAAAATGAGTAGGATAATGACTTCTTCCTGAGAACTTTAAATTCTAAGAAGGAACCTAGAAACAGAACCATACACATATTGACACTCAACGTATGAGAGAGGTAGGAGATTAGGCCAATGGGGAAAAGATGAGTTATTCAATATGAAGTATTGGGATAATTATTAAATAATAATTGAAATTATTATATAATAAGAGAAATTATAAGGATTTTTATCTGTAAAATAAGATTGCATCTGTATATCACACCAGTAAAAAAATTAATAGAAGAGAGACACACCTGTGATTCAAGAGAAAATGACGGTAACATGGAAAATGTGACATTTAATGGGCTGAGTGGGATTAAAATAGGTCTAAGAGATGGAGGTGGAAATATGGGAGGAGTTTTTCCAAAAGGTTGTTTTCAAGCAAGGTGACTAGTGCTAGCACCGAAAAGTCCCATGTCATGGGAAAAGGAAAAATCAGGACAGTTGTTTACCTACAAAAGGAGAAATGGTAGCCATACTTTCCATACCATTCCTCCCAGTTTCCTAAATAAAGAAGCAAACACACATAGTTCCATAAACCCAAACTGAACTCAGCCTTCCCTGCGCCTACCACCTTCTCCATGAGAATGGAGATTTAAGATTCCTTAAGTTCCTTGTCCTTCTCTGTTGCCTCCAGCAGTGTTTCTGTTGAAGCTTACTCAGGCCTTAAACCCTTCCACTGCTAAGATGTCAAATTTGGACCTTTATCTGATGACTACTTCTCATTCTCTTTGGAGTTGGTCATCTATCTCTACCTGTGTTATTTTGTATTCACCTCTGCCTTTTACTATCCATGTGAATTAAGCAATAGAGTTAACTTCTCTGAACATTTTTTCTCAGCTGGAAAATGGGAGTTAATATTGCCTTCTATTTTATAGGGTTCTTGTGGAAGTAAACTGGATCACCCATGAAATAGTGTTTTAAAAAAGGAGCAGGTTTCAGAATGGTATGTTCAGTATGATCATACTTGTTTTTAAAAAACATATCGAGTATGTCTTTGTGTATTAATGTTTACAAATGCACTAAAAAGAAAAAGAACGCCAAACTCTTAACAATGATTACCTTCCATAAAGGATATGAAAACCGAGAGACATGTTAAGTAAACTAGTTTTGTGAATATTATGCAATAAAGTTAGGTTAAATTAAAACATAAATGAAATCAGTACAAAAATGAACAAACATAAGACTTCACAGGGGGAGTTGGCACTTGAGTCTCGAAGAATGCATGCTCCTTGTGTGGAAGATAAGAAAAGGAAGGGTTTCCCAGCACACGGAGTAGTGGGAGCTACAGAGTTGATAGGGCTGTGTTGCCAGGACCCTCCAGAAGTCTTGAATGATGAGGGGATGGGTACAGATAGATGTGAGTGTGTGGGGTGAGGGGGAGGGTCACAAGACAAGAGGCTGGAGAGTTGGCCAGGGCTGGACCTGGGTATCCTTTGAATGTCATTCTCAGGATTACGAACTTAATCCTCATAGTAATGGGAGAACTTTGAGGGGTATACAAATGGGAAAAATAATAGAAGCTTGCATTCTAGAATGCTTCTGTGTTGAGGATTGAGGGGGGTGGACAAGACTATAGATTTGAAAAGGAAATCAGAAACTTCTAGTAGTCACAACAAGAGTTGAAAAGGGCCTGAGTTATCAACTGAGACCAAAAAATATGTCAATTTTATGCTGTGACTAATATTAATAGCTAGGATTTATTGAGATATTTGTTTATGGCTAATATTTATTTAGCCAAGCTTAAATTGGATAAGAATTATAAATGGCTATGTCATTTATTTCACATAAGAACTCTGTAAGATAGGTACTATTAATATTACTAACATATAAATGAGGAAACCAGGACTCGGAGGGGTTAGGATAGTTGCTCAAGCACACCTAGATAATAAATGGTGTGGCTAGGATATGAATCCACCCCGCTTGGTTGCTTGGACACTCTTTTAAATAGTCATAAACCCTTAAAGGGTTTTTAGTGTCAGAGAAAATAAGCATGGAAAAATTTCTTTAAGACTATTGCAGTAAGGGAGAGAGCTTGAACTCAACTCCACTCGGGGGAAAGCAGAGGATTTTTAAGTGCTGGTGTAAGTCAGTGAAAAAAAATTCTGTGGGATAATAGTGGGAATGTTGGTTAATGTGAGTAGGTAATGTGTGTTTTTAAATTGTTGCATATTGAAGTTATGCTCTACCTTCTCACCAATGATGGGATATAGAGGTGCTACATCCTTTGATGCTTACATTTCAATGTGTTGGCTCTCAGGTCCTTGAGAAAGACATTCCTGTGTTGTAAAATTGGTAAAAGTCTGGAGGAAGTTTTATATCTTGAAAAGGCAGAAAAAGAACTTAGAATTTCGTTTGTGAAACTCAATGCTCTAAGAGAAAGGATGTCAGAAAACCTAGAGTCAAGAAGAAGCCTGTCTAAAGATCTATAGTCTGAAAACTATAGAACTCTTCTGAAAGAAGTTGAAGAAGACACAAAGAAATGGAAAAACATTCCATGCTCATGGATTGGAAGAGCAAATATTGTTAAAATGTCTATATTACCCAAAGCAATCTATACAATCAATGCAATCCCTATCAAAAATTTTCACAGAGCTAGAACAAATAATCCTAAAATTTGTATGGAACCAGAAAAGAGCCAAAGTAATGTTGACAAAGCAAAGCAGGAAGCATCACAATTCCAGACTTCAAGCTGTATTACAAAGCTGTAATCATCAAGACTGTATGGTACTGGCACAAAAATAGACACATAGATCAATGGAACAGAACAAAGAACCCAAAAATGGACCCACACCTGTATGGCCAACTCATCTTTAACCAAGCAGGAAAGAATATGAAATGGAAAAAAGTCTCTTCAACAAATGGTGCTGGGAAAACTGGACGGTGACATGGAAAAGAATGAAACTGGGCCACCTTCTTACACCACACACAAAAATAAATTCAAAATAGATGAAAGACCTAAGTATGAGACAGGAAACCATCAAAATGCCAAAGGAAAACACAGGCAGCAACCTCTTTGACCTCAGCAGTAGCAACTTCTTACTAGACATGTCTCTGGAGGCAAGGGAAACAAAAACAAAATTGAACTATTGGGACCTCATCAAGATAAAAAGCTTCTGCAAAGCTGAAGGAAACAATCAACAAAAGTAAAAGGCAGCCTATGGAATAGAAGAAGATATGTGCAAATGGCATATTGGATAAAGGGCTACTATCTAAAATCTATAAAGATCTTACCAAACTCAACACCCAAAAATAAATAATCCAGTTAATAAATGGGCAGAAGACTTGAAAAGACATTTCTCCAAAGAAAACATACAAATGGGTGGACAGACACATGAAAAAAATGCTCAACATCGCTCATCATTAGGGAAATACAAATCAAAACCACAATGAGATACTGCCTCACACCTGTCAGAATGGCTAAAATTAATAACTTGGCAAATTAAAGATGCTGGCAAGGATGTGGAGAAAGTGGAATCCTCTTACACTATTGATGGAAATGCAAACAGGTACAGACACTCTGGAAAACAGTATGGAGGTTCCTCAAAAAGTAAAAAATAGGACTACCCTATGACTTAGCTATTTGACTATTACACATTTATCTAAAAGATACAAAAATACTGATTCAAAGGGGTACATGCACCACAATGTCTACAGTAGCTCTATCAACAATAGCCAAATTATGGAAAGAGTCCAAATATCCATCGGCTAATGAATGGATAAAGAAGAGGTGGTATATATATATACAATAGACTATTGCTCAACCATCAAAAAGAATGAAATCTTGCCCTTTGCAATGATGTGGATAGAGCTAGAATGTATTATGCTAAGTGAATTAAGTCAGTCAGAGAAAGACAGCATATGATTTCACACATATGTGGAATTTAAGAAACAAAACAGATGAACTTTGGGGAAGGGAAGGAAAAATGAAGGTAAAATGAAGAAGGAAACAAACCATAAAAGACCCTTAACTATAGTGAACAAACTGAGGGTTACTGGAAGAGAGGTGGGCAAGGGTATGGGTTAAATGGGTGGTGAGTATTAAGAACAGCCCTTGTTGGGGTGGGCACTGGGTGTTACATGTTAAGTGAGGAATCACTAAACTCTACTCCTGCAACCAATATGACACTATATGTTATATCTTAACCAACTTGAATTTAAATACAATCTTGGAAGAAAAAAAAGATAAAAATGTGGGGTCCCCTGTTCAACAATTATTGAGCCTCAAGAGGCAAAAGAAGAGCATTAAAACAAACATAGGACCCTCTAAGTGCAGGGCACTGTGTGACTGCATAGGTTGTCAGTGCTCATGAAGCTGGCCCTGCCCTTAAGTTCATGCTTTCAACCTTTAGGTGGGCTATATTCCCTCTCTCCTGAATACGTTATTAAATAAGGAGGTCCCTGGGGATAGCCAGAGTTCTTAAGTGGTTATCAATTGACCTTTTTTAATGCTCGGAAAAAAGAAACTTTCTCACAGACAGGATTTGGATATTTAATCCTACCTGTATCACACAGCTTCTCAGTGGGATATCAAAGTATTAGAAGACTTGAAACTCCCTACTGAGTTTCTGTCTGAAAATAGTAAATGCTGGGAACAAAGCAGATTCTTACATACAAATGGGAACTACAGCTAAATACTAACCTATGTAGTGTGGCTCCTTTCACAATGTATTTTAATAGCAAGTATCACTGCATCCAATTAGAACTGAACTTGGGATGACCTAGTACAATATGTAGATGACAAAGAACATTAGCAATACAAACAAAGTGTTTTTTTTTTCATCATTAAAGAGAAAGATACATGATAGTACTGAAGCTACTACTGGAAAAGGGGTAGATTAGTACTGAATAAAAAAGTGTCCTCATTCTGAAGCACAGCATGGTTGAGCATTAAATGAAGACATTTTCTAGAGTACAATTCCATTGTTCATGGAGGTGAGTATGGTCCAAAGTGACTATTATCGCTACATGATGCCTTACTGGGGCTTGGGTAACTTAACACTGTAAACAGCAATGACTGAGAGTGGCAGATTCAGATTTCATTATAAAGGAGGTTAGTTTTCATTGTAAAAGTCCATTTCGCTTTTTAATAGAGGTAGAACTAAAATGAAGCTAACCATGGACCAAATATAATATCCAATGTGAACTGAGGTAAAGCTTATCAATGTAAGGTTTTTTTTCATTTGTATATCTCTAAGATTAGCTACCTGAAACAATTATATGAATTTTATAATTGAAATTTGGCAATAGGGGAGTGCCTGGGTGGCTCAGTTGGTCGAGCATCCGACTCTTGATTGGTTCAGGTCATGATCCCAGCATTGGGATAAAGTCCCATGTGGGGCTCCATGCTTAGTGTGGAGCCTACTTGAGACTCTCTCTCTGTTTGTCTCAACCCCTCATCCCTCTCTCCCTCTCTCTCTTTGAAAAAAAAATGGTATTAGAGAAAGACAAGAGAATATTGTCAGAGTGACACATATTCACATATTCAGTTGTTTGGCATTTTGAATCATTTTGAAAAGTAGTATTCTGAATATATTAACTAAATTCTAAGAAGACTTCTTGAATATTACTATGAGCCTTGACTTAAGTATAAATATTTTTGTTCAAAACGAAGCAGCTCTATTATGTAAGGTACTTTGTTATTAACTTCACTAGGATATAATGGACATAGGGGAAGATGGCGGCATAGGAGGACACTGGGCTCACCGCGCATCCTGCTGATCACTTAGATTCCACCTACACCTGCCTAAATAACCCAGAAAACCGACAGAGGATTAGCAGAACGGATTCTCCGGAGCCAAGCCAGATGAGAGGCCCACGGAAGAGGGTAGGAAGGGCAGAGAGGCAGTGCACGCTCCACAGACTGGTGGGAGAGAGCTGGGGCAGAGGGGCGGCCTGCCAGACAAGCAGAGCCCCCGAGTCTGGCTTGCAAAAGTGGAGGGGCCAGATGGAGTGTGTTCGACAGCAAGCGGGACTTAGCATGTGGGAGGTCATAAGTGAACAGCTCTGCTCGGAAAGCTGGAAGGCTGGAGAACAAAGGGAGGGAGAGTTGCTGAGCCCTGGGAGGACAGAGCTCAGTTTGGCGGGGAACTTGCCAGGGAAGTTCCTGCCAGGGAACTTGCTTGCTCCGCACAAACATCCAACGCTGTGCTTCTGCGGAGCCACCCCTCTGGCAGCGGGTCTGATTCCCTCCCGCTGCCACAGGGCCCCTCCTGAAGTGGACCACCTAAGGAGAAGCGAGCTAAGATGCCCCTCCGGCCCCCGTGCACCTTGCCTACCCACCCCAGCTAATACGCCAGATCCCCAGCACCACAAGCCTGGCAGTGTGCAA
Organism: Prionailurus bengalensis; assembly: GCF_016509475.1. Lineage (NCBI taxonomy): Eukaryota > Metazoa > Chordata > Mammalia > Carnivora > Felidae > Prionailurus > Prionailurus bengalensis. The sequence goes on along the minus strand of NC_057343.1, from coordinate 151,151,048 downwards.
GTAGCCCAGACTGGCCATGCCACCCCACAGTGAATCCCGCCCCTAGGAGAGGGGAAGAGAAGGCACATACCAGTCTGACTGTGGCCCCAGTGGTGGGCTGGGGGCAGACATCAGGTCTGACTGCAGCTCCGCCCACCAACTCCAGTTATACACCACAGCACAGGGGAAGTGCCCTGCAGGTCAGCAACACTCCAGGGACTATCCAAAATGACCAAATGGAAGAATTCCCCTCAAAAGAATCTCCAGGAAATAACAGGTAATGAACTGATCAAAAAAGGATTTAAATAATATAACAGAAAGTGAATTTAGAATAATAGTCATAAAATTAATCGCTGGGCTTGAAAACAGTATAGAGAACAGCAGAGAATCTCTTGCTACAGAGATCAAGGGACTAAGAAACAGTCAGGAGGAGCTGCAAAACGCTTTAAACGAGATGCAAAATAAAATGGAAATGACCACAGCTCGGATTGAAGAGGCAGAGGAGAGAATAGGTGAACTAGAAGATAAAATTATGGAAAAAGAGGAAGCTGAGAAAAAGAGAGATAAAAAAAATCCAGGAGTAGAGGGGAAAATTAGAGAACTAAGTGATATACTAAAAAGAAATAGTATACACATAATTGGTATCCCAGAGGAGGAAGAGAGAGGGAAAGGTGCTGAAGGGGTACTTGAAGAAATAATAGCTGAGAACTTCCCTGAACTGGGGAAGCAAAAAGGCATTGAAATCCAAGAGGCACAGAGAACTCCCTTCAGATGTAACTTGAATCGATCTTCTGCACAACATATCATAGTGAGACTGGCAAAATACAAGGATAAAGAGAAAAATCTGAAAGCAGCAAGGGATAAATGTGCCCTAACATATAAAGGGAGACCTGTAAGACTCGTGACTGATCTCTCTTTTGAAACTTGGCAGGCCAGAAAGGATTGGCACGAGATCTTCAATGTGATGAACAGAAAACACATGCAGCCAAGAATCCTTTATGCAGCAAGTCTGTCATTTAGAATAGAAGGAGAGATAAAGGTCTTCCCAAACAAACAAAAACTGAAGGAATTCGTCACCACTAAACCAGCCCTACAAGAGATCCTAAGGGGGATCCTGTGAGACAAAGTACCAGAGACATCGCTACAAGCATAAAACATACAGACATCACAATGACTCTAAACCCGTATCTTTCTATAATAACACTGAATGTAAATGGATTAAATGTGCCAACCAAAAGACATAGGGTATCAGAATGGATAAAAAAACAAGACCCATCTATTTGCTGTCTACAAGAGACTCATTTTAGACCTGAGGACACCTTTAGATTGAGAGTGAGGGGATGGAGAACTATTTATCATGCTAGTGGAAGCCAAAAGAAAGCTGGAGTAGCCATACTAATATCAGATAAACTAGACTTTAAATTAAAGGCTGTAACAAGAGATGAAGAAGGGCATTATATAATAATCACAGGGTCTATCCATCAGGAAGAGCTAACAGTCATAAATGTCCATGTGCCAAATATGGGATCCCCAAATATATAAAACAATTACTCATAAACATAAGCAACCTTATAGATAAGAATGTGGTAATTGCAGGGGACTTTAATACACCACTTACAGAAATGGATAGATCATCTAGACACACGGTCAATAAAGAAACAAGGGCCCTGAATGATACACTGGATCAGATGGACTTGACAGATATATTTAGAACTCTGCATCCCAAAGCAACAGAATATACTTTCTTCTCGAGTGCACATGGAACATTCTCCAAGATAGATCATATACTGGGTCACAAAACAGCCCTTCATAAGTTTACAAGAATTGAAATTATACCATGCTTACTTTCAGACCACAATGCTATGAAGCTTGAAATCAACCACAGAAAAAAGTCTGGAAAACCTCCAAAAGCATGGAGGTTAAAGAACACCCTACTAACGAATGAGTGGGTCAACCAGGCAATTAGAGAAGAAATTAAAAAATATATGGAAACAAACGAAAATGAAAATACAATAATCCAAACGCTTTGGGACGCAGCGAGGCAGTCCTGAGAGGAAAATACATTGCAATCCAGGCCTATCTCAAGAAACAAGAAAAATCCCAAATACAAAATCTAACAGCACACCTAAAGGAACTAGAAGCAGAACAGCGAAGGCAGCCTAAACCCAGCAGAAGAAGAGAAATAATAAAGATCAGAGCAGAAATAAACAATATAGAATCTAAAAAAACTGTAGAGCAGATCAACGAAACCAAGAGTTAGTTTTTTGAAAAAATAAACAAAATTGACAAACCTCTAGCCAGGCTTCTCAAAAAGAAAAGGAAGATGACCCAAACAGATAAAATCATGAATGAAAATGGAATGATTACAACCAATCCCTCAGAGATACAAACAATTATCAGGGAATATTATGAAAAATTATATGCCAACAAATTGGACAACCTGGAAGAAATGGACAAATTCCTAAACACCCACACGCTTCCAAAACTCAATCAGGAGGAAAGAGAAAGCTTGAACAGACCCATAACCAGTCAAGAAATTGAATCGGTTATCAAAAATCTCCCAACAAATAAGAGTCCAGGACCAGATGGCTTCCCAGGGGAGTTCTACCAGACGTTTCAAGCAGAGATAATACCTATCCTTCTCAAGCTATTCCAAGAAATAGAAAGGGAAGGAAAACTTCCAGACTCATTCTATGAAGCCAGTATTACTTTGATTCCTAAACCAGACAGAGACCCAGTAAAAAAAGAGAACTACAGGCCAATATCCCTGATGAATATGGATGCAAAAATTCTCAATAAGATACTAGCAAATCGAATTCAACGGCATATAAAAAGAATTATTCACCATGATCAAGTGGGATTCATTCCTGGGATGCAGGGCTGGTTCAACATTCGCAAATCAATCAACGTGACACATCACATTAATAAAAGAAAAGATAAGAACCATATGATCCTGTCAATCGATGCAGAAAAGGCCTTTGACAAAATTCAGCACCCTTTCTTAATAAAAACCCTTGAGAAAGTCGGGATAGAAGGAACATACTTAAAGATCATAAAAGCCATTTATGAAAAGCCCACAGCTAACATCATCCTCAATGGGGAAAAACTGAAAGCTTTTTCCCTGAGATCAGGAACACGACAGGGATGCCCACTCTCACCGCTGTTGTTTAACATAGTGTTGGAAATTCTAGCATCAGCAATCAGACAACAAAAGGAAATCAAAGGCATCAAAATTGGCAAAGATGAAATCAAGCTTTCACTTTTTGCAGATGACATGATACTATACATGGAAAATCCGATAGACTCCACCAAAAGTCTGCTAGAACTGATACATGAATTCAGCAAAGTTGCAGGATACAAAATCAATGTACAGAAATCAGTTGCATTCTTATACACTAACAATGAAGCAACAGAAAGACAAATAAAGTCATCCCATTCACAATTGCACCAAGAAGCATAAAATACCTAGGAATAAATCTAACCAAAAACGTAAAAGATCTGTATGCTGAAAACTATAGAAAGCTTATGAATGTAATTGATGAAGATATAAAGAAATGGAAAGACATTCCCTGCTCATGGATTGGAAGAATAAATATTGTCAAAATGTCAATACTACCCAAAGCTATCTACACATTCAATGCAATCCCAATCAAAATTGCACCAGCATTCTTCTCGAAACTAGAACAAGCCATCCTAAAATTCATATGGAACCACAAAAGGCCCCAAATAGCCAAAGTAATTTTGAAGAAGACCAAAACAAGAGGCATCACCATCCCAGACTTTAGCCTCTACTACAAAGCTGTTATCATCAAGACAGCATGGTATTGGCACCAAAACAGACACATAGACCAATGGAATAGAATAGAAACCCCAGAACTAGACCCACAAATGTATGGCCAACTCATCTTTGACAAAGCAGGAAGGAACACCAATGGAAAAAAGACAGTCTCTTTAACAAATGGTGCTGGGAGAACTGGACAGCAACATGCAGAAGGTTGAAACTAGACCACTTTCTCACACCATTCACAAAAATAAACTCAAAATGGATAAAGGACCTAAATGTGAGACAGGAAACCATCAAAACCTTAGAGGAGAAAGCAGGAAAAGACTTCTCTGATCTCAGCCGTAGCAATCTCTTACTCAACACATCCCCAAAGGAACGGGAATTAAAAGCAAAAATGAATTACTGGGACCTTATGAAGATAAAAAGCTTCTGCACAGCAAAGGAAACAACCAACAAAACTCAAAGGCAACCAACAGAATGGGAAAAGATATTTGCAAATGATGTATCGGACAAAGGGCTAGTATCCAAAATCTATAAAGAGCTCACCAAACTCCACACCCGAAAAACAAATAACCCAGTGAAGAAATGGGCAGAAAACATGAATAGACACTTCTCTAAAGAAGACATCCGGATGGCCAACAGGCACATGAAAAGATACTCAACGTCACTCCTTATCAGGGAAATACAAATCAAAACCACACTCAGATATCACCTCACACCAGTCAGAGTGGCCAAAATGAACAAATCAGGAGACTATAGATGCTGGAGAGGATGTGGAGAAACGGGAACCCTCTTGCACTGTTGGTGGGAATGCAAATTGGTGCAGCCACTCTGGAAAACAGTGTGGGGGTTCCTCAGAAAATTAAAAATAGACCTACCCTATGACCCAGCAATAGCACTGCTAGGAATTTACCCAAGGGATACAGGAGTACTGATGCATAGGGGCACTTGTACCCCAATGTTTATAGCAGCACTCTCAACAATAGCCAAATTATGGAAAGAGCCTAAATGTCCACCAACTGATGAATGGATAAAGAAATTGTGGTTTATATACACAACGGAGTATTACATGGCAATGAGAAAGAACGAAATATTGCCCTTTGTAGCAACATGGATGGAACTGGAGAGTGTGATGCTAAGTGAAATAAGCCATACAGAGAAAGACAGATACCATATGTTTTCACTCTTATGTGGATCCTGAGAAACTTAACAGAAACCCATGGGAGAGGGGAAGGGAAAAAAAAAAAAAAGGTTAGAGTGGGAGAGAGCCAAAGCATAAGAGACTCTTAAAAACTGAGAACAAACTGAGTGTTGATGGGGGGTGGGAAGGAGGGGAGGGTGGGTGATGGGTATTGAGGAGGGCACCTATTGTGATGAGCACTGGGTGTTGTATGGAAACCAATTTGACAATAAATTTCATATATTGAAAAAAAAGATATAATGGACATATAAACTTTACATATTAGAAGAGTAGAATATAAGTTTTGAAATATATATTAACCCATTAAAATGTCACCAAAACCAAGATCATGAACATATCCCTCACTTCTCAAAATTTCCTTGGGTTACTTGGTAATCCCTCCTTTTCCCCACCTGGTTACCCAGGCAACCATTGATCTGCTTTCTGCCACTATAAATTAGTTTGCATATTTTTTTCTCATTTCATAAAACTGTAATCCTACAGTATGTACTGCTTTCACTAAGCATAATTTTGGGATTCATCCAGATTGTAGCACACATCAATAATTCATTCCTTTTAATTGTTGAATAGTATTTCATAATATGCATCCTCCACATTTATCTCTTCACCTGTGGATGGACATTTGTGTTGTTTCCAGTTTGGGGCTATAAAAAATGAAGCTGCTATGAACACTTGCGTATAAATCTTTGACAGATGGGTATGTTTACACCCTGAGTGCATAGTCAGGGTGGAATGAATGGATCATTTGGTAGATGTATATTTAAAATTTTAAGAAACTTCAAAACTATTTACCAAAGTGGTTGAACCATTTTATATTTCTTCCAACAGTGTAAGCAAGTTCTAGTTCCTGCACATCCCTGCCAATGTTGGTAGTAAATGCAGTTTATATTTCTTCTGTAAATGCTCATATTTTAATATTCATGTCAGATAATATGCATTAATAATGAAGATATAAAGCACAGTTTATCTGAAGTTGAAGGGCAGAGGCAAATATATTTCATAGCATCTTGAGATATATTTCAGATTTCTGTTAATTTTCTTGTCACTATCAGTAGCCATAATACCTGAAATTTAAGTAGATATTATTTAATGGTAGAACTATAGCTTCTATTTATGTATGAATGTAACAGTTACAAATAAATTGATCAGAACTATTGGCGAAGGTCAAAATGTAAACAAATTAGATAAAGTGCAACTTCTCAAGAAATAGGAATATAACTGGTATGGTTCTAATGCATCAGCTGAATGAGAAGTATCTATGTGATAAGGACATTTGTGGTTAGATTAGAGTAGCATTTTTTTTCCCTCTTAAATAAATTTATATTGGATTCAAAACAATCCAGAGTACCTTGAGTCACTAGCCAGGCCAATTTTGTTTGGCTAATTACTAGCCAGGTAATTTCATGTCAGTTTCCTTCAGAAGACAGAGTATGCTTTTGTGAAGATGCGAAGTAAATATCAGATCTCTATTTCAAAAGTTGGAGAAGATAAGGTTGGCAGTTGTGACCCCACAAAACTCTGGTGGAGTTTTCTCTTACTGGTTGATCTGGGCAAACATGAATTAATTCATGTGTAGCTCCCTGTGGCTGGTACTCACAATCCGACTCTGGTGTCTTCCCTTATTGCCCTGCAAGGCAACTAAAGATGAACAGCATCAATCTGGTGTAGTCGCACAGTGGTGAAGGGGTTACGGACCCATCTTTCCTTGCCTTCCCCGGGTGCTGTTAAGAGTGATATATACCTACCTGACTCTTTTTTTATAATACATTGAATTGCATGATAAAAATCCCATTCTTAGTTTATTTTATCATGATTATAGAATATCATAGTAGACTCATATGATCTTGCAGCCGGAAGAGATCTCCTGAGAAAGTCTGTTTTGCTTGAAGAGTGTTTAATAGATAGAAGGTGCTTCCTTTTTAGGAGCTGAAATTTACCTTCTAACCATTCCTTTCAGTCCAATGAAGATTCCCTACTGCAAGAAGGGTGTAGGAATACCACAAAAAGGGTGAGTGTAAATCACTGTTCCACCATTTACTTTTTCTTTACAAGTCCCAGATAATATTTATCTTTTTGAATCTCTGTTTCTTTATCTTATGAAAAGGAGATAATAATCACATCTTAAAGTTGTTCAAATGCTAAATGAAATTATTATAATGCACAGTCCCTAATTGCTAACTACTAGTTCCAACGACAAGTTCCATTATTCTCTCCAGTGAACCTGATAACCTAGCTTAAGTTAGAAAGGTCAGGCTTTATCTTGGCAAAAACTGTTACTGCTGATATCATTTGATCTTGATTCACTTTTAGAAGTTTCCCACATTGAGACTTTTAATGAGAATTGAGTGTTAAAATTTGAGTGCTTCCAAAATGATTTCTGTGAAGTTATTTTGTTCATCAGTTCCTTTTTGGTTTTTAATTTCTAAAATTGAAAAGACTGTCTAAGTAAGAGCTATCGTATAAAAATAAACTGGGAATTTTACACAAGGGCATAGAAAATATTTTCACCTTCTTTGGATACAACAATCTGGCCACAGTGGCCCCAGTGCCTGTCTACCTACCTACCTGCCTACCTATCCATCACCGGTGGATTCACCTCTCACTGTGATCTGTCACAAATCAGCTATATTCCAGATAGGTTGGATTCCAGATTCCCAGTGGAATCAACAATAAATACCATTAAATCCTAGTAGTGTTGACTATAGAGGAAATGGAATAAACTCATCAAACTCAGTGAGCAAAATAGTTGATTTGTGTTTATCTGTGTGGTGCAAAAGTGCCAGTGTGTGAAATACCCAAAGTCTCACTGCATGCCTACTGTCAGAAGCTATTGACAACACACTTAATCACCAAGTTCTCTACATTTGGGAGGTTTCACTCCTTTTCTCTGGTATTCTTTAAAATATATCTTTCTCCTACCTTTCAAGCCATTCGCAAAGCTGTCAATTTTCTGGTATGTGCTCCTTCCTCTGAATGTCTGTCTTTCTGATGGTACCCAATAACTCAAAAATAAAATATACCTAGCATCCTACTGAGCACTTTCAACTTATCCAATCTGGTTTTATACATTTTTAAGTTGTCAATTTAAAAAAAAAATTTTCTTACTATAATTAAAATTGGCAGTTGCCAGGGGACAAAGTGAAGGTCTGAGGCAAAATAAAAGTAGCAATATTCAACATTTATAATTTAGAATCCAGATCGTTTACATTGTTTACAAAATAATGATCATCCTACAACTTATCATTCTTTATTTTTTCTCCCTCTACCTCCTGATTAGCCACTTAAAAGAAATACTCACCGCCAATAAGAATTCTTAATAGTATTCTCTGACTCCCTTTATCCAGTGACAGTTGAAAGGCAAAATGTTTTAAGGAAAGCTTTGTTCTCTCTGGATGAAATGAGATCATTTTATTGAGTACCTCAGTGCGTTATATTGTCACTCTGGATTTCATCTGCTCTATATGTTGACTCTAACCAAAATATTGCCACCACATCGCCTACATCAGCAAGTCTTCTCAGTTCTACTAGCTGAGTATTTGCTGAATGTCGCCCCTTTTAACTTCTCAACACTACTCTCCTTAGTCCTCTCCACATTCTTTCTTCCTTTGTCATCTACTACCTGGTCTCTCAGTTTCCTTTCAGCATCTGAAACACTCTGTCCTTTATCTTGTAGCCAGAAGAACAATTTAATATGTAAATCTGATAATGCATTGCCCTGATTAAAACTTTCTGGTCACTTACCATTACCTTTGGAGTACAATGCAAACTCTGACTTTCACCCCCGAAATCTTGAGCAATCTGTTCCCTGCCTCTCTCTGGGTGCCCCTCCCGTAGCACTACGCCTCACTCATGGCTGTACAGACATACTAGACTTCTGGCTATTTCTGGGATAAACCCAGGGCATCTCTAACTGGGGACCTGCAAGCCATTTTCCAGAGCTTCATTTTGTTGGCTTTGCTACCTCCACATGGAAAAATAGTTCTTCCTATCATTTTCTTTTCTACCATTCTGCTTTAAATTATTTCGAGAACTTTTTATTCTCATGATATAGAATTATATTATACATTCGAAATACTTGTTTGTAGTCTGCTTTTCCAGTTAGAATAGTTCTTTGTGGTGCAGTTTTTGCCTTACTACCATCCCATCCGTCTCACCCCTCCCCTCCCCTCCAGCTTAGATCAATGCTTGCTGGGTAGAGGGTCCTCAAGAAAGATATGCTGAATGAAAGAATGGAAGAGCAGCCTATTGACTATTATCACGAAACTTGTCACTGAGGTGTCTCCGAAAGACATTCTTCTAAAAATGCTCTTGTAGGTTGTAACAAGAGATGAAACTTTTATGTGTTTTCAGAAAACCCTTATCTTGGGGCACCTGGGTGGCTCAGTGGGTTAAGTGTCTGACTTCAGCTGAGGTCATGATCTCACGGTTCATGTGTTCCAGCCCTGCATTGGACTCTGTGCTAACAGCTCAGAGACTGGAGCCTGCTTCAGATTATGTGTCTCCCTCTCTCTCTGCCCCTGCCCTGCTCAGGCTCTCTCTCTCTCTCTCTCTCTCTCTCAAAAAGAAATAAATATTTAAAAAAAGAAAACATTTATCTTATAAGAAGTGCTCATATAAATACCTTTTAACATTTTTTAAAAGCTTATTTTATTTTGAGAGAGAGGGATAGAGTGTGCACATGTGCGTGTGTGGAGTGTGTGTGTGGGGAGAGAGAGAGAGAGAGAGAGAGAGAGAATCCCAAGCAGGCTTTGCACCACCAGTGTGGAACCAAGTGCAAGGCCTGATCTCACAAACCATGAGATCATGACCTGAGCCGAAACCAAGAATCAGAGGCTTAACTGCCTGAGCCACCCAGGTTTTCCCCAAGCACCCTTTAAAAAAAAACAAAAAAACAAAAAAAACCCCACAAAGAAACCTTAAATATTCCAAATCAAAATACCATGTCATACGATCACCTAGTTAATACTTGAATAGCTTGTCCTAGTCTCAGCCTGGTGGCTAATGTAACATGAAGAGATACTGTTCTTCTTTGCAAGGGTAATTTTACTGAAGAGAGAAGATACCTATAAACAATGACAATTACTAAAAGGCGGTTAATTCAACAATGAATTTGATGACATAGAAGATACGCTCTAAGAATTTAGAAAATGGTAGAACTGAAATCAAAGCAAATGTAGATGTCATAACAGGAGTAGCTTATCTTGAACTTCAGTGGGTAAGGGGCTCCTCCTCTTGACTAGTTTATCCCTTCTGAATACCAAAAATTGCATAGAATGGCCAACCAGTTTCTCTAGTTGGGCATCTTTCCTCAAAACATTTCAAGCAGTCTTTCAACAGAAAAACTTTTCAAGCTGGAATGGCAGGGGTTTGTGGAAGTTTTGACTGAAAATAAACAAGTCCACATTTGGAATAACATCTCATTATATGTGTATAAATTTGTGTTTGTGTTAGAATTTATGTCTTTTGTACATATACATATATATACACATATACATATATATGTATATTTGGGTATCTGTCATAATTAGAAAGAATGGCATATTTTTAAAAACTGAAATAATTTAAGTAAGAAGCACATACTTTATTTTTCATGTAGTGGAAATTCATAGGCAGGCTTTCCTGAACTTTGGCCCAAATCAGGCTCCTTTGATTTTTTTCCCCTCTACATTTTTAGAATATTGTTTCCGTGTTCAAGTTGTCTCATGATTTTAAAATAACTGCTTCAGCTCCAGCCATCATATCCATGTTCCATATAGTAGGAAGGAAGAAGGACAAAGTGCACAAGGATGTAGCCCTCAGTTAAAGAAGTTTGCTGGGAAACTCATCCATTGACCTTTGCTTACATTTTGTTGGATAACTCTCTTTTAAAGGAAAGATGGGAAATGTTTTATCTGTCTACATTGGCACCCTCAATAACAGAGATTTATTTATGTAAAAAAATTTTTTAATGTTTATTTATTATTGAGAAACAGAGAGAGACAGCATGAGCAGGGGAGGGGCAGAGAGAGAGGGAGACACAGAATCCGAAGCAGGCTCCAGTCTCCGAGCTGTCAGCACAGAGCCTGATGCAGGGCCCGAACTCACAAACCGTGAGATCATGACCTGAGCTGAAGTCAGACACTCAACCGACTAAGCCACCCAGGCACCCCAAATTTCTTTAAAAGGAAAAAAGGGTTCAGTGGATATGGGGTAGGTAGCAAAGAGTCTCTACCTCTATACTGATATTACCAAACTATGAAAAATATACATAAATACCTAAGGTGTGAGTTCTGAGGAGGAGATTCTGTGGTTTTTGTTCACTGTTGTATCTCTAAAACCTATCACATTGTATAGATATTAATAAATTATGCAATCCAAATAAGGAAGGAAGGAAGGAAGGAAATAAGGAGGGAAAGAGGGAAGGAGTGCCTGGTGTAATAATCATCTTTAGTTAAGGTGTAACTAGGCACAATGTCTCTGGGGCTGTTCTGGTGTAACTGTTTCCTCTTTACTCATACGGCTCTGTGTCATTCCATGAGCATCATCCATGTCCCTTAGCACATTGATCCAATCCAGTTCATGTCAACTGCTTACTCAAGTGAAACTTGATAAGCTAATAGCATGCTGTTCAAAGTTTTGATTTTAAAAGTTTAGAATATTCGCCAATTATAATTCTAGATAATAAGCTGTTTCTATTTCTGTGTTCTAATGCACAGAGATAGGCAAGTGCTGCAATTTCAGGCTAAGCTTTCCAATTCTGCAAGTAAGTCTACTACTAGGAACATGTTTTTAAACATGTTTTAAGCATCTTTCTTTGATGCCGTGGCTCTGGCAAGAAGAAAACAACCCCAGCTCTTGTACCCACAAGTCGTGGGATCAAAGTTTCCTTTCTGTGCCAATTACCCACAACCAGAAAAGGTTAAATAAATTCTGCTTTCTACCTAATAACAGTGTTTCTATTTTCATGCTCATCTGTGTTTAGCTTAAAGAAAAAGCACTTATATAGCTTTCTTGGAAATTATCTCCCCCCCCCCCATTTTTTTCTGAACTTCCTGCTTTTGTCTAGGGTGGGTATAATATTTGTACTTTGTGGGGCAATGTCCTCTAATTTTCTGTACTTTTCCATCTTGTTAAACTGTTCAAGTAATCAGAGAATGAAGGCAACCGGTTTATATATGTAATGATGAATTTTAAGTCCTGAGTGAAACTTGTAACAGATTAATATATATCCTGAAACATCACATTATTATATGATAGCATTGTAACCACAGAAACAAGACTCCTTCACACACATAACAACTTTGAAACTTTTCATTCCATGCATTCAGATGCAAGAAAATAATGGAGAAATGGAGAAATGTCACTAGGAATAGAAAAAAAAAGAATGAATGTAAGAAGGTACGCGATAACCCCCATATAAAGTGGGTGTGTTAGGCCTTAGGCATAGAGGTAAGGATAAGAAAGCAAAGGAATATAAGAGAGATGACTGCCAAAAACAATTAAAAGAAGCTCAATAATATAGCCACCTACTCAGTCTCAGAATTTGCTGTTGATGTTATTTGTTGACTGAAGGGAAGTCTGTTTCAGGTAAACATATGAGCACTTTATTCTAATGATTTTCTTGAAATTAAAAAAAAAAGCCAAAGGAAGAAATTGTTTTACCAATTGGCAGATTAAGATACAATTTAAGTTTGATGTTTTGATGATCCTGAACTCTTGAATCAAACTAATGGTAGGTGAAGATTATCAAATAGGCATATTACCTGTAACTAATATTTTTCCAGGTAGTGTATGAGTTGGTTCTAGAGATAAAATTCGGTAGAATGTAAGTTCTATAGGGGTAGATGTTTCTATTTCCATCTCCAGCACCTAGAAGGGTACCTGGACTATTATATGTATGCAATGAAAATTTGGTAAGTAAATAAATAAATCTAGCAAAAAAAGGGGGGGGGTCGCAATTGTTGATATCTAAAAGCAAAACAGGGGCTTCTGGGTGACTCAGTCAGTTAAGCGTCCAACTTCAGCTTAGGTCATGATCTAGCAGTTCATGAGTTTGAGCCCCACGCTGGGCTGTGTGCTGACAGCTCAGAGCCCGGAGCCTGCTTCAGATTCTGTGTCTACCTCTCTCTCTGTCCCTCCCCCACTCAAGCATGCACACTCTCTTGCGCTCTCTCTCAAAAATAAATAAACCTTAAAAAATTTTTTTTTAAATAAAAGCAAAACATCCATTATCTATGATGCTTACCTGAGGTCAAAAAAATCTATTATCCACCTAATTAAGAAAAATATGGATTATATTAACTAGAAATGAAGTCTAGAATTCATAATTCCAACCATACCTGTTATATTTACAATAGAAATAATCTAATTTTTATTTTACGGATTCAGTACAAAGCATTTGAAAGTATCTTACACAATGTTTATCACATAATAAAAAGTCAGAAAAAGTTTTTTTAAAAAACAGTTTTTCTTCCTTTTGCCTTTTCTTTTTAAAAAGCAAAGTGAATTTTTTTTTTTCAACGTTTATTTAATTTTTGGGACAGAGAGAGACAGAGCATGAACAGGGGAGGGGCAGGGAGAGAGGGAGACACAGAATCGGAAACAGGCTCCAGGCTCTGAGCCATCAGCCCAGAGCCTGACGCGGGGCTCGAACTCGCGGAGCGCGAGATCGTGACCTGGCTGAAGTCGGACGCTTAACCGACTGCGCCACCCAGGCGCCCCAAAAAGCAAAGTGAATTTTTAATCTTTCTAATTTAAAAATAACTGTATTCATGTGAAGGGCTATGAAGGGCTGGAGTTCACATGATAAAACACAAAACATCGGCTTTTGCGTTAGACTAACCCAAACCTCAATTTATAAGTGGGTGGTCTTGGATAAACTATTTGGCCCTTCCTTTTTTTTTTTTTTGTAATTTTTTATAAGTCTATTTATTTATTTTTTGAGAGACAGAGAGAGGGAGAGGGGCAGAGTGAGAGGGAGAGAGAATGAAAACCCCAAGCAGGCTCTGCACTGTCAGCACAGAGCCTCATGTGGGGCTCAAACTCACACACTGTGAGATCCTGATCTGTGACTGACCTATCACCTTCTCAACTGTAAAGTGTAGCTGATATGCATTCTCATAAATCATTGTAATTGGGGAGATAAAGTGAGATGATATATCTGAAAATTTTAACATTGTCTCAGACACATAGATCTTCAGTAGATATTTTTTAACTGCATCTTGTGACCAGAGCAACATGAAGTCATCAAATCTCACCTGATATTTCAGTTCATCTGTTTTTAAAACCATAGAAAACATATACACTGTTGCTGCAATGCAAAGGTGTGATGTTTTGTAACTATACATAGTTCAACTAATAGTTGGTTCTTTATTTTAGAAAGAAGGAATTTTGAAGGCTAAAGCCCCAAATTTGACCCAGACTCCACAGTAATTCTCCCATAGGCAAATAATGAACAACTTGAGAAATTCAGCACTATTTTACACGGTCACAAAGCAAAGGATGATCAAATAGTGACAACAGAAAAAATGGTGTGTGGTGAATAGCTTTACTGCAGAAAATGTTCTCAAGGCATTTGACTTTCTAGAGAACGTATGACCTATCAGATTCGTTCAACCAGTCAATGACTGCCTTATTTCAAATCAATCAAAAGTGATGTGTTTATGGTGCCAGAAATTATGCCTAGAAAGTATTAGGCATTTCATATTGAGTCATTCATGTATTCCCTGGCATATATTCACATTGGTAAACTGATTACACGAAATACACACATATACTTAACAAAACTTTTTCAGAGACTGAATGGTTCAGTGAAGCATTTCTGTTAATTTGACACTTTACACTTAACCCATGTTTTCCATTTTAAGCCAAAATAAGGCGAGACAGTAATAAAATATTCATTAACTCCACTGAAGCCCATTTATAGCAGATGGTCTCTGGAGGGTAAATTTCAAAACATTTGCCAGAGAGCACTGTGGAAAATGTGCAGTTGTCCCGACACTGCAACTAGTGTGAAGAACAGCAAACGCGGTGGCAGCTACGTTTTGTCACGCGGACTGAGAAAAGGAGGAGTCACGTTTGCTGTTGCTTATCATCTGGGGGATTTGACAGGTACGTACAAGATGTGTCCATAGGCTTATCAATATGATGGCAACTCCTAAAAATTCTTTGAGACCTTCCTTCAACATTCTTTAAGTTCTTAGAGAATTACAATGTTTAGGAACATAGGGCCATGGTAAGCACCTACAGGTATTGCAGGGTGGAAGGAAGGCGAGGAAGGAGGAAAATTACATATGCGTGGATGGGTGAATGGATGGGTGCTTGGAAAGTTAAAGACAGCTGGATAGCTAGATAATTAAAAATACCAGAAGCACACATGTGCTTACCGCCCACCTCGGCGTCTGCCAGGCATCAGTACGCTTCGTCCACTTTTCACGCCTTTACGCCAGCCCTGCTTCCACGAGAGCCTGTTTGTTCTTAGGGTCCTGCACACACACCTTGCAGGCAACGGTGCCATGAGTCTGACTTCTACGTACGAGTTGAATAGATCGCAACAGGTACCATTGCTCCTGACACAGCTGCGATTGATTATCGAGCCTACAAAAGGTTTGATGTTAGAAATCATCACAACAAATCTATGGTAAAACCTCACATCCAGAAAGACAGCCCCAAGGTAGTAAACATTTTGACATGGAGGCTTTGGGAGATAAAGCTGTGTTTTGCCATTGTTGGAGGTCCAAAAAGTTCCCGTCCTGTAATGGATCTCACACAAAACACGATGAGGAGGCAGGCGAAAACATGAGGCCTCTGATCATTAAGAAAAAGGACTTAAATGGACAGTTTTGATGCTGCAAACCAACTTGTCGTGATGTTACCTGATTGTTTAATTAGAATAATGACCACCTCTGTCTAATTCATTTGTTCTGGGTTCTAGATGTGGTATATTACAAACTGCAGCTTTTATAGTCACAGCATTTGTCTTATTTATTGAACCATTGCGGGGCACATTTGTTTAAACAGAAACAAAAGCAAAAAAAAAAAAAAAAAACAGGAAAAAGTAAAAATATCAGAAACAAAAGATGATAAAAATTTTAATCAGACTGTACAACAAAAGATGACTGTGCTCTAACTCTCCAGGAACCAAATATAAGTAGATATATCTTAGGATAAAGTGGGCATTTTCCAGTTTGCTCAATTACCTATACCCAGATTTTTCAAACTTTAATTTCATGTATGTTACTGACTTCCTCTGTTAAACACTTTGAAATTATACTGTTCTTTCAAAAATTTGTTAAGACTTAATTTTTTAACACATTTGAAACCATTTTTTAATGTTTATTTAGTTTTGAGAGAGAGAGATTGACAGAGCACAAGTGGGAGAGGTACAGAGAGAGAGGGCGACATAGAACTTGAAGCAGGCTCCAGGCTCTGAGCTCTCAGCACAGAGCCTGATGTGGGGCTTGAACTTGTGAACTGAGAGATCATGACCTGAGCTGAAGTCAGATGCTTAACTGAGTTACCCAGGCGCCCCAAACACTTCTTTCTTAATAGTGAAAAGTTTGGCATAATTTGGGTTGAGTTATTAAACCTCTTGAAAATTTTTAATTGCGGTAAAAACAAAAAACAAAAAGCACGTGACATAAAATTGACCATCTTAACCATTTTTAAGTGTATAGCTCAGTAGCGTTAAGTCTATTCACATTACTGCGCAGTGCAACGGAGCTCTAGAACCCTATTGTCTTGCAAAACTGACACGATTCCTGTTGAGCAAAAATGCCCCTATTTCTTCCTCTCCACAGCCACAGGTGACCACCATTCTACTTTTTGTTTCTATGAATTTGACGACTTTAGATGCCTCGTATTAGTGGAGTCGTGTAGTATAGACTTTTTTTGTGATTATTTACTTCACTTAGTGTAATGTCCTCAAGGTTTATCTATGTTGCAGCATGTAAAAGGGTATCTATTCTTTTTAAGTCTAAATAACATTCCATCGTGTATGTATATACATAGGTTATATGTATAGATGTGTGTGGGTACATATATAGTGTATATACCACATTTTGTCTGTCTCTTTGTCCAGTGATAGAGTTTGGATTTGGATTGCTTCTGTGAATAACGTTGCTATGAATGTAGATGTACAAATATCTCTTTGTGACCCTGCTTTCACTTCTTTTAGAAATGTAAGGATTTCTGGATCACATGGTAATTTTAATTTTTTAAGAAACTGGCTTATTGTTTTCTATAGAGGTTGCACTTTTTACAATCCCACCAACAGTGCACAAGTGCTCCTATATTTCCACATCTTCTCCAGCATTTGTTATTTTCTGTTCTTCTGATATTAGCCATCCTGATGGGTGTGAGGTATTATCTTATTGTCAATTTGGTTGGCATTTCTTCAATGATTAGTGATATTAAGGATCCCTTCATATGTTTCTTAACCATTTGTTTATTTTATGTAAAGAAATGTCTATTCAAGTTTTTTGTCCATTTTAAAATCAGATTATTTGTTTTTTGTTGTTGAGTTGTAGCGGCTTTTTATATATTCTGGGTATTAAATCCTTATAAGATATCTGATCGCAAATATTTTCTCCCATTCCATAGGTTTCTTTCTCAGTTGGTTGATTATCCTCCGATGTGCATGAAGGTTTTAAGGTTGATGTAGTGTTGTTTATGTTGAATTTGTTACCTGTGCTTTTGGTGTCATATCAAAGAAATATTTGTAAAATCCAATGTCATCAAGTTTTATCCCTATGTTTTCTTCTAAGAGTTTTATAGTTTTTGGTCTTACATTTAGGTTTTTAATCCATTTGAGTTAATTTTTGTAAGATAGCATCCACTTCATTATTTTGCATGTAGATAATGCAATATTCTTTCCTTTCTCTCTCCCCACACCCTCCCCTAGGCAGTTAGATGAAAGGGATGTTTTTTGATTTTTTAAAAATTCATCATCTGCTATTGCTTCATATTCTCTTCTCATGCTTGCATCTATTGTTTGGCATATTATAATCAGCCTCAGTAAAATTTATTTTATACAATTATCAAAGACTAACCTGTTAGGTGGACAAGAACAGAAGAAGCAGATTAACACTTAATACAAGATTCTTCTATGTTTCTGGTAACATAAAGAGAAAAAACCTACAAATTTTGACATAAAGAAGAAAGTATTTCTAAGCAATGTTTTTATTATTATTTTTTTTATTGTGACTGCCCTTTAACAGATTGCCTCACGTGAGGCTCAGTACTTAGAGAAAGTTATTTATTGTTTATTTTTCAAAGAAAAAAACCAGGAAGATAGAAGACATTCTATGCTTTATTTATAAAATATAAATACTGGTAATATAATACTGCATTGTACTTATAAAAGAATGAGAATGAGAACTCTTTTCCAGGAGAGTCCTTATATAATTGCAAGATTTGGTATGGGATTTGACTCTCTTCCCAGCTTGTTCCACTATGTCACACAAATCTGCCATCAAGTAAAAATCCTATCAGGTTGCACAAAGGTATGGTAAGTTAATTATAAGTAAAAACTCCCAAAATCTTGATATTACTACTTTTAAAACATCATTTATTGTCTCAGAGATATCAAGAAACAACCACTATTGAGACTTTATTCTCTGTTCTGTGTGAAATCAGATTCTCTCCAGGGTACTTTATGTGACTTATTAAAATAGTCTGTTGGTAGGCAAAATTCTTCTCACTGTAACCAGAAGACTTCAAAATTGGTGGCAAAGGAATTTGGGTAGTCTCAGAGAAAAAGAATCACTGAGTTGGGTATTTGAAGTTAGGTTTAATGGTCTAATTTAATGTGAAAATATAGGTGCAAGCTCAGACATATTTTGATACAAATATCTGGGAACGAGATATTGAACTAAACAATTTACAGACCTTGAAATAAGTAGAAAGTTGCTCTTGAAATCATGTTAAGAAGGAAATGTAAAATTGATCACATTGGAATGAAAATAATCATGGCTAAAACATATCTCAGTAATGTATGATTTGTATTTAAAATAAAGTTTTTCCTACATGTTTGACCACTTGTATATAGCACTAGCATTTGAATAATTATTTTCCTCTTCTCAAATTTACTTACATTTTAAAAGCAGATAAATTAATCAGAGCCTTTTTAAAAAATTAACTAAAGTATGTCAAATTCATATAGTATAAATTTTAAAAAGTGTAAGGAGGCTATAACTGATGACAAAATTCTAATGTCATAGCTGTCAGTCAAGGTTACCATATTCCACAAGGTTACTATATTCTATAAAACACCTTTTCTCCAGAAAGTTCTTATTTTCTTTTTGGAGTTTATTTCATTATATTTCTGTAGTTGGAGCACCTGGGTGGCTCAGTCTGTTAAGTATCTGCCTTCGGCTCAGGTCATGATCTTAACGGTTTGTGAGTTCGAGCCCCACACTGGGCTCTCTGCTGACAGCACAGGGCCTGCTTCCAATTCTCTGTCCCCCTTTCTCTCTTCCTTTGCCTCTCTTTCTTAAAAATAAATAAATAAACTTAAAAATTAAAAAATAAATGTGTATGGAACTTAAAATATTTCCAACAGGTAGCTTTGACGGCAGCATTTGTTTAGACCAAATGACTTATCATGTGACCAGGCTTAGAGAGAAGAATAAACGTTGGTATTCATACCAGTTCATTCTAGAAGAATTTTTGAACAGGCAACTAAACAATCACATAAGCGAACAAAAACCAACTCTTGAAACAAGTAAAAATTCAGTCTGTGATTTTTATGTGTGTCTATTAACTGAGAATTTAACTTAACTTAATGTTAAAATACCAAGGGCATGAATTGGATTTTACTAAGAAAATACTATCAAAGCAAGCAGAGTAGAATACTGATGCACTTTTTCATTAGCTTTATCTGATTTTAAGATAACTTTGTGTTAGTGGTCCACTCACAAAATGGAGAAAGTAAAACACAAAATCCCAAGTAGATTAGTGATCTTCTGTGTGAATCTAAAACAATTGTGTGTTGCAAGGGCGCCTGGATGACTCAGTTGGTTGGGTGTCCAACTTCAGCTTGGGTCGTAAACTCACAGTTCATGGGTTCGAGGCTCGCATCACATTGGACTCTGTGCTGACAGCTCAGAGCCTGGAGCCTGCTTCAGATTCCGTGTTTCCCTTCTCTCTGCCCCTCCCCTGCTCATACTCTGTGTCTTTCTCTCTCTCAAAAGTAAATAAATGTTATTGTAAAAATTAAAAATATATAAAATGTGTATTGCATTGTGAACTTTTCACAAATACTTTCTAAGAAATTAAGGTAATTGTGTTTAATTGTGAGCGCAACATATTTCAAATACTATTTTGTGGACTATTGAGCTCTTGTCAAAATGAAATGGTACAGTTTTTAAAAAGTCACTAAGAAAAATCATGTTATCAGGATAGCAGAATAGGTGTCTTTCCAAGTAGATTGCCTCCAAGGCTAAAGTCTACTGATGGCCCTATGAAATGGTCTGGTTGTGATTATTTAGGATAAAAGGTTTCTACATAAAAAATAAGTTCACCAAATTAGTAATAGCATCCCACTCCATTTTCTGTTTATATGAGTGTTCCATTGGCTTCTAAACATAGGATAACTTTTTATAGAACCACAGAATTTTGAAGCTAGAGCAAAGCTTTGCAACAATTTCTCAGGAACTAAAGGTCACAAAGCTATAAAAATAGAAATGAATGAAATTAAAGAGAAGGAAATGATATAGATGACCCCAAACTACTTCTTGAAAGTATTGATAACAGATAAACCGCATACTTGCAAGAGTGACCAAGGGAAAAAAATAGAATATCACAAATAGATAAAATACAAAATGTAAAAAGGGACATGCCACGCATATAGTACACATTTTATAAATCATAAGAAAATGCAATGAAAAAGTTCATGTTAATGAAGTTGAAAGTTAGGTGCAAAGAACCTTTTTCTAGAAAAAATATAAATGATCGAAATACACACAGGAAGAAATAACCCAATTGATCACTACCACTCCAGAACTTGAATCAAGAAGAAAAAAATATTCCCCTCAAAAGATGCCTGGCCCAGTTAGATTTATAGGCATTTTTGCAAAACTTGAAGAAATAGATAATTCATATACAACCTGTGTCAGAGAAAAGAGGAAATCTGCTCAACACATTTTATAAGGTTAATATAATTTTGATACTAAAACTTGACAAAAAACCAGTTTTTTTAACCAGCCTCACTTAAAATTAGAAATGCAAAAACACTGCATATTCTTTGAATCCAGAGTAATTTGTTCAAGAGTCACGATAAAAAAATTTATAAATGTAATACACTATGCTAACAAATAAGAGAACACATGATAATCCTAAAAGAGCCTCTTGTTAAAATTTCTCCTTACAGCTCTATTTTAAGTAGTCATCCCAGGAAGATTCTCAATATATCATATATGTCCTTCATAAATGGTATGATAGAAGACTGAAAATGTTTTAGTTCCCTCAAAAATAACCTTTAAAATAGAATTTTAGTTATAAATACTTTTTGCTCTCCTCACTACTAAGTTCAGAGTGCCACTGGGTCAGTGGTACTTAGGAAATTGCAAACAAAGTCTGAACTTAAAATTTAATAAAAATGTATACTACGTAAGCCAGTAGCATCTTTATTGATATTGGCTGATAACCTAAATATGACAAGGACTATATTATAAGAATAGCTATGAATTCATTACCCAATAACTTTGCAAACCCTAACCATTAAAATATTGAGTATACAAATTTTAACCAATAGAGTCAAGCCACCAGAGTAGTTGAGGGGAACTACAGTCAGAATAAGAGAACTCAAAAGTAAGCCAATTTGTCATCTCCTTTCCTCCTCCTTGGCCTCCTCTATACTAAGAAACTTAATGGGATAACTCACACACAGTGTTATTAAACAAGACTTAGTCTATTCTGTCTAGATTTAAACAGTATTATTTCAGGAAAATGAAAAGAAAATTTCAAGTATATTTGCCAATGTGAATGATTGGGTTCCTTGGAGAAGAGTGACACTGGGTGGAGAGATTTGTATATGGGTCATGTCAATTAGACTAAGAACTCCTAAAGGACATCCTAGATTTATTGAGAACATTCAGTCTTTTATAAGGATGCATGAACTTGCTAGGGGATCTGTAAAAGATAATTGATATCTCTTGCCTTAAGGTGATATTCAGTTCCAAAACTTCTGTACAGCCAAGTGTTCCTTGTACAGATAAGTTTAAGGCTTCAACTTAAGTAGACCAATCCAGGTTTTATTTTATATAGATCAAAGCACTGGTTGGTTGCAATTTTCCTTAACTACCAATTGATTTAGTAATGACATATACACAGCTTTAATAGCTTAAATCCCATGAAAACAATTTTTGGACAATTTTCTGACAATTTTAATCAGAAGATTACATTGAGGATGGAAACATTACAGATAATAGTATCTGAATGTTTGTTTTTTATCCACAAAATACAGAGTGATCAGATGTTAAAAAATCTTTTTTTTAATGAAAAATGTCTTTTAAATGACAGTATAAACATATACCTAACTGCTTTTCTTCTTAGATGTCTAAAAATATAAAAGCACTACATGAAATGAGAGTATTTGAAAGATATAAATTATTTTTCTTCCTTAGGAATGTAATGTATTAT
This sequence comes from Prionailurus bengalensis, assembly GCF_016509475.1. Lineage (NCBI taxonomy): Eukaryota > Metazoa > Chordata > Mammalia > Carnivora > Felidae > Prionailurus > Prionailurus bengalensis. Next base: position 151,128,465 of record NC_057343.1, on the reverse strand, counting down.
AATTTTAATTATATTTTTGTGATGATTACTTTCCAAAATTTAAAACAAATGCTTTGTTTTCTTTATACAAAGCTTATGCAATACAAGATGCCTGCTGCCCTTCTAGGAAGAATCTCTTACTGAAATGAAAGGTAAACTCTGTGGTCATTCACTATCTTGGTGGTTTCCAACTTCATTTAAAATATGTTTTCTTCAAAAGAGCTTCATTTATTATTCCAAATAATATAAAGGGTAAAAGCACAAAATTGTATGTACCTAAAATAGAATTATAAACATGCTGTCATAGATCTAAAGAAGGATAAGATCTCTTCTGAAATCATAACTATTAATTTCTTGTTTAGAAAATAATTTTGATTGTTTTGAAACAAGTGAAAGGACTAAATATTGAAGAAATGTAAGTTTAGCTGATTTCACATGAAAAGTATTCAGTAGAATGAGCATCACTTGAATGAGAATGTTTGGTTAATTAGTTCCAAATCTATAATCTCTATATAGTATAGTAAAGATTGCTTGCTCTTTATTATAGCTGTAAACATTTAATGGCTGATAATTAAATAAACAGCATCCATGCTGAATCCTGCAAGATTTAATTAAATATAGCTCACTGTAGATGTGAGATTAATATTATTATTTATAATTAAATGCAAAACAAAATTGCTAATATAAGTACATGGAATTCTGAGAGATATTTGCAATTTTATCTCATTTTAAACAAGTTTTGTTTTGAATTCCTTTTTCCATGTCATTTATTATAAAGTATTTTGTCAACAGGTAAAATAATAAATATGTCAAATTTGCTTGTGAAAGTTGATTCTGATTGAAGGAATATTATCTCAAAAATATTTTTTTAGTGTATTGATTCTAAATACACTAAATATAGAGAAGGAAAGAAAGAGAGATAAAGGGAGGGAGGAAGGGAGAGAAAAAAAAGGAAGGAAGAGGGGGAGGAAAGAAGAAGGGAAGGAAGGAGGGAGTGAAGGAAGGAAGGAAAGAAGGAAGGAAGAGAGAGAGAGAGAAAAGAAAGAAAGACCCTCATCTAACTACAAATAATTCAAATAAAGAGAAATGGAAACTAGCCCAACACTATCATTAGCTTTATACAGAGCTAGAAAAGGAAATGAAAAGGTTTTCATTTTTCTTCAGCTTCAGCATCACATGAAGCTCATATTTGAATACTGTTTATAAAAAGACTGAAAAATAATACAGTGTAATATTGATTTAGAGTAAACTTAAAAAATTATGTGGCGAACCTATGAAACCCTGAGAAATTTTCAGCCTTTTTTGTTAGTTGTTAAGGATGCCTTTGGTATTTTTATCCACATAATATATAGAAAATACAATGAACTTGAAGTACTTTTTAGTTGATTACACAGACTGATTATACATGTCATTCACTATACCTTTCATAACAGTAATTGTTCAACATCTTATTTGTGATACATTCCTGTATGAAGTAGGAAAACAAAAATGGAATGTGCCAAAGAGTAAATTCAATTTATACCATCCCCCAATCCCCTATTTCTGTAATGTTTCAAGATCACAAATGCTTACAGTGAGAATCTTGTCAGTGAGGACTCTGAGACCAGAAATGCAAATGGCTAATGTTCAAGTAACTAACAAAGAATGGTGTAAACCTGCGTGTTCCTCATCTCCACAAGCATACAGGCATAATTTATTTTTAGTATATTGTGGGAGTGAGTTACACCCTAATATCTTAATTAATTAGCTGGTCATTCTTAATTAACAGTTTTCCTGTCACTATCGTATGGCAAGGAACTACTAAATTTAAAAATCTGTAGGTGGGCTGAGAGGAAACTATAAATTAAATATTACACGAGAAATAATTTGTCAGATCATATATGCTTACTATATGCATATACAGTGCCATAATTGTCCATAGCATTTTAAAATTGATGAAAGAGCCTCAAAGTTATCTATTCAGAGAATATTCTGATAAAGAGAAATAGACGGATCCTAGCGATGGAGCTGTTCAGGGCTCCATATGCATGTGACAGTTTCTTATTTACATGTCGCTCATGTTTATGCATGTTTAGAAGAATACAGCTGCTACCCCATTCTCCAGAAATCATAGATACCGGTCAAGTCTACAAACGGTAGCCACATTTGAGCTTGTAATGTATTTATCATGAAAAGCTACAAGTTCTAATGTTAGGGAAGGAGAGAAGAGCACAATTTGCTTTGAAAAGATAACAGACATTTTTCAAAAAACAAATACTGTATATTCAATTCAGCCCCTTTAGGTGCTTTCATGTTATAGGAATTCTGCTGGTGATGAAAACAGCATTCAGCCAATCAAATGGCGGTACCCTAGTGCCATCCAAAGTAGAAGCCTAGTGTTTAAAATAACCCTGATGAATTATTCATAGATCTGATGTTTATGCAAATTAGAGAATCATGCACCCACCTGACCACCAAGGGAAGAAAAAAACACAGGGAAAAAAAACCCACCATGCTTTTAGCATTCTCCAGAACCTATGTAATCAAATGATAATATTCTTTCATTAAATGCATCAAGGAATTACAATCCTTACCTGGTTAGTTTGTAGGGCCTTCAGATTTTCTGGATGAAATAACTGACTGTGCGTGCAACCAATAAAACTGAACTGAAAAGCTGATTAAGGGCACTTACTTAATGCAAAGCCACTCACTGAATATTCATATGATGCCTGTGTTTATGCAAATTAAAGCAAAAGCAAGCCCAAGGGGATTGGTTGCCATAGCCCACAAATAGTGTGTACAGCAGAAAATATAGAGAGTAGTGACAAATAAATCTTAAAATTCATAGCTTTGGAGCAACAAAGAAGAAATAGTAAAATATTAAAAAGGCTAGGTGAATTACAGTTTTAAAGTGCTTTATTTAATCATATTACTTTGGGGCTATTGACTATTCCTACCATGTAATGATCTATAATTATCTTAATGCCAAAAGATACAGTCACTTGTGTTTGTCAGCTTTATTTATCTTGCAGTCATTTATATGAGCATATCCCTTAAGCATAGAAGAGTAAAGAAGAAACAATTAGAATAAAAACATAATTCAGTACATTAATAACTAAACCCAGGGCCATATGTGGCCCTTTGTTAAGTCTCATGTGATCATCCTTCAGTGGTTATATCTTACTAGGGAGTGACGTGTCAGTGGGAGATCTCCAACATTAGGCTCAGCTCTTTGCTTTCTTAATATTGATATGTATCTGCTTTATTTGAAATGGAGATGATTTTATATTAAACATATTTTATATATTTCACAATGGATATTGTGAATCTTTTGACCAAGATGATTTTGGCATATGTAGTTTCAAATTCCAAGGATTTTCACTTTTGGAGCCCAAATGCAATAATGTTTTCCGAAATGCATGCTAATATGTAGTGTTCTAATCATGAAACGATGTGAATCCTCACGTATGTATGTGAGAACTGATTACAGGCATTGACAGGATTCATAATATTTAAGTGATACAATGCATGTCAGGCATAAAATGCTTTCCATTGTCAAGGATATTCTCCACTTTTCACTTTTTTTAATAAGTAAGAATGGAGATGGCTAAAAATGCTGGAATACATCTGATAGGTATTTTTGTTTGCTTTTGATTTTCTCTTTGTTTTCTGGAACATACTTTGCAAACTTCACAAATAAGAGGTCAATGTTCTTCACTGCAGTTGCCACTGACTGAAGAGTATTTATCATTTCCAATATTTTCCTAATAATTGTCACATCTTCACTCTGGTCACTCTGATCTCCCTCACATAATGTAATAAATTTTCCAATACTCTTAAGACATAAAAATATTTAAAGCAACTTAAGCTTTTCTACAAAGCTGCCTATCCTTATCAAAGATGCTACAAACACTAGACCCAATGGTTATTATCTTGATTGTGGTGATGGTATCACAAGTGTATGCATGTGTCTAAACTCATAAAATTGTATGCATTAAATATGCGTGCAGTTTTTTTGTCTGTTAGACCTCAAGAAAGCCAGGGCAGGGAAAGAAGATCGGATCTAATTCCTGGACACTGTTTTCCTAGAAGGCATTTAGAGAAAAAGAGATTTCTTTGTGGTGCCTTATGGTTGCCTAAGTATGGCTTTCATGGTTTCAAATAATTTCCTTTCTTTCATAGTTGCTCATTGGCTTTCCATGAAAGTAATCCTCATAAGTGTACATTTAGCAACATCCACATGGATTTTCTATAAGTGATATTATATGTATATGTTAATTCTAATCAATGTCTCCTTAAAATTCCCCTAAGTTTCAGAACTGTCTTTGGAAATGATGCAATTGGCATATCAAATATTTAGAATAAAGTTGGTGAAATTTTGGAAGCCATGACCTTCCATTATTTGTTTATTGGCAACTTCTTTCCTTTAATTTATTAATTTTTAATTTCATATCTGTTCCAAAGTACAGAATAAAAATTAATGGATAACTGATAGTACACTTGCTTTGATATCATGCAATTCTTTTTCTTCTACTGATTCAGGAATATATTGTTCAGAAGGTAGACCGGTAATTTCTTAGCTTCTAATTAAAGAATCCTAAATTTAAAACTTCTACTAAGAAAGAATATTTAGGTTAATCAGTAACAGTTGCCTTTTATTAAGTTTCTCTATCTCCATAAAGATTATTTTTAAAAAATCAGAGCACATAGTTAATTAACTGGTACCAGATCTTTCTCTAAAAAAAACCCATTTCTTCATGTAACTTAATCCCAATAGAAACATTTGCAGACAAAATACTTCACTGGTTAATAATAATAACGATGACAGTAATAATTATTGTTTTCACTATAAGAACCCCAATTTGAAGTTCTGGAAGAAGTCCTCATGTTGGTAAATTCATATTTTTCTTTTAAACATCAGAATTTTCCAATTTTCTAATTAAAATTCAAACACGTTTTTACCAACACCAATTATTGCTTATTTAAGCTGCATTAGTTATGCTTTGGTCATAAAAAAACTAAGCCTTCCTTCAGAAAGATATTTCTATTTTCAAAGAAATAAATTACACACACACACACACACACACATCTCAAATGAACTGTCAGAGCAAAATATAAGTGGGTATCATTAATGTCATCCTTTGTCCAATTCCTCATATCATTAGTGGGATTTCTTTTTTCTTTTCTTAGATTGAATCTCTTAATCTCTGGCCCTTGCACAACTCTGGGGTATTTCTGACATCTTTAAAATATTTGTAAACCAAATCCAAACTGCCCTAGGCCACGGTCTCTTCAGACCGTTATCTTGTACCTATGTAGAGCAAGAGTAGTTTATGTTCAGTGAACTAGGTTCTACAGAAAACCAAAATAGTGTATTCCATGTGAAATAATCAGATGCTTTTGAGACTAAGTTAACTGGTTTAAATGATGGATTCACAATTTCCAGTTTCATAATTCACTCAATTGTTTACTCTGTGAACAAAATTAAATCCTAAATTACCTATTTAAAGTTCTTCTAAAGGTTCCATAAAGAGAGAAAGTTCAGCTCATTTGCCGATTACCTAAAAATTCTGAGTCTCTCTTTTGAAACCAACCCGTTGGGCTTTATATAATCAATCCAAAGAAAGTAAATGAATATATAGATGCAACTAAATCTCAATCGGTAAATCAATCAGATGAAATTGATAGTCCATTGGCCCAGATATAAAATTGGGCCAGAGACTGGCTTCTCCCTGAAAAACATAAACACATAAAACTTGTTTGGTGTATAAATGTTTTAAAATTAAAATAAGCGGACAAGATTAAAAATTACATGATTTTACATACAAACCTAATTTCCTGATTTTCTTGGAAAATCAGAAAGTGTGTCGTTCTGGGCTGACATCCCCCTGAAGTAATGAACCTCTGGAGCCAGGTAGAACTGCTTCTTCCAAGCAGGTCCCAGTTATCCATCTGCCAGGAGTTCTTGCCAAGATAGTTTGTTCTTTTATACTATCCCTGGAGGCATGAATTTGTGACCTGAGGCATTTGAGTTGAGTTGTGAATTTGGGGTAGCACTGTTTTCAATCTACACATGTCTGATTTTTATATTTTTGATAGTTGTATGTTTATACATTTGTTGTCCAAGGAGTCATTTAGAAGAAAAATAATCCACATGAAGGGTAGGTTACCACTGGCTTGCCAGGCTGTTTCCATGGCTACACATTGACATTTCTGCTGATGTTAGATATGATCATGCTATCCTTTTTATAACACCATCAACAAGAACATCTGTAATAGAAAAATAAAATAAAACATCAATACTATTTTACAGATCTCTATTTGTAGTGGGGAATCAATCTCTCTGCTCTATAATCTCACCTACAGTAACAAACAACTTTTAGGTTTTGGTTGAGGTTAATCGAAAGCAACATTTCTTTCCTGCTTGACTCCTTAGTAAGCGTTGCCAGCATTATGAGCAAGTCCACCAAAGCTAGATTTGTACCATGCTTTAGTAAGATCATTTGGTAGACTTTTTTTTTTCCTAAAAAATGTTCTGTCTCCACACGGGAAAATATTTTAAATCAATTCAGGGAGCTTAACTGCTTCCTGAACATTATAGTTTTGTTATACATAAGATGGGAAGCTCGTACATAGACAACTGGGTCTTCTCTGCCTGAAATTGCTTGGTTTGTATGAACCCTACATCATGATTATAGAGATGCTGCCTACATTCAGCTCTTGATTTCGCTTTATCCCAACATTTCAAAATTCCTTTTACTGCTTTCTCTTTTTAAGGGCTCTGACTGGCATCTAGTTCATTGAAATTAACTTGATAAATTAGTTTGATAAACAGTTTAAGAAAAGGGCCAGTGGCAGAGAAAATCCCGTTCAAATGAATCTTTCACATCACTCTGTATATACAAGAATCAGCCAAAACAATATCGGCTCTCGTGGCACCTAAATTCATTGATGGCTTGATTTAACCTGTGGTTCAATACATGTGTAGGTGCTATTGTGGCAGCCCACAGTCTCATTTCCTAAGGTGATTTCTGACCTTGCATATTTTGGGAGAGATTGGTGTTTTGATAAGAATATTTTCAGAATAGTGAACAGTTACTGTCCTCTGGTTACTTCACTCCTGTGATACATTTGTTGAAGTCTCCTGTATCTGTTTGCATCATGAGTATCCCATTTCACGGCCATAACTTACAGGCTTCCCGTCTATTCTTTAATCTTATTTCAAATATTTAATTACTTCACTTAAAGGTTGGCAGATTGAACTTCCACTTCACATATCTTCCAAAATTACGGATTCGGCATGCTTACTCTAAGTATCTCAATTCTGTTTCTATAGATTTGAACCTTGTCATCACCCATGGCATGCCTGTACCTTTCTTTCCCCTGTACCTACAGCTCACCTATTTCTTCTTTTTCATTTAACCTTCTTTTCATTTTTATTGCATCTAGTATATCTCTGTTTTTATTTTGCTCTGTACCAATTTGAATTCTCTGAGTAGCCAGAGTAAATATGTTCTCACTCCCTGAACTATCCACCCTCAGAGACTTCCTATCCAGAAATAAACCCCACATTTATTTCCTTTACTCCAGTCGCATATAGTCGGGCATATGAATGTTGAGGTTTTTTTATTTTTGTTTTTTTTGAGTGCACTGTGAACTCATGTTATCATCCTTGATCTCAGCAGTGAGATGGACATCTCATTTCCTGCCCATTTCCTGGACATGCTCTACTTCCTGCCCAGGAGGGATGGGATATGACATTGCAAAGGGTCTGCCGAGTGCCAGGCGTATATTTGACATTATGTACGTGCAGAAAGCTATCGCTGCAGAGCAGATACAGGATATCATTACTATCCCAAATTACTCCTTTCTGGTCAATCTCCACCTCTCATGCCTGGTACCAGGCAGCCATAAGCCTGCTTGCTGGCACTGTGACATATTATGTTTTTCTTGTTCTACATAAAATTCTTTATAATTTCATATAAATAGAATGTAGTCTTTGTGTATGGCCTCACTTACTTAGCACAGATGTTTGAGATTCATTCATGTTGTTGCATGTGTCAGTGGCTTATTCCCTGTTAGTACTGAAAAACATTCCATTGTATAACCTCATAATTTCACCAGTGACTAGACATTTGAATTGTTTCCAGTTTGGGGCTATTATAAATATATTTTCTATGAACATTCGCATACAGATCTTTATGCAGACATATGCATTAATTTTTCTCAGGCAAATATGATTAGAAGCGGTAGTGGGGTTATAGTATAGACTTCCTTTATAAGAAACTACCAGAAAAATTTTCAGCCTGACTGTGGAAGAGAATTTATGTTAACCCTCATGATTGCTGTCTCTTGGTGTTCATACTTTTTATAACTCCATGCCTTGAGTGTGTGCAAACTCTGTGACTGGCCCCTAACCAGTTAAATGTGGCAAATGTGAGTAGATATCATTCTTGTCAACACATTACCTTGCATACAAATCTGTGCTGAAATCACTTTAGAGTTGCTGTTGCCCTTTCTCATTCAAGTGAGCTTCCATGAATTCCACAGTCAAAATAATTCTGCCAAAAAACCCGAGGGAGGTGGAAAAGGACCTCAAGCCTCAAATGAGAACCTAGCCCTGGCCACACTTTAATGGAAATTTTGTGAGTCCCTAAGCAAAGGACCTCCCTATTTCTGATCTGTAAAGACCATGAATTAATACTAAAAGTGTTTTTTAAGCTGCTGCTGATGGTAATTCGTTACACAGCAAGAGAAGATTAATATGTTAGCTATATCACTTTGTATTTCCACCAATGATGTGCATTCCAGTTGCTCCATATCCTTGATTTGGTATTATCAATCTTTTCTATTTTAACCCAAAAACCTTGCTTGGATTTAATTCAAATGGCATTGAATCTACAGATGAATTTAAGAAGAATTGACTCTTAATATTGAGTATTCTGGTGAATGAACATAGTAGATATCTCCATTTATTAAAATCTCCTTTAATTCCTCACAACAATCTTTGTGATTTTTCAATACCTAGGTCTCACATCTGGATATATTATGTGAAGTTTATCCCTAAATAATCCATGATTTTAATGCCAGCTTCAATGGTATTTAAAATTTTTAATTTATAATCATTTATTTGCCAGTATATACACATAAAAATGGTTTTGTACATTGACCTTGTATTCTGCTATCTTGCCGGGCTTTAGATTTTACTTGTGGTTTCCCTGGCATTTTTAACACTTGTTGGGGTGGACTGAAAATTTTGCTCTCCTTTACTGTAGGGATAGTTTAGTCTTACATGATTCTTCTGAGGTTTTTACCAAATTCCCTGAGTGAACATCACGGGCTCTCACATCTCTGCGCTCTGGAAAGTGTTCAGCTTAAAGCCCCCGCCCCCTCTTTGCCCTTGCATACATAGTTGAGTATTCAGCAAAGATTCAAGAGAATTCTCGTGCTGAATTTTGAAGCTCCTTTTCTGCTTATCTCCCCTTCTCCACAACTCTAGCCTGCAACCCCTGGCTACCTCAGCCTCCCTGAACTCCAGTCTCTGGGTCGTCACTTCAACAAGAGCAACATTCTGCTCTCCCCGTTTCACAGTTTGCAAAGCGGATGTGCCTCCAGGCAGAAAGCCAGGCAATTGTAGAGTTTTCCCATTTTCTTTACCTTAATGGTCCTAAGGTGCCTATTGGCCAATGTCTTAACACAGTTCTTTTAGAAATTTAATCCAGTTTTGTAATTATTTCCTATGGAAATCTAAATCCAAACCCTATTACTATGGCATGGCAGGAAATGTACACCTCTGCGTGTGTTTCAGACTTTTTAAATTCTCCAGTTAGATCCCATTTTTTTTACCTTGTTTCACAGATTATTTGGAATTTCTGGTCCACCAGCTACCATTTTCTGCATGCTAACAGAATGGACAAAACATGAACACTATTAAGAATTGATGTGTACACAGCCATTAGGCATTTTATGTGGATATCAACAAATAAAATAGACAAAAAATAAATAAGGGTACAGAGAATTTTAGTAACACATTTGATAGCTTTAATCAAGTTGATTTATAGAGAATTTCTTACCAATAACAGAAAGTATACGTTCTTTTAGAGCATACACAAAACATTAAAAAGTTAACTGTTTGGTCTCAGCATAATCTCAAAAATTCCAAAAAACATAAACCATGCAGATTATAATACTAGCAACAGTGTGATAAAGTTTGTGATGAACAATAAAAAAAATAGCTAAAAATATGCATTCATCTGAAATTAGAACATGCACTTTGAAGCAGCTTTTGTGTTAAAGAAGCCCTCGAAAGAAAAATTACAGATAATAATGGAGTTGCATCACATGCAAATTTAGCTTCTGCAGATTCAAATATGCTTACTTATATGAGGAAAAAAGTGAGAGTGAGATATAAATAACTATCTAAATAATGGGGTTGATTCTTACTGCCATTCCATTCAAAGAGCAGATGCATGTGAAAAGAGAGAGATGTTCTGATCTGTTAGCTCTGCTCCTCTTCATGATGTGAGTATCACACCACACTGAATAGCGTACATTCCTTTAAGGATCCAGGAAAGTGCCTTGAACTTGTGGTAATTGGTGACCAGGTAATTTGGACCAAACCACCAAGTGAAGCCTAGCAGACGAGGATTTACCATGAAGCTTAGGTTCCAGGGTTTTTTCACTTGTATGCTCCCTTTCAAGACTCTGTGTCTGATTTTGTGTCCTTTTCCAAAAGATGGGTCCATAAATCATATAAATTTCTGGGCCCACAAAACATGATCATCAACCAAAAGAAATATTGGAGTTCAAAATGTTAGGAGTAACCATGTCAATATCCAGGAGAACATAGAAATCCAAAGACCTTTGGAGTTCCTTCTGTGCAGGGGACATTTTCACATCTAGAAAGAACTTTGAGGAGTTGAGCAGTATCTTTGACGATTTCTTTGATCTAGAGCAACAAAAGCTGAATCCAACGCTTTAGCAAAGGAGGGTAGCCCTGGTAAACAACCCCTAAGGGTCACCCAAGCCTTAGGAGTGGGATCCAGTAGAAAGTAATGCAATCCTTTCAAGCACTGAACAAGCGCTAAGGTATCTGGTTTCCACAGAAAACCTCAAATCTTGAAATTAACTTAAGATCACCGGTTTTGCTTGTGTCCCAAGATGCCTGACAAAAGTAATTGGAAATTCTTTCTGAAGGAAGATAACTTCATTTCAGCCTTCAAATTGTTTCTGCATTTTTTTTCAAAAACATTAAGCACACAGCCAAAGATGAGGGGAAAAGACAACATAAGTCACAAGCAACACAATAGACAATGAAATAGATCCACAGGCACACTAGGCAATGAAATTACTGGTCACGGATTGTAAAATAACTATATTTACTATGCTCTTAGAATTAAAAACATAATTTTCAAATGTAAATTAAGAACTGGAAATTATGGGGTTCCTTAGTCGGTTAAGAGTCTGACTTCAGCTCAGGTCATGATCTCGCGGTTGGTGGGTTCGAGCCCCACTTCGGGCTCCGTGCTGACAGCTGCGAGCCTGGAGCCAGCTTCGGATTCTGTGTCTCCCTCTCTCTCCGCCCCACCCCTGCTTGTGCTCTCTCTATGTCTCTCAAAAAATGAATAAATGTTAAAAAAAAATAAAAAAAAAGAACTGGAAATTATGAATAGTGATATAGCCTGTTTTTAAAACCTGGAAATTCTGGAGCTGAAGTACACATTGAAAAACAGGTAGTTTCTGGATATTACAGTGGCAAATAAAACATACACAGGGAGAGAATTAAATCAATGAGAGACAGAGATTGGAACAAGTGTCCTCTTTCAGAGAAGATGGCTTTCTGGCCTATACAAACCACACTGGAGACAAAATGGTCTTCAAGTTCTTTTGTTATGATTACAATCTCACAAAGAAGTTGACACTCCTCTCTTACTCTCAATTCTAATTTGGACTTGGGAAAGGACTCTGGGCTGTGTAATATCAAGGATCTACCCTTGGTCTAATCACAGTTGATTAGGAGATATCCACATTCTGAAATATTCCTCAAACACAGGTTAAGGCATGTATACTATAATTGTAAATGCAGAACCTGAAGTCACTACTCTAGGTATAGACTCCTTTCCATGATTGCAATTTTGCCTTACATTCAATTGCAAATTGTAATTAAGAATCTTAAAAGATATTGCATTATCCTTATTAGAATTCCCCAGCATGTCACCCTTCTTTTGAAAAACTGCAATATGGCCATACTTGGTGAGTTTTGTTTCATATTTAAAGAGGGACCTTTACATCATGTATCTAAGAGACACTAATTTTTCTTGATCTTTCTATAGCATTTGATAACCCCAACTACTCCTTTCAAGAAATACTCTAACACTGGCTTATATAATACTATACTTTCATGGTTTTTCCTATTTTTTGGCCATTATTCTGTCTATATTTACTTTGTAGTCTCATTCCCCCCTCTATCTAGCCATTAAGCATTGGGTTTCCTTAAGGTTTTCCCCTAGATTGTCCTTGTAAACTTACTGCCTAGGCAGCCTTATCTATGGTGAGAGCTTCAAAATCTATATATTGCCATAATCCCACATTTAATCTCTAGTCAGAATCACTCCTCTCATTTTGGAAATATTTAAGTCTTCTAACTCAACGTAATGTGAGATGTTAGTTACAGAGGAAAATGAGTACAGAGTATATGGGAAGTGTCTTTGACCTTCAAAGTTTTTCTATAAATCTAAAAAAAATTTAAACAAACTTTATATAAAAAAAAACTTAGAACCAAATTACTTAGTGGTTAAATGGAAAAACTGTACTAAGGAAGCTAATTAAATGTTCAGTGCCAGAAAATGGACTATCAACTCCTACACAGGTGCGAGGGAAAGGACGTGTGACCCATGAATTTTATGCTTGGCTAAATTATCATTTGATTTAAAGGCCAAAACAAATATTTAACTCTTCTGGAAAAGACAAATGAAAAACAAAATCCAGTGTTGAAGATAGAATAATTTTTTTAAATTTATGTATTTAAATTCAAGTTGGTTAACATACAGTATAGTATTCGTTTCAGGAGTAGAGTCCAGTGACTCATCACTTACATATAACACCCAGTGCTCCTCCCAAGAAGTGCCCTCCTTCATGCCCATCACTCATTTAGCCCCTCCCCCCCACACTTCTCTCTAGCAAGTGTGTTTGTTCTCTATAGTTTGTTGTTCTCTATAGTTTGTCTCTATAGTTGTTGTTCTCCTCAGTTTGTTCTCTATAGTTAAGAGTGTTTTATGGTTTGCCTCTATATGGTTCTCTATAGTTTGTTGTTCTCTATAGTTTGTCTCTATAGTTGTTGTTCTCCTCAGTTTGTTCTCTATAGTTAAGAGTGTCTTATGGTTTGCCTCCTTCTCTGTTTCTACCCAATTTTTCCTTCCCTTCCCCTATGTTCATCTGTTTTATTTATTAAATTCCACATATGAGTGAAAGTGTATACTATTTGTCTTTCTCTGACTTATTTCACTTAGCATGATATACTCTGGTTCCATGAACATTGTGGCAAATGGCAAGATTTCATTCTTTATGAGCACTGAGTAATTGAATCAAAATTTTTATAATATAGGAATAAAAGACTGTTTTAGCTATCTATTGCTACATACCTTTGTAAGTCATAGTTTCTGTGGGTTAGGAATTTGGGGGTGGTTTAGTGGGATGGTTCTGATTCAGTGTTTCTCATGAGTCAAGATGTTGGCTAGGACTGAGTCCTAGAAAGCTTTATTGGGGCTGGAGGGGCAGCTGAAGGATCACCAATGGCTACTGGCAAAGGACTCAGTCCCTAGCTAATGTTCCCAAGGAGCCCCAGTTGCTCACGAAGTAGATGTCTCCCTAGAGCTGTTTGAGTGTCTTTATGATATAGTATATGGCTTCTCTCAGAATGAGGGGTCCAAGGAAGAAAGACAAAAGTCACAACACCCTTCATGTCCTGGTCTCAGAGGTTACTCTTTCCAATTCTCCAGGTGAGTTAGTTTTATCTCTTGTCAAAGAATTTGTGGACATATTTTTAAAAATTTCTGGTGTAAATAAGTGCCAAGTGAATTACTTTTATTTAATACCTGGGAGTTAATTGGCATCTAGAAATTTTTAATGCAGTTAAGATTTTATTTTAATGCCTAAAGAATTTGCAATCTTTCTCCCCCCTCAACCTTATAGGTATATTTTAGAAACTAACATATCTTGTGGTGAAGAAATGTTTATGTGAAGTTAGCAGTGATTCCAGTTTCACCTCATTTCCTTTTTCTTTTGTTGCATTTAAATAAAACTAATTTAATACTTTATTTTAGAGTGACATGTGCAGTGCATTTCTGTTTATGAAATTGTTTCTCTTATTTCTACATTTCTCTATCCTCCGTCTGGAGATGTGGCCAAAGAGATGTCTATAATGATATGTGCCTAATTTTCTTCTATATCTAGGTGATGTTATTATTATTTTTTACTTTCTAATTTTCATTGTTCTGTATTGTGAAATTCGGACCATGTGTATTTGTTTTTTGTGTTTTGACCATGTGCGTCTTGCCTTCTCAGAGGTTACATAATCTTAAATTCAGAGGATTCTTGTTAGGTAGTGACATAAAATGCCTTATAAATTTTTGTTCACAGAAACAAGACCAACCAGATGACATTGCCTGCTGGCGGAGGGAGGATGCAGACTAGCAGGGAGAAAACCATACTAGCTCTTCCAGGGTGATGTCCATCTCCAAAAAATGAACATTTCATGTGATGTCCCATAACTGCTCCTTGCTCTGGTCTATCTTCATTTTAATTAAAACTCAGGTACATGGAATAAATAAAAAAGCTTACTATCATCATCAGTCCATTTATGACCCTGCTTCTATTTCATTTATTTTGTTTTACTTTTTGTTCCCTTTATCCCTGCTGCCTAGTCCCATTCCCCACCCACTCTATTCTGAGATAACTATTAATCAACTACGATTGTTTATTTTTTTTTTTAATTTTTTTTTTCAACGTTTATTTTTTTATTTATTTATTTTTTTTTTTGGGACAGAGAGAGACAGAGCATGAACGGGGGAGGGGCAGAGAGAGAGGGAGACACAGAATCGGAAACAGGCTCCAGGCTCTGAGCCATCAGCCCAGAGCCCGTCGCGGGGCTCGAACTCACGGACTGCAAGATCGTGACCTGGCTGAAGTCGGACGCTTAACCGACTGCGCCACCCAGGCGCCCCTACGATTGTTTATTTTAAAAATATGCTGTAGAATTAGGTTATACAACATTTAAATTCAGGATTTTATGTATTTTTTAAGTGGAATTAGCACGCATTTTATTCTCTTTTACGGTTACAATTCTGTTTTGTATTAAGGTAGTGTTCATTTAATAAAATGGGATTTTTTCTATCTATTGAAACAGCTTGCATGAAATATTAATTATTAATTCTAAAAAATTTGCTCCAGTTTTTATGTATACCTGGTGAGGTCTATGGAGAAGACTTGGTGAGTAAGTATGAATCCTCCCTGTGTCTGTTCTTCTAGATGTTTACTATCCTCACATTAGCCCATATTTGGCCTCTACCAATTGGTTGAAATTTTGGCTAAATCATTCTTACTGGACTGTGTGGTGTTAAGACAGTAAGTGCTCATATCTTGTCTTTCCTTGAAGGTTCCTGTGTTTCCTTAGATTTCAGGTTAGTTACCCTGAGACCTTAACTTCAAAAGTAGTTGTGGGTTCAAAAGTAGTTGTGATTCTATTGACTATCTGAATGTTTTTATTATTTTAAGGCTGGGAGTGATGTGCTTTTCTGCTTCGTATACCCTCAACAGAACCCAAAACTTCACTCTTCTGTTATGAAGAAGGTCGAAGCCAAATTCTAGACTACAATGTAATTATCCCATAGAAATCTGTGGTGTGCATTATAGGTTTCACTTTTATATTTGGCCTCATTTTACTGTGTTGCATATATTTGTTTAAAATAACCTCAAACCTTTTAAGAAATGTCTGCCTAATAAACAAAAAGATAGGTAGGAAGGTCTATCTGCTTTTCTGTCACCTCCCTTTTAAAAGAGAATTCTAGCTTTCCCACTTAGTTTCTCTTCTTTTCTTTTTTCCTTTTGCCTATGCTTTTATTTGAAATGAGGACCCAAGAAGAAAAGGAAAGTGAAGAGAGACAGTAGCATCCAGATTAGAATTAAAGTAGAGGTTTTTAATAGTCATTAAAAATGAAACACAGAAACATCTTGAATGTGCGAATAAAAAAAAGGGAGAAAAAGGAGAACTTAAATGAGTACCGCTGTGGAACGTGTATTCTTGCATGAGGTATAATGAGAGACAAATAAAGACATTATTTTAAAGGTTCTTTTTGGCTGAGAGATTTTTTTCTCTTACGTGAGATGAGGCCATGCACGTCATGCAATGGCTTTATCGTATCATATAAAAAATGTTTGGGGATTTTGTGAAAGATTGTTAAAACAATCCAAAGATTTCTTTCATCTTTAACATATATTGTTCTGCATTGTTTTATAAAATATATAATATTCCCTCCCACTAAGTTATATATATATATATATTTGTAAAATCTGTGTTTTAGAGACTTTTCATTATTTTTGAAAACTGCTGTAATGATGATATATATTAAATAAAAAGATAAACACATTTGACATGAAGTCCCGTTTGGGGGAATATATTCCCCCAAAGCAATAGTATAATATCAGTAAAAAGGTGTTTATTTCAGTATTATTTCTGAAGCAATGCATAGAAATAATCTAATGTACAGTAAGACAGAATGGGTGAATAAATTATGATGTGTCATATAAAGTGCAAATTATACAAGAATTAAACATAATGTGATAATTGACATATATATATATTTGGAAATTTGTGCATATTATATTTTTAACCAGAAAAAGCAATGCATTGAGTAATAAACATATTTTTCTAAAACTATATCTATACAAATACATATATATATCAGATATATATGTATAAAGTTGGAAAATAGGGAAAATGAATACCAAACCAATTATTTCTAGAAGTTGCATCTGAAGAGAAGGAGGACAGAGAAACTTGCCCTTTATTCACATACTTTTTTAAAGTGATGACACGGGGCCTGGGTGGCGCAGTCGGTTAAGCGTCCAACTTCAGCCAGGTCACGATCTTGCAGTCCGTGAGTTCGAGCCCCCCGTCGGGCTCTGGGCTGATGGCTCGGAGCCTGGAGCCTGTTTCCGATTCTGTGTCTCCCTCTCTCTCTGTCCCTCCCCCGTTCATGCTCTGTCTCTCTCTGTCCCCCCCCAAAAAAAAATAATAAAAAAAAAATAAAGTGATGACAGAATCAGGAATGATCTGGGTATTTCAATAAACAGTTACAGATACAACTTCAGTCAATGGTCTAAAAGAGGTACATACTAAATAATTAATAATGATCATACCTGTGGGTTAAGGTGGGGGAATCAAAGGGAGGATTTTCATCAGATCATTATATACCTGTTTAATTTTTTTCAATAAATATAAATCATGTTTGACTAAAAATAAAAATCTGGACCAGTCTGAACCACTGTCTTTTCCACTGTAGAAGCTCAAATTGAGTAGTCATGGTGTTGGGTTGGCAATTATGCAAAGACCCAATAGCACAGGCTTCTCAAAGAGGTTGAACATCCGATGCATCAGAAGTGGAATCTGATGTTTACTCAATATGTTATTAACTCTTGAGGAGACCTATCAGCTATTTGGTGACAACTTAATTTAAGCAAGTTATGTCTTCTCTGAGGTGCATTTATGTAACTGGGATAAACTAAGGCATAACTAACACTTCAAACTTCTCTTTGAAGGCTGACACCACCTTCCAGGGCCTTTGCCTGAAATAGCGCCTGATTAGCTTCAATCTCTTCCTTGTCTTGGATCCTGCACTCCTGTATTGATTTCTCCTGGAAGCACTTTCCTATTAAACCACTTACACCTGAATCCTTGGGTTAGGATCTACTTCCGGGAAATCCAGCCCGAGACCCTGGCAAACCCAAGGCTTTTCCACCAGCCCCGTCTCCTCAGGATTTGCCCGCTGCCTTCTGTGTCAATCTCCAGCACTGCAGCGCGAGAATTCTGGGTAAGTGTCTGGAATTAACTTCTACCTAATGCTATAGTTCATTACATGTAGAACTGCAAATATTCCTACAAAGGTATCCTTGTGCCTTGGCATGTTCCCGCCAAGTCCAATAATGGTGACTTACAGAAGGATTTATTTTCAAAGGTCACGTTAATTTCTCCTGATGTGTTTGGCACAAGAGGTATGAGAAAATCACTCATCGGGCCTTTACTATTATGCAGTCTACTTAAACGTTATGCAATGTACTTAAAACTGAAATTTTAATTTTAAAAAATAATTAGAAAGTATACAAAGCTGAATACAATGAGTTTCTGGCACTGCTGATATCTAGCCAACAGTCTAAATATGGGGAATTACCATCTAAAAATAAATGCTAGTATTGAGTAATTGCTCTGGTTAAGATTGTTTTGAACAATCACTACATGTCATTCTCAGTTGTACCTTATTTGCTGAAAGAACATTCAGATTTCATTCTTCCTAATTCAAATCTTCGTTTAAGAACAAGCATAATTGGGAAGTGAACTGAAATAACTTTGGATTCACTTTCTCAGCTAAACTGATTTTTTTTTCATGTTTTAATTGCTCCCTAATTTCTGTATTATTGCTACATGTCCTAAAATAAATTTTCCATCTGCTTTCCATGTTTGATTGTCATGTTGCCTCCCTTTGAAACTGCTAAACAAGCAGCTTTTCTAATCGCAATTTGTGGCTGTAGTGCATTTCAATGCTCACTATGCATATGGAAAATGCACTTGCCATTCAAAAATACAGAATAGATTGAATATAACTAGATAATTTCATTTGTGGATATAGATTGTACTCTGCAGCAGTTTTATTCCCATATTTAGTAAATTCTGGTGAAAGGAACAATTTCTGGGAAAAAGTGATTAAAAGGGAATAGCAAACATCTGTGCATCTTTCTTCCATTTTTTTTCTCTAACTTTTTCTCTAAATTTTTCTCTCACCAGACCCTCAAAAGTTTTTAGTTTAATTTGAAAAGGATAGCATATGTTTTTTTTTTTAAAAAGAGCATAATGACATATTCCATAATTAGACACCTTTCTTAAAAGATAAGGAAACATGTAGTTATGTGAATACATTCCATATTTCTAAGGCATGAATTTACACTGAAGTGATTGAAATAGCAATGAGTTATTTTAGAGGTTCACCGGTATACAAGATTAAAAGATAATTAAAAGTATAAAATTAAGTTTATTTTCTTTCTAAGATTATGCTGGAAAAGTACAAGAATAAAAATAAAGGAGTATACCTTCTTCTGTAGTAAATTTAGTTTTCTATATAAGCTGATAGAAAAATCCAATAGCTGGAGACTGAGTCAAGGCAGTCCATTGTCCAATGGTAGTTATGGTGTTAATTTCACCATTCAAAGATATGAATATAAAGTAAAACTAACTCTACTTTGAGGGTAGTAAATTTGGAAAAGGTGATTTGGCCATATACTGTGTATAAACTTTAAAATTTTCAGTATCTTTTGGTAATCCACTACAAACAAGTTAATCTAAGAAGATAGAGATACTTACAGAGACATGTTCACTGATACTCATTTCAATGTTATTTGTGGTCATACATAGTGTAAATTGGCTGTCCAATAGAAAGGGAATGGGTTAATAAACTAGATGTGTTCATTTATGGGCAATAATTTAGGAATCATTTTAGGGGAATATTTGATCTCTTATAAATGTTCACAAATAAAAAAATGAAGTTATAATATATTCATAGGATTACAATTTGTTAACATGAATATAGGAAAATTATGACAAGATTATATAAAAATGTTAATGGTGATTTTCTCTGGTATGAAATTATTGATAATTTTTATTTTCTTCTTTCCATGGTACATATTTTCCCAACTTCTGCAGAGTAATACGCCTTTTAAGTAGAGGAAAATTACAGAAATGGTATTTTAAGCTTTTTATGTTGTAATGCTAAATAACTACCTTATATATGTACCAAAGAGATGATTGAGGCCTAGCTTAATCAATAGGATTGGTGTGGAAAGAAAAATGCAGATGGGTAACTATTTTCAGGTGAAATGTGCATGAAGGAAGTCAGAAGTTTTTAGTATTGTTTAATTTTTAGAGTAGTTTGTTACATGAAGAGACTAAAAAACTCTTACCTTTTAACCTCTAGTTTCAAACAGAAATGTGTGTGTGCAGCCTGAATCTCTGGGATGATATTTCTGTACTTCAAGCCTGTCAATCCCTCACCTTTCCAGAACACTAAACCAATAAAGTGAATTATTTTCAAGAACAACGAAACAGAGAAAATGTGATCCATAAATTGACTTCTTTGTTCTGCCAATTGACTAAGTGACACTTAGTCATCTCTAAGTGCCTGGAGAAAATAAAAGGCATTTCTTTAGTGACGCTGATGAACAATTAGGCAATTGTAAAGCATTGAACGACAAAGTGCAGAATGCAGCGTAATATTGTTTTAGGCGTCTTCCTTCCCTTTCGCTTTTTATTTTTATTTTTGGAGGAAAAATGCTTGAGGCCCATATTTTACTCCCCCTCCTACTCTCTACCTTTTAAAATAATGAAGAACATTTGCTATGGCTAACTTAGAGGGATGCAAGCCACGGTTCAAATAGAGAAGTTGTTTTCTAAGTCAGCCAACACATTGTTTAGTGGGATAAACTGTTGCCAGGCTTTCTAACTTTGTTCAAAGTTCAGAAGGTCTGGTAAGTACTTCCATATCTCATTCCCTGCAACAAATACAAGTGTTTCTTATTAGGGATTATAATACACTGCTGTTTGCAATATTCCTTATCAAACTGAGCTGAGATGGTTAGAGAGCATCCTCTCTACAACTACAGAGGCTTTGAAAGGTGTCATTTGTAAAGGGTTATTTGGTTTAGACAAAATAACCCAGCTCTCTTTATAAGGTTAGTGCTAACAAAAATTATATTATGTGGAATCATAAAATCATGCACTTGTTTTATTTCAGTGGATAACTTCAAATACCTACACCAGTGCAAAATTTTTAAAAAAGCAAAAAAAAAAAAAAACCACACACACACAAAAAGCAAAAACAAAAAAAAAAGCAAATGTGTGGTTCATTTGGTTAAGCCTCCAACTTTGTCTTAGGTCATGATCTCATGGTTTATGGGTTCAAGCCCTGCGTGGGGCTCTGTGCTGACAGAGCCTGGAGGCTGCTTCAGATTCTGTGGCTCTCTCTCTCTGCTCCTCCCCCATGTGTGCTCCGTCTGTCTGTCTCTCAACAATAAGCATTTTAAAAAATTAAAAAAAATACCTACATGTATGTATGAACATATTTTTATATTCGATGACAATTGCTATGGGTAGACTACTCTGTAAAGCAACATAACAGATTGAACTCTGCAATATGACCCTAGTTGGTAGAAATAGAAATGCTGGATAAATACAGGCAAACAGACCCACTAACAAATGTTCTTTTGGTCACAAATGGTTCAAAGTCAAAGGATAGCAATAAGCATTAGGTAGCCACAAAGTGTTAGGTAGTGAATATAGACTAAAGAGAGTCGATCTGGGGTTCTAACATTCACAGAGATATAGAAAATAAGACCTTAAGCCTAAATCACAATGAAAGATACAGAAATGTACAAATTTCAGAACAATAACAAGAATTAAAGAATGAAATTTCTAATTCAATAGTTAAAAAAACAGGGATAAGAGGAATCTGGAATATTATAAATGTACAACTAAAAGTATATAAGTTCAAATAACAGTAATGTCAAATATCAACTTATATAGGTTCTCAAATAAGCCTAGATATTAGAACAAAAGGAGACAGAGAAACCAAAAATTGAAAGAAAGAAATCTTTATTGAGTGAATTGAAGTATTTTTCCAAGAACTGAAGGAAAGACCTTTCTAAATGAAAATGGGTCATAAAAATGGAGTAGAATACATACATGCCAATTTACATTATGAAATTTTGAATAACTGAGAGAAAAGAGAACATCCTAAGAGTTTTCAGAGGTGGGCAGAAAAGGTTTCATACAAAGGATCAAGAGGGCAGACCTCTTGATCAATAGTGATACTGGAAGCTAAAAGAAAATGGAGGTCTGCATATGGAATGGGAGAAAGTATTTATAAGTTATATATCTTCTAAGAAACTAATCAGAATAAAGAACTCCTACAACTCAACAAAAAATAAATAACTCCAATTAAAAACTGGTCAAGAGATTGAGTGGACATTTCTCCAAAGATGATACATAAATGGGTAACAAGCACCTGAAAAGATGTTCAACATCATTATTAGAAAAATGCAAATCAAAGCCACATGAGCTCATCACTGTTAGAATGGCTACTATATAAAAAAGTTAAAAGGTTTTGGTGATAAGGAGAAGTTAGAAGTCTTGTGCATTGTTAGTGGAAATGTAAAATGGTACAACTATGGATAACAGTATTGGGATTTCTCAAAAAATTAGAATTGCCATGTGATACAGTAATCTCACTTGTGGGTATGTACACTCAAAAAACTGAAGGCAGAGTCTCAAAGTGATTAGCATACCCATGTTCATAACAGGTTCATAATAGCATTGTTCACAATAGCCAAGACGTGAAAGCAATGCAACTTCTATCAGTGGATGAACTGAACAAAAATGTGACATATATATATAATGGAATATTACTCAGCCTTAAAAGAAGGAATTTCTGTCATGTGCTGAAACATGGGTAAACTTTGAAGAGAATATGTTCAATAAAAGGAACCGGTTACAAAAAGACCTATACTGTGTGATTCCAGTTGGGTGAAGTACCTAAAGGAGTCAAACATAGAAACAAAAAGCAGAATAGTGACTGGAGGGAAGGGAGAAATGAGGTGTTGTTCAATGGGCAGAGAATGTTAGTTTTGCAAGATGAGAAAGTTCTGGGGATCTATTAAACAACAAAGTGAATATGCTTAACACTATCAAACTGTACAATTAAAAATGGTTAATAAGATAAACTGTAAGGTTTCTTTCCACAATTAAATTTTTAAAATTATTTTTAAAAAGTAGAAATACTTCTCTTGTCAAGATGGAATAAGCATCCTCTACCCTTGTTTTAGCAAATGAATGTAGCCAACATTTCTGGACAGAAGGCATGGGATGGCTGAGAACTGAAAAATAAATGTTATTTCCCTTTTTGAATTTCCTACCCTGAATGAATTGTAGCCTGAAACCCAACACAGCACATCAAGTACAGACAGAAAGAGCTCCAACAGAGTCTCTCTATTTACTTTATGAGGATTGGGAAAGTGGGCTCCTATGTGTCAAAAGAGTAATTTTATGCCTTTAATTTTGTTTTTCAGTTCCTTTCTTCCATCCTATCCCCACCCCCCCTCCAGGTCACCCCCACAGTGGCAGTAGTGAAAACAGCAGTGATAGTTGGGCAAATGTGTAAAACTTGAATGTACAAACCTCTTCGGGAGGTCCAGTGGTTGTAAGAGCATAGGGAGAATCTCCTCTGCCTTTTTTCCCGCTCTGTTCTTTTTACCACTTTGCCCTGCAGGCATCTATAATAATGGGAAGTACATAGCAGATCCATGGAACCCGAACTCCAGCTTTACAGCCAAAGAATCAGGAAGAGAGGGCTTCTGGGAACTGCAGAGGGTTGGAGAGATAGTAGAAAGGAGTGAGCTCCGGGAAACAATCCCACAAAACTGTATGAATCCCCGGGTTCACTCCTGAACTGCACATGCATGGACATCACACTTAATAGTATACACAAAGCTTTGAGAACTGACTGTAGGTGAGGCATGCCCCAGGTCCTAGACTGGTCACTGGACAGTGGACATGCAGGGAATGGCACTGCAGAGGATTTGAAAACAGACATTGAAGCCACAACAAAAAATGTGGAAATAATCAACATTTTGTATAGGATTTAAACAAGACTCCAAGTTTCATAACATGATATTCAAAAGAGCTGAGATCTTGTAGAGAATTATTTGGTGTACAAAGAACCATAAACATTTGCATATTACAAGGAAAAAATGTTAGTGTGTACACAAAGATAAGACAGGGGAATCATAGATATTAAAGAAAAAAGCTATTAAAACCATGTTCTTGAAAGTGAGGGTCAAACACATGTATAACTTATGGAAAGACAGTATTAACAGAGAAATAAAAATGGAGATAAAAAACAAGTGGAAATTTTAGAACTGAAAACAAAATAAGCAAGGTAATTTCCTTGGATTGGTTCAATAGCACAATGAAGATAAGAGGAGAAAGATCAGTGAACTTGAATATAGATCAATAGCAATGATCCAATCTGAATGACAGAAAAATAGATTCAGGGATCACTGGCAAAACATTTTTAGAAGGTCTAATACAATATTTACAGATGTACAGAAAGAGCGTACAGAACAAAACGTTTAAAAATATAATAGCTGTTCCTCTCTGGGTTCAGACCTAGTATGCACAGACATGGCTAAATGCACCAAGAAAGTCAGAATCGTCAGTAAATATGGGACCTGTTATGGTGCCTGACTCGGAAAATGGTGAAGAAGATTGAATAAAGCTAGCACACCAAGTACACTTGCTCTTTCTGTGACAAAACCAAGACAAAAAGGGAGAGATGGGCATCTGGCATTGAGGTTACTGAATGAAAATGGTAGCAGGTATTGCCTGGACCTGCAACACCACTTCTGCCATCACAGTAAAGTCTGCCATCAAAAGACTGAAGGAGATGAAAGACCAGGAAAAGCTCCACCATTGGAAACATTGCTACCTTAGAATAAATGGGTTAATTTATGCACCAACACAACAAAAATATAATGACTGAAAACTTGCCAAATTTGGTGAAAAATGTAAATGTAGGGTTTGAAAATGCTCAGCAAATAACATAGATTATACCGCCAAAGGAATGTATTAAATGTACGTTATAAGCAAAATACTGAAACCTAAGGGCAAAAATTCTTGAAAGCAGCCATATGAAAATGACCTATTGAGATTATAGATTTTTTATCATAACCCATGAACACTAGAAACAGAGTAACATTTTAAAGTGCCGAAATAGAACTATAAACTCGGAATTCTATATCCAGTGAAAATACCACTCAGGAATGAGGGTGAAGTGAATGCATTTTCAGATTAAAAAAAATAAGAATTTGTTGTAAGGACATATAATCCAAAAGAATTGCTAAATTAAGTACTTAAAACTTAGCATATGTGTATATATTCAGAAGGTGAAAAAAATCTCAAAAACTAGACAACATTCTGAACTATAAAAATATGAAAATACAACACATGAAAGTTAGTGGGATGCAGCTAAAACAGTGATGAGATGGAAATTTATAGCATTAAATGTTGACTATTAGAAAGGTTTCAAGCCACAGTCTAAGCTCTCATTTTAAGAAACAAAACAATTTGGAAAAGATCTTAGAAAAGATCTAATTGATAAACCTGCACCTAGACTAACAAAGGCACAGAGAGAGAGAGAGAGAACACAAATGACCAAAATCAGGAAAGAAAGATGCATAAGAATTCATATTCCAAAATGATTAAAAGAGTTACAAGGGAATACTACGAATAGTTCTATGCACATAAACTTGACAAATGACATAAACCAATTCCTTGAAAGCCACAAACTGTAAACATTTATACATAAAGAAATAAATGACTGGATTTGTCATATGTATAGAAATTTCAGGGGGAGAACATCTTTCCAAACCCAAATTGTACTTGAAGAAGAAAAAGAACAGAAAGTAACAAATCCTATACAATTACTTTCAGAAAGTAAAAGAAGTATGAGAACTTGCCAACTCATTTGGTGAAGTCAGCGCTATTCTGATGCCAACACCAGACAAAAACAGAACAAAGCATAACTATAATACTTCTCACAAATGCACAAAAAAATTCTCAAGGTTGGCTCAATATTTGAGTAAGTTGATTTAGTCTATCATATTAACAGACTAAGAACATAAATTATATGATCACATTCAATGATGCTCAATAGCATTTGAAAAAAATTCAACATCTCTTCATAAGCCAGAGAAAACTAGGAATAGAAAGTAATTCCCTTAATCTGGCAAAGAGAATCTCCAAATAAATTCATAACCAGCCTCATAGTTAGTGGTGAAAGACTGAACACATCCTTTTAAGATTATAAACAAGGCAATGGTGTCCACTGTCATCACTCTTACTCAATATTTAATAGCAAATATTATTGGGGCACCTGGGTGGCTCAGTCGTTTGAGCAGCTGACTTCAGCTCAGGTCATGATTTCACGGTTTGTGAGTTCAAGCCCCACGTTGAGCTCTGTGCTAACAGCCCAGAGCCTGGAGCCTGCTTCTGATTCTGTGTCTCCCTCTCTTTCTGTGCCTCCCCCCACTAAGTTTGCAATATTTTTTTTTGGAGCAGCAATTTAAAATAAGTTAGAGTATAAATCTAACAATCTAACAAAATAAGTAAAGAATCTATATGTTGAAAACATTTAAATGCTGATGAAAAATTTTAAGAAATCGTTTTAAAAATGGGGAGACATACCCTGTTCATAAATTGGAAGACTTAGCATAGTAAAGATGTAAATTCTCCCCAAATTGATCTATGGATATGATTCAGTTTTAGTGGGAACCTCAGTAGAAATTATTGTAGATATAGATCAGCCAATTCTAAATTACAGATGAAAAAGAAAAGGAATTAGAATAACTAAAACAATTTTGAAAAACAAAGTTGAAAGAATCAGAGTACTCAATTTTAAGACTTATTATGACACTATAATAATTCACACACTGGTTTTGGTGAAGGGGTAGACACATTGATCAATGAAGCAGCAGAGAGAGTCTAGATTTAAACCCATGCCAATATGACCAGATATTTCTGGCAAATGTGCAAAGGTAATTAAATGGGTAAAGAATAGTCTCTTCAAATGGTGTGAACAATTAGTCCTCCATTGGCCAAACAAAAACCCAAAGCAAAATATCATCCTAAACTTCTCATCTTCTGCAAAGTAAACTCAGTAGATCAGTGAGCTAAATGAAAAATACAAAATCTAAAACTGTAGAACGTGGAATAAAACCATTTTTTAACCCTTTAACCCTTTTTACTTATTTTTGAGAAAGTGAGAGAGATCGTTAACAAGGGAGGGGCAGAAAGAGGAGACACAGAATCTGAAACAGGCTCCGGGCTCTAAGCTGTCAGGACAGAGCCTGATGTGGGACTCGAACCCACAAACTGTGAGATTATGACCTGAGCTGACTTGGACACTTAACCGACTGAGCCACTCAGGCACCCAGGAAATTGGAGTGAAATCTTAATGATATAGCTTTAGGAAAGAAGTCTCCGATCTGACCTTGAAAGTTCAATTCATAAGAGAAAAATATGATCAATTGAACTTCATCAAAATTAAACCTGTGTTTTGTGAAAGACATTAAGAGAATGGATTGAGAAGCTACAGACAGAAAGCATTGGAAAAGAGTTAAAGAACTTGTATTGAAAGGATTCTTAAAACTCAATTCTTATTAATAAAAAATGGATAAAATATTTGAACACATACTTCACAAAAGACTGTCTCTGGATAGCAAATTATCACTCGAAAAGAGGCTTCATATTTGCTGTTAGGGAAATGTAAATTCAAATCACATTTGGACACCATTGGTCCCCTATTTAAATGGCTCAAATTAAAAACTGACACAACCAAGTGCTGGTGAGGATGTAGAGCCACTGGAACACTCACACACTGATGGTCAGAGTGCAGAATGGTATAGCTACTCTGAAGAAGAATTGAGAAGTTTCTCATAAGTTTTTTGATGTTTATTTGAGAAAGAGAGAGAGGGATTGCATAGTCAATGAAAAGAGAAAAGATACGTATCTCGTCTGTCTCGTAAATTAGCATTTTAGGTATATAAGGAAGGCTCATTTTCGTTCATTTGTAATTACT
Organism: Prionailurus bengalensis; assembly: GCF_016509475.1. Classification (NCBI taxonomy): domain Eukaryota; kingdom Metazoa; phylum Chordata; class Mammalia; order Carnivora; family Felidae; genus Prionailurus; species Prionailurus bengalensis. The sequence continues at coordinate 151,100,557 of NC_057343.1, read as the reverse complement.
AGAAATTTTTTTTAAAAAAATTTGATATTTTCCATTAAATCATGAATCCAGTCAACTTAGTTTCAAATCAGACTCAAAATAGCTAACAGACCTATTATGAGCTTTTAAAAAGGCCAAGGTTAGTAAATACTACTTTCCACAACACCATAAATATTCTTACACAAAATAGAGATAAATTCTGATAACAAACAAAAAACCCACTCACCTCTACTTTCCTTTGGTGGGGAAAAAATTCTTCTCTTAATTTTAAGGGGCACTTTGGTTTTTATTTTCCAATCTTTAAAATAAAACCTTTTAAAAATATGTGGTTCATCTGCCTGAGCGAGTATGCAGGACCAATTTACAGTTGAGGCCATGTAGTGCTGATGAAAATCTGACTTGGTCTTTACACTGAGCATCACACTGCATCTGTTTTTATGACAGCATTGGATTCAGAAATTAAGCACAGCAGGAAGAAAAGTCTTGTATAGATTCAAAATATATTGCATGTCTTGACATTGTGACCTACTTTTACAGGGGAAAGGCCAAAACACCCCTCTTGTGTATTTAGAGGAAGCTAAATCAGGGGCAAACTGTAGTCTTCCTTGTAAAGAACATTCACCAGCAGTTAATCCTAGTGTACCTTTCTGACAGGAACATGTACAATCACACAATTATTTCCAGTGTTGCAAACATCCTAAAATATGTGATTGAGAAAAACAGTAACCTGTATGTTGAAAAAATATTCTATAGTACTATATGACACATATAGAAACACATGTATCTCAGGGAAATAACATGAAGTGAACATCCAGTTTAGAATACTGAAATAGATCAAGTAACAGAACACTGCAAGCACTCAGAAATATCCTCATGCCCCTTCAAAATTAACACCTGTGTCTCTAAACGCTGTTTAGTATTGAATATTTTAAAAATTGTATACAGATAAAATCTTAGAATGCATTTTATTTCTGGTTTCTTTTACCCCAAATTATGTTTGTGAAATGTATTCATGGGTGAATATAACTAAAATACCTTACTTTTTGTTGCCTTTTTGGTGGTCCCTTATAAAAATGCACACAACCTATTTATCCAGTCTACTGTTATTGGGATTTATGGATTGTTTCCAGTTCTTAGGTATTAGGAATAATGTTGCCACAAACATTGATGTACACCTTTTTTTGGTGCATATGTATGTGCATTTTTATATACCTGGAAATAAAATTGCAAGATCACATTGTAGATTCAATTTTAGAAGATAATCCTAAAAGATACCCAATGTGTTGAAAGAAATTTGCATTTTCCAACAGATTATGAGAATTTCTATTCCTCCATTTACTTAGTGACTCACCGCTATTTGGTAACATCAGTCTTTTTCCTTTAAGCCTAGCCATTTTGGTGATATGAGGTGTGCAACACTCTAGTTTTAGCTTGAATTTTCCTTAATGATGTTGAACATCTTTTCATATGTTTATTGGTCACTTACATATCCTCTATTGTAAAGTTCCTGCTCAAATATATTTTCTATTGTTCTATTGGATTATCTATCTTAATGACTTGAAAATGTTTTTACATGTTTGATACATAAGCTCTTTGAATATTATATGTGGTGACTATATTCTTCCCCTTCAGAGATTACATTTGCACTTAAAAAAATTAATGTATTTTTAAAATGCCAGTATAATTAATGTACGGTGTTAGTTTCAGGTGTAAATACAGTGCTTCAACAATTCTCTACTTAGTGCTCATCACAATAAGAGGACTCTTACTCCCCTTCATCTGTTTCACCTGTCCCCCTACCACCTCTCCTCTGGTAACCATCAGCTTGTTTTCTGTAAGGTCTGTTTTTTGGGGTTTGTCTGTCTCTTTTTTTATTCATCTGTTTTGTTTCTTAAATTCCACACATAAGTGAAATCACATGGTATTTGTCTTTCTCTGATTCCATCCATGTCATTGCAAATGGCAAGAGTTCATTCATTCTTTCTTTCTTTTTTTTGCAGCTGAATAATATTCCTGCGTGTGTGTGTGTGTGTGTGTGTGTGTGTGTGTGTGTGTGTGTGAGTGAGTGAGTGTATACCACATATTCTTTATCCGTTCATTTATCGATGGAAACTTGGGCTGCTTCCATATTTTGGTTATTGTAAATAATGCTGCAGTAACCTAGGGGTTTATCTTTTTGACTTAGTATTTTTGTATTCTTTAAATAAATAATCAGACTGGATCATAAAGTAGTTCTATTTTTAATTTTTGAGGAACCTCCATACTGTCTTACACAGTGGTTGTATCAGTTTGCATTCCTACCAACAGCACACAAGCGTTTCTTTTTCTCCACATACTGGCCAACACTTGTTTCTCATGTTACTGATTTTAACCACCCTGACAGGTGTGAGGTGCTATCTCATTGTGGTTTTGATTTGCATTTCCCTGATGATGTGTGATGTTGAGCATCTTTTCATGTGTCTATTGGCCATCTTTATGTCTTCTTTGGAGAAATGTCTGTTCATGTCTTCTGCCCATTTTTAATTGGATTATTTGGGGGGCTTTATTTTGGTGTTGAGTTGTATCAGTTCTTTATATATTTTGGATACTAACCCTTTACTGGATATGTCATTTACAAAAATCTTCTCCCATTCACTGGTTGCAATTTAGATATGTTGATTGTTTCCTTTGCTGTGAAGAAGCTTTTTATTTTGATGTGGTCCCAGTAGTTGATTTTTGCTTTTATTTCCCTTGCTTCAGGAGACATTCTTTGTTATACGACTGAATAATATCTAGACATATCTAGAAAAATGTTGCTATGGCCAGTATCAGAAAAACTAATGCCTATGCTCTTTCCAGGTGTTTTATGGTTTCACGTCTCACATTTAGGTCTTTAATCCATTTTGAATTTATTTTTGTGTATGTGTATAGGGTATAGGAAATTGGTCCATTATCATTCTTTTGCCCGTAGCTTTCCAGTTTTCTCAACCAAATGTTTAACAGATGGTCTTTTTCCCATTACATATTCTTACCTCCCTTGTCAAAGATTAATTGACCATATAATCCTTGGTTTATTTCTAGGTTCTCCATTCTGTTCCATTGATCTATGTATCTATCTTGTGCCAGTACCATACTGTTTTTGAATACTACAGCTTTGTAGTATATCTTGAAATTTGGGATTGTGGTACTTCCAGTTTTGTTCTTCTTTGTCAAGATTGCTTTGGCTATTTGGGGTTTTCTTATGGTTTCATATAAATTTTAAGATTATTCTAGTACTCTGAAAAATGCTACTGGTATTTTGATAGGGATTGCATTAAATCTGTAGATTGCTTTGGGTAGCATGGACATTTTAATAATACTGATTCTTGCAATTCAACGAGCATGGAATATTCATTTCTTTGTGTCATCTTCAATTTATTTTATCACTTTTTTATAGTTTTCTGAGTACAGGTCTTTCACCTTGGTTATGTTTATTCCTAGGTTTGCTGAAATTGTAAATGGGATTGTTTTCTTAATTTATCTTTCTGCCATTTCGTTAGTGTATAGAAATGCAACAGATTTCTCTATATTGACTTTATATCCTGCAACCTTACTAAATTCATTTATCTGTTCTAGTAGTTTTTTTGTTGTGTCTTTAGCATTTTCTTTTCTTTTTTTTTTTTTTTCAACGTTTATTTATTTTTGGGACAGAGAGAGACAGAGCATGAACGGGGGAGGGGCAGAGAGAGAGGGAGACACAGAATCGGAAACAGGCTCCAGGCTCTGAGCCATCAGCCCAGAGCCCGACGCGGGGCTCGAACTCACGGACCGTGAGATCGTGACCTGGCTGAAGTCGGACGCCTAACCGACTGCGCCACCCAGGCGCCCCTAGCATTTTCTACATATATAGTGTCAATGTAATCTCCAAATAGTGAAAGTTTTATTTCTTCCTTACCAATTGGATTCTTTTTTATATCTTGTGTAATTACTATGGCTAGGACTTCCAGTACCATGTTGAATAGAAGTGGTGAGAGTAGACATCCTTGTCCTGTTCCTGACCTTAGGGGAAGAGCTCTTAGTTTTTCCCCATTGAAGATGATTTGTTTTTTTTTCCATCTTCAGTGAAATATATGTTTTTCATATATGGTCTATTATATTGAGGTATGTTCCTGTCAACCTACTTTGTTGAGGGTTTTTATCATGAATGGTTGTACTTTGTCAGATGCTTTTTTTGCATCTACTGAAATAATCATATGGTTTTTATACTTATTAATGTGATGTATCATGTTAGTTTGTGAATGTTGAACCACGCTTGCATCCCTGGAATAAATCCCACTTCACTGTGATAAATGATTTTTTAATGTGTTGTTGAATTCTGTTTCCTAATATTTTGTTGAGAATTTTTATATCTATGCTAATCAGAGATATTGGCCTATAGTTCTAATTTTTTAGTGTCCTTATCTGGTTTTGGTATCAGGGTAATGCTGACCTCATGGAATGAATGTTTTCCTTTCTCTTCTATTTTTTGAAATAGTTTGAGAAGAATAGGTATTAACTCTTCTTTAAATGTTTGGTAGAATTTACCTGTGAAGCCATCTGGTCCTGGACTTTGTTTGTTGTAAGTTGTGTGTGTGTGTGTGTGTGTGTGTGTGTGTGTGTGTGTGTGTTTAAATTACTGATTCAATTTCATTGCTGGTAATCAGTTTGTTCAAATTTTCTATTTCTTTCTGGATGACTTTTGGGAGATTTTATGTTTCTAGGCATCTACCCAATTCTTCTAGGTTTTCCAATTTATTGCCATATAATTTTTCATAGTATTCTCTTATATCCTTTGTAATTCTGTGGTGTTGGTTATTTCCCTTCATTTCTGTTTTTGATTGAGTTCTCTCTCTCTCTCTCTGTCTCTGTCTCTCTTTGATTAGTCTGGATGAAATTTTATCTTTTTTGTTGATCTTTTTCAAAGAACTGACTCCTGGTTTCATTGATCTGTTCTATTGTGGTTTTTTGTTTTGTTTTGTTTTGGGGGGTTTTTTTGTTTGTTTAGTTTATATTTCATTTATTTCTGCTCTAATCTATATTTCCTTCCTTTTACTGGTTTTGGATTTTTTTGTTCTTTTTCTAGCTCATTTAAGTGTAAGGTTAAGTTGTTCATTTGAAATATTTCTTGCTTCTTGAGGTAGATCTGTATTCCTATAAACTTCCCTCTTAGAACAGATTTTGCTGCATCCCAAAGATTTTGGACCATTGTGTGTTTCATTTTTATTTATCTCCATGTATTTTTGTATTTCTTTTTTGATTTCTTGGTTGACTCATTCATTGTTAAGTAGCATTTTACTTAACCTCCATATCTGTGTTCTTTCCAGATTGTTTCCTGTAGTTGAGTTCTAGTTTCATAGTGTTGTGGTTGGAAAAGATGCATTATGTGATTTCAGTATTTGTGAATATGTTAGGACTTGTTTTGTGACCTAACATGATCTATTCTGGAGAATATCTCATGTATACTTGAGAAGAATATGTATTCTACTGTTTTAGGATAAAATGTTGTGAATATACATGTAAGATTCATCTGGTCTAATGTGTCACTCAAAGCCATTGTTTCCTTGTTGATTTTATGTTTCGATGATCTATCCATGTATGTGAGTGGGGAGTTAAAGTCCCCTACTTTTGTATTACTATCAGTTATTTCCTTAAGGTTTGTCAGTAGCTGCTTTATGTGTTTGGGTTCTCCCATGTTGGGTACGTAAATATTTGCCATTGTTATATCTTCTTGTTTGATTGTTCCCTTTTTGAGTATGTAGTGTGCTTCTTTGTCTCTTGTTAAAGTCTTTGTTTTCATGTCTGTTTTTTTCCTATACAAGTATTGCTACCCCAGCTTTCTTTTCACTTGTATTTGTATAATAAGTTTTTCCAACCCTTCACTTTTCATCTGCATGTGTCTTTAGGTCTAAAATTAGTCTGTTGTAGGCAGCATATAGATGAGATTTGCTTTTTCATCCATTCTATCACCATGTGTCTTTGGAGTGTTTATTACATCACATTAAAAGTAATATTGGTAAGATGTGTATTTAGTGCCATTTTACTTGTGTCATGGTTGTTGTTTTGTTTTGTTTTGTTTTTAGCTCTTCTCTGTTCCTTTCTTCTCTTGCTCATTTCTTTCAGTTTTCTGGCTTTCTTTAGTGATATTTTGGATTCCTTCCTCTTTATTATTTGTGTATCCATTATTGGTTACCATTAGGTTTGTACATAGCATCTTAGGCCTATAACAGTGTATATTAAGTTGATGCTTGTTTAAGTTGGAATCCATCCTAAAAGCACTAAATTTATACTCCTGTCTCCATATTTTAAGTATATGGTGTCATTATTTGCATCCTTTTATGTTGTGAATCCCTTGACTGATTTTTATAGATATACTTAATTTTACTGCTTTTGTACTTCCTACTTTTCTTACTCCTGCTTATATTCTTTCTAGTCAAAGAATCCCCTTTAACTTTCTTGTGAGGCTGGTTTAGTGGTGATGAATTCCTTTCACTTAAGTTTGGGAAACTCTTTATCTATCTTCCTATTCTAAATGGTAGCCTTGCTGGATAGAGTATTTTGGTTTCAGGGTTGTTGGTTTTTTCCTCAGCACTTTGAATGTATCATGCCACTCCCTTCTGGCCTGCAAAGTTTCTGCTGAAAAATCAGCTGATAGCCTTACAGGGTTTCCCTTATATGTAATTCTTTTCTCTTATTTTTAAAATTCTCTGTCACTTTTTGCTATTTTAATCACTATGTGCTTTGGTATCGACCCTCTTGCATGGATTGTGTGTGTGTGTGTGTGTGTGTGTGTGTGTGTGTGTGTGTTTATGGGGGGAGGTGCTCTCTGTTCCCCTGGATCTAGATTTCTGTTCTTTTCCTCAGATTCAAGAAATTTGCAGCTATTTTTTCAAATAAAATTTCTGACCCATTTTCTCTTTTCCTTCTGGGATCATTGTAATGTCAATGTTATTACATTTGATGGTGTCACAGAGTTCCCTTAGTCTATACTCATTTATTATTATTTTTTTCTCCCTGCTGTTCAGCCTGATTGCTTTACATTACTCCATCCTCCAGGTTACTGAACCATTACTCTGCTTTCTCTAGTCTAGTGTTCATTCCATCCAGAATGTTTTAATATGAATTAGTGAGTTCTTCGTCTCTGATAGGTTTTTTAAAAATCTTTTCTCTCCATTGAGAGTCTCAATGACATCCTCCACTCTTTTCTCAAGTCCAGTGAGTATCTATATATCATAATTATTGTAATATCTCTATCAGGCATATTACTTTTTTTCTGTTTTATTTAGTTCTCTTGGTATGATTTTGTCCTGTTCTTTGAAACGTATTCCTCTGTATCCTCATTTTACCTCTCTGTTCCTATGTGTTAGGCAAGTCAGCTATGTCTCCAGTCTGGGCTGCCTTGGGCTTAAGTTGGGTCAGACCAGGCATTTGTCAGAAATGTAGTAGCACTGACCTACCTATAGGGTACTCTCCCTAGGTTGTCCCCCTGGGAGATTTTCATTGGTGGGCTAGACCTGCCATCAGACCAGGTGTCTGTCTGCCCCCAGCCCACTGTGTGGACTTCAGTCAAACTGATGTGTGTATCTTCCCCTCTCCCAGGGACAGTCGCTTTAGAATGATCTGGCCCCTATTGAGGCTGCTTGTGCAATTCTAAACTTTTAGCACATTTTTGGATATATTTATTCTGAGGCCAGGTTGGAGGTGGAAACTCTGTAGAACAGTATGGTGGCAGAGTACATGACATTGGCATGGTTTGTACAGGTCTGTGGTGGGAGGACACCTGGTACCAGATTTGGAAATCTGTGGAGGGTTTGTTGGAGGTGCTGGGTCCACTGAAGAGTGTGAAAGCAGGGTGCTCTGTTAGCAAACTAGGTAGAGAGTGTGCTATGCTGGTTCCCACAGGTATCTATCTAGACTGGGTTGGTGAGGGAAATGGGGGAGGAAAATAGGGCTCACCAGCTCTTTTGTTCTTGAAGAAGTCTCCCAAAGATCCATGCCCCCCAGCACATACTCCAAAATTAGTAAATATATTTCCTTCCCATAAGCCCTACGTGTTTTTCAAATTGCTGCTCTATGCTGTCTTTTAGGTGAGCTGTTGATTGGGTTATCTCTGTGGGGACAGGGACTCAGTTTCTTTTTACTCTGTGGCTCTCCTGAGTCACTTATTTTTAAAGTATCAGGTATTAATTCCCACTGATGGTAAGAACTCATGAAATTATGCCCTTTGGATTTTCAAAGACAAATCTTATGGGGATTCATCTTCTCAGTGCAGGTGCCCCATGCCTGGGATGTCTGGGGATGGAGCCTGTTGGTCTTCCTTCTCTGTGCTTGCAGTGGTACATCCTCCTGTGGACCATCTTGTGGTGCAGCTTAGTTCCTGACTGCATCTCCACCCTACCTACTGTCTTCAGTATGGCTTTTTCTCTATGGTTAGCTATGGAGAGTCAGTTCTGCCAGTCTTCTGGCAGTTTTCTGCATTACTTACACTGATGTGGATGGTATCTATGTGTATCCATGAAAGGAAGGGAGTTTAGGATCCTCCTATTCCACCATCTTCCTGGAAGATTTTTTCTACATTTTTGCCTTCTTAAAATTGTCTTTGATTGAAGCTTTAAATTTTAATAGACTAAAAAGCTACCAGACATTTTGACTGTAAAAATACTTGAAAATATGGTAAAAATACATTTCTGATGGTAAACATACTTGTCTTGAAAACAACTTCAGGTGGAAAATTTTCCGTATTTCTCAGTGAAGTATGACATTTGTTATAGGTCCTTTACAAATAAACTTTTTATTATGGAAGTTCCATTCCGTTCCTAGCCTATTAAGAGGCTTTATTGTGAATGGATGTGGAATATTATTTTATTGAATACATTTCTGTGTGTAATGAAATGATTATGTGTCCTGTGTTTTTTGCCCTGTTAATTTGATTGATGTATTAAATTGGTTGATTTCAGAACATGAAATCAACTTTACATCCCATAAATAAATAAATATATCATGATTTATTTTTTTTTAATTATTGGATTCTCTTTGATAAATTGGGAGGGTTGCATTTAGTTTTATGAGGGATTGGCCTGTAATAGTTCTTTCTGGCATCATCCTTGTCTGCTCACATAAAATGAAAAGTCACATTCCTTTCTGTTCTATTTTGCTATATTTGGATAAGATTGGTGGTATATCTTCTTAAAATCTTTTGAGAATTCACAAGTGAAGCCATCTGGGCCTAGAATTTTTCTTACGGGTATATTGTAAATTACAGATTCAATTTAATATGTGTTGGCCTATTTAGATTTTCTTTTCTGTTTTGGTAAGATCTGTGTTTTTAGAAATTGACTCATTTATCTAAATTTTAAAATGCCTTAGCATAAAGTTATTCAGAATATTCTTATTACCTTTTAAAGGCTGTAAAATCAGTAGTAATGTCTCCTTTTAGGTTCAATTTTCCCCATCAGTCATCAACAGCATTCCTATCGCTAAATGCATCATCAGTTCTTAGTTCTTCTTGTGTAAAAGTACATATCACACACTCTTTCTTCTTTTACAGTCTCTTCACTTGACTCCCAGATGTACTTTCCTGGTTTTCCTCCTACCTCACTGGCTGCCTTTCTTTATATCTTTTGCTGGTTTCTTCTTATCCCTCCCACTCTTGACAGTAGTATGCTTCTTGTACCTCTTCTTCTGTCTTTGTCCCTGACTACCTTGGTTACCACATCAGTCTGTGGTTTTAAATGCTATCTGTAAAAGGATGACTGCCAAATAAATAATTTCATTCATCATCTTACCTCCGATCTCCATACTCCGTACATCCAGTGGTCTCTGTGACTTTTAAATGTAACATGATATTTAAACTTAACATGTCAGAAACTTAGCTCCTGATATCCTTCCCAAATCTGCCTTCCCACTGTTTTTCCCATCTCAGTAAATAGAAACTCCATTTTCCAATTGCTCAGGTGGAAACCTTAGAGTAATTTTGACTTGTGTCTTTTTCTCATACCCCACAGTTATTGATCAGATTATGTTGTTGGCTCTAATTTCAAAATACATTTATCATTCACTTCTCATCATCTTCTCTGCTACAATTTTTGTCCTAACACTATTATTTGCCACCTGGTTTTTTTGCAATAATCTCCTAAAGTCCACTGCTTTTGTCCTTGCTACTATTCAATTTTTTCTTAACACAGCAGAGTGTGTGACCCATTAAAGCTTAAGTTAGATCATGAAATTCCATTGCTCAAAAATTTCCAGATTTTTCACCCCATTGAGAATAAAAGTCAAAGGCATTGCAACAATCATAATTCTACCTTTTCTAGCCCCACTACCTCTCTAACTTCCATTTCTTATATTTCTTTCTCTTCATTGAGTCATACTTTGCTTTACTGAAATACATCAGACATGCTTCTATCAAGGCCTTTGAATTGCTCTTGTCTTTACTTGAACTTTTCTTTCTACAGCCATTTATATGGCACACTCTCTCATTTTCTTCATGTATTTATTCCAGTGTAAACTTCTTAATGCAGTTTTCCTTGGCCACCTATCTAAAATTGCAACCTCATCCTTCCAAAAAACTTTTTACTTTCATACTTACATACAGTATGCAATGTAGAATTTAATCTTAGCTGTCCTATATAAAATATGTGAAGTCTCACTAAAGTGTAAGAGCTTTCAGGTTGTGCTATTATGGCAGAAATTAAATTTTCTCTATTGTTGGGATGTTGGGTTTTTATTGTGAGTTTTTGTTTTATTTGGTAGCTATAATTATAACAACAGTTATTTCTTAAGTAAAAAGAAACAGAGGAGTGTATTGGGGGAATGATTGCTTTATCTGTCAAACTTCTTAAACTTACCTAATTCAGCACCCTCTGTCATGTAAGGTTGAACCCTTCTACCACTCCTTGATGCTGAAGTTAGCCATGGGACTTTCTTTGGCCAGTTGGATGTTAGCAGATGTGATACAAGCAGAAGCTTCTCTGCCTTTGCCATGGATCATAACTGGCTAGTCTGTTGAATGAGGCAAGAGAAGAACAACTGAGTTATCCTAGTTGTCCCAGTTGTGGTGGTCGTAGATCAGAAAAACCATAGATACTTGAGTGACAGCTGTCATCATCAGAGTCTTCTAACCAAGTGGTTCACATATGTGGCAATAAGTGATTACTGTTGGAGATTCTGTGGTTGTGACATCATTTATAACCATAAATAACTGGCAGAGAATGATTTACGATTCTGGAGAGAAAAGTCTTTTAGAATTTTTGTTTAAAGTGACCAAATATATTTTGGTAGATTTAGTCAATCAGACAGCAATTTAAGATGAAATTCCAGCATTTTTGAAGAACAATTCTTATATACACTAAGTTTTGGAAAAAGAAGCATCATTGATTTTAAACATCTTTTTCCATCAAAATCTTTTTTTTTTTTAAATTTTTTTCTGAAATTTATTGACAAATTGGTTTCCATACAACACCCAGTGCTCATCCCAAAAGGTGCCCTCCTCAATACCCATCACCCACCCTCTCCTCCCTCCCACCCCCCATCAACCCTCAGTTTGTTCTCAGTTTTTAACAGTCTCTTATGCTTTGGCTCTCTCCCATTCTAACCTCTTTTTTTTTTTTTTCCTTCCCCTCCCCCATGGGTTCCTGTTAAGTTTCTCAGGATCCACATAGGAGTGAGACCATATGGTATCTGTCTTTCTCTGTATGGCTTATTTCACTTAGCATCACACTCTCCAGTTCCATCCACGTTGCTACAAAAGGCCATATTTCATTTTTTCTCATTGCCATGTAATATTCCATTGTGTATATAAACCACAATTTCTTTATCCATTCATCAGTTGATGGACATTTAGGCTCTTTCCATAATTTGGCTATTGTTGAGAGTGCTGCTATGAACATTGGTGTACAAGTGGCCCTATGCATCAGTGCTCCTGTATCCCTTGGATAAATTCCTAGCAGTGCTATTGCTGGGTCATAGGGTAGGTCTATTTTTAATTTTCTGAGGAACCTCCACACTGCTTTCCAGAGCGGCTGCACCAATTTGCATTCCCACCAACAGTGCAAGAGGGTTCCCGTTTCTCCACATCCTCTCCAGCATCTATAGTCTCCTGATTTGTTCATTTTGGCCACTCTGACTGGCGTGAGGTGATACCTGAGTGTGGTTTTGATTTGTATTTCCCTGATAAGGAGCGACGCTGAACATCTTTTCATGTGCCTGTTGGCCATCCGGATGTCTTCTTTAGAGAAGTGTCTATTCATGTTTTCTGCCCATTTCTTCACTGGGTTATTTGTTTTTCGGGTGTGGAGTTTGGTGAGCTCTTTATAGATTTTGGATACTAGCCCTTTGTCCGATATGTCATTTGCGAATATCTTTTCCCATTCCGTTGGTTGCCTTTTAGTTTTGTTGGTTGTTTCCTTTGCTGTGCAGAAGCTTTTTATCTTCATAAGGTCCCAGGAATTCACTTTTGCTTTTAATTCCCTTGCCTTTGGGGATGTGTCGAGTAAGAGATTGCTACGGCTGAGGTCAGAGAGGTCTTTTCCTGCTTTCTCCTCTAAGGTTTTGATGGTTTCCTGTCTCACATTTAGGTCCTTTATCCATTTTGAGTTTATTTTTGTGAATGGTGTGAGAAAGTGGTCTAGTTTCAACCTTCTGCATGTTGCTGTCCAGTTCTCCCAGCACCATTTGTTAAAGAGGCTGTCTTTTTTCCATTGGATGTTCTTTCCTGCTTTGTCAAAGATGAGTTGGCCATACGTTTGTGGGTCTAGTTCTGGGGTTTCTATTCTATTCCATTGGTCTATGTGTCTGTTTTGGTGCCAATACCATGCTGTCTTGATGATGACAGCTTTGTAGTAGAGGCTAAAGTCTGGGATTGTGATGCCTCCTGCTTTGGTCTTCTTCTTCAAAATTCCTTTGGCTATTCGGGGCCTTTTGTGGTTCCATATGAATTTTAGGATTGCTTGTTCTAGTTTCGAGAAGAATGCTGGTGCAATTTTGATTGGGATTGCATTGAATGTGTAGATAGCTTTGGGTAGTATTGACATTTTGACAATATTTATTTTTCCAATCCATGAGCAGGGAATGTCTTTCCATTTCTTTAAATCTTCTTCAATTTCCTTCAGAAGCTTTCTATAGTTTTCAGCATACAGATCCTTTACATCTTTGGTTAGATTTATTCCTAGGTATTTTATGCTTCTTGGTGCAATTGTGAATGGGATCAGTTTCTTTATTTGTCTTTCTGTTGCTTCATTGTTAGTGTATAAGAATGCAACTGATTTCTGTACATTGATTTTGTATCCTGCAACTTTGCTGAATTCCTGTATCAGTTCTAGCAGACTTTTGGTGGAGTCTATCGGATTTTCCATGTATAATATCATGTCATCTGCAAAAAGCGAAAGCTTGACTTCATCTTTGCCAATTTGGATGCCTTTGATTTCCTTTTGTTGTCTGATTGCTGATGCTAGAACTTCCAGCACTATGTTAAACAGCAGCGGTGAGAGTGGGCATCCTTGTCGTGTTCCTGATCTCAGGGAAAAAGCTTTCAGTTTTTCCCCGTTGAGGATGATGTTAGCTGTGGGCTTTTCATAAATGGCTTTTATGATCTTTAAGTATGTTCCTTCTATCCCGACTTTCTCAAGGGTTTTTATTAAGAAAGGGTGCTGGATTTTGTCGAAGGCCTTTTCTGCATCGATTGACAGGATCATATGGTTCTTCTCTCTTTTTTTGTTAATGTGATGTATCACGTTGATTGATTTGCGAATGTTGAACCAGCCCTGCATCCCAGGAATGAATCCCACTTGATCATGGTGAATAATTCTTTTTATATGCCGTTGAATTCGATTTGCTAGTATCTTATTGAGAATTTTTGCATCCATATTCATCAGGGATATTGGCCTGTAGTTCTCTTTTTTTACTGGGTCTCTGTCTGGTTTAGGAATCAAAGTAATACTGGCTTCATAGAATGAGTCTGGAAGTTTTCCTTCCCTTTCTATTTCTTGGAATAGCTTGAGAAGGATAGGTATTATCTCTGCTTTAAACGTCTGGTAGAACTCCCCTGGGAAGCCATCTGGTCCTGGACTCTTATTTGTTGGGAGATTTTTGATAACCGATTCAATTTCTTCGCTGGTTATGGGTCTGTTCAAGCTTTCTATTTCCTCCTGATTGAGTTTTGGAAGCGTGTGGGTGTTCAGGAATTCGTCCATTTCTTCCAGGTTGTCCAATTTGTTGGCATATAAGTTTTCATAGTATTCCCTGATAATTGTTTGTATCTCTGAGGGATTGGTTGTAATCATTCCATTTTCATTCATGATTTTATCTATTTGGGTCATCTCCCTTTTCTTTTTGAGAAGCCTGGCTAGAGGTTTGTCAATTTTGTTTATTTTTTCAAAAAACCAACTCTTGGTTTCGTTGATCTGCTCTACAGTTTTTTTAGTTTCTATATTGTTTATTTCTGCTCTGATCTTTATTATTTCTCTTCTTCTGCTGGGCTTAGGCTGCCTTTGCTGTTCTGCTTCTAGTTCCTTTAGGTGTGCTGTTAGATTTTGTATTTGGGATTTTTCTTGTTTCTTGAGATAGGCCTGGATTGCAATGTATTTTCCTCTCAGGACTGCCTTTGCTGCGTCCCAAAGCGTTTGGATTGTTGTATTTTCATTTTCGTTTGTTTCCATATATTTTTTAATTTCTTCTCTAATTGCCTGGTTGACCCACTCATTCGTTAGTAGGGTGTTCTTTAACCTCCATGCTTTTGGAGGTTTTCCAGACTTTTTCCTGTGGTTGATTTCAAGCTTCATGGCATTGTGGTCTGAAAGTAAGCATGGTATAATTTCAATTCTTGTAAACTTATGAAGGGCTGTTTTGTGACCCAGTATATGATCTATCTTGGAGAATGTTCCATGTGCACTCGAGAAGAAAGTATATTCTGTTGCTTTGGGATGCAGAGTTCTAAATATATCTGTCAAGTCCATCTCATCCAATGTCTCATTCAGGGCCCTTGTTTCTTTATTGACTGTGTGTCTAGATGATCTATCCATTTCTGTAAGTGGTGTATTAAAGTCCCCTGCAATTACCACATTCTTATCAATAAGGTTGCTTATGTTTATGAGTAATTGTTTTATATATTTGGGGGCTCCGGTATTCGGTGCATAGACATTGATAATTGTTAGCTCTTCCTGATGGATAGACCCTGTAACTATTATATAATGTCCTTCTTCATCTCTTGTTACAGCCTTTAATTTAAAGTCTAGTTTGTCTGATATAAGTATGGCTACTCCAGCTTTCTTTTGGCTTCCAGTCGCATGATAAATAGTTCTCCATCCCCTCACTCTCAATCTAAAGGTGTCCTCAGGTCTAAAATGAGTCTCTTGTAGACAGCAAATAGATGGGTCTTGTTTTTTTATCCATTCTGATACCCTATGTCTTTTGGTTGGCGCATTTAATCCATTTACATTCAGTGTTATTATAGAAAGATACGGGTTTAGAGTCATTGTGATGTCTGTATGTTTTATGCTTGTAGTGATGTCTCTGGGACTTTGTCTCACAGGGTCCCCCTTAGGATCTCTTGTAGGGCTGGTTTAGTGGTGACAAATTCCTTCAGTTTTTGTTTGTTTGGGAAGACCTTTATCTCTCCTTCTATTCTAAATGACAGACTTGCTGGATAAAGGATTCTCGGCTGCATATTTTTTCTGTCTAGCACCCTGAAAATCTCGTGCCAATTCTTTCTGGCCTGCCAAGTTTCAAAAGAGAGATCAGTCACGAGTCTTATAGGTCTCCCTTTATATGTGAGGGCACGTTTACCCCTTGCTGCTTTCAGAATTTTCTCTTTATCCTTGTATTTTGCCAGTTTCACTATGATATGTCGTGCAGAAGATCGATTCAAGTTACGTCTGAAGGGAGTTCTCTGTGCCTCTTGGATTTCAATGCCTTTTTGCTTCCCCAGTTCAGGGAAGTTCTCAGCTATGATTTCTTCAAGTACCCCTTCAGCACCTTTCCCTCTCTCTTCCTCCTCTGGGATACCAATTATGCGTATATTATTTCTTTTTAGTGTATCACTTAATTCTCTAATTTTCCCCTCATACTCCTGGATTTTTTTATCTCTCTTTTTCTCAGCTTCCTCTTTTTCCATAACTTTACCTTCTAGTTCACCTATTCTCTCCTCTGCCTCTTCAAGCCGAGCTGTGGTGGTTTCCATTTTGTTATGCATTTCGTTTAAAGCGTTTTTCAGCTCCTCGTGACTGTTCCTTAGTCCCTTGATCTCTGTAGCAAGAGATTCTCTGCTGTCCTGTATACTGTTTTCAAGCCCAGCGATTAATTTTATGACTATTATTCTAAATTCACTTTCTGTTATGTTATTTAAGTCCTTTTTGATCAGCTCATTAGCTGTTGTTATTTCCTGGAGATTCTTCTGAGGGGAATTCTTCCGCTTGGTCATTTTGGATAGTCCCTGGCGTGGTGAGGACCTGCAGGGCACTTCCCCTGTGCTGTGGTGTATACCTGGAGTTGGTGGGCGGGGCCGCAGTCAGACCTGATGTCTGCCCCCAGCCCACCGCTGGGGCCACAGTCAGACTGGTGTGTGCCTTCTCTTCCCCTCTCCTAGGGGCGGGATTCACTGTGGGGTGGTGTGGCTCGTCTGGGCTACTTGCACCCTGCCAGGCTTGTGATGCTGGGGATCTGGCGTATTAGCTGGGGTGGGTAGGCAAGGTGCTCGGGGGCAGGAGGGGCAGGCTTAGATCGCTTCTCCTTAGGTGATCCACTTCAGGAGGGGCCCTGTGGCACCGGGAGGGAGTCAGATCCGCTGCCGGAGGTTTGGCTCCGCCGAAGCGCAGAGTTAGGTGTTTGCGCAGAGCGAGCAAGTTCCCTGGCAGGAACTGGTTCTCTTTGGGATTTCGGCTGGGGGATGGGCGGGGGAAATGGCGCTGGCGAGCGCCTTTGTTCCCCACCAAACTGAGCTCTGTTGTCAGGGGGCTCAGCAGCTCTCCCTCCCTTTGTCCTCCAGCCTTCCCGCTTTCCGAGCAGAGCTGTTAATTTCTGACCTCCCAGACGCTAAGTCGCGCTTGTTGTGGGAACACAGTCCGTCAGGCCCCTCCGCTTTTGCAAGCCAGACTCGGGGGCTCTGCTTGGCCGGGGAGCCGCCCCTCCGCCCCGGCTCCCTCCCGCCAGTCCGTGGAGCGCGCACCGCTTCGCCGCCCTTCCTACCCTCTTCTGTGGGCCTCTCGTCTGCGTTTGGCTCCGGCGACTCTGTTCTGCTAATCCTCTGGCGGTTTTCTGGGTTATTTAGGCAGGTGTAGATGGAATCTAAGTGATCAGCAGGACGTGCGGTGAGCCCAGCATCCTCCTAAGCCGCCATCTTGCCCTGGCTCCTCCATCAAAATCTTAAAATGGACTAGACTTTACCTATATAAGTTAAATCACAAAGAGTCTTACTACTAATTTCCAGGAAAAAAAATAGTGATTTTCCTGGTCTGGTTTCAGGTATTTTGTTTTGAAGAATACTACCATTAGGTTAAATATTTTATTTAATATCTGATAGAACATTAAACATTTCAGATAAACAAAGAGTTGATTTCTTTTGATGAATCATATGGCCAACATTTGAGTCCTATTCTAAGATGAATTTGCATAAGAAAAACTAATGTTTTGGTCAAAGATTTCAGTAGAATAACATCTACAGTGATAGATATTTGATTATATAGCTTATTAGTATATGTGACATTGTTCAACTGCATGCTGAAGTTTTACAAGCCTCTATATTCCACTTTTAGAGAACAGATTTTTATGTAGTTAATAATGTCAACCCCATGATGAAGATCAAAACCAAAGCAATACCCAAAAGACCAGAAGGTCACAGTGTAAATTTGCACCAGTATGAAGAATCTCAGGAAACTTGGTTTGATCTTAATTTTATAAAGCAACTCTACAGACTTTAGGGAAATTTCAGAATCCATTATACCTACAGTTTTCCAAGTATGCAAGTATCTCAAAGTCCGTGCTATTTTATATCAGCTAAACTGTAGATTAAATGGTGAGTTTTTTAATTTCTGATGTTTTGGTATTTGTTTAAATGGATCATAAAGAACAACTATGTTAGAAGATTATGAACAATGCATTATGTTATAGCATAGAAATATGCATTATCTCTCAGAATTTCTAAGCACTTAATACATAAATGAATATTATTATTAAATACTAAATAAATATTATGTGTTAAGTGCAACATTTATATTTAGGAGACTTTGGCTAAAATATGTAAGTAGTGAGTATTCTTCAAATAGAATGTCATCTTTAGAGTTACAGAATGGGATTAAGTGTTGGAAGGGAAACACATGGAAACACTTTACAACCACATTGCCTTAATACTTTTTTTTAAAATTACCTAGTTTTTTTCTATTTATGCATATAAAAATACATTTATAATTCTTTGCAACATGCTCATACTTACTGGAAAAAGTTTTAAGTTTCATGAAAAATACATGACATTTCCATATACATGCAATTGAAGGTTGTAACATGGTGCATTATTTTCAGCTGGCACTGCAATTAACATATATTGGCAGGTTAAAGATTATTTAAATGTATAAAATACTACATAATATCAACTGCTTGGGTACATAGTGAATAAACATCACAAATTTTAAGCAGACTCCTGAAGCAGTATGTTAAAGACAAATTATTTTCTTAATTGTTTAAATTTTACTTAAAGAGACAGACAAGTAAAAGTAACTGTCCCTGTTTTTTAATTTAATAATGCTAGTAAAGGGACTTGGTAGGAAAAAATCTATTTCTTACTAGACTAGTTGGGAGTTTGGCATCAGAAAATCTAGGACTGTACATTGAGGGGAGGAAAAATAGATATCTCTTATATGCTAAGGCCAACATGAATAAGACAGATTGGAGAAGAAAAAGATCATGGAAACATCATGGTTGTATGAAAACTATGATTAAGGTTTATAACATGTGTGTACAGATTATATCTCAAGAAATTCTGTCACCTGTCACAAAGGGCAAAGCTGGGTCCAGGCTCTACGGATGCTCAGAAATTATTATGAACCATGGTGCCTGAGAAGAACAAGTCTTTCCTTGATCTCTGTTTGTCTCCAGCAAATGCTACTTGACATATTTGATGAAGTGCTGGAGTATATTAAGGCAAATAGGATAGAAAAATTACAGTGGTGCTGGTATTTATTCCATCTTAATGAGACTGCCTGTTCACCACATGCACGCTTGGTCTGGCCGTAGTAATTTTCTCAGCTTAGCCACGTTCAAGTGGAAAGTCCAGTTGGTCACTTCGTAGAGTTATAATGAAAACTCCAGTGAAAGTGTTGAAAGAGATAAATAAAAAGGCGATAGCAATTATCTTGAATCATTTGAACCCCTTTCAGAGGATAAGAAGTAGGGCAACTCATATACACATTCCTTAAGGATTTACACCAGTGATGACACATAGAAAGTACAAAGTAAAACTAATGTTGTATTTGTAATTTTACATACTTCTCTCATTGCTTCCATGTAGTTGTACTTCATGTAAAACCTCTTTGGCAAACAAATTCCTACACATCATATAAGTATCTTTACATCTATACATCTATACTTCATTTATATCAGGTAAAGACTATATGCATCAAAAAGATAGACCACATTTTCCACCCTGTACCTAGGCCATATATTGAGTAGTTTAGATTAGTTGAGGGTCTCTTTTTATAGAACTATTGGTTTCCTAATGCCCCTACTAAAATAAAAAGTTTTGCTGGCAGAACTCTAATTCCCCTTGCCCTTCTCTGGGTCTGCTTGGCACGTGACAGTGTTATCGTCAGGCAACTCATTTACAAATACTGTAATTGAGTACATTATGAAACTTCTAAAGCACTGATGGTATATCTGCACTGCCAGCTGCTCTAATGATGGATAAGCTGCTTTATTCTAAGCCTTAAAACACTCCTTGTGGCAGGACTCTGTGTGTATGTGTGTATACATGTACATGCATTTGCACTTGTACATGTGCATAAGCCCATGCATTTAACTGAATTTGAGTTTTTACATTTTTAAATTGAAGTGTAAGTGACATACAATATCCAGTTAGTTTCAGGTGTACATCATAGTGATTTGATATTTTTATATATTTGCAATGATCCCCATGATAAGTCTAGTTACCATCTGTCACCATACAAAGTTATTAAAATATTATTGACTATATTCCCTATACTGTGCATTATGTCCCTATGAATTATTCATTTTATAACTGGAAGTTTATACCTCTAATCCTCTTCACCTATTTTATCTGCCCCCAATCCCTTCCTTCTCTGGTAACGAATAGTTTATTTCCTATCTCTAACAGTGTTTCTGTTTTTTTTTTTTTTATTCTACATCGAAGTGAAATCATACAGTGTTTGTCTTTGTCCATGAGAGTTATTTCATTTAACATAATTTCCTCTAAGTCCACCTATGTTGCCACAACTGTTAAGATTTCATTCTTCTTTATGGGTGAGCAACAGTCCAGTATGTATGTGTGTGTGTGTATGTGTGTGTAACCCCCACACCTTTTTATTAATTTATCACTGGATACCTAGATTACTTCCATATCTTGGCTATTATAAATAATGCCACAGTGCACATAAGTATGCATATATCTCTTTGGATAAATACCCAGAAGTAGAATTGCAGATCATATGGTAGCTATCTTTTTATTTATTTGAGGAACTTCCTTACTGTTTTCCATAGTGGCTCTACCAATTTACATTCCTGCCAAAAGTGTATGAGGGTTTTCTGTTCTCCACATCCTTGCCAACACTTGTTATTTTTTTTCATCTTTTTGATAATAACTAACTTGCCAGAATAAAGTGGTGGTTTTTTGTAGTTTTGATTTGCATATCCCTGATGATTGGTGATGATTGGTGAGTATCTTGTCACAGTTCTTTGGGCATCTGTGTGTCTTCTTTGGAAAAAATGTTGATTCAAGGTCTCTGCCCATTTCTCAATCAGCTATTTGGAGGTATTTTTGATATTAACCTGTGTAAATATATATTTTGAATATTAGTGCCTCATATCAGATGTATGTTTGGCAAATACCTTCTTCCTTTCTCTTGGTTACCTTTTCATTTTTTTGATGGCTTCCTTCACTATGCAAAAGCTTTTTAGCTTAATGTATTTGCGTTTATTTTAGTTTTTGTTGCCCTTGCTTGAGGAGACTGGTCAAATATATGTATATATTGCTAAGATCGATGTTAAAGAACTTACTGCCTGTGTTTTTTTAATGAGTTTATGATTTCAGATCTTACATTTATGTCTTTAATCCATTTGGAATTTATTTTTGTATGTCATATAAGATTGTGGTCCAGTTTCCCTTTTTTTTTTTTTTTTGCTTGTAGCTCTTCAGTTTTCTCAGCACCATTTATTGAAGAGACTGCATTTTCCTCGTTGTATATTTTTGCTTCCTTTAGCATAGATTAATTTACCATATATACCAGGGATTTTTCTGTGTTCTCTATCTATGTGTTTGTTTTTATGCCAGTACCATCCTGTTTTGATTACTATCCAAAGCTTTGTAGTACAGTTTGAAATCAGCGAGTGTGTATGTGAGTTTTTATTGAACCCAGTTAGGACTTATACTCTGATTCTTTTAAATAGGAGCCTACCAAGATAGAGGAAGGTAATTGTGATACTGAGGGTGTCCACCTTCACAAGAGAATAAAGATAAAAAGTAAGGATTGGAAAATACCCCTGTGTTAAATTGAAATGTATTTATACTTTCTCCTCCATTCTCCTCAAAAGAGGAAGAAATGTGAGATTGTAGAACTCATTTCATGCAAGGAATACAGGAATTGCTTCTAATGTTTTGAGAGTTTATTTTTGGTGTTACTGTTTTTTGTTCTTCTGAGTTTTTCCTCCTTTCCTCTCTACCTCCCTTTCTCTTACCCAATTTTCCTCCCTTCCTCCTTCTCTCTTTCTGTTTTGTTCATGTTTTGAAAGTCAGAACTCTAAAGACGGAAGTAAAATTTAGGGAGGGACCATCACATCTTTACCACAGTCTAAAGTAAAACATTAATACACTATAAGCTGGATCTGTGACAAATTAGCATTATTCACATTTCAAAGTCAACCTTAATATCCCATTCTGGACCAGATTTTACTGGTCCTGAGCATAATTAAATTAGTTGCAGAGACTGTGGTGCCAACATGTAATTTCAAGTGTCTCTCAGTGCCAATTACCCTGAGGCTGTGATTTGAGCTACTACTGGGACTCTTTGAGGACAGTAATGTTGCCTGTGTCTAGTGATTCTACAGTTAAGTTTATCTAATTTCTAATTCACCTCCTCTGTGACTGAATGTAGAGAATTTTACCATACATAAACCCTGAAGCATGACACCCAACAGTCTCACATATGTGCGGATCTATCCTTGCCTACTTTGCTAGCAAGTCTGATCTTTAAAATATTTTTCCTCCAATATTTTTAACCCACTTAGAACTAAAAAATATTGAGGGGCACCTGGGTGGCTCAGCGGGTTAAGTGTTCTACTCTTGGTTTCAGCTCAGGTCACGATCTCATGGTTTGTGAGATCAAGCCCCACCTTGGGCTCTGTGCTGACAGTGCAGAGCCTGCTTGCGATTCTCTCCTCTTTCTCTGCCACTCTTCTGCTTTCACACATACACACTCTCTCTCTCTCTTAAAAATAAAGAAACTTAAAAAAACACTATAAAATAAATTTATATACTTTTATTCTCACTTAAAGCTTTCTTACCAAGTTCAAAGTCTATTTTAAAGAAGAACAGAGGGGCGCCTGGGTGGTGCAGTTGGTTAAGCGTCCGACTTCAGCCAGGTCACAATCTCGCGGTCCGTGAGTTCAAGCCCCGCGTCAGGCTCTGGGCTGATGGCTCAGAGCCTGGAGCCTGCTTCCGATTCTGTGTCTCCCTCTCTCTCTGCCCCTCCCCCGTTCATGCTCTGTCTCTCTCTGTCCCCCCAAAAATAAATTTAAAAAGTTGAAAAAAAAAATTAAAAAAAAAAAGAAGAACAGATAATCTAAAAGAAAAAGAAGGACATGATGTGTTAATATTTAAGACTTAGGTTTCTGCATGGCATTGCCCACAAAGAAAAGATACAATGTCGATTAATTTATTAATATTTTAACATTAAATTATTGACAAATGTCCAAAATGACTAATACAATTTATATATTAGTAATAAAATGTAATTTCCATATTTACTAGAATGATATTCCAGGTAAATAATGATTTAACAGAGGCCACTCAGTGTGCAATACAAATACTTAATAAGTTTTATAGATAAATGCCTCTAGTGTTTACTACAAAATATACATGAAAGAAAAAAGACAAGGGAAGTGGAAAATATGCGCAAAATAATAATAGTGAAAAATTATGTAATTCAAGAAAAAATAATAAAAGTACAATACAAGTCAGGTATATCATTTTACATTTTCTAGTAGCCACATTTTAAAAGTAAAAGAAACATTATCTTAATTTTAGTGTATATTTTATGTGATCCAGTATATCTAAAATAATTATTTCAATATGTAATAAACATAAAACTGTTAATGAGATTTTATATTTTCTTTTGTATTGTTTTCAAAATCCATGATGTATTTTGTACTTAAACCATATCTGTTTCAAAATTTCATTGGAAGCACTTAATATAGATTTTAGAAAATAAAAAGTTGAAATCATAGGTTCATATACAAAACTGGATCCAAAGATAATTGAAATTTCAAATAACTAAATTCAGTAACAAAGGAAACCATTTCCTCTAATATTTTCTTTAAAAAAATTTTTTTTAATGTTTTTATTTATTTTTGAAGGAGAGAGAGAAGGAGAGAGAGAAACAGAGCATGAGTGAAGGAGGAGCAGACAGAGAGGGAGACACAGAATCCGAATCAGGCTCTAAAAGCACAGAGCCTGATGTGGGGCTTGAGCTCAGGAACTGTGAGATCATGAGGCTTAACTGACTGAGCCACCCAGGTGCCCCCATTTCCTCTAACATCTTCACCCATATTAAAGAAACTGGTTCATCTTTTATGGAAAAATTTGTTAATCTTTGACAAAGAACATTCACCATCTCTTGTGTCAACTAAGTGCATTGTCATTAAATTATAAAGGGTCTTGGAAATGAAAAGCAACTGTAAGTGTATCACAAAAAGTTTTTCAGAATTTTTTCTTACAGTATTTTGCAGCCAATTTACATAACACCAAAAGTTACAATTGAAATATTCTGTATATTGATACTGTTTTAGATGTGTAAATCATTATTACTGAGTTGTATTTATGCAAACTTTCCATTTCAGCATTTTTTTCCCTGCCTGACTAGGTCATAAATAAACTTGAAACTGTAAATTTCCAAGAAAATATTTACGTTGAATTATCAGCAAATCTATTCAAAACAGTTGATCTTAGTAAAATTTTTCTAAGACTCAACCAATGTGCATTGACAAAGAATACAGGATCAGTGGATTATTTTTTTTTTCAACAGTTCTCTAAGTAGCTGATACTGTACCATTACACATATATGCTAATCAATTTTGACACTATTTTCCATGACACTTTTATAGACAGACCCTATCTCAGAAATCTGAGAGTAAATATTTTCAATACACATTGAAGGAATGAAACAAGAGAAATAATCATCACTTGTTTTAGAATTTAGAATTCCAAATTAGTAATTACTATCTGATAAATGTGCATTTTTGATCTAATATAATTGTAACACTGTCCATCATGATATAAATTCTTTTTTTTATATGTAGCTCAAATTATTCTTTGAAAGATACAAGTTTCAAAAAATCTATGCCATGAGTGGTGTGTGTGTGTGTGTGTGTGTGGGTGTGTGTAGGGGGAAGAGACACTAATTAAGGACATTTCTTCATATCTCCATTTAAAAATAGTTTTATGTTCCTGAGTCTCAGCCACTTGGTAGCTGGCCAGAGTTAACAAGATCAGATCCTATTAAAAACAACTTTCAAAATATTCTAGGGACATTTAATTTGATTTTTGATGACCAGCTTCACCAATTCTCTACTCCTGGGAGGAAACTTATTAACAAATGCATTGGTTTTTTAAAAAAATACCTCTTAGTATTGCCAATTAATTTAGCATTGTTTTGTAAACGACAATTACTTTTTCACTTGGCTCTAATGACACAAATTCTAATTGCTAAAATTTGTACATAATTTCTTCCAGTCTCGTTTTTTTTCTTTACTATTGTGGCAGTAGTACTCTTTACTCTTCTTCACTCTTCATTATTTTATTCATCTTTTCATCAGTAGTATGCTTTCATTTAAATTCAATAAATGTGTTTGTACTTATTAAAATTAAACTAATAACAAATGGTTAAATGTAATTACCAATTAATTCTGATTCTAAATTAGAATATCCTAAAGCTTAAGGTGTCCTTTGGCCAAAAGATAGACGTATTTGGAAACTATACTCTTTCAGGCTTCATTGATCAACCAAAACAGAACAATTGAAGAAATTGATTCAGAATCTGAAGACATCTATTTTGCAGTGTGCACTATTGGTAGTGGGTAACTCTTATTCATTACATGGTGTTTTTTAAAAAAAATGAAAGACAGCATCCTTTCAGGTACGAACTTTCTGTCTGGGTTGGGCTGACGACCATGATGTCTTTTGTTCTCCAAATAATGCATTTTTAACAGTGTCGTGATAATGTGGTCATCTGATTCTAAGTCTGAAATCACTTGTTCTAATAGTATGACAAAATACCAGTTGGAGCAAAAAAGTTAATTCCTTGCTAGGAGGAAATGGTATTTTCAGCTCCATTCTCCCTCTTCCCTTGGCACGCTTTGTTACCTAGGTTCCCAATGCATGTCACCTTGGTCATAATCCCTGTGAGTATTCTCTTTTTGTGAAGGGTCTCAAATTCGACATAATAATATAGTTCTCAGCCCAAAGACAGTGATGTGTAGGTTCAGAAGGGTTTCAGGGGTGATTTGAAGAAGGAAATATAAAAGAACACAAAGTTTCAGAAAATACAGTGAGGGTTAAAATGAACTTGGTGAAAATGTCACCTCTCTCCCCTCTATATGTCTCCAGACTTATAATTTTAGCTCCTTCACTGGTACCTGTTCTTTATCAGTGTCAGGAGCACAGAATCCATGATGCTGTACATAGGAAAGAGCAAGCTGTGCTGTCCCTGAGCTCAAGCCTGATCAAGAGATGAGAAATCATCTGACAGGTGATTCCTGACCTAAACTTTTACTGCTAGTGAGAGTGTGTGCAACAGGAAGCAGCATCAATTTGCAGAAGTGATACTGGCTTATAATACCATACTGTCTTTGTCTGATAAACATGGGAAATGTAATAAAGCAGTGCCTGAAAAGGAAAAGATAGGATTGCTTAAACTTCTTAAGACATAATTTTGATTCTGACATTGAGAGCAAAAATGTGGGTTTATCCACAGGTGTTCAGATTAAGGCAGTTGGATTATGTTTCACTGGAATTACCAGTTGGATTTATCAAGGAGAAATCTTAGATGAAGTTGAAAGATTTCTCTACATTAAGTTGTGCTAAAAATAGACAAATTGGGCAGCTGGCATCTCAACTGCTAAAAGCAGGTCATTTAATTTTTTTGTTTACATTTATTTATTTTTGAGAGACAGAGACAGAGCATGAGCAGGGGAGGGGCAGAGAGAGAGGGAGACACTGAATCTGAAGCAGGCTCCAAACTCTAAGCTGTCAGCACAGAGCCTGATGCGGGGCTTGAACCCGAGAACCGTGAGATCATGACCTGAGCCAAAGTCAGACGTTTAACCGGCTGAGACACCCAGGCGCCCGAAGGCAGTTCATTTAATTGTTTACTTATTGCAAAGCAGAGCTCAGAATATGATGTGGTAAAAAATATGAATTTCAAAGAAGAAAAGCAGTGAAAATAATAATTGGTAATCTTGTTGAATGAGAGCACTGTCGTGTGTGTTTTACATATGTTATACCATGTGACCCTCACAAAGCAATCTGTGAGACTGTTTTTTTTTCTTCCTACTTTACAAAGAAGAAAAGCCAATGTAAGTGTTTTTTTCAAGGTCCCTCTGAGTAAACTCAGAATCCTGGCTAGAACCCTGCCTTGCAGCCCCTATCCTTAGACTGAAAATTTATACTTATAAATCACTGAGTTAATGGAGTTGGGTAATATGTTTTAAAATTAAAAGAAAAAAACAAAAGATACACATTGTCACAGGCCGAAGATATATTTTGTGTTATTTATTATGTATTGTTCTTAGTATACCCGTGTATTCTTTTAAGTTTATTTATTTTGAGAGAGCATGTGGAAGAGTCAGGAAGGGGCAAAGAGAGGAAGAGAGAATCCGAGGCAGGCTCCAAGAGTGTTTTCAGGCATTGTGCTCCATAATTTCATACTTGAGGATACAAACAGGAATTACTCATAGCCTCCTCCTTTGAGCAGTGTATAATCTAGAGGAGGAGACAAGTTCATGAACAAAGATTGCTAACACAGTGGAGTAAATGCACAGAGAGCTCAGAGAGGACAGCGGATTGAGCTGTGAGAAGGAGGTAGTGTTCAGGAGCAGTGTATATCTGGGTATGGGGGCAGTTGGGTGCAGCAGCACCAAATAGATGGCCGTGTTTGGGGAGAAATTCTGTGAGACTGAGGTCCGGAGTGTGTGGCAAGGAAAATAGTTAATATTGAGACAATAAGGCAAATTAGAAGGAAAATACCCAGTGACTGTGAAATATAACTACCATGTGTCCTAAGGCATGATGTACATTAGAAAAATACTGAGGAAGAAAACGTTGATAAGACGTTTTTACTAGGTGAAGAAAACATTCTGAGATTTTAGGAAACATTCCACAAGACTTCATACTAATTTTGAAAAACCAAGTGATAAAAGCATGGCAGTAAGCCAAAAAAATCGCCTGTGAATTGCAATTTATATTTAGCTTTACAAATTGGATGAACTAGAATAGTTGGTAAAATTAACATTCAAAGCCACAGAGAAAAGATGCATTTACATCCTGCCATATGCCATCTGAGCTCCAATTCTTGAAAGATGGACAAGCTTCGTGCACTGTTCAACTTTTTTTTCAATTAATTACCCAATTACTTCACAAATTATATACTTGCTGCAAGTTGTGCTATTTTGAGATATTATATTTAAACCAATTTTCTTTCTTGTATGTTGAAAAACTCTATACTGATTTCATGTGGCTGAACGCCCCCTATTGCAAAATTTTAATTCAATTCATGAAGTTCAGGTTGGAATTTATTGTATATTTCATTTTTCACAGGTTCTCTTGGTATGCAATATACTCATAACCCTCAGATCGCCTGCTTGTTCTGTTTTTGTCACCTGTCTCTCACACATACATTGATTAATAGTCCATTAGTCTAAGAAATGTTTGCTGATTAATAGGAAGTATATTATAGTTAAATATTTTTAAATCCATCCCTAAAGGAATCAGCCTTTTATTTCCATGGGAATTGACTTGGATCTGTCTTAATAAATGCCTAAAACAAGGTAATAGAATCATTAGTGGAGTGATATTTTTATCTTGGCACAGAAGCATATAAGGTAGAAATTTAGAACTCACTTTGATATTGAAATACATTTCAGTCAAAGAATAATTGGTAAGCCCACTATGTGTTCAGCTCTCTGTTCATCTGTATTATCACCTAAATTCATCAAGATGTACTCCTGAGAGAGCAGGGGAATTTTACAAAATTGAGTATTTGTAACTTGAAATATTAAAAAAGGAAAGGCAAACTGAAGTTTATTTTACCTACAATTAAACAATTAAAAGCAATATTGCCCTAAATGCCAGCCTCCTTGATCTCTTTGCAATATCATTCAGAAATCTTTTTTAAAAAGAGTCTTTGGGGTGCCTGGGTGGCTCAGTCGGTTGAGCATCGTACTTCAGCTCAGGTCATGATCTGTCTCCCTCTTCGTGGGTTCGAGCCCCATATTGGGCGCTATGCTGGCAGCTCAGAGCGTGGAGACTGCTTCGGATTCCTTGTCTCCTTCTCTCTCTGCCCCTGCCCTGCTTGCTCTCTCTCTTTCTCTCTCTCTCTCTCAAAAATAAATAAATATTTAAAAAGAATTTAAAAATTAAAAGTCTTTCATGCAAACTGGAGCAGGCCATTGTTTCCTGTTCTTTTAGAAAAGTGGTAGAATGTTGATGTTTGTATAAGAGAAACAGAAAGAGAAGAGAGTAAACAGACTTGCTATCTTGGAGTCAATAAACTTAGGGAGAAAACAAAAACTGAAAATCTCATGTATACTTAGAATCGTTTTTCCATTCTAAAATGCTATTAATTGCAAGCATATTTAGCTTCAATTATGACAGCTTTTTGACAAGCAATATGCAATAAATGTTAACTGTGTGCATTCATTACTTGACCTCTCTAAATATCAGATATATTAAAATAGGAATGATGGAATTGAAACATTAGCTTATGCATACAAGGGAACATTTTCCCTATATAATATGCATATTCCTAGCTGGCATGGGTGCATACCTGCTTCTTGAAATGTCTTCCACGGTTTGGTTGCATATGCCTCAGGCATTCAGCTACAAAGTGTACAAAGAGACAAATAACCACCCACACATCAATACTCTATTTAGTAGTTTAAAACACCTATCATCTACAACATAGTTCTTTAAAAATTCTAAATACAGTCAAAGATCTGTTACATAATGACAAAAAGGAAGAAAGAGGTACGAACTATAGCACTTTTTAATGGAAATAGATAGGTGCTCTGGGCAAGATCTGTTGGAGAGGGGAAGGGTCAAGCTTTGAAGATTTGATTCCCTTCCTATCCTGCCTTTTAACTTTTCACAGTAGTTGCTAAGCTCATGTCTATTTTGTGTTCTGGATGCTTTAGCATCCTTTAAAAATATTTAATTATCTAGTACCACGGCAGGAAAAAAGGACGGTAAGACTTAAAATGAAAATCATGTAGGCTAGATTTAAGTTTTGACAGCCCTCTGTTAGATATTGGCTAAGAGCACTATATAGATTTTCTGTCCCAAAACAGACAGCTAGCACTTTCAAAGTGTGTGGATAGGGATGTACAGAGTAGACTGGGACACAGTCCACTTAATGTGCTTCACAGCGTCTCATATAAATAATTTACCCTGTAAATCCAGACAAATAATGAACAACTTACATAATTTATCCTGATAGTCTCTGTAGTCTTGCATTTGGCTTTGGTTCCATGTAAACACACAATCTTATGTCTGAGAAGGAACACAACGTAATCATGGCAGTGCAGGATACAGAGAGAGAGGGCCTGCTGAGTCTCATGAAGCCTTAACTCCCATTTGGTTTCGATAAAGTTGTATTTGAATTTAGTTCATGTCAAAATGCAAAAATAAAACTATTCCTATAAAAACTATTTTAAAAAATTGTACTATGACAATGAAGGACTATAAAAAAATAAAGGATGAGCACAAGTGTTAGAATTGTGAATAACTATTGTTAAAATTTTATATACATGTATACTTCCCCTAAATACCATAAACTCCCCCAGAATAAAAGCTATCTCTTAATGTTTCTTTCTATCCTCGGGGTGTAACACACCTCTGTACACAGAACAGGCACTTAAAAATCGTTGATGATTTATCCACCCATTCAGTTTATTGAATTGCTATTATGGACTGTGAATTGCTACAAGGCTACGAAGATGAAACAAATGTAGATCCTGTTTTCAGGGAGCTATCAATCTAGCTCCCAAGTGGGTAAATGATAAACACAAAATATATAAGATCTGCAAGATACACCAAATAAGACAAACTGCGAAGAGGACAATGTTCTAGTCCAAGAACAGACAAAATTCACCTGGAAGTTCAAAGGAAGGAATTCAGTAAATGGGAAAGGCTTCAGGAAAGAGGTAGAATCTAATGGTGATAATAGTAAAAATTTGAGTCAATGATGTAGCATTATTTCAGAAACAAATATAATAGAAAGACTTGGACGTGAAAAAATTAGATTTCTTGGAATATAGAAAAGTTTAAAATTGCTTCAAGAAGGTGTTTTCTTTGTGTTTATCTGTTCAATTTTGTGTATCTAATCTATCCTATTCCCAACAGAACCATATACATGTAAAGTGTGGATTTCTTACTTGTCCACTCATTTAATCTGCTATAACCATTTTATTTTATTTATTTTTATTTTTTACGTTTTTTTTTTAATGTTTGTTTTGAGAGAAACCGAGTGCAAGCAGGAGAGGGGCAGAGAGAGAGGGAGACACAGAATGTGAAACAGGCTCCAGCCTCTGAGCTGTTATCACAGAGCCTGATGCAGGGCTTGAACTCAGGAAATGTGAGATCATGACCTGAGCCGAAGTCAGATGCTTAACTGACTGAGCCACCCAGGTACCCCTGCTAATAACCTTTTTAGTATGATGTACTAAAAGCACCATGAAGTATTAAAAAGCAAATAGACCCCTTCATGTACTCCAGGAGCTTACTGTTTAAGAGGGTATATATACATTCAATTATTATTAAGGTATTAGGAGGATATAGAAGCAATTATTCAGATAGAATTGGTTAATTATAATCATTCACAGTAGTTGTGTTTGGTTCACCCAACACATTTTTTAATTTATTTTTATTTTTATTTTTTATTTTTTTAAATTTTTTTAAATAGAAATTTATTGTCAAATTGGTTTCCATACAACACCCAGTGCTCATCCCAACAGGTTCCCTCCTCAATGCCCTTCACCCACCCTCCCCTCCCTCCCACCCCCCATCAACCCTAGGTTTGTTATCAGTTTTTAAGAGTCTCTTATGCTTTGGCTCTCTCCCACTCTAACCTCTTTTTTTTTTCCTTCCCCTCCCCCATGGGTTCCTGTTAAGTTTCTCAGGATCTACATAAGAGTGAGGACATATGGTATCTGTCTTTCTCTGTATGGCTTATTTCACTTAGCATAACACTCTCCAGTTCCATCCACGTTGCTACAAAAGGCCAGATTTCATTCTTGCTCATTGCCAAATAGTATTCCATTGTATATATAAACCACAATTTCTTTATCCATTCGTCAGTTGATGGACATTTAGGCTCTTTCCATAATTTGGCTATTGTTGAGAGTGCTGCTATGAACTTTGGGGTACAAGTGCCCCTATGCATCAGCACTCCTGTATCCCTTGGGTAAATTCCTAGCAGTGCTATTGCTGGGTCATAGGGTAGGTCTATTTTTAATTTTTTGAGGAACCTCCACACTGTTTTCCAGGGTGGCTGCACTAGTCAGAGTGGCTAAAATGAACAAATCAGGAGACTATAGACGCTGGAGAGGATGTGGAGAAACGGGAACCCTCTTGCACTGTTGGTGGGAATCCAACACACTTTTTAAAATAGAAAATAGTCCTGTGCAGTACTTACCAATTTTATCAAAGATACAGGAGATTCCTGTCTTAACATAATTGGTTTCTAGTACAAGCAAAGCTCCTATAAGTCAATCACTTGATGTTAAAACTTAGGGTTTCATTCCTGAAAAAACATTTAATGCCATAATGTGCTAAAGTTATTCATGAAAATAAAATAAAGCACCAATACCTTTGATAAATACATACTAAGTGTATGTGGGGAAAATAGCATAATATGAAGTCACATTGTATATTTCTTTGGAGGTATGTTTCTGCAGTTGTTACTATGGCTATTTTAATTACAATAAGAAAGATGATAAATGCAGAATGGCACAATTTAAGATTTTATTAAGTCTGGGCTTTCCCATGGGATAAAATACACTTAGAAAATTTTATGGATTATGGTTTTTATTTTGTTTTTGGAAAGCACTTCAGTTTCTTGCATTGCCTCATTTCATCATTTATATGACCTACTTGGTAATATTTGTAATCTAGTCTTTATATTTGAGCTGTTTCTTTAAATCCTGGATAGATAGGCAACTGAAAAGCCTTTCACTAACAGTAAACATACACATACAGTATTGACTAGAATAAAATATAAAATCCAGAGATGATTTTAGCTGAAATATATAAATTTGGTGGCTAGAGGGGGAAGAAAAGTGGAGTAAGAAGAGCAAGTGGCCATAATTAGAAGTCTCATTATTGACAGTAATTTAAATCACATTATACCTGGACAAAGATAATCATAATCTGTATTTTCAAATTTTTTGCTTACATATCTCTACTTAAGACTTGAAACTTTAACTTATTAATGTGATTCTTTCCCTCTGCATTTATACTGCAGATGACACTATCTTCTTGTTATCACAAATATGTGACCATGTGTTGCAGGCATTTTTTTCTACACTCAGTCCCAGCCATAAATTTATTCATCCCAAGGTGTCCCCTGGCCAACACCAGACAAGGTTGTTCCTTTTATGAAAGAAATAATTCCTGAGGAGGGCTCTTTTCTTCTTTGATGTTATTATAGCACTGGCTTGGTTATTAATCTGCTAAGGTGATCATGTCCTGCTTATAATACCTTCTTATCCGCATGCAAGTGAATCACATAAGGAACTACATTCATGCACTCAATTATTAGGTTTAATTCATTGTTATTTTTAAAAGACTATTGGCATCTGAATATGTAAATGAGGCTATAAATGCAAGTCAGTCATTGCGATCTACTTTGTCCTACATTGTCTGATATTTCTCCTAAGCTGTTGTGCACCTGACTGGTTGCATGGCTTTAGCCCCCATTAAAATAGGTCTGAGACTTAAAAAAAAATTATACCTGAAATTGGGACTATTAAAGTTCTACAGTGCCAGTCACCAGCCAGCAGTGGCAATGCAGAGGACCCATAAAGAACAACAACAACAAATGTATGTAATGCTGTGCTCCATTCATCGCCGCACATCCAACTTTGTTAAGCTCCAGAAATCGGCATCATACACTTTTGTCAGATGATAACTTATAAAACCAAGTTTGGTACGAACTAGCTTCACGGCGCTTAGAAAGTGAAATCTTCTCAATGATAAATGTAGTCATCTTTATTGTAATCAATATTATTTCTTATATGTAGGGTATTTATAAGGCATTTGAGCAAGTAAAAAAATTATAAACATGTTCATTCTGTAGTAGGTATCTGTTTTACAAAACCATCTGTAACAAAGAGGTGTCTTTTCACATATACATAAAATATTGATGGGGAAAAAATGGTTGTTGATTCTAACAAAGATCAGAAGAAAAGGGCAAAACTAGTGTAGGAATTGGAAGGAGGGTGAAAGAAGTTCCACATCCTTGAAAACTAACCACCTTCCACAGTACTTGTTACCAGTACCATCACTAAAAATATTCCCCACATCTTCAAATGCCCCCCAGGTCCGAAATCAAGCCAGGACACGGTTGTGAGCATTTCTTTGTGAGTGTACACACATTTCCTTTAACTCTACCCTCTTCCCTACATACAAAGATTTGAGCTTTAGAATGACTCAGTTTTATTGAACAGAATTCTCAACCCTTCCTTGAGTTTTTAGACACAGGTGAAGCATGAAAATATGTCAAGGTTTCAAACCTCAGGTATGTGGGTAAAGAAATTGATCTCCAGAGCACCAGTTTGATCTGGATGAGTAAGTCTAGGTTCTAGAACAGTTCATTATATGGACTCTAGAATAAGGCACAGCAGGCAGTAATGTATGTGTAGTCTGTGATTGGTCTGGTCTGTCCTTTGCAACAGGAAAAGTTGGTTGGGGATGATGATTGATGTCGATATGAAAACTGGGCGTAGCACACATTTGTAAAAAATCCCTTCTGTACGATTATGTTTAGTACATCTTGAGTGGGTAAGAGATGGTGAAAGGGAGGGAGAGAGGTACCTGAAAATAAACAATAAACAACCTGGAAATTTGTGTGCAGAAAGGGTTCTGGTTATACTGTAAGGATAGTCATCCTACAAAGAATCAAACTGTGCTCTATTTAACAACTAGAAAAATGGCCTGCATTCCAACTGAGTTGAATTCAAGGTAGGAAAGTTGTAGTAGAAAGTTCTTTTTTATACCTTTCCATATTTTGCAAGTCAATTAGGTTCTGAATATTTCTTATACTGTTAATTATCTTCTATGCCTATTACACTACTGAAAACTTATATATGATTTTGTAGACTGTTCGGTATAGTAACTGTTCATCCTCAACAGGCTAGTCTTGTAATGCATTTCTGAATAAATATATATTGTAAAATGTCTATTCCCATATCCCACAGCTCATCATTGTCATGTCAAACAGCCTTCTCTTTACTAGGGTCTTCACTATAGAAGCACAGTACCAATTAATTGATTATAGTTGTTCAAACCTGCCCAGAAATAAACTTATTATTTTAAATTATACAAAGATGGCCAAACAGTCCAATTAAAGGAGATACAACAGTGGAAGGGTCTTCTATCAATTGCAATCACCTGGTTTTTCTAAACTACATAATCAAAAGGAATTAATACTTAATCCGCATGCCCTACCACCCATTATTTTCAGTGTGGGTATAGAACAAGCACATTATGTTGGGTTGAACAGATGTGGAGATTCGTAATACCATCTTCTAAAAATAGACTGTGGCTTAGCTTCAAAGTGCATACTCAAAAATAGACTGGCATTTTGGGTAACTATTAGAATACTAGCCCACATAGCTAAGACAAAAGCCATCCCAATCTAATTACCATTTTTAAAGTTTATATGTCAATGCGTTTTTCAAAGCCAATATCAGTGTGAAGTCTTCTGATATTCCAAAAGAAATAGGGAAATAAAATCTTAGGAATACAACATGTCATCGATGAAACTTTCAGTTTAATTGTGTTTCAAAAGCTCAGCTCCCATGTGTGTATTTTAAGTTAGCTCCTTTACAAGACATTCTTATGCTTGTCTATTTCGTGTTTGTCTTTCCTAGTGCTGATAAATTTAACAGTATATTAAACTCTTGAGTTTTGCCCATCAAAGAAAACACTGTGTTTAATAAACTACTTAAAATATTTGTAATTAGTAACTGTTACTTGAAGTAACTCCCATTATTTTGTACTTAAACACTATGTACATATCAGTTGAGATATGTGTGTCTGCTTTTTACATGAACGTATAAGTAAAAGTATTCTCTCTCGATATTTGAAATCTTGCCAGGATTCTTGACATTTTAATGACACATATTTATCTTCAGGTCAGTCATAAACTTTACATGGTAAACAAGATAGGGAGCTGAGAAAAAAAAGAGGTCAATTCAAACTGCAAAGCAACAACCAGTAATTGGGTTCGGTCAAATTGAATAAAATGAAAGCAGTTCTCTGGAAGCATTGAAAAGCTATTCTAATGACTTAATAGGATGAAAACATTTGTATTCAAGACGTTCTTGTGGGACATCAGAAACTATTTGTTTGTTTATATATTTTGAGACAGTGAGGAAGAGAATGAGAGCAGGGCAGGGGCAGAGAAAGAGAGAGGGAAAGAGTGAATCCTGCCAGCATGGAGCCCAATGCAGGGCTCAAACTCACGAACAATGAGGTCATGACCTGAGCCAAAATCAAGAGTCAGACACTTAACTGACTGAGCCACCAGGGGCCCTGGATTCTTTTTTAAAAATTTTTATTTAAATGCTGATTAGTTAACATATAGTGTAGTATTAATAGTTTTAGTAGTAAAACTTTGTGATTCGTCACTAAAATATAATACCCAGTACCCATCATAAGTGCCCTCCTTAATACCCATCACCCATTTAACCCATCCCTTTGAACTTGTCCCTCCAACAGACCTGTCTGTTCTCTATAGTTAAGAATCTGTTTTAAGGTTTACCTCACTCTTTTTTCCTCCATATTCATCTGTTTTGTTTCTTAAATTCCACATGAGTGAAATCATATGGTGTTTGTCTTTCTATGACTGCCTTATTTCACTTAGCATGATATATAATAGCTCTATCCATGTCATTGCAAATGGCATGATTTCATTCTTTATTATAGCTGAGTAATACTCCAGTGTGTGTGTGTGTGTGTGTGTGTGTGTGTATACAGCAAAACCTTGGTTTGAGAGCATAATTCATTACAGAAATGTGCTTGTAATTCAAAGCACCTGTATATCAAAACAGATTTCAAGAACCGATTGGCTCAGTTGTGATCATGATGTTTTGCATCATGTACTACTTGTACTGCAAGACATCCCTCATTTACTAAGTTAAAATTTGTTAGAAATGTTTGCTTGTCTTGTAGAACAGGTGCAGAAACAAGTTACTCACAATCCAAGATTTTACTTTGTGTATCAAGGTTTTACTTTGTGTATACTATGTATACACACACATACACACATACACACCACCTCTTCTTTATCTGTTCATGATTCAATGGATATTTGGGCTCTTTCCATAATTTGGCTATTGTCGACAATGCTGCTATAAACGTCTGGGAGTGTGTATCCTTTTGAATCAGTA
This sequence comes from Prionailurus bengalensis, assembly GCF_016509475.1. Classification (NCBI taxonomy): domain Eukaryota; kingdom Metazoa; phylum Chordata; class Mammalia; order Carnivora; family Felidae; genus Prionailurus; species Prionailurus bengalensis. The sequence continues at coordinate 151,063,270 of NC_057343.1, read as the reverse complement.
TTTTTGTATCCTTTGGATAAATACCTAGTAGTACAATTGCTGGATCATAGAGTAATTCTATTTTTCACTTTTTGAAGAACCTCCATACTGTTTTCCAGAGTGGCTGTACCAGTGTGCATTCCCAGCAATAGTGTAAGAATGTTCCCCTTTCTCCTCATCCTTGCCAACCTCTCTTGTTTCATATGTTACAAATTTTATCTGTTCTGGAAAGTGTGAGACGATATCGCATTGTGGTTTTTATTTGCATTTCCCTGATGATGAATGATATTGAGCATATTTTCATGTGTCTGTTGTCCATCTGTGTGTCTTCTTTGGAAAAGTGTCTATTCATGTCTTTTGCCCATTTCTTCACTGGATTATTTGTTTCTTAGGTGTTGAGTTTGATAAATTCTTTATAGATTTTGGATCCTAATCCTTTATCCAATATGTCATTTGCAAATATCTTTTCCCATTCTGTCAGTTGCCTTTTAGTTTTGTTAATTGTTTCCTTCCCTGTGGAGAAGCTTTTTACCTTGATGAAATCCCAATAATTCATTTTTGCCTTTGTTTCCCTTGTTTATGGAGACATAACTAGTAAGAAGTTGCTACAGTGGAGATCAAAGAGATTGCTGCCTGTGTTCTCCTCTGAGATTTTGATGGTTTCTTGTCACACATTTAGGTCTTTCATCCATTTTGAATTGGTTTTTGTGTATGGTGTAAGAAAGTAGTCCAATTTAATTCTTCTGCATGATGCTGTCCAGTTTTCCCAGCACCATTTGTTGAAGAGACTGTCTTTTATCCATTGGGTATTCTTTCTTGCTTTGTCAAAGACTAGTCGACCATACAGCTGTGCGTCCAGTTCTGGGTTCTCTTTTCGGTTCTCTGGATCTATATGTCTGCTTTGATGCCACTACATTATGTGTTTATGATTACAGCTTTGTAATACAGCTTGAAATCTGGAATTGTGATGCTTCCAGTTTTGCTTTTTTTTTTTCAAGATTGTTTCGGCTCTTCAGAGTCTTTTGTGGTTCCATACAAATTTAATGATTTTTTGATCTAGCTCTGTGAAAAATGCAGGTGGTATTTTGACAGGGATTACATTGAATGTGTAGATTGCTTTGGGATACAAAATCAACACACAGAAATCTGTGGTATTCCTATACATCAATAATGAAGCAGCAGAAAGAGAAATCAAGGAATCAATCCCATTTTTAGTTGACCCAAAGACCATAAGATACCTAGGAATAAACCTAACCAAAGAGGTAAAAGATTTGTACTCTGAAAACTATAGAACACTTATGACACAAATTGAAGATGACACAAAGAAATGGAAAAACATCCCATGTTCATGGATTGGAAGAAGAAATACTGTTAAAATGTCAATGCTACCCAAAGAATTGTGGATTTTGATGCTGATTTGAATCAACCTTATTATCTTCAGCAAGTAGTTGACTTTGCTAGGTTTCATTTACTTCACAAAGTTCCTCTAAAACACAAGATTTTATTTATGAGAATTAAAATATTATCAAGAATGTTACAAATTGGAAACATTCTCTAAAAAACAGAATTGGTATCCTAAGTGTGTAATATATTAATCTCATATATGGATGTTACACACATTATCAACAGTGGCAATATTATAGATAATCAATTTGCTAGAGTTTGTGAGCCTTTCTTTGTGAGTGTACACAACTTTAGTATAATTCTTCCAATCTTGGATCACTTGAGTGAGCAATTTAATGAATTTTCAGTTGCATCAGATTGGATATTTTCAAGCAACTATGATGTGTAACACAAATAAAATACTTTATTGTTTAGAAAACAGCTTATGTTTAAACAGTGATTTCATAGAAAAGGATGTAGTAAATATGTCACCTAAAGACATTAGTGTTTTCAAGCATGGCTACAAATATAAATGAGGATCTACATTTTTTATTCAGTATTTTCTACTTATATATTTCATGAGTGTCTTTAGGTTTTATTCATTTGAAGTTGTGATGTCAGGATTTATTTACCCTTTTCAAGTACTTTTTAAAAGTATCCTAGAAGTTGAAAAAGCCCTAAGATTCCTTCAATTCTACTTATTTCAACTTGCAGTTACATAAAAAGGAATAAACAATAAATATAGGAACTAAATCCATCTGAATGGAAAAAAAAATGGATGTATAAAATTTACCAGAATTAAAATGTTACGGACAAATGTAATAGAATATAATAATACTATGCAATAATATCATTTTAAAATGCAAGTAATGTGAAAAATTGTGAACTTGTAATTTTTCTTCTATTTTTAAATGTACTTTTTAAAAAAGTTGTATTTATTTTGAGAGAGAGAGAGAAGGGGTCTGTGTGTGTGTGCGCGCGCGCGCGTGCGCTTGCCTGCACATATGCATGAGTGGAGGAAGGGGCAGAAGACAGGGAGAGAGAGAATCACAAGCCAGCTCTGCAGAGCAGAGCCGTGCTCAGGGCTTGATCTCAAGAATGGTGAGATAATGAATGACCTGAGCTGAAATGGAGAATTGGTTGCTTAACCGACTGAGCCATCGAGGTGCCCTTAAATGTACTTTTAATTGCATTGACTGTATGCAATCAAAGATAAACAAACAAACAAAAACTACAAAAAAACTTTTAGGAGCACCTAGGTGGCTCAGTTGGTCAAGCATCCAACTTTGGCTCAGGTCATGATCTCATGGTTCATGGGTTTGAGCCTCGCATCAGGCTTTGTGCTAACAGCTCAGAGCCTGGAACCTGCTTCAGATTTTGTGTCTCCCTCTCTCTCTCTCTCTCTGCTCCTCCCCTGCTCATACTCTGTGTCTCTCTCTCTCTCTCTCAAAAATAAATAAACATTAAACAAATTTTTAAAAAGATAGAAAACTTTTAAAAATGTAACTTATTAGTGAGAGGTAAAATACTTACCAATGTTAAGAAAAATCCCTGATGAAAAGTGTCAGAAGCTTTTATTTTTCTTAGGAGCTCATCTTTTTGGTGTAAATAAAACTTTTTATTGCAGGTGAAACTATGCACCAGGAATAGACACAGGGTGGTGAAATGAGCCCTTACCAATATTTTGAATTTGACTAATCTTAAGTTATATTTTTCTTTTTCACCTCCCAACTTAGCTGTTTTTTTTCCTTATATTGTATTTTACAAGCTCACTGATTACTTCTTAACATCACCCAAGAAATGTATAATTTATTTAAATAGACTCATCTTTTACATTGAAGGAAAAGCAGACAAAGCCCTTCAGAGTTACTAGAAATGAAAATAAATACAAATTTATTTTGTTGTAAATGAATACAAATTTTTGAACAGCATCAATTATCTTTGCATTATCAATCAAAACAATATTGGCACCCAATCAATGTAAATAAAATTATTTTTAACTGCCAGTAAATATCCCTATACCACATGGTTTATAGTTTTGAAATTTGTGAAATAAACCTCCGAAGTGCTGAAAACAATTTGTAGCATCTTAAATTTAGAAGGTTCTTGAGAAGACAGTTTTTAGGATGTGTACCCCGGATAGTCTGTCCAAAACACAAGCCTGAAACAGTCAAATGAACAATTTTATTGTCCCTTAGTTTCCCTACTAGTTCATAATAATGGAATTTCATGATTTGGGAGAACAGTTGCTATTCCTAAAATGTTTGCTAAACTAACACTGGCTCTCTGACTCAAAGACTAGCCGATCTCCTCTCGGTGTCTGGTGTGCCTCGTATGTTGTAGAGACCACTACCAGTTCTTAAGGAAGCACATCTCAAGGCCTCCTCTGTATCAGCTGGCCCCTCCCGGAGAAAAGGGCATTTTTAGCCTTTCCAGATAGACCCCTGGCAGGGCAAACTCTATCTGCATATCTATAAAACCAGTTGCACATTTACTGGTGGCACAGTATTAATTTGTCTCTGGGAAATCTTAAAACAGTACTTTAAATTTCTATATCCCTTCCCATCTTTTATTAGGCAGTTTAACACATCTTTCCTAGAATAAGAATATATATTTTTTAATATTTAAAAATGCTGTATCTGGTAGGAGCACAAAGATCTGTCATTTGAAAAAAATGCAAATATTAACCGATCATACTAAGACCTCTTCAGGAGAAATGTTAATTCCAAAGAATTGAAATATTTACTGGTTTTATAACTAATAAATTTCACTAAATGCATGTGCCTACGTTGTTTTGTAAAGGAGGTGGCATAGATAATCATTGATAGCTTTTTTTTTAAATATAAGATCCTCAGGGCCACTGTTCTCATAAAGAATGACAAAATGATACACCAGGTTTATTCAACTTCGAAGGCAGAGAACCTCGGCCTCTTCTCTGGAGAGCAATACTTTTAATGACTCCAGAGACAAGGTTGTTATTTGGAAATCAACAAGCACAGCCTGAATTGACAGTGGCCTCTCCGTGTTTTACCTTTTAATGTGAACTAATACTTTCTCCAATTTCTCATTTTTTCCTACCTACAAATAAACCAATATAAAGAGTGCGCTATAATATTCATCCCACTCACTTCTCTATTCGATATGGCAGCACTGATGTACCAGGTCCCCAGACTAATCCTTTATTTGGGGATAGAGCTTTTTTTCCAGAATAAATAAAACCAGAAATTTCTTCTTAATAAGGCAAGTGCACCCCTCTGCTGCAATTTCAGCTACTAGCAATCATTCTGTGCATCAATTTAGTTTTCTTGGAAAGAAAAATAATGCATAGTTTCTATCTCATTGTATATAACGGAGATCACTAATACACCACTTCTTAAGGAAATGCATCTATAAATGAATGAATAAAGATACATGTGCTGCATAATATAATACTCTGTAGAAATATTTAGAAAAGGAAAACTTAGGAACACTCAGGAAAGAATTTCAAACCTGGGAAGCCAATAATCTAGTAGGTTTTTGAAATAATGTTTAAACAATACAATTTAAGCACCACAGAGGCATGTTAGTGCAGCAATCAAAATCACTTTTATTCTTTCATGATTATATTTTTTAGGGGGAAGCATAAGTCCAGACAGCTGAAAAGTAGCAATTTTAAGAGAAAAATGTATAGAGAAACTAAGTTTCTACCATGGCACATAACTGAGGCAGAGTAAATAAATGGAAAAAAAATTTTGATTTTTTTTCCCTCCCTAGGGGATAAAGTTGCCTTTTCCTTTAAAACAAAACATCTGTTCACACTATAAGTTTCCTTTTTATAGAAGTTGATCAAGAGAACAATGTGTGATATATTTAGGAAAAAAATGTTTTCCACGTTAGAAAACAACATCCACTCTAGAATTAATTCTGAATTCCCTGTCAATAAATCAGTAAAATATCTGAATCAGAGTTTTGAATGACAGGGGCTACAGATCACTTCCATTGGAATCTCCCGAAATGATTGTCAATAATTCAGATTTCTGGACTGCATCCCAGATGGAATCATCTGATTTCAAGGAATTTAACTTTTAATCAGCTTTCTATAGCTTGAGAATGATTTACACAATTATTAATACTTTACACTCAAATATCAACATAGTAAGACTGTAAGGGCAGTGAGAGGTTTGCAGAGAATTCAGCCACTAAAACTTGCAGAAGAACAATAATGATTGAATTTTTAAAAGTATGCTCCTCATGCTCTCTGAGTGCCAGAAACTAAGATAGGGACTTCAGATGCAGTGATTAATATTGCCTGCTTCCTGCTTCCCATGCTTTCATGAGACCAGAGTTCACAGCCAGGAACCTTAAGCACTGGTGGTGGTTGTTTGTATCTTGCATATCTTCAAGTTTGTTTGTTTTTTCTAAGCTCTCAGTCATACTATGATTATAGTGAATTCCCTTTTTAGTCTTGAGACTGTTCTTTGAGAAAAGCCTTGAATCATTCTACTCCAGACCAGCTTGGTTGTCATAGGACCAAACAGATTTATTCTTCCCTACTTATTTGAGTTGGAGCTGCTGTTTCTGGTAGCCCTCCTCCCCCCATGTCCTCTTTTTTTTCATTTACTCTCTTGTTTTCTGGATATACATCCTCAAACAACTTATTAAGAAGTTATAAGTGGGAAATAGATGTTGTGAGTCTTCGGATGCCTGAAATTCCTTTATTCACTCAATGGGTAGTACAATTAGGATACAATCCTAGGTTGAAGTGACTTTTTCTTTGAATCTTAATGGTTAATTTCAGTCTTCTAGCATTCAGTACTACTCATGAAATATTTAATGCCAGGGAGATTCTCTTTTCTTTATAGTTGACTTTGTTCTGTTATAAAGCCAGAGCAGCACGAGGTGAGAAAACTCTTGGAAAATCTGACTTGTTTTCCATGAAGTTTAGAGTTACAAACCTGGTGACTTAATCTCAATTGGAAAACAATTGAGCAAAGACCGAGAACTCCAGTGGCCCTTAATCACTCAGGTTTTGATGGGGCAAAAACAAGGTTGTTGTTGTCAGTATGTTGTCATTGGTTTTTCCTCACGGGCTAAGTAAATACCACAGAAAGCAACTTGAATAGAGACTTGAAAGATCACCTGCCTAAAGGATTTATGTCTGGTGTAAGGTCACATCCTCAGAAAGGACATGGACTCTGTGGCCAGGACAGAAGCAGAAGAGGAGTCATAGCAGGTCAGCCAAAGAGTGAACACTATTTTCAGGGGGAGACTTTCAGCTCCACTGGGGCCCCAGAGTGGTGGGTGGGGGGTTATGGATACATCTAAAGGTATGTAAAACCTCATAAGATAGGGGTGCCTGGGTGGCTCAGTCGGTTAAGCATCCGACTTGATGTCAGGTCATGATCTTGAAGTTGGTGAGTTCGAGCCCTGTGTATGTTTCTCCCTCTCTATCTGCCCCTCTGCGCCCCCTCAAAACAAAACAAAACAAAACACTAAAAAGATTAAAAAAAAACTCAGAAGACACAACATTTAGACAGCTGCCAGAAAGTAAACCTAGCAGCCAAAAAAGTTATAAATGAACATTTTATTTTCCTTTGTTACTCATCACTCTTTCCCACTTTAATCTTGAAAGATCCAAAAACAGAATAGTGAATGGAGGGAGAGAAGAGGATGAGCTGAGAGGAATCAGTTATAAAATACAGAACATGTTTACCTGTTGTAAGTCCCCCAGCCCTGGTCAGGCCTCAGGTAGGGGAGGAGGTGGGAATGCAACCTTTGAAATGAATATGAAATAGAAATTTTGGTTGAGGTCAGATTAATGAGATTTTATTATCTAAAATAACAGAAACATCTATCAGATACACCTGACAGATATCCAGGGTGGGAAAGGGAAATTCAACATGGCACAGCAGAGGTTGAAGAAAATTAAAGCTTTATTTTCTTTCTTGTATCTTCAACAATGCCAGCCCATTTAATGAACCAGTTATAATATCTTTTTTTATTTCTTTACTTTTATTTTAATGAAGTTCTGGTAGAGAAAATAAAAAACGTGAGCTCAGTCCAACATTTTAATTAGAGGTTCTAGAAATTGTTTTAAAACATGTTTTGAATGCAATTGTTTTTTTATCCCTTAGTATTTCTCTTTTAATATATTTTGTGAATTTGGAAAAGCTGGTACTAACAAACTTTGATTCTATCACAGAACACGTTACGCCCAATAGATAGTTTGGCTGTTTTTCCTACAACTACATTTTTTTCAATCAAAACTGACATATTTATTTTGGTTTAAGGGAGATATAGTTTGTATATCTAAGTGTGTAACCATTGTCATAAGTGGCTAGGTTTCAGATTAAGTAACAAAAGGCCAAACAAACTACTGAATATTATGAATGTGACAGCAAGGTGTATAGAAAGATGATCAAGGTTGATTTGAAATGAGATGGAGCTAGGGTTGGGGCAGAGGGTTCTTAGTAAATATCACAGGTCAAGAAGATGAGCCTCTTTTAGCTCCTGCTTCTCTACACAGTGCCTTATTTGCCACCGTCACTCCTATTGAATAGCTTAGCTGACAGTTTTGCAATGATTGGCAAAAAGAAAGAAAGAAAAGGAGCAGTTGGGGAAAGAAAAGATAGAAGAAAAGGAGCATAAGAAAGTAGAAGGAAGAAAGAATGAAAGATTAAGGGGAAGATGAAACTGAAGGATGGTCAAGAACAGGCTATTTTATGAAGGAAATTGACTCCATTAAGGGTAACCTTTTAATCTAAATGTCAGGCAAGAGAAGGTTCTAAAAGAGCCTTGGGGAACAAGAGTAAAATTTTTAGCCCTCATGTCATATACAGTAGCCAAAAGTTATATATGCTATTTAAATGTAAGATTAAATGAATTGAAATAAAATAAAATTTAAAATTCAGTTCCCCAGTTTCAGTAGCCACAGTTAGATGCTCAAAAGTCACATGTGCTTACAGATTACCATATTGGACAGCACAGACCTGTTTCCATCATCATAGAACATTCTATTGGACAGTGCTGTTTGGAGTTTTATGGTCAGCTCAGGTGCAAACCAGTTCTGGGAAGAGCAGGTCAGAATGGTTTTAGGGGGAGGGAGGAATTATTCTGGATAGCAGTATTCATTGGTGGGCAACTTTGGTTTATTAAGTAGGGTGAGCAGAAACAGTTAGTAGCCAAGGCTATGTTAATAGGAGGTGGAGAGGAATAGTTGTATAGGACAAGGACATGTAAACATACAGGGGAAGATTTTTAGAATTTCAGAATCTCTCATAATCCCTCCTATTAGTGAACAGGGGAATTAAGCCTCAATTTTGACCCTAGCTTGATGGCACAATGGAAATGTACTAATGTCTGAGACATTTTTAGTTGTCACAACTTGGGAGGTCAGTGTGTGTACTACCACTGACCTCTAGTAGGTGGAAGCTAGGGATGCTACTAAACATCTAGTCACATACAGGACAAACTCTCAAAACAAACAACTATGTAGCCCCAAATGTCAGTAATGCAGAAATTGAAAAATCCTGCCATAAGTCTTTGTGCTAAAAATGCCAGACTTCAGAAAGCTCTGAAGGAGAGGTCTGTTTGGGGAAACGAGGGCAAAATTTTTAGAGCATTAGCAGAAAGGGTCAGACAAAGTTCAGTTAATTTGGTCAAATTAGTCAAAAATGGTTCTCTGAATAGGGAGGAATTGTTCTTGCAGGTTAATAGGTATTGGTTGGGTAATTCATACTCATCAAGAGGAGTGGGGAAGAGTTAGGTGCTAAGGTCATGCATAAGAAAGGGTTGAAAGGCACAGCGGTGGGGATCAAGGACGCGTGAGGGTCAGAGTAGACAATTCTCATGCAAGAACACTATGAAACACAAACAGGAGCTCCATGGGGGTGGAAACAAGTTATGAAAATGCAGAATCCTGCCTAAGGGAGGAATTTTGTCCCTTTAGAATAAATAAGAATATAACGCATAGTAATTAAGTTAGCTTGTTGTTCAAAGAGCTATGTAGTACGGGATACAACCTGCAATACTAGCCTGGTCAAGGCAATAATATTTAGGTAGAGAATATTAAACCTGCTCTGTTTCTCTTTTAGAGCCATACCAAAGGTTTTTAATTGAATAATTTTAACCTCACAGCTTCTTCCCAGGCTGATCTGAATACAAACTAAACTAAAGTGGCAGGATTCTCAGCTGTGGTGGACAATCTCCTAAAACAAACACGGTTAAAAGTAGTTAAAGGAAAATGATGTGGAATATAAACAGTCTGGCTTGTTTGACCTGGATGAATGAAATCTGTGAAGATTGCAGGCTTCTATTCAGCAGTACAGAAGCAGTTTCTTTGAAAAATGTTTTTAAATATAAACATCAATTCCTCATTAAGCCTACATGTTTTTAAATGGTCCTCCACTAACTTTTTTAAAGTGTTAAACAAAAATATTTGAAGGAAATTTAACAAGTTTCAATAGGTGAAAAAAGCTTCCTATCACAATCAGGCAGAGAAAATGACATTTGCATTAGTGGAGGCCTGCCATGGAAATACTTTTAACAAAGCATCTCCCACAAAGCAACCTGGTCAAAGACTGAAGAACAGAGATATGCATATGAGGAAGCACAATGCCTGGTAATAAACAGGCCTGTTTCTTTTTAATGTGTAATCTTTTAGCTTTCTGCCTGGATGATGTTATATAAGGCCATCATAATCAACAAATTTCACTGCTGCTGAGGAGAAGAGGAAGTCTAAACACATCAGCAATTTCTTAAGAAAGTGCAAATGCCAAACAAATCAGGAATTCATTAACTAGATGGTGCTGACATTTCCCAGTGGCTTTTGGAGAACTGAACCATTCATTCTTCAATCTCTACCCAGGAACGGGGGGCTCTCTGATAGTACGTATGAAGTGTGATTTTGTTTAGACTTTTTAAACAACGTGATCTGATGTGCCTTCCTACCTCTAGGTTTTAGTATTTTACTGGACATGACCCGAGGTGCCTCAGCAGATGAGGTGAATCCGTATCTGATTCCCCATTTGTACTCATTGATCTTCTCTTGACTGGACTTTCAGCATCATCCACAGCTTGATATATCACAGAACAAATACAGCAAAACATCTTTCTAAACTCCTTTTACATTTTCTATAGAATTTATTCATTGGGTTTTTTTAAATACTAATTTTATAGTTTCTTCTTTATATTATTTAATTCAGTGGAGTCCGAATCTATTCACAGCCTTAAACAGAAAGACTAAATAATGCCAACTCCTTTCTCTTTACCACACAAATATACAGCCCACTGGTCCGAGTAAGAGGAGTCTTAAAAGGAAGACAATAATAAGTACATAAAACATGGGCACACAGCTTTAACCAGTGTGGGACCTTCAGAAATGGCCTGTGTGAATAATTAGGTTGAATAATTGAATAAAACAAAATGATACGATCAAGTGGATTATCAAACATTTCCTAGCTTGGGCTCCTGGGGAAAAAAACCTTCCTCAAATCCTTCCTATTTACCTTTCATAATATAAGATGCTGATTGATTTATGAATTATTATCAACCATCTATTCACAAAAAGTTGATTTTAATCTTAGTCACATTAAGTGAAGCAGATAAACTCAGCTGTCTATTATAATACCAATATTATGTCAATATTTCAAAGAACTTCTTATTATAATTTACATTTTCGATTTTACATACACATGGCATTATATTTGTTTTAAAAACATTAGACATTTTATTTTAATTGTTTTTAACGTTTATTTATTTCTGAGACAGAGAGAGACAGGGCATGAACGGGGGACAGTCAGAGAGAGGGAGACACAGAATCTGAAACAGATTTCTAGGCTCTGAGCGGTCAGCACAGAACCCAACGCAGGGCTCGAACTCACGGACCGCGAGATCATGACCTGAGCCGAAGTTGGACACTTAACCGACTGAGCCACCCAGGCACCCCAACATTAGACACATTTAAAATTATTTTTTCTGACTTAAAAAATTTGAAGTTTTTTTTTTTTTTTTTTTATAATTTTTTTTTTCAACGTTTATTTATTTTTGGGACAGAGAGAGACAGAGCATGAACGGGGGAGGGGCAGAGAGAGAGGGAGACACAGAATCGGAAACAGGCTCCAGGCTCTGAGCCATCAGCCCAGAGCCTGACGCGGGGCTCGAACTCCCAGACCGCGAGATCGTGAACTGGCTGAAGTCAGACACTCAACCGACTGCGCCACCCAGGCGCCCCAAAAAAATTTGAAGTTTTGACACTGATTAATATCTATAGACATTCTTGTTTTGAGTATTATTCTGGGATATCATTTCAGAGTGGTTTTAAAAGCCTATTTATTTTGTCATTTAGTAATAAACAGGAGAAAAGATTAATATGCCACAGTTTTATAAATGTAGCAACTTTGACCAAAATGTTCTTAAGTCAAAAAGTGTATAAGTCTGTCAAATCACCAGTAACCTATTTGCCCAGTGGAATTCTTCCTAGTGTACTATTTTTCAGACTTTACTACCATATTCTTAAGTATTTAAATTATTTTCTATTAGAAAGAGTTATACACTATCAAGTTGATGGCTCCTTACAGTGAAAATCAAGATCCACAATTCTTAATGGATTCTAAAATTTTACTGTGTATAAGATCAGAAGCAAGATCTTGAGCCTCATGGCTCCTGTGGTATATGCTTTCCCTATGCATATTGCCTATATCGGCAGAAAGCTAGGCAGCTGATCTGAAAAGATGATGCAATCAACATTCCAAATTCTAAAGTGTCTGGTTGTCTAACATATTCTAAAGCCAAGAAATGCTTAAAATACTGGCAAAATTCTTAGAGTATTTTTATAGATAGTAGTAGAGCTTTTAAGTATTCAGCTATAGTTACTATTTATTACTCTCCATATTCTGCTTCTACCCAAAAGTTTTAACTATGTTCATACATGAAAATTATCACTCATCTCTTGGTTTCTTGAAGTTTGCTCTCTAGTAGTTGGCTCAAGCACAATTTATTTGGACGATATTTATTGACCTCTTACATATTCAAAACATTTTCTCCATAGCCTTTGTACTTGAAGTAAACTTGATATAAAATCATGGGCTATACATATTGTTTCTTTAGATAACTACAAGTTTTACTGGACAACTTTTATCCTTAAAGTCAAATGATTCTAAGCAATGCATGTGTGTGGATCATTCTGGGACAGGTTTTATCTATTAAAAGTTTGCCCTTTCAGTTTGAAATTTCAAGTAGTTTCATTTGTCTCAAAGCATTCAGTTATGGTTTTAAATAGTTGCTTCCCTATTGTTTTAGTTTTCTTTCTCTGGGACTCCAATTAAGCATGTTTTGGACTTCCTTTGAATGACTTACCTATCATTTTTTGCTATAATCCTTTTTTATGTCTTTATTTCTACTTTATATTTTAAATTGAAGTGTAGTTGATATACATATCATATTTCAGACGTACAACACAGTGATTTGACAATGATACACATTACAAAATGGTCAGTGTGGTAAACGTACTTATCTGTCACCATGCAAATTTATCATAGTATTACTTACTTATATTCCCTATGTTGTACTTTTCATCCCTGTGACTTATTTTATAACTGAAAGTTTGTACCTCTTTTACTATCATCTCCCACCTCTCCTTTGGCAATTACAAGTTTGTTCTCTATATTGAGGAGTCTATTTCTGTTGTGTGTGTTTTTTGTTTTGTTTTGGTTTGGTTTTAGATTTCATATGAAAGTGAATTCATACGGTATTTGTCTTTTTCTGCCTGACTTAACACTTAGTATAACACCCTTTGGGTTCATCTTTGTTGTCAATAATCACAAGGTTTTGTTATTTTTAAATAACCGAGTAATATTCCTTTGTATATTTACACCACCTCTTTATCCATTACTCTATCAATAGATTCACCTATCAGAGGTTGCTTTATCCATCCATCTATCAATGGGTTGCTACTTTATCTTGGCTATTAGAAATAATGTTGCAATAAACATAGGGGTACATATAGCTTTGCAAAGTAGTGCTTTTATTTTCTTTGGTTAAATACCCAGAAGTGGAATCCTGAATTATATGGAATTTCTATTTTTAATTTTTTGAGGAACCTCCAGAGTGACTGCACCAATTTACATTCCCACCAACAGTGTATCTTTTCTTCATATCCTCACCAACTCTTGTTATTTTTTTTGGTTTTGTTTTGTTTTTGATACTATTTTGACTAGCGTGAAATGATAACTCATTTTGGTACTGATTTGCATTTCCTTCATGAACAATGATGCTGAGCATATTTTCCTGTGTCTTTAGGCCATCTCTATGTCTTTTTTGGAAAAATGACTGTTCAGGCCCTCTGCCCATTTTTTAATTATTTTTTTTTGAGTTTTTTGTTTGTTTTATAAGAGTTCTTTATATATTTTAAATATAAACTCCTTGCCAGATGTGTCATTTGCAAATATCTTCTTCCATTTCATAGGTTGTCATTTAATTTTGTTAATTATTTCTCTGTGCAAAACTTTTCAGTTTGATGTACTTCCACTAGTTTGCTTATTTTGCTTTTGCTGCCATTGCCTGAAAAAACAGATCCAGAAAATTATTGCTGATACTAGTTTCCCGGAGATTACTGTGTATGTTTTCTTCTACCAGTTCTATGGTTTCAAGTCTTAAATTTAGGTCTTTAATTGATTTTGAATTTATCTTTGTGTATGTTGTAAGAAAGTGGTCAAATTTCATTCTTTTGCATGTAGCTATCCTGTTTTCCCAACATCATTTACTGAAGAGACTGTCTTTTCTCCATTTTATATTCTTGCCTCCTTTGTCACAGATTAATGGACCATATAGGTATGGGTTTATTTCTGGTCCTCTATTCTGTTCCATTGAGGTATATATCTATTTTTGCACCAGTACCATACTGTTTTGATTACTACAGCTTTGAAGTATATCTTATTTTTTATTTTTTAATTTTATTTTTTTAATTTACATCCAAATTAGTTAGCATATAGTGCAACAATGATTTCAGGAGTAGATTCCTTAGTGCCCCTTACCCATTTAGCCCATCCCCCCTCCCACATCCCCTCCAGTAACCCTCTGTTTGTTCTCCATTTTTATGAGTCTCTTATGTTTTGTCCCCCTCCATGTTTTTATATTATTTTTGTTTCCCTTACCTTATGTTTATCTGTTTGTCTCTTAAAATCCTCATATGAGTGAAGTAATACTTGTCTTTCTCTGACTGACTAATTTCACTTAGCAGAATACCCTCCAGTTCCATTCATGTAGTTGCAAATGGCAAGATTTCATTCTTTTTGATTGCCAAGTAATACTTAATTGTGTGTGTGTGTGTGTGTGTGTGTGTGTGTATACACAACATCTTCTTTATCCATTCATCCGTCAATGGACATTTGGGCTCTTTCCGTACTTTAGCTATTGTTGATAGCGCTGCTATAAACATTGGGGTGCATGTGTCCCTTCGAAACAGCACACCTGTAGCCCTTGGATAAATATCTAGTAGTGCAATTGCTGGGTCATAGGATAGTTCTATGTTTAGTTTTTTGAGGAACTTCCATACTGTTTTCCAGAGTGGCTGCACCAGCTTGCATTCCCACCAACGACGCAAAAAAGATCCTCTTTCTCCACATCCTCGCCGACATCTGTTGTTGCCAGAGTTGTTAACGTTAGCCATTCTGACAGGTGTGAGGTGGTATCTCATTGTGGTTTTGATTTGTATTTCCCTGATGATGAGTGATGTTGAGCATTTTTTCATGTGTAGGTTGGCTATCTGTATGTATTCTTTGGCGAAGTATCTATTCATGTCTTTTGCCCATTTCTTCACTGGATTATTTGTTTTCTGGGTGTTGAGTTTGAGAAGTTCTTTATAGATTTTGGATACTAACCCTTTATCCGATATGTCGTTTGCAAATACCTTCTCCATTCTGTCAGTTGCCTTTTAGTTTTGCTGATTGTTTCCTTTGATGTGCAGAAGCTTTTTATTTTGATGAGGTCCCAGTAGTTTATTTTTGCTTTTGTTTCCTTTACCTCTGGAGACATGTTGAGTAAGAAGTTGCTGAGGCCAAGATCAAAGAGGTTTTTGCCTGCTTTCTCTTCAAAGATTTGGATGGTTTCCTGTCTTACCTGTAGGTCTTTCATCCATTTTGAGTTTCTTTTTGTGTATGGTGTAAGAAAGTGGTCCAGGTTCATTCTTCTGCATGTCGCTGTCCAGTTTTCCCAGCACTACTTGCTGAAGAGACTGTCTTTATTCCATTGGCTATTCTTTCCTGTTTTGTCAAAGATTAGTTGGCCATACGTTTGTGGGTCCGTTTCTGGGTTTTCTATTCTGTTCCATTGAGCTGAGTGTCTGTTCTTGTGCCAGTACCATACTGTCTTGATGATTACAGCTTTGTAGTATAGCTTGAAGTCTGGGATTGTGATGCCTCCTGCTTTGGTTTTCTTTTTCAAGATTGCTTTGGCTATTTGGGGTCTTTTCTGGTTCCATACAAAGTTTAGGATTATTTGTTCTAGCTCTGTGAAGAATGCTGGTGTTATTTTGATAGGAATTGCATTGAATATGTAGATTCCTTTGGGTAGTATTGACATTTCAACAATATTTGTTCTTCCTATCCAGGAGCATGGAATCTTTTTCCATTTTTTGTGTCTTCTTCAATTTCTTTCATAAGCTTTCTATAGTTTTCAGTGTATAGATTTTTCGCCTTTTTGGTTGGATTCATTCCTAAGTATTTTACGGTTCTTGGTCCAATTGTAAATGGGATCGGTTCCTTGATTTCTCTTTCTGTTGCGTCATTGTTGGTGTATAGGAATGCAACCGATTTCTGCGTGTTGATTTTATATCCTTCAACTTTGCTGATTCATGAATCAGTTCTGGCAGTTTGTTGGTGGAATCTTTAGGGTTTTCCATATAGAGTATCATGTCATCTGTGAAGAGTGAAAGTTTGACCTCCTCCTGGCCGATTTGGATGCCTTTTATTTCTTTGTGTTGTCTGATTGCAGAGGCTAAGACTTCCAATACTATGTTGAATAACAGTGGTGAGAGTGGACACCCCTGTCGTGTTCCTGACCTTAGGGGGAAACCTCTCAGTTTTCCGCATTGAGGATGATATTAGCATTGGGTCATTCATATATGGCTTTTATGATCTTGAGGTATGATCTTTATATCCCTACTTTCTTGAGAGTTTTTATCAAGAAAAGATGCTGTATTTTGTCAAATGTTTTCTCTGCATCTATTGAGAGAATCATATGGTTCTTGTCCTTTCTTTTATTGATATGATGAATCATGTTAATTGTTTTGCAGATATTGAACCAACCCTGCATCCCAGGTATAAATTCGGCTTGGTTGTGGTGAATAATTTATTTAATGTATTGTTGGATCCAGTTGGCTAATATCTTGTTGAGGATTTTTGCATCCATGTTCATTAGGGAAATTGGTCTATAGTTCTCCTTTTTAGTGGGGTCTCTGATTTTGGAATCAGGGTAATGCTGGCTTCATAGAATGAGTTTGGAAGTTTTCCTTCCATTTCTATTTTTTTGGAACAGCTTCAAGAGAATAGGTGTTAACTCTTCCTGAAATGTTTGGTAAAATTCCCCTGGAAAGCCATCTGGCCCTGGACTCTTGTTTTTTGGCAGATTTTTTATTACTAATTCGATTTCCTTACTGGTTATGGGTCTGTTCAATTTTTCTATTTCTTCCTGTTTAAGTTTTGGTAGTTTATATGTTTCTAGAAATTTTTACATCTCTTCCACATTGCCCATTTTATTGGCATGTAATTGCTCATAATATTCTCTTATTATTTTTATTTCTGCTGTGTTGGTTGTGATCTCTCCTCTTTCATTCTTGATTTTATTTATTCGGGTCCTTTCCTTTTTCTTTTTGATAAAACTGGCTAGTGGTTTATTAATTTTGTTAATTCTTTCAAAGAACCAGTTTCTGGTTTCATTGATCTGTTCTACTGTTTTTTGTTTGTTTGTTTTCCTTTCAATAGCATTGATTTGTGGTCTAATCTTTATTATTTCCTGTCTTCTGCTGGTTTTGGGTTTTATTTGCTGTTCTTTTTCCAGCTCTTTAAGGCAGAAGGTTAGGTTGTGTATATGAGATCTTTCTTCCTTCTTTAGAAAGGCCTGGATTGCTATATACTTTCCTCTTATGACTGCCTTTGCTGAGTCCCAGAGGTTTTGGGTTGTGGTGTTATCATTTTCATTGACTTCCATATACTTTTTAATTTCCTCTTTAACTGCTTGATTAGCCCATTCATTCTTTAGTAGGATGTTCTTTAGTCTCCAAGTATTTGTTACCTTTCCAAATTTTTCTTGTGGTTGATTTCAAGTTTCATAGCATTGTGGTCTGAAAATATGCACAGTATGATCTCAAACTTTTCGTACTTGCTGAGGGATGATTTGTGTCCCAGTATGTGGTCTATTCTGGAGAACATTCCATGTGCACTGGAGAAGAATGTATATTCTGCTGCTTTAGGATGAAATGCTCTGAATATATCCGTTAAGTCCATCTGATCCAGTGTGTCATTCAAAGCCATTGTTTCCTTGTTGATTTTTTGATTAGATGATCTGTTCATTGCTGTGAGTGGGGTGTTGAAGTCTCCTACTATTATGGAATTACTATCAATGAGTTTATGTTTGTGATTAATTGATTTATATATTTGGGTTTTTCCACATTCGGCTCATAAATGTTTACAACTGTTAGGTCTTCTTGGTGGATAGACCTCTTAATTATGATATAATGCCCTTCTGCATCTCTTGATACAGTCTCTGTTTTAAAGTCCAGATTGTCTGATATAAGTATGGCTATTCCAGCTTTCTTTTGTTGACCATTAGCATGATCGACGGTTCTCCATCCTCTTACTTTCAATCTGAAGTTCTTTAGGTCTAAAGTGGGTGTCTTGTAAACAGCATATAGATGGATCTTGTTTTCTTATCCATTCTGTTACCCTATGTCTTTTGATTGGAGCATTGAGTCCATTGACATTTAGAGTGAGTACTGAAAGATATGAACTTACTGCCATTATGTTGCTTGTAAAGTTGGAGTTTCTGATGGTATTCTCTGGTCCTTTCTAATCTTTGTTGCTTTTGGTCTTTATTTTTTTTATTTATTTATATTTTCATCTTTTCTCCCCTCAGAGAGTCCCCCTTAAAGTTTCTTGCAGGGCTTGTTTAGTGGTCACAAACTCCTTTAATTTTTGTTTGTCTGGGAAACTTTTTATCTCTCCTATTTTGAATGACAGCCTTGCTGGACAAAGAATTCTTGGCTGCATATTTTTCTGATTCAGCACATTGATTATATCTTGCCACTCCTTTGTGGCCTGCCACGTTGCTGTGGATAGGTCTGCTGCAAACCTGATCTGTCTTCCCTTGTAAGTTAAGGACTTTTTTTCCCTTGCTGCTTTCATGATTCTCTCCTTGCCTGAGTATTTTGTGAATTTGACTACGATATGCCCTGTTGAAGCTTTAAAGAGTATCTTGAAATCAAGTACTGTGATACCTCCAGCTTTTGCACTTCTTTCTCAAGATTGCTTTAGCTGTTTGAGGTCTTTTGTAGTTCCATACAAATGTAATGATTATTTATTCTATTTCTGTGAAAAATAGTATTGGTATCTGATAGGGATTGCATTGAATCTGCAGATTGCTTTGGGTGGTATGGACATTTTAATAATGTTCTTTCAATCCACGAAAATGGTATGTCTTCCCATTTTTGTGTCCTCTTCAATTTTTATTCCTAATTATAGTTGTCAGAATATAGGTCTTTTACCTCCTTGTTTATATTTATTCCCAGGAATTTTGTTCTTTTTGGTACAGCGGGATTGTTTTCTTAATTCCTCTTTCTGCTATTTTTGTTATTAGTATATAGAAACAACAGGTTTCTGTTTTTCAATTTTTCATCTTGTAACTTTAACAAATTCATTTATTCTAATAGTTTTTGGTGGACTATTTAAGGTTTCTATATATAGTATTATATCATTTGCAAATAATGACAGTTGGGTTTTTGTTGTTGTTGTTGTTGTTGTTCTTTGACTTCTTCCTTACCTGTTTGGTTCCCTTTTATTTTTTTGTCTGATTGCTGTGGTTAGCACTTCCATTACTATGTTAAATGAAAGTGGTGCCTTGCTCCTTGTCTTATTCCTGATCTTAAAGGAAAAGCCTTTAATTTTTCACCATTGAGTATGATGTTAGCTGTGGATTTGTCATATATGGCCTTTATTATGTCAAGGTATGGTCCATCTAAACCCACTTTGTTGAGAGTTCTTATCATGGATGAATGCTGAATTTTGTCAAATGCCTTTTCTCCATCAATTTAGATAATCATATAATTTTTATTCTTTATTTTGTTAACGGGGTGTATCACATCAATTTGCCGATATTGAACCACTCTTGGAGACCAGGAGTAAATCCCATTTGATAGTGGTGTATTATCCTTTAATGCACTCTTGAATTTGGTTTGCTAATAGTTTTTGAGGATTATTGAATCTATGTTCAACAGAGATATTGGCCTGTATTTTTTTGTATTATCTTTGGTTTTAGTATTGAAGTAATGCTGGCCTTAGAGAATTAATTTGGAAGCTTTCATTTCTATTTTGTGGAATAGTTCGAGAAGAATGGGCATTAACACTTTTTTAAATGGTATAATTCACCAGTGAAACCATCTGGTACTGACTTTGGTTTAGCAGATTCTTGTTACAGATTCAGTTTCATTACCAGTAATTGGTCTGTTCAGATTTCTGCTTCTTTCTAATTCATTCTTGGAAGATTATGCCTAGGAATTTACCCCTTTCTTCTAGGTTGTCCCACTTGTTGGCATATAGTAGTTTTTCATAGTAGTCTTCTATAATCTTTTTTATTTATGTGGTGTTAGTTGTAATTTCTACTCTTTCATTTCTGGTTTTATTTATTTGAGTCCTCTCACTTTCTTTCTTGATAAATCCAGCTAAAGGTGGATTATCAACTTTGTTTATCTTTTCAAAGTACCAGTTCTTGGTTTCATTGGCTTTTCTAGTCTCTATTTATTACCTCCCTGATTTTTATTATTTCCTTCCTTCTACTAACTTTGGGCTTTACTCTTCATTTCCAGTTTCTTTAAATGGAAGGTTAGATTGTTGATTTGAAGTGTTTCTTGTTTCTTGAGGTAGACTTGTATCTCTGTAAACTTCTGTTTAAGAACTGCTTTTTGCTGTATCCCAAAGATTGTGACCCAATATGTTTTTATCTTCACATGGCTCCAGATTTTTAAATTCACTCTCTAATTTCTTCATTGACATACTGGTTATTAAGTAGCATGTTGTTTATCCTACACAAGTTTGTGTTGGGGGTGAGGTTTCTAGTTTTATTTATTGTAATTGATTTCTACTTTCATACCATTGTGATCAGAAAAGATACATGGTATGATTTTATTCTTTTTAAATTTATTGACCTTTTTTAATGCCCTATCTGGAGTTCAGTTCTGGGGAATATTACATGTGCACTTGAAAAGAATGTGTATTCTGCTGTTTGGAGATGGAATGTTCTCTATTTATCTCTTAGGTCCATCTGATCTGAGTCATTGAAAGCCACTTGTTTCCTTATTGATTTTCTTTTTTTTCCCCCTTATTTATTTATTTTGAGAGAAAGAGTGTGTATGCACATGCAGGGGAGGGGCAGAGAGGGAGGGAGGGAGAGAGAGAGAAAGAGAGAGAGAGAGAGAGAGAGAGAGAGAGAGAGAGACAGAGAGAGAGAGAGACAGAGAGAATTCCAAGGGGGCTCTGCACTGACAGCACGGAGCTCAACACAGGGCTTGAATCCATGAACCTGAGCTGAAACCAAGAGCCAAACACTTAACTGACAGAGCTACCCAGGCACCCTTCCTTGTTGATGTTCTGTCTGGATGATCTATCCATCAATGTAAGTGGGGTGTTAAAGCCCCACTACTATTATTGTATTACTATTTCTCCCTTTAGCCCTCTTAATATTTGCTTCATGTATTTAGGTGCTTCTATGTTAGGCATATAGATATTACAATAGTTATATCCTCCTGTTAGATTGATCCCTTTATCATTACGAAGTGCCTGTCTTTGTCTCTTGTTACAGTCTTTGTTTTAAAGTCTATTTTGTCTGATATAAATATTGTTTCCTTGGCTTTTTTTTTTTACATTTGCTTGAAATATCTTTTTCCATTCCTTTATTTCATTCTGTATATATCTTTGGATATGCACTGAGTCTCTTTTAGGCATATGGGCTTTTTTTTTTTTATCCATTCAGTCATGCTGTGTCTTTGATTGCTGCAATTAGACCATTTACATTTAAAATAAATATTCATAGGGATGTATTTATTGCCATTTTGATAATTGCTTTCTGTTTTTGTGTGTGCATGTTTGTAGTTCTTTTTCCTTTTTTCTTGCTCTCTTCTGTTGTGATTGGTGACTTTGTTTAGTGTTGCGCTTGGATTCTTTTCTCTTTATTTTTTATATATCTGTATAGGTTTTTGGTTGTGAATATCATCAGGTTCATATATAACATCTTAAATATGTATCAGTCTATATTAAGTTAATGGTTGCTTTAGTTTGAACACATCCTAAAAGCACTACATTTTTATTACTCTCCCTCGACCTTTTATGTGTATGATGACATATTTCACATCTTTTTATTTTGTGAACCCCTTAATTAGTTAATCCTTTAACTATTTTTGGATAATATTGGTTTTACTAAGTCTGTCTTTTAACATCCATATAAATTTATAAGTGATTGATCTACTTTTACTATATGTTTGCTTTTACCCATGAAATGTTTTCCTTTCATAATTTTCTTGTAGTTACAGCCTTTTCTTTTTCACTTAAAGAAGTTCCTTTAACATTTCTTAGAAGTCTGGTTTTGTGGTGAAACTCCTCATCTTTTGTTTGGGAAACTTTGCATCTGTTTTTTAAATTTGAATGATAATCTTGCCAGGTAGAGTATTCTTGGTCGTAGGCATTTTTGTTTCTTTCCTTTCAGCGCTTTGAATATATCATGCCACTCCCTTCTGGCCTGCAAAGTTTCTTTCAAAATCAGCTGATAGGCTTATGGGGTTTTCCTTGTACATTTGCTTTTCCCTTATACACTTGCTTTTTTCTTCCTTCTTTTAAGATTCTCTCCTTATCTTTAATTTTGACATTTAAACTATTACATGTTGTGGTGTGGACCTCCTTGGGTTCATCTTGTTTGGGACTCCCGGAACTTCCTGGACCCAAATATCTGTTTTGTTGTCCAGATTAAGGAAGTTTTTCACCATTATTTCTTCAAACAAACTTTCTTCCCCCTTTCCCCCTCTCTTCTTCTAGATCCCTGCAGAGCAAATGTAAATATTAGTGTGCTTGATGTAGTCCCAGAGATTCCTTAACATATTCTCTCTCTCTCTTTTTTTTTTTTTTTGCTTGTTAATCTTTGCTATTCAGCTTGGGTTCTTTGCATTATCCTATCTACCAGATCATTGATCTGTTCTTCTGCATTCTCTAGTCTGTTGCTGATTCCCTGTAGTGTATTTTTCATTTCAGTTACTATATTCTTTAATTATGATTAATTCTTTTAAATATTTTCTGTATATGTTGAATTTCTCACTGAGTTTATTCACTCTTCTTTGCAGTCTAGTAAACATCTTTATGACTATTACTTTGAACTGGTCATTCGGTAGATAGCTTATCTTTGTTTTGCTTAGTTCTCTTTCTGAAGTTTTGTCGTGTTCTTTCCTTTGGAGCATAGTTCTCTGTCTTCTCATTTTGTTGGACTTTCTGTGTGTGTTTATATGAATCAGATGAAATAGCTACCCTCTCAATCTTGAAGGAATGGCCTTGTGTAGGAATGTTCCCTTTGTATATTGCATGTGCCTTGTGGCTTTGGCTGGCTATCTGGAGCTGGAATGGTGTGGACCAGGAGCCCCAGTGTGGTCTACATGAGGGCTGTCCTGGAAGGACAGCTGGAACTAAAGCAAGTTCAAGTGAGAGCACTCCATGCAGGGAGCACCTTGGTAGGATAGATGGAGCTGAACCAGGAATGGGCCAGGTGGGCTACCTTGGGGGAGGTAGAACTAATATGGACTAGGGCCTTGAAGCTCACTGAGACAAGACAGGCTAGAGCACCTGGACTCTACCCTATCCAGGTAAAGTGGCAATGTAAACAATGGTACTCACCATCACCTCTGTCCTAGGAGAAAATTCCAGTAGTTCCGCTACCATTTGGCAGGTGCTCTAGGGTTAATAAATGGATTTTCTTCACTTACAGTCTAGTTACCCTTTAAACTGCTTTCTTTTTTTCTGTGCCCCACATTTGGTGACTCTATCTGTGAGTCCCTCACTGCTATTCCTACCTACTACATTTTGTAGCATAAGGAGTGTAGGTTCCCATCACTATTGTGTCTCCATCTCTCCTGCCATTCTCTTTGTAGTCTTTCTATTCTTTGTTGTGCACAAGCTGTTCAATTAGGCCTCAATTCTTTTGCAGGAGGAATTTTATATGTAGGTGTAGATTTGATGTGTCCATGGGAGAAGTGAGTTCAGGATCTTCCTATGACTTTCTTATGGACCTCTGTCTCCAATACTTCATTTGTATGTGTGTGTTTGGGCGGTGGGGTGGGGTGGGGAGGGGGCGCATATCTGTCTTCCCTTAATGGACTTTTGTACTCTTAGTAATTAGTCTTTACTTTTTTAAGTTTTATCATTTTCTTTTTTTCCTACCAAGTTATTCCAGTTCCAGTTTTATAGCTTTATATTGTCTGACCATTACCTCCCTGAGGTAATGTGATTTTCTTCTATTATGTGATTTTTTCTTCATGACTTCTTTTTTCATTTTAATTCATGTTGGTATGCTGGGTATAGTTTTCATTTGTTTCGTCTTAAATTTTTTTTCTGGTGAATTTCTATCATGAGGAAATTTGTCCTACTTCTTACATTTTTATAATTTTTTATGAATACTGTAAATATTTTTATAGGAGTAAGTTAAATTTTTCCTCAAGTTTTCAAAATATTGAAGGAACGGGGTAACTTTCCAGGCTTCACCAGTCAAGGATCTCTCAAGCCTAAGGCCATTTTCTCATCAAATGTTGCTTCTGTAAAGAGTTCCCTCCATAACATCTTAGAATCTAGTCTGGCTCTGGAGGATTCCTACTGCCAGCCCTCAGTGTCTCCACTCTTTTTTTCTAGGTTGTTGTCTCAGGTGAATAGCTCTTGTTTTTCAAATTATTTTTTTTCTTTTTTGGCTGGAACTTTCTATACTTTCTATCTTCGACAACTCTAGAATTCATGTCCTTGTCCATAGGAGTTTGGTCTCAATGTAGGGTCTTATCTTTTGGGGATGAGTATCTGCTGTAAATTTATGAGATCTGCTGTAGCTGGGCTTCTCTGCACTCTTCCCACGGTTCTGTCACAACCTCCCATGTGGGCCTGCTTTCCAGGTCAGTTTAGTTGCCTATGAAGCTCTTGCACATAGTTTTGAGTTTGCAGGTACTTTCTCTTTCTCACCTTCCTCTGTAAAACACTATAGATGATAGATTTTATTTGTCCTGTGGTGTTTCCAGTAGGGCAAAAAATGAGATGATTCAGAACTATATTGCTATATTCCAAGTGTAACTGAAAATCTCTTATGAAAGTTTTGTTAATTATAATTCTCAGACAAAATCAAAATAAAAAATGTTTTCTTAGAGTCAGATTACTAAGCAATTATATATTCTGAAAGCAAATTTTCTTACAGAGTAGAATTTAATAATTCAAAGTAAATTTTTGCATACTCTGAAATATACTTGTTTCACTCTGTTACAGGGTGAGTTTTGAATTTGAGTTTTGGGGAGACAAAATTCATACATTGAAGACGTAACCCCTAGTACCTCAAAATGTAACTATGTGGATGCATATACACAGAAAAAGGCCATGTGAGTAAACCGTCTACAAGTTCAGCTATCTATAAATTAAGGAGAGGCCTTATAAGAAACCCAACTTGCAACACCTTGATCTCGGACTTTTTGACTCCAGAACTGTTAGAAAATTAATTTTCCTTGTTTGAGCCACCCAGTCTATGGTATTTTGTTATGGCAGCCTCAGCCTTAGCAAATTAATATACACTGCTAACTCTGAAATTGATTGAGAAAGAGTAAGCACACTTCTCTAGCACTCAGGGAGAAGGAAAGGGAGGTTTGTTGTTATGAGCTGAGATAAAGAATTTGGAATGTTCTTCACAGAATTTATGATTATACCCCATTTTTAGCTATAGGGCTTGTTGCTTATATGACCAATGCAATGTGATTTTATTCCTGAATGAATAGGTTTCCAAATGATGCATTCCACATCTATTAAAAATTAGCAATGCTTCCTTTTTCCTATTTTCTTCCTCTTGTCATTTCTTCCATCTTTCCACCTAAAACATTCTTTTTTTTTAAATTTCTAACATTCCCTTATCTTCTGCATACATCCTTATTTGTCATCTTGTCAAAATCCCATTATCATTCACTAGGATTTTCTAGACCACAGCCAAGTGTATTTTTTGGAATCTGTGTATATGTTGATATTGCTGCACAGTTGACCAGGGATTAGGATTGCAGGACAAGAAATTAGAGTTGTGGGAACCATAGAGCATGTGCATCGGCATCTATGCCTTTATGCTCTCTACATGGCTCTAAAATGCTTTCCACCCAGAACCCCACCTGGGCTACAGCCAAGTAATTTTGCAGTCAAAAGCCTGATTAATTAGACAAATGTGAGGAATAGCTGGTGGAAAGTCTTCAAATGAGTTAATCAGATCTGTATTGTAAGGGCTCAACATAAGAACAGATTGACTTTAATGCCACATTTACAGTAACCCTAAAAGATTTGAGAACATTGAGTATACACTTTCCCTAAGAAACTACATTGTAGTACAGTGTGATTTTTGTTTTTCCCATTATATACTTTTATGCTGTTCTATTCACATTTTGTTAGACATATTTTTGAATAACATCTTTAAAATAAGTGTTAGCAATGACAATTTAGCAGATACCTTAAAATCTATGTGTACTTCTAAAAAAGGTACATATATATTATGATGTTCTGAAATTAAAAATTAGACCAACAGTCTAATTCCTCTTCTTAATTCTATATGTGTGGCATTACAATTAAGATTCAAGATAGTTCCCTGTTTTTATTTTTTTTTAATTTTTAAATGTTTTTTTTTTAATTCATTTTTGAGACAGAGAGAAACAGAGCATGAGCAGGGCAGGGGCAGAGAGAGAGGGAGACACAGAATCTGAAGCAGGTTCCAGGCTCTGAGCTGTCAGCACAGACCCTGAAGCGGGGCTCAAACTCACGGACTCTGAGATCATGACCTGAGCTGAAGTCAGATGCTCAACCGACTGAGCCACCCAGGCACCCCACCTGTTTTTGTTTTTATTTTTATTTTTATTTTTATTTTTATTTTTATTTTTATTTATTTATTTATCTACCTACCTATATATCTATTTATTTATTTATATTTATTTTTATTTGTTTTTTAAAAGTTTATTTTGAGAGAGGGTGGGGAGGGGTAGAGAGAGGGGGAGAGAAAGACTCCCAAGCAGGCTCTGCACTGCCATCTAGAAGCCTGATGTGGGGCTCAAACTCAAAAACAATGACCTGAGCTGAAGTCTGACGCTTAACCGACAGAGCCACCTATAACCGACAGAGCCACCCAGGCATCCCTAAAGTTTCCTGTTTTTAAAGTGCTTATATTAAGTATCTGTTCTTATTATTTTTCTAGCCCAAAACTGATGCATTAATATGTCAGAAAGTCTTTCCTGGACTGCTCAAGATTTTCAATCCATTTACCATACAACTTGCATTTCTTGATGTCTGAATTTCCTTCCTTACCATTTTGGGTTTATAATCTATCACTCCCTTAGAACACCTTTAATTTCCTTGCCAAACTCTCTGTTATACTTACAAGGTAAAGTGGAACTCTGTATCAACTATTATCTGCTTGCTTCTCACAAATATCAGTACAATTAATTAGGGCTAGAGAAAAGTACAGCGGTTGGCCTTACTATAAATTTATGACCACAAAATTCAAATAGACATTAAGCATCTTCTGTATATTTACTCCCCTACTCTCTAAAATGACTTGTACCTTTTCTCTTCAAGTACCCAAACCTCTTACTCTGCCTTTTGACTTTGAACGTGTTATCTTCACATTTCATTAAAAAACACATTTTACTAAAAAACAGAATCCATCATATGGGAACTAGTTTATCTTCCTACCACCATATCTACCAACTTCCTAGTATCTGGACTAATATTACTTGCCTTCCCTCATAATGAAATTGATGAAGGCGGTGAGCCATATCCTACCCAGGGTCTGGGCTTTCCTTTGTGCTCTCGACTCCTCTCCTGTCTCACTCACCAGCTACCCCATCCTTTTCCTGATCATCAGCTTCTACCATCAGCATAAAAACATTTTGGAGTTTCTCCATCTTTAACAAAAAATTTTTCTGTTCCCTCCCATCCCTTTTTTGATACCCTCTTATGTTCTGCTTCCCTTTAATACACTTCTTAAAGGAATTGTCAATAGTCACTCTTGCTCTTCCTAATATATTGTTCTTTTATTAACCCACTCCATTTGGGCATCTGTTCGCATTGTCCTGTTGATTCTACTGCAATTACATGATAAATGGCTTCCAAGTTCTTATCTAAGATGACTCTTCAGCTACCTTCCGTATAGTCAACTACTCTTTCCTACTTACAACTCTCTGGCTTTTACAGCATCACACTCTCTAGGTTTTCTCCTACTCCATTAACTGATCCTCCACAAATTTGTTTTCTGTATTCAAATTCTCTTTCATGTCTTTAAATATTGGTTACTCTAGGACTCAGCTGCCTTCTTTCCTCTGTGTGCACAACCTTCTCCCTACTTGAGCTCTTGCCTAGTCCACTGCTAGTCCAGTACCATCTGTACTTCTATGCAGCACTATCCACTCCCACCCTGGTCACTTACCTTGCTTTCTGGCTAGATCAGCCTTAGGAATAGCTTGCATTGATCTTATGCTCATGTAGTCAGGTCATTGCCAGTGCTGCTGCTGTCACTACAGACCAAGAAGCTCCACATAGGAGGGCTCAACCACTTCTAACCACTTGTTTACCTGGACAGTTGAGGCTCTGGCTTCCCTAGTGGCTGTTAGGCATTTGAGTTAACACCTTATGGAAGGGAGCTAATGCCTCATGGTGCAGACTTTGGCCAAGAGAAACATGGAAGTAAAATGAACCAGAAGAGAATTTTGCTCTTTTCCTCCCCTCTGGAAAGACTATTTAGAGGCATGGTGGTTTCAGACATCCGCACTGAAGACATCTCATGTGATCAAGCAAACAATTGGTTGGCTCTGTAATGCCCCCTGTGTTTGCTTTCACTCCCCTTTCCTCTCCAGTTTTGCTGGGATTACCAGTAACTTGTTTATATGTAAGAATTAAGACATGATCAGTATGCAGATGATTCCAGTAAAAATCTCTAGTCCTGAATTTCCCCCAATCTCTGAACTTGTATATCCATTTACCAGCTTGATTTCTTCACTTGATATGTAATTGATCTCACACTTAACAAATTTGTAGAGTTTCTCCAGAAAAATCTTTCTCAGACTCTCCCAGATCAACACATGATGCCAAATCCTTCCAGGTGCTCAAGTCAACAAATTTTATTCTTCCTTTTTTTAATCTCTCATATCCAATTTATCATCCTGTCCTGTTGCTCGATTGCATAATGACTAAATAATTCTAAATAATTGCTTTACATTTTTTCCAAGTTTACTTGAATTTCACCTAGATTATCTGAGTGCCTTATTGTGTTATCAAATAGTTCATTTTTTTGTAATAAAAAGTAAAGTCTAATTCGATTGATATGCCTATAAAGATCATTGAAATTGCCCTGTTGAGTTAGTTTGTTTTGTGTCTTGTGCCCCTTGTGTACTAATCCATTAAAATAATCCAGATAGCTTTTCTAGTAAAGTCCCATTCAATTATTTATTGTTAAATAAAGACATAGGACCCCCAAATAAAAGACAGTTTGTTAAAAAAAAAATCTCAACACTGTATGTTAACTAACTAGAGTTTAAATAAAAATTTGAGGTAAAAAGGAAAAAATCTCAAGTGAAAGGAAATGAAATTGTAATCATTTTGCTTTTATTCCACAAAGAAAGAAAACTAGTGCGTGAATCTCCTGTATCCTCAGCCTTGGATGCCAGCAGGGCTGAGAAGGCTGGGTGGAGTGACAAGTACTCTGCAAACGGATCTGCATTAAGATCAGTGCTCTCTAAACCTGACTGAAGGAAGTAAAGCAAGAAAACAGCAGATTAAGAGAGCATCAAGGTGGCCAAACAGCTTGATTTACTCTCCCATCTCAGAAACTTTCATTAAGATTTACATCATGATGTTGACCTAAGTGGCAAAGCAATTTTTTCATAGCTGAACAAAAAAGCTAATACTTTCCAGTTGGGTCAGGTAACCTTTTTCTACCTCACAGCAAGTAATGGAGTTTGCCTCTTGTGAATGAACTGACCAGTGGACATATATCGCTGTATTCCAGAGAAGCAGGTTCTCCATGTGATAAATCTATGCTCCATTTAGTAAGTTTTTTTAAAGCTCTCTCTGATTTTATTCATTTTTCTTAGTGAGCCTAAGAAAGACTAAATACACACTTAAAAAAAATGAATGCCCAACATGATTTCCTATTATTTTTAAAAGTTTATTTATTTATTTTGAGAGGGAGAGAGAGTTCAACAGAGGGAGGACAGAGAGAGAGAGGGAAAGAGAGAGAATCCCAAGCAGG
Source organism: Prionailurus bengalensis (assembly GCF_016509475.1). NCBI lineage: Eukaryota > Metazoa > Chordata > Mammalia > Carnivora > Felidae > Prionailurus > Prionailurus bengalensis. Next base: position 151,033,174 of record NC_057343.1, on the reverse strand, counting down.
TTCCGCCATGTCAGCACAGAGCCCCGTGCAGGGCTTGAACCCATGAATGGTGAGATTACAACCTGAGCCGAAACCAAGAATTGGTTGCTTAACTGACTGAGCCACCCATGTGCCCACCCAACATGATTTTTAAAAGCACCTGTAGAAAAAAATGACCCAATACCTCAAGAAACAAGTGGCAAAAATAAAACTAAAACAAAGTAGGGGGCTGGGTAGCTCAATCAGTTAAGCATCTGACTCTGGATTTCAGCTTAGGTCATGATCTCACTGTTCATGAGTTCAAGGCCTGTGTCAGGCTCTGTGCTGGTAGTGCAAATCCTGCTTGTGATTCTCTCTCCCTCTCTCTCTGCCCTGCCTCCCACTTATGCGTGTGCTAGAAACTGCAGTTCTTAGAAACTATTGCATTAATAGTCCCAAAGCAGTAAGATGTAGAATTATAATGTAAACTAGTGAATGACATTAGTGCTATTCAATTGGACGTAGGATAAGAATCATTTCAGCCAGACAGAGATGGTCTTGCCTTGGTCATGTCAGAGAATTTTCTTTAACTAAAATCCAACTGGTTCTCTTGAGCTAATGCTTATGGTCTCTCCATGTGGATGTTGAAAAAAGAAACTTTACTTCCTCAGTAAAGAAGTTTTAGAGGAGTATATTATTTATTTCTCAATAACAGCAACAAACTCATTTCACATAAATTACACAAAATCGATAATTAAGTATCAGGGAGAAGAAAATTGAGAATTAAGAGCTAAGTCATTAAAATATAATAATTTGTTATAAAAAAGTTGTTTCCATTAAAGCAAGAGAAATAATATTCTTTCTGGCAGTATTTAAAGCTTACTAGTGCCAATATTTCCACTTTTATATAAAAAAGTGACTATACAGAAATCTTTTCTTAGAATTAATGACTTTAAGGGTCTTTTAATTGAGGTATAACTGATATACAATATTTTATTAGTTTCCTATGTTCAATTCAGTGACTGGACATTTGTATACATTGCAAAGTGATCACCACAGTAACTCTAGTAACTATCTGTCACTATACAAAGTTATACAAAGTGCATAATATTAACTGTACAAAGTCATTTAATACTGTTGATTGTATTTCTCATGCTGTATGTTTCTTCACCATGACTTATTTATTTTGTAAGTGGAAGTTTGTACTTCTTGATTCTTTTCATCCGTTTTGTGCTCCTCCCCCCCTCCATTCTGGCAAGCACCAGTCCATTCTCTGTATCTATGAGTTTGGGTTCTGGTTTGTTTTGTTTGTGTTTTCATTGGACATGTAAGTGAAAGAATGTGGTTATTGGTGGTAATTGTCATTCTCTGTCTGAATTATTTCATTAGACAATACTCTGAAGGTCCATCCATATAGTGGCAAATGGCAAGATTTTATTCTGTTTTATGGGTGAGGTATTATTCCACTGTGTGTGTGTGTGTGTGTGTGTGTGTGTGTGTGTGTGTGTGTGTGTGTATACACCACATCTTATCCATTCATCCATCACTGGGCACTTAGGTTGTTTCTATACCTTGGCTATTGTAAATAAGGCTTAAATAATGCATTAAAATGAGGGTAAATATATTTATTTGAATCAGTTCATTTTCTTCAGGTAGATTATATGCTAGCTCTATTTTTAACTTTTTGGATACTATTTTTCATAGAAGCTATATTCCCACCATTGATCACAAAGGATCCCTTTCTCCACACTCTCATCAATACTTGTTATTTTGTCTTTTTGATACTAGCCACTCTGATAGGTGTGAGGTGACATCTCATTCTGGTTTTGATTTGCATTTCCCTAATGATTAGTGATGTTGAGCATCTTTTCATGTGTCTGTTGGCCATCCTGTATGTCTTTTTTGGGAAAATGCCTGTTAAGGTCCTCTGCTCATTTATTAAATTTTTAAAAAAATATTTATTTACTTTGAGAGAAAGGGAGAGAGAGAGAGAGAGAGAGAGAGAGAGAGAGAGAGAGAGAATGCACATGTGTGACCTGACGAGGGACAGAGAGGGAGTGAGAGAGAACATCACAAGGTGGCTCCATGCTGTCAGCACAGAACCTGATGCAGGCCTTAATCTCATGAATGATGAGATCCTGACCTGAGCTGAAATCAAGAGCCGAACGCTTAACCAACTGAGACACTTAGGTGCCCCCCTCTACCTGCTTTTTAATTGGAATGTTGGCTTTTTTGTTATTGAGTTGTATGAGTCATTTATGTACTGGGGATATTAAGTCTTTATCAGATAAATTATTTGCAAATACCTTCTCTCATTTAGTAGGTTAGCTTTTTGATTGGTTGATGATTTCCTTTCCTGTGCAGAAGCTTTATAGTTTGATGTAGTTCCAGTTGTTTATTTTAGCTTTTGTTTCCCTTGACTGGGGAAACAGATTCAAAACAAATCATTGCTAAGACAGACGTCGAGTAAATTACTGCCTATGTTTTCTTCTAGAATTTTTATGGATTCAGGTTTTATATTTAGGTCTTTAATGCATTTTGAGTTAGCCTTTTTATATGGTTTAAGATGGTGGCCCAATTTCATTATTTTGCATGTAGGTGTCCAGTTTTCCCATCACCACTTATTGAAGAGGCTGTCCTTATGCCATCGTGACTCCTCTGTTTTAGATTAATTAACCATAGATGAGTAGGTTTATTTATGGCCTATCGAAGATTAGGGAGTCATTAATTAATCTATGTGTCTGTTTTATGCCAATATTACGGTGTTTTATTTTGTTTTAAATCCTGGGTGCTTACCTGGTGTTATGATCTCTCTTTCCTCCTCCTGACTCATGGGTACCAAGGTCAGAAGTACTCCTCACTTTCCAAATTTGGAGCAGGACTTTTCAACACATGCCTCCCACACAGAACTAGCTGCTCTTGGGAAAAGCATACTTTTTTTAAATTTCTATTGCTTTGTAGTATAATTTGAAATCAGGAAGTATGATACCTCTGGTATCATATTAGTTTAGTATATTAGTAAATGTCACTGGAATTTCACTAAGGATTGAACTGAATCTGTATGTTGCTTTGAGTAATATGGATATTTTCATATTACTCTTCTAATGTCACTGGAATTTCACTAAGGATTGAACTGAATCTGTATGTTGCTTTGAGTAATATGGATATTTTCATATTACTCTTCTAAACCATGAGCATGGATTATCTTTTAATATATTTGTCTTCTTCAATTTCTTTCATCAACATCTTATTTTTTTTAATTTTTATTTAAATTCTAGCTAGGTAGCATATATTGTAATATTGGTTCCAGGAGTAGAATTTAGTAATTCATCACTTGCGTATAACACCCAGTGCTCATCCTAAGAAATACCCTCCTTAATACCCATGACTCATTTAACCCATCACCCACCCACTCCCTCCATCAACCCTCCATTCTCAATTGTTAAAAGTGTCTTATGGTTTGTTTCTCTCTTTTCCCCCCTTTCCCTATGTTCATCTGTTTTGTTTTTTTAATTCCACATATAAATGAAAATATATGGTATTTGTTTTTCTCTATTTCACTTAGCATGATACACTCTAACTCCATCTCCATCATTTCAAATGGCAAGTTTTCATTCTTTTTGATGACTGAATAATATGTATGTGTATATATATGTATATATATATATATGTATATATATATATACATATATATACACACACACACACACACATACACCACATCTTCTTCATTCATTAGTCAGTGGACATTTGGGCTCTTTCCCTAGTTTGCCTGTTGTTGATAATGCTGTTTTAAACATCAGGGTGCACGTATCCCTTCAAATCTGTATTTTTGTATCCTTTGGGTAAATACCTAGTAGTGCAATTGGTGAATCATAGGGTAGTTCTATTTTTCACTTTTTGAGGAACCTCCACCCTATTTTCTAGAATGACTGCACTGGTTTGCATTCCCACCAATAGTGTAAGAGGGTTCTCCTTCCTCTGCCTGCTAGCCAATAACTACTGTTTCTTATGTTGTTAATTTTAGGCATTCTGATAGGTGTAAGGTGGTATTTTATTGTGGTTTTGATGTGTATTTCCTTGATGATGAGTGGTGTTGAGCATCTTATCATATGTCTCTTAGCCATCTGGATGTCTTCTTTGGAAAATTGTCTTATTCATGTCTTCCCATTTCTTCACTGAATATGTTTTTAGAGTGATGAGTTTGGTGAGTTCTTTATAGATTGTGGATACTAACCCTTTATCAGATATGTCATTTGTAAATGTATCCTCCCACTCTGTAGGCTGCCTTTTAGTTTTGTTGATTGTTTTCACCTCTATACAGAAGATTTTGTCTTGATGAGGTCCCAGTAGTTCATTTTTCCTCTTGTTTCCCTTGCCTCCGGCAACATGTCTCATAAGAAGTTGCTATGGCACGGGTCAAAAAGATTGCTGCCTGTGTTATCCTCTAGGATTTTGATGGTTTCCCATCTCACATTTAAGTCTTTCATCCATTTTGAGTTGATTTTTGCTTATGGTGTAAATAAGAGGTCCAATTTCAATCTTTTGCATGGTGCTGTCCAGTTTTCCCAACACCATTTGTTGAAGAGAATGTCTTTTATCCACTGGATATTCTTTCCTGCTTTGTCAAATATTAGTTGGCCATATAAGTGTGGATCCAGTTCTGGGTTTTCTATTCTGTTCCATGAAACTATGTGTCTGTTTTTGTGCAAGTATCATACTGTCTTGATTATTATAGCTTTTAATAGAGCTTCAAGTCCAGAATTGTGATGCCTCCAGCTTTGCTTCTCTTTTTCAGGATTGCTTTGGCTAATTGGGGTCTTTAGTGGTTCCATGTGTATTTTAGGATTGTTTGTTCTACCTCTTTGAAAAATGCTGGTGGTATTTTGAGAGGGATTGCATTAAATGTGTAGGTTGCTTTGGGTAGTTTAGACTTTTTAACAATGTTTGTTCTTCCAATCCATAAGCATGAAATGTTTTTTCCATTTGTTTGTTTCCTCTTCAATTTCTTTCATAAGTGTTCTATAGTTTTCAGAGTACAAATCTTTTACCTCTTTGGTTAGGTTTATTCCTGTAACAGTATATTAAAAGAATTATTCACCACTATCAAGTAGGATTTATTCCTAGGCTGCAGGGATGGTTCATTATTCATAAATCAATCATGTGATACACCACATTAATAAAAGAAAGAATAAGAACCATATGATCCTCTCAATAGATTCAGAAAAGACATTTCACAAAATACAGCCTCCATTCTTGATTAAAAAAAACCCTCAACAAAGTAGGTTTCGATGGAACGTGGCTCAACTTCATAAAGTCCATATATGAAAGACCCACAGGTAATATCATCGTCAATGGGGAAACACTGAGAACTTTTTCTCTATGGTGAGGAACAAAAGATGGATATCCACTCTCACCATTACTATTTAAGATAGTACTGGAAGTCTTAGCTTCAGCAACAAACAAAAGGAAATAAAAGGTATCCAAATCAGCAAGGAAGTAGTCAAACTGTCACTATTTCCAGATGACATGATACTCTATGTAGAAAACCTGAAAGGCTCCACCAAAAAAAAAAAAATTGCTAGAACTAATACTTGAATTCAGCAAAGTTGCAGGATATAAAATCATTGTACAGAAATCTTTGGCGTTTGTATACACCAATAATGAAGCAGCAGAAAATGAAATCAAGGAATCAATCCCATTTATAGTTGCACCAGAAAACATAAGATACCTAGGAATAAACGTAGCTTTCATCAGGATCTTAAAGTTTGCAGATTACAGTTATTTAACTTCCTTGGTTAAATTTATCCCTAGATATTTTGTTTTATTATGTTTTTATGTCATGGCAAGTGTAATTGTTACCTTGATTTCTTTTCCTGATAGTTTTTTGGTATAATTTTCAACAACAGTTTTTTTTTTTGTATAATTCTATCCTGCCACTTTGCTAAATTAATTTATTATAACAGTACTTTGGTGGAGTCTTTAGGAATTTCTATATAGAGTATCACATCATCTGCAAATAGTATAGTTTCACTTCTTTCTTTCTAATTTATGTGCCTTTTATTCTTTTTCTTGCCTAATGTCTGTAGCTAAGACTTTCAATACTATGTTGAATGAAAGTGGGAATAATGGATATCTTTGCCTTGTTTCTAATTTTAGAAAATAAGATTTCAGGTTTTCATTGTTGAGTATGAGATTAGCAGTGGGTTTCTCATGCATGGCTTTTATTATGTTGAGGACATTCCCCCTATACCCAATTTACTGGGAGTTTTTTCATAAATGGATGTTGTGTTTTGTCAAATGTTTTTTCTGCATCTATTTAGATAATCATATGATTTTATCTTTTAGTTTGTTAATGTGATACGTAACATTGATTAACTTGTGGATGTTGAACCAATCCTTGTATCCCAGGAATAAATCCCACCTGACCATGGCAGATTATTCTTTTAATTTACTGTTGAACCCAGTTTGATAATATTTTGGTTGAGGATATTTGAATCTATATTTCTATGGGATATTTGCCTGTAATTTTCTTTTATTTTATAGTGTTCTCTGGTTTTGGTATCAGGATAATATTGGCCTTGTACAATGAGTTTAGTAGCTTTCTCTTCTCAATTTTTTGGATGAGTTTGAGAAGGTTAAGTATAAAGTCTTGATCGATTGACCGAATTCACTGGTGAAGCCATCTTGTCCTGGACTTAGGTTTGTTGGAAGATTTTTGATAACTGATTCATACCACTTACTAGTAATTGATCTATTCAGGTTCTCTATTTTTTCCTGACTTATTCTTGGAATATAGTAAATTTCTACAAATTTACATATTTCTTCTAGGTTGTCCAATTTGTTAGTATATAAATGTTCTTGGTAGTCTCTTACGATCCTTTTGTATTTCTGTGGTATCCATGGTAACTTCTGTTCTTTCATCTCGGATATTATTTGAGCTCTCTTTTTTTCTTGGTGAGTCTAGGCAAGATTTGTCAATTTTGCGTATCTTTTCAAAGAACCAGCTCTTAGTTTCTTTGATCTTTTCTGTTGTTTTTTGGTATCTATTTCATTTATTTCTGCTCTAATCTTTATTGTTTCCTTCCTTCTAACTTTCGGGCTGTGGTGGTTCTTTTTCTAGTTGCTGTAGGTGTAAAGTTACAGTATTTATTTGAAATTTCTCTTGTTTTTGAGGTAGGCCTGTGTTGTTAGAAAATCCCCCCCCCCCCCACACCCCGCACCCCCTGCCCAGAACTGCTTTTGTTGCATTCCGTAGATTTTGGTATGTTGCATTTCAGTTTTCCTTTGTCTCTAGCTTTTTTTAAAAATTTCTTCCTTGTTTTCTTCTATTACCCAGTAGTTGTTCAGTACCAATAAGTTTAATCTCCACATATTTTTAGTTTTTTCTGTCTTGTGATTGGTTTCTAGTCAGAAAAATGTTTTATGTGATCTCATTTTTTTTTCAGTTTATTAAGACTTGATTTGTGGCCCAACATGTGATCTATCCTGAAGTGTTAAAGCACTCTAGTATTATTGTATTGCTATCCATCTCTCTCTTTATGTGTTAATTCTTGCTTACATAATCGAGTGCTTCCATGTTGGATGCATATATATTTATAAATGTTATTCTTTTGCCTGAGTTGATCCTTTTACCATTATGGACAGTGCCTCTTTTATTAAATATTAAAATATTTTTATTTTTATTAAAATATTTGTTCTAAACTCTTTTGTCTTATATGGTTGTAGCTAAACCAACTTTTTTTTCCTGTTTTCATTTGTATGGTATTTCTTCATCCGTCCTTTCACTTTCAGTCTCTGTGTGTCCTTACTTCTGAAGCAAGTCTCTTGTAGGCAATATATAGACATGTCTCCTTTTTGTTTATTTTTTAATCATTCAACCATTCTGTCTTTTGATGGGAGAATTTAGTACATTTACATTTAAAGTAATTACTGATAGGTATGTACTTTTTGCCATTTTGTAATTGTTTTCTGTCTGTTTTTGTGGTTCCTTCTTCTTTCTCTTTTCATGTTGTTTGACAACTTTGTTTAGTGTCAAGTTTAAATTCCTTTCTCATTTTGTGTATTTACTATAAGTTTTGCTTTGCGGTTGCTCTAATAATCACAAACATCTATTTATGTATATAACACTCTATTTTAAGTTGATAGCAATTTAAATTTGAACACATTCCAAAATTCTATGTTTATACCCACTGTACTTTATGTTTTCAATGTCATATTTTACATCTTTTTATTTTATGTATCCCTTAACTAATAATTGTAGTTTTGATTTTACTCCTTTTGTCTTTTAACCTTCATAAATGATAAATCTACTACCTTCAATGTGTATTTACATTTTTCATTAAGATGTTTACTTTCATGTTTTGTTATTAATTAGTACCATATCTTTTCAGTTTAAAAATAGTCCCTTTAACATTTCTTTTAAGGCCATTTTAGTAGTAATGCAATTATTTTTTTTAAATATGAAATTTATTGTCAAATTGGTTTCCATACAACACCCAGTGCTCATACCAACAGGTGCCCTCCTCAATGCCCATCACCCACTTCCCCCCCTCCAACTCAGTTTATTCTCATTATTGAAGAGTCTCTTATAGTTTGCCTCCTTCCCTCTCTGTAACTTTTTCCCCCCTTCCCCCCCCCCCAGTCTTCTGTTGAGTTTCTCAGGATTCACATATGAGTGAAAACATATGGTATCTGTCTTTCTTTCTATGACTTATTTCACTTAGCATAACACTATCCAGTTCCATCCACATTGCTACAGAAGGCCAGATTTCATTATTTCTCATTGCCAAGTAGTATTCCATTGTATATATAAGCCACAACTTCTTTTTTTTTTTTATGAAATTTATTGACAAATTGGTTTCCATACAACACCCAGTGCTCATCCCAAAAGGTGCCCTCCTCAATACCCATCACCCACCCTCTCCTCCCTCCCACCCCCCATCAACCCTCAGTTTGTTCTCAGTTTTTAACAGTCTCTTATGCTTTGGCTGTCTCCCATTCTAACCTCTTTTTTTTTTTTCCTTCCCCTCCCCCATGGGTTCCTGTTAAGTTTCTCAGGATCCACATAAGAGTGAAACCATATGGTATCTGTCTTTCTCTGTATGGCTTATTTCACTTAGCATCACACTCTCCAGTTCCATCCACGTTGCTACAAAAGGCCATATTTCATTTTTTCTCATTGCCACGTAATATTCCATTGTGTATATAAACCACAATTTCTTTATCCATTCATCAGTGGATGGACATTTAGGCTCTTTCCATAATTTGGCTATTGTTGAGAGTGCTGCTATGAACATTGGGGTACAAGTGGCCCTATGCATCAGTACTCCTGTATCCCTTGGATAAATTCCTAGCAGTGCTGTTGCTGGATCATAGGGTAGGTCTATTTTTAATTTTCTGAGGAACCTCCACACTGCTATCCAGAGAGGCTGCACCAATTTGCATTCCCACCAACAGTGCAAGAGGGTTCCCGTTTCTCCACATCCTCTCCAGCATCTATAGTCTCCTGATTTGTTCATTTTGGCCACTCTGACTGGCGTGAGGTGATACCTGAGTGTGGTTTTGATTTGTATTTCCCTGATAAGGAGCGACGCTGAACATCTTTTCATGTGCCTGTTGGCCATCCGGATGTCTTCTTTAGAGAAGTGTCTATTCATGTTTTCTGCCCATTGCTTCACTGGGTTATTTGTTTTTCGGGTGTGGAGTTTGGTGAGCTCTTTATAGATTTTGGATACTAGCCCTTTGTCCGATATGTCATTTGCGAATATCTTTTCCCATTCCGTTGGTTGCCTTATAGTTTTGTTGGTTGTTTCCTTTGCTGTGAAGAAGCTTTTTATCTTCATAAGATCCCAGTAATTCACTTTTGCTTTTAATTCCCTTCCCTTTGGGGACGTGTCGAGTAAGAGATTGCTACGGCTGAGGTCAGAGAGGTCTTTTCCTGCTTTCTCCTCTAAGGTTTTGATGGTTTCCTGTCTCACATTTAGGTCCTTTATCCATTTTGAGTTTATTTTTGTGAATGGTGTGAGAAAGTGGTCTAGTTTCAACCTTCTGCATGTTGCTGTCCAGTTCTCCCAGCACCATTTGTTAAAGAGGCTGTCTTTTTTCCATTGGATGTTCTTTCCTGCTTTGTCAAAGATGAGTTGGCCATACGTTTGTGGGTCTAGTTCTGGGGTTTCTATTCTATTCCATTGGTCTATGTGTCTGTTTTTGTGCCAATACCATGCTGTCTTGATGATGACAGCTTTGTAGTAGAGGCTAAAGTCTGGGATTGTGATGCCTCCTGCTTTGGTCTTCTTCTTCAAAATTCCTTTGGCTATTCGGGGCCTTTTGTGGTTCCATATGAATTTTAGGATTGCTTGCTCTAGTTTCGAGAAGAATGCTGGTGCAATTTTGATTGGGATTGCATTGAATGTGTAGATAGCTTTGGGTAGTATTGACATTTTGACAATATTTATTTTTCCAATCCATGAGCAGGGAATGTCTTTCCATTTCTTTAAATCTTCTTCAATTTCCTTCATAAGCTTTCTATAGTTTTCAGCATACAGATCCTTTACATCTTTGGTTAGATTTATTCCTAGGTATTTTATGCTTCTTGGTGCAATTGTGAATGGGATCAGTTTCTTTATTTGTCTTTCTGTTGCTTCATTGTTAGTGTATAAGAATGCAACTGATTTCTGTACATTGATTTTGTATCCTGCAACTTTGCTGAATTCCTGTATCAGTTCTAGCAGACTTTTGGTGGAGTCTATCGGATTTTCCATGTATAATATCATGTCATCTGCAAAAAGCGAAAGCTTGACTTCATCTTTGCCAATTTTGATGCCTTTGATTTCCTTTTGTTGTCTGATTGCTGATGCTAGAACTTCCAACACTATGTTAAACAGCAGCGGTGAGAGTGGGCATCCTTGTCGTGTTCCTGATCTCAGGGAAAAAGCTCTCAGTTTTTCCCCGTTGAGGATGATGTTAGCTGTGGGCTTTTCATAAATGGCTTTTATGATCTTTAAGTATGTTCCTTCTATCCCGACTTTCTCAAGGGTTTTTATTAAGAAAGGGTGCTGGATTTTGTCGAAGGCCTTTTCTGCATCGATTGACAGGATCATATGGTTCTTCTCTTTTTTTTTGTTAATGTGATGTATCACGTTGATTGATTTGCGAATGTTGAACCAGCCCTGCATCCCAGGAATGAATCCCACTTGATCATGGTGAATAATTCTTTTTATATGCCGTTGAATTCGATTTGCTAGTATCTTATTGAGAATTTTTGCATCCATATTCATCAGGGATATTGGCCTGTAGTTCTCTTTTTTTACTGGGTCTCTGTCTGGTTTAGGAATCAAAGTAATACTGGCTTCATAGAATGAGTCTGGAAGTTTTCCTTCCCTTTCTATTTCTTGGAATAGCTTGAGAAGGATAGGTATTATCTCTGCTTTAAACGTCTGGTAGAACTCCCCTGGGAAGCCATCTGGTCCTGGACTCTTATTTGTTGGGAGATTTTTGATAACCGATTCAATTTCTTCGCTGGTTATGGGTCTGTTCAAGCTTTCTATTTCCTCCTGATTGAGTTTTGGAAGTGTGTGGGTGTTCAGGAATTTGTCCATTTCTTCCAGGTTGTCCAATTTGTTGGCATATAATTTTTCATAGTATTCCCTGATAATTGTTTGTATCTCTGAGGGATTGGTTGTAATAATTCCATTTTCATTCATGATTTTATCTATTTGGGTCATCTCCCTTTTCTTTTTGAGAAGCCTGGCTAGAGGTTTGTCAATTTTGTTTATTTTTTCAAAAAACCAACTCTTGGTTTCGTTGATCTGCTCTACAGTTTTTTTAGATTCTATATTGTTTATTTCTGCTCTGATCTTTATTATTTCTCTTCTTCTGCTGGGTTTAGGCTGCCTTTGCTGTTCTGCTTCTAGTTCCTTTAGGTGTGCTGTTAGATTTTGTATTTGGGATTTTTCTTGTTTCTTGAGATAGGCCTGGATTGCAATGTATTTTCCTCTCAGGACTGCCTTTGCTGCGTCCCAAAGCGTTTGGATTGTTGTATTTTCATTTTCGTTTGTTTCCATATATTTTTTAATTTCTTCTCTAATTGCCTGGTTGACCCACTCATTCGTTAGTAGGGTGTTCTTTAACCTCCATGCTTTTGGAGGTTTTCCAGACTTTTTTCTGTGGTTGATTTCAAGCTTCATAGCATTGTGGTCTGAAAGTAAGCATGGTATAATTTCAATTCTTGTAAACTTATGAAGGGCTGTTTTGTGACCCAGTATATGATCTATCTTGGAGAATGTTCCATGTGCACTCGAGAAGAAAGTATATTCTGTTGCTTTGGGATGCAGAGTTCTAAATATATCTGTCAAGTCCATCTGATCCAATGTCTCATTCAGGGCCCTTGTTTCTTTATTGACCGTGTGTCTAGATGATCTATCCATTTCTGTAAGTGGGGTGTTAAAGTCCCCTGCAATTACCACATTCTTATCAATAAGGTTGCTTATGTTTATGAGTAATTGTTTTATATATTTGGGGGCTCCGGTATTCGGCGCATAGACATTTATAATTGTTAGCTCTTCCTGATGGATAGACCCTGTAACTATTGTATAATGTCCTTCTTCATCTCTTGTTACAGCCTTTAATTTAAAGTCTAGTTTGTCTGATATAAGTATGGCTACTCCAGCTTTCTTTTGGCTTCCAGTCGCATGATAAATAGTTCTCCATCCCCTCACTCTCAATCTAAAGGTGTCCTCAGGTCTAAAATGAGTCTCTTGTAGACAGCAAATAGATGGGTCTTGTTTTTTTATCCATTCTGATACCCTATGTCTTTTGGTTGGCGCATTTAATCCATTTACATTCAGTGTTATTATAGAAAGATACGGGTTTAGAGTCATTGTGATGTCTGTATGTTTTATGCTTGTAGTGATGTCTCTGGGACTTTGTCTCACAGGGTCCCCCTTAGGATCTCTTGTAGGGCTGGTTTAGTGGTGACAAATTCCTTCAGTTTTTGTTTGTTTGGGAAGACCTTTATCTCTCCTTCTATTCTAAATGACAGACTTGCTGGATAAAGGATTCTCGGCTGCATATTTTTTCTGTCTAGCACCCTGAAAATCTCGTGCCAATTCTTTCTGGCCTGCCAAGTTTCAAAAGAGAGATCAGTCACGAGTCTTATAGGTCTCCCTTTATATGTGAGGGCACGTTTACCCCTTGCTGCTTTCAGAATTTTCTCTTTATCCTTGTATTTTGCCAGTTTCACTATGATATGTCGTGCAGAAGATCGATTCAAGTTACGTCTGAAGGGAGTTCTCTGTGCCTCTTGGATTTCAATGCCTTTTTCCTTCCCCAGTTCAGGGAAGTTCTCAGCTATGATTTCTTCAAGTACCCCTTCAGCACCTTTCCCTCTCTCTTCCTCCTCTGGGATACCAATTATGCGTATATTATTTCTTTTTAGTGTATCACTTAGTTCTCTAATTTTCCCCTCATACTCCTGGATTTTTTTATCTCTCTTTTTCTCAGCTTCCTCTTTTTCCATAACTTTATCTTCTAGTTCACCTATTCTCTCCTCTGCCTCTTCAAGCCGAGCTGTGGTGGTTTCCATTTTGTTATGCATTTCGTTTAAAGCGTTTTTCAGCTCCTCGTGACTGTTCCTTAGTCCCTTGATCTCTGTAGCAAGAGATTCTCTGCTGTCCTGTATACTGTTTTCAAGCCCAGCGATTAATTTTATGACTATTATTCTAAATTCACTTTCTGTTATATTATTTAAATCCTTTTTGATCAGCTCATTAGCTGTTGTTATTTCCTGGAGATTCTTCTGAGGGGAATTCTTCCGCTTGGTCATTTTGGATAGTCCCTGGCATGGTGAGGACCTGCAGGGCACTTCCCCTGTGCTGTGGTGTATAGCTGGAGTTGGTGGGCGGGGCCGCAGTCAGACCTGATGTCTGCCCCCAGCCCACCGCTGGGGCCACAGTCAGACTGGTGTGTGCCTTCTCTTCCCCTCTCCTAGGGGCAGGATTCACTGTGGGGTGGTGTGGCTCGTCTGGGCTACTTGCACCCTGCCAGGCTTGTGATGCTGGGGATCTGGCGTATTAGCTGGGGTGGGTAGGCAAGGTGCACGGGGGCAGGAGGGGCAGGCTTAGATCGCTTCTCCTTAGGTGATCCACTTCAGGAGGGGCCCTGTGGCAGCGGGAGGGAGTCAGATCCGCTGCCGGAGGTTTGGCTCCGCAGAAGCACAGAGTTGGGTGTTTGCTCGGAGCAAGCAAGTTCCCTGGCAGGAACCGGTTCCCTTTGGGATTTCGGCTGGGGGATGGGCGGGGGAGATGGCACTGGTGAGCGCCTTTGTTCCCCACCAAACTGAGCTCTGTTGTCAGGGGGCTCAGCAGCTCTCCCTCCCTTTGTCCTCCAGCCTTCCCGCTTTCCGAGCAGAGCTGTTAACTTATGACCTCCCAGACGCTAAGTCGCGCTTGATGTGGAAACACAGTCCGTCAGGCCCCTCCGCTTTTGCAAGCCAGACTCGGGGGCTCTGCTTGGCCGGCGAGCCGCCCCTCCGCCCCGGCTCCCTCCCGCCAGTCCGTGGAGCGCGCACCGCCTCGCCGCCCTTCCTACCCTCTTCCGTGGGCCTCTCGTCTGCGTTTGGCTCTGGCGACTCCATTCTGCTAATCCTCTGGCGGTTTTCTGGGTTATTTAGGCAGGTGTAGATGGAATCTAAGTGATCAGCAGGACGTGCGGTGAGCCCAGCGTCCTCCTAAGCCGCCATCTTGCCGGGAACCCTCCACAACTTCTTTATCCATTCATCAGTTGATGGACATTTAGGCTCTTTCCATAATTTGGCAATTGTTGAAAGTGCTGCTATAAACATTGGGGTACAAGTGCCCCTATGCATCAGCACTCCTGTATCCCTTGGGTAAATTCCTAGCAGTGCTATTGCTGGGTCATAGGATAGGTCTATTTTTAATTTTTTGAGGAACCTCGTCACTATTTTCCAGAGCAGCTGTACCAGTTTGCATTCCCACCAAGAGTGCAAGAGGGTTCCCATTTCTCCACATCCTCGCCAACATCTATAGTCTCCTGATTTGTTCATTTTAGCCACTCTGATGGGTGTGAGGTGATATCTCAGTGTGGTTTTGATTTGTATTTCCCTGATGAGAAGTGACATTGAGCATCTTTTCATGTGCCTGTTGGTCATGTGGATGTCTTCTTTAGAGAAGTGTCTATTCATGTCTTCTGCCCATTTCTTCACTGGATTATTTGTTTGTCGGATGTGGAGTTTGGTGAGTTCTTTATAGATTTTGGATACTACCCCTTTATCCAATATGTCATTTACAAATCTCTTTTCCCATTCCATTGATTGCCTTTTAGTTTTGTTTATTTCCTTTGCAGTGCAGAAGCTTTTTATCTTCATGAGGTCCCAATAGTTCATTTTTGCTTTTAATTCCCTTGCCTTTTGAGATGTGTCATGTAAGAAATTGCTGCAGCTGAGGTCAGAGAGGCTTTTCTCAGCTTTCTCCTCTAGGGTTTAATACTACCCAAAGCAATATACACATTCAATGCAATCCCAATCAAAATTGCACCAGCATTCTTTTCAAAGCTAGAACAAGCAATCCTAAAATTTGTATGGAAACATAAAAGACCCCGAATAGCCAAAGTAATGTTGAAGTAGAAAACCAAAGTGGGAGGCATCACAACCCCAGACTTTAGCCTCTACTACAAAGCTGTAATTATCAAGACAGCATGGTATTGGTAAAAAACAGACACATAGACCAAGGAATAGAATATAGACTCCAGAATTGGACCCACAAATGTATGGCCAACTAATCTTTGACAAAGCAGGAAAGAATATCCATTGGAAACAAGACAGCCTCTTTAACAAATGGTGCTGGGAGAAGTGGATAGTAACATGCAGAAGAATGAAACTAGACCACTTTCTTATACCATTCACAAAAATCAACTCAAAATAGATGAAGGACCTGAAAGTGAGACAGTAATGCAATTCTTTAAGTTTTGCTTATCTGAAAACCTTATTGGATAGAGTATTCTTGTTTGGAAGTTTTTCTTGTCAAAAGCACTTAAATATGTCATGCTATTACCCTCTGGTCTGTATCATTTCTGCTGAGAAATCTACTGCTAAACTTCGTGTGTTTGTGTGTGTGTGTGTGTGTGTGTGTGCACGTGCGGACGCACACGTGCACGCATGCGCTCCAAACAATTTGTGTGTCTCTTGTTGCTTTTAAATTCTCTTTAATTCTTGTCATTTTAATTATAATATCTCTTGATGTGAAATTCTTTGTTTTCATCCTATTTGGAACTCTGTGTGCTTTCTGAACCTGCATGTCTATTTTGTTCCCTGAATTAGGAAAGTGTTGAACCATTATTTCTTTAAGTAACTTTTTGGCCCCTTTATCTCTCTCTTCCTTCTTGGACACCTATAATGTTAATATTGTTATTCTTAACATTGTCCTATAGGTTTCTCAAGGATACCTTTTTTTTTTAAACTCTTTTTTCTTTCAGCTGCTCTGGGTGAGGTCTAGTGCTCTGTCTTTCAGCTCACTGATACATTGTTCTGCTTTATTTAGTCTGATATTGAATCTCTCTAGTCTATTTTTTAATTTATTTTATTCTTGACTATATGACTTCTTTTTAGTACTTTCTTACATTTTCTCTTCGAAGTTCTCACTGTGTTCATTCATTTTTCTGTGAAGTTGGTGAGCATCTTATGACCATTACTTTCAAATCTTTATCAGATGGATTATTTGTCTCCATATTATTAAAATCTCTTTTTGAGGTTATGTCTTATTCTTTCACATGGAACTTATTTCTCTGGTTCCAATTTTACTCAACTTTCTTTATTTGTTTTTTATGTATTAGGCAAAACAGATACTCCTCAGTCATGAAGGAGAGGATGTGTGTAGGCAATGAACTTTCTCATTCAGCTTGCCTTAGTTTTGGGTGTCTCTAAAATCTTTTTGATTATCTAAACTGCCTGATTTATTTTTGCTTATGTCCCCATGGTTAAGGGTATGCCTTGTTCTGTCAGTGTTGCAAGTGAATAAATTTCATTTACCATTTAGTTTCAGGCTGATAGGAAGCCAGGTCGTCAGCAGCTTTTAATGTATGCAAATATACATAGTCCTATGGGGCAGCAATCTAATCCCTGCTGAGACCAGGAAATCTGGAGGTGTCCCCTGGGTGGCACTTGCAAATATAGGGGCTCCAGACTAGTGAATAAGCATTTTTCTGGGAAGTCTCACGGAACTGCAAAGCCAAGAAGGTGTGGAATATGTCTTTGTGTTTATGTTCCCTGAGAGTTCATCCTTAGTGTCTAGATACCTAGGAAACTTGAAATCTGTCCCTCAGGCTGAAGCTCCAAGCTAAAAGAATAGACCTTTTTCTCAGGAAGTTTGGAGTTGTGGTTTAAACTGCTCTTTGTGCAGTACTCTGAGGGTGGTGACCTGCCAAGAACTGTCTTTCCAATTATAAAATCTCATGGATGGAACTCAAGAATACCAGCTCCCATGGCTATCAGGGTCAGGTGATCAAGGGTAATGCCACATGCATGGCTTACGCTTGGCTGCTGACTTTACTTAGGGAGATAGAGAGTGCAGGAGGTGCGCCATCCTCCCTGCTTCAGAAAGGCAGAGGGAAAATGGCTTGATTGTGTGCACCCACAGGGTTTAAGGTTGCAGCTGAAAAGTACCTTGTTTGTGTATGCCCACCAGTCAAAGCAGGGAAATATTACAACTGTAGTTGTCAGAGAGTTGGGGAGTGTTGCAACCACCCTTGCTCACTCATTTTACTAGCAAGCAGGGGGCACCAAAACCACCAGTGCTTTTCAGCTTAAGCAATGCTGCAGTCACTTGCCCCTGTCCCTACTAGGAAGGTTGAGGGAGGGTCCCCTGTCCAAGCTTGCCTGACTGTGCTAGCAGGCTATGTGATGGGTACAGCAGTGGTGTCCACAGCATCTACATTTCCAGGGATGTCTCGATTGTTGCCTGCGCTTTCAACCAATGCCCTCAGATCAGGAAATGAATCTCACATACAGTCTAGGCTCTTTTCAAACTCTTTTTCTCCTGCCTGGTCTTGGGACAAATGAGTCAACATGTAAGCCCTCCAAAAGGGAAATCTTAGTTACCTGTAGCACTCTGGGGCCCTTAGCCATCAGTACTATTGGTTTTCTATGCCACATAGTCTGTGCTTGTCTCTCTAATGCAAATGTCAGGGGTATTGGTGTCCCATGTGGGGGATTATGCTCTGGCTCCTTCTGAAGGGACTGATGGGATCCCTCCCTATTGTGTGTTGTGACACCAGGGGAAGGGGTTTTTGTCAATACCATGTCATTGCTTCTTCTTCCTAACTTCATATAGACTTTTAATGCTTTGTTATGGAGAAACAGTTCATTTGTTTTTTAGATTTTTTTCAAAGGAAATGATCCATAAGTAGCTGTAGATTTGATGTTTACACAGGAAGAGGTGAGTTTAGGATCTACCTGTGTTGCCATCTTGCAGAAATTCACGTTAAATTTTTAATAATGTGTAGTTTTGAGATTTAACATCCTCCAGTGAGAAATGATAATTGAAAATTCAGATATAAAACTATAAGAGTATTTAGAAATCTGTTTTTTAAATGATTACTGCAAATATGTTGCAATATTGCAACAGGAGTCACGTCACATTTTAGAAAGCAACTGCAGTTTTTAATATTTTCCATATATCGACATCCCATCAATATCACACTTCTTTATTGTGGTCATTGTTAAATGTCAAAAGTAAATTTTTTACATAGATGTATTTTTTATGCAATTCCTCAATTTATATAGTTGTGTTTTATTTTTATGTAATTCTTCAACTTACATATGTCATCCAGATCTGTGCTTCTCAAACATTAGTATGCATATAAATCACATGGGATCTTGTTAAAATGCAACTAATGTTTCAGGGCCTGAGATTCTGCATTTTTAACAACTTTCCAGCATGCCAATCTTGGTATGTGGATCACACAGGAGGGCCATGATATTCTTTTAGTATCATAAAGGACTATGTAAAGAAGAGTTAGTATTTTATCTTAAACTTGTAGTTTTTAAAAATAAAATGTGTATATTAAGCTTAAAAAGTTTTAACTTTTTTGATGTTGATTCATTTTTGAGACACAGAGACAGAGCATGAGTGGGGGAGGCACCAGAAAGAGAGGGGGACACAGAATCTGAAGGAGGCTCCAGGATCTGAGCTGTCAGCACAGAGCCAGACATTGGGCTTGAACGCACAAACTGTGAGATCGAGACCTGAGCCGAAGTTGGCCACTTAACCAAATGAGCCACCGAGGCACCTCTAAGCTGATAAATTTTAATAAAGTTAATTTTTATACTGATAAAATTTCCATATTAAAAATAAATAATTTCTATAATATATTAGCTAAGCACCACTTTTCAGTCATTAATTTATATTTAATACTGCTCGGTGGATTATTGGTAAATGTATATACATTATTACTTAATGATTCATGTCATAATGAAAATGTTTATGGATTTTAAATTGTTACTTAACAGAAAACAAATGGCACATTATATAAACTGGAATACAAAATGTCAAATTAGTCGGTACACTTATACTAAAAGGGATTATTAGATTTTTATTTGATTTTAAGATACCATTCACGACTTCAGTGGGAAAAGCAGCAGAGGGTTCTTACTGAAATAATTACATTAAAAAGGTTTTTCAATTACAGGGTATCTTCCTCTAAAAATTAACAGAATATACCTGTTGTAATAAGACACTTATTGTTATTTGTTAGAAAACTATTGTCATATACTGAATTTGTGTGAAAAGTGCAGTCCACTGCCATTTGCTATAACACTGTCATAACAAATATACAAATAACTTATATGTGGAGACAACAAAGTTAGAATCCATGTGCAAACATTTGCTAACTATTAGAAACATATATCAGGTGTGCATCGTGTCCTTCTGTGTGACTCCTTGTGTGGTGTCAACCTTAAAAAATTATGGTACTTTGACTCCACTTCTCTGATCTGAGGATGAGGACTGGTCCTTAAGTGGTCTTGAAACATTGAAAGAGGAATTGATGCTGTCCTCATGAAATAGCTTCAGAAAGGACAGTTGCAGACCTGCTTAGCATAGAAGAGGTACAGCAGTCATGTGAATGGGGCCTGAAGGGTCTTGAGGATCTGACTTTACCACATGGCTTACACCTTCTGGTGTAAGCCTTCTTAGGCAGAAGATGGACTCTACTTCTGACTCAATAACCACTTTCAGTGACTGTTGACTTTCAAATATCCAGTCATTGACTTATCTCCATTCTATGAGAAGAGATAAGGAGCTATCACAGAATATAATCATATCTCTTCCTCCCTTGAATTTATACAACAGATTTTGAAAATTAAACATCAGGAATGTAATGCTGTTCTCCGTTCTCTTGTTCCTCTTGCCCATGGGGACCCTGCCTGGATAAGAGCCTGGAATGGAGATGGGAATACTTCTATTATTTTTGTATTTCACAACATTATTTCATACCAGTTAGTAAACTTTGAGAGGTGTTCCATTAATATAGTCCATATTATAGTCCATAATACAGTACATTTGCAATCACATGGATGGAGCTAGAGAATATAATGCTAAGTGAAATAAATCAGTCAGAGAAAGACAAACACCGTAAGATAAAACTCCTCTGTGGAATTTAAGAAACAAAAAAGCAAAGGGAGAAAAAAAAAGAGACAAATGAAGAAACATACTATTAATTATAGAGAACAAACTGATGGTTACCAGAGGTGAGGTGCTTGGGGGATGAGTTAAATAGGTGATGGGGATTAAGGAGTGCACTTCTGATGAATACCAGGTGCTGTATGAAAGTGTTTGAATCCCTATTTGTACACCTGAAATTAATATCATACTGTATGTTAACTAACTGGAATTAAAATAAAAACTTAGGCAAACAAAGCCAAAACAAAAAACAAACAAACAAAAAATGATAGTTCATTGGGTTGTCCCATTTAAGAAATAATGCTTCAAACTAATTAACTTTAAGGTAACTGTACTAATTATAGTACCTGCTGGGAACATTCTTGGTAAAAGATAAATAGAAACAGCTGTCATATTCTATTTCTGTCTTTTGATGGATATCATTCAGAAAGTGATCACACAAATCTGATAGAAAATGTTTTAAAATTGTACTAAAGAGATGTGAGACAACATGGTGGGATAAACTAATACAAATAAGCATTTTTCTCATTACAAACACATAGATAACCTGGATACATCATAACTCCAAATTTTAAATGGATACTCAAAATGAAAACAAGGGAAACTCTTGGGTATCAAAATAAGAGAGAAACAAAACCCGAGCTGAGATTTTGTTCATTCATGAATGTTTCTAACTAGCTGTAGGCCCTGGGGTACAAGGATCAGGGTGCCCATGACCATATCAGGGAGGATTTGTGACCACATGCTGTAAGAAGTGAATAATTTTATCTATAAACCTAGTATTTTCTGACAACTCCCATATCTATTTCTTCCGACTAAAGCCCTCTGAGGAGCCTTTTCCTCCTGGGATAATTCAGTACTAAAGTCATTAGGTGGGTCTAAATGTGATGGGAGGAGGGGACAGAGGTCCAAATGAGATGAGGCTGCAATATACAAGAGGTGGGAAATTGACCCTAAGTGAGTTTCATAACATGACTGGGGTGAAGAAGGCTACTGTATAGTGATGCAGAGAAGCACAGGAGATTGCAGCAAGAGTAGCGTAAGGAGAGCATCCAAACAGAATGCCAGAGCCAGTTGGATGGGCTTGGTATATTACTGGGACATGGATTACAAGCAAGGGCAATGATAGAATAAATAAAATAAAATTTCTCTCTTGACCTTGGCTAGAGCAACTTCTTACTAGACACATCACCAAAGGCAAGGAACACAAAAGCAAACATCAACTATTGGGACTTCATCAAGATAAAAAGCTTCTGCACACTGAAGGAAACAATCAGAAAACTAAAAAGCAGCCTATGGAATGGGAGAAGATATTTGCAAATGACATATATGATGAAGAGTTAGTATCCAAAATCTATAAAAACTTATCAAACTCAACACCTAAAGAACAACCCATTTTAGAAACAGACAGATGGTACGAATAGACACTTTTCCAAAGAAAACATCAGCATGGCTAACAGACACATGAAAAGATGCTCAACATCACTCATCATCAGGGAAATACATATCAAAACCAGAATAAGATACCACCTCACACCTTTCAAAATGGCTAATATTATTTTTTAATGTTTGTTTGTTTATTTTTTAAATATGAAATTTATTGTCAAATTGGTTTCCATACAACACCCATTGCTCATCCCAACAGGCACCGTCCTCAATACCCATCACCGACCCTCCCCTCCCTCCCACCACCCATCAACCCTCAGTTTGTTCTCAGATCTTAAGAGTCTCTTATGTTTTGGCTCCCCCCTTCTCTAACCTTTTTTTTTTCCTTCCCCTCCCTCATGCTCTTGTGTTAAGTTTCTCAGGATCTACATAAGAGTGAAAACATACGGTATCTGTCTTTCTCTGTATGACTTATTTCACTTAGCATAACACTCTCCAGTTCCATCCACATTGCTACAAAGGGCCATATTTCATTCTTTCTCATTGCCAAGTAGTATTCCATTGTGTATATAAACCACAATTTCTTTATCCATTTGTCAGTTGATGGACATTTAGGCTCTTTACATAATTTGGCTATTGTTGAAAGTGCTGCTATAAACATTGGGGTACAAGTGCCCCTGTGCATCAGCACTCCTGTATCCCTTGGGTAAATGCCTAGCAGTGCTATTGCTGGGTCATAGGGTAGATCTATTTTTAATTTTTTGAGGAACCTCCACACTGTTTTCCAGAGCGGCTGCACCAGTTTGCATTCCCACCAACAGTGCAAGAGGGTTCCCATTTCTCCACATCCTCGCAAAATGGTTAATATTAACAAAACAAGAAACAACAGTTGTTGGCAAGGATGTGGAGAAAGGGGAACCGTCTTGCATTATTGTTGGAAATGCAAACTGGTGCAGCCACTATGGAATTGTATCTGAAATGTATCAAAGCATTGAGCTCAGCTAGCATCAGATATTGGTTTTAAATATCATTAAATATCATTAAATATCATTATCCACTTAATAGAACCAGGGTTCCTAAGAGAAATGTCTCATTCCAGGGAAAGGTAGGAAATGTATAGACATGTCTGAGAAATTTTGTTATGCTAGAAAGCGATGAAGTGTTCAAAGAGTAATGAGGTCATGGCAAAAAACACAGGAGTCTGCTTCAGGGAGCTCCCAATGGTTAAATCTTAGACAATATGAGCACTAAATAAAAAAGACAATGTGGATTGTAGCTTATTGAATAAAATAGGAAACCATAGTCTATTATGATGAATGAATACATTAGTTTTGAGGAAAATATTTATCTAGCTCTACAAGGCAAATACTTAATAATTACAAAGTTTAAAAAACTAACTTGAAAAATGGAGATCCTAGCAATTAGTTTAGTAAAAGGATCAAAGTGAACATCAGCAGTAATGGGACGAATCAAAATTTGTGCACTCAATTACAGAATACAATGAGAGCACAGCATTGCTTTTGTGATACTTTGCAAAGATGTATAACCTGAATCTAATCATGAGGCACATTAGACAGAACCTAATTGAGTGACATTCTATCAGATAATGTTTCAGTAATCTTTAAAAGTGTTAAAGTCATGTAAGCCAAAGAAAGACTGAGGAAACGGTCCCGTCTGAAGGAGGCAACATAGCTAAAGGCAACACATAATTTTGAATTATACCCTTTATACTCTAAAAAAAATTACTGAGAAAGTAATGGGTGAAACATTAGAGTCTGAGGATTATAAAAAAGTATCAGGGGTTAATGTTTTAATATTGATAGTAGTACTGTGGTTATATTGGAGAATATACTTGTTTTCAGTAAATGCACTAAAATATTTGGAGATCTAGGGTGGCAAAAAGATCTTAAGTGGTTCAAAGGAAAAATTATTTTTATTGTTTTTGCATCTTGTCTGTAAATTTGAGATTGTTTCAAAGTAAGAAAAAACATTTTTATTGAGGTATAGTTGATATACAATATATAGTTTCAGGTGTAAAAATAATGATTTGAGGGGCACCTGGGTGGCTCAGTTGGTGAAGTCTCTGACTTCAGCTCAGGTCATGATCTCACCATTCCTGAGTTCGAGCCCCACATCAGGCTCTGTGCTGACGGCTCAGAGCCTGGAGCTTGCTTCAGATTCTGTATCTCCCTCTCTCTCTGCCCCTCCCCTGCTCATTGTCTCTCTCTGGCTCTAACAATTAATAAACGTTGAAAAAAATTTTTTAAATAGTGATTTGACAATTCTGTATATTACTCAATGCTCACCATGGTAAGTGCAGTCACCATCTGTCTCCATACAATGTTATTACAATATTATTGACTGTATTCTTTGTGCTGTACTTTTTCTCTCTGTGACCTATTTATTTTATAACTGGAAATTTATACCTCTTAATCCCTTTCACCTATCCCTCTCTCACACCTCCCCTCTGGCATCCACTAGTTTCTTCTCTATATTTAAGAGGCTGTTCTGTTTGTTTATTTTTTAGAATTCACATATAAGTGAAATTGTATTTTATTGTCTGTATGATTTATGTCACTTAGTATAATACCCTTTAGGTCCATCCATGTTGTTGCAAATAGCAATATATCATTATTTTTTATGGATGAGTAATATTCCATTGTACATATATACATCTTCTTTATCTGTTTAGTTATCGATTGGCACTTGGGTTGCTTCCAATTTTTGGCTATTGTAAATAATGCCAAGGTAAACATGGGAGTGCATATATCTTTTTGAATTAATGTTTTAATTTTCTTCTTTTTTTTCATTTTATTTGAGTAGATACACAGTAATAGAATTCCTGGATGATATGGTATTTCTGTTTTTAATATTTGAGGACTTTACATACTGTTTTCCACAGTGGTTGAAGCAATTTGTTTCCCACCACCTGTGCATGAGATTTCCCTTTTCTCCATACCCTTGCCAACTCTTATTTCTAGTGTTTTCAGTACTAGCCCTTCTGACTGGTGAAGTGATAGCTCACAGTGGTTTTGATTTACATTTCCCTGATGATTAGTAACGTTGAGCATCTTTTCATATGTCTTTTGGCTATCTATATGTCTTCTTTGAAAAAATGTCTATTCTAGTCCTCTGCCCATTTTTTAATTAGATTCTTTGGGGTTTTGTTATTGAGTCATGTTCTTCTTTATGTATTTTGGATATTAATTCCTTATCAGATGTATCATTTGCAAATGTCTCCTTCCACTCAGTAGATAATTATTTCATCCTGTTGGTTTTCCTTTGCTTTCCAAAACCTTTTATTTTGGTGTGCTCCCAATAGTTTATATTTGCTTTTGTTTGCTTCGCCTGAGGAGATGTAATCAATAATTATGTTTCCAAGAGATTACTGCCTATATTTTCTTCAGAAGTTTTATGGTTTCAGGTCTCACTTTTAGGTCTTTAAACATTTTTAACTTGTTTCTTGTAAGTTGTATGTAAGTGGTCAAATTTCATTAGCTGTCCAGTTTTCCCAAAAGCATTTATTGGAGTCTATATTTTCCCATGTATATTCTTATCTTATTTGTCATAAATGAATTGATCATACCAATTAAGTGTGATTGTGTGGCTTTATTCCGGGGCTATTTTGTTCTATTTATCTATGTGTCTATTTTTGTACCAGTACCATAGTGTTCTGATTTCTATGCCTTTGTAGTTTATCCTGAAATTTGGGACTGTGATACCTCCAACTTCAATCATCTTTA
Source organism: Prionailurus bengalensis (assembly GCF_016509475.1). Classification (NCBI taxonomy): domain Eukaryota; kingdom Metazoa; phylum Chordata; class Mammalia; order Carnivora; family Felidae; genus Prionailurus; species Prionailurus bengalensis. The sequence continues at coordinate 151,007,394 of NC_057343.1, read as the reverse complement.
TCAAGACAGCTTTGACTGTTTCGGTCTTACAGTGCCATACATATTTTAGGATTATTTGTTCTAGTTCTGTGAAAAAATGCTATTGGTATTTTGATAGGGATTGCATTGAATCTGTAGATTGCTTGTGGTAGTATGAACATTTTAACAGTATTAATTCTTCCAGTACATGAGCATGGAATATCTTTTCATTTGTTTGTATTCGATTTCTTCATCAACGTGTTACTGTTTTGAGTGTGTAGGTCTTTTAACTCATTGTTTAGATTTATTTGTAAGTATTTTATTCCTTTTGGTGCAATTTTAAATGGGATTGTTAATTTTTCTTTTTGTTTTTTTATTAATTTATGGAAATGCAACAGGTTTCAGTATATTAATTTTGTATCTTGCAAGTTTACTGAATTCATTCATTCTAATAGCATTTTGGTGGATTTTTAGGGTTCTGTATCATGTCATTTGCACACTGTGACAGTTTTACTTCTTTTTTATTAATTTAGATATTTTTAATTTATTTCTATAGTCTTATTTCAGTGGCTAGGAACTTTGTTTATTTTAAAAAATTTTTAATGTTTACTGATATTTGAGAAAGACAGAGACAGGGTGTGAGTGGGAGAGCGGCAGAGGGAGAGGAAGACACAGAATGTGAAGCAGGCTCCAGGCTCTGTACTGACAGCTCAGAGGCTTGAACTCATGAATGGTGAGATCATGACCTGAGCCAAAGTTGAATGCCTAACCAACTAAGTCACCCAGGCGCCCCTCTGTGTACAGGAAATTTTAGTACTAGGTTGAATAAAAGTGGTGAGAAAAGGCATCTTGTCTTGTTTTTGATCTTAGAGGGAAAGGCTTTCATTTTCTTACCATTGATTATGATATTAGCTGTGGGTTTTTCCTAAAAGGCCTATATTCTGTTGAGGTATGTTCTAAGTTCATTTTGTTAAGAGTTTTTATCATGAATAGATGTTGTATTTGTGAAATGCTTTTCCTATTTTTTTTTAATGTTTATATATTTTTCTGAGAGAAAGAGAGAGAGAGAGAGAGAGAGTGCGAGTGGGGAGGGGCAGAGAGAGGAGGAGACACAAAATCTCCAGCGGACTCCAGGCTCTGAGCCATCAGCACAGAGCCAGACACGGGCTCTAACTCACAAACTGTGAGATCATGACCTGAGCTGAAGTTGGACGCTCAACCGTCTGAAATGCCCAGGTGCCCCATGAAATACTTTTTCTGCATCTATTGAGATAATCATATAATTTTTATTCTTCCTCTTGAAACACCCCTGCATCCCTGAAATAAATCCCACTTGATTTCAGTGGTGAATGACTCTTTTCACGTATTAATACATTCAGTTTGCTAATATTTTATAGACGTTTTTTGCCTCTATGTTAATCACAGATGTTGCCCTGCAGTCTTTTTTTGTAATGTCTTTGTCTGCTTTTGGTATCAGAGTAAACCTGGCCTTACAGTATGAGTTTGGAAGTTTTCCTTCCTCTTCTAGTTTTGGAATAGTTTTAAAAAAAATAGATATTTACTCTTGTTTGAATGTTTGGTAGAATTCACCTATGAAGCCATCTGATTCTAGACATTTTTTTGTTGGGAGTTTTTGATTACCAATTCAAATTTGTTACTAGTAACCAGTCTGTTCAAATTCTCTATTTCTTCCTTGTGGCATTATGGGATTCTTTAGTGTTATGCTTGGATTTCTTTCTTTTTATTTTTTGTACTTCTATTATAAGTTTTTGATTTATGGTTACCATTGGGTTCATGTATAACATTCTATATGTATAGCAATCTATGTTAAGTTAATGGTCACTTAAATTCATATATATAATTTAAAAGCACTGAATTTTAACTCCCTTCTTCATGTTTTATACATCTGATGTACTATTTTACATATTTTTATTTTGTGTATTCCTTGACTAATTTTTGTAGATGTAATTGATTTTTACTACTTTAGTGCTTTAACCTCCATGCTGGCTTTCTAAGTGATTAATCTACTTCCTTTATACATTTGCTTTAAATACCAGGAGAGTATATTCCTTTCATAATTTTCTTCTAGTTATGGTGTTTTATTTCCACTATGGAATTCCCTTTAACATTGCTTGTAAGGCTTGTTTAGTGGAGATGAACACCTTTAACTTTTGTCTTGGAAACACTGTTTCTATTCTGAATGACTTGCTGGGTGGAGATTTCTTGGTTAGCCCTTCAAATATATCATGCCACTCCCTTCTGGCCTACAATGTTTTTGCCAAAAACTGAGCTGATAGTGTTACAAGGTTTTCTTTGTAAATAACTGTTTTCTACTGCTAATTTTAAAATGACCTCTTATCCTTATTTTTTACCATTTTTTTAATATTTATTTATTTATTTATTTATTTATTTATTTATTTTTGAGAGAGTGAGAGAGCATGCATGTAAGTGAGTGGGGGAGGGGCAGAGAGACAAGGAGAGAGAGAGAGAATCCCAAATAGGCTCCAGGCTGTCAGCACAGGGCCCAATGAAGGGCTTGATCTCAAAAACTTTGAGATCATGACCTGAGCTGAAATCAAGAGTCAGATGCTTAACTGACTGAGTCACCGGGCACCCCATTTTTACCATTTTAATCATTGTATGTCTTGGTGTGGATCTCCTTCAGTTAATTTTGTTAGGAGCTCTCTATGCTTCTTGAAACTGGATGTCTGTCTCCTTCCCCAGATTAGGGAATCTTTCAGCTATTATTTTTTTCAAATAATTTCCTGCCCCCTTCTCCCTTTCTTTTCTTTCTGGGATCCCTATAATGCAAATGTTATTATAGTTGATGGTGTCACTGAGTTCCCTTAACCTCTTCTCATTTTTTATTCTTCTTGCTGTTCACTTTGGTTGCTTTCCATTACCCCGTCTTCTAGGTTACTGATCCCTTCTTCTGCATCCTCTAATCTCCTGTCTATTTCCTCTAGTGTATGTTTTATTTTAGGTACTGAATTATTCAGCTCGAACTGGTTCTTTTATATATTTTCTCTTCATTTAAGTTCTCACTAAATTCATCCACTTTTCTCAAGTCCAGTGAGTATCCTTATTATGATCACTTTGAATTCATTATGAGGCATTTTGCTTATCAATATTTCATTTAGCTCTTTTACTATGATTTTGTGTGATACTTTCATTTCTGACAAATTCCTTTGTCTCCTTATTTTGTCTAGCTCTCTGTGTTTGTTTCTATGTATTAGGGAGGTCAGCTACATCTAGTCTTAAAAGTATTGGTCTTGTGTAGAACAAATTCCCCCCTGGATTTCCTACACAAGACAATTGGTCTTGTGTAGAGCAATTTCCCCCCTGGTCACCAGAACCAGGCAGTTTGGGAGTATCCCTTGTGGGCTACATGTGCCCTTCTTTTGTGACTAAGACATGATTGCTTTCTGCCCAGCTGGCTCCAGTGACCTGTTTTGTCTGCTGTGGGTGCAGTGGGCAGGATTTCCTTTCCACACTATTGACAGTTCTGTCTACAGTAACCCTGGGCTTGTTGGTGGGTGGGTCAGCAGGCTGTCTACAATTAGCCCTTTGCCAGAGCTGTGGGTGCACTGAAGGGCAGGGCTCTCTCCCTACACAGCCACCTAAGATACCTGCCTACAGGAACTGTAGATGCAGTGGTGTGTGAGGTGGGGTTATCTCTCCCCCGCCCCGCCACTCATCCCCAGGGTGGGAGTCTCTTTGGAGTAGTACCAGTCTCAGCCGGGACTGCCCAATGAAATGTCATAGGGCAGGTTCTGCTTTGGGGGAATGACTGCTGAGGGGGGGGTGCTGTTTGGAGGGACCACACAGGAACACCAGGATGGGGCATGCAGTGCTAGCAAAGTAGACCGACTATTACGGCTGGCTCCTGCAGTCTTCCAACTATTAAGGATAGTGGAGGGGAAGAGAAATGGCATCCACCCACCTTTTTGTTTCCAGAGAAATCTGCAGATCTCTCCCCTCTCCAGCACACATTTTCTTATTAGTCCATAAATCTCCTATATACATGCCCTAGGTGCTTTTCAAACTGCTGCTTTTGCTGTTTTAGGCCAAGTTACTTTGTATGCTGACTCTTTAAGGGTGGGGACTCAATTACCTATCTCTCTCTGGCTCCCCTGGAGTTAAGCCTGCTAGTTTTTAAGGCATCCAGAGTTAAGTCCTGATTATTTTTAGAACTCCTGGAGTTAAGCTTCACTGCTTATCAAAGCTAGACATTATGGGTACTGTCCCTCCAGTGTGGGTCCCTGGGGCCAGGGGTGCCTAGTATGGCATCTTTCTGATCCCTCACTCCTCTCTGCTTATGATGTCACTCCCACTGATGTCTACTTGCACTGGAGAGTTGGTTTCTGACCATGTCTCTGCCCCTCCTACCCTTTTTGATGTGGCTGTCTATCTACAGTTAGCTGTGGAAGATGTGTTTTGCCACTCTTCAGATTGTTTTCAGAGTTAGTTCCATAAGTAAAAGTTGTTGCCTCCATGTGTCTACAGGTTGAGGAAAGCTCAGGAGGCTGCTAGTCTGCTATCTTCCTCAGCTCCAAACTCAAGACATTGTGTTTTAAACATCAGTACTGCATCTGTACAAACAGTGACAAACACAAAGATATTTTTATAACCTAAAGTTGTGCAATATGAAGAACATTAGAAAATAATTTAGAACATGCCCCTGCTAAAGATGATTCCAATTATTTTCTACATATGTCAACTAATTTCACAACACTATGAGCAATATAAAAGGCAAACCTGAGGAATTTAAAGATTACCTAACTTGCCCAAAGTTACACCAAAAACAAGTGGCAGAGCTGGTACTATATTTATATAAAATATTTAAATCTTTAACCATATAGAAATGTAATTGGTTCAGAGTAATTTGCTTTAGTAAAACCTTTATTCAAATAAAACTCTTTTTACCCTTATAAACTATTATATCAAGCTTCAGATATAAGATATTTGTCCAGGGTTAAGAGGGTCCCTTCCAAAGGGAGTCACAGAAAAGCTCTCTGGTCAAAGTCAACAAATGCAAACAGCAGGAACAACCATAGCATAATAAATTGGACAGCTTGTTTCAATACAGCTAAGTCAGTAGAGTCCTTTTTCCCATTTCTACTTACCGTGTATACAAAATATGATCACACTTGGCAGCAAGGGTAGAGTTTAGACATTGGATAAAACCTAAGAGATATTCTCTCAGGACATTGGGCAGTCTTTAAGGGAAAGATATAAAAACGGTACTGGGGACAGCAATAATAAAAAAGAATAACTTACACCTTCAATGACACACTGACAAAAGAAGAAAAAAGTCAAATCCGCTCAGAAGTCAGATACTCTAAAGCTATTCACACCCAGAATAAAGTCCCACTTACTGGTGCAGTTAGGAAGACTGCTCCGCACACATTTATAGGAAGTCTTGCCTGTCAACATAAAACAAAATTAACCCTCCTCCACCCCCCCAAATTTAATGACTATTGAAGACAAAAACTTCCTTAAAGCAAAGAAACTTATGTTAATGTTTCATTCATAAATGCAACAAGAGGATCAACATTTACTTTTTTTTAAATTTTTTAATATTTACTTATTTTTGAGAGAGATAAAGAGAGAGACACACAGAGATGGGACATGAGCAGGGGAGGGGCAGAGAGAGAGGGAGACACAGAATCCGAAGCAGACTCCAGGCTCCGAGCTGTCAGCACAGAGCCCAACGCAAGGCTCGAACCCACAAACCGTGAGATCATGACCTGAGCCGAAGTCGGAAGCTTAACCAACTGAGCCACCCAGGCACCCCAACATTTTAAAAACCATTGGCAAGAAAAGAGAAGGTCAAGATGAACATGTGGATCACTATTCAGAGATCACCAATAAAAAGTTGATGCTGGATATAAACAGCCAATTGAAAAGGAGGAAACATGAATTGCTAGTAAAGATGTACAATGATATTTAAGCTGAGGAAGAAAATACTCAGTCCTGGTATGTATATTGTTCTGCATAATATGCAGGTATCACCTGGAAGCATGTTGCTGCAGCAATATAAACCTATCCCGGGTTGCTCTGAAGGACACTGATGAAGAGAACTGACTTTTCAGGAGGCTGACTATAAGCAGTGCACCTACGGGTTTGTTTTGCCCGGAAAAGTGGACAGCCAGATACATAGATCTATACCAAAATGTGAGCTGTGACTAACAGTTTGAGTAGATAGACTCTTGGTAAGGAAACTGTAGAAATATCTCTCTGAACAGGTTCTGAATATGAAGATACTTGTATCCCATGTGAGTGCTCACCGGATGATGACCCTATCAGACGAAGATTTTAAGATTAGGTGGAAGATTGCACAATGAGGACTTCAGACAACATCCCTCTCCAGCCATGGTACAGGTAGGGAGGATACCTGTGTGAAGCAGCATGATTTCCACTCATTAAGATCCATCTGACAACAGCCAACTAGTGAGTAGTCAGTCCTTCAAAATTACAGACCAACACTGAGCCCCTGATGGGGCATACTTCTGCAGAAGGAACAGGAGCTACTCAGTAGCTGGTTGATTAAACTGGATTGCTTTCATCATGAAAGGAGTAATAGACACTGACAATGTATTTGCCTTCTCTGCCTGCCACCCTTCTGTCAAAACTATCTCTGACTTACAGAATGTCTCATCCATCATAGAATTTTTCACAGTATCATTTCTGACCTAGGAGCTCATTTTATATCAAATAAAGTACATGTGTATATCAAGGAAAGCATGTTTCCATGTTCATAGCATTCACTGGTTTTACCATGCATCTAAAGCAGCTGGTTTGATGGAACAATGGAATGATGTATTGAAGACAGCTGAGAGCCAACTGGGTGGCAATATCTTGCAGTACTGGGGCAGTGTCCTCAAGATACAACCTGTACTCTCAATCCATGATCAGTATATGATGCTGTTTCTCTGAAAGCCACGATTCATGGGTTCAGAAATCAGAAGAAGAAAGTGGGATTCATTTATATCCCTTTACTTTTAGTAATAAGGTAGCAAAATTTCTGTTTCCCATTTCTACATATTTGGGCTCTGCTAGTCTAGAAATCTTTGTTCTCAAAGAAGGAATGCTTCCAGTGTGGTGCACAACAATAGTTCTGCTTAACTGTGACCTGAGACTGCCATACGGCTACTTTAGGCTTCCATACTAATAAAGTAACAAGCAAAGTAGAGGACTTTGTTACTGGCAGTGGCAATTTATCTATTTTTTTAATTGAAGTATATAGTTGAGATACAATATCATTTTAGTTTTACGTGTACATAGTAGTGATTAGACATATACATTATGAAATGCTCACCATAAATATAGTTGCCATCTGTCACCATAAGATGTTACTATGTTACTGACTATATTCCTTATGCTGTACATTACATCTCTACTTACTTTATAACTGGAAGTTTATAACTCTTTTAGAGAGGGAGGGAGAGAGAGAGAGAGAGAGAGCACAAGCAAACAGGGGAGAGGAGCAGAGAGGGAAAGAGAGAGAATCTTAAGTAGGTTCCATGCTGAACAACACTCCCCACCCCCCATGCAGGGCTACGTCCCGTATTCCTGGGATCATGACCTAAGCTGAAATCAAGAGATGGACTTTCAACCAACTGACCCACCCTGGCACCTCTTTCACTTTAATCCCCTTCATATGTTTCACCTGTCCCCCACTTCTTTACCCTCTGGGAACTACCAGTTCCCTGTATCTGAGTCTGCTTCTGTTTTTTTGTTTGTTTGTTCATTTGTTTTTTAGTTTTCACATAGAAGTGAAATCATATAGTTCTTGCCTTTCTCTTCCTTACTTATTTTTCTTAGCATAATACCCCCTAAATCCACCCGTGTTATCACAAATGACAAGATTTTATTTTTTTAATGGATGAGCAATATTTTGTTGCATATATACACACAACATCTTTTTAATCCATTTATCTATCAAGGACCACCTAAGTTGCTTCCATATCTTGACTATTGTAAATAGTGCAGTCAACATAGGAGTGCATATATCTTTGGATTTCTGTTTTTGTTTTCTTGAGGTACATATCCAGAAGTGAAATTGCTGGATTGTATGGTATTTCTTTTTTTAATTTCTGAGCAAACTCCATATTGTTTTCCATAGTGGTTGCACCAATTAACAGTCCCAACAACAGTGCATGAGGGTTCTTTTTTCTCCCCATCCTAGCCAACACTTGTTTTTTCTTGTCTTTTTGATACTGGCCATTATGACAGGTGTAAGATGCTATCTCACTGTGGTTTGGCTTTGCATTTCCCTGATGACTAGTGATGTTGAGCATTTTTTCATATGTCTGTTATCCATCTGTATGTATTCTTGGGAAAAATGTCTGATCAGGTCCATTTTTAAGTCATATTCTTAATTATTTTGGTATTGAGTTGTATGACTTCTTTATATATATATTGGATATTAAACTCTTTCAAATACATCATTTGCAAACGTCTTCTCCTATTTGGTAGGTTGCCTTTCTGTTTTGTTGATTGTTTCCTTCACTGTGCATAAGCTTTTTTAGTTTGATGTTGTCCCAATTGTTTATTTTTGCTTTTGCTGTTCTTGCCTGAGGAAAAATAAAAAAAATTCTTCTAAGACCAACATCCAAGACATTACTGCCTATATTTTCTTGTAGGAGTTTCATGGTTTCAGGCTTCACATTTAGGTCTTTAATACATTTTGATTTTATTTTTGTGTATTATGTTAGAAAGTGGTCCATTTCATGCTTTTACATGTAGTTGTCCAGTTTTCCCAGTACCATTTATTGAAGACTGTCTTTTCCTCATTGTATATTCTTATTTGTCATATATTAATTGATAATATAAGCATGAGTTTATTTCTGGGTTCTCTATTCTATTCTATTGATCTATGTGTCTTTTTTTGTGCCATAGTACAAAAATACTATGTACCATAGTATTTGATTACTATAGATTGTGGTACATCTTGAAATTTGGTAGTGTGATACCTCCAACTTCTTTTTTCTCAAGATTGCTTTGGATGTTTGAGGTCTTCGGTGGTTCCATACAAATTTTAGGATTAATTGTGCTGATTCTGTGAAAAAAAATTCTATTGGTATTTGGTAAGGATTTCATTACATCTGTAGATTGCTTTGGGTAGTATAGACACTTTAACAACAATAATTCTTCCATTCCATGAATATGGTGGACTTTTTATTTATTTTGTATCATCTTCAGTTTGTTTAATCAATGTCCTATAGTTTTCAGAATACAGGTTTTTCACCACCTTGGTTAAATTTATTCTATCTTGATGACCAAGGGAAAATTAGGTTGCTATTATACAATGAGGCTAAGAAGGAGTATGTCTGGAATACATGAGATTCTCCAGGCACCTCTTGTATTCTCCTGACGTATAGTTAAAGTCAATGGCAAACTAAACCCAATAGGAAGGAATACTAATGATCCAGACCATTCAGGAATGAAAATTTTGTTCACTCCCCAGGTAAGAAATCATGATCAGCTGATATGCTTTCTAAGGGCAAAGGGAATATGAAATAGTGAATGAAGGATGTTATAAATAACTCCAATGATGTAACCAGTTGCAATAATGAGGACTGTAATAGGTACAAATGTTGCTTTCCTGTTGTTCCTTTTTCTCATCTTCTAACTATCAAACATAACATAAGTTAGTAGTAGTTAACTTTATATGTCCACATTTAAGTTAAAGGTTATCAAAGGAAATGTATGATTCAGTTAGATGAAGAATGAAAATTACCCAAAGTTGGATAGTGGGACATTGTATCCTTTTTATAGAGAAGGTTAATATGTTTCATTTATGCACTAAATAGATGCTTCATCATGTTAGTTGGTTTTGTGATGTGTAAACATGGCTAAGCTAAACTATATTTGCCAGAAATCAATTCCCTGAATGTTTCCAATTAAAGTTACCACAACAGAAACTTACTTGATATCTAGAAAGCAGAAGTGCAGAAATAGGCACAGTTTACTGTCTGAAGGTAAATGCCCTTCGGGCTCTCTTTGGAGCCCAGAGAAGCTTTCACAGAGTCCACAGCTGCTCCAGCTATTGAGAAATCTTTTCTCTGTTTCTCTGAATCTGAGCCAGGTACAACAAAACAACAACTTGCCCAGCAGATCATCCATGGAAGCAAAATCAGTCTTTGAGTTACAGGGAAACCAGGGAGTTTTGCAAGTGATGGATGCAGGTTTCAGTTTTTTCCTCATGGTTTCCAATTTTTCATGCTGCCCCCTTGCTTTTCATTTTCTTCCCACTAGCCTGCCGTGTGTGTGTAGACTTAGTACCACATACACAAGAAACAGCCAAAATAAGGCTGTTTTTAACAGTTCCTACAATTTCTTAAAGTCAAATCTCTCTCATAAATCTCTTAATTTACAGTATTCCCAGTGGTTCTGCTTCTCTGATAGAACCCTGGCTGACAGAAGAGATAATTTTGCCACTTATGACCTGGAAAGAAAAAAAATATTTTGATTTCTAGAATTACTAAATCATCTCCCTAGGTAAAAGATAGAATAATAGGTAAACCTTTATATCTTTAAGTGTGGTTTAGGAGTAAATATGCATTAAGAGAAGTATATTATCCTGGGTTCTTGAGAAGGAAAGCGAAACCTTAGACAAGTAGAAAAGTGCTAATGTATTATTTGGGAAGTCCTTGCAGAACTGCAAGGATGCGAAAAAAAAAAAAAAAGGAAGTGCAGCAAGGAAAAATGAGAAACACTGTAAAGAGAAGCAGGACAGTGCTGAATAATGCTTCACAAGAGTGACAAGGAAACTAGCAAGTCCTGTGGCTGGTGCATAAGCTGAATACCTGGGGCTTCTCTAGAGGCTGCAGGGAGAAACCTTGAATCCCTCCGTGGGAGAGGAGGTGGAGGAAAATGTACCTGCAAGCTTCACTCATCTCCTGTTTTCCAACAATCAATGTTCAACACAGACTGCTAATGCCCCTGACCTTTCAGGTCTCATTATTGGCCCCTTTGAGGAGTGCTCCAGGTGCCAGATCCCATACTAAGAATGGTAGTGGCAGGGGAATCAGAAATCCCCTCTCTGTACCTGCGTCATGGAAGCCAATGGTGAGGGTGAGGAAGGGTGAGGAAGCAGCATTCCCAGGGCATATGACTGGTTGACTTCAGCAGTAATGATGCTGCATCTTCAGAAGAGATAAAAAGACATCTTATTTCTTTAGAAGAGAGGAGACCATCGGGGCCAGTGAGCCCTGTGTTTGATAAAGTAAATAAGTCAACGAAAGATAGTTAAGGCTAGTCTTCTGATGAGCAGCTTTGGACGAGCCCAGAAAGAAAGTCCCCCGGCTCTGCAAAAAGAAATAAAGGGGAGCTAGTTAAATGTCCAAGAACTTCATGTTTGATGAAAAACACTAAAGCATGTCTGTAAAAGTCAGGATCAAGGCAAAAGTGGTCAGTAGGATATCATGTACTTGCCATCTCTCTGCAGAAACTAGTCAACATACTTATAAAAGAGGAAAGAAAAATTATCAGTGTAAAAATCAGAAATGGTAGAGTATTATTGTTTGTAGGTAATATAATTGCATCTTAGGAAATTTAATAGAACTACTGTACTATTCTAAGAGATTTCCGGGAGATAGATGGATACACAATTAATAAATAGAAATCCTTGGTCTTATTTATACTACAAACCATATTATATAGGTTGTGGTACAATATGAAATGAGAAGGAGCTATATAAAATACTGTAAAAGGCTGCTATAGTCAAGAAAATAACATGTGGGCAAATAAATAGAACAACATTACATGACTGTACATGGGAAGATTCAGTAAGTTAATATTTCCAAATCTTGGTAAATTCATAAGCATATCAAAATCCTAATAAAATTAAAAAAATAATTTTTCTATGTAGACAGATGAATCTTTGGTTTTTTCATATGGAAAAAATGAATGAGGAAGAATAGGCTGGGTAATTGTGAAGAAAAAATACTAATAAGGGGAGACTAGGCCTATTAAATATTAAATCAAGTTATATTATAAAAACCTAAGTAGAAACATTATAGGATTGGCTTATGAATAGATGACATTTTAAAAGTCCAGAAACAGACTCAAATATATATGCAAATTTAATGTATGATGAAATTATAATTACAAATCAGTGTGGAAAAGATTTGTAATTTAATAAACAATTTAGGGAAAATATTAGGGAGATTCTATTCACCACATGGAAATAAATACCAGTTGGATCACACATTTAAATGTAAAAAGAAAAAAAAAAAAAAAAAAAGAAAAATGAAATTATTAAAGTACTGGAACCTGTATTATTCTTGATAATCTCAGAATGGAGAAGGCCATCTATAATGGAAAGATCCAGAAAGCCACCTCCTTGCCTCATCCTGGGATGAACTCTACGTTTTGTGATCTGGCTTCTGTGGCATCAGACTGAAGCCAGACTCCAGACCACTCTGTCCTACTTCTCTCACTGTCTCTTCCCTGAAAGAACTTCTTGAAAAATCATACATACAGGATCCACTTCCAGGGAACCAGGACTAAAACACTGGTAAATTTATTATCTATTAGAAAGTTAAAATGAAAGTTAAAATAAAACCTACATCCTGAGCCCTGATTATAAGTTAGTTTTATTGTTGAACATACCATGTTCTATTTACTTTATTATTTGAGATCCAACCTCAGCCTCATTAATTTCCTTCAGAAAAGCTAACCAGTTAATTTCAAAATAGGCCTCAAGGACAGTCAGTTTCTAGTTCACTACTACTATTAGAGGAGAAACTCCAAAATTGTGGGAATCTTTTCTCTGGGTATGAAGAATGAGAGGCTGGTGAGAGGGAGAGAATTGACTGCATTATTGTAGTTCTGCCTCCTGGTATTTGAGACGGTGGAACAGTGAGAGTGTAGACTAAAACTTGGAGCCTTCATGGCTGTAAGTCAACAACTACAAGACCATCAGATCTTTTTGCTTTCCCATCCTTTTCCTCAGCCATGCTTTCTCAACAAATGATCACTGCAAAATTTTGAGCAGAGAAGATAATGTTTGCAGACAAGACTCCACTAGCTTTAAATCCAGCATGTTGGCCCATAGTTTCATCAAAAGTTTGACTAATTTTCCTCATGTCAGCAAAGACTGATCCCTCACAGCAGACATTTCTCTGTGTGTCCAACCTCAACCTCAACCTCAGCATCTGGTCTCAAGCATAAAGCATCCTAGATCTCACGATCACCTAGGAAGGTTTCTTCGCACTGGTGTTTTGTTCTTTCAGTGTTCTTGTATCTGTAACTCTTCAGTGGTTTTAAAGAGGGTACATATATTAGATTTACCTGCCAATTTCTTGTTATAGAAGAAGTAAAAAATGTCTTTCTGCTTTCTAATAAGAGTTAGAACCTCCAGCCCTACTCCAATTATTTCCAACTTTATTCTGAAAGTTCTCTCAATACAGTAAGATAGAAAACAAAAATAAAAAAGTATGGTAGTGGAGGGTTGCCTAGGTGGCTCAGTTGGTTAAGCGTTCTACTCTTGATTTCAGCTCAGGTCATGATTCCATGGTTCCAAGGCCCAAACCGTTGGGCTCTGTGTTGACAGTGTGAAGATTGCTTGGGATTCTCTCTCTTCCTCTCTCTCTGCCCCTTCCTGCTCATGTGTGCATGCACGTGCTCACTCTCTCAAAGTAAATAAATTTTAAAAAGAATGAAATATGGTAGTGGAAAGGATGAAGCACAATATGTGCATATTGCGGCACCTGGGTGGCTCAGTTGATTAAGTGTCGGACTTCAGCTCAGGTCATGATCTTGTGGTTCATGAGTTCAAGCCCCACATCGGGCCCTGTGCTGACAGCTTAGAGCCTGGAGCCTGCTTTAGATTCTGTGTCTCCCTCTCTTTCTCTGACCTTCCCCCACTCGTTCAAAGCTATTCACTTAAAAGAGAATTCAAATTCAAAGAGAATTCAAAGCTAAAGATAAGATAAATACGTAAAAGAGTTTTTCCATATAATACAGATAAAATGAAAGAAAATATAGAGTAAAAGCTTAACAATAGTGACAACTCCTGCAGCAAGAAATAAATATCTGAGAATAAACAAAATAAATGAGATCTTTATGAAGAAAATATTTACACATAATGATTTCCCTAGATAGGAACACTAAATATTGTTTTTAAAATTCTGTTTTTTTTTTAAATTTTTAATGTTTGTTTTGAGAGAGACAGAGTGTGTGTAGGGAAGGGGCAGAGAGAGAGGGAGACACAGAATCTGAAGGAGGCTCCAGGCTCTGAGCTGTCAGCACAGAGCCCGTCACAGAGCTCAAAGCTATGAACTGTGAGATCATGACCTGAGCTGAAGTTGGATGCTTAACTGGCTGAGCCAACCAAGTGCCCCCAAATTCCAGTTTTTGAAAATTATTTTATAAGTGTAATGCAATTTCAGTCAAATTTGAGGATGCTTATAGTTTTAAATTAGGAGTTCAATAAAGATCTCACTGAGATGGTGCCATTGGAGCTAAGACCTGACAGAGGTGAGGGGGCATATGAAATTTGGGGAGTAGCATTCCAGGTAGAGGGAAGTGAGGCCCTAAATCATGTATTCACCCTGACAGGTTTGAAAAAACAAAGAAACCAAGGCAGTTGAAAGGGAGAGAATGAGGAATAGATTCAGAATTGGAAAGTAGTAGGAATGAGATCAGAAGGCAAATGGGATCAAATCATGTAGGCCATTGTTAGGGCTTTGCTCTGAGTGAAAGGACAAACCAGTGGAGGGTTTTAAGTAAAGGAGTAACATGAGCTGAGCTACATTGTAATAGGATCTCTTGAATTGCTGAGTTGAGAATAGCCTGGTAGGTGGCAAGGATAGAAAGATCAGTAAAAAAGATTTATAAAACAATGATTACTATAGTTAAATAAGCAAGAGACAATTTTTAAAAGCTAAAATATGTGAGAAGTTTAATTTTGCTTAAAAAAAACCATTTGAAAGAAACTGAAGTAACATTTCTTGCCCAAAGACCACATTACCAAATATGTTACAATAGTATATGTTGGCTAGCAAACATCCATTTTCAGGAACTACTGGGAAGATGCATACCTGCTAGCTCAGTAATTGCCATTCCGGGTATTTATCTTAAAGTCAAATTTGGAAACTAATTTTTCCACAAACGTGTTTGTCACTGTGTTGCATATTCTCTATACCTGGAATGAGCAATCTGAAAGTGAAATTAAGAAAACAATTCCACTTGTAATTAAATCAAAAAGAATAATTAGAAATTTGACAAAGTTCAAGGCTGATACACTGAAAATTATAAAACGATATAGAAAGAAGTTAAAGACTTAAATGGAAAGACTTCTCACGTTCATGGAATGGAAAACTATATTAAGGTGTCAGTGATCTCTAAACTGATCTGCAGATTCAGCCTAATTTCCATCAAAATTCCAGTAGCCTCTTGTAGAAATTGATAAGCTCATTGTTAAATTGATACAAAATGCAAGGGGCCCAGAATTTTATTGCCCTCTACTTTATAGAACTCATGTTTTGTATATGAAGTCTTTAAAAAATAGAACAATGTTGGAGGACTCAAATGTTCCAGTTTCAAAACTTACCATAAAGCTAAAATGATACTGTATAATTGCATAACAATGGATATGCACATTGATGGATTAGAAATAAGTTCCCAGAAATAAAGTCATGTATCTATGTTCACTTGATTTTAGGCAAGGATGCCAAGACAATTCACTTGGGGAAAAGGAGTGTTTTTAGTAAGTTTCCTTGAAAATTGGACACATACATGGAAAATAATAAATTTGGACCTCTTCTTGACACCATGTACTAAGTTTTATTTAAAATAGATCAAAGGGACACCTGGGTGGCTCAGTCAGTTAAGCGCCCAACTTCAGCTCAGGTCATGATTTCATAGTTCGTGAGTTCGAGCCCATTGACAGCCTAGATCCTGGAACCTGCCTTGGATTCTGTGTCTCCTTCTGTCTTTCTGTTCCTCCCCCATTTGTGTGTGTGCTCTCTCTCTATCTCTCTCTCTCTCTCTCTCTCTCTCTGTCTCTCAGAAATAATAAATGAGTAAACTTTATTTTAAAAAATAAAATGGATCAAAGACTTATATGTAAAATTGAAAACAATAAAACTTCTAGAAGAAAACATAATGTTAGTAATACTGGATTAGGCACTGGTTTCTTCTATATGACATGTAAACCACAAATAGCCAAGGTAAAATTAGATAAATTGGACTTCATCAAAACTAAAAAGAAAAAAAAATGTGCTTCAAAAAACACTACCAAGAGAGTGAAAAGACAACCCACACAATGAGTCATACATTCTTTCGAACTCTTGTTAATGTTGATATTTTTATCTCCTCCCATGAATCATAAGTGTTCTTAATGGCATGTAAAATGGTGAATCCTTTCCAGAAGGTTTTCAATTTATTTTTCCCAGATCCATCAGAGGAATCACTATTTAGGGCAGCTATAACCTTATGAGATGTGTTTCTTAAATAACGAAACTTGAAAGTTAAAATGACTCTTTGATCCATGGGCCACAGAATGGATGTTGTGTTAGCAGGCATGAAAACAACATGAATCTCATTGTATATCTTAATCAGAGCTCTTGGGTGATGAAGTGCATTGCCAGTGAGCAGTAGTATTTTGAAAGAAATCTTTTTTTTTCTCAGCAGTAGGTCTCAACAGTAGGCTTAAAATATTCAGTAAATCATGTTGTAAACAAATGTGCTGTCACCCAGGCTTTGTTGTCCCATTTATAGAGCACAGGAAGAGTCGATTTAGCATAACTCTTCAAGGCCCTGGGATTTTCAGAATAGTAAATGATCATCGGCTTTAACTTAAAGTCACCAGCTACATTAGCCCCTAACATGAGTCAACTTGTCACTTTAAGCTTTGAAGTCAAGCCTTGACTTCTCCTCTCTAGCTATGAAAGTCCTAAATTGCATCTTCTTCCAATATAAGGAAAGCTATTTCCTCTACATCAAAAATCTCTTGTTGAGTGTAGCCACCCTCATGCGCTATCTTGGTTAGATCTTCTTGATAACTTCTACATCAGCACTTGCTGCTTTACCTTGCACTTGTGTTATATAGACTGCTTCTCTCCTTAAACCTCAGCAATCACAGAACTTAGGACAGTTGGAGCCTTTCTCTAGGTTAGGCTTTGACCTCAGGGGAAATGTGTCTGGTTTGGTCTTCTATCTAGTGACTCAAACTTTCTCCATAATACAATACAGTGATTATACAGACAAACAGAACTTGAGTTACCTCAGTTCTCTCACTCTATGTGATTACATGGAATTTTTATTTGTGCTTAAAATGTTTAAAACAACAGAGTGCAAAGGTGCATAACATTTTGGTTGAGGAAGTACAAATTTTTTAGATGTGAAAAACGTACGTGAATATGAATGTGCATGAAATATATTCTTTGAATACTACTGATAATGATTTTTGTAAATAAAAGAGGAAAGATATTTTAAAATGACACACTCTGTCATCAAATAACTAGCTACACCACTGTCCACTACTAGCCTCCTTCCTTGGTAAGTCTCTTTCAATCCATGTGTGTAACATAATGCTTACTTTGACTAGTAAATGCTTTGAGATGACACATATTCAGAATCTAATTATTGTTACTAAAACAAAGCATCTAGGTAACATTTAACTTAAGTAACAGAAGAAATACTTTAGAATGCCTCTTGAAAAGAATTAAACCAAATCATAACTAAACTATAAATAAATAAATGTGTTCACTTACAAAAACACAGACATGTGTATATGTTTATACACAAAGTATTTTATGTATCTTCTTGGAAAGAATTAAAACACTCTTCTAAGCAAGTCTTAGGTGAAAGAGGAAATTAAAACTGAAAATAGGTAACATTCACAAGTGAGTAGCAATAAGAAAGGACTACAAATGAAATTGGTGAAAAGTGCCTAGGATAGAATTAAAAGGAAAACACAGAAGGTTTAATATCTTTATCAGAAAACAAAGCATGTTAATAACAAATTAAACTTTTAATTCAAGGAGCTAATAGGAATATTAACCCTGCATAGGAAGGGAAGATTAAAAAAATAACAGACTTTAATAAAATAGTATGAAATAGTTGCAACAATTATAATAAGCACACTAAGAATTAATAATGTTTAGCTACTCTCTATACATTAAAGGAATTGAAAAAAAGTAATAATTTTTTAAATGGACTAATATGATGAAAAGGCAAGAAACATAAAATATGCTTAAACTCATTTACAATTAAGGAATTGCAAACAATTTTCCCATCAGATGGACTCATCTCTTATGGATTACATCAAGCTATAGAAAAGCTGTAAAACAATGAGGTCTCTGATATACTGTTGATGGAATTTGAATTGGTGCAGCCCTTTTGGAAGGGATTTGTCCGTTGTTACATAACAAGTGACCATACCATTGTGACCTGATAATTCCATCTCCAGGAATTTGTTTTACACAAAGACTTGTATATCTGTTCACAAACATATTTGTACACGAATACCAGTTGCATCACTTTTTATAATAACAAAAATTAGAAAACAGCCTAAAAGTTAATCAATGCAGTATTTCCATCTTTGGAATGTTATGCTGTCATTAAATAAAATGACTCAGATCTGTATGTGATGAAATAAAAACAATTGAACTCCATAATTCCAAAACACATTATTAAGTAAAGAAAGTTAACCCATGGAAAAATATGCAATATTATCCCATTTGTGGAAATAGTTTTTTTTTTTTTAACTTAATGCATGGATATAGTAAATGCGTGGAAAGCAGTCTGGAAGAATACACAACAAACCTCTTTGTCTTCTGGTGGCCTCAGAATTGGGCTAGGGAGAGAAGAGAGAACTTTCATTTTTTCAATCCATATATTTCTTTATTATTTACAATTCTAACAAGAATGTACTGATGAATAATTTGAAATTGTGAAATATATAATACATATATAAAGATCAGCACAAGAGTGATCAATGGAAGATAGCCCAGAACCTAATATGAAAGACATGATAATTGTAGAGTGACCTCTGGAACCAGCCTGCCCTTCTGCCACTGTGTGGTCTTGAGAAGGTAATCAACTTCTTTGTCTCAGTTTCTTCATGTGTGAAATAGGGATAGTTAATGGGATATTATGCAAGAAAAAAATGTGTAAAATCCTTTAGTTCAGTGTCTAGCATTTATAAAGCACTCAAAGTATATATAAAAATAATGTTAGCTCTTTGTGTTAAAGTCAAGGGAGGAGCATTTTCCAAGAAGAAATCCTTGCCATTCTCAAACTGGATATGGGTAAGAAATAAATGAAAACATATGAGAAGTTATTTTCATATTTGAGTGGACTGAACAAAAAAAATAGTTCTAATTTTATAAGAAATGAAAAGTGAAAGCAACAAATATACTTGTAACTTAAAACACTATACAAGAAGAGGAAGTGGTAATGACAATGCGAATTAATTTGTGGGGCAGGTTTAAAGAAAATGTTTTTAGAATAAAAGTATTCACTATGACCATAGCAGTGGGAAAAAAGAAGCAATGGGCAATTGAAGAGGAGTTGGGAGGTGAGAATGATTAATGGAAGATGATCCGAGAGGGGACGGAAGGGGATGAAATCAGTAGCACAAAACTGATGGTAGGGAATTGTTATTGCCAAAGAGAAATTGAATCATGGATTTGACATTCTAAAAAACAAAACTAACACAGAATTATAACTCTGGAGTTTGAAATCTTTTTTGTACTGAGAATACTTACATAGTTTGTGTAGACGAAAGGAGCAGTTGCCATGGTGGCTTAGGAAATGGGTATGGCTAAATATTGAGTGACAAATTAGGGTATTAAAGGACAGGAGGAAATTGCAGAGCATCAGAACTATTGATGAAAGTCTAAAAGAACTGTGGAGATATGAGGGAAAGTCAAATATAGGTGTGGAAGCTTAAGAATGAGTGTGCTAAATCAATCAGTCACAAGAAACTTGAAAGTTTTAGTGAGATTTTCAAACATTCTCTAGCACAGGAAAAAATGGACTTGGTAAAATGAACTATCTACATAAATCTCTAAGGTTGGCACACATGATATTTTTGTTGTGATAATTTATTTTGGCATTTTGGTAGCATTTTGAATGTCATGTATTTAATTTGTATTAAAAGACTTTCCGTCATAATACACTGAATTTGCTATGTTTTAAAATAAAGTTATGATATTTAACATATTTGTTGACCCCTAAATTTCAGTCTATGTTTATTTTTATAGTTAGTAAAGAGATATGGAGAAGAACCACAAGCACAATTTCAGCAGCTTTAGTTACAGCTAACTCCACTCATATGTGTCATGTCTTAAATTTCCTGGCAAAAGATGATGTATGAGGACAAGAGAGAGGAGGTTGAAGGGTGAACAAGGGAGCAAATGGAATAGGAGGTACACATGATATTTTTTACAGCACACATTTGGATATATCCCTCCAACACCTACAACTATTTTAATGGCACTTTGATTTTTTTTTCTCACTCATCTGTTTTGGAAGAACACAGATGAAAAGAGTGGAGAGACACATGGAGAAAGTGAAAAGGGCCAATGTATGCCTTTGTAACAAGGAAATGTCCTTTTGTGCATAGGTACATGGATCCTTGAAACTTGCAAGACTGTATGTCACAGTAAACACAGTATATAAAAATAATATCTAATATGTGCAAAACACAAATTAAGAGGTTATTGTTTATTTTAAAAAGACTATTTCATGTCATGAATTTGTTGTCTTATTTTTTTAATTAGCAAGCAACCCCTCCATACCAAACATAAGAATTGATTTCCACACTGTGTTTTAGAAATGCATCAAATTATGCCCAAATTCCCAAAGCAGAAACATAGCTATGTCAACTTTGGGTCGCTGATAATATTTCTATAATTCTTAAGGCCTAGCGTAGGCAAGCATGATGGTATTTTACAAGCTTAATAATCTTTTGGGTGGGTGGAGAGGTTTTCCTAAGCTACTTATAAAGTGAAATTGGAAGAATTAATGAAGAGGAAGTTTCTGCTCAACAAGTGGATTGGCTGAATTAAAAGTATGTTCTTGCTTTGTCACCTATAAAATTCAAGAAAATGTTTTATAATACACATTTGAATATCTATTTTCGTTTCCTGATCTTAGGTCTCTGTAACACTTAGAGTAGAAACTTTGCCAGGCTTTATCCCTTTTTGATATCTAATTAAACCTGATTTAGTGGAGAATTTATCAGCCTGCCTTTTCCCTCATATTTCATTTATGAATATGGACAGACACCCATTTTTACCATGCACTGTATGTTGAAAGATCAAATACATCAGCATAATTTAAATAAATCTGAGCCCTATAAATTCCCACTGGATGCAAGACCACAAATGGAAACAAGAACAAGGGCATGTTCAATGACATTAAAATGCAACTAATTTAAAACACAAAGGAAATACATTTCTATGGAGTGCCTAATAAATCTACAGCACTCATTTCCACAGGATTTTAGTGAGGCAAATACCTCAGCAAATTTCAAGAAAGAATTACACATTCATAGCATAGGAAAACAATATTTGCGGCTATGAGGCTACATGAACTATCAATTTGCATGCTTTGTTTTTGAGTTGAGAGACACTCTAGCCAACTTTCGAGAATAGCAAAATTTCCTTGATAATTAAGGAATGTGCTTAAGTAAAAATATCTTTAGATTTGGAGTCTTCGTTTCTCTAAGTCTTATATTTGACTGATGGGTTCATTTAATCTAGTACAGGAATTACAGATATGGCCAAAATGTATTCTTGGTTGCCTTTGAATTGATTAGACCAGTAGGTCATCAACATAATCATCAAATCAATCTCCTGAAAGTCCAGATGATATGCAAAAACACTAATTTCTATGGTAACAGAAAGAAATTTGTGTAAGAGTATTAGTGGAAGAGAAGGAAAAGAAGAGAAAAATGATAAAGGGAAAAGACAGAGTGAATGGGCACTGGAGGTTCGAAAGAAAACAAAAGGCCGGTAGGTCATAGAAGAGCCAGAGCCACAGAGTGGTTCTGAACCAAAACAGAGATAAGAAATCAAGTCTTGCTAATGAAATAGCAAAAGCCTTTATTTTTCCTTATTACTAATGTTTCTTAATTCATAACCTTCCATGTAGTGTACATGCCAGAGTTTTATTTTTTGTTATCTGCCCATGCCAGCAATTACTGAAGAGAGGCTCATGTAAGCTTCCCTTTATCTGGATACCTTTTCACAAATCTCTGAGTTTTTTAAAACTTCTTGAGGTGTGATTGACATACAATATCGTATTCGTTTTAGATGTACAACATAGTGATTCAACATTTGTATGCATTGCAAGATGATTACCACAATAAATTTAGTTACCATCTGTTTACCTTAAAAAGTTAATGTATCAGGGGCTATTTTCCCAAGGCTCTATGTGACATACACATTACTTAATGATTTTATAAGTGGAAGTTTGTACTTCCATCCATTTTCCCCCTCTCCATCCCCTTCCTCTTTGGCAACCACCAATCTTTTCTCTGTAACTGTCAGTTAGGGTTCTGGTTTGATAGGTTTGTTTTGCTTTATAGCTTCCACATATAAGTGAAGTCACATAATTTTTGCCTTTCTCTGACTTATTTGACTTACCATAATACCCTCAAGGTCCATCAATGTTGCTGCAAATGGCAAAATTGCATTTTGTTTTATGGCTGAGTAGTATTCCATGTGGGGTGTGTGTGTGTGTGTGTGTGTGTGTGTGTGTGTGTGTGTGTGTGTGTGTACGTATGTATAAGATTATATATATGTAATTATGTAATCTATTGATCCATTGATGGACACAGGTTGTTTCCATATCTTGGCTATTGGAAAAAGATGCTGCAGTGAACATAAAAGTGCATGTACATTTTGAATTTATGTTTTCATTTTCTTTAGGTAGATACTCTGTAATGGAACTGCTGGATCATATGGTAGCTCTCTATTTTTTTGAGGAACTTCAATACCATTTTCCATAGTTGTACTAATTTACATTCCCACCAACATTGCACGAGGATTCCTTTTTCTCCACATCCTCACCAATATTTATTTCTCATTAGCCATTCTGGCAGGGATAAGGTGATATCTTACTGTGTTTTTATTTATTTTTATTAGAATTGACATACAGTGTTATATTAGTTTCGGGTATATAACATACGAATCTTGAAATTCTACACATTATCCAACATCACTGTGCTAAGTGCAGTCACCATCTGTCTCCATACAATGTTAGTTCAATATTATTGACTATATTCCCCATTGTGTACTTTTCATCTCCGTGACTTATTTTATAACAGGAAGTTTGTACTTCTGAATCCTCTTCACCTTTTTCACCCATCCTCCACCCCCACCCTCTGGCAACTACCAGTTCTCTGTATTTATATGTCCATTTTCATTTGGTTGTTTATCCATGTGATTTGTGTTTTATATCCCACATATAAGTGAAATCATATGAATTGGTCTTTCATTTTCTTTTTTTCTAATATGAAATTTATTGTCAAATTGGTTTCCATACAACACCCAGTTGTATTTCATTTTCTGATTTATTTCACTCAGTGTAACACCCCTTACATCCATCCATGTTGTCACAAGTGGTAAAATGTAATTGTTTCATGGCTGAGTTATGTGTGTGTGTGTGTGTATATATATATACACACATACATATATATGTATATATATATATACACACACACACACACATACATACATACACATACTCTTTATCCATTCATCTATTTATGTTCATTTGAGTTGCTTCCGTATCTTGGCTATTGTAAATAAGCCTGTGTATATATATATATATATATATATATATATATATATATACACACACACACACACACACACACACATACATACATGCACATACTCTTTTTATCCATTCATCTATTTATGTTCATTTGAGTTGCTCCCATATCTTGGCTATTGTAAATAAGCCTGCAGTGAACATAGTGGTTCATATATCTGTTTTTGTTTTCCATAGATAAATACCTAGAATTATTGGATTGTATGATATTTTTATGTTTAGTATTTTCAGGATAATCCATACTGTTTTCCATATCGGTTTCACCAACAGTGAACTGTACTGTATAACTTTCCCTTTTCTCCATATCTTCTCCAACACTCATTGTTTCTTTTCAATACTAGCTATTCTGACTGGTGTGAGGTCATCTAACAATGGTTTTGGTTTGCATTTTTCTGATGATTAGTGATGTTGACCATTTTTGCACCAGGATCTGTTGGCCATCTGTATGCCTTCTTTGGAAAAATGTCTATTCAGGTCTCCTTCCCATTTTTTTAAATTGCATTCTTTTGTTGTTGAGTTCTATAAGTTTTTTATATATTTGGGTATTAACCCGTTATTGAATATATCATTTGCAAGTATCTTCTTCATTCAGTAGTTTGCCTTTTCATTTTGTTTCCTTTGTTGTTGAATAGCTTTGTATTTTGGTGTGGTCTCAGGAATTTTGCTTTTGTTTCCCTTAACTGAGGAAACAAATTCATAAATATGTTGTCAAGGCTGATGTCCAAGAGATTACTACCTGTTTTCTTTTAGGAGTTTTTATGGTTTCATGTCTCACTTTTAGCTCTTTAAATCATTTGGAGTTTATTTCTGTGTATTCTGTAAGAAAATGATCCAGGGGCACCTGGGTGGCGCAGTCGGTTAAGCGTCCGACTTCAGCCAGGTCACGATCTCGCGGTCCGTGAGTTCAAGCCCCGCGTCAGGCTCTGGGCTGATGGCTCGGAGCCTGGAGCCTGCTTCCGATTCTGTGTCTCCCTCTCTCTCTGCCCCTCCCCCGTTCATGCTCTGTCTCTCTCTGTCCCAAAAATAAATAAACGTTGAAAAAAATTAAAAAAAAAAAAGAAAATGATCCAGTTTTCTTTTGTACATAGATGTCCAGTTTTCCTAGTATCATTTATTGAAGAGACTGTCTTTTCTCCATAGTATATTTTCACCTCCTTTGTCATAGATTAATAGATAATATAAGCAAGGGTTTATTTCTGTACTTTCTATCCTGTTGATTGATTTATGTTTCGATTTTTGTGTCAGTATTGTACTGTTTTGATTGCTGTAGCTTTGTCGTGTATTTTGAAATCTGGTATTGTGATATTTGTGGCTTTGTTCTTCTTTCTCAAGATTACTTTGGCTATACAGTCTTTTGTGATTCTATACAAATTTTGGAATTATTTGCTTTAATTCTATCAAAAATTCCAGTAGAATTTTGATAGGGATTGCAATGAATCTGCAGATTGCTTTTGGTAGTATGGACATTTTAACAATATTGGTTCTTCTAATCCATGAGCATGGAATATCCTTCCATTTGTTTACATCACCTTCAGTTTATTTCATCAATGTCTTACAGTTTTCAGAGTGTAGGTGTTTCACCTCCTCGGTTAAATTTATTCCTATGTATTTTATTCCTTTTGGTGCAATTGAACTTTTGATTGTTTCTTCAAATTTCTTTCTGCTACTTTATTATTAGTGTATAGAAATGCAACACATTTCTGTGTATTTTGTCTCCTGCAACTTTACGAATTCATTATTAGTCCTATGAGTTTTTTTTTTTTTTGTGGAGTCTTTAGGGCTTTATATATAGTATCATGTCATCTGCAAATATTGTTAAGTTTTACTTCATCCTTATTAATCTGGATGAATTTTATTTCTTTTTCTTTTCTGAATGCCCAAATGCTACGGCTAGGGCTTCCAGTACTGTGTTGAATAAAAGTAGTGAGAGTAGCCATCCTTGCTTTTTTTCCTGAGATTAGAAGAAAAGCTTTCAGATTTTCAACACTGAAAATGACATTAGCTGTGGGTTTGCCATATGTGGCCTTCAGTGAGGCATGTTCCCTATAAACCCATTTTTTTTAGTGTTTTAACATGAATACATGTTAAATGCCTTTTAAAAAATCAACAAATGCTTTTTCTCCATCTTTTGAGATGATCATATGATTCTTATTCTTCACATTGTTTATGTGATATATCCTATTGATTAATTTTTGTATCCCTGAATAAATCCCAATTGATTATTGTGGATTATTTTTTAACTTCTTATTGACTTCATTTTGCTAATATTTTATTGAGGATTTTTGCATCTCTGCTTATTAGATATATTGGCTTGTAGTTTTTGTGGGTTTTGCTTGTTTTGTAGTGTCTTTATCTGGTTTTGGTAGCAGGTTATTTCTGGACTCATAGAATGAATTTGGAAGATTTCCTACCTCTTCTATTATTTTTGGAATAATTTGAGAAGAATAAGTGTTAATTCTTGCTTAAATATTTATTAGAATTCACCTATAAACCCATCTGGTCCTGGACTTTTGTTTGTGTGGAGTTTTTTGATTACCAATTCAATTTTGTTACTAGTCGTTGGTCTGTTCAGATTTTCTATTTATATCTGATTCAGTTTTAGAAGATTGTATTTTTCTAGGAATTACTCCATTTCTTCTAGGTTGTTCGATTTGTTGACATATAGTTTGTTTGTTTTTTCAGTTTTGTGCCTTCATTTGATAATCAGTGGCTAGTTTTCATCCACATGAACTATAGATTTTTGTAAGTGGTGACAGGTAACCAATGTATAGAGTTTGTTTGGTAAATATTTATCCTTATGTTTTCTGGACAACTGCACACAGATATATTATGAAATATTCCTATTCCTACGGCCCACACAGCTTTGTTGAGCATGGTGTCAATGTACACTTTTGGAGTTCCCATCTCCTTCATGGCAAATTTCTGGATCTCTTTGAGTGTCTGAGGGACACACTTCTTGAAATCCATGGATGCACTTGTGAATGTTGATGTTGTATTCTGTGGTCACTACCTCATTGATGGCAGAACGGCCATTCTTATTCTGCACACCCTTCTTTGCAAGAGCCATTCTGCCAGTCCCTAGATGAAAAGGAAGCTGTTGGCATATAGTTTTTCATAGCAGTATTTTATAATCCTTTGTATTTATATGGTGTTAGTTCTAATTCCCGCTCTTATTTCTGATTTTATTTGAGTCCTCTCTATTTATTAATGAAGCTGTCTAAAGGTGTATCACATTTGTTTTTTTCAAAGAACAAGTTTTGGTTTCCTTAATCTTTTCTATTATTTTCTAGTCTGTATTTCATTTATCTCTGGTTTGATCTTTGTTATTTTCTTCATTCTACTAACTTTAAGCTTTGTTTGTTCCTCTTTTTTTAGTTCCTTTAGGTGTAAGATTAGATTTTTTACCTGAGATTTTTCTTATGGTGTCTTGAGGGAGGCCTTGTATCACAATAAACTTCCCATGTAGAACTCCCTTTGCTGTGTCCCAAAGATTTTGGACTGTTGTATTTTCATTTTCATTGGTTCCCATGTACTTCTGATTTCCTCATTGTTTTCTTTGTTGACCTACTGCATTTTAGTAGCATGTTGCTTAGCCTCTGTATGTTTGTGGGTTTTTTTCATTTTATTCTTGTAATTGTTTCATAAATCCATACTGTTGTGGTTGGAAAAGATACTTATTTTTTTCCATTCTTCTCTTTTTTTTGTTTAGAGAGAAAGAGCATGTGTGAGTAGGGGAGAGGGGCAGCAGGAGGGAGGGGGGAAGAGAGAGGGAGAGAGAGAGAGACAGAGACAGAGAAAGACAGAGAGAATCTTAAGTAGGCCTGCTGCTCAGTGAGGAATCTGATGTAGGGCTCAATCTCATGACTCTGAGAGAGTGACCTGAGCTGAATCAAAAGTCAGATGCTCAACTGAGCCACCAAAGTGCCTCTTTGCTTTGCTTTTCTCTATTTTCTCTTTTCTTCTCTTCTTTTCTTTCTTTCCTTGTTTTATCTTCTTTCTTTCCTTCCCTTCCCCTCCCCTCCCCTCCCCTCCCCTCCCCTCCCCTCCCCTCCCCTCCCCTCCCCTCCCCTCCCCTTCCCCTCCCCTCCCCTCCCCTCCCCTCCCCTCCCCTCCCCTCCCCTCCCCTCCCCTCCCCTCCCCTTCCCCTCCCCTCCCCTCCCCTCCCCTCCCCTCCCCTCCCCTCCCTTCCCTTCCCTTCCCTTCCCTTCCCCTCCCCTCCCCTCCCCTCCCCTCCCCTCCCTTCCCTTCCCTTCCCTTCCCTTCCCTTCCCTTCCCTTCCCTTCCCTTCCCTTCCCTTCCCCTCCCCTCCCCTCCCCTCCCTTCCCTTCCCTTCCCTTCCCTTCCCTTCCCTTCCCTTCCCTTCCCTTCCCCTCCCCTCCCCTCCCCTCCCCTCCCCTCCCCTCCCCTCCCCTTCCCTTCCCTTCCCTTCCCTTCCCTTCCCTTCCTTTCCCCTCCCCTCCCTTCCCTTCCCTTCCCTTTCCCTTTCCCTTTCCCTTTCCCTTTCCCTTTCCCTTTCCCTTTCCCTTTCCCTTCCCTTTCCTTTCTTTCCTACTCCTACTCCTACTCCTACTCCTACTCCTATTCCTTTCCTTGCTTGCTTGCTTGCTTTTTTTGTTTAGAGGAAAAAGATGCTTATTATGATTTCAGTATTTTTAATTTTATTGGGACTGATTTTGAGGCCTAGTATGTGATCTATTCTGTAGAATGTTCCATTTGTACTTGAAAAGAGTATATATTCTGCTGTTTGGGGATGGAATGTTCTGTATATATATGTTAGGTTCATCTGGTCTAATGTGACATTCAAAGCCATTGTTTTCTGATTGATATTCTGTCTGGATTATGTATCCATTGATAGGGTGGGGTGTTAAAGTCCCCTACTGTTAGTATTACTGTCAGTTTCTCCCTTTATCTTAGTTAACATTTGCCTCATGTCTTTACATAGTCCTGTGTTGGGTGCAAAGATACTTAAAATTGTTACATCTCTTGTTGGATTGATCCCTTTATCATAAAGTAATGTCCTTATTTGTCTCTTGTTAGTTTTTTGTTTTATTTTTTATTTAATTTTTATGTAGTTTCAAGCCATTATTTAACTTCCAGTTAGTTAACATTCTGTGTAATACTGGTTTCAGGTATAGAATATAGTGATTCATCACTTACATACAAAACCCAGTGCTCATCACCAATGCCCTCCTTAATGCCCATCACCCATTTAACTCATTTTACCTTCCCCTTGCTGACTTCCCCTGCATCAACCCTGTTTTTTCACTACAATTACTGTCATTTTTATGGTTTGCCTTTTTTCCTCATGGTGCTCATTTGATTTTTTGTTCCTTAGTTTCCACATATGAGTAAAATCATATTTTTTTTCCATGACTGACTGACTTCGTTTAGCACAATATTACTAGCTTTATCCACCTCAGTGCAAATGGTAAGATTTCATTCTTTTTTTGGGTGAATAATATTCCATTGTATGTGTGTGTATGTATACACACACACACACACATATACACATACATACACACACACCACTGTATCCATTAAGCAGTCAATGGATATTTGGGCTCTTTCCATAATTTGAGTATTGTTGATAATGCTGTTAGAAATATTGGGGTGCATGTGTCTCCTCAAATCATTATTTTTGTATCCTTTGGGTGATACCTCGTAGTGCCATTGCTGGGTCATAGGATAGTTCTATTTTTAACTTTTTCAAGAACCTCCATACTGTTAGGCAGAGTGGCTGCACCTGTTTGCATTCCAACCAACAGTATAAGAGAGTTCCCCTTTAGCTGCATCCTCATCAACACCTCTTGTTTCCTGTGTTGTTAATTTTAGCCATTCTGACAGGTGTGAGGTGATATCTCATTGTAGTTTTGATTTGTATTTCCCTGATGATGAGTGATGTGGAGCACCTTTTGATGAGTGTGTTAGCCATCTGGATGTCTTCTTTGGTGACATGTCTATTCATGTTTTCTGCCCACTTCTCCACTGGATTATTTGTGTTTTGGCTGTTGAATTTTATAAGTTCTTTATATTTTTTGGATACTGACCTTTTATCAGATACATCATTTGCAAATATCTTCTAACATCCCAAAGGTTGCCTTTTGTTTTTGTTGATTGTTTCCTTCACTTTGTAGTAAATTTTTATCTTGATGAAGTCCCAATAGTTCATTTTTGCTTTTGTTTCCCTTGCCACCAGAGATATAACTAGTAAGAAGTTGCTATAGCCTAGGTCAAAGACGTTGATGTCTGTTTTCTCCTCTAAAATTTGGGTGGTTTCTTGTCTCACATTTAGTTCTTTCATCCATTTTAGATTTATTGTTGTGTATGGTGTTAGAAAATGGTCCAACTTCATTCTTTTGCATGATTCTGTCCAGTTTTCCAATGCCATTTGTTGAAGAGACTATATTTTTTCATTGGATATTCTTTCCTGCTTTTTGAAGATTAGTTGACCATGTAGTTGTGGGTAGAGTCTGGATTTTCTATTCTGTTCCATGGATTTCTTTGTCTGTTTTTGTGGCAGTATCATACTGTCTTCATCATTATAGCTTTGCAATATAATTTGAAGTCCAGAATTGTGAGGCCTCCAGCTTTGCTTTTGTCATTCAAGATTGCTTTGGCTATTCAGAGTCTTTTGTGGCTCCATACAAATTTTAAGATTGTTTGTTCCAGCTCTGTGAAAATGCTGGTGGTATTTTGATAGGGATTGCATTTAATGTGTGGATCGCTTTGGGTAGTATAGACATTTTAACAGTATTTGTTCTTCTAATCCGTGAGCATGGAATGTCCTTCCATTTCTTTGTGTCATCTTCAATTTCTTTCATAAGTGTTGTATAGTTTTCAGAGTACAGATCTTTTACCTTTTTGGTTAGGTTTATTCCTAGGTATCTTATGATTTTTGGTGCAGTTGTAAATGGGACTGATTCCTTGATTTCTCTTTCTTCTTCTTCATTATTGGTGTATAGATAAGCAACAGATTTCCGTATGTTGATTTTGTATCCTGTGACTTTGCTGAATTCATGTATCAGTTCTACCATTTTTTGGTGGAGTCTTTCAGATGTTCTACATAGAGTATTATGTTGTCTGCAAATAGTGAAAGTTTGCTGATTTGGATGGCTTTATTTCTTTTTGCTGTCTGATTACTGAGACTAAGACTGTCCATACTATATTCAATAACAGTGATGACCATCTTGTTCCTGACCATAGATGAAAAGCTTTCAGTTTTTCCACATTGATGATGATACTAACTGTTGGTTTTTCATATATGGACTTTGTGATGTTGAGGTATGTTCCCTCTATCTCTATTTTGTTGAGGGTTTTTATCAAGAATGGATGCTGTACTTTGTCAAATGCTTTTTTTGTATCTATTGACAGGATCATATGGTTCATATCCCATCTTTATTAATATGATGTATCACCTTGATTGATTTGCAAATACTGAATCAACCTTGCAGCGTGTTCACGATTAAATCCCACTGGATTGTGACGAATGATTTTTGAGTATACTGTTGGATTCAGCTTGTTAATATTTGTTGAGAATTTTTGCATCCATGTTCATCAGCAATATTGGCTTGTAGTTCTGCTTTTTAGTGGAGTCTTCTTATGGTTTTGGAATCAGGGTAATGCTGGCCTCATAGAATGAATTTGGAAGCTTTCCTTCCATTTCTATTTTTTGAAAAATTTTAAAAGAATAGGTATTAACTGTTCTTTAAATATTGAGTAAAATTCCCCTAGGAAGTCATCTGACCCTGGACTTTGGTTTGCTGGAGATAATTTATTACTGATTCCCTTTCTTTGCTGGCTATCAATCAGTCTTTTGAAATTTTCTATTTCTTCTTATTTCAATTTTGGTAGTTTATATGTTTCTAGGAAGTTATCCATTTCTTTCAGATTACCCAGTTTGTTGGCATATAATTTTTCATATCCTCTCTAATTATTTGCACTTCTGTGGTATTGGTTGTGATCTCACCTCTCTCATTCTTTTGTGATTTTATTTATTTGGTTCCTTTCTCTTTTATTTTTGATAAGTCTGTCCAGGGGTTTATCAATTTTATTAATTTCCTCAAAGAACACAATGATGTGTTTTACTGTCTTTTGATTGTTTGTTTATTTGCTTGTTTCTATATCATTTATTTCTGCTCAATCTTTATTATTTCCCTTCTTCTCCTGGCTGTAGGCTTCATTTGTTGTACTTTTTCTAGCTCCTTTAGGTGTAAGGTTAGGTTGTATATTTGAGATTTGTCTTGCTTCCTGAGATAGGCCTGTATTGCTGTATGATTCCTTCTTATGACTGCTTTTGCTGTATCCCAGAGATTTTGAACCATCATGTTTTCATTATCCCTCATCTTCATGTATTTTTAAATTTCTTCTTTAATTGACTAGTTGACCCATTCATTATTTAGTAGGATGTTCTTTAACCTCCATGTATTTGTGGCCTTTCCAAAGTGTTCTTGTGATTGACTTCAAGTTTCATAGTGTTGTGGTCTAAAAACATGCATAGTATGATCTCAATCTCTTTGTACTTGATGAGGCCTGATTTGTGACCCAATATGTGATCTATTCTGGGGAATGTACTATGTGTACTCTAAAAGAACTTGTATTCTGCTGCGTTAGAATGAAATGTTCTGAATATATCTGTTAAGTACATCTGGTCCACCATGTCACTCAAAGCCATTGTTTCCTTGTTGATTTCCTGCTTAGATGATCTGTCCATGGTTCTAAGTAGGGTGTTAAAGTCCCCTACTACTGTTGTATTGTTAGCAATGAGTACCTTTATGTTTGTTTTTAATTGTTTTCTATATTTGGGTGCTTCCAAGTTGGAAACATAAGTATTTATAATTGATAGATCTTCTTGTAGGATAAAACCCTTTATGATGATATACTGACCTTTTTCATCTCTTGTTACCATCTTTGATTTAACATCTAGTTTTTTCAATATAAGTATGGCTACTCCAGCTTTCTTTTGGCATCCATTAGCATAATAGGTGATTCTCCCTCACTTTCAGTCTCTAGATGTCTTTACATCTAAAATTAGTCTTGGGGCACCTGGGTGGCTTACCAGTTAAGCGTCCAACTCTTGTTTTTGGCTCAGGTCATCATCCCAGGTTTGTGGGATCGAGCCTCCATGCTCAGTGTGGAGCCTACTTATGATTCTCTCTCTCTTCCTCTGCCCTTCTCCCCTCGTTTGCACTCTCATTCTAAAATAAAATTTTAAATAAATAAATAAATAAATAAATAAATAAATAAATAAATAACAATACAATTAGTGTCTCGTAGGCAGAATATAGATGGGTCTTGTTTTTGTTTTGTTTTATTCCATTCTGATACCCTTTATCCTTTAATGGGAACATTTAGCCCGTTTATGTTCAGAGTGATTATTGATAGATATGAATTTGGTGCTATTGTATTACTTGTTTTGTTATTCATGGAGATTTTCTCCATTCCTTTCTAGTCTTTGTCACTTTTCGTCCTTCTTTCCCACTCAAAGAGTCCCCTTTAATATTCCTTTCAGGGCTGGTTTAGTGTTCACAAACTCCTTTACTTTTTCTTTGTCTGTGAAACTCTTTATCGTGCTTTCTATTCAGAATGTCAGCCTTACTGCATTCTTGCATATTTTTCCCATTCAGCATGTTGAATATGCCATGCCACTCCCTTCCTACCTGCCACATTTCTGTAGAGAGATCTGCTGCTAACTCTATTGGTTTCCCTTGTAAGTTAGAGACTTCTTTTTTTTTTATTTTTTAATTTTTTTTTGCTTCTAGAATTTTTTCTTTATAGTTTGCAAATTGAACTAAATATGTCTTTGTATTGGCCTGCTTTTGTTGATTTTGATGGGAGTTCTTTGTGCCTCCTGGATTTGCAAGTCTGTTTCCTTCCCCAGATTGGGGAAGTTTTAGCTGTAATTTCCTTGAGTAAATCTTTTCACCTTTTCCCCTCTCTTATGTCTGTGGGATTCCTATGATTTGAATGTTATTACACGTTATGGAATTACTGAGTTCCCTAAGTCTACTTTCATTAACCAAGAATTTTCTTTCCTTCTTTTATGCACCTTCATTATTTTCCTTAATTTTATCTTCTATATCACTTATGCATTCCTTTACTGTTTCCATCCTTGTGGTCATTATATATAGTCTGTTTTGAATCTTGGTTATGTCATTTTTCATTTCATCCTGGTTAGTTTTCAGGTCTTTTATCTCTGCAGTCAGAGACTTCCTGGTGTCTTCTATACTTTTCTCAAGCAGAGCTAGTATCCTGATGATTGTTGCTCTAAATTCTGGATCAGGCATATTACTTATATTTGTTTTGATTAGATCCTTGGCTGTGACATTTTCTTGTTCATTCTTTTTTGGATGAATTCCTACATTTGGCATTTTGTCTAGGTCTCTCTCTTCTGTGTATTATAAAGCCTCTTATGTTTCCTGCTTCTGAGAGTAGTGGCTTTATGGAGAAGAGGTCATGTAATATCCAGGGGCTGGTCCGTCAGAAATTGAAATTGTTGGGTATGCTACATGCACTGTGATGCTGTGTATGGGTAGTCTTTCCCTCAGGTAAGTCCTCTGCACAATTTCTCCTTGCCCACTGTTGGGAATGTTTGGACCTTGGTCAGAATGTGGCAAGTTTTAACTAAGTGTGCTTTGGTCTGCTTTTTAAAAGAGACCTGATGCTATTTCCACTAGAGCCGAAGCTTTGCAGAGCTTTATGGTCTATAGACATGGTACATGCAGGGGTTTGTGCTGATCTTCTGGTGGGAGGGCCTGCTACACTGGTTTTTAAGCTCACTTGCCCACCAAAAGCATTAACAACAGAATACAGGGGGCCAGGGCTTGGTGTAAGCAATTTAGGCAGCCAGTCTTGGTGCTGTGCTATTTACTGAAGTTAGTTTATGCTGAGGGGCCAGGGAGGGCAATGGCAATAAGCATTTCCATTGTCCCCAGAGAGGGAGTTCATGCTTGCTGCTGTCAGGGAAGCCCTCCCAGAAAAGGAGGTAAATTTCCCTCATGTGACCTAGGTCTTTTTCAGATCACTGCTTACACACTTTCTGTGTCTGGGTTAGTCGTCTGCCTGGAGAAGTGCATTGCACTTTGGGCTGTATCTGAGCCAGAAACAGGTAAGTTTTAAAACTCCCTACTTGAGATACCTGGTGTGTGGGGACATGAGCTGGTCTTCTGGCAGAGGGTCTTGCTACATTGGGACTGATGTAGGTTTGACCTAGAGGGGCAGTTGCATGAGTGCTCAAGAGCATGGAATTTGGAGCACAGCATATTAAGCAGCCAATGTCCAGGTTAGCCACCCTTAGTAGGTCTCTCTGTGCCTATGCTGAGGGGTGAGAGAAGGAAATGTTACCCACCAGCTCCCTTGTCCCTGGAGAAGCCATGCCACCTCTCTGAGATGTACTTCAAGAAGGAGAAACTGTGACTCCTAGTGCATCTCAGGAGATCCTCATATCATGGCATCTGCCCCCAGGTTACCTGCCTGCTTTCTGTACAGAAGCAGTGGTGTCCTCAGCTAGCCACAGGCTTTTAAAACTTTAGTCTTTGAGCCCTGCTGGTTGAAAAATCTCATGAAAATCAGCCCCTCTTGTTTTCTCAATGGCTTTGGAGAAGTGTTTTCTTTGTGCAGTACCTTGTGTGTGTGCACGGTCTCTCTCTCTCTCTCTCTCTCTCTCTGTCTCTCTGTCTCTCTGTCTCTCTCTCTCTCTCTGTCTCTCTCTCTCTCTCTTTTCCACAACCTGGACTCTCCTGCCTCCACAGCACCTGCAGTCTGTTTCTACCCCAAACCACATCTCCACGCCCACACCTCCTACCTTCCACGCTGTGGCCTTCCCTCTCCCTCTAGTTGTGCAGTTTGTTCTGTCAGTTCTCAGATGGGTTTCTTGGGTATTCAGAATGATTTGATATTTAGCTAGTTGTTTGAAGGATGGGGCAAGCCTGGGTTCCTCATACTACTCTGCCATCTTAGCATCTCACAGTCTTTGTTTAAAAGTGTATTTTGTCTGATACAAGTGAGGTGACCCTAACTTTTTATTCACTTCAATTTCCATGGAATGTAATTTCCATCCCCTTGTATTCAATCTGTATGTGGCTTTAGGTTTGAAAATCCATTCAGGTACCCTATGTGTCTTGATTGGAGGAGTTAGACCATTTACATTTAAAGTAATTATTGATAAGTATGTACTTATTGCCACTTTTAATTCTTTTCTGATTGTTCTTGTGGTTCTTCTCCATTCCTTTCTTCTTCTCTTGCTCTCTTCCCTTGTGATTGTTGTTACCTACTGTTTTATTTGGATTCTTTTCTCCTTATTTTTTGTGTATCTATTATAGGTTTTTGGTGTGTGCTTACCAAGAGATTGATACATAATGTCCTAAGTATATAGCAGTCTATAATAAGTTGATAGTACCTGAAGTTGAAATGTTATAGAAGTTCTACTTTTTTATCCAGTCTTCATGTTTTATATATATGATGTCATATTTTACATTTTATTTTGTATATCCCTGGATTACTTTTTGTAGATATCATTGATTTTTTTTTTTACCTCTGTTGTCTTTTACCTTCATACTAGCTTTGTAAGTAATTGATCTACCTTTATTGTATGTTTGGTTGACTCATGAAATTTTTTCCCTTTCATATTTTTCTTCCTTCTAATTAGGACCTATTAACATTTCTTATAAGGTTGGTTTAGCGGTGATGAACTGTTTAATTTTTTAACATTTTTATTTATTTATTTATTTATTTATTTATTTATTTATTTAGGTTTGGAAACTCCTGATTTCTCCTTCAGTTCTATAAATTTTTTTTTTTTACATTTATTTATTTTTGAGACAGAGAGAGACAGAGCATGAACGGGGGAGGGTCAGAGAGAGGGAGACACAGAATCTGAAACAGGCTCCAGGCTCTGAGCTGTCAGCACAGAGCCCGACGCGGGGATCGAGCTCACAGACCGCAAGATCATGACCTGAGCCGAAGTCGGCCGCTTAACCCACTGAGCCACCCAGGCGCCCCATCTCCTTCAGTTCTGAATGATATCCTTGTTTGGTGAAGTATTCTTGGTTGTTGTTGTTGTTGTTTTTCCTTCCAGGCTTTTGAATATATCATGTCACTCCTTTGGAGCCAGAAAAGTTTCTGCTGAAATTAAGTTTATAGCTGTATGGGGTTTTCTTTGAATGTAACCAGTTGCTTTTATCTTGCTTTTAATTTTTTTTCTTAATATTTAATCCTTGACATTTTAATTATAATGTATCTTGATGTGTATCTCCTCTTGTTTGGGGTTCTCTGTGATTCCTGGATCTGAATATGTGTTTCCCTCCCCAGGTCAGGGATGATTTTAACTATTATTTCTTCAAATAACTTTTCTGCCCCTTTGTCTCTCTCTTTTCATTCTGGAACCCCTATAGTGTGAATGTAAATATGCTTGTTTTGTCCCAAAGATCCCTTAGCTATCCTCATTTTTTTTCTTTTATCTTTTTGTTGTTCAGCTTGGGTGCTTTCCATTAACCTCTCTTCCAGATGGCTAATTTGTTCTTCTGCATCCTCTGCTATTGATTCTCTTTAGTGTTATTTTTATTTTAGTTATACTACTATTCAACTCTGATTGTTTTTTATATTTTCTATCTCTTTGTTGAAGTTATTACTCAATTTTCCATTGTTCTCTCAGTGAAAGATGTTCCACTGAGCATCTTCATGATAGTTTTTGAAGACTTTATCAAGTAGATTGCTTATTTTTATTCATTTACTTCTTTTTGTTTGTTTGTTTTGTCTTATCCTTTCATTTAGAGCATATTTCTCTGTCTCATTTTTTTTTGACTCTCTGTGTTTGTTTCTGAGACTCACAAGAGCTACTTTTCCTAGTCTTGAAGGACAGATCTCATATAGGAACATCCCCCACTGTTGACTGCTGTGTCTAGCAGCTCTGGCTGGAGTTGTAGCAGCCATGGGCTGAAAATCTCAGAGGACTCTCCACTGGGGTCACCCTGGTAGGATAGCTGGAGCTGATAAGGGTGTGATCCAGGGGTCTTGGGGCATTCCACACAGTGGGAACCCTCACAGGACAGTTGAAGCTGAATCAGGCACTGGTGGGTGGCACTGTTCTGGTGGGCAGCTGGAACTAAGGCACAGACCAGGGGTTTCTGTGGGGTGCTTTATACAGGGAACGCCTTGGCAAGATGACTGGATCTGAGATGGACATAGACTGGTGGCATTTCTGGGTGTTCCATAAATCTTTTTTTGCCATTTCAAAAATCTTCACAATGTCTTCACTAGGTGCTCTGGCAAGTTGTCTGGAGCTGATGTAGGTTTGGGCCTGGCATGTCCCACTGATGCTTTGCACATTTGTCACTTTGATGAGATAAATGAAACTATCATAGGCACTGTCTGGAAGTATTCTGGGGTGCACTACACTCAGGCCACCGCAATAGGATGGCTGGAGCTCAGGCAGGTGGGAGGGTATCACTTTGGGGCAAGGGCATGGGCTGGTGTGAGCTAGTGGCCCAGGGCTCACTAAGGGAGCCAGCTGGCCAGGTGCCATATCCTGCTCCTGTGTTTCCTATGATGATGGAGGAAGAGCATGAACAATGGTGCTTGCAAGCTTCTCTGATCTGAGAATTCTTGCAGCTCCCTCTAGGGCTGAGTCCTTTACACTTTTGTTGTCCATTTAAACCATTGTGTTGTTTCTGTGTCCTAGGGTGACTGGGGCTGGTGGGTTTATGGCCAGGTAGACTGCTTGGATCCTGCTCCTGTTTGAATTATAAGGTGTTCATAATAGTGTTCACCAGCTCCTTGGCACTGAAGAAGATTCTGCAGGTTTCATGCCATTTGGCAGTCATTTAAGAATTAGTTTCTTGGGGCGCCTGGGTGGCGCAGTTGGTTAAGCGTCCGACTTCAGCCAGGTCACGATCTCGCGGTCGTCGAGTTCGAGCCCCGCGTCGGGCTCTGGGCTGATGGCTCAGAGCCTGGAGCCTGTTTCTGATTCTGTGTCTCCCTCTCTCTCTGCCCATCCCCCGTTCATGCTCTGTCTCTCTCTGTCCCAAAAATAAATAAAGGTTGAAAAAAAAAATTAAAAAAAAAAAAAAAAAAAAAAGAATTAGTTTCTTTAAATTTTAGCTATTCTTTTAAACTGCACAGTTTTTTTTTGTCTGTGCTCCAGAGTGGATGAAACTGTTCCTGTTCCCTCAGTACTATCCTTCCCTACTGTAGTTTGCAGTGTCACAGTGGGGTTCCCTTAATTACGGTGTCTGTCTCTTGTGCCATTTGCTATATGGTCCCTCTCTTGTTTGTTGTGCAGAAGTTGTTCAGTGAGTCCTCATTTCTTTTTCAGGAGGAATTGCTCTAAAAGTAGGTGTAGGTGTAGAATCATTGTGTCCATATAAGGCATAAGTACCAACCTCACCATCTTGGATGCCCCACACCATTTCATTATGGTTTTGAGTTGTATTTCCCTGATGATTAGTGATGTTGAGCATCTATTCATGTGCCTATTGGCTGTCCATATGTCTTCTTTGGAAAAATGTCTGTCTATTCAGATCCTTTTCCATTTTTTCACCATATTGCTATTTTTGCTTGCTTTTGAATTGTATGAGTTCTTAATATATTTTGGATACTAACCACTTACCAGATACAGACATATCTCAGAGATACTGATTCAGTTATAGACCACAACAATGAAATGAATATCTAATAATGTGAGTCACATGAATTTTTTGGTTTCCCAGTGCATATAACATTTATATTCATGCTATATTATAGTCTATGGAGTATGCAATAGCATGTGTCTAAAAAAACAATGTATATACCTTAATTAAAATATAGTTTATTTCTAAAAAATGATAACTATCCTCTGAGGTTTCAGTGAGTTGCCACTTTTTTTGCTAGTGTAGGGTCTTGCCTTGATGTTTATGGGCAATAAATGTTTATGGGTCAGAATGATAATTGCTGGAAGTGTGTGTGGCTGTGGCAATTTCTTTCTTTCTATTTCTTCCTTCCTTCCTTCCTTCCTTCCTTCCTTCCTTCCTTCCTTCCTTCCTTCCTTTCTATTTGAAGCCTACCATCATTTATTTATTTATTTATTTATTTATTTATTTATTTATTTATTTATTTATTTTTATTTTTGAGACAGAGAGAGAGAGACAAATTAAGAGAAAGAGACAGAGGGGCAGAGAGAGAAGGAGACACAGAATCCGAAGCAGGCTCCAGGCTCCGAGCCATCAGCACAGAGCCAGACATAGGACTCAAACCCACACATGGTGAGATCATGACTTGAGCTAAAGTCAGATGCTTAAATGACTGAGCCACTCAGGTGTCCCATCATTTATTTTTTTAATTTAAAATTTAGTTAGTTAACATACAGTGCAATAGTGGTTTCAGGAGTAGAAGTCAGGGATTCCTCACTTTTACATAACTCCCAATGCTCATCACAAGTGCCCTCCTTCGTACCCATCACCCATATAGCCCATCTCCCACTCGCCTCCCTCCATCAATCCATTGTTTGTTCTCTATCACTAAGAATGTCTTATGGTTTGTTCCCTCTCTTCTCTCCCACCCCCTTCCCATATGTTCATCTGTCTTGTTCCTTAAATTCCACATATGAATGAAATCATATGGTAGTTGTCTTTTTCTGATTGATTTAATTGACTTAGTATAATAGGCAATTTCTTAAAATAAGACAATGAAGTTTGCTGTTGATTAACTCTTCGACTCACAAAAAATTTCTCTGAAACATGTGATGCTGCTGATTAATACTATTTTACCCACAGTAGAAGTTCTTTCAAATTTGGAGTCAGTCCTCTCAAACCCTGCTTCTGCTTTATTAGTTATGCAAAATTTGAAATGTTGTGTTATCTTTTTAAAAAATCTTCACAGAGGAAAG
Organism: Prionailurus bengalensis; assembly: GCF_016509475.1. Classification (NCBI taxonomy): domain Eukaryota; kingdom Metazoa; phylum Chordata; class Mammalia; order Carnivora; family Felidae; genus Prionailurus; species Prionailurus bengalensis. The sequence continues at coordinate 150,966,776 of NC_057343.1, read as the reverse complement.
AGTTAAGATGGCAGAGAAGTAGGGGGAGCCTGGGCTTTCCTCGTCCCTGAAACACAGCTATATTGATGTTAGATCACTTGGAACACCCAGGAAATCAATCTGTGGATTGGCAGAAGGATCTCTACAGTTGGAGAGATAGCTTGGCAGGTGTGAGGTATGTGGAAGTGAATTGGGGAAAAGAAAAACAGCCACACCACAGAGGGGAGAGAACCCTTTCCTTGGAGAGACAAAGGGAGAGAAAGAAAGAGGGGTTGAGATAGTGCGGCATCAAGTTAACAGAAGAGGAAAACCTCTCTGGACCACGGATGGAGAATAAGAAGTACTGAGTGGCCAGTTCTTTTTTGCAAACAGTATCTGGAGCTTAAACTCTGAAGTTGTGGAAGTGTGTGACTTTGGAATGGAGCTGTGGAGCACCCTCCCGGGAAGGAGAGAGCTTCCCCAGAGTGCGTAGCATGGTGTAGGGATCTCTGGGGCGCACTGGGAGAGAGCATTCCCCTTCCTGGAGTATTTTTGGAAGACGGTTTATTGCCTTACAAGGACAAAGGACCCTGCAGTGCCAGCCAAAGGCCTCTTATCGGCAGGGGACAGAGGCGCACCCAGAGAGAACATAACATTTGCTGCTGCACCATAAATTGCACACAGTGTATAGGCCTGGGACTGTTTCTCTGGGACAGGGGACTTCACACAGTGTGGAGGGGCTCTACCCAAGAGGAGGGGAGTGTATCTGCATGGTGCCTGTCCTTTAAGACTTTGGGTTTTGAATCCCAGCCATGTACCAAAGAAAAACCACAGGACATTTGTGGCACAGGGCCAGGTGACTGCCCTTGCTATTTGGTGAGGGCTGCCTGAACAGCAGGTAGGGAGGGGGTATGAGATATCAGGTCTGAGGACAAGAGTTTAGGGTGGCACCGTTTTGCCCCCAATGTCAACACAATGGGACTTCAGAGAGTAACACAGCAGTCCCCTCATGGAGGCAAGTCCCACTTACACCAAACCCCGACACCACTCCATCCCATGCCTGGTGACTGCTTATATTTACTGGAGCAAGACTGGCTCAGCCAAAGCAGTGGACCTCTCCTCCAGACCAGCACAGCCAGCATCCCCCAAGCCCAAAGTGCACTGCAAAACCAGGGCTTCAAAACAATGCCTACAGTTATTTTTCCTTTGTTTCTTTCTTCTGTTTTTTTCTTGTGGAATCAGGCTCATGGTTTCTTGTTTCTTTTTTTCTTCATTTCCTTTTCACCTTTTTTGGATCAGGCTTTTTTTTTTTTCTTTTTTCCTTTTTTTCCCTCTCTTTTTCTTTGGAATCAAACTACAGGGTTTTTTTTTTCTGTTTGTTTGTTTGTTTTTGTCCTGTTTTCTAAGATCAGGCATCCTGCCCCCTGCCCCCCACCACCACCTCCACCAACCTTTTTTTCTTCAACAAAGACAGTCTCTTCAGCAAATGGTGTTGGGAAAATGAGAGCAATGTGCAGAAGAATTAAACTGGACCACTTTCTTACACCATATACAAAAATAAATTCAAAATGGATGAACGACCCATCCAATCTGAGATAGAAAACCATCAAAAACCTACAAAATTCCTACAAAATAAGCAACAACCTCTTTGACCTCGGCCTCAGCAACTTCTTATTAGACATGTCTCTGGAGGCAAAGGAAATAAAAGCAGAAATGAACTACTGGGACCTTATTAAGGTAAATAGCTTCTGCACAGTGAAGGAAACAATCAACAAAACTAAAAGGCAACCAACAGGATGGCAGAAGATACTTGCAAATGACATAGCTGATAAAGGGTTAGTATCCAAACTATATAAAGAACTTACCAAACTCAACACCCATAAAGCAAAAAATCCAGTGAAGAAATTGACAGAAGACATGAATAGACACTTTTCCAAAGAAGACATCCAGATGGCTAACAAACATTGAAAAGATGCTCAACATCACTCATCATGAGAGAAATACAAATCAAAACCATAATGTGATACCACCTCACACCTGTCAGAATGGCTAAAATTAACAACCCAGGAAACAATACATGTTGGTGAGGATGCAGAGAAAAGGGATCTCTTTTGCACTGTTCTTGGGAATGCCAACAGGTGCAGCCACTCTGGAAAAGTATGGAGGTTCCTCAAAAAATTAAAAAGAGAACTACCCTGCAACCTAGCAATTGCACTACTAGGTATTTATCCAAAGGAGACAAAAATGCTGATTCGAAGGGGCACATGCACCCCAATGTTTAGAGAATCACTGTCAACAATAGCCAAATTATGGAAAGAGCCCAAATGTCCATCAACTGATGAATGGATAAAGAAGTTTGGGTATATATATAGAATGGAATACTACTCGGTGCTCAAAAAGAATGAAATGTTGCCATTTGTAACAACATGGTTGGAACTAGATTGTATTATGCTAAGTGAAATAAATCAGTCTGAGAAACACAAATATATGATTTCATTCATCTGTGGAATTTAAAAAACACAACATAGGTGAAGGGAAGGAAAAATAAGATAAAAACAGAGTAGGAGGCAAACCATAAGACGCTCTTAAATACAGAGAACAAACTGAGGATTGCTGGAGAAGTTTGTTGGGAGGAGTGGATAAATGGGTAATGGGCATTAAGGAGAGCACTGGTTTGGATGAGCACTGGGTTTCACGGAAATGATGAATCACTGGGTTCTACTCCTAAAACCAATACTACACTGTACGTTAAATATCTTGAATTTAAATAAACTTTTAAAAATCTTCACAACAACTTCACTAGGAGTAGATTCTATCTGTAAAAGACATATTCCTTACTCATCCATAAAGCAACTCCTAATTTGTTCAAGTTTGATTTTGAGATGGTGGCAAGTCATAATAATAATGAAAAGCTTGAAATTTTGCAAGAATTAACAAAATGTGACACAAAGTGTGCAAAGGCTATTGAAAAAATGGCACTGCAGACTTGCCTGATGCAGAGTTTATTCAAACCATGAATTTTTGTTAAAAAAAAGGGGGGGGGCAATTATTTAAGCCCAGTAAAAGAGCCCAAAGTATAACATAAACAGGTAGGTCTGTATTTCATTTACAAATACCTTCTCCCATTCAGTAAGTTGTGTTTCATTTTGTTGATGGTTTCCTTTGCTGTGCAGAAGCTTTTTTTAGTTTGATGTATTCTCATTACTTTATTTTTGTGCCTGTATCTTTGAAGTCAGGTCTAAGGGAAAAAAACATTAAGACGGATGTCAATGTTTTGTTCTAGGACTTTTATGGTTTCATGTCACACATTCAAGTCTTTAATCCATTTTGAGTTAGTTTCTGTGTATGGTGTAAGAGAGCAATCCATACCAATTCTTTTACATGTAGTTTTCAAGTTTTGTCAGCACCATTTATCAATGAGATGGTCCTTTCCCCATTGTATATTCTTGTCTCCTTAGACATAAATTAACTGATAGTGTATGTGTGGGTTTGTGTCTGAGATCTCTATTCCCTTCCAGTGATCTATATACATCTGTATTTATGGCAATACCATACTGTTTAGATTACTATATCTTTGTGGTACAGTTTGAAATCATGGTGCATGATATCTCCAGCTTTGTTCTTCTTTGTCAAAATTGTTTTAGCTATTCGGGTCTTCTATAGTTCCATACAAATTTTAGAATTATTTCTTCCAATTCTGTGAAAATTTTCAGTAGAATTTTGATAGGAATTTCATTGAAACTGTAAATTATTTTGGATAGTATGGATATTTTCACAATAGTAATTCTTCTAATCCATTAGCATGGGGCATCTTTCTTTTTACTTGTGTCATGTTCACTTTTTTTGTCAATGTGTTAGAGTTTTCAGTGTACAGGTCTTTCACTTCCTTGGTTAAATTTATGCCTGGGTATTTCATTTTTTTTCTGATATGATGATAAATGGGATTGTTTTCTTGATTTCCCTTTTGGATCATTTGTCAGTGTATAGAAATGCAACAGATTTTGTATATTTTGTATCTTGCAACTTTACTAAATTCATTCATTCCAACAGTTTTTCTGGTAGAGGTTGAAGATTTTTTGGTATATAATATGTCTTCTGCAAATAGTGACAATTTACTTTTTTTCAGTATGTGTATCTTCCTTCCTTCCTTCCTTCCTTCCTTCCTTCCTTCCTTCCTTCCTTCCTTCCTTCCATTCATCCATTCATCCATGCATCCATCCATGCATCCTTCTTCCTTTCCCTTTCTTTCTTCCTTTCTTTCAGCCTAATTTCTGTGGTTATACTATGTTGAATAAAAGTAGTGAGCATGGGCGTCTTTGTCTTATTCCTGATCGTAGAAGAAATGCTTTCAGCTTTCCACCATTGAATATGGTATTAGCTATGTGTCATATATGGCCTTGTGTTGAGGTATATTCTCTCTATACCCACTTTGTTTAAATTTTTCTCACAGGGGCACCTGGGGCCTCAGTTGGTTGTGCATTTGACTGTTTGACTCTTGATTTCAGGTCATGACCCCAGGGTCATGGGATCAAGCCCTGCATCAAGCTTACTTGGGATTCTCTCTCTCTCTCTCTCCCTTCGATTCTCCCCTCTCTCCCACTCATGCTCTCTCTAGATACAAAAAAATTTTTTTAATTACTGTAAATGAATGTTGGATTTTATGAGATTTTTTTCTGCGTCTATTAAGATGATGGTATAATTTTATCTTCCATTTTGTTGACATGATATTACACACTGATTGATTTACATATGTTGAACAGTTCTTGCATCCCTGAAATAAATTCCATTTGATCACAGTGTATGATACTTTTAATGTATTGTTGATTTCAGTTTGGTAATATTTTTGAGGATTTTTGCCTCTGTAATCATCAGGGCTATTGGCTTGTATTCTCCCTTTTTTATGGTCTCCTTGTCTTGTTTTGGTATCAGGATAATGTTAGCTTTGTAAAATGAGTTTCAGAGCTTTCCCTTCTCTCTAATTTTTTGGATGAGTTTGAGAATGATAGGTATTATGTTTGGTAGAATTCACCAATGAAGCTGTCTGGTCCTGAAGTTTTGTTTTGTGGGAGGTTTGGGGTTGCTGATTCATTCTTCTTACTAGTAATTGGTTTATTCAGAATTTCTCTTTCTTCATGATTGAGTCTTAGAAGATTGTAAATTCCTAGGAATGTATCCATTTCTTCTAGGTTATCCAATTTGTTTGCCTATAAATGTTCATAGTAGTCTCATGATCTTTTTTATCTCTGTGGTATTAGTTGTAAGTTCTCTTTTATTTCTAATATTATTTATTTGAAAACTTTCTTTTTCTTTCTGGGTGAGTCTATCTAAAGATTTGTCAATTTTATTTATCTTTTCAAGGAACCAGCTCTTAGTGTCATTGATCTTTCCTATTGTCTTTTTAATCTCTATTCCATTGATTTTCACTTTGATCTTTGTTACCTTCTTTTTTCTAAAATGCTGGGCTGGGGCGCCTGGGTGGCTCAGTCGGTTGAGCGACCAACTTTGGCTCAGGTCATGATCTCAGAGTTTGTGAGTTCAAGCCCCATGTCAGGCTCTGTGCTGACAGCTTGGAGCCCGGAGCTTGCTTCTGATTCTGTGTCTCCCTCTCTCTCTAACCGCCACCCCCCCCCCCCCCCACTCATGCTCTGTCTCTCTCTGTCTCAGAAATAAATAAACGTTAAAAAAATTTTTTTTTAAATGCTGGCCTTTATTTGTTCTTCTTTTCCTAGTTCGTTTAGTTGTAAAGTTAAATTGTTTGTTTGGGATTTCTCTCTGTTTGAAGATAGGCCTGTATTGCTAGGAGCTTCTCTTGGAGAACTGCTTTTGCTGCTTCCCATAGATTTTTGTTAATGTATCTCAGTTTTCATTTGTCTCTGGGTACTTTTTTCTCCCCTGATTCCTTCTATGAGCCAGTGGTTTTTCGGTAATATGTATTTGTAGCTTTTTCAGTTTTCTTTGCCCATTGTGGTCAGAAGTGATTCTTCATATGATTTCTGTATTCTTGATTTCAGTGTTCAATGTTTTATTGCCTCAACATTTAATGTTTCCTGGAGAATGTTCCCTATGCTCCTGAGAAGAATGTGTATTCTGTTGTTTTGGGATGGAATGTTTTGTATATATCTGTTAAATCCCTCCCATTTAATGTGTCATTTATGACTGATGTTTTCTGATTAATAATCTGTCTTGGATGATCTATCCATTGATGTAAATGGGTTGTTAAAATACCCTATTGTTATTATATTGATGTCAATTTCTCCCCTTTGGTCTGTTAATATTTGCTTTGTATAATTTGGTGCTTATAAGTTGAGTGCACTTTTATTTATAAATGCTATATCTTCTGAAAAGATTCACCTTTTTATCATTATGTAATTATGTCCACCTTTGTCTTTTATTATAGCTTTGTTTTGAAGTCTATTTGGTGATATCCATATAGCTATGACAGCTGTCTTTTTGCTTCCATTTGCATGGAATACCTTTTTTGAATTCCTTCACTTTCAATCTTTGGGTGTCCTTAATTCTAAAGTGAGTCTTTTATGGGCAGTTTATGGATGTGTCTTATTTCTTAACCCATTCAGCCACTTTATGCCTTTTGATTGGACAATTCAGTACATTTACATTTAAAGTAATTATTGATAGGTATGCACTTATTGTAATTTTGTTATTTTCTAGCTGTTTTTGTAATTTATCTTTTCTTCTTCCTTTTCTCTGTTCCTTTGTGGTTTGATGATTTTCTTTAATGTTCTGTTTGGATTTCTTTCTCATTTTCTTTTGTGTTTTTACTATAATTTTACTTTGAGATTACTGTTTGGTTCATACATATCATCCTGTATTTATAGCAGTCTCTTTTAAGTTCATGGCAACTTAAATCTGAACACATTCCCAAACTCTTCGTGTTTACTTCCACATTTTGTATTTCGTATTTTTATTTTACTTTAGACATGTTTTTATTTTATGCATCTATTAACTTGTTACATTTTATTTTTACTACCTTTATTCCTTTAACCTTCATATTAGCTTTAAAAGTAATTAATCTACTACCTTTATTATATATTTACTTTTCTAGTAAGATTTTTGCTTACATATGTTTTCCTCTTAGTAATTAGTACCATTTCTTTAATGGTCCCTTTAATATTTCTTGTAAGGCAATTTAGTTGTAATCAACTCCTTTCGCTTTTGTCTAGAAAATTCTATCCTTCAAATCTGAATGATAACTTTGCCAGGTAGAGTATTCATGGTTAGACATTCTTCCCTTTCAGCACTTTGACTAGTGTGGTTTGTATATTTTCTGCTGAGAAATCTGCTCATAGCTTTATGGGGTTTCCTTTGCAAGTAACAATTTGTTTTCCTCTTGCCACTTACAGTTGAAAAAAAGAGAATCTTAACTTTTAACATTTTAATTATAATGTGTGTTGGTGTGGATTTCTTTGTGTCCATCTTATTTAGAACTCCATGGGTTTCTTGGAACTGGATGTCTATTTACTTCTTTAAATTAGGAAAGTTTTCAGCCATTATTTCTTCAAATAAGTTTTCTGCCCCTTTTTGCCTCTCTCTTCTCCTTCTTGGGCCTCTTTAATGCAAAAGTTACTACCCTTGATGTTTTCTCATAAGTCTCTGAAATTATATTTTTTTAAAAAAAATACTATTTTTCTTTTTGCAGCTATGTCTGGGTGAGTTCCATTATTTATCTTACAGCTGGATGGTCTGTTCTGCTTCATCCAGTCTGCTGTTAAGCCCTTCTGGTGTACTTTTCAGTCCAGTTGTTGTGTTCTTCAGCTCTGTGGCTTCCGTTTGGTACTTTGATATGTTTTCTCCCTCTTTGTTGGAGTTCTCGCTGTGTTCCTCCATTTTTCTCCCAAGTTCATTAGCATCTTTATGACCATTACTTGAAATTCTTTATCTGGTAAATTACTTTTTAATCCATAGCATTAAGGTCTTTTCTGAGATGTTGTCTTCTTCATTTGGAATGTATTTCTTTGTCTCCTCATTTTACTTGACTCCATTTCTATGTAATAGGTGAAAGAGCTATGACTTTCAGTCTTGGAGAGGTGTCCTTCTATAGGTGATGAACCTACTTGCCTTAGCTGGTGGTTGTCTCTCTAACCTTTGTGATTGTGTAAACTGTCTGACTTATTACTGATACACTCCAGTTGTTGAAGATATGCCAAAATCTATCCGTGGAAGAATCTCATTTAGCATCTAGTTGCAGGCTGATTGGAAGCCAGCCATTTAAAGTATGCACATAGGGGCGCCTGGGTGGCGCAGTCGGTTAAGCGTCCGACTTCAGCCAGGTCACGATCTCGCGGTCCGTGAGTTTGAGCCCCGCGTCAGGCTCTGGGCTGATGGCTCAGAGCCTGGAGCCTGCTTCCGATTCTGTGTCTCCCTCTATCTCTGCCCCTCCCCCGTTCATGCTCTGTCTCTCTCTGTCTCAAAAATAAATAAATGTTAAAAAAAAAATTTTAAAAATAAAATAAAATAAAGTATGAACATATATACAGTCCTGAGAGTCCACAATTGTAATCCCTGTTTGCTTCCAGACCGGGATATCTGGTGTTGTCCTTTAGGGAGCAGTTGCAAAAATCAGGGGTCCATATAAGTGTATAAGCTCTTTTCAAGGAAATCTTGTTAAGCTGTAATGAGGCCAGGGGACATGCAAGGATGATGTATATTTTGCATATTTGCTTATTTTGCATAAGCATATTTGCTTATTTTCCCTGGGAGTGCCTCCTTAGCCTCTAGATGTATGGCAACCTAAAGTCTGTCAGTCTAAAGCTCCAGTCTAGGAAATAGGCCTTTTTCAAAGGAATACTGGATTGTGTTTCAGTCATCTGTGTAGTGATATGGGAGCATGGGGCAAGCTGAGGGCAAGGTGCAGACTAACAGCACCACCGCCCCCACCCCCCGACTCCCAGTGGGATGTGTATGATATTCCTTGGACACTCCAGACTATCCCAAAACAGGAAAGGACAAAAAAACAAATGGTTAAACTGATAAGCGTTTCCACCAGTTTACCAGAAAAAGGCAATCCCATCACAGCCTGAAGTCCAAGAACTCCCTATTGTCTTAATGTTACTGCTTTGCTAGAGGGAAAAACAACCTTAGCTTGACAATAGCGAGGCCACCCATAAGTCTTTAGCATGTGAGTCTCTTTGGAAACTCCCTCTTGACTTTATTCCCCCCGCTCCATAAAAGGTTGCCCCCTACAACAAATGTGCAGCTCTTCGTGCCCATGGGTCCTGTCCCCATGTTTTAATAAAATGACCTTTTTGCACCAAAGACATCTTGAAGAATTATTTCTTAGTCATCCGCTCCAGACCCCACAAACCCACTATCACCCCAGAACTTCATCATAGTGCCCGCCAAGAACCCTTTCTGATTGTTGCAGTCTGATGGTGTTAGAGAATGCAACCCTCTTGGCCACTAAGGCTAGGTAATCAAGAGATGTCCTCTGATGGGCTGTCTGTGCCCACTGGCTTGAGCAAGTCATCTGGAGAGGGGTGGGTATGGGGCAAGCTCACCAGCTTCAGAAAGGCTGTAAGGGAAATGTCTTGACTGCCTGAGTCCACATTCTTCAGCAGTACGGTAGGATGGTACCTTGTCTGTGCACTCATGCCAGCTTTAGGCTAGAAGTGGGAGGCTATTGAGACAGTTCTCACTCACCAGCCCTAGACAGAAAGTGAGGGAGTGTCAAAACCACCAGTGCTCACAGACTTTAGCTAGGGAGCTGGAGAACTCTGAAACCGTTGGTGCTCATCTGCTTTAGCCAGGGAATAGGAGAATGCTGCTACTGCCAACCTCATCCAGTGCCTTGACCCCTCACCCCTGCCTATTCCAGGAATATGACAAGAAGGTTCCTCATGAGAGCTTGCTCACCTGTGCTAGTAGACTATATGGAGAGTATAATGATGTTGTCAGCCAACATCTCCATCATCTCCTGGGAATGTGTGAACTGTCCCCTGCCTCTCCAGCTGATGGTCTCAAATCAGCAAATAAATTTCCCTCCCATATACTCTAGGCACTTTCAAATTGCTTTTTTTTCCCTTGTGATCTTGAGGTGAATGAGACCACCTACATGCCTTCCAAAAGGTAATTTCTGTTTCTCATAGCACTTTAGAACCCCCAGACATCTATCTCATTGGCTTTCTAAGCCAGATGTTCTGGGGATGCACCTCTCCAGAGCAGATCCCAGGGGCTGAGGTGCCCAATGTGGGGCATCAACCCCTTGCTCCTCCAGAAGTGTCTGTCTGATGAGATCCCTCACTATTGTGTGTCTCAGTATTAGGGGTGGGGATTTTTATGAGATCATGTCTCTGCCTTTCCTAACCATCTTCATATGGTCCTTTAATCCTTTGTTGTGGGGAGCAGTTCATCTAGCTTTCAGATCTTTTTTCAGATGGAAATGATCTATGTGTACAGATTTGGTGTCTCCGTGGTAGGAGGTGAGTTCAGGATCTTTCTACACTGCTATCTTTGACCTTCTCCTCTCTTCAAGGCTTAAATTCATTTGTCCCTTCCTGTGCACCCAACCTTCTGAATATCATTAGTGAACTCCCTACAATTCCAAGTCCATGATCCTTCCATTCTATTATTTAGTAAATGATTTATTTTCCCAGGTACTATAATATTCTCTGGAGATAAGTTAACAAAATAGACAAAAATTCCTGCTCTTAAGGAGTTTACACCTTATTGGGCAAGGGAGGAAATGGGAAAGAAATTAAATAATAAAGTAAAATATACAGATGGTAATACACGCTATGGAGAAAAGCAAAGTAAGAGTGAGTAGAGAGTGTGTTTGTGAAGGTATAGGGCAGGGAAGGTGTGGTTTTATTTTATTTTTTTATTTTAAATTTTATTTATTTTGAATAAGAGCATGAGCTGGGGCAGGACAGAGAGAGGGAGAGAGAGAATCCCATGCTGAAAGTGGAGCCAGGTGCTGGGCTTGATTTCAAGACCGAGATCATGACCTGAGCTGAAATCAAGAGTCCTGTGCTTAACCTACTGAGTCACCCAGATGCCCTGAGTGTGGTTTTAAATAGAGTGTTTGGGATAACCGTCACTGGAAAAGTGTCAGTTGAACACCGTGCAAAATAAAGGAATCAGTCATTGGCATAAATATTCAAAGCAGAAGGGAAAAGGCAATGGCAAACTCCCAAAAGCAGATAATGATTCTGGACTCAATTTTGAAAAAGACGGGGAGTGTTGAGGATATTGACAGAGTTGTGCCATGATCTGACTTGCATTCGTGCTTTGTGCTAAGAGTAAATGAATCTAAAGCTCTGTGCAGGTAAATGTAGGGTGGAAGATGTAAAAATGAGAGTCTTGAGTACAGACGGAGAAGTTAAAAGCAAGAAGGTTCATGGAAACTTCCAAAGAAAGTGTGTGAGAAGAAAAATCAAATAGGGGCAATAATGGAAGTTTGCTGGATATTAATAGGTAAGGGAAGAAAGAGATATATGAACTTAAAGAATCCAAGAAAGAACTGGTCAAAAACAAATGGGAAAAATGAACAGGCCTGAAAGGTAAAGACTGTTGAGGTTCATTAAGGACCCAGATAAGCCTAGAACCATTAATTTGGACTCAGCGAAATTTGGACTGACATAGGGTTGTTTGGTAGGTTTAGCAGTACTACTCTGCCAGGATAGCATAGAAGCCTTGTTGAAGAATTGATTCAGAGTTGTGGTTCTGTTGAGCAGGTGCAATAAACAATAGAAACATCAAATAATTGAGATTCAGATGAGAGAAAGTGGGTAAGATATTCAACCACATGGTTCCAGGCAGGGGAAGAGTCAATAAATCCAAAAGAAGGATAAATAATGAGGAAACATAAGCATAAAGAAGCATGATGCATCTAAGGTCCTGAAGAGCCAATTTAATGGGAATGAGGTTGAGATTGTGGATGCAAAAGAGTTGTTCGAGAGTGGGATATGGGTGATTTCAATTTTTAAGGTGGAACATAATACAACAAAATATAATTATATTGAACTTACTTAAAAGTTGATATGTTTGTTTAAAATATCTTAGACTATAGACATTTTCATTTCATGATATAAATTTTGCTATTCTCATTTAACCTTTTTGGCTGTTGTCATAAAATCCCATATTAAAAGATTGTCTTCCAGGTGTTTTTAGTTAGAGATATCTGTTCTAGTATATGCCAACTGACTGCTATGAGCAACACTGAGGGTCCCAATGCAGCAAAGCTGCCTCCATTGTACAGAATCCTCTTGTCATAAGGCTTATTTCACAACGGATGCAAGCATTTTACTCAGACTTGCATAGTTCTAGGGAGTCCAAACATCTTGAAAGAAGTTTTTGCTGTGATCAAATGGCAAAATGCCATCTGAGTGGGTTTTCTTTTCTGTTAAATAGTCTGAATTAAAAGCATTCACAATTAGTAAAGCCAAAGAAAACAAGACATATAGAAGCAAAGATGTATTATTTAAATAGAAATGTCGTGCTTACTACCAATTATAATCATAAGGATTACATAGATAACAGATGACTGTTACAGATACAGACATAGATAAAAGACAATAGCTAGCTAGATGACTTTTGTTCTCCTTTTAAACTGTAGTTGAATAACTCTTTGAGCAAGGTAACATAGTTCACTCGTTCTGCTCATGCTTCTCCAAGTTTTCTGTGTCTTTTTTTCTAAATCAGCAGAGCAAGTTCTGTCGGGTGTGATTTTCTTTTTTGGAGTCAAAGCTGAAGCAAATTGCTTCACCTTCTCTCAGGTGAAGGGCACTACTTTGAGTTTGCTGCTGGTCCCTTTAAGTTCCCATTACTAAGTGTGAACCTAAATTTGCAGTTTTGCCCCCCTTTTCCTAGTATTAAAATCTGCCTGGCTGTGGAATGGATGCTCACCACATTAAAGCTGTATGTAAAATCATGACAAATTGACCTCAAAGGCTCCTTTGGTCATTAATCTCCAAATGTCCCTCTCTTATGTATAACCCACAAAGGAAGAACTTGGTAACTCCCTGCAACAGAACGAAATCAAAATTTTATGGTCCTCAAAAGTAGTGCTCCCGAAAGTAAATTCAGCGGCACAAGGTCCTCCTATTTCACTTCCACCAAATAACCACTTTTCCTGTACCATTAATAGAGAATTTATCCAAAAAAAAAAAAAAAAAAAAAAAGAATTCCATAAAAGCTTAGCTAGATGTTAAGAAAAAGAAGTAAACTAAATGAAAGAGTTAATAAAAGGGACGATAACATCAGGCATAATTTGATGGATCATGTCCACCAATGTGTTAAAATAGGAAATAAAAGAAAAACTGTGGCGAAAAAAGAGAAAAAGGAACAAAGTCCCAGAGACGTATAAAGGGAAAATGAAGAAATGAATGAAAGAAGGCGATGAGAAGTTAAATTTTAAAATAGAGGATGGAGAATTTCTTTTAAAACATAACATTATTATTTTAATAGTAATATTAAAATATTAAATCCCAGGGTGATTAGTAAACAAAGATAAAATATTTTCTTTTTAAAATTCTGTTTACATGCCACTGTTATGTTTTTTTTAAATTTTTATTTAGTGTACTGCCGTTTAATTAAAAATGTCAATACCCCTTTCTTATATCATTGAGTGTATTATTTCATATAAATACTTTCACATGAAAAGAATAATCACACAGTGTCTCAAATGCAGAGGACCCATTATGTGTGTACATTAGTCAGAATATTCAATTCTACTTGAATAAACACAATTATAGTGCTCACATTTTTAAATTTCCTGGATGCCTAACTATTCCATCAGTGCTTTAGGATTACCCACTTATTTCAAGTGTAATTGGGATATTCCCCCCAAAAATCTATATTTCTTCTTTATTATAGACATGTGCTCAGATTTATTCAAACAGGGAACAATTTCTGCAGCATCCTTTAAAAATAAATAAAGTATCTGATGGTGATTGTTGTGTTGCAGGTTCAGACGTTTTAATGTATTCCTCCTTGGAAAAAAATAACAACTAGGAACAATAATCACAGGCAAAACTTTGCAACACCAATTGCCTTGAAAAGGAAACAAATATTTCCCACACACACAAGAAAAAATACTGTCCATTCCTGTCAGCCTTTTCAACCTCTTTTGTGTTCCAAGAAATTGCGAGTAATGAAAACAGGGCAGAGCCAATCAAATGGGTGTGTATACTAGTGCACTGTGAGAGTTGAAAGCTCTGCATTTAAAATAAGGTTTATGCATAATTCATAACCTATGCATGTTTATGTAAATTACCAAAGGCGGAAGTGTATACGAAACCAGAATCTGAGGTAAAATGACGATGTTATAATATACTGCTGGACTTGCACCTCGCCAATTCAACATATCCCCGTTATACTATTCTTGAAAATTACATCATGTGCCAGTTCACACTAAGAAATCGAATAAAACTTTGGCTTACACACATTGTATACTTTTCAACATTTCCTTCAGGTTCAATATAATATTAAACACCGACATTTAGCCATATATAATTCGAACAGCCCGGGAATAAAGATGTACATATATATTCCTGTTAATGGGTGTTAGGAAAGTTGGGAGAAATAGAAACAGTGCCTGGAAATTTAATTTAAAGATAGGAAGGTTTTTAATGTATAGGAATTTTCAGTTAAAAAAAAAAAGAAAAACAAAAAGGAAATGAACCCTTCCATCATTGAAAACGGTAAATTTTGGAGTATAAAATAGTATTTGGAAGGCAACTTCCCATCTAACATGGAACACTGGAGTGGTTTCTGGTGGTGACATTCAGCTCAGACTCATCTTCTGGGTTAAAGTGTTCTTTTGAATCAGTCATTGTGGGCTGCCAGCAGAGGAGAAGAGCTCATTTGCATGAGCTCTCCACCTCCTGGTCAGCTCTGAAAATCTTGGCAGCTTAGCCCTGCAATTGGCAAAGGAGTGTTTCAAAAAAAAAAAAAAATTAATAAATAAGGGCTTCCAAACAAAACATTGTTGCTGAATTAAGTCCAATGCACCTGAAATTCATTGCTCTGTTATCTCTTAAATTGTTGTAAATATAGCAGGCATTTTAAAGTCATTTCTGTTTATTCCCTTCCTAATGTACTGTGTGAGCCATTTTTCACATGTGTTAACGTACTATATGCAAATGGCGTTTAATGTGTTTTATTCACAGAATGCATTTGCAAATCATTTTGTGTATGGAGGAAAGCAGTTGCTTCACTTTTGCATGTGACACAGAAAAGGAGGAATACATATCACTATATTTCTAAAACGAGAGAACATTTAAATGAAATGAGGAAAGCCCACAGATGCTACAATAGAAATTTTCCATGTTTCTAATTTACCTATTAGTACCTTTTTCACAGACTTTCAAAATAGGGAGCTGAATTTCTCTTGCTAGGAATTTTAAGCTCTTGTCATTAAAAACAATTATCCCTTCCATTATTCGTGCTCAAGTTCACGGGTACTGTTCCTCTTAGAAATCAAAAGAAATGCTCAGAAAACAGCAAACACTTCTAGGTGAAGCAAAAATTAATTTAAACATTTGTGCTCCATGTTCTACCACAGTAACTGAGAGTGATTTCTCACACATCTAATCATCATGTATTTTATTCATGGCATTTAAAGACTTTCAAATAATTTGCAGCAGAATTTATTTTACTTTAAATTGTTCTCATACACTAAACTATATAAAAATCAGTAGGTATTTACAAATTGCAGAGTGGATTAAATATTGACGATGTATTAAAATTCCATTTTTGTGTATTAAATATGTAACAAAAATGAACATCTCTAATTGTGATAAAAATAATGTGAGGAATGTGTACAGCATAATGCTTTTATTCTACTAATTTATAGAAATAGGTCCCTAAATGGTTATTATTTTCATTCCATGTATATAGAATGACCAGGAAAATGCTGGCAATTACTCTGTGAATGGTGTTCTACCCTGGCATGAAGCTATAACTAATTTGCATATAGCATTGTTGGAAATGAAGCCTGTGACATACAGATCATCATCAACATTGGGAATTCACACTGCCAACTGTACCTCCTCATACAAATACATACTGCCACTTATGGATCAAAGAGAGTGTTGCGACTGTCGTCCTTAGCTATTAAAACACATCACGCTACCAGAATTTTAAAACATGTTCTAGAAGTGGGATATTTATCATTAGAAGGATGGCTTTTTTCTTTGTTATGTAAACAAAAGGAATTCTCTTAAAACTTACTCCATCGAGATATTTATCTTTTACTTATGTCGTATTTTCCCCAAAAGAAAAATCAGAGTACAAATTTTTTTAAAATAATTTGATATATTAGCAAACACACTTTATGTTTTTCTATTGACAGGAAGAACATTTAACAGTAAGAGAAAGATTAAAATGTAGGTAAAAATCCACTAATTTTTGAACAATGGCTTAGTAGTTTCTATGGCGACATGAGTCCACAAATAGAAACTCAAGAGTGGCAATTTTTACCTAATTTATCAAATAAATAAGCAAAAGAGAACTTTAAGTTACCTGAATAATTACCTCAGTGATTGCTTTCGTGTTGCATATAGAGACTGGCTTATGTTTTACTATTCATCTTTATTTTAAAAAAAAATGTTTTTCTGTGCATTTTAGAAGACTACTTTGAATTTCACAAAATAAGGGATTTTTATTATTACTTGACATACATAAAAGCTTTCTTGACAACAAAATAGTGAATTGGTTATGAAACTTGAAGAGAATTGAGCTCCCAGCACTAAGATCTTTTCTACCAAATTTTTGAAAGAGGGCGTGTGAATGTATTACAGAATTCACATCTGCCCTATGGGACTGTCTATAGCAGATTGTTTCTATACATTTTATGTCAAGACTTGCCTACTGAGGCATATACAATAGGTATGCACTTGAGTATAATTTATAAAGTATGCTTACAAGATATTTCTCTAATGTCTTCACCTACTGCCTATTACCTTTCTTGCCCTCTAATTTTCATGAGGCTCCGCTGTGCATCTTATTTTCTATTTAGCGAAGAAGTTGAGTGATCGGTTATGGATGATAACAGAAAAAATCAGTCAAATGTGGACAAGGCTGGCCTGATAAGACTGCAATGAAGTATGCTTTTGGTTGTGTAATAATTTTCCAGCTGTGTTCTAGTTTAAGAAAATGTCCAACATGACATCCCTAGCTTAACTCAGTCACACATTTCATACAGGTAGTATTTTTCAGATGACACCAAGTTCGAAGGGGTTGCTAACACTTCAGAAGAGAAGATCAGAATTCAAAGTGACCTCGATAAATTGAAGAAACAGCGTGAACCAGATGAAATACTAGCTGCCCTCAGGTCCTACAGGGGGAAAAATACATCTGAGCTAGAATTCATCACTCATTTATTCATTCATCAAATATTTATTGAATGCCTACTATGTGCCAGCCACAAGCTGAGTGTCATTTAATGCAAATGTAGTTTTAGTTAGAAATCTGTCCTCTACTTTAATGCATAACTGGCCTCCTTTAGGAAATCAATCCCTTTCAAAATTGCATGTTCTTACAAAGTGCAAAACGAATAGTTGTAGAAAGAAAAACACAAGCACCTCAAGAAATACCAGCATCCTACTGGAATATGTGTGTGTGTATACTTCTTTTAAAAGTAAATATATTTGTGTATATAGTCTTTTTTCTTTAGTATACTATACATTGATTTTATTTTGTCCATATTTATGTTTATTTGAGCACTGCTCGACTGGTTCAGTGACATCAATTTTTTTTCTTTTTTTAATCTCTAAAGTATTTGTCTCTGGGCTGTGGTCAAGACTCAAAAAAACACAAAACCATTTTGATTATGTTTCTTGTTCATTTATATACTACAAAAGCAAAGCGTGCCTTTGTTTACAAGAATGTAGACTGATTGAAGTTCAGTTGACACACAGTGTTATATTAGTTTCAGATGTACAACATAGTGGTTCGACAACTCTGTATATTATGCTATGCTCACCACAAATATAGCTGCCATGTGTCACCGTACAGAGGCTGTTAAAATGCCGTTGACTATATTCCCTATACTGTACTTTTCATTCTTCTGACTTACTCATTCCATAACTAAAAGCCTGTACCTCCCACTCCCTTAACCCATTTTGCCCATGGCCCCCTCTACCCATCCTCTGTATTTATAAATCTGTTTCTGTTTTTTGTTGTTGTTGCTTATTTGTTTGTTTTAGATTCCACATATAACTAGAATCATAAGGTATTTGACTATTTCATTTGGCATAATACTCTCTAGGCCTAGCCATGTTGTTGCAAATGGCAAGATCTCGTTTTTCTTTATAGCTCATTAATATTCCCTTGTATATAAAAATACTAGATCGTCCTTATCCATTCATCTTATCCATGGACACTTAAGTTGTTTACATATCATGGCTATTTAAACAATTCTACAATGAATGTAGAAGTGGATTAAATTTTCTAATCAGTGTTTTCATTTTCTTTGGGTCAATACCCAGTAGTGGCATTACTAATTTCCTGTGGTATTCCTGTTTTTCATTTTTTGAGGAACTTCCATAATGTTTTCCAGTGGTTGCACCAATTTACATTCCCACCAATAGTGGGAAATTGAAAAGGGAGCGTTCCCTTTTCTCCACATCCTTGCCAACACTTGTTTCTGTTCTTTTTAATACCAGGCATTCTGACTGGTGTGAAGTAATATCTCCTTGTGGTTTTGATTCATGTTTCCCCTGATGGTTAGTGATATCGAGTATCTTGTCAAGTGTCTGTTAGTTATCTGTATGTCTTCTTTGGAAAAAATGTCTATTCAGGTCCTCAGCCCATTTTTAAATTGGATTATTTTGTTTTTTGGGGGTAAGTTGTGTAAGTTCTGTAAGTTCTTTATATATTTTGCATACCAACCCCTCATTGGATATATTGTTTGCAAATATCTTTGCCTGTTCAGTAGGTTGCCTTTTAGTTATATCTTATTTTCTAAAATTTTCAAATTCCAGTTTAATTAATGTACAATGTTAGTTTCAGGTGTACAATATAGTGATTCAACAATTGTATGTATTACTCAATGCTCATCACAATAAGTGTACTCTTAAGCCTTTTCATTTTGTTGATGGTTTTCTTTGCTGTGCAGAAGCTTTTTGGGGTGTGTAGTCCCAGTAATTTTAGCTGTTATTTCCCTTGACTGAGGAGACAGATCTATAAATATGTTGCTAAGGCTGATGTCCAAGAGATTACTGCCTATGTTTTCTTCTATGAGTTTTATGGGTTTCAGGCCTTGGTCCAGTTTTATTCTTTTACGTATAGCTGTCCAGTTTTCCCAGTTTCTTTCCCCATTGTATATTCTTAAATCTTTAGTTCTAGATTAATTAACCATATACGTGTGGGCTTATTTCTGAACTATCTTATTTCATTAATTGATATGTCTATTTTTATTCAGTACCATACTGTTTTGATTGCTATATTTCTGTAGTATCTTGAAATTTTGTATTGTGATACCTGCAGCTTTGTTCTTCTTTCTCAAGATTGCTTTTCTTATTCAAGATCTTTTATGGTTCGATACAAATCTTAAGATGATTTGTTCTGGTTCTGTGAAAAATATTCTTGGTATTTTGATAGGGATTACATGGAATCTGTAGATTGCTTTGGATAATCTTTTCTAAGTAAGTCATTTTTGGAGGCAAAATAAATCATATTTAATGTTTAATTTTGGATTATCATAAGATTTATAATAAAAGTAACTACAAATGTATTTTACTGGTTCGGTCTTTGTCTGCACAATACAGGAATACTCATTTGACTTTTAAAAATTTGATCCAAGGGACATTTGGATGGCTCAGTCAGTTATGCATCTGACTTCAGCTCAGGTCATGATCTCGTGGTCTGTGAGTTCAAGGTCTGCATCAGGTTCTGGGCTGACAGCTCAGAGCCTGGAGCCCACTTCAGATTCTGTGTTTCCGTTTCTCTCATCCCCTCCTCTATTCACACTCTGTCTCTCTCTCAAAAATGAGTAAACATTAAAAAAAATTTTTTTTGATCCCAGTAGTGTCCTACCTTTGTTCCCACCCTGGTTGCCTTGAAGAAAAGTAATCATGCATCCTGGTTTGATTGGGACAATTTACACCTGCTGTGCCAACATAATTATTAATGTCTATAAGTGATCAGTTTAAGCAATAAATTATGTGATTCCCCCTGGTTTGAAGTGTCTCTTCACTTGTACCCAAGCACTGCATCTTTTAATGGGGTGAAATAAAATGCAGTTCTTAAGAAGTTGGCTGGACACCAAGGGAGACATAAATATCAACAGATCCTTCCAGGGGGAAAGCAAGGACCTGAAGGATGAACAGACTTCACACAATGGTATAGATAAAAGGGAGCTAGTACTCAAGAACCCATTAAAGCTGTCAAATTTGAGAACATTGGACAGCAAATCCTAATTAACAACTTACTTGACACAGTTCATCTTTGAGCAAAAACCACTTGAGAGAGGTGTGTTCAACTTGAAAAACATGTTCCGGAGACAAAACAGGCAGAAATGATAATAATATATGATAGTAATACTTACAAATAAATATTAAATACCTATGTATAATAAAAAAATATTTTTATTACTTTTACAGCCTTTCATCATTACTTGAAAACAGACAATGTATATGTTTTTCTGGTAACTAATACTTTGTTCTACACAGATTACAATTTTTTGTAATGTTTTCCTCTTCTCAATTTTGTAACTTTAGGTGTGAGGAAATAAAGAGTTAAATTTTTAAACAGCCACTGATATGCTCTCTAAAGCAATTATTCCTTCTGTCACCAAGAGATAAATGTACTACCACAAGACATTACAAATGTGCTCCTCTAGACTCTAATACAAATTACTGTCAGACCACACCATTTAAAGTCTTCCTCCTCTTATTTAGTGAAGCCAATTTCTTTTGATTCTTTTCACATATAAAGAAGAAAATATCTTGCTCCGATGATTGTTGAACACATTTTAACAATTTTTAACCCTTTTAAAATAACATTAACCACTTAGTAACTCTTAACACCATTCAATACTGAGATTCACAGACATTCCAGAACAAGTTGATGGGGAAAAGAGCATCTGGTATTGTATGAGTTTTCTACCATCTGTTAGGGTTGCAGAAAGCACCCCAGTCAATGGAAGGGACTCTAGAGTTAGTCCTAACTTCAAGGCTCATGAAGAATTTAAAGTACAAAAATTGGAGTATAGGTTTACCTCCATTATAGTCTCATCCCAAGAAGAAATGGTCTCAGTCATTCAGAGCATATAATTCTGCTTAGAGATTATGAGCACATGCATATATATAATTTGTGGCTTTGCACCATAACATTTTCAGCTTATTGAGCCTCCGAAAAAAATAAATCTAACTAGCAACTCATTCTTGAGAAGGTGAAATTAAAACTGAACTACTTGGCAGTATACAGCCATGAAAAACATGCCATGAATTAGGCTAAGGCCCAAGCAAGGTTGTGAAAGAATACTGACTTTTTAAAAATTACCTATTTATTTATTTTGAGAAAGAGAGACTGCACAAGTGGGGAAGGGGCAGAGAGAGAGGGAGAGAGAGAATATCAAGCAGGCTCTGTGCTGGCAGCAAGGAGCCTAGTGTGGGGCTCCATCCCACGAAGCATGAGATCATGACTTGAGCCAAAATCAATAACCGATACTTTACTGACTGAGCCAAGAGTAATGCCCCAAGAGTAGTGACTTTTTAAAGTAAAGGTCTCCAGTTTGTAGAGTGGAGAATAATGTAGAGGTTCAGAGCAAAGAAATGGTTTAACAAAAGCCTAAAAGACTGTCCAGTCCTAGATTCATTTCCAGACTCTCCTTGCTGGCCAGACTGGACCAGCTGGAGTTCCAGCCCCACATGTTCATACTACCACACACCTTAATTACTGTATCTCACAACTCTCTTGTTTTACCTCCCCAACTAAAAAAACATCTAGGGAAAAAAGTGAAATTTTAAATGTATAAGTTTAAATGTGTGAAACAGAGAAATTTTCATGAGTACAGAGTAGAAGTAGTAGGTTGAAATTAATGAGAAACAGGTTAAATATTATGCCAAAATATTTGGAAAATCAAGCTTTGAGACCATTTGTCATAAAAACAAAAAACCTTCTCTATACTTGATTGGAAAAACTTTGACCAGGTTTAGAATAGGGAACCACAAGGCCTTGGCCTTTCTTATCTCAAGATAATTTATGCATTGATAAGATAAAACATTGGAAGGAAACAGACAGATGGAATATTCTCAAGTCATGCTTTCTTTTTGGGGAAATTATGTCTACATTCTACTTTATGTTTTTATATTAGATCTTAAAGAAAATCACTTCTCTGTGCCCTAACTAGGAACAGTTATATTTCAATACTATCACTTTGAATTATCATTCATAAAAGAGGAAATATCTCACCTTCTTTGAAAATAGCCACCACATCATTTCCCCTGAGTTTGGGCTATGAACAAAGGTGCTTTTTGGTAGACCCTCATACCTCTGATGATAAATCTTAATTTTTTGAACTTTGAGAGAAGCAAAAATCAGCAAAGAGCCAAAACCCAACATACATACTTCTAATTATTACTTAAAATTAACTCAGGTTAGTACTTAATGCCACCAAATAATACACTTAAAAATGGTTAAAATGGTAAATTTTGTTATATGCTACAATCTAAAAAAATAATTCAAGTTA
Organism: Prionailurus bengalensis; assembly: GCF_016509475.1. Classification (NCBI taxonomy): domain Eukaryota; kingdom Metazoa; phylum Chordata; class Mammalia; order Carnivora; family Felidae; genus Prionailurus; species Prionailurus bengalensis. Next base: position 150,944,167 of record NC_057343.1, on the reverse strand, counting down.
AAAATAAAAAAGACTTTGAGGCACCTGGGTGGCTCACTTGGTTGAGCAACCAACTCTTGACGTCCGCTCAGGTCATGATCTCTTGGTTTGTGAGTTCGAGCCCCATGTCACATTCTGTGCTCACAGTGCAGAAACTGCTTGGGATTCTCTCCTTCTCTCTCTCTCTGCTTCTCCCCTGCTTGCGTGCACTCTCCCTCTCTCTCCCTCTCTCTCTCTCAAAATAAATGAATATCGAAAAAAATTTATAATTTTTTTAACATTTTTATTTATTTTTGAGAGACAGAGACAGAGCACAAGTGGGGTGGGAAGGAGGCAGGGGGATAGAGAGAGGTAGACACAGAATCTGAAGCAGGTTCCAGGCTCTGAGCTGTCAGCACAGAGCCCAACGAGGGGCTCAAACCCATGAACCATGAGATCATGACTTGAGCTGAAGTCAGACACTTAACCAATAGCTCCCCAGGTGCCCCGAAAAAAAATTTTTTAATAAGAAAAGCTTTAAAAAAGAAAAATCCTTTGACTTGTTTCTGCCTCTTAAAATTCTTAGTTTCAGAGCCAACTGATTGTGAAATAATTAATACAGTTAAGTAGGATGTGAATAGAGGAAGAAGACATCCATGATCCAGGTTTTCTAAAATGAATGAGATAAGGCTAAAGTAGTGCAGGCCTTAAGAACTGGTTAGTCTTATGTTAGGGATTTAAAATAAAACAAGATTAATCCTCAATCCATCTTTACTTTTGAGGTCTTAATTAACATGATGAAGAGAGATAAAAGAAAGGACCAGGTAAAATGGAGACATAATAATTAAGAGTGGAAAAAAATTGATTTTTAAACATTCAAAAGCCCTTGACTATAGTGATTGCTTAGCTATAACTGCAGTGATAGGACTATTAGTTTTGTTTTGTTTTTTGGTTTTTTTTTTAAGTTGTTGGCACATCAAAGAATTAAGCAAAATAATCCCTACTTACATTTTAAAATTACGATGCTGTCAAGTAAACTAAGCTCTCCTAACCCCTATAGGGAACGGCATTTTTTGAGAGACAAAATAGTTATCAGAACCATATTTAATAAAATACTCTTTGCCCCTTTTAATAGACCATAAAATGCTGAGGTAATTCAGATATTCTTCATACAATGCAAGCCAGTATGTTCAATTTCTCTACCAAAAAGTGTATATAGTAGGGAATTAACTCAGCTAAATTCACAATTATGGACTATTTTATGGGCCTGTGACACCTCTCTCTGCTACTCTCCAGGGTCATTCTCATGCTCTTTCTTTTTCTATTCTTTGTTCTCTGCCAGAAACAACTCTTTTGCTTGGTCTCCATCAAATATCAAGCAAGACATCATCAGTTAAAAAATGGATGAGAATCCACCAACTACCAGATGGTTGTGTAGCAGTCATTCTGCCTCCCCAGGAAAAAATGGCAGACAGGGGCTCTATTTCTAATAGAATGATTTCTTTCTAAAAGGTTATAACAAAATATTTTCTTCCCCAATTTTATAGAAAATACAAAGCAAGGATTTGGAAAAAATAATGAGTTTTTGCTTTTATTTTGCATGTTTTATTGACATGCTAACCTGAGTCCAAAGAGGAAGATAAAATGCTTTGATTAAGGTGCTAAGCAATAAGGACTTTGACTGTTTTCTCTCCTACTTACGTAATAACAAATGACAGCGTCATGACTATGCATTGGCTCTGAGCAAAGTTACTCATTAGAAGAAATTTCCCACTAGGGCTTTCCATGTCCTTTCATTACCTCTCCCTTCTTGGTGGGATGTATGTTGGTATAGACTTTTGGGAATATCTTTAAACTTTAAAATACACATACTCCTAGGTGTTCTTGGGTGGCTCAGTTGGTTAAGCGTCTCTTATTTCAGCTCAGGTTATGACCTCACAGTTTATGGGATCAAGCCTTGCACCTGGCTCTTCACTGACACTGCAGACCTGCTTGGGATTCATCCTCTCTCTCTCTCTCTCTCTCTCTCTCTCTCTCTCTCTCTCTTTCTCACTCTAGAAAATAAATAAATACAATTTAAAAAATAAGAACAATACACATTCTCCTTGATCCTGACACTTGTATAAATACTTCTGTAGGAGTGATTTTGACAAAGAAAAAGGCAGCCTCTGACATCTAGGAACTGTCCTAAGCTTTGATGGTGGTAGTTACTTGCTTGGCACCCAAGGTGAGACAGAGGTGTTCTTCTCTTGGACATAATCTCGTAGAACACCAACATCAGACAAGGTCAGTTTGTGACTGTGATGAGGTGAGAACAGAAAAAACAATACAGCTTTCTGGAATCTTGCCCCAAATTGCCTAACTAAAACCCATATTTCATAAGTGCTTTCTCACACATAGTTCTTCATGACGTGCAGTCTCCCTTTACAACAAGCAATAAACTCCTCTTACTGTCTGGTGGTCTTTTGTGAGAGGACAGAGACAGTATTTACAGGAAGAATGTTGTTTAAACAGTATATATAATAGCAAAAATTGGAGATAGCCTATTTTTGCAGAAATATAAAAATGATTCAGTAAGTTATAACACATTGATATTATGAAACAGACCTTGAAGAATAAGGTAAATACATGGTTATTCAGGGGAAAATCTCTAAGACATGCTGTTATGTTGGAAGAAAGGGCAAACAAATAAAATTACAAAAATAGGATACTGTTATCTGTCGAAAGAAAACCCAACTGCTCTGTGTGTGTGTGTGTGCATGTGTGTGTACAAAGTTCCGAAAGAATGTATATCGAACTTTTAACAGTGACATGGGGAAGAAGTAAAAAGGAAATGTTGATACTTTAACTCATACACATCTATATTGTTTTAATTTTGACAGTTTTGCAATGTTTAATTTTTAGAAAAGACTTTATTTTTTAAAAAATAGACTTCTCAATAAATGCCCATATGATCATATATACATAAATACTATACATATATTTGCATTACATATGTTGAGGTGGTAATATACACAGAATTCTCTGCATGTACTTTTTTATATATATTCTGGAAACTCTCTAAGGCTAGTGGAGGCCTCAGTATTTATAACAGCTATATAATATTTCATAATAAAGATATTCAAGTTATTCATTATCCTGATAGACTTTTGTTTTATGTACTTTTTTGTCCACTATATATTAGATATTTTATATATATTTTGGCCACTATATATATTTCTGTGTATTTGTATACTTTCATTTTAGTGTTTTTTTTTCCCCATGCCATAGATTGACAGGAATGGGATTTGGGAGACAAAGAGCATGGACTAATCTCAATTTTTAAATATTGAGATAATTTTCCTCAGAATAATTATTTCTACCAGCATTGTTTCAGAATATTCTTTCATTCAAATCCCAGCCACTAGGAGGTATCCTCTCTCTCTCTATGAATTTTGCCAAGTATAAAGTAATAACCTATTTTTACATTTTTCTGTTTTTGTTTTTGTTATTAGTGAGTTCTAGGCCCAATATGGGACTTGGACTCATCACCCCAGGATCAAGAGTCACATGCTCTACTGACCATGCCAGCCAGGTGTCCCTTTAATTTCCTTTTATAATGGTGGTTAAATATGTGCACACTAGTTTATTAGCAGTTTTTAATTTACTTTTCTGTGAATGGTCTTCACAGTGTGGCCTGTGTTCATTTTTCCATTTTTAATCATTTTATTAATAATTTATGAATTTTTTATATATTACAGATAAAACTCTAATTTGAAATATTTTTTCATTTTCTCTCCTATTTGGTATCTTGCTATTTTTAAATATATGGTTAAGTGTGCATGTGTTTCCTTTAATGATTTGAGAGTTCTTGATTAAACATTACCTCTAGTACCTCAGGTTTTACTCTCCTAAATTTCCTTTTTCAATTTGTATTTTCACATTCAAGTTTCTACTCCATCTGCAATTATATTCTGTATTTTACAAAAAGTGAGGGATAGTTCTCTTTTCTTCCAAGTGGATAGCCTTTTCTGCCACTTATTAAAAGTGTACCTTTCTCACAAAGAATTGATAAACCATCTTTCATACATTAAAGTACCATATGGACTGATCCCATAGGTACTAGTCCCATGTGTAATGGAATCTTTATTCTGACTCAGTTTTCTGATTTACTACATTCACCAGGACCTCCAACAGAAGTTGAATTATAATGATGTTGTACATTTTTACTAACTTTAATTTTTAGCTTTTCACCATTCAGAATGATGTTTGCTAATAATTTTGCACAAATAATATTTTTTCCAACTGAGTCAGTTGTATTTATTTAATTAAAAAAATCGTTGGGCACCTGATGGTTCAGTTGGTTAAGCGCTGGACTCTTGGTTTCAGTTCATGTCATAATCTCATGATTTGTGAGTTCGAGCCCCACGTTGGGCTTTGCACTAACAGTTCAGAGCCTCTTGGGGATTCTCTCTCTCTCTCTCTCTCTCTCTCTCTCTCTCTCATTCCCTCTCTCAAGAATAAATAAATTTTAAAAACTTGTTTGAGTATATTCAACATTCAATGTTACCTTAGTTTCAAGTGTACAGCATAGTGATCCAGTGTCTCTGTACATTATGCTGTGCTCACCACAAGTGTAGCTACCACTTGTCATTGTACAATGTTATTGGAGTATCACTGACTACATTTTCTTTACTATGCCTTTTATTCCTATAACTTACTCATTCCATAACTGGAAGCCTGTATCTGTCATTCCTTCTCACCCATTTTGCCACAAATCCCCCCCTTTCCCCTCACCTCTGACAACCATCAGTTTCCTCTCTGTAATTATAGGTCTGATTCAGCTTTTTTTGTTCATTCATTTGTTTCATTAATTCCATATATGAGCAAAATCATATAGTGTTTGTGTTTATCGGGGCTTCACTTAGCGAAATACTTTCTAGGTTCATCCATGTTATTGCAAAGGACATGATCTTGTCCTTTTTATGGCTGCATCAATATTCCATTGTATACATATACCGCATGTTTTTATCTATTCGTTTATTGGACATAGGTTGATTTGGGGCTATTGTAAATAATGCTACAGTCAGCATAGGGTATGTATATGTTTTTGAATATCTTTCCTTGTGTCAGTACACAGTAGTAGAATTATTGGTATTTGTATTTTTAATTCTTTGAGAAATCTCAACACTGTCCCACAGTGGTTGCACTGATTTTCATTCCCACCAGCAGTGCACATGGATTCCTTTTTCTCCACATCCTCGCCTACACTTGTTGTGTTTTTGATTTTAGCCATTCTGACAGGTATGAGGTAATAACTCATTGTGGTTTTGATTTGTCTTCCCTTAATTACTAATGATGTTGAGTGTGTTTTCATGTGTATTTTGAACCTCTGTATGTTTTCTTTGGAAAAACATCTATTCAGATCCTCTGCCCATTTCTTAATACAGATTGTTTGTTTTTTGGTGTTGAGTTGTGTACACATTCTTCATATATTTTAGATACTAACCCCTGGTTAGATACATCATTTGCAAATATCTTCTCCCATTATGTAGGTTGCCTTTTAGGTTTTGTTGACCATTTCCTTCCCTGTGCAGAAGCTTTTTGCTTTGATTTGCTCCCAGTAGTTTACTTTTGCTTTTGTTTCCCTTGACTTAGAAAGTACATCTAAAAAAATATTGTTACAGCCAGCATCAGAGAGATTACTGCCTGTGTTCTCTTCTAGGACTTTGATGGTTTCATTTCTCACATTTAGATCTTTAAATCTATTTGAGTTTATTTTTGTATGTGGTATTAGCAGGTAGCCCAGTTTCATTCTTTTATATGTGGCTGTCCAGTTTTCTCAGCACTATTTAGTGAGGAGCCTGTCTTTTCTCCATTGTGTATTCTTGCCTTCCTTGTCATAAATTAATTGACCATATAATCCTGGGTTTATACCTGGATTCTTTATTCTGTTTCATTGATCTATATGTCTGTTTTTATGACAGGGCCATACTTTTTTGATAACTCTCGTTTTGTAGTTTATCTTGAAATTTTGGATTGTGATACCTCCAGTGTTGTTTTTCCTCAGGATTGCTTTGGATATTTGGGGTCTTTGTGGTGCCATGCACACTTGGTACTAATTTTATATCCTGTAATTCTTCATAATTTATTTATTACCACTAGTAGTTTTTTGGTGGAGTCTTTAGAATTTTCTATGTGAAGTGTTATGTCTTCTGCAAATAACGGCAGTTTAACTTTTTCTTTACCAATTTGGATGCTTCTTATTTCTCTTGTCTGATTTCTGTGGCTAGAACTTTCAGGAGTATTTTGAATAAAAGTGGCAAGGATGGGAATTCTTGTTGTGTTCCTAATCTTAGAGGAAAAGCTCTCACTCTTTGACCATTCAGTATGATACTAGCTTTGGGTTTGGTATATATGGCCTTTATTATGTTGATATATGTTCCCTCTAAGCTCACTTGGTTGAGAGTTTTTATTATGAATTGGTGTCGAATTATGCCAAATGCTTTTTCTGTGTCTATTTAGGTGATCATATAATTTTAAATTTTGTGTTATTGATGTGTATCACATTGACTGATTTGTGAGTATTGAACCATCCTTGTATCCCCAAAATAAATCCCACTTGACTGTGGTGAATTTAATGTATTGTTGAATTCAGTTTGTTAATACTTTATTGAGGATTTTTGCATCTATAGTCACAGAGAAATGGCCTGTAGGTTTTTTGTTTTGTTTTTGTTTGTTTGTTTGTTGTAGTGTAGTATCTTTGTCTGATTTGGGTGTCAGGGTAATGAATGTATTTGGAAGCTTTTCTTCCTCTTCTATTCTTTGGAATAGTTTGGGGAGAATAAGTATTAACTCTTCTTTAAATGTTTTGTAGAATTCACATGTGAACCTATCCTGTCCTGGATTTTTATTTTTATTTTTTGTAGTTTTTTAAATTACAAATTCAATTTCACTACTAGTAATTGATCTGTTCAGATTTTCTCTTTCTTCCTGATTCAATTTGGGAAGATGGTATTTTTCTAGAAATTTATCCATTTCTTCTAGGCTGTTCAATTTGTTGGCATATAGCTTTTCATAATAGTCTCTTATAATCCTTTGTATGTCTGTAATGTCAGTTATTATTTCTCTTCTGTTTCTAATTTTATTTGAATTCTTTCTCCTTTTTTTGATGATAATGGCTAAGGGTTTATCACTTTTGCTTATTTTCAAAGTTCCATCTCTTGGTATCATTGATTTTTTTTCTTTCCTTTTCTTTTCTTTTTTCTTTTCTTTTCTCTTTCTTTCTTTCTTTCTTTCTTTCACCGATATGTCACTAATTTCTCATCTGATCTTTTTTTATTTCCTTCATTTTACCCATCTTGAGCTTTGTTTGTTGTTTTTCTTACTCTATGTCTTTTAGGTGTTAAGGTTAGATTATTTGTGTTTCCATTTTAATTTCTCTCCATGTATTTTTTTGATCCTTCTTTCATTGCTCCGTTGACCCATTGGTGGAATATCATGTTTAGCCTTTGCATGCTTTTTCCATGCATGTTTTTTCCAGTTTTTTTCTTGTGGTTAATTTCTAGTTTCATACCATTGTGTTTGGAAAGTAGGCATGGTATGATTTCAATCTTAAATTTATTGAGGTTTGCTTTGTGGTCTGACATATGATCTATACTGGAAAATGTTCCATGTGCACTTGAAAAGAATGTGTATTGTGTTTTATGGGGTGGAACATTCTGTATTTATCTGTTACGTCCATCTGGTCTAATGTGTCATTCAAAGATATTATTCCTTTATTGATTTTTTGCCCAGATGATCTATCCACTGATGTAAGTGGGGTGGGTGTTAATGTCCCCTACTATTATTGTGTTATCATCAATTTCTCTCTTTATGTCTGTTAACATTTGCTTTGTATATTAAGGCGCTTCATTGTTGAGTGTGTAGATACTTATAATTGTATATCCCCTTGTTGGATTGATTCCTTTAACATTATGCAATGCCCCTCTTTGTCTCTTGTTACAGTCTCTGTTTTAAAGTTTATTTTGTCTAATATAATTATTGTTCACTTGGCTTTTTTTTTTTGCTTCCATTTGCATGATAAATATTTTTCCATCTCTTCCCTTTCAGTGTGCATGTGTCTTTAGATCTGAGGTGAGTCTTTTGTAGGCAGAATATAGATGGGTCTGGTTTTTTTATCCATTCCACCCGCCTCTGTCTTTTTATGGGAGCAGTTAGGTCATTTACATTTAATTGTTGATAGGTATGTACTTACTGCCATTTCACTATTCTCTGGTTGTTCTTATTTTTCTCTATTGTTCTCTTCATCTCTTTCTTTGAGATTAATGAGTTTCTGTAGTATTATGTCTGGAATTCTTTATTTTTTGTGTATGTATTACATATTTTGAGTTTGTGGATACCATGTGGTTCATATATATAACATCCTAAATATATAGCAGTCTGTATTAAGTTAATGGTCATTGAAGTTCAAACACATTCTTTAAAAAAACTTTTTTTTGGTCCTTCCTCCACCTATTTTGTATATGGTGCCATAATTTACATCTTGTTATTCATAATTTTCTTAGGTCTAATTATGGCCATTTCTTTTCCACTTAAAGAAATCTTTTTAACATTTATTGTAAGGCTTACTGGTGATAAACTCCTTTAACTTTTGTTTATCTGAGAAACTATCTCTCCTTCAAATTTAAATGATAATCTTGCCAGCTCAGTCGGTTAAGCCTCCAACTTTGGCTCAGGTCATGATCTCACAGTCTGTGAGTTTGAGCCCCATGTCAGGCTCTGTGCTCATAGCTCAGAGCCTGGAGCCTGCTTTGGATTCTGTGTCTCCCTCTCTCTCTGCCTCTACCCAGTTCATGTTCTGTCTCTCTTCCTCTCTCAAAAATAAAATAAATATAAAAATTTTTTTAAAACAGGGAAAATGTGCCATGAAAGTTACAAAAATATAAAACATTTTCCTTTCGCCACACAAGCTCTCTGTTGACCTAACATGGAGGTTTTGTGTTTTTGTTTGTTTGTTTTAACTTAAATATAAGTTAGTTAACATATAGCACAATATAATTTCAGGAATACAATTTAGTGACCCATGACTTACATGTAACACCCAGTACTCATCCCAACAAGTGTCCTACTTAATGCCTCTCACCCATGTAGCCCATCCCCCCACCTAACACCCCGCCAGCAACCCTCAGTTTGTTCTCTGTATTTACGAGTCTCTTATGGTTTGTCTTCCTCTCTGTTTTTGTATTATTTTTGCTTCCTTTCCCCTGTGTTCATATATTTTGTATCTTAAATTCCACATATGAGTTAAATCATATGGTATTTGTCTTTCTCTGACTGACTTATTCCACTTAGTATAATATCCTCTAGTTCCATCCACATAGTTGTAAATGGCAAGATTTCATTCTTTTTGATTGATGAGTAACATTCCATTGTGTACATTTATACCACATCTTCTTTATCCATTCATCTGTTGATGGACATTTGGGCTCTTTCCATACTTTGGCTATTGTTGATAGTGCTGCTATAAACATAAGGGTGCATGTGTCCCTTCAAATCAGCACTCCTGTATCCTTTCAACAAATACCTACTAGTGCAATTGCTGGGTCATAGGGTGGTTCTATTTTAATTTTTGAGGAACCTCCATACTGTTTTCCAGAGTGACTGCACCAGTTTGCATTCCCACCAGTAGTGCAATAACATGGAGTTTTTATTTAGTATTTAAGAACCTGCTTTCTGGGGCTTGGCAGTACTTATGACCAAATGCAGACCCTCACAGGCACTTAAGGGGGCTGTGATCTGGCCCACAGGAATGCCCACCAGCTGCCAGGCTCCTCAGCCAGCCAGTCCCATCAGTACATCTTGAGACTTTGTTTCCTCTTTAAATGGTCTTGGCAAGGTTGTTGAAAATATTTTGGTCACAGTTGTAGGAGTTTATGTCTGGACTCTCAATTCTATTCTATAGATATATGTTGATTATGTCAATACAACACAAAACAGTGCTTTTACTGTAGATTTACTGCTGATTTTAAAATCAGGAAGTGTGAGTCTTCCAACTTTGTTCTCCTTTTCGAGATTGCTTTGACTTTTAGGGACCCCTTGCAACTCCATATGAATATGAGGATTGCTTTTTCCAGGTCTTCAAAAAGGGTCATTGGAATTTTTATAGGAAGTGCATTGAATTGCTTTAGACAACAATGAGATTGTAACAGTATTGTCTTCCAATTCATGAACACGGATGTCTTTGCATGTATTTAGTTCTACTTAAATTTCTTTCAGCAATGTTTTGTAGTTTTAAGTGTATAAATCTTTTACCACCTTTTTCCAAATTATTTTATTTCTTTGGATATAAAGCATGTTTTGGATGCTATTGTAAATGGATTGCTTACTTAAAAGAAACATTGCTGAGTTTATTAGCTCTGGTAGCCTGTTTTGCTTGTGGATTTTTTGTGTTTTCTAAATATAGGATCATATCAACTGGAAATAAGTTTTGCTTATTTCCTTCCAATGTAGATGCCTTTATTTCTTGTTCTTGCCTAATTACTCTGGCTAAAACTTCTAGGACAACGTTTAATAGCAGTGGTAAAAGTAGGCATTCTTGTTCTGTTCCTGTTCATAGAGAAAAGCTTTCATTCTTTCATTATAGAGTATGATGTGAGCTGTAAGTTTTCTATACATGCCACTTATTGTGTTGATGAAGTGCCCCTTTAGCTTTTGGTTTAGTTTACTCTTTCTACTTCCTTACAGTGTAGTTAGGCTATTGATCTTTGCTTATATTTTAAATTTAAGCTTTCATAGGTGTCTTTCTTCTAGTTTTTTTCTATGGTTTTTGGATCATCTACATAAGTTGACATTTTTCTTTGATTCCTCACTGGGGAGCAGACAGCCACTGGAGTACCTTGGGAAGTGGCAGTACCAAAAGTGGTGTTGTGGGCTAGGTGCAGAGGTGCCAGCAAGTCCCTAAAGCTCTGTCTGACAATGGAAGAAGGTCTCTCTAGACCCCTCAGCTGCCATCCTGTTTACCTAGTAAAGAGAACTCACCAACCTACCTGATCAAATTTCCCTATAGCTTCCCAAATGCTAGGTCAATCTATACACCTTCTAAAGATTGTCACATGGATCTCCGTGTCTGGAAATTAGTGTAAATATTTTATCTTATTTTGCTTTGACTTTTATTATTATTATTGCTTTGACTTTTCCGAATGGTCTACAAAGCACTATCTGTCCCTTCAAAGCAGGAAAAATTCAGTGCAGCCCTCTTGATCCAGACCTGAAAGAGCTTGAGGCTTCTAGGGCCCCCTCTTCCCACCTATCAACCTAGTGGCTGCTGATGCAGGGAAATTAGTTACCTGGTCTGCAGTTAAGAATATAGGGTGCCAGTCGGATATTTTAGCTACCATTTTCCCAGACATTTAAAAAATGTATATTTTGATAATATTTTTCTTTTGTCTGAAGGACAGTTTTGTCATATCATGCAGCTCTCCTGTTTATATTTAAGTGCATTTTGGAGTTTTAGATGGGAAATATAATCGATAAATATAAATTTCATATATAAATAACTTTTCAAGTATTCATCTCTTCTTACATAAATAGGATAATCATCACACTTCATAAATGGATATTAATATCATTTGCTCCAGAAAAACAATGAATTGAGGTTTTGTTTTTGTTTTTTTTTTGTTGTTGTTGTTTTTTTTGCTATAGTTAAATTATTTCTTTCAATCGATGAGTAAACAAGCATACTTTGGAAGACCAATTCCAAAAGTAGTATTAAGAAGTATAAAATAGCTGATCAAAAAGGGTTTAAATAATATAACAGAAAGTGAATTTAGAATAATAGTCATAAAATTAATCGCTGGGCTTGAAAACAGTATACAGGACAGCAGAGAATCTCTTGCTACAGAGATCAAGGGACTAAGGAACAGTCACGAGGAGCTGAAAAACGCTTTAAACGAAATGCATAACAAAATGGAAACCACCACAGCTCGGCTTGAAGAGGCAGAGGAGAGAATAGGTGAACTAGAAGGTAAAGTTATGGAAAAAGAGGAAGCTGAGAAAAAGAGAGATAAAAAAATCCAGGAGTATGAGGGGAAAATTAGAGAATTAAGTGATACACTAAAAAGAAATAATATACGCATAATTGGTATCCCAGAGGAGGAAGAGAGAGGGAAAGGTGCTGAAGGGGTACTTGAAGAAATCATAGCTGAGAACTTCCCTGAACTGGGGAAGCAAAAAGGCATTGAAATCCAAGAGGCACAGAGAACTCCCTTCAGATGTAACTTGAATCGATCTTCTGCAAGAAATATCATAGTGAAACTGGCAAAATACAAGGATAAAGAGAAAATTCTGAAAGCAGCAAGGGGTAAACGTGCCCTCACATATAAAGGGAGACCTATAAGACTCGTGACTGATCTCTCTTTTGAAACTTGGCAGGCCAGAAAGAATTGGCACGAGATTTTCAGGGTGCTAGACAGAAAAAATATGCAGCCAAGAATCCTTTATCCAGAAAGTCTGTCATTTAGAATAGAAGGAGAGATAAAGGTCTTCCCAAACAAACAAAAACTGAAGGAATTTGTCACCACTAAACCAGCCCTACAAGAGATCCTAAGGGGGACCCTGTGAGACAAAGTCCCAGAGACATCACTATAAGCATAAAACATACAGACATCACAATGACTCTAAACCCGTATCTTTCTATAATAACACTGAATGTAAATGGATTAAATGCGCCAACCAAAAGACATAGGGTATCAGAATGGATAAAAAAACAAGACCCATCTATTTGCTGTCTACAAGAGACTCATTTTAGACCTGAGGACACCTTTAGATTGAGAGTGAGGGGATGGAGAACTATTTATCATGCGACTGGAAGCCAAAAGAAAGCTGGAGTAGCCATACTTATATCAGACAAACTAGACTTTAAATTCAAGGCTGTAACAAGAGATGAAGAAGGACATTATATAATAGTTACAGGGTCTATCCATCAGGAAGAGCTAACAATTATCAATGTCTATGCACCGAATACCGGAGCCCCCAAATATATAAAACAATTACTCATAAACATAAGCAACCTTATTGATAAGAATGTGGTCATTGCAGGGGACTTTAATACACCACTTACAGAAATGGATAGATCATCTAGACACACGGTCAATAAAGAAACAAGGGCCCTGAATGAGACATTGGAAAGATGGACTTGACAGATCTATTTAGAACTCTGCATCCCAAAGCAACAGAATATACTTTCTTCTCGAGTGCACATGGAACATTCTCCAAGATAGATCATATACTGGGTCACAAAACAGCCCTTCATCAGTTTACAAGAATTGAAATTATACCATGCTTACTTTCAGACCACAATGCTATGAAGCTTGAAATCAACCACAGAAAAAAGTCTGGAAAACCTCCAAAAGCATGGAGGTTAAAGAACACCCTACTAACGAATGAGTGGGTCAACCAGGCAATTAGAGAAGAAATTTAAAAATATATGGAAACAAACGAAAATGAAAATACAACAATCCAAACGCTTTGGGACGCAGCAAAGGCAGTCCTGAGAGGAAAATACATTGCAATCCAGGCCTATCTCAAGAAACAAGAAAAATCCCAAATACAAAATCTAACAGCACACCTAAAGGAACTAGAAGCAGAACAGCAAAGGCAGCCTAAGCCCAGCAGAAGAAGAGAAATAATAAAGATCAGAGCAGAAATAAACAATATAGAAACTAAAAAAACTGTAGAGCAGATCAACGAAACCAAGAGTTGGTTTTTTGAAAAAATAAAAAATTGACAAACCTCTAGCCAGGCTTCTCAAAAAGAAAAGGGAGATGACCCAAATAGATAAAATCATGAATGAAAATGGAATTATTACAACCAATCCCTCAGAGATACAAACAATTATCAGGGAATACTATGAAAACTTATATGCCAACAAATTGGACAACCTGGAAGAAATGGACAAATTCCTGAACACCCATACGCTTCCAAAACTCAATCAGGAGGAAATAGAAAGCTTGAACAGACCCATAACCAGCGAAGAAATTGAATCGGTTATCAAAAATCTCCCAACAAATAAGAGTCCAGGACCAGATGGCTTCCCAGGAGAGTTCTACCAGACGTTTAAAGCAGAGATAATACCTATCCTTCTCAAGCTATTCCAAGAAATAGAAAGGGAAGGAAAACTTCCAGACTCATTCTATGAAGCCAGTATTACTTTGATTCCTAAACCAGACAGAGACCCAGTAAAAAAAGAGAACTACAGGCCAATATCCCTGATGAATATGGATGCAAAAATTCTCAATAAGATACTAGCAAATCGAATTCAACGGCATATAAAAAGAATTATTCACCATGATCAAGTGGGATTCATTCCTGGGATGCAGGGCTGGTTCAACATTCGCAAATCAATCAACGTGATACATCACATTAACAAAAAAAGAGAGAAGAACCATATGATCCTGTCAATCGATGCAGAAAAGGCCTTCGACAAAATCCAGCACCCTTTCTTAATAAAAACCCTTGAGAAAGTTGGGATAGAAGGAACATACTTAAAGATCATAAAAGCCATTTATGAAAAGCCCACAGCTAACATCATCCTCAACGGGGAAAAACTGAAAGCTTTTTCCCTGAGATCAGGAACACGACAAGGATGCCCACTCTCACCGCTGCTGTTTAACATAGTGCTGGAAGTTCTAGCATCAGCAATCAGACAACAAAAGGAAATCAAAGGCATCCAAATTGGCAAAGATGAAGTCAAGCTTTCGCTTTTTGCAGATGACATGATATTATACATGGAAAATCCGATAGACTCCACCAAAAGTCTGCTAGAACTGATACAGGAATTCAGCAAAGTTGCAGGATACAAAATCAATGTACAGAAATCAGTTGCATTCTTATACACTAACAATGAAGCAACAGAAAGACAAATAAAGAAACTGATCCCATTCACAATTGCACCAAGAAGCATAAAATACCTAGGAATAAATCTAACCAAAGATGTAAAGGATCTGTATGCTGAAAACTATAGAAAGCTTATGAAGGAAATTGAAGAAGATTTAAAGAAATGGAAAGACATTCCCTGCTCATGGATTGGAAAAATAAATATTGTCAAAATGTCAATACTACCCAAAGCTATCTACACATTCAATGCAATCCCAATCAAAATTGCACCAGCATTCTTCTCGAAACTAGAACAAGCAATCCTAAAATTCATATGGAACCACAAAAGGCCCCGAATAGCCAAAGGAATTTTGAAGAAGAAGACCAAAGCAGGAGGCATCACAATCCCAGACTTTAGCCTCTACTACAAAGCTGTCATCATCAAGACAGCATGGTATTGGCACAAAAACAGACACATAGACCAATGGAATAGAATAAAAACCCCAGAACTAGACCCACAAACGTATGGCCAACTCATCTTTGACAAAGCAGGAAAGAACATCCAATGGAAAAAAGACAGCCTCTTTAACAAATGGTGCTGGGAGAACTGGACAGCAACATGCAGAAGGTTGAAACTAGACCACTTTCTCACACCATTCACAAAAATAAACTCAAAATGGATAAAGGACCTAAATGTGAGACAGGAAACCATCAAAACCTTAGAGGAGAAAGCAGGAAAAGACCTCTCTGACCTCAGCCGTAGCAATCTCTTACTCGACACATCCCCAAAGGCAAGGGAATTAAAAGCAAAAGTGAATTACTGGGACCTTATGAAGATAAAAAGCTTCTGCACAGCAAAGGAAACAACCAACAAAACTCAAAGGCAACCAACGGAATGGGAAAAGATATTCGCAAATGACATATCGGACAAAGGGCTAGTATCCAAAATCTATAAAGAGCTCACCAAACTCCACACCCAAAAAACAAATAACCCAGTGAAGAAATGGGCAGAAAACATGAATAGACACTTCTCTAAAGAAGACATCCGGATGGCCAACAGGCACATGAAAAGATGTTCAGCGTCGCTCCTTATCAGGGAAATACAAATCAAAACCACACTCAGGTATCACCTCACGCCAGTCAGAGTGGCCAAAATGAACAAATCAGGAGACTATAGATGCTGGAGAGGATGTGGAGAAACGGGAACCCTCTTGCACTGTTGGTGGGAATGCAAATTGGTGCAGCCACTCTGGAAAACAGTGTGGGGGTTCCTCAGAAAATTAAAAATAGACCTACCCTATGACCCAGCAATAGCACTGCTAGGAATTTATCCAAGGGATACAGGAGCACTGATGCATAGGGCCACTTGTACCCCAATGTTCATAGCAGCACTCTCAACAATAGCCAAATTATGGAAAGAGCCTAAATGTCCATCAACTGATGAATGGATAAAGAAATTGTGGTTTATATACACAATGGAATATTACGTGGCAATGAGAAAAAATGAAATATGGCCTTTTGTAGCAACGTGGATGGAACTGGAGAGTGTGATGCTAAGTGAAATAAGCCATACAGAGAAAGACAGATACCATATGGTTTCACTCTTATGTGGATCCTGAGAAACTTACCAGGAACCCATGGGGGAGGGGAAGGAAAAAAAAAAAATAGGTTAGAATGGGAGAGAGCCAAAGCATAAGAGACTGTTAAAAACTGAGAACAAACTGAGGGTTGATGGGGGGTGGGAGGGAGGAGAGGGTGGGTGATGGGTATTGAGGAGGGCACCCTTTGGGATGAGCACTGGGTGTTGTATGGAAACCAATTTGTCAATAAATTTCAGAAAAAAAAAAAAAAGAAGTATAAAATACCCCCAGCATATTTTTTGCTTGCAAAATGCAAAGATTTACCTCTTTATTTTCTGAAAACAAAGCCACAGAAGACAAAGTGAAACTTCAGAATAAACATTAGTCAAAAATTTACCCAGAGTCATCAGAACCAGTTACTATAACTTAAATATATATTCTTATGATTTTAATAACCTTTGTAAGTCAAATGGTTCTCAAATGGCATTTATTTTCCAGTAACAATAATTGGATTGCTGTAAGTCCCCTTTCCCTGAGCTATTTCTAAATCTGTTAGAAAAGACACTGCATGTACTTCAAAAAAATCTATTGCAAATGATATTTTTTTTGCTAAAATATTTCTTTCCAGTTTTCTAGCTTTTAATTATAAACAATAAGTTAATGTCCCCAGTCTCTCTGTTGTAACCTACAGAGCCCCACTCTCACATTCCCCTGTTCACTCTGTGTCTCTCATAATAAATAAATAAACTGAGAAAAAATTTTTAATGAAAAAAAAAACGCTAACAGTTTTACTCTTTTCATTACAAGAACTCAGAAGCCACACACTTGTCCCCTTCATCTAATAAAATGTTTCACCAGCTAAAGATAAATAGGTAAGTAGAAATTTAGAAGTTACCCCAGGTAGTAGCACATTTTTATTTGCACTTTGTTGAACTTAGAGTTTTCAAATACTTGTTTTTTATTTTTTTAAGAGTTCATCTTTTGACAAAGAAGAGAAATAAAACTATTTGTTAATTACACTGGTAACCCACAGTAAGAAATAAGTGGGAAAGTTTGCTTGCATAGTTTAATAATGTTCAAAATTTTCCGATTCTAAATTTTAAAATAAAAAGACAATCTTAGTTATAACAAACTCTGTCATCACCTACATATACTTAACAGTCTTTTAAAAAATCAGTTTTAATTCCTCGTGAATTGCTTGCCAGTGTTTAAAATTGTAATGATATTACTCTGTAAATCTACTTGCTGTTTTTCTTCATTTATGACACTATTAGGTAATATATTCCAAATTGCACTTGGAAATGGAATTGTCCTGAAAATTCCAGTGTACTGTAAGTGCCATATTTCACAATGAACATAGGATCGACAACTGCACAGAGTTCAGACTTCAACCACAATTTCCCTAAATCGTGTATCAGGTAATCAGTCCATAGGTACTCATAATACATGAACTACTTTATTTTTAATAATAAATACAATATTTATTCACTGTGGGGATTTCAGAAAACAAAAAATTATGAAGAATTTATAATACTCATCTGTCAGCCTACCACTAACTTTACATTTCAGTGTATAACTCTTCATAAATACATACATATAACCCACCACAGTTGAAATCATATTACATGTTTTATTTTGAAGGCTGCCTTCCATACCACATATATCATATAGAATTTTTAAACATACTAGTGCTTTGTAAATCTTCTATTCATTTTTAAAGTTATATATTTATTTTTGAGAGATAGAGAGATAAAGAGCGAGCTGGGTAGGGGCAGAGAGAGGGGGGAGAGAGAGAATCCCAAGCAAGTTCTGCGCTGTCATGACCTGGGCTGAAATCAAGAGTCAGACGCTAACTGACCAGGCACCCCACTTTGTATATCTTTAAATTGAGCTTCCACATAGGTATAACAGTAAGTATACTAGTTTTCCATGCCCAGGATAATAAATTAATTTCTTACAGATATCCACATTGTTCCTTGAATTTTGCTTAGGTATTTTAAACGATGTATTTCCTCTTTTAAGTAGTTGCTAATTAATTAGTATATTAGTGACTTAAACTCATAACAGATGTAACCTTTAAAGTGAAAGGACTTTTAGTTGTTTTTTAATTAATAGACTCCAATTTTAAGAAAGTTAAGAGCCCATGAACCAGCTGGGTTGAACTATTATATACGGAAGGGTTGCTTTATATTTCAGATGTACACTTAGGTATTTGTAAATGATTAAAAGTATTAAAAGTAAAGACCTCAGCAGCACATAAAAGTTTAAAAAGTACCGTTCATAAGTAGATAGTAATTTTTTTTGTTTTTGCATCTAGTTTATTCACTTCTTTTTATAAAAGGTATTTAGAAATTAACCATAAATCCATTAAGGCTGACCCAAAAGCTTCTCTTCATCCTCATTGCCTAACACAAAAAATTGTTGCTGCCACTACTGTTTCTGCTTTTATTGATAAAATTGATAAGAAAGTCCTCTTTCTGCTTTTCTCTATCACTCTTCAATAGCTTGGGAAAGTTAATGTATATTTTAGTGATCTCCAAAACAGAGTTCAGCAAATACTGAAAAATAAAGCAAAAAAAATCTAAGCCTTAGTTCTTGGTGGTCATTGAAAAGACTTTAGAAATTAGTCTATACAAAGTGAAGTGAGGTGAGCAATCTTGGTTGGATGCCTAGGCCACAGGCAAAGATGTTACAGTGGATAACCCACATGTCTCTTTTTCACACTGGCCTGAATTTTTCTCCATTCATACATTTAAAATAAGGCCTTCAGCTCTTTGTCCTTTAATCTCCAGATAATGTCTTATATGACAACTACTACTGATCCTTAAGTGCCCTGCATTCTCATTAGCAACCTAAATGCTTTATGATGCATTGTATCTACTACCAGTATATCCTTAGTGTTCAGTCTCTTTATTGGTGCTGGATATCAGGGAAAACATTTATAGCCCAAATGGTATCTTTAAGTATGTGTTGGCTGGAACTATCACAGGTCACAATCTGCAAGTCTTCAGAGGATGGGGCTACAAAAGACAACCACCTCCGTATTGGAAGTGAGGTTCTCATTTGCAGACTTCCTCCTCCATCCTTGCTGATGAGAAAAAAGCTAAAGTGAGTGGCAAGATGAAAACTGTTTCAGTGGGGAAAGAATTAGCATATGTAAGGTTTTACAAAACTGAGAGCTCAGCTTGATATGTTGGATCATCTTTACCATGATTCCATTGTATTTCTTGAGGTTAGTAGTTTTTTTCCCATTCTGTAAATCAGACTAGTTAGTCTTTACTAGATTATCCCTGTGACTTCATAGAGACCAAAGCTACATGGGTGTGTTATGCCCAGAATTCGTGATCCCCAAAGACCACCAGGGAGCCGAGTCCGATGCAAAAGCAAAGAGCCTTTATTTGAGCTAGCTCGAGCTCAATCCCCTACCTGCACTGAAACAGTGGGGGAGATACTGGAGAGAGAGCCCAAGTTTCAAAAGCACAAAGGTTTTATAGGGATCATGGCCTTAACCGATTGGCTGGGGAAGGGTCGTGGCCTCAGCTGATTGGCTGCCAAAGTGTGGTCCTAGATCAGCAATTATCAGCATCACCTGGAACTTGTTAAAAATGCAAATGTTGGG
The DNA here is from genome assembly GCF_016509475.1 of Prionailurus bengalensis. NCBI lineage: Eukaryota > Metazoa > Chordata > Mammalia > Carnivora > Felidae > Prionailurus > Prionailurus bengalensis. Next base: position 150,924,157 of record NC_057343.1, on the reverse strand, counting down.
CCTGGTGGTCACAGACCCACTGAATCAGAAACTCTGGGGGTGGGGCTCAGTAATCTGTGTTTGAACAAGTCTTCCAGGAGATTTTGATGCACCTGAAGTTTAAGAACCACTGTGTCTGAAGTTGTTTAACATGTTTGGCCTCAGTGTATACAGAACCTTTCTCACTGATCACCTATTAACCATTGGCTGTCAGCCTTGCTGTGCTATATAAATACCTAGCACCATCCCCAGAGACTCTGATTTAATTGGTTTGGGGACAGGTCAGTTATTAAAATGCTCCCGGGTCATTCTAAGCCTGGACAGGGTTGAGGGCTCCTGCCTCTGGCCCCTACCTGAGAGAAGCCCTCCCTCTTCTACTCACACTTTCCATGCCTCTCACACTCCCCTTGCTCCCACCTCAGACTTCGGAAGAATGCATCAATCAGTAGCCTGCCTTCTTAGAAAACATAAGTTACTCAAGGGGAGGATGCGTGGTCTGAGGTTTGAGCGGGAACTTCTTTCTGCGGCCATGTCGGGGACATAGTCACTAGTCAGCCAGCCTAGGTCTGCTCTTTCAGGTGGAGAGGTCCCAACACTATTAACACAAATTTATTCTTCTCGTTTCTTAAATTGCTATAGTTTTGTATTGAGAATAAATGAGACTATACTATTTCCTGGAGGCTAGTGTGAGGTCTATCACTTCTCACTAAAGATTCAGGCAGTGGTATCTGGAGCAAAGTAGAGATGATAATAGGAGGAAAATAACATGGAGGAAAAAAACTAAAAGAGTGATCAGAAGAAATCGTTGAATATAAAATACCTCTGTACATTCACTTCCTTGCACCATTTAAGATCCAAATCAATGATTTACTATAAAATGCTTACATTGACTAGGTGACTTCATTGAGGTTTTAACAATGAATTGTAAGTCCTGAAAATAGTTTGTCTCCATTTTCTTCATTCTAGGAAACTCTCTTAATGTTTTGTTTTCTTACCCTACTCAAGCCTCTGTCATCATCTCCTTGTATATGTAGTTTCTTTGTGCATATACTCACATAACATTCCTTATCTCTTTAACTTTGCATGATCCACTTTAAGCTATTTAAAGATCACAGATATGCGCTAATTAGAGTGTCCCCCCAAAGGTATCAGTAAATCAGGCTGCTGCTAATCTAACCCTCCTAGTGTAGTTGAAATGCCCTAGGATGCACAAGGGTATTGAAAATATCAACCCCGGAGAACAAGATTTATCACCCCTGTCAAATAACACTCACACTGATGAATTCTGACTTTCACCTCAATATAAGTTAGAATCCACTTATTATTTAATTAGCCAATCTATGTAACTTTTGCCATTAAGTTTGACAACATATGCAGCCCTTCTCTCTATTTATATTATGGTGTAACCTAACATGAATAAAAGAGGAATTTAAAATTGAGAGTTCAGCCTTCAAAGTCACATATTCTTTGACCTGTAGTTTGGCAATATGAATTTCTATGAAAACCTAAACCCTGTTGTAGCATTATAAGGTCTGGTGGCACTTTTAAAATGTAAATTCTTGATATCATATTGAGAAATATTTCTAGAAAGGAGTAGCTTATGTATAGACATTGGTTTATAAGGTTTATCTGAAATAGGCTGTTTAAATACTTTGTCTTAAATATTTACTTGAGTATTTATCGATGACCTGAGCCATATCTTCTACCTCTATGAGAATGGTAGAGTTTAGCTATATAATTGAAAATGCTTCTGAAAGAAAGAAAGAAAGAAAGAAAGAAAGAAAGAAAGAAAGAAAGAAAGGAAGAAAATTCTAGTACTTCCACATATTGTTTAGCTATGAAGCCAATTCTCTAAGTTTAAAGGGAAAGTGCATTCCATTCAAGGTACTACCCCCATGCCAATAAACCTTCCTTTAAAAAAAAAATTCCAACAAAACCTCAGTGTCTAAAAATGCTTCCATGTTGTAGTAGCTGCTGTTTTTGTTAAACTGGCATCCTGCCCCACATTACATTATCCTAAGCAATATCCCATTCTTTTGTGGAATTTTTCCTTCCCCAATCCATCCGTGTGTTCCTAGTGGGGACTTCCCTTAGTATACCACTTCCCTAGCTACAAGTAGGATGGGTCCCTGATACATACTGAGCTGAACATACTGCTCTATCTCTGAGGCTACAAGGATTGTAGTAACACCAAATGGGTGACTCAAACTGAACTAGAGGACTTCTTAGTAGTATCTAATGGGAGATTGTCATGATCTCGTTATTGCTTTTCAAGTTACATAGATGGAAGTTTTGTAGTCTGGAGTGATCTAGAGCCATATTTCCAATCATGAAGAAGATTCATCTGAAATTGGAAAAAGAATGTCTGGTATGCAGAAAGAATCATAGAGACAGGATAGTGAGAAAAATAAACCTGATTGGGTTAAGTCCCCAAATCCTATCATCTTTAAGTCCAATTCCACACTTGCATTTGCTGTGGATTGGTTATGTGAGACAATAAATTCTTCATATTTGCTTTAGTTGAGTTTTGCCACTTGAAATTATAATTAGATTATAGATTATAATTAAATTATTTAGAACTAAATAAATAAGAATTCTGAGCCCTGGAATACATGAAAGTCTTAATAATTTTCAGGAAGCCTAGCAGGCTCTGATAAACCTTAAAAATTTTAAGAGGAAAGACAAACTTGCATCTAAGCACATATAATATGCAAGATATACAGGATACATAGTGTTATACTAACTGTCCAAATCTGTCTCCAAGAAGTGGCATTTATGAAGATGTTCAGATCATGGGTATTGCTCACATAATTTATTTACTTACTTTTTTAATATGAAATTTATTGTCAACTTGGTTTCCATACAACACCCAGTGCTCATCCCAACAGGTGCCCTCCTCAGTGACCATCACCCCCCATCAACCTTCAGTTCAGACAATTTGAATAACTCTTGAGCCTCACTTTTCTCATATGTAAAATAGAGATAATAATATGTATCTCATAAGATTCATTCAGTGTCCAGTTCATACAAAGTACTCAAAAAAGGTATCTTGAAATCAATGACTATTCATCTCAGCTACCATAGTTTAGGCCCTTAAAACAGATAGAACCAAGATGTCCTAACCAAATATTTTATGCAGCATAATGAAAATAATGAAACTTACTAACTGAAAACATTTACTGGCCATTTAGAGCCTTCCTTATAGAGATTACAGTTTTATAGGATAGTGTAAATACACACCCTCATGTGGAATTCTACAGAGTAGAAAATTTAACTGGTGGACGGGGAAGAAACACACAATAAAGCATTATTGTGTCTGGAAATTCACCTTGCCAGAGCATGTAAGTTCTCTCTGGACTAAGTTTAGAGTATAAGCTGCTCACCATAAACTACAAAAGCTAGAAGACAAATGAATTATGTCTTCAAAGTACTGAGAAACACACAAAAAATCAAATGTAGAATTATGTCTTCAGTGAAAATAACAAACAGATAAAAGCTGAGAAATTTGTCGTTAGAAGACTTAGGATGACTTGAAATGTTAAAGTTCTCCAGGCAGAAGGAAATTGACATCACATGGAAAACTTGGGCCTAAACATAAAAATATCACCACAAACAGTAAATGTATGGGTAAATATAACAGACTTTTTTTTTCGTTAAAGGGTAATTGACTGTTCAAAGTATATTGTCTGTTTTTTCATGTGTTTAGAAGTAAAACATGTTACAAAAATAGCTCCAAGGACAGAAGAAAAAAAAAGTATACTGTTTTAAGGTTTATATGTTACAAATAAGTGATATAATTTGAAGAAAGATGGTGATAAGTATAAATTGGATATAATAAACTCTAGTGCAAATGTTGAAAAAAGTCATATAGGTAATAAGCCAGTAATGGAGACAAAATAAAATGTTAACAAATGCTTAATTCAAAAAGACAGAAGAAAAGGGAAAATAAACCAAGAATAACAAACGGAACAAATAGACAAGTTGGAAGATTTAAATAAGCATACTGATAATAACATTAAATGTAAATGATCTAAACAAAGTGTAAATGATCTGAACACAAAAGACCAGAGTGTCATACATATAGAAAGTCAAGATACAACTGACTGCTATCTATAAGAAACCTATTTTATTTATTTATTTATTTTTTAATGTTTTATTTAACATTAAATAACAGAGAGACAGAGAGAGAGACAGAGCATGAACAGGGGAGGGTCAGAGAGAGAGGGAGTCACAGAATCCAAAGCAGGCTCCAGGCTCTGAGCCGTCAGCACAGAGCCCAACGTGGGGCTCGAACTCACAGACCCCGAGATCATGACCTGAGCCGAAGCCAGACGCTCAACCGACTGAGCCACCCAGGTGCCCCAAGAAACCTATTTTAAATAGAAAGATTCAAATAGTTAAAAAGATGTGGAAATATTATATTATACTATACTATGATATGGAATTACACTATACTGTAGGGTAGAAATACTATAATATATAAATACCATAAAAATACTAAGTATAAGAAAGCTCGAGTGACTATATTAATGTAAGACAAAGGAGACTTTAGAACAAAGAATTTTATTCCCAGTGATAACATAGGATAATGATAAAGTAGTTCACTAGCCAAGATGACATAACATTTCTAAATGTCTATATATCTAATAAGAGCTTTAAAACACATAAAGCACAAACTGATCAATCTGAAAGGAGAAATGGACAAGTCCACAATTGTACTTGGCTATTTTACCACTCATTTCTCAGTAATTGACAAAACAGAATATTAGCCATAATATAGAAGATTCAAACAGCACTAACCTGACTTAATTGATGTAAATAAAACATTATGCCCAACAGTTGTACAGTACACATTCTTTTCAAGTGCACATGTAACATTCATTGAGGAAAGGCATATTGTGAATCAGTTTAAACCATACTGTTAAACAGTTAAATTAGGGACGAATAACAGAAAGATATCTGGAAAATCCCCAAATATTTGGCAATTAACGGACTTTTGTATAATTTACAGACCAAAGAAGAAATTACTAGAAATAAAATAAGAAATAAAATATTTTTCAATCATTCATTCATATATCATAACTCCTATGGTATATTAGATGTTAACTTCTGGGAATGCATGATGTGAGAAGTGGCCTCTAATTGCAGACTAATGATCTTGTGGAGACAATTATGTGAAGCAAATCTTTATGGTGCTTTTTGTTTACAAAAGTCAATTTTTAACTTTTATCTTCCAGTCTCTGAGACTTTACCATCCCTCTTCATTCTACAGTGAAACATTATAAACTATTTTCTCAAGCTTTTATTGGTAGATGTTTAAAGTTTTATACCAGGAACTGTGTGATATTGTTTTTAGTTATTGCTATTTTAAATGGGATTACATCAGATTACTTAACCAATTATTTAAGAATATATAAGAACATTGTTGATTTTATGTTAATTTTGTTACAAACTCTGTTTTGGGTATGGTGATTATTTTTGTTTGTTTTATTTTTTACTTTGACAGTTTATTTCAGTATTACAAGTTAATTATCACAAAAAATATAATCTTTAGCAAGTAAAATCATGCCAGGTGTTTTTGTTTGTTAGTTTTTTTTTGTTTGTTTTCAATTCTCAAGTTAGCAAACATACAGTGTAGTCTTGGCATCAGGAATAGATTCCTGTGATTCATCACTTATATACAACACCAGTGCTTATCCCAATAAGTGCCCTCCTTATGCCCATCACCATTTTAGCCCACCCCACCCACCCACCTCTCCTCCAGCAACCCTCAGTTTGTTCTCTGTATTTGAGTCTTTTATGGTTTGCCTCCCTCTGCTTTTATCTTACTTTTCCTTCCCTTCCCTTATGTTCATCTGTTGAGTTTCTCAAATTCCACATATGAGTGAAATTATATGATATATGTCTGACTTATTTCACTTAGCATAATACACTCTAGTTCTATCCACATTGTTGCAAATGGCAAGATTTTGTTCTTTATCATTGCCAAATACTATTCCATTGTATACATATACTACATCTTAATCCATTCATCAGTTGGTGGACATTGGGGCTCCTTCCATAATTTAGCTATTGTTGATAGCAATGCCATAAACACAGGGTGCACGTGCCCCTGCAAATCAGCACTCCTATATCCTTTGGATAAATTCCTAGTAGTGCAATTGCTGGGTCATACAGTAATTCTATCTTTAATTTTTTGAGGAATCTCTATGCTGTTTTTCAGAGTGGTTGCCCCAGTTTGCACTCCAATCTTCAGCTCCTAAAGCTGTTTGCAAAATAGAAACTGGCACTCTCCATATTTCTCATTCCCCAGTCATGGTTTGGGGAGGATTTTCTCTTGTATCAGCACAATACTGCACTTCCACAGCCTGTCTTTCCCTTTTGTCTCTACACAGTATTTCTGTATATTAATTTTATATCCTGCAACTCTACTGAATCCATTCATCAGTTCTAATAGTTTTTTGGTAGAATCTTTAGGGTTTTCTTAGTATACTATCAGGTCATCTGACAGTTTTACTTGTTCCTTGCCAATTTGGATACCTTTTTTTTTTTTTTTCTTGTGTAATTGCCACAGCTAGGACTTCGAGTATGTTATTGAATAAAAGTGGTGAGAAGGGATATCCTTTTCTTGCTCCGGATCTTAGAGGAAGAGCTTTCAGTTTTTCACTGTTGTGTATGTTGTTAGCTTTAGGTTTATTATACTGACGTATGTTCCCTCTACACCTACTTTGTTAAGAGTTTTTATCATAAATGAATGTTGTATTTTGTTGAATGCCTTTTCTGCACCTATTGAGTTGACCACATCGTTTTTATCCTTTCTCTTATTGGTAGGATATGTCACATTGATTGATTTGAAAATACTGAACCACCCTTGCATCCCTGGAATAAATACCACTTGATTCTGATGAATGATATTTGTAGTGTATTATTGAATTTGATTTGCAAATATTTTGTTGAGGATTTTTGCTTCTATATTCATCAGAAATTTTGGCCTGTACTTTTATTTTCTTGTCGTATGTTTGTCTCATTTTTGTATCAGGGTAATGCTAGGCTTGTAGAATTAATTTGAAAGTTTTCCTTCTTCTTCTATTTTTTGGAATAGTTTGAGAAAATACATATTAACTTTTCTATAGTGTTTGTTAGAATTTACCTATGAAGCCATTGGTTCTGAACTTCTGTGTATGGGGAGTTTTTTGATCACCAATTCAATTTCATTACTAGCAATCAGTCCATTCAAATTTTCTGTTTCTTCCTGTTTGGTTTTGTAAGACTGTATGTTTCTGGGAATTTGTCTATTTCTTCTGAGTGACTGAATTGTTGGCATATAATTTTTCATAGTATTGTTTTCGAATTCTTTGTATTTCTGTAGTGTTGCCTATTTCTCCTCCATTTTTTATTTTGAGTTCTTTTTTTCTTGATAAGTCTGGCTAAAGGTTTATCAATTTTGTTTATCTTTTCAAAGGACCAGCTCCTGGTTTCATTGATCTTATCCATTGTTTTTTAGTTTCTATCTTATTTCCACTCTAATCCTTATTATTTCCTTCTTTCTATTCATCTTGGGCTTTGTTCTTTTTGTTTCCCCTGTCTCCTTTAGGTGTAAGTTTAGGTTTTTATTTGAAGTTTTTCTTGTTTATTGAGGTAAAATTCATCCCTCTAAAATTCCCTTTTAGAACTGCTTTTTCTCCATCCCAAAGATTTTGGACCATTGTGTATTCATTTTCATTTGTATCCATGCACTATTGACTTTCTTTACTGACCCATTGCATGTTTAGTAGCATGTTGTTTAGCCTACATGTGTTTGTATTTTTTTCCAGTTTTTTTTCTTAAAATTGATCTCTAGTTTCATACCATTGTGGGGGAAAAAAGATGTCTGATATGATTTCAGTGTTATTAAATTTATTGAGATTGGCTTTGTGACTATGATCTATTGTAGAGAATGTTCCATGTGCACTTGAAAAGAATTTGTATTCTACTGTTTTTTGGATGGAATGTTCAGTGTATATCTGGTAGGTCCATCTAGTCTGTGTGTCGTTCAAAGCCACTGTTTTCGGACTGATGTTCTGTCTGGATGACTTATCCATTGTTGTAAGTGGGGTGTCAAATTCCTCTACTAGTATTATATAACTGTCGATTTCTCCCTTTATGTCTCTTAATATTTGCTTTATATATTTAGGTGGTCCTATGTTGTGTGCAGAGATATTTATAATTGATATATTTTCTTGTAGGATTGGTCCCTTTATCTTTTGTATTTTAAGTCTAATTTGTTATAAATATTGCTACCTGGGTTTTTTTTTTCACTCCCATTTGCATGGTAAATATTTAATCCTTTCACTTGCAATCTGTATATATCTTTAGATCAGAAGTGAGTCTCTATTAGATAGCTTATAGATGTTTTATTTTTTTTAATCCATTCAGTCACACTTTCTCTTTTAATTGCAGCATTTAGTGCATTTACATTTAAAGTAATCATTGGGGCACCTGGGTGGCTCAGTCGGCTGAGCATCTGACTTTGACTCAGGTCATGATCTCCCACTCATGGGTTCGAGCCCGGCATTGGGCTCTGTACTGACAGCTCAGAGCCTGGAGCCTTGCTTCAGATTCTGTCTCCCTCTCTCTCTGCCCCTCCCCCCCCACACTCTGTCTTTCTCTCTCAAAATAAATAAACATAATAATAAAAAAAATTTTTTTAATAAAAAAAGTCATTATTGATACTTATGTACTTATTGCCATTTTCTTAATTTTTTTTTCTGGTTCTTTTTGTAGTTCTTTTCTAGTCCTTTCTTCTCTTGCTCTCTTCCCTTGGAGTTTGATGGCTTTCTTTAGTGTTATGATTGGATTCCTTTATCTTCATTTTTGTGTATCTATTATAGGATTTTTGATTTGTGGTTACCTTTGGGTTCATATATAACATCCTATATGTATAGCAGTCTATTTTAAGTGATGGTCACAAGTACATACTCAAAAAGCACTGAATTTTTACTTTACTCTCCACATTTTATACGATGTCCTATATTTTTAAAAATTTTCTTGTATTCCTTGCCTAATTTTTGTAGATATAATTGATTTTACCACTTTTGTGTTTTAACCTCCATATTGACTTTATAAGTGATTACTATTTACTATTTGCTTTTATCTGTGAAATTTTTTCTTCCCTAATTTTCTTATTGCTAGTTGTGGCCTTTTCTTTACACTTAAAGAATTCCCTTTAACATTCTCACAAGCCTGGTTTAGTGGAGATAAACTCCTGTTAACTTTAGTTTGAGAAACTTTTTATCTGTCCATCTATTTTGAAAGACAGCCCTGCTGGTTATTCTTGGTTGAAGATTTTTACTTTTATCACTTTGAATATATCATGGCACTCCCTTCTGGACTGCAAAAAAATTTCTGGTGAAAATTCAGCTGATAGGCTTATATGTAACTGTTTTCTTTTCTTGCTTCTTTAAAAAACATTAATCCAAAACGGGCTCCAGGGTCTGAGCTGTCAGCATAGAGCCCAATGCAGGGCTCAAACTCTGAACAGCTAGACCATGACCTGAGCTGAGGTCGGATGTTTAACCACTGAGCCACCCAGGCGCCCCTTTTCTTGCTTCTTTTAAATTTCATTGCTTTTTGTGACTTTAATTATTATGTGTCTTGGTGAGGACCTCCTTGGGTTCATCCTTCTTAGAGGTTGTTTCCTTCCTGAACCTGGATGTCTGTTTCCTTTTCCAAATTTGGGAAGTTTTCAGCTCTTATTTCTTGAAGTAAGTTTTCTGACCCCTTCTTCTTTTGCTTCTGGGATCCCTATAATGTAAATGTTACTATGTTTGATGATATTGCAAAGTTCCCTTAACTAGTTCTCATTTTTTATTCTTTTTTCTTTTTGCTGTTCAGTTTGGTTGCTTTCAATTACCTTGTCTTACAGATTGCTGACCCATTCTTCTTCATCCACTAATGCTGAGAAGGGACAGCAAACTCTGTACCAACAAATGAGATCACTCCACACTTGGCTACAAAAGAGAGGAGAAGACATGGGGGTCAACGATCGCAGACGAAGATCCAAGACCTGGTTCACCTCACTAGTAAGTACTCTGATTTATTGCAGGCCAATCACAGATCTCAGTTGGCTTGTTGTATACAGAGGGCGTTTAACATTTCAGGCTTGTGAAACCAGGGGGTGCATGACTTAACAATGCACAATCACAAGAGACAAATCAGAGATTTGCAGCAAGAGTCTATGTGTTCTATAGTTTTTCTAAACTTTGTATACAATGTATACATTCTATACAATGTATACATTGTTCCCCAAGGACAGCAGAAACACCTGGGAGGGCAGGTACCCCAGGGCATTCCTCAGTCAGGGTGGTTACCCATGCCCCTCCTGAGCTTAACTGCAGCCCACCAGAAATTTCTCTGTTACATTTTAGCTAGCCAAGCAATGTGTATAATCTCATCATCCTCAGTAATAACCCCAACACACTAATCTATTGATTTCCCCTAGTTTATTTTCTATTTCAGTTGTTGAATTCTTCAACTCTGTTTTTTTTTTATATTTTCTGTCCACTCTTTTCTCAAGTCCAGCGAGTATTTTATGACCATTACTTTGAATTATTTAACGGATGTACTCCTCATATGTTTCAGTTAGCTCTTTCACTATAATTTTGTCATTCTTTCATTTCTGACAAATTCCTCTGGCTCATAATTTTGTCTAATTCTGTGTTAGGTAGTTTTGCCATATCTCCTGGTCTTAAAAGTAGTGGCCTTATGCAAAGAGGTTCTGTGGTGCCCTATAGAGCAACTCTTCCTGGTCACCAGAACCAGGCACAGCAATGGTGTCTCCTCTGTGGGTTGCATGTGTCGTTCTGTTGTGGCCAAGCCATGGCTGCCTTTAGCCCAGCCAGGTGCAGTGACCTGCTTTGCCTGCTGTGGGTGCACTGGCCAGGGGTTGCTTTCCACACTTTTGAGAGACTTACCTACAGCAGCTGTGTGCTTGTGGATGGGAGAGCTGTCTGCAGTTAGCCTCTCTGTCACAACTGAAGACACATCAAAGGGCAGGGCTTGCTGCCTGCATGGCCATCTGTGATGTTCAGCTACAGGAACTGCAGGCATGCTGATATGGGCTTATCTTCCCCTCTCCCCAGAGCAGGAGGCACTTTGAAGGGATGTCTGCCTAGACTGTTGGGTTGGATGGGGCAGGTCCACAGGAAAATGCCAGGGTGGGGCATATGGTATTAGGGCAGGCTATTCTAAGTGTCCATCAGTCTAGGCTAGGGAAGGGGAAGAGAAATGGTGACCAGTAGTATTTTGTTCCCAGAGAAATCTACTGCTGATCCCTGTTGCTCCAAGACAGGTTCTGAGATTAAGATAAGTGAATATATTTCCTTCACATACACCCCAGGCTCGTTTCTGCTTCTGTAACATTTCTCAGGCTGAGTTATTTAGTGTGCTGACTCTTGAAGGGTGGGAGCTTAGTTTCCTGTAGCTGTCCGGCTCTCCCAGAATTGACTGGGAGAAACAGCAAGAAAACTTGCTGATTTTTAAAGCTTCCGGAGTTAGGCCATGCTGGTTTTCAAAGCCAGACATAATGGGGACTGGTCTTGCCAGTTGTATCCCCGGTGTCAGGAGTTCCTTGTCTGGCATCTGATACTCTTGCTTCTCTGTGCTGGTAGTATCCCTCCTGTTTGTGGCTAGTCATGCCAGGGCTTTGGTTTCCATGCATGTCTCCACTGCTCCTACCCTTTCCAGTGCAGCCTTTCTCAATGATTGACTTTGGAAAGTCTGCTCTGCTAGTCTTCAGGTCATTTTCACTGGTAGTCACATAGATGTAACTGTTGTCTCAGTGTGTCCGTGGGCCAGGCTGGGCTCAGAATCCTGCTACTCCACCTTCCCAAAACTCACAGAAATTAAGTATTTTCAACTTAATGAAAATAACAACTTAATATATTAAAATGTAATCATGAATATTAACAACTAAATGCTGTTAATCTGTCAGTTTTCCTCCAAATTGATCTATAAATAAATTGTCCAGAATGGTAGCCGTTAGCCACGTAATCACATAATGCTATTGAATACTGGATATCTGGCTAGTCTACATTAAGATATGCTGTAAGTACAAACACACCCCAGATTTTGATGACCCAGTGCCAAAAATGAATGTAAATTTTCACATCAATACTTTCATATTGATAACATTTTGCAAGGAAGATACTTTTGTATATTGAGTTAAATAAACATAATTTCTTGGGTTTAATTTTTTACCTTTTTAGTGTAGCTACCAGAAAAATTTAAATTATGTATGTTCCTCATATATTTTGGCTTGAATTGTACCATGGTCTGAATATTTGTGTTCTCCTCCTTTCCCTGCTGACCGACCCCCAATTCCTATGCCCAAGGTGATGGCATTAGGACGTGAGGCCTCTGGCAGATGATTAAAGCTGAGCCCTCATGAATGGGATTAGCGCCCTTATAAAACCCACCTGTGAAAGCTTTCTCACACCTTCTGCCATGTGAAATTAGGTGGGATACTACTGCTCATAAACTGGATGGAGGACCCCACCAAACACAGAAACTGACCATGCAGGCACCCTGATCTTGAACTTCCAGCCTCCAGAGCGGTGAGAAACATATTTCTGTTCTTTATAAGCCATTCAGTCTGTGGGATTTTGTTATTGCAGCCTGAACAGGCTAAGACACATTATATCCCATTGGTCTGCATTGATCTATAGCCTAGTTTATAATGATTTATAAAATTATATTGAAATGCAAAAAATTGGCCCCCACCATATATCCTGTTAGTTTTCAACAACACGTGAAAGTAACCAATGAGGAAAGGATAGTATTTTCAACAAATGGTGTTGGAACAACTGGATAGAAAAATGAACCGTGATCCTTGTCCCTAAATGTGGTACATAACAATTAATTTTAAATGGAACATAGAACTAAACATAAACTCTAAAATTATAAAGCTTCTGGAAGAAAACAGAAGAAAATATTTGCAACCTTAAGGTTGGTGAAAATTTTTTAGGATGAAAAAGTACAAAGCATAAAAAACCCCCAAAAATGGATATTATGAAAATTTTAAATTTCTACTCAACAATAGACACAATTAAAAAACAAAATACCACACTGAGAGAAAATATTTGTAAGAAGTATATTTAAAGACCAGATCCAGATATACAAAAAAATCTTAAAATTCAGTAATAAGAACAGAAGCAATCTGGTTAAAATTAGGCAAAGATTTTAACGGAATTTTCACAAAAGAAATAGATGGCAAAAGAAGAATTAAAAAGCTACCCTTAGTCATTAGTGAAAAGCAAATTAAAACAACAATGAGATATAAACGCAAACTCCATAGCATAGGTAAAATATTTTAAAACTGATAATACACAGTATAATACAAAGCAAGAATATGGAGTAAGGATTTTCATACATTATTAGTTCAGGTGTAGAGTGGTACAGTCACTGTGGGAAACTGTTGGGTAGTTTCTTATAAAGTTAAACATCTATGTATCAACTGACCCAGCACTTTTACTCTTGGATATTCACCCAACAGCAATGAAAAGAGTTGTTTATGAAATTCTACAGATTTATCCATAATAACCCTAAGTCAGAACAGAGCACTGTCCATAAATGGGTACATAGATTATGCTAGCTATATAATAGAATACTACTTAGCAATAAAAAAGGGATAAACTTCTGATAACATTCAGCAACCTGGATTAATATCAAAAACATTGTTCTGAGGGAAAGACTTTAAAAATAAAAGACTATTCACCTTTTGATTCATTTATATGAAACTCTAAAAAAGGCAAATTATATCTCTAGAGACAGAAAGAACACTGGTAAGCCTGGGGTCAGAGGGCAAAGGAGGAACTTGTAAAGGAGGAATACAGGGAATCTTTTGGAATTTCTGAAATCTTCTATATCTTGATTGTGGTGGTTACATGGGCATATGTGTTTGTGAAAACTCATACATTTATTGTGTGTCAATTTCACTTCAATAAACTTGGGGACTTTTTTATTGATGAGAATGAAAGAGATTATTGAAGTGGGATTACAAGACCAACATTTTTATGTAATGCTCTTATTATAATTTTTATTTAAAGATAAACTCTTACCAATGTGATTCCCTTTTGCTCCATCGTGTTCTTCTCCATAAAAATATCTGTCCTCACTCTGTGGTTTTTTCTCTTATCCAATATAGCATCATTGTTAAGAGAGAGTCAAGTTTTGAGGATGCAAAAAATTCAGAAGCCATTTGAACACAACTTCATAAACTCGAGAAATTGATGGCTAAATAGCCATTTGTAGTATAATTTTGTTTCAAAAAATGAAGAATATTTCTCCAGAATTCCAAGCTCCTGATGCAAAGTTGTTTTTGCAGATATTCTGAGAAATAATTTCCTGGCAGCCAAGTGCTGTAACCCACATATTAGACAGAACACAGCTGTAAAAGAATGAAAATTCTGTCTATAAGACAAATTATTGTACCTATTGTCTTTTTTTCTTCTACAAGGGAAAATAAAGTTACAGAAACCCAAGTCATAAATTCATGGATCATAGCTTGTGAGTTTTGTAACATTTTATCAACTATGAAAGAAGTCTAGTGAAGGTAAACACTACTAGGATTTTTTTTTTTGTTACTCTTTTATGCTATCCTCAAACTATTATTCGTTAGTAGCCAAACAAACCTATTCATGCTAACTGGAGGTGAGAAAGTTCAACTTGCTTATCAAGAGAGGAATATTTCATTGCTAATGTTTTCTACAGTGATGCAAACTGATAAGCTTTAAATGAGGAAATCCACTCATGCTAGGAATATGATAGAAGAAATTATCTCTAGGCTTAACCTTTCTTGGGGTAGGCATAAAGAACAAAATTTTCAAAATACATTTTTTTTTGCTATCAGACTAGTGGTTTACATTTCCACACATTTAGAAAATAAATAATAGTCCAAAAAAGTATTCAAACTGTGTTGATGTATTTAAAAAGAAATTGTGTCCCTGTCTTTTTTTTATTTTTTTTATTTTTTTTGGTTCTAAGTTTACTACTCTGACACATCTAACCTGAACCATATGCACAGCTTTGTCCCCAAGTCACCATGTGTCTTTTGGGAAGTGACTGAATTTCTCTTTGTCTTATATATATGTCTGACAAGATGAAAGAATTAAATGAGACAGTAGATAAAGGTTTTCTTAAAGCATGTAGATTTTTAAAATCAAGGTCAGATGGTTTCTGATTACATATTCATGCTTGTGAAGGTCCTGTGTATTATAAATGATTCCAATACAAGGTTCATCTCACTATCTTCACCCTGAATGAATACACTTAACCTTTTTTTCTTCTACAGTCTCCCTTTCAACACAGCATTGAAGGATGCTTGTCTTTACAGTACAAATCATTCTTCCTTCTCCTTTATAGGCTCCACTACCTGTTCACCTAGCAAAATGGCTGATTGGCTACTAACTATATACTTATATTCTTATGACAACTTATCTACTTCCTCCTCTCTCTGAAGTTTTAGTTTCAATTGAAATGTTTAGCAATAGGTACAAAAGCAAACTGGTGACTTTATTCTAACATTGATAGGACAATTTATTATTTATGCAGAAGGACAATGGAATTTGGTCCCTACCTCATACCATACCCAAAAGTCAATTACCTAAGCAATTAAGATATAAATGTGAGGAATAGACCATAAACATTTTAAAGGAAATACAGTTAAAACATCAGGAGAGGAAAACAAGACATAAAAAGCAACATATATGAGACAAAGGTTTAGGAGAAAAACATAAACTCAGGATAGGGAAGAATTTTTTGGACACACAAAAACAATAGTTAGAAAACAAGGGAGTGCTAAATTCAACTACATCAAAATTAAGAATTTCTGTTCAAAATACATGCAAATAAAAAGATATGACAACTTCCACAAATATAGACATAAATGGAACAGAATTCCATTCCATTCCAGAATTCCATTTTTCAGGTACAGAAAAAAGTCATAAATAAAAAAGACAAAAAAAGCTGAGTAGAAAAGTGGGTGAAAAAATAAAAAGAAGCATTTCACAGAAGCATTTTAATAGAAGAGAAAACATTAATAGCTCATAAACATAAGAGACTCATAATAATTATTAGTTGTCAGGAAAATGTAAATTAGAAACACAATTTCCTATCATTTGACATCTACATTGGTATAAATTTACAAACGTGACAATATCCTGTACTGGCCACAATACACATGATCAAGGAATCTGAGACACTTGTTGGGACCATAAATTGGCACCATCACTTTAAGAAAACAATTTAGTGTCATCCTGTAAAGGTAAGTAATCACATTACCTACAATTCAGCAATTGCACTCCTGGGTATAAAGCATCTCTCTTACACATGTGAAAGAGATATGTACAACAACAGCAGTATAATTAATAACCAAAAGCCTGAAAAGCTAATTCCTATCAACAGGAGAATGAACAGTTATGTATTAGTGGAATCACTTAATGTGATCTTATAAAACAGTGAAATGAATGAACCATACCTACTTCTGTGTGGAAGAATCTTACATACTGAGACGTAAAAGCAAGTCCCGTAAGACATACACAAAGCAGTACTATTTTTTTATGTTTTAAGTTTTTATTTATTTATTTTGAGTATTTATTTATTTATTTTATTTATTTTTATTTTATTTTATTTATTTATTTATTTATTATTTATTTTGAATAATAATATATATTATTTTATTTATTTTTAAGTATTTATTTATTTATTTATTTATTTATTTATGGCAATCCCATATTGCCCTTCCCCTGCTCACACACTCTCTCTCTCTCAAAACTAAACAAATATTAAAACAGTCAGTTGAGTGTCTGACTTATTTATGTATTTATTTAATAAATACAAATTATTTATTTGTACTGTATTTATTTATTTAATTAATTAATTAATTAATTTTATTATTTATTTTATTTATTTATATTGAGAAAATTTATTTATTTATTTTGCACATCTAGCACAGACCCTGATGTGGGGGCTTGAACACAGAAACCCTGAGATCACTACCTGAGCCAAAATCAAGAGTCAGATGATTAACTGACTGGGCCACCCAGGTGTCCCAAATCATTACTCTTTTTGTAAAGTTCAAAAACACAATGCATTGCTGAAGTATGCATTCATATGTGATTATAAAAGAAGCAAGTAATTGATAAAATTCAGGTTAGTGTCTACTTCTTGGAGGGAAGGATGGGGTTAGGAGAGGGAGGGAGACCACAAATGGTTTCAAAGGTATTTACAATGTTCTAATTCTTTAGTTGATGTGATTTCATTGTTTATTTGATTACTTAACATTTATCAAAGAGTTGAAAACTAAAAGTTTAAAGATAAAGGTGTATTATGGGCTGAATTGTGTCCTTCTCCCCAAATTTGTATGTTGGAGCCCTAACCCCAAGTACTTCAGAATGTGATTGTTTTGGGGGCACCTGGGTAGTAGCTCAGTGGGTTAAGCGCCTGACTTCAGCTCAGGTCATGACCTTGCAGTTCGTGAGTTTGAGCCCCACATTGGGCTCTGTGCTGACAGCTCAGAGCCTGGAGCCTGCTTCAGATTCTCTGTCTCCCTCTCTCCCTGCCCTTACCCTGCTCGTGTGCTCTCTCTCTCTCAAAAATAAGTAAACATTAAAAAAAATTTAGGAGTGTGATTGTATTCAGAGGCAAGGTCTTTACAGAGGTAATTAAGTCAAAATAAAGTCATTAGGGAGGAACCTAACTCAATATGACTTGTGTTCTCATCAGAAGAGGAGATTAGGACTCAGGTGTGCACAGAAGGAAGAAAATATGAAGACACAGGGAGAAGACAGTCATTTAAAAGCTAAGGAGGGAGGCTTCAGAAGATACCAACCGTGCCAACACCTTGGTCTCAGACTTCTGGCCCCCAAAACTGTGGGAAAATACATTTCTCTTGTTTAAGCCCCCCAGTCTGGTATTTATTATGGCAGCCCCTGCACACTAATGATATATACTTCATAAAATAGGATGAGTTACATTTATTACTTAATTTTTTTCTGTTATTTGTGAGCTTAATTCATTTCTGTTAACCAGGAATTTAGCCATCATTGTGATGTGTTTTTGTTAGGAAGTATATTCCAGCTTTAAAACCAATGATACGAAAGTTAATATTTTGATTATAATCCATTTTTATACACAGGGTTCTGATTTTCTCAGCATTCTGTTGATGGGCCCTGATGGAAGTTCTTTAGTCACCTTGTTACTGAACCTTAATTTTTTTTAAGTGCCTAATTCCTTTTAAGAATGGTGATATGTGGTTCTTTCATAAATTAGAGCCTGACGAGTACAAGTGGTTTATTTGGGAGTGAGAGTGGAGAGCCAGAAAAAAACCAGAAAGTCAGCAAAGGGTGTGTTAGGGAACTAGTTAGTCTTGTATCCAGGGGTGCTCCACTGGTGACCCACTGAGAAATCATAGCCTTACAACTATCTCTTGATATATAGGAGGCTAGGGCATATCCATCAACTCTAGTCCTCCACTAGTTGAAATGAACTCTCCAGCAATCCCATATTGCCCTTCCCCTGCTCGCGCTCTCTCTCTCTCAAAACTAAACAAACATTAAAACAGTCAGTTGAGTGTCTGACTTCGGCTCATGTCACGATCTCATGGTTTGTGAGTTTGAACCCCACAGTCCGGCTCTGTGCTGATAGCTCAGAGCCTAGAGCCTGCTATTGCTTCTGTGTCTCCCTCTCTCTCTGCCCCTCCCCTGCTTCTCTCTCTCTCAAAAATAAACAGATGTTTAAAAAAATTTATAACAAATCACTAAAGAAAGTGCCTGTAGACCTGCTATAGACATCATGTAAGTAAAATATCAGAAAAAATACATAAGGCCAAAATTTACTGGATAAGAAATTGCCTATACTTTTTACTGATAACATCAAATTATAATTCATATTATTTTAACTAATCTCTCTTTTCCATTTTACATGAATAATTTTTCTTTATGCTGGCAAATCTTAATGCCAGTAACACCTATATGGGCAAAACCAGTGAGTTAATTAACGAATCTGATTCCCTGAAATAGCACAAAACTTGAGAAAGAGGCACATGCTTATGATTTGCACATAGAATTTATTTTACTGCAAGCTATGATCGAAAGTGACTTCTTAGTTAAAAAATCTGAACCGATGCTGAAAAACTGCATAGAATCACCATTATTAATATGTGAAAATTTCTTTCCGTGCAGAACATAATCCTTGAGCAATGCAGGAACATATATTATCACTTCTGAATCAAAGTTTTCTTGTGTTCCCTCAGGAGTCTTCCCTTTGCTCATAGTTTCTCTCCCTCAGTGCCCTCTGCTTCTTTCGTGAGACTAAACCCTTCCATCAGGGACCAGTCCAAGTCTGCTTCCTCTAAGTCGCTGCTCTGACTCCTTTCCTGACAATAATAGCCTCTACCCTTAAACCTTATCTTTCTTCTTTAGATCTCAAGATTCTTAAGCCTCCATTATAGCTCTTTATGGTATTTTCTCATCCACTAACTTATAAATCCTTAAATGCAGAATTCACATGTGATTTGTCTTTGAGTTCCTATTGCATCTAAGTCAAGCAATTTGCATATGGTAGTTCTAAAAATATTTATTGGCTCAATGAGTTAAATGAGTTTCCTGGTAATGTGCCATAAGTTATTTGTTGTTCCTTGCTTCTGTATCCCAAAAAGCTACTCTGATCCTTACATGTAGAAGTCTAGTTCTCCCATTAATCTCACCCATTGTGTAATGTATGGTTTTTCACTTTAATTCACAAATAGGTTACTGTTAACTATTTACAATCTAGGCTTAAGTTGTCTAGTGACAGTATACATTCAGGAATCCAGTTGGGCTAATGACAGTATTAATAAATGATAGGGGGTAGAATCTCCAAATGAAACACTTGTCTTGAATTTCTTTAAAAATAGAAAGCTTATAAATTAGTTTGTGAGCTCACATAATAGTTCCTTATTTATTCCAAAAATCTTTAGGATATCTTCATCCATGGAAATTATTCAAAAATTAGTTTGTCCTTGCTACCTAGGTTTTCTGAAAACGGTTTGTAAATATTACAGGAAATTGGGAGAAAAAGAAATTTGCTTAATTCAGCCAGTTGGCAAAGCTAAACCATTCCTTTCCTCCCTTTCTCTTTTTCTTTGCTGGAATAGCATTCTGAGAAGGAAGTATCTCTCTGTAATCAAGGAGACTGGAATGAAACCTCCTTTAGAAGAATTTACAATTTCCTCATTTCAGTCACCGCGGATCCACACTGTGTACGTTTATATTCTAAAAATAGTGGTTATAAAATAATTCAGTAAAGAGCTGGTTTCTGCAAGATATTCTCAATTCTATTATGCTAATACCACAACCCAATCTACTCAATCTGTGAGGAATTTTTCCAAGAATATTTCATGGGCAAAACAGAATTCACTAAGTTTGCCACTGGTTTCTAATCTATTACCATCAACTTAATTACAGTCTCTGGGAAGAACATTGGGAAAGTTCTTAGGAGCGTTTAAACACTTTTTTGGGGAGCACCTAATATTAAATTCAGAAAACATTGCCAATTTGTTAACTTTTCCAAACACCTCAAGAGATGGATTCTGTTATCTTACTAAGAAAAATAGTATTTCTACAGGGTCATCATACTTTTAAGAAGGTGAACCTCAAATGCCTTTGGTGATATTTTATGCTCTATACCTGTGCTATCCAATACAGTAATTATGAACCACCTGTGGCTGTTCAGCACTGGCAATAAGGCTGGTTCACACTAAGATAAACTTAAATGTAAAATACAAGTCAGATGTTGAAGATGAAGTATTAAAAATGTAAAAATCTCAATAATTTTATATTGGTTATATGTATTAATAATATTTTAGATATTTAAAATATTATTTCACTTCTTTTTCCTTTTTACAAAAACAGTTTTTAGAAAATGTTAAACTATATACATGGCTTTTTAATTTTATTCACATTGTATCTCTGTTGGACAGCATTGTTTTATACTCTTAACCAGCTTTGCTCAAATAAGAAACATTTTTGGGGGGGTATCTGGGTGACTCAGGCAGTTAAGCATCCGTTTCTTGATTTCAGCTCAGGTCATGATCTCATGGTTCGTGAGTCCTGCACTGACAGTGTGGAGTCTGCTTGGGATTCTCCCTCTCCTTCCTTCTCTGATCCTCCCCCACGCTCGCTGTCTCTCAAAATAAATAAATAAACTGGGGTGCCTGGGTGGCTCAGCTGGTTAAGCGTCCGACTTTGGCTCAGGCCATGATCTTGCAGTTTGTGAGTTTGAGCCCCACGTCCGGCTCTGTGCTGACAGCTCAGAGCCTGGAGCCTGCTTTGGATTCTGTGTCTCCCTCTCTCTGTGCCCCTCCTCCACTCAATGTTACCAATGATTATTAAGTCAAAAATTTTGAGAAAATAATGGATAATAACTGATCTTTCAAAGATGGACCGGTATTTTAGAGGTAATAGTTTGGCAAGTGATCTTTCCTTCATCAATAGTTGTGTTCAGATATAATGACAGTTTTGTGACTAAGTCTGGTATGATACTCAGGTGCCAAACTTATGCCTGGTTGTGTGGTATGAGATGTTTATTAATGTTAAGTGCTGATCAGTAAATATGGAGAACCAAGTGCAGTGTGTCAGCTTCCATTTAATGACTAATAATCACTCAAATGTTAAAACTCTAGTGTCAGGATATCAATAAAATAAGCGCAGAATTAAGAAAAGAATAATTTAAAGATCTTAAAATGAAGTACTACTAGAACCAGAATCAAGTTACTTAATTAGAGTGACTTTCTTACCCTATCATTTAATCCACAGATTGATTTTTGACCACTGGGATAGACAGCAAACATTACAAGTGTAAGGGGAGTTTTCTTATAACTTTTTTTTTAATCTGGATTTTTGCAAATTCTTTACCTGCTTTGTTTTTGAGAGAGAAAACTATTTTGCGGCTTCAAGTCATGAAAAGTGCAAAAGCAATGACACGCTAATAGGAAGGAGATACTTTTGGAGGTGTCTATTAACATATAAAAGTATGTTGCACACTTGTCAAATTTTCAAGTTTTTGTAGACAGTGCCAGTTTGCTATCATTTCCACTAGAAATGATTCAGAATCAGATATGTACTTAGCATTCAGAACCTCAGTGTTATTTAAACCAGACGAAGAGAGACATGAGTAGTGGCTGAGTAGTGTGGCTTTCCTCGCAAGGTTTTTGTTGCTAAGGAAACCACTTCCTTCTAATCCTTGTGTTCAGCCTGTCCATCCTCCTATCTGGCATCATTGCCTCTCAAGAAGGGCAACATCACAGTGTGGAATAAGAACAGGAAACAAAAAGGACAAAAACCAGAACATTAACCTGCTACACACAAACATTTCTCAGAAAATCTGCATGGTAGTGACTTCTGGGAAATGAAAAGCAGAACCAGTCCCCTAAAACTGACACACGTACATGTGCTAGCAGCTGCAAGGTACTGCATTCACACATACAAGTATGCAAAAACACCAATTTTCAAGTCACACTTGTGATTACAGAAGGGAATGTAATGTGTGAGGCCTGGACAGGACAGGACTTGGCAGATCAGAATCTCAGGGCTTGCTGGGTCAGCGTGGAGCCCTGTGATCCTTCTGAGAGGCAGAAGTCACTGGCAGGCAATGTGATCAGTGAGGTAACTTTGTGGGAATGGATTCTAAGGACCAGTACAAAGACTGAGACCTCTTAAGTCCTGGAGTGAGGCTGAGGTATGAAACAGCGAGCCAAATAAAATAATGAATAAATGAAAATAAAGCTGACATGTGCTGTTAAAAGAACCATAGGCAAAAGTAACTGTTCTCACAAACCCACTCTTGGCTTTCTCCTGGACATCTTAGCAAACCACTCAAAGACCCAAACTGACTCGCAAACAAACACAAAGAAAAAAACCCAAACTCTAAAGAGTGATAATACACAGCAACTGATTTGAATAAATACAGTCCAAAGCACAGTTCTGTCATCTGTGCTTCCAGAAGATATAAGATAATCAGTTCCTCTGCTGTTTGTTTGTTTTACTGTTTCTAGTAATTATTGCATCTGTTCTCTGAACATTTGTTAAATTGAGTGTACCTGTATGGCAGAGGGTAAGCAATGTCCACCAAATTCTGAAGTCAGTTGGTGACATAAAAAGCTGCAACCATAGTAACTAATTACATAACTAAATCAGATTTTAAAAAGCTGCCAAAAAAAAACTTTTAAAATAACCGTTTACCAAAAGTTATTCATCATGAACCAGATGTACTAGTGGGTACAGCTTGGTATAAGACCATGTTCAACACAAAAGGCCCCGAATAGCCAAAGTAATTTTTTAGAAGAAGACCAAAGCAGGAGGCATCACAGTCCCAGACTTTAGCCTCTACTACAAAGCTGTAATCATCAAGACAGCATAGTATTGGCACAAAAACAGACACATAGACCAATGGAATAGAATAGAAACCCCAGAACTAGATCCACAAAATTATGGCCAACTAATCTTTGACAAAGCAGGAAAGAATATCCAATGGAAAAAAGACAGTCTCTTTAACAAATGGTGCTGGGAGAACTGGACAGCAACATGCAGAAGGATGAAACTAGACCACTTTCTCACACCATTCACAAAAATAAACTCAAAATGGATAAAGGACCTGAATGTGAGACAGGAAAACCATCAAAACCTTAGAGGAGAAAGCAGGAAAGACCTCTCTGACCTCAGCTGCAGCAATTTCTTACTCGACACATCCCCAAAGGCAAGGGAATTAAAAGCAAAAATGAACCATTGGGACCTCATGAAGATAAAATCTTCTGCACAGCAAAGGAAACAATCAACAAAACTAAAAGGCAACCAACGGAATGGGAAAAGAGATTTGCAAATGACATATCGGACAAAGGGCTAGTATCCAAAATCTATAAAGAGCTCACCAAACTCCACACCCGAAAAACAAATAACCCAGTGAAGAAATGGACAGAAAACATGAATAGACACTTCTCTAAAGAAGACATCCAGATGGCCAACAGGCACATGAAAAGATGCTCAACATCGCTCCTCATCAGAGAAATACAAATCAAAACCACACTCAGATATCACCTCACGCCAGAGTGGCCAAAATGAACAAATCAGGAGACTATAGATGCTGGCGAGGATGTGGAGAAACAGGAACCCTCTTGCACTGATGGTGGGAATGCAAACTGGGGCAGCCACTCTGGAAAACAGTGTGGAGGTTCCTCAAAAAATTAAAAATAGACCTACCCTATGACCCAGCAATAGCACTGCTAGGAATTTACCCAAGGGATACAGGAGTACTGATGCATAGGGGCACTTGTACCCCAATGTTTATAGCAGCACTCTCAACAATAGCCAAATTGTGGAAAAAGCCTAAATGTCCATCAACTGATGAATGGATAAAGAAATTGTGGTTTATATACACAATGGAATACTACGTGGCAATGAGAAAGAATGAAATATGGCCCTTTGTAGCAACGTGGATGGAACTGGAGAGTGTGATGCTAAGTGAAATAAGTCATACAGAGAAAGACAGATACCATATGTTTTCACTCTTATGTGGATCCTGAGAAACTTAACAGAAACCCATGGGGGAGGGGAAGAAAACAAAAAGGTTAGAGTGGGAGAGAGCCAAAGCATAAGAGACTGTTAAAAACTGATAACAAACTGAGGGCTGATGGGGGGTGGGATGGCGGGGAGGGTGGGTGATGGGCATTGAAGAGGGAATCTTTTGGGATGAGCACTGGGTGTTGTATGGAAACCAATTTGACAATAAATTTCATATATTAAAAAAAAGGACCATGTTCAAAGTCTATATTCATTTTGTTTCCTTTTTCTTTCATAAACCTGGCACTTCACCTTATACTGCATTCACTGCCTTATAATATATATATTCTTGTATCTTCTCAAATGATAGCTGGTTCCCTAACACTTCTCTACAGAGCACCTTTGAGGACCTCCTCAGATAACCATACCAATTTAAGGCTTATTCTTCTAGGCTCCTAAGAGTGACATTCTGTGCAACCCCACAATATAATTACCAAAACACACTGAACATGTAATAGCAATTTTTTTAAATGTTTGGTTTTTTTTTTGAGAGAGAGACTGAGACAGTGAGACTGAGAGAGGGAGACACAGAGTCTGAAGCAGGCTCCAGCATCTGAGATGCCCGTATAGAGCCTGACATGGGACTTGAACTCATGAACAGCTAGATCATGACCTGAACTGAAGCCGGACCCTTAACTGACTGAGTCACCTGGACGCCCCAACACGTAATAGCAATTTATTGAATATTTGAAAATAGAAGCAAGTGGTCTTAAAATCTCTTTCCAATCAGTTTATCCATCAGTTTCTTGACTACTTCTACAGGCAGTCTCACAGACATATGCCTTCAAATTTTTCTTCTGTAGACATATCCAAATTGTCTTCTGGAACTCCCTTTTTACATGTTTATATCATCAGCTTTGAAAATCTTAGCTATATCTGAGATCTGTATGAGAGAACTTCAAATTCATTTTCAACGAAGTATAGAAAGGAAAATAGTAATTTGCTATTGAGCACACTAATTTTGCTTCCCTTTTTTTTCCTAGATAAAGACTATATTCCCATAGGGACCCAGTATTAATAGAGGATTCCTTTCCTGACAATTTGAGAAATTAGTTGCAGATGTTATAAATACTTAATCTCCATGCAATGTAGGAGTTACTTGCTTATTCATGCCCAGTAGAGAGAGAGAGAGAGAGAGGACGTAGGTAACATTCAAAACTGTCTAATTGTGAGCTGTTTCTGTTTTCCAAAATGTAGTTTTAGCATCATAGCACCAAAGACAAAGCCATACATGGGAAAAATTACATTCTCACAAAGTTGTCTGCTTTTATTTTACTCCATAATCTGATGTAAGGCTACAGCCCTTTGTGATGTTGTCTCCCTTCTACCCATGTTTCTGATATGAGTATAATGTTATCATTTTATGCTTAGGCATGAAGCACAAATATAATTTATTAACAGTTCTTCTACCATCATGAGGCATCCACTCTGTGTTTGACCAGTGAGCCATTTCTGAGCTGCAAATGTCTGATTTGGATGATGGTCGGTTTGATTAGCTCAAATGTTAGTCACTGATGCAAGGAAACAACAGAGTTATTTGAAGAGGCTGAATAGATGGTGAAATAATTTTTAATATTTTAATAATCTCCAATGGAACAAAAATTTGTAGGAAATTTTTACCCTTTGTTTCACATCTCCTGCTCAGCCCCAACCCATCAGTGAAAGTACATTTGGGTATGTCCCATGTAGTTTCTGCTCCCTGCTCTCTGAGAGACAGAGGTCAAAATCCACTCAGGCAAGTCTTGAGGAAAACAGTAATAGCCAAAGACAAACTACCTTTGACAGGAAGCTGCATGTGTTGGGGGTGGTGGGTGAAGTGTCTGCTGGGCTCCAAGTGGGAAAGCCTAGCAGGATGGAACATGGATTCAGGGAGTATAAGAGGCTAGAAGAGAGACAGGGTGTGTGAGAAGATTGGAACTCTTGTTTGGAGGATTGTTGAAATGCTACACCAGTGTAAGACTAGTCCCTTTGGGTCTCAGTTTTATAATCATAACCCATACTAGTCAACTCTAATATTCAGGTCATACATTTCTTTTGATGAAATTCCCAAACCTAATGCTTCCTCTAGAGGTGGGGGAAAAGGCTACAGAAAATCACAAAACAAGACCCATACTAACAAATCCATAACTTGGAAGAATATGGTAGCATCATGTTCATGTGTGACAACCAAGTGTGGCTTATCTCTTGGTAGTTGGCCTCCTTCTTATTGTATATAAAATTTTCCTTGCACACCTAAGAGCCTGGGCCGCAGCCAAGTCTCCCTAACAGGGCAGCTTCCTCCAGCCTCTCCGTGCCTTTTACACTTTTCTTTCTCACCAAGTAGCCCAGAGCCACATTTTAATAAGTGACCTTCAACAAGCTGAATAATTTCTTCAGTACATGGGTACATTCAAAAGCCTTGGAGGATTTAGCTGTAATAAGTAGTCCTAGCAAATATACGGTCTTATGAAGCCTTTGAAGTCTCTAAAAACTTCCCTTAAATAGCCTCAATTGAAGGTTCAGGCTAGATGATTTACAGAGCCCCTTGCAAAGTAAAAATCCTATGATTTGGGATCAGCAGAACCAGCTGGATATTACAGCTTAGTGCAGTTAATATGGCTCTCCTAGCTCTAAGAATATTTTTGGATCCAAACCATGGCGCTTGAATTGTTCAGCTATTGACTATTAATTAATGCTCTGTCTTCCCTGGGCTAACAATGAAACCAAACAACGTAGAGATTTGTATTCTCATTCCCCTACCTTAAATAATGATCTGATAAAAATTTTTCCATTAAATTCAATTAGAAAACATTGTACATAAATAAACATTTTTTAAAAGGTTAAAAAATGGGGGGCACCTGGGTAGTTCAGTCGGTTAAGCATCCACCTTCAGCTCAGGTCATGATCTCACTGTCCGTGAGTTCAAGCCCCATGTCAAACTCTGTGCTGACAGCTCCCTTTCTCTCTGCCCCTCCCCTACTCTCTCTATCTCTCTCAAAAATAAGTAAACATTAAAAAAATTATATATATAAAAAAAAAACATTGTGCAATACTGCAAGGCCAAAGATATTTTTCATGACTCTGGATTAATTGTTACTTAGCTGACTCAGGGTTTGTATTTATCCTTCAATGAACTATTACATTATAACTCATACCTTCATCACCTATTTCTATAATGTATAAAAATGTTTGAAAATAATGTAGCAACATGTTCTTAATATTTCATTTTTCAGTTGGAGGTGTAAAATACCAATTTTTTTTTTTTGGTTAAGTAATGAGTCAAATTTCTAATCATGTGCACTGAATATCTTTTTTTGAAATCCTTAACAACTTTTTATACTAATTACTGCTTATCAGAATAGTAATTGCTTTCTTAATCATGTATGGCATCTAAAGCATGATTTTTGGAGAAAAAAATTTATTTTTATTATTTTTAAAAAATTTTTAACATTTTTTTATTTTTGAGACAGAGCATGAATGGGGGAGGGTCAGATAGAGAGGGAGACACAGAATCTGAAACAGGCTCCAGGCTCTGAGCTGTCAGCACAGAGCCCAATGTGGGGCTCAAACCCACAAACCGTGAGATCATGACCTGAGCCAAAGTTGGAAGCTTAACTGACGGAGCCACCCAGGTGCCCCTATTTTTGGAGAAATAAAATTTTAAAGAACAACTACAACAAACACACACGTAAAGAATGATTATTAATAGATAACATAGAAATTAACTAAAAAATAACCTGTTAAAATCATTTTGATTAATAACCAATTCCTGAATGGCAAAACTGACTGTTCAATTGATAAAATTTACCAAAAATTTGTTTCAAGAAATATTCTTAGAGTATAGCCAATGAATTTTTTGAGTGTATCTACTGAACCTAATCTTTTATTTTCCCCTAACATTATTGGTGGGTTTAAAATACATCAGGCTTGGGCGCCTGGGTGGCGCAGTCGGTTAAGCGTCCGACTTCAGCCAGGTCACGATCTCGCGGTCCGTGGGTTCGAGCCCCGCGTCAGGCTCTGGGCTGATGGCTCAGAGCCTGGAGCCTGTTTCTGATTCTGTGTCTCCCTCTCTCTCTGCCCCTCCCCCATTCATGCTCTGTCTCTCTCTGTCCCAAAAATAAATAAAAAACGTTGAAAAAAAAAAGTTAAAATACATCAGGCTTATTTTAAGTACTTTACATAAATTAATTTACTGTTCACAACAATCCTATTATTATCCCCATTTATAGAGAAGAAAACTGAGGCACTGTTATGCTGGGAAACTTGCTCAAGGTCACGCAGCCAATAAGATGTAAAGTCAGGCTTAATATTGCCATACTTCCTCATAAAATGACATTCACGGAAATTAAGAAGTTTAAGAATGTGTTCAGTATATCAAACAATAAGGAGACTAGGGGTGAGGAGTTAAAATGGTGGAGTAGTTGCAGGACCCTATGCTTGCCTCATCCCTCAAACACAGCTACATAAATATCAAATCATTCTGAACACCCAAGAAATTTATCTGAGGACTGACAGAACAAACTGCACAACTAGAGAGAGAGAAGAGACCAGATCATGGAAAGTAGGAGGTGTGGAGAGGTGATTTGGGGGAGAAAAGGATTGCAGATGCTGAGGAGGGGAGGGAGCCGTGATCATGGAAAGGAGAGAGAGAGGGAGAAAGCAGCACACAGGGGACTGCACAAGGAAAACACCTCCCTAAACCCATTGACTGGGAAAATGAGAGGGGCTGACTATCATGAGATTTTAGAACCAGTGGAACTCAAAGACTGGAATTTTAGAAGTCTGTGCTGTGGCTGGTATTGAGCCCAGCAGGCACTGCAGTGTTCCTGTGAAGGAGGGCAGAGGTTCTGGAACAGACAGTGCAATCTGAAGATTCCTTCCGATATGCTGGGAGAGATGGCTCCCCTTCTGAGTGCATCTGGGAGAGGTGGCATTGCCTCTCAGGGAACAAAAGAGCTGGCAGGGGCCATTGCACTCCCCCACCTCTTAAGCATAGGGGCAGAGACACCTGCTGAGGGCAGCTAACCTGGATGCTGGCTTTTGCTGCACTTTAAACTCCACATTCCTTCATGTTGGTGTGGCTGCCCTTCTGGGACAAACTGGCACCAGCCTTAGCATTGTGAGACTCTTCCCCAGAGAATCAGTGCAGGTCTATGCCATACTGGGCCCTTAGAGTTTGGAGTTTTGAAACTCAGTGGCATGCCTGAGATAAAACACAGTGGACTGCAGCTGCCAGGTGGACAGATGGTCCAGACACAGTCAAGGTGAAGGCAGTGATCTAAGGATGCCTTGGATACACCAGGGGAGATTTTTCATTCTTCCGTGAGAGCTTCCCAGAGAATGGTGGGGATGAACTCCCCTCTCCAGACAGTAGGAAGAGGGCCAGAGCCATTTTTCTCCCCTGCCCGTCAGCATGAACTGACTTCAGTGAGCAACACAATGCCAACAGTGGAAGCCTGAGCTAACTTGAGCTAACCCTGCCCCCTTGTGCTCTGCAGGTGCTTCTTTATTAGGGCAATGTGCCTGAGAACCAGAGCAGTGGGTCTTTCCTCAGAAGACCAGCACCCCACCCCCACCCCCATGCACACAACAAGTCTACTGGCTATAGAATGCTTCAAA
The DNA here is from genome assembly GCF_016509475.1 of Prionailurus bengalensis. Taxonomy (NCBI): domain Eukaryota; kingdom Metazoa; phylum Chordata; class Mammalia; order Carnivora; family Felidae; genus Prionailurus; species Prionailurus bengalensis. The sequence continues at coordinate 150,893,951 of NC_057343.1, read as the reverse complement.
GCTACAGCTCTATTGGAAATAGGGTCAGGCCTTTTTTAACAAAGAGACTAGGGCACAACTAGTTAAACTCACCACACTCTGGAAAAGGCCCAAATATTTCTGACTGTAGGAAAGGAGAAACTCTGCAGAGGACTGACATTAGGAAAGAGCAGCCAAAACACAGGAGCAGAGTGCACACAGCATACACCAGAAACTTCCTGAAGCACCACGTCCTGAACAGTATATGACCTTTTCTTAATAAAGTCGTTACTGTAAGGAGCAAGAAACATAACAAGCTTTCTTAACACACAGAAGACAGAGACCTACACAAAATGCCAGGATGCAGGAATTCATCCAAAAAGAAAGAAGAAAGCGTCATAGACAGGAATCTAATTGAACACATATAATTAATATGACTGATCCAGAATTTAAAACAACAATCCTAAGGATACTACGGCTTGAGAAAAGCATAGAAAACACCAACGAGTCCCTTACCACAGAGATAAAAGACCTAAAAAGTAGTCAGGTTGAAATAAAAATGCTATAACCAAGATGTGAAACCAAGTGGATGTAATGCTGACAAGAATTGAAGAAGCAGAGGAAAGAGTTAAGTGATACTGAAGAAAAAATAAGCTGAAAAGAAGAGGAAGAGAAAAATGTTGGATAATGAATGTACACTTAGAGAACTGAGTGACTCCATAAAGCATAATAACTTTCATATTATAGGAGTTCCAGAAGAAGAAGGGAAGGAAAAGGGGGAAGAAGGTTTATTTGAGCAAATTATAGCTGAAAACTTCCCTAACCTGGAGAAGGAAACACATCCAAATTCAGGAGGCACAGAGAACTCCCATCAAAATCAACAAAAGCAGGCCAATACAAGGGATAGAGTAAAATTTTCAAAATATAGAGATAAGGAAAAAATTCTAAAAGCAGGAGGGGAAAAATCCCTAATTTATAAAGAAAGACAAATAAGGTTAGCAGCAGATCTCTCTACAGAAACTAGGCAGGCCAGAAGCGAGTGGCACCATATATTCAACGTGCTGAATGGGAAAAATGTGCGGCCAAGAATATTCTATCCAGCAAGGTTATCATTCAGAATAGAAGGAGAGATAAAGAGTTTCCTAGACAAACAAAAACCAAAGGAGTTTGTGACCACTAAACTAGCCCTGAGGAGGAATATTAAATGGGAATCTTTCAGAGGGAAAGAAAGGCCAAAAGCGACAAAGACTAGAAAGGAACAGAGAAAATCTCTGGAAACAAGAACTTAACAAGTAATACAATGGCACTAAATAACTATTTATCAATAATCACTCTGGATGTAAATGGACTAATGCTCCAATCAAAGGAATCAGGTATCAGAATGGATAAAAAACAACAAAACAAGACCTGTCTACATGCTACCTACAAGAGACTCATTTTAGACCTAAAAACATCTGCAGATTGAAAGTAAAGGGACAGAAAACCACTTATCATGCTGATGGAGTCAACAGAAAGCTGGAGTAGGCATACTAATATCAGACAAACTAGATTTTAAACCAAAGACCATAATAAGAGATGAAAAAGGGCACTATATCATCATAAAAGGGTCTAACAACAAGAAGATCTAACAATTATAAATATTTATGCCACCAACTTGGAAGCACCAAAAATAGAGAAAACAAAACACACATATAGGAACTCATTTATAACAATACAATAACAGTATGGGGACTTTAATACACCACTTACAACCATGGACAGATGATCCAAGCAGAAAATCAACAGGGAAACACTAGGTTTGAATGACAAAGTGGACCAGATGTACTTAACAGATACTTTCAGAACATTTCATCCCAAAGCATCAGAATACACAATCTTTTCCAGCACACATGGGACATTTTCCAGAATAGATCACATACTGGGTCACAAATCAGGCCTCAAAAAGCACAAAGAGATTGAGATCATACCATGCATATTGTTAGACTACAATGCTACTAAACTTAATGTCAACCACAAGTAAAAACTTGGAAAGACAGCAAATACATAGAAGTTAAAGAAGACTCTACAAAAGAATGAATGGATCAACCAGGATATTAAAGAAAAAATAAAAAAAAATACATGGAAACAAATGAAAATATAAACATTATGGTTCAAAACCTTTGGGATGCAGAAAAAGTGACCGTAAGGGGGAAATTAATAGAAATACAGGCATATCTCAAGAAGTCAGAAAAATCTCAAATACACAACCTAACCTTACATTTAAAGGAGCTAGAAAAAGAACAACAAATGAAACTTAAAGCCAGCAGAAAGAAGGAAATAATAAAGATGAGAGCAGAAACAAACAAATGAAAAAAAAATAGTAGAACAGATCAATGAAACTAGAAGCTGGTTCTTTGAAAGAAATGATAAAATTGATAAACCCCTAGCCAGAGTTATCAAAAAGAGAAAGGACCCCCAATAAATAAAATCACTAATGAGAGAGGAGAGATCTCAGTCAACACCACAGAAATACAAACAATTATAAGAAAATATGATAAAAAATTATATGCCAACAAAGTGGGAAATCTGGAAGAAATGAATGAATTGCTATAAATATATAAACTACTAAAATTGAAACAAAAAGAAATAGAAAATTTAAAAAGACTGGCAACCAGCAAAGAAATTCAATCATTAATCAAAAATCTCCCAACAAACAAAAGTCCAGAGCCAGATGGCTTCCCAGGGAATTCTACCCAACATTTAAAGAAGGGCTAATACCTATTCCTGAGAAATTGTTCCAAAGAAAAAGAAAACTTGCAAACTCATTGTATAAGGCCAGCATTACCTTGATTCCAAAACCAAAGACACCACTAAAAAGAAGAATTAGAGGCCAATATCTCTGATAAACATGGATGCAAATATTCTCAACAAGACACTAGCAGGTTGAATCCAACAGATTAAAAGAATCACTGAGGGAGGCTGTGTGGCTCAGTTGGTTAAGCATCCAACTCTTGACTTCAGCTCAGGTCATGATCTCACAGCCATGGGATCTAGTAGCCCCATGTTAGGCTCAGCACAGATAGCCTGGAGCCTGTTTACAATTCTCTCTTTCCTCTCTCTCTCTACACCCCCCTGCCACTAGCATTCTCTCTTTTTTTCTCTCTCTCTGAAATATATATATATATATATATATATATATATATATATATATATATATGAATGATTCATCATGATCAAGTGGGGTTTATTCCAGGGATGCATGGGTGGCTCATTATTTGCAAATCAGTCAATGTGATACACCACATTGACAAAAGAAAGGATGAGAACTATATAACCCTCCCAATAGATACAGAAAACACATTTGACAAAGTACAACATCTGTTCTTGATAAAAACCCTCAAGAAAGTAGGGACAGAAGGAACATACATCAACATCATAAAGACCATATATAAAAGACCCACAACTAATATCCTCAAAGAGGGAAAAACTGAGAGCTTTTCCTCTATGGTCAGGAACACAACAGGGATATCCACTCTCACCACTGTCTTTGTTTGACCACTGTTATTTAACATAGTACTGGAAGTCCTAGCCTCAAAAGAAATAAAAGACATCCAAATTGACAAGGAAGAAGGCAAACTTTCACTATTTGTAGACATAATGATAATCTATGTAGAGAATCTGAAAGACTCCACCAAAAAATTTCCAGAACTGATACACAAATTCAGTAAAGTCACAGGATACAAAATCAACATACAATAATCTGTTGCATTTCTTTTTTTTTTTTTTTTAATTTTTTTTTTCAACATTTATTTATTTTGGGGACAGAGAGAGACAGAGCATGAACGGGGGAGGGGCAGAGAGAGAGGGAGACACAGAATCGGAAACAGGCTCCAGGCTCTGAGCCATCAGCCCAGAGCCTGACGCGGGGCTCGAACTCACAGCCGCGAGATCATGACCTGGCTGAAGTCGGACGCTTAACCGACTGCGCCACCCAGGCGCCCCTCTGTTGCATTTCTTTACACCAAAAATCAAGCAACAAAAAGAGAAATCAAGGAATTGATCCCATTTACAATGCAACAAAAACCACAAGATACCTAGAAATAAATAAAACTTTCCAAACTCACCACAGTATTTGAGCCAAGGTAATGCTTTTCCTGGGAAGCACCTAGTCAGTGACTGAGCACAGTGGATGTCCTAGGGCCTGCCCACTTCTGCATCATGAGGATTCTTTGAAGAGGCAATCTTTAATCTGGGGCTTACCATTGATTTGGTCAGGACTTTCTCATACTTGTATCACAGTTTAAGTCTCTCACTGCCCAATCTTGCCTCTTTCCTGTCAGGTGTCAGGTCAAACATGCCCATGACCAATCATTTTTTCACTTCTTTATCTTTGATAGGCACTATCAACCCTCTGTGTTTCTGATCAATAAACTTTTTGCACTTCCGACTCCAAATCAGCATTAGACTCTCAGAGAACCCAAAGTGACATATTAGATAACTCACATATTTATATCTCCTTGAAGTTTCACACCTGTAATTATATACATCTATTTAAAGTAACCTCCTGGATGTCTCAAAGAGAACTTAAATGGAACTTGGACAGATTGAACTCATAATCTCCTCCTAATTTTTTTTTCCATTCTGTTTAGTGAACAGGCCTAGCATCCATTTGGTTGGGCAAGTCAGGAAACTGGGAGCCATCCTCAACACTTATTCTTGGCAATCCTGCATATCCAGGTCATCAGCAAGTCATGCTGGTCTTACTTCCTATATATGCTACTTTTTCTGTTTTCTCTTTAGCTCCAATACCAATGGCCTTGGTCTAAAATACCATCATCTCTTGATTTATTTTATGCTAGTCTCCAAAAACTGCATCCACTATCATCACCAACCGATCTCCCATTCTCCATACTACAGCCATGATTGTTTTTCTAAACACACATCTGATCACGTCACCATCTGGTTTAAAATCCTCTTGTTGTTTCTAGGGTGTCTGGGTGGCTTAGTTGGTTAAACATCTGACTGTTGATCTCAGCTCAAGTCATGATCTCATGGTTCATGAGATCAAGCCCCACGTCATTCTCTGGGCTGACAGCATGGAGCCTGCTTGGGATTCTCTCCCTCCCCCTCTCTCTTTCTCTGTCTCTTTGCCCCTCCCCTGCTTGTGCTCTCTGTCTCAAAATAAATAAATAAACATTAAAAAAAATCCTCCTGTTGTTCCCAGTTGTTCCTACAATAAAAACAAGTCTTTAATACAGAGAGTTCCTGTGTTCAAGCTCCAACCTCATTTCCCTTTCCTATGCCATATTGCAACTGCATGATGGCAGGGACAGTGCCCATTTTATTTATCATTTTATCTCAGAGTCTACTTGAACAACTGGAACACATCAGGTGCTCAATATATAGTTGTGTAATACATAATTAAATGATTGAGTAAATGAGTGCATGATTTGATTGAATCTATTCACAATCCACTGGACACATTTTGTGTTTTTTTATTGTTGTACTTAATCTCAGGGACGCCTATCTAAATCTTATCCATCCTTTAATTTTCAGCTCAAATAAAAATTCCATCAAGAAGTTTTCCTGGACTTACTAGTTGAAAATAGTTATATACTCTATTATAAAATCCTATATTCTTAAAAACTACACTTAATGTGTAATCATTTGATTAAATATCTTTAATATAACTAATATAGCCAATTAAACTCCACATCCCTCAAGACAAGTGTTGAATTTATGCCTTTAAGTATTCTGCACATCAACCTACATACACATGTGTGTGTAAGTGTATATTCTTGACTTGATTGAATGATTTGATTGACTGATCTGGCAACATCTGGATGATTTGTCTTGCTACTAGAGCAACGGTGGTGATATTAGAAAGAGTGGATGAGGCTAATAAAAATGTGATGGCCCAGTAAAAATGTTGGTTAGGCAATATATCTCTTGACTCTAACTTGAAGTATCAAGAATAGGAGACTCGTTTGGCCTATAAATTTTTGTTGGTTTTCTAAACTCAAATGTCATAAAATCTACTTCATAGCTACAAAATGTGCATTGGCTGTGTGTTTGTAAGAATTGCCTAAGCTTGACAATGGAGAAATTTTCCAAAGGAATAAAATGTTTACTGTTGAAGACCAAAAAGTTTATTTTAGGTGCTAGAGAGGCAGGCTGTTTAAAAATCTTGAACTGATTTGAATACATATTGATGTACATTAGCAAAAATAAACGCTCACATCAAAACCATGACTGTTATGGTGCGCCTCAGTTAAGCATCCAACTTTGGCTCAGGTCATGATCTCTCTGCCCGTGAGTTTGAGCCCGATGTCGGGCTCTGTGCTAACACCTCAGAGCCTGGAGCCTGTTTCAGATTCTGTCTCTGTCTCTCTGCCCCTCCCCTGCTTGCTTTCCATCTCTGTCTCCCTCTCTCTCTCTCAAATATAAAATAAAACATAAAAAAAAAAGACTGGTCATAGCTAATATTGCTTTGGGTAGGATTGAAAAACAAGCATTTCAGTTTTGAAAGGTAATTGTAAATAAAAATATTAAAATCATTTGTGATATCAGATATGGCCAAAACCATGACTGAGGCTTCACAAACATTATTTTAGAGAACTGAAATGTTAGTCTAACTCATTATTGAAACCTAGATTCTTAGCACTATTGAATCAGTAATTCAGTTTAATAGCTTTCATTCATCAGATATTTATGGAGCACTGTGTATAAGTAAAGCACTGAGCTCAAAACTAGAGAAATAAAATTATTAATAACATGTCTTTGCTCAACAAGCTCACAACCTCAAGGGGAGGACACTATGGGAAAAAAAAAAATAAACCTAGTGTGAATGCCCTAACAGAAGGACATTTACTGAAGGGTTAGTTGTGGAGGGGGAAGAAAGGTAAGAATAATGAGCTCTGCCTGGTGAAGGGGGTATCACATAAAAAAAGAGGGGGTTAATACAGGAGCTTCATTTGGGAGGCCAGGTAGAAGTCCACCAGGCAAACAAGTGAAGTCACATAATTTCAGGTAAAGGCAACAATCTTTGTCAAACCAGAGAGGTATCTACAAGAGGTATTCCCAAAGGGCTGGAGCCTGCATTGCAGTAGTTAGGGGACTGGAAACTATGGTAAGAGTCAAGTACAGGCCTACTACCCATGCCAAAGAGTTTTTGCTATACCTTAAAGATGTTAGAGGACCACTATTTCAGATACGCACATGATCAGATTTCTATTTTTAAAAATAATATAAATGCTAGAGGATTTTTTGTATTCTCATGAATTTTAATGCAAAAAGTTTGAAAAGTACTTTTTCTAGCATAGATTCTCTTATTTTTTTTTTCCAAAACACCCAAAAGTGAGATTTGAAGAAGAGACAAAAACTGAGGTGAGATGAGGAGAAACTTAAACTATTAGGGGAAAAAAGTCATCCACATTCATGAGTTCCAATCTCCTGTCCTGAGGGTCCTGCCTGTTTCTTAAGGAAAGTGGTTCCACTCCTACCTAGTCATTCAATATTCTTCTTTCATCTAAGAATTTCCAGAAGTATCATTGTATTAGCAATCACAAAAAGGGTACATGTTTTTATAAAAAGCTTCAAGTGATCACAGCTAAAATCACAAACAGTGGGACAAGTAACATTGTTTTTATATTTTAAAAAATTTAATGTTTGTTTATTTTTGAGAGAGAGAGAGACAGAATGTGGGGGTGGGGGGAGAGGAGCAGAGAGAGAGGGAAACACAGAGTCCAAAGCAGGCTCCAGGCTCTGAGCTGTCAGCACAGAGCTGGACGTGGGGCTCGAACACCACGAAACGTGAGATCATGATCTGAGCTGAAGTCAGACGCTTAACCAACTGAGCCACCCAGGCACCCTGGGACAAGTGACATTGTTTGCCCTCAGATAGTCTTCCTGCCAAAAATGCTTAACCTAATCTAATCATGAAGACTCATCATACAAGTTCAAGTTGAAGGACAAACCAAATTTCGGGAAGGTCAGTGACAGACTGGAGAACTGTTCTAGATTAACAGAGAAAAAAGAAGCAAGGCAAATTAATATAATGTGAAATCTTTGACTGGATCTTGATTTAAAAAGAAAAAATAGGGATCTAATTGGGATAAGTGGAGAATTTTGAATATGGACTATATGTTAAATAATGAATTATCATTGTTAAATATCCTGAATGTGATCATTACATTGGGTGCCTGGGTGGCTCAGTTGGTTAAGCATCTGACCCTTGATTTCAGCTCAGGTCATGATCTCAACAGTTTGTGAGATGGAGCCCTGCATCAGGCTCTGCACTGACATCGCACAGGGGGTTCTCTCTCTCCCTCTCTCTCTCCCCCTCCTCCAACTCGAGCTAGCCTTCTCCCTCACTCTCAAAATAAATAAATACACTTAAAAAAAAGGACAAAGAAAAAAATGTTCTTGTTCTTCAAGTTATATGCAGAAATATTTGGAAGCAAAATTTCATAATTTCAAAATAAGTTACTCATATGTTTCAAGAATAAAAAATATTAATACTTACATAAAGAGAGAGCTAAAACAAATTTGTAAGGGTATATGGATCTTGATTTAGTATTCTAGTGGATATTCTGTAAGCCTGACAGTTTTTCAAAATAACATGTTAGAAAAGAATTGATGTCTGCGTCGCACCCTCAAGATTTCTGATTTCATTGGTTGGAGGTGGAGCCTAAACATGGAGGCTTTTTGAAGCTCCCAGATAATGCTTAACTTGAAAACCACTGCAACTGTTCAAAATTGTTATCATTTTACAATTATGGGGTGGGGGTGGGCAGATATCACAAGTCCTTGAGGCTAGCAGTTCTTGAGCTTGGACTATATGCCATACACTTTTTAAGTGCTTACTGTGTATTAATTGACTACTTTGATGAATTTCACAGGGAGTAGGCTTGGATAGATATTTGATTTTAGTTTGTTATTATTTTTACAAGATGTGTCTGTGAGAGATTTACTTTCTAACAGAAACCCAAATCATTCCATCCCATAAATAAGATCAAACCATTTAAAAGAGCATCTGCTTGGAATATGTAAACTACCAGGCCAGAGAGTTAAAATTTGAGAGTTTATGTGAAAAACGTTCAAATTAATAGGTGGTCATGATATATATCAGTGAAAGGGCAAGAGTTTTTCCACATAAAAACATATTAATGCAACAAAATCAATGATAAAATATGTACACAGTTAACTGAAACACTGAAAGAAGAGAAATACAAATTTCTAAAATAAATAGCTTAGTAAAAAATCAAACTTTATATCTGACTTTCATCCAGAATAAAAGAGTTAAGGTGAAGGTTCCAAGTTATTATTTTATGTTACATTTTATTAAAAGGTTAAATTGGAGACCTAATATCAAAGGAACTCTGTGTCTCCCTGGCCAAATATAAATTTAGCTTTCATTTGTTGCTGATTTCAGGGATTTGTATCCCTTACAAGGGGAAAAATAGACATAATCTGGAGTTATAATTATACCTTTTTATTTTTTGCCCTGGCTAGGCAATGTGCATTTGCCTAGTCAATGTTCTTGGTCTTTCCATGTTTTTGCATGGCAAAAATTAAATAAACGGTAATATTTCTACAAAAGGAAAGTTCACACAAAAAAACAGAAAATACGGGGCGCCTGGGTGGCGCAGTCGGTTAAGCATCCGACTTCAGCCAGGTCACGATCTCGCGGTCCGTGAGTTCGAGCCCCGCGTCGGGCTCTGGGCTGATGGCTCAGAGCCTGGAGCCTGTTTCCGATTCTGTGTCTCCCTTTCTCTCTGCCCCTCCCCCGTTCATGCTCTGTCTCTCTCTGTCCCAAAAATAAATAAATAACGTTGAAAAAAAAAAAAAAACTGCCTGGACTGAAATCCCCAGCTCCCTCCCCAGCTCCCACACCAGCTATGTATTTGGGCAGTCAATTTAAAAAAAACAAAAAACAAAAAAAAAAAAAACAGAAAATACTCTTCAATATAGTAGATTCAGTCTCTGATTCATTGCTGTCTCAAACAATGTATTACTTTTTTGTTATTACAGTAATTACATTGTAATATATCATTAAACAGAATTTTATCCTTTAACAAAATACAAGTAATTGGTTCCACCCCCTTCCTCCATTTGTGGTAAGAGTTCTAGTTACACAGCTTAAATTCAGCATGTTTAGAGCTTATCTTACACAGTTGTCCCTTGAACAACATGGGTTTGAACTATGCATGTCCAATTATACTTGAAATATTTTCTGTAAGTACAGTACTATAAATATATTTTCTCTTCCTTGTGATTTTCCTGATAACATTTTTATTTATTTCTATCTTACTTAATGGTAAGAATACATATACAAATATGTGATAATTGACTATGTATGTTATTGACTATGTATATAATTGACTATGTATGTTTCTAGTCAACAGTAGACTATCAGTAGTTAAGTTTTTGCAGTCAAAAGTTCTACGTGGATTTTCCACCACACGGAGGGTCAGCACTCCTAACCCCCATATTGTTCAAGGGTCAGCTGTACTGATAAGCACACAATGAATCTTTATCTTTCAATGTTCCTAAAAAACAAATTTTATTTATTACTTCAGATATTATTCCCATACGTACATTAGCCAAAACAACTCACTTCTTCAGTTTTTAATTAGAAGAAATGAAATCTCCTGCTCCTTGTCTCTTCACTGCCATCTGCCCCCCTACAACCACAAAATGATGCATTATTTAAGAGCAATAATGTCCATGTTTTGAATTGGTCATATACAGCTAAGGAAGCAGCCATATGAATTTGACATACGAATTTGTTATTTACTTACACTTAGTAGTTTTAGGAGACAACATTAGAAATGAGTAAATGAAAAAAAATAATGCTAGGAAGAGTTTTGGATAATGGTAGCCTTGAAAATCATAGGGAGGGAAATTTCTCCCTTATGGGTTTAGTCCTTCTTGTCCCTGAACACTATTTGTTCTGGAGTGTGTGTGTGTGTGTGTGTGTGTGTGTGTGTGTGTGCGCGCGCGCGCGCACGTGCGTGCATGTGTGTGTATCTGTTTCTGTGTATGATTCAACAACTACTCACTAAGCATTAAGAATAAAGATGCCCACCTACAACTCATACCATTTGGAAGACTTTTAGAGGATAAGCTTGGAAAGGTTATACTCACTCTAGACCTGAGAGCTGGAATGTGCATGATGGATCTGAACTGTCCTTGAGCCTACATAGGATTATTCTAATTCACAATTAGAATAGACTTCTGTGAGGTCTAGTAAATAGATTCTGGATTGAAACGAACCTGTGGATGAGGTATAGAGTTTTTCTAACACTAGTTGGTGATATTGCAAAGGAAAAACTCTTAGAAATATGAGGATAAAATGAGGTTGGGAACTGAAATGTGGAAATCCTTGGGTGCTTCCCTGTTGGACAATGAGCAAGCCATATCTAACACACTCACTTACAATTCTTTCTCCATTATTTTTAGTTTTCTTCAACACTTTAATAAATTCAGATATAACTTAACTGTTTGTAGTGGTCATGAGGTAGAAGTAAGAAACAGAGCCAATGAGACATATTGAGGCTGCACCACTTTTATCAAGAATATCTTCTGAGGGGATTTTGGCAAGGACCACCATTTTCTGAAGGGACCTTAAGTGTATGAACAGGATTAAAAAAAAAAAAGTCTTTCATCTGTTTTTTCTAATGTATGCCATTGCCTGCCATCCTGCCATGTCTCTTCTTTCTGTATACATTAGATGTTGTTGAAAATAAAGTTTTTAAAACTGATTTTTTTTCATCAAAAATGAGAGGGGAAAAAAAGAACTGGAAAGGAATAGTGTAGAACGTTGACTTCAGTTCCCAGAAGTCATTAAACTTGTCCCCTGACCTCTGCAGATGAACGTGGGATATCATAAAGTCCTTGTTAGGACCTTGGACACTTTACTAGTAAAAGTATAATCCCAGAGAAGCCAAGGTCTCAAGTCATTTCAAGAAGCATATGAAATGGTTTTCATTTGGGAAATTCATTTAGGAAAAAAATATATACGTTGATGTGAGTACAATCATATGTTAAACACATAGATTGACCCAAACCCATGATTCATAAATAAGAGCCTGCTCATTTTTTGTCAGTTCCAGAACTCTCACTGTACCCCACTTGGCTGTACCACGCATAGCTGTATAAAGTTGGCTTGCACACCTAAGAGATCATAATGAACCTGTAAGTTCCCTAGGATCTTATGGAATGTCACAAAGCCCTGCTGGGACCCTGAGGGCAGGCTCTGACAGCATCACTTCTTTGAAAATGTGCAGCAGAGTTCTGCTTATCGGTAACTAACCATAGAAGGGTACTAATACTTTCTGCTTTGTTCCAAATGAAAAAAGGACATGGGGGCATCACATCTGACATGCAGCAGGATCTTCCTGCTGGCAGACCTGAGAAGCTGGGATATTTAGGTAGTTAAAAGGTGACTGGCAGGAGGATCCATTGTGTTCACTGCATTGACATGCTTAACAGAATGTTGGGTAACAGTAAAATTCTGAATGCAAGATATAGATTTCTTGTCATATATCATGTTTAATAGATGTATTTAATATTCACTATTGAATATTAAAACTATATTCCCGTGAAGCAATAGAGGTATCAAGAAAGAAAAATGACATGTTATCTTTTTTGACATACAGAATAGTGGAAAAAGATTCAGAATAAATACTAACTTAATCATGACAGGTGTGCCTGGGGAAAGCACATGATAGTTACCATAAGCACTAGAGCATCAGATGAGGAGTCCAGAAAGCCTAGTTCTGTTCATGGCTGAGAGATCAAATATATTAACTTGGACAACCTTAAGTCACTCTCCTTAGTTTCCTCACCTGTCAAAGGCAGCAGCTAATTATATGTGTATATTAATTTGAGGAGCAAATAAGATAATGGGCATGATCACAGCAAACTTTTATAAAAATCCAAGTTATTATAATGGTTTAATGAGGTAAGGCCTCTATTATAGGCAAACACTGTCCATTAAGCATAAAATTATTTTAATTAGCAACTACAGATCAGCTAAGCTATCCATATAAAAGTAGATAATACAAATATTAATATGTATATTTAAACAGGAGTGAGAGAAGCATTGAAACAGTATTAAGATGGGGCACATGAATGGCTCAGTGAGTTAAGTGTCTGACTTCGGCTCAGGTCATGATCTCACGGTTCATGGGTTTGAGTCCTGCATCAGGCTCTGTGCTGACAGCTCAGAGCCTGGAGCCTGCTTCAGATTCTGTGTCTTCTTCTCTCCCTGCCCCTCCCCCATTCATGCTCTGTCTCTCTCTGTCTCTAAAAATAAATATATGTTAAAAAAATTAAAAAAAAAAGAAACAGTATTAAGAGTAGTTTCAGGCCCTACATCACTTCTCATCCCATTGACACAGATAAGTTATATCAAGCTCTTAGAAAATTATTGATATTTTAAAAGAAATGTATCAATGAACATCAAATTCTTAGTCGTGCAATGTTTTTAAAGAAGAACTAGTATAAAGAATAAAATCTTAGAAACTTAAAAAATTAGAATTGATGCATTAGGTACATTAAAATAGTGCACTGTAGGATATGCCTAAATTTACATATTCCCAGTTCAGGAGGGCCCCACACTTTGGTGTGCCTTTCCTAAAGCCTCCTCTGGTTCCTGGTACTGGACAGAGTTGGTGGTGCCATTTGTTGTTCTCTAAATCCAAATCATGAACTACAATGGTTCCGGTCACCTCTTCTCCACTTTGGGGAACGCTCCAATCCTCTTCCCAGGGTGTAAAATCAACCAAATATTCATAGAAGCTCTGGGATTCATGCTGAAGGGGTTTTTCTGCACCCCAAAGTTAGTCCCTGTTCCAGGAGGGCAGCCTGTTGAGTGGATAACTCCTGCTAGTCAGCACAGCATTTATTTTTGCAGGATCTGATGACATTGTGTTGCCATAAAGGCACCTACACAGCAGATGTCACTTAACTCTCTCATCAGATGTAAGTTCAGGGCTGGGCTACTGAGAATTCATTGCCAAGCCTGGGCTAGAGCTATGTGTATGGGCTTGGGAATGAGATCTCACTCAATTCTCTTCTGACCACAGTGTCACCTCTAGTGTAGTATCCAAGGGTGTGTTTTACCCTATGAACCCCTGGCTACTGACTCCTAGCACAGTTGCCCATCTCCTCTGCAGGCTCCATGCCATGTCTACCAGCCCTCTGACTGTGGCCATACTTATTTATCCAAGGACTTTGGATTGATACTGGCTCTTGCCTTTGATCAATGTGGTAATGCCATGTTCTTCTGAAATGATTTCCTTGTGCATATTTGATAATTTTTTTTGCTTTCTCCTCCCCCAAAACCTCTCACCTATCCTTTCTACTGATGGCAGTGGAAGAAAGACAGGTAGTTACCAGTAAACTCATATTCTAGGAATGCAGTGATGATGGCATAAAGAGTTCAAGAGAAGACATATTTGGAAGACGTGTTCTATATTTATGCTATAAAATTCTAAATGGTAAATTTAATATGAGTGGAAAATGAATTGTTTGCATTTTTCTACATAGTCTGAGTAAGGCTTATATTTGTGGTCATTATCAGGGAAGCTCGGTGAAAATATCTGAGAACAATCCTTAGAAGTTATCAATCACAGGAGGAACTATGATGCATTTATGAGTGAATAATTATGTGAACAGAATTTAAAACATGATATTAGGGAAGTGCAGAGGTAAGATCTATATTTTTTAATATAAGCAGGTTCCAAAGAACTTTGACCTTGTAACAACATTAATGCCTTTTGTGTTGATGAGATACATGCAATTAGCCAGGAATGATGCATTTGGCAATGCAGGACATGAAGAAATGGTTCCTGAACTAGAAGAGATAATCCACAGATACTACTGGGAGAGGCCACCAACCTTGAGATCTGCCACTGACCTTGAGCAGTCCTGCATGTTCTTGCTCATTGTGCCAGATTATAAAATTAGTCTAACTCCTGCTACTGACCAGTTTCTATAACTGGTCACAAAAACATTTAGTAGGTCAAGGTGACTACAACAAGTGGTGGAGGGGTAGACCTGACTGGTTTACTGCTTGCTACAATATTTTGCAACTTGTTCAAAAAGTTTTGCACCTCCTCCCCTTTGGATCCTCTCCTGTAATACATCCCCCTTCATGTGCAAGTATCACCTGGGCCCCTTGCGTCACCCTGTGGGACTTGGCAAGGAGAACCAACACAAATATGCTGGCAGTTATGCTGTTTTCTGTGCTGTGAACAACTGAGTCCTTTGTCTCTGGCTCTAGAATCCTTGTAATAGAAACAAAGTTGTTAGACTGCAAGTAGTAACCTCTCACAGACTTCACCTTTCTTGGCAGATAACCACACAGAATTTTCATGTGCATTGATTGGACAGTAAACAAATGCATAAAGATCCCTAATCATTATTCTAAATTTTCATCAATATTGCACTATAACTCACATGGGCCTATGAATTTTGTAACACATTTTAAAATCAGATTAGTCACATAGACTGGAACCAGACAGAAAATATTCACCCTGGACTCTCTACAGTATTACACTCTAGGTAGGGATGACCCTAGCTAGGTAGGTTTTCATTATTTGAATGGCTACTTATGCTGTTGAGTAGGAAATGTACCCACGTTGGCTTTTTGTCTTGTGAAACTGAGAGTGCTGAAATAATATGTAGGTATCCTCTGCTTTTTTGAAAGTTCGCATTATGCCACTTCATTTTTACAAAATACCTGTATTGGTACCTGTTTTTGCTAACTGAAAGAAATCTGCAGAGAAGTTTCACTTTTACAGAAAAAAGGCCAAAAGTGAAAATAGCATTCAGTGTTTGTTTCACAGTGAGCCATCATACAGGCACTATGGCCAAGCTCCTACCCTGGAGTGATAGCTTTCAACTCTGTCAGTGAGCAACTGTGTTTTATCTGGGTTTATTTTGTGCAACTGTTAGCAAGATGTGTCCTGAGGTATCTGAAAAAGCCTAAGACAGGTTATTTTTGGGGCCTGGGGATGCTCAAGAAACTTGCCATACAAATTAATGGTAATTGTTCCTTTGCTTTCTGCCATTTCAGCTTACAAAGTTTTCATTAGAATCCTTCACTTTTGGATAATGGGGGAAACCTGTAATCACATGTGTTAAGTATTACAGTTCTCAAAATATGTATTGTATAAGTAACCAAGAAAGTTAATAATTAAAAAGAACATTTTTATTGAACTATCATATGTCAGTCCCTGATCAAATATTTGATATCAATGATCTCATTTAATCCTAAAATCCTATTATCCTCAATATTCTTCAACCATTTAACATGTCTGAAATTCCACCCCTAATTAATATTTTAAAATACTCTACTTAAAGACATGGATAGAGGGGCGCCTGGGTGGCGCAGTCGGTTAAGCGTCCGACTTCAGCCAGGTCACAATCTCGCGGTCCGTGAGTTTGAGCCCCGCGTCAGGCTCTGTCTGGGCTGATGGTTCAGAGCCTGGAGCCTGTTTCCGATTCTGTGTCTCCCTCTCTCTCTGCCCCTCCCCGGTTCATGCTCTGTCTCTCTCTGTCCCAAAAATAAATAAACGTTGAAAAAAAAAAAAATTAAAAAAAAAAAAAAAAAGACATGGATAGAGTGAAGCTTAGGATAAGGAGAGTGTTAAGGACAGGTTGGGTTTTTTACAAGATATATTCAGAAGATACCAGATTACCTTGTGATTGGATAAGAACAACAGAGATGAGGAACCATGAAAACTAAGGTTTTCAAGGACCTTAGGAATTGGAACTAAGGATTTGAATGCCTTCCTCAGGACTCTGTTTCTTTCCTTTTTTTCAGTTCCTTTTTTCTGTTTAGAATTCATGGTACAAGCCTAAATCACCACCACTGGAAACCCCTGGACTCAGATTCTTAAATCTTCACCACTCGAGATAAAAGGGCTCATCCCTCTAACTTAAGTTCCTATGAAGGAGTCTGATGGGCACAATACGTATCAAGTTTATATCCCAGAAGAAGGGAAAGATGCCAGACAAACTAAGCAAAGAAATATCTACAATAAGACATTAGACAATTATGGGTCCATTTTTACTTTCAAATTATGAACTAATTTTATCAATATCACTGGTTTATTTTTGCAGAGAAAGTATGCAACTTGAATGCCACCTAGGAAGCCAGAACCCACAAAGCGATGAGCTTCCTACTATTTATGAGCATGGCACTGAGGTTAAAAAAAAAATGAGGCTCTGTATAGCCAAGAAATGTATTCTAAACACATTGTAGTTATCAAGGATCATCAACCCTAAAGTATTCCTTATCACCAAAAAGGGATTGCCTAGTAAGGCCAATAAAGGCAGTGGAGTTTATTAATTATCTTTAACAAATAACTATATTAAGACTATCCAATGTCACAGAAACACTAGTTAATTGATTCAGCAGCATGTTTGAACTTACATTCGAAAAGGAAAACCACTTGTTTAGCATTGCACAAAAATACCGTCCATATTCTAATCATGGATTTTGACGTCAAAGGTGCTCAGCTAAATGGGAGCTCTTTGCAATGATTAACACTTTCAAAAACATTTATTTTCATAAACTTGCAAACTCCAGAGACAACCTCTTTCACTAGGGGACATTTTACAGAACTGCTCCTGAAAACTGAGTGTACACAAAAGGACTGTATTATTTTGATGACTGTTCGCACTCATTTCTAGTATTGGCACCTTTTTATTAGAGCGACATCAAGATGTGTCTGTTAAAAAAAAAAGTGGCTTTTACATGCCAAATGACTTACTAGGTGCGTGCCATAGTGAAAAGGCATGTTAAGGGAATGATTAGAGGGACATTTTTCTGTTATTTGACATGAGTGCCTGCAACTATCTCCTCTCCTGATTGGGGGGAAAAAATGTACTGGAATAGATACTGATGGCGTGAAAATAAAGATTAAGATACCCTAGTAGGCAATCAGCATTTATATCCTGTGGCAGGCTTGGAGGGGTAGATTTTTTTTTAGGGGTGTTGGCTCCTTCCTTACCTTTTCTGAAATCAGGGCCATATGACATTCTTGGTCCTAAGACACTTTTGTCTTCCTGGGCCCCTTCCTCCATAAAAATCATCACAAACTGTATTTATCACTGGGTTGGCAGAGACAAATATATTGCTCCTTTATGTTAAAACATTTTCTTTGAGCTGAAAGTCTATTTTTATTTTTATTTTTTTTAAGAAATACAGATTCTTTTTTTTTTTAATGTTTATTTATTTTGGAGACAGAGAGACAGAGCATGAGTTGGGGAGGAGCAGAGAGAGAGGGAGACACAGAATCCGAAGCAGGCTCCAGGCTCTGAGCTGCCAGCACAGAGCCGGACGCGGGGCTTGAACTCACGAACCACGAGATCACGATCTGAGCCGAAGTCGGACACCCAACCGACTGAGCCACCCAGGCGCCCCCTAGAAGTCTATTTTTAATTCTGATGTGAAGTATATTAAACCACGCTCATGCACCTCTGAAAGCGCTGTGGTCACCGGACACTGTGCCTACCGTGCACAACAGATAAGGTGGCCCTGACTAAAATCCACCTCTTTACAAGAATATCCAGCCTTGGAAACCTAGTTCACTTAGGTTCATGGCACTTCTAGGTGAGAACTATTATAAGATCAAAGATTCTAAATGGCTAGCCGGTGAGTCCAAAGATCCACTCATTTAAAAAGAATAACTAAAGAGCATCATCACCCACAGGCAAACAGTTCATTCTCTGTTGACTCAAACACAAATGTTGGAGTTGAAAAATTTAGATCAAAAAGAAATACAGTGCAGAAGCACATGCTCCCAAGGAAGCTTTCAAATGTTCCCTTTGAGTGAAATAAGTTGGCAGAACAGTGTCAGCTTAGAATATATTTAATATCTGTTGGTTAATGTCATGCCACATTCTACACTCCAAGCCACAGAAACTTAAGCAAACACTTAAGAGGTGTTTGACAGAAACAAATATCTTTGTCCTAAATGAGATGAAATCCACTTCACATTATTCAGTTAATCATTCAATAAATATTAATTAGTTTCTACTGTATTACATGCTAGGGATATGAGCCTAAGCCTGGTGTGTTGGGGGGTAGGAGATAGTGGTGGTGACACTAAAAAGGCAATGTGAAAGGGATTGTTTGCCATGTTAAGGAACTTATTTTATCCTAAAGTTGATGAGGAGCCAATGAATGATTTTAACTGAGGAATAGTATGATTAAAATTATAATTTAGAAAGATATTTATAGTAGCAGTATGGACCATTGGTTTTACAACCTTACTTTCAGGACAGAATCACCTGTTGAGCCTTGAAACTTGTCAATGCTCAGACCCCTCACTCCAAAGATAACTCTTCATTTAGCCTCAAGTAGGGCCCCAACCCTAAGGAGTTTAAAAAATTTCCAAGATGATTCTGATGTGCAACCAAGGTTGGAGAACCCCTGCAATGGAAGACTGGGATAGAACAAGACTGTGCGGTGAGAGATAATAAGGAACTAGACTAATAGTACTAGAGGAACACAGAGGAACTCACAGCATACAGGAACAAGAAATTTGTTTGGTTGGATTTACCAAGAGTGATTTCAAAATGAGGACAATAAACCGGTGTCTCCAGGATCTAGCCACATGGCTCCACCATGTGGATAAACTGTGATGTATCAAGTCAGCTGATGGGTTTTTTTCTTTCTGATCCTGGTTGCTGTTAACATGAGAACATTAGTAAAAATAAATTAAAAAGCCAAAAATAGTACATTGATTAGAAGAAAAATATGTATTGATACTTTAAAAGATTTAGAACTCAAATACTTTATTCAAATGTGATATAATGCTGTACATATGCTTTATAATTTTTCCTTGGGTGCAACCTTTATGAGAAAGGTATTTATTTACTTGTATTAAGTCTAAAGTCTATTAAATAGTGAAATTATCACATCTGGTTTTGGGAAAAATATATTAGGTGAGTTGCTTTGAGGACTCGAAATGCCAAACATTTATAATTGCTTTTTATCTCTATAGGATTCCTTGAAAGTAGCTTCATAATCATACCCACTCTTATTCTTGGGCTATACTGAAATAATTCAGGTAGAAATTTTAAATTGATTAGAAGAGCAAAATAAGTTGATTAATTTTTATGACTATAGAAGTTTCTCATCTTATTTAACTACTCACATAATTCTCTTTAAAAGCTTGGAATGTGTGATTCTTAATGGGAAAATAAAACATCTTCATAGTCTGTAAACTTTCATACATGATTGGCTATTGTAATTTATCAATATCTCTTCAAGCAAATTCTAAAAATGAGATTATTAAACTAGTGAAATTAACATAGCAGTTCTAATTCTCCAGTCTTCAGACAGTGTGCTCAATAAGCACTTTTTCAGTTCATAATTAAGTTGTACTTTTCATCTCAAGGTTTAAGCCAAGTTTAAATTTCAATTCCATACTCTAATTTAATATATAAATCCAAAGGTTTATATTTCACTTCAAAACTATCTTTGTTCTGGAAGAAACATAATCCTTACCAATTGAAAGTTATCAAAATCTATTAAAGCAAAAAAATAGTTCTAAAAATGTAAATGGCTAAGAATATTGTCTCACTGTAATGACACCCTGTTGACAGAAAGGTCTTTTTCTACACACAGGACAGTTATTAACGTACTAATAAATATTTTTAGACTATCTGCCAGATGTAAGGTACCATGTGTGCATCATAGGTGATGTCTAAAAACAGGACCCCTTCTTCAAAGAAATTTAAGTCTTTGTGGCAGTTCATATCACATATTAAAAGTCCAACAACAAGGCAACATGGATTATATTTAAAGTCTAAAACAGCGAAGCAAAGCAAGTGCAATGAGTAAGAAGACATCGCAGTAAGCTAGAATACTCAGGCAGTAACAGAAGAAACAGGATTTAGCTAGATAGACTTAAAAGAAATTTGTACAGACAGAAGGAGTTTAGGGCATTGCAGTCAGGGACTGTGACAACAGCAATCACTGAGAAACAGAACACACTTTGCAAGCCAGCAGCATTGGCCATACTCAGGAGTACATTAGAAATAGAGAATCTTGTGCTTGGCCTATGGATCAGATTCTGCATTTTAACAAAAAGTCTAGATGATTTTCACTTACATAAAAACTTTAAAGCACTCTTAAAGCAAAAGCAAACTTTTTTTTTTTTTGTAAAGGGTTAGATAATAAATATTTTTGGCCTAATGGGCCAACTATTCACCTTTGCTGCTTAGCATGAAAGCAGCCATAGATGATAATATGTAAATGAACAGGTTGGTTTCCAGTAAAACTGTGTTATTGTGATGGTTAGTTTTATAAGTCAATTTGACTAGGACAGGGGATGCCTAGGTATTTGGTTGAACATTGTTCTGGGTGTGTCTGAGAATGTTTCTGGATGAGGTAACATTTGAACTGGTAGACAGAGTGAAGCAAACTGCCCTCCTCAGTGTGGGTGGGCCTTATCCAATCTTTTGGAGGCCTGAATGGAACAAAAGGACAGATAAAGGTGAATTCACTCTTTCTGCCTGTTTTCCAACTTCCATGTTGATGCTTTCCTGCACTTGGACTAGAACTTAAAATAGGTTCTCCTGAGTCTCCAGTTTGCAGACAGCTGATCCTGGACCTTCTCAGCTTCAATAATTGCATAAGCCAATCCCTTATAATAAATTATAAGATATATAAATATACAAATAAATACAAATATATGTATGTATGAGTGTTCTGTTTCTCTAGAGAACCCTAATATTTTTATCATCTCAATTCTAAATTTTATAACAATGGAAGAACAATAAAGAGGTTAGTAATTTTTATTACTCTATAACCAAAGGATATTTTAATCCAATTGTGGGAGAATGAAATTTTCCTCACCTTTTTTAGCCAGTGGGAATGTGGTTATGAATAATTTTTTTTCAAATGGACATTAAGTTTCACTGTGGTCATGTTGCTTGTGTATAAACATGAGGCCAACAAATGAATAAGTATCTCCTATTATTTCTTCTCACAAAGGTAACCTGGAATAAAAGTATGGTTGTCTTCATTCAACCTAACAGAAAAGGTGGAGACTCTCCATGATAAGGTATGCTGTCATGCTTGTCATCCTCAGGGCTTTAAAAATCAACTGCATTGGGGTGCCTGGGTGGTTTAGTTGGTTAAGAATCAGACTTCGGCTCAGGTCATTATCTTATGGTTTGTGAGTTTGAGCCCTGCATTGGGCTCTTTGCTGACAGCTCGGAGCCTGGAGCCTGCTTCAGGTTCTGTGTCTCCCTCTCTCTGCTCCTCCCCTGCTCATGTGCTCGCTCGCTCACTCTCTTTCTCTCTCTCAAAAATGAATATTTTTTTAAAATAAAAATAATAAAAAAAATTTTAAAAATCACCTGCACTGATGTAACTGGAATAGTAGTTCTCAAAGTATAATCCAAGTTCCCAGCATCACCTGGGAACTAGTTAGAAATGTTAATTCTTGGTCCTACTCAAGACTTGATGGAAGGGCCCAACAATTTGTGTTTTAACAAGCTCTCTAACTGGGTATGTTGAACATTAAAGTTTGAAAACCACCGCCATTGAGTTCAAGGGAACTCAATGTAACAATGCAGATTCTTGGGGCTCCATTCTAGATGTATTGAACGGGAATTTCTGATTTACATTTAACAAGCTCCCAAATGACTGTTAGATTCATTCATATTTGAAAGTCCCTATTTTAGAGTCGATGCTTGTCTTTCAACCTACCACCCATCCAACCTGTAGGGCTTTGCCACGTTCTATATTTTTTACATTTGCAAAAACTTCCAAACGTAATGCTAATTATCAGAAGAACCTAAGATTTTTAAAAATACAGACTCCCAGGTCTCACTCCAGAATTACGCACAAAAACATATTATACAAACATATCCCATTTCATATAGCATATATCATATGTTATATGATATGTATGACACACATGATATCTATCTGGGAACATGGTGAGGAATTTAATTTTATATTTGGACATTTGGGCCTCACCATTAGAATTGACCCCCTTGTCCTATTTTAATGTGGATTTTATAAAGTCTTCATTATTAAAACAATCACAAATAATTTCCAGATTAAAGTAATGCATTTTGATTATTTTTCTCTCCCACTCAAAAATTTTAACATTATTACATACAAATTACTTGGCTTCACATTCAACACCCTCTGCTAATCTTCTTACTAATTCATGTCTCAATTAATTCACCTTATTCTCCATCCGAGCTATGCTCTTTTCTGTCTCCAGATACACCTTGTAATTTGTTCCCCTCTACTTTGCCCACGCAGATCCCATGCACCTGGAGTGATGCCTCCTTCAATATCAATAACAAAACCAAATTCACATAAGTGTTATAGCCTCCAATTAGCTTGTTCTAGGTATCCATTAGGTAATAACTAACATTTATTGAATTATTTGTAGGTTGAACTATTGAACTATTTCCTTCACTGTCCAAAAGATGAAACTCAGGATAAAATAGATTAAAGTGACTTTCCCAAGAATACTCAGTAGCAAGTAGTAAAACTGGAAATACTAGAATTTGGTGAGTCACAAGTGAAATCTTTCCACCCTGTTAAACTGCTATAAATCGTGGAAATGATTATGTGGTACTCTATGTAATAGATGTACTCACTATTGATTAATGGATATGGACAAAGAATAACGTTGTAACAAATCACTTCCAAATATGGTCTCAAGAGAACTCAGCCCAACTGTTTTGGGGAAGGGGGTGGTTAACAGTAATCAAAACGACAACAACACAGAAATCACCTTCATATTGACCACCTAACTCTGACTATCCGAAGAGACACTAAGCCTGTGGAATGAACCATGGCTAGCAAGGGTTGAATGAAGTAGGCTCTGGGTTTTCAATTGGTTTCAAGCCACATAAAGGTCTTGTCTACATTAGTACCAGGTATCAGCACTTAGGGTTAAGAAATCTTACTACCCCACTCCCTGTTGAGCCCTACCCAAGGTTCATGTCATTGTGAGGAGACTGTATTTGTGTATGTCATAGTCATTCTACTATAGTCTAAGAATCCTGAGATAGGGACCGTGAAATACTCCATTTTTTAATCTCTTATCACCATCATCACCACCACCTAACAATTAGTACTAGGCTCTGAGTATAGTGATGATTTAGGAAGATGCTGAATCGGGTACGGATTTATCAAATTTGCTCCCCATTGTGTTGTCTAGCCTCTTTAATTTTAAATATCCCTAAAATGAAAGAAAAAGTGTTTCAATTTTGGGGGTTACATTTAGACCAAGGATATTTTTTAGATGTTGTTTATTCTTTTTCTTTTACTTTAGTCTTAGACTTTGGAGAAACTCGGTATTAACTGCAAGCAGCTCCTTTTCTCTTTTAGTCATAACTTGAAAACTGAAAGAAAAAACTACTACGAAAGGATTTTAGAGCTAATGCTAATTGCATATATCAAATATATTTGCAAAGAGCCTGTTTTTGAATATCATTGCCAAGTTATATTTAGAATGTCAGACACCCATGTCAATAGCTGAAGGGGGGGTACAGTTGCATGTCAGATTTTAAAGGAAGAAGGATATTGTATGTTTCTGTGAGCATAGATATGCCTTATTCTTCCTCCCAGCTTTAAATTTTTTTTTTTCTTTACGGCCCTAAAATCAGAAACTATGTGGATACGGCTATACTAGTGTGTTTGGGAAATAACTGTAAGCTAATTAGCCCACTTCATGTTTTGCTGGACCACAAAATTATTCCAAGTTCCACATATATTCTTCGGGCACTCCCTCACCCTTCCAATTTCCCTTTTCTTCCTTTACTCATAAGATCAAGCAGCTTGATATTCCTTATTTTTCCCAAAACATTAAGAACACTAGGGCAGAGCTGAAGAAGAGGGAAAATTACCTTGTAAGAAAATAAGAGAAATTCCTAATACTGTCTTGAGAAACTTTGGCATTGCATGTGGCTCAAGTATAGAGCCTTTCCACCATGACCAACGGATGATAACTGTTTTGCATCGCCTGATCTCAGATTCAGTCCTTCGTTTTGAGGTAATGCATGCAGTCAAAATACTTAGAGTTTGTCAACAAATACATACTGTAACACAATTTAACAACTGTAGGACAATAAAAGAGATTGTGTTTACTTAAAAAATCACTGTAATCTTTCCTGTTAACATTCACTTCTGGATAGTGCCTATTGAAATGATCTTTGTTTTCAAGTTTTGAATCTCCATCCAGTGTTGGGGAAATTGTGATGTTAAAGTAATGGGGCTGGGGTGGGAAGTGGAGAAGAAGTGACCATGTATTGATAATTTTGAAATTCATTTCTCTCTATTCTTTAAACTTTCCCATAAGTAAAATAAAAGGCATGGAGAGAAACACTTGCTACTTTTTAGTAGGAATTTAAATGGAACTAGGTAAAGGCACCAAGTTCTCAGTCCACAGTCTGCCTTCCACGGTAGAAATAGCAATAAACTTATATTCAATAAGCTGAACAGGGGAATGTCACTCAGACATAGTGATTAATGTTGCATCCAGCCTGGTCACCTTAATAAGAAGAAATCATATATGAGCCTTAATGTTAGGGCATCATCAGTAACAACTTTATTCTGTAGCTGGTTAATCTAGATACCTTTCTACATCCCAAAACTATGGTGTTAATTTTGCTAGATAAGATTTGTTACAGGTTAAAAAAAATAGTTATATTTTCAACACCAGGTTTTTCATATTTGTCTTCTTGACGAACTATGACAGGGAGCAATTTTACTCTCATTCTGTGGGAATCCTATTCTTCCATCTCTCTAAAATGTCGATCTCTATTTCCTTTTACATAAAACTAAAGGAGTTGTCAAATGCCTTTCAGTAAAACAAAATAAAAAGAATTGACATAGTATACATAACTCATTGTTCTAAGATTAAAAAAAATTTTTTTTTCAATGTTTATTTATTTTTGGGATAGAGAGAGACAGAGCATGAACGGGGGAGGGGCAGAGAGAGAGGGAGACACAGAATCAGAAACAGGCTCCAGGCTCTGAGCCATCAGCCCAGAGCCTGACGCGGGGCTCGAACTCACGGACTGCGAGATCGTGACCTGGCTGAAGTCGGACGCTCAAACGACTGCGCCACCCAGGCGCCCCTAAGATTTTATACATATATATACTCATTTCCTCACTTCCTGCGTATCTTTTGCAACTTGCTGTTTTTCCTTTAAAATTATTCTTCCCCATTACACAGTATTTTAGGGTGCTTACAGTCCACTGGACTCGTAACTTGCCATGCCCTTCCTTAACATCAGCACATTTTCTCCTTTCTCTTTTCTTAGCCAATTTGCTAGTCCAAATCACCAACATATGTTCAAGGAGTGTTTGGATTTCCAAAGTGATAAACTACAAATATTCAAGTGTGAGGAATTCAAATAACTCTAGCAAACTCTACCCTCAATTGCACCTACCAAAATGAAACAAAAAAGCTCTCCCTTAAGCCTCTAAAAACATTTTCATAGAAAGCAGATTTCTGGATATCTTGCCACCTCCTTTTGCCTATGTAAAATTTCAAGACCTAAACTCTCTTTATCTGCCTTTTGTTTTTAGAAAAATTATTTGCTGCAAGTAGGTCCATCTTCCTAACCTGATGTGTGATGCACAGAACAAAGTATGCCTAAATGGGACAAATATCTAAACCAGTAAAGGCTTTTAGAATCCATATAGATTTTGTATCACAAATGCAATTTTGAAAATACTAGTAATAAAAATTGCAAATCTCTTAAGCATTAACAATAGTTTATTGTAAGGCTCCCTTGGGGCAGTAATGAAGATGAATTCAAGAAAATCCTAAAACTACCATACATAGTGCTTCTGATACGGAAACGGGATGAGACTGGCTAGTAATCAACAGATGGGGAAGGAAACGATCACAGGAAAAGGACAGGGTCACATTAGTGGCAGAACAGTAAGGAACAATATATATGCACCGCTTGTAGCTTTTCAACCATGTTCCATGCTCTCTGAGGCCGTTTCTTTGTAATGTTCCTGGCACAGCCTTTTTAAGACTCAGGAATGCTGCTGCCTTAGGACTTTGTTCCATCTGCCTCAAGATCATCCCCCGCGTGACGGATAGGCATACTCCCTCAAGTCTTTCAAGTCTTTGCTCAGATGTCACCTCCTCATGTACCCTATTTAAAAGTTGACACTTTCCCGGGTCCCTTTGTCCACTTATTCCCCCTGTGAATTGTTCATGTTGGCCTCTACATGGAACTTCCGTCTGGTTTTCCACACCCGCCTGTCGCTTCTCCTTTAAATTTTGTCGGGAAGGGGCGGAGCTTAGAGGCTAAGCTCACAGATAGGAGGAGCGTATCCGTAGACTCCGCCCACTTGTCTGTCAGGCGCCCGCCGGAGGGACCCGCGGGGTGTTCTCCTCTTAGTCCGCTCCGGAAACGCGACTGCGGACGGAGGTACCACGTGATCGTAACGTCAACGCGCCGGCGCCCGCCGAACTGACGCGCTCGGCTTCGGCGGGTTAGTGGTCGGGGCTTAGGTGATCTCCCACCCCCGTGTTGTGGCGTTTGGGGTCTTTTTCTCCAGACTTCCTGGCCCTGCTCTGGGATTTCACGATGTACCACAACAGTAGCCAGAAGCGGCACTGGACTTTCGCCAGTGAGGAGCAGCTAGCACGACTGCGGGCGGACGCCAACCGTAAATTCAAATGCAAAGCGGTCGCCAACGGGAAGGTGAGGATCCCGGCGGCCGGTCCCCTGCCCTCGCTTCTAAACTCTTGAGCAGCTGCTGCCCGCCCTCCCTTGTCCACCCTGCCTTCCCTGGGGCCCCTGCACACCTCTGTCCCCTCCCCCGCCCGTTCGTCTCTGGCGCGCGGGGCGTTTATTTAACGAACGGACGGGTACCTTGCCAGGTGTTTAGGCTGAGGAGACGAACTACGCCCTTAACGTAGTCGAATGGCAGGTGAGTAATCAGTAACATGGCGAAGGAAGGTCTTTGTAGGAAGCTAACGTGGTGCGGGAGCAGAGGCTTTCGTTTGTTAAGAGGCCATGTCAGGGAAGGCTTTCCCCAGTAGTTAATGCAGAGAAGATGGGAAAGGAAGTTCCGCGCGGACAGAGCCACAGGTGCAAAGTGGGAGGTCGAAAGTTGCCGGACGGGGCCTTGGAATGCTCAGGGTCCTGTGTCGCGGAAGGTCTGAACAGGTGCAGAAACTTGCCAGCTGAAGTGAGGAGTTTGAGTTTTTGATGATGAGAGGGGGAACCTTTGAAAATTTAAACGGGGAATTAACCTTTCAGATTCTGTTGTAGAAAGAGACCTCAGGAAACCTGGTGGTGAATGTATTGGGCGGGTTCGGGGGCAGGGTGGACGCGGGGAAACAGGAGACGGGTTAGCACAAACCAATTGAGGATGGTTTAGAGTTTGGGCCTGCCAGCCAAATCCTTTCTCTTATAACTCACGCCGGTTTAATCTTTTTTCATAAATTGCACCACCTATTCTAGTACAAGCTTCCCTCCATCAAATACTCCATGTTTCAGACCTTTTGGTACTCAGGTACTTTTCCGTTTAGTTCACTTCTGATTCATACTGCTTAATTTTTGTACTACGCAAAGTAGTACATACCACGCTGTGTATGTACCAGGCACTATTCTCAGCATTTAGTGAGTTCCTGTAATCCTCATAACTATCCCGTGAAGTGGATACTGCTATTATCCTTGCTTTCCAGCTGAGGAAACTGAAGTATAGAGTGGTTGAGTGACTTTTCAGGGCTACATTGTGGCAGAGCCAAGATTTGAACCCAAGGAGTCTAGTTCCGGAATTTCTGCTCTAAACCACAATGCCATACTACCTCTGTAAAATTAGAATCTGTGATAGTTTCCTAGGGCTACCCTAAAAAATTAGCACAAACTGGGTGGCTTAAAACAACAGAAGTTTATTATTTCACAGTTCTGGAGGCTAGAAGTCTGGGATAAAGTTGTCAGACCATGCTGTCTGTAGGTCTCTGGGGCAGGATCTTTGCTCTTGCAGCTTCTGATAATCCTAGGTATTCCTTTGCTTGTGACAATGTAACTTGGCTTTCTGTCTCTCTCTACATAGTGTTCTGTATCTGTATCTTGGCATGTTCTTTTTATGAGGATACCAGTTGTATCGGATTAGGAGCCCACTGTACTTCAGTATGACCTCGTCTTAACTAATTACATCTGCAGAGAACGTTTCCAGATAAGGTCACATTCTGAGGTACTGGGGGGTTAGGACTTCAACATACCCTTTTTTGGTAGTCATAATTAAACCAATAACACTACCTAGTGGATATTTGTTGTAAAAGTGTTATATTATTAACCATCTAGTGTATTCTGTAGAAGAGTGTATAAAGACAGTTAGGAGGTAATGTTTTAAGGGTGAGAATCGTCCTTGAGACACTTACTGATTTTTACCTCAACTGTGTGACTTAATGACTGAGAAAGGGACGTTGAGAGCTCTCCAGCCAATGACAGTGTATATCTTCTTTTTGATTTGTAATTGATGTCAAACTTGTGAGCATATGCACACACACACTCATCATTCTTTTTTCTCTGAAGAAGCAACTATCCAGCCGACATTCTGAAAAATTGTGAAATGATGGTATAGTTCAGTTTATCAAATATTTTACTAAAGCTATTTTGTGGAATAATTGGTAGCTCTATAAAGAAAAACAGTGACGTGGTATATTTCCCTTTGGTTGAAGATGAAAACTAAATTTAATCTGGATAGAGAATAGTATTTTAAGATTATTGAATTCGTTGAACTTTCGCTGTAACTTTTGATCTAAAGGTTCTTCCAAACGATCCAGTCTTTCTTGAGCCTCACGAAGAAATGATGCTCTGCAAATACTATGAGAAGAGATTATTAGAATTCTGTTCAGTGTTTAAGCCAGCAATGCCACGGTCTGTTGTGGTAAGTTATGATACTGATGAAGTATAATGTCCTTTCGCTGACTTCTGAAATCAGGACTCTTCTAAATGTGTAACTCAGTTCTCCATCTGCTGTAGTCAAAAATGCACCTTAGTTATATAAATATGTAATTTATGTATTCACATTTCTGTCACTCTGTGTTATTTTTTTATAAACTCCTTAATTTAGGAATTTCTGTATTGTTTCTTACAAAGTATTTCAGGTCTCATTTCATTGTTGGAAGAATTTTGAGATCTGCTAGACAGGTCATGACATCTTCATCTTAGAAAGAAAAGATTAAATAATTTTCCAGCTTCTCAACTAACGAGCAATAGAGCTGGGAGTAGAACACAGACTAGTGCCTTTTTAAGTCTGTCACACGTTTGAAATAATGCATTCGTTCATCATTTGTAATCAGATGCACCGGCTAAAACTCATGCCATAAGAAGTTGTTAAGCCTTGATTAGGAGAAGCTGGAGATTTACCTTTTGGTAAAAAATTGTCTTGTGGTTGTTTCCGATGTCTGGTTGTAAGAACTCCGTGTGTGTGTGTGTGTGTGTGTGTGTGTGTGTGTGTGTGTGTGTGTGTTTACTGTGGTATGGTAATGGTGAGAAACAAGTAGTTCGGACTTTTTGGCTATATGGATTTACATGCACTGTCCTTGTAACTGTTCCTTTAGAATGTATTCTTGTTTATTGAACATCAGCTGAGGTTGAAAAGCTGAAAGAAAAAAAGGAGTATAAAATATTTTTTCATAATTCTCCTGCCAGTTTGTTGTGAAGATCAAATATGAAAGTCTGTCTTGAGTGAAAGTCTATCTTAAGTTTCAAAGTTATATAGAGTGAATAACTTACGAGTCAATAGAGAATAACCTCCCAGGAAATAATCTCCTTTTTTTTTTTTAATATTTATTTATTTTGAGAGAAAACTTGCAAGCGAATGAGGGGCAAAAAGAGGGGGAGAGACAGAATCCCAAGCAGGCTCTGTGCTGACAGCACATTGGATACGGGGCTTCATCTCATGAACCATGAAATCAAAAGTTGGATGCTTAACCAACTGAGCTACTCAAAGTGCCCCGGAAATAATCTCCATTTTCAAAGTTGAATATAAATTGAAGTATATTGGAAATACCAAGTTCAAAAGTACTCGTGATGTTTTTTGTTTTTTGTTTTTTTTTTTAAGTTCACCTGATCTTCATCTGAGAGATAAAATATTTATGAAGAATATCAGATGGCCTTGATTGGTTTCTGTCTCCAGATTTGGTTCTGTTATTTTCTGATAAAAGTGCTATAACATAAGGCAGTAGGTTTATGTGATCTTTTCAGATGAAGAAACTGAATTCTTGAATAAACTTATTTGTGGAATGTCTTTTTTTTTTTTTTTTTTTTTTTTCAACGTTTATTTATTTTTGGGACAGAGAGAGACAGAGCATGAACGGGGGAGGGGCAGAGAGAGGGAGACACAGAATCGGAAGCAGGCTCCAGGCTCTGAGCCATCAGCCCAGAGCCTGACGCGGGGCTTGAACTCACGGACCACGAGATCATGACCTGGCTGAAGTCGGACGCTTAACCGACTGCGCCACCCAGGCGCCACGTGGAATGTCTTTTTATAACGTGCTTATTTATAACTGATAAGTTTTATTGTTGTTTCACATAAAACGACAAAGTTAAACTTTTAAAATATTTAAAAGAAAAGGTTTTTTTTTTGTTTTGTCTTTTTCCTATCTAAAAATAGATAAGTGTTTATCTTGTTGGTTCTAGCCGAATTGCATAGTGGTTAAAAGTACAGGCAGGTCTTAGGTGAATCCACCCCTATTGCTCATCGGATGTGTGACCTGGTACAAGACCATTAACCTCACTGGTAGTCATTTTCCTTTTCTATAAAGTGGAGATGGCAATACTTCACCAAGCTGTTGTAAGGAATAAAAAAGATAATAGATTGGTGCTTGGCACAGAGTCTGGGAAATGGGATATGGTCAATAATTGGTAGGTGCCTCTTCTGTTTAGTTTGGCAACATGATCGTGAATCTATCACACAGACCCAGAGCGGATTTAGAGAGAAGGTTTATTGCCCCAACTGTGTTAATTCTGTCAATGTTTTGACAAGATTGACTGATTTAAGCTGTGAATATTTGTGTGTTTTTCTTGGTTTCTTCTAATCTAGGTGGCTTTGTTATTCTCAAGTCTAAAATAAATACACACAGGGTGCCTGGGTGACTCAGTCAGGTGTCCGAGTCTTGATTTCAGCTCAGGTCATAATCTCACGGTTCGTGAGTTCGAGCCACACATCGGACTCCACGCTGACAATGCAGACCCTGCTTGGGATTCTGTTTCTGTCCCTCTCCTGCTTGTGCGTGCACTGTCTCATCTCAGTCTCATTCTCTCTCTCTCTCTCTCTCAAAATAAATAAACTTAAAAAAATAATAAATATAGACTTTTTGAAATTAAGTTAGTGCCCATAGGAAAGATAACCCAGGGTGTGTGAGGAGGAACAACAAAGGGTCTTTTGGCTGTGGCATTTCTATAGTAATTCGTCACAATTTATAGGATTAAAGAAGAATTAAGAAGTTTTGGTATTTTGTATGGGTAACTTTTTTTTTTTTTTAACATTTATTTATTTTTGAGAGAGCATGATTTGGGGCAGGGCAGACAGAGGGAGACACAAAATCCAAAGCAGGCTCCAGCCTCTGAGCTGTCAGCACAGAGTCCGATTCGGGGCTCGAACTCACAAATTGTGAGATCATGACCTGAGCTGCAGTCAGGCTTAACTGGCTGAGCCACCCAGGCGCCTGTGCATGGGTAACTTTTTTAAAGAAACCTTTGCATAAATAAATTTTTTAAAACTTATAATAAAACAACATGTATGTGTGAGTGGATTCTGATAATGTATGTATTTTTAATCTTAGGGTACAGCTTGTATGTATTTCAAGCGTTTTTATCTTAATAATTCAGTAATGGAATATCACCCCCGGATAATAATGTGAGTATAATTCTACTTTATTGATTTTCATTTAAGAAGTCTTTTATACTATTTGTGGAAAAAATGACTTCGTAATGATAATTTAGACTTGTATTCTGTTTTGAATTTCCACTATCCTTATACTTGTCATATATCTACAGTACTTTCTCCCTGTAATACTGATGTCATCTGAACTTCAGCTTGTCCAAATTTAAATT
Organism: Prionailurus bengalensis; assembly: GCF_016509475.1. Taxonomy (NCBI): domain Eukaryota; kingdom Metazoa; phylum Chordata; class Mammalia; order Carnivora; family Felidae; genus Prionailurus; species Prionailurus bengalensis. The sequence continues at coordinate 150,860,912 of NC_057343.1, read as the reverse complement.
CTGTTTTTCTCAAACTAACTTCGCTAATATCTCTTTCTGTTAGTGACACCTTTCTTCTCCCTGTTGCTCCAATGAGAATCCTTTGTGGTACCTCCTGTCTTTGTACATCAGTTAGTTTACAAGTCTTGTAGCTCCATATTCACTTCAATTTAATAAAGGTCCCTTAAACATAAGGATGAAGTTAGCATGAGACTCATCAAAGAGTTTGCTGTCAGTGACTTTGTCCCTGTTTATTTTCTGTCTTTTTCATTTCCATTTCTACTAGTCTAGGTCAGGCCCTTGTTACTTTGAATTTTGATTTTTGTGGTAATTTGTTTACTAGTTTCTTACCTGAAATTTATGGTACTAGCCATGAGAGTTTCATAGGTTAGTTCCTGAGGTAATAATCCCTATTGAAATGCTTTCAGAGACATCACTGATGGCCTTCCAGTGTTCTTTTAACCTACCTTCCCAGGTACACCTCTGTGTACTGTTGTGTTCATCTACATTTCATGATTCAGAGTACTTTTATTCTTCAGTTATTTTTCTAGATATTTATGTTGAACTGTACAAAACTGCCAGTAATAGTAGTCAATAATGGTTAAATGCTGTGGCAAGATTATATAGTTCAACCTAATTTTATAGTCTCCTAATGGATAAAAAGTTTGAACAGGAAACTTTCTTTTTCTCTTTTTTTTAAATAAATTTCTTGCAATATTTAGTGTAGTCGCTTATTAATATTATGCATTTTTAGAACCTATTTTTAGAAATAAAATATTCAGGTATTTCTCAAAGTTTGTACAGATACCATTCCCTTCCCTTTGTTTTTTCCTCTAGGCTCACTTGTGCATTTTTGGCCTGCAAAGTAGATGAATTCAATGTATCTAGTCCACAGTTTGTTGGAAATCTGCGGGAGAGTCCTCTTGGACAGGAGAAGGCACTCGAACAGATTTTGGAATACGAACTACTTCTTATACAACAACTGAATTTCCACCTTATTGTCCACAATCCTTATAGACCATTTGAGGGCTTCCTCATTGATTTAAAGGTAATCTTACTGATATAAAAGGTAAACTAGTAGAGTGTACACCTTTGCTATAGTTCTTGAACCAGAAGAATATGAAATCTTGTTATAATTTTTATTCATCCTGATTGTTAAAACATGAGCTCATCCGAAACATGAGTTTAGCGTGGACTTCCACATCATTAGTTCTCAAAGTTGAGTGTCACCTGAAAGGCTTGTTAACTCAGATTGTTGGGCTGCACTTACAGAGCTTTTTATTTTGCAGATCTGCAAATATTGGTCAAAGAACTATAATGAGGACTATTGTCAATTTAGAGTAATGCTTTTGAACTTAAGTCTCCTAACTCTGGAGTATACTGTCATGGATCTGATTTAAAGAACCACAAAAAAATGTTAATTTTAAACTAGAAGATTGCTAAGTGATTTCTAGTTTTAGTGCATTGTGAACTTGAATCAATATATACGCATCAAAAATATAAGTAGATAAACATGCGCAAAAGCAACTTAAGCTATTTTGTTTTTGCCCTCACAGAGGACTTGAAAAGTGGGAGTGAAGTCAAAATGGAAGTAAAAAACTGGTTCATTCATCTCAATTGAGTGGCAAAATTTGGGCACTTTCCATATGCCAAAACACTGTTCTTGAGGATGAAGACAGAAACACCCTCAACTATTAGAGGCCTTAGAGTCTAATGGGAGAGACAGTCATATATTCAGTATGCTCATTGTTACAGATGGAAAAATACAGGATACCTTAGAATGAGATAGCAGGTTGAGAGAAAGGAAGACAGTTCTAAGAAAGTGTCATTTAGAGTGAAATTTCAGAGCAAGAGTAGGAATTAAGTAAAAGAACATCCTAGTCAGAAAGACTTCTTTGGTCAAAGGCCCAGATCTAAGAAACCATGGTGCACTAAAGAACCTAAACAGAACTTAGAGATAGAGGGGGAAGACTGCCACAGAGTGCTGCCTGAGTGGGAGGTAGAGTCTCTACTGTGGAGGTGGTACTAAGGATTTTGAGTAGAGCGGTGGGAAACCGTTGTAAGGCTTAAGTCTGGGGATTTGCATGATGAAGTTTGCAGTTAATAAAAAAGTCCTGTTGGCAAGCCCTTGCATCAGTCTGCATCATACATTTATTGCACATATGCACGCGTCAGGCAGAGTGTGGAGAATGGATTAGAACGGATGAAGGGGTATCAATCAGATAAAGTAGTCCAGCAAAAGATGATGGTTGGTTTGACTCTGATAGTGGCAGTGGATACAGAGAGAGCTTCCTGGACAGAATCCTGGCGGAATCACTAGAGCTTGGGGATTGATTTCATAATAGAGATTGAGAACAGAGGAGGAACCCCAGGTTTATGGCCTAAGGATATAGGTAGATGATGGTTTGCTTCCTGATATAGGAAACACTGGCATAGGAGAGATTTGTGGATGGTGGAGGGGTGGGGGTTGATTGATAAATCTGGTTGAGGACATAACTTTTAATAGCTGCAAGACATCACGTGTGTCTGGAGATCAGAGCAGATGGCTAGGCTAAATCAGAATGGATATAGGTGGTGTTGCTCTTGGAAAATTTAAAGTGGTTTGGCCGTAAGGACCATTTAAAGAGTAGTTGGAGAAATATAAGACGCTAGTAAGGAGACTGAGGAATATTCAGAGAGATAGCACTTTTTGGAGAACTGAAGGGAAGAAGAGTACTTTTAGAAGATGAGCACAGGCTCCTTTCCAGGCCTGTTCAGAATTCAGGCAAAGTAAAAGAACAAGGTTAGTGTCGGCTGGATTTAGTGCCAGAAGGGCCATTTGTGATTTTTGTGAAATTAGTCTCCGTTGAGTGTGGAGAAAGAAAGCAGGCTGGAACCAGTGGGGAATACATAGAAGGTGAGCAAGCAAGTAGGTGTAACATGGATTAAACAGCTTGTCTTTGAAGTGGAAAAAGATGAATGATTGAGAAGATGGGGGAACTCCTAAAAAGAGATGAGAGAGACGATTTTTTTTGTGTGTGTTTTGCTTTGTGGAAGAAACTGATGAGGACAGTGAGCAGTGAGAAAAAGCTTAAAGGAAGGAGTGAAAAGTAAGTAGCTCAGGTTTCTCTTTGGAGTACGGTAGAAGTAGTTGGCATGGGATTCAAAGCAGAGTTGACCTTGAGAGAATAGTAGGTCTTTTATATTAACAGACAGAAAGAGGGAAATATGGGTTGAGGACAGTGTTACGCCTGGGGGACTAGTGCTGACAGGAAATAAGAGTGTCTCTCTTAAAAGCCGAGATCATTTACAGAGAGTGTTGGAGTTTCAGAAAATTATCAAAGACATTGAGACAGGTGGAAAACGTTGAACACAGTTGCTGAAAAATGAGAGAACAAATTTTCTGTGGAACATAATTGTTAAAAGCCCTGAGTCAGTGAACTTGAATTTATAGTAATATTACAAGACTCTTGGTGGTATTGTTTTCTGTAGCAACACTCAGAAATCGGGGTATAGTATACATATGTTGACAGCATATTGGGGCAGGAAATTCTGGAGGGAAATGAGGACCAGTGATGAGTAGGAGCAAACAGCGGGATAAGGGACCAGAGGTTCTGGGGAGGAAGTCAGAGAATGGCTGTGAAGTAATTGAGCAAATATATTGGGAAAAGGAGCACTGTGGCCAGAGTGGAATGTCTTCATTTGTCATACCAGCGGTCAGGCATTTCAGAATGGTAAGATGTGGGTGTGATGGTACAAATGACTCTGGATATTTTGTTGAGGGTATAGAAGAAATTTCTTACTGCTTTGGGACTTGATGTAGATATTTGAAATAGACCTGATGATTTAGGATTTAGAGTTCATCTTAAGTATAAGAAGAGTTTTTAGCAAATATTAGATCGTCCATATTTCTTGGGCATATTCTAAAAAGCATTCTGTAATCAAAGCAAGATCCATTTCCATCGACTTCTTCCCAAAACTAAACTTTAAGTAGCAGGAATTTCAAATCAAGATGAGGTAGTGCTTTGATTCCTAAAAGGCCTTGTAGCTGAATCATCTGGTTTGCCTTGAGAAGCGTTTACCTTGGACTGTGTATTTCCTAGGTCAACTTCAAACCTCTCTCCCCTTCCTCTTCAGGTGGAAAAGGACAAAGAGAGGGATTAACGTAAATCGGCATAGTGCCAAGTACTATACTAGGAAGTTTAGATAAATTATCTTAAAGCATGTATTTCTTGTTATGGGTTGTGATTAAAAAAAAAAGTGTGGAAGCCCCTGAGGAAAAGCACATTCTTAAAACATGCAGAATTTAATGACTGCACTTTTGGTACATTCTGGCGCTGCATACAAAACAATCTTACATGGAACGATTAAGCTCGGGTGTTAATTTCATAAATAAAAGAATGCTCTATTAAGCATTATGTTGTTAATATAAATATTTTTGAACTGTTATTAGTGCATTAAATCTCAGAAGTGATAATATTTACAAACTTCCTTTCTAGACTCGCTACCCCATGATGGAGAATCCAGAGATGTTGAGGAAAACAGCCGATGACTTTCTTAATAGAATTGCATTAACAGATGCTTACCTTTTATACACACCTTCCCAAATTGCCCTGACTGCCATTTTATCTAGTGCATCTCGAGCAGGAATTACTATGGAAAGGTACTGATCTGTGTTTTAACTTTGCTGAGTCAGTTTATTCCTTCCTTGGAGACTGAGTTTTTAAGTGAAATTAATTCACTTTGTGACTATAGTCCTTTATATCTACTATGGTTGGGAGGGTTGGTGAAGGCAACTGAGAATGGAAATGAAATCACCTTTTCAGGAAATCTTTAAAGATTGAGTATCTTAGAGCTGAGAGGATCCATTTTATGACTAAAGTAGAAGTAAATCCGGTGATCCTCGAAAGCTTAGCTCTCAGTATAGGACAAGTTTTGTAAACTGGTAAGCAGCATGTACACAGCAAATAATCTGCCTTGGTTTATCATTTATCTCCTGCTGTGGAGTGTGTGTGGCATGTGGAATTCAGGAAAGAACTGGGGAATGAATAATACTTGAGGGAATGTCCGAGTGAATTGCACTTGAGCTATAGATAGCTGATACATAAATGCCCATTGTGAACTCGGCTTTGCGATAAGCACTTTCCCTGAATTAAGTTTACTTGATTCTTTACAACAAAGCCTTATGCACAGATTAATTAAGCATTATTGTCATATTGAATTGTAACTTAAGCACAGGCTAGTAGCAAATTAGACTTTGTAAAATTTTTATAATAATTTCTCTGTGGCCTTTGAAGTTCAGCCTGATTTTATTCCTGGAAAAAGCTGAGGAGGAAAGATGATCAGACTTTCTGAACGTTAACTGTTCTACACGTTTATAAGCCCCTCATCCATAATTTCAAAATCTCTTGATAATGGTGGCAGCAGACATGAACAGATGTGATTTCATCTTTATTCAACTTAATGGGAGTATGTATATGTTTCCTTACACAAATATGAGTGTCACGGATAATAGGTATCCTTCCACAGACATCACTGGACTGTTTCACATTTCATGGAGTATTCACCAGGTTCCCTTTCCAAAACATGAACAGTTTATGTATTTCAAAACAAATCCAAGGTAAGGGATTGTGGGCTTAGGTTTTTGTTATGCCTCTTCTCCACAAACACAGCTCACCAAATGTGCATAAATCTAAACATTTAATCCCAAAGTAATCTATACCTCCACTTATTTAAGCAAAACTTTTTATGAGCGCCTCCTATATACTATGCACTGTGCTGTTAACATGAACAGAGCTCTAAATCCTTGTTCTTGTTAGGAAAGACAGCCACAGATAATTGATGTCTTTGGAGATTAGGTGTGGAGCTTCCAGCCTCGAAGAGGAGAAAGCCTCTTTTCCACAATTCCGCTAACCAAATGTTTGATTAATTTGTTTAAGCATCGTATCTTATGCAGTGTATATGCAGATTCTCCAATGGTGAGATTTTTCTGTTTTTCCTCAAGTAGATGAAGAGGCATGAAGCATCCTAAAGTCCAAATGAGAGTTTATGTCACCTTGAAAGTGTAGTTATAATTTCAGATAGCCAAAACTGAAATTGTGGTAATTTGGGCTCTTTGTAAATTAAATACACTTTTGAATTTCCCAGGGAATATAAACTTGTGGGCTTTTTTTTTTTTTTTTTTTTTTTTTACTTTGAGAAAATATTTTCAAATCACTTTTAAGTTCTCATTTACTTTGCAAACTTTGGGGATATGTTGGAGTTGCCTTTACATTTATTGCTGGTTTCAAAAAGGGAAAGCCCTTGTGCTGTTATATTCTGGATGATGCTTTAGATCATTACTCCTAGGATGTTCTCTTGTTCTGAGTTTTCTTCTTTTACTGAATTTTTTTTCATCAAAATACTAAAATTCTAATTCAGGATTGAGATCGAGTTGCTAATTTAAAGCTTCATAGAAGCAAATGGTCTGGTCAGCTATCTCTTAGAACCTAATGTATCACCCTTATGATTAAGGGGTGGAAAGGAAAGGAAGAATGAAACAAAACAAATGAAGATGCCAAAAGTATGACGGGTTTTAGGGAGAAAAGGAAAAGGAAAAAACTGGTAGTATTACTGATAACCAGAAATGCATTTTTATATCTAAAATTAATTCCCATCATAGATGATGAAGTTGTAATATCAACCTTAGTTGTCAGACTTACATAATAACCTGTAAATAATCTGTATAGTTTAAAAGATAGCAACAAAATTTCTTAATTGTCTTCCTTTTGTTGTAATTGTATTTCACCGTTTATTCATTTCACTATTTTTCAGAGGAATTAATTATTTTGCACTTGTGTTTGAAAGATTACTTACACCTCAAGAATCTGTTCACTTGGGCTTTTATCAATTATAGATCAAGCTCAGAATAACTAAATATTTGAATGTAGACATTGTATTTTCATGCTGCTGTCATTGGTTCTGAGAAAGGTAATTGGGCTTTACATCCACTTATAGAAAAGTATTAACACTTTTGATTTGGACTCTTTGCAGATATGATACAAAAGATTTGTAAAGCATAAGTTGATATTCTTAACTGGTTTGAATACCTGTTAGTACCAAGAAGAGTTCACTTGATACTAAGGGGAGAGAGAAGCCTTCCTAGTGCCAGGCTCCAGCTCTTCTTCTTCCTATCTTTATAACTTTGGGCAAGTTACAAAGTCATGACCTGTCTGTGCCTCTGACTCAGATTGGTCACCTGTCAAATGAAGTTAGATCCATAGGGTTTGTATATTAAGCACTTAACTGTAATTATAATCGATACTTTTAATGTTATTTGCATATCATTTTTTCTCTGAAAGCATATATATTACAAAATTTAGACAAATTAGTCTTAACATTAAACACCCTTTAAACTGAGTGGTATTAAATTTTTAAGACTAATATAGATTATAGTTCTGTGTTCAAAGTTTTGTTGTTTAATACTTTTAAAGTAAATTTTAAAATTGACCTTGATGAAATGAATGTGGAGGAAACTAATTTATGATGCCATATTACTCAAGATGCTGTATGTGTTCAATAGATTAAAACTTTTTTTCTGTTCTTTACCAGTTATTTATCAGAAAGTCTGATGTTGAAAGAGAACAGAACTTGCTTGTCACAGTTACTAGATATAATGAAAAGTAAGTGAAACAACTTTTATAAAATGTTCTTCTGTTACAAAGTTGCTTTCTAAATAAATATTATCTTGATATTTAACTTGAGACATAGATTATTGTTTAGATTTACCTTCACTGAATTAATATATCATGGAGGCATGAAGGATACATTGGTGGAGAACAAATAGAAGGTACCCTAAAGGAAGTACTTTTCACACATATAGACTTAATAGGAGAGTGAAAATATAAGATTCAGAGAGGGTTAAGACTCAAAACAGACCTTTTCAAGTGTGCACAGATATGTGGTAGGCACAGAAAAAGATCTAAATGGAACCAAATCAAAGATAATACTTAAATTTGGTGTTCTGTTTTGTAATCAGCTTTAACTAGTTTATACATGTCATTTGCTAGTCACGTTGGTGTTACAGAAGCCATGGGTGTGATTTTTGCATTATCTGGGACACTTTTGGTGTCAGAACTCTTGGCGTGGTGGTGGCTGCTACCAGCATCTATTTGGTAGAAGTAAGAATGCTGCTAGACGTCTTATAATTCAGCATAGTCTCACTAGGCTGAAAAGTGGCTCCCCAAAGACACCCATGTCTGAATCCCTGGAACCTGTGAATGTTGTTATAAAGTCTCTGCAGATGTATTAAAGTTAAGGATCTTGAGATGGGGACATTATCTTGGATATCCAGGTAGGGCATAAATGCATCACAGGAGTCTTTATTAGTTAGAGAAAGGCAGAGGAATGGACGTTTGACAGAGAAGCCATTGTGAAGATAGAGCACAGAGATGGCAGCCTTGAAAATCGGGAGTGATATGGCCACAAGCCAAGGGATGCTGGCAGCCACCAGAAGCTGGATTTTCCCCTGGAGCCTCCAGAGGGAGCCTGGCTCAGCTGACATTTTGATCTTGGCCCACTGAAACTGATTTCAGACTTCTGGGCTTCAGAACTGTGAGAGAATAGCAGACTTGGGAAACAAATCTTGCCCCTCGTGACAGAGAATTTTCTAGCCCAAACTGACACTGCTGAGTGCCATTGTTGAGAAACCCTGTCTTAAGGTTGAGTAGAGATCAGCCAGCCCTGTCCTTCCTTCTTGCCCATGTCGCACTGAATGTGCATGGCCACTAAGCTCTAGGATTCAGTCTGTTGTATTTGTCCCCCAAATTTTTTGTGGTATTTGTCCTTGCTAATTAAATATGCAGTTGAAATAATAAACCAATAAAATAGCATAAAGATCGCTATTGCAGAAATGGGTAAATGGGTGTACTTTTTATATTGTTTATGTTTTAAAAGTTAAGATGCTTCAGAGCATGTAAATATCATTCCTTGATTCTCTCCTTGAAATTGAGGGCTTCCTTTCCTCTTTAATTGAGAATGATGGATTTGTGATTTATGAATCATAAAACTGTATGTCTTCAGTTACACCACTAGAGGGTTCACTTCCAAAGCTAATTGTGATGTGGCTAGAGATCTTCATTAGGATCATGGAATTTAGTGGGTAAAATGGGCCTTAAAGATAAGCCACAGTGCTCCTTGTACACTGACAATTGATTACTGATTTCTTCTCAAGGATCTTTAATTTACTCCACTATTTTAACATGAAGGAAGGATAGCTCTTGACAAAACATTCAGAGCTTTAACGATAATTAAGGTATCTTATTCATAAGTTTTTGGAACAAAGATACTGTCCTCAGGGTACGGAGTCATCAGTATTCAGTTGAAAACACTCCATTCTTTGCAGTATGAAATAAGCCAGTAGCTCTCCCTATTTGAGCATGTGGCCAGCTAGTAATAAGCCCTGGATCTCTCATCAGTCCCCTGAAAAATCTTGAGGTTTATATTCTTAGGTTTATTATAGTTGAATAATATTAACAGACCAGGGTGGAGGATCGTTCTGCAATTATTAAGTCACTGACAAAGTAGTTTGCTTTTAGCCTGAAGAGAACATTTTTGTTTTCTTGGCGATGCTTTATTGTATAGGATCTGCATGTTGTTGAAGTGAAGGACCATTGGCACATTTTACTAAGCATCCTCCCTTAATTACATGTCATCTAATAGTGATTTCCTTTGTAAATAAGAAGTATAACCTATGGACCACCATCTGTAGGACAGAATGTTATAAATACAGTTGGTGGCAGGAAACAAAGCATGTTCACTAAATCATGGGATTTATAAAGCTTTAAACCTGAGCAGAAAGTGACCATAGTGGGATTTGGAAAAAAACTGACTAGAATGTAGAACATGGTTATTTTTGTGCTGTATGTGATATGGGCTAACCAGCAGGCAGCTCTAATTACTTGAAGTGTGCTGTTCGTTGGATTTTAATGCAGAGCAATGCAAATCCTGATAATAATCACATTTCAAGAGTTTTGTTATTCCCATTATAAGGTGGGACAGTACTCCGCTCCCTTATGGGAAAATACTTTTTATTATCTGTTATAAATCTTTTTATCCACTTAGGTATGAGAAACTTGGTAAAAAAATATGAACCACCCAGATCTGAAGAAGTTGCTGTTCTGAAACAGAAGTTAGAGAGATGTCACTCTGCTGAGCTTGCCCTTAACATAATTACGTAAGTAGATGTGTTATTCAACAATTGTCAAGTCTAGCTCATCCTTAAAATAAGTCATTTAATTGGTAACTGCTTTCGCAGGGAAAAATGACTTACTCCTTAAGTTGGATTTTTTTAATTGAGTGGACATTTCTAACAGGATAAACACGAGGTAATGGTCTGGTTTTCGTAATACAGTTCTCCTGCTATGACTAAATGTGTTCTTTGGCTTGCAGGCCCTGTCCCGTTCTTTTACTCCTTGTGGGGTCTCTAGAGTCTTTCTCAGGAGTCTTTGAACCTCTTCTTGCTCTTTTAATCTTTGGGTTCTTGGCAGGTCTGATTGATACCTTGTCTGAGGGAACAAGTATACTGTTCCAGGTTTCTATTAGGTAGAGTAGGGAAAGTTGGCTTATTTTCTTTCAGTGGTAAACTTTATACTTAAGGAAGACCTGTAAGGTATCTTACCAATTTGTAGGCTAAGTGTGGCAGCTAGAGAATTCAGGTTCTTGATGCTTTGCAAATTGAAGGATCCACTCAAACCTAATCTTTCAGGAGTTTGAACAGTTGGGCGTCCAGACACATAATAAGAATGGAAAAACTATTTTCTATTTTCTGTGGAATGCATTCTGATTCAAAGGTTCTACCTTACTTGTTAGTATTTAGTGGGAATGTGCCCTGGCATCTTACAGCTAAGGATGCATCTAAGATGTTATCTCTGTAGTTGGTAAATATACTCAATTGGATAATTTGAAACCAGAACAGTGTTCCATGGCCTTCAGATCCAGGTACACATGAGTCAAACTGTGTAAGTACACAGTGGTAGTAGGAGATTTATGAAGCATGCCAAATATGGGTCTACTTTATTATATTCATAAGTATAATTGCAAAGCATGGCTTAGCATAGGACTTAAAATGGGTAGATTTCACTCCTGGGTTTCAATGGTAACTCATAGGAATGAAAGAGAGGTTACAGAGAAGTAAAGAAATGTTGACTTTGGTAAGTAAAATTATTACAGCACTGATCATCTTCTTTCCACATAGATTTTGAAGGGGCTGGCAAACTCTGGCCCACAGGCCAAATGTGAACTACCACCTGTTTTTAGAAAGACTGGTCTTGGACCAGAGACATACCCGTTAATTTGCATGTTGTCTGTGGCTGTTTTCACACTACTGCTGGAGTTGGTTAGTTGTGACAGAAATGGACTGTATGACCTACAGGGTCTAAAATATTTACTTTTTGGCCATTTAAAGAAAAATTTACCACCCTCTGGATTAGACCACTGAACTATTAATCTACCCTTCTAGCTAGGTAACTGAATGGCCCGGCCCATAAGCCAAAATTCTGAATTGCCAGAGTACTACCTCTTACTCCCAAGTTACTATCTGCTTTACACTATGTCAAGCAAATTCTGCATATCCATGAGTACTTGAGAGGTGCTTTTAAAAATGCAAGCAAATATATTGCTTACATTATAAAATGCAAACAATAAATTACTAGAAAAATGAAATAGACAAAATATAAGCTTAGATTTTATTAGATTCAACTGACATAAAATCAACAAAATTACTGTAAAAGTTTCTAAACACACACTCAGTTTCTGTACTTAATCTTCTTGCATAGTGGAAATGGTTCCTGGATTGACTAGCACTGGTCCATGGACCACACTTAACAGGCATTACGTTAGGATAAAATATTTGTTTTCTTTATAAATAAACTCCTTTATCTTTTTTCCATTACACAAGTACTAACTACATTGTCATTATTAAAGTCTGCCGATTCAGGTAAACCAAAGTTCTGTTAGATCAAAACCCAAATCCACTTGTGACCTCAGGGGTAATTTCTAGGTGGTTTACCTTTGCCATCATTTTCTCTGCATGTGTGTATGAGGAAGTTTGTTGTTTTCTCTTCATTACTGTTTTCATACATATTGTACATTTAATAGTATGAATCTTTAACTTTTATCAGTCTGGGTGAAAAAAGTGATTACCTTGGTATTTTAATTTGCATTTCCCGTATTACTGTGAGGCATTGATGTTTCTGTGTTCAACATTTATATTTCTACTTCTGTATTGCTTGCTTATAATCTTTGAGTGGTTTTCTGGTGTTATCTTCTTGATTTGTAGCTCTTTTTATATTTTATATACTTTTCAAATATATCTTACACCTGTTTTCTTCTGTTTCACCTTGTGATAGATTTCTTCTGTTTTACTTTGTGTTGTGTTACACCTTTATATCTCAAAACCTTTTCCTACCCTAAGTTAATCTACATTTTGCTTTTTGTTTAGCTGTCAAAACTATTTAGAATTATTCATGAATGTTCTGAGGTAGAAATCTTAATACTCATTTTTTAAAATCAGTAATGTTATGCTAGTCACTTTTTAAAAAATTCATAATTTTTCTCAGTTAAATATTCATTGTATATTAAGTTCCTATGTATAGTTGTTTTTTTGCTTGTCTGCTCTGATTGTTGATCTATTTAAATCTTGCTAATCCCATACTTTAAGTTACCATATCTCTTATATATAGTGTTCTGATGATAACTGGGACAAGGGCCCCACACTGTTCTTTCAGATTCTTTGGCTATTTTTGCAGTCTTTCACACATCAGAGTTATACTTGAAAGGTTCCAGGAAAAGCTTTATTAGGACTTTAGTTAGAATTGCATTGAATGTAAAGATTAATTTGAAAGATACTGTCTTCCTATCCGTCATAGTTCATCTCTTTCCATTTATGCAGGCTTTGTTCTTCAGCAGATACATACATACCATTTACCAGCCTTGCTAGTTTATTTTGTAGTTTTTGTTACCAGTATTCGATTGCTTACTGATGGTTGCTCAATCATAGGAAGAAGAGGAAAGGCTATGAAGATGATGATTATGTCTCAAAGAAACCCAAACATGAGGAGGTATGTTGTCCAAAGGTAAATTTTAAGTTACTCTTGTTGTATAATTTGGTCTGACCATACTGTTAAGATTTTATCATTCCAGAACATGAGTATTAGAGAGGTGTGGGCTTTGAAAGCCTTCATTTTCATTTTCTTGCACCCTTCTTTATGTACATTCTCTTATTATCTTAGCCTATTGTGAAGCAGTATGATTGTTACTTGACGAATTCTTCCTGTGATTATGGAAGGCAGCAGAAATAGAACATGCTAAATTTTTGCTATCTGACTCTCCCAGGATTCTTCTCTTATCCTTTTTTTTAAAAAAATGTACCTTATAAGTTAGATATAGATTAATAGGAGGCAAAAGGTCACAGTTGTAACCTTTACTCGTCATTGGTGTAGTCTGGTAAGACCAAGCCATATTATTCTAAGATTGAACTACCACAAAGTTTCCTGGGTTATTTACCTTCCTATAATCAGCAGAGTAAAAGTAGAACATTTTCTTAAAAGGAGGCAAGGAAGTAAACATTAATGTTATGCTTCAGTGTAATGTTATTCTTACTACATTTTCTTTCCTTCTTAGGAAGAATGGACTGACGATGACCTGGTTGATTCTCTCTAACCATTTGAAATTGACTTTTCAATGCTAACTAATCAACAGAAGGATGAAACCTATCTGGCATTTAAGTTTATTTAAAAATGAAATGACGTGAAAGCATTAAAGATAGTAAATTTTCTATTTTTGTTAAATTTTCTTCCCTTTCAGGATAGCTTTATGTGAAATAAAACCTTTTCAAAGGGGCCAGAATAGCACCTGGTTTAGATAGTCTTGCCCCATCATGACTAATATCAAATTAATCTTTCTATAGTAGTGAAAGCTGTAATTTATTTGCCTGTATTGTTTAAAACAAATTACAATATGCAAACCTATTTTTTAAGGAAAAGGACAAAAGTTAAAAAAAAAACGAGTAGTCTGCTTTAAATGTGCTAGGGAATGTTTTTCACTCTCTACAAGCCTTTATATAAATGGTTTCTCAAATGTCACTGTGATCTACTTAGCTTTTTGTAGGTTACTACTGAACTACAAAATGCGCTTCAGCTGTCAAGTGGTAGTCAGTATTTGTTTTCCTCAGTTACCTGAAAACATTACCAAATAGGTTTCTAAAAGAGAAATCAAGTAAATATGCAGTCTTTTATTTTTTTTTAATATTTTTTTAATGTTTATTTTTGAACGAGAGACAGAGCAGGGGAGGGGCAGAAAGAGAGGGAGACACAGAATCCAAGCTTTGAGCTGTCAGCACAGAGCCTGATGCAGGGCTTGAACTTCATGAACTGCAAGATCGTGATGCAAGCTGAAGTTGGGACGTGTAACCAATTGGAAGCCACCCAGGCATCCTGGTAAATATGCAGTCTTGAATAGTTGTCTCAATAAAAATATTAAGTTGCTATTAACCAGTAGATAGGTGTTACAGTTACTAAGAATTTTTCAAATTAAAGATGTTTAAGAAGTTTAATTCGAATTGAAGGGAGTTGATATTAAATGTAACTCCACAGACCTCTGTGCCAATTTCCTAAGGTGCAAATGTGGAAAATAATCACCTATGTTTCCTAGGATTAATTGGAATAGTGATTGCCTATATTAAGTGTTAATAAATGTTGGACAGAAATAGTATTCAGGTATTTAACTGTGATTTTACTATTCTGTTTTATTCATAATTTGGAACCAAATTATGGATGTCTCTTGAATTTTTTCTGGAATACTGGTTGAAGGAATTCGGCAAAACTCAGCCCGTGAATCTGAATGTTATGGATACGCAGCTTTTCTCAATGTCTGTGCATCCCAGGCTGCACCTTCCATTTAGAGTATATTTTAATTACATCTCAGTATTTGAGGACAGTATTTACTATATGCATATTCTAACAATTTTTTATATTTTAGGTTTTTTATTTTTAGTTCCTTCTCACTTTAGAATGAGGAATGAAGTTCATTAAGTGTGATTTTATAAAAGTCGAATAGAAGAAGCTTAAGTTGACCATTTTCCAGTGCATTCCAAGTTATGTAGCAGTGCTGCTAGCCTCTAGACAGCACTGCGAAGTGTTGGTAATTTACCTTGTTTGTCTTTTAGGTCAGTAAGCTTTGGCATCTGAGCAAGGTCCACATTTATCTCTGCAATGTCTCCTACCCAGCCCCATTTTAAAAGTTTTAGAGGCTTTATTTCATCATTGACCCAACTAGTTACTGCAAGTTCCACCCTACAAAGGTAAATGACGTTTCCTATTCCAGCTTAAAAGATAAACGTGGCATTAAAATGTGATCAGTGGTGGAGAACTCGATTGCCTAGTGCTAGAATTTGGACCTCTTTGCTCCATGTCCCTTCTGGTCTATCCTTCATCCTGTAACCCAAGTGGGATACTCCCGTTAAGCAGGAGTGATGGAAAAGTAAAGTAATGAAATTGACACCAAGAGAAAGGAGCACAGGGCTGTTGAACACCACTGCTCACCTGCCTCCACAGAAGGCTTTTCTGCCATGTACTACTTTTTGTGTGCCTTCCCCCTCCTGCACCATCGTAGGAGGGAAGGAATTGTTACTTGTCTTTTTCTTACTAGGCCTTGCTCTGGTACTAAATTTGAACTGCCCCTGAAGGAGAAAGAAAATAATGAAATGCTTAGCTGGATTTAGACAGTTATTCAAGATATCCCTTGGTTTTATTTTAACTTAACCCTTGTGAATACTTCACAAAAATACATATACAGAAGCAAATAAAACTATACAAACTAAATATGCAGCAGATAGAACAAGTAGTCAGAAGTTCAAAGATGGAGAACTGTTTAAAAACATCAGTTTGGAAATGAATACTTTCAACAAAAGCATTCCAGGTGTTTTTAAACACAAAATAAATTGGTAATGTATACAATGGATGAATGGGGAACATGCCTTGATCAGTACAACGACCAATAATATTTATTGAATTCAAACTATTTACTGTTGTAAACATGTAACGAAAGCATCATGAGATCTAAATAGTCTTTGACAATTCCAACAAAATAAGTGGTATGTTTAAAAAATAAAGCTGATGAGCAATAGATCCATTCTATATATTTTCTTTCAACAGTTCCAGCAAGAGAAATAGCACAGTATTTTAAAAAAGTATACAGCAAAGATTGTTCCTATTATAATGGCAAACTCTGGAAACTGTAAATACAAATAGTCAATGAACAGTCAAACGGTCGTATTCCTAATGAGGAAGGAGTTACAGTAAGAACAGTCAGTGATCCAGTTATCCTCAATTGTCAACAGAATCCTTTTTGTCAGTTGGTTTCATAGTTCTTTTTTTGGCAATTGGATGTAGGGAAAATACATTTTCCAAGTTCAAGATACAGTCATAGCATTTTGTTGTGTGAAAGGTGATCTGTACACCAAGGCTCAGAAGTTGGTAAAGATTGATTCCGTATGTGGAAAAAGTGCAAATATCCTGCACAGATAGCTTACAAAAAGCTGCTGGCACACTCACCAGCAGAATCTTGGATTTTGTTTGCATAGCTCACACATCACTGGAATGTGGAAAAGTGTGCTATTTTTTGGCAAGAGCAAAGGAGACATTATACTGACGTGAATTACCGTGTTGGGCGTGCTGCACTTGGGCGAAGGCTGCTACCTGACATCATTAGTTTTTGTATACTGGTTTTGTTTTTGTTGAAGCAGTTCTGTTATGGCCAGGAGCTTTTTCAGTACATGCTAAATAAACAAAGAGAACAGTACAAAAATAATTAGTTAATAGGTAACAGTTTGGTCAAATTTGAGGGAACCTGGACTTGTAAAAAGCCATTATCAATTCAAAAGAAAAAATAATAACCATTCTACTCAGAAGATGAAACCGTAAAGGTTTCTATTCAGTCCTTGACTCAGTATTTTTGTACACTTTTAAAGTAAGTAAATTCATTTGTGTGGCATTCTCCTATCTACCTAGGATAGAACATCTTTCCAGAAAACATTTATTATAAATGACACATACATCTTAAACCCTGTAAGATGATGGAAGGACATTCAATTTGCAGCCTACTGAATACTTTAAGATTATGGAAGAAAAAGGACTAGGCCTAAAATTTTTTAGTCAAATTGTCCAGTAAGAATTTTATTTTTAACTTAAGGCAGTCCATAATAAACTGCACCAGGTAGGGAGAAGACAGTATACATACCATGGACATGTAAGGAGGCCAGTGACACACATCCTGCCTAAGCTTTTAATAAGCCAGAGTGTTATCTAAACTTGAGGATTTGGGGTTGAAGAAAACTCAGAGTCCCCAAACACAATGTTTTAATCTCTTCTACAGGGTCCCTGCCAAATGAATGGCCAGGCTAGTGACAGTACTCAGGAAGAGCTTAATAGACATGGCATCTTCCCACACCATGCTCCAGAATCTCTGAATCTGGAGCTTGCAAGTCACTTGGCCATGCACTGCATATGTGAGAGAAACAAAGAAAACGCCACCTCACTATTGACTCCATTGTTCATTTGCCATCTTCAGAAATCACTGAAGTGTGTGAAACACATCATCGTTTGAGGTCACAGTGTGCAGTATCAAACATACATAATTTTAGGCTGGGTCCACTATTCCTTTGCCAAGATCTTGGTGGAGTTATGATTCAGATTCTTAAAAATGTAACTGAGAACAGTTTTGACCATAACTCAGCAAATTCCCTCTCAGTTTTATGCTGACATTCTGCTTAAGTGTTAATCAAACATCACTGTTAGTGAAGGCTGGCAAAAACCTACCTGCTGTGCACCCCGTTCATTGCTGAGTGTTCGCAGTTCATCTGAATGGGCCACACAAATCTCATGCAGTGCTGCTAAATCACGAGACAGGTCAGTTCTAGAATGCTCTGTAGTGTCCGGAAGTTCAGGTACATTCTTTAAGAGAATCATAAAACTGCATTTACATATACAAATCTTTATAGTCACTTCTGAAAAGATCCTAATTGCTTTTAGTAGAATTTTTAACGTAATATTCTCTTAAACTTCTCTTAATGTTCTAAGGACTTACTGAAATGTAACATTCAGTGCTAATTCTGATAAAACACAGAATCTGTGACCTCAGCATTCACATCAAACCTAGGTTCTGGTTTTCTACCACATAATGGCAGAATATTGTACAGTACTGTTATTCTAAATAAATGGGTTTCCTAAACCCCTTTATTAAGAGTTCTGGGTTTTATTGATCTGGTATATAGGCAAAAAAAAACCCAAAAAGACAAAACAACACAGTGTAACAGCTAATCTGGATTAAATGCAACCTAAACTTAAAATGCCTCTGTTCTTGCAAACTAAACTTCATTATTCAGCCGGTATATTTTGTTTGACTTTATCAGTATATATAAGAGTTACACTGTGAAAGTGTGATGAGAACATGTCAGGCCTGTAATTATCTGTGGACTCTGCCCAAAACATTTGGTTATGTGTGGAAATGATCACTGTTAATTATGATATCTTTGGGTAGCGTTCATTAAATAACTTAGTACTTTATTAGCACTAAATAATCAATGTTAGTTTCAGCCTGAGAATAAACTTTAACATGGGCTCAGCCTGCTGGTAGTTTTGAATAAATCCACTCCTCTCCCTAATGGTGATAATACTTGTTAATTCAGTTATTCATTTATTCATGCAGTGAATGAAGGATTACAGAAATGAAAGACTGTAAGTACCTAGGTCACTCAGTTAAGTGTCTGACTCTTGATCTCAGCTCATGTCATGATCTCATGGTCTGTGGGTTCAAGCCCCATATTGGGCTCTGCCCTGGCAGTGCACAGCCTGCTTGGGATTCTCTCTATGCCTCTCCCCTGCCTGCCCTCTTGTTCCCTCTCTCTCTTAAAAAAAACCAAAAAGCAAAACAAAAAAAAACTACAGTATTTGCCTTCAGGGAGCTTGCAGTCTCTGTAGAAGATATGTAAACGAATCACAGCAACACAGAGATATCAAAGATGTGCAGAGGACTCCTGGGAAGCAGAACAAAAGGTATTTGATTCAGGTTTAGTGCTCATCAAAGCCCTTCTGAAGGAGATACTTCAGGTGAGTGCTGAAAGATGAATTTGATTTTTGCAGGTGGTAAAGGAATACAAGAGCGTGAGGAGACAGAGTATTGGGAATCTGAAGCACTTTGAAAGGACACAATTTGAGGCCTAACTAGGAAAATGATGAGGAAGCGGGAATGTTGACACTTGTGGAGTATTAATGGAGTCCTAACCATTAATCTCAAGAATCTAAAAACTAGAAATATAGCTTAAGATAAAGCTAGCTGGTATTAAATACTGGACAGTTTGATTTTTGTTTTTTTGAGAGTGTGTGTGAGCAGGGGAGGGGCAGAGAGAGAATCCAAAGCAGGCTGTCAGCAGAGCCTTGATGTGGGGCTCAAACCCCCAAACCACAGGATCATGACCTGAGCCAAAGTTGGATGCTTAACTGACAAGTCACCGAGGCACCCCTTGACAGTTTTCAATTTTTTCAATCCTTGACCAGCTGTGTTTTTTTGATAATCAGAAATACTGGTATCTGCAAAACTTCCCTGAGTTCATATATAAGAAAGATGGACATTTGGCATTGGCCCCTGTATTTCTCAATTTTATCCTAAGTATAAACTTACGCTGTAAATAACTTTTTACACTTGTTTTTATCCCTGAGGTTGCAAACTCAGTGCTGGTTGCTTTCATTGCATACTGGTGTGGCTGTGTTTTTAACTGAATTTGAATACCTTAAGGCAGGACATGGGTACCTCAGTCTCCTACCGTAGCATTCCCTAATGTCATACACCTGGCTAAAGTGATCACCTTTTTCATAAACCTGGTTTTTTATATATGAACTGGATCACTAATGTATTTTAGT
Source organism: Prionailurus bengalensis (assembly GCF_016509475.1). Taxonomy (NCBI): domain Eukaryota; kingdom Metazoa; phylum Chordata; class Mammalia; order Carnivora; family Felidae; genus Prionailurus; species Prionailurus bengalensis. Next base: position 150,841,002 of record NC_057343.1, on the reverse strand, counting down.
TTTTAATTGATTCAATGTCTGAAAATCTACAATCAAGAATATTCAACTTTACTAAGAAATACAGGATCTTATAAATTGTGTGTATATATGTATACATACTATTTGTATATAATTTATATGTATACAATTACATATATACACATAAAATACATATATATAATATATAAATTCCCTGTTTTATCATTACAGTTTATTTATAAAGGCCCAATTAAGACATAGGTAGTACCACTAAGTGAAGTGTAACACTAAATCCATGTATTTTATTCTAGAAAAGCCTCAAGAACACTCATTCCAGTCTATTTAACCTGGTCAGATCTGAATCATCGATCTTATTTCAAATGCCATACACTAGCAGTTAAGTAAATACAACAACAGATTATCACAGTAAGGAGATTGAACAGCTAAAAGATAATGAACGTCAAGACAGAAATAAACATAAGTACTACAAAAGCCATAGTGAATACTTGGCATAAACCATTTAGTGTAGGAACAAATGGTTAAAATGAAATAATTTGGGAAAGCAGACAAAAAAGCAGATGGAAAATCTAAGCTATTGCTTAAATACATTAACTCTCAGCTATATTAACTATAGGTCTTAAAGTACTTCAAAAGTTACACACATACCCCAAGTTCATCTAAAAACATGATCATACGATGTTTGTTACTTTTGATAAATGGATTGACACCTTCCATATAGGGCTCCTAAAAACATAAAAACAAAAACCTTACAATTTATAGATCAAAAACAAACACTGATTGATAACCACCATACATGTAGCAAGAATTCTTACAATCTAATTATGCCCATCAATAGCAATACATGTTCACAAGAATTAATTTAACCATACAAATTTGTCTTCTAATAAAAGCAAATAACTGAGGAACTGGAATCTTTGTAATGAAAGAAATTCTAGATGAAAAGAAAACACTGAGCAATGACCAATAACTTTTGACTTCCCGAAAACTTGACTGATAGCCTAGTTTTGACCAGAAGCCTTACTGATAACATAGTTGGTTAACACATATTTTATGTTACATATATTCTCTTCTGTATTATTACAATAAAGCTAAAGAAAATACTAAAATCTTAAAATATATTTACCGTACTGTAATAGCCATAAGTGGACCTGTACAGTTTGAACCTGTTGTCAAGAGTCAACTAATTCAGATAGAATTACTGAGAAACTATTATTTGCCAACTGCCAAGATAAACATGAGCCAAACCCAGAGGTTAGAATGTAGCAGACTACAGATAATTAAAATGCAGTGCACTCAAGACTGCAACAGGAATATATACTACTCACAACCTGCTTCAGGATTCAGATAAATTCAAATGCTAAACCATACTACAAATTGCTCTCCATACTAAAATCTTAAGCCTGTTTAAAAACGTGCTATGTGTAAAACAAAAAAGGCTTAACACAAACTCTTTTAAAATCAATAACAAATGGTAAGGAACTCTAGTCAATTCCAAAGAAACAGACATGAAAAGTAAAAGTACCATTATGGTTAGCAAAAATTAAAAACAATTAATAGTCACCGACTTTTGGCAAGGATCTGAAGAACAAAAAGTCCTACCTAAGAATTTTACTCCAAAGTTAAAGGAAGTAACTGGACAATTTTGAAAGTATGTATGGATACTTGTTATAGCAGTATTTATAACAGTGACAAGTTGGAAGCCATCTAAATAATGAGTACAGGAGTATTTAACACCTACATGACAACATAATCATTAAAAATAATAAAATAGTTGTACAGCAAGAAGTTTGTTAAATACTGACAAAATCAGGCACCACGGTATGATCACCACTAAATATTAACAATGCTTAGGAAGTGGGATCATAGATGGATGTTTTAAAAACTCGTCTGAGTTATTTACAGTAAATGTTTATTACGAATTAATGAGATGGATTAAGTAAGGTATGTTTAAAAATATACTTAGTGATTTTCTTTATAAAATAGCCACTATTGAAAATATACCTAAACTGTCCATATTTCATGGTTTTATTATGTCAAAATTTCATTTGTAAGTGGCATTTTAAAGTATCAAAAGGTTTTACCTTAGCTCCAAATTCCACAAGATTTGCTAAGTTCTGTACAGATTTAGCCACTAATATCAGTGTTCTTGCAGCAATAGGAGACGGGGAATCTATGAGAGAGAATTGGGCACAGGTAATGACACTGACTCCAAAGGCATTTTCAGGTAAAGCATTATAAATTTAGCACTTTAATATTTCTTTACTGGGGGCCCCTGGGTGGCTTGGTTGGTTAAGCGGCTGACTCTTGATTTCAGCTCAGGTCATGAATGATCTCATGGTTCATGGGTTCGAGCCTCATGTCAGGCTCTGCGCTGACAGTGCAGAGCCTGTTTGGGATTTTCTCTCTCCTCTCTCTACCCCTCCCCTGCTGGTGTACTCTGTTTCTTTCTCAAATAAACATTAAAAATAAAATTTATTTACTGTTAAAAATACTAACACTCTTCCATTTAGAGCTCAATCTTTTTTGGGAATTACATGACCTGTATAAATCAAAAAACAAGTTAAAGGGGGTAAAGTTAAATAAACTGATCAATATTTATAGTTTGTGAAAAGGTTTGTGCTACAAGACTCAGCAGTTCTCAACTGGTTGGTATTTCAGAACACCTCAAAGCCTGCTTTATCTTTTTTTTTTTTTAATTTTTTTTTCAACGTTTATTTATTTTTGGGACAGAGAGAGACAGAGCATGAACGGGGGAGGGGCAGAGAGAGAGGGAGACACAGAATCGGAAACAGGCTCCAGGCTCTGAGCCATCAGCCCAGAGCCTGACGCGGGGCTCAAACTCACAGACCGCGAGATCGTGACCTGGCTAAAGTCGGACGCTTAACCGACTGCGCCACCCAGGCGCCCCAAAGCCTGCTTTATCTTTATCGCTAAAGAAGGGTCATTCCACAAACCCTTCATGACAATTTGCAAAACTAATTTCAACCCACTCACGTTAGCAATTTGCAGTCTGTGCACTTCCCTACTCCCAATCTTCCAGTGACTACAAAATCACTTTAAAGCTCAATAACAAAGATAACATCTGGGACTTCTGCCTTATTTTAAGGAGAGAAAAAAAAAAAAAACAAAAAACTTAGAGTAGTATAGAATAAACTATGAAGATTAGTCAGGAGACCTTTCCCTATAGGATGTACATAGTAGGCTACAAATGAAAACTGTAGCTATTACATATAATCCCTGAAACATAACAATTACTTAACAGTAAAAATGCATAGCTAAGTCTATTTGTCTAATTTTAGATTGTACTTTTAATCTTAAGCTGAACTATAAATAAGTAGTGCCTGGTGGCTAGGAGGCCAACATTCAGATAAACCAGTCTCTCCAAAATCTAAACTCTAAATAGAACCAGAGATTTAACCATTTGAGTAGCAACAGAAGATAATGACAGACATCTGGTGACTATAATAAGGTAAAAATTAAGATTTAGTCCAAAATATGTTTAGATACAACTTTGAGCTTCTAATTATCAAAATAAAAACGGTTCAGGTTCCTTCTGTTCCTAATGGCTCATTATTACATTTGGAGTCACAGGGATCACCGTTCCCCTTTCTTCCAAAGAAGCCTACGGCATCTGGAAGTCCTTCCATAATAGATACACAGGAAATAAGCAAACCCAAATCTGCTTTGTTGGGAGTTTAAACTGGCCAATTAAAACCTCTCCTCTCTACAGGGCCACAAGTATTCACAGAGCACTACTGAACCTGTAGCTATCATTTTAATGTGACCTGAAAATACAACTTGCAGTAGTAGTGATAGAGTCTAGTGTGGACTAAAAGCACAAGGAAAGCTCTTCCCAACCTGAAAAAGCCAAGTTGCAGATTGGAAAAAGTCATCATAATGTGAGTTTCAGACACAGGGATGGGGAAAGAGTGACACGTGTCTAGTCATGCCACCTCAGGCTTCAGATATTAGATAGAAAGAAAAGGTAAGTAAAAGTAGAGAGGGTAAATAGCAAAAGGAAGGAAGAAGAAAAGGGCACTTTGGAATGTTTATGTCAAGTTTTAGAACTTGATAATAAAAAATCAGATGTCAAAGATAAAATGAGATACAAGGTAAAAAAATAAAATCAGATGTCAAAGATATAATTTTATTCTAATTTTTTTATTTTTAAAATTTTATCAAAAGCTGATTACCTGAGATGATATTAAACATCCGTGGATTCAGGATGGCAGGACAGATAAGTCGAAGAAAAACAAAACCACTGAATGGGAGGGAAATTTTCTTTTTTAGAAAACTATATATGTTACATAAAAATAAACAAAAGTTTTAATACTTGTAGAACCATGAACTATGAATTAATATAAGGAAGCCCAAACATAGCTTCAAGAAAATAATAAGCTAAAGTATCTTACTTTAAGAACATGTATCTCTGCTTCTTATACTAGTTGCTTTTCCCAAACTTGGAGTTTTCAGTTTATTCTGGGAAGATTTAGGTTGTATCTGTAACATTTACGGTCTTGGCAACTCTATTTATCCCGCGCTAGTAGTGCATCTTACACTTGCTTTGAGGAAGGAGTAGTATTAGGAACACTAAGAATTTCTGAAATACTATAGGAGTACAAATAAACCTTTTTATAGATACATAGTCCTGTACGGTCCTAAAACTTATATTCTCTCATTTCTTTCTTTACTTATTTAAATAGAATAGCCCTATAAAGTCGTTATAAATCAAGTTGATTATTCTGATTTTGTTAATGAATTACCAAAATAAGAGCCCACTGTAGTAGGGAAAAGTGACTTCCTGGTAAGTGAAAATGTATTCAATTTAATGTTGAAAAGCTTTTATGATAATAAAGAAAAAGACCTCACCTTCTCCATTACAGAGAGGGTAAACCAACTCCTCAGCATTTACTTTCCAACATCACAACAGTTCACTTCTTTTTGGACTCTTAGAAATGGTTGTTACTTCTCAGATAGCACTTATTGCAATTGTAATACACAATTATCAGCTCTTTAACTACCTCTTTTAAACTAATTTGTGAAGAATCTTGCATAAATTTTGCTTGAAAACATTTTAATACTTAAGTCTTTGAATCTGAAATCTCACCTACCAACATTTAATCATGAAAGAATTTCAGTATGCAAGTCTACTTTCTGTGTATTTTTAGAGGGAATTTAACTTTAAAAAGGATACCAGGACCTACACTAGGGTCAGAAATCATCACCTTGGGCATAAGTGCCCCTTAAAAACCCTATAGTGTCAAACAATTCACATAGCAGAATTTCCTGCTGCATTTGCTTAACAATTATACTCATTTGAAACTGAGTTTACAAAAACTTTAATTTACATCATATACACAACTGTACTGAAACATGCTTATAATTATTTTCTAATTCTCAGTCACTACTAAAGCCAAGACATACAGAATCTACAGTTCTTTAACACAGATGTCCTATCATTACTAACCAAGAGAAATTTTAACTGTAGAAAGAGTAGAAAACCTCTTTTACAAAACTCAGGCTGGAGGCAGGATTAACACACATTTTCAAAATCACCTGTATAGTATTTGTGTCTTGAGTGGTTGTCTAACTTTTTTTTAATGGGATATAAAATGACTGACAGTATATATTCTCCATAGTATCTTATTATTAGACTGCTATATTCTCTGATGCTTTTGCACTGAATCTCCAGTTGTCTTCAGTGGGCTGGATGTACTTAACAAAAGCCTATAATAGCTTAGAGATTTTGACTGGATCTTAGAAGCCTGGCCTTTAGTTCTGCCTCAGCACTACATGACCTTAAGCAAACAATTTTAACCTCTTCTAGAGCTGCTTCCTTATTGGAAAAGTAAGTTAAAATAATGATAATGAAGTCCCTTTGTGTAAGATACAACATTCTGTGACTTACCAAAGCAATTCCTCCTAATTACTGCACAGCAGGCACACAGAAACACAGCTTCACAACTAGACTGGAGATTAGCCCAGAGTCACAGACTATTATAAACCAAACAGTCAGTATCTCAAGGGTCAAATATTGCTCCTCCTTCTTAGCACCACATCAATTTGTTCCACTCCTCCCACTGTCCCCTTCCCTTCTCTTCTCTGTGCATATACGTGTATATGCCTACATGCATGTAGATATGTGTTGTGTATATGAAGACTACTATATAAAGTTAGCTATAGGTCTTGTTGGTTACATAACTTTTAAACTCATTCTGCCTATAAGATAAAAAAATCCCAAATAGTTAACTATGAGTGTTCAGGTTTTTAGAAAACGTATACAGTAGCTAAATATCTCTTAGTAACTTCCAAAAAAACCCCACAGTAAAGTTATAGTTTCAAAGCCTCTGAACTCAGAAAATATTCAACAGGACTCTGACATCAAATCAGAGAAAAAAGTCTTCAATACTGTTAGTTGTTAGTCTTCAAATTTTCACGGTTACCCACTTGACTATCCATGCACGCTATACATAATGATATAATGAATGAATTGATGAGACTTACCTAACAACTCTTGTTCTCATGGTCGTATTTGTAGGCCACTTGTGCTGGACAGATTTCTGTAAACACCCATAAATATATCTCAGTGTCCTGCCAAAACAACACAATTGTCTCAATACACAGAGTGAGGCAAAATGCTGATCTCACTGCAGCCAAAAGCTTAATTTACCAAATACATGTTTTAATGCAATTTGCCTTCCCCCCACCCCAAAAGTCCTCTGCTACAAGTAACAACGCATTTAGCAAGGGATAACGAAAACAAGTTGTCATCAATTCGTTCAGCTAGTTCTTTACATTTACTTTGGGAGAAATTTTACCATTTTTAGAATATTTCTGTATTAATGAAAAAGATGAAACAAAGTACAGGAATGAGGATACAGAGGAAATACTAAGTTTAGATGCCAGGAAGACAGATTTTTGGCTTAAGTTCACTCCTACCTGAGTGAGTTCACTTACACTAACAGCTGTTAAGCAGATACTAATTATCTGGTGCATATCTAACCAAGATATGTATGATCCCCTCAAATCTGAGACTATTAAGTCTCTGTTCACTACCACGTTACCGTAGAAACCAGACATAGTAGCCTATATAAAAAGGTTTTTATGTTAATGTAAATATGTCACCACAGTGGTTTCTTCAAGTCACTCTTTTGCCTTAAACACAATTTACCTTATAAAGATGAAAAACCCTAGCTTTTTCAGAGTATAAAAACAGGACAGTGGAAAAGCTTACACATGTTTTAGAAATACAAGTTTTTCAAAATGCAGATACACAATTTCTTGTCAAATTAATAAATTTCACCACTTACGGTGGAAGTATTTCTGAAGCCATGAATATTTTCTCCACAAGTTCTGAAAGTATGTTCAATAGGTGTGCTAAATTAGTGTTCACATCTTCATTTTTTTTCTAACTTTGATGGACTTAACTAAGAGAAGGAATAAATCAATATAAATGCATCTTGCCAATGATAAATGTAAATGAATCAAGGCAATCAAATAGTTGTTTTCAAGGTTCTCTGTTTTTTCCGTTTTTCAATCTGTTTTAGTCTTGGGGGTAAGTATAAATGGGAATTTTAAGGCAGTCTGCTCTTTGGAGCTCATTTACTATTAATTTCCAATTACTCAACTGAAGAATAAGCAGTGATTATTCAACACTTTTCAGCTGTTCTGGGATTAATACCAGTGTTAAAGTTCTCTTTTATTCATTCACCATGCTTTACCATAGATTTTTATAGGCACACAAATTGAATTAGACATTATTTAAAAACTATATATATTCTCAACTAGAAGACAAAACCCCATCTTTAGTGGCCACGTATTCACAAATATACCAGGAATATGAGAAGAATGATTACCATAGATTATACAATCTATTTTGATTATATTTATTTGGAAAAAAAATGATTAAAATAGAAAGGGTTTTCTGAATGCCGTAGGCAGAATAATGAACGTTTCTCAACATTTTTCCATTACCCCTTGAAATCTAAGAGCTCTGATCTAGAAACAATGGACTAGATTTAATCTACATCTAAACTCCCTAGCCTGAATCCAGTGTCCACAGACTCTCTTCAGACTTTCTCCATTTCTGTATCCATTTCAGTTAGGCCAACTATGTCATTACCCCAGGTTTTCAACACTAAATCAATTTCTTCCCTCTATGTTAATTAGTAAAAACTGGCAACTTGGTGCAAAATTAACATCTGACAGGTCCCAGTGTACGTTATCAAAAGCAATTCCTTCTTTTATTAACTTGGTATCAGATCTAAAAAATGTATTTAATATCTTCCTTCTATAGATCTTCTTTCTACCTTGAAAATCAGCTGAGAGAAGAGCCATGTGAGATTCCATTCTTTATCTTAATGGTTTATTATGAATAGACACTGAAGGCTTAATAATGAATCCTAAAAAGATGCTTTTATCTGCTTTTGAATGGATTATATCGTACTTCTTCCCCCCAAAAAGCCTTCAAGGACACCCCTGGTTGTTATTATGAAGTGTTTCACAGACCTTAACTATGTTATAAAACGTTAAGTCTCCAGCAAAAACTTCGATTTATGTTATATACACTTTCTGAAAGCAGCATATCCTTTATCATTAGTACAGCAGGAGAAATGAGAAAGTACTTTCATTAATTCCTGGTGCAATTTCTGATTTTTAATCTCAAAGCACATCTTTTTTAAAAAGTCTGTTTTGTCTAATGTTTTTCTAAATGTCTCACAAAACGTGTAAGTGCTCTGATGAATAATTTTAGAAGCTAATATATTTGCCTTAAAACATAATTAGCTATAAAGCATTACCTATTAAAATACACCCTTTACTTAAATACTTAAACATGAAATTCGTACCTCGCAAGACTGCTTGCTTTCCATGATCTTTAAAATTGAGTCTTTCAAAGCATGATGAACAAACTGTGTAGCAGTGGCTTTCATATACTGCTCCATCAAGGTGCTCGCAAGTGTTGTGGCTCGAAATAGAGTAGTGGCTTCATCTACACAAGTATTTATTTTAAAAGATTATTTGTAAAGGACTGTACTAATGTGAACGAGACTGGAAATTAACTTCATTTTTAAATACCTCATTTGTATGCAGCATTGAAGTACTGATTATAATAACAACCTATATTTCTAAAACTTAACTCTTCAAAGGACTTTATTACTTTATTAGATCATTAACAGAAGGTGTTGACACTGCCATATTCATAAGAAGAGAAAAAAAAGGCTTAAAATGATTCTATGACCTGTAAGACCAAAGAGCCAGTGAGTGACAAAACTCCTATCAGAATTCAGCTTTGCTGTCCATTGAGCCCATGCTTTGAAACTCTGAGTTGATTTCCAAATCAGAATATAATTATGTGGTATAAACAACTAGACCTATCATTTGGATCATTCTGTAGTGTGTAAAAACACCAAGTCTCTATCATATATACCTGAAACTAAGAAGAAATTCTATGTCAATTATACTTTCATTTTTTTTAATGCAGAAAATGAACCCCCCCCCCACAAAATCCCAGTATAAGTCATTAGCCTAAATTATGGCTATTGATGACCTAAAAAACACAAACACTGCCAAAAATGACAATCTCAGTGTAACATATGGACCATCACTTTATCCTTCCTGACAAATCTGTATGTTTTTACATATTCTATGATTAGGAGGAAATAGTTCTAGTTTCTACAATTGGGGAACCTAGAAGCAAGCACCGTTACTGAGCCAAAGTGCTAGTTGGAAAGGGGTTAATTGTGACAAATATGTAAGCTGTTACAAAGCACTGTGGATCCAGCTGCATAGCTACAAATAAAATGCAACCATCACTCAACTTTTGTGCAATGGATTAGTAAGTCAAATATAAACAAGAGAACATGGTAAGTCTACCAAACTGTTCTTAAAATCAAGTACCATGTGCCATGAATAGGGACAAAAAGTCACTTTCTTATGGCTTCTAATAGTTCACCATGACAGAAACTTGTTTGAAATACTAACTGCTCCCCACAGCCAAATGTTAGCCAGCCCAAGAATTTTAAAGATGATGTCATTTTAAAGTATCACACCAAAACGTCCATACTTTACCTTCCATGCTTATTTCTCTGTCATTTAGTGTACATAACAACAATGATTCAAGCTTTTCATGAAGAAAAATCCTCAGTAGGATGCTAGCCAGTAGTGTTCGGTCCTGTCCACATACATGTGATAAAGCATAGACTACATGAAGCTCCTTTTGCAATATAAGCTAAAAAGGACATCAAGAAAGATTGTTGAAAGTATGCGGCATTAAACTCTCAATGAGACTAACAGGAATTGTGTTATGTTCTTCTATTCAGAAATCTGTTCTATTGAAAACATCTGTTAAAACTAGAATGCGTTTATCGCCTACATATCTATAGTCTCTTAAGACCAACATCTTCCTAGCACAAGGCTTTTCAACCTTCTGTGCCTATCACTGTGCATTAAGCTATACCATTATTATATTTAATGGATCTTTTATTTAAATGTTAAATATTTCTGTTAATTCCATCAAAAATAATTAGACTGGTAAATAACTTAATACCTCTTTAAATTCACTGTACTCTTCTTCTGGCATGATTTTTTCCATAGAATATCGTGCTCGGACACGCAGGGATCCTGGTTCAATACCTTTTAATGGTATATGGGAGCTCAGCAAAAACCATTCATCTGTGGCATGCCCTTTCTGTAACCGGCTCAACTGGCAGCGCATAAATACTTTGATAGAAAAACATCAAATGATTACCATCTAAAAAGATGACACTATAATTAGTCATACAAGTAAATTTTCCTGACATTTTGTTTTCTCTATAGTGTTAGATGCTTTAAAGGACTTTTCAGTGGTAACACAAAACCAAGAGTTGACACTTCATATACTTCATTCACTTACTGAATGCCTACTGTGTGCCACACTATGGTGCGCAGGGACATGGGACACAGACATGATTAAGACATGGTCTCTGACTTGCATCGGAGGTCACCGTCTAGCCAAGAAGGCAAGAAATCAATTATGGTTCCATGTGGGAAGTGCTGTAACAGTGCTTAATGCTACCGAAGTACAGAGAAATAATACATAATTCAGCCAGTGGAGGTTAAAAATCCATTCCAAACAGGTAACCCCTAAAGCTAATGTGTAACAGGATGTGGAAGTGTAGCTAAAGAGAAAGGCAGAGAAAAAGAAAAAGAGAGCACAGTTCAAACAGAAGGTACAGCGGGGACATTTAAAATCCATGGATTACTTAAGAACTATTAAGAAGGCTGGCATACCTAGAGAGGACATACCACAGATACACTATGAAAGCAGTGGGAGGAGTGAGTGAGGAAAGGGCTTTTCTTCTCTGTTTACCAGGGGTTTGGATTTTATGTTTGAAGTAATGGGAAACCACTAAAAAAATGTTAACCATTTAAATAGTACAGAAATTACAGAATAACTATTTTACAGAGAAAAATTCAGGCTTTGATCTGTTAATGCCTATCATTTCTTTCCCTACGCCTGACTTTTAAGAAGGTATTAGCCTAATTCACCCTGGTGTGAACTGTTAAATCCCACTGCCACCTGCTTCAGCAAGAGGCTGGGCAAAGGTGTGCTACCAAGAACAAGCACTGAGAAGGTTCATCAGAAATGAATAAATAGTAGACTAATTTAAAGAAAAAAAATTAATAGAGTGCTTTTATTCACTTACATCAAACTATATGGAAAGAGGAAAAACCTAAACAGTAGAAAGAAGGGATAGTGGAAGCACCACAGAAAGAGGGCCGCTCTCACTGTCCTCTCGTTCTTCCCATCTACTGGGGAGAGGAAGATGAGAGAGATGATACAGAGTTTAGTAACAAGGACTTAAGTTTACAGTAGGTACAATTTAGCGATATTGGCCTTTTTTTTCTTAAACATTTTCTCAACAATCAAAGCTTCTCAGAAGTACAAAAAGAAACTATGTTATTAAATTACGCCATTTGCTCTTTTGTAAACCTCTGTTTTAGACTACATTTCATATAAATTTAAAAAGTATGTAAAACGTGTTTTACTTCAGTAAGAAATTTCTGTATCAACTTACAGATATCAGGATCTTTGCTTTTCTTTGTTTTGTTACTAAGAGTTATTTCAAATCTGTTAATGTCAGGAGGAAGATCACTAAAGGAGCAAAAAGAAAAAGAATTAACAAAATATCCTGGCATCAAACTATCTAATTCTTTTATTTCTAGTATCAAATAAGTTCTTTATATCTGCTACTAAACAGTTTGAACATGCTGGATTTAAAAATGGATACAAAACATGTTATTACCTGTAAGACAGGAATGCAGACAAGCAAATCATTCCTACTATCTTTAACCTCAAGTAAATCCTGGAAACCCTTGTAAACATTTTCTGTGTGTGTGTTAGTAAATGATTTTGTACTTGTCAGTAACACTAATTCACATTAGTAACTAGGTGAAAAACCAAGGATACAGCACTTCACTAATCAAAAGTGACCAAATACAGGAAAAAAAAAAAGTATGTACTATTAAAACGCCTGGACTGGTACCTTGTTCTGACCAATGAGATACAGAGATGATGGGGGGGAGGAAGGGAAGGGACCACGAAAGAAAATGCAACAGGATAAAAGAAAATGATTTAATGTAATAATAAAATAAGACTTACTCAAAGACAAACTCTTCTGACCATACCGGGTTTTGCCCTTCCCTTGCATGAGTTTTTGCTACCTGGACACTGTTCAGGTAGATGTTACAATATGGATTTGTAAAATGTTTTACGGGGAGTTTATGGGCTTCTTCAATGTGTAAAACAAGACTGCTGACCTAAAGGAAACACAAAAGTTATTACCCCAGATTTCAAGACTTATGCATTAGGCTTCAAAAGCAATTAGTATAAAATAACAACCAACCAACCAAAAGTGACTTATTTTTCTCCTTTCTTTAGAAAATATGACCTGTAATTACATTTTCCTCCTGTGTGATATATAAAATACAACATTCAAGCATTTGAAATAATTCTTCTCACAAAAAGTGCACTTTTATTTTACAAGTTAATCCTCCAATTATATTCTTGCAGTAATTTAATGAAATGCATCTTTTTTACTAAAAAACAGTGGTTCAGAGAAAATGAAACAGAGGATTTTTTATTAACGCAAGTAAACAATTGTCACCACCCAAATCAAAATCCTCTAAGTTAAAATAAAGCTCATTTGGAAGATTTATTTCTATAAACCTCTACAGCTAGAAACTATTTTTATTTTTTAATTTTTTTTTTTTAAAGAGAGTGTGACGGGGGGGGGGGGGCAAAGAGAGAGGGAGACAGGATTCGATGTGGGGCTCGAACCCACCAACCATGAGATCATGACCTGAGCCAAAACCAACTGCTAGACATTTAACCGACCGAGCCACCAAGGCGCCCCCAGAAAATATTTTTAATACACTGATTATGCCTTCTCGTTTTACAGAAAAATATACAAATCCAAAGAAACTAAGTTATTTGTCAGTTTTGGCCAAAACCTAGACCATTCGCTTTCTAATACCAGGCCCTCTTTCCCTCTAGCCATACACTACTTGTGTGGCATTGGACAAGTTGGCCTCACCTCCTCTATAATAACATTAGGATAAAGTCTACACTGCAAGTTGTTGTAAGGATTAGCAATAATATGTGTAAAAGTTCCAGCAGAGTACCTGCAAAAGGGCTCAAGAGATAAAAATGGTAACTTTATAGCTAAAGTTTCACACAAGACACAATATGCAAAAACTCAGTCTGATTTTTTAGAGCTTACAAAATGTTAAATTATGATTTGAGAACACATAACAATTATGTGTATAATTAAATGTCCTTGGAGAAAGGGTTATTAGACTTTTGATTACAGGAACTATAACTTACAGTCATCTAAATATTAACCATTTATTCACTTGAAATACAGCAATATATTAAATTCACAAAGATTACTAGAAATTTCCATAAATAAAACAAATACTCTACTAAATGTTCCTCATAACTCCAAGAATGTTAAAATTACTTAACTTTTTCCAACTATCTAGGGATAGCTATTAAAAAAAAAGATATGGAGGGTATAGAGTTGATTTTACATAACCTAGGAAGAAAGAGAAAGCCCAGCTTAACTCTATAAAATGATCACGTATGAGACGTTAAGGTTCAAATAAGACAGGATACTAGTTATGTAATAGGTTTCAAAAGCAATTACTATAAAGTGAAAAACTGAAAAGTTTACTGGGATTAATGCTTAAAATCAGATGATTTTTTTCAAAAAATACCTTTAGTTCTACCTTTTTAAAGCAGACCAAAATAATTTTTTGAGGAAAAAAATAATGAAAGTGCCCAACAGAATGGTTTTTGTTGTTGTTGGTTTGGTACTGTTATTTTAAGTAGAAGAAATAAAATCCTTGGTATGTATTCAAAAGATGGCATTATGGACTAAGTACCCACTTAGGTATATAAAGAATATTCTCATAAATAACTATTTCTCCTACTACTGAAGCAAGCAGAAGCATGGTTTTAAAATCCCTGGAAAGACAAACTTCTCTTCAGAATTCAAAAGTGTTTGTAATGTTGCCCAAAACAGTTCAGCTAGAAATAAAAATGAAGAGCAAAGTAACAAAGCAAAATGTGACAACCTCAAATCAAAGAAAATTAAGTTTCACCTGACGCAGGCGTTTATTAGATGTCCCTGGACTACTTTTCCGTAAACTGCAGAATGCCTGCAGACCTTTCATCCAATCCTACAAAAAAATGACAGCATTTCAAAGAAATATACTATACTTTATTCAGTTTCTGATCATTTTTTTTTCCAAATTCAAGAGTTATTTCCTATTCCAGACTGCCATTTCTACACTCAACAGTATGTTGCACTTTAATACATTTGTGGCCCCATAAAGTTAAAACAATGACCAAAACTATTATAATAATTCTTAAAACTGTATTTCTGTAGAATCCCTAAATGAATGTTAAGTACACCATGAGTGACCATTAATTAGTCCCAAGCTAAAATTATATATGGTCATTAAGCAGTCATGTTTTGTGAAAGGAGGGCTGAGTACCAAACCAATTGACCGTGTTTTGACTGGTTTGATGACGAGTACTCTAATCTTACCTTAGACCAGGATATAGGTAGAAACGTGTAAGGGGATCTGGGTTATTGATAAGCTTTTCAAATGGAACATTAAAAAAAAATTTCAGGCTAATATTCCAATTAAATTGAAGCCATTTATTTTTAAATGTTTATCTAGTGGTCTGGAGAAAGGAGAGAATCATCTTAGGTTTATCAAAAGTCTAAATGCTTCACGTTGGCTTACATATTTCCACAAAGTCCTGTACTACTGCTTTATTTAGTTTTCTCTCTAGCTTGTTGGCTATTTCAATCAGTCTGAACTCTGTAAATGTTTAGAGAACATCTTTATAGAACAAATTAAGACCAAATCAATTACCATAGCTTCAGAAATAGAAGAGTAACCACAGATCCCACAGGCCACCAAAGTAACAGAAACTGGAAATACCAGTAGTATTTTTGGACTTTAAGTGGTATACAGAAATAAAGAAGATGAAGTGTATATATAAGTACAAAAAGAAGATGTTCTATTTATACTGAAATGTCATGGAGTATAATAACACATTTTTATTTAGAAAGAGGGATCATAGTGAAATAATTGGAAGGCTGGATAATGAAGTTTAAATTTCTTTGCTAAGTCAATTTCTAGCATTAAAAAAATATATATCTAAGTTACCAAAATGTTTTGAACTCTACTTTTTGCATCTAAATATTAGGAATAGTACCCACAAAACAAGCTTTTTTCTGTGCTATATGTTAATATTTATTTGAAATATTTTGTAAAGATTTGAAACATGACATTCAATTATGAGCCATAAAACATAATGTGGCTCATTCATCAAGTTTATTCTAGAGTCTGAGATAGTTTCATAATTTACAAATCAGGCACACATGCCCGGATCCAGTTTAAAGAGTTTCTGCCTCATATCTAGAGTTGGCAAGTTATCTTCTATTTACAACAAAGTTGTTTTCTTTGACCTCTTAACCACCTTCTGATTCCTTCCATAGACTATAAGCAGAACAAATATCACCATATTTGTACAAAATACCAGTAAACGCCCCTGAAACATTATGGCTCAAAGAAATCAAAGTGTCTTCACAACACGCCTTAAAATTTAATAGAAGTTTTAAGAAGGGCATTGCATATGGATCAATGCCCAGTGCTGAAAGTAGACATTACATGCAGAGTAGGAGAAAATAGAAAATTCCTAAAATACTTTTCTTTTTGATGACTGAACTGCTATCTTTAGGAATGGACTAGTGAAGAATAACAGTGCCTGTTAGCAAAACTAACTGGCTTACCTTTCAGTTGTACTGAGAATATCTATAACCTTTCTGCAGAGAGGATTTTAAATGAGCATTTTCAGCTGGACTCAACATCACAGAGTATTTAAAGGTCAATTTAAAATGAGGTTTTCATTCCTAATAGCCCTTCACTGAGGTTTTCTGCATTTCTTTCAAAAAAAATTTTACACATCAAAGTTCTCATCCCTTGAAATAAAAAGATTTCAGTATTCCTTTTTATGTCTTTATCATAAATGTAATAGTTTTCTATTCTAGTTCAAAAGAAAACATGAGCTAAATAAAAGTTTGCAGTAGTTGAAAAAAACAATGAACTTACCTCTGCTTGTTCTGGAGTTTCTCCTGCAAAGTAAAAAATGTAATGTTCTTCACTAAAGTGCTGAACCACTATCTGAAAACAGTTTGGCCTTTAAAATACAAACAGAAAAGTTATTAGGAAGCTTAATAAAAAGCATTAAAACACACCAACTTTAAAAAAAATCAGAACATATAATTATATAATGTCTATCAATTAACATAATTCTTAATTTTGAGAACTACTCCATTGTACCAGATCATTCCTGGGGGAAAAAAAAAAAATGCCAGCTGCATTTATTTTAGACAACTTTTTGTCCGCACCACTGAAATTTTATGAATCCTTCAAAGTTTCAAAATGTTTTATGCTAGAATTGTCCATCTAAATATTTTTTGAAGCAAAATGTTACGAAATTCACCACTTCAGAATGATATATAATATACATTTAGATGTGCTGGAAAGACTAGACATGTTCTTAGACCAAAAATGTTCTTAATGGTTATCTCTCAATGGATTGTGGGTAATTTTTTAAAATCTATTTTTATGTATTTAAAAAAAATTTTTTTACAACTGACCATCTATCCTCATCTGTTAAAATGGAAACATCATCTGCTCACACATATGCTTGTTCTGATGATTAAGTAACCCAATGGCGATACACAGTATATGTTAGTTCTTGTCCTCCAATAGCACACACCATTACTAGCATTCATTTGACAGGGAAGTACATTAGATAGTACTTTGTATCTTTTTTGAAGATGGACTGGCTTTCCAACTAGACTTGAAAATGATCATAAAATGTTTTTTAAGGACCTTCATGTGTTTGAAACTCAATAAATGTTATTTCTAGTTGCCTTCACCAAAGATTGTATCTTTTAATGTTAGGAGGCCATAGCAAAATACCCCAAGTACAAGCTTACACATTTATTAAAGATAAAAACCATCCTTTCATGTTATGAGAAGGCTATAAAAGAATAGAAAATACCAATTAGAAACTTCAGGATCCGAAAGCATCTTGAATCAGTCTGACCTTCCTGGCTTCATAAATTATAAACAAAACAAAAAACAACGTTTGAAATCACTAGAGAACAACGAAAGCAGCTAAGACTTGAGAGGCCAAGATCACAGTGAGATCAGCCTGCCTTTCTCCACAGCTTTTCCTTTCAAGGTGGTGCCAGTTTCTAACTGTGTAGGGCAAGAAGCTGAAACGCTAAGCAGAAAGCCGCATCTGAGAGGCTCAAAAGCCAAACCAGCACATTGAACAGTTTCATATTGCTAGGAGACAAATGACTTTGGGGCCTTTAAAAGAAAAGGCTTTGAGATAAGACGCCTACAGGGCCATGCCTTGAGAATAAGGGTAAAACAGAAATAGAACGGCCTTCACTAATACATCCATTATACCTCCAATTGATCCCTGAGGGGACTCATCTGGCAGAAGAACAATCCTTTCTGGAGGCAATAACATTATCCATAGCTTCTACAGTTTTTCATACAGAATTGTCCACCATTTAGTCAAACATAAGTAGACATCCCAGGAATCATGATCAAATGACTGAAAAGCCAAAAAACAAAAACAAAAACAAAAACCAAAAAACAAAACAAAAAAAAAAGTGGAAAGACCTACATATAATCCAGATGCTGTTTGATACAACTTTCAAATAGCTGTAATAAAAAGGTATAAGAAAAGAGGTAACAAAATAGACAATTTTGCCAGATAACTACATCCATAAAAGAATCAAATGGAAATTTTAAATTGAAAAATGTAATTAATAAAATTAAGACCTCAAGAAATGCATTCAATTACAGAAGAACAGATTAGTGAATTGAAAGTCAAGTAAGAATACCCAGCCTGAGGCACATAAAGGAAAATGATATGAAAAACGTGGAAAACTATGTCATAGACACATGGGACATAAAGATGTAACATGTAACATGAATCACACAGAGCAGATGCACAAGAATGTGGCGGAAGAACTGTTTAAAGAGATTATAACCAAGAATTTTCTGAAACTGGCAAAAGACATCAGTGTCAAACTGAAGAAGCTCTGCTAACATTATGGTAAAGTGTTTGTTTGTTTTTTAATTACCGGAGGCACATTACATCGTTTAGCTACTAAAAATCTAAAGAAAAAGCTCAAAGCAACCAGAAAAAGATAAAATATAGTACACCTCAAAGAGAGAAAAAAAAAAAGATCGATTATTTCTAAGAGACAATCGGAATCAGAAACAGAAGAAAATGCTGGAAGGCAGAAAAATATCTTTAAAATACTGAAAAAAAATGTCAACTTAAAATTTAATATCCAGTAAAAGCATTGCTCCTAAATGAAGATAAACAGTAAATACTGCCACAAAGAAAGATTAAGCCTATGAAAAGATAAAAAGTATAAAACATTCCCACATAAATATTCACTACAATAACTCAGTCACTGAAATGTTTTTCAACTTGTCCTGCTGGAATGATTATATTTAAAGCAAAACCATTTAAAAGTGAGAAGTTTAATATAAAGAAATAGAAAGCTTAGAGACCTCTTAATATTGAAAACGATCTGGAAAAACCACATAGCTGTGCAGCTAAAGCAGTTTAGGAAAACATGCACAGTTCACCTCTACTACAGGGGCTGTCGTTAACTTTCACATTCCATTCCACGCACAAGCCACAGGTCAGTGTACAGGCTTCTAGCCATACCCAAAGCAAGAAACGTTCAGTGTTAGCCATGTATTTTAAAGAAAAAAATTGCTGCATTCATCCACAATTTCCCCTTTTGTACTATCAGATTTGCATTCCAGGATACAAAATCTGGTATCAACCTCTTTTTCACTAGTCCTACTATCTGGTAGAAGTGTCTGTTCATTTCCTTGATATTGCTGATGTTTTTCTTGGCATCCATTCTTTCTTGGTGCTACCCAACTATTTCACAGTAAGGCCCCCCAAAATAAAGTTGATGATGGTAAGCTGGCATACTTTGAAAAAAACTCAGGGGCACCTGGGTGGCTCAGTCGGTTAAGTGTCCGACATTGGCTCAGGTCATGATCTCACGGTTCGTGAATTCAAGCCCCGTGTAGGGTTCTGTGCTGACGGCTCGGAGCCTGGAGCCTGCTTCAGATTCTGTGTCTCCCTCTCTCTCTCTCTGCCCCTCCCCTGCTCATGCTCTATCTCTGTCTCTCAAAAATAAACATTAAAAAAAAATTAAAAAAAAAACTCAGTTCTTTAAAATAAAAGACGTACCTAAGTTCCCATGAACATAACTTTTTCATACCACGTTTAGACTTGGTCTCATTAAATACAACATCTTCAAATTCTTAAAAGCCACCTTCGCCAAGAAACTTTGTACAAGAAGCAAGCTGTGATCTTGCAGCAAATGGAAAATGTGTATTTACTGCTCTTCTACTACCTGAAACTCCTTTCTTAATATTAACCGTAACAGGAATAATTCAGTCTCTTTAAATTGCATTAAAAGATAGTCTTTCCTTAACTCTAGCAGTCATTCCTTTAATTGGCAAGTGTAATGTTAACCTTTCTTTTTGATACTGCAAACTGGTTTTCAGTCCACTTGCGCCTGTTCATAGAAAGTACGTCAAAATAATGGTACAGCTTTTCCCCAAATTTACACAGATGTAGCTTTCTTTGTCTTAATAATTCTTTAAGGTTATTACTGAAATTATACATATCAATAGGGAGTCTTTTTTTTTTTTTTTAATTTTTTTTTTCAACGTTTATTTATTTTTGGGACAATAGGGAGTCATTTTTAACCTCATTTTTCCAAAGTTGAATTTCTGCTTTGAATCCATAAGCTATCAGAACATATTAATATACTTTTTTGTTCTACTTCTAATTTTGAGGAAGTTTATCCATTCTTCAACTAATCTGTAAAGTGGGAATCATTCACCAAGAAGATTTTTCTCATAGATCATAACACTTCAGCAAAACTCTTCTTCTGGATGACTTACAGACTCTGGTCTCAAACAGCAGAGTGGTATTCTGATCCTCTTTCCTCCCATAAAGCTGAAAACATGTGCAGCTGAAGCAGCTTGGATTTTATACAACTCCATTTTATAATATTTAGCGTGGAATTCAGGTCCAAAGACAGACTTTTACTATAAGAGACTCTCTGTATTGCTTATTTTCCAGAATGAGTTTTTGATGTAAAAATCTTTAAATGTTCCTATCATGAAGCTTCATCACTGATCATAAACTTAAATACTATTTCTGCAAGATCTTCTTGCAGAAGATATAAATTAATTTACTGTTTTAAATACTTTATCCTCAGCAACTTCTTTGGTAATCCTTTGAGTAGCCAACAATGTACTTCCAAGTATTTCTCTAATGTTTGCAGATTCATCAGTGTGTAGTGAAAATGTCACCTCTGGATCTGTATACAGCCTCTATTATTTGATACACCCACCAATGCATTTACTGATAATACTATCTGAACACAATCAAATACTATTTGAAAATGGTATCTCTTCTAGTTCTTTTGCTTTTTGGCTTCAAACATAAAATTGCCAATTTCCATGCACACTGATTCAACAAGCAAATACTCCAACTCTGTGTGAAGCATTCTGGCTTTAGCTTTAGCTATTAATTGCAAGAGTTTCCAGAAAACTTCCCAAATAAAATATTACCATAGGAACAGATCTATGGAGGGGAGGGGATTGGGAGGGGAAATAGAGGGGGGAAAGCTTTTATTTAGTAGTAAATGCAAAATATTTAGGCTGAGGATGAGAAGCTGTATTGGCTTTAGTTTCCCAATACATTTTTTAAAGTTTATTTATTTTGAGAGAGAGAGAGAGAGAGAGAGAGAGAGAGCATGCACACAAGTGGAGGAGGGGCAGAGAGAGAGAGAAAGAGAGAGAGAGAGAGAGAGAGAGAGAGAGAGAGAGAGAGAATCCCAAGTAGGCTCCATGCTGTCAGCACAAAGCCTGATGTGGGGCTGGAACTCATGAACTGTGAGATCATGACCTGAGCTGAAAATGAGTTGGACACTTAACCAAATGAGTCACCCAGGCGCCTCTGACCCCAATACATTTCTTAAGAGGCCTAATTAATAGGCTGCATTTTTTAAAATTAAGGCTACTGTTTTTATCTTGTGAATTTAATGACTTTCCAGCTGTAATCACCAAAATGCCCTTTATGGTGGGAAAATAAACTGTCTATATATTAAAGCCAACCATAAAGAACAATGAAAAAAAATCTCGTTATTTTTTTTAAAACTCCCTTATATATTTTACAGTAAATGCAAGGTTAACTTCTGTGTTAACAGGAAAAAAGTGTAAATGTAAAATACAAAATGAAACTAAGTTTTACACTGACACAAAAAGTAACGGCAATGATGATCAACAACAACAAAAAAAACGAATAAAATAAGGGGCGCCTGGGTGGCTCAGGTGGTTAAGCATCTGACTTCGGCTCAGGTCACGATCTCATGGTCCGTGAGTTTGAGCCCCGCGTCGGGCTCTGTGCTAACAATTCAGATCCTGGAGCCTGCTTCAGATTCTGTCTCCTCCCCCCTCTCTCTCTGCCCCTCCCCACCTCATGCTCTGTCTGTCTCAAAAATGAATAAATGTTAAAAAAAATTTAAGAAAAAAACGAATAAAATAACATTCAGAGTAAATGGGTGATTTAAGAAAAAACTCAGAGGAAAGTATCCAAGTGTGTGCCACTGCAGAGAGCTTTTCGGTCCACAAGTGTTATGTGCCAGTTCTTTTGCCAAAATAAAATAATGAGTTAAAACAGTTTATAAAAGAAGTCATAATTTCAAGTTGTATAGATTTTGAGATACAAAACATTTAATATTTTTATTACGGTAACATTTTACAACCACCAGTATCTCAACCAATTTGCAGCACGCTAGTTGGGAAGCTCTGATCTAACTGTCTAAATGAATTTATACCCATCTTCTAAGATTCCGCTTAAGAGCCACCTATTTCATACTACTTATTTCAATAAGCTTGTCCTCAAAATCTCTTCCCTCTGGGAACTATTCACAGCACTAATAGGGAACAGTGACTGGTAATGAATAGTGTGACTGTCTCCCCAACATGCGTTTCCCTCTCCCACAGAGAATACATAGCAGCCTCACTATTTGGATGTGATCATCTTCAGCAACAGGACTTTGGCACCCGATGGCCCCTGTTTATGAAGGTAATCCCACTCCAGACTGATTGAGAGGTGGCTCAATAGAGCATTCTCAGGATTTTCAATCATTACTGGAGGGAATGCTTACTTTTCCTGTCTGGGTACCATATGCCACTATGCTACCATGTTTTGTGACAAAGAATTCAGCACACACAAAGGCAAGCAGAGGGGAAAGCTGACCAGAAAAAGAGCCAGGAGTCTGATCTAACCACACCTGAAGGCCAAGATTCCATACTGTTAAGGGGGGGGGGGGGGGGGGGGGGGGGGGGATCTTAGGAAATCCTATCTTACCCAAAAGATTATTGTTTGTTTTTTTGCAATAGCTGTTTTTATGAAATATTAGGAATTTTAAAACAGTGGGAGGAGTTATCAAATTCCAAAGGATTCATGAAAATACTTCATATTATACTTCCCTGTTAGTGACTGATTCACAACAGAAACACTGGGCTAAGGCTCCAAAAAGCCCTGTTATAAAGATGAACTATCTGTTCGAGTCAGCATTTCTCAAACCTTGACCATTTAAAAAAAATGACTAAATTTTTAATTATTAATTTGTCTATAATTAAAATTACACAATAACACTATTCCTAAACCCAGTTTGGAAAGAAGAAATGACAAAGCCATATGCTCTACATGAACTTTTCTCAACTTAAATAAGATAAAGCTAGACTTGCTTACTAGAAATGCCATCCTCCAGCAGAAAAAAAGTTGTAAAAACCATTTGTTTTAACGACTTTGTGTTTTATTAGTAACAGTAAGTAATGAAAATGATACATACATCTAAAAAGGCTCCAGAATGGATTATTAGTAATACTGATGGGGAAAGGTAAAGAAAGGCCAGGGTTCCTAATCAAAAAACTAGACGTAATCAAGAGCTGGATTTGCCTTGATGTCCAGGATACACCTTTAGCTTATACATTTATATTTATTTTTTGAAAAGCTCTGAAATTAATGTAAAAAAAAAATGTTTCAACTCCAAATCTGAAGTACTCTCCTGTTTCCTAGGAAGCAATTATTTTTATATTAAAATTGTTCCTTAATATTACATTTTTTAGGAACAGGCCTATCAAGCTAATAGTACAACTGAGTGTATTTAGGACTATCAGATGCAGTGAGTTCAGAGGGAATGTGATACAATGGAAAGAGGACAAGACTCAAAGTCAGTCACTCAAAAGACTGGTGGGGGGGCAGGGAGGAAACATGCCTTATGCAGGTTATGTTTTACTAAAGGAAGTGTCATTCCAAAGATTTCTATGTAATACAAGAGTAGAATTTCATGCACAGGTTAGTCTAAAATAAATAAGGAAGATAGAAATTACCCTACAAAGTAAATCTGACATTTTAAGATGATTTTAGGACTCACAGAATCAGTTGGCTAGGTTTTGAAAAATGATCTGAACACATCCACCTGTTTTATTATTAAAACAATTCTAAAAAGAAATAGGAAACCAATTTCTTACCTGCCAAAGAGACTATCATGAACAACATAGACAGAACACACACTGAGATCTATTAATCCTTTTGGTTTTGTAGCTCGTTTTTCACTTTCAAAATAAATAAGTTGGGCATCACTGCCCTCTAAGATAAAATATAAATTCTTCCACCGTTTTCCTTTGCCTGTTAAAAAAAAAAATGCTTCCCATTAGCCAAATAATAAACTATTAAGTGATATATATATTGTCATAAAAATCATTATTGCTAAATATAAAAATCATGTTTCCATTTTTATTCCAAAGCTTCAATAACACACCAATCCTTATAAAATGAAAAAATGTCTCAATTTATCTGTAGAAAAATGCCTTGTAAATGACAAAATTACCTGAACTACATCTCTGGAGATTTCATTAAGATAAAATCTTTAAAACTCTTGCTTAGGTGTAATTTTTTTCTAGTTGTAAGAAAAAAACTCTTCGACCACACCCCTAACAACCAACCCTGTGACATTTCTTTATGTCAAATTGAGGCAAATCTATAAAACAGAAACATCAAAACAGTGAATGTGTTTGGGGCACTCAGGTGGCTCAGTCAGTTAAGCATCTGACTCTTGATTTCTGCTCATATCACAATCTCATGGGTCATGAGTTTGAGCCCCATGTCAGGCTCTGCTTGGGATTCTCTCTGCCCTTCCCAGCTCATGTGCCTATGCTCTGTCTCTCTCTCAAAATAACTAAACTTAAAATTAAAAAAAAAAGGGAAACAATGAGTGTGACAAGTATCAAAAAAGTTTCTGTTAAAAAAGAAAAATAATAATGAAGTATGGGGTGGAGAGGGGGCAAAGAATCTAACACCTTGCACTGGAACTGACTTTAAGATTTAAAAGATACACTTGGAAATATGGAAGCCTGTTTCTGAAACTCTGCTGGGGCATGTTGACGTAATACACCTAAACTCTACATTTTGAAGGATCCTTACATAAAAGCTTTAAACAATGGTCAATTACTAAATAATAATTCGTGTCAAAACAACTTATTAAATACAAATCTCTATGGGAATTTTTATGCCCAATATTTGCAATGTTTCTACTAAATATTAATGGTAAAATACTGAAATTTAATCTTTAGTCTTAAAGTTAACACTTACCCTTTTTCAGAAGATAACCTTTTTTAACAATATTTTTATAAAAGGCATCCTTTGTTTTTCGACGAATCGTATTATAGATTTCCTTGCCATCCACTGTATCACTGAGTACTTGTTCTTGATCCTGAATTTTTAAAAATATTAAAAATTATTTCATGAATTCTTGATGGAAATTAAGCAAAACCTACTTGATTACTAATTAAAAGCCAGGCTGCTTGTCTATCTAGACATTTAAAAAAGGTTTTAATGCTAAAATTTAAAATAACACTAACACCTATATTCAGAGATCCTTTGCTTTTCAAAGAAATTTTCAAAAATACAGTTTTGTTGTGTTACAGCAAATAACACTGTTTTGAAAACATGACTTTGTCCCAACAGAACTGCTAAGTTAGGAACCAATTTAAGCAGAACCAAATTCACGGTTGCTGATGCAGTTACATCTGCAAGAATCACTAGGCGAATGCAGAAAACTGCACACAGCTGAAATGAGATGCACGGGAGTACACAAAACACACTTTAAGTACTAACAGCCCTCTCAGTTCGCCAAGCGCTATATGCCTTACCCATCTATCCACACCTGATATTACGCCATCTGATTTCAAATAGTCCTCCTACCACTTTACAATATTCACAACCCTTCTGATGGCCTCTTACGCAAGTAAACCTCATGTCTTTTTCAAGGTAAATGCCATATTTATTGTAGTAAATATCTTGGAACCATTTAGCACATATAAAAACTGTGTTACATTTTATTACGTTCTCATCTGTGTTACTGACGAGGTTTTTGAGTGTTATACCCCTAACGTCACTTTCCCATACCCTTGTAACTTTTATTTCATGGTTTTACATAACTCTTTGACTTACAGGAATGCATGCATGTGTCTTAACTGCTAAATCCTCCCAAATAACAAAATTAATTCTGATGTCAGGAAGAATATAGTGTCTTTATAATGATCTTTCCAAAATAAATCAATCATCAATATTACTACTGGGACCCACTGGACTCAATTTCAGTTTTTAGTTTCTTTGTTGAGCACTTCTTTTTTTAATTTTTTTTTCAACGTTTTTATTTTATTTTTGGGACAGAGAGAGACAGAGCATGAACGGGGGAGGGGCAGAGAGAGAGGGAGACACAGAATCGGAAACAGGTTCCAGGCTCCGAGCCATCAGCCCAGAGCCTGACGCGGGGCTCGAACTCACGGACCGCGAGATCGTGACCTGGCTGAAGTCGGACGCTTAACCGACTGCGCCACCCAGGCGCCCCTGTTGAGCACTTCTTAATATTTGCTAGGCTTAAGATTTTATGACTTTTTTTCTAAGAGACCTTATGGGTCCATATGATCTTTTTAGAAATCTAAGATATGAGATTTTCACAAATCTTATTCTTCCCATATCTTGAAACATTCTGCTATCTCATCATCTTATAAGCCATTTCATCATTATTCAGCAATTAACTCCCAAGTATGCTAAAGAGTAGGGGTTGGCAAACCACGGCCCCTGTGCCAAATCCAACCCACTGCCTGTTTCTGGACATGAAGTTTTATCAAAACATAGCCACGCTCATTCCTTTATATTTTGTCTGTAGCTGCTTTCACACTACAAAGGCATAGTTCAGCAGTTGAGATGGAGACTCAATGGCCTGCAAAACCTAAAATATTTATAATCTGGCCCTTTACAAAACAGTTTGCCAACCGTTTGGCTTAGAGGATGATGCAAGAGTGAAATCAATCATCTCTGTTGCCTCACCCTTTGTTGTTGTCTTTTGACTGTGCTGCCAAGTGTTGCAGCATCTTTCAAAAAAGTATGTAAGACCATCTAGGTTATCTTTATATTAGCTTTCACTGAACATGGCCCAGAACTCCTAATATTCTGCTCATATTAGCAAAGAGGAAAACCTGACATGAGAAGATGTCTGACAATTATTGAAAGATTAAGATGAATGCCAAGAGGCAGCAGCACTTTGGGATCTACTGTGATGATAAAATTGATTTTTGAGAAGATGATAGTATCCTCGGTGAACTTTATCAAACTCAAGAAACACTGAGTAAATCATACATTTCTAAGAGAGAAAAAAAGGAAATACGGTGTTTTTATCTAGTCAATCATTTAGTAGGAAGGATGTCATCATGCAATATTTTGTGACAAGAATCTAGATTGCTCTGTTTTGATCTTAAGAAATAAGGGCTTTTTAAATGTTTATGTTTGTGCACCAAGATTTACTTAAGGTAATTTTAAGCACACAAAAGGTACTTTGTAACCAAAGGTAACTGTAGAATTTTTTAAACTCACCATATTTATCATTGTAATTGATGTTTATAAATCTAAACAGGAAAATATTTTACCTTTATGGAGTCGAGAACACTGTAGTCTACCAACAAAACTATAAGCCATCCGAAAGATTTTAAAGTATATTCCATTTGATCATTCAAGTACATGACAAACCAGCAAGAATCACAAACTAAAACCCATAGAGAGATATTTACATCTGGAATCAGTATCAGATTCTGACCGTGAAAGTGTGGGAAGAAGAATCAGAGTAATTATAGGCAAGAGTTGATTAGAGATGTACTGCATCTCTAATTGATTAGAGATGAAATCTGGAATTAGGATTTACAAGATGGAAATATCCAGGTCCACGCATGACAGTAGGTTAAGTTAGCTGCCTATTTCAAGTATGTAAGCCTTTATAACCAAGGAAATTCAGAAAAATATTCGAGTTTGCTATGTTTAAATTCTTAATGAATTTTCTAGTAACTTTTTTTGGACTATACCTTTATTCCTACTTCTAAGAATTATTCATAAAATGACTTCAGAATTAAAAATTTAAAAGGATACACTGGACCCAGATGATAAAGAGTAATGACTACGTTCCTGGTTATATAGATTTGTACTTATCAGTCTTTTATTTCAATAATGATAATATTTAGTATTGGCTATGGAACGGGGCACTGTTGTAGTCAGTTATTTACGATGTATAACTAATATTAAGATTTAAACATATGACTTCCAGACAATCTCTACAGGTTTTTTCTAAATTGTATTATGGCAGGGACTGATATACTAATTTACAATTCCCAAAGGATTCTAATAAATTAGATGACACTATGACCAAGAACACAAATTCACTTTCCAAGTTCCAATAAAACACTAGATGACAAGAGGGAAAGCTTCAGGGCCTACTCTCTACACACTTCTGGAGAAGTCTTAAATGCTCCGTCACATTTAATTCAATAAATGTGTGTGGAGTGCCAGGTACTGCTCTAGTTTTTGAGATACATCAGTGAACAAACCAAAGATCCTTATCCTCAGAGAACTTATATTCTAATGAGGAAAGATAATAAACATAACAAATAAATCATAAGTTAATAAATGTTAAGTGCTTTTGTTAAGTGCTTTACATGGTAAGGGCAAGTAGCAGTATTAAATAAGGTGTGTAGGCAAGTCTCACTGTGAAGCTAACTTCTGAGCAAAACCTGAAAGAAATAAGAGAATGAGGCAAGTGGATATTTGATTAAAAAAACATTGTGGGCAGAGTAAACAGCTGAAGTAAAGATCCTAATACAGGAAAGAGCGTGGCATATTCTAAAAAAATAGCAGAGAAGCCAGCATGAGTAAACAAACACAAGTGAGAGAGAAGGATCGCAGAAAGAGACAGGTTCAGAGAACCAAAGAGAGACCATCTAAGAGTCTGACAGGCCACTGTAAGGACTTTAGCTTTCACTCTGAATGAAATGTAGAACATATGCAAATATTAAAGAGAGGAGTGAAATGATTTGACTCACAATTTAAGTGGATCCCTCTGACAATTATTCAGTGTTAAGGGGTGAAAGTGGAAACAGGGAGATGAAAGTCAGATTCTGATGGTGGTCATGTTCTAGATTTATTTGGAAGGCAGAGGCAGCATGGTGTTCCTGACAGTATGGATACAAAGCATAGGAGAGAAAGAAGAGTCAAGAAAAACTTGACGCCCTAAATAATTTACTTATCTTCTCCAGTCTGAATTTCCCTGTCTTACAGTAGCAACATCATCAAGTTGTTGAAAAAATTAAATTAATACATTTAAGAACGGTGTCTAAAACATAGTGCTTAAAAAACGTTGGCTATTTTCTTGTGGGCTGCATTGTCTCAAAAGGCTCCTTCTCTTCTAGTGTCTGTCTTGAGAAGTGTTAGCTCCACAGTAAGCAGACTTAGCTAGGATTCTACTCTTTCTGTTCCAGCATCTTACTCTGGGTGAGGGTATGCAGAGTCCCCTTAGGGAGAGGGAGCTAATCAGTTTTTCAATAATAAAAGATTACTCCCCTTTCTGTTCTCTTATAGAATCCTGCTGGGAAGGATAGTTAAGTATCAAGATTCCCAAACTTCTACAGTAACTTACTTTTATTCCAGGCCCCCCAAAATAGACTTCAAATAGCATTTAATCATTGTTATGTAGTAATCAAACTGCCTTGTAATTAGCACTGGTTATTTCTGAAGTATCCGATGCATTGATTGGCACTTTTGCAAAGGACAACAATTTGCGGTTTGTTCAGTAATTAAACAGCAACTCAAGCGTGAGGCAGACTGTATACATGAAGTAATTTCTTAAAACAACCTTATAACTTAGGTACAAACATTTACTACATGTCAAATTTATTCTAAATTTATTTAGATGTCTACATGTCTAGATGTTTGACTAGATGCCAAATTTATTGCTTTTTTATTCTAAAAAGTAATTTTTTCTAAAAAAATTCAATAAATCCTAAGCACAATTTCAAGATGGGAAAAGTCTGACTTAATCTGTAGGCCAACACAATAAAATCTGTAGACCTCTAAAACAAATTAAAGCCATCATTAATCTAACGTCCAATGTGAATCAGAATTCAGGACATAGCAATGGGATGCAGTGGCAGAATCTGTCATCTGCAGGTAAAGGCACCTCTGACCCCTAATAAAAAAGACCTTGAGCAGTGCTTCTAGAAAACATGTACCATACTATGTTATTTAAAATAAACAAACAAAAAAAGTTAGTGTTAATGTTCATTAAGTACAGTGAACAGCCCATGTCTGCCAGAACTGCCAGAGAAAGCAGGACATCAGTGCTGACTGCAGTAATTAGGCAGGTGTCAAGAAGGAAGTGAAACTTGAGATGGATCTTCAACTAGAAGTGTTTACACAGGCCTATAGGAAGGGGCTGACATGAAGACAGCAGCAAGCACAATGAGATTAAGAGACATCAGTGATAATACAGAGGGGGTGAAGCGAGTGGTCTTCCAACTGGGGAGCACATAGTCATTCAGTAACAATGATTGAATACCTCATGCCAGGTACTATTCTAGGCACTGGAACTACAACCCGACATCCCTGCTCTCGTGGACCATGCATTCTATGAGGAATGAAGCTATATTAAGTGTGACAAGATGATGATGATTCTTGAATTAATATTAAGCATGAGATAATGACCGCATCTCAGCAACTGTAATGACTAGCAGGTATAGCCATCTGAAACTAACGTGTTAGGAGGAGGGAAAATTGAGAAGCTAGAGACACAACCAAACACTGTGGAAGTTTATTTGGGTAACTGAAAATCCTTACAATCCTTCTTTATATCCTTAAAGTATCAGTGCCTCCATTTTCCACACAGGAAAATTCTTAATCACTCTTTCGAAATACCTGTTCCTAACCTCTGCCACAAGCTTTCCCCAACACTCTCCAGGAAGTGTAAGAAATAAACAGACTAAGCAATCACCCTATGCACTAAGCAGCTAATATTCAACAGGCCCTCTTGTTCAAGGCCAATCTTTCTTCTTATGTGGAAGATGTGAACCACTCTTGCCTTCCCTAAGACCTTGTACATCAGGTACTGCCAATACATCTCACCCACTCTCCTCTTTACTAGTGGCTTTACCCAGAGCATACACATGTGCTCGAAACTCTCTCCCCGTGAGCCTATAGGCAAATAAACAATGAAATAAAAAGTTTAAACCTCTCTTAGCCCTGTATCTTCTTCTAGACATCATTTTTGTTTTATTTACCAAGCTCACCTAGGTAAGCCCGGCTGTGATTTATCTTTGCTGTCTCCACTTTTGCCTCCAACAAACTCACTCCTTGACCCACTGAAACTTGGCTTCTGCCCCAGCACTCCTTCTATTCTCAAAAAGGCACCAAGGCTAGAAACAACATAAATAAAAACTAAGTGATTCTCTTACAATTTACTTTCTGAAACAATCAGAATAATGGCAGTTTTAAATTTTATCCAATTTTAAATGCATGAATGTGTGCATAAAACATACTACCAAAAATGCATTTTAAAATAAAATGCTTATTATTGCAAAAAGAAAAACAACACTGACCTGCATTGGTACAGGTTCCTTAAGATAATACCCTTCAACAATTTGTTCTTTTCGATAGTGATCTATGATGTCCCCAATGCTGTTAAAAATAAAAATAACTAATATTGACATAATCTGTCTTATAAAAAATACAAATCTTGAAAATACACAAAAACCCTATTAGCAAGGATTATCCATTTGCGTTTTTCCCAAGCATATAACCCAAATACATTAATAGTAAATACGATTATAATAGTCACATTATTTTAGAAAATCAAGAATTGGTTTACAGGTCAGAAAAACCTGAATCAGAGATTCCAATGTTGCATACATATACCCAAGAAGTCACTACAAGTAAGGAAAGAATAAAAGTCTACCATTTTTTTTAAAAGAGCATTACTTTTAAAAGAGCAATTGAGAAAACTGATAAAGTACTGACTTCAAGTAAATTTTAAGAATTTTTATCCTCAAAACACTTACATTCTGCTTTTATAACAATCAGATGAAGTTAGATCAAAAAACGTTATTCACAGCAGGTAAAAGCAGAAACAAACAAAAGACTAGGAGCTGATTTTACATGTGGGATTATTGCTACAACAGGAAAGCTTATTCATAATTTTTATAAACAATGCTACAAAATATTCCTACTACTTGGGAAATTTTACCAGTAAAGCTGAAAATAAAATAACATTATATAATGTATTTTAACACAGATTTTAGCATGGTATAATGAGTTTTTTCAATATAAAAGTGTTCTGTATAATCAGTAGGCCCTTTTATTGCCCTGAATACTTAAATCCTACACTTTGAAACTATTCTTTAATATACTGGAGGAATGGGTACTTTGGAGACAGCTAGCAAACATTTCTCAAAACAGATCTTATTTAACCTTCCACTTGATTTTTTCCACAGTTTTCCCTACTAACAGAATTGGAAGATACATTTTATCTTTAGAGACATATGTGTATACACACACACACACACACAGATACACATGTATATATACATATATAGATCTCCAAAGATAAAATAACTTTGCTATACTACAAAATTAATTTAAACCACATATAATGTTAAAAACAGCAAAACAGAAGACTTGAAAAGATTAATAAAAAAAACAATTATAAGTGGATATGAACTAAATACCAGACGC
This sequence comes from Prionailurus bengalensis, assembly GCF_016509475.1. Lineage (NCBI taxonomy): Eukaryota > Metazoa > Chordata > Mammalia > Carnivora > Felidae > Prionailurus > Prionailurus bengalensis. The sequence continues at coordinate 150,808,205 of NC_057343.1, read as the reverse complement.
AGCATTTTATACAACGAAGAGAGAGGTGCAAAATGAGACACATAAAAATGTATTAACATTAAAAAGACAAGGATGGTTACAAGCTTTTAAAGAAAATACGTAATAACACATACAAATCCAAAAATGTTAAAAGAAAAAGAAAATCAGAAAAGAATACATGTGAAGACAGATACCATCAAAGAGATGACGATGTGGTTCAAAGCAAAAAGCATCAAATTTATGAGAAATAGCAAATATTAAAAGGTTTCTAAGTGTAAAATGCAGTTGATCCTGTGGATCATGTCAGTGTCACTATATAATTCTTGTCCATGAGCTCAAACAACAGGACACTGCTATGGAGTACACTTTAGACTGCCCAAGAACAAATTTAAAAGTGTGTGACAACCAGATATGTTTTTACCAATGAGTTGGATTTTCAAGATTTCTTTAAATTACTTTAGTTCATATTCTTCCCAGATATACCTAAAACAATAATTGAGGGAGACACAACAAACCACAATTTCCTAGACATTCCATAAAGGTTTTAGACATGAAATCAGAAAGATTTACATCTCAGAAAACTAAAACATGTTCACTATAAGTTGATTTGTAAAATAAATGTGAGTTTCTAGAGATACTACTGTGTCTTATACTTGCATTTTAGTAATTTACTTAATAAATAAATTAATAAATGGGTGTCTCTCTCTTCTTGAACCCCTAGATAAATGTTAGTAATCTTTAAGGTCTGACCAAAATCCTACCTCCCTCTTCATTCTCATCACCATCGCAACTACCCTCTTTCCACTGACTCTCCTATGTCCATGTTTACATCCCAGAACTCATCAGTCAGCCTACCATCTTTTCTCATAGACCTGTACTTCATAGATTTTTCTCTTTAATGAATATGCACAGGAGCTGTACATTTCACAAAGAAAATTAGTTAATAAATGTTCACTGAATTTTATTTGCTGTTAAATGACTCTCCTGCTTTTCTAAAAGTTTTAATATAGGATTGTTAAGGTTATGTTTCAACAAAGCAGTTTCTAAATGAAACAGACTTAAGTGTTATCTCTTTATCAAAAAGCTAATGTAGAATTAATGGGGAGAAGACAGTAGAGTATGTCTCTGTTACACAAATTTAATGGATATTCCCGTTTTATATTTACATATCTAAATAATCATTGCTAATCACCAAGTTGTATCTTTTTTTGTTGTGTGTGTGTGTGTGTGTGTGTGTGTGTGTGTGTATATATATATATATATATATATATATATATTAGTAATCTATACCCAATGTGGCGCTTGAACTCAACAACCCTGAGATCAAGAATCACATACTCTGTGGGGCACCTGGGTGGCTCAGTCAGTTGAGCATCCGACTTCGGCTAAGGTCATGATCTCACAGTCTGTGAGTTCAAGCCCCGTGTCAGGCTCTGTGCTGACAGCTCAGAGCCTGGAGCCTGCTTCAGATTCTGTGTCTCCCTCCCTCTCTGCCACTCCCCTGCTCATGCTCTGTCTCTGTCAAAAATAAATAAACATTAAAAAAAAAAAATTTAAAGAATCGCATATTCTTCCAACTGAGTCTCAAGCCAGGTGTCCCACAAACGTGTATCTTCCAAGAGTCACTTTATTATTGACACTAATGTTGAAATGGAATATATTTCCATGCTGAAATATCTATTCCCAAAATAACTGTAAAACTGCATTTTTTCAGGCATCAGATTTACATAATTCTAGCTTTCGTTAAAAAAAACTTTTTAACATTAATACTAGAAACAACAATACTCCTGAACTTTATCAAATAAATAAAACTAAAAAGAAAATTTGGGGGAATGATCACAACCACTAAATTAGTATCTACTTAAAAAATTTTGAGTCATCATTTTGCTTTTTTTTTTTTATTGAAGTATTTTTTTTTAATGTTTATTTTTGAGAGAGAGACAAGTTACAAGTGGGGGAGGGGCAGAGAGAGGGACACACAGGATCTGAAACAGACTCTAGGCTCTGAGCTGTCAGCACAGAGCCCAACACAGGGCTCGAACTCACAAACTGCGAGATCATGACCTGAGCCAAAGTCGGAGGCTTAACTGACTGAGCCACCCAGGCGCCCCTTGACTCATCATTTTGCAAGCAGACTAATAATTCTGTAATAATTTAGAAAGAAATATACTTCAAATACTTCTTTCTTCCTATTTCATTCAGTTCTTTATCAATAAAAAAGACATCCTCCATTATGCAGGAAGAATTTTCATCTTTGCAGAATGTGCATTATAACAAAGTTTGAGTCAGTAAACAAACTTCCCTGAAAATAAATCTATGTAAATTATTTTATCTTTAAAATTGGTCTCCAGACAGACATTTATCAATTTAGTTAAGAATATGTTTTCAACTTAGAGTTATATATATTCCAAATCCCTAGAAAACTGGACAATGGGAAAAATTAACTGACCTTTATATAGAGCTCAAGGTGCAGCTAGGTGGATTTTCAGTGAGGGTATCTAGATCGAACTATAATACAGAAGCCACTCAAGCAACTTTTCTATAAGAAGTGTGAAAAAGGATCCCAATTACTAGACTCACATCTTCCATTTGATATCTTATCACTGTCCACTGGCCTCCTAGGCAAGCAAGTTCTACTTGTTTTTTGTTTGTATTGTTTTCTAAGATGAACCACCTGCTGAATCTCTATACGCTCAGAGGTCAAGCTGGAATTAAGAGAAATTCTAAATAGAATGGAAAACACTGCTGTGGTATTAAGGGAGTAACCTAGGCAAATGGCACCATTTTAGTTTACAAAAACTTCCAAGAGGAAGATAATGCCACTCTAGAGTTATCAGTATAGGAAATTCTTTACATTCGGGGGGGGGGGGGGGAATGAAAGATTACTTTCTAATATACAGAAAAAAATTTAAAAAGCTAACATTCTATCATACAGTTTCTCTATTAACTTCTTTTTCTGATCAAGTGGCTAAAGTTCATTCTGAGTTTTGGGATAAGCAACAAGTTTACTTAGAATTTTAAATTTTTTTTTTTCAACGTTTATTTATTTTTGGGACAGAGAGAGACGAAGCATGAACGGGGGAGGGGCAGGGAGAGAGGGAGACACAGAATCGGAAACAGGCTCCAGGCTCTGAGCCATCAGCCCAGAGCCTGACGCGGGGCTCGAACTCCCGGACCGCGAGATCGTGACCTGGCTGAAGTCGGACACTTAACTGACTGCGCCACCCAGGCGCCCCAAAATTTTAAAAATGACAAGTAGGATCCAATAATTACAACAAAGAAATACCAACTTGAGAACAAACCAATTACATGACTAACATTTGTAACAAGTCTCTGTTTACTCTTTAAGAACCTTTTTTCCTATTAAAATGTCTCACTGATAAGAAAATGTAAAATATTTTCTTTTTCTTAGAACAGATGTTTTGGTATCCTACAGATAATATAAGGACTTAGCAAATTTTCTGTAAACAGTTTATGCATAATCAACAACATAAATTATCTTAGAAGAAAACAAATTATCAATTATTAACTTATATTCATGTTTGACCCTGTCTAAAGAATTCTTGGACATGACTACTACTAAATTATAATGAAGGCCTTATAATTTTAAATTTTAAGAAGAAAGTTTTATGCAGTTTTGAATCTGATATACTACATTATTGAAATTTCAACTATTTTTGCCAAAAGTAAAAGGTAACTAAAATCTCTCACAACTTACCTATTATAATATCGGCCTCCCATCATAAACTGATTGTTTGGTGTTGGACATATTTTAAATCGCTGAATATTTTCATTGGTCCGAAAGTAAAGTGAATAATCACCAGGAGTATTGTCTGAAGGCCTCACAAGAAAACTGCAGACTTGGCCAACTGTAAAAATGAAGCTGTTAGTTTTATTTCCTAATTATCAAATAAAAAAGAAAAAAAATGTTAAGTATCCTAATTATAAAGTACATTCAAAAGTCATAAACTTTCACCAGGAACTTGCTTTATAATAAAGACTATTTTAACACATTTTTGTATTTTCTAGTTTATGAGTCACAACCGCCCATGATGTTGCATTTCTGTAACACATAAAAATACAGAAGTCTACAGCAGTGATTTCTGGTTAATAATGTCTATACTTGTCATAACTTAGAAAGAATAACCTAACAGAGAATATGGGGTAAAATGGCCATATACTGTCTGTAAATCCTCTTAGTAAGAATAGTCAATAAATTACAAACAGTAAATTTTGTTTAGGAATACTCTATTTAATCAATGCTTCTGATTAAACATGAAAAAGTACTAACTATAGGGGCACCTAGGTGGCTCAGTTAGTTAAGTGTCTGACTCTTGATTTCAGCTCAGGTCACAATCTCACAGTCTTGAGATCAAGCCCCACATCACACTCTGTTGACAGTGCAGAGCCTCCTTGGGATTCTTTCTCTTCCTCTCTCTGCCCCTGCCCCACTCATTCTCTCCAAAATAAACAAACACTTAAAAAAATAAAAAGTAATAACTGTAATAAAATAGTGCCAAAGCTTATAAAGGTTGATTAAAAATGGAATATGTGGGGGCGCCTGGGTGGCGCAGTCGGTTAAGCGTCCGACTTCAGCCAGGTCACGATCTCACGGTCCGTGAGTTCAAGCCCCGCATCAGGCTCTGGGCTGATGGCTCAGAGCCTGGAGCCTGTTTCCGATTCTGTGTCTCCCTCTCTCTCTGCCCCTCCCCCGTTCATTCTCTGTCTCTCTCTGTCCCAAAACTAAATAAACGTTGAAAAAAAAAATTAAAAAAAAAAAATAAAAAAAATAAAAGAAAATGGAATATGTGTACACCTCATCAAAATCAGTACATGTACACTACATTTCATTTAATAGGTAAGAACCTGAAAAGTCACATAAAAATAAATTATCATATTTTAAGATTTTCTCACTAATTTTAGGGAAGTCTTTTTGATATCTTTGATAGGCAGTGACTCTTAAAACTAAAATGCTTAGTTTTCTCTTTGTCTTAAGTACTAATCAAACAGGAAACATCAGAACTTGATTGCTTTTAGGAAAACACAATAAACACTTAGAATATGAGATGTAATTTTCATGTAAATTATCGACAGCTCCAATCATCTAGCCAAGACACTTACTACCAAGTAATTTCATGTTCAATACAAAGAATAGGAATTCATGCAAAATTATGCATGCAAGTGCTTAGGTGCACTTTTCAGAGGAAAATATCACCAGATTCTTAAAAGAGCACATGACCCAAAGGAAATAAAAAGTAACGTATAGAAATTAAGTTTAGCTCCTTTTCAAGTTGAAATGCCTAAAACAAGAATGAGTGCTTCAAATCCTTGATGGTGCAAGTTCAAAAATATAAACTTATATTCAAAATTCAGTACATTCATTAAAATAAATATTTTGGTTCCACTCTCAAGGCTGATAGCATGTCATGTTGGTTGAGGGTCTGGTGTCTATTACTACCATGCAGCATCATCATGTTTATTTTTAACCTGCTTAACCTACATCCTCACAAGAAAATCAAACACCTCTGAAACTGTCTTGACTCTTTCAAAAGAGCCAAGAATTAATTATATTAAGCTGCAATTCCTGTAATTCAAAACAATAATTCAGATAACACCTTTAATAATCACTATATACAGAAACTATCAAACACTGGTTGTTTTTAAAGAACTAATATTTCTCAACTGTAGATTGTGGCTTAAACTGGTCTCAAATCCTTATAAAGTGTAACCACACTTTACTAAATATCTTTACTAAAGAGATATTTTGTAGTTAAATTAATTCAGTATTAAATGTTAGGATACTTTTTTTTTTTTTATTACATTTTTTTTTTCAACGTTTATTTATTTTTTTTGGGACAGAGAGAGACAGAGAATGAACGGGGGAGGGGCAGAGAGAGAGAGGGAGACATAGAATCGGAAACAGGCTCCAGGCTCTGAGCCATCAGCCCAGAGCCTGACGCGGGGCTCGAACTCACGGACTGCGAGATCGTGACCTGGCTGAAGTCGGATGCTTAACCGACTGCGCCACCCAGGCGCCCCTTAAATGTTAGGATAAATGATGACAGGATTGTTTCTAATTTAAATGATAAACCCACAATATAAGTCAATTTTTACTTTACATACCTCTATAACCAGAGTTTTAGGAAAGGTTGAAATTAATATATTTTAAATAAGGCACAGTTCTGTAATTCCACAAGTGTACAAAGATAAATGCAAGAACATCTGCTAGAGCAAAAAAATAAAAACTACACAATATTCCTCTATAGATATAAAAACCATAATTATCTAACAGAAGCTTACGGCCATTCAAAAGAATAATGAAAACTTATATAAGCAGATATGGAATGATCACCCAAAATAGATTCTAACATGAAAAAACTGTGTTGCACATTCCTGTGAATGTGTGTGGAAGGGGCATGTTTAGGGGTGCATGCAGAAGTGAAGAAGGGAGATACATACAGACACTTAAAACTTACAAAAATACAGAAAAAAACCTCTCATCTGGTGCTGCTTCTAGTGAAGAAATTGGGAACTCAGACAGAAAGAAACACATGTCACTGAATTTTATACTGCATATATGTATTCAACTAAAAAATACCAGATAACAAGTACACCAGTTTCTCTGTGGTGGGCAAGAAATTACAGTATGTATAAATATCAAATTAGTGCTAAAGGCAAAACAGATGATAAATTGTTGGTTTTCTCTTTTACTTTTTTAATAAAGATATTAGAAAAGGCAAGTGAATATACAATTACCTGTCATTAATAAGTTATAAGCTTCTTGTTTGGAAATTTTCCCATGGAACCATCTTAAAAGGAGAACAAATTAAATATGTGAATCTAAAGTCCTTTTTGCTGTTATACAATCAAAATTAAACACAAGTTTAATTCAAGGTGCAATAATGAAATAAATACAAATACAAATTATCAAATTATCTTATTCCTTCTACATTTATGTTACTACACTTTGTTAAACACACATACTTTCAACAAAATATAGAAAAATCAGGGACTAGTATGAACTATAATTTCCTTATTAGTTAACAATACAAAAACAGCAATGATTTTAATTCTGAGAATGACAAACTGTTATATGCTTACATCATAGCTAGTGTTCTCTTTTCTTTGTATTAGGAGGGATGGTACAGGTAGAGCCCACTACAGATTTCTCCAGAAAAAAAATTACTCAGTGAATTTTCCTCACATTACTCTCAAAATGAACTTCCCCTACAATAGGTGATAGGTTCTCTCTTGAAAGAAAATAGACCTGACTAGTTAATACTTTCCTTAAAGTCAGAAAATAAGGCTGAGCCATGACAAAGACTGGATACCAGCATCAAGACCTGAAGTAAAAGAATGTCTTAGCATTCCTAATTCTGTTTGAGCTGATAGCATAACAAATTAGATGGCTAGAGTATTTTAGTTTCTGTATACTTAAAATAAGCATTTAGAAATTATTATAAATGGCATTATAGTCAAGATCCACTGCATATAACTAAAGTATTTAAATTTTACCTTAAAATAAAATGACACATCTGGTTTTAAAAATTATTAGTAATTAAATTTCTTAAAATCTCCTTTCATTTACCTGAAGATCTATTATCTATCTTGTTGATTAGCACCTGTAAAGCCAAGCTGACAACCCTAGATCATACCTCTATTACTTTGTCATTAATTCTTAGAATCTACTATTATTTTTGACGGTAGCTTAAAAAACAAATTGGAAAGTAAAAATACTAGAAGACTAAAACAAAAAATCAAGAACCATCTAAATGCTGCCTACAAGAGACTCATTTCAGACCTAAAGACACATGCAGATTGAAAGTGAAGGGATGAAAAACATTTACCAGGCAAATGGAAGTGAAAAGAAAGCTGGGGTAGCAATACTTTTATCAGACAAAATAGACTTTTAAAACAAAGACTGTGAACAAGAGACAAAGAAGGACATAATAAAATAATAAAAGGAATGATCTAATGAGAGGATATAACACTCATAAATATCTATGGACCCAACATGGAGGCACCTAAATACATAGTGCTATTAACTCTATTAAGATTTAAAGGAAGAAACTGACAGTAATACAGTAACAGTAGAAGACTTAAACATCCCACTTATATCAGTGGATAGATCATCCAGACAGAAAACCAACAAGAAAAGAGTGGTTTTGAATGACACATTGGACATTAGACTGGATGGACCTAACAGATACATACAGGACACTGCATAACACTTCCCAGGGTAAATCACATTAGCCCACAAAAAAAATTCAAGACATTCAAAAAGAATGAAATGCAAAAAGGCTGAAATAATATCATGCATCTTATCTTTCCACAATGTTATGAAACTAGAAATCAATCATGAGAAAAAAATCTCCAAATAACATAAATACATATAGACTAAATAACATGCTACACTGAACAATGAATGGGTCAACCAAGAAATCAAAGAGGAAATCAAAAAATACATGAGACAAATGAAAATCAAAACAGTCCAAAATCTTTGGGATGCAGCAAAAAATGTTCTAAGAGGGAACTTTATAACAATACAGGCCTACTTCAAGAAATAAGAAAAATCTCAAATAAACAATCTAACCCTAAGACCTAAAGGAGCTAGCAAAGAAGAACAAGGCCCAAAGTCAAAATAAAGAAGGAAATAATAAAGATTTGAGTAGAAATAAAAGAAACAGAAACAAAAACAAAACAAGCAACAGAAAAAGATCAATGAAACCAAGAGCTGGTTCTTAGAAAATATATGCAAATTATATTAAACCTTTAGATAGACTCATAAAGGAGAAAAAGAGAACTGAAGGAAATATAATCAGAAATGAAGAATGAGAAGTAACAACCAACATCACATAAATACTAAACACTGTAAAATAAACTGGACAATCTAGAAGAAATGAATAAACTCCTGGAAACAAATATTATTCCAAAACTGAATCATGAAGAAACAGAAAATTTGAATAGATTGGTTAATAGCAATGAGACAAACTCAATAAGCAAAAATTCACAAAAAACAAAAGTCCAGGACCAGATGACTTCACAGATGACTTTCACAGGTGCCATCTATCTACCAAACATTTAAAGAAAAGTTAACACCTATTGTTCTCAAACTATTGCAAAAAATAGAAGAGGAAGAAAAACTTCCAAATTCGTTCTTCAAGACCAACATTAATTACTCTGATACCAAAACCAAAGACACTACAAAAAAAAAAAAAAATCTGAGTAACACATGTAAAAATCCTCAACAAAATACCAGCAAACCGAATTCAACACATTAAAAAAAAATGATTCACCACAATCAAGCAGGATTTATTCCAGGGATGCAAGTGTGGTTCAATATTTGCAAATCCATCAACGTGATACATCACATTAACAAAAGAAATGATAAAAACCATATGATCATCTCAACAAATGCAGAAAAAAGCATTTCACAGAGTACAACATCCATTCTTGATAAAAACTCTCAACAAACTAGGTTTAAGAGGGAACATACTTCAACATAACAAAGGCCATATATGAAAAACCCACAGGTAACATCATACTTAATGATGAAAAACTAAGACCTTTTCCCTTAAATTCGGGAACAAGACAAGGTCCTCTCTCACCAATTTAATTCGACAGACTACTGTAAGTCTTAGTTGAAGCAATCAGACAAGAAAAAGAAGTAAAAGGCATCAAACAGGTAAAGAAGAATTAAAACTTTCACTATTTGCAGATGACATGATACTGTATACGAATAACCCTGCAAAATGGTGAAGCTGCTCTGGAAAACAGTGTGGAGATTCCTCAAAAAATTAAAAATAGATCTACCCTATGACCCAGCAATAGCACTGCTAGGAATTTACCCAAGGGATACAGGAGTACAAATGCATAGGGGCACTTGTACCCCAATGTTTACAGCAGCACTTTCAACAATAGCCAAATGATGGAAAGAGCCTAAATGTCCATCAACTGATGAATGGATAAAGAAATTGTGGTTTATATATACAATGGAATACTACTTGGCAAGGAGAAAGAACAAAATATAGCCTTTTGTAACAATGTGGATGGAACTGGAGAGTGTTATGCTGAGTGAATTAAGTCATACAGAGAAAGATACCGTATGTTTTCACTCTTATGCGGCTCCTGAGAAACTTAACAGAAGACCGTGGGGGAGGGGGAGGGGGGAAAAAGAGAGGGAGGGAGGCAAACCATAAACGACTCTTAGTTAACTGAGAATAAACTGAGGGTTGATGGGGGGATGGAAGGGAGGAGAAAGTGGGTGATGGGCACTGAGGAGGGCATATGCTGGAATGAGCACTGGGTGATGTATGGAAACCAATTTGACAATAAATTTCATATTAAAAAAAAGAAAACAATCCCATTTACAACTGCACCTGAAATAATAAAATACTTAGGAATAAGCTTAAAGGAAATGAAAGACCTGTACCCTAAAAACTATAAAACACTGATAAACTGAAGATGACACAAACAAATGGAAAGATATTCCATACTCATGACTTGGAAGAACACTGTTAAAAGGTCCATACTATCCAAAGCAAACTATAGATTCAAGGCAATCCATATCAAAATACCAACAGCATTTTTCACAAAACTATAACAAATAATCTTAAAATTTGCATGGAACCACAAAAGACCCCCAAGAGCCAAAGCCATCTTGAAAAAGAAGAACAAAACTGGAGGTATCATAATCCCAGATATAAAGATATACTACAAAGCTGTAGTAATCAAAACAGTATGGTACTGGCAAAAAATAGTACACAAAAAACAAAAAACAAAAACCCAGACCCAATAGATCAATGGAACAGAAAAGAGAGCCCAGAAATAAACTCACAATTATGTGGTCAATTAATCTAGGGCAAAGGAGTCAACAATATATGCTGGGGGAGAAAAACAGTCTCTTCAATAAACGGTGTTGAAAAAACTGGACACGTACATGCAAAAGAATGAAAACTGGGTTACTCTCTTATACCATACACAAAAATGAACTCCAAATGGATTAGAGACATAAAGGGGGACCTGAAAACATAAACCTCCTAAAAGAAAACACAGGCAGTAATTTCTTTGACATCAGCCATAGAAATATTTTTCTAGATAGGTCTCCTCAGGCAAAGGAAGCAAAAGTAAACTATTGAGACTACATCAAAATTAAAAGTGTCTGCACAGTGAAAACCTACTGAATTTGCAAATGATGTGTTTGATAAGGGATTAATATCCAAAATATATAAAGAACTTCTAAAACTCAACTCTAGAAAAATAAGTATTTCAATTAAAAAAATGGGCAGAGAGGCACCTGGATGCTTCAGTCGGCTAAGGAACGGATTCTCAATTTTGGCTCAAGTCATCATCTCAGGGTCATGAGATGGAGCCCTGAGTCAGGCTCCATGCCCAGCTTAAGAGTCTCTCTTTCCCTCTCTCTCTCTCTCCCCTCCCCTGTTCATACTCTCAGTCTCATTCTCTGTTTCTCAATAAAAAAAAAAAAAAAGTGGGGGGGAGGGGAGGGCAGAGAACCTGAGTAGACATGTTTCCAAAGAAGACAGATATATCCACTCCTATGGTTAATGTCATGTAATTTACAGTAGCCAAAATATGGAAGCAACCCAAGTGCCCAAGGATAGATGAATGGATAAAAATGTGGTATATACATACAATGGAATATCAGCCATAAAAAAGAAAGAGATTTTTGCCATCTGTATCAACATGGATAGAAGTCAGTCAGACGGAGAAAGACAAATATACGATTCAACTCATGTCTGGAATTTAAGAAACAAAATGAACAAACAAAGAAAGATAAACAAAAAACACTCTTAAATACAAAGAACAAACTGGTGGTTGCCAGAGGGAGGAAGGCATGGGGATGGGGGAAACAGATAGGGGGGATTAAAAGTACACTTATCCCAATGAACACTGAGTAATATATAGAACCATTGAATAATTATTTATATTGTACACCTGAAACAAATTTAACATTGGATTTAATTATACTCCAATTAAAAATTTCTTAATAAAAATTAGAAATTCCTCTACATAAAAAAAAGCTCATTGTATATTATGTATGTTAATAAATTCAGCGTTGTTTCACTGAATGAATGTGTTCAGAGCACTGTGCTGTATTTAATACATTCTGGAAAGGCACATTAAAAATTACTTCTGAGCATGCTAATTATATATATGAATAAGTATAGTGTTATTTCAGTAAAAAAGATATATACCCAAAAATAGCTGGAAAATAAAAATACTACAAGTCTAAAACATGTAAGTGCTCTAAAGCCCAGTGTTACAGATTTAGAAGCTGATAACATTGTTTTAAATTACCCATACTATTACTTATCAAAATATAACTGAATATTTACCTTTTCACATGAATGAAATGTTAAACTTTTAAATTCCCTCTTTAACATTATTCCCACCATTAACTCATTAACTCAATGCAAATTATGAATACTATACAGCAAGTACACAACAAGTGGAGCAATCCAGGCTTCCTTAAAAGGTAGTAATGTTCCATACTGCATTCAAGTATAATCTAAATGACCATTTCCTACAAATGCTAGAACAGGGTTTTTATATTCTGGGGGAGAGATGAGTAGATACCCTCAAAGGCTATTCCTATATTTTTATAGCAAGAATAAAGAAAAACAAGGGAATTCCAAGTGAGGAGCACCAAACGGGGTTTAGAGAACAAATCGGCAATAATGATTTTGTGAAAGAAGTAGATCTGAGTTTCCTCATTCAGACATTTATTACCTATATGTAAAATGTACATATTTCAAACACATGGTTTACACTAATGATAGAAAGAGGAGTCCCTGTTCTTACAAAGTTCCCATTCCAATAAGAAAAAGCAACACAAATACTGTATAACTACAAAAACAATGTCAAAAATATAATAAAGTGCAGTGATAGAAATGCACAGAGGGCATTTTTGGAATAAAAGAGGAGGGCACCATCTCTATGGAACATGTGAGGGAGAAGATAAAGGAAGACTTCTTGGGAAGTGATAAGTGAGTTAAGTCATTAAGTAAGAATAGAAATTAACCAAACATAATGCAGTGGTATTCTGACCTAGAAAGTAGCTTAGACTAAGGTGAACAACAGTTTTACACATTTGAAGATCGACAAGCTGGAGAGTAGAATATAAACATAAAAGAGATATGACTAGTAAAGGACACAATAGTCAGATGAGAGGATCGTTTCAGGCTCTGCTAAGGTAAATATGACAGAGAATAAGGTAATGCTTTTAAGTGCAAAAGTGATGCAGTCAGATATGGGTTTTAGGAAGATTATGCTTGCTACTGGAAGAAAGGATTTAAAGAGACTGAAAGCATCAAAGAAAACCAACTTGGAGGTTACTGCTACATCAAGTCCTGTTAAGAAATTAGAAGAACAGACCTATAAATACAGAGAACCAACGGATGGTTGCCAGAGTGGAGGATGGGCAAAAGGAATAAAGAGGAGTGGGGGATACAGGCCTCTAGTTTGGAATGAGTAAGTCACAGGAACAAAAGGCATACCATAATGAATATAGTCAAGGATGCTGTAATAATGATGTATGGTGACAGATGGTAGCTACACCTGGGGGGCACAGGGCATCATGTACAGAATTGTTCAATCACTTTGCTGTACACCTGCAACTAATGTAACACTGTGTGTCATCTATCGTCAATTAATTTTTTTAATTAAAAAAAAAAATAAAGAAAAGGGCCTGAACTAGAGTATGGTTGCTTAAGATTGAGAAGAAGACACACATTCAAGAAATATTCTAGGGGCACCTGGGTGGCTCTGTCGGTTAAGCGTCTGACTTCAGCTCAGGTCATCATCTCGCAGTTTGTGAGTTTGAGCCCCATGTCGGGCTCTGTGCTGACAGCTCAGAGCCTGGAGCCTGCTTTGGATTCTTTGTCTCCCCGTCCCTTGGTCCCTCGGTCCCTCCCCTGCTCATGCTCTGTCTCTCTCTGTCTCTCAATAATAAATGTTCAAAAAAAAAAAGAAATATTTTAGAAAACAAAATTATCAGGACTTGATGTCTATATCATTGTTAAAAGGGAGCCAGAAAGAAACACAGTTCAAGTTACATTTGTTTAGTCTCAAAGAGCACTCATGGATGCTACTGAGGTTGCTTCACTGCCAGTCTCCACCTTAAGAAATTAGAGGGAGCTGAGAAATACATAAAATAAGTCAACAGCGCAAATTTAGCTTACACTAAATACCAAATGAGTAGATAATTACAAAGTTCAGAGATGTACTAACTAAAAAACATTCCCAGCAAAAGTGGGATTTATACTTTATGCTGTGAGAAAACTGGATGAAGCTTTAAATATTTAGTGGCATGTGACCAACATTTTTTTTCTTTTCTTTTAAAAATATATCTATGGTATTATTTTAAATAGGGATAAAAATACAGATTTCTTTTTTTTTTTTTTTCAACGTTTATTTATTTTTGGGACAGAGAGAGACAGAGCATGAACGGGGGAGGGGCAGAGAGAGAGGGAGACACAGAATCGGAAACAGGCTCCAGGCTCTGAGCCATCAGCCCAGAGCCTGACGCGGGGCTCGAACTCACGGACTGCGAGATCGTGACCTGGCTGAAGTCGGACGCTTAACCGACTGCGCCACCCAGGCGCCCCTAAAAATACAGATTTCAACTGTATCTTGAAAATCACGAAGATCTCGCAACACTGGACTCCCGTTTTTGCACACATCAATTACAGCAGTCAACTTACTGCAGGGAAATATTACTAGTTTTTGGCTTCCCACTCTCTAATACAAAGAGAGAATGTTAACTGCCATGTATCACCATACTTTGCACTGTTGTTTGTACTGTAGGGAGCCAGTTCCATGTACCTCAATCTTCATCATAGAAGGAAAATAAGAAAGATCAGCATTATTTTAATTTGGGAAAAATAAGAATATTTATACCTGACCCATTCCATTTGCTTACATTATCAGTATGCCTCCCCCAAACACTAATTAGAATTTGTAATGTGATACAGGTAGAGGGAAGACTTCACACAAATACAGTCAACAATGTACCATCTCACTCATGGAGGCTATTTTGCACCTACACAAACAACAAGGAAAATAGATTCAGAAAACATTTCATATGTTCTACTTGAAGGAAGCGTCAGGAACTAAGTGAGGTTTACTGAAAGTGGAGAATTCAGCTTACTGTTTTTGTATTCTAATGGTTAGAAAAGAGAATAAGCAAACACTTGAGAGGCAACCTTTAAATTGCATTCATCAACACTGACAGGATGGTAAGGAAAAAAAGTGTTCCACTGAAAAGAGATCAAAAGATGAACGGTCTTAATTAAAATCATGAGTAAGACAGAATTGGGATCAAGAGTTAACGTCTTTAAAAGAAAATTTTTATGCAAAGTAAATGAGGGATGAGCAAAACACTAAAATAGATCTCCAAGGACAATAACAAAATCAGAGTAAATTTCCCATAGGAGGTTATTGTTAACAGCTAATAACTTCTGAAATACGAGAGATGACTGTGGCAAATATTAAGTACAGTAATACCTGGTCTTTGAATTAGCCCTTACAAGATACCTAAAATCAGCCTGAAAAGATTATGAAAAAAAAAGGCCTTGTAGAATCTTAATAAATACGGTAAAGAGTCATGATCTTGCTGAAAAGTTCTCTCTCACACAAAACAAACTGAAAAAAACTGAAACATAAAATACCCAAAAGATGTGGTTACAAAAACAAGAAATGCTATAAATAAATCAGTAAGGAAACAAAAATACTATGAATCATGACATTCATGATGTTATTAATGTTGTTTATAGAAAAGCCTTTAGTTTGGTGATAGAAGAGTTCTATATAGTAAAAGGCACCATCGTTATTTAAAAATAAAACTACCCATAGATCCTAAAGAAAATTTTAACATACCAGTTCTCGAGCCAAATAAAAACCATTCTTAAGTCAGCCCCCAAAGTAGCAATTTTCTTTTAAAATAAATTTTGGCCTAAGTTTTCCAATTAGTAGGTTTACAACATAGTTTCTTTTTCCTTTTAAAAATTAACACAAACTCACATTTTGCCTTCATGTGGATCTTCTTCCCGGCCCTAAAGGATAAGATATTAAGACAGTATTTTATACAGTTTTAACTATTACATCTATTTTCATTAAAGTTAATAAAAATCATATCTTCAAACACATCTCTACCCTGTCCCTAATATTTACTTATACAAGAAAAGAGGTATCAGTTCAAGAAATGTCTTTCTAAGACTCTCTCCCTTACTTGTTGTGGTTACTCTAATCCAGGCCCTTGTTCTCTCTTTTCTTCGACAGTTACCAAAGCCGAACTAATTTAATTACCTCTGTGCCCTGTCTCACCCCACGATCTCACCACTCCAATCTGGATTCTTCAGTTTCAACTGCAACTTTGTCCTGCACTAAGGTACACCAAACAAAAAACAAACAAACAAACAAACAAAATGTAAAAACCAAACCTTTAATACTGCTCTACTTCCTAAAAATTCCTTTTATAAAACCAAAATCCTTTATCATAGAACTCAAGTCTACATTTCCTGTCTCATACTACCAACTCTCTTAAGCTATCTATACCATGGTCACACATAACTACCTATTTGCTAATCCACATTCTCCTACCACCTAGCTGATTCTTTTTAACCTAGGATGTCTTTTTCACTCACTGTTTCCTACCTGTTTCCTACTATCTAGGTAGGATCTTCTTCAAATACTACCTCCTCAGTGAAACAATGAGTCCCTAGAACATAAATATAAACTTTTACTTTAAATCAAAAAGACATCCTTCTTTTATCATCTTTTTAACCTTACCTATTTGGCATTCCTATTATTTAAGATACACTGGTGTTATTTATTCATTCCGGTATAGTGGCTACATGCATCGTAACCTCTTACCTATTCTTTAACACCTACCACCACCATAATCACTAGCACAATGCTGTTCATATAGGATGCACTGAATATTTTTGAGGTGTACCTCTAGGACCCAGCAAAACTGGGTATCTGGCACCAAGTCTTCACTGAATAATGAAGGAAAGAGTAGAAAAATAGTCTATCTGTCCATGGATTTACTTCCCTCAATTTTTCCTCACTCATCAAATACCTACCCAAAGTAAAACCACACACTCACTGAATGCCTACTATATGAAAGCAGTATGCTAAAAAACAAACAAAAAAACCCCCACAAAAACAAAATGTATTATCATTGCCCAAAAGGAGTTCAACTCTATAGAACTGGTTTACACCATAAATTAATTTTATACAGTGTAGTAAAATACAGAATTAACAAGGTGCTATAAAAACACAAGAGAAAACAATTTAGACTAAGATAGGCATAAAACCTCTGTGAAAAAAGGGGCAACATCTGGGCTGAATTGATAAAAATGAATCAAATTTTACAAGTTAGTGGTGTAGCAGGGCAAGAGTGTCAAGGAAGAGGAAAAAGTATAGGCAAAGAGATATTCATTCAAGAAACATTTGCTGAATGTTTACTAATACTAGACACTATTCTGCTATGGGAATACATCACTGAATTAGAGACAAAAATTCTCACAGAGCTTACATTCTAGATTTTAAGGCATAAAAGTATAAATGTGCTTGGAGAACAGTAATTAGAAGTTCAGAGCGGGAAAATCCTTAAATCCAACCACCAAAGTAATGTCTGAAATCTAGACAATCTCTAAATGGCTTTTCAACCTACAAGGAATCACTATGCTCCAATGAAGACCATTATGAAAACTTATTATACATATTAGTGTGAAACCTATTTATAATTCTAACTTGAAACTATTCCACTATTGATTCAAAGTATGACTATATTCCTTTTTAGCAGCCACATCACATTTTTTGTTCATACTGAGTTATTAAATTGTTTTTATTTTTTTCCTTTTATTGACATGAGGTCATGTCTCTTTACCTTAAATTGAGCTTTTTTTTTTTTTTTCTGTACTCCTTGGATAACTTACACTTATTCTTCTTTAAGTTTACCTAGTTGGATTTGACCCAGAATTCAAGAGCTAAAGAAAAGTTAAACTATACTATAAATCCTTCAAATAATCACAAAAATGGGGGAAAAGGGGTTATAGCAAGGAGAAAAAAAAATCCAACATAAAAAATTTTAACTAAGAAATTTCATAAATAAAACCAGTGAGATTCTTCAGTTTGAACACTTCTGGCCTATATGGAATAAATATCCCTTCCTACTGTAAAATTCCAAATAGTAACCTAGGAATTCGAAGTTCTAATGCCAGCTCCTCTATTAAGTAACTATGTGTATGGAATTTATCATACCATTTCCTCAACCTCCCTCCACTTTTCGTCAGTATGTTTTACTTTTACATATCAAGTTCTATTAGTCAAAAGAATAACAAAGACAAATATTCTCCCTGCTGTCTTCCTGCAACAATAATCAAAGCACAGGTTTCAGAATATTACCAGGTTCATGACATATTTTAAAAACAGTAGCTCTGAAGGTTATGAAAGATAAAAGGAAACCATTCCATCACCCTAACCAAATCCAAAAAGGAAGGGTGAATTCCAAAACTGTAATATTTTGGATATGATTCAGTGATACTGAATACTATCTCCGAAATGCAAATACTGTTTGAATGCAGACCTGCTATTAAGAAATGCACAATTATTTATAGTGATAAGATTTCTAATACTATATTATGTGGTGACAATGAAAATGTAGAAACATGTGATAATGTATGTGTAATATAACTAAGCTTTTCCAAAGTTACTAGAAAGTTATACATATATTTGGGAGATGAAGAATTTGAAAGCAAACATGGACAACTATTTGAATGAGATTTCCATGATCAGTGACATAATGTCACTTAAGAGAAAAACCACCAAGACGACAAAAAGAGATACAAATAAGCACAAATGTTAATGTTCTTTATTCTTAGAAACTCATAAAAACTTTCTGAAAATTGGCAGTTAAAGATTAAAACATGCTAGCCTAATTATGGTCTTTACAAAAAATAACATTTATCACAGTAAATACATTTTAATGAAAAATTCCTTGTACTTAGGAATTAAGTTTCTCATTAAAAAAAATGTTTCACAACTAATTTCCATGATTATGGACAAGTTCCAAAAATGTACAAAACACTGACAATTCTGAGAGTGAGAAGAAAAGAACAAAACTTACCACCTCTTCCACTAAGTCTTCAACGATAAGGCCCTGTTCATCTGTTCTTAGATTTGTAACCCACATCCATCCATCTTCTAATTCATTATGAACAATAAACATATCTCCTTTTAGGAAACTGAAAGTGACAATTATGAAGTTATTAAAATTGAATTAAAGTTTTAAACAGGGAAAAATGACTAATCACGTAATACAAGAGATACTATGATATTGGAAAATGCAAGAAATTAAAGTCAAATACTCTGGATTTTTGTCCTGTTTCTGGCATTACCTAAATGTAAAACTTTGAAGCCACTTAACAATCTGAATCTTAATTTCATCACGTGTAAATGGTATCTGCACCAATGGATTATTATTACATTCAAGTTGGAATGTTTGTAAACAATAATTATATATGCATTACAAGCTTTAGGGTGTAACTCCCAAGAAAACTGACTTAAAAATTTAAGCTTCTGTGTAATTATCTTTCAGATATGGTTTAGATATAAAATCATAATATAGTTAATTCATTACACATAAACAAGACACAGTTACTTTGGAAAAACTTTATTTTGAATAAGCACCATTAGTCTAATCAGCATATGTTTATGAGAATTAATATTTTTCTCATAAAGAACGTTAAGATTTATTTAATTTACTTAGATACCCATGATACTACATACCATTCTTTTTGTTTGAAAGTGGTAGTAAAGCATTTGAAAATGTATGAATGTTTTTTCTGTTACAAATTTCTGAGTAGAGGGAAACACACAAACTAGTTTCTTTTCCTTGGAATCTAGATGTTTGCAACCTCCACCAAATCACAGGAGGAGTAAGTTAGTTTTATACTGATGCCATCTATCAACATCAGTAATTCACTTAAGTGTCCTTTTAAGCCTGAATGAATGCCTGTGAACATTTAAGGTTTCAAGATTGATTGGCTGCTACCATTAACCCTACATCTATATCCATGTCTGTCAAATATTTTTTTAAATCAATTTTCCTTTCAATCTTAATTTTCAGAAACCAAACTTCCCTTAAGTAAATCTTTTCTCATACTTCTGAAAACCGTTTTTCTCCGGAATATCTCAAGCCTGTTTCTTATACAAATTCAAGAAAAGAAAACTTGTACACAATACTTTGGGTGATCGCTGTGTGAATGAGCATGACATACACTGCATTCTATCTTGACACTACAATCCTTGTTAACAGTGACCAATATTTAACTCACTGATGAGCAGCAGACAGCAGACATTACCTCTTAGCCAAATATGTTATTCCTTTCTAAAACCAACCTCCTAAACAACTACATTAAAAAAATATTAATTATGAGTAAAAAAAGGAATACATATGGACAAGAAGTAAAAGAGAAAGGAGAAGTGACAAGTTACATTTCTTGGTCAAAAGTAACCATAAGAGAATTTATATTTTTAATTTTGACTTTTGTTGTTGCTAGAACACTATGGTGCAAAAATGAAAAAAAAATTAAAATAAAAAGCTTACTAGCACAAACAATACAATCACAAGATTCTTTATGTATTATTTTGCATTCTTCCTCAAAAAAGGTTAAAACGCCTTATTAAATCTCATTACTCTTCATATGTTTTTACCTAAAAACAAGACAAAACAAAAAACTTCACAGATATATACAAATTTTAAAAGACTTAGGGGCACCTGGCTGGCTCAGTTGGTGGAGCACGCAGCTCTTGATCTTGGGGTGCACATTCTAATTTTTGTTTAAATTTTCATCTTCCTAGATCAGTAGTTCTCAGTTTTGAGGTTCTCTTAGGAGCCCTATATACTCTTAAAAACTGACAACCTAAAAGGCTTTGATTTAAATAAATTCTACCCATTTAGATTTATCATATTAGATTTAAAATACAAATGTTTTAAGGTATTTACTAATTCTTAAAAAAAATACACCCCATTATATATAACATAAAGAATATGAAAAATTATATTTTTACAAGTTAGTGACAGTATTATTTCACATTTTTGCAAATCTCAACATCTGTTTCAACTGAAAACTACTCGGTTCTCCTATTTCTACATTCAATCTGTTGCTTTATGTTTTTTTTATCCGAAGTATATGAAGAAAAATCTGGCCTCACAAAAAATATGTAGTCATGAAAGGGGTACTTTAATAGCCTTTGAGATTGCATAATTATAGATATTCTATGATGTAACAGCAAAAGCTCAGCAAGTGGTACTTGAAGGCTAGTTGTAATGTGGACTCTAAAACTGCAGCAAGAACTTTCTGTATCCCATTCCATTAAAATGTATTTGTCCATCTTGCACTCTGAATGGATCTTTACCTAGGCAGAATTCTTTAACAGCGTGCATTGTTCATTTAGAAAATATTGGTTCACTGAGCTATGTAGACCTTTCAGACATAAATACATTTTACACAATCAAAACATCACATTCTTTAGTATCACCACCAATCTCATCAGAAAAATCATGAACTATTTATATTTAGGAAGCTGTCAAACTCCTGATGGCAGATACAGGGTTTCTAAAATCCTCATTTTTTTATTCCAAGCTCAAATTTTGTCATTGGCAATAAATACTGCCAGTTATTTCCCCTGAAGTAACATAAAACAATCACTTTACCAAAAAAAAAAAAAAAAAAAAAAAAAAAAAAAAGAAAGAAAGAAAGAAAAGAAAAGAAAAGTCAAATCCTCTAGTCTGAATAACCATAGTTTGCCTGTCAGTCATTCTATTAAGTATATGTGGTATACACAAAAGCAGAAGCTACCTCAGCTCTCAACTCAATGCTCCACTCATGCAGCCAAGGCACTTTGTGCATACTTCCCATTTCATCACACCAGTTTTCATCACAGAGAAGATTAAAAAGATAGTCATCATACAGAATATTAAAAGGGTTGAGATTTAATAAAATACATTTTGTAGTTGCACCAAGAAAAACCTTAGAGGACACTGGCTGATAATGTTTACCTCTAAGTGTGTGGCAGTGAAGAACACCATACACTGTGGTGCCCCTGCCTTAATCTGTCCTAAGGTCCTAATAGATTTACTGCTCTGCTCGTTGCTCTTGTACCATCAGTGTACATGTATGTCACAGTGGAAAGGGTATATTTTATCTTAGTCTTATTAAGAAAGCAGTTTGGTTCTCGTGAACCCTCTAAAGGGATCTCAAGGATCCTCGAAGTTACATGGATCACACTTTGAGCACTGCTGTTTTAGATGATTCACTGGGAATTTACAAGTTATCCAAACTTCCTGAATTTGTAGTTCACCATTGTTCTTCATTATTGTATACATTTCCTTCCTTCGTTTTCTTTCATTTGCTTTTCCTGCTTAGATCACAAATAAAGGTACGCCAATAAAAACTAAATGAGAAGTTATTTTGTGGACAATCATATAAAAATGGAATCCTTATTTTGAAATTCCAGATACTTGAATCTTTTTTAAATTATCCTATTTTTAGAAATTTCACTATGCCCCGAAGTTATCGCTGTATTTTAAATGCTGCTGTTGATTTCAGTGAGAAGCTGTATACTCAGAATCAGTAAACATTTTGCCAGCAAGAAATAAATTTTCTATTGTAAAGTTAAACAGCTTACAGAAAGACACTGATAATTTGATAAGTATCAAATTATATAACAAATCAGTTTATGTAAAAATAATAAAACAAATTATATATAAATCAAATTATATAAAAATAATTTCTTTTTTTTTTTTTAATTTTTTTTTTTCAACGTTTATTTTTGGGACAGAGAGAGACAGAGCATGAACGGGGGAGGGGCAGAGAGAGAGGGAGACACAGAATCGGAAACAGGCTCCAGGCTCTGAGCCATCAGCCCAGAGCCTGACGCGGGGCTCGAACTCACGGACCGCGAGATCGTGACCTGGCTGAAGTCGGACGCTTAACCGACTGCGCCACCCAGGCGCCCCTATAAAAATAATTTCTAAAGATTATCACGTTCTGTAGTTCTATGCCACACTTAAACTATTCACCCATCATGTAAAATAGAAGTTTGGTCATCATTTAAGTACAAATTACAGTTAAGATATAAATGCCATGTAGTAATAAAAATTAAAGGAGAGTACAGAATATAACAATTATCCTTACTTTGTCAGAGATAGTCTAATAAAAGCTGAATTATTTCTGTCATCTTCACTGTGGCCACTCTGATCCAAATCCATATTCTGAACAAATAAGCCAAACACAAGAGTACAGGAACAATGAACTCAATATTAAAGGTACCTTCATCCTGCTACAATGCTATCTCCTCAAATTCCAAAACCTTCCTAGTCCAACAGCAATGTTTTCAAAGTGTGTCAAATGCCTGTTTCAAATGCCTATAAATGAGAATACATTATAAAATACCTTATTTCATCAGTGTCTGGAACTTTTGTGTAAGGTAGAATGGCTCGAACACGCCTTCTATCTTCTACTGGCTAGAAATCATAAAAAAAAAAAAAAGATTTATAATAGATAAATAATCTCTTCATGTCAAAGTCAAATCAGGTTATGTCCACATAAAGTTAAAACCAACAAAAATCCACATTATGAACACCACAGGATCAGTCAAACTATTTTTTACTCAGGCTATAAATACCTAAAGCCTAGAAATGCTGGTCTTGTTTCTGTTGCTGCTTTTTTAGAAATTCTTTTAACTGTATAGCCAATGTTTGTATCAAGTAATAGGAGTAACCATTTAATTTTAAATGAACTACACGGAAAATACAAATTAACCTTTTTCTAGTGAGGTAGAAGGCATTTCAGAATCTTACGGCAACTTCAGGATTAGCCCTATACAATCAGTGATTCCTCCTCACTCCTTTAAAAATATTTGTTAAGCTATCACCATACAGTATTATTAAAAAAAAAAAAAAATTTAGAAACGTAAAGACAAAATTACAGAAAAATTATTTTATTTTTTTAAAGAAGGTGGCAGTTTTGCTAATACAACAGAATTAAAATTTAATATGGTATTTCTTGAATTATAATAAACACCATAAAAAACTGAACAAGAGCTAACCTCATTAGTAAAGTGAAGTAATAAATTTTTGAAAAATATTTTATTCAAGTTTTACTTGCCTCTGGTGGTGCAACTGGATAAAGCAATTTTTCTCCTTTAAGCAAACAGGAAACATGACTGTAATAACCTATTAGGTCTGACAGTGAAGAAAAACGTCTTCCACCAATGTAGTAATCGCCACACATAGCAATAATCCTATTTGTACAGGAAAAAAAAAATACAGTATAAAAAAAATCTTTAGAGCCAATGTGGAGACCAATTTCTAAATTTAGAAATTCTAAATCTCTAAATCTCATACTCTTTTATCTACATCCTGTTTTAAAGTATCACTTATTCATATTTTCACCAATGCAAATTTACTTGAGGTTATTTCTTCTAAAAACATATATGTATATACTTGATACAAAATATTTATCTGACTTATAAACCCATTACATAATTTACTGCAATAAATATAAATCTAACTATAGATACCTCTGCTCACCTTTCATATTTAAGACTGAATAGCAATTTTAATAAATTTTCTCTGGCTAAAAGTAGCTTTATATACTCTTCAAATATTTATAGAGAACTATTTACATTTATTTATAGAGAATTATTATAATAATTTCACATTCTACATGTGGTATAAAGTACTTTGAAAACTCATTTTAAAATCTAAAAATTGGGGCACCTGGGTGGCTCACTCAGTCAATTTGTGAGATCAAGCCTAGAGTTGGGCTGTGCACTAACAGCCCAGAGCCTGCTTGGGATTCTCTCTCTACTCCTCTCTCTCTCACTCTCTTTCTCTCTGTTCTTCCCCTGTTCATGCTGTCACTGTCTCTCATAAATAAACTTATAAATAAATAAATAAATAAATAAATAAATAAAATCTAAAAGTCAAGGGTATACAACCATTTTATCAGTTAATGGTATAGGCACTATATGACTTTTTTCCCAATGTCTGCCATAAAAATGAAATTAAAGACAATATAGGTACATATATTTACACAGACTTTGATAGCTGTGCTTAAAAATCTGTATACCTTTAACTGACATGAATGATTACAAAGAATTTCAGAACAATGAAGTAAAATAAATTAAAGGGCACACACCTTGACTCTTTAAATACTGTTTCCTCAATGTGGTTACTCTGTATTTAAAAATATATTGTCCTTTATTTCTGCTTTGCCAAAGTTTCTTTATAATTCTTTATACTTTAAAAGTGATAATTATATTTGAGATTAGCATAGTAATGCCCAGTAATCTGTTTTTAAACAAAAAATGCAAGCATTCAATAATATCTACTCTATAATCATCCGTTTCAATCACTTAACTGAAAACAAATCACTTTCCCATCATTTAAATATTGCCGAATCATTCACTTTTATTAAAGCAGGTATATTTAAGAACACTACAGAAAAATCACTGTATTATACAGTCTCCCAAGAGAAATAAAGACTTACCTAAAATGATTGACAACATTTGTGTGGCTAAGGAATGAAAGTACAAAGGAGCCTGGCCTGCGATCACTCTCTCTTATAAGGTAGCTGCCGGACTTCCCTGCCTGCCTGAGGCGCTCTTCTGCTATAGTTCTGTCAAGTTTTCCATGATACCACCTAA
This sequence comes from Prionailurus bengalensis, assembly GCF_016509475.1. Taxonomy (NCBI): domain Eukaryota; kingdom Metazoa; phylum Chordata; class Mammalia; order Carnivora; family Felidae; genus Prionailurus; species Prionailurus bengalensis. The sequence continues at coordinate 150,782,483 of NC_057343.1, read as the reverse complement.
GAGGAAAAAGGTGAGATTAGAATACAAATAGCAATCAGAACATTATTACTGGTAGTTGAAAAACATACTACTAGAGGTTTTAAATACCTACATGTAACTTAAACATTTACCTTTTACTATGAACCGGTTATTCCAATTTTAACTCCATTAACTTTCTGTCTCTCAAAAAAGTTCATTTATTCAGTTTTTAATTTGTTCTATAAGCTCAGGACTAATCATCTCACATACGAACCGCTTCCATTTCTGCCCATCTCTCTACCTCCAGGATTGTCTACCTGGTCAAGATACAAACACTTATTACAATCAAATCTTAATTTAAAAAAATAAGAGTAAGATGGACAAATGGTAACAACTAATTTACTACCTCTCTATGTACTGAGGAACCAAGATTTGATGTAACAAGGCACACAGTCGCAGTAAGAAAATAAAACTTTATTCCCTTTATGTCTGTGCCATACAACAGGAAAACAGAATGATACTATCTAAAGACTACTACTCTAATTCCCCATTTCAACATGAAGCTGATTATTCCCCTTGTTCTTAAGATCATCTACTCCATAACCACACATCTGATCTTAATTCCTCAAATTTGTTCAACAAACATGTGGAAAATAAATAACACCATTGTTCCTTTAACTTTCCTACTCTCAATTTACATATATTCTACCTAACTATATTACCAGATAATCTAAAAAAATGACTGTAGCATCATCCATGCTACCAATTTATGCCTATAAAAAAGTCTCATGGACTGATATAAACAGAAGAATACTTAGAAACATACTGGAATTTTCACATGACCATGGTACAACCTTCATACTTGTAATCTTATCTTGGACACTTTTGTAAACTTGCTATAATGAAAACTTACTGTTCTTGACTCATTAGTTTATATGAAAAAAAAAATTCTCAATAGAATTTTCAGTTTGCTTCTAAAAACCAACCCATTTAATTGAAGTCTGTACATAAAATTAAAATAAAACAATGAAAAAAATCATGGAGCTTCATTTTAACCTATTAGGAAAAAAAGCTGCTAGTTTAGAGGAAGAAGGGAAAGACCAATCAACACTGCATTCTTCTATAATTCTAATCTTCTTTATCTTAGAGGCTATCAATAAGTAAATTTAACTTTCAGTTTTTTTTTTTTAATCTAAAAAGTTTAGACTAATGATGATTAAAAGTTCCCTGAAGAGTTAAAATTTAACCATGCATGATCAGGACAAAATTTATGTAGAAATTTATTTAGTTGTGAAAATACATGTAACATTTCCTTAGAATATGAAACTGGTACATTACCTAAAGCAGTGTAGCTATACCACAGAGCAGATTTATTCACTGTACAGACAAAAATTAAAAACAATTTTAAGGAAAATCCCTCTTTTATGTGTGTTACATTTGTGAAATTTCTCTTATGTTTTACCCAAAATATCAAGATTAAAAAACTGTATTTAATCTTTCATCTTTGAACCCACCATGAGATGATACACAAGGCCATGAGGTGTTACACAATTACTAATTTATAATAAATACGTGAATAAAATCCTTTATTGATATATAAAAGATATATATGTTATCTTTAGTTTTTACCTCTATGCTGTCAGATTCTGGAATTAACACAAGTATTCAGTTTAAGACAGAGACATTACTCTAAATAAACAGCTTTGTTTCTTGAATATTACTAATTCCCTTTATGCCAAAAGCTCATTAAGCTTCAAATACATGATGTAAAACATTTATTTTTTTTATTTTTATTTGTAAATGAATAAACAAAATGGGTGAAGAGTGGGAGATACAGACTTCCATTTATGGAATGAGTAAGTCACAGGAACAAAAATCAAAGCATAATAGTCAATGATACTGTAATAGCAATGTATGATGACAGATGGTACCTACATTTGTAGTGAACATAGCATAATGCATAAACTTGTCAAATCACTATGTTGTACACCTGAAAGTAATACAACATTGTGTGTCAACTATAGTAAAAAAAAAAAAAAAAAAAAAAAAAACACCTGTCAATTATTGATTATGATTACAAATTAGGTTATCCAGTAATAGGCTGAATGAGCACACATGTAGTTGAGTCTGATCCTTTTTTAAAACTTTTGAAATTCCACTGTTAAAAATCTCTGGCTGTTCTACAAAAAAAAAAAAAAAAAAAAAAAATATCTTAATCAAAACTTAGACTTTCTTGAATTATCTTTATTATTTATTTCAAATTATCAAGGTGTATCATAACAATATTTTAAATATATCTGCAAACAATTTTAAAGCTACTATTGAAGCATAAAAAGTACTTTAATTAAACTGTAACAACCTGGAAGCCAAAAAAAAATCAGTATCATACTAGGTAAAATAATAATTGTATTGTAATTGCAGATAGCATCATGACATGTAGCTAAAACAAATATTTTATAAGTAGATCACAAATCCAGCGTGATAGGATTTGACTGAAACACTTCACAGAGTTATAGGACCTAAATTACTATATCTAATGAGCAGTAGTCCTTGGGTCTTTAAAACAGTGTCTTTCAACCCCTTTTGAACCCAGGACCTTTTTGATAAACATAAAAATTTCACCTATCAGGAGATTCAGAATACTTAGGTCGGCAATTTCTCACAGAGAATCATTTCAGATTCTATTTAACCCCAGGAGCAAAAAAAAAAAAAAAAAAAAAAAAAAAAGCTGAAAATACTTTAACTTTCTGAAATTTGTAGTAAAATTCATTTTATATAAAAAATAATGTGGAATATGGCTTCTCAAAACATACCCCCATACCAAAGATATGACACTCTCCTACAGGAGATATGTCCCTAGTAGACATTAGTTTAAGATTCAATTTAACAAAAATGCTACACTTCTAACAGTACACATAGTTACAGTAACATTACAAGGAAATAAAAAAAATCTCTTTAATCATCCCCACTATTCATTTACAATCAAAGTCTTGTACCTTGTTAAGAGTAGTTTTGCTGGTTGGTGATTGTTTTCAAAGAAGTTAAAAAAAAAAACACCAAATACAAGAAATGCAACTGAGGCTAGAGTATCTCAAACACCTAAGTATTAACTGGTGTTGTATTGGATATGAGGATATTCTTTCTGAGTGTAACAGGAAATTACCAAGTATCTATGGGTGGCATTATCTAAGGTAAATTTGTTACTGTGCTTATTACATTTATGGCAATTTTTACTCACAGAATGTACGTGGCACAGAGTAATATTAATTTTAAAAGCATTTGTTAAATAAAGGAAGAAGTGTCAAATCATAAACCATAATGTTGGAAAAAATGTGATGAAAATTTCTTCTTTAATGTCCATAATAAGAAAGTTCTGATCTTTGAGGATTGCTAACTAGGTCTAAAAAGAATATGAAAATAATTTAGTATGACAGAGCTGAAAGAAGGATGGCTACACTGACGTTTCCTAAACGTCTTCAAAAGAGATGAAACCAAGTGGTGAGATGAAGACTTACCAGAAACGTCCATGACTAGGGTCAAGTCCAGCCTCTCCATTTTGCACCCCTTTACCATCATTTGTGAAATATGGAATACAATCTCCATCTCAACCTTAGAATAAATTATTTGTCCTAAATTCCTCTAAAAATATATAAAAATGAAAAACTGCTACACAGGCTATAATTGCATAATGATTAAATAAAGACTGGAGCCATGGTGCTTCTGTTTGAATAGAACCTTTGACACCTGGCTGTACAAATATGGGCAAATGACTTAATTTCTGAGCCTCAGTTTTCTCCTCTATAAAAGCCATATAATAACAGTATCTACTTCATAGGAGGTTGGCTTGATATTATTGTTAAGTGAATTAATACATATAAAACTATATATACATGTAAAAACTACAAGATTAATACAAATTTCATCAATGAAAATCTCAAATTTTAAGACTGGCATAATGGATGATTAGTCTGTAGATCACCTAAGCCCCAATTACCTTCCTATTTTCCAGTTTTGTTCACCTTCCAGCTAATTTTGGGAAAAGAAGAAACCAATCTTTGTTTCTGCTAAAGTATCATCTTTAAGAGGAAATTTCTTTCCCCAAAATTCCTTTTCTGAACCATATACATTAAGTGGGACTGGAGGTGCCATTGTATTCATAAACTAGAAATTCTTCCATTTCTCCTGGCAACTCTGGAACAGCCTCAGATAGCTCCATTCTTTCTCAAGTGGATCTATTCTTTGGAGGGATGACAAAGCCAGTATGCATTAGATACTATGACAAATTTCCCTATTAATATAGCACTTTAATAGTAAAATATCTAATGTTCTCCTATTTAAAAGTAAATTGCCCCTCTCTCTCTTTTTTTTTTTAAGGAGGTAGGGAAAACAGGAAACTTAAAAAGTAAGTATTTTTTTCTCAGCTAGCTTCGCAATTTTTTTGTTAAGAAATCTATTCTTTTTCCCAAGTTTTTATTTAAATTCCAGTTAGTCAACATATAGTGTAGTTTTTGTTTCAGGAATAGAATTTAGTGATTCATGGGGCACCTGGGTGGCGCAGTCGGTTAAGCGTCCGACTTCAGCCAGGTCACGATCTCACGGTCCATGAGTTCGAGCCCCGCGTCAGGCTCTGGGCTGATGGCTCAGAGCCTGGAGCCTGTTTCCGATTCTGTGTCTCCCTCTCTCTCTGCCCCTCCCCCGTTCATGCTCTGTCTCTCTCTGTCCCAAAAATAAAATAAACGTTGAAAAAAAAAATTTTTTTTAAGAATTTAGTGATTCATCAGTTACACATAACACCCAGTGCTCATCACCACAAATGCCCTCCTTAATGCCCATCACCCATTTAACCCATTCCCCCCCAACACACACACCTCCCTTCTGGCAATCATCAGTTTGTTCTCTATAGTTAAGAGTCTGTCTGTGGGTTTGATCTCTTCCCCCACCCCATCCCCTGCCCTATGTTCATTTGTTTTGTTTCCTTTTTTTTTTTTAATGTTTATTTTTGAGAGAGAGAGAGAGAGAGAGAGAGAGAGAGAGAGAGAGAGACAAAGCACAAGCAGGGAGGGACAGAGAGAGAGGCAGACACAGAATCCAAAGCAGGCTCCAGGCTCTGAGCTGTCAGCACAGAGCCCAATGAGGGGCTCAAACTCACAAGCCATGAGATCATGACCTGGGCTGAAGTCGGACACTTAACTGACTGAGCTGCCCAGGTGCCCTGTTTGTTTCCTTTCTTAAAGTTGAGAAATGAACAGGCAGATACAGAGTCCCTTGATATCCTTTTATTAGAAAGTACATAATCAGTTTATCCAAAATATCATAACACCCAAGATGATACTATATATTTAAAAAGTCAACCATAAAAGAGACAAGTTGGACAAGCTGCAGGAATTACTTTACCTTCAAATTTGGAATGACATGAATTCTTTTTATAGACTCACGATGTACACTGGAGGAGGACTTTTGAGGGGTCTTACAGGGGGCCTTTGTGCTCTTTAGTTGGTCTCTCCTGATCAGGAAAAATAATACAATTTTCCTATGCAATGAGAAAACCAGCTGGTCTGAATATGGACAGACACTTCATTCAAACTATAGTTACTTAAAACTAACTCGACAAGCCTAAATGGAAACTGTTTTACTACTAAAAAACAATTAAATAGTGTCACCATCAACAGACTTCCTTCTTCTAAAAAGGAAACTAAACTGAAGTTCCCAGATCACTTTTACTTTCCACTATGCTCTTCCTCTTAATTACATCACTGACAGGCACCAAGTTCTTACAGAGAAATACGTATGCAGATATCCAATTGCCAAGAAATCTCTTCTGTCACCTACATCACTTGGGATTCTGTGTGCCTGATCATACCACAAACTCCTCAAGTTTTTCTGTAATTCTCAAAGATGCTAATCAGATTTTCTTATACATGTTTTGTCCTTCCTGAAATTAAATCAGTTATTTCAAGATGGTAAGATACTAACAAAAATTTTGCTAAAACTAATATACATCTCCTAAAGCCCTCATATTTCCTTTCAACAGAATTCTTACAGTCACCAAGTCTGAGCTGATGGTGAAGGAAAAGAAACCTACTTTTTAAAGTGAATGAGAAAGTAATTATGCTTTATACTAAGTGACTTTATTTGGTCTCTTTTTTCATATCACTATGCAGAGAGAGTAAAATTTGGTCATTAGTAAATTCATTTGAACAACCACTAGACGTAACAGGTTTATTATACCTGCCCAGACTAAATATATCACTTAAACTTGAGGGAAAATGTTTATGTATATGTTAGGTATATGTAATGTTTATCCTTATGTGCTAGGTATCTTGAGTATATTTGTGTTCAGGCAAATAACATATGTGGGTGTATTTAGTTATATACCTCAAGCCAAATTAGCTCAAACCAAGGGCAGAAATTCTATTTCATTTTGCTCCAAGTACATACTTACAGGGTAAAAAGAGTTTTAATTCTTGGAACTATTTCTAAAGAAAAGCACTACCATGTGATCTACTCATCCAAAAATTCAGTCTGCTGAACAACTAACATATGAAAGGTGGGTATCAACATAATGCTTACATAGACAAAAGTGTATAAAAGGCACTCAATCAAGATAGCCTCATTCTCATTACCCTTTACTCCCATCACTGTAGATAACAGACAATGAAGAGTAGAAAAAGCCACACTGTCTCTAAAAATGTTCTGAACTAATCAAACATGGTTTAAGAGAGAGAGAGAGAGAGAGGGAGAGATAGAGAGAGAGAAGAGAGGGGAGGAGAGGGGAGGGGAGGAGAGAGAGGAGAGAGGAGAGAGGAGAGAGGAGAGAGGAGAGGAGAGAGGAGAAGAGAAGAAGAGAAGAGAAGAGAAGAGAAGAGAAGAGAAGAGAAGAGAAGAGAAGAGAAGAGAAGAGAAAAAAGAAAGACAAGGAAAGGAGGAAGAAAACAAACATAAAAAGCACAATACCTAATACCTACTAGTAGGAGGCTAACATCAATTCCTGCCTCCAAGCTCAATCAGTTATATCTATGTAATTTCATGCCTCAAAAACTCTCAATTCTTGCAGCTGAGTTTTTCTTAGAACCTTAACAACTATAGGGTCATAATGGTAGGAAAACAGGGCAAGGAAATAACTTGTGGCCCCCTAGTCCAACACCTTGAGGCAACATAGTTGTAAACCACCTTAAAGCAATCCTTTATGTAAAAGGAAACATTGTTTCTCCAATTTTCACAATGTTCAGTCTAAAACTTTGAAGGTAATGATGATTCAGTGGCTACCTATTGCAACTAAAACATTTCTTAACCTTTAAGATATATCTTTAAAATACTGAATCTGAAGGTTAAAAGCAAACTTTAGTCTAACATTGCCTTCTCCATCTCCAACAAACTACGGCCAAGCATTGTGCTACATGGGAGAACACCACTGAACACCATGACAGAGAAATTTATGATCTCGTGGAGAATATAGACAAACCAAGCAACTGATATCTGGCCCAGTAAGTACTAGAATATGTGGGCATGGAGTAAAACATCAGTGTTAGGATTTTAGTATCCACTTCCGGGAAAAAAAAAAAAAAACAAAAACTGATGGTCAAATGGAAACTTAAAAGATGAGTAGCAACTGATTCAGAAAAAGCAAGAGACTGAGAAGGTGACAAAGATGTCACAGGCAGAGGGAAAAGTACAGGCCAAAAATGGTTATATAGAGATATAAAAACAGGAGAATACTTCAAACTTTCAAAATATTCCTTACAAATCTAATTCTTATCAGAAAAAAAATGGAAATAAATATATGCTTTCAAATTAGACTAGACTTACAACCTTACTTGCTGAACTTCTTTCAGTTCCTCAAACAGAAATGTATCTCAAAGAACATTTTAAAAGTTCAAGATTTCCTAAAATTTATTCTCTAATCTGGTGCCAGGGCACCTGGGTGGCTCAGTCAGTTAAGTGTCCAACTCTTGATCTCAGCTCAGGTCATGATCTCATGGTTGGTGAAACTACTAACGACAGCACAGAGCCTGCATGGGATTCTCTCTCCCTCTCTCTCTGCCCCTCCCTGTTCTCTCTCTCTCTTTCTAAATATAAATAAATAACCTTAAAAAAATCTTTATAATCTGGTCCCGCAATAACCCTATGGGGGGCATTATACCATTATACCACAGCTCAAATCCCTGTCTCCTAACCAAATTACGTTTATTCACTCAAGCATTTTTAAAGCACCTACTACATTGTAAGCACCTCTCTCTCTGCACTTTCTCAAGGAGTTTTTCCTATGTAACTTTAAAAAAAAAAAAAAAAGGGTGGAAAGATTATGTAGCCAAAGGTCATTCTAGAAGCACTTCCCATGAATTTTTTTTCCCTCAGAATTTTCTATTCTCTATTTATTCTTACTCATGGAAATATCAGTCCTTCTGTGCCAGCTCAAACTGTAACTACTATGAGAATGATTCCCAAATTCTTCTCACTAAAGCTCGTTTTCTTCCTAAGCATCAGGCCTAACAAGTACCTAAAATCTTCAACATAAGGTCAATACAGCCAAATCTAAAAAATTAGCAATAACCCTTACCAACACATATGCACAAACACACACACACCTTCCTCTTGCTTCTCTATACTGTTAATGGCACCAGCATCCTTCCTAACATTCAGACTCAAAACTTCAAAACCAACTTTGATTCCTTCCTATCACTCTAGCCATAAAACTAGTGCCAATTTGTAGATCACATCAACATCACTGGAGTTGCAATATACAAATTATTCTCCAGTTTTCCATTCCCTCCTCGAATACTCCAAGCCCTCTTTTCTTCTCACACTGTTCTTCCTACAACTGTGGGAAGATCCATCTTCCTGGTAGGCTCTTCCTAAACCATAGGCTTAATCATTTTACTCTAATAACTTAGAAGTCTACAAATGGCTATCCATTAGCAAATGAGGGACAAACTATTCAACACGGCATTCAAAGGCCACCACAAAAGGCTCCAGTCTATCTTTGAGAGAGAGATACAGAATTTAGAGAAAGACAAAAAGAAAAAGAGGTTTAAGTTTTGAAGTATGTTCATCATTATCAAACTTAACATTTGTCTATTGCTTATCTAGAAATAAGAATTAGCTATCCGTTGACTTTTAAAAAGCTATTTTTTTCCACTATGGTATCTTACATTTCTTCAAGTTCATTATGAAACCAAAAGGCCCTCAACAGCATAACCATAGTAACTATCTAAAGAAAGAACTGTTTTCCAGGTACCATGGCCAGAACAATGATACCTTAGAGGGCGTTTGTTAAAGGCAGGAGAGCAAGGCACAAGCTAATAATTATTCCTCATACTGGTTTTAAATTTATACCCTTTTAGCTCGTCTCTTCAAATAAACAGATCTGGTCTCAAGGCATTCTTGCACAAAGAAATTAAACATTAATAGCTCTCTGAAATCTATCCACAAAATGTCAGTTTAAAATGTATTAGCAGGACACCTGGATGGCTCAGTCAGTTGAGCAACCAATTTTGGATCAGGTCATGATCTCGAGGTTCACAGGTTCCGACCCATGTCAGATTCTGGACTTACATATCAGAGTCTGCAGGCTGCTTCGTATTCTGTGTCTCCCTCTCTCTCTCTCTGCCCCTCCCCCGCGCTCACTAGCTCGCTCTCGCTCTCTCTCAAAAATAAACATTAAAAAAGGTTTTAGTAAAAAAAAATAAAATAAATTACTTTGATAGATTTGAGTGTCTACTATCCCAATTTTTGCTAAGTTTCAATGAATTACAAATAAATTACAAATAAATTATCTAAGAAACTACAGAAAATTTTGATTAAAATTCTGTATTTACATTAACAGAAATCAAAGGATCAACCTATTGGTTTATTAAAATTAGGGGTTTGGGGGAGCACATGAATGGTTCAGTAGGTTGAGCATCCAACTTTGGCTCAGGTCATGATCTCATGCTCATGGGTTCAAGCCCTGCATTGGACTCTGTGCTGACAGCTCAGAGCCTGGAGCCTGCTTTGGATTCTGTGTCTCCTCTCTCTGCCCCTCCCCTGCTCACACTTGTCTGTCTCTCAAAAAATAAGACAAACCATTAAAAAAAATTAGGTCCCCCCCCCCCCCGAGTGTATTTTATTTTGCATCAACACTGTTTCTCAAGCAAAACAAATAACCATAATTGCTGGTAAGTATTTAATTTGCTTCAGTACTCCTATATGAAAACTATGGAAAACAAGACTGTTATTCTCAAGTTGTTTCTCACTTAATAATACATAAGGTACTATTTAATAGTACATTAATAATACCAGGAACAATTGTTCAATCCTTGGCCATATCAAGCATTCTAACATTAGATATCAAACAGTACTCTATACAGTTGGCTCTGAATAATCAGGGGTTAGGTAACCAACCCCACACAATGGAAAATCTGCATATAACTTTTGACCCCCCCAATATTTAACTACTAATAGTTTACTTTTCAAGCCTTACTGATAACATAGCCAATTAAACAATATTTTATATGTTGTGTGTATTCTATATTGTGTTCTTATAATAAAAAATGTTATTCAGAAAATCCTAGGGAAGAGAAAAAAACATTTACAGTACTATATGCTGTATTTATTGAAAAAATCCACATGTACGTTAATCTGTGGAGCTCAAACCTGTGTTGTTCAAGGGTCAACCAGAAAGTAAGTATACTTCTGTGAAAGTATGTTCTCTGAATATCCCTGAAGATAGCATACTTCATTGAAAACACTAGATTTTTTAAAGGAAGCTTTTGCCTGTTAGCCATTAGTAAGAGATGCAACATGATTCTGTACCTATTTATGAACATGGTGTTCCAGCACCTAGGCCCCCCAAACACCTTTACTTTGAATTCTCACAATATCTGTTATCTACCCAACTTACTGAAACTCAAAGATACTGATTTGGAAGTTGCCTGTTCAGCAGCCATCCCATTCGGGGAAAAGACTCCCACGCCCTCTCTGGGAGGTCTTTCAACATCATGGTTTCTGGAGAAGCTTTCATTTAATTTGAAGGACATTCCAAGGTGAGTGAACCAAAAAGAATCAAACTCTATGTTCAAATATTCTGTTCACACTGGAACTGAAAAAGAGTCAGTTCTCTGATAGCATAAACTATATAGGATGCATGGTCAAAAAAAAAAAAAAAAAAAAAGGATTTGTGTGTGTTTGCTAAATTTCCCACCACTTGGAAGAGTGAGTTGACAGGGCAAAACAGAGGGAAATGTAGAGTCAGGATTGCATTCAAATCCCTGATTCCAGTTCTGAGATCCCAGGAACAAGCCTACTCTTCCCTTTGTCTGTTCATCTCATCCTTTTATTACCTCTAGACCAGCTTTTTGATCTCTAGATTCTTTCACATTTTTAAAAAAACTACTGGACCCAAACAAAATTTGTTTATGTGTGTTATATATACATCAATATTAGTTGTATTAGAAACGAAACTGAGATTATCTGAATACTCATACATGTTTCTACATTTAATTAGTGGCTGCTATTGCTGTGGTTCATAGTATATGCAGACCGTTACTTAATGAGGTTACTTAGACGAATATAGTATCTAACCATGCCTATAAGTGTTCTATACTCCACTCCATTAAAATCCATTGCTCTATCATTTACTTGTGAATATTTTGCAGCATCATGTAACAGTCACTTGCAATATTAGTTCACCGAGCTATGACAGTCTTCCAAGTTTCAACATATTTTATAATATCAAAACATCACATTCTTTATATCACCACTAGACAGAAAGTACACTTGAGGGACGTGCAAAGTATGCATGTCTGGCCCTTGCCTGGTTCCTGGGAGATAACCTCTAAGCCTCTGAAATATCCTGCCCAAAAGGAGTGTCTTTGTTTACTGAGAACCTTGGGCCACGCTAGATATTTATGGTAACAATGTGATTTATGGTGTGGACCCTGGTCCATATAGTATCACTTTGGCTTCTGGAATCAAACGGATGGAGTAACTAAGGTCAGCCACAGTGGGGCTCCAGACCTATAGAATCAACCCTTAATAAAAATTCTGGACACCAAGACTCAGGTGAGCTTTCCTGAGTGACTGGTGGTGTCACACACTGCTGTTGGGAGAATTAAGCACTGTCTTTATGACTCCAGTGGAAGGGGACAACTAGAAGCCTACATCTAGTCTCTTCTGGACTCTGACCTATACACTTTCTTCCTTAGCTGACTTTAATGTGTATCCTTTTGCTATAATAAATGGTTACTATGAGTTTAACAGCTTTGCTGAGTTCTGTTAGTCCTTTAAGAAAATCACTAAACCTGAGATTTTAGGGACCTCAAACAACCACCATCAAGATCATCATAAAAATCATTAAGTATCTGCAAAATTCTCAAACTCGCAGATACAAGATTCTGAAAATTCTAATTTTTACTTAAAAGCTCAAATTTTGCTTGAAAGAACCAAATATTTCCAGTTATTTTCCTTAATGTGACACTCACTTTGTTCTTTTTCAAGAAAACATCTGTTAAGTGCTCAATTCTGAATTACCACAGTTTGTTGTCCTTTATAATAAAAATAGGATGTCATAAAGGCAGCAGGTAGTTCAGCTCTCAACTCAAATAATCACACACTGCTTTTCCTTAAGACAATGTACTCAGAAATACAGTATTATGTATATTTTCAATTTCACAACACAAAATATTAAAAAAAAACATATATACAAAGACTGCAACTTAATATTTTTTACTGCTACATTAAGCCATTCTTATTTTTTTTTTCCTAATGTTTATTTATTTTTGAGAGAGAGACACAGTGCAAGTTGGGGGGCGGGCAGAAGGAGGGAGATAGAATCTGAAGCAGGCTTCCAGGCTCTGAGCTGTTAGCACAGAGCCCAACTCAAGGCTCAAACTCACAAACCTAAACTCACGAACCAGGAGATCATGACCTGAGCAAAAGTTGGACACTTAACTGACTGAGCCACCCAGATACCCCTACATTAAACCATTCTTTTTTTTAAAACTTATTTTTTATTTTTTTAAATTTACATCCAAATTAGCATATAGTACAACAATGATTTCAGGAGTAGATTCCTTAGTGCCCCTTACCCATTTAGCCCATTCCCCCTCCCACAATCCCCCAGTAACCCTCAGTTTGTTTGCCATATTTATGAGTCTCTTCTGTTTTGTCCCCCTCCCTGTTTTTATATAATTTTTGTTTCTCTTCCCTTATGTTCATATATTTTGCCTCTTAAAGTCATATGAGTGAAGTCATATGATTTTTGTCTTTCTCTAATTTCACTTAGCATAATACCTTCCAGTTCCATCCACAGAGTTGCAAATGGCAAGATTTCATTCTTTTTGACTGCCAAGTAATACTCCATTGTATGTATATACCACATCTTCTTTATCCATTCACCCATCGATGGACATTTGGGCTCTTTCCGTACTTTGGCTATTGTTGATAGTACTGCTATAAACATGGGGGTGCATGTGTCCCTTCGAAACAGCACACCTGTAGCCCTTGGATAAATGCCTAGTCGTGAAATTGCTGGGTCATAGGGTAGTTCTATTTTTAGGTTTTTGAGGAACCTCCATTCTGTTTTCCAGAGTGGCTGCACCAGCTTACATTCCCATACATTAAACCATTCTTAATTGAAACCAGTTTTGTTTGTTTGGCCAAAATACAGCAGTGACAAATACAATGACTAATGGTACAGTCCGGTGCCACTGCAACAATTTACACCGATGTACCAGAAATTTTACCTCACATTGCTCTGCATTGCACCATCAGTGCAAATGTGTCAACAAAGTGGAAATAATGGCTTAGTGTTATGAAAACCATTTTAACTTTACAGATCTCTTGAAAGGGTCTCAAGGAGCCCTAGGGTTCAGAACCAACACCTCATCAAAGCAGACTAGAAGAAGCCATCAATTCCAGGGAAGCTATTCCAACCTCTTTCCTGAACAACCTCAGCTGTTCTATAGAAGACAAGGTCATCACCAGTATAACTACAATTTTAATTACTTTCTATTTCCTTATGCCAAGCCCACTCAGTCTCCGTTAGTTATGAACATTTGGTTCATTGTTTTTAAATAAGATCAGCTCCATTTTCAAGTACCCTATTTCCAAATAATTTATTTATTCAAACATTATTACATTTTACTGATACGTTTAAGATGTTTTAACTTCCTAGCTTTGACATGTTTCTTCTGCTTACTAATATTTTGATGATCAACTCTATTCTCTCTAGATTAATTTTTCTTTAGTTGAATAACAGGCTTAGAGAATTCTTTGAAATTCTTTTAAAATTCCTGTTTCTACTTAATGGTTTGCTATGTTCCTTACCTTTAACATACTTTCAGCAATTCTTCAGTTAATCTTACAGACAACTCTTAAGTTCTGCACAGAGAAATGAACTTCAAGCCAGCCAACTAAAATTTAATTGATCTTCAAAATCGATAAACTCCTTGACATTACTTGACACAGCCAACAACATAAGTCTTTCCTCTAGTCAAAACATCACATACACCTGCTTCTTCTTCTCTCCCCCTCTCCCTCCCCCGCTAAAGCTTTCTCTCCAGGTACCCAACCAGCCGCACATCTTTCAACTACTATGCACACATCAATTCCAGAAAAGGCCCCATCACATTAAAAATGTAATTATATAATGGAAGGCACAGCACAAAAAGTATTCCATAAATAGTCCTACAACAATCCATTGGATGTTTGGAAATAATCAACTTAGATTGTTAAATAATACCAAATTAAATGCCAGATAAATTATTTAAAAAATGAAACTATGGGGCGCCTGGGTGGCGCAGTCGGTTAAGCGTCCGACTTCAGCCAGGTCACGATCTCGCGGTCCGTGAGTTCGAGCCCCGCGTCGGGCTCTGGGCTGATGGCTCGGAGCCTGAAGCCTGTTTCCGATTCTGTGTCTCCCTCTCTCTCTGCCCCTCCCCCGTTCATGCTCTGTCTCTCTCTGTCCCAAAAATAAATTAAAAAAAAAAAAAAAGAAACTATAAAAACTATAGTTTTATATATAAATTTAGATAGATGGCAATCTATATTCAAAGAAGCCAAAAAAGAAAAAAATATACACAAAGATGATTGAGATTTTACATCATAATGATTCTGTTAATATAAAAGTAAAGCAAAATATTAAATGTACATATTTGTTCACATAACAAACAAGGATCATCACAGTAGCTGTGTACAATATTATGATTACATAAAACTGAATTATTTAATGGCTAGAGATCTGACTAAATAAATTAGACACATCCGATTGAAAATTACATTGCTACTTAAAAGAATACACAAAAAAATCTCCTCAATGACTCCTATTCAGACCACCCTATTTAAAATTACACCTTCTCTGGTACACGTGGGTAGCTCAGTCTGTTAAGCTTTCAATTTAGGCTCAGGCCATGACCTCGCAGTTTGTGAGTTTGAGCCCCGGGTCTGGCTCTGTGCTCACAGCTCACAGCCTGGAGCCAGCTTTGGATTCCGTGTCTCCCCTTCTCTCTGCCCCTCCCATGCTCACATTCTGTCTCTGTTTCTCAAAAATAAAGAAACGTTAAAAAAATTTTTTTAATTACACCTTCCCTTCTAACATCAGCAATACCACTTTATCCTGACCAACTTTTCCCTCTTTTTTTTTTTGTCTTAGCACTATTACATCTAACATTTTGCACAACTTATTTATTAGATTTATTATCTTCATACTTCTAGCAAAATGTAACTTCCAAAGGGGAAGCTATCTTCATGTTTGTTTATTTATCCCAAAGCATTTAGAACAGTGGCTGGTAAAAGGCAGGTTCTGAAAAATGTATCTGTTAAACAAATAAGTATATTTAAAAAGTGGTAAACAGTTGACCTTAGAAACCATAATGAGAGAATTGACAGCCAGTAGTAGAATAATTTTATCCCTTATTTATTTACATTTGTTTTCACTGAAGTTTAGTTGATACACTGGAGGTGTACAGAATAGTAATTCAACTATACATTATGCTACGCTCACCACAGATGTAGCTACCACCTGTCACCATCCAATGCTATCATAATACCGCTGACTATATTCCCTATGCTGTACCTTTCATCCCCCCTGACTTACTGATTCCATAACTGGAAGCCTCCATTTCCACTCCACTTCACCCATTTGCCCATACTCCCACCCACTGCCGCCCTGGCAACTACCACTTTTTTCTCTTTATTTATGGGTCTGCTTTTTTTTATATGTATTTTGTTTTTGAGATTCCACTTATCAGTGAAATCAAATGGTATTTGTCTTTATACATATTTTTCTTATACACATCGCATTTTCCCCCACATAACAAATATAAATTGCCTACTGGAAAACTTAATCTTAACACTCATAACAATCACATATATGTTATATACATGTATATATTTATGAGCAAACATATATACATAATAATAGCAATGGTTACTAACAAGATAATAAAACAAAGGAGGTATGAGGGAGCAGAGACTTTTTCCTGTATTATTTGGTTTTTGTTAATTTCACAAGAAGTATTCATGCAATACTTATAACATTGCTTACAGCAGAATAAGCAAATGAAATACAAGAAAAAGAAAAAAAGAAGTTTGTCCATTTGAAATCATCCCAGAGTTCCTGAGGCAGTTACAATGTCAGGAGCCCGAATTTCACAGGAAGAAGAACGCCATCGGCAGCCACACTTTTTCCCTCAGAGTATTTCCCAATTGTGGTCACAAAGAGGCTGAGAAAACAAGCAAACAACCCAGGTCTTCTGCCTGGGTCCTACTGGAAGGAAAAGAATACAGCAGAGCTTTTGATGGTCTCACAAAGCTGGTAAAACACATATGAGAGACAAAGAGCCAGGATTCCTATCATAGAGGAGAGACAGAGGAACTGAAGGATAAACTGAACTAATTCCCCTCTAAAGATAATTACTAAATTCTGAAGCTAGAAGAACTCTAGCAAAGACTCTGCATAGCAAAATGCAGTATTTAAAATGTTGTGATTAAAGTGATTAGACTGCATTCTATCTGTTTAGCAGAAGAAAGGGTGAGCAAATTGCCACTCAGATTCCCTATAAAATGTTAACATGTCCTGCATTTAATTAAAAATTAACGGCACATGCTGAGACAGAACCCAATAGAAAACAAACAAAAAACAACAAAAACAAATATAAAACTTCAGACACAAAGCAAAAGCTGTTTCTTAGATTAATAAGATCAACAGACTCTAGAAAAACTGATCAAAAGAAAAAAAAAGCCACAAATTACCAATTTCAGACCCACAGGTAAATAAATCTGAAATTAATAGAGACAGTAGCGACTCAAGAAAATATAGGAAAAGACAAAATAAATAAAAAGGTGGAATTTAACCATAAAATTGGTAAGATTAAAAAGCAAATTAACAAAATTAAGAACTACATACGAGATCAACATCAGATTAGGCATATTTTTAAGAAGCTAATAAATGAGTAGCTTACAGAGAAAATGTCCTTACTGAACCACAAAAAGAGGGGGTTCCTGGGTGGCTCAGTTACTTAATCCATCCAACTCTTGATTTCAGCTCAGGTCATGATCTCATGTTTGGTGGGTTTGAGCCCCACCTCCGGCTCTGCACTGACAGTTCAGAAGCTGCTTTGGGATTCTCTCTCTCCCTCTCTGCCCCTCCTGTGCACACTCTCTGTCTCTCTCAAAATAAATAAATAAATAAAAACTAAAAAAAAGAATATACAAACTTATGAAGCATAAAAAGAATTGAGGAATAGAAAATACAGAACAGAGCATAAAAGATGAGTGGGACAGAATTTTTTTTTTTTTTTAAGTGATTAACATGCATGTGGAATCTCTGAGGAGTGAAAGAGAATGGAACAAATGCAAAATCTGAAGAGAAAATGGCCAGGAATTTTTCAAACCCAAGGAAAGATACCAACCCAAATATTCAAGCAGCTCAGTATACCTCAAAAACGGAAGGAAGGAAGGAAGGAAGGAAGGAAGGAAGGAAGGAAGGAAGGAAGGAAAGAAAGAAGGCAGGCAGGCAGGCAGGCATGGAGGAAGGAAAGGAGGGAGGCCGGCCAAGTCATGTCACATATAGGCACATAATAAAGATACTACAAAACAAAGACTACGTTTTAAGAGCAGTCAGAAGAAAAATGCATTATCTTCAAAGAAATAACAATAAAATCTTTGCTGACTTTTCAAGAGAAATACTTGAAGGACGAGAGAACGGAATTATCTTCACATAGGAAAATAACTGCAATCCTAGAATTTTATGCCCCAAAATATTTTGCTTCAAAAGCAAAAACAAACATATTTTCAGATAAACAGAAAGTAAATATTTTGACAGATGTTTACCAAAAGAAATACTAAAAGAAGTTCTATAGGCAAAAAAAGAAAAAGAAAAGAAGAAAAAAGAAAAAAACAAGAAAAAAATTTCCCACAGAAAAACCTGGAAATGCAGTATAAAGAAGGTAAATCTAAATAAACATTGACCATATAAACCAATAATTTCTACTAAATATTAAACCATGCGTACAACGAAAATTCAGGACAACAGTTCAAAAGTGAAGGAGTTTAAGTAGAGTTCAAGTGTTCTAAGTTCTTAGCATTGTTAGGGAAGTGGTAAAAGTAAATATTTTCGGTACACTGCAGTAAGTCAATATGTGTTGTAATCTCTAAGGCAACCACTAAAAGATCAAGATTGTCAGAATGGATAAAAAATAAAACACACTATGAGAGATGCATCTTAAATAAAAGAACACAATAAGGTCGAGAGTAAAAGGAAAGAAAAGGTTATACCATGCTAGCACTAATAAAAAAAAAAAAAAAAAGGTGCCAGTCAAACTAGATTTTTGTTATTAGAGATAGTCAGGGCATTTATAATAATAAAGGGACCAATTCACCAGGAATTTAAGCTAAGATAACAATGCATAAGCACCCAAAAACATAACAACAAAATATACACCACTGTAGGTTGGGAACTTTGCACAAACTTCCCTATTTTAATAAATGATAAAAGAAGTAAATGAAGGGGAAAAAATCAGTAAATACAAAGATATGACCAAGATCCATAAGTATAATCGAATGCCCTATACAAAACTGCATTGAGTAACAAAATAATATATATTCCTTTCAAATGAACATGGTACATTTATCAAAACTGCCACAGGCTGAATCAAGAAAAAAAAAGCCTCATTTCAAAGTACTGAAATCAAACTATGTTTTCTGGCCTCAATGGAATTAGTCAAATAATCATTAAACCAAATCAACAAATAAAAAACAAAACCTATTAACAACTATTTGGAAATTAAGCAACTATAAGGAAATTAACTCTTGAATCAAAGAAGAAATCACAATGGAAAACCAAGTATTTAAATGAACGATAATGAAGAAAGGACATATAAAAGTTATGAGTAACACGCAGCTGAAGCTATACTTGGAGCGAAATATGTGACCTTAAATGCTTAAGTTAAGAAAATGAACAATAATTATTTAAGTATCTACCTCACAAAACTAGCTAAAGAATGAAAAGTTGTATGTGAAAAAAGGCAAAAAAACAAAGTAGAAAAGAACAGAATAAAATCAAAACAAAGACACAACATAAAACTTCAGAAGAAAAATCAAAAGTTGATTTTTGAAAAGATACATAAAACTCAGGATTTTACAAGACAGAAGAAAAAAGTCATAAACTGTCAATTCCAATAATAAAAAGGAAAATTTTCTGTAGGTCCGACAGAAAAACTAGTTATGCAATCATTTATCAAAATTTACTGCAAAGATAAAGTAAATGAAAGGGAAAGAACTGAGATGTAACAGACTGACTCATAGACTGCTGTTAATTTATGACAATGATAAACCTGAAAAAGATTTTTTTTTGTTTTTAAAATGCTGCTGGGTCAACAGGATATGCATATATAGAAAAACACAGACATACACAAAATCAACTCCATATGCATGTTACATCTTAAAGTGAAATACAGGGTGGCTCAGTTGGTTGAGCATCCAACTCTTGGTTTCAGCTCAAGTCATGATCTCACAGTTTGGTGGGTTTGAGTCCCACATCAGGCTCTGCACTGTCAGTGCGGAACCTGCTTAAGATTCTCTCTCTCTCTGCCCCTCCCCAACTCATGCTGTTTATGTCTCCCTCAAATAAATAAATAAACTTAAAAAAAAAAAAAGTGAAGGTGCACCTGGGTGGCTCAGCCAGTTAAGTGTTCAACTTTTAGCTCAGATCATGATCTCCAAATTCACGAGTTCAAGCCCTGCTGACAGCTCCGAGCCTGGAACCTGCTTCAGATTCTGTGCCTCCCTCTCTCTCTGTTCCTCCCTTGTTTGCTCTCTCTCTCTCTCTCTCTCTTTCTCTCTCTCTCTCTCAAAAATAAACATTTAAAAATTTTTTTTAAGAAAGTGAAAAATTAAGCAATAAAGCTTCTAGAAAAAAGATAGGCAAATATATTCATGCCCTTAGGACAGGCAAAGATTTCTTAAACGCGACCAAAAAAAAAAAAAACCAAAAAACTCAAACAAAACAACCCACCACCAATTATAAAGGAAAAAAATTGACATACACAAATCCATATAAAATTAACAACTTCTGTCATTAAAGGTGGCATTAAGATGGTAAAGATGTGGGGCGCCAGGGTGACTCAGCCGGTCGGTGTCTGACTTCAGCTCAGTTCATGATCCCACAATTCCGGGTTCTAGCCCCCCATCGGACTCTGTGCTGACAGCCCGGAGCCTGGAGCTTGTTTTTGCATTCTGTGTCTCTCTCTCTGTCCCTCCTTCACTCACACTTTCTGTCTCTCTGTCACAATAAAATTTAAAAAAAGAGAGAGATAGTAAAGATCTAAGATGCAAACTGATTTACATACATCCAACAAAGGATTAATATAACAGCCAGGTCAAAGAACAACTAGAAATCAGTAATTAAAAAACAAATAAACAAAAAAACCTCAATAGAAAAATAGCACAAGACTTGAATAATTTATAGAAGAGGCTATCAAAATAGTCAATAAAAATGAAAATGTACACATTATTCATCACATCAGGAAAATACAAATTAATACCACAAGGACTATTTCATCACTCACCCACCAAAATAGCTACAATGAGGGGCACCTGGGTGGCTCAGTTGGCTGAGCATCCAACTTCGGCTCAGGTCATGATCTCAGAGTTCATGAGTTTGAGCCCTGTGTCAGGCTCTGTGCTGAAAGCTCAGAACCTGGAGCCTGCTGCAGATTCTGTGTCTCTCTCTGCCCCTCCCCTGCTCATGCTCTGTCTCTTTCTTTCTCTCTCTCTCTCTCTCAAAACTAAATAAACATAAAAATTTTTTTTAAAGTAGCTACAATGAAAAGGATAATACCAACAGTTGCCAAGAATGGGGAGTAACTGGAATCCTCATACACTGCCACTGAGAATTTAAATTGGTTACCAGCACTTTGCAAAACCATTTAACAATATCTACCAAGGTTATCATATGAACACCTTATGATCCAGCAATTCTAATCTTAGGGATGCAACTACTGCAACTGCATATAAATGTTGTTCAAAAGACATTAAAGAAGATTCAGAGTAGCACTATTTATAAGCCAAAACTAGATACAACCTAATTACGTCCATTAATAGCAGAAAAGATAATAAACTGTGGTACAGTCACAATGTAATACTGTAAGCAATAAGGCGAGTGAAATATTGCTACATGTAACAACATGGATAAATCTCACAAATGTAAAGTTTATGAATACAAAAGAATATGTGCTATATTACTCAATTTATATAAAACCTAATTTACATAAATTCAATAACCCAAAAATAATCTATGGCATAAGAAACTAGGATTGTGTGTATCTTGGAGAGAGAGAGAGGTGGTATGGGTATTCCACTGGAAGCAGGCACAAAAGGACTTCTAGGATGCTGGTAATATTCTGTTCTCAAATTTAAAGATGGATTACACAGGGATTATTAGTAAGTGGTAATAATGTACTAATATGTATTAACACATAGTATCAAAAATATACAATACATATAAACACAACAGCTATATTACTACATAAGTACTACTTATTAAAATTCACTGAGATGAAACCTTAGGATGCTAAACTTAATATATGTTATGATTCAATGTTATCCTTAACTGCATACTCAAGAAAAGTAATTGTAAATGCAGAGAAACTCTATACTAAAACTTGCATTTTAACATTAAAAAGGATCATGCTTAAATATATTTTGATACACACAATACTAGGCAAAATTATATCCACATTAGACATCTCACAACAGTATATTGTCCAACTGTTGCCCTCCACCCCCATCTATTACATTATCCTGGACTCAATATTCCTTAACCCCTAATACTGCCAAATGTTTGCACAGGCCAAGACTGTGGTAACTACATTATATTCTGCGCAATAGCCTAAGACTCTATGATCAGTACTAGAAGCTGAGTCAATGGATGACAGAGCCAGGACCTACTCTTGTTTCACCTGTTCTGGCTTCCTGTTACCAACAATTCATGACCACTAAGGTCAGATATATGATGGGAACACATGCTTCTGCCTCTTTGACATACGTATTTTTATACATTTTAGTATTCTGTCACCATTCTTCCCTTTTCCTATTCACTATGTAACCTTAAATCATATACATCATTTTAAGCTGTTCCAGTAATTAAAAATCTGAATGCTTTAGTCTCTCTTCATATAAAAATCTTTCATCCCCAATTACCACAGGCATTATTCTGAAACTCATATAGTTTTAAGTTCCTTAGAACAAAGCAATTATATTAAGTGCAGACGTTATCTCAAAAACAACTGCTTATGATTTTACCCAAAAATTTTCTATCATGTTTCTAACATATTTCTGTCATTAATAAGCGGGATAAGCTTTCCTGCTGGGAAATTTCCTCGTATATCTAACTCTTAACAAATAACACTAAAATGTATATTTATTCTTGCTTTATTGTTATCTCATCCTGGCCACAAATTATTTTGTATGAAAAAAAATTACATGACAATTCACATCATTAGCCCTGCATCCTCTACATAAAGTTAACATGCATTCACTTATGTACTTGATTAATTTACTGTTTCAATATTTAGACAGCTTTCTGATTTCTGTGCCAATTCACCTCAATGTGACCTGCCTCCATAAGGGAGGTGTCAAATGTTCACCTTCTCTAAAAATCACAAACAAACCCTATCCATAAGTGCTTTTACAAAAGCTGTTTTTATAAATAAGAACTATCAACATTACAGGGAATTAGAAAAGGAGAAAAGTTACCAAATTTTACAAAAGGAAAACTGAACCAAGAGGAAATTAATACATTTTCCAATACAGTGATTCACTAAAAGCATTAAAAACAGAAGCTCAGGTTTTCCAAACTCTAATCTATGGGAGCTTCCTCTATATACTACTTCCCCTATAAACACCAGGTGGATAGAAACCTAGCTACTTTACAATTAATATTTCTCAACATGCTCCACAAACAGTGTTCACTAACCATGTAATTAAGTTTAGGAAAGGCAGAGTTAAATGAAAAAGTTTATTTTTTACCCTAAAAACATAGGGATCTTTGAACCATGTGCATTCTGGATTTCTAAGAATATAGATCCAAATTATTTAACAATCAAAAAGTCACAGGGGCACCTGGTTGGCTTAGTTGGTTAAGCGTCAGACTTTTCAGCTCAGGTCACAATCTCACGGTTCGGGAGTTCAAGCCCTGCATCATGCTCTGTGCTGACAGCATGGAGCCTGGAGCCTGCTTCAAGTTCTGTGTCTCCCTGTCTCTGTCTCTCTCCCATGCACTCCCCACCCCCCCCCCCAAAATGAATAAACATTAAAAAAAAATAAAGTCACAGAACACTAATTCTTATGACTGAATGATGCACTGCACAATTTAGAAAATGTTACCAAGTGCTTAAGAAACAGAGGACACTGGCTGATCGGCTAGTAAATTCTTCTAGTTGTTCAAACTGCTTTCTCCTAATGATAAAATCTCTGCCTTAATTTTTCTAGGTTGTGACTAAATATATTAATATAATTTAAAATAAATCATAACTTGCTTTTGAACACAATGAAGTATAAACAAGAAACCCAAGCTAAATGCTTAAGAAGACATTTAAATATTTACTAGGATTAAAACATAGTAGTCTCATTCACATTAGTTCTCTTTGCTATTTTGAAAAAGCTGCTACTTTGCTATGCCTTCTAGCTACCATTCTTTTGAAAGGTTTAGCCTCAAAATTTCCATAAACCAAACTCATTTTAAACTCTTTAAAACCTTTCACTTAAAACTCCTTTAAGTCACTTGCAATTGTTTTGTCAAGATCTCTGATGGCTTGGATCCATCAGAGAAATGAGGTCATAGGGCCCCCAAGCTGCCCCCAAAACTGAGAGAAAAACAGGCAATTGAAGCAAATCATAACTTACCTGAGCAGAAACCTCCCTGGGGGAACCAAGCACCAGAGAAGGAAAACCTAAACTGCTATTGAGGAATTACTAGAGGTTCAGTGTGGACAATTCTGAGAGTTTAAAACTCCAAGGGTACCCAGTAATGGAGGGAGGGCAGCAACACTTTTGTGAGTTTTACTTTCAAGACCACTATCACGTCCTCATAGTAAATATCTGAGAAAAATCACCTCATGCCTCCGGGACTGGGAGGGAAACGAACCATTTTTAAATTCTCCAGAGCAATATATTCTTAACAATGCTTGAACTCGGAAGAAATTAAGCTATCAATGCCTAACATGCTGGGGTCTTATCAAGAGTCTAAACCACCTAAAGAAAGGGAAATATCCAACTCAAGCCAGCTCTAGCCTTCAATGTAGGGAAAGGGAAATATTCTACTCTAGCCCTTTATAGCTATCCTGTCCCACCTAAAGGATAAAACAAACTGATAAACAGTTTAGGGTTCAGAGTCCAGGGGCACAGAATCACCTAAAAACTAAGACCTAATCATAGCACTACAGAACACTTCGTTTCCCCCACACCTTATCACTACACTGTTAAAGGCCTATCTACCACAGTTACTTTTATCCAGTACATTATGCCCACCTTCCAACAGAAAATTACAAGACATGCTAAAGGGCAAAAAACAAAATTTGAAAAGACAGCACAAGCATCAAACCAGAGTCAGATGTGGCAGAATGATGGAATTATCAGGCCAGAATCCTTTTTTTATTAACCTATTATTAACATGCTAAGCATTTTAATGGAAAAAGTAAACAAGAACAGAAAGTCAATGTAAACAAAGAAATGTAAATTCTACAATCAAAAAGGAACATTAGAGATAAAAAAACACAGTAACAGAAATGAAGACTGCCTTTGATGGACTCATTAGTAGATTGGAAATGATAGGAAACAATGAACAAACCTGACATGACAGTAGAAACTTCCATAACTGAAAAGCAAAAAGAAAACTGCCTGAAAGAACAGAACATCCAAGAACCGTGTGACAATTACAAAAGATATAATATATCTTATAAATTACAAAAGATATATCATAAATATATTTAATGAAAATAACAGAAGAGGAAAAAAGAGAAAGTAAGAAAAGCAATACTTAAGCAATAATGATGGTGAATTTTCCCATATCAGTGTCAGACACCACAGATTCAGGAAACTCAGAAATACCAAGCGAGATAAATGCCAGAAGTACACCTAGGCATATCACATCATATACAAACTTCAGAAAATCAAACATTTTATGAAAATGTTGAAAGAAGCCAGAGAAGAAAATACACCTTACCTATAGAGAAGCAAAGATAAAGAATTAAATCCAACTTCTCCTCACAAACCATGCAAGAAACAAGAGTGGAATGAAATCTCTAAAGTGCTGAGAGAAACCACCAACCTAGCATTCTATACCCTGTGAAACTCTCCCTCAAAAGCACAGGAAAAAATACTTCTCAAACAAAAATTAAGGACACTGGTTGAAAGTAGATCTGCTTTGCATGAAATGTTAAAAAAGAAGTCTTCAGAGAGAAATCTGGTTGGGATTCTGTCTCTGCCCCTTCCTCTCTCTCTCTCCCTCTCTCTCTAAAAATATATAAACTTTAAAAAAATCGTGGGATAGAGCAAACCAGTACTTAGAAATTTATAGCACTAAATCCATAAATTAGAAAAGATCTAAAATCAATATCTGAAGCTTCAACCTTCAGAAACTAGAAAAAGAAGAGCAAATTAAATCCAAAGCAAGCATAAGAAAAGTAATAAAAATTAGAGCAAAACTCAGTATTTTGAAACTGAAAACAAAACATCAATAGAGAAAATTCAATGAAATAAGAAATCCAACAAATTTTTGGATTTTTGACAAAATCCAACACCTCTTAATGATATGACAAACCTCCCAAAAGTCTAGAAATACTAGGGAACTTCCTTGGTAAAGATCTTAAAACTTTAAACAAGTCATAGAGAAAAACTGAAATTGACATCACAAATGGCAAGAAACTTGAGGTTTTCCCATTAAGATTAGGAATTATTATTATTATTATCATTATTAGGATTATCTTCTCTCATCATGCCTTTACATCATACTGGAAAGTCTTAACACATTAGACCAGAGAAGGAAATAAAAGGTATAGAATTAGGAAGGAAGAAATAAAACTGTCATTGTCCTCAGATGACACAGTTTTCTGTACAGGAAATCCAAAAGAATCGATTAAAAAAAAAAACTGTAATAGATTATATAGCAAGGTTGCAGGATACAAGGTTAATATACAAAAGCCAATAGCATTCCTATTATCAGCTATGAACAAGTGGAATTTGAAATTTAAAACATATCACCATTTATTTTAGCACTCAAAAGAGAGACGCAGCTATAAATCTAACAAAATATGTACAAGATCTATATGAGGAAAACTATAAAAATCTGATGAACAAAATCAAAGAGCTAAGTAAATGAAGAGATTATCTCCATGTCCATGGATAGGAAGACTCAATACTGTCAAGATGTCATATCTAAATATGTCATAACTAATTCTAAAGTTTATATGGAGAGGCAAAAGACCCAGAGTAGCCAACTCAGTATTAAAGAAGAAGAAACTTAGAGGATTGACATTACTTGACTTCAAGATTTATGGCAAGGCAACAGTAATAAAGACAAAGTGCTATTGGTGAAAAAACAGATCAAGTAAACAGAACAGGGAGCCTAGTAACAGACCCACATAAATACAATCAACAGGTCTTAGACAAAGGAGCAAAGGCAATATACAGAGCAAAGATAGTCTTTTCAGCAAATTGTGTTGGAACAACTGTATATTCAAATGCAAAAAAAAAACAAAAAACAAAAAAACAAGAATCTAAATTCAAAATAGATCACAGATGCAAATGTAAAATTCAAAACTATAAAACTCCTAGAAGATAATGTACTACAAAAACCTAGATGACCTTGGGTAGGTATAATGATGACTTTTTATTTTTATTATTTTTTTTTTTATTTTTTTTTTCTGAAATTTATTGACAAATTGGTTTCCATACAACACCCAGTGCTCATCCCAAAAGGTGCCCTCCTCAATACCCATCACCCACCCTCTCCTCCCTCCCACCCCCCATCAACCCTCAGTTTGTTCTCAGTTTTTAACAGTCTCTTATGCTTTGGCTCTCTCCCATTCTAACCTCTTTTTTTTTTTTTTCCTTCCCCTCCCCCATGGGTTCCTGTTAAGTTTCTCAGGATCCACATAAGAGTGAGACCATATGGTATCTGTCTTTCTCTGTATGGCTTATTTCACTTAGCATCACACTCTCCAGTTCCATCCACGTTGCTACAAAAGGCCATATTTCATTTTTTCTCATTGCCATGTAATATTCCATTGTGTATATAAACCACAATTTCTTTATCCATTCATCAGTTGATGGACATTTAGGCTCTTTCCATAATTTGGCTATTGTTGAGAGTGCTGCTATGAACATTGGGGTACAAGTGGCCCTATGCATCAGTGCTCCTGTATCCCTTGGATAAATTCCTAGCAGTGCTATTGCTGGGTCATAGGGTAGGTCTATTTTTAATTTTCTGAGGAACCTCCACACTGCTTTCCAGAGCGGCTGCACCAATTTGCATTCCCACCAACAGTGCAAGAGGGTTCCCGTTTCTCCACATCCTCTCCAGCATCTATAGTCTCCTGATTTGTTCATTTTGGCCACTCTGACTGGCGTGAGGTGATACCTGAGTGTGGTTTTGATTTGTATTTCCCTGATAAGGAGCGACGCTGAACATCTTTTCATGTGCCTGTTGGCCATCCGGATGTCTTCTTTAGAGAAGTGTCTATTCATGTTTTCTGCCCATTTCTTCACTGGGTTATTTGTTTTTCGGGTGTGGAGTTTGGTGAGCTCTTTATAGATTTTGGATACTAGCCCTTTGTCCGATATGTCATTTGCGAATATCTTTTCCCATTCCGTTGGTTGCCTTTTAGTTTTGTTGGTTGTTTCCTTTGCGGTGCAGAAGCTTTTTATCTTCATAAGGTCCCAGTAATTCACTTTTGCTTTTAATTCCCTTGCCTTTGGGGATGTGTCGAGTAAGAGATTGCTACGGCTGAGGTCAGAGAGGTCTTTTCCTGCTTTCTCCTCTAAGGTTTTGATGGTTTCCTGTCTCACATTTAGGTCCTTTATCCATTTTGAGTTTATTTTTGTGAATGGTGTCAGAAAGTGGTCTAGTTTCAACCTTCTGCATGTTGCTGTCCAGTTCTCCCAGCACCATTTGTTAAAGAGGCTGTCTTTTTTCCATTGGATGTTCTTTCCTGCTTTGTCAAAGATGAGTTGGCCATACGTTTGTGGGTCTAGTTCTGGGGTTTCTATTCTATTCCATTGGTCTATGTGTCTGTTTTGGTGCCAATACCATGCTGTCTTGATGATGACAGCTTTGTAGTAGAGGCTAAAGTCTGGGATTGTGATGCCTCCTGCTTTGGTCTTCTTCTTCAAAATTCCTTTGGCTATTCGGGGCCTTTTGTGGTTCCATATGAATTTTAGGATTGCTTGTTCTAGTTTCGAGAAGAATGCTGGTGCAATTTCGATTGGGATTGCATTGAATGTGTAGATAGCTTTGGGTAGTATTGACATTTTGACAATATTTATTCTTCCAATCCATGAGCAGGGAATGTCTTTCCATTTCTTTAAATCTTCTTCAATTTCCTTCAGAAGCTTTCTATAGTTTTCAGCATACAGATCCTTTACATCTTTGGTTAGATTTATTCCTAGGTATTTTATGCTTCTTGGTGCAATTGTGAATGGGATCAGTTTCTTTATTTGTCTTTCTGTTGCTTCATTGTTAGTGTATAAGAATGCAACTGATTTCTGTACATTGATTTTGTATCCTGCAACTTTGCTGAATTCCTGTATCAGTTCTAGCAGACTTTTGGTGGAGTCTATCGGATTTTCCATGTATAATATCATGTCATCTGCAAAAAGCGAAAGCTTGACTTCATCTTTGCCAATTTTGATGCCTCAAATTGGCAATGATGACTTTTTAAATAAAACACCAAAGGCTTAATCCAGAAAAGAAATAATACCTAAGCTAGATTTGATTAAAATTCAAAACTTTTGCTCTGTGAAAGACAATGTCAAGAGAATGAGAACACTAGACACAGGCTCAAAGAAAGTATTTGCAAAATACAAATCTAACCAAAAGACTGACACCTATTAGAATGGCCAAAATCCAGGGGCACCTTGGTGGCTCAGTTAAGCATCTAACTTCAGTTCAGGTCATGATCTCGTGCTTTGTGAGTTTGAGCCCCACGTCGGGCTCTGTGCGGACAGCTGGAAACCTGGAGCCTGCTTCATATTCTGTATCTCCCTCTCTCTCTGCTCCTCCCCTGCTCGCACTTTGTGTGTGTCTGTATGTCTCTCTCTCTCTCTCTCTCTCTCTCTCTCTCTCAAAAATAAACATTTAAAAAGAACAGCCAAAATCCAAAACGCTGACCCCAAATGCTGATGAGGATGTAGAACAACACAAACCTTCACTCATTGCAGGTGGGAATGTAAAATGGTGCAACTGTGGAAGACACTTTAGAGATTTCTTAATAATTATACTCTCACCATATAATCTAGCAATTGTATTCCTTGATATTTTCCCAAACGAACTAAAAATTTATGGTCCCTATAAAATCCTGCAACAGATGCTTACAGCAGCTTTACTGATTCCAAAACTTGGGCACAACCAAGACACCCTTCAGTATGCAAGTGGATACATAAAATGAGGTATATCCCAGACAATAGAATAATATTCAGCACTAAAAAGAAATGAACTATCAAACAATGAAAATATATAGGAACCTTAAATACATATTACTAAGTCTAAGTAGCCAAACTGAAAAGATTACAAACTGTAATGAGATTCCAACTCTATGACATTTTGGAAAAAAGCAAAACTATGGAGATAGTAAAAAGAATGCCAAAATTTGGAGGGTGGAGTGAAGAGAAAGGGATGATTAGGTTGAACATAGAGGATTTTTAGGGTAGTGAAATTATTCCACCACTGTATGATACTACAGTGGTGGAAACATGTCACTTTACATTTGTTAAAACCCATAAGATACACAGCACTAAGAGTGATTCCTAATGTAAATCACGAACTTTGGGTGATAATGATGTGTTAATTTAGGTTTGTTGACTGTAACAACTGTACCACTGTGATACAGGATGTTGATAGTGGGAGGGACTGTACATGTGTGGAGGCAAGGATATGAGAATCTTCTGTACCTCCTGTTCAATTTTGCCTTTAACTTAAAATTGCTCTGAAAAATAAGTTGATTAGTAAAAAAACAAAAAAACAAAACAAAACTTACCTAAATTACCTAAGCTTACCTATAATCATTCACTGTCTTACTCAAATAGCACTTCTATTAATTATTCATCACCTTAGCCAATAAAATCCAATGCCTTTTCTGATATGCATCCCCCTGGCTCTCATTATTTTGACAAGGTCACTGTAAAAACACATGAAACAAAAGGATGCTAGGCAGAATTAACTTGCTGGCTGCCAAGACACTTCATGATATAGCAATAGGCAGGGTCTGCAATTCAAATTGAAGTTAGTTAAGTTTCAAGAGTTGATTAGACAAAGGCTGTCGATCCATTCTAACAAAATTCATAAATGACTAATATAGAAACCACAGTAATTTTTCTATTAACAACAAAAATACATGTCTCTCTTCCCAGCTTTCTTTACCCCAGAAAGCCTGTTAGGTAGGAAGCCAAACTGTTACCACAAGGTTGTGTAATGCCTCCGCCAACTAGGAAATTTCAAAGGTATAATAAACAGGGGCAAAAAAAACCCCTCACCATTCTATAATACCATTACAACAGAGTAATAACTGATTCAGTTAAAAATCATCAATGAATACTAAAACCAATGGGTATTTATTATTTATTAATTTCCTTTTTTTAATGGCAAAATCTGATAAAATCCACCTTAGCCAAGTTCAAACTTCTATACATCAATAGGACAAGTGACATCATGTGCCCCTGGATACAATGTACAGAAGTCATGATCTACGAAGTATTTCTGCCAATAGTTAACCTGAATCTAATTATGAAGCAACAATCAAACAAATACAAACTGAGTCACATTCTCCAAAGCAACTGTCCTGGACTCTTCAAAAATGTCAATGCCATTTAAAAAAAAAAAAAAAAAAAAGTTGAGAGAACTGTTCTAGATTAAAGGAGACTAAAGAGACATAACAAATGCAATTCATTACAATAAAATTAGCAGACATAAAAAGACATTACAGGAACAACTGCAGATACCTGAACATGAATATTAATGTTAAATTCATTATATTTGGCTATGTAGGCTACTGTCCTTATTCTTAGAAAATACAAATGAAGTATTTTAGAGTGAAGAAACATGATCTCTGCAAGTATCTCACAAATAGTTCAGCAGAAATATACATGTATAAAGGCAAACAGATAAGTGAAATGCAGCAAAATATAAAGGTAAATGATATTTGCAGATAGGAAATTTTTCAAAACAAAATTAGTAGAGAATGCTACTTATTGAGCATGAAATCTGGACAAAAAGATACAGATAATTCATATATTTAATTAAAGTATTTACATAATAAAAAAATAACTGCACCGGAAACAAGCAAGTTTTATCTTTGGGCTTAAAAAAACCCAATCCCCTGAATGTAGATGATCACTGACAAAATTAACCTTAATATGGCTCCATTTTCTATGAGCCTATTATGACGGTGTCATTTTCTAAAACCTCCATTACTTAAATATATCAATAGCACCAACCACATTACTGCTAGGTCTTTCTAGCCAGAAATCTTTTATTCACCCCATGTTAATTTAATTAATATACTTCCATTTAATTCTTTAAGAAAACATTTCTTCTCAAATTTGTTTGATGAAATCATTGTTGTCACTGCTTAAGAAACCTTTATTTTTGATATGTTTCAGTAATGTTCCAGCTTTCAGTAATGTTCCAGCTGTATTCAGAAGAATGAATGAGAGTTTGTCACACTATCAAGAGAAAAGGGCACCCCAGACAGTAGACATGGTAAATGGAGAGACAAAATACCAGGTCAGGTTTAAGGAATAAACAGTATAGCATTGATGAAATATACAATATTGTAAAACTAGGTAGGTTGGTGTTGTCTGTCATACTAAAGTAAGCTTTCTTTTTTTTTTTGGTCTCAACCTGCATGTCTCAAAAGCCATTGGGTCAAGAAATCCATTTTGTAGGTCCAATCAGCATTTTTTCTAAGTGAAAAAGATGAGAACAGAATAGCAAATAGAGGGCATCACAGGCAGTAAGGGTAAATTTTTTTCATTGAACTTTTGTTTCCATTATAAATGTCTGTTTATATGTGTATACTAGGTCACAGATGTAAAAATCTGGTTTTTGTTTTTTTGGTGAGTCACGGTCAAAATGAGATTTGAAAGTCACTACTCTCCAGATGATACAGACTCATGGAAGGAAAGGTTTCAAGAAAAAAACATGGGAAAATTTGTTTTTACAAAATTATACTGGCAATTAATACAAAGCAGCTCTTCATGCTAATGGGAGTCTGGAGTTAAATTCAGTTACTCTCTATCAGTAGGTTTAGGTAGAACAGAACAGCATTACAAAGAAAATAAAATGCATCCTAAGTAGTAATTAAAAAGGGTATATTTCATGCGTTTTGGTCTCATTGTTTTGTATTTCACACATAGATAAATTCTGTATCACAACATACAATGAATTTCTTAATTTTTACTTGGATGAAATAAAAGAAATTTTGGAAGTTACTGATAAAGAGAGTGATTACTTGGCAGAAAAAGAGATGAGGGACAAGGAGAAAATTAACAAACTACTCCAAAAGGAGGAAAGAGAAAATGAGGGTTTGAAGCCATAGGAGATTTAAAAAAAGAAAATGAAAAAAAAAAAAAGTTTGGAAGCAATTTAGGAGGTAGAAAAAGAACAATCTTAATAAATGTTTAGATAGGAGTAGGAGGAAAAAAAGAAAGCCAGAATGACTGAAATCTTAAAAAAAGAACAACTATTTTGAGAAGTAGAACAGGATTCCTCTCTGTATTTTACACTACAATGCACAAGCTCCTTAGCCTGGCATGTAAAGCATACCACGATAGGTCTGCAAACTATTAAATCTCAATTTTTCTTCATTGCACTCACTCATAGGCCTTTTCACTAGGTAAATCATACCACTTCCATAAATATTAATACTATTTTGTTACAAGGTATTAATGACCCTACAGCACATTAAGACTCTATATGATTTCAGATACTATAGTGTTAAATGTTTTTTTTATCACATCACATAGGTTCCTTAAAAAAAAAAGGTGAAAGTAAAAATATTAGATATTTTCTATTAACTTTTAAAATTACATCAAGGGGCAATATAAATCAAAACCACATTGAGATACCACCTCACACTTGTCAGAAGGGCTAACATTAACAACTCAGGCAACAACAGATGTTGGCGGAGATGTGGAGAAAGAGGATCTCTTTCGCAATGCTGGTGGGAATGCAAACTGGTGCAGCCACTCTGGAAAACAGTATGGAAGTTCCTCAAAAAACTAAAATACAACTACCCTATGACCCAGCAATTGCACTACAGGTATTTTTCCAAAGGATACAGGTATGCTGTTTCAAAGGGACACATGCACCCCAATGTTTATAGCAGTACTATCAACAATAGCCAAAATATGGAAAGAGCCCAATGTCCATTGATGGATGAATGGATAAAGAAGATGTGGTATATATATATATATATATATATATATATATATATATATATACACAGTGGAGTATTACTCGGCAATCAAAAAGAATGAAATGTTGCCATTTGCAACTACATAGATGGAACTAGAGGGTATTATGCTAAGCGAAATTAGTCAGAGAAAGACAAATATCATATAACTTCACTCATATGAGGACTTTAAGATACAAAACAGATGAATGGGTGCCTGAGTGGCTCAGTTAATTAAGCATCTGACTTCAGCTCAGGTCATGAGCTCCTGGTTTGTGGTTGGAGCCCCGCATTTGGGCTCTGTGCTGCCACCTTGGAGCCTGGAGCCTGCTTCGGATTCTGTGTCTCCCTCGCTCTCTGCCCCTCCCCCACTCATACTCGTGTTCATCTCTCTCTGTGTCTCAAAAATAAATAAATGTTGAAAAAAATTTAAAAAACAGATGAACATAAGGGAAGGGAAGCAAAAATAATATAAAAACAGGGAGGGAGACAAAACATGAGACTGTTAAATATAGAGAACAAATAGAGGGTTGCTGGAGGGGTTGTGGGAGGAAGGATGGGCTAAGTGGGTAAGCAGCTTAAGGAATCTACTCCTGAAATCATTGTTGCAGCATATGCTAACTAACTTGAATGTTAATTATAAAAAATAAATTATTAGATAAAAAATAAATAAAATTACATCAAGTGGCACCTGGATGGCTCAGTCGGTTAAGCATCTGACTCAGTTTTGGCTCAGGTCACGATCTCACAGTTTATGGGTTCAACCCCTGCATAAGGCTCTGCACTGACAATGCAGAGCCTGCTTGAGATTCTCTCTCTCCCTCTCTCTCGGCTCCTCCCACTCTCTCTGTCTAAATAAATAAAACTTCAACAATTTTTAAAAGAAAATAAAATTATATCAAAAATGGTTTCATGATGAAAACATTCTGAGGATGATATTCAGGAATTTTGGAATTAACTAAAGGATGCAATCTCCTGTCAGTGTGAGATCTGTGCTCCTTTCTTCTGAATTTCAAGAGACATTTATGTAAGGACTAAAAACAAACATCAAATCATAATTAACTTGCCTTTAATTGCCAGCAATGACGAATAGAGACAATTCTTTATAGGATTCCAAAGAACTACAGTTTGAACTACACAGGTCAATTTATATGCAAATTCTTTTCAGGAAGTATAGAATAGTACCGCAAATGTATTTTCTCTTCCTTATGATTTTCTTAGTAATGTTTTATTTTCTCTAGCTTACTTTACTGTAAGAACACAGTATAAAATATATATAACATACAAAATATGTGTTTATGTACCGTTTATGTTATCAGTAAGGTTTCCAGTTCACACCAGGCTATTGGTAATTAAGTTTTGGGGGAGTCAAAATTACACACCGATTTGACTGTGAGGGGGGGGGGAAGAGGGGGGCCAGTGCCCCTAACCTCCATATTGTTCAAAGATCAACCATATTGAAAACTAATTTTAATTCTATTTCTATTACCAGCAATCAAAAGCATTACTATGTCCCATAAATAAGTACAGTAGCAATTCCACTCTAGATATCTAGATTCGTTTTCTTAGCTAAGAACTAAAAGGCAGTAAAATATTGCTAAGCCTTCATAAAGTCACTATTTAACCCAGTGATTAGGAATTTCCTCTAAATCCATTCTTAGGCAGCCATGCTAAAACTCAACTGATATGGATAAACAACTAAGGTCACTGTATGTATATAATGAGTGACCTTATAGTCACTTAAGTGAAAATAAATGGGGAAGAATTTCTTCACAATTGTTCAAGAAATAAAGCTAACAAGGATCTGCTTTTAAAAACACACTACTGCCACGGGGCGCCTGGGTGGCGCAGTCGGTTAAGCGTCCGACTTCAGCCAGGTCACGATCTCGCGGTCCAGGAGTTCGAGCCCCGCATCAGGCTCTCTGGGCTGATGGCTCAGAGCCTGGAGCCTGTTTCCAATTCTATGTCTCCCTCTCTCTCTGCCCCTCCCCCGTTCATGCTCTGTCTCTCTCTGTCCCAAAAATAAATTTAAAAAAATAATAAAATAAAAACACAAACACACTACTGCTCTTGAAAGGAGATACAAACCTATAAAGGAAAAAAAAAGGCCTATTATTGCTTTCCATTCAAATTTAAAGAAGTATTCATGTATTTAACTATCCATGTGAATGCATTAATAGAGGTGTAAAAGCTCTTTACTATGTAAGGTAATCTGTCAAAATATATGTATGTATAAACAAATTCAAATATTTATAAACATAAATGTTGAATTACTAAAACATTATTCAAAATATTTTAAGAATGTTATAAATTTATTGATGATTCCTCCTCAAAGAAGTTCATTCTCCTACTGAAACATTTCTCTTAGGGGCACCTGGGTGACTCAGTTGAGCACCTCTGACTTCAGCTAGGATCATGATCTAAGGGTTTGAGAGATCGAGCTCCCATTGGGCTTGCTGCTGTCAGGGCAGACCCCACTTCAGATCCTCTGTCCCCCTCTCCTGCCCTTCTCCCACTTGTGCTCCCTCAAAAATAAATAAAACATTAAAAAAAAAAACCTATCTTAAATGGTTTAAAAAAGAATTAACATAACAGACTGTTTCATAGTGGTTTATAGTACAGACCTATGGGTCAAAAGCTTGGTTTGAATCATTTGATAGCTTTGTGATCTGAGAAAGTTACCTAAAACTCTTACTTCAATTTCTGCATATACTTTTTATATAATATATGTGTGTGTGTGTATATATATATATAGTATATATTGTGTGTATATATATGTATATATTGTGTGTATATATGTATATATATGTGTACATATGTGTATATATATTGTGTGTAATATATGTGTGTATATAGTATATATATATGTATATTGTGTATATATATATAAATATACACACACACATACATATATATTATATATTATATCTAAAAGTATTAGTTATAAGTATATTGGGGGATGGAAATATACACATAGTTCCTTTATATGTATGTATGTATATGTGTGTGTGTGTGTGTGTGTATATATATATATATATATATATATATACACACAGTATACAAAAAGCACTAGCTACTTTTGGTAGCAAAAGAGTGATTTTTTTCTTTGTATTTTCCAAGTCTGCAAAGTTTCTGCAATAAAAATATATGAATCAGTCTTAGGGAGAAAGGTAATTTAAAAATGTCCAACAATCAAAAATCACCCATCATACCAAGAACCAAATCACTACTGGAAGAGAAAAAGACAATCAACAAAAACCAAACTGATATGAATTACATATTAGAATTATCTAACAAAGATCTGAAAGCACCCATCATAAAAATTCTTCATCATTCAATTAAAATTCTCTTGAAAAAGACAAAAAAAAAAAAAGGAAACCTAAGCCAAGAAAAAGAACTTATAAAAAAAAACAATTAGAAATTATAGAACTGAAAACTATAAAGGAAAAAAAAAACTTACTGGATGGGCTCAAAAGTAGTAATTATAAAGGGCAGAATTCGTGAATTTGAGGACAGATCAATAAAATTTACCAAATCTGAACAAGAGAAAATTTACTGAATATAAACTAACAAAGACTCAAAGATCTATGGAGCAATAATGAAATATACCACTCCCTATCAATGGAGTCCCATAAAAGGAAGAAAAAGAGGGTAGAGTTGAAAATGTATTCATAAAAATAATGGCTGAAAACTTCCAATTTTTGAAAAAAACAAAAACTGACAGACTCAAGTGAGAACCCCAAACAGGTAACCCACAGAAATTACACTTTGCCATATTATTTCACATCTGAAAATAAAGAAAACATCTTGGAAGCAACCATAGAGAAAGGATTCAGTACCAATAAGAGAATATGAATTCAAATAAGAGATTTCTCATCTGAAACCACAAAGGTCAGACAATAGTAACAAAAATTTTTCAAGTGCTCAAGGAAAAGAACTGTCAACCATTAATTCTATATCTGACAAAACTATCTTTCAGGAATGAAGGGGAAATAAAGACATAAACAGGCAAAGGAACACTTAATTTGTTATTAGCAATGTATCCTTTGAAAACAGCTAAGGAAGTTCTTTCCAATGATCACAGAAGGAATCTGAGAACATTAGGAAAGAAGAAAAAACAATGGGAAAAGCAAGAATATCAGTAAAAACTGTGGATTCAATAGATTACCCTTCTATTCAAGAGGTTTTAAAACCAAAGCTGACAGGGATGAAGTAAGTTAGAGTTCATCAAAATTTTAAAAACCTCTGTACATCAAAAGACCCTATCAACAGAGCACAAGGAAACTCACAGAATAGAAGCAAATTATTTGCAAACCATTTATCTGAAAAAGGTTGATACCTAGAATATATAAAGAACTCCTGCATTTCAACAACAAAACTGATTTAAAAAAGGACAAAGGACTTAGACATTTCTCCAAATAAGATATTACAAATTGCTAATAAGCACATGAAAAGATGCTCATTTATTAGGGAAGTGCAAGTCAAAGTCACTGTGGGATAGCTCATTATGGACACCTACTATGAAGAGGAAGAAAAAGGAGGAGGAGGAGAAACGAACAGAAAATTACAAGTAATGGTGAGAATGTGGAGCAATTGGAATCCTTGTGCATTGCTGGTGGGACTGTAAAATGGTGCAGACACTACCATAGATGGTATGACAATTCCTTAAACACTTAAATACAGAATTAACATGTGATCCAGCAATTCCACTTCTAGGTACATACCCAAAATGAAAGCAGGGACTTGAAAAGATATTTGTGCTCCATGTTCAAGCAGCATCATTCACAAAAGGCAAAAGGTAGAAGCAACCCAGGTGTCCACTAACAGGTAAATGCCAGAACAAAATGTGGGAGAAAACTAGAAGAGTATTCAACCTTAAAAGGAAAATTCCAATAAATGTTACAACATAGACAAACCTTGAAAACATTATACGAATTGAAATGTCAGTCATAAAAGAACAAATATTGTATGACTCCACTTACATGAAGTACCTAGAGTAATCGAATTCATAAAAACAAAGTCAAATGGTGGATGCCAGGAGCTGGGAGAGATGGAAATGGGAAGTTAGTATTGAATGGGTACAGAGTTTCCATTGGGCAAGACAGAAAAGTTCTAGAGATGGATGGGTAACAGCTGCACATCAATGTGAATGTACTTTATTCCACAGAACCGTTCACTTAAAAAAGGTTAAAATGCTAAATTTTATGTCATGTATATTTCAGCACAAAAGAAAAATATATTCACACCATCTGATCAGGGCTCAATGTATGGAGAAATATTCAAAACAATGATATTTACAAAATGAGAGGGTAAAAGAATCTAAATGAAGAAGTTCTTTCCACACGTCACTCAAACTGATAAACTTTATACCAATAGACTGCAGTAAGTTACATATAAATATTTTAATATCCAGTGCAACCATTAAGAAAACTCCACAAAGTGATAAACTTGAAAATTATTATAAATGCATCAGGGTGAAACAACAAATGTTCATGTAACCCATAAAAAGAAGAGAGAAACAAAGAAATGAGAGAGAAAAAAACAAGAAATGAAAACAAAATGGCAGAAGCCCTAAGACTAAATGACATATCTGAGAAAGGGTTAGTATCCAAAATATATAAAGAAGTTATAAAACTCAACATTCAAAAAACAAATAATCCAATAAAAAATGGACAGAAGATATAAAGAGTCATTTCTCCAAAAGGCACCTAGATGGCCAACAGACACATAAAAAAATGTTCAAAATCACCACCAGGGAAATGAAAATCAAAACTACAATGAGTTATCACCTCATACCTGTCAGAAAGGCTAAAATCAACAACATAAGAAAAAACAGGTGCTGGTGAGGATGCAGACAAAGAGGAAAACTCCTGCACTGTTGGTGGGAATACAAACAGGTGCAGCCACTGTAAAAAACAGTATGGAGATTCTCAGAAAATTAAAAAACATAACTACTCTACGATCCAGCAATCATACTACTGGGTATTTACCCAAAGAATATAAAAACACTAATTCAAAGGGATACATGCACCCTTACGTTTATAAGCAGCATTATTTACAGTAGCCAAGACACTGAAGCAGCCCAAGTGTCCACTGACTGCTTAATGGATAAAGAAAAAGTGGTATTTATATGCAAAAAAATATGTATATATATTATTTACCAATAAAAAAAAAGAATGAAATCTTGCCACTTGTAACGATATGGATGGAGCCAGAGATTATTATGCTAAGCAAATAAGTCCATCAGAGAAAGACAAACACCGTATGATTTCACTCGTATGTGGAATTTAAGAAACAAAACAAACAAACAAAAAGGAAAAAAAGGGAGAGAGACAAATCATGAAACAGACTCTTACTTAGTAAGACTCTTAGTAAGAACAAACTGATGGTTACCCAAGGCAAGGGGGAGTGAGGGGTTGGGTTAAATAGATAATGGGGATTCAGGAGTGCACTGCACTTGCAAGTGAGGAGTGCTGAGTGATGTATGGAATTGCTGACTCACTATATTGTACACCTGAAACTACTGGAATTAAAGTAAAAACTTTAAAAAAAAAAAAAAGCCCTCACATCAACAATTACTATAAATGTTAAAATACACCAAATAAAGCAAATGTTGGCAGTGTGGACTTAGGAATGAATGATCCAAGTGGCTTTTTATAAACAGCCTGTTTATAATTAACTCACTTAAAATGACATGATAAAGCATGAGGAAAGATGCATGTAAACAAAATAGAAGCAGGAGATAAACTTTTTAAAAAAATTTTTAATGCTTATTTATTTTTGAAAGACAGAGCACGAGGCAGGGATGGGTAGAGACAGAGAGGGAAATACAGAATCCAAAGCAGCCTCCAGGCTTTGAGCTGTCAGCACAGAGGCCAACAAGAGGCTCAAACCCACGAACTGACCGTAAGATCATGACCTGAGCTGAATTCAGACACGTAACCAACTGAGCCACTCGGGCGCCCCTCAATATTAGGTAAACTTTAAAGCAAAAGCAATTGCTAAAAACAAAAGATTATATACTGATAAAGGATGTATCCATCAGGAATACATAACAATCCTAAATGACACACACCAATCAAAATACATGAAAAACTGACAGAGCTGAAAAGACAAACAGACAAATTAATTATAGTTGGAAACTTCAAGATCCCCCTCTCAGAGACCACAGAAATCCCAAACAGAAACTCAGCAAAGATTTAAAAGTTCTGAAGAACACAATCAACCAAAAGGATCTGACATATATAGAACACTTCACCCAAAAATAGCCACATACTTTTTGTTTGTTTGTGTTCTCAAACATCCACAGAACACTCACCAAAACAGACCATATTCTGGGCCATGAAACAAACTTCAACAAATTTAAAGTACTGAAATCATAAGAGTATGTTCTCTGACCATAATGGACTCTAACTAGAAATCAATAACAAAAAGACAACCAGTAAATCCCAAAACACTTGGAAATTAAACTAACACACTTCTAAACAATCCATGGATCAAAGAATAATTCTCTAAGTAAATTAAAAAAGAAACACAGAATTGAATAAAAAATGAAAAGACAACATAGAAGACACAACATCAAAAGATGTGTGACACAACTAAAGCAGTGCCAAGAGGAAAAGGTAGAGCATTATTACATGAGCTTATAACATGAGCAAAAAGAAAAAGTCTCAAATCAATCACCTTAAATCCTTACCTCAAGAAACTAAAAAAAATAGGAATAAAATAAACCCAAAGCAATAAGAAGGGAAATAATAAAAATAAAAGCAAAAATCAGTAAAACAGAAAACAAGAAAACCACAGAGAAAAATCAATGAAAAAGCTAATCCTTTGAAAAAATTAATAAAATTGATAAATCTCTAGCAAGACCAACAAAACAAAAATGAGAGAAGATATAAATGATCAACATCAGCATTAAAGAAAATATAATTGAACATTGTAGAGCCATTAAAAGGATAATTAGGAAATAGAAACAAGTTTGCTCCGAAATTAGACTAATTAAAACAAATGAATCCATTCCTCAAAAACCACATACAGACCTTCCTCTACTTATGATAGGGCTATATCCAATAACCTCACTGTAAGTTAAAAATATCATAAATCAAAAATGCATTTAATGTACCTAAGCTACTAAACATCACAGCTTAGCCCCCCTACATTAAACATCCTCAAAACACATTAGCCTATAATTGGGCAAAATCATCTAATGCAAAGCCTATTTTATTTAAAACAAAAAAAAAAAGTGTTGAATAATACCTCATGTAATTTATTGAATACTATACTGAAAGTGAAAAACAGAATGGTTTTAAGGGTACAGAATTCTTTTTAAGTGTATCAGTTGTGGCTGTTTACCCTCGTGAATGCATGGCTCACAGGGAGCTATGACTCACTGCTGCTGCCCAGCATCACGAGAAAGAATCCTACCACGTATTGCTAAGGCCAGGAAAAAATCAAAATGCCAAGTACGGTTTCTATTGAATGCGTATCATTTTCACACCATCATAAAGTCGAAAAATCTTAAGTCAGGGACCATTTGTATTATCAAAATTCAACCAAAACAAATATTATGTATAATCCTATAATCACTAAAAAATGAATTCATAATTTTAAAATCTCAAAAACAAAAGAAAAAAATCCCAGGCTGTGATGTTTTCACCAGAGAATTCTACTAAATATTTAAAGAATACCAATACTTCACAAACTCTTCTAACGATTAGAAAAGGAAGGAAAGTGTCCTAGCTCGTTCTGTGATGCCAGAATTATCCATATACTGAAACAAGACAAAGATACCACAAGCTGCAAGCCAGTATCTCTCATGAACTTAGACACAAAAATTCTCAAATTAACAACCTAAATCCAGCAATATGTGAAAACATTACACATCCAAACCACATGCAATTTATTCCATGTACGCAAGCTGGTTCAACATTAAAACAAAAAAATCAGCGTAATCTCCAATATCAACAAACTAAAGAAAAAAATCCTATCATATAAATTGAGTCAGAAAAAGAATTTGACAAAATCCAGCATCCATTCATAATAAAAACTCTCAATGAAACTAGGCAGACAGGTGACCTACCTTGACTTGATAGAGGATCTACCCAACTACACCCCCCAAAAACCTATACTTAACATATTTGGGGTGCCTGGGTGGCTCAATCAGTTAAGCATCCAACTTCGGCTAAGGTCATGATCTCATGGTTCACAAGTCCCAGCACAGCATCAGGCTCTGTGCTGACAGCTCAGAGCCTGGAGCCTGCTGCGGATTCTGTGTCTCCCTCTCTCTCTGCCCCTCTCCCACTTGCACTCTCTCTCAAAAATAAATAAACATTAAAAAAAAACATACTTAATGATGAAATACTAAATGCTTTCCACCTAAGGCAAGGAACAAAGCAAGGATGTCTGCTCTCACCACTCCTAGTCAATACAGAACTGTAAGTTCTAGCCACCACAATAAGAAATAAAAGGTATACAGATGAGAAAGAAAGCTGTCCCTATTTGCAGTTGACATGTCTATGTAGAAAATTCCAAGGAATCTGTTAAAAAAACCTCTAGAAACTAAAAGGTAATTTTAGCAAGGTCAAAGAGTACAGGACCAATGCAAAAATCAATCTTATTTCTATGTATTAGTAATGAACATGTGGAAAATGAAATAAAAAACATAACAATATTCACAAAATTGCTCCAGAGAAAAAAAACATTATAATTAAGTATAAATTTAACAATTAGTATACATTAGGATTTGATATTACAAAACACTGATTAAAGAAATCAAGGAAGACCTAAAAAAATGAAGGCATATCATTAAATATAGCAAAGATATCAATTCCCAAACTGATCCATAGGTTTAATACAATTCCTTTGAAAATCTCAGCAAACTTTTTGTACAAGTGTGGACATGCTTTGGTCCAAATATGGATAAGCTTGTTATAAAATTTTTATGTAAAGACACAAGCCTTAGAATAACTAAACCATATTGAAAAGTGAGAGGAACAACTCTACCTGATATTAAGGTTTACTACACAGCTATAGTAATCAAGAGTGTGATATTAGCAGATAGAGACATATAAACTAAGAGAACTCAACAGAGAACCCAGTAGTAAAGCCACACATACATGGCCAATTGATTTTTGACAAAAGTACAAAACCACTTCAATAAAGGAAGGATATTTACCTTTTCAACAAATGGTGCTGGAGCAACTGAATATCCATAGGCTAAACAGGAACCTCAATTTAAACACCTTATCTCTTATAAAAATGAAATCAAAATAGATCATGGACTTAACATTAAATCATTAAACTATAAAACTTTTATAAAACAACATAGTAGAAAACCTTTGAGACCTAGGCTAGGTGAAGAGTTCTTACTTAGACTTGCCTCCAAAAGCACAACCTACAAAAGGAAATATTAATAAATTAAGTCTCCTCAAAATTAAAAACTTTTGGAGCACCTGGTGGCTCAGTCGGTTAAGCATCTGACTTTTGATTTCGGCTCAGGTCATTTTCTCATGGTTCAGGAGTTCAAGCCTGATGAGAGCCTGTTTGGAATTCTCTCTCTCCCTTCCTC
The DNA here is from genome assembly GCF_016509475.1 of Prionailurus bengalensis. Lineage (NCBI taxonomy): Eukaryota > Metazoa > Chordata > Mammalia > Carnivora > Felidae > Prionailurus > Prionailurus bengalensis. The sequence continues at coordinate 150,737,816 of NC_057343.1, read as the reverse complement.
TGCCCCTCCTCTGCTTGCACTGTCTTAAAATAAATAAATAAACTTTAAAAAATTTTTTAAACTTTTTCACATAGAAAGACCTTGTTAAAAGGAAAAAAAGACAAGCTACTGAACAGAAAAAAGTATTTGCACATAGCAGACAAATGACTAATATTTAGAATTCTCAAAACTCAACAATAAAACAACCCAATTTGGAAAATGGGAAAAAGGTACGAACAAACATTTCACCTAACAGGACATACAGATAGCAAGTTAGCATATGAAAAGATTTTTAACATCCTCAGCCATTAGAGAAATACAAATTACAACCAATGCACCCAGGTGGCTCAGACTTCGGGCTCAGGTCATGAACTCATGGTTACTGTGTTCAAGCCCCACATCAGGCTCTCGGCTGTCATCAGGGAGCCTCCCCCACCACGCCCCGCTTCAGATCCTCTATCCACACACTCTCAAAAAAAAAACAAAAAACAACAACAAAAAACATACTGAGATCACTAAACACCTATGAGAATAGCTAAAATAAAAAATTATGACCATATCAAATGTTGGTGAGGATACAGAGAATCTGCGTCATTCATACATTGCTGGTCAGAATGTAAACAGATACAGCCACTCTAGAAAACAGATTTGCAGTTTCTCATAAAACTGAACATGCAATTACCACAGAATCCAGCCAAGTGCACTCATGAAAACTTTTTTTTCACGTGAAAACATAAACACAAATGTTCATAGCAGCTTTTTTTCCCTAATAATCAAAACTGGAAATAATCCAAATGTTCTCCAAAGGGTGAATGGCTAAACTGTCCTACATCCATACCATGAAATACTCCTCAGCAAACAAAAAGGAACAAAATATTGATACATGCAACACCTTGAATGAATCTTGAGGGAATTATGTTGAAAAACAAATGCTAGTCCTAAAAGGTTGCATGCTATATGATTCCACCTGTACAACGTAGTTTTTTTGTGCTTTGTTTCTTTGTTTGATAACATTTTTTGAAGCGACAAAAGGAAAAACAGACTAGTGGCTGCCAGGAATTAGAGATGAGGGAGAGGAGGAAGGAGGTGAGCTTGGTTATAAAAAGGCAGCACAAAGAACCCGGGTGGTGATGAAAATGTTCTTTATATTTACTGAGGTGATGGTTACACAAATCTACATATGTGATAAAACTGCACACAACTAAATGCACACTAAACATATAAGACACACACATGACTGTATGCCAAGCCAACGAAATCAATTTCCTAGCTGTTATACCAGATGTTGCCACTAAGGAAAAATGGTGAAGGGCACATACTTTGTATTATTTCTTCCAACTAAATGTGAAATCACACAATTACCTCAAAATTAAAAGTTTAATTTTAAAATCTGAGAGATAAATCAACAGGCAGAAAGATAGACATGGATGGAGAAGAGACATGGTCTATTATACAAGCGTTTCAGCTGTGAATGCAGTCTAGCAGGTTGAACCTACAAAGAGAGATCTCTAGGTCTCTCCCTTAAGCTTCAGACAGATACGTAGGAGAAAGACAATTTCAAAAGTAACACTGAAAGAGCTTCCAGTTAGTGAACACATGGAGGTGGGAGAGTGGTTTGAGGAGTGGAATACCCCGTGACAGCACAGAAGCTCTGTACCCTTTTCTACATAACTTGTCCCATGATTCTCTTCCATTTGACTGTTCCTGAGTTATATCTTTTGTAATAAACTGATAATCTAGCTTGACAAACACTGAGCAGGTAATTTATCTTATTGACATCCAGACAAAATAATAATAATAAAGATATGCACGTATACATACATGAAAAAGTAACAATGAATAATACAACAATGAACACAGAGTGAATACAGAAATTTTGCTGGAGTAATGTCTCCCCCACAGGATTTTCCCTGGCTACCACTCATGGTCATATGTAGGATCTTTTCACACTATAATAATCAGACATGCATTTAAATAATTTTTCCATCTTTCAACACAGGGTAGACATCACTAACACATAAGAAAAGAAGGTAAAGTATAAGGGAAGTTTTTCTTTTCTACAGTGAAAGATAGGAATAAAAAAAAAAAATGAGGACCTTATTTCTCAAGTAGTAAATGTGCATCTAATCTGCTCCAAAATCACCCAAAGCCATTTTTAAAGAGGCAGGGTTATCTAGTGTATCCTATCAGTCAGCTTGCGCCGCCTTCACAAAATACCACAGACTGAATTGTTTAAATAACAAAAACTTATTTTCTCACAGTTCTGGAGGCTGAGTCCAAGTTAAAGTGAAAACAGAGGTGCTTTCTAATCAGGCCACTCTCCTTGGCTTCAGATGGCCACCTTCTCACTGTGAATTCACTTGTCCTTTTCTCTGTGCATGTGCACTACTGGTATCTCTTCCCCTTCTTATAAGGTCCAACAGGATTATGGACGCACCATTATGACCTCATTTAATCTTAATTACCTCTTTAAAGGCCCTATACATAAATCACCACATGGGGGTTAGGGCTTCAACCCTAGGAGTTTTAATGGGACAGAATTCAGTCCATAATACTCAGTGACCAGCCAGCCTTTAAGTATATGTTTTCTATGAGTGTGCATAGTGCGTATTATACTTAATGGAAGGAGGCAAGACAAAGGAAAAAGTATAATATTTGTATTAGAATTCCATCACTCAGTTTTCTGAACACTAAAAATGAGGAGAATATCTATTCTCATTGTGTAGCTGTGAGAGTTAAACAAAATAATCTATGTAAAGTGCCCAGCAAAGAGTAAAGGACTAGTCAACCCTGGGCCTCTGCCTTCCTCCCCCCACCCAAATTCATTATAAATATTTCTCAAATCTAAACATATCTGAAAAATTATGGGAACTGGATTCTGTGCCAGTTCTGCCACTACCTAGCTATGTGACTTTAACCAAACCACTCTAGTTCTGCATACGGGCTGTCTGCCAGTCTGCTTCTGCATCTCGGCAAATCAGAGTTTCATCTATCACTTAAACACTATGCATCTATGAATACCACTTTTATGATTATAATATCAAATAAACAATACTACAAAAACTAATCAAACTTTCTGTAAAACTCCACTAAGAGGATTACAGTATGAAATTTCAATTTATTCGTTCAGATACTTTCATTCTTTAAACGCTTCCACAACTATCTCCTAATTTGAAAAATGTATCTGTACCACACATCTTTAAGATTAATTTTCTCATCTTATGTCTCTGTCATTAATGCCTCATCTTTCAAGTAGACTGTACATTCTTTTATATTTCTGCCCCCTAAAATGTTCATTGTTTTATTCACAAAAATAACTGAAATGCCTAAAATTATGCCCCAAATCCTGTTGAGATAATGATTAGACATAGGGAGAAGTTACCAGTAAACTGTATCTGATAACTGTTTCTAACTTAGCCCACAATTGAAATGTACTGCAGGTGATTTCAAGATGATACACCTACCATACATACACTGAACATTCAAACAATGAGCGATAATAGCATCCATTCTCCATAACTTGTGTTAAAATTAAGATAATGGTGGTCAGAAGCAAAATCTACTGTGAGGCTATCTGAATCATTTAATGAAAGACAATTTACCACGTCAAGCCTAAGGGAAGAACTTCTAAGTACTTGCCCTTTCTCCCACTTCATTCCTTACCACTCCTATCCTAGTATTATCTGTATTACATGTAAATGAGTAACATATGAAGTAGGCTGTTACTTTGAGGCCCTCAACAAATCTCACCTCCCGGTAGTGATGCAGTCCCACCCATACTAACTCTAAACTGGGTCATGTTTATTAGCACTGGCCATTGGAACATCAGCAAACACTGAAGAACACAGAGACTTGATACGTGTTGGCACAATGAGGCTTGCCCTCTTGACATGCTCCCTCGCAAAACCCAGCTGCCATGTTGTAGAGAAGCTCAAGCTAATTAAGGGGGAAGGCTGCATGAAGGGTATACAAGGAGAGAGACAGCCATAGTCCCGGCTATCCATCAGCTGTTCCAGCCGTCCCAGCTAAGGCATCATTAAGAAGCCACCTTCGATATGACAGCCAACAAATGACACATGCAGCAGTCCCCATCAAGCCTTGCCAACTTTAGAATCAAGAACAGATAAACATTTAGTTTTGGAGTGAAGCAATATATAACTAAACCAACACATGTAAGCCAATTAGAACAGTTCTTGTTTGGTAGTAAGCAACCAAAAAATGTCAGCAGTAGTAACAGTTATTAATACTGTCATAAGTCCCCCTCACCACTACCAAGGTATTGTTTTTGGGTATTAGAGCTGCTCTTAAAGGCAGTCTGTCATCCCCCTAAAGGCCAGTAAAAGGACAAGAGTAAAGCAACCAGAAAGGCCTGCATTTTGCTTTCCCTTTCTTCTTCCTAATTTACAGCTGTCCTTTTTCTTTTTATCTCTGTCAATAATGCTTTCCTAATTTCCCCAAAGTACCTATCAATGACCCAAACCAATTCCAGCCTTTGGCCGTGCTCTGTATTCCCAGTAACTACAGACACCTCCTTCAATCCCCTTCCAGACCACAGATAAGTAATTAAGGGTTCAGTAGGACAGACTCTTCTCTTGGGGCCAAAAGTTTATACTCATTTAACCTTTAAGTCTTTTTTACCTGATATAATCATTAGGCAAAGAGAGTGGGGACCAAAAAGGTCATGTTTAGAAAATAAATTAAGCAGCCGGGATAACAAACTTGCTACTTTTCCTCAAAGACTTACTGACCCTAATTATATAAATTTCTTATTCTTTTAAAGCCCATGACTCTTTGCTCATACTTCACTCATGATATTTATCTTAATCTAGCCTAAATCAGAGTAGTTGGTTTACTTAACTTCCTACTAGATCTATAACTGCCCAGAAAGAGAGACTTGAGAAAAAGGCATCCAACTCATTTTTTTATCCCTTAAATTAAGCACCTACTACACTGCTCTACTATTCATACAAATATTGTAAAAAATATCTGGGTCCTCGTCAGCAACCGCTCTGTACATAACTAATCTCTGCAATTCTCACCCCTAAGTTTATTAAGAAAAAATTACTCACCCATGGTTATAATGCAATTAGTGACAAAGTTAATAAATACTACATGTCCTAACATTAACCTCTAAGAATTATTTGGCTTAATTATGATTTTATTTTTGTAGAGATGGATGTTTTTTTCAAAGAAAAGAAAGGTACCAGTTAACATTCCTTATTTCCTCTTCCTTCAAGTTTCAGGGTTGACAAGCCGGCATATTAGGTCCAAGGAAAGATCTATGCCACATGCCAGGCACATAATCCCAAAGGCAAAGCAAGCCTCGTAGAGACTACCGCAAACTAGAGCTCAGAACTCACCTAAAAGGGGCAACCATTATTCAGCTCTGGCAATCTGCTCTCAAACAGGAACAGCAACTAGGGAGCCCCAAATCCTGTGATTTTGGAAGTGTGCTAGAAACTAAGACTTCTTAAATGTGACGTCTTCCTATTTTTTAAATGGTAGCAACTACTTACTAAATGTTCCAACTACACCAAAAGCATGCAATATAGATCTGTGGACTGGATTCATTCCAAGGGCATCCTGCTACTGCAGGTGACAGTTTAAAATCTCTACATGTAGGGGGTGCTGGGTGGCCCAGTCAGTTAACCATTCAACTCCTGATTTTTCGGCTCAGGTCATGAGTCCTTAGATTGAGCCCTGCTTCAGGGCACGAGGCCTGCTTAAGATTCTCTCTCTCTGGGGTGCTTGGGTGGCTCAGCCAGTTGAGCATCTGACTTCAGCTCAGGTCATGATCTCACAGTTCATGAGTTTGAGCCCCAAGTCGGAGCTGACAGCTCAGGGCCTGGAGCCTGCTTCTGATTCTATGTCCCCATCACTCTCTGCCCCTCCCCCACTTGTGATCTGTCTGTCCCTCTCTCTCAAAAACAAATAAACATTAAAAAAAATTAAAAGAAAAAAAGATTCTCCCTCTCTTTTGTCCCTTCCCTGCGCACGTGTGTGCATGCTCTTTATCTGAAACATAAAATAAAAATTTAAGAAGTCTCTACATAAAATTGAAGGTGGACTAAGGGAACAATGCTCCTTTACTGTCACCCCTAACCTCTAGAGAAGAGGTAAAAAATAACCAAGGCCACTAAGAGCAGGTCATAAAATCATAAGGCCTACCAGTGACAAACTCCTTTAACTTTTCTCTCTCTTGAAAAGGAAATCTGTTAGTTTTAGATACAGCACCTTCTATAGCATAAAAATACACAGGGAGTATTTCATTGGTTTTTAATTGTTTTTTCCTCAAAACTTGTGAAAACAAAATATTCAAATAAATGTAATAGTTAAAATTATACAAACTTCTCCAGCCTTACCCCAACTTATGTAAATGCTCAGTAACACACATGAGACAATGATTCACCATGCACAGAAAAACAAGGTACAAAATATGAATGGCATTAATATATTTGTACTTGTCTATCTACATATTGTCATTTGACTCTCTTGCGACCAAGAGCACCAAACTAGCTGGATACACGGTTGAATACTGTGACCAGGGAATCCTACTCTAACAAACTACTATGGACTCAAACCTATGACCCGAACCTCCTTAGTATCATGCTATCCAATAACTAAGGTGACCAGTCACTAGTAAACAAATATTAATTTAGTCCAAGAACATTTCTTCAATAGCTTTACAAAAGATTTGACATTATTTAACCAAATCATTAAAGTTTTTGTTTCAATTTAAAATAGAACTTTATAGAAAAGACCTGAACTTCATCTCCAAACCTAATCTATTGGAAGCCTTAGGAGTCATAATTTTTAGGGGTGCCTGGATAGTTCAGTTGGTTGAGCATCCAACTTCAGCTCAGGTCATGATCTCACAGTTTGCTCTGCTCTCGGCACAGAGCCCACTTGGGATCCTCTGCCCCCCTCTCTGGGAGAAAATAAACATTAAAAACAAAAAGTCATAATTTTTAAAATAATTAATCATGGTAGATAGGCCTTTGGAGTTCAAACCATTCTCTAAAGTAACGATTAGTGAGGGAGTCCCTGTACCAACAGCATTAGTAGGCAATTTAATGACAATAAAAAAATATTACTGTTATTTAGGGATACTACTTATTGAACACTTACTATGTGCCAGGCACTATGCTGAAAACTTCTGGGTTCTCATTAAAGCTTAAAGATGACCATATGATGGAGGTACCATTATTATCCCTATTTTACAGGTGGGGAAACTAACCTTTCCAAGATCACACAGCTATAAGTGGCAGAGTCAGGATTCCAACCCAAATCTTGTCTAACTTCAGAATTTGCACGCTTAACCACTACACTGTATTGCCTCCAGTGACTCTGGGCTGATATCTAAGATAAAGAAAAGAGGGAAATTTGTACTTCTCAGTGACAAATTTAAAAAACATAGGAGAAATGGAGGATACTTTTTAGAATATGAACATTTCTCAATAGTCATACAAATATTTTTATTCCCAAATACATACTAATAATGATGGAAATCTCACACAATGGACTTCTCACAAACACAAATTTTCCTAAGTACTCCTTCATGTTTATTGTTATCAATTTAATGGGAACACTATATTATTTTCTATGCAATTTTGCCGTGAAACTAAAAATGTTCTACAAAATTCTTTTTTAAAAAAATTTAGAATACACTGAATATGCCTAATGCAATTCCGTTATGAACACTAGCATAAGACTATATTCTTTCAGTATGCAAAGTTGCACTTTATTATAACTGCAGTGCTGAGCAATGTATGGGCACCTAAATATTTGATTCTTTCAAAAAGGCTTGGAGGTGTGTAAACAGTGCTGTAAAATTCAAATTTTTCACACTTCCAGAACACCTTCAGAAGTCTATAAAACAAAGACATAGTATGGCAAGTTGGAATAAAACCAGACAAAAACATTAAATTCTCATTTAACAATATGAAAAATATACAACACTGCTATATCGTGGCTGACAAAAATAAGGCTAATTTTACTTTTCCACCTTAAGTATCAAAAGAAGTAGCCTGAAGTCAAAAATGGATTAGTATTACAGAATCTTTTTCTAATTCATTTTTTAAGTCCCTTCCAAATCCTCCAAAGCTTATCCAAAACAAACAAACCTTTCAATTGTCCATAGTGAATGTCAACATACGAACGAAATCTTTTTTTTCTGATACACTAAGGGTGTCAAAATTCTAAAGGTCAATTAATACTTAACTTGAGTGATCTATATAAAAAGTTTTGCTATCATTAACCACTTTTTATTTATTTACTACCATCAACATTTTCCTCCCATCAAGGTCCACCTTTATAAATAAATACATAGCTATGTTCACTGACGAAGGGAAACGTACTCACTATTTGAAAAAGCCATTTGCCCTATGTGTTCAGCAATATTCTGTCAAAACTAATTGTCAAATATAACACTGTACTGGTCACCAACAAAGTGTTGAAGAGAAGCACACTTTTTATTTTACTTCAAAACTGTACTTACAAAGCCTCAACTGTAAAAGATTACACTAATAATAAATGGGAATTCTTTAGCCTAAGTTACAGACGTTGTTGGAGGATAGGCCCTTAATCACACCTGTAATTCACAGAACCCTTTCCTTTCTCGCTGACCCACATCTTCATAAATGATGTGAAGACTGCTGCATCGCTATACTTTCAATTGGCATAAATGGGGATTTGCAGTGCCACAGAAACAAAGCGTTCTGACCAATGGATGTTTCGAATGATTATCAGTACAAAACTCATTCAAATACTTGTATATTCAAAGCTTCTGACGAATAATCGGGCTTCACCAGGGAATACACACACAGGTTAATACAACCTCCGACTGCCTTGGCAGCTGCAAGCTCAGCTGAATCCCAGGACGCCACCTAAATTTGGAAGGGGCAGAACTATATCCGGTTCTCAATGGATACACATTTTCCCCATGCTTCTCATCTTAAAAACTTTACGTCTTCCCAGAGTAACAATAAATATACAAAGACGCCAGGGAGTATGCCCGCAGGGAAGATGAGTTATCAAATTAAATTCCTACGCGCGGAACCTGAAGCTTCAAAACTTTTCAGAACAAATCACAGCTGAAAGAACGAGGTAGGTTTTCCCACTTCTTTCCAGGAGCCAGCTTCCCCAGTCCCTGAACAGCTGTCCTGACTTACTGGTTAGTTGGAGGAGCAGTCAACGGGATGGCGACCTCTTCTTCCTCGTATTCTGGTCCATCCAGAGAGTCACCTTCGTCCACCGTTCCCAGGCCGGCGCCCAAAGGGGGCAGCTGAGGAGGAGGCGGCAGAGGAGGGAATCCGCCGCCTGCCCCGAAGGTCTCAGCAGGCAACGAAGTGGTCCCCTTGGCGAGACCCATCTCTCCTCCAAGTCCGGCAGCGGCGCCAGCCACGCCAGCGGCAGCACCTCCCCCTGACAGTCCGGCTCCCCCCATTGCCCCTGCCACAGACCCGGCTCCCAGGAACCCTGACCCCAAAGCGGCTCCGCCAGCCAGGTTCCCGGCTACTCCGGTCTCCGCCAGCCCAGGATAGGGTACGGCAGCCACAGGCAGGGCCGCGGGTATCTTCACCCTACATACTGCCGGATAGGCACTCGAGCCCGCGGCTGCGCCGCCTCCTGCTGCCCCGGCGGTCACCGGGCCGCCCTCCTCACTGCCGGCCTCGGCCGCCATCATGTTGAAGCCCGATCTACTCTGCCCTACCCAGCTCGCCCGGGAGCCCCGGGGGCCACCAGGCCCGGGCTCCGAGCCGCCCCACCCAGGCGCGTCCCCCCTTCAGCTCCCCAGGCGGAGGAAACAACAACAAAAGGAGAGAACCCGCCGCCGCGCCCCCTCCTCGGGCCACAGCCCCGGCTCCGGAGCTGCCCGGGTTACGGGAAGCGAAGTGGGCAAAAAACTCAACGCCTGCACAAACGCCGCCCCAAGCCCTCACCTTACACACCCACACTCACGCACACACACACACACATGCACAGAAGTGAAAAACTTCCTGGCTGCACTAAAGAGGAAGGGAAGCACAGAGGAAGCGGCTGGGGCGGCTGCCGCTCCTTCAGCCACCGCCGCCGCCACCGCCACCGCTTCTTCACCACCCTAGTTCCGGCCACCCCCACCGCAGCCACCGCCGGTGCCGCTGCTGGGGCTGGGGCCACTGCAGCCGCTTCATCCTCCACCGGGCTGGAGATGGGAGGGGTGGGGAGCCAAGAGGAAGGGGGGCGGGGTAGCGGGGAAATCGACTGAACTGCTCCCAACCTGGAGTGCTCAGTGAAACCGACTAGAGAGAAAGGAAGGCGGGGCACCAGTGGAGGAGCCGAGGGAAGGAAGGGCGGGGGAGGAGGGCGAGGGCAACTTCTGCGCAGGCGCGTTCCTGGCGCGGGGGTGGGGGCGCTGGGACTGGAGGGAGGAAAAGGAAGCGTCGGGAGGGAAGGAAGCGGCGGGGACGCGCGGTGCGCGGCCGTGCTCACTGTTTCGCTGTGGTACGAGCGTGTGGTGGTGTGGCCGTTTCTCCCGTGGGTGTCGCCGGCGGCAGGGCGCGCCTGGCTCTCTGGGTTTTGTTTGATGGGCGGAGGGGAGGAGTGGGTACCCGAGCACGCGGCCGTGCTGCACTGTGAAAGCAGGAGAGAAAGGAGGGACGAGGAGGGGTGGAGAGGAAGGAGCCGAGGAAAAGGGAAAGGAAGATGCCGCGAAGCCAGTTCACTGCTTCCTGACTGCTAGAAAAAAACACCTTTACCCAGCGGTGCAGAAACCAGACGCGAAGCCTGGGGATGAGGGATTGCCTCGAAGTTCGAGGCAGTGCTATTAATTGTTTTTTTGTTTTCGTTGCATTCCATATTAAAAAATAAAATGAAATTTTAAACTACGTTCTGAAACTCAAACGAAATAGGGAAGTAATATGGGGTGACCTAAAAATTTTGGTGGAAATAATAGTTGTAAAGTGCGATTTCTGAGACTACACATTTTGTTTTGTTTCCCACAATCGCCATCTCTCCTGTCATACCTCTCTGTCTCTGTTCCCGCCCAACACACACACCAGTGCCATCGCAGGTATGTTGGGTACTAATGTGGTGTGGAGAGGAGGGATGACGTTCCTTTGCGTGCAGAACACAGCGGGGCACGCTCCACAATGCACATGTGAAGCATAGAGAACCTTGAACCAGGCAAATACCAGGGTTCCAAAGTGCCATATACAATTATGCATAGCTTCAAAAATTATCAATAAACTGTTTTCTCACCCTAAATATAGCCAGAGAGATGGGGTTTGTTTTGTCTTTCATGCTGGACTATATATAAACTATCTCATGCATGCATATAGATGGAGGAATCATTACCATTGTTTGAAATTACAGTATGTGCAATTTGCCCTTTGGCAAATGATACTGTTTTGTTTTTTAATTGTCTCAGAAGGAATCCCACATTAAATACCTTTAAATATTGGTCTTTGAGATGGATGTTTTCTCTGCCAACGATGATCAAACCAAGAGAGGAGCACATAAGGAAGGGGATGGGTAGGGGCTATAACAGAGGCCCAGGAAAAAAGGAAAAGACCACTAAAAGAGGTGGCAAGGTATGCACAAGATATTTTCCTTTACTATATAAGTTTGCATAAGCACTATTTGCCAAATTAGTGACTAAGTTGATTAGAAAGTAATCCTGAGGACTTCTTCATTGTGCTTACCTCTTATACAGCATGCCACTTGTGAGAGCAAAGATGGATTAGTCACAAAAGTGGTCTTAGACCAGCATTATCCCAGGAACTTGTTAGAAACACAAATTCTTGGCTCCATCCCAGACCCTCTGAATCAGAAATCACAGGAATCTTTTACTAGGCTCTGCAAGTTTACACACTTAAGAACCACTATACTATAGTATGCTAATCAAGAAGGAGGTATGCAATACCTAAAAAATGGTTCTGAAACAAAGAAGAATAGATGAGAAAGCCAACTCAATGCCATTCATTAGGTAGGTGGATAACAGAAATAGGTATTGTGTTGCTAAGCCCTGGACTATTCTAGAAAGGAGGTTGGGAAATGAGAAAATGCATAATGAAGTAATTCCATAATACTTAATAATTTTAGTCCTACTTCTTACAGTGGCCTCCGTGAGAACAGTTTTTCTTTTTCTTTTAAACTTAGACCCTCAAAGTAAGAAGAGAACTTCAAAGTGCATATTCCACCAACTGCCAACAAATTTTCATGTAGCCTGTGCTTGAAAGCTACAGTGAATTACCACTTCAGTCCTCCAATACTCCCACCCCAATTACCCACAACAGCCTTTGAATGTAGGGCACTGGACTGGCAAGTTATGACCAGCTCTTGTTATCACAGATCTCTGAGTGCTCATACTTCTTCTGTATGCGCCTAAGATTCCAAGTCAAGCTCACTATTCTAATTTGCAGAATTGTCTTCTTCCCCCTTTTGAAATTCTTTAGCAATTAAAAGCCAATATTTAATCAGCCAACACCAATTACACACTGAGTCACATCGTTTTCTAGTTACTTTTAGATTTATGTATCTACAAAGCTAGACTGCAAATACAATATGTGTTCTACTGCCTAGCCCAGTGCTAGACATCCATGTCAACAGCTTTGAACAGGTCTCCATCCTTTTAACAAATACTGGATTAGATCAGCTCACATCTTCGGATACCAATTACTCAATTAGTACGAACACCTACTGTATCTGTGTATCAACCTAATACCAATATCTTACCATATATTTAATCTTAGAGTTGTGCTGTCCTTTTTATCCAAAGACTGCCACTTATCATTCGTGAGTTATTTTCAAATATCTTATATACTCCTTTTATTGGACAGATCTAGGCTTTGATCTTTACTATTACTTGTGTGCTTCCTGAATCTCAAGTCAGTCTTCCATCTTCAGTGACATTTTATTTTTATAGAAGGGTTGAATGTTTATACCTTATTTTTGTCTATTGCCTTTTTTTTCTTTTTCTATTCACCTTGACCTTCTACCCTTCTCTCATTTGTGGCCTCATGTTCTCTTTGCTCCTATGTATTTCTCCCTCAATTTCTGTTTCTGGGTTTCCTTTTCTTTTCTTCCAGGCCCCTGTATTTCTTGACTCCTTGAGCTTTCATGAGTCAAAGTCCTTAAAGTTTCGTGAGTCAAAAACTGAAGAACAACTTTAAAAAATATATATGAAATATCTATGTGGAGAGAGGCATTACAGGGATTCTGCAGCAATTGGTGTTAGATGTGGTGTTATGTAACATCAGTTAACAAAGGGAAGTAAACAGTCTGTTAATTAAATTTACAGATAATATTAAACAAGGAGGTACTGAAAAAAAGAACAAATTACAAAAGAGGAAAATTCAAAATAACATTTAGCTTTAGTAAAACAATCTTTGATATCTGTGATTTTAGAAAAGTTATCCAGATATTGAATTAAATATAGTATTTAGTGAAAAATAAATAATCAAAAATGCTGGGCAAAGACTTGTGGGTGAAAAGAATCTGAACGTTTAATTTTTAGAAAATGAATTTGTCTCATTCTGATTTTATTGGCAACTTAAGTATGAATGTAATACATTCCAACATATTTTTCAGTTTTGATACCTCAGTATGTAAAAAGGTCATTCTTAGGCAGTTATATAATTATAGAGAACCTCAAGGGGTTTAGTACAAATATATGAGTTGTTTCTGAGGGGAAAACTGATCAAGAAGTAAGAAAGAGCTTACAGCTGTGTTTGAACAATCCCAAATTGTGTTTCATGCCCTAGCACATCCTCAGCTATACAAATAGGCTTCCAAGTTTATCTAAATAATACCAAAAGGTTCCATTGACCCAAAAAATTTTGGAAAGAAGCTTTTACTCCTAACCCCTAATATTCCTACTGCATTTGCTGACCTCATCTTAGAATCTTCAAGAGCACATTTTTCCTTATTAGGGAGATGTTGTGAGAAAATAACATTGAGGAGACAGAGGTTAAAGGAAATTATTTTGACTAAAAAGTAAATAGTTCTGCAGAGATTACAGTATGTGGCATATTAACTAAATAAGATTTATGAAAATTATAAACACTGTGAAGAATTTAGAGCATAGTAAGATCTCTGAGGCTATAAAATACACTTCAAAGAAAATTATCAGAAGCCTTCTTCTGATGACTAAAGGAACTTAGAGCAGTTGGATCTAAATGTTCCTTCTCTTGCAAGAAGAATAGATAAATGTCTTTAATTTTTATTAGTTTATTCTTATTCTACTGTCTTTATTTGGCTGATTTTTATTTATTCTTTATTAGCAATACTCCTCTTTTATTATTTCCAGTCTATTTTTCTTTGGCTACTATTTTCCTCTAACCAGAAATATTTCTGAATCACCTGACTGCACTTTGTTTCCTTTACATGATAGTTCCCTATGGGAGAAGTAAAAGAAAAAAGGAAGTATAATGGTTTTGAGGAAAGGGAAATGGGAGAGTCAGGATGAGTAAGACTCTGGTCCATATTTTCCTCCTATTTACACTCCCATTCTTTTCCCGTGTCAGCCACAATTTAAATATCACCTTAAGCACCATCTTGAAATCCAACTAATCTTTGGCCTCTTCACTTTAGGAGTTCTACAAAATCTCTAACTCATTGCATTCTTAAGTCTACCTAAAAATCTCCTGGTAACCCCTCCATCTCTAAATTCAGTTAGCACATTGAATATACAAACTTCTTTAATAGTTCTTATTTTTTTCAATGTTTGTTTACTTATTTTGTGAGATAATGCATGTATGCGAGCAGGGGAGGAGCAGAGAGAGGGAGAGAGAGAGAATCTTAAGGAGGCTCCACACTCAGCATGGAACCTAACACAGGGCTGGATCTCACAAAGGGGAGATCATGACCTGAACCAAAATCGAGGGTTGGATGCTTAACCAAATGGACCATCCAGGCGCCTCTTTAATAGTCTTTAAAATAAGTATACAATGAAAAGGTTAAGTGTGGCCTTGAGTTAATTACAGATAAAATAAGGCAGGAGTTTTAAGTACATCAGAAGAAATTGTGAGTAACATAACTTTACAAAACTAAAACTACCTTTCTTAAATATTTCTAACTACAATTATTTCTCAATTCATGTCCCTTTGAAGAAATTTTCAACTTTACCTGTTATCTTAACACAACACTTTTTCTTTAAACTTTCTTTTCCTTCCTTATCTAATTGTTAAAATAACAGTGAAATATAACACATAGAAAGGTAGTGATTTCCAGATTTCTGGATTCAACAAACATTGAGAGACTATTAAATCGTTAGGACTGCTAACTTTTGGTTGCATTGTTGTGACTAACTACTATTTCCTACCACTTTATTTCCTAAAAGAAAAGGACATTTGAAGGCAGAAAGAAAGGCAGAGGGGTGGGGAGGGAAGGAGAAAAATAAAGGGAAGGAAATAATTTCCAGAAAGAGAAAAGTCTTTTGAATTACATAAATTTCGCTTCATGAAACGTTCATCATATATTATGTCCTTTTTATTTTCCCACAGATTTTTTTTATATTTATTTATTTTGGGGAGAGTGCAAGCAGAGGAGGAGCATTGAGAGGGGGACAGAGAATCTGAAGCTGGCTCTGCACTGACAGGGTGACAGCAGAGAGCCCGATGTGGGGCTTGAACTTATGAACCTCAAGATCATGACCTGGGCTGAAGTCGGACACTCAACCAACTGAGCCACAAAGGTGCCCCTGCCACAGATTTTTTAAAAATTGGCCTCAGTTTGCTGACAGGGTATCTTAGTTTGGGCTTCTCCAGAAGCAGAATCTGAGTAAGACTTCAGCGTTAAGTCATTTATTGGGAGGTGATCACAGCAAGTTTCAGAAAGACAATAGGGAAGGGAAGAAAGCTAGAACAGGATGTGTTAATGAGCAGCTTACTGCTAATAGCAACTGAGGCTCATTCCCACCAGGGAGCTCTGGGAGACAACACAGAATCCACCTGAGAGTGTCACAGGTGAGGGTCAAAGAAACTGTAGTTTTTGCTTATCAGCTCCCATATGTTCATTTGTTGTTTATTGAGGGCTACTTCCAAGAGTATCTCCTCTCCAATCCCTCTACACTCGCCTCTTTGCAGGATGAGTGTCTCCCCAGGGTTGGGGAAAGCCCTCAAGGAGAGTGTTAACTGGTGTTTGCACTGACAGGCTATTGCCTGCATAGAATAGGTGAGTGCCAAATGGGTATGGGGTTGGCAAGGACAGTACCTACAATACCAGGGTTTGAGAACCTCTGTGATGAACTTATTTCTGATAAATATAGGTACTTTGGAATATCATTTGTTACGCTTGAGCCATTTTATATATAATTTATCCTACTCTATGACCTCCTAAGTTTATTTAGCACAACTGGCTAAGAGACGTATTCAGCGTTAACCATGTTGTAGCTGGAATGAGAACTCAACCCAACATTTCCCAACAATGCATATTATCACTGGAGCAAAGCTGACCAGAGACAGTGGTTTTCTAAAATTCTCTATTTAATGCTTGATATCATATTTCCTGTCTTCTTTTTTTGTTTTACATGTATTTTGATCTAGATTATAGAAGCAAAAGTGGCAATGCATTTGTCCTAAAATAGCTTATTGATAACCAATGGAAAAGACTAAAAACTATTTTGGATATCAAAATAGCATTTTGGGGGTGCCTCGGTGACTCGGTCAGTTAGGCATCTGACTTCGGCTCAGATTCATGAGTTCAAGCCCCATATCAGGCTCTCTGCTGTCAGCAGGGAGCCCCCACTTCCAATCCCCTCTCCCTCTCCGTCTGCCCCTCCCCTGCTTGTACACACAATCACTCTCTCTCAAAAATAAACGTTAAAAAAATAAAATATCTTTAAAAAAATAAATTAAATGGCATTTCTGAAGAAATAATTTGATAGTATGTTTTACTTTATTAAAAGTGGTTCAAAATTCAGGCCTTTTATGTGTAGAAAATTTTCAAATCATCACAGGGCACCTGGGTGGCTTAGTCAGTTAAGCATCTGACTCTTGGTTACTGCTCAGGGCATGATCTCATGTCTAGTGAGTTCAAGCCTCTTTGGTCCCGCTCTTCACTGACTGCGTGGAGCCTGCTTGGGACTCTCTCCTCTCTCTGCCCCTTCCCTGCTTGTGCTCTCTCTCCCTCTCTCAAAATAAACAAATAAACATTTTTAAAAAAATTTGTCATCAAAGTGCTTTCTCATGCATTGTTTTATTCACAACTCTGAAAAGGTATGGCAATATTATTATTCTCATTTGACAGATGTGTAAGCTTTTGAGTTCCAAAGGTGTGGTCAATTCACCTCAAGTAATGGTGGTTTATTATAAGGATGCCTGGGGAAGTAAGGCAAGACAAAAAAAAAAAAAACTGTCCCACAATAAAAGTCTGGTCTCATAGGGAACTGTAATATCTTTATTTTTCAGGACCCAGAAGCAGCTCTAGGGAACTAACTGGAATGCTTGTGGTAATGCCTGAAGAATGGGGACCATATTATTATCTCCTCCAATGGCAGCACCATTGTTATGGCTCAAGTGCTCGGTCAGTTCATTCTGTTTCTCTGCTCAACACAGACACTGCTTCTACTGATTCTGACTATACCCCCGGTACCAAACAGTGCTCTTCACACCTCTCTGTCTCAATATTCCTGCTTATTTGTGGCATCTACTACTTCTTTGTTTCCATTTACAAAAATATATTAAGTGCCAGGGAAACAATGATGAGTCAAAATAGGCATCATCTTTGCTGTCATAGAGCATACAATTTGGAAGGCAGACATTTAATCAACTAACCACATAAAATAAAAGCAGCAACAGTAAGATAAATTATATTAGGGAAAGAAAAACTAAACAACTTGAAATCTTTATGGTTTTTATGGTCATTAAACAGAGTGTTTGTTGAATGTTCACAGAGTATTGCAGTATAATAATGCAAGGGATGTATCAGCCCCCAATCTGGGATGCTGGGACAGATAGACTATTTAAATCCCTCCTCTGCCACTGCTGGCTTTATAACTCTGGTCAAGTTTCTTAACTTTCCTGAGTCTCAATTTCCACATCTATTATGTGTATGGATTGCAATATCTATTGCCTTAGGTTGGGTTCCTCCAGAAGCAGATCCCAATATGAGAGTTGGATTATAAACTACTTGGGAGGTGATCCCAAGAAATTCCATTGCAGGGAAAGGAAGTGAGACAAGGAAGGGAAGGAAGCCAAAAAAGGGTATGTCACCAAACAGGTAATCACTGTGGGGACTCAATTCCACAGGGATCTATGTGAAATCATGTGAAACATATGTCAGACTTATCCCACCTGAGGAGTGAGGAAGCTGGGAGTACTTATTCTCCAACTCTCTTCCATGTACCTTGAAGGCTGCTCTGAGATTCTTTAACTCCCTACATGTCTAAGATGTCCCATGCTCACAGGCAAGAGAGTTCCCAGTCACCAGGTAGACTCCATGACCATGCACTAGAGTGGTGAGTGACAAGGGAACATAAGTGGGGTGCTGAGAGCTTTTAAACCTACCTTTAGGAGGTTTTCATGGGGATTTGAAATACTGAGATAATGGAACAGAATAGGAATTCAATAAATTGTATCCACTACAATGGATAAAAGTCATGTTGAGAGGATAAAAATGCACTTATGAAACAGTAATGTAATAATACATGACAATGTAAAATTCAATATATAATTGTTAACATGAGTTAACATGTTACATTACTGCAATGGTAGTAGAAGAGTCAGTTTGTGTCCTGGAGAAAAAGGTCAAAGCTGTTTTTTTGGTTTTCATTTTTTTCTTTTTTTGAGCTTCTATTTATCTTTCTCTATTGATTCCTTTAGTAGTTAAAGAAGGACTAGATCTCCTACGAAAGGAGATCAGGAAAAGTGAGAAGACATGATGAACATTTTTCTGTGGTAAAAAAGGAAAGAGCCAGCCTTACTAGAGAAGAGAATTAATCAGAAAGGAAGATGAAGGTAAAGTTGTAAGTTAGGACAAAGGCATGGAGGTTTTAAAAAGCTAATCAGAGGCATTTGGATTTCATCTTAAGGCAAATAGGCAGCTGCCAAAGATTGTTGAATAAGGAAGATCATCATGGTAACAAAAAAAATCTAAGGATGAACATCAAGTATTAGATCTTAAAAGGAACATTGGAGTTCATCTAGTGTAAGTCCTATGCAACACAAAAGGATTTTTAGAGAAAGTCTGTGACTTGGTAAAAATGTGAACATTTACGGTGATTAGATGTTAAGATACGGCATTAGTTGTGTTAGAAAGTGGTTCCCTTTATTAAGCAGAGATGTACTGCTCGTGATTTCCTCACACAGGCCCTAGTTCATGTTTCTACATTTATGTTAAACATAGAGCCCTTAAAATACTTGAAGGTAACTAATAAGTCCTCCAAGCCATCTTCTTAAATTCTAAATGTTGGGAGTACCCTTGCCTTTCTTCATAGTGAAGAAATAATTATTTATTTCTAAATAATTTGAGCCAGATTCGTGACTTTATTTTTTTTTATTTATTTTTTTTTTTCGTTTTTATTTTATTTTTGGGACAGAGAGAGACACAGCATGAACGGGGGAGGGGCAGAGAGAGAGGGAGACACAGAATCAGAAACAGGCTCCAGGCTCTGAGCCATCAGCCCAGAGCCTGACGCGGGGCTCGAACTCCCGGACCGCGAGATCGTGACCTGGCTGAAGTCGGACGCTTAACCGACTGCGCCACCCAGGCACCCCCAGATTTGTGACTTTAAATACCACATATTTGCAGATGTCTCCAAAATTACGGTCTCCAACCTCAGTCTCTGCTCCTAGCTCAAACTGTCCCTTGGCATCTCTATTTGAATACCTCATCTCCAAAATAAAAGTCTTGGATTTGTTCTACATAAAACTTCTCCCTCCAGGGTCCCCATGTGGTAGTAAATGGTACCAAGCACTCCCCTCATGGCCAGAAACCTAGATAACATCATTGATTCCTCTTTTTCTCGGACGTCACATTTCACACTTATCAGTGCATCCTCTCGGCTCTGCCTTCAAAATATATCTTACATTTCATTGCATTTTAATCTTAATTGTTACCACCACAGTCTAAGCCACCATCATCCCTTACCTCAACTTCTGTAATAGAATTTATAACAGTCTTCCTGCTTCCACTTTTACTTCTCTTGTCTAATCTACACATCTTAGCCAGGATGACCTTTTTAAAATGCAAATGAGATCACCTCACATTCCTTTTTAGAATCCTCCCATCACACATAATAAAATGCAAATTTCTTCCCATGACCTATAAAGCCTTAACATGACTTGGCCTCTGCCTCTTCCTTAAACCTCAGTCCCTACCACGCACCTTCACCTCGTGACTATAGTCTTGCTACACTGAATCTATGGCTGTTTCCTGAATATACCAAGAATCCTACTATCTCAGAGCCTTTAGACTTATTATACCCCCTGCATAAAACACTCTTAAACTGCAGTTTTGCCTGGTTTACTTCACTGAAGCTTGCTCAGACATCATGTCCTCATAAAGTTCTTCAATGACCACTCTAACCACAAAAACCTTCCACTTAACACTGTGATTTTTCTTCTTAGTGCTTTTCAATGCCTCAAGTTATAGCATATTTTCATTTGTTAACTTGTTTATTCTTCACCTCAACATATACATTATAAGCTTCATGAGAACAGGATTTCTGCCTATATTAACTGCTATATTCCACTTACCTAGGACAGTATCTGCCATATAGTAAGTGCTAATCAGTCTCTGTGGAATGAAAGATGAACAGAAAAAAAGGAAAGAAGAAGAAAGGAGCTAGAATTTAGGGGGAATTCACATCCCACTGTTGAAAAACATTGAGTTTACAACAATTATCACTGAAGTGTTTTCCCTATGAATAATTGTCATGTCTCAGTGCTATATTTGTACAACTCAGTATTTAATCTGGTATATTCTAGTTTGTGTTTAGTACTTAAAGCTTTCAAAAAAATTTTTAAATCCACATTATATAATACAATATATTGACTATGTCTTCTACCTATTTGGTGCATACGATGGTTAATTTTAGGCATCAGCTTGGCTACGCTATACTAGCCAGTTACTTAATTAAATCCTACCTAGGTGTTGCTATGATGGTATTTTGAAGATTTGGTTAACAGTTAATTATAAGGAAAGATTACTATCAATAATGCATGTGGGTCACACCCAATCAGTTAAAGGCCTTAAGAGCAAAAACTGAAATTTCCTGGAGGAGTCATTCTGCCTCAAGACTGCAATGTAAGCTCCTACGAACTTTCTAATTTGCTGGCCTGCTTTTTCAGATGTGAAAAGTAAATCATGTATATTATCACTCAAAGACAAATTAGTAATACAATGGATGGAGCAAGTACAAAGCTAACAACCTCTCTATGTAGACATAAATCCATTATTTAATACCATTTAGGTAATTTGCTCAACAAGCAAAAAATCCTCTTAGCCTACCTTTACCTTATTCCTATGTGTATTATAAGTGATTTTGAAAAAATACCTTATGGGATAGATATGACTATTTCCATTCTGTAAATAAGAAAACCAGGGGTGCCTGGGTAGGTCAGGCGGTTAAGCATCTGACTTCAGCCCAGGTCATGATCTCACGGTTTGTAGGTTCGAACCCCACATAGGTTTCTGTGTTGACAGCTCAGAGCCTGGAGCCTCCTGCTTTGGATTCTTTGTCTCACTGTCTCTCTACCCCTTCCTCCCCCATCTCTCAAAAATAAATACACATTTAAAAAAATGGGGAAAAAAAAAAGAAAACCAAAGCTTCCAAGTTTAAACTACTTGCCAAAGTCACACTATAGCACAGTACTCTTCTAGTCAGAACATGTATCCAATATCTATCTTCTGGATTCTTTTGTAATTATTACACCAACTGATCTAACTCATCAGGAATCCATTATCACACCTGTAAACTCTTTC
This sequence comes from Prionailurus bengalensis, assembly GCF_016509475.1. NCBI lineage: Eukaryota > Metazoa > Chordata > Mammalia > Carnivora > Felidae > Prionailurus > Prionailurus bengalensis. The sequence goes on along the minus strand of NC_057343.1, from coordinate 150,715,934 downwards.
ATTACACTAAGATGTAATTTTTATGAAGATTTTTGTTGGAGCTCATTTAAAGCTACCATGTTCCCATTTAGTATTGTCTAACTTATCTTGGATCACAGGTCCTTCTTAAATTGATTTCCAACCAAGCCACACTCAGAGTAGATTGGGGGAAGTAATTGAAAGAGGTTTGTAACCGACTGGATGTGAAAAGCAAAGAAGACAGAGGTTTTTTGGATTTTTTTTTTTTTTGCCTTTTTAAAAAAAAGTATTTCTTTTGACAGAGAAGGAGAAAGAGAGAGTACGAGCAGCGCTGAGGGGAAGGAGGGGAGCAGGGCAGACAGAGACTTCAAGTAGGCTCTGTGCTGTCAGAGTAGAGCCCACGTGGGGTTCAAACTCACAAACCGTGAGATCATGACCTGAGCCAAAACCAAGAAGAGTCCAGGGCTTAACCAACTAAGCCACCCAGGTGCCCCTGGCTTTTTGTTGTTGTTGTTGTTGTTGTTGTTGTTTGCCTTTTTAATAACTCCACTATATGAAGTCAAAGATAGGAGTGGTAGATTATACTTGTCATGAGTTGCTCTCTGCCTATCTGTAAGAAGATTATATGTACCCACATACTACCATGTGACTTGTAGTGCCTATCTAACAATGGAGTACACTTTCTAGCCCCATTGACAGGTTTGCCCATGTGATTTGCTGTGGCCAATGATATATACACAGAAATGAAATATGCCAATAGATATTTCTTCCAATACTCTTGCTCTTTCCCATTGCCATTAGAATAGAATGTTCTACACAAAAACTGTTCCTTTGGTCAAGGTCCCAGAATAAGAAGATACAATGAAGCAAAACCACGGGTAAACTTGTTGGCAAACATGTAATTTGAGGAAGGAATAAATCGTTATTTTTTTTAATCAGAGATAAAATAGTTTTTATTAAACATCTGCAAATGGCACAATGGTAGACAAGATTTAGAAATTAGAACTGGCATTTCTTATGGAGGGTGACTATTTGCTCTGGCAGTATTCTTCCCATCTTTATCTAAGGAATATTGTTATTTTTAAAATTTTTATTTAAATTTTAGTTAGTTAACATACAGTGCAATATTGATTTCAGGAATAGAACTCAGTGATTCATCACTTAAATACAACACCCAGTGTTCATCATAACAAGTGCCCTGTTTAATACCCATTGCCCATCTAACCCATCCCAAGTCATTATTATCTTAAGGAACAGATTTCTGGGATCATTTGTTACTGAAGGAGAGTCGGCTAGTAAAGGCAAAGGGTCCATAACAATCAAATATAGTAAAAAGTAATGGTCATTTAGGATTATGCTAATAGATCAGAAAATGCTACAAGTTTACATAGCCTAGAATCTAAATTATAAATAAGCTTTTGCTACCATTAGGAAATAACCAAAAATATCTTCCAAAAGATTATGAAAATTTTTGAGGAACAAAAATGCTTTAAAATCTGAATCATCTACATAACTGTGTACATAGTTATACCTCAGTCAAAATGCATGAATTTGTAGACAGAATTTGAACAATGATGATAGACAGAATAGATAATTAGGTTTTTGTTTGGGATGGGGAGTCTTTGCTCTTTTGGACTGAGGTATTCAAATTGCTTTTGGATTTTCAGTTGCTATTTCTCCATTTGCCTTATTAATAAATCTTAAAGTTGACAAGGGCTTCCAAATATGTACTTTGTTATTTGGTATAAATATTTTTTATGTCTTAGCCAATAAAAAGGAAATCCATGAAATTTCTATACTTTGGAGATGCTTGAACCAACTAGAAAAATATATCAAGGATTTTTTATGTTTGTTTGAAAAACCAAAACAAATATACTTGGTTAAAAAATACAGTGCCATGTTATTTACCTAGCCAGTTAAAAATTTATGACTTATTCATATAGCTTGACTTATTTAAAATTGTGTTTTACTCAAGTAAAATATTCAGTCTTTTAAAACTTGGCATTAACCAAACCATGAGAGGATTTTGGCCTGAAGTTTCTTAAATGCATTATGTATTGATGATCTTATTTCCTGAGCTTTCTGACTGAGATCATGGACAATATGCTGCTTATATAATCTTTGTTCTTAGATGATATAGTATGTTCAGCTTTTCAAAATGTTCTACTAAACCAATTATGATAATATTACAGGAATAAATTTACCTAATTAAATAAGTTTTGGAAGATTATGTGGTCATATGTAATATTTTTCTATATTCTGGATCTATAAAGGCTTTATATTATATCATTCATCAGATGTGAAGAAAAGTTCTGAGATTTATTAAAGGGCTAAAAATGTGTGATTCATCCTCATGTAAAACAATTTGCTGTCCCTTACAGTAATTATTTTTATTTTTAAATTGATTTAAAATATTCTATTTTTAATGTTTATTTATTTTTTAGACAGGGGAGGGACAGAGAGGGGGACAGGATCTGAAGCAGGCCCTGCACTGACAGGAGGGAGTTCGATGCAGGGCTCAAACTCGCAAACCATGAGATCATGGCCTGAGCCAAAGTTTAATGCTTAACTGACTGAGCCACCCAGGCACCTATGATTAAAATATTCTTTTTGATAAGTTGATAAAATGTTAACATTTTGTCTCATTTTATACAGACTAGATAAATATGTTAAGACTATCATATTGTTCCATGTTATAATAGTACTTATTTCTAAAAACTTTATATTTTTAGTTTTATATTGTTACAGCAAATATTTCATAATTTATATTTTTGTTTACTTTTTGATATATCAGCATTAATTTTTACTTCTGTAATTAAAATAAAATGTTAGATGGGGCATCTGGGTGGCTCAGTCAGTTGAGTATCCGACTCTTGATTTTGGCTCAGGTCATGATCCCAGGGTCATAGCATCAAGCCCTGTGTTGGGGAGCCTGCTTAAGATTCTCCCTCTCCCCTCTTCCCTTCCCTAGTGCATGCTCTCTCTCTCTCAAATAGAAAATAAATAAAATAAAATAAAATAATAAAATGAAATGAAATAAAATAAAATATAAAATAAAATAAAATAAAATAAAGTAAAATATTAGGAGAAGATAGAACCAGGCAATGCTATGACAAGATTTAAGGATTCTCTAGGAAAAGAACATTGTGGTTATGGCAGATCTTGTTAGTTGTTTATCCATAAACCTTCTCCTACATCTTTTTTTTGCTAACTGAATCTTGATTTCGTTTAGGATTGCAATGAGTCTAGCCTAAGCAATGAATCCCAACTGCTCCCAGCCAGTCTTTAGCAATCCTGTTCCCTTTGGCAGACACTTAAATTCCCAGGCACCCTTGCAACTCAACATGACCTAGGATCCACTTGGGTTCCTTTCTGGTTTCTGGATCTGTGTCACAGTTAAAAAGACCTTTGCCATTATTTCACCATTTTAAGAAATTCTCCCAGTTATCTTTTGGTGCTTTTATGGTTTCCATTTTTAGGTTGTTTAAATATTTAACTTATTTGGAATTTATTTTGGTGTAAGGAGTGAAATAGTCATCCACCTTTGTTTTTCTTTCTCTCTAAATATAACTTCATCCTTTCATACACTTAGTCATTGTCTTTATTTTACTTTTTTTCCCATGACACACTTACCCTGGTTTAAAACATTTTTTGATTCTCAGAGTGAGGTATTATTAAAAGAAGGAAGTAACATTAGGACTCACATTTTAATTATCTTTGGCATTCAGGGAAAGCTTCTATTATACTTAAAAGTTTGGAAATGGGAGATCAAGAACAACCTGCTTGAAATACCTCTTCCTTCCTTCACTTTATATAAACATCCACTTTAGAGTGAAAATACCAAGGAGGAAAAAAGGAACTTCCAGAAATATACATGAAATATGATGATTTATCCAAAATTCTGTTGAAAATTTTTTGGGTGTCAAAGAGATTTCTGGCATTACACTTTTTAAAATTTAAACAGAGGCCCTTTGTAGTTAAATGCTGTATTTTTATCAAAGGAAGGAATCACTTCTTGCTTTCTGTAGAGGAGATGTGTTTCATACATCCCCTATTCCTCTGAATGGATCATGATTCTCTTTATAAATAGAAATAGAATACCATTTATAGTTATGGTCTAGGTTAGGAACACAAGTTTAAGGAAGATTCCCTTTAACATGAACCCATATTAAGGGATTTGAGAAAAGATAATTTTTTTACAAAACTGGCAAACAAGAATGCTTGTTGAACGTAGGTGATAATGGTACTTGGAAGTTTATCATCCTGTTCATTCTACTTTTATGTACATTTGAAAAGTTTCATAATGAAAAGAGCGATATTTTAAACACTTGGTAGTCATTTACAGCTTATTTTGTATAAAGATCCTTAGAACAATGGCGGAGGAGCTTCCAGTAAGAGGTGAGGAGGGCGCACCTGAGAGGGATGCATTCCTATCAATTAACAACTGGAAATAAAGCTATCATTTCCCAAACATTTGGAAATAACCCTTGTCCACCCAGGAGGAAGGAAAGCTTGAAAGGAGAACAGTACAAAATCTTCCGAACGTAATACAAAAGGGATCTGAAGACAACTACCAAACTTTCTTGAAAACAGTGTCTTTCCGTTAGACTAAAGTTGTATTACAATACTCCATTAGTGTGGCTGACTAGTTGTTATGAGTCAACATCACACCCCAACTTTTAGGACATTATGTCATAGTTTTGTAGCTATTTATTATTTCTTTTGTGAACAAAGGGTCTTTCTCTTCACTACAGTTTTGAGCTGTCCAGACAAATACAGAATCTAAAAATATAAACAGAATGGCACTTAGATTATTAAGGACCCAAATTAATTAACAGACATTATATATATGATATTAAATATGATATATTAATTATATATCAATCATATATATCCTCTGATTTCCATTTCAATTCTAAGATTCAAATATTCTTTGATTTGAAATAAACTAAGAATGAAACATAAAATAGCTCAATGTTCATTAAAGCCACATTTGTACTGAATTCTCAAATTTTTCTAATCTTATAGCTTCATTTTTATCAGTATTCAGTTCTGCAAAAATGTTAATTAAAAGAACAGGAGAAAAATGTTGGTGAATGAGATAGGGTTCATTCCCAAGACAGATCTCTCTTGTAGGTGATTCAAGCTAAAAGTTATATCATGTTTATTCTCATCTTCATTTCCAAGAAAAAAAAAAGAGAGAGAGAGAGAGAGAGAGACAGAAAAGAAAAAAAAAAGAGATAGTGGGCTGAAAGGGACCAAGAAACATAAAAAATCAAAACCATTTTCAAGTATGTCACAAAGATGTAAATGAGAGGAATTGGAATATGAAATTATTCATTTTAAATAATAAGAAGCTGCAACAGAAGGAACAGATAGGAGAGGAAAAACAATATGAAGGTGGGGAAGGGAATTGTATTTTGTTATTGTTTCATTTTGGTAGGCAGGGAGAACAATTAATTTTGAGGAAAAGAGATATATAAAGAGGTTTTTATGAAGTTTTGGAGAGTGATTGGAAAAGGCATTGCTTTTAGAGTCATGTCTGTATTTATTTTAGATATGTTTCTAGGTTGGCATAGATCTATCTAAATTTGAAATAAAGTAGGCGCACTTTTATTCAATTTTCAGTTCAATAAAATGAGCTTCACTTGTGTTAGTCTAAAGCATGTGTGTTAATATTCCTTCTTAAGGTCACTATTTAAGAAGACGTTATGTTAATTTTATTGTCAGTGACTCAATATTAGTTAATGTTAAATCAAAATACTGAGAGGAGGCTTTATATATTGGAAACCCTCATTGTTCATTCATTTGTTAATTCAGATACAGTAGGGTGAAAAGATCACAAGCATTATTTTCACTTAGAACAGCTTGAGTTCTAGATGTACCACGTAAAAGGTGGGTGATTTTAGGCAAATCAAACTTAATGGTTTCTATTTTTTATATATTTAAGTTCAATGATGATATTTTTTAGTTCTAGAAGTTCCATTTGGTATTTTTTTCGAAATTGCCTGGAACTGTTTGAGAATGTCATTCGTTTTTCTAAGTTTTTTTTTCTTGAATAGTTGAACATACTTTGTTATAGTCAATATCTAATAATTCTACTATCTAAAGTTCTTGGGGTCTAAGAATGCTGTTTGTTGTGTTTGTTGACTCTAACTCTTGATGGATGATTTTCTCATGTGTTTCGTAATTTTGGATTGTGAGTGCATTTAAATCAGAGCTTTATTTGTGGGAATCCTGCATGATGTCCTTCTAGAATGGTTTGTACTTTTACCTCTAGGCAAGATGGAGTAACAGGGACTGTATTTACCCTCTTGCCTGAAACAACTAAAATTCTGGACAAAAGATATAAAACAACAGTTATTAAAGACATTTATTATTAAATGTTATTGAAGACAGTTATCAAAGACATTAAGCAACAAAGACAATGGTCTCTCAGAGATGGGAATTAAATGAGGTAAGTTTCATGATTAAGAGGGTTTCTGGGGAAAGGGCACCCAGAAAAGCTCAGCAGTTTTATTGAGGTGAAAAGATGGAATTGGGAAAGTGGAAAGCCAAGAAATCTAAAGATTACAAATCAGAATGTTCAGGAGAAGAGCTGCAGAGGAAGAGAATTTCAGAGAACTGTAGAGGGTGTCCTCACATCTAACATACTAATTAAAAGGCAAAGGTTAACATATTGGACAAAAAAGTAAGACCTAACTATATACTATGTACAAAAAACACATTTTAATTATAAAACATAAAGATAAAAGGATAGAAAATGATATACCATGCCAACACTAACCATAAGAAAGTTGGAGTGGCTATATTAATAGTAGAAAACTAGATTTCACAGAAAAAAAATATTACCAAGGGTAAAGAGAATTATTTTATAGGCTGGTTTGGTGTTTTCTTCTGCAATTCTTCTCATGAGTATTATTGGCTTTGATATTAATGGACAACAGGGAGAAAGATTAGGCCTTAGTGGAATAAGAGGCAAGGAGTTGGCACTGAGGCTGGAAATTTCTTGGCTTAAAAGTTTCCAGACCCTAGAGAGAGTATAAATTTTAATCTCAAAACTGAATGTTGTCCTAAAGTAAATTCTGAGAAGACTTTGTTTTCTGACCCAGAATGCAGAGTGAGGACAAGCTTTTTCTGTCCTCACTCTGGTGTTACAGGGTTATTTATTTATTTATTTTTCTACTTCACCCTTTTGCTCCATTGCAGTAAGACCATCTGCTTACCAAGGGTCTCAGTTCTAAATCCCCATCTCATCTCGTCCAAACCTTGCCTCCCCATATGTCTATGCTTATAATAAATGAGAATACCTCGCATGCCCCAACCGTAAGACAACTTGTAGCTCTAATTTTTAGTTTTTCTCCACATTTGATCTCTGAGGATTTCCTTTACTTTCTTGTAAGTTCAGCTATGCATTTAAAGGATGTTTGTTATATTTTACCTGTATTTTTGTGTGTACTTTTTGGGAGGTTTTTCAGATACAGATTACCATAAGGCTGGTAATGAAAGTCTGCCTTCTTCTAAGTGAAATAGGAATGATAGTGGCTATTATAGGATGAGGGTAATATTTGAAGATTAATATTTATAAAATGCCCAGCACAGTGCTTGAAGTACAGTTAGTGCTTGACACAGATAGTGATCATTGGATAAGTGACTGTGGTGTCAAAGCCTTGGTACTTTAAAGATTACAAAACTCTAGAAAGAGTGCACTTTGGAGAACAGAAATAGGTTAGACACAGCTGTCTTGTTATTTTTGTAGGGTTTCAATAGGAATTTATCAATACTTTTTTCAAAGACTTTTCATTTTTTGTATTAGTAATCATAGTTTTTTTACATGAAGTACTCTTCCCTTTCTGAGGAAAAACCAGTATATAAAATGGTTTAATTATTTGAGAATAGCTACTGTCTAAATACACTATATTGAATAGTAAATTAATTTAATTCCTAAAGAAGGAAAAGTTTATCCATATCTTTGTCGAAACTAGTATTGAAGATGCTGAGATACAAAATAAACAGTTTTTTCCCCTAAAAAATCTGGGAATCTGCTGGATATATGAAACATATACATACTTGAAGAAAAGCAGCTGACTGTGTTACCAGAAAATATGTGCTTTAAAGTAAACAACAATGGTTACAGTTAAGAAATACCATTGGAAGTTCAGAACAGGGAAAGCCCCTTGGTTTGAATTAGTCAGGAAAAACTTCACAGCAAATGTGAGAATAACTAGGTAGAATTAGGTAGGAGGGAAAGAAGGTAGCAAGAGGACAGGGAAAAAGATAGGGAAGGGCATGGAAGCAGTACAATGAAGAAATGAGAAGGCTAGCCTAACAAGAGGGTACTTTGTAAAAAGGAGGGAAAAGCACATTGAGGAAGTCTCTGAACGTCAAGGACTTATATTTTAAGCATTAAGAGCAGATGAAGATTGAGACCATGACGTAAGGAAAAAGACTTTCTAGGATAATTGTCACTCCAAGATATTATATGAAATACTCTTTTATATACGTATGTTTCTTCTCACTCTAGAAAATATGCTTCTGAGGGCAGGAGTCTAATGCACTGCTGTCTTCTTAGCATTTAGATCACTTCCTAATAGGGGCATCAAGGAAAGAATGAATGAATGATTCACTTGGCAGTAGTATGCAGAATGAGCTAGATATGAGGAGAGTTTTGAGGCAGGGCAACTAGTTCGGCTTTTGATATAAAGCAGGTGCAATGAGAATAGAAATTACAGGAAACACTGTAAAACCACTGGTGACTTACTCATTGTGGCCATTCTGGTGCCTGGCATGGTGCCTAAAATCAGCAGGCCCTTGGTAAATGTTTATTTAATGAATGAGGGGAATGACATTAAACTTAGAGACTATTTGTTATAGGTATACGGTAGGGAAGGGCATGGAAGATGACTTTGAAGTTTCCATTATTAGTACTGGGAGGATGATGATGCCATAAATAAAAATAGATTAGGAAAGAAGAATAGTTTTAGGGAAGAAAATGCTGCATTTTATTTTAGAAATGTTGAATCCAATTTAAGCTCTAAGATATGTGTGTGTAAATGCTTGTAGTTATTACACAAGTTCAATAACAGCTTATGTTTCACAGATATGTTAGCTACAATATTATTCTTCATTTTTTCTGGCAAATGATTTCTAGAGTTATCTCTTTTATAAAAAACTAGAAAAAATTAATAACATTGTTGCATGGGTTCTCTCTTAAAATGAACTATTTTAGTGTAAAAAGTAAAAATATTGGTAATCCAAGTGGGTTTCTATTTTTTAATTGTATATTATATTCTAGCATGATAATGTTAAATGTACATAGTTTTATTTTTACATTGTTTCATCTCTGTAATTTTTAACACTGAGCCATCACAATTTTTCCTCCTCTTCCTCCTTCTTTAAATATCTCTCTCACACTTTTTTCTAATCTTCATATCAAGAACAGAGTGGATTTTTACATTATTTAAATACATTCCTTATGTTGGGAATTTACATATGACCAATGTGCACCTGTAGTGAGCAGGATTCTAAAACAACCCTTAAAATCCCCACTCACTGATGTACAAGCCCTGTAGAATCCTCTCACCTTGAATATAGGCAGGACCTATTAATATGATGGGATAGCCACTCCCTTGATTAAGTTATATTGTATAAGACCTCATCTAAGCCAATTAAAGGGACAGATTCTCTGGTCTTGAGGAATTGCCATATTGTGGAGAGGATCATATGTCCAGGAATGGCGGGCAGCCTCTAGAAGTTGCAAACAGTCCCCAGTGGACAGCCAGAAAAAAAAAAGCAAGGAATTCAGTCTTTCAGTGGCAAGAAAATGAATTCTGCCAATAACCAGTGAGTTTTAAGAGGAGCCTAAAGTTTCAGAAGTGATCATAGCTCCAGTTGATACCGTCATTTCAACCTGGTGAGAGCCTGAGTTCAAGACTTGGTTAACTTGTACCTGGACCCCTGACACATAGAAATTGACATAATAAATTTGTGTTGTTCTTAAGATGCTACATTTGTAATTTTTATGAAGCAATGGAAAACTAACACATCACCCTTGTTTATGTATTTCCTTGTCTGTAATTATCCAAATTGTAGACTTTAATGACCTTTGGCAGAAATTGTTAGCTCAACTGCTTTTTGATTACCATTTAAATTTTTTAGAACATCTTTTTAGAAGATTAATTATCACTGACAAACCATAACCTTCTCTTCAATATTTGTTCATCATATACTTTGATTAATAATATTTTTAGTCACATGCTTGAGATACAAACTGATGACCAAATATTAAATAATTATAAATACTCATCTTTGCTGCCTCAAAAAAGGAATGATACTACGTGTGTGTGAGTGACTAACAGAACATTAACAGAAACTCAGAAACCCCTTTCCAGTTCCTACACTCCTTAACCTGCTGGTAACCGCTAACCTGACTTCCAACAGCCCAGATTCTTTTCACTTGTTTTCAACCTAAGTCAATGGTCTCATATAACATATTGTCTTTAATATCTGGATTCTTTTACTCCGCACTATGTTTGTGAGATTCATTTACATTGTTGTAGTTATAATTCATTAATTCTTATTGCCATATGGTATTCTGTGGTATGAATTTGTAATAATTTATTCCACTGTAGATGGACATTGGGCTTGTTTCCAGTTTCTAGCTATTACAAATAGTGCACCTATGAACATTTTTACCCATGTCTTTTGTTGAACACATCTATATATTTCTTTTGGGTTTTGCCAAGAAATATATTTAGGAATTCCTAAAATATATGGTATGCCTATATTCAGCCTTAGTAGTCGGTGCCAGTTTACTAAAGCGGTTGTCCCAGTTTACGCTCTCAGCAGCATACAAGTGTTCTAGTTGTTCCACATCTTCACCAGCACTTGATATTGTCTCTTTCTAATCTAATCTAGTGTTAGGGACATAGAGTAGGGTCTCTCTATGGTTTTCATGTTCATTATCTTGACAAATCATTAAGTTGCCAACCTTCTTCATATTTTATTGGCTATTTGGATATACTCTTTTGTTGAAGGGCTTTTTAAGTCTTTTGTTCACTTATGTATTGGATTATCATTCATTTTTTCTTTCTTTTACTTGTCTGAGTTCTTTATATACTACAGATATGAGTTATTTGTTAAATACATAAACAAATATGTTTTCGCACCCTATAGGGCTTGCTTTTTTACTTTCTTAATGGTGTCTTCTGAAAAATAGAAGTTTTAAACTTTAAAGCAGGCCATATATATATATATATATATATACGTATATATACGTGTATATATATATATATATATACACGTATATATGTATATATAAACAGCCTGCTTTAAAGCCATATCTATATATACACACACATAAATTATATACACACACATAAATATATGTGTGTATATATATATATATAAACTAAAAGGAAATATATATATACACATATATATATACACATATATATACATATATATATAGTTTATATTTAGTTTATATTTCCTTTAGTTTATTTCCTTTTAGTTTAGGCCATATATGTGTGTGTGTGTGTATATATATATATATATATATATAATATCTTCTTGTCTTTGGAGTAGGCAAAGGCTTCTTAAATGGAACACAAAAGTGATAAACTATTTCCTTTTAGTTTATCACTTTTGTGTTCCATTTAAGAAGCCTTTGCTTGCTCCAAAGACAAGAAGATATTCTATGTTTCATTCTAGAGGCTTTATAATTTACCTTTCACATTTAGCTCTACAATTCATTTGGGATTGATTTTGGTATGTAGTTTTTTGGATATTCTATGTACATAATCATATTATCTGCAATTAGTAGCAATTTTATTTATTTATTTTTGATCTTTGTGCCTTTTATTTATTTTTGTTGCACAGGCACTTGAAAAGAATTTCTATTCTATTCTTGTTGGATGTAGTGCTTGATTTATGGTGGTTAGTTCAAGTTTGTTAATTGTGTTGCTTAAATTTTCTACACTCATTGTGATATTTTGTCTACTATTTTTATTGACTCTTGAGAGAAGTTTATTAAAGTACCCTATTATGCTTGTAGCTATGTGTATTTCTCCTGAGATTTATCACTTTTTGCTTTATATATTTTAAAGCTTTTTATTAGGTGCATTCAAATTTTAAATTGTGGTATTCTCCTGGTGGATTAATCTCTTTATTGTTATAAAATTTCCCTCATTGTCACTAGCAATGTTTCTTGCTTTTATGTTCACTTTGTTCTGATAATATCTTTTGAGGGGGGTGGCGGGGAAGGGCAGAGACCATGGAAGAAAGAGATTCCCAATCAGGTTCTTCACTATCAGTGCAGAGCCCAATATGGGGCTCCATCTCATGAAGAGATCATGACCTGAGCCAAAATCAAGAGACACTTAACCCACTGAGCCACCCAGGTGCCCCCAGGATTTCTTTGATTTAAATTGTTTTAATGCTAGATTGCCTCCATGTGAAAGGTAAGCTTTCTGGTACTGCGGGACAACATAATATATTTAAATGCAATATTGATAATACTGTGTTTTAAATGATACTTTAAGTTTTTCTCACAATACTTTTGTATTTATTATATTATTTTCATGTAAAGCTACATGTAAAGTTGCCCAAAATACATCTGCCAAGGGCAATATATCTTTCTTCTTGATTAAAAAAAGAAAGAAATCATAGGAGTTGCCAGATCACAGTGAATTTTTAGGATTATTTATATTTTTTCTTCAATATTATTTTAATAGTATAGCTCCTTCTTTATAACATGTAGTCAGAGCTAAATTTAATGTTCAATTATAACAACTATATTAGACAGTGAAATGAATAATTTTGCTGTTTTTCATCATTTTTTTATTTGTGTTTATTCGACTTTGTGAATGACTTATCTTCTCCTTTCAAATCCTTTTTTGAAAAGTACTGGTGTATAAGTAAATACTGTTTAGACAAACAGGTATCACTTCTCTGTAATACTAGAGAAGCCAAAATATTTTAAAAGTGCTACATATCATCTTTTAAAATCCTGCCCCTCACCCTTCCTGATCCTATAACCTTGTTTTATGTGTAACATCAAGCCACCCAACACTGATTTACTTTCTTTCTAACAACTTATCATGTTGATATCTTTTTGAAACTTTACTGATTTCTGAGAGCATGGATTGCTTATTTACTTGAATCTTTTCCAATTTGATAGAACATATCTGATAAGAAGAAGATAGGGTAAAACTCAAAGTATTGATTGCAAATTCAACCTTACATTTAATAGTATAGTTATTCTGAATGAAATAAATCTTGTTTCGTGTACTATAAATATATACAAAAATTATACTTCAACTACGTTCAAAATAGATTTGAGATAGGATTGTAGACTTATTTACTCTAAGCTTCTTTCATTTAAATGTAAATATTAGTGGAGATATATGTATTTTTATACATATCTTTTCCTTGCATCACCATTGATATTTTAATTTTAGTATTAATTTTCTATTTAAAGATGACATATTAATGTCACATCGATGTAATACAAGATGTGTGGTTATTGAAAATATCAGAACCTTAGCTCACAAATCACAAGAATTTTGTGGTGAGTATCCTGCCTTGTCTGGCCACAGCTCTAACTACAATCAGACTCCAGTACAGTTACTACTTTGAGTAGCTGCCACCACACATTGTGCTTATGGGACAAGAGCAACATAGAGAGATAGCAGTATGAAGGCGGATCAGGGCACTGAAGCTGTTCCATAGTTTCCAGCTGGCTTCACTCTCTACCTCGTCTTACACTTTTCTTTTTTATAAAATTATCTTACCCTTACTATATAGCGTATCAATATTTCATTCATTTATTCTGCAAATACTTCCTGAATGCCTACTATAGGGCAGTATATTAGTTTTCAAATGCTTATACAAATTATCACAAACTTATCAGCTTAAAATAACACAAACTTATGAACTCACAGTTTTGTAGGTCAGAAGTCCAGGCACGACACGACTGGATTCTCTGCTCAAGGTCTCATCAAGCTAAAAACAACATGTTGGCTGGGGCTATACTTCTTGTCTGGCACTCAGGTTCTCATCCAAGCTCATCTAAGTTGTTGCCAGAATTCAATTCCGTGTGGCTGCAGGCCTGAGGTCCTTGCTTTCTTGCTGGCTCTCAGTTGGGGGCTGCTTTTAGCTCCTAGAAGCTGCCCATTGTTCCCTTATCCACCACCCTTAGAACATGGCCTTATCCACCACCCAAATGCTACATTCTTCTAGACCAGTCAGAATGTGTCTCTCTGTCCTCTTCTATGATCAGCAGATAAAACTCTGTTTTAAGAGATTCATATGATCAAGTCAGTCCCACCAGGATGGTTCCCCTATCTTAAGGTCAACAGATTAGGGACATTGATTACATCTGTAAAATCCTTTTATAGTAATACACAGATTAGTATTTGATTGAATAAGTAGAGAAGATATACATATATCAGGGGATATATGTACCAGGAATCTTGGAAGGCCATCTTAGAGTTCTACCCTGGAGAGATATTTATAATGTGTCTCATTACTTGGACACATTAGAGAAAAAAAAAATCTATTCATCTATCTATCTAATCAAATCTATAAATACCAGTCCACGTGGAGCAAACATTCTAGAAAGTTTAGATAGAAAATTATGCATAATATAAAGGTATCCTATTATTTCAGGAGCTTTAGAGAATATCCAGATAGAAAGTCATCAGAATCGGCTAATATACCTGTTTCATATTTATTATTCTCTTCTAGTACTCAGTTAACTATTTTTAACAAATGGCATTTTTTTCTTATAAACATGCACATATTGAAAATATATAAGTTGTAGTTTTACCATTTCAGCACACCTTTTTTTATTTTAGATTCATGAATTTGAGGGAGGGACCTTAAAGATCACACCATCTTTTATTAGCATTTAAGGGTAAGGTAGTTGAAAGGCGACTTTTCCTGTTTATAGCTAATAAAATATCAAGGTTCTATTCTATGTTTTATGAGTATGTGTATTTCTTTTCGAATGATAACAGATGTGACCATCCTAATGAGTGCATTTCTTGAAATAGAGAAGAAACTTAAATAGCTAGAATGGGCAGGATACCAAGGAAACAGACTAATCAGGCAGATGGTGACTATTTCCTAGGGAAAGTCTGAGTAAACCCGTAACTCTGCAGCAGTGATCTGAAAATAAAGGAACATATGTGACCATGGAAAACTTAATGTTTTCCATGTATTTTTTCATTACATTATAATCATTGGATTTATATACACATTGTTATTCATTACCATTGATCACATGACGAGATTTAGCTGTTTCCTTCATTATGTTTTTTTCTTTGTAATAATAAAATTTTGTCAAAAAACCCCACTTTTTAATAACTAAGATACAGCAATGGCTTTCCATTTATTTACGTATTTATTTATGCATAGGAAAAAGCACCTTTTGAGCATTTCTACGTCTTTTAAATTAATCATTTTGAAATGAATTCATTTACAAATTTAAAATGGATTTATAAATAACCAAGCTCTGTTGTATAAAAAATAAAAATCACAATAAACTGAAATGCATTTGCTAAAGCATGAAGTTTTACATTAAAAACAAAAGTAAAAAAAAACTAGCAGGAAACCAGGAACGGAATAAAAACACAAAAAGGTATCTCTGGCATAGTGCCCTGAAGCTCGACAACCATGGCCAAGAGCATGAGGTAATGTCAGAAATAAGAAAACACCCCAGGTCAGACCTTGTCACTCTCATCCTAAGACTATTAGTGATCATGTAAAAATGTAATCTGTATAGTGATTTAAAACTATTATATACTGCATCTCATCTCTATCTTATAAGATCCTGGGGGGGCAAAGCAGTTCTTGGTATCCCTATTTTACAGATAAATATAGAAAGAAAGTAGTTTTCCAAAATTCATAGTTACTAAGTGGCAGATAACCAACAAGAGCGAAGTCTTCTAAATCTGAATCCAATAGACTTCTGAAGAATGGAACAGTCAGGAGCAAAAGTGACTATCAGTCAGGAAAACTACTTTGTTTCAACTTAGCATTTTAATACATAGACAACCCATAGTTGTCTTAGTATTCTTAGTACAGCATACTGTATTTTTAAGATAATGCTTTGGGGTTAGCATTATTAAAAATATAAAACAAAACCAAAAAAACCCTGTATTTCTTTCCAAAAGTTATGTGAATGGTTTGCATTGTTTCACAGAAATTTCCTTCATGAATTTCGTTGTCTCAAATGAGGGAAATCAAAAGGAGCAACCTCAAAAAAAGGGAATCTGGTGGACCTTAAAAGGAGTGTCCTTTTGATTGATTTCATGATAGTTCCCACAAACATCCAAGTTAGCTGGGAAGGATAGGGAGGGTGGATTTGAAAAAGGTGGAGAAGAAGAACCAACCTTTTGAGGGTCTGTAATCTGATGCAAGCACAAATGTATGTTTTCTATACTGCAAAAAGGGTAGGGGGCACTCTAATTAAAAATAAATTTATACTGGGGCATCTGGGTGGCTCAGTCAGTTAAGTGTCCGACTCTTGGTGTCGGTTCAGGTCATGATCTTTCGGTTGGTGAGTTTGAGGCCCCCAGTTGGGCTATCTGCTGTCAGCACCGAGCCCACTTCAGATCCTATCTTCCTCTCTCTCTACCCCTCCCTTGCTCTCTCCCTCTCTCTCTCCCGCAAAAATAAGTAAACATTTAAAAATAAATAAATTTATACTGATGAAGCTAATCTAATGATACTTTAGGTATAAGATGAAAAACAAAAAGTGTAATGGTACCTGAGTGGTCTTCACAAGCCTTTTTACCCCCTATAATAGCTGTCCATCTATGTGGAAACATGATGAGACTATTGACTTATTTATTTATTTTTTAAATCTTATTTTGACCCAAAGAAGTCAGGAGTATAGAAGTTATCACATGTTACAAGCAATTTCTGTATTTACTTTACCTAGCTAGTTCAAATGTTAACGTCTTACCACAGGACAATTATAGAGCAGAAAATTAATACTGAGAAAATACTAACTGATCTATAGATCTTATTCAAATGTCACCAATTGATCACACATTACATTTAGTTGTCATGTCTCCTTGGTCTCCTCCAATCTTAGAGTTCCTCAGTCTTTCCTTGTATTTGATAATCCAGACACTTCTGAAGAATGTGTCTCAGTCTGTGTTTGTCTGATGTTTCCTCATGTTTACATTTAGATTAGCCCTTTTTGGCAACATTACCATAAAAGTAGTGTTGTGCCCTTCTCAGTACATCATGGCAAGAGGCACACGATGTTGATATGCCTCATTACAGGTGATGTGAACTTGGAGACATATTAGCTTCACGTGCCTTCAAGATGTGTTGAGAAGTGTACAACATGCTCAGATATGCTCCTTTCCTTTTCAATGGCTAGATGTTGATGCTCAGGATGACCCTGAAAGTTATTTGTGGAAGTTATTTCTTCAGCCTGGGTCCATAAATGACTGCATAAAGCAGAATCTTTTCCAGCTCTAGCCGTTAACCTGCAGCTCTTTGAGGATGTTTATGTGTGAGAAAAATAAATTTGTACTGTGTTTGAGCCATTAGGTACTTTGAGTCCTTTCATGAGAGTTGTTCACCTACTTTGCTATGTTACCTAGAGTTTGATTCATATCCAATGAGGGGAAGTGCTTCATCCAAAAATGCTCCCATGGTTTTCTTCTCTTTATTACCAGTTGCCAAATCTATTTCCATAGCCCATATTTTCCACAAATATTTGTATTCAATTCTCCCCAATTTCAAGTTTGAAAAATTTAAGCTTGATATCCCATTAACATCTTTGATTATATTGTATTTAAGCACCCCCAAATTGGTCATTTTTTACAGTGTTTAACCAGATTTACCAATTTTTTTTTTCATCACACAGACATTCCTTCTTGTATCCCACATACTTCAGCAGTTCTTTTAAGGAGGGTCTGCAAGTAGAAACAAGTTTTTTTCTAAAAAGTGTTTTTATTTCACAAGAAATCTTGAATGATAGTTTTATCTTTTGAAGAGATTTGTTGCCCCAGCATCAAATTTTTAAAAATGACTATGGGTTATATTAACCAGAAAGTTAAGGAGATTCTCAGATTGGATTTTAAAAATCTAAGTTTAAGCTACGTATTTTTTTCAAGAATCATACCTAAAATATAATAACCTCAGAAGTTTGAAAGTAATGGAGAGTAATAGGTGAAAATAGTTACACAAAAAATCCAACCAAAGTAAATCTGGCAGATTAATATTGATATTAGAAAAAAACACTTCAGGGGCGCCTGGATGGCTCAGTCTGTTAAGTGTCCGAATCTTGGTTTTGGCTCAGGTAGTGATCTCACAGTTTTGTTCATGAGTTGGAGCCCCGCATTGGGTCCACACTGCGGAGACTACTTACAATTCTCTCTCTCACCCTCTTTCTCTGTGCCTCCCTGATGCTCTCTCTCTCTCTCACTCTCATTCTCAAAATAAATAAATAAACTTTAAAAAAATGCCAAAAAGAAAAGAAAAAAGACAAAAAACAGTTCATAGTAATCATTATTAAGGTTAAAAAGTTGATAACTTAATTATAAAATGATCAATTCACCATGATGATAGGGACTTCTGGAGCTGACCAATATCCATTTTCTCCTCTTATTTTTTAGCACACAACTAAAATACTTTCATAGGCTTCTTATAACTTTATTGGGACCGCATAGTTGACTTTTAGCCATTGGAATATGTCCAAAAGGTATTTGCCACTTCTAGGTCTGACATTAACTCTTTTGATTTGTGATCTTTAAGACTCTCTTCCCACTCTGCAGTAATTTTGGAAATTTGTTGTTGAAGATGGTTAGGCACTAGGTATTGCTACATGCTTTCCATTTTCCCCCTTACTGATCTGAGTTTTTATTATAGTTAGTTCAGTCCATGATATGTTATTTTATATTAGATGTGTGCATGCGTGTTTTGGGGAGTGGTGGTAAAGATAAGTTGTCTTCAGTTCATAGGATTTCATTTCAGAAGAAGCCAAATATTCATATATTGGAGTAGACTGCACATTCCTTGGATATCGTGGACTGTGAGTTGAATAAACTGAGTAGAAGAGACTTTCTGTTGTCTTCTCTGGGGAGGAGACAAGTATATTCTTCATGTAGAAGTGAGAATGAAATGATCATAGAAATTTTTTTTCCTTCTGTTCTTCCTGCGCAACAAATTTAAATGCATTTTTCAGATCTCTTACGGTTGGGTTGATGTCATGTGGACAGAAGTGATCTATGCCATTTCTAGACCTGGTACATAAAAGCCTTTTATATGCTCCATCCTCCATTTTCTGTTCCCATTCTGAGGTAGCCTTGGAGACCACATGATGAAGATTGTGTGCCACAATAAGATGATTAAGTCCTTGATTAACTGCATCGATCAATAAACCAGAACCTGGTTCTCCCCAAAGAGTAATAAAATAGACAATCCTCAGAAAGATTGTTCAATAATGCAGAGAAGGCACTGGTAAATAGTATTAGTAATAAAAATAAAGTAATTATAGATATGGTACAAATTCAGATATCAAAAATCATAAGAAAATTATTAAAATTTTATGAAAATAAATTTTTAAACTCAAATGGAAAATTTTCTGTACAAATTTAAATTACTTAAATTAACTCAAGAAAAGTAAACCTATATCTGAGGATATAGAAATCATGGAAATTGAATCATCAGGCAAAAACCTATCCAAAATAAAGGCACCAAGTCCAGACAGCTCTAGAGGCAGGTTTTAGCAATACATCAAAGGACAGAAAAATCCATCTTTTCAATATAATATGATAAAAAATATAAAAAGAGGCAGATTATACAGCAGCTTTATATGGTTAATGTATTCTAGATACTAAAACTAGAAAAACAAATAAAAAAAGAAAAAGTATAGGTTATCCTCCCTTATGAGTATACATGCCAATATCTTAAAGTATTGACAAACTGAATCAAACAGGTATTTTAAAAAATAGGCTATAGTCAAGGATAGTTTATCCCAGGAATTCTTGAGGATTGTAAAATTCTTACTGGTAGTAGGAACAAGCAAATCATGCCAATAACCATCATTACTCTGGAGTTTCTGACCAGTGAAATAAAATAAGAAAGAAATAACAGTTGTATAGATTAGGAAGACTCAAATACTTACTATATGAAGATTATTATTTTTTAAGTTTTTTTTTTAACGTTCATTTATTATTGAAAGACAGAGAGAGTCAGAGCGTGAGCAGGGGAGGGGCAGAGGGAGAGGGAGACACAGAATCCAAAGCAGGTTCCAGGCTCCAAGCTGTCAGCACAGAGCCGTACGCGGGGCTCAAACTCACAAACCACCAGATCATGACCTGAGTCGAAGTAGGACGCTTAACCGACTGGGCCACCCAGGCGCCCCTACTGTCTGAAGATTATTGCAAAGAAAAATCCAGTAATGTCTAAAGACAAACAACAAGAATTAATATGAGAGTTAGGCAAAATTTCTGTATGCAAGAGCAAGGTACCAATATCAATAGAATATCTATACGCCTGCTGCTAATGAGAGTGACACATGCCAATGTGTCAATAATAATCATTGACATTATTCCAAGCAATGCATAAATCAGTATCACTGATATTTCCCCATAAGATATTGATATTCCAAATATATATTCATAAAAATGTGCTGTTACTTCAGGAATAAATTAATAGACCAATAGAACAAAACTCAGAGGCAGGAACAAACACAAACACATATGTAGGAACTTGGCGTATGACAGGCATGGCATTATAATTCAGTGCAAAAAGACCAGACTCCTCAAATCTGAAGCCGGGACCATTGTTAGCCTCATGGGAAAACATAAAATCTCTGCCTCACACTATGTGTAAGAATATATTCTAGATGAACGAAATTTAAATGAAGAGAACAAAACTTTAAAACGTTTAGAGCAATAAAGGAGAAGTTATGTATGACTTCAGAGGTAGGGAAGGATTTCATAAACCAGGCACAAAACAAAAATATTGTCAATTTGATAAATTAAAATTAAAAAAATCTACGTTCCATAAAAGACATCAAAATAAAATTAAAAGGTAAGTCATGGACAGGAAGAAAATACTTATAATGTATACAACTTATAAAATGCTTCATATCTCGATTATATAAAGAGCTCCTCAGACAAACGAAGAACAGAAAAAGAGGACAAAGCCATAAACATAGTTCACACAAGAGGAGACCCAGATGGCTAATAAACATATGAAAAAATGCCTATTTTAGTATTTTAGCATCAGGAAAATGCCAATATGAACAACTAGGTTAATATATAACACAGAACAGATAGATCAAATTTGGAAGGACTGGGGAAAAACCCTTAACATGTTAGCATGTAACACACATATACACACATACACACAACACAACACAAAACCAGAAAGCCTGTTAATAGCATAAATTTGTACAACTGCTATAGCAGATACTGATAGCTGACTCTCCAACATCTATCCCTCTTTCTTCCGAAACTGCAGAAGCACACTTTTGTCCAGGACAAAAAGAGCTGGGTTCCAGATGATGGCTCATGACTAGTGTACCTCAATCAAGGCCATCTTAACCCATCTCTCTCAGCTGTCCTTGCACATGGGAGTTCGGTATGAAACTTTTCTGGCCAATGAGACATAAGGAAAAATATTCTCCTGTGAATATTTCCTGTGAAAATTTCTGCTGTCTCTATCCCTGTCCACCCTTCTTTCTGATTTATACTCAAAAATGAGCAAATGATCTGAAGCTGCGGCAACTCTCCTGTTGCCATGAAGAGTGTTCTCAGTGTTCTAAGAGAAATGCAGACATATCACTTGTGGTTGTTAGGTTCTTTTACACTTGCCGCTAAATGCAATCCTCCTTGTCACTACTACATTGGTGAGCAATTTGTCGATATATAGTAAAGGTGAACATGTTCTTATTCTAAAATCTGGGAATTCCATATTGACTCCTATGTCCCATAGGTAAATCTTGCACATGTGGACAGAGAGACATACACAAGGCCCATGTTGCTACATAGATCGTAAAAGCACTGGGAACAATCTAATTGTCCCTTAATGGGTGAATGAATAATACATTTCTGTATATTTCAACAGTAGAGCACGAGAGAGATTTTAAAGCAGTTGGCTTATGTGATTATGGAGGCTTGACAACTCAAAATCTGCTGGTAGGCTGGAGACCCAGGAAAGAGTTGCAGTTCAATTAAATACAGACAAACAAATTAATCAAAATAAAACTCAGGAATGGTGATACTGTGGTAAAAGAACTCTAATGAATGTAATATCTCTTTAAATATAAAACTAAAAGCAAACAATGTGGATATTATGTCAGAGGACAGAGCATAGATATTATTCAAGTTGATGAAGTAAACACCAATAGGAATTGGGAGGTGATGAAAAGGAGACAGGAGGAAGTTTCTAAGCACGCTGGCTTCCTCTGTTCACTACGAGGGGCTCAATCAACAATGACTAAAATTGCAACATGAAATTAAAAACAACCTACAATGACTTCAAACTCAATGATTTTAATAAAATTTCCTAAGCTACAGTGATTTTTAAAAAACCCTTGATATCTTCGGAGAGCAAGAAACATTTATCCATTGTTTATTCTTTTAGTCACATTAGGACCTTTTATCTTTGTAAAATGTCATTAAAATTAGCTTTACTATTTATATTTGAAATAAACTGCATAATAGCATTGCATTTTCTATATCACTATCTTTTCATCTGCTTATTTGTGTAAAGGGATGTCTGGGGTGATAGTTATCCCAAATGTAAAATATGACTTGTGAGCCTCTACAATATAAGCACCATGAAGGCAGGAGAATGTACTGGATTTATTCACTGCTAGATCTTCAGTTTCTAGACCAGTGGCTGGCACTAAAGAGGTGCTTAATGAACATTTGTTGACAGTGGGAATTGGGGTAACATTTTATGTCTATTTTCTTTGTTACTCAAACTTTTTATATTGAAAACATATCATTTTAATAAAAATAAAAGAATTATTTTAAAAATTAAAGAGATAGTGAAGAAAAAATAGAATGTTAAACTGTTACATAAATATATGAATAGATCGGTGAAACAGAAAAAAAAAAACTTCTGAAGCTATCTTACTCCATACATAGGAAAATTTCAAGATAAATTAGCATTAAATGAAACCAATTAATTTAAATACATTAGAAGAAAAAATTTTTCATAATCTTTATGTAGGGAAATGCCTACTAAGTCAGACTCAGAAACCAGATAATGGAAATATTGGCAGTTTTGAGTCCATAAAATTTTAAATTTCTGCAAAAAAAAGGAGACCATTAAAAACTTAAAGCACTGATGGAGAAATATTTGCACTCTACATATCAAATTTAATATGTATATTATATATACATACATCTATATTATACAATATATAATATATACACAAATATATCTATGTATATAACATGCACTCACAGATAAATAAGATAGAGACAACTCAATTTGAAAATGAGCAAGGAATATAAAAAAGCAATTCATAGAATAGTAATGACAAGACAAATGACCAAATATGCAAAATAAAATATCTTTTTTGCTCATAAAACTGACAAAAATTAAGTTCAACAATATGCAATGTTGGTAAGTATATGGACATGGGCAGTCTGATACCTTGTTAATGGCAATGAAAACTGGTG
This sequence comes from Prionailurus bengalensis, assembly GCF_016509475.1. Taxonomy (NCBI): domain Eukaryota; kingdom Metazoa; phylum Chordata; class Mammalia; order Carnivora; family Felidae; genus Prionailurus; species Prionailurus bengalensis. The sequence goes on along the minus strand of NC_057343.1, from coordinate 150,692,307 downwards.
TTGCCTTTTTTTAGGGTATTTTGGCAGTATCCATACAAATGTATTGTGCATATGCCCTTTAGCTATCAATCTCACTTTGGAAGTGCACCAATAGAAATACTTGCACATAATAGTAGTTAACATGAATTGGTTGCTTGCTATGTGTAGGAATTTTCTGAATCTTCAGCAGCTAATTTCACAACATTACCTATAAAGGAAATACTATTATTTATTTTACAAATGAAGAAACTGAGGACTAGAGAGGTTTTCTACTTGTTCAAGGTCACACAATGAGGAAGTGGCATAGCTGGGATTAGAACACAGATTTATTTCCAGAACTCATAATGTTAACTGATAATGTGTATAAAGACGTATGTATGTTTAAAAATTTATTTGCAATGTGAAAAAATGAAAACTACTGAAATAGTCATTAAAAAGTGACTGAAATGCATATGTATTCATATTATGTAATACTTGAAAACTTAAAAAGATTACCATATTTCCATATATTTATTATCACATGGAAAGACTTAATTAAGTGTATGATGCAGGTCACCATACAATACCTGTAACATAATCCCACTTATGTAAAAATAAAAATATATAATTTATAGTCTATATGTATTTACATTTATACTTGTATATGTATATAACTGTATATGTGTGCATAGAAAAGGGTCTGGGGGCACCTGGGTGGCTCAGTTGGTTAAGCGTCTGACTTGATTTCAGCTCAGGTCATAATCTCGCAGCTCATTGGATAGAGCCCTGCGTCAGATTCCAGGCTGAGAGCATGGAACTGGCTAGGGAGTCTGTCTCCCACCCTCTCTCCCCTCCCCCGCTTATGCTCGCTGTCTTTCTTTCTCTCAAAATAAATAAATAAACCTAAAAAAAATAATAAAAAAGAAAAAAAAGAAATAGTCTGGCAGAATTTTACATCAAACTATTATTCCTGACAAGGGTGAGGTTTTGGGGCAGAGAAGCTTGAGATGTAAAGATGGAGTTTTCACTTGTAATTCTATATATTTCTTTTGTGTGTGTGTGTGGAAATTTTACAATGAGATTGTATGCTTATGTACATTATGCATAATTATATATAAATTATATATAATTTTAGAAAAAGTCAGATATCCATCATGTGAGTAATAAAAAGAGACAAATTATAATTTTGGAAAAGAATTCAACAAAATATAAATAGTTCTATATTTTTGGTTGTATTTTTTCTTTCTACAATATTCAACTTTTCTGTAATAAATCTGTGTTAATTTTGCAATTAATTTTAAGTGAGAGGGAAAAATTGTATACAGTTGGTGACTATATCAGACAACTCTTAGGTACTTTCTCAGACATTCTTATTTTACCCCAGCCACCACTGTTGTAGTTAACACTGTATAAGCTATCCTGTGCTGCAACTAGATAACCAGTCTCTTAGGGTTATAATGCAACAGCACATTTCCTCATGACTGTGCCATTTGCTTCTTGACTTCTTCTCCAAGACTTCCCTGCTGCCTCCGAATCATGAGAGGCTGTAGGACCCTCTCAAAACCCAGGCATGTCCAACTTGGAATGCCAGGAGAGTAATTTCCCAGCAAGAGAACTTTTTTTCAAGGGGAAATAAGAGCTGGCATGTAAATTCTTCTACCTTTTCCTACCTATGGACTGTCTTGAGAAACAGTAATTTACGTAACCTCTCAGAAAATAGTTCTTTGACAAGTAATCAGTTTGGCTTGATAGCAGACAGTGACAACTGGATAATGCACGCTTCCTAAAGCACCCTTGCCTCACACCCTTTTTTTTTCCTCACTCTTACTTCCCTGGGATTGGAATCTATGATAAAATAATAGTGTATAAGATGTTGCCAGGCTGTGCTTTCTTGGGAGCCCATGTTAACAGAGTGGCCTAATTTGGAACCATCTTTCCTGAGGAGTTAATATAAATGTTATTGTAAATAGTTTATTACTAGTAAAAGCAATACTATAACTGGCTGCATTAGGGGAGTCAGTAGAAGCATGTAAAGTGAACAAAATGGAATTTTTTAAAAGATTGATGCACTATTTCTGCTAATTGGAGGTTATGATTGAAATATCTGTTGACATACAATTATTTTCAAGTTACACACCAAACTTTTAAATGCACTTAATTATAATTGGTAATTAAATTATAATTTCAAACAACAGTATTTACCTCATCTGTGATTTTTTTTTTTACTTTTAGCCAGTATGCAGATATTAGAATTTAGTCCATTGTCTGAGGTAAACTTTCCCCAAGTGTTTGTAAAACTTATTATGAATGAAATACATATTAATTCATAATACATTTCCCATTTTACAGAATAATGTTTGTATATATAATAATAAATATTAAAATTTGTGGATTAACACAATTACTTTTTATAGAATAGAAAAGTATCAAATTTTTTGTTTATTTTTGAGAGAGAGAGAGACAGACAGAGCATGAGCAGGGGAGGGGCAGAGAGAGAGGGAGACACGGAATCTGAAGCAGGCTCCAGGCTCTGAGCTGTCAGCAAAGAGCCCAACGAGGGGCTTGAACTCACAAACCGTGAGATCATGACCTGAGCTGAAGTCTGAGGCTTAACAGACAGAGCCACCCAGGTGTCTCAGAAAATTTTCAATTTAAATGCTAAAATGCAAATGAGTTTGAGGAGATGATTCATATCTGTTAGACAAAATATAATTTAATTTTTTTTCAACGTTTTTTATTTTTGGGACAGAGAGAGACAGAGCATGAATGGGCGAGGGGCAGAGAGAGAGGGAGACACAGAATCAGAAACAGGCTCCAGGCTCTGAGCCATCAGCCCAGAGCCTGACGCGGGGCTCGAACTCCCGGACCGCGAGATCGTGACCTGGCTGAAGTCGGACGCTTAACCGACTGCGCCACCCAGGTGCCCCGACAAAATATAATTTAAATAAATCCCTGATAAATACATGTGTAATGCCAAATATTTTAATTGAGGTTCAAAATTAATAGCTATACTTAAAGTATGGAATTAGTGATAGATGATATACAAACATATGATAGAGCAATTTGTCTCAAGATGGACAATTAGTTATTAAATAAAAAATATTTATTTTTGAGAGAGAGGGGGATAGAGTGCAAGCAAGGGAGGGGCAGAGAGAGAGGGGGACAGAGGATCCAAAGTGGGCTCGGCAGAGAGCCCTATGTGGGGTTCAAACACACGAGCCCTGAAATCATGACCTGAGCTAAAGTTTGAGACTCCATCGACTGAGCCACCCAGGTGCCCCAATTAATGTACTTTTAAATGCTAAATGAGAAATTAACAAATACTGTTTGAGCAAAGGATCCTCTGCTTTGAAGTATTGACTTCTATCTTTTCAGGAGGCAAATAAAATTAATTTTCACAATGTATGAATATTATTTTCCCATCTATTGAGCTATAACTCTCCCCTTCTTTGTGGGCTTAGATGTCTTATGACTTCACCACTACCTTAGAGGAAATTGTTAAAATATAGGCATTGACTACAGCTTCTAGAACACTTGTCTCCATAGTGAGATGTATGTCCTCAAGAAGGGGTGCATAGTCAATTCAATAGACAAATGGAGATATCAAACTTTACCTATATGGATATAGGGATGTAACTAAAATCCAACCTTTTGTCAGATGTTTACTCTTCATACATAGTATGTGAAGTATGGCTGATGAAAGAGTCCCACAGTTAGAAGATTTTATACTGGCACTCACATTTGTGTATAATCATCTTAGCACACAATGCAGTTTATACATTCTTGACTTGGTCATATGATTATAACTCCTTTATTCCATGAAATATTATATAATTAGAGGACGTGTTTCCATGAACAGATTTTATAAAATAAGAGGTTTATACCTTATCCCAGGAAAAAATATTTATATCAGCTTGGGTTTCATTCTCATCTGGCAATGCTATCTTCAGGACCTAGAAGTGATAGAAAAGGGGAGTATGGCAGGGGATGAAAGCAAATGCAAATTGTATTATTAAGTGTGCACCATAAGGATCAAATGTCACAACTCAGACTCATGTATCTTCCCTGACACTGTATAAAGAACTTTTTCTTGCCTTCATTGTCCCTTGGGAGGAGAAATGGAGAAGTAATTATCTTCTGTCCCCTTTCTGTTAATCAAAGATTGTGATGGTTAATTTTATCTGTCAACTCAAGTGGGCCACCAGATGCTCAGATACCTAGTTAAACATTCTGGGTGTGTCTGTGAAGGTGTTTCTGGAAGAAATTAGCATTTGAATCAGTAGAATGAGTAAAACAGACCTTTCTCCCCATTGTGGCTGGGCGCTATCTTGAATCCACAGGGTCTGAATGTAACACAAAGGCAGAGAAAAGTAAAATTTGCCCTTTGTCTGACCGAGACACTGACCTTCTACCACTCTCGGTGCTCTTGGTTCTCAAGCCTTCACACTTGGACTGGAATTTACATCCTTGGCTCTCCAGCTCTCAGGATTTCAAACCACACCTGTGGCTTTCCTGGGTCCTCCAGCTTGAAGAAGGCAGATTATGGAACTTCCTAGCCTCCACATCACATAAGCCAGTATCTTACAGTAAACCTCATTATACCTACACACATGTATATAATATATCCTATTAATCTCTTTCTCTGGAGAACCCTAACTAAAATAAAAGTTCACCCTGTGGGTCTTTCATTCTCTTGAGCTTCTGGGTTGTCCATGTGTGACCACGGAGCAGTCCTGTGGCATTTTGCGCTTCAACGTCCAAAAAGAATACCAGGGCTGGAGGAGAGGTGCTGTTAAATTTTACCTGTATGAATTTACCAATATGTATTGGGTCCACAGAGTATCTTGCGGCAGTGGCTGCTAGAATAAATACATGCACAGAAACCCCAGGGGCCAGTGAAGTCAAGATAAGTAAATTATCTTTCCATTACAAAATGACAGTTGTTTCCAGTGTGCATTTTATTAAGCAGCTTTTTAGGGGGGAAAGAAAGGTACATTCAATCTGTTCCTTAAAGGGAAAAAAAGGGTATTTTAGTAGTTAGTAAGAAAGTAATATTTTTGAGAGAAATTTATGTTATGAGGAAACATTCTGAATATAAACATTTACAAAATTTTCAGCTTGATGAGATATCATACCCGCAAATGATTAAGTACAGTACCTATAAATACTCCCTTACCTGCATACTTAAAATATAATTTTCCAACGTATTCAAAATTATCCAAATAGAGAATTTCAGTGAGTTTTAAATTCACCAGTTACAAACACAAAAATATTATTCCTTTCAATTGGCTTAGGAAAACTGATTGACATTAGGGTTAATTAAAACTTACCACATCAAAGTTACTGGAAACTTTTGTGTCTTTGATAGATGGGATTAGAAATCAAGTATCAGAATTTGGTAAACAGAGTTAACAATATACTTCTTTCTTTTGGATTTAAGTGTTTTTGTGAGGTTTCTTTTTCAGACTGGAAAGTCATTAAAATCACGTACTGAAATAAACTAAAATTATTACCAGAACTTCAGATCACTCAGTTACAAAGTTAAAATCAGGATTAAAAAAAATATATCTATTTTCCATTGTAAAATGTTTAATAATAGTTTTCTAGTGACAGCAAAGGGATTTTATAATGTTAATGATAAAATGAAAGAGTAGTTTACAAATATTTTTTTAATGTTTATTTACCTTTGAGAGAAAGAGAGAGAGAGAGAGAGAGAGAGAGAGAGAGACAGAGGTGTGAGCAGGGAAGGGTCAGAAAGAGGGAGACACAGAATCTGAAGCAGACTCCAGGCTCTGAGCTGTCATCACAGAGCCGGATGCTGGGCTAGAACTCACAGACCATGAGATTATGACCTGAGCTGAAGTTGGACGCTCAACCAACTGAGCCACCCAGGCGCCCCAAGAGTAGTTTTAAATACAGCTTATTTCATATACATTTTCATCCTTTAAAATTTCTTTTGTAACAACTATTTTTAGAGTAGAATATATATATAATTTCTAAATAAGTAAATATTGGATATGCTTAAAATTCTTGATTGATAGGAGTGTGTGATTTAAAAAATGAAGACAGTTAATTTTTTTTTAATTTTTAATTTTTTTATTTTAGAGAGAGAACAAGAGCATGAGCAGGGGAGATAGGTAGAGGGAGAGAGACAATCTTAAGCAGGTTCCATGCTCAGCACAGAACCTGACATGGGGCTCAATCCCATGACCCTGGGATCATGACCCGAGCCAAAATCAAGAGTTGGACATTTAACCAATTGAGCCACCCAGGAACCCCTGAATACAGTTACTGTTGGCAGTGTTATTATTTAAATAATAGTGTGTGTGTGTATTTATATATATATATTATATATATATAATATATATATATATTTTTTCTTTATAGAGCCATGCAGCAATGTCTTTATGATAATATCCTTATAAACTTAGCTGAATAGGTACTCTGTAGATTCCCATATAGTTTTACTACCTGTGATCCCTTTTTGATGGTAATTCCTAACTATCTTCCTAATCATTTTTCCTCATTCATTTAAAACTCAACTACTGACTCACTGCCTTCCTGTACATCTTAATTCCTGTCATTGTTCTTAGTGATTGCAAGAACCATGTGGATGAAATACACAAAACTTTAGCCTCTCTGTTCTTTGACCTCTCCTTCTTCACTCTCTTCCTCAGCTCCACCTTTGCCACTACCCTCATGAGCACTGGAATTTGTCATCATCAGGAAAGAAATCAGCCTTTATTTAAAATATCCTACTCTATGGCCATCACCTCCTATTCAGTTTTACTCATCCTGGTCTTTCATTGCTGCAGATCTTTAACAACATAGTAACCTCCAATCTACAGATCCCTCTCCTTGTCTGCACTTCAGTAGCGAACATTGGTGGAAAAAACTTGGCTGATAATACTTGAAATTCATGACAAAATTTTAAACGCCCATTCAATACTGCCTAGAACTCAAGTATGTCTTCCTAGTAAGTTTGCTTTTCACTTTCAAGTCTTTTCATCCTTAACACTCCTTCCCTGAGCTTAACTGAGAAACAGGAGGTATCAAACTCGCTCATCTTCCTACCCTAAATCTAACCAAATAGAACCTGTGCTTTGGTGGCTGCAGTGAAGGAAATACCCTGCTCCTATCAAATGCAAATCCTACTTCTCTCTGGATTTACTCCCTCTTGCCTTCTCACAGATATGGCTCCTCTACTTCTCACCATTTCTACCGGACCATATCAATAAACCACCCAGTGTGTCCCATGTTAACAACAACAACAACAAAAAGTAAACACACGTCCGTTGATCCCACATTGTCTTGCAGGTATTGCCCAAGTTCTCTGTATCTTTCTCATAAACTTGAACTTGGTTCAGTTCATAAACTTGAACTGCTCTTCATTACTTCCAATTAATTCTTCACCCCATTCTAATGTGGTTTCCGTATCCACTTCTGTGCTGAAACTCCTTTTGTCAAGGTCTCGCATAGTTCCTGCATTGCCAGAACTATCTTCTCTGTCCTCTCACTTGATGCTTGACAGCATCTGACACTGACAAACACACAGTCTTTGAAACCTTTTCTTCCCTTGGCTCCCTTCCCTTGGTTTTCCTCTTACCTCACTGTTGTTGCTTCTCTTTGCCAAGGCTCAGGACTGAGCCCTCTTTTCAATTCTATCGGAACTTTCTCCTTAAGTGATCTCACTCAGTAGCATATTTAAGTGCCTTCTATATGCTAATGGCTTTCAAAATTGAATTTCCAGCCCAATGTCCAAAACTGAGCTTGTGACTTTCTTCACAAATCTAGTTTTCCACTACTCTCCTTCATCTTGGGATTTGGCACCATCATTCAACCATTTTTTCTTTTCTTTTTTAAAGTTTGTTTATTTTTGAGAGAGAGAGTGAAATGTGGAGAGAGGGAGAGAGAGAATCTCAAGCTATCAGTGCAGAGCCCAGTGCAGGGCTCAATCCCGACCATGGGATCATGACCTGAGCCAAGATCTAGAGTCAGACACTCAACTGACTGAGCCACCCAGGCTCTCCCATCAATTTTTAAAATAAAACTTCTCTTTCTGCAATTCCCCACATGCAATCCATCATTTATTTCTCTTGTTTCTTCCACCAAAAATATCTGATTTTGCCACTTCCCTCAAACTATACAACTGTCCTAAATTAAACCACCATAATCTCTTTTCTGTACTATTTGAAATAGCTCCTCAACTGGTCTCTTTGCCTTCTTCCTTGTTCTTATTCAAAAATATTTTTTCACATAGCAATTCGAATTATTTAAAAACATGAATCAGGCCATGTCATATGATCTTTAGACTCATCCAATGGCTTCTCACTCTCTCAGAAATAGATTCATACTGGGGCGCCTGGGTGGCGCAGTTGGTTAAGCGTCCGACTTCAGCCAGGTCACGATCTCGCGGTCTGTGAGTTCGAGCCCCACGTCAGGCTCTGGGCTGATGGCTCGGAGCCTGGAGCCTGTTTCCGATTCTGTGTCTCCCTCTCTCTCTGCCCCTCGCCCGTTCATGCTCTGTCTCTCTCTGTCCCAAAAATAAATAAACGTTAAAAAAAAAAAAAAAGAAATAGATTCATACTTCTGAGGACTGGCCTACAAGACTGTATAATGTGGCTTCTTCCTACCTTTACAAAGTCACTACCAATCCTATTAGTCTCACTTCCATTTCTCAAATTCCCCAAATGCTTTCTGGAGCCATTGCTTTTGCAGTTCCAGTTCTCTTTGCCTACAAAACTCGTACCTCAACATTTTGCATAGCTAGATCGTTTTCATTTTGTAGGTCTCAGCTTAAATGGCATCTCCCCAGAGATGCCTTCTTGACCATTCAAGACATACCTACATTGTACATGGTTACTCTTTATTACATCTCTTTTCATAGTACTCACCATGATCTCTACATGGCTTATTCATTTGTCTTTTATTTCTTTTTGGAAAATGTACATTCTATGGAGATAGGAGTGTGTCTTTTTTTATTATATATCTTTGGGATCCAGTACAATGTCTGGCACAAGATAAATTCTCAATGAATATTTATGAAGAAATAAATGAAACCTTATTTTTCCTTGGCTTCCTTGGTGCTATATTGCCCTGGCTTTCTTCCTGTTACTCTCCAATTCCCATTTCCTCATTTGGCCTCTTAGGCTGCTCAGACTTCCATAACACAATATCACAGGCTTCGACAACAGAAATCTATTCTCTTACAGGTCCAGAGGCTCAAGGTCTAAGATCAAGCTTTCAGCCAATTTGGTTTCTGGTTAGAGCTCTATTCCTTGCTTGCAGATGGCTGCTTTCTTATTACATCCTTACATGGCTTGGTGTGTGCTCAAGGAAAAAGAGAAAGAAAGAGTTCTCTGGTGTCTCTTCTTATAAAGACACTGATCCTATTGGATCAGGGTTCCACTCTTAGCACTTCATTTAACTTTAATTACTTCCTTAGTGGCCCCAAATACAGCCACTGGAGGTAAGGGCTTCAGCACATGAATATTAGGGGGACACAAATATTCTGTTTATAACACTATCTGTGTCCTCGATGATCCCATTTACCCTGAAAAAGTGTGCAGGCTCAGGCCACTATACTGAACACCTACACTGCATGTTTTTGCATCATTTTCTGTTGTTATCTTTATGTAGATATAAACCTTGGTTCTCTGGTGATTTCCACTTTAGTCTATACTCCCTTTTCCTTCTCCATACAGGGTCTTATCAGCAGTTATTCCGTGTATATTTGCTGGTCTGTTGATTAAATCTAAATCTACATTCCCATTCATGAACTTTCATCCAAAATCAAATTCTTTATCTCCAGCTGCTGATTATATTTACACTTGAATTATCCACTTTGGTCTCAGATTACCATTTGCTCAACTACCAGCAAGCTTCCTTTTTCACTTTCCCTCTTTGTCACTGGCATTACATTCTCTCTACAATTTAAGCCTAAAACTTTGGCAACAATCTATGACTCATTCATTATGTTTTTATCTGCTTTATCCAATTAATCACCAAACCAGTTATTACTTCCTTTAACATCTTTCATGAAACATTTCTCTCCCTGAAATCTTTCTGCCACTTAAAAAATAACTTTTTGGAGCACCTGGGTGGCTCAGTCAGTTAAGCGTCTGACTATTGCTTTTGCCTCAGGTCATGATCTCATGGTTTGTGGGTTTGAGCCCTGAATCAGGCTCTGTGCTGACAGCATGGAGCCTGCTTGAGATTCTCTCTCTCTCTCTCTCTCTGCCCCTCCCCCACTCGTGGTTGCTCTCACTTTCTCTTTCCCTCTCTCACAAATAAACTTAAAAAGAAAAAAAATAAAATAAAAAAATAAAAAATAACTTTTCCATTAATTTTTTTTCTTAACATTTATTTATTATTGAGAGACAGAGAGACACAGAGCATGAGCATGGGAGGGGCAGAGAGAGGAGGAGACACAGAATCCGAAGCAGGCTCCAGGCTCTGAGCTGTCAGCACAGAGTCTGATGCAGGGCTTGAACTCACAAACCACGAGATCATGACCTGAGCCGAAGTCAGACCTCAACTAACTAAGCCACCCAGGCACCCCTAACTTTTCCATTTTAGAATGGCCTTACATTTACAGAAAAGTTACAAAAGTAGTAGAGAATTCCATTATACTCTATACCCACTTTCCCCTACTATTAGCATCTGACATTGGTATGGTACATTTGGTACAACTAACAAAAGAATCCTGAAGCATTATTTTTAACTAAAGTCCATACTTTGTTCAGACGTTTAAATTTTTTACCCAGTGTCTTATCTGTTTCAGAACCCCATGCAGGATACCTCATCACATTTAGTTATATATCATAATCTCTTTATGTCTGTGACAGTTTCTCAGACTTTACATATTGTTGATGACCCTGACAGTTTTAAGAAATATTGTTCAGGTACCCTGTAGAATTTCCCTCAGTTGGGGTCTGTCTGAAGTTTTTCTCATAATAAGATTAAGAGACTGAATTTTGAAGAGGAAGATTATAGAGGCAAGGTGCCATTCTCATCACACTGTATCAAGAGTAGATGCTGTCAGCATGACTTATCACTGTAAATGTTAACCTTGATCATCTGGCTGATGTGTTTGTCAAATTTCTCCACTGGGAAGTTACTTTCTTTTCCCCCTTTCCTACCATATTCTTTGGAAGGAAGTCACTATGTGCAGCCCACACTTAAAGATTGGGTTGTCCTACTCCCTCTCCTTGAGGACAGACTGAGTATCTACAGAATTATTTGGAATTTTTCATGGATATTTGTATGTATGTATTTATTTATATCAGCATGCCATGAATATTTGTTTTATATTTAGGGTTATAGCAACACTATGTTACTTATTTGATTGCTCAAGTTGTGTCTATGTCCCTATGGCATACCTCCTTGGTGTGTGGGTAGCTGTGTGTGTGTGTGTGTGTGTGTGTGTTTTAATGTTTAATTATTTTTAAGAGAGAGAGAGAGAGAGCACACAGTGGGGTAAGAGCAGGGAGAGAGGGGGACACCAGATCTGAAGTGGGCTTTGTGCTGACAGAAGCCAGCTTGACGAGGGGCTCAAATTCACAAACTGTGAGTTCATGACCTGAGGTAAAGTCCAATGCTGAACTGACTGAGCCACCCAGGCACCCCTGTTTGTGAGAGTTTTAAACACTTTGTTACTTTCTGGCACTATAGGATGTTGTAGGGTCCTGTTGTATATTTCCTAACAGTATTAGTTTAGTATTACTACTGTAAAAACTTAACACAAACTTGGTGGCTTTAAACAACACAAATTTGTTACCTTATGATTCTGGTGGTCAGAATTCCAAGACAGATCTCACTGAGGTAATATTGAGATGTGGGCAGGGTTGCATTCCTTTTGGAGGATCTAGGGGAGATTTCTTACTTTCCTTATTCTATCTTCTAGAGTCTGCTGACATCCTTGACTCACAGCCCCATTCCTTCATCTTGAAAGCCAGTAATGGCAACTTGGTTCCATTTCATGCTGCCATCTTTCTGCTTCTCCTCTTCTGTCTCCTTCTGCACATTTAAGGATCCTTGTGATTACATTGAGCCTACGTGGAAAATTCATGATTATCTTCCTATACTAGAGTTCGTTGATTAGCAACCTTAAACCAACTCTCCTACGTTAATTCCCTTTTGCCATTTCAAATAACATATTCACAGATTCTGGGAATTAGGATGTGGACATCTTTGCGGAGGGGAGGCATTCTTCCTAAAGAATCTATCATTTTCCCAAGGATTCTGGTTTCTTTATTGGAGAGAGGTATTAGAAACCAATATTTGGGCACTGGATGTGTCCATTGCTGCTGTAAGCAGTCAAGAGTTAGTATTATGGTATGTAGTCCATAATTTCAAGTAGTTCAGTATCCAGTAAGTCACTGGAATAAAATGTCCTTTATATTTAATAATTATTTTCCATATGAAATATTTTGGGGTATTTAGGTATTTCAGTTGTAGAAATATGTTTTTACTCTATTTCATCATCCAAAAGCTTTCTCTGCTCCCAGCTGTAGACAATGGAGGCCAGCAGAATCCAAATGCTGAGAGCATGGGATGTACACATATTTCTGTACTAGATCACAGATTGGTCAGTAGCCAAGACCCCACTAGGATGAGGCCCCTGGACCAGTCCACTCCCATGCCAGGTGCTTTGAGGGCCACAAATCAATTCCTAAAGATAATGATCATCCACCTAAGCCAGATTGCTATGATTCCTAAATCTTTCTCTTAAAAATCAGCATTAAATCAGTCAAATCAGGTAATTAGTCTGTTTTGGGAGCGTGAAATTTAATCACCATTATCCAACGGAATTTAAGTATTATATAACTCAGTTTATTAATGAAAAATACTACAAAGCAGTGTTTTCTGGAAGCGTGCAACATCCACCAATGATAATATCCAAGATGACAGTTAGAGGCACCAGGCATGACATGAGGTTCATGGATATGGCACAAATTAATACTGAATCACATAAAGATCATTTCATTTTCTTTGCAAGCATCTCTCAGTCCTTGTGAATATATCAAGGAAGAAGTTGTAGTTCAGTGTTAATCTATGTCTAATCTTCTCAAATCCTCCATTTTAACAAGGCAGAGCACATTTCGGGCAGTTTTCATCCAGTAGGAAACTGGCTAACACAAATTACCATATATTATTCTACTGTATTAATATATATTGCTCCTTTCTATTTATGGCAAATATTTTTGGCTGGAAATATATTTTCAGGTCTATCTGATTTTGTGCATGTATATTTTTGTCCCTGATTTCGGAATCTCTCTAGCTGAAAAAGTCAATGAAATCAAACTAATTTCTAATCAAACTTTATCTGTACCTTACAACCAACTGGATTTCCTCTCAGAAAGCTGCTACTATGAATGTAGGCTAGTGTACATATCATCAAGGAAAGGGGATGTTACATAATAATCTAGTGAATTATCCCCTTGGAAATATTGGTGTGTTTTAATTGTTTATCTTCGGGAATGACAAGCCAATGAACCATGAAATACCAGGCTCATGGGGCAAATTTTGAGAGGCTTTTCTAATGTTTCTCAAATAACATAATTCAGGAAACAGTGTATGTCATTTACACATAACAAATCAAATTAATTTTATTGTAAGGCAAGGAGAAAAGCAATGTTAAAGTTGACATGTTCTTGGGTTGTAAAAAGAAGAAACATTTTGGGTTCTGCACAGTAGAACATACACCCTCTCTTCTTTCAGACAATGCCTTTCCTTTTCAAAACGAAGGCAGAAAATCTTTGTTTTGTTAACTGCTTCATTCCCATGGTTTTAGAGTTTATATAAAGGTATCTTTATATTTTCCAGAGGCTCAGTTTCCTTGCAAACTTATGGAAAAATTCCATTTAAGTATATTATGAAGGTCTATATGTCAATATTTATTAGAAAGAAGAAATGAAAGTATCATTTCTTTTCTTGCCTCACTCTTAGTCTAGAGTTTCCAGTATTGGCATTACCTCTGTCTCAAACTTTTTTGTTGTTTTTTTTTAAGGAGCCCTTTCTGCCTCAGGGCTACCCCAACACAAGCCTATCATACAGATATACAAGCCTTCAGGTACAGGATGACAAAATATTTGCCAGAAATTCTCCCTGTTGCTTTTGGCATTCAGCCAGACCACACCTCTGAAGGACTTACTAAACAATTGAAAGAAAGGTCAATTTTTTTTTCTTTCCAGATACATATTTCACTGTCCTCTTTTCTGTAGCTTTAGTCAAATGTTGGTTTGGGATTGAGTATTCCTATAAACGCAGCCTACTTGTGACTGAGACCAGTGTGTCTCCCTGAACTATGTTTTCCCTGGGCTCTGCTGTTTGTCATTTTGCTTCTCCTCTACCGAACAGTTGTTATTTCTTCTTGGTTGGATGGCTTCCCAGTAGATCCTGATACTGAAAAACAGGTTAGATTCGTTTAGTCCACGTCTGTCAAGGTCAGGTTCTTCGGGTGGAGGAAATGATTTGAATGAATCTCATTCATTTTGAAACAGCTCCATCCACAGCTGCTTACAAAATAAGGCAAATGGATTTTGAAATTGCTGTCTTGAATATATACCATGGCAAAGTCTACTGCCAAAGTTTATACTTAAGCGTCTATTTATCAAATCTAAATTCCAGCTGTTTCTCTAAAATCTAAAATCTAGACTATGAGACTTCATTGAGAAATACTTCTGCACACTCCATTAGTTGCTGTATGAGTATTTTCATTCATACCTAAGAAAAACATTACAAGTATAGACCACCCAAAACATGCATTTTTGTGTTAGGATAGCCTCCAAAAGGCACTGGCAATGGAAAAAGTAACTTCTTTCCCTTCTATGTACAGGTAAATTATTCTTCTTATACAGATGGACTAGGGAAGCTAGTGTGATACTGCAGGGAGAGGAGGAACAGAATTTGGGGAACTGGTTACTCTCCATTACTTAGTTACACTCAGTTATAGTTTAAGAAACTATGACTCTGGCTTATGGTTATTATTCTTATTCTATTTTATTTTTTATTTCAGCCCATTGGTCACAGTACAGGGTTTTCTGAGAATCCTACCTCAGAGAATTCAAGAGAAGGTTTTCCCCAGTTACATTCATAACAAAATAACAATGACTAAGAGCTGTTATTATCTGTGCTTTCAGTCTCATTCCTTTCTCTGGATGAATGTGAAGAAAAGTTAAATTAAGTAGAAAGCCAATAAGTAGCTAATCTCTAAATGTCTCAGACCCTAATATACTTGATTTTTTTCAAATTATTTGTGCTTCTTCAATTAGCTGAATTATACACTGTGCTACAGACTTTATACTTTGATATTTAGGTCTGAGCCTGGTAGGCTAAATAGTAACCAATGAATTTGGCACATTTTTTTTCTTTGTTTCAAACTTTATTGAAGTATACTTGATGCACGATGAGTTTGGCACTTCTGGGAGCAAAGGATACAGTGATTCAAGATGCGTATCCTGAATTCTGTCTTTGCTCTATGGTCTTGGACAGGTCATTTCACCTCCCTTGGTCTTAGTTTTCTCATCAGTAAAGTGGAAGAATAATGCCCACGTTGTAGGGAATCTTTCTGTGAAGATTAAAGATGATGTTTTTGAAATGCACAGTGCATGGCAATGTTGGTATTTAAAAAGGTTATTAGTTACAATGATTCATTTTAAGTAAGAGTAAGCTATAAATATGGCCGATATTATTTCTAGGTGTTAGTAGTATAATTATCATGTAAACCAAAGCCAATTCCCAGTTTCTAGCCCTATGGCTGGACATTTTTTTCTGCTACTGTAATAGTGTTGGAGGCATAAATCTTTCTTTTAATTATGTGTTATGCAAGTGGAACAATTAGTAATTGTTATTTATAAAGATTACAAACCTATTTCTAAAATAAATCAACCACATAGGAACACCTTCAAAACCCATTTTCTTACACTGGTGACACTCTTTTACTTTTAAGGTCCTTAATGTAATTTTATTTCTATAAAAATCAACTAACAACTTCCAATAATGCATCTGACTCACAGTTGTCCACCTGCATTATAGTGAATGAAAACAACAGAATAGCAGGCTTTCTTTCTTTAGGACAATTAAGTCCCTTTATTAATATTTATTAACAGTTCATGAAGGACAGGATGTGGTCTGATTGCAAGATGTGGTAATCAAAGTTCTAAAAGCTTATGGCAAAGATAATAAGAAAAACTGCAAATTCATTCTTTTGCGTTGCATAACAGTGCCATCTAAGCTCCATGAAGGCAGGGATCTCTGTTCTGTTAACTGTATTCTCAGGGCTTAAAACAATTCCTGGATCAGAGTAAGTATTGAATAAATATTTGTTAAATAACTGAACTTAGACTTATTCTGTTATTACTAAGCAGTTCTTTTGCTTTTTGCATTTAAGTTTTTGTGTCTTAAAGCCACATCAACATAATATGTGAATTTGATATTATCATTTAGAAATCATTGAATAAAAATGTATCTGTATGATAAAAAAGTGAGCATTTCTTAAAATAAGACTTTGTATCTGTGAAATAAGTTAAAACAGCACAGATTTTCTTCAGAAAGGTAACAAAATATAAGTAATTTAAAGTTTCAATTTGAAGATGTCTATCACTGTGCCTGGCACTTGGTAGATGTTCAGTAAATATTTCTTGACTAAAATAACCGATTCAATCAAGTGTCTTATAAATGTGTACATATTCTATTTCTAATATACCTGTTTATAATGCATATGAATTTTTTTATGTATTCTGATAGTACACAGTAACTCAAATAATGTTATAAGTAAAACTGAAGCACAATATTCTGGAATATAGGTACATTAGGTTAACTTTTTTAATCACTTGTTTTTTGGCTTCTATGATCTGTGATATAGATTTATAAGTTTATTTTTAAGGATGAAATGGGTAATTTAAAAAATTTCTCTAACAATTCAACAGTGTTAATTTTAAAAGCCAGTAAGAATTTATTTATTCTAAACTATTATATATAACTTAGAGCATTATTTAATTGTTGATACATCTTATTTTTAGTCATGTTTTCCCCTCATGAGTGAAAATCCTCCTGACCATTCTTTCATCTCAGCTTTAGGGAACAAATTTAAATTCTTTTCATGTACTTTTGTTTGTTTTGTTATGGCAATTGCATTCCAGAACCCTTGAAAGCTTTGATAGAACA
Source organism: Prionailurus bengalensis (assembly GCF_016509475.1). Taxonomy (NCBI): domain Eukaryota; kingdom Metazoa; phylum Chordata; class Mammalia; order Carnivora; family Felidae; genus Prionailurus; species Prionailurus bengalensis. The sequence goes on along the minus strand of NC_057343.1, from coordinate 150,675,180 downwards.
AGTGAAGGCATTCAGGATGTTCTTAATTTATCCTGTTGGATCGAAGCAAATGACAGAATTAATCACTGTTTTTGTTTATTGTTTTGTTTTGTTTCTGGTTATTTGCTTTTTTCCTTTTGCAACTTTAAATCTTAAGTATCTTAGATCTAAATCAAACTATTACTTTGGATGTTCTTGGTAACTAGGTCTAGGAAATTATTCCCTACATATGGCATTGCTTGGAACATCAGCTGTCGAAGCAAGGGCACTACATAGTTTCTGTAATTCATGGCAGTTGTAAAACATTATGGAAAAGAGGGGAAGTTCTATTATAACCAGTGCTCTTTGCCTCTCTCTCTGCAACTCATGACACTGAAAAAATTAGCTGCTGCTCTTGAGGAGAAAAAAAATTCTTTTTCCATTTTGGCAATGTGTGTGTATATTTGTGTGTGTGTGTGTGTGTGTGTGCGCGCGCATGCGTGTGCATGCATGTGTACCACGCACATACTCATATCTGTAAGAAATTAGTGGGTATGTGTCCCCACACCACCCAAACCCACAGACATTAACTTCCATAGGCCTTGGACAGCATATTTCAGAGTTTACATTAGAAAATGGTAGGACTGGTCTTAATTTTTTTTTTTAAGTTTAAACTTAGTTATTTTTGAGAGAGAGAGACAGAGAGAGCAGGGGAGGGGTAGAGAGAGAGGGACAGAGAGAGAATCTCAAGCAGGTTCTGCACTGTGAGTGTGGACCTCATGTGGAGCTCAAACTCAAGAACCATGAGATCATTACTTGAGTGGAAACCAAGAGCTGGCTGCTTAACTGACTGAGCCACCCAGGTGACCAAGGACTGTTCTAATCTGTAAACTACTTCCTTGGCATTTGAATTTCTTGGTGGAATGTAATAATTAACTTTTTCAGGACAGGACATAGTTTCTTTTTTTCTAGTTTTTTTTTTTTAATTTATTTTGAGATAGCGTGAGTGGGGGAGAAACAGAGAAGTAGAGGGAGAATCCCAAGCAGACTCCACACTAACAGTTCAATGAGGGGCTCGGACCCATAAACTGCGAGATCATGACCTGAGCTGAAGTCCAACACTTAACTGACTGAGCCACTCAGGCACCCCAGGACATCAGTTTCTTAAACCATGAAGCAATGTGATGTGATGACTCATCATTATCCTGAGTGAAAAATTTCTCTGTCTGGTAAAATTAATGTAGTCAGTTCCCATTTTAGCCATGCGTTGCTGTCTAAAAGTTTGTTTGTGAGTTTGCTGTCTGAATGTGGAGCAAACATATATTCTCAGACAAGCAATTTCTAATGTTAAGACCAATAGTATAGGCCTTTCTGTCTTATAGACAATTGTGTGGTTGTAAACCCCGAGCAAAGACTGCAGTGTTGAATTCACCATCAGAGATGCAGCAAGGTCAAATTTTACAAAGAATTTTCTCCCAGAAAGAAGAGAAAACAGTTGACTGTCTATAGGAGCTGAATTTCACTGCTATTTAAAGGGTCTCGTTCATAATCTACTCCTGGTCTTTATGTGTTCCTCCTCACTGTTTGGTCTTACTTTTAGTAGTATCACAGACAATGTATTTCTCTAGGCTCCAAGCTTACTTCATTTGAATAATCTTTTAAAATATTTTTTCCTATAGTAACAGAAACAATTCTGGATTTGTAAGCTCTGGGTTCTTCAGAGACATTAACAGGAAATCTAGTGAAATCAATAACGGAACTTTTTAATAGGTTGCATGCTTTGGTTACAGATTGGTTCCCAAACAGTTTTTATGTCATCCCCTTTTGGTGATTACTAGACGATGCAAGGACTAAATGTTTTCTTTTACATTGCAACTTCATTTATCAATACCGTATTCTCTGTAAACCTTAAGGGAGCATGACAACTTCAGGAAGAATATGTTGGCCTCATGAGAAACACTGGAGAATGCTTTGTGATATACAGTTCGATTTTGAACAGTATCCTTTGTCAGAGTGATTCTTCTGATGGAGTGTTCTCTATGTCCTTTACAGTATACACTAGGATTGAAGGAAATGCATTTTTACACATATACTCTGGACAGACATTTCCTTTATTCTGCTGTCCTCCTGGCAAAATTCCTGAACATGCTTTGGATGACATTTAGAGAAGTTTATTCTTTCAAGTTTGTAATGAACAGGAGAGCAGAATCTACCTATGACTTTTCTCAGGGCATCACAGTTGACTCAACTAGTGTATATGTAGGGCACCACTTATATGCTTGATTAATGTATGTATGTACAAGATGATATGCAATACTGTCACATAAGAAATCCTTAAGATTTTGGTGTTAACTAGGGAGCACAAGCACATCCTTCAAAAAGCTGAGACTACATAACATTTTTGAGATTGTACAGAATATTCAAAAACTGTCATGTACTAGGCCAGGGATGAAGCTTCAACAGGTTCTAAATATTAATATCAGGCAGATACACTTTCTTACCAAAGTATGGGATAATTAGAAATCAATATCAAAGAATACCTTTAAAACTTCTACATGTCTATAATATAAGCAGCAATATTCTCTCGAAGCTACTGACTCTGCCTAAAGAATTTAAGTCTTTAGGGGCACCTGGGTGGCTCAGTCGGTTAAGCGTCCGACTTTGACTCAGGTCATGATCTCGCAGTTTGTGAGTTCAAGCCCCACGTCGGGCTCTGTGATGACAGCTCAGAGCCTGGAGCCTGCTTCGGATTCTGTGTCTCGCTCTCTCTCTGTTCCTCCCCTGCTCACGCTTTGTCTCTGTCTCTCAATAGTAAATATATAAATGTTAAAAAAATTAAAAAAAAGAATTTAAGTCTTTAAAATATGACAGATGGGGTGCCGGGTGGCTCAATTGGTTGAAGGGCTGAATTCAGCTCAGGTCATGATCTTATGGTTCTTGGGTTTCAGCCCTGAGTCGGGCTCTGTGCTGACAACTCAGAGCCTGGAGCCTGCTGTGTCTCCCTCTCTTTCTGTCTCTCCCCCGCTCATGCTTGTCTCTCTCTTTCCCTCTCAAAAATGACTAAATATTTTAAAAAATGTTTAAATAGCAGGTAATTTAAAAAAAGGGGAATGGCTGGGTGACTCAGTTAAGCATATGACTCTCTCTCTTTTTTTTTTTAAAATACAATTTATTGTCAAGTTGGCTAACATACAGTGTATACAGTGTGCTCTTGGTTTTCAGGGTAGATTCTCGTGATTCATCACTTACATACAACACCCAGTGCTCATCCCAACAAGTGCCCTCCTCAATGCCCACCATCCATTTCCCCCTCTCCCCCACCCCCCCCATCAACCCTCAGTTTGTTCTCTGTATTTAAGAGTCTCTTATCGTTTGCCTCCCTCTCTGTTTGAAACTATTTTTCCCCTTCTCTTCCTCCATGGTCTTCTGTTAAGTTTCTCAAGTTCTACAATATGAGTAAAAACATGTGATAGTTGTCCTTCTCTGACTGATTTATTTTACTTAGCATAATACTCTCCAGTTCCACCAACATTGTTGCAAATGGCAGGATTTTATTCTTTCTCTTTGCCAAGTAGTATTCCACTGTATATATAAACCACACCTTCTTTATCTCTTCATCAATTGATGGATATTTGGGCTCTTTCCATAATTTGGCTATTGTTGAAAGTGCTGCTATAAACACTGGGGTACATGTGCACCTATGAATTGGCACTCCTGTATCCTTTGGATTAATTCCTAGTAGTGCTATTGCTGGGTCGTAGGGTAGGTCTATTTTTAAGTTTTTGAGGAACCTCCACACTGTTTTCCAGAGCAGCTGCACCAGTTTGTATTCCCACCAATGATGCAAGAGGGTTCCTGTTTCTCCACATCCTCGACAGCATCTGTTGTTTCCTGAGTTGTTAATTTTAGCCACTTTGACTGGTGTGAGGTTGTATCTAAATGTGGTTTTGATTTGTATTTCTCTGATGATGAGTGATGATGAGCATCTTATCGTGGGTCTGTTGGCCACCCGGATGTCTTCTTTGGAAAAGTGTATATTCATGTCTTCTGCCCATTTCTTCACTGGATTATTTCTTTTTCGGGTGTTGGGTTTATAAATTCTTTATAGATTTTGGATACTAACCCTTTATCTATTTGCAAATATCTTCTCCCATCCTGTTGGTTGCCTTTTAGTTTTGTTGATTGTTTCCTTTGCAGTGCAGAAGATTTTTATTTTGATGAGGTCCCAATAGCTCATTTTTGCTTGTATTTCCTTTGCCTTCAGAGATATGTTGAGCAAATAATTGCTGCGGCTGAGGTCAAAGAGGTTGCTGCCTTTTTCTCCTCTAGGGTTTTGATGGTTTCCTGTCACATATTTAGGTCTCTCATCCATTTTTGAGTTTATTTTTGTGTATGGTATAAGAAAGTGGTCCAGTTTCATTCTTTTGCATGTTGCTGTCCAGTTCTCCCAGCACAATTGGCTAAAGAGACTGTCTTTTTTCCACTGGATACTCAAATATTAGTTGGCCATATATTTGTGGGTCCAATTCTGGAGTCTCTATTCTATTCCATTGGTCTATGTGTCTGTTTTTGTGCCAGTACCATAGTGTCTTCATGATTACAGCTTTGTAATAGAGGCTAAAGTCCAGGATTGCGATGCCACCAGCTTTGGTTTTCTTTTTCAAGATTGCTTTGGCTTTCCAGGGTCTTTTGTGGTTCCATACACATTTTAGGATTGGTTGCTGTTGCTTTGAGAAGAATGCCAGTGCAATTTTGATTGGGATTGCATTGAATGTGTGGATTGCTTTGGGTAGAATTGATATCTTAACAATATTTGTTCTTCTAATCCATGAGCACAGAATGTTTTTCCCTTTCTTTGTGTCTTCTTCAATTTCTTTCATAAGTTTTCCATAGTTTTCAGAGTACAGATCTTTTACATCTTTGGTTAGGTTTATTCCTAGGTATTTTATGGTTCTTGGTGTAAGTGTAAATGGAATCTGTTTCTTGATTTCTCTTTCTGTAGCTTCATTATTGGTGTATAGAAATGCAACTGATTTCTGTACATCGATTTTGTATCCTGCCACTTTGCTGAATTCATGTATCAGTTCTAGCAGCTTTTTACTGGAGTCTTTTGAGTTTTCCATGCAGAATCATGTCATCTGCAAAAAGTGAAAGTTTGACATCTTTGTCAATTTGGATGCCTTTTATTTCATTCTGCTGTCTGAATGCTGAGGCTAGACTTCCAACATTATGTTAAACAACAGTGGTGAGAGTGGACATCCCTGTCATGTTCCTGATCTCAGGGGAAAAATCTCAGATTTTCCCCATTGAGGATGATATTAGCTGTGGGTTTTTCATGTATAGCTTTTATGATGTTAAGGTATGTTCCTTCTATCCCAAGTTTTTTAGGGTTTTTATTAAGAAAGCATGTTGTATTTTGTCAAATGCTTTTACTGCATCTATTGACAGGATTGTATGGTTCTTATCTTTTCTTCTATTAATGTGATGTACCACATTGATTGATTTGCAAATATTGGAACTGCCCTGCAGCCCAGGAATGAATCCCACTTGATAATGGTGAATAATTCTTCTTATATGCTGTTGAATTTGCTTTGCTAGTATCTTGTTGAGAATTTTTTCATCCATGTTCATCAGGGATATTGGCCTGTAATTCTCCTTTTTTGTGGGTTCTCTGCTTTGGGAATCAAGGTAATGCTGGCTTTATAGAATGAGTCTGGAAGCTTTCCTTCCATTTCTATTTTTTGGAACACCTTGATAAGGATAGGTATTAACTCTGCTTTAAATGTCTGGTACAATTGCCTTGGGAAGCTATCTGGCCCAGGAGTCTTATTTGTAGCATCTGACTCTTGATTTTGCTCAGGTCATAATCTCATGGTCATGCAACAGAGCCTTGTGTCAGACTCTATGCTGAGCATGTAGCTTGCTTGGGATTCTCTGTTTCTCCCTCTGCCCTTCCCCCAGTTGCATGAGCTCTCTCTCAAAAATAAATATATAAATAATAAATAATAAAAATGGCAGATAATAAGTATATCCTTTAATAATACAACAAATTATCAATAATCTAACATAGGTAAGGCAATGTTTACTAGATAATCTCATTAAGATAAATGCTTGGGCTTGACAGTCTGGATAATTCCATGTTATTTTTCTGTGTAAATATTTCTTGGAAACAATGGATTATTTTCTTTTTCTTTTATTCTTGTGTATTTTATAATGTTTCTATAGTTAGTATGTATTACTCTTAAAGATGAGAAAGATAAAGTCTCAAGAAAAATAAAGAGTATACTTCTGACAAGAAGCAGTTTCCAAATGTACTCTTGGCAGGTAGCCTCTATCAGGAGCAATCTAATTATAATTCATTCTAATGAAGGCAATTTTTTGGGGGGGTAACTCAGTAATTCACAGAAAATAAAATCTTATATACATTTTGGTTTGGTGAGGAAATCATACTCAAAAACACCCTCAGTTTCCTTAGAAAAGAGTTAAGTTAGTACTTTGTTAGCATTTATGTTTTGCTAAGGGTAGCAACTAGATTTATTTAAACTCAACTATTCAAGTAAACTCAGCAGTAACCCTTCTGGTGCCGTAGCCAAAACTGTTGCAGCTCTGCCTATGCCCTCTTGGCCCTCCCTGAAGGTCATCTGCAACTGTGCTGGACACTTGCATGACCTGCCAACAGCTTCCTGCCTCAAGCACTTACATCTTGGCCTCAGGGCCTTTTCTGGCTACTTGGAGGAATGCTTGGTCTAAGAATAGAGCTGGCTGGCAGTGACTTTGAGTTAATCTTCCATGAGCAACCCCCAAACATGGAGGGGAGACTTTATACCTCACTGTCCTGATCTCAGGATAATCAGAGGCACATTCCACACGGTTTCTCAGAGGCTCATCAGCAGACGTGGGCCCCACAGGAGAAACCTGCTCACTAATTCCCCCCTCCCCCCAGTTTATTGAGGAATAATTGACATATAACATTGTTTTTATTTGAAGTGTGTAATGTGATGGTTATATATATGTATACATTGTGAAATGTATACAAAACACAATCAAGTTGGTCAACACATCCGTAACCTCACATAGTTAGCTTATTTTTTTTGTTGTTGTTTATTTTATTTTAGAAAGAGAAAGTGAGAGCGTGTGCAAGCAGGGGAGAGGGGCAGAGGGAGAGAGAATCTTAAGCAGGCTCCATGATCAGAGTGGAGCCTGATGCAGGGCTCGATCTCATGGCCCTGGGATCATGACCTGAGCTAAAATCAAAAGTGGGGTGCTCAACGGACTGAGCCACCCAGGTGCCCTATGTAATTACCATATTTTTATTGTTGTGGTGATGAGAATGCTTAAGATCTACTCTCTTAGCAAATTTCAACTGCACAAATAGTATTATTAACTGTAGTCACCATATTGTACATTAGCTCCCCAGAATTTACTCATTTTATCGCTGAAAGTTTGGACCTTTTGACCAACATCTCTCCATTTCCCCCACACCCCAGCCCCTGGCTACCATCTCTATTTTTATTTCTGCTCATTAATTAGTGTACTTCTTTTTTGTCATTCTTTCTTTTACTATCTCATTTTCTCACTTCTCACTACTTAGATAAAATACTTGCATTCAAATCCTAGGTCAAGATCTGTTTTCTGAAAGTGGAATATAACCTAAATTATATTTGCATGCTAGATTTTAGATAATTTGTTGAAGCAAAGGGCTTTTTTGTGTTTACTCTGGAATCCCCGGTACTTAACATATCCCCAGCACATATAAAGATAGGTTATTTTCCTAGTTCTCAAATAGATATGAATTGAAAAGGGAAGAAAGCCACATACTCTTCAGAACAAGGTAGACTGGATTCATTCCTCTAAGAGGTACAACAAAAGTGTTATGAGGAGTGGTCTCTACTTAGACATTCAAAGATTGGCAAAGGCTTCAAGGAGGAGGTGATATTAAATAGGTGCTCAAGGATGTCTAAGATTTTGGCAAGTGGAGAAGAAGGAGGGAAATGACATCTCAGGAAAATAAAAACAATAGCAAAGTCACAAACATGGTGAAGTATATGGATTACTAGAAGAAAATAACAATGTTCTTGGGCTATATGTTGAGCTGCATGAAACAGAAGCTAAGAAAGCAAAATAAACATGTTAGTTCAAGGCAGCCTGGACATTCAAGGAAGCCCTGAAGAATGGAGGAAGAATGTTTCAGAACTATACACATAGAACTATTTTTTTCATGTGACTTCTAAAAAAAAATCTCACCCACGCATTGGCAGTCACTTCCTTTGCTAACATTATTTTCAGAGTCTGACTCACTAATAGAACATTTTTCCTGAAACTCAAGACATTTAGAATTTTTTCTCTTCTTTTTCTTTTGTTCCTTAAAGAAGACAACAAAAAGAGACAGGAGCTCCTCTTCTTGCCTGAAATTTCAACACATGTTTATGTCTTATGTTGTCTATTTGATTAGAATTCATTTCTTTAAGCCTTCCTCTTGAAAGCTATCATGCAGCCCCACTTTTTCCTGAAGGGACTACGCAGTGAGTAGCTCTTCTCCTTATCATATAAAATCATTTGTGGATAGGAAGATACAGGGAGGCCAATGTAATGATCATGGAATATGTAGTTGGGTGGGCCAAGTACTGGTCTGGAAACCAGAGGACTTGGGCCGTAATTCTAGATCTGCCTCACTCCAGCTTTTTGGCCTTGGGCAAGTCATTAAAATGTTTACTGTCTTTAAAATGATGTGTTAGACTAGAAGATCTCTAAGATCTCTTCCAGCCTTAAACTCTTAAAAAAACTTTTTTTTAATGTTTATTTTTGATAGAGAGAGAGAGAGTGAGAAGGGGAGGGGAAGAGAGGGACATAGACACAGAATCTGAAGCAAGCTCTGAAGCATTGAGGCTGACACAGGGCTCAAACCCACGAGCTGTGAGATCATGACCTGAGGCAGAGTCGGACACTTAATCAACTGAGCCACCCAGTCTCCCCTTCTATCCCTAAACTCTTATGATTAAGTCAAGGTCAGAGGATAAAACCAAGTCTCTTATACATGTCTCACACATATACAGAGTTATTTGGAAGTTGATGATGCTATAACTTTTGAAAAAAATATACAAACATCATTGCCACTAGTTCCTTTAAAAGATCTATTTTCTGATGATTTAATGTAAGCACCATCAATTAAAATAAACATACCAGTGTTCATATAAAATAGTAATTTTCTAAAATGCATCTGATGGCATCAGACCCTGAGGTATATTCCATTAGTTGCTATAAAATAACAGAATTTCATTAAGAGATAAAGCACAAGCAAAGTACTAGATTCTGAATGTATTCTATTTCCCAGTGAAATGTAGGCATTATTAATAGATGGTAGTCTGTTTTGATATCTAGTGTTCTTTAAGATATTATTGCAGCACAAAACAAGAGGTTAAATATAATTCGTTGCTCTTATACCCCTACACTCTGGGTAAAATAGTAGTCAGAGAGGCAATCACCATTATTTTACTATTAGCTTCTTTTATCATGTACTTTCTAAATCAAGTTTTTTTTTTTTAATTGGAAAATACTGGAGATTACTCCATGAATGTTTTTCTCCCATCTGACAATGATGGAAAGGTCTTAATTTACAGAAAAATAACTGTGGAAGCAGTGAGCTCAGGAACAGAGAGAGCATGAGGGAGGAGGTTCCTTTGCCCAAGGGTAGCTCTGGTTTGAGAGCACTGAACACAGCAGCATTTAAATCTTAACATTTTTTTATTTAGAAATCTGAAGTAGAGTGCTGATACTATCAAGGGAACTTGAAGAGGAAAACTGCCATACTCAATAAATATACTTCTTAAAAATCGTATTGGATTTTAGAAACCTTTAGCCTGATTGTTTACTTTTCAGACATCAAACAGTTCAGGGGAATACAAAACACACTATACTTTGAACCTACTAGTACAACGACAAAATAACTATTTTCTTTCTAAAACATTTGAAAATATGTTCAGGGTATTCTTAAGAAAATTCTAGATCCATAAACATTAAAGTCACAAAAAGGATTCTTGTAAGAAGTGCTAAGGAGACCAGGCAGGAAATGTGAAGAGAATTGTATCACAATATGTTCACTGTGTCACATAGCTGATGTATGCTTTATGTGCATTAATTTATATAATCCTCACAAACAAGTCTGTGAGGTAGGTATTATCTTTATTTTACAGTTAGTCGAACTGAGGATTCATTAAAGTTAATTAATTAAGTTCCCCAAGATACTGTAGTGTCAGTGTCAGAGATCTCATTCGATTTCAAGAGTTGCGCTCTTTTGAACACCATGCTATTTTTTTTTGCATCAGATTATACACCTTAAAGTATAAGAACACATAAAAATATTTATTTTCTAAGAACCAAATTATCATTGTATGATTTTAACACAAACATGGTAACACAAGCATCAGATTATATACCTTAAAGTAAAAGAACATACAAAAACATGTATTTTCCAAGAGCCAAATCATCATTGTATGATTTTAACACAAGCATGGTAAAGATCCCAGAACCTAAGGTCAACATTGGTCACCTACTGCACATTTGAGTATTGTAGGGCACACTTAGCAGGCTGGTGGGACCTCACTTTAGTCTGATAAGAGGATTTGATACACTTGATGCGAGAGACTGACTACTGCACTATTAGGGTCCTGTGACTGGCCACCAGGAACCTGAGTTCCAAGCCTGTTGCCTATTGACAGGACTAGACTAGGGTAAAGCAAATGAGGCATCAGCCTTGGCAGTTAAATTTAAAGGGCATCCAAAAATCAGTAATTAAGACAAGTAATATTTTAAGGTTTATTTATTTATGGAGAGAAAGAAAGAGAGAGAGAAGCAGAGAGAGAGGGAGAGGGAGAGAGATAATCCTAAGCAATGGGTGCTTTGCTCGTGTGGAACCTAATGTAGGGTTTGAACTGATGGAATTGTGAGATCATGACCTGAGCTGAAACCAAGAGTGGGGTGCTTAACTGACTGAGCCACCCTGGCACCCCAAGATAAATAATATTTAATGCCATATCTTAAGAAATAAAATTAGCAAATTACAGTCACGGGCCCACAACCTGTTTTTGTAATTAATACAAAGGCTCTGAGTTCCAAACTGATTTAAACAGTGGCCTTTATCTCCCAGGAGTCTGAGGAAGAAGGATCTGACTCTGAGTGAAATCAGAATGGAAGATTATCAGCTGAGGCTGGGCCACTCTGTTTGGGGGGCAAGGGGAGAATATTTCTTCAGGTCCTACCTAGCAGGAGTCTCCTACATTCTTAGGGTAGAAGTTAACCTGGGGGTGACCACATGTCTTGGTTTACTGTCTAGGTTTTAGCAGTGAAAAGTCTGCATTCCCCCAAATTCCTCAGTCCTGGGTGAAACATAATGCTTGGTCACTAGAATAGAGGGGATGGAGTTGTACCACTGAAGAATGAGGATGCATGAGTAGTGTACTTGGGGATGACTCTTAGAATTTAACATCGGTGGAAGAAGAGTATTTTAGTCTAAATTTGACTGTTGAAATTAGAGTCACGATAACCTGGGTCGGGTGGGGTCACAAGATGATGTAATTTGTGTGTCTCAGGCTATACCAGCCTATACCACTGAATGGCAAAATCACAGTTTTGGTGGTTTTTCTGGCAGATATCCTCACCTGCTGTGTTTGGACCTCCAGCTCACTTCAGAACCTGTTCTACTTATTACTGGAGTCCGTAGGAGGTATTGCACCTATGATACTGAGCAAGTCCTCTTGGACTTTGTTGTTTGACATAGACATTGGTGATCATTGTGATTGAGGGTTTGGGATTTCTGAAGCAGCCATGATCAACACTTCCTGCAGGGATGGCCTCCTGCTGTATTGTCATGTTCACTGAACGAAGATTTGCTTCCCAAAGCTCTCTTCTTTTCCATGAATTCCCTGTACCATTCCCCCAACACTCCCAAGTTAGATCTGAATGGAAGTCTAATGACTTCCTAATCAGAGGTAAAGTTATTGAAAACCTGGAGAAGTATCATTTCAGGGACCTTCGAGAAGCTTTGAACTAATTCTATGTTATTTTTCTTAAAGTAGACCCCTGCGTCCATGCTATGGACTCAGTTGTACTCGGTCCAAATTCATATGTTGAAGGTTTAACCTCAAATGTGACTATATTTTTATAGACAGGGCCTTTAGGAGATAACTAAGGTTAAACAAATCCATAATGCTGGGATCCTAGCTCAATAGAATTGGTGGTCTAATAAGAAGAGGAAGAGAGAAAATTAACTCCTCTCTCTCTCCCCCACGGCCTTTCTCCCTCTATCTCTCTCAACACGCAAACATCAAGGAAAGGCCATATGAGGATACAGTGATAAGGCAGCCATCTGTAAGTCAGGATGAGAGCTCTCACCAAAACCCAACCATGCTGGCACCCTGATCTTAGACTTCCAGCTTCCAACACAGTGAGAAAATAAATTTTTGTCAGTGAAGCCATCCAGTCTATGGTATTTTGTTATGGCAGTCTGAGCAGACTAAGAAAATCCATTTGTCCATAAACCTGCATTGGACCATTAGGAATGAAAATTGGAACCTTCTTCCATGCATCTATCAACCTCAAATTATAGCAATAACTTATGGCCTGGAGAGGCGATTACCAACACAGAGATGTAAATACATACCAGTCTGGAGAACTGACAGCAACTTAGCTTCTAGGAAGCTTTTGTTGTGAGCACTGAAAGTGACCACTGAAAGACAATGAAGTCCATGAGGTGGGAAGGAGAAAGAGCTCCATTTGTTTGAGCTAAGGGAAACATATCTTGAACAGGGGGAAAGCATAGTAAAGTCGTTAAAAGCATAGCTCTGGACTCAATACATAGATCCACTCACTTGTATCTAAGTGTAAAAATGAACACAACTTACTTTGCCTCAGTTCTTCATCTATAATATGGAGAAAACAGTATTAGTACCTATATCATAGAGTTGTAAGGAAACAAATTTAAGAAAATGCGCAAAGCATTTAGAACAATGTTGCTCTATCCAGTAAATGCTCAACAAACATTACCCATTTCACTTATAATTAATTTCTATTGTTCCCAAAATGAAGGACATTCTTATTCATCCAGTTGTACAAACTCTTGACTAACTCTTGCATCTGGCAACCATATCCAATGCATTATTCTGTCTTGCCAATTTTGTCTTCTAAATAGTCAATTAATTGACTTCTTTCCATCTTCACTATAGGGGGCAGGTTTTCTCTGGGAAATAAAGTAGTTTTCCTAGCCTCCTAGGGAGGAAAGAGTGGCTAAAAAGTTCTGCAACAGACTTAGATCTGCACCATTTACTGCAGTAGCCTCCTAATTCATCTACCTTTGCCCCTCCCTCCCAACCGTAGGCTCTCCACACTTCAGGACCAGTGGTTTTTTGCAAAAGGCAAATCTAATCATGTTACTCTTTTCTCTCCACGCTGCTTCTCCAGCTTAAACTCCTTCACTGACTTCTCTGCATTTAAGATGAAAATCAAGCCTGACCTTTACCAACCACTCCTTTCCCCTTCAACTATTCTCTGCACAGCTCCCCTCCTATCCCAGCTATTTCGATTTTCTTTCATTCCCAGATGTGGTCATTTCCTTCTGACAACAGGATCATTGCAAATAGTTTTCTGTCTGTCCTTAATACTCCCCCTGACCTTGTGCCCCCTCCCTTACCTGGTTGACTCCAGGTGATACATCGTAACTCAGCTCAAGCATTCCTTCCTTAGGAATACCCATCTTAACCGCAGCTCTTCCCCTTTCCCAAATTTAGGTAAGATTTCCTTGTTATTTGCTCAATTGCGTTTCCCAGATTGTAAAGTACACGAAAGACCACGTCTACACTTGTTCACCATTATACCCACAGTGCCTAGCAGAGTGCTTGGTTCATATGTGATACTCATTAATATCTTAATTAATATCTGTTGAATGAAATGAAGGAATGACCAGTGGGGTAGGGTTCCATCTATTTGCTGTTTGTTGTCTTTACTCTTACTCTGACACATGCTTTTTTTATTCTTTCAGGACAATGCGGCCTGGGAAAAATGGGTTATGAGTGTTATCATTTTTCCTGTCACATTAAAGTATCCATATTCATTGAAATATTCAAACCTACCTATCATTATTTAACAAACTTTACTTGAAGGCCTGAATGCAAGGAAATGTGTCCAAACAGCTTTTTAGGGCATAAACACAGTTACACTTTTGCTACATTGAGTCTTGGACCCAGAGTCCTTAATTTAAAACTCAGCTTCACTTTCAGGATTCTTGGAGCTACAAACATCCCAATCATCTAAAAAGTTGCAATACCAATCTTGAAGAATTCAGAAAATAACGTTTGCAACTAAACATAGCTTTGATTGGTATGTACCCCCTTTTTTCCCTGTAGCTCTGAGAGAAAGGAAAGGTGTTATTTACTGAGAAGCACTTAGAAAAACATTTATTAAAGGGAAAATGTATGATTTTACCCTATAAGATATTATGATACAGATAAAGCTTGTTTGCACATGTAGATATAGAGCCTTAAGGAATTATTTTGATCAGACTGTCTTAGCTGGTCATTGTAAAACTGAGTTTCAGAACTATAGGACCTTTACTTCAAAGTCCATGTTTCTAGTATGCCATATTGTTTCTGCCTTTAGGCTTGACAAGATCATGTCTACTGCTCACCTGGTCAGGAGGTAGTCAATACCCTATAAGACAGTGGCTTAGGTACTATACAAGCTCTAGATTCCTTCCTTCTTTTGCTCCTCCTTTCTTTTCTCCTTCCCTCTCTTCCTTTCTTCTCCTTTCTAGAGGACTTATTTGAGTTGGTTAAGGTGTGTTTTCTCTCTCTTGCCCATCATTTAGCTGTTCATTTTTTTCATATATGATTTGTAAATGTTATCCAGAGTTACATGACATTAAGACATACTTGGTAATTACGTGGATTTAATTCTTCATGCTTTTTAAAAATTCCACTAATATTCTAATTCTTTAATATTGAAATAGTTTTCTACCTCCTTCCACCCCCAAACTCTGAATAAAAGTTGGATGTGTGGGCACTTCAATCTTCTACACATGAACCCTTCCATCTATTGATTTATTTAATTCTACTCCTAGAGTAAGATATGAATGTATTACAATTCAGGTAAGTAATGATTTCATTGTTCCCTTCTCATACAATTTACAGAGGATTGGCACATCTTAGAGGAAATTGCAAAGACCAGAATTGGATTGAAGTGCAGCTATTACACTTCTATGTACAGACAACTTCCCAATAACAGTCTAAAATGGTTTTCCCACAGTGTCTTGTGAACTCACCTGCAATTTTTCTCATTGCTCTGGGGTGTAATTGAGCTGAATTAGGAGACTTACACTCAACAGACTGCCTCTTAAAACAGCTTAGTTAAAATTACTTTTAAGATACAGAAAATGGCCTGAATCTTTGTATATACATATATGACATCGATTTTCTAAACTCTATAATTTTTCTTCCACATTGATCAGCTTCACATATCTTCTGGGATTCATTTGATATTGAATTGGTTGGTTTTCTCAAGCATTGAAAATTACATATAAAATCTTAAATCTGAATTGAAATATATTCTTATCTTACTTATTATTATCTTTACATTATTACCAGCCATGGTAATATACTGAGATATAATTCAGTTTGTTTATGACTGTGCCAATAGCTCTATCTATATGTATAAATGGATATACCTAAATTCAGTTTGTTTTAAACAATCCAATTTGCTAAACTGCAAAAATGGAATGAATTATTCTCATGTTCATGGGTGTGTAGACAGTGGGGGGTGGGGAAAAATAGTAATCTTACTGGTCATTATGGATTGTATGACAGATAAAGTGAAATTTTACTGATTTTACAAATATTAACTGAGAACCTCACAGGCCCCAGTTATTATAGGAGGCTCTGGGGTTACAGAGATGAAAAAATAATTTAATGTTTATTTATTTATTTTTGAGAGACAGAGAGGCAGAGAGAGAGGGAGACAGAAAATCCCAAGCAGGCTCCACACTATCAGTGCAGAGCCCAACGTGGGGCTCAAACTCATGTACCATGAGATCATGATGTGAGCCGAAATTGAGTGGGACACTTAACTGACTGACCCACCCCGCTACCCCACAGAGATGAAAATTCTTTTTAGAAGCTGCATTTTTAAATCTTATTTTCTTTCAGAGAGAGAGAGAACACACATGAGTTGGGGAGAGGGGCAGAGAGAGAGAGAGAGAGAGAGAGAACCTTAAGTAGGCTCCACGTGGAGCCAGCTGTGGGGTGTGATTGCATACCCCTGGAATTAGGACCTGAGCTGAATTCAAGAGTCAGATGCTCAACCAACTGAGCCACCCAGGTGCCCCCCTGAGCACTCATTTCTTAAGAAGATAACCATGCAAATGAAGAGAGCCAAGTATGATGGCTGTTTTAGTAAGCTTTTGTACAAAATAACTGGGAAATAAAAAAGAGATTACCTAGTCCTATCTAATTTGGGGCTTTTAAGTTTTCCTACATTTTCACTTCTATAAAAAACACTTCAGTAACAAAATTTGGGGGGAAAAAACAACCAAAAACCCTCCTCTCCATTTTAGCTTAGAATAAATTCCAAAAAAAATGGAATTACTAAAGTTAAAGTCATGAAAACTTTCAAGGTCCTTGATCGATACTGCAAATTGCTTTCTTGACAGAATGCTTAATTTAGACATTCACCAGCAATTTCAAAGAGTGCCCATTTCACTATTCTACCACTAGGATAGTAGTCTGTTTTATTTAAAATTAACCTCTCCAGTCCCTTCAGCAGGGATAACCAATGACACACATTTCTTTGTATTCCTTTCCAGGATTACACTATCTGTATTTATGATAGTTTTGTGATATATGGAAATGTATTTAATTTTATAAAGACAAATTCATTATACAGTCAACTATGCTAATATTTCTCTTTTTTTTTGCTGATGTTTTCAAGATACCCCACTTTTTATTTTCCTCTATTCTTTATTATTGATTGACTGGTTAATATGGTCATTGTGGTCAAAGAAGAACTATATTAATCTTGAAAACTGGCAGAAGGAAACTCTCTAGTGTTTGTGTTTACCCGTTTCATTTAACTCTTTTCAAGGGAACCTGAGGGATGGCCCAGACACAGCATAAGCCTTGGGATTTCTAAACAAAGGGGAAATAGTAAACTTGACCTCCTCTGAGGAAAACACATCAGAAAATATGTCTGTCTACTGCTTAGAGGTTTGGAAAACGATGATGATTCTATTCACTGCCATTAAAGAAGATAGCATTTCCAGCAAAGGGAGTGTGTATATGGGTGGTAGAACGGGAGAAGTGGGTAAATCAAAATAAAACAAACTAGTTGTAGAGGCGAAATAAGAATATAGAGAAATACAATACATTTCAGGGCTCTTTCTTTGAACTGAACCAATTAACGGCCCCTACTTAGCGAAGAATGCAAGCTCTCTCAAATGTCCTCTTTATACTAGATTCCTCAGTGACATGATCTTCTATTATACACAGAAGTGCATCCATAGAAACCTGCCACAGTGAAGGAGGGTTGTTTTCTCTTTGTTCATTCTTCTTACAACATCCTTTTAAGTTATTTTGACATCCAGCTACTTAAGTGTAGAATCCTAAACAAAATAATTTAATGCCAGATCTATAGGATGTCAGAATTTGGGTAAAATGAATAAAAAATTTATTACCCAAATGTGCTATAAAACAGCACAATGATGTATTACAGAGGTGTTAGAAAATAATTACAGCTGTTCAAAAAAAAAAATCCTGCCCTAAAGATCAGATAGTCTGAATTTTTAAAAATAATCCTGGTGGAACCAGTTTATGTTTTATTAAAATTTCTGAGAAAAAAAAATCTAAACCCTTCCTAGTGCAAACCTGGCAAAATACTAAATAGCTTTATCTGCTAAATATAAATTTAATTCAGTGAAACAAAGTCTGAGCCGAGGAAGAAATTTTGATGGAGGAAAGCCTACTTTCTCTTATGTCTTAGAGGTAAATGTAAGATCCCTGCCTGTGATAAGCAGTAAGAGACTACAACACCACACTGTTCTTTGTGATGAAAGAAAAGCAGTGAACACCTTTTCACCTCCATTTCTTTGACTTCAACTTGGGACAGACAGAGTTGATTTTTAAATTACGTGATCTATGACTTGGGTTTAGCCTGTTCTCCTCTTCTTTGTAATGAAATAGAATGAGGACTCATTAGGTTTTCTCTCTTGTTAACAGTAATTTTCTTTGGGCAGCTGGACGAAGGACATAAAGGGAAAGAAAAGGCTTTCCCTGCGGAATAACAATTTAGAGGGACTTTGATGGGGAGCGAGGATAAAACCTGGAGAGAAACTACAACCTCCAGGGAGCAGCTGTGAGAACAAGTTCAGGGTATGTGGGAGAGGGCCTCCTGCTTTTCAAAGCTGATGATAGCCATAAAAGAGGGAAGAGGCTGAAGGAGAAGGGTAAATGGCGGGATACCAAATGTGTTCTACCAGTAACGTGTAACACAAGGTAGTCAATTATTCATGGAAATAATCATAGGCATCAGAACAAAAATTGAAGTCACGGCTTTTAAAATGTATGGAAAGTTTTTTTGAAAGTTTTGGTAAGAGTCACGAGTTTTAAGTAAGATATTTTTAGGTATTTTAGTAAGGTATTTTTGAAGATGTTATTTTCCAACTTCCTTTCCTCGTACTCTCCCCAGACTCACCCCTCTCCACACACAAGGGCCTGGTTGCTCTGTCAAACAGGACAAGAAATTTCCACCTTTGGTCTTTGGCACTAAGTATTCCCTTTCATGGAAATTTCTTTTCTAGATATTCTCCTGAGTAATTCCCTCGCCCTTCAAGTCTTTATTCAAAAGTCGCTTCCTCATGGAGACCTACCCAATTGGATGGTGTACCCAGCCTCTCCTTCCACCTAGATTACAACCCCTTCCTCAAAACTCTCTCCATTTCCTTTCCTTTCTCTGTCTATTTTTTCCCCATAGAATTTACCATCTTCTAACATGCTTGTGAATATTACTTTTTTTTTCAATATTTATTATTCATTGTCTTCTGCCTCCTCCACCACCCCCCCCCTCCTACCCCCAGATAGAATGCTAAGCTCCAAGAGGGCAAGGATCTTTGTTTCTTTTAATGGATGTGTCCAAAACACCTAGTGCAGTGCCTGACATGTGAAAACTATAAAGGCATTTAATTAGTATTTGTTAAATGAAGAAACAAAAACTTATGTAATCCACATGAACTGTGAAGTGCATATAACCTAAGGAAGATAATAGAGCTTCTCGGCCTTTTGCCTAAGATCAAGTGTAGGAAGACAACAGAGAAATGTTCACATACATCTGCTTTTTGCTGTTGTTGGGAGATACAGAAACAGGAAGCCAAATAGACACTAAGGCGCTTGTTTTGTTTCCTGGGAGAAGAACTTCCTAGAAACTGGTCCTTTTTACTACCCAGTTTACAGTATTTCCTGAGATTAATAATATCTTGCATTTGAGTGATGACTCTAAATTTTTTCTTAAAGGTCTGTGTTAAATGTTAGCTCACTTTAATCCCTATTTTGCAATAAAACTAAAGCTCAGAGAGGCAAAAACTTGCTCAATGTGTTACATTCAGCAAATGTGACTTCACATTTGGGTATCGACGCTAATTCCACAAGCTGTCTTCACAGAGAGAAGACAAAGGATTACTCCACTGAGAGGATGAAAGACAAAAGACTGGCGTGTGTGTGTGTGTGTGTGTGTGTGTGTGAGAGAGAGAGAGAGAGAGAGAGAGAGAGAGACAGACAGACAGAGAGAGAGACACATGGTGTGATGTCTGTCGGTAGAGTAAGAGGACAAGAACAGAGACAAATTGTCGGAATTAAAGGAGAACATCGCTGTTGACAATGACCTACATTTGTTGTTCAGTATTCAAAACATGTTTTAAAAGGTTAAAATGATATCTAAAATATATTTCACAGTGCTCATTTATGCCTTGAACGCCATAAAATTTAGACTTTGTGAGGGGATTTATTATTCTTTTCATTGTTTCTTATCATGTAACTATAACTCATTTAGAAAATTAAGGTCAATACTGAAATTTTGTCATTGTTTTTCAATAGTTCTTAGCTCTCCAGCTATGAATTCTCCGTATTAGACAGCAATTTTTGCCCTTTGTTATGAGTATTTATCAGATATTTTATTTCTGGGATACACAGCTGTTAACTGCAAAACTATTCTTTTAAGTGTCAACGTTCAATCATTTAGCCCTTTTATTTCTATTTTTTCCCCTAGCAGCTGTTCTATTGATTGTCTAGAAATGGTCCCTTCTATGTTTAAAATGAAAACAGGAAGAGCAAAATAAAAACTTTATATGTAAAAAAAGGATGGTAAAATCATAGTAACCCAAGTGTTGTGCTCCAAGAAACTGAAATGTATTTGCCCTGTAAACATGCCCCCCCCACACACACATTTGGAATGCACGTATACACACTTAATTAAAGTTGGCCTTATTGAAATAATTCAGGAAAAGTATCAAATACATTAAGTGAACACTAGGTGTTTATTACTCTGCTAAATAATGAAACATAGTTTCAGGAAGTGGATAAGCTGTTATTACCCTCATTTTACAGTTGAAACTCAAGCTCAGGGAAGTTGAATAACCTAGTCAAGGTTTCACAGCCAGGAAACTGCAGGGATGAGATTGGAACTGAGTTTTGTCTTGATTTCAAAAAGCTGTGTTCTCTTCTCCTTTTATCTCCTTTTCTCCTGAACTATATCAGACATACAAAAACTGTACAGAGAAAAATGAAACCCTAGGTACCCATCTGCCAACTCAAGAAATAGAAATTATATATATAGTTGGACCCCTAATTATATTTGCCAATCTTGTGCTGCCTCTTTTCCTTCTGGATCCTGAATTGGTATTTTTCATTTCCATTTACATCTTTACATGTTTACTACATGTATATGTGTCTCTAAACAGTATTTAGTGTTATTTGACACTAATGTTAATTTTTACTAATATATAGACATATTTATATATGTATTTATGCATATATACCCATGCACATACACATGTGAATACATATGTATATATGTCTATATACTGATATAAGTGTGCAAATATATGCATATCTGTATATATATGATGAGATATACATGTATATGCATATACTTCACATATATGCTTAATGATGTTACAGGAAAAGTCCATCTGAATGATTGGAACAAGAATTGCTGTGAATTTTGTCAAAAATCATTTGATATCAATGAAGATGATCATATGATACTTCTCTAATTTTATAATGTAATGGATTTTTATTTATTGCTTTTCTATTATTCAAGTATCTTTGATTTTGTGGACTATATCTTGGTGATGATGTATCATTTTTGAATCTACTTTTGGATTTTAATTGCTTAACTTTAGTAATTTATTGTTAATTCAATTTATTTAAACTAAAAAATATTCACCCATTTCTCCCACTTCCTAGCCTCCAACTCTGACAACCACCAATCTGTTCTCTGTATCTCTAAGCTTGTTTTGTTTGCTTGTTTGTTTAAGTTTCCACGTGTAAGAGAGATCACATGGTGTTTGTCTCTCTGATTTATTTCACTTAGCATAATGCCTATTAGGTCCACCCATATTGTCACAAATAGCAAGTTTTCACTCTTCTAATAGCTGAATATTATTGTGTTTAAATAAAGAACCACACGTTCTTTATTCATCCATCGATGGACACTTAGGTTGTTTCCATGTCTTAGCTATTGTAAATAACTCTGCAGTGAACACAGAGGTGTCATATGCCAATACGATATTGTTTGGATCTTTTCTTCCCCCTCACTACCTTTTTATCAGATATTTATCCAAAATCAGCTGTCAAAAATGATTGGGCATTTATGGAATAAACAAATTTAAGTTTACGCAGCAGGTTTCTTTTCTTCTGTGGTGTGTGGGTTTCTTTTCTGCAGGCTTTTTCTCAGCTGCTGGTTTCTTGGTAGCTGCAACTTTTTTTCACCCAGAGGCTTCCTCTGCTTCTTCCTTTCCTTTCCCTTTCCCTTTCGCCTTCCCTTCCCTTTCTGTCCTTTCCTTTCTTCCCTGTCACAGGCTCCCTTCTCATCTGATTTGGCTTCTAATGCTGCAGCTGCCTCATCCATCTGGAGTCTGTGATTCTTGCTCTGGTAAAGAACGGTGTTCTGGCTTGCAGTCTTCGCATATGGGTTTAGCTTCAACACAATTCTCAGCTTTTTCAGCGGATTCTTCTTTAGGACTGTGATGAATCCTCTTGTGTGGTGCTCGGAGGTCTCTTTGGATTTCTGGGCTTTACAAGATTCTGGTAACGTCTGTACTGAGCAACTTGTGCATGAGAAGGCTGTA
Source organism: Prionailurus bengalensis (assembly GCF_016509475.1). Taxonomy (NCBI): domain Eukaryota; kingdom Metazoa; phylum Chordata; class Mammalia; order Carnivora; family Felidae; genus Prionailurus; species Prionailurus bengalensis. The sequence goes on along the minus strand of NC_057343.1, from coordinate 150,652,847 downwards.
GTTGCTCTTGAGGGAGGCAGCTTTATGTCAAGTGCCATGCAGATTATGTAACCTACGGGAAGCACTTTCAGTCCAAATGCAGAGATGTCCCACATGCTCACCAGGAACAAGTTCCAAAATGTTCGGTTTGCTTGCATTAAGTAGAGTAATTCCAGGGATGTTTCTGAAGGTGTTGATGATATGGTGTCCCTTATTATAGATGAGGCAGGGTCCTCTGCGATGGATACAACAACAGCTTCTCATTTTGCCCCTGCCAGCTCTCATTTGCTGAGAGGCACAGAACTTTGTGCTATCACTCCAGGCCTTAAGTTTCTTAAGAAGCAAAACAACCTGCTTGGTCTTGTAGCCTTCAACTGTACCTTCAACCACCAAAAATGGTCCAGGAGTTCCCTCAGTAGGATGACATGAAGACATGACCAGAGCTGGGAAGGCCGAGGCAGCGAGGGAAGAGCGGATGGCATATCACTTGTGTGCTGTGTTCACCATGCAGTGACAATGGCACCGGGTTTTGGTTTGTGCAAACATGCAGCCCCCACCACATGTCTCCAAAAGTACCTTGGCCAGAACTGTGAATCCCACTGCCTCCAACTCTGGCGGGCAACGTGAACCCCACGCCTCAGCACTGGTTGGATGGCCTGCTAATTCACTGACAGCATGGGGCTGTCCATTGTTTTTGCACAAGTTGGTGTGAGCAAAGTTCACAATACCTGGTCAAATGGGAGTCCTAAACATGCCAGGCAAAGTGGCATTTTTGCCAGATGACTCCCCTTTTTCAGAGTACGTTGATATCAGTGGGCACGCGCACGCCATGGCAGGAAGAGAAGGTGGTCATGCTTCTCTCAACCTTACTAGCTCCTACAGGAAAAGTTGTTTTGATTTTTTTTTTATTTTTCAAATGGGTTTTCTTGTTTTCTTTGGATAAATACCCAGAAGTGAAATTGCTGGATCATATGGTAGTCCTATTTTGAATTTTTTGAGAAACCTCCATACTGTTTTCCCTATTGGCTGCCCCAATTTACCTTCTCAGCACCAGTGCATTAAGGTTTCCCTTTTCTCTATGTCTTCACCAACACTTACTATTTCTGGTCTTGTGGATAATAGCCATTCGAACAGGTGTGTGGTGATTGTGGTTTTGATTTGCATTTCTCTGATGATTAAAGATATAGACCATCTTTTCATGTATCTGTTGACCATTCTGTATGACTTCTTTAGAAGAATGTCTACTCAGTTCTTCTCATTTTTAACTGGATTTTTTTTTCTATTTAGTTGTATGTGTTCTTTATATATTTTGGATCTAACCTCTTATCAGATATATGGTTTGCAAATATTTTCTCCCATTCATTAGGTTGCATTTTCATTTGGTTGATGGTTTCCTTTGCTGTGCAGAAGTTTATAGTTTGATGTAGTCTCACGTGTTTATTTTTGCTTCTGATTCAAAAAATCATCCCAAGCCTATGTCAAGTTGCCTGTGTTTTCTCCAAGGAGTTTTATGGTTTTAGGTCTTACAATCAAGGTTTTAACCCATTTTGAGTTCACTTTTGTGTATGTTGTAAGATTGTGGCCCAATTTCAGTCTTTTGCATGTGGCTGTCCAATATTCCCAACACCATTTTTGGTGAAAGAAACTGTCCTTTCCGCATTGTATATTCTTGACTCCTCTGTCGTAAATTAATTGACTATATATGCATGGATTTATTTCTGGGCTCTCTATTCTGTTCTATTGAGCTATGTGTCTATTTTTATGCCAATACCATATTGTTTTGATTGCTACAGCTTTGTAATATAGTTTGAAATCAGGAAGCACGATGCCTTCAGCTTTGTTCTTTTTTCTCAAGATTGCTTTGACCATTTGGAGTCTTTTGTGGTTCCATACCAATTTTTAGGATTGTTTGTTCTATTTCTGTGAAAAAGGACATAGGAATTTTGATAGAGATTGCACTGAATCCTAAATTGCTTTAGGTAGTACGGATATTTTTAACTATTAATTCTTCCAATCCACGAGAATGGAATACCTTCCTACTTATTTTTGTAACCTTATATTTCTTTCACCAATATCTTATAGTTTTCAGAGTATAGGACTTCCACCTCCTTGTGTAAATTTATTCCTAGGTGTTTTATTCCTTTTGATGAAATTGTAAATGGGTTTTCTTAGTTTCTTTTTCTGATAGTTTGCTGTTTGTAGAAACACAACAAGTTTTCATGTATTGGTTTTGTATCCTAAAACTTAACTGAATTTATTAATTCTAACAGTTTTTTGGCAGAGTGTTTAAGGTTTTCTGTATATAGTATCATGTCATCTGCAAATAGTGACAATTTTACTTCTCATTTTCCAATTTTGATGCCTTTTATTTCTTTTTATTGCCTACTTGCTGTGGCTATGACTGCCAACACTCTGTTGAATAAAAGTGGTGAGAATGGGCATCCTTGTCTTATTCCCAATCCAATGTTGAATATGACGTTAGCTATGGGCCTGCCATATATGGCCTTTAATATGTTGAGATATGTTTCCTCTATACCAGCTTTGTTAAGAGTTTTTATCATAAACAGATGTTGAATTTTGTCAAATGCTTTTTCTGCCTCTAATGATATGATAATATAATTTTTATCCTTCATTTTGTTAATGTGGTATATGACATTGATTCACTTGCAGATGTTGAACCATCCTTGGATCCCTGAAATAAATCCAACTTGATCATGGGGTATGATCCTTTTAATGTATTGTTGAATTTGGTTTGCTAACATTTTGTTAGGGACTTTTGCATCTATGTCATCAGGGATATTGGCTTATCATTTTCTTTTCTTGTGACAATTTTGTCTGGTTTTGGTATCAGGATAATGCTGGGCTTGTAAATGAGTTTGGTAGAGTTTCTTCCTCCTCTATTTTTTTCTAACAAATATAAACTTTATTCAAGATTTATGGCTGGGTGGCTCAGTCAATGAAGCATCTGACTTTAGCTCAGGTCATGATTTCACGGTTCACGTCAGGCTCCATGCTGACCACTCAGAACCTGGACCTTGCTTCAGATTCTGTATCTCCCATGTTCTCTTCCCCTCCCCTGCTTGTGCTTTCTCTCTCTCTCTCTCTCTCTCTCTCTCTCTCTCTCTCCCTCTCTCTCTCTCTGTCTCTCAAAAATAAATAAACATTAAAAAAATTAAAAAAAAGATTTATGCATTGATATTTAAAAGTAACATTGGTCAGGGCCAATAATACAGGACAACTTTCTTTCCCCTTCCTTCCTTCCTTCCTTCCTTCCTTCCTTCCTTCCTTCTTCCTGCCTTCCCATACTTACTTACTTTTCTGTTTATGTTTTCCTGGACTTTGCAGTTCATTTGAATGCAAACTCTAAACCAGGATAAAGGCACATTTGGTGAGTAAATTGTATGTGTTCCTTCTTTCACAAGGATCTTCAAGGGTCAGTTTTATGAACTGGCATCACTTTAATTTCCTATATTATGCATGCCAAGGCCTTGTCTCATACACTTACATATATTTTAAGACCCAAGTCTCATGGTTACTGAGCTAAATTTAGTGTGTGAACATGTTTATTATAAACAACATGGAATCTGGCATCCTCCCAACCAAGCAATCTGAAAGACAGGGAGCAACCAAGGTGGAAGCTGCAGTGTCTTTCATAACGAAATCTCAGAAGTGACATACCATTACTTCTTCCATATTCTACGCTAGTAGACCAACTTTAGTATAATATGGGATGGGATTACATAAGGGTGTTAACACCATGGGGTGGGGCTCATTCAGAGGTATCGTAGATGCTGACTACTAGCATACATATCCACACTTAAAACCTATTAAATCTAGTCTATACTGATATTTCATGACAGCAATGTATTCCCAGCACCCTGGAAAATAGTGGACAGATGGTAGACTCTTAATAATTTTCAATAATTTATTAAGTAATTTTATATTATCACGGATATATTATAGCAGAGATGGTGGGTTTTAGGTTTTTCTAGGAGGATTTACAGAAGAAAGATATTTTGGCTGCCATAATTTGGTAAAGAGAAGTTAAAGGTACCTAAGTACTATGTGTATGTGAATCTTAGACATTACTTTAAAATTTTATATTACACAAAGAGAGAAGTTCAAGAGAATGAGCACTTAAAATTGTGTTTCAATTTTTACTGTTAGATGTATTGTTATTTTGAAATTACTTAGGGTTTGCCATAGGATAAAGTATTATTCTATAGGATAAAGTATCCTAAATGATAACATATTATCCCCCCAAATACTATTTCTCACTAAAAGGAATCAGGAATACCTTGGAGAAAAATGGCTGATTACAGATCTGAAACAGAAATGTTAAAGATTAGCCTGGGACATTGTATGCCAGAAAGCAGGAAAGGTATCAAATACTAATGTGGTCATACAAAAGATACAGAAACCAACTTGAACGAGGTCCCATGGACCTATGATAAGGCAAGTTGAACATTAAAAAGATTTGTGACTGTGCTCAATTAAAACAGAACAAATATATAAAAAAATTATGAGTCCATGATGAGACAAAAAAACAAAAAAATAGTACAACAATTCCAAATAAGACACACTAGCCCCAAGATAGTGATTCCCACTGGAGTTTTCTAGGGCACCAACTCATTACTCTGACAACTAATAAAAAATGTCAGGCATTTACTCTATGTGAATAATAGTTGATCTAAGAAAGATCTTTTTTTTTTTTTTAAGTGAAGTACAACTGATGTAAAATATCCTATTAGTTTCAGGTGTAAATCACAGTGATTTGATATTTTATAAATATGTTACAAACTAATGCCAGAAAACAACCCAACTGAGCAATGGGCCAAAGACCCTAAGAGACACTCACCAAAGAAGAGATCAGATGGCAAATAAACATCTGAAAAGAGGCTCCACATTATATGTCATCAGGGAAATGCAACTTAAAACAACTAGATAACACTAAACATCTGTTAGAATGCCCCAAATCTGGACAGTGACAATGCCAAGTGTTGGTGAGGATGTGGAGGAATAGGCATTTTCATGAACTGTTGGTAGAACACAAAGTGGTATAGCCCCTTGGAAGACAGTTTGGTGGTTTCTTGCAAAGCTAAACATACTCTTACCACATCATCCAGCAATCGTGCTTCTTGGTACTTTCCCAAATGAACTAAACACTTACGTCCATACAAAAATCTGCACATAGGTGGTTATAGCGGCTTTATTCACAATTTCCAAAATTTGGAAAATAAACTCTGGAACATCCAGACAGTGGAATGTTATTCAGCACTAAAAAGAAATAAGCTGTTAAGCCATGAAAAGACATGGAGGAAACTTAAATACTTATTACTAAGGGAGAGAAACCTATCTAAAAAGGCTACATACAATAGGACTCCAACTATATGACCTTCGAAAAGTCAAAACTATGAAGACAGTAAAAAGATCATTGGTTTCCAGGGGTGGGGTTGGTAGTAGGGATAAACAGGTAGAGCAAAGAGGATATTTAGGACTGTGAAATTACTTTGCATGATACTATAATGATGGATGCATGTTATTGTACATTTGTCCAAACCCATAAAATGTACAACACCAAAAGTGAATCCTAATGTTAACTATGGACTCTGGGTGACTATGATGCTTCAAAATGTAGTTTCACCAATTGTAACAAATATATCACTTTGGTGGGGGATATTGATAAAGGGGAGGTGATGCAAGTGTGGGGGCAGGGGGATACATATAGATCTATCCCTTTCCCTCAATTTTGCCATGAACCTAAAAGTGCTCTAAAAAAACAAAGTCTTAATAAATTAAAAAAAATGTAAGAAGTCCGTGATTTGGGTCAACATAACAGCATGTTTGGTAATTATGAGTAAAAATGAAATGACACCTAGAGATGTGGTCTGAGTTACCATTACACAGAAGGAAGGCAAACTAATATTCTTGCCTTCTTGGCCATGAGTTAATTTGGAAAATGTGATAAGGCCTGTGTATTCAGCCTTGGTATAGTCATGGTCATCAATAAGGTAACTAGATTTTCCTTGGAATGATCCAAAGAACCCAAAGTACCACATTGGTCATACCACAGTGCGTTTGCTTTTTCTCCACTTATTTGATCCAGGCTTAAGTGGATTATTTGCCTCATTTAGTTTACACCTTTGTTTTCCTCATAAAATTGTTTAAATATATAAGGTGAGGGACTATGTCTTATTCAGGTTTATCAATCACTATTTTTGAAGGAAAGAATTATTCGGCCAAAGATAGGAAAATTCACTTGGACCCACACATTCCAGGCCTGAGAGAAGCCAAATCATCTGCCTATTTACCAAAGTGGGATTAATGCCACTTCACAAGCTTACAGATATAAAGATGGCCGCAAAGTCTCGATGTATATGGCCTTTGTGGAATTATATAGTTACAGGAGAATCAGTCTCCTTAAACATTCTCTCAGCAATAACATTGACAACCCTGTTCTGTTACTTTTACTAATCTGAATGTGAGTTAATGACTGTGTGGAGGTGGAAGGTGAGAAGTAGCTGTCCACACAGTGTTATACGAGAAATTCTTAAAAAGTCTCTGCCCCAAATTACTTCCACTCTTTTCTTGAAAATCCCACATTTTTAATACTAAGAAAGCCATAATTGAATATAGAATAAAAATATAAAATGATCTGTTTATAAACTGATAATAACTTGATCACTATGTTCTACCTTCCTCACTGTTTCCTATGCTTTTCTTATCAAGCAGCATACCCAGGCAGAAAGACAGACTTCTTAGATAAGAGAAGGTTCCCTAGGAATTAGAGGGCCTGAGTTTCCTTGCTGAAAACTCCAAATACATTCTTAAGATCCATTTAACATAATTAAATCTTAGTGACGAAGAACCAATCAATCGGGCAGACTCAGGTACAGTTATAGCTCTGGGAACAGTGGGATAGCATAAAGATTCTGGATGTCTTTGGAATGAAGAAAATAGACATTTTCTTCCAGTTTCCTACTCTTTGGGAATTTTCTTCTTTTAAATAATTAATTATGCATTTGGGGGATCAATGATTTTATCCCAATTTCAATTCATAAAATTTCTCATATGTCTAAGCAATATCTGCATTTTACCAAGAGGCACAAGTCATAAAAATCAAAAGAATATTTTCTTTAGAATCTTAGGAACATACAGAAATCTTAGGAGAGATACTGTTGTAACCTATTTGTTTTGATAAAGAACAAATTTCAAAGCTTTTTTATTTAATTCATCCAAGGTTATAAGCAAGAAATAATCTGAAGAGGCTAGTGACATAAATGGTCTTCCAGGTGGAAAAAGAATATATATCCCTAGTTTTCAATTATAGAGTAAACACCTTTGCAGACATCAACCATGAAAAGAGACGAACAAAGCTTTGGGCAGTTAAAATGCTATCAGTCACTGCACAAAAGGAATAAGAAGTATGCTTTTCTCTTTTCAATCAGTTGCATTTTAGTTATTAGAAAACAGAACATTCAATGAACATCTGTCAGTACTATTTTCAGGAGTTCTTTAGAATGTTTTTATATTTAATTAAAGGTTTGTTTTCATATTACCTTGAGCATGACTCACTGGGGACAGACACAAGAAGGGGCCTAAACATACTAATTGATATGTAGGAAAACTGAGCATATGAGTTGAGCCTATTTGTGGCATAAACTAATTTAGAAACCAAAAACTTTGGAACATATCCATAAATAAAACAAATACAAAATGTAGTCTTTGCGCAGAAACTCAAGCTTACTATACTTTGAGCAAAAGTAGTAAATGAATATAGAAATATAAAAAATATATAAGTCAAGGATTAATTTGTTACCATACATGAAAGAAGTTTTTATTTTAAGGAAGTATTTTTACAGGAAGTCTTTCTGTAAGTATTATTATGCAGCTCGATGTACTATTGTTTTATCCATTACTACTTTTAAAGGATGTTAGTAGATGCCCACTGTAAGATATTTTTGTGTTGAGCCAGGAGAAAGACTTATAAAAGATTATTGAATGATACCCAGAATTATTTTAATTCTCATGTGTCTATTTCTTTCACTGGGGGTAATGATACCCCTCCAAAAAACCTGTCAAAAGTACTATTTTTCCAAATATGTCACATAAATCATTAATATGAGATGCTTTTATGATGAGAGACTGTAGGTCAGTTTTAGGTATAAGAGAATAAGTCACATGGCCAAGTATTAATTTTTTTTTTAACATTTATTTATTATTGAGAGACAGACCGTGAGCAGGGGAGAGGCAGAGAGAGAGGGATACACAGAATCTGAAGCAGGCTCCAGGCTCTGAGCTGTCAGCACAGAGCCCAATGCGGGACTCGAACTCACAAACCACGAGATCATGACCTAAGCCGAAGATGGACACTTAACTGACTGAGCCACCCAGGAGCCCCACCAAGTATTAAATAACGGACATTAAACTTCTCACTAACAATCTTTTTTTAATCTAATTTTTTTAAGTTTATTTATTTGTTTTGAAAGAGAGAGTGTGCGTGGGGAGGAGAGAGAGAGAGGAAGACAGAGAATCCGAAGCAGTCTCCATGCTGTCAGTACGGAGCCTGATGCCAGGGAGGGCTTGAACTCATGAATCATGAGATCGTGACCTGAGCTGAAGCCAAGAGCCAGACACTTAACTGACTATACCACCCAGGCTCCCCAACATCCTTTTTTTATTTTAAATTCCTTTCCTGTACTTTTTGCTACACTTCCCCCTACTTTTTTTCTGTCTCCAGTATTCCTGTCTCTCCGCCCTCTCCCTTGTTTCTTCTTCTGCTTTCATTCCTTGCTGTTTATACCCTGTCTACAGTGGTACCCAATGATATTTCCAACACTGCTTGGTTTTCTGCTAGCATACATTGTTATATATAGATATTAGTAAATCAGTATATATGAGTATATGAGAGCATAACATTATGGACTATAGAATAGCTAGGCTAAAGGAAATTTCTCAGAGTTTGATTTTATTGTCAGAGGATCAATCTGAACAGTGTTCAAACTCTGAGAAATAAGTCTTTCCAATACTTCTTAGCTAGACAGATGGATAATTACTAATCAGTAAGTAAGGTGGATAAAGCAGTTCTCATGACTTCTAGTTGTATTTACAACATACCTGAGAATTTGATGTGGTAAATACAAAAACAAAAACGTGGTAAAGTAGAAAAGGACTTCAAATTAAAAAGAAAAATGCAATGTTCCAGAGCAAACAGGTCTTAAAATAGTGTCCTTTCCCATTCTCAAAATTAGCTGTGTCACTACTTAGCAGTCACAGCCATTCTTAATTTTTTCTTGTCCTCCATGTCATAATCTACATCATTTGAGTCAGAGTCGGGCATGTATGAACAAAAGTGGTGAGTGAGAGTTGTCAAATAATACAATTGTCATAGACTTGCAGATTTAGGTTTCCAGATTCCAATGGTGCCGGCCACTTGTAATGCCACTGTAAAAATAGCATTACACTTTTGTATTGAGACCATTTATCTCAAAGACTTTGGAAGTATAGCTAATGCCATAACCCCCCAGGTGCTACATGAATCAGGTGTTTGCATAGCTAGTTACTTAGCCACTGTCAGATTTGTTTGAATTAGATGTTAAAAAGTGGATGCAGAATATTAGTAACTAAAGTTATATCATTTATAGATAAATAGAACCAAATATGGAGGCACAACAATAAATGAGGTTATTTTTTTAAAACCTGAGTGGAGACATACAGAAAATACTGTATAATAATATTTTCTTTCACTTTAACCAATTAAACAAGTCAAGGTTTTTGACTCTTCCTGCAGCTTTCTTGAGTATTGATTGCCTCAGATCCCAAAGTAGTAGTTTCTGGCTCACCCTGTTATCTTTTCTACTTGACTAAGTGTACACTATCTTAGCTGAGTTACAAATGTCTGTTTATATAAGAAGAATATGGATAACCTGACACTATTGATACTCTGCCTTGGTGTTACTGTAATTTTCCTTTGTGTTTTCTATTCATATACCAATCCAAACTATTGGGAAGATAGAGGACATACCTTGTAGACTTATATTTTAAGAAAACTTTATTTGTGCAGGTGATTTCCAAGTCTAACCATAACATCCCTTTGTGTATTAGCAAAGCAGTGGATCCACAATACTAAAATTCTACAGTTCTTCCCCTTAAAAAAGTCCAAGAGAAGGGAATGCAGTCCAATCACCACTATTTACTCATGAGTAATCTGACAAGGTAAGTGATCAAAATCACACAACTTGTCAGAAACAAAAGTAAAAGCAAAGCTCCAGGCTTCTAGCTCAAGTTCAGTGCCTTGCCCCTTGTCCACTGTAACCTAGTTACTAGAATATAAGTGACATTCACTGCACTTAAAGTATAGATATGGATGCTACTGGAGTTTTCAAATGAAATCAAATTCACACCCAACTGTTTTTCGTATCATAAACAGCAATAGCAATTCAGCTTAGAGATAAAGCAGCACTTCAAAATATTTTCTTACAACTACTTTTTTTTTTTGTAGAAGGGCAAGATTTTATTAGATGATCTCCATTGTTCCTTCTAGTTTTAATACCCTCAGAATTCATGAATCATCCTAGAGCACATTGGTATGCAGCAAATGGCAAGAGGGATGCCTTTGTAAATTTAAAATGTTACAGTGCATATTTACTGCTGAAATCATAGAATAAGAATAACCATCACAGTTGAAATGAGTATTTATTCCCCCTTTAATTTTGCTATATTTCATACTTTCCTACCCCCACTATTTTCCCATTTCATTCCCATCAATCTACATAACGTGCTTTGCCCATAAAGGCAGTGTGGTAGAATCAAAAGAGAACAGGCTTTGGCATAAGTTAGTATTTGAATCCAGGCTGTGTGACTTTGAACCACATACTTAATCTTTTTTGAGTCTCAGTTTCTTCCTCTGCATAATATAATTAGATTACATGAACATAAGCCTGCAGAGGTGGTTATGAGGATCAGTGATCATAAGTGGAATATGCTTAGCACAGTGCTGTGATATAATACTGATAATAATCAGATTCTTATTATTATTCCAAAACAAGTATTCTGCAAACTAGACAGGTGGGGGAAGGAGAAGGAGGAGGAACATGACCCAGCCATGTCTCTTTAAACATTTTACTGTAAAACTCACTTTTCTCTTTCCTCTTATAATACTCTGCTCTACTTATATATATAAGTATAAGGGGTGTATAATGAATACCATGTGCCATGGACAATTATGAAGATCTGGCCATCTTGGGGTGCCTGGGTGGCTCAGTCAGTTAAGTGTCCCAGTCTCGATTTTGGCTCACGTTATGATCTCGCAGTTTGTGAGTTGAAGCCCCACACCCCACAACAGTGCCACAGCATTGACAACACTGACAGTGCGGAGCCTGCTTGGATTTTTCTGTCTCTCCCTCTGCCCCTCTCTCTCTCTCCCTCTCCCCCCCTCCCTCTCTCTCTCTCTCAAAAATAACTAAATAAACATGTAAAGATACTGCCATCTTACTTTATCTCTGCTTCCTCTATTCCTCCAGTCTTGAATTATTTTAGAGCAAATCCAGATGACCTATCATTTCATCCATAAACACTTCAATATTTGCCTTTGAAAGATAAGAACTCTTTCATAAAACAAACCACATAATCGATCACTAACAAATTAATAATAATTTCTTTTTATTTTCAAAGAGCTACATTATTATTCCTTTTTTAAATCAGGCTTCTCTGACAATATCATGGTCATCCTTTATTCACAGTAGAAAAGGTAAAGTAATTTGTATTGACAAAAAGTATATGAATACCTATTTTCCTACATGTTATCCCAAATTGGATTTTGTAATTCTTTTATTCATTGTTAATTACCCACTTACGCTTTTATGAATTGTTTATTCATGCCTTTACTTACTTACTGTTGAAGTGTTTTGTTTTGTTTTGTGTTTTCTCATTGGTTTGTTAAGAGTTCTTCACAAACCTGGATATGTCCTCAGATTGTTCACATTGGCTAATACTGCCATAATTTTACCCTACGTTTTCATTTATTTACTAAACCAGAACACTGGAGAGAGAAAGTATGCACCTGTGGATTATTTATATTGTGGGCAAACACTATTTTTCCAGGGACCTTCCAAGTCTACTTGCAATACCTTCTTTGTTTCACAATGGATATGAACCCTTTGTCATATATATTGCAACTATTGCAAATATCCTCTCATTGTCATTTATTTTTCACCTTTGTTTACAGTCATTCTCTTTTTAGTAAAATTTCCTGTCTCAAGATAAACATAAATAGTACTAATTTTCTTATATTTTTACCATTTCATTTTTTATGTTACCTCAACTCAGTCTCAAATTATTGTCATATGAGGCATGAATTAGTTATAAATTTACCTTCATCTCAAATTGCTAGCTAATTGTTCTACTGCATTTCAGTAGACCATTTCCCAATGATTCTCTGCCTTCTTTTTCAACTAAATTATACACTGAACAATTTAAAAAATATACATTATATGATTAAAAATATATTTATAAAATATATGTGTATATACAACAAAATTTGTATATATGTATATATTTGTATATATGTATATACAACAAAATTTGGGGATAAAAAAGCTTTCCTAGGAAAAATGTATTAATTTGTCTTTCATGACTTCCATTTTCTAAGATTAAAGTGACTACACTGAATGCATCTTTTTAAAAAGTTATTTTTTAAAATAACTTTTATTTATAAAAGTAAAATAAATTTTTATAAAAATTATTTAATAATTATAAAATATTTATAGTTATCTATTTAAATAAATATATTTAAATAAATATTTATTAAATATTTGTTTAATAATTATAAAATATAATTAAATAATTATGAAAATTTTTATTTTTAAAAAAGTTTTATAAAAATAAAAATAATTTACATTCATTGTGTGTGTGTGTGTGTGTGTGTGTGTGTGTGTATGACAAAAGCAGGGACCTAAGGAGTAGCATAAGCTTTAACTGAGAGTAGAGAAATAGAAAAAAAGCAGTCTACATAGGGTGTAGTGCTTTATTGGCATATAGGAAATAAAAGGAAACTAAAATTTTTAGGGAATAAACAATGAAAATTGTGTAAATGAAATAAAATGTTAGCTGTGAATTGCAAAGTTTTCCCATTTCATTCTTGCTAAGGACTTATCAGAGTCCTTAGCAAAAAACTTATCAGCTTTTCCAAGTTGACCTCTGTGTACAATCCTTATACTATACCTTTTACTTATTTTAAATTTATTTAGCCCCACTATGTGCCAGGCATTTTGCTAGGCGGTGGTTATACAAAAAAGAGTATGATTCAGTTCATGGCCTGAAGGAGTTCGTACTTGTATTGGCTTCATTTTTTATATTGTGTTGTAATTATCTGTTTATGGGCCTAAATCTCTTCCCAGACTATGACCTTTTGCAGAACAGTGTCCATGGTTTATTCATATTCTAATCCCTGGTGTTTAGAATAATTCCTGACACACAGTAGCTGCTGACCAATGAGTATTTGTTGAATTCCCTGGAAGCAGAATCCCATTATTTCCAGGGTCATTTATGCCCACATTCATCTGCCAAGGGAAGATAAGCATTTATTGTTGCAAATGAGTGACTTTTTCTCCTGTGCTCAGGCTTCTTCCAGTGTTGCCATGCCACACAACTTTCTTTGTCTCCTACAAATCCACTCTCTGTCCTTCTTCACCCACCCCCTCCCTCTCCCACACCAGGGCTGTCCTGTTTCCATTACATCAGTGGTCTGCAACTCCCCAGCCTTCTTGCTATGAGGCTTTCTCAGGCTGCATGTGTTCCTCCAAAGAAAGTCTTTAGTCTTCTCAAGGTGGCCTGTTGTGGTACACTCTCCTTTCCTTTTGTCTTCCAATAACTTCGCCCCTTCATCCTTCTAAGTCTATGGTGGTGGCTGGCTGGCAGCTAATAGCCCTGGGTTCCTGATACTCTTTCGTGGTTTCAATACATGTCCATTCACTCCTTTAGGAATAATCTCTTTGTAAATAAAATCTCTTCACATTATACTATTTTAAGTGTGCCATCTATTTGTTTGCTTTCAATATTTTATCATTATTATTCTTACTACTACTGCTTTTCCCGGAGAGTACAAGCATGTCAGGTAGGCGAGGAAGGTAAGTAGGGGTAGAAGTAATTTTGTGCATGTGCAGGAAAGCAGTTTTATGTTTGAAGGTATCCAATAGCCTGAAAAGTAATTCCAAATATTGGAGTATGCTTTGGCAGAAGGATCCATGAAAATAAGCGAAGTAAAACTTGAATACCTCTAAAAATAAATGTGCTCAGAGGTACAGCGATCAGTTGCTGAGTCACACTGACTTGTGTTAAGTTTTTATTTTTATTTATCTTATCCCAACATTAATCATGCCTATCCTGGGACACTCAATGGTTTTTCTGTCTCTTGACAAGTTGCCAAGATAAACCTCTTTGCCATTATTATTTAAAGGTGATACTGTCCATCCCAGATAAAGAATTCTATTCTTCACCTATTAGTTGAGTTACAAAAACCCTGTCAAACTATAGGAACATGATCTAAAACTTTCAGGAGTAATTTTTAAAGTTCTCCAAAATGATATGATTCACTGATCTAACTTTCAGTTTCCTTGATTCTTATGGTACATTGAGTAGTGTTCATTTTCTTCAAAAGCATAGACTCCAAGGGAATAAATCACACCTGGTTGCTTTTGCTTACTTGACTCACGATTCTGGTGGATCATTCACTGAATGCTTGCTACTGTGTTTATCTTATGTTATAGATAAAGAAATATGTAGATAAAAATATCCTAGACATTTGTACTTATTTCATTTATTCTTCTACTCAACAAGCTTTTATGAGAACCAATTAAATAATAGATATCATGATAGTGAGGCCCTGAGGAATTCTAAATGAATAAGACACATCTCATTTTTCTTAAGGTACTTAAGTGAAGATTGATGGGCTATGAAAATGAATTTCATTAAAGGTAACAGCACTTTCCCTTTCTGTTACAAAGATATAGGAAGAACTATGACCTCATAGTGACTGTAACCAAATCTCTGCATAGATACTGGTGGTTTTGGTGGTGATGGATATGTCTGAATTCACCTCCTCCACATTCTGAGACTTTTTTTCAGTATTAATATTTTTATAATGTATCACAGTTGCAAAACTCATCTGTGGTGTAGCAAGTTCAGACAAGATAAACCATAGGTTTGATTTTTGTTTTGGTCTAAGGAAGATATATATTAAAGGAAACCCTTATACATGTGGAGCCAAGGAAGCCATGAGACTTCTTTGATGTAGAAGCTGTTAAAGTAACTGCAATTGGTACCTGATGTCACTCACCCTAACATCTTGATATTGAAGCAATTTTTATATATATTGAATGTATTTATTTGAAGCATTGGTACTATTTCATCATTTCCCACTGAATAAACTTTAATAGGAAGATGTCATGTGCTGGGAAACTAGTAACTCTTGCTTTTAAGTTCCTATTTAATTCATGACTTCACTATTACTCTTGTCTCCTTGCATTTCCTCATGGCATTCCATTTCATTAATAATAGAAAAGTCTCTAGTTTTAACACGCTTCATTTTTATGCACTGGAGTTCTTTTCACTGGCAATTGCTGATATTCCTCCTCAGCTGTTTCTATTTATGATGATACCATTGTGCTTCAAAAAGATCTATTTTTTTTAGAAATGATAAAGGAACATTTTAACAGATTCTGTATTAGGAGGAATATTTAGTTTTTATGCAGTTTTTGAAAACCAAATAATAGATTTTCAATTAATTTCTTCCAGTATACATATAGGTTGCTCTAGATAGAAGCATGTTGGCACTCTCAGGGAGTTATGTGATCAGTGTCCTCTCACTTACAGTTCTGACAAGGCCTGCAAATGTCCAGTGCTGATCAGGCATAGGTTCCTATGTCCTACAAATAAAAAGGAAATAAATAAGAAGCAGCAGCTTTGGACCTCAATTGTATGTCCATTTGCCCCCTTGGATAAGACAGTCCTATTCTGACCTGTTGAGAGTTTAGATTGCTTACAGAATGATCTGAAGCACATTTCAAAGATTCAGTGACTTTTTAGGAGGTCTGTATTATCTGTTCTGTGAAGAACAGATGTGTATCATTTAATTAAATTAATCACCTTACAGAAATTAAGTTTTCTTATTTTATTTTATGTACTACAAAATCATTCTCTTGTTTACAATATTTAAGATGGTCCTGAATATACAATATGCACCCAAGGGGGCTACATTAACATGCAATTGCCTGAGGGCAAAATGAATGCCTTTATTCTTGAAGACTTCATAGAAGAGGAGACCACTTCCTTGCCATACTTTATGCGGAAACTGCTTCTTACTCACATGAGAATTCAAGCAAAATAAAAGAACCACACATATACAAAATCAGTCTAGTTAGGTTTCCTATTTTATAAATGTATGAAGGAAGTAAAATGTTAAGCATTTGTTGAAAGGCTATCTTTAACTTTAAGTATCTTAAATAATATTAAATGTTATCAATTATAGCCTAAACTTCATCATTCAAAAGCCCCAGATAAGTCTTGTTTCTAAGGACAGGGAGACAAAGCTTGCTTTTTTCTTAATCTGGTTCTTAAATTAACTTGCCTCCAGAAAACAAACTGTTTTAAACTGTTATAAATAATTAACCAAAAACAATGTTTTGCATTTTTGAAAGTCTACATTTTTTTCAAAGCAGTAGCTTTAATTTCAAGAGAGTAGTCTTTAAAGAGAGGAGCCAAATGCATTTTTAAAAAGCCAACAATACGATTTCTTCTCTCTCATTAATATGTTCTTGGCATAGAAAAAAAGTGTCTTACTTAAATAACTTCTTACTAATGGCCTCCACGAAACTCCCATCCATCCATCTACATTCTTCCCATATATTCCTGTCAATTCAATGGTTATTTGCCATTTAAGTCAGTTTTTGTTTGGAGAGCTAGACATTTTTTTAATGTGAGATACATGCTTCTCTTTGAGAATTTATATTTTGGATTGTGCTCTTAATTTTTCTTATAGGATTTCCTTACTTTTACATTTTAAAGCAGAAGTCTTTTATAAATTGGGAAGATTATTTCGTGATAAAATGAATGCTGCAATCCAACGTTCCAGATTTTACCACCTACTGACTATAAAATCAGATCATGCTTTCTATTAATTCTCCAGTGACTGCAGCTTGACCATCTAGCAACCTAATCACTGGAATTAAGACTTCTTATTTCTTTGAGTTTTCCCAAGTCCTGCCTCACATCTGCTCAGGAGCAGGTGGCCTCTTCATCACACTGCTGCCTTTGCTGGTGGTCCTGCTCATGAGACCATGAAACATATGGGCTCGGCTCTCCTGTCCTCCAAGAATGACAGCTACCAGGGCTGCCTTTTTGATCTCACACAACCTGGAACTTGAAACAGGTGATAGACATCTCCCTAACTCCCCACAGTACAATTGAGACCAGACTAAAACGATGACTAGACTTTATTAAAAGTTTGGGTGTCATGGAAGGAAAGAACAACAAAGATAGTAACTTACTATTTCTCTAAGAGTGGCTACTCTAAAAGCAGAAAGAACCTCGGATCTCTTACTGGTGAGTTTCAGGCTGGCTGACAGCTCACCAGGAATGTCCCAGCATATCCATGACTCAGCCCTGTCCACACTCCTAGACCTAATGTGAAGATGCTCCCCTACTCGTGCTTTCTCTCTCTCAAAATAAATAAATAAACTTGAAAAGAACTGGGAGTAAGACTTCTTACCATCCTCTCTATCCCTGCTTTACATTACAAATACCCACAGATGAGACAGATAACTGTGCATATACACAGTTATTGATACTTCCAGTATGGCTCAAATCCAGTTTGTGAAAAGAAACATTTTCTAAGAAACATTTATAAAAGCTCTTCTAAAAAATTCCCAATTTACATCATTAAACATTAATTTGCCATTCTGAAACATTTGCTTTGGAGTTTTCTCATGGAGTTGAGGGTTGTTTTATTTTTTTTCTCCCCCAACAATGAGTTGATACTCCTCTGTTCTTTCCCTAGGAACACAGTAACAGGCTTTCTCAAGTATTCCATCCAGGAATGTAGGACATTTTTCATACCTTTGAAAGTAGCAGAGGTCTTGCGTTTTGTAGGGATTGTCAGTAGCGGAGACATCAGTGCGAAGAAGAGGTCACCAAGTTTCAAAAATCTCCAAGTTTTAGAATCCAGAGTACCCTATAAAATAACTACCCTAAAACTCAACAGCAGCCGTAGAACAACAATTTTTTATTCTCACGACTCTCAGTTGGGCAAGGCTGGACTACAGAGGCAATATACAGAGGTATATTGGTATACCACAGGATTGGTATATTGGGTTCAGGCCTGCTATAGATACCTCATTCGGGAGCAGCCACTGAGGCACGTTCTCATGGCAGATCTCCAGAGTTCAGAGGGCTACTCAAGTGCATGAGTCCATTCAAGTTTATGCTTGAGCCATCAGTCAAAGGAAGACAGACAGCCTAGCCCAGTGTTAAGAGGTAGAGAAGCTCACTTAGCCCTCTTCTCCACAAAGCTGTGGTAAGGGTGTGGGTGCATAATTCTACTACAGAGGAACAGTAGTTTTGTCCAATAATACAATTCAAAGAGAAAGAGATCTGTGGGTCCACAGCAGAGGGCACATCTGTATGCTTTCTGATAGTGCCCTGAGCATGATGGTGTCAGTGCTGATAATAACGACCATGACAGCACTGATAATGATAGCAGCCAACTATTACTGAACACTATGTGCCAGGCATTGTGCTAAGCACCTTACATTAAGCGACCTCATTTTACCCTCACAGCTCTGTGAGGTACGTAATTTGCACACCCTTATTTTACAGGTGAAAATCTGAAGGTTAGGAAATTGAAAAAAAATTGCCTCAGGTCACAGAGATATGGCATGCCCAGGATATGCATCTAAGTGATGCCAAAGTTAGCCTTCTTAAAAAATTCACGATTCTGCCTCTCTACAGTGAAGCCACCAAATCGGTTGCCTGAGGAACTTAGGCAGACAAAGCCATCTGAAGCCCTGCAAAAATGTCCTGTTTCTCTTGCAGGACACAGAGGTTGGCAAGCACCCCTGAGCCCAAGGAGTCTTGCGGACGGGGTGAACCACCAACAATAACCAGAGGCATGTGCTCCACTTCTCCACCCTCCCTGATTGCAATGACCCAGGTAAAAGGATTGGGGAGAAAGAATTAAGAATCACCAAGGCCAAATTTTCCACTGGCTTGGTGTAAAAAATAATTAAGCATAATTATAGAAAATGATAAATATATATTTTATTTTTTTTTAATATTTATTTACTTCTGAGAGAGAGACAGACAGAGGGCAAGTGGGGGAAGTGCAGAGAGAGGAGACACAGAATCTGACCCAGACTCCAGGCTCTGAGCTGTCAGCACAGAGCCTGACGCAAGGCTCGAACTCACGAACTGCAAGATCATGATCTGAGCTGGTCGGACGCCCAACCGACTGAGCCACCGAGGTGCCCCAGAAAATAATAAATATATTTCTTGTGCCTATACATTTGTACAATGAGATTTATACCCATTACATAGATTATCTCTATTCTCTCTTACCACTTTGCAGTATAGAGTGTTTCCTGTAGATTATGAACAACTAGAAGTGAGGAAATTTCTGTTATTTGACTTTGTTCCATACACACAGTAGAGTGCCACACTCCTGTCGATTGATGGATCACTGAAATACCCTTAAAAAGATTTCTCTATTACTCTATGTTTCCCCCTAGTAAATTCTGCTTACTTAAAATTTTGAAGTCTTGATTGTAACTATAAAGTCAATGACCATGGATAGCTTAATAGCTTATACCTCAAATGATCTTGCTCTTAGGAATGTATTTCCTTTTTTTTTTACCCCTTTTTTTATTCTTAAGATATTTGTTTTGAGGCTATATCAGAGAATGCACCATGAAAATATTTTAGACAAAATGTTCATTAAGCACAGTATGTAATGTCTAAGGGCAAAGGGTACTTACACACTGTAATGGGAAGAGCTGCAGAATTCATCAAGAAAAACAATGTTGGTGAAGAGGAAGAGGAAAAACATTCTCAGGAGAGAATGATGCCAGGGAGAACTGCGGCAGATGACTCAGCAGGAGAACGTCTCACTACTCCCGTCAAGAGCCAGAGAGCCGAACGCTGTCACCTGAGAGGACAGCCAGCCAAGGGATCAAGGCTGCTCCTAGGACTGAGGCAACTTCGAGTAAATCAGAGCCAGCGTTGGTATATGTAGTGATACCAGCTAACTAGTTAGTTGCTTCCCTTATTAGTCACTTCCTTCCTTCCTATTCCTCCACCTCATTGTGGTCTTGCGAGCTCAGCCATTATATAATCCCCCTGACCTCCAGGAGAAGTTTTTTTCTGACTTTTCTTCCTCCGAATTTTTATTTAAGTTCTAGTCAGTTAACATATAGTTGTAGTATTGGTTTCAGGAGTAGAATGTAGCGCTTCATCCCTTACATACAACACTCAGCGCTCATCACAACAAGTGTCCTCCTTAATGCCTATGGCCCAAGGAGAATTTTTTTCTCTTGGATAAGTACCAATGTTGACAGCTTTTATTTGAGTTCAGGGGGGACGATTATGTCAGGAATACCAAGATGTGTGCATAGACTTTTACAAGTCTGAACTAAAACTGAAAAGCATTGAAGGAAAAGCCTAGGATCTTATGCTCACTCCTTCATTCACTCATGGACCATCCAGTCACAACCTATTGTTTACTACGTGCTGGACTCTGGTTGCTGGGGTTCACACATTCGCTGGGGGAGACAGAGACATGAATAACTCCTGTGTGGTATCACGGGAACTAGAATAGAGGCATTCTCCAGTTGCAGGAGAGCACAGAAGAGGGAAGGTAGTATAGAAAATAGAGGACGATTTTTAGACTTTTGAGCTGAATCTTTCTTTCTTCTTTCTTTCTTTCTTTCTTTCGGGAGAAATAGTGCGTGTTATCAGACAGGACCAGAGAGAAAGGGAGACAGAGAATCCCAAGCAGGCTTAGGGCAGTCAGCACACAGCCCGACACGGAGCTTGATCCCATGAATGGTGAGATCATGACCTGAGTCAAAATCAAGAGTCAGACATGTAACTGACTGAGATACCCATGTACCCTGAGCTGAATCTTGAAGGATGATGAGCAGTTTGCCAGCTAGCTCAGAGAGAAAAAAGTCACCCAGGAAAAAATAACAGAATTTAAAAAAAAAATTTAATGTTTATTTATATTTGAGAGACAGAAAGTGGACAGGGGAGGGGCAGAGAGAGAGACGGAGACACAGAGTCCAAAGCAGGCTACATACAGGCTCTGAGCTGTCAGCATAGAGGCCAAACCGGGGCTCGAACTCACAAGCTGTGAGATCATGACCTGAACTGAAGTGGCACGCTTAACCAACTGAGCCAGCGAGGCGCCCCAAGAACAGCATTTTTAAGGACTCAGATTCATGAAAGGGCATGGTGTCGTTATGGATTAGAAAGTAATTTCACATGTTTGGGCGAGGTGTGAAAAGAGAAGAGAGATAAAGCAGGGAAGAAAGCAAGGCTGTGATTGGTTTGTGTGCTGTACTTAACATAGAGATGGTTACAGATTTTACTAATGGAGGTAGTTTTTTTTTTTTTAATTTTTTTTAATGTTTATTTATTTTTTTTGAGACAGAGAGAGACAGAGCATGAACAGGGGAGGGGCAGAGAGAGAGGGAGACACAGAATCAGAAACAGGCTCCAGGCTCTGAGCCATCAGCCCAGAGCCTGACGCGGGGCTCGAACTCACGGACCACGAGATCATGACCTGAGCTGAAGTCGGCCGCTTAACCGACTGAGCCACCCAGGTGCCCCTGGAGGTAGTTTTTAATGGGAACTAATCATTCTGTTGGCCAGTTGGGGAATGATGTGAATATTCTAGTTCTCTCTACTGATGGCAAAATGATGCTAGTGATGAGTAGGAACAGCTGAATCCAGCAGGGACAAAACCGAGTAGGGCACAGAGCTGGCCAGTTTCTACTCCACAGATCTGCACAGGATTGGTATCTGTGAATATTCTTGACTTACTGGGGTTTGGTATATGTGTGTGTCTGTACAATGATATTTGGTTCTATAATTGGTATAAAGAAAAGTGGGCTGGAGTGGAATATAAATCTTGGAGCTCACTCAGGTTCTAGAAATTCTTAATTACGCCTCGGCTCACAGTTACACAGAGTTGCCCTTCAGGTTCCTGTGAGACATGAGTAATAGGTATAATATGTGAAAGTATCTGTGACCCAACCCTTCCTTAGTAAATGGGGGAGTATTTTAGTTCAAGAGAAAAAGAGAAGCATTAGAAGAACTGGTGTGAGAGATAAAATCCTTGAGAAAAAGTCCTTGTTAGTGTTTCTCAAAGGTTTAATCTTTTTTGTCTTCCCCTCAAAATTAGTCAGCAAGGCAGAGTGGTTAAGAGCAAGCTTTGGAGGTAGATAACTCTAGGCTCTTACTCTGACTCTATCAAGTAACCGTTGTAGGACCTGTGGCAAATCAGGTATCATCTCTTAACCTAATTTCTCAGCTATAAACTGAGCAAAATAGCACCTACGTCAGGAGGTGCCTGACGACCTCAAACTAGGTAATCTGTGGAAAGTACTTAGCACAATGCCCGTCGCAGTAATCACAAACTAAATGAGTCTTTGTCAGAGTTTTTCTGTAAAGGATCTATTTGGATTTGAAACACATTAGTCACAGCCTTTTCTTTTAAAGTAAATTTTTCTTAGGGCGCCTGGGTGGCTCAGTCGGTTCAGTGTCCGACCTCAGCTCAGGTCACCATCTCACGGTTTGTGACTTCGAGCCCCACATCAGGCTCTGTACTGATAGCTGAGAGCCTGAGGCTGCTTTGGATTCTGTGTCTTTGTCTCTCTCTGCCCCTCCCCTGCTCGTTCTTTCTCTCAAAAGTAAATAAACATTAAAATTTTAAATAAATTTTTCTTGCCTATTCCCTCCCCTAAGCAGTATGTCCTGTTCATGTCATATGTCACAACATAAACTTCTGTCCCTCCTCTCTCTTCTAATGCTTGCTGTTAAGAGCCACGAGGACCTCTTTCTTTCTTTCTTTCTTTCTTTCTTTCTTTCTTTCTTTCTTTCCTTCCTTCCTTCCTTCCGTCTTTCTTTCTTTCTTTCTTTCTTTCTTTCTTTCTTTCTTTCTTTCTTTCTTTCTTTCTTTCTTTCTTTCAGTAAACTCTCCACCCAACGTGGGGCTTGAACACATAGCCTCAAGATCAAGAGTTGCATGTTCTCTGGATTCAGCTGCCAGGCTCCCTCCCTATTCCGTTTTCTGCACAGCACCTCCTGTTCCCTTTTTGTTACCATTTTGACACCTTCATGCCTGTCTATAGACAGCTTTGGTTCTTTAGTAATCCTGTCTGAGAAGTATTTTTTGACCTGTGGAATAGCTCATTAACAATATGACTGTATTTGTTGTTTGCTCTTAAGAACTTGCTCAGGGTTGAAGAAGATCTGAGATTTCTCACTCTAAGTTGACTCCTTAGTCATGAAAACTGGAAAACTAAAAATGGAAAGTCACAGCGTGCCTGGGTGGGTCAGTTGGTTAAGCGTCTGACTTCAGTTCAGGTCATGATCTCACAGTTCATGGGTTCAAGACCCACAACGGGCTCTCTGCTATCAGCACAGAGCCTGCTTTGGTCCTCTGTCCCCCATTCTCTCTGCCCCTCCCTTGCTCATTCTCTCTTCACTCTCTCTCAAAAAAAAAAAAACATAAAAAAAAAACCCTTTAAGTCACTAGGTACAAGATAGCAACTAGATTTAAATAATAATTATATAGCCAAATATTATTTCTTATAGGGGAAAATTTGACATTGGAATGACAATGTTGGAAATATTGAGCTTGTTACAGCTCAATGAAGATGATTTGTTTTCAAACTTGCAATCAGGAATTACCTTTAATTCTTTAGGCTTTCCCAATAACCAAGAAAAAGCTACCACCTGCAGGAGATAAGTTTTGCATAATTATAAGTTAGCACATTGAAGATGGGATTTTTGAATTAAAAATCTAGGCTAAAAGATCATGCGTGCTCTGGCATCATTTTGGTTTCCTATTAACTTATTGTGTCTTAGTTTTCCCATCTAAAATGGAATCAACAAATCCTTACCTTTCTTTGTTTATAGGGGATTAGTAAGGCTGAATAAAGGTGTATATATATATATTTATATTTATATATATCTATATCTATATATATATCTATATATCTCATATATGTGAGAATCCTCTGTGTTCTTTGGAGGAAAGCTACTATTTAAATTCAAGCCATTATTATTGGAAATGGTAAGAGCACTGAAGCAGGAATATGCACACTGACTTTCTATGAGCTTCAGCTGGCAGCTCAGGCTTGCTGTACATTTCATTCTCAAGTCATAAAGCTGACAGGTGGGCCCTCAGTTGTGGAGTGGAGGTGGAAAGGGTCATGTTATTATTTGGGGACAACATGAACCATGTCGTATGTAACATGCTATAGATAAAGACCTAGAAAATCATTTGAGGTTCTTATTGCCGTCCGTGAGGGTCTCACGGTTACTCATAACAGAACTACCAGTGTAGAATCTGAGGCATTTTCTACTGCAATTAAAAATAGAAAAGAGTGTAAGATGTGTATGTGGGCAGAATGAATGGCAAGAATCAGCAGGGCCTGTTCCACCCTTCCTTCCTTTGAAATCTGATCTATAGTATCTTTTCTATTGTTTTCAGGCACAAATTTAAATTCTTTGTATCTACTGGTGTGTTAATATTCCGGACTTTGGGTGCCTTATAAGAAGTTATTTGGTTTTCGTTTTTTCATGACTCAGTTCAGTAAATCTCCCAACCGGCGTAAATATCTTTAGTTTTGTGTTGAAATCTTTGTTTTGCTTTGCAAGCCCAATATTATCTTGTAGCAGGTGCAGATTCTGTGTTTTCTGAGTTCTTAACGAACATAAATCCCTAGTGGAGATATTTTTCATTCCTTGCATGCCATTGCTCTGATAATGATGCTTATAAAACACAGAGAGATCTTTTTCTAGATTCCATGGCTAAGCATATGTTTCAAGAAAGGCCAGTGTTCATCAGGATATGTGCAACTGCCTACGAGTCTCTGTAGATATATGTGTGTGTCGTTGAGTAAGTTTGCTAGAGATAAAAGCCACTTTATTTATTGCAATCCTTTGCCTTCGATGCAGTTCATACAAAGTGTGTCACACCCTGAAACTGTTATATGATCTTTTCTGTGTTCCTGGAGTCATTTAGTCGCTAAAACATAATTTACAATGATAATTGCTGGAAATGGGCATGATCAGAGAAGAGTTCCAGGGTAACTATGCAAATAAATACAGAACACTTATAAGCACACTTTTTACAACCAGTTTCCTACACGCTATTTAAGAGATATCCGGGTGAGGGAAAAAGCGACACTAGTATTTTCTACCATTCATTTAGCGTACATTATAATTTTCCAGAAGCAAGCATCTGTTTGGAAATAAGAGAATGGTGCACTGGTGTGTCTGTCTCTCTCTGTAACTGATGGAACTAATGAGCAGGAGGTGGAATCTCTGAGGTCAATGATTGTTATGTTAATAAGGTTACCTTTACTGAAGCTTGCAACCTACTAGACACAGTGAGACTCTGTCTTTACAACTTTCTCTTGAAGGTTTACAAAGCTGCATGCCCATCCTAAGATAAATATAAACTCCTACTAATATTTGTGTGAAGCTGGTTAGGACTGACAGACTCTTGGTGGCTGATCTCTGAAGGGGTAGACGGATTCTTGTGATCCCTGTCTGCATTCTCCTCTTCCCGCAGATCTAGCAGCTCACCCCTTTAATTGCTGCTAGATGCTTTCTGTGAATGCCCCTTTGTTACCTAAAACTACATGGCTAAAGCTAAACTCTAAGCTTGGTTCATGTGTTTTTCCCTTATTTCACTCAGTCAAGTGACAAAAATCCACCAAGTTTTTGTTTTCCCTCCCTCCCTCCTTTTATCCATCTGTGCATTTCTCCAACCAGTATGTATTTATTAAGCGTGTCCTCTAAGTGGATCTCTGGGTATACAGACATCAACAAGGCAGCCACGTGGTTCTTCCTCCTTCACTGGCAGAACTATTTAAGGATCTCCTATCTAAATCTTTGTTTTCAGTCTCCCTTATTTTTTTCTTCTCCTCTTCCCACAACCTCCTATCCATCCTACGTGTTGTTACCAAATTAGTTTGAAAAACTTTTCCTTTCCTATTATTTTTCTTTTGACTTTTTATGTTTTGAAAATATAAAAAGCAGTCACAGTGCATGGGCTATGTTAAAAAATGTAGCAGATGGATATGGCTTGTGGGTGTGGTTCATGGACTCTTGCTATAGGCAGAAGATTCTCTCTTGAGTAATTCCACTCTTCTGTGTATGTGTGTTTTTTTTGAACTCTTAATTGTTTTTATTTTCCACAGAAAGATGGAAGTGGTTTGGGGAATAAGGGTAGGGAGAAGCCCTTCTTTCCTCCTCACCTTCCTCAAGCCATGTCTGACATCTTCTCAGTGGATATCTTCTTAGCCTTCTTTACAAGCTCTTCTCCCCAGTAACACTGATGTATTTACTGCCTTCTGAGCAAGCCACGCATCTTCCTAGTGCTACACTTTGCTCATCCTTTTCTTAAAAAGTCACCCCTCACTATCCTACCAATAGGTATTCTACTGTGTCCTTCAAGGTTCTACTCAAAATACAGGTGGATCATAAAGATTTCCTTGATCCTCGAGTCCAGAAATTGACATTTTTTTTTCTGTGAAGGACCAAATAGTAAATATTTCAGGTTTTCTGGACCATACAGTCTCTATAGCAACCATTTAATTCTGCTGCCTTATCAAGAAAGCAGATGTAGGCAAATGTAATGGAATGAGGGTAGTTGTGTTCCAAGAGGACTTTGTAAACATTGAAATTTTACTTTCAAACAATTTGCAAGTGCCATGATATATTATTCTTCTTTTGACTTTTTATATTTTGAAAATATAAAAAGCAGTCATAGTGCATGGGCTATGTTAAAAAATGTAGCAGATGGATATGGCTTGTGGGTGCAGTCCACGGACTCTTGCTCTAGGCAGAAGATTCTTTCTTGAGTAATTCCAGTGGGTAAATCGT
This sequence comes from Prionailurus bengalensis, assembly GCF_016509475.1. Classification (NCBI taxonomy): domain Eukaryota; kingdom Metazoa; phylum Chordata; class Mammalia; order Carnivora; family Felidae; genus Prionailurus; species Prionailurus bengalensis. The sequence continues at coordinate 150,625,700 of NC_057343.1, read as the reverse complement.
TCGAACCATGCACGTGGCATTCAGGCTACTTTTTTCTTTAAATTTTTTTTTTCAACGTTTATTTATTTTTGGGACAGAGAGAGAGACAGAGCATGAACAGGCGAGGGGCAGAGAGAGAGGGAGACACAGAATCGGAAACAGGCTCCAGGCTCTGAGCCATCAGCCCAGAGCCCGACGCGGGGCTCGAACTCACGGACCGCGAGATCGTGACCTGGCTGAAGTCGGACGCTTAACCGACCGCGCCACCCAGGCGCCCCTCAGGCTACTTTTAATATATTGATCTGTGCTGCATTTTAAGTGTGTGTTTATTAACTTTACTCAGACCAGAATTCACTGAAGCAGGGTTTGTATTTCATAAGTCTTCCTACTTCCTTAGCACCTATGATAATATCTTGCATATAATTAGTGTTCCATGAAAATATGGTGATACGAGTGATTCAAGAATCTCTGTTAGAAGAGTCTTTCTGCCTGTTTGTTTAGACCAAAGTAAATAGGAAATAATATTTTTCCCAGATGCCTTGTTATGGAATTATTATCTCTTTTCCTGGGCTCGTGTGTGAATTTAAAATGCAGCTTGTGAATTAGAGGGATAAATCTGACAAAGCTTATTTTTTTTTATAATCAATATAGCATTAATATGGAAGTATTTGCTTTCTTTGCAAATAAATTTGGAAAACAGCCGAGCGAAATTAGGAGAGCAGCAACAGGAGCTTCTAAAACATCTTCCTAGAAGCAGGACATGAAGGTGTCCTTTGAGATTTCTTAGGCTGCCTGTAAATCAGTGACTCAGTGTTCCCGTGGACCCAGATTCTGTAGTAACTGGTAACACTGACACATCCAGTGTCTGTGGTCGGCCTGGGCTCCCTGGCAGCCGAGCTAAGGCCACTGAGTAAGTCATGGCTATCAATGGCTTCGAACATAGCACCGGCCTTAAATTGGGGGGAAAAAAAGCAGTTGAATAAAAAGTTGTGCATTTCATTAACTAGAAAGGTAGATATTTCCAGGCATGAAAACATGCCACAAAAGAAAATCTAGGCACTTCCTCCTTCCATTAGCTCTATAATACTCATCGTCAAACATGTGCTACAGACACTCCTTGGAGTAGATGAAGGGATAGGTTGAGTTCTGTAATTCTTCTGGTTTTTATGTTTGTCACTAGTTTTTCAGGCCAGCTGGCTAAGCAGGGACTATTTCTAGCCTAAAGGAAGCTCTAAGGAAGACCTTGTGATTTAGTTGCTAAGTAAGTATTTCTGCAGATGCTGTTATCTTTAGGTAATGATGTCCTACTTTGCAAATGAAAGTATGCATTTATTTTGGAGGAATAGATTTCAAAAATCTTGAGCTCTCTAATCTGGGATTCTGCAATGAACTACTGGTGTGTCTAAAGACAGTGACTCTCATTTGTCACGCACTGGCCTGGATGGTGTGCAAGTTTCTCTTTGGCTTCATAACTCCACTTGTGTTTGAGTGCCCACTAGGACTGTAAATATTCTTGTTTCCAACGAGAATGGAAAATAAGCAGTCTGGTCTTGCTTGTGTAGGATAGTATTCCCAACACCCCGAGGTGCAGATGTGGCACTCTGTTCCTATGTAACAGAAAGCTGCACACTGCACCATGGATAACTTGGCCCCTTGTCACATGCGCTTCCTGCTTCTGAGGAGTCCTAGCTTGTGAAAGGATATAATAAACTCTCTGCTTTGTCCGCTGGTTATAATATTTTAAATAACTCAGATTACTTCAGGCTAAGCAGGATTGAAAAATATTCTTTTTCTTGACTGTGGGAGCAAAGCATGAGAGATTTACTTTTAATCTCTCACTTGCCCTCTTTGATGAAACTTAGTTTCATTTTCTTGTTCTTCTCCTTCTTCTTTTCTTTTGAAATCCTATTTTCCACCTCATACTAAATAGTTTCCAGATTGAGTTGTTAATCCGAACAAATATGACTTTTTTGGCTCTCTTGATTGTTCTGACCACATTTGTGCCGTGGAATTGACCACCTTGGCCTTCTGGGAATTGACCACACTGGGGGGATGTAAGCATGACTTGCAAGTCCAGACTTACTGTAAAATACCAATTCCATTGTTGGCTGGCCATAGAAAACTAGGAAAATCATTTACCCTCTCTGAGCATTAGTTTCTTAATCTTTTTAAAGACTAAATTACACAGAGCATACAAATAATGTAACACACTGTTTTACTCAGAGTAGGAATACATAAATACTACTTTTTACTCCCCCAAACCCTCAGGTAGGTCTTTCTGTTGTTATTGTTTGCTGTTGTCATTGTCTAGCAACTGGGTAATTGCTGATTTTCATCACTGTATTTTGTGGAGAGATACACTTCGAAGAATCTCAGAATTCTTATCAGATGCTACACGCTCTACCCATCCCCACCTTTGACCCCCACCCCACCACCCTCGAAAAATGTGAAACAAATAGCTACTCTTTTGCATGGTTTTCTTAAAAAGGGAGAGCAAGGACTACAAAATAGTTAAATTTGAGAGGAAGTGAAACAGGTGTGAGTAAGACCTGAAATTCTTGCTTTCCGTGGTGCTATGATAAGCATTACTAGATCACATTCTCTGCTCAGAATGTCTTATCATTTATTTTGTGTCAGTATCCAAAGAGATGGTTTGACATTTGTTTTGTTAAGTAAAAATAAAACTACAAAATTTTAGGCTGCTATCACTTTTTAGTGCATAGTATGTTGTGCTCCAACACAGAAATTTAAACAAAAACAAACAACAAACAGTTCCTCAAATCTATTAAAACCTAACACCTCTCAATCTTAAATTCCAAAGTGAAATTTCATTTAGTGTCAGTATCACCCGCTTTAGCACACATTCTCTGACTACTGATCATTTTGGTCTTTACGAATCTTGATTTATAAAAAGTCTGCTTCTTTATAATTGTGGATGTAATGCCATCTGAACCATAACTACAAAAACCTCTCCAATTCGCTTCCCATTGCTGAATAGATAATATTCCAATTTTTCTGACAAGTAAATATGAAGTATACAGTGAACTTGACCAGTATTTTGATAAACGTCATGGAATATAATGAAATACCTTCACAATTTCCTTCTTTTCTGTTGTTACTAGGCCTCTCTAGTAAATAAATAAATGATATTAGTCAGTGTTAAGAAGACATTCTTAGGGCACCTGGGTGGCTCAGTTCGTTAAATCTCTGACTCTTGATTTCCACTCAGGTCACGATCTTGCAGTTTGTGGGATCAAGTGGGGCTGTGTGCTGACAGCCCAGAGCATGCTTGGAATTCTCTCTCTCTCTCCCTCTCTCTGCCCCTCCCCCCACTTGTGCATGTGTGCGCTCTCTCTCTCAAAATAAATAAATTAATTAAAAAAAAAAGACACTCTCTCATTCATTAACTGGGAATGGTATACTGAATTTAAGTGCTTTAATTTTAGAAAATCGTTTCACTAAAATTTTCTTGATTTATGTAATGTCCTTCATATGATATTCATTCTTAACTTTTTATTTTAATGATATGGAAATGAAAATACATTTTGAGATATTTATTCCAGTCCATATCTATTATGGGTTCAATTGTGTCCTCTGAAATTCCTCTGTTGAAATCCTAACTCAGTATCTCAGATGTGACTATATTTGGAGACAGGATCTACAAGACATAATTAAGGTGAAATGAGGCGATTAAAGTAGGCCTTAATACAATATAACTGCTGCCCTTAAAAGAACAGGAGATTAGGATAGAGGCACACACAGAAGAAAAACCAGGAGAAAACTACCATCTACAAGCCAAAGAGAGAGGCCTCAGATGAAATCAACTTTGATCTTGGACTTCGAGCCTACAAAATTGTGAGAAATAAATTTCTGTTGTGTAAACCATCCAGTCTGTGGTGCTATGTTATGGCAGCCCTAAGAAACCAATACAACATCTTAAAGTTGGTAATAATATTGTCTGATGGAGTAAGGATTCCCCATGTCAATGAAGGTCCCCTTCATTCTCTTTTGAATGCCACCAAAGTGTGACTGACAAGCTTTCTGCGCGTATTTTAAAAATTTCTCTTATAGGCAAGTATTCTGTAATTCAGACTTGAAACAATTAAAATTAACCTTTTCCTTCAGTTGTAACAAGTTAATGAGATCTTACTGGATAATCCACCACTGGGTAATTTTTACAAAATTGGTTTTAGAACACCTTCCATATTCAATCAGTTCTTAAGTCTTACTGCTTTTGCTACCTTTCTCATAAAATACAGCATTTTGTTACCTTATTTTCCCTTATTTGTTTGAAACACAAACACTAGTGTCTCTTCTGGGCTCATTATAACTTCCCAAATGTTGTCACCTACAGAATTTTTCCACTTCCAAAATATTTATTACATAGACTCCAGAATTATAATTATGACACAAAATTTTTTCATGCAAATTTCTTCAATAGTTGCCCATTATCTACAGAATAAAATCCAAACTCCTTTCACAATACAATAGCACATGCTTTGTGATACAGGCCCTGCATACTCAATCTGCTGTGTGTCTATTCCCAACCTCCCAAGCTCAACCCTTGTTTTACTCACTGATCCTTATTATCTACAGCTCCTAGAAAGCACTGGGCTTTAAAAAAAAAATGTCTGTATATCTTTGCATATGTCGTTCTTACCGCTTGTAATGTTTTTCCAATATTCTCTGACCAACTTCTCATCCTTCAAGTCTTAGCTCAAATAATATCTCTTGGTGAATTGAAATGTGCCTCCTGTGCTCCCATGATGTACTGTTTATAGCACCTTGTCTATCTCCACTCTAGATCAAGGTGTTTCCATATTTGTCTACTCAGTTTCTAGTACCATGCCTTCCTGGCGAAGGGACTCATTAGCTATTTATTAAGTGAATACAACAATGAAACGGGGTATGGCGTCATAAAATTGCTCAAAGTTTTCAAGAAGACCTTATATTCACCACAAAGTCTTCATGGAAATGACCATAAAGGAAGATCATTTCAACAGGGCCAATTTTATCCATGGAACGATGTAATTGGGGGTTGTATTACAGAAGAATGAATAATACCAAGCAAATTGTAGTTTTGACCACATGAGCAAAGACATGACAATTATAAGTGGATATAATTAATATACATTATGCTCTAATTTCAATAAGACAGATGTACACGTTCTAGATATGTTTTTAATTTAATGTATTACAAAGTAAATATAACTAAATAATAAATTTGACATTTATTAAATTTGCTGAATCTTCTAAAAAGCAGTTAAGTCTTCCTTGCTTCTTTGAAAACATATAACACCAGTACCATTAAAATAAAATTCTGTAATTATATACTTGAAGTAAACTTGAAAGCAATATCAAGCATTAAAAAGCATTTAATGGCAAATGTAGTTTTTTTTCCTTATAATAATTTATTTTGGAATTAGTGTGGAGTGGGCTTAGATCTATTTGAAAAGTCTCTGAATTTGCATACACAGCTGGTGGGGATGTAAATTAGAAAATATATCTGAAAGCAATTTAGCTTTATGCTTGTATATTTTTCAAACTGTTCATAGTGTTTGAACTGGTATTTGCAATTCTGGAAGCTAACCTTAAGAAACAAATCAGACATTTACAAAGACTTCATGAAAAAGTGTGTTTATCACAACACTATCTGAAATTCAAAAACTTAAAAACATCAGTAAAAGATTCGTTAGAAAAACATGGCATTTCTGTTCGGTGGAATATTGTACTGTCATTAAAATTTACAAAAGCATGATAAAACATTGGTATTACAATAGTGAAAAGCAGGTTACCAAACTATGCTTACAATAAGATTGCAGTTATGATATTAAAATATGCTGAAGGACAATGAAACTAAAAGTTAGTAAAAGGAAGGAAATAACACAGATCAGAGTTGAAATAAATAAAATAGACACTAAAAGGAAAATGGAAAAGATCAATGAGAGTAAAACTGTTTTTCTTTCAAAGAGATAAAACGGACAAACCTTTAGCTGGATTCACTAAGAACGAAAGACAGAGGACTCAAATAAATAAAAGTAGAATTGAAAGAAGAGGTGTTACAACTGATACCACAGAAATATGAAGAATCATAAGAGATCCCTATGAAAAACTACACACCAACAAATTGGACAACCTAGAGAAATAGGTAAGCTTCTTCCTAGAAACACACAGTCTACCAAAACCGAATTATGAATAAAAAATCTGAATAGACTGGTTACTAGTAAGAGATTGAATCAGTAATCAAAAGCCTTCTAACAAATAAAAGTCTGGAACGAGATGGCTTCATTGGTGATTTCTACCAAACATTTAAAGAAAAGTGAATACCAATTCTCAAACTCTTCCCAAAACATAGATGAGGAGAGGGAATCATTTCCAAATCCATTTTTTTTTGAGGCAGGCATTGCCCTGATACCAAAATCAGGTGATGATGCCACAAGAAAGAGAAGAAAATTACAGACCAATATTTCTGATGAACACAGATGGAAAAATACTCAACTAAATATTAGCAAACTTAATTCAGCAATACATTAAAAAGATCATACACCATGATCAGGTGGGAATTATTTCAGGGACACAAGAATAGTTCAATACCTGCAAATCAATCCATGTGGTACACCACATGAATGAAATGAAGGATAAATATCATATGACCATCTCCATGAATACAGGAAAAGCATTTGACAAAATTCAACATCGATTTATTTTTAATTTTTATTTTATATGTTTATTTATTTTTGAGAGAGAGAGAGACAGAGTGCAAGTGAGGAAGGGGCAGAGAGACATACACAGAATCTGAAGCAGCCTCCAGGCTCTGGGCTGTCAGCACAGAGCCCAACGTGGGGCTCGAACACAAGCTGCAAGATCATGACCTGAGCTGAAGTCAGACACCTAGCTGACTGAGCCACCCCAGCATCCCTCAACATCTGCTTATGATAAAGACACTTAACAAAGTGGGTATAGAGCAAGGGTTCCTCAATATAACAAACCTCATATATGATAAGCTGACAGCTAACATCACACTCAACAGTGAAAAGCTGAAAGCTTATCCTTAAGGTCAGAAATAAGACAAGGATATCCTTAAGATCAGAAATAAGACAAGAAATAAGACTTTCAGCACTTTTGTTCGACAAAGTACTGAAGTCTTGTCAAAGCAATTAGGCAAGAAAAAGAAATAAAAGACATCAACACTGGAGAAGAGGAAGTAAAACTATCAATATTTGCAGATGACAGGATATTGTACATAGAAAATCCTAAATATTCCACCAAAAAAACTATCAGAACTAATAAAACAAGTCAGTAAAGTTGTAGAATATAAAATCAATATATAAAAATCTGTTGTGTTTCTACAAACAGGAAACTATTAAGAAGTTAAGAAAAAAATCCCATTTACAATTGTATCAAAAAGAATAAAAAGTCAAGAAATATATTTAACCAAGGAGGTGAAAGACCTATATACTGAAAACTTATTATAATACATTGAGGAAAGAAGTTGAAGATGATAAAAATAAAGGTATTCCATTTTAATGGATTGGAAGAATTAATATTGTTAAAAACATCTATAGTATCCAAAGCAATCTAAGATTCAATGCACTCTTTAATGAAATTTCAATGGCCTTTTCACAGAAACAGAAAAAATAATCCTAAAATTTGTATGGAGCCACACAGGGCTCCAAATAGCCAAAGCAATCTTGAGAAAGAAGAACAAAGCTGACTTTGTTTCCTGACTTAAAACCATATTTTAAAGCTATAAGCAATTTAAACAACATACTATTGTCATAAAAACAGATACATGGACCAATGGAACAAAGTAGAGAGTCCAGAAATAAACTCATGTATATATAGTCAATTAATACATGACAAGGAGCCAAGAATACACATTTGGGAAAGGGCAGTCTTTTTATAAATGGTATTAAAAGAACTAGACAGCCACATGCAAAAGAATAAAACTGGACCATTGTCTTATACTATACACAAAAATTAACTTGAAATGGATTGAAGACTTGAACATAAGACCTAAAACCCTAAAACTCCTAGAAGAAAACACAGCTTGTTTTACATTGGTAATACAGCTTGACGATGATTTTTGGATTTGATACCAAAAGCAAAGGCAACAAAAGCAAAAATAAACAAGTGGGACTACATCAAACTAAAAAGCTTCTGCATGGCAAAGGAAACCATCCACAAAATAAAAAGGCAACTACTAAATGGGAGGAAATATTTGCAGATCATGTATCTGACAAGGGGTTAACATTTAAAATATATAAAGAACTCATACAACTTAATAGCAAAAAACCCAGAGAATTGTTTAAAAAATGGGCAGAAGATCTGAACACACATTTTTCTAAGGAATACATGCACACAGACCACAAGTACGTGAAAAAGTACTCAACATTACTCCTCATCATATAAAGGCAAATGAAAACCACATGGAGATATTATCTCACACTTGTTAGAATGGCTAGTATCAGAAAGACAAGCAATAGCAAGTGCCGGTGAGAATGTGGAGAAAAAGGGAAGCCTTGCACACTGTAGGTAGGTATAAATTGGTGCAGCTACTATGGAAAAGAGCATGGAGGTATCTCAGAAAAATTAAAAATAGAACTACCACATGATCCATCAATTCCACCTGTAGATACCTATTCAAAGAAAAAGTAAACACTAACTGAAAAAGGTACATGCACCCCTGTGCTCACTGCCGCGGTATTTATAGCAGCCAACACATGGAAGCACCCTAAGTGTCCATCAATGGGTAAATGAATAATGGATAAAAGAAAACGTGGTAAATATACACAATGAGATATCATTCAGTCATAAAAAAAGAATGAAATCTTGACAACTGTTACAACATGGATGGACCTTGAGGGAATTCTGCTAAGTGAAGTAAGTCAAACAGAGAAAGACAAGTATGATCTGATGAATAAGTAGAATCTAAAATCAAAAAACAAAACCAAAGATACTGAGAACAGATTGATGGTTCTCAGAAACAGTGGTGGGTGGGTGGGTGGGCAAAAAGGGTGAAGGTGGTGAAAAGGTACAAATGTCCAGATGTAAAATAAATAAGTTCTGCAGATATAATATACAGCATTGTGACTAAAGTTAATAATGCTGTATTGCATATTTGAAAACTGCTAAGAGAATAGATCTTAAAAGTTCTCATCACAAGGAAAAAGAATTATCACTGTGTGGCAATGGATGTTAACTAGATTTAATAAGGTAATCATTTCACAATATATACAAATGCCAAATCATTATATTGTATACCTGAAACTAATATGATGTTACAGGCCAATTATATCTCAAATTAAAAAAATATATATGCGGGAAAAAAACTAAAAAGTCTTCAAAATATTAATGGTGATTATTATTGAATTATAAATTAAAAATGTTTACCTTTTCCAAATTATACATACTATTTTTTAAATTACAAGTTTATTTAACTTCCAAAGTTTCCTACTGGTCTTAGCATTTTCTCAGAGTTCTAGAGGCATAAGAAGTAGTTATTGTTGCTGCTAGACATGTTTTTCCCACTGAAAAATGATTTTTAGAGGATCTCACTACCTTCTATTTCCTCAGTTCATTCCAACTTAAAAAAGCATTTACTTGTGTGGATTCCTTTTGGTTTTATGGCGGGTACTCTACTTCATGAGAACAACACTGGCCATTATCCTAAATAACCCTAAGCCATTAAGAAAAACCTTTAAAATTCACCTTCAAAACATTTGGCAACTTGCTAAAATGGTACATAAAGAAAGGAAAATTGGAGATGGGCTCCAATGTGTATTTCCCACACTAGTCTTTTTTCTAAGTCTGGTAATAAAAGCGTAAAGGTCATGTTTCTATCCTAGATAGCAATAATAGAGAGTCTTCCTTGAGTGGATTGGTGACAACTATATGCCAACTGTCCATTCTCTCCTATTTCTTATATTTACTCTACTCTTCATTCCTGGTCTTCCTCTGGGTGGTTGTGATTCGTAAGTCACAAAGAAGTGTTCTTATTTTATTTTTTATTTTTTTAAAGTTTATTTATTAGAGAGAGAGAGAGAGAGAGAGAGAGAGAGAGAGAAAGAAAGAGAGAGAGAAAGAGAGAGAGAGAGAGAATGTGAGCAGAGGAGGGGCAGAGAAAGAGGGAGAGAGAATCTGAAGCAGGCTCTGTGGTGACCACATGAAGCGTGAACTCACAAATTGTGAGATCATGACCTGAGCCGAAATCAAGAGTTGGACGCTTAAGCCACTGAGCCACCCAGGCAATCCTGTGTTCTTATTTTAATGCTTTGTTCTGTTTTTCATATTTAGTTCCAAATGTCATAGTCCTTCTATCAGTCAGGAATATTTCACTATATCCTCTGGGGATAAATTCATTTTTGCTCTTACAGCAGTCCCACTGAAGTGTTTGAGTAAATGACTTACTAACAATATCCCATTCTTTTCTGAATCCTTTTGAATGATCATTTCTAAAGGAAGCATCTTCTTTTGGTCTGGAACCACTGACATCGACAGATGGTCCCATTTCTAGTCATCTTGAACACCCAACATGAGGAGCCAGTAAATCCAATTCTTTATTATCTAAGGATCTTTTGGATTTATAGAAACAAAATGATGAAGAGGAATACTTCCATTCCCCTCCTAAGTTTTAACTTTGGCCATTTGCTTTTCCAGACTTGTTGCAGTGCCTTCCTACTGCTGAAACAGACATGGCCGGCAGTGCAAACACTGTGGCAATATTGGCTTTCTTACTGGTGATTTGAATTGGAATGTTTTCAAATTATTATTTTGGCTTATGTATCCTACTTACAGAGAGAAGATTTGGACCTGAAACAAGATGTCAATTAACGTGCCCTCCTTGGAATGTGCTGGATGTCCCACACCTGACAGTCTTAGCACATTTCCATGTCTTTTTCTTTTGGTATCACTGGCCTGATGGTGGTTGATACCCATCTGAGCAGAAAGATTAACATCTGTACTATTTTTTGGGTTCTCCAAAAAATAAACAGCCTGAAAAAATATGATCTAAAAACATAGTGTTTTTCTCAAAGAAAAAATTACTACACAAGCATTTCGCCAGTACCAGTATGATACACATGAACTGCCTGATGGTGGAGGTGGCCTTGCCACCTGAGACTGAGAGTTCAAATATTTTAAAGGATATTCAGTGGCAGAAACAGAGATGTTAACTGGCATATGAGTCCTTGGAAAATTTCCAAGGTAGTTTTCGAGAAAAATTTTGTTTGCAGGAATTATCTCCTGAATTCAGGGACAACACAACACTAATGAGTGACACACAAGGAATACAGCTTATTACTCATGACCTTATTTGAAGATATTCTTAACAACAGGTCAGTGAGAATCAAATATAAGCATATGATTCTTGAAATGCCAGAAGAATCATTTGGGTGTTGACCACTTTTGAGCTCTCATGAAGGATTAAGAGGAGTGTGAGAAAGAAAAAAAAAAAAAAGAAGAGCGTGAGAAAAATGTGTTTAAATTCTTTGTATGTGATCATGGGGTGAGTATGGTAGAATAAATGGAAATATCAAAACTTTCAAGACAGAAAGCCATAGATTTCTAACCTGTGAAATACATATAATAATGCCTATCTTGGAACTATTTGTAGTTTAAATGTAATATATTTGTCAGTAGTTCATCATGGGAATGATACGCTGGAACTAGTAAAAGACATTTAAAGATGGCTGAACAAAGGCGCTTGGGTGGCTCAGTCTGTTGAGTGGTGGCTCAGGTGATGATCTCACAGCTGGTGAGCTCAAGCCCCATGTCAGGTTCTGTGCTGACAGCTCAGAGCCTGGAGCCTGCTTTGGATTCTGTGTCTCCCTCTCTCTCTGCCCCTCTCGCCGGCTCAAAAATAAACATTAAAAAAAAAAAAGATGGCTGAATATTGGGAAATTGCTTTCACCTCATTAGGGAAAGTACCTAAGCGAATGGCAATGAAGGAGGCTTTGGAAAAGAGAATGGGGACACAGTCTTTTTGGCTACTGTCATGTGACATAGTGTTTTGTCATGAAGAATAGCCAAGAGAATGTTGCAGAGGTAGGAGTGAAAATGAGAATTGAGATGGCCAAATTGAGTAAATGGGTTGAAGTGTTACAGGTGCTGAGAGAGCTGAGGAAACCAAGCATGACTTGATAAAGAAGAAAATTGCCTGAACACAGATCACATTGTCTGATCTCGACTGAAGAAATGATGAACAATAAGCCAAGCTAATTACAGAAGGTGCTGTGAATTTGAGGAAGTGCATAGCATAGCTCCCTGCTTGAAAATATTCACTTACTTGTTCTCAGGATTCATATTTGATTCCTGTTGCTGGTCACATTTCTTAGCCCCTAGAATATACTAAATAAAAATTCTTGGATAAAGAATGAATGAATGTCTTAGGTTGGGCTCCCCAAGCTACTTTAGAGGAAAAGACTCTAAAATAAGCATTCAGGAAGCCTGGTGGCTCAGTTGGTTAAGTGTCCGATTCGGCTCAGGTCATGATCTTAAGGTTCAAGAGTTTGAGCCCTACATCAGGCTCTGTGCTGAGAGCTCAGAGACTGAAGCCTGCTTCAGATTCTGTGTCTCTTGCACTCTCTGCCCCTCCCCTGCTCATGCTCTGTCTCTGTCTCTCTCTCTCAAAAATAAATAAACATTTAAAATAAAATAAAATAAAATAAAATAAAATAAAATAAAATAAAATAAAATAAAGAAAGATGCAAGTGCAAGTAGTTTATTTGAAAGGTAATCCCAAGAAGCCCCAATGGAAGAGTGGAGAAATAAGACAAAAAAGGGGAAAGGAATCTCAAAAAGGATTCTCAAAAAAACCTGTTAATGAGCAGGTTACCACTGTGGGCTACTAGAGGTCATTTCTACTGGCTTTCTTTGAGAGATGATGTAGAAACCCCAATCTTATTAGCTAAGCGCTGCTGCTGAGGGCATCAACTCTCTGTTACCTTCCTTCTGAGCATGTTTCTATGGCCAAGAAAGCCTCAGGCAGAGGTTGCCAGGTGTTGTAGAAAGAAACTGAGTCTGTATAAGAATGGTGTTTTACTGAGGGACAATGAACAGGGCACTGATAGCATCTGCCCCAGGGAGTGAATGAGGAACAAATGATTTACAACTTTCCTTCCTTGGATCTGTGGGTCATTTCAGTTTTCAAATGATCAATAGTGAAATGCAAATGACTAAGTAACCATCAAGTCATATTAGTGAACACTTTATTTATCATCATAGTTAACTTTTGAGAGGAAACCTATTTTTTTTTATGAAATTTATTGACAAATTGGTTTCCGTACAACACCCAGTGCTCATCCCAAAAGGTGCCCTCCTCAATACCCATCACCCACCCTCTCCTCCCTCCCACCCCCCATCAACCCTCAGTTTGTTCTCAGTTTTTAACAGTCTCTTATGCTTTGGCTCTCTCCCATTCTAACCTCTTTTTTTTTTTTTTTCCTTCCCCTCCCCCATGGGTTCCTGGTAAGTTTCTCAGGATCCACATAAGAGTGAAACCATATGGTATCTGTCTTTCTCTGTATGGCTTATTTCACTTAGCATCACACTCTCCAGTTCCATCCACGTTGCTACAAAAGGCCATATTTCATTTTTTCTCATTGCCACGTAATATTCCATTGTGTATATAAACCACAATTTCTTTATCCATTCATCAGTTGATGGACATTTAGGCTCTTTCCATAATTTGGCTATTGTTGAGAGTGCTGCTATGAACATTGGGGTACAAGTGGCCCTATGCATCAGCACTCCTGTATCCCTTGGATAAATTCCTAGCAGTGCTATTGCTGGGTCATAGGGTAGGTCTATTTTTAATTTTCTGAGGAACCTCCACACTGCTTTCCAGAGCGGCTGCACTATTTGATAGGAAAAGAAACACTGGTAAGGGAAAAGTCACTGATGAAGTGTATATAGAATATGTGGTACAAAGTCCTCAAAAATTAATTTGTGACAGCATTGTTGCCTAGGTCAGGCCCCTACTATGAAGATTCTGATAATAGTTATCCTATATGACAAGATAAATGTAATCATATCATGGGGAAACTGTGAATCATGTAAACTTCTTCCCTCCCTCCTACCGTTCCCTGCCCTTCCCGCCCCTTCCCTCTTTTCCTTCTTTCCTTCCTTCCAAAATAGATATAAACATTAAATAGTTTTCCTCATCTTCTTGTCATATTGAAGAATTCAGGTAATAGTGATACAGAATAGAATCCTCCAATTTACAGAAAATTTAGGTTTCCTCCCTTTCTAATTGGGGTATTTAGAACAGTTTCTACGATTTTGAACATTCAACCCAATTCTGTACTCATCTGACCTCAATAGGAGCCTAAGGCAAGCATAGAAGTCAGAGTTTCGCCCAATATACTCACCCAGGGGGGGTAATTGTCAAATATATTTCATTTACCAGATTGTGAATTTTTAGTGTTCACATTCACTCTTTTTCACAAAAATTCAAGGGTAATTATATTTCAACAGGACTACCTCCTCATGAGATGTGTCAATTTGTGTTGTCAGCTGGTTCAAACTTTGAAGAATTAACAGGTCAGAACTGAGCATTTTATTGCTGCCTGCTTTTTCTTTGACTCTGTCTGGTTATGTAAAATATGGGCTATATCCTGTTATTAACCTCCAAAACCTAACATTTTATTCACTGGCTATTCAAAAAAGGGTGGGACTTAATGAATACCAGAATTATGTGGATAATTTTTTTATTGTATTTTAATTAGGTATAGCCTTAGGAAGAGTTGTTAAAATATTCTTACATATTTTTTTGGAAGTCAGTTGCCTAAGGTTGTTCAAATTTTCTATTTTTCTCCTTTAGTTTTTCTTTTGTGTTGATGCTTAAAAAATATAATATTTACTACTATGTGTCAAAATAACAAGATAGAATATTTCTCAATGATTTCTCCTTTAACCACTTTATTCACTGAACTCTGAATATATTATGTAATCACTAAATTTTTCTGTAGATACTTTTACATTTAAATATTTAGTTTTAAATATTTTTCCATTTAATTCCACTAAATAGTTTATCTTTAAATATTCAAATTTAAATTTCTTATGTTAAAAAATTAAATGATTATAATTGCTCAAATTCAATCTTAGATTGGTGAAAAATCATTGTTCCCAATCTTTTTATAGGTTTATTATAATGACTATTATTAGCACACAAATCTTTGTGGTATCTGTGTCAAAAGGAGATAGTACACTCACTAACAGTAGATATAATTTGTGGTGTTTGCTTACAGAACATGTGGAAAAAGCAACTGCGGCTGTGTTCTTAAAGATCATAATTCAGCCATAATAAAGTAGGAAATATTATTCAAAGTATAATGATAATTACTAATACCTTATGTTATTTTATACTTCTTTAACTTATAACTATTAGATCATTAAAAATAATATTTGAATATTTGAAGATCATCGCTACTTACAAGAAACTTATACAGAAACTACAGGGGAGTAGTTTGGTAGAGGATGTGGTTAGAAACTGTAAGAAAAAAAATCAATTAATGCTAAGACATTGCAAGCCATTATCTTGTCTCAATATTTGTTTTTTTCAAAGTGAAATAAATCCCATGAGATCCTAACATCTGTATATACAAAATTTAACTGAGTATGCTCATAGACATTGTTTAGGGAGATGTTTCATAATAACCTTTATCGAAGCTCAGTACATTTTAGGGAGCCATTAAAGTAAATTTCCCTTCTTTGATGAAAAGTTGTCTCATTACCATGAAATTGGGGGCTGCATGATCAAAGTGAAGCCCGATGCAGGCTCAATCCCATGAACCGTGAGATTATGACCTGAGCCAAAATTAAGAGTTGGATGCTCAACCGAATGAGCCACTCGGGAGCCCATAATAACATTGTTTTTAAAGACTGTATCTCTGCACAAGCAATAAATAGATCCTCTTCCTTTGTCAGTCCCTTGGGCACAGCAGGTCCTGAGTGCCTTGCTCTAGAATGTTGCAAAAGGAGTTCCAAACATTAAAATAAAAATATGAAGAGGAAATCCCCATCCTATGATACATGAGGGTTGGTGACCTACTTTGCTGATAGGAAGATTAAATTACCACAAAAAATTCTTGGGCTGTGTTAGGCAGTTGTAAGCAGAGCACTGAGATAGCACTGAAGACAGTAGGGTATCCTGTGGAGAGGTGTCTCTAACACCTGAAATGCACGCTGAACAGGAAAGATTGTTGTAAGTGTGGTGATACCCTTGGACGATGAAAAAAAAAAATAAAGAAATAAAGAAAAAGTATCAAGTTTCACAAATAGTTTCTTCCCAAATCTATTTTCTCAGTTTCAGATCCTCAGTTATTTTATTATGTGGAAAGTTTTGAATTGAAAAGTTTCACGGAGAATAACGATGCATTTTTTTAAATGTCTCAGGAAAGACTTTTTATGGTCATTTAGTCTATGGACAAACTCACTCTTTTAGACTTTAAGAAAATATTATTTTCTCCCTGTAATATTTATAAGAACACTTCAGATGTGCTATAAGATGTGACTATTTGAACAATTATTATTAGAGTTGTATTAACCAGTTACATGTTACATTTATAGTCTTTTGTGAATTATTACCTTAAAAAAAATGCCCTATTTTCAGCCTTTGTATAGGTACATGCCTGTTTTTGTGACCAAAAAACAAACTTAAACATTAACTATCAGAAACAGGTTTGCTTTAGTGTTTTCTTTCAGTGTGAATTATCATCACCATATTTGTTTCATGTAAAAGTGGAAATTTGCATTCAGTGCAGTTTTCAACAAAAATAATACAAAGTTTTGTTTAAAAAACAAAAATATTGAAGACTATTACTTGAATAGCTTTTGTTCTTCTTACTTTTCTTATTTATTTTTTGGTCGTCTACCTCTTAGAATTCTAGATTGATTTTTCTTCTCTAGAATTTATTTGCCTTTTCACTTTGTGTTTTACCATTCACTCCAAAACAGAGATTAAAAAATATATATATCCTGGGGTGCCTGCGTGGCTCAGTCGGTTAAGTGTCTGACTTCAGCTCAGGTCATGATCTCACAGCTCGTGAGTTCAAGCCCTGCATTGGGCTCTATGCTGACAGCTCGGAGCCTGGAATCTGCTTCAGATTTTGTGACTCTCTCTCTCTCTCTCTCTCTCTGCCCCTTGCCCATTCATGCTCTTCTCTTTCTCTCAATAAATTAAAAAAATTTAAAAATATATCCTATCAGAATTGTACTGTAATATAGTATAAGTAGATAGACAGATGGGCAAATGAGGAGTACTGTGAAATAAATCTAAAAATATGAATGCAGCTTTGTTTGCAGTGACAGCTAATGCAACTAATTTAAATATGAAGGTTTGGTTATTGCAATAAAGCTAAAACTCATTAAAAATGATTTAAAAAAACATATCTCTCCTCGTGCAGCAGCAGGCTGTACTCTTAGACTTTGAAGATCAGGCTTATGGGTTCATATTATTTAGTGATGATTAGGACAGGGTTGTCATTTCGTGACACTGCAGGGCAAGTAGCCTCAGGGTGTCACGATACTGCACACTGGCTCAGTAACATGAAATCATCCTAAATGGCATCTCTGAACTACTCTGGAAAGTTAGCTTTCTAATGAGAACTTAACTACTGAAGAAGCACTTCGTTAAGTAACAAGAGATACCTCTGCCATTGCAAAGAATAATTTCTTTTTTTTTCTGCCAGCATTTAAAACGAAACGGCTTACATTTAGGAAATTATTATAAGTAAAAATGAGGTTGCGGGGGAGGCAGAGTTGCAGTGGGAAATGTGTGATTAAAAGAATCATTTAGCTGTAATGGCCATGCTGGATGTGGATAATATTTAGAAGAAAAATTGAATGCTATACACACAGAATTGAGGAAATTAATTTTTGATATAGATGTGTCAGAATTGGCTCTGTGATACACTGGCAGTTTAAAAGTGAAGAGAGGGCTATCATATTCTTCTCTAAAACCAATATACAAGGACTCGGTCTCAATCACAGTTTCTATCCTGCTAGCAGGGTCCCTAGAAAATATCGACCAATTACTCAACGAAAGTACCAAATACAGACACAAAAACTGCTCAAAGACTTCCAGAGAACATTCATTCATTCAACAAACATTTTTCGAAGTTTAGAAGATATGATGAAGAACAAGGCTCATATGATCCCTACTTTTATCAAATTACTTCCTAGGTGAGAGACATACATTAGTCAAGGGAGCATATACAATAAAACCTTGGTTTGCAGGCAGAATTCATTCCAGAAACATGCTTTTAATCCAAAGCACTTGTACATCAAAGTGAATTTCACATCACCAGTGGCTCACTGGTGATCATGTGATGTTCTGCATCACATACTAGTTGTGTTGTGAGGCATTGCTCATTTATCAAGTGAAAATTTATTATAAATCTTTGCTCATCTTGAAGAATACTTGCAGAACAAGTTACCCACAATCCAAGGTTTTATTATATTCATAACGTATTTTCAGAGAGTTTTAATTTCTATGGAAAAAATAAAACAGGATGGCTTGACAAAATATACCTGATGTGCGGGTATTGTCCTAAGGGTCAATTTCACTCCTGAAAGACTTCCCAGATAAGGATATGAACTAGCCACGTGAAGATCTGGAGGAAGGGCATTCCATACAGAGAAACAACTATTGGAAGACCTTACAATGTAAATGTTCAAAAAGAAGCAAGCAAGCCAGCATGGCAAGGGTGGAAGGGGCAGTGTGGTAGATGAGGAAGTCAGAGAAACAGTGAGGAGACCTAACCACACATGGCCTGGAAGCGATGGGAAATTAGACTCCTATTCAGAGTACAACACGAGGGCATTGGAGAGTTATAAGCAGAGTGAAATAATATTTACTATTAAAATGATCAGTTTCTGAAATTAAGAACTTACCTGCTACAGAACTAGATGAAGATTAAATTGCACAAGGATGAATTTGGAAGCGGGGAACAAATGAGAGGCTATCGCAGTAGTCCAGATGTTTGACAAAGGGTGGTCTTAGTGGAGGTGGTAAAGCGATTAGATTCATGATAAAGTTTGGAAGCAGAGTTTACTCACTAAGGGTTTGAGTATCGGGAATGAGGGGAAGAGAGGAATCAAATATCACTTCTAGGATTTTGCCCCAAGCAGCTGGCTAGACGGAAGCATATTTACTGAGAGAAGATTGGAGGAAACCAATTTATAGGGGAGGAAATTAGAAGTTATGTTTTGGATATGACGAATTAACAATGCCTATTAGATGTCTAAGTGGATCTTGATACAAGTCTATCTGCAATCTCAACAAACTCAAGAGTTCTGTGGGTCAACAGCATTGCTCTCTTGTTCTTGCCATCCTGAATATTCCTAGATTGAGGGAATAATGGGAAAACATTCATTTATTTATTCATTCCATAAATATTTATTAAACATCTGTGCCATAAACCTTCAGGTCAGGGACTGTTCTAGCAGATGCGGGCGGGGCAAAAAACAAGATGGAGCTGGATTTTTGTATGCGACTTTTCCCTTTCAGGTTTCATTTCAAGAGTGTGGGTGAACATGGATGACTCATTTCCGTTCTTTACTAGCTAATACAAGGCTGGCGGTCAGTTTAGTGTCTGTTGCATCACACTTCTCTGGTGTTCAGTAGAAACAGTCAGCAGCCGACTTACTAGTCTGCATGCACAATGTCACCTGCCAGCATCCATTAGTGATGAATACAAAATGAAGGGTCCTGTGTAACATACATTTCCTCTCACTTATTCATGCTATCTTATCATTCTTCTACCATTTATTCTCTTGTAGTGTCCTGGAGGAAAGTATATGTCTTTGAGCTCAGGATGATTAATAGAAATTATTAGATATAGAAATAACTTGGTTTAAGTCAGCCAAAGAACCACCAAAATATTTCTGAGTAACTGAGTAATTTCTGAGGTTATTGCAGCTTTCTTGGAATTTCACTAGTGGCAAACTGAAGTCTCTGAAACTAAGAAATTACTTGGTGCTTTTCAACACTGATGTGATAGATTTTGATGCCCCCTGCTTAATGAAGGAATAGTTTTCGTTTTTCCTCTACAGAATTCTAAACCCCAGAGAGAGGCAGAAATAAAAATAACTTCTTGTTTGTGCTTTGAACTAATTCGGGTCCTGATTCAACTTTGGGCGAACCAAATCAGAGACCATAAAATACAGTCAGCCTGATTGTTCAGCTTCACTGTATATTCCACACCCCCTCACCCTTCCTTAAAACTGGTTCTTCCAGTTCGCATCTGATGATGCTATCATCAGGGGGAATTGTGCCAAACTGAGATTATTGTGTGCTATAGTCATAGTCTGGTTTCCTGTCTGGTGAAGAAGTGTTTCACAGTAGATAATAGCACTGGCCTTAGTCAATGAGACTAGGATTTGAATTCTGGCACTGCCATTCACTGGCTGGATGACCTCGGGCAAGACTCTTATTCTCTGTGTACCTCAATTTCCTCATCCGTGTTTATGGGTGAGACATACATGAGCTAATGTAGGTAAAGTACCAAGCGCAGGGCTGACACAGGGTAGGCATGTGTTTACACAGCCCCAGGATATTTGAGTGCCAGTCAGTGTTGTGGGCTCTGGGATAAAGCAGAGACAAATTAGACAAAGTCCGTGCCTTCTTCTTACATTTAGGTACTGGGTAGCCACAATTCCCTTTTTTTTTATATTTGCTTTCTTTCTACGATGGCTCTGGGAAAAGTAGCAATATAGGCAACATTAGGCATTTGATTTATCGTAGTCTCTGCTGTGTGTATGTCGTGGCCAGTCTGTGTGGCCCACCTCAAGCTCTATCCAATCATCACCAAGTCCATCCTTGCCCACAGAACCACCCCTAGGGACCTTCCCTGTACTGCACCATCATCACTCGCCTGCTTATTCTATCTACTCCCTCCCTTCTCAGTCACACAAGGCAACTGATAAAGAGTTTCTCACAACTGACACAGACCTAATATATTACTCTATTGAGGGTTTTGCTTAATTCCCCAAAAATGAATCTCTAGAAATAGAATGGTGTTATATGTGGAATATATGAGACAATAGAGGGCTATGAAGAAGTGGCCTTGTCTGTTCACAGAGCACGGTGTTTTCTTTATTGAAGTCATTGAAGAAATGACTTTCTTCTTCTCTTCTTCTTTCCCCA
Organism: Prionailurus bengalensis; assembly: GCF_016509475.1. Classification (NCBI taxonomy): domain Eukaryota; kingdom Metazoa; phylum Chordata; class Mammalia; order Carnivora; family Felidae; genus Prionailurus; species Prionailurus bengalensis. The sequence goes on along the minus strand of NC_057343.1, from coordinate 150,604,573 downwards.
TGCTTTTCCATGTTGTCCCTTTCTCTTATGTTCACATTATTCAGTTTACACAAAATATATTCTGAAGCCAACTTAAATGTCATGTCCTCCTCTGACCTTTTTTCCATTTGAAAGAAATCTCCCACCTCTGTATCTCTCTGGCCAGTCTTCTCAGTATTGTCCATTTACTTGTTAGTTCTACTTCACTCCTTTGAAACCACAAACTTCATTAGGACACATAGGAATGTGTGGGGGATGAAATCCCGGTGGGCAGCTGAGAGCTAAAGCCAGGTCAGGGCCTTTCAGAGGTTGAGCCAAGCTCTTTCCTTCCCTTTCTCTGTCTCTCTGAGCTTCTTTCTTTACTTTCCTTTCCTTAATATGTATTTTTTTCAAAAGCTAGAACAAAATTTTAATATTATCATGTAAGAAATAGTGGTTTTAATACATATATTACGATGTAATAATTGTGGTATTTATTTATTTTTAAATGTTTATTTATTTTGAGACAGAGTGAGCATGTGCACAAGGGAGTGCACAGGTGTGGTGAGGGGCAGAGAGGGAGGGAGGGAGAGAATCCCAAGCAGGTTACCCACTGTCAGTGCAGAGCCCCACACAGGGCTCTATCTTACCAACCCATGAGACTGTGACCTCAGCCAAAATCAAGAGTCCAACACTTAAATGACTGAGCCACAGGGTGCCCCATAATTATAGTAGTAGCTGAGGTGTTTTACTTAAGGTCAGTTGTGTCAGTTGTCCTTGTCCTTATTTACATGGTGGCCTCTAGCATGATTATATTCCAACCTGTAGGAATGGAGAAAGGGCACCCAAGGTTTAAGGTCACCAAACGTTTAAAGATTTGCCATATACTACTTAGAGGCCTATCTCATTGGTCAAAGCTCAGTATTTGACCACATGTAGCTGCAAGGGAGGCTGGCTAATGTCCTCTTTGGCTTTATGCCCACATATCCAGCTCAATAACTTGTGCTATTGTATCATTAAAAGAAAGAAAAAGGACAATAACTTGTAGTATCAAGGGTCTGTTAGGAGACTTTGTAGTGAACCTAGTTGTGGAGGTTTACCTCCTGAAAGATGAACATGGTTTGTGTTCTCCTCTCCCTTTAGTATTGACCAAGTTTATGGTTTTATTCATTTATGTGTTCACAGTTTTAATTCAGTCATTAATTTTATTTTTTATGTGCATTATGTTTTTGTGGTTAAACGTTTTGTCTATCTAATTCACTAAAAGGCAATCAAAAGTTCAAATTCAATGTTATTTTACTTTTATATAACCATTAATACTTTTATAGGGTATTGGAGGAATTTCAACAACTTTCTTTAAAAAAAAAAAAAGGCCAGGTATTGCTGATTTAGCCCTCTGGATACACGAATGAGGAAAGTGTGTTTCACTCTGATAAGCCTCTGGGGATCAGAAATTGCTATTTCAAAGCAGAAAGAAATGCCAGCCAGTGGCTGCAGGTGGGGGATAAGTGTGGAATATGTGAAACATACTTTTATAATTTACTTAATTCTTCAAAAATGGTTATGTGATAACTCTGCAGGGGGCCGTGGTAGGGCAGCACCTATCGAGCTCAATAAAGGCAATCAAACACTGCAAAGCATAGGAAGGGCATAAGAACACAGAATTGAAAAAACTGGAGATGTTAATTCTTTTATAAACAGTGTGTCCAATGATACCTTAATAGTACATTTAAAAATAACCTACCTTTAAATATGTGCCAAAATCCTACGTTTTTCCACATTTCTTTTTTCTACATTGGGTTTAGGAATAAGAAGCAGAAAAATCAAAGTGCTCTGCTATTATCCCTGCTTTTAGGGGCTCACTTCCCCATCATGGGTATGGCAAGATTATGGGTCTTTCCATGTCCTCAAATCAGGCGTGACTTGCTTTAAATAGATCTCTTTAAAGATTCCACATGAGGTCATATTGTCAAGATTCTTGGGCGAGATCACAAAGAATATACTGTTGGGGAAAAGAATGGGGACCTACTTAGACACACACTATCATTTATCCTTCACAACACACCTGAAAATTGGCTTCTTAGAATCTCTCTGGATTCCAAGTCTGCTGCCTGCTGTAATATTCACTACTTTACTGCCCTCTTGGCCTTGTCTAATAAGTGGTTGTGAACTACCACTTTGACTTTAGCTTTGACCTTATCTTTTGGTGTAGGTACTTAGAAAATGCTTCCTTTGTGGAAGGCTTCATTAGTTCCAGGCTCCACCTTATGATCTGAATTTTACTGGGGCTGACCCATTCACTTGCCTACCTTTTATTGTCTGCCCCAGCCTTGCCTAGGTTTTTTTTGAGCCTGGTTTTCTTCTTCTTTTATTTATAAACTGTTGTTCTTTTTATAAACTTTTGTTTCAGTTTACCTAACAGTACAAGTGATCAGACAGTCATTTCAATTGTGGAGAATAGATCTGAAAATGGCACAGGAAGTTGGAAGATTATCGGAAATGTAAAGTAAGGAAACGGGGTGGAGGTAGATTCTGAGTAAAGCCTTAAAGGATGAGGTGGGTCCGAGGTAGAATGAACACCTTTGTGATGTCACGAGTGAAAGCAGCTAAACATTCCGGTGACTCATGGAAAACAGTGCTGGGCGAGGTGGAAGGACTCAGCAGGATGCATTTAGCTGCCCTGGGTCTGAACCTTCCTTCTTATCTCCAGATACCTGTGTGTTTTTCCTGCTTCTAATTTTGAGTACCTTCCAGGATGACAGATTTGAATTTCTTTGTTAACAGGCTTTTGGTGTATTGAGAGTGATTACCATTTAATTAGCTAATTAGCTGATTAGCTTTTAATGAGCAGCTTTTAATATACAAGTCTGTTCTTTAGATGATAGCCTGCATCCATCTTTTGCTCATAAAATACTTAATATTGACCCTGTGTCCCTCTGGGGTTCATTTTTGTTTAGTCCTAAGTAGGAGTTAGATAGGTAACAAGGATGGGGAAGAAGACAATCTTTCAGTAGAGAAATCAAAGACAATTCAGTACTAACCTTTAAAGGATGTGAAGTCTTGTTGGATAAAGTGAAAAACTGACAAAATAAAATCTATAGATGTATAAGACCAAAAATGTAAGGTATGAAACACAAATTACATTAGAGCATTTGGTTGTACCATGTAATCTCTCTCTCTTTTTCATCCTGTGATTTAATTACTAACTAAGTTCTGTCCTCTAGAAAGAGATCACGTTGAATATTTTAGAGTGCAATGTGCATGGTTTTGCCACAGAAGAGCACTAATACAGAACTCTCTAGAAGATTAATTTTTCTAAATGCTCAACACATGGGCCCTAAGAGCCACTTGCATATTTATTTTTCATGTTACATTTGCTGATGGAAGTTGTATCTGGAGTTAAAAATTATCTGACAGATCATATGGATTCTTTTTAGACTAAAATTTGACAGTGTCCTTTTAGCATATAATGTCATGCTCATTCTGTGCAGAGATGCGGGAATGGAAAATGTCTCTCAGCAAAAACACTGACACCTGGAAGGCTTCTGTTAACTTCCAACAAAAACATTTGAAAAAACTGCAGATCAGATGCTATGCAAATGTGTTTCTATTTAGCATAAGCCATCAAGTACACTGTATCCTGTTATCGTGATACACATTGAAACATAATTTTAATATCCATTGGAAGAGTTTTTATCTGTGAATCCTTCTCCTAAAAAGAAATTTCTGAGAGCCTTTTATAATTACTGTTTGTTAAAATAGCATAAGCTCAGCTCTGAGCATTCCTGATCATATTGCTATCTTCCTTTCAATCCTAGTGCATTTTATGCCTCACTGAAAATACTTGTCATTTTCAGCTTCCTTTTCCTTTTTGCTTCCTCTCTCCTATTTGACTGTGAACTCCTGGAAGACAGGTTTCATGTTTATTTCACCCTTTTCCTGTATAACCTCTTGCTGAAAATTGGTGTTCAGAGGAACAAATTGTGTTGTGATGCTACACTTTTTTCATTTTGTACAGGAAGCTCCTTGAGGTTTGAAGAGAGTATCTCCCTCATAACCCCTGTACCTATTATGTTCCTTAGTCTGCAAAACAACTCGTAAATGATGGGACCATATATCAATGGGAACTGTATGCAAATGCTACATTTTATCTTATAAACCTGTTTGTCTTAGTGCTTTCAGGAAGAGAAGAGCTGTGTTCAGACAAACCACAGGAATCACACAGAATGGTTCCATTGGTTCTTTAAATTCTAACAGGTAGTTGTGTAATGTTGCTGACAGATCTTAAAGCTCCAGAGAAAGATCTGAGGCAGGTGCAAAATTTATATGGAGACACAGGGGTAGATTCTAAAGAATAATTATACTGTATTTTGTTTTCACATTCAGGTTTGGGAAACAAGTATGATATAAACAAGTTAATTAACATTTTTAACCACAACTCTCAATTAATTTGGAGCCTCTTCACCATTGGTATCTAAGGCAGATGGAAGAGAGTTATTTAAAGGCAATCTTTTTATGATATTATGGGAACTATATCAAGTAATTGAGATTACCAACTGCCACACAGTTGAATTCACAGATGAATGTGACAGTTATACCAATGAGTGATCACTGATGACCTTCTAGAAATTATAGTTCAAATACTCAGATATGGTGGGAAACAGAAAAGGTTGCAAAAAGAAGGACAAAAGTAAAAACAAACTAACAAAAAAGCTTTGATAACAGGAGGCTGTTTGGAATAAACAAGGCAATATCGTCTTTAGTTTGTGCTTTAATCAAAACCTCTGCAAGGATCTTGCCACAACTTATTACATGCATCACACAAACCTGTCCTGATTTATGCACAGTTGATTTTTGGGGCCTGTATTAGAGGTAGAATAAGTAGCCGTTTAAGAGTTTACAAATTGTGAGATCATGATTGGAGCCAAAGTTGGATGCTTAACCGACTGAGCTACCCAGGCACCCTGCCATGTAAGAGTTTCTAGTCATCTCTGTTGAAGTTAGGAAGATAAAACACATAATCCTATTTTGCATACATCCAGAATCTAATTTTGAAAAAGCAAGGAGGTGGGATCTAGAAAAAAAATAAAGGAAGCAAGACCTTTATATAAAAGTAAGCTAATTTTGGTATACAGGGAAAAGGAGTTTTTAGAAACAGACACACGACAAGAAGATACTATAATAAATCATCCCAAAATTGCAAAAGGGAATTATTTTGCTTAATTTGTTTGAAATTAGCCAAATTTATTTCAGATTTGGGGGAGGGGAGCGTAAGAAGTTGAGTGGATTTTCAGAATCTCTTCTATAACTGTCACAAGTGACTGTTTAGCTCATTACCCTCTGAAGAAATAGTTCTTTAAAGTTCAATGTGAATTTTGACAAAAGATACCTTATTCTTTTTTATTTTTTATTTTTGAGAGAGAGGGAAAGAGCACGTATGAGCAGAGGAGAGAAGCAGACACACACACACACACACACACACACACACACACAGAGAGAGAGAGAGAGAGAGAGAGAGAGAGAGAGAGAGAGAGAGAGAGAGAGTTTCAAGCTGGCTCCATGCTCAGCATCGAGACTGATGCCAGGTCTATCCCATGACCCTGGGATCATGACCTGAGCCGAAATCAAGAGTTGGATACTCAGCTGACTGAGCCACCCAGGTGCACCAAAAGATAGTTTATTCTTGGGTAATTCATATTAAGATTAAAGAGCAATGGAAAGTAAGATTTTCAAAAGGGGTGTGGTGTCATGCCAAAGAGTGGCATACCTGTGTGTGCTGAATGGGGCAAGGTGCTGACAGCTTCATGCAGAAAGCTTGCAGTAGGGTAAGGAAAAAGAGAGGAGAAATAGTTTTGAATCCATTTCCTAGATCGGTGTTATCATTTCATACTATCTAAATTCTAATCTGGAATTATTTGTTATAAGCTTCTCTCACATCGTTCTCTTCTTTTTCCATTTCCTATAAAACATGTGACAAAAAGTGTGCATGCTATTTTTGTATCCCTGTTGCTTAATAATGATGAACTACTAGTTCAATTAACTCTGTATGTTATTCCAACTTCCCACTTATCCAGAAAACCACGCTTCAGTCTTCATCTTGAGCCCTGTCTTTGGAAGGTCTGATTCAGTCACGAGTGGGACTGAGAAATCCATTTATTGCCAAACTGCTCAGGTGATTCTGAACTCCAGCTAGGAGTTTAAATCCTAAAGTCTGTCCTTCTCTTTAACCCCTTCCTCCCTCATGCAGAAAACACAGTAATCTTTCCTTTCAGATTTAATCTCAATAATGATGTAAATAATTTATGACCTCTTCTGCTTTCTATTTGCATTTGAAGGTGGGCATCAATGTGTTGAAATAAAGCATTCGTTCTCTTTGGAGATCCCACCACTTCCAGGATTATCTAAGAATCCAATTAGGGTGGTCACTCAATCCAAGAGGTTCAGTCCACTTCCCAAGGCCATCTGGCAAGAATACTGGGGAGGTGAATCTGCTCGCTACTGCACGTGCATCTAGCACTCGCACAGTATTGAATGCATACTCACAGTCATGCCTTTGGTGGCCAGGCCCTTGCCACAGTTAGCTCCATTTCTTTCACATGCTCGTGTGTGCCAAAACAACACTGGTCCTGATGTCTTTTAGACCTAGATTAATCCGTGCAAACTTTAACTGGCATGAAAATCGCCTGAGGGACTTAACAATACACAGATTGCTGGACCCCAACCATTGCATTTTTTAACTCAACAGGTGTTATGGACTGAATTGTGTCTCCTCCAAATTTATATATATTGACGCTCTAACCCCAGTACCTTAGACTGTGACTATATTTGGAGCTAGAGGAGTTAAAGAGGTGACTAAGATGAAATGAGGCCATAAAGGGGGGGCCTCTAACATGACTGATCCTCTCTACAAGAAGAGGAAGACGCTCCAGGTATGCTCACATGTAGGAAAGGCCATGTGAAGACAGAGCAGAAAGGTGGCCATCTACAAGTCAGACAGCGAGGGACCTCTGGAGAAACCAAATTTGTGAGCACCCTAATCTGAAACTCTTAGCCTCCAAAACTGTGAGACAGTAAATTCTTGGTCAAGCCACCCTGTCTGTGCTCACTGGTTATGGCAGCTCTGGCAGGCTAATCCAGTAGGTTGGGGGTGGGGCCAGGAATTTGCCTTCCTAACAAGTCTCCGGTTGCTGCCAGGGCTGCTGCACTACACTTTGTGAACCACCGGGCTTGCAAATCTTTGGCTTGCTTTGAAAAACTAGGACAAACTAATATTAAATATGGTACTTCCTGTCCTCAGTCAAATTGAGTGATGCAAGCTTCTTCCTAGCTGTCCCCCTGCCCCACCCCCTTATTTCTGAGGTTCTCAGTGTCTCTCCAAAAACCCCAACTCTGAATTGAGGAAAAAAACCTCATTAGTTAAAAAAGAGGACAAAAATAAAACAGAATGAGTGACTCACTTAGTGCAGGGGTACAGTAAGGAGTGGTAAGAAGGATGTCCTGCCGCTGGCTGGCTGCAGGACTGGGATACATTTAAGAACTACTGTTTCTTTTTGTACAAAAAATGGCATTAGATTAGATGGTCCTTAAAAGTTCCATGTGGTTTCAATATTTTATAATTTATCCAATAGATATTAATGAAATCCTGAGGAATGCTGATGGAGAATACTCAAGAGTTTTAACCATTTCCCCTTTTCCCAAATCGGTGAATGAGCAGTGACAGTAGTAATAACAATGAATATGGGGATCTCCAAAGGGGCACCTGGTGAATAGCACTCCTCTTCCCCACCAGGCTTCTAAACTTGTTGAGAAATAAGAAAACTGAGAGAAGTAGAGGGTAAGTATCACCTTGATTGTAAGAAGAAGCCACCTTGGAAGATGTGGCTGTAAGTCTTCTCCACCAATCATGACAATGCTGAACTGGGACAGGCCTCCCAGTAAGATTTAAGGCAGAGAAAAGCAGAATATATCTTTGTTTCCTGTGATTTTGGTGGCTATGCTTGCTCCTTAGAACTGTGTGTGAGTAATTATTCATTCAAATTTACTAATCAGAGAAGTTTTTCCCCAGAGGCAGAACAAGGTAAATAGAACATGGAGAGAGGCCAAGCAGGGTCTCCAGACCTGGAAAAAACACCCCTCAGTAGTGGAGAGATAAGCTTTATCTCCTACACTCCTCAGCCTCCCATGAAACTGATGAGGTTTGCAAAGGTAAACCACTTACCCAAGGTCATACAGCTGAGGAAGAGTAGAGCTGGGCCTGGAGCCCGGTTCTGACCACCTCCAGTATCAGCATTTCTCTCTGCCAAAAATTCAGCTGTGGAGATGGTACCTGGCAGAATGCAGGCAAATCTTCATACTGATACATGGGGAAAGCTAAACCCAGGTCAAAAGCCTGGACTTCAACTGGGGTAATCGACCACCACAGCAGCCATTTTCTTTGGGTATGTGCTCATTTTATTTTAAAGGAAGAAATATATTCCATGATCTTCTGATTCACGACCCCATTCCATTGTGCTAGGCCTGAGGATGCTTCAGATTTTCTTGGTTTATTCATGTTACCAAAAAGCTGTAGTGGTCTTTGGTTTTTCACAAATACAGGCTATTATATCACTTTTTTAAAAACTCGGAGTCACTGGGCTAAAGAAAAATATTGTTTCCCGGCCTTCTTCTTTCTAGTTAAAAATACATCCTACACCCTTTAGAGTTTGGGGAAGACTACTGCCCTTTAAGTCTCTCCAGAACTTTTGAATTTAAAAACTAGATGTAAAAAGAAGCTTATGAAAGTAAAATTCATATTCAGTTCATATTCATACACACACAAAAATACTAGTAACAACAGATGCCTCTGCTTGCAGGAACAGATTTATTCTAAATCTGGATACAATGAACTCCTTTTATTTCCTTAGAAAAGCAGATCTTTGGCCACATTTGGTAGAATATTTCTCTCTTCTGAGTTGACAAAATTATTTTCAGCTTATATTTTAAACTATGTGAAATGATGGAGGTTGAATTCTTCATCATTTTTCTTTAGGTATTATTTCTACATAATATTCGCTAGTGTCTAGCACAAGGCTGACACATAGTCCTATTCATTTGGTTATTCTTTCACTGATCCTGACTTGGTTCTTTGAAACATTTAATGCTCTTAAAATTTACATCACCAAACATTTAGAGAATTTCAGGTTCCAAGACGTTCAGAGATTGTTATAGTAATCATTACTGTTAGGTTAATTAACTTCCTAGTTATACAATAGATTTTCACTTTATCTCTGACCACATGCCTGTCAATATATCATGTTAGACAATTTTTACAGGTTTGAAAGACTATAAGAATGGGGTAAATGAGGAAAAATTGTATTATTATATAGGGAACATTGATCTTTGACGTATTCATACATCTTATATGCTCCCATTATGTGAACTTTGAGTATAATTTTCCAGAGACATGTTGGAAACAACTGACATTCTCCTTTCTGTTTTATATGTTATGCTAATTTGCTTCCACATTATATCACACAATTTAAAACACCAATATTTTATATAAGAGAGGCAGCAAGTACTGGGTTATTGGGTTATCAGCTGTACTACTTTGCCCCAGTCATTGTGAATCTTTCCTTCTTACTGGGAATGTCAATTTAGGCATTTCTTTTCTTTTTCTTTTCCAAAACTTTACTTGGCTGTATAATTTTTAAGATGTTTCCATATTCAATTTTCAGTAATATACAACTGAATATACCATTCAGTAATATACAACTGAAATATACCATTTCAGTTCTGAACGTTTAGTTATACCCTAACTGAATGAAGTCAGTTTTCTGTTTAACCCGTTTGGTATTCTGACATGTACTCATCTGGCTACTGGAAGTTAACTTATGGAAGTTGATTCATTCTGATGACATTAATACATGAAACAGAGTCACTTGTTAATTCAATTGGCCTATAGCTATTTAGTGCCTCCTGTGTGCAAAGGAAGTGCCACAGGAAGTACAATGATGTGGTCATGAATCATAAGTGTCTAGGAGGTCATGTACTGTGCCTAAGACCATATCCCAATTGTGTCCTCAATACTTGCCATGATGTTTGGCATGTGGCAGGTACTTAAGAATTAATAACCTGAACAAATGAATATCTGATTTACCTTAATGTAATTTATCATTAATACTCCACAAAAATTATTTTTATTAAAACATTTTTTTGGGTTTTTGTCATTTGTTTTGTGTTCTTCATAAATTTTTGAAGAGAAAATGTTTTCCAGGGTGCCTGGATGACTCAGGTGGTGAAGCATCTGACTGTTGATTTTGGCTCAAGTCATGATCTTACCTTTCATGGGATTGAGCCTCATATTGGGCTCTGCACTGACAGTGTGGGACCCACTTGGGATTCTCTCTCTCTTCCTCTCTCTCTCTGCCCCTCCCCTGCTTGTGCTTGCTCTCTCTCTCTCTCTCTCTCTCTCTCTCTCTCTCTCAAAATAAATAGATAAACATTCAAAAAATGTGGGGTGCCTGGGTGGCTCAGTTGGTTAAGCATCCAACAGGTCATGATTTCACAGCTCATGAGATCAGGTTCCCTGTTGGGCTGTGTGCTAATAGCACAAAGGCTGCTTGGGATTCTCTCTCTTCTTCTCTCTTTGCCCCACCCCTGCTGGTGCAAGTGTGCGCTCTCTCTCAAAAATAAATAAACATTAAAAAAAGAGAGAAAATGTTTTCCATAGTTACTAATTGATTTAAATAAATTTTGGTTAATAAGTAGAAGATCATGAAGAAAATGAATCTATACTATATAAATTCATAGTGCCTGGGGTGCCTGAGTAGCTCAGTTGAGCATTGGACTTTGGCCCAGGTCATGGTCTCACAGTTCATGAGTTTGAGCCCTGGGTCAGGCTCTATGCTGACAGCTTGGAGCCCACTTTGATCCTTTGCCCCTCTCTCTCTCTGCCTCTCCTTCACTTGTGCTTTGTCTCTCAAAAATAAACATTAAAAAAAATTATAGTGCCTAAAGTCATTAACAACCGAATGGCAATATTATATGTGACAAAAGACCGTTTCCATACAGTTCAAATTTCTCGTTAATAACTTACTTTAAAAAAAATCACCATTTACAAAAATAAAGAATAAAGTAATAAACCAAGGTACAGAAATTTCCTAACTATGGTGCTTAGAAAGAATAAGGAGAAAACGAGGATGCCAGAATGTTTATCAGCAGCTAAGTTGGCAGCTTGAAGTTTACTGAAACTTTCCCTACATTACATAGGATGAAGAATGTGATAGTTAAGGATGCATTCTCTCTGCGTGCTTCCTCACAAATCTCCTCCAATTAATTTGATTATGTGTGCATTGTTGGCGAGGATGAGGAGACTTGTAGGCAAAGGTTGAGGAGATGTAACCAAGGAGCATAGCTGGAGAATTTTGCTCCAGGTCTTATTATTGCCCCTAAAAGATCAGAGTTGAGCCATTTTTCCCTAAGATTGGCAGGCGAGTTTTAAGCAGTATTATGCTCAGTTTCCACAGTGCCTATTTTGCAAATAGAAAAGACAAGTCAACATTTCTTTACTCAATACAATAAAACCTAAACTCTCCCGTGACCCCCCCAAGGCCTTACAATGAGCTGTTTCCAACCAGGTGTCTGATTACATCTCCTATCACCCCCTCGCATGTCATCTTCATGTCTCTGCTCAGGCTTGACAAGGTCTTTTCCTCTCTCAGGGACTTGAACTTGCTGTTACTCTGCCTGGAATGCTGTCCTCAGATCTCCCTATGGCTTTGTCCTTCACATCTCCAGGTCCCTGCTCAAATGTCACGTCCTAATCTGACCATCCCAACTACCCATCCCATCCCACATCCTAATCTGACCATCCCTGGTCACTCTATTCTTGTGCAAGCCTAATCTTGTTTGACTTCAAATCCCCTCCTTGCCCATTTCCCACCAGACTACTGGACTGTGGTGCTGACTACTGCAGGTGGTATTTTCCAGGCTGGCATGTCAGCTGGCTTCCTGATCAACGGACGGCACTGATGCAGAGATGGAAGGAATTTCCCTGCCCCTCTGACTGGAGTGGCGTCTCCAGCGATGCCTATTTTTTTTCTCTGTGGCTCCCGCTCACTCCTTCATGTGCAGTGTGATTTCAGCTTCTGCCAGGTGACCACAGTATTTAGAATGTGGTTAATTTAACATACTGTCTTTGTCCTTCCAGCCTAGGAGTGGTAATGATGTTCTGCTTTTGCTAATCTCTGGAAAATCTCACCACCCTATTTGATTCTTCAGCTCTTCCACTAATTCATTACCTTTGTTTTAAATAGCCTGTTTCCTTAATTATATACTAATGTAATCTTATTGTTCCATTCTATTTTTTTTTAATTTTTATTAATACCTACAGTTATTTTATCTCCCCCCCCCCCGTGTTGTCTGTATTGCACTGCACTCTTACCATTTCACTTTAGTAGAATGTAAGATCCAAGAGGACAGATACTCTGTCTTATTTATCACTGTATTCTCAGTATCTAGCACAGGGCCTGGCATATGGTAATTGATCAATAAACATGCTTTGAGTAAAATAAAAGTCTAGAGGAATTTCTGCAGGTTTCAAATTCAGTACCAGTTGCAGCACACACAGTGTTTTCTTACTAATTAGTTCTTTAAACACCAAACCTAATGAAAAGGCTGTTATTTTTTTCTAATCCAGATGGAAATAGGAGTGTTTTGATTTGCTTTAGAGGAGGGTGAGGAAAAGCATCTAAGAAGTTTGATTCTATGAGATTCAGAGTTCTAAGCTGGATCAAGACTTTTATAAATCCAAATGGATTATTCTTATAAGGCTGTGGTGTCCCCATTCTTAACAAAGTGGTCTTTTATATATGGGTGTATACGTACTGTTGAATCATAATCCTAATAAGGGCTAATTGTTTGATTGATTTGACCATGCTATGATTCCTTTCAGTTTGGCTGGCATCAACAAAAACACAGAGGATTTACTTTCCAGGTAAAATTGACACATCACTTTTTGTCTTACACAAAGTCCTGATGAAAATCAGACAGATTTTCTTCTGTGGTGTAATAATTTTTAATGATTCTACTATTGAAGGTGTTTTCAGTTGGCTAAAGGCAATGTCGCTTTTCAACACTTGTATAAGCTTTTATGGAATAATCAAGACCCAAGCATGTTAAAACTAAAATGTACTGTTTGGTCAGTAACTGCAGAAAAGAAAGTCCTGGTATACTATAGTTATTTATTGGTTTATTTGCAATTCTACCTATTGCACCTATCTACTATTCAATCAGTAGTATACATTTCTGCCCACTCTCTAATTCAAAAATATTTTCAAAGGTACTTACAGCAATAAAGACCATATACAGGATAAGGAGAACAAATGAATAGTTGTAGCAATCAAAACAAAAGTAAATAATAAATAGTAAGGGAAATTGGATAGAAATTTAGCATACCAAAATCATGCCGTGAGAGTTTTAATAGTTCCTGGAGGCAAGGCCAATAGTTGGTTTTGAGTTTTCTAGCAGCCAAAACAAGAATCTGATGACTTAAAAGTTCATAGTATCTGTAGAGTTAATATATGAAGCATTACTCACAAGAACGTAAGCCTTTCCAGGTACTGAAATCTGAAAGGATTTTCCAGGGGTTCTCTCATGAAGGGGACACTCTATCCTTTTAAAAAAAAGAGTGACCTTGCCTGGTCAAGAAAGCACAAGGAAGATATTATTTCAAATATGGTAGGGGGTCAGAACTGGATAGATAGAGCCTGTCTCTGTGCCAGCACAGATGGGTGGAGTGCATGCCCCAGAGAGAAAGCCTGATGGTTTTGCTATATATTATCTAGTAAAGTCCTTTAATTTGGTAGTTGAGGCATCTGTGTTCAGAATGGGTAAACAGCTTTCCAAAAGGCTTGTAGTGTATATGAAACTAAAGAGAGTGGACTCTAATTAATGTCTCTGACTCTATAGTCAGTGTTTTTCCAACAGACTAGGTAAAAACTGCAACCTGATTTCATTTCCCCAGTTTCATAAATCAGTTATAGTTGGAAAAAGGGACTTTATAGGTTTAGCCCAGGCTGTGAGTCAGCAAACTGGTAGGAAATGAAGAGCTTAGATGTGCAGGAGTTAAGAAGCAGGAATTTTAGTGTTAATGTGGTAGGTTAGAAAAGAAAATAGATGTTGAAGCAGACAGAACTGGTATAAATTCTATCTCTGCCATCTACCAGCTATGTGACTTAGACAAAGTTAGTTATCATTTTAGAAATTCTGTTTCCACTCCAAAATGGGAATAGGGATCCACACCTTGAAGGACTATTTCAGTGCCATCATTGGCAGATATCAAGTACCCTGTTGGGCTTTACTGTATTTATCACTATTATCAGGTCAAAGAAGTAATTAAGAAAGCAAACAGTTCAACGCATATATAGACTTTGAAGGTCAGGATAGTCAAGAAGTAAAACACCAAACTGGAAACAAAAGTCACAAATTGTAAAGGCCAAATCCAAAGTTAAGATAAAAAAGCCATGGGTACAGAAGGCAGCAGAGATAGATAGGAGGACAGAGTAACACATTCTAATTGCCTGGAATAGGAAAGGCTCAATTTGATGCACCATTATGTTTAATTCAGGAATTTTTCATGTGCCTCCTCCTGGCACAGGAGCCTGTCCCAACACTGGACCCATGGGAAAAACGATGTTCATTAAAAGGAAGATGGGAGCAGACCCTGACCCAATGGGACAAAGAATGCTACTATTAATTTCAGCAAAGGAAATACACATTTCCCACATGTATTCCCTAATTCAAGTATACAGACATCTGAACTCAACCATGGAAGCTGGTGGCAGACTGTTCAACCTTTGGGGTGATGTATGTTTCATTAAAGTCTAGTTATTCATAAAATGTCAGAGGAAGAAAACAATGACCAAGTGGAAACAGCATAAATCCAGCCCTATGTTCTATCTCTCATCAGTTTAAATTTAAATATTATATTGGCTTTGTAGTCAACATGAATGGTATCAAAAATTTTCACTGCATCTTCAATAGAAAAAAACCACATATAGTATTTCCTGAATCAATTTGTTAAAGTTGGTATAGCATTGTTGTATCTATTTTTGAGATGAAATGGAGCTACATACATACAGGATCAAAACAAAACAAAACAAAAAACCAAAACCAAAACAAAACCAAAAAACCCTTCATGCCTAAGTTTTGTAAAGTCACATGCCAAAATTCTTAGTATGTCAACCAGAACCTCCACAAGTAGTCCCTGACTTCCCTTCAGATTTATTTTTTACTTCCATCCTCATAAATTATATATTCTGACCTAACCCAGTACTCCAGAATTATTCCCTGCACTTTCCTCCTTTTCTGTATTTGCTCACATTTTTTTCCTCAACCAGTGGGGATGCATTCTTCCCCTCCCCTTTTGAATGTTGAAATCCTAGTAATCTAAATTTTCCTTGTGCTATAGAATCTTCCCAAGTCTTCCCAGATCAATTAATTCTACTTATACTTCATTTTTGGTTATTGAATCAAGTCCTTGCATGCATCTGTTTCTATCCACCCCTTGACAGTGCTAAGCATTGGTGCTAAATTCTGAGTAACAGTGAGAAAAAGGGAAAAACAATGCCAGAGAAAGCCATTCTTGCCTCTTTCTAACATACAATTAAGTGGGGAAGACAAATATAAAACAAATTAATATGAAGTAAATACATAATTGCATATTACAGCCAGTGTTATAAAGGCAAGCAAAAGTACACTAGGAGAAGGGCTAAGGACTAACAAGGAGAGAGGAATAGGAAAGCATTTCTGAGGTAATGGTTAAGTTGAGAGCTGAATGTTGACTATGTTTATAGCACATGTTTGCATACTTAGGTATTTTCTTGCTAGATCTAAGTTTCCACATGCATAATGTTTTTTATTTCCTCTACAAGATCTATAGGACATTGTTTGTAGGCTGATTTGATAAATGTTGCATGCATTGAAAGGGAGCTGTCCACTTTGGAAAAACCTAACTCGGTAAATTCATCTTGGTTCTGAATACATGTTTTGAGCTCCTTTTCGTCTTGAACTGGACACTTTAGACTGTGTCCTTGATAGATCAGGAGGCACCGGAATGGGGTAAGGGGAGAAAGAATGTTTGCTGCTGGCCAGATCTTCACAACAAGATGAAGCTCAGGAGATATGAACTCTAATTTTCCTCATATTACTTTTCAATCTTTTTTTTTTTAATTTTTTTTCAACGTTTATTTATTTTTGGGACAGAGAGAGACAGAGCATGAACGGGGGAGGGGCAGAGAGAGAGGGAGACACAGAATCGGAAACAGGCTCCAGGCTCTGAGCCATCAGCCCAGAGCCCGACGCGGGGCTCGAACTCACGGACCGCGAGATCGTGACCTGGCTGAAGTCGGACGCTTAACCGACTGCGCCACCCAGGCGCCCCTACTTTTCAATCTTTGAGGAAAGGATTGGGAGGGCATTCCATGGTTAATCTTTGTCTTTATAAGGGACTAGGGGATTCTGTCATCAATTAGGGAAGATCAGTTTAAAATGTCAAAACATAAAGACTATTGTAACTAGAGCACATTGAATACTTGTATTTTTTTCTTATAGTGGGAATGTCTTTTTTTTTTCAAGATTTTTTCGAGTTTATTTATCGATTTTGAGAGAGTGGGGAGAGGCAGAGAGAGAGAAGGAGAAAGAGAGAGAGAATCCCAAACAGGCTATCACTGTCAGCACAGAGCCTGACGTGGGGTTCAAAGTCATGAATGGTGAGATCGTGACCTGAGCCGAAGTCAAAAGTCAGATGTTTAACAGACTGAGCCACCTAAGTACCTCTAGTGGGAATGTCTTTATTTCAATGCATCTGTGGATTTTTAGAAGTATTGCCACTATGATAATTATATCAACTATGTGCTATTTAGCTATCCTCACCAAAATTGATTTTCCCATTAGATACCTCTACATATCCAGCCTTCTTTGGCAAGAGAATAAGGTTGATTTCAGATTAGAGTTGGTAAATCCTAATGAATGGCATTTGGGGATGAATGAACAGGAGCTATGAAGTGCTTTGGGCACAACACTAACTTTGTACTGCTTTCTAGGATAGATCCAGTTGGTGTCGTGGGGGAAGTGTGGCTTTTCATCCTCTTCATTTGTCTTTGCTTCAACTTAAATTTGACTTTCAGTATAAAACATTCAATGCTCCTCTTCCAGGACCGAGCAAAAACCCAAACGAGTAATCTGGGGAAGAATCTGAATTTAGATCTTTACAGCAGGAGGCTGTTTGTCATATAGCAGGTTGTGCAAGTAGAAAGAAACCCAGCCCTCTCTTTCCAGCAGAAAAACAAACCCTCATTCTCCTTCCAACCAGGGCAGACCTCAAGGCATTTTTGGAAGAGTGGCAATTATTATCTTTAGGTAATTTAATACAAGACTATGATGGTGTTAGAACTGAAGTAAAAGAACTTTATAAAAGAAGAATCTTATAAAATGGAAAAGGTTTCAAAGTGGCAGCTTTTCTGCTATAGCTAAACCAGAAAAAAATGTATTTCCTCACATTAAAAACACATTTAATAGTTTGTATGAACTGACGACAAAATTAACATTATTTTCTTTTATTCTTTTCATCCAAAAGCCATAAGTGAATCCTCTATTGTTGCAACCTATGGTGATCTTTCTTGAGATATTTTCCAATTAATGGTATTGCTTCCTTAGGTGTGAGCTCCACAATTTAAATAGGAGCCTACGTTCAAAGATGTATTTCATGCTGTGTCACTTTATCAGAAGAGCAATCTGCCATTTTTTGACAGCTAGTGACTTGTGCCTGAATCGGTGATACCTTTAAAAAGAACTCATTATCAGTGTAGTGAACAAAATATGCATTTTAAAATAGTGCAGGATTTTAATTTTCAATGTCAGTGATTTTTGCCTACATGGGTGTAATGTGTTAGGGATCAGCTGAAACATTTTCAAATATTTTATATTTCAGGAGATTAGCAAAGTTAGATAGCTAAGGATCTCTCTCATTCTTCTTAGAATAAACCAGCTCTTTTCTTATGAGTAGTGCTACTTTGAAGAAAGATTAAGAACAAAGATGAAGACATGTTTCCATGACTAAGAAGTCATCTTTTGAGGAACCAAGGGATCATTAGATGCCATGAAGATATCTTTTATAAACATCAACAGATTTCACTTAAGAATTAAAGATGAATGAAATATGGACTAAGCAGTATGGTCTTGGTTAATTGTGAAAAGTTCTTCATAGTTCTGTCACATTGAAGTCAAATTCACATCCTGTGAGAAATCAGCAAATGGAAAAAAACAAAACAAAACAAAACCAGAATGGGAAGAGGTTAGAAGAACAGCATCCTGCCAGCTGACCTAAGGACATTTTTAGACAAACAATTCTAATCACTGACGGCCTGTGACAGATTATTTACACATCTCTAGTGTTGGTTATTATATGGATGCCTCAAATTATTTCAGCTATGGAAAGGTGAAATTGTGATGGTGTCACAATGAAACCTCATTTGAGAGAATCTCACATTCCACAGTGACTAATGACTGAAAATTCAGGCTTCATGGGGGAAGGGAGAAAAGTGGAAGCATAATGAAATAGCAATGGACTCAGAATATTTGGTATATTTCAGAAGGACATTTTGAAACTGGTCACGTATATTTAACCCCATACAGGCATATCTAAGTCACTGTTATGGGATTTCATGTCACCCATCTGGCCAAATACTATTTACCAGCCTCTAATATCTCCATCAGTCTCACTCTTTTCAGTAGTTGAAAAGATTTTGGAAATACCGGGAGAAATTTTATGTGAAGACGGTCTTACAGAATATGCAAAATTAAAAAAAATCAATAAGGTGAATCTATTCTCTCTGTTGTTTCCCACCAAAATGCTGTATCTTAATATTAAAAATGTCAATGTTGGCTGTTTTGGTAGTAGGACGCAGTGCTGGTTTATCTACCAGGTTTTGGAATCAGAGTGGCTTGTGTTGAAAATTCAACTTGTCCACTTGTTTGGAATCTATTAAAGTTTAGTATGGATAGTTATAAATATTGCTGCTCAAGTGAGGAACCTAGGCAGCATTCCCAACTTCTATGCTTGTACACTTTTCCAATCCACTTAATTGTCAAATCCTGAAAATCTGATCTCTTAAGTATTTCCCAGTCATCGCCTTCTCACGAGCCATACTGTTCCAGCATCTGCTACTGCTGTAGACCTTTATCCATGCTTACTTTAGCTTCTGAGGTAACTTCTTTGGACTCCTTATCTCCTGCCTTATTCCCCTGTAATTCTTTCTCCACATTACTGAAACATATAATATTTTAAAAATGCAAGTCTAATCATATTACACCATGTATTCGGATATTCCAGTAGCTTTCTTTAACTTCATAAAGTTTAAACTCATAAAATTGTACACAGGACTTCTCCTTTTCTCTCCTGCAGTACCCCAGAATGTCCCCTCTGCTGACCTCTTCCCTCTGATCCTGTGCGCATGCACGCATACACGCACACACACATAGTCTCACCCTTACTGGTCCTGACTATGCAACTGAAATGGAATTTCCTCTGGGAAATTTTCCCTTGCTCACCATAGTGAATTTGGTTTACCTTCTTCATGTCTCAATAACACAAGTCCACACCTCTCTCTGAGCACCTAGACTCTGTTTTTAACGTTAGTTTTCAGGAATGACTTTATCTTTGGAGTGTAACTTCATTGAGGCAGTGTTTGTGTCTTATATAGACACTTGTGGATTCCTAGCAAAGTGTCAGGCAACATCATTAACAAGCTCTAAAAGTCTATTGTAAGGGTAAGTGTCTAATGCTTACGTGTTACTAATTCTAGGAACATTCACATTTTGAAAAGATCAAAGACTTACGCTAAGGAAATGAATCTCAAATTGTGGAATTTCAGGCTTAGGCCAGCTGATGAATGAGGTATGTGTATATGTATGAGGGCTGTGCTGTGCCGGTATGTATGTTAAGGGAGCAGTAGGAATATGAGGAAGGAGGTAAGGATGTGGGCAATAGGGATGTCTCAAAATGCTTGAATAATATCAGGTGCTTGGCTGTTCCACCAGCGAGGAATATGGCTAATATAACTAATCTGACTACTAGTCATAGTGACTTAAACACAGTAGGGCTTATTTT
Organism: Prionailurus bengalensis; assembly: GCF_016509475.1. Taxonomy (NCBI): domain Eukaryota; kingdom Metazoa; phylum Chordata; class Mammalia; order Carnivora; family Felidae; genus Prionailurus; species Prionailurus bengalensis. Next base: position 150,584,469 of record NC_057343.1, on the reverse strand, counting down.
TCTCTTGTGGTGAGTAGTCTGGAAGTAGGTGCTTGCTGGTCCAGTGGCTCAAACATGTCGGGATAGAGGTTTGTAATTCTTTTATCTTAAGGCCCCCAAATGACTGTCAGAATTCTAGTCATCAAGATCACATTCCAGGTGGGAAGGAGGAAATGTGGAAAGGCAGAAAGGACAGTGTTATGGGAAAGTGTAGGGTGTAGGTGATGAAGACTCACCATGTCACTTTAAGGAGCTGTGTGGGATCACTCAATTAAATAACTTTGTTTTATTATACCTCTCGTTGCTAAATTTAAGGATGATCTCAAGCACCCTTTTGGAAAATCAGTAAATGTAAACATACAAATTGTATTTCAGATAAGAACTTGTGTTTTAACTTTTCGATCTATTTGTTTATAATTTTATTTTATCTACTTAATCTCATCAGCAAAATCCCCAACTTGCCAGTATTATTTACCCAAATTTATTAAGTACTCACTCTGTGTGAGGCACTGTGTTTATATCGGAGGATACAGAATATAAGAAATAAGAAAATATGAGGGAGAAGGACAACCTTCTTGTCATTTAGAAGCTCATTACCTAGCAGAGGACACAAAGATATCAACAGGTAATTATTATAGCAGGTGATCTATTCTATGAGAAATGCAAGACTTAGGAGTTTTGGACAGGTGGCATCTAGACCCACTCCAGTCTGGGCAGAGGAAGACAAAAAGTAAGATCTCCATGAAAGAACTGACAGTTCATCTATTTTCACTTTTTTTAAAGAGAAGGAGTTGAGGAAGCATGGCAGTAGTTCTAAGAAGATTAAACAACAGATATTCAAATATAGCAAGATGTGGGTTTATGGTATACTACAAGATCAGTAATCCCTGGATACACTTTGAAGGGTTACATTTGCACCCCTGTATAAATCACTAAATTCTGAAATATTATTCCAACATAATTTATTTTTCAAAAATGGTAACTCCTAGGGCATAGAACCACAAAGCTACATACCAAGATGTGGATGCTGACGGTCACCTTGACTCATTCACCAAAACTGAGTGGCTGTTATCCGAACACCACAAGGAATATATAGAAGTGTGATGAGTTCAGGGTGAAATATGTGCCTGAGACATCTGGGGAACCGCTTAGTTGAAAGAGAAAGTAGGCAGTGTGATAAACAATCTTGGAGATTAAAAGGTCAGGGATAAAAATATAGATGTGAATTCCTTCATTCATTCCATAAATATTATTGATCATATAATGCTAGATGTTGGAAATATAATGATAAATAAGAAAAGAATCCCCTACCTTAAGATGTTTCCATTATAATCATACAGGCAGAGAAGTAAAGGTTTTAAAGTGACTTTAGGTAGCATTTAAAACTAGGAAGTTAGATTGCTTTGAAAATGTAGAGAAAATAATGTCAAATGAGAAGAGATGACTCAGGATGACATCTGAAGTAGACTAACATTTAAAGGAGAATGACGGTGGAAAAAAAAAGAAGGACTCAAAACAGAAATTGAAAAGCAGCATCTGAAAAGGCATAAAGAAAATCAGAAAAGAGTGGTCCCACAGCAATCAAGAGAGGGGAGAGTTTGACAAAGGGAGTCAAGGGTCTCATTGGCTAGGGTAAGGGCTGGGAAGCTCCAGACCGAAGGTGCCCAATGGACAGAGGAATCAGGAGGTTAATAGTGATCTGGACAGGATCAGATTCAATGAATTGACAAGAGGCAGACACATTTCAGATGTGTGAAATGTGTGTTTCCTGCTCCTTTCATGAAGTATGGCTATGGTGAGGAGACAAATAGGGGAATGTGGACTTGAGAAAGTCCTTTTAATAAATATTGGATTAAGAAAGTTCCAATAGAGGTGCCTGGGGGGCTCAGTCAGTTAAGCATTCCACTGCAGCTCAGGTCATGATCTCAAGATTTGTGAGCTGAGCCCTGCATCGGGCTTGCTGCTGTCAGTGAGGGGCCCAATTCAGATCCTCTGTCTCCCCCACCCTCTCTATGCCCTTCTCCCACTTGCACCTCTCTCTCTCAAAAATAATTTTTTTTTTAAAGAAGGAGCCAATAGACAGGATGTAGGAAGGGGTAAAGAACTATAATATCCTTAAGGAATTCAGAGAAAGTGCAATCTGAGGGGAGGGTGAATGGAATTAGCCTATAGTTGGGTTTTTCTTCCACTGAAACTTGAGACAACATGAAGTTCCAGGATTTGGGTACAAGTGTGTCTAGGGGGAGGTGACAATACCTACCTGATGGCTTCTATCTCTCTGTGAAGGGGACTGAAGAGTCTTTCAGAACTCAGACTTGAGATCTTTAAGAGAATTCTCTTAAGAGAATGGTGAAGGTTTAAAATGCTATCATGAAGTTGAAGAAAATTGCTTAGATGTCCATCAAAAGAATGCCGGAGGGTCTTAAGGTCCTGTCTGAAGTTGAGATACCTTGATAATTTTCCTTGGTACCAGCTCCCATTACTGTGTGATTTTTCTCCAGAGTAGCTAAGAATTTAGATTTAGTAGCTGAGGAAGGCCATAGTGAAATATATTGTTGTAGGGCTGGGGAGAGGTTGGTTGGGAGAATAAAGTGGTAAGGAATTTGAGGGTATTAACAACAACAAAAAAAGGTTCAAACCAGGGCCTTCAGATTTTTTTCCTCCTTAAAAACTTGCACTGTCTTCTGTAGTGACCACACACTGATGAGCTAAGGTGGAGATCTTAGTCATCCACAGGCAGAGCACTGCCAGAATAGCCAGAGGGCTCAGGTTTATTATCTCCAGTGGCACAGTCTTCAGCATCTAATATATTAAGATAAAATTCTGAATTTAATTAAAATATAAAAAGAAAAATGATATCTTTTTCTATTATGTCATGCAAATGGTTTGGAAATACTGGTTTAGGAAATTTATGAGATCTCGGCAGGTTAGGGATGGCAGTGATGCCCCAAAGCTTTGACTTAGAGGAAATAAATGTTTCCATAGGGTAGAAAGACAAGAGTAAAGGGAATGTGACAATGTCATGGGGGAAAGGTACTGTGACCAGAGAGGAGAATAGAAATAAAAATTTTAAAGACTTGGCTCAAGTGTGACTAGCCGGATTGGAGTGACAGAGTGGGGCAAGGATCGGGTTTGGGTAAGATTTTTGCCAGAGAGGAAGATCACGTGAGATAATGACAGTCAACATTGCCCGCACCTCTCTTTTTATTCCCCCCCATCCTTCCTTTCTCTTCCTTTGTTCTGGTAAGATTTAATTAGGGGGTTTCATTTTAAGGATGCATGGAGATAGAAACTGAAAAATTATCAGATACTAGGGCAGCTCTTGGAATCAGATCTAATCCTTTTCTTTTCGATTTGCACCAGTGGTTCATGGCTAAAAAAAGGCTTGAACGCCATGTAACAAAAGCAGTAGATCTAGGTACCTGGGTGGCTGAGTCAGTTGGGCAACCGACTTCAGCCCAGGTCATGATCCCGTACTTTGTGGTTTCGAGCCCTGCGTCAGGCTCTGTGCTGACAGCTCAGAGCCTGGAGCCTGCTTCAGATTCTGTATCTGTCTCTCTCTCTGCCGCTACCCTGCTTGCACTCTGTCTCTCTGACTCCCAAAAATAAAATGAATATTAAAAAAAAAGATCAATTAGATACCCTTCAAGGAACTCTATATATATTCTGGTTCTTTCAACTGAGACTATAGCTGTTGTCAATTTTATTATCAAAAATAATTTTTTTTCTAATTTAAATTCCTTTTTCCTCACCTCATAAACCACAAGGGTATAAATCTTATTTTAAGATCTGACTTTTCACACCATCTTTGTTGTGTGTGTGTGGACTTTTATGGTCTATAGCTTTTCTATATGATTTTCTTTTTTTAATGTTTATTTTTGGGGGGTGGAGAGAATGAGTGGGGGAGGGGCAGAGAGAGGGAGACACAGAATCTGAAGTAGGCTCCAGGCTCTGAGTTGTTAGCACAAAGCCTGACGTGGGGCTCAAACCCAAAAACTGTAAGATCATGACCTGAGCTGAAGTCAGACACTTAACCGACTGAGTCACCTAGATGTCCCTCTATGTGATTTTCATGTGCAGAAAAACTCACATCAGCTAACTGGAATTTGTTTATCAGAAACCATCCTGAAATAATATTTTCTTTCATAGATATCTCTTAAGACAATTCCAAGTCTATAGTGTGCTCACTAAATGATTTTAATATTGGTGAGGCAGTCTGTGATTCTGTGATTGGTCACAGTAATGGATTCTATTCATGTAGTTCTCCACATTTTACTTCAAAGACATAACTTGAAGAGATATTTGTATATAAAAGACTTTCGTTTCTTTGTTCTATATTGACTTCCAGGGAAGTCTCAGTTGGAAATTCAGTACTGTTCTTATACCATTAAACCAGAAGAGAATTCTTTATTTCTCTCTTTTCCTGTTCTTTTATTTTCTTATCTTCCTTCCTTTCTCCTTTTTTCTTTCCTTTCTTCTTTGTTGCTGTAGCTTGAGCTAATTTCATTAAGGACTCTTTTTTGGAGAATTGTGTCTTTGGTTAGATAGCAAAGGGGTAGGTTCTAGACTATGGCCGGTGTTATCCAAAATTCAAAAGCCATTACCTAAAACCATTATTTCAGAAAAATTCAGCATTCTGTGAAAGGCTACATTTTGTAGTTCCAGCAGGAGCAATGTGGTATAATGTGTTACTAAATTGCTAGTAAAAGAGAACTTTCAGATTATGTAATTTTTCAGTGTATATGCAAATATGTGTAGTCTTATTGCTTGCTGTTCCAAAAAATTTCAGTCATTCAAAATGAAATGTAATAGGCTACTTTACAGAAATCCTTTAAAGGATTTCTGGGAATGATTTTCAAATCTGTATTTATGAAGGATTGAACTGTTCAAACCTAAATATGGGAGAGATAACTTGGAAATCTGTTTATAGACATTTGCACTGAGGTTCTCCAACAGGAGGGAAATAAAATTAATTTATACAAATTGTGCTCATGTTTAAGATGGGGGGGGGGGTGCTTTCTGCTATTAGATCTAGCGTTAAAGTATAACCACAAGAGGAGAAATAGTTGCAGAATGCTCTATGAAAGTAGCAAAAATGAAATGAAAATCTAAATGTGTGATGAAAAGTGAACTTTCTCTCAAGGGCAGAATTTTCAAAGGGGACTTAACCTAAAATCTCTTCAGATGTTCAATCTGTAGTATGAACATTTAATCTTTTTTGCTCAGCTTTGAAATTGTGCCCATTTAAATCTGCCTCGTGCCGTTTTAGAAAGGTCTATACATTTGAGAAGGTGTCTGAGTCATTTTTCAAATTAATGCCAAAGGCAGGAGATGAGGTCTTTGAATTTATCTTACTGGGGCAAAATCAGAAGGTTTGGAGGTTGTAATTTTAGAGAGACAAGGAAATGTATAAGCACCTACCAATTCCTGTATCTTGCTTATGGAATTGTTTGAAAGAGATAATTTAGTCTGTACTATTATTCTAGAGAATTTGAAATGACTGAGATGTAAGTAATTTCAAATGACTTAATTCAGATTCTTATGTATTGAGACGAAAGATTCTCTCCCTGTCTTGTTCAGAGGTGTGAATTTTCAGAACCCTTCCTAATAATCTTGTGATATGCTTGGATTTTTCCCAAAGCATAAAGAAGGATGGAAAAAGAATGTCCAAGGAGGAGGAAGGGTGAGAAAGTGGCACATTCCCTATCAGGTAAGTGAATTTGACACCCATATTCCTTATTATCCTTAGGGGGGAAAAAAAAAGCTTAGAATGGTCTATGTTTTTCAATTTAGTGCCCTCTACTTTTACTTTGTCTTGGAAGAATTATTTATTTTGATTTTGATTTTTTAAATTTATTCACCTTTGAGAGACAGAGAGAGACAGAGTAAAAGCAGGGGAGGGACAGAGAGAGAGAGAGAGAGAGAGAGAGAGAGAGAGAGAGAGAGAGATACAGAACTTGAAGCAGGCTCCAGGCTCTGAGCTATCAGCACAGAACTCAACTCAGGGCTGGAACTCACGAACTGCGAGATCATGACCTGAGCCGAAGTTGGACACTTGACCGACTGAGCCACTCAGGCACCCCTGGAAGCATTATTTTTGATGTAGAAAATTAAAAATACATGAATGCGTTTGACATGGAGAGATATTCAAAAATTATTATTTTTAAAGGTGAATTTTTTTTCCTTGCTAAAGTGAATGGAGTTTATAATCCTATAAGCTATTAAACTAGATGTCTGTGTGATTCTTTTCTGAACTAATGGTGCCTGACAGAGGGTATTGTTTGAGACCTGTTTTAACAAGCCACCGGTTACCTCATTTTTCCAGGTTTTATTCACTATATTCAGGGCCTCTCAATAGCTCTCTTTGCTCTTGAAGTAAAATAATTTTATTCATTAATTTAATTCATTCATTGAGGTATTTGCTGATTGTGTAAATACTGAGGAATGTATTCACTTACCTATTCATTTAAATAAGTCAAAATAATATTGAAAAACTACTCAAAATAATGTATAGTTCTGGGTGCTGGGGGGTATTCATTAATGACTAGCATAAATGACTGTCTCTTTTGAATCGCTTACAGTGCAACAGAAGGTGTGTTCAGAAACAACTATAATACAAGAAAGAAAATAGTGCTTCAGAAGAAGAGGGCGCCATAACTTAGGGTAGTTCAAAAGAAGATGAAATTAGCTACACACTGCTTTGGTATTTCATGTCCATTAACTTCTCCACCTTGCAACCAGGAATAATTGCCAATTGATTATTTCAGGTGAAAAAGATGTACAGTTGGAACCTGCTTAAAAGAGATTTTGTTTATCTAGCATCTTCTGAGTAATTCTGGACCTCAAACACCTTTAACTGTTTCTAGGTATTGAAATGCAGATATTTGCTTGCCTTCTTTCAGAAGCCAACTTCCTCTGCTGGGTGGTGGAGGAGAGGCCAAGAAGACATTCAGTCTAGCGGTCTCTCTTAAGTACTCTGTAAGATCATGCATATCTTCCTAGATGCTTCTAGTAGCCTTCTCAGGTTACCACCCAGGCTGGGAAAATTGTTAACATTTATTCCATTTCACATATGAAACTATTTCAAGTGCAATTATAAGGTAGGATAGGAAATATTTAAAAACTTGATAAATAGGACTTTTCCCCAGAGTACCAGAAAGACGGTACTTAAGTAATTTAGGCCCTTCCCAAGATGGTCTTGTGAGTTTCACAAGTCCTAGGTGATCCTACTTCCCTAAGATTCTTACCCTCTCTCTAGCATGTTTTTCAGTTCTCTGTGATAATACCCGTCCACTTCTCTCATTAAGTGCCATCCCACTCTCAATGTCCAACTCCTTCTCTCTGCATTTGTTCAGTCTGAGGTCTTCATCTGTACAAAAGCTTCTAGAGTCCTTAGGATGATCAGAGACACAGTTGAAACCTAAGCCCTTTTGCTGTCTTTGGTTTTCCTACTCTTTGGACAATTGAACTGATGTGAATGGCAGACATGTTTATTAAACTGTAACATGCTAAGAGTAAACAAATGCACTTCTCTCAAAGACAAATATGAATTTTCAGGAACAGCAGAGTCCAAAAAATACTGAGAAATGAAATGTTTCTTTAATAAACAAGTTTCCTTTCCTTTCCGATGGAGCCAGTGTATCTATTTATTGAGTTACCAACGATACCAAAACTTAAAAGCTTACACAAGCAACTGTTTGTTCAGCTTATGATTCTCTGTGTTGGTGATTTGAACTGGGGTTATATGATCACTTTGCTCCTGATTGTAGCTGCTTGTGTCCTACTCTTGTGTCTGTTGTCAGATGGTAACTCAACTGGGGCTCAGTTTATCACGGCCTCTTTAACATATCAGGTAGTTGGTTCATTATTAGCTGGAACGACAGGACTGCTTGGGCTACATGTCTCTTATCATTTAGAACATCTACTCACATCACTCATTATACCTGCACACGTCATCCACAACCCTGCACACATCATCCACATCCCTGCTTGCATCATCCACATACACATCTGCTCATGTTACTGACACACCTGCTCACATCATGCAGTATACCTGCTCATATCATTTAATAGACTCAATAGGGCTTATGCACGTGTAAGCAGAAAAGTTCCCAGATAAACAAGAAGTCCAAATCCCAAAGTGAAGAATATTTTCAATTCTCTGTTTGTGTCACATTTGCTAAAGTACCACTGAACCATGCAAGTCACATGATTATTTTAGATTTAAGGGGTGGAGAACTGCATTTCACCTAAGGATGACAAGACCTACAAAGTTATGTGGTGAAGCTACGGATGTGGCAAAGGAAAGCATCAATGATGATTTAAAAAATCCTTAAGAGCTATTTTTAGGCAGAGTAGATATTGGTTTTTCTTGCTTAGAGCCTAACAGAATAAGAAAGGAACTACATTACACTGCAGTTTCTGGCCCCTTAGCTTGAGAAGGAGTCCAAGCTGATGGTTCTTCACTTTCCTGCACATCTTCCTCTAGCCATGGGGAAGGGCAGAGGTTGGGAGAAAGTGAAGAGTTACCTAACTTTTCCAACTGCCATGGATATTGACAGAGTCAGCTCCAGAGACAGTATACATATAAGATCAAATAAAAGAGTGATTTGGCATGCTTTAAACAGCAGAGGTAGCAAACAGGAGAGTTGAAGTTACTTCTTGGTCACTGAAAACAACCACTTGATTGTCAGTGCTGCTGTTGATCCAATTTTTAACTTGTTTAAAAATATTTAGGGGCGCCTGGGTGGCGCAGTCGGTTGAGCGTCCGACTTCAGCCGGGTCACGATCTCGCGGTCCGTGAGTTCGAGCCCCGCGTCGGGCTCTGGGCTGATGGCTCAGAGCCTGGAGCCTGTTTCCGATTCTGTGTCTCCCTCTCTCTCTGCCCCTCCCCCGTTCATGCTCTGTCTCTCTCTGTCCCAAAAATAAATAAAAAACGTTGAAAAAAAATTAAAAAAAATATTTAGACAAACTATAGACTTTTAGCCAAATAGATATATCAAAAATATAGAAAGCTGACACATTTGAAAGATTTTTAAATCACCCTGGGTTAAGAAGTTATTTCCTGGGGCGCCTGGGTGGCGCAGTCGGTTAAGCGTCCGACTTCAGCCAGGTCACGATCTCGCAGTCCGTGAGTTCGAGCCCCGCGTCAGGCTCTGGGCTGATGGCTCAGAGCCTGGAGCCTGTTTCCGATTCTGTGTCTCCCTGTCTCTCTGCCCCTCCCCCATTCATGCTCTGTCTCTCTCCGTCTCAAAATAAATAAACGTTAAAAAAAGAAAAAAAATTAAAAAAAAAAAAAGAAGTTATTTCCTAAAATACCTATTGAAAGGTAAATGTATTTCTAGAGAGTGAGGACTGAAAAAATAAAATAGGTAGATAGAAAATAAACCTTTGTTGGCACATGAACAGATACTCAGGTCAATGGACAGAATAGAGAACCCAGAAATGGACCCACAAACAAATGGCGAACTAATTTTTTTTTTTTAATTTTTTTTTCAACGTTTATTTATTTTTGGGACAGAGAGAGACAGAGCATGAACGGGGGAGGGGCAGAGAGACAGGGAGACACAGAATCGGAAGCTGGCTCCAGGCTCTGAGCCATCAGCCCAGAGCCCGACGCGGGGCTCGAACTCACGGACCACAAGATCGTGACCTGGCTGAAGTCGGACGCTCAACCGACTGCGCCACCCAGGCGCCCCTGGCGAACTAATTTTTGACGAAGCAGGAAAGAATTTCCAGTGGAATAAAGACAGTCTCTTCAGCAAGTTGTAATGGAAAAACTGGACAGTGACATGCAGAAGAATGAACCTGGACCACTTTCTTACACCATACACAAAAATAAACTCAAAATGGATGAAAGACCTAAACGTAAGACAGGAAGTCATCAAAATCCTTGAGGAGAAAGCAGGCAAAAACCTCTTTGATCTTGGCCTCAGCAACTTCTTATTCAACACATCTCCGGAGGCAAGGGAAACAAAAGTAAAAATGAAATATTGGGACTTCATCAAAATAAAAAGCTTCAACACAGCAAAGGATACAATCAACAAAACTAAAAGGCAACTGACAGAATGGGAGAAGATATTTGCAAATGACATATCAGATAAAGGGTTAGTATCCAGAATCTATAAGGAATTTATCAGACTCAACACTCAAAAAACAAATAATCTGGTGAAGAAATGGGCAAAAGACATGAATAGACACTTCTCCAAAGACATCTAGATGGCCAACTGACACAGGAAAAAATGCTCAACATCACTCATCATCAGGGAAATACAAATCAAAGCCACAATGAGATTCCGCTTCACACCTGTCAGAATGGCTAACGTTAACAACTCAGGCAACAACAGATGTCGGTGGGGATGCGAAGAAAGAGGATCTGTTTTGCATTGCTGGTGGGAATGCAAACTGGTGCAGCCACTCTGGAAATTGGTATGGAGGTTCCTCAAAAAACTAAAAAATAGAACTACCCTACGACCCAGCAATTGTACTACTAGGTATTTATCCAAGGGACATAGGTATGCTGTGTCGAAAGGACACATGAACCCCAATGTTTACAGCAGCACTATCAACAATAGCCAAAGTATGGAAAGAGCCCAAATGTCCATCAATGGATGAATGGATAAAGAAGATGTAGTATATATATATATATATATATATATATATATATACACACAATGGAGTATTACTCGGCAATCAAAAAGAATGAAATCTTGCCATTTGCAACTACGTGGTTGGAACTAGAGGGTATTGTGCTAAGTGAAATTAGAGAAAGAAAAATATATGATTTTACTCCTATTAGGACATTTAGACACAGAACAGATGACCATAAGGGAAGGGAAGCCAAAACAATATAAAAACAGGGAGGGGGACAAAATATAAGAGACTCTTAAATACGGAGAACAAACAGAGGGTTACTGGAGGGGTTGTGGGAGGGGGGGATGGGCTAAATGGGTAAGGGGCATTAAGGAATCTACTCCTGAAATTATTGTTGCACTATATGCTAACTAATTTGGATGTAAATTAAAAAAAATAAAATTAATAGAAAAAAAGAAAAGAAAAGAAACCTTTGATAGAGTACAGTGCAGACAAATTTTATGAAGGAGGTACAAGGAAAATATGATGATTTATTACACTGAGGTGTCCTAAGAAGTCAAGAAGCAGCGTATCAAGAAGCTAGATACATAATGAGTTTTCAGGAAGGGAACGATGCTGAAAATATACATCATTTGTTTCCTATTGTGCCTAGTTCGGAACTGTATGCTCTCATGTGATCAAGTCCTGCATGCACACTTTCTCCTAATATGGTTATCAAAGTTTCACCTTTCGGAAATAGTTTGTGACAATAATAGAGTAAAAAAATGTTGCCAATCAAGCTTCACTAGGGAAATAGCACATTTTTTTTACCATGTTTTTTCTCCTAAAGAATAGAACTTACTGTGTTTGTCTTTCACATATTTTTTAAAAGGAAAATTTTGTAGAAAAATTGATATGATATACTTTTTTTTCAGTAAGAGCTATGGAAGGAAAGCCAGAATCTGCAGTTTATGTATTTGCATTTTCCTACACTCTTGTCATTATGTTAAAAATAGAACATTTATTCCATGATGACACTGTTAGAAAATATATATGTTGAGTGAATGAGGTTTGTAGCCAATATTCTTGCAGTTTATAATTTACCTCAATTCACACAATATATCCCACAGATGTATAATCAAGTAGATAACCAAAAAATTGAACAAATGAAGTTGGGAAGTTGTATATGAGTAATGAACTAAGTGAATTTTATGTTTTTTTTTTTTTTTTAAGTGAGAAAGTTGCATCCTATGTATGGTCTTTCTATGACCTATGACCTTTCTATGACCATCCTATCCTATGGTCTTTCTGAAAGAGGAAAGGGCTTATAGAAGACATAATATTTCATGAGGTCTTTCCATGAAAGAAAAGCAAAATTGAGTCATCTGACAGAATATTCTAGGCTCTTTATGCTTCTGATATTGTTGGTAGTTTCAAAGTAGCCTTTCGTGTTATTTTTTTAGCATAATTTTTCCCCAGTTTTACTGAAATACAATTGACATATAACCATGTGTAAGTTTCAGGTACATCACATAATAATGCTTTAAGTATATACTAAGAAATGATTACTACACTAAATTCTTTTGTCTTAGTTTTAAATTCTTGGTATCTTCATATTAGTATTACATTGAAAATAAGTATATAATGACCTAACTGGAAAACACATAAACAGTTACAATTGAAACTAGTTTAGTGTGCCTTTAAGAAAAGAAGAAAAGGAAGCCTTCTTCTGTCACCTACAATACAAATATATACAGATCTTCGACTCCTTGCTGTACATTTGGGATATTCTCAGTCTGGAGGCTCTTTTTATAGAAAATGTCCAGACCACCATGCCACTGAGGTGTTTTATGTCCTAGGATCTAGTTTCCTTGTACATCTGTAGGCAGCTCTTGCTTTTATCTTCTCAGCTAAATTAGTTCCTGTATGTTAAAAAGGGGAAGCGGTGAACCGCCCCCACGGAAGACTTTATTTGGTTTTTAAAAGGGGGTTTGTTACAGTCCTGCTGTGGTTATTCTAGGAGACAATTTTAGCACTTTGAGCGGCGTGTTTTCCAGAGGAAGTGTTTCAAGAAGAATTTTGCAAAATGTTGAAGGTTAACGCAGCCTACTAGTTGTTAAAGGTCAGGACATGTTTTGTGATTAAGTTTGAGCGAATTCTTGGGTAATATGAGTGACAGGAATTAATAAGGAAATATAACACAGTGTACGCATTTCCACACTTTCTTGTTCCTACAACATACAATTCGGTATACACTAAAATTTCCTCGCATTTCATTTTTCCTTCAATTGAATATCTTGTTGGAAACAACGCAAAAGGCTTTTCAAGTGTTAGTGGGTGATAATTTTACATACAAACAATAGCACATTGTTACAATGGTGAAAGAGGACACTGATAATTGACTCTGATCTTTCTTAAATTATGGATGTATTTCCAGATATGCAAAATTCCTTGACACAGTACAGTATTAGTTTGTTCAGGACACATGATTGGAATAATCTATTTGTTGATATTATGATGCAATAACTTGAAATTCCATACATGTTATAAAAAAATCTAGATAAGCAAATTAGTGTTTTGCCCACGAAAGACATACTCATTAATACGAAGCTAGTTTTATAGTTTTTAATATGTGTTATCAAAGCCATACTTTGAATTGTGAATTGACTTTTTGTTTCTGACTGAGGTATCAGTTGTTTTGACATCATGTAGAGAAACCACATGTGAAACCGTATCACTGCTTCCATCCCCAGAACATGGCAGGTGCTCAGTTAATGTTGTGGAATGTATTCTAACCAAACAATGCAGAGTATGAAGGAAAAATTAATTACCTATAAAGAATATTAAATATCTGTTAGGCCTAAAAATGTCTTTCCAAGAGAATTAAAGAGGAAATTGGCAAGAACCTAAAAATCTTGGTGATTGACAACCCTTTCTTCCGGGGTCAGCCAACAAGAACCAAAGGGCTCATCACCACACCTATCATCTCCATTTCAAAAATATTATTAAATGGGAAACAGTATTTGCCAATAGTCCTTTTTCAAGCAAGTAGCAAGAAAATCTCCTAATGGTAATTATATTACACTTATAAGCTTTTGCTGTTGGCCAGTGTGCTACGTGATTTACAAATGGTAACTTAATCCTAACAACAACTGGATGAGGTAGATAATAATACCACCATTTCACAGATGAGACAATTAGAATATAGGGCAATTAAATCACTTTCTGGTCTTTGAAGCAAAAAACAGAGAAGCCATTGTTTGAACTCAGTCACTTTCTAACCTAAACTTGGTCATACACCCTAATAGGTTAGTTTTTATGTTCTGGTAGAAAGCACATGGTTAGCAGCTGCTGTCAGCTTCATTGCTGATGAAGCATATTCTCATTCCCTTTACTCAAAAAAAAATTTTTAATGTTTATTTATTTGTGTGTGTGTGTGTGTGTGTGTGTGAGAGAGAGAGAGAGAGAGAGAGAGAGAAAATGTGCAAGTGGGGGAGGGGAAGAGAAGGAGACCCAGAATCTAAAGCAGGCCCCAGGCTACGAACTGTCAGCACAGAGCCCAACGTGGGGCTCCGACTCACAGGCCCTGAGATCATGACCTGAGCCAAAGTCGGATGCTTAACTGACTGAGCCACCCAGGCACTCCTCATTCTCTTTCCTTTTTAACAAAATCCCATTTCTATGCTGGTTTGTACAGTAACTTGATTTTTGTTTTTATTACTGTGTTCTCTGCCACCTCCTACCCTCCCTGCCACCAAGAGAACTGTATAGATTGAAAGGGAGAATTCTACCTGCTTGTACAAATTTTCCCAAGTGTAAAACTTCCTATAGCAACTCCAGCGAGTGGCACTTTGCAAGGAGAAGTGTTTATTACAATTATTAGTGTGTGTGTGAGTATGCGTGTTTAACAGAACAGAGTGCCGACAAGGTCTCCATCCCCACAGAGAATAGGATGAGAGCAAACTCATGATGAGTTCACTATAACGTTTATTTTAGAAAGCAGGAGAAATATTGCTTTCAGTTTGCTGCATGTTGCAAACATCCCTCTAAGGCAGGCCCTTGTTGTTGTCACTTAATATCACTTTTACTTTTGCAGCGTCCCCAGCCACAGGCCCACATTCCCGCCGATCAGCAGATTCCCGCAGCGTCTGGCTCCCACTCAGCTCCTCTTCCTCTATCTCCAATCTCTCAACGCATAACTCAAGGTTCAGCATCCTGCTTCCCAGTTGTGACATTTTAATCCACTGCCCCCACTTCCTGTGTTATTCCTTTTTTTCAGTCCTCTCAGTGGTAAAAATATCATTTATTCATTATCAAGGTGTTTACATTTCATTTTCTTTGTGTTTGTTTCATACCACGGTCTGCCCTGCATTCTTGCCCAAATACAGTGAAAGCTCCCCAGGACTAGGTTGTTTCTTTAATGCTAAAACCAGTGCTAAGTGCCAATAGTTTCTGCTTTGAATCATATAGTCAATATGAAAAATAAATCAGGATGCACCCCCACCCCTGTGCAGGGCCCCATTTCTCAGCCTCTCTACTTCTCCTAGTTTTCCAGTAGTATTTTATAGGCTTTCTATGTATAAAGGATTGGTGGAGTTATATGTGCTATGTTTGTCTATATTCAGTCTGTCAGGGACTTGGGTTTTTTCTTAATGTTTCTCAAATTTACCCTTTCTTTTCCTTTTCAAATATCCCATTATTGTCAGACCTTTATGACAACATGCCAGAATTATGGATTTAGCCTTGTCCAATATGCAGAAATCAGCTCATCTTTGCCCAAGCCTAACCTGCATGGCTTCCTAAAACATCTCCCTCCCCCTGTGTCACCCACCCGTATCCGCCCATTACAGAAACTATAATGTCCTCTTGACCTATCAATTTCAAGTTCTTCAGCCGCATAGCCAAGTCTGGGACTACATGACCTATATAGATTTTCCATTGCTCCTTAATACATGTAGTCTACTTTACCCACACTGATTTCATCTGTTAGCTCTCCACATACACTATACTTGTTCCAGTCTCTCTTTGATTAAGGGATGTCTTGGCTACTCTCCTTTGCTTACACTCGGATGAGATCTTCCCATGCCCTTATAAAATATAATCTGGACATGCAGTCCTATTTTAAAAAGTACAACTACCTTTCCCAAATGGACGTGGCAAGAATATTTATTTAGAAGATTAACTTTTAATTGTAAATTTTCCCTGTTTCTTTACTTTACTCAACATTTAGATTACAATGTCCTTAATGTTCACGTTCGATGTAGTTTCCATATTGTTTAGACCTAATTGTTTAAGAAGCATCCTGGATCAGAATCCCATAACGGTCTTCATTATCAACATAGGTCTTCTGCATTTTGAGAATAGGAAGAAAAGTGGTCAACTTCCAAAGGATTGGGTTTATCCTTGGCAAGAGAAAGGTTCTGAGAAGAATGTTAAATCTTTAATCTGTTTTTCATTTTTTCTTCTTCTAACATAATAGTACTCTTAACATCAACTTACAGATTTTTCTGTTCATGTCAGAAAATATTTTGTAAGATCAGATTCATGTTATTTTTAAAAACAGCTTCTGCAAACCATAGGCTATGTTTAAAAGTAGGAAGTCTCTTCCCTTATTTTCTTAGAGCACTGCTCTAGGCAATTAGAATACATCAAAGTGGCTTCATGGACAGAACTCAACCTTAGCTCTGTTCTGATCACCTGTGCAGTATAGTCTCACCACTGGGGGCCATTGGTCTCGTGGCTTTGTTTCCTGCTCACTAGACTGCCTGGCTGATGGGCTCAGGGTGTGACTTTGCTCATTTCCTTTTTGTCACCTCACAAAGCCCTGCTTTGTTTGTTTTATCTGAGACCTCTGTGCTACCTAGCTAAGCCTGGCTTCCTGTTCAATGCTGCTCACTATGGCTCCGTGGTCCTGGCTCAGTTGGAAGAAAATTAACTGAGAGTCTGAAAGTCTACTGAATCTTAATGACGTCCTCAAACTTCTTCTCACTTACCCTCCATTGCTGGAACAACCAGGTCCGAGGAGGAGGTTGTAGGGGTGACTCAAATATTTAGATTTTAGCACAATAAAAATGACCAGCTTTCTACTAGCTGAAACTGCATGGAGTAGGAGTGGAAACCCCAGGACAGAGTATGACTTTCTATCATGTGTATGTGTTTGGGTTAAATAGTACTTCCCACTACCTTATGTCAGTGAGGAACATTAAGAGTTTGACATCCTTCATGGTGGCAATTTAGGGAATCACACCTGCTTACTGTAAGGAGAAATTTGAAGGTTTTCATCTGGGGTAAGCCAGAATCTGGATTTAGAAAGGATAGCTGTGAGCCCATAGCTAATATTAGGAAGAGATGGAACTTTAATAATGAAAAAGGAGTAGCATTCCTAGAGAAGATATGGAGGACCTACTACTTCCTGTATACACTGAATAGAGATGTTTCTTTCGCAACCAACAGTGGACTCTGCAAGAGAAGTTTTTTGAAATAATTGGACCTGCTAAAGGATCATTCTAGCAGGAAGGACTTTTCAGGTGTTTTTCTTACAATTACATCTCCGAGAGGTATGGATACAAATGTGAGACCTATAGACATAATGAGGTCTATAGACATGATGGGACAGGCTTATACCAGTGGAAGGCAAATAGCCAACCCTCTGAAAACAGTCCATACTAACCAAGGGCAAGTAAAACCACTAGCGAGTAACCCATGCCTATGAATTCTCTGAATTTACAATAGACCTTGGAATGAAAGCTTGAGAGAGTCTCTATCAATTTACATGTAAATTGGTACAGCCACTATGGAAAACAGTATGGAGGTTCCTCAAAAAATTAAAAAGAGAACTACCATATGATCCAGCAATCCCATTTCTGGGTATTTGTCTGAAGAAAACCACTATATCAAAGAGATCTATGTGCTCCCATGTTAATTGCAGAATATCTCACAATGGTCAAGATATCTATGGTCAATGTAAGTGTCTACTGACAGATGAAAAGATAAGAGAAAATGTGATATATATATATGATATATATGATATATATGTATGTATATATATGTGTGTATATGATATATATATATATCATATATGTATATATGTGTGGTATATTATTCAGCCATAAAAAAGAAGGAAATCCTGTTATTTGTGAGCACAAGGATGGACCTTGAGGGTATTATGCTAAGTGAAGTCAGTGAGACAGAGAGAGACAATTAATGTACAATCTATCTCACTCACATGTAGAATCTAAAAAACAGCAAACTCCTAGAAACAGAGAGCAAAATGGTGGTTGTTAAAGGGTGAAGGGTGGGGAAAATGGGTAAATGTTGGTCAAAGTGTACATGCTTTCAGTTAGAACATGAATAAGTTCCAAGGATGTAATGCATAGCATGGTGACTATAGTTAACAATATAGTACTGTAAAAGTAGAACTTCAATGTTGTCACGATAACAACAACAAAATCATAGTTACATGAGGTAAAGGATGTATTAACCGATCTTAGTGTTGTAAACATTCCACAATATATATATTAATCTAATCATCTTGCTGTATATCTTAAATTTACACAATGTGATATGTCAACTATATCTGAAAACTGAAAAGTTTATTAATAAACTGAATAAAAATTTATTTATAATTTTTATTTTTAATTTAATTTAATTTAAATTTTATTTAAAAATGTATTAATAAACTGAATAAAACTGAAAAACTGAAGTGAGTCTAGGTAACTTGACTGAAGTCAAAGGTATCAAATTGTGCTGCTTGTTTACATTTTTTGCCTTATCACCACACAGGCACACCACTATCATAGTATATTATATATAAATCATGTATAATCATGTATAAGTGTATATAAATATGCACATATAAAATTATCATGTAGCATTTTGCTATACAATAAAAAATGGGAAATGGTAGCTAAAACACACAAAATATTTTTTTCCAAAATGAATTTTACCTTTAGAAAATATTTAATTAATAATAACCTTACCTTTCCAAAATATCCCTCTTCCAAATTGGGCCCTTTAGAAACAGTGGTGAAATAAATCAGTCAGAGAAGGACAAATACCATATGATTTCACTCATAGTTACAATTTAAGAAACAAAACAAATGAACAAAGGAAAAAAGAGACAAACAAAAACCACCCCTAAATATAGAGAACAAACTGGTGGTTGCCAGAGGGGAGGTTAGTGGGGAGATGAGTAAAATAGATAAAAGGGATTAAGAGTACATTAATCTTAATGAGCACTGATGTAATGCATAGAATTATTGAATCATTATATTGTACACCTGATGCTAATGTAACACGGTCTGTTAATTGTGCTTGAATTAAAAAAGAAATGGTGGTTTGTGAAGTTTTCCAAATAAAAAAAATGATTTAAGAGAATGAAAAAAATTATTCCATGGAAAAATATCAGCATAGTGCCAGTATAGTATAGAATTCAGTTCTACATTAATGGAATATTTATAAGCAGCTCTTTGAAGGGGACATTTTCCTGTAGGAATAACTTAGTGCTTGAGGGTCTGAACTCTGGAACAAAGTTCTGAAGCTCAGGTTCTGCCTCTGCCATTTACCAGTTATGCAACCTCATGCAAGTTATAGACATAACTGTGTCTCAGTTAACTCATCTTAAAAATGGGGATAAAATAGGATTTACCTCATGTGGTTGTTTGGTGGATGAAATGACGCTACGTAAAGTACTTAGAACATAGCCTGGCATGTAAGAAGTTTTGTGCAAGGATTAGCTGTCATTAAAACACACAGGTTGCCAACTAGTTTGAAGGCTGTTTACAACTTTTAAAAAAAATATTTCAGTATCATAAGAATGATACAGATTTTTATCTTCTCTTGACAAATAAAAGGAATCTGGCCATATGGTAGCATATATTACCCCTCTCACTGCTAAGTCTGCTTCTCTCCTTCTGTTCAAGTTGAAGCCCTGGGTGGAGCCACAGTGCCTTCAAGGCCAAGTACCTTGCAGGCCAAGAACAAGCAGGACTTGGGCTGATTGGGACCCATGTACTGGGCATTCTTCCTCCCCACTCACCTCTTAAAATTAATTACTTTTTTAAAAAATGTATAAAAATGTGAAGATTTAGGAAAAGTCAGTGAAGACTAAATCAGATTATTTCCATAAAATCTGTAATGAAATGTCTTGAGAATGTCTCTCTTTCTTTCTTTTCTTTTTTTTTTTATTCTTTTACTTTTTGTTCTGCCACTCACTGAGTTTCAACTGTCCTCGCCTTTGGCCCCATCCTGTGGTCATTCATTCCTGTGTGCCTTCTATGCTCTTCTGTGAGAATAATAAAAATTCAGCCCTTAAAACTGCAGATGAGTTAATAAACAGAAGGTTGGCCCCAATTAACATCTTTCCTCACTCATGTCTCCATTTTTAACACCCCCTTTGTTGCTTTACCTTTGCTGTACTTAATTAAAGACACTTTTTTTTTCAGAGTTTTATTTTTGTAGGTGAGACCCATAAGCCAGCTAGCTAGTCCGACAGCAAAAGAGTAACCATGAAAATAAATCCTTTCAGGGAAAACATCAATGTTGAAATATTTCATTTTCACACCATTACAAACGTTATTCTAGCCCATGATACTCTGACATCTAGATCCTATAATGATAAGGACATCACTCCTAGGTCTGACGTTACTTCATTTACCTGAACAAATAAGACAATTTTCAGGTACCTTTCTTGTCATCTGACATAATGAAAGGAATAGTTCAAATATTTGTGCTTACATATGCATTAACACCCTGATGGTAAGGTGATAAAGTTCTCAAATTTGTCTAAACTTATACTGTGTTTTTCTTTATTATATGTATTATAAGATCTTAACAGAGGCAGCATTTTCCTTTAAATCAGTGACAAAATGTCACTCAGACTCATAAGGCTGACTCATTTTAAAACTTACTTTAGAAATGTGTTACAGTGTTATGCATTAAATTACAGATTTAGATGATATTCTTTATGGTTTTTCTGAATTGTGAGAAAAAGATATGATAATAAAATGTTAGGCATTTCGGTATATTCTGCTTTGAGTTGTCAGTTGATCATTTAATGGCAAACTTGGGTTTTTTTTTTTCTTTATACATGATATTCAGAGTAATTTTGAAGTTGACATTTTTGCATTGCATGGAATATTTTCACTGCTCCAGCTTACCATAAATTATTTCATCTCTTCCTAGTCTACTTTAGAAAAAGCATTTTTAAATTTATAATATCTGTCCTGAAATATCTCAGGAAATTTCATTTGTTTTGGCACATAAACATAGCAGCGTACTGGAACTTTTTTCAGGGTCAACATTTCCTTACCACGTTTCTAAAAAGTGTGACTTTTCAAACCCTGACACAGGTAGAAAGATAGTTAAAGGTACAGTCTTCACTGTTTGGCTTCTATTTTTTTTAAACTAAATCAATATTATTAATTTTATTTTTAAGTAAATTGATTTTTTATTTTTTTATTTAAAAATGTTTATTTTTCAGAGAGAGAGAGAGAGAGAGAGAGAGAGAGAGAGAGAGAGAGAGACAACGAGCACAAGCAGGGGAGGGGCAAAGGCAGAGGGAGACACAGAATCCAAAGCAGGCTCCAGGCTCTAGGCTCTGAGCTTGTCAGCACAGACCCCCACGCAGGGCTTGAACTCAAGAACTGTGAGATCATGACCTGGGCCAAAGTCGGACGCTTCAACGACTGAGCCACCAAATTGATTTTTTAAATGTAATCAATTCAATAGGTAACAAAATCATCTTTTAAAAATTAGAAAACAAACTTGGAAGTATGTGAAGTCTGCAAAAACTGCCTTCCATCAATCTGCTTTTCCTGTTTTCCTTGCCCTGTCATTCACACACTGGTAACCACTGCCATTAATTTTGTAATTTGCCAGTTACTTCAGGCAAATACCAGCCAATAAAAATATATATTCCTGTCTTCCACTTTAAGCAAAATTTGCCTCCTACCCAATTTTTTCCCACCTTGCTTTGTTCAATTCACAATACATTTCACAGATGTTTATGTATAGAAAGCTTCCTCACTGTTTTTTATTGGTGCACAGATGCTGTTGTTTAGACATACTACAATTTTTCTAATCTAATCCCTGTCAATGATAGAACATTCTAGTCCTTTTCTTTTGCAAACAATGTTGCAATGAATAATATTATTTATTTTCACATGTGTAAGTGTAAGATACATTCACAGAGGTAGAACTACTTAGCAAAAAAGTATATGTATTTGTAATTAAATTTTTTCCCAAATTGCTTTCCATAGGCATTGTGGCAATTTACATTTCTACTAGCAACGAGTGAGAGTGACCGTTTCCCCACTGTCTTGTCAATAGACCATGTAATCGAAATTTTCATTTTTGTTAATCTCTTAGATGAAAAATGGACTCATAGCTTATTTTAACTTGGTATTTGTCTCATTGTACAATTAATTTGTACATTGCACTTTGTATAATTAAATTGTACTTTGTATTTCATTTTCTATTGACTCTCTATTAATGTATTTTGACAATTTCCTATTGTGTCACTATATTTTCTAATTGTTTTCTAGGCACTCTTTATGTTATGGAGCGTGGTCTGTGATATAAATTACAAATTTGTCATCAGTTTGTCAGCTTATGGTATGCTTTGCTGCAGAAGTTTAAAAAAGTCTAAAGTATTTATCAATTTTTAATTTTAGGACTTAGAGTTTTTGAGTCATCTTTAGAAAAGTCACCTCATTTTAAAATTACAAAAGGAATTTTCTCATATTATTTCCAGTGCTTCTATTTTTTTAAAAATCAAGTGTTTCCTTTTTTCCCACTTATCCTTCCTTTCCTCTTTCTCCTCTTTTTTTTTCTTTCTCCTTCTTCATAAGAGAATACGGAGAATATCCTTGTGACCTTGAGGTCAGGAAGTCCTCTTCAACAAAACCCCAAAAGCAAAAATCACAAAGGAAAAGAATGACAATTTTATTCCATCAAAATAATAAACAGGTGCACATGAGAAGCCACATATAAAATGAAAAGAGAAGCCCTAACACAGAAGAAAATAACTGCCCCACAAAAATATGCTGTTTTCTAGGAAGTAAAGAGAAACCCTAAAATAATCAATATGAAAAATACAAATAACCAAATAGAAATAAGTGGGTAAAAGATTCGAACAGGCAATTTCACACAACAGGAAATCCAGATGGTCAATAAACACATGAGAAGCTGTTTAAACTGCAGTCATCAGGGAAATGCAAATTTAAAACAAGAAGATACCATGCTTCTAACCATTAGATTTGCAAATATCAAAAAGTGCGAAAATATCCAGTGATGGGAATCAACTGTCCTCCCAGACGACTGACAACGAGTGATGTCTGGACTATTACAGCTTCTTTAGCAGTGGTTGGTAGCACTTAAACCTTTGCTGTATTTGAAATTAATCTGGGTGTATGATGTGAGGTATAGATTTGACTTCTTTTTTTTTTTTTTTAGTGAACCCAGCTGTGTGCACACCATTTATTTACACCATCCCTCCTTATCTCCCTGACTTGAGATGCCATCCGAGCCATATACAGGCGCGCCTTGTTCTAGTGTGCCTCTCTCGGCTGCACTCTGCAGATACAGCATTTTATACAAACCGAAGGCTTGTGGCAGCCCTGCATCGAGCAAGTTTCTCAGTCTCATTTTTCAACAGCATTTGCTCACTTCCTGCCTCTGGGTCCCATTTTGATAATTCTAGCAATATTTCAGACTTTTTTATTTTGATATTTGTTATGGTGATCTGTAATCAGTGATCCTTAATGTTACTACTGCGATGGTTTGGGGCGAACCACGCCCACATAGGACAGTGAACTTAATCAGTAAACACTATGTGCACTCTGACTGCCCTGTCAACCAGCTGTTCCCCTTCTCCTTCCCTCTCCTCAGGCCTTTCTGTTTTCTGAGACCCAACGGTATTAAAATTAGACCAGTTAATAACCCTGCAATGGCCTCTGAATGTTCAGGTGAAAGAACTGCATGGCTTTCACTTTAAGTCCAAACCTAGGGGTGATTAAGCTTACTGGGGAAGTCACCTCAAAAGCCATGAAAGGCTGAAAGCTAGGCCTCTTGCGGCACTCAAGTTGTGAACGCAAAGGAAAAGTACTCGAAGGAAATGAAAAGTGCTACTCCAGTGAACATAGAAGCGATAAGAAAGTAAAATAGTCTCATTGCCGATGTGAAGGCAGTTTTAGTGGTTTGAATGGAAGATCAAACCAGCCACAACATTCCCTTAAGCCAAAGCCAACACCAGAGCAAGGCCCTCACTCTCTTCAATTCTGTGAAGTTTGAGAGAGGTAAGGAGCTGTAAAAGACAAATTAGTGGAGGATGGTTCATGAGGTTTAAGGAAAGAGGCCATCTCCTAGCATAAAAATACAAGACGAAGCAGCAAGGGCTGATGTAGAAGCTGATGTAGAAGATCCGGCTAAGATAATTCATGGCAGTAGCTACACTCAATGTAGAAGCTTTCAGTGTAGAGGAAATAACCAACTTTATATGGGAAGAAGATACCACCTAGGACTTACCTACACAGAGAAGGAAGTCCATGCCTGGCTTCAAAGTTTCAAAGGACATGCTGACTCTCTTATTAGCGACTAATGCAGTGGCGACTTTAAGTGGAAGCCAATGCTCATTCACCATTCTTGGAAGTCCTAGGGTCCTTAAAAATTATAATAAATCTACTCTGCCTGTGCTCTATGAGTGGAACAACGAAGTCTGAATGACAGTACATCTGTTTGAAACATGGTTTACTGAATATTTTAAGCCCACTGTTGAGAACTAGTACTGAGAAAAAATGGTTCCTTTCCAAATATTACTGCTATGGGGTCCGATGGAGACATACAACAGCCTCCTCAAATAACGTCCATTCCGCAACCCATGGATCAAGGAGTAATTTCAACTTTCAAGTCTTATTATTTAAAAAAATCATAAGGCCATAGCTGCTCTAGATAGTGATTCCTCTGATGGGTCTGAACAGAGTGAACTGAAAACCTTCTGGAAAGGATTCAGCATTCTATTATTTATTTATTTGTTTGTTTTTTATGTTTATTTATGCTTATTTTTGAGAGACAGAGAGAGAGAGAGAGAGAGAGAGAGAGAGTGTGAGCAGGGGAAGAGCAGAGACAGAGAGGGAGACACAGAATCCAGAGCAGACTCCAGGCTCTGAGCTGTCAGCACAGAGCCCGAGGTGGGGCTCAAACTCACAAACTGTGAGATCATGACCTGAGCCAAAGTCAGACGCTTAACTGACTGAGCCACCCAGGCACCCGTATTTATTTTTTTAATGTTTATTTATTTTGAGAGGGTTAGAGGGAGCATGAGCAGGGGAGGGGCAGAGAGAGAAGGGGAATAGAGGGTCCAAATCAGGCTTTGCACTGACAGCAGAGAACCCGATGTGGGGCTCAAACTCATGAACCGTGACATCATGACCTGAGACAAAGTCGGACGCTTAATTGATTGGGCCACCCAGGCACCCCAAAGATTCACCATTCTAGATGTCATTAAGAATATTTGTGGTTTGGGGTGCCTGGGCAGCTCAATCAGTTAAGGGTCTGACTTTGGCTTAGGTCATGATCTCACAGTTTGTGAGATCAAGCCCCACATTGGGCTCCTCTGCTGTTAGCACAGAGCCCACTTTGGATCCTCTGCCCCCCTCCCTCTCTCTGCCCCTCCCCTGCTTGTGCTCTCTCTCTCTCTTTCTCAAAAATAAACATTGAAAAAAGGTAACTATTTAAGAGTTTCTTCAGAGTAGAAATGTAATTCACAAAGAAAAGCATTAGGATAAATACTCAAAGGATAGAGGGGAGTAGTAGGAGTTCTATCAGTCTTACAGTCTCATTAATAAATCTTTCAATGAAACTATTTTGGAATTTTGTACCTTTTGGAGGCTTTTCCATGACAATTAAAATAGGTATTCCTCGGCCAACCCAAGTGTCCACTGATTGATGAATGGGTAAAGAAAATGTGGTATATATATACAATGGAATATTTTTCAGCCATAAAGAATGAAGTGTTGTGATTTGCAACATGGGTACAGCTAGAGAGTATAATGCTTAGCGAAATAGGTCAGTAGGAAAAAGAAAAATACCATATAATTTCACTCATATATAGAATTTAAGAAACAAAACACATGAACAAAGGAAAAGGAGACAAACCAAAAAACAGACTCTTAATTATAGAGAACAAACAGATGGTTACCAAAGGGGAGATGGGGGGGGGGAGATGGGTGAAATAGGTAAAGGGGATTAAGAGTACATTTATCTTGATAAGCCCTGAGTATATATTTAACCATACTGTAATTAGAATAAAATAAAATAAAATAAAATAAAATAAAATAAAATATCGAATAGGTATCTCATTTTGCTTAATTTGAAATCCCTGCTTTCAAGTACACTTCCTAAATAATCTTATCTAACTGGAATTTTCTCTACAATGGCCATTGTATTTCTAGGTTGTAATTCCCGTGATGACTGCCAGCAGTTTGGTAGAACCCCAGCCACAGATGGAGTGGAACCACATTTTTGTCCAGCATTATTTTACGGCTCAAACATGATGGTTACACAACCAAATTCCTCAGTACACACAACAAGCTTAGATCTAGCCATTTCTGATAGATGTCTGCAACTTCCAGTATTCTAGGTCTTCGACATAAAATAAGCAAGGGCGACAAAGGTGGCGTGCTTGATTCTTTAGGATTTAAAGAACTTATTAGCTAAGCCTTTCGGTTTCTTGGAGTTAATACCTAAAAGGGATGTGCTGTGCGCTGGGGATTGTGCGTGTTTTACAGCGTACCTCGTGGCACAGATGTTTTTTTGAGGTTGGCAGATGACCTGCTGTCAATCTAATCCATTCTGTGATAAA
Organism: Prionailurus bengalensis; assembly: GCF_016509475.1. Lineage (NCBI taxonomy): Eukaryota > Metazoa > Chordata > Mammalia > Carnivora > Felidae > Prionailurus > Prionailurus bengalensis. Next base: position 150,558,059 of record NC_057343.1, on the reverse strand, counting down.
CTTATCATGACACAGGAGTCTTCTTGAGGTGGTGAGCCCTCTAATAGCCTTTAAATTCTCAGTTGGTGCCTACCAATTTTTGTGGCTTTTTGGCCTCCAAGATCCCCCACTAGGAATAACCTTTATCTATACAAAATAAGACAAATGTGTGTACCTTAATGTAATGACAGTAATGCATCCTGGCCACAAGACGACCCTGTGCTCACCAACGACAATTCTGTTGGAACCCGGCTGAAGTTTTCCTCCCAGGAATCAGTCTGAAAAATCAAGGGACCTGGCATTGGGCAGTCTCTTCTGCCAGCTCAGTTGGGCTCTGAGAAACACCGCCAGCTCAGCTCAGCTCCAGGTAAGTGTGCCAGCTCAATTGGGCTCCAGGCATAACCATCTGCCAGCTCAAGCTGACTTGCCTTGCAAAGGAGAGTCAATTAGATCAAGAGCTCAAATCCAAAAAACAGTGAACTCAGAACCAAGAGGAACTTAGCTATAAACCTAAAAAACAGTAAGAGAGACAGTGAATCCAGAGGGTTCATGGATACCATGCCCACGTCTCTGTGTTGTTCTTAAATGCTGCTGGAAGTTTGATTCCAATCCTGTGGCTGCCACCAAATCTGTTAAGTAACAAAATTTCAACCCAGTAAATTTTAAAGGTCTAACTGACTTTCCTAAATGATTCATGAATCATCAGGCAGCATGCTATCTAGCAAACAGAGGGGTGCTCCCTAAACATCACTTTTGTACACACTGGGAAACCAAAAAACTCATTTGATTCGCTTTGTTACAATATTATTGTGGTGATCTGCAACAAGGTCTGAAGTATCTTTGAATTCATATGTGCGTTTGGGTCAGTTTCTGAATTTACCAATCTGTTTCTTTATCCAATTACATGCCACTACCACACTGTTTTAATTATTAAAGCTTTAGAATATTATTTAACATATAGTAGGGGTTACTCTGTTTATTTTCATTCTTTTTGGTTACACTTTTCTAGTGAGTTTTCAGGTACTTTTTTTTTATACTGTCTTTGTTTTGATTTTGTACTTGTTTCTTTTCCATTAATTTAGTTGTTATTAAATGGGTTGGACATTCCTAGAAAATCTGTTTTCTGTAGGTTCCATTCCAGTTAAATAGAGTGATCACCACTTAGAACATTTCTCCTCATTTTCTGCCAAAGAGCAGCTTCCTGCTTCCTGAAAATATGGCAAGAAGATTTCTGATTCTTTTTTAGATTCTTTTGTAGAGTCCCACATCTGCTACTCTAACTGCTACCTGCATTGCTCAACACAGTCCCTGAACACTTTCTGCAAAAAAAACGGATTACAGTTTTTGGATTTCAGCATGAGTATTTCATCTTTTGAAAGTTGTATGTTTGCAGGTGCTTTTGGAGATCCACTCCAAAACTGACATGCCCCACTTTCTTCTCATCATTAACTCTCATATTGCTGCTACCCAGTCTTAATTGTTTTTGTCAATTCATAGTTACATTCAGGGGCCTGCAGATTATATGTTTCTCAGCTTCTCTGAAAGGATCTTTATTTAATTTTTATTCGCTTTTCTTGTTGGTTCTGTATACTTTTTGGAAGAGCAGAGTGAGAGAGGATTCCTGAATTTCATAGCTAGGTTCTCACTAGAAGTGCTGATGTTGCCGTTTTCATATTCCTGTTCCAGTTGACATAGATGTGTCTGCAGTTCTGACCATGGAACACCACTGTGCCCAGTAAGCCACTTTGGGCTTTCCCCATGCCTGAAGAATTTTTCTTAAAATCCCACCAGTGACTCCCTTCTTCTTATATAACTTACTTAGACTTGTCCTTGAAATTTATTTGAAGTATCACTTCTTTTTAAAGTTTTTTTTTTAAATTTATTTACTTATTTTGAGAGAAAGAGAGTGGGGGGAGAGAGAGAATCCCAAGCAGGCTCCACACTGTCAGCACAGAGCCTGCTGTGGGGCTCTATCCCAGGAATGGTGAGATCATGACCTGAGGTGAAATCAGGAGTCAGACACTTAAACCGACCGAGCCACCCAGGCGACCCAGAAGTATCACTTCTTTTGGAAGCTTTCCCTCACTCCCTCTGTCCTTTAAAACTTCCTTTGTACTTGTATTCCACCCTGTGATGGTACCAAGCTCTTATTTTCCTAAACCACAATTATCTTTTTTGCTTGGTTATAAACTCTAAAGGGTATTTCACAAAGTATTCTCATGAAATGCTTCTATAGGATGTTTTCACTGTTGTGAAAACAGTGTGGTATCGTCGAGTGAATTTGGGAAATAATATGTATTATATTCTGAGTCTTGGAGAGTCACAATGCATATTAAAATATTAGAAGTCTCAAAAAGTCCTAAGGAAAAAAAGTTTGTTATATTTTTATAACCCCAAGTAACCCTAAAGTATTTGTTTATAAAACCTCCATTTATGTGTGACATGTGTTAATACGTTCTGTCTATACAAAAACATTCTCCTTGAGGGTGCCTATGGCAGGACCTCAAGTTTTCAGCACAATTCCTGGAATGTGGGAACCATGTAATGTGTCTTTTGAATGACTTTATCTTATATACTATCCAAGATATTTGTTTAGAGAAACATTTTATAAGATCGTTTTTCACCCACGTTATTGTAATGGCATTAACTGGAGAGCCCTGTAGGCCAGTGGCAAGTAAATAGATTTGACTTCAATGTTGGATGCTATTTTTGAGGCATGGGGTCCTTTGTTGAGCAACGATATTAGGAGGGGGTGGTGAGCAGGGACTTGGAAAACATATATGGGGAATAGTGAGACGTTTTGTATGTTTAGTTTGTAGAAGAGAATGTAAGGAAAACAAATTCTATCTACAAATATTTGAACAATACTAAGATATCCTTTCTGCAGCCCTAAATTCCACACTAGAGGGAAGAAAACACATACTTGTTACAACCTAACAAAATACGGAGTCCTTTGGGTGAGAGCAAAGGGAGTGACTGGTCTGGTGTGAGGGATGGGAGAGGGGTCTTCTGGGTGAGTCCCCAAGGAGGCAGCATATGAGTGTACTTTCAAGGGTGAGCACATGCACAGTACTTCATGTCATGACACAATCTGCCTTCCAAGAAAGCCCTGGGTGAAAATCAAGAGTATTTCTTTGTAATGGAAAACTGTCATGTTTGGACAGGAGAGTTGTTTCTGTCACTTGATCTATAATGACCACTTCTGAGTTGTGACCTAATGGTAGCATGTGATGGCTAAATGTATAAAGCATTTTTCAATTTGCCAACTTAAAAGTGAATTGTTGGATAATATTTTCTTTTTTAGGTTTAGCAACTGTTCAGCTGATTCTGTTCATGATTATCTATTCTTGGTGAAGATTTAAAAAAAAACAAAGTGAGAAATTCTGTGAAATTCAAAAAAAGTGTTGATATTAGGTGGCTCAGCATATGACTGAAATATTTATAGTTTTCACTGAAACTTCTTAACTATTAGTGGATCATTCTGTGAGCTACGTGAATTCAAAATATCTCTTTCAACTCATTGTAGATTATGAGAGTTCTCTGCGAAGGCTGACCATATTCAGAAAATAGCTTGTTCCACAATTTTGGGATGCAATTAACTCCAAATAATTGCATTTATTTGGAATAAAAATATAAATGATTTTGATTAGACTTACATTAGGAAAATAGCTAAATGTGAAGTTTCATATTTCTAATAGTTTCTCTATACAACTTTTTTTTTGTTTTATTTCAAGATTTCTAAGAAATGGGGCCACTGTTTTAGAGTTTTACTGTGTAAAGTACTTAGTTTAAAATTAGCATAAATTGGTTGCCAAATGAAACTGTGAATTCCGCTATTCTGAAGATGTTTAAAAATACATTATCTATCTGAGAAAGTTGAGAGATGGTCTACCTGATTCTGGATATGAGTTAGTTGACCATTCATTCATTCATTCATTCACTAGTCCAGGATATTTATTTTAAAGTGATTTACTTTAAAAATACTTACAAAATACTTCCCATTATTTATAAGATATTATATATACAAAAAAGGAGTTAGTTCTCTCAGTATTTGTTGAACAAATCACCTCACAAGACAGTGCAATTTAGGAGAAAGGATGCAGGCTTTAGAGTCAGACTGATGGGCATTTGAATCTGGGCTCTGCTATCCACCAGCTATGTAATTTTTGGCAAGTTATTCAAAGTCCTGGGTTTGAACATCAAACAAGATAAAACTTAATAAGCACCTAGAACAATGTCTGATACCAGTAGGCATGTGGCAGCATGATTATCATGCAAACAGGCATAATGGGTATAAACATGACCTTATTTGCCCTTGTTCTAGTAATGACGACTCTTAGTCTGCCTATTTCCAAGACTACTTTGAAAGAACTGTGAAACGCTGAGCAATAAATAATACCATAGAATGATGACTGTCTGTAATTAATTATATTTAAACAGTTTGAGTTAACGTTCATAATCATTTCACATTTTAAAAAGGACATTCTTGGGGTACCTGGGTGGCTCAGTGGGTTAAGCGGCCTACTCTTGATTTTGGATCAGGTCATGATATCATGGTTCGTGAGTTGGAGAGCCTCGTCGGGGTCTGCGCTGACAGAGTGGAGCCTGCTTGGGATTCTCTCTCTCTGCCCCTCCCCTGCTCATGCTCTCTTTCTCTCTCTCTCAAAATAAGTAAACATTAAAAAAAATAAGTAAAAAGGCTGTTCTTCTGGGTGGGATCAAGGAAGACAGTTTCCAATATAAGGGAAAGAAGCTGTTAATAGCATTAAATTCTATTTAAACTTGCATGCTTTAAAATTTTTGTGTATAGAAAAGTTCTAACAGTTCTTTATTTTCTGCTTATTTAGGTAAGAAAATAATGCAAGTCAGTTTAACAGATTCTTCTTAATTTCTTCAGTGTTTTCTATAACTTACTTTCCTTTATTTTTAATGTTTATTTGTGAGAGAGAAAGAAAGACAGAGCACATAAGGGGGAGGGACAGAGAGAAAGGGAGACACAGAATCCAAAGCAAGCTCCAGGTTCTGAGCCCAATGCCAGGCTCAAACTCATGGACTGAGAGATCATGACCTGACCAAAGTCAGATGCTTACTGACTGAGCCACCTGAGAGCTCCATGTTTTCTGTAACTAATAAACCCTCATTATTAAAACTTGACAACAACTCAGGGCACTTGGATGGCTCAATCTGTGGAAGATGTGACCATTGATCTTGGGGGTCATGAGTTTGAGCCCCACATAAAATAAATAAAATAAATATGAAACACTGGACAACAACTCATTTCCATATGTATTAGGAGCTCATTTCTCCATACTTTTGAGACAGTCAGTTCCTGACAATTTGGGTATTATTTTCTGCCTTTAATTCTTGACTTTGGAAACAACTTGTATGGAAATAACATCTATAAAGTATTGTACTGTAGTCACCTATGTCCTTTTCTTATTGATAATTGAGCTATGGCAAGGAAATGGTTACTAGATAATATTATTTTGTCCGACGAGAGGCTGCCACAGAATTGGACTAGAGTTTGAAGTGGTCTTGAAAACATCTTGGATCACCTGGGTCCTACTCACTTTAAGACTACAGAATCTAATGTAAATTGGAGAGCTTCAATTATTGAACATTAATTTGGGTTTCTTCTAATGATGACCTGGCCTCATTCCAGGGACCTAATATAATCCTCAGCCTCTTTTTCAGAGAAATCAATTCCCTAAATGTATATTTCTAGACCTAATATCATAACCTTTGTACTGAGAATTATCTACATTTATTTGGCTTCCCAGAGAATTCTCCTGACATAAGAAGTTCCTGGTCCCTGCGAACTATTCGCTGTGGTTTGGTGGGTGATTGTGGGGTGTTTCAGCTTTGTATTTTCCATTGGTAACATCTGCTTTTTTCATATGCTTTAGTTATATAGGAAAGATCTCTAGAGGATGTCAAATGCTCTTATTCCTTTCCTGGATATTCTTTAAAGTATATTTTCAAACTTCCCCACTAATTAAATTCTTCCTTTTCCTTTTCCTGTTTAAAAACTTCATTGTGTTATGCAAAATAGAGGCCTTGATTTTAGGGAAATGGGCTACATTATCATTTACTCCTTGAATTGTCAAAATAGGAAGTGATTCCACCAAATAAGAAAAGAAACATGTATAAAAACTACACTTTTTTTGAAAACACAGTCAGCAGAGTTGGGGGTTGTGGAGAGGTGGGAAAGAGACTGGAACATACTAGCTTATTACATATGTGGCAATGCTTGATCTTCACCTATCAGGTTTTAAATTGTCTATGTTACCTGGGCTGAAAATGACAAGCTATTTTGTTATCAGTTTTGTGGTCCATTCATTTCATTTACAGGTGGTGAAAGCCTCCTAAAACTTGGACCTGACCATGTTTGCCTCCCACATTTGCTGTCTAGGTTGCTAACTCCTGTTGTAAATAGGTGCTCGTAATCATTCAACTTTAGGGCATTTATCCGTATGTTTCTTCAAATAGCCTAATGGTTCACCATCACTAATCATCATGGTGTCTTCTTACAATCTTGTATCAGCCATTTTCAAGGAAGATTAGTTATTAAAATGCCATTCCAAGTTTTAAAAGTTTTGAGATCTGAAGAATATTTCCCCCTCACATTTGAATGAATATTCTTTAGAAAGAAATCAGCTATGTGTTGATAAGAATATGCCTAAAGGGCAACATGCTTATATTTCCTTGAAGAAAACAGAACTGACATGATGTCAATTTAATAACAGATTGTATTTCAGTCTAGTGATGACATAAGCAATTAATAAAAGCCAAGTGGAGTTCATTTTGATATATGATACCTCAACCATATCTTCTATTGAAAATGCACTTTCTGGGTGCATTTAGCTGAGTCTCTCTACACATGCCATCACTCAAAATTATTAATAATAGTTTTTCTAGATTTTCTTGCCCCACCAACTTTTTAAATTACTTTGCTTTAATTTTTATTATTCTACACTCCAAATTTTTACTCAAGTTTTAAGTGATCTTTATCATTTCTAGCAATAACAGCCAGTGTTTTTAAGAACTTATTATGTGTCAAACTGTGTGAATTTTAAAACTTTACATGGATCATCTCACTTAAACACAACTAAAACCCTATAAAAAAGTAATTTGTCTCCATTTTACATCTGAGAAAAATTGAAATATAGAGAAGATAGTTTACCTCAAGTTATGTGAACAGTGGTGAGTCTAGAATTCAAACCCACACCAATCTAAGTCGGCATTCTTAACCTTTATATTATTTGTTAACTAAGTGATATTATTTGTTAACAAAGTGACAGCTGTCTGTGTTTCCTTGGCATGCCATTTGACTAGCTTTCCACCCTGCTGCTTCATAGGAGCTGCCTGGTTTGCTCTGTTTTTCAGCAACTACCCTCCGTCATGCATCTAGCTCTCTGTATTTTCACCTCCTGTATTTTCACTTCTTTCCTAATTTAATTCCCAGATTGTTTTCTTCCTAGTCATTTATATCTTGTTCCAATAGCTGCTCTGGTGGCCTTTAGAGAAGCTGAAGTGCTTCTTTCCCTTACCACTGACCACAGATTAGGGACTGCTCCCCAATCCCAGCAAAGTGACTGAACTAGTACTAACTGCTGGAAAGAATTAGAATGTCTTATTTTATTCCATAAGACATAGCCCATTTTTAATTTTGACCCAGTCCTCTTTGTAGTTACTTGCAGGGCCTCCCTCCCTCTGATATGGTTTGATTCACTCCTTTTTATAAATTATAAATGTAACATGTAGTTTTTAGTACAGCTAAAAAAATTAAAAAGTAAAAGGTGAATAAAGAAAAAAGTAGTTTTCTACTCTTCTTGAGATAGCCAGTCACATCAGTTTGATGTGTATCACACCAAATATTTTTCTATGGTCTTACAAACACATACTTATTACTTATAATCAATTGCATGTGTGTGTGCTTTTGTATGTATACAATATATATATCTTATTTTTTTTACAAAAATGGTTGTCCTAGACATTATACAAGGATCCTATAAGCAGATGTAACTTATTTTTTCAGTAGCTGCATGATGTTCCACATTGTGGGTACAGCAGCCTTCTTCTGATGATAATCAAGCTGTATCTCAATTATTGTCACCACAACCAAAGCACAGGCTATTTTGGGGCTAATGCTTTTAATTAAAATGTTTTTTTCATGTTATTTGTTTTTGAGAGAGAGAGAGACAGAACGTGAGCAGGGGAGGGGCAGAGAGAGCAGGAGACACAGAATTCGAAGTAGGCTCCAGGCTCCAAGTCATGAACCATGAGACATGGGGCTCCAAGTCATGAACCATGAGATCATGACAAGAGGTACAAAGTCCGATGCTTAACCGACTGAGCCACCCAGGCACCCCAAATGCTTTTAATTTTTAAGATATACATATAGACAATCCTAAAAATGGCTGAGTGTCATAAAAGGAAAGCCACAGTCTCAGGAAACATTTATGCCAAAAGGCTATTAAAAATATTTTTTCCTGCAAGACTGCTCCTCCAATACTTATTTCTATTTCCACTCTGTTGATGAGTAGCCTTGTTTAATTAAAAATTAAATTAAAATTTTATTTAAAATCCTTTAAAGTTATAAACTCAAATTGCTTATTCCTTATCAACCAGTATTTATCAAAGAATAATGTTAGAAAACATTTCCAGGATTTAGTTCCTAACAACATCATGCTGAGAATGGCTTCATGTTTTGTGAATGAATCCATTTGAGATTCATTTTTTTACATTTTTAATGATTTATTACACAAATTATCTAGATATCGAAGTTATAGTAATGCTACTAGTGGAGGAGAAGGGAAAACTTGAAAAGAAATTGGATTTTCAGGGTTAAAATGTAGAATGCTAAGCGGTTCGGGAGCGTTTAGCCTAAATTTTCAAATTTTAAGGAGCTCTTCATATTTCATTTCACCATATAACATGTACTCAAGACGGATGAATGTGGCAGATGCTGCATTTATACTTACTCCAAAATTACCCAGTAGCAATTTATAATGCAGCAGACTTCATTATATTAGTAACTTCGTATTATTTGTATGAATCAGCTTATAATTATCTAAGTGTCTGGCTTATCTACGATTGAGGCTCAGCCAATAGCTACTTTTTGTTTTCAAGGGGTCATTTAATCAAAATTTAAACTGTTGATCCTGATCTTTCATGGGGTATTTTGGTGCTTATAAATAATGCTGTTTATCTTTTTCCTTTTTTATCGATTCAAGGCACTTAGGCTTACATTAAATTAAGGGAGACATATTTGGACTGATATAAATGGACTAGACATTTATATGTGCAAATTACCTAACTGTACTTCTAATATCCATTTGTTTCTGTATTTTGCCCAGAATTTGGAAACAGATGTAGCAGTAATGATCCCAAATGTTTAAATAAGTTGGATAGTATTGGAGCAATGTCTAGCTAAACCTGAAGGAGAAAATGCAATTGACATTGATTGACACTTCCCACTTCGAAAATAATCAATCTAGGAGCACCAGGGTGGCTCAGTTGGTTAAGTGTTCAACTTTGGCTCAGGTCATGATCTCATGGTTCATGAGTTCAAGTCCTGCATTGGGTTCTGTGCTGACAGCTCAGCCTGAAGCCTACTTCAGATTCTGTGTCTCCTTCTCTCTCTGCCCCTCTCCCACTTGCACTCTGTCTCTCTCTCAAAAATAAATAAACATTAAAAAATTTGTTTAAAGAAAATAATCAATTTATTTAACAAAAATCAAATGAGAAATGCTGTTTAGATCCCACAGTTTTGTCAAGGACACCCAATTTTGTTATTGTAAACATCCTTAAAAAATGAATGTTGGTTTAATAAGTGAAGAAACAAGCACTATGAAATATGGCAATTTCACCAGTGGTTAAAACTATAACAAGCAAAGTTAGGATATGGGCCGGACTAGTGTTTTACTCAGAAATTTTTTTGAATAAAATGATCTTTGTGAAACTTGACAGGGGAGACAGTGAGGATACAGAACTTTAGAGAGCAAACACATTAGCAAATCATGTGCAATATAAAAAAACTAAACATACGAATTATAAATTTAAATATCGCCATTAAAAGGTCATAGATGGATTTCCCTAACCCTCAAAGTTAATTCTCTACATACCTGAAAACAATACTATTGAATTTCTCAATTGTATTTTAAATTTCTATTCTTTTCTTCCAATATTTATTTGAAAAAGTGATCTTTCAATGCACATCTGCCATTTATAATCATCTCAAAAACATTTATTAACGTTTATCAAATGGCAAATACTATATGCTATACTCTTGCAGCACTCAAGCTAGATTTACTTTCTGCTGTGACCTAGTGAATGAAAACTTTCAATTCATGATTAATCAAAGCTCAACAAAAACTTTATTTATTTACAAACTATCACTTTTCTTCTGCCACAGTAATCACTTTCTATTCTGTTCAAGTCATGGAATGTCTTTGACCTGAAATTCATCATGTGCAAATTTTTGAACACTTACACTTATAGTCAAAATGGCAGGTGGCGCTTATGTTGGAAAACACACCCCTTCATTACAAATACATAGAATTATAGAAAAACTATTAAAATAATATAGTTGAGTTTCAGAAGAAGAAAGTTCAGTTTCCAGGAGCTGGAAAGCAAGCAGGAACAAACAACGGTAGATGGGAGTTGGAGCTCTGTGGCCCACAGGATAAAAGAGACTAACAATGTCAAGCTTGGGCTAAGAAGCAGTAAAGAGGCACATGAAACCCTCATACGTTGCTGGTAGGAATATAAAATGGCAAAACCACTATGGAAAACAGTTTGGCAATCTTCCACAAAATAAAAGAGATGTTTGTTGCCTTACCCAACAATTTTACTCCTAGGTATTTTTTCAAGAGAAATTATATGTCTGCAGACATATATAAAGATGAACATAGATGTTCACAGAAGAGAAAAAGTGAAAAAATAAAAAAAAAAACAAGCAAAGTGTCCATCAACTAGTGAAGGGGTAAACACAATGTGTTACATCCATGCAATGAAATACTGTTCAGTAATAAAAGGAATGAATAATTGATAACACATTAAACATGGATAAATCTCAAAAGCATTATGTTGTGTAAAAGAAGCCAGAAACAAGCAAGTACATACTGTATGGAGCTACTTATCTGAAATTCTAGAAAAAGACATAACTAGTTTATAATGACAGAAAGCCTGTCGGTAGTTGCATAGGGTTGGGGTGGGATAGGGTTGCATAGGGTTGGAGTGGGATGAATGACTGCAAGGGGTAAAAAGAAAACTTTTTTGGGTACTGGGAATGTTCCATAATGGGAATGTACCATTAAATGCATGGTACTTTTTAATGTATGTAAATTATATCTCAATAGTTCTGATTATGAAAATTAAAAAAACAAAATTACTGAAGAAGATGTGCTCACAGGAAAATGTTGCAAAGAACACTAAGAAATCAAGCACTAGGAAAGATGGTCAATAGATGCAGGATATTGGAAAAATCACATCCAACCCCCCAAAAAATTAGGGATCAGACTGCGTACATGTTATACTATTCTGGAGTTATGTATCTAATATAGGTGTGTATATATGTGTGTGTATACATGCTTTAAATATATTCATAAATATATTCATATGTTAAATTTATTTATTTAATTTAAAAATCTTTTGTCAATTTTACTTGAGCAAATATAGAGAAAGAGCAAATACACTCTAGGGTCTTTTGGAACTTATACTCTTAGAAAAATTCTGCTTAGGATACAGATTATACTATGGAGCTGCTCCAAGCATAGCTGATAATTTGTTTATAGGACATCTGTGCATTCTGGCAAGGCAGGTGGACAATTGCTTGATGAACAAATACTAATGAGGAATATTTTATATGTAACATGGTATAAATCAGTAGTTAGAAATTCTAAAATATTACATGGTCTTTGCTCTCAAACAATCTTTATGCTTAGTTAAAAAGACCAGACTAAAAATAGAGTAACATCCAAAATACTTTTTATTTTTTTTGGTGCAGAATACATAGGATGCCCATGAGAATAGAATTAAAGAGGTTCAGAAAAAGGGAGATCACCTTTGCCAAGAGTGTGGACCATGTTGCCTGATTATTCCCTGAATGATTTTAGTTGTTACACAAATGAACTTCAAACCAAGGAAGTCATTGTTTTTTGCACAATTCCCTCCTAATTCTTTGAAAATTATGAGAAAGTCTCAATTTGGTGCTCTCCCATCTTTAATGGCTCCCTAATATTTACTAAACTCTCTTTTTTTACAATGAGAAATCAGAATCAGAATCCATGCCTTTGGCAGGGAAAAGTATGTAGCAAAAATTTTAAAAAAATATTTACTTTGCATTTTATTCTCTGTGTAGTTACTTTTTTTTTTTTAATTTTTTTTTCAATGTTTATTTATTTTTTTGGGGACAGAGAGAGACAGAGCATGAACGGGGGAGGGGCAGAGAGAGAGGGAGACACAGAATCGGAAACAGGCTCCAGGCTCTGAGCCATCAGCCCAGAGCCCGACGCGGGGCTCGAACTTCCGGACCGCGAGATCGTGACCTGGCTGAAGTCGGACGCTCAACCGACTGCGCCACCCAGGCGCCCCTGTGTAGTTACTTTTTATTTATATCAATAATTGTTTCCATTTATTGAATTTGTTTCATGTATAAAATTTCTAGTTTTTTCTACTTCCCCTTTCATAATACTATTCTGAAAATCTATGAGGGCACAAACCAAAGCAGGATTATAAAAGAACAGCAAAACCAAAACCAAAAAAAAGTGTGCTTCAGCAGTTTTAAAAAGTCAGGCATTATCTGCAAGACTTAAAATCTAAAACTTTAGCATTCTTCAAGCTGTCTGATACTATTTTTATGAAAACGAAGCAAAATGGAATATACCCACTCCCACATAACAGACAATTCTTCAACAAAACAAAAACTTTTCCAACTTCTGCTTTAAAAATACTGACTAAACTGATTTGAGTCTGACTCATAGCTGATACTTTGAATTGAGGAAGTTGCTCTCCTTTTGAAATAGTAGAAAAAGGTCACTCTTTATCCTTGGGGAGTCTCATGTTGGTAGGATTGAATGTCCTTAAATTCAGTGTTTTTTTTTTTTTAGTTAAACTTCTCTAAAGTTTAAGAAAAAGAACTAAATGGGACAAAACTAAAAAGCCATAGGTTACTAAAATCTTTGCTACCTATTGAGAATAGATTATATTTACAATGACTTAATTTTTTATAAATTATAATAGAATCTCATTATAATTGTGGTATTTATTTCACTTCTCTTTTTTCCCTAAGAAACTAGATTTAAAAACTATTCATATACTAAATGATGCCTAATAAATAAATACCTTTGGTAAAGGAGTGAGATTTTTTCAAATATTGATGAAAAGTTTTAGGAAACTTAGCTTTACGCAAAAGATAGCTTTACCTCTGTTCCCAGATTTATCTTTGCAACATTTCTTAAACTAATCTCCATATAATATTAATTAATGCTGTGTTCTATGACATGTATGCTCAACCAGAAATGTTGAAAAGTATTCTGTATTAAATAGCTTAACTTCCAGTTATTATGTAAACTTGAAAAAACAACTTCTGGTTTAATAACTTCAGTTACTACAAATCTATTTTGATTCCTTGGAAAAATCTTCGCCTTCTGTTCTATTCTTATGAAGAAGAGTTGGGGGGAGGGGGAGAATTTCTCTCTCTGCTCCACTCAGTACAGTTTTAATAACTTCTAGTTTCTCTCTCTTTTTTCAATCACTGTCCAGGAGGGATATTCCCCTTGTCTTACCTATGCTTTATACCATCATTTTCTTTTTCTTTTCTTTTCTTAAAAGTTTTTATTTATTTGTTTATTTGAGAGAGAGAGAGAGAGATGCAGAGAGAGAGATGCAGAGAGAGGGGGAGAGAGAATCCCAAGCAGGCTTTTCACTGTCAGTGCAAAGCCCAAACTCAAGAACTCAGGTATCGTGAGATCATGACCTAAGCCAAAGTCAAGGATCGGACGCTAAACTGACCCAGCCACCCAGGCACCCCAACACCATTTTCCTGCAGAATTTTGTTCATGAATTTATCTGCATCCTTTGATATAGAGATTTTGACGTCATAAGTTTCAAGAAGAGAAATAAAGCTATTCCCCTCACATCTGTAATGATGTTTTGTTTGTTTGTTTTTAGTCTAGAAGAAAACTATTCTGGTTTATTTTGGAAGAGTCATTGATTATGTTACCATGTGTAATATTGTGCTCATAATTAGTCAAGGGATAAGACTGGATATTAAAGGTTACTGAACAGGCAGGAGAAAATCACACTAGGTTTAATCACAACACCATTGCTAATGCTTGAAACTTACAACAGTCATTGGGGCAGCTTCCCTTTACCCCTAAGATTTCAGTAACAACTGAATTAATTTATCATTTAAGAGCTAAACTGTGTGAGACAGTAGAACTGGCTGCTATTACATGAGATGCCTGAAGATAAGGTTAACAACAACAACAAAACTTGCAGAGAAAATACTACATAATTAGCAGGATTTCAATGTGTTTATTCATTTTCTTCGGGTAATTTTCTTACAAGAATAATTCTCTTGAGACTAGGTTGGAAAACGATTTGAAATCATTTCTAGTTTAGTTTTGATGAGACTGATTTTCCTTTTTTTTTTTTTAAAGCCTTCTTTGTTCAGTTTAAGCGTTCTGTAACTTTTCTCTCCTAAAACCAAGATGTGTCTCAGCTAAATGACAATGTACTTAATCAAGCATGCCACCACTCAAGAAACCTTTATTTGAAGCATTAAGGGGTTTGATCACCCCATTTTAGCAAGACCACATTGTTATTTTAAATTGCAATAAAATTATTTTATATTTTTACATCATATATAAAATGTATTTGTTTACATTAAAATAAAAGGTTAGTTTTGTTATTCAAAGTTCTTACCTTTTTTTTTCATATTCTAGAGAAAGTTTGAACAGGTGTGTTTCACTAGTGTGTATTTAGGTGTGATACAGTAATCTTCACTGAGTGGAAAAGAATAATGTAAGTAAGGAAGGGACTCCTAGAAACTATGGAATCAATTTTCAATTTCCAATTGAAGAAAAATTCAGAGGAAACCTCTTTATATGGTTAAACGGCAGAGTTAGGTAGGGTATAAGAAAGAACATTTACCAATAAGGATTTTCAAAATAAAAATGGTAAGCTGTACTTTATCTTTCCTACGAGTATTTAAAATTGTTTTCTTCTCCAAATATGAGAACGAACATTATATACCCTTGTAGGTTTCCTTCCAGTTTGCCTTATAATTTTGTTATAATTTAACAATCTTTAGTGAACCTGGAAACATAAAGAAGGAAAAAAATAAATCTAACATTAAACATATTTTCCTGAAGTACAATAGCAAAAATGTAATTACATGTTAAAGCACATTTAAAAGCATTTGCATAGTGTTTATACAGCAAATTGAAACTAATACTTTTAAAAAACTTGCTTCTGCTTTTGATCATTATTTTTTCAATTTTTCTATTTTTGTTTGTCAGTGACATATTTTAGGTTTAAAGGGAGATTCCCTTACATGAACATAAATAAAACTATTGTAAAATATTTATATACATAAAAATTTTTAGTGAACAAAAATATTTATGTAGAACCCATTTAGTGAATATTTATACATTCTACTAAATATTACCCATAGGTTTTTTTGTAATGTTACATTGTAAGAAAAATGTTCTCATTATTCTTTGTCACTAAGTGCAATGTTTAATTGCATAATAAATCTTGAAATTCATTTTAGAATAAAACACCACATGGTGGCACTGTTTACTAAGAAATTGGTAAAGCATGTTACCCTCACGGGGATTAGTGCCTTGTATAAACTGCTGTATTTTTTGTGTGTGTGTGTCAACTTGGTTATGTATTTTAACTGTTAAAAATGTATATTGTGTTCTTAAGGGTTAAAGTGGTAAATGTTTTTTATTCTATAAATTGTTTTATGCATATGGAGCCTAAAACCGTGCCTTTCCTAAGTCTAGAAAAACTTAGAAAACAATTGTTGGATTTGGTTTCCTGATTTATAATTTGTACATCTGCTTGCAGATGAAAAACCACAGAAGAACTCAAATAAAAAATATTGCCTAGATGTTAGAATTTTCCACCAATGTGTATTTTTACTTTACATAAGAGTGTTTGATTGAATAATGGGGAAGAGCTTTAAAGTGAGAACACAGAGCATTTAGGCATAAATGGAGTGGATGTATAGCCCTAGATCACTGAAAGATGCAAGACGAGATTGAGGAACTACTAATACAAAACCTCCCTCCTTCTCTCCTCCTGCCACATCTCCTTTCTTTGCCTCAAATCCATCAGTGAATATCTCTTATTCTGTTTAAATAATGAATTCAATGACATGTGACCCTTGAACAAAGTGGGGGTTAGGGGCATCAACCTCCTGCATGGTCAAAAATCTGCATATAGGATTTGACTCCCCTAAAACTTAACTGCTAATATCCTATTGTTGACAGAAAGCCTTGCCGATAAGAAACAGACAATTAAGACATATTTTGTATGTTATATGTATTCTATACTGTTTTACAATAAAGTGAGCTAGAGAAAAACATGTTATTAGGAAAATCATAAGGAAAATGCATTTATAGTACTGTACTGTATTTATCCAGAAAAATCCATGTATAAGTGGACCTGTACAGTTCAAACCCATGTGTTCTCAACTGTGCTCAGATCTTAAAATGTACATATATTTGGAAAAATTTTCTTCATTTTCTACTTTGTTTTGTATAGGATAGCTTGTACACCTATTGTGCACAAAGCTGTGACTAAGTTGCTACTGGATTTCATGGTCTTGGGACACATAAAATCATGTAAACAATGCTCTTCTGCATTTTTACCATTTTTGTATTTAATTAATCCATGAAACCAATCGTGGTCTCATGCCAGTCAGAGTGGCTAAAATGAACAAATCAGGAGACTATAGATGCTGGAGAGATTGTGGAGAAATGGGAACCCTCTTGAACTGTTGGTGGGAATGCAAATTGGTGCAGCCGCTCTGGAAAGCAGTGTGGAGGTTCCTCAAAAAATTAAAAATAGACCTACCCTATGACCCAGTAATAGCACTGCTAGGAATTTACCCAAGGGATACAGGAGTACTGATGCATAGGGGCACTTGTACCCCAATGTTCATAGCAGCACTCTCAACAATAGCCAAATTATGGAAAGAGACTAAATGTCCATCAGCTGATGAATGGATAAAGAAATTGTGGTGTATATACCCAATGGAGTATTACGTGGCAATGAGAAAGAATGAAATATGGCCTTTTGTAGCAACATGGATGGAACTGGAGAGTGTGATGCTAAGTGAAATAAGTTATACAGAGAAAGACAGATACCGTATGTTTTCACTCTTATCTGGATCCTGAGAAACTTAACAGAAGACTGTGGGGGAGGGGAAGAAAAAAAAAGGTTAGAAAGGGAGGGAACCAAACCATAAGAGACTTTTAAAAACTGAAAACAAACTGAGGGTTGATGGGGGGTGGAAGGGAGGGGAGGGTGGGTGATGGGTATTGAGGAGGGCACCTGTTTGGATGAGCACTGAGTGTTGTATGGAAACCAATTTGACAATAAACTTCAGATTTAAAAACAAAACAAAACAAAACAAAACAAAACAAAACAAAACAAAACAAACAATCGTGGTGAGCTTGATACGTATTGATTCCACAGAAAGGGAATTTCTGCAAATAATGGGAAATGATTCCCCTGTGAAGGAATTAAAACCCAATTCCTTGGTGGCTAATACATAAACTTCACCAGGTCAAGGTTATCTGTTGGGTTCACTGATGTATCCAAGTACCTACTGAGTCTCTGATGCGAAGCAGGTGCTCCCTAAGTATTTTGAATGAATTGAACAAATAAATCTTGGAACTTTTAGCAAAATAAATCAAAGAGCTTTTTCTGTTAAGGAACATAGTAAAAGATGGCACGCCACTGAAATAAGATCTGGAAGAATAAATAAATAATTTGTTTCATTTTAAAAGTTAGAATTCCAATTTCTGGGTCTTCAACAGATAGAAAATGGAAGTTTGTTATAAAATTTTAAAATCATGCACAGTAAAAGTTAGCTGAAACTATAATTCCATGATTACTGAATATAAAGTAGAGATATATTGACCATACCCTTTATAAAGGTACTTTATAAGGGGGATACAGTTATTTGGAAGATATTTCTTTCCCCACAAGGAATTAAAGAATAATACAAGGTCAAGCGTGGGGATGAACAGCCAGTGAGTTCTGAACAGTAATATGACCTGAATTGTGCCTCTGGCTGGAGCTTGAAGATTCTGATGCCCTGAACTAGGTATCATTGTAGTGGTGCCAATGATGAATACTAGGACAATGGTTGGGGGTTAACTAATGGACATATATTGATTTTGTTAATTGTGATCCTTTGCCTTGATCATTTATTCAGTTTTAGTTGCTCTCTGTTTAGGCAGCTTCCTGTTTGCTGTTACTATGTTTTTTTCTTTGACTGATGATAACAGTCCCCTCAGTAACAAACCCCATCTTATTGGGTTGGACATATGGAAGTGTTTTTGCAAGCCAGGGGAGATAACAAATTACATATAGCTGTCTACTCTCTGGCATGATGATGGTAGGTAGGAAGAGGGCACACATTTGACCTGACTTTTCCTTTCGCATTCTTGCCTGCTTCCTCCTCACTTGGTGTCTGTTGACTTTCTGCCCTTTTCCAATACCCCAGGATGGCTTTCACCTTCTCCTTTCTTCTTAGTTATAAATGACTGACCTCAGGGCAGCCTCATTCAAAAGTATTTACATCTTGGGGTGCTTCGGTGGCTCAGTCGGTTGGGCATCCGACTTCGGCTTGGGTCATGATCTCATGATTTGTGAGTTCGAGCTCTGCCTTGGGCTCTGTGCTGACAGCGCAGAGCCTGGAGCCAGTTTCAGATTCTTTGTCTCTCTTTCTCTCTCTGCTCTCCCTTTCTTGCTCATCATGTTCTGTCTCTGTCTCTCTCTCAAAAATAAATAAACATTAAAAAAAATTAAAAAGAAGTATTTACATCTTAATGGGAAGGAGTTCCCCAAATGCGAAGTATTAATAAATTCTTGTGTAAGGCTCTGAATCAGATTTCTGAATAACATTGACTGGGGCACACTTTCTGTACTGAAAATCCAACACTGCCACAGCTAGCTGTGTGATTTTAGGAAAATTACTTAACCTCTGTGCTTCAGTTTCCTCATGTGTGAAATAGTATTTACCTAATGAGGGGATTGAATAGGTAAATTGTACAGGTAATGGATGAATTGTATGAATGAACTGTATAGGTAAAGATTTCGGCAGAATAGCTGACACATTTGACTGCTAGCTTTATTAGGGTCAGGATTTTATACATCTATGTGGGAGAGAAAGGTGTTGTGAGAACCTTGGGGACCCCGACCATTCATGACGTTATACTGCTAATATGTCACCTGCACTACCTGGGAATAAGGCCTCCTACAATTGTTACCTGGGTTGAGTTCATTATTATCTGTTCTTTCTGGATTTGAAGGAGTTGAAAAGACAACACACTCTGACCAGAAAACTTCCCTCAAAACACAAACAGATGCTCTAAAAGTGTTTCAAGTTTTATCATGCTGAAGCATTTTCTAATATGAGGAAATTAATCATATATTATGATTCAAAATATTTTTTAATATGCAGTCACAAAGTTTGCTACAGGTAAATGTATACCTAAGTGCATTTCTGATATTTAATGTTACATAATTCCTCTAGTACAAATATTGGTAATAAAATGTGAATTTTTTCTTTATGGGTAAAAGTGATACTTTATTTTTATTTATATCCTATTTCTAAGTTTTAAAAAATGAAACTATGCTCACTTGAGATTTACTTGGTCTTCCTATAAAATGCATTAAGGCAATCTGATATCAATATTAATATGTATTAGTATCAATTTTATAGCAATATTAAGGCAATTTATATCAACTGGCTTATTGTAGGGTTGGTAAATCTGTGACTTTTTAAAGATTCCACTGTAGTTAACATATAGTGTTATAGTAGTTTCAGGTGTACGATACAGTGATTCAACAATTCCATACAGTTCTCAGGGTCCATCATGACTTCTTAATCCCTTTCACTTGTTTCACCCATCCCCACCCAACTGACCTCTGGTAACCATCTGTTTGTTCTCTATAGTTAAGACTCTGGTTTTTGGTTTGTCTCTTTTTTCCTTTGTTCATTTGTTTTGTTTCTTAAATTCCACACATGAGTGAAAAAAATCTGTGAATTTTTGATGTCTTTTCAACAGAAAGAGGACCAGGAAGCAGGATGTGAGTAAAATTAGAGCAATAATGTTAATGGGGAATGTGAAATAAAAGAACAACAGAAAACAAAAGCTTATGTTCATTTAAACCCTGGTGGCAAACTAAAGAACAGACTCGAGGTCCTAACCCATAGTTATTCCCCTTGTCGAGGCCAGTTACAAAATTTGTGGGCCTATTACAAAATAAAAACATGGAGTATTTTGTTAAAAAATTAAGAACTTCAAGATGACAACATCAAAGCATTAAACCTAGCACAGGTAAAACATCCATAAAACTGGCCCTGGTCCTTGTATTGTGCACTGGGAGGGTGGGGGGCTCTGAATTGCCCTTTCTTGCTTCTTCCCTTCAAAGGAGAAAAAAAATCTTTAAAAATAAATGGTAAATTTTGTGAAATGAATACCTATTATAGGATGTCTGATTGCCAAGTTCTAGGTAGATCCTGAGAGCGTATTCTGTGATTACTTGGCTGTGGTTTTAAATAATGTTATTAATACTAAATGAACGGGATTTATTTACATCTTGGCAGAGTATGACAACACCCCCAAATATTAAGTGTCTACTATTTAAAAGAACTTTGGAAAAACATGAGTCTATTATTTCCTTAACTGAATCATTCATTTCTTTTAGTCAGTAAAAGCTTGTAGACTACTTACTCTTTCATGCAAAACATAAGCACTATGTCCATTACCCTAGATCACAAAAGTGGCCTTTTCTGATTGATATCAGGTTTGACAATTCATTTCAGCTTGATTGGTGTTCTTCATGCTCCAGACCAGGTGATTAGCCACCCACAGAGTAGCATATGTAAAACGTGGAGTGCAGACGAATTTGGAAATCTCTCAGCACCACCTTTTCTCCCCATGAGAAACACAACTTCCTTCTTTTCTGCCAAGTACAGAGTTTATACTATATGTAGTTTTTCTGACCAGATAGTCTCCTCTTCATGTAGCAACATATTGAGGTCATGAACTCTGGAATTGTTTCATCAATGCTGAATGAATGTTTTTGAGACTGAAATATATTAAAGACAGCAATCTAGTGCTGCACTTTCATAATTTTGTGTTCTGGATACACTGGATGGGTTGGTTCTGTGCCAATACCTGAGTCATGGCCAACTGGGTTCCGATGGATGGGCATCAAGGCATCCAGACAGGTAGCATAATACTTAGTCCATAGTTGAAATGAGTCATTAAATCATATAAGAATATGATAAATGTTGGACAATTAAAATCTAGTAAATATAAATCACTAGGAAGCTGAATATAACGTTTTCTTTTCAGTTTAGAAAATGATTAGGGAACAAATAATATGTACAAGCATATCCAAATTTACTCTCTCCATTCTGAATGGCTTAGAATACTTATGCTTTATGATCTAATGCAGAACCAACAGAAACTCTACTGAGTAACCTACACATCAGATTCTATTAATTAAATTATCCATTAACATCTGTGTCATTATTAGAAATTGGAAAATTAAACTGAAATCAGCAATTTTTAATTGGGACCATATATAAAGTGTATTTGGATTTGCATTTCATAGGTAGGAGCAGGGAATGAGGTATGTACAACATAAATTAAACTGATAATGCAGTTATTAGGCCATGCGGCAAAACAATTTATAATAAATAGTGGTTTGAGAAACTGGCTAAGGTTCGGTTCAAAATGAGGCAAGAAAAACACAGAGTTGAAATCTAAAAGTAATACCACATCTTATCTGGTTCACAGTGACCACGATAAATGTTTGTTGATTCTGATAGGAGACATAATGCTCACATTCACATTTTCAGAGTTAATTGGCAAACCATTCCTCCTCTCTGCTTTATATTTCCACATCTAAACCAATGTCTCCTTTTTCCGCTTTAAATCCATCAAATTCTAGATTCAATAATTGTGCGTGTGGATTTTGATTCTATCCATTTATGACACTGAAGTATAATTGACTTTCTATTCCTATTATTAGCTAACAAAGTGATCTGAGAAGTCAAGCCCTTTAGGAGCTCAAGCTGGTGGAAAGAAGGTACCTGTGACACTGATCAGAACACATTACTTATTGTTCACATCATTTTCTTACATGATCATATTAGCATGAGTTTCTAGACTTGTAAGAGGGTAAACATTAAACATGAAAAACAAGCATTTGAATATTAATAAAATCTTTGAATCTAACACTTGTTTCTAAGTATTTATCATTTTTCACATGAAATTAATACCCCGGCTGATTTATTTCACGATTTCTATTTTTTCCTAGAAGCTAACAATTCATATCTCTAAATATTTAGCATTTTTCAGAGTGACTGACATTCACTTATGGAAGAGAAAGAAAGGGTATGGGATGCCTTGGGGGCTCAGTCACTTAAGTGTCCGAGTTCGGTTCAGGTCATGATCTCATAGTTCATGATCTCACATCCCTGCATTGGGTTCTGTGCTGACAGCTCAGGGCCTGGAGTCTGCTTTGGATTCTGTGTGTGTGTGTGTCTCTCTCTGCTCCTCCCCCATCTCTCTCTCTCTCTCTCTCTCTCTCTCTCCCTCCCTCCCTCCCTCCCTCCCTCCCTCTCAAAAATAAAATAAACATTAAAAATTTTTTAGAAGATAAAGAAAGGGTAAATATCCAAAATATAAAGAACTCCTATAACTCAAGAGCAACAAAAGTGATAATCCAATTGTGAAAATGGGTGAAAGACCTGAATAGACTTTTCTTTATGAAGACATACAAATGGCCAAAAGGTATATGAAAAGGTGCTCAGCATCACTAATCATCGTGAAAATGTAAATCAAAACTGCAAGGAGGTATCACCCCACACGTGTTAAGATGGCTATTCTCAAAAACTCAAAAGACAAGTATCTTCCAGACTGTGGGGGAAAAGGAACCCTTATACCATTGCTGGGAATGTAAATCGGTGGAACCACTATGGAAAACAGTATGGAAGCCCCTAAAAAATTCAAAATATGATCTAGCAATCCCACTTCTTAGTATATACCGAAAAGAACAGAAATCAAGAACTCAAAAGAGATATCTGCAGTTGCATGTTCATTGCAGCACTATTTAGAATTATAAAGCCTTGTTAACAACCTAAATGTCCATCTACAGATGAGTGGATAAAGAAAATGTGGTATATACGTACAATGGAATATTATTTGGCGTTTAGAATGGAGGAAATCCAGTCATTCGAGACAACGTGGATGAACCTGGAGGACACTATGCTAAGTGAAAGAGGCAAGATACAGAAAAACAACTACTTCATGACACCACTGATAAGAGCAATCTATGTCGAATTTACAGAAGCAGAGAGCAGAATGGTGCTTACCAGGGACTATCCAAGGAGAAGGAATCAGGGGAGTGTTTGTCAAAGGGTACAAAGTTTCAGTTTTACAAAATGAGTCAATCCTAGAAAGCTACTGAGCAGCACTGGTATGCGTAGTTAATACAATAGTGTATACCGAAACATTTAAGAGGGCTGATCTTACATTAAAATGTTCTCATCCCCAAAAAATACTGGGAGGGGGAAACGTGTAGAGGCGGTAAGTGTATAGCACTGTTTATGGTGACAGTTTTACAGACGTACGCTTATCTTCAAACCCATGAACATGTAGACATTAAATGTGTACAGGTTTTTGGAAGTCAATTATATTTCCACAATTTTTAAAAAGCCAACCATTTTCATAAGGACTTAGAAACCGGCCCAGAAGTAAATAATGTAACTGCATAAGAGTTCTATTTTTTCGAATGCCAATTAAAAAACCGTGGATTAACTAACACTGTCCATCTCCTCTATAAAACATATTAATACACAGGGCAAGCAAAATGAGAGTAGCTCGTAGGCTGCTGTCTCGCATGTCTCTATTTCCTTCTAGCTCCAGTAGAGTTTTGTGCAGGAACATAGACCATTGCATTTGCTATATAATTATGTAATTTAAATAACTTATGAATCAAGAAATGTGTACAAAAAAAGCTATTATTTCTAGAAAAATAATTCAAATATTTTGGAAAACAAGCAATAAAAATGGACTGAAAATTTGTTATTGATTTATGTACAGGAAAAACAACTGTAAAAGATGGAGAAAAGCTCTGGAAATCTGGAGTTAAGCAGTTTGCTTATAACTTTGCACTTCAATTATAACTTTTTTTTTTCATTTTAAAGAAATCAGAAAAGAGATGCTGTATTATGGGTATGAAAAATACAAGAAAGATGCAGCAAAATTATAATCAGTGGGTACATACTCTGAGGAAAGGTATGACCGTAGGCCAAAATATAGAAAAAAAAAAAGTACATGTACATGTTTTAGTCAAATTTGTAGCAATTGCTAAATAAAAGTAATGGAAAATCTAAATACATTATTTGCTTCACTTAAAATCACTTCTGTGTCCCCATCACTTTGAGTTCTAGCCCACTGACGCCACTTCTGGAAGAGACTGCTGGTTGTCCATCTAACATGTATCATTTCTGTTCCTACTAATAGAATGCTAATTTTATCCAAGGTAGCAATGCAACCTATTATAATTCCCAGAGTCCCTTGCAGTTAGAAGTGATCATGTGATGAGTTTTGCCAATTGGATATAAGAAGAAACTACTAAGTTCATTAAAATGGGTTGACTCATGAAGCAGGGCTCTTTTCACCCTTTGTTCTTCCCTTTTAACCTGCCTGAAATGCCAGCCTGATGCTTGGAGCTATGGCAGTCCCCTTGAGAGCATGAGGATGAGAGTCTTCTGTAGTAACAAGGGAACAGAAAGTTAAAAAAAGATAAAAGCACAGTTTGTGATGACAGGTGAAGTTACCTTACTTTACTACATTCCTAGTTTTCTTGCCTTTGGACTTCCAGAAAAAACAAAACAAAACAAAACAAAACCTTCAAACTTCTGGTTTAAGTCTCTGCTTTTTGTTTAGATTTTAGCGGTGTAAGATGATTTCTACCTGACAGCTGACTCTTATAATTGATGTGCTGATACAGTGTGTGATTCAGAGTGCTGGGCTAGACACTTGGCTCAGTCACCCTTTGTGTGACCCCGAGAGCTTCCTTAATTCTCTGTACTTCAGTTTCCTCATCTTCAAAATGGGGTTAGTAATAATAACCATTCTCATAGAATTTTGGGGTCAAGAAAATGAGATAATCCACGTAAATTACATAATACTTATCTGTAGTAAATGCTATTTTTAACAAGGTAAAAAATGACTTCCTAATTCCTAAATCTAGTAAATTTTCAGTATTTATTTGAGTTTTGAATTTTTTTTCACTAAAGTACATTTCTTCCTTTTTGAAATTTTCTAGCTGCATATAATTAGATCATGCCTGTGTATGATTAAATATGCCTCTTTAGAAAACAGGCCAAATCACAGAACATAATAAGTCCATGAACAATGGTTGCAGGGTAGAAAATTTTGTAAAAATAGGGTATAACAGGTAGAGTTTCACAAAGCATAAGTCCAAGCATGTAAAATGTAACTTAACATTTTTTTTTCTATTTTATTTCTCGTTCTGAGATCCCCATTCTGCCTCATGTGGGAAAACTACCCTAGATACACATTTGTAAATTCAGTGAAATTCAACTGATATCTCCACGACTTCATGATGAAAAAGTGAAACCTGGGACTGTTTTTTCTTTATCCATCCTCTCTTCCCTGCGGTTGATTTTACCTCTGTTGGTAGTGTTTGTGCTGGCAGGCAGTCTTACAGAAAAATTAATAAGCCATCAGTTAGGAGGGGATACTCATCAGTCTTGTTTCTGTGCAGACGTCCTTTGAAAAGTAACTCATTTCACTGTCCCTCAGTCATGTTCTTCCTCATGTCATGAAATCAAATAATTCTTCTGTAGGTGGTTCACCCCTCATCTTTTGCCTCAGAAGGATAAAAATCTTTTTTCCTCCTCAGAGAGATCTCTGCAAACATGCCTGATTTCTTTCTCAGCCAATTTTCAAACACTCCCCCATAGCCACAGCGCCCTCTTCTGCAAATCCCTGAAATTCCAAGGGGTTCCAAACTCTTCAGCTACCATTCGTTCTCTTACTGACACCACCCTGCACCTGCCAGAGTTCTCGGACTTTCATGCCGTATGGAACTAATGATACTGGTGAAGCTGTCAACTCCGAATTTCCAGATGAACCAGCGAGGCCCATGTCAGCTCCTGCGTGGGATTGCTGCAGCCATTACAGATTCATGCCCCTACCTGGTCTTACCTCCAGTTTAGCTGGGGGTAGTTTACTGGAGTAGAGAAACAAATGAAATGCTTTGCTCTGTTTCTCCTCTAAGGTTCTTGTTTCTCTCCAGTTCCTGGGATCTTAATCCCAGGGAATTGTCATGGAAGGCAGAATAAAAGAGTTCTGTCTGAGGATCTTTTCTGGTCACTCGGTATTACACTTTTATTCAACCCCTTCATCTTTATGGATGTACTAATTATTTTACAAATAAAATGAAATATTACAAATATGAAAAGTGTATATTCTCTGTGCAAAGGAGGAACTGCAGCGAGTTTGAAGTAAAACTCTGACACATGCTTATATCTAAATTGCCTGAGGGACGCCTGGGTGGCTTAGTTAGTTAGTTAGTTAGTTAGTTAGTTAGTTCAGCTTCGGACTCTTGGTCACGATCTCACAGTTCATGAGATGGAGCCCCACATTAGGCTCCACCCTGAAAAAGAGTCTCCACTCTCTTTTTCTCCTTTGTCTCTGCCCCTCCCCTGCTTGCATACGTGCGCAAGCACGTGAACACACACACACACACACACACACACACACACTCCCTCTCTCTCTCTCTCTGTGTCTCTGTCTCTCTCTCAATAAATAAACTTAAAAAAAAAAGAAACTTTACTAAATTTCCTGAAAAGATATTTAACACTTTAAAGGAAACCATATCTGGCATTCATTTAACCACTCCTCCTACTTTTTATTTGCCTAATAATTAAGTAGCCAATCTTTTGTTTTCAATCATTTTTGAAAGAACTTTATGTTAAGCGCCCTTTTTTGGTATATGGCATAGCTGGCGTTAGGTTTTTAATTCCAAGAGACTAATTTTATTGACCAATTCAGTCTTTTAATAGTGTATATTTTATATACACTGATTTACTTTTAGTCCTTCCATCCTAATCTTTATTTTTTGTTTGTTTTTAGAAAAATTGTTCACGAACTGAAAATAATGCAAAGGTATTGCTGAGTGTCTTGGCCTTTCAATGAAACCCTAGGCTGTGTTTTAGCATGCCCAACTTGTGACTGGCGGATTCCTTAGGGAAGGTGTCCTTGAACTCCTTAATTGCTCTTATAATTTTTCTGTTAAAGTTGTCACCTGTCTCCTTCAGTCATTCTATAGGCTATGTATTCTGTTTATTCGGACTTGAGCACACTCTGGTTGTTAGCCCATTTGTTGGATTGTCTTGTCTTGTCTTGTCTTGTCTGTCTGTCTGTCTGTTTGTTTATTTATTTATTTATTTATTTATTTATTTATTTATTTATTTTGAGGGAGAGAGCACAAGTGAGTGCGGGCAGAGAGAGAGAATCCCAGGAGGGGCAATGGGAGGGGAAGAGAGACAGACAGACAGAGAGAGAGAGAGAGAGAGAGAGAGAGAGAGAGAAAGAGAGAAGAGGGACTCATGTTTTATCTAAAGCAGGGCTTGTATTCACCCGAAGTGGGGCTGGAGCTCACCCAATGTGAGACTGAAACTCACAAATTGAGATCATGACCTGAGGCAAAGTCAGATGCTTTACGACTAAGCCACCCAGGCACCCTGGATTGTTATTTTTAATTTGTTGGCTCTTTGGCTGTCAAACTGTTAGTGGTAGGGGTCCTACTGGTGGTGAGAAGTGAAGTGAACCTCTGCCCTGAGCCAGTGGCATGGAGTGGCTGAAGAATCATCTGTGTTTGCTGATCTCCTCATACCCTCTTAACCTTGGGAGAAGCAAGGATTCAGTCCACCCACTGCTGAGTGGACCCGCTCATAGATCTCTGTGGGGTAAGCTATTTCAAGGGTCTGTTTCCTTGTGATCCTCCCCCTAACATTTCAAAACTCTTCTTCAGGTGTTCACTGAGTGAACAGGAGGAGGAGACCCCGGGGAACACTACTCCAATTTTCTCCTTAGGGAGTGGCTCCAAGCTGACACCTTCATTTCCTCCCAGATTTCCAGGAGCCCAAGCAGTTTTTATAATTGAGCAGTTTGGAGCTGCTTGGAGCTGGTGGTAGAAATAAAAAGAACTTTGTTCAGGTCATCATATTTCCAGAATCTCCTTGAGAATTCAAGTTTTGATTTTAAAAGCCATGATATTAGATATTTTGTTTTCTAGTTTACTTATTAACAATTCTCTAACAGTGGGTACCCTCTTGTCTAACTGCCCAAATTGGTAGAAGGCCACCCTGAAAATAGAAAAAAAGAACGTATCAATGAACACTTTGTATAAATTACTACTCTGACAGTGTACCCATTGTGAAAATAAGTGTCTGCAGCAGAGGCCAGGATAGGGGTTGCACAGACATACTGGGGAGAACTGGCAGGCACTGCTGCTGCTGGGGGAAGAGAGACCTGGAGAAGGCATCTCAGCAGATAGTTGTTGAACAGGGCTCACCTAGCAAAGGGATAGAATGGGGGCACAAATATAGGATTCAACAAACAGTCTGGGGTGTGAGGAGTATTTTAAAACAAGGGAAAAGGAAACATACAGTCTTTAAAAAATTTTTTTTAATGTTTATTTATTTTTGAGACAATGCAAGAGACAGAGTGCAAGCAGAGGAGGGGCAGACAGAGGGAGACACAGAATCTGAAGTGGGCTCCAGGCTCTGAGCTGTCGGCCCAGAGCCCGACATGAGGCTGAAACTCATGAATCGTGAGACCATGACCTGAGCCGAAGTTGGACGCTTAACTGCCTGAGACACTCAGGTGTCCCTGGAAACTTATAGTCTTAAAGTCAAGTATCAATTCAAGAAAAGCAGGAAAAATTTTTTTCCATTGGATTATTTGGAGAGCTCCATTATTGAGTGGGGTGAAATCTGCAGAAATGCTGATGGTTGCCTGCCATCTAAGAACCTAAAGTGTGTTTCAGCTCAGCCACAAGCTAATTGCGTGACGTGGGAGTAGATATTTGAAGTTTTTGTATTTAATTCATTATCTTCAAAATGAGGTATTTGATCAAGTTATCCTTTAATATCCTGGCTACATTCAAATTCAGTGATGATTCTTCTTAGGTCAGACACTTCATATACACATGCCGGGATGTGTGTGCACACCTTTCTCTGCCAGAGTTGAGTGGGGCCTAGAGTACAGAGGGCTTGTTGCAGGTCCAGGCAGAGGAACTAGAAGCCTTCACACCTGGGCCATAAGACTTGTCATATCCTGTGATATTAGAGGCATCTGTGGTAGGCAAGATGCTGTGTGAAGTTGATGGCCATCTCCAGTAGGATAACTGCAGTGTAGACCCCCTAGAGTTTCTGGAGCAGGGCCTGCTATCTGAGCATCGAAATAGTTCCTGTTGTGTTTACCAGACTTTATTAAAGACCGAGCTCCTGACAATGGAGACCAAGTGGCCCTGTGGCCAGAACTTTCTATCATAAGCTGGCTTCTGTCATACCCACTAAATCAGATCATCATAAGATGGAAAAGGCATATGTGGGATTAGTCATGAGAAGGGCAAGAAAACACAGTAAGCTACATAAATGTGTGGCTCAACCTTCCATGAAATCCACTGCTGTTCTATGAGTGCCTCTCCCTCAAATAACTACTGTAGCTGCTCTGGGGGGTGGGGAAAATGTTCATGACTCTGACAGAGAAGGAAAAAGGTGAAGCTTGGTTCATGGATGGGTTGGCTCACTATATTGTGCAAGTGAGTAATGTATTACCGGTACACTACAAACCCACTTGAGGTGACCCAGAAAAACAGTGGGAGAGGGGGAAATCCTTCCAACGGACAAAACTATAGTCTTGAGACAAAAATATATATGAACTTAGAGTCAATGAAAATTTCTGGGCTGGTTGGTCTGGGGCATGGAAGAAGAATGACTGGGAGAGGTTTGAGCTCTTGGGGATGAACTTAAAAGCCTTAAAAGACCTATGGCCATAAACTGTGAAGATTTTTTTTATCAATGTTGGCATCCATTGTCCAACATGGAGGAAGCACTAAAAAATTAAGTAGATAAATCAGTTTCTGTCACTGACCAACCATGTGCTAGCACAATGTAATGCATTCACAGCATAACCAGGACAGCAGTGATGGAGCTATGTGTGGGCTCAATAGCGTGGCCTCCCTCTTACAAAGACTGATACAGCTCCCGCTATTGTTCAGTGTTCAACCTGCTAGCAACAGAGGTCAATGGTGAGTCCCTGACATGGCAACTTCACACGCTGGACCCCTTCTATCCTGGATGAAGAGAGAATAATCTTGACAGAAATAGACACATATTCTGGTTTATCTTCTCTGTGTATATGGCTTCAGCCAACATCAAGATGGGAAAGTGAACAGAGTACTTGATCCGAAACAAAGTATCTAGTGTAATATTCAAAGAATGCACTTTACAGACAAGGAGTGTGGTAGTGGGAATTGTGAACATGGAATTCATTGGTTCTAACATGTACCATGCCAAGGAGGAGTTGTTAACATGATGAAGGGGTAGAACTGCCTTAAAAAAACAAGTTGGATTGAGATATAATTTATATACCATTAAAATCACTCATCTTAAGTATACAACTCAATTAATTTCAGTATATTTACAGATTGCACAGGCATGACTACAACCTAATTTAGAACATTTTTATCACCACAAAAAGAAACCTCATGTCAGCTTACATTCACTGCCCATTCCCATCCCTAGAAATGCATTTTGATATGCCTTTGGCATACTTGATTCATCAGCTTAGAAGTGATCCCTTGCAAAGGCAAGGTGTCATCCTCTCAGGGCAGGATATACCCTAAGTAATGGCCACATGTCCCTCCTGGGTAGAATACATGGAGCTTGGAACCAGCTGATAGAAGAAGTAGGTTTACATTATCTCAGTGATCCACTGGGGAAATTTGTGCTTTCTGCGACTGCAACTCTAGATCATGTAGTTATAGAGATTTTGATACTCAGAAAAGAATGCTTTCATCAGGAAACAGCATGATCTCATTAAATTTTAAAATATGGCTGTTACCCAGTCACTCTAGGTTTGTTTGTTTGTTTGTTTGTTTGTTTTCACTACATTAGGAGGGAAGATCAACTTGATGATTAGGAAGAGGTATGGCTGTTGTTACAATGGAGTCAGGGAAGATTAAGATTTGGACCCATATGATGCACTGGTGTGCCTATTGGTAGTCCTCTGTCAGATTTGGACAGTAAGTGGACATGTTCAACAGCCGCGACATGAGAAGGGCATGGTTTCCAAAAGTTCAGGCCCTCACAGCTGAAAGTCACCACACCAAATAAGTCTCCTGGACCAGACATACTGGCTGAAGATATAATTAACCTGGACTCATCATACAGGAGGGAAATGATATTCATCCTGGAACTGGTGGCAGACATTTAGTTTGTGCCACCGTCCTTTTTCTTTTTAAGTTTTCCCAGGAAATGAGGCCAGGCAGAATCCTGGAGGACCGATATCTGAGATAAACTTATTATATAAAGCAAGTGGATCCAAAAGGGGCCATGCTGAACCGTGGTGGGTGCTGTCGTTCATCACCCAGAGTCTGTCTGGGTGACAAATTCATCTCCCTACCTGCTGGGAGTGTTCCTGCTGATGGCTGAGTTGAATCCCTCCCCTGCAATTTCCCTTGAACAAAACAAACTGCGTTGGGCCATGGTTCCACCCCCTCTCTAGGGCACTCTGCATCCAATCACTGGTCTGTGCATAAATACGAAGGCCTAAGCCCTTCTATCAATTGAAGACTTCTCTGAGGTGTCATCTCAGCCTCATAGCTGAGATGTCCCAGTGTCACTGACCGATACCTCGAATTACAGATTTAAATGCTCCATTTGCCTAAACCCACTTCCCTCGCTGCACTGCGGGTGCTGCTGCCAGGGTTTTCTGTAGAAACTGACCATGTCAAACATTCTAATTTGACTTTTTTGAAATGCCAGGGAATTTTTTTGTTTAATTTTTAAAAAAATGTTTTCTTTATTGTTATTTTTGAGACAGAGAGAGACAGAGTATGAGCAGGAGAGGGGCAGAGACAGAGGGAGACACAGAATCTGAAACAAGCTCTAGGCCCTGACACGGCACTCAAACTTGTGAACTGTGAGATCATGACCTGAGATGAAGTCCTACGCTTAACAGACTTAGTCACCCAGGCGCCCCATTAAATGCCAGGATATGTTATAACTGGGTCTACCCCCCCCAAAAAAAAAACTAAAGTGAGCAACTGATAACTTATTATTTATTATTATAAAATTCATTAAATGTAATTACAATAAGCCATCAAAAGAGTTAATTCAGCTCCTCAACTCCCTCCCCTATGATTTTGCCTGAACAGGATTCTTTTCTTGATTTATTCAAAAAAGTGATTCAATTGTCTAAATCCTAACTTACAAAAGAGCGCCCTTTCAAACTAGATGTCATTTAAACTACTGATCTCATGAATTTTATCTTATTTCATTATGAGAATTGACAGGGAACTTGGTAGAACATGGAATCATTAATAGGTTGCAAAAGTTTATACATTGTAGCAAGTTAAAATCTTTTCCATCTTAGTTAGCTGTATAATTAATTATGTGACCACTTGTTTTTATTTGGTAGGGTTATGGCTCCATTTGTTGTAATGGACAAATCACTGACCTTCATCAATTAACCAGGTAAGAAGTCTGCTTTGCACTGTGTTAGAAAAAACTTATCATAGGTAGCCTTGCTAATATTAATCCAATATATCATATATTTTCATGTGGAAGTCCAGTACTCAAAAGTTACTTTCTCTCTCTTAAATATACTTAAAAAAATTTAAAACTATGGATCTGGCACCTTGATTAGTTCATAATTAAGTTACTGGCTATATAATTAAAAAAATAAAACCAAGGTACCTCTGTGAAACCCACACACACATGCACACACACACAAACATCCCCCCCCCACATGTTCATATCTGCCATAGAATTCCTTAAACACACAAACATCATAACCACGGAAAAATGCTTAAAAGTATACCTATAATACATAACTAAGACTGTATGATTTTGGTGTATGGATAATCTACAAATAGAACAGAATAAAGAGTTCAGAAACAAACCATTACATGTATGTTCCCCTGGTTTATGACAAAAACACCACATGTATGGGAAAGGATACTTTATCTTTTAAACAAATGGTGCTATGTTTAATAGATAGCTATACAGAGAAAAAAGCGCCTTGGCTCCTACCTCACTACATGTACATAAGTCAAATCTAGGTGGATTGTTGAGATAAATGTGCAAAGTAAAACAAGAGGAATTTTAGAGAGAAACATAGAAGTGCATTCTTGCGATCTTAAAGTAGGTAAAGAAATCTTAAATGGAACATAAAAAGTATTAAGCATGAAAAAATTTTGAAAAAATCTATTATATTAAATATCAGAATTTCTGGTCATCTAAAGATACCATACACAAAACGAAAAGGAAAGCTATGGACAGGCATAAAATATCCACAAGCCATATGACAAAGGACTTGTCAAAAAGAGCCTGTATAAATCAACAGGGAAAAGAGAGATAAGCCAATAAAAAATGGATAAGATTTGAAGAGTCTTTGTGAATTAGGATATCCCAATGGCCAGTAAACTTATAGATGTTTAAATTCATTAGCTGTAAGAGGAAGGTAAATGAATTCCACAGTATGCTATGATAATGCTCACAGCTACCAGCATGACTAAAATGAAAAAGAGGACATGGGAAACTGGAATTCTCATATAAATAAATAAACAAACAAACAAACACTGCTTGTGAAATTATGAATGGGTACAGTTTTAAAACATATGAATATTCTAGCAACAAGTAATTCAACTCCTAGGTTTATTTGATAAACCTGTATGTACATTTTTTAAATAGAATGTTCATAGCACACTATTCATAATAATAAAAACTGTGTATTACCAAAATGTCAATCAGTAATAGAAGAGGGGAGTAGATACACAGAGCGATAACTAAATAGAAATGTGAAGGAGTTATCTACATCTTTAGCAAAGTATAGATAACTTCCACAAACATAATGTTGCTGAAAGAAGCTTACAAAAGAGTGTATTTCCTATGTTTCCATTTACATAAAGTATGAAATCCAGAAAAATTAATGTATCTGTTTAAAAGACAGGACAGTGTTTTTGCTTTGATGGTATAGTGACTGGAAGGCAGAATGATGAGGGCCATTGGTGGGTGTCTGTTTTTTGTTTGTTTGTTTGTTTGTTTGTTTGTTTTGTCTGAGAACTGGTTATGCAGGTTAGTACTCTATGCCAAAGCACTGAGTGATATGCTTAAGTCCACTCATCTATATGTATTTTTATGTCAACACAAACAAGAAATGGCCTCTTTCACCTTAAAAAAAAAACACTAGGTATATTTCAGTGTCCTTTCGACTTTCTAGGTGATATCAGTTATCTTTTGCTTTTTTTTATTATGAAATTTATTGTCTAATTGGTTTCCATACATCTTTTGCTTATCTGTAGTCTTATCACCATATTGTAGAACATGTCTTACCCTCTATTACTGGTAGGTATTTCTGGTATTTCACATCCATTATTTCAAGAGAACATGGTATCAAAATATTTGTTATTCTTCTGAATCCTCAGGACTGTTCTAAGCCAGGTATATGTAGATCTATGTGTCATCAGATTCATCTCTAGAGAGTCTAACTCATTTGGTCTGGGTTATAGCCTTCAAGTGTCCCTGCTATATCTGAGAGGGGCCGGGAGCATGGAGCCACTGGACCAGGCTGCTAAAGATAACATTAACATCTTTCTGTAGTTGTCTTGACAGGAGAAAGGTTAGGAATTCAAACTGTAAAAAGTCTTATTGTGCCATCTGCTCTAGAATTACCTTCTGGCCCCCAACATTCTGATTCATTGCATTCTGAGTGTACGTGGGGAAGTCTAAAGTTTTTTAACAAGCATCCCAGATAATTTTTATATTCATTAAATTTGAGAAACATTGTTCCTATATCTATACAGTTCTTTCTTTCTAAGGAGGAAAGATAAATTATTACAGCACAAAGTCATGCCATGCTACTGTTCCAAAATACTCTGTTCCAACTTTCTAGCATCTCATTTTTATAAGCTATGTATCAGTTACTGAAATGTAGCAAGTGTAAAACTCAGACTGTTGGAGATTTACATAGTTACCCAGGTGTCCCTTAGCAGTTTACAATTCATGCAAGTTACTTTTGACCAGCATTTCTTAGGAAAAAGAAAAAAAGGGGGGGTACTTGTATGTCTTACCAGAAAATGTAACAAGGTTTTAAAACAGAGATGAAAATGGCTGCAGCACATGTCCGCTGCTATTCAATAGCGATTAAGGGTGAGTTACAGTTGATTGCTGTCTAAGGAAATTCACTTAAACGTTTTTGTTTTGTTTTGTTTTGTTGTTGTTTTGTTTTGTTTCTTGTTTGTTTTGTTTGTTTTGTAGGGGTGCCTGCATGGCTCATTAAGTTAAGTGTCTGACTCTTGGTTTCAGCTCAGGTCATGATCTCAGGGGTTCATGAGATTGAACCTTGCATGGGGCTCTGCATGACAGTGTGGAGCCTGCTTGGGATTCTCTCTCTCCCCTTCTCTCTGCCCCTCCCCTGCTCATGCTCTCTGTTTCTCTCAAAATACATAAATAAACATTTGGAAAAAGAATAACTTCTTTTTTTGTGGATTAACAATCATAATAGACCAAAGAAGCCGAAAGAGAACACTTTTTCCTTGCTCTCTTGTCAATGATATATTTATTAAAAATACTTGCTGGTTTTTTCATTATCACAGTGAAATGAAGTAATTTAACTTCTGTATAGATAGATAACTTCCATATTAGACTCCTTATAGTATTTAATAAATGTTCCTCAAATGGCCTACATACAGCATTCATTAGCAAAATGTCCAATAATCACTTCTAAAGAAATCAGGATAGAATTTCAGTTTCATTCTGTTGAACCCAAAATTATAGCTATACTTACTTCTTCAAGGGGTTTTGCAACACAAATGACAAAACTCTGCTCTTGTTCCTGGTTTCCAGGGCTTATGGAAAGCCATTATCTTTACTATTGAGTTTCCCCTTTTCCTGTGTGCTTATGTAGTAAAAAAGAAAGCTGATGGAGGCTTAAAAAGAAAGCTGTTGCAACTAGCTCTCCTAATGAGAAGATAAGCAAAACCGAAGACCATTTGTTAAGTGTCCAGTTTCCTGGATAAAAGCTATTTATGCTGAAAATTATCTTAATAACTTTGATATAATGCCAGTTATTAAATCCATAAAACTTTGAAGCAATTCAAGTTTTAAATTTTATAAAGATTTTTTTTGGGGGGGCAAGACATATAAGGTATGCTGTCCAAAGACAACTGGGTATTCTATTTTTATTATGATAATCTTCACATAGGTAAGTAATAATAGCAAATAGAGGTTGCATACATGTAACTTGTACCACAAATATATAGCTCTGAAAATATATAAGATTGACCAATTTGGAACAGATCTATCTTGAGGGAATATCTTGAAAACCATGAACACTATCTCCCTTTAATACAGTATTAATAACTGAAGATATTCTATTTTATTTCATTCCTGAAATAGAAGAGCTTTCTCTTCCTTCCTCTCTCTGCACAATTGAAGAAATTGTTTATATATACGTGATTTGGGGGAGAAAGTGGAAAAAAATCTCATGAATGGAATATAAAGTCCTCAAAGTAGTATAAAGTCCTCAAAGAAGCAGGCCAGAGCTAAAAATCTTTGAATTTATGAGAAGGGAAACTAATTCTAAACTACATTCAGCAGAGACCAAGAAATTACACTGCTACAAGAATCAATACTCATGTCTTTTCCCTTTGTGAAACTGTGTTTGTCATAGCAGATGAAAGATTGGAAATTTGTGTGCAGAATACATGATGTTCTTTTCTTTTTTTTTTTACCATGTGCTCTAATTATGGAGGCCGAGGTATCATCTGACAGATGGTTTAATAACATTTGAGCTATTCTGTATGCTTGTTGGAAACATTAACACATTTAAAGCAAGTTCTAATATACATTTTGTTGCTGTGTGGTCACTTTCCCTCATTATATTAGTTTTATCTAGGTTAACAACTAGCAGAGTAGGATCCTTTACACTACCGCCATGGGATTAAGAAATAATTCTTTTAAGAAAATAATAAGGCTTTAGGGAACAGATTAGCTTTCTACTTTTTTTAAAAGTTTATTTATTTATTTGAGAGAGAGAGCGAGCAAACAAGCATGAGTGGGATAGGGGCAGAAAGAGAGGGAGAGAGAATTCTAAGCAGGCTCCATGTTGACACAGCGCAGAACCCGAGGAAGGGCTCAAATTCATGAACTGTGAGATCATGAACTGAGCTGAAAACAAGAGTCAGATGCTTAATCGACTGAGCCACCTAGCCACTCCAGCTTTCTACTTTTTAATAAACCAATTTGAGGTATTGGCTAGCATTGTCCAAGTCAGAAAGTTGCAACTTCAATTTTTTTAAGAAGGAAGAATTAAACAAGCTTTCCAATAGTCTTTGTAAAAAACAAGAAAACAAACAAAATATAAACAAAAGGAAGCCACCTGAGGGATGATGGGAACATTATAACCACCTTGGGATTCAGGGTCCTTATCAATAATAAGAGATAGTTCATCCTCAAGTTTGCCTCAGCATTTACAGTCTACACTTAGAGGGCTGAGAAATAGGAAGTGAGATCTTTTACTTTGGTCTGTGTGTGGGAAAGACATAATAAATAAGTGTAATTAATTTGGGGGTTTGATACTTTGGGGATTTTTTTTTTTTTGGTGCCAAATCTGCAAGAATCCATTTCTGTGCCCTTAAGACAGAAGGTGACCGAAGCCTACAACATCTAACAGAATGGTTGTGACTCAGTGATAAAAAACTAAAACTGTAGGGGCACCTGGGTGGCGCAGTCGGTTAAGTGTCCGACTTCAGCCAGGTCACGATCTCGCGGTCCGTGAGTTCGAGCCCCGCGTCGGGCTCTGGGCTGATGGCTCAGAGCCTGGAGCCTGTTTCTGATTGTGTCTCCCTCTCTCTCTGCCCCTCCCCCGTTCATGCTCTGTCTCTCTCTGTCCCAAAAATAAATAAACGTTGAAAAAATTTTTTTTTAAAAAAACTAAAACTGTATTTACTTGATTACAGCCTGAGTTTTTCAGAGCTGTGAAAATAAAGAAATTTGGGTACGTTCATAATTAGGTTACTTTAAGGGGATTTTAAATGTCATACTGGCACCATCTATAGATATTTAAGGTGAAGTACACGCACAACTATTTCATTTTTCTAATTCATCCTTCCCTTGTATTTAAACTAAGTATTATTCATTTCAGTTAATTGGTAGAGATACTAAACCATACTTAAATCTAAGCCACAGATAGCATTTTCTAGTTGGGCTAGAAACCATTCAGGCAAACATGATTCTTCCTTTTGCCAATTTACATTCTGGACACATAATATCTATGCTTTTAGTCTATTCTTTAGAATTTCTGTAACTTCCATAAAATATTAAAGTTTCATTTTTAATGAATCATTTTTAATTTAAAGAATCATTTTTAATGATGAGTAGCAAATCATTTTAATATTTAAGTCTTCATTTAAAGTTTCATTCTAATGATGAGTTACACAAAGGATATCTTAGAGTTTTGAATGGAAAATTGTTTTTTCCTTAGCACATTTCCCAAAAGTTTCAATGTTCAAATGCAAAAGTAACCCCATAATGAAAGACATGTCAACACGGATATCATGAAGTAAAAGATAAGAAAATAATTTGATTAGAAGAGTGATCTTATTACGGGTAGGAAAAAAAGTATATAGTTGAGTCTATGTTTTGTGTGATTAGGTTGCTTAGTAGCCCAATTTTCTAGTCACAGTAACTGAATTAATCAGAATGTGTGACAAAGACAGTATATTTGTCAAAAAGTTTTGAAGAACAGAAGAGGGGGCAAGCACTTTAAATTTAGTTAAGGAAATTCAAAGAAAAATGTGTCTAAAATAGTTTCTATTGGAGGAAGCAGGAATAGATCCCTGCATTTTAAATGGAGTTTCAGGAATTGTTTGTTAAATCATACTCCATGGCCAATAACTATAGCAAACGGAATAATAATGATTTGGAGGAAACTGAACTTGAAGAATCAAATGGTTGACTTTCAGAAACAAAAGCAAAGTCTCTGAACTCACTCTTCTTGTTATCTACTAACCCTTTCTTTGATTGCTTTGCCTGTTTGGAACAGTCACTTCAGAAGAAAAGCAATGAAAAACACACAAGCCCTACAGATAATTATCTGTTTCTCTGATACTGTTTTAGGTTCTGTTAAATAGTGAATGGGCAAAGATTTTGGGCTTTATTTCCTCTCCAGCATCATTTCAGTATTCATCAACTACATATCTCTGGATATGGCTTAAATGTTTTCAGATACTTCCAAATGAACAGGGGAAAATAGAATAAGGAATTCCACAGATGTCTATAATAATTATAGCATGTTATACAGACTGAACCATCAGAAGACTGGCAACTGAGGCATTTTGATAAATTAAATTTTTCTGCTTGACTGAAGCCTAGTTCCCAAATCTTTCTTGTTCTTGCTTTCACTAAAAATAAAATTTATAGATTTATTTTCAGTAAGTATTCTATATTGGACATAGATGTAGGCATAGATATTTAGACGAACTATATACTAATGTCCAGATATATATTCCATTCATTTCCATTTATTCATAATCCTAAAATCTGAGCTTATTCTGTTAGGCTTTGCTGGTCTTGTCTCAAACTTACAGGTTCACTATAATTGTGGTTAAAATATGAAATTAAGTGTTACAGATGCTTTCATTTATCAATAAAAATAATTTGCAAAGGTGCTATCAATTGTTTTGCTTTTATAATGGTGCTTTTCAAAATACAGAAGATGCCTAAAGGTATTTCTTTAAATACTGTTCATGTCCTGTAACTCCATTTGAACTATTTTCAAGTAGGGGCATTTAAAAATGTGAAAACAACTTTAGAACTTTAAGATAATGTATCTTGGAAAACCTATTTATAGGCACAGTCATGGTGAATTTCACTTAGGTCTGTTGAAACTATTTATGGACTCTGAAGTTCAACATTCTTGTACATAAATGTTAGCTCCTAACCCCCTCCAGAGCTTCCTGGGTATAATGTGAAACCAACAGGAAGCAAGCGCAGGCTACTCAAGAGTGGTAGGTGGCAGATGGCAGGTTTTAATAAGCAAAGGGAACTTACATATGAGGCTAATCTTGGGTGGCGGTGGGATAAACTGACCCACATAGGCCTGCTACATCTTAAGAGTTTATATGGAGGCCTTACCTGGGTGCAGTCATGTATACTGTGCAGGTGTTCTCAACACCATTTCACTATCACAAGGCTAAATCCTTGGAGCATCATTTGGGAGCAGGGAAGACAAGTGGAACCCACATTCTAAGGACATGGGTGGGGTGAGGAGCCTCCTATCACCTGATCTAGCTCACAGGTCAACTAGTGGTCACATCTTTTCAGTGACTTCTCCCAACAAGAAAGCTTTCCCATTCTACTGTTCTTATTAATCTATTTCTTCACATGGGATCACTTATGTAATATTCCACTTCTTTTGAATGCTTCTGGGAAAAAAATTTACATGTTTCCCTTTTAAATACAGCCTCATTACTCCTCAAATGAGAGGAGAGATTCCTCAGGATTCTGCTAGAAGCATGATTCTGTCTGGGAGATGTCCAGACAGGTTTCTGTGAGGTGGGAAGAAAGACTGGAAGCCAATCCTGCACCTCCGGATCTGAAAAGGTCTAGAAGCCAACGCTCTTCAGGGCTGACCAGTGCTCTCCCTGGAAGTAATGTTACACACACTAGCATGAAGAACTCCCCTCTCCTCTGCTCTTTGTCAAAACATCTTTTTATCCATTTTTTTCTTTCCATATACTCATTTTTTCCTTACTGTCATATTTTGCTAGTTATTACAATATTTTCCGCAAATGGACATCAAACACAGATCAATGGAAGTGTCTCAATAAACCCCTAGAGTGGGATTTCTAATAGATTTCCCCCACTTAGCTCTTCTGTCAAGTACTTATGTTGTACCAAGAAAAATGAGTCAGATAATTTAATAAGTAAACATATTACTGAGACATACAGTGGACAACTGGATTCTAACTTTTATCTGACAAAACTTTAAAGAACTTTCATTAAATAAATGAATTTGCATAAAGCCTCACCATGAGAACTGTTAATTTTACTCTGGCCCTTCAAACATTCATATAGGTCTCTGAACTGGCATGATTATAATTATCCTTTATAGGCTATTCTTTTATAATCATTTTTTTTCTGAATAATATTTAGAATTAATTAAGAGCTTCTGAATTATGTTTTTTTACAATATAAAAAAACTGGCATTCACTGAGCACTTATTGCATTCCAGGTGCTAAGCTGAATATATCACACATATTTTTTTATTTACACAAAATAGTTGAGAAGTGGTTAGTACTAAGCCATTCACTGAGGACTGGAACAACTAAATAATTCACTCAACATCACACAAGTAGCAAGTGAATGATCGAGGATTTATACCCAGATGGTCTCATCTTAGAACTTATGCCCTTAATTACTATGCTATACTGCTTCTCACAACTAAAAAAGAATGCTAAAGAAGTAAGGACTGGGCAATTTAAAGCGTTGAAGAATTATAGTCACATAAAGTTTATGTTAGGGATCTAAAGCAATACATTCTTAACTCCTTTACAATGTTACTTCCGGTTTCTCCCTCCTCTGCACCCTAAATTAAGAAATAGTGTTAGGGATATAACTTGGTATTCCAGAGTTTTTAGACTATTCTTGCCCCTGGGCTTCAGGATATACAAGAAAGGGAGTAAAGCAGACTTAGTCTACATAAGACTGGGGATCAAGGACAGAAGCAAAGAATGTGAAGGAATTTCCATAATAGCGATTAAAACATGTTTAAGTTCATCAAGCTAAATAAATCCACCACATGGTTAATTTTACAAAAGAAATGATTAGCTGTCAGTGTTAGATATGAATATAGAAAGGGATTTTTTTAAAAACAACAATTACCTATTTTTAAAAACAAATCTGAAAATCATTTCAAAACACATTTTTGGAAGATCTCTTTGGCCTTAAGGAGAAGATGGCCTTTATTTATTTTTTTATTTTTTTAAACAGATTTTATTTTTAACTAATATCTTCACCCAATAAACTTATAACCCCAAGATCAAGAGTCACATGCAGTGCCGACTAAGACAGCCAGGAGTCCCAATACAGCTCTTATTTTTTGAAAGGACTTATTTCCCAACTCAAAATGTTTGTATTTTCTCTCTAGAAAATGCCATCTAAGAATATTCATGTTTCAGATATGTGTCCCCAAATCCCTATGTTACATCCTTCAGTCTATCTGTGTGTCTTAAGGAAGAAACAGGATTTTAAAAGTTTTAATACTCTGACATACTATGGGGAATAGTGTCTACAAAACGTCCTTGGTTAAATACCACCTAGAAATTAAGAAAACTGAAAAGGAATTTAGGGAGTACATCCTAATATTCTAAATGCACTTGTTAGAGATTATTTATATACATCAAACTCAGAGAGGGTTACAGGATTGAATGGGGACTTTAAAGATAAAATTAGAAGATGTATGCTGGAGAGAAAAAGGAAATAGTGGAGAGATAACACTAGTTTTGTTCTTAATTGTGGAAAATGAGAGATTTCTTTTCTCAAATCTTTAAACACAGAGGAAGTTCAAGTTACATTAAAAGGCAATGAATATATCAGATTAGAACTATTTGATAATAGGAGAATAAAATACTAGCATATATCAACTGCATTTAACAAACAGAAATCAACCTTATTAAGAAAGCATTTTATAAAGGAGCCTGAAAACCTTTTCTATAGTCTGCCTCGCCCAAATATTAATCTATAATTAGAGGTATTTGAAATTGTATGAAGACCCTGAAATAGTTACTTCAGAGTGACCAAATCTCCAGTCTCCAATAAGAAAGAA
Organism: Prionailurus bengalensis; assembly: GCF_016509475.1. Taxonomy (NCBI): domain Eukaryota; kingdom Metazoa; phylum Chordata; class Mammalia; order Carnivora; family Felidae; genus Prionailurus; species Prionailurus bengalensis. The sequence goes on along the minus strand of NC_057343.1, from coordinate 150,514,653 downwards.
TGTATTATTTATGATGCAATTTCTGTATGTGTAATTATATATAATCAAAGCCTTCCTATGTGTTTGGGCCCTGTAGAGAGTTGGCTAACCAAAAGTTATTTAAAGGCAGGAGTACTTCAAACATGTGTTTAACTTAAAACATATACATGTGCATTTATTAGTCAATATTTAGGTGTAGAATGAATAAGCCCTACATACAATCCATCTTTAAAAGCTTTTAGTTTCAGTGTCTCAGGATCTTTAATACGTAGAAAAAATTTAAAGATTCTTATGAAGTTGAGTGCAGAATCATACTATATTTTTATGATTCCCTTGTCTCCCTTAAATTTTTATAATAGTTTCACTCTCACCTAATTCAATGGCTTATTTTTTTTTTTTCTTTTTTGGTCCTAGACTTTATGGAGTCCTTACAAAGTATTTAACTTAATTTGCATATGACAACTTTCTTTCCATACTTATATTTTTCAGTTAATGCAGAATTTAATTAAGTTATATAATTGTAGGGGCACCTGGGTGGCTCAGTTGAGCTTCTGACTCTTGAAATTTGCCCAGGTTGTGATCTTGCAGTCATGGAATGGAGCCCCAAGTTGGGCTCCAGGTTGAGCATGGAGCCTCGGTGGGATTCTCTGTCTCTGTCTCTCAAAATAAATAAATGAAAAAAAATTATATAATTACAAAGATGATTCCACAGTAGTAGACAGATTTAAGCTAAAATAACATTGGCCTAAAAAAAAAAAAGAAGTTTAACCTCTCTCCAATAGAAGGCTCATAGGGTGGCTCAACAATCATTAGGTACAGCAACCCCTTCTAATTAGTCACTCTTGTGGTCCCACCAGCGGTATAAGATGACTGCTCTCATTCCTGCTATTACGTTCCCATAAAGCCAATAGCAGAAGGAGAAGGAGAAAGGGAAGTATGTTATCAGCTTAATACCATGACCCACAATTTGCACACATCACCTCCGTTTACTTAGTCACATTACCATACCTAGCTGCAAAGGAGACTAGGAAATGTAGCCATCAGCTGAGTGACCATGATCATTAAAAATTTTACTGCTATATAAGAACTAGAGAATGGAAGAGAAGATATTGAAAAACATAAAACAAGTCTTTGAAATAGTCCAATCTATTTGACCAGTGATTCTTTTGAAACCAAAATGCTTTAGTAGGTTTGTTCTGACTCTCCTCTGGTCATGCCATTCCATGTGAAATGAAGAGCCCACAGGCCAAGAGGACTTGCTTAAACAGAACCCTCTCCTTCTAAACCTGGCTACCCAAGACTTCAGAATTCCCTGAATAGCCCTGGGCCTGCTTGCAATACCTTAAGTAAATTCCCTTCAGAGAATTCCCTTTCCCACAAGCACTTAAGGAGTATGAAAGCAGCTTGAGTAAGCAGGCTAGGATCCCACACATGTATGATGCTCCCTGTATGGATAATAGAGCTGGAGGTGGGAAGAAAATGGGAGAGAGTATAAGCCAGCTTGCCCAGCACTGGAAATTCTCAATGAAGAAGAGAGGAGTTAGAAAAATCTAAAATTGAGTCTACACCTTTTGGGATGAGCACTGGGTGTTGTATGGAAACCAATTTGTCAATAAATTTCATAAAAAAAATAAATAAAAATAAAATAAAATAAAATAAAATTGAGTCTAGCCTTTCAGCTCAACACATCAGATTTGCCAAAGTAGGACTATGGTATCAATTATGTATGGCTATGTAACAAACTATGCCAAAACTTTGTGCTTTAAAACAAGAATTATTTTGATATAATCCCAATAGTTTATTTTTGCTGTTGTTTGCCTGGCCTTCAGAGACATATTTAGAAAAATGTTGCTATGGTTGATGTGAGACACATTACTACCGTGTTCTCCTCTAGGATTTTTATGGTTTTAGTTCTCATGTTTAGGTTTGTAATCCATTTTGAGTTTATTTGTGTGTATGGTGTAAGAAAGTGGTACATCATTCTGTTGCACGTAGATGTCCAGTATTTCCAACACCATTTGTTGAAGGGACTTTTTCATTTTGTATATTCTTATCTTCTTTGCCATGGATTAATTGACCATAAAAGCATGGCTTTATATTCTGGACTCCATTCTGTTCCAGTGATCTACATGTCTGCTTTTGTGCCAGTATCATACTGCTTTGATTACTACAGCTTTGTAGTATATCTTTAAATCTGGAATTGTGATGTCTCCAGTTTTGTTCTTTCTTTCTCCAGTTTTTTTTCTATTCAAGTTTTTTTGTGGTTTAGCTTTGACTATCAGGGTTTTGTGTGGTTCCATTAAAATTTTATTATTATTTTGTGTAAAATGCTTTTGGTATTTTTATAAGCATTACATTGGATCTGTATGTTGATGTCCATAGTATGGACATTTTAACAATATTAATTCTAATCCATGAACATGGAATATCTCTCTGTTTATGTCATCTTGAATTTCTTTCACCAATGCTTTATATTTTTCAGAGTACAGGTCTTTCCCATTGGTTAAGTTTATTCTTAGACATTTTATTCTTTTTGGAACAATTGTAAATGGGATTGTTTTCTTAATTTATCTTCCTGCTTGTTCATTTTCAGTGTATAGAAATGCCACCAATTTCTGGGCATTAATTTTGTATCCTGCAACTTTACTGAATTTATTTATTACCTTTAATAGTTTTTTGTGTGTGTGGAATCTTTAGGGTTTTTTATGCATAGTATCATGTCATCTGTAATTAATGACAGTTTAACTTCTTTACCAGCATGTATGCCTTATTTCTTTTTCTTGCCTGATTGCTGTGCCTATGATTTCCAGTACTATGTTGAATAAAAGTGGTGAATGGACATTCTTATCTTGTTTCTGATCTTAGAGGAAAAGCTCTAGTTTTTCACTATTAACTATGATGTCTGCGCTGGGTTTTTCATCTATGGCCTTTATTATGTTGGTGTATATTCCCTCTAAAACTACTTTGTTGAATGGATGTTGTACTTTGTCAAATGCTTTCTCTTAATCTACTGAAAACATCATTTGGTTTTTCATCCTTTGTTTCACTGATGTAGTGTATCATGTTGATTATTTTATGAATACTAAACCATCCTTTCATCTCTGGAATAAGTTCCACTTATTCCTAGGGAATGAGTCTTTTAACGTATTGTAAAATGCAGTTTGCTAATATTTTGTTGAGAATTTTTGTATCTATGTTCATCAGTAATGCTGGGCTGTAGCTTTTTTTTTTTCTTTTCTTTTCTTTCTTTCTTTTTTTTTTTTTTTGTGGTGCCTTTGTCTGGTTTTGATATCAGGGTAATCCTGGCCTCACAGAATGTGTTTGAAAGCTTACCTTCCTCTTCTATTTTTTGTAATAGCTTGAGGAGAATAATTGTATTGACTCTTTATATGTTCATAGAATTCAACTATGAATCCATCTGGTCCTGGTCTTTTAGTTTTTTGATTTTTTTTTGATTACTGATTCAATTTTATTGCTAGTAATTGGTAGGTTAAGATATTCTATTTCTTTTTGGTACAGTTTTGGAAGAGTATATTTCTAGGAAATTATATATTTCTTCTAAGTTTGTTCAGTATGTTAGCATATAATCTTTTATAGTATTCTCTTATAATTCTTTGTATTTCTATGGTGTCAGTTGTTACTTCTCTTTTTTTATTGTATTTGGGTCCTTTTTCTTTTTTTCTTGGTGAGTCTGGACAAAGGTTTATTAATTTTGTTTATCTTCTCAAAGACTTACCTCTTAGTTTCATTGATATTTTCTATTTTTTTTTTTAGTCTCTCTGTCATTTATTTCTACTCTTTGTTATTTTCTTCTTTCTACTCATCTTGGGTTTTGTTCTTTTCGCAATTTGTTTAGGTGTAGATTAGGTTATTTGAGGTTTTTCTTGTTTCTTGAAGTAGGCCTGTATCACTATGTATTTCCCTCTTAAAACTGCTTTTGGTGTGCCCCAATGATTTTAGACCATTGTGTTTGCATTTTCATTTGTTTCCATGTATTTTCTTTTATTTCTTCTTTGATTTCCTCATTGACCCATCAAAATAAAAAGCTTTTGCACAGCAAAAGAAACCATCAACAAAACAAGAAGGCAACCTACTAAATCAGAGAAGATATTTACAAAAGATATAAAAGGAGTTAATATACAACTCAACACCAAAAAAAACAAACTGACTAAAAAACAGGCAGAGGATCTGATGAGACATTTTTACAAGTCCATGGGCCAACAGAGTATTGTACTGGGTACAATAAAACTGTACAATGTGGCTCATCAAAATATTTTTCTAGATCCAAATAAACTTTTACTTTTTTAAATGTCTATACCTAGATAGACTTAAGTAGTTGCAAATAATGTTATATTTTCAAAATTAATATTTTCATTAAGTTACACTTTTCTTTCTTCCCTCCCTCCCTTCCTTCCTCTTTCCCTCTCTCTCTCTTTCTCTCTCTTTCCTTCTTTCCTTCCTTCTTTCCTTCCTTCCTTCCTTCCTTCCTTCCTTCCTTCCTTCCTTCCTTCCTTCCTTCCTTCCTCCATCCCTCCCTCCCTCCTCCCTCCCTTTATTTCTTGAAGTTTATTTATTTATTTTGAGAGAGTGCTTGCATGTGCACAAGCTGGGAAGGGTAGAGAGAAAGAATCCCAAGTAAGCTTTGAACTGTCAGCACAGAGCCTGATGCAAGGTTCAAACTCACAAACCATGAGGTCATAACCTGAGTTGAAATCAAGAGTCAGATATTTAATCACCTGAGCCATCCAGACACCTCTAGGTTACACCTTTTCTTTAGCAAAATCTTTTTAATACCTGGAAAGAAAGTTTGCCCATGAACTCTTTCCATAAGAAATGTCCTAGAAATGATAAAAACATGCTATCTAGTATCCTATAGAAACTTGATCTATATGACTTGCAGCCAAAGAATGAGAAATTATTACATGCATACTTCGTCCAAACCAGAATAAATCTCTTAAAATTTTTGTGTAATTTAGTAGGAGAATGAAAATGAGTGTTGTCTCTGGAGCACAAGGGAATGGGTGTGACCAGAATATGAAGTTGATTCTCTATCCTGAGGCTTCCATTTCTGATTTGTAGCCTTGCAAAGTCAGTGCCCATTCCTAAATTTTCGTCTTTGAGTATAGTAGACTCTTGTAATTAAAATAACCTCCCTTTCCCATTTCTGCTCCCCACAATGGGATCCAGAGAATGGTTAAGTTGAATATTCTACCAAATTCCTTTTTGGGTCATGGTCTGCCAATGCTTGGCATGAAGCTCTTCCTCCTAGGGATTTGCCTGTTTCCCACACCTGTACGTAAGAGGGGAGAGAGTCATAGTAAACAAGCCTCTGTGCTCACGGGCTCTAGAAAGTTTCATTCCTCCAGAAATTCTGCCTCCTCCTTTTCCTGACACTTCATTTGTTGCCAGAAGCTTCCCAGATAAGCCTTAGCTACCACATCATCAAACTTTGCTTCTTGGTGTGCCTAGTGCTTGCTAAGTGCCCATTCTTCTCACAGTCCCAGTACGAGGGTGACAGTTCCATTTCAAGGAGTTTTAAGTCTCAGCCTTGGGAATCACCACCACCCTGAGTTTTTCGTGTCCCTATAGTGGCTGGTGGCAATCCCAGTCAGTTATTAAAGATGAAAAGTCCTTTATCTCAGGTCTTATTGTTCTCTGCAATCGCACGCTTTCCCTTGATTTGTTTCATACAGACTGCAGGTTTTTAACAGACTGGGTCAAATGTATCCTATTGTGCTTATCTGTCTTAAACTGCTAGCTGAATAGTGGTGTTTATTGTCATGAGACCATAGTCATTTAAGTGGAAAGGAAAATATCACCTTCTCCTATTCCCTGGAGACTTGAATAATGAAATCTTAAGACCATATTTTTGATGATAACAACTTGTGTTGCTTGTGTCTGAGCTGGTGCTTCTAGTGCTAGCTTTGTCACAAGAAGTGTTTTCTATTGGTTTCTGCTGTCACTTAGTTTTCTTCCTTTTGGCAAATTATCCTTATTAGCTGAGAGAAATATCCTATTTACTTTGTGTATTATAATGAAAGTTTACTATAAATAGATCCAGTACTTTTTTTCCCAATTAAATCCAGTTTACCATGGTTTTAACAAGTGCTTCTCTTTGAAATAGCTTTCCTAACTTCATTTGATTAATGAATGTATTTATGCTGTAACTATTTATTGAGTATACACCACATGAAGGTGTAGTTTTAGATGCTGGGTATACAGCAGTGAGCAAACTTGCACAAATCCCCACTCTCATGGGGTTAATTCTAGTTGATGAAAACAGAAAGTAAAGAGATGCTTGTGAATTCTGTAAGGAACTTTTCCTTTCTGAAAAGGAAAGCATGAGAATGGGAGGGTATGGGAGCCAGCCTAACACCATGTTGAAGGAATGTGCCATGATGACCATTCTATGACCTGAAACCTTCTTGAGCACAGCTCCTTCTCCCCTGTCCCAACACTTTTCCTTTTTGTTTAACCACACCCTTAAGTACATCCTCAGGGTTTAGCCTCCTGGATCTGTCCTGGAGAGACAGCTAGGATACACACCTATTCTTAAACATTCTTCTCTTGGGCAGTCCCTCTGCATGTAGTCCCCGGCCTGAGGGCTATAAAAACAGTTCTTAAGGGAGGTAGGGTTGCAGAGACCTACTTGTCTGGCATCTGCCCAAGACAAGCTTCTGTCCATTTATTGTCAAGCTGTACTTGTCAGCCTTTTTCTTTGGTCTTATGGCTCCTCCAGTCTTTGGAGGTTTTTTTGAATATACCTCCCTTTCATGGGACAGAAGGAAGCATCTTGAAGCACTGGTGGGGGGTAGTTGCTATTTTAGGTAAGATGGACAGGGAACAACTAACTAGTCAGTTAACAATTGACTTAGAGGAGGTGAAGGAGTAAGCCATGTAGAGATGTAGAAGAGTGTTGAAAGAAGGCTATGGCAAGTACAAAGTCGTGATGTCCACATGTACAAGAAATAGCAAGGTGGGACGGGTAGCCAGAGTCAACCCAGAAAAGGAGAGCTATAGAAGCTGAAGCTGTTGAGAGAAGAGCATTTGACTAGAGGGTCTTGCAGATATATGTACTTTGGTCTTTACTCTGAGTGAGACACCATTGATGGGTTCAGGGCAGAAGAGCAATTCGTACAAATAGAGATTTCTTTCCTTTCTTCTTTGTGATGTGTATTAAAAAATGACATGTCAGACTAGGGGATATACCACAAATATGTCAGGACCTGCTCTGGTGTTGTACACGTATCTGGGCAGACACAAGAACAGACAACCATATCATCAAGGATAGGCCATTAGAATTTCCTTTTTTACACTCATGAGTAATCAAAGGAATAAAGTTTGGGATACAACTGTCAGTATTTCAGATGAGTCACCATTTTCCAGACAAGGAAATCTAAAATGGTCAAATAATCACTGAAGAAAGGTCTTATAAGTCCACATAAATGGACAGAAAAGCAGCAGAGATATTTGAATTCTGACATGTCAGTTAATGTCCTTGGAGGGAAATAATCTAAACCACACTTATATAGGATGATAAGCCTGGGGGTAACAATCCACCAGATCTGTAGGAATGACAACTGTGCTTTCAGACACTTCTCCGAATGTGAGTATTAATGGTATATAATTAACTCAAACAAATTTAGCTGTAATTTGGCCTTACAGACTGTGGCTATTACCACACTCCCCCTGCAATCTTCACACATCTGTGGGTCATCATTATGATCGTCCTTTTCCAGGAATATTAAGCAATTTGTCAGAGGACAGACATCTGGAAATAAACCTATGCTAGCTTGAACATGGCCTTTTAGTTCTATAAAACATACTCTTTCCAGAAGCTATGATTCCAGCCCAATTCCTGTATCCTTTGGAGGAAAACAACATTGACAATATGAACTCTAATTTTCAAATGGAACACTAAATTTGCTATGGTAAATAGGTGAACTTTTTAAGACACATTTATCTCATGTAGCAATATTTAATTTTAGTGCATTGGCAATACAATAAAAAAAGAGACGTCCTCTCACTGTGGTGTTCAGCTTTTTACAAAGACAGCAATGAAGTTTGAAATCTTTTAAAAGTGAAATTTAAATATATACAATATGTGTTTATTGAGTTAATCATAATCTTAGCACCCAAAGTGAGCTATCCATTGAGATTTAGGCATATTTTCTTTCTGTTGAATCTTTTTGTCTTGATTTTCTTTTTGACAATGTTAGAAACATCGTATTTATAATTTATATATGCACATAATTTTACCTTGATCTTTTACTTTACATGATATGGAAGTATTCCCCTGTTGTTTCATAAACTGATCAAAATATAATCTTAGCGTAACATTTCTAAAATATTACATGATCATGAACTTCACCGTCTAAAATTCTTTACTTGGTCTCCACCATCTTTAGTATAAATTCTCAAACTCCTCAGTGGAGAATATTAGGCTTGTTATGATTTCCCTTTCTGGCTTTCCAGGTTTTATATTTTTCTTTAATTTCCCAGACATACCTTGACAGCCTGACCAGATGTTCCAGCCTGACCTTTACTGTAAGTTCCTTCTCCTTATCAGCTAAAAGAATCTGTATTCTTTTTGAAGTTCCAGTTTTTTCCTAATCTTTGTTCTACAAAATCTATGACCCAGGTTATTTCAGCAGTCTGTTTCAAGATCCCACTAAAAATCTCTTTTCTTTGCCTGCTAATCAGACGTCTGGGTCCTCTTTGATTTATGGCCAACTGGTTATAAATAGTCTGCATCAAAGGTAGGAGAGAGGCTCTTGCTTATTGTTAAACAATTAAGTAGATATTTACCCACCCACACAAGGAGGGACTGCTATTTACATACTTAGCAACACCCAATGCCTGACATTTGAATACTGCTAATGAACTTATAAATATCTTTTTGTGACCATCAAATCTCCATTTGTAACAATGACATGATATTACCTATGAAAAAAGTTTGAAGAACTTTCTGAAGTGTGATTTGCCCATGAATTCTACGGTTTTTGGTAGATTTTCATTGCAGTCATCTTAAGTTTACACTGAAAAATTAATTATTTCATAACATTTTGAACATTTACAATGAGGAAATTACTGTTTTCATGTGCTCAGAATAAGGCAAACATAAATAATTTTCTTACTTCTCAAATTGCCTACATTCTAATGGGGAAAAACAGATACATGCATGTGTAACTATATTATAACTTCATTTTAATCTCTTTCAGACTTCCAAATACGAACTCCACAAGACTATAACTTTATTTCAATTTTTACATTTTGTAAAGGTCAAAATGCCAAAATGTTTTTATTTATTTTACAATGTAAATGGCTTTAAATTATCAAAATAAATCTTGCTCTGAGATAGTCAAAGATGGGGAGAGACTGCTGTTTACAAGAACTTTAGGGGCTTTTGTGGTAATCCTACCAAATTTATAGAGTTAAATATAGGTGCGAGCTAAGTTTTCTTGAGGTTTGTTTATCTGGGTGACAGAATATGTTAATACTGGGGCTAATTTATAGCCTCCCTTAGTTCCTAATTCTAAACATGTGTGATACACTAGTTTTGTAGAATAGTTTGTAGATTTAGCTTTATAAACAATATTTCATAGTCTGTCTTTCCATTTTAAAATTACTATGTGGAAACTTCTTCAATTTTGAGAATTAGTGTGCCTCTAAGAGTTGGATTCAAATTGGAACATAAACGAATGCATTTACGTGCCATGTCATTACAGCTTTCACTGTAGTTATGCTTCCTGGCCAAAGAGATATGAGGACAGTTTTATAAACATGTCCCCAAAGTATACAAAAATACCACATTAAAAATTCCTGATCAAATACATGAACATTTTGGATCTCAAAAAACATCTCTCTCCAGAGCTCAGTGGGAATTCTCTCTACAGCTCCATTATCTATTCCCTCCTCATTACTTGTTTGGGGAAGCAAGAACCCTTCAGTGCTTGGAAGGATGGAGCTTCTGGAATGAGAAATGGATACTAGTGGGAAAGGTGAGAAGGGCCATTGGCTTACTGGAGAGGGGTGATCAGGGGACCAGGAAAAAGTTTATATCTTGTCTCCTAACCTCCTTCAGTGTTTCCCTTTGCTCATTTAATAAAGACTCAAACACCTAGAGCAAATACAAGCCCTTTTCAGAATCAAGAGAGAAGTGATGGAGGCAGAATGTGATGGGAAAGAGAGTGGAGAAGGAGTAGTGTTACAAACTACAAAATCAAGCAAAAATACATTCTGAGATTCTCCCAAAGTATTCCTGATATTCACTGAAAACTAAATAAAGTCAAGGTCTCCTATTTGCCCAGACTTTCATGCCTGCTAGTCTCTTTTGAAATTTTAATCACCCTGAGCTTCTTTCCTCAGAAAGAAGACATCCACATTCTTCATTTTGAGGTTCTAAAAGTAAAGTATGATTAATTTGCCTCACACGGACCCAACCAGATCCCTGAACCTCTATTTTCCATCCTTTAAAAAAAATTTTTTTTAACATTTATTCATTTTTGAGAGTGAGAGAGACAGAGCATGAGTGTGGGAGGGGCAGAGAGAGGGAGACACAGAATCAGAAGCAGGCTCCGGGATCCAGGTTCCAGGCTCCAAGCTGACAGCACAGGGCCCAATGCGGGGCTCGAACTCACAGACTGCGAGATCATGACCTGAGCCGAAGTCAGATGCCCAACCGACTGAGCCACCCAGGCACCCCTATTCTCCATTCTTTTATACTCACACAAGGAAGTACCTAGACCACATTTCATAGTCTCTGCTGCCTGTCAGAAGAGCGTGGTCATGAGCCTGGTTTTGGAAGTAGAAGACCTGCTTCCTACCAGTAATATAACCCATGTTGGGCAATCTTTCATAAGCCTCAGTTTCCTCACTTGTACTACTTCATGAGGTCATTGTGAAAATTAAGTGTGATAATGTATGGAAAGAGCCAAGCAGAGAACCTATCACAAGATAAAAGCTTAATGCATGTATTAATATATTGTCTTTCTGGGTCCCTTTTCTTCCATTTTTCAATATCTTTTCTTCCTTCTTCCTCTTTCTTCGACACCACTACTGATCCTGCTGTCACCACAGACCATCAGTGGAGTGCCAGGCAGCGAGGTGAGGAAAAGCTGTGTATGGACTATACCCGGCTTCCCTGCAGGGTCCGTTCACCAAGTGAGCTCTGTTCACCAAGACCAGAGCTGTCTTGTATGTCCAAACAAAGATCCATTACAAAAGATTGGTAAGTCAACTTGCAGCTGTATTTTTCCATTGTCAGTTTTCGATCATCTTCCATTCCAAGTGGATGGTTTACCGGAGTGGTTTGTAGTTATAGATAGAAGAGAACTCTTCAACACATTTCCTTTCATGAAACTGACTATGGGTTGCATTTGCCGAAAAAAATGAACTGAGCTTGACAAATACAACATTTTTGTTTTAAATATTTCATTAAAAGCCTCGTATAGTGGAGTCCCCTATTTGCAGGAACTAAAGAGCAGTTATCCCTTTTATTTTTGTGGCTTGTAATATTTGGTTTTTCAGTTTGAGGTATAATTGATAAAATGATATTGAAAGGGTACAACATAATTTGATGTATGTATACACTCTGAAGATTCCTCCCATGAAGTTAAGGAACACATCCATTACTTCACATATTTACCTTCTGTGTGTGTGTGTGTGTGTGTGTGTGTGTGTGTGTGTGTATGAGAGAGAGAGAGAGAGAAAGGGAGAGAGAGAGAAAGGGAGAGAGAGAGAAAGGAAGAGAAAGAGAGAAAGAGAGAGAGAGAGAGAACATTTATATTCTATTCTCTTAGCAAATCTCATTTTTATAATATGGTGTTATCAGCTATAGTCCCCAAGTTATATATTAGATCCTCAGATTTTATTCATTGTATAATCGAATTTTGTACCTTTTAACTAGTTTCTCCTTATTTCTACCATCCCCTAGCCCCTAGCAACCACTTCTCTATTTCTAGTTTTGTTTTTCTTAATTCCACATATAGTAATAGCATGCAATATTTGCCTTTCTTAATTTCACCCAGCATAATGCCCTCAGGTCCCATCCACGTTGTCACAAACGACAGGATTTCCTCTTTTTTAAGGCCGAAAGATACTCCATTGTATGTATGTATGTGTGTGTGTGTTTGTATACCAAACTTCCCGATTCATTTATTTGTTGACAGACACTTGTGTTGTTTCCATACTTTGGCTATTGTGAATAATGCTGCAGTGAACCCCGGAATACAGATACCTCTTCAAGAAACTGGTTTTGTAGGAGTGCTGGATCATGTGGTGGTTGTTCTCCTTTCGATGTCTTGAGGAATCTCCATACTGTAGCTGCTCCAATCCAATTTACATTCCACCAGCAGTGTGCCAAGGTTCTCCTTTCTCCAAATCCTCCCCAGTACTTGTTATCTCTTACCTTTTTAATATCAATCATCCTAAAAGTTGTGAGATGATATATCACTGTGATTAGGATTTGCATTGCCCTGATGTTTAGTGATGTCACCTTTTCTATGTACCCATTACCATCTGTATGTCTTCTTTGGAAAAATGTCTATTCAGGTCCTTTGCCCATTTTTTCAATGGGGTTTTGTTTTGTTTTGTTATGTTTTTGCTATTCAGTTGTAGCTCCTTGTATATTCTGGATATTAACCCTGCATGTAGCTATCTCTCTTGAGACAGGAAAATAAGGATGTAAAATTAAGTTTAAAATTTTTAAATACAAATTAAAAGTTTCAAAATTTTAAATCAACTTGTGTCACTCTTAGCTTAAACTCAAAATTGAATGCTAATTTGAGTGAAAGAGTTAGAATTGTTAAGTTTCTCATTTTATAAAACAATTATCTTTTAAAAAATCACAACTAGGAAAGGTTTAAGAAAAAAATGTATATAAAAATATTAACCACATATCTTCTGCATATTTTGTGCATTTTTTTCTGGTCTTTGCACATACCTTAAAAAAAAAGAGGACTGTATTGACTATATTTTTGTATTCTGCTTTTTTCCATTTTTCTTTTAATACTAATTGCTGTTGAAAAACATTGTTCTTTTTTTAAAATTTGTTAACATTTATTTATTTTTGAGAGAAAGCGTGAGCGGGAAAGGGGCAGAGGGAGAGAGAGGGAGACACAGAATCTGAAGCAGGCTCCGGGCTCCCAGCTGTAAGCACAGAGCTCTGGGTGGGGCTTGGACTCACGAGCCATGAGATCATGACCTGAGCTGAAGTCAGACACTTAACTGACTGAGCCACCCAGGTGCCCCCCAAAACATTATTCTTAATGGTGTTTAATATTTCACTGTTTGAATGTTCAATAACTTATCCATTTCTGGAAATGGGGGCATGTATCTCCCAACTGTTATTTGGACATTTACTTTGCTTCTAGTCTTGCACTAATAAAAAGTGATGTTGAAAATTCTTGTACCTAAATATATATTTATCCTTATGTGGAGAGCTTTCATGGAAACAGTGAGGCCAATGATTCCTAAAGTAATTTTGATTGTACTCTTCAATTTTAATTATGGAATTCAAGAAGAAAAGCATGTGTGTTATGAAATGAAGATTAAGGGATGTGCTGAAGAAGAGTTGGCTAATACCATAACTGTAACCTCACCATAACTTAAATAAAAATTGGACCAGAGATTTAGCCAGGGCAGAAAGGTAAGCGAAGATATAGCAAGAAATGACCGTATTATTATTTGAAAGAAAGAAAAGACAAACAAGCAGGACTCAAGCTGTCTTTAAGATGCTATGTCAGGATTTCAGAAGTATGATATTAAAGATTTTTACAAGAAGATGAGAAACTATTTTGATCATTACGAAGAAATGATTAGACATTCAGATACATACAGTTGTAGGAGTGATACTAAATTCTAGCAAAAGCTCAGAAGATTATTAAATTAAAAACCATCATGATGTAGGTGACCATCAGAAGAGTGAGACAAAGTAAAATGCCTTCAGCCTCATCCCTACGGCACCTACCATAAAGAAAGTGATGTGTTAGGTGCTCAAGGGAATAGGAACATGAACGTCAAAAGCAAATGGTGAGGTGATAGACCAATGTAAACAGGTTTTCCAGAAAAATTATTATGTTTAAACTATACTTTGATATATATCAGTTTTAGTCATGGTTATAAAGGGAAATAGTCTAAGACAAAATCAAGTATTATCGGCCATCCCTTGTAATGATTAAAGAAACAGAATAACCATGAGGTGGCGCTATTCAACAAGGAATCAGAAACCACTGAGCAGGAAGAACTTTAATGTTTCTTTTGGCATGCTAATTCTCTGAAAAGACACACTGAAACTGTTAAATCATAAGAAAAGAAACAGTAGGCATTTAAAGGGACAAATTACTAACTGCTCCATCTACCTCATTTCCTAAGGCCATTTTATTTTTGAAACATACTGCAAATAAATGAATTTGTGGTTTTTTAGAATTGGGAACAATAGCAAAGCTTGAAGACCCTCAGTCCGAAGGCTTGGATAAGTGCCTGTTGAGTCTCCGTGTGGGCGGGCTGAAAGGCCACAGCGCTGGCAACTCCAGAACAGAGGCCCTTCTGTTTTCTTCAGTTTACATGTGTCAGTTTCTCCAGAGGGCAAGGCGCCTCCATGTGTTTGGCAGAGAATGGCTTTGAGCGGAGCAATATGGAATATTTTGTGAAAGAGACATGGGTTGATTTATATTAATGTAAAAGCAAGTGTTTTAAAAATTGTAAAGTGGGGCAGTGACAGTGGGGGAAAAAAAGAGCAGTTCTGCTCCGGCGACTCATAATACTTTCGGTTATTTTGAGCCATTTGAAAATAAACAGTGAACAGCTATATATTAAAACAGAGACATTTAATTTTTTTTTTCGTAAACCACAGTTACAAATGGGATTAATTTTGTATCTTTCAGGAGAGTTCTAAGACCGAGTGTGAGCTAAACTAGTGTTTAAATTCTACCCTCTTTCTCCTGGACAATTCTTATGTCTTTTGTTTGTTTGTTTTTGTTTTTTTCAAAATCTATGTGGTCTCTAGAGTTAAACCTCCTGGTCCTTTGAAAGGACATATATCTGGAAATGGGGTCAGATGAGGAAAGACCTACAAAAAATATCTCCCCTGAATAAAAAAAAAAAGATTATAACATCAGTTGGGATTTCAAAACATTTAGGAAATACCATAAAAAAAGCAGAGTCTAAGAAAACCAGTTGGAAATAAAGATGTCCACAGGCAAAAATAAGTCGAAATAAGAAAAATGAAAGTAGTTTTGACCTGCTGCATATTTGAGTGAAGAGTTCTATAAAATTCAGTGGCTCTTTTGAATCAAAGAAGGATGCTGCTATTTGGATATAATGGCGGGGTGGGTGGGTGGGGGAACATGATTTCCTTAGCAGCTAGTACATCTATGTCCTCTGTGTCCCTAAACTTGGAAACCGGTCTTTCTTACCTACAACATATGGGAAGGTAAAGGAATACAAGATGAGGCACACTCACAAGAAGAACACTCTCACTGACTCTGAAAACCTGTAAGGTGATCAAGAAAGAGGAACAATGAAAACTATAGGAAGTTAGCATCAGGGACAGATTTAGACCCTCTATGGTCCCTGACTAAGGATAGAAAGCTCAACTTATGCAGAGAGAGAATACTTTCTTGATTCTG
Source organism: Prionailurus bengalensis (assembly GCF_016509475.1). Lineage (NCBI taxonomy): Eukaryota > Metazoa > Chordata > Mammalia > Carnivora > Felidae > Prionailurus > Prionailurus bengalensis. The sequence goes on along the minus strand of NC_057343.1, from coordinate 150,499,045 downwards.
TCATCTTCACAAACACCAAACCTCATTTGGCACTTTCTTTCCACCCCTGCAGAGATGCACCAATTTCCTTTTACCATTCCCCCCCCATATTCTACAGTCTGATTTCTCAATTTAGAACACTGCATGATGTCACCATATTTCTCCAAATTGTCCAGTAGAATGGCATTTTTCCCACAGTCATTGTATTTTTTACTGGATTCAACTCCCCATTGAAATTTGGCTTCCTTTGGCTTCTGTAAGAAGTTGTCCCATGTCTCCCCACCTGATCCCCTGGATATACTTCTCTGTTTCCTCTTCAGCTTTTGCTCCTTGGATATTGACATCCCTCGTGTTCACTCCAAGCTTCTTTCCTCCAGTGCTACACACTTTCACAGCGTTAGCTTCTTCTGCCTTGCCTCATCTTCTAATTCTTTGCTGATCAATCCCAAATCCATGTTCAGAACTACTTGCGGAGGTACATATGTCTGTATCTCACTGTCTGAAGAACATCTCATAAAATGTTTGCAGACACCTCAAACTCAGCAGATTCCTGAAGTGATCTCTGGTGTTTCCTCCTTCTCCCATTTCTCCCAGTAAAGACAGCACTCTCCATTTCCTAGTCAGAAACCTTGGGGCATCCTTGAGACTCCTCTCTCCTCCATCCTCTATCTCATTTTCATCCGAAAGTCATTGGAAGGTGTTTTATATGTTTTAATAGATTATGTTATATATGTGTTTTGCTTGCTTCATATGTTTCAACACAAATATTTGTGCCTATTATCTACCTCTTTGTTTAGATATTACTTTATTTTTTTTCCTGAATCATTCCAATAGCTTCATAACCTGACTCTCTTGTAGATTGTACTTAGTTCTTCATTCAAACTAGTGCCAGATCTAACTTTCCAGAAGACAAATCAGATCCCACATATTTCCATTCTTACAAACTTTCTCTGGCTTCTCAGCATTCACTGATTAAAATCCAAATTTCCTAAGATGGCATTCAAAATTATTCTAGTCCTAACATACCATTTCAGTCTCAACTCATCCCTCTTACACTTAAATCATGCCTAAAGACTTGTCATCACTACGACACCTTTGCAAATTCTAGTGTCTCTTTCTCAAAGATCCCTCTCCCCATTTTCCACATTGTATTGATCAAGACTCAGATCAAACATCAACTCCTCTATGACAGTGGTTCATATTTTTCTACCACCTATTATGTAATAAGAATGTTTTATTTTTCTAAAATTGTACAATGATTTCAAATCATTAATTAAATAGGACATTTTGCATCGACCTTTATGAGTAATTAATATGTGTCAACTAGCATGCTGGGCCATGGGAAGACAAAAATGAATTCATCTTTGCCCTTGAAGGACTTACCATGTATTAGGTAATAAAGACAGAGAAATGCATTACAGTGCAATTGTCCAGTCCTTTGCCTCCATGAATAACTGAAATATTATATCCTTTCCAATGAGAAATGTGAGTTGTGTGTATACCAAATGGATCTCTCTTCTGTCAGACCTCAGGCACATATCCTCAAACTCAGCCAAATCCTAGTACTCTTTACTATTTTGCAGCATGACCAGGGCTTGCAGGATAAACCTGTTTTCCTCTCTCCTCTAAAGCTGCCTTACCACCATTTGATTTTCTTGGGCTTTCCTAGTTTCCTATAAGGAAAAGCAAACAGGCACTTTCATTAGATGAATTTTATTACTGTATGGTCATAACTGGAAAACAGCACTGAAAGGAAGTAATACACAGGGAATTTACAAAATTTAAGAGGATCTTCCAGAATTAATTTAGTGCATTCTGGAATATTATTGCTGAAGTACCCAGGTGCCCCGCTGGCTTTCTTTATTGAGCTTTTATTCCAGAAGGTAAACTTACTGCCTTCTTTCCTCCTTTGTAACTCTTGCTGTTGGGCTTGTGTACCCCAATCTCTGTGGAGATCTGTTTCACAGCAAGGAGGCTAGGACTGTCTATCACAATAGCATCAAGGATTCAGCCATCATCAATTTAGGTGCTTCCTTAAATTAAGGAGGTAATTTACATCTCTATAGACCTTCAGATCTGAGGATGTCTAAGTCAACTTGACCCCTGCCTCTCACAGGAAGGTTCACCTGTGGTCTTTACCCTACAGAAACTTATTTTAGTGGCTCAGTTTATACACTTTCTACTCTAATTTCTCTTACACCTTCCCTGGAAATGGACAGCAGACATTTTCATTTACTGGTATACTATTTCTTCACATAACCTGAAAGTTTATTAATAAGTGGTCGTGCATTTTAAGGCCAAAGAAGCTTAAGACTCAGTGAACAGTAAACTCTAAGAGGGCAGTAATTTTTAGTGTACACTTATCTTGTTGAGTTGTCATTAGTGCTTAGAATACTGCCTGGAAATTGACAAGCAAATATTGTTTCAACAAAATAAAGGTATTATGTTTTAGTATACTAGTTGTGATAGTCTCAAACTAATCAAAAAGAATAATGCATTTAATAATTTTTTGTTTAAAAATCTCATGAAGGGGCATTTGGGTGGCTCAGTCAGTTAAGTATCCGACTTTGGCTCAGGTCGTGATCTCACCATCATGGGTTTGAGCCCCACATCGGGCTCTGTTCTGACGGCTCAGAACCTGGAGCCTGCATCAGATTCTGTGTCTCCCTCTCTCTGCCCTCTCCCACCATTAGCACTCTGTCCCTCTCTCTCAAAAATAAATAAACATTAAAAAAAAAATCTCATGAAAAATGATGAGTGCTAACAGAGCTCAACCATTTTGGCTCTTTTAGAGGCAGCTAAGAAAATTATCTATATATTTAGCTTTTTTAGTGCAGATTATATAATCAGAACAATTTCTTCTGTGTTGTCACTAGTGTTTATCATCATAACAATGATTTAACTTAAGTAATTTCTGTATCAAATTATACATTGTTCATTTTAAATTTTAAAATACTTTTATAAGAAAACCTTATCTAGTGGGCTGGTAGTTAAAGAGGAAAACTTTTAATTAATTGAGATTAAATTAGCATGGTTGTTTTTGAGTACTTAACAGGTCATGAACAAAACCAAACAACATAAATCCAATGTCACCAATTTACTTTTGCTTCTGTTTTCTAGGAAAAATATTCTCAAACACTACATTCATAGGAATCAAGCAGAATTCTTCATACAGTATGGGTAGGGCTCCAGAATGTCACTTATAATAAATACCCAGGTGAATCTGGTAAGGCACTGAGCAGATTACAATTTGAGTACCTTGTTCAAAGGGTCACATTTGTAATGTAACAATAATATAGTCATTATCTTTAGAAATGAGTCTGTACTTAACCTGAATACTTAGTAGTTTGTTATACTATACAATTGACTATGTTCATACATGGAATATTCAGTTGTTTAGTTTAGTTCATTCTAAATTAGCATATGTTATTTAGAGTATAAGCTCCATATGCAGACTGTGTTGATCCAAATCCTCATTCTGTGTTGTATGACTTTGTGACTTTGATGAAGATTGCCTTGTGGTTTTATCCATTGTAAAGATTTAAAATCACTTTTTGGAATTATTTTTTATTATATACACAGATCTGAGTGTATATACCCTAAGGCTTGCACAGAATAGCTCTAATTTATGCCTATTGTCCAGTAATTCTCTCTGGTTTAGCATTTGTCATTTGTAAAAGTTTCATAGTTTGGACACGTTTGGACATTATTTGGTCACTTTTAAGTGTATAAATGGAACAGTATATTTTGAGAGCACAGAATTCATGACTAGCCAGTTATATATAAAAACAGTTTTCTTTTTTCCTTTAGGCAGAAAATTTGGAAGTTTTATAGGTATAGTTTATTATGGACTGTGCTAATCTGGCCCCATAAACTCTTATTTCTACCAGTATCTGAACTAAGACAAGCTTCTCGGTAGTGACTCCACCAATGAAGAGGACACGTTTACCAGTTATCCTATTGTGACCTCCTTAAGCACGGTATTATTTTATGAATCAACATTCATGGCATCATTTGCTGTATCAGTAAGATCTGTGGCATCTCTCATCCAGAGCCAATTCTGCTAAACATGTCCAATAACTATATCTGTTTCTTTGAAAAGGTGAGTATCCCTGACTTATCATTCACCCTTTCAGTTTCCTAGAAATAAGTTAAATAACTCCATCTTATGTATAACTCATCTAATAAGCCTTCCTGTAATAAGCATATGTTGGAATATGTTACCTGAATCTAATCACAGAGCAGATAGTGTGACCAATAACTGGTAATTGGCTCTCAAATTTCTGGTGTAAATCAGTGCTCAAAGTTTATTCCAATGTATCAGAAGAGTTTGAAGAATAGAACCGCTCCCATTCTCCCAGTTTTTGGCTAAACTGCATCTACCTCTGTTTTTTGGAAGCCAAGGTGAAGTTCTAAATGATGAGTTTCTCCTGGAACTGCAGATGTTCTGTCAGAGAACAAATACAGATTTTTCTGCTTGACCCAAAAACGTCATGGTGCGTCATGCAACATCAAACAGCTTGACTCTCCAAAGATAGTACACAATATTCTTTTGCCTTCAGTACCTCTGTACACAACCTAAAGTATTTCCTTTATAGAAAACAATAATGGTATATGTTTAACATATGCTAAACTGATCTATAATTATAACAATTTGTTCAGGGAACTAAGCTGTGATTTTGAGATGGATGTATAGATATGCATAAACACAAGCAGATACAAATAGGCCAAAACAAGTTTTGGAAACCCTGTAGTTTTCTTTCTTTCTTTCTTTCTTTCTTTCTTTCTTTCTTTCTTTCTTTCTTTCTTTCTTCCTTCCTTCCTTCCTTCCTTCCTTCCTTCCTTCCTTCCTTCCTTCCTTCCTTCCTTTCCTTCCTTTCCTTCCTTTCCTTCCTTTCCTTCCTTTCCTTCCTTCTTTCTTTCCTTTCCTTCCTTCCTTCCTTTCTTTTCGAAGCAAGATTGCATCTAGCATTCCAAATCGGTGAATGTTCGTCCTTATTTTTAAGCTCTCAAAAAATTTAGGGTTTTGTACGGCATAGAGAATATAGTTAATAATATGTCACAACTTTGTATGGTGACAGATGATAGCTAGATTTATCATGGAGATCACTTTGTGATGTACATAAATGTTGAATCACTGTGTTGTATACCTGAAACTAAGATAATATTGTATGTCAACTATAGTTAAAAATTCAAGGTTTCGTTTCTTTCTCAATGCTTCTTTTGTGATTGTTATCATGCTTTCCAGACAGTATAAGTTACTTCATGTCTAACTCAGATCTGAGAATGCACCCAAGTTAGAGTTGCCAGATAAAATACAGGACACCTCATTAAATTTGAGTTTCAGAATAACAACAAATAATTTTTTGTATATCTATGAAATATTTAGGACATAAACTAAAAACCATTTAACACTACTTAAATTTGATTGCAGATAAAGACTTTTTTAGTGTATGTATGTATACATACACTAAATACCATATGGGTTATAGTAAAAACATTAGCTCTTTATCTGAAATTCAAATTTAACTTGGAATTCTGTATTTTTGTTTACTAAATCTGACAACCATAACCCAAATCTAACTGTCAACTGAATTCTTAAACTCAGAAAGGAGACTAGTTATGGTTTAGCACATTTACCTCTAATGGATAGACAACTATGATATATGGCTGGTTAAGGTGAGGAAGTAGGACTTTTGACTCCTTCATATGAGTGATGTGGAACCCAGTATAACAGATTTCTAATACAATAAGGAAGTGTGAGCACTCCTTTGGAATTCATCATGATTGGATCTGACTAGGAATAATATGTTGACCATTATTAGTAGCTGGACGTCAGGTAGGATGTAAGTAAAACATTTGAAAAGAAATATGCATAATCTGGTTATGTGAAAGTCATCTGATAATGATATGAGTGCTTTCAGTAGTTAAATGAAAACTGTGATCATTAGATGTACTTTTGCCACCAGTTTGAGTGGTTGGAATGACAATAACAATATGAGCAATAATATCAGAATTCAGAATACAAAGGCAAGTTGAAATAGAATGCATATTAATAGTTGAAAATATAGGATGTGGACTAATTCTGTTAGAAGAACACAACAATTTCTAAATATGCAAGTGAAAGTGTGTAGGCAAATGTATGTAGAGGAGACCCAGGAACTGGAAATGCAGTAATAAGTAATGTACATTATTTAAGGAGCAAATGAGAGATGTGCAAAAAAAAAAAAGAGTGAAACATGAAGAGAAATCCTATTTTAATCAGCTTTGGTTGGAGTCAGTGTGGGCCCAAGTGCTGAAAATTATAAATTAAGGAAACTAATAGAAAAATTAATAGAGAGACAACAATATAAATGAGATGGAAGACTGCCCAGGAGGAAAGCACAAACAAGTGGTGATGATTTGGATATACGAAGGAAAGGTTGCAATGAGATTTATTTACCAAAAAAGACTAAGAAAATGGAGATAAGCCTTAAGTAGCTTTACTTTCCTTCTGTAAAATATCCGGGGAAAGCTGTCTCATACCTATTTCTGAGGCTATTTGCTGCTACTTCGCAGCGAAGAGGAATGGAAATTGGTATGCCTCAGTGGCCTGTACTTTCTATAAACTACTCAACAGGAAGTAATAGCTACATGACTTTTTGTGGCTGGCTATCTCTACTCACACAGCTACTTACCTGTTATACAATATGTTTATTTTATTTAAGATGTACTGAATATTATGCTGGGCATTTGAAATATACAAATGAACAAGTAACAGAATCTTTGACCTTTCAGAATTTATAGCTGTGAGCGTGTGTGTGTGTGTGTGTGTGTGTGTGTGTGTGTGTGCTGGGAGAGTGATTATAAGTAATTTGCTATTTCGGAACTCTAAACTTCACGGTGAGGAAATCTAAATAAAACACAGGAATGAAAAGAGTACATATTTATTAGAACTTGATATTAAAGCATTAATATACATGAAATATAAATACATAAGCAGAAAGAACAATATTATGTTAGATCATAGCCCAGAATCTAAAAAGTTTGTTTTCCCACACAGTTTTAGTAACTTACTTATTAGCAGAGTACTTACAAATTCTGTATTCTATGCATGTGTGTGTTGTGTGTGAGTGTGTGTGTGTGTGTGTGTGTGTGTGTGTGTGTGTGTGTAGTGGGGGTGGCTGGTTTACAAATTCACTTCTAAAGAACGAGGAGGGAGCTAGGAATGTACATTTGAAAATCTTTAAGCTTTTGTAAGCCAGTCCTATTTAGTCATGAATCAATGCAGTGGATCCTTGCGTGCTGAGGGCTCTAAGACTTACTTTGCACCTTCTATGAATTCCCTATCCACCAACCTCATTATTAAGTTCCTCTTTGTTTTCTCTCCTTCCTTCTTTAGTTTGATGCAGTTAGTCAGTTTCCTCTGGATCTTTAGATCTTAATTCCCTGTCTGGTAATGTTTGCCCCTCATTCTACTTATTGGAAATGCCCTTCCTCACTCAGTCTGGTCCATAGACTACCTCCTTATAGTCTTGTTTCATATTGACTTGTTCTCACCACATCTATCATGAAGGTCATGAAGTGGTGTTTGGTTTGAATCTAGAGTCTCAAATAGAAGTCACTTCCATAAGATCCATGGAGAGAGCAAGATAAGGCAAAGATAGATTTTAGTTCCAAATTTCGTGTCCTAGAGGGCAAGGACTGCACCACGAGGCTACACTAGGGGGTTTTAGTAACCTGCCTCTAGCCTTCTCCCCTACTGAAATACTGTGAGGATTAGGACACAATGCAAAGACAACTAGAACAAGGACAGAATGATAATGAGGTTTTTTCCTGGTGCCTAGGCTCTTCTCAGACCACATGTCCAGGTAGAGCCTCCCTTCCTGGGACTTATTGCCACATCAGTCTCATGAAAGAAGAAAGAGCAATAAAGGCATCTTCAAGAAAAGAGGAATCCAAGAAGGGCAGCTCTAGACCTTAATGGCTCTATAAGTGTCTCTAAGCCTTCACCCATCAATTTCAGTTCCCTTCCTCTTTGAACATGAAATAAGAGGACAGGTAGGAAAGAATATAGATGCTCCCTAACAACAAAATAGAATGCCTTCTGTGTACTTTACAACTCTTAAGCCAAATCATCAGGGCATTTATGCATCATTTTTTTTTTATAGAGAACCTGCTATATGTCAGGAATTGTTCTAGTCTCTCTCGTAAAGCTTACATTCTAGGTCCAGGGTTGTCTTATGTTTTGGTCTTTAGTAATACCATGTGGCTGAGGAATAGTGAAGGCCTTATAGGCTCTGACCTGATGTACTCAGCTACAGTACTTGCACCTACACATCCTCTCCAACATATAGAAAAGCTATTAGCTAAACCTTTGCTGTGTCTTACCGATTACTTTGTGTCAGAGAGATTCAGCTCACTTGTCTGGATTTTCAGTAGTATATTCCGAATTTATTTTTTTTCTTGACCAGCTCCTACTCATCATTAAAACCTTTTATAAAGTCTTTCCCTAACCGCCCCACCCGCCCAATGAAATAGAATATACAAGAAGAACAAAGCCACTTGTTCTACCATGGGTTCAAGTTAACAAAGAAAAATAATAAATTGAAAATAAAAGAAGAAATCTCTAGATATAGAAGATAAATATAAATAACAAACCTTAAACTATTGTATTGCAAGATGGGCATATTCTTACTCAGAATGGGTGTTCATTACTGTCAAAATGGTTATTGAATACAAAAAGTATTGAATGAATGACTCTCAAATAGAAGAATTTTTGTGAATGAATGAGTACAAAAGAATGTTAGGTTATCCCATGGCTATCATGCTTTTATTGCTGTGAAATAGTGGTAAAAGTAGGTTAGCATAGCTCTTTCTAAATGCTGAGTAATTGCATAAAGCATCGACTTGAGGTATTGTTATGCACTGTTAACTGTAGTATATGACCATTTCCAGTCAAAGAAATGCTTAAGTCAGAATCGCAATGAAGTACTCAACAGAATAAGGGCTAATATGAAAGGTTTTAATGTATTTATGAGGATTATAAAATTAGCTTGAATATTGACCAGGATGTTTCAAAGAAGAGAAATATTCTGCAAATGCCTTTTAAAATACACACCAAGTATATTGAAAATGGAATATAAAGTTTATAATTGCCCTACAAAAACTTCAGGTGATTTATAATATAGATTAGTTGCATGTTATATCAGAATTACTACCCATATAAATGTCTCAATGCCAAATATAGATCTGAATACTTATAATAAATATTAAACTTCCTAACTTTCCATTGCAGAAAATTTGTTCTGCTTGTATATCAGAGTAGTGACAAGTAGGTGAGTCAATAATGCTTCACACAATCTTGGTATCATCCCTAGCCCCTTATTTCTCCAGTTGAAACCTGAAATAACTCTTAGGTCCAGGTGAGATGAGTATAGTATGATGTACTGAGTGGAAAGCATTGGGCGGCACAACTTCCCCATTTTCCCACTCAATGACCTTGAGAAAATTACTTAACCTCTATAAATCTACATTCCTCACATGGAAAACAGGGACAATAGCACCAGTGTGGAAAAAAAAATTAAATAAAACCACACATGTAAAGTGTTGATGCCAGTACCAGTTCATAGAAAGCTTTAGGTAAAGGTGATTTTTTTTCTTTCCTTGTTGCTGCAACTTAGATTGGAAGCAGAAGGAAGGGAAAGTAGATGAATGTTACAAGACTAATGCCTTAATACCTTCACACCTCCTGCCTGTTCTGCATACAGACAGTACAGAGCAAGCACCAAAGGATGAGAAAGAACAAGGCTGGGAAGAGGGAAACACAGCAACCTTTGTTGTGATTGCTAATGTAAAGAACACTCTCGACCCTCCAGGGAAAACTTAGAGTGTGTCAGAAATGACAGCCGGCATAGACCTCATCTATGGGAAACCCTGCTAAGTTCTTGATCAGAATTCTGATTTTGCTTTTCTATCCAATGTCAATAGCTCTAAGGCTTAAAATCATTTGTCTTTAACCTTCTGATTTGTTTTCCTTTTATTATTATTATTTTTTAAGTTTATTTATTTATTTTGAAAGAGAGCATGAGCCCAAGAGGGACAGAGAGAGAAGGAGAGAGAGAATCTCAAACAGGCTCTGCAGGGTCAGAGCAGAGCCTGATGTGGGACTTGAACTCATCAACCATGAGATCATGACCTGAGCTGAACTCAAGAGTCGGACGCTTAATAAACTGTGCCACTCAGGCACCCCTAACCTTCTGATTTCTAAAAGCATGCAGGTGAACTATAGTAATGAGTTCAGACTTTGAGCTCTAAGTATATTTTTGTATAAGTTGATTAACCTCACTAAAGTTTTTGTTTTTATTTTTTTAATGTTTATTTATTTTTAAGAGAGAGAGAGAGACAGAGCATGAGCAGGGGAGGGACAGAGAGAGAGGGAGACACAGAATGTGAAGCAGGCTCCAGGGTCTGAGTTGTCAGCACGGAGCCCTACATGGGGTTCAGACCCACAGACCAGAAGATCATGACCTGAGCTGAAGTCAGATGCTTAACTGACTGAGTCACCCAGGTGCTCCTAACCTCACTAAAGTTTTTTTTTTTAATGGTAAATATTGATGACAAAATACATCACTGCTTTTAAACTCGTCGCTTCTCATTGGAAGTGGGCACAAAGGGGCAATTAGAGCTCACATTGTCACTTTGAGGGTTAGGATCTGAGGTAGATTTTGACATCAGAAAGGGAAAAAGCAAGCATACAGTTGTCCTTGCTTTATGTAAATTAGTTCACTAATGGAGGCACATATTCTGCTGCTAAAAAACCAAAGAGGATTTTTTTCTCTTTAAATAAATAGTATTTCCTGTAACTCTAGCAAGTGCTTGAGTAGTCACTTTATACAATTCTTTACCTTAAAAAAAATAAATCCTGGTAATGCATCAAAAAATTAAAGCAAGCATCACAGATTTTGTGGCACTAGTGAGAGACAGGGCAGAAGTAAGTGAAAATGATACAATTTACTAAGTCTCAATTTTGATCAGAAAAAGAAGCAAGGCAGTAAGATATGTCACTTTAGGTAGCCCAATTCAATCATTGTCAAACATATCTTGAGGTCCCTGTCAATTTTATAACAAAACCTGCTCTCAGTCAATATTTTCTTTCTTCTTCAACTTATCAAACATCTTCTGACTTTTATCACTTTATAACATTTTGAAAATTCCCCTTTCTTTTGAACAAGATGTCACTGATGATTTGGTGGCAGAACTCACCCTCTGAAATGGATGTCCCAGTTTGAACTGCCTTTACCTCTGTTCTCCTGCTCTGATTACCTGATGCTCTTTGCAAATACTGATTATAAATGTCATTAGGTTTAGCGACTCACCTTCAGTTTCTAATGCTTAAGGAATGGATCATTAACTCATCTAAAAAATGTCCCAAAAAAGGATGGTTCTACCCACTTGTCCTTCATTTAATTACCAGCCTGCAGAATAGAAGAAACAGAAGCTGTACTAAATGACATCTTAGACCAGAAAAAAGAGTCAGGTTGCCAGCAGAGCATATTTAAAAGAATGATTAATCTTTCTAAATTTGATAGTCAAAACATTTTGACACTAACTGGCAGTTTTAATGACGACTATAATTTAGCTGATGGATTCATTAATAAAACTCCAGGACTACTTTATAACATTTAACACTGAGATCACTACAGTTAAGGTTACAGAGAAAAGGGAGCAATTCCTTTGCACTTGTGTAACGTGCTCTCAGGGTACAGTTCAGGTAGTATTCATGGCCTGATAGAGGCCGTAATGTCCAATACTCCCAACATATAGTTGGAGAGTCATTTGGGGGGAAGTATTTATTTTGCCTGGATATCAGAGAACTGGCAAATGATGTCAAAGTGGAGTGTCATAAAAATAATAACAAACATTTGCTGTGTCAATTACCTTATACAGTAATCTGGATAAGACATAAAATACAAACAGGCAGACCAAATCATGATCAGTCCATATCCATTCCCCCCCAGCCTGCCCCTCACCTTCTACAGCAACAGAATATTTCGCTGGAAACATTAGACCAAAACAAAGACCACGTTTCCTAGTCTTCCCGTGACTGCAGAATTAGGTTATAGGAGTCAAGGAGAAGTATTGTATAACATCTGGGAGTCTTCTTTAGGAAATAATGCTCATATAATCTTTGTTCTATGCTTCCTTCACTCCTTCTTCTCTTCTGCTTCTTGGAATATACATGTGCTGTTATGGAGCACGAAGTTGAAGCTCCATGTGACAGAGCAACAAGACAAAAGGAGACATGTTCTTTGACACTGTGATGTGCCGCTTAGCCTGGGCTTTTATGACAGAAAGGGGCAGACTTCAAAAGTATTTATCCCACAGCTATCATGAATTCCTCTCTGGTGAGCAAATCTAATCCTAAACCTATCAAAACAAATAGAGGCCAATTCTAGATCTGTGATTAATAACCCCCTATTCAATTTGAAACATCATCAGTAAGTAGGCAGGTTCTATTTAAAACTTTTACTCTTTACTTCTGCCAAAAGTATTTTACTCGGAGTTTCCCTTCTCTTTCCTGTTCCCCTCTCTCCATCCAAAGGATGAGAAAGGAAATTTTCATTCTTCCAAAGTAGCCTGTACCATAAAACACCTAAATACACACATACACTACAGAGATATTCTTTTATTTAGCCATATTCAATAAATACGTATTTGACATCTACTATTTTTCCATCTCTTTTGCTATATACTGAGATTATCAAGATAGATGACATTGTAAACTCATAATGCATTCTGATAGATGCTTTAATGTAAGTATATCATTGGGAAAACAGTATAAAAAGAGGTGACTAACTCTGCCTAGAAGCTTTGGGGGTTTCACGAAGGTGGTATTATTTGAATTAAATCTTAAATGCTGAGTATTAGGAGGCAGAATATTTTGAGCAAAATAGCCTAAAGGATGAAGTAGCATTATGAAAACCTGATGGCATATTTTTAAAAATGAAGTTTAGCACGTGGAGAAGTGGAAGGAGATGTTTCTAGCTGTGTGTCATAGTAAGGTTCTTAGATTACCTCTTTGGGACACCATCAGGGATTTTAGATATGAAATGGCATGATAATTTTTGCATTCTAAAAATTTTATTACAGAATAAGTGACGAGGGGGAGTGAAATGAGAAGGGACACAATTAGAATAATATCAGAGTATTCATTCCGTGAAAGTGGGTTTGTGACAAGGACATGGATTCCAAGATGTGGTTAGGGACTTAGTGGGTTCTTACAAGGTGAGGTAGTGGGGGAGAAATCTGAGAAAGAGAAAGACTTTTTTGGAATCCTCAGCACACAGATAAAAGTTGAAGTCATGAGGTGTGTTGACTCCTTTGGGGAGAGGGTATAGTATTGCAGGATATAGGGCTGAGGATAAAACTCCAGAAAAGAAGTAGAGAGAGAAAAAAAGAGACCATGAATGAGATTTTGGGGTGAAAATCAAGGGACAGTAACTAGGAAAGCCAAGAAGGAGAGAAAGGAGGTGGGAAAGGCTAAAATGATATTTTATGATTTGACTATTTTCTCTACACAACTACAGACATCAAAATATTTTGTTTACCATTCTTTTTTCAGCTTATAATTAAAGTTCAGTGACTAATGTTGTTTATTAAATATGTGTTGAATGAATAAGTACCCAATTCAGGGATTAATTGAGGCCTAGAAGGGACTCAAAGTCAAATTTTTGGGAGAGGTTTTACCAAGCACAACTCAATGTTAAACCCAATGTTCAAAAAAAATAAAATAAAAAGACTATAGTTCAACATGCACATCCTACTTCTGGTTTATGGAAAGAGGGGATCAAGTGCATTTGAGGCTTCCATCTAAAGAGATTGGGGGCTTTATGCCATGTATCAGAACCTTTATTTATTAAATGAAGCATCCTAATTCTTGGTCTGGAAACCATGATCATCAGTATCATCCATAGGGGCAGATCACTAATGGATTCAGACTTATCTGGCCACTTTGCTAAGGGAGAATACCTTGATGAACAGACTGGAAAGGAGCACCATACTAAGTCTACAAAACTCTGTTGAAACAACAGAATGTTGTCAACATATAAAAAATCAAGCAGACAAAACCAAAATATTGTATTCGAGTGGAGAATTGCATTTTAGAAAAGTAGAATGCCCTGGGATAGAAAAATATAGCCCTAGCAAACCTCAGTACCAAAAAAAAAAAAAAAAAAAAAAAAAAAAACCAAAAACAAAAAAACGCACAAAACCCAAAAAAACAAAAAAAAACACGAAAGAAACAAAAAACCAGAGAGAGAATTCAGATGAAGGAAATGTTAACAGGAACTCACATAGAGACAGCATAGCAAACAAAAAAGAATTGAGACTATAAACATCAGATTTAATGTTACTGGGATCCTTGGTTATTGTTTTGTTTTGTTTTGTTTTTGAGAAGTCAAAAAGTTTAATGTTGCTGAATAAAAGAAAGTTCATTCAGGGCTTACACAGACCACAAGAATAGATTATAACAGCTGAGAGATCAATAGCTTATTGGAAGGAAGAAAGAAAGCAGTTTATATTTTCAAGGTAGAAAAAGAAAATCTAATTGCTACAGATGCCTTGTAAAATTCCCCAAAGTCTAGCCAAGTTAATTGTTTAGTGGATTTTTTTCTCTTTTCAAGGGATGAAAAATGAGTTTCAGTGTGTATACTATTGGTTACAACTAATATAAGAGCTTGAAAAAATCATAAGACAAAGCATAAATATAACATAAAAATAAGATTTTAAAATTGTATTTTAGGAATACTAACTATAATAAGTGAAAAGGTACATTAAAACCAGTAGTATGTTACACTAGTTCATTCTAGGCTAAAATATAAAATATAAAAATAATACTTAAGCAATTTTAGGGTTATGAAGGCTTAAAAATTAAATTGCTAGGTATGGAATGTGGAATATTTTCATTTAGTTTGTAATTTCTTCTACATGGGTGGTATTCAGATCCAGAGGGTTTTGGAATAAACAAAGCAATGTGCTATTATTAAATAAAGTTAGAGAGATTTTTGTTTTATGCAATTTTATTTCCATTCTTATTAGCTTAAGGACGTGGAGATAAAACTATGTTCAATTTGACCTTTTATAGTTAGGTTCATAAAAGTAATGAAATTTCAAAATAAAATTTTTATAGAAAATCTATTCTGTTTCATGTTTAGCAGTGACATTATATACCATTGTCAGGTCCTCCCCAGTTATCAATGCTGGGGCTCTCCTTTCTCACCATCTCTACCTGTAGATGTTGCATACCTTCATCTCCCAACTTGGGAGACCCATGAATGTCATTCCAGATGGGGCCTACCAAATTCTTGGGTCACTGGCATGACTATTTAAGCTAGAAGTCCCATGAGCAAAGGGAAGTCATCTCCACACACCCTACCACCAGAGACATCCTGCTATGCCCAGGTGATGAGTAATCTCTATTTGTTGGCTTGACTTCCATAAGACTCTGTGCTGCTGGCCACTAACACTGATGGGCAATCTCCCCTTGAGGACATTACTTCTCGGCACAAGGTTATTCATGACCCAGTTTTACCCCTTTCCCACTCCCTGACTTGCTGTAAGGACATGTCCCACACAGCTCCTCTTTCCAATTTTCCTCTGCCTTCCTCCCTTGCCCAGATAAACTTGTATGCTCTGGATGTGTGTATGTATGTGAGGTGGTCTGTTTTTCCACTAGTCTTTATTCTGTTTAACTGCTGTGGTATAAACTCTATGCCATGCTTTTTTCAGGCTTCCCTTCTACATTGACTACTTCTTGCCATTTTCATTCTTACTGTAAAAAATCCTATTTTTCTGCAAGAAAATATGGGTATCTCTGACTCACTGGTCAAGAGATCTCGTATACAAGAGTGGGAAAAAACAAACATGAAGATTAGTATTTCAAGAGGGCACAGTGAAAATGGTAGCATCAATGCTATTGATGTTTCATACAAGACAAGCCTTAATCTGGATTTGGGATCTAAGCAGCATATAAATTTAACATAAGAAATGAGCATTGTGTATAGTATCTCTCTCTCTCTCTCTGTCTCTCCACAACACCCATCTGTTTCTATGTGCTAAAAGTCACAGTTTCTTTTTTTCACAATTTCAAACTCTTTAACAGGAAATCTGGTCTAACTTCTATTTTTAAGCCATACCATAGAAGCCATATTTTCCAACCAGTTGTGGACAAGTCACCTTGGATTAGATTCCCACCATGCTTCAATTAAGTCATGCAGTGACATGGTATAAAAGGTGACCACAGCAGGAGAGGCTACTGGCCTGGTACCAACCAACATCTCTAATATAATTCTCTTATATTTACTTATTTCTTTATATCCTATCCCTAGATCAACCTAAGACCTTGTCTTTCTCCTTGATTATTACTGTAGCCTATTAATTGGCCTTCCTGTTTTCAGTCATAGTCTGCTTCATCATCTATTATACACCCTGAGTTTTTATTTTCTTAAACTCTATGCCTGTATTGTTTTTCTCAGGCTAAACAGTCAACTGTGGTCACCACTGCCTACATTCCCATAGTATAATTTACAAGATGCAAATAGAGTTTTACTTACACACACACACACACACACACACACACGCACACACGCACACACACACACACACACACACAAAGTATTTTGTCTTTAAGATTGGTAAAAATGATTTAACAAATTCTCACCAACTTTATTTTCTCAGCATTCCGTAGAGCTGTCAAAATATTAGTATGTACTGTCACTCTTTCAAAGGGGAGACACCATATACAGTATTTTCCTTGCTTATTTAAACAAAGCTTTAGTTATGGATCCTTAGCTCTATGTGAAATATCTTTTGGCAAAACATTGGCCAACAGCATAAAATACAAATTCATTATCTGTTTATTTAGGTCTTCCACAATCTATATTTTCAAACTTATGTCCCATATATGCATTTTCTGGTTAGCTATATAAAAGTCCATTTTAGCCCCATCATTTTGACCTTATTATTATAATTTACTCTGCCAGACATTTCTGGACCTAATGGGCCATAAAACAAAATCACTGTAACCTTGCTGTCTCTCATTGTTCTTCCTTTGTTTCTCTTTGTAGATCTCCCCTTTTCTGTCTTATTCACCTACTCTTGTTCTCTCTCCTCCTGTCCATCATCTCGTCCCTTTGCTTCTCTTCTCCACTTTTATCACAAAATGGTCACTTTTTAAATTTAACCAATGAATAAAAATCATAATGGCAAAGCCATAATCTATAAGATTGGTACAGATAAAAAATAATTAATTAAATATTCCTAACAAATTTAAAAAAAATGAATGATTCCAGTTAAAATATTTTTAAAGAGAAAAAAAAAGAAATTCTTTAACTGCTCTAAGAATAATGATCAAAATACTTAATTGACTTAGAAGAGTTCATTGAGGATATTTTCATGAGAAGTTATCAATATTTTCATAATCATGACTAACATGCTTGTATTCAGGATATCTTTTAAGTCAATCTATGTTCTGGGCCAAAGGAGCAATCATAAGTGTGGGGTGCAAATATCAGGAGTAAGAAAAAGTCTTTCCCCATTTACTCACTCCCATTCCTTTTAATTCACTAGCATGTGTTTATAACCTGTTCATATGGTAGAAATATTTTCCTTCTATTTTACACTCCTGAGTCTAAGTGTTCTTCCTCCCCTTTCTATTAAACTATTTTATACCATTTCTCAAGAATCTTTTCTCATGAAACTTTCTGTGATTACCTCAGTCTACCTTAAAATCCTTAAAGAGTAATTATGTTAGTTAGAGATTATTATCAATAACAAATACTTAACAGTTTGTCCTGAGAGCATAGTTTGGTATATATACATATCGTGTGTGTGTGTGTGTGTGTGTGTGTGTGTGTGTGTGTGTGAGTTGTGTCTAACTATTGTTATAGGCTATTTGATGGATAATACAAAGTTTTGCTACACCAATGAAAAATTAAAAGTACCAAGAGGATAGAACAGTTGACATAGGTAATTTTTGATGTGACTTTTTGAACTAAAAAATCATTGGCTAGTTGAAATAATGGGCAAAGTTATTTCTGCAACAACAAGGATAATACTTCAATCAACAGGCAATTCTTACACAATGTTTAATAGGCTAATTACAAAAAACAAATGTCACAAAATGTTCATTACCTATTAAAGATGTGATATCAAATTCTTAATTTGAATTCCAAGAAGCATAGGAAACATGACAACTACAAGTTTAATTAGTTTAAGTTGACAAATTGCACCTTAAAAATAAAGATTATATACCACCCAAATGAATCCTTTCACATGAGTTTAAAATTTATTAGTAAGTGAGGCATTCACAGACTAATTATAAAAGTTGTTAGATTATGAATATAAAAGGAAGGAAAAAGAGTAAATTCATGTATCTTGTCAAAGACATTTTAATTCCTCTTGTGTCCTAGTCTCTGGAGCAAATGAAAAGGCCACAAAACTTCAGTAGAGAGAGTATTCATTAGTCTTATCTACTTTTGTATTTCATCTACCAGAAATTGCCATCTTGCCTTCCAAAGTACTTTCCCCTCCAAGTTAGGTTAACAGTTTAGTTCCTCCAAGAAAGACTTTGTGGTAACCATGTATTCCTTTATTAAGTTCTGTGTTGTTTGGGTATTGATAATGAAATACTAGAGAAAGCCAGAAGGAAAAAAATATGTAGTGTATTTTTTCTGTTTATTAAAGAGATGATTATTAAGTGTTGAAAATTTATCTCTATTAATTATGATTTTCATGATTAAAAACAAAAACAAAGTATTTTAATAACCCCAATTTTCTTGAGGAAAAGAGAATAAGTTTTTAAAAAGTAATTGTCTTTCAATTTAATTTAGTTTGAATGACATTCCAACAAAAAGCCATGTCCATGGTATTCATTCCATTTTAAGTAGGTACTCCTTTTTTTTTTTTAATTTTTTTTTTCAACATTTATTTATTTTTGGGACAGAGAGAGACACAGCATGAATGGGGGAGGGGCAGAGAGAGAGGGAGACACAGATACGGAAACAGGCTCCAGGCTCTGAGCCATCAGCCCAGAGCCTGACGCGGGGCTCGAACTCCCGGACGGCGAGATCGTGACCTGGCTGAAGTCGGACGCTTAACCGACTGCGCCACCCAGGCGCCCCTTGTACTCCTTTTTTTAATGGAAATGGTCAAATTTAAATCTACTTCTCTGTTCCCTGTCTGATTTATCTCCATTTCTTTACAGCTTTTCTTTAATAGTTTAAAGTCATCATTAGTCATGACCTCTCTGATAGTGTAATGTTCTATAGCAAGAGGCCCAACATGCCATGAGCAGGAAACAGGCTGAAAAATCTACTTAACTACAAAAAGAGTAGTTTCTTATGGAAAGGGTAGGTTGAGTCTGAGAGGGAAACCAAAAGCCTCAGATAATCAGCTTTTTGGGAGACAGATTATGCCTGGATCAAGTACTGAAAATATAAATCTAGCAATAATTCAAAATTGTAATAAACCAGTGACTACTCTCTGCTTACCTTTCAAATTTTTTTTTGGTATGGAAGGACTTATTGTGGCTATCTTGTCTTTTATTTTCTGCATTTTATGTTAGGAGTGTATGATGTATAAGAGCAGATTCACAGATCTATCCATACCCAAAGAGTCAGAGGAGCCATACCCATGGAAACTGACCCGAGATATCTCATGTGCACTAAACCTCATTTAGCTAATGAGAAAATGGATTTCAGGCCTGAACATCCAATTGAGCATGATGAAGCAAGTCATTTACTTTCTGGACCTCAGTTTCTTCATCAATAAAATGAGAGGAATTAAAATAGATTATATCTAAGGTCTTTTCTCATTATTTTTGTGACTGTATCACCTGTATGTTCCATTACTTGTATGACTTTGCTGTTTTGGCTGAATTAAAGGGATTACATTATCTTATTGGATCTATACACTTGTAATGAGTCTTTTCAGGTAACAGATTCCCAGGAAGCAACATTCTTTCAATATTCTTTAAAATCTCTATAGTGCTTATTTTAGAGTCAAGTAGCCATTAGATCCTTAGTAAATATTAAATGAGGAACATGACCATGTTAATCTGTAGTGTCCTAGGCGTATTGCACAATTGCTGCTGGCATTTCTTTTGCTTATTAAAACCATTAATGTGAGTATGTGCTCTTTGCTACTATAACATGACAGGTGATGGGACTTACAGCAGTGACCTATTTCAGGACTTCACAAGAAACTAGAAATTGACTTCTAACTTCATGACGGAATTCAAGAATAATTTACACAATGTGAGCTGTCCTTGGGAGATATTTTTCATCAGGTCATTGCTACAAAAGAGGTTGTCTTTCATGGATTATTTGGGATATATTTTGACAAGATGATTTTTGTTTCAAAGGGATACTTGAATAAAGAGCAAAAAGACCAGTGATCAGCCAAATGAAATACTTAAGAGGCCTAAAAGCTAGCTTTTATAACTGAGGGAGGGTTGGTGAATTGTTTGGGGTGAGACTATACTATGATGCATATTTCAGAACTGTGCTTTTCATCATTCACAGTCCCACTAAATAAGGCCAGAAACTTTTGAAAGTCATTTAAAATAGAAATTTCTTTATTTTTTTCTTTAATTTAAATTCCAGTTAGTTAACATAGTCTTGGCTTCATGAGTAGAACCCAATGATTCATCTCTGGTATATGACACCCAAGCTCATCCCATCAAGTGTCCTCCTTAATGCCCATCACCCATTTAATCCATCCCTCACCCACCTCCCCTCCAGCAAACCTCAGGTTGTTCTTTTGGTTTTCCTTGCTCTCTGTTTTTATCTTATTTTAGAAAATTTTTCTTAATAGCCACTTTATTTTCAACTTGCAGCTTCTTTGTAGATTGAAGTAAATGACAAAAAAGATACGGAAGTCTCAAATTCTTTTTTGAAATCCTTCAAACCTCTTCGAGTGTCTTCTATCAGATGCTATTACCTGCCTGTGGGCCCTTTAACTTGTATTCACTATATGGAGGTTTAGGTATTGAGTTTACTGATCAAAGGAAAACCAACCCTTCTGACTTCTTTTAAAATTATGCCTAGAAAAAGAAAAAAGAACCACAGGAATATTCATAACTGAAATGTCTTTCCTCAGTAGGTATTACAGAACCTGTGATTATATGGCATTAAAAAAAGATTAGTCTACTGTCTGGTTAAAATAATCAATTTAATCAGCTAAAGGGAACAAATTTGACATTCTATCAGATGCATTTCCTGTTTTTGCTGCTTCAGTGAATTATGTACACTGGCTTCTAAAACTAAAAGACATGTTTGCAATACAAAACAAAAGACCAAATGATCAAAAGCCATTAGGGTAAGCTTTCTCTCTCTTCCCCTCTCCAGCCTTCTATGCACATACAATGATATGTTTATATAATTAAAATATAAAGGGATTTTGAGACCCAGGGCAAAGTCATTTCTAACAGAAAGGACTACATTGCCAGTGTTATTACTTCCATCACTATCACCTGTCATTTGGAAAAAAATAGAGAAAAAAGGGCTTTTCTTGACACACCTCAATTCTTTATTTGCAGGGCATTCTTTCAGCAATAATAACTGCAATGAATTTCCGAGATGATGCTTAAATGAAAGACTTGATCAATTGTGGTCCACTGAATTTGCAATGTGTACAGGGGGAAGGATGGTAATCTTGTAAAACTGAGCCCTTTGCATCTTATCTGACTCAGCACACTCCTACAGATTGCTGAGCTGAAGAAAGCCAGTCTAGTTGTACCGGCAGCAATAGGTCAGGGAATTGCTTCTTGTCCTAAAAAAAAAAACTGCAGAGGAAAGTGTCCTTGGTGAAATCTGTTCTAAACTCTGTGACTGTAGGGAGGTGCCATAGGAAGGAATAAAGCCCTAGGGATGGCCCTGACCTCCAGTAGGAATCTGTGTCATCCTGATGAATGAAGTCTTTTTGTGATAATTATCCTGAGGCTTTGAGAATTCCTTTCAATTTCCTCTGTAACATTAAAGGGCTCACAGGGGCCACAATCCCGTTGACTCTGCTATTGTGACCACTTCTTGTCCTGCATGCTGGCAGCTAGGCACAAATCACATCCAAGTTGTTCTGGGCAGGGCTTGGATTTCCTTCTTGCCAATGGGAAAGTGAAAGGAGGGAATCAAGTCATGCTCAAGAACATTTTCATCTGAAGACTGTTTTAATCAAGGAGATGATTTTCACTTAATACTCAGAAGTAATATCAGTAAAAGCATCTCTTTCCAAAGCAACAGTGAAATGAATAATATATAATTTTTGATTAAATTTATAATAATACATTTCTACTAATGCTTCTGGCCCATAGCCCAAGCAAATCAAGAAATCAAGCATTTTTCTTAGGACACAGACTTATTCTTTTCTGGTCATTTTCTCTAAACCATGTCATTTGCTGATAATGAAATTGAATTTGAGTGAGCCTTTTTGAGAACGTTCATGTCACATTTCTTAGCTTTTACCTTCAAAATCTCCCCACATCTATAGATGGAGGGCATGATACATATAACATTACTAGATTACAAGTGGGAGGATGATTCATATCAGGTTTGGATGCTGTTTAATCCTACAGAAAAAATATTCTTTGTTTTTACTTACATTGTATAAAGTATTCATTATTACTTTTTTAACCATGCTGGTGTTTGTCCGTCAACACACAATACATTATGGGTTTTAGAATCAGATTACCTGGGTTTAGATACCAGTCCTATCACTGAACCATCTTATGATTTTAGGTAAATTATACTGCATAGCAGGCAGTGAAGAAGTTTTTTCTTCCTTTATTGATTTTTCCTGTTTTGCCTTTCGTATCATTTAATTGCCTTTAGAAACACACTTCTTTCTTTTCATTTTAAAGTCCACTTTCTTATGTATGTAAATAATATACCTGCTATCCAGGTGCTCCAAATATAGTATATGTGAGAATTACATTACACACATGTGACTGGAATACACATGCATGTGTGTGCACCTGTACCCATACACACACATGTGCATGCGCGCACACACACCCCATTTCTAGAGCTGTGTTTCTCAACCAGTAGCAGTTGTGTCTCTTGGAGACACTTGCAAATACGTGGAAATGTTTGGGGTTATTATGATGAGGGAGGGACATTTCTAGCACTTAGTAAGTGGGATCAGAGATGCTAAACATCCTGCAATGTGTGGGACAGTCCTGCACATTTAAGAGCTATTTTAATATCAACAGCATACTTGATAAACATTACTCCAGAAGAAACTCTAGAAAGAGAACATTATTAATATATAATCTTTAAAACACCTCTTCCTGTCACTGGTTGCTACCCAAATCTCTCACAAACATGAGATGTGATCCTGAAATTCTTTCTCTCTCCATTTCTATTCCTAACCACATAATATTTTCCTGATAATCATAGGTGTTTACCTCTCTTCTTCTTCTCCATCCCATTCAGTGACTGATCACCTGCTTCCACTTAGTCTATCAGGCTTCCTGCATTTTCTCTGAACTTTCCCTTTTCCCCTAAGAGACTTCTGGAAATAGTTCAGCAGGCAACATTTTGCTCCTTAAGGGGCTAGAAGAAGGAAGAGGGGAGAACTTGAGGACTCAAATGTTTCTGTTTTTTCCTATTCCGCATGCAGAAATTGCACTGAGGCTGCTGCTGTCAGCATCTGAAGTCTCAGGAAGAGTGAAAAAGACAGTGTGGCAGGGCTGGGTGGGGAATAGGTTGCCATTTCTGAAGCCGCTTTTACATGCATCTTCCCCAAGGCAGGCAGAAGGACACCAGTACTGAGAGGGACCATTTCCCAAAGCTGACATTGTAAGTAGACACCTATGTGGTACGTGTCATCAGGAGTCTATGCCTCTGTCTCTCTTCTGAATTGGGTTCATAGACAGATAGGTAAAAAGATGGTATTGTCCACATTAGTGATGTCTTTAACTGCAACTGAAAATGTTCATTGTATATAGGTATATAAAATATTACGTTCTCAGTCTAAAAAAATTGATAAAATAGGGGCATATGTTTATAAGAATAAAATTTCTCCCTGAATATGAATAAGCCACTAGCAGTGTTATATAAACTATTGAATAATTTTTATTATATAAAATCAATGATTGAAGGAAAGAAGGAGTTCAAGTGAACATGTAACATATTTTAAGTGATGATAAGAATCTTTGCAATTGCATATCTCGGTATGGTACTCAAATGGCTCTCTGAACTTGTACACTCACCAAATAAAAACTTTATATTTCAAGAGAATTGAAAGAGGAAGAAATTATCCTCATATTGTCTATCTTTTCTGTCTTTGACTATGAAGATAAATTATAACTTGAATAAGGGACATACATCATCTATGTTAGGGCAAGTTCAAAAAGTGAGAGACACCACCCAAACATCCCTATCTTTTGTTTAAAAACTGTTATGGCTCATAAATTCAACCTTAAAAATCATAGCTTACATTTAGAAAGAAAACAAAAATTCTGTTTCATGTATAGGCATGTTGGAATAACCTAAGAAATGTCATAAACACATCACATTCTTATTTTACTTCTGTTCCCTGTGCTTCCTTATAAGAGCAATTCAAATAAAAAGATAATAAAATGATATTCATAAAATACAAAGAAAAATCCACGGGGAATGAAGAAACTATTAAATTTTGAAAACACTGTGTAGCATCTTGGGTTTTAAATTTATTGTTTCACCAAACAGTATTTACAAGGTGGGAAAAAGTGCCTTTAGTTTGGTAAAAGCTAACACTGAGATTTAACTTTAAAAGGAGTGCTTGTGAAAGTCCCCTGGGACATTGGTGTACTTGGATAGCTAATGTTCATACCCACCTGTTGGTTGAAACACAATAATAGGAATCTGGTGTTCAGTAAAAACTCAGTACAGGCAGATCAAGAATAACACTCAATTCTGTACATTTGAAACCCTAGGTTTGAACTGTTATTTTGATGAAAGGGGATCTCTAGACCACTTATTCTATCTAGCCACCATGCCTTCACCAAGACTGCATTACTGAAAAATACAGTAGTTAAATATTCTGTAATCTTATTTCTCTGGCCGAACTTCTGCATGAAATTGAAATAAGGCAAGCATTCATTCCATGATGGTGAACTGTAATGTCTTATTGGCATCATACATGATAATTCTACCATCTTCCTCATTACTGAGTCCAAGAGTAATATGGCATTGCAGCCTCTTCACACTGATGGATGGAAAATGATTTTAAAACTCTCGGTATAGATGGAAAGAGTATGGTGCAGATAGATTGGGTTGAGTACTTGATCATTCTGGAAAAAGCAATAGTTTAGGAATTACACTTGATTTTGAGGCCTGATTTAAGCTTTGCACAAGTCATTGAACTCTGGTAGCCCTCATTTTTGAAATAGGGATAATGCATCAACTCCTTTCCAGCTTCAAACGTTAGTTGTGAATAGTACTTAGCAACCTTGTGTAAAGCACCACCCCCAGTTGATAAAGTTCATCACTCTGCTCATTTTGTGATACTTTGCAAATCATTGTGTTGTTGCACTTGAACTTTAAAAGGGAATTTTAAAATTGTATGTCAATTCTTTATTAATTTGTAAATGGCCCAGGTCTTATTCATCTTTTTATCCCTAGGACCTGGCATAAAGGCTGATACAAAGTAGACATTAAGAAATTCATTCACTGAATGAACAAAGCATTTTTCAAACTGTAGAGACCATTTATTAATGGCATTCAAAATTAAATTTTTTCACCCCCATGCTGACTTTTCTGCTTGTATTGTTTTTTCTCTTTACCTATGCTATTACCTAGTTTCAAGTTTCTTCCTTGAAATGTTTTAATATTAAGGTAAATATCTATATGTCCATGTTGAGTAGAAAAGTGATCTAATTAGACAAACATCCCTTTTTAAATGATACTGTCTACATAGAACCTCTTAAAATTAATTTCTAGTATTAAGAATATAAAAATTACAAAAGTAGTTAATTTTTTTGGGGGGGGGAGTAGTATAAACATTTCAATATGTTGATATGACTTTGGGCCATAGAAGAGAGGAGCCAGGGAGGAAAAAAAAAAAGCAAAACATAAAAAAGAAAAAAAACGGCAAAGAAAAAAACTAGTATTTTTTTTCCTAGCCCTCCACAGGCTGAGAGTGTGTCATTTTCAGTTTCATAAAAGAGATAACTGAGACTCTGAAGCATTAAGTAACTTGCTCAAAGTCACATATTTGATTGGTAGCATAGCTACTCACATGTTTAACTAAAACTCTTGCAATCTTTCCGCTAAATCATTTTATAGTACTCCAAAAATATAGTTACTGGGTTCAAGATAATTTAAACTCTGCTGAAAAATTATTAGGAGTTCAGCCCAAAACATATATTCTCCTACAACCATATTTTTAAATAATAAGTACTTTAAAACCATGTTGCAGCCAAAAACACTTCTATTCTTCTCTATGTTAAGTAGAGAACATATCTTCATTCTGAAACTTAAGGTGACAATTCATGTCCTTGGTTTTTTAGTCCTACTAAAAATGTAGGAGGTTTTTTTTGAGTTTTTTTTATGAGTCTACTACTGTTCTGAAATTCACAATCAGTCAATTTCTTGGGCAATTATATATGTAGTTTATGGACTATTCTATATATATGCTCTAACTGAATTAGAATAGTAGTATTTAAATAAATTTCATTTGAAAGAAAATTTTACAAGTGGACAGATACAGATTCATGGCTTTCCTTTTTTTTTTTCTACCAAATAATTACAAATCTTCTTGTTATTCCTTTTTTAATTTTTTTTTTTTGTTTATTTATTTGTGAGAGAGAGACAGAGACAGAGTGTGAGCAGGGGAGAGGCAGAGAGAGGGAGACACAGAATCTGAAGTAGGTTCCAGGCTCTGATCTGTCAGCACAGAACCCGACGCAAGGCTCAAACTCATGAACCATGAGATAGATCATGACCTGAGCTGAAGTCAGACACTTAACCGACTGAGCCACCCAGGCGCCCCTTGTTATTCCTTTTGAATTGGGTCATGTTTTATTTTTCCACTCGATTCCAAAACCTAATAAGTTATTGAACAAATTTCCTTGGAAAATACTAACATTTGAGAAAACAACCTCTGAAATGAATTCTCCCAAACATGGTGATTTTATTTTAATTAATGTAACTTATAAACCCCAACCTGCTACTTTACTAAGGGACTTTTCAAAAACTTGATGTGCAGGGGTGCCTAGGCAGCTCAGTTGGTTGAGCATCCATCTGACTCTTGGTTTTGGCTCAGGTCATGATTCCAGAGTCATGGGATCAAGCCCCGCTTTAGGCTCTGCACTGAGTGTGGAACCTACTTAAGATTCTCTCTCTCTCTCTCTCTCTCTGTGTCCCTCCCCCCTGCTTGCGTGCTTTCTCAAATGAAAAGCAAAAGCAAAAAAAAAAAAAAAAACCAAAAACCCAAAAAACTGAACCTGATATGCATTGTCATTCTCTAGGAGCAAGATTAGGTGAAGCATATTTCTCAATTATGTTTAATTATTGTTACTTCTAATAGTAGTAGTGACACAGCTACTAACATATCCAGAATATCAATTTTGGAAATGTTGCTGTAACTATGTAACTTGAAGGGTGAGCTTGTGTGTATAAGCTTATATACACACAACACAAAACCAACAAAAAGCCTCTCCTAAGAAATAAACTAATATGTATTTATGCCAAAATGCCAAAATAAGGTTTTATGGTAGGCATAATTATAAGAACCTATAATTATAGAGATCATATTATATCAACAACGTTTATCAAGTATATCACTATATGTGAAGTGTTGTGCTATGCAATTTGAAAGACACAAAGAGTAATAATATTTGGTCTCTGACTTGAGAGGTTTAAGTTAAATGCAAAGACAGAGCATATAAACATTTACAAATAAATATAATGAAAAGTCAGTGTGTACATGTCAAATAGTAATAAACAGTGTAAGAATCAGAGAGAGAGTGGAGAAACCCTCGTGAGCTCAGGTAGTCATTAAAGCTTCATAGAGATGGAAGGTTCAAACTAGACTTTGAATGATACACTGGAATTACATAGGTGGAGATGTGGATGGGATGTTCTATGCAAGGGGATGGTACATACTCGATGATACAAAAAAATGTCTGTTTGAGAGATGGATATGACTGAAGTGGAAGATCCCTGTGCAAAAGCAGGAATGAAGTGGGGAAGACAGTTGTGATAACTGACAACACTAGTTAGGCATTTAGACCTCATCCTATTTGGGAAAGGTTTGAATGACACTTTAGGAAAATCAGTTTGCAAGCTACACACAGTATAAATTGAAATGGGGGTAAGATGGGGAGAAAAAAGTGGAGCAAAGGCAAGTGGAATGAAGTCAACAAGACCACCACACACATTTGTGCTGGTTGTGCACTGAACATTTCTGGGGTACTATTATATAAACATATATCTGTGTTCAGTGACTTTGCAGATAAAAGGGAAATAAGGAGAAAATGGTACCAAAATGGAGGACAGCGAGCAAAGAAATATGGCAAAGAAAGGTTTAAATTAACGCAGCATGTTAGGGCCCTGATTAGCAAGGTCAAACTATTTTTCAAAAAAAGGGAAGATCTGTCCATGTGTGAAGTTCAAAGAAAAGGAAGCAATGGCAGAATGATTAAAGAGAGTGTACTTAAAAGAACTGTTTTCTACAAAGGTTGAGATAGAAAGGCCAGATAGAGGATCTGGTCTTTGATAACATTTGGATACTTTTATTTTTGAACCTAGAAGGAAAGAAGCAAAGATGGATATAGATCATTCCATCATTATTTCCTCAGGGAAGTACTGCAAACATGCCTATGGAATACGGTAGAGAAAGTCAGACAATTCTGAAACACCAAATGCTATTTGTCCACCTGGGAAGGTTGAGAATGGATTTTCATATGATCCTGGGACTAAATGGTTATACCTGCTACAATGCTGAATTTTAATGTCTGGTATTTTAGGGCCAAAAATATAAGCCCTAGTGTGCCCCCCAGCATACCCAGCTCTCTAACAATATATTCAGAGGGATAAGGGAGATGAGACATTCATTTTACTCATTAGTCAATAAATTTGTTGTTAATGTCATATTAACCTTATGTTGTTAGGTCAGTTAATTCTATGTTTAATTATACAACTTTACCAATTAATTAAGTTATGTAATTAATGAATATCTACTTAACATTTTACAATGATCAAAATATTGGGCTGGCATTTAGAGGCTACATGGACTTATAATATTTGGTCCTTATCCTCAAGGAGTATACTGTATAGGCGGAAAGACCACTCACACATACATACAAACACATACGCTCACAAATAGGTATAATAAAAGCCAATGTAAAATACCAAATGGTTGGTAAAGCTAATAAGTATTATGGGAACTCAGAGGAGAGAGTAGATGATCATTAGAGGGCAGAGCTTTGTAGAAAAGTGTGGCTGTCCTTTACCCTGAAAGCTAAATAGTGATACCTATTACAAAGTTTAATTTAAGGGTGTGCTCTTGTTTATTTAAAAATTTTTTTTTAACATTTATTTATTTTTGAGACTGAGAGAGAGAGAGAGAGCATGAACAGGGGAGGGTCAGAGGAACAGGGAGACATAGAATCTGAAACAGGCTCCAGGCTCTGAGCTGTCAGCACAGAGCCCGATGCAGGGCTCGAACCCACAGACTGCGAGGTCATGACCTGAGCCGAAGCCGGACGCTTAACCGACTGAGCCACCCATGCGCCCCTGTGTGTGCTCCTGTTTAAAACCAAAGGGATATAATAATCCCGGGTATGTTTACTATAATTTGTAGTGCATGTTATACTCATGAGTTATGTTTTATTTATAACTAAGTTACCATTTTGGACTATCATAGTCTTTAACAGTAGACATTTAGTTTTTCCCTAAAAGTAATACATGATTATGGTAGGAATCCTGGAAAATATAAAGTAGTATATATATAATATTATATACTTAAGTATAGATAAAACATGATACCACCAGAGATAAATACTATTACTATATTGTCATATGTTTTCCTATGTCAGGTTTGAGCTCTTATCTGAGTCTGTCTTGTACTTTTTGACTCGATTCTGCCACTAGAATGTCTGTTCCCTGAGTTAAGTAATCTTTGTATTTCCTTATTAGTAAATCACCATTTCTCCCATTTGTGTAACAATAAATAGAAACCATTGCTTGCTTTTCACAGTAGACCGTAAAATTCTCCCTTTTAAATTAAAATTTTCTGTAAATAAAAGTTTTTGTCACTCACAACCTATTTTCAAACCTAAATCTGAATAATACTTCTTACATGCATCTTATTGTAGTTGAAAGGCCTCTCAGGTATGAATTCCCCCTTTTATTATAAGTGATACTTAAAAATGAAGTGCTTTTTCTTGCTTATAGGTACTTAAGTTTCTCTTGTACCCCTCCTCCCCAGATCATGTATGAGATGTTCTTTTTCAGAATCTTTTAGGTTTCCAAGATACTGATTCATTCTGCAATCATTATGTACTCTGGAGTGGGATGAAATTCTGAGAAAGGGTTGGCAGCTGATTTCTATGTAAGGAAGTTCTTAACCATGTTAAGCATAGAATGACCTGTCCTGAAACAAATGTCTGTAACGTTTGTTCCCACATTCTAGATTCTTTGAAGGTTCATGTGAACTGCTAGAGAGTGTTCCCTTAATCATGTTGAAGAGTCACAAATAGGATTTTGGACAGAGTTGGACTTACAAATAATTGAATATTTGCTCTGCTGTCTATGAGCCAACATATTTTTTTAAGTTTTAGACAAAAAAAAACCCTAAAAAAAATAGTAGCATACCACAGGAAACTTTGCTCAGTGGCTTATACTTACAGGAGGGGGGCTTGCTGGATGTACTAAAAGAAAGTAGCGCATACCTATACAAAGGAGCATGATAGTTAGGGCTGTAACTATTCCTTTAAATTTAAAATTCCTTTAAAAATTCCTTTAAAAATATACTTATGAACAATATTTTGAACATGAATAATAAGACATGCAGATGGTAAAAAAACTCTAATAGTTCTACAGACCTTCTTGCCAGAGGGTGTTACCAATTGGGGTGTGTGTGTGTGTGTGTGTGTGTGTGTGTATGTGTGTGTGACCTTCTAGGAATAGTTTCTGTATGTATAAGCATACTTAATCTATTGTTTCATAGATGGAAATATAGTGCCCATACCATTCTTCAAGAAACTTGTCTTTTATGTCTTCCACCTTTAAAAATTATCTTGATAGTATACCTTGGGAATTATCCTATATCAGTGTCTATGTATATGTGTTATATTCATTACTATATATGTTTTTTAAATAGATATACTAACATTTATTCCCCTATAGATGATTATGCAAATTGTTCCTGGCATTTTTATATTTCAAAAAATCTTCCAAAAATACTCTTCTACGTTATCTTTTCACTTATATGAAATAATAGCTGTAGGATAATTCTTGTACATGCTACACAGATGACTAAGAGCCAAATTCCTGAGCCTTTGATTTGATGCCAAGATGTAAAGTTCCTGGAAGTTTATTCCAAGACCCATAGAAACTGAACTCAGCAAAACTAGTAACATCACTTGAATGATCAGAAAATTTTGCTCGAAGGGAAATGGTTGGTCAGCTGCTTGGGTTGTAGGGTAAAAAAACCTTAGTGAAAAAAAGACTTGGATGTAGTTCAAGTACTTATGAGTTTAGGGAGCTCTCCAGTGTACTGAAGAGCTGCCACAGGAAGCAGTCTGTTCCAGGAGACCAGAAACCTCAGTTTCCCAATTTTTGTCTCCCCTGTCTTTGATCTTGCCCTTGAGATTCTGAACATTTCCAAGTCATCTATAACCCCTCAGCCTATTCTTTCTCTGTTTTTAACTCACTTCATCCTCCATCTGCCTCAATCCAAGTCTATTATGCCTGTTTTTCCAACCGACACCGGCTGTGACCCACTTCCACCCTTTGATGTCAGATTTCCAAGATAAATAAGCTAAAAATGCAGAGGTAATGTCACTTGCATTTGACTGATTCCTGATAATGGTTTATATAGGTGTGTGTATATGTGTGTGTGTGTGTGTGTGTGTGTGTGTGTGTACACAATTTAAAGGTACATCAGAAGTTAATATCTGAGTGTCTTGATTTTTTTATTGCTGAGCTTTGTTTTCCTTTCTAATAACAGAATGACTTATTTATTCATGTTAATTATAACTGTCTGTAAATTTTTTGAGTAGCAAAGAATTCTTTTCCTTCCTGCTAAAGGCATGGCAATGGATAACTTCAAAAAGCCAATGTATTTGTTCTATTACTTGGTTTTGACATTTGGACCACTTAATACATTGACTAGTTGTAAAGAAATATCAGAATTCCTACATCTTTCCAGCTGGAAAAATGTAGGGGAGGACATTTTTTTGTATTTTTGGTTTACATATTCTTGCAAATCCTCTCACTAAAGGACTCAGATTATAAGGGGCAGGACAAAAGGAGGGTCTGGTATAGTTCTCTCATCTAGACATATGAAAGGAGAGAAAGGGAAAGAGAAATCTTGGTTACAAGTATGAGGAAACATAGTCAAAGTTGGCATAAGCAAAAGGAAGTTATTAATGTGCCTGAATAGTCTAATAATGCATCTTGATTCAGAGGCTTCAGGTACCCACTATCACCTAAGTTCTCTATTTATTTTTGGCTTTGCTTCATCTGTGTTGGCTTCAATCTCAAATATGTGGTCCCTGGATGGTAGTATGGTCATCACAAAAGCTTACCCCTACATTCTCCCAGATTCAAATTCAATGAATCCCCTTTCCCACTCTAGCAAAAGTCTAAGACAAACTATCAGTGTTCTGATTATTTTTGGTTTTAGTCACAAGGCCTATCCTCAAACAATTACAGTAGATGGGGCATGAAAACTATTATCTATTTATTTTTGGGTCTCTTCTACCCTGTATCTGGTTGAGAAGGCTTATTATCCCACTTATAAAAAATTTAGGGAATTATTATCAAAAGAGTATAGAATGGTCAATGACAAAAAGATAAAACAAAAGTAAAATACACACGGGGCACCTGGGTGGCTCAGTCAGTTAAGCATCAGACTTTGGCTCAGGTCATGATCTCATAGTTCGTGACTTTTTGCTTCGTGTGGGGCTCTATGCTGACAGCTCAGAGCCTGGAGCCTGCTTCGGATTCTGTGACTCCCTCTCTCTCTGCCCCCACTCACACTGTCTCTCTCTGTCTCTCAAAAAGAAAAAAAATACACACACACACACATACTATATAAAGAGAAATATACTACATAAAGAGAAAATATACTAAGGGGGAAAACTAAGGGGTAAAAATTATTTAGTAATGTAATGAAAAACTAACACTTATTAAACTGTTTATTTGTATTATGTCAATTGATCCCTGGTAGGTCTTATCAGGTAGGAAATATTTTTATGATTTTTAATAATCATACATAATTAAAAATAAATTCTTTTTTAAAACAAGATATAAATTAGTTTTTTTTCTGAATTAGAAAGTTGTATCTTGCTCTAAATTACCTCTCCTATTTCTCAAAAGATTCATAAAAGTGGGTGAAAGCTGTTCATATAAACTTGTAAAACTTTAGCCTGGGGACTGACATTATACTTGCTGAAAATAGATCTGAGCACTTTGCTTCTTCTAAACTTATCATACACTTTCAGAGTGCACAGCATATAAACAGTGACCCTTTTTTTTTTGGCCTAGACTACCACTCAACCATTCCCTTTCCCAACTGGAGTGGTTGGACAGTGTATAAGCAAAATTAGCTCTTTATATTATCCATATAAATCCATCCATGATGATGCTTGATTATTAAGAATCAAAGTAACAACCTATATAGGTTGTTTGTATTGTTGTTGTTGTGTTGCTTCCAAAGGCATCCTTTCCTTCAAATTGCTACTGGAACATGGCAACAGTCATTTCCTGCCTTTGGCTCTTTGGATGGCCAGTAAACAGTGTTACTTTATACTACTTGTCTGTTGTCCATTTTCACTTATTTGTCCCTACTATCTTATCTTCATTCTTACTTACTTCATTCTTAACTTACTATTATAACACATCCAATAAGTACTTAGTTAGGTATGATGCTTCATAAAATTCTTATCCTGGCTTCATATCACAGTTGTAATATTTTTGATGTTGCTTATTGTCTAAAATTTTAACTTGCCTTTTCCATTTTCTTTATAGTATAATAATTCTTAACATCTATTTAGCATCTATACTTATCAATTTCTTACGGCACCTTTCACATTAAATAACTATCTTATCATTAGGAAACTCAAACACTGATTTGGCTTACTTGAGAAAAAAATGAACAAAAATCAATGATTAATAATAAGAATCATCATCTCTTTCCTTTGAGTTATATTCTTATATAACAGAATATATTTGGGGACTGCTAGCATATACACATACTGTCCTTTTGGAGTATATTTTCTATACATGCTAGTCCAAGGGAGATCCTAAGAGACATATTTTCTCAATTTTTGCTTAAAAATAAGTAAAAGGATAAGGTGTATTTCTCAGTAATTCATAACAAAGTAATGTTGGAAATATAAGAATGTATAAGACCACCAAATTGTAGGAAATAATAAGGTTGGAGAGAAGAAAGTGAATGGATTTTATGGAGGAATAATTGGAGAATTAAGAAGAACTTATATACATCTTATTGTCCTTTAATTATTTGAAAGGTGTTAATCTTTTATCCCCCTTACTACATGGTAATTTCTTTGAGTGTCAGGACCATAGAAATTCTCCTTTGAAATCCTAGGCCTTTCAATGTGGAGATCAAATTTAATGAATTTTGAATACTGAGACTAGGAAGATAGCCAATCCAAGTGAAAGAAATATTTACATATGGCTACCACTGGAAACCAATTAACAATCTCATCTACAGTCACTCAAGTTATTTATGTGACTGTGACAGGATAACATTTATTAACATCCTCCCTTATCTGAATCATCAAAGGGAATCCTGATGAACCTGCAGAGAGGAAGATTGGGCTAGGGAGGGAGAAGAAAAGACTGGTTAATTACATGGACCCTGGTGCCAGACTTTCTCCCTTAGGGTCTGGATCTGTCACTAACCACATTTGGAAACCTGGGGAATTACTTAACCTCTCTATAGCTTTGACGAGGGTTTATAATGGAATTTATCCTTTGGTGTTATTTGGATAAATAAATCGGTTAATATAGTAAAGTTTATAGAAAAGAGGCTGCAACTTACTAAATGTTAAATAAGGGCAAACAATGATTATGGGTAGGGATAAGAGAAAAGGCTTGACAAATAAGTTAATGTACAAAATAAAAAACCAAGAGAAAGAAAAAGAAGCAGAAAGAGTGGGAATGTGGGAAATCAGGATAAGGGGGGAGTTTGATAAAACATTTTGGGAAAGGATGAAATGTGAAGAATGTGGAGTTCTCCAGAGCAGGAAAGGAGATAAAAGAGAGAAAAGACGTAGGAAATGTTGCCATGACTGATCATGAATTGCATTTTCTTTAATATTCTCTTAGAGACACAAATAAAGAATAGGACTGCTTTTTAGATTTATTGCAGGGGAGGGAGAGGATTTGTGTAAATTGGATACTGTTTTAGAACTAAGCCATATAAATCCTCACTTTTACAGGTTTTATTCATATGTTCCTTGATTCTCTGTCTTTTCTGTCCAGTCCTTCTGGTTATTGAGTTCAAGCCATAGTCCTAGGGAAATATGAGTGAGAACAGAAATGCAGAGCTTATACGTCTGGGCTCATGGTTGAGAGGAGGCATGAAAACAAAGAGAATCTTAGCCCCCTCATGAGCTCATAGGTGTTGAGCCATGGAAATTTATAGGCAAGTTTTATCATGATCACTATCATTAGAAGTAAAGAGTTTAAGCCCATCTGAATCTGAAAATGCCTCCAGCTGCTTTTTCAATTGTTTATATGTGATACTCATTACCACAGTTAGTATAGAAAACCAATTTCAAAAAGCAGTGCAGCTCTCACACAATCCTTATAAGAATGTGAGTTTTAATGGCTTTGGGGAAAGTAAAATAACATAGACATTCAAATTAAAAATCCACATATACTTTGATCCATTGATCTAATATCTGGGGATCAATTTTAGAAGAATAAAAGCACAGTATGTAAGAATATCAACACACATACACACAAATAAATTAGAACTATGTTTGGATGAAGTGAAAAAAAATTAACAAGCACATGTATGATCCCAGTAGAAGGAGTGGAGATAAAATTGAAACCTGTATCAAAATATAAGATTATGAGCATTATAATATTAAAAGAAAATGTAGAAAAGAAAATGGAACCCATAATTTTACTGTTAGTACCTTAAAAATGATTATACATTTGAAGAAATGATCAAAATGAAAAGGTAAACTTTGGGATGGAAGAAAATATTGCAAAATATACATCTAATAAGGTGTTAATATCCAAAATATGTAAAAAGCTCATATTAGTCAATAACAAAACAAAACAAAAAAACAATCCAGTTTAAAATCAGGCAAAGGACCTGAATAGACATTTTTCCAAGGAAGATATTCAAATGGCCAAGATGTACATGAAAATTTGCTTAGAGTCATTAATCATTAAGGAAAAGCAAATCAAACCACAGTGAGATATCACCCCACACCTATTAGAATGACAATTGTCAAAAAGAAAAGAGATAAATGCTGGTGAGGATGTGAAGAACAGGAATCCTTGTACACTACTGGTGGGAATGTACATTGGTACAGTCAGTATGAAAAACAGTGTGGAAGCTCCTCAAAAAAAAAAAAATAGAATGCCGTATGATCCAGAAATTCTACTGCTGGGTATATATTCAATGGAAATGTCACTATCTCAAAGGCATATCTGAATCCTCATGATCAGTGCAGCATTATTTATAATAGATAAGACACAAAAACGACCTAAAAGTCTATCAACAGATAAGTGGATACACACATACCTATACTAGAAATACTGTTCAGTCATAAACAAAAATAAAGTCCTGCCATTTATCACAACATAGATGGAGGGCATTACGCAAAGTATAATTAGTCGGAAAGAGAAGCACAAATACTATATGATTTCACTTATATGTAGAATCTAAAAACAAAAAACAAACTCATAGAAAAAGAGATCAGATTTATGGTTACCAAAAACAGGGAGTGATGGGAGGGGAAACTGGACAAAGGTAACCAAAAGGTACAAACTTGGAGTTATAATATGAATGCATACTGAGGATATAATGTACAATATGGTGACTCAAGTTAGCAACTTTCATATATACCATGCGAGCAGTATTAAAAGAATAGAACCTAAAAGTTCTCATCACAAGGTAGAAACATTTTTTTTAACTATAGAGGTGATGTATGTTACCTAAACATGTTGGAATCATTTCACAGTTTATGTAAGTCAAGTCATTCTGCTGTACACTTTAGATTTATACAGTGGGATAAACACACCCCAGTGTTTATAGCACCATGATCTACAATAGCTAAACTATGGAAACAGCCCAAGTGTCCACTGACTGATGAATGGATAAAGAAGTCATGGTGTATATATATAATGGAATATTACTCAGTCGTAAAAAAAAGAATGGAATCTTGCATTTACAATGACATGGACAGAACTAGAGACTATTATGCTAAGTGAAATAAGTCAGTGAGAGAAAGACAAATACTATAGGATTTAAGTCATGTATGGAAGTTTAAGAAAGAAATGAGCCAAGAGAAAGTAAAAAGAGAGAGGGAGGCAAATCAAGAAACAGACTTAACTAAAGAGAACAAACTGATGGTTACTGAATGGGTTGGGGGGGAGACGGTGAAACAAGTGATGGGGATTAAGGAGACCACTTGTGAGGAGCACAGGTAGTGCATGGCAGTGCTGAATCACTACATTGTACATCTGAAACTAACATTACACTGTATGTTAAGTAACTGGAATTTAAGTAAAAACAGAAGAAAAGAAAAACATAAACAATAAACCTATAGAGTGCTATATATCAATTATATTTCAAAAAAAACTGGAAAAACATGATATTAAAAAGTAACTTTCAAACTTTGGAGGACATTATCACAAGGTGAAAGTTAATGAATAATAATAAAGATAATATAAGCTTTAAAAAGGAGGTGATATTTATAATTATGGAAGGATGTTGCAAATTAGGACTATGCTGAGAAAAGAATATATAGTTACCCTACTGATAATTCACCCACAGCTGCATGAATATTGAAACCCTACACAATTATCAGGACCACTGAATTTTACTTTCTCTGAGAATTTCAGATAATCAAAAAAAATGTGAGAATTCATAAGGAGCTTAGAGATATCATCTAGCTAAGTTACCTACATCACAGAAGAGAAATCTGAAGATCACGTAAGAAAAAATGGTTTGTCCTAGGTCACACAAGTTTTGGCACAAAAGTTATAGAACACAGGCATTTGATTCCCAGAGTAATATTCTACTATAATAGTTCCATAGGTAGTACAAATACTATAAAAATACCATCATCTTATTATCCAAAGTCAGGATTTCTTGTTTTGAGGTAAATGGTGTTTCCATATGATGGATAAATAATGTAATTTTTCTCTTAGAAAGTTACAAAAATCAACCCAGAACAGAGTTTGTATGTCTGAGCATAGGACGCAAGATTTTTTGTTATAGGTCACCCATCCTTTTTTAAAAAAATATTTTTATTTATTTTGAGATGGCAAGTAGGGAAGGGGCAGAGTGAGAGGGAGAGAGAATCCCAAGCAAGGCTCAAACCCACAAACCGTGAGATCATAACCTGAGTCAAAGCTGAATGCTTAACTGTCTAAGCCACATAGGCGCCCCAGGTCACCCATCCTTTTATGAAGTTTATATTGTGTCATTTGCACATGAAGATTAACCACCGGTTCAAGAGTCCAATCTATATAGTTCCAGTAGCAGATTCACATGGTGCAAGTGTCATAGAGACCTGAAACTCTGAAGACATTGTAACTCACCCAGGATCAGCCTAGAGAAAGTTTCCAATGAGAAGGTTGTGGCTTGAGGTGCCCAGAGTGTAAGTGATTCATTCAGGGTCCTAATGGATCAGAGTAAGGAAGCAAAAATTTTGGTGGTCACGAGTGCTGCAATTTTAAGTGGGTTAATCTGTGTAGGCCTTTTGAGAAGGTGACCTTATGGCAGGAAGGAACACACGATGCAAGATAAAAGAGAGGATAGAGGATACAGGAAATTCCCTATGTCTCATTATTTGATTTTGTGGGTAAGACTGTGGGTTCCAGACTCAGATTGGCTGGATGTGAAGTCTGAACCCACTACTGACTGCATCACTTGAAAACGTGACTTAATCTTTTAAGCCTAGTTGTCTTAATCCATCAAGTGGGGGGAATTTATTGGCCTTACCTTTAAAAGTTGCTGTATAAATGAGAGACTGTTAGTAGCATGCTGGGAATAGGGCCTAAAATATAATATGCAGAGACTAGGTATCAGCTGTTGTTATCATTGCCTTTAGTATCAGATGCAGGATGCGCAGTATGCCAGGGACCAGGACCGTGTGTGAAAGCTGGCATTGGGGCTGCTTTGTCGACCTCACCACCTTCAATGCCACATCCTCTCCATCACTATTTTGCAATAGGAACACACACAGCAGCAAAAAGATCAAAGCCTGCTTTCCCTTCCTTCAAAACTTTTGAGGTGCTCCTAAAGGGAGAGAGACAAAAGTTTTTCCTCTGTATTTGCCACCTGTCAGCTAAAAGACCCCAAAAGGGAAGAGTATTTATTTATACCAAGGTTATTCTTGCAACATAGCTCTTCTTAGCATTGCCAAATTCTTTGATGTTCAAATCCAGATATCTTGCTATGTGTACAGTACCCAGAATAATTCCTTGCTCAAAGTGGCAGATTAATATATAAAAATATAGCATATACAAATATATAAATGTTAAATGACTGAATCATTGAAAGATTACAAAGATGGGAAGAAGGCTGGCATTGAAAGACTAAAACCACACAGGGAGTAAAGCT
Organism: Prionailurus bengalensis; assembly: GCF_016509475.1. Taxonomy (NCBI): domain Eukaryota; kingdom Metazoa; phylum Chordata; class Mammalia; order Carnivora; family Felidae; genus Prionailurus; species Prionailurus bengalensis. Next base: position 150,459,040 of record NC_057343.1, on the reverse strand, counting down.
TGCAAAGCATGATTTGGTTAATTTAAAAAATACATTGAGACGAATGGAAATTATCAGCCAGAGAATGTGGAACCATCTGGAAAAAAGAAACGAGAAACATTAGCCTAAAACAAGAAGGATGCCTGGAGTGAGAAGGGAATGGGGCAGAAATAGAAAAAGAAAAGAAAGTGGCAAGGAAGAGAAGAAGATGGAAAAGAGGTAGGAGAGGCAGTCGTAGAATTTTATAGGAAAATAAAAACGGTAGATTGAAACGACTGGGGTTTTGGCAAGCAGGAAAAGACAACAGGCGTGACAAGCATGAAGCTGCAGAGAATGTCTGTTCACAGACTATTTGTGACTCACTGATGCAGCTATTTCACAAGAGATTTGAAAGACGATTTGAGAGAAAATTGAGGATATTATACACACAGGACTTTTTTATGGTTCATCATGATTATTTACTTTTTCTTATTACATATAAAATGATTCTAAACTAAAACAATGATCTCCCTTCAAAATTTTGTGTCACTTGTTTTATTCTATATAAAAAGCACATCAGATTGGAAATGTGTGGAAGGGATGTTTCTCAGCATTCAGTTTTATATCCCTGAAGCTAATTCCATTTCCATGCCAAGTAGATGTTGGAAATTTTCCGTTGACTATTACACAAATTTCAAAAAGCCAAACCATTGAGTCAGAGGATAGTTTATGGCCCATTAACAATACATTTGCTTCTCAGAACTGTAAACACGGCCTTATGGATCTTAATGTAATTGTTTAGGATGAGTGTGTTGGCAAGAACTGTTGGAGTCTGTTGACACAGTCTGGAAAGCAATGTGTTTTAAGCAAATCTGCAAAATGTTACCAACTCATTAAGCTAAGAGCTTTATGCCTCAGTGTTCTAAAGCAATTCTGTAAGATACATCCGAACAAGGCTGTATATCCATTTCTGGTTCTGCCTTGATTGATGTGTGTATAAAAGGGGCTGACTGTATTTCTCATTGCATTATGCTGATGGTATTTCATCATTATTGTTGCTTTTTTTCATTAAACATTGTTCTTTCATTCTGTTATATAACTAAAAGAATGCAGACAAGCATTTATATACATTCTATGGAATAGATTTGGCTGTATTTAAATATACCATAGGGAATACAAAGGTGCTTCCAAAACTATGTTCCACAGATGCAATATTAATACAAATACACTCCCATTCTCCTTGCATGTTCCTTTAAAATTCAGTCTACCATAGATGCTTGCAACCAGAAGGGACTTTAGATATCATGCAATCCAACCTTGCCCTCACTGAGGTAATACTTTCTAGAGCATCTCTGTTGGGGAGACTAAAATTCAGTACATTTCAAGCGAGGTAGTCTTGATTCTTTTGAAGTTTTCAAATGCAAATGAAAGAAACACAACTCAAACAAGGGGCATTGTTTCCTAAAACCGAAAAATTTAGCAGTGTTTCTCATTTGCAGCATGGGTGGTTTGAAGGCCTCAAATTATATTACTATCTCTCTTCACCTTTTAATCCTGCTTTTTTTCCAGATGAATTTCTCCCATCTGCTTTCTCTTTGAGGTGCCACTCAGGGGTCCCACATTACATCTTAATATCTCCATGGCCAGCTCAAAGAGAAATTCACTATCTTTTTTTTTTTTTAATTTTTTTTTTCAACGTTTATTTATTTTTGGGACAGAGAGAGACAGAGCATGAATGGGGAAGGGGCAGAGAGAGAGGGAGACACAGAATCAGAAACAGGCTCCAGGTTCTGAGCCATCAGCCCAGAGCCTGACACGGGGCTCGAACTCACGGACTGCGAGAGCGTGACCTGGCTGAAGTTGGACGCTTAACCGACTGCGCCACCCAGGCGCCCCGAGAAATTCACTTTCTAATGGTTCAAGTCAAACTTCTAGATTTGGATATAGCAGACTGACTTCTATCACAAACTCATCTCTAAACCAAACACTGGGACCAGGGATGAGAAATATATGGAACTCTCTAGTTAGGTCATATACTCACACACAGAGGCAACTACCAAACCAGAGTGATTTGTTAATTTAATTGATCTGATCTGCTCTAGATTATTTTCAATTTCTTTCTTTCTCGCATTCTCAACAATACTATGAGACAAAATTCTTTCTTTTACCTCATTAGTTGATTCCTTCCTTTCTACTGATACTGGTATTGCCTTAATTCAAATTGTTAAGACTTTCCCTGGGACAATAGAGATACCTCTTTATCTCTAGTCTTCTCTAAACTATTTTTTCATATTGTTTCCAGAGTGATTAAGTTTAAACTCATATTTCTCTACTGCCCCACACCAATCCTTCTAACCCCTTTAAGATCTACTCATTCTTTTTCTTTCTCAAATTCTACTTTAAGTCGAGATTAGTATTTCTCTCTTCTACTATCTCATGATTTTCTCTACTTTCATTTACATTAAGTTTTATATGCGTGTGTCCTCCACTAGATTACCAGTCGTTAGAAGGCAGAAACTATATCTTACTTATTTTTTATCCACAAAAGTAGTGAGAATGAGGTCTTGCCCAAAGTTAGCTTTCACTAAATGCTAGCAAATTTAGTGAAATGCCAAACTGTCCAATATAAACAATAAATATTTTAAGAATGCAATCTAGGCCAAAGTACTCAAGGAAAGGCACATGTATTTGGTATGTAAGATTTTATAGACTTATTGAGAGCCAGGGGTAGGTCTCAGTGTCTGGTTAATATCAGGAAGATATTTTTCCATGGATGTTTTGTATTTCTATAAATCTTGCAGGTGAAGAACAACTGTAATTCTTAACTGTATTTTCAAAGATGTTTTACTGAAAATATATAGCCATTGAAAACAGAGGATAATACTCCCCTCTATAGCAAAATGTGTTTGCTTGTGGTGCATTATAAAAGGTTCGGGTTTCCTTCGAGTTTCTGTCTTTTCTGCAGCCATTGCATGCACATGTGGCCCTGAGTTGATCCTTTCACAGCATACTGCAGGAACCAATATGTGGAAATGGTGATTCTGTGGTTACTGCTACTGTGGAGACTTGCAAAGCCTTCACCTTGAACTCAGGTTTCTCACGTCTTCTGTCAACATTCATGAAACTATGGCAGGCTAACTTGTTCCTTTGTAAGTAGGGAAAATATTAGAACCTTCACAGATCTGAATAGGCTGTGTCATAAAAATGCCCTAGAAGTTCTTGTGTACTTAATGGAACTTTGATTTTTATAGTGTTATACCATGTCAATGATATACCACCAATGGTATGGCAGAATGCTAGCTGTGGTCTTGTATGACCCCAATGGATAATTTAAATATCTACAATAAAGTCAACATTTTGCTACAGTCATTGGCCACTTATTATGTACCAAGTGCATTTCATGAATTAATTTATCATATTCTGCATTCCTTAGTGAATAATACTACCACCTACTATGCCTGGGTTTCTTTCCTAAGTTGTCACTCTCACTTTTCTCTATACTTAGACTTATATTTCTGGAAATGTATTATTTTTTGTCTCTCTGCTTTTCATATCCACAATCCCACCATAATCTCTCCCTCAATTAATGACATAGTCTCCTAAATCTTCTTCTTCTCCTCATCTTGTGGTCTGTACCATCAATTCTGTATACTGAATCAGAGTAAACATTCCAAATTGGAAATATGACCAAATTACTTTCTTACAAACCCTGTCATTGACTACCTTTGCCCTCGGGATAAAACCTATACTCCTAAACCAACTGCATTTAACAGAGACTCAAAATGATAGTAGATGAAATAAGACAGAAGCGTATTTCTCTCAGTTACCAGTTTGGAGAATAGATCATGGTGATTCTGCTCATTGAAGTTGTTGAGCAAGAACATGCTAAAATAATAAGGATTTATCTAAGCTATATAATTCTTGATAAATTAGTTTTTTTTTTCTTTTGTCTGTCTCTATTCATGAAAATACAGAGTGGAAAGCTTTTGAGAGGCCTTCTATTCCTGACTTTCTCTGAGTGTAGGAAATATAATTTTGTAGAAATTTAGTTAAGAAAACAATAATGATCTTTTATTACTGAACTCTTCCCAAAGGGCTGGACACATCTGTTTCCCTGTGTCTTTTAACCAGTTTTATTTTTTTAATTAACATTTTATACTATCTTTGGTATGTAATCCTCTTCATATTATTGTGGAAGCAGAATGAGTGTGAATAAACACATAAAAACATTTTATATAATTTCTTTAGAAAGACATTTTCAGGAATCACTTTTTTTTTAAGAGAAAGAAAGCCTGCACATGAGACAGAGGGGGAAGGAAGGAGAGAGAGTGTGAGCAGCACAGAGTCCAACGTGGGCTCCATTCTATGACCCTGGGATCATGAGTGGAGCCAAAATCAAGAGTCTGATGCTCAAATGACTGATCTACCCAGGCACCCCTCAGGGACCCCTTTTAAATGGATAAGGATAGGAAGGGTTTAACCTTTGCTGAGAGCTTATGCTATCAGAAGCAAACTGTGACATATTTTTTCAGAGAAGCAAAGAAGCATTACATCCTAATTTTAAAAATGATTCTACAATTTTAAAAAGGAGCAGTCAGTAATATAAGAACTGATAAAAAATGGTGGTAGTGGTAGGGAGAGGGCTTAGAACACAAGGGAATTCCCAGATATTTGTTACTTTTTATACTTTTAAAAAATATTTTAGTTAATATACCCACTGTCCGTTTGTTTTCCCTTTCATCTTTGGATAGACCTGTATCTATCTATGTATTCAAAATAGATGTATAAGTCTTGGAGATAAGAGGATAAATGAAGTCTTATGTCCTGGAAAAGGAAATTGGGATTTGTTAAACTTTAAAGAAAGTATCTCGGGTGAGGGATGGTGCATGTTTATACTGACCTTAGCTTATAGAGAAAACAGTCTTTTTCTTTTTATATATGTTCTTGCAATTGTAAAAACTGCATATAATATATTGACTTTGGCAGCTTGAATACACCTAGTCTTGCCAATACAGTTATTTGTAATTAAACTGACTTTCTTTGAAATGTTTAATTGGAATCCTTAAATTGCTCAGCAGACTCATAGCCCAATTGATTGCCTGTCTCCCAAAGGGCATCTCTTGACCACAAACCTCCAAAGTGCTAATTGCTTTACTGCCCAAAACTCTAAGGACCAAAAGTTTGTGAATTGATTTGACATCTGACTCAGTCATTCATTTACAATATATTTACATCACACATTATTACACAACAATCACAGATGCCCCAGTGTTCAATTCAGAATGCCTGCCTTAATTAATCCCAATATTTATTTTAATGTGAAATGACTTGTTCTTTCTCAAAGACGTTGAAATCTGGAAAGTGGGGGAATGGTGCTCAAGAGTGTATATGTTGAGCATAAGCCCTAGAAGCAATGCTGACAAAAACGTTGTGGAATAAAATTTGGGAGATGTTTTCATTTCTTTCACTTTTAGACTTCTGTCCTTCTAGACAATGTGGACAACCTAATCCATAAGCAGTTTTGAAAATTGACCAGGTATCCCGAGCCTTAAAATAAGATGTTGAGTTTTGCATCACTGAAAGGTTATTTTAAAGTTAGTTATTCATTAACAGTGGATAGAATGAAGGATATAAAACCTCTCTCACAAAATTTCTAATTAGAAGGAGAAGTACCTCACAAAAGAAAAAAAAAAAAACATATGGGAAGCAGGCTGACAGTAGATTTTTCAATTATATCAATTAGAAGTAAAATTTTCTTCTTTTCTTAAAGAAAAAGATGGGCCAAACCAATATTTACTTTTATTTTTGCCATCTACTATTTTCAAAAGAAGCAGAAGACAGTATAATGATTTATGAGATAAAGACATATACTTGAGGCATGAAAGGCTCATATGACTCATTTATCACTTTAAGTACTTAATCCCCACATAGTTTACATTAATCTATTGATTTGCTTATTAATCACAGACAGAAAGTTGACTTCATTCATTTTTCAAATTTGATCATAAAATTAAATTACCAAACAAATTCCAAATACCTAGCAAATTAGAGGCTATTTGGCTTCAACTCTGACCTTTTTGCTTATACCTTATTTTAATGTGTTCTCTGAAGTAACAAAATATAACCAATTACTCATCTATAGGTACCCTCTTATACTTGTTCACTTCCAAACTTTTCTATTGCTGGTCTGTTGTTCTGGAAAACATTTTTTTCTAAATATCTACAGCCAAAATTTTAACAATCTTTTAAGTCCCCTTTAAATGTCTTTTCCTTGTTTGCCACTGTTCTTTGGGGAGGGTAATGATTCGAGTAAGATCAGAAGAATATTATTCTTACTGTTGTGTAGAGGGGCTTAAGAGCAGAAACAGAACAGTTAAGAGGTTGTTGTAATAGTCTAAGGAAGAAACAATGATAACCTGGAATAGAGTATAATCAATGGAAAGGAGAGAAGTGGACAGATTGTATGTATATTCTGGAAGTAGAATTAATTGGTCTACTTCATGAATCAGATACAGACATGAATAAAAAAGAGGAATTAATAATTTTTTTCTTTTTGTCTTGAGCTAAATGAAGAAGGCTAGGGGAAAAAACACATTTTCTTATAAAATTCAAGAGATTATTTTAAGCCATATTAAATTTGAAATGTCTATTAGAGACCCAAATTGATGGGACAGGAAGACATCAGATACAATTCAGGATGTTAGAGGACGGTGTGAAGGCTGAAATTATGAATATGGGAAATGAAAGTATGGATTACCTTTAAAAGCCCTGAGAATAGAGGCAATTGCCTAGGGAAATAAGTAGAAAGGAGAGGACTCTGAAAGGATCAGAAAGGCCAAAAACCAAAACCAAAACCAAAACCAAAACACCACACACTCATATACACACACACCCCAGAAGGATTTGGTTTTGCAGAAGGAAGAACTGTTAACTAGTGTCTTATATACTAAGAAAACCTGGCAAAATATCCATTAATTTGGCAACATGGATATCATCCAGAACTTTGGCAAGAATTTTGATCAGGAAATATATGGAGTGGAAGCAAGATTGCTACAGGTAGAATTGTGAACTGAAGTTCAGGAAATAGAGAAAAAATTTAAGAAGTTAACAGCAGCTGAAAGCTGAAAAATAGGGAAGAACTTAGGGCACAATGTACTGTTGAGGCAGGTTTCTCTTTTTAATAAGGAAGAACATGTCCATTAATGGGAATGACCCAGTGAAGAGGGGAAGACTGAAGATGCAAGAAGAGGGAGTTGAGGTGGCAAAATTTTTAGAAAGACTCTAAGGATTCAATCCAAGGGACAAGGAAGGAGGTACTGGCCTTTGGTCAAAGAAAAAGCGGTCCTCTATTTTATTCTGAAGAGAAGACAGATGCAGGGGCAGGTACATCACAGATTTCATTGTGGGAATGTGAGACCTGAAATCAGCTTCCATTTTGCCAATAAAGTGCTGCGTAAAGGCCTTCCAGCATGGGAGCTGCAGAACGTGGGCCTGACAACTAGAGGAGAGGAGAATCTTTCAGAGTTGCCTCTGCAAGTGGGAAAGTGAGTTTACTGCAGAAGCAGATAAAATTTCATGGGACACTATTGTATGCCTAATTGAGATTTGAAATGGAAACTTCTCAATTTGGTTCTGTGACTTTCTTTACTCACATTCAAATGCATCTGGAAAGATGCAGAAGATATCAGATTACTTTTTACTGTACATTGTAGTTAAATATTTACATATCTTATTTTTCCTCCATATAATAAAGTCATGAAGAAACAGTATGGAAAACAACACTAAAAATAGAAAATTCCCATCTGTACTCCCCACAGCACTTAGCACATTGCAATCTCTTAATAAATTTATCAATACATTTTGGAATGAATGAACGTTTTCCTTGCTGTCTTTGTAAATTGGGTCAATGTTTTTTTTAAGTTAAAAACTATTATGAATCATTACCTAGGAAATGAATGTAAAATAGGAATGTCACACTTTTTAAAAATCAGATTTAAAATAAAATATAGTGTCTTTCCATTTTTTCTTTTGCATTCCTTTCAGTCTCTCAGGAAGCTTAAAGAATATGTCCTAATGAATCTCCAAAATAGTATCCCAAGGTGGAGAAGCACAAGAGTGGCTGAGAGACAAAATAGAGATGCAGAGCAGTTCAACAGATTGCCTCAGTGGACTGTAAACAGTACTAATGCAGTAGATAGTGAAGGCGGGGTGGTAGCCTGGGCTTCTTGCTGCAAACACCAAACTGACTCATAAAAGAGCTGGAACTGTGATACTAGCTTGTCAAGTGCAATGTGACCTGAAGCAAATCTCGATATGGAAACCTGTTTGCATATTAGCAGAAATCCTTGCATTTAAACATCTTACTATGAACTCTCCAGTTACTATTCAATATTTGGGTAACTTTTAGTTAAAATATTGGCATAAATTCATAGTAAGCATAATGGATTTTGAAAACATGTTTTCAAGACTTACTGTCTTGAAACTAAAATATGCATAGATATTCATTACATAAACCATAAAACAACACAGAACCATGACTTGTCACTTTGGGAAATGAAGACTGGCAGTTGTTATTGTTTTCCTTTTAATTGGCCTTAAAATAATCCAAGTGAGTGATAGTAGTCTCAAAGATTCAAATACCTGACAGCTTGTCTTTATCTGAAAAAAAAAAATAAAGTTAAAAGAGCTAAAACAAAAATGATGAATGGAAGGAAAAAAAAAACTGCTGAAAAGTATTTGGGGAATTATTTGGCTTTTCTTTCTTCTCTCTTCCTGTCCATAGAGAAAAAGAATACATTAACTAATTAACTTTGATCCTGTTAAAGGAAACTTCAAAAGGAGAGAATTCTTTGCCTATGAAAATATATTATAGTATTATCATCACATACTGCTTCAGTACTTACCAAGTTCTTATACAAGCACACAAATGAAACTGCTATCGTTCGTTCAACTTATATTTATTGAATACCTATTATGTGATCTGCAAGAGCTGTAAACAAAGAACAAAAGATTATATAAAGATGGCTGATAATGTCCAGACTGGATGGCCGGAAAGGCCTTGCTGAGAAGATATTTGAACTAAAATGTGAATGATACAAGGAAACAGTACATGAAAAGTTCTGAGGAGAGAATTTTTCAAATGGAGGCAGTGGACAGCTTTGCGCAGTGGCAGTATCGTAGCCAATGAGGTTTATCCGAGGCGCGATTATTGCTAATTGGAGGCAGTGGAGTGGAGCTTCAGAATTTTTATATAGAAAGATCTTAGGGATTTAGTATTTAAGACGAAAAACAGGAGCGTTCCTAGAATTTATCATATCCTAACTAGCATACTTCTTCTAATTGGACTGCGTACTCATTTATTTTAATGAGATGGTAGAAATAAGTGAATAAAAAATATGATGATGTTAAAACCCTCATGCAGTGTCAGATGAGTAAGGTACCTTTACGCTGCTCTCCGGGAATGAAGGAATAGCAAATGCTGAATTCCCAAGGCAGGAATGCAGCAGTGTTAACTGGGAGTTTAGGAAGAAGAGTCGTGTGAGAAGAGATGGAGTGAGGTCAAGAATGAGAGAGGCAGCAGACCATGGGGAGGACTGGGTCTAGGACAAATTAAGGTAGATGTGTTTGATCTGCGTGCAGAGAGCAGCTGTTGGAGGGTTTTAAATACACGAATAATGTGATTTTACATATGTTTATATTTATTCTGCTCTATGAGGAAAGGATTAAAGATGCGTTCAAGAGAAATCAAAGGTAACAGTTGGGGCTGTTATAGTAGTCTGGCTGGGCAATGATGGTGCTCGGAATAGGCGAGAGCCAAAGGAGATTGAGACGGTAGATGGATGTGGAAGGTATCTGGAGACAGAGCAGGCAAGACTTACAAACGGGTTGGATATTGGGGGTGGTGATGAGGAAAATGGTAGCTTCAGACTATTAATTGAAAGGAGAAAAAAAAAGCATATGTATGTGTCTCTTTGTGTCTATGACTGTTGATAATTTATATTTTAATACTACTGTGTACAGTTAAAATTTATTACATTAAGTTTTATTGTCTCTCAGTTATAATTTTGAGAGCAAAACATAATGTTGACATACTCAACTGAAGTACTTTCATCAATTTGTTAGTGATTCCAGTGGAAAATAAATAATATGTTGAACTGCTAAGAAAGAAAAAGTAAAATAAAATTGATTTAAAAGTACAAAGTGATTTCTGATCCCTTTTGTATTCATTTGTGTCATTAGCTACCATATACTTGAAAAATTTATAATCTCTAGATAATTTGACAATTGTTGAAAGCTTACAAGATCTTAAATTAAAAATACAAATCAATTAGGATAAGATTTATGCATTATACCAGTAAACATAATATCTCTTAAATATCACTTTCTATTCATATATGGTGGCAGACTGCAAAGCACTTCACCAGTTACTGTGTTTTCTTTTTACAACAATTATGTGAAATGCCAGAATAGCCATTATGATTATTAACCCATTGAGAATGCCAGGACTTAGGCTAAATGACTTGCTCAAGATTGCACAAATAATAATAGAAAAGCCTGACTCAAAACTCATGACCTCTAGCTCTAAATAAAGTTGCTTTTCTATTATAGGAAAGCATATACACACATACGCACACACACACACACACACACAGAAATAGGTTTTAATTTAGAAGTATGCTTGTATATAAGCTGATTTATCATATCTACTAGTAAGCATTTCTACAATACATGTTAAGGCCATTAGACGTGATATTTTTGGATAAAATATAGATCTAAAAATATTTTGGAAAATTATAGAAAGAACAAAGAGAAATGTTTCTTCTCTAGAAAAATATGTACTGTAAAATTTAAGTCTTTAATACATTTTGAGTTAAGTTTTGTGAATGATGTAAGATAGGTGTCCAATTTAGTTCTTTTGCATGTGAATATTCAGTTTCCTCAAGTCCATTCACTGAAGGGAATATTCTAATCCCATTAAGCATTCTTGGCTATCAAATACTGTTTGACCATATATGCAGGGGTTTATTACTGGGCTTTCAATTCTGTTCTATTGGTGTCTTCTTTTATGCCACTATCATATTGTTTTGATTATACAGCTTTGTAATGTAGTTTGAGATCAGGAAGAGGGATGATTCTAGCTACTATCTTCTTCCTCAGGATTGCTTTGGCTATTGGGGTCTTTTGTAGTTTTATTCAAATTTTAGAATTGTTTTTTCACCTGGTCTCTGTGAGAGTAGGGCTGACTCTGGACTGGTGTTAGAGTAGGGCTGGAAGCAGGTCACAGGGTTGCATCAGAATCCAGTTGGGTCTGAAGCTGTAAAGCCCCTTACTGGGGCCACAGACAGATGTGGTTCCTCCAGGGTCCCTTGGTAGATGGCACTGGTTGAAGGACCATGACCAAACAGGGCTAGAACCAGATCCTTAAGGGGTCAGGGCTGCCTTAAGTTGACAGGTGGGACCATGTTTGTGTAGTCTGCCACCAGGGTGCTGTCCTGCCTTCCTGAAGCAGCTCTGTTGATATTGGGCTTCAACCAGGGTTTCACAACCTCCTAACTGGATCCCAAAGTTCTCACAAAAGCACTGTATTGGTGGATCTCTTTCAAATCATTGTGTTAGATGTGAGCTGGGGCTCTCCTATTCTGTCATCTCGTTGACATTCTTGTTATATTTTTTATACTGTGATTTTGGATATTTCCTTATTCTCTGATGTATGAAATGTTAAATAGCAAGCAATGGTACCTTGAACTATGTTCTCTCTTCTGCATTAAATAAAACGCAAATTGCCCCAACAATTTCCTCAAATTAATTTTAAAAATGGGAATAGAGAAAATTGTTGTTCATGATATGTTTAGTGTATGAAATAATGACTAGAGAATATCTTTAAAGACTACTCCAAAGGAAAAAAATCCCTAACAAGGAAGGCAATGTTTCATCTTTACTAATTTTTTTTTTCAGATTTTAAATCAGACAACACTTAGTCTAGCTCTGTTCTAAAAAATAATTAACTTTGGTACTTTGAGTACTTTAAGGTACTTTGAATTAAAGTAGTAAAAACTTGTATTTACTAAAAATCACCTAGGTTTATCTTTTAACAAACCATAGGTAATGACACAAGATTTTTAAAGCAAATAGTGGTAACAAGAGTTTTCTTTGGTGATAATATCTCTTAGAGAAGGAGACAGACCAGTAAGTTACATGTTTATTTTCCTTCTCTTGAGATGTTATTATGTTCTACATATTTTCTTGAATAGACTAAAAAATAGTATTAAATCTCTTTATCCTTTGGTTAGAAGGAGACAACGAAGGTTGGAAGTGAGTATTTTCCCTAATAGATAAAAACTTCTCCCAGAGGTAAACTTTAAACTGCTGTGTGTAGCCTGTTGCTATTGGCAGGCACACATGAGCTCAACTTCAGACCACCTGGACTTACAATTCACCTCCATGGGAGATGCTAGAGGTATGCTGCATGTATACCCACAATAAGTTTCATTAAATAATATCTATTATTTTCACTCAAAAAAATCAATAGAGACTATAAAATCTATGTAACCACTGATCTTTTCTACAGGGTGGAACAGTTATAAAATGCTTTTCTCCCTCTGGGGAGAAAAGGTGTTAAGTGTGAGACATTAGAGGGCTTTAACTGGCAGCTTTCCATGGTGGCCCCATTGATATTTGGTCTTGCTGTAATGGAGTTTTTTAGGATGCTTCTAGGCACAAGTGATATTTAGGGATGGACTTAATTGTTATTCTTTCACTGAGCAAATTTCCCATAGAAAGTAAAATATTTGGCCTAGAACTTCTACTTTCTTCAATCAGAGCACTCATGACTGATGGAATGACACCTGGTTGTAGGGAGGTACCTATTTCATTCAGACAGAGATGCTACTGAGGACCACAGTCCAGGGTTGAAGTCTCACCTGGAACTTTTGGAGACTTCATACAACTCACTTAACTAATATGTCTTCATAAGAAATCGGTCCTATAACTAGTACATTGTTCATTATTATCAGAAATAAGTCATTGTGTTTCCAGAGAAATGCACTGAGACGTCTTTAGTAGCTGAAGACAGTGCTTCTCAAGCATTTTTTTTTAAAGACTTGGTTTGGGACTTTAATTTAAAATTGTAATTAAGATTTATTAGCTTTCTCCCCAAGAGTCAATTATACTCTTATCCTATGTAGGTGCAAACCAAGAACAAATCATTAATTTTTGTAAAAGATATTTTATTGTTTATTTCTCTATTTACCGAAGAGACTTAAGAAAGAAATCTCTCTCCTGGTTCTTAGCTTATTTAGGTTGATAAAGAATGCAGGTTTTCATGGGTGGCAAATATAGTCCGTGAAACTTCTTGGGCTCATGAGCTGAGCTGTAGTAGGGACTCAGGCAAGTGATATTTCTAAAGAAATACCAAGTTCTATGGAATGGCTTTGGGTTTGTTCAAATTTTATTTTCATTTATTTACTATGCAGTGATGGCCAGAGCCTGGATTCAAAGAGGTCTCTTCCCAGAGCCCCATCTTCACATACTTGTGGGATATCTATGACCTTTGCCTCTGTACCCACTGTCCTCAGTCTTGACAGATAAATCTATATTAAATTAATAATTGCAATATCACCTTAATTATATTTACTGTTTTAGCCTTCAATGTGTACTTAACATTTTTAGTTAAGTCCTTTTTCTGCCATCATTTAACAGATATTGGTGAGAATGTGCAGAAACAGGAAACCTCTTGCACTGTGGTGGGAATGCAAACTGGTGCAATTGCTCTGGAAAACACTGTGGAGGTTCCTCAAAAAATTAAAAATAGAATTACCCTACAACCCAGAAATAGCACTACTAGGAATTTATCCAAAGGATACAGGAATGCTGATTCATAGGGGCATATGTATCCCAATGTTTATCACAGCGCTATCAATAGCCCAACTATGGAAAGAGCCCAAATGTCCATCAACTGACGAATGGATAAAGAAGATGTGGTTTCTATATACAATGGTATACAAGTGCATACTTGACAATGAGAAAGAATGAAATCTTGCCATCTGCAAGAATGTGGATGGAACTGGAAGATATTATGCTAAGTGAAATAAGTCAGTCAGAGAAAGACAGAGATCATATATTTTCACTCATATGTAGAATTTAAGAAACTTAGAAGACCATGGGAGAAGGGAAGGGGAAAAAATAGTTTCAAACAGAGAGGGAGGCAAATAATAAGAGACTCTTAAATACAGAGAACAAATTGAGGGTTGATGGAGTGGGGAGAGGGAAAATGGGCAATGGGCACTGAGTAGGGCACTTGTTGGGATAAGCACTGGGTATTACATGTAGCGATGAATCATGGGAATCTATGCCTGAAGTCAAGAGTACACTGTATACCCTATATTTAGCTAACTTGACAACAAATTATATTTTTAAAAAAGACAAACAAAAATTTCAAAGGAAAATTTACACTTTTTATATTTTTTGAATTTGAAATAACTTCATATTTTTAAACAGACCAGTTTTCCATCTGCATAAACATTATTTTCATAGCATCCTTGCACAGGATAATGAGTCATTACAATATATTATTGGAAGAAAAAATGAGGGAGGAGGACATAATCTTTGATATGCTGAGAATTAATTCTCCAAATGGTCCCCATCAAAACACAGTCAAGTATTTTTTTTTTTAAAGTTTGAGGAACCGGTGCGTTGAATTTGAATATTCCCGAGTCATCAAATGAAGATATGTAAGAATTATTATAAACAAACTATTTATCAAGGGCCATTTTTATTCCAGCCATTTTTCTTCTTTCATTTTCCTTTCCTCCTTTCTATGCTTTCTTCCTGATTTAGCTTAACTTCTCCTTCATGTATAAACTCCATGTCTCAACTCTAATATTGTTTTGCCTGTCCTACTGCAATTCATTTTTAAAGAATGGAAGAATGTTTTAGTTAAATTTATTCAAATATTCAGCTGTCCTAGGTTCTCAGAAATTTATACATATGACAAGTTTCCATCATTTAAAAAAAAGCAGTAAGATTCTAGCAAGTAAGTGTTCTACTTCTGTTTGAAATTTAACAACCATGCTTTCAAAAGTTAATGTCAATATTTAGAGTGCAGTTGGGTTTATGTAGTTTACTGTCTGTCCATATAGAGTGGCATTTAAAAATTCAGTCCTCTACTATTCTTTACCAATTTTACTTGTTCTTGAGGTTTCCATTCGAACTTAATCCCACAATGCCAAATATACTTCTGGGAAGTTAGTAGATACCTTTCTACTGCATGCATACTTATTGAGTTCCTAAAAAAGGCCCATATTTTTAGTTTGTATTAGGTTCCTAAAATAAATCAACTGCAGCCAAGATGGTCATTGCTGTCTTGATCAAAGTAACCAAGTGAACGCCAAATCTCACTCTATTCTGTAAACACAGCTTTTTAGGCATTTCTTACTAAGTGTTAAGAAAAGACAAAGTCTTGAAGATGACAAAACAAACACTTTGCGCTTGTGTAGTTCCCTAGAAATTCAATATGCTGTTAAATTGTCACTACCAACTGAGAAAATAATGTGTGCTAGGCAATATGACAATGCTTTATGTATCTTATCTTTTTCAAAAACCACAAGCTTTTGGGACAAATTGCTTAGGTTTAGATTCTAAGTCCCAACACTGCCACTCACTACCTGCGTGATCTTAGGCAAGTTAACTAACCTCTCTGCAGCTCAGTTTCTTAATTTGTAAAATGGGCAGAGTGACATAACAGGCCTCAAAAGGCTGTCACAAGAATTATGCAAGATATTTACATACCATGAGCTTAGCTAGCACTATGTGTGGCACATAGAAGTGCTCAATAAATATTAGCTTTAATTTACAATAATTCTGACAAATATCCTGAAAAGTTTGGTAAGGGTTATTTTTTCACACGTGTAGATGAAGAAAAAAAAAGATTATAATCTTGTATTTATCAGGATAGCCTAGATTATGCTATGTAACATAAAAGCTCAATATCTCAATGACTTAAAAACACAGTTATTTCTTGCTCATGGTATCTGTCTATCGTGAATGGCTGGAAGCTCTGTTCCTATGTCATCATTATCTTTCCTTCACGACAGGTTGATAGATTTCCCAAATGTTTTACATGATAGAGAATTCTGTAGGTTATTGCACTCACATTAAATGTTCTGACCCAAAAGTGATGCAAATCACTTCTGCTCACAACTTTTGGGCCCAAACTAGTTATGTGACCACACCCAACTACAAAGAGCCAAGGAGTTTAATTCTATCAGGGGCACTAATGACTACCATAGATCTCATTATCCATTAACTTAAATTATTGAATTCTTATAATCTGACAATCACTTTTCTGGGCACTACAGATAGCAGGGAACAAACCAGATATGGAATAAATTCCCATGAAGGCTACATTCTAGTGTGGTAGTTAATAAAAAATAACAGAAAGCATGAATAAATGGATAATTATTTAATAAGAAAAATCAAATGTTAACTATGCAAAAAGTTATAAAAGGACAATCTCATAAGAAGTAATTTGTTAGTAATTTAGACTGGTGAGCAGAAAAAAAAAGTCTCTCTGAGGAGGTGACATTTGAAATAAGAACTGAATAGCCATTAAGAAATGGTCCCATGAAGACTGGGAGGAAGCACTCAAAGCAGAGAGCACAGCAGTACAATAATTTCAAGGTAGAAACACATCTTTTGTATTTGAGCAGAAGGAACATAAGTGTGGAGACAGCATGATGGTTGAGGGAAAGAATGTTAAAAGACAAATGGCAGCAGTAAGCCAGGGAAAAGTTTTGTGTTTTTTTCTACTTGACGGGAAGGTGAAGGGTGAAACATTAAAATAGTTTGTAGTTTTAAAAGATCCTATGGGGTAGGGGCACCTGGGTGGCTCAGTCTGTTGAGCGTCGACTTCGCTTAGGTCATGATCTCACAGTTTATGAGTTCAAGCTCTATAAGAGGCTCGCTGCTGTCAGTGCAAAGCCTGCTTCAGATCATCTGTCCCCTTCTCTCTGCCCCAACCCCATTTGTACTCTTTCAAAAACAATAAAACATTTACAAAAAGAGAGAGAGAGAGAGAGAGAGAGAGAGAGAGAGAGATCCCACAGTGTATTGTGAAGAAATGGAGTATGAAAGGTCAAGAGAGGAAGCAGAAAGTAGACAGATATGAAATATGTTTTGGGGAAGATCTATGATCCTGTTAATGGATTAAGTGGAGGATGTAGAAATAGAAATGAATCAAGAATGATTTCTCAGGATTTTTGCCTTAAACATCTATGTAGATAGTAAATTAGCACTAAGATGGGGGAAATTGGGAAGAAAAGCAAGTTTGTGAGTGTGAATGGGGTAGGAATATGGAGATCTGCTAAGATAATGTCAACTTTTGGATGCATAGTTGACATCCAAATTGAGACATAATAAAGGAAGTTATATACAGGAGTTTGGAGACTAGGTTAGGTTTAGATATATAGATGTGGAACAATTCATTAACTAGATGATATTTAAAATCATGGAACTGAATAAAATAACCTATGTAAAATATGTAGATAGAAAAGAAAAAAAATACCAGCAGTGAGGCCCACATCACTCCAAAATTTAGTGATCATAAAAGGCAAGCAAGCAGGACACTGAGAATGACCAGTAGTAGGAAAATAATCACATACTTAAGTTAGGAGGTAAGTCTTTCGAGAAGCAATCAGTGCCAATGAATGTTCTTGAGAGATCAAGTAAAATAAGAACAGAAAAGTGTCTGTTGGGCTTGGCAATATGGAGGTTATTATTTGCCTTACCAAGAGCAGTCTCTATGGAAGGGTATAAGAATGAACCTAATTGGAGTGAGTTAAGAAGAGACTTTGAGGTGAAAAAGTACAGATAAGACTTTCACTATGAAGAAGATAAAAATGGGGTGTTGATTGGAGGAGGATGTAGTGTCAGTGAAAGTATTTTAAAAAACTGAGGGATGATAGATATAATCCAGAGGATAGGGGGCAGGGAGGAAAGGAGATTAAGAGAGAGAAGAAAAGAAAAAACTGATGGTGCAGACAAAGTTCAGGAACAAACATCCTGAGAAGAAATGGGTGTCTGGAATCCAGAATACAAGTGGACTCCAGCAAGGATAGTTCATTCACAAATGCAGGAAATAAGGGAAGTATCTATGCAAACAGAGGTTTATTGGCAGATCTGTGGAAAGTAGAGGAGACACCTCTGGTTGGAGTGCTTTTTTTTTTTTTTAATTTTAAGTATGAGATAAGATCAACAGCTGCATGTGAAATGGGGGACTACAGGTGGCTCTAGGAGAGAGTTCAGGGTGTGAGCTATTCAATTTGGAGAGTGGCAAAACAACAATAAGTATGAAAATATTGCTGTGTTGTATTGGATGATTTTATCCCTGTGTACATGTTCATAAATATGTTCTCAATTGTAGTGAGATCCGTTAGCCTGATTTATATTACTCTCCAGCAAAGTTCAGTTGTTTGGATGCAGGGATGGACGGGTAAAATAGGTAAATGTAATCAGGATGAGGCTTTGCCAAGAAAGATGGAGGAAGAGATATGTGAAATAATTGTTTGTAACGGTAATTATAATGCTAATTAGCTCTAAATTTAGTACACAGAAGTGGGGCTATGACAGGTTAGAGGGTAGAGCTTAATGGTAAAAAAGTGGTATGGTGCTGAATTAAAAATCTTACTCTTTGGGGGTAGACAGGCATATAAATAATTAACTATAAAACAATGTGATATATCCTATCTTTAGGCAAGTTTAGAGTCCTATGGGAATAATTAATTCTGCCTAGGGGTAGGGGTTGGGGAATATATTGAATACACTCACCTCTTTCTAACAATTATGCCAAATCTTTAGAGCAGA
This sequence comes from Prionailurus bengalensis, assembly GCF_016509475.1. NCBI lineage: Eukaryota > Metazoa > Chordata > Mammalia > Carnivora > Felidae > Prionailurus > Prionailurus bengalensis. The sequence continues at coordinate 150,440,224 of NC_057343.1, read as the reverse complement.
GGTAGCCTTTTTACTACCTAGGCTGTAAATAACATTTAGAATTTGGAGAGCCAGTCACTATGTTGAGAGCGTATTTTTTCAACAACCCTCCCTTATGCAAGAAACAGAGAGATCAGTTAAGAAGCTACTATTGTAATCTGGGCACATGGAGATGCACTAAATTTTACCACGTTCTCAAGTAATAACTGAAATGAAGAAACAATGCCCTGTTGGACATTAGAACTAGGGGACAAAAAGAAGGAAACATAAAAGATGTAGTTTGGAAGAATGGAAGAAATAGCAATACCATGCTTATATAAAAAAAAAAAGAGCAGAGACTGGGAGAAAAATGGCTGACATTGGGAATGAGAGATTTGAGCTGGTTATAAAACATGTTTTGGGATCAGATGAAAAAATACAGTTGGTGAGCCAGGACTAGAAATGAAGACTGGGAGCCACTAGAATAGGAATAATAGTTGACCACCATATTCATCAAGATGCTTCTTAGCCCCCAAACCTGTAATGGTTACTTATGTTATCAATTTTAACATTGCCATAACCTCTTCCAATCTAGACATCAAATTTCTTCCCTCACTACTTTTCTAGTCAGCCCAGACACCTTACCAACCTCCACATATTCATGCTTATATCTACCCCCTGCATTTGTCTTGTTCTGTTTCTTTTACCTGGAATGTTTTCACTCTTTCCTTAGCATGTATACAAATCTTACCCATCTTAAAATCTACTTTTTCCTTAAAAATCTACTCTAGACCCAAATTGTAGCTATGTAACAGACATATAACTTCTTTTCACACTTAAGGTTAGAACTTGCTCTTGTAATAGCTCAATTTTTCGATGTGGTTAATTTCATTTGCCTAAATGGATTTATTGGCAATAGAGCTGTAATCAAAGGAGCACTGGATTTGGGTTCTTGAGTTCTGGCTTCAAATCTTTAGCTTTTTATCTTCCCAGAGCAGTGCAAAACATTTTCCTTAATTGGTTTCTTTACTCATAAAATAAGGGTTGCAATTCTTAACCTTCAAGGTTATTATTGGATTACATGAAATGATGTGAAATTTTAGAGTTTTTCATCATGGACCACAAAATCCACTCTAAGTAGTTGTGATGGTTAGTATTTATTTATTTATTTATTTATTCATTCATTCATTCATTCATTCATTCATTCATTCATTCATTCATTTAGAGCAGAGGAGAGAGTAAGCAGTTGAGAGAGAGAATCCTAAGCAGGCTCCATACTGGCAGTGCAGAGCCTAATGCAGGGCTCAAACTCACCAACTGAGATCATGACCTGAGCCCAAACCAGGAGTCAGACATTTAACTAACTGGGCCGCCCAGCGCCCCTTGCGATGATTAATTTTATGTGTCAACTTGACTAGGCCATGGTACTTAGATACTTATTCAAACATTCTAGATCTTTCTGTGAAGGTATTTTTTAAAATATTTATTTATTTTGGGGCTCCAGGGTGGCTTAGTCACTTAAGTGTCTGACTTCAGCTCAAGTCATGATCTTGTGGTTGACGAGTTCGAGCCCCACGCTGGGCTCTGTGCTAACAGTTTGGAGCCTGGAGCCTGCTTCAGATTCTGTGTCTTCCTTGGTCTGTCCCTTCCTTGCTTGAACTCCCTCTCTCAAAAATAAGTAAACATTTAAAAAAAGAAAAGAATTGTCAACTTATCGATTATTAGAAAAAAATTGTGAGAATGGAAGTCTTCTGTTATTCCCCTTTGTGTACCTCTAAAGTCCCAAACTTCTGATATTCAGGTCACACACAGATTCTCTAATCAGCTACCTTTATCTTTGTTCCATGTTTCTCCTCTCTCCCTGCAATGCACCACACTGTTAACATTTTAAAATTTAACTTCTGCCAGGACTAATTTTCCATTTATTCCTGAAATCACATTTTAGGCACAATTTTAGTAGTAGGCCCATTGTTTTTATGACAATGTCTGGCATTTGGTTCATTGACTGATTTAATTTTGGGTCAATTGATTTAAAATGTAGACTACTGATGTAGAAATTTCCACAGTACTCTGTATTAAAGAGACTTACATTGGTAAGCTTGATAAATGCAAAAAGATAAAAGGAAATAAACACGTATTTGGATGGCCAACAAAATTAGCCAAGTTTCAGAGCAGAAAGTATGAGTATTATTTAAAAATTCTGAGTCAGATAAAAAGAGTTGCTTTTTTTCCATGAAGAAATGGGATTTATTAACTTATCTGATTCTATTGATCTCTCATGATGAAAATATTAGGGCTGGACCACAATGAAGTGAAGATAGGTATGCTAAAAGCTAACAGCTAATATAACTGAGTCCTAAACTTCATGCTAGTCACTGAGCTCAATATTGTAAGTGCAATTGATTTAATTCTCACAATAGTTTTTAATGCAGGTAAAACTTCCCCACTGTACAAATGAGCAAACTGAAGAACTTGTAAGGTTAAGAAACTTTCCAAAGATATAATAAGGGCAGAACATTCAGGCTCTAGAATGGACCTCCTAACCGAGATTCTACTATTTCTCACTGAACAGCATTATTACTGGGGCATTTATTTTTTGTTCTTATATATATACTTTTCTTTGATTGCCAAGAGAAGTAAGAATTAGTGAAATTCAGCTTCCAAAGATTTTGCTATCCATACATGAAAGTTGCTCACCAGATCATTTTCTTTTTCTCTTTTTCTCCATCCACCTTATTTTCACCCCCCCTTTTTTTTCAAGTAAAATATGAACATAATGTATGTGGCTCTAGACAAGGAATACCCTCTGGCTCTACCCTACTCTGGAATGAGAAAGGGGGTACATACACTCTGATGGATGAAGCTGAGGGGTCTATGAGTAGCAACGACATATAAAGGTAACTCCTGAAGACTTGGACCAGAAGGCAGAAGAGTATATAGTATGTTTGGGGATGTTCATATGCTTATCAAGTGAATTAAATGTTGAGGACAGAGAAGTGAATCACCCAAATAATATATCACAATGCATCTATCAGATGACTGTAAAAACTTTCTCTCTGTGGGAAGAGGAGACTCATTTAAAACTAATTTGGTCTTTGGGGAGTGGGAGAAGGCTTCAAAAACATTTCAAGTCTTGGGGCACCTGGATGATTCAGTTGGTTATGTCCAACTCTTGATTTAGGCTCAGGTCATGATCCCACAGTGGTGTGATTGCCTGCTTAGGATTCTCTCCCTCCCTCTCCTTCTGCCTCTCCCCTGCTTGTGCACACGTGTCCTTCTTCAAACAATAAAAATAAATTTTAAAAATCAAAAAAAAATTCAAGTCTTAACAGAATTACACAAATACAAAATTACATAATTACAAAATTTTTTCAAAGAAATGATTATAAATTGGAACAAAATTATACCCCAAAATATATTATTTTCTTTTTTTCTTAAAGGATATTGTGTTTTCAGCCCAATAGTGTTGGATTTCAAAATGAAAGCCTGAATGACTAAAAATGAGAAAAGACCCTATTTTTATTGTTCTTCATTCTCTTTGTCCTGGGAGATTAATTATCAGTCATTTTCTTTGAGAAGTTTACCTTCTTTTGATGATTGAACAGAATTAGCTTAACAATGAGGAGGGCAAAAGTCTTATGATGGCACCACAGAATCTCCATCTGTAAATTATATGGTTATCTGAATTAGTTGGTCATTTTTTTTTTTGGTGTGTTTTCTGAAAAGAAGCATGAGAATGAGGAAGAACAGCAATTTAAAAGTGTGAATCCACTGCTTTTAATATTGCATGTAACCTGGAAACTGAAGTTTTGGAAGTAAATTATAACAAGAGAGACTTCAATGGAGAATATGAAAGGAAACAGAATTAATCTTCAGAGAGTAGTTCTCACCATTTAGCTGGCTTGCGAGAGTGGACCCAGATAATATACAGGTATGCTGAATAATGTATTGGGTGTTTGCCAATCCTTCAAGCTGAATTTTCTTACCTCTGGGAGAAAAAGTCTTTTGTGTATAGGTCTTTGTTCTTTTTAGAGTCCATAACCCTGTTTTATCTGCAATCGGTGCTTCAGCAGGAAGTATGTCTGTTAATTTTAGAATATGTACAATGATAACATTGTGAGGAAAATGGTACAGAGGAAGGGTAATTGAAGTGGAATTTTACATTTTTTAAACAAAAATAATGGAATATTTTGAAGTTCATCTAGGAAGATTCCATATGTTCAGTATAATACTGACCTCCTACATAGTTCTTTAAAATGCACCCAGTATATATTCCCATGAAACACGGCAGGAGAGAAGTGATTTGCCCTGTTTTAACTATGGGAAAAAATCAGGTAAAGAGGTCAGGTGACTTGCCCAAGAGCTAAATGGAATAAGTCCAAATACTTTAGAACTTCTGGCTTACCTCTAACTGTGAATTTACCTACTTGTATATTGTGATACTTTAATTATAGCATTTAGGTGCACCTTAAACTAGCACACTTTTCATGCCTCAGAAAGGTAACCCCTCTAAACATGCCTAATGAGATTCCTAGGGCTTGGCATTCTGAATGATTGTCTCTAAAAGATGGTAAATGTAAGGCATGTTATGTTGATATAAAAATGACTGGGAGCCAGATGCTCTTTCCACGATTAAATCATGATACTCTGAGTATAAAAGCTACATAAATGGGGGCACCTGGGTGGCTCAGTTGGTTAAGTGTCTGACTCTTGTTTCAGCTCAAGTCATGATCTCACAGTTTATGAGATAGAGCCTCAGATGGGGTTCTGGACTGACAGCGTGGAGTCTGCTTGGAATTTTCTCTCTCCCTCTCTGTTTGCCCCTCTCCCACTTGTGCTCTCTCTTTCTCTCTCTGAAAATAAATAAACTTAAAAAAAACTACAAAAACTATTCCTCATCTGCCTTCCTAAGTACCCACACCTCTGGTTTTTGTCTGTTTGTTTTTGAGAGAGAGAAAGAAATAGAGAGTGAGCAGGGGAGGGGCAGAAAGAGTAGGGAGACAGAAAAGTCCCAAGCAGCCTCCACACTGTCAGTGCTGAGCCCGATCAGGGCTAAAACCCACAAACGATGAGATCATGACCTGAACCGAAACCAACAGTTGGACGCTTAACTAAGTCACCCAGATGCACCTCCATCTCTGTTTTTAACCCCTCTTCATTATTCCTTTCCAATCTCCACCAGGAACTCTGGATCCTCATGCTGGAACCTCTTTAGTATCAAGGGCTCCCTCCTGAGGTGTCTAATGCATAGATTTTGAAATCTTATCCAAATAACTTCCATGTTTTGGTCTTTACTCCTTTTCTCATCAAAACTGAGCTGTTCTCAATCTATTCCCTTAGGATATTGCTGTGCAGCAGGTGGTCTAATCCGCTAAATGTAAATGGGTTTTAACACCTCTCAAACCACATCTCTCTTCCCACAGACTTAAGCATACATTAACTCTGTTACAGAAGTCCACACTAAATGCAACTTTCACTCTCCAGCTCCTTTCTCACTCTGAGCCCTTTCCAAACTGTTTTTTCTATACAAAAAAAAATGCTACAGTAAAGGCAAAGCGGGAATCTGTAGATTACATGGGTGGTAAATAACCACTTGATTACACTGGTATGCCTCATTTTTCTAAAGTTCACATTATGCCGCTTCATTTTTATAAAAGACATATATTAGTACTTGTTTTCACTAAATGAAAGAAAGCCAAAGAGGATTTTTGCTTTGTGAAAATAACATTTGGTGTTTGTTTTGCAGAGAGCTCTGTTATAGAGGCAGTTTGCACCCTGAGCAGCAAGAGTGAGTCCATTAAACTCCTTCCCCAGAACTATACTCAGCATCTCCGCATCAGGTGGTCATAGCTTTGAACTGTGTCTGTGAGCGTCTGTGTTTTATATCGACTTGTTTTGAGTTTCCATTAGCAAAATATGTCCTAAGGTATCAGAAAAGCCTAACAGAGGTTATTTATTATTATTATTATTATTATTATTATTATTATTATTATTATTGAATATGGGAAAGTTTGAAATCTTTCCATGCAAATTAATGGTAATTGCTTCTTTGCTTTATGCCATTTGAGCTTATGAAAGTTTTCATAGGAACGCTCTATTTTCGGACAGCAGGAGAAACATGTATAGCTTTCCTTGAGAGTATCTTCTCCCCCCTAATTAGGTGAAAACTCCTGGAAGTAATGCCTACTGTTTTTGTTTTGTTTTGCTTTTAAAGCTTATTTATTTATTTTGAGAGAGAGAGAGAAAGGGAGAAAGAGAGAGAGAGAGCACACACGACTGGGGGAAAGGCAGAGAGAGACAGAGAGAGAATCCCAAGCAGGCTCTGCACTATCAGCATAGAGCCCTACATGGGGCTCAAACCCATGAACTGTGAGATCATGACCTGAGCCAAAGTCAAGAGCCAGATGCTTAACTGACTGAGCCACCCAGGTGCCCCAGTTTTTACTGCTGTCATTATCTTCTTGTCACTTTTACAAACTGTTGCAATTATACCAATAATGAAATTATCAGAAATTTAATACTTTTTCATTCAACTTATACTTTCATTTCACATATATGTCCGCACATATGTGTATATTTGAACCATAAACTCAACTCTAACTCATGCTCTTCTTACTCTGTTTCACTATATTTCAGATAAAAGTAGGCACGTTGCTAGGTAATGCATGTGTAGGTGGCAATCGATTTAAAGTTTATTGTTCATATTTAGAACTTTTAATGGCATTCACATAGCTAGTAGTTAGTTAAAATACTTGTTAAATAAATGTTATTTCAGAGTGTAGAACTAAATTCCCAAGTTAGAAACTGGCATTTATTCCTTCCTAATGTATTTGTCTTCTGTATACATTGTTGGATATAGATGAGGAGTTTCTGAGTCATCAGAAAACAGGAAAACAAGATAGGAATGATCTGAAGGGCAATGATGCACATTAGAAAATGTCAATCAAGCCGCTACTGGGTTTAGTAGATAAATCTTCAAACTGTTTTGAAAAGACTGCTCTTACATATGAAGTTTAAAAATGCTCCTTTGATATATAACATTTATAATTCATCTCTTCCTCTTATATTTTCATGAACTTCTGCAGAAAACTTCCCATCATAGTAAGAGTCACAAGGACAATTATTTTGACATTCTCTGGGAGCACTATTAACACACTGGAACAACAGGTACAAACTAGGACAGTCTGGTGGAAACCAAGGCAAATGTTTACCTTTCAAAACGTCCTATGAACATTTTAGCTCATCCACATAGAGAAGGCAAACACTATCAAGATAATTTCATCAGAAATGTGTTCTTCTCTCCTAATGTTTGTATTTAAACTTATAAATTATTAAAATGTTTTTATGTAAGTGTCCAACCCTGAAAAGTCTACTCTATTAAAACACTCTGAAGAACACTGCAAAAGCTCAAGTTTACTGCTTGAGAGACTTTTGTAACAGTGGATAAGAGAATGGGTTTTGGTGTCAGACTTGGGTTTCAATGTTAGTTTCTCCCCTTACAATTATACAAATTTGGCCAATTAGACTCTAAGAATGTCAGTTTTCTCATCCATTAAATAAGTAGTTTCTGAGTCATCAGAAAACAGGAAAACAAGATAGGGATGATTGAAGATATTAATGGTAACTCAGTCAAAGATCTCATTCGGATTAAATGAAATAAGGTAGGAAAGTACTCAGTAGAGTATCCGGTGTATAAGTGGTCCAAACATGTCAGTGTTGGGATAGGAAATTGACATGGTCACTGAATTTCCCTACTGCTTCTTCCCAAGTGTATCAAGAATGCACGATGCTGACCACTGCTTACCCAAGCCACTCCACAGTGTTGAGTTTGCAGTGAATAACACTGAGGGAGAGGAGGAGTAAAGTCTGCTTGTAGGACAAAGAGCAGGCTTGCTTAATGCCTGTCCTAAAGCATGAGGTTCCACAAGTGTTCCTTAGCTGCAGTACAAATCCAGATTATACACAAAGAATTCATCTGGGCCTTCTACATCACTCTCATGGAACTTGGGGTCAAAGGGAACTAAAGCAAACATGATGCTCATGCCACTTGCTGGGCTATGCGTAATATATTTTTTTTGTCTCTGACCCAGGGGTTTTTTATCTTGCCAGTATCCTTGAAATCTTAACAGGTTAACTTATTAGCTTTTAAGTAGGGTGAAAATCAAATCCCCAACTCAATAGTTTTGGTGAAAAGGATAGAATACTCAAAGACATATGGCTTTCAGGTACAAGAAGGACAAAACCCAAAAGGTCAGGTTCAGGGATCTGAAGGACTCCCTAGAATCTGGTAGCAAGTGCTCTTGCCCAAGCCATGGGCAAGAATGGCAGGAGTGGGGATTGGACAGAATAAGGGTTTCTCCTTGCCCTATTAATGAGACAGGTGGTGAGAAGTAAGGCTGAAACAATCTGCCCCAAAGGTGCCTTCGTTATTACTCTCTATCCTCCAGGCAAGGATGTTATCATGACAGTGGGACATAAGCCTCACAGTGCCACCTGAAAGGCAAGGTGGCTTGTGGTTGTAGAGCTGAGTAAACTCTTCATCAAGAATGCCAGCAAAGATGACCCTATTATTTGACAAAGACCTTTGGTTGCATCAAAAATGTAGGAAGTCTGATCTTCACAGGAGCTGCTGCTTGAAACAAAGTAAATGCAAAACCATTTCTTACAATGCAGAGCCAGCCATGTGTATGCACCTGCTGCAGCCCAACCTGGCTGGCAACAATGACAGAATACTGGGTATGGGATGAAAAGAGGAGCTGAAGGCTGTGAGGTTGGAGCTACAGTGACATGGATAGGGGAAGAAAAGTTCCCCTAAGCATAGATGCTTGGGTGCTGAGAGGTAAACAGGGAAGAAAGCAGTGCTGTGTTTGGATTCCACTCTGAAATAAGGGATTTAAGTGAGAAAAAAATTCTCTCTGCTCCCTGCACTCCCACACTGTCTTCTGTGAGACAGCCTCCTCTGCCACTCCACCCATCGTGAATTCTCTGCTGGGAGATAGTGTGAAATCCCTGCTGCCGTTGCTCTGACTCCTAACCCACATACTTTAACTTGTTGGTCTATGTTCTTTTAGGGGAAGATGGTGCTCATATTCCACTGATAGGGTTTTTATGGGACTTACAGTCCCCAAGGAAAGTTAACGTGACATTATATGTGGGGCCCACTGGGCTAACTCACTGTACTGTTTTTGTGGCTCCCATATCTGAATGTATAATGGAATAGTGTGTTAGATGCCTGCATGTCTCCATCTCATGAGTTCCAGCGGGAATTTTCTTGCTTGTACATTCTGTTGCATGTACTCTCTTTTCCAGGGTGCTCCAGTAGAAACAATAAAAAACCCTAGAAAGGGAAAGGGAAATCCTAATTTTAAAGATGCAAACACTCTAGGAACATTCAGAGAGGGCATTTTCCATTGAAACAGTGCCATCTATCTAAACGAGTCACCAAGTACACCCCCTTTGAAAGAACCATTGGCTTGCTACCACTATGCTCTTTATGGAATCAAATACCTTATGAGGATCTTGCGAGTTTCCAGTGTGAAATTTGTATTTATAGGTGAGTAAACTTGAACTTGATAACTAACAAGGTAGGTTGGACCTGGTATGCTTCACCAGCCATGTGGAAATCACATATTTATTAGTGCAGCTAACCTGGCCCTGATATCATCTCAGTTTTACATGAAAAGGCAACTTTCTCCTTTAGGGGAAAATTATCACTCACTCCACTGGCTTGAAGTAAAGGAGTAGGAAAAATGGGTCCCTACTTTGGGTCCCTAGATTGACAGAGGTTCCCCTAAATATCAGGGTCTGATACAATGATAGTTTAGCTAAGTTGACGCCTTACAGTGTCCGTTGGTCTTTGTTACTGTTCAGCCTCAAAGTGAGGATTTGCAAAACCAAAAGCAAATGCTATCAATCCTTTTGGTGGGCAAATTCCAGACAGTGTCCTAGCCCTGGTCAGTCCTCTCCTTGGTGAAACTGGATACATTTTATTGACTCTTGGGCTGTTCTGACTTGGCCATCTGGCTGCCACTTGGAAGACCTCACACTGGCAGATTAAAAACACTCCACTTTGGTGCCATTATAATGGCCTATCCGCTGATGAAACCAAATAGTATCAAGGAGATAAGCCCTACATCACCCAGGTCACTGCCATCACTATCTGGATTTATTGTCATACCAGATTGGATAACACAGGTACCGTCACAATGGATCTTATGCTTCAGATACAGAAGCCACCAATGTTTGTTAGACTTGTGATTCCTGCCAAGGTTGAACTATTTGCATTGCAGAGAAGAAAGAAAAACTGCTGGGGACATTGACTCTGTTTACTCCTGAAAAATTCAATACATTAACTTGACCCCCTCTTGGGGCTATTGCTATCTTGCCATTGCTGAAACTTTTTCAGTTTCCCATTTAATCAGCCAACTCCAGGCATAGTAATATGGGTCTTGAAATTAAACTGTGTCATGTTTTCAGCTTTCAGTCTATTTAGAGTTCAAAATAGTATGCCTTTTGACACAAAGACTGGTCCAACATGGGCCAATTTTTAAGGTATTTGATGGGCATTCCACATTCCCCACCATTTTCAAAAATCTATTATTGCTTGAGCATCTTTCTTAAAAATCAACTGAAAAATATTTGACTCCCCCTACCTCCTTCCTGATCTTCCCTTAGTAAAACAGTTTGTTCCCTGAAAGCCACTGTGTTCAGAAAAGTGTTCATCTTTGTTTTTTTTTTTTCTTTTGGTTGACTTCTGGGTGATGATCAGGAGGAAAAGAGTTGGGGTTATATTGATCTATTTTGAAAATTCATAATTCCCCTTGACTACTCCAGGGCATGATGATTACTTCTTTTCTCTAACTGTATGCAAAACCACTGTGTGCATGGTATCCATCTGGCTCTCTGCCAACACCCCTATAGGAGTCAGAAAAAAAGGGAACCAACACATCAATACATTATGCTGATACTCACTTGGCTTGTTATGCTGTGAGTAATAAAAATCCTTTGTCTTTGAACCAGAAGTCTTGTATCTTCTACCAGAATCCATAAAACAATAAGAGATTGATTCATCAGCTTGTAAGAAGGGTAAAATAAAATCTCAGACATGACAATTAGTGATGAACTGCAACTTTCTATTCTTAGGTTACTGGTCTGAAATCTGGGTGGTTGAAGCTTTCTTAACACCAACAAAAGGAATTTAAAGTAAATGCCTAATTCTAACTCAATTTGCAAGTTTTAAAGTCAATGAAAATTGATTTTGCTGTCTTTTTTTTTAATAAGCTAATGATTGGGTGTTATGCAACACTAAAGAATATTGTCTATGAATGTCAGATCTTACCTTTTCTAAATTATAAATTTTATGATTATGAAAGAGAGATACTAAAGTTGGGGGAAGCTGTTCTATTATTGTTTACTCAAAATTGGTGGTAAAGAATTCAGCTAAGCAGTAGGTTCACACACCTTAATTTAAGATGCTTAAATTAAGATGCTTAATTTAAGATTCACTTGCCTTAAGATGCTTAAATTGAAACATGAAGAAGATTATAATAAAATGAGGATTTAGTAATACCTGGATTTTAACTAGGCATGTATTTTTTTTTAAGAACTCTACTTTTCAAAAGCAATTCCTCTTCTTAGAGGTAAGATTGAGCTGTTCATTACATGTGTGCCTTTGAAGGAAAATAAACACCACACAACTTGAAGCCTTGAAAAATGTCTAAAGTGCTTCTCCATGGCTGTTAAGGCTATGTGGTCTTGCTCTCCTGCTGTTCACCACCCACTGGTCAGTCAACGACAGTCAATCAGCAAAGAATAGCAGCAGTAACTAACAGGAGAGATCACACACAGTTTAAACCGCCAACCCATGAGCTGCCTATGAAAGGCACATTCCTGAAGAAAGGCATACTTGATTCCTATCTGGATTCCGTGATTTTCATCTTCATCAAAAATATCATATAAAGAATAAGATTCAATTAGAGAGACAAATTTTGTTTTTGTTGTTTTTTTGAAAACACATAAATAAAAAAAAATTGTTTGGTTTAGGAATATGGCTCAGCCCTGTCTCCAAAATTTCCTGAGTGTCTCTAAGCCAAGTGATGATAAGTGATTGCCTTGATCACTGAAGAGTCAAAGTCCTTTGCTATAATTCTGGGGTGAAATCGTCCATTCTTATTCATTTTCCCCAGCTTTCCCTGACACTAGTGAACTATGAACTTGGTTTAGCAGCTTGTATGTGAGGTGCAGAATAGAAAAGGGGACTTTTGAGCTTTGGACCAATAGCCACATTGACCCACTAATGAATGAGAGTTTTCAATTTCCAGATACATACTCAATAAACTGTATAATGCAAACATCCATTTAAACACACGCATACCTTTCTTTTACTTCTGTGTTGTTTGACGAGCTTTTATTTGTACATAAACATTAGATTTTATTTTGAACTTCTAAGGTATATAGTACATTTGTTTTAATGTTTCAAGTTTTTATTTAAATTCTAATTAATTAACATACAGTGTAATATTAGTTTCAGGAGAATTTAGTGATTCATCACTTACAGTGATCATTGCAACTGCCCTCATTAATACCCATCACCCATTTAGTCCATTCCTCCCTGCCATACCTCCCTTTCAGCAGCCCTCAGTTTGTTCTCTATAATTAAGAGTCTCTTTTATGTTGTGCCTCTCTCTCTTCTTTTTTTTTCCTTTCCCCTATGTTCAACTATTCTCTTTCTTAAATTCTACTTATGCGTGAAATAATATATTATTTGTCTTTCTCTGACTTAGTTTGCTTAGTGTAATACACTCTAGCTCCATCCATGTCAGTGCAAATAACAAGATTTTATTCTTTTTGATGGCTGAGTGATATCCCATTGTTTATACATATACCATTCTTTATCCATTCATCAGTTGATGGACAGACATGTGGGTTCTTTCCATAATTTGGCTATTGTTGATAATGCTGCTATAACATTGGGATGCATGTGTCCCTTTGAATCAGTATTTTTGTATCCTTTGGGTAAATACCTAGTAGTGCAATTGCTAGATTGTAGGGTAGTTCTGTTTTAGCATTTTGAGGAGCCTCCATACTGTTTGACAGAGTGGCTGCACCAGTTTGCATTTCCACCAACAGTGTAAGAGGGTCTCCCTTTCTCCACATTCTCACCAACATGTGTTGTTGCCTGTGTTAATTTTTAGTAAGGTATATATTTCAAAGGCCATTATATCAATTGATTTCTTAATATCTTTTTTCTTCTATGCAATATCAAATATAAAGTACATATGCCAAATTTTATAGAGAAAAAGAAAGGAATAATTACTAGAATCTAAGATTTTACAGTTAGGAAAGGAAAATAGTACATGAACACTATGCTAGGTCAATGTCAGATGTTTATATATACTTTAATGGAGATGCCAATAAAAAAATGCAACCTTTAGGAGAGCAAGAGGCCATTTTTGGCTTTGTGTGAAGGATGGTTCATGAAGAAAGTCCAAGTAAAGCTAGGGCCTGAGTGTTGGTAATGAGGCTGGAATACTTTAAATCACTATGTGGTTGATTTATTAGAACACTTGCCACTACTTGTACTCTACTTCCATTGTATTCCCAGAAGTGTGCCTGATAAGCTTAAGTTGTTCCTGTCTCAAAGCAGCTTAGGTTTTCCCCAGGATTCTAGCATTCTATTCCAAGCACTTTGATTATGCCTACACAAACAAATGTATTTTACATCATGATCCAGTATACATAAACACATACATTCAACTAAAGCAAAATGTTGACATAACAATAGCTACCTGCCTTTTATATATATATATGTATATATATATATATATAGTTTTTATTGAGGTAAAACTCATACAGTGAAGCACACAAATCCTGTGTGCAACTTGTTAAATTTTTACATGGAGGTATATAATACCCTTTATGTTACCACAGCCTCAATCATGATATAGAACTTTTCTAGGCCCCAAGAAGTCTCCCTCATGTCCCCTTACACAAAACATTCCCCAAAGAGGTAACTGCTATCTGTAACTTTATCAAAACACATTAGTTTTGCCTGTTTTTGAATTTCATGTGAATAGAGTATCTGGCTTCTACCAATCAACATTATGTCAACAGTATGCAGTGTGCTGCATACTCTAATTTTCATTTAAGATAAATGACCAGTGTATTTTAAAATTGAGATAGAATTCATATGCCATAAAATTTACTATTTTAAAGTATATTTATATTTATAAATATAAATTTATATTTTATATTTAAAGAGTTCAGTGGTTTTGCGAGCGGGCCTGTGTGTGTTGGGACATGCAACTTCCTCTTTGTGCAGGAATCCAATGTCAGCTAGAGGTGAGAGCGTAGGGCCTTCTCAGGTCTATTCTGCACAAGTGCCCAGCCCTGGATACATGCACAGTCCTCTCTATGTGTTTGGCCTTCTAGATTCTTAGAAATGTATCAGAACATTCCAAAGTTTTCAGTGGACATCAGTACTCAGATTTTCCTTCTAAGCTATTAGCCTATTGTTTGCCCCAGGTGTTATCTACTGCGTTGGGCATCTCAGATGTTCAACAGTTGTCTCTGTTTTTAAAGCGTGCCTAGGAAAAAAACTGTTTTCACTAGTCAAGCTCCAATTAGATAATAAAAGTCCAGACTTGTGAATGAATTCTTCCAGGGATCTACCAGACAGGTCAAATGACAATTGTCTGCTGATATGCCATGAAAAAGCTCCTTCCTTGTTGGACCCTCTCCAGTGGTAGCCAGTCTGCTGGATTCACTTTATTTCTGGCTGTTGGTCTATAAGTCTACAGCAGGCAAGATAAAATGCCACAAAATGACCTGTTTTTACAAAGGTCCAGCCAAGTCCTCAGTTTGCTGAAAGCCTTTGTTTCATTTCCCAAGTTCTGAAAAAGTTGATTCTGACTGTTTGTCAGTGCTTTTATTGCTTTTATGGACATTCTTACTCTACTCTATTCCCTGACATGACCTCTACACCCATTTTTTTTACACACTGTAATATTTTTAGTCTCTTTTATTGAAGTAATGGTTACCACCCACTAAATTGTTTAATGGCCTACTCATCAGTTGAATTCCACAAATTGAAAAGTTAGGATTCTAGTCACCTAAAGGCATTTATGTAGTTTTAGTGGCAATAAGCATACAATCTTGTAGAGCACAAGAATGAATGTAATAGCCTTAAACAAGGCTGGAAACAAACTAGCTTACAGAGAAATAAAACATGAGGGTCTTGGGTCCTGCAGGATAACTCAAGCTCTCATCCTGCACATTTGCCTTGATTATTGTGAAGCGGTAAGCCAAAATAAATTTGACTTATTTTCTATACGAGGCTATTTCAAGTCTCTACTTCAGTTTTTATACATAGCTACTGTTATCAGCTAAATTGCTTCCCCCATTCATATATTGATATTCTAACTCCCAGTACCTGAGAGTGTGACCGTATTTAAATATGGTGGGGTACCTGGGTGGCTCAGTAGGTTCAGCATCCAACTTGGGCTCAGGTCATGATCTCACGGTTCGTGGGTTCAAGCCCCGCATCGGGCTCTTTGCTGGCAGCTCGGAGACTGGAACCTGCTTCAGATTCTGTGTTTCTGTGTCTCTCTCTGTCCCTGCCTCACCTGAGCTCTGTCTCTCACTCTCTCTCTCAAAAATAAATAAACATTAAAAAAAGAAAGACAGGGCCTTTAAAGAAGTAACTGAGGAAAATGAGGTTGTATGGGTGGTTCTTAATCCAATATGACTTTTGTGTTTATAAGAAGAGGAGACTTGGATACAGAAAACATGCAGATAAAGTACAGAGTGTGTGAAGGCAGAGAGAAGATGGACATCTGTAAGCCAAGAAGAGATGCCTCAGAAGAAACCAAACCTGCCGACACTTTGATATTGGATTTCTAGCCTCCAGAACTGAGAGAAAGTCAATTTCTGTTGTTTAAGTCACATAGTCTGCAGTATTTATCAGAACCCTAATGAACAAATACAGCTACTAGGTATATATACCTAATTTGTTTATGTCTTTATTTTCATTTATTTTTCTCACTTAATCAAAGTAACATGGTCTTCATTGAAATATTATATATGAGGAGCATAAAGACCTAAAACAACTCCCACCCCCCCAAAAAGCCTATTTTGGCATTTATTTTGGAGATAATTATTACAGTTTTTGACTCTTTGACCTCATCAGTGGAATTTTCTTGTGGGTTTTGAATATTTTTCAAATCCTGAGTAAAATGTTAAGCCTAAAAAATCAAGTGAGATAAGTATATCCTTGGAGCTCCTCTTTTCCCTCTCCTATGAGACACGGCATCCACCCTATTTTTCTCTCAGGTTAGGCTACAAGTTTCACACTGGAAGCCAATTGTTATAGAAGTGTGATCCCATTTTCTCTGCTTGATCAGTACTCTTGGGTTGCTGAACCTTAGTGCCTCCAATTCCAAGCTGAATTGCTTATATGAAGAGGGGATCATTTCCCTGGTTTGATTTACTCAGGTGGTTTTAACCCTATTTGACTAGTGACATTGCTTATTTGGGTCCAAACCACGCACTCCATTGTAGAGAAGACCTGTTATGTGGAGGTTTACCCATTTTTTAATGTGACCCACCACCTGCCATGTTATTCCAACTGAGTTCAATATGAATGCTCAATAGCTTCAAGGTTTTAAGGTCTATCAATCTCAACCATAATATAAAGAACCAAATCTTTGCACAATCTTCATATGTGCAAAACATCATTTTTGTGGAAACTGTTTTAAGCAACATTATTTCAAAGATGAAAACTTGTAAACAATATTTTCTTCTCTACAACTGTTTCTTTAGCTGTTTGTTTAGGATATTTTGGTGAGAAGGACAAATTGTTTTCCTGTTGCATAAAGCTTATTTTTTCCCCTTCATGTCATCTTGATTTATGGGATTTTTTTTAAACTTAATAGCTCCAACAAGTAATGTGCAGTGGAGGTAAAAAGTTGGCAATGTTTAAAGGGCATCACTTCCATATGTGTCCAGATATTCTGGAAATAAACTACACCAAGAAATTGGAAATAAGCATGTCAGCAAACTATTAAGCTTTTATTAAATGCTCTAAAACTTTATGTACTTAGTTATAACATTTGTATCAAGCATGTGTGAGTTGTTGGTCTAGGAACTGACATTTACTGTTGTGTTTGGCTATGCCTCTATATACCAAAAGAGATAAATGACTTTGTTTGAAACATCTTCTATATAAATAAATTTTGATTAAAAACACTAAGAATAGAGTAATTCAGTAATAAATAAATTCATTTATAATGCAACATCTGGCACTTGGAGATGGTATGTTTTTATTACCACACAAACAATTATAGGTAATGCAGAGGGAATGGGATTTCCAAAAACTTTATCCTAATATCAAAGAAAGAAAGTAGATAATAGTTTTAATGAGTCATTAAGACTTGAAAAACAAAAAGGCATATGGATACTCTGTTATGTGTGGAAGAGAATCTATAAAACACCCCACATTATTTTGCTTATGTGTGTTTTGATTTCACTTTTATCATCATCAAAAAGACTAGATTCTCTTCTTAACCCTCCAGGCAATAAGGAATTCTTGGTAGCTGTTTCTATCACATGTGAGCTATCTCAGGAGAAGTAAGGTTCTGTCATGGTGTGAAGCTTTGCAGTGGCTAAACATCCAAATCTAAAGATCCATAGGCATCTGGTTTGGTTCATGTTCAGAAGCCTGTAAACCAAGTGGTAATCTGTGCCTTTCCCTCTCTCTGAGCTGGGAATAGTTCAGCAGAGTTTAAGCAGCTAAGGGACTCTGCCTACTAAAAAAGATATATTCTCAATCTACTTTGACCAGTTCTGCCCACTTGGAAAAAATAAGACACATGAAAATCCAAATTTGAAAAAAAAAGTGGATATTTAAATCCTCAGATAACATAGTATTTGTTTTCTTCAATTGATGCACCTAAGTGAATTTTAAAATGCAACTTGCGGGGGGGGGGGGGTGGTGGTGCGGTGCCTGGAAGGCTCAGTTGGTTAAGCATCTGACTCTTGGTTTTGGCTCAGGTCATGATCTCATGGTTTGCAGTTCAAGCCCTACATCAGGTTTTGCGCTGGCAGTGTAGAGCCTGCTTTGGGATTCTCTCTTCCACTCTCTCTACCCTTCTCCCACTCATGCTGTGTCTGTCTCTCTCAAGAATAAATAAATCAAAATAAACTTTAAAAACTAAATTAAATTAAAATAAAATAAAATAAACAATAAAATGCAACTTAGGGTGACTGGCTAGCTCAGTCAGTGTAGCATGTGACTCTTGGTCTTGGGGTTGTGAGTTTGAGCCTCATGTAGGCTGGAGAGATGACTTAAAAAATAAAATCTTAAAAAAAATTAAAATAGAATAGTATTCAACTTGATTCAGTTTGAATTCAGTTCAGTAGGGCCAGTGTCAGGCAAGGTTGAGAAGTTTTCACTCTAATGCAGGGGCAAATCCTGCAAGCCTAGCAATCAGAGTATAAGATAAGGTACAAGATTGCATGGGGTGGACTGGTAAAGTTAATTTAATTCAGGAGGGCTCAGTTTATTTATCTGTGTGATGAGAAATTTGGTCCCAATGATTTTGGGATCCCTTCAAGTTTCTGCATTTACAATTTACTGAATATATGTACTGCAGATATTAAGGGAAGGAAAAAAAAAGTAGTGACTAATTTAAAAAAATTGCTTATCTGATTTTAAAATGGGAAAAGGGTTCAATATGGATTTAAGGAAATGCAAGATTTGCACTGATGTCCAGAGAGAATATTTAGTTGTAGAGAGCAAGAGAAGTAAGGTAAAAAGATAAATGATGTTGCATGCATGTGGGAAGACAAGTCTTGAGTGTTGAGGAAATGGAGGTGGTTAAATGGAGCAATAATGTGTTTCCAGATGTTGGGAAGACTTAAATGATTAGCTAAGAAATTTTGATTGCTTCCTACAGGAAGCCAAGTCCTATAGCAGAAACTTTATCAGAAAAGGGGGGAGTGTGAAAAGAGGCATTTTGGAAAATTATCCAGAAATGGTCAGCATGGTAAATAAAGAAGAGTGGAAGCATGGACCAATTAGGAAGCTACTGCAGAAATGAGAAACCAAGGAGCAAGGTCCAAGGTAGGTGCAGTGGGTGTGGAGCAACCCAAAGAACATCAAGATGTTATTAGAAGCATGAAGTTTTAGTTTTGTTCAAGAATTCTATTAATAATAACACAGAGGCCTGATGTTAACTCAAACTCTATCCAGGCTCCTTAAGGTTTTAAATGGCCCAACTTCTTTCTTTGTTCTGTTTCCCCAGGTAAGAATTTTAGGTTCAAATTATGCTGAGTTCTAATTTATAAACAGAAGAAACTGACCATGAGTGTAAGGCAGAAGAGAAATTTACTGACAGTAGATTCAGTAACCTAGAGAATTACTAGGTAATCTAGAACAGGTTAGAGATCTGCTAAGAGCCAAAAGGATTGAAACTACAATTAAGAGAGAAATGGAGTTGTACTTTTTTTCTGGGACTGCTTTCTTTTCAGTCTTTCATTCCACTGACAAATTCATCCACCCTCTTGACTCAGATTCTCAAGTCAAAGAGAAAGGCTTGTTGCAAAAGTGGTCAATGTCTGCTTAGCCTTAGTAGAGTCAAAGCAAGGAGAAGAGCACAGGTTTCTAGACAAGTCTGGGAATTGGAGGTGATGGGCAAGTAGACAAGCAGGATGGGGGCCTTGTACCTTGCCCAAGAGCCAGAGTGACAAAGGATTTACTGTCCTTTCCTCTGCCTGGAAGTTTTCTGAGATAAAGATAATAGTTTTAGAATGTGTAGTTACAGATTTGATGGGCCTTGCATGCAAGGCTTACATACACTACTGTGCACCTCCATAATAATGTGTCCCCAACCAGGATTCATTGCCTAACCACCCTTCATCAACACTACAGTATATGCGCATACACACACACACACACACACACACACACACACACACACACACACACACTTTTCTTCCTTCTCCTGTGGTTCTTCTTTTACTGAATAACATCTTTGTCCACACAATTTTCCAAGACCATAGTATAGGCAGCATTTTTAACTGCTGTCTTTCCCCTGTTACATTCAATCATCAAGTCCATGGACTCTTCTTCAAGATCTTTCCTTATTCAGAACATCACCAGTACGTGCCTAGAGTATTGGAATTGCCCCTTAACTGGGGGCATTCTACCTTCCATTTCTACTCTCTGTAATCTACTTTCTGAATTGCAAATCTTGAAATCAGTTGAATATTTTCATTTTCCTAAGAATAAATTTAAACTTCTCTGCATAGAATAGGAAAACTTCTCATTTTCTGTCCTACTTCTCATTTATACTACTTTTGTGCTCCATATCTAGCCACTTTAAGCTTGTATGATCTGTTTTGTTTCAAGCCTTTCCTCTAAGTGGTCCCTTTTTCCTTGATACCCTTCTCACTCTCACTGCCTGAGAAATTCTTACTTATTCTTCATTATTCTTACATATTCTGCCTTCTTCATCATTGCATTATTCACTGTAAATGTGACTTCCTCCAACAACATTCCCCTAACCATTTTCTCACCTTTCCCCAGAATTTAAGCTGGGTGACCCTTTTAGGTACTCTCTTAGCTCACCGTGCTCTGCATTGAAGCATTTGTGCCGGTTGACTTGCCGGTATCTCTTTTAAACTCTAGTCTCCTGCAGATGCCAATCTGTAAAATAGGGATCATAATATCTATGGTGGTTACAATAATTAAACACGTGGTACCTGCAATGTAACAGTTGATTAGCCAATAGTAACTATTACTACTACTTTCACTACTACTATGATTCACTATTCTATTCAGTTGGATACAAAGACTGCCTGTTCCAAGAAATTGTGCAAGAGGGTTTGGGAATAGAAGGTAGAAAATGAGGAATAAACAAATTAACTGGAATAAATGGAAGGGTTGGCTATGTCTTCTCAAATTACTTCTTAGACACACTTCATTACCATTTTGCTCAAATTTAGTGTGGCAAAAACCTTGTCTCTGATGGGATGCATCATTTGGAGATGTGGGCTTTCCAGCCCAGCCCGATATGCTTGTCTCCCTCTCATGTCAGTGCCTGTCTCCACCCTATTTGAGAACAAGTCACTTCACATTCTCTGGCTCTCCAACCTTGTCAGAGGGAATGATAGATGTAGAATTGAAACAACCCACATACAATCACAAAGAGCAAGGCTGAGAAAAACACTACAGCAAGTAATTAAAAACAATTCTGCTCCCTTGGAAACCGTCCCCTGCCTCCCGTCACCCTGGCCTCTATGTCTTGGCTGCCGGTTTGCTGGCTTCTCTTTCTGCCAGCTCACTTTGGCTGGCATTGGCACACTGTGCATCTGGCAGTCTTTGTCCCTATTACTGAGTTCCTCTTCAGAGTTGCCAGGCTTTGGTCAAAGGCTGCAGGGGGCACTTTGAAGCCCCTCCAAACATTTGGGCTTATGGTTGGGAGATTGGTTTATTATGATGTGCACTTAATCTATTTTTTTCCTGACCTGATGTATCCTAGCTGATTTATAATTTTATTTTAGAATAGGGATAAAAAGAAGACATTTCTTGACCTGCCAGAGGAGGGGTCCGAACTCTACATTTATCCCTATGTCACACATTCATATCCATCTCCAGAAGGAACGAGGTGGGTATATATGTAAAATAGATACAACTGTAGCTAAGGCTACTTCCTGAGACATTCAGTCAGAGATGATTAAAACCAAACAGTCAGAATATCCTATTGTACATGAAGTTCCCTATTTGCAAGCTGTTTTACAAATGTTGTTTTAATGCTGTTTTCCGCAAGATCTTAATCAGTTGTTTGGAAAATAAACCAGCAACTATTCTCTATAAATACCACAATCTGCCCTTGTTCTCCACTGCTGGCTATGGCCTTAATAGAAACCTTTTAGAACTGACAAGGGGAGAAAATTCTCTCACGGTGTTGCTCTCAGAACCTGATTCAGACAGAAAACTGAACTGGTAATTGTTGTAGCATCCAGCTAACTCCTTCCCTTTTGCTAATTTTCCCTTGAGTCTCAGAACCCAGTGTGCCATGGGGTTCTCCAAAACC
This sequence comes from Prionailurus bengalensis, assembly GCF_016509475.1. Classification (NCBI taxonomy): domain Eukaryota; kingdom Metazoa; phylum Chordata; class Mammalia; order Carnivora; family Felidae; genus Prionailurus; species Prionailurus bengalensis. Next base: position 150,418,172 of record NC_057343.1, on the reverse strand, counting down.
AGCAGTGCTGAAGGGACAACTGGATGTCAACACTGCCCAACTGTCTCTCTGCCACACCCATCCAATTACACAATAGGACAACCTTGTGCTTGTTAGAATTTTCTTCCTCCACTCCTGAACATGAGTCCTCCTTCATCCCTGACGGATACAGGCTTGATAGTGTGTTTGCCCACATGCTCATCAGTGAAATGTCTCTAAGCTCTCCTCAAATATTATCCAGTCAATTCTGAAAATACTTCCGATGGGCCCTATTATGAGCCTGCTTTACATGAGTTCTTTTCTGATCTGTAGCAATTTTAATTTTTCAAAATTCTTTTTATTTAAATTTTAGTTGGTTAACATACAGTGCAATATTGGTTTCAGGTGTAGAATTTAGTGTTTCAACACGTACATACAATACCTAGTGCTCATCACAACAAGTGCCCTCCTGCATCCCCAGCACCTACATCCAATTTCCTCATGAATCATTGATCAAATCTGGGGTAAATTTCCAGTCTATTCCATTTCACATTTACAGTCTATAGGTTAGGCCTGGTTTTCACAGCATGGGGGAAGATTGTACACAATTGAGCCACTTTGGAAAGCTGTTATAGCTTTATTTTTTTTTTAACTGTACCAAAATGATAGGACGCTTTTAGCAAATTACTCTTACCAATGACATTCTCTCCTCTCTGTTGCCACAGGATCCTGCCTATTTCTCAAGTGTAGTATTTTTCATAATCTGTTGTGTAATTTTGGGGGTATAAATAGAATTGCAAGCTTCTTAAAAATAGTGACTTCTCTTATTTTTATTTCCATATTTTATTTCCAACCTAAGTAGGTACATAATAAATTCTTATTGAAGGGATAGATAAAAACCAAAACAGCATAGAAGCCACTAGTAAGAGCCACATGACAGGGAAGTCTTCCCAAATCAAAGCAAGGTCATCTATCGTTCTCTTGTGTACTTCATTGTGCCAATATTATTGTAGAGCCTGTTTTAAGAATGATTGTAATTGCATTTTCTGTTTTCAAAAGATTTTCTCATTGCTTATAAGAAGCTGTCCTAAGCTTCTCAGTACACTGTGAGTTATCATATTTAGTCCTCTGGCATCTTCTTGAGGATCCCTCCTTTGAGGAACAACTGCAGTTAGTCCTAAAGTGGAGAGGTAATAATAATAATAATAATAATAATAATAATAATAATAATAAAAACATGGCTGGAGTATAAAATAATTGATGGGATGACTACCTCCAAGATTGGTTGTTTCAGGGGGGAAAAACTTGAATTTTTAGAAAACTGACTTAATTGTGTTCTTTTGCAAGATTTAGCAAGCTGACAAATGGCATCATTACAGCATAGTGTTGCACTGAGCTCCATTCACCCTTCAGAGCTGGCTAAGAGTCCTCGGTAGACAATGGGCTGCATACAAGAAATGCACAGATGAGTTTAATCATAGGAACCACATCTGGCCCAGGCAGAAATCTCTTTAACAGTAATTGGCATAGAGTTGGGACTAGAGAAGCAGATGTTGCTTTGCAGTTTGAAGAATCAGCTCTAAAATCCACCGGAAACATGAACCTTAAATGCAACAGTTGAACTTTCAGTACGTGGCCAATTCAAATAGATTCTGAAGTTTTGGTCCCCTTTCAGTTCAGCCCACATATCTCTAGCAAGACAGGAGTCTGTGGGAATGTGTTGCTCATGGCCTTTGGGGCTTTCAAACAAAATGAATTTGACAGACAAAACTTACTTCTATGTAAATGTGGGTAGGGCAGGGAAATGTGGCTGGATTGTCTCCTCATCATCTCTGAATGAATAAAAACTGAGTTCAGACAAAAATAACACATTTCCTGCATCACTTTGGTTTTGTTCTCTCATTCAGGAAATGAACCAAACAAGTGGCAGTAGAAACTTTTCTTTGCTTGTGGGACAGTATGAAGGGTTGCTAAGTGTTAACCTCACTGTGGCAGAACCATGAGGTCTGTATTAACGGAAAGAATCAAAGAAAGCTTTCACACAGTCCTCCTGCTAATGGCTGGCAAAACTTCTTATGCCCACACCTACAGGACCTAGAGATCATTTATCCAGGGGACTGGTGTTAGGCTCTAAAGTCCCCTCACTTCTGGGGCACATGGGTGACTCAGTCGGTTGAGTGTCTGACTCTTGATTTCAGCTCGGGTCATGATGCTAGGGTCATGGGATCAAGTCCTGTGTCGGGTTCCATGCTGAGCAGAGAGGCTACTTGAGATTCTCACTCTCTCTCTCTCTATGCTCTTCTCACCTCTGGAGCCTGCTTGAGATTCTCACTTTCTCTCCATTTGGCCCTCTCCCCTTCTTCCGTGCTCTCCCTCTCTCTAAACTAAAAATAAAAATAAAAATAAAAATAAAATAAAATAAAATAAAATAAAATAAAATAAAATAAAATAAAATAAAAAATAAAATCCCTACACCTCCATCCCTAAAATGATACCACCAGGATTATTTCCCAATTCATTGGAGTTACTATAGTTTATTTTGGCAAACAAGACTAAACTTCCAAATGCAAGTTGATAGACGTTTGAGTAGAAGAAGAAGGTAGAGGGAGCACTCCTGGGATGAGGATGAGAAGATACTCAGGCACAGTTGAGGGATCGGGGTTCCAGAGTGAATACCAATCAACTAGCCAATTCTTAGGTATCTTAACTATCTACTTTTGGTGATGATAAATTGACCCAATCTGACCACCCTGTGTGTCTCTTCATAACTTTTTTCATGGTTTCATACTGGCACTGGACCACCTTTGCTGAGCATTAGATCATCTCTTTGGTTTCTGATCACAAGGCTGATCTTCTTGGAGCTATTTCTCCCACTAATCAACCCCTCTCCCATACAAGTGCAAAGGCAGAGGTTGCCCCTTAATCACCTGGAAAATATATTCCCTTCCATTTTGCTCCATATCTAAATAAATAGGATAACACTGAAGAGTGATAGTGAGCTAGAGAACTGTATTTCCCTTTTACTTGATGCCTGATTACTTGTCAACATCTACCACTATAATGTAAATTCTATGGAAGGAAAGACAGTATCTCTCTTGCTTTTTGTTTTATTCCCAGGACATAGCTCAATGCCTATCACAGAGAATGAAAGCATAAATGAGTGAGTGAATGACTGACCAAGAAAAAAACCCAGAATGTTCAATGGGAAGATCTATAAGGATCTGGGTCATTCATTCATTTACTCAAACCTATGTACCTTTCTGTTGGATAAACATTTTTGCTTTCTAATGGGGATCACAGTTTTGTGACCAAATGTTGACTTTCATCATGTGTATGTAGAGGTTTCTTCCTCCAAAAGACCCAAAGGCCAATCTCGCATAAAAAGCAATCTGTCAGCTTGCTGATGGCTTCTGATCAGCTCCAGCTACACCACTGGGCTTCTTATTTTGGTAAAATATGCCTTTCCTAAATCATTGTGACAAGCTTGCAGTGAGCATTTGCTGCTAACAAAGGATCAGACTCCAAGACAGAAAGGGACTGTGCAGAATGGAAGAGAACATTTGCATCCCAGGATCAAAGCCAATGGACTGTAACCATACAATCATCTAATCCACTGAGCAGGACAGAGGTCACCTCCAGAGAGGAAATTTTCCTTCCCTGACAAATATAAGACAGAGGAGTTGCTAAAGTGCACGAGAACACTACCACCAGAGGAAAAGCACCCTGGAAATTGGACAAAGGTGCTGGAATATTTAATTACCACATATCAAATCTAGCTGGCCAGAATATTTATGCTGTTGTTTATTTGTACACTTTATTTTGCTTATTACAGAAAATATTTAGGGTGAGTTTTCCAGAAAAATATTTATATCAGGAGTTAAAAATTATACCTGCTGGTATAGGAAGACCAAGGGGAGGATTGTTTGAAATGTATTTGTTTTGTAAAAATGTTCTTGCCTTTATGTTTCTTTGGACATATTTCATATTTTAAAAATTCATAACATTTTAGAATGAAACCACACTGTGAGACCTAACCCTGCCTTTTGATTGGAACTCTTCCTGATCCCTATACATTTCATGACTTTCCATATTTATGCAAATTATTAGTTCAAGATTAGCTATCAGTTTCAATATCTCAGTGAATCAGAGGTAATTAAGAGTTTTGGTTAAAGAAATAGCATGTTTTAATAAATGAATGAGAAGGAAAAAATAAATTATATTTACTAAGTGAACCTTGAAAAATTTTTAAACAATATTTGATTGTATTGAATTAGTATTGCGAAGTGTTTATACTAATTTGAGTCAATTGTTAGTGTAGTCAATTTATGCACATAGATGAAACACCCACTTTGTGCCACATAACAGACTTGATAGAAGCCACCAGATTTTATGGATGTCATATGACCTTCATTTATTAAGTAAAAACTATTATGAAAAAAACCTAAACATACAGAGACACCTGGGTGGCTCAGTTGGTTGTGTCCAATTCTTGATTTTGGCTCAGGTCATGATCTCATGGTTCAAGAAATCAAGCCCAGTATTGGGCTCTGTGCTGGCAACATGGAGCTTGCTTGGGATTCTCTCTCTTCCTCTCTCTGCCCCTCCCTTGCTTCTGCCCTCATTCTCTCTCTGAGAAATAAATAAACTTTAGGGGTGCCTGTGTGGCTCAGTTGGTTGAGCTTCCGACTTTGGCTCAGGTCATGATCTCACAGTCTGTGAGTTCGAGCCCCATGTCGGGCTCTGTGCTGACAGCTCAGAGCCTGGATCCTGCTTCAGATTCTGTGTCTCCCTCTCTCTCTGACCCTCCCCCATTCATCCTCTGTCTCTCTCTGTCTCAAAAATAAACATTAAAATTTTTTTTAAATAAAAAAATAAACTTTAGAAACAATTTAAAAGATTACCAACACAAAAATTACCGAACTTCCATCTTTAAAAAAATCCCATTCATTTGAAAACACTGTGAAATTTATTTTATAAGCATTATCTAATATGTATTTGGTTCACTATGTGAAACCACATATTTTTTAATACTGTAAATATTTGACTATTTATATGCCAATTATATCAGTATCCAGAATAGTTCTTTTTTCTCATATTTGCCTCTTATAAAGTCATGTGAGTCTTCATAAATTTGAAAGTAATCTACTGACATCATTCTGGTGTGTTAACTTCTCAGAGAGAAGGAACCTGAAGCCATCCCTTCCAGCCCTATATTCCTGTTTATTCCATGTGTGGCATTATGCCATCATAGGAATTATATAACATTCAAGTAAAACATGGTCTTGTAACTATAAGAAATGCTAAGACTAGGTCAAAAAACACAGAGACAACTTGCCTGGACCTTTCTTGTGCCCTTTCCAGTAGCCCTAGGCTTACGTGGGTTTTCAGCCCTGTCTCAGAGCATCAGAGAGACTCTGACAAGATTAACAGCTTTTCTTCAAATAAGTCAGAAAGCTTTTGAAGACTCAGCAGCAGCAGCAGAAACAGCAAGTGTGTAGCAGGCCAAGTTTTTTATACCATACATTCTCTGCTCTCAAGAAGTTTAGAATCCTATGGAAGTTTTCATTATTACTAGATTGCAACTCATGTAGCTCTAGGGAATCCCCCCCCCCCCATCTTATTCCACCAAGGATGAAAACCACTAGGAAAGGGTGATCTCCATTTTCAGCTCTGCATTTCTGAACTTTGATAGGCTTATAAAGTGAAAAAGCAGAAAATCTTCACAGTTGAGATTTAGACATTGTGAAATCTACCCTTTAAAATTTTTATAATAAATAGAATGTGTATGTGTCCAACTCCTGATTTATACACCTGTATAAAGAGCCTATACCTGTAGTTGGCTTTTACCACATTCATTCATTCATTCATTCACTCAATATTCACCTTGTTCATATTTTATGCAGTAATATAAAACATGTCCTAAGACTACAAATCTAGATAGGCAAAGTCCTTGATCTCAAATGACATCCAGTCAATTATGAAAGATAACTGATTTAAACGATGGTCACAAAATAGAAGCAGCTACACCCTGTCTAGTTTCTCACTTCGTGTCTTGCCTCATCTTTGCTGTGATCCTGATTCCACACTGCTACCTGATTGTAAACCCTATCTTTTCACTCGACGTCTGCTCATGCTCTTTGTATGGTGTCTGACACTTATTTTTAGGCTTATCCTTCCTGGTTCTGGCTTGCTGTTCTGTCTCTGCAATCCACTTCCACCTACAGTCTAGACATGAACCATTTGAAGTTACTTCTAATTCTATGATTTACACATTTGTAAAAGAATGGGGGAGGACCAGAAGAAGCATATGTCTTACATAAAAGTTAAAGTCTAGATATATTTCTTTGCTGCAGAAGTTTTCATGTAACAAGTTTATAAAACTATATTCAGTAGAATGAGAAAATCTTTAAAAGTTTCTAAATATGAATTTAGAAAATAATTAATAGCATTTAAATCCTGGGTAAAATGGATTTAAAATGGATGAGAACATTCCACCCTCAGGAGAATATTGTCCATCTTATCTGTAGCAATGAACAACTGAGGGATCAGTTGTATGCATTTTGGCTTGCAATTAGCTTTAACCCAAGGGCTTAAAGTTCATCAGCTGATTTTCGCCGTCAATAATTATTAAGATTTCTTATCATCATTACTATGGAGAGGTGACATTTTCCTGCTAAATGTGATTTTGTTTTCCCTCTACCTTTCCTCTCTTGGCTTTTCTTACTAAGTACATTGAAAAGAAGAGAATAGAATAAAAGTAGATCAATGTGGCTAAGTGAAATAAGTCAGAGAAAGAGAAATACCATATGATTTCATTTATGCGTGGAATCTAAAAACCACATGAATAAAACAAAAAAAGCAGACTCAGTCTCATAAATAGAGAACAAACTAATGATTGCCAAAGGGAAGGGGGGCAATGAGATGGGCCAAAAGAGTGAAGGACAGTAGGAGATATGGGTTACTAGTTAAGGAATAAATACGTCACAGGAATTAAGCATAGGGAATCTAGTCAATGGTATTGTAAAAGTGTTGTATGGTGACAGATGGCAGTTACACTTGCTGTGAGCATACCATAAGTACAACCTTGTCAAATCACTATACTGTATACCTGAAACTACTATAACATTGTGTGTCAACCATACTCAAATTTAAAATAAAAAAGGAAATTCTATAATATGTTACAATATAGATGAAACTTAAGGACCTTATACTATGTGAAATAAGCCAGTCATAAAAAGACAAATATGGTATGATTCCAGTTATATGAAGTAGTTAGAATAGTCAAAAGTCAAAACCACCCAAATTATTTTGTTCTAACCGTGTAGATTCCTGTAGAAGAGTGCTTTCTGGACAATGCCTAGTGGAGTGCTAGTGCTGATAGTTGAAAGAAAATAGTACTTAACCTTTCATTCTCTATTAGCTTGTTCTGTCCAGCAAGTCATAATATCTTAATATATATCATATATATATATACATATATATATGATATATATATGTATGTATGTATCATAATATCACAAGTTATGCTACAAGTTAGCAAGTTATGCTAATAAAAAATTTATTAGGAGCTCAAAAATGTTGCCCAACTTGCTTCCTAGAAGATAACCGATGGTAAATATTTGTGAAGACACAGGGTCTACCAATTAGAATGTTTTGTGAGGTCTTTGCTAAAGATTCAAAGTTCCCATCCTTGATTTTTGTCAAGCAAAACTGGATAGGGAAACATTTAGAATTGTAAGCTGATACACATTTGGAGACTGTAGGGTTTATTTATTTGATGGTTGGTGTATTTTGATTTCTTCACATACAAAATTCTTTATTTGGATATTTTCTATTATAATTTGTGTTCATGAATAAATTAAGTTGGACAATTTTACTCCAGTCAGGGTTATAGGTATATGTGCCAGATAACCAGCTCAAACTTAGTAATTTAGAAGTGAGAGCTTCAGTTAAAAAACACTGTCTGACTGTGGAGAGGACTATGATGCTCTAACAGGTTGTTATAGCCTGTGCCAAAATGGTGTCATATGTCATGGCCTATAAGAGAACCATCTTGGCCAGAGGGTCAAAGTTGGGCAGTCCATAGTGCAGGAGGGCTGCAGAAGGGTCAAAGAAGCAGGATGTATCTCAAAATGTCTGTGCTTGCTGTTTCTTCTTTAAAGAGCTTGTCCCCTACCTCTTCTCTTACTTTCCCCTCCTCACTAAAGTTGGCTGCTAAGAAAGGCACTGGTTTCTTGACAACCATCCTTTAACCCACAGTCATGTTCTGGATGTTTTCCCTCTGCTTAAGTACCTCTGCCTACAGCTTACTGTCCTAGCTTCCACAAGCTTTGAGTCCTCAGCTCCATAATGATGCCTTCCACCTTTGCCCTGTATGCTGCAGGGCTGGGGGAGGGGGAGTAAGTAAATACAACTGTATGTATTTGCACTCTTAATTTCTGATTTTTGTTTACTCCCATTTCCAGAAACTCCTAAACTATTTTTCACACCAACTTGAAACTATTTTTTACATGCTCCTGTAAGTCTCACTCTAATTCCCATCGTGTTGTTTTGGTTTCCTAATTCAGTCCCCCAAGCTTTCTTAATCTCCTTGGTAAGCTCATATTTTCTACCTTCCCTTCATGTATCATTTTTACCTCTGTATCATCTCAACTGGGTAGTGGAAATGACTGAGAACGTGGATGCTCTGGATCAATTGGTTCCTTAAGCAGTGACTTTAAGCAGTCCTTTTACTTCTCTTTCACTCAGACTCATTTGTGCAATGGCTGAGTCAGACCAGATGATCTGTAAAGTTTTATCCCCTGACTTCCATGACTCTATGACTATTCCTATTCCTGTTTCTCTTGCAACTTAGTTTTTAATGTCCATTTGCTGACAACTCCATCCTCCTCCCAACCTTTCCCCTGCAATACTGAATACCATTCATCAGGCTGTAATTAACTTAATTTGGATTTCATTTCTTTAAAAGCATTCTGGAGGGAATAGAATGTGGCCTGCCATGTGACTTATCCAAGGATAGATTCCATCAGACTTAGTTCTATCTCCTTGCACAGATTCCCAAAAGTTCCAATAGGTCCCTCTATGGAGAACCATGACTGCTCCAAAACTTCCCTTACCTATATCATCCAGCTTTTATGTAACATAGGTTTTTCATCAGAGAATTTTAAAATACCTTGAGGGAGCCCTAGAAATGCAACTTAATATAGATGCAGTCTATGAAGAGAGCTGTCATCAGAAAGGAAAAAAAACAATTTCTGCAAGCAAAGTGGCTACATGAAGAAACAAAGGTTACAAGTACTTTTGTCAACCTCATCAAAGAAAACAGTCCTATTTGTCTCTACATACACAAGGAAACTCCAAAATTAGAACTCAACCCTTGAATATACATATATACTTGTACAGGCGTGAAGAATGATAAGTGGGAAAGAACAATATTTCTTTGCCAAGTTATTTCTTGTAAAGAAAAACAAGATTAGGCTACAGAGACATCATTTATAATATTTGCTGAAGATGTAAATTAAAAATCTTACCAGTTTTTCCTCTATCTTCATTTTATATTTTAGAGCCAATGTAGTAGACAATGCTTATTAGACTTGTTATTATTTTGGAAAAAACAATGTTTGGCAAATAACTATTTAAAACCAACCAAAAATCACTAATCAAACTTCTTATACACTACCAATAATTTCTTCTCTTAGAAATAAATGAAATACAGTAAGAGGCATTAAATAACATAAATTTCTCAAGATGTAAATAATGTAAAATGCTCCTTAAAATATAAACAAAGGTGCTACTTTGAACTAAAAAAAAACCCTTCAATATTTTATTACTTATACCATAAATATGAACATTTTGGGCACTTTTCTTTCATACTCTAACCATGAAGAGACAATAAATATACTTAATACTTCTGGAAACAGCAATAAGATGAGGGTGAATTAGAAGGAACAAATTGTCCCATAGTTCAACTTTCAATGCCATTAATATAAACTATGTATTTACTCACATGACACTAACCAGTCCTGAGAGCTTGCTTTCACATTAAATTAGATATTTTAAAGGCTACTTCAGATAAAGGTGATAATAAATAAAGACAGAGTGGTAATAATGTGGATAAAAATGTGCTTGAGTTTACCATTACATTGATGGATAGATTCTATTTTTGCTGGGAACTTTCATAACACTATTTCTGTCCAAATAGTATAGAAAAAGAATTATATAGCTGTGTACCAGTTGTTCTTAAATTATAGCATGCATCAGCAACTCTTGAGGTTTTATTAAAACACAGATTTCTGGGCCCTACTTTCAGAGTTTTTAATTCAGTAGTTACTACTGCTCATCCAGGAACCCCACTTTGAGAACTATTGCTGTATGGGTTACCCAAAAGCCACCTAATTCATTCCCTTGATCCTGCACAGGAGATGGTGAACAAACCATGAGTCATGACCCATGACTGTCTGGACCCAACTATATTCAATATATCATTAATGATCTGATCTTATTTTATTTTTTAATGTTTATCTATTTTTGAGAAAGGGACATATAGTGGGGTAAGGGTAGAGAGAGAGAGGGAGACACAAAATCCAAAGCAAGCTCCAGGCTCTGAGCTGTCAACTTAGAGCAGTATGTGGGACTCAAACTCACCAACCCTGAGATCATGACCTGGATGTTCAAGTTGGATGCTTAACCGGCTGAGCCACCCAGGCACTCTTATGATCTAATTTTAAAAGCAACTCAAATAAAGTAGAGAGACTGGTCATAGATCAGGGAGCCTTATGAATAATATGAAAAACTATCTGGATGTTCATCTTGGTCACAGGAGCAGGTAACACATTACCAAGACAGGGTCTGCCCCTGGGAGTTAGGACCTTCACCTCCCACTTTCTTTATCCACGGAGGCTGTTCAGGGAAACTGTTACTAATGGTGTCATGTGGGTGTCACAGCTTTTCCACTACAGCAGACAGGAGACTTACACGCGAAATAGATGGAGTCTAAGTGAAGGAAGGGCATGGGGGGTGGTGGGCAGAGTGCAGTGGAGCTTTATTTTATTTGCCTATGACTCCAATACCTGGTACTTGGCACACAATAGAAATTCAGTAAATGTGTGGAATGAAGTGAGATAGCTTTTGCCTTTGCTGTTTTTCAAAACATGCATGATGCTGGGAAAATCACTTTATCTACTTGAGTCTGTTTTCTAATTGGTAAACATGGCTGGGAGGAACATCTCCATTGCAGGATATTTTGAAAAGGAATGAGGTAATAAATGTACCTGTCCTCATAAATGCACTATAAGTCTAAGAGATGTTTTTGTGTTGATCTTTCCAAATATTCCCAGATATTACTATTTCAGTAGCTGAAACAATGCCAGATTTCTCACTGATATACTTCTATTCAATAAAATAGCCCCTCAACATTATTAAAATAACATATTCACCTCTACTTCTTTCTAGGCATGGAACTCAAATGTATTTTCATTAAATTTTTTTTTTGTTTTTAAAAAATATTTTTTTAAGTAATCTCCACACCCAGTGTGGGGCTTGAACTCAAAACCCTGAGATTAAGAGTCACACGTTCTACCAACTGAGTAGAGTCAGCAAAAAGCCCCCTCATTCAAAAAAAAATTTATTTTTTCTTTTTTCTGCTTTATTAGACTTTTATTATAGCTTGGTATGAAAAACAAATCTTCATTTTGTAATTTTTGTTTTGCATAAAATCTAGAATTTATTCAGAGTTTTGAGGGTCAGTGGTATTTTACCAAGTAAATCAGTGACTACATGGGTATAAATACAAAAGCATATATGGAAATTTCACAAATAATGTTTTTAAAGTATATGGATATTTTTGGCAATTATTCTGAATAAACACATTGTTTCTTGTTTACATGTACATTTCTTCTCATGTCAAGATTTTTTGTTGTTGTTATTCAGTATATCATCTTATTAAGAACATTTTCTTTTCTGTGTCCACTGCCTATTTTAAAAGTGAGTCATAGAAGTTTCTCTATCCTCATTTTCTACTGATAATGCCTCATTCCCAGATATTTCAGAAAATATTATAATAGTCATATTGATAAAGTACAAGTGATGATAAGAAAAAGCAAGCAGCTAGCAATAACAAGGGCCTCTTTCTCTTTTCTTTCACTTTGAGTACAGTATTACTAAAGTTTATTCACCGCTTCCCTCATTCCAGGCACCATGTTGAGGAAATAAAGCCAAATATGACATCTGTATTTCCAGGGCACATTGTACTTTAAAAAAAATCTTCTTTGTAAACATCTGTAACTTTTCCTAAATGTTTCTACCTTAATATCAAGTTAACTGTAGGACAGCCAAGTATCTGGTACTTTATTTTTGCTTGGCCTGTCACAATGATATTGATTATTCACTACTTGAACACCTCTCAATTTTTTATACCAACTGGATACAATTCTCTTTTTTAATTTGTTTCTTTCTCTGACCAGTCTTTCAGAGTTCCTCTACCACTTTCTCTTCTACTACCTACGCTTTCTTACCAGCTTTCTATACTTTTGTCTTTGGCTTTGATTCTCATTCTCTACACTGTCCTTGGAAATCTTATTCTGTAGGTTATAGACTGAATGTTTGTGCTTCCCCAAATTCATATGTTCACGCACTAACTTTCAGCATGGTTGTATTTGGTGATGGGGAGTCTAAGGAAGTAATTAAGGTTAAATGAGGTTGTAAAGTGGGGGCCTCAGATCTGTTAGAATAGCAGTGTTATAAGAAGAGACTCCAGAGAGCTTGCTCACTCTCCATGTTCATGCACCCAGGAAAGACCATATGAGGACACAGTGAGAAGGTGGCCATCCATAACTCAGAAAGAGAGCCCCTAACAGAAACCCAATTTTCCAGCACCTTGATCTTGGACTTCCCAGTTTCTGGAACTGTGAGAAAATACATTTATGTTGTTTAAGCCACTTAGTCTGTGGTATTTTGTTATGGCAGCCTGAGCAGACTAATGTACCAACCATCCTTTGTCTGTAACTCCCAAACCTATGCTGACAGACAACAAACTCAGCCCTCTTGTCTCAGCTCCAGTTACGTATTTAGCCATCAGTTTGTAAGTCCTGAATGACTAACAGGAAGTTCATACTCAACATTTCCAAAGAATTCATTTTATCTCCCCTCAAACCTGCACCTCTGAATAGTTTACTTATCTGTGTAATAGTTTATTCATCACCTAAGCAAGAAAGTTGAAAATTGTTATTTCTTTATTGATGTCTGTCCTCTTCTAAGATACTTGAAGGCAAAAAGCCATGTCCTTGAACCTATCTATCTCTAGAATGAGATTCAAAACCTGGAAGTATATAGGCACTTAAAATTGAATAATGATTAGGTACACTCTGCATTTTGTCCACTATACCCCTATACTTTTGAGCGAGCCAGAATGACTCACTTGCCAGTTTCTGATGCCAATGGAACTAAACTATGACATCTTCTTGCCATTCTCCAAGCATCCCTTGCTGCTAGACTCACTCCAAATACTTTCTAATCCCACCAGTCTTGTAACCTACATTTTGAAAGGTAACTATCTTTAGTTTTTGGATTTGCCAACTTCTCTTTTTGATCTTGATTTCTTAGACCCTCTAAGGATTTTACCATGGAATTCCAATCCCAGATATTTATGTTTTGGGCATCTTGTACAAATTGTTTGACTCTAGCTCTTGTCATAAGACCCTGGCCAGAGTCACTTCAATCTTCTTTGAGGTGGGGTAGGCTTATCTACGTATCTTAACAATGATAGTAATAGTGATTTATTGAGGGTTTACTATGGGCTGGTTTAGTGCTAAGCATTTTACATAGATATTCTCATTCATTTTTCATACTAATTCTATAAAGGAGATAGTTACTATTTCCATTTTGTCCTTGAGGAGACTAAAGTTTAGGGACATAACTTATTCAACGTCATACAGCTAATAAGTGACAGAATGCAGATTGGTGCAGATTGGAATCAAATCAAAGTCTTAAGCACTAAGCTTTGAAACACAACTAGAGATTTTCCAATTGTTAATTAGTAGATCAAATGTAAGTATCACATATGTGGTGTGAGCCCAGCTCAGAGTACATCCTGTCAATGCTGTATAAATTATCAGTATGAATGAGTTCAGAGGTTGCTTGCTCAACTATTGAGCAGTGGTCATTAAAATAAACACCTGGGCTAAGACTAGGAGCAAAAATGATCTGAGTCCTGCAAGCCCATGTGGAATAGAAAGTTTATTATTTCAGAGAAATAGGATTAGAAGAGACTACTTCTGTCACATATCAGAAGTGATTTAAGAAGCTTAATCACCCTTGGGCATGGGATAGAGCTTCCCTTAATGTTTTTCAAGAGGAATGTCATGGGCTGAGTCTTCTGTCCTAAGTGCAGCTGTGGAGCATATAAAATAATTTGCCTTCCATAAAAAAACACTTGTTTCTAATTGGAAATGTAATGGATTAACCAAATGCCACACATGTGACTCTTAAGGAATCTATTTAAAATAATAACCTATTTAGGAATAATCACTTAAAGTGTATCCTCTCTAAGCTGCTCCTGGAGGCAGGACACTTAAATTAGTTTAACAAGAGTGTTGTAAAAAGAAAATTTACAAACTGCTTGTTTTATCACTCTGTTTTACAGTTGGCTGTTCTTGCAAATGCACCAGTGTTATTAGGTTAATTTTGTTCTGTATCCTAATGCATTGAATAAGAGGAAATGAAAGTGTGTCTTAAACAGACACATTTTTCCTTGGTTAAATTTGGCAGGGACTGTTCAGGATAGTGTCTCTAAGAGTAAGGTCAATACCTCAAAGGAGGTCAAAGAATATCAAGAAATACCATGGAGAAACGAATTGAGAGAGCTCTAACAAAAATCGTTTCCTTCCTATGAATAACCATGTATTCTATGTCTTAATGTCACACTTCCTTTGCTCTGTTAATAACTCCTTTTCCTCTGCCATCCACCTGTCTACCCACCTTATTAGCAAATTAAAGAATATTACATCGGACAATGAGTTGCTATGTGTGCACACATGTTATTGAGTGAAGAGCTTAGAGAAAATTTACCAACTAAAATACAACAGATAGAGGGGAATTTAAAAGTTATCATAAGCAGCCTTTTATTTACTTTACATCTCATAAGTAAAAGTTACGTGTATATATTCATTGAAACATGAGAATGTCCCCATAGAGCACTTTGTCTATAGGGCATATATAAAGTGATAAGGCAATATGGCTGATATGGGTTATCCAAAGATAAAGAAAAATTTCATTGTGTATTAAAAAATAAACAAATTTAAGACCAATGAAATTACTTTTCAAGCATTTGTATTAAATAAAAAATCACTTAGGGGCCCTCCAATTGGCCAAAATTTAGTACACGGGTTCTTAGCCTGGAATTCATAGACTCTCCAACTGCCCTCCAAAGGCTCTGTGAACTTTTAGGGGAAAAATATATAGCTTTCATTTCACTATCCTAACTAAAATTGATAACTGCCTTCAATTATTAAAATAGGAAAAAAATTACAACACAGCATTAGTAGCATCTATGATTTTGTCACCAATAGCCATCACAAAGATTTTCATATCACATTAAATTACAACAAATATACTGAAAAATCGTTACACATATTTTGAAGTTATGGTAATTATTAAATGTATCACTTGATCTTACTTAATTACTAGTAAAGAAGCACATATATTACTCCTGGTATGAACCATATAAAATTGTCAATATTTGTACATTTTCTACCTAAAAATGAAAGTTTTGTTTTGAAAGAATTTTTTTGTTAATTTTATGTGTTTCCTTTTATGCTTTGGAAACATTTTTCTGAAAAGAGTTCCAAGGATGTCTCACACAACTGAAGGCATTAATGGTACAAAAGTAGTTTAAGAATTCCAGTGGTTAAAAAGTCTTGACTCTTACTTCAGACAGACATTGATTTGACTCCTAGTTTTATCACTCAATAGTTGTGTGACTTTGAGTACATTACTTCCCCATTTTTTTAAACTTTTTTTTTAATGTTTATTTATTCTTGACAGAGAGACAGAGCATGAGCAGGGGAGGGGCAGACAGAGAGGGAGACACAGAATCAGAAGCAGACTCCAGGCTCTGAGCTGTCAGCACAGTGCCCGAAGCAGGGTTTGAACTCACAGGATGTGAGATCATGACCTGAGCTGAGGTCAGAAACTCAACCGACTGAGCCACCCAGGTGCCCCAACTTCCCCATTTTGTCAAATGAGGTCAAATGGAGACTATACACTGATTTCCTCATAGAACTAAGGAAGATGCTTCATGCTCAATGGAATGATACTCAATACATGTTACCACTACTCTTATTTCTGTAACTGTATTTGTTGTTTTTCTTGTTTTAAAAAATTAAATAAAGATGTTTTGTGTGTGTGTGTGTGTGTGTGTATTTAAATTACTTGATAGTTGTTATGGGTTGAATTATGTGCCCCAAAAAGATATGTTGGAGTCCTAACCCCTAGCACTTGAGAATGAACCCTTATGTGGAAACAGAGTCTTCAAAGAGGTAATCATATTAAAATGAGCTTATTAGGGTAGACCCTAATCCAATCTGACTGGTGTCCTTATAAAAAGGGGCAATGGAAAATGTGGACCCAGAGACAGACATGCACAGAGGGAAGACCAAGTAAAGACCAAGGATTAGAATGGTGGGTCTATAAGCCAAGGAATGCTAAAGACTGTAGACAAACCACTAGAAGCAAAGAAGAGCCAAGGAAGGATTCTCCTATAGGTTGCAGAGGGGGAATGACCTTGATTTCAGACTTTGAGACTCAGAACTGAATCAATTCATTTCTGTTCTTTTAAACCACTCAGTTTTTAGTACTTTGTTGCAGCAGTGCTAAGAAAGCAGTAAAATAGCATTTTTAATGTCTATTTTTGGTACATCTATTTGTATACTTTTTTGAACACAGTGCAGTTTCATACATGTATCTGTGTGTATATATGTATGCATTTCCCTATTTATCAATGGGTTCTTAAGGCTCTTTTTAAATTTCTTAACATGAATTAGAAATTAACATTAAAAAATACCTCATAGGGGTGCTTGGGTGGCTCAATGGGTTGGGCGTCTGACTTCAGCTCAGGTCATGATCTCGCAGTCTGTGGGTTCAAGCCCTGCATTGGGCTCTGTGCTGACAGTTCAGACCCTAGAGCCTGCTTTGGATTCTGTGTCTCCCTCTCTCTCTGTCCCTCCACCACTCATGCTGTGTCTCTCTCCATCTCTCAAAAATGAATAAACATTAAATTTTTTTTTAAAAAAGCTCATAAATGACCATACGTTTTAGAATCATTATAAAAAGTACATGTTTAAAGTGCGATAGGAACTGAATTATATTGATGAGTAACAACAAAAAAGGCAACATAGACCAATGATGTTTTACTCCTCATGGGTTAGAGTACACAAATTCTAATTTGTCATGAAACACTGCCCATTTAAAATGAAGTCTATGATCACTCTCTGTACAGAATGATGTCATTGAAAGGCCTTGCCTGGAAAAAGAAGCTGAAGAATCAATTTCTTTCTGCTATAAAAGAGTAGCATTGTGATCAAATTGGTGTTTCGCCTCATATAGTGTTGTGTTCTCTGTGCTATTCTAAAGGTCAGAAGGGGTTCCAGGAATTACTTGTCACCTGCGGTGTTTCTTAAGCAAAAGCACTAAAACCTGAAAAAAAAAAAAACTAAAAAGAATTCTTCAATGTAAGCTTTTAAGAAAACAATCATATGTCCTGATTTCTAAGATTTGCATCCATATGAAAAATATATTGTATTGTCTTTGGAATATGGACATCATCACCAAGGTAAGGTGTTTGTCAACCACTAATGCCTGAAGAACTTAGCCATAGGTGCAGGAAAAACCTATGCTGTTTGGGGCCAGATTTACATGTTCTTGAATTTAGTGAGACAACAGTCAGCTATTCAAAATATTACTTCTCTTATATGCTATTTTTCTACAGTTAGAGAAAAAAATTATATTTTTTTTCTTTTTCTTAGGACATAATGCTTTCCCTTTGAGCTTATTTTGATGTTGTTTGAATGGAAATGAAGAAATGTACAGGACATAAAATCCCCACATAATAGCATTTATATTCACATTTTTCATCCAGACAATTTTCGTGCAAATAAAATAAGAACCCTTCTCATTCAAGTATTCCATGACGCCATGTGTTCTGGTCTTGGTGAGAAGACATGAAGGAATAAAGAAAAGGTCATAACAGGCTGAGAAAAAAAGTTGGTGGTTTCAATCTTCAGTAGCTAAAGATATATTTTTAAAATCTCATCAGAGTGTTAACTCCACACTGCTACCTTAAATATTCTAAAGGATTTCTGCTTCCACTCATGAAGGATTAACTTCTAAAGAAATTAACCTTCTCCTCTAAACAATTATAAATTTAGGAAAAAGTGAAGTAATTGTTTTTAGACATTGGATTCTACACAGCACGGACAGGTGATTTCTTAGAAAAGGGGAAGCTGAACACGAGAACTGCCAATGGCAGTTTTTCAGGGCCTGGGGAAAGAGAGAATCCAAACAGCCTGGAGATCTTGCTGCCTTGAAGACACAGAAATGAGAGAGGAGGAAAGTGTAGGCACTTCAAATGTGCATGGCCAAGAACTGGAGAGGAGAGAGCTGTACCAGAGGGAGCTCTGGAGATCAGGGGAGAAAGTCGTCCCCAGCCTTGGGCTGAGCACGAATCTGCACAGAGGCGAGGTGGAACTCCTGAAGGCAGAGGAAATAACCACAGGAGAGCGTAGGTCAAACATCACCAAAGTCACACCAAGCAGGCAGTAGAGTCTGTGTTCCAAAATGCTAGAGGGGGAAAGATCTCAAGACACAAGGGATAGCAACTTCACAAAGGGTCTCACTTTTGTGGTGGAGCTAATAAATCCCTTGAGTAAAGGATGGGCTGAACTTCTGTTCTTAAAGCTGAAAAGCTTAAAAGGATCAAAGTTATTCCAAGTAACT
Organism: Prionailurus bengalensis; assembly: GCF_016509475.1. Lineage (NCBI taxonomy): Eukaryota > Metazoa > Chordata > Mammalia > Carnivora > Felidae > Prionailurus > Prionailurus bengalensis. The sequence continues at coordinate 150,399,227 of NC_057343.1, read as the reverse complement.
TAACTGTGTGCTGAAAAAAAAAAATCCAACACTCTTTAAAGGACAACAAAATTAACTCACAACTGTAAAATTCACATCTAATTAAAAATTACAAGGGTTATAGAAAAACGGAACTCAACCAGGAGAGGAAAAACAATAGACACAGAAACAACAAATATTATGAAATTATCAACTTTTTAAAACAGCAATTCTAAGTATCACAAATAACAATATCAGAGTGCCTAAATAGGTCAGTCAGTTAGGCTTCCAACTTTTCATTTCGGCCCAGATCATGATCTCATGGTTTATGAAACTGAGTCCTGTGTGGGGCCCTGAGCTGAAAGTGCAGAACCTGCTTAGGATTCTTTTTCCCTGTCTGCCTCTCTCTCTCTCTCTCTCTCTCTCTCTCTCTCTCTCTCTCTCTCTCTGTCTCTCTCTCTCTTCCCCTCCTTCCGTCCCTCAAAATAAGTGTATAAACTTAAAAAAATATCAATATTGCCCTCATAATGAAGCCAACTCAGGCTGTCCTATTTTATTTTTTTAATTTTGTTAATTTTTTAATGTTTATTACATTATTTTGAGAGAGAATGAGAGAGAGAGTGAGCAGGGGTGGGGACAGAGAAAGAGAGGGAGAGAGAGAATCCCAAGTAGACTATGTGTTGTCAGTGCAGAGCCCAAACTCAAGAAATCACAAATTATGAGAAGGTATTTGAGTATTAAACATAGTTCTCAGCTTCTCGTAAGCATGGTAAAAAAAGAGAGTAGGAATATAATATATATTTGCTCTTATTAAAAAAAAACAAAACAAAACAGGAGCACCTGGGTGACTCAGTCAGTTATGTGTATGACTTCGGCTCAGGTCATGATCTCATGGTCCACTTTTTTTCTAAAATAGACCTTTTATACACCATACACAAAAATAAACTCAAAATGGATGTAAGACCTAAATGTAAGATGGGAAACCATCAAAATCCTTGAGGAGAAAGCTGGCAAAAACCTCTTTGATCTTGGCCAAAGCAACTTCCTACTCAACACATCACCAGAGGCAGGGGAAACAAAAGCAAAAATGAACTGCTGGGACCTCATCAAAATAAAAACCTTCTGCACAGTAAAGGAAACAATCAGAAAGCTAAAAGGCAACTGACAGAATGGGAGAAGATATTTGCAAATGACATATCAGATAAAGATTAGTATTCAAAATCTATAAAGAGCTTATCAAACTCAACACCCAAAAAACAAATAATCCAGTGAAAAAATGGGCAAAAGACATCAATAGATACTTCTCCAAGGAAGACATCCAGATAGCCAACTGACACATGAAAAAATGCTCAACATCACTCATCATCAGGGAAATCCAAATCAAAACCACAATGAGATACCACCTTACACCTGTCAGAATGGCTAACATTAACAACTCAGGCAACAACAGATGTTGGCAAGGATGTGGAGAAAGAGGATCTCTTTTGCATTGTTGGTGGCAGTGCAAGCTGGTGCAGCCACTCTGGAAAACAGTATGGAGGTTCCTCAAAAAACTAAAAGTAGAACTAACCTACGACCCAGCAATTGCACTACTAGGTATTTACTTCAAGGGATACAGGTGTGTTGTTTCGAAGGGACACATGCACCCCCATGTTTACAGCAACACTATCAACAATAGCCAAAGTATGGAAAGAGCCCAAATATCAATCTATGGATGAATGGATAAAGAAGAACTGGTATATGTATACAATGGAGTATTATTTGGCAATCAAAAAGAATGAAATCTTGCCATTTGCAACTACGTGGATGGAACTGGAGGGTATTCTGCTATGTGAAATTAAAGTAAGACAAGTATATGACTTCACTCATATGAGGACTATAAGAGACAAAACAGATGAACATAAGGGAAGGGAAACAAAAATAATATAAAAACAGGGCGGGGGGGACAAAACAGAAGAGACTCATAAATATGTAGAACAAACTGAGGGTTACTGGAGGGGTTATGAGAGGGGGAATGGGCTAAATGGGTAAGGGACATTAAGGAATCTACACCTGAAATCATTGTTGCTCTATATGCTAACTAATTTGGATGTAAATTTTAAAAAAGTAAAAAATAAAACAAGTTAAAATAAAAATAAATATAAATAAATAAAAATAGTGAAATTAAAAAAATAATAAAAAAATAAATAGACCTTTTAATTTGTTCAACTGAGTAGGCACAGTACAGGCTTCAGGGTTATGTTCCATAAAGTTTGAATAGATGATGTTGCTTCGGCAAATTTTAAAGGCAGGTGTTCCCAATCAATTGTACTATAAGCAACATTGGTAGCACTTACACAGGGTGTTAGGTTTTTGAGTAACAGTGCAACCTGATGGACCAGCCAGATTAAATAACTTGCTAAGGCTAACTCTAAAATAAGTGAATAACTGAAGTAGATATTATTCAATAGAATTAAATTTTTAATAGAAGTTGGACAACTGCACACCAGGAGAATCCTTTTGAAGATCAGAGTTTGAGTATTTATTCTATAAAAAATTGGAAGAAAGTCCATCAGCTTGATCAGATTCATTGTAAAGTGAAGCCACTATAAAAATAATGTTATCTTAAATTCTCTTGGGAATATAATTTGATTGAAATAAAGATTTTAATAAAATAATTGTCAATTGCAAAATTATATCTATAATATCTCTAGCAGTAAGCAATCAGAAATTTAAACTAAAGAGCTATTGACAATAGCCTCAAGATTAGTAAATACTTCGAGATAAATCTGATAAAATATGTATCAATCTTGTACTAACAATTATAAAACTCTGAGAGAATTAAAGAAAAGTTAAATAAATGGAGAGAAACACAGAATGTAGAGGGTCAGAAGAACCTAATAGTGTAATTCTTCCCAATCAGGTTTATTGATTTAATGTAATCCCTGTCAAAATCCCAGAACATATTTTTTGGAGAAATTTACAAGTTGATTCTAAAATTCTTATGAAAATGCAAAGGACCTGGACTAGCTAAAATAGTCTTGAAAAAGAATAACAAAATAGGAGAATTTAAACTATCTGATTCAAGATAAAATCAATATGGAGAAATCCATTGCATCTCTATACACTATTAACGTTGCAGAAAGAGAAATTAAGAAAACAATCTCATTTACAACTGTACCAAAAATAATAAAATATGCTTTAATAAACTTAGCCAAGGAGGTGACGACTTATACTCTGAAAACTATAAAACACTGATGAAAGAAACTGAAGATGACACAAATAAATGGAAAGATATTCCATGCTCATGGATTGAAAGAACCAATATTGTTAAAATGCCCTTACTACCCAAAGCAATCTACAGGTTTAATACAGTCCCCATCAAAATACCGATGGTATTTGTCACAAAACTAGAACAAATAATCTTAAAAGCTGCATGGAACCACAAAAGACCCCGAAGAGCCAAAGCAATCTTGAAAATGGAGAACAAAACTGGAGCTATCACAATCCCAGGTTTCAAGAACACTACAAACTATAGTAATCAAAACAGTACGGTACTGGCACAAAAATAGACACACAGATCAATGGAACAGAACAAAGGCACTGGAAATAAACCCATGATTATATGGTCAACTAATCTATGGACAAACGAGGAAAGAATATGCAGTGGGAAAAAGACCATCTTTTCAAAAGATGGTGTTGGGAAAACTGGACAGCCACATGCAAAAAAATGAAACTGCACCACTTTCTCACATCATACACAAAAATAAATTCAAAATTCATTAAAAGCCTAAATGTGAGATTTGAAACCATGAAAATCTTAGAAGACAGCACGGGTAATAATTTCTCTGATACTGGCCATAGCAATATTTTTCTAGATAGGTCTCCTGAGACAAGGGAAACAAAAGCAAATATAAACTATTGGTGGCGGGGGTGGGCTGGGGGGCTCAGTCAGTTGAGCGTGGGACTTCGGCTCAGGTCATGATCTCATGGCTCTTGAGTTTGAGCCCCGCATCAGGCTGTGTGCTGACAGCTCAGAGCCTGGAGCCTACTTCAGATTCTGTGTCTCCCTCTGTCTCTGCCCCTGCCCCGCTCATGCTGTCTCTCTCCTTCTCAAAAATAAACATTCAAAAAAAATTAAACTATTGGGACTACATCAAAATAAAAAGCTTTTGCACAGCAAAAGAAACAATCAATAAAACTAAATGGTGATCAAGAATGCAAGACATTTATTTGTAAATGATATATTGGATAAGGAGTTAATATCCAAATATGTAAAGGACATATTGAACTCAACACCAAAAACAAAGGCAAGCCAACTTAAAAATGGGCAGAAGATCTAGATACTTTTCCAAAGAAAACATCTAGATGGCCAATAGACACATGAAAGGACGCTACACATCACTCATCATCAGGGAAATGCAAATCAAAACCACAATGAGATAATACCTCATGGCTGCCAGAATGGCTAAAATCAAAAACACAATAAATAAGTGCAGGTAAGGATGTGGAGAGAAGGAAACCCTTGTGCACTTTTGGTGGGAATGCAAACTGGTACTGCCACTGTGGAAAACTGTATGGAGTTTCCTCAAAAATTTAAAAATAGAATTACCCTACAATTCAGGAACTGCAGTACTGGGTATTACCTGAAGTATATGAAAATTCTAATTCAGAAAGATGTGTGCATCTATGTTTAATACAACATTTATGAAAACCAAATTATGGAAACAATCCAAGTGTCCAATGTTAGATGAATGGATAAAGAATATATGTGTGTGTGTGTGTATATGTGTGTGTGTGTGTATATATATATATATATATACATATATATATGTGTATGTGTGTGTGTATACATATATATATATATATATATATATATATATATATATATATAAAACCAAGTATATATATAATGGAATGTTATTTGGCCATAAAAAGAATGAAATGTTGCTGTTTCAGCAACATGAATGGATCTGGAGAGTACAATGCTGAGTGAAATAAGTCAGTCAGAGAAAGACAAATAACCATATGACCTCACTCATATGCGAAATTTAAGAAACAAAACAAAGGAACAAAGAAAATAAGAAATAAACCAAAAAGCAGACTCTTAATTATAGAGAACTGATGGTTGCCAGAGAGGAGGTGGGTGGGGGGATGGATGAAAGAGATGAAGGGGAGTAAGAGTACCCTTATCATGATAAGAACTGAATAATATATAGAACTGTTGAATCAGTAAATTGTACACCTGAAACTAATATAACATTGTATGTTAACTATACTGGAATTAAAATTTTTTAAAAAAGAAAACACAACACACACACAAATAAAGCTATGTTAATCAAGATATTAATGAATTATTAATATATTATATTAATATATATTATTATATATTATATTATAATTTAATATTATTATATTATTTTTTATTTGTTATAATTTTTTAGAAATAGATTCACACATACATGGTCAAATGATTTTTAACAAAGGTTGGAAGTTGATTCACTGAAGAAAACAATCTTTTTAGCACTGTTGACATGCTAGAAAATTTGGATACCCATATGTGAAAAAAATCAACTTGGATTTTTACATTGCACCATAAAAATTCTTTTGTAATGCATCACAGATCAAAATGTAAAACCTAAAGCTATAAGATATCTAAAAGAAAATGAAGGAGAGAATATTTGTGATGTTGGATCAGGTAAAGCTCCAAAACATGGTCCAAAAAAGAAAAATAATAATTGGAATTCACCAAAATTCAAACTTGTTTTTTAAAAGACACTGATAAGAGAATGAAAGGATAAGTCACCGACTGAGAAAAAGTATTTGTGACTCACATATATGTTAAAGGAGTTGTATCCACAATCTACAAAGATCTCAAAACTCATTAATAAGCAAACAATTTAAGGGAAACATGGAACAATTGAACTCTTTTCCAATAGGCATGTATTTATGGCAAATAAGTGATGATGTGAAATGATACCCACTGTCATTAGCCACTAGAGAAACGCAAATTAAAATTATCAGTGAGGTACAACTTATAACCTGTTAGAATTGGTAACACTAAGAAGACTTATCATACCAAGAGTTGTTGAGGATATGAAAATCTGGAACTCATATTCACTGTATAATAGCTGGTGGGAATATAAAATGATACAACCATCTTGAAAACAACTTACCAGTTGTTTAAAAAGTTAAAGATACACCTGCCATATGACCCCACCATTCCTATTTCAGATATTCAAGAATTCAAAATTTCTGACTCACGTACACTGCTTCTCAGAAAAATACCAGCAGATATTCTTCAGCATATTTAGAAGATAAACCAAGAAGAAAAAAGAAAATGGCCCAGGACAAAGGGCTCACACTGAGGAGAGAGGCAGGGTTTGTAGTAACGGGAAGTTTCAGGAAAGTAGGAGGTCTGCAGTGAGAAACCTGAGAAGACTGGAGCAGAAAGGTGCTTTTTAGAGGAGAGAAAAATCACAATTGATAGATTATATGATACATTTAACAGTGTGGAAAATTTTATTAAAAAGTAGAAGGGAACTATAAGGGATAAGAGAGAAATAAATGAAAAAATAAGGAACTGATGCCAGAAGAAAATGAAAAATTTACTGACCAGTATATAGTCTTAATATACTGTCTCAGGTATGAACAGTATTTTTATACATATTAATTAAAACACCAGATATTAATTTAATTAAAAATTGGTATATATTTTATAGGAAAGATTGGGTAAGAGAGAAAATGAGTAAGGGAGCTGAATAATTTACTATAATAAGTATTTGTTGCAAACCAACTCAAGTCAATCAAGTTCTGAATAAACCCTTCGATGTTTTTTTTTTTAATTAACACAGAAGCCTCCAAAAATTTAAGTCGGTGAATTTTAGCTATTTTTTAACATCCTCTAACCACACTTTAATGAAAAAAGCAAGTCTCAGAACAAATTATGTCACATGTTTTCACCTATTACATAAATAATCAGCAAACAGGCACATAAACAGTTCTACAATTCAGAGGGTCTCTGTTCTCATATTTTCAGGTGTACTGACCACACCCAGCACAGAGTTCATAAGAGACTAACAAGGAAATGTTGTTGTTGTTGTTTTTCCCATGTTTATTTATTTTTGAGAGAAAGAGAGTGGGAGCGGGGGAGAGAGAAAGAGACCGAAAATCCAAAGCAGGCTCTTTGCTGTCAGCACAGAGCTTGGATATGGAGCTCAAACTCATGACCTGAGCCGAAGTTGGACGTTGAACTAACTGAGCCACCCAGGTGCCCCAACAAGACGATGTTTTTAAGGCCAAACTCAGTTAATCTTATCAGCAATTGACAACCAGAGTCTTCTCGAATTAGGCTTTTGAGAGGACTCTCTAGGAATTAAACCTGGCATCAACCTTAAGCTCAAATTTCAAAATTCAAATTTCAAATTTCCCTTTATAAGCCACTAATTCACCAATGGAAACCTCATTTTTTTTACATTTATTATACTAATTATCAAATCCTGTGGTGTAGGGGGAAAAGAAGCAAGACAAACATTTGTAGTGATAGCCTCTAGAGGGTGGGTTTCTGTAGCTGTGTCCAAGAGATGACTAGGGTTGTCACCACACACAGGATGCCATTAAAACAACACATACATGTCTCATTCTGTGCTAAAATATTTTTTATTAAGTTTTTAATTTTAATTCCAGTTAACATATGGTATTAGTTTCAATACAGTAATTCAGCACTTCCATAACTCACCCTGGGCTCATTACAAGTTGTGATAAAATATTTTAAAGTATTATAGATAGTATGATGAAAGCCAAGAGATAAATGCTGAAAATGAATAAAAGAACTAGAAATATAAGCATATTATTTAGAAACTTGAATGTACTATGAAATAGAAGCTTTAAGAGTTTCAACTGGTGGTGCACATGGGTGGCTCAGTTGGTTGAGTGTCCGACTTCCGCTTGGGTCATGATCTCACAGCTCATGAGTTCGAGCCCCACGTCGGGCTCTGTACTAACAGCTCAGAGTCTGGAGCCTGCTTCAGATTCTGTGTCTCCTTCTCTCTCTGCCCCAACCCACTCGCATTCTGTCTCTGTCTCTCTCAAAAATAAATAAACATTAAAAACATTAAAAAAGAAAAGTTTCAGGTGGTTACGCCTAGAGATTGAGGGGTGAGGTGATGTGCAGAGTGGGGCAAGGAACCACCTCTGCATTTCATTTTAATTCTTTTGGTACTATTTAAATAGTTTTCAAGCCATACACAAGTATTTCTTTGCTAAGCATAAAATTAATTTGAATAAGATAAAAGATGAAAAATAACAGCCAGGATAGAAATCCTTTCTTGGGGAAATGAGAAGCACTTCTGCCCTCCTAAGTGGGAGGAAAGGATAAAAGCTTCCAGGCTCCCTTTTCTGAAACGTTTCAGAAAACGTTTCAGTTGTTCCTGGCTTCCACTATGTATGCAGGCATTTTTGTCATTCTCTTTTGAATAAAGGGTAAAAGATAGATAAGATGATAGTAAAATTAAAATTGCACACTAAATGGAATATAGATTAAGTACTGAAAGGAATGTGCTTTGCTTCAAATCAACAAAACCCCACAAAGGGTTCAAGACCTTGGATCAAATAAAAATGAATAAAACTACTTAGGAAATTCCCTGTGTCACACACAACTAGGTTGGGTAAAGCTTTTATAAGGAGAACTAGAGAGACAGAGCTCATCCAGGCCTGAGGTAGCCCACAGGTACAGAGCACCCATCCTGTGTCAGGCATTGCCAGCGGCTGCACCAGAGCTAAGTGATGAGCATGACAACCCCCGTTGTCAATGTGTTCATATCCGAAGACAAACACAGGATAGTCTGCTGATGGATATTATCCAATGTTGCTTGCCATAGTAGTCTTTAAACGTGCATGTTGGTACACAGGCCTTTTTTTTTTTTAACTTTTTAAAAGTTTGTTTATTTTGAGAGAGACAGAGAGAGAGCGAGAGAGAGAGCACACAAACAAGTATGGTGGCAGAGAAAGAATCCTAAGCAGGCTGTGCACAGTCACCATGGAGCTCAAAGTGGAGCTTGAACTCACGAACCATGAGATCATGGCCTGAGACAAAATTAAGAGTAGGATGCTTAACTGGCTGAGCCACCCAAGCACCCCGGTATATCTGGCTTCTTATAAAAGGTTTCTCCTACTAGGAATGAGTGAACTCACTTTTGGAAGAACTAACTTCCATTCATCAAAGTTCTTTAAGACTTCACTCAAGTTTCACCTGTGCTTTGAAGCTTTTCTCTGCTTCCCTCACTGTTTTAGAGCCCCCTCCCCCACCCCTGCTCCTCTCCTTCAGCCCATGTCATGCATATTTCCATCATGGTACTTACCAGCTTAGCTGTAATTGTTGCCTTTCTAGACTATCTTTTCCAAACAGACTGCAAATTTTTTGAGAACAAGGATCAGTAGTCCTTATCGTTGTTAAATAATAACATAATGCTAGGGACAGAGGTGCTCAGTTAACGTTTGCCAACTCATTAGTAAGAAATTTATTCTGGGGGATGCTAGTGGAGACATGGGTTGACATCTAAATTGAAATTTCAGCATGAATAGGAAGGCATTTACAGGCAGATAAGTGTAAAGCACATTTTAGAGAAAGGGAGAGTGAGTTCAAAGATACAATGATTGAAACACCATGGGGTTTTCACAAAATTGCTTACAATTCAATTGCTATAATTAAATGTAATTCAGATTGCTGAGAAGGGGGAATATTGGAAATACGATTGCAAAAATAGTCAGGGATCCAATCACTAAAAGCTTTATGCTACATTTATATGGGCTTCATCCTGTAGGTCATGGGGTAATATTTACATTTAAGCAGAGAAGTAATAAGATGTTTACCTTTTTTTCACAAATATAAGAGTTTATTCTTTTTTAAATGTACATAGTATACATTCATCATAAAAATTCAAGACAATATAGAAAAAAATATAAGGAAAAAAAGGTTAAGAAAGTACAAGAAAAAATTTTTAAATGTCTACCTCCTTGACAAATCACCAGTAATATTTAGGTGTCTACCTTTCATGCACCTCTTTATATATACCCTCAGATACGAAATATACATTTACATAAATTCAATTATATAGTATATTCTATTTTTATTGTGTAAACATTTTTAATTCTCTCCTCCTGTTTTAATGTATCTACTCCTTTCCACTTCTTTTCCTTCATTCCCACATGTTTAAGTGTATATATGTAAATCATCATGTATAAATACGATTTTTGCCATTATTTGAGAAAAATGAGTTCATGCAATGTACTATTTTCTTCACTTAGCTTTTGCCACTTCATATGTTGTGAAAACCTCTCTACATCAAGTAGTATAGATCTAACTCAGTCTTTCTCATGACTGTGTAATATCCTGTGATATGAATGTACCAGAACTTATTCAACCTTCTATCTGCTGAAGGACATCAGTGTGTGTTTGGATTTCGATACTACCAACTATGGTGCAGTAAACTTCCTTATAAGTATAACCCTTATCAATTGTTGTCAGAGTAAATTCTCAAGAGAAGGATTAATAAAGCATAGATTTAATTTTAAGAGATAGTGCCGGAATTATTTCTAGAAGTGGGGGGGGGGGGGTTGGGGAGCAGAGAGAGGAAAACACAGAATCTGAAGAAGGCCCCAGGCTCTAAGCTGTCAGCACAGAGCCTGACATGTGGCTCGAACTCACAGACGGTGAGACCATGACCTGAGCTGAAGTCGGATGCTTAACCGACTGAGCCACCCAGGCGCCATTTTTCCAATTTGTTAAGTGAGAAGTAGTGTCTTATGATTCCTTATTTGCTTTTCTCTGCGACGAGGAGTCAGCATCATTTTATACACGCACTGGACATTTGAATTGCTCACATGTCAAGTGCCTGTCAATTGCCTGTCAATATTGTTTGCCTATTATTATCTTACTGGGTTATTTAATCAATTTGTAAGAATTCTTTCTAAAGTATAGATATTAAAACTCCTTTGCAGACAAGGCATTTTACAATCATTATGACAAGTGAAAGAGTGAGAGTAGGCATTCCTGGAGGCAAGAAAACGGCAGACAAAACTACAGAAACCAAGTCCAAATGACGGATCATAAGCACCCAAACTGACCCCGGCAGCGCTCACGGAAAGCAAGACGATGGGATGTGGGGACCCCTGTTAGGCATCTCCTAACCAGAGCTTACTAATCACAGAGCCCTTGGCCTCTTGCACTTCAACTTCCATCTCAGTTCCCAGAGAAGATACAATACATATCCTGTGAAAGCAAAGCCATGACTCCAGTTAAGAGAACCAGAAAAAGCTCCCCCTTCCACACCAAGTCTTTGTGTGTAAACCAAAGACCTTGTACTCCTTGTTAGGTTCTTTGACAATAAATACATTTGTGACTCTGTCCGACTGAAAGATGTCTAATTATCCTTTGAATATCAGAAGAAATCATGCACTTTTTTCAGTAGAGCTTTTTCTGTTATGTTTTTATTATTTTTACCTCTTGAAAAATGGGTCACTCATATTTTGACATGTGGTAACACTCTAATGAGCAGGAAACATGATTTCTTAACCATAATTTCTTAAACATTTCAGAGTTACATCACAAATGAGTTTCCTGGAAGAACCAACCACTAGACATGGGTTTCTAGTGAAATCCTTGGCCCTCATTTAGTGAATAGATTCCATAATCATTATAACTGCCATATCCAGCCTTACTTGGTAGTGGAAAACAGTAAAAAGTTAGCTCTAGCTCCTATTTCCATGTACTGTTTGATGTGACTTCACCGAGAAATGGAAGTCTCTAAATAGTATTAATATGCAACAAAGACATTTAGAAGAAAAATTGTTAAAGATTTCAGGGTGAGATATGTGTGGTTATACTCAGCAAGCAATGTTTTGGGAATAAACTGTTTATTTAAATCATTTGTTTAAAAACTCTTTGGGACACTTTAAAAGAAAGGTGTTGTGAAAATCCAAAGAATGATTTATTCATATGCTTCAAAAGAGAGGAATTCAGCATGACAAAAGATTGGAAAATTCCAAAAAAAAAAAAATAGCTACTTGACTGAGGTACCAACTATACAGATGAATAATTTTATGTATATTTTTAAGGGTAAATTTTACTAATATGAATCTAGATATGAAGGATGCCCATTGTTTACCTTTGTCTTACTTTATTCTGAAAGAAAATTCTATGACCTTAAATTGATATATTTTCACACAACCCTACTAATCATAAAAATAACTTGTTTTCTTTCCTAAAGTTCTTACTATGGCCATTTAATCCTCATAATTGATCCATGAGAAAGGGAGGTTTTTTTCTTCCAGTTCAGAAAGCGTCACAAAATGGGTATGTTGCCTAAAATCACAGAACAAATAAAAAATAGCAGCGGGGACTTGCTCCCAGGCAAGCTTGATTTACACTGTCTGCATTTGTCCACTTCTCTAGAACTATTCTGGCCATGCAATTCCTGCTGTGGAGTCTTCTTTTCTCAATCAGCACTTTCCAGAGACCATGCACCAATCCACCAACAGAGACATAAGTGTATCAACCATAGATAAGGTGGTCATGCGCCCTGAATGTTTCAACACCATCGGAGTTTGAAATAAGACTGCCATTTGCCCTTCAGAAGTTCAAGGAAGTAGAAAAGTGCTAAGCAATGGTTACTTCATCACCCAAAGATGCTTTGGATGCATAGTAGAAATTCAAATGAATGTTTGTTTCTCTATCTTTAGAGCTCTTTCTCAAGCTTATGGTTATTAACATTCATAATCGTGATTTGCTGATTTATCAGTTTCCTTCACACGATCAGATGTATTCTACACAGATATTACACGAGACACAAACCACAAATACCATCATCCCTACATTGCTGCTGTGTGGCACAGAGGGGGCAGTGTTGTTTGCAAAGGTCTACAATCTTAAAGTGGTGGAGACATGTCTAGAACCCACATATTTTGACCTTAAGAGCATTGTTTATCAAAGAATTCATTCGAAAAATACTTTGGTTGAAGTAGAGGAGTTCTCCTTCCCCCAACAATGCCAACTCAGTTCCAAAAAGACCACTTGTGCCCTGAAGCTGATCTTTGTTTTATGCTGGGTGGCATAGAAAAGAGTAACAGAAAGCCAGCCAAGCTTCATTGAGCACATTTATTGTTCAATGACAAAGCTGAAATCACTTTGTTCTATCAGTTGACTTTCCACTGAACTCTGAAAAAAGTAAGCAATTACTTGGTGCATGCTATTTATCAGAATGAATGCTTGCTTGCTTTATTGTAAGCTTCCAGATTTGATCAGTCACACTAGAAATGATAATACCCTTCAGCAATTATGGTATTTGTCATTTGTTGCTCTATTGTATATTTCCCTAAGCTCCGGATGAAAAACAAATCTCTTTTGAGTGTTCCATGTATAAACCATTCAGTAACAGCTACAGTAGGAAGGGCTGCTCAGCACTGATGAAGCTTGGTTAACGAAAGTAATTGTGGATTTCCTTTCCCAGTTTTCAGCCTAAAACTTTCCACACAATAAAGTCCAGGTGGGCATGGTGGGGGGAGGGGCTGAATGTGCTTTAGATAGATGGTTAACTTCTGGCAAATAGTTTTTTATCCGTTGCTCTATTCTACTCTTTCCAAGAAACCAAAAGATTTGCCTGTTTTTTGATTTGGGGAATGTATTGTTTCTTCTCATTTTTTCAGTCTTGTAGAGAAAATAAGTTTGTTCTTTTGGGGATAAAACTTAAGTTCCCATCTAAAATTATGGTTTGAACATTTTTCCTGATACCAACTATTTACATTAAAACTCTCTCGGGGCGCCTGGGTGGCGCAGTCGGTTAAGCGTCCAACTTCAGCCAGGTCATGATCTCGCAGTCCGTGAGTTCGAGCCCCGCGTCAGGCTCTGGGCTGATGGCTCGGAGCCTGGAGCCTGTTTCCGATTCTGTGTCTCCCTCTCTCTCTGCCCCTCCCCCGTTCATGCTCTGTCTCTCTCTGTCCCAAAAATAAATAAAAATGTAAAAAAAAAAAAAGAAAAAGAAAAAAAAAACTCTCTTTACTCAGTAAATGTATAATGACTATTTATCTTTGGACAACATTATGGGGGGACAAATATGAGTTCATAAAGTCGTTTCATCTTTTCCCTGATGTAGAATTTGTGACCTAGTACCGTGACTAATACGGAAAGCTGGGATGAAAGAAAATACTTGCCACTCCAAATAACCAGGAAAAGCTTTATTATTAGAGGAATAAAAGGGAGAATGATAGAATTTTCAATGTATTCAAAGATAAACTACTTTCTTCTATGTGTATTTCAGTTCCTTCCAAGTATACATATGTGGCTGAGATTTGTTGTATAGAATTGTCAGCTATAACTCTGTCAAAAGTTGAGAGGTATCTACCAAAAATTATGGCATTAATTCTAAAATAGTTAGCCTATAGTTCCTCTTGTTCTCTGTATCAAAATATCAATATAAATTTTCCTAAAGGGCCATTCTTTAACAAAACAAGATCATATATTTTTGAGAGAATAGAGTTTTTCTATTATCTGTTGAAAAGGAAAGGCATCTATTCCTTCCAAAATTATATCAAATTATTAAGTTTAACATGAAAAAGAAAAGGCAAGTAATACCCTCAGACTTCTCTACACAGTACTCTGTTACCTGATTCATCAGTAGTGCACTCCTAATAACTCTGAGGCTTATGACATTCTGAAGGCACACAAAGAAAAGGTTAGCAGTAGTGACTAATGTTTTGCATTGAGTTAATAAAGTCCCGTCTGTCTATAATAGATTCTTGCACACAGAGTAAAAGGTATAAGTAGAATAGTACTCTAAACTGTTCTAGATCACTCCTAAAGGATTTCTCTACAAAGGATTTCTTTGTCATCACAAAGGTACTAAGTAGACTAGAAATAGAAGAGTTGTACCAATTTCTTGTTAATGTTTGCCTAGAGTTTAATTTGTTTGAGAGGTCAAGCCTTATAGTTTCTTGAATAGGAAATCAGACTGAAATTAGGTGGAATACCTTACAGACAGTGGGCCTACTTTGGGAGTTACTATACAGAATAAATCAAAGTCCTTTTCCACAAAACATCTCCTCAAATGTCTGAGGGTAGCAACCATATTTCCCCTGGCATGAATGGCTTCTTCAACCATTCCTCAAATGACATGACATCAAGTTCCTTCTACCACTCTCCCACCTTTCCAAATTATCCTGGGGAGGCCCAACTGATTCCAAGGAAAGAAATGTTATTACCAATGTCATTCTAGATATTACAGTATGAGAAATATCATCATGAATATGCCTTCAGATCACATTAGTTCTTGGAAAATAAATCACACAGTTGAGCCATACTGAATTTGCTGTCAGCCAATCCTAGAATTCTCTCCCATGCATGCTATCGCTAAACCAATTCCCCTCGTTGTGCTTTGATCCAAATTGTGTCTTTTGATTCTGGTTCAAGGCTTGTAACAATCCCTGTCAAATTTTGTATTGCTTGATTTTGCTTATTTTATACTATTCATTTGAATCCAGGTTTTGGCATCACTGTTTTCGCTGTCCATCTTGGCTTCGTGTCACTGGCACATGTGTAAAACACACACTCAAGGTTCTCACATGAATTGTTGGTATAAGTTTTAGGACATAAAAGGACATAAAATAGGACAGGGTTAGGTATTGTTATATGATATCTGATAACTGCCTCAAAGTTATCCATTAATTAATTAGCATCTTACAATGATTCAAACAGGTACTAATATATATTTTAAATACTCTGACAAGTATTATATGCCATGTGTTGTCTGTCTTATGCCTTGATGAATTCTAGTTACATCCTGCCTGCCATGTTTTTCTGATTTCTAAGTCAACTTACTCATTGAAAGTTATGGCCCTTGCTTTCAAAATATTTGGTCATAAAAACAGGAAACAAATAATTTACACACACTTATCTGGGTTTGCACTTTCACAAAATGTGTTTTTATGTCTTTTCCACTAGAAACCTCAAGTTTTTGTTAACTGTAATAAATAAATTTCTTGTAGAGCTCAAATTTATCTTATACATTGACAAAATCAAGTATCTCAAGGTTCCATTTTCTTTTCTTTCTTTTTTTGTTTTAAGAGACAGAGAAAGCATGAACATGAGCAGAAAGAGAGAGAGAATCTTAAGCAGGCTCCACCCCCAGCCACCGAGTACCCCCAAAGGTTCCATTTTCAAGGTTGGGTCACAGCTGTGTTCATCAACTGTAACTATTTACATGAAGATTAATGAGCTTCTGATTACCAAAGACTTCATATCTTTCTAATAAAATGGCATAAATTATTTTATAGTAGTTATAGTTCCTTTTTTCTCTACACTAATTTTTTTTTTTTTTTTGCTGGTCATAAGAGCTTATCTCTTTTTACCCAATTATTTTCTCATTTCTTAGTTACAATTTTGATGGTCTAGAATACTAGAAATGCTATTCATTAATGACTGAGCTCTTGTGTCCACAGATACTTCTAATACTCTCTTTTAAGGCTCTAGTTCAAAGTAAGGCAATATTCCTGAGTATAGTTCTCAAAGTACATGCTGGCCTCACTGTCATTTCTGCCATCATTTATTTTTTCCACTCCAAGTTGCTATTCCTATATTTGATATCTAATGCAGCAATAACATTCCTAATGATTTCCTAAGAATTTACAACCGCATGACTAAAGATATAATATACCAAATATATAAAGAGTCCATACATACTAATATAATAATATTGACTCAAAATTAATAAAATTAAATTTAATAGGCAGAGTTTTAGGAGGGTTACATTAATAGCTGTATTATTAAATAATTACATAATTAAAATAAATTGTGTGTTGTATTATAAATTATTATATAGTAAATGGGATGAAAAATAAAATCGTTAATAAAGTGTTAATTTTATAAAAATAAAAGATTATAATGGAAATATACGGCATTAAATCTTACTGATTTATTTCACTATCACCATTCTTAGAAGAAACAACTGTAAGTACCAGATATTTGTAATATAGTGCATCTTTAGTATCACCCTGACTTCATATAAAAGGCTAGCATAATTCATATAACTAGACAACCATCATTCCCATCAAGAGCTATCTCATAGTATCTAAACTAGGTCTTACCGTGTGATTAACAATAGAGCAGTCTTTCAGAGTAAGCAACCTAATGACTTAGAAAGATCATCAGATCCCTATATACTATAACTTGCCCCAGAAGTGGGGACAAGAAAAAACTGGAAGAAAATATAGAATCAAGATCTAAGGCAGTGGTTCTCACCTGGGACCAAGTTTGCTCCTCAGGATACGTTTTTGGTGTCACAGTTTGGGACATGCCACTGGGATCTATTTGGTTACTAGCCAGCCTGGACTACTAATAGCACTAATGCAGAATACCACTAATGCAGAAACAACTTTATATTTTAAAGCTATTTTTTTTGTTCTTTTTTTAATCCTAAGGGCATAGTACCTTGTATAAAGTCAATCTATTTTATACTGAAAAATCAAGGGACTGCCCATGGGATTATACCACCAACACTCTGACCTTCCTTTTTTCTCATATTATTAACAACCTTCTGAGCAGGAATTAGTCTTTATTGTTCAAGGTTACTTCTGATTAAACCCCTAAAAGGTCATAAACAAACTGCAAAAACACTCCTCCATAATCTCCTAATAATATAATCAATGTTTGGAAAAACAGTAAAACATATGGTTTGTAAAATGAAATGGAAGACTGTGTTTAAATGTCAGATTGACTACATAATCCATTAAAATGTGTTTATACATATTTCTCTTCAGAGCTGGATTGTTTTTCTAATATTTAAAGAGATTTCCCACAAAAAGATTCCAACTCCTGAAATGTCTACAAAATAATATCCTCAACTATATGTGAGAAAGACTTCAACAACTTGGATAATTGCCAGGAAAACAATGGATTTTTCCAACACTCTTTCAAATGTTTTGAGAAATGAGTTTTAAAGGTCACTGTACCATTGAGTTCATTCTCTCTTCTTAGTTCATACTCAAGTTTGTCTCATGTGCTGTTGGAAAATAATATTCAGGCATGACACAATGAATGTTCTAAACCAAAAGAAAATCTAAAATATGACTAGGTAAAGTGAATGAAGTTTTGTAGACATTAGATCTTTTTCAAAGATACTTTAATAGAACTATCTCCAACAATACTCATTTTCTGCACATAATCAAGCACCTTGTACCTGGAGAGGACTATAGCACCCAAGGGAGACTGAGGATGAAGTGAGGAGAGTGGAGGCAGAAATCAAAAAGGCGAATTTTTCATTGCTTTCCTATGAAGGCTGAATAGCACAGCTATCTGTTTTGTGTAAAACAGAGAATCCAAAGAGTAGCTTCAAGTATCACTGGGGTTTCAGACAGATAGAATCAATCTAACAGGATATCACAGGAGGGCAGTTTCAATTTCTTTCCCGTGTCCCTCTGGAGTTTAAAAGAGAAATAAGGAAAATCTATAATGATGGTTTTAATGAAGCACAAGTGCTTCTAATATTTGGAATTCATATTTCTGTGATGCTATAATATTTATGGTGGAAATATTTATATTCTAGCTTAGTGATCAAAGGAGATGAAAAATTCATTGTTTAAAGAGAATTAAGGAGTCGGAGTTATGACTAGAGTATACTTTTACACATTCATTCAACTAATATTTGTTAAGAATATATGTCCTGTGCAGATGATAAAAACAGAATGAAGGAGGATGTCAACCATACCTTAATTAATGTTTCCAGGGATTAGAGTGATAATAATAAGAAGGCTCTTTGCTTCTTCTCAGAGAAATGGATCAGAGCACACGAGTGTACATGTTAATATAAGAGGCCCAAAGCTCTTTTATGTTAAAAGACAATGTACTGGTTATGAAAGTAGTGTTTCTC
Organism: Prionailurus bengalensis; assembly: GCF_016509475.1. Lineage (NCBI taxonomy): Eukaryota > Metazoa > Chordata > Mammalia > Carnivora > Felidae > Prionailurus > Prionailurus bengalensis. The sequence goes on along the minus strand of NC_057343.1, from coordinate 150,380,376 downwards.
AGTTTTACATCCTTTGTTCTCAGCTTTGGGATACTAGGGCTAGGATTCAGCAAACTGCTCTTGTGTTTGCCACACAGCTATGTAAAGGGGTGTTAGAGGGAGCCTGGGAGGCTGGAGACCAATAAAGGGTGGGTTCTGGGGCTGGCTCCCTGTGAAGGTCACCACAGCCATTCTTCACCCCAGCACCAATAACCCCAAGTTTTTGTTCACTACCACTTTAAAAAGCCAAGCTTCATGGTGCCTGGGTGGCTCAGTTGGTTAAGCGTCTGAATTTGGCTCAAGTCACCATCTCATGTCTTGTGATCTCCTGGTTTGTGAGTTTGAGCCCCACATCAGACTCTCTGCTGTCAGTGCAGAGTCCGCTTTGGATCCTGTGTCCCCCTTTCTCTCTGCTCCTCCCCTGCTTGCTTTCTTAAAAATAAACATTTAGGGGCGCCTGGGTGGCGCAGGCGGTTAAGCGTCCGACTTCAGCCAGGTCACGATCTCGCGGTCCGTGAGTTCGAGCCCTGCGTCGGGCTCTGGGCTGATGGCTCAGAGCCTGGAGCCTGTTTCCGATTCTGTGTCTCCCTCTCTCTCTGCCCCTCCCCTGTTCATGCTCTGTCTCTCTCTGTCCCAAAAATAAATAAAACGTTGAAAAAAAAATTAAAAAAAAATAAACATTTAATAAAAAAGAAATAAAAAGCCAAACCTCATGGTGTTCCCCCCTGGAGTCGCCAGGATTCCCTGGCAGTGCTTGAAGGTCTGAGCTACACGCTGTTCCACCTCCAAACTTCTAAACCTTTATAGTTCCTGCATCTTTCTTCCTCCAGGCCTAAAAGGCATAGAGCTTCCTGTATAGCTTCCACTGCCATGATACATCAGTGTTTTCTTGTCTTTTCAGTCTTTAATACTAGTTCAAAATTATTTATAGTGAATTCTGTTAAAATAACAAGTGGTTTTTGACTGGACCCCAACTGATAGATTAAGTACCTGACAGCATGTTGTGCTGATTTCTGCTAAAGCTTTAACATTAGATGTTATCAGGATCACGACAGACCAAACAGCACACTGTCACATATTCAGGCAGAGCACTAAAGTCTTTTTGGTTGATGATATTTTGGGAGTAATTGTATGTGGTACATTATTTAAGCACACACACCTGTCTTTTTTTTTTAACGTTTATTTTTTTGAGACAGAGAGAGACAGAGCATGAATGGGGGAGGGTCAGAGAGAGGGAGACACAGAATCTGAAACAGGCTCCAGGCTCTGAGCTGTCAGCACAGAGCCCGATGTGGGGCTCGAACTCACGGACCATGAGATCATGACCTGAGCCGAAGTCAGACACTCAACTGACTGAGCCAGCCAGGCGCCCCCACACATGCCTGTCTCAAATGTGTTGCTATTTGGGAAACATTTAACATTTAGTGGCTTAATATTTAGAAAACAGACACATTTAAATGAATAAGATCAGATAAAAGAAAGATAAAATGGTACTGTTCTGCAAGTGGGTAGGTACATGCTATGAATATCTGTAGCATTTCTGTGTTTGTTACATTTAGTCTCCGAACACTCATTCAGTAACAAACATTTGCCATAATAGGGCTCTATTTTCCTGATTCTTATGGAGGCAATGTTGATGTTGGTTCATTTAGTCTTACATCTTCACTACTGCCCATGGTTTACAGCAGCAAAGAGGGGTGTGACAGCACCACGTTCATCTTACACGCAATGACATTAAAAAGCACATTCTGAATACAGTTGACTTTTTAATTTTTTTAATGTTTTATTTTTATTTTTGAGGGAGAGACAGAGCACAAGCAGGGGAGGGGCAGAGAGAGAGGGAGACACAGAACATGAAACAAGTTCCAGACTCTGAGTTGTCAGCACAGAGTCCAACACAGGGCTCGAACTCATGAACTATGAGATCATGACCTAGCCAAAGTCCCACATTTAACCAACTGAGCTACCCAGGTGCCTCTGAATACAGCAGACTCTTGAACCACTCAGGTTTGAACTGCCTGGGTCCTCTTAGACACGGATTTGTTTTCCCCACAAATACAGTACAGTACAATAATCTATTTTCTTATGATTTTCTTTACATTTTATTTTCTCTAGCTTACTTTATCACAAGAATACAGTAAATAATGCATTTTACACCCAAAAAATGTGTTAATTAACTGTTTATGCAATTGGTAAGGCTTCCAGTCAACAGTAGACTGTCAGTAGCTAACTTTGCGGAAGGTGAAAGTTCTACGCAGATTTTCGACCATGCAGTGGGTTGGTACGCCTAACCCCATATCATTCAAGAATCAACTGTACTTCCATTCACATCACACCAGGTTGGGGGTAGCATCTTACCATTTGCCTGGTTTGATCCCTATAAAGTAATGATTCACCTTTGCAATTTTTTTTTTCAAGTGCAAAACTGCCCTACCAACATAACTCACTGGACATATTACTTGATTATAGTTAAAAAATTCAATATTTCTCCTGGATGATATGTGGGATTCATCATTTTTTAAAAAGTTTAATAACTCAAGAAAGGTATTAATATTCTCTTCTAAAACTCCGAATACCTGAATGATTGACATTCTTCTGTACCAGATTGGTATTTTTGTACTTTTTCTCTGAGATCGTAGGAGAACTTTATTCTAAAACACCAGTGAGAACTTCTGTGACTTTCGTGGGTCTGTGCGTTTTGTGTTTGTATGTGCTATTAGACATACTCTGAGCAAAAGCGATCCCTTTAATTTTCCATTTAGAAGACAGTCTTTCATAAATAATGCTACTTATTAAAATGCTTACGTGATATGTGTAGAGGCCACTTTCAGGCAATAAGCTTGATCAATGGAAACCTAAGTAAGGTGGAAGTTGAATCCAAGCAGCTTCATTAAGTGGCCCACCTTGAAACAGTCATAGGTCCTAATTGACCAATTACAACCAGGCACAGTTCCTAAAATTACCAAAAAGGGAAAATTCCATACAGTCCCATACCTCCTCACTCAACTCTATAATTGTGGGTCCACTGCTTTGTGGTAGTCTCTCTTTTGCTGTCCTGTCCACAGCTCCTTTGTGGTGTATTCAATAAACATTTATCTCTCTACTTCTGCTTTGGGTGAGTTCTTTCACCACCTGCACCACTGGCGTCCATCTTACTGGGTTGCCCCACATTTGGTGCCCCCTATCCAATCGGGAGATCCCCACAATATGTATTTGGTTAATTTATATTCTTAGTGAACACTTGTTTTTTTCTCAAGGAAATTTTCTGAATCCTGTAACATCCATCTTTTCCCCTCACACCTAGGTCATGTCAGAGTGGATAGGACTTCTGCTACATTCTCCATGTTTGCAAAGATACCATAAAACTTTGAAGTTAATGGTTCCTAACCAATCCCATGTTGCATTTATCACATTCCCCACAAATGTGAATCTCTTCTAGGATTCCACTAAGAACATAAACATTGCTGGGAAGCACAGTTTATGAGGCCTGCTGTGTGGTCTCTGTTGACATTTCCCCCAGTTGTTTAGATACATAAAAAGATTTTCTTCTAATCGTCACACAGATGTGTACAGAAGTATGCCAGATCCTTAGGCAATCACTCTGTAGGTACATTGATTCCCATGAATATTACAGCAAGTTATAGGTCAATATCCTGGTGATCTATTTTTATTTATTTATTTGTTTTTAATTTATTTTTTAACATTTATTTATTTTTGAGACAGAGAGAGAGCATGAACAGGGGAGGGTCAGAGAAAGAGGGAGACACAGAATCCAAAACAGGCTCCAGGCTCTGAGCTGTCAGCACAGAGCCTGATGCAGGGCTCAAACCCACAGACTGTGAGATCATGACCTGAGCCGAAGTCTGACGCTTAACCAACTGAGCCACCCAGGTGCCCCCTGGTGATCTATTTTTAAAGTTGATTTAGAATTCGGGGTGCCTGGGTGGCTCAGTCGGTTGGGCGTCCGCCTTCAGCTCAGGTCATGATCTCCCCATTTGTGAGTTCAAGTCCCGTGTAGGGCTCTGTGTTGACAGCTTGGAGCCTAAAGCCTGCTTTGGATTCTGTGTCTCCCTCTCTCTCTCTGCCCCTCCCCTACTCACACTCTGTCTCTCTCTCAAAAATAAACATTAAAAAAATTTTTTGTTAAAAAGTTGATTTCAAATTCATTATAATAAGGTATATTCTGATTCTCCCAATAAATCCAGAAGTTCTACAAGCTACTTTAAAATGCTGAGTGTTGCATGCCAAAGACCTTCGTAGATGCTTCCTAGATCCTTATTTTAAACACACAAGGAAAGAAAATAAAGCCTTCTAATTAATGTTAAGGATAGAATCAAATATTTCTTCTTCTGAATGAACCTCAAAAGGGCTTTTCATGTGACTTTGGTAAGAACTACAAAAGTGAGATGTGATTCTTTAGTCACTGTAGAAAAATACTAATTTTAATAATTATTCTCTCTGCTTAGAAGTGTGATATTTAGCCAAGGACCACTTTTATTTCAATGGTGTATCCTGATCTTGAAAAGTCTCTCATCATTGCTTTCAATTTCTGTATTACAACTTACTTTTTTTCTTTTCTGTAAATTCAAACCAACATTTTACATGGAAGTTTACAGAGTAGGAAATAGAATATATTCTATATATAGGAAAAGTTTTTTTTTTACAGAGTAGGAAATAGAATATATCCTATATATAGGAATATATAGGAAATAGAATATATCCTATATATAGGAAAAAGAATATATACTTTTTTTCTTTTCTGTAAATTCAAACCAACATTTTACATGGAAGTTTACAGAGTAGGAAATAGAATACTATACTATGGTATAGTAACAATGAAATGATGGCAATTTCTACAAACAACAAAGACTAACAACCATGAATCAACTGTGCTTGTCATTAAATGAAAGCTTATGTTCCACCCAAGTCATCACTGGTGGTGATAGGCCATGCTCCCCAAAGTCCTTTGTTAAATTCTGCATCCTTTCTGCCAGGACTTTTCTCTATCACTTTCCCATTTTGATGAGTTCTTTAGATTAGCTTGTTACCCACTTGTTCCTTTACAAGATGAAATATAGGATAGGTCCTCTTCCCTGTACTTCAGAGTACAGGAGAAAGAGTAGGGGAGACTGGAGGGAGAGAAATTCCAGCTGTGTGGCAGAAGGAACTTTGCATGGAGCAACACTTGTGGCTGGACAGGAAGACTTACCAAACTTAATCTTCACTGACCTCACAGTTTTGCTTGGGGCCTGTGCTCTGTACCAAAGAGGATATTCAGGACAAGTATTTCTGGTTACGTTTTAAATGTCCTATAATTCTTGCTCAATAGTAATAATCAGAGAACAAACAGCATAAAGAATCCACTGTATGCAAGACACTTAAAGTACATTTCTTCTGGAGAAAGGAACACACAAAGGCAAGTGACTGACGGCAGAGAGGGTGTGAGAAAGGAGAACTCAAGAGGTTGTAAGTTATAGATTAATTGGGTAGTTTGTTAAAGCAAATAGGAAACTGGCACCATAACTGGAGTTGGTTTATACACCCACTCTCGTAAGGCACAGGCAAACAGGTAGGTTCACAAAATATTCTGTGGTAATATAAAGAATTCTCCATTAATTATTATTTTTCATGCTCTGTGTCTGTGAGAAGAATCTATGTGTTCCAATAAAAAAGATTTAAGAATTAGTTATAATGGTATCCAAACCAATAGAAGTTAAAGATATAAAACATCTTTTAGAGATTAAAAGACAAATGGTCCTGGGGCACCTGGGTGGCTCAGTCAGTTGAGCATCTGACTTCGGCTCAGGTAATGATCTCACAGCTCTGTGAGTTTGAGCCCCACATCGGGCTCTGTGCTGATGGCTTGGAACCTGGAGCCTGCTTTGGATTCTGTGTTTCCCTCTCTCTCTGCCCCTAACCCACTCACTTTCTGTCTCTGTCTCTCTTAAAAATAAATAAACATTTAAAAAAATTTTAATTAAAAAAATATAAATAAATAAATAAATAAATAAATAAATAAATAAATAAAAGACAAACAGTCCTTTAACTGTTTTGTATACATGAGAGAATAAAATATCCAATAAGCCATTAGCTTTTTCACTCAGGTTTTTTGGGTGAGAAACCACTAGGTGACAGTGTGACTTTAGGACAAAATGAGCACATCTTTTCTGTGTTCACATCAACCCTAAGATTTGAAAATTTAACATTTAGGCTTAAGCTATGTTATTTTGAGAGACAACAAAAACTACTACTTCTAGAGTTGCTTTCAGGTTTAAAAAATGAGTTTAAAAGTTGAAAATAGTTTCTACTATTCCAGTTGACTCAATTTCTCTCTTCATAGTGGGATGGGGTTTTTGGTAAGAAATTACTTAAAGGTTGTCATCTCCTTGGGTGTTGTAGAAGATTCTTACGGGAGGGGACCACACCATAGCACCTTTCTTTTTAAATCTGAGATGTTCATTTTCCTGATCTGCCTTCAGGGAAAGCATAACCCAGAGAGGCAACAAGTTGAGAGAAATAAGGTATCTTAGGTCACTGCTGTCCCCAAACTGGTCTCCTGGTATAAAGTATGGATTCGGATAATATGACGCAGTAATATGAGTCTGCCATTTTTATAGGCTCTACCGAACTGGTGGATAGTGGACATTGTATGTGTTTTTGGACCCAGCTTCAAGTGTTCTCCTCTTACTTCTGTGAGAATCTTTGATTTCCCTAGATAAGGGCATTTGTCCAGAGAGTAGACTTGGTAGAGGGAATGTGTATTCATCCCATCCCTCTCACTGCCATAGTGCAGTCAGAAAAGGCAGGTAGATGACTGAAATTGGGAGGTTTGACTTCTCAATAGATGACAAAGTTACAGGCATAGTTAAAAAGTCAGTCAGCTTTATGTCGGCCAAAGTGTTCCTCTCTCTCAGACTCTGAGTTGTCAAATCTTTCCAATAAACTTTACTTTTTCCCTTAGGTAGACAGTCAAATTTTGTTGCATATAATCAACAATCGCAATGAAGAATCAATGAAGACACATTAGGTCTTCAGAAAGTGACTTCTAATTCTGTTTGAAGGTAAGCATTCCCCTAAATAGAATAAACCCTGCTAGTAATGGCTCTATAAAGAATTATGTCCATAAGGACAAGATTAAGGATAAAGAGAATTATAGTAAAAAGCAAGGACTGCTTCAGACATTTGGAAAATAAATAAATGATCTCAACAATAGTCTGACCCAGGGCGTGGCATGGAACAGATGCAGGAATGACACAAGAGTCAAATGGTGAGTACAGAGTAATAGAAAAAAATGTTGCAATAACTAGATTCTAAGATATTTCAGCCTGAAGAAGAAAATGTAAGGGTTAAATCAAAATATGAGTAAGTACATGAAACTATTACATTATTCAAAAATATTTACTAAAGATGTAGCACATGTCTTACATTACATAATTGCCTTTCTTCTCCCTTAGAAGATGAGGTTAGAAAGAAGTCACATTCGGAGTTGCGGCAAGATGGCGGCTTAGGAGGACGCTGGGCTCACTGCACGTCCTGCTGATCACTTAGATTCCATCTACACCTGCCTAAATAACCCAGAAAACCGCCAGAGGATTAGCAGAACAGAGTCGCCGGAGCCAAACGCAGACGAGAGGCCCACGGAAGAGGGTAGGAAGGGCGGCGAGGCGGTGCGCGCTCCACGGACTGGCGGGAGGGAGCCGGGGCGGAGGGGCGGCTCGCCGGCCAAGCAGAGCCCCCGAGTCGGGCTTGCAAAAGCGGAGGGGCCGGGCGGACTGTGTTCCGACAGCAAGCGCGACTTAGCGTCTGGGAGGTCAGAAATTAACAGCTCTGCTCGGAAAGCGGGAAGGCTGGAGGACAAAGGGAGGGAGAGCTGCTGAGCCCCCTGACAACAGAGCTCAGTTTGGTGGGGAACAAAGGCGCTCGCCAGCGCCATTTCCCCCGCCCATCCCCCAGCCGAAATCCCAAAGGGAACCGGTTCCTGCCAGGGAACTTGCTCGCTCCGTGCAAACACCCAACTCTGCGCTTCTGCGGAGCCAAACCTCCAGCAGCGGATCTGACTCCCTCCCGCTGCCACAGGGCCCCTCCTGAAGTGGATCACCTAAGGAGAAGCGATCTAAGCCTGCCCCTCCTGCCCCCGAGCACCTTGCCTACCCACCCCAGCTAATACGCCAGATCCCCAGCATCACAAGCCTGGCAGGGTGCAAGTAGCCCAGACGAGCCACACCACCCCACAGTGAATCCCGCCCCTAGGAGAGGGGAAGAGAAGGCACACACCAGTCTGACTGTGGCCCCAGCGGTGGGCTGGGGGCAGACATCAGGTCTGACTGCGGCCCCGCCCACCAACTCCAGGTATACACCACAGCACAGGGGAAGTGCCCTGCAGGTCCTCACCACGCCAGGGACTATCCAAAATGACCAAGCGGAAGAACTCCCCTCAGAAGAATCTCCAGGAAATAACAACAGCTAATGAGCTGATCAAAAAGGATTTAAATAATATAACAGAAAGTGAATTTAGAATAATAGTCATAAAATTAATCGCTGGGCTTGAAAACAGTATACAGGACAGCAGAGAATCTCTTGCTACAGAGATCAAGGGACTAAGGAACAGTCACGAGGAGCTGAAAAACGCTTTAAATGAAATGCATAACAAAATGGAAACCACCACAGCTCGGCTTGAAGAGGCAGAGGAGAGAATAGGTGAACTAGAAGATAAAGTTATGGAAAAAGAGGAAGCTGAGAAAAAGAGAGATAAAAAAATCCAGGAGTATGAGGGGAAAATTAGAGAACTAAGTGATACACTAAAAAGAAATAATATACGCATAATTGGTATCCCAGAGGAGGAAGAGAGAGGGAAAGGTGCTGAAGGGGTACTTGAAGAAATCATAGCTGAGAACTTCCCTGAACTGGGGAAGGAAAAAGGCATTGAAATCCAAGAGGCACAGAGAACTCCCTTCAGACGTAACTTGAATCGATCTTCTGCACGACATATCATAGTGAAACTGGCAAAATACAAGGATAAAGAGAAAATTCTGAAAGCAGCAAGGGGTAAACGTGCCCTCACATATAAAGGGAGACCTATAAGACTCGTGACTGATCTCTCTTTTGAAACTTGGCAGGCCAGAAAGAATTGGCACGAGATTTTCAGGGTGCTAGACAGAAAAAATATGCAGCCAAGAATCCTTTATCCAGCAAGTCTGTCATTTAGAATAGAAGGAGAGATAAAGGTCTTCCCAAACAAACAAAAACTGAAGGAATTTGTCACCACTAAACCAGCCCTACAAGAGATCCTAAGGGGGACCCTGTGAGACAAAGTCCCAGAGACATCACTATAAGCATAAAACATACAGACATCACAATGACTCTAAACCCGTATCTTTCTATAATAACACTGAATGTAAATGGATTAAATGCGCCAACCAAAAGACATAGGGTATCAGAATGGATAAAAAAACAAGACCCATCTATTTGCTGTCTACAAGAGACTCATTTTAGACCTGAGGACACCTTTAGATTGAGAGTGAGGGGATGGAGAACTATTTATCATGCGACTGGAAGCCAAAAGAAAGCTGGAGTAGCCATACTTATATCAGACAAACTAGACTTTAAATTAAAGGCTGTAACAAGAGATGAAGAAGGACATTATATAATAGTTACAGGGTCTATCCATCAGGAAGAGCTAACAATTATCAATGTCTATGCACCGAATACCGGAGCCCCCAAATATATAAAACAATTACTCATAAACATAAGCAACCTTATTGATAAGAATGTGGTAATTGCAGGGGACTTTAATACACCACTTACAGAAATGGATAGATCATCTAGACACACGGTCAATAAAGAAACAAGGGCCCTGAATGAGACATTGGATCAGATGGACTTGACAGATATATTTAGAACTCTGCATCCCAAAGCAACAGAATATACTTTCTTCTCGAGTGCACATGGAACATTCTCCAAGATAGATCATATACTGGGTCACAAAACAGCCCTTCATAAGTTTACAAGAATTGAAATTATACCATGCTTACTTTCAGACCACAATGCCATGAAGCTTGAAATCAACCACAGGAAAAAGTCTGGAAAACCTCCAAAAGCATGGAGGTTAAAGAACACCCTACTAACGAATGAGTGGGTCAACCAGGCAATTAGAGAAGAAATTAAAAAATATATGGAAACAAACGAAAATGAAAATACAACAATCCAAACGCTTTGGGACGCAGCAAAGGCAGTCCTGAGAGGAAAATACATTGCAATCCAGGCCTATCTCAAGAAACAAGAAAAATCCCAAATACAAAATCTAACAGCACACCTAAAGGAACTAGAAGCAGAACAGCAAAGGCAGCCTAAGCCCAGCAGAAGAAGAGAAATAATAAAGATCAGAGCAGAAATAAACAATATAGAAACTAAAAAAACTGTAGAGCAGATCAACGAAACCAAGAGTTGGTTTTTTGAAAAAATAAACAAAATTGACAAACCTCTAGCCAGGCTTCTCAAAAAGAAAAGGGAGATGACCCAAATAGATAAAATCATGAATGAAAATGGAATTATTACAACCAATCCCTCAGAGATACAAACAATTATCAGGGAATACTATGAAAACTTATATGCCAACAAATTGGACAACCTGGAAGAAATGGACGAATTCCTGAACACCCACACGCTTCCAAAACTCAATCAGGAGGAAATAGAAAGCTTGAACAGACCCATAACCAGCGAAGAAATTGAATCGGTTATCAAAAATCTCCCAACAAATAAGAGTCCAGGACCAGATGGCTTCCCAGGGGAGTTCTACCAGACGTTTAAAGCAGAGATCATACCTATCCTTCTCAAGCTATTCCAAGAAATAGAAAGGGAAGGAAAACTTCCAGACTCATTCTATGAAGCCAGTATTACTTTGATTCCTAAACCAGACAGAGACCCAGTCAAAAAAGAGAACTACAGGCCAATATCCCTGATGAATATGGATGCAAAAATTCTCAATAAGATACTAGCAAATCGAATTCAACGGCATATAAAAAGAATTATTCACCATGATCAAGTGGGATTCATTCCTGGGATGCAGGGCTGGTTCAACATTCGCAAATCAATCAACGTGATACATCACATTAACAAAAAAAGAGAGAAGAACCATATGATCCTGTCAATCGATGCAGAAAAGGCCTTCGACAAAATCCAGCACCCTTTCTTAATAAAAACCCTTGAGAAAGTCGGGATAGAAGGAACATACTTAAAGATCATAAAAGCCATTTATGAAAAGCCCACAGCTAACATCATCCTCAACGGGGAAAAACTGAAAGCTTTTTCCCTGAGATCAGGAACACGACAAGGATGCCCACTCTCACCGCTGCTGTTTAACATAGTGCTGGAAGTTCTAGCATCAGCAATCAGACAACAAAAGGAAATCAAAGGCATCCAAATTGGCAAAGATGAAGTCAAGCTTTCGCTTTTTGCAGATGACATGATATTATACATGGAAAATCCGATAGACTCCACCAAAAGTCTGCTAGAACTGATACAGGAATTCAGCAAAGTTGCAGGATACAAAATCAATGTACAGAAATCAGTTGCATTCTTATACACTAACAATGAAGCAACAGAAAGACAAATAAAGAAACTGATCCCATTCACAATTGCACCAAGAAGCATAAAATACCTAGGAATAAATCTAACCAAAGATGTAAAGGATCTGTATGCTGAAAACTATAGAAAGCTTCTGAAGGAAATTGAAGAAGATTTAAAGAAATGGAAAGACATTCCCTGCTCATGGATTGGAAAAATAAATATTGTCAAAATGTCAATACTACCCAAAGCTATCTACACATTCAATGCAATCCCAATCAAAATTGCACCAGCATTCTTCTCGAAACTAGAACAAGCCATCCTAAAATTCATATGGAACCACAAAAGGCCCCGAATAGCCAAAGGAATTTTGAAGAAGAAGACCAAAGCAGGAGGCATCACAATCCCAGACTTTAGCCTCTACTACAAAGCTGTCATCATCAAGACAGCATGGTATTGGCACCAAAACAGACACATAGACCAATGGAATAGAATAGAAACCCCAGAACTAGACCCACAAACGTATGGCCAACTCATCTTTGACAAAGCAGGAAAGAACATCCAATGGAAAAAAGACAGCCTCTTTAACAAATGGTGCTGGGAGAACTGGACAGCAACATGCAGAAGGTTGAAACTAGACCACTTTCTCACACCATTCACAAAAATAAACTCAAAATGGATAAAGGACCTAAATGTGAGACAGGAAACCATCAAAACCTTAGAGGAGAAAGCAGGAAAAGACCTCTCTGACCTCAGCCGTAGCAATCTCTTACTCGACACATCCCCAAAGGCAAGGGAATTAAAAGCAAAAGTGAATTACTGGGACCTTATGAAGATCAAAAGCTTCTGCACAGCAAAGGAAACAACCAACAAAACTAAAAGGCAACCAACGGAATGGGAAAAGATATTCGCAAATGACATATCGGACAAAGGGCTAGTATCCAAAATCTATAAAGAGCTCACCAAACTCCACACCCGAAAAACAAATAACCCAGTGAAGAAATGGGCAGAAAACATGAATAGACACTTCTCTAAAGAAGACATCCGGATGGCCAACAGGCACATGAAAAGATGTTCAGCGTCGCTCCTTATCAGGGAAATACAAATCAAAACCACACTCAGGTATCACCTCACGCCAGTCAGAGTGGCCAAAATGAACAAATCAGGAGACTATAGATGCTGGAGAGGATGTGGAGAAACGGGAACCCTCTTGCACTGTTGGTGGGAATGCAAATTGGTGCAGCCGCTCTGGAAAGCAGTGTGGAGGTTCCTCAGAAAATTAAAAATAGACCTACCCTATGACCCAGCAATAGCACTGCTAGGAATTTATCCAAGGGATACAGGAGCACTGATGCATAGGGCCACTTGTACCCCAATGTTCATAGCAGCACTCTCAACAATAGCCAAATTATGGAAAGAGCCTAAATGTCCATCAACTGATGAATGGATAAAGAAATTGTGGTTTATATACACAATGGAATATTACATGGCAATGAGAAAAAATGAAATATGGCCTTTTGTAGCAACGTGGATGGAACTGGAGAGTGTGATGCTAAGTGAAATAAGCCATACAGAGAAAGACACATACCATATGGTCTCACTCTTATGTGGATCCTGAGAAACTTAACAGGAACCCATGGGGGAGGGGAAGGAAAAAAAAAAAAAAGAGGTTAGAATGGGAGAGAGCCAAAGCATAAGAGACTGTTAAAAACTGAGAACAAACTGAGGGTTGATGGGGGGTGGGAGGGAGGAGAGGGTGGGTGATGGGTATTGAGGAGGGCACCTTTTGGGATGAGCACTGGGTGTTGTATGGAAACCAATTTGTCAATAAATTTCAGAAAAAAAAAAAAAAAAAAAAAAAAGAAAGAAGTCACATTCTAAAAAAGATATTCTACTTGAAAATAATTATTTAAAGGCAGGGGGTGGTTGAAATTTTATATGGATGATCTATGGAAGAATATTTTTTTCCACTCTAGAATGATTTAAATATAAATGTGTATTAGGAAACTCTGCGTATTCTGAATTCTACATAATAAGCAAGTATTGTTATAATAAATTTTCTTTCAAGGAACCCCCACTGCATAGAACACGGCCATTTAGCATGTCATCAGAGGAACAATGGCATCATCAATACCTTGGCTCTTGTTAGAAATAGCAAAATCTCAAGCTGTACTCAGGACCTATTGGCTCAGAATCTGCTTTATAACACAATACCCAAGTGATTTGAGAAGTATGAGAAGTTCTTATATTGAGCACAGAGAAATATTTTATTGAGTCCAAGTCTCCTGGTTTCTAAGCTACTTTTTACAAGTCAACAAGACATCTTTAGAACATAAATTACTTGTGGGTGCCCAGGTGGCTCAGTCAGTTAAGTGTTCAACTTCGGCTCAGGTCATGATCTCACAGTTCATGGGTTCAAGCACAATGTCAGGCTCTGTGCTGATAGCTCAGAGACTGGAGCCTGCTTCGGATTCTGGTCTCCCTCTCTCTCTGGCCCATCCCCCACTCATGCTCTGTCTCTCTCAAAAATAAATAGAACATTAAAAACAATTTTAAAAAGGAACATAAATTACTTAGTTCTCTAGCATTTGTTTCATACTTGAAGTTCTAGGCTAAAGTAACTAATTATGCTGACAAGTAATATTCCAGGTTGAAACAATGTGGTCATTTGAAATGACCTTTAGACTCAAATCCAGAAATTAAAATAATTTTAGTGAAGTCAATCTTCTAATTTATACAATCATGATACAGAAAGTTAGAAGAATAAAAACTAGCATGCCTTAATTTTAAACAAATGGTTGTATATAGCCACAAGAAGTGAATCCCCTGTAATACGACTTTACTGTACTTTTAATAATATCAATTTGCAAAATTTAACAGATGTGCTAAATACGTATGAGACATACACACATCCATACAGACTTATAGATTTGTCTCCAGAATCCAAAATACATGCCCTTGTATAGTCCCCTCCTATGCTGTACTTACAGCACAATAGAATATGGTGGAAATGATGAATTTCTAAGATGGGTTATAAAAAACATCAACACCTCCACCATGTTCCCTTGGACCACTTGCTTTGGGGGAAGCCAGCGACCATGTTGTGAGAGCACTCTAGCAGCCCAACAGAGAGGTCTATGTGGTAAGGAGTACTATTTTGCCAGCCACTTGAGAGAACCATCTTTAGAAGCAGACATCCCTGCAAAACAGTTTGGTTGCAGACCCTGGACCGGCAGGAGACCACTCCTCCTTGACCCACAGAAAGCAGAAGTAGAAGTTATTATTTTCCTTGAAATAATTAGTTATGCAAAAAAAAAATAATTCTAGGTATATAGATTTACTTGACCTGAGATTGGTATCGCATTATATCATAAAACTGTACTCTATAAAGCAGGTTTTAAAATCAGCTGTAGTAAGTTTTTAGAAATCATCTAATATAGCACTTTATTTCCAGCAAGGCCTCACTTAACCCATTCAAGATAATTTTACACACTTTATCTGAAGATTTAGGAAGATATTTTCTAGCAGTTGCTATGAGGATCATCAGGAAGAATTTAAAACAACATTTGGTCTGCCATGAGTGTGTGATAGTAAAATACAGAAGTGGTAATTTTTTATGTACAACTTTAGTCTTGAGGGCAAAAAAATTCAGTGCAGACTCAAACTTGCATTACGGTTTCATTTTATTATTTTCAGGTGACTTCTTTGAACACACTGCACACATGTTTGCCTCATTATTTTTCTCAACATAGTTTTATTCATATAAATAAAAGTTATCAGAAAATAAGGAAAGCCATGTCCTAATAAAGAGGTGCCTGAGTCTGACCAAAAACCAAAGTAAGAGTGTATATATGGAGTGTATGTATTTGTGGTTTTTAGACTAACTAAATCCAAGGCTTCTGCAGCCAGGGATTCTGTCTGATGGTGTTACAGGGAGGTATGTGAAGTGGCTTTTTGCTGGGTGGGAGAATTCAGTAATTCACCTTTCTTGACAAAAGCCGAAGCCAGATAAAACTCACCTCACTCTCTCACGGTAAACAAGAGGGAGCCAAAGTCTGCTGGAGTTATTCTAACAGAGAAGAATTCTACAAGATCAATACAAATTGTTGACAACCTCATATAACATGCAGGCATTATCACAGTATAAGAAGAAAATCATCATGAAAGGCCAGTAACAAAACTACCCGGAACTATGTAAGTACAGTTCAAATGTGAATTTGAGTCCTTGTAGATTGATAATGAATAATACCAACAATTAATAATGAAGATCTTCACATTAGGAAGAGTCATTTCTCACCAACCAGTGTGCGATTAGATGAGAACAGAATTCACGAAAGATAAATAGAAGCTATAAAAAAGGAGAGGAGAGAAATCTGGGCCAGAATAGAGGCAATTCTCTCAGTCACAATCAACAAAAGTTTCATCAGTTCTCAGTAAAAGTCAATAACAAGTTAAAACCAGCATTCCACTCTTTTTTATTTATAGTTTACAGATGTAACTTGTTCAAGTTAACTGCATAATAAACTACATAGATATCATTCTAATAGGTCGTGGTCAGTTTGCTGATTCTCAATTCCTTTGTTATCTTACTTAAGTCTCAAGCTTAAGACCCCCTTGAACTTGGCAGACAATGTATCACAAAGTTTTGATACTCATAGAGCACCAAAAAGCACCATCTCTATTATCATACCTGTCTGCATATCTGGGCAATAAATATTGTATAGGCACAAGGAACAATATGGGCTCAATTAAATTGTCATTATCCAGAGTATGCATATACATATTTTGTTATGTGAGAATTGAACTGAGAGAAAGGACAAAATTTTGGATGCTTAACTGTGTGGGTTTAATTATTTTCTGAATTCGGTATACTATTGTTCCCTTGTCAAAGGGGGGAATGTACAAACATTAAGATATCAAAAACTGTAGTTAGCTCTAGGTATATATCATCTTAGGAATATATACTACTGTAATTGGATTATTACTGCCCTTCAGAGTGGGACACATGGTAGTTTGTCTCTTTCTGTAAACTTAGGAGAAAACTTGATTCTGGGAATTTGGTCTTTGAGGAAAGTAGCAGCTATCTCTAGAGAAAGGAGAGGCTCATTTTTTATATCTGCTGTATAGTTATGATCATGATCCTTCTATTTCAAGGACATCACTTTCTAGTCAGAGCAATGAGCTTTCTTCATCCCCAAAGGCCACCCAGTAATGATCTTCCTCATCTATTTTCACTGAAGCTACAGGCTATTGTCCATGCATCAAGAAGCTGTTTTTGTTTTGTTTTTTTGTTTTGTTTTTTTCCTGGTTCTGTGGCAGATTCTCCACGAACCCTTGTGGCAATTTTTTTTTCCTTCCTGCTATCTGTTTTCTCAAATGCAGAGATGTGTTCATTCTTTTCCTCTTCTCAGCAGGATATGGCTGGAAAAGATCTGAGAGCTTCCTGGGAAAACAAGTCACATAAATGCCAGATAATATTTTTTTCTTTACTAGGTTAATTCTATTTTAAGGGAGAAATTGAGGAACATGGGCAAAAAAGAAGGTGGCTTCAAGCAAGTTTGGCAAATGTTTTAGGAGACTAAACTGCTCAGTCCTGATATTTAAGGCATTAGCAAGAATAAATAGAAATACTCAGCAAAACTCTTTTCTGGGTATATACTGCAGTGAACACAGTTGAGCTCAGGAATCTAGAGACAGAAGAAAGCCATAAATCTGAATGCAAAATGTTGGAAGAAAGTGTTGGTGGAAAGAACAAAAGGAAGAAATAGAATCTCAAGACCTAAGGGGAATTTAAAATATTCACATTATGCTTCTATTTCAGCAAAGTCTGATTTTTCACTCTTCACTGTGTACACAGCCAAGGTTTTTGGTGAAGAGTTTAGGAAGAAGCCTGTAGTTCTTTTGTCTAATCTACTGGTAAGAAAATTTCAAGGTCTGCTTTCATGTGCTTTTGAGAAGGATTTCATTGTTACTTCCAATGTGTATATTGCATACATTTTTTCCCTTTTTGTTTCAGTTTCTATAGTTCAGGGTTTTGCCTCCTCATAATTTGTATCACTAACTCGACATTCTTCCTAAGCCAGTCTATTTGGCACATTGTGACCAGAATAGTCCTATTACTGCAGCTCTTCCACTCAAATCTTGTAGAGATTGCTCATTTTTACCCAACTAAGTACAAGTGTCTTGTTTGGGCATCCAAAGTCTACCATGGTTTGTTTCTAACTTACCTCTTTTCATCTTCCACATGTTTCTAATATCAGATCTTAGGTCTGGGTTGTTCCCCATGCCCTGAACAGGCTAGCACTTTGTTTACTCTAGACTTCACATACACTTTTCTCTTAGACCAGCATGTTTCTCTTATTGTTTTAAAGATTTTATGAAAACCCATCTGTGAAATTTCAGACCACATCCCATTTCCTGTCTCTACAATAACTTGCCTTATCCTTCATTTGATAGTAAGTCTTCCCCCATGACATGAGATTACAACATTTATACGTCCTGTTCATATAACCACTTACATTTTAATTCTTTCATTTATCTTCTTTGCCCTTTCAAGTCATTAGTCTAGTTTGGAGTCAGGGATATGAAGATGTAACACCTAGTGGTTATTCTTCTTAAGTAACTTACAGGCCACTGAAGAACACAAATGTGTAAGAAAACAATTAAAGTACACTGTGGAAATTGCTGCAAACAAGTGATATGGAAGTACCATATGAGCAGAAGAGAGGAATACCTAAGACTATTTAAGGAAGTAGCAATGGAATCTAATGAAAACAATCATATCAAAGTAATATTAGTAAGTAACACGAAGTGCCATGATAGACATTTTAGGTACCATACAATTCCTTCAAATACAATTATTCTGACCACTTTCAGATAAAGGAACTGAGGCTCAGAGAAAAGTTACCAGCCTACATAGCTGGTAATTAGCATATCCAGGATAACACCTAGCTCTGTAGGAGAGAAAAGGGTCAGGAGTCAAAACCACATAGGGTGGCTGAGTTGCCCTGGGGTGGAAAACAAAACGAGGGTCAGGATGGTTTACATCTCAATGGGACAAGGGTGGGACTGCCTGGAATCAGTCCCGTACAGACAGTCTTTAATAACAGATTTCTTCTGGGGAATAGCTGAATTTGTGGTTTTGCTTCAGCAAGATGTGAAAAAGAGGCTATGGAAACTCCTGTGATTCCAGACATGCTGATGGAAGAGGGCCCACCAGGAAATCCTTCCAGAAGAACAGGTCGGATTAATTATCTTTGTGGCCCTAGTCCTCCTCCAATGGCTGGTGGATGAGAAGGTCAATGTCTACTCTGAGCAGGAGACAACTGGACATGTACATTCATAGCAGAAGGAAACCATCAAAGCAGAGGGCTGACCATGCTGGACAAGTCATTGAATGTGTGCACCTGAACATGGATTGCTCTGTGTCTACACAGACAAATGAGGTCATTCTGGGAATTGCCTCCCCAGGGATCTGGCATGACTAACACGCAGTTCTACTAATGCACATTTTCGTCTCATTATCTTTTTTGAGTATTTTATGAAAGTATTAATATAGTTTTAATAAGTAAAATATTTTTAGGTTACAAAACTTGACTTTTTTTTAAATTTTTTTTTCAACGTTTATTTATTTTTGGGACAGAGAGAGACAGAGCATGAACGGGGGAGGGGAAGAGAGAGAGGCAGACACAGAATCGGAAACAGGCTCCAGGCTCTGAGCCATCAGCCCAGAGCCCGACGCGGGGCTCGAACTCACGGACCGCGCGATCGTGACCTGGCTGAAGTCGGACGCTTAACCGACTGCGCCACCCAGGCGCCCCACAAAACTTGACTTCTTATTTTATATGATTAAAAACTGCAAATTTCAAGAAAAGTAAGAGGTGTGTATCTAGTGAAACACACAAACAAGCAAACAAAGCCAGATAAGGTGGAGGAGTGCTGAAGTGGCAGGAGAGATTCTGCCCTCCAGTAGAGAGCAAGTTAGTTGATTTGACATGCCAGGTCTTATCAAGTTTTCCTTCTCATCTGTTGCTTACATAGTTGTAGCCACACACTGAAGAAAAAGTTCTCACTTAGACTGAGCGGACACACAGGGTGGCCTCTGCCAGCGAAACAGAAGCAGCGGCAAACTGTATGGTCTTTATTTCATGTTCACCAGGTATAAACATCAAAGCATGGGAGGAAAACACAAGGAGCCTCCAGACATAGACCAAACACACATCTGATGTTTACATGAAAACGTGCAGGGAAGATGTACAGTTTTAAGGACTGCTAGGCAATTACAGTGGGTCTCCCCTTAACTGGCTCCTGGGAGATCACGGGGCCCTGTTCTCATAGTGCTATCGTGTTCGACAGCCTCAAGACCAGAATATTGCTGATTTTCCAGCCATTACCCCAATCGTTTTCCTAGCGCTTGCAATACATTCTCTAGAAATAACTCCACATACAGTAGTGTCTTTAACTTGTTTATAAGAACATTACTGAGTGTAGACTGCAAGAAAATGTAGACTCTGCCAGGTTAAAGTCACTGGAATTTTAGGCAACTTAGTAAAAAAAATCCCCTCTTCCCATGCAGATTTGAAATAAATTGGAGCTACAGAGGAGGTCAAGAAATGGATGTGAAATCATCTTTTTAAAAAATATTTATTCATTTTGAGAGAGAGAGAGAGAGAGAGAGTGATCACCAGCATGAGCAGGGGAGAGGCACAGAGAGAATCCCAAGCAGCCTCTGCACTGTCAGCAAGGAGCCCAACCTCATGAACAGTGAGATCATGGCTTGAGCTGAGACCTGAGCTGAAATCAAGAGTCAGATGCTTAAGTGACTGAACCACCCAGGTACCCCTAGAGGTGAATTTATGTTAATGTTAAAGGCTTGGTTGGAAGCCAGTGAACCAAATGGCCTGAAAGAAACTTGCCTATCTTGTCGCAGGCAGGTATAAAACACAGCAGACCTCACTGCAGAGGCCCAGCTGTCCCCACTGGGCATGCCTCACCTGAGCACACACAGGCTCTCAAAGGAGAGGGAAGGGGAAGGGCCAAGACAATGCCAGTCATTCATGCTCCCAGTTGTACCAGTCCTTAGATGCTCATCCTCCTCTGGGAATGAGGACCAAGAAGAAAAAAGCAAGGCATGTTGCCCAAATGGACTCTCCACATGGAAACACATAAAAAGGGCAAAAGATTTTTACCCCCAGAGAAAGTTGCTTGCTATTAGTTATGGTTTTTCTTATGCAAGGCTATCCAATTGGAAATAAAAGGACAGTAAAAGGAGATTAAACTAAAAGTTAGAAAATGTGACTTCCAGTAAAAACTATGTCACCAATTGGTTTTGTGGCCTTGAAAAAAAACCGCCTGGGCTATTTCGTCATCTCCTCATTAGAGCTTTGGACTAGATCATTTCCTTTCCACTCTAAAATTCTAAAATCCAGTCATCTAGGAGACTGCTCTCTTCAACTCTACTGCTCTATGTGTGGAATGAAAAACGTGGACAATCATTCAATGTTTAACTTTCTCTTAAAGCTTTTACTGGCATTTTCTGAGGCCTGTGGTTTGGATTCAAGGCCGAAATGGAACTTAAAGAAGATTTCTAGCTATAAAGTATAGTAGGACACTGCAACAAAGTCACTAACTTCTGAAGCTACCCAGGATCTCCATGGACTTTGAATCACCAAGAGATTTGTTGTGAAGTTTCAGGATAGAACTTCCTAAATGCACACACTTTGGTTTGGTTTTGTTCTTTCAAAAACCTTGCCAAAATATGGCTAGCTTTCTTTACATGGTTATTACTTAGACTCAAGTTCTGCTTTATTTTGTATATGCCTGGACTCCAGAAGTAAACTCAAAAGGTAGCTTCAAAAATATTCTATACTTCTTGACATATGGTGGATAAAATGGGAAAAACTATTCAAGTGTGTAAATAAATCATGGGACTTTAGGACTATAGTGTATTAGTGAACATATATTGAAATGATTCTGGAAGACCAGATCCCTTGTAGAGAGGTAGCGTAAACACCGCTTTACACATGTGCTGAAATAGCAAAGTGGTGAATTTGTTGGTTATGATACATACATAAAATACCGTTAGTTACTTTATTGTATAGTCAGGGATTTTTCAGTATGTGTTTAGCCCAATTCTCCAATTCTTGGCCTTTCCCAAAATAATGTAAATCTCTGAAATAATGAATAGAAATTGAAGTGAAAGAGAATGACATTATTCAATTAGAATGAATACATTTAAGGACCAAGAAAATGGGAAAAAATAAAGGCAGTGAGGTTATAAAGCTTATGGAGTTTTCTAAGCACAATCAGGTAAGAACTGCTTAATATTCACAAATTTCTCCCTGCTCTTTCCCGTTATTTAAAAAAAAAAAAAAACAACTCCAAATTTCAGTACCTCTAATGAAATTGAATTTAAAATTTAAATTTGGGAAGGTGGAAGTGACCTCTAGCCCAAAGCTCTCCTCTTAGAGATGAGGAGACAGATTCTCAGAGTGGTTCATTAAATTGCCAAGGCCATAGAGACCATAAACAGTGGAGCCAAGAGGAGTTTCGGGTTTCTAATTCATTGTTCTTTTTGATAGTTGGTGCTACTTCCCTGTCTTTAATGAATTAACAGAAGAAAGGCCTCCACCTCTCCTTGAACGTGCTGTGGTGTCATAAATTCAATTCTGGTCTCCCAATTAATCATGTCGGAAAGGCCTCCCCGCCCCCTCACCTCTTTTGAAATTCAAAAAAAGAGTAATCCAGTGAAGAGAGACCTTTTACTTTGCTTCTTTGTGCTTTCTCACCTTTTGACCTTTCCTCTGACTTCCTGGTATTGCTTGGGCTGGCTGCACAGTGTTTTGCTACCTGGGGAAAGATCATTCTCCCCATCCTGCTGATCCTCAAACAAAACCATGCTATGCTTTCCTTCTCTTCCTCCTTTTATGATTCTTGCCTTTTCTTCCTCCTTTGCTTTCTCCTTCTTAATTAGGTTCAAGGCAAGGTGGATGTCTGCTTCCAGTCCATTGTCCTGGAAATGAAATCTATGGCAAGGCCATCAGAGTTCTTTTTAAAACACAGACCTAGCTGTAGACACTGAATGCATTGAGAAATAACCCCCAAAGTTTTGTGTTTCTCATTAACTTTTAAAACCTTTGCTGACTACACATGCTCATTACATCGAGTTGTAAATGATGTTTGAAGAGAATGATTCCAGCCCACTCAGTGCACAAAGAGAATACAAACAAGCATTTGCAATTGCTTTTTCAAGGTGATACATGCTATAATATTGAGCTGAGTTACTGCTATAAAGTCTGAAGTCCCAGAAGTCTCAAACCACTGGAAAACAAATATGAAATGAAAATATATAATTTGTTTCATGTTAACTCTCTCACCTCCCACTGACTTATTAAATACAGGTGAAAGCTTTCTTCTCTAAGAAAAAGTGCCACATGAGGAACTCTGACTTCATGTTCCCTCTTCCAAATAGCTTTTGCTTTCTTCTCTGACTTGTTATTAATAACTCTGACAATGCTGGAAGCTGTAGCTATAAAGTGACAAATGCTGGCTGTTGAATAAACAGGACAGATGTCACCAAAGCCACTTGTTTTCCTAAGAACACGGAATTTGTTTTATGTTGCCATTTGTAATAAATATTATTATAGTTTTATCTTTTATCTTAACATTGCAGTGGTCCTTGGGTGACTGCAAAGGTGACAGTCTTGATGGTCATGGTTATGTCTATCCTTACAGTCCTCTGAGCAGCGAATCTGTCCTATCAAAAGGCCCTTAATCCACGACCAGAAACTCCACTGAAGATCGTCTTTTGAAAACCTATTTCCATCATGAGGCAAGTGTTTTAATGAGGGGAAAATGGGTCCAAGTGTCATATGCAGCCTTTATGCTTAACTTGATACAATGGTATGAGCAACGTAGATACTACCCTAAAAATATTAACTCTATAGCATTAAGTACAAAATTATAGTGCATTATAAGGAAACAAATAGCTCCAGGGAAAACACTTTAATATTGAATACCTGGAAATAATAGGCCTTCACACACAAATCATGCTTTTGTTGAGTAAATGATTCATTTTTGGAACAGTAAATCCCACCCAAATTCTTGAACAGATCTCTATAGGCTACCAGATTGAGAAAGAAAAAAGAACCTAAGAGCAACAAAAACAGTGATGTCTAGCCAGGCCTCCCCTAGTGTGAATTCTGGAAGCCAAGTTTGCTCCGTAGAGACTTTCCTTGCTGCCTCACATGTCACTGTCTCTCCTGGAGTCACTGCCAAGCTCTTCTAGGTTTTCCTTGATCAACAGAATGGGATGAGATGGTAGTATCCGAGTGTGCTATGCCTCACTTGGACTTTTCTTCCATTACTAAGATCACTGTCATTTCTTTGCTGCCATGGCCACTGTGCAGCTGTCTGCCATTTTCACAGTCATAGCTCTGGCTCATGTGCCCTATGTAGAGTGCTCAACACAGGACTGCTGCTCACTGTCCCTGGGACATTGGGACAAACACCCTTTTGTTGATACCTCTTCTTCCAAGAACCAGCTCTGAACCCTCCAGGTTTCAGGGTGTTTCTGCTTTTCTCCTAACCTCTATTTTCCTAAGATTAAGCAGCACCTGGGAAATGTATCCAATTGAAAAATGCGCTGTGTTCCCCCATGACCAGAAAACTGAGGTCTTTATTCTGTGACCTTTTTCTTTCTTTCTTTCTTTCTTTTTTCTTTCTTTCTTTCTTTTTAGAGCTGGAGATAGAAGCTGAGGTGTATTAATTCTTTTTAAATTTTTTAATTTGTTTACGTATTTATTTATGAGAGAGCGAGAGAGAGAGCACAAGCAGTGGAGAGGCAGAGAGAGAGGGAAGGGAGACACAGAATCCGAAGCAGGCTCCAGGCTCTGAGCTGTCATCACAGAGGCCAACATGGGGCTTGAACCCATGAACTGTGAGATTACGACCTGAGCCCTAGTCAGATGCTCAACTGACTGAGCCATCCAGGCGCCCCTGTATTAATTCTTGATTTCTCCTCATGAGAAAACAAACTGATGTTCTATCTGCTTATGTTATCCCCTCTCCTTTGAGGTTAAATTGCTAGATATTGTCAAAATTCTTCCGATAAAACTTGCAGAAGATTTGACCCTTTGCTTTTGGGAGTCTCTTTGAGCTTTGAAATTATATTGGATTTTTGCCCATGGATTTTAGATAATTAACTCCTGAACAAATCATTAGTGGGAAGTACAAAGTGTAGTACCCTGAAATCTGAATGCCTGCTTTAAAACCATTGTCTTGTCATCTACTATTAGCTGTGTGACTTTGACAAGTACTTCATATATTAGCTGTGGGGATTAAATAATATATGGAAAGTACTGATAAAAATGTTCAAAACAATATCCAGTTAGAGGACATTATGGGAGAGAAAAGCCCATTTATAATAGTAAAAAATATTAAATACCTAGAAATAAACTCAACAAGAAATGTACATACGAGTAAAATTTTAAAATTCTTCTGAAAGACCAAAAATTAGACTTGAACAAAAGGCAAGACAATTTGTTCTTGAATATCAAGATCAAGACTCAATGTCCTAAAGCAGACCATTCTCCCTAATTTATAAATTATGCAAAATCACAATAAAAATGCCAACAACCTTTATTTAGAGAAGTTTATACTAAAATCCATAATGAAAACAAACATGTAAGAATAACCAGGATAAAACTAAAAATAAAAAAAACTCCAGTGGAGACGCACCTGTGTGGGTCAGTGAATTAAGCATCCAACTCATGATTTTGGCTCAGGTTATAATCTCAGGGTTTGTGGGTTTAAGCCCTGCATGGAGCTCTGTCCTGACAGCATGAGGACTGCTTGGGATTGGGATTGTCTCTCCCTCTCTCTCTGCCCCTACCCTGTTTGTGCTCTCTCTCTAGGTCTCTCAAAAAAAATTAATAAACTTGGGGAAAAAAGCCTACAACAGAGAGACTAACCCTATCATTCAAATATCCTATAAAGAAAGCCTCTGTAACTGCAACAGTTTGGCATTGTCACATGAATAGACGGACACATCAGTGAAATAGAATGGAAAGCTCAGAAATATACTTAAGTAGATATGCAAATTTTATATATTGTAAATGTAGCTTCTTGAATCACGGGGACAAAAATGGACTTTTTAATAATCAGTATTGGATTGTAACCACTGGGTAGCCATTTGGAAAAAAAAACACCACAAAACTAGAACTATACCTCACACCTTTCACAAGACTCAATTCCAAATGAATTAGAGAGCTAAATGTAAGAAAATGAGGCAGATATTAAAAGAAAACATGGGTGAATTCTTCTTTAATGTCAGGGTAAAAAAAAAGATTTTGTGACTAAAACTCAGAAACAGTAAAAGACTGATAAATTTAACTACATAAAAATAAAAACTTGTACCATGACAAATACATCAAGAAAGAACTGATAATCAGGGGGAAACCATTTACAGCATGTACCATAGACCCAAGGTTAATATCCCCAATACATTAAAAAAAAAAACCACCTCTTAAAACTGAGCAAAAGACTAAAAACCTATAATCAGAGGGGCGCCTGCGTGGCTCAGTCAGTTAAGTGCTAGACTTCAGCTCATGTCATGATCATGGTCTCACAGTTTGTGGGTTCAAGCCCTATGTCAGGCTCTGTGCTCACAGCTCAGAGGCTGGAGCCTGCTTCGGTTTCTGTGTCTCCCTATCTCTCTCTCTGCCCTTCCCCTACTCATATTCTGTCTGTCTCTCTCTCTCTCAAAAATAAACATTAAAAAAATTAAAAACCTATAATCAAAAAACTCACAAATACTTATTTTTTAAATGGTCTTTAAACACATGAAAAGATACTCACCCTCACTGTAATACAAATCAACGCAACACTGAGGTACCACTTACCATTTATAAAACTAGCAAAAATTGAAAACAACTCGGTTTATTAGCAAGACTTTATGAAAATTGGCACACTCATAAATTGCTGCAGAGAATGCAAACTGGTGCAAGTCATCTGCAGAAAAATTTGTCAATAAGAAATCTACACATGCCCTTATTTTTTAAAGTATAATTAATATACAATGTTATATCAGTTTCAGGTGTACAACATATTAGTTCAACAATTCTACACTTTACTCAATGCTCCCCATAAGTAAACCTATGCATGCACATTTTGACTTAACAATCCCATTTCTAAGAGATTATTCTAAGATACATTTGAAATGTAATGAAAATACCTATGCATAAGGTGATTCATTGCAGCATTGTTTATAATTCCAAAATATTGTAAGGAATCTAAATATCCAGACACTGAAGAGTGGCTGAATACATTATGGTACATCCAAAGAATGGAGTACAACACATTTGTAAAAAGGAATGAAAAATATCTCTATGAAATTGTAAGGAGTGTTTTCTACCATATTCTGCCCAGTAAAAAATATAAGTTTCTAAAGCAGTATTTATAACAGGCAGAGTAAGTTTTGAATGAATGAAAGAAAGAAAGAAAGACAGACAAGCAAAAAAAGCTATATGAAGTATACAAGGATCTGTTCATTTGTGCAGCATGAAATATATGAAATATAAGAATACACTAAAAACTAATGAGATTGGTTTCCTAGAGGGTATGGATAGGAATGTCGTGAAAAGATCGGAGAAGAGATAGGGAGGATGCTCACTTCTCCATGGATTCCTTGTCAACAGTTTTGAGTTTTAGGTGTCATCGTTTCACATGCTCAAAAATAAAATAAAATTAACCTCAATGTTGGTGGACTCTAAAATCAACTACAAACAGTAAAAAATGAACTAACTGTATCACAAGTAAGATAACCACATGGAAGCAGGTGAGGAAGAATGAATCTAAGTAGTTCTTAGATTTGAACTAATCTAAGTCAAAATACTATTTTGACTGTATAAATTAAGGCTAAGGACAAGAATTTTATACAAATATCGTACTCTAGGTAGTGAACTGTTTTTCAGCAAATTTGAAACTACTTCATGTGTATTCTAGAACTGAGAAAATAAGTGAATATATTCTAGATAATGACAGCCGGATTTGCCCTCTTGAGGAAAAGGAATTACAAGTAGAGAAGTGGGCAAGCCTAAGATGGACATTGTGGTGGTGGAAGAGTCAGAACTCAGGATTTTCAATGTTTATACATATAAAGAAACACAAAAATAGGTGAAGATGTGAACATATAAATACATGTATTTCCTAGCTCTATTCTCTGCAAAGGCCGAGAAGCAATGACATTGCAGTAGCCATAAGTACACCTCACTTCCACATCTTGGTCTCAAACATGATTCTCCAATACAACCAATCAGTACCCCTTAGAGAAATGGCTGGGTCTAAGACTGGGGCAGGGAAAGTACAAGTTGAATCCAGAATGCCATGTGGTTTCAGAAATTAAAGAAACACTTAAAAATTAACATGTGCAGGATGAAAAGACACAGAAGCCAAGCTGAAGAAGTCCCCATGACCAAATCTAGAATAATATAACCAAAAAATAATTAGAATACTGGATTATAAGTTCATGGGATGAAAAAATGGCTGTAAGTTCATACTGAAGTCAATGAATGAATTAATGAAAAGGGAAAGTTCTTATAGTAGAATTCCAACTTAAAAATGAAGAAGGGGCACCTGAGTGACTCAGTTGGTTAAATGTCTGACTCTAGATTTTGGCTCAGGTCATGATCTCATGGTTGTGATATCAAGCCCCATGTTGAGGTCTGCACTGAGGATGGAGCCTGCTTATGATTCACTCCTTCTCTTTCCCTGTACCCTTCCCCCCACCTCTAAAATAATAATAATAATAATAATAATAATAATAATAATAATAATAATAATAATAAAACTGAGAAAGAAATGATGGAAATAAAACATCACCTTTTGGGTAATACCATAGAGGAGAGACCTGGTAGACACTATCTTAACCAAGTAGTCAAACTTGACATCACTGGTAATAGAACATACCAAAATTATGTGCCTCTGGATTCATAAGAAGAGAACATGACTACTGTAGTATTCTTGTCATATATACACAACCTGAATATAATCATTAAGAAATATTAGAAAACTCAGATTCAGGGACATTTTACAAATAACTGGCAGGTATTCTTCAAAAGTATCAAGGTATCAAATAAGGAAGACAGAAGAACAATCAGAGATTGAAAGAGATTAAGGAAAAATAACAACTAAACACAATGTGTGATCCTTTATTGACTTCTAGATCAGAAAAATGACATGAGATAATTATTGATATTTTCATAAGATGAGTATATTATTTGAGGATTCTGTGATGTTAATTTACTATCTTTAATAATTGTACTATGAGGATTCAATGTATTAACATTTGAAGAAATTCAAGAAAGGGTATAAGGGAACTCCCTTTGTAGTACTTGGGCAGTTTTATGGTAAGTCTGAAATTATTTCACAATGAGAAAGTTTAAAACAAAGTCTTAAAAGTATTGGAAAGGGAAAAAGTGCTCAAAGATTAACAAGTATTACTTATTATGAGTTTAGCAGTCTTTCTAATGTATGAAAGCTTAATTCCAAGTTGAAAGCCTTCACAAAGATTTTCCTTTAATTAAGCTCTTTTCAAAGGGAGCATTTTGAATCACCTATGAACTGTCTGCAGCACAATCACCTATTTTCCAAATGCATATCAGAGCCATTCCAGACCACTTGACTTACAATATGATTCTCTGCAACAAACTCAACACCCAAAAAGCAAATAGTCCAGTGAAGAAATGGGCAGAAAACATGAATAGACATTTCTCCAAAGAAGACATCCAGATGGCTAACAGACACATGAAAAGATGCTCAACATCACTCATCATCAGGGAAATACAAACGAAAACCACAGTGAGATATCACCTTACACCTGTCAGAATGGCTAACATGAACAACTCAGGCAACAACAGATGCTGGCGAGGATGCAGAGAAAGAGGATCTCTTTTGCATTGTTGGTGGCAATGCAAGCTGGTGCAGCCACTCTGGAAAACAGTATGGAGGTTCCTCAAAAAGTTAAAGACAGAACTACTCTATGACCCAGCAATTGCACTACTAGGTATTTACTCCAATGGATACAGGTATGCTGTTTCATAGGGACATATGCACCCCAATGTTTATAGCAGCACTACCAACAATAGCCAAAGTATGGAAAGAGGTCAATATCCATTGACTGATGAATGTATAAAGAAGATTTAATATATATATGTGTGTGTATATATATATATATATATATATATATATATATATATATACACACACACTCAGTGATCAAAAAGAATGAAATTTTGCCATGTGCAACAATGTGGATGGAACTAGAGTGTATTATGCTAAGTGAAATAAATCAGAGAAAGACAAATATCATATGATTTCATTCATATGTGGAATTTAAGAAAACAGATGAACATAATATAATAAAAGCAAAAGTAATATAAAAACAAAGAGGGGGACAAACCATAAGAGACTTTTAAATAGAAGGAACTGAGGGTTGCGGGTGGGGTGTTGGGTAGGTAGATGGGCTAAATGGGCAATGGGCATAAACGGGGGATGAGCTAAATTGATGAGCACTGGGTATTATATGTATGTGATCAATTACTAAAATATATTCCTGAAATGATTATTACACTGTATATTGGCTAACTTGGATTTAAATTTTAAACAAAGAAAAAAAATGAAAAACAAAAAATGTGGTTCTTTGCACAGTAAGAACTTTTTGATTTTTATGGCTGAGAAAAAATACTTTTACTTGTCCTTACCTTTAAGCAACAGGTTAGTTGGATATAAAAATTTAATATTTCCCTCTCAAATATGATTCAGTGTTGTTGGAGAGGAGTCTGAGGTCAGTCTAAATTTTTTTTAAATGATCTTTTTTCTCTCCAAAAGTGTATAGGACTTAGTCTTGGTGTTCTTAAATTTCACTAGTGTTTTCATGTTATGGGTTTTTCAGTAACTATTTTGTTCTTTACTCTGTCCTTTTATCTGAGAGTTTATATCATTCTGGGTATAAATCTGGAAGATTACATTTTTTCCCAAATATTTCCTCTGTCTTGTTTACTTTTATATCCTGTTCTGAGGAGGCCCTTTTTATATGGGTCTTAACATGTCTCCTTCCTTTATTCTTTCCTGAGGACTTTGGGAATGTTCCTTGACCATTATATTCTAGATCAAAAATTTATTTTTTAGCTTTCTAAATTCTGCTATTCAACCCATCTACTGAATTACTTCAACAATTATTTTTGTTTAATTTTTTTTGTTAGAGAAAGAGAGAGTACATGTGTGTGAGTGGTGGAGAGGGGCAGAGGGAAAGAAAGAGAGAACCTCAAGCAGTCTCCATGTTCAGTACTGAGCCTGACATGGGGCTTGATCCTACGAACCATGAGATCATGGCATGAGCTGAAATCAAGAGTAAGACATTTAACCAACTAAGCCATCCAGGCACCCCAACAATTATGTGTTTTTAATACTGAGTATCTTCAATTGGGTTCCAAAATCTTTATGCCCCTAGGAAATTATTATGTCTATATGTTATATTCTTTTCATATCATTACCTCTACTAACTCTGTATCAGCTATTCTATTTGTTATCTGTCTTTCATAGTACTTTAAGTCCTCAGAAGTCATGCTGATTTTCTCTGTAAGTTCATCTTTCATTGCTTTGGCATTATTAACTGTTCTGTCTGGTAGTATTGAAACCTTTGGTTCTCAAAGTGGTGTCTAAAGACAGGACCAGCAGCACTGGCATCATCTAGGAGCATATTAGAAAGACAGTATTTCAGGGAATTCCCAAGTTATTAAATCAGAATCTGCATACCAATAAGACCAGCCACGTGATTTATTTGCACTCTAAAGTTTGGAGAACACTGATGTATACCTTAGCTCGGGTTCCTTCAAGTGACCTGGGGAGGGGTGCCTCTTTTACAGTCTGCGTTTAATTATCCCTTTTTCTCTCTCTCCTGCAACAGATTTCCCTTGTCCTCAGGTACCACCAAACTTGTCTTTCTCAGGCATTGTTTCTATTCAGGGACAAATACTGTCTGATATAAATTGCTAGCCCAGTAAGTAAGAGAGAGAGAGAAGAAAGAATGCTGGGTACTAACCAGATTGCTTGTCCCCACCCTATAGAGACTCCTACTCTGTTCTGATTTTAGTGGCCAATGCCAGTGGCTGCTTTCCTGTTCCTCAAAGGAACAGCAGTGTGGAGAAGAAAGGTAAAACTAGAACGCTCACTCATTGCCCTTCTGGGGGACGCTTCTCTCTACACTAGGACTAAAACATCCTCTTTCTTCCTATGTACTTTTAGTTTTGTGTAAATTGGCTAAATAGCCTTCTGACATCCATCAAACACCTGATCAACCTGGGGCCAGATTGTGCCAGAGAAAGGGAGCCAGCAATGAAGGCAAATTCAACTACTTTTCTAGAAGCTGACTCAGGTAATTCTGAGGTACACTAAAATTTGAAAACTACCACTCTAGTCTTTTTCCCCCCTCTTTTTATTATACATGGAGAACTTTGCATTTATGTCATTAGGAGACTTTTTCAAAGTATGGTGATATTTCAGTTAATCTTGAGGTTAAACTTATTTGCATTTGGGCTGAACTGATAGACTCATTCAGGGGGGTTATGTCAATCTAGAAAAGTTGTTTCTTATAAGGGTCTAGGATATGTATCTGTAGATTCTATGGCTGAAGTAATTATTTTAGAAAAGATCAATGAAGGCATTTACTAGGATTGAGGGAAGAGTTGATTTTATGTATATTCTAAACCAGTTTACCTCTGTAGCTAAAAGGTATTGTGCAAATACTTACAAGGTTTTTAATTTTGCATATCCTGATTTTTTTTCAAACTAGCTCAATGTAGGAAATTCTCTAGGAATGAGCTAAGGCTACAAAACACTAAGTTCCCATGAACACACAGAGCGCCACCTGATAACAAACAATGGGGAATAAAACACTTAGCCCACTGGTTTGTCATCAATGATGTTTTTTTTGTCTTTCCTTCCTTTTTCCCTCCCTCCCTCCTTTCTTTCTCTTTCCTTTACTTCCCCACTTTTGAGGTTCTGCTAACTAATTTTGATATATTTTGCCAAAAAATACAGAAAATGTTGGTTAACTGCAGGGTCAATGCTGTGCACGCAACTACAAAGAAGGCACATTTTCAATTTCCACTTGCCCAGATTGAATTTCATCTAAGCCTTGTGCTTCCATAACGAAATTCTCTTTTGTCTTCCACAAAATAGCTAACCACAGTAAGACATCTCACGTTCCAAAATAGTATCCACTTCAATCTTTCCTCAGTGACTTGAATGAGATCTACTCCATCCTTCTCAAAATTCTCATAAGACTTGGATGACTTCCTGGTCTACCTGCCTCCTTTAAGCCCCTGGTCCCCTTCTTTTCTTATAGATTTTTCTCATTAATGAACCTTCTCCTTATTACAAACTCTAGGTAAAATCATTGTCTTAAGTAGTGTGGTGCATTTTTGATCCTTTACACCCATTACAATACTGCTTTAAAACTGTGTATTTTTCACCAGGGTGGCTAAAATGAACAAATCAGGAGACTATAGATGCTGGAGAGGATGTGGAGAAACAGGAACCCTCTTGCACTGTTGGTGGGAATGCAAACTGGTGCAGCTGCTCTGGAAAATAGTGTGGAGGATCCTCAAAGAATTAAAAATAGATCTACCCTATGACCCAGCAATAACACTGCTAGGAATTTACCCAAGGGATACAGGAGTGCTGATGTATAGGGGCACTTGTATCCCAATGTTTATAGCAGCACTTTCAACAATAGCCAAATTATGGAAAGAGTTTAATGTCATCAACTGATGAATGGATAAAGAAATTGTGGTGTATATACACAATGGAATACTACTTAGCAATGAGAAAGAATGAAATATGGCCTTTTGTAGCAACGTTGATGGAGCTGGAGAATGTTATGCTAAGTGAAATAAGTCATACAGAGAAAGACAGATACCATATGTTTTCACCTTATGTGGATCCTGAGAAACTTAACAGAAGACCATGGGGGAGGGGAAGGGAAAAAAAAGGTTAGAGAGGGAGGGAGCCAAAGCATAAGAGACTCTTAAAAACTGAGAACAAACTGAGGGTTGATGGGAGGTGGGAGGGACGGGAGGGTGGGTGATGGGTATTGATGAGGGCACCTGTTGGGATGAGCACTGGGTGTTGTATGGAAACCAATTTGACAATAAATTTCATATTTTAAAAAAAACCTGTATTTTTTAGCATATATTTTCCATCCATAAGGAGTTCTCTATGTGGGATGAGTTCAGCGAGTAGCTATATACACAAATAGTTCAAAGTTTTAATTCACTGACATATTTGACTCTTTCTCTACCAATATGCTTTTTATTAACAATGAGAAGTATTTTTTTTGTAACGTCACCAATACTGGTGTTCATTCTCCATCACATAATTCACTCTGACATCATATAAAGGTTAGAGGACTTAGCAACAGGAAAAGATTCATTTTTCCTGATTGGCTTTCACTCATCAGCTAATGGGATGCTATAACCAATTGTGTTTTCATTTCTGCTTTGACTGACCAGGAGCTCAGAGATAAATGTAATGATAAATTTTAGCTACTATATTTTCCTAGGACTTTTTAAAATTAATTTTTATATGCATGTAGTCAACATACAGTGTTACATTAGTTTCAGGTGTACAATATAGTGATTCCACAATTCTATATGTTATGCTATGCTCACCACAAGTGTAGCTATATCTGTCACCACACTACACTATTACAATACTGTTGACTATATTCCTTGTACTGTGACTTTTATTCCTGTGACTTACTCCATAACTGGAAGGCTGTAACAATGAGAAGTATTTTAATGTTCAATTTCTAGTATTCTTTTTTGCTGGTTAGAAATTTAATTTCCTTCAGGCTAAGAGAAATTCTCTGACATGTAGGCCATATATTGCACAAAATTTAAACTTCTGGTGTATAATTTCCTCTAAACCAAAATGAAAATATTTTATATTTTCTTGCAGCCTTTTTTTTAAGGAACAGTGATCTTCAATTACTCATAGGCTTTAACTGAAGTTGCATCTGTCTTATGTCAAGTCCAGCCTTTTTGTCAAAAACTAACATTTTTCTAACACCAGTGGAAACACAACCCTCTCCTGTTTGAAGAATTAGAGCTCTATAAAGGCTGCCATGTAAAACCAACTAAACAGCCTAATCAGTTCAAGCTCTGGTGTCTGACTAGAATGTGCTTGTAGTGTCAGGCTCTCTTTTTACTTTGAGTGTTGTTCCCTGTCATCACCTCCTACACAGTCTCTGCCCTTCTAGTCTTATCTCTCATAAGAGGTTAAGAAAAATTGGAAGGAGTTGCTGATCAGCCAGCAGGAACTGTCAAAGCATCAGTCATTCTGGCCTTCCTCCCAAGAAACAAAACAAATTATTCTCCCAGCCAGCCTCCTCACTGCCCTCTGGGCTCAGGTCTAAAACTGTTTGAACTCTCCCATATGGCTCTCAACATGTGATTGTGTCATTCCATCAGGAAGCCACTCAAAGGGCATTTTCTCAGTTTGATTTATATTTTCCTTTTATCTTTAATATGCTCCCAGGAACACAAAGTCTTTCTTTGTCCTGCTTTGTGTTCCTTGCTCGCCTAGTTTCCTTTTTTTTTATGTTCCATAGTCCATTCATTTATTACATTTAAGGGCAAGAAACACACTAAACATTTTTGCTTGTTCTAGATTTGATATTTTCATATCAAGCATTCTATTTTAATTTGCATTTGTGTAGTGTGTGTGTGTGTGTGTGTGTGTGTGTGTGTGTGTGTAAAGAAATCTCATAAAATTTAAAGACTCTCCATTAAACAATCACATCTTTGGATATTAAAAAAGAAGGAACATGGGGCACCTGGGTGGCTCAGTCGGGTGAGTGTCTGACTTCAGCTTAGGTCATGATCTCAGGATTCATGGGTTCAAGCCCCACATTGAGCTCTGTGCTGACAGCTCAGAGCCTGGAGCCTGCTTCCAATTCTGTGTCTCCCTCTCTCTGGTTCTCCCCCACTCATGCTCTGTCTCATTCTCTCTCTCTAAAAAATAAATAAATATTAAAAATTTTTTTTTTAAAAAAAGGAACATTTCCCTACAAATATCTTAAGCAAGAGGTCATATTTCAATATTTGAAAACATCAGGGAGCAATGGCATGTGAAACCATGGTTTGTTATGTTTTGTCTCATCTATTCTAATAGTGGTATATCTTATCTTAAAATACAGAATGCCATAAAACAGTTGCTGCTGTTAAAGAATTTTGAATCCCACCGTGTTGGCAAATGAACAGGACGACTTGAAGACAGACCTTAGAGAATGTAGACCTCGGAATTTTATTCTTAAAATGCCTAGGGATAGATTTCAGCAGTCTTAGAAAATGAAGAAATTTTTATAATTCACAATAAAAAACTATGTGGAGAACTAAAAAAGGATAAGACTTAATCAGAGGAGAAAATAGATTTGTACTCATTCTATGTTTCTGGTTTTCCATATCATGTTCATTTTCTTCTACCAATATTCCAACAATTAATGGGTTCAGTTTAAGATTGAGTAACTCTTCCACTTGGTATTTGGATTTCCTAAGAAAGATCTCTGATGACCTGTGGGAGATAATTTATTTTCAAAGGAGGGAAGGCTCTCTTACTTCTCACCAGTTATTAATCCCAACTCAGAATATCTCCAACTTTTCTTCTACCAAATGTACTTCACAGTAATTAATTCTGCTTAGTTTCACATGGACTCATAGCTCCCATGGGTTAGGTTTCATCTTTGTAAATGATGCTGAAATCCAGAAGGCAATAAAACACATTTGGTCCAGGGAGCGGTGTGGGGAGAGATTCACTGAAAACATGTGGAGCATGCCCTGGTCTGTAATGCTACTATATATCATCTACACACACATGCATATATAATAGTATTCAATTGTTACCACCCTTGTCTTATTCAATAGGAGATTTCCAATTGAAATAAGGTAAAAGTCCTTTTACTTTCTTTCAAAGGTACTGAAAGCTTTAAAAGGCACAGAAGTGATAAACATCAGTCTATTAATATCATTAATTATACAAATCAAGTGCTTTAATCCTCTTCAAATTCCTAAGTAAAGCCAATTATTTTACTTGCTGCATGTTTCTCATCCTTAGTCAGATTCACTTAACTGCTAGTTAAATTTAAATGCACTACTGAGCATGCCTTGACTCCATGTACTTTAGATTGGTTTACTAGTTCACTCCTGGGTAGTTGAATAGTTACTATGCTCCCACCACATTATGCTTTGAGGAAATAAAAGTGGAAAAAGTAAATGCAGTTCCTACTTTCATAAACATTATATTTTCATCTGAAATAGCCAGTTAAATCTTGATAAACTAACAGGAATATCTTTTGATTTTCCTCAAAGAAGTCAAATTAAAAAAAAAAAAGTATTTTAAAAGTAATACCTATTGGGGCCCCTGGCTGGCTCTGTCAGAGAAGCATGCAGCTCGATCTTGGGATGGTGAGTTGAGCCTCACGTTGGGTATAGAGATGATAAATAAACAAACTTAAAAAATACCTACTGTGTGCTGGGTACAAAAGATTTAGGTATCAGTATGTCAGGGAGACAATCCTGTCTTTCACAATCCTTAATGTCTTCATTGATTGTTTAATTGCTTTTTAGTTGAGGGTTTGTTCAGAGTATTGGCACATAAAGCAAAAATAGAAGAAGCCATAATACCTTGAATTTTCCTTAGGAAGGTGCCATATTAGAGATCAACATACCATTGCTGCGTAAATCCAACAGACACAATGCCACTGCCCTCCAGTCCTAGAATTGCAACAGACTGCTGTTTGAGGTTGAAACCAGATGAATTGTTAGGGTCTGTCATACACCCCGTCCTCCAAAAGTATATGGTTAAAAGTTAGTATCCTAGTCAGCTTGGATGATGCTTCTGTGGTGACATAATTGTATGAACTGAGACCCTTTGTGGAAAGAATGGATTCACGCTTGCCAACTCATTCATTCCAGGGTATGAGGTCAATGAGCAGAACAATGAATAGAAACACCTACACTACTGAAGTTCTCAGTCTCTCTCTCTTCACTCTATGCTCATCCAGACTATACAGATAATCTCAGAAAAGGTTAAATTAGACTCAAATAATTCTGTCTCAGCTATCTACAGTTCTTGGGTACTGAATCATTATGGATACTACCAGATCAGTTTGCAAGTAAATATTTCTACAATGTTCCCCGTGCTTCCCCTAACCACTTGATCAGAGCATACTGAACATAATTTAACCTTTTCTTTTTTTTTTTTTAATTTTTTTTTTCCAACGTTTATTTATTTTTTTGGGGACAGAGAGAGACAGAGCATGAACGGGGGAGGGGCAGAGAGAGAGGGAGACACAGAATCGGAAACAGGCTCCAGGCTCTGAGCCATCAGCCCAGAGCCTGACGCGGGGCTCGAACTCCCGGACCGCGAGATCGTGACCTGGCTGAAGTCGGACGCTTAACCGACTGCGCCACCCAGGCGCCCCAATTTAACCTTTTCTTAGTCAACATAAATTGTGAGTCGATAACTATGCTTGGTTATAACACAGTGATCCTCTAAGTACAAGATGCAAAATAGATTCGGCAAAATGGCCATATATAAATTTTTTTGCCCTCTTTAATTATTAGTACTTATTTCCAGTTGATCTCAATGTGCCTATCTACTTGTCTGTACTATCCAATCTCTTACCTTTATAGTCTTCTGGGAAACCAGAGAGCCAAATTCGGCGAGATTTGTATAAAATAAGATTAAGTACACTTAAGCAAAGTCCTGATAAGTTTTTGTGACTGAAATGCCTTAAGATATAAACATGGTGAGCTCCCATTTAGGAACTCTGAATATGTCCCCCATAACACTGTCAGGTGAAAGTGCTATATAACGAAAGCGGAACTGTAAATGACTGACTCAATTGAAATGTCTAAAGCAGTTTTAAGTGGAGACCAGCCCACCGCAAAAAAAACAGCTACAGCAAAGGGATCCATGTTTTGATTCTCAGATGTACACAAGCTTATCTACATTTATGAACATTTACTCAGAGAATAAGTGTAATTGGAATGCAAGGACTGACTTACCCCTCTTTGGCCTTTACTCAATGTGGTTTCAATGTAACTTGTAGCTACATAGCTGCATTAATTAAAACCATTGGTTTCAGGAAAAGGGGAACATTTATGCATTTATTTATTCAATAAAGTATTTATTTCATCTTAGGTATTTAGTACTGTTTTAGTTGAAAATATTAAGATGGCAAGATAATGTGTATACTTTCAAGGGACCAGCACAAGGCAGAAAAGCCAGGGTAAATCCCTTTTCAAGAAGACATCATAAGTCTGCACGTGAAGGCATCCCTTCTGTTCTTTTGTTTTTGATGTAATGATTTATATATTACTCCATATGATCTACACACATAAATACCAATACCCACTGCCATCCCTGCCCTGGAGCATGCCAGGGCTGGGGACACTGCTTTTATTTTAAAAAAATATATAATAAAGAAAACATTCTCATTTTCTGTGTTTCTATGTTTTCTCTATTATATTTGTGTCTTATGGCCTAGAAATTGGACAGAAATAAATAACCAGAAGAAGGACAGAAGTTATGGTGTCTTTTTTTAAATTTTTTTAATGTTTATTTATTTTTGAGAGAGAAAGAGAGAGAGAGAGAGAGAGAGAGAGAGAGAGAGAGAGAGAGAGAGCTTGAGTCGGGAGGGGCAGAGAGAGCCAGAGACACAGAATTAGAAGCAGACTCCAGTCTCAGAGCCGGACACACAGAGCCCAATGAGGGATTTGAACTCATGAACCATGAGACCATAACCTGAGCCAAAGTCAGATGTTCTACTGACTGAGCCACCGGGGTGTCCCAGAAGAAGTTATGGTCTTGATGGACTTCTGGTCCAGAAGCAAGTAGAGGTCACCGGGAGTTTGGCCCCCTGTACAGTAAAAGACTAAAAGTGTTCCATCTGAAGGGAGACTGGACCTGTGTCAATGGGAAGGTAAGTTAACCCTGCACAAGAAAGGAGTATGAAACAAATCTGTTGGAAAGATTGACCTGGATCTATAGCTTAAACCGCATTTCAGCTTAGAGAGGTAGGAGGACGCAGACATAACTTGTAGAGGTAAACTAAACCAGTATGGGAGTATGGGAGGCATACTAGTATGAGAGGCATACTAGTATGGGAGGCATAGTATGGGAGGCATACTAGCCATGGTATCTAACATATTGCGTGGAGAGAAACCCCATGTATCATTATATCACTGAGCAGAGTTTACGGTCCTCAGGGCTCTGGGTGGAGTCAACCACAGGGTTCAGTAGGGTGAGAAAGAAGATTTCCCATCCACATGAGGTTGCAATCCAAAAGTTCAAAGAAAAATACTCTATCAGTATCAAAATAAAGATTTGATTCTAATGACATTAGTTAACATGGGAATCTGAAAAACA
This sequence comes from Prionailurus bengalensis, assembly GCF_016509475.1. NCBI lineage: Eukaryota > Metazoa > Chordata > Mammalia > Carnivora > Felidae > Prionailurus > Prionailurus bengalensis. The sequence continues at coordinate 150,340,347 of NC_057343.1, read as the reverse complement.
TATTAAAATAAGTATGTAGAAAAATATCAAGTAGATTAATAAAAGAATGAAAGAAAAATAAAGGAATAATAATATGTTGAGAATATCGAGGAGATAAATAAAAGAATAAGAAATTATGGGCAAGGCTCATTTGGCATAGTCTAAGAGCAAATTAGTCAAGTGGTTGAGGACTTTACCAGAATCCACCTAGTTTACTAGTTTGCTAGTCAGATAAAGAGATGAGAGGAAGAGGCATGGAAGATAAAGTGAGACTTGTAAAACTTCCAGAAAGGAATAGAGAAAGTGATGGAGAATCCATACTTGCAGTTATAATAGTTGAATGGTTTCCACAATTGAAAATAGATACAGGTCCACAAGTTGAAAGTACCCTTCAAATGCCAAGAAAAATAACCTTAAGTTCTCACCAAGACTCATAATAACAAAGCTGTAAAATATGAAGAATAAACAAAACACTACTAGAGAGACAGAGAGAAAAATAAGTCAAATACACTCCAGCTAACTGTTTATCAGCAACAATAGCTGCCAGAACATAATGGAACAACAGCTTGAAAATGCTAGGGAAAAATAACTGTCAGCATAAAATTTTCTATCAGCCAAATGACTACACAAGAATGTGAGCAAATTAGGGTATTTCTGACATAAGAAGACAAAGAACGTACCACGCACAGACCCTCACGGAAAGAACCAGCCAAGCATTCATTCGACAAGAAGGAAAAAAACAAAAACAAAACAAAACAAAAAATATAAGAAAAGTGTCAGATGTAAGAAAAAAGAATAGGCTAAAACCACACTGAGAGACAACCTATTTGTTTTTCAAAGGAAATTGATTGAACTTTCTAACAGAGTAGCCCCTAGTTACTCTCTTTTGGCTTAAGTTAAAATTAAATAAAATAAAAAATCATGTGTGCATCTAGCCACATTTTAAGTGCTCAATAGCCATGTGTGGCTAATGGTTACTATATTGGATAATGGGGGTACAGAACATTTCCATCATTTCAGGAAGTTCTATTAGATAGTACTAGTGATAATTTAGGGAACTCTGGAAAGCTATGCAATTTACATTCTTAAAGTACCAGAAAGAGAATAAATGGGTAATATACCTACTGACTTGAAGTCTATCAGCTTAGGTGTGTGGGTATTTTATATATATATACACATATCACATTGTTTAATGAACAGTTTAATCAGTCTATCATTTTTCCAGTTCTTTATTTTGTGTGCCCATCAGTAGATGGAGTAAACCAGCTATTTTCATACAGAAATCACCACACTGGGTACGGTTTGGCTAATCTTAGCAAATCTGCTTCAGTTAAAAAATCTTTAAGGGCACACCTTAGAAACAATCAACTTGTAAAGTCATCTTTTTGCTTGTTCATGTTAAAAGAAGTTATATGTGTTTGAACTACATACAACCAAACAGAGACAGAGAAAGAGAGAGAGACTGTGTGTGCACACGAGCGGGGGAGGAGCAGACAGAGAAGGAGAGAATCTTAAGCAGGCTCCAAGCCTAACACAGAGTCCTCAGCAGGTTCAATCACACCACCATGAGATCATAACCTGAACCGAAATCAAGAGTTGGACACTTAACTGTTTAACTGACTGAGCCACCCCGGAGTTCCTAGGCTTCATTTTTCAATAGGAAAAGTTACACAAAACTGAAGTAGTCTCTGTGTCTCAAAAATGAATAAGTAAACAAATAAAAAAGTAAAACAAATACACAAATGCGGAAATAAAATATATCCAGGTGCAATTGTATATGATGTGTGGAGTTGAAAGTACACTTCTAAATTTTTACTTAAAACTTTGGGTTTTCAAGTTTTAAATCTCAAAAACTACAAATGGGTATGCAGTGAAAGATTTTCCACCTTTCTTCCCTTCATCCACAAAGTCTCACCTCTTTACCTCCTCCCAAAGCAGGTAACCACTCTTGATGCTTCTTTATCCTTTCATGGATGTTTTAAATAAGAAAGTAAATATACAATATGAATATTTTATCTCTAATTTGCTTAAATGGCAGCATGCTATACACAGAGTCCTACGAATCTTTTTTTTTAAGTTAATATATACTAGATATCCTTATGTATTGTATATAGAGGCTCTCTCCTCATTCTCATACACCGGAGTATTTCCAATGTATGGATGTAATATAATTTAACAGGTTGAACAATATGAAATCGCTGCTAATTGTTTTAACAACAGTTTCGTGTATTTTATCATATATTCAATGCCCTAATGAAAGACATTTTATGTTTCATGAATTAAGTTTTACCAGGACAGACACATAGACCAATGGAATAGAATAGAAACCCCAGAACTAGACCCACAAACGTATGGCCAACTCATCTTTGACAAAGCAGGAAAGAACATCCAATGGAAAAAAGACAGCCTCTTTAACAAATGGTGCTGGGAGAACTGGACAGCAACATGCAGAAGGTTGAAACTAGACCACTTTCTCACACCATTCACAAAAATAAACTCAAAATGGATAAAGGACCTAAATGTGAGACAGGAAACCATCAAAACCTTAGAGGAGAAAGCAGGAAAAGACCTCTCTGACCTCAGCCGTAGCAATCTCTTACTCGACACATCCCCAAAGGCAAGGGAATTAAAAGCAAAAGTGAATTACTGGGACCTTATGAAGATCAAAAGCTTCTGCACAGCAAAGGAAACAACCAACAAAACTAAAAGGCAACCAACGGAATGGGAAAAGATATTCGCAAATGACATATCGGACAAAGGGCTAGTATCCAAAATCTATAAAGAGCTCACCAAACTCCACACCCGAAAAACAAATAACCCAGTGAAGAAATGGGCAGAAAACATGAATAGACACTTCTCTAAAGAAGACATCCGGATGGCCAACAGGCACATGAAAAGATGTTCAGCGTCGCTCCTTATCAGGGAAATACAAATCAAAACCACACTCAGGTATCACCTCACGCCAGTCAGAGTGGCCAAAATGAACAAATCAGGAGACTATAGATGCTGGAGAGGATGTGGAGAAACGGGAACCCTCTTGCACTGTTGGTGGGAATGCAAATTGGTGCAGCCGCTCTGGAAAGCAGTGTGGAGGTTCCTCAGAAAATTAAAAATAGACCTACCCTATGACCCAGCAATAGCACTGCTAGGAATTTATCCAAGGGATACAGGAGCACTGATGCATAGGGCCACTTGTACCCCAATGTTCCTAGCAGCACTCTCAACAATAGCCAAATTATGGAAAGAGCCTAAATGTCCATCCACTGATGAATGGATAAAGAAATTGTGGTTTATATACACAATGGAATATTACGTGGCAATGAGAAAAAATGAAATATGGCCTTTTGTAGCAACGTGGATGGAACTGGAGAGTGTGATGCTAAGTGAAATAAGCCATACAGAGAAAGACAGATACCATATGGTCTCACTCTTATGTGGATCCTGAGAAACTTAACAGGAACCCATGGGGGAGGGGAAGGAAAAAAAAAAAAAAAGAGGTTAGAATGGGAGAGAGCCAAAGCATAAGAGACTGTTAAAAACTGAGAACAAACTGAGGGTTGATGGGGGGTGGGAGGGAGGAGAGGGTGGGTGATGGGTATTGAGGAGGGCACCTTTTGGGATGAGCACTGGGTGTTGTATGGAAACCAATTTGTCAATAAATTTCAGAAAAAATAAATAAATAAATTCTTCCATAAAAAAAAGAAAATAAATAAATAAATAAATAAACTGAAAAAAAAAAAAAAAGTTTTACCAGGACTCAGCCATATCCATTCATCACGTGTCATCTATGCAGTTTTGTGCATCAGAGCAGTTACGACACAGAGCACATGTCCTGGACAGTCCAATTTACTCCCCGGATAAAAACTGAAATCCTTACTGTAAATAACTTAATTATTTTCTATTTGAAGAACCTGAAGACCCCACATAAAATTGACCTATGTTACCATAAAGTTAATTTTCTGTTAATGGAGATCATTCTTAACAGCTCTAGCTTCACTTTTTATGTACTCCCGAAAAACTTGTAATTAAAATAAAAAATAATTTATAAAAAGAGTCATTGATGTCAATGAACACTTGTCAATGTTTTGACTTTGGGTATAGTCTTCTTAAGTAACTAGTAATTGAAGAACACAGGTTTTCAGTAGATTTCTGTCTTCCGGTTCTCATATGTTCAGCAATATTATGATTTCTCCCCTGATACATAGTAAATACAAAAAATATTTCCTGCATACTAATTTTTCTGCATCCACTTTGCATAAAACGAAAATTCTGCACTTAGTTTTTTATTTAACATATACTTTCTCTTTCATAGTTCATTGTTAACAGTTTATTGGAAAAACTTTTAAGTTTTACTCTCAATAACAAATGGTTTGAGATTGACACCATACATGAAGTGACCAAATATACAACAAGTCATTTAGAATATTCTTCTGCTCTCTATGGCATGACTGTTCCGCTTCTATTTCACACACACACACACACACACACACACACACATTTCACTTACACCTGTCCTTTAATTTCCCTGGTTGCTCGTCTAACTTGCTATTGGGCAGCCTTTGTAACTCATGCATCTCCCAGGTTTCTGCAGAGGACTCAGCACAAATAGTTAGATGCCAAAGTGTAGGCAGGGGCAGTGGTTTCCAACACTCTCCTCAAGATTGAGACATGAAGGAGTTAGCTGTCCCTGGCTGCTCCTAAACGTTGTCTTCTAAATGGGCAGCGAGCATGCTGTCCTGGAAAGGAAGGTGTTAGTTACTTTGGGCCTCAAAGAGCTTGAGACACAACAAAGAAGTCTCGCATGTTTTAGCGAGAGTTATGTTCACTGCATAGCTGTTGATGTCCAGATTCTCCCCCAAACATGCTACAAGGATGGACTTGACAGATTTGCTGTGAGGGTCCTGGCATTTCTTCCGCCGTGTATTGACTGCGCTAGTGTTGAGGCAGCTGAGTTCTGTGTGCCTCAGCTAGCACTGCAGGCTCAGACAGGCAGGGAGCTAGGGGAAGACATGTAACAGCTCGGAGCTCTGCGGCCCCGCTTCACCACCTACACTCTGTGGATCTATACAGCTCTTGGAGAATGTGGCTCAAGTGGAGGAATCCTTTATACCCAGTCACCAAATGTATCTTGACAAATGAAGGGGAGTGAAGAAAGCAGGTTGAAGAAGTTAATGCAATGAGTAGGATGGAGAAGAATTCAGAATAGGATGGAGAAGACTTTGCTTCTCTTCAGGCTGAGAAAGGGAACTGCAGTAACAGCAAACTCAATGGAGGATCAAAACTATCATTCGCATTCACAATTCTTTAAAACACGGAGCTGAACAAATGTATCTATATTGGTCAAATTCTACTTAGGGGCCTGAAGTCAGTGACCTGTGAATTCAACCCTTTATTCCATAAATGAGGGAATAGATGCCAATAAAATTTAAGTGACACATCCATGGGACGTGATTAATCAGTGACTACACGAGGATCAGAAGGTATGTATTCTTCCTATAATTGACTGCAAATTTAATGCTAACTTCTTTTAACAACCATGCATAGCCCTGACATTCATAAATGCTTCCAACTATGTTTTAATGCATTTATACTTGCTGAATGGAACCGCTCTTAGAGTAATGTGTTTGATAAATTAATCCCCCTTCTAGTAAAATACTGCATTAATCCCGAGTTGGCAAGAAATCGCAGCCCCTCCTGAGTAGTACATCTCACGGATGCTTAAAAGAAAGGCCATGTGGGTTTTTTTCAAAAGCATCTCAATCCCATTCTTGCAAACGTGGCCCTTCTAAATATACTTCCACAAGGACAGTGCACTGATTATGCAAATGAATTCACTGTTTTTCTAGGTCACAGCAGGCCTACTTCTACATAGAATGTGCCAACAGGAATATCAGGGGGTTCCTGCTGCCAGAATGTAAATGCCTTCTACTGACAAAACTTGACCAGAGAGGAAAGAGGTCATGTAACTCTTTAACTTCCCACTCACTTAAGAGCCACAGTCTGAGGCAGTATTCGGCCCTCTTCCCCCACTTCCCCCTCCATGGAAATGTTGGTCACGTAGGCTTCCCAACTAAAGGAGTAAGAGTTATTGGTTAAAATGCATTCCTCCTATTCTGTCATTAATTCTGCACAGTCTTATAAACTGGGTCTCAGATTCCTCATCTGAATAATTGTGTTTATTTTGGAATGGGGATAAGGAGCAGGTATTTAACTCTGGTAGCTAACACCTTGTGAACATATCTGGAGAGAACTTGATCAAATAATGCTGGCTGTTTGGTTTCCTCAGACACAAAACAATCACCAGCATTGCTATTATTTAAGATTGCTGGGAGGGTTCATTATATATCGTAAAATGCTTTAAATATGTCACTAATGTTCTAATACAAAGCATTTCATCATTCCATAATTTCTCTTCCACAGGGGTCAAAACACAGCCTTTTTATATATAGATTTCCAGGTGTATTGAATTTCTCACCATAATAGGAATTCTCATTGCCATAATTATCTTCAATAATTGGAAATGAATGTGCCCTTTGGGGAGGGCGGCATAAACACTAGGTGTGGACTAGGAGCTAGTAGGGACCAGCTCTGGTTCTGCTCCTTATACCTGTGGGACCCCCGACTTGCTTCCAACCCCAGTGAGCTTCAGTTATTTCCATAAGAAACAAACCTAATTCCATTAAAAAAGTTTATAAATCAAAAAAGCTTTGGGGGGAAAAAAAGCCAAGCACTGAATGTTGTTATGCTGTTAGTACAACAGTTTAAGAGCACTGAGGTTAACATTAACATATTTTGTTGCTCTTTCCTTCCTTCCTGGCCTTTACCTCTAGTCTTTCCTTGGGAAAATTTTAGGAAAAAAACAAACAATCGTTCCCTTTCTGGAGAAACTTGCATTTAAAACACAATCAAGATATTTTATTTCCTGGAGGTAACCTCACCTTTCATTTTTTGTGGCACTCTAGAATTTACTCACTACTTTCAGATATTAGATTTGATATTAAATACTCAGAGACAGTGCTGTTTATGATTTTACTACTTCTCTGTGCATGGGGCTGGACAACGATGACTGTACAACTCTTCCTATATACTCTCCATGGAGGTTAACATCCAGTCTGTCTGTCAGCTGTGCTCAGCTATACCTGAAATCTTTGTGTGAACGTTACAGAATATTCTCTAGATGTTTAGAGACCTGCCCTTTGACCTTTCAGGTCATACAATTTATGTTTAGCAAAATGAATACAGACTTTGGAGATAGACTGATCTCAAATCTCAGTTCAGCAAAGCTGTGACGCTAGGCACAACAGGTGACTTCTTGGAACCTCAGATTCCTGACTGTAAGGAAGAATTACTTAGCTTACTGCATCAGGCTGGTATAGGGGTGGAATGAGATCCTAGTGGAAGAGGTCTTGGCATAGAGTAGGAATTGAGAAACTGTTCACTTTCTTTTTTCCTTTCTCTTTACCTCTCTTTTAGCTGACTTATCATTTTCTTGATCCTCTTACCATTATTGCTTCCAGAAATGACCATCTGTCCTCCGGCAAACTTTTTAGAGTTTAGCCTTTTGACTTCCACATTTACCCAGTGGGAAGATTCAGACTGCAACTATGATGGCAAGTTCAGGGTAAGAGCCCTGGCCTAAGGATCAGGAGAACACTGTCCTGTCCTGGATCTGTGGGGGAGGTGTACGGTCTTGGGCAAGTCACTTTGGTGTTACCTCCCTTGTAAAATAAGGATGCTTAATATTTATCCTACTACTTCAGAGGTAGTTTGTTACCTCAGATAACAAAATTATTTGAAAACATTGTGAAAAGTTTACAATAAAATTAAAAAGGAAAAAGAATATGATCATGATCATAATTTTGTTAATCTGAAACCTGTCCTAGACAATTAAAGGAGGTTTCTCTTTAAAATAACAATGCAAGAGGGCAGCTGTGTGTTCCCTTTTCCAATCCAAGAATGTGGGGATTTTTCTCCTTCAGTGTCACAAAAGCCTGCAAAGTCCCTTGGCAGTGCAAACTGTTGGTAGCAGTAATGATAAAGTGGTCCAGAATGCTTCAGGATTTCTATGAAAGGGATGTTAATGATTAGATTCAGGAATTCATTCTCAAAGTTTGTTACAGCTATGGAATAGTGGGGAAAAAAACTTTTTTTTCATCTTCAGAGTTGGTAAATGAATGAAACTCTATCAAGAAAGTTTGATTTCATTTCCTTTTTCTTTTGAGAGAGAGAGAGAGAGAGAGAGAGAGAGAGAGAGAGAGAGAGAGAGAAGGAGTGGGTGAGAGTGGCAGAGGGAGAGAGACAGAGAATCCCAAGCAGGCTCCACACTCAGCATGGAACCCAACAAGGGTCCCAATCCACAACCCTGGGATCATGACCTGAGCCAAAATGAAGAGCTGGACACTCAACCCAGGCACCTCAGGAAAGTCTGGTTTCTACCTACAGAAGTGATGTGTTACCTCGGAAACAAATTACTAGAACCAAAATCAAAACCAAAGAATTCACATCTCCAACTCTGATGTGCAGACCTCAGGACCCCCTCACACAGAGTTAATCTCCAGACTCTTCCTAGTTTAGTGGTAATAACAATTTTGACCTCTGCCTGAAATATATGAAGTTTGACATTAGCTGCAAATCAAAGATGTGAGGAAAACAAGAGACTTTTTTTTCTTTTTTTTTTTTAGCTAGGATGTAACAATTTTCCATTCAAGGTGAATCATTGACATCTCTCTACAGGAGAGAAATTCTGCAAAGTATTGTTTGAGGCTGAGCCCATCACCATTCAACAATGATGGTACTTTGGTTTATTTTATTTCAAAGTGTGTGTATGTTATTTCCCCTTCTATCCACTCATTTCCTGTCTATGAACTCCTTTTTTACCAGAAGGGGTTTGGGCAGAACAAAGGCATCAAAAGAAATTCAGGCAGGCATACACAATGTTAGCTGAACACATAATGGGAGTTAGCAGCATGACTCAGGAAGAGAGATTTTATTCTATCACAGAAACTTTCTTCAGTTCAGAAAAATTAGGATAGGATAAAATCAAAGAATGAAAACAGGATTACAAAGTTAATGAATTTTTAAGATTCTCTCAATTAGAGACACTTTTAATTGTCACTTGGGACTTGAGTTCATTGAAGATGCTTATATTCACAAGCAATCTCTAAACCAAGGACATAGAATAAGAGTATAGCCGGTACCTTTGTTATCTTGAGGCTTAATGGCGCCATTTAAGAAACTATTTTTATTCACTCATTCAATAGATGTTAACTGAGTACTTGTCATGGGTCAAGTACCACTAAAGAAGAGACCATATTAGTGATCATGGTGGAATACATATGTTCACATCTCCACTGGATTTAGTTCTTTTGAGGTGGGGTTGGTTACCTTTGCAGATAGATCTACTCCATTAATCCCTAATAACCCTGGTTTTTGCCATCTACTATAGACAGAAGGGGGAAAAACCCGGAATTAGGCAGGAGTGGTGGACAGGAGCTGCTTATCGTTGTACTAAGGGTGGAAAGCTTTAGAATGTGAGCCAGGGTATATGTGGGGTGGGGGAAATGGCAAGGGGAATGCATTTTTAGCACAGTCAAGTCAAAGATATGTTAAAAGGAGGAATGCAAATCTCATATAGCCCTGGTTAAGTTTTCTGGGCAAATTATTTAAACTTTACAGTGCTTTTTGTTGTTGTTGTTGTTTGTTTGTTTGTTTTTCCTCTATCTTTAGAAAGACCAACTAATGGCCAAACTTAGGCAATTTCCAACGTGATTTTTTCCTCTACCCATCAGGCCAAAAATCATCCTTCCCTTCAGCCAGTAGCAGAGATTAGGCTACACAATTTACAAGATGTAAAAGAGACATTGGTGCAAGAGAATTTCCAAGGCAAGGGAGTTGTGATTTTATAAAGGAATAGGGTTGTGGAGAACAAAAATATGGGAGTGTTGTGGATACTGTTTTTTTTTTCAAGTGATGGACTTTGGAAGAAAAAATGAGTAGAATTAGGAAAGAAGGCAGTATTCATGTGAGACACTCTAGATGCTACAGAATGTCTGATCAACCCCAAAGATCCTGGTAATGAAGCTCTGTTTTGGTAAGGTACAGAGACACAGAATGGTAAAGAATACCTTTTGAAAAAATAAAATTCCTTTTCTGCAAAGAAAAAATGAATATGCATTGACGATGTTAAGTAATTTATAAATGAGGAAAGCAATAAATTTCAAAAGAAAATTTATATATGTGGTATGTGTATATTTTTAAATATATATACATATGTATGTATATACATATATATGTGTGTGTATATATATATAAACACACACACACACATATATATATATAGTCAGGAATGCTGAAATGAATTTGTTAATAGTAGCAAAACTACCTAATATCCTATTGGACAACAAATTGTAAAGTTTACATTATCACTTCAACCAGGAGGAATTCAATTTTATTTCTACTGGATAAAATTCATTTACATAATTATGAATAGGAAGCATTTGCATTGCTATGAAGAGGAATTCACCTGCCGCTTAACTTCTACCATGTGATCTCTAGACCTACAGAACATGCAATAGCCTAGTCAAAAGGAAATTAGCTAAAATTACACTTGCCTAGAGAATCAGATTGTCCTTGGAGGATCCTTTGGACAAAAGCACACTACTGAAAGGTAACTTAGTGACATCTTTTGTCCATTTCTAAGCTTAGACTTTTTCTTAATCTTAGACTGGGGTAAGGGGACAACTGTTTTTTTCAGTTCCCTATGTCTACATAGTTTGGACATTCATAAATTACTTAGGTCATCATGAAGGTTCAGAACCTATGTTCACTTTAAGAAAAGTAGGCAATGAGTTGTCCAGAATAGGAAAGAGAATGACCTCTATTCTCTAGTCACCAGATAACATCTCGAACAAGGTTTATTTCCTTGACTTTCTCCCCTCCCTTATGGGACAAAATAAATTATCTTTTTGCACAGGGAACAAATTTTCTAGATGATCTAATAGAGCATTTCTTAAATGTACTCATTGTTATCTGAATACTCTATTCCAAGATGTTTTTTATATTTAAGCATCCTGACTGCTATTATTTTTGTAAAATTTTTATTATTGAAGTATAATTGACATACAATGTTGTATTACTTACAGGTGTCCTACATAGTGATTTCCTAACTCTATAGTTACTCAATTCTCACCACAATATATGTTGTTACTACCTGTCACCATGCAATGTTACTACAATATTATTGACTATCTTCCCTGTGCTGAGTATCCTGACTGCTTTTTTAATGAGACACTTGGGTCCTAAGGATTTATAATTTTCCATGAATTTTCCATCTACCCACCTGAAAACAGAGTGTTCTTATGGGTTTAGGTATGCTTATAATGTGGATTTTCCATCCCACCTGAAAACAGTGTTCTTATGCGTTTAGGTATGGTATAATGTGGATTAGGCCCCTGGCTATAGGTCCACCTGGGGGGCATAAAGATCTTAAGCAGTATTATAGGAAGATAAGAATACACCAAGACATATAGCTGGGCCAGACCTAAATGAAAGTTATTCAGTACATCAGGCATCCACAGAGAATTAGGCAGTTCAAAACCTCGAGGGAAAAAATAGGTTTAACTATGATGAAATTTAGAAAATAATCCATGGTAGGAGGTGAGTTCAATAACCAGCAACTACTGGAAAAGTTTCCATCCACGAATCATGCCAAGAGTGGTTAGAAATCTGTGGATCAAGGGAACAGAACCCAGCTTACTGATTCTAGAGAGAGCACTAAACAGTAACCAAGGCTAAAATCATAGAAAAATAAATTTGGTGAAGTCTAGACTTTAGAGAGTTAGCTTTTTGGGAGTCAGTTTTTCTTTGGCACAGTCTACAGTGTACAGCTGGCTTAAGACAATTTGGTGAGATGCACACACAGGAGATCAAGAAGATTCATGTGAGAACCCAATAGACAAGACTGCATTCCTTGAACTAGCTAAGAAAGTCTGCTGGACTTACCAATAGTACCAAGAAGGGCTGAGACTTGGATTAAGAAAGTTTTATAAAAACAGGAGTAGGAATGATCCTGGGATGGAAGTAGGGGTGGACTCATGACTGGGAAACTCTGAAGGCAATGGCACAGACACAAAGCTGGAACTAGGTAACAACTATCTGATGATTCTATCCTCTTTTCACCTTGAGCAAAACTTAATACAGTAGGTCTTGCTGAGCATCCTACCTAATGTCCCAGGCTGCCTGTCTGGGCACTGGTTGTCGGTACATAAAAATTAGTCTATGTGAACTTGCCTTCGTGCTGCAGTGTCTATAACTATTTTTTTGGTATATCAACTTTTAATAAGTGATCATACCACTTTTATAAAACTCTGCCCCTTACAGACTTGTTAACTGAATTGACATATTTCATATATTTCCCCTCCATCTGTTTTCCAGGTTTCAATCTTCCAAGCATTACAATTTTATAGATCTTTTCCACCTATCGTTATGAGTATTTATTGCATAGCTTTTGAAGTTAATGATCTTATTTGTGGACTTCCTTGTTGATTTCAACCTGATCTCAATCTGTCTTTAAGTTATTATTTCTACTCTGCAACCCTTACTTCCTAAAACTTCCTAAATCTATTCCCCTCTACCACTATATGTTAGATTCAATCCATATTGATTCTACTTACCCTCTACAGTTGATTATCAAATATTCAAGAATTTTGTAAGTGGGTTGATAAGTTGGCCATAGTGGGAATATTTATATCAGGGAAATTTATAGTTCCTGCAGCTGAAATGCCCACTTTATAGAAGAGGGCATTGTGGTACAGAAAGATTCATTCACTTCTCCAAGCTCAAAATGCTGAGTCTTGGTGGTAAACTAGAATATGTGTCTTTTCTGTTCTAATCCACACCATGGGCATTTTGTGATTCTTAGTTTAAGAGAATGTTGAAATGGAATTGAGTCATTTAGTTCCTCTTGTTTCATCTAATCTAATGTTGGTAGCTAAAAAGAAGGAATGATATGTATTTTAGTAAAATATGATAACTCTAAGGATTTAGGTCCTTCTATTCACAAGATAAGGTTAAAATTATAAAGTTCACTATGAAGATTGCTTTCTCCTAGGCATTACAAGTGAATTTTATATAGTTGGTACAAACTCAATTATGCTTATGAAACTTGATGAGTTAGTACCTCCCAATAAGTAAAAATGATAAAGTTAACATTACATTTCTATAGATTTCTATATTTAAAATGGTGGTAGATATAGTGGTCACTCTAAATGTCCAAAATATAGGCCATGAAATAAAGACTTAAAAATATACAATGCAGGGTGCCTGGATGGCCCAGTTGGTTGAGCATCCAACTCGGGCTTCTCACTGGGCATAAAGCCTGCTTAAGATTCCTGCTCTCCTTCTCTCTCTGCCCCTTCCCCACTCACACTCTCACTCTCTCAAAAAACATAAAAATAAAAAATATGTATTATATACATATATATATATACACACACAATACAAACTTGGGGTGACTATTAATTGATATCTATCACTGGTAAATTGAACCAATTAATTACTTATCATTAACAAATTTACTATCTTCACCCCTAAGCTACAGCCCATCCTACCACTACCCCTTGCTTTACAGAGTCATGTGTTTCCTTCATTAAAGTTATTGGTTCTTTTTAGAGAAAGTTGTCACCATCTTTCCTGCAGAGCCAGCTCTTGGCAGCATTTTTTCTGTAAAAGATCTCAACAGGAAGCCCTGTTATCTCCTCTGACTGAATGACTCAAACTGACCAGAAGTCCCTGCAGATAAGAGCTCACATATCAGGTTTCTGTTCCCTGATGACTTTATAGCCTTTCTTTTTGTCAGAACCATCTATGTAGCCAATTCCGTCAGCTAACTTTTGCATCACTTAACTACTACCTCTTAGCATTGAAGGCAACAGGTTATTTATCAGTCAGGTTATGAACAGTCTTTTACTATTAAAAGATCCTCTCACTCGCTCAGTCACCTCACTGAATTGTTGATCAAAACTCATTGATAAAGATTTGAACTTTCCTCTCCTCCTACTGGTACAATCTTAATTCAAACCTTTATCGTATTATTTATCAACAGTAACAAGTGTCCTCTTCACATCAAGTTTTTGTCTTCTGCGCTGTATTTTTAAATTGCCTTTAGTGTTACTGTTTCGAAATGTAAATCTTGTCACCTTCAATCTGTGCAGGGTAACTTTTTGTATTCTCAGATTCCAGCACTATCGACATCAAAATTTCTATCTTTATAATCACCCATCAAAGATAATCCATTGTTAAAATTCTTCCCTTATTAATAATGTTTATCTAGCTATAAATGCTATATATTCTTTAGAAATGCAGAAATAAGAAACAATATTAAAATTATCTCAAATGGTCTACTTCAGAAATAGCCAGTATTAACATTGTTATATCTTCCTTCAGTGTACACACAACTTTCTTGGTTATGAAGTTTGGTAATATAAAATAGCTGAGCCCAGCATGAGGCTAGTTTGGATAAGGTTGTTTGCCAGTCAGATGAGGCAAATGCTACTGACTTTATTTAGAATGAAGTAACATTTAGTTTGCTTTCTCTATTTTGGTAAGAACAGTGACATCTTTATATGGCCAAGTCTAAGTTCACTCAAATTCAAGTAAAACAAATTTTAAAATTAATATTTATCACTTTATTCATTCATAAACATTTATTCAAACTTTGCATATGTAGCACCTAATAGTTTACATAACAGCTGAATAGGCTGGATTCTTACTCTCAGGAAGTGTACAATGCAACAAGGAGGAGTTGTGACCAAGTCTGTAAACTCTTTTAAAGCAAATTAGGATGGCATCAGGGTAGTTACAAATACAGGGACCAAGTGTTTCTGAAAAAGAGATTGCCTTCTAGGGTCATGGAAACTTCATGGACAAGCACCAGCTGAGCTGAATTTTGAAGTGTAGGCACATATGTGGAGAAACTTCTAAAACAAACGACTAGAAAAGGAAAGCTTAGACTATGTTTGGAAAGTGCTGTACCCTTGAGTATGGGGGAGATGCAAGATAAAGCTGGAGGATGAATCATGTTGAAGCAAAGGAGAAGCTTGAATTCAAGGAGTAGCTATTCTCTCATTGCTTAGTAGAGTGAAGACATCCTTGAGTATTTCTTATCTGGAAATAACAACATTACAGCTAAGCGATTGGAAGACACATCCCCCGTCAGGCGAGAAGATTCTTGAGGGAAAGAAGAGCTTGGAGTTGAAAAGCAACTGCTCTCTTGGGTGCAGATTAGAAGGAAGTGGGGCCTCAATTAGGCTGGTGGCCATGGTGATGGGAAGAAAAGGGAGAATTGAGTGAATCATGAGGATGAAAGTGACTGTCTTACTGGCTCAATGTGAAGAACGTGAGGAAAAAAAGTAGAGAAGACATTAAAAATATCACCAGCCCTATAATCCAGGGGAAGCAGGAGAATGGCAGGTGATGAAGACTTGGTAGGAAGGAAGGAAAGAAGATGAAAGGGGGAGGGGGAGGGGATTTAGATACAAGATGACTTTCATTTTCGTTTTTGATATGAGGATTTTAAATATTAATCAACTCTGAATATGGAGACATTTTTCAGTATCAGGTTCAACTACTTTTACTCTCAGAACTTGTTTTAATTATTATTATTACTTTGGCTCAGCTGTTCCTCCTTGAAAAGGAAATTTGGGCCATTTGTCACTGTCATGCTAATTTCCTTTTTTCCACTTTATGCTCTTACCTCTAAGATATTTGTATCCTGTAATTATGTTCTCCCTCTTAAGGGTGCACATCGTTGTCGCAATCCCTTCCCTTGTGTCC
Source organism: Prionailurus bengalensis (assembly GCF_016509475.1). Classification (NCBI taxonomy): domain Eukaryota; kingdom Metazoa; phylum Chordata; class Mammalia; order Carnivora; family Felidae; genus Prionailurus; species Prionailurus bengalensis. Next base: position 150,324,537 of record NC_057343.1, on the reverse strand, counting down.
TACCCTGTAATCTCTGTATTGTTTTCACTGCCCTCATAGGTCTGGCTAACCTTGTATCACCCTGTAACCATGACCTTACTGGGACTATACTATCTGTGTCTGTCAGAAGGGCAGGATATTCACCTTGACATCATCAACAATTACTGAAAGAGCCTTGTTGCAGGGAATGATGGAAACTGGCTCTGATGTACCTTGATTTGATCATTAAATCAAAGCTTATTAAAAAAAAAAAAACATGACTGAGGAGCACGGTGACATTCCAAATTTATAGACTTGCTGTACAGAATTCTGGACTTTCCATTCTAAAGTGCTTCATCCTTCAAACCAGTGATTTCTTAATAAAGTACTCTTGATTACATTCTCTCTCTTTTCGATAGTAATGCTTAACTATCTGTCTCTTTACTGTGTCATGCCCTCTAATCCATGTGCTGTTTTTAATGCTTGGCTGGTAACGCAACCCCACAGAGACAAGGCTGTCTGTACCACACAAGAAGGGCAGGACTCGTGCTGCACAGAGAAGTCTGTGTCAGATCAAAGGGCAGGGAGACTGCATCATGCTTGCGGGAGTTTCTCAGCAAGTAATTCTAAAACACTTGGATGCTGTAATCAAGAGAGCTTTTGCTAGTTTCTGGTGCCAACAAAGTCCCTCTTTATCAGTGGGGAAAAAAGCAAAGAGATAAAGGATTAAGAAACCACTATTGGGTTTCCTTACTTTTTGGCAGTCATTCCTATGGGGCTGGGGGAGGGAACTTTGAGGGGGGATTTTAAAGTAACATAAAACTTCTTTGTGTGTATGACCTGCTTTGACTCCAGCTTTGGACTGTTTACTTTATGTTATTATTCATGATTCATAGATCCTGAGTGCCGAACTCAGTCCAGGATTTCTTGACTGGTCTACTATTCTTTCACTGACTTGGTATTCATAAAATGAAGGAAATTTCCCACTGATGGGTAAAGTAAGGCTTAAAATGGTCTGCAGCCAAACATCAACACATAATTCTAAGTGACACACACTTTTGCAGACTAAAATATTGGAAAAAAATGTTTTCCTTTTTAAGAACTATGGAACCTGCAACACAAGTTGTATGTATTGCTATTCTTCTAAGTACTGTACTATTTACTTGCTAAGGTTTTCCACTTATAAAATATCCATTTTCAGTGGATAGGAAAATAAATGATATATAGGGAATTTATAAATTTAAGATAGAAGTTTTTCTCAATTTGTAAGCCAGATGAGTCAATTTACCAATTGCTTATTCAATATTTAAATCCATTTTCACCATGATTGATAATTCCTATCAGAGGTACAAAATTAGGTATGATGTTCTCTAAAGGAGAATATAAAAATATGCATCAGAAGAAACTATAGCTTCCACAGTGCACCATACTACATTGTGAAATTTGGTTCTGTTCCATTCTCTACATCAGCTGCCAGAAATGATGCAGGCAATTTTGTGTTCAGTGCATAAACATTCAAGATGTATTTTTCCTTATATTTTTTAAAGCTTATTTAAAATGGAGTTTAATTGGCTCAGTCAGTTAAGCGTCCAATTCTTGATTTTGACTCAGGTCATGCCCTCGTGCGTGGTTTGTGGGATTGAGCCCCTGTCGGGCTCTGTGCTGACAGCACAGAGTCTGCTTGGGATTCTCTCTCTCCTCTCTCTCTCTCCCTCTTCCTGTGTGTGCTCTCTCTCTCTCTCTCTCAAAATAAATAAACATTTAAATAAATGAAATTGAGTTTAACTTATATTGCTTGTAATTGTTTAAAACCTAGTTTGGAACTAGATGTGAATTCATAGCTAAAATGTACTTACTTACAAAAACAAATTTTTCATAATGCACCTTTCAGCAATTTTTAAACAATACCTTACAAATAGCTTAAAATCAATATGATATGTGTAAATTTATGAACAGTTCTCAGCTTTTCTGTGAAGTTTCAATAGAAGATTCTAAGTCTGAGTTCCAAGATGGCATCAGGATTTAATTACAGGCCTGACCAAAGACCCAGCAGAATTCTCCTACCTCTTATAACCAGGCATTGGACCTTCCTAGCCAAAAGGAAAATCGGCTAAACCAAAGGAGTCAGCGTAAGAATTATGCTTCATGGAATATTGTGGAACTTGAGGCAATTTATGTTTTTTATAGATGAGTCACTTTTTTCTTCATCTCTTTAGGATTTTCCCAGTCAGTTCAGTAACACTTACTGAGCATCCCAAAACTGTATTGTATGTACAACTGGGTCTTAATATGTGCCTGAAAAAGTCCATTTCTGTCACAGCTTGTGTAAAATAGTTTGGAGCATAGGGTTGAGGTATTTCAGCTAAAAGTGGTAGCTATCTCCAGAAATTTTAGACACTTCTATAACATTGTGTTATAAAAGCTGTATTTTTCTCTAGGAGGTCGGTGGAGGACATATTATCCTCCCTGAACATACTGTTTGTGGTAGAAACTGCCACAGTTCTTTGCAGTTCTTCTTATCAAGAGATGGAGTCTATTTCTTCACTTTCTTGTATTTAGACCAGTCTTGCAACTTGCTTTTACCAAGAGAATGCAACATAAGCCAAGGTGTGGAGGTATGAACATGACCTTCAGGAAGCTTTGCACATTTCTGTTCATTCTCTTGGTCCTCATTAACCACCATGCCAGCAACCCTCATCTTGCTGAAAGTGAAAAGATCAATAGAGCAGAGAAAAACCATCCCAGCTGAGACTAACGGACAACCAGCTTCTAGGTGATTGTCACCAATCTGCAGGTCATGAACAAACACAGCCAAAATGAGCCTGGTCAGGTCTAGATCAGCAGTAAGGTCTCATAAGCAGTAATAGACAATTGTTAAGTCATTCATTTAGGAGTGGTTTATACATGGCAATAGGTAACCATTCACATTACTTTCAGATCCTCTCAAAGTGGCCTGTTTTCAGGTCCACTCCTCCCTCTTTGCCATAATGATAATTGTGTCTGAGTGCTTATGACCTTGAGTGCTTATGATTGTTTATATGAAAGTGAAGTCTCTAGGCCTGAGAGGACATCTAGTATAGGCACTGGATCTTGCCTTTCAGTGTCGCTCAAAATTCAGCTTAGTGTTTCTGATTTCTCAAAATACATTGGCTATAAATTTTAGCACTGGAAATCAATACACAAATAGGAAGAAACAGGAACTTCATTCCTTGGCTTTTTAAATCTGTTCTTGTTAATGAAATTTGCCTTCAAAAAGTTTGATTTTATGTCTTGGACAAAATATTCTTTTTGGATTTTAGGTTCATACTCTTAAGTTTTCTTCCAGGAGTGAAACTCCTTGTTTTTAACAGCCTAAAAATCTGCCACTTGCTTTGGATATAAAATCAGCAATAACGAGGGCATGGTTTTAAGTTTCCCTATTGCTTATTAAATTTCTTTTTTGTGCTTGCTTAGGGAAAGAAAAATAGGAAAAGAAAAGAAAATAAGAAAAGAAAATACTATGATGAGCCTTAAGTTTTTAATACCGTGGCATTTGTCTCCATTGCTAAAATATACTGAAGAATATCAGAGACAACACATCTCATGAGTATAAGGGATAGACGTCTACAGCCATCAGTAAATACACTAAGAAAAGCACGCTGGTTTTTAACTGAATATTTGCCTAGATTTCCCACTTCATTTGGAAGGCCACTAGAAATTTGCTTGCCTGTTCCACAGGAAAGAGAAATATCAGCTATTTTTGAGTAAATGAATATAACCTATTTCAAGGTTCATTTCAATATTCTTCTTCAGTCCCCACTCAGGATCAGTCTCAGTTATCTATGTGCTTTTCTTGGTTCAAGGTTTAAATTGTGTACCCTACCTATTACTTGGCAATCAAAAGAATAAAATCTTGCCACTTGCAACTACGTGGATGGAACTGAGGGTATTATGCTAAGCGAAATTAGTCAGAGAAAGACAAGTATATTATTTCACTCATATGAGAAATTTAAGATACAAAACAGATGAACATGAGGGAAGGGAAGCAGAAATAATATAAAAACAGGGAGGAGGAAAAACATAAGAGAGTCAAATATGCAGAACAAACAAAGGATTGCTGGAGTGGTTGTGGGGGGGGGGATGGGCTAAATGGGTAAGAGGCTTAAGGAATCTACTCTTGAAATCATTGTTGCACCATATCCTAAGTAGCTTGGATATAAATTTAAAAATTAAAAAGAATAACTACACATAAAAATGTAGCATACATTAATAAAGAATGTTAACATGAAATAATAAAATTAACAAAATTATAAAAAACATAAATTGTATACTCTACCTATAGCTACTCTACAGAAGACCTTTACAGATTATTTTACCCCTTTTATTACCTCATGACCTTTGTTGGAATCTATTCTCTAATAATCTTGTGTATTCATTCATACCAGTTATATTAAATGTGATCACATTTATTTTATTTTCTTTCCAGAAAGACAGTCACCTGAAATCTTCAATCCCTAAATCTGAAGGAAGGGCTAATCAATGTTAACAATATCTGGCACTGTGTATTTGCTCAGGAACTCCAGCCATGCCTGTCATATGTGTCAGCTATCTGCCATCTCCATTTTTAGACAAGACCCCTTTTGGAGAAAGAGCTCCCTTTTTCTCCTGCTATATTCCAACCAGATTAGTGTCTCGGTCCTAATTGTAAGCCATTCAGGTCCTCAACATACTCTTTATATACTTTGTATAGGTCCCTGTTTAGTGAATAAGGAAGAAGAGGTGTGTGTGTGTATGTGTGTATGTGTGTGTGTGTGTGTGTGTGCACTGCATGTGTACACATGCAGTATTCACCCCCAGGGTGAATTATCAATTATGTTCCACTTGGCTCTTTACCCTAACAAGACATGGATATTTTGTGGTTTGATCCTCTGAAATTTCTGAAGGAGGAGTAATTCTGTTTGCAGCTGCTTGAACCATTCAGATTCAACAAAGCACCATTTTGTAAATGATGACATCTGTTCAGTGTATGATTCTATAATGTAGGCACCTGCCATCTTTTTGGTTGCTATGGCAATTTGGATAGGGGGACTACTTGGCAAGCGGATATAGCTTTTGCCCAAATAGTAATCTTGAATTTCCTGTTAACATAGTCCTGCCAATGCCATAGAAGCTAACTAAAGAGGGAGTCAAAGAGTAAAATAACACGTGGAATCTTAGGTCAGTAGCACTAAGCCCAAAGCAAGAGCAGGGAAAAGAGAATGGCCCTGAACGTACGTGAAGAATTGCTAACCTTGGTCCTGGTGACATTGAAAAGTTAATAAAAATGCCAAAATCCTTAAACTCTTGGTTACCTAACAAAAGGTAGGCTACATTCTGGGAAAATGACTCCCAGCATGATATTATATATGCACAATTAATTTAAATAAAAAATTTGAAATGCTGGTGCCAAAGCCAATTCCAGCTGATGTAATTTTCTCAGATTAAGTCTCAATGAATATAACATTTCAAAGAAAATTATATTGTGATATTAAAGGAAAAGCTTTATTGCAAAGGCTGACCATAGCTCCTTTTGTAATAAAAGGAATAAAAAGGAATACTGATTAGTACAAATGAGTAAAGTCCCCCCTGTGTTAAAGCATAAGATACAGAAGGTTAATTTTTACCCACCAGGTTATAAAATTGCTCACATAAATTTTCCCATTTATTCATGTAAACTAGGCTACCTGTTGTGTGAAGAAAAATTAAGGATTCAGCAAGGAAAAAGGCACATTAAATTTATGGTTGTGATTTTAGAGTTTGAATCAAAGTTGTTTGAACATTTGGCCTTGGGGCTGCTCTCCAGTGATTTTAAACATGAAAAAGCCAGAGAAGAGTCTAAAGTGAACTGTAATATTGACATTCACTTGGTGTGTACCTGACATTCGGCCTGGACAAACCCCCCAATTGCTACATGTTTCTCATTGTTGGACTTTTTCCATTTGTGAGTTGGAAACTCATAGGATCACTGTAATAGCATCATCTGAGTGACTCCCCCAAAATGCAGACTCCAGACCTTACCTCAAATACTCTGGGTCAAAATCCCTTGTGGTTGGAGCTTGAGAAAATGCACTTCAAATCAGCTGGCAGTGTGATTCTGGTGCTCACTCAAGTTTGAATACCACTCCTTTGTGGAACATTAGTGAAGAAACAGTCTACTGTATGCAGTTTTATAAAATACAGTCTCTTAGAAATAATAAGTACAATAATAATGGTAAGTAAGCAATAGGAATTATATCATATGGAAGCAAGTTGTCTCAGCTGTTAGAGTGGCCAACATGCATGAGGTCTCCATCTCACACATTCTCCTTTCTTAGCCTTAATAGAACTTTCCATTGGTCCAGCTTCTGCTTGCTATTCCAGGTTTGACAACCAAATCTGTGAAACTCAATGGCACCATCAGAAGGGCCTAAGGATTTCTAAGTTGTTAAATTCATCAATACCATGTTTCCCTGACTTTTTTTGTATTCAATCACTAAAAAGTTGGAACTTGTTTCATATTTGATGTTTTTATTTTATGAGTCAAGCCTATTTGCTCATGTACCTCTCTGAAAAGATAATCTAAGGCTTCTTCTTGGGGCTCTTTCTGAGAATTGGATGATTGGGAGATGCTTTATACTTTTCAAATGTTATAGTGCATATTGTCCATTCTATATACTAAACAAATTAATTTTTAAAGTATAATAAAAATTAACTCTGTATTTATGTCCCACAGAATATTAAACTCCTTAATGACTTACCCTTTGAATTTTCTTTCTAATTCCAGTAAGCCTGTCCACAAAATTTAAGTTCCATAAATGTTAAATGAGAATTTTGAAGCAGACGAGAGTAACTTTAAATCACATGTTTGTACTTTAAAAAAATGTACTATTTTGAGACTTAACTGATGTGTTTCCTTCAAAGTGCTGCATTACTTTTTTCAGCTGGTATCATTAGACTGGACTTCCTCCAGGACCAATAAAAGGATTCACCTTAAATATGCTTCCAAGGAGATAAAGTCTTTGAAAGATGGATTGCTGAAGTTACTTTAAAATATAAATGCTATTTAATAAATACTACAGCTGGCTGCAATATTGGCAAAGGGTTCAGTCACAAACTCTCCCCTACTAGCCCTGCTGCTTCACAAAGCTTCTGTTTTGCTACTGCTCTTAAAATGGCACCTCCACAGAACAAATCTAGATAAACATTTGCAAAGCTCCCTTGTTGGTTCAATAAACTTGTCCTTATTCATCCACCTAAGCCATTATGCTGGCAGGATGTTTTGTTCTTTAGGGTGATATTTATTTATTTATTTATTTATTTATTTATTTATTTATTCATTCATTCATTCATTCATTCATTCGTTCATTCATTTTCTAAAATATTTAGAAAGTATTTAGAAAAATTTAATATTTTTTAGTATTTATTTTTGAGAGAGAGAAAGATAGACAGAGCATGAGCAGGGGAAGGGCAGGGAGAGAGGGAGACACAGAATCCAAAGGAGGCTCGAGGCTTTAGGCTCTGAGCAGTCAGCACAGAGCCCCATGCGGGGCTTGAACTCAGGAACTGCGAGATCATGACCTGAGCTGAAGTGAGACACTAAACCAACTGAGCCACTCAAACACCCCGGAAGTAATTTATTTTTTTAAGTTTCACAATACTTGATTTTTAAAACTTAGTCATGGTGAATAATGAGTTATTACAAGCATTAAATGCGGGGAAAACCCAACCTATGGTAAGCATCAGGCCATCTATTATCAAACCCAAGATGTACTAACTTAAAGTGTTTAAAATATTGGAGAGGATCAGCCCAGGTTGTTAAGTCCTGAATTAAGTTTGATTTTTTTAGTCCCTGCTGGTATTTCCTTCCCTGAAATTTTACAGTAAATTTGTATCTAAATGATGCAATTTAGTGCCTAATCTTTCTTAATTCCTAAAATATTTTACATAAATACATAGAGAGATATCAACTTATAAAGTATAAATATATAGATGTGTATTTCTAATATGTTTACACACATATGTGTGCATAAATAAATATACATGCTTTAACTGTTTTGTCCCATTTCTACTAATAAATGTTAGAGTCCCTAAACGCAGGAACCATCCATCATACTTCTTTGCCCTTCTCCACGGTATGAGCACACATGGGGATGGCAAAAGGGAACATGAAAAACACACTGCCCAGTAGAAAGTGCCATTAAATATTTTGATGGTCAATTGCTTTCCCAACTCCACACTACAAATAGAGATTCGTAAATCAATGGAATATAAACCCAATAATCTCTCTCTGCATCCCTATTTTCCTCTACCCATCAATTTCCTGAAAAAAACCTTCTCCAGTTCTTTAATAGTTGTTCATCTTTAAGTGGCTGGTTGCCTTGACACTGTTTTTTTAAAAATGTGCCATTCTTAAGGCAGACCAAATCTTTAGATTGAATAACATATTTTAAGAAGTTTTAAGTTAAATATGCTCATCATCTTTTTCAAGCAATAAAAATATTGCACTCTTATGTGCATTTAAACAATGACTTAGATGGGGTGCCTGGGTGGCTCAGTCGGTTGAGTGTCTGACTTTGGCTCAGGTAATGATCTCATAGCTCATGAGTTCGAGCCCTGCGTCGGGGTCTGTGCTGACAGCTCAGAGCCTGGAGTCTGCTTCTGCTTCTGTGTCTCCCTCTCTCTCTGCCCCTAACCCACTCATATTCTGTCTCTGTCAAAAATAAATAAACATTAAAAAAAAATTTAAACAATGACTTAGAGACAATGTGAAGACTTAAGTTGAAGAAACAAAAATTTGCTGATGTTTCAATCACTTAACTCCAAATGCACTGTTCAGGCTGACCAATTCTAATTGTATTACAGAGATGGTACTCTTTTTCTTTTTTTTATGAGAGAACAAAAATATGCAAATACTGTCTTACAGAAATAGTTTGCTATCAAACGTTAATAATGTAGAAACAGAGGCATACAGGATTCAGATATGTTGTACCAAATCACTAACAACTTGAGGACTGTTCTCAAAATCATGGAGAGTAATGGGAAAATCACTAAGAATGCTATTATTTAGGTCTCATCTCAAAGTGATGGGGAGTGCTCAGAAATCTGCATTTCATTTTTTAAAATTTATTTAAGAGAGAGAGAATGTTGGGGTGCCTGGGTGGCTCAGTCAGTTAAGCGTCCGACTTTGGCTCAGGTCATGATATCACAGTTTGTGAGTTCGAGCCGCGTGTCAGGTTCCGTGCTGACAGCTCAGAGCCTGGAGCCTTCTTCGGATTCTGTGTCTCCCTTATCTCTCTGCCTCTCCCTTACCTGTGCTCTCTCTCTCTCTTTCTCTCTCTCTCTCTCTCTCTCAAAAATAAATAAAATGTAAAAAAGAAAAAAAAAAAGAGAGAGAGAGAATCTGTGATCATGACCTGAGCTGAAATCAAGAGTTAGATGCTTAACTGAGCCAACTAGGTGCCCCAGGAATCTGCATTTTAAACAGCTCCAAAATAATTCTACTTTAGGCCCTAAAAACAGACTGGGAAATGTTACTTTATGCAGCATATCCTCTGTAGAAGAGATTTAAACATAACTGAAATAAATCATAAGAATTCCAAATCCCTTATGTTTCTATCATATAACTAAGGCTTTGGTGATAAAACTGAAAATAATGCAGACATTCCCCTAATTATCTAATGTTTCCCTTACTCCATAATGTTTTTTTTTTTCCTGTGGTAGATAATAAAATACAAGTTTTAAACTGGTATGTGTTTACACATCACATCTTAGTGATGTTATCTTGTTTCATGACTGCTCCTTTATCTTCAGAGAGAAGCAAATGCAGAGCTTTTTAGGCAAATGGAAATAAAGATGGCTAGAATTCATTCAACATTCCCAAAATTCCAAGCACTTTACGTGTATTAACTCACAACAACCCTCTGGATTGGTGGCTACTAGCACCTTTTTACTTATGGAAAGAAGGGAAGCCAAAAAACAAAAATGTACCTTGCCATTATATAAGAGAGTGATGGTACAATGCTTGGAATACGGAATTGGCGTGCACAATTCAGACCTTTTATCATTGTGCTGCTATAAGCCCAGCGAGCTGTTTGTATGTTTGTTTGTTTATTTGTTTTAATGTAGGGAAACTATGACAATTGGAGACAGCACCTCTTTGGTACCCGAAAAAGAAGTCCCTGCTTTAGGTCAGGTTTTCTAAAAGTTGAGCATGAAATGGGTAACTTCCATTAGTTTCCTATTGCCACTGTAACAAATTACCATAAACTTGGTGGCTTAAAATTACACTAATTATCTCACAGCTGTGGAGGTCAAAAGTCTGACACTGGTCTCCCTAAGGTAAAATCAAGATTTTGGACTGGGTGGTGTTCCTTTCTTGAGGCTCTAGACGAGAAGGTTTTGTTTTTGTTTTTTTCCATTCCCAGCTCATAGACTGCATTCCTTGGCTCATAGTACATTTATTCCATCTTTAAAGTCAGCAACAAGCCATCTCTCTAAATATTCCTCTGTAATTACAGCTCCCTCTTACTTCTGTTTCTCTCTTCTACTTTTAGGGACTCCTGTGATTACACTGGGTCCACTGAGAGCTGACTAGCATTCTTAATTCCATTTGCAACTTTCCCCCTTTGCCACATATCCTAACGTATTCACAGATTCTGGGGGCTAGAATCTGGATGTCTTTGAGGGCCATCATTCTGCCTATCACAAGATTCTTATGTGATTTATTAAGAGATGCTCTCAGTAGAACAAGGAGGAGACAAGCAGGATAGGGCTGGAAAACAAAGCTAAGTGAGCGTGTGATCTCAGCTGGAGACTAGCATCAGCCTGAACCTAATTTGGACAATTGTCCAAAGATAATTACCAGGAGAGGGGCAGTTTGAGTCATCACGAGGCAACACTCATAGCAAATGGAGATTGGGTGCCATTTGAACTAAAGAGGCTCTGTGCAGAGTGACAATGGTATCTATCATAGACCCCATTATGGGTCAAATTGTCTTAAGGACATTGTCACATTGCATTGGGACCCACACTAACGACCCCATCTTAACTTCATTATTCCTGTTGAATTGTGTCTACCCATACATTCTCCTTCCCAAAAATGTTGAAGTCTTAACCCTTAGAATGTGACCTTTCCTAACTAATGTGGGTGGTGTCCTTATAAGAAGGGAAACACAGACACACAGATGGGCATGCACCAGGGGAAGATGACACAAAGACACATAGAGGAGATGCCATGTGAAGATGGAGGACTGGAATGATACATCTGTAAACTGAGGGACACCTGAGGTTACTAGAACTATGTATGAGGCAAGGAACAGCTCCTTCAGAGAGAGCATAGCCCTGCCAACATCTTCATACTTCTAGCCTCCAGAACCATGAGACAACGAATTTCTATCATTTTAAGCCACTCGGTTTGTGGCACATTGCTATAACAGCCCTTGGAAAATAATATAAGCCCTATATCACAAAACCTGGAAAAGAGAAAGGAGTCACTTTCCTCAGAATTTATTCTAAGCAGTTTTCTTCCACATTGTCAAGTAGCAATATTTAGGACTTCGTTTAGCTAAGAAGTCATTAACTTGAGCTCTTCCTTTGGACTTGAGAGAATAAAGTAGTGCCTTTCTTGACCCTATGACTTAGAGGCAAATTCTGTGAATTCTACTTTTGGAATCTCACTCTTCCCTGCAAGTGCTCTGATAATAGCCCCATAGAGCTTTATTTCATCAGTTGCAAAGTGTTCTTGCCTTCGAACCAGTAAGTTTTTTGTAGACTGGTATTATCCATATTCATATCCATGAAACCTAGCATGTAGTTTAATATAACAGAAACTTTGAAGGAATTATTGAATCCCTTTTCTACCCTTGAGAATGTCCAACGGACATTAGTAGTACTTTTTTTGTGCTCAAAGAGCCTAAGACAACATAGTAAGCCAGGAGATAATGGATTCGGTCAGCAGTAGAATGACATGAGTTCTATAGAGCCAGCTCTTTGCTCTGTGAGCAATCTCTTGGCATTATAATTGAAGAATTATGAAATGGAAGCATGATTAGAAGTAACTTTGGTCCAAAAAATTCAGGACTACAATAAAATTTTAACATAGTTTGAAGGAAAAAATTCAGCCAAATAAACTACTTGGCATTTGTTAGAGAAAACAAATTTCTCCAAAGCTGTGAAATTACATGATTATATGGTGCTAGGAGATACTGAATTCTACCACTCTTGACCCAGGCCTTGCAGGATAAACAAAGTCTATGTTTTATGCTGACCTAATACTACTTTAAAATTATAACTGAATTACTTAAATGTCTTCTACCACTGTGCCAAAAGTAGAACCATGGGACTCGTAAGAAAAAAGCCCTTGTAATGAAAAGACTGAGGTGCCATAATTTCTATTCCAATCCAGGCAGCCAACAAAATGCACCATTGCCAAGGCCAGCTTTTTTCTACTGACCTTTAAATAGATTTCATTTATATAAGAGGAATGTGTAACAATATTAGTGTGGAGAAACTGAAATATATATATTCAGCTCTATAATCCAATGATGTGCTTTCAGGCCCATCAGGTCAATCTCACCTAAGCCTTCCACACTCATTTTATTGCCTTTCATCATAGATCAAAATACAAAGGATACACATTAGAATTATCTTAGAGAACACTTACATATTCAGGAGAAAAAACACGAGCAAGGTTAAAAGGGAACAACATTATTATTGAAATATTACAGTCAGAAAACAGATTTCACTGCCGCTCTTCAAATAAAGAAACATAGCGTTCACCTATTCACTCATCCATTTTTTTGCTTCAGAGTCACTGCCCAGATACATAGAAGGGGACCTATCCTCTCCTCCTCCAAGGCAGGACCTTGTTTTCCTTTCAGCCTATACCTTTTTTTAAAAAAAAAATAATATTTATTTTTGAGAGAGAGACAGAATGTGAGCAAGGGAGGAGCAGAGAGAGAGAGGGAGACACAGAATCCGAAGCAGGCTCCAGGCCCTGAGCTTTCAGCAAAGAGCCCAATGTGGGGCTTGAACTCACGAACCATGAGATCATGACCTGAGCCAAAGTCAGAAGCTTACCTGGCTGACCCACACAGACGCCCCTCAGCCTATCCCTTCTGTCTTGCCTCAGGACTCACAGCTGCACCATACCCTTCTGCACCCTGTGTTTTGTTTAAACAAACATTTCTTCAAGTGTCATATCACCATCAACCTCTCAGAGCTGAAGTTCGTAAGATTTCTTATATAAAGCGGCTAAGCGCTACAGATAATTATTTGATGCATGTTTATGTGTGTATAAAAACACGTAAATATTTTGCATTGTTCTAAAAACTCTTTCAACTACAATTATCACCTATAAAAATATCTTCAGGTACCTGGCATTTGATAATCAGGGTTTCTTTCCACTAAATTTTTTAAATTTTTTTTTCAACGTTTTTTATTTATTTTTGGGACAGAGAGAGACAGAGCATGAACGGGGAGGGGCAGAGAGAGAGGGAGACACAGAATCAGAAACAGGCTCCAGGCTCTGAGCCATCAGCCCAGAGCCTGACGCGGGGCTCGAACTCACGGACCGCGAGATCATGACCTGGCTGAAGTCGGACGCTTAACCGACTGCGCCACCCAGGCGCCCCTCTTTCCACTAAATTTTTAAGTGTAAGTATAAGCAAGGATTTTTAGTTATTGACATTGGTGCTAACTCCTTCCTTCAGTGACATTGTGATTGAACAAAGGTAGAAAACTTTATAAGCCTATTACCTCTGAGGTTTATAAAGACTGGTAACTCTCAAGTGCATAGTAAAACTATAATAATCTGTCAAATAATTCAGACCTAGACCAGTTTCTAATATTAACTTGACATTGAGCACCCCTTTGGAGTTACAAAATACCATATCACAACGAACTCTGTGGTTACCTTTCTGAGTAATATGGGTTCAGTTGTTATGTTTAATTATAAAGGTGAATAGTGATCTATTTTTTTTAATTTAAGAATTGATTTCCTTACTGGTTTCCTAGTCTTGTCAATGTGGGGATCTTGAGGATTTTCTGAAAGCAAATCTGCACTAGATGATGAGGCGTAGAATGATTCCAAAGAAACAAGCCCTACAGAGGGCAATCTAGCAATAACATCAGAATTATAAACATATAACCCTTTGATGCTGTAATCCCTCGATCAAAAAGTTCCGAAAATCTATGTCACAGGAATACTAGCACATGTGAGAAATGACACTGACACATCTGCAAACTTATACACTTCCGTATTGTTTAGTAATTTTAATGATGGGAATTCATATAAACGTACAGCGTTATTGGAGTGACCACATTATGAGAAATCGGTAAAATGGAGTAAGACACAACTTTTAAAAAGAAAATTCTCTATATACTGACATGGGAATATCACCAAAATATATTGTTAAATTAAACAAAGGTACAGAACAGTATGTATAGAAGGCTATCCTCTGTGTAGAAAGGGTGGGTTTAAGATAATATATTTGTATTTGTTACAGATACATCAAGAACATCAAGAAAGCAGTAACAGTTGTTACCCATGTGTTGGGAGGAAGGGTTGCTTGAAACTGGATGATGGAGGATGTGAGATAGGGACATTTTAACCATATTTGGTTTTATGTTTTGTCATTTCTGAATCAAACATTATCTATTCATAAATTTTAGAAATCTGAGTGTAAATAGTTTTTAAAATCAGCAAATTAAAATAACTTCCATCTAACAGGACCCACTAGGGTGACTGGATGTGTTATTTTACTGCCTAGCACCTGAGCCCTCAGGCTACGTTAGTTCCTACTGTCTAGTGTGCCTGGAAAGCCTCCAGTGAGATTTTCTGGAGAAATCATGCTGCCATGATCCAGAAGATAATTTCCCCCAACATGAATCGTCCTTTGAGGGGACTTTCCTCCACCCTACTAGTGATTTCTCCTTTTCTCTCAATCTATGACAGCTACAATCTGCTAAAGGCAGACATACTCACCTTCCCCCTTTCTTCAAATCACTGTTAAAACCTTGACAGTTGACTTGTTTAAACCTTCATGAATACCAATAAATCTCTTTCTGAAGAAATATCCATATATTGTCTTATTCTCCTACTCCAATGTCACCAATAGGATACTTACTTTCCTCAGTTATGGGTATTTAAACAACTATTTATGAAGTAAAAACAAGTCCAACACTGCTAGGTGTTATGAGGAACCCAAGACTAAAGTGTGTTCCTGCCATAATAAAGTTACAATCCAGCCACCTTGAGCCCTTTAACTTACTAAGTTTTTTCCTTTCATATTGAATCAGACCCTGTGCCAAGCAGAAACTTTTTAGTTTTATTTCTTAAACTTTAAATTCCTTCTACCTCTACAAGTTCTCCAACTTGATAATAACCCCAGCTGTCTTTTATAGATCTAATTCTCTGTGCCAGTCATGGGGCTCATTCTTTTTAAATATAGAAAGTACAAGTTTCACTGACTGCAAGTTTAGTGAACCAAAAATGTAACTTTTTTTCCCCATGACTGAACTTCTATTTCAAAACCCATTCCACTAGCAGCAGAGATGGAATCCTAATTTCCAAATGAACTAAGTCCATTCACAATTTTTTTCCGATCACATCTTCAGAGTTATATTGCTGTTGGGGTGGCGGGCAGTCGGAAATAAACTCATGTAGTGTCCAGTCTCTTGTAGGAGGAAGTATTTTGTCCTCAGCCATTTCCCATTCAGGAAGACCCCTCCTGAGCTCTTCATTGTCTCATCTGACCAGTGATCATCACCCTTCTTCAATGATGTGTCTTGGTCCTACTTGATTCCCTGGCACCCGCTGTTTTATTCCCCACCCCCCATGGAGTTCAACAGCCCCCCAGATTCAGTGCTGCCAAAGTACCATCTGCTCCAATGCTGATCACAAAGGAAAACAGCTCCACACTGTGCAGGAGTGGATGTTGACTAGTCCCAGAGTCCTCTATCTAGAAATAGCACATAACCATGTCTATTCTATCACTCTCCCACCATGTCAATGTCCCCTATAAATCTGGTATCACCAAATGTATCTGAGGGAACAATCTTTCTTTGAAGGGCAAGACTGGTCATGCCCTCCCTCATAAGTAGTCTTAGAATTTCCTTCTCACTTATGTCACTACTCCCCTTTCCAACCCAGGGTTTGCTTGGGACTCTGTGAAAGAAAAATCCGATTCAACAGATATCCCTTCAAATCTCTTTGGTGCTTAAATAACAAGAGCTACCTCTTTTGTTTTGACATTGTGCTACATTCTCCCTGAAAAGAAAAACACATAAGCTAATTCATCACAATTTTATCCCTGATGCACAAATAGTAACTCATTTACTGTTCTCAGCAGCTCTATAATGAATGTTGGATGAATTTTATCTTACAGAAAGTGAGGCTTGTTGAGGCACCTGGGTGGTTCAGTCAGGCAACTGACTTCAGCTCAGGTCATGATCTCATGGTTCGTGAGTTCAAGCCCCGAGTCTGGCTCTGTGCTGGCAGCTCAGAGCCTGGAGCCTGTTTCAGATTCTGTGTCTCCCTCTCTCTCTGTCCCTCCCCTGTTAGCACTCAGTCTGTCTCTGTCTCTCTCTCTCAAAAATAAATAAACGTTAAAAAAATTTAAAGAAAGTGAGGCTTGTTTTCCCAAGGTCATGAAGTGAGCAAATGAGCAAAGTAGGAATTGAACCAAGAACTTTCTGTTCCCAAAGTTTATACTTTGATTTTTTTTAAAGGAGGCTTCATGCCCAGTGCAGAGCCCAACACAGAATGCAACATATGGGGCTTGAACTCATGACCTTAAGATCAAGACCTGAGCTGAGATTAAGAGTCAGATGTTTCACCAGTTGAGCCACCCAGGTGTGCTCCTCCAAGTTTATACTTTTAACCATCATCGTTTCTAGAAAAAAGGTTTTAACTTCTTCTGGAAAGTCATACTTTTCTAGTTTAAATGATTCTGCACTTGGGTAGTGGGAACAAAGTAGCTAAACTTGTTGGCATATTTGGCCACCTAATGACCTCTTTTGTTTGGTTTCTGTAGTGTATAGATGTTATAGTTTTTCACTTTAGTCAGATCCAATCAGTGCTATTACTTTTCAAATTTTGTTAGTTTTGCTTCTATTACATTCAGTGTTTTTTAAATTATTTATATTTAAGACATTCAGTGTTTTATGTATAGATTCTGCTTTGCAGAATCTAGTTTTACTCTCTCCTCAAACAACCTACCTCCTCCTTAGGTTGGCTCTCCCCTGAGGCATTGACATGAGCTTTATTATCTTTTCCCTTTTGTCAATAGTGTCCCTGACTTAAGTTGCTGCCCAATGCTTCA
This sequence comes from Prionailurus bengalensis, assembly GCF_016509475.1. NCBI lineage: Eukaryota > Metazoa > Chordata > Mammalia > Carnivora > Felidae > Prionailurus > Prionailurus bengalensis. Next base: position 150,307,261 of record NC_057343.1, on the reverse strand, counting down.
GCACATTTTGGTGATTTTCTACTGCTCATTCTGGTCCTTCCAATTCTAAGGAGTTTCCTTTCTTCAAGGAACTTCCAAGGAAAATGTGCAGGCAGAAATCGTATATGGGCACCATTGCACCTGCACAGTCCAGTGAATATCTCTAGTGCCTTTGATCCCCATGCCCATAGATTAGGCAAATGAATCACCCAAAGGAGAATGGTTTACTTTTACCTACTGTGCACCCCACCATGACTTCGGAAGGGAAAGAAGATTTAAAAAATGAAAAAAAAATCTGGCGGAAAATGTGGGAGGGGATTGAGAAAAGGTAAAGCAAACAGAAAGGAAACAAAGACTCAAACAAAGAGGGGAAAACTGCTTGGAAAGCAGATGACTGGGGTACAGTTTCACAACAAGGGGAATGTAATCAAATCTCTGTGAGAGCATGGATTTTAGAACACTATAGAGTAGTCAAGACAGATGTATTTCATAGGCCCATCAACAGAAATATTGCACCACACAAATTCCCAATACGTACATAGGGTAATATCCAGATGATTGATAAATGCTTCTGGAGGTGATGGGTCAAAGGATATCATGGCTCTAGGTTCAGGGTTGCTCTTCAAGAGCAAAGCACAATTAATTTCTGGGGACTTGGAAAGTAGACCCAGTCAGCCTGGGTTGAAGAAAACCCTAGGTGGAGGCATTTTAGGTGATTGCCTCAGTCCTCTTTACTATCAAACCAGGCATCATCTAAGTTACGCGCTGGGATGGAGTTCAAGGCAACAAGTATTTATGTGCACCTACTAGGTATCATTTGCTGTTCTGCATCCTAGGGATAGATTAGTGTATTAGACATGATCTTGGTCCTCGTGAAACCTAAGGATTTACTTATGAATTTTAATCTGGATAAAATAAGACTTTAGATGGTGGCACAGACAATAGAAGTCTTAAATTTTGAGGTTAACTAGTGCATTCTGTTTATAGTTGCACAAATGGCAATTTACCACTCACATGACAGATTTTGATCATTCTTCTTTCTTTTAGTCAATCAACAGTAAGTCTTGTGTACTAAACACTGTGTGAAATGTAATTTACCTCAATTTCTTCAACTATTAGAGTCATCTTTATGGGAAAAAATATGGATTCTCTTGAAATACTTTTTATAGTGAGACTAGAGAGTGCCTTTGAAATACAGAATCTCAGCACACACTGGAGATTTCTTACAAACAAAGAAATCTGGGAAATCATTGTGTAAAAATACAAAGATAAATTATATTATAGAGCTTACTCTCAGAGATTTTACATTCTCTCAATGCTCTTTGATTAGATCTTCCTCTAACATTTTAAGGGGTAAAATGTGAAATGTCATTTTTTTTAGGTGACTCTGAAATTGACACTGCAGGAAAATCCACACGCGTAGTTGCTAAAAATATTCAGAGTAATGGATTTCCAAGAGGACTAACTGCAAATGCAGTATTTATTTTTTAATGAAAATTCAGTATTCTTATTAGAAAAAAAAATTATTACATTAGAGTCACATGGTTTAGTTATACGCATATAATTTTGAAGCTGGAAGGGACCAGGAAGATAATCCCCTCACTTAAAAATTCATGGGAAAATTGGACCGAGAGAGGCTTAGTGAGCTTCCCAAATTCATAAAAGCAGTAAAAAGAAGCAAACTTGAGTCTGCCATGTAATTATTAAAAAACACGATTTCTACTTTATCATACTCCTCCTTCCTCAACTGCTGATAGAAAAAACAAAGGGGTGTCCACAAACTTTAAGCCCTACAAATGTGGAGCTAGGCTGGCAAGTTTAGCTCATCACCGTATCCCCAAAAAGTAGTATAGGGCCTGGAATGCTGCAGGTGAGGGGGATCATCTCCTTTCACCCCATTAAACTGAGGTTAGGAGTTCAATATAACAGTATTATAAATGGTATCTGGTTACCTTTCCTTCACAGCTTTTCAGCATAATGAAGCCTAGCACCAATTTCTTTCCCCTCTTCCCTGCCCCTTCTCGAAGCCCAAGTACCCAAGTATTTCTACTGGGTTCTGTGGAAGCCGTCTGGGTAACTACTGCCCAAGTGTTCCCCTAGGCAGCACCAACATCAGCTGGGAACTCATTAGAAATGGAGAATATCTGGACACCCCAGACCTACTGAATCAGAATCTACATTTAACAAGATCCCAGGGTGACTGATATTCTCATTAAAGTTTGAGAAGCACTAGCATAGGGTCCATATAAAATGCATATTAGATATACATTTTACTTCCTGTAAAGATGTAATAGCAAGGGAGTAAATTATATCTTAGGAGAGAAATAGAAGATTGCTAACCTCTTTTTTGGGGAGACAGATAGAATTTTGTTTCCAAGCTGCAATTACATTTTTCTTAGAAATGGTTTTTGTCCTGTATTTATTTTGTTCAGTAATAATAAGAACTTTAAGTCCTAGAAAGATTTTATTATATTGTTACTTTGAACTGACATCATTTTGGCAGAAACAAAGGCAGTACAGGGCATTTCTTGAGGACTAACGACAAGTTAGAAGAAATGGCTGGTTTGAGAGAAGACTGAAAGCAATTAATCCAACTGGTTATTAATTCTTAAGACATAGTTCATATTGAAGTCACTATTGTTTCATCCACAGAGCACTGGGAAGAGAAAGAAACAAAGGAACACTTCTATAGATCTTGCCTCTTGCTCTAGGCAGTTTCATTTGTTGTTTGCTAATGTTTTCAGGAGGCCCTCATAAGAGAACCACTGCTTTGTTCATTAACCTTTCAAATTGCTTAATGTTTGCAGCACATTGTGCAGTAAGATCTATTGCTGTTACCTCAACATTTCATTTAGTTCCTCTGTCACCCCTACCACGGGTAGGAAATGTACTGTCAGTTCCAAACTCATTATGTAAATACTACACCTAGGCACTATTACTCTGACTTCCATTAGCTCTACTCCACCATTATCCTGGCCTCCTGTGAATCAGAAGTGTCAAATTACATATGTAGATTTGTGGGAGTTTGAATTTTGGTGCGAGACTGAGTGGTCTCCCACAGACTCAGCAGAAAATCAATTGGATTTGAATCAAACATTGCATTCTGCATTTTCAAATATTACTGTTCAAATACAACCTCTCAAGAAAAATCTTATAGCATATGAGCCTTAAGAATTAGCTTAGGAAATCTTTTTATGTTTACAAAGCCAGGAAACAGCTCCCCTCAAAACACCTGCAGACCTATGTATCTGTTGAAACTTCTCTGAGGATGGTTACTTCTAGGCTAAACAATGGATAAGACACTGGACTAAAGAAAAAATGTTAAGACAAAACCAAGCAATCTCAAGGCTACCTTCTATGCATCAAACTTCATGTGCATACATCAGGTTCTACTTTATACTTCATGCAGCATGCCCTAAAAGCTATCTGCCTCCTTGTGCAATGAAAAGTTATTTGAATTTCCTCACAATTTTCATTTTCACATACTTTGTAAATTGAGAAAATATCCTGTCTGTAAGTTCATATGTTAAATCACTCTTTTATTCAAAACACAAGATCTTAAAATACAAAAGATGATTTTTCATAATGAAAATATAAGTAGGACTTACTTAGTTCATTCACCAGTCTTCCCAACTGATTTGGTTTAGTCATAGGAGTACTGCAGAGATGATCTCAGAGTGCTTGGTGAAGTACTTTTCCCGTTCCCCAACTCCTCATGCTGAAACCCACTGATGCCATCTGCAGCTGGTTCTAACACTTTTATTAATGTTGGCTAAAATCGAAACATTGTCCATCAATGAATAACCATGGTCTGAATGGAAGTTAATCTTTTGAGAACTCCCTCCTCATCAACATGACTATTTCAATCATTGCCTGTGCACTGAGTAAACACATCTAGCAAGTAGGTTTATCTTTAAATATATACAGATGTAATTTTGATTAATAGGATGACAATGCACTTAGGTGTTCTGTAATTTTGTCATTACCTTTTAATCTAAGTTAATGGATACTTAGTTCAACTCTTAAGGATAGAAATTGTTCATTTAAAAAAAATTAAACTGATTTCATGATTTAAACTGTGGGTAAAAATACTCCAGGGAATGAGTAAATATTGTGTTTAAATGTATGTGTGTCTTCTTTTGCTGCACAATAAATCCCTCAAGCACCACTGACTACCCAGGGGTTGGCTGCATCAATCTGTTTATGACTCCCTCTTTGATCTGAAATAGGTCATAGTAAGGCAGATGTGTGAACTAGGGGATGAGTCTTAATTTTTAAAATTTTCATATGATTAGTCAGTTTTCAGGCAATAAGGTGAAGGGCAATAAATAAAACAGAACTCATTATAGATTATATTAAGACCTTATAGAAAGTATATGTATTGTTCACATAGGAAATTTGTGGGAATTAACTTTACATCCACGTTTAAGAAAGATGGTGAATAGTGAAAGGCAATACCTATATATATATAGAGAGAGAGAGAGAGACCACAGCAACGTCAGGTACACAACATCTAACACACATTTAAAACACTGTCCCCAACTACCTTAAAAAGCCTTTGATTTGTGGGTACTTTTTACCAGCTCAAGAGATTTCTCTAACATTTATTACATTCTGACATCCAGAGCTATTGATCCAAACATATTTTATCACTAAAACCAGCGGATATATTTAAGCATCTGAAGATTTTTTTAGTGCATTTTTTATCTATGAGGTCTCTCCCAAGACCCGTGACTGTAAGTGCTATATAAGGCAGCAATTTCTTGACGTTCATTTAAAGCATGGAGTTAGAATATCATATTCTGATTTAATTGACTCTTATTTCACAGTCATAAACTCTTATGGACTCCTACAAATCCTGGTATTGGAACTGACCTAAGGTGATAAGTGTATTAGAGAGAATATTTGAGGTGATGTGTATTTTCACCAAACTCACTTCGGTTTGAATAAATGACCTGGTCAAATTAGGTTAATTGTTTCACTAATGAACTCATCGATTTGTTTGGTTAAATGAACAGTAAATTTACACATGGTCATCAGTTTAAGTCTCATGACACTTTTTATACTTTTCTTCCAAATACTCATTCAGACTCCTATGGTTTAAAATGTAAAGCAGGGGTGGGGGAGGGGCCGGGGACCTGGGTGGCTCAGTCAGTTAAGTGTCTGACTCCTGATGTCAGTTCAGGTCATGATCTTGCAGTTCATGGGTTTCAGCCCCACATCAGACTCTGAGTTGACAAAGCAGAGCCTGCTTGGGAGTCTCTCTATCCCTTTCTCTCTCCCCTTCCCCACTCCCCTGCTCACACACACACACACACACACACACACACTCCCTCAAATAAACTTTAAAATATAAAAAATAAAATAAAGTAAAATCTAACTGGGATTTGGGAGCCATAAGGACCTGAGGAAAGAATGCCAAGAATGGCATTCTGAAGTTTTGGGTTAACCAACACTTTAACATAGAAATCCTCATAATATGGATGAATTAACAATATCATTTAGGGCATCACTAGTGACTATTGGTCATTTAAGCTGAATATGTTAACTATTAAACAAGAGAGTAAAACAAAGAAACAAAGTCAAAAGCTCAAAAAATTTTTAAAAGGGTAAATCAACCAATTACTTTATTCATGTCAGTTTCCAAATAGCTAATGGGGATATTTTGATGTGTTGTTTATTAACAATATAACTTATCAAATTGCAGTTTGGAGAAAGAGATGGTGGCATCCAAGCAGAAAAGAGGACAGGTGAGAAGGTAACTGATTTGTGAATTTGTGCATATATCTCTCTTCAGGATGCATCTAGGTAATACTCCTGACTGATTAGGAAGAAAAATCACACGAAAAAATTTTGATTTACCATTATTGATCAAAAGGAGATTCCCTGGTGGAGAAAGACTAAACTTAAAATCTCTTGCCTCCTTTTAATTTGCTCAGCTTTGTAATCAGTAATCAGACATGTCCACAAAACTGTATGGGACATTTGACTACACTAAGAATAAACGGATTAAAATAACTACTCAGTCATCTTTCTGTGTTATCCTCAACCACTACTGAAAGTACTAAAACAAACTTCTTTGGTGTATGATACAGTAGAAAAATAGAAAACATTTGATTTCAACCTAGTGTTTGGACATTATATTTAACACATTGAGTTTCTAGTATATCAGGCACTCTTTAAGATAGGTCTAGTCTAGGTCTTTGTTCTTAGTTGCCAATTAATGAGGCTTCAGTAACAGAATTATTTCTACAATAAGGACAAAAAATCCAAACCAAAGTGCATTATTTGGAATATGATGTGTCAAGCTGGGAGGCCTTCAGTGATCCATCCATTCAACAGTTATTACGCTTCATCTGTTTGCTGATTATTTTGTGAATGCTTGACCCAGTAGAGAATGAGAGCACCTGCTCTTACGTAACTTGTTTCCTAGTGAGGCATAAAGAGAAAATAGAAGTGCCTGGGTGGCTCAGTAGGTTAAGCGTCCAACTTCGGCTCAGGTCATGATCTCATAGTCTGTGAGTTCCAGCCCCACATCAGGCTCTGCACTCTGTCTCTCTCTCTTTCTGCCCCTCCTTTGCTCCTTTCTTTCTGCCCTTCCTTGCTCACACACACACACTTCTCTCTCTCAAAAATAAACATTAAAAAAATTAAACTGAAAAATTAAAAAAGAGAAAATACATAACCACAATTATAAAAAAAACTGTTAATTCATGCTATTGAGGGGAATAAACCAAGAAATATAAATATAAATATAAATATATATATATAAATTATATATATATATATATATATATATATATATATATATATATATAAAGTCACCTATATTGGCATCAGGTGGATACTACTAGAAGTCTGTGACCTAGTTTATAGAGGAAACACAGTGCTTATAATGAGTTTGAACTCTGACAAGGAATATGCAAGCCAAGGAGTCACAAAGTTACTTTTGACACATAAGGTAAATCTACAAACAAATGTAGATGGTGAAACTTAATAGCTCTGTAGAGGATGTTGCAGGGGTCACAACTCTCCTTTAATGAACCATTAACACTTACAGATCTGCATTAAAATGATGTTGAGATTAGGGCATAGCAAGAGGAGTAAGAATTTTAATGATCTGGGTGATGTTCTAGTTCTGCTACAGGCTCCACTATTTTATGAACCTCTGATCCATATGCCATGAATAGGTTACAGTGATAGCAGAAGAGAAGAAGAGCCTCTTGGGACACACACACACACTCAAACTCAAACAGTGGTATGTGAATAGATACTGCATGGTATTTCTCTGACACCTCTGTCGTCTTCACTTACTGATTTATAATAAAAAGAAAAGGGATACTTTATTCGAAGCATTCATTTGTTCATTTAACCACTTATGGGGCTAACATTTATCAAGCATGTATGCTAGTTCTTCCCAAACCTAACTTGGTATGCACTAAGCAGGCTGTCACTTGATTAGTCCAAGGAATTATAACACAGCCAAGCTATCCATGTGTATTCCTCATGACAGGCCTGCTATGGATTCCTACAGGGTGGAGGGGTACATGGTACAAGACTTCAGGTAATTTACTGACAACTTCCTTAGGGGACCACACAGTTATGATGAGTAGTTTGCTGCATTATTATATTTTATAGACATGAGCTAAGACCATTTGCATATTTAGGAAAAATGCCCATCATGAATGCTAATTAGGGATTGTGTACATTCAGCCTAAGATCACTTTATTCATTGTACATGCAATATTGAAAACCAGTATTCGGATAAGACTTAACACAGAGACACCAGAAAGAAGTCGCCTGTTATAGTTAGCATTGGTTAGACCCTTATCTTAAGACTATGTCCAGGTTTTATTTATTTATTTATTTTTTTTTAACTAAGGAGAATGTAGATTGGGGACAGGATAGCAGAAAAATTAAGTTTAAAAATTAGATATAAGAGGAAGTATTATCAAATTAGAGTCACTTATACTAAAGATTAAAAAGCTATAATTCAGTATGTAAATGGGTACAAAGCCACTAGATAAGGGATACTGGACAAATGTGCTCTATATGCCCAGAATGAGTGGTGTAGGGAGGAATGAGGAAGAAAGAAACAAATGAACAAAAACAAATTGAATTTACTTGTACTTAAGCATTGGGTTAGATGTTTCTAAAACAATTTTCTTCCAAATGAACAAATCTAAGAAACTTATAGAATGCTTTTTCCCAAAACATTTACTAATGTTTTAGCATCACAGAAGGAGCTACTTCTAGTAGTCATTCCAAAGTATTTCTACTTGAGGCCCAGAGCTATGACTTAATGATCTTAAAATAGCAATTGCTGTACCTCTATTGGATTTGAACGATGTGCCATGCATTGTTCTAAAGCTTTACATTCTACATCATATCGCCACTATGAATTAACTATTGTTAAACCTGTTTACTGGTCAAATAATTTGGGCATGAACATTCAAGCCTCTTACCCAAGGCCACTCAGATACGGAAGGCCCCACACTGAAAGCCACTGAACACCACACCTTTCCAATGATTTCTGCCGAACATGAGGCTTGTAGAAGTGCCTTTGCCTGGGAGCTACATCAGGAAGGCAGGCAGTGCACACACACTTTGTCATGTTATATATACAGCTCATTAGAATGCAGGAATCCAGTTGTTTTTGAAACTACAACCCCTAAAAAATAAAATTGCACTGACCAGCTAAAGTTTGAGTCACTATTCAAAATCTAGGAATAACTTTATCCAAAGCAAAGCCTTTATTTAGGATGAGTAGGCAGTGAAATATGTATGCTGATAAAGTTACTTGCAAATGCTAAATCACTAGGTGCAGAGAATTTCAATTACTCTGGCCCAATAGGGGCTAACAATAGTTGAATCATTAAGAAAGGGTTTATGTACCTGCAAGTAATAAAATATTGTTTTCTCTCTGAGATTGAGGTCTCTGAGGCAAATTCCAACTTACTCATACAAAATAAATGTGGTAAATAAGATAGAACTTATTAAAGGTATTGTCTATTGTTCCAAATATTTAAGAACTTGAAATACCTAAAAAGATAAATTTGAAATTAATGGTGCATGAGGATGGGACTTTTAAATGTCAGCCTTGCAACAAAGGTGAGTGGGATGAGATCATCGAAGTTTATTCAACTTTAGGAATGTACTACCTTAAAATGCTTTTGTTCTTGCTAAATCATCTTTAACCTTCACGGAAAATATTAAGTCAATTGTTCATTGATAGAAAAATTTCTGTGTATGGATAAGTGAGGTGGAGGCCTGAGGAAAGTATTAAAAACTAGATTAGCTGCAGCAAATATTCACTATATTGCCTCATTGTCCATTAATGTTGTCTAAAGAAATGTCCTAAAACCTGACCTCTCCACAAATGCTCCCCTATGCTAATAAAGAAAGGAATAAAGAAAGGAAGAAAGAAAGAAAGAAAGAAAATAAAGTAAAATTAAATTAAATTAACATTTATTTATTATTGAGAGAGAGAGATCATGAGCAGGGGAGGGGCAGAGAGAGGGAGAATCCAAAGTAGGTTTCAGGGTTTGAGCTGTCAGCACAGAGCTGGATGAGGGACTTAAACTCACCAGCCACGAGATCATGACCTGAGCGGATGTCTGATACTTAACCGACTGAGCCACCCAGGCACCCTGCTCTCTTACATTTTAATAGACTCATATCTTGCATTTTCTTTCCATGTCTTCATAAATACACTCTCTCATGATGTTCCTTCCCTTCCCAGATATATTTAGGTTGCTTTACTCCTTTTATCTCTACTATGCCGAGAGGTTCTTTCTTTTTTTTTTTTTTTTAATTTTTTTTTCAACGTTTATTTATTTTTGGGACAGAGAGAGACAGAGCATGAACGGGGGAGGGGCAGAGAGAGAGGGAGACACAGAACCGGAAACAGGCTCCAGGCTCTGAGCCATCAGCCCAGAGCCTGACGCGGGGCTCGAACTCACAGACCGCGAGATCGTGACCTGGCTGAAGTCGGACGCTTAACCGACTGCGCCACCCAGGCGCCCCGAGAGGTTCTTTCTGGTAACAGGTCAGAATCATTCAAGTGACTCCAACACAAATGTCTCACCTCAGGGGGGAGAATAGTAGCGCTCCACAGTGTGACACCTGAGTCTCACACAGCAACTGTGGGTTAGTGACACTGCGCTTGAAGAAAGTGCCATCTACTGCCACCTCCAGGGGGTCATTGGCATGTGGAATTCTGCAAAGTTCTTGAATAACTGTTTTTGTTTTGTTTTGTTTTGTTTTCCTTTAGGTCCTTACTCTATTAAGTCACCTTTTCACTTCTGGTGCCTGACCTATGTTATGTAATCGGAGATACCATCACTGGCATTGATTTAGGGGTGTTACCAGAAGTGCTTTGCCCTCTATTATGTCCATGCTCATGTTTGCATTTGTGTGTTTTTGTATAGGTCATAGAATTAAGGCTTTGATGTATAGGCATAGAATTACGGATTCTATATGTATAGGCATAGAATTAAGGACATTTTCGAACTGGGAAAAATTGTAGAATTCAGAGTATTTCACATGGCAACAAGTAGACTATATGAACCTGTAATTGCTGTATATCCGTGTTCCTACCTTCTCTGCTCCCCACCCCCCAACTATCATGCTAACAATTATGGAGGTCCTTTCATACTCTTCTCCCTACACTCTCAAAGTACCTAGGGGTCTAGCAAATACACTGCCTGTAGGAGATACATAGCCCTCCACTCTGTTTTTCTCCATGCCCTAATCCTCTACCCAACATTCACCATAATGACCATTACTGCTACCACAGTCACACACATACAGGTATACACAAACACCCACACCATAACTTCCTATTGGAGATAGTCCCCTTTGCTCTGAAATGATGTCTCACACATCTCCACAATGACATTTCACTTCCTTACAGCCTTTCTTAGGTCAGCAACCCAATTAAACGAAATAATTCTTACATACTGAGGAGTTATTTTAAAAGGAATATTGGCATTTTAAAAGCAGCTTTTGTACAGCTATATTATGTTTTAAGGAGTGCATCTTCACTTATAGAATCTCAGGCAAAAGGACACATTATACAGCAGGTATTTGGGAGACAAGGGATCCTCATATCCTAGAATATCTTCCAAGGACACATGTTAAAATAATCCCTTTTGGGGCGCCTGGGTGGCGCAGTCGGTTAAGCGTCCGACTTCAGCCAGGTCACGATCTCGCGGTCCGTGAGTTCGAGCCCCGCGTCAGGCTCTGGGCTGATGGCTCGGAGCCTGGAGCCTGTTTCCGATTCTGTGTCTCCCTCTCTCTCTGCCCCTCCCCCGTTCATGCTCTGTCTCTCTCTGTCCCAAAAATTAAAAAAAAAAAAAAAAAAAAAAAGGTTGAAAAATAATCCCTTTTATGGACTGGCACTTTATTTTTATTTATTTATTTATTTTTGGTTGCCTGGCCTAAGGAAGATAATACAGTGAGATGGAAAAATCCACTGGACCTAGGGCATTCAAAGGATTGGGATCCAAACTCAGTGTTGCCACTAAGTGATAGAGTAGAAATGTCAAATTAAACTCATGAGGAAATGGAGTTGGTTGGCATTAAATAGGATTCTATAATGTTATGTTCTTAGAATGGAGTTCATCCAGTATTTGTAATGTGAAACTAGGGAATGGAGGAAAAAATGCATATTGGAGGGGAGCAATTTCAGTAAGAGAATGGGGAACACAGCTACTTTTACAAATGGAAGACAAATCAAAATCTCTGTACTTTCACAGTATCTGTAAATTTCAAATGCGTATGTTTATTATTTGTCAAATGAGTTCTCAAGAAAACAAGCTAGAAGAAGCCATTAATGAATTAATAGAATTATTAGCCATTAATAGAAGCTTTAAGAATCAAGTTCAGAGTAATTCAATCTTTACTGTTTCTCAGTCTAAGTTGATATTGCCCACAAGTGAATTCATTTTCTAAATGGATGGGCCTTAAAAAACTGCCAATTAATCTTCAAAGGCCAACAGCTCTGCAGCTCACAAAAATAAGTGTCTTATTTAAGGACACTTAGTTATGTTTACATGTAGACCACAGATATAATGCTTTACAACAATTTGTCAGCATTCCTATGCTGTGTCCTCAGTCAAAATTTTGAAGCAAGGGAATGATTAAATGAACATTTAATGAGAATTCAAGTTCATCAAGATAAAGTCACTGTGAGCATACAAAGCATCCTTCTGCCATTCATCACCTATACACAGTCTCCCAACCTTTAAGATAATAAAAATAAATAAAAGATGTGCTGTAATCTAAGCAAAATTTTTCATTTTGCATTTCAAAAGTAAGACTTTAGATAAGAAATGACTTGGTCCAGATACCACATGGCAAAAAAAGAAAAAACAGAGAGAGAGATTTTAATCTATTGCTATGGAAAAGACATAAAGGGGAAAATACGATGAATAAGTGATTATTTATTTGCTACCTTCAGAGTCTTTCCAGACCAGAGAAAATTTTGATGACAAAATCTTCTATAGGAGGGTGAGGAACAAGTTCTAATCTTCTTTAGTCCAAAGGGACAATGCAGTGAGACTGTACTCAAACTAATGAGAAAATTAAATTTTCAGGATCATCAATATGACAACTTCTAGCAGAGAATTCAATTGCAAAGATAAGTTTTTGACTTGAATGAACTAAAACTTTGAGATAAGGAGAAAAAATTGATAATGCCTCATTTCCCAGTCCTAACTTTTTCCAAGGTTCCTCCAAGGCCAACTTAGCAATCAATCTCCTCTGACCTTCTTCAACTGTTCCCTTCCATAATTTTTATGTGATTATTTATCTTGCATAGCCTTGTTCTTTGCGATGTGTTACTCTAAATACTGCTGTAGTCTTAGCTTATCCAAAAATATACCCATTCTAATAGCTAAGACTTCCAGCAAGTCTGAGAAAGAGATGCATGGAAAGGAGGCCAACTGTTATTATAGTCAGGGTTCACGTATGCTCGATTCCAGGCACCAGCAGCCGGCTTTGCTCAGGTCATGATCTCATTTCATGGGTTCAAGACTTGCGTCAGGCTCTGTGCTGACAGCTCAGAGCCTACCTGCTTCAGATTCTGTATGTCTCTCTCTTTCTGCCCCTCCCCTGCTCATGCTCTCTCAAAAATAAACATTAAAAATTTTTTTAAGAACATTAAAAATTATGCAAGACACCCATTATAGTCTAAGAGTTATTTCCAATTTAAAGAGAATTGAGATAAGAAAATTTAGTCTCCCTTTCCCCAGTACACAAGTAGAAAATGTTAAAATCAGAATAGTAACCAATTTTTGTCTTCAACCCTATCTCTTATACTGCACTTCCTCCCCTTCTTGTGCTCTACATCAGAACATGCTACCTCCTCTGCTTACTAGGTTAAAGCTATCTTTTTTTTTTAATGTTTATTCATTTTTGAGACAGAGAGAGACAGAGCATGAATGGGGGAAGGTCAGAGAGAGAGGGAGACACAGGATCTGAAACAGGCTCCAGGCTCTGAGCTGTCAGCACAGAGCCCGACGCGGGTCTCGAACTCATGGACCGTGAGATCATGACCTGAGCCGAAGTCGGACGCCCAACCGACTGAGCCACCCAGGCGCCCCTAAAGCTAACTATCTTTAACACAAGACTGATTGCCTGCTCCTTCCATCTACTGTTTGGAGTTAGGAGAGAGGACAAAAGCCCAAGGAAACAAGTAGAGGGTGTTATTCTATATAGCTCAAGGATCTCCAATAATTCCTACCACTTACAGAGCCAACTCTAAATTCTGTAACTATTCCAAGCCTCAAGACTTCCCACCTTCCTCCACTTTATTCATCCAATCTACCTGGGGACTCTCCAGTTTCTTCATGCTCCTCAAAACTCTTGTGTCATGTTTATTTGTACTCAAAACTCTTATTTCTCTCTTTAAAATTCTCTTTCCTCTGTTCCCACTTTTCCATTGATTCCGATTCTACTTTACCTTTAAGGCCAACTCCAGGTTTAATCTTTCTTAAATCAGTGTCCATTCTCCTAGATTACCCTGACCTGCTTTTTCCTTGTCCTTCTGAAAAAGGCCTTGGAAACTATGATATTTTTCATCATTCTCTAAATTGCTTTGTGTATTTTATCTTCCCAATGAAATAACAAGAAATGAATAAAATGGTAGACTAATTGTTCTCAATGAATGCTATTTCAATGGTTTAATGTAAATGGTTGCATTATTTAAAAGTTAGATATATCTGAGACATCATGCTTAAAAAAATCACTCTCCAGCCAACAGTCTTATACTAGGTGTCAGGACCAGGGGTGTTTTTCAGTAAAAGCCTTTCCTGGCCACATTATAGAACCTCCTGTTTGCATGGGGTGAGTTCCATACAAAATTCTGGGATTTATTTTCAAAAAGAGACCAACCTTCTGTATTTTCACAGTATTACCCCCAGCTACTATTAGAAGTTATTGCAAACTTCTTTATTATACATAAAACCTGCATTTCCACTTCTTACCTTTAGAAACCTCAACTTGAGAAAGAAGCAACAAACTTTTTTTTTAAATGTAACGTATAAATGGAGAGAAACCTTGATCTTTTTATTGTGCTCCTCTATGTACTTGGTGAATACACCACTTCAGAAGATACTCCAAAGAGAGTTGCGGCAAGATGGCGGCTTAGGAGGACGCTGGGCTCACCGCACGTCCTGCTGATCACTTAGATTCCATCTACACCTGCCTAAATAACCCAGAAAACCGCCAGAGGATTAGCAGAACAGAGTCGCCGGAGCCAAACGCAGACGAGAGGCCCACGGAAGAGGGTAGGAAGGGCGGCGAGGCGGTGCGCGCTCCACGGACTGGCGGGAGGGAGCCGGGGCGGAGGGGCGGCTCCCCGGCCAAGCAGAGCCCCCGAGTCTGGCTTGCAAAAGCGGAGGGGCCAGGCGGACTGTGTTCCCACAAGCGCGACTTAGCGTCTGGGAGGTCATAAGTTAACAGCTCTGCTCGGAAAGCGGGAAGGCTGGAGGACAAAGGGAGGGAGAGCTGCTGAGCCCCCTGACAACAGAGCTCAGTTTGGTGGGGAACAAAGGCGCTCGCCAGCGCCATCTTCCCCGCCCATCCCCCAGCCGAAATCCCAAAGGGAACCGGTTCCTGCCAGGGAACTTGCTGGCTCCGCGCAAACACCCAACTCTGCGCTTCGGCGGAGCCAAACCTCCGGCAGCGGATCTGACTCCCTCCCACTGCCACAGGGCCCCTCCTGAAGTGGATCACCTAAGGAGAAGCGATCTAAGCCTGCCCCTCCTGCCCCCGAGCACCTTGCCTACCCACCCCAGCTAATACGCCAGATCCCCAGCATCACAAGCCTGGCAGGGTGCAAGTAGCCCAGACGAGCCACACCACCCCACAGTGAATCCCGCCCCTAGGAGAGGGGAAGAGAAGGCACACACCAGTCTGACTGTGGCCCCAGCGGTGGGCTGGGGGCAGACATCAGGTCTGACTGCGGCCCCGCCCCCCAACTCCAGTTATACACCACAGCACAGGGGAAGTGCCCTGCAGGTCCTCACCACGCCAGGGACTATCCAAAATGACCAAGCGGAAGAACTCCCCTCAGAAGAATCTCCAGGAAATAACAACAGCTAATGAGCTGATCAAAAAGGATTTAAATAATATAACAGAAAGTGAATTTAGAATAATAGTCATAAAATTAATCGCTGGGCTTGAAAACAGTATACAGGACAGCAGAGAATCTCTTGCTACAGAGATCAAGGGACTAAGGAACAGTCACGAGGAGCTGAAAAACGCTTTAAACGAAATGCATAACAAAATGGAAACCACCACAGCTCGGCTTGAAGAGGCAGAGGAGAGAATAGGTGAACTAGAAGATAAAGTTATGGAAAAAGAGGAAGCTGAGAAAAAGAGAGATAAAAAAATCCAGGAGTATGAGGGGAAAATTAGAGAACTAAGTGATACACTAAAAAGAAATAATATACGCATAATTGGTATCCCAGAGGAGGAAGAGAGAGGGAAAGGTGCTGAAGGGGTACTTGAAGAAATAATAGCTGAGAACTTCCCTGAACTGGGGAAGGAAAAAGGCATTGAAATCCAAGAGGCACAGAGAACTCCCTTCAGACGTAACTTGAATCGATCTTCTGCATGACATATCATAGTGAAACTGGCAAAATACAAGGATAAAGAGAAAATTCTGAAAGCAGCAAGGGGTAAACGTGCCCTCACATATAAAGGGAGACCTATAAGACTCGTGACTGATCTCTCTTTTGAAACTTGGCAGGCCAGAAAGAATTGGCACGAGATTTTCAGGGTGCTAGACAGAAAAAATATGCAGCCAAGAATCCTTTATCCAGCAAGTCTGTCATTTAGAATAGAAGGAGAGATAAAGGTCTTCCCAAACAAACAAAAACTGAAGGAATTTGTCACCACTAAACCAGCCCTACAAGAGATCCTAAGGGGGACCCTGTGAGACAAAGTCCCAGAGACGTCACTACAAGCATCAAACATACAGACATCACAATGACTCTAAACCCGTATCTTTCTATAATCACACTGAATGTAAATGGATTAAATGCACCAACCAAAAGACATAGGGTATCAGAATGGATAAAAAAACAAGACCCATCTATTTGCTGTCTACAAGAGACTCATTTTAGACCTGAGGACACCTTTAGATTGAGAGTGAGGGGATGGAGAACTATTTATCATGCGACTGGAAGCCAAAAGAAAGCTGGAGTAGCCATACTTATATCAGACAAACTAGACTTTAAATTAAAGGCTGTAACAAGAGATGAAGAAGGACATTATATAATAGTTACAGGGTCTATCCATCAGGAAGAGCTAACAATTATAAATGTCTATGCGCCGAATACCGGAGCCCCCAAATATATAAAACAATTACTCATAAACATAAGCAACCTTATTGATAAGAATGTGGTAATTGCAGGGGACTTTAATACACCACTTACAGAAATGGATAGATCATCTAGACACACGGTCAATAGAGAAACAAGGGCCCTGAATGAGACATTGGATCAGATGGACTTGACAGATATATTTAGAACTCTGCATCCCAAAGCAACAGAATATACTTTCTTCTCGAGTGCACATGGAACATTCTCCAAGATAGATCATATACTGGGTCACAAAACAGCCCTTCATAAGTTTACAAGAATTGAAATTATACCATGCTTACTTTCAGACCACAATGCTATGAAGCTTGAAATCAACCACAGAAAAAAGTCTGGAAAACCTCCAAAAGCATGGAGGTTAAAGAACACCCTACTAACGAATGAGTGGGTCAACCAGGCAATTAGAGAAGAAATTAAAAAATATATGGAAACAAACGAAAATGAAAATACAACAATCCAAACGCTTTGGGACGCAGCAAAGGCAGTCCTGAGAGGAAAATACATTGCAATCCAGGCCTATCTCAAGAAACAAGAAAAATCCCAAATACAAAATCTAACAGCACACCTAAAGGAACTAGAAGCAGAACAGCAAAGGCAGCCTAAGCCCAGCAGAAGAAGAGAAATAATAAAGATCAGAGCAGAAATAAACAATATAGAAACTAAAAAAACTGTAGAGCAGATCAACGAAACCAAGAGTTGGTTTTTTGAAAAAATAAACAAAATTGACAAACCTCTAGCCAGGCTTCTCAAAAAGAAAAGGGAGATGACCCAAATAGATAAAATCATGAATGAAAATGGAATTATTACAACCAATCCCTCAGAGATACAAACAATTATCAGGGAATACTATGAAAACTTATATGCCAACAAATTGGACAACCTGGAAGAAATGGACAAATTCCTGAACACCCACACGCTTCCAAAACTCAATCAGGAGGAAATAGAAAGCTTGAACAGACCCATAACCAGCGAAGAAATTGAATCGGTTATCAAAAATCTCCCAACAAATAAGAGTCCAGGACCAGATGGCTTCCCAGGGGAGTTCTACCAGACGTTTAAAGCAGAGATAATACCTATCCTTCTCAAGCTATTCCAAGAAATAGAAAGGGAAGGAAAACTTCCAGACTCATTCTATGAAGCCAGTATTACTTTGATTCCTAAACCAGACAGAGACCCAGTCAAAAAAGAGAACTACAGGCCAATATCCCTGATGAATATGGATGCAAAAATTCTCAATAAGATACTAGCAAATCGAATTCAACGGCATATAAAAAGAATTATTCACCATGATCAAGTGGGATTCATTCCTGGGATGCAGGGCTGGTTCAACATTCGCAAATCAATCAACATGATACATCACATTAACAAAAAAAGAGAGAAGAACCATATGATCCTGTCAATCGATGCAGAAAAGGCCTTCGACAAAATCCAGCACCCTTTCTTAATAAAAACCCTTGAGAAAGTCGGGATAGAAGGAACATACTTAAAGATCATAAAAGCCATTTATGAAAAGCCCACAGCTAACATCATCCTCAACGGGGAAAAACTGAAAGCTTTTTCCCTGAGATCAGGAACACGACAAGGATGCCCACTCTCACCGCTGCTGTTTAACATAGTGCTGGAAGTTCTAGCATCAGCAATCAGACAACAAAAGGAAATCAAAGGCATCCAAATTGGCAAAGATGAAGTCAAGCTTTCGCTTTTTGCAGATGACATGATATTATACATGGAAAATCCGATAGACTCCACCAAAAGTCTGCTAGAACTGATACAGGAATTCAGCAAAGTTGCAGGATACAAAATCAATGTACAGAAATCAGTTGCATTCTTATACACTAACAATGAAGCAACAGAAAGACAAATAAAGAAACTGATCCCATTCACAATTGCACCAAGAAGCATAAAATACCTAGGAATAAATCTAACCAAAGATGTAAAGGATCTGTATGCTGAAAACTATAGAAAGCTTCTGAAGGAAATTGAAGAAGATTTAAAGAAATGGAAAGACATTCCCTGCTCATGGATTGGAAAAATAAATATTGTCAAAATGTCAATACTACCCAAAGCTATCTACACATTCAATGCAATCCCAATCAAAATTGCACCAGCATTCTTCTCGAAACTAGAACAAGCAATCCTAAAATTCATATGGAACCACAAAAGGCCCCGAATAGCCAAAGGAATTTTGAAGAAGAAGACCAAAGCAGGAGGCATCACAATCCCAGACTTTAGCCTCTACTACAAAGCTGTCATCATCAAGACAGCATGGTATTGGCACCAAAACAGACACATAGACCAATGGAATAGAATAGAAACCCCAGAACTAGACCCACAAACGTATGGCCAACTCATCTTTGACAAAGCAGGAAAGAACATCCAATGGAAAAAAGACAGCCTCTTTAACAAATGGTGCTGGGAGAACTGGACAGCAACATGCAGAAGGTTGAAACTAGACCACTTTCTCACACCATTCACAAAAATAAACTCAAAATGGATAAAGGACCTAAATGTGAGACAGGAAACCATCAAAACCTTAGAGGAGAAAGCAGGAAAAGACCTCTCTGACCTCAGCCGTAGCAATCTCTTACTCGACACATCCCCAAAGGCAAGGGAATTAAAAGCAAAAGTGAATTACTGGGACCTTATGAAGATCAAAAGCTTCTGCACAGCAAAGGAAACAACCAACAAAACTAAAAGGCAACCAACGGAATGGGAAAAGATATTCGCAAATGACATATCGGACAAAGGGCTAGTATCCAAAATCTATAAAGAGCTCACCAAACTCCACACCCGAAAAACAAATAACCCAGTGAAGAAATGGGCAGAAAACATGAATAGACACTTCTCTAAAGAAGACATCCGGATGGCCAACAGGCACATGAAAAGATGTTCAGCGTCGCTCCTTATCAGGGAAATACAAATCAAAACCACACTCAGGTATCACCTCACGCCAGTCAGAGTGGCCAAAATGAACAAATCAGGAGACTATAGATGCTGGAGAGGATGTGGAGAAACGGGAACCCTCTTGCACTGTTGGTGGGAATGCAAATTGGTGCAGCCGCTCTGGAAAGCAGTGTGGAGGTTCCTCAGAAAATTAAAAATAGACCTACCCTATGACCCAGCAATAGCACTGCTAGGAATTTATCCAAGGGATACAGGAGCACTGATGCATAGGGCCACTTGTACACCAATGTTCATAGCAGCACTCTCAACAATAGCCAAATTATGGAAAGAGCCTAAATGTCCATCAACTGATGAATGGATAAAGAAATTGTGGTTTATATACACAATGGAATATTACGTGGCAATGAGAAAAAATGAAATATGGCCTTTTGTAGCAACGTGGATGGAACTGGAGAGTGTGATGCTAAGTGAAATAAGCCATACAGAGAAAGACAGATACCAGATGGTTTCACTCTTATGTGGATCCTGAGAAACTTCACAGGAACCCATGGGGGAGGGGAAGGAAAAAAAAAAAATAGGTTAGAATGGGAGAGAGCCAAAGCATAAGAGACTGTTAAAAACTGAGAACAAACTGAGGGTTGATGGGGGGTGGGAGGGAGGAGAGGGTGGGTGATGGGTATTGAGGAGGGCACCTTTTGGGATGAGCACTGGGTGTTGTATGGAAACCAATTTATCAATCAATTTCAGAAAAAAAAAAAAAAAAAGATACTCCAAAGAGCAACCTCATTACTATCAGCCTAGACCTTCCACAGATACAAGCAGAGAGTCTAGAGCCGACTACCCTTCTTTAGAAGAGAGCCTAATTGAAGAGACACAGTGAGTCATTATGTCAGATCTAGCCTAGATTCATATAATGAGTACAAACTCATAGACAAAGATACTTCTAACCTGTTGGCAAGACTCTCTTTACATTTTAATTTCACTTCAGTTAACTAACAGAAGCTTCAAGACCAGTACTTCTCTTTCCCTTCTTTTTCTTTCCACCCAGCCAGTAGATCTTGGGCCTGCTCTCCAATGCACTACATGAGCACTTTGGGCTGGCTCAAATGTTATCTCCTCTTTCACTTCTAACCTTTTCCACTTTGCCACAAAGACACAATAGAAAGCATAAATCAACTTGGGTTTTACAACCAGAGTTCTCTTAACCCTTTACCGACAGAAGCTCTAGTTCCTATAGGCCAACCTCTTAACCATCCCAACAAAGATGACACTGTGCATGAAGCATCTTGCAAAACGCCTGGCGCCAGCAGAGCGTGTAGGTGCTTTAACAGGGAGCAGTTACGCTCATTTTCAATTATTTTGGATCTGCTTCAGTGATAATAACAAAGCCTGTTACATAATAGACACTTGGCCCAGGCTGGTTAAATTGACATTATGGCTAGTATTCTGGAAGAAAATTTCTCTTCAAGGTGTCACTTAAGATGAAACATCTTGTGGGGCACCTGTGTTGCTCAGTAGGCTAATCGCCTGACTTCGGCTCAGGTCACAATCTGATGGTTCCTGGGTTCGAGACCTATGTAGGTATCTGTACTGACAGCTCAGAGCCTGGAACCTGCTTCAGATTCTGGGTCTCCCTCTCTCTCTGCCCCTCCCCTGCTTATGCTCTGTCTTTATCTCTCTCAAAAATAAACATTAAAAAAAAATTTTTTTAAGCAAACAAAAGTATTTCTTTAACTTTTGATAGAACTCTGAAACAGCTGCTAAAACAATGTCATAGGTCTATAAACTTGAGTTTCTTTGGGCTGCAATACTTGTTCATACTTAAATGGTAGCGATGATTTAATCAATGTGTCTAAAATATATTAGAGCAGCAATATACTCTCAGGGATCTGGTTACCATTCTTATAGTCATTTAATTCACGCCACAGGAGTTCAGTGGAGAGGTCTTTGGCAGTAAGTTATCCAAATGCCAGGAATCGTTGAGCTAGAACATTAAGATCAAACTTGGAATCCTGTGCTACTTCTCCCAGCCTATATTTTGTTAACCAAGACTTTTTTCTCCATAAAAATCTAGTATTTGTTATCAAAAGAAAAGAATGCAATATGGCTGCTCAGTATTAATGAGATACTAGATTAAATGGCAATGTTTAAGTAAATATGGATACCAGTCTTCTTAGAGCTGGCTTTTCCATTCTACCTCCTAAAATAACAGCAATATTGAAGCAGTTCTGATATAGAACAGTTTGTTAGGATGATGTGTTCACACACACAGGCTCCAGTGTCCTGCAGTAAGTTATAACCGGGTGAGACCTGGCGGGTATGAAAATTGAGGGCCATCAGAGCCTGCTGGCACTCTCTCAACAGCTCTGTCTTTTTCATTTTCTCTTTGTATCAAAGGTGTTTCACCTCCTGCCCTGTTCCACAAAAAGAAAACTGCCACAAGTCACTTAAAAAGTTGTTACTCTCTCAAAGGCCTTTAGGTCTTTCTGTTTGTACCCATAACAATGACACAACATTACCTCAACCCCAAGCTGAGACATGCTTTCGAACTTGAATTGAACATCACAGTGAGGCTACTGGGGTGGGAAGAAGAGAATTAAATTTTTGACTTGAGTCTTAAACTATGAAAAGCTGATCCATAAATCAGCTTTCAAATGCACAAGTTTTATTTCAAAATTCTTGTATAATTCTCTCCATAACCCTAAGTACCTCATTCAGAAAGAAAATCAAAAGCCAGCTTGCTCTTCCAGCATTTACCTAGTGAATTTCTAACAGCCACCTTCAAATTGGGTATGAATCACCATGTCATCTTGAGACAACATTTATTTGTGTTCTACACATTAAAGATACTGCTTCATGCTGCAAGAAAATATTGGGTAGTTTACAATTGGAGTATTTTATAAACACAGGATTTTTCTTTTAGTGTTCTGAAGAAAAAAGTTGCTTATTTACATCAAAACATCAAATTATTTTCAAAGACTTTTCTCAGACTATTTTAAAATCAAAGTCAGGAGACGTCCGGGTGGCTCAATCGATTAAGCTTCAGACTCTTGGTTTCGGCTCTGGTCATGATCTCAATATTCAGGAGATCTCAAGGTTCCTGAGATAGAGCCCCCTGTTGGACTCTGCACTGGCAGCATGGAGCCTGCTTGGGATTCTCTCTGCCCCTTCCCCACTCGCATTCTCTCTCTCTCTTCTCTCTCTCTCAAAATAAATGAACATTAAAAAAAAGGAAAGTCAGGCATTTAGTTCTAGTTTGCAAAGATACGTATCACTATTATCAGTCTGAAGTCATTGATAACATATGAGATATCACTGAATGGATTCAAACTTTCCTATTTCCTATTGCTAGAAAATGTGCTTCTTATTCCCTCAGCTTGAAGAGGAGAGTAACATATCTTTCACTCTTATCTTCAAGACACAGGTCACAGGAGGATTAGATTAAATTTGAAGCTGTAAGTTTTGTCAAACTTTATTTTCAAATACCCACCAAGCAGAACATCTAAAATTAAATTCTAAGTGGCATTTATGAAGAAGGAGTAAATTTTCTCTCTTCCTTGGCATAATTAAAGTATGGGAATCGTTTTTTATAGTACTTTTCCAAAGCACTAAATGAACATGTCCACTCTTTGGATCTTCCCTTTAGCTAAATATATGACTGTTATTAAAAACAGATTCTAATCCTTATACCTTTATTACTTATACGTCCATATGAGGCGATTGATAGATGAGTCCGTATACAGTCTTCATAAAATCCTTCCTGAGAACATTTTTATTGAATTCCCAAATGTTATAACACTAGAAAAGACTATTAAATCAAAAATTTATTAATAGAACAGAATTTTCTGTATCCTAGGAAAAGGGTTCGTTTGATCCAATTTATTCCAAATTAATATAAATGTGTGAAAGTGTCAAGTGAAAGTATTTGGGAGAAGTACCCAAGATTTAGTTAAATATTATATAATCTGTTGTAGTTCATGCAAAATGCTACTTATAGTCTTGTTTATTTTTTAGATTTTTCCACTTAGGCCTTTTGATTTCGTCTTTTTTTTTTTCTGTAGTAGTCTAAATATAACGTGTAAATAATTGCTTATTATTAGAGGTTCATATTAAAATTAGATCACATTCCTATCACTGGAGTCTCAGTATGTAACTTTTTGATAATATAAGACACTGGCTAGAAACCAGTGTTAAATTGGATCATACATAAAAGGTTGCTCAGTTACTAAAATATATTGAAGACCTCATTATAAGCCTATTTCCCTTGAAAGCAATCCTCTGTCACCTATCTTTGGTAACACGGCTACATAGCAAGATCCTCTTTTTTATACAATGTCTTCCAGAGCCTAATGACCAAGATTATCAGATTTAATACTTAAAAACTGAATAAAGAGTCAACAGTGAGAGATGAGAAAACCATCTAGTATGGATAAACATCACAATGCTCAGCATGCTTGTGTGGGGCAAAGGAAGCCTCAGAAGGTACTTTAATGAAGTTCAGGTATAAGGGTGATATGGGCTGGTAACCTCTAATAAAATGACTAAAGTTGTATTTTCATGAACGATTGAAATCCTTTTATATATGTATTGACTCTCTAAAGACAGAGCTAATAAAGTGCTAATTTCCCCCAGGGTTACTTTTCAGTAACTGAAAGTGTATTTTACCACTGATGTCTAAATTGGTGTGACCTTTTATTGCTATTAAAATGTTTTATTATAGAGCTAGAAGAGAAAAGTCTTCCAAAGTCTCTTCTCCAAGTTCATGACCACATGTCACCTGCACGTTATAGGTAGAAGAACCAAATGCATAACATCAGGATTGACTTCAACTGTTGATATCACCACATCTATTCATGGCATGTCTTTGCCCATTTGAACTGCTCTAACAAAGTTACCATAGACCAGGTAGCTTATTAGTAACCAACATTTCTCATGATTCTAGGAAATCCAAGATCAAGGCACTAGCAGACTTGGCCTCTGGTAGGGATGAACATCTTGGTTCTTAGAGGACTGTGTCCTCACATGCCAGAAGGGGCAAATCGACTCTCTAGGGTCTGTTTTTTAAGGACACTTACCACATTAATGAGGGTTTTTCCCTTATGACCCAAACACCTTCCAGAGACCCCACCTATTTATACCATCACCCTTGGGAGTTAAAATTTAATGTGAATGGATAGAGTGCAAAAACATTCAGCCTAGAGCATGGTCTAACTCTAAAACTCAGGAATTTATCCTTTACCTAATCCATATTTTCTTGCTCTGTTAGCATTATGATCGATTTTTGACTAAATACATAATTCTTTAATTTTGTCAATAAAGCTATGTAAAGCAGACACCTCTGAAAAAGCAAATACATTGATCTATAGCCATACTAAAGTGAAAGTGGCTGAAAGCACATTCCTTCTAGAAGGTGGGTTTTGCAATGGACAGAGTTTGAGGGTAGTATATGCTTAAAGTGAAGCTGTGATCCTGTAAATAGGAGGCAGGAGCCACAATAGAAGGACAATATTTACATGGCACAAATATTTTTAGGCACAACATATTCATAAATGCTATACTCCATGCCTTTAGCCTTTCAGGAACTGGCATACCACTATGTTCTAAGGTGCACATAAGGAGTAAGGAATGTCCTGAATTAGTAAATACCTTTGAAGAACTCTTCAAGTTAGGTACCATTGAGGACACAGAAACAAAAGGATACTTTCTGTTTTGCCCTCTGATGTTGAGGATTTGAAAATCTTGTTAGACAAGACCTGAAAGATTCACATTATTCTAAGTAAGTAACAATAGAAGATAACATTAGGTCACTCTGCTCTATTCAGGGAACAGTGTTACTAGCTTTCTGCCTCCATGAATTCCTAACTGCCTCTGAAACAGCGATCAAACAGTGGCCCCCAAATGCTAACTACATACAATATATTTGAGAGGAACAATTGTTGGTGAAATGGTGAAACTCAAGCGCCCCTCTATTTTCTCTTTTAGTAGCACTGCTGTTTTAGATTTTTCACTCTTCTCGATGACTGCTATTTCAGCTTATGATTTTTTCACCACTTTCTTAGGGCTCCTATGATTCATTAATTTGCTTTACCTTATATACCTTGTGTCTTGGGTAGACCGTCATGCCAGGTCTGTATTTCCAGTTGCCTCCGCAGTATCTCTAATGGCAGCTTTGTCATATGAAACACAATGGGAATATACAGACCACACTAAACCCAGCTAGATCCAGAGTCAGGGATTGTAGACCCTGATTCTGTATTCATTATCAAGTATCTGCACGTAAAAATTTAACTTCAAGTTTCTAGATTTCTTTCTTTATAAGGGTATTATTTAACTTGACGACTTAAGGTATTTCTAATTTTAGAACTTCACGTTTTTCTGCATCAAATTTAACATCTTTCTTCTAAAACGTACTTGACTTTCCAATTATTCCCTTTCTCCTATGACGATTCCATTCACTTCTCTAGCATCATCTTGGACCTGGATCCATTCCCTTATCCTTTAATTCCTATACAGAATTATACGGTTTCCTATTTCTCTGTTCACATGTGTTGATTTTACCTCACATATGTAACCCCATTTCTAGTTTTACAGCCTACCTGGGGCATTTGGTCAAAAAAATTAACACACAAATAACTGAACCCAAATCCATGACACCATGATGTACTAGGAAATCCAGTTTTCCAGGAATGTGAATTTAACAAAAAGATCAAAATTGAGCAGAACTGGATTGGGATAAATATGCTGTATGTCTATGTATTAGTATAGCTGAAGATTAATTTTTAAGATTTAAAGAGAGAAACAGACGGGGATTTTTTCCCCTGTAAATTCACAGACCTTTATACAGTAACAACAGAGAAAGAAAAAACAAAACAAAAAAATCAAATGCTGATGTAGGTCCTCCTGAAGCCCAATGGCAAGAAAAGAAAGGCTCCCTTATCAAGAAAACTAGTTTTCTGAATCTACTGTGTTATGAATCTAACTAGAAGTTATATATGTTATGACTCCAAATAGAGTTTGATAGTACGAGGGGGATGAAATATTTCTAATACCTTGTGGGTATCCAGCCTGCATGTTTATGGGGTCCCGCCAGGTAAAATCTTAATTCTTGTTGTGGGTGGCATGTATTCAGCCACCTGGCAACTGAGATACATGTAACTCAATCCTTGTAACAGATACCATGAAAACCTGTTAGACACTTCTATTTCAAATGTAGCATTTCCAACAAAATTTTTATTTTTTTCAACTTTCAAGAACAGAATAAGAGTTTTCAGCTACAGTCATCACTTGTATATTAGTCTACCAAAATTTAAATTGCTGTATTATAATCAAGCTGCATCAGTAAGCTTATCTAGTGACTACAGACTACCAATTCAAGTTAAGTCTGGAGTCCAAATAAAGTCTAATTATAAAGGTACATTTACTTAACAAGTTTCTGACACCATTAAGGATATTATTAGAAGCTCTTACCAAATTTTTTTCATTTTAGATTCAGAAACATTTGCCCTCATAATTTCAAACTTATCAAGTCATTTGAGTCACTTGCATAACTGGAATCACCGTTAGGAACAGTTTGAAAAGATTGCCAAAAAGGAAAAAAAGAAAAGAAAAAGAACAGCTATGGCTAAATGTCCCAAAAGATCATCTCACTGGTGATACATACACATACCTAAGCCATGTGAACCTTAGGCTCAAATCAATTGAGAGACTTAATTAAAAAAATTCAAAACCATCTGTCCCAAAAGATTTAAATGAAATTAAAAATAAGTGAGTTTTTGCTTAAACAATTACCATATAATCCTTTCCCCACCAGGAAAAAAAAAGATAAACAAGTCCATTTATTTGTTCACAAAATGGAAATTACTTGGTTCAAAGAATAAAAACTCCCAACTACATTCAGCTATCATTCCAATGATAGAAAATTAAAACCTAACGTACTATCCCTATTACTTAGTAATCAAGGAACAAACTTCCTTGGCATTAGTGAATTACTACTACACAGCATTAATTTCATGCTTGTCTACTCTTGTAAGCTGTGAATGGTTACACTGAGTTTGGGAGCAGAAAAGAGTTAGAATAGGGTCAGGCAGCTCCTTGAAAAAACTGAGAAAATAATAAATACTTCAGAGCATTTAATGCAATTAAGCAAGACTTTTAATGCCAACAGGGTTTGTAAACATCATGATTATGTCTGGGGTCTCATCTCTATGGGCACAAGACTGTTAAAGTCTACAGCACTTTCATAACCCTTCTTTAAAACATTTTTTAATGTTTATTTTTGAGAGAGCGAGCACGTGCAAGCAAGAGAGGCACAGGGAGGGAGGGAGACACAGAATCCAAAGCAGGCTCCAGCCTCCAAGCTGTCAGCACAGGGCCCAATGCAGGACTCAAATCCACAAACTGTGAGATCATGACCTGAGCCAAAGTCGGATGCTTAACTGACTGAGTCACCAGGGCACCCCTGCATAACCCTTCTTTAAAAAAACTATTGAAAAGTGACTGGATGAGATGTCCCAAGTTCCATTTGAAAGGCTTAGGGATTTATTAAAGGCAATTTATTTCTGATCATGTTAACTCCCCCAGCCAAAGCTTTTAAAATTTATTTTACACTCAACTAGTTAAAACTGAGGAACATGGACAAGTGGATAAAGATACAAACCTGTAAAGAAATCTTGGGTGTTCCTTAAATTTTTTTGTTTGTTTGTTTCCCTCTGATTTCACTTCATCTATAATGACCTTCCCTAAGTTTTTATTTACATTCATTGGCTTCGTCCATAATGTAGCACTGATGATCCAGGAAGGTTTTATGCTCTAATAAACTGCTTGCAGAGGTGCCAGCACTTACTGAAATCATTTTAACTTTGTGTCTGTATGCCCCTGAGGATTTTGCCGTTTGTGTTGATGTCCCATATGTGATTGGAAAAACTAGCAGAACCGCATCTCTGTGCATGGGAGTGTTCAGCAGGTCATTATCCTGATTTTGCTGTTGACTACTTGTACACCATTCTTAAAATCTGTTCTTCATTCTCTACGAAAATGACCTTGTCCTCAGCTCCTGATGGGACTCCAAAACACACCATCATCTTTACATTTGATGATCTTTATGGGCGCACTTGAAACCACCCAAAAATAGAACACCATGAGATTCTATGTGTTTGTGCGTCCATGCGTCCGTCTCTTCTTAACTTTCCACCTCCCTAAATTCAAGAAGGAAAGGAGAGGGATCTGGACATTAGTTCAATCAAACATGATGACCGATTCTGGTGTGACAAGGATGTGTGTTTACATATAAAGTACAATTGCGTCCGTTGCATACTCCATGCACGTACATACCTCAGACATGTTGTGGGCTTGGTTCTCGACTACAATGAAGTAAAGGCCATAAAAAATTTAGTCAAGTGAATTTTTTGGCTTCCCAGTGCATGTCCAATAGCTACGCTCATGATATACTGTAGTCTATTAAGTACACAATAACATTAGATCTAAAAAATGTACATACTTCAATTAAATATCTCAGTACAAAATACTTTTGCCTAAAAAGTGCTCATCACCTTCGCTTTCAGCAAGCCATAGTCTTCTTGCTGTTGGTGGAGGGTCTTGCCTCCATGTTGATAGCTGCTGACCGATCAAGGTGGTGTTTGCTGACAGCTGGAGTGGCAGTGGCAATTTCTTAAAATGAGGTTTGTCCCATCAATTAGCTCTTCCTTTCACAAAGGATTTCTTTGTAGCATGTCATGCTGATGGCATTTTACTCACAGAATTTCTTTCAACATTGGAGTCCATCCTCTCCACACTGCTGATGATTTATCCTCTAAGTTCACCAGGAGCAGATTCCATCTCAGGAAATCACTTTCTTTGTCTACAACTAGCAAATCCTCATCCATTAAAGTTTTATCATGGGATCACAGCAATTCAATCACATCTTCAGGACCCACTTATTATTCTAGTTCTCTCATTATTTCCACCACATTTGCATTTATTTCCTACACTCAAGTCTGGAACCCCTCAATGTCACCCGTGACAGTTGAAACCAACTTCTTCCAAACTCCTGTCATGCAGATATTTTGACTTCTTCCCATGAATCAATGAATTATAAATGTTCTTATGGCATCTAGAATGGTGAACCCTTACCAGAATGTTTTCGATTTACTTTGGTTGGATCACAGATATCATGTTTCACGGCAGCTGTGTCCTTATGAATAGTATTTCTTAAATAACAAGACATCAAAGTTGAAATTACCCCCTGATCCATAGGCTGCATGACCGTTATGTTAGCAGGCATGAAAACATTCATCTCTTTGTACATCTCCATCAGAGCTCTTGGGTGATGAGGTGCATTGTCAATAAGCAGCAGCAGTATTTTTTCAAGGAATCTTTTTCTGAGCAGGTCTCAAGAGTGGGCTTAAAATAACCAGTGAACTATGTGACAAACAGATGTTTTATCATTCTCATGCTTTGCTGTTCCGTTTGTAAGCACAGGAAGAGTAGATGTAGCATAATTTTTAGGGGCCCTGGGATTTTCAGGATGTTAAGTGAACACTGGCTTCTACTTAAAGCACCAGTTACATGAGCCCCTCAACAGACAGTCACCCTACCCTCTGAAGCTTTGAAACCAGGTATTGACTTCTGCCTAGTTAATAAAGCTCTAGAAGACATCTTCTTCCAATGTACGGCAGTTTCATTTTACACTGAAAACCTATTGCTTGGTGTAGCCACCTTCATTATTTATCTGGGATAACTTTCTATTTCACATTTTACCTTTGTTACAGAAACAACATCTTTCTTTAAACGTCATGAACAACTTCTGGTAGCTTCAAACTTGCTTTCTGCAGCTTCCTCACCTCTCTCAGCCTTCATAGAGTTGAATGGAGTTAGGGCCTTGCTCTGGAGTTAGGGCCTTGCTTTCCTTTAAGAGAATGTCATGACTGGTTTGATCTTCCATCCAAATCACTACCATAGCAACATATAAGAAGATTGTTTAGCTTTCTTATTCACATGTTTTCTCGAGTAACAGTTTATTTCAACAACTTCTTCTTTGCACTCACAACTTGGGTATTTGGTGCAAGAGGCCTAGGTTTCAGTCTGTCTTGCCTTTCAACATGCCTTCCTCCCAAAGCTTAATCACTTCTAGCTTTTGATTTAGAGTGAGATATGTGGGATTATTCCTTTCACTTGAACACCCTTAGATGCCATTTTAGGGTATTAATTGGCCTTATTACAATATTATTTTGTCTCAGGGAATAGGGAGACCCAGGGAGAGGGAAAGAGATGGGTAAGACAGCTAGTGAGTGGAACCATCAGAACATACACTACAGTTAAGTTCATTATCTTTTTAATTTTTTTAATGTTCATTTATTATTGAGAGACAGAAAGAGACAGACCATGAGCATGGGAGGAGCAGAGAGAGAGGGATACACAGAATCCAAAGCAGGCTCCAGATTGAGAGCTGTCAACACAGAGCCCGACACGGAGCTCCAACCCACCAACCACAAGATACTGACTTGAGCCAAAGTCAGACACTTAATGGACTGAGCCACCCAGGTACCCCTTAAGTTCATTATCTTATAGAGACATGTCTCATGGCACCCTAGAGAAATTAAAGTATTAACAAACATCACTAATCACACATCACCTTAACAAATATAATAAAAAAAGTTTCAAATACTATAAAAATTACCAAAATGTGACAGAGATGAGCAAATACTTTTGGAAAGAGCACACCGTTAAACTATGCTCGATGTTTAACTTGCTCGATGCAGAGGCACTTGCTTGATGCAGAGTCGCCACAAACCGTCGATGTGGAAAAACAAACAAAACCAGTATTTGCAAAGTGTAATAAAATGAAGTATGCTTGTGTATATATTATATTTAGGAAAAAAAGTCAATGTAAGCTATTTTGTTTGCTTCTGTAGATCAGGTAGAGACGGTGGGGAGAGAGTTGGGATTACAGAGCCTTGTTCAAGACCATTGCCAAATGCCTGGCATTGAACCGAACTGCATCGGGGTCAAAACCTGTGTTTGGCAAACAAAGTTTTTAACTATACTTAAAAAAAAAACCATGAAATACATAAAAGCCTGGAAGTCAGTAAAATATATTTTGTTTATTAATGCTTTCTATAGAATGCTGAAAATTTTACACCAATAATTTGTTGAAACAATCTGGTAACCCTTTCAGTTCCAAGCAAGTGCCTCACATAAAGTTCCTATGCTTCTGTAAGCTAGAATTTATACAGAACAGAATGGAACACAAGGCCAGGTCAGGGTTGCTTAGGGAACCTAGCAAAAAGGGAAGCCTCAGAACGTCTTCTGCCAGGAGCAGAGAAGGGTGATCAATGCAGAGACTGACAATCAGGTTAGGGATAAGCAGGGATGCTGGTCAGAGGGCAGGTGATTTACAGTGAATACCAAGACTGTTACTCACAGTTAGATCTCCTATGTCACTTATGAAGGGGTATAGAAGGCCTGGCCAGGTGGAAATGCCCAGGGTAAGGTTGAAAATTGAACTGATTTAGTCATACACAATGGTTCTTAAGCTTGGCATCTTTGCCCTGAAGAAGTTTGTATGAAAATTAACTATTCTCCCTATCTCTCAAGTGAAAAACTGTCATATGTCCATGTATTCATTAAATTTAATTGGCAAATGAGCTTAAATATAGCCGCTTTTGAGCTCTCTAGGAACTCCCAGCTCCTGCTTTTTAGGTATTTCAATCATCACCTTGCATAAAAAGGTGACTTGAAGAAAATTACAAGACCCTGGATACAGAATTCTCTCAGCCCTAAAGCCAGCCTCGGGCAAACGAAGTCCTCCAATGTTCTTGATGTAACACAGAACAATTTAGAGATTTAACCTACGCCTTCAAACCTCAAGCAAAAAATGTATAACTTTCCTGGATTCTTATACCTTACACATGCATGAGTTGGAGAAGCTGTCTAAAAATATATTCTTAGCCATATGCTTCAGATGCTTTTAATTTTAAGAAAAAAAAACCCACATTTTAATATTTCATGCTAGTTAAAAGGCACTATGTTCTCCAATACAAACCCCCTATCTAACAGCATGCTAATTACCAAAGCCTTGATTATTAATTAAAGTTATGAAAACAAAAGCATTTGTAGTATGTACCCCTAGAGTATAAGCTTCCTACTTATAATTCCAACAAACCATTTCATCCTTAGCTTAAGCTTCACTATCACACACATCACAGTGTATATGTGGATACATTTTATCATTCCCATTTTAGTATATATGCTGTCAAAGTGAGCCCTATACTGATGCATTTTAAAGAATGTTATAGACCTATCAGTTAAGCTGGAAAAAAATCACCTAAAAATCAGTTAACCTTTCCCACATGTATTTGTTTAAATGTTTTTTCTGTAATTCTTCTGTAGAAACATGTCATATTATTTAATACTTCTATTTAAAGTAGTAGTTGCTTTTTACAGCACAACACTTCACAATCTCAGATTCCAGAATTTCTACAAAGTTCAGATGTATGCTTTTTTTATAATCTTAAAACATTAAAAACTTCTCTTTCATTTAACTACCCAAAATAAAGTTCTGCAATCATTTCTCATGTGAAAAGTTCTAAGTTCTGAACTAAGTTCAGAGAAGTTAGTTTATTACACATTTCCATACTCCATCTCCAGAGATTCACCATCAATTGATTTTGGGGTAAGATACAGATATTGTTTTCCAAGTTCCCCAGAAGGATCTATTCTGCAGCCAAGGTTGAGAAACTCAGTGTTGTTTAGAAACCTGGTGGAGGGAATTATATTCTAAGCTTTTAAATTTTAATAGGTAAAAATCGAATTGCCTTCTTGCTAAAAATTCAGGGCAAAGCCACAAAAATTCTTAGTAAATAGCTCTCAGTTATCACCAATGAAGCTGTATTTTTAACCACAACCCCTGTTCTGACTCAGGAGGTTGGAACACTCACAACTTAAAAAGCAATATTGCATAATAGTTGGCAAAGAATATTGTGAGCCACAGTGGCTCGGTATAGATTTATTAAATTGAATATTGAAGGAGAGAGCCAAATTCTGTTAAGTGATCCCACAGGTAGTAACAATCTCAAGAGTTTGGCTAGGGTACCGACTAAATGGTCTTTAGGGGTGAAGCAAAGTTCTATGAGATTAAGGGCAAAGGCACAAGCTCTTACTGGAGGTGGCAGAGTAAGACAAAACCATAGGAACACATCAACGCGAACAGTGGACAGCTGATGTTTTATACAACTAGTCTCTATTCCTACTCTAGCACTTCTGCAATTATGGTCCACGGACCAAATCAAGCCAAACACTCAAGAACTTGTTAAAATACAAATTAATGGAACTTCTTGCAAACCCATTACACATCAGAAACTATGACAATGGGGCCCAGCAATGTTTTAACAAGCTTTCCTATTCATCCTGACATACACACAGGTTGGAGAATCATTGCCCTATTCTTTTCATAAGAATTCTTTTAATATAAGCTCCCCAGTTTTCTTGTAGGAAACCATCCTTCTTGCAAATTAAGTCTACATCTTCTGAAAGTGGGGACCCCACCTCATTCCTTACCTCAGGACTGTATGGGTAAACCAGCTGCCCCAAAGTTGCTTTATTCTAGGTCTCAACATTGAAACAACAATCAGCAACACCTATCAGTAAGGAGGCTGAAAAGGAAGACCAACTCTTAAAGCAGAAGCAAGGGATGGAGAAGTTCCTGGAACATCATTAGAACCTCAGGACTAAGTTAGTCTACCCGTCTCAATAGGAGGTAATAAATTCCCTTTTATTCAAAAAGTTTCAACTGGGATCCTGTTACTTGCAGTTAGAGTAATTGTGACTAACACAAAGAAGCCAATATAGAAAGCAGATTAATGATTGACCCAGAAAATACAAGTCACAGAAGGGTATCAGTACAGCCTTTATGTGCTAAGGGTTCAGGCCAAACAGATGGAGAGTCAGAAACTGGCTCCAGGTCAGAGCAGGGTTTGGGGCTACAGTTGCAGTCTGAATATATAAGTATTTAGGTATTTGGTGCATGTGTGTGTCAGGCTGGCTTAAATGGTTCCAAGTAGGAAGCAGTAACTATTGTGCCTTCCCATAGAGCTTGCCTGTGTTTTCCTGGGATGCTATACCAAGGAAATGGGGTCCTGGCCTGATCAAGAACGTGGTTTTGTTTTTTTTTTTTTCTTTTTTTTTAATGACTAACTCCTTATGTGGTAGGAACATCATTTCTGTGTATCCCTTGCTTGTGAGAACCTTTACACTAAATACAAAATAACTGACATTTTGGGTACACTGCAATTGCATTCAATCCAATCACACACAATCAGGATACCCTCCACATTCACAAGACTATGGCTTTCAATTCTTTGATCAAAACATGATTCAGCCTGTGTCAGGTGGTTACCATAGGACTGCTGAAATCACAGAAGCATTTTTTTTTAGTCCTCAAAATTGCAGTTATCTATAAAAAAGTTTCTGAAGAATTATTGGCTTCAGCGATGCTCACCAAGAAGTGCTATTTTGAGTCCTTCAGGAGCATCCACCATCTTCACTGGGCTGTTTTCACCACATCCCAGCAGTGCCACCTTCTGCAATCACTGAGGTCATCGTTACACAGGGTCATTACCAAGCGTTTTTTTTTTTTCGAGAAGTGTGCTTTCCACTTAGAGATTGACAAGGGTTTTATGTAGTTATTGTTAATATTTTAGCCCCCTGTTATTGTTATTTGGATATATTCCAGATACGCTGTACAGCTGACTCTTGAAAAACACTAAGGTTAGAGACACTGAACCCCCGCTTAGTTGAAAAATCTGTGTGTTGGGACTCCTGGGTGGCTTACTTAGTTAAGTGGCTGACTTTGGCTCAGGTCATGATCTCGTGGTTTGGGAGTTTGAGCCCCGTGTTAGTCTCTCTCCTCTCAGCACAGGGCCCACCTCAGATGCTCTGTACCCTTCTCTCTGCCCCTCCCCCACTTGCACACCCACTCGCTTTCTCTCAAAAATAAACTTTAAAAAAATTAGGGAAAAAAAGAAAAATCTGTGTATAACATTTGACTCCCCCAAAACTCAACTACCAACAGCCTGCTGTTGATTGGAAGACTTACTGATAATAGTTAATATTTTGTATATTATACACTATATTCTTACAGTAAAGCTACAAAAGATAAGATAATCATAAGGAAAATAAAATACATTTATAGTACTGTATTTGAGAAAAATCTGTGCTTAAGTGGGTCTGCATAGTTCAAACTTGTGTTATTCAAGGTCAACTATATTTTTAAGGAAGAATAGGCCAGATTTAGAAATACAGAAGCTTCCCTTTTGGCCCCTTCTGTTTTAACAGCTTACCACTTTTACAGACTCTTAACTACACACAGCACTGAAGAG
This sequence comes from Prionailurus bengalensis, assembly GCF_016509475.1. NCBI lineage: Eukaryota > Metazoa > Chordata > Mammalia > Carnivora > Felidae > Prionailurus > Prionailurus bengalensis. The sequence continues at coordinate 150,271,116 of NC_057343.1, read as the reverse complement.
ACTGCTGTGGATGCCATATACTTGTGATTGTTAATATTTGCAGATAATTTATATGTGCCAGATACTCTCACTTTTGTACACATTACCTCATTTCTGTTCATGGTAATCCCATAAGCTAGGTAATATCTTCATTTCACAGACAAAGAAACAGAAATGTAGAGAGGCTAACTAACTTGTTCATGCATATAGTGGGTTAGGATTTGAACTCTGGCTGTCTGACTTAAGTAATAATGCCAAAAGCATGAGTTCTCAATAGAATTACATAGACTACAGAGGCTTTTCTCAATATATAAACTTTTTATACATAGAAATGTAACTTAACTGTAAACCACATGAGGCAAGAGACCATGACCTGTTTCTCTTTTCTGGAACATGGTAAGTCCAATCAGTATTTATCACATAGAAGGCAATTGGTAATTATTTATGAGCAAATGTTATGAACTGGGTTTAGGTTACTACCAAGTACAGAGTTGATGTCGGAGGATAGGCCCAAATGTGATTGGATAATTCTAAGTCATACAACTTTATAATTTCTGAAAGATGATTCAGTACATATGGAAGATTCCACAATATTCCATTTTGAAATTTGCTTAATAAGCTACTTTGACAATACATTGAAGGCTTATTGTTTTTTCTGATAATCTAACCTCTTAGGAACATTGAGAAGGTGCTGAATTCTAACTTGGGAGTTCTTTACCCTGAACATCTATTCATTGTAGAAATCTTATCTAATGTACTCCTCTTGACAGGTAATCATTCAGCTTCTATAGAACATTTTGAGTGACAGAGAACCCATTACAACCTAAGGCAATTCACTCCATGTTTGAGCAACCTTAATTGTTTACAAAGTTCTTTCTTGTAGTTGGCTGAAATCTCCTTTCTTGCAACTTCTTCCCATTGTTCTTAGTTTTGTCCTCTAGAGCTACTCTGAGTGACTGTCAAGACTGGTCTATATGACAGTCCTTCAAATATTTAAAGGCAGCAATAGTGTCCCCCTAGATCTTTTGTGCTCCAGGCTAAAAATCCCCAATTCCATCAAACATTTCTCACGATGCATACATAGTTTTAGCATTCTCCTAGCTGGTTTGCCTCTAAAAACCATCCTCTGACAGAGGAGGATTTACCACGATGCTAAGGGCTTTAGGCTACATCTGTACAGGCTGCTTCCACAGTCTTGGGGGATCACTGAGCAGTGTGTTTACATAGGATTATGTTTTCTAAAACTAGCTAAGGTAAGATATTTAAATCCTAGTTGGTTAAGACTAACTTCTCCTACTTTAGGTGAAAATGTCCGGTGGCTTTGGAAAATGCCACAGGTGTTTTTGGATTTTGCTAGTTGGAGATATCTTTCAGAGGTTTAGTGGGATATACATGTGTGTTTCTATGCCAACTCCTGGCATCCTAACTTGAGAAAATTGAAGACAACCTGGTTCATGAATATCATCAGTTCAGAGGGTATTTAAAATTAGTGAGTGTTTAATAAAACTTGAAATGACCTGGAATCTTGCAGCTCATATATGAACGAGACTTAAGAATAGATTATCTAAAGTTGCCAATAATCCTAAACATTTAGACCACATTACCACTGACTTGTGAAGCTGATAACAAAAAAAAAAAAAAAAACTTCCTAAGTAATCAATAATAACATTTCAATAAACCATGCTAGAAGGCTGAATTAATTCATCTACAAACTGCTTTTTATATACAGAGGTGAGCTAGGCTGTATGGTCAACACATTGTAGAAATGTGTCAGGTAGTTAATGCAATTTTATTTTTTAAACTTACTTTAGAGAGAGACAGCATGTGAGCAGGGTAGAAGGAGGGGGGCAAGAGAGAGATATAGGGAGGGAGGGAAGGAGGGAGGGAGGGAGGGAGGGAGGGAGGGAGGGAGGGGAGGGAGAGAGAGAGAAGGAGAGAGAAGGAGAGAATGAATCTTAACCAAGCTCCACACTCAGCACAGAGCTCAATGTGGGATTCAGTATCATGACTCTGAGATCATGACCTGAACTGAAACCTAACGTCAGATGCTCAACTGGTTGAGCCACCCAGGTGCCCTTGAAATTTTATTTTTAAGTTTTGTTAAATTTGTGGCATTTGTCAGCTTACCATTTGGGATTTCTCGTTTTTATATTTAGTTTGAATTTTTAATCTGCAATTTTTAAAAGGCTCAAAATTGTCTAAGTTTTATTCTCTACAGAACCTGGATCCACTCTACTCTCAGAAGTCTGAACAGAAATACCGCAATGGGACTTGTACTGATTCAATCTGGATTCCATCAGCTTTTCTGGCAGTCTTGCCACACTGATCACAAAATTGCTGAATCAGAATTTTGGAGTTGAGTATAACCTCAAAGATCCTCTAAACCCAATGGTCATTCTATGTTCAAATCCCTGTTGATTCCCCTGCCAGGCAGGCCATAGTCTAATGCTTCCTGCGACAGCAAAGTCATTAGGTCTGGTGGAATCCATTATATCTTTGAACACCTCTAAATTTCAGAAACTGTGAACAATGCCTCTTGTTGAACATGGTGTAAAGTTAAATCTCTCTACATTTTATCCAAACCTCATTTTTTCAAATTTTATTTAATTTGAGAGAGAGAGTGCACACGCATTTCCTGCAGGGGCTAAGGAAGAGGGAGAGAGACATTCCAAGCAAGGTCAGCACTGCCAGCATGATGCAGGGCTCACCCACAAACTGTGAAACCACGACCTGAGCCAAAATCCAGAGCTGGGGACTTAACTGACTGAGTCATTCAGGAGCCTCTCAATCTTATTTTTAAAATAATTTTATTGAGATATAATGCACTCACCAAAGTTAGCACTTCAAGTGTATAATTCATTTTTTAAGCAAGGTTACGGGGTTGTGTAACCATGACTACTGTATTATTCTGTAACATGTCTGTACCCCATGAAAGAAACTGTGTTCCCATCAGTAGTGAATCCTATTTCCTCTACCTGCATCCCCACTAAGCCCTAAGCCATCACTGAACTCCTTTCTGTTCGTATTAATTTGCCTATTCCAGAAAATTCATACAAATTGAGTCACAGAATATGTAGTCTTTTCTGACTAGCTCCTTTCAGTTAGCATCATGTTTGCAAGGTTCATCTTCTCATTTTGTATTTTTAACCTTTTTTCTTAAACTTGTATCAAGGACTTTACATTCATCTCCATTTAATTTTATCTTTTTAGTTACGGATAGTGCTCCAACGTATCAAAAATAATTTTAACTTGCCAACATACCCTTCAAATAATTATCCTTTTACTAATGATGGTTTATCCTGTGTCAGCCTTATTCTGGTGGAAGAGAAAATTACAGTAACTGTCACTTATACAGCCCTTACTTTACATCAAACAAGGGTTACCTACCCTCTTGTTTATATTGTAACCATATTGTAAGGTATTATTATTCCCATCTCATAAATAAAATTAAAAAAACAGACTTACCTACCTAAGTCACTTGCCAAAGTTCATGCAGCCAGGAAGGTGCTGAACTGAGGTTCAAACCCAGGTCTGTCTGACCCTGGAGCCCATACTTTAAACCCATAGACTTCATGATCTCCCATGACTCTCTTTAATTCTCAGTAACAATATGCACAAGTATTACTATATACCATTCTCTGTCAATCTATTATTTCATGCTGTGTGGTCCTCTGAAAACCAATAAAATAGGTAATGTGATCTCCGTTATACAGTTAAAGTACCATAAATTCAAAGGGGTTAGACAATCTAAGTTTACTTAGCTCGTGAGTCATGAAGTTATTGCAGCCATCCAAGTGTACTAATGCCAAAGCCTTTGCCATTTCCCTAAAATTACTCCACCATTTGGGTGTTATAATAGGTCAATTCTCTAGTAATGTCCCAGGAAAGATCATTAGTTGGTAAGTCATCTGGAGCACTCATTCTGGTGCTACATTTGAGTTCTTGAAGCTTACTGTTAAAAATAGCTATCAGCATTGCCATGTGTTTATACCTATGTATACATATAAATAGGACTCGTGTGTGTATGTATACATATATGTATGTACCTATTCCATATTCAGATACATTCAGATACCTTAATACATGTTTGGGTATATAGTATAAATTAACCTAGTTATTTGGTCTACAACTGAGTGAATAAATAAAATCTCACTGCTGACAGATTTCTGTTCCAAAGATGCCAGTACTTGGATGAAAAATTCAGCATATCATATTCAATCTGTTTATTTGTTTCAGTCTGGGAAATTTTTCATTTTTAAAAGTACATCTCTAGGAAATCCTTTTGATGGTAAGGTGGGAATCGGAGTGGATCATGGTGTTCCATGTTGACATCATGTGTTCATATGCCCATTTTATTATAAAGTTTAATATGAACAAAGTCCAATATGAAAAAGGAAAGTTGTATCATATAAAAGCAACATGAAGTCCAAGGCGGGTAGATAGGAGATAGGACTTGGCTCAAGCTATCAGTCAGCCCCATAAAGCCTAGTGTATTTGTGGATTTATTTAGGCCATCTTATAAGGGTTACATAACATTACTTTTCAAATGTTACAACCACAAATTATATAGTTACAGTACAGAAAAATGCTCAAAGTCTACAAACTTCTAGCTATTAGGATTAAAAATGGTGATAGCTATACCCACAATGGTTCATTTTAAGAGATATTTTAATTATGTTAGCATCATTATCAATTATTTCTGGAATGAGTCTTAGAGGAAAAATTCTTCTATGCAAGTTATTTTTTTAAATCTCACACTTCACAAAATTGACACCATTGTTTTGTCAAGTTACTAGCCGGCACCTTTGGCTTTTTTGAAATATGGTAATTGTCCCCTATATGGCCATATTGGATTTAAGCCCTTTGTTTTGTGAGATATTCCAAAGTAAGTGTACAGATACAAATGATACACAATTTTTTTTGTAGTTTTCCATTATATATTATAAAACCCTACAAACACTGATGGAATGATACAAATTCAGCAAGAGTGGATAAAATATTTATCTTTGATCACTGTGCCAAAGACAATCAAGTTATCAAAATTTAGAAAGGGCATTAGAGACCAAAGCAATTTAACATGTTCCTTTCATCTTCTATCTGTATCTCTTGTGAAAAATAAAAGCTGTCTTTTTTATCTTCCATTATATAAAACATGCTGTCTATAGTGTTGGCCTCATGTCTTTGAAAGTCTGTTTTAGAAAATTTCAGAATTAAATGTAGAGCTAGGTTTAAATTTTATTAGTCTGTTGAAACTTAATACAGTATGAAGAAGCCAACAAAATACTTATGCAATAGAGTGTTGCCTAGTGACAACTTTATATGTGTGCCTTTTGCCTTCTGGAAGCTATTTTCAAGGTTGTTCTAAATCTGTGGAATGTTTTATGAAATCGCTAATTTCCTAGACCTACAAGGAGTAGTTCAAAATGTCTACCATTATATTTGTTGTTGTTAAAAATGATTAATAAAAGTCATTTTTAAATATCATGTTATATCATCTTTGTAAAAATACTGGTTTCTTCTCAATTCTCTCAGAAGTTCTCCTAAGCCTTACTACAAAACAAAAAACAAGGAGTCTTTTATGTAATATCCTGGCCTTCTTGATACATAGAATACTGTGGAGATAACTGAATGGCTGAAGATACTAAAGGAAATTTACACAAGCTTCAAAATCACATAATGCCACTAAATCATCTGTCAATCATTTCCTTTACAGGGATATTGGTTTTGGTTCCTGGTTAACTGAAATACACGTGTTCTCATGTGAAAAGAATGCGTGGGAAAGAATTACCACTGTGCATGTGAACAATAAGGTCCTATCATCCCAGAGTTTAACACAGCCTAGGGAAACGCTGTTATCCATTTACTACCATGCAAGCCCTCAGAATGAACTGAAGGGGGCAGTATTTACCAAGAAAATTCAATAGGACAGTATTTTGGCAACAAACATGGGAACCTTTTAACATTACTTAACACACCAATACTTCTTGTATGCCAGCTGCCACCACCACTATATATATAGGTGCACACAGTGCACAATGCAGAACTACTAATGGGCTCAAATTTTCACATATCATGGGTTATATTATAGATTATGTTCATAGATAATATCAAGGTGTTTTTTTGGTTTTTTTTTTGTTGTTGTTTTTTTTTTTTTTTTTTTTTTTGTCCAAACAAGTGTCATCCAACAGGTATGGCTCAAGTTTAGCAAACTATTTGTTTTTCTAGCAAACACAGTCTGTGGAAATTCCCTCACAGGAAGGATGTTGGTTTTCATACCGTCACAATTATTTCTCCTTTCAATTATGTTAATGTGCAAAGATAGCATAGACATACGTCTCTAGGCTGCCTTTTCATCCAAAAGACTTCTTCTGTTTCAGGTTTCTTCTAGCCCTTAGTAAGGAAAGAATTTCCCTTAATAGAAAATAAATCCTTAGACTTGTGCTACAAGCAGTCAGCAATTTATGTCTAAGTGTTATCTTATTACAATGTATCAAACACAGTTTATCATTTGGAAATAACTGTATGTGAATTAATGTGATGGTGAGGTTAGTGTATGAGCATCTAACTTCCTCCATGTGATACAGCATCCAATAAAACAGAATGATTAAGAACATCTGCACAACTGGGATTTCTGGTTATCCTGCCAAAAACTAAACAAAGGACAAACCACATTATGTAAGTATGTATCTGCTCCTTCTGTAACAGTAGCCACACCACCCTAATTTGCCTGTTCCAGAAAGTTTGCAATTTTTAAACCACTTCTCTTTACCCAAGATAACCCTATTTGCAGAAAAAAAATCCCTGGTCTCCTACTTCTACTACTAAACTATTTTATTCTTCAATCTAAAAGACAACCCTTGGGCAGAATTTCAGTTAGATGAGGTATTGTTTCAAAGACAGAATTTAAGGAGGTAAAGATTTGGGGTGGGAGATCTCAATAGCTTTGTTTTATATACAGAGAAAATTCAATGAAAATACTTCCCAATCTGGTACAATCATTTCAGAGACCAAGAATTGAAACCTGGAAATGAAGACTTGCTTGTCCAAGGTCACTAAGTTGAAGAGCAGAGACTAGGACCCAGGTTTTCAAAAGCCTACTGCAGGCTTCCTCCACCAGAAATGCAGTGCATTGCTCCCAAAATGAATCCTGTCTCATGATGTTTGCAGTCTCTCAGGAAGCTCAACTGCTCAAAGACCACGTTCGTGACAAGACACATAGAAAGCAGTTGTCTACTGTGGCAGACTAAGGATGCCCAAGTTTGCATACAGTTAGCATGACATTCCTTCTACCAATCAGGGAAGAATGAAGAAAAAGTAAAGATGGTGATGAAGGCAAAAACCAGAGGGGGATAAAGAGCAGGCTCCATGAAAAATGAGTGGAAGACAGAGGTGTAGAGATAGTGGAGTGGGGGACCAGAGATAGGGAACTGGATTTCTATGTTTGCTGATACCTAAGAGGTTTCTGTTAAGTTGCCAGGAACTCACTTTTCTCAACCTCCATTTAGTGGGGCTTTTTTTCCCCTTTCTCCCCTTTCTCTCTCTGTAGGATTGCTCTTAATTCCATTTCAGCCCAATATCTGTCCATTTTTATTGATTTTGCTCACTTTGAAGATGTTAAAAATGTTTATACTTATATCACTTTATTTCTTAGTTCAGAAACCACTTAAGAATTACCATAGTCCTGCAATGAGTGTGAAATGAAAGATTTAATTGAATTGCAAAAGAATTTACCTTAAAATGAAGAGCCTCCAAAATGGCAAATTTATAGGTTTGCATAATACTCCTAAGACATTTTTATTCAAGTACTAATGACAATTGTCAGTCATACATATAGTCTCCTTAAACCACCAAAGACATACCCTCTTTCTCCAGCACCTTTTCTCAGTAACTAATTTTTTTGTGATAATCTTGTTTGGCCTCATGGATACTTTAAGACAACTAAGTGCTCTTATGTTACTTTACATAACAGTGTAAGGCAAATCAACCAGGTTGCATATTAGCAAAGATCAAGGGTACAAGAGGCCTTATAAATATTTCTATACACTTGGTCATCAAGCATGTTGATTTCAACGACAATGGTGAAGAATCAATCCCATATTCAAGTCTAAACTATGGATAGGTGTTGCTTTGGGATAACTGTTTTTAGGAAAGAAAAAAAAAAGAAAAAAAAGAAAAGAGCAAGAAAGAAAAAGAAAAAGGAGATTCCCTTTTCACCTGTGATCAAAGGTGCTCTTTCCACTGTTCTCCTTGTCCAGCTTTCTGTGTCTTTTTCTTTTTTTTCAATTTTTTTTTTCTTAATTTACATCCAAATTAGTTAGCATATAGTGCAACAATGATTTCAGGAGTAGACTCCTTAGTGCCCCTTACCCATTTAACCCATTGCCCCTCCCACAACCCCTCCTGTAACCCTCAGTTTGTTCTCCATAGTTATATCTCTTCTGTTTTGTCCCCCTCCCTGTGTTTATATTATTTTTGCTTCCCTTCTCTTATGTTCATCTGTTTTGTATCTTAAAGCCTTCACATGAGTGAAGTTCTATGATATTTGTCTTAATCCTACTAATTTCACTTAGCAGAATACCCTCCAGTTCCATCTACATAGTTGCAAATGGCAAGATTTCATTCTTTTTGATTGCCGAGTAATACTCCATTGTATATATATACCACAGCTTCTTTATCCATTCATCCATTGATGGACATTTGGGCTCTTTCCTTACTTTGGCTATTGTGGATAGTGCTGCTATAAACATGGCGGTGCATGTGTCCCTTCGAAACAGCACACCTGTAGCCCTTGGATAAATGCCTAGTAGTGCAATTGCTGGGTCATAGGGAAGTTCTATTTTTAGTTTCTTGAGTAACCTCCATACTGTTTCCAGCGTGGTTGCACCAGCTTGCATTCCCATCTGTGTCTTCTTCAATGAGGTTAATGAATTTAAGAAGCTCTCTGACACAGCGTATCAGGTTATAGTGATCATCTATGAGCCTTTGGATTCTCATCCTCTACAAACTACAACAACCCAACAATGCAGGAGGAAGAGCACTTTGTTCTGACTACAAAGGAGTGTAGATTATTAGCAAATTATTTTAATTATAGCACGTGTATTCATGTGGGTATTTTCATGCCATCACCCTTCAAAAATGTTTCTAAACAAAATTTAAAAGTTCACCTGGAACCAAAGTACATCTTTCTCTTCATAGAATTCTTTGTGGAGGGGAGGGGGGAGAATTCTTTGTATCCTCTGGTGCTTTAGTTCTCTGCTGTGTGAACCATCTTTAAGGTTTAAATCAACTATGTAAACCTAGAAAGAGGATAATCTCGAAAAATGGACCAATAAATTTTAAATTAAGTTCATATTGGTAAGTCTTCATAATGAAAAATAAAAATTTTATTGACTTGAATCTGACTATGGTGGGCAGGCTACTTGAAACTGAGTTTTGAGTTAATGCTGAAAATATTTTTTAAAAATATTCACAACAGGGAAGAGTAGAAACAAATGTAATCTTTAGTCAAAATACACAAGTTTCTTCATTATTTAGAACCTTGATTGTGCTAAGGTTTTTTTAAAAATACTTCTAGGAGTGGGCAAAGAAAAAAACACAAAAGTAGGTAGATTAAAATATTTCTAGTTAATTCTGTGAATTGGTATATGAACATCTACTGTATTAGCGCCATCTCCAAGGTTACATGTTTATATTATATAGAGAATGAAAACATCTGTCATGTTTGTGTATACATATATTTAACATGTTTAGATTATATATTAAAATTATATAATTTAAATTATTGAATTAGGTCAGATTTATAGTAATCTAAAGCCATCATGTACCAAACCTAGAAATGCTCCATTTTCACATGGAGTCAAGGTTCTAGGGACCTCTGTAGACTACACTTCTCCATCATCCTCTAGAAGACCACCAGTCCCTGACCTCTTTCCATACACAGCTCTCAATCCCGAGCGTGGCCTGAAACAACCCATCCCCAAGGAATGTGAGGCTTCTTTTTTTTTTTTCTACTCTCATGGTCCTTCCATCTAGCCATAGAGGTTCACCTTAATACCAAGATGATAAGGAGCCATCTATTACGGGATTAAGTCAACTCTTATCTAAGGCTCAAGACTGAGGTACTTACATGAAAACTAGCTTTGTGAGGTCTATAGGTCACTGAACAATGACCTATCCTTTTCCATGTAATATAAGTTCAAGCTTTATGTTAAGAACATTTTTTGATCTCAACCACATTAGTAATAAACCATAGTACAAAATGACTCACTTAATCTGCCAACATGTCATTTTTACTTTTTTGGGAGGATATGAGATCTGAATTTCTTTTTTATGTGATGCTGTCTCTTTTCCAGTTATTGAAACAGCATTTGCCTTTGTACAAATTCCATAATGACTTAAACTGTGCTCACAAACATCTGTTCCTTTAGAGGAAAGCAGACTCATTCACACATTTCTGTTGAAATAAAGGTAGTAATCTGATGACCTGTTGATGAGTAAATAGTCCACCCGGAAAAAGTACTGGTAGTTTGACAAAGTGAAGAGTAAGATTCCATTTACACAGCAGGACTCACAGGAAATTAGGGAGTAGAATAGGACTTAGCAAACGTTCCTAATTTGACAATAGCCATCATTTTTGTCCTTTGCATCTTACAGTCTTTATAATGGTGAGAAATTTGTCTAGTGAGTAGTTCATAGCAAAGATGCAGAAAAACAATGGAAAAAACAAATTCTTTCCTACTACATAATTTTAGGTTACTATATTATGCTGTAGGCTGGAAATACAAAAATCATCTTATTCAACCACATCATAAATGACCCATGTATAACAGTTTATTTTTCACTAGCAAGGTGAAGGGGTGTGGGGCCAAATAAATCAAAATGAACAAGGCAATAGTTGTTCCTCCCACGGTAACCATTTTAAATGTGGAAGCAATGAAGGAAACAATTTAAGTAAGAAGTACTTTATTGGCCAACTCATGTTTATATTTAGAAAGAAAAACTTCATGCCTCTAGGACATAGTGAGCCTATTATTTTTATATGAAATGTAAATTTTAGAAGAATCCAAAGTTAGACTATGAAGCAGGTAGATTATGCGTAATAATAATTGTACTCAATAGGAGTATAAGGAAAATTTAAACTTTTAAAAGTAACTTCTGACATGAACCCCAATGCTTATGAGGATTAACATTAGAAAGCAACATCTTTTAGATTCATAAGGGCATAGATTTCACAGTAATATAATTACCATTATAGTGAATTATTTAGAATACACATTGCTGGAAAAGGACAACATATTCCTAGGCAGTGAGGTTCGAAATTCAAATAGCTCTTCTTTAAGTATGAATAAATACTATTGGGTCATTAGTGATTTTCAGGGATATTGATTTTTGTAATGGTACAAACCAAGTAGATTATGAAGCAACATTTGGCCTTTCAATAGAAAAAGAATTTCTAAATCTCATGCTAAATCAGAGGGTTTATAAGCAACTTTTGTTTTTTGTATATTTAGACAAAACGATCAAGTATCAAAACTGTATTATTAACTGCATATTTTAGTTAACAGCATTAGTTAGTTAATTTAATTAACTGTATTACAAACAGCAACCAACTCTACCTCCATTATAATGTCTATTACTTCTACTTAAATAACACACTCCTATTTAGTTTGGCCAAATACAAATTCTCTCTCCCAGACAGGAGTAAATGTTTAGTAATGAAAAACTGAGCAACCAGGGGCGCCTGGGTGGCTCAGTCAGTAAAGCATCAGACGCTTCATTTCACCTCAGGTCATGATCTCACGGTTCGTGAGTTGAGCCCCTCATCGGGCTCTGTGCTGACAGCATGGAGCTTGCTGGGATTGTCTTTCTACGCCCTCGCTGCCATTACCCCTACTCACTCATTCATTCATTCATTCTCTCTCTCTCTCCAAATAAATAAATAAATTTAAAATAAAAACATTAAAAACATTGAGCAGCAGCCATATGGGAATGTGACGCAACAAATGGGAAAGTCTGTGATGCTTAAGGAATTTAGATGCAGGGGTGATGAGAACTTAGAGACTGTATGACACCTTCCACAGAAACTTGGAAAGTATCTCTAGATCCTTTCAAGTACTAATTAGAAATAAAAAGTGTTGTCCTAGGTCTTTAAAGAAAAAAATAAGCAAAAGTTAAGTAGTAGTGAATGTTGTCAGAGGATTTTTTTTTTTTTTTTACTCTTGGATCATGGCCTATACTACCATTTTGATGAGCTACAGGTAAAGGTGAAATATTCTTTAAAATTGAGGAGATTAGGTAATTCCAGAGGCTTATTGACCATTTATAGAGGTCTGTTCATGAAATTTTTTTGGTTAAAATCATCAACATTCCCATACCTTCAGGATTAAGTTAACAATTCTTCAGGTGAATATACAGGACTTTCTTCACCTTAGCCCCTAACTTGCAGCATCTCTATCTGCCTCTTATTCTTCTATATCCAGCCCATTACAACATAAGCCACACACACACACACACACACACACACACACACACACACACACTGCAACCATCTAGACCACACAACTATGGTTCCCAACATGGGCATGGTTTTAATTTTGTCTCTGGGCCCTTATCTATACAGTTTTTATCTCACATTTTCCTTGTAAAGTCTCATTTTTTCTAGTCTCATCTTGGTTTACACCCATCTAAGAAATCCTTTCCTGAACGACTTTCCCAGCTTAATCTGGATTTGGTAGGAATCCTTTTATGGAGCTCCAAAAGCTTTTTGATTTTAACTTAATTGTTGGGCTCAGCATACACTACTGTAAGTGTCCATCTACTAACTAGAATATCCTTCTCAACTCTTTGAAGGAAGAGATTATGTCCTATTAGTTTTTGTCTTTATAGCCTCTTCATCTAGGATGGAGATGATATGTGCTTAATATATATGGCTGTGGAATTGAACTAAACTTTTAGTGGAAATGTTAAAAGGTCATAGATAAGATAGAAACTGTTAACATTAGTTGGAAAATGTGATTTCATAGGTTATATTAGCCTAATTATTGTATGCTGGGACAAGGTATCTTTGTGTATCTGGAAGATCTGTTATAATTTTATAGACATATTTTAAATACAGGGATATTGATTTTTGTAATGGTACAAACCAAGTAGATTATGAAGCAACATTTGCCCCTTCAATAGGAACAGAATTCTAAATCTCATGCTAAATCAGAGGGTTTATAAGCAACTTTTGTTTTCTATATATTTAGACAAAATGAGAAGAGAAGATTCTAGAAGCACATGCTCTTTTGACTATTTGAATACAGCTTTTCATACTCTAAACATGTTTCCATGGTTCTGAACTATAAAGGTGTGGACATATAAATGTCAATACATCTACATCACGAAAAAAAAAGTATATAGCTAAGAATCTCAAGATTGAACCAGGTGAAAAGCATTTGTTTGACTTTCAAAAATAGAGGACTAGCTAGGATATCCCTGTGGAATAATATTACAAACAACTCAGATTGTGTACAAATGATGATTTTCTAAAATATCTTGGAAAACAGGCACCAGGGCAAAATCTATTAGTAAAATGTTTCTCTTCTGAAAACATGTAACCTAGAATATTCCTGTCTTAATTTGCTAAGGGGGTGGGTATAGACACCATGTAGACTAGACTTTTCAAACAGGGGTCAGCAAACCAGGCTTTATTCAAAAATGAGGTAAATTTCCTAAAAATGCAGCTTTTTAGCCCCACTCCAAACTTACTAAATTAAAATCTCAGAAGCTAGCTTCTGGCTTCATGTATGGTATAGAGGGACCCCATGCTTGGTTTAATGCTCTGCTGCCACCATCTTGAAATTCTTGCTGACTTTTAAGGTAATGGCTTCACATTTTCATTGTACTGTGCCCTGCTAATGATGTAGCTGGTCCTGGGAAAGAACACTCAGAAATCTACATTTTAAACACCCACTGCAGGTGATTTTGATTCAAGCATCTGCATACCACACTGTAATACACACTGTAGACTGAAAATGATTGACTTTGAAGGTAAAAAAGCAAAGAAATGTCACTCTGAACATAATTATCAACTGGAAAGGGCCTATGAACATAGAACCAACAGAAAGAAACCATGGGAGATAGCAACCATAACCTCTTAGAGTTCATAAAAGCCCAGAAGGGAGACTCAGAAAATCCCAACTTTATATTTTTATTGAAGAACATTTCCAAAGTTTTGAGACAGATGGGATTGTACATTTAGTGAGAAGTTCTGAAGGGAAAACAGAGCAATTCGATTCTAAGTCATTACAAGCTTAATGTGAGGGCCTGAACATATTTATTAGTGGAAAACCCAAGAAAATCTTCATGGCTGAACAAGGGAGTGTCCTGAAATCAGACCTTTAAGGTTGAGAAGGTGAATACGAAAGATGAAGAAAATGGGAAGGAAGTATGTATACAAAGACCTGAAACATTTCAAAGCTCTTAGGACAAAACCAGGGCTTTTAAACAGATTAAGCAGAAAAGAAAGGAATTCAAATGGAATCAAAATCTGACATAGGTAATTTTGCACAAGAATCTGTTAAGATTATCAATAAATCCTAAAGTTGCCCCTCACCAGAACCGAGGCCCATCTTCCCCTAAAGTCCAGCACAAACTGGAGACACTCATTTTAGACCAGTTTCATCCTGCTAGGGTAACAGCACCCCTAGAGACACAGTGACAAATATAGACGAGGCCCTTCACAGATGTTAACTTAGAACTCTGTTCTTCTTAAAATCTGAAATTGCTACCTTAGGCCACCCAGATACAAAAATCTCATTCAGCTGGAATGTTCAATAGCACCAAAAACATTCCAGGTGCTACTCTATCACTTCTACACTGAATGCTCTCAAACACAGATGAGTCTCATCAAGCTCACCTCCGCAGTTTGTTTGAACACCTGTGGTACACATTTTTAGTTGCAGCTTCACTGGTTATTAAATGGTCTTGATCCTTGCAGAGTAGCCTTTCTTGGCTATGTTGCTGAAATACACATTTGCTGAAAACAATCCACACCCCTCAGGAAAAGTTTGCAATTTATGACAAAAGATATAATGTTAAGCAACAAAACAGAGGGAGTAGATTTATTCATATTCTGTTTTGCTCTTTTCTCCCTCCATTAAGGAAAATAATTTTCAAGCTGGCAAGTCTAGAACAAACATCATTAGGAGAGAATTGAAGTGCAAGATAGGTGCAGAGATAATAAGGGAGTGCTTTACAGCTTTAAATTAATTCAAGCCTTCAGGCCCAGATAAATTATATCCCAGGATATTTAAATGACTTGCAGATGTGATCAAGGAACTTCTGTTGCTAAACCCTAAGAAATCAAAGGAAAAAGAAGTCCCCAGAAGTCTAAAGACGGGCAAATATTATTTCAGTTTCTTATAGGTGGGTGTGGGTGTGGGGGAAGGCAAAGGAAATGAATTCTAAAAATTATAATGAAAGCCCTGGTCAAATTCATGAACTAAGCAGTCTATGCATAGCTCCCTTGAACACAGAGAACTTGTCTGCATTGTTCAACATTGGACCCTTAGGATTCTTGAACAGGGTGTGTGCTTAGCAGACACTTAAATATTTACTGAACATTAACCATTTAGAAAGGAAGGTTGTGTGTGAAATCAACACACAGACCACAGAGAAATAAACAAGTTAACTCTCAGCCTCATTATTATACTAAGCAAGAAGGTCAAGTTACACTCTATAAACAACCCCAAAATCTTAGAGTCTTAAATTAAGATGACTTACTTTTTGCTCGTATTTCACATCCTTATTGTAGCCTGTGGAGTCCACTCCCCGCCATGTTCACTCCTGAACTCAAACCACCTCCTGAACAACTATCATTTATCGAGGCAGAGAAAGAAACCTGTGTGGGAATGGCAAACCCATTCCACCTGGAGTTTCCACCTGGCGTTGATGCATGCCTCCACACACATTTGATTGACCTAACAAGTTATGTAGCCATGCCTATTTTCAGAGTGGAGAAAGTATAAACCTACTTTGTGCCAGGAGGAGAACCAGAAATATCAGTCAGAGTGGCTAAAATGAACAAATCAGGAGACTATAGATGTTAGTGAGGATGTGGAGAAATGGGAACCCTCTTGCACTGTTGGTGGGAATGCAAACTGGTGCAGCCGCTTTGGAAAACAGTGTGTAGGTTCCTCAAAAAATTAAAAAATAGATTTACCCTATGACCCAGCAAAAACACTGCTGGGAATTTACCCAAGGGATACAGGAATGCTGATGCATAGGGGCACTTGTACCCCAATGTTTATAGCAGCACTTTCAACAATAGCCAAATTATGGAAAGACCCTAAATGTCCATCAACTGATGAATGGATAAAGAAATTGTGGTTTATATACACAATGGAATACTACTTGGAAATAAGAAAGAATGAAATATGGCCTTTTGTAGCAACGTTGATGGAGCTGGAGAATGTTATGCTAAGTGAAATAAGTCATACAGAAAAAGACAGATACCGTATGTTTTCACTCATATGTGGATCCTGGGAAACTTAACAGAAGACCATGCAGGAGAGGAAAAAAAGAGTTACAGAGAGGGAAGGAGGCAAACCATAAAAGACTCTTAAAAAACTAAGAATAAACTGAGAGTTGATGGGGGGTGAGAAGGAGGGGAAAGTGGGTGATGGGCATTGAGGAGGGCACCTGTTGGGATGAACACTGGGTGTTGTATGGAAACCAATTTGACAATAAATTTCATATTAAAAAAAACAAAGTACAAGTGGCTATAGTTATCTGTACAATGGAAATTATAATATCTATTATAATATTGGAGTATAATTATATCTAGTATAATATATCTATTATAATTATATATTTCTATATATCTATATATATTATAATTATGTGTTGTATAATATCTATTGTATTATATATTATTAATATATTAATTAATTTTTATTTATTAAATTAATTTATTAATATAAAATCCATAGCAGGTTTATAATATAGCTATCTGTTATAATGCCTATCTTGTATTTGTTTTACAAGAAATATCATATTACTTGCTTTTCTAAATCTAATGCTGAGCCACCGGTGGCCAATCTGGTGAGTAATTTAATAGTAATTCTGTTTTGGGTGGGGCTAGGAGAAAAGCAGAATTTTACTCCTTAAGGTTGTACAAATATCCAAATAGCTTTCATCCTGCCTAGAAAGTAAAAGAAGTCACAGCTAAGAAACAATGTCCGATCCCATGTGATCCATTAGAAAATGGGCTTTTCTTGCTCTTTGTTTGCTTAACTTGGGCACAGTTTGTTTGCAGTTAGTATGAGATTATTGTCAGGCCCAAAGCTTCGATCAATCTAGCCTCCATGGTTGCACCTTGCAGCTACCCCTTCTGAAGTCCTGTACCCTTCCTAGCTTAGTACACAGGATCTTAATTCTCATCATTGTGCACATACACATTCTTCTACAGTCTTAAGGAAACTTTTTTTACTGTTTATTTATTTATTTTTGAGAGAGATTGGGGGGAAGCATAGAGAGAGAGGAGCAAGGGAATCCCAAGCAGTCTCCCTGCTGTCAGAGGACAGTCCCCCATGGGGCTCAAACTCACAAACCATGAGATCATGACCTGAGCCAAAATCAAAGGTGGAAAGCTTATTGATTGATCCATCCCGGTGCCCCAGGAATCTTTTATTTTGATAGCTCTGTCCATTTCTGTGTACTTACTCCATACTTCTTACCACTGTCCAAAGACTGATCTCTCTCCTATTCTACTGTGGCTTAATTTTTTAAATGGACTTCTGTTTTCAGAAACAAGAGATGGAGAGAGAAGGTTGTGATTTAACAACACCTGCTTTAACCCTTGCAAATGAATACTCCTGAGGCAAGACAACAAAAACCTGGCTGAATCCTTGTTAAGAGGAAGAAATACAATGGAAGCAAAATAGAAGTTAGGGACAAACAGATAATCTTTAATACTATTTCAAGGAAGTATCTTCAATTTGGTGATTAAATGAAAACAAAAGTAGAATCAAATACTGTCTAATGTCTCATTAACTGTATTTCCATGTTTAGAACGGTTACTCAACTGGTTATTTGAAGGAAAATATAGTCAAAGTGTCTCTGCTATATGGATCGGGGGAAATAAGCACTGTGTTTGTAGGACATGGAATGTAGACTCTTATACTTAATTCTGCTCCTTCATTTTACACATGAGGAATACTATGTGTAACTTTTCTTTAGCAGAATTTACATTGTTCCCTTTGATGAGTATTACACAATTATATTCCCGTTTTTGTTTTATACTTTTAATGTTATCAAAAATAAACCAGTGGGTATCTAAATTATTCCTAGTAATCTATAAGTTGACAATTCTTTTTTTTTTAAGTTTATTTATTTTTAAGAGAGAAAGAGACAGAACTCAAGCAGTGGAAGGGCTGGGAGAGAGGAAGACACAGAATTTGAAGCAAGCTCCAGGCTCCAAGCTGTCAGCACAGAACCTGAAGTGGGGCTCAAACCCACGAACTATGAGATCATGGCCTGAGCTAGAGTCAGACCCTCAACCGACTGAGCCACCCAGGCACTCCTTACAAGTTGATAATTCTTATGTGCCCCCTTCAGTTTTCTTCAAGTAATTAGAAATCACTTGACCAATAAATGTGCCAAAATTCTATATTGCCTTTTTTGTTTTTTGGCATTCCACTGGTTTTTTATAACTTATGGTACTGTACAATATCAACAACATTTAGAGTGGATAGTGGGTAATATCTTTATTTGTCAAACTAAAAACTAAACTAAAAAATTAAGAAAGGGGAGATAGGGAAGAACTTGGTGAGAAATAGTACTACCTGAAAAATGGCTCAATCTTAGGCAGATAAGTCTTAGGAAAGATTATTTTGGGCATCAGGTAACTGAGTCCCATGGCTGTGAGCCCTTGCAAAGGACTCCAGTTGAAACACCACAGCACTATAGCAGTGGAATCTTTCAGGCTTTCTGTAAAGAGAGCAGGGGATTTATACCATCTTGTTTGCTTTGAACTGACACCCTAGAGTTCTTTTGAATTAAATTGAGAGAACCATCCAGCAATATAAAGTCTTGTCAATCACTTAGGAAGCCTTAACTGAATTATTGGAGTGATACCATTGTGTTTTTCAAATTTATTATACTTATTAACTCCGTAGAGAAACTTGAAATCAAGATTGACCTCAATTTATTATCAAACAATAGGGTGACAAGCAATTTCAGTGTTAATAGTCTAAGGAATAAGGGCCAAGAACCTATAAACCCCAGAGCCTGGCCATAGCTTTCAACCTTGTACTTTATATCCACTTTCTGACACTTATGAAAATGTCACCAACTCACCAAGTATAATCAGAACCAATAAATAGTGAACGAATTTGATTCCTTTTTAAGTGTTATTTTATTATTACCTTTAATAGTTTGAGAGTCACTGGTGTCATTTATATTAAATGTAGACATTAAAAGTAGAAAAAAATGAATTTTTCCCTGATTTTAAGTTGACCTTTTGTGTTTTCCAGACTAAAGCCTCCTTTTGTTTTACTTCATGCTATTAATATAGAATCTCACTATAAACCAAATTTTAATATAGAACTGGAATAGCAAGTTATGTTCAGTGGCTCTCACTACAGCATTGTTTGAAAAATAAAAATCTGGAATCTATGAATGCAAATTTTAAATACATTATACTCTATCTATACCATAAAAAATTAAGTAACTTTCTTAAAAGTGATGTAGGAGAAGAGATCTTAATTTGGAAAGATGTTCATAAATGTAAAAATAAAAAGTTACGGTAGGTATGGTATGATCCCATTTATGTTACTGAAATACTTGCACTTATTTTTAAATGCATAGATGAATTCTGGAAAGATAAATCAGAAATTGTAAACAGTTGTTATTTCCTGGGAGTGGGATTGGGGACCTTGTTGGGAAAAAGGATTTTTAATCCCATCTTCCATCTTATTCTATGGTTGAAATTTTGGGAACGATATATATTTATTGTACAATAAAATTTATGTTTGTCATTCCTATATTTTCTCATGGTTTCCATCAGGTATTAATACATAGTGTATAAATCCCATAAGCAACATAGCCTTGTTTTTAAACAATTAGGAGATGTTTATCACAATACATTTCAATATTAATCTTTTAAATAATTTGTTCCAACAAGATATCCACAACCTAATATGAAGAAATTGGGGTAAGAAGAAAGCAAGAAGAAAATGGATTCAAACTAGAGGCTCGTACATAAATAATCCTGTTAAAGGGCTTGCTCACATTGTTAGAGCTGGACTGTTGATAAGCTCTGTGCTTTCACAAGTTCAAAGAAAATGGGTAAAAGTTATCAGGTTTAAGAATCATGTTAATTTTATCCTTGTGATAAGGCCTAAGAACAATTTCTACTCCACTTATAAGCCAGGAGAGAGTCTACGTAAGAGAAGGGAAAATCAAACTGATTGAGTCCCAAATCAATGAGGTTTTTCTCTAGAGTGTATCAATTATGGAAAACTTTTTAAATAACTTTTTTTAAAAATAAAAATAAATGATTTTGTTTCCTGACATATTTGATCATGCAGTCAGAGGTGTGTGCAGCTAAAGACTTGTTAATTCTAAAATCAGGGAAATTAGTTTAAAAAGAACAATCATAGAACCGTGAGCTACAAGAAATGAAGGAACCTATGTTGCCCTGGTGAAATGAACTTTATTTTTATGCAGGCATTTAGGTCTTTTCACCTTTATGGCAGGGTATTTTAGAAAAAGAAGGAGAGCATGCACATGAGAGAGATAGAGAAGAAAGAAACATAAAAGGGTGAATTCGACTTACTAAATACCAAGCCCTATTATGAAGTTAAAACATTATTTTAGAAATCTAGCAATAAAGCCAAAGAGATAAGAGAGTATGATTATGATATAAGCAGCATTTCATATCATAGAAAAATGGGTTATTCAACATTGGTGTTAGGATAACTAGGTATACTTCTACAGAAAAAAAAAATATATATGGCTATCTCCCTAATTCCTTAAAAAAAATTCCAGATGAAGGGCACCTGGGGTGGCTCAGTCAGTTGAGCATCCGACTTCAGGTCAGGTCATGATCTCACGGTTTGTGGTTGTAAGCCCCGCATCCAGGTCTTTGCCAACAGCTCAGGGCCTGGAGCCTGCTTCAGATTCTGTGTCTCCCTCTCTCTCTGCCCCTCCCCCACTCAGGCTCTGTCTTTCTCCAAAATAAATAAACTCAAAAAAAATTTTTTTTTAATTTCAGATAAAATTTTTAAGTAAAGAACGTAAAAAGAACATAAAACAGCAAAAATAACAAGAGTTAATTGTTAAAATTAATTTGGCACGTGAAGTACTTTCTAAATATAACACAAAAGGGGCACCTGGGTGACTCAGAAAGTTAAGTGGCCGACTTTGGCTCAGGTAATGATCTCATGGTCTGTGAGTTCGAGCCCTGCATCGGGCTCTGTGCTGACAACTCAGAGCCTGGAGCCTGCTTCAGATTCTGTGTCTCCCCCTGTCTCTGCCCCTCCCCCACTCACACTCTGTTTCTCTCTCCCTCTCTCTCTAAAAAATAAATAAACATTAAAAAAAAATTTAATATAACACAAAGCTATAACACAAAGTCCTAAAAATTGTTAACGTGGTAGTTGATACAATAAAATTAAAAAAGAATGCTGTTTGGCAAAAGACAATAACATCAAACGACGACACCCCCCCCCAAAAAAAACCCCAGAAAACAAAGACCAAAACCTTAGAAAAAATACTTACATTTAACAGTTAATATAAAGAAGCTCCTATAAATCAACAAGACCAAAAACGCAATTAAAAAAAAAAAAAACAGGCTAATAAATGGACAGTTCACAGAAAAATAATAAAATAGTTTCTAAGCATATAAAAAGATATTTAATCATCCTTATTTTAGGAAGAAGGCAAATGAAAGCTACATTAAAATTCTAATGTTCATATACCTAGTCATCAAATATCTAAAAGTTCAATAACAGAAGGAAATAGGACATCTTAGATGTCATTGGTGGAGTCTGAACTGGCACAATAATTTAGAGAGGGAAATTCAGTAAAATATATATCAAAGTTTAAAGCACGTGTTCTTTTTTTTCCAGCAATTCAACTTCTAGAAATTTATCTAACGCATTCTTGCACTTGATTGAAATTATACCACTACGACAATACTCAATGTTGTAATATAAGACATCCATAGCAACATAAGTGGCTATGAATAAGGGCTCAGTTAAATAAATTATGCTATATCCACATAAAGAAACACTGTGCAGCTAATAAAAATAATATGGGAAATTTATACGTAACTCACATAGAAAACAAAAATTGTTATCATATAGAGACATAGAGATAGATAAAGATACAGCAAGGAAGCAAGGTGCAAAAGAAAATCTATAATATACTACTACTTGAAGAATAAGAAATGACATGCAAATAAATGTTTGCATATGAAGACTATCTCTGCAATTGGTGGGATTTAGCCTCGAGAAAAGGAACAGGTGGCTGGGGGTAGGATGAAAGAGAACTCTTTTTCTTCCCTATACCCTTGTGGGCATTTTGCATTTGCTGTCATGGGGACGCTCTACTTTTCAGAAATTTTTCATTCATTACTTAATGTTTAAAAGAAAGAAAATGAGTTCTAAGGAGATGAATTTGTGTCTTACTGCCAAATGTCAGATATGAATATGAAGACAAGTATAGAAGGCTTTGTGCAAAATTAATTCTACATTTGGAACTCATTTCTCATTTGACAGAGATTGCATAAGAGTCTAGATAGGTACTTGTTGTTGAAACAAGATTTTTTTTTTTTTCCTATGATTTCCTTGTATTCCTCTCACAACTCTTTTTCCTTTAGCAGCCTTTATAGATGGTGGCTAGAAATGCCCAGAGGAAGCCAGCCAAGCTGGCTCTTATTTGGGCAAGTGATGGGAGATCTGAGAGCCTGCAGCATATTCAGGGCTGGGAATCCCAAAGGTGAAAGTGGTGGTTTGTAATTGAGAAGCTCAGATAAACCCCAAGGGTCATCACAAGGACCTACCAAGCCATCTAAGTGATTTAAATGCGTGACAGAGGAACCCTCTTCCTTTAACTGTGGCATTGCCCTCCCTGTAGATATGTGGGGTTTCCAGGGCTCTAACACTCCTAGTGTCTAAGGGCCTTCAACTTGAATGGCAAGAGAGGAGAGAATGAAATTTGATATGTGCAAATGAGCTACAGGGCCGGGCAAGTTTGACTTATGACCTTTCGCCATTTTCTGAAGTCTTAATGTCTTTGATGGTCTGTGAAAGCTGGTACCTACAGGTTCTTTTCTGGCAATGTCATAGCCCACTTCATTTTATGGGGAGAGTCTAAAGTGGAAGCTGTATAACAGGAGATTTCTTTTCTCCCCTCAGTATACCAGGGGCTAAATGTTAAGACCCTAGAGGATGTAAAGCAGTGGCAAATTCATACACACAGTGGTCTCTTCAACTCAACAGCAATGCTAATTTGTGTTTCACACAGTTTGGTATATCCACACAACCATTCTTTGAGCCACATAGATGTCAATGTGCAATGCACAAGGTTGCAACAGGTTACTCAGCTATGTCTACTACTCCCTTTATGGTTTGCCTCTAGGAAAAGAAAGCAGTATGTCTTTTGACATAGATGTTTTCCCCTGGAGGAATCAGGACTCACCTTGGCAATAGCTCAAAGTATGCCTGTTGGCTTTCAGAGCCTTTCAGGTCCACTTTTGGGCCTCAAGCTATGTAACTTTCCTAAAAACTGCCTTCAGATCCATGCATTGAATTTTTCCCAACTCTCTTCTCCCTCCTTTCTTTATGGTTCTGAATGGTAGCAGGAGTATATGCCACCCCAGAATATGCCATAGGAATTACTTTGAACACTGTAAAAAATGTAAGCATGGGGCGCCTGGGTGGCTCAGTCGGTTAAGCATCCAACATCGACTCAGGTCATGATCTCATGGTTTGTGATTTTGAGTCCTGTGTCAGGCTCTGTGCTGACAGCTCAGAGCCTGGAGCCTGCTTCAGATTCTGTCTCCCTCTCTCTCTGCCCCTCTCCTGCTCACACTCTGTCTTCCTATCTCTCAAAAATAAATAAACATTAAAAAAAATGTTTTATTAAAAAAGCCCATAAGTATAAGAAGTGTTCAGACCTGCTTTTTTCTTCCTAAGAGCAGGAGATAGAACACCCATGTACGAGATGTCCTCTTTATACTAGGAGGATAGAAACATCCTTTATCACCAAAGATGTGGACTCAAGGCTGACAGAATTCTGTATAAGCAAATCTTAAAATACTCATCTTCCATTAGCCTCCCCATATATTTTAGTTCCTTTTCTACAATTGCCTCTTTCTTCAAAAGAAGAAAACATTAGATAAAAGTATTTAGATTTTGCCAATTCTTCAGTTCTTGATTTCCTTGTGAGGGCTTTGTGTCATGTAAAATTTATATAAAATTCTGTATGTTTTTCTCCTGTTAATCTATCTTATGTCAATTTAATTCTCAGGCCCAGCCCGGGACCTAAGAGCATAGAAGTGAAGTTTTGCCTCCTGTACAGTTTCTTCCCCTATCCTATCAAAATTTAATGGCTTTACCACCCATTTCTTCATTGTTAAATTTGTGTGAAAAAAACCATGTACCCTAATGCATAGCTAAAATTCTAATATATGTGCTAATGTTATACCTTCTTATACAACATATTTGCATTTAAAGAGAGTTGTCTGGAGATTTAATGATTTAACCCAAAGGGATTAAAATGTCTTTCTTACATTTGTATAGTACTTGGTAGATTATTTCAAAGAGCTTTTCACAAACAAGATTTCTTATGAACCTCTAAGTCACCCTGAGGCTGAGAGGGTAAGCATTTCAATTTGCATGCACACTGTTGATAACTTTAGGCTCTGAGAAGTTGACTAGCTGCTTCAGAGCCACACATAAATGGCAAGATATTGACTGAGGTCTCACAACTCTGATTTCAGCATGTTTTGCACCACATCCGATACCTCAAGAAAAAAGTGGAAGCTATAAAGACGCATATAGTAGGCACCAATAACAACATGTAAGTGCCCAGTGGCTCCAAGGGCCAGTTAGCATTCGAGGGATGAAGGTGTATTTACTGAACCTCTGGCCATAAGGACACACATGGCAAAGAGAAGATGTTAGGACTTTTGGTCAAACAATGGATGAAACCACTTGACTGGATGACACAATGTCACAGTAATTTTATTTTATTTTTTCAGCTTCATGAATAAACCACACCAGGATGAGGTTGAAGGTTCTGTCAAAATTGCTTATTTCTGGGGGTGCCTAGGTGGCTCAGTCAGGTGAGCAGCCAACTCTTGATTTCCATTCAGGTCATGATCTCACAGTTGGTGGGATGGAGCCCTGTACAGGGCTATGGACTGACAGCCTGGAGCCTGCTTGGGATTCTCTCTGCCTCTCTCTTTGCACCCCCCCCCACCCCCCGCCATTTGTTCTCATAATAAATAAACGTTTTTTAAAATGCATATTTCTGGTCCATCACTCCTATTAACTAAACCAGAAGTAGAATTTCAGATGCACAAGTTATTTTGAGAAACCTTATTCCTTCTTTCTGAGTATAGATGTAGGTCATTTCTATGCTAAAACTCTCCAGTGTTTACGATGGTATCATAGACAGACTTCTCTAGCATGCCAGTCAAGGCTTCCTACAGTTTTATCCTGGCCAGTCTTCCCCATTTAGTTCCTTATTATCCATTTTCACTTTGATCCCTGGATGTACCTTGCAGCTTCCTTCCCCAGGGCTTTTCCAACCGTAATTTGTCCTCACTGCCATTGCAGGATGCCCCACATAACTTTTGTGATCAGTTGAGATTTCCTCCTTCCTCTGAACTCACAACACCCTTTTCAGTGTTAGTTCTATGAATTTTGACAAATGCATGTAGTCCGTAGCCACCACAATCAAGGTATATAAGTTTCATCCCTCAGAAATTCCCTTAGTCCCCTCTGCAGGAATCACTTCCTCCCTTGTCCAGACCCTGGCTCATCAGTTCTCTGTCCCTATAGTTTTTCCTGTTCAGAAGGTACATAAATGGAATCATATAGTATTTAGTCTTGAGTCTGGCTTCATATACTTCACATAATACATTTGATATTTCTTCATGTAATATACATTGTAAATGACCAGTTTATTACTTTTGCTTGCTGAATATTATTCTACTGTGTGAAGATACAATTTCTTAATCCATTCATCAATTGAAGGTCGTTGGGATTATTTCCACCTTTTGGATGTTATGAATACAGCCAAATGTAAACATTGATATAAAGATTTTTGTGTAAACTTAAGCTTTTCTTTCTCTTAGATAAATACCTGGCAGTGGGATTTATGGGTTGTATGGTAAGTGTAAGTTCTAACTTTATAAAAAAGCTGCCAAATTATTTTTCAAACTGTTTTGTATTCTTATATCAGTGTTTGAGGGTTCCAGTTGCTCCATATTTTTGCAACCACTTATAATTGTCTGGTTTTATTTTTTCATTTTGGGCATTCTGATAGCTGTATGTTGGTATCTCATTGTGATTTTAATTTGCATTTCCTTAATGGCTAATGGTGCTGAATGTCTTTTCGTTTATCTATTTGTCATATATATATATATCTTCCGTGGTCTAGTGTCTATTCAAATCTTTATGCATAGTTTTTATCGGTTGTTTATTTTCTTATTAAGTTTTGAGACTACCTTAAATATTTTGGATATAAGTCCTTCACTAGATACATGTTTTGCAAATATTTTTTCAAGTCTGTGGCTTGTGCTTTTCTTTATTTAACAGGTTTTTTCAGAGAGCAAAAGATTTTAAATTTTTATCAAGTTCAGTTTATATATAGTTTTATGTACTATGCTTTTGGTATCATATCTAAAGAATATTTGCTACACGGAAGGCCATAAATCTTTTCTCCTCTGTTTTCCTTTAGTTTTAGAATTTTTGTTTTTACATTCAGGTCATTGATCCATTTTGAGTTAATTCTGTGCATGAGTCAAGGTTGGAAAGACTGGCCTTTTTCATTGAATTGTCTTGATGACTTTGTTAAAAGTCAACTGACCATATATGTATGGTTCTATTTCTAGACTATATATTTTATTCCATTGATCTATCTATAGGTAATAACTTTTTTTTTTGGTAACTCTTTATGGCTTTGTAAAAAAAAGTCATTTTCTACCTAGCATCAAATTTACTTAATATTCCAGTCTTTGCTCCTTTACTAAATTATGAACTGAAGGAAAACTCTGAGTCTGATACATCTTTACATCTTCTTGGCTCTTTTACTAAACTGGGAACTAAAAGAAAGTTCTGGGTCTTATACATCTTTGCATCTTTGAGATTGCTTACCCAAAGGCTTATACAGACAGGATAATCAAGATATGTTGAATATATGATTTCAAATCACATTTTTTACTATATACCCACCATCATAGTTTTGTTTGCTGGAGAACAAACTTAAGTCAGCAACTTTGATAGAAAAATAGATGATAATGCTCTGGATATAGTTAAAGCATAAATTATTGTCCTGAAAAATCAGGTTGAATTTGAAGGCACTAGAAAGGAATAAAGAACAAGAAATTTTCCCTTTTATTCCTAGAAGGATTCTTACCCTTTACATGAAGATACTCAAATCATTAGACATCAGACAAAAAGTGTTTTATTCTATATTGTGAGAGCCAAATCTCAGAGCCACCAGATTCACATAGGATCTATGTTGCTGAAGGGAATAAAACAGGGCTTGCTAGAAGAAACAACTCATGGGAATTATTTAGAAATATGAAATATTTTCGAATGAAAGTGAAACCCTTTGGGGAATAGAAAAAAAATAGCATACAAATGTTAAATGTGTGAAGGTTCTTGATTCATGTGTGTATGTATAGAGAGCTAATAACAAAAGTTGTTACATTGTAGTGGTAAACATTTGGGGCTTTCACATTCTGAAACAATTTATTTAGAAGATGAGGCAAATGGTACTTTCACTATCAGTATCACCTGAACAGTAGGCCTTGGTTTCTAGCATAGTTATTTGCTGGAAGCTACTTTAATCTTATATAGCAGGCTAAAGAGCAAGTGACCTTTTCAGGAATGAGGGGGGCGCTAAGAATATCAAATGAGTTGTGTCTTTTTTGTCTGACAGGACAGATGTTAGGCTGTGTTGGCATTTGCACAAATGCACAAATAATGTCAACCGTGGTTGTTAATTTATAGAAGAATTCCTATTACCCAGTGCCTCAGTATGATAAATCTTATTATCACTCTTGTTCTCACATACTTTTGTCAACATTTGCCGAGACATAGGCAGGAAGATTTTGTTCTGGTAAAAAGGTCACCTCATGCTAACTGATAGTGTACTGGCATTGTAAAAATGATTTAGAGTGTCCAGACATCACCAAACCAACTGTCAGTTTCAGACAAGGGAGTTAAATAAGTCTGAAGCTTATAATGAAGGAGAGAAAAGAGGAAAAAGGAGAGGGGAGTGTTTCAGAAATCTTTGGGTATCATGTAATATGGACATGGCTTAGGATATTTTATCTCTGCAATTTCTTTCAAATCCAGTTTATCATGTCCTGCCTCATTTTGAAATCTTTTTGTCTTGGTTTGTCAGCTGCCGGTAATGAGAATGAAAAGTGCATGCATTCTGAAAGCCCTATTTGACATCATGTTCCTATACCCATGAATAGCACCAATGGGGGCTCCATAATATCAACCTAAGAAAACAATTACAAAAGTTAAAATAACATTTTTATTACAAAATACATGTACAACTGTCTTATTATAATGGAAAGATTTAAAAATAACATAAAAGAATGAAGCCCCAATGCTTCACAATTGTAGCCTTTGGACATCTTCATTGATTTCTCATCTGTTATTTTCCTTTTCTTTTGTTGCTCGCATATTGTAAATAAAATTCTAGACACCATATCATTTCTTTCATAAATACTTTAATATGTCTCTCTAATGGAGAAGAATTTTTAAAAATATTATTGGTGTACCATCATGATACCTAACAAAATTAGCAATAATTATTTTGTATCAGCCACTATCCAGTCCATGTTTTAACCTTCCCAGTTGTCTCAAAAGCATCTTCTTATAGTTGATTTACTTGAATAGGAATCCCAACAAGCCCCATATGGTTAGATTCAGAAATTCAGGTTTTATTTTATTTTCTTTGGTAAAAACAGATAAATGTTTCTATGTGCTTCTTATTGTATTACATTGGAGACACATAATATCTGATTTTCCTACTGTTGATGATATTCAGGTTGATAAAAACTTCAGCTTTATCCATTATAAAGTTGCCATCAATCATTTACCAAATGGTTTTAGCAGGCATTGATGATTGCTATCTAGATCAATGATCGTATGAGGGTTTTTAAAATGGAGATCTTCTAATTTTATTACCCCTTATCTATTTATTAATTATATTTCTTCTATACATATCTATTAATATGATCAATATATAACACTTATTTTCTCAAATACTTTTATTATATTTTTACATTGTCAGAAAACAAAAGACTACTATTCAAAATAGTGGCAATAATTTTGTAGTAGAAACCAAGAAGGAAACATGCAGGCTTTTAGTCGTCTTTACTGGAAAACAACAACAACAACCACTACATTTCCTGGAGCACATAACTATGCTATCAAAAAGATCAATAACCAACTAGGATGTAAGTACAAAAATGTGTAATATTAGAAAATTACATGAGAATACAATGATATAATGCAATATTAGATACTGAAACAAAATTTGTTTGTTAAAATTTTGATTAAATTTCATTAATGTAAACTTCCACTGGAATATAATTACATGAAGACAAAGATATTTGTGTGTTTCATTCAGGGCTGGATTTGCAAGACCTAGAAAGATGTTTGATAATATAGGCTCTTGATAAATATTTACTGAATCCATACTGAATTAATGAGTGAGATCATTTCAAAAAGTGAGTAGTTAAAAGTAATTACATCAAAGGAGAATAGAATGAAGAGGAAAATCTACTCTGGTTATTTGTGGGCAACAGTTAATAGTTGACCATTGTGAGTTAAGAACTTATATTAGAAATCTGTGTGTGCTAGCATATGTAACGCTTAATGGCTTTAAACTGTTTACTTACTTCCCTTGCTAATAAAGCACAAACACATCTGGCTCAAAGAATCAGTAGCATAATTTTTATTTCTCCCATCAATAGCCTCTAGACCTATTTTTCTAGTCAGACACAATTTCAAAATAAGTGTCCTCCATGCTTAACAAATACTTACTGAATGGATGAATACAAAATTCACTTATTTACCGCAGTTGCTGATAAAATTTGTACCCCAAGTTTCCTGTATAGAAAAGGAGTGACTTAAGATTTCTTGCTATTTTACTTGATTATACCATTACTATGATAAGGGTAAATATATTCAAAAGTCCCTTCTGAAGTTAAAAGGAAATCTAAAGCACAATCTTAAAAAATCTAGTGATGCCACATGTGTTTTATAAAGAAAGAAAAATGCCCTTGATATAGAGATGCTGTTCTACTGATTCTCCTCCAGCTTCTCTGTTACCTCTTTCTTTCTCTTCTTACCTGCCTCTTCTTTTCACCTCCTGTATATAAGGGATAATATTCACTGTTTATCCTTTAGTGAGTTCATTGAATTTTACAGTGTCAACAAAGAGTTACTTAAAGTTTTCTCTCTCTCTCTCTCTTTCTGATAGACACACACAAACATACATGCACTCACACAAACTCTATCACCAGTTCTAACCATTTTCCTGTGCTTTGGGTCTGCATTTCCAGTTGCACAAGAATTCAAACACATCCAAAGCCAAGTACCAAATAAGAATTCCAAAACAATTCTACTGGTATTCTATAGAAATTACTATTTCTGCCAATGATACCATTTTCTTAGTCTCTCAAGCTTAAAACCTTGTTATCACCCTTATCTCCTTAATACATTTGCCATCCACCTACAATTAATCACTAAATCCCATTGGTTTGACTTCCTTAATCTCTTCAATTGGTCTCCTCTGTTCCATTCCCATGGTCCCTTCTCTCATTACCTCTCAGTTGAATTATCATAATAGCCTCTTAATTGGTCTTCAGTCTTTCTCTACTCTAATTTTGTCTCCTGCTACAGATTAATCTTCCTAATGCACAACTCTAAGTACATCACCTTGCTGCTCACAAAACCCAGCAGCTTTCTGTTACCTAGAGGATTCGATATAAACTATTTTGTTTGGCATATATGACCTTTGTCTGAATCTTCCTTAACATATGCCCTAATGTCCGGCCGGAGTGAGTTATTTCCTACTTCCCAAATGAATTCTAGGATTACCTGACTCTGTTTCTTTCATGATGTTTCTCTCCATCTGGAATATCCCTATTCCACAGTCCTTTTCTTATCCTTGTCCATAAAAATACCCTCAAGACACCACACAAATGCTCCAGCCCTCCAGGAGACTTTCTTATTCATGGTTTCATCATGTTGCATTCTATTTTCTAAATGTCCACAATACTTTGTAAATTCTTCTCATAGAACAATTACCACCTGTGACTTTACATTGTGATGATTTGTATAGTTATTGGATACCCCCTTTAGGAAAGAAGACAAGTTTTTAAATCTATTCACATTGTTTTCTCCTAACTCACAAAACATGGCATAATATTGTGCACACTGTAAACTTTTATAAATATATGCTCAATGAACTTTAAAAGGTGTTTGCAGTAATTTCGTAAAATGAGCCCTACCACTTCTGTGTTGACAGAAAGAGCCATATTAATATGGCTACCGTGCTGACATCAGCCAAGTGTTACCCAGCAATGGCTCAGAGAAAGGCACCAAAGTTAAAATGTATGGCGATGTTGACTATGAAAAATTAAAAGATAAGAAGCATGCTTTCTGCTTCCTTCATGCACATCACATAGAAGCTAATGTAATGCTAATCATACTGTGACTAATACATTCTTAAAAAGTAATTTATGTAAATTATGGTATTTGTTTCCAAAATTTCTCAAATAATAACAAAAGATTCATTATTTTTAAATAAACTGATCAAAGTCCTCAAATATCCAAATTTGGTTTTCAATTCTCTACGGAGAATCACTAAAGTTATAACAAAACAAGCTAATTTTAGCAATTAAATTGCTGTAAATAACTTCCTGGTAGTAAGTAAACACAAAGCCAAATCTCTGATATTTTTCTGTCTACTATTTCTTTGTCTTCTGTTATCCTGCTACACATGAGGACTGTTGTGCATAATAACTGCCCCTGCAGCACTACCAGACCCCTCTTTATCATAACCAATCTGTGTTCTATCCACTGTACTCATAAAGCAAATAAGTACTTTAGAAATTTTATTTTATTGATTTTTAAATAAACTTTACTCCCAATGTGAGGCTTGAACTCATGACCCTAAGATCAAGAGTTCCATGCTCTACCAACTGAGCCAGCCAGGCACCCCTACTTTAGATATTTTAGATTTCCAAAAGGCAGAAGTTCACACTAAACTTGTTTCTGAATAATAGAGTTAAGTAGATACCACACATCATCTCTATGATTTCAAGTTACAATGACTTACTCAATAATTAATAGCAAACTCTAATTCATAGCTTCCCACCATCCCAATGAGAGTTGGAGTGATAGGAAGCCTTGAAAATTAAAACAAACAAACAAACAACAACAAACCCTATAGTTGTTTGGTGCCACCAAATGAATAAAAGTTATCAGGGAAAGCATCTCAGTTATTTGTGATGGTTCTATAAATACTCTTGATGTGCTCAAGACATACTGCAGGGGCACCTGGGTAGCTCAGTCAGTTAAATGTCCAACTTTTGATCTCAGCTCAGGTCTTGATCTCAGGGTGGTGAGTTCAAGCTCTATGTGGGGCCCCCTACTGGGTGTGCAGCCTACTTTAAAAAAATAATGGGTGCACCTGGGTGGCTCACTTGGTTGAGTGTCTGACTTTGGCTCAGATCATGATCTCATAGTTTGTGGGTTCCAGCCCCACATAGGGCTTGCTGCTACCAGTGTCCAGCCAGCTTTGGATCCTCTGTCACCCTCCCTCTCTGCCCCTCCTCCACTTGTCTTCTCTCTCTCAAAAATAAATAAAACTTTAAAAGAAAAAAAAAGAATAACATACCTCAATTATAAAGCTGTGGTAGGTAAAACTGCAGGTCTGTGGTGAGAAAGTTGAGCTCTCTCTCCTCCACTGGATATCTTGAGAAAGGAAGGGTAATTAGATTAAACAAACATCAATGAAGTGTGATTTACGGAAATAGAACAGGAAGCATCCTGCTCTATTGTTGTCTTAGGAGAATTAGTTTTCCTTTCTGGCTCATCCCAACTAATTGGAAGTACATGGGCAAAACATTTAGCTTCTGTGGGCCTCAGTTTCTTCTTACATGATACAAGGAAGCTGAACTTTACGAGCATTATGGGCTGTCCCTGCTTTCTTTCTATTAGGGAGAAACAGGCAGTGAACTTGTGATTAATAATATAATTTCAGGTAATAAGTGCTATGTAGAAAATAGATGGGACCAAAAGAGTGACTAGGAGGAAGGAAGGTAACATTTAAGCTGAACTGAGGCATATGAAAATGTGGGGGGAAATGTAGGGAAAACAGGGAGTGCAAAGCCCCAAGGCAGGAAAAAGGCCACAATAAAACCTGGGGTAGTAATAGGAAATGACATTGGGGAGGAGCGTTTATGGTAAAAATTTTGAATTTGAGTTTAATACTACTGATAAAGGAAGCCATGGAAGAATTAGATGCTAGAACGTGACCTAATCAAAGCTTTAAAACCTGAGAAGCTATGTGGGGAATAGACTGTAGGGAAGCAAGAGTGGAAATAGGCAAGGCAGAAGGATTAGGAAGGTGCTGTGGACCAGGGCTTCCACAGTGAGCCAATGGTGAGAAAAAATTAGAGCTAAAACTATGTTTACGGGAAAGCAAACAAAAGAGTTGTTAATGGATTGGATGTGGGGTATGAGGAAAAAAGATGAGCAAGGATGCCTAGTTATTGATGTGGCCAAATACATGGTTTTATCCACAGTGATAAATTAATATATAGCCATGTTGGTAATTTGCAACACTTCCGCTGTATTTGTGGTTGGATTTCAGTGGAGATGTCAAGGTTGAAAATGGAGATTTGGGACACCTCAGCTTATAGATGACACTTAAAACCATGGGACTGGATAAAATCTTAAATGCTCCCACATTCACCTTTTTATTATCTAGCTGCAGAAGAATTGGATCAGGTACATTGAGTAATTCTTATTAAATTACTTGCTATGGTATTTTGAAGTTCTTTGTGCTGATTTAATGAACTGATACAGATGATGAGAGAAGCTATGAAGTGTGCTTCTGAAAATACATGGTTTTAGTTGTAGCTTAATTTAAGACTTCACTGTTGATATTTTATAACCATGCAGTATTTCCCAGGCATATCTTCACCTAATGTTTTCTTTCTCAGACTGAAAGGGAAGACACAAGTTTTATCATCTAAATTTATTTTGATTGTATCCCATTACCGTTTAGTTTCTGATCTATCCTAAGCCAATTGATTCCAATTAAGAACAAAGTTTTCTTTAATTTTAAATCCATTTAATTAATTGTTTTAATTCCAAACCTAACAGAATTGCAGGAAAACTCTTGGTTTAAAGTTTATCTTTAATGAAGAAAACAGAAGATTGTAGGAACTGGAAACATAAGCTTCTATTGTTAGCAGTAAGTTCTTTCTCTGTTATAATAGAATTTTCAAGTTGCACCCTAATTTCCCCCTTTTTGCTAGGATTCTAAGATAAACATTTAAGTATGTTTTACATAAATGGAACAAAAGACAGAGGCTTAATTCCCTAATATATAAAAGGTCTTTATATATCAATAAGTAAATAAATAATGATGCATATCCCAACGACAACAAAAATTATGCATAGAATTAAGGCACCTGGTTGGCTCAGTCGGTAAGTGTCCAACTTTGGCTCAGGTCATGATCTCACGGTTCGTGGGTTCGTGGGTTCAAGCCCCGCATCGGGCTCTGTGCTGACAGCTCAGAGCGTGGAGCCTGCTTTGGATTCTATGTCTCCTTCTCTCTCTGCTCCTCCCATGATCATGCTCTGTCTCATTCTCTCTCAAAAATAAATACTAAAAAAAATTTTAAAAAAAAGAATTAGGAAGGTCACAGAAAAAAGATGCTTAACCTCAATTTAGGCCCACTGTACTAGAATTTTTTCCCCAAATGTTTCTTATTTTAGAATGATAAATTCTAATTTTGAGAAATCTGCCACATAATTCTGTAACCACTGATCATACATTTCACTTTCCTGGGCTCCCTAAACTATTTCTCTGAGTCTATGTTGTCCTCCTAATTCACCTCTGGATTTAATCCTAATCAGCAGAATCACTTTAGACCTAAACTGAAGGAAAGTAAGGCAGTGGAAGCAGGAAGTATTGCTAGTCTTAATTATCAGTCACCAGTTCTGAATTTTGGCTTTTGTTGATACATCTGCTAAATCTTCTTTTTGATAACTAATATTTTTCTACTTTCTAATTAATCTACTTTTTGAAATTTGTTTTCTATAGCTATTCTTAGAGTCCCTTTTGTATCTCTGTATATATTGAAATGCCTAAACTTTTCTTGAAGTTTCCTAAAGGGAAAACCAATTTTAAGATTACCACTGAACATTAATTAATACATAAAATTTTCCTTGAAAGGTGGAATAGAAATATTTTTGAAAATTCATACCAAGGAAAAAATTCCTGAAATGACATTTTAGAGTTGAAAATTGGCAGTTACGTTTAATACAGATATTGCTTCTAATGGGTAACAGGAAAATCTTCCTTAGGTCCTAAAACATTTCTTCAAAGAATTTCTTAAATTGCCCTTAAATATTCAGAAGCTAGGCATCAGAAGCTCAAAACTAAACACTAATTTATTTTTTCTTCAAAAGGGAAAGAAAAGATGGATCATAGTGAGCCTGGCAGTCAGGCCAAGTCCAGTTGGAAGAAGGAAGTGAGGCAGTATCTTGGTAGAAGGCAAGGAGTTAAATGAAGCAATTCCTTCTCTCTCCTCTTAACAAAGACACTTACTTATTTTTTTATTTTTATTTTTTAGTTAAATTCTCCTTTGGTACCATTCAACTCTATCATAGTATCAGATCCAGTTTTGGTTATTTGTAACTTTTAAAAAATATATATTTATTTAAATTCAAGTTAGTTAACGTACAGGGTAATATTGGTTTCAGGAGTAGAACCCAGTGATTCATCACTTACATGTAATACCCAGTGCTCATCCCAACAAGTGCCCTCCTTAATGCCCATCACCCATTTTCCCCACCCACCCCCAGCGTCCCTCCAGCAACCCTCAGTTTGTTCTCCCCATTTAAGAGTCTCTTATGGTTTGCCTCCCTCTCTGCTTGTATTTTATTTTTCCTTCCCTTCTCCTATGTTCATCTGTGTTGTTTCTTAAATTTCACGTGAGTGAAATCATATGATATTTGTCTTTCTCTGACTGACTTATTATCCAAAGGATACAAAAATGCTTATTTGAAGGGGCACATACACCCCAATGTTTATAGCAGCACTACCAACAATAGCCAAATTATGGCAAAGCCAAAATATCCATCGACTGATGAATGAAAAAAGATGTGCTATATATACATACAATGGAATATGACTTGGTGATCAAAAAGAATGAAATCTTTCCATTTGCAACAACGTGGATAGAACCAGAGTGCGATTACGCTAAGCTATTTCTAACTTTTTACCTATGTGGTGACTCACATATATCATTATTGGCTTACTATCAGGATTTAACACTCTAGAATAGACAGAGCAACCAATGGGCAAAAACATGTGGTAATAACAAAAGGTTTTAACAACAGCTGCTGCAATGTTAGGTCCAAGGATGGTTCTCATGTGAACAACAACAGTAAAATCTGTCAGACCACATACTGCTCTTCTTTTACACCAGAGTCACCAACCTCTAACACAGCTGCTCAACCATTACCTCGGACCTAATTACTGACGGTGACGTAGCCCGGACTGGCATCAGGATTCTGAACTGGCCACCTCACATGCAGTAGAGGCAGCTGGATTCCACAGTCCTTAGGTGGGTGCTACACCTTTAAAGCAGAAGCCACCTTTCCATCAAGCCAACATTTACCTAACTGAGAAATCCAGACACTGGCAGCTAGTCTGCAACTCTTGGAGATGTTGTTTTCCTAAAAGGAGATGGAGACAGTTTGGCTTTAAAAGACCTACCCTATGTCTCTTCCCCTGAAACCCAGAGCCCAGACTAAGTGCCAAATTGGGTTCCCTGCTGGGCAGCAAACATTTTTGCCATTAAGCTCTCAATCTCAAATTTCAATCTGTCCCTTAGTCTTTATGTTTCATGTTTGTTTGTTTGTTTGTTTTTCCTTTCAGGGTCATAAATTAGTGACAAAATTAGTTTGGTTGATAATTATAGTTTAAAAAATAGACTTTGCAAACTAGGGGTTGAAAAAGCATATCTTGACATAACAAACTTAAAAGCAACAAAAGCAGTTCTTTTAGTTTGAAAAGAAATTATTTTTGGAGTTAAGAAACTGTATTAAATTGAATCTTTCCCAACCCACTCTCAGATAATAACCCATCAGAAACAGCATTAGAAAAAAAATATAAAAGAATGTTGATGGAGTATGTGGGCTAAGAAGACTTGGGTAAAATGTATCCATTTGATGCAAAACAGAAATAACTGTTAATTTGAACTATTTTTTTTAATCAAAAGCCAACTCTTCCATCAAAGTGCACTCTACAGCAAGGATGCAGAAATGGACTTCTTTGAAATACTTGAGAAATTAAAGAGACAACTCTGATTTTAATCAAAGCATGAAACTTTTTCTTATAACTTATAGATATCATGCACTTCTGTACCCCAAATTTATATTCTTAGAAAGATACTCATTGAGGAAGGTGGTCTAAGATAGTGACATTGGAAGACCCTGAACTCACCTCCTCCCACAGACACACTGAATCTATACCTACGTATAGGAGTTTCTCCTGCAGAAGAACTGAAGGTTGACTGAACATTTCCTGTACAACAAATGATAGAGGGAGCACACAGAGAAGGGACATAATGGAGATGGAGACATAATAATGGAAATCCCCTCCCAGACATACAACCTGACACCTTTCAGTAAGAAGGGCTATCACTGAGGGGCTTGCATAAGACTCATACACTCTGGGGAACAAGGAAAAAACAGCACTGTAAAGGACAACTAAAATATAAGTGAAAGAAATGCATTTACTAACCATAGATCATCTGCTGAATGGGTGGGGAACTGCTGGAACTCTTTCCAGGGCTGGAGGCACTGGAGAGTGCCATTTTTTAAATTTCCCCTTCCACCTTGGTGGGATACATAGGAACAGGGTCCAGGGGCTCTAGCCACCCTTTTAAGACTGTTATCAGCGCACGCTAGGCCTCTGACCGACACCATCTCCAGCCATCCCACCAAGGTGGTCCTGGCTTGGCTAGCTCCAGTCCCCCACTGCCCATACACAAGGCAGCACTGGCATGGTATGCCCCATGAGAACCACCCCCCCAGCCTATGCCCACTCCAGCTCCAGCCATGCTACCAGGGTGACCCTGACACAGAACACCCTGGAATCCCCCAGATCAAGCCCGTGTGAGCTCCAGCCATCTGCTAGGGAGATCCTGGTGTGGAGTACCACAGGAACCCTTGGCCCACACCCACTCCAGTTCCAACAATCCTGCCAAGATGGTCCTGGCACAGCACATCTTAGGACCCCCAGATCATGCCTGCACTGGATCCAACTGATCAGCCAAGGCAACCATAGTGAATGGTAACGGGGGACCCTCTAGCCCATGCACCCTTTAGCTCCAGCCATCCCTCCAGGGCAGGCCCAGTGTGGCACATACTGGGACTCTCCCAGCCTGCACTTGCTCCAGCTCCAGCTGGTCCTTCAGGGCAGTTCTAAAGAGGAAAAAAAAAGTTTTTACACCATGGCAACAATACAAAAAAGAAATTTAGCTCATTTCCCCAAGAAAACTTCTTAGAAAGAACATATTAATTTGATTATGTGAATTTAAACATAGTCTAAGTGTTTTAGTGTATAACCTGTAGGGATTGTGTGTGTGTGTGTGTGTGTGTAAGCATCCCACTAATCCTAGGACATGTTTTTTGAAGATCAAAACAATGTCTAACACATGGCCAGAAGAAGGTATTTATTGCATGAAAAAAAGTTATAATTATATGACAACTTAAATATTTGGCTAATTGTTAAAAATATATTTTTTAAATCTAAGGTCATGGGCATCTTTTCACATTCTGTAGTATAATCTATACAAAACAAGTCTTAAAAATCTCAGTGTTTATAGACACTTAAAAAACCATGCAGTCCCCAAACTCCCATATTTTGATCCATTCCACAAAATGTCTCACTAAGGTTGTCCAGATTCCGCTTCAACAAGTCCAGTGAAAATTCAAAATATGGATGCCTATATCCAGCAATACGGTGCTTACTTCACTTTCAGTCTCTGAAAATATAGTCAATTCTCATTATTTGTGGATTCAGTACTTTGAAATTTGACTATGCACAAAAATTTATTTGTAACCTCAAAATCAATACTCATAGCTTTTTCACAGCCATGCATGCCACAAAGTGGCAAACATTTCTTAATTATAGGACATGCTCCTTCCCAGCTGAGGAGCAAAATGACACTCTGCCTTGTTTGAAATCTCATTCTGTAAACAAATGTTCTTTTGGGGATCTATTTAGTGCCATGTTTGAGGGTTTTTTTCTGCATTTTTGTGGGGGTTTTTGTTAGTGATTTTGTTTAAAATAGCCTCCAAACGTAATGCCGTGTGTGTGTGGTGGGGGGGGGGGGGTGAGTTTCTGTATTTCTGTGGTTTTTTGTTGTTGTTGTTGATGATTTGCTTAAAATAGCCCCCTAGCTTAATGAAGTGCTGTCTGGTATTCATAAGCACAGGAAGACTGTATTGTTCCTTACAGGAGAAAATACAACTGTTAGGTAAGCTTTGTTTAGGCAAGAGTTAGAATGCTGCTGGCTATGAGTTCAATGTTAATGACTTAACAATATATATTAAATAAGGTAGCTTTAAACAGAAACACACATAAAACAAAGTTATGTATTGATTGTTTGGCTAAAAGTTGTAAGCAAGGGCTTATAGGAACCTAATCCTGTATTTCTCACGGTAGCAAAGATTCAATATTCAATATTCAGATTTTGTGGCAACGTTATAGAACATAACTATTGTGAATCATGAGAATTGGCTGCACAAGCAAGCCCAATACAGGAATGAGTACTGAACTTTCCTTTCCTTTATGTATCTTAGTAGTCTCAAATGACAATTTTGAACTTCACATCTTTCTCACTGTAGAAGGAATGTATTTTATGGTATCATTTTTAATTTCTAATGACAAAAAGGTAAATAATTACAAATCATATTAACTATGATTATTATGCCTATCAACAAGACTTCCATTGTGGTTTTTTTCTGTCAAGAATTCTCTTTTGCAAAAATAGCCATAAATTATAGTCCAATGAAGTGAATTTCAAATCATCCCCCCATAGAAGTGACCAAGAAATAGCAAAACCATATTAACCCTGGGTAGAAAATGAATAGTGACATGATAAAGAATTGTGATAGGAAGAAAACTTAAATCTTCCAGGAAATTCATAATTCCTAATGTTTTTCTAGCATTAGAATTCCATGGCAGTTCTTCATAAATAACCTTGGCAACTTTCAGTATTTCAAATGTGTGAGCAGGTCTTGATGGAGAATGAAAAGGTAAGTTAAGGTGTTGGTGGTATAGAAGTCAGAGAGTTGCATCAAGGAGGAGAATTAAAACTTTTGGATTAGCCTTCACTTAGACTAATAGTCTATTTTCTTCTTTGCCATGAGCCTATGGAATAGTCAGAAGAGAAGCAAAGGTACAGCAGAGATATTTACCATGCATTAAATTTTCATACTTCCTAACATCTCCCAGCCTCCTTGTAGTGAAGCAAGGTTATGTAACTAGTTCTGGCCAATGATGTTTGAACAGAAGTGACATTCTCTTCTGGTAGAAGCCTAGAAGTAGGTCTGCTCCCCTCCACTTCCTTCATACTCTTTTCCCCTGCTACAGCAGACCCGAGAGGGCAGCATCTCTGTTATTCTGGGTCACTGAAGAAGAAGCAGACCTCTCCCACCCAACTTGATGAGTAATCATCATGAGGAATAAATGTTTTGTTAAACAGTTTTGACTTTGGGATTACTTTATTACATTATTGTTGTTTTCAAAGTTCCTCTTTATTTATTTTATCCTAAATGTACACGTGAAGTATTCTGGGTAAGAACAATTTTTTTCGTAAATTCCTCACATTAAATGCTAATTCACTGGGCCATACTTGCCCTACTCCTTACCTTTAGAGTAGTACAATGAAAGGCATGCCAGTTGTCTACGTGAGGGGACAAACATCCATAGGAGAGATGAGAAAAATTTATTTTTCTCTGCTTATAAAAAGGAAGAAGGCAACTATCTTCCTCCCCTTTTGTAAATAAATCTTTCCAGGAGCCAGATAGCCCTTGTATGTCTCAACTTGTAAGAACATCTACCTAGAGCAGTCTTTAAGGTTTGGAGCTTCATCCCTTTCTGACATGTGAATCCCTACTGAGAGAGCCCTCCAGTTTACTAGACACTGGGTTTTAAAGTAGGGACCTAGTCAATGCTCTAATCAGTTGGTCTTCTTGGAAGATAGGAGAAGTTTTATTATCCTTTCAAATTAGAAAAATTAACTAGACAAATGACTACAGAACTAATTTTCATGGTATGTGAAGATGGTTTCTACATTCTAAAAGAAGTGAAAACAAACATTCTCTGATTTTATCATTTTTAAATTTCTGTGCTCCAAGAGCTAAAGGAGGCAGCACATTGAGAACTCCAGGGAAGTTTTATGTCCCCACACTTATCATGGTCTAGCCTCACCTGAATAATAAAAGAGTTAAAAGTTAGACAAATTTAGGGGTACCTGGGTGGCTCAGTCAGTTAAGCATCCAACTCTTGATTTCACCTTTGGTCATGATCCTGGGGTCATGGGATGGAGTGCCAAGTCAAGCTCCACACTGAGCATGGAGCCTGCTTGAGATTCTCAGTCTCTCTCTCTCTCTCTCTCTCTCTCTCTCTCTCTCTTTTTTCTCTTTCTCTCTCTCCTCCTCCACCACCTCCTCCTCCTCTGCCCCTCTCCCCAGCTCGTGCTCACTCTCTCTCTCTCTCAATTAAAAAAAAGCATTAGACTAATTTGGCTAAAGAACAGTTTATATAAATGAAAATAGAAAAGATGAGCCTGAAAAGGAAGACTGCATATATACTTTTGAGAACTAAGAATGCCAGTCAAGGATTTGGTATTATATTCATCCAAAAGCATTATGATGACTTTCAAGGCCTTGTTATCCAAAGATATCTGTACATCCATCTGGATATTTCTAACAATTATCCAATATATTCAAATGTGAGGGAGACTCAAAGCAGTAGTAAGTCTATAGGAAAAAGAAAAAAAAAAGGAACTTCCTTTGAATAAATTCTGAAAAAGCCATAGTCTTTAGAAGAAGCTGGGGACTCTCTTTGAAATCTTATTCGAATTTAGTATAGTAACTTAAAGTAACTTAACCAATGGACCTGTCCCCCTAAAGGGGACAACCATTTCCCCAAGCTTGGCTTCTACTGTCACCTCCACCCTACTTTTTTCTCATGATGATCTCTATCAGGTGTCTGACTATAAATTGGACTTGGTATCAAAAGGACCAAGAGAAACTTCAAATTTTTCCTTTAAAGGTTGAAATAAAATGTTCAAGCTGAGGTTATGTTATTATTCTATTAAGTGAAATTAAATGGAGATCTAAATATCAGTTTTAAAATATTTCTCAATGTAAATTCTAATCCAAATTTCAAAAGGGATGTGAGATTTTCTTGAGGGATGGGGGCTTTACAAATATAAATCTTTGGTATATCATGTGTCAAAGATTCCTCCTTCTGTAAATAGAAAGTCTAGTGGAACCCAACATAAAATAACACGAACTTTATCCATAGCTTTAATCTTTTCTTCTTGAATTTAGCTCATCAACACAGAGCCACAGGAGTCTGCCTTTGAAAATCTAACATTCTGCCTTGAGATTAGAGTTGCTGATGAAAAAAAGGAAGTTTCTCTCTCATCAAATCCATATCCTCAAAATATTGAGGTAAAAAGGGAAGTGATCCAAGACGGTAGTGGAGAAAGAGCCTGAACTCACCTCCTCCCAGGAACACACCAAATCTACAGCTACATATGGAATAATTCCTGCTGAAAAAGAAGCCAAAACTAGTTGACTAGCTCCTTCCACAACAAGGGATAAAAGAATCACAATGGGATGAATAGGAGAGGCAGAGGCATTTTCTCACCAAAAACTTGACCCCCCAGTGCAGCAAACCACAACAGGGAGGGATCTCACAGTCCTAGCGCTTTTTTCTGTGGAATGAGAGGTTTGTCCCCCACATCAGTCAATCCAATCTTTGGGACCTGCCCTGGAGAGATGAGGCTCTAAAAATATCTGGCTTTAGAAACCAACAGGGCCTATATCCAGGGGACCCAGGGGGCTGTGGGAATCTGAGAGATTCCTTTTGAGTGGCCTACAAGTGGACTCACTCATCCTGGGATCCAGCACAAAGGCAGGAGTTTGGATTATATGTAGAGGAGATTCATTTGCTACCCTTAGGTCATTTGCTAAGGGGCTTTTTTTAGGGACAGAGGTGTGACAAGTGCCATTTTTGCATTCTTCCTCCACCTTACTGGCTCAGGTAAGCACACATGGACACAGCCACAGTAAAGCCATGAGTGGGCCTTGCCACCAGTGCCCTGTGCCCTTTCTAGGCCTTGCTAAAACCATGGAAGTGACCTAAGTACTCTTCTTTTCAATCATTAAACTGGGTGTGATCAGTCCATAGTGCTCTTCCCCTGCCTCTCTACAACTGTGGACATGCCTTACTCTCAACATTCTCTTGCAGCCTTGCTAGAGCTGGCAGATAAGCTGTCCACAAGGGAACACCCTTTGATCTCCTGGCTTTGGTGGACAGAGATGTTTGCATCTGGAACAAGTGGAAAGATAGTTCTGGGCAGGTGACCATACCCAGGGCAGTACACAGACAGCACAGTGAAACACATCCCCAGTCTGTCGGTAATAAAGGCCCATTTGCTTATTCTGTAACTTCAACCTGAAGGGCAGGCTTTAGATATGTCACATATCTATAGGCATAGAGACACTCCAGGAACATAGTCTGGGAGAGATGCCCTCCCTTGGCCTCACCACACCTCACTA
This sequence comes from Prionailurus bengalensis, assembly GCF_016509475.1. Lineage (NCBI taxonomy): Eukaryota > Metazoa > Chordata > Mammalia > Carnivora > Felidae > Prionailurus > Prionailurus bengalensis. The sequence goes on along the minus strand of NC_057343.1, from coordinate 150,226,774 downwards.
ATATCTCCCAGAAAGAAACATGTATACTTGTCTGAAGCCCCAAGTTTTGCAACTGTCACTGAGGGACACCTCAAGATCTCCAGGTCTGGAGGTCAGCAAGTTTACAATTGTTAACCCACAAGACTGTATATATTTGCAGACTTTAAAAGCTGCTGCCTGAGAAGCTGGATCCAGTCACCCAGATGGGATACATTGAAGGAAATCAAAGATACTTTGAAAGAATTCAAAGGAATGCTTATAAAGAAAGCTCACTGAAATTGGGGGAAAAATGGATCAACACAGTGAGAATATCAACAAAGAGATAGGAAATGTAAGAGAGTACCAAACAGAAGTCACAGAGATTAAGGATACAATAATTGGACTGAAAAGTACACTACAAGGGTTCAACAGCAGACTGGAAGTAAAGTAATGGAACTTACCCATTGAAAAGACCATCAAAAAGAATTTTAAAAATGAAGATAAGGTACCTCTAGACAACATTAAGCAGGATAATAGTTGTATTATAGAGGTTGAGAAAGAGAGGAGAGAGAAAAAAAAATGGCTGAAAACTTATTCAAAGAAGCAATGGCTGAAAACTTCCCTAATGTAGGGTAGGAAACACAACCAGATCTTAGAAGCCCAGAGAGCTGCAAATAAGATGAATCCAAGGAGTCATGAGAAGACATATTATAATTAAAATGTCACAAGTTAAAAATAAAGAGAGCATCTCAAGAGCAGCAAGAGAAAAAACAAATTGTTATGTACAAAGGAAACACCATGAGGCTCTGAGCAGATTTCTCAGCTGAAATTTCTCAAGCCAGAAAGGAATGGCATGACAATTCAAAGTGCTTAAAGGGAAAACCTTTCAACCAAGAATACTCTACTAAGCAAGTCTCATTCAGATTTGAAATAGATAAAGAGTTTTCCAGACAAGTAAAAGCTAAAAGAGTTCATCACTATTAAACTGGCCTTACAAGAAATATTAAAGGGACTTCTTTAAGCTGAAAAAAAAAAGGCACTAATTAATAACAAGAAAGCATAAGAAAGTAAAAATCTCACTGGAAAAGGTACATGTATTGTAAAGGTAATGGATTAATCAATTATAAAGTGAATATGAAGTTTAAAAGACTGAAGTAGTAAAAATAACTATAATTAGAATAAGCAGTAAAAGATGTAAAATATGTAACACATAAAACATGTTAAGGGGGATAAAAAAGTGGGGTTTTAGAATCTGTTGAAATTTAACTTGCTACAACTTAAGATGGACGGCTATGCACATATGTTCTTATATGTGAACCACAAAACAAAAACTTACAGTAGATACCCAAAAGATAAGGATAAAGAAATCTAAACACAGCACTAAGAAAATCATCAAACCACAAGAGAGCAGAAGAAAGGAACAAAGGGGAACTACAAAAACAACCAGAAAATAATTAATGAGATGGCAATATATACATGCCATAATAAAAACAATAAATAATTAAAAAAAATAAAAACAATAAATAATTATTTTAAGTGTAAATAAACTTTCCAATCAAAAGACATAGAAGGCTGAATGGATTAAAAAAAAAAGACCCATCTATATACTGTCTATAATAGACTTAGTTCACATCTAAAAACACATATAGACTGACAGTGAAGGGATAGAAAAAGATATATTCCATGCAAGTGGAAATAAAAAGAAAAAAGCTGGTGTTATCATATCAGACAAAACAGACTTTAAAACAAAGACTTTAATAAAAGACAAAGAAAGGCATTACATAGTGTTAAAAAGGTTAATCCAACAAGAGGATATATATGACATAATATAACATTTGTAAATGTTTATGCACCCAACATACAAGCACCTAAATACATAAAGCATATTAACATTTCTAAAGGGAGAAATAAAGAGCAATACAATAATAGTAATGGAGTTTAATACTCAATTTACATCAATGGATAGATCATCTAGATAGAAAATCAATAAGGAAACATCAGCCTTAAACAATACATAAGACTAGGTGGACTTAATAGATATATGTAGAATATTCCATCCCAAAGCACTAGATAGAATACACATTCTTTGCAAGTGTATATGGAACATCCTCCAGGATAGATCACATGGTCATTCACAAAACAAGATTCAATAAATTTAAGAACACTGAAATCATATTAAGTATCTTTTCTGACAACAATGGTATATAACTAGAAATCAATTACAAGAAGAAAACTGGAACAATCACAAATATGTGGCAATTACACAACACCTACTGAGCAACCAAGAGTCAATAAAGAAATAATAGGAAATTATGGGAAATAATAAGGATCAGAGCATAAATAAATGAAATAGAAACTAAAAAAAAATAGACAAGATCAATGAAACTAAAGAGCTGGTGTTTTGAAAAGATAAACAAAATTGAAAAACATTTTGCTAGGCTATACAAGGGGAAAAAAAGAAGGCTCAAATAAATAAAATCAGAAATGAGAGGTGCCTGGATGGCTGAGTCAGTTAAACATCTGACTCTTGATTTTAGCTTAGGTCATGATCTCACGGTTCGTGAGATCAAGCCCCTCATCCAGCTCTGTGCTGACAGTGTGGAGCCTGCTTGGGATTCTCTCTCTCCCTCTCTCTTTGCTTCTCTCTCCCTCTTTCTCCCTCTCTCTCTGACCTTCAAAAATAAATAAACATTAAAAAATGAAATCAGAAATGAAAATGAGTAAGTCACAAATGATATGACAAAAATACAAAGGATCATGAGACTACTGTGAACAATTATATACTAACAAATGAAAAAACATAGAAGAAATTCCTAGAAACATACTATTTTTCCAAGACTGAATCATTAAGAAATAAACAATCTGAATATACAGATTACTACTAAGGACATTGAATCAGTATTCAAAAACCTCCCAAGAATCAAAAGTCTAGGACCAGATAGATTCACTGATGAATTCTATCAAATATTTCAAAGATTTAATACCTATCCTTTTCTAACTCTCCCAAAACACTGAAGAGGAGAGAATTCTGCTAACTTCATTTTATGGGGCCAACATAACCCTGATACTAAAACCAGAGAAGGACACTACACACACACACACACACACACACACACACACGCACACACACAGGCCTATATTCATACAACATAGATGCAAAAAGTCAACAAAATACAAGCAAACCAAATTCAATAATACATTAAAAGGATTATACACCATGATCAAGCAGAGTTTATTCCAGGGATGCAAATATACTTCAACATTTGGAGATAAATCATTGTGATATACCACATTAACAAACTGAAAGATAAAAATCATATGATCTTAGTAGATGCAGAAAAGGCATTTAACAAAATTCAACATCCATTTATAATAAAACTCTCAAACAAAATACTATAGAGGAAACTTGCCTCAGCATAATAAGGCCATACTGAGAAACTCTTGGGTAACATCATACTCAAGAGTGGAATGCTGAAAGCTTTTCCTTTAAGATCAGGAGCAAAAGAAGGATGACCACTTTTACCATTTTGATTCACCATACTGTTAGAAGCCAGAGCAATAAGGTAAGAAAAGGAAATAAAAGGCATCCAAATTGGAAAGGAAGAAGTAAAAGTGTCACTATTTGCAAATGGCATGATACTATATATAGAAAGCCCTAAAGACTTCAAACAATATATATAATATATATATATATATATATATATATATATATGTGTGTGTGTGTGTGTGTGTGTGTGTATTAGAACTAATAAATAAATTCAGTAAAGTTGCAGGATTCAAAACCAATATACAGAAATCTGTTGTCTACTGATCCACTAATAGTAAACTATCAGAAAGAAATTATGAAAACAATCCTGTTTACGATTGCATCCAATAAAATGCCTAGGAACAAATTTAACCAAGGAGGTGAACGACCTAAAATGAACACTCTACCATTGATTAAAAATTGAAGAAGACACAAAATAAATGGAAAGATATTCTATATTTATACACTGGAAGAATTACCATACTTAAAATGTCCATACTACCCAAATCAACCTATGCATTAAATGCAATCCCTGTCAAAATTCCATGGTATTTTTTACAGAACTAGATCAAATAATTCTAAAATTTTTATGGAACTGCAAAAGACATGAAATAGTTAATGCAATCCTGAGAAAGAAGAACAAAGTTGGAGATATCATGCTCCCTGATTTCAAACTATCATACAAAGCTATACTAATCAAAATAGTATTACATTACATTGCATTAAAGCAGACACACAGATCAGTGGAACAGAATAAAGAACCCAGGGGGAGAAAAAAATACGTATATGGCCAATTAATTTACAACAAAGTAGCCAAAACTATGCAATGGGGAAAGGACAGTCTTTTCAAATGGTTCTGAGAAAACTGGACAACCATATAAAAAAAAAATGAAACTAAGCCATGATCTTATACCATACACAAAAATCAACACAAAATGAATTAAAGGCATGACTATAAGAACTGAAACCATTATACTCCTAGAAGAAAACTTTGGTAGTAAGCTCCTGGACATAGCCTTTTAATTTTTGAATTTGAGTCTAAGAGGAGGCAACAAAAGCAAAAATAAACAAGTGGGAATACGTGAAACTAAAAAGCAGCAGAAAGAGCAAAGGAAACCATCAACAAAATAAAAAGGCAACCTACTAAATAAGAGAAAAGATTTCCAAATCATATATCTGATAAAAGGCTAATACCCAAAACACATAAAGAATTCAAACAACTTAATAGCAGCAAGCAAACAAGCAATCTGATTTAAAAATGGGTAGAGGATCTAAACAGACATTTTTTTTTCCCCAAAGATATACAGATGGTCAATAAGCACATGTAGAGAAAGGCAAATCAAAACCACAATGAGATATTACCTCACATCAGTTAGAATGGTTATTATCAAAAAGACAAGAAATCACAAGTATTAGAGAGGAAGTGGAGCAAAGGAAATCCTTGTACACTGTTGGTTAATGTAAATTGCTGCAGCTACCATGATAAACAGCATGAAAGTTCTTAAAAAAATTAAAAGTAAAAGTATCATATGATTCAGCTTTGTTACTTTTCAGTATTTACCAGAATGAAACGAGAACACTAACTTGAAAAGATATATGCACCCCTATGTTAATCGCAGCACTATTTACAATAGCCAAGATTCTGAAAGAACCTAAGTGTCCATCAATGGATGAGTGGATAAAGAAGATATCACACACACCCATACACACACACACACACACACACACACACACACAGGAATACTATTTAGCCATGTAAAAGAAGAAAATTTTGCCATTTGTGACAACATGGTTGGACCTTGAGAGTATTATGCTAAGTGAATTAAGTCAGAGAAAGGCAAATACTGTATGATTTCACTTTTCAATGGAATCTAATAAAAACAGCAAATAAAGAAAACAAAATTTATAGAGACAGAGAACAGATTGGTTTGGTTATCAGAGGGGAAAGAAATTGGGGGGTGAAAGAAAGGGTGAAGAGGTAAATTGTATGGTGATGGATGGTAACTAGACTTACTGTGGTAATCACAAATATCAAATATGTATACAAATATCAAATTATTATATCATATAACTGAAATTAATATAATGTTATATACCAATTTTACCCCAGTAAAAAATAGAGGTAAATAAATCATGACTGTATTTGTTACATTAGTTGTTCATATGACTATGGCGTTCACATGGTATTTGTTTTTAGTTGTAATTCACCTGTAATTTAGTTTGACATCTGGGAGTCAATATCTGAAGCATTCCTAGTTATAATTCTCTAGCTCTTAATACCGTATAATTAAAGTGTTTATAGGCATTGTGAATTTAATTGACACGTAAAAATATGTTTATAGATGATAAGCACATAATTTTCATATCAAACATCGAAAGTAAGTGTGAAACTTTTTTCCTTGTAATTCTTTTGACAGAGCCTCTTTCAATGGTTTAACTTATTTTTTTCTCATAATTATGTTATTGAGTAGTTTTGGCTCAAAATTAGAGAATTTATTTTAGCCTTGATAAGGATCCAAATGCTACATGACATGTTGAAAACTGAATTAAAGACAAACTTAAATAATTTAGAAGACAAAAACAGAGAGATGAGTAAGAGTTGGAGGGTATAGGGACACAAAAAATTAATTACAAAAGAAACACTTATTTTGGAGGGGAAAATAAGTGCTTCTACAGCATTCTTCCACTACTCCCCAACCCTGTTTAGTGACTTAGAGTTTCTGTGGCATGAACTAGACATGAATTTAAATGTCCGTTGGTCTGTCACTTTATAGGTACATGTCCTTGGACACACTTGCATTCTCTCTTAGCCACAGTTTTTTAATATGTAAAAAAATCTTCTCTGTCTCACTCCTTAACCATTAACTTGCTAGGAAATCTTTGTTAAATTCCACGGCTCTACCTTCAAATATATCCTTGTTGCTCCAAATCCTCATTATACCTTATCTGATTATTGTAATATGCTTCTCCTTTGTCTCCTGCTTCCAATCTCGCTCTTTCTGTCCTTAATGCAGAAGCCACCGTGAACCTTTGAAAATTTAGGTCAGATTGTATCATTCTGCTCCTCTAAACATTCCAGTGACTCCCCTTCTCATTCAGAGTAAAAGCCAAGGTTCTTACAAAGGCTTACAAGATCTGACCTGCTCTGCTCCGCAGTGACCTCTAACTAGGCTCTCTCACTGCTATGCTCCTGCCACTCTTTTTTTGCTATTCTTTGAATCCAACAGGCACCTGCCTTAAGAATACTCTTCCCCCAGATACCTCATGTTTTTGCTTAAATATTAACTCATCAGTGAGGCTTTCTTTGACCATTTTAAAATTACCACTTACCCCTCCCTGCTCTACTCACTATCACTCTTTCTCACTTTAATTTTTCCAATGGCACTCCACCCTCTAACATACTATATCATTTGCTTATTATGCTTATTGCTTAGCATCTTTCTTCCCCCTTTAGGATGGAAACTTAACAAAGGAGGGATTTTGCTGCTTTGTTCACTGATGTATATCAAGCTCCTAGAACAGTGTGCTGAAGCTGGTAGGTGCTCAATGAGTATTTGTTAAATGAATGAATGAATAAGTGTCTATGCCAATAAGTGTTGTTTTGAAGATTAAATGGTTTGATAGTCCTTCTATATTCTTGCCGAGATATTTCTAAACTTTTCTGTTTATAAATGCCATCAGTTAACCCCATATTCTCAACTGGATAAGAAATAAACATTAAAAAGAAACACCATGTAACAACAGTTTTAAAAAGATTACAATGAGCTATACATTTTTTATTCATTAATATATTTGCTTGCTTTGAGGCCTAGAGCCTTATGCCACTGACACATTCATAGTGTTATTAGATGTAGCTTAGCTAATCCTACGGCTAGGCTAATAGAACATCCTGAAAAGATTAAGCTTCTGTGGAAACAGTAAATACACACACACACACACACACACACAGTCAAAAACAATAATCAGTTTTAAAATCAAGTGAAGGAAGATCAACAATAACACTAAGAGGTGACAAAAATATCCTGAGATCTAATTAATGTTTCCACTGCAGTTAACACAGTACCAGCTTAGTTAACTGCATGATGAGCAGGAAAAAAAAAAAAAGGACTATCAATACCTCATTGCGCTGTGGTGAAACATGCATCATATAATGTGTGAAGCACCTATTCTTCAACAAACAGTTGATTTTGAATATCAAAACCAGGGGTACTGCACTTTATAGTGTGGTGTCAAACTCTTCCATGTTTTTAAATTTGATTTTCTCAGATGATAACAAGCAAAGCACACTTTTTACATTAAGTTAATCTCTCCAATAAATTTCCCTCTTGAGAAGGTCTGCGTAGATTATTATGCATAGGCCAATATTTTGTCATTCTCATTTATAACTCAGTCTTCTGTGATTCTCTGATTCACACAAATAAAGAGACAAAATTGAATGTTTAAACCTAATGTCTAGTCTCTGAACCCAGACAGTCATCATGTCGGTGTAGACCCCTCATGAAACACAGTCTGAAACGGCCCCCTAATTGTCTCTACCATATACTAAGTGTAATTACAATCTTTCAGTAAGTTTCAGGACATAGTCTCTCTTCTCTAGGAAACTCTCAATATACTGATGAGATAAAAAATTGATTAATTTTCTTACTCACTCTCTTGAAATGATCGTTATATATGTGTGTGTATAGGCTAAAAGTCTGAAGTAACTGCCTAAATTATCCTTGAGGGCAACTCAAAGATATATTTAAATGGATATATATTGAGTTCTATGAACATAGAAATTAAATGAAACCTTGAACAAATTTTGCCAAAAATTGTTTCTAAATCTGCCAACTCTTGCTTCCATCCTTTTAACAGTCATTTTTGTGACTCATAGGCTACATTTTAACAGCTAAATTTTAGCCTTTTTAAATTCTCTTAACATGTTATTTTGGTTTGCTGCTTGGGAAGTTTTTCACGTTTTCAAATTGATGATTGATTTTGATGGGGTTTTGGGGTAATGAGGGGTTTGGAGCTGATGGCCAAAAAAGAATTCTTGAAGACGTCTTTGGTGCAAAAAGGTGATTTTATTAAAGCATGGGGACAGAACCCATAGGCAGAAAGAAATACACTGGGGTTGTGACAGGTAACTGATTATATGCCCCCAGGTTGGGAGGGGATTAGGGAGAGCATAAGTCCCTAAAGAATTTTGGAAGCAAGGTTTCCAGGACTTTTGAGGGGCTAGCTTTTGTTGGGAAAATGGCATTTATTACTGTTTAGTAAAAACTCAGTCATGAGACCCTTCAGATGTATATAAGGGGGCCATAAACTTGGGGTATGATTACCAGCATATATCCTGGGGGAGTTGAGATAAAGGAAGTTTCCAAAAGGAATTTTTATATGTTAAAGTAGGTTTACAGGATTGGGGAGGGGGTGGTCAGGATAATGTTAAGCCAAGGTTCCCTTTTGCCCCTAGCAAAGTGTCAACATCGAGGCAGCTGAGCTCCTAGAGGGAGGTCACTCTGCCTGTTTCAAGGACTTGTCAATGGGCTATAGGCAGTAAGGGAATTTAGTTTTTCATTTGCCTTTGTTTTCCATACCACCATGGCAAGCACTTAAACCCCTTTCCTTGGTTTTTGGGTAGGCAGGAGTATCCAAGGAATATCACACATATTCTACCTGGGGGGTGGGGCGGGTGCTATTAGCCTGTACTTTGCCCTCAGCTTGCCTTATGCTTTGTCCTCAATTTGACTCCAGAGTGTTGAGGTCCGAAGTTTTGTCTTAGTGAAGAATATTCTTAACAATGTGATATTTTGGAGTCTATCATGATTACTTACAAACTTTACAAAAGAGGTTGTCATAGCAACCAGAGCTTAGTAGCTCAGTGCTCCAGATTTTCAGATTTGTTTTTCATACTTAAGTAATATCATCCCTCTGCAGTGCTTTAGACCACTTGTAAAATAAATGAAATGTTTACCAGGAGCATTAAAGAGAAATGCTTAAGGAATTTCCTATAAATAAATGTTTCTGTGCAATTTGCAAATGTATGTCTCTATATAAATGTATGTGTGTATATGTGTTTTATCTATAATACGTATGTAAATATATGCTTTGTGTGACCCATCCTCTTCCCCACATATCTATGACCTCAAATTCTGCTCACCCTTCAAGACTCAAACTCCACAAAATTGTCTCAGATACACCAGGTATTCAGCTTTCCCATTCTCTCACAGCCCTTTTGAACCTCTGGTCCTACACTTATCCTATCCTAATTGTACTCAATTAAACTATGTAAGCATCTATCTTTTTTAATTTTTTTAATCTTTATTTATTTTTGAGTGTGAGAGGGAGACAGAGTGCAAGCAGGCAAAGAGCAGAGAGAAAGGGAGACAGAGAATCCCAGGGGTCTCCAGGCTCTGAGCTGTCAGCACACAGCCTGATGTGGGGCTTAAACTCATGAACCACAAGATCACAACCTTAGCTGAAGTCAGACATTTAATTGACTGAGCCACCCAGGCACCCCTGTAAGCATCTATCATCTTTATCTCTGGGTTTCTGCACTCCTGAAAGATGGGAAATACCATCTTACTTCTTGCTATGTTTCTCTCAAAGACCACTACAGCAACTTAAAATGTAGGAATTAAATAGATATTGAGCAAAATATATGTCTTTGTCAAGCAACTCTTTGGGCAGGGCACATAGAGTTCTGCTTGATGGAGTACCGAGATTCTATGTACATATGCAAAAAGCACTGCCTTCAACTTTAGAGTTCACATTCATCTTATTAAATATTAAAATGAGCTCTCTGTAGAGTACTACCTCTTACTGTCACTTGATTAACTGCACTATAAAGTTATTTTATAATGCCAGAGAAAGTGCTAAGTATTCAAGACATCAAAAGACTTTACCACGGGTCTTAGAATGTAGAGGCCTTAAGATCTTAAAACCAGAATTAAATTAACTGTAGAGATAGAGAAGCCAAAATACTTTTCACATTGGCTGGCCTCGTGAAGAATTTTCTATTTTCATTCTTTTTCGAGCCACAATGTAAAGATCCAGTTTTTGTATTTTGTACAATATAATAGAATTGCTAAATAATCTAATAAAGTGCATAGATAGTACAAATCTATTATGGAAACAAGAAAATTAGGGGGCACAAGAAACATTATTTTCCTGCATTTCATATCCAAGTATCTCTTATAGTGAATATTCTGTCCTTCCATTTTTAATGTTCTAACTCTGACTGACTCTCATATTCCTATTCTCACATTACTGCTTCCTGGTTATTCTTCTTTCCCCATTTCTTTTCTTACTAGGCTGTCAGGAAGGTAGTTACAAATTAATATTAGTCTTGTCACCTGCAGGTTCAGAATTGTAAAGTATTGTGGCCCACCATCAATCCTAGACTTTCAGTTGTCACATCAACCCTCCCCACCTATCCTGCACGACCATGACCTTTCCTCTACCACAAGTATCTGTCTAGTCTCATCTTAGGGTACTCAGTTAGGCGAGGGGCTCTTCACACTTGCAGAAGTCTTACTTATTTTCATATCTTCAACTATGTTCATATTTTTCTGTATACTTGGAACGTTCTTCAGTTTAATTCACTTCCACAAACATTAACTGAGTACCTAATGTTTACCAGAGACTGTGCTATGTCCTAGGGACACAAAAATGTAAATATGGAGCAGTTGCCTTTAAGGATAGTTCATTCTTTTAATCTCTCTTTGTCAATCCTTTGGTCTTTCCTGTACATGCTACTTACAATACTTCTGAGAAAAAAATTTCTGATTTAACTGACCTGATGCTGCTCATTCTTTTACTCCATATATTCTCTTACTCCATATTCCATATTTCTTCTTCAGTTGTGTTATGTCATCTGTAACTTCTTAGGCCAGATTTTTATCTGGGAAATGCTTTGAAAATTCTAGAACTTGTAATAATATTCATGTGGGATCCAAGGAATTTAACAAAAATCCCCTACCCCTGAACAAGCAGAGCAAGACTAACTCCAGTTTGTGCTACACCCATCATCTCATGTATAACCCCCCCTACTTATTGCTTAAGACACTCCCCCACCCTAGTCAAGCCACTGAGCACACCCTTACTGGAAACAGGCTCATATAGGAATGCGGAACCCCTAACCGCCAAAGAATGTAAACCCTGTCTTTTGCCCGCCAAACTTGCGTGCCAATTCTGACCAGAATGATAGGCTAGTTCAAACAGTTACTATAGGCTAAATTGTAATTCATTTGGCCACCTGCGTGTGGACTGACATGAATGTGCAACTTTCTGTGTGTGTTACAATCTCATTGGCCACTGGCCCCTATAAAACTGCTATGCCTTTTAACCTAGGGGTCCAAGTCCCTGTTCCTTTGTGTCGGGTATACTTGGGCCCAAGCTCGAGCTTGCAAGTAAACCCTCGTACGTTTGCATCTGTATTGGCTCCTTGGTGGTCTCTCGGATTGGAAATCGGGGGCATTACATTCATATTTCCTAAATTATTTAATAGGTCACTTAATAGGTATATTTAAAGCATCTTTATGCTCTGAAACTTTTACATATAAAAATTTTATACCCTGCGGAGTTCTGGAAGAGACTAATCTATAGTGAAAATAATCAGAAGAGTTGTTGCTTCTGAGATAATGGGGACAGTGATTGACAGGGAGGGGGCACAACAAATGGAACTTTCTGTGCTTAAAGTTTGCATTACACAGGAGTATATATTCATCTAAATTCATAAAGTACCAAGATTTTGTCCTTTTTGTTGTATATAAATTTTACTTTTTTATGTCTTTGTTTTGTATTTATTTCTTAGCTGTTTTATGCCTTTCCTTCATAGGGTGAAGTCCTGAACAAAGGAGGTTCTGTCCTCTTGGAACTTGGGGGCTAGCACAGTGGTACACAGAAGCATTCAGATGAAGCTCGCTGAAGCCTCTCTTTTTGGGTTCTTATACAGGCTTCATTACACAGGTATGATTGATTAACTCATTAGCTAGAGTGATTGATTCAACCTCTAGCCCTCTCCTCTCTCAGAAAAGCAGGGAATAGGACTGAAAATTCCAACCCTCTCATTTAAGGTTGTTTCTCCTGGCAACCAGATTGCATTCTTAGGTGCTTTCCAAAAGTCACCTTCTTTAACATAAACCCAGTTGTGATGGAAAGGGATTTGTTATGAATAACAACACACCCATTTCACCTATATGGCCCCAGCATTTTCTGGAACTGAGGGCAAGAGACCAAATATTATAACAAAAGATGCTCCATTGCTCTTATCAGGAAAGTCTAAGGGTTTGGGGAGCTGTGAGCCAGGAACTGTGGATGAAGACCAAATATGTAGAAGGAACATACTGTGGCTATCTGAATGACCAAATATTTATAATTTACTTTCTCTGATGATCAGAAAGGATTTTTTTGGAGGACATGCGGGGGGGGGGGGGTGGTGGTGGTGGGGAATTAGATTTAGAAGGTGTCTTAGTCCCTTTTAAGCTACTATAACAGAGTACCATAGACCCGGTGGTTTATAAATAATAGAGACTTATTTCTCACAGTTTCGTTGGCTAGGAAGTCCAAGATCAAGGTGCTGGTAGATAGTGTCTGGTGAAGGCCTGTTTACAGATGGCTGTTTTGCTTTGTCCTCACATGGCAGAAAGGGGCAAGAGAGCTCTTTGGGTCCTCTTTTAAAAGGGCAATAACCTCATTCAGGAATGCTCCAATATCATGATCTAATCACATCCCATAGGTCCCACCTGAAAATACCATCACTGGAGATTAAGTTTCAACACAAATTTTGGGGGGGGGGGGACACACACATTCAGTCTATAGCTGGAAGTACCTTTTTTTTTTTCTGTGGTAACAGAAATATTTATAATTCCCTTTCTAAAATCCACAGAATTTGTTCAGACAATTCACATTAAATCCCATAAGGGAAAAAATTGCACGCCAGATTCTTGCTATAAACTCATCCTACAGATGAGGAGAACAAAAGCAAAAGAAATGTAGATAAAATTAAATTTTCTTACAACTTGCAGCCCACTGATAAACACCTGAGACAAGCAGAGTGACATTCCTCAGGAACTCACAACCGCCTTAACATTAATGCTTTGCTAGAGGCAAAAAACAACCTTAGCTTGACAACAGCCAAATCTCTAGGATCTGGTAAATCTTCTTTAACATATGAAAAGCCCTTTAGAAACTTCCTTTATCTCTACCTCTCCATTTAAGAGTATATAATCAATCACTCCTCACAATCACAGTACAGCTCTTTGTACCCCTGGTTCCTGTCCCTGTGCTTTAATAAAAATTTCCTTTCTTGCACGCAAAATGTCTCAAGAATTCGTTCTTGACCATTCACTCCTGGCCCACAACACATCACTACTGTGTGCATGAGAAAGTATTTTTTGTACTGTAAATGAGAGCAATGTCCCCCAAAGCTCAGGCTGTTAGGGTAAAAACATTTGAGAATTCTAGATTATCTTATTTTTTTAATTGGTAATAAAATAATGATGCCCAGGTTAAACAGTTTCAGTTCTGCTACACTGCATGCATACAACGCACTTAATTTGTAGTGGTGGGAAAATCTATGGTTTCCATTACATATATGGAGGGAAGAAACTCCATGAGTGTTCCTGTAGCTGAAAAGGGAAACTATGACCATTGAACCATCAGAAATTGCCATCTTCTAGATCAAAATCTGGAAAAATTGGTAATTTTATATGGTTCAACTTAATGTATACTGTCTGGGGAACATGTGATGGGTTTTGGTAGTTAGCATGAGAGTTTGAGCATGGATAGAGATTTCTCACTAAGTTTATGGATAGTGAGAAAAGCTCTTAGAAGGTAAGGTATGGGAAATTTTTTTGATAATATTAATTAGAACAAATCAGGGTTAAGATATTTAACAGATCATCTTCTGTTACTAGGCATCAGGAGACAGTTTCCTAGACTGGCTCCTCATATACTTGGAAATGCTATTAAATCCAATTAGTATTCATCCTACCTCCATATATCTAAATATATCTGTTAAAAGCTTAATATTTACCAAGCATAGTATAAGTTTTGAAATCCACCAAAGAAAACACACAAAGCTTATTCTAAAGGATATAGAGCTCTATTAAGATACTGAATAATTACTCAACAGTTATCAGGTATCTGCCTTTTGTCATATCTGATAAATTCAGGATGGGGCAGTAAATTTTAGTAGGAATAATCTGAAAAATTCAAATTTGAGATGACTTTGCAAGGAATACTACATAGAGTTGTACTGTTTTCCAATGTACAAAGTAGAATGAAGACGACTAGACAAGGGAGCAAAAGTGCTCTGGTATGATGCTGTGTCCATCTAGAAGAGATTCAATTTTCTAATTTTTACATAGGTGTCCAATGGGTAAGTGAGGTCCAACAAAATGAGAGATAAGGTGGAAATGCCTAGTTGGTAGTTACTCAAAACTGCATCTCAAAAAATTATTTTAAAAGCCAAAAGCTATTTACCTCCATCATTCTGGCCCCAGTCCACATTCGGGGATGGAGAAGAGATTTTTACTTATTATTTCAGTTTTTGAGTGGTACCCATATTTGTAATTGTAGACACAATTCATTTTAAATTAGAAGAGTCCTTAGAAAGTCATCGAGTTGACATGGAATTCTACAATGGGACAGAGATATAGGGAAGTAATCTTTTTCAAGATCCTATGGAGTATACAAGTATGTCACTGAGGGCAGGCCAAGTTTTTCTGTAGTAATAATCCTAATCCCAGAGTTTTAAAATAATGAAAATTTCTTGCTCAATCTATACATTGGACAAGTGGCTGTACTCACTAGTCTCTCAGGGATCCAGGCTGTACCTGGATGGAGGCTGTATTCCTGCAGTACAAGGAAGGGGTACACTGTCTTCTGTAAGCTTCCATGAAGAAGTAACACATCACTTCTGATCATATTTTCATTTGTTAAAGCAAAGGAGACAGAGTTCGATCCTGGCATGCACATAGAAGAACTGGCAGACTTGTGAAAACCCTAATGCCTATTATACCAGGTTAGGAAAAGACCCAAACAGCTTGTACCCATATTCAAATATGAGTTCAAGAAGTCTGTCCAAAGTCAAGTATAAATTATTTGAATTATATGTTCACTAAAAAATCTTCACGGTATCAATGTTAAATACATAGAAAGTGGCTATCTTCCTTTTGATCTGTAACATGTTAATAGCTGGAAGAACAAAATATTATTTCATAATGGATACATTTTTTAAAAAATTTTGATACAGAGTATAAATCATGTAAAATATTCCACTATCTACTATAGAAAAATTATTTATTTTCTATTCAAAAGAAGAAAAAAAATAACCCACAACACTATTTCTCCTCTCTTCCATAACAGTTTATTCTGGTTACAATCTAAAGACCTTCATTTATTGGATACACTAAAATAAAAGGCTTATTACATTTTGACATTTGATTTCCTCTTTTCAGTACACAGATCTTCCTTGACTTATGACGTGGTTACATCTTGCTAAACCCAATCTAAGTAGAAAGTATCATTTAGTTGAAAATGCATTTAATAAACCTAACTTGCGAAAATAGCTTAGCCTAGCCTACCTTAAACAAGGTACGCTTGCATTAGCCTACATTGGGCAGAATCATTTAGCACAAAGCCTTTTTTTCTAATAAATAAATAAACTGAATATTTCAGGTAGTTTATTGAAAACTGTATTGAAAGTGAAAAACAGAGTATTTGTTAACCCTGTTGTTTACCCTGGTGATCCTGTGGCTGACAGGAAATAGTGGCTCTCTGCTGCTGTGCAGCATCACAGGAGAGGATCCACTGCTTATTGCTAGCCTGGGAAAAGATCAAAATTCAAAACTCAAGTATTCTAGTTTCTACTGAATTTATATCAGCTTTCACCTTTACAGTTTGAACACCTTAAGTCAAACCATCATAAGTTGAGAGCCGTCTATACTACACAGACTAGCTGCAGCAGGCACTGTCTTTCACACACCAAAAGCCACTTTCTTTTCCCTTTCCAGTAGAAAACAGATTTGTTTCAGTGCCCACTCTTCCCATAGAAGACCTGGGAGAAATCTTAATTGCTCAAATCTAATCACTGTGGTACCAGCCATTCCCCTTGCTAGTGTTGTATTTAGAAATGAATATATGACCCTTGTGACCAATGAGGAGTGGATTTCTAGGCAATCTTTCTTCACACTTAAAAATAAGTTCAAACAGGGGTGCCTCGGTGGCTCCACGGGTTAAACAACTGACTCTTGATTTCGCCTCAGGTCATGATCTTATGGTTCAGTTCGTGGAATCCAGCCACATTCTGGGCTCAGCACTGACAGCATGGAGCCTGCTTGGGATTCTTTCTCTCTCTCTCTGCCCCTGCCCTGCTTGTGCTCGCTCTCTCCCACTTGAAATTAAAAACTTGAAACAGTAATTTTTCTTGCTGGATATTGTCAAATCTGTGTGGGATGCTTGGAACTATGGCAGCCATCATATGACAAAGCAAGACGTTACGAACAGGTTGAGTAAGATAGAAGGCCTTTAAGTCCACTGGGCTCTATTCCTTGTTAGGTAAAACTATGCATTCCCTAATTTTTTACATCAGTGTTTCTCAAAATACTAGTCTCAAACAAGATCCACAGCTATTGCCTTTTCATCAAAGTTTGTCTACAAAAAGTATCAGATGGACTAAACAGTGTGGGCAGTGACGTAGCTCAGTTACATTTTGGCACAAACTCCTTTCATTGAGTCTGCAGTAACTGGATTACTTCAATATACATTTGGTTGGAGAAACCAATTCAGCGAGTCTTTGGGGAAAAACTTTTTTATCTAGAAAACATGGAGACATACACTATTTTGGCATGCAGATTAGGCCTGGGATTTGCTCTTTTTAAGTAGTTTTATCATTCTTGGTTTCTACTCAATAAATGTTCATTGACCACTCACTAAATTATACATGCAGGATACATGAATAAATAAGTCTCCCTGGTCTCAGAAATATACCCTGGTATGAGAGACAGGGAAGGAAATCAGTAATTACACTACATGCTGAGCTGCTTGGAAAGCTGTTTACAAAGTGTTGGAGACTTATGTGTAATGTGTTTGGGATATTGGGGAGGAATCATCAGGATAAAGCTTTACAGAAAATGTGGCACCTGAGCTAACAAGATTTGGAGGAGGTACATAAAACTGGAGCTATATAGCTAGGATGATAATGAAACTGTAGGGAAATGACTGAATGACATACCAAGGAGCTGGCATTTTACTGATGGTGACAGCTTACTATAAGATCAGACTTCGGGTGCCTGGGTGGCTCAGTCGGTTAAGCGGCCGACTTCAGTTCAGGTCACGATCTCGCGGTCCGTGAGTTCGAGCCCTGCGTCTGGCTCTGGGCTGACGGCTCAGAGCCTGGAGGCTGCTTCGGATTCTGTGTCTCCCTCTCTCTCTGCCCCTCCCCCGTTCATGCTGTGTCTCTCTCTGTCTCAAAAATAAATAAAACGTTAAAAAAAAAATTTAAAAAAAATCAGACTTGCATTTTACTAACATGCTCTCAGGCATTCTTGGACACGGTAAGATTAAACTATCAGCTGGATACTTAGAACTGTAGCTGGAGTAACTGAAAATACCAACCCACAACTGTAGAAAGGCTGTGGGATCAACTAGAACAACTTAAATAATGTGTTTCCTCTACCTCACCTGTTTTTCAGTTAAATAGTCCACATTAGGCACTTAAAGAAATTTGCCTAAATAAGACCTAATTCCATTTCTAATCTTTGAAACTAAATACATGTAACAGGAAGTGAGGCAGTCTCTTGAAGACGATATACGATCAAGCCTGGTTTTGAATCCAAGCATCTTAAGTCCTAAACCTGTATTAATTAACTGCATTTGTTCTGCCTCTGTAGCAAATTTTTTTTTTTTTCCCTGCTTTGGGGTGGCCAAAGCTTAATTATGGAAACAATAATAGTTTTCTTAAAAGCAAATGGCTGGGTTTTGGCCCCTTGCAACATCCCTAATCAGGTATTCTGTAGTCAAGGAAGCATCCCTGTGGGGTACTTTACTTTGCCTAGCTTAGTTTCAGACGTGCGTGTATGAGTCTTTCCAGTTTAAGTTTTCCAAAAGAATCTGGATTTTTATGAGAATCTTGTAGTTTTAAGTGTTGGCTTGAATTTTGAAAAGACAGTTTAGGGGAAAAAAGAAGAAAAAAACCAAAAACATTCTGTGGTGGTTTTTCAAAAAAAGCCAAGCCGGTACTTTAAAATATGGTAGATGGAAGCATATTCTTATATGAAATGGTCATGGTTATGTGTCAACTTGACTGAGCCATGTGTCCAGGTATTTGGTCAAACATTATTCTGGATATGTGTGGTGTTTTTTGGAGATTAACATTTAAATTGAATAAGTTTCATTAAAGCTTGATTATTCTCCATAATGTGGGTTAGCCTCATCCAATCAGTAGGAGACCTTAAAAAAAAAAGACAGGGGTACCTGGGTGGCTCAGTTGGTTGATCATCTGACTTTGGCTTAGGTCGTGATCTCACAGTTCTTGAGTGTAAGCCCTGCATCAGGCTTGTTGCTATCAGTGCAGAGCCTGCTTCACATCTTGTGGGGCTCCAATTTACAACCCTAAGATCAAGAGTCTCATGCCCTGAGCTAGCCAGGTACCCCCTGGAAGAGGAAATTCTGCCAAGATACATTTGGACTGGAAAAGCAACTTTTCTCTGGATCTCCAGCCTTCAGCGCTACCCACCAGAGTTTGGACCTGTCAAGGCTCCACAATCACATGACCCAGTTTCTTAAAACAAATCTTTCTACATACATATCCCATTTGGTGTTTTCTGAGTATACTACTACTCAGTATAGCTGCTGAATGAAGCCTTTTTATGATGGGGCAATCTGTGCTCCTCTCCCAGGATGGGCAAAGTAGGTTTTTCCCTCATTCATGTAAAATCCTCAAATACTGTAACTTAGGAAGACAAATATAATAAATCAGATGTTATCTACCTAGACTCTGCTGTGCAATCAATAGTAAGTAAAGTCTGATTTATATTTTACATCAGAAAAAAATCATTTAGGACTTGCCAGAAATTAAAATGTTTTTATATAGTTATTGAATCTCAAAATACAAGATATACACTATTCCTAGATCCTCCAAAAAAATGAAGACAGCTAAATTTGTAATTTAATGGCACAGATCTGAACCAAGAATTTGAAATCATTTTATGAACCTTAAACTTCCTACTTTCCCAAAGATAGAAAGCCGTAATGTTACAAAAACGCAGGAAGACATCTGATTCATTAATGGATAATCAAAAACAAAAACAAAAACAAAAAAACAAAAGGACAATCACATGCAAGTACAGAGAATAAGCCAGGCAAAGTCATAAAGATTTAATTGTATCTATACTTAAATGGTTGTTATGTAGCTATTGAAGAGTGTAAGATAGGCCCTGTCACATAAACTGAGAAGTGTGTTTTTAGAGCTCCAGCAAATTAGTAGTTTAACATTAGGGTATATAGGAACTCTAATGTTATGGTGAGGCAGCTCTTTTGTTCCATGAAGAAATGTAGAACCACCCACAGCAATTTTTTAAGAATCCACAGAGACTTTCTTGTAATTATTCTAGTTTTTAAACACTGCTTTAAAAACTATAGCCCCCCAACCTGGGTGGCTCAGTTGGTTAGGCGACCGCCTTCGGCTCAGGTCATGATCTCACAGTTTGTGAGTTCGAGCCCCACATTGGGCTCTGTGCTGACAGCTCCCAGCCTGGAGCCTACATCAGATTCTGTGTCTTGCCCTCTCTTTACCCCTCCCCTGCTCATGCTCTGTGTCTCTCTCTCAATAATAAATAAACGTTAAAAAAAAAACAAAAACCCAAAAACAAAAAAACAAACATAGCCCCCCAATCACCAAAAAGTCTAGAGCTCAAATACACCACTAGTTTACAACCTCCATTTTATGGCATTCTAATACAAGTGGTATTCTAAAAGTGACCAAACTAGGATTAAAACATTCTGCAACTACCTTTTTCCTGCCCCAGTTCAAAGCTCTAGGAACTACGTCATTATATTTTAAGTAGCTAACAGCATTTTACCATCCATAACATAAATTTGATTCACGGATATAATTACTCTTCAGAGGCATCTTTTAGTCCATGTCTACTAAAGTTCAAGAATAAACTTGGGAGTATTTCTATGTTTTATCTTGCATGCTATTACATTTCATTTCAAATATTCTACTTTTATTCAGTCTATACAAAACTAGTGTTGGTCAATAGCAAATTTATCAAGGCAAAAAATTTAGTTTTAGATCACAAGTCTGGAGGGAAAAAAGCTCTTGGACTTCACTCTATACACTCACTATTGGTTTTCCTCATGATTAAGTAATTGTCACTCATGAAGAAAAACAACTTTACTGCTTCAAGTAAAGACTAAATGTACACTTCTTCCTCTTTTTCAATTAAAAAAAATTATTCTGGGACAACAAAGTCAAGTTTGCATTTTATATAACATAAATTACCAACAAGGTCCTGACCTAGTAATCAAAAATTAAATCTCAAAATTTAAAACCAAGAAATAGGCTAAATTTACACATATTTTGAGCAAACAAATACTAGAACATTTCCTAAATAAAAAGTCAGCACAATTATTACATTCCAGGTTTCAGAGAAGAGGCATTAAGGATTCATGCCATAAGTTTATTTACAAACATATTGAGTATGTTGAATTCAAGAGTTGGATCCATTTTTCAAAGAGACTGCACCTCTTAAAATGCTCCTTTTCACACCTGCAAATAAAAAAAATATATATTGGTATTTAAAACGTCCCACCTATTAAAACAGAAACCATGTACTTTCATACACATATTGTTTGTCCATCAGTTTGGTACATCAGAAAGCGTTTACAGTATCATGACTTCATTCATACTGATTTGCTTCATCATATGCACCAAAATCTTTCCATTATGCATCACTTGGATAAAGAACTTCCCTTGTATATTATGAAGAATAGAGTCTTTTCTTTCCAAAGGATAGTTTTGGAATTTATTCCAATCATTCCACAGATCTTCCCAAAATGTTGCTTTGAGGCAAATTCTGATTACAATTATGCTAAATAAATCTTTTCTTCTCACACAAAGAATCTGTTAATCTTCTAGCACATAAGACTGATTGGGGTATGCACAAACATATGTTGCCCTAACGTTAATTAGTCTATCAGAACTCTACCTGGTTAAGTGTGTGAACTGAAACAAGACTGGCTAAAAATCCTGGTTCACTATCACCAGTTAATGGATATGAGGCAACTTAACATCTTTGTGTCTTAGGCCAGGTGAAGTCACCCAACCTCACAGGCTTGCTAGGTGTAACTAGATGACATTAATGTAAAGTGTGCCTGACAAACAGTAGTATCCAATATACACTGGCTTTCAGGCAAAGAAACGTTTGTTTATTGGTTCACCAACGTGTCTCCACCAAGGCCACATCTACACTAACTTCAGAAATCAGCCCTACACACTGTGTGGGTGTGATGGGGGGTATAAAGAAAAACAATGTTTTAAGATTAGAAATCCATTAATTACCTGTTTAATGGATTAATTAAAACATCCTTATTTCTTAAGCAGCTGGTGTCTTACTATAAAAAAAGGTGCAGCAAATCCAGATCCAAAGTACATAGTCATCATAACAAGTAACCGCCACTTGTTTTCCACTGAAAATGGCAAATTCTGTTGGGGAAAAAAGAGAACAACCAACAAAAATGAAACTGAATCATCTGATTTTATAGATTATAGACATACACAGGGGATGTTAGGTATTTTTTTTTTGTTTTTACATAATCAGGTTATGTATGCCATATATAATATCCTATTTCAAACATTACGTTTTACATCCTATGACCTTCATGTAGGACAACACTCTAAGGTTTAAAAAAAAAAAAAAAAAGCACTGGCTTTACTGAGCACAGGCAGTGGTCTTAACTCCGGTGTATCACACTGGTTAAGTTTTCCTTTTTACTTTAGAAAAGCCGAAAAATTTATTCTTCAGGGGACCTGTTTTAGAAAAAGAATGCACTGTTCTGGTTTGCTATTTGTTAGAAACTAGTCACCTTGTAAAGGCACACGGCAAAGTTAACTGAATTACGAAGACTGACTTTTTCATAATCAAGCGGCGCTACCATCGAAAACCCTTCTTCCGCCCTTTCCTACTAGGCCTCGATCACTGGAGGTTGTTACTGCTAACTACTCCACTTAAGCTATTGATACTTGACGCTAAATCCAACTTCAACTAAAGAGATTTAATACTTCTAATTTAGTTAACTAGCTTGGACTCGACCCACAACCACAGGCCCTCACATCCTCCTTTGTTTCCGACGACCTTCACTCCGAGTCCGGTGACCTCTAGTTCGGCTTTAAGCCACAAATATCTGCAGCATTGGCCTCAGGGACCCTCCAGATCTCGGAGGGCGCGGCGGGGAGCGCTAGGGCCAAGTGGGGCCTAAGGCTCTTCCTATTCATTCTTTTACCCGCCGACGGCGTGCAACCGGGGTCCTGCGCTTTGCCCCTGGTTCCTGGGGGAAGTTGAACTCTACCCGACGCCCCAGCTCACCTCTCCTGCTTACCGTCTCCCTCTCCACGGTCCTTGGGAGGCCTTGGAGTTCAGCAAATCGCAGCTAAGTGCCCCCTCCCCCAACGAAACGGGGCCCCTAACACACTAACCTTCCCTGGGCCCTCCTCATAGTGGCTTCTACGGACCACAGAGGTTGTGAACCTCCGGACGCTCTGTCCCAACATAGCGCTGTTGGAAGTTCTGCGAAAAGCGCAGAGCCCCTAGACGATAGAAACGACAGCACCAAACCAAATCCTCTTCTTTTCACGACCTTGTTCTCCGGTGTGTAAGACCCGGAAGGGAAGATGGGAAACGGGGAGCGGCCACAGAAAATGAGACAAGATGGTGGGGTCTGAGGATTGTGGGAATTGTAGTTCAGAACGCGGCATCGCCTTGTCGGCTCTGAAGGACTATGGGAAACGTAGTCCCACGGTAGAGCCGGATTGCTTGTGGGGGTCGGGTAGAGAGGTACTGGCTGTGTGTGTTCGGGAGGCCAGGAGGGTAAGAGCCCAAGGCGTTTCTACGTGCAATTTAGTCAAACCTGATTTCTTGTCGAGTTCTGATCAGGATTTTGGGGGCCGGATTCCAGAACAGTTGTACTGAATTGAGTGACGCAGTCTCACCGAGTTTATGGAACACAAAAATAAACTTTTACCACTTGTTTTTGGGGGATTTTTTGTTTGTTTGTTTTCTTTTAATGCTAGGAGCCTGTGATTTGCAGTACTCTGCCAGCGCTGAGAGAGGTGTATACCGTGATCTTATACGAGGAAACAAAGCATTAACTGAAGTAACCAAACACTATGTAGTACAAAATATGTCGGAGAGAAAATTGAGATGAATTGCTAAGGGAAGGATTCCTGAAAAATATAGGTTATTAAATAGAACAGAATTAGAGACAGGGCAAAGCAAACTCAAGGCCGATGTATGGCATGTTCAGAGAGTGAAAGAGAAAAGCAGTTTCTTATATCTGGAGTTAGCCTGGCCTGAGGATTGGTGTTCTGCTGAACATAAACAATTTCACAGAACATCAGCATCAGACGAAGTTACTCTGTGTCAGCGATGGATCAAGGAAAGAGTAAGATCACTCCATTTTCATATCTGAACATAGACAAAACATAACATCGTCCAAGTAACAAAAATGACCAAACATCACCATATCCAGTCTAACATGATGAGTTCTGTCTCTTCACCAATTACCACCTTAACCTTGGATTAGTCTTTCTTTTTGCTAAGTGAGATTTGGTAAGATAGACATAGTCACAGAAAACAAGCCCAAATCTTGTTAAGTCTTGACATCTTTTTACTGAGATGCCCATAGCTCTTCATGGTATTTGGTTTCCCTTGATGCAGTGAGTAATAACCCAGCTTGTTCAATTGTAAGTGTGTTTCTGGTGGTCTTTGACTAGTGGGATTGGGAAGTGATATATAAGGCTGGGAAAGTGGTATTAGGTTAAATGGTGAAGAGCCCTGCTAACCTAAGCTTTATGTTATTCATCTGTGGGAGAGCATATATTGTCCTAGATGGCTCATTAATACAGCAGCAGTAAATAAAGTCTTGCTTTGAAAACTGGGTATAAAATATATACATTAACATATACTTTACTTATCTTCTGTAAGAGGAAAGTGATGCTTCCCCATCTCCAACCGCCCCCTGCCCCTGCAAAAAAAAACTCCACTTTAAAAAATTAATAAGTTTATTTCTACAAGTAACTTCTGATTAAGTAGAGACGCATGTAATGCATTATAACTGGTGTTCTCCTCCTAATAGAGGATGTAAGACATTAAAAATTTTTAAATGTCCTGTTCAGGGCTTTTATATATTAAAGGATTCTTATCTGACTATAATTGGGAAATGTTTTCACATTTAGTATTTCTGAATTGTCCCTTTCAGTCTAATGAATGTAATATCCCCTGTATATTTGGTTCACTGTTAGTTCTAATTCGTACTGTTTGAGTCTCCCCTGCATATCTGGCTTTCGTCTAACTCCAAAGGGAACTCCGGGATAGATTCTAGCAAATGGCCTCAGAACTGTCAGCCTCCTCATGGGTCCTGTGCCAAAATAGATAGCTGCAAATCCTTTCATCAAGATATAGAGCCTGCCTTCTCATCCCAAATCTGGGTGGACTCTGACTATTTTGACCAAGAGAATTTGTTATAAGTGACACTGTACCAGTGTCCTGCCCAGGTCTTATGATATTGACAGCGTCCTTTCCTGTCTTTTGGAACACTTGCCCTGGGAACTCTGAACATTCGTGTAAGAAGTTTGACTACTTTTATGGAGAGGCCTCCTGGAGAGTCCCCAGAAGTCGACCAAAAGTAGGTAAAAGGGGTCAGCTCAGGTGTCAGGCATGGGAGTGAGTTATCCCGGATCCTCCAGCTCAGTCCAGCTGCCTGCTGAAATTCCTCAGTGAGTGTCCCTGGTCAATGCGATTTGAGGAAGAGTTGCCCAGTAGAGCTCTGCCCAAAATTCTGATCTACAAATTTGTGAGATAAAATAAAATGATTGTTCTTCCAAGCCATTAAATTTGTGATAGTTTGGAGGTACCTGGGTGGCTCAGTCAGTTAAACTTCTGACTCTTGATTTTGGCTCAGGTCATGATCTCACCATTTGTGGGATTGAGCCCCATGTCAGGCTCTGTGCTGACAGTGCAGAGTCTGCTTAGGCTTCTCTCTCTCTCCCCATCTCTCTCTGCCTTTCCCCTGCTCATGCCTGTGTGCGTGCTCTCTCTCTCACTCTCAAAATAAATAAATATTAGAAAAATTTAAATTTGTTAAGTTAAATTTAAATTTAAATAGTTAAGCAATAGTGAATTACCAGGACAGACACCTAGAAGTAACACAGCCATTTTATTTAAGGAAATCACCTGCCATTGGAAGAACACACTTTCTTATCGTCAATCTATATTTAGGAATC
This sequence comes from Prionailurus bengalensis, assembly GCF_016509475.1. Lineage (NCBI taxonomy): Eukaryota > Metazoa > Chordata > Mammalia > Carnivora > Felidae > Prionailurus > Prionailurus bengalensis. The sequence goes on along the minus strand of NC_057343.1, from coordinate 150,200,801 downwards.
AGTTATGTTACATAAAACATTTATCTTTGCTTAATACATACCTTTCTGTCAGATGATGCTTCTATGATAATTCTCTAGGGGTAACGGAAATGACTGTGCTGAACATATCAAAACATGGAACATCTGGGAAGCAGAGTGGCTCCATTTGATGGTGATACAGCAGCTGGCATAATTCAGGGAGTGCTAAATACCCTCAGAAAGTCATGGTGCAGCTTTTTGATGCTCTTGGTAACTAGAAGGTAAATGGAATGGGATTGAAAGTTGGTGAGATCACTTATTCCTTGCATGATTACTCACCTTTTTGTTAATGGCTAGATATTACCCACAGAATACATTCTTGATAGTTATTTAAAAATATTTTCTAAAGAATGTTTTTGTCATAAAGCCAAACTGAACTCTAGAGAAAATTTCTTATTAGTTTCCATATCATTTTTCTTCATTGCTAATTAGTGACCAATTAATAAATTAGTTAAATAGCTAAGATACTCTGAGTTTTGGGGTTTTAAGCTAATCTCAATCTCTTAAAATTCGCTATGGAGGGAAGGAAAAGTTTTAAGAAATTTGTTAATCTTCTTTTTTGAATAGGCATTGTGTGTGGTAAATTAAAGATGGCCACAATTTCTTTGTAACTCTTACCTTTGAGAGGTGGGTTCTAACTCCCCCCACTCTTGACCTTAGAGACCTGCTTGACCAATAGAATGCAATAGAGTAATATTCAGATATTTCTGAAGCTGACTTATCAAAAGCTTTGAAGTTTCCATTCAGGCAACTTGGAATGTTTTCTTGAGAGGAGACAGCCACCATGTAAGAAGTCTAGCTACCCTGAGTGTACCAGGACTGTAAGGGAACCCAAGCGAACCCTTTGGAGAAGCCTCATGGGGGGAGGGGGAGGAAATGAGGGGGAAAAATAGGCCAGATCAGCTTCCAGCTCTTCCTGCCATATCCTAGCCTGGACACTAGATATATGAGTAAAGAAGCCTTCAGGTGACTCCAGCCACAGTTATGATTTGCCTATGATTTTATGAGCTATGTTAAACAAGAACTGCCCAGCTGAGCCCATCAACCTCCAGAACTATAAGAGAAAAAAATAAAATATTGTTTTAAGCTGCTAAGTTTGGGGTAGTTTGTTATATAGGAGTACAAAACCTGGAACAGGTATCATGCACTATTTATTGGTCTAACAATCTAAATTTAGTCATTATAGTTGGCAAGAAAAATGTGAATTATCTTAGAGAAAACTTTTGATTCAGTATGATACTCTTTTGCTATAAAATGAATTTCAAGAGAAATGAGACATTTCACATATTGGTACAAAATAGAAAACATCTTTAGGGACATGAAGTTTACTCCAAAGTTATATTTTAAAAATAAAATCCAATTATTTTAAGTACTGAGTAGGGTGTATATCATAGAGTGAGCAGTGTACTTTCTAGACCCAGAGGAGTCTTTGGAGACTGAAGTTACATTATATAGAACAGTATTTCTAAAAATTAAAGTACAATATTTGTCATTTCTCTCAACAGCTACTATATAAGATTTTTAAGAACTAGGTTAGAGTTTATTTAGAAAGGGATTCTTTAGTAAAGAAATTATGTTTCTATCCTACATTGAAAAACTCAAGTTAACATGTTTCTTTTGGTCTTAAATTTTTAGAATATCTCATACTACAGAATTAAAATCAGAACTCTGTGTTAACTTGTATTTGAAATTTTACATTTGTAGGGGAAAATAACACCTGGTTTTAGGAAAAGACAAAATGTAATTCCACTGTAGCAATCAGGGTTGGAAAATATTCTGCCAGCCTTTTGAATGATTTAGTGATGACCAACTGGAAGAAAAAGTTATGCCCAAAAAATGCTTACTTGATCAAGCTGTGCATTTTACTCTTCCTCTTGTTTCATTACTTTTGAATACCATTATTTCCTTAAAAGCATTTCATGTTTCTTATTCCAATGTTATTTCTTAATCTCAAATGTAGGTTTAAGGACGATTCACTTTTTTGACAGATCAACTCCTAATATAATTATTTGTCATTCAGTGTTGGCAGGTAGAGGTAGATACATTTGTATAAGATGAATACAGAAACTAACACTTCTCAATTTGAAAGTCATTGATTCTAACTATATTTATGTTCCATCTCCATCTTGACTTAACTTGCAGTGGTATTTATCATTGTTTTGAACAGGTTTCTTTAAATTTACCATGGCATTTCCCCGTTGTCTCCATAACTGGGATACTAAGTGATTAAATGGTTTATTTATTTAGTTTAGAGAAACACATAATTTAAGTGAGGAAGGGAATTTTGAAAATCAATTTGATGCATCATTCTAAAGGAAATGCTTTTTTTTGTTAGAGTAGAAGAAAAACAGGAAATAAATGGGAATAGAATGAACTTTGGTGCATTACATGTGGTGATTGTGAAGGATTGTGCCAATAAGGATCCCATCTTTTTTTTTTTTTTCAGATTTATTTATTTTTGAGAGAGGGAGAAAGCACGAGTGGAGGAGGGGCAGAGAGAGAGGGAGAGAGAGAGAATCCAAAGCAGACACACCACTGACAGCACAGAGCCCTATGTGGGGCTTGAACCCACTAACCGTGAGATCATGACCTGAGCTGAAGTTGGGTACTTAACCAACTGAGCCACCTAGGTGCCCCCCAACCTTTTTTTTTTTTTTAAAGATTTATGGAAATCTTTATTTATAACCAGGTCCATTACTGCTGGTCAATGCATGTTAAGCTGCTGCTATATTTTGACCAGAAATTACATCAAAGGCACCCCTTTTTCTCTGGACCATGGATTGGCAACTATATGGTTAATACAGCCCATCAAGATGTGCTTGTTTATGCTATAACAGTTTCTGTATTTGGCTTTTCACTTTGAACTAACAATTAAGAAAAATGGGAATTTCTTGAGAATATTTATGCAGTTTGAGAAAATTATTACTGAACTCACCAAACATTATTTTAATCATTTCAACTAATTATAAAATTATTCCATAGGGTAGGTTAGGTTTAATTTGCAGTTCTCTCCATATCTGTCAATTAAACTAGACCCTCACTGAACAGCATGCTAAAACTGCTTCATCGAACGTGAGTTGTGCTCAGCATCTTCTTACCACTTTGTACTAAGAGATTTTATAAATATCAGACTTATGAATCTTATTGCTGGGTTTACTGTGGAGGTTGTTTCTCTCCCCACCCCCTCCTTGTAGGATGTGTTTCAATACATTTCACATTGTCATTTTTAAGGCCCCATAGGACAAATTTTTCTCTGGTCTGAAAACTAGAATAAACATGCCTCTCCTGGGTAGCTGATTTGCTTCTGCCTTATGAGCACTGTGAATAACAAACTTGATTGTAATTTCCTCCTTGTACTGGTTCCTAGAATGTTAGAACCAAAAGTGTGACCTATCTTTAGTGGAGACGATGGATCTATTTCGCGTATCTCACTCCCGGCTCCATCTACTTTTCTAAATTTATTTACCTTTGTTTCACATTCCTCCCCAATTTTAAATTTATTTTATCTTGTTATATGGTATGTGTCTTTTTGTTCTGTACCTCAGATGTTTTCTGGAACAATATTAGCATGTAAATAAACTAAAACATCATAAATTTTTTCTCACATAGCGAGTTGTTGCAGTATTACTTACTTTATCAGTTTTCTCTTTTTTGCTTTATGGAGCCTGGGCTAAGTAAGGTAATTAAAGCTGGCTAATATACCAAATGATCCCCCGATTTTAATGGCTTAATACAGCGAAGATTTATTTCTCACTATGTCACAGTCGGAATCAGATGTTCAGCATGCCATCTTCCACATGGTGATTCAAGTGTCATCATCCTCTTGTGCCTCCACTCAGTCCTCTGGGTTGACCCTGCTTGCCACCATGCTAAGAAAGAGAAAGTAGTGACTCACACAGGGTTGTGAGGGACCAGCTCAAGCGTGCACCACTTGTGCCAAATTCTATTATCTGAATCAGTCATATACTACCATCCAGATGCAGGGAGTCTGAGGAATTGAGACCTTTGTGTGTCCTAGAGGAAATTGGAAACGGTTTGGTTGAACAGATAGCATCTCCTCTACAGAGACCTAGTTTCTTCCTGAAATCTTATACAGTGCCTCTATAAGAATTCAATTTCCACTTGTTATATATACTCTCAGAACTTTGCTAAAGTGGTTCTGAATTGTCATAATTCTTGTATAATTTCTTGGTCTTGCACATTTCCCCAGAGTTGCACACTCCAGGCAATGTATTATAACCTGGAATCAGACTGACATGGATTCAAATGCACAATCTACCCTAACTATTTAGCTTTGGGCAAGTTGCATGACCTTCCCGTATCTTTCAAATGGGGACAATAATGTTCCTTACTTTATAGGGTTACTGGAAGGGTTAATGGACATATTTGCTGCTTCGAACTGTTATATTATCAAATTCCCCATAACAACTCCCTTTTGGGATCCCCCTCCATATGTCACTTTTTAATTGATTTTCTGTCTTTCTCAGTGGATTGACCGTTGAAGTATGTAGTTCTGAAATATAAAGAAGTCTAATGCTCTACTTGCATGTAAGCTCTCAGGGCACCAAGTTTTGTTTTCTTCTGATCACCCATGTGTCTATGTCTCCATAGAGACACTCCTTGAAATGTTTGCTGAAACCAATGAACAAATTATGTAGCAGTTTTTGAATTTAAATACAAATACTATATTTTGAGGGTGAGGTTATGATTTAGTTTTTAAAATCCACTTTATTGAGCCACTAATTATGTGCAATAAAACATATCTATTTAGAGTGTACTGTTCAATCAATTTGACAACTGTATACACTTGTTAACCAATGCCATAGTTAAGATATAGAATATTTAAATCACCCATAATTTCCTTTTAGCAATAAAATATTACTTTCAAAAGGATTGATTTGTTAATTGCCTCTGAGCACCTTAAACTTGGATGCCTGGGTATTCTTAATTAAAGCCAAATTGTGTTCTATTGCAAAGTTTTTCAACAGGGGACCATTTACAGTCTGGGCTAGATAATTCTTTGTTGAAGTAATGTCCTAAACATTATAGAATGCTTGGCTACAATTTGGGCATCTACCCACTAGATGCTAGTAGCACTTCCCAAGTTATGACAACCAAATTTGTCTCCAGATGTTACCAAATGTCCTCTCTGTTGACAACAGTTGTTCTGGATTGAAAACCACTGCCCTATTCCATCTCTTCACAGCAACTTGAGTCAACATACACCTAGTCTGAGCCAATGCTTCTGCACTTGCTGGGATCCATCTGGATAACTGCAATGACTCACCCTTCTCAACAAGGGAAGGGCCAACTGCCTTAGTGTCCTGCAGTCTGCTGGCAGAGTGCCCGCTTCCTTTTCCATCATCAGTGTTTGCTATCCACTGCCTGTAGTGTTGAACATTTATAAGCTTCCATTGATCCTCCCCTCTGTTCCACAATGCATCAAGGGCAGATGGGAAGTGATATTAAAACTTGCTTCTGTTTTATTCCTATCTTATGAATCTGTGTTCTCTGGTAGCCACTCATTTAGAAGGTAATGAACCTATCCTTAGTTCCACCTTTAAAATAGACAATTAGTTTTTAATTACGTGAACACGTGTGCTTAGTGCTGTATCTGGCAATAGCAATGCGCAATACATAGCAGCTATTATTATAACTTCCACACTGCTGTTTGTGCTGCTGTTATTTTTCCCTCTTGTCTTCATGCTGAGATCAATCCTACCCTCCTCATAGTTACTGCACTTTCTCTGCTTGTATCATCAGCTTTTGTATTAAGGCCACAAAATTTGTGCTCACATGCCCCAAAGATACCTTCTCAAGCTGCCTAGGCCACCACGGCACCCCTACCCTCCTGGCCTCTTGAGTCACTGGTCACACATTTCTCAGCTTTTCATGCAAGATTTTAAAAAATGAGTTCCTTAGGAAATTCCATCACCATTTGACTGGAAAGGAACTTCTTTTCTGACTGATGTCACTAGAAAGACCATCCTATGAAGGAAAAACCCCAGACATTCTATTTCTTACAGTCTCCTAGTTTTCTTACTGAGCTTGCCTGGAAAAGCTATGGAGCTCAGTACTAGTACTGAGCACTTTGTGACTAACAAAGGAAAACACAGCATTGGATTAAAAACATGTTCTACAGGGGCACCTGGGTGGCTCAATCAGTTAAGCCTCTGACTTTGGCTCAGGTCATGGTCTCCTGGTTCTTGGGTTCCAGCCCCAAGTCGGGCTCTGTGCTGACAGCTCAGAGACTGGAGCCTGCTTCAGATTCTGTGTTTCCCTCTCTCTCTGCCCCTCCCCAGCTCATATTCTCTCTCTCTCTCTCTCTCAAAAATAAATAAACATTAAAAAAATATACATACAGTTTATTAAAGATAAATAGCTTAATTGTTAAGAAGAGAATATAAACTTAAAATGTGAGACAAAACACCTCCCTTACCAGATTAGCTCAGAATATTGTTCATTTTATTGTGAGAACCCGAACCACACAAGAAACCTTGAGTGTGAGGACTATCAGAGAAGTGTAAGTTGTTATTATTATATTCTGTATTATTTGCATATGTATAGGTTATAATAAACTTTTCCAAGTTTATATTTAAATTTATATATTTATATATAAATTTTACATATATCTATTTATATCTATATAAATAAATTATATATACATTCATTATATATATAAATTATATTTAAATTTATATATTCCAAGTCATTGCTGAAGAAGTCTGAATTTGGTATTCTTATAGCACAGCCATCAGCATTAATAAGACTTTGACGCTTAGTATCCAGGGATGCAAGATCCCAAATCCCTAATTACTCAACCTGTTGTGTCACCTGTATTTTCCAAAGTCTTTTCAGGAACTCAAAAGCTGAAATTGGAGGTTCCCCCCGCCCCGGCTTTTTCTTTGCATTCCTGCTGTAGAAATTCTATCCTGAAGGGAGGAAATGGTAGGAGAGGGTAGAGCTAAAGGTAATTTATGGTTAATAAAAAACAGGTGATGAATTAAAAGTTATTTTCCGAGGACACAGGTTTTTACTATCTGAAGTAAAATAACTGATTTGAATTATATCCACCTCTCAGAGCAGTCTTGTGCATATATTGGGAAGTTAGACAAAACCTGACTACAGGGAAATAAAAAAAATCCCAGTACTTTCTGATCATTCTCAAAAGGAAAGCAAAGTCTTTGATTCTAAAATTAGAGACAAAGGCTTAGATACACATTAAGAACAGAAGTAAGAATTTGACTTAAATTCACAATCCAAGACCTTTCCAGAAGACAACATTTCTAGGGAAGGTTGTGTGTGTGGCAGGGATTGATTCCTGGAAGCAGGAAAGAATTAGAGATTGGTAGAGCAACATGCAAGATGAAAAATGATAATATATACATAACTGCATAATTTTGTTCAGGATAAGATTTCTCTCTCTCTCTCATGTGAGTCATGGAAACTTGGTGGAAAATATACAGATTCGATGTGATTACTTTGCAACTTTAAATAACTTGGAATTCCAGGAAAGGAATGACAGATACAGGAGTTAAAGATTAAGGGTACCAAATTAATGTATATCAGGAAAATAATATGCTGGACTCCAAAGTTTAAATCATAAAGATTAAAGAGGTCTGACAAGGTGGTTTAATAATGATAATGGAGAAAATGTTCTCCATTTGGTATCTCTTAGATACCAAACTGGTCATCTTTTTGAAAGCCATGCCCTAAACCTGCTACACTTAACCTGACTTTTCTCAATGCTGCCATCATTGGAGGATTTTAATACAGCCCCTTGCCCTGCCCCATGAAGTCATAATAGCGCCACAGACAGTCTGTGTAAAACCAAATGTGTTATGTTGGTGAAACTCCAGCCTGTACCACAAATCTACTCTTCCTCCCGATTTTCTTTTCATGGGTGTCATTTCCACTCTCTGGTCATCCCACTCTAGAATATGAGAATTGTATTTGAACTTTTTTTTTTCTCTCTCTTTTCAAGGTACTCATCATTTAATGGAGAAGGATGGAAAGAAAACAAAAAGCATAGAATGTTTTAAATATCTAGAAAGAGGAGGGGTCTAGACACAAGGCTGAATACTCTTCCTCATGCACACAGAGCTGCTCAGTGTTGCAGTGCTGACCATTTTAAGTGGGTATCTCAGGGCAGACAATAGCTGTTTATTTCTGAGTCCAAGTGAAAGGATGAAAGGAAAATATTCCCTCTATATTGCTCTAAGAAAATTAAAAACTTTACACTTGATTTCCTAGCTTCTCATCTCAAGGTCACACCTGGTTGTGTATGAGCACAGTACCTACATTAAACACGGCCCTTAAGTAGAAAAATGGCGTCCTTAGTATTTCTGTTTTTGATTTCTACTCCAGTTCATGCCATGCTGTGACTCTTCTCTTCTGTACATTCCTTTCCAAGGCTCAAGAAACATACTCTTTCTGGGAAACATAGCCTTTTATCAGATCTAAAACTAGTATCTTTTTAATATATAAGAGTTAGCATTATATTGGAGTGCTAATGCTCTCTGAAGACTTTCCAAAGTAGTAAGAATCAAAGTTTAAGTGAAAGAAATGATGCTTTTACAGATAATTTCAGACAACATGAAGGAAGAAGATTCTCTGTGTTTGTTCTGTTTAATTAGGACAGACTGTTCTGGACAAAATTTAAAATATTCAGGTGATTTCTGTACCATGTACATTTTACAAAGTCATGGAAGTTTCTAGACAAAAAGTTTCTTTCCTGGGCATATGTGCAACTATAAAATTTATATATTATATTTTAGATTACATCTTTTTTAGTTATTTGAAATTAGCACATTCAATAATAATTTTTAAACAACAGTTTCACTTCTTCCATATTGACTAGAAAGGTATGGTCAAATTGAAAATACAAGAAAACATGATACATTTTTTTACTTTTTCACAAAATTTTATTGTTTCTGGCAATAAATCATTTTTATCCCTTTCAAACATATTACTGTGTAAATATAATTTTACACAGTAATTTAAGGCTTCCATGCTAAAATTTTACAATTTTAGCTTTTTTTTGTACAAGTGATTCTCTTTGTGCATGTATTACACATAATGTTACATATAGTAGTCTAATGGCATGTGACCTTATTAATGAGGCAATTAAAATTATAAATAATGTAAGGAAAATTTGGATAGGCCAGAAAAAACAAATGTAAAAAATTCACAATCAATTTTTCAAGAAAATGCTATCTCATGTCTTTAATAATGTGTAGTATATTTAGATTTGCTTATAGTATTCAATATGATTTTAAGGAAATAGTGGAAAATTTTTCAAATATCAAAAAGTAACAATAATGAAATAAAGTATTTAGGTCAAATCTTTTCCTTGTGAAATATATAGATAACTGAGTCGAGGAAACAGACTGTGGCACAAGCCTTAATGCTCTATTTCACTTCACTTCGGTGCCTGCAGCAATGAGCATATTATAAATTTTCAAAACATAATTTACAAAATAATGAACAAAAATTAAATCTAAAATTTATTTTGAAAGGGGAAGTGATCAAACAATAAGAAACAGTTGATACAATAGTTTTAGATAGTTACTAATTACTAGCTAATTGTAAAATGGGAGTATATAGAAGGTTATTAGCATTACCTAAAATTTTGTAACAGTGTATAGTTTTTCTCTGAATAACAGTTGGTCTGTAGAAGACCAAAACTACAGTTTCTAAGTTCATTGATTTTCAGTTGATAAGAAAAAAAGGATGATGTTGCTTAATCTTGTTTGCTCCTTCTTGGGTTTTATTGGCAAAATCTGTAATGTGTTTTGTGTACCTAAAAATAAGATAGGCTGACAGGTGCTTCAGTAGTGAAACAAAGAGAACAGAGTACGAAATTTTATTATCTAATTTAGTCTCCTATTTTGTTTACTTAAAACAAACATTTCATTACTCAAGTATGTGTAACTTTTGTTTTTAAAGGGAAAATGGGTTAAGTAATTAAAATATGAATGGACTACAGAAAAAATTACCAAATTGCGTAATTTAAAAAATCAATTCCATTATATTTATAAATGTGTACTGTTTTTAGGCACACAGGAAGAACAGAGAGGTGATTTCACTGCTTCTTTGAAGTTTATTCTTTTGCAGCCAGAAGGTAGAAGAGGATGTTTTGGAACATTTTTACTAATCAATGTCAATACGTTTAGCCATTTGAAATAAAATGCTTATTTTATATGGTATAGTACACAGAACCTGTCAGAACTAATAAACGTAAAAGAAGGAAGGGAAATGGCTAACATTACCAATTTTCATGCTTCGCATATGGTTGCCTAAACCATGTCCCTTGCATCCACTGCTTGGTGAAAGTTTCCTTATCCTAAAGAAATACTGTGGTATCCTGAGAGAGCCTTCCCTGGTCCTCTCAGTCTCTATACCAAGTCACTCATTTCATTCCAGATGAGCTTGTTTATTAATATATCCAAAACATTTTAACTCATGTAATGTTGGTACAATGCTACATATCGGGTAGAGCGCTCAATTACCAGGAATACAGACCTCGGCCCTAAGGTAGGTTAGAGTCTAGTAGGGGACACAAAATATAGATGATTATAACAATGTTCAATAAGCGATAAAGTAAACATAACATCCTTCCAGTGTCACTGAAAGAAAGAACACCGAGCTCAGGCAATGGGTGAGATGAAAGGAATGATCCTAGTTGGAAAGATTTTGACACAATCAAGATTAACATTTTCAATACAAAAAACAGTTCTAAATCAATCCTTTAATAAAGTACCTATTTTTGTCTCTATAAATGTTCTTTACTAGTTGGTTAACTATTTTGCTAATTCACTCATTGAATCATTCACTCATTAAATTTGACAGTTATTTCTGGAATGAGGCACAACGTTTTGTTATATCAGACATAGGCCTGAGCTGTTTTAAAACAAACATTAAGTATAAGTAAGGGAGTGAAGTATACTTGCTGTCTTTAAAGTTAGTGTAGCAACTTTGTATCTTAAATTGATGATTGAGCTATATTTATATACAATTTGATTAGTTTCCTGGAAAAAAATCTGTAATTTATATATCTCAAAGTAGTTCATAAGTATACCAGAGGTAATTTTCCAAACAGACATTTTAGAATGCCTGCAATTAGAGTTACAAGTGACTATCTGCATTTTCTTGTCTTAATGGCAATAAACTGCTTATTATTTAAAAAAAAAAAAGTGTGTCAACCGTTCCTGTTTAGAATACTGCCTTTTCTCTAGAAGTTGATAAAACACTCTACTTTCCACTGACAGTGCAGGAAATGTGAGGGAAGATGCCAACCTTCAAAGACTGACATAAGAATCCACACTGAATTTTGATGGATTTGTTTTAATATTATTATCCTTAAAATTGTAATTTTCACAGGTAAAATGCTTTACTTTTATATTTGTCCATCAAAGGTTTATGTCCATTCATATTATTATTATTTTAATATTTTATTTTTAAGTAATCTCTACACCCAACATGGGGCTTGAACTCACAACCCTGAGATCAAGAGTTGCATGCTCTATAAACTAAGTGAACCAGGCGTCCCTGCATTCATATTATTAATACAAATGGAGACATGGTATGTCACCAGTTCATCCAATTTCTTTTATCCATAATATTATAAGATAAAAGAGTAACATAAGTAAATTTGTCTTACTATACCCATGCCTTATATTTACAGAATAAAATAGTAAGGATGAAACAGAAATATCAAATTGTTTAACGGGAGTCTTAGCTTTTTCTTTCTGAATCTATTTAGAATAGGGTTTAGTCAATGCTTTTGGTCAAGTATTTTCTATAGCCACATTAAATAAGAGAAAATGATACACATCATTTTTGTCTTTTTAAAAATTATTTTTAATGTTTATTTATTCTTAGAGAGAGAGAGAGAGTGCAGGAGAAGCAGAGAGAGAGGGAGATACAGAATCTGAAGCAGGCTCTGGTCTCTGAGCTGTCAGCACAAAGCCAGACGTAGGGCTCAAACTCACAGACTGCGAAATCATGACCTGAGATGAGGTTGGACACTTAACCAACTGAGCCACCCATGTGCTCTTTTTCTTTATTTTTAAGATGACTTTTAAGAACTTTGAAATGCATGTAGGTGAGAAAATAGAAATGAAAAGATTTTCAGCTAGGCTTTCCTGAATAAGTTATTCTGCTAAAAATGGTTTCACTTTTCTGTTAGGCCATTAAACTTTTTTATGACAGTATCAACACTGGCTATTCCTTGGTCATTTCAGACATGTGAGAAGTCAAGGGTAACTGATGCAGAGCTTGTATATTAGTGGTAACTATTCTTAAAACAAAACAAAACAAAACAAAACAACAACAACAACAACAACAACAACAAAAAACCAGCAACAGGGGCTCCTGGGTGGCTCACTCAGTTGAGGGTTGGACTTGGGCTCAGGTCATGATCTCATGGTTTGTGATCGCAAGCCCCATGTCGGGTTTTGTGCTGACAGTGTGGAGTCTGCTTCTCTGTTTCCCTCTCTCTCTGCCCCATCCCAGAGCTCGTGCTCTCTTTCTCTCTCTCAGTAATAAATAGACATTAAAAAGTTTTTAAAAAGTAAGCCTGGGTGGTTCAGTCAGTTAAGCGGCTGACTTCTGCTCAGATCACAGTCTCATGGTTTGTGAATTTGAGCCCTGCATAGGGCTCTTCACTGACAGTCTGGGGCCTGCTTGGGATTCTGTGTCTCCTTCCGTCTCTGCCTCTCCTTCGCTCATGCTCTGTCTCTCGGTCTCTCTCTCTCAAAAATAAATAAACATTAAAAATAATAATTACAGGGGCGCCTGGGTGGTGCAGTCGGTTAAGCGTCCGACTTCAGCCAGGTCACGATCTCGCGGTCCAGGAGTTCGAGCCCCCCGTCAGGCTCTGGGCTGATGGCTCAGAGCCTGGAGCCTGTTTCCAATTCTGTGTCTCCCTCTCTCTCTGCCCCTCCCCCGTTCATGCTCTGTCTCTCTCTGTCCCAAAAATAAATAAACGTTGAAAAAAAATTTTAAAAATAATAATAATAATTACAAAACAGTTGGTGTTAATAAAAATATCACTGTGAAACTGAGAAAAAAAAGTTTCCATTGTTCAAAGAAAACCGACCTTTCCAGATCACTGATTGCTTAAAATTACCCTGCTAGTAAGTGGCAGAGTCTGCAGGAGTTTTGAACCCAGTTTAACTCCAGAGCCTGGGCTTTTACATAAAAACCTATGGAACTTGCAATTCTCTACGGAGAGAAGTGTCAGTACTCCTTTCATTGTTTTATTGTAATAATTTCACTTTATCCCTTTATCCACCCTTTGGTGCTGATTCAAGGACTCCACTGCTTTTCCTTTCACATTCCGGTATAATTTTATGTCAGAAACTTGTGGGTATTAGGAATACAATTCTTTTGCCCAGAAATCTGAGAAAATTTGGTCGCTGGACACTCCATTAGGCTAACACCAATTGCCTCTCACTTTAATATGTTATTTATAGAGTAAAGATCAATACCCTTGGGTATTATTAGCACTCCACTGATACATGAATGAGAAGTGGCAGGAGTCCACAGTCTGGCAGAGTTCTACAATGACCAGTCTCTAATGTCTGTCATTTAGAGTTCTTAGTGAAGATCCACCTCTTACAGCTAGGTACCTCACATTCATCAGCCTTAGGGTGCAGGGAGGGGTGGGGGTTGGGTCACCACTCCAGTTACTCAACTGCCTTTTTTTTTTATTTAAAAAAAAATTTTTTTTAACGTTTATTTATTTTTGGGACAGAGAGAGACAGAGCATGAACGGGGGAGGGGCAGAGAGAGAGGGAGACACAGAATTGGAAACAGGCTCCAGGCTCTGAGCCATCAGCCCAGAGCCCGACGCGGGGCTGGAACTCACGTACCGCGAGATAGTGACCTGAGCTGAAATCCGCCGCTTAACCGACTGAGCCACCCAGGCGCCCCTCAACTGCCTTTTTGATCACAATCTTGTCCATTGGGCCAAAGTTTTTCGATGAAGAAATGTTCCGTGAGCTACAGATTTTATCTAAAAATGTTTTCTCCTCAAAAAACAGAAACCTGCCTTTCTTGTTCTTCCTGGTTTTGTCCTATTGGGGTACCAGGGATCAATCAGCATTCAAATATTTTCTATTACCTTGCTTCCTAGGGAATTCCTCCTTTGATTCAGTATTTCAGTGTTACAACTGCCCTCTTTCTCTGCTTCAGTCCATAAATTCCTTCAAATCTTTGTCTTCACACAGTTTCTCTACTTTCTCCTGTCACATGTGTTGCATCTCACTCCAGTCTGGCTTCATCTCTACCACTCCACTGAATCTGATCTTTCTTGTCAGCATCACCAGTGTCCTACACTTTGTTTATTCCTCTGTTCATTTTTCTCTAGTCATTTATCATTTTATTTGAAAGTAGTTCAAGATCAATGGCTCAGTTGGTTAAGCAGCCAGCTCCTGGTTTCAGCCTTAGGTCATGATCTTGCAGTACATGAGATGGAGCCCCATATTGGGCTCTGCGCTGACAGCATGGATCTTACTTGGGATTGTCTCCTTCCTCTCTCTCTGCCCCTCCCCCCACTCGCATAAGCACACTCTCTCTCAAAATAAACTTTTTTTTTTTTCAAAAAGAAAATAGTACAAGATACATTTTATCATTCCCTTTGTCCCAAGATCTTTTTTTTTTTTTTTTGGTCTTAAAAATAATGTTACTGGCTATTGAGTGAAGAATGACTTGGATAGGGCAAAAATGAATTCTGGGAGACCAGTGGGAAGGCTGTTAGTGATAGCAAAATTTGATGACATATAATAGTACATTGGACTGGGATACTCTCAATGGAGATAAAGTTAAATGAATAAGAGAACAATACTTAGAAGGGAAAAATGGAAACTGACAAATTTTGGTTTAGTTTTGGATATATTGAAATTGAGGCACTCTTGAGACACCCAAATAGAGAAATTGAGTAAACATTGCCCATAGTGGATATGGACCTCAGAGAAGAATTCTGAGGTAAAACTAACTTGGAGCATCATCAATTTAGAGTTGATTTGAGGCCATGGGCTTAGAGGTGATCACTTAAGGTCAGAAGAGTAAATTGAAAGAGAGGTCTTAGAAAGAAGCATGCTATAGCCTGTAATGTATTCTAGCTCTTCATTCACTTAAAAGAAGGGCTATAGAGTAAGTCTAGGTATATAGGAAGTGACAAGATAATAACCCTTGGAGTTGTTCTTTTTATTCTTTATCCCATGTGATACATTTTTCTTTCAGTCTGTGATGAGACTTAATGTAGCTGAAGGCACACAAGCAGTAGATTTTGTCACACCTGTCACTCTACTTTTAATAATACATTTCAGTCCTAGTGAAGTCTTGTATGATGTATAAAGTCAATATACAGTATAGTAGTGCTATATTTGATTATGATGATGAAGTTTCATATAAATATCTTTTTCCTCTTTTAAGAAAAGTTTTGCTACAGCTATGAAATTCATTGAGTGCTTTGCTGTTGCTTGGGAATATCACACCCATTCTTTTTATTTAGCTGCCTTTAAAATACTTTAGTTATAATAGTTGAGGTTGCAATATTCTGTTTTTATGCGGACAAAAGAAGTGTGTAAAAAAAGCAAATAAACAAGAAGTATCTTAATAACCTTAAATGTAAGAAACTACTTAATTACCCTGAAATTATTCTTCTGCTTGAGTGTCATCTTTCACTAACATACATTAATAACTTTTGTGAACAAAAGGAAAGTAAGCTATTGAATTTAAGTCTTTGATATTTAAGTACAAAAAAGAAAGGGGTCGCTATTGGTCCTTTGAGGTCAGTTTATATTTTCAAAGCATTCTCAACAACCAGATTTTCCAACTTTGTTTTTTGAGTAAATGATAAATAAATTACAAGGTAATCGATGATGAAAGATCTTTACTTTGGAGTTCATTGTGGTGAAATTCAAAATGCTATACTATATCTGGACAATATTTTATTTATGATAGATATAGTCTGGAATGAAGAATTTCCCTGGAAATCTAAAAATATATTGGGAAATCTAATTTTTAAAAATGTGGTAGAAATTCATTTATTTCCTACCGTCAATAAATCTGTATTCAGCTAAAGTTAGTTTATTCAACATGTGTAAATTTCAAAACGTCTATTCCTATTCCTATTTCAAAATATCCAGCTTTCCTATTATTGATAAAACACTTGTATAACCCAAATTTAAATTTTATAAAAACATAAAAGACAAATGCTATTGTTTTCCAAATGATTTATTACATTTTTTCTTCTAATGACTTACTTTTTTCAGATTATCTCTTTAATGAATAATACTTAAACCTGAACTACCACACTGAAAAATTTGTTGTTACTGCAAACTCCGTGACTCTAGTACCATGTTGAATTGGTCTCCAACCCCACCTCCACCCTTGTTCCTACTCAGGAAATTGCTTAGGGACTGGGCAGTTCAAGAATCATTTTGCTGGGGCACCTGGGTGGCTCAGTTGGTTGACCATACGACTTCAGCTCAGGTCATGGTATCAGGGTTCAGTTCGTGAGTTCAAGCCCCACTTTGGACTTGCTACTGTCAGCATAGAGTCCGTTTCAGGTCTTCTGTCCCCTTCTCTCTGCCCTTCTCCATTTGCACTCTCTCAAAAATTAACATTAAAAAAATTTTTAGAAAGAATGATTTTGCTGACATAGGTTCCTGAGGATAATTTTCCCCCTGAACACCTCAAATCTTTATTTTCTGAGTATGTTCTCTTCCTAGAAATGTATACTCCTACAGCAAATATGTATTTATTTCAGATGTGTTACAAAAATAGACTAAAAATCAAACTTATTTAGTTTATTGTACGGTATTTTTTTTTTCCTTTTGGTTTTATCTGAGATTATTTTCTCATTAATCTTGAGCTCAGAGATATTTGGTTATAGTAGAAACTAACTTTGACACTTTAGTGGAAGGTTTACTTCCTTCAGGATAGAACTAGATGAACATGGTAATTTAGTTGAACTGAGGCAGAAATCATGGCATTGTTATTCAAAAATGACTACCTGAAATCAAAAAAAAAAAAAAATCCCTCTCAGTCTGAGTTTCTAAACTCTATATGTCCCGGCTAGATTACAGTTTTGTTTATCTTTGTAAACTACACTTCTCCCTACCCCCCACAAGCATTCCCATGTCCCTGTTTCTCTTAATTCATACTCCATTGTCTACACAAACAATTTATGCAACAATTAAATAAAGTGGTCTTATTCATTTTGCAGTATTTTTAACTAGTTAGAAATTGGGAGATCTTGACTTCTAAACAAAGAGTTTAGGAATGGTGTTGTACATTAACATTCACTACTTCAAAGAATTTCTGATGGAAGTAGCTTTTATTCTTAAGCCTGAATCTTTTGTAAAATATAAGAAATGAGAAACTCAAAAAGGTAACTGTATGGACAAATCTATGTGTCCAGTTTTCCATTTATAACTAGGGGGAAATTCATGTCTTTATTAAAGGAATATTCCAAATATACAGGAGACAGAGTATAGCAAAATGAACAGGGTGAATTAATGATGTCTGCTAGTGCCTTTTCTTTCTCTAAGAATTTCCTTCCAGCGTTTGCACATTCTTATAATTGCTTATTTACGTTTTATTACTGATTTTCAGATTCTTCATAGATTTCATGTAACAATTCTTTGTCACTCAAAGTAATAGCAAATGTATTCTCCTAGTCTGTGATTTTCTTTCATTTTTTTTAAAATTTATTTTGAAATAATTGTAGTTTCACAGGAAGTTGCAAAAATAATATAGAGAGGTCTCATGTACCCTTTACTTAATTTCCTGACATAACTGTAATACAATATCAAAACCTGGGAAGTGACAATGGTACAATGTTATGTGTGGTTTGATACCATTTATGAGCTATGTAGATTTGTGTAACCACTGTCACAAACAAGAAGCAGAACTAGTCTGTTCACACAAATATCTCCATCATGCCATCTCTTTATAGTCACACCTCCCTCTTCTTCTCCATCATCCCATAACCGTGACAACTACTAATCTATTAATCATCCATATAATTTTCATATGTTGAGAAAGTTATAAAAATAACAACCTACAATATGAGACTTTTTGAGATTAATTTTTGTCACTCAACATAATCTTGTACATACACCACCATGTGTTCTGCAAATAGAGGCAGTTTCATTTCTTCCTCTCCCATCTATTTGCCTTGTATTTTTTTCTTACTTTGCCACTGGCTTGAATTTCTCATACTATGTTTAGTGGCAATGGTGAGAGTAGCTATCATGCCTTTTTTCTGATCTTAGGGAGTAAGTATTGTCTTCATTATTATGTATGATTCTAGCAGCGAATTAATTTGTACCTGTTCTTTTTACTTGAAGTTCTCCTCCCATCCCGGGTTTCTGAAACTTCTTTTTTTTTTTTTTTAAGTCACGAATGGATATTTCAATTTGTCAACTGTGTTTTCTGCATCAGTTGATATGATCATGTGAGTTTCTTCTTCAGTTTGTTAATGCAGTGAATTACATTATTTGATTTCCAAATATTGAGCCAGCCTTGTACCTTGTCCATTTGATTATGGTGCATAATTCTTTTTATATACTGTTAAATTCTGTTTTTACATGGGTTCGTGCATGTGTGTGGGCATGTGTGTTGTTTTTGTCTGGGTTTGGTGTCAGGATAATACTAACTTCATAAAAGGTAAGGTGAGAGTGTAGATTATTGATTTGAAAATTTACTATTTCTAATGCAAATGTACAGTGATATAAAATTCTCTCTTAGCCTTGCTTTAGCTGGGTGCCACAAATTTTTATTTTTAACACATAACATTAATTATTAAATATAAATTACATTTATCAACATTTTGATCAATTTCTATGTTCTCCTTAGTTTATTATGTTAATGTCTCTGACTCTGTCTTTTCTTGATTTTCTTTTCTTATTGGTGAAGTACCTATTTAAAAGTTATCTGAGTGCTTACTATCTTGTAGATACAGGAAAGGAGTAATTTAGGAATGTAAGCAAACCAAAACCATAGAGCAAATAACCCATGAACATCTATTTAAGTTTTTTTAAGTGTAAGTTTGATAGTCAATAATTTTATTTGAAGGTTTAAATAACAGTCTTGTGCCTTTTTTTAGATACATGTGATTACTTTTTAAATATCTTTAATGTCTTCATAATGCATAATTTGGGAAATGTGTCATTTTGCATAATTATAGTTTTGCCATGCTATCACTTCAGATAAAAAAATGGGGAATGGACTTAATTATAGTCATTGTCTCTGAAAAACTGCATCATTGACATTCAAATTGTAAGTAAAAATTCATTAGATTTATTGAGCCTTGTTCCTACTTAACCATATTGTCAAGCCTGCACATAGATGATCTCAGCTTAATGAATTAGAAAAACATCAGGACTGGTGAAAAGAAAAAAAAGTATAAAAGGAATGATGTTTTTAGAATTGGTCCAACTCCTTTCTGAATCAGATAAGCAATTTTCTTTTATGTTCACAAACAGCAGGGCTTATATTGCTTTTGTCCTTATCCAAAATAATAGGTACTAGATTTTCATCTTTGCTAACTTTTATTGTGCTGTGTTTATGCCAAAACGAGATAGGAAGCAAGTAGTTCATTTAGTCTAAATATATTTATGGTTTTTTTTAAACTAAATTTTTGTGTTTAGATGCCACATCAGTTTCTTCAATTAAATTCAACAAGTGTTTACCTTCTTATTATGTATAAAAAAACTCTGAAAGACACTGTCTGGGGTATAAAGACACAACCCTACCCCCCAGCCATTTTTAGTCATCTCGAATATTTCTAGTTGCTCAAGAAAAAAGGAAATAAACCTGGCTTCTTGGTTACCATATACAATTTAAGCAGTGACAAGAAATTACATTGATTCTGAAGGAGGGATTATCAGTATTCCATAGTTTTTCCTAAATGGAAATTAGCCTACCTGCCAACAAAATATTTTTCTGCTACTCGGCTACTAGGTGAGAATGATACAATGGTTTCTAGAATGATTGTTCACAGGACAAAGATTCTTACATTCTTTTGATAGGCAATAACTGTAAACAGATGGTGCTCTGTGCGGACAGATTGTTTCTTACAAATGTCAATTAAGCCTTCAGGCTCCATGCTTTCCCATGTATGAAGCCAACTCTTATAAAGGAGATGCCTTTCACACTTCAGAATGCTGACTGATCGGTAAATGCATACATTTTAGAATATCTTGCAATGATTACGTGTTTAACCTTGTCTCAAGCAGTGTAAGAGCATTCATATAGATTTGCCATAGGAGCCTAAACAAAAACAATAAAGAATAATGTTTCAGAGTGGTTGTCTTTTATTTTGTTTATGGTTCTTACTTCTTTTGAGGTAAGACAAGACTGCAAAACATATGTCATTCCCAAAATACGTTACCTGCGTTGGTAAGAAAAATCAGACATTTTCAAAAAAATAAGATTGACATTCAATGTTTTGCCCAATATTTTGTGTAGTATACTGTGGGACTGAGCCTGGAATATAACGTGAGGCTTGGCTTTTCAACTGAAACCTGAAAATCATTTCTTTAAAAGAAACTCATCTACAGATCACTTAAAAATCAGAATGCTGCACACCATAGTTCACAGATGAGAGCTTCTATTTTTACGTGACATAATACCTTTACCTTTACCAGGCAGACCTAATTTTATGGTCATGACAACCTTTAAAATGCACATACTTGTGTGTGCTCACACACACACACACACACACACGCACACACGCTCACACATTCACAAAAAATACAGTTCCCCTGACACTTTCATCAGCTTAAGAGATATATATCGGGGATTTCACATGGCAGATGTTTGAGAAAAGAAATTCTAACTGGAGAAAAAATGATGGATATAGTCTCAGGTTATTCTGATCATGTAAATTGTTTAACTCAGTTAATTCTGAATCTAATCTTAAGCATGAGGTCTGTGAAAGGGAACAGTTTGTTGGAAGGATGTCTTAGAGAATCATTCTAAAATATCCAGTTTCTATTCTATAGAAACTGGGGACATGTTGGAGATTAAACAGACTAGACTAACCTATTGAATCATATTAGGCTATCTACTCTTAACCAATTACCTCCATAATTTCAGTGGCTTCACAAATAAACACTTTCTTCCTGCTTGTATCATACTCCAGTGTGGTCAGTGGGAGACTTTACTTCATATCATCATTCAGAGATCTAGGCTCCTTCCATCAACTCCTAGGACCTCAGTGTCTTCAGTATCATTTTTGGGACAGGACTAAAAGAGCACTTTTCTTCTGCCCACATTGTCTTAGAACGGATCTACATGGTCCCAGCTAATCTCAGAGAATGTAGAATAGGTAGTCTGGAAGAAATTGGGAATGTAGGAAGAGATATGTTGAAGGTGGAGAGGCCATTTAAAAGGTCCAGCATAGCACAGTTGGTTTTGCCCTAGTTAGGGCTAGGGCAAAAACTCTCAACTCCTATTTCTACACACAACATTTAAAAGTGACCACATTTTGGGGCACTTGGTTGGCTAGCTCAGTTGGTGGAGTATGTGACTCTTAATCTCAAGTTTGTAAATTCAAGTTGGGCATAGAGATTACTTAAAAATAAAATCTTAGGGGCGCCTGGGTGGCTCAGTCGGTTGAGCGTCCGATTTCAGCTCAGGTCACGATCTCAAGGTCCATGAGTTCGAGCCCCGCTTTGGGCTCTAGGCTGATGGCTCAGAGCCTGGAGACTGCTTCAGATTCTGTGTCTCCCTCTCTCTCTGGCCCTCCCCCGCTCATGCTCTGTCTCTCTCTGTCTCAAAGATAAATAACGTTAAAAAAAATCTTAAAAAAATAAATAAATAAAAATAAAATCTTTAAAAAATAAATAAAAGGGACCACATTTCTAATACAGCATTACTGTGAAATATTGTTTAAAATAGGGTTTGTGAAAATTATAAAGTAAGGCACTTTTTGTATTAGTGAGAATATATATATTTGTAGCCTAAGTTTACCTCTATTAACCTCAGAAGATAATGACAGAGAAGAGAAAAGGCTAAAAATAATAAGCAGTCACTAGGGACACAAATGAAATTTTCAATAAGAACCATCTGTCAAGCCAGGGGGCTTTGAGTACAGAAAATAAATAATAGAGCTATGCCATGTACAGGTGTGGAGATGAGAATCCTTGCCCCTGCAGGGCAGTCCAATAGCTGGGATGGATAGTCTATTTTAATTTTATCACAACTACATGCATTTAAAAGAATGAAAACACTGAACAAGAAACAGGTTTACAGACGGCTTTTATCTCCCAGTGGGGTGAGGAGCACTGCAGTGTGGAATTATTTGCCTACCAGCTCAAGAAGTTGTTTGGTTCAGTCCTACCACTGATACCAGTTTCCATCCTTGGAAAAGTCTAAGAAAGCCTTAAACCAGATTTGAGGTTCTTTACTACCCACACAACTAACTTTGCCTTTGGCTAATGTTGTAGACACAAAGATAATTATGTGAGGTCTTCCACTCTTGCCTTTTATCTAAGAACCTAAGAACTGGAGGTGGTTATTGACAGTAGTATTGTCTGAAATTATTCACTTAGTTATTTATTCACTGTGTGATTTGGACATAAACGTTTACTGTAAGAAATAGAAAGCTCATACAACAGAGTAGCTGAAGGAACAAACGTCAGTAAAATTTTCATTAAATATTTAAGTCTAAAATATCAGAGTAGTCCTTACTTTGCTTGGAAGCTGCCTTAATAGTCCAGAATTTCTGGGAAACTCCCACCAACTCTCTCAATCTGCATTAGTGAAATGGATGGTTTGCAAAAACTTGCCAGTAAGCTTCTGTGAAACTCAGATCTGTGCATGCAGCTGACTGCACTTAACTAAAGGAATCTGGATTCTCCTCTTCTGCTCTCAAAATCTTGTGCCAGAGCCTCCCTTTGGAAAATTCTAACCTAGAACCAAATAGTGACGTGGATTTTGTGAAATGTACACCCTGACTTCTCTCTGAGACACAGAAAAAAAAGATCTTAGAAGGGGGCAAGTAGCGTGCCAGATTGACCACAGGTGACCCAACATTCTGGCTCTTAGATCCACTCATTTCCAACTGGGCTTCTGATATGCTCTGAAGTTTGCCCTTTGCATTGTTGATCTAATCCATGGATCTCTGGGTTACTGAAGAAATCGTACAACAGTTCCCAACTCACAGATAAAGGAAATTCTCTGGACATGAAGAGAAATGTGAAAGCTGAGTTTTGGGAAATTGTAAGTTTGGAATGACAGTCTTCATGAAAGGGAAAAAAATATATATATATATGGTAGTAACTCAAAGGAGGTAGTAGGTTACTTGGCTAAACTCTGGTTTTATGCATGAGGCAGAGTAAGTATCCAGGTTGGTTCTCTTTCTATAGCACCAACATACTTGCTGAGTGCCTACCATGTAATCAATTTAATACATACTTGCTGAGTGCCTACCATGTAATATTACTTTTCAAGAGTTAGAAATACAGTGGAGAATCTGTAAACATAGCTCCTATATTCAAAGTGCAGAAGACAGGCACTATGGTAATTATGAACGGAAAGACCAATTATTCTTTATATAGTATTTTGTTTGTTTGTTTTCTCTACTAGATTGTGAACTACTTTAAGGCAGTAACACCATTTACCCATACATGATGGGCCTGGAGAGATTTTCGCATTCCTCCTGATATCCTGGGCACCAACTGCATAATAGATTCCTATGATATGCTGAATTAAGTTATTCTACTTGACCTTCCCCTAACACACATCTCAATCTTTATTGTTGTTGTTGTTGTTGTTGCTGTTGTTTCAGAACAAACTTTCAACCCACAGTTATCTTAGGATTCCTTTCCTTAAAAAAATTTTAACAGCTTCTTAATAAAATATGTCCCATCTGGTTTTATTAACTTCATGTAAAGAGCATAGTGCTTTGCATTTATTAAGTCTAATGGCTCCTGTTTGTTAATTTATTGGAATGATGTTTTATTTCCTTTTCACACAATTCTAAAGCTGTTATGTATTATTTTCCTTCTTCCTCTCTCAACATTGAGAACATTCGTATTTTATGTGATTTTATTCATGGTTCACATTGCTATCTGTGGAGTCTGTTAATGTAACATCAATAATATGAATTCCAATTGACTTTCATTCCCTGACAGCAATGCTAGAGTGACTCTAAGGAAATAAGAAGCAGTATAATAAAAGGAACAAGAGAGTTGAGGGGCCCCTTGCTGGCACAGTTGGTTGAGTGTGCAACTCTTGATCTCAGGGTTGTGAGTTCAAGCCCCACATTGGGTGCAGAGATTACTTAAAATAATAAAATCTTTTTAAAAAGCAAAAAAAAAGAAAACACAAAAAACAAACAAACAAAAAAAAAACACCACAAACAAAAGAATAAGAGCAGAAAATAAAAATTTCCTCTGAAAAGCATGACAATAATCCATTTTTTTGGCCTTTTTATACAAGTGAAAATAATTTATACATAATTAAACACATTAAAATATATATTTATACTTGGTAAAAATACTTAAGCAGTAATTTTTCTAATGTAGTGTTTTTGTTTGCTTGAACTGTTTTCACTAAGGGGAAATAAATATTCAGCCCTCCTTGTACATGCTCATGTATGGCAGTTATATTTTGGCAATTTCACTGTTGAATATCACAGGTATCAATGCGAAACGGTTTCAGTATATATATTGCTTAAACGATATTGTTATATAAAAGAGCCAAAGATGGTCATCGTGTACCCCTAGGTTATTTATTTCTTTACTACAGGTTGAGATACGTTGGCTCAAAACTGTACTAGTAGGAAACTTACATTTTTACACATCCAATTATTTTTATAATAGTCAAAACAAATAGAGTTTTAGCCATTTAGAGCCTGTCTTCTTTTCATACTTTGATAAATTTAATCTACTTCGGCTGGTCATTGGTAGGATAGGGCCTTGTGGTTATAAGATCTCAAGCTGCTATGGGCCTTTGGAGTCCTCTGACCCAGACACTCTCAACCATGCTGTTGAGTAGCATATATAACTAACATATTAGTTTCCTCCGTCATATCTGTCTCCCACAAGTGTTCCCTTGTCCTCCTTGTCATATGCCTCTGGATAATCTCATGCTGTGAGGGACTTCTCTCTTATGCAACTCTGTCCAAGTACAGCCCAATAAGCCTTGTGTGTGCTACATTATATCTTTTTTCTTATCAGTCCCCAAATCCTTCCATCCCTTACAGTATTTATAACTACAATACTTACAGTTAAATATAAAGATTGTGCAGCCAACTCAGTCATCCTGGTAACTTTATTTTATATTAATTTTTATTATTTTTTAATTCTATAATTTTTAAATTTGCATCCAAGTTAGTTAGCATATAGTGCAATAATATCCCCTGCATATAATACCCAGTGCTCATCCCAAAAAGTGTCTTCCTTAATGCCCCTCACCCATTCAGCCAATCCCCCCACCCACAACGCCTCCAGCAACCCTAAGTTTGTTCTCTATATGTAAGAGTCTCTTATGTTTTGTACGCCTCCCTGTTTTTATATCATTTTTGCTTCCCTTCCCTTATGTTCATCTGTTTTGTACCTTAAATTCCACATATGCGTGAAGTCATATGGTATTTGTCTTTCTCTGACTAATTTTGCTTAGCATAATATCCTCCAGTTCCACTCATGTAATTGCAAATGGCAAGATTTCATTCTTTTTGATTGCTGAGTAATATTCCATTGTATATGTGTATATATATATATATATATATATATATATATATATATCTCACATCTTCTTTATCCATTCATCCATAGATGGACATTTGGGCTTTTTCCATACTTGGGCTGTTGTCAATAGCACTGCTATAAACATTGGGGTGCATGAGCCCCTTTGAAACAGTACACCTATATCCCTTGGATAAATATCTAATAGTGCAATTGCTGGGTTGTAGGGTATTTCTATTTTTAATTTTTTGAGGAACCTCCATACTGTTTTCCAGAGTGGCTGCACCAGTTTGCATTCCCACCAGCAGTGGAAAAGGATTCCTGTTTTTCCACATCTTCACCAACATCTGTTGTTGCCTGAGTCGTTAATTTTAGCCATTCTGACAGGTGTGAGGTGGTATCTCATTGTGGTTTTGATTTGCATTTCCCTCATGATGTGTGATATTGAGCATTTTTTCATGGATCTGTTCGCCATCTGGATGTCTTCTTTGGAAAAGTATCTATTCATCCTTTTGCCCATTTCTTCACAGGATTATTTGTGTTTTGGGTGTTGAGTTTGATAAGTTCTTTATAGATTTTGGATACTAACCCTTTATCTGATATGTCACTTGCAAATATCTTCTCCCATTCTGTGGGTTGCCTTTTAGTTTTGCTGATTGTTTCCTTCGCTGTGCAGAAGCTTTTTATTTTGATGAGGTCCCAGCAGTTCATTTTTACTTTTGTTTCCCTTGCCTCCAGAGACGTGTTGAGTAAGAAGCTGCTACGGCCGAGGTCAAAGGTTTTTGCCTATTTTCTCCTCTAGGATTTTGATGGCTTCCTGTCTTATGTTTAGGTCTTTCATCCATTTTGAGTTTATTTTTGCGTATAGTATAAGAAAGTGATCCAGGTTCATTTTTCTGCATGTGGTTGTTTGGTTTTCCCAACACCACTTGCTGAACAGACTGTCTTTATTCCATTGGATAGTCTTTCCTGCTTTGTCAAAGATTAGTTGGCCATATGTTTGTGGGTCCATTTCTGGGTTCTCAATTCTGTTCCAGTGATATGAATGTCTGTTTTTGTGCCAGTACCATATTGTCTTGATAATTATAGTTTTGCAATACAGCTTGAAGTCCAGGACTGTGATGCCTCCTGCTTTGGTTTTCTTTTTCAAGATTGCTTTGGCTATTCGGGGTCTTTTCTGGTTCCATACAAATTTTAGGATTGTGTGTTCTAGCTCTGTGAAGACTGCTGGTGCTATTTTGGTAGGTATTACATTGAATATGTAGATTGCTTTGGGTAGTATTGACATTTAAAAAATACTTGTTCTTCCAATCCAGGAGCATGGAATATTTTTCCTTTTTTTTTTTTTTTTTGTTTTCTTCAATTTCTTTCATAACCTTTCTATAGTTTTCAGTGTATAGATTTTTCACCTCTTTGGTTAGATTTATTCCTAGGTGTTTTAAGGTTTGTGGTGCAATTGTAGATGGGATCGGTTCCTTGATTTCTCTTCCTGCTGCTTCATTATTAGTGTATAGAAATGCAACCGATTTCTGTGCATTGATTTTATATCCTGTGACTTTGTTGAATTCATGGATCAGTTCTAGCAGTTTTTTGGTGGAATCTTTTGGGTTTCCATAGAATATCATGTTGTCTGTGAAGAATGCAAGTTTGGACACCTTTTATTTCTTTGTGCTGTCTGATTGCTGAGGCTAGGACTTCCAATACTATGTTGAATAACAGTGGCGAGAGTGGACATCCCTGTCGTGTTCCTGACCTTACAGGGAAACCTCTCAGGTTTTCCCCACTGAGGATGATATTAGCAGTGGGATTTTCATATATGGCTTTTATGATCTTGAGGTATGATCCTTCTCTCCCTACTTTCTTTAGGGTTTTTATCAAGAAAGAATGCTGTATTTTGTCAAATGCTTTCTCTGCATCCTTTGAGAGGATCATTGTCCTTTCTTTTAGTAATCTGATAATTTTATTTTAATGGAAATTAGAGTTAAAATCCTGTTATTAAAAAAAATACATAGTGTTTTTTCAAATTAAATGATTTATAATCAGCTTTGTACTGAAGAATAAATACAGAAGAATCCTTTTCATATGACATGATCCATAATTGCTTGAGTAACCAAAAGCTTGACTCTTTTATTAAAATAATACACACATAATTAAACATGTTAGCTTAAAGCATGTAAATGTACTTTATTCACTTATATTTATATATAGAGTTGAGACATCTTCTTGAGTACATTTCTACTGATTGTAGTTCATTTTGTATTTCTTATGCCACAGTATTAAAACATCATCATTAATTTTCAGTTTCTGTTTCATTCTAGTGGAGTGAGAAATGGAACACTCATGAGGAAATCCATGGGTAGAATCCTTCTGGATGTTTATAAGTTTTATTCTCAACCTTCTATAGTTGCCTTAGCTACAACTAATTAATATAAAATCAATTTCATTGTGTGGTGTCCTTTCACTGACTCTTCCCAAATACTATAATTTGTCTTAGATATAATGACTCTGGATTTTCAAACTCCTGCTCCATTGGTCTGTACAATACTTAAATAAATTACTCAATAAGTAATTATACCTGGATAAAAAGATTTGGAAATTATCATAGCTGACTCACAGTTTGTTAATTTAAATGGTAGAATTTGGTAATTTAAATAGTCAAAGTAAAATTAGAGATAATCTGTTGCCTTAGCAGTAATACTTGTCAATAAGCATTCAGTTAGCAGGTTTGATACAGTGAATTGAGATTAGCCTTTTAGTTATGAACACCATCAAAGACTGAATTATATCTCTTTAAAATTCATAATTTGAAGCTATAACCCTTAACGTCTGTTTGGAGATAGAGCCTTTGAAAGAAGTATTTGAATTTAAAGTTAAATGAGATCATAAAGTGGGGGAGAGAAATCCAATGGGGCTGGTGTCACTAAAAGAAAAGGAAGAGATGGAGTGCTTGGCTGGCTCAGTTGGTAGAGCATGTGACTCTAGACCTCAGAGTTGTGAGTTGGAGCCTCACATTGTGTGTAGAGATTATTGTAAAAGAGAGGGAGAGAGAGAGAGAGAGAGAGAGAGAGAGAGAGAGAGACTAGGAGTTCATGTACATTGGCAGCTGTCTGTAAGTCAGAAAAAGAGGCTCACTAGGAACCAATTCTGCTGGCACCTTGATCTTGGACTTCCAGGCCCCAGAACTGTGACAAAATAACTTTCTGTTGTTTAAGGCATTCAAATGGTGGTATTTTGTTATGGCTGCCTTAGAAGACAAATACAGACACTGAGAATAAATATGAATTACATGGGAATGGAGGTTCTTGTTAATTAGTTGAGTTCAAATAAGAGAGTTTCTATTGCATTAGTAAATATCTTAATATGGTTTACTGATTGTCAGTGCTCACAGCCACCCCTTTTTAGGCATGACATTTTCATTCTTGGATTTTTATTCTTGTCTTTCAGAATGTCTTCAAATCATATGGTCAGGAAATATATCTGGGAAATATTATCTGTTACCTGCTCATTTGCATATCCAATATTTTTCTGCTGCCTTCATACAAGAATTGACAGTCTTCCTGGAAATAGAATTCATGGATAACTTCTTCAAAGTTTGATAAATATTGTCTCACAGTCCCCTGGCATTTAGTGTTGCGGAGCAATCTGGGCCAATTTTATCTTATTTCTCTGTACGTTATTATTTTTTTCCCCAGATGGCTGTAGGATTCTTTCTTTACCTTTTAACTGTGACAATTCCACTAGCTATGTTTTGATATTGGGTTTTTTTTTTTATTGATTTCCTAAAATATAGCAGTTACTCTCAGATTTCAGAATGTTTTATTAAATGGAAAAAGTATCTCATTCTTTAGATTATTAATTTTCTTCCATCCATTATCATGTGCTTTGATTAAAATTGATGATTTGTTTTCCTTATAGCTTATTTTTTCTAATTT
This sequence comes from Prionailurus bengalensis, assembly GCF_016509475.1. Classification (NCBI taxonomy): domain Eukaryota; kingdom Metazoa; phylum Chordata; class Mammalia; order Carnivora; family Felidae; genus Prionailurus; species Prionailurus bengalensis. Next base: position 150,171,139 of record NC_057343.1, on the reverse strand, counting down.
TAATTATTTTATTCATTATTTTTATGTTTTAGAAGGATTTCTCATATTTTTCAATATCATTAATTTGATTTTCTGTAGTATCTAATATGCTTTCCACTTCCTTATATGTAAAATTCAGAAACCATAATTTAGAAATCAATAAAATGTGTGCAGTTCTTCTTTTTTGTAACTTTCCATTTTATTGGTAATTTATTCTTGACTTAAATGTGCAGTGCCTCTGTGTGAACAAAAGGAAATTGTCTAAAATTTTTTGTTGTTTTTGTGGTTTATTTACTTCAAAAAAAAAGCAACTCAAAATCTTTACAGAAGTAAAGACTGCATTCTTTGAAACTCAGAATTTCTCCATAGTCTGTGATGTGTCTGTTTTCACTTATTCCTACAGGGAACAATATATCCCAGCTCTGCCACTCACTTGCTGAGTCATCTTTGACAAATTATATTAACTCTTTGTGCCTAAATGCCCTTATCTAGAAAACAGGATTGGTAATGATAGTGTTCATCTTACAGAATTAATTTAAAAAGTTAAGTTTATCAATATATTTTTTATTAATCTTCTTAGCTAAGGAGAGTGCTGGGCATACAGTAGAGATTCAATGACCACTACACTTGAAATGAAAGAACGAGTTGGTTTCCAGGAGAAAACCTTATTCTCTCTATCCATTGCTCGTTCTAACTTGCTCTGGAGGGGTAGTTCTTTTCCACCAGGGCAGGTCCTGTGACTGTTCTGGTCACTCCATGATAGTTAAAACAATTCTCTGGAAATTTTAATCACAAAATCTCATTGTCAGATTTAAGATGTTTATAAATGCATTGAGAGTTATAGCTTCTCCCTTCTACCTTTCGAGCCCGCTTCAGGCTTGATGTCCACAGTGGGTAAGGTAGTATGGTTAGCCTCTTTTGTATGTTCTGAACTTTGTGGCCTTCCTCTTCCCCCCTTGCTCGGTGACTCATTTCTGATCCTGCCAGCTTGGGACTATGAAAGGTGAGTGAGGAGAACAAACATGCAGGAAAGAAAAGATCTGAGCCAACTAGTTGATTCTAGCATGACTTGCTATTGGAGATTTCTCAGCATACAAATATTCAAAGTATTCAGTATTCAGTTGCTGTGGTCATCAAAACAGCAATGATGTGTGAAAAATGCAGGGGTGTCAGAGGGTAGTGATCTCACTAAGGCAGAGAGGCTAAAAATGCCCAACAAAAGCAGAGTATTAAACGGACACTATAAGAGTTTTGAGAATAGTTTAGGTACCCTCAGGGACTTCTATGTTTATTTTGGGAGACTGTGAAATAGCTATATATTTACACCCATTCAGCTGACCCAGATCCCCCAAGTGAGTCGTTAATATTACTATTACTTATTTTGTTCCATGTAGCTAATAAGGCTCTTCAGAAACATGGGTTATATGTGTATTTCAATAACTTCTGAATAATACACAGAGTAGACAAGGGTATGCTAAAAAGTCAAATACCACCACAATTCAGGTTGAATCAGATTCTAGCTAATTTCAGGTTAGATGTTTTAGGAAGTTGTATTAATTTTCAGAATTTCAAGCTACTGCTTAGTAATTTTGGTGTTACTGAAGGAGGTAAGTATTACTATAAATTCCAGGTTTTCCTAATTTTCAAAATATGATCGCCTAAGAAATTGCTTAGTGGTTGCTAAAATTTTAAATTCTAAACACAAACACAAATGTTTCTCTGCACTTCTTTTTTTATTTAAAAATTTTTTTTTTTTAATTTTTTTTTTTCAACGTTTATTTATTTTTGGGACAGAGAGAGACAGAGCATGAATGGGGGAGGGGCAGAGAGAGAGGGAGACACAGAATCGGAAACAGGCTCCAGGCTCTGAGCCATCAGCCCAGAGCCTGACGCGGGGCTCGAACTCGCCGACCGCGAGATCGTGACCTGGCTGAAGCCGGACGCTTAACCGACTGCGCCACCCAGGCGCCCCTAAAAAATTTTTTTAATGTGTATTTATTTTTGACAGAGGAGAGAGACAGACAGACAGACAGAACATGAGTGGGGCAGAGGCAGAGAGAGAGGGAGACAGAGAATCTGAAGCAGACTCCAGGCTCCAAGCTGTCAGCACAGAGCCCCACACGGGGCTCAAATTCCAGACCGCGAGATCATGACCTGAGCCAAAGTTGGACACTCAACCGACTGAGCCACCCAGGCGCCCCTCTCTGCACTTCTTAAGAAGCATAACATCATTTTTAAAAACTACTAAGGAAGGTATTTGTATTCTTCTAAATTATTTTTTTCAGGATTTGGAAATTATATATCATATTGTTACAATAAGAAATTTTACTAAATTTAAGAAGGTCATAGTACGTAGGTCAATTCTTCTGGCATTTAAACTAATTATTTGGTTTTTAAAATCTCTGTTATTTCGCCACATGGGTTTCTCTCTTCTGACATAATACTCATCAAAATCATACCAATCAGCTAAAGACAGATTTATATTCTCTTGATGATAAATTTCCCTTGACTGTATTAGCCAGAAATACATTTTCCTTCTTAGTTTCAGTAATGTGATTGGAGTCTCCAATTTTGTGAGACATTTTATTTTGAAATGTTTATTACAGACTGCTTTGGTAGTACAGATGTTTCCATGTGTATCTTAGCCCTATATTACCATATATGAGCATGTTCTAGTTTCCACAGTGTCTCTTAGCATTGGGCATTGTGGACAGCTACAATATCAGCAACACTATTCAAGACTAAACATTAAAAGTCTGCAAGTAAAAGTTTAGATTTTTTCATTTATTAGGAGAAAGGCAATGAAATAGGGAAATAAACAAAGGACAGGAATTAGAATTTCGTAGAAGGATAAAAATCCAAATGACCATTAATCATATATAAAAGGATACCAAACCCACTGAGAGCTTTGAGGAATAAGACTGAAAGTAACAATGAGAGATTACTTCCCACTCATCATGCAGGCAAAACTGAAACAGATCAACAGAACCACCTCTGGCAGTGATGGACAAAATGGTACTTTCTGACTGATCTTGCTGTGGGAAAGGTGAGCTTGAATGCCTTCTTGACAACATATCAAGAATAAAAAAAAATACACATACCTTTTGACCCAGCAATTCCACTTCTGGAAATGTATCCTACAGAAAAAAAGAACAAAAATACTTAAAGATTGATTATTACGGTATCTCTGTAGTGGAAAAAACTGGAAATAAAGTAATGCTCATTAATAGGGAAATGACTAAATAATTTTAATATATCACTTGAAATTATCCCGCCATAGTTCTATGACATTGGCTTGGAAAATAATGTCAAAATTACATGAAGGAAATCTCCCTAGGGCCAGACCTGAGGCTATAAAGATTACCCCTAGCCATTCCGCATTACTGAGCTCTCTCACCTTCCCCTAACCTCTTCTAGCATTTGTCGGTATCATCCAGGGTTTGGTGACTAGTAGCTGTTTTAATGTATATGTCTTGTGTCCTTCAGCTCTGATGTTTTATGTTTTCACTTTACAATGTTCAGGCTTACTCTGTGCATAGTAGGCAGACAGGACATCTTTTCTGATAGATCAGTTGTTTTCCTGAGTGAAGGCTGTTAATAAATGATGGGCTCCTAGGCCTTAGTGTTTGTTAGTAAAACCATTTCCTATTCATGTCCATTGTGCACTCAGGGATATAGCTATTCTATTCAATTATTCAATCATTTTGCTAAAAACTTGGAGAGTCTATTTGTTACAGATCATAATAAAAATGTAAAGCCATTGCCATTAATAAATAACATAACATACGTGTCTGTTTTCCAGCAGCAAGCAGTCTTTAACTGAGTATTCATGTTGTTCAAGATTAAGTAAATCACCACAGACAAGGAAAATTACTCCATAGCTTATGTGATCAGATCAAAACAACAGTCATTTTCTCCACCAGTGATTCCTATTAAATGAATTGTATGCTAACAGTTTCCAATAATGAGTTGGGTTTAATAAATTATGTACTCTTCATAACTTTTTAATGTACATTCTTCCAAGACTGGCCTGTCCCCAGAAGGGAATTTATCAAACGGCTTCTGCACATCAGAAATAAAAGCAAAATGAATGAAATTGGAGTGGCTGAAGCATAACTAGTGGTAATGGGATTGGTTTTGCTTCACTTTCTCTGTCACCCACCAGACATGAAAAATCTCCCATGGGTGGTTCAGTGTTATCTTTTCTTCCTGTTTTCCCCATATGTATCAGATGCTGGTTACAGACAACAACAGGATAGTGTTGGTGATTGATCTGTGTCCTGCTCTGTTGCACCAAAAACTATTTCTAAAATATAGTATGTAAAATGAGGCTGCTGAGAGCATCCAAACACACACACACACACACACACACACACACACACATCTCTAAAGATATACAGAAGAGACCAGAGCTTAGTCAACAATTCTTTTTAATCTTTAATCTTCATAGGATAGCAAAGAAACATTAAAGCAGACACAAATCAAAAGTGATATTAAAGATACTTTTTAGATTTTGACAAACCACCCAGAGAAAGTAAATTCCAATAGCTGGGACTCACTTAACAAATAAACATACCATTCACTTTTGCATTCTAAACCAAATGTTGAAAGCCACCTGTTTTTATTACTCATTTTATCAAATGCCCAGTCTGATTGAACAGACTTCTTTCTATTAAAAAATAAACTTGATCTTTGGGAAGATGCCATATATTAATCCCACCTATTTTGTATCATTCCCCAGCATGTAAAGAGAATATCCCTAGTTTTATTGGAGTAGGAAGAAGGATTTTTTATGTACTATACATGAGTGGCAAATATATCTTTCAAAGCATCATACTCTTTTTTTAAGTAAGCTCTACTGCCCAACGTCGGGATTGAACTCATGACGACAAGATCAAGAGTCGCATGCTCCATTGACTGAGCCAGACAGGAGGGCCTTCAAAGCAAGATACTCTTAGGGTAGAATCTTTTTTGGTGGAATAGGGGGTATAGCAGGTTATTTTTTTGCTTACTACCCCACATGATTAAGCCAACACTGACTTAAAAAAATGTTACCATATCAGAACTGTTAAAGCAAAATTAGAGACAACACTACGTGTATGCCAGACCCATTTCTTCTTCCTCGTGAGCACATGGCTTGACTGCATTTCCCAGCTGAATTGGTGGGATTACATGACAGAGGTCCAAGTATTGGAATGTGTCTTTGTTTCCCATTACCTCTTTCTTTCCGTAATATGTTCCTGCATGTAAAAGAGGTAGAACCACATGGGGCTATGGTAGGCTGCACGGAGCACCGGCTTCTGCTGACTGAAATTTGACTATAAGGTGAGCAAGAAATGGATTTCTATTTTGTCTTAAGCCACTGAGATCTTGGATGTTTGTTATTGCAGCTAGCTTTTCTGAGTAATATATTGTGTAGCATATATTATGTTTCAGATGTAACCCAAAGCCCAACTTAAAATGACCTAAGCAATAAGGATATTTACAATATCACAAAACAGGAAGTCTAGAGTTGATTACATTTCAGTGTGATAAATTCAGTGACTCAGTCAAATAATGAAGAAGAATCCAGATTTTTCCATTTTTCACTCTGCAGCTTCTTAGCCTGGCTCACCTTTTACGCCCAAAACAGCTCCTGCAGTTGCAGATATCACAAAGAAATGATAATGGCCAGAAGGGGTAAAAGGATATTTCTCCTGTAGTCTCTTTTTTAAGAACAAAGAAACCTTGCCCACAAGCCACCCAACAGACTTTCTCTTATGTCTCATTTCCCAGAATTGGGTCGCACGTTTTTCTCTAAACCAATCACTTGAAAGGGGAATGGTGTAGACTAATCAAGACACAGCCCTTGGGAACTTAAGTCTTTTCTGAAAGACACGGTCAGTAATACCTGAATGAAATCAGGATTCTTTTAGCAAAGAAGAAAAGGATGGATTTTAGGCATCCAACAGTATATATTCAGATTCAGATCTTTTAAGGTTTATTTGAGTCAAATATTACAGATATTCTCAATCTATTTTGGTTAGATAGGTAATATAACAATGTATTAGTTTAAGAGAAGAGCTTGAATAATAAAAAAACAGAACTGACCATCTATGCAGTTCATATATTCAAAGTGAGGTGCTATTCAGTTTCTATAGTACCAAAGGTACACATTTAATCGTATCAGAGGGTGCTATTGTTAGCAACTTTGACGTTGTGTAAAGATATGATAGCTAGGCTTTTTTTTTTTTTTTTTTTTTTTGAGAGAGGGAAGGTGAGCAAGGGGCAGAGAAAGAGAGAATCCCCAGAAGAGCAGAGAGAGGGAGAGAGAGAGAAAGGGAGAGAGAGAAGTGGGGCTCACTCAAAGCGGGGTTCATGTTTACTCTAAGTGGGACTCGAATTCACCCCAAGCAGGGTTCATGCTTACCCGATGTGGGACTCAAACTCATGAACTCTGATATATGACTTGAGCCGAAGTCAGATGCTTAACAACTGAGCCACCCAGGCACCCCAATAGCTAAGCATTTTTAAAAATTGTAGATAGATGTGGGAAACATGAAAACTCTATTTGTTCAAATCATCTTATTTAGAAAGCAGAGGGATGAATACATTTACTCAGTTTCGGTTATGATGGCACAAACAACATAGTGTATATTAATCATAGGAAGTAAATGAACCTGGAGATCAAGAAGGCAATTTAGAGGTGTTGAGTCCAGTTCTACACATCACATGCCAGGGAATTGTATTCTGTAGTGATGAAGCGACTTGTACCAGGTCATATAAAAAGTCAGTCCTTAGCAATACAGGTACCACAATAGAAATTTACCTACATTCAGTCTAGGGTTTTTCTAAGGCAGGATCGTACTCTTAATGCACAAGCATCAGTTAGGAAAGTGGCACTTAAAATAAAAAAGGAATGCATTACATATGTGCAAAGCAGCATACTACACAATTCTTAAAATAATAATGATAGTTAAATGTACTGAGATTTCCCTGAGCTCTGCACTAAATTTTCTACATTGCATTAGTTTATATATTTGCCACAACAACCCTATGATGTAGATATTATTAATGCCCCATTTTTTTTAAATATAAGACTATCTTTCAGAGAAGATAAGTGTATTTTATAATCTAAGATTCATCTCTCATTTTTTGTCATTGTGGACTTTTGAGTTAACAGCTACTGGGGTAATTGGAAACAAGAGAAAGTCTAATCAGGCAGAAGTCCCCTGACTATTTTTATTTTCGTGTAGAAAAGGAGCCAGAGAGACAGGCAGCCCAGCACCTCAATCCAATCTTTTAGTTTTTTAATATATTTTAAAATATATATTATTTATTTTTTAAGTAAGCTCTATGCCCAACATGAGGGTTAAACTCACAACCCTGAGATTAAGAGTCATACACTGTACCAACTGAGCTAGTAAGGCATCCCCCCAAGCCAGTCTTAATAACAGATATTTTTTGATAGTCTCACAAGAAGCACCTTTTACCAATAAAAAATTACAGTCTTTAAATATTACTCCTTTCAACCCTGAACTCACCCATACAAGCCAGTTGGAGGAAACACTTCTAGAGGATTCAGGATTAATTAGTGTGGGCTTGCAATCTTTGATATTTGTTTGGGAAGGTCCTCTTTCATTGTTTCTTTATATACTCTTGGATTTTTTAAAAAATCAGCATCCATAAAGAATCTAGGATTGAGTTTTATCTCCCATGTTTAGTTTCAATACTGATCAGCAGGACAACACCCAGTATGTGTCCAACAAAGGCCAAGATTATATGCAATTCAAAGCAAAACAATAGGGAAGGAGGGCACCCATTTCGTGGCTCATTCTGAGAAACAAGACCAATGTCTAGCTGTTCTGAAGCTCCACTTAACACATCAATCACTTGATTTAATCATGTCAAGTTTCACTAGGTTTGTTTAATGATGAGCACTGCTTTCCTCACCTTTCTTATCTTTTGTGACTGATAGAAAAGAACACATCAAACTTTTTGTCCTCCTGGTTCTATCTCTCGCCTACCTGTGAAAAGGGTTAGATTGATAGCTTAATGGAATTTTAGAGCTGTTTAATTTTCCCAGGTGGTCCAGAATGTATGCCTCAGTGGAAATGTAAACAATCTTGAATTTCTCCCATGCTGGTACAATATGTTCTAAGGAATGTTTTAATTTCCATTTATAAGGGAAAATCTTTTTTTAATGAAATGGTCTTGAACAAGACTCATTCCAAAAATGTTCAGTTTTGTGCTAGGAGTAGCAATCATTATTTTTCTACAAGAATGACTCTATTCTAGAATCTTTAGGGATATCATTTGGAAAGATGAGTCATAGTATCCCAGCCTGCCCTCACAAGAGGCTGCATAATTGGTAGAATTACAACTTTGGTTATTAAATCTCAACAAATAAAATCCAGTTTTTATTTGTCCACCAAATATAGGTATATGTAAGTATGTTTGCAAAAGTGTGTATGTGTGAACAATAGCTACTCAATGGCCTCTTTGGTTTAATCATTTGTATGTGCATGGCTACACAAAAGGATCATACAGATGTAAAAGGAGAAAAAAATTAGGAAAATTTAGAATCACTATTATATATATTAATACTTAATAAGTGGTATATATTGATTCTCTGAAAATCTTAGTGAGAGGACAATGGTGTTTCTAGGAGAAGGATGCAAAATAGAAAATGTCTTTTCCACAGAAGGAACATATATAGATGCTTATATTTTTGGCTTCCTGAGTGACTGTGGGTATAAAACACTAACAACAAAGTCTTTGGTATTATGTTTCAAATGACAATTATAGTGCTTTAATATCCATTGTTCATAAAATTCTTAGTTGAAAATGAGAAAAATCAGAATTAATATGTTGGCTTCTTCATGGACTAGTTTATATTTTATGTTTATTTTTAGTCAGTTTAGATAAGCAACATTTAATTGGATTTGTGTTGACTTACATGCATCAAATCTCGACTTGTGCCTATTTAAATTTGTGTATATGTGCGTGCGTGTGTGTGTGTGTGCATGCGCAGTGTCCAAAATAACTTTTTTCTACAAACGTATAATCATATAGATTCTTGTATCGTGAAAAATCACTAAACTGTAAGAATTAATCAGATCATAGCATGGAAAATTAATATTGGATTATAGAGTGTGGGTTAGTAAGAGGCTTCAGGAAGCTACGCTGTTGATTTCTTTTGTCTCCAAATCATCTAAGACAGAGATGATTCACCTTTCAAGATTTCCAGAGAAGAGTGGATTCCATAAGCTTCTTAGATAACCTTTTCCTGTATTAACCCTAGAAATGAGAAGTTTTTTTCCTTATTTTATTTAATTTCTATGAGATGTAGATAAAATGTTTGCTTTCTTTTCTGATCTCACTGAAAATGAAGAAGACTGGTCACAAAATACTGTCTTGTTTGTCACTGTGTCATCGTCATAATAACTGGCATGTAGTAGGTGCTTGACAAATATTTGTTGAAAATATAAATGGAAAAATAAAGCCCTTATTTAAGTTAATTTTCAGTATTTTCTTCTTGAAGCCAAATAATCCCAATTCTTGTACAAATTCACAATACCGCGTTGGCAGTTCAAAGGTTCCACAGTTTTTTATAAGAGATAATTTTAAAGCAAAAACCTCACGTGAACTCATTTTTTTGGTGGCAAATTTCAATCTGAAGTGGCACGAGCATATTTATAGCCTTTCTCTATTTCAGTTGCTGCATATATTCCTATATATTGTTGCAGAAATATTAATGTAATGCTGCCTCCCACCCTACTGGGGTGTTATACATAACAAAAGGTATATGTACTATCCCTCCACACCTCTCTGAAATTCTATACATACTCCTATAGCCTCAAAATATTTGAGTAAGAAACAGTGGAATTGAATTACCATTTTATAATCTTTTTAATCATTTTAGACATTTGTTCATAAGTTTCCTATAGAATGCTCGGCCAAGATGTCAAACAATCAATACACACAGATCAACATTAATGTCTTTTGTTTTTCTTATAATAAAGCTACATGTCAGACTTTTTCTAAGGTTTCCACATCTCTGCTCTTCAACCCAGAGGAACCACTTATAAGAAGGGGCAATTCAGCTCCTATGAACCTCCAGTTTTGACCTCTCTTTTCAGAGCGCTAACAAGGATGCCAATTAGTGTCAGTTGTGATAGCAAAGTTTTAAGATTTTGACACAGTATTATTTTTAAAGATATGGAGTGTCTCACCTACTCATCTCACATAGAATTATGATGAGGAATCCGTAATGGTTTTGTATTCACCTCCAATCTATACAAAACAAACTAATGATCTTAAACTCAAAAATCTCTTAAGTTCTGTATTTGATGCCTTGATTTATTTTCTTGGTCACCATATACTTTCTAAATGCTGGTATACTGCCCTAATATGTATTTATTATTGTAATATTTGGAAAAACACATTCATGCACTTAAAACAAAATTGTTTTAATGTAAACAGGATGGTAAAAACCAAAGGCTATATTAAAAAATGTACTACAAAATTAGAGTAGGAAAAAAGTAATGCAACTATAAGTTCAGTGAAAGTTTCTATGTATTTGAATTAAGCTAGCCTTAAATGTATACAAAACAGTTCTAAGGTAACTTCTGTAAGAAATACACACATTTTCACCCCCTCCGCCAAACACACACATATATGCAGAGAGAAATAATTTAAGAACTATATAAATTTCTTCACTTTTTTAACTGTGTGATCTTGGATAAGTCCCTTGAAATCTTTAGCTTCTTCGTTTGTAAAATGAGATGATAACAGTACCTGCCTCTTTGAGTTGCTGTAATAGTCAATGTTTAGTAGGCACATAACAAGCATTAAATGATGGGAAATACGGTAATAATGCTAATATTAGTTACCTGCATTTCCACTGTACTTGTAATTATAATAAAATAAAGATCTTCTCTGAGGATAATTTTTGGATGATTAACTTTTATACTGCTCAGTCTACATCTCTGATTCTTTGGATATATGTTTTTAATAGAAGAATTTGAGTTGAAGCACACCTGGTGTCTGAGGAGATTTCGAAGGATAGAATAGTTCAGGTGGGAAAAAGGAGAAAACCAAGCAACAAATGTGTCCACTAAAGAAAAGCTTACCCACTAAATGTTACCTACTCTAACTATGCTGTTATTGCCTCATAATAAGAATGTTATTAATGCTAAAAATTGCTGTTATATTCTTACTCTTACTATTAATAGATTTTCATGAATGATATTTCCTAACATTTGAATGTTCACAGTTTTAAAGCATAATTGGAAAAGTTTTCAAAAATTTCCTTGACCCATAAAACTTGTTTGGTTTATATATTAACATTGATCTGATCAATTGTGTAAAAGAATGTAAACATTTGCTTAAGTGGAGTTATTTCCTTGTCAAGAGAAATTCTCATCATAGTCATCTCATCCAAATTAGAAACACAGTACATATCAATTTCTTGTTACTCTGTTGTCCTGTTGCTTTTGTACATGGCCCTTTTTTAGGTTGCCTTTTTAAAAAAGCCAACAACTATACAAACCATACCATGTATGACATGAAATATATTTTAATATATAAAGCACAGCACATTTTAGCAAAACTTTGAAAGTTGAAATTATGGATTGAAATTAATGTTACAAATATTTCAATGGGGATGAAAGTTTTATTATGTTCTATTACTCTTAATAATAGCAATTTAGGTGGAGATGCTGGATCTCCAATTTTAATGCAAACACACACACACACACCCCTCTAGGTGCTTTGTTTTTCTGATCATGGAAGATTAGCACATTCTTCCCTTTTGAGCAAAGCTATGAAACATCTGAGTTATATCTTCTCTTGGGCATATGAAGCAGATGGGGGCTGTATGCATAATGGCTGGACAAGCTTTATTGTAAAATAGGCTCGATTATGACCCTTGGCTCATTTCTTACTAATTTAGGCACATTATTTAACTGTGTAAAGTCTTAGTGCCTTTACATCCAAAATGGGGGCAATAATCTTTCATCAGAGACTTGTTATGAAAATAAAATCAATCAATGCTGTCATATCCAAAGTTCTTGGTGTGGGTCCCAAGGAATTTAACAAAAATCCCCTACCCCTGGACAAGCAGAGCAAGACTAACTCCATTTTGTGCTACACCCACCATCTCATGTATAACCCCCACATGACCTACTTACTGCTTAAGACACTCCCCCACCCTAGTCAAGCCGCTGAGCACACCCTTACTGGAAACAGGCTCAGATAGAAATGCGGAACCCCTAACTGCCAAAGAATGTAAACCCTGTCTTTTGCTCGCCAAACTTGCGCGCCAATTCTGACCAGAGTGATAGGCTATTTCAAACAGTTACTATAGGCTAAATTGTAATTCAATTAGCCACCTGCGTGTGGACCGACATGACTATGCAACTTTCTGTGTGTGTTACAATCTCATTGGCCACTGGCCCCTATAAAACTGCTACACCTCTTAACCTAGGGGTCCAAGTCCCTGCTCCACTGTGTCGGGTATACTTGGGCCCAAGCTCGAGCTTGCAAGTAAACCCTTGTACGTTTGCATCTGTATTGGCTCCTTGGTGGTCTCTCGGATTTGAAATCGGGGGCATTACACTTGGCAGAAACTAAGAAATACATATGTATTTTAGCTTAAATCTCGAATAGTCAGACAGCTGATAGACATAGGAAAAAATAATGAATGTACACTAAGAAACACTTGGAGCCTAGGTTGAGATACAAGACAAGGAAGCTAAGAGACAAAACTCCACTGAAGGCTTTTTTGAGAATATCAAAGCCCTAAGCCTGCCAGGTTGGTCAGATTACTTACTGCCCCCTACCGGGCAAAGTGTGCTACATCTGGCCATGTTGAGAAGCACACAAATCCAGGACAGTTTGCCATTAGTCCCTACTGAATAGTCCCAGGACCACAATCTATCTTTTCTGACCCATATCTTCAGACCAAATGATTTCAGTCTCTTGAACTGAAGACATTAGGATAAAGATATCTATATCCCATCTCCCTTTCCTCCACCCTGTGCTTAACTGTTCTTTATATCCTATTATTATCATAATTTGCTCCACCTCTACATAGATTATGTTCTTATCTCACTACTAAACAAACTTTTATGAAAGTATGATATTTGAATTGATTTATGAAGAAAAAATAGAAAATAAATATTCAGGAATTTCCAGGGTAAAGGAGAGGAGTCTTTTTCTTTTGTGAGCCCTGAAATGCCATGCTGAAAATTTTCAGCAAATATATACACATTGTTGCTAATTCTCAGGAGAGGGAACAATGTAGATGGGCTATGGTCCTAATTCTAAATGGCTAGGTGGCCACTTATGGTAATGATAACCATTCTGACCGAGGGTTTTAGTTCCAGCCACCAGCGAGAGGCAATGGATAGCAGTTTTGATCTTTGTCCTTGAACACGGTTTATGGCTCCAGGAGGAGTGCTTCCTTGGATGTCACATTAACAAAAACAACATTGAGCAGAGTCATTTACATGCTATTTTGCTTTGGGAAAGGAATATACTGGACATTTTCATTAGTGCAAAGTACAGCTTTATGTTTAACCCTCTTTCTCTCAATATTTAGGAGGATCATTTGGCACATTTTGCATTTTCCATGCCAATTATCAATTTCTTCTTTTTTTTGTGTGTCTCTGGTAAATACATCATCATACATTCATACTGTTAACCTGATACGTGCTCTCTTATAGCCATGGACCCAAAATAAATATTTTGGACTTGTTTTTTTATAAATTGAAACTTTGCCCCAATAATTAGGAAAAGATGTCAGTGATTTAGGGAGATATTTATAATTATGAATTTAACATTCAAAGATATGACTCTTTCCTTCTGAGTAGAGCTGACAGCCAATAGTAAACAAAATTTCTCTTTAATAAGAATCTCTTTGCAGAAGACTGATAACAATCCCCATTTGAAAAGAATGGGTAGACACTGAAAATAAGAATGAGCAACTTGGTGCTTCAAGTCATATAATATCCATTTAACAACATAATATTTCTGCCAAAGTTACTGTCTGCTTAAGTGTGTCAGAACAAGAAACACCTCAATGCAGCTTCCAAAATCAGAACGCCATGACTGGGTATGGCCAGGGTAAATTAAATTAATGATGGGCCAGGGTAAATTAAATTAATAATATATAGAAAATGCATAAGAACTATTAGTGAGTTAGGATTTCTCTCAAGTTTGGAAGGCTTAACTTGTTCAGATTATTTAATACTCTAAATTTTGGCCTAATATAAATTACTCTTATTTCCTTTCCTCATAATAACTATATATAAAATTACCCTATTGGCATGTAGACTTTTAGTGAGTTGTTTTTTGTTTGTTTGTTTGTTTTTTGTTTTTTTGTTTTTTGTTTTACTCTAAGAGACCTGGTGAATTGATTCACTTTTAAAATAGTAGTGTTTTCTCTGTGCTGATTTGTAGTATTTTCTCTGTGCTGATTTATATAAATTAAAAAAATCCCCAAATTAAAAATATTTTGTAGATCAGTTTGAATGTAAATTGTGAAAATCCTGATTTAAATACCTTTGACTAACAAACCTTATTCAAGGGGTACCTGTGTGGCTCAGTTGCTTAAGCAACTATAACTTTAAATTTTTGGTGTCTTACAATTTAAAGCTTCTTTTTCATAGTTATAGCTACTATAGTTATAGCTACTTCACATGAAAATAAAAAAAAAAAACCATGAAGACAGTGAGGTGGACCCAATTGTGTAACAGACATTAATACATAACAGGCACAGTCAAGGGGAAGGCTGAGAGGTTGAAAGTTAGGCAGCAGATGTGAATCCAGGAGTCATAACCCTTTTGATAATCAGGAGAGGTGTATCAGTCTGAGAATTCATGGTGAGCTTAACTCTAACCTAGAGTAGGCAGGTTTATAAAGGTTTCTTTGTCTTAGAATTAGCTGCCTTTGTTCTTGATCTTAAGATGTAGTTCAGCTTTTTAAGTGAGTTTCATTTCATGATAAAAGCCATTAATCCTTTGGGAAAGTAAGAATTCTTTCTGAGACATCTGGCCACAGCCCTAATAGTCGACTGGATATATTAAACACATCTTTCATTGTCATATGTGACAATCTGGGGTGAGGTATGGGTAGACTGGTCACAGCCTTTGAGCACCAATGATAGTTCTGACCAGGATTTTTTGTTACTCTTCTCATTTTAATAACATGCAACTGACATAGGTTCACTGTCTTTGCTTCAGCTTATAGCATCCTTTGTTGGATTTTTGCATAAAGAGATTATAGGGGTAAACATATGAATAAAGAAGTGAAAGCTATCCAAAATTTACAGACTGGTGATAAACTTTGACTTTCTTTTGCTGGTCCCACCCAGGTTGAATTGAGTTAAACTGTCAAAATTGAAATGAATATTAATCACAAATTTAGCCTATATTTTATTTATTTCAGAGACTATCACATTAGGACCAGAATAAGGACTTTAAATTTGCCAGTAGTAAATTAGACATTAAACATTTTTTTGAATGTTTATTTATTTTTGAGAGACAGAGAGAGACAGCATGAGTGGGACAGGGCAGGGAGAGAGAGAGGGAGACCTAGAATATGAAGCAGGCTCCAGGTTCTAAGCTGTCAGCACAGAGCTCCACGCAGGGCTCAAACTCACAATCCGTGAGATCATGACCTAAGCTGAAGTCAGACGCTCAACTGACTGAGCCACCCAGGAGCCCCTAAATTAGACATTTTAAAGTTATAGTTGATTTCTCTTATCCCTCCCCCAAGTAAATAATGAGGGAAAATATCTACATATGTATTTATTTAAACTTGGGAGACATTTGTAATGTTAATTAATTAATTAGTACTTAAAAAAACTTAAGTTTATTTGTTTATTTTGAAAGAGAGACAGAGAGAGGGAAAGAGAGCAAGAGGAGGAGGGGCAGAGAGAGAGGGAGAGAGAATCCCAAGTAGACTCTGTGTTGTCAGCACAGATCCTGACACAGGGCTCGATCCCATGAACTGTGAGAGCATGACCTGAGCTGATAGACAGTAGGACACTTAACTGATTGAGCCACCCAGGCACCCCTAATTAATTGGTACTTTTGCTCTCCATTTGTCCTTCAATATTCTAAGAATTAGCTTGAATATAGCAAAATATTAGCTAATCCTTTGATATTAGATGAGATCTGGCAAGTGCAGGGCTGTATGACTATAGACTAGCTAATCTTGACAGCCAATATTCCATGGTTTTCCTCTGCAGGTGAGATGCTGAGCTAGACTTGTCTAGAAAGTCGTTTCTTATTATGTAAGAAACTTATTGGGTAAACTTGCTATATGAATTCTCTTTGGTCCAGAGAAATTGATCTCTATGTAAAACAAGTAAACATTGCTCTGATTAATCTCAAGAGCTAAACCAACCACAGATAGGTGTTTTACTTTGTACCTTTCTTGGAAAGAAAGAGCAATCACAGTAACTCCTTCAAGTTTTATCTTCTTCAGAAGGTGCCTCTATTCATTTGCTTCATTCTTTGAAGCTTCATCCAAGTTTTCCACAAGATCTGGAAAGTCATCATCGCCCTCCTCTCCGGTAGCAAGCGGTACCTTTCCATCCACACACTGTGTGGGCAGAGCTTCAGCCAGTCTTAAACTAGTCAGACCGTCTGCACCAAGTTGGTTCAAGAAACTGGGTAGCATTTCTGTCAGCTGCTTTGTCTCAGCGTGACCTGTAATGGTGAAAGTTTCCGCTGCCAGGGATGCCTGAACTTTAGGGTTCTTAAAGTGGACCCCTGTTCCTTGGTTTGTGAACATATTCACTTCTTCAATACCAGAGATATCTTTTACCCCCAACTTCTTTAAAGAGAACTGAAGTTTTTTTTTTTGTTTTTTTTGTTTGTTTTTGTTTTTTTTAATCATCTGCTGTAGCTGTTCCAAGAGCCACCTTCTTTGCGCCAGCAGCTCTTTCCCACCAATGCGCACTTGTGCTTGCAGTTCCACGAGTTTCTTCCGGCTCATGATAGTTTCTTTCATCTTGTTGGAGAGGAAATGGGACTGCTTGGGGGACTAGGGTTGGTGCTCAGGGGGTCTCGGTGGACCAGTTGAGATTAGTAGGTGCACACATGCGGGGAAGCAAGATAGCAGCTATTTTTTTTTCTTCCATATAATTGTATGATCTATAAACAACAGCAGATTCTATATATTTTTCTGCTCTTCAAAAAAGATATTGAACAAAATGAGTCTCAATCTTAATTTCTAAATTAAAAATCCTTGACAAAATTTTAAAATGTGATATCTTCCTTTTCTATCAGTTCTTTTTATCAAATTTTTGTTGATATTAATGTATATATTTATATAACCCTCCATTGATTAATCAATTATCTTTGGTAGAAGGTCTCCTAATTAACCTCTTAATTAGTTTAACAGATGAATTAATTTTTCCATATAACGTGCTGTCTAATGCCCTTGGCATGCTGAAGGTTTACTGCTCATGGGGTGTGTTCTGTTTTGCCAAGGAATGGTTTACTCCTACCAGTTGAAGACTTATTCTCATAGGTTTATACTTGTTACTGCAATCACAAATGTTTAGATAAATATAACATAAAGTGATGACATATGTATGGAAAGAGATCGTTATCTGAATAAAATAAAAATTGAATGCTTTGGCACGGCTTGACTTATGTAAATGGCTAAAAATTGTGATGACTGTAAAGACTGAAAAAACAAAAATTGGAAAGGTTTCACACATTTTGCTTTACAAATGTCTTCAATTCTGTTTTTACCTTGAAGATACTGAAACTGAAAATGGGAGATGAAGCATTAGACACAGTACATTACTGGTCAATAATCCAATTCATCTTTGGCCAATATCAAATTAGTGAATGGGTGTTCATGTTTTAAGTAAAAATATTATGTACGATGTTTTTCATCCATTTATTACCTTTATGTATTTGAATCCTACATTTTAGGATTTGTTGTTGAAATTAACTCTTTTAATTAACTGTCATACTATGACTTTTGGACAGTAGGACTTATGATTTATCTATTTGTATTTTTTTTTCCATATAGAATTAAGGTCCCTGGTCAAAGCCATCATCAAGGTTTTATGTATAATGATGCTACATATTATAACAATACATTCAGTTCAGTATATAATTCTTTTACTCATAATTATAAGATTAATCAACTTCAAATAACATTCACTTAATTTTTTCTAGAATTTCTATTCTTTATCATGACAGAAGTGGAAATAATCATATTTAGATAAGTAAAAAGCTTGTCCTTTCTCCTTGTAGTAAAATTCTAGAGATCTGTTTCTTAGGTCTCTTGCTGCATTAGACCATTGAGCTGATTGGATATCATTTTTATATCAACATTACAATAACAGTAAAAGAAACTAAGCTTCATTGTCTGAAATAACTTACAATTTAGATTTTAAATTTGAGTCTAAATCAACAGCATTTTTATTTCATTTTTCTGCTTTCCAAGTTGCCAAAAATATGTGTTCATTATCACATGGCCTTTCTGCGTTTGTCTTTGGGCTATCACTCTTCCTTATCTCTTGACTGGACTGTGTTCTGATCAGAATCTGGGCAAAGCCTGTTGCAGCTGTCTTGTGCTGACTCCTAATCTGCCTGTACATTGTTTGGTCATTTGGTTCTACTGTCCAAGAAGAGTCAGGTGATTTTCATTTCAATCATTTTGTAGGTACAGAATGACTTTCCATTGAAACCTGATGTATAAAATGATTCTATTAGACAGTCATAGAAAGATATGTTCTGCATTATAGAATTAAACCTGCCTTCTGGCCATGGCATCTTGAAGTTTTACTGTTTAACCTTTCATGTTCACTGTTGTGTAGACCATAAGAACACTCCCACATTTTGCTATTGGTGTCTGGTAAACTTATAGTTGAAAATTTAAATTAAATTTTATCTATCTCATCTTTTGTATTTATATCCATATATTTGTAATTATTATTGTTCTTTTGTACATATTTATGTTCATATATATGTGTATACATGTAGAGTGTATATATATGTGTATATATATGTTTGTGTGTTCATATGTGTATGTGCGTATATATATATATATATATATATATATATATATATATATTCTCTATATGTAGCATGGCAAGGATATGACTAAGTGGCCACTTTCCACAGAAAACAAAATTAGTAGTGTGATAAACAAAGGATAGTATGTATTTTTCCTGTAAACATGATCTGAATTTGTCATTTTATAGAAAGATCAAAATGAGAAACAATTCCTGAATGTACTATGAAATTCTCATTATGATCCTAGAAAAAAAAGTTCTGTGTATGTGCAAATGATGGTTTATCATAATAGAGCAATATTCATGTAGTTCATCAGTCTGTGGTGGCAGTTTTCAGGCTGCCTTCTTTTGCTTCTGGTTTTATTTTTATCTTTTTCTTTCTGGAGATAGATAGAAACAGATACATAAGTCCCCAGAATGAAAAATGCCTTTATTCTATAAAGCTCAAACAAAATCACACAATCATGAATCTCAAAACAATCCCAGATTAAACTTAGGGATTTACTATAAAGAGAATTACATTAAAAAGAATTCTAATGAAATTCTAAGAAAAACCTATCTGAAAGAGATAAAGCTATTTTCCATTGCTTAAAATGCTTTTCTACCTCTTTTAAATTATTTTAAAAGGTATTATAACTTCTTAATATATGATAAAATTCTGCATTAACTTCTTTATCTGATACAATGCTTGGTATATACTTGCCCTCCTGAAAACTTACATTATGACACAAAATCAGAGGTTCCTGATGTTTACCTTCAGAGTATTTGTTTTTGAAGGAGTAATATGAAATTTTTGTTAGGAAAGATAAACAATATATTTTTTAATCATTGTTATTAGAGAAATTTATAGTTAGCTATTTCTGAATGGGAAATGGTGCAGGTTTTAAATCAGCTTCCAGCTGCTTCTTGCTTCTGAAACCATGAACGCTTCTGCCTCATAGTTTCAGAATGATATATTCTGAATGACATATTCATAATGAATAATACTGTTCATTTTAGCCTCACCTTCAGCTCCAAATCCTTATGAAAATCCATGCCCTCCCCCATATAGCTTACAGTCTGTCAGGCTGAGCTATTCCCTGGGCTCCATCTGGTCATTCCAAGGGCAACAGTGCTTTCCTAAACTGATGTGGAAGAGATGACCCTTCTTCAACCATCATTGACCTGGTTGTGCTCTACTTCAGGGTGTACCTCTTGAGACTGACTTTGCTTTCAGTCTTTTACGCTGGCTTCTGTTTTGATTATTAAATGTTCAAATGTTACCCTCTGTCACTGAGCCCTTTTCTCTCTATACACTCTCTCTAGAGGGCCTCACTGAGTTTCATGGGTATAAATAATATCTATGTGTTGATAATTCTTAAGTGTGTAGGTATAATGCTGAACTTGCTGGAACTCCATGTTCACCTATCTATTATACTATGTGATATATCCACATAGATAACCACTAAGCATCTCAAACTTAACGTGATCCAAATAGAACCCTTGATTTTCATTCCAAGTCTGCTTTTCTCTTACTCTTGCTTGTTTCAGTAATAGACACTACCATTCAATTATTTGCTCAAGCCAGATTTCTAGAGCTGGTCTATCAATTTAGTAGCCACCAATTGCATGTGATTATTTAAACTAAAATTAAGTAAAAGTAAAAATTGCATTTCACACTTATACTAGTCACATTTTAAGTGTTTAGTATCTATGGGTCATATATGGGTATTGGTTACCATATTAGCACAGACATAAAAAAATTTACTGCAGAAAATTTTATTTAACAGTACTGGTCTAAAGATATGATTATATCTGTCTCTTACTCACCATACATCTCAGGTCCTATCTGCTCAATCAAAATAATGTGCGGGACGCCTGGGTGGCTCAGTTGGTTGAGCGTCGGACTTCGGCTCAGGTCATGATCTCGCAGTTCGTGAGTTCGAGCCCTGTGTCAGGCTCCGTGCTGACAGCTCAGAGCCTGGAGCCTGCTTCAGATTCTGTCTCTTGCTCTCTCTCTGCCTCTCCTCTGCTCATGCTCTGTCTCTCTCTGTCTCAAAAATAAATAAAACATCAAAAAATTTTGAAAATAATGTACTTTATTCAAGAAATAAAAGGGTATGCTAAATTTATTCATAATTACCCCAAATTTGTCCACTTAATTTATCTCTGGAATTACATTAATCAGAGTTGTCACTGTCTTTCTGCAGGGGTCTTCCAAGTTGTCCTCTTATCAACTGCTTCGTTGCAGAGCAGTCAATAGGATTTATTTATTTATTTATTTGTTTGTTTGTTTGTTTGTTTGTTTATTTTTAAGAGAAACAGAGAGAGCACATATGTGCAAACGCATGAGCGCAAGCTGGAGATGGGCAGAGAGAGAGGGAGACAGAAAATCTCAAGCGGACTCTGCATGGGGCTCTAACCCACCAGCTATGAGATCATGACCTGAGCTGAAATCAAGATCTGGATGCTTAACCAACTGAGCCACCCAGGTGCCCCAGCCAACAGCATCTATTTAAAACATAAATTAGGTAATCTTCTTGCTTTAAACACAAACCTTCATATCAGATAAAGCATTAGTATCTACAATCTGTAAAGAACTTATCAAACTCAACACCCAAAAAACAAATAATCCAGTGAAGAAATGGGCAGAAGACATGAATAGACATTTTTCCAAAGAAGACATCCAGAGGGCCAACCAACACATGAAAAAATGCTCAACATCACTCATCATCAGGGAAATACAAATCAAAACCACAATGAGATACCACCTCACGCCTGTCAGAATGGCTAACATTAACAACTCAGGCAACAACAGATGTTGGCAAGGATGCAGAGAAAGAAGATCTCTTTTTCACTGCTGGTGGGAATGCAAGCTGGTGCAGCCACTCTGGAAAACAGTATGGAGGGTCCTCAAAAAATTAAAAATAGAACTACCCTATGGCCCAGCAATTGCACTAGTAGGTATTTACCCACGGAATACAGGTGAGCTGTTTTGAAGGGGCACATGCACCCCGATGTTTATAGCAGTACTATTGACAATAGCCAAAGTATGGAAAGAGCCCAAATGTCCATCGATGGATGAATGGATAAAGAAGATGTGGCATATATATACAACGGAGTATTAGTTGGCAATCAGAATGAATGAAATCTTGCCATATGCAACTGCACGGATGGAACCGGAGGGGATTATGCTAAGTGAAATTAGTCAGTCAGAGAAAGACAAATATCATATGTGGACTTCACTCATATGTAGACTTTAAGAGACAAAACAGATGACCATAAGGAAAGGGAAGCAAAAATAATATAAAAACAGGGAGGGGGACAAAACATAAAAGACTGAAATATAGAGAACAGAGAATCACTGGAAGGATGTGGGGGGGGGGGGGAATGACTAAATGCATAAGGGACATTAAGGAATCTACTCCTGAAATCATTGTTGCACCATATATATGCTAAATAACTTGGATGTAAATTAATTAATAAATAAGTTAAAAAAAAACCCAAATCCTTTGATGGCCTATCATTGCTCATAGAACAAAATCCACCCTTCTTACCCTGATATACAAGTTCTTTATGACCCAGCTTCTACCTATTTCCTGGCCTCATTTAACATGTTTCCTTTCATTTGCTATGCTTAATCACACTTATTATTTTTATTTTCCCAACAGGATAGACCAATCTCATTCTATTTTAAGTATTTTTTCAGGCCATCTTCTCCATTTAAGATGCTTTGCTTTCTGGTCATAATATAGCTAACTCCATATGGGCATTGATATCTTACCTTGGAACTACCCACCCTCACCAACCAAAATAAGAGTAGTATCTGCACCCTCTTTATTTTCTTTTTAATATATGAAATTTATTGTCAAATTGGTTTCCATACAACACCCAGTGCTCATCCCAAAAGGTGCCCTCCTCAATACCCATCACCCACCCTCCTCCCCTCCCATCCCCCATCAACCCTCAGTTTGTTCTCAGTTTTTAACAGTCTCTTATGCTTTGGCTCTCTCCCACTCTAACCTCTTTTTTTTTTTTTTTCCTTCCCCTCCCCTATGGGTTTCTGTTAAGTTTCTCAGGATCCACATAAGAGTGAAAACATATGGTATCTGTCTTTCTCTGTATGGCTTATTTCACTTAGCATCACACTCTCCAGTTCCATCCACGTTGCTACAAAGGGCCATATTTCATTCTTTCTCATTGCCACATAGTACTCCATTGTGTATATAAACCACAATTTCTTTATCCATTCATCACTTGCTGGACATTTAGGCTCTTTGCATCATTTGGCTATTGTTGAGAGTGCTGCTATAAACATTGGGGTACAAGTGCCCCTATGCATCAGTACTCCTGTATCCCTTGGTAAATTCCTAGCAGTGCTATTGCTGGGTCATAGGGTAGGTCTATTTTTAATTTTCTGAGGAACCTCCACACTGTTTCCCAGACTGGCTGCACCAATTTGCATTCCCACCAACAGTGCAAGAGGGTTCCCGTTTCTCCACATCCTCTCCAGCATCTATAGTCTCCTGATTTGTTCATTTTGGCCACTCTGACTGGCGTGAGGTGATCTGAGTGTGGTTTTGACTTGTATTTCCCTCATAAGGAGCGATGTTGAGCATCTTTTCAGGTGCCTGTTGGCCAACCGGATGTCTTCTTTAGAGAAGTGTCTATTCATGTTTTCTGCCCATTTCTTCACTGGGTTATTTGTTTTTCGGGTGTGGAGTTTGGTGAGCTCTTTATAGATTTTGGATACTAGCCCTTTGTCCGATATGTCATTTGCAAATATCTTTTCCCATTCTGTTGGTTGCCTTTTAGTTTTGTTGGTTGTTTCCTTTGCTGTGCAGAAGCTTTTTCTCTTCATGAGGTCCCAGTAATTCATTTTTGCTTTTAATTCCCTTGCCTTTGGGGATGTGTCGAGTAAGAGATTGCTACGGCTGAGGTCAGAGAGGTCTTTTCCTGCTTTCTCCTCTAGGGTTTTGATGGTTTCCTGTCTCACATTCAGGTCCTTTATCCATTTTGAGTTTATTTTTGTGAATGGTGTGAGAAAGTGGTCTAGTTTCAACCTTCTGCATGTTGCTGTCCAGTTCTCCCAGCACCATTTGTTAAAGAGATTGTCTTTTTTCCATTGGATGTTCTTTCCTGCTTTGTCAAAGATGAGTTGGCCATACGTTCCTGGGTCTAGTTCTGGGGTTTCTATTCTATTCCATTGGTCTATGTGTCTGTTTTTGTGCCAATACCATGCTGTCTTGATGATGACAGCTTTGTAGTAGAGGCTAAAGTCTGGGATTGGTGATGCCTCCTGCTTTGGTCTTCTTCTTCAAAATTCCTTTGGCTATGCGGGGCCTTTTGTGGTTCCATATGAATTTTAGGATTGCTTGTTCTAGTTTCGAGAAGAATGCTGGTGCAATTTTGATTGGGATTGCATTGAATGTGTAGATAGCTTTGGGTAGTATTGACATTTTGACAATATTTATTCTTCCAATCCATGAGCAGGGAATGTCTTTCCATTTCTTTATATCTTCTTCAACTACCTTCATAAGCTTTCTATAGTTTTCAGCATACAGATCTTTTACATCTTTGGTTAGATTTATTCCTAGGTATTTTATGCTTCTTGGTGCAATTGTGAATGGGATCAGTTTCTTTATTTGTCTTTCTGTTGCTTCATTGTTAGTGTATAAGAATGCAACTGATTTCTGTACATTGATTTTGTATCCTGCAACTTTGCTGAATTCATGTATCAGTTCTAGCAGACTTTTGGTGGAGTCTATCGGATTTTCCATGTATAATATCATGTCATCTGCAAAAAGTGAAAGCTTGACTTCATCTTTGCCAATTTGGATGCCTTTGATTTCCTTTTGTTGTCTGATTGCTGATGCTAGAACTTCCAACACTATGTTAAACAACAGCGGTGAGAGTGGGCATCCCTGTCGTGTTCCTGATCTCAGGGAAAAAGCTCTCAGTTTTTCCCCGTTGAGGATGATGTTAGCTGTGGGCTTTTCATAAATGGCTTTTATGATCTTTAAGTATGTTCCTTCTATCCCGACTTTCTCAAGGGTTTTTATTAAGAAAGGGTGCTGAATTTTGTCAAAGGCCTTTTCTGCATCGATTGACAGGATCATATGGTTCTTATCTTTTCTTTTATTAATGTGATGTATCACATTGATTGATTTGTGAATGTTGAACCAGCCCTGCATCCCAGGAATGAATCCCACTTGATCATGGTGAATAATTCTTTTTATATGCTGTTGAATTCGATTTGCTAGTATCTTATTGAGAATTTTTGCATCCATATTCATCAGGGATATTGGCCTGTAGTTCTCTTTTTTTACTGGGTCTCTGTCTGGTTTAGGAATCAAAGTAATACTGGCTTCATAGAATGAGTCTGGAAGTTTTCCTTCCCTTTCTATTTCTTGGAATAGCTTGAGAAGGATAGGTATTATCTCTGCTTTAAACGTCTGGTAGAACTCCCCAGGGAAGCCATCTGGTCCTGGACTCTTATTTGTTGGGAGATTTTTGATAACCGATTCAATTTCTTCGCTGGTTATGGGTCTGTTCAAGCTTTCTATTTCCTCCTGATTGAGTTTTGGAAGTGTGTGGGTGTTTAGGAATTTGTCCATTTCTTCCAGGTTGTCCAATTTGTTGGCATATAATTTTTCATAGTATTCCCTGATAATTGTTTGTATCTCTGAGGGATTGGTTTTAATAATTCCATTTTCATTCATGATTTTATCTATTTGGGTCATCTCCCTTTTCTTTTTGAGAAGCCTGGCTAGAGGTTTGTCAATTTTGTTTATTTTTTCAAAAAACCAACTCTTGGTTTCATTGATCTGCTCTACAGTTTTTTTTTAGATTCTATATTGTTTATTTCTGCTCTGATCTTTATTATTTCTCTTCTTCTGCTGGGTTTAGGCTGCCTTTGCTGTTCTGCTTCTATTTTCCTTTAGGTGTGCTGTTAGATTTTGTATTTGGGATTTTTCTTGTTTCTTGAGATAGGCCTGGATTGCAATGTATTTTCCTCTCAGGACTGCCTTCGCTGCGTCCCAAAGCATTTGGATTGTTGTATTTTCATTTTCGTTTGTTTCCATATATTTTTTAATTTCTTCTCTAATTGCCTGGTTGACCCACTCATTCTTTAGTAGGGTGTTCTTTAACCTCCATGCTTTTGGAGGTTTTCCAGACTTTTTCCTGTGGTTGATTTCAAGCTTCATAGCATTGTGGTCTGAAAGTATGCATGGTATAATTTCAATTCTTGTAAACTTATGAAGGGCTGTTTTGTGACCCAGTATATGATCTATCTTGGAGAATGTTCCATGTGCACTCGAGAAGAAAGTATATTCTGTTGCTTTGGGATGCAGAGTTCTAAATAGATCTGTCAAGTCCATCTGATCCAATGTCTCATTCAGGGCCCTTGTTTCTTTATTGACCGTGTGTCTAGATGATCTATCCATTTCTGTAAGTGGAGTGTTAAAGTCCCCTGCAATTACCACATTCTTATCTATAAGGTTGCTTATGTTTATGAGTAATTGTTTTATATATTTGGGGCCTCCCGTATTTGGCGCATGGACATTTATAACTGTTAGCTC
The DNA here is from genome assembly GCF_016509475.1 of Prionailurus bengalensis. NCBI lineage: Eukaryota > Metazoa > Chordata > Mammalia > Carnivora > Felidae > Prionailurus > Prionailurus bengalensis. Next base: position 150,144,568 of record NC_057343.1, on the reverse strand, counting down.
TTCCTGATGGATAGACCCTGTAATGAGTATATCATGCCTTTCTTCATCTCTTGTTACAGCCTTTAATTTAAAGTCTAGTTTGTCTGATATAAGTATGGCTACTCCAGCTTTCTTTTGGCTTCCAGTCGCATGATAAATAGTTCTCCATCCCCTCACTCTCAATCTAAAGGTGTCCTCAGATCTAAAATGAGTCTCTTGTAGACAGCAAATAGATGGGTCTTGTTTTTTTATCCATTCTGATACCCTATGTCTTTTGGTTGGCGCATTTAATCCATTTACATTCAGTGTTATTATAGAAAGATACGGGTTTAGAGTCATTGTGATGTCTGTATGTTTTATGCTTGTAGTGATGCCTCTGGTACTTTGTCTCACAGGGTCCCCCTTAGGATCTCTTGTAGGGCTGGTTTAGTGGTGACAAATTCCTTCAGTTTTTGTTTGTTTGGGAAGACCTTTATCTCTCCTTCTATTCTAAATGACAGACTTGCTGGATAAAGGATTCTCGGCTGCATGTTTTTTCTGTTCATCACATTGAAGATCTCCTGCCAATTCTTTCTGGCCTGCCAAGTTTCAAAAGAGAGATCAGTTACGAGTCTTATAGGTCTCCCTTTACATGTTAGGGCACGTTTACCCCTTGCTGCTTTCAGAATTTTCTCTTTATCCTTGTATTTTGCCAGTTTCACTATGATATGTCTTGCAGAAGATCGATTCAAGTTACGTCTGAAGGGAGTTCTCTGTGACTCTTGGATTTCAATGCCTTTTTCCTTCCCCAGTTCAGGGAAGTTCTCAGCTATTATTTCTTCAAGTACCCCTTCAGCACCTTTCCGTCTCTTCCTCCTCTGGGACACCAATTATGCGTATATTATTTCTTTTTAGTGTATCACTTAATTCTCTAATTTTCCCCTCATACTCCTGGATTTTTTTATCTTTCTTTTTCTCAGCTTCCTCTTTTTCCATAATTTTATCTTCTAGTTCACCTATTCTCTCCTCTGCCTCTTCAATCCAAGCCGTGGTCATTTCCATTTTATTTTGCATGTCGTTTAAAGCATTTTTCAGCTCCTCCTGACTGTTCCTTAGTCCCTTGATCTCTGTAGCAAGAGATTCTTTGCTGTCCTCTATACTGTTTTCAAGCCCAGCAATTAATTTTATGACTATTATTCTAAATTCACTTTCTGTTATATTATTTAAATCCTTTTTGATCAGTTCATTAGCTGTTGTTATTTCTTGGAGATTCTTTTGAGGGGAATTCTTCTGTTTGGTCATTTTGGATAGTCCCTGGAGTGGTGCGGACCTGCAGGGCACTTCCCCTGTGCTGTGGTGTATAACTGGAGTTGGTGGGCGGAGCCTCAGTCCGACCTGAGGTCTGCCCCCAGCCCACCACTGGGGCCACAGTCAGACTGGTGTGTGCCTTCTCTTCCCCTCTCCTAGGGCCGGGATTCACTGTGGGGTGGCATGGTCCGTCTGGGCTACTGGCACACTGCCAGGCTTGTGGTGCTGGGGATCTGGCATATTAGCTGGGGTGGGTAGGCAAGGTGCACGGGGGCAGGAGGGGCAGGCTTAGCTCACTTCTTCGTGGTCCACTTCAGGAGGGGCCCTGTGGCATCGGGAGGGAGTCAGACCCACTGCCGGAGGGGTGGCTCTGCAGAAGCATAGCGTTGGATGTTTGCGCTGACCAAGCAAGTTCCCTGGCAGGAACTGGTTCCCTTTGGGATTTTGGCTGGGAGATGGGCGAAGGAGATGGCGCTGGCGAGTGCCTTTGTTCCCCGCCAAAGTGAGGTCTGTCGTCCCGGGGCTCAGCAACTCTCCCTCCCTTTGTCCTCCAGCCTTTCAGCTTTCTGAGCACAGCTGTTAACTTATGACCTCCCAGATGCTAAGTCCCGCTTGCTGTCGGAACACGCTCCGTCCGGCCCCTCCGCTTTTGCAAGCCAGACTCCGGGGCTCTGCTTGGCCGGCAGGCTGCCCCTCCGCCCCGGTTCCCTCCCACCAGTCCGTGGAGCACGCACCGCCTCTCTGCCCTTCCTACCCTCTTCCGTGGGCCTCTTGTCTGCGCTTGGCTCCGGAGACTCCGTTCTGCTAATCCTCTGCGGTTTTCTGGGTTATTTAGGCAGGTGTAGGTGGAATCTAAGTGATCAGCAGGATGCGCGGTGAGCCCAGTGTTCTCCTATGCTGCCATCTTCCCAGAGGTCTCTGCACCCTCTTTAGATCTGAGACATGTACAATGATTTCAGGAGTAGATTCCTTAATGCCCCTTTCATTTAGCCCATCCCCCCTCCCACTTCTTAATTATCTGCCTAGCTTTCACTATCAATTCCCTTTTCGCTTATGTATTATTATTCAGTCCTCTCTTCCTCTAATAAGAGCCTAATTTCTTTGAGAAACAGAATATTACTTATCTGATTTACCATTTTATCTCTAGTTTCAAAGTTGTGCCTGGCACACAGAGGAGGATTAAAAGAGGTATTTTCTATATAAATTTATGTAAAATGAAAGAAGAAAAGATAATTTTGACTTTCAAGATATTCCCATCTCTTTTAATTTTATTCACGATCCATGAAATTAAAATAAGATGTGCACAAGAGTAGGGATTTTTAATCTCCCCGCGTATGATCAGAGGATGTAATAATAGTTGATAGAACTGAGATGAGACTTTTGGAAAAAAATTGTATATTCATTCACTGAAAATTTCCTGAGTCACAGGGCACTGTTCTGGTTTCCCCCTACAAGTTAAAAAAAAAAAAAAAAAGAAAAAGAAAAAGAAAAAGAATGTCCCTAAGACTCACCATAACATTAGTGAAAAACATCCTTACTAAGTTTTTTTTTTTAATTTTTTTTTTTAATGTTTATTTCTGAGACAGAGACAGAGCATGAATAGGAGAGGGGCAGAGAGAGGGAGACACAGAATGCAGGCTTCAGGCTCTGAACTGTTAGCACAGAGCCTGACACAGGGCTGGAACTCACAAACCTGAGACTGTCACCTGAGCCAAAATTGGACCCTTAATCAACTGACCCACTCAGGCACACAGAGTTTTTTCTATTTTTAAATCTAAAATTTGACATCACATAAAAGGAACTTCAAAATTGACAGAAAGTTCTCAGTGATGAGATTCAATATTATCTCATTTTTAATTTTGAAAAACATAATTTATACTTATTGAACATAAAAAGAAGTAAATAGAAAATTTATGGGGCACCTGGGTGGCTCAGTTAGTTAAGCATCTGACTTTAGCTCAGGTCATGATCTTACTGTGTGTTCAAGCCCTGTGTCTGCCTCATGCTGAAAGCTCAGAGCTAGAAACCTGCTTCAGATTCTGTGTCTCACTTTGTCTCTGCCCCTCCCCTGCTCACACTTTGTCTCTTTCTCACAAATAAACATTAAAAAAATTTTAAAATAAATATAAAATTTAGCTTCATGCCTTTAATGAAATGTATATTCTTAACAGTTTTTTATGCTTTACTCTTAACTAATAAAATTTATATAAATTGTTGGTAAATGCATAATTTTTCTTTTTCAGTATTTCCACTTAAAAAATTTCAGATGCTCTTTGCTATCCTTTTTGCATCAAAATTTTGAAGCACATTATATTCACATTTCATAAAATGGCATGAAATAAAAACACAGTTACTGAAGGATACAAAAATATCTTAATCTCTTGGGAAATAAATTTCAATTCTGGGGGCATCATCTTTAGATCATTTAGGTTTCTTGTTATGCAGTCCTCTGACTACCCATTAGAATCAGGTGGGTGTTTGTGAAAATGGAGAGTCCTGAAAGTCATACATATAAAATTAAATGGGACATAGATGGGACATAGAAATTCCCACTGAAAACAACAACAACAACAAACAACAACAACAACAACAACAACAACAAACGTACAGGGATTCACTTTAAATATTGTAAAGTTTGAGAATCAATAATCAGTGTTTGTAATGCAATTTAATAGAATTGCCCAAACCAGACTTTAATGGTCATTGTGTAAATAGTCCTCCTTTGTTTAAAGTATAGTTTGATTCAAAATGAATAGGAGCAGTTTTATCTGAATGACAGTATGCAATATTATGTGACAGGGTGCCCTCTCTTGAGCTCAAAGGCTCTGCTATTACCTGCTCATCTTTGGACCTGAAAGTCTTTTATCATCAAGCTTTTAGGCTTGCTAAAGTCAAGATTGGGTTAAAATTAAAATGCTTATTTAAGAAAATAATAATTTATATTACTAACTTGCCATGAATTCTTTTATTAGTCTAATTTCAGGAACATAGCAGGCCCCGAATGATTTAAACAGAAATAGTTGAGTTTTATTTGTGGAGAAAATTCAGAGCACAAGGAAATTTGGCTAAGCACAGTCTGAGTAATCAATCAATCAATTCAGTTTACAAATGATTCTTGGTAATTGTGTTAGATGTAATGGGAAAGCACAGGGATAAGCTTTATGTCCCACCATGGCACTTAAAATACATGAAAGACATGCGATGTGCCAATATATTCCATCCTATTAAGTAAAAACTGCTACAAGAAATGTATGAAGAGTACAAAGGAGGCAGTGATTTCTAAGGTGAGGATATACAGCTCATGAGGTTCCTTGGAGGACCTAATATTTAAACTTGACCTTCAAAGTAGAAAGAATTTGAGTATTAGGAAACTCCAGAGGAATCTGATACTACTGGGTCTAGATTTTCAAGTTGCTGAGTGTCTACTAAGGGAGAGAAAAAGCCTAGAATAAAGAATAAAATGAATACCGTTAATACACATTTTTTTCATATCGAGTTTTAACAAAAATTCAGTGATGACATGAGGCCTTTTCCTATTTATCAGTAAAAAAAATGAGAAATTTATGGTTCTAATCTACTCAAAAGCTCTCCCACAGAGTAACTGATCTCAGGCAGCCACTTCCATAGTAGGGAGGCAGATATTCTGGGGACCTTTAAAGGTTGGTAGTACCTCTTCCTTGTTCCATGTCGTAAAATTTTATTATTTTGGCTTCTTTACTAAAAATAATGCCCTTTGTAGAGCCTAGCCATCATAGATATTAGATATTAGAACCTGGCACTTATGTCAGAAAGAATATTCAAATTGTCCATGACAATATACCAACCACAAGGACTTTTCCAAAGATGTTCGTATAGTATTCACCAGTGCCAATGACAAAATGGAAAATTACAAACTCCAGCTGTTGTACATCTATACTTCACGAAATGGCAGCATGCAGAGGTTGTTAGAATAAGAACATCATCAAGCATAACTCTGAAAATATTTCTCTAAAATTAGAATAACCAATAAAATCTGAATAGAAAATGAGACTGGAACTTAATCTAATGTTTTTCAAGTTTATTTTTGTTGTTGTTGTTTTATTATCTAAAAATGAACAAAACTGACTTAGAGTTGAGATTGGAAATATACAGGTTTATGGGTAGATTTCACAAAATAGTTAAAGTAACAAAGCACAGAAAAAGTAACTAATACAGTAATTTGCCTTTCCCCGAGGAAGCATATATTTAGTGATTTTAATTTAAAATGTATTATTTATGCAGGGTTTTTTTTATAGTAGAAAATTTCATTTGTATAGTTAAGTATATGAAAAATCAGGTAAACAGACATTGTATATGAGCGACCATTAACTGACATTACAAGTACAAACATATTCAAAAGTCTGACTTTGTAGGCAATAACATAAAGAAGGAAATGGGAAATCTATTTCATGACTTGGAAAAAATGCACGAAGCAGTAGATTATGATATCCAAAATGCAAAAAGAAAGAAAAAAAAAGAAAATGTAAACAGCGTCAACACTGGAGTAAATGTACTAATTTTGAGGCAGAGGAGAAGATAACAAAATGGCCCCACAATGTGAAACATCTGGTCATTGAATCAAAAATGGACTTTAATTGGAAACAGACAGATGGCATAAACGCTATTAGCACAGAGAAAGCTGTTGCATAGACATGGAGATCTGGGATATTGACTTTGGCAGTACTGTCTTTTCTTTGCATTGCCAATGTTACCCAAATTAAATAGAAAATCAGGAAAGGTTGACCTCCTTGCTTAACAGTTCATCAGGCCTATTCCTGCTCTTTTAAATAGATTATTACATGCTCTCATGTAATTGAACAAACAGGTAAAATGTCTCTTTTTGTTGATATCATGCACACATACATATACTGTAATAAAGAGTATTGTCATAGTGGCATTTAGCTTTCTTTTGGCAATATTAGCTCAAAATAAGTTTTCTAAGTATTTTTATTATAAGAGGCTAAAAATTTTATCATTCTTAGAGCTGAAAATAAGAATTCAGTAATTATTATCTAGGTCTTTTCTATAGAGCTTATCAAACCAAGATTAGAAATTCAAACACAGTGAGGTAAACAGGTGATATAAATATTCTCATCTCTCTTTGGTTGATCAGATGTGACTTACAGAGTTAGATATTTAATCACTACATTCAAGTCTAATCTACAAATCCATTTTAAATAGGCTTTGTCACAGAGCATTTAGTAAAAAAGTGCCACTGATAAGTGTTTTTAATAAAACTCATTTTGGGAGTACCTTATTTATGCACTGGCTTTATCTTCTAGCTTTCTTGCACATGGAAGAAAGCACTATTCATTTAAATCAGTGACTCAGACTCCAATTCTGATTTATTTGAGAATCTGATGAAAATGAAGTATATTCCTCCTTGAAAAATGCACATGCACACAGAATTTTTCGAATACTTTCAAGAAGCTTATCCTTTGAAATCCCATACTTGGGGTCCATGGAACTTAGGTAGCACATCTCTGGTTTCCAGAAATGTATAATATAACAAAATAAGTGAAATAGGTGAAGAGGAGTAAGAATACACTTATGGTAAGCACTGACTAATGTATAGAATTGTCCAATTACTATATTGTATACCTGAAACTAATATAACACTGTAGATTACCCTGGAATTAAAATTAAAAAAACCCCAGACATTAAGAAATCTAAAAAGCAGAGTCTTAAATATTACCATGATAGAATTATGATCCAGTGAATGTAAAAAAAACAACTTGATGGATAAAGATATTTTAATCTGTTAGCATCTTGCTTATGATCATACTCTTTCAAATGCTTTAGGAAACATGCTTTTTCTAATGCTTTTACAATATGGGTACAACCTCATAATTCCATTGTTTACATATGATTTCCTTCCTTTTTTTTTCTTTTTTTTTTTTTTAACATTTATTCTCTTTGAGAGACAGGGCACGAGTGGGGGAAGGGCAGAGAGAGAGAGAAGGAGACACAAAACCTGAAGCAGGCTCCAGGCTCTGAGCTGCTCAGGTATAGAGCCTGACACGGGCTCAAACTTACTAACCACAAGATCATGACCTGAGCTGAAGTTGGACACTTAACAGACTGAGCCACCCAGATGCCGCATATGATTTTCTTCCTTTAAGTTGAATCAAATTTTATTTATTCCAAGTACAGAGCCTTTGAACTGTATCTTGATAAAAATAATAACAGGCAATATTTAATGGGTACTGTGTTAAGCCCCCTACAAAATTTCAACTTAATTTTCACAAAAATCCTAGGAGGTAATGAGGATGATTAAAAACAACAACAAAATAACATAATAAAATTTGCCTTCCATTAATTTCTCCCAATTCTGTTCTTTGGAATTACCTCGAACAATTCTTTCTAGTTTACATCACAGATATTTGTTTTTATTTGTTTGTTTGTTTTCAGCCTCTTAGAACAAAAAAGAGAAAACAGGGGAACTTATAATCATTTTAGATTAAATCTTTCAGTTTACAAATGATAAAATTGAGACTAAAAATAACTAAGACAAGACATGTATTACTTCTCTCAACAGTATTTTATTAGGATGCCCTATGTGCCATTAACCTTATTTTAAAGAATGTTCTCTAGATAGTTCCTTACATATCCCTCCTCCCAATTGCTCTTCTCAAGACTCTTCATTAGTGTGGCACAAGAAATCTGTCACAAGGCTCCATTTGGGGCTTGAGCAGCAAGAAGTCATATTTGTGATTGCTCTGAAATGGCCAGTTTTATTCAACAAATTAAAAAAAAAATAAGCGGCTATACTTTGAGGATTTTTATTTAGATACCTGTCAAATGATCAGTTTTGTAAATTTAGTTTTCCCTTTAATAGAATTTGTAAAATGTCAGACAGATCTAAAAAGGATTGAGTAAGTAAAATTAGAAAAATAAAACCACTCAATAATAGTTGGTCATATTTAATGAAAACTTACAGTGTGTCAGGAACAGGATTGATTGCGTTAATAGGGCTACTGAAATCTTCCCAGACACCTCATGCAATAGACACTATCCTGTACTGTTATTAGTTTACATTTCATAGATAAAGAAACAGATATGAAAGCCACATAGTGTGAAGTGTGAGAACTAAGAATTAATCTCTGAAAAATCTCTGGGGCTCTTAAACTTAGCTACTACGTTGTAGTACCTCATTCAGTTGATGACAATAGCATAGCTATGTCAGTTATTTGATATTTCATTATGAAATTAAAACTTAAAAATTCTAGATAAACATAGAGGGAGGAGCTAAGATGGAAGAACAGCATCAAAGTTTTTTGTGTGTCTTGTGTCCATGAAATACAGCCAGACCAACACCAAACCATTCTGTACACCTAGAAAACTCACCTCCGGATTAACAGAACAATCTGCACAACCTGAACCACAGAATTCAGCGGGTATGCGGTGTGGAGAGGTGAATGTGGGGAGAGAGAAACTGCAGAGGGCAGGGAGCCGCTTTTGCATGTGGAGAGAGGACGGAGGTGGGGGTGGGGGGAGAATACAGGAAAAGCACCCCTCCCCAAAGGCAGCTGGAGAGAAAGTGGAAAGTTGGAAACAGCCACAAGGACTGAACTAAAAAGGGAGAAAGGAGAAAGGAGAGGGTTTAAATTCCATTAAGACTGTAAACGGGGAGCACAGAGTCTGTAACTCCACAGCTGGATACCTGGCGGTGCTCTGGTGGGAAGGACAGATCCACAGGAGCAGAGTGGGGTCCAGGAGGTCCTTGGGCTACACGAAGAGAAGTGGTTCCACTGCTGGAAGGACATTTGGTAGAGTCTGTGAGGCTACCTGGGGCTAGCAGACCCCAGAGAAAGGCCACATTCACTGGTGTTGGAACAAGGTCATTGGGGGTGAAGCCTGGTGTCAGATGTGTGTGTGTGATTTTCCATAATCCCTGAGGTGCTACTGCTACACTGTCTTGTGAACTTTTTCTGGGGTGGGCTGGCACCTGGCCACAGTCTCTAGGCATCAGCAGCAGCACAGTCCCACAAGAGTTCCTGGGTGTGGCTAGCAACCAGCCATTGCTCGGTGAGACACTCCACAGGGGGTGGAGCTGGTCAAAGCCGCAGTCCCTCAGAAGTGGGGGGCCAGGGAAGACAGCCGCATCTGAGACAAAACTCGGGAGGGAGGTGCTGCCTGGGGCTTGGTCACTGACAGTGAGGAAGTGGAGAATGGATAGAAGATGAAGACAAAGGATGGTTGCACGAATGCTGATCATTGAGAACAGAGTTCCAATACTAGAGACTGCATAGCTGGGTGATGCCATTTTCACTGTTCCCGTGCATGCACATACGCACCTACAATCGCCACAATAATCCACCCCAGTAGGCTAGCAGCACCATCTACTGGAGAATGGAGCTGCTACACTAAGCCCTGCACAACTGGGCCAACCTCCTTCTTCAAGAACACAGGTCTCACCGCCTGCTTAGTTTATGGACTAGAAAGCACTTCATAGTTTGACTTCTAGGGGGAAACTAAGTAATTTCAGTCATATTTCAGTCTGTTACCTGGACCATCTATTCAATTTTCTTTTTCTTTTTTTTCTCTTTTTCTTTTTTTTCCTTTTCCTTGAATACAGAAAGAGAAAAATTTCATTTTTATGTTCAATTTTTATTAAAAATATTCTTCAAGTTTTTTCTACTATATTTTTTACTTTTGCGTAACTTTTTTCAAATTCTATTTTACTTCCATTATGTCATTTTAGTCTACTTCAGTGTATTCATTTTTCAAATTTTCAAATGATTTCCTTTTTTTCTTTCCTTTTTTCTCTAATCTATCAAGTCATGTTCAACACCCAGACCAAAACACACATAGGATCGAGCATCATTTACTTTAATTTTTTTTTAGTTTTAATTTTCTTTAATTTCATTTTTTAAATTTTAATCTTTTCTACCTCATTAATTTCCTTTCTCCCTTCAAAATGACAAAATAAAGGATTCACCCCAAAAGAAAGAGCAGGAAGAAACAACAGCCAGGGACTTAACCAATACAGATACAAGCAAGCTGTCTGAACCAGAATTTAGAATCACAATAAGAAGAATACTAGCTGGAGTCTAAAATAGATTAGAATCCCTCTCTGCGGAGATAAAAGAAGTAAAAGCTAGTCAGGATGAAATAAAAAATGCTATAACTGATTTGCAACCTCAAATGGATGCTGAGGTGGCAAGGATGGATGAGGTAGAAAAGAGAATCAGTGATATAGAGGACAAACTTATGGAGAATAATGAAGCAGAAAAAAAAGAAGGAGATTTAGGCAAAAGAGAAAGATTTAAGAATTACAGAAATCAGTGACTCATTAAAAAGGAACAACATCAGAATCATAGGGGTCCCAGAGGAGGAAGAGAGAGAAATAGGGGTAGAAGAGTTATGTGAGCAACTCATAGTGGGAAACTTTCTTAACCTGGGGAGAGACACAGACATCAAAATCCAGGAAGCACAGAGGACTCCCATTAGATTCAACAAAGACTGACCAATAGCAAGGCGTATCATAGTCAAATGCACAAAATACTTAGGCAAGGAGAGAATCATGAAAGCAGCAAGTGAAAAAAAGTCCTTAACCTACAAAGGAAGACAGATCAGGTTTGCCAAAGACATATCCACAGAAACTTGTCAGGTCAGAAAGGAGTGGCAGGATATATTCAATGTGCTGAATCAGAAAAATATGTTGCCAAAAATTCTTTATCCAGCAAGGTTTTCAATCAACATAGAAGGAGAGATAAAATGTTTCCCAGACAAACAAAAATTAAAGGAGTTTGTGACCACTAAACCACCCCTGCAAGAAATTTTAAGGGGGATTCTCTGAGGGAAGAAAATAATAAATAAATAAATAAATAAATAAATAAATAAATAAATAAATAAATAAAGTCCAAAAGCAACAAAGATTAGAAAGGACCAGAGAACACAACCAGAAACTCCAACTCTATAAGCAACATAATGTCAATAAATTCATATCTTTCAGTACTTACTCTAAACGTCAATGGACGGAATGCTCCAATCAAAAGACATAGGGTAACAGAATGGATAAGAAAACAAGATCCATCTATATGCTGTTTACAAGAGACACACTTTAGACCTAAAGACACCTTCACATTGAAAGTAAGGGGATGGAGAACCATCTATCATGCTAATGGTCAACAAAAGAAAGCCGGAGTAGCCATACTTATATCAGACAATCTAGACTTTAAAATAAAGACTGTATGATGAGATGAAGAAGGGAAATATATCATAATTAAGGGGTCTGTCCACCAAGAAGCCCTACAATTGTAAACACTTACGTGACAAATGTGGGAACACCCAAATATATAAATCAATTAATCACAAGCATAAAGAAACTCATTGATAGTAATACCATAATAGTGTGAGACTTCGACACCTCACTCACAGCAATGGGCAGATCATCTAATCAAAAAATCAACAAGGAAACAATGGCTTTGAATGACACACTGGACTAGAAGGACTTGACAGATATATTCAGAACATCTCATCCTAAAGGAGCAGAATATACGTTCTTCTCTAGGGCTCATGGAATGTTCTCCGGAATAGAACACATACTGGGACACAAATCAGTCCTCAGCAAGGACAAAAAGACTGAGATCATACCATACATATTTTCAGACCACAACGTTATGAAACTCAAAAACAACCACAAGAAAAAATTTGGAAAGGTAACAAATACTTGGAGACTAAAGAACATCCTACTAAAGAATGAATGGGCCAACCAAGAAGTTAAAGAGGAAATTAAAAAGTATATGGAAATAAATGAAAATGATAACACCATAATCCAAAACCTCTGGGACGCAGCAAAGGTGGTCCTAAGAAGAAAGTATATAGCAATCCAGGCCTTCCTAAAGAAGGAAGAAAGATCTCAGATACACAACCTAACCTTACGCCTTTAAGAGCTGGAAAAAGAACAGCAAATAAAACCCAAAACCAGCAGAAGACAGGAAATAATAAAGATTAGAGCAGAAATTAATGCTATTGAAACAAACAAACAAACAAACAAACCCAGTAGAACAGATCAGTGAAACTAGAAGCTGGTTCTTTGAAAGAATTACCAAAAATGATAAGCTACTAGCCAGTTTGGTCAAAAAGAAAAAGGGAAGGACCCAAATAAATAAAATCAAGAATTAAAGAGGAAAGGTCACAACCAACACAGCAGAAATAAAAACAATAATAAGAGAGTATTATGAGCAATTATAAGCCAATAAAATGGGCAATCTGGAAGAAATGGACAAATTCCTAGAAACATATACACTACCAAAACTGAAACAGGAAGAAATAGAAAATCTGAACAGACCCATAACCAGTAAAGAAATAAAATTAATAATCACATATCTCCCAAAAAGCAAGAGTCCAGGGCCAGATGGCTTTACAGGGGAATTCTACCAAACATTTAAGGAAGAGTTGACACCTATCCTCTTGAAGGTGTTTCAATAAATGGAAATGGAAGGAAAATTTCCAAACTATTTCTATGAAGCCAACATTACCTTGATTCCAAAACCGGACAGAGACCCCACTAAAAAGAAGAACTATAGACTAAGTTCCTCGATGAACATGGATACAAAACTCAACAAGATATTAGCCAACCGGATTGAACAATACACTAAAAAAATTATTCACCATGACCAAGGGGGTTTATTCCGGGGATGCAGGGCTGGTTCAATATCTGCAAAACAATTAACATGATTCATCACATTAATAAAAGAAAGTACAAGAGCCATATGACCCTCACAATAGATGCAGAGAAAGCATTTAACAAAATACAGTATCCTTTCTTGATAAAAACCCTCAAGAAAGTAGGGATAGAAGGATCAAACCTCTAAATCATAAAAGCCACATATAAATGACCCAACACTAATATCATCCTCAATGGGGAAAAACAGAGCTTTCCCCCTAAGGTCAGGAACAAGACAGGGATGTCCACTCTCACCACTGTTATTCAACATAGTACTGGAAGTCTGAGCCTCTGCAATCAGACAACACAAAGAAATAAAAGGCATCCAAATTGGCCAGGAGGAGGTCAAACTTTCACTCCTCGCAGATGACATGATATTCTATATGGAAAACCCAAAAGATTCTACCAAAAAACTGCTAGAATTGATTCATGAATTCAGCAAAGTTGTAGGATATAAAATCAATGCACAGAAATCTGTTGCATTCCTATTCACCAACAATGAAGTGACAGAAAGAGAAATCAGGGGATCGATCCCATCGGTCCCCAAACCCATAAAATACCTAGGAATAAATCTAACCAAAGAGGTTAAAAATCTATGCACTGAAAACTATAGAAAGCTTATGAAAGAAACTGAAGAAGACACAAAGAAACGGAAAAAGATTCCTTGCTCCTGGATAGGAAGAACAAATATTGTTAAAATGTCGATACTACCCAAAGCAATCTACATGTTCCATGCAATCCCTATGAAAATAACATCAGAATTCTTCACACATCAGAATTCCTAAAATTTGTATGGAACCAGAAAAGACCCTGAATAGCAAAAGCAATCTTGAAAAAGAAAACCAAAGCAGGAGGTATCACAATCCCAGACTTCAAGCTATACTACCAAGCTGTAATTATCAAGACAGTATGGTACTGGCACAAGAACAGACACTCAGATCCATGGAACAGAATCGAGAACCCAGAAATGGACCCACAAACGTATGGCCAACTAATCTTTGACAAAGCAGGAAAGTACATCCAATGAAACAAAGACAGTCTCTTCAGCAAGTGGTGCTGGGAAAACTGGACAGCGATATGCAGAAGAATGAACCTGGACCACTTTCTTACACCAAACAGAAAAATAAACTCAAAATGGATGAAAGACATCACTGTAAGACAGGAAGCCATCAAAATCCTCGAGGAGAAAGCAGGCAAAACCTCTGTGATCTTGGCCACAGAAACTTCTTACTTAACACGTCTGCAGAGGCAAGGGAAACAAAAGTAAAAATGAACTACTGGGACCTCATCAAAATAAAAAGCTTCTGCACAGCGAAGGAAACAATCAGAAAAACTAAACGGCAACTGACAGAATGGGAGAAGATATTTGCAAACGACATATCAGATAAAGGGTTAGTATCTAAAATCTATAAACAACTTATTAAGCTCAACACCCCAAATACAAATAATCCAGTGGAGAAATGGGCAAAAGGATGAATAGATAATTTTCCAAAGAAGACATCCAGATGGCGAACAGATCCATGAAAAAAATGCTCAATATCACTCATCATGAGGGAAGTACTAATCAAAACCACAATGAGATACCACCTCACACCTGTCATAATGGCTAACATCAACAACTCAGGCAACAACAGATGTTGGCGAGAATGCAGAGAAAGAAGATCTCTTTTGCATTGCTGGTGGCAATGCAAGCTGGTACAGCCACTCTGGAAAACAGTATGGAGGTTCCTTGAAAAATTAAAAATAGAACTACCCTATGACCCAGTAATTGCACTACTAGGTATTTTTCCAAGGGATACAGGTGTGCTGTTTCGAAGGGACACATGCACCCCCATGTTTATAGCAGCACTATCAACAATAGCCAAAGTATGGAAAGAGCCCAAATGTCCATCGATGGATGAATGGATAAAAAGTGGTATATATTTATACAATGGAGTATTACTTGGCAATCAAAAAGAATGAAATCTTGCCATTTGCACATACGTGGATGCAACTGGAGGGTACTATGCTAAGTGAAACTAGTCAGTCAGAGAAAGATAAATACCATATGACTTCATTCATATGAGGACTTTAAGAGAAAAAACAGATGAACGTAAGGGAAGGGAAACAAAAATAATACACAAACAGGGAGGGGGACAAAACATAAGAGACTCTTAAATATGGAGAACAAACGGAGGGTTACTGGAGGGGTGGTGGGAAGGGGGATGGGCTAAATGGGTAAGGGGCACTAAGGA
This sequence comes from Prionailurus bengalensis, assembly GCF_016509475.1. Classification (NCBI taxonomy): domain Eukaryota; kingdom Metazoa; phylum Chordata; class Mammalia; order Carnivora; family Felidae; genus Prionailurus; species Prionailurus bengalensis. Next base: position 150,129,376 of record NC_057343.1, on the reverse strand, counting down.
ATCTACTCGTGAAATCATTGTTGCACTATATGCTAACTAATTTGGATATAAATTTAAAAAATAAACATAAACATTATTAAAAAAATTAAAAACTTTAAATGCAGAAGCACATATGACAAAAAATATCTACATTCCAGATATTAGCAAAAGTTAACTTAGTTAGATTTTTCTAGGTTATTATCCTAGATAAAATAAATTATAAATTTTGGTTGGTATCAAAAACTGAAGTTCAAAGGCAATTGCCAGATATCACTTCTGCCACTAAAAAGGATATTTTCCCCTTCTGAAATATTTCAGCAGAGTAGGTTACATATATCCAGGTTAACAGCTGCATTTCCACTGTTTATACAAGGTAGTAAAATTGATTAGCTAACACGATATAATAAAACTTCATAATCAACACATCTCCTAATAGTTTTTAACTTTGAGTAGATTATTATGTTACATGAACCACAAAGTATAAAGGCTGAGCATACTGCAAACTGCATTTTACTGCTTTGATCCAATAAAATGCACATAAGTTAATCTAGCATCTATTTAATGATATGCATAATTGCCGTTGTGCTACATGGTAATTAAAACTGAATGGACAACAGATGATTATAATTTTCCATAGCCAAGCTAAAATTATATAGCTCTTTCATTATTTCTTCAGTATTTTCATGACTGGTAGTACCGATAATTTTATCTGATACCATGTAAAACTTGATCCTCATCAGTCACACATATAAATTCTAACCTCACAGCCCTCCCCGCCACCCCACTCACCCCGCCACCGCCCGCAACGCCCAAGGTCTTAATATGACTCCTCCACTGTTAAGAGTTCTATTAATACAATTAATCTTTCCTCTCTCCCTGTCTCTGCAGAATACACACCAAGATTAAGACTTTAAGATCTGTTTCCCTTCTCTGCAATCTTCCCCCACCCAAGAAGTAAATAAAGCAGTTTTGGGAAGAATGACTATGGAATAAGGCAGATCTGGCTTTGAGTTTAATCTCTGCTTCCTTTTGGATGAAATTGAACAATACATCTAAGCTCCTGAACCTCAGTTCATCTGTAAAATATGAGATAAAGCTGTTACCTACTTGAAAGCGGTATTATGTGAATTGCATAGCCAATGGATATAAAGAATATGACCCAGGTTGTGATGCTTAGTTTTTGCTCAATATTTGTAACTGATGGTATTATCCTTGCCTCAGCCCAGTTCCCTGATCTTCAGCTATCATAGGTCTGGAAAGCTGGAGGCTCTGTGGATCTGATGCTTGAATAGCCAGCTTGCTTGGCTAGGCTGACCCCGGATCGTGGCAATCCCCAGACTCTAAGAATATTGTCTGGGTGCTTAGACCTCTGGATAAGGGAAGTTATAGGGGAGCAAAAATAACTTTTACGTAAGGGGAAGGAAAGCTGGTGAAGGACAGTTTTCAGTTCTAAAGAGCAATGTCACCAAATAACTGGAAACGTTGGTTAAAGTAGATTAAGTTACAGGGAGCAGAAACCATAGGCATGCATGGAGGTGACTGCATGAACATTCCAGCTCCCAACAACACACAGAAATAATACCATGGTAACTGCAGCTAGGTTATTTCCAAAATCATTACTTTTACTAGAAAAATGCTCTTCTAAAATAAATTAGTTTTAGACTTCAAATAAGCCAAAGAAATGGTCATAATATTTCAAGGACAAGAAAAAATTACTACCTACTTGGGTCTCTGAAGGAGAGAAAAATGTTCATTTTGTAATACTTTTATACCAAGGCATGCCATACAAATGGCCAGGATTGATGATACAGTGGAACTCATTCACACTTAAGTATATTTAATAAATCAGCAGATATAATGAGTTAACTCAAGCCATTTCTCAGTTTCACCAGTGGTAAAGGATTAGAAAGCAGAGTGGCCCTGTAGATGTCCTGACTTGGATGTGAGGGTAGATATCATCAAACAGAGAGAGGGAAGCTAGTGCAAAAACAGATTACTGGCACTCTAAGAAGTAACTTTGGAGGTGTCCAGATTTTTTTCCAGGCTGTGCTTCTTATCTTAAAGGCAAATAAAATTAAGAGTTATGTTTTCCTGTCCATGATGTAGTTTAGGCAAACATTGCTCATATTTATGCTGTAGTGGAGAAATGATATAAAGAGAGTCTGAGATGGTAATGATAGTGATAATATTTGTCTGGATTTTACAATGCTCAGGTACAGGGAAATTCTGTCTCATGATTAGTAGAAATAAATAACATACAATGCAAGAAGCTTTTATAACTTTACTTGTTTTCCTACAAGTGAGTAAAAAACAATAAAACAAAGTGCAATTTAATTATCAAGGCATGATAGACTGTAACTTAATTCTGTATTAAAAAGCTACTGTTATAAATCAATATAATTGAAACCATACATGTGCTAATTCTTAATTGATGATTGAATGCATTTGTTGTCAGAGAGCCCAAGCAGAATAATTACATCCTGTCACTCTAGCTCTCAGGAAATTGAGGACCCATGTCAAGGGAGAAAGCTCTAATTCAGGGATTTTGTAAGTTGTACGATCAAATTTCTAAGAGTACAATTGGGAACATATTCTAGGTGCATATGGATTTTCTTATTGATTCTAACTGAAAAGTAACAACCCATATTTAGTCAACTGGAGCCAGTTCGTTTCATCGGAAAAATATCGTTAATTATGAAATCAAACTGTTCTGGCTTAGATGGTCTTGAAATGTTAGATCTCTTTTATTTGGTAGGATAACATTTAATGAACATGAGTAAGTTATTTTAGGAATAAGAGACTTCAAATATATTGACTTATCAAATCTAGAATAATAGATATGTCATCTACTCTCAGTGTACTAAATGCCATTTATTTCAGCTATGGTTTTGGTATGACGGATATGTTTGTCTAGAAAAAAAACTGGACCAGGAAATGTAATTAAAATTATTATTAAAATCATAAATGGTTGTACACATCCATTAATTCATTGCTTCATTTAAAAAATAGTTCGTGACAATATTCTAGGCCCATTTTTGGTAGTAGTGATCCAAATTTACATAAAATATGGAATCCATTTTTAAGGATCTCATAGTCTACATTGTTAAATGGATGGGCAAATACTCCCTAGGGAAGATGATAAACATATCATGATGTGTGTACATAAGGTTTAATAACTGATAAAAAGAGTTAGTAATGATTATTCAGAAGGGAGGTTGGGCAGGTGAGGGAAAATTCAGCAGACACAGTGGCATAAACATTTCAGACATACAAAGTACCTAATGGAAAACCCAACACCTAGGCATTGAGTGCATCCTTGTGAAACATAGCAACACCAGTAAGTAATAACAATAAAATTCAAGGGTAGAGTGGACAGGAAAATACTAAGAGACATGCATCTAGAGAAGTAAGCAGTGTGTGTACCAGAGCATGCCAAAAAATGCACTGCAAACTTGGATGTGGGAGCCTTTGAAATAATTTAAGCAGGCAAGTAACAGAATTATATTTAAGAAATATATGAATTTTTAAATTATTTTTAAGAGACTACTGTGGAAGCAGATGTTGATATTCTCCATTCCTGAGGGACTGAACAGGCTGGCGCCAACTGGTTAGGGGTCAATAGCTAGGAGTTGGGTCCCTATGATCCATAGTTTATATTATCTAAGATAGCACAAGATAGGGTAACCTGGTGAGCTTTTGAATAGTCATGTTTCACAAAGAAAGTGCTTGAGGGGGCATCATTTTGTATTTAAACCTGTACTTTCCAATCCTTCTAGAATATGTGCAAATCTCTCCTTATATCTCTGTCTCAAATTTTGACCCTAATAGTATAGGCCTATTCTCCTTTCACATCTAAAATTCTCAGTTCCAGTTAAAACCCTGACTCCAAGATTTCACCCTCCATTTACTACTTAATGTTTTGCAGTTTGACTTGCATCCTCACAATCCATTAAAATAGTTCTTGCTGAGCAACTTGCTCTGTGTAACTGATAGGCAATTTTTTATTCCTCCTCTCACTGGGGCACTCTATAGCTTTGAAGACCCAAAATTCTACCTTGGTGCTGGTGTCATTAGTCTATCCTGTTTCCACTCCTGTCACTCTGGGTCTCATTTTTTCCCCTAAATCCTCTTCTTCCATCCACTTCTTAAATACTGGTTCTCTTTCAGATACCTTCTTTAACCTCTCTCTCAAGATCCTTATTCTTATAGTCAATATTTTACTAGATGCCAAACTTTTTTTTCTGAAACCTTCCTATAGAACTGATGACAGATTTTATTGTGTAAACATGCTTTTATTGTAGCAGTGGTAACACTTGACTAAACTCATTTGTTTATGCCTACTTCTCCATACCATAACAAGAAAAATTTAAGGGCGAGGATTCTATACAGTTAATCTGTTTATTCCTTTCATTTTACCCACAGTATCTGTGATAGAGCCAATATTTATTATATACCAGGCTTTATGCTAAGTGTTTTTTTATATTATCTCATTTACATTACAGGTACTAAAACATAGATAATATTATTCCCAGTTTACATATAAGGAAGCTGCCATTTGAAGAGTTAGGTAAAATTTTCAAGATCATATAGCTAGTAAGTAGCAAAACAAAGTAGCAAAATAAAGTCAAAGTGATTCTAAAATCCAATGCTAAATGCTTTATACATATGTTATCATGCTTTTTATGTATGTTATCAGTCATTAAATCAAAGGTAGCAAATTGGTTGCATATCTTGTGCCTACTTTAATTGATTAGTGTGGGCCACTGGTAGTGCTATACAGAGGATTTTGAGGTTGAATCTGTACTCACTGGGACAGAGTACCATAACTGCTCAACATTGTCTATGAAGAATATCCAGTGGGTAATGGCAGGATGTTTGCATTCATTACATAATTTCTATACAGCCTTCCTACTTACGAAGGATTGGTGATTCAATAATAAATACATTTATGTTTGTTGAACGAGTAGATCATAACACATTTGGTAGTAGTTCTCCAAATAGCATAATATGGTTCCCTGTGATTTATGGGCCCCCTAGTTGGCAGAGAAAAATAAAGAAAAGTATCACTTTCCTTGTTGATTCTTTCCTCCTCCTCCATTCACTTCTTCTCTGCTCTCTTCCCTCCTCTCCACTCTCATTTCCCCTCCCTCCCTTTCCCCCTCTCTCTTTTTCCTTCTCTCTCTCCACAAATTTATAAAAATTCATTAAATTTCTAGGTTTCAAAGAAATAAAAATATTTCCAAAAAGTTGGCAGCATTCTGCTTTAATTGCCTTAGACGTTTTTTCAGAGATGCACTGATACATTTTTTTCAAATTAATAATCCAGATACTGAATTATGTTATGACAGTAACAAAGTTTAATTAAGATTTTGGATATTGACAATATTAAAAAAATGACACATTTTCAATTTGGAACAACACTAAAGAAAAACATCAATTTTTGGTCATTATTTTTATTTTTTTTAATGTTTATTTTTGAGAGAGAGAGCGAGCATGCGAGCGGGGGAAGGGCAGAGTGAGAGGGGGACAGAGAATATGAAGTAGGCTCTGTGCTGGCAGCAGAGAGTCTGACATGGGGCTCAAATTCACAAGCTACAAGATCACGACCTGAGCCGAAGTTGGACACCCAACAAACTGAGCCATCCAGGCATCCCTGGTCATTATTTTAAAAATACAGTAGTCTCCCTTATCTGCAGTTATCTACTTTCAACCACCATCCTGAAGCAGATAATCTCCTTCTGATGTATTTGTGTTTCTATCTGGAGGCCTCTTTCCTTCAATTTTTCCACAACCAAATTCTATCCATGTTTTTAGGACTTTTCATAAGCAACCGTCTTTACAAAGCATTTAATAATTTCCCTCAAAATTCCCAGAGCATGCCAAATTTTGGCACTATTCACCTAAGTAAAAAGTTATAAATGATATTCATTTTCACATTTTATGTCCTCTGCTGCAATTTTAAGTCTCTTGGGGATAGTTAGTGTGTTTTATCAGTATTATATTCTTCATAATACCTTGCATATAGTTGGTGTTGAATAAATACTTGTTGAATAATTACTTAAAAGTTGTCATCTTTTAGATGTATAAACTCCTAATAAGCTTTCTTTTTCAGCTCAATTGATTATGCGAAATGAATATGTTGATTGAGTACTTTTATAACCTATAATTATGATTAAAGGAAATTTCAGTTAAACACTTTTTTTGTTACCTAACTTATCCCCTCTGACCCTGCTTTAAAATAATGTCTTTATTCTGAAGTCTTAATTAAGTTATTCACACTGAATAACCAATTAGATTATACTTTATGTAATAAATCTTCTGTTTTGTGTTCAGCTTAAGGAAGCAGATTCCTGGGCTGCTAAAAGAATTAAACTTTTACCTGGGAATGTTTCTTACTGCCAGACATAGGTTCATATATATAGAGGCTTATTGTGTTAATACCAAAACTCTCTACATTATTGTAACTTATTATATATAGGTAAATCTTATAAAGAGCAACACTTTAAAGCAATAACTCTAAAAGACTATAAAAAACAATGCTTATTGAAAAATTCAATTGTTTCCCATGCTAATGGAAAAATATGTAATGTCAAAGTTAAAATAACTTACTTAAAATACTTTACTTTAAAAAGTATTTTAAAAGTTAAAATACTTTTACTTATTAAAATATTTTATTTAATCTGTTAAATAAAATTAACAGATAATTTGAAACAAAATTTAGTTCCAAAATCATACTTGTTTTCAGTTATAATCTTTTTTTTATCAGTAATGCTTTCTATACTGGAGAAAGTATTACTATTTAGGGTAGCAAAGAGTTACAAAAATGAAAATAATGTAAATATTATAGAATTCTAAAACTCAATTATAAACTATGAAGTATAAAATATTTTTTTGAGTTTTATTTATTTATTTTGAGAGAGAGAGAGAGCACACGTGCACACACACGAGCGGGGGAAGGGCAGAGAGAGGAGAGAGAGAATCCCAAGCAGGCTCTGCACTGTCAGCACAGAGCCTGAGACGGGGCTCGAACTCACGAACCATGAGATCATGGCCTAAGCCAAAATCAAGTCAGATGTTAAGCCCAATGAGCCACCCAGGCACCCCTGAAATATAAAAGTTTTGACTCTCTGGATTAGAATAGGGTTTAAAAATAATTTTTAATCAGAATTAATAAATAAAACTCAGAGATAAGAATATCAGAATATCTGATATCTGATGTCAGAATCCTGACATCAATTTCTCACCCATATATATGGCAAACATTACTAATCAATCATGCTATTTTTTTTTTGCTCTTAGTGGGACTTCACAACCTCAAAAGAACATTGCTATTACTTATTGCTCTGAATGAGAAGAAGAGAGGACACCGGTTACTCTAGACATAACTCAGTCTCAAAATAATCTTTCATATACCTATGTTTCATCTTTCTTTTCCTTTTACCTAATTCTTTGCTCTGTACCTTTCCCAGGTGTGGTGATATGACCTGAACTCGTAAACTCAGTTTATAAAAAAGAACTCATGATGCTGACTACACCCACACAAATCATGCCGTCCTCTGCTACTGAGATGGATAAGACGGTGAGGCTCACAGGCTACATCTCTATATATAGATCTCTCTCTCTCTCTCTCTTCCTACATATATAAATCTTTGAGGTGATTTACCTTAAAAGCTCATTTGGGCAAATGGTAAAAATGGGTGTACAGGTGCCAGCTTTCTGAAATTGCTGTTAAGTGGCAGAGATGAAAATAAGGTGCAAGTTTTTTGGTCTAAGGAATGAAACAGCTTGGATCTGTTTAGGGTTTTATCCCAAAGGACCACCATTTGGTTCATTAGCTTATCTAATCATAGAACTTATTTAGGGGAGTGGAAGAGGTTTTTGTTCTTTTTAGAAAGACTTTTTCTATAATCCGGGCTTGAAATGTCATTTTCTCTCAACAGCTTGATAATATCTTACTTTTCTTAACTTAATTCTTTGGCATCCAAACCATACTGGCACAAAAAGAGATTTTTCTTGACCCTGGCCTTGGTATCTCTAATCCTATTTTAATTTTGTCCAGGTTTTTATACATTCTGCTTTGCACTGTGTTGTGTCTCCTGATTAGTTTCTGCAGCTGGTCTTTGCTTAGTCTTTTCACTCATAAACCTTCATTAGAGTAATTACTTTATTTTATTTATTAAAGTTTATTTATTTGGGGGGTGTTGAGGGGCAGAGACAGAGGGAGAGAGAGAGAATCCCAAGCAGCTCCACACAGTCAGTGCAGAGCCTGGCACAGGGCTTGATCTCATGACTCTCATGAACTGTGAGATCATGACCTAAACCAAAATCAAGAGTTGGACGCTTAACTGACTGAGCCACTCAGGCATGCCTAAACTAATTTTAAACACAAATGTCATTGAAGCCATTTCCCATTATCACTATAAAAAAAGTCAAATTTCTCCATTTACGTTAGGCCTCTATAATTTGACTTTATCATCTTTTTTACTGCTTAACTAAAATATTTCCTACTCCAGACTAATCTCACTCTTTCCAGAAGGCACCATGCTTATTGTCAAGTTCTTACTGTATACTCCTAGTGTTTTCCTGCATTCCTTCCATCCCACTCTTTGCTGAAGTAGCTGTTTATTTTTTATTTATTATTTATTTGTGTTCAGAGAGACAGAGAGACAGAGTGAGTGGGGAAGGGGCAGAGAGCGAGGGAGAGAGAATCCCAAGCAGGCTCCCTGCTCTCAGTGCAGAGCTGGATGTGGGGCTATAGCTCACCAATCATCAGATCATGACCTGAACCAAAATCAAGAATCAGACACTTAATCCACTGAGCCACCCAGATGCCTGAGTGCTCATTTAAATTTCTAATGAGCCCCATCCAAGGACAATATTCCTCATTCTCTGATATCTAGGAAAAGGTGTGTGTGTGTGTGTGTGTGCGTGTGTGTGCGCGCGTGCGTGTTGTTTCTTTTATCAATCATAATTTTTTAATTTTATTTATTATAAAGCACAGTGTTAGAGTGTGGGCTTTGGAAACACACAGATGTGGATTTGAATCCTAGCACCATTGCTTACCATCTGTGTGAGCTTGTACTCTGAGACAATCTTCTCACTTGTGAACTGGGGAGGATGGCACTTAGTTCTAGTCTTTGTTTTCAGAATAAAATGAAGTTGGTGTCAAATATCTACCACAGTGTTGGCCAGAGGAAGCCTGCATAAATGGTAGCTGCAAATTCTCTCCAAATGTATTATTACCCAGTTAAATTACTGCTGTGTGAATATCATGTTTCTCTAACTGGCTTGTTATTACCTCAAGGATGGGGACGCTATCTTTTGTGTATCTGCTCAGGTCTATGATCTTTGATAGTGGAAAGAATATTAAAACTGTTTTCAGATGATCTAGTTGTATCCCTTATGTAAGTGAGTAAATAGCTTAACTTTTCAACCTATTTCTTCATAAGTCAAATGGAAACAATAATATCTTGTGGACTATATTAAAAGAATTAAGAAATACTATATTCACAAACAGGTTTTAAAATTATATTCTTTTAAAAAATTTTTTTTTTCAACGTTTATTTATTTTTGGGACAGAGAGAGACAGAGCACGAGCGGGGGAGGGGCAGAGAGAGAGGGAGACACAGTATCGGAAACAGGCTCCAGGCTCTGAGCCATCCGCCCAGAGCCTGACGCGGGGCTCGAACTCGCGGACCGCGAGATCGTGACCTGGCTGAAGTCGGACGCTTAACCGACTGCGCCACCCAGGCGCCCCTAAAATTATATTCTTGCATGTAACTTAAAGGAATGTTGTGACGGTTAATGATTCATATTTTAATAGTTAATGATAATAGAAAATAAATATTTTAAGAATATTGAATAAAAGGAAGGAACCCATTGTTCAAGATTATATTGCCACTTTAGGGGTCAAATGATACACCAGGAAAATATCAGGACCCGTTTTTAGCTAGCTGAGATTCACTTAACACGGTAGCTGTATGCAAATAATTCAGAATGGTAGTAATCTCAAAGACTGTTAGTAACTGATTTGAAGTCACAAAACAACAGATATGTATATCAGCCTTTATATAGAGAACATAATGGGGCAATTCTCTACAGAACTTTTTCCTTTAAGTCCAATGTAATGATTGATGCCCTTCTTGTGGATGATCCTTTACTGCTATAAGTGTGTTAAGAAATTTTTCAGAAATGATGAATGCCTCACTTTAAGCATTCTGTACTGTACTTTTCTGATGAATCTTGGACCGAGTGGTGGCTGGTAAATAATAGATATAGAAGAACCATAAAGGGTATTAAATATGGCCCAGGCCAATAGTTTGGTTTATGCTATAATTCTGAAGATAGAACAGGCTAAAATTTTAGCACTTTTGAATAGGAAAATAATGCTTAAGACAATCAAAAAGGAAATGGTGTGGAGATTCTGCCTTTTCACAAATATTTTTTGATGTCATTAGGTGCTAGGAATTCAGTGAGGGCCACAGAGAGTTCTTAGTCTCACAGTATTATTATTCTAGTTAAGGAAATGCAAAAGAAACAATCGGATCAACAAATATATATTACTATGTTAAAAGGTCTGGAAAAAAAATAAGGCAAGGGAAGGAGATCAAGAATGTTGACAGCAAGAGTTTGGGCTTTTTTAGCTTGGGTTTTCAGAGAAGGCCTCTCAGAGAAGGTGACATTTGAAAACCACTTGTACTGAAGTGAGGGAACTAGCTGTGTTAGACCTGGGAAAAGAGCATGAAGATGAAGGGGTCAGAAATTTCAAAGTCCTGAAGTGAGATTTTGGCATATTTTTTTTGTTTTTGTTTTTTAGTGTTTATTTTTTAGAGAGACTCAGAGCTCAAGCAGGGGAGGGGCTGGGAGAGAGGGGGACAGAGAGTCTGAAGCAGGCTCCAGGCTCTAAGCTGCCAGCACAGAGTTGGACACGGGGCTCGAATTCACGAACCATGAGATCATGATGTGAGCCAAAGTGGAATGTTTAATCGTGTGAGCCACTCAGGCGCCCCTTGGCATATTTTTTTTTGAAGAATATGTCGTACTCATTAAATTGTCTCTCCTCAAAAAGCATACTGTATCTGTTTCCTACAATGTACCTGACTGCTTCACCAAGAGTGTGGTGTAAAAGATCTGATTCAGAATATATTTTGAGAGTCAGGCCAAACGTCAGATAGGTTGTATCTGGGGTGTGAAAGAAGCTAGGGATTACTAGTGGGTTGTCAGTCCCAGCAACTGATTGAATGGCAGCATCATTGACTAGATGTTGAAACTAAGAAGGGAGGCTCCTGTTCAGTTCAAGATGTGTCTTGAATCCAAGCAGAGATATGTAGTATGCAGCAAAGCATAGGAGTCTTGGTTCACTAATGATTTTAGGAGCCTTTTAAATCTCTAATCTTTTAAAAATAAGTAAACTTAGTTGAGAAACTTCATTGCTGCAAACTGATTTTCAGTAAGATTTTATGGATGATGCCTTCTGCCAATTTAGCAACAAAAAGAAAAAGAGTCAGAGAGTGAATTATTGAAGACAATAGCTTTAAAGTATTATGCCTGAAGAAGCATGCCTGGAAATATATTCAAAGCTTTTAGCAAACACTTTTTTAGAAATAATTTACTCTACTGAAGTGGATCCAATCCTGCGTTTATGTTGTACCTGCCTTTACAAGTAAATTGCAGAATATCCTGTTAGATTTTAAACTGCCTCACCTTCTCTAATTTCTTGAATTTTTGTAATTCAATAACTAGTCCTCAAAAAGAAATAGAATTATCAGTGTATCAGTCAAGGTTCAGCTGAAGACAAAAACCAGTTTATTTAGTTTAAGCAAAAAGGGATTTAATATAAGGAACTGGATGCTCACACAGTTGTTGAAAGGGCTGGAGATACAGGTTTTAAACTAAGCTTACAGGAATTACTCCCAGAAGAGCATTGCAATAAAAAACAAATGTATAGTATTTCCTATGGTACAGGAATTATTTTACATTTCTACACATATTAACTACATCAGTCCTCACTAAGCATTTTCATCTAGTGACTTGTTCAATATCGCCTAGCTAGTAAATAGCAGATCTGGCATTTGAATCGAGGCGATGTGCTTCCTAACTTCATGCTCGTAACCGCTGTGCTCTGTTGCCTCTTGTAAGTAGTGACTCAGCATATGTGTTTATCTCTGCCAAGATCAAGAACTTAAGGAATTAGGAAGTGGTTACCCAAACAGCTGGGTCTAGGGCCATACCCTTTCAATCCCACCGGTGCCAGCAAGACAAATGCCCTGTGACTCGTAAAACCAGGTTCCAAACCCTGGGATTTCTGATACCGCAGCTAGGAGAAACAGAGGTGGGACCTGACGGCGTTTCAATTACCCGTGGCGCGAGTCTGCTTGGGGAAAGCTTGATGTCTCGTAGAACCAAAAGTAAAGTGCGATGTAGGCTTCAGCTTTCCAACCTGTCGATTTCCATACGACTGCAAGAGACACGAGTGAATTTATCTGCACTGCAAGCCACATCCAGGCATGATATTGTGTGGATAAGGTAAGCCGAAAACGGAGGCACTGTTCAGGAGGAAAGAGGAAACTTCCCGTGTACAAATGTGCTACAGTCACAAATGGTTCTACATTTTCGTTGAGGCCAGAACAATTATGACACTCGGACGTGTCACATTTTCAAACTGTCGTGACACAGTATGCACAAACTTGTCATGCTCCAAGTATTTCAGCGGTCTACCAGCCCCTTTGGCTCCTTCCTCCAACATCAGGGAAAGAAAGGCAGTGTTAGATGATGGATTGAACTGTAGCAATAGACATAGCTTTTTGATTATTTTCTTGGTTGTGTTATGTATAAAATAAACCGCTACCCTCATATGTTACTCTTTCTTCCCCCGAAATAATTGTGACTTCTTCCGGTTTACAATAAAGGAACACAGATCTGACTATAGGAAAGAGTCTTCATCGAATGAGATTTATTGCAGCTTCTGTGTTGCAACTGTAAGAAAATACCAAGAAATTATAATTAAGGAAGACCAAGTAAAGTGGATACAAACTGTTTTAAGGTTGTGATTACAGTCCTTGTGTGATTTTAGTATTAAAGGACATGAGCTCTGGGCTTGGAAATTTTCCATCTGGCTCCTCCGCTTACCTGCTGTGCAATTTTAAACGTTACTTTTTTGTAAGGTCTGTTTCCTCAATCACGGAAGGAGAATAACACAAGCCACTCCATAAGATTATAGGAAATCTAGGTGAGGAATAAATATATATTTTTAAAATAGTGAATAGTGAGTCAGAATGGAACTGCTTTGATCAAATTCTTGCTTCAACGCTTGTGTGCTCTATGATCGTGAGCAAGTCATAAAACTTTCTAAACCTATGTTTTCTCATTTGTCTCCCATCCAAGTACTAACCAGGCCCGACCCTGTGTTTTCTCATTTGTCAAATGGGTAAGTTCAAAGTAGAAATTTCACGGGGTTCTTGTAAGAGTAAGTGAAACAATATAAGAGGTGTGCTGGATCTGATGATTTCCAGGTATAAAATGCTCATTAAATGTTAATAATTAATTGACTTCAGTGAAGATACACAGACTTGTGTCACTTCTGTGGAGTTCCAATGTTTATAATCATGCATGATCTGAATAAAATACTTGTTGGAATCCCCCAAACTCATGAGCTGCCTCCTCACTGAGCGCTGGGTTCCTGAACCATGGCTGTGTGTAATTTATTTATTTATTTTCCTGGTAGGCTTAAATTGGACCTAATTCCAACTCACTTGTTTGCCTCTCTTAAGCTACATTTGGTAATAACTGTTAGTAAAACAAAATTAGGGCAAAGGCATTTGTAGAATCATTTATATTGAAAGAGCTTAACAATGAAGATTGGAAGAAAATGCAATTCTTCAAGCAGAAGAGACAAGAAAAATACAAAAGTGAAGAAATGTTGCTTTAAGAAAAACATATTCTTGGTGTTTGGTTTCTAAAAGCAGAAGCCATAAAGGAAGATGCTTTTTGAAATTATATTGCTAATTAGTCCAGAATAGTCTTAGAAGCTTGACTTCAGCCTGATTGCTGCAGCAACTATTTGGAATGCTGAACAGAATTTTCCTGGCTTACCCACTTCAGAGCAAAGATGTGCCCTCAATAATATGAGATAATACTCCAGTTTCAATAATTCCTAAATCAAAATCAGGACTAACCATTTCTTATACTTCCACTGTTGGGAAGCTTGGAAGAAGGTAAATCACTATTGATAAGTTTGTCAGGCCTCAATATCTTGAATTTTTAACATTATGCAGACTCTGGAACTATTACTCTAACACACACACACACACACACACACACACACACACACACACTGACATTTGATAAGTGAGCTTAATATTCACAGAGCCAAATTTTGACTCATTGCTGCAGAAAAGGTATTAGTATTACATAGATGTCAGCTTTCTGCTATTTATATTCATTTAAAAATAAAAATAAAGCATAGCAGATGTGTTAGAGACTGAAATAGATAATGGTGTGCATCAAACTATAGGGAAAATTATCAATATAGTATTAATCTTATTCAGTTATTTGCACTGGTAGATTCTGCCATTAGTTAGAAAGTTCTGAATCAATCAATTAAATTGCCTTTATGACTTCATTTTCATACAAGTACTTGGAAGCTATGAAAGCCGGGACTAAGAAATCTGAATAATGTCAAAGTACTGTGGCAACTAATTCAATTCCAGAAGTCCTTAAGTTGTTCGTTAATGCTGTAGCTGGATACTAGAATATTTAATGTATCACTTTTTATGGAAAAGAAATTTCCCTCTCTGTGGAACCACAGCATAGATAATACTGAATTGTTTTAAAGGACAAAAAAAAGATTCTGGATAAGTTATGGTGAGTGAAATTCTCTCTCTCTCTCCCTTTAACTTAAAGGAGAGAGGGTGGTAACAGACTCAAAATGAGTGGATTGACACATTCAATCTCCTGGACAAAAGTCAGTAGTTTTATTTCTATTCCCTTGTTCTAGATCAGAACGATGAACCTGCCCTTTGCTCATGGATACTGATGAGAAAGAACTTCTTGGTTGGGAAATTCCAGTTGTTTGTGAGATTTTTGAACATTTCTCATGCTAACATGAGAGGGATATATATTCATGTTTAGACATATTTCCTACTTGCACAATGGTAAGAGAGGAAACATCCATTGTCTATGGTGTTTCTAATTTAAAGTTAGATTTGCAGAGTGAAGCCTATTAACCCAGGGTAGGCCTTTCCATCTTAAAGGAGATAATAGATTATTGTGAACTCTTTTTGTTTGAAATTAACTTGTGATTTATCTTAATCCCATTTAAAAATTGTAATCAAATAGTCACTAAACCACCTTCTTTTGTTGAGGACAATGACATAATTTTAGGTGTTTATGAGTTTAAGACTATTACATTTTTTTTTTTTTAATTAATGGCTTCTTTTTGAGAGACAGAGTGAGAGACAGAGACAGAGTGTGAGAGAGGGAGGTACAGAGAGAGGGGAAGACACAGAATCTGAAGCAGGCTTTAGGCTCTGAACTGTCAGCACAGAGCCCGACATGGGGTTTGAACTCATGGACTATGAGATCATGATGTGAGCTGAAGATGGACACTTAACCGACTGAGCCACCCAGGCGCCCCATGAGTTTAAGACTATTAATTGATTTTTTATAAATGAACATACCCTCTACATTCCCTAACACCCCTCCAAGCCCGTAACACAAAGAATTAAACTAGATCGAGTGTGTTAAATTGTGGAAAAATTATCTGAAAATGATCTGGACCCCTCCCTTCTTATCTATCTGGAAATAATTTGCCATAGAGAAGCACACATGATCTTATAACAACATAATCACTATCAAATTTTCACTTAAAACCCTTCAAAAGAGTCTCATTGCATTTAGAATAAAATTCAATTTCCTTACCAGGTACTAAAGGTAGGTAGTGCCTTCATGATCTATCTCAGCTTAGTTTTTCAGGTCTTGTCAGCAGTGTCCCATTTGTTCAATATTTGCTAGTGACATGTCTTCCTAGCCTTAAACACGTGACTCTCCATGCCCCAGGACCTTTGCACATGCCATCCAATCAATTTTTTCCCACTCCTCACATGCTTATGTCCTTCTTATCCTTCAGGTCTCAGTTGAAATACCAGCCTTTTTAGTGAGACCCATCTGTCTCAGCCTCTTTTTTTGTTTGTTTACTTTGTGCTACCATCATAATTTATAAGTATTTTACTAAATTGTCTGATGATTTTTAAGTTATCCATTTCTAGTCTTCCATAAACTAGAAGCATCAAGAATTCGGGAAGAAAGCTCTGCCAATCTTGGTCACTGAGAACAGTGTTTGGTGCACAAGATCACTAAATAAAACCAGGTTTGTCCTTCCTAGTCCTATGCTTGTTATGTTACTTTCCATCATTATAAGTAATTCTCTCTGCAGGGATCCAGTTTGGAAACTCTGGCGGTGCTATCAGTGGTTGGCGATAGTAAATGGAATGACAAGATGTCTGAATGGTTTCAAGCATGGGTGTCTAACAAGATTCACCGGGATCCACTAATAGCACGTGTTTAACTGCAGAGGGCAGTGCTGTCTAAAGTGCTGTACGGAAGTCCCTTGACTCAAAACCAATGCTGTTTATTTCATATTCAGTGTTCTTTGATGGATGCTCTCAGATTCCTTCATTACTGTTTTAGCGATGTGTTATGCAATTACACTTTAGAAACGACATTTCTCATAAGAAATACCAGAGTTTTCGCCATGGATGCATCAGAGTGTTTCTTAAATTAACTGAATAGCCCTTTGGAAATGATTTTTTGAAAAATAGTAGATACTTTCATTTGGTTCTAACTTCTGACTTCACTTCCTTTAATCTCTTCTTAAAAAAAATGCTTTTGGGATTTAATCAGAACTAGCAGTAAGTAATGCAACTTCCAAGCAGCCTCACTAATTTTTAGAAGGCAAAAATAGATTTCAAGTCTAAAAGTGCTTATTCTCATGCTCTTGCCTATAAATTTTCTGCCCTCTCATCTTCCTCATCCCAGCCACATTGCACATTCTGCCAGATTAATCTCCAAAGCATATCTCTGACCCTGTCACTCTTTTCCAAACAACATCTAAAGGTGCCTGATTGCTTAGTTAGTATTGCTTAGTCTTTAAGACTTTCCACATGTTGCCTGAAATCATCTGTCCAATCTTATTCTAAACGCTTCCCTAGCTAGTTTCAAAGTCTCCAGACCTACCCAGCAATGCCCTTCCCCCACGTGTTTGCTGATCTCTTAGCAGCTAGCCAAACCTGCGTCAGAGAGGGGTCCTCTAAAAATCTGGCAGACAACTGGAAGGCCTGGGTTGCTGCCATTTCCCGGGCCTCAGATTTACTCTATGAATATTGGAAAAATCTGCTTTTTTAAATGTTTCCTTATTTTTGGGAGAGAGGGAAAGAGAGAGAGCGAGAGAGCGAGAGCATGTGTGCATGAGCGGGGGAGGGACAGAGAGAGAGAGAGAGAGAGAGAGAGAGAGAGAGAGAGAGAGAGAAGGGGACAGAGGGTCCAAAACAGGCTCCTCGCTGACAGCCCAATTTGAGGCTCGAATTCACAAACCAAGAAATCAAAACCTGAGCCCAAGTCAGATGCTTAAATGACTGAACCATCCAGGCCCCCCGGGGAAAAATCCGCTTTTATTTTCATGATCTATATTTTTGCATAAATTCCCTGATATGAGGAGAGAGGTCTGAGATGCTAAATGTGGGAAAGATTGGGATTAGCTGTTACGAAAATGACTTGTCTTTGGTACCCTTTTCAATACTTGACCCTCATTATTTTGGTCACTGTTTTCTATTTCTCCCACCCCTTTCAAAAATACATGTGCATGTGTGTATGTATATATCTCTATCTGTGTATGTCATGAAACTTTGTATGTAACATTTATTCATGTGAGAGATCCAGAAGATATTATGTTACTTTTTTCAGGGTGTATCTGTATTAGAGCTCCAGTGAAATTGGGAAAAGCAATCACTTTATGTACAAATAACAGAACACAGAATGTTAATTACAAATCGAAAAGGTTTTTTTTTTCTTTCCCTCATCCTTTTCTCTTCTCCCTCCTTAATTTAGATAGAAAATATTTTTTCCTTGCTGATGAATCAAAGTGGTCATGTATATGAAAGAAAGCACAGAGTAGCACAGGAGCACTTTAAATATATTATGTTTGTATTCTATCTATCTATCTATCTATCTATCTATCTATCTATGAATCTACAATCCATATGTATACCAGAAATACAGTATGTTTGTTTGACTAAAAATTAATGAAATGTAAACAGCAAAATCTTTCTTCTGTCTGTGAACTCTATCTACCTACTTTCCTCTCACTGCAAATAGATAACTGTGGTTATAGCTCTCTTCTCTACACTTCCAAATGATTTTATGCATATATGAGTAAATATAAATATATTTGTAATTTTTTCTCTTTTTATACACATGGTACTGTACTTGTACTTTCCATTTAACAGTATATCTTAGATATCTTTTCATATGAAAAGCTTTCTCATTCTTTATAGCTGAGTAGTATGCCATAAAAATATGGATGTAACGTAATTTATTGAGTAAGTTTCTGTTTATGGGCATTTAAGTGTTTTCAGTCTTTTATTAGAAATAGTAACAAGCAATACTGCAATGAAGCACAATTTTCAAACATTATTTAATCTGTTTGCAGCTGTTATCTGTAGACTACATTTTCCCTCCTAAATCCTACACCATTGTATTAGTTTTCTATCACAGCTGTAACAAATTACCATACATTTATCATCTTAAAACCAATTACATCTACAAACTCTTTTACCTTGTACTATAACATATTTATAGATTCTGGAGATTAAGGCATGAACTTCTTTGAGCAGCCATTCTACCAACCACATTAGCTTAGCCCTTAGTACGTGTGGGGTTGGATAGATTTTTAAATATATATTAACCAATTGAGCCACCCAGGAGCCCCTAGGTTTTTAGATTTGCCTTTCAATGTTTGATGTTTTTTTTTATTCATGGTCAAATTTATTACTTTTTACTTTTGGGTTAGTTGCCATCTGAGTTACTGTTGGACTCAACCCTTAATTATTCTGCCTTGGTTTATTCCAGAATATTAATTACCTCATTTTCATTTTTAAGATTTTATCCACTTAGAAGTTCCGTTACAAGAGATATGATACAGATCTACATGTTTAAAAATCCAGATGGCTAGTTAATTGTCCCTATGTAACATTTTCTAATTTAGAGATTCTCATGGCATCCATGAGTGTTTAATGAACCCCTAAAATTTCAGCAAACCTTTCCATGTATATGCATTTTTCTCAAAGGGATGGGAGACTTAAAAAATAATTTTCTCATTGAAGAAAGAATACAAGGACCAGATTTAGGAAGCTGGGTTTCTGACTTTTGCACACTGTGAGCTGAATCTGTGAGTCTGAGAATTCTCACCTCTAAAATGGGAGAGGTGTGATTGCATGATTCCTAAAATTCTTTTCAGTTTCAGAAATATTCACTACACCAAACTAATTGATTTTAGTGTAACCATTTAGAGCTTCAGAAGAGATATTTCCTTAAACCAAATAAACCTAACGGAGAAATGGTATAAAAGATCCTGCATATTGGAAAGTTCAGAGGACTGTCTAGTTACAAACAAAAATTTTTACTGTGTTAGATTTTAATAATTGAAACCTTCAGTTTCAGTCAGAATTTCTACAAATAGCAAATTGCATTGTTAGCAGTTGTTATTGAATTGGCAAAACACACACACACAAAATCCAGCCAAACACCTGGCAGGCTTTATTATTTTTATTTTTGATTTTCAAACCTTTTTAATATGTTGACCATCTATATTGTATTATAAAGTTATCACAGGCAGCACTTTTAATTGTATAAATTGTATCTTGCTATTTCCAAAGGAAAAGAAGTATACTGACAGTGGTCGGCAGCCTGACATGAGCAGCTCCCTTTAATAGTTAACCTATTTCAGATTATCCTCATGGTAGCAAAACAGATTAAAGTTAAGCCATTTGGATAAAAGAGAGATGTGTTCTATATCCTAAGGATTGCAGCTGTTTAATTTTAACAGCTTTGTGGATGTGATTTTATACAAAATTTTTACCTTTCTTAGACTTCATATAGTGTTGGACTGAAAGACAAGTTAGAAAAGAATAAAAGTTAGGGGCACCTGGGTGGCTCAGTTGGTTAAGCATCCAGCTCTTGATTTTGGCTCTGGTCATGATCTCATGGTTTTTGAGTTTGAACCCCATGTCAGGCTCTGCACACTGACAGTGTGGAGCCTGCTTGGGATTCTCTCTCTGTCTCCCTCTATGTCTCCCTCTCTGTCCCTTCCCTGCGCATTCTCTCTGTCTCTTTCTGTCTCCCTCTCAAAATAAATAAAACAAGAAAAAAAAAGTTAATGAAGTTTCTGATTTTCAGTACAGTAGTCTACTTAGTGCATTGTTAATACTTATAATGCCTTCAAACTGTGCCAGGTCATACCAGTCATAAACCACATAAACATTTATTTAAGCCATGAATAAAAAAGTCTATCTTATAAACTAAGAGAACCAGCAACATAGTATAAATCTACACATACTTTTTATAGTAACTCTTATTTTCTGTAATTATACATTATTGTAACGTGTCATTATCATGGATGAATTGGTTGTGGGTGCTCATAAGTTTGTGGAAGTCTATAATGGAAAAAGAAAATTGTAAACTAAAAAAAACTTTAGGGGCACTTGGGTGGTTCAGTTGATAAGCGTCTGACTCTTGGTTTCTGCTCAGGTTGTGATCTCATGGTTCATGAGATAGAGCCCCTCATTGGGCTCTGTGCTCCCAGCATGGAGCCTGCTTGGGATCCTCCCTCCCCCTCTCCCTCTCCCTGCCTCTCTCCCCAATCATGTGTGTGCTCTGTCTCTCAAATAAATAATAAATTAATATTAAAAAAAATACTGGCACAGTTAATTGGCTATGAATACTACCGAAGAGGTAACAGAATAGGATAATTAAGACATAAAGAATGTATCTGGAGGGGTTTGATTCTTGATAAGACAAAATAAATATACTCTATCGGGTCTTTCCCACTGAACATAGCCATAAAATCTGGAGAGATACATGATACTGGTATATGAGGTCTCTGAAGCATAACACAGAGGTCGTCAAAGGATAACATTCAAATGTCCACAATACAACCCAAAATTACTCATCTTATGAGAAAAATCTCAACTCACATAAGAAAAGATAAAACACATGCCTTTGTCTAGAAGATATAGATGTTAGAATTACCTGACAAAGACATTAAGCAGCTATTAAATAAATGCTGCAACAAGTAATTGTGAAAATACTGAAATAAATAGAAAGCTAGAAACTATCAGCAAATCAATAGAAGATATAAATAGAGAAATTTAAGGAACATAATCACCATAAAAATAAAAATTATATTCATTAACATAATGGGAATGACAAAGGAAAAAAATCAGTGTATTTGAAAATTGATTACTGTGTTATTCCACTCAGGATTCTATGAAAAGTATGATAGGCTGGTGGTTTAAACAAGAGATGTTTATTTCTCACAGTGCCAGAGGCTGGGAAGTACAAGATCAAGGTGCTGGAAGATTTTGTTCTTTCTGTGGGCCTTCTTCCTGGCATGCACATGATGGAGACAGGAACTTTGATGTCTCCTTATCTTCTTAAAGAGGCCACTAATTCTATCACTATATTGCCTCATCTAAACCTAATGATCTCCCAAAGGCTAAGCACAATGATGTGGATAGATTAAATGTAAAACTACAGACCAAGATAAACTATGCAAATATTAATCAAAAGAAAATTGGTGTGATCATATTAATATCAGAAAATTAGACTGCAGAGCAAAATAAAGAAATAACAATAGACATTCAATTATGAAAAAAGACCAATTAACCAAGAATAAAAAAAATAAGCAAAAGGAGAAATAGATAAATATACAGTTATAGTTGGAGACTTCAATACTGCTCTCTTAAGAATAGACAGTACTCACATTCAGAATATTATAAAGGATATTGAAGAACTGAACAATGCCATCAATCAACTGTATCTATTGATTATTTACTGAGCATTCTATCTCCAAACAATAGAATACATATTCTTTTCAAAGGTACATAGAACATTCACCATGATAGAGCATATCCTTGGTCATAAAAGAAACTTTCACAGATTTAAGAGAACTAAAATATGTAAAGTATATACTCTGATTTATAATGAAATTAAACTAGAAATCAGCAAATAAATAAATAATAAATAAATAATTAGTAACAGAATAATGCCCCAAACTTGGATTAAAAATGTACTTCTTAATAATTTATGGGTTAAAGGAAAAGTATCAGAGAAATTAGAATATACTTTAAACTGGACAAAAATGAGGATATAAGATACCAAAATTTGTAGGATGTAGCTATAGCGGTGCTTAGAGAGAAATATATAGCATTAAATGCTTGTATTAGAAATATCTGAATCTATAATCTGAGCTTCTATCTTAAGAAACTAAAGAAAGAGCAAAAGAAGACTAATGCAAACAGAGGAAAATAATAATTATAAATAAGAATAGAAATCAATGAAATTGAAAACAGAAAAATAGAAAAATTCAGTGAAACCAAATGCTTGCTTTGAAAAGATAAATAAAATGGATAAACCTCTGGCAAGGTTTATCAAAGTAAAAGTAAAAGAGAATAGTAAAGATACAAATTATCAATATTAGAAATAAAAGAGGAGAGATCACTACAGACCCTCCAGATATTAAAAGGATTTATGTGCAGAATTTTTATAAAATTATTATAATAACTCTCTGCACATAAATTCAGTAGCTTTGATTAAATGAGTAAATTTTTTGAAAGTTATAAACTACCAGAATTCACCAAAGACCAAAATTCATCAAATGACTATTAGGTGAATTGAATCTATATTTTAAAATCTCCCTCCAAAAGAACTTTTCAGGCCCACCTGATTTTACTGTTGAATTTTACCAACATCTATAGAGGAAATACCACCAATTTTACAGAAAAAAGAAGAAAAGAGAACCCTATAAATTCCCAACCAATTTTACGTGTCAAACATAACTCTGATAACAAAACTAGACAAAGAGAATAACGAACACAACTATTCTTCATGAATATAGATGCAAAAATTCTCCACAAAATATTACCAAATTGAGTCCAACAATAATATATAAAAGAAATAATATCCCAAACCAAATGAGTATGTTCCTCAAAAAACAAAGCAAAACAAAACAAAATAACAAGGCTGGTTAAATATTCAATAATCAGTTAATGTAATCTCCCAATTAGTAATCTAAAGGAGAAACTTCACATGATAATTTTGACAAAATTCAACATTCACTCATGACAAAAAACATCTGTAATCTAGGAAAAGATTTCATTCACCCCTTATAGGGTGTCTACAAAAGTCACAGATGACCTCATATGTAATGGTGCAAACTTTGGCTCTTGGCCTAAGGCTAAGGTAAGGATGTATACTGTTGGTATTACTATAATTACTGTTGAATTATAGAAATTCTAGCCAGTACATGAAGGCAATAAAAAGAATAAAAGTTTATATAGATAGGAAGGAAACAAAATTATCCTTATTTGCAGATGATATGATTGTCTACCTACAAAATAACAGGGAATCACTAAAACAAAATGAAATCGCCTAGAACTAACATGTAATTTTAGCAAGACCACAGAATACAAGGTCAATACACAAAAATCAATTTTATTTCATTATTCTAGCAACAAACAATTTAAAACCAATTTTTTTCAAATACCATTTATAATACTCCCCAGATAAAAACTTTGATATAAACTTACCAAAATATACACTGAATTTGTATGCTATAAACTACAAAAGGCTGATAAAAGCAATCAAAGAATGCCTAGATAAATATACAAACTGTCTGCATGGGTTGGAAGATTCAGTACACTAAAGAGATGAATTTGGCCTAAATTGACCTATAGATCTAACACAATTCAATCTCCAACAGGATGTTTTCATAGAGATAGAAAAGGTGATTTTAAGCTCTATGTGGAAAGGCTAAGGGATTAAAATAGCTAAATCAATTTTTAAAACAAAGAATAAGACCAGAGGAATCATATAATAATGATAACACTGGGCTGCCTGGCTCAGTGGGTTAAGCCTCTGACTTCAGCTCAGGTCATTATCTCACATTTTGTGAGTTCAAACCCAGCAATGGGCTCTGTGCTGACAGCTCAGAGCCTGGAGCCTGCTTTTGATTCTGTGTCTCCCTCTCTCTCTGTCTGTTCCCCGTTCTCTCTCTGTCTCTCAAAAATAAATAAACATTAAAAAAGAAAAAGATAACACTATAATGTTACCTTAAGCAACACAGATCATGGGAAAGAACACAGAAGTCAGAAAGAGACCCACAATTATGGCAAATTGATTTTTGGCAAAAAAAAAAAAAAAGCAAGTCAACAGAGAAAGGAGTCTTTTTAAAAAATGGTGTCAGAACAAATAGACATTCATATGCAAAAAAAGGACCTCAATTTAAATTTCACACCATATATACAAAAATTAACTCAAAATTGATCATAGACCAAATGTAAACCAAAACACAATAAAACTTAGAAAAAAAACCACTGGAGTAAAATCTTTGTGGCTTGCATTTGGCGAGGAAATCTTTTTTGTGTATGTGTGCATTGGCAAAGATATATATATATATATATATATATATATATATATACACACACACACACATATATAATCAGCAATTAATAAATTAAATATTATTTAATATTCTTTTAATTTATATATTACTTAGAATATTATTTATTCATATAATTTAATATATTAATATAGCATTAAATATTAATATGTAACTATATTAAATGTTAGCAACATATTAAATGTATTAAATATTAAGATATAATATTTATTAAAAATATTAGCAAAACAAAACTTTTGTCTTGAAAGACAAACTTAGCAAAATAAAATATAAGCCATAGATTAAAATATTTATAATCACATATGTAACAAAGCACTTACATGGACAATATACAAAGCAAAGAATTCTCAAAATTCAATAATAAAAATGCAGCAATTTAATCTAAAAATGAGTAAAAAATTTGAATACAGCGCTTATGAAAAATGTACAAGCATATAATATGAAAAATATTGAACATAAGTAGTCATTAAGAACTGCATATAAAACTAGTGAGATGCCACTACACAGGTATTTGAGTAGCTAAAAGAAAAATTACTGGCAATACCAAGGGCTAGGCAGTTCCAGAACAACTGGAACCCTCATATATTACTGGTGAAAATATGGAATAGTGTAGCTTCTCCAGAAAACAGTTTTGCAGGATTTTATAAAGTTAAACTTACCCTATTTTCCAGCAATCTTACCCCTGAGTACTCACTGTGCAGATAGAAGCTTACACTCTCTGAACAATCTTTACATGAATGTTTATAGTAGCTGTAATCATAACTACCAAAAACAACTTAAGTGTCTTTCAACCAGTGAAAGGATAAACCAACTTTGTGAAATAGTTGTCAGCAATTAGAAGGAATGAACTATCGACAGATGCACCAACTTGGATGAATTTCAAAAGCATAAGTGAATAAAAGCTCATTTCAAACAATTACACATGGTAGGATGACATTTATATAACATCCTTAGAAAAATTTTCACAGTAGCCAAGAATACAGAAACAAATCAAATTGTCCATTGACAGATGAAGAAGATGTGATATATGTATGTGTGTGTGTGTGTATGTGTATTATTATATATTATACATTACACACACAACAGAGTATTATTCAGCCTTAAAAAAGAAGGAAATCTTGCCCTTTGTGGCAACATGGATAGCCCCAGAGGACATTATGCTAAGTGAGATAAACCAGTCACAGAAAGACAAATACTGTATAATTTCATTTATATGAGGAATCTGAAATAGACAAGGGCATAGGGGTGCCTGGGTGGCTCAGTCGGTTAATTGTCTGACTTCGGGTTCAGGTCATGATCTCGTGGTTCATGGGTTTGAGCCCCACATTGGGCTCTGTGCTGACAGCTCTGAGCCTGGAGCCTGCTTCAGATTTGGTGTCTCCCTCTCCCTCTTCTTCTCCCCTGCTTTCTCTCTGTCTCGTTCTCTCTTTCAAAAATAAATAAACATACATACATACATACATACATACATACATACATACACAAGCGCATTGAAGCAGAGAATACTGATTACCAGGGGCCAGGCGATGGTAGAAATGGGGAGTTATTGTTCAATGGGTATAAAGTCAGTTATACTAAATGAGTAAGTTGTAGAGATTTTCTGCGAAGTGCAGTCAGTGCCTATAGTAAACAATGTAATATTGTGCACTTCAGAATTTAAGAGGGCAGATTTCATGTTAAGTGTTCTTACCATGACCAGACAAACAAACAAACAAAAAACCACAAACAGACAGAGGATACTTCGGGAGGTGTTAGATATATCTATTACCTTGCTTGTGGTGATGGTATCATGTGTTTACATATGTCCAAAATAATCAAATTGTACACATTAAATATGTGTAGTTCTTTGTGTCACAATTATGCCTCAGTAAAGCTGCTTAAAAAATATACCCACAATAAGCTAACATTTTAAACAAAAAAAGAAGATAAAGCTATCATGGCAGAGAATGGATCAGTCAAAATTGAAGGAGGGAGTGACCACAGAAGGAGCCTGAGAAATTTGGAAGTTGCATCTTGACTGCGGTGGAGGTTACAAAAATCAATTCATGTGTTAAAATTCACTGAATTGTACACCAAATTATACACCAAGAATTATACACTAGGATCATGAATAATCCTAGAAGTGTCTCTACAATTAAAAGGCATTAAAATTAAGAGCTGATATATTTGCACAGGGTAGAGTGTGAAGTTTCTCCCTTGGCTTGCATAAAACTGCCCAAGTAAGCATTACTACATTTTAAAGAATCACATATTCCTGAAATTAGATTTGATGTGACTCTTTGAAGTGTACATTCTTACAGGACTCCTAGTTTGTGAGCTAGCAGAGGAAGGATGGAAGCTCCTTGTAAAAATGAATTTTTAAGTTAATGTGTATATAGAATAATACATGCAAAAGAATTCCATGGCTCTCTTAAGACTTCTAAATCTACACACTGAATGCTGTTTAAAGTCTCAAGAGTTCATGTGCTGGACCCTGAAATGTAACAGATAAGCATCTGTACCATTGAGATGAATGTCTCTCTCTGGATTCCAAGTAAAGGAAAATATTTTTCTTTAGTTTCAGTATGAAAAGAGAGTGAATAGAAACATCCATTTCTTTTCTTCTCATTCACACAATCTTTTTATGTTATGTATTTTGTTTTATGAGTTAGGTTTTGCTCCTCCAGAGAAGACTAGAAAATTTTATTTTGCTGTCAACCAAAGAGCTTTTCTGGGACACCTGCTTGCATGTAAGCACATCCTATCCCCTCCAGGTTATGTGTGCAGAATCCTTGTAAAGGCTGAAAGGAAAATATTTCTTTTAATTTTTTTCTGTTTATTTATTCAGAGCATGAGTGGAGGAGGAGCAGAGTGAGAGGGAGACACAGAATCCAAAGCAGGCTCCAGGCTTTGAGCTGCCAGAGCCTGACACAGGGCTTGAACCCACAAACTGTGAGATCATGACCTGAGCCGAAGTTGGGGGCTTAACCGACTGTCCACCCAGGCACCCAGAAAAACCTTTACTATAAACGTATTTTGTACAAACATTTGTTCACCTTCTTTAGAGTTTTTGTCTGTTGCCGTGTTTAGGTGACATAAACTTTTTTTTTTTTTTAACGCACTGATTATTTTTCAAGGGCTAAGCATTTCAAACAGATGATAGTACATTCAAGACAGTCTGCAGACAGATCTTTTTTGATAGCCCCAGAATGCACAGTCCAGACACATGAGAGACTTCAATCATGTACTCTTTACCTCGAGTAATATTATTTTGACTTTTGGATAATTCTGCATTGTCAGCTCAATTTTAACTGCTTCTTCATATTGTCAGTATCATAACTGTTTTCCTCTTTCACTCTCTTTCAGACACATTTCCCCGTTATTTTAACCCATCTTTTCTTTCTGAGAAGATAGGAGATTTCTCTCTAAATTCAGCAGTACTCTATCTTCGTTGCTGGGTTGTGAGGAACCGACTTCCTATACTACTTAAAAACTGGGAATACTTTTTTTTAATGTAGTAGCTGAACTCAAAATGAGATGACTTCCTTTTTTTGAAAATGGAAGCTACATTGAATACGAACACTTACAAAAAAGTTTTGGCCTTGAAAACCCTAAGGCAAAACTGAAATCTTTATTTGAAACTTCAGTAGGGATTTGGCAGGCTTTTCCTCCTCTAACACAGAGAGCACTAAACTCTCCAGCAGGCATCTCTAAAAGACCAAAAATTTGCTAGAAATTTATCAGACTCCTTAAAGAATATTGCCTTTGAGGAAAAGGTCTCCATTATTTGAATGTGCTCTGTGAATCCAGTCATCAATTCCATCAATTCAGAGACCGCTAAAGCTTTTCAGATGGAGGCTCTGAATGAAGTTGGTAAGACTTTAATTCAGTTTTGATTTTTTTTTTCCTAAAGTTCAATATTTGCTGTCCATTGATCAATGAATGACTTTGAAATTTCTTGGTATTACTCTGACAAGTCCTAAGGCAGACTGTAATTTCCTGTGAAATATAGTTGTCTTGAGGTGGAAGTAAAAATAATAAGCTCAATATGAAAATAGGAATACAGGAGTTGCTACAGGGGTTTTTCCTTTGTATTTTCCCCTTCCCCATGCTCCTTTCCATTCCCAAAACGAATCATTTCTCTGCCTTTTAAGGGACTTTTGTTTTCCAGTTCCTGTTTTGCATTATTTTCATCTTATGGATATAGATCAAAATCCTGCTGTGGGTAGCAAAGAACACAAGTGCTGTTGTGCTTGAACCATTTAAAATGTTCCTGCCAGCACACTGGAGTGGTAAATACGTGAAGAGATGTGAACTCGGTGGACAAACGGGAGGTGAGAAATACATATGAAAAGAATAGTAATATGTGTAAATAAAAAATAGGAAAAAGAGAGAGGGAGGAAAAAAATCTGTTGTTAGCAAATGCTTAGGTATTTGACAATTACAATTGATTTAACAAACATGAAAAAAAGATGAGGCAAGGTGTGCCTAAGATGTCACCTAATACTGAGAACTTAATCACCGCAGTTTCCCCCTCAAGATCAGGGTCTATATGGCACTTCATTACAGTTAGAATGGGGAACACATTACATGGCTGTTTACCCACTTTCCCTTATAAACTCAATCACCACATATCAATCCAGTAGCAAAATTATTCTAATAACAGAAACAGATACTAAAGTAGTCCTTCCTGAAGTCTCATTATTATTAGAAGGAGTGAGAGAGTATGGGCTAGTTTTCTTTTGATAAAATAGTTCTTTTGCTTTGTTTGTTTGTTTGCCCCACGTAAAATCTCCTATTATCTATACTATGGAACTTGTCTATATGGTTAGTCTTGGTACACTTTTATTCCAATATCAAAAGCTGAAGAGTCAGACATAACATTCCCTGCCCCTTGGCAGTGAGGGTGTTGGCATGTGATTTAAGTTCCATCAGTCAGATGTGCCAGCTCAAGACACAGAAGGTTGAGCTGTTCAAGCAATTATCAGGCAAGGTCAGATTATGCTTGTTGCAGTTGCACAATAATGACCTGCAGCAGCACTGTCCGGAATATCTTTCTGCTAAAGATGATGATCTCATTTACTGCTTCTTCCCTCTTCAGAATTGTCTTGATGCTTCTCTGTTTTCCAAACTTGGCCCTTCACATTCCATCCAATAAATTCATTTTTTTTAAACCTGAGATCCAGAGTCACATTCTATTACTTGCTATAAAGAACCTTATCTGAATGTCCATGAACTGATGAATGGATAGAGAAATTGTGGTTTATATACACAATGGAATACTACGTGGCAATGAGAAAGAATGAAATATGGCCTTTTGTAGCAACGTGGATGGAACTGGAGACTGTTATGCTCAGTGAAGTAAGTCATACAGAGGAAGACAGATACCATATGTTTTCACTCTTATGTGGATCCTGAGAAGCTTAACAGAAGACCATGGTGGAGGGAAGGAAAAAAAAAAAAAGGTTAGAGAGGGAGGGAGTCAAAACACAAGAGACTCTTAAAAACTGAGAACAGCCTGGGGGTTGGCAGGATGGGGGAGAGGGGAAAGTGGGTGATGGGCATTGAGGAGGGCACTGGGATGAGCACTGGGTGTTGTATGGAAACCAACTTGACAATAAATTTCATATAAAAAAAAAGAACCTTATCTGATTCAGTAGAATAAATCTTTTCTAGGAAGGGTGAGGCTAGCTATTAAAAATCTACTCTATCCAGTTTGTTTGTTTTAAAGGTCTACCTAAATATAGAAAGAACTGACAGGAAATTACCCCTCTGCTGATGATTTCTAGTTGGCTCTTATCTTTTGTTTATTATATAACTGGTCTTTGTTTAAATAACTATCAGTAGGTAGGTTTATTTTCTTTGGCTTAAAGATGGAGGAGGAAAAATGGTCTTTTCTAGGCAGTGCGGAGAAGATTTTGTGTCTCAATACATTTGTTTCTGAGAAATTAAAAAAAAAGAATGTAATGTGAACTCACATAGCCATATTTTAAGTTTGTGATACTTATAGAACTTAAAAATATACACATATTATGTTAAATATAATTTATGTTAAATATACTTTTGTTAAAATATTTATATGCAGTTAATACACATAAATATGCAAAGTAAAAATTAAAATACCATTTTGAGTGACTCACTTTTTAAAATCTCCCTTTCAGGGAACTCAGAGTTTCTATAAGATACGATACTTTTGTTCCAGGGATTTTGAAAACTGCAAAGTGTCTAAATTTCAAGCGAGGAATGGATTTGTGCCCTCAGAAGTGGTCTCTCCTTTTCAAGATAGGAAATTGAATTTAATGCTAAAGGGCTAAAGCAGTTTCCTTTAGGAGATCAGGATATGCCACTGTAAAAAGGGTAGAGAGCTCCCTTTTAATCCTATTAATCCAAGTAAATTCACTTTATCTACTAGGTCAGCTAAATATAACAATCCACTTTCAGATCCATTACAGAATCATCTAAATGTGGGATATTCAACTTAGGAAATTTGACTTCAGACATAATATTTTTTGTGGGTTTTGTGTGCATGATTTGTACACTCTCAATACTTATGCTATGTGTCATTCCTGACCTCAGCTTCCAAAAACATACATCTTCAACACATACACCCAATCATTTTAGAGCTCCCCTCTCTAGAGAGAAGTAACTGCTTTTAAACACACTACAACCATGAAAACTGAGGAAATTAAAAAATAACTACAATAATTTTGTTTTACCAAATTAAAAATAATATGTGGGGATTCTTTGTTGGTTAATTTTCTTGTGTATAGGGTAATAATAAGTTACACATTTGTGTAAAGATATACTGCCAAAAGAATGCCACAGTGCTACATGTATTTTAGGCATCATAAAAAAATCTTAATCTCATTTTAATCCTTGTCAATAGAAAGAATTTATTTTTTTAAAAGTCTTTTCACTATGATATGAATTTATTTTATTTTATTTTCTAAGTTTTAAAATAATATTTCTCATGTATTAGTTACCAATTGCCACATAACAAAATACCCGTTCCAAATTTAGCAGCTTAAAATAACCAACACAAACTATCAAAAGGAGAAACAATTAAAACAATTCCATTTACAGTAGCATCAAAAATAATAAAGTACTTGGTAATAAATTTAACCAAAGTGCTTTAAGATCTTTTACTGAAAACATGAAGATATTGATGAAGGAAATTGAATAAGACACAAATAAATAAAAATATATTCTGTGTTCATAGATCAGAAGAATTAATATTAGTAAAATGTCCATATGGCAAAACCAATCTCCAGATTCAATGGAATCCCTATCAAAATTATAATAGCATTTTTCACAGAAAAAAAAAATTTTTTAATTTGTGTGGAATCACAAAAGACTCTGAATAGGCAAAGTGATCTTGAGAAGTAACAAAGCTGGAGGCATCACAATTTCTGATTTCAAACTAAATTACAAAAGTAGTAATCAAAACAATATGGTATTGACATAAAACCAGGATTACATAAACAGATGGAACAGAATAGAGATCATAGAAACAAACCCATGCATATACTATCAATAAATTTATGACAAAGGAGACAAGGATATACAATAGGGAAAAGAATGTCTATTCCAAACAGTACTGGAAAATTGGGCAATCAAATGGGCAAGAATGAAACTGGACCTCCTTCTTATGCCATACAAAAATAAACTCAAAATGCATTAAAGATTTCTATGTCAGGCATGAAACCATTAAACTTCTAGAAGAAAAAATAAGGGTAGTCTCCTTGACTCTGGTCTTGGCATAGGTCTTTTGGATTTGACACCAAAAGCAAAGGCAACAATAGCGAAATAAACAACTAGGGCTGTATCAAAAGCTCTGCACAGCAAAGGAAGCCATCAACAAAATGAAAAGAAAACCTATGGAGTGGGAGAAAATATTTGCAAACCACATATCCAATAAGGAGTTAATAACCAGAACATACAAGGAACCCACACAACTCAGCAAAAAACAAAAACAACAAAACATAACAAAACCCAAACTGGGTTAAGGATCTGAATAGATATTTTTCCAAAGAAGACATACAAATGGCCAACAAATACATGAAGAGGTGTTCAACATCACTAAAGTGTTATCACCTCACACCTGTTAGTATGTCTATTACCAAAAAGAGAAGTGATAAGAAATCCTGGTGAAGATGTGAAAAAAGAAAACCCTATTGGAGGAAAACTGGTATGGTCACTAGGGAAAGCATACAAACGTTTCTCAAGAAGTTAAAAATGGAACTACTATATGATCTAGCAATCTTATTTCTGAGTATATATCCAAAGGACGTGAGACCATAAAGTGATATCTGTGCTCCCATGTTACTCACAGCATTATTCAAACTAGCGAACATATGGAAAAAATCTTAGTGACTCTCGATGAATGGATAAAGAAAATGTAGTACTTATATTTACACAATAGAATATTATTCAGCTTTTGAAATGAAGGAAGTCCTTCCATTTTTGACAACGTTGATGAGCCTAGAAAGCCTTATGCTAAGTGAAGCAAGCCAGATAGAAAGAGAAATACTGCATAGTATCAGTTATATGTGGAATCAATAAAAGTCAGACTTACAGAAACAGAGAATAGAAAAGTGATTTTCAGAGGTGCATGGGTGGGGAAAGTAAGGAAAAGTTGGTAAAAAGGTACAGATTAATAGTTATAAGATGAATAAAATCTGAGGACCTAACGTATAACTGTAATTATGATGTATAACTATAGTTGATAACATTGTATTGTATAATTGAAATTTTTTAAGAGGGTAGAACTTAAATGTTCTCACAATACATACATACATACATACACATAAGTGAGATGATGGATATATCAACTAACTCGATGGGGAGGAATCTTTTCAACATATGTACATATATCAAATTATTATGTTGTACATTTTAAACATCATTTTATTTGTCAATTATACCTCAGCGAAAAATAAGTTAAAAATGAAATAAAATCTTAAAAACACAAATAATAAGAAACATATTCATTATCTCACAGGTTCTTTGGGTCAGGAATTGGGGCACTGCTTAAGTGAATCTTCTACTTCAGGTTCTTTTATACTCAAAATTGAAATTATATATCTTATTGATGGAATGATTGATAACAAATGATGCTTATGTTTCATGGTACCATTAATATTATTGTTCTGATTTTGTGGTAGTCTTCTTTGGAAGTAGGATAATGACCATATTGGCTTTTTAGTTTAGATCTTAAGGTGATAAAACAATTTAATTTCAAACATTTAATTGAGGCTTATTTTCTATTCTTCTACTGAGATCACCAAATAAATTATAGTAGAGTGACATACAGGTAAAGTACATCAGAATATTAAAAAAAACGCTATGATTTGATACAGATAAGGAAAGAAGCTTGGGGATTAAATGTTAAGTGATAATCATTTTTCTGTCCCTATATTTTATGATCTCTCAGCAGCAATTGTTACAATTGATCTTTTAACTCAAAATCCTGTTAGTAATCCTTTAATGTTAAGGGCTGCACCTTTTTATCCTGTTTTAAGAGTTCTTCCCCTTATGTTATATCTCTGAATTGTAGTGTGCCAGGGTTTGGTCCTGGGCCTCTTTCTATTTCAAATATCTGTGGAACTGAACTTATTATATTCTATCTTATTTCACCCTTTTATTTTAGCACACAATACATAGGAGAAAAATACACGCATGCACAGCTTGAAGAGTTTTCGTATTGAACACATCTGTGTAACTAGCCCTTGGATCAAGAAATAAAATATTACCAACACTTCAGAATCCATCTCTGTACCTTTTTTTGATCACAATACTCTCTTAAAAGTTTGCTTGCTTCTATGTTTCATACAATGGAATGATACAATATATTCTCTTTGGCAGTAGATTCTTTAAGCCAATGCTGTTTTAAAGATTCATCCATTTGTTATTATTGCTGTACAGTGTTCCATTGTGTGAAAACACCACAATTTACTTATTAATACATCTATTAATAAATATGGTAGTTTTCCATCTTCATTTATTACTAATATTGTTGCTATTGATGGCCTAGTGCATGTCTTTTAGTAGACATGTGTATGTATTCTGATGGGGGTTAAGAGTGGAATTATAGTGTAAGCCTTCTTGTGTTCTACCACTTAGTAGTTGTAAGACTTAATACAAGCTACTTGTATAAAGTACTTGTATCAAGTGCCCTCTGAGTTTCAATTTCTTAATTCCTAAATCAGAATCAAATAATACTTAATTTATAGGGTTGTTATGAAGATTAAAAGAGTGAAATCTTTAAACTGACTAAATGAATAAGTGACTAAATTTTTTAATAGCGAAATCTTTAAAGTCAAGAAAAGAGCTTGACTCTTAGTAGATACTTAATACATATTAGCTATTTTATTTCCTTTTTTTAGTGAATAGCATAAATTTCTATTCAATTGTCTAGCCCCCAACCTACTGTAGCATTCTTGATTTACTCCTTTTTCTCATAAATTCAAGTCCAGTCCATCATCAAGTCCCATGATGGCTGTCTATAAACATATACTGAATCTACCTTTCCATGTCTTCCCATTCCCACTCTTTCAACTTTAGTTCACACCACTATCATCTCTCACTTGATACTTTCCAAACTGTTCCCATCATTTCACGGTTTCACTTTTGATTAATCCATTATCAACAGTAATCAGAATAATTATATATATATATATATATATAATATACATATATATGCTTTTGTATATAATGTAATATCATTCTCTTTATTCAGAGTGAACAGATATAAATTAACAAAAATTCAACTGGCTTAAATTTATAGTTTATTATATGTTGTAAGACTTTACGATCTGGCCTTTTTTTCTCTCTGACTTCACTTCCTATCACTGTCCTTTTACTTTACCACACTCTAGCCATACTGGTTTTTGTGTTCTTAAGTTTGTCATTCAGATTTCTGCTGAAATATCCTCTTATTACCTTGGTGTCTGAGTACTTTTCCTGACTTTCTCTCAGTTTGCCTCCACCAAATACCTTTCCATTGAATATCATCCCTTTATATTTCATTCATTCCACTCATTTCTTTCTACAATAATATTGGTCAGTTTTTGGTCACTTGTTTATTTTCTTTCTCCCCTCTAGAATAAAAATGTTCCACAAGAGCAGAGACTTTGTCTTGCTTATTAGCTCTTTAACAATGCCAGGTAAATCATCCAGTTTCAAGAAATACTTGAAATAAATGAGAGAATGAAACGAACTATCCTTCCGACTTCTTTTTGAAGTTTATTGCATGTGTTGAAGTAAATATTTCAGGATGCACTATATCAATAAATATGTAAAGATACTTCACTTATAAAAATCCTAACTATATGGCTATAATTATTATGAGAGTCAATTTTATTAATAGGTTAAAAAGATCACTTGAATGGTTAAAATGGACATCTACTGGATTCATTTTTCCCTTCCTCGATGAAGTGAAAATAAATCACTGATAAGTAACAAAAAATGAAATTGCCATTGTTTTCCTTCCTGATGCTGTTATATTTTACCTTTAGAAAGACAAAACATGAGCCAGGATGATGTTTTCCATCAAAGAGAAAATAGCAGTGGCTAGGGATGAGATAGTTCCTCATAGGAAGAGTGTGAATATTGATTTGATATGTTATACCTTAATTATGGGACCCTTTTTATTTGTAATAGGTAAACATACATTTGCATCTATTGTTACTTATTTTCTAACTATGACCTGTCAATAAATAACATCAATGTTGTAAGTCTCTAGAAATAGAGGTTAAAAGTTTCCTCTCTATCTTTGGAGGTATTTTCCATTTATGAATCAAAGACTTAGTGTTTATGATAAATACAAGACGTTCCTACATTTTGATGCTGGGAAGTGGAATAGTTGAATAACTTCTCTAAGATAATTGATAAAACTTAAGGAAAACAGAGCTCTAGTTTGAAGCTTTAATTTTTTTAACTAAGAATTCTGTTTTCAGGTGCTGAGGATTAAGGAAGGCACTTGTTATGATGAACACCGAGTGATCTCTGGAAGTATTGAATTACTATATTTTATATCTGAAACTAATATCACATTATATGTTAACTAGAATTTAAATATAAAACTTAAAAAATTCTATTTTCAATATCTAAAAATTGTTTATTTATCTCTATCATTTCCTCAATGGAAATTATTCCTTTAATTAATTCACAAAAATGTATTGACCTTTAAAATACTACATTAAAGATCATTCCATGTTTATGACAATATCCCCCTGATTTAAGCTTAAGTAAAACAAAGAAAAGCAAAACTAACTTAGACAATGTTCTTTCTCTTTCACTGTTTTTGCTTTCACATGCAGTATTCCTACTGACAGCTGGGTGAAAAAAGGTGCATTATAGAAACATTAACATGCCAAGTTTCCTTACAGGCCGTGGCTGCCAAGCAGATAAATGTGTAGTGTGAATTAACAAGCATGCTGCACCTGGGTTTTCTCAGTGGTATTAAAAATAATTCTTCCCACAGCATAGCTATGGTAGCACTGATGCCTTAAGACCTAATATTAATAAGATTTGTATACCCTGAAGCTAAATAAGGAAGATTTGGAAACCAGGGAATGTAATGTTATTCACCCTAACTTATGAAGTAACTTATGAGACTTTTTAGATTTTAAGAGAAGTTATGGAAAGAAAGTTCAAAAAGCAGTTACACAGAGGGGTGCCTGGGTGGCTCAGTTGGTTGAGCGTCCGACTTCAGCTCAGGTCATGATATCACTATCACTGAGTTCCAGCCTCGCGTAGGGCTCTGTGCTGACAGCTCAGAGCCTGTTTCGGATTCTGTGTCTCCCTCTCTCTCTGCCCCTCCCCCACTCATGATGTCTCTCTCTCTCCCTCTCTCTCTCTCTCTCTCTCTCTCTCTGTCAAAAATAAATAAACCTTAAAAAATTAAAAAAAAAAAAGCAGTTACACAGAGTCAACAAATCCATTTTGTTAGATCTGGATAATATAAAAATAAAGTGAGTACTTTTACTGAGTGCTTACTATATATCAGAAGCTTTGATAAGTGCTTAGATCATTAATTAGTTGGGCTCCCTATTTAGTCCTTTAACCTACTTCTTTCCTGCTTTTTGCCCCCTCCAGTACTCTACTTTTATTTATTCCTTAGTGCTTATTACACACTACCTCATCAGACGCTTTACTTATTATTTTTTATTTTCATATTGTCTCTTTCCATCACAATGAATGCTCCTCAAAGATAAATTTTAGCAGTCAGGATATGCTAGAGTATACTGCAGTAACAACCCCAAACTTCAATAGCTGAATGCAATAAAATTTATTTTTTACCTATGTAATGTGTATCAGTAATCTACAGAAGGTTTTATACAATGTAGTCACTGGGGAATCCAGAAGACTCTGTCTCCAAATATGCTTTCATGATCACAAAACCTGGGAAAAGCAAGTATAATTGCTCACAGAGGCTTAAAGCTTCCAAAGTGACATACATCACTTTTACTTACGTTTTATTAGGCAAAGAATGTCAGATGGCTATGTCTGAATTCAACAGTGCTGGGAAGGGGCTTACATTTTAGTGCACAGAATATGTTACCATATATCTTCCAATGATTGCTGCATCCCAAGGGGTGAGAAGAACACTTACTGGTGCATGGAAGATCCTGAATAAATACTATGGCTAGTATTATTATCATTACTTTACAAACAAGGAAAGTGAGGCACATGGAGGTAAAGCAACTCGCCAAATTCTAGGAAGAATAGTGTATGAACTAGACAGTATGACTTCAGAAACGATACTCATTTTTAAAGTATTTTTTTAATGTTTATTTATTTTTGAGAGAAAGAGCGCAAGTGGGGAAGGGGCAGAGAGAGAGGGAGACACAGAATCCGAAGCAGGCTCCAGACTCTGAGCTATCAGCACAGAGCCTGATGTGGGGCTTGAACTCACAAACTGTGAGATCATGACCTGAGCCGAAGTCGGACGCTTAACTGACTGAGCCACTTTAACTACTATATTGATAAGCTGATAAAAGAGACATTACTGTTGACACTTAATACTCTAATTTCATTGGGAAATCGTGGCATAAACTCAGATAAGTTAGACTTCATCTGGCATACTCCCTCCACCTCCAAAAAGGGCTTTTGAGGTTGACAATTTGGAGAAGAGAAGGAAGACACTTTAGTGTAAGGTGCTAATGTGGAGGTACATGTTGTTTTGTGGTCAACAGTACTGGATATTTATTTTCCCAAAATTAATTATTCACAAGATATATATTTTTCATCATTAGATACAGAAATGTAAGTTTCTGCTGTGGAATTCTCAGAATGTACTCAATAATTTAGAAACCTGGAAGTATAAGACTTTTCTGTATATCTTACATCTAAAAAAACAGACATAGGTAAACATGGTGGTGTTTTGCATTTTGTTGAGAAATTTCTTTAAAGAAAATATGTGAATTAACTAATCAAAAAGCCTGGCAGTTAGGATGGAAAACAGAATTCCCATATATTTATAAGCCAAAAATATAAAGGAGTCTCAGTGTTGAATAAGAAGCTTCTTGTTTGCGGGCAAAAGTGTTAGTTTCATAGCAGAAATTGCTAGTGTACCTTAGAGAAAGTAGTGTCTAATTTCATGTGTATTTTACCCAGAGGAAAGTAAATTATACCAAAATATTATAGACCGTACTGGCTTCCAAGAATGAATGTATACATATGATAACTAACATGGAACAAGTTTGCTAAAGTCATTTTTGACCCAGAAAATGTCCATTAGGCACATGCCATATAGCAAAGAACTAAATGAAGGTGTCAAGACAAACTACAATATCAGGTGGGTACGTTTTAAGTCATCTTACTCTGTCTAGTGTCTTTAAAACTGCTTTGGGTTTTCCTAATTAATTAGGTTTGGAGAATATATATTTTGGTGAATTTTGCTTGGCAGTATGTCCACATAGAATGCTACCTAATATAAATCATTATTATGAATTTTTGTAACTATATTCAAAGACCATTTGTCTTTGTTTATTTTGTTTGTTAGTTTGTTGCACCATTGCAAGACTTTGGAAGGCATTCCTCTCTATTTCTCTTTATCATGTAATTGTATTTTTCCATTTGAGTATAAACTGACTATTTGCTTGCAGAGATGTGTCTATATGTAATTGCCAACATTGTACCCACATTCTCTTGTGTCTAATCTAATGTAATATGGTATTTGAAAATTAATATTGTATATATGTCATGTATTATATATAAACATTATATAAATTACATTTTCTAGGGGTGCCTGGGTGGCTCAATCAGGTGTCTGACTCTTGGTTTTGGCTCAGGTCATGATCTCATGGTTTATGGGATGGAGCCCTGCACGGGGCTCTGCGCTAACAGTGTGGAGCCTGCTCGAGATTCTCTCTCTCTCCCCCTCTCTCTCTGTCCCTCCCCGTCTCGAGAGAGTGCACTATCTCTCACTCTCTAAAAAAAACTAAAAATAAACAGCAAAAAAAATCAATATTCCACCTTCCTACCTTTATTCGATGGCATTCACTTTAATTAGAATGATCCCAGCATTTTAAAAGTTATTTCAATTGTTTTTACCTATTACCTAAGGCAATAAAATACCCAGGAAACATTCACTAACAAATAAAATGTAGGATTGATTTTTTTTGCCTTTCTTTTTCTTAATACATATATCTTTAAAATATTTTTCCTATCTTAACACTTTTAAAGTTAATTGCCATTTGCAACAATGTGGATGGAACTAGAGTGTATTAAGCTAAGTGAAATAAATCAAGAAAGATAAATATCATATGATTTCACTCATATATGGAATTTAAGAAACACAACAGATGAACACGGGGGAAGGGAAGGAAAAATAAGATAGAAAGACAAAGGGAGGCAAACTATAAGAGACTTAAATACAGAGAACAATCTGAGGGGTGCTGGAGGGGTGTTGGGTGGGGGATGGGCTAAATGGGTGATGGGCATTAAGGAGGGCACTTGGGATGAACACTGGGTATTATATGTAAGTGATAAATCACTGGGTTCTACTCCTGAACCAATACTAACTGTATGTTAACTAACTTGAATTTAAATAAAATTTAAAAAAAATTGAAAATTAATTTAATTTCACCAAGATACAAAATATAATAAATCTAATATTACAAGGTAAGAATGTGATGATTTTACAGAATTAATGTCTCCAGCTATTTTCCTGGTTTAGATTTTGAATGCATAAATAATTGCAGTTTGCTCAATTCCTACCCCTAAAACTTGAAGAGGGAATAGTAACAACTAACATTCATTGAACACTTCTGTGTGCAAGAAATTTTGCTCAGTGCTGTCAAAAGGTAAAG
Organism: Prionailurus bengalensis; assembly: GCF_016509475.1. NCBI lineage: Eukaryota > Metazoa > Chordata > Mammalia > Carnivora > Felidae > Prionailurus > Prionailurus bengalensis. The sequence goes on along the minus strand of NC_057343.1, from coordinate 150,088,372 downwards.
TGAGGCATATTAAAAACTTTAAAAGTCTATTTGAGCCAACATTCATTTTCAATCAGGCAGCACATGCCAGAACTGGTTAGGAGTAAGTACTCCACCCATAGGAGCTGGAGGAAAGACTTCCATGGAGAAAAGGCGGAAGCAAAGCAAGATTATTTGGTTGGCTGTAACTTAAGTGCTTGCATTACTTGGGAAAGTCTAGTTGGCTGTTTGTAATCGAGTACTTATGTTTTGATTTTTTAACCTTAAGGCATTTACGGGCGTAGGTTTTGGGATTTGCTAACATAGACTGTTACGGCATTAAAACTACCTCAGTCTAATGGCCTCCTTAAAATTAATTTAACAATGCTACACATACATTATTTTGTTTAAACATCAGAACATCCACCAAAATATATGCAGGATTATTATCCTTATTATAAAGATAATGAAACTCGGGCCTAGGGAGATGAGTGGCTTGCCCAAGGTCATTTAGTTAGGAGATATAGAAGTCTTCTATAAACCTAGGCAGTGTGATGCCAGATTGGCATTTAACTTCTCCACAATATTGCCTAACACTCACTCTCTGAAGGTGCAAGAGTTCCTGCTAGGAAATGGGTAATATCAAGAGCACCTCCGGGCGCCTGGGTGGCTCAGTAGGTTAAGCGTCCGACTTCAGCTCAGGTCACGATCCCGCGGTCAGTGAGTTCGAGCCCCGCGTCAGGCTCTGGGCTGTTGGCTCAGAGCCTGGAGCCTGCTTCCGATTCTGTGTCTCCCTCTCTCTCTGCCCCTCCCCCGTTCATGCTCTGTCTCTCTCTGTCCCAAAAATAAATAAACGTTGAAAAAAAAAATTTAAAAAAAAAAAAGAGCACCTCCTCTCCACATCAACCATGCCTAGGGAGGTATTAAATCCCATGTTACAGGCAAGAACAAGCTGAGAATAGTTACAAGAAATTGCTCAGGGTCTGACCAATAGTAAGTAGTAGGACCAGGACTCCAATCCTGGTTGTCTGGGACCGATCGTAGTGAAACTGGTACAGGGGTACACCAAATTGTAAATGTGGCTTTCTTGAATTAGTTTTGAGGGTAGAAACAAACACGCACTTTAAATTGTTTTTTCTTAAATGAATTGCACTTAGTTAATCAGAGTACCAAAAAAAAAAAAAAAAAAAAAAAAGGTACTGGAAGCTCATTTAACATTTTCCCATTACCTACAAATGAGTTGTTAAATTTGGTATTTTGTTGTAAAAGATATTGGAATTGTGGGGAACTTCACCTTGTACATATTTTCTTAAGATGTGAGAGTTACTTTTATTTTCAAATTGCATATATGCTAAAGAAAAGTTATCATCTTAACAGAAACCTTTATATAACTTCCCATGCTCAAAACACTTAATTCTTGAGTCCTATAGTTTTGACAATTACCGATAATAAATTGTATACATATATGTAATTTTTAAAAATAATTAGTGTTCAGTACAATAACCTGTTGTACAATTTTAATTAAAATTCATTAAATCTCTTTTTTTGGGGGGTTTATTTTTAAGGGGTACTACTTTAAGTGAGGCAAATACTGAATACCATTAAGGAAGGCAAAATCTCCCCCATAAAATAAACATATTCTCTGTTGAGTGAAATAAGACAAGGATATGAAAACAAACAAACAAATTGAAAGCATCCAGACAGATCCAGGACATATCAGAAAGATGAACTTGTCGAATACTTTCTACACTGTAATATTTTTTTTCTGAATTGCCAACTTCTTCAATTTGAGTTAGTGTGAACTACTAAGGCATTAATGTAAACAGCTAAAACATCATACATTTTGTATAACCATAAGTGATAAGTAAATAGTGGTAATTAGGGTAAAAGTCATTGTTTATGTGTATATAGTTTAGGTCATTTGTGAAATATTGCTTACAATTTGTGAGCACTTTGCATCTTTTACTTTGAAAAAGCTAAACTATTATTAATCACTTATTTTCCATCCTTTCTCTTTCCTTTCTCTCACTTTCCTTCTTCCCCTTCCTGACATGTAGGTTTACATTATATTATGCCTACTTAACTGTGTGCCCAGACATGATGTCAATGACAGTGTTCTTTCAAGAACTGGCTCCACCACCTATGGGCTGTGCAGTCCTAGGACAGTTTTACTTAATGTTTTCCTCTTATTAAAGCAAGGATACTAAAACTATTTACTTCATAATGTTATTGTGAGATGTAAATGTGTTATTAAATGTGAAACTCTCACTTTAGTGCCTGGCATATAATGGGCTGTCAACAAAGGTTTTTATAGTGAATGGTAATTTTATTTTATTTTATTTTATTTTATTTTATTTTATTTTATTTTATTTTATTTTATTTTCTTCATTTATTTTTAAACTTTTATTTACTATTAAGAGACAGAGCGTGAACAGGGGAGGGGCAGAGAGAGAGAGGGAGACACAGAAACGGAAGCAGGCTCCAGGCTCTGAGCTGTCAGCACAGAGCCCAATGCGGGGCTTGAACTCACAATGCGCAAGATCATGACCTGAGCCGAAGCCGGACGCTTAACCGACTGAGCCACCCAGGCCCCCCAGTAAATGGTAATTTTAAATGTGTTTGTAATATCCAACTTCTGAGAAGATATGGAACAGGAAAACTATATTATAAAAAAGGTCATTTATAGGCTTTTGTCTCTCATTAATAAGCCCACAGAATATTTTAACAAAACCAAATCCTAAGCAAAAGCAATCAAATTCTATAACATATAAAAAGGAAAAAAAAACATCATAAACAAGGAGGTTTATCTCAGGGAGATATGGGGTTTTTTCCAGCTTTGCTGAGATCTAATTGACATATACTACTGTGTAAGTTTAAGGTATACAGTGTGGCAATATATCTATATTGGGAAATGATTACAACAATAATGGTTACCACATTTATCACCTCACATAGAAATCATTTATTTGTGTGTACAATTACAACTATTAAGATCTATTCTCTTAGCAACTTTCACGTGTATAATACAGTATTGATAAATGCAGTCCCCGGCTGTACATTAGGTCATCAGAATTCATTCTTCTTATACCTGGACCCTTCACTCATTTCCTTTACTCCCTTGTTCCTGGAAACCACCAATACACTCACTGTTTCTTTTTCTTTTCTTTTCTTTTCTTTTCTTTTCTTTTCTTTTCTTTTCTTTTCTTTTCTTTTCTTTTCTTTTCTTTTCTTTTCTTTTTAAAGTTTATTTACTTTTGAGGGGGGGGGTGTGGGGAGGAGCAGAGAGACAGAGTGAGAGGGAGAGAGACAATCCCAAGCAGGCTCCGCACTGTCAGCAAGCAGCCCAATGTAGGACTTCATCTCACGAATTGTAAGATAATGACTTGAGCCTAAATTAAGAGTCGGTTGTTTAACCTACTGAATCACCCGGCGACCCCTACTCACTGTTTCTATGTGTTCAATTTCTTCTAATTCTCATCACATAAGTGAGATTAAATAGTGATCATCTTTCTCCAACTTATTTCCCTTAGTACAATGTTCTAAAGTTTCATCTATGTTCTTTCAAGAGAAAACTTAGTTGTTTTCATGTCTTGGCTATGGTAAGTAATGTTACCACAAACATATATCCTTTGAATATATACCCAGCAGTGGGAGTGCTGAATCATATGGTAGTTCTGTCTTCATTTTGTTTTTGTTTTTGTTTTTGAGGAGCCTCCATACTGTTTTCCACTGTCACAGCTATACATATTTACATTCCCAGCAATACCGCACAAGAGTTCTCTTTTCTCCACATCCTCTCCAACACCTATTGTCTCTTATCTTTTTAATAATAGCCATTCTAACAGGTATGAAGTGATAGCGCATTATGGTTTTGATTTCCTTGATGACTGCAATGTTGAACACCTTTTCATGTATCTACTGGCCATTTGTAGGTCTTTAGAGAAATGTTTATCCAAATTTTTTGTCTATTTTAAAATCAGATTGTTCAGTTTTTTGTGCTATTGAATTGTATGAGTTCTTTATATATTCTGGATACGAATCCTTTATCAGATAGATGGTTTGCAAATATTTTCTCCTATTTCATACATTGCCTTTTAATTTAGTGGAATCACCTCTGGGCAAGTGGGGTTGCAGGCTGTCTTTCCTGGGAGTGTAGTACCACTGGTTGGATTCTGTATCTGGTCAGTTCTTGGGATTGTGCTCCTCAATTACTCCCATTTGAGTGGGGCCCCAAGCTGTGATTCCCAACCAAATGGTGCTATAGGACTCTACAGGCAGGGTTCTGCTGTTGGGTGAGGTTGCAGCATACACTTTCTGGTTGGGCAAGGCCTCCAGCTCTACCCCATAGTTGGGTAGGCTAGGGATTGTGCTTAACAGTTAGGCAGAGTCACTGTCCCAACTTCCTGGTCAGGTGGGGCCCCACACTAGTCTCTGTGATTGGCTGGGGTCACAGACTACGCTCTCTACCTGGGAAAGGCTTCCAGCCATGTTCAACAGTTGAGACAGACTATATGCTGGGTTCCACTGATAAGACGAGTTGTAGGCTGGGCTCCATGGCTGAGTGGTACCATAGGCTGGGCTCCAAGTATCCACTCAGGGTCAATGTTCAGGTTCCTAGATATTTGGGTCCAGAGGCTATGCTCAACAGTTGGGTAGGAAAGTGGCTTGGCTCTTTGCCCAGGCAAGTCATAGGTGTACTCTGTGGCTGTTGGGCATCTGTGGCCTTGGTTCCTAGAGGGGTATGACCAGAGGCTATACTAAGCAATTGGATGGGACTACGAGTTTTCTTCCTGGCTGGGTAGTGCCATCAAGTGAGTTTCAAGGCCTGTATGGTACACTGGTTGGGGTTCCAAATCGGGCTGAACTGCCAACCAAACTCCCTGGTCAAACAAGGCTACTGACTTGGTTCTGTAGAAAGGCAGAACTGTTGGCTGGGATCTCTGCTCAGGGGTGCTGCTGTAAGGATGAAGGCAGTCAACCAAGATCTGAACACTGTTTACTGTAAGCTGCACCTCCCTTATCTCTGTCTGATCCCCCTGGTTGAGCTCTGCAGGAATTTCCAAGAAGTAAGACGCCAGTGAACCTCCCAGGAAGTTCCCCAGGACACTGGAGAAGGTGGATGTCCACACTGGGTTTTCTTTTCCACTAGAGAAACAATAATGATGGCACAGTGTGGCACTGGGTTGCCCTGGGGGAGGGGCAGTATAATCAAGATGAAACCACTCCTATTACCTTCTAGTTAAGTCTTTCTTGGTATCTTGGTTGTCCAGGAGAGTTCTGGGTTCTGAGATTTTCACAATGCAGTCTTGTTTATGGATAGCTGCTACTTGGTCTTGTGAGAGGGACTGAAGCTGGAAATGACCTATATCACCGTTTTGATAACATCCACTCTTGAAGAATGCATGTTGAATTTAGCATTTGACTATCAATTAATGTAAGTGAACAAATTAACAGAATGAAGGAGAAAGCTATGATTATCTCAGTAGATACAGAATGAGCTTTTAATATAAATCAATACTCACTTGAAAAAACTCTTATCAAATTATATATACAGTAAAACCTTGGTATGTGAGCATAATTCATTCTGAAAACATGCTTGTAATCCAAAGCACTTGTATATCAAAGTGAATTTCAAGAACCATTGGCTCAGTTGTAGTCATGTGACATTCAGCACTGCGTACCACTCGTATTGCAAGACATTGCTCATTTATAAAGTTAAAATTTATAAGAAATGTTTGTTCATCTTGTGGAACATTCACAGAACAAGTTATTCACAATCCAAAGTTTTGCTGTAATAGGAAACTTCCTTATTTTAATAAAGAATGTCTACAAAAATTCTGTGCCAAATATTACACTGAATAATAAAATATTGACATCTTGCCCATGGAGTCTGGGAGGAGGCAAGAATGTTTCTTATCAACACTTCTTCACAATAGTGTACAGTAGATCTTACCAAGTATAACATGTCAAAAAAACTGAGGTATAAAGAAGAAAAATGGTTATTATTTTCAGATGATATTATTGTGTTCCTAGAAAAATCAAATCAGACAAATTAGAGGTATGCATCATGGCTATAGAGTAGTAAATTAAACACTGTAAAGAGGTAAAATTTTCACAAATTGATCCATAGTTCCACACAACGTTAATCAAATTTCCAGCAAGTATTTTTTTGTATGCAAATTGACCAGGTGATATAGAGATGAAGGATTTAGAATGATTAAAAACATCTTGAAAAAAAGCAAATAAATTTGAAGAATTTATATTAACAGATTTTATGAATTATTATAAATAATTAAGATATTGTGGTATTAGTGAAAGGATAGGTGAACAGACGAAACTATAAGAAATTCAGAAATAGGTACGCACATTTAGAATCATATAAATCATAGAACTGACACTGTGGCACAGGGAAAACTAATATTCTTTTCAATAAATTGTTCCGAATCAAATGAATATCTTCATTAAAAATAAAAGAGTTTAATCTGTACTTCACATCATATGCATGAATGTAGTTCAGATAGAGTGTAAATTAAATGTGGTTCAGAGGGTCAATATTTCTATGTGTTAAGATTGTACACACATATAGATATTTTTAAATGAATATAAAATAAACAAAAGGAAAGCCTTCCAACTATATGTAGAAGGGTACTAAAGGAATATACATGTGTTTTCTATAATGAGGCTTCCATGTTCATTAAACTGGATACATAGGCTACATTTGAATATTGGCAATTATCGCATTTAGTCATGGACTTGTTCATATTTAAGGCAAATAATTGTTTTTCTTATTAAGGCTTTGATTGAAATAACATATTCAAAGATTAAGAAACATTTGAAGATTCCTTAAGGCTGATCTATGGTTACGGAATTATGTATAAAATTTCTAAATTTCTAGTATTCATCTTCTACTAAACATGAAAAAAATCCATGCAGTGAATCATTTTGACATCATTTCTTTGATATATTTTGACTTTCTTTGGGAAACATGGTTGATTTAAGGAAAAATTTAGATGGAGTTTTCCCCCTATATTGAATCTTTCTAAAAGCAACACAAAATGATAATAATAAAAATATTTATCCCCAATATTTGCTTTCCTATTGATTTTAACTTATTTTTAACATTAATCCTCTTTTTTAAATTCTGTGCAATTTTTCTTAAAAATGGCTTTCATAGTCTCTTATGTATTTCAATTTAGCAAAAAGTATGATTTATTACTCTTGCATTGAGGCTTTTTAGTGTATTATGTGGCTGTTCTTTCAAAGGAAAATATTCCTTTGTGCATTCCTCTAGCAAACAGGTAGTGTGGCGTCTCCAATGTCAAAGTGACAATCTTCCAAACACAATCATTTCCCAAATAGTATTCAGTGGAAAAATAACATCTATAGATTAACTCAAACCATCATGATAAAATGAAGCAGGTGCTCATATTAGCATTTCTAAAGCTAGAGAAATCCACCTGCAGAAACTTGATTTACAGTAATTTTAACCTGCTTTATTCTTCATTATAAGTAAGTGCACTACCCAAGAGATATGTGAATCATAGTACTTAGTGAGATAAACATATTTAGAAGATTATGATCTTGCAGAAAATCTGTTGTTACTCTCCTTGAACAAGAGTCTTTAGAAATCATTTGCTCTTTTGCTTTATTTAACTGTAATGATATATATAACAAAAAGTAATAATTTTTCTTTCCATAGCTAAAAAAAGATAATATAGATCTATAACCAAATAAATTTTTACGATACGAAAAAATGCTTTTTACCTAGTGATGTGAAATTTAGGACCACTCTCTTAACAACTTTCAAATATACCATACAGCAGTGTTAACTATTTTTATAATGTTGTATCACCAGCATGAACATATATATTAAAATAATATAGGAAATAATTTAGAAGGCTGCCAATAAAAGATTAAACAATTACTGTTCCTTGACAGAATAAAGTATTATGCAATTGTTAAAGGGACACTCAACCTATATGTATAATAATAATTATGGATTGATGGCCACAATACATTATTAATTTTTAAAAACAGTAAACATTAGAACAGCATGGATAATTTAAAATCATGCACACATAGACTTGGAAAATTACCCGGAAGTACACATTTCTAAGTATTTATCAGCATTAATTTCTAGAGGGAGGAATGTCTTTCATCTCTCACTTTATATACCTTTCTATATTTGAATATTTTCTTATTGATTTTGTATTATCTTTACTTTTTGAATATATAAAATATTTTTAATTAAGGAGGGTACTGATTATTACTGCTTAAGGAGCTCTTCCTTAATAGGTTGTATTCTTCCTAGATAGTAATCATGAATTGCATAGGAAAATGATTACTCATGTGCTAGAGACAGTCCTCTTAAACATTATAACCTACATATAGAAACAATATTTTTACATGGAATATTTAATTTTGATCATGTATGAAAATCCCTAAAACTGAAAGTATATAAAACTTAAATATATTTTGAATATATATGTTTCTTAGAAAATACAGTTTTACCATTTACCATTTACTGAAATGAATGCTATCAATTAAACAGAACAACTGATTACAAAATGTTGAGAACCTGATTGTGAATTTTTTGGCATGAGATACATAAAACATCTCTATCATGTCCAACAAGCCAATGGAAATTAATTGATTTCCAAGGCATTTATAGAACAGAGGTGACAAGTTAGAAGAACAGTAGTAGTAATAAAATATTCTGGCCTCTGATGTGCTATCTGTTTAGATGGAACTATATCTATATCAGTACTTTTCTTAGAACATTCAGAATGTGTATTTCTCCCAAGAATGTCAGCACAGTGAGTTGACCTTGCTCTCTCCTGGATAGTTTTTCTCTTTATTTGTTTCAAGCTACTTTCTGTAGGCCTGTAACAAATAAAGAATAGTATCTATACAATAAATACATCTCATCAGAGATAGCCTTAGAAATGTAAGGAGATTCAAATCTGATAAAGATTATATTGTTTATCATACTCTGCCATTTTCATCCTATCCCATACCACCTCTAATATTAGCTGGCCTCCAAAAATGTTAGTGAAATCAAGTTACATAAATAACATGAGTGTTCAACTAAAGAGAAAATAAGAAGAGGTTTCAAATATGGGATAAAAAGATATGGTGAAAATTAGGAAAAGTGATTCCACTTAATATAGGTATTTTGGAGCATTTCAGTTAAATATATATATGTCCCTTGGCTCTTTTCTAGATACATACATCTAGAAGATAATGTACACATTATCTTTATGAGCTCCTGATAAGCCACTAGATGACTGATTTCTGCCATACTGCAAATCATCTGTCCTTGATCCAACTTTTATCACGATCATGGTTGAACTCCAACCAATTAAATCTTTAGCCACATTATTTGCAACCCTGAGCTAAGTCCACAGTCCTTCTCTTTGCTCTGCAGGCCCTACACATTTAGCCAGATGACTTTTCATTTTCTGGTTAACTCCCTACTTTCTCTGGATTCTGACTTTCCCACCTTTCCTTCTCTAGTTCTCATGTAAGTTGAGTACATAGTATGGTATAATCTTTCCCCATATCTCTGATTTCTGGCTTCTGGTTTTCATTATTTATTTTTTTAACTAATATTCACTATAAGTAAACAGATCAGAACAAGGTAGGTAGATGCAACGAAAATGACTAATATGAGAAAATGTATGAAGTTACCATAAATCAACTCAAATTTTCATATCTCTCCTTAAGTAAGGTTCTCAGGCCTCAGACACTGAGACAAGGAGTTAGTGCAAGGGATTTATTAAGGAAATGCTTCCAGGAGAAATCCTCAAAGAAATGGAAAAGGCAAGAAAGAAAAGTGGAGGAAATCAAAAAAGGGTATAATTTCACATAAAATCTCAGCTTTTAGTCTGATCCCACAAGGAACTTTGGAATGAAACTTATGCTTCAGGGTTTGTCTTGATTTGAGGCAAGGCCCTTAGGCTTTCAGTCAACTGTACCAGTTGACTATTCACTAAGACCACCCTGTAGGACCATTGAAAAAACCTTCCCAGGCACCTCTAGCTCTTTGAGTAGGAAGGGCAAAATGATCCAGTAGCTCAAGGGCAGGGCTTTGAAACAGGTGTGTTAAAAGCTATGGACAAGGGGGATGCCTGGGTGGCTCAGCCGGTTAAGTGACTGACCTTGGCTCAGATCATGATCTCTTGGTTCATGAGTTCAAGCCCCACGGCTCAGGGCCTGCAGCCTGCTTCAGATTCTGTGTGTGTCTCTCTCTGTTCCTCCCCCATTCGCACTGTCTCTCTCTCTCTCAAAAATAAATAAAAATTAAAAAAAATATATTTAAAGAAAAGCTATGCACAAGGAAGAGGCAAGGTAGGATTATTGAAAGGATCAAAGAAATCCTAAGGGATGTGCCCACATCAGAGAGTTTGCTATATAGTCTTTACTAAAACTGTATTTGGGTTTGACTTGCTTTTGTCAAACTGCCTTTCTTGATTGCCTTATAATTTCTCCATGATAATTTGTTTTGTTTCCTTTGCCTGTCTTCAAATTGTTCCCCTGAGGGGAAAGTCTTTTTGAATATGTTCATCAAGTCTCCCTTTTCTCCTAAATAACAATGAGAAAAATTGTTTTCAGAAAGGTGACAAAAATGAGAGAAATGTCTAATTATCAAAGTCTCTAGCCAATTGGAGGCTACTCTCTTTCAGTGCTCGGGAGGGGCCACTTTTGCTGGCCTGGAGTATTTCAGAAATCTGGGGTCCAGTAGTTCTAAGTATTTCCATCCAAGCAATCTCCATACAGATTCTGAGGGTTCACATATTTTCTGCCAGGTCTCTGACTTTAGTAAAGGAAACCTGTAAATTCTGTCTTACACGTAAAGTTTGATAGATTTCTGATCACACTTCAGTGAATTTATTTTTCAGAGTGGAGCTTAAACATAAGTAACAAATATAACAAGTAGTTAGAAATATTCTTAAGAGTAAAATTTGTATACATCAAGACCTAGACCAAAGTCATTTTACCTAATGTACTTCTTATCAATGCTTCAATGTTAAGTATTGGTGCTTCTAGCTTAAGAATTAATGAAGAATTTAATTTTAACCTGCAGATGATTTAATATTAGTGGTCTTGTGACTGTCACTCCCATACCAATTTGCTTTCTGAATTTGCTCTAGAATATGTTCGTGTTGCTTGTGTCTTAATTATTTTGCTTTATCTTTTACTAATTTATATTTAGTTCCCTGCAGAAAAATCAAATTTATTTCTTACATATTATTTATTTTATATTTCTTTTTAAATTAAAAAAAACATAAAAGTAAAAAAAAAAGATGTTTATACTGAATTATAATATAACATAGACCTGTTTCCCAACAGGAATAAATGTTTATATGCTGACCATGAGTTATTTCTTGTTTGTAGCTTTTGTGTTGTATTTCAGCAGAAAGTCTGGATCCAGCTTCACTGTAAGTCTGCAGCTCATTTCTTGTAATCATTATATGGGAGTATACTGAACTTCTTGCTTTTGTGATTTTACCAGTTTAGGAAACACAACTGGATTCCCTTGCTAATTATGCTTGTATTTTAAAGGAGATATACTTTCTCTTAATGTTTTATAAAACTATCCTTTTGAACACAACATTTTTAACAATTAAAATTACTTTTTGGCCGCCTGGGTGGCTCATTCAGTTAAATATCCAACTTCAACTCAGGTCATGATCTCACAATTTGTGAGTTCGAGCCCTGCGTGAAGCTCTGCACTGATAGTTTAGAGCCTGGAGCCTGCTTTGGATTCTGTGTCTCCCTGTCTTTCTCTCCCACCCTTGCTTGTGCTCTGTCCCTCTCTCAAAATAAACATTAAAAAAATAAAATTACATTTTATTTACTAATTTTTTTTCAAAGTTTGTAAAATCTCTTTTGAAAAAGTTCTGGGCAAGATTTCATTACGGCAATGCTAAATAGAGATCAGAGGTCTTCAACATGGAGTTGAGAAAATGAGATGGGAAGGAAAAATCCAGAGATAGTACAAAGTACATAAAGACCTGAGGGTCAGAACTTAAATATATTGGTTCCCAGAGCACTGAAGGATGTAAGTGGTGTAGATAAGATTTATGTGGTTTCTGGAGGTAGTTATTTACTCCTTGACTAAGCACACCTTTCAGAAGAGCCAATTCCCATGAAAATAAGAGGAGGAAAATAGAATTCTACAAAGGGAAGCTATTAATACTTACAGCTGTTCGTCTTAAGACTTTTGTTTTCCTAATGGATTTACACATATCATAAAATGTTTAATATTATCTTACAATTTTAAAGTGAATTAAATAAAATCACAAGAGATATTAATGGTACTTAAACAGTCAGCCAGACCATACTGTAAACAAATATGATAAAATTTATGCTCATATATTACTCTCCATTGTCATTTGAAAGATTAAATGTTTGATACTTAAGACTATTTGCAGAAAATTCTTCCAGCATGTCAGACAACATAAATTTAGCTTCTATAAATTAAAGGGAATCCAAGGTGTCATAGTTAAATGTCAATAGATTTCTGTATTTAAGACTTCTGACCAACAGATGAAAGGGTAGAAATTAATGTAGGACCCAAGCAAGGAAGACGTGATACCTTTAGATTCAAATCAAAGATTCTGTGCTTAACATATAAATGAGGTGGGAGACAATACCAGGATAAACTAGGAAGAAAGATATTGGTCTTATGCTCTAGGACAGGAATTGGAAGCCTATGGATTTGGGCCCAAACTGGCCTGGCACTAATTTTTAGAACTCAAGTTTTCTTGGAACACTGTCCCATGAATTCTTATGAATTTTCTATGGCTGTTTTCATGCTAAAATCATATGACCTGCAGAGCCTAAAAGATATCCTATGTGGCCTGTCTTTAGAAAAAAATTGATCATCCCTCTATTAGGTAATAATGTTTTTAATATACTAATGGTACATTAATGGTAACTTATTAATGAGCAAAGGCAAGAAAAGTCATATAAATGGTTTTTAAGAACACTAGAGTGCAACTGGTCTTTAATCCTCAATTTTGTAAAGGCAGAGATTGTGATTTCTATCCCTGGAGAAATTTGGAAAAGGATTTTTTTTTTCTACTTCTTTTTTAATGTTGATTATTTTATTTTGAGAGAGAGAGAGAGGGAGAGAGAGAGTGCTAGTGTGAGTGGGAGAAGGGCAGAGAGAGAGAGAGAGAGAGGGAGAGAGAGAGAGAATCCCAAGCAGGCTCCATGCTGTCAGCACAAAGCCTTACACGGGGCTCAATCTGACAAACTGTGAGATCATGACCTGAGCTGAAATCAAGAGTCAGATGCTTACCTGACTGAGTCACCCATGTGCCGCTGAAATCAGTTTTTCTCAAAAAGTGTTTTATACACACACATCACTTAGGAATTCATTCAACTTCAGTTACTTAAACAAATGCAATTTTAGGGAGAAGGAGGCAAGATGGCGGCTTAGGAGGATGCTGGGCTCACCGCACGTCCTGCTGATCACTTAGATTCCATCTACACCTGCCTAAATAACCCAGAAAACCGCCAGAGGATTAGCAGAACGGAGTCGCCGGAGCCAAACGCAGACGAGAGGCCCACGGAAGAAGGTAGGAAGGGCGGCGAGGCAGTGCGCGCTCCACGGACTGGCGGGAGGGAGCCGGGGCGGAGGGGCGGCTCGCCGGCCAAGCAGAGCCCCCGAGTCTGGCTTGCAAAAGCGGAGGGGCCTGACGGACTGTGTTCCCACAACAAGCACGACTTAGCGTCTGGGAGGTCATAAGTTAACAGCTCTGCTCGGAAAGCGGGAAGGCTGGAGGACAAAGGGAGGGAGAGCTGCTGAGCCCCCTGACAACAGAGCTCAGTTTGGTGGGGAACAAAGGCGCTCGCCAGCGCCATCTCTCCCGCCCATCCCCAAGCCGAAATCCCAAAGGGAACCGGTTCCTGCCAGGGAACTTCCTCGCTCCTCGCAAACACCCAACTCTGCGCTTCTGCGGAGCCAAACCTCTGGCAGCGGATCTGACTCCCTCCCGCTGCCACAGGGCCCCTCCTGAAGTGGATCACCTAAGGAGAAGCGATCTAAGCCTGCCCCTCCTGCCCCCGTGCACCTTGCCTACCCACCCCAGCTAATACGCCAGATCCCCAGCATCACAAGCCTGGCAGGGTGCAAATAGCCCAGATGAGCCACACCACCCCACAGTGAATCCCGCCCCTAGGAGAGGGGAAGAGAAGGCATACACCAGTCTGACTGTGGCCCCAGCGGTGGGCTGGGGGCAGACATCAGGTCTGACTGCGGCCCCGCCCACCAACTCCAGTTATACACCACAGCACAGGGGAAGTGCCCTGCAGGTCCTCACCATGCCAGGGACTATCCAAAATGACCAAGCGGAAGAACTCCCCTCAGAAGAATCTCCAGGAAATAACAACAGCTAATGAGCTGATCAAAAAGGACTTAAATAATATAACAGAAAGTGAATTTAGAATAATAGTCATAAAATTAATTGCTGGGCTTGAAAACAGTATACAGGACAGCAGAGAATCTCTTGCTACAGAGATCAAGGGACTAAGGAACAGTCACGAGGAGCTGAAAAACGCTTTAAACGAAATGCATAACAAAATGGAAACCACCACAGCTCGGCTTGAAGAGGCAGAGGAGAGAATAGGTGAACTAGAAGATAAAGTTATGGAAAAAGAGGAAGCTGAGAAAAAGAGAGATAAAAAAAATCCAGGAGTATGAGGGGAAAATTAGAGAACTAAGTGATACACTAAAAAGAAATAATATACGCACAATTGGTATCCCAGAGGAGGAAGAGAGAGGGAAAGGGGCTGAAGGGGTACTTGAAGAAATAATAGCTGAGAACTTCCCTGAACTGGGGAAGGAAAAAGGCACTGAAATCCAAGAGGCACAGAGAACTCCCTTCAGACTTAACTTGAATCGATCTTCTGCACGACATATCATAGTGAAACTGGCAAAATACAAGGATAAAGAGAAGATTCTGAAAACAGCAAGGGGTAAACGTGCCCTCACATATAAAGGGAGACCTATAAGACCCGTGACTGATCTCTCTTTTGAAACTTGGCAGGCCAGAAAGAATTGGCACGAGATTTTCAGGGTGCTAGACAGAAAAAATATGCAGCCAAGAATCCTTTATCCAGCAAGTCTGTTGTCATTTAGAATAGAAGGAGAGATAAAGGTCTTCCCAAACAAACAAAAACTGAAGGAATTTGTCACCACTAAACCAGCCCTACAAGAGATCCTAAGGGGGACCCTGTGAGACAAAGTCCCAGAGACATCACTACAAGCATAAAACATACAGACATCACAACAACTCTAAACCCGTTCTTTCTATAATCACACTGAATGTAAATGGATTAAATGTGCCAACCAAAAGACATAGGGTATCAGAATGGATAAAAAAACAAGACCCATCTATTTGCTGTCTACAAGAGACTCATTTTAGACCTGAGGACACCTTTAGATTGAGAGTGAGGGGATGGAGAACTATTTATCATGCGACTGGAAGCCAAAAGAAAGCGGGAGTAGCCATACTTATATCAGACAAACTAGACTTTAAATTAAAGGCTGTAACAAGAGATGAAGAAGGACATTATATAATAGTTACAGGGTCTATCCATCAGGAAGAGCTAACAGTTATAAATGTCTATGCGCCGAATACGGAGCCCCCAAATATATAAAACAATTACTCATAAACATAAGCAACCTTATTGATAAGAATGTGGTAATTGCAGGGGACTTTAACACCCCACTTACAGAAATGGATAGATCATCTAGACACACGGTCAATAAAGAAACAAGGGCCCTGAATGAGACATTGGATGAGATGGACTTGACAGATAGATTTAGAACTCTGCATCCCAAAGCAACAGAATATACTTTCTTCTCGAGTGCACATGGAACATTCTCCAAGATAGATCACATACTGGGTCACAAAACAGCCCTTCATAAGTTTACAAGAATTGAAATTATACCATGCTTACTTTCAGACCACAATGCTATGAAGCTTGAAATCAACCACAGGAAAAAGTCTGGAAAACCTCCAAAAGCATGGAGGTTAAAGAACACCCTACTAAAGAATGAGTGGGTCAACCAGGCAATTAGAGAAGAAATTAAAAAATATATGGAAACAAACGAAAATGAAAATACAACAATCCAAATGCTTTGGGACGCAGCAAAGGCAGTCCTGAGAGGAAAATACATTGCAATCCAGGCCTATCTCAAGAAACAAGAAAAATCCCAAATACAAAATCTAACAGCACACCTAAAGGAACTAGAAGCAGAACAGCAAAGGCAGCCTAAACCCAGCAGAAGAAGAGAAATAATAAAGATCAGAGCAGAAATAAACAATATAGAATCTAAAAAAACTGTAGAGCAGATCAATGAAACCAAGAGTTGGTTTTTTGAAAAAATAAACAAAATTGACAAACCTCTAGCCAGGCTTCTCAAAAAGAAAAGGGAGATGACCCAAATAGATAAAATCATGAATGAAATTGGAATTATTACAACCAATCCCTCAGAGATACAAACAATTATCAGGGAATACTATGAAAAATTATATGCCAACAAATTGGACAACCTGGAAGAAATGGACAAATTCCTGAACACCCACACACTTCCAAAACTCAATCAGGAGGAAATAGAAAGCTTGAACAGACCCATAACCAGTGAAGAAATTGAATAGGTTATCAAAAATCTCCCAACAAATAAGAGTCCAGGACCAGATGGCTTCCCAGGGGAGTTCTACCAGACGTTTAAAGCAGAGATAATACCTATCCTTCTCAAGCTATTCCAAGAAATAGAAAGGGAAGGAAAACTTCCAGACTCATTCTATGGAGCCAGTATTACTTTGATTCCTAAACCAGACAGAGACCCAGTAAAAAAAGAGAACTACAGGCCAATATCCCTGATGAATATGGATGCAAAAATTCTCAATAAGATACTAGCAAATCGAATTCAACAGCATATAAAAAGAATTATTCACCATGATCAAGTGGGATTCATTCGCAAATCAATCAACGTGATACATCACATTAACAAAAAAAAAGAGAAGAACCATATGATCCTGTCAATTGATGCAGAAAAGGCCTTTGACAAAATTCAGCACCCTTTCTTAATAAAAACCCTTGAGAAAGTCGGGATAGAAGGAACATACTTAAAGATCATAAAAGCCATTTATGAAAAGCCCACAGCTAACATCATCCTCAACGGGGAAAAACTGAGAGCTTTTTCCCTGAGATCAGGAACACGACAAGGATGCCCACTCTCACCGCTGCTGTTTAACATAGTGCTGGAAGTTCTAGCATCAGCAAGCAGACAACAAAAGGAAATCAAAGGCATCCAAATTGGCAAAGATGAAGTCAAGCTTTCGCTTTTTGCAGATGACATGATATTATACATGGAAAATCCGATAGACTCCACCAAAAGTCTGCTAGAACTGATACATGAATTCAGCAAAGTTGCAGGATACAAAATCAATGTACAGAAATCAGTTGCATTCTTATACACTAACAATGAAGCAACAGAAAGACAAAGAAACTGATCCCATTCACAATTGCACCAAGAAGCATAAAATACCTAGGAATAAATCTAACCAAAGATGTAAAGGATCTGTATGCTGAAAACTATAGAAAGCTTATGAAGGAAATTGAAGAAGATTTAAAGAAATGGAAAGACATTCCCTGCTCATGGATTGGAAAAATAAATATTGTCAAAATGTCAATACTACCCAAAGCTATCTACACATTCAATGCAATCCCAATCAAAATTGCACCAGCATTCTTCTCGAAACTAGAACAAGCAATCCTAAAATTCATATGGAACCACAAAAGGCCCCGAATAGCCAAAGGAATTTTGAAGAAGAAGACCAAAGCAGGAGGCATCACAATCCCAGACTTTAGCCTCTACTACAAAGCTGTCATCATCAAGACAGCATGGTATTGGCACCAAAACAGACACATAGACCAATGGAATAGAATAGAAACCCCAGAACTAGACCCACAAACACGTGGCCAACTAATCTTTGACAAAGCAGGAAAGAATATCCAAAGGAAAAAAGACAGTCTCTTTAACAAATGGTGCTGGGAGAACTGGATAGCAACATGCAGAAGAATGAAACTAGACCACTTTCTCACACCATTCACAAAAATAAACTCAGAATGGATAAAGGACCTGAATGTGAGATAGGAAACCATCAAAACCTTAGAGGAGAAAGCAGGAAAAGACCTCTCTGACCTCAGCCGTAGCAATCTCTTACTCGACACATCCCCAAAAGCAAGGGAATTAAAAGCAAAAGTGAATTACTGGGACCTTATGAAGATAAAAAGCTTCTGCACAGCCAAGGAAACAACCAACAAAACTAAAAGGCAACCAACGGAATGGGAAAAGATATTCGCAAATGACATATCGGACAACGGGCTAGTAACCAAAATCTATAAAGAGCTCACCAAACTCCACACCCGAAAAACAAATAACCCAGTGAAGAAATGGGCAGAAAACATGAATAGACACTTCTCTAAAGAAGACATCCGGATGGCCAACAGGCACATGAAAAGATGTTCAGCGTCGCTCCTTATCAGGGAAATACAAATCAAAACCACACTCAGGTATCACCTCACGCCAGTCAGAGTGGCCAAAATGAACAAATCAGGAGACTATAGATGCTGGAGAGGATGTGGAGAAACCGGAACCCTCTTGCACTGTTGGTGGGAATGCAAATTGGTGCAGCTGCTCTGGAAAGCAGTGTGGAGGTTCCTCAGAAAATTAAAAATAGACCTACCCTATGACCCAGCAATAGCACTGCTAGGAATTTATCCAAGGGATACAGGAGTACTGATGCATAGGGCTACTTGTACCCCAATGTTCATAGCAGCACTCTCAACAATAGCCAAATTATGGAAAGAGCCTAAATGTCCATCAACTGATGAATGGATAAAGAAATTGTGGTTTATATACACAATGGAATACTACGTGGCAATGAGAAAAAATGAAATATGGCCTTTTGTAGCAACGTGGATGGAACTGGAGAGTGTGATGCTAAGTGAAATAAGCCATACAGAGAAAGACAGATACCATATGTTTTCATTCTTATGTGGATCCTGAGAAACTTATCAGGAACCCATGGGGGAGGGAAAGGAAAAAAAAAAAAGAGGTTAGAATGGGAGAGAGCCAAAGCATAAGAGACTCTTAAAAACTGAGAACAAACTGAGGGTTGATGGGGGGTGGGAGGGAGGAGAGAGTGGGTGATGGGTATTGAGGAGGGCACCTTTTGGGATGAGCACTGGGTGTTGTACGGAAACCAATTTGTCAATAAATTTCATTAAAAAAAATAAAGAAAAAAAAAAGAAAAAAAAAGAAAAGAAAAAAAAATGCAATTTTATTTTTTTTTGTATTATATTAGGCTTCCAAATAGTTATCAGAAGCACTTGGTGATACAACTCTGATGTTTGGACTGATTTTTGGTGATTTTATTGGCTTTTCCTCTTGATTTTATTTCATGGCTTTTAGGTAGCCTCTAATGCTCCAGACGCCTTCCATGATGGGAAAACTTAGGTAAAACAGATAGAGTCAGTTGTGGCAAATCTCCAACCAAGGATGAATGTTTATACATGTGTCAAATAGCCTCTGTTATCCATAAAATATTCTAAGAATTTGAGAATTTACTTTTTTTTTCAAATTATGGTAAAATGTGCATAACATAAAATTTACCATTTTAAGCATTTTAAATTAATTAATTAATATTAGAGAGAGAAAGTACGAGTAGGGGAGAGTGGCAGAGGGGGAGAGAGCGAGAATCTCAAGCAGGCTCTATGCTCAGTGCAGAGCCCAATGTGGAGCTCAATCCCACCACCCTGGGATCATAACCTGAGCTGAAAACAAGAGTCGATTTCTGAACTGACTGAGCCACCCAGGTGCCCCTATTTTGAGCACTTTTTTGTAAACTGTAGAGTTCAGTTGAACTAAATATATTCACATTGTTGTACAACCATCACCACCATCCATCTTCTCTTTTTATAACTTTACATTTTGCACAATCTTTAAATTATTTTATTTAGCTTATTTAAAGCCCTTGTGAAATTTAATGGAATACAATTCAATCAATTCAGTCTGGGGTGACTTCTTTTAAGAAACATGCTTTTTCTCCCCCCTTTATTAAATTTTTCCTTTGTGTCAGCAAACTTTTGAAATGATGTATCTAAATATCCTGCATAGTTTTTGCTAAGTTTATTCCAAGATATATACTATGTTTTGCACCACTATGAATGGAATTTTTCCATTGTGTGGTTTTAAATTTGGTCATTGTTGGTCTACAGCTTTGCTACTCAATATTGGGCCACAGAGTGGTACAAGTTGGAGAAATGTTTACTTTTTGATGACCAAACAAGAAGTTTGTGACAGAAGGTAAATTAACTAAGGACACAGTTTAGTTTAGCTGACTTTATCAAGACAGCCCTGATAAGAGAAGCTGTGGATTCATTTATGTTTTATATTTCGGGGGGAACACTCTATATTGTTATAGGCTAGTAAGAAAATGGTTGCAGATGAATTGTTTTGAGCACTGGACTATATAAAAAACTATTAATTTATTTTAATTTGCTTGTAACAAATATTCATGCTGAATTCTTTTAAAAACTGTTTGGATAGCTCTCTTTAAAACCCTATTGCAAGTCTGAAACAATTATATTAACCACAAAATGGGTAATTAAAAAATGCTTATTTTGAGACAAACAGAGAGAGAGAGAGAGAGAGCACAGATGCACAAGAAGGGGAGGAACAGAAAGGCTGAAAGATAGGGAGAGAGAATGCCAGGCACTTCCATGCTTTCAACACTGTGCCAGAATCAGGGTTGGGCTAGAACTCACCAATGAGTAAGTGAGACCTCACCATGTGAGATCATGACCTGAACTGAAAGTAAGAGTCAAAGGCTTAACTGACTGAGCCACCCAAGCTGCCCTTAGTTAAACTATTTTAAATGTCATGTTAAGAAAGTATTCTTCCTTTAAGTGTTTAAACTCAAGTATCATGATGAAGACAAATAATTACACATTATGTATTAAAGTCCTATGCCATTTATATCTCCAACTTTGGAGTAGTTAAATTCTTGGAGCTATCTCTCATCTGTAAGATTGTGTAGTGGGTTGAATGGTAGCCCCCAAAAATACGTCCTTGTCTTATTTCCTAGAATCTGTGAATGCTAAATTATTTGGACAAATGATCACTGCAGATTTAATTAAGGATCTTGGATAAAATCATCCTAAATTACCTAGGTGGGCTCTAAACCCAATGTCTTTATAACAGTGTCTTTATAAAGACAGTAAAGGAAAAATCACAATACACAGAAAAGGCAATGTGAAGACAGAGGCAACAATAATAGAGATGTGGCCCAAACCAAAGAAGTCAATAAATGTTTACAGCCACCATAAACTGGAAGAGGATCCCCTAGGGGCATGCCATGCCAATTCCATGATTCTGCCATGCATAATTGTGACAACAAATTTTGGTTCTTTAAGCCACCCAATCGTGATAAATTTTGTTGTGGTGGACCCAAGAAACTAATACAGATAGAGAAAATAATAAATAACTCATAGATTTTTGGAAATTAAAGAAAAAATACATGGCAATCTTGGCTTATGGTGAACACTCAATCATTTTAAGTATTAAAATTATCCTTTTAAACCAATCATAATATTTTAATTCTCTCTCTCTTTTGTTTTAAAGATATAGGTTAAATTTTCAAACCATTTCCTATTTAGAAATTTTATCAAATTTGTATATTCTCTTTAAGAATTATAATAACATTTTCATAATATATCCCAACTTTATTTAGAACAATTATTTAGTTCCAATTCTAAGATTAAATTAGCTTAATGCTCACTGCCTCTATACCATACCTTCTCTTATCTCAAACTCTTACCTTTTTTCCTTTATTGAAGTATATCTGCTATACAAAAACTTGCACACATTTAATATATACATACTTAGACATAAGCATCCCATGATACCATTACCACAACCATTACCCCTAAAAACTTCCTTGTGTTCTTCTGTAAATTGGTTTTGTTTTTGTTTTTGTTTTTGTTTTTGGTACTAACACTTAATACAAGACCTACTCTTTTAACATATTGTAAAGTGCGCAATACTGTATTGTTAACTATAGGTACTATGCCATACAGTAGATTTCAAGAACTTAACTTGCATAACAGAAACTTTCTACCCATTGAAAAACAATTCCCCATTTCCTCATCTCCCCAGCCCCTGATTACCATTATTCTCTGTTTCTAAGCATTTGTTTATTTTAGATATTTCATGTAAGTAAAAACATGCAATATTTGTCTGTCACTGGCTTATTTCACTGAGGATAATGTCCTCCAGGTTCATCATGTTGTCGCAAGTGGCAGGATTTCCTTCTTTTTTTTTTTTTTTAATTTTTTTTTCAACGTTTATTTAATTTGGGGACAGAGAGAGACAGAGCATGAACGGGGGAGGGGCAGAGAGAGAGGGAGACACAGAATCGGAAACAGGCTCCAGGCTCTGAGCCATCAGCCCAGAGCCCGACGCGGGGCTCGAACTCACAGACCGCGAGATCGTGACCTGGCTGAAGTCGGACGCTTAACCGACTGCGCCACCCAGGCGCCCCTTCCTTCTTTTTTTAACACTGAATTACATTCCACTGTGTTTAAATACCTCATATTCTTTATCCATTCATCATCAATAGACATTTAGGTGTTTCCATATCTTGGCTATTCTGAATAATGATGCAATGATCATGGGAATGTAGATACATTTTGAGATCCTGATTTCAATTCTTTTGGATTCTATACTCAAAAGTGGGATTGCTGGGTCACATGAAAGTTTGATTTTTAATGTTTTGAGGATCCTCCATACTATTTTCATACTGTAGAATGGCTGTGCTATTCTACATTCCCACCAAAATTGTATAAGGGTTCCAATTTCTCTACTTCTTTGCAACACTATTTATGTTCTGTTTTGTTTGTTTGTTTGTTTGATTGATTGATTGTTTATAGTAGCCATTCAGATAGGTAGGAAGTGATCTTCCTTTTGACTTTGATCTTCTTTTCCCTGTTGATTAGTGATGTTGAGCATCCTTCCATAAACTTGTTGGCCATTTGTATGTCTTATTTAGACATATATCTATTCAAATTCTTTGCCCACTTTTTAATTGGGCCATTTGTTTTTGTGTTACTAAATGAAACTCTTAATTTTCCATGATGACTCTTCTTGATGGTGTTTTTAAGTCTTGATTTATTAAGGACAACTTTCTGGGCTTCTTCAATGAGTGATAATTTGACAATGAATATGTTTTTGGCTTTGCAAAATTTTTTACTCAAAATTTGGTTGAGGTAATACAATATTTTTTTTCTTAAAATATTGTTGCAAAAAATATTGAGGGGTGCCTGGGTAGTTCAGTTGTTTGAGTGTCTGACTCTTGATTTTGGTTCAGGTCATGATCCCAAAGTTGTGCGATCAACTTTCATGTCCAGCTTTGCACTGAGCATGGAGCCTGCTTTAGAGTCTTTCTGTCTCCCACTGCCCCTCTCCCCTGTTTATGCTCTCTCTCTCTCAAATAATAATAATAATAATAATAATAATAATAATAATAATAAAAGAATATTGAAAGCCTTTGTAGGTAAACTTTATTATTTTTTCCAGCTGAATTCTTTGCTGTTCTATTTTTCCTGATGAATTTAAGCCTGCTATTGTCTTTTTTAGGTAATGTTTTTTTTTTTTAATCTAAAAAATCCAAAGTTATTTTGTTTGTTTAATTCTTATTTATTTTTTTATAATAGCTCCAGACTGTTTTTATTCTATTATCTATTATTGTTTCTTAATTTAAAATTACTGTGAAAATTGCTCTGTTTCATCTTTTCTACTCTTCAAAAACATTATCTGCATTTTAGATTTCCATTCTCTATTCTTAATACCAAGTCTTTTCTCTGATTATTTTCACTTCTTATTTGTCTTCTTCCACATATTGAGGTTCCTCAAGGCTTCCATTCACTCATTTCATATGATTTTTTTTAACAATATCAGTTCTACTTTCAAGGGCTTGTAAGTATTTTTTAATGTCCTCATGGTTTTAAAAACTGTCCTTTAATCTATTGAGTCTTTCTTTATATGTCTGTCTTTCAGCTAGTTTCATTTTTAGTTAAGTGCTGTCATATTTCAGACCTTGTTTTATGTGTCTGATATTTATTTCCATTTTCTGAAAAAATATTTTCACGCATTTTCTTCCTGTCTTTTTGTTATGTACTTTTTGACTCATACTACAGTATCTGTGTAGTAGTAAGTTTGGCCTCACAAAATAGAATGTCTGGCCTTTGCTCTTAACTTCTGAGTGATAATCTCTGGGCCCTTGGAACATTATGCTTAACAACTTGGAAGGCCTTTGTTTGTCTGAGGGCCTTAGATGACTGGATAGTCATAAAATCTTAGGATAGGGGCTGACCACCCCAAGGGAACTGGCTTGGGATCATTTGGTCTAAGTTGACCTGGAGACAGAGATCAACAATATAGGCCACTCATTCATTATCTATGTGAAAGAAGTCTCAATAAAAGCTCTGGATTTTAAAACTTGGTAAACTTACCAAATTTTATACGTTCTCTCTGTATGATCACACATCAATTTCAGGGAAGTAATGATTCCTGACTCTATGGGGAAAAGATAATGGCAGGTCTGCATTTGGTACTTCTCCTGGACTCCTCATATGCTTCTTTCCATGGCTCATGTTTAACTGTATCTTTTCCTTGTAATAAACTATAACCATGAGTATAATAGCTTTTGTTGTGTTCTGTAAGTTCATCTAGAGAATTACTGAAACTGAGGCTAACTTTAGGACTGATCCAAACTTGCAGTTGGTGTTAAAAGTGAGGGCAGTCTTGTGAACTATGCCTTCCAAGTTTGTAGTTGGCCCAAACTCTTTGAAGTATTTGTCCATAGACTTTGAGGTAATGTTTTCTTTATTAGTCAGAGAAAATTTTAATCCAGGTCTGGAATTTTTATCATAAATGGGATAAAGTATCCTTAAATCTTTTCTATTTTGAGCTGAAAGCCTTATTCCTCATTCAGTGAAATGATCATCAGAGACTATCAGGGAAGGGCATTACAAACATGCCTATTATTTTAGCACATTGAGTGTGTGTGTGTGTGTGTGTGTGTGTGTGTGTGTGTGTATGTGAATGAAACTACCATGCCATGTGCTGACACGTGTTGAGTTAGGCTTTTTCCAGGTTTTGATACATTGCTGTATATTCAGCTCAAATTTGGTAAGCATCTGCCTGGAACATTAATTAGTGAAAGCAGAGCATAAACTTAGAAATCCATCCCTTCAGATAACTCACTTACAGTGATACACTGCTATCATGCATTGCAACTCTCTGTGGCCCAGGTCAATAGGCCCAGTTTCTCCAGGCAACTGTCCCTGCACAGAGAATCAAACGTGCAGAGATATTACAGTTTCAGATACCTGAGCTCATAAACCTGGCTGCAATTGTTGTTTTGAATGTAAACATCTCTAGTGATGACAAAAGGGATGACAAATGGAGCTTTTGTATTCCTGTTGTTTTTACTGTCCATTCCTCATTCTAGTCCCCTTGTTGGTTAGCCCCAACATCTCTTCATGGGATGATATCTGAGAATAATCAAGAGTGCTATTAAGTAGGTAAAAGAGGACTAGATGATGGGGCACCTGGGTGGCTCAGTCAGTTAAGCCTCTGATTCTTGATTTTGGCTCAGGTCATTATCTCACAGTCATGAGATTGAGCTCCATGTTGGGTTCCACACCAGGTGTGGGGTCTGCTTAAGAGTCTCTCTCTCTCCCTCTCCCTCTGCCTTACCCTCCTTTCTCTCTCTCTCTCTCTCTCTTTCTCTCTCTCTTTCTCTCTCTCTCTCTCTCAAAAAAAAGGACTAGATTAATGAATAGCTTAAAGGCTGAGCTTAGCGTGTAAAGTGGCAAGAGTACCAAGTGAAGGAGTCAAGGGATCTATACTCCAGTCATATATTTGTCTTCATTTTAATTTCTACCCTTGGTCAAGTTAGTTAACCTCTATTAGTAGGTTTTCTTCATTTCTAAAACAAGACCAATAATGTGTACTTTCTCTAGTAAAAATAAGCTGATATACTTTGCAATAATTTGAAAAATAAGCCACATCAGATGGATGGCAGGAGCTATTATTTTTTCACACATGAAAAGCATTATTTCTAAACTGGTTAGTAATATGATGAGTTTGGCACCCATGCAAGAAGAAATGAAGTGGGAATGTAATGAGTGAATTGGGGTGGTGCATTAAGTGGCCACTCCAAAAAGAGAAGATGGGTGCAATCTTAGGGATATTTCAAGTAATGAATCAATGGAACATGAAAACTAATGGGACATGAATTGAAGGAAAATAGTCTAAGCCAATCTCAGAGTTTCTAATTTTGTGAACCAGAAGAATGCTTATATGATTCACATATACAATGACTTTTGAAAAGAAAACCAGAGAAGGCCAAAAAAATAAAAAAGGAGAGGCAAAGAGAAAGAAAACAGGAAAATAATAGAAGATATGTATATATTTTCTTAATATTGTTTACATCTACAATTAAAAAAAATAATATCTTTCAAAGCCCTAGATTTGTACATATATTCCTTAAGTCATTTTCTCTTTTCTTTGTTAAGGACTGTTCAAGTCTATATAATTTGTTTAAAAAGTGAGTTCTGTAATGCTTCAGGATATAAGAAAAGATTGGAACTGTGCTTTAAAAAGCCACATTTAAAGATTACTATCAAGGTGTTTTCATTTCAAACTAAAAGTGCCCTTTTATCTAAACAATAGCAGATTAGATATGCATGGAATAGACATACTTATCTCATGCTTTTCTTCCCATTTTGAAAGGGCTGAAATAAAACACCATTAAAAAATGTAATTGTTTTCTTTTAAGAAATCATTGCATAAGGAAAAATAAAAATGTAAGACCTTTGAAATAATATAAAAATGTTGTTAGGGATATTTCTTTTTTATTATAATTACCATTCTTTGAATTGTTTGTTATTCTCATTCATTGTTGTGGGCAGAGACTGTGGTGAGAAAAGACACTAACAGAACCTACTTAAAGGGTAATGGAAAAAAAATTACCTATTATTACAAAGTAGTCTTACTCCTTGAAACATGTAACCCCCATTATACTAATGGAATAATGTTAACACATTGAATATAGTAGGCTTCTTTTGCTGCAAATAGAATATTTCATTTTCTGTCTTTAAAGTACTACTAATCAAGTAAAATGACCTTGCCAGGTCTGAAAATTAAGGTACAAAAAAGTTGGAAAGCTAGTTTTCCCATTAAATGCGTTATTGATAAGCTTGGTATTTTTCTTAGTGTCCTCAAAATCTTAAAATGATCTAGCCTCGTTATGTCTCAAATGGTGCTTCCAACATGAGCTGCAGCTGAACCTTAGCCTTCCACAGTAAGTTAGGGTGAGAAAATGAAGGTCACCAAACTTTTTCTAATATGTTTTGTTATTGCATTATGCAACTAAACAACTTATTAAAGTAGCCAGTAAGTAATAAGCATAACTGATTCATATTTATCTTCATCAGCTTATATAGTATATATATACCCACACACTCTCTTTTCTGCGCAAAAGACGAACACATATACATACTCTGCTAAAACTATACATGAAACATGGAATTTGACGTAGTTGTCTTCTTCTTCCACTTTCTTGTAAAAGATTCTCACTTCTTAGATCTTGTAACTCTTAGACTGTAGTGGTTCCCTTCCTTTTTACCTCTCCTAGTAAGGGTGTTTTAACCCTCCCACCCGTGTTGGAGAACACTGTGCTTTTCCTAGGGTAATTTCTTTTCTCTCTGTCTATATCTGGAACTTCTCTCCTGATGTTACGTCTTGTATTTTCAGCTACTTTGTAGATATTTCACACTGAACCTGACAAGTTCTCTTGAGACCAGCTTTTATTTACAAATAGTCTCTCTATTAGTAGCACTAATATATATTCTTTTCATCAGACTTCCTTAATTCCTTACTATCTCTCCATATTGAATCAGTCCACAATCACCATCAATTTTTTCCCGTATTGCTAATTTTCCCCATTTCTATCCTTCAACTCTGTCCTTCTCTAGGCTCTCATTACTGTTTCTGAAAATTTATTCATCCTCAACAGAATTTGTTTATGGATCTATAGGAAACAGAAAGATGAAGAAATTTTGAACCTTGTCAACACAGTTGATAATCTAGAAGGATGGACAAGATATGTCAAAGTGATAATAAAGAACAATATCGTTTATACCCTAAGTTAAGGAAGACCTACACTACGGAGTGGGTGACTGGGGAAGATTTCACTGAAAAGATAGTATTTGAAGTAGAATGTGGGTAAATTGAGGCCATAGCAATTCTAGGTGAAAGCAATTGAATAATCCAAGGTGGAAAAACAGGAAGGCCCAATCTGGATGGGGCATAACAAACGTGTATGACAGCAGTGAAACATTGGGATGGGAGCATAACTATGGACAGCTCTCTGTGATGGTCAAATACACTAGGATCTTATTCTATAAGAGTCAAGAGCCATTAGATATGATTGATAAATGTTAATTTGGAGTTAGATGACTTATCTTCAAGGTTTGATTCTACTGTATTCTGCGTAAATAACCTGGACTAAGATATTTCACTATTCTATACAACTGCTTTCTCCTTTCAAAGTGAAAATAACCATATTAATCTTGCTTATGTCACAGTGCTAACTAAATATTTGAAAGGAAGATATTTTAAAAATTACAAAATGCCATGGGTATATCTAACATGAAGTTTGTGATGCTCTTGAGTGTGGCCATTTAAGCATAGGGACAGATACTTTGACAGATACTCCTTAAAACTGGTATAATCTTTGTCTTGGTAAGAAGTGAAAAACTATACTCCTTATTTTTTTCCTTTTATTGTAATATGATCTGACTTAGTGAGCATTTCCCCTCAATTATGTTCTATACATGTCTAGTCAATGAATGAATTTGAAGACTATGAGAATGAGGACTATAAGCAATTCTGTAGATAGCCATCTTCTATATGAACAAAAATATTTAAAATATTATTTAAGTAAACATTATGTTATATTCTACTAATATGGTGGGTATCTTTAAAATATGTAATGTATACATATGATTCTTTAAACATAAAACTCTATCAGTGAAAATCTTATTTTTCTTCTGTCCACAAAAATTCTCCTTCCTTCTGCCCTAATAGCTAGCTATTTCTAAAAATCTTTCTGTGTATTATTTCACTTTATTTATGAAATTTCCAGTGAAGATGAATATATTCAGTCCTATCTTCTTTTTTATTTGTATAAAAAACAGCACACTATATATTATTCTGCTCTTTGCTTTTGTCATTTATGATGTATCATAGAGATATATGTCATATCATTATATATGTCATTATCAGTACATATAGATATATGTCATTATCAGTACATATGGAGATTTGTCATGATAATAGTTCCATGGCATTCTAGTTTTGATAATTTTCCATTGTTTATTTAAATAGTCACCTCTGGAGGGAAATTTGGGTTGTTACTAGCTTTTCGCTATTATAAACAATGCTTCATTGAATATCTTGTTCATTCATTTCACAAATATGCTGGTTTATTCATAGGTAATCTGTAAGTCCTTTTATAATACTGCTCTCTGTTATTAAATTACCCTTTCTGGAGTTGTACCATTTATCATTACCTCCAGCAATGTGGAACAGTGGTTGGTTTCCCTACAGCCACTACAACACCGTGTGCTGTTAACTTTGGATTTGTGCCCATCCCATAGATACAAAATGAGAATACTGTTAGTTTTAATTAGCATTTCTTTTTTTTTTTTTAATTAGGATCAACAACTTTATATCCATTTAAGGACCA
Source organism: Prionailurus bengalensis (assembly GCF_016509475.1). Taxonomy (NCBI): domain Eukaryota; kingdom Metazoa; phylum Chordata; class Mammalia; order Carnivora; family Felidae; genus Prionailurus; species Prionailurus bengalensis. Next base: position 150,058,511 of record NC_057343.1, on the reverse strand, counting down.
TTGGTAGTTCTCTACTATGACATTTCAATTCATTGTATTTGATAATTTTTTTTGTTTGTTTAGTCGTAGTGTTTTATTTCTTGATTTCCAGCAATTTTACATATTAAAAGGATTATCCCCATTTTCTACAACAGATACTACCAAGCTTTTGTTCATTTGTTTTTTGTCTTTTGACGTTGTTGTTGTTGTTGTTGTTGTTGTTGTTGTTGTTCTTCTTCTTCTTCTTCTTCTTCTTCTTCTTCTTCTTCTTCTTCTTTTTCTTCGCCAGGCAGACTTTTAAATGTATAAAATTACCCATCTTTTCTTTTATGGAATCTGGATTTTTAAGTCTCAACTCCAAATTTATGAAGGCGTTTTACCATGTTTTCTTCTAATCCTTAATAGTTTCAGATTTTACATTTAATTTTTATTCTGTTTTTAGTTTATTGCATTAGAAATGTGGTTTATGGATGAAATTTTATTTTTCTCTAAATGACTTGTTTCCAAATACCATTTACTTAAAAAAAGAAAACAAGAAAAGAAAGAAAAGTCTTTACTGCATCTATTAGAATGCTGCCTTTCTGATACAGATTTCCCACTTTGTGTCCACTGTTAGACTTTGCAAATCATTCCAGTGGTTTCTTTATCTTTTTATACATTAGTGGAGTAAACCTACATTTTTGAATAATTACCATATATATGTATATATGTAATTTTCCGTACCATTACAATACTGTACCATTTGTTTTTAATTAAAGGGGGAATTATTTTCATTATTTCTATGAGAAATTTATCCTTAAGTGTTGCAACAGTTATAAAATCCTTCCCTCTCTGTTACTCTGATCCCCACTATCCCCAATCTCCCCACACATAGTTTCTATTTTGATTGAATTTCAGTTGCTTGCTCAGATTCAGACCTTTTATGGTCAAGACTTTGGCAAGGAGAATGACAAGCTTTGATATAATACTAGATGTGTTTTGCTGAGGCTGTCATCTGTCAATGGGACATTTAATGGTTGAATGACAGAGAATCAGAATACTACTTACAAGGCAGGCATAATTTTGCAGGCTGCCATCTATCTATGAGTTAAAGAAGTCAATAGAAATAGCTGAAGGAAAGACAAATGGAATTTCTTTGCAATAATTTGAAAATAAAAAAATGCTTTATTCCTTTAAAAACAAGTATTGAAAGAGCAACTGACTCATTTTTCCCCATTTTATGTTTTATCTGACTCTGAAAATTAGAAGACTGTGTTTTCATATCAATCACATCATTACTACCATTGATTAAGCAATATGCAATAACTGTGATTTAAGTTCACATGAACAATCTAGGCTTTTTTAATATGAAAAAAAGTAAAATTTTCCATTTTCTTACCAAGTAACACATGTTAGTGAAGTTACAATGTTCAATATGATGTCACAGATAAATTAGGGAAATAGAAACTATTCAAGCATAAATCTGACATTTATCTAATTTATAGCAGAAACAGGCATATAAAAAGTTAGCTAAAAGTAAAGGCTGCTCAGAATAAGTGACAAATGGATGAAGAGAAATTAAAGTTTCTACTAATTCAAATAAGGGAGATGACTTTCCATGGGAAGAGGGGTAGAAATGCTTTTTGAAGTCATGGGCTTTGAAACTGACTTTGAAGGGCAAATCATATTCAATAAATAAGGAAGAAGGAGAACTTGAGAAGCCTCAAGTGTTTGGGCCAGTGAGCTGAAAAATACCATAGTTCTTCTGGCTCAGTGTAAGAGTATTCTCATTGCTCTTGGTGATTAACAGTGTAGCCTTGTGAGTTATTTGAGCATTTTGATTAAAGGTTGAATCCTATTTTTCATCTTCCTTTGAGAAATTGTGCATTACAGTGAGGGTGTTTTAGAACTTCCATTTCCGTATACAGTGAAGTTTGTCTTTATTATGCTAAATTCTGGCAGCATGAGGCATCACCTGCTGGGATGAATCTGGGCCCATCCATCTTAGGTACTATTTAAATGAAGCATATTTTCTATAATTGCTGTTCATGATGTTATATTTTCTTGAATGATGAGGAATGACTTGTGATCTAAATGCTTGAGATACCATATGTTTATTCTCATAATTACACTCGAATAATGTCATTTTTTCTATTTATTTATTTATTTATTTATTTATTTATTTATTTATTTATTTATTTTAATATAAGAAATTTATTTTCAAATTGGTTTCCATACAACACCCAGTGCTCATCCCAAAAGATGCCCTCTTCAGTACCCACCACCTACCCTCTCCGCCCTCCCACCCCCCATCAACCCTCAGTTTGTTCTCAGTTTTTAAGAGTCTCTTATGCTTTGGCTCTCTCCCACTCTAACCTCTCTTTTTTTTTTTTCCTTCCCCTCCCCCAAGGGTTTCTGTTAAGTTTCTCAGGATCCACATAAGAGTGAAAACATATGGTATCTGTCTTTCTCTGTATGGCTTATTTCACTTAGCATCACACTCTCCAGTTCCATCCACGTTGCTACAAAGGGCCATATTTCATTCTTTCTCATTGCCACGTAATACTCCATTGTGTATATAAACCACAATTTCTTTATCCATTCATCACTTGCTGGACATTTAGGCTCTTTCCATAATTTGGCTATTGATGAGAGTGCTGCTATAAACATTGGGGTACAAGTGCCCCTATGCATCCATACTCCTGTATCCTTTGGGTAAATTCCTAGCAGTGCTACTGCTGGGTCACAGGGTAGGTCTATTTTTAATTTTTTGAGGAACCTCCACACTGTTCTGCAGAGTGGCTGCACCAATTTGCATTCCCACCAACAGTGCAAGAGGGTTCCCGTTTCTCCACATCCTCGCCAGTGTCTATAGTCTCCTGATTTGTTCATTTTGGCCACTCTGACTGGCGTGAGGTGATATCTGAGTGTGGTTTTGACTTGTATTTCCCTGATAAGGAGCATCTTTTCATGTGCCTGTTGGCCATCTGGATGTCTTCTTTAGAGAAGTGTCTATTCATGTTTTCTGCCCATTTCTTCACTGGGTTATTTGTTTTTCGGGTGTGGAGTTTGGTGAGCTCTTTATAGATTTTGGATACTAGCCCTTTGTCTGATACGTCATTCACAAATATCTTTTCCCATTCGGTTGGTTGCCTTTTAGTTTTGTTGATTGTTTCCTTTGCTGTGCAGAAGCTTTTTATCTTCATAAGGTCCCAATAGTTCATTTTTGCTTTTAATTGCCTTCCCTTTGGGGATGTGTCAAGTAAGAAATTGCTGCAGCTGAGGTCAGAGAGGTCTTTTCCTGCTTTCTCCTCTAGGATTTTGATGGTTTCCTGTCTCACATTCAGGTCCTTTATCCATTCTGAGTTTATTTTTGTGAATGTTGTGAGAAAGTGGTCTAGTTTCATTCTTCTGCATGTTGCTATCCAGTTCTCCCAGCACCATTTGTTAAAGAGACTGTCTTTTTTCCATTGGATGTTCTTTCCTGCTTTGTCAAAGATGAGTTGGCCACGTGTTTGTGGGTCTAGTTCTGGGGTTTCTATTCTATTCCATTGGTCTATGTGTCTGTTTTTGTACCAATACTATGCTGTCTTGATGATTGCAGCTTTGTAGTAGAAGCTAAAGTCTGGGATGGTGATGCCTCCTGCTTTGGTCTTCTTCTTCAAAATTACTTTGGCTATTCGGGGCCTTTTGTGGTTCCATATGAATTTTAGGATTGCTTGTTCCAGTTTCGAGAAGAATGCTGGTGCAATTTTGATTGGGATTGCACTGAATGTGTAGATAGCTTTGGGTAGTATTGACATTTTGACAATATTTATTTTGAGCACGGAATGTTTTTCCACTTCTTTATATTTATTCCATGAGCACGGAATGTTTTTCCACTTCTTTATATCTTCTTCAATTTCCTTCATAAGCTTTCTATAGTTTTCAGCATACAGATCTTTTACATCTTTGGTTAGATTTATTCCTAGGTATTTTATGCTTCTTGGTGCAATTGTGAATGGGATCAGTTTCTTTATTTGTCTTCCTGTTGCTTCATTATTAGTGTATAAGAATGCAACTGATTTCTGTACATTGATTTTGTATCCTGCAACTTTGTTGAATTAATGTATCAGTTCTAGCAGACTTTTGGTGGAGTCTATCGGATTTTCCATATATAATATTATGTCATCTGCAAAAAGTGAAAGCTTGACTTCATCTTTGCCAATTTTGATGCCTTTGATTTCCTTTTGTTGTCTGATTGCTGATGTGAGCACATCCATAACTATGTTAAACAACAGCGGTGAGAGTGGGCATCTCTGTTGTGTTCCTGATCTCAGGGGGAAAGCTCTCAGTTTTTCCCCATTGAGGATGATGTTAGCTGTGGGCTTTTCATAAATGGCTTTTATGATGTTTAAGTATGTTCCTTCCATCCCGACTTTCTTGAGGGTTTTTATTAAGAAAGGATGCAGAATTTTGTCAAATGTTTTTTCTGCATTGATTGACAGGATCACATGATTGTTATCTTTTCTTTTATTAATGTGATGTATCACGTTGATTGATTTGCGAATGTTGAACCAGCCCTGCATCCCAGGAATGAATCCCACTTGATCATGGTGAATAATTCTTTTTATATGCTGTTGAATTCGATTTGCTAGTATCTTATTGAGAATTTTTGCATCCCTATTCATCAGGGATATTGGCCTATAGTTCTCTTTTTTTACTGGGTCTCTGTCTGGTTTAGGAATCAAAGTAATACTGGCTTCATAGAATGAGTCTGGAAGTATTCCTTCCCTTTCTATTTTTTGGAATAGCTTGAGAAGGATAGGTATTATCTCTGCTTTAAACGTCTGGTAGAATTCCCCAGGGAAGCCATCTGTTCCTGGACTCATTTTTTGGGAGATTTTTGATAACCGATTCAATTTCTTTGCTGGTTATGGGTCTGTTCAAGCTTTCTCTTTCCTCCTGATTGAGTTTTGGAAGTGTGTGGGTGTTTAGGAATTTGTCAATTTCTTCCAGGTTGTCCAGTTTGTTGGCATACAATTTGTCATAGTATTCCTTGATAATTGCTTGTATTTCTGAGGGATTGGTTGTAATAATTCCATTTTAATTCATGATTTTATCTATTTGGGTCATCTCCCTTTTCTTTTTGAGAAGCCTGGCTAGAGGTTTGTCAATTTTGTTTATTTTTTCCATTTTTCATCCATGATTTTATCTATTTGGGTCATCTCCCTTTTCTTTTTGAGAAGCCTGGCTAGAGGTTTGTCAATTTTGTTTATTTTTTCAAAAAACCAACTCTTGGTTTCGTTGATCTGCTCTACAGTTTTTTTAGTTTCTATATTGTTTATTTCTGCTCTGATCTTTATTATTTCTCTTCTTCTGCTGGGTTTAGGCTGCCTTTGCTGTTCTGCTTCTAGTTCCTTTAGGTGTGCTGTTAGATTTTGTATTTGGGATTTTTCTTGTTTCTTGAGATAGGCCTGGATTGCAATGTATTTTCCTCTCAGGACTGCCTTCGCTGCATCCCAAAGCATTTGGATTGTTGTATTTTCATTTTCGTTTGTTTCCATATATTTTTTAATTTCTTCTCTAATTGCCTGGTTGACCCACTCATTCTTTAGTAGGGTGTTCTTTAACCTCCATGCTTTTGGAGGTTTTCCAGACTTTTTCCTGTGGTTGATTTCAAGCTTCATAGCATTGTGGTCTGAAAGTAAGCATGGTATGATTTCAATTCTTGTATACTTAAGAAGGGCTGTTTTGTGACCCAGTATATGATCTATCTTGGAGAATGTTCCATGTGCACTCGAGAAGAAAGTATATTCTGTTGCTTTGGGATGCAGAGTTCTAAATCGATCTGTCAAGTCCATCTGATCCAATGTGTCATTCAGGGCCCTTGTTTCTTTATTGACCGTGTGTCTAGATGATCTATCCATTTCTGTAAGTGGAGTGTTAAAGTCCCCTGCAATTACCACATTCTTATCAATAAGGTTGCTTATGTTTATGAGTAATTGTTTTATATATTTGGGGGCTCCCATATTCGGCACATAGACATTTATAACTGTTAGCTCTTCCTGATGGATAGACCCTGTAATGAGTATATAATGCCCTTCTTCATCTCTTGTTACAGCCTTTAATTTAAAGTCTAGTTTGTCTGATATAAGTATGGCTACTCCAGCTTTCTTTTGGCTTCCAGTAGCATGATAAATAGTTCTCCATCCCCTCACTCTCAATCTAAAGGTGTCGTCAGATCTAAAATGAGTCTCCTGTAGACAGCAAATAGATGGATCTTGGTTTTTTATCCATTCTGATACCCCATGTCTTTTGGTTGGTGCATTTAGTCCATTTACATGCAGTGTTATTATAGGAAGATATGGGTTTAGAGTCACTGTGAAGTCTGTAGGTTTCATGCTTGTAGCGATGTCTCTGGTACTTTGTCTCACAGGATCCCCCTTAGGATCTCTTGTAGGGCTTGTTTAGTAGTGACGAATTCCTTCAGTTTTTGTTTGTTTGGGAAGACCTTTATCTCTCCTTCTATTCTAAATGACAGACTTGCTGGATAAAGGATTCTCGGCTGCATATTTTTTCTGTTCATTACATTGAAGATTTCCTGCCTTTCCTTTCTGGCCTGCCAAGTTTCAGTAGAGAGATCAGTCACTAGTCTTATCGGTCTCCCTTTATATGTTAGAGCACATTCATCCCTAGCTGCTTTCAGAATTTTCTCTTTATCCTTGTATTTACCAGTTTCACTATGATATGTCATGCAGAAGATCGATTCAAGTTATGTCTTAAGGGATTTCTCTGTGCCTCTTGGATTTCAATGCCTTTTCCTTCCCCAGATCAGGGAAGTTCTCAGCTATTATTTCTTCAAGTACCCCTTCAGCACCTTTCCCTCTCTCTTCCTCCTCTGGGATACCAATTGTTCGTATATTATTTCTTTTTAGTGTATCACTTAGTTCTCTAATTTTCCCCTCATACTCCTGGATTTTTTTTATCTCTCTTCTTCTCAGCTTCTTCTTTTTCCATAATTTTATCTTCTAGTTCACCTCTTCTCTCCTCTGCCTCTTCAAACTTAGCTGCGGTCATCTCCATTTTATTTTGCATCTCATTAATAGCATTTTTTAGTTCCTCCTGGCTGTTCCTTAGTCCCTTGATTTCTGTAGCAATAGATTCTCTGCTGTCCTTTATACTTTTTTCCAGCCCAATGATTAATTTTATGAGTATTACTCTAAATTCACTTTGTTTAAATCCTTTTTGATCAGTTCGTTACCTGTCATTATTTCCTGGAGGATTTTTTGAGGGGAATTCTTCCGTTTTGTCATTTTGGATAGTCCCTGGAGTTGTGTGGAACTTCAGGGCACTTCCCCTGTGCTGTGGTGTATAACTGGAGTTGTTGGGTGGGGCAGCAGTCAGACCTGATGTCTGCCCCCAGCCCACCCCTGAGGCCATAGTCAGACTGGTGTGTACTTTCTCTTCCCTTCTCCTATGGGTGGGATTCACTGTGGGGTGGCGTGGCCTGTCTGGGCTACTTGCACAATGCCAGGCTTGTGGTGCTGGGGATCTGACATATTAGCTGTTGTGGATAGGAAAGTTGCCGAGGGGCGGGAGGGGCAGGCTCAGCTAGCTTTTCATTTGGTGATCCACTTTGGGAGGGGCCCTGAGGCACCGGGAGGGAGTCAGACCTGCCACCACCATAGGAGGGATGGATCCGCAGAAGCAGAGAGTTGGGTGTTTGCGTTGTGCAAGCAAGTTCCATGACAGGAATTGGTTCCCTTTGGGATTTTGGCTGGGGGATGGGTGAGGGAGATGGCGCTGGTGAGTGCCTTTGTTCCCTGCCATGCTGTTAGCTTATAACCTTCCAGATGTTAAGTCCCGCTTGCTATCAGAACACACTCCATCTGGCCCCTCCGCTTTTGCAAGCCAGGTTCAGGGGCTCCGCTTTGCCGGCGGGCTGCCCCTCCGCCTGGGCTCCCTCCTGCCAGTCCATGTAGCGCTCACCGCCTATCCACCCTTCCTACCCTCTTCCATGGGCCTCTTGTCTACACTTGGCTCCAGAGAATCCACTCTGCTAGTCTTCTGGTGGTTTTCTGGGTTATTTAGGCAGGTGTGGGTGGAATCTAAGTGATCTGCAGGAGGCGGTGAGCCCAGCGTCCTCCTACGCTGCCATCTTCCATTCAGCAGTCTGAATAATGTCATTTTTAAAGGCAGGTCTTGTCAAGAACCTATTGTTATTGATGTATTTTTTTCACATAAGATTAAATAAAGAATTTATTTTTTGAGAATTTAAATAAAGGTAAACCATGTATATTTCTCTCAAAAAGTTTATTTAATAGCGGGAGCTGGGTGGCTCAGTTGGTTAAGTGTCTGACTCTGAATTTTGGCTCAGGTCATAATCTCACAGTTGGTGAGATCAAGCCCTACATTGGGCTCTGTGCTGACAGCACAAAGCCTGCTTGGTATTCTCTCTCTTCCTCTCGGTCTGCTCCTCCCCTGCTCTCTCTCTTTCTCTCAAAATACATAAACATTGCAAAAAGTTTGTTGAATAGCATATTCCACTGTTTCATAGCATGCAGTATCGCAATAGCAAAAATAGCAACAACAACACATAACAATAAAACGCTTATACAGTTCTTCCTATTTGCAAGGTACTTTTCAAGTGCCTAGATGTATAAATTTATACAATAATTATAACAACCTTATTTACTTCTACTTCACAAAAGAAAACTGAGGCACAGAGTTTTTAACTTGCCAAAGGCCAGGCAATGAGTAAATGGCAGCATTGGGGTTTGAACCCAGATTATTTCTCTCTAGAGGCTATTTATAACCACACAAAAATTTCAATGTGTTTTAGCTCTACAGCACATTTGTGTTTATCATACAGTCCTATGTTTATGAAATGATATTATAAATTCTGTTAATTTGAATTATAAGTTTCTTTTGATGACTAGAGACTTTAAAATGCATTTTTTCTCCTTTCGGTTTTATAAGTGTTGGTTTATTGATTAGTAACATCTCGTGTTTGTTTTCAGTTGGTTTTAGAATTCATATTTTTGCCTTTTATTAAATTTGAGGAAAATTTAAAATTTGTCCATGCTTTAACCATATATTCTTTAGTTTGTAGCTTTACAATTCCAAAGGAATGAAACAATAATAAATCTTGGGTAAACAGTACAGGAGAAAATAGATTTTGCAACTGTTTATTTTAGGTAATTACTTAATCAATAATAATCAAACAAAGAAGTTACTTAGAGAAATAATCTTTTTTAGATATTTTAATGATTTTGAACACAAGAGATAATATGTATGCAATAATTCTCCCTGAGATCCAGTTAATAGAAGATTTTATAAAATCTTTAAATTGTTACAGTAATTTTTCTTCATTTTGCAAAATATCACTGATATCTTCTTCATTGAACATTTATTGCCAGTGTGGTCTTTGGTACTGTATGAGAAATTTTCAACTTACTCCTTTAAAAAAAAAACTGATAATATTCCCAGGAAAGATGGGTAAGGGAGAACATCTCCAATTCTGGCTAATTTCAAAGGGAAGAATGATTAAGGGTCTGATCAAATATCCTTATTTTGGTAAAGTTAATTAGGAAGGAGGAGGTAATTTAAACTTGACTCTACAGAGTATAGTGTGATTTATTTTGTGGGAGAGCAAAGGGCATTTCAGAGTAGATGACTGTTGGAAAATATCTTTCTCATTTTAGGATATATTGTTCTATCCTATCCTGGGAAATGCTGAACCCAACAGGGATATTAGCCAATAAAAAACCTAGTCTTCAACTGAATCTGGAGAGGAGAATGAGACAGGAGAGCCTATCTAAAGGAACCATATCACTCAGCATCTGGTCCCTTCCCAACATTTACCTTGCTCTTATGATGAAAACTTTGAGTGGGTTAATTAGAATTTAAGTTACTCAGGTTGGGGAAAAGAACTAAAGAAGGAAGGGGAAGGACCCAGGCAGCAAAACCACTTTATGTTGGAGATCTTTCTAAAAAGATGAGTAGAGAATTATACAGAAAAGTTTGTAAAAAGCATTGCTTTTCAGGGTGCTGCAGAGCCAATGAAAGAAACCCAAGGGGGAATAAGAATGTGCAGAGGAGAGTCTAGAAGTTTAGAGGAGAAATGTGCGAAGGGCTTCATTTACTAAGCGAGTGTCTTTGGATTAAGAAAAGTTTTAAGAACAGCTTTAATTTTTCCCCAGTTACACATTAATTAAAAATTTCCCCCTGTCTTCAGTAAATCAATTCCTACATAACTTCTTCAGAGTATTGCCCTCATGGAGAGTGGAAAAAGATGGTTTAAATAAAAAAAAACCAGTCCATTACATCTCTATTTTTATATTCCTAAATGAGGTCAGGAAGCTAGAATTATTTAACTGAATGGGTTATTTTCTGTCATCCAGGCATGAAGTAATGATCCATTTACAGACTATAGGATATACAGTTTATAGCACGGTTAACTTTTGGTGAAAAGCATATAAACTTGAGGGCCACTTTCTGAGTGTGGAAGAAGGAAGTTCCCAGCAGAGGGAGGTGCTGAATCCATATAATGGGAGTTGATGTTATTATCTCCCAACAAAGAAGGTAGCCATCAAAAACTAGGGAGTTTTTGGATTGCATACATAATTGCTCCTGGAGTATTTTTCCTTTTGAGGCTATGCCTGATACTTGAGGCATGTGATGGGAAAGAAAATTCATGTAGCAAGCTTTTTCTTCTTGCTCAACATGGAGACTACTAAGGCCCAATACATGCACCAAACATTTATCCCTGGACAGTGTTTGTTTGGAAACTATCCAGAATGGTAAGCCACTAGAATGCATATGGAGAGATTGTCATTAGATGGTTGTGATCTTGACTATATTCTTAAGGGTGATTAATTCTCTTTGTTGGTGATCAACAGTCACCAATCCTTTATATTCACTCCTACTTTGGGTAAAATACTTTTCAAAATTTGTATTCCCTGTCAAAAATCTACTCCCATTGTGAAATAGTTTTTGATAGTGGATTATTATATGACATCTTCTATAACTGCTACTCTGATTAGGTTCTTCAGTGAGAGTTTCATCAATACTTAATAAAGATATTAGAACTATAATGGCCATACTAAAGGGGCAGTATATCCCATGTGGAATTTCTAGTTCATTGGGCCAAGAATTATTACTGCACTAAATTTACTCTTCAGGTTTAGATGTTTAGACAAAAGCTTCAATCAATTATTGATCTCTACTTTGGCATAGGAGATGAGAGTGAAAAATAGATTATGTTTCCCCAAAGCAGATAAACTAAAAGATAAACTTTCAGAAGCTTATCACTTGATTATTGCAGTTTACAATATGTTTAGACAAAAATATCTGTATCTAACTTAACCACCATTTTAGAAGCTTTAAGCTTCTATTACAGAATTTAGGCATTACTGATTTATGTGTAAATGTTATACATGTGTCCGGAAATAAAGATAAAAGGTCTTTATAGAATTCCACAGATTTCCTCAAATTAGGAAGTGGAGGGCTGGGGGTGAGGGCAAGCCATAGCCATCAAAGAGATGGAGTTCAGCATTGAGAGACACAAACAAAGAAACAAACGAAAACCAGACTCTAAATTATAGAGAAGAAACTGATTGTTACCAGAGGGGAGGTGGGTGAGGGGAGGAGTAAATAGTTGATGGGGATTAAGGGGTGCACTTGTTGACGAAAAACAGGTGATGTGTAGAAGTATTAAATCTCTACATTGCACACCTGAAACTAATATTATACTGTATGTTAACTAACTGGAATTTAAAAGAAAACCTTTTAAAAATAGCATAAAAAAGTAATCTTCCAACTGATGATAGTGACTGAAGGATAGGAAACAAACAAACAAACAAACAAACCCTGGTAGATTGTAAAGAATCAAAATTGGGAAGCACAGGTTCATAAAGTATCTATTTTTTATTTGCTTTTTAATTTTTTTAAGTTCATTTTGAGAGAGAGAACATGAGTGGGGTAGGGATAAAGAGAGGGAGAAAGGGGCGCCTGGGTGGCGTAGTCGGTTAAGCGTCCGACTTCAGCCAGGTCACGATCTCGCGGTCCGTGAGTTCGAGCCCCGCGTCGGGCTCTGGGCCGATGGCTCGGAGCCTGGAGCCTGTTTCCGATTCTGTGTCTCCCTCTCTTTCTGCCCCTCCCCCGTTCATGCTCTGTCTCTCTCTGTCCCAAAAATAAATAAACGTTGAAAAAAAAATTTAAAAAAAAAAAAAAAAAAAAAAGAGAGGGAGAAAGAATTCCAAGCAGGATCTGTGCTGCCAGCTCAGAATCCTCCCACATGAGTCCCCCACTCACACACTGTGAGATCACTACCTGAACCAAGGATGCTTAACCAACTAAGCCACCCTGGAACCCCAGCTATCTACTTTTTAATTAGATTATGCATTCTGGGATGTTGTTTTATAAGTTGTTTATACATTTTGGGTACTAACCCTTTATCAGCTGTGTCATTTGCAAGTATATTCTCCTATTCCATATGTTGCCTTTTAGTTTTGTGATTGTTTCCTTCATGGTGCAGAAGTTTTTACTTTCATGAAGTCACAACAGTTTATGTTTGCTTTTGTTTTCCTTTCCTCAGGAGACATATCTAGTAAGACATAGCTACAGCTGATGTCAAAGACGTTATTGCTGGTGTTCTCATCTAGGATTTTTATGGTTTCAGGTCTCACGTTTAGGTCTTCAATCCATTTTGAATTTAATTTTGTGTATGGTGTAAGGAAGTGGTCCAGTTTCATTCTTTTGCATGTTGCTGTCCAGTTTTCCCAACACCATTTGTTAAAGAAACATTCTTTTTCTCATTTGATATTCTTTCCTGCTTTGTTGAAGATTAATTGACCATATAGTTCTGAGTTCATTTCTGGATTTTCTACTCTGTGCTATTCATTTACGTGTTTATTTTGTGCTAGTACCTTACTGTTTTGATCACTACAGCTTTGTAATATAACTTGAAGTCTGGAATTGTGATGCCTCCAGATTTGCTTTTCTTTTTAAGATTGCTTTGGCTTTTTGGGGTCATTTGTGGTGCCATACAAATTTAAAGATTGTTTTTTCTAGCTCTGTGAAAAATGCTAGTGGTATTTTGATAGGGATTGCATTATATGTGTAGATTGCTTTGGATTTTGTAGACATTTTAACAATATTCGTTCTTCCAATCCATGACCATGGAATGTTTTTCCATTTCTTTGTGTTTTCTTCAATTTCTTACATCAGTGTTTTAGAGTTTCAGAGTATAGGTCTTTCACCTCTTTGGTTAGGTATCTTGTTATTTTTGGTGCAAATGTAAATGGGATTTATTCCTTAATTTCTCTCTCTGCTGATTCATTATAAGTGTATAGAAATGCAATGGATTTCTGATTTTTTTATCCTGTGACTTTACTGAATTTGTGTATCAGTTCTAGTAGTATTTTGGTGGAGTCTTTAAGGTTTTCTATATATTGTATAATGTCATTTGCAAATAATGAAAGTTTTACTTCTTCCATGCCAATTTATATGTTTTGTATTTCTTTTTGTTGTCTAACTGCTATGGCTAGGACTTCCAGTACTATGATAAATAAAAGTGGTGAGAATGAACATCTTTGTCTTACTCCTTACCTTAGAGGAAAGGCTCTCAATTTTTCCCCATGAGGATGATGTTAGTTGTGGGTTTTTCATATACAGTCTTTATCATGTTGAGGTATGTTCCCACTAAACCTACTTTGTTGAAGTAGGTGAATGGATGATGTACTTTGTAAAATGGTTTTTCTAGAGTGATGATTTATGATAAATCTGGTAGACTTGCTGTAATCTTTCATTCTCTTGTAGATAATTCCCTTTGTGACCAGATAATATGCATTTTTTGAACTTGTCTGTGGAATATTGTTTCTACAGTTTAGTATATTGTGAAACTAAGTAAATATAAGAAGATCAAATATGCTAAAAATATGAGGGCTTTTGTTATTGTGCATTACAATAATGCCAACACTGGCACTTAAATTTTATATCTTCCCAATGGACATCTGTTTACATAACATTGGTAATATTTTCAGGCCCTTGTTATCAGTAGTAAAGCCACAATCCTTTTTTTCTGACAAGAAAGGAAGTAAATGAAAGTACATAATAGCCTGGATAGCAGGTGTGGAAAAGCTTTTATTATTTTTTTTTATAGAAGAAATGTTAATGTGAAATTGTTATTTTTCTAACTGTCCTGAAACAATTATAATGCTAATTAGTATTTCAACTTCCATAAAAATTAGACAGGAATTTATGAAGAGTAAAAATTCATTCCATTTTAAATGAGCTACTTTGATACACTACTCCACAGAAATCTTATGATTTTCAGATGTGCCACTTTTTATTGAAAAGTTGCAGAAGCAGAATCCCCTGGTAACATATCAACTGTGCACCTGAAGACTTTTCAAATAATGTACAGAACATACATAAAACTGTTAAGCAAATAATGGATTTTGTGCGAGGCATGTTCCCAGGTGGTATTTTGCAAATATAGCTTGTCTTGTACTGTTATATCAGGTGAACCCAAGAACAGAGGGCAAAATTGCTATCAAGAGTAAATGATTGGAATCCAATTTTTCTGTTAACTGAACTGAACCCATATGCACATTCTAATATTCCTCAGGTTTGATAGGCATATTCTATTAGCAATTTTCTACTCACCACATACTGTAATTGGGTATTTAATTATTTGCATGAAATAAATCATCAGTTGAAACATACTGTATTAAAAACACAAAAATAAGCCCTTTTTTTACACACACCAGCGCTTTGAAAAACTGGCTTGCCAAACTCAAGATGGCAAAATTAATAAAACGAGTAGCTAAGCATCTTATTTGCAATTGTACTCTTGGAAGTATTTTTAAAGCATAATTGAGAAAAAAGCATATTTATTGACTTTCCAATAAGGAAATGTTTACTTTCTTTTATCTCGTAATTATAGAACCAAATTGCCTGGTCACATTTGAAACAAAGAAAATTTGAGTCAATTTGTTATAGATAACTAATAAATTATATGGTTGCTGTTTTTTCACAGAGCATTTTTTTAAAAAAATTAAAGTAATTGGAAAATATGTAGGCACTTAATCAATATGTAACAATTTGCAGAAAACTCTTAGTATGAAGTGTTGAAGGCTCAGGGGTGATTTGATAGTTGTCTATGAAAAGCTTATCTCCAATAAATAAAAAAAAAAAACTAGGCAGGAGGGTAAGCTCCTTGAGAGACTGATTTATAGAGTAGAAAGATTTTTTTCCATTGTATACTTTCAGGGTATGAATTCTTAAAGATTAAGAGAACTATTCTGCTGTAGATCCAGAAGCACTTCCTTTCTGAGGTAGTTAAAAATAGGAAAATTGTTTTCAAAGGTTACACTGTAGTCTTCATAGAAATTGGGCAAAGATACCTGATATTTTAAGTTCCTGTTATGGATAAGATTTAAATATATGATATACATTTTAGGATAGAAATGCAGTAAGTCCTCATTTCTTTGTTCAAAAGATTTTCCCCAGGAAAAGAAATGGGGAGGGATACAGTCCAAATGCTCTCTGGTGGTAAATGAACTATTTTGTATGTCCTGATTTCTGTCTTTTAGGAATCATATCTCACACACAAGTCCCTGCTCAGTTTATGGAGGGAGGCCAATCCCTGGGAAGGCAAAGAAAATGTGGTATATTCCCCTCTCCTTCATACTTGCCCAACTTGGGGCACTTCCTCAGGCTCACATGTAGCCCCTGAATGACAGGTGTATTCATTCTATTCAGCAATTCTATTCATTCTAACGGAAGGTGATTTTTTTTCTCTTTCTCTTTCTAACTTTCCCTTTTCTGTTTCCACCTTTCTCATTTTTTTCTGTCTCTGAGACTCTACATAACTTGTTTGTTTCCAGTAGGCAAGGTGACAATGGGTGATTGGTTCTACATGATTTGATATGAATGCTTTCTCAGTACTAACCTGCTTTAGTCCCAGGGAATCCACTCATTTCCTTCTTCCCAAGAGACTGAGTTTCCTACATATCACAATGGTGCATCCCCCTTCACTCTACCAAGATTTGGATTTGATTTCTGTGTCTTCTTCAATTAGCTTTGCCTGTCCACAAAACAAAGAATCATTTTCTTATCCTTATTTTATGCTCTCATTTATGTCTGAGGAGTCTTCACACACTTGCTTTTATTAAAGGAGCAATTATATTATCTTTAAGATGAAGCACTAAGGTATTTATTAGTTTTAGTTCAATTTCCATAAATTAATGATAAGGTATTTTGTGCAGAATTAAAAGTTATTCCAGGAAATAGGGTCTTACATTATAGACAAAGCCATTACTGCCTACATCACCTTATTTTTAGTCAAGTGTTTTTGTTTAAGAGTGTGTTGAGTACGGAACAAAGGGAATAGAAATCTATTTAAAGGACTCTCTTTTAAAGTCATAGATTTCATTAGAAAAAGAGGCACTCTCTTTTAAGTCTATAGAATTCCTAGTGATCTTTGCTTATACCATCAAACATTGCAAAGTGTTATTTAATTTTTTCATAACTTTTGAAAACTATGCATTGTGAAGTTTATATTATATGATTATCAATGTTTAGTTTTTTCTACAGGGTAGATTAGATTATTTAAATGTTAATGAATGAACTATGATACGAGACTAATTAAAAATTGAATGAGATATAATTTCTTATCTTTTATAATCTTGATTATTTTTCGCTTTGTATTCGGATCCCTTATCTACTTCTCTTTTTTTTATAATGTAAGTGTTAAAATGAGCCTGGTGATTACTATATTAAAATACATGAACTATAAATTATTCTCCTTTTGTATTAGAAAACCATGGCTAGGCTGCAGTAGCATCTTGAGGTGCCTACGTATTTTCTTGTAGGAAATTTGTTTGGACCTTAAGGATAGGATCTGCTTGCCTCTACCCAAGGAATCAAAGACACATTTTTAGAGACTAGTGCTGTCCAATAGAATTTCCTGCAATGTTGGATATACTCTATTTCTACGCTGGCCAGTACCATAGCCACCTAGGTATACGAGGCTAATGAGCACTTGAAATGTAGCTAGTGAACCTGAGGAATTGTTTTGAATTTTATTTCATTTTAATTAATACCAATTTAAGTTTAGATAGCTACATAATGGATATCGTATTGAAAAATGCAGTCTAGAACTTCCTATGTCGCTCAGTAGCCCTGAACTTAATTTCTCTCATTTGTAGAATAAAAATAATCGCCCCTGATTGTCTAACAGAATTTTTATAAAATCAAATGAAAGAAGGAAAAGGATTCAAAGAGTGGTGAAAGGCCCCGGGTGGACTCTGACACTGCACTGCTTACACGTGGATTCTGATTCTACTATATGCCTTGTGCAAGATATTACCCCTGTCTTTCAGTTTTATCTTGTGTAAAATGGGAATAATAGTATCTAACCCATTGATTGTTGAGGTGATTAACCAAAACAATACATGAAAGGCTTTAGAAGAGTGCTAGCAAGTAGTTAACTTCCTAGATAAATGGCAGCTATTGTTCTTATTATTAACTATACAAACATGTAAAGAACATGCTCTAATGTTTAGAAGAAACTCAAATTGCTCTCCATTCATTCCCCCTGCCCCCGAAAAGAAAACTTTACAGGATTCAAGGAAAAATTTAGTCCTTTAGGACACATGGTGAATGAAACTTTGATTCAGTTGCAAAAAAGAGAAACATCTCCTTTAAAATTACCTTCTTTTTTGTTCTACTATGTGATGGTTGTGTATGTTGCATCTGGATGAAATCATTTGAGGTAAAATTTTGAAGAAAGGAAACCTGCTATGGCTTAAAAGAAAGAGGGTGACAAAAGGGATATTGAATATTGTCGGTATCGTAATACTGTTTATAAGGGAAGAAACCAGAAAAAAAGAATTTGAAGCTGACTCTCTATTTTAGAAACACTTAGCATATGTATTAGCCTTGTGTTGGGTGTCTGGCTAGGTCTTGAGACATGGAATTCTGAGATCCACAATCCTGACATTCTATGAATCTGTTTTCCTTCAGAATCAAGGACAATAACAGCTAAAGTAGGTGGAGCATCTATACCATTTTGATTTTTTTTTACAGTTTTTATTTAAATTCCAGCGATTCAACACTGACATACAACACCCTGTGCTCATCACAACAAGCATACTCCTTAATCCTCATCACCTATTTTACCCATTCCTCACCCACATCCCCTGTGGGAACCATCAGTTTGTTCTCTATAGTTAAAGAGTCTGCTTTTTTTTTTTTTTTTTAATTGTTTTTTTCAATGTTTATTTATTTTTGGGACAGAGAGAGACAGAGCATGAACGGGGGAGGGGCAGAGAGAGAGGGAGACACAGAATCGGAAACAGGCTCCAGGCTCTGAGCCATCAGCCCAGAGCCTGTCGCGGGGCTCGAACTCACGGACCGCGAGATCGTGACCTGGCTGAAGTCGGACGCTTAACCGACTGTGCCACCCAGGCGCCCCAAGAGTCTGCTTCTTGTAAACCATTTTGATGTTGCTGCCTGGAAAAAGCTGCTTCAATAATGGATCTTTTTCCGGAACATGCTCTATATGTCCTCTTTTTGATACATATTTTTAGGTTAGCAAGCAAGTTCTCCTAAGTGTAAGTCCTCCAGAAAGAAGAAAAAAAATGCTTATTTATAATTTGGTGTATAATATTCTGACAGCTGACTTAGAATAAAACTGATGGTGGCCAGACCTCTGATGGAGCCAGAGGAGTGTCTAACATGGAGGGATAGTGTGGAAGGCAGATAGGAGAGTACTGAAGAAAAACATTTTTTGCCTAAGGCTGCTATTATATTTAATTTTTTTCCATGATCATCTGGACCATCTACATTTTGGATAATTTGTTTATTATACACTGAAAGTCATTTTTGGTATGTAATAATTTTTTTCAATTACTATCAATTTAGATGGAGAATGATGTAGTAGACTTTCATGAGAAAGACTTGGACTCACACCTAAGGTTTACATGAGTCAGAAAAATAACCACTTTAAAAAATACCACTATAGGGGCACCTGGGTGGCGCAGTCGGTTAAGCGTCCGACTTCAGCCAGGTCACGATCTCGCGGTCCGTGAGTTCGAGCCCCGCATCAGGCTCTGGGCTGATGGCTCAGAGCCTGGAGCCTGTTTCCGATTCTGTGTCTCCCTCTCTCTCTGCCCCTCCCCCGTTCATGCTCTGTCTCTCTCTGTCCCAAAAATAAATAAATGTTGGGAAAAAATTTAAAAAAAAATACCACTGTATCTGATTTTAACTGATATTTCCATGTTGAATTCCTAATTGAAAATGGTTTTTGTAAAATAGATGTGTGCTGGGTCCTAAATAAATGAAATAAGCTTTTATTTGAAAATACAGACTTCAGCTTTTAGAACATATTTTTGCATTTTAAAATCCGATTTCAAACATCTTTAAATTTAAAAAAATAGTTGTTTTTTTTTTTTTTTAGTTGGAAGACACTGATTTTCTCTGTTTGAGGTGAAGATCTAAAAAAAAAGTAATATATTGTCACTTTTAAAGTATAAGTCTAATATGTAAGTGATGAATTACTAAATTCTACTCCTGAAACGAATATTACGCTATATGTTAACTAACTATAATTTAATAAAGATTAAAAAACAAATGGATAAGAACATGCCTGAGGCCAGAGCTCAAGAGAGTCAGCCAAAGTCTAATAGAAATCTGAGTCTAAGATACGCAAAGGGCCACGAATCCTGTGCATTAAGGAGGCCATACTGATTGGCCAATACTGAAAACTCAGGGATACCAGGACAGTAGTGCTGAGCCTTTGGGGGTTCTTGATAGGTGGGGAAGTATCTGAGAATAAATTAGGGAATGAGTTCAATTAATACTAAACTTTCTTAAATCCAGTGTAGAAAAAAAAAGTGTAAGTCTAAGAAAAGCTAGTGTTATTTTTCTTTGAATTGTTGAGCCAAATGGAAAAACATCATTTAGTTATTAACGGTACATAGGAGGCTAGAGAAAATTCATCATAGAGGTAAGTTTATCAAGCTAAAGAACATAAAGTATAGAGAAAGCACTAAATGTTGACACATATCTCTTTCTTCTTCATTCAATAAATAAATTTTTACTATTTATTTGTTTGTTTTTTGAAGTTCCTAGAACCTTATTCATTCACAAAGTATTTGCTGGATTAGCTCATTAATTAACAAAAGGAATGAGGTATGGGTTTAGGCTACATAATCATGCTTAATGTTCAGGTACAAGTTTTAAATGAACAAAGCCACAGGTTCAAATCTATGTTTTACAAAGATACACATAGTGGCACTAGAAAGGGTGGATTATACTTTACTTTTTAAAATGCTAATTTGTGCAGGTACTGTGCTAGTTCCTGTTTCCAGCAAAAAGATAAAAAAAATCAAAATATAAAAAAAACATAAAAATAACAAATGCAATAACTATAAAATAAATTGTATAATAAATAAAAATCTTATAAATGCCTAACAAATATACTTGAGACAATTATGAAAGTAGAAACAAGGAATGTTTTATTTGGTGTGGGTTAGTAAATCTGTCATCTATAGGTGACATTTAAGTTGATCCTTGAATAGAATTTTGAAAGGCAGTGAGAATGGAGAGCCATGCTAAGTGGAGGGCAAATGTGATGAGAAGCAAAGGTAGGTAAGGTGAGACAGGTTTATGAAAGCATGAAAAGCAAACAATAGTGGGTGAATTTATCCCTTAGATTAGTGGTTTGCAAACTGTGCACTAAAGAACCCTTCCATGGAGCCATTTCAATAGCTATGTAAGCTCTTACCAAATCAGAACTACACATATATTTTGCATGGTGTATTTTTATGTAAAAATTCATTTAAGCAAAAGATTTTACAGCTAAAAACTCTTCAGAAACTATATTGCAAAGTGACAGATGATTATGCATTTTTCAACAGAATGACAAGGTAATTGGTTTATTTAAAAAATAATTTGGCACATATACTTTTACACTCCCCCCATATATATTTATATATTAGAGCTTATAAAATGTACCCACCTTAGGTTTGGCCCACAGAGGCTATAAATTTCTTTGGGGGTATTTGCTAGTCTTCTAGGTGGATACTTGTATTCAAGATTGTGCTTTGATGTGAAAGTGACATCACTCAGCAAAGAAGCTGCTAAAATCCACTTGTTACTGCATATAAGTGATTCAGAGCATATATACCAAAGGAAAATTTTCAGTGCCCTGTGTTTTATCTGCATGATGCCAAGACCCCAAATAGTGGCAGACGTTTGTAAATTTTCCAGTTTTCATTTGAATGCCTTGGTGTCATACAGACATTACCTCAAAAGACACGTCTTTAAGGACAGGCTTATAGTGTGCTTCATAAAGGAAAAGACAAAAGAGACCACTTATTTTGGACATTGGTAAACGTACATGTATTCCTACTTAATTATTTGGGTTCTGAACCTCATAATGGACATCTGGTGCTGGAATTCTATAATGTCTAAAGCTGATGAACAGGTACAGTGGGATAACTTCACGCCACTCTATGTATCCCCTCTATAGAGAGGGTACATTTCTATGGAATTCAATAAAGCATTTGTGTTTCTACATGGACAGAATTAATCCTGACTGCAAATGCTAATACAACAAAGTGTTTGGCTTTGTAGTCTGTCAAAAGCACTCAGCGCTGTTAGTCATGGTTGTTAATTTTATCATAAAATATCTGCCTAAACACATCAGTGTTCTTAAGATTCTGAAGCCTTATTATTATAGGAAATAAAGGATTTGAAATTTTTTTATCAGTTTCTAGATAGAGTGATTATAAGTTTTTGCAACTCTTTAAGTAATTGCTCTAATTCTGGCAGAAATTTTGAAATGCTTCAGAATGCAACAAAGCCTTTTTTTTTTCTACTGAGACATCATAAGCACAACTTTATTTCATGCCTGAAAGCCATAAGAATCATGTGAATTCCTGAAACTCATTTTCCTATGACTCACTCTGCGACTACAACTTGGAGACTGCAAATACTATTACCCAATTAATTCTGAGTTACTAAGTACAGCAGTAAGATGTAAATGACAAAATATTGAAGTGAGAACTACTTAATTTTTTAAATGATACAGAGAAGCACAAGTAAAATAAATGTGCATATGTTTCAGGCATTCAATATTCTTTTATTCATTGAACAAATATTTATTAAGTGCATGCTGTGCCAACACTGTTTGAAGCCCTGGGTATTATACAGATTTGAATGAAAGCCAGACTAAATGTAAGGGGTTCACGGGTGAATAGCATAGAAAAACACCTGCCTGGTGTTTTTCACACCAGGCACAAATGCTGGAGAAACTCCCTTAAAGGAATGCCACCTAATATTTAAAGTGTACCACATTCACTGACGCTCTCCATTCCTCTCATAACACATAATTCATTGATGTCCATGGGACCTGAAAGTTAGCGTAATTTGGGATGCTTTTCTGCTTTTACTACCATTAGTGTTACATGCCTACCAAGAGAACTGGCTACTCTTCCCAATCATGTTTATGCAAACTGAACTTACTGTCAATTTAATTGTTAAAAAATACACATAGCTTATATAATAAAGTGACACAGATTAAATATATTAATAATAATAAAACATATGCCATGTACCCATAATTAGCTTAATAAATAGGCCAATACTAATAATTTGCAACCCTGTCCATTTTTATAATTTCATAACTAAATTAATATTACATAAGTAGAAAATAGGGAATAAAAGAAAAATTGTCACATGAGCACTGTGAGAATGTTTTGAAAATAATGGGTAAGTCACTAAAACTCACTGTAGGTTTTAAAAGTTTTTTTTTTTTTTTCAACGTTTATTTATTTTTGGGACAGAGAGAGACAGAGCATGAACGGGGGAGGGGCAGAGAGAGAGGGAGACACAGAATCAGAAACAGGCTCCAGGCTCTGAGCCATCAGCCCAGAGCCTGATGCGGGGCTCGAACTCCCAGACCTCGAGATCGTGACCTGGCTGAAGTCGGACGCTTAACCGACTGCGCCACCCAGGCGCCCCAGTAGGTTTTAGATTTTACTGATTTTGGTGTGAGCGAAAAGCCTGCAAAAGTTGAGGAAAAAAAATCATAAAAATCATGAAATACATATATCTTCAGGATTTTTTACCTTTGTTTAAAAAAATTTTTTAAATGTTTATTTATTTTTGAGACAGAAAGAGACAGAGTGCAAGCTGGGGAGGGTCAGAGAGAGAGGGAGACACAGAATCTGAAGCAGGCTCCAAGCTCTGAGCTGTCAGCAGAGAGCCTGACTCAGGGCTCAAACTCACAAATGGTGAGATCATGACCTGAGCTGAAGTCGGACCCCAACCAACTGAGCTACCCAGGCGCCCCTTTTACTTTTAATTTCTTCTCATTCTACTTGAGCAAGATTAAAATTTGAATTGTCTAAGAAAGATGATGTAAATTTTAATCAGCAGCTTCATAGTCTGAGAAGTTTCACCTAATATCATAATATTGGCACACAAAAGTACATTAATATGTCATAAGTTAAAACAAAATCCTTCTCATATGAATGTACTTCTTTTCAATTACTTGATTTCAAAGCCATTTTTTTGTTTACCTGAAAACTACCCCATTTAAGGATGACATATTAAAGAGTTTCAACTTTAATTACAATATAATGAGAAGTTTGGAAGAAGGTATCTATAAGGACACCTTCCTTACTCAAGTGTTCATTAATGCCACCCTCTCAGTCAGGTCTAATCAAGTGATCCTATCTAAACCAGTCTTCTTCAGTCCTCTTTATTCTTTAATTATGCTTTATTTTCCTTTATGGTACTATTACTACCAGTCACTACATTTTATTTACATATAGACTCCATCTTCACAAAAATAGGTGTTTCACAAGGGCAGGGGCTTTGTCTTATTTACCACTTTATCTTCAATGCTTAGGATGGAAGAGACACAGAGTTGCTGTTCAACAAATATGTGCTGAAGGTTCATTTCAAGACTCAGGGGTGGCTTGACTCTGAGCTCATGCTAGGGGAATTAATATGGATCTGGAATACTAGTGCTGAGGCTTCAGGGACAATAGCGATGCTCTAGGAAAAGGGATGAGAAAACAATCCTGTCAGAGCAAGCAGCTCGTGCAAAAGGTTGCATCTGTGAAACCATGTGGTAAATGTTTAAGGATTTCACAATGATGCATGGATGGATTCTTATGAGATACTACTACAAAACAGGTTGGGGAAGAAATGTTTGGGCCAACTCATAAAGGACTAAAGGTTTTGCATTTCATCTTGTAAGTGATGGAGTCAGTGTTGTATTTCAAGCCTGAAAATGACATATTCATTTTGAAATTGCACTCAATTTAAAAGGTGGCATGGGCATTAATATGAAGAAACAAATCATGAATATACTAGAGTCAGGATGTCAACCAGGTCAACATCCAGACGATAAATTAAGGATTTGCTGAATTTGTATGCAAGCAAGTAGATTTTGATGGCTAACACCAATCATGTACAAGAATACCTGGGATGGTTGAATTGAGTTTCAGGAAATGTGGGTAATTTAAAAAATTTGGCACACATTTCACCTAAAGTGAGAATCTGCATTTGGAGGAGAGATTGTCTTTTATCCCTAAATATGTTCCATTTTGAGGAGGGGAAAGAAATGCAGGAATAGTGGAGGACCTGGAGGGAAGTGAGAACATTCTGATATATTATTATGCTGGTACTCAGTCTCTTCTACTAGCTTTGCTGATTCACATGGAACTATATGGAGCCACTCAAAGAGATGGAAAAACTTAAAAGCAGACGATATTTGGGTTACTTGACAATAATCTTGGCCAAACAAGATTGGTCTTATTAGATGAATGATGCAGACAGCTGTTTCTTTATGGCAGACAGCTAAACATATATTGCCCATATTAGCATTATCAATATGAATCTGCATAGATTTTTTTTTTAAGTTATCACTTATTGTCAATTGGCTAACATACAGTGTATACAGCGTGCTCTTGTTTTTCGGGGTAGATTCTCGCATTTCATCACTTATGTACAACACCCAGTGCTCATCCCAACAAATGCCCTCCTCGATTTTTATATTATTTAGTGCTTATATTAATATACATCTTGATATCTCCTCTGTGCATCTATTATAATTACAGAAAAAGGAAGAATCAGAAATTGAAATAAAATTTTTCTTTCAATCAGTTATTCCATAATTTGTTTCCTCTTAGAATCACAAAGAAGTGAGATCAGCTAAGCCAAATCAACTGATGGGTATAGAAAAAACAAAGCACTTAAAAATAATCTTGAATAAGTTATTATTCTAATCTTGTGTTTAACTACCACGTAGCTAAGAAGGACTTTTTAGGAATACAGAGAAATTGCTGAATAATAACTCTTTAATTTAGAGATAATTCATATTTGAACATTTCAGTTTTAACAACTTAAAGTTAGAAACTAATATACTTTTACATTTTAGAGAAAGGGATTTTAAAATATTAAGCTTTTGGGGTATGTATTAAATATTACTTAAAATATTTCTACAGCAGATAAGATATATTCAAAAGATTTCACTTATAATGAAGAAATATACCAAAAGTTTGGCTGCAATATAATTTTTTAAATTGGAGATTTTAAAATGTATTCTAACTTCAGAATTTTATTAATCTATTTTCAAAACTTTTTCTTGTTATAGCAAATCAAACTGCATCCTAGATGAATGTAGGAAATACTATCTTCTCAAACAGAGAAAAAAGGGATGAAAAATAATTTAGTTAAGCAGGCTTCACTATCTCTACTTCTGATTGCAGCAGAACATTGTTATGATATGAAAATAGAAGGTGATTTATCTTCTTCCTAGCAAAATACTTAGAAGTTCACAATGTATGTGAAAAACAGTTTTGCTATTCATAGTCAAGTGGACTGAATCAGTGGATCAATATTTTGGGTTCCTGTTTATGTTCTTGGCCTTTTTTTTAAGTTTATTTATTTTTTAATGTTTATTTATTTATTTTTGAGAGAGAAAAAGACAGCAAGCGAGGGAAGGGAAGAGAGAGAGGGAGACAGAGAATCCCAAGCCAGGCCCTGCGCTGACAGCACAAAGCCCATCACAGGGTTTGAACTCACGAAATGTGAGATAATAACCTGAGGCGAAATCAAAAATTGGATGCTTAACCATCTGAGCCACCCAGGTGCCCTGTGGTCCTTTTATATTTTCAGACTTTTTGGCCATGGTAGATTCTCTATTATCTATACCTAGGGGTTTGAAGAAGTCAAATGCTGATGATGTCAGCCAGGGCTGCTTGTCAGGGTGAGGATGGGAAGTAACATATTGATGTAGAGGGATGGATGCCTGAATGATAATCACGTGCCCCTTTCAATTGCTAGTTCCTAAGTAATCTTTAGGGTTTTGTTTGCTATAGTTTGTAGTTATCTATTCCTTTTCTTTTATGTTCTTATTTTCAGACTCATTTTATTATTTATTACTATCTTTACTTGAAAAAAAAGAATAAAATTTAAAATAGGTTCTTTTAATTTAATCATTGTTCATGGCTCTTAATGAGAACATATTTGGCACAGTGGTGATGAGGGATAGAAGCAAATAAATGTCCACCTTTAGCCCAGAAGGTTGACCTCTAGCCTGCATAGTTTGAAAAGTATGAAACGTGCTTGTTTTTGCACTCTTTTAATTTTTTTTAATGTTTATTTTTATTTTTGAGAGAGAGAGAGTGAACAGGGGAGGGGCAGAAAGAGAGGGAGACAGAGGATCTGACATGGGTTCTGTGCTGACAGCACTTGTGGGCTTGAACCCACAAGCCATGAGATCATGACTGAGCTGAAGTCAGACGTTCAACCGAATGAGCCACCCAGTCACCCCGTGTTGCTGCATTCTCAAAGGGTCTTATGACTATCTGTAAATCTCACCAACAGTTAATATCAAACTGAATAATGAGCACCAGAGAAATCTTGCAAAAGTAGTTTTACGAATAGAATTTCAATGACGTTTATGATCTAATACTCCCTGCATGTCACCTCCCCCTTGAGCACTAAGCATATAACCACCATCTTTGTACAGCAAAAAGTGCAGCTATTTCTGCCCAAGGGTCCTGTCCCTGTGCTACTTAAACAAACTTACAAAGTTGCATCATAAAACGTCTCAAGAATTCTTTCTTGAATATCGTGCTCAATGATCCCGCAACAGTTGGGGGTTCAAACTACTGGATAAGTTATTTTTTGAAAATTTATCAGCTTCCACTAGTCTTAGTAAAGCCTCTTCTTGGATAATCCTATTCATTTTTTAAGGTTTTTAATATTTGTATTTCTTTCCATAAGCAATTTCAATTATAGCTTTCAAATATTAATTTCTCATATTTGATAATCCTATATAATCATATGGTGTTAATTACCAACTATCTGGATATGGGCCTCGAGTCTGTAACTTCAGCTTCGATATCTCTTCCATGCTGTAGAATCACACACCCAACTGCCTTCTGGACAACTACACCTATAAATCCAAAAGGCAACTCTAACTCAATATGTTCAAAACTGAGCTGACCATCTCCCTCTCTTACATGTTTCATATCTACTGGCATCACCATTTATCCCAAATCCCCAGAAACAATTCTAGGAGGCAACCTTGATTTTTGCCTTCTGTCTCACTGGTCATATTCAATCAACCATCTAGTCTTATCAATTGTACTGCCTTCTACTGTCTGATATTTTAATCTATCAATTTTTCTCCTTTTTCATCATACTACTTTATTTAGGATATTATTATTTCTTATCTGAATTACTACAAAAGCTTCTGAATTACCACACTTGCTCCTTTCCAACCCATTCTCCACACCGTACAATATATACTGCACTCTGAAGCAGACAGATATTTCTAAAAAGCAGATTTTACAGTTTCTTTTACCTGCTCAACAACAGGGGAAGTAATGTATTGCTATTGGGAATGGAGCCCGTGGAGCTAGACACCAGGGTTTGAACTTTGGATCTGCCTTTTACTAATGTGTGATTTGGGGCAAGTTCCTTAACTTCTGTGTTTATATTTTCTTCTCTGTAAATCTATATGCTAGCAATAGTACCAAACTCATGGGGTGTTATGAGAAGTAAATGACCTAATACTTGTGAAGAATTTATTATAGAAGGTAGCAGATTGTAACCATATGATACTGTTGATGATGGTGATTAATATTATTGTTATTACCTTTCTCTGGATGTGCTTGGTCTTAAAAATTGCTAAAATCTAATCTCAGTATTGTTAAAAAGGTTTTCTATGATCTTTTTTTTCTAGCTTGATCCATACCATTTTCTCACCCCTCCTACCTTCTATTTCTGGTGATACTAAGAGATTAGTTATCTGTTATTTTGTTACTCAAGCTATCATTTAAAGCTCTTCAAATATTAGACAAATGGTTTTTAATTATTAATTTAATTTGGTTTTTAAGCTTTAAACCAAGACCTTCATGCATGAGGCATTTACATCACTGCAATATATTTTTCAGCTTGTGTCATCTTCCATTTTCTTAGTTTTGGGGTTATTTTTCTTAATTTTATAATGATTCATTAGGAACATATCCCACAATCACTTTGCAAATGGTCTTTTTTTGTGAAGTTTTTCCTCTAAATTACTATATAGCTAATTGAACATTTCATTTGGTTTGATTCATTATATCTAAACACTTTCTGCTCTCGTTGCAAGATGTTACTTACTGACTGCCTACTAGATGTTATAAAGTAGATTGAACATACGATTTATTATTTTCACTGGACATTTGGGAGTAGAAAAGGAGTGTTATCAATATTATGTGGAGACAAAAGATATAAAATGGTACTCTTATGTACAAACTTAAGTGTATGGTCACTCTCTGTTTCTCACAGTAAAACCACAAATTAGGTTTTATTTATAACTTCCATTTTATGGGTAAGTAAACTTGTCTGATGAGTGACAGAACTGAGGCTGGAATCTAGAATCATTCTTTGATGTCCATATTCTTTGTACTACATAGGTTGCCTTAATTTAGTTTTTTTGGCTTTTGATGTCTTCACTCAATCAGCTAATTTAGCTCTAAGCCTTTCAAAAAGGAAGAGAATTCAATTAAATACTTGAAGGAGAAGAGGAATGGTACTCACTGATAGAAACATTTTTGTTGATGTGATAATAGTGAAGTATCTTGAAAAACACGACTATTCTATCAAGATTGGATAACCCTGTCCTCTACAAAAATTAAAAAAAAAGTCATTTTAGTAACTGTTTGGGTCAAAGCAATGTTTTATAGAATTTCCTTGATCATTTGCCAATTTATTAAAAAAAAAAACAGAGCCGAAGTTCCACCTCATTCTTATGCAAATAAATCTGTTAATACATATGCCTATGCTCAAATATTAACATATATGTATATACTTATGACATATCCAAAGCAATCATATTGTTCCCGTGTTACTGTGGAATTACTATTTTTTGCTCTCAGTCCTCTATAAAACAAATTATGTTTCAGTTTCAGAAAGAAATGCAGTTTTAGTGTGTATTAATCTAAGTAAGAGGCAACTATGGCATCTTATAAATATTAACAGTTTATTCTGAATTTGTAAGTTTGACTTTATTGTGATTTTTAAACTGCTTGTGACTTATAAATTATATATCCATCCACTCTCATGCTGGGTAATATTTTCAAAGTTTCAAACCTGAAATATGCTTTCTAGGGGGCATCTGTTTTGAGAAAATGAATACAATAGAGTTATTATCCTTTGGATTTTTAAAACATATTGGCTCATCCTTATGATTATTCATCATAACTCCAAAGGAGAAAAATAAAACTTAAATCACTTTCTATCTGTAGTTTAAGAACAAAAAGGAAGCAGGCAACAGCTAGCAAGCAGGTGGTGGTGGCATGATCACTGAGTAGAGCACTAATTCTTTCACCTTGTCAGAATGAGAACAACATGCTTTAAGCAACCAGCCACTAAATTCCTTAAGGGAGAAGAGAGATAACTGGAATCTTCCATGTGATAGAACGAGGGGGGGGGGAGGAAACCAGCCCAAGCCATGTTTATGGCTCCAACATTAAATTTGCCTTTGTAATGACTTGATTAAAATGCAGTCCTCAGATCTGGGTCATGTGTATCATCTGAATAGATACATTTATGTTTTCAAATCAAACATTACTGCTGTACTGCATGATTTAGTGTCATTTAGGATAAGCCAACATGTTTTAAATCATATAATGATTTAGATTTAGATACAAAAAGAACAAGATTATTAAGAGACCCAAGCAATTGAGCTCCAGAAAATGAATTTGCGGCAAAATTTGTTAGTTGTAAATACTGTGTTGACACAATTTGACACCACAATGAAGGTTTTATTTTAAGACCTTAGCATTTGTCTGCCAATAAAAGAAGAAGAGTGTTTGCTGTATTCTATAGGCACTTGTGTGGACGGTAACCTCAAAAAGGTTGGAGAAATTTTATTTTAGATATATTGAGAGTAGACGTAACCAAAGTGGCTAATCAGCTAATTAATGGTGTTTTAAAAATAAAAACTATTGAGAAAACTAAGAGAAGGCAGAATGAACCAAGAGAGCAAGAGACATGCTGGGAGAAGGTAAAATATATGTGTGTGTGTATATATATATATATATGTATATGTATATGTATGTATATGTATATATATGTATATGTATATATATGTATATGTATATATATGTATATATGTATATGTATATATGTATATATGTATATGTATATATGTATATATACATATATATGTATATGTATATATGTATGTATATATGTATATATATATACATATTTTTTTCATATATATATATATATGAACGAAAGTAAATGTGATTGAAATAAACTCTGCCTTTGAAAATCTGAAGTCATAAAACTGATTAACTAGAAGACCAGTGATTAATTTCATTGGAAACGCTACTTACCTTATGAAAGGATTAACCCAAAGGTCTCTTTCATAACATCTTAAATGTTTTGCAAGGTATTATCTACTTATCAGAGCCTTGGTACAGAGAAATCTGTAGCTGAAGCATTAGAAGCGAAAGCTAATGAAATGTTAATGAGAGAAAAAATTTTTAAAAATATGTAATTCTGAAAGTAAAAGTCAGCCAGTAAAGTAAGATCTTCTGTTCTTAAATTTGGATGTAACCTTAGGATTTCCCCAATGAACTATAGTATCATTGACTGGGTCTCTTTTTAGTTCCAAATAGGAACATTACATTCTACCTATCAGTCTCAGTTACAAAGACTGCCTGGGAATTAACATGAAGTGAGGAATAAGAATTCAGAATTTTGTAGAGGAAAATGGATATCAATTAGGGAGAATCAGGGCATTTCATATGTTTTGGAATTGGAACAATGTACACTACATTGCCCCCTGTTAAAGTAAGAAATTTTACAAAGAATTGACTTGAGGCAGTATATACCCCCCCACCCCCCCACCCAAACATGCTGGAATGGATGTGAAACTTGTAGAACTTACATGCCCTTTGATGCATTCAGACAGGTAAGGCCGGCTCTGAGACACAATCTTATCTTAAATTATACTGTTGATGAATATTCAATCCCAAAGTTAAGTTGTTTTAAAAGTCATAATTTTCTTCTCCATCTCTATTCCTTATCTAGATACAACTCCTGCCATTCCCACTTTCTCTCTTGCCTTCGCCATGTAAATATCTTATGTTCAGCACATATTTTAATCTATCTGTGTTTGTGGAACAGAGAGGGTAGTAGCATACCTGATTTTGCCACATTCACTCAAGTAGTTTTATGCCAGTGTTTTTATTTTAACAATAAATAAAGGCATCATTTATAACCTCTGGCATCTCAATTGCACAGATCTTCTAACAGAGATGTTGAGTATGAAGTGATAGATTAAAAATGAAAACATATCAAAATTTACATGGAAGAATTTAATTACCGAGATAAGAGTGGAACATATAGCAATGGGAAAATATTTGTGAAGGAATAGTAGGGTATACTTATTGGTACATTGTGCTCAAACAGCGGAAATGAAACTATATCCATCTTTTATCATCTCTTCAATTTTAATATTCATCATTTTTTACTGAGCAATACATTATATTTAAGTGCTCATGACATTTGGACTACCAAGTAAATATTTTCTGCTTGTAACTACGATTCTATTTAGAAATAAAAATGAAATAATTTGCAGGAGCATAATTTCTCTGTTTGCATTGATTTGCATGAGTAAGTATAACATTGTTTATGCAAAACAAATGAAGGTAAGAACAAAGAAAGCTAAATAAATATGCATTTAGTTTTCATTTCAAAAATTTTTAAATATACACATCTGTAGATGTCTAAGAAACACAATTAAGCAATTAATCATTGCATAAACAGGCTAAAAAGTTATGAAAACATTAGCAGAGGGTGCAATTATTATTTGAATCTTTTATTTATTTACTTTTCTTTTCTTCAAAATAGCATAATTGAATGGCTTGTGAATGTACTTGTGAATGTGTCATTGAGTTAATTAATGGTTAGAAATACCTGAATTAGCAGTTAATCAGAATATGGCCTAAAGCAAGGCTTCCAAAATCCAGCTAAGTATCATAACCTCCAGGGAAGTTTTTCTTTTCTTTTGTTTTGTTTGTTTTTTTGTTTTTTTGCTTTTTTAAATATGGATGCTCAGACTTTATTTTTGCAGATTTTGTGTTTTCACTTTTTTGTTTTTATTTTTTAATTTTTAAAATATGTTCACTTACTTTTGAGAGAGAGAGAACAAGCACAAGCAGGGGAGGAGCAAAGAGAGGGAAACACAGAATCTGAAACAGGCTCCAGGCTCTGAGCTATCACCATAGAGCCCAAAGTAGGGCCTGAACCCAGGAACAGTGAGATCATGACCTGAGCTGAAGTCGGATGCTCAACCAACTGAGATTTTCATTCTTTTTGGAGATTTTGATTCAGTAAAATGTGGGAACTGAATATTCTTAAATGGAATCTTACACATTCCATTTCCAATAATCTTTTCTATTCTTTCTCTGTCACATTTCTCTGCCTACCAGTATCATCCTTTCTCTCTTTCTCTCTATATTATACATACATGTATAATATATATTTAATTTAGCTCTATTGCCATATTCTCAAAGGTCTGTAGATTCTCCAGGTTTTTAATCTTTGTGATTAAATTTTCGTGATAACTCATTGTGTGATTCCATTTATATGAAATGTTCAGAAAAAGCAAATTCATGGGGGCAGAAAATAGATTAGTGGTTGCCAGGGGTTGAAGGAAGAGGGAAAATGGGAGTGACTACTAATGGGTATAGGATTTCTTTTTGGGGTGATGAAAATGTTCTAAAACAGTTAGTGGTGAGGGTTGCAGAACCCTACAAATGTACTAACAACCACTGAATGGTATGCTTAAAAAGATGTGATTTATTATATATTAATTATATATCCCAATTTTATTTTTTTTATTTTTTATTTTATTATTTATTTATTTATTTATTTATTTTAACATTTATTTATTTTTGAGACAGAGAGAGACAGAGCATGAACGGGGAGGGTCAGAGAGAGAGGGAGACACAGAATCTGAAACAGGCTCCAGGCTCTGAGCAGTCAGCACAGAGCCTGACGTGGGGCTTGAACTCACATATCGTGAGATCGTGACCTGAGCCGAAGTCAGACGCTTAACCAACTGAGCCACCCAGGCGCCCCTATATCCCAATTTTAAAAAGGGATGATGCAAAAACACTTTTTGACGATAATGTAAAATTTGATATTCGCATGTTCTGGACTATTCATGTTACTGCTAAATAACATCTTTTGTCTGCATTTGTTCGTGTCAAGTTGTAGTACTTTATATTCAGAAGTAGAAGAAACATGAAATGCGAGGATTGAATGTATAAAGTATATACTTGGACAACTAGAAGCCAAATACGATGCACAGTTTTGCAGCTAGAGGAAAACAGTGGGAGAATTGAACCCTGACAGTCCGTATGTCCCACAGACAGGCCCAGGCAAAGACCATGCAAGAGAGAGTTGGCACCATGCTCATGTTGTGAGCAGCATTTGGTTTCTACAAAGCAAAATCCTTGAAGTTAGGTTGGGGCTGTCCATGCCATCCATATCCAGCTAATGTCTCATTCATGTGGGACCATTTCCTGTACAGAAATATTCCTTTCTTGTTGCTGTGATAGATTGCCTCACCTTTGGATCCATCGCAACCCTTTTGTATCTCACTTATATGGTTTTTAAAAAAGTGTATTTCAGAAGAAAAGCACAGTGAAAACTATGAGGAGGCGTTAAAAATAATCTCAGATCATCTCTGCTTATCTTGTCATTGATTACCCAGGGATTTTTCTTGAGAATTTTATTACATGACTTTAAAGGGAATCTTCATGTGAAACACAATGTATAAAATGACTGATTCTAGGGTTTTCCACATACTCCTCAACCCTATTAATACATTTATTTTTCTGAATTATTTTTGGGTAAAGAATTTTAATTGAAAAGTGATTTTTGATGTTAGTAAGGTTTTCATTTTGTAAAAAGTAGACTTTGCACACAGTATGGAAAGGCAAGAATTAAATTATAAGCAAGTACTGTTAATAAAACATTAATCAAAAACGTATTCAAAACCCTTTAGAAAGGAAGAGCTATTTTGGTTTTTAAAAAATTTTTTTAATGTTTTATTTATTCTTGAGAGAGAGAGAGAGAGAGAGAGAGAGAGAGAGAATGAGCAAGGAAGGGGAAGAGAGAGAGAGAGAGGGACACAGAATCCAAAGCAGACTCCAGGCTCCAAGCTGTCAACACAGCGCCTGACATGGGGCTTGAACTCACGAGCCGTGAGATCATGACCTGAGCCAAAATAATATGCTCAACCGACTGAACCACCCAGGAGCCCCAAAAGAGTTATTTTATATATGACATTACCATGTCAAATTCCAGCCATATTAAAAAGTAAAAGTCCCAGGAACGGAGGAATCACAATATTACAATAAGAGTATTTTTTCCTGGGGTGCCTAGGGATACAGTCTGTCAAGTGTCCAACTCTGGATTTTGGCTCAGGTCATGAACTTGCAATCGTGAGATTGAGCTCGGAGAGCTCAGCTCTGAGCTGTGTGTGGGGCCTGCTTTAAGGCTCTGTCTCTCCCTCTTCTTCTGCCCCTCCACTTGCTCACACTTCCACTTTGTCCACCTGCCCCCCGCCCAACCTCAGCCAAAAAGTAATTTTTCCTTGACTTGTTGGTTAATGATTAAAACCAGTTTACTTGTTAGCTTACTGTGTATCTGGACTTGTGCTAAATGCATGATATGTGTTATATGGATTCTATTTACCTATGAATTCCATTTTACAGTAGAGGAAATTGAAGCTTAGAGAATTGAAACAGCTTGAACATGTTTAAAAAAAAAAACAAAACTAAGAACAACCAAAACTGATAAATGACAGGACCTAAAGGAGCCTGGAAACACACATTTTTTTTAAATGTTTGTTTGTTTGCTTGTTTGTTTAGAGAGTACAAGCAGCTGGAGGGGCAGAGAGAGAGGGAGAGAGAGAGAATCTCAAGCAGGCTCTGGGCTGTCAGCTTGGGATTCTCTCTTTCCCTCTCTCAAAAGGATGACAGATGACTTCCCTTTTAAAACTGGATAATTGAAGATGTCTATGCTGATCAGCTAACATAAAGCTAATAAGTATATTTGGGGAAAGTTTTGTGGAAAAAGAGAATTTCTACTCACGACAGAGGTTTTCAATATGCTACCAAGTTGTACACAATTGGCTCATTTATTCTCTTTTGCAGGGCTATTAAGTTTTGCTGAGATGATAGTCACTTTAATTCAATTTTTTTTTCAACGTTTATTTATTTTTGGGACAGAGAGAGACAGAGCATGAACGGGGGAGGGACAGAGAGAGAGGGAGACACAGAATCGGAAACAGGCTCCAGGCTCTGAGCCATCAGCCCAGAGCCTGACGCGGGGCTCGAACTCACAGACCGCGAGATCGTGACCTGGCTGAAGTCGGATGCTTAACCGACTGCGCCACCCAGGCGCCCCAGTAGTCACTTTAATTCAAGAGGAAACAGAAGATTAATCTCCCTTCCTTTTGTTTCAAAACCAGAGAATTTGATTTTAAATATTTTACCTTTTAGTTGATTTCCAATTATCCTCAGTTTTATTTTACCATTTTCATATGCAGGGTATACAGTTCTGCTTTTACGGTTTCCTTCTTCCTTTATTATTTTATTTCCTTTGGTTTCTTGGCAATGGAATGATAAATTAATGTTTACTGCAACACATTATCTATGTTAACATATCAGCACTACCCATGGATCTGTTTTCCTTTTCATCACGATAAGAAATGTGCTGTTTGATGATAAAATATATCCCAGACAAGCATTTTGAGGTATTGTTTTCTTGTTGGTATTCTCCGTAGGCATTCTTTCCAAGGGAAGAAAATTTGTCTTCCATTGGCAAATTGTTATTCTGCTCATTACCTTGATCTCATTATAATGTCTTCATCTTAGCAATGCACGATTTCTGTGCACAATGTGTCTTGCTGTGTTTATGTGGGTTTTAGTACTGAGATGCTGCCTTTGACATGACAGAGGTTTGTGTCCTGACTGGTAGATAAGAAATCTTCTGTGAACAGAGTGATCAACAGAATCACTATGGATCAACAGAAATTGCTATCTGTGATTAGGTAGGTAAGATCAGTGATCTATATATTGAGTCAACATCTATCATGTGCTCCTTGAGCACAGACCAGGATAAAAATGATTTGGAGAATTTGTAAGGAAAATTAAAAAGCTAATTTGAACTAGTTTATAACCTATAATCTAGTCGTATTCGCCATACGCAGAACTTCTGATTCTATGGAAATGCGGCTGTGCAGTGAGAGAGCTAGAAATTCTTTCCAAAAATTACCTTAGGTATTGCTCTCGTTTCAAACATGAATGTATTCATATCACCTCCCTAAGGGGATAAAAATCCCCTTTCAGGAAAGACCCCCACAATTTATGTTTCCACTGATAGTATATCTAACTTTGGAAGACTTCCCTTGTAACTAGACACTGAAATAAGCTTGTTATGTGCCGTGTATTATTTCCCTCAATAAATCTACCAGTCTCACATTAAAAATAGGAACTACAGACTTCATGGTGTTAAGGAATCTAGGCTTGTCTGGCCTCAGAGGTAGAGTTCTTAATCACTGTATTCAACTCATGAAATGCTTCACATGTTACATTAATGTATTTTTCATTCATCAGACAAAATAAATTCCACAACTTATAAACAAATTATTTTCTTTTTCTCCTTTCAAGCTTTTTTTTGCTTTTCCATTTAGGTAGTATGATTTGGTTTTAAATCTCTGAGAAAAACATATAAGTGAATCAATTGTAAAAAAATTCTCTCCATAATTTCTTCTTGGAATAGATCTTGCTTCAATTCACCCTCTTTCTTATGAATATACCTTGCTTGTGGATGCAATTCTTCCTATGCCACTTTTCAAATGCACTGTATTATATTTCAGAAGTTTGGTGTTGTTTTTATTATTCTATTTTAAAGTAGATTCAGGCATTTTATCTTCCCAATACAGAATTCTTTATTATTATATTTCAATTTTTTGCTTTTTCTTTTTAGGGTACTGCTGTCTTTGTGACTGATTAACTACTGTATTTACAGATAGGATAATTTTATTGTGACTTTATATGAGATCATTAACTAATAAGCAGACCCTTACATATTTCTAGGTTTCAAGAAACAAGAATGTAAATGAACTTTTTTCCAATCAGCAATTACTCAAATTCACATGGAACTTAAATGTCTTTAATAACATTTTAAAAATGTTTTATTAATTTTTGAGAGAGACAGACAGAGACAGAGTATGAGCAGAACAGGGGCAGAGAGAGAGGGAGACACAGAATCTGAAGCAGGCTTCAGGCTCCCAGCTGTCAGCACAAAGCCTGATGCAGGGCTCAAATTCACAAACTGTGAAATCATGACCTAAGCCGAAGTCAGATGTTTAACTGCCTGAACCACCCAGGAGACCCTTAAATGTCTTTAATAATTTTATAACAGGTCTAAATAACACTTTCAACCAAACTGTGACTCAACATTTTTTGTTCTCCATTTATATGTAAAGAAAAAGCAGGGTGCCATTTTGATTCAGTGATGACAGGACAGAAAATATAAGCAGTCGAGAGTTGGGGTAGTTTTGGGAAACTGGAATAAAGGGTTGAAAGAAGATTTGAAACAACATATCAACAACTCTGTGGGAAGAATCAATCCAAAATATATGAAAATGCTATTCTAATGATTAGAATAATCTAATAATCATCTAATCTAAATGACTACCTTTGGGAGCATTTGTCCTATGCCTATAAATAAGTAGATGCTTTTCTTTTGAGGAGGAGATTTAAACTAACTTTGTAAACGTTACAAGCAGAGAGAGAGAGAGAGAGAGGGAGAATTGTTAGACTTTTAGAAGACTGGGGTTTAAAAAGTGTATTGATTTCATTTTTTCTCATTGCCACGTAATATTCCATTGTGTATATAAACCACAATTTCTTTATCCATTCATCAGTTGATGGACATTTAGGCTCTTTCCATAATTTGGCTATTGTTGAGAGTGCATGGCCTTTTGTAGCAACGTGGATGGAACTGGAGAGTGTGATGCTAAGTGAAATAAGCCATACAGAGAAAGACAGATACCATATGGTTTCACTCTTATGTGGATCCTGAGAAACTTAACAGGAACCCATGGGGGAGGGGAAGGAAAAAAAAAAAGAGGTTAGAATGGGAGAGAGCCAAAGCATAAGAGACTGTTAAAAACTGAGAACAAACTGAGGGTTGATGGGGGGTGGGAGGGAGGAGAGGGTGGGTGATGGGTATTGAGGAGGGCACCTTTTGGGATGAGTACTGGGTGTTGTATGGAAACCAATTTGTCAAATTTCATTAAAAAAAATTAAAAGTGTATTGATTATTGTTGCTAAGTATATGATTTCCAACAGAATCCAGAATATATTTTTGATGCATAATATAAATGTGTTAAAATGTGATAGAATTGTGCAAAGTAACCTAAGTAATAAATGAATATGGATTTCTAGTATTCAAGAACTTTTTGACACAAAAAAATATTCTTCCTGTAGATCTGAGTAAAATACCAAGAGAAATCAAAATACCAATTTATTCAGGATTTATTTCTTTCACCTGAATATGTGACAGTGATGTTTTGAAAGTTAATACAGAATTATGCAAAATATGCAACTGACACACAGATTTCAACAAGGGTAAATGAGGGTAATCACCAAGCTTTTTCACATTACTGAGAATTGTCAAAATGCTGTGACAGTGTACTTTGCAATGAGTTAGGCGATTCGCACGTTACTTTGTACACATCTTGACTATTGTGAATCTAACAGAGGGCATTAATAAGGATGGATTTTGCTATCTGTTTTTTTGACTGGATGAAATAAGATTCTGGCACTTTTGAATTTTCATATGGAGTCTATCTTTGCATGGCTCCCATAGGACTCTCTGTCAAGAGGGATTCAGTCTCTTTGTCAGTTGTATAAGAGGGTTAGTGACATTAAATAGAAATTGTCTTCACTCTATTCTACAAAATATCTGAACCAGAAGAGCTCTACCTCATTTCGATTACCACACTTCACCCTTAAATAAAATATGTGTAAACTAGGATAAGGCGTGAAACTCTATCATGGGATTATAGCATCTCAATCCAAGAAGGTTGTACAAAGACTAGTATTTAAATTGTCATTTTGTTTGGCCTCCTGGCAAGTTTTGCCCTCCTTTAGGTAATACTACCCTCAAGTACACCGTACTTAAACCATAATAGGATTTTGAGTGATGAGATGTACGCTTCTCTTTTGTAAAGTGGAAAAAGGGCTATAGCAAGTACTGATGTGGGCAAGGACAAAAGCCCGGCACCTTGCTTTTAGAAAGAGGACGTAAGGGATTTGAGGATCTAGAATTGATTTTGGTAAAACCGTCTGTTGTTTACATTAGCCACCAGGACACATGTACCTCTGTTTGAAGTCCATTGAGTTCAACAGTTTTAAAAGAAATACTCAGCCTTTTTTTGGAGTTAAAAAAAAAAGAAAAGAAAAAAGAGTTCAATCTCTAATTGTTCTCTGCTTTGAAGCCTGTTTCACAAGGACATAGGATAGCATCTGGGGGTATAAGGTGGAGAACGATAAATGGTTATATGCCTGGGTAGTTTTTGGGAACTATTCTTCCCTTTCCTTCCTTCCTTCATTCCTGTGTCTGCATGTACAATGACTGTTATTTAATGGTCTCTCTATGCCCTGCCCACTCGAATGCTGTGCACTCTCCAAGTCTCTGACACTAAAGTCTGAAGACAGTGTAACTTGTGATCTGTTTTATAGTCTTTAGGCAAGATTTGGACGGATGGGGTTTTACGCCATATTCAGTATCACTGAGTCTAAAGTTGAAATTAAGACCTCCTCAATCTTACAAACCAAATTATGTACTCATTCTCTTTCATTCCATCACTATTTATTAGGCATCCATTCTATTCCAGACACTGGACTCAGTTTTAAGAAAAATAAGATGTGATCTCATTGTGGAATGAACTCATAGACTTTGGACTTTCAGAACATAATAAGCAAGATTTTGTAATACTATTTGAAAAGAGTTGTAAATAAGATGTACACCAAGTATCTTTGGAGATGTACACCAGAGAGAAAATGACAAATTCTCTCCTGGAGGAGTTGGGAAGGCTTTAGCAAGAAGATGACATTTGAGCAGTGAAGGTACTTAAAACACAGTTGTTAGAAAAGATCAATTTCACCTAGAGGCAGAAGACACTCTGCTGCTATATAAGGGACAATGTATTCCATCAGCTCTGTTTTCTAGGTATAACATTTCTAAGAAAACTTAGAAATATCAGAACTGAAATAGAGGCTGAACTTAACAGTTACTGAAAGGACTGAGAGTTTTGAAATGACCAGCATCTGCTTCTAAGGAAATATTCAGGGATTTTATCTGCCTACTTTAAAAGTATAGTGGCACATCAGGGTTATCTCATTTTAAGATCCAAAATAATGGACTTTAGTTTTTGTTACTCTTTTAGTTTTATCATTGCCTTCTGCAATAAATAGATTTTAAAATTAGTATCAGTACTTTTGGACTGCTACAACTGAGTTCCAAAAACTGGGTGGCTTACAGACAATAGAAATTTATTTCTCACAGTGCTGGAGGACGGGAAGTCCATGATCAACGTGCTGGCAGATTCAGTGTATGGTGAGGATCTGCTTTCTGATTCACAGATGGATGTTTTTTTGCTATAACCTCACATGGTAGAAGGGGTGCAGGAACCTCGCTAGGGTCTCTTTTAGAAAGGCACAGCTACCATTCCGAGAGCTCCACTGTCATGACCTAATCACCTCCCAAGGTGCACCATCAAACACCATCACAATGGGGATTAAGCTTCAATATAT
Organism: Prionailurus bengalensis; assembly: GCF_016509475.1. NCBI lineage: Eukaryota > Metazoa > Chordata > Mammalia > Carnivora > Felidae > Prionailurus > Prionailurus bengalensis. Next base: position 150,017,130 of record NC_057343.1, on the reverse strand, counting down.
GAATTTTAGGGACACAACCAACATGCAGTCGATGGCAACATCTGCCTAGGGGTTCTTCCATCTGGCACTATTAACATTTTTTTCAAAGTTTTCCTTTAAATTCCAGTTAACTAACATACAGCGTAATATTAGCTTCAGGTGAACAATATAGGGATTCAACAATTCCATACAACACCTATGGCACTATTAACATTTGAAGCTAGCTTAATCTTTTGTTGTGCATGGGCTGTTCTGTGTTTTGTATTCTGGTTAGCAGCATCTCTAGCCTTTGCTTTTTAGAAGTCAGTAGAACCCCCTGGTTTGTGACGACCAAATATATTTCCAGACATTACCAACTGTCGGGGGGGGGGGGGCGGCAAGATCATCTCAGTTGAGAATTACAGATTTAACTTAATCCCAATGTTTTTAAGACCACTTTATCTTTCTTTTTAAAATCAGATTTTGACCCAGAATCTCTCTTGTCATATAGCGTATTATTATTATTACTGTCATTATTATTTTGTGTCTGGATGGTTACTAACAACATAATTTTCTAAGCAAGGAGAAGTGTTAACTTTCATCACATCTAGGATTTTCTTAGGCAATTGAGCCTGGCTTGGATAATTCACTGAGTGATACAGATCACCTGTAACTCCCTCAGAGGACCAGATACATTAGATGATTTTAAATAGAATCATAGGAAAAGCACAGGCTCAAGGTGTATTGCTACCCCTGTCTTGCTACCCCTGGGTCATGTCTCGTGCATAATGTTTCCACGATACAACAGAACACTGCTTGAAATTCTTTTGTGAGCTTATAGGTTATAACGTATTTCCCCAGTTAGTGGTGGGGAGGGGCAGATGAACAGTAAAAAAACTGCGTGGTAGGAAGAACCGATCCCACTTCAGTCTGAACGAGCTGTGAATGCCTCCTACTCCCATCTAATAGAGGCAGCAAATCATAAGAAAATGGAAAAAATAGTTATTGCTCAGAGACTTCTTTGAGATGCTTCCCAATTTAAAACTAGGGGCAGTCAGGCCAGGATACAATACTAAGAACAGAAATAAAACCGCATATTTACCACTTCAGCGCTACTTCTTGATATGAGGGAAAAAAAATCTCTTTGCTTACCCTCTGCACTCTCGAGGTTTCTTCATTAAATTGTCAAAAGTTCCATTGAGCACCACAGAAATTGAGTTTCCTGTTTTCAGAGCAAAAGGGAGAACGTTGAATGAATGGTGAATGAACACGGTGCGTTAAAGAAAACTAAGTTCAGCAATCACGTTATGAAATGCAGGATACTCACAGAGAAAGAATCATCCTAAAGTCTGTCTCATTTTTCTAGTTTAGTATTTTATGTATGTGCGAACACATGGAAAACATTTTGAACCAGTTCTCTTCTTAAAGAGAGACCTGTGAAAATTGCACAACTTAGCTAATCAAAATGAGCGATAGCCCAGTTGCCAAAGAATGCTCGTTTGAAATTCCGTTCTAGAATCTCCTCTTTAGCATCTATTAAACACAGCTCCATTGGGGTGCTGAGTACAAAATTAAAAAAAAATCTGTACAAATACTTTCTGGTTTTCGAAGAGCTTCTAATTTACACTGAAAAACTAAATATTTATATAGAGTATTAGTGGTAAGAAAATCAGTGGAGATATATATTTTTTAAATATTCCAACATTTAAATTAATGATAAATACCATATAGTTACAGAGGGAGGCTTTTCTGCAACTGTTTGGAGGACAAAATCTAGTTGCATTTATATAATGATGAAATTCTAGGCATGAGGTCCATTTTTTTGTACAAAGTCTAGAGTAAAAACCAGGATGATATGGGTGCTCATCTACAGATCTATTTTTATTTTATTTTGCTTTTTACTAAAGCAGGCAGGCACATTTTTAATGAGTTATATAGTGCTGTAACATCTCTCCCCACTTTCCTTCCATATGCATATTCCATTCTCCAGAAAAAAAATCTGCAATTCATAGTTATTTTTTCTTGAATTTAACTCATAGTTCTATATACTATACTAATTTTTCTATTGTTTAATTTATAGATTTTGGTCATAGTTTATTGACTTATAATAGTTTAGTGTGCTAGGTCTCATGTGACACCCAATTAGTTCAATTAGATGAAGATGGAAATTGCTAGATAGGTGTCTAATGAAGCTTCCTAAAAAGGGGAGTGAATCAGCTGGCAGGCACTGCTTACAATTCCCTCTAAATCTTTTCTTCTTCTGGGAAGAAGGAAATAGTGACTAATTGCAGCACCTTTCTTGTGATCATGAAATCACACCAAGAAAAGGAGAGGTTGTCAGCAGAAATGCAGCCCATAGTAGTCCTCAATGACATCCATGTTCTAATCCCAGGAATGTGTGACTATGTTGCTTTACGTGGCAAAAAGGGCTTTGCAGGTGTGATTAAGGATATGGATACATGATTCTTTAAAAGCAAAGACCTTTCCTAGCTGTGGTCAGAAAGAGACATGATAATTTAAGAAGGGTTAGAGAGAAACCTACTTTTTTAAAAACAAAAAAAACTCTATTTATGAAGAACATCTGACTTTCTTAAAGATGTAAGCATTTTTTTTTCACAGTTATGGTTCTAGAGAGCTGGTGATTCCAGTGTTCAAGAAGTGTATTTAAAAAAATAAGTATATATCAAAATTAATTGCAAAAACAAACCCACACCAACCACACACAGCTGAATGAATGAATGCATGAATGAATAAATAAATAAATAAATAAAGCCAGCTTTTAGTTGTCTTGGAATGTACTGCCATGGATTTCAGCTGTTCTTTGAAAAAGGCTCACCACTTCTTTGGAAATCACTAGAGATGGAGTCAGTCACAGAAGGAAATGTCTTTTAACAAGCAAGCTGCTTGTGATGATTACATTTATATGTCAGCTTGACCACAGGGGGCCTGGATATCTGGTCAAATATTATTCTGGGTGTTTCTGTGAGGGTATTTTGTACGAGCTTAACATTTATGTATGTATGTTTTGTTTCAAGTTTCTATTTAAATGCTAGTTAATTAACATGCAGTGTAATATTAGTTCCAGAAGTAGAATTTAGTGATTCATCACTTATATATAATACTCAATGGATGGGCTTAACATTTAAATTGGGGGCGCCTGGGTGGCTCAGTCGATTAAGCGGCCGACTTCGGCTCAGGTCATGATCTCACGGTCGGTGAGTTCGAGCCCCCCATCGGGCTCTGTGCTGACCCCCCCCCCCCCCCCCCCCCCCCCCCGCCTTGGAGCCTGGAGCCTGTTTCAGATTCTGTGTCTCCCTCTCTCTGACCCTACCCCATTCATGCTCTGTCTCTCTCTGTCTCAAAAATAAATAAACGTTAAAAAAATTAAAAAAATAAATTGGTAGACTGAGCAAAGCAATTTGTCGTCTGTCATCCAATGAACTGAAGGCCTAAATAGACAAAAAAGGCCAGTCCTCCCCTACCTAAGAAAAATTCTTACTGCCTTCCTACCTTTGGGCTGTGACATCAGCATTTTCCCTTCTTTGGATATCAACTGAAACACAGGCTTTTTCTGGTTCTTGAGCTTGCCAGTGTTTGGACTATAGACATTAGTTTTGAGTCCTGTTCCCCCCGCTCCAGTGTCGGTTCTTGAGTTCTGCCAAGAAATAATTTGGAGCCAAACTCTTAAGCAAGCTAGTGTTTAACAGGGGTCAAAGCTAAAGTACACCCTAAAGGTGGGAAAGGAGACAAGCCCAGAAGCGGCATCTTACTGGGGTAAGGGGGGCCTTACCTGAATCTGGGTTGAAGAGTCTCACTATGGGCGGTCTTTGTTCTCCAATCACCTGGGAGTCTCCTCCTACAAGTCAGTAGAGGGTAGTCTATGACCAAGTATGGTCCTTAGGGGACCAGTCATGGCAGCCATCCCCCTCAAGGCAGGTCAAAACCATGAGGTAAATGTATTGTAATGAAGCTAAAGGTTACTTTAGGGCAGTAGTTATGGGGAAGAGTGCACACGTGTGCCCCAGGGTTTTTACCACCAATTGTGGGAAACTTTCCCTTTGCAGCCCTGCAGGTGGTTAGAGGTTTCTATCTTTTAGATATCTTTTTGAGTTTTATCTTTTTCAGTGGTTGTTAAGTCCCATTCTTTGCTCTAATCTAAGTGCCTACTCTGTCAGAACTACTAGAACTATACCATTGGCTCTCTTGAGTCTTTAGCTTACCATTGCAGATCTTGGGACTTGTCATCCCCTATAATTGAAAGAGTCAATTCCTTATAATAAATGTCTTTTCCTGTCTCTTTCCCTCTTCTCTTTTCCCTACATACACACACACACACACACACACACACACACACACACACACACACACAATTGGTTTTGTTTCTCTAATAAACAACTTGAGTAAAACTACTTGCTTCTTAGAAAATACAATAAGATTACAAGGCCCAGCTGGTTGAGTAAATGGTTCACCACCAATTCACAGGGAGTTTACAGGCTGATGAGATCAGCAGTTGTTGGCCTATGGCGCACAAAATAAGAGCATTCACTGAAAGTGGAAAAAGAATATTGAGGGGAAGGATGTTTCCCTCAGTTCCCACTCAGCCTTTTAGCTTACTAACAGTAAAGAATGTGTTCTGCAACATCTCAGGGAAAACATTTGAAACGATTGTAAAAAAAGTCTACCTACCTAGTATTACTTCCCAGAAAGGCTGTCTCTGAAAAGAAAGAGGAACCCACACAACGTTTCACTGGAGGGGAGGAGGAAGCATTCTGTCTCCCATACACTTTGGCTCCTATATAAGACATCATCCAGGAGACTGTTCTACCAAAGCTCCACCCCACCCCCACCCACACTCCAGTCATGTCTCTCATAGGATGGTAACTGAGATGTGGAAAGATACTTGAAGCACATCTCAAAGTTAATGGAACCATGCAACACTTGTATAGTCAGATGGAGGAAAAGTAAACCTGCTCAAAAATATCATTGTAAGTCACATTTGCATTGACATCATTTTTATAAAATAGTATCTCACTGTGGGAAGTCTGCTTTGACTTTTCTCTGCTTTATCCACAAACATTCCTCCAAATACAAATAACTGTTGAAATTCAGGCAGTGAGTTGGCTGTCTCTGTGTGTTCAAGATTGGCTTTAAATCTCAGGACATACCCAGAAGAGAAGTATTTACCATTGAACTGGTGGAACTTGGTTCCCTTTTTGCTCCACTAATAAAACAAACCAAAAGCCAAGGAATTTAGGTGGTCTCTAGAAACTGAGGATGGCAACGAAACCAATTCTTCCCTAATGCCTCAGTAAGGAATGCAATCCTACTGACACTTTAATTTTAGTTTAGTAAGACTCATGTTGGACGTCTGACCTATGGAACTATAAGATAGTAAATTTGTAATTTTAAGCCACTTAATTTGTAGTAGTTTATTATGACAAAAGAGAAAGTTAATGTAGAAGCCAATTGTCAGAATACAGAAGAAAAATAGAAGGAACCTAGGACAATAATGATCGCCTGTAGCAAAGGAAGACTACATTTAAACATTGTGTGTTTGAGAGAGAGAAAATGAAATCTCCATCTTCTATATGCCATTGTTTTGTAAGTCTCATTATTAAGATCCATTTTTTCACTAATACAATGAGGAGTTCTCTTATACATTCTTTTCTCTTCCCTCATCCTCTAAATTAATAGTTTAATTTTTGCTGAAGTGAATATTCAGTGTTTATATTATTAAAACAATATAAGTAATTATTTTTGAGCTAAGAAATCTACTATTATATCTTTTCCTCCTTTGAAGAATATTTTATTTTCCAGAAGTGTGAGTGTATGTGTGTGTTTCTAAATAGTTAAAGCTATCAACTTAGCTATTAATTCTGTTTTTCTATTCTTGAGCATCTCCTGGAAGCTTCCATTTGCCTTTGCCATACAGACTGGTTATACTATGGGCTTGCTGGCCAACCTCTATTTTGAGGAATACTTTTGCCTCTTTTCTGTGTTGGATCCTCTGATTCTTGGATTCTTGGATTAATTTTCTTGGTTTACTTGTTTTGATGGAATATACAGTTTAATAGATTTCTGAGAAATCTACATGGAAAGTACATTTTTAAAGGATTACACATGTCTGAACCATTTTAATTCTTATTGCACACTTGACTGATATTTAGGATAGGTAGACATTATAAAGTATTATTTTCCTCAGGATTTTGTTCCATGTACAATAATTTTGTCATCATAATCATTATAATCATTTTGTTCCATAATTATATAACTTTTAATATTTGTATTGAAAAGTCCCATACTAATAGCATGAGCCATTTCTCTGGAAGCTGTTAATGTTCTCTTAGTATCAGGTTTCTGAAAATTCCCAGTGTTTCATCTTGTGGTGAAACTTTTCCCAATAATTGTGCTGGGTTCTTGGGGTTTTTTTCCCATATGTAGACTCATTTTCTTCAGTACTGGAATATGTTCTTATATTATTTCTTCAGAATGCTTTTTATCTTTTGCATTCCTAGTTCAGGGATTCCTATTAGATGCTAATTTTCTTGAACTTTTATTTCCTTTCCTCCTATTTTCTTTCTTTTGCATTTTTTTCTACTTACCATATTTCTTGAATTTTACTTTCCAACAGTTTGGCACTTCTGTTGATTTTTTCTTTATGGTTTCTTTAAAAAAATTTTTTAATGTTTATTTTTCAGAGAGAGAGAGAGAGAGAGAGAGAGAGAGAGACAGACAGAGCACATGGGGAGAGGGCTGAGAGGGAGACACAGCATCCAAAGCAGGCTCCAGGCTCTGAGCTGTCAGCACAGAGCCTGATGCAGGGCATGAACCCATGAGATCATGACTTGAGCTGAAGTTGGATGCTTAACTGACTGAGCCACCCAGGCACCCTTCTAATCATATTTTTAGCATCTTGCTATGATTCATGAATTAATGCATGTGTTTACTCTCTGTATATATTATCTCTAAGCTGTTTCTTCTGTTTGTCCATTGTCTTGGTTTGTAATAGTGGAAGTTTGGTAAATTTTTCACAGTGTGTTCTAGTTTCACTCATATTTAAATCAGTAATTAAGGAAAATTTAGAAGTTTTATGGTCCTGCTCAGCCTTGTCTACAGATTGGTTTTACTGGAACGATTCTTCCAGTGGAAGACCCTTAAATGCCGCTTTATGTAAGTCTCTTCTCTGATGTGTTCCCGGTTCCTCAGGAAAAGGTCTTTTAACCTCTTGCCTTGGGGCAATTAATATGCCCACTTGATTTATAATTAATCCTTTATTTTCAGTCCATCACAGCATTTTCTCTCTTTTCTGTGCCTATTTTTCTCAAGTCCAGATCTTTTCTGGTTCTATTTTTTTCTAGAGAATTATTTTCCCACTTCCTTCAAACATAAGAGAGCAGTATTTGCCTGGTTGAGACAGGAGGGAGGATCTTTACATGCTCTTCTTTAGATTTGTCATCTCTGCTTTACTGCAGACTCCTGTGGCAACTAGTGCTTTCAATTATGAAGCTTTCTGGGGATTTGCAGAGCAAATGAGCTTGAGTCTTGTTGACATCTTCATTCACCTTTCTGTCCTCTATAAATTCAGTTTGTACTTTTTAATCTGTCATTCCTTTTAAAAAATCCTTATTTATCTATTGGGAGAGAGAGAGAGAGAGAGAGAGAGAGCGAGCAGTCAGGGGAGGGGCAGAGAGAGAGACAGAGAATCCCTAGCAGGGTTGGAACTCAGGAACCAGAGCTAAAATCAAGGGTCAGATGCTTAACTGACTGAGCCACTCTGGCTCCCCATAATCTTTCATTCTTTATATGTGGTGTTTTGCATTATAGATATCTACTAATTTCTTTGAAGATGAAGTTGGTGGATCCCATTCTAACTTGAATTGTATTTTGTTACTTTGATTTGCATTTTTAAATAAGCATAAAATAGAGTTTTTGCCTTTATCTTAAAGCTGAAATTCCATTTTAGATATTTAATGATATAACAACATTTCTAAATAAGTGGCATGATTTTTTTAAAATAAAGTCTTTTTTTAGCAAATAACTTAAAAGTTACCTACTATACAGAAGCAAAACAATAGTTTAATTAATTTTAGTTGCTTAATTTTAATTAGTTAACATCAGAACATGAACAGTTTTAATCATATAATTTGTTTAAAAAGTCTGTTCAAAAATTAAAGGGCAGGTAAATTTACACATCATTTAGGCAAAACCACTGACTTAGAAATGATAGTTCTCAAAATATTAAGTTCACAGTCTTTGTGGCTGTGGCAGTATGAACAAGGCCACTGATCACAGAAATCTCAATATTGTGTTTGTCTCCACTGTATAGCTTTATATTTTGCTTGTATTTTATGGTAACATAAAGGGAACAGATTAGTGAGTGAACAAGTAGAGGTCAGAAATATAAGAAAAAAACCAAAGCATGAGGAAGGAAACAATAATACATTTAAAATTTTTTAAATGTTTATTTATTTTTGAGAGACAGAGAATGAGTGGGGGAGGAGCAGACAGAGAGGGAGACAAAGAATCGAAGCAGGCTCCAGGCTCTGAGCTATCAGCACACAGCCTGACGTGGTGGTTGAACCCACAAACTATGAGATCATGACCTGAGCCGAAGTTGGATGCTTAACCGACTGAGCCACCCAGGCGCCCTAACAATAATACATTTTAGAGTCAGATGTGTATGATAAGACAAAGAAATACAGAAAGACCCTGAGATCTACCATTAACAAACTAGTCACTAATGTACTTTCACATCTCTATTTCCATGTTTTACTGTATACCATTATCTAAATTTGAAATGCTTGAATAGAAGTTTGGGAGGTTGTCCGTGTGTGTGTTGATACTTGAACCTAATTTAGAAACCAAATTTGGGGCGCCTGGGTGGTGCAGTCGGTTGAGCGTCCGACTTCAGCCAGGTCACAATCTCGCGGTCCGTGAGTTCGAGCCCCGCTCGGGCTCTGGGCTGATGGCTCAGAGCCTGGAGCCTGTTTCCGATTCTGTGTCTCCCTCTCTCTCTGCCCCTCCCCCGTTCATGCTCTGTCTCTCTCTGTCCCAAAAATAAATAAACGTTGAAAAAAAAATTAAAAAAAAAAAGAAACCAAATTATGTTTTATACTATTCGTATAGTATTTCTATTTGCATTAATTCCTTAGGTGGATTACAAACTGGCTTTATATCCCAACATATAGCAAAATGCCTATATATGGAAGCTATTTCATAAGTCTTTGAATTGAAGTTCACAGCAAATCCCCACATTAACTAAGCCCACAGCAAATCCCCAGTAATCTTAACTTATAAGGTCATCATTTTCTATGCCATTTTTGAAAACAGTTTCACCATTTTAAATTTGTTTTCATTCAAAACCTAAGTATAAAGGAAATGTCTTATGTATTGGCAGTATGATTTTAATTCTTGTTTCTCTCTCAGCACTTCTCACAATGTCTTCCGCATAGAAAATTCAATGTGCCTGGGTTTATAGAACAAATTGCAAAGAGATGCACTTAGGTAGAGGGCAAAAGAGTACGAAAAATGTATACTGACAATGAAATCAAAAGACAGAACTATATCTCTATTTTCTTGGTGAATCATCACAAAAGATATAATCAAAACCAAAGTATTTTATGCTATTGTAATTTATAAACACTGAGATGTCAGTCTACCTTGTGTAGCAGGTATTCCTGTGTGTGAGTGTGAGTGGAAAGCACAGGGAGGCTAACACTTATTCAAAAATCACCTGGCACTAAGTGACAAATTTATTGTTAATAATATTATTATAATTATTAATATTCTTATTATCATATTATTATATTAGTGGTGATGATGAGGGTAGATATGGCTGCCAAGTATTTATGTTTTCATAAGTACAGTTACACAAGGGAATATCATATCTAAATACTAGTCCTGTGCACTTGATGAATGTGAATGGCCTGGTCACTTTTCCCTACTCTTAAGCAATACTATTAATTTCAGAACCTGGGGATAGGAACTGTGTGAAAGAAAACATTTCTTTTTGGAGCAATTCCTTTTAGCATTATATATAACACAAAGGTTATAAGGAAGCCGTGTGCTGATATGGGGATAAGAAATAAATACCATACTTGCTAACTCTAATAATTTAACAATGGAATAAAAAGAATATTTAATTATCACAGGGAATTATTTATTATTATTAACTTCTTTAGGTGATGCTGAAAAGAAGAGCAAAATAAAGGGAATTTTGGTTTCAGAATAGGTGAGTCTAGAACAATTATATATAAAGATAGATTTAAAATACTCAGAGTTTAAGGGTACCTGGGTGGCTCAGTCCACGAAGCATCTGGCTTCAGATCCAGTCATGATCTCACACTTCATGAGTTTGAGCCCAGCATCGGGCTCTGCGCTAAGAGTGAGAGTAGAGAGCCTGCTTGGCATTTTCCCTCTTTCTCTGCCCCTCACCCACTCATACTGTCTCTCATTCTCAAAAATTGATAAATGTTTTTTAAAAATGCTCAAAGTTTAAATAACATAAATAGCTGATGACTTCCTATGATGAGCATCATCATAGAGGAAATCTTTACCCTGTAATTTATCTCATTGTGAATATGTTTAAAAATTTTTTTAAATGTTTATTTACTTTTGATAGAGACTGTGTGATAGGGGGAGGGGCAGAGAGAGGGAGACACAGAATCCAAAGGGGGCTCCAGGCTCTGAGATGTCAGTACAGAGCCCCACGTTGGGCTGGAGCCCACCAGCTGTGAGATCATGACCTGAGCCAAAGTCTGACACTTAACTGACTGAACCACCCAGACACCCCTGATTATGAATACCAAATTGGCTGAATTGATTATATCCCATACATATCTTTCATTATTATTGATATCAAGCACATAAAGCACATGAGATCTTATGCATATGGTTCTTTCTTTTTAAGCTTTAGATTGAAAATCTTACTCAACTTCTAGGTTATTCGTTGCTGAAGTTTTTAACTTCTCTGTTTTAGAAGTAAACATGATACAAATTAAATTTTCTTATGTGCTAAATTGTTCCTCTTAGGAACATTTTGCTTTGTCCCATGTTTCCTTTCATCAAAAGTACTTTAAAACTACTTGTGGAGATAGAAAATTAGTATGTAACATGTCCATATTTTAATTTCTAAGTCTTGAAAAATCAATTGAATTTAAAACAGTAAAATGAACCTAACAAACAGCAGTGTGACTGGTATCACTTCTTCCCATAATCAAAGTTATTGAGAAATATTTATCAACATGAATCCCCTTAGTCCCAGATGCCTATATGATATGGTGTTTGCCTTTAATAAGTGCAATATATTTTTTTCTAGACTCCAAGTTCTCATTCAACTGGGCTATATTTTCATCATCATTATCATAATAATTATAAATATTAAGCACTAAATGCATGTGAATCACGCTGCTAAGGTTCTTACATGTGTATTCCTCACTTAATACGGGTAATGATGCTATGAGGTAGTTATTACCTCTATCATCCAGGTAGGGAGAGTAAGGTACATGGAGAAGGTTGGACATCATCCGGGGTCTACAGAGAGTAGTACTAGAAGAAGACTCAAATTTGGATAGTAGGATCAGGAACAATTGCCCTCTTGAAGATCTTCAGAGATGGATGTATTTTAACTTCAAAATGTAAAAAAAAAGGATTGGATTAGACATTGAAGTAGAGCTGAAAATAATAATCTGTAATCACAAAATATTTGTTAGAATTGTAATGGGACACTGAAGTCTTATTAAGGTGCTCACTTGTACTTCCTTTTTAAAAAATCTATTTTATCTCAATTTATCTCACCTTAAATACATCTGAGTAGACTTCAGCATGTTAGGAAATGTAGTCTTTTGCAGAACTTCTGTAAGTTAAAATTAAATATTCAAAATGAAAATAGAATGATAAACATAGTGTTTTATTTACAATATATTATTTATGAGAATTAAAAGTCAATATAGAAATTTGCATATCTAGGGTCTCCCGGGTGGCTCAGTCGGTTAAGCGTCTGACTTCAGCTCAGGTCACGATCTCATGGTTTGTGGGTTCGAGCCCTGTGTTGGGCTCTCTACTGGCAGCTCAGAGCCTGGAGCCTGTTTCAGATCTGTTCTCCCTCTCTTTCTCTCTGTCCCTCCCCTGCTCGCACTCTGTCTTTCTCCCTCAAAAATAAAGAAACATAAAAAAAATTTTCCATATCTAATTTTTCATGGATATTGGTTTTTCTCAAATGATAAGTAATTTTGGAGAATGTTACCTTTTTAAGTTACTTTAAAATTCATTCAAGGGTTTACTGACACAAATTGTAATAACATAACATTAAAGTATTATGAATCAGAGTTAAATATGAAAGTATTTGTTTTTTAAACTTGAGTAGAGATAAATCCATTTTGAAAATAATGTTTATATTTAAATAAAGAGCAGATGTAAATGACTTGACATGAACTGACAATTTGTTTTTACAATTTACTATTCCACAAAAAGTTCAAATGACTCCCTGAGGTAAATTTTCTATGTGTAATGATGGTTCAATTTAATTGTTTACTAACAGATATGAATTCACACATAAAGTTCAGTTTTTTAATTTATTTTCTTAATTTTTAAATTTTTATTTATTTTTAATTTTTAATGCTTTTTAATTTTATTTTAGAGAGAGAGAGAGTCAGAGTGCAAGCGGGAGAGGGGCAGAAAGAGAGGGAGACACAGAAACCGAAGGAGGTTCCAGGCTCTGACCTGTTAGCACAGAGCCTGATGCGGGGTTTGAACTCATGAACTGTGAAATCATGACCTGAGCTGAGGGCAGATGCCCAACCGACTGAGCCACCTAGCTGCCCCAATTTTTTAATTTAGAATGTTAAAGTTAAAATCCACAGATCAGTGTGTGTGTGTGTTTGTGTGTGAGATTGTAGTCCATGATTTTCCTAATCAACTTAAAAAAAAGTGTTCATATTAATCTTTCACTGACATATATTGATGAGGGAACATAAGGCAAGCTGAGGGCAAAGTATAAGTTACCACACACCCCCAGCCCCGGTGGAATATGTGTAATATTCCTCGGACACTCCTGGTTACCCAATAACAAAAGAAAAGGTGTAAGTGCTTGCCATGGTAATGTGGGAAATGAAGGCAATTGAAAAATTAAATCCCTTTTCTGCCTACAGCCCACTGACAAGTCTTTGAAACAGGCACAGTGACCTCCCTCTAGGAGCTCAGCTGCCTCGATGATGACACTTTGTTAGGGGCAAAAGGGAATCTTGACTTAACATTATCCTGATCCCCCCCCCCCCCCCCAGGATCCTGTAAGTCTACTTTAACATATAAAAAATTCTTTTGGAAACTTCTTTTATCTCAACAACCCCAAGATATATGCTGGCAATCATACTCCAAGCTTATGGCCCCCTGATATACATCTGAAGGTTCTCATAAATGAGGTTTTACAAATGGTAATAAATGGCATTTTCATAACAGCTGCTGGCCCCTCAAGGGTCTGGTAACTTTGCTTCCAAAATTCCTTAGAGACTGTATCCCTAACTCCCTCCCAACCTGAAGAATATAATCAGTTAGCCGTCACAACCCCAGTGCAGATCTTTCTGCCCACAGGTCTTGTCCCCAGGCTTTAATAAAATAATCTTTTTGCACCAAAGATGTCTTCAAGAATTCTTTCTTGGCTGTCAGCTCTGAACCCCACCATCACCCCAAAACATCATCAATGGTGATGTGGGAAACAAAGGCAAATGCAAAATTAAATTCCATTACTGCCTACAGCTCATTGACAAGTCCTTGAAACAGGCAGAGTGATCTCCCTCTAGGGATTCAGCTGCCTCAATCATGACTTAACATTATCCTGATCCCCAAGGATCCTGTAAGTCTCCTTAAATGCATAAAAATTTCTCCGCAAACCTCCGTTATCTTTAACCCCCAAATATATGTTGGCAATTATACTCAAGTGTATGGCCCCTGATATACATCTGAAGGGTCTCATGACTGAGATTTTACTAAACCATAATAAATGATGTTTTCCCAACAACAGCTAGCCCCTCAAATCCTGGAAACCTTGCTTCCCAAATTTCTTACAGACTTTCGCTGTCCCTAACTCCCTCCCAACCTGAGAGTATATAATCAGTCACTCTTCACAACTCTAGTGCAGCTTTTTCTGCCTACAGGTCCTCTCCCCGGGCTTTAATAAAATCACCTTTTTTTGCACCAAAGATATCTTCACGAATTCTTTCTTGGCCGCCAGCTATGAACCTCACCATCACCCCCAAGCCCCATCATATATCACTATATTTTATGTAAATTTTTGAACTTTCACTAGGCATCACCCGATACTTTCTATTCATCTCTCATAAATTTGTAAACAGGCTGTTCTTCTACCATGTTCTTATTTCTCTCACCTTTCTTGATGGATGCTGCACATGAAGTTACTTTAGACATCTCACAACGCTCTGAAATCGAGTTTACTGAGACATTTAAAAATGATATTATTTATATTAACGTGCCAGTTATGAATTTAGTCTCTCAGCTTTAAATCCACATTGGATTGCCTTTTCTGTGACTCGAGCTGGATCCTGGAACTATTCCTTTTTTGCCAGCCATCTTGAGACGAAGCTTTGTCAGTTGTGTGCATTAGAGGGACATGGGAGAGCAAAGAGATTTCTCTTCTGGAGCTACGTGGGTTGCTATAAGCAGGATCCTAGAGTGCATATGGTTTCTGAAGTGACCTGAACTTGCAGCAGTGACCTGAACTTGCAGCTTCTGTAGGACTAGGCTTCTGGAGGATCTTGCTGAATACAGTCAGGTAGAGTGGTACCTTCTCTGAATGGCCTGCCCATTGGTAGTGTTTAGGAGGAAGAGCTTCCTCTGCCCTGTGGTCCTTCTAGCAGAACTTAAAATCAAATTGACATGAAACAAATTAACACGAAAAAAACCCAAATTTAGTAGGTTACCTATGGGAAATCCACATAGATATGAAATTCCAAAGGTCACACGTGTCTCATATGAGCTAAGGAGAGGAGTATGAGGCTGAAGATACAAAGGGGAGAGAACTCATTAGCTAGAAGGTGAAAGGACATGTTTGGAAAACCAAGATTGCTCTATTATGAAAATAAATTCCTTAGGTAAAAGGGAGTCTCTGTTAATAGCTCTCTTTCTATTATAGGATCTCCATAGGATCTCTGTCTGGGGGAGACAGAGAGATTTTCCTGTATCTTCTGGATTTTGATTATTTTTAACTCAAAATAATCTTTATGCCACAGTGGCCCATCTTGGGGCAGTCTGCCCTGAGTCCCTGCTGTAGCCTCACTGAATGTCTCCACTACCCAGAGTAACAGCTATTTACTTTCCAAGAAGGTCTGGAACTCAGCCCTTTTAAATGACCAGCATGGGGAGGGAATTCTTCCATGTGTGTTCCTTTCCTAGGGTGCTCTGTCTGAGCCCTAGGGGTAGTAGCTCTCTTCTACATCTTTTACTCTTATGTTCTTTAGAGTTCTTTTACTCCTTTCTAGCCAATCCTCTTTTCTCTAATTTTCTATTATAATTGGCAATTCTTTATATTAAACTTTCCCTGTTCAAATTACTGTATAGTTTGTCTTCTGGTTAGACTCTCATTATTAATATAATCAATAATAAACTATTATATATAATATACATCTTCAGTAAGACTGAAGATTCTTCAGTGTATATTGTTGAAGAGGTGTCTATGTATAAGATATGCCTACAATGATGAGGGACCATGAGGCAGGCTGAGGGGCGAAGCATAAGCTAGCAACACTCCCAACCCCCACCCAGGTGGAATCTGTGTGATATTCCTTGGACACTCCCAGCTACCCAAAAACAAAAGAAAGGAGTTTAAGTGCTTGTCATGGTGATGTGGGAAACTAAGGCAAATGAAAAATTAAATTCCCTTACTGCCTACAGCCCACTGACAAGTCCTTGAAACAGGCAAAGTGAGCTCCCTCTAGGGGCTCAGCTGTCTTGATTATAACACTTCACTAGGGCAAAAGAGAACCTTGGCTTAACATTGTTTCAACCTTGAGGATCCTGTAAGTCTATTTCCTCAACTGGCCACGATATATGCTAGAAATCCTGCTCTAAGCTTATGTCCCATTCCCACCCCCCACCCCAAATGCATCTGAGAGGTCTCATGACTGAGGTTTTATTAAACGGTGCTAAATGGTGTTTCCCTAGCAACAGCTAGCTCCTCAACGTGCTGGAAACCTTGCTTCCAAAATACCTTAGAGACTTACTCTATCCCTGTCCTCTTCCAACCTGAGGGTATATAATGAGTTACCCATCACAACCCCAGGGCAGCTCTTCCTGCCATGGGTCCCATCCCCATGCTTTAATAAAATCACCTTTTTGCACCAAAGATGTCTACAAGAATTCTTTCTTGGCCATTGGCTCCATACCACCCCACAAACCCCCACCCCCAAAAAACTTCTTCAGATGATACCTTTGGAGTAGATGGAAGACCAGGAACTCACCAAACCAGCATTTATTTATAATACAACTTCCTTATAATAACTTAGTTTACTGTGACCTTGGAACATATCTAATAAGGCACTGGAAAGCATTTAATTAATGGAGGTAACTCACCTAGGCAAATAAATTAATCCAAATAATCACAACAAGACAGTTTTAAACATATCAACCTGGCAAGTTCCTTGTCAATTTTATTTTCATATTGAAATAAATAAATTTAATGCATGAATGTGTAGGAGTAGTTATTCCTAGGCAATTTTATATCCCTGTTATTAGCAAGTGATGCATGAGTCCAGGCAGACTTCAAAGGTTTAAAACTGAAAGGTACTTAAAAGGTATTTTACTTCAAATATCTCCACTCTAAAAATGCCTATTAAGGTAGGAGTCAATGGAATCCTAAGTAGAACAAAGTAAACACTAATCAAGGAGTGACTTCATCATCTAGGCATTCTTAGCAGCTAGCACAGGTCCTCATGCATTTTGGGCACTTAATAAAATGTGTTAAATGGATGGGTGGATTTAGCTATATGTGTCTAGGATTTTCCTTTTCTTTTTATAAAGTAAAATGTTAAAAGAAGAAGAGTTTAAAACTATATTATGTATCTATTATAGAAACTAATCTTTGCTTATGAAGTATAGCCCTAATTGTAGGTAGTCAGGTAGTAGCTGTTTTCACTCTTTACTGGCAACATGAAGAGAGTGGAAAAGATAGAAGCTTTGTTTTTTAAACTTTGGAAATTGTTCATAGGTTTTATAACATTGGAAAGTCACTATTATCACTACTAGTCACCTCTTGACTTGCTATCAGTAGGTCAAATTTTTACCATGTGTTTATTTTACATTTTCTTTCTATATAAACAGTTGCATTCTAGTAGCTACTAGGAAAATTCTTGTCTTCTAAGGAGTCAGTATAGTGGGGTGAAAAGAATTACCATGAGGTAAAATATATGGGTTCTTGTTCCCAGTCCTCTGCATTCCCCATCGAGCCCCATCCCACACCACTCCATCTCTGGTCTCTAGGACAAAG
Source organism: Prionailurus bengalensis (assembly GCF_016509475.1). NCBI lineage: Eukaryota > Metazoa > Chordata > Mammalia > Carnivora > Felidae > Prionailurus > Prionailurus bengalensis. The sequence continues at coordinate 149,999,678 of NC_057343.1, read as the reverse complement.
TAAGATAAATATCAAAGTCTTAATTTCTCCATTGAATATGGCGAATTTGCTTTGTCTTATACCCCTTATGTTGTTTTGAGGACCCAAGAAGGTAGTATAATAATGTTTTAAAAATTAACTAATAATATGTATAAGTTTATACACATTGAATCTATGTGTATCCAGGGGATTAATGCCTCAAAGTACCTTGGGTGATTCTGATCTGAGTGATGCTACTTTGAGAGTTATTGCTCTAGTGTATGTCATTTTCAGGAGGGTGATGCTGGTTATAGCACGATAAGGCCATGCTATAAGGCATGGATAAAAGTAGGCTTCCACAAAGATAGTACAGGTATAATGATTAGTATTTTCATAGGAGCCTTTCTGGCAGTAGTGGGTGCTATGGAAGTATGTTGACATTATGATGTAGTAGACAAAAGCACAGGTTTGAAATCAATCCAGCATAAGTTAAGATCCACAATCTGTCCTTTACTAACTGAAATACTTTAGTCAAGGTATTTAATTTTCACTGATCTCATTTTTTCTCATCTTTAAAATGGGATAATAATGCTTAGAGTTGTGAGATATAAAGCGAACATCTCAAGCACTTATCACACAGTATATGGGGCATACTAATTCCCCTATTAACAATATCTCATTATATAATTAATCAGTCACTTTGCCCACAGATGACAAGTTGGACTGATTGTATATGCCAAAATTGGAATTTTTGTACAACTGCTTTAGGCACCTCTTCATTTTTCTAAAACCTTTGGATGCAGATCAGATCAGAATTGAGGTAAGGTGTTAAAATAACACAGAGTAGATGCACTTGGAATTCTGTTGAATTGACTTGGTCAGTAGTTCTTAATTTTATGTGCATAAAAATTACTTGGGGTGCTTCTTACAAATATAGATTCTTATATTGAATCTGTGTGTATCCAGGGGATTAATGCCTCAAAGTACCTTGGGTGATTCTGATCTGAGTGATGCTACTTTGAGAGTTATTGCTCTAGTGTATGTCATTTTCAGGAGGGTGATGCTGGTTATAACACGATTACAACATTTTCATTGTTTCATTCCAGCATAATCTATGATTTCTACTTTTTCTTCTAAAAGATTTCCCTTTGTTATATTAAGACAAATATTTTGGATCCACATAATAAGATACAGTTGAAATTGCTTCATTGTAAAAACAAATTCCAAATGTCATAATATAATAATAAGATTGAGACTTAGAGTCCAAAAAGACTTAAAGAAATAAAACCATGAAATATATATTTGCTTTATAAATATTTCTGTACACTTTGACTTGCTGTATTTTGTGATGTTGATTTGTTTTCCACTTGCATTTCTGACAGTTTTTAGAGGGTGGTCATGAAAACAGAAAACAGAAAAAGAATTAGTTTTGCTTGCTTTCCATAGATAACATAAAATCCCTGAGGACATTTGTAGTATTTGTTTTATTTGCTCAATCTTTGAGTTGTTTGCATAAGATATTCTGTAAATTTAGAGACTTGCTAACAATCATACTAATTTCATTGATTTCCTTCTGGTTCAAGTTGTCTGTTTTGATACTTGTGTTAATTAAGTTTTTTTTTTTTTTCAAATAGTAAAAGTCTTACCAAATTAAAAAAAAGGAAATTATTCATTTAAATGTGTTTATATAAGCACAACAACCTAATACTCATACTTAGAAGACTTTAGGATTAAGCTAAAGGATTTGTTGAGCAATTGAGATTAATATTATTTATCATCAACTATTATTGCACTAATAATAGTGATAATTTTGATGGTTAATATGGCTGAACCCTGATAATTTACCACTTACACTTCATTACAATTTGTGAAATTTTTATTTATTTTATTTTATTTTACTATTTTATTTTATTTTATTTTATTTTATTTTATTTTATTTTATTTTATTTTATTTTATGGATGAGGAAACAGGTTGAGAGTAGGATGCCCAAGTTTCCATAGGTTGTAAGTGGGATTTAAGATAGTTTATCTGATTCTGGAATTTGAAAATTTAAGTGATACACTAATAATTTGCTTTAAGAAACAAGAATAAGTTCTAAGTGTTAAGAAAAGAGAACACAAAATTTCAAGGATGAAATAAACTATTTTCTTTCATTTGGAAGGAAGTGGGAAATAAAAACATGAACTTAGTTCCCTTTAAATATCTAATTACTTTTCCTAGTAAATTCACAAATACATTCCAATTAACTTTATTTGAAAATTCACTGTTGCTAGGATAGAAATTGACAAAAGGTATCAATAGACACAGGCAAATAAGAGGAGATTCTTTAAAGTAACATCTGCAGGAAAATGGCTTCCACCTATAGCAGAACAGGGCAGCATCAACGCAACAAAGTTTGGCTTTCTTAGTCTGTGCAACTTCCTCAGAGGTCACACCTTGACAGGATGCCTCTATTTACCCTAAAAATCCTTTCAGGTCATCTGAAAAACTAATCCTGGGTTTTCCTCAAGTATTTTTTCTCTTGTACATACTTCTGACTGTACATATAGAAATGGTTGGGTCTGCTGACTTGCCAGGATTATGGGCAAGACTTAAAGCAACTGTCGAAATGGTCCTCAGGTAAGTGCATATTCACTCTGAGGATATACATATTCATGTCAATATGCATATCTATCACAACTGTAAGTTTTGAAATAAGTAAGGACCTTTCACAGCATATTCCTGTGTGAAGCCTTTGAATAGGGCAGAATTAGTCTTTGATTTCCCACACTAAGAAGAACCACATCTCAGGACCTTATTGAAATTCTATTTTCATGCACCTAAAATTATCTAAATGTTTGGCAAAATGAATGTAAAAATTACAGTTTATTCAGACATTGACTATTTAGATAGTTTGAATTTTACTAAACTTTAAACAAAATTAAGAAAAATCATTTTTTAGTTTATAAAGAAAATTTGAGAACACATAAAAAATTGATGTTTTTAATGGTAAGTTATAATGTATTTTCCTGAATACATCAGTGTTATGTTTAAATTTTGGGGAAGAGAGCTCAGGCAGAACAAAAAATTAAACTATTTGTTTTTATATTGAGCGTGGCTGTATTTATGTATTTTCTCAATAAATAAATGAAGGAAGGAAGGTATATTGGCAGGAAGGAATGATAAAGGAAAGAAGAAAGAGTGGGAGGAAGAGAAGAAGAAAGGGTGGAGGGAGGGAGGAAGGGAGAGGGAAGCAAGATGAAGATCAGAAGGTGGAGACTGGATAGAAAAAAGAGTAGAGTCAGAAGGGAGTTTATATATGAGTAAATGGCATGACTAAGAAACTAGCATTGAAATAAAAATAACAGCATTTAAACGTGAGAAATGATGAAGAACTTGCTTCCATAAAGGTAATGTGGAAGTAAAATATATCTAAGAAGAAATATTTTAGAGTAATAATTACATCCTAGGTATTGCAGTGGAAGTGTAAAGGTAAATGTAACGAGGTTTTTTTTTTTTTTCCTTTTTTTTGGTTTTGTTTTTATGTTGTATTTTTGTTGTTGTTGTTCTTGTTTTCCTTTTTAATAAAAAGAAATAACATAAAACCAAGGGCTGATGTTTGAGTGGGTTACCAGTTGACATTAAAAATTTACCAAAAAAATGGGGCGCCTGGGTGTCTCACTCTGTTGAGTGTCCAACTCTTGGTTTTAGCTCACATCATAATCCCATGGGTTCATGAGATCAAGCCCCACCTCGGGCTCTGCACTCACACTGCTGAGTCGCCTTGGGGTACTCTTTCTCGTTCTTTCTCTCCCCTTCCCTGCTCATGCTCTTTCTCTCTCAAAATAAATAAATAGACTTAAAAAAATTACCAAAAGTGACAAAGAAACTAAAGGATAAATGAAAAAATAGAGATGCAGTTGTCAAAATTATCATTCCATTAAAGAGACTAAATGCCCTCATCCTTCTTGTACTGAAAATAATATACATTAAGGAAAATGATGAAGTTATTTAAATACTTGGTTAAATTCACTTTTTAATAAGTTGATCAATATTTTTGAGCTGTACTTATATACCAGGCACTGTGTTAAATTGACTTTCAATAGTTGTTCAATTATATTAAATCAGATTTTTATATACCCTTAAGTCCTTCCTCATTTATTCCTCCATTGAAGTGTTTCCTCTACATTATATATAATTGTAAAATATCACTTGTGAGAAAACTTGGACCATTAAATTTTTATTTTCATCCTTTAGTAACCAACCATGGGGTTTTATATATCACCTACACAATGACAGGGCCAATTACAGTTTAAAAATCTTGAGTTGTTTTGTAAAACACTTTCTAATTTTCTGTTCTGATAATAGCATTACAGTCATAGCAAGAAGACTCTTAATGTAAAATGAAATTTACCTGAAGAATGTAAATGATGTCTTTATCAGGTGAATATCTTAAGTTGTTATCTTTCAACAAGAAAATTGACAAATCTCATTATCCATTATAATAAATACAATCTCTCCTTTTTTGAGGGTTGGTAAAATTGACATTACAGTTTCACAATAAATACTTCAAAACTAGAAATAAAAGTCACAATTTTTGCTTATTTTACATTAGAAAGTAAATATTCTCAAAAAGCTCTCTTTTTGAAGTTTGATAATCAAAATGTATGTGATTACTATCTCATACTATTATAAATGAATATGTATGAATATGAACATGTAAATGCAAATGTCCATCCTTAAATGATGGAAATTGGGATATGATAAGAAATTCTATTTGTTTACTTTATATACTAAAAGTTTTTTGATTTTAAGGTGTAAACATGGAATTTCCATTACTATGTCAAAACAGAAAAAAGAAAACACAAATAAGACAGTGTTGCTGACCAAAAATTATAGATAATTTTTAAATATTAAATTAAATTTTATATTAAATTAAATATTAAAGATAATATTTGTGCTCTTTTTCTATATAGACATAGAGTAATGAGTAAAAAATATGGTTTCTGTTTCTAAACATGAACTGAATAGGAAGGATTCATTATTAATATAGGATACTAGGATGAGTTTCCAGAAGATCAGTCCATTCATTTATTCATTCTTTCACTCAGTAAGTATTTACTGAGCACCTACTATATGAAACTCTCAGACTCTGTGGAATGAGACACGTAGGAGAGAAACAATATTTCCCCCCACAGAATTTCTGGTGAGAACTGGAATATTTTCAATTCACATTAAGTGAAATGTAAAGATACAAGCAAAGAGAAAAAAGCTTTAAGAAAACATGACTTCAGTATAGGGAAAAAAAGATAGATATATTTAATATAATACAAAAATACTAAAAAGTAAAATAAAATTTGAAAAAATCCTTGAAAAGGAAATATGCATATATATATATATATATATATATATATATATATACAATACAACAGCAACTAGATATTTTTACATAAATTATTGAATATCTGTAATCTAACCCTAGACTAAACTAAAATGACCTATTTTAGAAAATCAATTAGCTTTTAGAAACATTTAAAAAATCTGCCTTTTGCAAGACTATGAAATGCAAATCTCTTGACTATTCTGTACTTTATTCATTATGGTTATGAATGTTAAATGGATAAAACAACTGACACATAACATCAAAATAAAATTATAATAAAAAGTTATTTAGGAGTAAATGAGTAGCTCAGTCAGTTGAGTGTCTGGCTTCAGCTCAGGTCATGATATCAGGGTTCGTGAGTTCTAGCCCTACATTGGGCTCTCTGCTGTCAGCACAGATTCTGCTTCGGAGCCTTTGTTCCCCTCTCCTTCTGCCCCTTCACCTGCTCTCCTTCTCTCTCTCAAAAATAAACATTAAAAAAAACCCCGCATATTTATCAAAGTAGTCCCTAGATAATTTTCCAAGGATATCTTTGGGGAATATATTTTAATTATCCATGAAACTAAATGGTGTTTCAATTTACAGAGGAATTTGAATATCTTAATGATATTTTATTAAGATAATTTTAAATTATCATTAGTTTCCAATGATGTATTAAACATCTGGCAAATTTCCAACAGCAGTATTTGTGGATTTGAATGGAAGAATTTAATGGCTAGTTCTTTCCAATCATATTAATAAGCAAGGAAAATTGCTGATAATATTTTTACTGTGATGAGTGCTATTGATCATGAAGATAACTGAATCAATTGGCTGGTGATAGTGTGAATTTCCATCAGGAAACAGATATACTCTGTGGGTTCTTGACATCTCCAAATCTATATAGGAAGTTGAAATGAGAGGCCGGAGATTATTGGTGAAGTAATCAAAGTCGGAGCTAAATTGTTTTCAGAAGTGTGTTAAGAGCAGACTTTGATGATATTAATGCTGATTACCTAATATGTTGATTTTACCTGCCACAAAGACAAACCGGAACATTACAACCATATTTGGTAGGGATAATATGTGGGTTTTTTTTTATTTTATTTTATTTTATTTTTTTTCTGAAATTTATTGACAAATTGGTTTCCATACAACACCCAGTGCTCATCCCAAAAGGTGCCCTCCTCAATACCCATCACCCACCCTCTCCTCCCTCCCACCCCCCCTCAACCCTCAGTTTGTTCTAAGTTTTTAACAGTCTCTTATGCTTTGGCTCTCTCCCATTCTAACCTCTTTTTTTTTTTTTTTCCTTCCCCTCCCCCATGGGTTCCTGTTAAGTTTCTCAGGATCCACATAAGAGTGAAACCATATGGTATCTGTCTTTCTCTGTATGGCTTATTTTACTTAGCATCACACTCTCCAGTTCCATCCACGTTGCTACAAAAGGCCATATTTCATTTTTTCTCATTGCCACGTAATATTCCATTGTGTATATAAACCACAATTTCTTTATCCATTCATCAGTTGATGGACATTTAGGCTCTTTCCATAATTTGGCTATTGTTGAGACTGCTGCTATGAACATTGGGGTACAAGTGCCCCTATGCATCAGTGCTCCTGTATCCCTTGGATAAATTCCTAGCAGTGCTATTGCTGGGTCATAGGGTAGGTCTATTTTTAATTTTCTGAGGAACCTCCACACTGTTTTCCAGACTGGCTGCACCAATTTGCATTCCCACCAACAGTGCAAGAGGGTTCCCGTTTCTCCACATCCTCTCCAGCATCTATAGTCTCCTGATTTGTTCATTTTGGCCACTCTGACTGGCGTGAGGTGATACCTGAGTGTGGTTTTGATTTGTATTTCCCTGATAAGGAGCGACGCTGAACATCTTTTCATGTGCCTGTTGGCCATCCGGATGTCTTCTTTAGAGAAGTGTCTATTCATGTTTTCTGCCCATTTCTTCACTGGGTTATTTGTTTTTTGGGTGTGGAGTTTGGTGAGCTCTTTATAGATTTTGGATACTAGCCTTTTGTCCGATATGTCATTTGCGAATATCTTTTCCCATTCCGTTGGTTGCCTTTTAGTTTTGTTGGTTGTTTCCTTTGCTGTGCAGAAGCTTTTTATCTTCATAAGGTCCCAGGAATTCACTTTTGCTTTTAATTCCCTTGCCTTTGGGGATGTGTCGAGTAAGAGATTGCTACGGCTGAGGTCAGAGAGGTCTTTTCCTGCTTTCTCCTCTAAGGTTTTGATGGTTTCCTGTCTCACATTTAGGTCCTTTATCCATTTTGAGTTTATTTTTGTGAATGGTGTGAGAAAGTGGTCTAGTTTCAACCTTCTGCATGTTGCTGTCCAGTTCTCCCAGCACCATTTGTTAAAGAGGCTGTCTTTTTTCCATTGGATGTTCTTTCCTGCTTTGTCAAAGATGAGTTGGCCATACGTTTGTGGGTCTAGTTCTGGGGTTTCTATTCTATTCCATTGGTCTATGTGTCTGTTTTGGTGCCAATACCATGCTGTCTTGATGATGACAGCTTTGTAGTAGAGGCTAAAGTCTGGGATTGTGATGCCTCCTGCTTTGGTCTTCTTCTTCAAAATTCCTTTGGCTATGCGGGGCCTTTTGTGGTTCCATATGAATTTTAGGATGGCTTGTTCTAGTTTCGAGAAGAATGCTGGTGCAATTTTGATTGGGATTGCATTGAATGTGTAGATAGCTTTGGGTAGTATTGACATTTTGACAATATTTATTTTTCCAATCCATGAGCAGGGAATGTCTTTCCATTTCTTTAAATCTTCTTCAATTTCCTTCAGAAGCTTTCTATAGTTTTCAGCATACAGATCCTTTACATCTTTGGTTAGATTTATTCCTAGGCATTTTATGCTTCTTGGTGCAATTGTGAATGGGATCAGTTTCTTTATTTGTCTTTCTGTTGCTTCATTGTTAGTGTATAAGAATGCAACTGATTTCTGTACATTGATTTTGTAGCCTGCAACTTTGCTGAATTCCTGTATCAGTTCTAGCAGACTTTTGGTGGAGTCTATCGGATTTTCCATGTTTAATATCATGTCATCTGCAAAAAGCGAAAGCTTGACTTCATCCTTGCCAATTTTGATGCCTTTGATTTCCTTTTGTTGTCTGATTGCTGATGCTAGAACTTCCAGCACTATGTTAAACAGCAGCGGTGAGAGTGGGCATCCTTGTCGTGTTCCTGATCTCAGGGAAAAAGCTTTCAGTTTTTCCCCGTTGAGGATGATGTTAGCTGTGGGCTTTTCATAAATGGCTTTTATGATCTTTAAGTATGTTCCTTCTATCCCGACTTTCTCAAGGGTTTTTATTAAGAAAGGGTGCTGGATTTTGTCGAAGGCCTTTTCTGCATCGATTGACAGGATCATATGGTTCTTCTCTCTTTTTTTGTTAATGTGATGTATCACGTTGATTGATTTGCGAATGTTGAACCAGCCCTGCATCCCAGGGATGAATCCCACTTGATCATGGTGAATAATTCTTTTTATATGCCGTTGAATTCGATTTGCTAGTATCTTATTGAGAATTTTTGCATCCATATTCATTAGGGATATTGGCCTGTAGTTCTCTTTTTTTACTGGGTCTCTGTCTGGTTTAGGAATCAAAGTAATACTGGCTTCATAGAATGAGTCTGGCAGTTTTCCTTCCCTTTCTATTTCTTGGAATAGCTTGAGAAGGATAGGTATGATCTCTGCTTGAAACGTCTGGTAGAACTCCCCTGGGAAGCCATCTGGTCCTGGACTCTTATTTGTTGGGAGATTTTTGATAACCGATTCAATTTCTTCGCTGGTTATGGGTCTGTTCAAGCTTTCTATTTCCTCCTGATTGATTTTGGAAGAGTGTGGGTGTTCAGGAATTTGTCCATTTCTTCCAGGTTGTCCAATTTGTTGGCATATAATTTTTCATAGTATTCCCTGATAATTGTTTGTATCTCTGAGGGATTGGTTGTAATAATTCCATTTTCATTCATGATTTTATCTATTTGGGTCATCTCCCTTTTCTTTTTGAGAAGCCTGGCTAGAGGTTTGTCAATTTTGTTTATTTTTTCAAAAAACCAACTCTTGGTTTCGTTGATCTGCTCTACAGTTTTTTTAGTTTCTATATTGTTTATTTCTGCTCTGATCTTTATTATTTCTCTTCTTCTGCTGGGTTTAGGCTGCCTTTGCTGTTCTGCTTCTAGTTCCTTTAGGTGTGCTGTTAGATTTTGTATTTGGGATTTTTCTTGTTTCTTGAGATAGGCCTGGATTGCAATGTATTTTCCTCTCAGGACTGCCTTTGCTGCGTCCCAAAGCGTTTGGATTGTTGTATTTTCATTTTCGTTTGTTTCCATATATTTTTTAATTTCTTCTCTAATTGCCTGGTTGACCCACTCATTCGTTAGTAGGGTGTTCTTTAACCTCCATGCTTTTGGAGGTTTTCCAGACTTTTTCCTGTGGTTGATTTCAAGCTTCATAGCATTGTGGTCTGAAAGTAAGCATGGTATAATTTCAATTCTTGTAAACTTATGAAGGGCTGTTTTGTGACCCAGTATATGATCTATCTTGGAGAATGTTCCATGTGCACTCGAGAAGAAAGTATATTCTGTTGCTTTGGGATGCAGAGTTCTAAATAGATCTGTCAAGTCCATCTGATCCAATGTCTCATTCAGGGCCCTTGTTTCTTTATTGACCATGTGTCTAGATGATCTATCCATTTCTGTAAGTGGTGTATTAAAGTCCCCTGCAATTACCACATTCTTATCAATAAGGTTGCTTATGTTTATGAGTAATTGTTTTATATATTTGGGGGCTCCGGTATTCGGTGCATAGACATTTATAATTGTTAGCTCTTCCTGATGGATAGACCCTGTAACTATTATATAATGTCCTTCTTCATCTCTTGTTACAGCCTTTAATTTAAAGTCTAGTTTGTCTGATATAAGTATGGCTACTCCAGCTTTCTTTTGGCTTCCAGTCGCATGATAAATAGTTCTCCATCCCCTCACTCTCAATCTATAGGTGTCCTCAGGTCTAAAATGAGTCTCTTGTAGACAGCAAATAGATGGGTCTTGTTTTTTTATCCATTCTGATACCCTATGTCTTTTGGTTGGCGCATTTAGTCCATTTACATTCAGTGTGATTATAGAAAGATACGGGTTTAGAGTCATTGTGATGTCTGTATGTTTTATGCTTATAGTGATGTCTCTGGGACTTTGTCTCACAGGGTCCCCCTTAGGATCTCTTGTAGGGCTGGTTTAGTGGTGACAAATTCCTTCAGTTTTTGTTTGTTTGGGAAGACCTTTATCTCTCCTTCTATTCTAAATGACAGACTTGCTGGATAAAGGATTCTTGGCTGCATATTTTTTCTGTCTAGCACCCTGAAAATCTCCTGCCAATTCTTTCTGGCCTGCCAAGTTTCAAAAGAGAGATCAGTCACGAGTCTTATAGGTCTCCCTTTATATGTGAGGGCACGTTTACCCCTTGCTGCTTTCAGAATTTTCTCTTTATCCTTGTATTTTGCCAGTTTCAGTACGATATGTCGTGCAGAAGATCGATTCAAGTTACGTCTGAAGGGAGTTCTCTGTGCCTCTTGGATTTCAATGCCTTTTTCCTTCCCCAGTTCAGGGAAGTTCTCAGCTATTATTTCTTCAAGTACCCCTTCAGCACCTTTCCCTCTCTCTTCCTCCTCTGGGATACCAATTATGCGTATATTATTTCTTTTTAGTGTATCACTTAGTTCTCTAATTTTCCCCTCATACTCCTGGATTTTTTTATCTCTCTTTTTCTCAGCTTCCTCTTTTTCCATAACTTTATCTTCTAGTTCACCTATTCTCTCCTCTGCCTCTTCAAGCCGAGCTGTGGTGGTTTCCATTTTGTTATGCATTTTGTTTAAAGCGTTTTTCAGCTCCTCGTGACTGTTCCTTAGTCCCTTGATCTCTGTAGCAAGAGATTCTCTGCTGTCCTGTATACTGTTTTCAAGCCCAGTGATTAATTTTATGACTATTATTCTAAATTCACTTTCTGTTATATTATTTAAATCCATTTTGATCAGCTCATTAGCTGTTGTTATTTCCTGGAGATTCTTCTGAGGGGAGTTCTTCCACTTGGTCATTTTGGATAGTCCCTGGCGTGGTGAGGACCTGCAGGGCACTTCCCCTGTGCTGTGGTGTATAACTGGAGTTGGTGGGCGGGGCCGCAGTCAGACCTGATGTCTGCCCCCAGCCCACCGCTGGGGCCACAGTCAGACTGGTGTGTGCCTTCTCTTCCCCTCTCCTAGGGGCGGGATTCACTTTGGGGTGGTGTGGCTCGTCTGGGCTACTTGCACCCTGCCAGGCTTGTGATGCTGGGGATCTGGCGTATTAGCTGGGGTGGGTAGGCAAGGTGCACGGGGGCAGGAGGGGCAGGCTTAGATCGCTTCTCCTTAGGTGATCCACTTCAGGAGGGGCCCTGTGGCAGTGGGAGGGAGTCAGATCCGCTGCCGGAGGTTTGGCTCCGCAGAAGCGCAGAGTTGGGTGTTTGCGCAGAGCGAGCAAGTTCCCTGGCAGGAACCGGTTCCCTTTGGGATTTCGGCTGGGGGATGGGCGGGGGAGATGGCGCTGGCGAGCGCCTTTGTTCCCCACCAAACTGAGCTCTGTTGTCAGGGGGCTCAGCAGCTCTCCCTCCCTTTGTCCTCCAGCCTTCCCGCTTTCCGAGCAGAGCTGTTAACTTAAGACCTCCCAGACGCTAAGTCGCGCTTGCTGTCAGAACACAGTCCGCCCGGCCCCTCCGCTTTTGCCAGCCCGACTCGGGGGCTCTGCTTGGCCGGCGAGCCGCCCCTCCGCCCCGGCTCCCTCCCGCCAGTCCGTGGAGCGCGCACCGCCTCGCCGCCCTTCCTACCCTCTTCCGTGGGCCTCTCGTCTGCGTTTGGCTCCGGCGACTCTGTTCTGCTAATCCTCTGGCGGTTTTCTGGGTTATTTAGGCAGGTGTAGATGGAATCTAAGTGATCAGCAGGACGTGCGGTGAGCCCAGCGTCCTCCTAAGCCGCCATCTTGCCGCAACTCTCAGGGATAATATGTGTTAAGAAACATTCTAGAACCACAACATCTTAAATGAGACAATAATAGCAGCAATAAAAGTAACTATAAGGCTACATAAATAAGTCGACTATTCCTATTGATTGATTTAATCTTCTCATTTTATTTTAGTTACCACAACTGCAGAGGCTTGAACTACTTGTGGTTCTTAGTTAATTTTTATTATCATCATTGATCCTTGCAAGATCCTTTTCTATTTTTTTATTCCTATTTGTCCCCACACCCCAATACAATTTTCTTTTTACTTATTCCTACTTCCCATAAATAATCTACTTTTTTAAATGTACAACTTTCTGTTTGCACATATCCTTTCCAAATGTTTATTGTTGCTTGGGTGTATGTATTTTAAATTTATGTAAATTTACACAATTTATATTGGTTACATATTTTATTTCTTTTTCTTACCTTCTCTTTTAATGATAAACTTAAAAACTTAAACTTTAAATGATAAACTTTAATGATAAACCTTTTAAGCTTCTATTTTTCTGGGTCTATTAATCTATGGGTTCCAGTTGCTACAAATTACTTCACAGTGTTCAGATCCATCCTATTTTACCTACTCACCATTCCACTGAATGGCATTAGAGAATTGTATGTGTATTTCTTTTAAAGTTTCTGGTTCATATGGTCTACGTATTTTTAATCTGCATAAATAATATCAGACAATTTTCCAGAATGGCCACATCAATCTATCTTCTACCAGGAATTGTGGACATAAAGGAATCATCATGAATCACTGATGGAATGAGACTGCCAGTAGAATGTGGGTTTGCAGTTCTAGAAATTCACTGCTCATAAACTGTGCTATTCTTTTTGACCTCCAGGAGCTCCTTGTATACTGTAGATATTACTCCCTTGGTTGATATTAGATACTACAAATATCTTCCTTAATTTTAATTCTTGGGTAGTAATTTTTTTAAGATACCTTATTTGAAAAGAAAACTTTAGTTTTTATATAATCAAATTGTCTCAGTTTTTTGATTTATAGTTTAACTCTTAAAGTATTTTTAGAGGAAACCCTTCCCTGCCTTAGATTATAAAGTTATTGTCCTCTATTTCTATTTATCTTAAAATTTTATCTTTCACATTTAAATCTTAATTGATCCAGTTCTACCTTTGTAGTGTTAAACAAGACTAAAATTTTGTTTTACTACATGGAGCGAGCAACTTTTCCAGAGTAAATCAACTAGATAATCTGTCCTCTCCCCATTGATGTATCAGTCCAAATTTATTACATATTAAAATGTCATTTGTGTATGGATATTTCATTCAGTGTGTCTGTTCTTGTACCAGAATAGTGCTGGTTTTATTTCTATAGTCTTGTAATGTATCTTAATATCTTGTAGGGCAAAGTTGTACCTTTTATTACTCTTTATTAAGGTCGACTTAGCCATTTGTGAGCCTATCGCTCCATGTCAATTTCAGAATAAGATTATTCACTTTACCAGTTGAATATTTTAATATAGATTTCAATGACTTTGCAATGTAATCCTGATTTCTTTAAAATTTTTTAAATGTTTATTTATTTTTGAGGGGGTGGAAGGGCAGAGAGAGGGAGACACATAATTTGAAACAGGCTCCAGGCTCTGTGTTGTCAGCACAGAACCCTACATGGTTGTTGAACTCACAAACCACAAGATCATGACCTGAGCCAAAGTCGAATGCTTAACTGACTGAGCCACCCAGGTGCCCCTATAATCCTGATTTCTTTTATTTCTTTTTTTTATTAAAAAAATTTTTTTAATGTTCATTTATTTTTGAGGCATGGGGAGGGGGGGAAGGTGCAGAGAGAGAGGTAGACACAGATTTCAAACCAGGTTCCAAGCTGTCAGCACAAAGCCCAACGCCAGGCTCAAACTCACGGACTTATGGACCTGAGCCTAAGTCCGCCACTCAACCACTGAGCCACCCAGGTGGTTATAATCTTGATTTCTAATAAAAAAATCCCTATAATCTTCATTTCTAATAAAAATAGATAACATGCAAGAGAGAGTGAGTACCTGCTCTCTTAGATTAAAAATCAAATAAAACTTTAGAATTCTTATAATTGATATAAATTGCAAAGCTCTGAGCAGTCTAATAAGATTATACAAGATGTTTGACTTAATGATAGACTGAAATATATAAATACATATCATCCTGAAAGAAATAATTTTTTGTTTTCATATTGGAAAAGAGTCAGAAGATTGACTATCCTGAGGACACTTGAAAGTTTTGTGAAATGGATGGATGCGCTCAGGTTTGTTACTAGAGTAATAAATTGAGTCAGAATTTCAGGAGAACCTCTGTACACACTTAAAATATTTAAATGTTCAGGGCACCTGGGTGGATCAGTTGGCTAAGCATCCAACTTTGGCTCAGGTCATGATCTTGCAGTTCATGAGTTCCACCCCCATGTTGGGCTCTGTGCGGACAGCTCAGAGCCTGGGGCCTACTTCAGAGTCTGTCTCCCTCTCTCTCTGCCCCTCCCCCACTCACACTCTGTCTCACTCTTTTGAAAATAAATAAACATTAAAAGAAATTGAAAAAAAAATCCTACTTGGGATGAAGACCATGTGATGACTGAGGTTATAAAGATGGGGAAACAGAAGGAAAAAAATCAGAATATTGGGTACTTTTTGTTGTTTTCTGAGTCTTGGAAGAGGGAATAGAGGTAGAAATGGAAGGAAATAATTCTGTCCTAAGAGTTTCTCTCTACTTGTGACCTGAAATCAAAACTGACTGAGAGTTCCACAATTTCTAGTTTCCAGGGTTAAAACGACTAAATTGCAATGGTTATTATGATGGTTTTGAAGCTACAACTTTAACAGGAAGTAATCTAGTGACCTCCTTTGGCCAAGTACTTTCTTTTGAGTGTTAACCACTAAACAAGAATAGGAGCCTACAACAAAAGTCCTATTATTCCAAATTACTTTAAGATCAGCAGCAGGCAAAGCCAAATTGCTTTAAGACCTTTAAACTAAAGTCCATGATATGGACAGCATGAAGAAACCAGTAGAAAAAGAATAGAGAATTTAGTACTTCAGACTTAAAGATTTTATCTAGACAAGATCCTTGACCATGATTACATATAATTTACCTGAAACATATAATTCTTTCCTGTTGAAGATTATAAATCCTCACTCTGGGGAACTCAGGCTTTCCCCAATGAAACAGATATGGCCAGAAATGATATATGTCTTCATAGGGCAGAGTCAGTATATGATTCATAATCTCTCTTTTTCCTCTATTTCAAGAACTGCAATGCTCTAAGAAAGAGCTTTAGTCCTGGAATGAAATTCAATGTGGGCTGTGACTATCTTATAGAATTGTGGTTGAAAATATATAAACCTTTGTTACTATCAAATCTGACATTTTGGGATTCTTTATTAGCACAACATATCCTAATCCATTATACATAAAGTCTGATTCTCATAGGATGCCAAAAGAATGTTCCAAAGGATAGTAATTGACCCCCTGCCTCAATTATTATATATGGGTCTTCATTATGGAAATAAATACATACTGTTCAAAAACAGAGTTAGCAGAAAGGGAGATATGAAGAGCTGGGAATGGAGAAAATTTGATAGAAGGCACAAGGTGGAGTTATTCCCATAATTTTTGAAAAACAGGATAGATACTAGGGAAATGAACTAGAATCCATATGTCCCAGGAATAGTCTGTCTTAGTGCCATGGGAAGGAGTCTGGCCTCAGTGCAAACACAAAGGTGAATTTCAAAGAGCAGCATCTAGAGTTTGTGGTCAATTATGCTATTTGTAGTAGGAGGTCTGGGAGTAAAAATCAAGGTAGGTATAAAGCATGACATATTATGGTTATTGGGTTAAAATCAGGTGAACAGCCTTGTTTTATTCTTCACTCCTCGAATCATTTTACTTTTTTTTCATTTTGTTTCTTTTTAATAATCTGTGTCCTAATTCAAAAATGGCCTTCCCCCAAAGCTACACGTTTACCTTCCTTCATTTTTTTTTTCGTTTCAAATTTTCTTTCCTTTCCTTTCCTTTTCTTATTTTCTTTTTTCTTAAGAAAAAGTTTCCTAGGATTCGATTGGCAGACAGAAGTTTTTGATGGTGGTCACTTAGTCCATGTCAGCAGGCCCTTGAACTCTTGGCAGAGGCAAGTTTTTGCCAGTCACTGTGGGAAAGAGACACTAACAATGACACACTGAACTGAATTCACTTCTGTACAAATCAGTCAGTTGTTTCTGACCATTTCACCACACCTATGAATTCTCCTCTACTCCATCTCCACAGTTCAATAAATCTTGGGCAGTAAAGGTTAATCTTAGCAGAAAGTACATAACTTGATTCTGTTTTGTATACATTAGATTTTTCTTTTTTACTAGAAGGCTGTAAATAATCTTAAACCTTCGTATATGTTTAATATGAGATAATATAAAGGCATATCAATCATAAAATCCATATAAAGAAAGATTATTGATATTCTTTGTTTTTCCTCTCTCCTACCTATAGACTTTTCCATTAAACTGGATTTTATAGGATGTAAGTAAATACCATGATGTTTAAGCTATGAAGGTTAAGTCTCATTATAATTTAGTCAAAGAGGCTTATTTTTAATATCTTGGACAACAAAACATAAAATTCTATAGTTTAATAGACAAGCCCTTTACTGCTGATAGAAACCCTTATATGTATTATGTGCAAGCTGATCTAATAAAAAGTACAACTTGAATTCCATTGAACAAATTGTTTTTAAATTAACTAGTGCTCTGGACTGAATATTTGTGTGCTCCCAAATTCGTATGCTGAAAATCCAAACCCCAATATGATGATATTTGGAGGTGGAACCTTTGGGAGGTAATTACAGTTAGGTGAAGTCATGAGAATAGGGTCCTCATGATGGGATTAATGCCCTTATAAATAGAGATGAAGACGCAGCATTTCTGCATGCACCAAAGAAAAATCATGTGAGGACATAAACAAAAAGAGGGCTCTCCCCAATAACTTGACCATGTTGGCACCTTGATCTGGAACTTCTAGCCTCTAGAACTATCTGAAATAAATCTTGTTTAAGCCATTCAGTCTATGGTAATTTGTTACAGTAGCCCAAACTCAGATGACTGGTTAAATTAAAATCTAACATCCTTAACACAACTTAAAAATAAACAACCAACATAGAATTTAATTTGATCTTTAATCTCTCCTTCCCTGCCTGGCTCTCCTTCCTCAGTAAAGCAAATTATAATTCTTTGAAGCAAATAACAACTATTTTATATATTCTAGATCTAACTGGATCCTCATGGTGGGTTCTGGTCTCACTCAGGACGTGCTTTGAAGCAAAACAGAAGATTTCATCACATTTCAAAGAGAGCTCACTGAACTTTCAACAACTTTTGTGTCTATTTGGAGAAGAAAAATTATTTTGCATGCCATATCACATAACTTCACCTTCCATCTAAACATTTCAAATTTTTTCCAAATTCCACTTTTCTTCCAGATGCCTCACTTGCTTGTCTTCTGCTACCTAACCTCTTAAATTTTCTCAACTATCCCAAACACTGGGTGAAATAAAGCCCTTCAGTGAGGCGAACCTACTCTTCTCATGAAAAAATTCAGGATCCGCTTATTAAGCTAACAACCTATAGACTCCCATAAGTAGGATTGCTAGATTTAGCAAGTAAAAATGGAAGATGCCTAGTTCAATTTGTGTGTCGGATAAATAATAAAAAATTACAATATTAGGGACATATACTTAACTAAGCCTCCTGATGTTATCTGGCAGATCTGACTCCCACTTCCTACAGGTTAGCTAATGAAAATGAAATGTCTTGGATTGCAATCTTAACTCTTACATGTGTAAACTGTATAATAAACTGAATCTCAATAGGCTCATCTATAGAATAGGGATTAGGATAAGATTTATTTATAACATTGTTCTCAGTAATAAAGGAGATAATGCAAGTAAATATTTTGCATCGTACCTGATATATCATAAAATTCAATATACTTTAGCCATTATTATAGAAGGTAAGAGTAACATTAGGCAGTTTGCTCATTTAATACCAGATATTGGAAATGGCCTAAATGAGCTATTATTTATTTTTATTTTTGTCAACATATTCCCCTTTAACCTGGGTTTGGAGAATATAATTATTTGCTCAAATGATTTCAGGAGTTACTGGGAGTCCAGTGATATTTCTTGAGATTTTGTTAGGCATAATGATAATTTTTTTCAGTATGTGGCCACCTGATACCACAGTAGGGCCACAGTTTTATTAGGTAGGGGGCAGGGATATGGACTGGACTGGTCCTCAAAATTACATTATATTTACATAATAATGACTATAAATAATTGGCATTAAAGAAATGAAAAATTAAATGATGTTCAATGGAGTTACATGCTTATTTAATTTATTTTAAGATATGAAGCCAATGAGCCAATGTTAAAATTAAAATACACAGATGTCAACATTTCAATGAATTGTCTTCTGAGCATTTGCTCAATATTTTTCTCATCGAAACAATTGTATAGACTCATTATATTAATGATTATTATAGCTAAAACTTAAACAGCAGTTTTTATGTGTCGATTGATTTACATGGATTATCTTATTTAGTCTTAGCAATAGACTTATAAGGAAAGAAGTTACAATTATCTTCCCCATTTTTACAAGACTAGAAAAGTAAGACTCAGAGGTTAATTAACTCAGAAAAGGGAATCTAAATGGAAGACATTTGGCTCAGCCATGAACCCATGCATTTTTAGCTTTTATCTACTACACCAAGTTTCCTCTATATTTATCCTAAGTAGGATTTTAGATCATCCCACAACCTTGTTTAACCATTAATAGATAAAGAAAATTTTAACTGACTTCACTCCATTCATTTTATTATTTCAAAGTACTAACTTTTAGAGGACCAGCAACTGTCTTATTATTTTTTTTTACTTAATTTTTTTTAATTTTAGTTAGAGAGAATATGAAAGGGGAAGAGGGACAGAGGAAAAGAGAGAGAGAATCTTAAGCAGGCTCCATGCTCAGTGGGGAGCCCGACTTGGGGCTGGACCATGACATGAGCTGAAATCAAGAGTCAGTTGTCCACTGGCTGAGTGACTCTGGTGTCCTGGCCAGCAACTGTATCTTAAACTTTATGGGTCTTAGCTAATGGCTCATGTGAGAGAAGCAGATAGAATAGATCCTAGCTCATTCTTTAATTTGTATAAGGGAAGGACTAGGGCTGTCATTAAATTAACACTTCCAAGAGTTCAGGATTGGGTAACTAAGTCAAGTGGCCTCTATATACCTGGCACTGGAGCAGGATTTGGCCACATAATTCAAATCACTTGAAAATAGTCTTTGTTTAGAGGACCTTTGACATTCAGTGAGGTCAGGATTTCTCTTTGCTTTTTTTGTGTGTTTTGCTTGTTTGTGTTTAGTAGCAATAACTGACATATCATACAGTTGAATGATGAATATTTATAATAGTAACAGGAGATATTCCTTTTTCTACTAAAATTTCTAAGCATCATGCATAGTCATTATTGTGAATAGTCATTACGTAGTTTTGATTTATGAGAAGTAACACAGAACCAGTTTATTTTAGATGTAAGAAGAAAAAGGAGGGAAAAAATGTATTCCTAGATACTGAATGTCCATTTATTTCATAAATAAGGTTTGTTATAGGTGAGTGAACATCCAC
The DNA here is from genome assembly GCF_016509475.1 of Prionailurus bengalensis. NCBI lineage: Eukaryota > Metazoa > Chordata > Mammalia > Carnivora > Felidae > Prionailurus > Prionailurus bengalensis. The sequence goes on along the minus strand of NC_057343.1, from coordinate 149,979,648 downwards.
CTGGTGTATTTGGGAAGGAAATGGTATGTAGGTTTTATTACATTGCAGTTTTCTCTGTGTTTAGACATAATTGCCCTAAACCATTTTCCCCTGCAGTAAAGTACACATTGTACTGTCCTTCTCTCCCTGGCAGGGCAAATGCAATGAAAAGTCTGAGGTTTTGAATGGACTTTAATTAATACTATTACTGCATAGGCATACCTAGAAGATATTGCGGGTTTGGTTCCAGAGCAGTGCAATAAAGTAAATATTACATGAAGCAAGTCAAATTAACTTTTTTTGTTTCCCAGGGCATATAAAACTTATGTTTACACTTTAATCTATTAAGTGTGCAATAGCATTACGTGTAAAAAAATGTGCATACCTTAATTAAACATACGTTTTGCTAAAAGAAAGCTAACCATCATCTCAGCTTTCAGTATGTCATGATTACTGATCACAGATCACAATAACAAATATAATAATAAGGGTGATAAAGTTTGAAATGCTGTGAGAATCACCAAAATGTGACACAGAGACACAATGTGAGCAAATGCTGTTGAAAAAATGGTGTGGAAACACTTGCTTAAGAGGGGGTTACTACAAACATTCAATTTGTAAAAATTCAAATATATGCAAAGCACAGTAAAGCTAGATATGCCTGTATATCTTTAGTAACAGTATATTCTAAATAAATTTTCTATGTCAGTCTACAAAAAGATATTAAATGTAGTCCTTTATTAGGTAGATGAAGACCAAACTACATGGCATTAGTTTGATGCTTGTAAAGAGATAATATGAACTTATATGAAACTAAATATCATCATTTAAAAATCACAAACTTGTATAAAATAATTGTAAATATATATATTACATAAGGAAATACAAGGATAATATTTTGTCGTAGTAAAAATATTCTTTGTTTGCTTACAAAACAAAATGCACATTTTTTTTCTTTTTTTATTAAGATTTTTTTTAATGTTTATTTATTATTGAGAGACAGAGAGACACAGAGCATGAGCAGCGGAGGGGCAGAGAGAATCTGAAGCAGGCTCCAGGCTCTGAGCTGTCAGCACAGAGCCTGACGCGGGGCTTGAACTCACAAACTGAGAGATCATGACCTGAGCTGAAGTTGGACGCTGAACTGACTGAGCCACCAAGGTACCCCTCTTTTTCTTTCATTAATAGATATAGTGAATAACAATCATGTCTTTATCATGAAACTATTTTAGAATTATGGAAAATAAACTAAAATACTAAAAGTGTGATGTTCTATATCAAGAAAAATAAAATTATTACTTCACATATAAATTAGATTTTAAGACTAAATCACTGCTTTCTCTTTGTCACTTAAGTATCATACCCTAAAGTCCTTCAGAGATAATTTGTTAATGTAATTGAAAGTGGGAGTTCTAGAAGCGCCTGGGTGGCTCAGTCGGTTAAGCATCTGACTTTGGCTCAGGTCATGATCTCAGGGCTCATGAGTTCCACCCTCGTGTTGGGCTTTGTGCTGACAGCTCAGAGTCTGGAGCCTGCTTCAGATTCTGTGTCTCCCTCTCTCTCTCTGCCCCTCCCCTGCTCATGCTCTCTCTTTCTCTCAAAAATATATAAACATGAAAAAAAGTTTTTAAAAAGAAAATGGGAGTTATAGCTCTGAATCTTCTGAATGTCTCTTCTAATATTTAAAATATATTCATTTCATTAAATTTGTTAATAAGAACAAAATATTTTACTAATATAATTAGATATGTTGATATCAGGGGTTGAAATTTTATTCCCCAAATCCCACCAAAAAAAAAAGATATGTAGATATGTCGAAGTTTAACCCCATGTTTCCCATTATGCAATCTTATTTGGATATAAGGTTGTCACAGCTGTTTAGTTAAGATGGGGTCATACTAGAGAGTGGGCCCCAACTCCAGTATGACTGGTGTCCTTAAAAGAAGAATGCTATCTGAAGATAGAGATGAAGGAGGAACACTATGCTATAAGGAAGGCAGAGACTGGAGTTAAGCAGCTGCAAAACCAAGACCAAAGACTGCAGGCGAGGCATCAGAGGTTGAGTAGAGGCAGGAAAGGATTTCTCTGAAGGTTTCAGAGGGAGCTCAGATTTGCTAGCATCTTGATTTTGGACTTCTAAACTCCAAGGCTGTGAAACGATGCATTTCTGTTGCGTGAAGTCACCTGTTTGTGGTACTTTTTATGACCAGGTTCAAATACCAATTCTTTAATCTAGATAAAAATAATTATTTTCCCGTCTCTTGAAAAGATATTTTATAATTTGTAGGAACTTATCATTAAATAATTGTCACATTGTCTGTAATTTCCTTGAATAAAAATGTATAGGGCATAATGGATTGAGTGCTCACGTGAGTATCAGGAAACCAAATCCATGGAATTAACTTTCTTTGTTAATTTGTGGCAAGACATTCTATTCTATCTGGGATGCAATCTCTCCATCCTCCAAATAAGGACAGTATATCTCTCTGTGTAGCTTAAATAAGTTGATATGAATATTAAATAAAGCCATATTTACTAGAGTTTTTGAAAATTAACAGAATGCACCAGATATATCAGTTTTCAGTTACAGTGCTTTTTAAGTATTCTTGCTTTGGGGACTGAATTCATTAACTATTACTCAAAACAGATTCAGAACCATTTATGATCATTTGTACTCCTTTAATTATGGGTCTTGATAATTAGTTATATTTCCTTAACTTTCTACTACTAAGACATTTCTTTCTCAAAAATGTAAAAAAAAAGAAAAAAAAGAAGTTTCAAATCTTGCCATATAAAGCTCAGAACTCTCTCCTTAATTCTGAAATTCTAAATGTGTATATCTCACAGATTTCTCAACAAAACATGTCCAAATTCGAGCTTATAAGTTTTTTTTCTCAAACATGCCTTACCCTTCTCATTTCAGAGACTGCCTCAGCTATCTATCAGATTCTCAGACACCTGGCTTTCAATCCAGGGCTTGCCTGGTGTATCTCCTTAATATTGCTCTAATCCATCTGCTTATTGCTACTGCCATAATTTTAACTTTGAGCTTATCATATTTTGGCAATTTTCCTCTACAACATCTAATAACATTTCCAATCTATCCTCCACATTGCCGTGAGAGTTCTGTTAAACTGCCAGTTTGGTTATACTGACTAGTGACACTTTTCATTCTTTTGGCTTTATTTCTGGTTTTAGGCACAGTTATTGGCAGTTGCATGCATGCCTATCCTTAGGTGCTAACAGTGACTCTACACGTGTTCTCTGCCAAGTCATTTATTTCTTTGATCTGAAATTTTTCTAAAGGTCTTTATGGGGACACCTGCTGGGTACTTCTATGTATACAACCAAAAATTGAGAAAATGTAAATGCAAATTGGGGCATTCTTAGCCAATGAGGGGAGCAAGGTGATAAATGGCTGCTGATGGAGATGAATAAATTCGCCTTCACACACACACACACACACACACACACACACTCACACGCACACATTCAATAATCCTTCAGTCCAGCCAATCAGAGAAGGCCATTCAGTTTTCAAATGGTGATTCATCTTGCACAAGGCTCCATGGTGCTGAAACAACTTTTCTCATGGTGTCCCTCTGATAAGATGAGATATTCTTCATTGTTATTCTATCTACACACACGTTCAGCCCATGCTCTGTCTTTGGGGATGACCCAAACTCTCCACTTTCCTTTATATCCCAAAGCCTGGGTTATGGCTGTGAATATGGGTGATTTTTCAAAAAAAGTATGTATTTTTATATTTTATTATAAGTATTTTATGTGTTTTTATATTCATATTGTCCATCAAGAATTATTCTCTTATTCTCACTTGATTTTTCTTATCTCAAAAATCTGTTTTCCTCAATTGGTCTCAGTAAATTTTGTTGAGAAACAAAAGCCTAGAAGACCCACCGCAAATCTTTCACAAGGCAAGCAGAACAGAGCCTACAAGGGAAGAAATAACAAAAATACAGAAAGGAATCATAAATGAATATCTCAAAAATTATCTTGCCACAAGAATATTCCCTTAGAAAGGGCACTTCTCTATTGAATTATTTGCTATTTGAAAAATTCATCTTAGAGATGCAGAGTATGGTCTGGAAGGCAGATATCATTAGGAAGATGAATGAGTATAATCTTTTCTCTCTCCACCTTAAATCATTGGAAAGCAAAAAGTGATGCATCAGTTTAGAAGTATAAGCCAAAAATGACCTCTGAAATTTACTTCTTTGCATAGGAGAATTGCCTACAAAGTCAAGTTACTAGTAAGTTTAGAATCATAAGATTAAATTTAGAATGCTTAAAGTCAGTTTTAGCATTTGCTTTTGGCATTTAACTTATTTCCTTAATTCAAATCCAACAACCCATCTAACACATTAAACTAATTGGTTTTCCCCCCAATATACTTATATAATTCTTCTATATAGTTTCTCATTAACTTTTAAAATAGAAATCTGATTTGTAGGTTAAGTGAATTCAATTCTGATTTTAATATTATTATATGTTTCTTTTCTGGTACACACTGTTAAAAAATACCATATCCTGAAACATATCTGGATATATTGTTCTCCCTAATCAAAAATGTTTATAAGAGTTGTTCCATTCCTCACTGAAATAAAACTTTCTCCATGCCAATCTTCTTCCACCTAAAAGACATAATTTTTAATGGTCTTTTCTTTTCAATCTATTGTGTTTTGAACATTACTCAGAACACATGCAATAAAAGACATCAGGGTTAATGTCTTCTCTAGGTTTAATATTTCAGATCCATTCAGCTTCCCTCAAAAGACCATGCCTGTATTTTAACAATATGTTTTCCTGTTTCATGCAAATCATTGAAAAAAAAACTACACATCTTGTTTAAATTTTAGGTATATGCAAATTACACCAAAAGTTTATCCCCTCCCTTTCTTATTTAACATTTTTTTAATGTCCCGCTGTTTTCAAGGTACTGAGGTATATTATGTTTGAGAAACAATGCTAAATCAGACATTGGACCATTGAAATAATACAGATAAAATAATATAGATGTTTAGAGAGCTGATATACGTGAACTATGTCAGAGAAGTTTATTTTGAATTTGATCATTTGGAAGTGAAAAAAGGACATTTTATGTGTGAGGAACCTATTGAACAAAGGCCAAGAAGATGGAAAGAAGCATGTATGAAACAGTACGTTTTGAACAAGCAGAAGCTTTGTAAAAAGTGGTAGTGAAATTTAAAAAATGTTAAATTTATGGGGCACCTGGCCAGCTCAGTTAGAAGATCTCTTGATCTCAGGGTTGTGAGTTTGAGCTCCACACTGGGTGTAGAGATTAACTTAAATATAGAATTTAAATATATATATATATATATATATATATATATATATATTTATATATATAGTAGATTTAGACTATGTAATTATCCAAAGCCAATTTGAGGATATGTAGAAGAAAGTGGGGATTATTGAAAGTTTTTCAGCAAAATGGTAATTAAGAGTATTAATTAGTTAACTATAAGATGAATTGAAGTAAGAAGACTCTATAAGGCAAATAAGTTCTTTATCTAACATTCATTTAATACCAACTATCTACAAAGTGCTGCTAAGAACTACCAAATTGAGGTAATAGAATAAAAGCCTTTACTTTAAAACTTGCAAACCATTGAGGAGACAAGTTACCCATTAAAAATAAAAGCATATGGAGTACCTAGGTGGCTCAGTCAGCTAAACATCTGATTTTGGCTCAGGTCATGATATCAAGGTTTGTGAGTTTGAGTCTCATGTCGGGCTCTCTGCTGTCAGCACAGAGCTCACTTCAGACCTTTTGTCTCCCTCTCTCTCTGCACTCCCCTGCTGGCACACTGTTCTCTCTCTTTCTCTGTCAAAAATAAACATTAAAAGAAATTTAAAAAAATAAAAAAATATGGAAGTCAATAGAAATTGGAAATGTTAAATCTTTGCTTTGGTGCTCCCAGTAATCAATGAAATTGGAAGTATGGTTTTGTGATAAAGAGCATAAATCCTATTGTCAGGCAGGCTGGGTGTGACACCATCTCCCAACTATGTGACTTTAGGCCATTTAATCTCTCTGTGACTAAGTATTTCATCTATTAAATGGGGAAAATAGTAGTAGAACCTATTTCCTAGGTTATATGTGAGAATTAATGAGATAAGTATGTAAAACATTTAGTAAAATGTCTGGCATATTTTAAACACTAAAGAAATGATGGCAGAAATGAAATCAGAGTTGGCTCTCATGGTAATGCCTGGGGGCTGGGAATGCTGAGAAAGAGCATTTACCTCAGAATTATTTGAGGGTAGGATTCAGCTGTAAAGGAGGCTTAATGAAGACATTTTATCTGTAGCTAACATGAATCAACTTAAGACACATAGACAAAGAGGAGAAGACTTCATCAGAGTCCTACTTAATTCTGCAAGATATAAGACACTATTGCATTTGTTAAAAATATGGAATGCCATGATTACACTTATATTTGAAAAAAATATCCTCTGTGATGGAGAATTCAAATAAATATTAGATGAGGAGCCATTAAGGTCAATGGGGCTGAAACTGCAATGATTCAGGTATAGGGATGATGGAAGTCTGAAATAGGGCAATTGCAGTGGGTTGGGAAAATGGGGCTTAGTCAGAAGTGATCTTCCAGAGATAGAATTTTTAGAACATGATAAGTGATTAATTGTGAAACTTGAGCCAAGGAAGGAGGAGTAAGGAATAACTCCAAAGCTTTCAGTCAGTAGTGAATTGAAACACAGATGTAGAGTATACATGTGGCAGAGCATATTGAGAAAGAAAGATGAGCATTTCAGAGTTGAATGTACAAAGAATAAAATTCTGCCAGAGCATGAAAATGGATTGCCTGAAGAAAGGTGAGAACTAAATATATAAACCTTTTGTTAGTGATCCACATAAAATCAATAGCTTAAGCCAAGATATTTGCTGATATTTTTTATGTCAACCCCAAAGATAAAATAGACCTTCTCCAAATTAATAGTTTGAATATTTCTATTAAAAATATGAGTTAAACTTTTTTCTTTTCCTTCTCTTTTATTAGTAACATCTTATTTTAGTTCATTACAATTACCTTTCCCTTCACTTTGAAGTTTAAAAGTAATATATAGAAGCAATACACTAGTAGAAATACTATAAAAAAGGAGTGCCTGGGGCTCAGTCAGTAAAGCATCCAGCTCTTACTTTGGCCAGGTCATGAGTTTGTGGGATTGAGCCCCACATCTGGTTCTGTGCTGAAAGCACGAAGCCTGCTTGGGATTCCCTCTTCCTCTCTCTTTGCCTACCCCCTCTCTCAAAATAAACAAATAAACATTACAAAAAAAAATACTAGGGGCACCTGGGTGGCTCAGTTGGTTGAGAGTCTGACTCTTGATCTCGGCTCAGATAATGATCTCATGGCTTATGGGATCAAGCCCTGCATTGGGCTACACACTGACAGCATAGAACGTGCTTGGGATTCTCTTTCTCCCTCTTTCTCTGTGCCCCCCCCCTCTTTCAAAATAAACAAATAAACTTAAAAGAATACTATAAAAATAATACATAATAACTTACAATTTCAACCCACCCAAAACTGCCTAGTATTTTGATTTATAGCCTTTGAGACGTTTTCCTTTGCAAATAAACATAGCTTTAGAAAATACATTTTCACATCCTTGTATTTTCAATAATCTTCAAATCATCCTGGGATGGATTCTTTGCCTCAAGTCTCTACCAAAATAAACTTCCTTACTCATTTAAGTTGAACTTGCCTGTTTTACAGACGATATTATCAACCATCATTCATGTAAGATATTATAATAAACTTCTTTTCCCACTGGCTTGGGAAGCCATCTTTTGGTCCTGAGAGGAGGTAGTCCATGGACAAAGATGACTTGTGAAAAGAGAAAAAAAGAACCATAGAAAAATCATGGTGGAAAAGAACCCCAGTCCTCAGGCTACTCTGTCTAAAGTTGGTTCTAATTTTAGACTCCCTGTTAAGTTGATATTATAAATTTCCTTACCACTTATATTATATTTAATTGGGGTTTATATTACTTGCAGCCAAATATATCCTGCCAGACGTATACAAATATATCCTACCCGACGTTTTACGTGTATTATCAGATATTCTGTTACATTTATCTATTTATGAAAAAGGTCACATCACTCTTTATTAGCTTATTCTGGCCTATGTAGAATGTTTTCCATAATTATCATGTTAGTATAATCCAAGGTTTCTCAACCTCAGTATAATTGATATTTGGAGCTAAGTAATTTTTTTTCTGTGTGGGGGGGGTTGTCTAGCGCATTATAAGATATTTAGCAGCATTTACTAGTAGCGCCCACACATACACACACATACACATTGGTCCTAGGCCTGACAACATTGAAAAATGCCTCTCTCTATACACTATCAAATGTTCCCCAGATGGAGGGAAAAATCACCCTAGTTAAAAACCACTGATCTAACCATATATTAGTTCTGCTTTTAAGACTATAAATTCAATTCAGTACCATTTATTAAGCTCATACCACATGTCTGCCCTGAGTCTAGAGGCTAGTGTTGTAGAGACATAAGTAAGACATGGTTCTTGTCCTCAGAGTTCTACCTATCCATTCAATGTATCTTTACAGTAATTGGCTTCAGGCTTATGCCAAATACATAGAAATCTGAAAAGAGTGGTGCTCTCAACAAGAAGAAACTGGATAATGTATAAAATTACATTTTTCTTGAAGCCAACAGAGAGCCACGGTCACAGAGAAAAACTGTATTTCTTGCATTAGAAAGAAAAGTGGAGCACAAGCACTAGTTCACCTGTGGCAGGGGGATAAACAGGGCCTCATACAAGAAGGTAAGAACTTTACCACTGCTTTAATGTATTGCTAAAGTCTGAGTGGAAGCCACATGCAACTATATAACACTCGGAGCAGCATATGCTTATAACCTCCCCAGGTATGCATGAGAAATATTGACAGCAGGGTAGGAGAGCAGAGAAATCCTTCCTTAGCAGTTTAGGCTTGGAGAAGGAAAGCTCCCACAGCTGCAAGGAATGCACAACTATCCATCAACTCTGTTCTTCCACAAAGAACAAAGCCTTAAGCCACAAGGGGAAGGACCCAGACAATTAGAAATCTATCAAAGGCAGAATAAGTTAGAAATCTCTATACCTCAGCAACAGAATAACAGGAACTATGTAAAAATTAGGCTGTACCAGGAAAAGAGATAACTCTCCCAGTCTTTCCTCATTATACGAGTGAGGGACAGTAACAAAAAATAATATTTACTTGGGAGGGATAAAACTCAAGGAGAGACCCTCTCTAAGACACAGGAGCATAAGAAAGGCATAAAGCTGAGAGTACAGCTGAAACATTGAGAAAACACTCCTGACAAACCATCCAAATAACCTAAGCACAAGATAGTACCAGAAGGATTTGAAACTGATAGACACTAGAAGAATCTATAGCAAAAACAATATCCAAATCATGCACAATTCCTGACAGTACTGATTCATTTCCTACACTAACAGCATAGCAGAAAAAATGGCATGCCTGTCCCAGTCACACTCTTTCCTTCAATTTCTGTCATCCTACACACTGTGTCTGACATGCAATTAAAAATTATGATATACACAGAAAAGTAATGAAATGAATAGCCAAACAAACAAGAAACAAAGGATTCAACAGAAGTTTCAGAAAGGACTCAAATGTTAAAATTATAGGCTAAGGAATTAAAAAAGAAAAAGCTCGTTAATCATTATCTTAATAGAAAAGGTGGACAGCATGCATGTAGAGACAAGAAATTTCAGCAGAGACAAGAAAACAATAAGAATGAATCAAATGTTAGAGTTAAAGAAAAATCCAGTTAGAGAAATGAAGTATGACGTTGATGGACCCACAATTAGACATAATACAGACAACAAAATAACTAATGAAACTGTAAAGAGGTCAATAATAATTATGCAAATTGAAGCAGAAACAGAAGAGAAAAAAACACAACAGAACATCATGAGATGTAGAATAATATGAAATGTGAACATATACTTAATTGGAATCACAAAAGAATAGAGAAATGACAAAGGAAATATTTGAAAAAATAATGGCTAAGATTTTAAAAAATATTAACAAGATATTAAACAGAAGATTCAAGCTCACAGAACTTCAAACAGAATGAAAACCAAAACCAAAATGAAAACCAAACAGAAAACAACAATCAGAAAAATCTACATATAGACACTTTATACCCAAACTGATATTGTAAGGGGTGAGATTTAATTGGAAATATTCAGTACAATGCAGAGATAAAGAGAAAAATCATAAAGAGCATTAGATGAAAAGTAGACACATTAGGTATAAAGGAACAAAGCAAATCATTGCAGCAAATCACTTGGCAAAACCTATGCAAGACAGAAGACAAGTGTTTAGTTTTTTTTGTTTTGTTTTTGTTTGTTTGTTTTTAATGAAATTACACATATGCTTACCATATGGCCCTGGAAAAGGCAGGTGATTTTAGCCCTATGAACTTTGTCATGTCACACTCCTGAATGTTACCTTGCATGGCATAAAGGGACTTTCAGATGTAATTAAGCTTAGTTATAGCTTAACTTTAAAATAGATAAATTATTGGGGTGCCTAGCTGGCTCAGTTGATAGAGATGTGATTCTTGTTCTTAGGGTCATGAGCTCAAGGCCCAAGTTGGGTGTAGAGCTTACTTAAAAAAATAAAAATAAAAATAAAATAAAGAGATTATTTTGGATTATCCAGGTGGGCCAATGTACTCACATGCATTCTTAAAACAGAGCTTTCTCTTGGCTGAGGGCAGAAGATGTTAAAGATATTCAAAGCATGAGAAGGATTCTGCCTTTGTTGGCTTGAAAATGAAGGGGGCCACATGAAAAACTGAGAACAAACTGAATTCTCCCAATATCCTGAAAGTCCTCAGAAATTGTATTCTTTGGGAGTTTATAAGTGCAGTCCTGCTGACACCTTGATTTCAACCTTATGAGACCCGAAATAGAGAACTCAGATGAAATACCCTGTGCCTAGAATTCCGACCTGTGGAAACTATGAGATAGGTTGTCTAAAGCCACTGAATTCATAGTAATTTGCGATAGCAGCAATGAAAAACTGATATACCAGGTATTGTCCCAAGAAAATTAAAAAAATCTTCATACAAAAATTTATACACAGATGTTTATTCCAGCTTTATTTGTAACTACCCAAATCTCAGAACAACCTTAATGACCTTCAGCTAATAAATAAACAAGCAGAGTTTCCCTTACGTACTAATAACACTTATAATTTGATATTTATCTTCAACATTAGAAATATCTTCCAATCTAGTACCACTTGGTTCTGGCTTACAGATGGCAATGTCATGAGCTATAATAAAAAGTACTATTGAAATATAAGATTATCTGAACTTACCATCTCTTTCTATGTAAGTCACTTACCCTCCCATAGAAAACAATGCATTTTGGGGGCTTTATTTCCATTTCTAAATTCATATTCATTGCTATCCAGTATCTTATATTCTGCTAGCTGAGAGTAAATTGATTATTAGATAATTTATCTCAGTATTTTCTCAGGGTTTCAGTTGGTGAGTCTATGATTATCAGTGTTATTCTTCTCCTTTTTTAAAATGTTATATGAACTATATTTTATGTACCAATTTTCAAAGAGTTGTCTTTTTCAGTATTTTCTAAAAATTAATATAACTTCTTAAAAATGACATCCACTAAAACCCATTTAATAAAATTCAATATTCTCTCATGGTAAAAATTATCAGAAAATTAGGAATAGATGGGAACTTCTTCGACATGATAAAGGGCATTCATGAAAAATCCAGAAAACATCACACTCAAAGATGAAAGACTAAAAACTTCCTGGTAATATTGGGGACACAACAAGGATGCTGATTTCACCACTTTATTCAATATTTTACCAGAAAGTCTGACCAGTATAATCAGGCAAGAAAAAGGAGTAAAAAACACCCAAATTAGAAAGAAAAAAAAAAGTAAAATTAACTCTATTTGCACATGACATGATCCTATATATAGAAAATCTCAAAGAATGCACACACACATACACAAAAGGGAGCTAAGGAACAAATTCAGCAAAGGTGCTGGTTAGGAAATCAGCACACAAATATCAGTTGTATTATATATACTAGGATGAGTAATCTGAAAAGGAAATTAAGAAAACAATTCCATTTATGATAGCATCTGAAAAAGTAAAGTACTCGGGAATATATTTAACCACACAAGTGAGACAGTTGTACACTGAAATTTATAAGCTATTGGCAAAATACAGTAAAAAAAAAGACCAAAACAATGGAGAGATACTGTGTGTTCACAGATTGTAAGACTTAATGTTGTTCAGATGTCAATGTAATCTCAATTTGATTCCAACAGTCTTTCTGCAGAAATGTAAAATCCCATTCTCAAATTCATATGTAGTCACAAGGGACCCTGAATAACAAAAGCAATCTTGAAAAAGAACAATGCTCAAGGACTTAAACTTTTAGTTTTTAAAACTTACTACAAAACTTCAGTAATGAAAACAATGTGGTTCTGGCATAAGGATAAACGTATAGTATGATGAGACAGAAATGAAAAACCATAAGTAAACCTGTATCTCTATAGTCAATTAATTTTTTTTTTAATTTTTTTTTCAACGTTTATTTATTTTTGGGACAGAGAGAGACAGAGCATGAACGGGGGAGGGGCAGAGAGAGAAGAGACACAGAATCGGAAACAGGCTCCAGGCTCCGAGCCATCAGCCCAGAGCCTGACGCGGGGCTCGAACTCACGGACCGCAAGATCGTGACCTGGCTGAAGTCGGACGCTTAACCGACTGCGCCACCCAGGCGCCCCTAGTCAATTAATTTTCAATAAAGATGCTAAGACCATTCAATGGCAAAAGGATAAGGTTACTCTCAACAAGTGGTATTTGGAAAAATGGATTCCCATATGCAAAATAAAGAAGTTGAACCCCTACTTCATACAATATACAAAAATTAACCCCAAACAGAATACACCACAAATACAAGAGATAAAATCAGAAACTTCTTCGAAGAAAACAAGTAGGTAAATCTTCATTACTTTGAATCTGCAGTGGATTCTTAGGTATGACACCAAAAGCCAAGCAACAAAAGAAAGAATGAATAAATTAGATTTCATCAAAACTAAAAACTTTTGAGCAGCAAAAGACATCAAAAGAATAAAATGACCATCACAGAATAGGAGAAAGTATTTGCAAACATATATTGTATAAGAATCTAGGACTCGGAATATAAAAAGAACTCTCACAACAAAAAGACAAACTGTCCAATTAAAAAATGTGCAAAGAACTCTAACAAAAATTTCTCTAAAGAAGCCATACAAATGGCCATCAAGCAATTGAAAAGATGTTCAACATCATTAGTACTTAGATGCACAACAAAACCACATTGAAACAGCAAATTACCAACTAGGATAGCTATGATTAAAATACACACACACACACACACACACACACACACACAGGCCTTGGCAAGGATGTGAAGACATTTGGAACATTTGTATATTGCTGGTAGGAGTGTAAAATGGTTCAGCCACTATGCAAAACAGTTGGGTGATTCCTCAAAAATTAAATATAGAAACACTGTATAATCCTGAATTTTCCAAAACTAGACATACACCCCCAAGAATCAGAAGCAGGTAATCAAGTACATACATATTCATCCAGTTCATAGCAGCCACAAGGTGGAAGCAACCCAAAAGTCCAGCAACTGATGATGAATAACCAAATTGTAGTGTATACATATAATGGAATATTATTCAAGTATAAAAAGAAATAAAGTACCGATACATGAAACAACATGATGAACATCCAAAACATTATGGCAAGTGAAAGAAGCCAAACAGAAAAGGTCACACGTTGTATGATTTCATTTATACAAAATATGTGAAATAGATAATTCTATAGAAACAGATTGCAGACTCCTGGGTTCCAGGGCCTAGGAGAGACAGAATAAAGGGAAACTGTTTAATACATAAGGTGCTTACTTTGGAGTAATCTAAATGTCTAGGAACTAGATAGAGGTGTTGGTTATATAACACTGTGAACATACTAATAGAAACTGAATTGTTCACCTTAAAATGGTTTATGTTATGTGAATTTTACCTTAATATATTACTTTAAAAAATAACAGTTTCAAACTGCAGATACTCATTTTTCCAAGAAGCTTATCAGTGGGCAAAACTGACTTGCATACATGGAGAATTACATACAGTCACTCTGTTAAGAAATGGGCGCAGTATCTGAGTTCAGACTGCTCATGCTACCCTGTGGACAATCTACAAGATTGCTTTCCTTTCTTCCTTCTTTGGGCATGGGGGGTGGTAAGCACATGAGGGGCTCGTAATAAGCTTAAACAAAGTCTAGCTAGGAAAAAGATCATGTCTGAGGTCTTGTCTTTGGTATCTGCAAAGTGATAATCATGTAATCAATAGAGTTGCTTATAATTTCATAATGTTTTTCTCTTACAGAGTTTTTGTCACTGCAATTTCTATCTTTATTTTTTAAATTTTTTTCTAATGTTTATTTATTGTTGAAGGAGAGAGAGAGAGACAGAACATGAGCAGGGGAGGAACAGAGAGAGAAGAAGACACAGAATTCGAAGCAGGCTCCAGGCTCTGAGCCATCAAGCACAGAGCCTGATGCGGGGCTCGAACCCACAAACCGTGAGATTACAATTTCTATCTTTAAATTGCTTGATTTTTCCCTTGAATAATAAATTCTATTTATTTGGACTCTTTTCTTAGTGGTTTAGACTGCTACTTCTTCCCCCTAGTATTTGCTTCTCTGTAGTATTTGATCATCAATCAACTTTTCGTCGTTGGTAAAATTATAATCAAGAAGACTGAATATTCCTAGATTATTTTTCTATTTAAATATTATAAATACTATAAGGACCTTAAATATCATGCCAAGGTAATAACTGGCTTTCTGCTTTCTGACTATCTGAGTAATTCAATTAGCTAACCAACATCTGATTCTGACATAAAGCCTCTCTGATAAATTGACTGAACAAAACATTATCTATTTTCCTCTCTACATTTAGAATCATCAATTACAATTCCTACCACATCACCATTTCTTATTGATTCTTCCCTATTAAGTTTAATACTCTTATTAGATTCCCTTTGATCACTCATCTTAGATGTCTGTGTATTTTCATGACATACAATGGGGTTACACCATGTCTCTCTTTTCCATGCTTATCTCTTCTAAATAATCTATGCTGGCTTGAACCTTAAAGTCTATCCCATTAGGCTCTGGTTATGATTTAGTCATAATTAAAGTTTGAAGTTAATATTTAAGACTTATGTTGACATATGTAATGAAAATCAATCATGAATCCTTCTGCAGGAAGACATAGATAGGAAAGACATTTATGCCAAGGAAAAGAGGAGAAATTAAGCTTTGAGAATACTCCTTGGTATTTGAATTACTAGGGAAATGATTTCTTTTCCATGTCTGTGATTTCAAATGTGTGCTTTGAGCTGCCTGTAGATTTTAGATGTTTTTTGTCAAAGAGTTATTGACACTCAAAATTCCCTTACCCTACCTCACTCCAAACTGTGTTTTTCTCCTGACCTATCGCTTTTGGCATTTTATTTTCTTCCATTTTCTTTTGGAGATTGTCATATACAATCTTACTGCCACTTCATGTTGAGTGTATTGACAGAGATGGTAAGATTTCCTTGACTGTGTGGATGTGTACATGTTTAACCTGTATGCACCCACCAAGTTTTTATGCTACAGAATGTGCATAGTTTGCTATATTAAGAAAATGACAAGTTGATGTTTGCGAAGACTGTCTATTCCCTCTGCATTCTTTCACTATATTAAACCATTATTGACACTTTAAAATGTCGGAGTGTTTTTTTTTTTTCCTTTTTCTTTTAACATAATCTCAAGGGATATTGTGTTCAAGAAAATCAGTACTGTTAAACTTATAGATGTTCTGCATCTGCTCTGTAATATTTCTTTGTGGTGAAAAATTTTGCCTTCTCTAATGCAGTTGGTAGTAATGGTTCAGTCCATTATCTATTGACTTTTCATTTTTACTTTGGTCAAAACCAAAGTAATTTTTATTTAGTTCAAAATTTTAAAGCAGTTTTAGGTAATATTGACATTGTTTCTTTTTATTTAAGAATTTATTTAAGGTTTTAGGTGAGGAAAGAATTTTTAGTAGAATTTTATCTCATGGGCATGTGGAACTTGACACTGTTATAATACCATACACATGTTATTTGTACATGATACATATATGTGTATGTGTGTATATATGTACACATAAAATGCAATCTAAATAAAGCACAGGTGTATAAAATACATACTACAGTAATAAATTATAATATGCTCAGTATGAATTTATACTGTGAATATGACTACCTAAATTAATCCAAAGTCTTGATAATGAAAAATTTCATTATTTCAAAAAGTGTTTGAATGAATTAGCTATACAATAATACAAAGGACTTCCTCATTTTTCTCTTATTGAAGTTTTCATTTACTTCCCACTTTTCATCCAGATTTCCCCAAGCCTTTGACAGCAAATGATGAATTGCCAAAATTTTCTTACAAGGTACATATAAATTTTATCTATTTTAAAGAGAAACTAAAGTTTCTAGCATACTTATACCAAATATAAAGGAAGACATTTTTGACAGGGTTTTGAATAGAGGTCACTGTGTCTTACTCTCCCCCAAGGATGGTCAGAGTTTTAAAATATATATGTGAGAAGCAGACTGAAGCCTTCAGTTTCAGTTACACACACACACACACACACACACACACACACACACACTCCCCACAGTTGGAACTTTAGGTTTTTCTCCCCCATTATGCACTTGTTTTTATGCATTGATGTACTGCTTCTTTAAATGATTAGTCTTATGGAAGTAGAAAGTTCAAGAGACAAGTAAAAGTCACTTTTAAAAGTAGTTAAAAAGGCTGATTTACTGGGTGAGAAGAAAGCTTACCATGCTACAACTGTGTCCTTTAAATTTGTAAGATAGTTGTTTAGTGTATCAGTATGGTGTGTACAGGGTCAGAAAGATCTGAGTTTAGATTCTGGCTCCTAGCTGGTTACTAGCTGTATAAATTGTCCTAAGTTACTGACCTTCTATGAGACTTAGCATTCTTATTGAGAACTAAAAATAGGATATCATTTATGATATATTTAACACCCTGGCACGGTACATACTAAATAAGTATTATTACTATTTTGCGGTGGTAGAGTGTGCTAATACATAGTCTAGGAATATAAGTGACAAGCCTAAATGTTAATTAGTTAGATGAAATTTGGAACTTTCTTATTTTTTTCAGTTTTTCTTACTGTGGCTAAAATACATATAACATAAAACTTACTATCTCAACCATTTTTATGTGCACAGTTCACTGGTATTAAACACATTCATATCATTGTGCACCCCTCACCATCATCTACCTCCATAATGTTTCATCTTTCAGAACTGAAACTCTATACCCATTAAACAGTATCTCACCATGACTCCCTCTCTTCAATCCTGACAACTACCATTCTACCTTTTTCCCCTCCTCCTCCTCCTCCTCCTCCTCCTCCTCCTCCTCCTCCTCCTTCTACTTTTTTTTAAATCTTCCCTTTCCCCCAAACCACAGCTTTAGGTAACTACTTCTACTCCTTGTTACTATAAATTTGGCTTTTTTTTTAAAGATTCCAAATGTGATATAGCACAATATTTGGGCCCATCCATGTTGTCACAAATAGCAGGATTGACTTCTTTTTAATGCTGGGTAATATTCCATTGTATACATACATACCACCTATTCTTTTTCTATTCATCTGTTGGTGGACACTTAGGTTGTTCTCATATCATGGCTGCTGTGAATAATTCTGCAATGAATATAGGGGATCAGATAGCTTTTTGATATAGCAATTTCATTTCCTTTGAATATCTACCCAGCAGTGGGATTCCTGGGTCATAATTCTATTTTTAATTTTTTGAGGAAGTTTCTTACTGTTTTCCATAATGGTTATACCAATTTCCATTCCTTCTAACAATGTACGAAGATTGCATTTTCTCCACATTCTCACCAATACTTGTTATCTTTTGACTTTTTATTATAGCTATCCCTAAAGGTATGAGGTGGTACCTCATTATGATTTTGTTTTGCATTTCCTTTATGATCAGTGATATTGACCATCTTTTCATAAACCTGTTGGTCATCTGTATGTTTTATTTGAAAAATGTCTGTTTAGGTCCTTTGTCCATTTTAAAAATCAGGTTATTTGTGTTTGTTTTGGTTTTGTTTTGTTTTTTGTTTTTTTGCTATTGAGCTCTAGGAGTTCCTTACATATTTTCTGTATTAAACTTTTAGCAGATATATGATTTGCAAACATTTTCTCCAATTCTAAGGTTACCTTTCCATTTTGTTGTTTCCTTTGCTGTGCAGAATTTTAGTTCGATGTAGTCCCACTCGTTTATTTTTGCTCTTGCTACTTGTGCTTTCAGTGTCGTATCTAAAAAATTCATTGCCAACACCAATGTCAAGATTTCTCTCTACGCTTTCTTCTAGAATTTTTATGGTTTTGGGTCTTATGTTTAAGTCTTTAATCCAATTTGAATTGATTTTTATAAATGGTATAAGGCAAGGGTCCAATTTCATTCTTTTGATATCTAGTTTTCCCAGCACCCTTTATTGAAGAGACTCTCATTAATCACACAAAACTCTAAACAAATTGAGAATAGAAGGAAATTACCTTGACATAATAATGGAACTTTCATATAATCACAGAGAGCTTTATAGGAAGGGAAAAAATAGGGAGTTTCCTATGAAGAACCAAATGGTTGGATATGTGCAATAAAGTCCACTACAGTAGTAGAAGTTTTTAAAGAGTAGGAAATTTAACTCTTATTTTCCAGCACTTAGCACACTACTTTGGCAAGAAATAGATAGGTACTTATTAAAATTGTTAAATGAATTAAACTGAAGTGGCACAGGATCCTACTTATAATATAAAATATTTAAGAATTTTTGGAAATGAATGAGCTCTTAGTGCTACCTCTAGTTGTATCCTATACCCAATTTGAGGTGCAGTAAGAAAAGACATAGGGACTGTTTAAGCAGAGGAATTTAATCAGAAAGAGGAGGAGGAATGAGGGAATTTCTCTGGAAGGCACAGCAAAATAAGGGTCAAGTTGCCATAGAATTGCTAACAGGTTCCCTAACAGCAAAAACAGATCAGAGGACTTTGAGCCCAAATGTTTTGTGTTCCAAAGAGATATGCCAAGTTTACAAAGCAGTATCAGAAATGACTAAACACTTATAACAACAAGAAGAAAAGAACTGGATATACTCAATGTTGGCATGACTAAAGCTCTATGAAATCAAGTGCAACATTATCATAAGCACGTTTTAAACCAGGTGATGTGCATCTACACCTGGACATCTGAAGTATAAATCAAGTCAGTTGGACATAATGATTATCCACTATGTAGCAGGACTTATGCTAGCATCTGGATGTATACAAATACTTATATATACTTATGCTAGCATCTGTATATATACATATATGTATATATATGTATACACACACACATAACAGCAATATTGGGTTCTCTATTCTTAAAAAAATTAAAAGTCTAGCAGAAAAGAGAGATACATTGTTTAAATGGAACATGCTGTTTCATGAATGCTGTACTACGGAATTTGAGTCTTTGCAAAAAGAGGATTTTGAAAGTCCATTTGTTTTCAAATAATAGGAAAGCTAATTGGGTCAGATCTAGAGACTCCAGAATTAGACACTCCTATTTTGTTTTCAGAAAGGAAGAATGAGAAACAAATTACCGATGAAAGTAATGTAATATGGTGAGTTAATGTTTCAGCCTTTGTCGGTATAATGATCAGTCTCCTTCGCAACGTGCCCATAACAGCATTCTATTTTTCACTGGATAGGCATGTGAAGAGTGCAGGAGAGTGCCTCACTCAGCATCAATGATACGAAGAATCATTTTGTGATGGGCTGGTAACCTTCTAATGGAGAATCAAATGAACCTTGTCTTTTTAAAAAATGAAGATGTAATAATTGTCCTAAAGCCCTTCTGAGAGTAATCTCATTATAGCCAATATCTCTTCAGATTGAATGACATGAGAACAAAGTTGGAAAGACAACTTTATGCACAGGGATTTACTCAGAATTCTTGACTTTAAAGGACATGAATAAACTTCCTCAATACTGTCCTGGCTTCAAGCCATCACAAAAGAAATTCTAAGTAAGTCAGGGCAAATAAAAGCCCACATTTTCTGGAACCTCTCCATTTAATTTTGTCTAATAAATGTGATTAATTTAAAGCATAATCTAATGCAACCTAACTTTTAGAAATGTGTAACTGTTTTCATATAATCATAGTCACTAATATGGGAACAAAGATTAGACTCTGCTTTGGGATCTGAAAATAAGAAATGAGTTCATTTCACAGGTATTTAGTCTTTATTTAGTTTTTTTTGCACATGTGAAAAGTCATCTTTTCTCATTTAACTGGGTAATGAACTATCTTTATAAGTAATTAATAATAAGGGTATGAAAATAAAATAAGAAAAATGTATTTTTTTAACAAGAGAGAGAACAAACAGAACAATGTAAAACAAGAATTCTGTTGGAGGTATATACTTCTACTAGCCATCAGGCAAAGGCATAGCTGATCCACACGTTTCTTTATGTTAGTAGCACATATTCTCACATTTTGTTATGTAGTGCACGCAGCCTAAGAAAACTGCTTTATGCCACCTTCTTCAAGTTACTAAGATCCACCAGGACTGACTCCTTGAAGTGTTAGACTCTTGTATGGTTTGGGTCAATGCTAAAGGAAGGACAGGGCATTTTCAGGTTGGATTGCAGGGCTATGTACGGTGTGTCTCTATTTCCTGCAGTAGGCAGCATCGGCATCACAATTTTTTTCTTTATTTCATATGCAGAAGTGAGTGTTTCCTTCTTTTTTGCTATGATATAAGTTGCTCTATCATTTGAAGGAGGATCACAGACACTCCCATTTGAAATAATGTAATAAATGTATGAAATCCATGGGTACTTAGGTTTTACTTTTTGCCACATGTTATAATTTTCCCTTTTACAACATGAATGTTCCCAAACATGAAGGCTCTTAAAATCGTCTAATACGAATTTAGACTGATAATTTTGCTTTAGCACCTGTGTACTCTCGATCAATGTAGACATTGACCACAGAGAGATGCACTTAAATCTGTCCATTTCATTTGTGGGGCCAAAAAGTTGAAACAAATATAGAATTCCTGGTAAAAGTTATTTCTCTTAAAGAAGCAATTTCTCAAAAGCAAAGACAATTATGTTTCAGAACAATATCTATCATATTCTTTTAATAAAACAGAAGGCAAATTTTTATAATTGAAATGTTGAACGACAACATTTTTATTCCTCCCCAATAGTTGTTCACAATACATGTAAGTGAAGAGTACTGCTGAAAAAATTTTGCGGTGAAGCGGATAAAGTTTAAAATGAATAAGGATATATTTATATGTGCTATGAAAGAGAGCCTTTCTGTTTTTCAAGTACTCTGAATCCTCACACAAAATGTACTCCTTGCACATTATGTTCATTCAGATTTATGTATTTGTTATTTCTTAATTTAAAAATCAAATAAAGGCTTCTTTCATGACTGCCTCAAGTTAAATCCACTATTATTGTGAAAAAGTTGAATATATTCATGCATAAATATAAAATGTGAATAGAAACGCATATGAACTGCAACTGGAAGTAATATTTTTGCTTGATGCCAGAAATTTTCAACTTATCAGTTAGAAAAAATCTGTAACACACATTTCTGTCTGAAGCATGGGATATATTATAATTTCATTGTTAGTAATCTTACATAAGAGAGATATCAATCACATAGGCATGGACAAAATATTCTAGTCCTGATTGTCTTAAACATTATGTGAAATTTTCTGCCAAATACTTAAAAGCAAGGTTGTGGGATACATGTTCTCTGACAGGACCTCACAGTGCCCAGAACGGCAAGGAGAGAAGGAAGCAGACTGTGCTTCTGAGCCTCTAGGGAGCCTTAAGAAAGTTCAGGGAAGTGGCAGCTCTCTGCTGTGTTTACATTGCATTCATTCTTGAGTGTTTTGGGATTAATCATGTTTAAAGTATGTTCACATCCTTGCTTTATTTTTACCTTATTATCAAACTCCAACTTGCAGCCTTGGAGAAGAATCAATGTCCCTGTTCCTTCCAAGTAACAAACGAAGAAATTCAGTTCAAGGATGTTCAGCAACATGTTTCGGGTTACAGTGCAAAATAGGACAGACTCCTCTCTGGAGCGTTGTAATAAATTTGTGAATTTGATCATTATTAACAGGTCCTGGAAAGCGCACAGCATACCTGGAACCACAGATGAGGTTGTGGGTAGAGAAAGAAAGAGAATGTTTGGGCCTGGGATTCTGCTTTTACTGGAATCCAAATTATGGGCCTAAGTTTTCACAGGCTCACTATTTATTGGTAAATTTAAAACATTAAGAGTGGGAATTTAAAACTCTGGAAGAGAAAAATATAAGTAACCCAAATTGTCATCCAAATCAACCAAGATCTCTAAAACACATGAGACTTGAGTGGGAGGGTGCTTTAGCCCTTTATCTAGTCCTGTGGCTGGTAATGTGTTTATTCAAGATCGTCATCTTTGAAGTCAATGCCTCTTTGAAATGAGTGCCTCAGTAATCAAATCTTCAGTTGTTTACCTTACAAAAAAAGATAAACCAACTGTCAGGGCTTACATTACAGCAAGTCAAAGAATTCCTTAATATTTTTAAGAATAGGCTTTAGGGGCACTGGGTGGTTCAGTTAATTGAGCATCTGACTCTTGATTTGGTTCAGGTCATGATCCCAGGGTTGTGGGATCAAGCACTGCATCAGACTCCATGCTGGTGTGGAGCCTGCTTGGGAACCTCTCTCCCTCTGCCCCTCATCCCAACTCACAAGCGCTCTCTCTCTATAAAATAAAACAAAAAAAAAACCCCTTATTTTTAGAACAGTTTTAAATTTATAGAAAAACAGAGAGAAAATAACATGAAGAGTTCCATTTAGCCTGTTTCCAATTTCTGTTATTATTAATATTTTACATTAGTGTAGTACAATTGTTATACTTAATGAACCAAAATTGACACATTATTAATAACGAAATTTCATACTTTATTCAAGTTCCCTTAGTTTTTTCCTAATACTCTTTTTTTCTATTCCGGGATCACATCCAGAATACCACATTGCATTTAGTTAGAATACATTTCTTTCGGCTTCTCTTGCCTTTGATTGTTTTGTCGATCTTCCTTGTTTTCGATGACCTTGACAGTTTGGATGAGTAAAGTATTTTGTAAGCATCTCTCCTATCAGAATTTCTCTGATTTTTTTTTTCATGACTACAGGGGGGATGGGTTTTTGGGAGGAGGACCACAGAGGCAAAGGGTCATCCTCATCACTTCATACCAAGGTTGCACACTGTCAATATGATTTACTACTGATATTAACCTTGGTTATCCAGCTGAGGTAGTGTTTGAAGTAGTATAGATTTCTTAACTGTTTAGTTAGTCTTGTCCGCTCAGCCCCCCTCCTCCCATACCATACTCTGAAAAGAAGTCATTAGGAACAGGCTATACCTAGGAAGTAGTGACTTGATTCCCCTCTTTGAAAGCAGAGTATTTACATAAATTATTTGGAATTCTCTGCAAGAGATATTTGTTTCTTTCCCCATTTATTGATTCAATCATTTATATCAGTACAAACTCATGAATATTTATTTTATATTTTGAGTTATAATGTAGTTTTTGTTGTTTAAACTGTTGCAGTGTTCGCATCAGGAGTATTTCAGTTGGCTCCTGTGTCCCTCTGACTTTACCCCATCAATGTAGATTTTTATTTTTTTAGGCATTTTCATACTTTCTGGTACTAAGAAAATTTCCAGTCTTATGTATATTTCCTGCCCAGTCTTAGAATCTTCCATTTCTCTAAGGAGTTTTGGCTCCTTTTTTTGGAAAATGGAATTATTTCTGAAAGCCCTGGCAATTATTTCTCATTGCCCTGGAGAGTATTATTTCTAGTCCTGTTCAGCTTGTGACACAAAGAAATATATTTCTTCACATTAACTCATGCATATGCACATATCTACAAATTTTATGGATAACCATCTATATTTATAACAAGCATCACATGAGTTTATACTGATGTCTTCAACTCTAGTTCACTACCACGTGGATTGTTCCAGGCTTCTCCCCTTGCTTGTCCTACTACAATGGTGACAAACTTTCCACTAACCATTTAACTTTTCAATTCTGATATACATGTATAAAAGTTTTAAGATTGTTAACCCATACTCCCATATAAAGAAATGTATCAACTAGAGAATAGTGCTTATGCAGTGTCTTTTGACTCTCATCTTGCAGGCTCCACTTATATCCAAATTTAACCCTCTTTACTTTCAGTGAGATGTCTTAAGCATTGGTAATACAGGCTAGATTGTCACACTCTGCATTCCATTCTGGAATCTTCCACTTACTAAGTTTATTTTGTTTTGTTTGGTTTGGTTTGATTTGGTTTGGTTGTTTTCTTTTGTTTTTGAAAGAGTAAGAGGGAGTGGGGAGAGTGGCAGAGAGAGAGAGAGAGACAGACAGACAGACAGACTCTTAAGCAGACTCCACACTCAACTAAGTGCCTGACGTGGGGTTTGATCGCACGACCCTGGGATCATGACCTAAGCCAAAATCAAGAGCCAGAGGCTCAATCAATCGAGCCATCCAGACACCTTCCCCCTCCTTTTTTTAAATTTGCATACATACGGTTCATTTTTTGAGATATAAAGATATGGATTTGACAAATGCATAGTATTATGTATTTAACACTGCAGCATTGCACTAAATAGATTCACTGACCTGAAAATCTCCTGTGTTTTACTCATTCTACCCTCCCCCCCACCTTGAAATCTTGGAAACCACTGTTCTTTTTGCCATTTCTCTATTTTGCTTTTTTTCAGAATGCATGTTAATGAAATCATACACTATGCAGTATTTCCAGGCTGGCCTTTTCACTTAATGATATGCATTTATGAATAATTCATGTCTTACATGACTTGGTATCCATTTCTTTTTACTGTTAAATAGTATTCCATTACATGGATATATTACTGTTTATCTATTCACTTAATAAAGGTCATCTTGACTACTTTCAATTTTTTGTGATTATGAATAAATCTGCTATGAACATTTGCTTGTTTTTTTGTGTGGATCTAAGTATTCATATCATTGGGGTGAAAATCTAGGAGTTTTATTCCTAGATTTTGTAATACTGTATTTAGTTTTGTAAGAAACTGCCAACTACCTTCTGAATCTGATGCATCATTTTGCATTCTCACTATAATAAATGAGGTGTTTGTGTGGTCCTTCAATTTCACTGGTAATTACTAGGTTTGGAGATATTAGCTTTATATTAGTTTTTATCCATTCTGAAAATATATTTATTAACAGAAGGGTACAGTACATTTCCATCTTTACATCTTTATAATTATTAATTTCCTTTCTGCTTTTTGTGTGCTTATTTTTATTTACTTACTCAGGTTTTTGTTACGTCTCATTTTGACATATTTTGCATTGATTGAAGTCTTTTTTCTCCCTCTACAATATATAATTTAATATATTATTTTACTGATTATCTTTGACATTTTAAGATACATATATAATGAAGTCTAGTTCTAATAAATCTGTCTATATGCACCTCTCTCTGTTTTTCTGCTTTTGTATCCTATCTATTAACTATATTGTTTCATTTTTAAATTCTATAAACTGGAAATTACTTTAATTATTTCATACAATCAATGTTTGTTTAGCTTTAGATATATGTTACTATATTCTTTACTCTGTGGCTTTTCAAATTTCATGCTTTCCTTCTGTGATCACTTTTCTTCATTTCAGGAACTGTGACATTTAGAAGTTCCTTGGGTGAGGTTTGTTGATTTTAAATTTTCTTAGATTTTGGCATGTCTGAAAAGGTTTTTATTTCAGCTTCATTCAGGAAATAAACTGTGCTGGCTATATAATTTCTACTTGGCAACTATTTTGTCTCAACACACTGAAGACACTATTTCAATCCATTCTGGCTGTTTTCATTTCAACGAATTTTTGTTTTTGGAAAGTCATAGTCTAAATTAAATTTATAACTAGGTAATCTTTTCCTATGACTTCTTTTTAAGTTCTTAGTACCTTTGATTTCCTGAAGTTAGCCTACAATGTGTCCAGATGTAGGTCACTTTTAATTTTCCCTGCTTGTCAATCTATTAGCCTTCCTGAATCTGAAGATTTATGTTTTTCATACTTTCTGAAAAATTCTCAATTACTATTTTTTTAATATGGCATATGCCTTCATTTATTTATTTTCTCTTTTTGGAACTTCAATTACATACTTGATCTTCTCAATTTATTCTCTACTTTCCTAACCTTTGTTTCATATATTCTTTCTCCTTATTTTTATGTTATGAATTTTAAAAATGTTATACCTTCTAAATACTGAATCCTCTCTGTATTATATCTATTCTTCTCTATAAATGCTGTTTAAAATTTCTAACATAATGTTTTTATTGTGACATTTGACTTCTAAACAACATTTGTCATTTTTATAGTCTGATTTCTACTCACTTTTGTTCCCTCTTTTAAATACGGAATATTTATAAATTTCTAAATTTATAAATATAATTTATAAATATTTTTAAGCATATTGGGAGAAGAAGGTGTTAAACCCATGGATATACAATTTTATTTTGCTACTGAATATTCCTACCATTATTACTTAATTTTTTGACGTATCTGGATAATTTCAAACTATCCAACTTACTATACTCTACACTACTGTATTACTTACCATTCACCTGGTTATAAGTGATGAAAACCTAAATCAAACTAGCATAAGCAAACAAATTTAAAAATATGAAAACTAACTTAAAAAAACACAATGAGGTGATCTGGGTGGCTCAGTCAGTTAAGTGGCTAACTTTGGCTAAGGTCATGATCTCATGGTTTGTGGGTTCAAGCCCTACATCCAGCTCTGTGCTGACAGCTCAGAGCCTGGAACCTGCTTTGGATTCTGTGTCTTCCTCTCTCTCTGCCCTTCGCCCTCTCGCATCTGTCTCTTTCTCAAAAATAAATAAACATTAAACAAAATTAAAACAAAAACGGTGAATTCAGGGGATCACTAAGTCTCAAGGATGACAGAATTCTGGGAAATTCATATAAAGTCACTGAAGCCAACGGGTTGAGGTGCTGTGATTGGCTAATCTTGGATCCTATGCTATTGCCCTTTAAGTGGAATATATTACCAGAAAAAGTAGACTAGAATGACAAAGCTTAACTTTCTGATATAGTTGTTCCACAAAACTGGAACCATCCTTACATTGTATATATTCTCTGTTATACCTCAATCATTTATCAAGACTGCCAGTTCTATCTGCTGAAATTCCCGTTTGGTACTTTATCTCTAGCCATATTTATTTCCAGTATATCTTCTCCATTTTATTAAAAGAGGTCCTCTGTCTTCAGTGTACCCTTCATAGTGCAAACAGAATGAACTTTCTAAATTGTGTTATTCTTTAAACACTTGGATTGGCTTTCCAAACTAAACTCGGGCCTGGATTAATGGCCCTTAATGACCTGGCTTCCACCTTCTCCATCTTATATCTAATTATCGTCCAACATTATCATCACCACATGATCTCCATTGCGCAACTCTATTTTTCTGTATCTGCCATCTTCTCTTTAAATTTTAGTATTCCATAGTTTTGAACCCTATTTCTTCTTCCCTCTTCTACCACTTTCTCACCTCATTACTAACATTACCATTTGTTTTTTATATGAATCAATGTCCTAGTTTTGGAGGTATGAAGAGATGGAAATATCCAGTCTTAAAATATGTATCTCTTAATAGAAGCATGCATTTCATTTTTGTGATTACTATTTTTTCTTTCTATCTTTTTGTGGGTTTTTTTGTTCTCTATTTTCTCCCCATCCTCATATTTATTTTTCTTTGAAATTCATCTGCATTTCATGTACATCCATGCTGATTCATAGTTGATTCATTGCTTCTTACTGACACAGCTGATACCAGAATTGCAAAAAATTTTCAGTCTTTGTCAAAGTTGAGACTCAGAGGTATAAAGTTTCCAAAGATTGTATTTCATCAGCAATGGCCTTTTTAAATTTCTTATTTGTCATTTATATCAATGCTAGATATATGGCTTATAATCAGTTATGTTAAATCTTGCCACTATTACATGGGTATGTTCTCTTTGCTGCTACATTGCAAGGATCTTAAGATATCTCTTTGGCATTTGGCAGAAAGTAATTTCCTATTGAGAGCTATCTAAGTCTCTTTTTATTATCCTGAAGTCTTTCGTTTCTCATGCTATCCAAATTTCTTCAGAAGAAGCAGCTGCTGCTTTAAAAAACTGTATCTTTCGGTATCACTGTGGTCTTCCATTTAGTAAAATAACTTGTCTTAAATATGAACTGTGCAATAACAATTTCATATGCCCTGGTTTTCCAGTATAAGCTTCTGTAACAACTTCTAATACCTTGGCAATTGGAATTAGTTAAGTTTGTAAGATGTCCAATTTTCCTGTTAGATTTCAAGTTTCGTAAGAATCAAGAAGTGTGGCTATTGTGTTTACTCTTTCATTCCCAGAAGCTAGGACAATGCTTGGCACATCATTCATGCCTTCTCTACTTTTTGAATAAATGAGTTGGTGAATGAAAAAGTGCAGCATGAGGGAGAAAACAAGTGCTGATATAAGAACAAAAGATAAAATTACGATAATTGTTTTGTTCCAAATAGCCAATACAAACCTACTATTATTAAAGGTTAGTAAATAGCTAAATACAATAAACATATAAGTATTAATATAATTTTATACATCTGCAATAACTACCTTGAAGACTTAATGATTTGTATAAAAGAAAATTTTCATATGTGTTTTGAGTGATGTCTGGAGTCTTCATATATAAAAACTTCAAGTTTTTTAATAGATTTAATATAGTAGTGCCTCTGTATACTTAGGGGCAACCCATTATTATTCTGGCTTACCTAATTTTTACTCTGGGTTAAAATGCTAAAATACAGTGGAATAAATATTTTACACTAAAAAATACAAATTGTCTTCTTGTGACTGTAAAGAATGTAATTTTGTTTGAAAGTATACTTGCTTGTTAGGGAAAATAAATAATGTCAAATGATAGTGGAAAAAATCAAGTTAGTGTTAAACATAAGCATTTCCAACAAGAAACTATATCTAGATGATGACATATAAGTATCACTTATATAAGGTGTATCCCTCAATTTGTTTTTAGAATCAGATTATCCTTCATGAATAATTTAAACCTATATTACTGGAATAGTGATGTAAAATCATTATGTTGTTCAAGTATTAAATGGAAAGACTAAAGTTGATCCATTATTTAGCTTAATAGGTCTGCTGTTAGCTGGTTTGAAATGATGAAATTGCTTTGATAACATCAAATAAATAAACTGTTTTTCTATTGCATTATTTTTATTTCAAAATATTTCATACTCATATACTTTGGAAACAATAATGTGCATTTATCTTATGAAGTATCATCATCAAAATAGAAAATTCAAGGTACAATGGGTTTTAAATTGATAATATTGTAAAACAGAGCAAAATAGTTTTTTTCAAAAGTTACATTGAAAAATAAGGTAATTCAGAGTAGTTTCACCATATTTATGTTGAATAAATGGTAATTTTATTATCTAAAATAATCTAATTTTGAAATAGCTCCTTTAATGATTGATATATAAATTAATTGATGAATTCTTCATGAATCATTGTTCTTGTGTAAATATGTTCTAATGAATATATGAAACAATAAATTCAGTGTTTGCTTCCATTGTGGGGATTCTATACATAAGGGAAAGTGAACAGAAAGAAAACACTTGCTAACCCACTCTTGAAATATGTCTCATTAATTTAAGAAGAAATTTAAGTTCAATAGTAGCCTCTAAATCCAGATTTATTCTGTAAATTCCAATACAAGAGCAAAAAATGTTTTCTCTGTGATCAGGATTATTATTAACATAGTAGAAGAAAATTACTGCTCCTATATGTTTCTATTTTTCCTTTGCATAATATATTTCAAGATAATAACTTTAGCATTAACATTGACAGAAAATATTGAATGCAACTTTAGAATTATAAATTCTTTAATACGATTTCTACAGAAGTAAAATTATAAAATTTTGTATATAATTTTAATATCAATAAGATAATGGTGTCACATCACTATCTTAAGCAATATACAGTATAATTAATCTTACCAATGAAAAATAAAAACAGGTTGAGATGGAACTCTGGGTCTGAAAACAAGAAATATCCACTGTTCATCAGAGATTAATTGTATGCACTAACTGACTCATTTTTGAAACATATATTCTACCTAGGAGGACATTAACAGTGGTTGCTGTTCGTAGAACCCTCGGATGATGTTGTAAAATGAATGAGGGACAATCAAATAGTGGGTCATATAGTAAGTGTCCCTGTGATAAGCCTATCTACAGAGCATCCAGTCTCCTATCTATCATCTACCACCAACACCACAATCTTTCAATAAAGATTTGGAGACTTTCTATTTAATTGAGCGACCAAGGACTTTTGAATATATACTCTAGAGTTTGGGTTTACATGTGCACTCATATACAGAAACATACACTTATAGTAAATAAAGATTCATCCATTCACTCATTTTTCTATTCAACGTATACTAATTGAACTCTTACTCATACCTGGGTCCATGCTAAGTGCTGAGCTCATGGAGGTCAAGTGTGTATCCAAAGTAAGTTTGCCACTATGAAGCTTATAGTTACATAAGGAATTCAGATATCAAACCAATAATTTCCTAAACATTGGATTTATTATGTTACTTTTTGGAGAAAGTAGCAAGTTTCACCTCTAGTAATTACATAAACAATTAGCTATGTGACAATTGTGGAATATACCACAGAAGAAATAAGACTGGGCATTCCTCAGGTTTAAGGATAATTATAAATGTGCATGTTATAGTTTGACTTTGCATGAAAAGAAATTGTTTAAGGAAGACAATATGGAGATTGTTAGATAATATCTTCCAAAACAACAAGTCAAAACTCTCAATAAGTGTTGGAAAAAATAGAATCTCATTTACAATTAACTTTTAATCTTGGACCATGTTAGTTTAAACCAAATGTTGACTTTTTTCACATTCATCATGTGATTAGGGCTATTGTATCCTAGATGTATGATAATCATTGGATGACTTTAGACAAAATAATTTTTGATTTGTTTCCTGAAAGTAAACTCTCTCCTTCAAAGAGTTGGGAATGTGGTGATGGAGATTTCAAATAGAATCTACAGTTTGTTTTTGATTCAAACTTCAGTTTCCATTAAGAACAATCTGATCATCTATACTTTTAATATACTGAGGACTGGTACAGACCCTGACCTGCTCAGTGAGAAGGAAATGAATTTGATTCCCAGGTCTATTGAATAGTCAAGGTTCAAAAGCACAAGATAATGAGTTTGGAAATATCAAGATGTTGGTGAGAGAACATATTTGCATTGCTCTTAAGCAGAAGTACACTCAACTGGAAATACAACTAAGGCAGGCCAAGAATTTTGCAATCTCTCATGCCTTCTGAGGCTTAGATGGCTAAGGAATATATGGGGACATCACAAACTCTATTAAAGTATCCTTAAAAAATAAGCCCTTAGTTTTATTATGTAAAAAAAGTAAATTAATTAATTAATTAATTAAATTTATACTTTAATAAATGACCTGTTTTGATTCATGTAAGTGGGTAAATAATATAGTGTCAAAAATTTCCATTACTGATGTTAGATTCTATGCTGGCATTTTTGAAATTCTGAGTGACAAAAATTTATTAATTTAATAAAACAATAATTTATCTATGTTATAACTGTGCTTACTGTTCATGTACTTTAATAACATGTTGGATAGGAAGTTGGATATTTGTATATATATATATATATATATATACATATATATATGTATTAGTATTGCTTGTATATAAAAAGTAATAGGTAGATGGAGTAATAAATAAAATAGTGGTATTAAAAAATAATTATTTCTTTACATAAAAAATATCCATGAATAGATCTGGCATAGTAGCTCCACAAAATTATCAGGACCAAATCTCTTTTATCTTTGTGTTCTGCCTGAAGTGTGTGGGTTTCATTCTGGATATTACTTCATTGTTCAGATCACTATTGAGCTCCATGCTGACATATACCCATCTACTTTCTAAGCAGAAAAGTGGTGGAACACAATATCGGTAAACCAGTTAATTCTTATCCCTGTAGGATACTTCTCAGAAATTCCATACAACAATTGCCCTCATAACTCTCTGGGCAGAAATGTTAAGCAGAAATTGGTAACATGACTACAAGATGGTAAGGCATGCTGGGAAATGAAATGCAGTTTTTTATTCACTTGAGTGCATTGTCTAAGATACTCTTCTAAAAGAAAAAAAAGAAGTAATAAATTTGAGTAGGCAATTAGCAGTCTTTGTTGTTACTATAATTTACAATCTTTTCTTCTTCCCTTCTCTACCTTTCTTCCCCATACACTTCTTTCTCAACATGTGAGAAAATAGAGATGAAAACATCCAAGTGACTGGCTCAATATTACGTAACTTACTCCAAGTTTTCTGTCTTTTTAACTATGTCATTTCATTTGAAATAAAACATAGGGGTATTTGAGGTTAAAAATAAACATCTGCATTTCTTTAATCCATTTGACTTTATTTTTGTCCAAGGTATAAGTGTCCAATTTCATTATCTGCATGGGATATCCACTTTTCTCAGCACCATTTATTGTTATTTATTCCCTGTTGGATATATTGACACCTTTGTCAAAGATCAGTTCGCTTTCTATGTGTGGGTTTATTTCTTTGCTCTCTATTCTGCTTCTTGGTCTATGAGTCTGTTTCATACAAATACCATATTGTTTTGATTATTGTAGCTTCATAATATAATTTGAAATCAGGAACTGTGATACTTCCAGCTTTCTTCTAGCTCAAGACTGCTTTTGTTTTTATGAGTCTTTTGGTTTTAATACAAATTTTAGTTGAAAAATGTTGTTGGAATTTTGACAAGGATTGTATTGAATCTGTAGATTGCTTTGGTGATTTATACACTTTGGTGGCATGAACATTTTAACAATATTAATTCTACCAATACATTAACTTGGGATACCTTTCCATTTGTTTGTGTCTTCTTCATTTGCTTTCATCGATGTCTTATAGTTTTCAATGCATGGATCTTTCACCTCCCTGGTTACATTTATTCATCAGTATGTTATTCTTTTTGATGCTATTATAAATGGGTTTCTTTTCTTTTCTTTTCTTTCTTTTTTCTTTTGGATACTTCATTGCGTATAGAAATACAACTGGTTATCATATGTTGATTTTGCATACTGCATCGTCACTGTTTTGTTGTTGTTGTTGTTGTTTAGTTTTAACAGTTTTTGGGTGAAGCCTTTAGGATTTTCTATGTACAAAATCATCCACAAACAGAGACAACTTAATGTCTTCATTTCCAATTGGGATGACTTTTATTTCTTTTTTTTTCCTGATTTCTCTACTGAGTATTTCCTGTACTATGTTGAATAGAAGTGGTAAGAGTTGTGTACCCTTGTATTGTTCCTGTTCTTAGAGGAAAAACTTTCACCTTTTCACTACCAAGTATGATGTTAGCAGTGGCCTTGTCACAAATGACCTTTATCATGTTGAGGTACATTTATTCCATACCTAATTTGTTGAGTGTTTTCATCACAAAAGCATATCGAATTTTGTTAAATACTTTTTCTACAACTATTGAGAAGATCATATGGTTTTTCTCCTTTATTTTGTTAACATAATGTATCACATTTACTGATTTTCAGATGTTGAAACATCCTTGTATCTTAGAAGTAAATGACATTTGATCAGGGCATATGATATTTCTAATGTGCCACTGAATTCAGTTTTCTAGAATTGTGGTTGAAGATTTTTGTATATATGTTTATCAGGGACATAAGCCTGTATTTTTTTTTTTCTTGTCATGTCATTGTCTGGTTTTGGTATCAGGGTAATGTTTACCTTGTAAAATGAGTTTGGAAAACTTCTTTTTTTTGTTTTGTTTTGAACTTATTTGAGAAGGATTAGTATTAATTTTTCTTTGAACGTTTGGTAGAATTCATTAGTGAAGCCGTCTGGTCCTGGACTTTTGTTTATTGGGAGTTTTTGATTACTGATTTAATCTCCTTTGTAATAATCAGTCTGGTCAGATTATATATATATATATAATTATATATAATTATATATAATTTAATTATATATAATATAAATATTTAATTATATATTACTTAATTACATACACACACACACACACACACACACATAGTTTTATTTATTTTTTTAAAGACAGAGAGCAAGCAGGGGAGGTTTCGAGATAGAGAATCCCAAGCAGGCTCAGCACTGGCAGTACAGAGCCTGATGCAGTGCTCAAACTAATGAACTGTGAGATTATGACCTGAGCCAAAATCAAGAGTCATATACTTAACTGACTGAACCACCCAGGACCCCAAAGATATTTTTTACTTCCTTTTTGACTTTATCTTTTACTCATTCATTGAGTAAACACTCATTCAGGAGAGTGTTATTTAATAACTACATATTTGTGTATTTTTTGGTTTTCTTCCTGTTATTTATTTCTTGTTTTATACCTTTGTGGTCAGAAAAAAATACTTAATATGATTTCAATATTCTTATATGTTTTAAGGCTTGTTTATTGGCCAAACATATGATCTATCCTGGAAAATGTCCCATGTCCCCTTGAAAGGAATGGGTATTAATTATCTATATATCCATTTCCTTGTGTAAGCATTCTGAAATACCATCTCTAGAAAATTAGCTAATATTTATTCTCAATAGTAACATACATATTTGGAATAACTTGAAATGATAAAATTTCAACTGTGGGAGGATATGGGAAGAATAAAACCTGCAGAGGTAAAAGTTTCCAGTTTTGATAAACTAAGATTTTGTGGGCTAAGAAAAATAACACAATTTCTTCCCTGGATGATAAGTATACAGGCTTAATCTTATCAGACTACAAAATTAGTGATCAGTCCACAGGATTATCCTCATTTCTGACATCAACCGCAGAGTAGAGGTCACCTTCACTTCTGATACCAATTCCACGTTCGGGGTTCCCAAGATCATTCTAAGGTTTGATAATTTGCTAGGACTCACAAAACTCATCACGAGCTATTAGTTTCAGTTTATTGTGGTGAACGGATACAGATTAAAATCAGCCAAGGCAAGAGATGCATGGAACAGAGTCTAGCAAAGTTTTGCTTCCAGTTGTCCTCTTCTTACAGAGTCATGGACAGTGCTAACTTTCCTCACAATGCAGCATGACCATGTGCATGGAGTATGTGCAACCAGACAAGCTTACTCAAACCTTGGTGTTCAGAGTTCATTGGAGCTCAATCATGTAGATATGGTTGATTGCCCAAGTGGCAACTTTAGTCTCTATTTCCCCTAAAGTTGGATCAGATACAACATCAATCAAAGCCACACCTTAAATTACATTTTAGACTACGTAGTATGGCCTGAAACTTTTGGGAGAAGAAAGATACTCTCATGAAGCACACATAAAATCTAAAGCTGAAAGCAAAGCGAGACCTCTGGGAAAGGTTAAATACTTTGTGTACACATACACAAACTTCACTTGGAAAAGGAAATAATAATTCTTGCTCCTTTCTTATAGATGTGAATACTTATTATATTTGAGACATAGAACAGCTTCACATTACTTCTGCCTGTATTTTGTTTAGAAAAAAAAGACTGAGACAATAGTATAAAATTTCATTTGTGTTTTATTTTTGAGCAGAAAAAAAGTAGGAATGGGATTTATACTAATGTCAGTCTTGTAGTTGGGAAGAAAATTAAACACTTTAAAATATACTAAATTAAAGCTAGGGTGATACACAGTTCAATTTTTGAGGTTGGATTTTAGCTTTAAATTTATAGTGTATGGAATGAAACAGACTGTAAAAAGCATGTTCCATATACAGCAAATAAGAAAAATGTTATGAAGTTTAGACTCACAGTGAGTAACTATAGTTCTGTTGGTTACAAATGTGACAGGAAATAGAATATATTGCCAACCATATTTTAGTTTTTCCACTCCATAGTTCTCCATCTTGCAAACTGAGAAATATATTTTGCGATTTTTGATTTAACCATAGTTGATGGAACTAAGGAATAGCTCCTTTCCCCCACAGCCAAAGAAATGATTTGTTTAGTGTTTTTTCCTCTGTTTGATTGAGTGGATTTCAGGAATGAATGGTAATTTGTATAATGCATTAAAAAAAATACAGCTCCTAACACTAAAAAGGAACAGAAGAAATAATATTTGCAATTGTTTCAGAAATGTATAAACTACCCAAGCAATAATTTGCAATATTTTCTTCTTGATTAATAAATAAGACATTTATTTCACAAAATACATTCAAACTCAGCTGCAATTTTCAGCAGCAAAAATGACTTAGAAGCTGTTGATTTGTTGAGAAATTACCATGTTACAATAATGGAGAAAAATGGTGTATTGAATACAAGAGAGTATACAAAAAC
Organism: Prionailurus bengalensis; assembly: GCF_016509475.1. Taxonomy (NCBI): domain Eukaryota; kingdom Metazoa; phylum Chordata; class Mammalia; order Carnivora; family Felidae; genus Prionailurus; species Prionailurus bengalensis. The sequence goes on along the minus strand of NC_057343.1, from coordinate 149,942,893 downwards.
TTCACAGTCTTTACAAACCAAAAAGCCAATTGAAAAAAAAAAAAGTACCTACCAAGTGATTACTTGACACATAACACCAAATATTGGGGTGTACAGATTAGTTTTTCTGTTAAATTTCCTTATAGCATACAAAATTAGGATAAATCCTTGGTATAATATTTTAAATGTACAGCATAATATAGTCAAGTTTGCTATATTGATACTTTTAACTTGATTTTATTTCTTTAGAGATACATCACGTTTGCAGAGAAAAACAGAAAATATCTATAAGTAAAAAAAAATCAGCATCCAGGGATAATCGGTTTCATCAATTAAACCTTTAAATGTTTATATTTATGTGTGTGTATGTATATAATAGAATATAATTTTAATTTTGTTTGACAAAACATTTTTGTTACTATTATGTAATATGACAACTTTCTATATTATTAAATACATTTCTGTATTGAATTTTCATGTTCCCATATTAGTACTACGTACTTAATCTCTGACTTAAAAATGTATTGTGGGGCACCTGGTGGCTCAGTCAATTAAGCTTCTGACTCTTGATTTCATCTCAGGTCAAGATCTCAACAGTTTGTGGGATGCAGCCCTTTGCTGGGCCCTGTGCTGACAGCACATAGCCTGCTTGAGATTCTCTCTCTCTCTCCTTCTCTCTCTCTGCTCCTCCCCACTCCCTCCCTCAAAATTAATGCATTAAAAAACAAATAAACATTTTAAAAAATGTACTGTAAAGTTAGTTGCTATTATGAATAATCCCTCAATAATATTTACCTATTACATTATCTTTGTTTTCTTCTGAGAGTAAGTCATTGATGTACTATTCTCAATAATTTATTGAGTGTTTATATATTTATATATTGCTCATTTAAATTTTATCCATACCATATATATTAAAGATTTTGATACTACTTCTTGCTTACTGCAAATGCATTTTTCTCAATTTCCCTTTGTTTTTAATCTTTTGTTTATGGTGACTTTTCCTACATTAAAATTTTCCTATTTTCGTTGAGATACATTTGCCAATATGTTGTTTATGGTGCAGTGATTGTTTTCATGATTATAAAGAACTTACTTTTATGTTTCTATTAAAAATTTTACATTTATCTAATTATTTTGCATAGAAAGCTAATTTTTTTATTGAAGAAATTAATTTTGAAAAGTCAAGTTTCTTTTTCTTTTAAGATATAAATTAGATATAGGAGGGACAGAAGGTAATGTAGTAGTATTACTGGCCTTTTCATTGCTCCTTACAGAAAGAGCAACTTGCAAAAGTTATACCTTCATTGGGAAAGGTTTCCTGTAGACATTTTGTCCACTTCTGATACAGCTTTTATGGCCCTGAGTTTCCTTCCTATGTCCTCTGCCTCACTCCTTGCTTAATTTATTCTCATTTTTCCTTTCTCCAAACAATTCTTTTTGTTAAGTCTTTTATTTGAAAAATTCCTTCCCAGTTTTGGTTAACTATATAATTTGCAATATTTCTCTCAGGCGCAATCTCGGCTCTTTATTTTACTCTTTAATTTTTTATTTACATTTATTTACTTGTGAGAGACAGAGAGAGACAGAGCACAAGCAGGGGAGGGGCCGAGAGAGAATGAGACATAGAATCCGAATCAGGCTCCAGGCCCTAAGCTGTCAGCACAACGTCAGCCTGACGTGAGGCTCAAACCCATGAACTGTGAGGACATGACCTGGGCTGAAGTCAGACGCCTAACCTACTGAGCCACCCAGGCACCCCCTTTTTTATTCTTTTTTTCATCTCTTTATTTTAATCTTAAGTACACCCCCAACTTCTCCAGAATGGGTGTTGATAGTCACTTCTGTTCAATTGAAGTTTGTGCTTGTGGGTATGATGAATGCATTCTATTTCTAAATGAGCCTTCCTACTCATTACAAGTGAGGGTCAGTTACAGTTTTTCTGAGATTATCTCTTAAGAATGCATATCTTCAAAGAAAAACAAAAAACTTACTAGGTTTGGCCACATCCTAAGAAGAAAATGGATGAGAAGCACATGTCTCTCATTTCATTATTTTAGGGCTTGATCATAATGTAAAGGACCCATCAGCTGTTATTTTTTAAGGTATTACAGAATTTTATATGAAAATGGTAAAATATTAATATAGCAAAAGAACTTCTAATAAAATACAAATGTTCCTGACCTAATCTCCCCACACAGCTCTGCTATCAGAGCATTCATATGAAATCATTTTAGTGTTTTGGTTCTCTGTCCCTAATACTAAATAAATGGCTTAGACTCTCTTCTGACTCTTGTACTTCATGCATGCCCTTGAGACTGCCTTTCAACTGGAGATGGCAGATTACCTTCACCACTCCCCTCTCAACATCTGATATTTCTAAACTGTAGTGCTATTATTTTATGTTCTGTGATTAAGTTCCTTTTTAACCTCAAATTTTTATTATTCTCTTAAATTTTGACAGTCACTATGTCCTCACTCTGTAAATTAAAGTTATTACCATTCCTTTACTTTTTCCTCCCATGTCTCTAAATGATCAATTTCTTCTCACAAAATGGATACATTTGATATTTTGTAATTTGTCTATAGGTTGATTCTAACAGATGAATATATCAAATTAATTTATAACATGCAATAATATCCAATAGTGACTAAGGTTTATTTTTTCCTTCACTATCAAGCCAATATCACAAAGTCTATGTCACTTAATAAGCATTTTTTAAGAATAAAAGTTGCAGAGGGGGAGGAGCCAAGATGGCGGAACAGCATGAAAGTTTTTTTGTGTCTCGCATCCATGAAATACAGCCCGATCAACACTAAACCATCCTGCACACCTAGAAAACTGATTTGAGGACTAACACAACAATCTGCATAACCTGAACCACAGAACTCAGCAGGTACATGGCACGGAGAGGTGAACTGGAGGAGAGAGAGGCTGCTGAGGGCAAGGAGCTGTTTTTGCTTGTGGAGAGAGAACAGAGACAGGGGCTGGGGGGAGAATATGGGAAATCACCCCCCCAGAAGCAGCTGGAGAGAAAGTGGAAAAGTGAAAACAGCCACAGGGACTGAACTAAAAAGGGAGAAAGGAGAGGGTTTAAATTCCATTAAGACTCTATAAATAGGGGGAACACAGAGTCTGAAACTCCACAGCTAGCTACCTGGTGGTGCTCTGGTGAGAAGGGTGAATCCCCAGGAGAAGAGTGAAGTCCTTGTGTCTTTGGGCCATATGGGGAGAGGCGGTTCCCCTGCTGGGAGGACATCTGGTAGAGGCTGTGTGTGCCCCCCCCAACCCGCCCACACACAGGAAAAGACTGCAGTGGACCCAGGAGAACAACCACATTCCCTGGTGTTGTAACAAGGTTGTTGGGGTTGAAGACTGGTGCCAGATGTTTGCTGTGATTTTTCATATTCCCTGAAATGCTGCTATTACACGATCGTGTGAACTTTCTCTGGGGTGGGCTGGCACCCAGTCACAGTCTCTGGGCATCAGCAGTAGCGCGATCCCACCCACAAGCATTCCTGGGTGCCGCTGGCAACTGGCCATTGTTTGGTGAGACCCTCCTGCAGAGCGGCAGAATAGGTCAAAGATGCAGTCCCTCAGAAATAAGGTGTCAGGAAACACAGCCGCATCTGAGATAAAGCTCAGGAGGGAGGTGCTGCTGGGGGCTTGGTCATGGCTGTGCATGCGCATACACACCTAGAAGCGCCACAACAATCCATCCCAGTAAGCTAAGCCGCGCCATCTAGTGGAGAATGGGGCTGTTACACTAAGCCCCAACCAACTGGGCCAACCTCACTCTTCAGGAATATAAATCCCTCTGCCTGCTTATTTTATGGACTATAAAGTGCTTCATAGCTTGACTTCTAGGGGAAAACAAAATAATTTCAATCATATTTCAGTCTGCTCACTGGTCCATCTATTCAATTTTCTTTTTCTTTTTTTTTCCTGTTTTTCACTTCTTTTCTTTTTCTTGAATACAGAAAGAAAAAAATTATTTTCAATTTCTATTACAAATATATTTATTTTTTCTACTGTATTTTTTACTTTTGTGTAATTTTTTTCAAATTCTATTTTACTTCCATTGTGCCATTTTATTCTATTTCAGTGTATTTATTTTTTCAAATTTTCAAATGATTTCCTTTTTTTTCTTTCCCCTTTTTTCTCTAATATCAAGCCCTTTTCAACACCCAGACAAAAACACAACTAACATCTAGCATCATTTATTTCATTTTGTGTGTGTGTGTTTTAATTTTTTAATTTTAATTTTTTACCTCATTAATTACTTTTCTCCCTTCAAAATGACAAAATGAAGGAATTCACCCCAAAAGAAAGAACAGGAAGAAACAACACCAGGTATTTAACCAACACAGATACAAGCAAGATGTCTGCACGAGAATTTAGAGTCACAATAATATGAATACTAGCTGGAATCAAAAATAGATTAAAATCCCTTTCTGTGGAGATAAAAGAAATAAAAGCTAATCAGGATGAAATAAAAAATGCTATAACTGAGCTGCAATCTTAAATGGATGCCATGGGGGCAAGGAAAGATGAGGCAGAGAAGAGAATCAGCTATAAAGAGGACAAAGTTATGGAGAAAAATGAAGCAGAAAAAACGAGGGAGATTAAGGCAAAAGAGGAATTATTTAAGAATTAAGGAAATCAGTGACTCATTAAAAAGGAACAACATCAGAATCAGAGGGGGTCCCAGAAGAGGAAGAGAGAAAAACAGGGGTAGAAGGGTTATGTGAGCAAATCGTAATAGAAAACTTTCCTAACCTGGGGATAGACACAGACATCAAAATCCAGGAAGCACAGAGGACTCCCATCAGAGTCAACAAAAACCAACCATCAACAAATCATATCATAGTCAAATTCACAAAATACTCAGGCAAGGAGAGAATCATGAAAGCAGCAAGGGAAAACAGTCGTTAATCAAAAAGGGAAGACAGATCAGGTTTGTAGCAGACCTATCCACAGAAACTCGGCAGGCCAGAAAGGAGTGGCGGGTTATATTCAATGTGCTGAATCAGAAAAATATGCAGCCAAGAATTTTTTATCCGGCAAGGCTGTCATTCAAAATAGAAGAAGAGATTAAAAATTTCCCATAAAAACAAAAATTAAAGGAGTTTGTGACCACTAAACCACCCCTGCAAGAAATTTTAAGAGGGATTCTCTGGGGGAGAAAAGACTAAATCAATCAATAAATAAGTAAATATCAAAAGCAACAATGACTAGAAAGGACCAGAGAACACCACCAGAAACTCCAATTCTACAAGCAACATAATGGCAATAAATTCATATCTTTCAGTTCTCACTCAAAACATCAATGGACTGAATGCTCCAATCAAAAGACATAGGGTAACAGAATGGATAAGAAAACAAGATCCATCTATATGCTGTTTACAAGAGACCCACTTTAGACCTAAAGACACCTTCAGATTGAAAGTAAGGAGATGGAGAACCATCTATCATGGTAATGGCCGACAAAAGAAAGCAGAGTAGCCATACTTATATCAGGCAATCTAGACTTTAAAATAAATACATTAACAAGAGATGAAGAAGGGCATTATATCATAATTAAGGGCTCTATCCATCAAGAACATTTAGATCAATCCACCTAACAATTGTAAACATTTATACTCCAAATGTGACAGCACCCAAATATATAAATCAGTCAATCACAAACATAAACTCATTGATAATAATAATATAATAGTAGGGGACTTCAACACCCCACTTATAGCAATGGGCATATCATCTAATCAGAAAATAGACGAGCAAACGGTGACTTTGAATGACACACTGGACCAGATCGACTTAACAGATATATTCAGAACATTTCACCCTAAAGCAGTGGAATATACATTCTTCTTCAGTGCACATGGAACATTCTCCAGAAGAGACCACATACAGGGACACAAATCAGCCCTCAACAAGTACAGAGATATTGAGATCATACCGTGCATATTTTCAGACCACAGTACTACGAAACTCGAAATCAACCACAAGAAAAAATGTAGAAAGATAACAAATAGTTGGAGACTAAAGAACATCCTACTAAAGAATGAATGGGCTAACCAAGAAGTTAAAGAGGAAATTAAAAAGTACACCAAAGCCAATGAAAATGATAACACCACAGCCCAAAACCTCTGGGACGCAGCAAACGCGGTCATAAGAGGAAAGTATATAGCAATCCAGTCCCTCATAAAGAAGGAAGAAAGATCTCAGGAACATCACCTAACCTTACTCCTTAAAGAGCTTGGAAAAGAATAGGAAATAAAACCCAAAACCAGTAGGAGACAGGAAATAATAAAGATTAGAACAATAATTAATGCTATTGAAACCAAAAATAAGACAAAAAAAAACAGAACAGATCAATGAAACCAGAAGCTGGTTCTTTGAAAGCATTAACAAAATTGATAAACTACTAGCCAGTTTGATCAAAAAGAAAAAAGGAAAGAGCTCAAATAAATAAAATCAAGAATGAAAGAGGACAGGTCACAACCAACACAGCAGAAATAAAAACAATAATAAGAGAGTATTATGAGCAATTATATGTCAATAAAATGGGCAATCTGGAAGAAATGGACAAATTCCTAGAAACATACACTACCAAAACTGAAACAGGAAGAAATAGAAAATTTGAACAGGCCTGTAACCAGTAAAGAAATTGACTTTGTAATAAAAATCTCCCAAAAAACAAGAGTCTAGGGCCAGATGGCTTTCCAGGGGAATTCTACCCAACATGTAAGGAAGAGTTAACACCTATTCTCTTGAAGTTGTTCCAAAAAATAGAAATGGAAGGAAAACTTCCAAACGCTTTCTATGAAGCCAGCATTACCTTGATTCCAAAAACAGACAAAGACCCCACTAAAAAGAACTACAGACCAATTTCCCTGATGCACATGGATGCAAGAATAAAAGTTACATAAATAATCTTTTTTAAACTGAATATCTGTCAAAGTCATGCCACATTTTAGTTTTCATCTTTATTTTGTTCCTTTATAAATAAGATATATTATATTTTTCTTTTAACATTTTTTTCTTGGATGTGTTAAATTCCATTATTATTGTGCATGGGATGTATCCTTAAAATTAATTTTTCTAACTGGGTTTTACTGGAATATAGAACAGCATTTTTTTATGCCTTCTTTGTAGTTTATCACCATAACTGATTAAATGTCCTTATTATTTATAATAATTTCCTTTCTCTAAACTCCACTGGTAGAATTTCATAGATTTTCCAGGAAGAGAAAGACATCATCTTATAGATAATGGTAATTTTCATCCTCTTTCCTTTTAGTTTTATATCTTAATGCATTTTCTCATCTTTTAACCCTTCCCTAAATAAGATCAAGTTTCTTGAGTGTGGATAATGTATCTGTCTGTTCATCTTGATATCCTCAGCAAGATAATAATTATTCTGCAAATGTTATTGAATAAATTAATGTATGTGTTTAAATAAAAGTGGTGTGTGTGAATTCCTTACATTCTTCCTGATGTTATAAATCCTTTTTCAATGTTTTACCCAGTTAGACTTCACAATTATCATGCATAAGTTACTTCTTACATTCTATTGCCTCCTTTTTTTGGTAATTAAAGTGTCCATATTCATTATTGACACTTTTTTCACTTCTTCAAACCTATTTACTCATAAAAGTTTCATAATAGCCCTATGAGGTAGGTTTTATTATCATCCCTGGTTTTCAGATGAGTTAATTGAGCACAAGTAAATTTGTCAAATATCACACATCTAATAAGAGGTAGATTTAATATTTGAAATCTGGCAAGCAGGCTACACAATTTATATACATAACTTTTATACCATACTGGCTCATATTTACCTTTCTCAAATAAAATATAACTGAAATTTTGATATTTTATTTGATATTCATTCAGAAAATATTCATTCAGAAAGTTTTTTTTTTAATTATACTAATGATTATTGTGTCATTTCATTGGGACATTTTTTAAAAAGCAGATTTAATGATATAATTTATGTACTGTAAATTTCACAAATTTTATGTCTAAAGTTTGTTAAATTTCAGTAAATATATATAGTTGTGCTATCACCACAGGTATCACCAGTTCAGTTTTAGAACATTTCTCTTATTCAGTGTTCCTCATGCTCATTTTCAGTACATCTTGCCTCCACTGCTGGGCCCAGGCAACTACCAAAATGCCTTCGTTTGCATCGTTTTGCCTGTTCAGTACATTTTGGATACATGTAATCATACAATTTGTAGCCTTTGGGTTTGGCTCATCTCATTTAGCTTCACTTTTGCAGATACACCCATATTAATTGTATTTAATAGTACTTTCAGAGATTGGCTTCAGCAAAGAGGAGCTCTGCTGACCCATTTCTCAATGAAACTGGTAAGAATTTTACATATACAATTTATAAATTAATGTATAAATAAATTATATATATATATATATATATATATATATATATATATATAGTTGACCGTGGTGATGGTTACCTATGTCTCTGAATATATTTAATATCACTGACATTTACATATTAAATAAATAAATTTTATCATATGTGAATTACAATTCAACAAAGCTGTTTAAAAAAGTAACAATTTGAAGATGGCAGCGTGGTAGGAGGCCCCTGGGCTTGTCTCATCCCTTGAACACACCCCTTGATAACTATCAAATCATTCTGAACACCCAAGAAATCATCCTGAGGACTGAGAGAACAAGCTGTGCAACTAGAAAGAGAGAAGAGGCCAACAAGGAAGGTAGGAAGTACGGAGATGTGGTTTTGGGGAGAAAGGATCGTGGGTGCTGTTGAGGGGAGTGAGCCTTGGTCAAGGAGGAAGGAAAGGAAGAAAGAACAGCATACAGGGATACAAACAAAGAGAACACTTCCCAAAAGCCGTTGGCTGGGAAAATGAGAGGGGCTGATTTTTGTGAGTTTTGGCACTAGTGGGTCTCAAAGCCCTGGAGTTTTAGACGTCAGTGGGATTGGCTGGGAAACAGACTTGAGGCTGCTGTCCTACTCCTGGAAAGAAGGCAGGCAAACTACAAGGGTGCAGATGGTATGATCTGAGGGTTGCCTAAGGCACACAGGAAGAGACGTTTGGCTCCTCTTAAAGTGTATCTGCGAGAAGTGGCATTCACAGAGATGCCTTTCTGGGGACAAAAGAGCTGGTGAGCACTGTTTTCCTCCCCTGTCCCTCAGTGAAGGCATAGAGACACCTGCCGAGGGCCGTTCATCTAGGAACTGGCTGTTTAGCCTTCTTTGTTCCAAATCCCACACCCCTGCACTCTGTTGTAACTGCCCTTCTCAGTCAAACCTGCATTGGTCCCAGAGTAGTGATGCTTCCCCAGGAGACAAGTGCAAGCCCTAACCACAGCACATCCCTAAAGTTTGAAGTTTTGAAAGTCAGCAAGCTTGGCTGGGCTAGAGCTCAAAGTACACTGCACTTCTCCAGGCAGGCAAGCAAACTGGACACAGTGCAAGCAGCAATCTGAAAAACACCTAGGACACACAAGGGGAATTTATTTGCTCTTCTGGGGGTGCTTCCCTGAGACCAGCAAGCATGGAGACCTCTCTGTGGGGAAAAAAGGAGCTGACTGGTGCCATTTCCCTCCCCCATATGTCAGCATGAACCAACTTTAGTAAACAGCACAGTGCCGACACAGGCTGCCAACCTGTTTCGACCAAGTCCCACTGCCCTGCACTATGCCCTGTAATGCTTTTCTCAGGCATATGTACATAAGTACCAGTGCAGCAGGCTCCTTCCCCATAAGACGAGGACAAACCCTTGCACTCACCACTTCTACCCACTATACAGTTCTGCAAGGCTCTATGGAAGACGTATCAGACGTATCAGTTCTAGTGGAAGTAGTATAAGGTCTCGTTTAACAAACTGACCAGAGCACACCTAGTTAAAACTCCGGACAAGGTAAAAACACTCCTCACTGCAGCCAAGGAAAACCTCTGCAGATGACTCAGCTGAGGGATAGAGCAGCCAAATGCACATGACAGCAGAATGCACATGGCACACATCAGATACACCACTGAAGCATCAAGCCCTGGACATTATATGACCTTTTTTTTATAAAGCCATTACTCTCAGGAGCAGGAAACATACCATGTTTCCTTAACACACAGAAGGGACTTAGACAAAATGCCAAGATTGAGAAATCCATCCCTAAAGAAAGGACAAGAATAGGGCATGGCCAGAGATCTAATTGAAACAAATATAAGTAATATGTCTGAGGGAGAATTTAAAGTAACAATAATAAGGATATTTGCTGAAGTTGACAAAAGCATGGAGGACATCAGGGAGGGAGACTCTTACTAGAGATAAAAGATTAAAAAAAACCCAGAAATGAAAACTGCAACAACTGAGATTAAGAAACAGATTGATGTAATGACCACAAGTATGGAAGAAGATGAGAAATGAATAAGTGATATAGAAGATAGAATAATGGAAAATGAAGCTGAACAAAAAAAGAGAAGGAATTATGGATCATGAGAATAGACTTTGGGAACTCAATGACTCCATCTAACATAATAGTATTTGAGTCATAGGAGTCCCAGAAGAAGAAAAGATAGAAAAGAGAGCAGAAGGTTTACTTGAGGAGATAATACATGAAAACTTCCCTAATCTGGGGAAGGAAAGAGACATGCAAATCCAGGAGGCACAGAGAACTCCCATCAAAATTAACAAAAGCAGGCCAACATCAAGACATATTATAGATAAAATGGCAAAATATAGCGCTAAAGAAAAAAATCCTAAAAGTGGCAAGACAAAAGAAGTCCCTAACTTACAAAGGAAGACCCATAAGTGTAACTGCATATCTCTCCACAGAAACTTGGCATGTCAGAAGGGAGTGGCATGGTATATTCAACTTGCTGAATGGGAAAACATCTCTAGACAAAAATACTTTATCCAGCAAGGCTATCATTCAGAATAGAAGGGGAGATAAAGAGTTTCCAGGCAAAAAAAAAAAAACTAAAGGAGTTCGTGACCACTAAATGAGCCTTGCAAGAAATATTAAGGGAGACTCTTTGAGTGGGAAAGAGAGTCCAAAGTGACAAAGACTAGAAAGGAACACAGAAAATCTCCAGAAACAATGACAAAACAAGTCATAAAATGCTCAAAGTACACCGCACTTCTCCAGGCAGGCAAGCATACATACCTATCAATATTAACTGCCTATTCACAGGCAGTGAATACATACCTATCAATAGTTATTCTGAATGTAAATGGACTAACTGCTTTAATCAAAATACACAGAGTATATTTTGAATGAATTAAAAAAAAAAGTAACACCCATCTGTATGCTGCCTACAAGAGATTCATTTTAGACCTAAAGACACTTGCAGATTGACAATGAGGACATGGAGAAACATTTATCATGAAAATAGATATCAAAAGAAAGCTGGAGTAGCAATACTTCTATCAGACAAACTTGATTTTAAACTAAAGATGGTAACAAGAGATGAAGAAGGGCACTATGTTATCATAAAGGGGACTGTCTAACCAGAAGATCTAACAATTATAAATATTTATGCTCCCAATGTAGAACAGATCAATGAAACCAGGAGCTGGATCTTTGAAAAAACATATTACAATTGATAAACCCATAGCCAAATTTATCAAAAAGAAATGGGAGAGGACCCAAATAAATAAAATCATGAATGAAAGAGGAGAAATAATAACCAACAGCACAGAAGTACAAACAATTATAAGAGAATATTACAAAAATTATATGTCAACAAATTAGACAACTTGGAATAATGTACAAATTCATATAAAATATAGCTACCTATAACACATAAACTACCAAAACTGAAACAGGGAAAAAATAGAAAACAGGAATAAATCAATAATCAACAAAGAAATTGAATCAGTAATCCAAAATCTCCCAAGAAACAAATTCCATGGCCAGATGACTACACAAGAGAATTCTACCAAATATTTCAGGAAGGATTAATGCCTATTCTTTTCAAACTATCCCAAAGAAAGGAAATGGAAGGATAACTTCTCAGTTCATTCTATGAGGCCAGCATTACCCTAATCCCCAAACCAGACAAAGACGCCACTAGGGATGCTTGGGCAGCTTAGTCAGTGAAGCGTCTGACTTTGGCCCATGTCATGATCTCATGGTTCACAAGTCTGAGCCCCACATCAGGCTCTGTACTGACAGCTCAGAGCCTGGATCCTGCTTTGGAATATGTGTTTCCCTCTTTCTCTGCCTCTCCCCCCATTCTTTCTCTCCCTGTCCTCTCACTCTCTCAAAAATAAATAAACATTATTTTTTTTTAACAAGAGAAATACAGGCCAATATCCCTGATGAACATGGATGCAAAAATTCTCAACAAAATACTAGCAAAACAAATCCAACACTACATTAAAAAAATCATTCACCATGATCAAGTGGGATTTATTCCTGGGCTGCAAAGGAGTTTCGATATTTGCAAATCAATGTGACACACTACATTAATAAAAGAAAGGATAAGAACCATATGATCCTTTCAATAGATGCGGAAAAAGGACTTGACAAAGTACAACACACATTCATGATAAAAATGCTCACCAAAGTAGGTTCAGAGGGAAGATACTTCAACACCATAAAGCCTATATACGAAAAACCTACATCTAATATCATCATAAATGAGGAAAAACTGAGAGCTTGAGACAGGGATGTCCACTCTCACTACTGTTATTTAATACAGTATTGGAGGTCTTAGCCTTAGCAATCAGACAACAAAAAATTTTAAAAAAGGCATCCAAATTGGCAAGGAAGAAGTTGAAATTTCACTATTTGCAAACGACTTGCTATTTTATATAGAAAACCCAAAATATTCCACTAAAAAATTGCTAGAGCTGATACACAAATTCAGTAAAGTCACAGAATATAAATTCTATGTACAGAAATCAGATGCATTTCTATACGCCAAAAATGAAGCCCCAGAAAGAGAAATCAAGGAATCGATTCTATTTACAATTGTTCCAAAAACCATTAGAATCCTATTAATAAATCTAACCAAAGAGGTGAGAGATCCATACTCTGAAAACTATGAAACACTGATGAAAGAAATTAAGGATGACACAAAGAAATGGAAAAAAAAAACCCAAAACATTCCATGCTCAAGGATTAGAAGAACAAATATTGTTAAAATGTCTACACTACCCAAAGTAACCTACACATTTATTGCAATATATGTGTACCTACTACAATACCACCAGCATTTTTCACAGGGCTAGAACAAACAAACTTATAATTTATATGGAACCACAAAAGGCGTTGAATAGCCAAAGCAATCTTGAAAAAGAAAAGCAAAGCTGGAAACATCACAATCCAGACTTCAAGTTATATTGCAAAGCTGTAGTGATGAAGAGAGCATGCTGTTGGCACAAAAAGCAGACACATAGACCACTGGAACAGAATAGAAAAGCCAGAAATGAACCCATAAATTAATCTTTGAAAACAGGAAATAATGTCCAATGGACAAAAGACAGTCTTTTTAACAAATGGTGTTGGAAAAGCTGGGCAGCAATATGCAAAAGAATGAAACTGGACCACTTTCTTACACCATACACAAAAATAAATTAAAAATAGATTAAAAACCTAAATGCGAGGGGTGCCTGGGTGGCGCAGTCGGTTAAGCGTCCGACTTCAGCCAGGTCATGATCTTGCAGTCTGTGAGTTCGAGCCCCGCATCAGGCTCTGGGCTGATGGCTCAGAGCCTGGAGCCTGTTTCCGATTCTGTGTCTCCCTCTCTCTCTGCCCCTCCCCCGTTCATGCTCTGTCTCTCTCTGTCCCAAAAATAAATAAACGTTGAAAAAAAAAAAAAAACTAAATGCGAGACAGGAAACCATCAAAAACCTAGAGAACACAGACAGTAACCCCTTTGACCTCAGCCATAGCAACTTCTTACTGTTTATGTCTTCCAAGACAAGGGAAACAAAAGCAAGCATGAACTACTGGGACTTCATCAAGATACAAAGCTTCTGCACAGCAAATGCAACAATCAACAAAACAAAAAGGCAACTGACAGAATGGGAGAAGATACTTGCAAATGACATATCTGATAAAGGGTTAGTATCCAAAATCTATAAAACGTTATAAACTCAACACCCCAAAAACAATCTAGTTAAGAAATAGGCAGACAACATGGATAGACATTTTTCCAAAGAAAACATCCAGATGGCTAACAGACACATGAAAAGAATCCCAATATCACTCATCATCAGGGAAATACAAATCAAAACTTCTACAATGAGATGTCACCTCACACTAGTCAGAATGACTAAAATTAACAACACAGAAAACAACATTTTTTCTTGCTTGTTTCTATTTCAATATGGACATGAATAATGCTTTTATGAACATAGGTTCAAGTCCTTTAATGGATATAAATTTTCATTTTTTTAGTAAATACCTAAAGATAGGATTTCTGGGGCATGTAATATGTGTATGTTTAACATTTTAACAGATTGCAAAACTGTTTTCTAAAGTACTTATATTTACCAGCATAGTATACGTCTTCTAGTTTTTCCATATTCTCAAGAAAACTTGGTATAATCAGTCTTATTTTTAATTTTAGCTGATCTAGTGGTTGTGTAATTATGTATGATTGTTGTTTTCATTTGCATTTCTTAATATTAATGATATTGGTCAACTTCTCATGTGCATATCAGGCACCTTTATATCATCTTTGTCTTTTCAAATATTTTGTCCATTTAAAAACATAGGTTCTTTTTTTCTTATTGTTGAGTTTTATGATTCCTTTCTATTTTCTGGACACAAGATCTTTATCATATTTATGTTTTGCATCTTTTCCCAATCTGTGGCTTATATTCATTTTCTTAATGGCAACACAGAGCAAAAGTTTTTAATTATGATGATTCAGAGGGACTTTGGAGGTAAGAAGGTGAATACACAGGCTATAAACTAATATTAAAATGAAAACCTGAATTTTAAAAACCAATCCCAATAATTAAATAAGTAGATACTTTGATGTAGTATACATATATTAATAAGAGACTGATATTAAAATCCCCAAATCTGTGAATTTTTAGTGTTTAAGAGAGCATGGTACTGAAATTTCTCTCCATAACTACTTGCTTAATAATTGTTCAGCTGCTAAAAGGATGTGTATAGCACAGACAGAATTTGAAAAATTCTGAAAATCAAGAATACTTCATCAACATTTATTTTCTGGAAACATTTCTACTTAGGTTGGATGACCTGAAATGGAAAGAGTATTGGAAAATATATTATTCTTAAAATATTGAAATGTCAATCTGTTAGTTACTAAGCATCAGTCTTAACCCATCATCTTCATTGAAAGAATATTATAAGTTTCAAAAGAGAGATAAAATAGATGAATGGATGGTGGTCATTTAAATGAACACACAACATCTGAAGCACTTAATACGTCTATTGAATCCTTTGAATGAGATTGGCATGAAAGTAAAATCAAGTATATGATCGAGTCTATTTTTCATATTTTCTAAAACTACTAGTCAATGGTTTTTCTTCTTTAAATTCCACCTCCATTCATGCTTTTGTATATGGTTAGTTCTGGTATTACTCATTTGTGCCCGTTTTTCAAAAGTCACAAAGAGGTGTCAGAGGGTTGAAAAAGCAAATGAGGCAATGGTTCTTCAAGAAGGGTGAAAGGAAACCAAGTGATGCAATTATGCTTAGCAAGTAGGATTTACAAAACAGTATTATGGAAATAATATTATATTCTCCAAATGAGCAAAAAGCCATGACTTTTAAATCATATACATAAAACTCTTTCATAGTATTGATTTTCCATAAGCCGATGCTGTGAAATATAAAGGTCATTAATTATATACTGTTTGATAATTTGAATAAGAATACCCTATTAATGCTGAGAAGTTGCATAATTATATCAACACTGATTATTTAAATGTGATTTCTTATGGAACTAGATGATGAAGTAAGGCTGAAAGTTATCATTCATTCATCATGTCCTAAACATTGATAACAATATAAACTGAATTTATGTATTAATGTACCCTTGCTACTGATGTATTCTCTGAAGAGATAATCCCCTCTAAGGCAAGGGGAAGGTAGCTTCTGACCATATTCACTCATCATCTTTCTTTTCTTTCTCATGGGAAGTTTATGATGAAATTATTAAAATTTTCTAGTATTTATTAAGTATCATTCTTCAAGTAAAAAGTCTATTGCGCTTATGCTATGTGATACTCTTCGTTCCTATTCTAGGCAGCTAATCTATTGTGTAATGTTTATCTCTGCAACTTAATACCATTTATCTAGCTATTGAGGCTATTTTATATTTGATAGATCTGTAATTAATACCATTTAGTAACTTATTTCATCAATAATGATTTTTTATACTTTAGAGTTTAAAACTATTTCATTTTTAAAAATTTTTAAACATTTATTTATTTTTGAGACAGAGAGAGGCAGAGCACAAGTGAGGGATGGGCAGAGAGAGAAGGAGACACAGAGTCGAAGTAGGCTCCAGGCTCTGAGCCATCATCACAAAGCCTGATGTGGGCTCGAACTTGCAAACTAGGAGATCATGACCTGAGCGAAAGTCGGACGCCTAACCGATTGAGCCACTCAGGCGCTCCTAAGACTATTTATTTCAAAATTAATTACATAACTCTGGGATTTTCTCTAGAGGTTGTTAGCTGCTTATGTGGAGAGTGGAACAATGTGAACCAAATATATTTCATTTTTTAACTCAAGCCTTTGACAGAAATGCTGAAAATCCAGCTACCAGCACCTTTCACAAAACTATTGCTTGTTGATTGTTGGTGGTCATCTCTAAAATAACTTCTTTAATGAAATTTTAAAATACAAAATAGAAATAATGTGAATACAGTATAAAAAGACTGATTTGATCTTTAATAAGTCTAGCAAAAATAGAATATGACATGTTCTAGTTTCTTACTTTGGTGATATTCTACTTTGGTGATATCACTACGTGTAATATTGAGAGCCCCTTCAGATGAAAAATGATCCCTGAAAAATGGTAAATTGGTAGACCTGTATACTCCTTATTACTTAATGTGTTCTGGAAAAAATATTTTTTATTTGTCCTGGGTCACTTGTATCGTTTAAATATATCCTCAGTATACAGAAATAAAAACTAATCTTTCTTATCTGAGATGGTTTCAGGAGCAATATTAGATCTCTAGACTGTAATGGTTTTAAGATATTAAATGCTGACTGTGCCCTTTAAAAATACATTTCCCACTACTTTTTTTTTGTTCATGTTTCAAAAACTAAATTTTAAATTCCAGATATAATGAAATACACATATAAAAATAGGTGTTTTATGCCTTTCTTTGTCCTTGTGAGACATTACAAGGCTAATGCATTTGATTTTTCCTCTAGTGCACAGTAGTATGGGAATAATTAAATAGAATGCCTGTCATTTGTTTCTTTCTCTGAATATAAAATTAGAAGTGGAGTCTTGGCAGATAGTCCAAATAGGAGAATTAACCTTTACAACTTAGATAATTTTGTCAGTGTGTTCTATTGATATTGTACATAAAATATAATGAGGTGCTAAAATTTTAATCATCCCTTGATCATATCTAGTGATGAATCATATATTGGACATTCAATTTAATATTTTTAAAAATTTTAATTCTCTGTGGTATAAGTGTTTTTGTGTTTTGTTTTGTTTTTTGCTAATGTAGATTAGTTTATATTTAAGTTCAGATTATTTACATTTTAATTTCCTGAATTTATTAAGCATAATGTTTTCATTTTCTTGATTTAATGTACCATACTACTATATATTCTTTTGACAGTGAGAGAGATCGAAGAAATCTGTCTGGCAAAGAAGAAACCTAAATAACCACTTCCTTTGACTTTGTAGCTTTAACATTACTATAAATTACTATAAATCATAGTACCAATGGATGCTGATAGGTGTTTATGAAAGTGATGGTCTTTAATAAAGCATATTTGAGAAATTAAAAAACAACCAAACAAAATAGAATACTCTGAGCTTTAATATGCTAATTTATTAAGATTTTCTTTGCAATGAATTTTGAAGAGATTTATTTTCAAAACTTAAAAATTCCTTTTGAGATGGATCTTCATTGAAATTACTTGGGGAAATCCAGTGTTATAGAATTGCTATATATATCTGCTATATATATATCTGCTATTTTGAAATATGCTATCAAGAGCAACCATGAGAACAAAGAAGTAAAAGGAAAAAGAGGTGCAATCTCAAGTTTCCTTCCTTAATAAAGTAACATAATTTTTGAGTCTATAAAGAAAGCCTTGAGAGTTTTTAAAGCATCCGGGTTTGTTAACTACTAAGACGGATAATGATGATTATATTATTTTTATCAAGCGTGCCAAAACAATGATAGGCATTTAACACTGAGAGCTGTTTAATTGTGGATCTGTTTTCAATGACCTGCTTTTTTGAAAGAAAACCCAGGGTTCAGGGCATTAGGTAGTAAGAAATTTATTTGTGCTTTTTAATCTTGCTATCTTTGCACCCTTTAGGACTCTACCTCTTAGGGATTGATCACTTTCAGAAGTCTAAGCTTGTAAAATCTTTAAAGCTATCTGTAACAGATGGCAATAAAAGACTGCCATTTCAAGTAAACAGACACTCTTCATTTAATTCCAATTGATCTTCTCCTCTCTCACTTTATTCTTGGGTATTTTTTATGAGCTTTATGGCTGTAAATTCTTGGGCCACTTAATTTGTCTTTAAGAAGAGCCACGTTAAAAGCATGTGTGCCAACTTAGTCAAATAATCTATCATTTTCTTAGATAACTGATTATGTTGAATTGATGTGTGGATTAGAAACATCAATCTATCCTTAAGTTTCTATATGTCACACTCTTAAGCTCTGTCCTTACTTGGTTATATCACTGATGACTTTACCACTGGCAATACTCTAGTATAGTCCTGACATACAGTGGGATTTGAAATCAATTCTAGGAAAACATTGTTTTACTAAAGTAATCCATGGAAAATAATAGAATTTAAACCTGAGCTGTATTTCAAAGTGTTATTTTCCAAAAAGGAGAGAATTTATATTTACATATCCCACTCAACAAGTAAAATTATTAATTATATATTTTTTCAGAGCTGTGAGGTCTGTAATTTATGATGGACTTATTAAATTTCACAAATATTTATTATATGGTATTAGAAAAGAGCCCAATTTTCAAATTGTTCATTTGAAAGGATTGCAAACTCTCCCCACCAAAAAACAAAAACAAAAACAAAAACACAAAAACAGATTTTACTAACTATGCCCAGAAAACCTAAATTGGTAGGACAGAAATAAATAGGTAGAAAAGAAACCTAAATTGCTTTATTAAGCACACAGATATTAGAGGACTTTCATTATTTAATAATAAAACATAGCTTTGGTAGAAATTGTTCAGATTTAGGGAAAGTATTTCTTCAACTTTAAGGGCTATAATCCATATATTGATTTTAGAAGTTGTTTTTCTCCTCAAAATTTAAAGTTTATTATAATCCATACTTTGGAATTTAACTAAACATCTTTTCTTTCTAGGAAAATATTCCTGTTCCATGTGTACTAGACTACAGAGTGAGCCTCGCCAACCCCCTGGGAGAGCTTAATTCCTAACTGGCATAGCAAAGTGAAGGCTAATAGGATCCTTAGGCTTCCTCCAATTACACACTAATTAATAGCAAAAATGATATTGGAATCTAAGTCTGTCTGACTTCAATGAAAACTCTATAATATACATTTCTAAATAACATACTAGAGATTTTTGGGGATGAAAAGTTGAAAGCAGTATCTTTTTTAAAGGGCATAGTTAAGTGAGGCAGAGAAGGATGGATATTCCTGGGCATCTCTCTAAGCATACACCATAATATATGTAGCCTATGCTAAGTCTAGCATAGTGGCAGTATATAGCAAAGAAAGGAAGACAACACTTCATATTGCCCTCAGGTGCCATTTGCCCTGCCCAGGTCACTGCCTCTTTGTTTTATTTTGTTTCATCTTTGAATCATGAGATTTGCAGATGAAGTTTTTCTGAAGGAAGCAAAGGTTGCCAAACAACAAGAAGCAAGAGTGATGATAGTTCATGCTACAAATTGCAAAGAAACTTGATCTAAATTTCTCCATCATTTAGCTTCAGTTCCAGATGTCATAGTTGTGGTTTAGAAAGAACATTCAGTGGCAATGTCAAGTATGCCTGGCAAAAAGCTGTTTTCCGATAGCATAATGACATCTGTGATCTGGTGAGTTTGCCATGATCTAAGGGCTGCCTTTTGGCATTACAGGCTCAAAATCTGGATTTTACAGTATATAGAAACCAAATCTATTTTTCAGAGGCTAACTCTTCTTACTCAAGTTTATGAAATTGCTTTGTAAAATTAATAATGTAATGTATAACTTTCATAGACTTGGGACAAGTTCTATCTCGATGTTAGCTCATTTTCTTTCTATAAAGAAATTCTTTCTATAAAGAGGAAATCAAAAAGTAATCAAATGATTTATTAACTGACAATGAAAAATGACTATCAAATAACAGACATAATCCAGGTCTATATAATAGATGACAAAATATTCTTTCCTATGGGGAAGTGATGGAGAGCTATGCAATAATCAGAGATTTTGAGCATGATATTAGAAAAATGAGAGAAAATATATGATTAAATCTAAAAAATGCTAAAAATAGACTGCTTTATTTATCTTATGCTATGAATGGTCTTGCTAATGGGGCTATATACCTTCCACTTTTACAATCCCCTCCGTTTCTTCACAAGAAAACTGATTTTAACAATTGGGCCAGAATATTTGAGCTCTGTTAGATGATCAACTTCTCAACAGAAAGTTGAGAGAATAGGTGCATTGACATTGCCTTTGGTGATGGTTTGGTTTTCCATGATTCATGAAAACATTTTCCTTAGCTACCCATATGATTAAAACAGTATCGGATTTGCATTTCCCTAATGATTAGTAATGTTGAACATCTTTGCATATATCTGTTGGCCATTTGTATGTCTTCTTTGTAAAACAAAATTTATTCAGGTCCTTTGCCCATTTTTCATTTAGGTTATTTTTTATTTATTTGTTCTTGAGTTGTAGGAGTTCTTTTTATATTTTTGATATTAACTCCTTATTGGGCAAATGGTTTACAAATTTTTTTTTCCATTTTGTAGGTTGTCTTTCATTTTCTAATTGTCGCCTTTGCTGTACAGAAGCAAGTTTGATTCGTCCCACTGTTTATTTTTGTTATAACTCCACACCTGTTAAGATGGCTATTATCAAAAAGTCAGAAGAGAACAAGTCGTGGTAAGGATTTGGAGATAAAGAAACCCTCCTGCACTGTTGGTGGGAATGTAAATTGGTATAGCCATTGTAGAAAACAGTATGAATATTCCTCAAAAAAATAGAACTACCATGTGATCCAGAAATCCCACTTCCAGGTATATACTCAAAGAAATAAAATCACTGTCCTGAAGAGTTATCTGTACCAGCAATGGTCATTGCAACATTATTCACAGTAGCCAAGATTTGGAAACAACCTAAGTGCCCATCAGCAGATGAATGGATAAAGAAAATGTGGTTTACACACACACATACAATGGAATACTATTTAGTCTTTAAAAATAAGGAAGTCCTGCCATTTGCAACAACATGAATGAAACTGGAGGACATTGTGCTAAGTGAAATAAACTAGACACAGAAAGAGAACAGTTGCATTATTCACTAATATGTGGAATCTAAAAATATCCAAAATGAACTCATAGTAACAGAGACTAAAACTATGGTTACCAGGGGCTTAAGGGTTTGGGAAAATAGGAAGATAAGTTGTTCCAAGGGTAACAAATATTCAGTTATACGATGAGTAAGTTATGGAAAACTAATGAACAGCAGGGTGACTATAGTTAATAATGTATTGTATACTTGACGTAAAAGAATACATCTCAAGTGTTCTTACTGAAAAAAAGGGGGGGAACAATGTGAGGGGATGAATATGTTATAAGCTTGATCATTCTAATCCTTTCACAAATTATATGTACATCAAACATTACATTGTATACTTTAAATATAAGCAATTTTTATTTGTCAATTATATGTCAGTAATGTAGGGGAAAAAAATCAAAAGAACCCGGGACTAGCTAAAAGCAGGGCCTGAAAGAAAACAAACATACAAAACAGTGCTTTCTTTAGATGTTTTCTTCTATTCAGTTAAGATATGGTCAAGGTTATTTTACAGGTCAGAAATTCAATTTGCCTCTTTTTTTTTTTTTTAAAGTTTATGTATTTATTTTAAGAGAGAGTGCAAGCAAGCAGGGGAAGAAAGGGAGACAGAAAGGGAGAGAGAAAGGGAGAGAGAGAATCCCAAGCCGGCTGCACATGGTCAGTGCAGAGCCTGATGTGGGGCTCAGTCGCACACACAGTGAGATCATGACCTAAGCCAAAATCAAGAGTCAGATGCTTAACCCCAACTGAGCCACCCAGGAGCCCCAATTTTCCTCTTTAAGACATAAAATACTTAACATATTTTAAACTAACAGATCCCTTGAGTCTGTGAATTTTGGACTTAATTCACACATACACACATGCACATATGTGCACACATATTTGTTTTATTTAAAAAAATATTTCAGAAGGTTTTGAATCTCCTAAAGGCCATGTATTTCTGTAGCCTACATATCATTTGGTATAGTATTGAATACATAGCTAAAAATACCTGTTTACTCATCCACTCAACAAATATTTATTATCTTCTATGTTCAGGCATTGTACCATATGCTAGAAACATAAAGGAAAAACACATGGACAGTGATCTCACAAAGCTTCTTATGTAGTAAGATTATTCAAATTTGCTGTGAATATCATATGTGATTTTTTCATTCACTACTGAAAAAAAATGAGTCAAAAACTGTTGCCAAGTTATCAGGGAAAACATTGGAATTGCATGCTTCAAATGAAATTGCATTAAAGCTATTGAATTAATCTGTATATTGTATATTTTAAGTTCACAGGCCTGCATGTAAAGCTTACATTTTGTATTCTGTTTATAGAGACAGCAGTAGTTTCTAATGTTCATTTGACCTTTTCATTTTGGACACCCTGGCAATTTTCCTAACATTTCACCTTCAAATATATATTTCCTTGAGTTATAGTTCAAATATGTTCATATGCATTTTAATCAGGACTACTGATGCACATATATTAAAGATTGTATCAGTCTTGGGTCCTAGACACTTGAGGCTTATCATATGACATGCATTTAGCATTTATACTTCCTTTTGAGGATTTGGTTGATTTCAATTCATGCATTCCTTGAAAGATCCTAAACTATATAGAGCAAATCAAGTTAAGAATATATTTGAAGTAGCAGTCCTTATGGGAAATCCTATTGAAGAAAAATTAAAATGCTTGGAGGATGACAAACTGAAGACAGCAAGCAGTTACTAAACAGGGAATATTCCCAAGATATATTAAAACATGGAAATGCTGAAATTTTCCCTACCAATATTTCTCTGTGTTAATTTATGGAAAAAACACAACTTTTTCCTTGGTGGAAGAGGTCTTCAATTTGGACATTTTATCTTAATAGTGTTAAATTTCTGCCAAATTCTGTGTGTGTGTATTTGTGTGTATGTGTGTGAGTGTTTTCATACTTGTTTAAATTGATCAATTTTTCATAGAGGATGATTGCATAATTGTCACTGTTTTTTATTGAAGCAAAAAAAAATAAACAGATTGTGATTTACTTTTTCTTGTAGTCTACTCATTGCCTTTTTATCTGACAATATATTTGAATGCAGAGTTTAATGAATTAACAACGTTAAAAACAAAAGAAAACAACAAAATGGTTTACTGATAATCTGATAATGGTTTACTGATAATCTGAGGTTTACTGACCTCATTTAGGTTTCTGAGTGGTAATTATCTTGTATGCCAATTCACAATTTTGTCTTTTAGAAATCATTGTCTTGGCCTGATTGAAAATAAGTAAATGGTGTCAGTTGGCAAGGAAGATGAAGGTAATAATAATAAAGTCATATATAGAATATATGTGAAAATATATAACATTACATTTTTTTTTTGTTTTTAAGTCTTGTCACTTAAAAGGCATGCATTTCACTTATACTAACATTCTAAACTGGTACTTTTCTCTAACAGATCTTTTTAATTCTGTATCCTAGCCAATATGTTATGAATAACTCAGCTGCTGGCTTATCAACTTACATTCTTTTGCCTATTATATTCCAACTTTACTTACTAAACACAATGGCACTGACCATTAGTAAGTCAAAGTATCCCGCTAGAAGATGATAGGTGATTATAATAAATATACTGGGGTGCCCGGGTGGCTCAGTTGGTTAAGCATCCGACATCCGATTTCAGCTTGGGTCATGATCTCATGGTCTGTGAATTTGAGCCCCTTGTTGGGCTCTGTGTTGACAGCTCAGAACCTGCAGCCTGCCTCAGATTCTGTCTCCCTCTCTCTCTGCCCCTCCCCCCTTCACACTCTATCAAAAATGAATAAATGTTAAAAAATTTTAATAAAGATACTAAGAGCTGAAATGGGCAGATGTCATTAAAATGTTAGGCAAAATGTTTCCTGTTTAAAATTTTGTTAGCTAAAAAGAATATTAGTTTATTAAACTACTAATGTTACTTTTCAAATTTGGAAGCTGGAAAATATTGAACTCTTCAGTATAACATTAACTTGATTTGAGGTGGTGCTCACACATTGAATGCACAGGACAAAACACCAAAGCACAATAACATTAAATGATTAAATGTAAATATAAGAATTACTAGATGTTTTAAAATTATTTATATAATTAATTTTACTTATCTAGAGTTCTTTGTACAACTAGAGATAGCTTTAATGAGAAATATTACTTTTTCCATAATTAGTCCACATTGTAAGACCTTGAATGTGCAGCAAGCTTAATTCTACGAATATCCCTAAAGGCAACTGAGCTCGACTAAAAAAGAGGAATTTCTTAGGATGTACATTTGAAAACAAGACCTTCTGAAATTAAAACATATTTTAGATTTATATTTCTTTAATTCTCTGGGGATGGGAAGGAATAATCAAAATATACAATAGAGAACATTTTAATCTTCTAATGCCATTCTTTTTATGGCATTAGTGAAATTAGTAAATTATGTAAGTTTTATCCCAGGATCAGCTTAATTTCTTGTCCTTTTCCTTCTTCTTGCTTAATTTCTCCTCCTCCACCTCTTCCTCCTCTGAGAGAGAGAGAGAGAGAGAGAGAGAGAGGGAGAGAGACTGCATTTGTGAGTGGGAAGAGGCAGAGGGAAAGAGAGAGACTCTTAAGTAGGTTCCATGCCCAGGGCAGAGCCTGACACGGGACTGGATCTCACAACCATGAGATCATGGCCTGAGCTGCAATCAAGAGTTGGATGCTTCATGGACTGAGCCACCCAGGTGCCCCACAATTTCTTAATGTAGGGGCATGTAATTGTTCATAGATACCACACCACCTAGGTATATTTTGCCAGTTCACTACTTGATTAGTGACACCATCAAGAAATGAAATGGTGAATTTTAAAAATTATAAAAGCTAGAAGATTTTTGCTCTGAGGATCAAACATTTCATAACATTTTGCACCACTTCATGATTTAGTCAATTACTAAATATATGTCAATCCATTTCTCATAAGGTAGGGGGTTCATATTTTTGTGTCTTTGAACTTAAATATACATTTATATTTTTATCTATATAAAAATGATACTATGGGCTCCTAATATGTATGGAGAGGTTTCAAAACATTCTATTTCAGGAAAATATATATATCTAGAAAAGCCTTCAATCTTATTTCTTCTAGCAAGGGTCTTATTCTTTTTTTTTTTTTAAAGAACTTTATTATTTTTATAATGTTTACTTAGAGAGAGTGCGGACACATGTGAGTAAGAGCAGGGGAGGAGCAGAGAGAGGAGGAGACAGAGATTCCCAATCAGGCTTTATGCTGCCAGCAGAGAGCCCCATGCAGGGCTGGAACTCAGGAACCATGAGATCATGACCTGAGCTGAAGTCAGACACTTAATGGACTGAGCCATCCAGGTGCCCCATAAATCTTTTTCAACTATACATTTTATGAAATCTAAATATAAAGCAATTAGTTTCGATCAAACTCTAGTGTCCGAATTAAGAGGTACTATTACATATAAAATACATGGTGGGTTTTGCAGACTTAGTACAGAAACAAAGAATACAAGCAATCTCATTAATATTATTTTCATGCTGATTACATGTTTTGGAGATACTGGGTTAACTAAAATATATTAAAATTAGCATCACCTATTTCTTACTTTTTTATGTGGTTACTAGAAGAGTTTAAATTACTTGTGGCATGCATTATATTTCAATTGGACAGTGCTGTTTCAAAGTGTTTGCAAGAAAGTATCCTTTGTTCTCCTGCACTGAAAACTGTTTTCAGTGCATAGCTCCGGAGCTGGGAGGTGGGTGCTGAGAGGCTGGTTTCCTGGGCCAGTGCTGTGCCAGGGCACACAGTCACCAAAGAAATAGTTCTCGGTGTTGTGGTGGGTGAAGGGAGATAGCCTAGCCTCCCACTCCCTGGAATAGAGACCTTCTGGCCACCTCTGTGGGTCACTAGAGAATGTGTCACATGAAGAGTGATGAATACCTGGCATCTACTTATTTGAGAAACAATGCAAAATTAGCATGATTCTACTAGTTAGGATAACTGTTATCTCCCTTGCCTGATTAAAATTCAATATTTTGCAGATTGGTTTATTTTTTAATTTATTCAATGTTCAAGCAACTCTCAGCAAATTATTAAAATTTTCTTTCTTTCTTGAGTTGTTGTCTATTTTAGGATAAGAAAAAAATTAAAATATTCTTAACTCCTTTAAAACATGAATTAGTAGTTAGAAAATGTATTATTCCAAATTTAACAGAATATAAGGGATTATATAAATTTAGAAACATTTTGCTTCTTGATCAGACTGGAGTTAACTGAATAAAGGCTTCCTGACATATTTATTTTTGGTTTTTTAAATCATGATGCTACATACTTTGTGGTGTAGTCTATGTCTGAGTAAGTTCATTGTTTTTTAATTAAAACAGAATTTACAGTTGTAATTGGAACTTTATTAAACAATGATTCACAAAAATAACCTGGTGCTACAAAAGGAAGACTAAAACAAATTTGATTTGGTGATCAGTTTGTCACTATTTGTCATTAAGCTGGTTCTGCCATTTTAATTTCATAGTGTGCAAATGGTTCAATAAAAATTGTTTATCCTCTTTCCAAAGCGATTAACTTTTTATTAAAAGTGAAAAACTAGTGTACCATTAATTAAATAATGCCATTTAAAAATTCTTATCTAGGGAAGACACTGTCCTTGCTGATGATTAGACTTAACTAAGGAATGGTTTTTCTTTCAACATGAATATTCCTTTAACGATACTTCACTTTCTTTTGCTTGCCTTTTCATACCTTATCACACCAAACAAAAATTTCCTAAAGAGTAAACAATCAATTTATCTGGTTTTTATTTACCTAAGAAATTTTATTTCCTGGTTGGACTTTAATTGCTTCTAAATCTGCTACGTATTGTTACATAATAGCATGTAAAAAGGTTTTAAAAGTCTGTATTCTTATACATGCATATATAATTATTGGAATACTCTTTATTAACCAAGGCCTAAATATTTCTTCTGACATGTTTTCTTTATCTTACTCTCTAACTTGTTAATTTTCTCATCTTATCCCTCAGCTTCCTTCCTCCTGCCTTCTACTTTCCTTTTTATTTTTCACCTTTACTGTTTTCCTTCAAATCTCCCTAGTTATCCAGCACAGCATGGTGGCAGGTCAAATATAAAATATGGGGGGACGGGAGAGATGAAAAATGGAGAAGAACATTATATTTTCTATTTTGGTGTTCTCATATCTTCTCCCCACAACTTTGTGTTGATTCCATCTTTAAAATTAAATGCAGGGGCACCTGGGTGGCTCAGTCAGTTGAGCGTCCAACTTTGGCTCAGGTCGTGATCTCACGGTTCGTGGGTTCCAAGCCCTTGTAGGGCTCTGTGTTGACACTCAGAGCCTGGAGCCTGCTTTAGATGCTGTGTCTCCCTCTCTCTCTGCCCCTCCCCTGCTTATGCTCTGTCTCTCAAAAATAAATAAACATTAAAAATTTTTAAGGGGCGCCTGGGTGGCGCAGTGGGTTAAGCGTCCGACTTCAGCCAGGTCACGATCTCACGGTCTGTGAGTTGGAGCCCTGCGTCAGGCTCTGGGCTGATGGCTCAGAGCCTGGAGCCTGTTTCAGATTCTGTGTCTCCCTCTCTCTCTGCCCCTCCCCCGTTCATGCTCTGTCTCTCTCTGTCCCAAAAATAAATAAACGTTGAAAAAAAAAATTAAAAAATTTTTTTAAATTAAGTGCATTAAAAGTATTACACTTTCAGATCCTCAAATCCTAAGTGATTTATTTATTTTATAATTCTCCATCTACTAAAGATGCAAAGAAAATGAGTGTTTAAATAACAGCTAAATAAATAGAGTTGATAGTTCTTTTGCTGTAGGGCACATCTTCAAGGAAAAATAGTGCATGATGATAACACATAACATTTTAGAACCACGGAAGGTGATCTAGAGGAATGACCTTGCTTTCACCTGGAGCTCTTCATATGACGCATATGACATACCCTGCTTTCCAGATGGCTGATCAGTGGTAGATTATGCTTAAGATAATGGCCTAAAAATCATTTTCTGGAAACTATTGGAGACTATCACAATTAAGTAAAGTTGGGAAAACAATGGAGTGTTTACCCCTTTTCTCATAGCTTTATAAGACTCTAGAATACCAAGTAAATTTTCCATTAAAATAAACACTTGTGTTATATTTGACATTTCTTTACTTGAATTACGCTAATAATGTACTCCGATCCTCTCTTTTTTTCCATGTACTTTTGTGGGTACTAAGCCAAAACCATACGCTTGTTAAAAAAAAAAAACTGAATTGATAACCTGAGCAATTCTTTATACATTTTTGAAAGACATAGTAGATTGAATTATATTTTGGAAGTTCCCATCACTAGGATTTTTCCTAAGATTATGATTTTCTATTGCAGTCAGTATTAACTAACAATTGCTAGACTTTTATATCAAATAAATGTAAATGGATTTAGAGAGTTTTGCACATAGGTTTTGTGACAGAGTTTTATTCTAAATGTCTTTGATTCCATTACTGTTATTAATTTTATACACAATAATTCAACATACATATGGTCTCCAAAAAGATGACTCCTCTGTATAGAGATGGCTGAAAATATACCTAAAGTGGTTTTATTAGGAATTAGTACTCCAACCTAATAGCCATGTCACATCCAGCATCACTTATCAAGACAATCTCGTCACAAAGGTTTGTTTAAAAATCATGCCTTAGCTCATGATGTACACAAAATTAATGTCCAAAAGAGGCTCAACTGCTCCTTAATACAACTAATTCTTTCTACTGATAAACCATTCTTTATGTAAATTATTTTTATTTAAGGACCTATTGGTGAGCAATCTGAATTGCTATAAAAGAGAATATAGATAATAAACACAAGAAAATATGAAAAAAGAAGAGATGCCTATTATTTTATATAACGTGGCTTTCTGCAACTGGTTAAAGTATTAAAATACAACTTTGTTACAACTTTTTTTTGTTTTTAGTATTTATTTATTCTTATTTTGAGAGAGAGAGAGCACGTGCATGTGAGCAGGGAATGGGCAGAGAGACAGAGAGGAAAAGAGAGACTCTCAAGTAGTCTCCACACAGTCAGCACAGAGCTCTAACCTGGGGCTCCATCTCATGAACTGTGAGATCATTTCCTGAGCTGAAATCAGGAGTCGAACACTTAATTGGCTGAGCCACTTAGGCACCACAACAACTTTTGGTTGAGTAATTTTCATTGTATTTTAAATCATATTTTGTACATTTCTACATTTGTAATAATTTCACAAGATATAGGGCAAACCAGAAACAGATACAGGGGCACTTAACTGCACACATATTAAGGAAACCAAGCAGGTACCAGTTTTTATTATAAACATATTCTTCTGAGGAATGCACTAAATGCTCCTCAATTTTAATGATTTTTCCTAGGGAACATGTGACAAGATAAGTCCATGGTATATTTTCTGGATTACTTGTGCAGACACTTAGAATTCAATGACACAGCTTAATGCTGATCTCTTGGCTCCGGTTCTTTATATTTTCCTTAACTTGATGTTCTTCAGCAACAATCCAATAACCTAATACATGATTTGGCACTGATTAAAGTAAACCATAATTCTCTAGAATATCAACTTGTTTTACAATGTTCTGCTTTTCACATCAAATGATGACCATAATTTCTCTTATAACTAGATTTTTTGAGCAGGCAAATGTGTTCTATTTATATATAGACATAATGTTTAATATATATAACACATACATAATTTTATACTAGCTATTGAATAAAATGCTTTATGTGTATATGATTATTATTTGTATCATATTCGTGAAAAAAACTGGGAAATACAACTTAATGACATATTTCAAAAAATGTTTGCACCCATCTTCTGAGTTTAAAAGGTTTGTTCTCCGTCATGTATTTTACATAGTCTAGTCTGAAAACATGGAGACAACATGCAACAAAAAATTCCATTTCTTCTTATTATCAGTGGCACAAAATCAAACTTATAACAGGAAAAAAATATTTTTGTTCATATAAACAGCAACAATATTATATAACTGTAAAACAGTAAGAGCTATAAGTACATGGGGCTGAATCAAATCAACTTAGAATCAAAATAACGGAATCTCCTTATGTGAAGTGTTATGAAATGGTTCTTCGCCAATGAAAATATGTCTAAGGATATATCAAAACAAAATAAGTACACTAGAATTAAGAATAATACCATTAATTTCATACAGTAGAAACTTCCTATTTGTACAGAGAAGGTATGAGTTGTTGCAGTAGGATCCTTTTGATATCATGTCAATGTTATTCAGTGAAACATTCAGTCAACTGATTATGTTCGTATGTATTTGAATCTTCCTTCTTTTTAAAAAGGAGTAAAAACAATCAACATAACAACACAACAAAACCTAAGTCTTGATCAACAATTTCCCTACCAGAACCTTTGCTTGGTTCTGCAGACACAGTTACATTATAAGAAAAACAGATCATGCTTGTAGCAATTTTGCCTGCAGCACTAATGCAATTATATACACTTTGGTTCCATAAGGCAAAATATAAGAACTGGAAATTTCTTTCTTGAAGCTTATTTTCAAAGTCAAATTATTTTTTATAAATCGTTCTCTCATTAGATGAAGATAGAACTATACATTTCCTAAGTAGAAAGGAAAATGGAGCTGTGCATGGTGTGTGGGCATGCATGTGTGTATATGTTTAATTTTAATGTCTGTGTAGCATGTAAACTTATTAATGGTTGCGGCCTTTTTCTCATCATCATTTTCATATCCATATTACTTACAAAAGTGCCTAGCATATAGATGATACTCAACACATATTTTTTTTTGAAATGAGCGAATGGGTGTGAATAAATTGATCCATTGGATTTTCCTCTCATGTGCAATAAGAAATATGGCAACCATGTCATTCCATTTTGGTGGTTGACATTCTCTTTTTTTCTTCTTTTATCTCATTGTGGTATTTTTCTCTTTATCTAGGAATTTATGCATTTCACTGGAATGTGTCTAAGGGCCTGCCTTTTTTAAAAAAAGTTTATTTTATTTAGAGAGAAAGAGGGAGGACAGGGGACACACACACACACACACACACACAGACAGAGAGACAGAGAGACAGAGAGACAGAGAGAGAGATACAGAGAGAGAGAGACAGAGAATCTCAAGCAGGCTCTGTGGTGTCAGTGCAGTTCCTGACACAGGGCTTGATGCAATGAACTGTGCGATCATGACTGTGAGATCAAGAGTCTGATGCTTAACCGCTTAACCAACTAACTCACCCAGGTGCCCCAGGGCATGCCTTTTTAATTTTTAATTATGTATGTCACTCAGTGGGCACTTTCCAACTTTCCTTATTTTTTAATTTTTATTTTAATTCCAGTTAACATACAGTGTAATATTAGTTTCAGGTGTACAATACAGTGATTCAACAATTCTGTAAATCACCAGGGCTTATCACAAGTATACTCTTTAATCTCCAACACCTATTTAACCCAACCTCCCACCTACCTTCCCTCTGGTAACCATCAGTGTGCTCTCTATAATTAATAGTATTTTTCTTGGTTTGTTTCTCTGTGTCTTCCCTTTGCTCATTTGTTTTGTTTCTTCATTCTACATAAGTGAAATCATATGGTATTTGTCTTTCTATGACTTATTTTGCTTAGCATTATACTCTCTAACTCCATCCATGTCATTGCAAATGATAAGACTTCATTCTCTTTTATAGCTGAGTGAAATTTATATAAACCACATCTTCCTCGTTCATGGGCTGCTTCCAGATCTAGACTATTATAAATAATGCTACTATAAACATAGGGGTTCATGTATCCCTTTGAAGTAGTGTTTTTGTATACTTTGGGTAAATAAATAGTAATGTGATTAATGGATCCTAATGTAGTTCTATTTTTAACTTCTTGAGGAACCTCCATGCTATTTTCCATAGTGGTTGCATCAGTTTGCATTCCTATCAACAGTGCATGAGGGTTCCTTTTTCTCCACATCTTTGCCAACACCTGTTGTTTCTGGTGTTGTTGAGTTTAGCCATTTGACAAATGTGAGGTGATATCTCACTGTAGTTTTGATTTGCATTTCCCTGGTGGTAAATGAGGATGAACATTTTTTCATGTGTCTCTTGGCTATCTAGATGTCTTCTTTGGAAAAATGCCTGTTCATGTCCTCTGCCCATTTTTTTCATTGGGTTATTTGTTTTTTGGGTGTTGAGTTTTATAGATTCCTTATACATTTTGGATACTAACCCTTTATCAGATATGTCACTTGCAAATATCTTCTCCCATTCTGTAGGTTGCCTTTTAGTTTTGTTGCTTGTTTCCTTTGCTGTGTGGAAGCTTTGTATCTTGATGTGGTCCCAAAAGATTATTTTTACTTTTGTTTCCCTTGCCTCAAGAGACATATCTAGTAAGAATTTGCTATGCCAAGGTCAAAGAGGTCCCTGCCTGTGTTCTCCTTTAGGAATTTTGGTGTTTCCTGCCTCACATTTAGGTTTTTCATTTATTCCGAGTTTATATTTGTGTATTGTGTAAGAAAGTGGTCCCATTTCTTTCACATGTTGCTGTCCAGTTTTCCCAACACCATTTGTTGAAAAGACTGCTTTTTTCCAACTGAATATTCTTTCCTACTTTGTTGAAGATTAGTAGGATATATAGTTGTGGGTTGATTTCTGTGTTTTCTATTCTGTTCTATTGATCTATGTGTCCATTTTTTTGTGTGTAAGTACCATACTGTTTTGATTACCAAAGCTTTGTAATAGAACTTGAAGTCCAGAATTGGGATGCTTCCCACTTTGTTTTACTCTTTAGGTTGCTTTGGCTATTCAGGGTCTCTGTGATTCCATACAAATTTTAGAGTTGTTGTTCTTGCTCTGTGGAAAATAATGGTGTTATCTTGCATTTAAATTTTTTTTAATGTTTATTTATTTTTGAGACAGAGAGAGACAGAGCATGAACGGGGGAGGGCCAGAGAGAGGGAGACACAGAATCTGAAACAGGGTCCAGGCTCTGAGCTGTCAGCACAGAGCCCACTCAGGGCTTGAACTCACGGACCGTGAGATCATGACCTGAGGCGAAGTCAGCCGCTTAACCGACTGAGCCACCCAGGCGCCCCTATCTTGCATTTAATATGTAGATTGCTTTGGGTAGTGTAGACATTTTAATAATAATTGTTCTTCCAATCCATGAACATGGAATGTTTTTTCTATTTATATGTGTCATCTTCAATTTCTTTCATCAGTATTTTATGGTTTCAGAGTAGAGGTCTTTTACCTCTTTGGTTAGGTTTATTCCTAGGTATCTTCTTATTTTTGGTGCTATTGTATTTTTCCAAGTTTCTTATGCACAAGAATTTTTCAATTAATTTTTGCTTTTAAAAATTTCTGGGGCGCCTGGGTGGCTCAGTCAGTTAAGCAGCTCACTTCGGCTCAGGTCACTATCTCATGGTACGTGAGTTCAAGCCCTGCGTAGGCTCTGTGCTGACAGCTCAGAGCCTGGAGCCTGCTTCGGATTCTGTGTCTCCCTCTCTCTCTCTGCTCCTCCCCCGTTCATGCTTTGTCTCTCTCTGTCTCAAAATAAATAAACATTTAAAAAAATAAATAAAAAATAAAAACAATTTCTATGTTTTCTCTCTATTCTCTATTTTTTAAACTTTATAATGGATAGACATCAAACTTCTGAATTTATCATTCCTCTTCTGTAACATTGTCATCAACTAAATAAAAATCTAAACACAGAATTAGAGCTTTAAGTTATGCAGAATCCATTAGATTGACACTGAAATGTTTTGTATAGCCAAAGGCAAACGCTAACTGAAACAATTTTTAAAAAGTACCTACAAATTAAGTAAAGTTTGTAGATTTCTGTTAGTACATAGGTATTACTTATGGTAAAAAGGTGATTAAGGTATTACTTAAACCTAAGATATGGGTTTAATCCCTGTCACACTTTAAGTTTTAGATTTCTGGCAATAATGACTAAAAATAGTGTTTAGGTGTCTCATCAGAGTTTCAGGTTAGAGCCCTGAACAGTGCTTGTTTCATCATTGTAAGTTCCCAACCAGCTGAAAAGGAAACCCACAATTTGCTCAGGAATTAAGAGAAATTCCTATGGGAAGATAAAATTAAGTTTTGGAAAACTTAGTACTAATTATAAAAGTAATTTATAACTTCTAGTTACAAAAAAATGAGTCTCAAGTATGTAATGGGAAACCTGGTGATTATAGTTAGTAATACTGTATTATATATTTCAAAGTGCCTAAGAGAACAGATCTAAAAGTTCCCATCAGAAGAAAAAAATATTATAACCGTGTGATAAATGTTAACAAGACTTACTGTACTGGTCCTTCCTCAATATATACATATGTCATATAATTATGTGGTATGCTTGAAACTAATATAATATTATTATATTATATCTCAATAAAATCTCAATAAAAATCAAATGATGAAATAAGTATAAAACCTAATGTTGCTTTATTTTGTGTATTAGGTTTAAAAATAATTGCTTTATACTTTGCATTTTACATGCCTATATTTACAAGATTTGGCTTATTAGTGTATAAAGTAAATTAGACTTATGATTCTAATTGAAATGTACAATATATAATTGATTTGGATCTGTGAATTAAATTTAAATTTTGAATTAAATTTTACTAATCTTATTAATAAGTGCACATTTGAAAATCCTTAAGAGTCACTGTCTTAAGTTTGCTTGTTGGAATTATAAGAAATAATTACTTCTATAAGGTTTTATATAATAATATATATAATTTTATATAATATAATAATATATATATATATAATATATAATTTTATATAATAATAA
Organism: Prionailurus bengalensis; assembly: GCF_016509475.1. NCBI lineage: Eukaryota > Metazoa > Chordata > Mammalia > Carnivora > Felidae > Prionailurus > Prionailurus bengalensis. The sequence continues at coordinate 149,907,379 of NC_057343.1, read as the reverse complement.
GATGAAGTAAAATCTATTATATTTTAAAACCAGCTTAAAATATAAAAAAGATAATTTAACTGAATTATAAAATACTTCAAATTTATCATTTTAGATATTTTATATGAAATAAATATAAGTTGACTACAGAAAAATTGACTTTTGCACTGGTGATTTAATAGTCAAATACTATTTTTAATTTTTTTTAATGTTTATTTTTGACAGAGAGAGAGACAGAGCATGAGTGGGGGAGGGGCAGAGAGAGAGAGGGAGACACAGAATCTGAAGCAGGCTCCAGGCTCTGAGCTGGCAGCACAGGGCCCAACTCAGGGTTCGAACCCAGAGAGTGAGAGATCATGACCTGAGCTGAAGTCAGATGCTCAACAGACTAAGCCACCCAGGCACCCCAGTCAAATACTATTTTTAAAACCACAGTTACTTCTTTGTATTTTTTCTTGTAAACAAAAGCCAAATTTAAAAATGCCAAAAAAACCCACGTCATAATAACATTTATCATTTGGTCTTTTTCATACTTCATTCTTTAAGAATCACTTGTCTTTTTGTTTTAATTTTCTATTTTAGTCTTCAGAGATATCCACTTAGCTATTCAGGCTTTTAGTTGTTTTTTGTTTGTTTGTTTTTTTAACATTATCAATCACATTCTTTAGCATGTATGTTAAAACTGTAGGTTCCCATTTTATGTAAAAACTGTTCTTGCATACTTCAGTTGATATGACTCATATAAGTAAACTTTTCTTCCCCTTCCATTAATTAAATTTCCTCTCCAACTGGTCTTTGCTGTCCGGACCTTATCTGCTCGTTTACACTTCTATCCTCGAGTCCAGAACAATGGCTGACCAGCACAGAGTAGATAGCCAATACACATTTGTTAAATGAATATTTGTGCTTTCCAAGTATATTATATATGAAATATTCTGCAATTTTTTCTAAACAATAGTTATCCATATTTATATATTCTTTAATATATAAATCCATTTTATATATTTATAAACTAATTCTGAATTGATGAACAGTTGTAACTTCAGTCTGTTTCCTCAGTTCTGTTTGAAGATTTCTTCTTTCCTTCACAATGAATACAGATTCTTAGAAAAAAATCTCTTTTCGCACTGAGTGGCCAGTGCAATGGGTAAATTTGTTGCTTGTAAGTTTTATCTTTCTGTTGTACAAAAAAACTGCTCTCTGAGTTAAGTGGTCTTTGTGTATTGTGTAACCAGAAGTCTTGGTGTGTGTTTCTGTTTTTCTTTTATGTCCTTAATTTTCACACTGATGGACATCTATGGTAGTTATTAATTATATTAGGTAAGTACTCTTCACTAAGTACAATGTTGTCTTTATTGAACAGTAAGTATTCTTGGGTGTTATGAGATTTGCAGATATAAAAGTGAGTGTATACTTAATATGTTGAATGATAGAACTGCATATTAGAGGTACTATAACAGACCAATATGATAATTTTGAGATTAAATTCAGAATTTTGTTTGCATTTCAAAATTTAGCCACACAAAAAATGTTCAAGTGAAAAAGCTTTCAACAATGCTTATATCAATACTTCTTGCCAAACTAACAGAATGATAAAATATAAGAGTATAAGGTATATATTATAAAATATCATGTAAGAACATATAAATGCAGTATTCAGATTAAGGGATCTAATAGCTTAGTTATAGGTATACACATGGAATGTTGTGTATGTTTTGGTGTGATATTTTCTAGTTAATTGTGAAAAGCTAAAACACAGAATATAATAACAAGACCCCTGAGTATTGTTAGATATATTATAAGAGGAATGAGATGAGGGGGTTTACCAGATGTTTATTCTGGCAATTATCTTATTCATTATGAGTTAAGGTAGTTATTATTAGATATTTTAATACTTAACATGTGTAAGAAGCATTTTGTATTAACATAAAGGGCAAAAATATGATCAGAAGACTAAAACACAGGTGACAAATTTGCACAACACAATGAATAATTTTAATAAGATTAATTCTCTAACAGTGGGCACCAGACAGTAAATTGTAAGTAGCAATGGGTATCTAAATTTATGTCATCATTATCATTATTATTATCATTTATAAGTTAATTTAAAAATATTTGGAGAAATGAAAAGTTTCAATTTAAAATTCCTTCTGTTATATTCTCTGCTATCTCAATGGATTCAGGTTTTGAATGTGTCACATAGCTAAAAAAAACATGGCATGTTCTCTTTGGTCAAAACAGTTCAGGTGTGCATGTGCCTTATGTGTACCATTGCTTGTATATTAATTGAACATCTGACATTTATACTCTATTCTATCTCTATTCTGTCATTCCCTTTCAATACCTATTTTAGTTTCCAGCTTCTCGGCTTGGCTCTCTGGTCTCCTTTGTGTTCATGACAAATGAGCCAATCTAAACATAAATTTCATTTTACCCCCAACTAATTGTCTGGCTTTTTCTATTTTACTAGATCCTTTGTCTGTCTGCATCTAACCTTTTGGCCTATCTATCACTCACTTTCTATTTGATATGTTATCACTCTTCTTTGCCCCCATTAGTCAAATAATTCAATCAATGTTTTTACAAAACCAACTCTGTGACAGGACACAACTTTTTCATCTTGCTGAAAGGAGTATGATTCATTTGTTCAGATGTTACTAGGAATCAATGCATTGCTCAATTCTCCTTAATATATCCCATTCATGAATTTACAAGTATTTATTGAGAACACTCTATCATCCAGTCACTGTTCTATATACTGAAGATACAGCAGTGTATGAGACATAGAAATCACATTCTACTTGTGAGGATAAGAAAGAAAAAAACACTGTTACCTGTATCTTCTGAAGAACAAAAAGTTTTCTGTAAGGACTGAAATGGAAGGGTGACTTTCAATACATGACTATAAAATTTCATTATAAGTTTTATGTTCTCCATTTGAAGGAATTATTGGCATTTATTTAACCATTCCTATGAAATTGACAAGAAGTTAATGCATCAAAATATTAATAATGGTAGATTATAAACAACTTTTTTATTTGCCAACTGATATTTTCAGCATTTTCAGATATTCTTCAATGATTGCATGCTGCTTTTAAAATAAAAACAAATATATTTTTACTCTTTAAAATGTTTTTTTTAATTTATTTTGAGAGAGAGAGAAAGAAAGAGAAGGGAGGAGAAGTAGAGAGAGAGGAGAGAGAAAATCCTAAACATTGGGACTCGATGTCACCAAACAGTGAGATCATGACCTGAGCTGAAATCAAGAGTCAAGTGCTTAACCATCTGATCTACCCAGGTGCCCCAAATTTACCTTTACTTTTAAATGGAAATATAAAACATTATACTTGTCCTATTAAAGTCTGTATGTTTTTTGAGTAACATGGTCCATACAGGCGTCCTTGGGGATATTGTAAGTTCTACTCCAAACCACTGCAATAAAGTGATTATCACAACCAAATAAATCGAAAGAATTTCTTGATTTCCCAGTGCATATAAAAGTTATGTTCACACTATACTATACTCCATTAAGAATACTATTAGCTATATTAAACATAGCATTATATTGTAAAAAAACACAACATATACACCTAAATTGAAAAATACTTTATTGCTAAAAAATACTAACCATCATCTGAGCTTTTGGTGAGTTATAATCACTGATAATAGATCACCATAACAAATATAACAATAATGAAAAATTCTGAAATTTCATATGAGAATTACCAAAATGTGGGACAGACATGAAGTGAGCAAATGCTGTTGGATAATGACATCGAAAGCCTTACTTCAAGCAGACTTGCCACAACCTCAATTTGTAAAAATTTAGTATCTGTGAAGCATAACAAAGCAAAGGACAATAAAACAAGCTATGCCTTTATGTTAATAGAAGTATGGATGTGGTACCATGTGAATTTTGATAATAACTCATCAGTGTTGAAGACAAATGACCTAAAAGGATGATCACAGTGGGGGAAGATAGAGTTGCTTGTGACTTTTACTTATGTTCTTATTTATTTTACAGCTGCTATATTTAAAGGCTTATTTTAGTGTTCACTGGCTGCACTCTTTCAAAGTTTACCAATACATAAGATTTCTTTCGGTAACAAGGGGGATTGCAGTGAATAGTTTAACTCCAATTTCACTAGAATAGTTTTTTCTTAATTTCATTTTTAATTTTTTAAAAATTTATGTCCAAGTTAGTTAGCATATACTGCAACAATGATTTCAGGAGTAGATTCCTTAATGCCCTTTACTCATTTAGCCCATCCCCCCTCCTACAACCCCTCCAGTAACCCTCTGTTTGTTCTTCATATTTGAGAGTCTCTTCTGTTTTGTCCCGCTCCCTGTTTTTATATTATTTTTGTTTTCTTTCCCTTATGTTCATCTGTTTTGTCTCTTAAAGTCCTCATATGAGTGAAATCATATGATTTTTGTCTTTCCATGACTGACTAATTTCGCTTAATATAATACCCTCCAATTCCATCCATGTACTTGCAAATGGCAAGATTTCATTCTTTTTGACTGCCGAGTAATACTCCATTGTATATATATATACCATTCTTCTTTATCCATTCATCCATTGATGGACATTTTGGCTCTTTCCATACTTTGACTATTGCTTATAATGCTACTATAAACAATGGGGTGCATATGTCCCTTCGAAACAGCACACCTGTATCCCTTGGATAAATGCCTAGTAGTGCAATTGCTGGGTCGTAGGGTAGTTCTATTTTTAGTTTTTTGAGGAACTTCCATACTGTTTTCCAGAGTGGCTGCACCAGCTTGCATTCCCACCAACAATGCAAAAGAGATCCTCTTTCTCTGCATCCTTGCCAACATCTGTTGTTGCCTGAGTTGTTGATGTTAGCCATTTTCACAGGTGTAAGGTGGTATCTCATTGTGGTTTTGATTTGTACTTCCCTGATGATGACTGATGTTGAGCATTTTTCACGTGTCAGTTGACCATCTGGATGTCTTCTTTGGAAAAGTGTCTATTCATGTCTTTTTCCCATTTCTTCACTGGATTATTTGTTTTTTGGGTGTTGAGTTTGATAACTTCTTTATAGATTTTTAATACTAACCCTTTATCTGATATGTCATTTGCAAATATCTTCTCCCATTCTGTCGGTTGCCTTTTAGTTTTGCTGATTGTTTCCTTCGCTGTGCAGAAGCTTTTTCTTTTGATGAATTCCCAGTAGTTCATTTTTGTTTTTGTTTCCCTTGCCTCTGGAGACATGTTGAGTAAGAAGTGGCTGTGGCCAAGATCGAAGAAGTTTTTTCCTGTTTTATCCTTGAGGATATTGATGGTTTCCTGTCTTACATTTAGGTCTTACAACCATTTTGAGTGTATTTTTGTGTACGGTGTAAGAAAGTACTCCAGGTTCATTTTTCTGCATGTCACTGCCCAGTTTTCCCTGCACCACTTGCTGAAGAGACTGTCTTTATTCCACTGAATATTCTTTCCTGCTTTGTCAAAAATTAGTTGGCCATACGTTTGTGGGTCCATTTCTGGGTTCTCTATTATGTTCCATTGATATGAGTGTCCCTTCTTGTGGCAGTACCATACTGTCTTGATGATTACAGCTTTGTAGTATAGCTTGAATCTGGGATTGTGGTGTCTCCTGCTTTGGTTTTCTTTTTCAAGATTGATTGCTTTTGCTATTCGGGGTCTTTTCTGGTTCCATACAAATTTTAGGATTATTTGTTCTAGCTCTGTGAAGAATGCTGGTGTTATTTTGACAGGGATTGCATTGAATATGTAGATTGCTTTGGGTAGTATCGACATTTTAACAAAATTTGTTCTTCTTATCCAGGAGCATGGAATCTTTTTCCGTTTTTCTTGTTTGTGTGTGTGTGTGTGTGTGTGTGTGTGTGTGTCTTCTTCAATTTCTTTCATAAGTTTTCTATAGTTTTCAGTGTATAGATTTTTCACTTCTTTGGTTATGTTTATTCCTGGGCATTTTCTTGTTTTTGGTGCAATTGTCAATGGGATCGATTTCTTGATTTCTCTTTCTATTGCTTCATTGTTAGTGTATAGGAATGCAACAGATTTCTGTGGATTGATTTTATATCCTGCAACTTTACCAAATTCATGAATCAGTTCTAGCAGTTTTTTGGTGGAATATTTAGGGTTTTCCATATAGAGTATCATGTAATATGTGAAGAGTGAAAGTTTGACCTCCTCTTGGCTTATTTGGATGCCTTTTATTTCTTTGTGTTCTCTGATTGAAGAGGCTAAGACTTCCAATACTATGTTGAGTAACAGTGGTGAGAGTGGGCATTCCTGTCGTGTTCCTGACCTTAGGGGGAAAGGTCTTAGTTTTTCCCCATTGAGGATGATATTAGTATTGGGTCATTCATAATATGGTTTTTATGATCTTGAGGTATGATCCTTCTATCCCTACTTTCTTGAGGGTTTTTTATCAAGAAAGGATGCTGTATTTTGTTAAATGCTTTCTCTGCATCTATTGAGAGGATCATATGGTTCTTGTCCTTTCTTTTATTGATGTGATGAATCATGTTAATTGTTTTGCGGATATTGAGCCAGCCCTGCATGCCAGGTATAAATTCCACTTGGCCATGGTGAATAATTTTTTTAATGTATTGTTGGAACCGGTTGGCTAATATTTTGTTGGGGAGTTTTGCATCCATGTTCATCAGGGAAATTGGTCTATAATTCTCCTTTTTAGTGGGGTCTCTGTCTGGTTTTGGAATCAAGGTAATGCTGGCCTCATAGAAAGAGTTTGGAAGTTTTCCTTCCGTTTCTATTTTTTGGACCATCTTCAAAAGAATAGGTGTTAACTCTTCCTTAAATGTTTGGTAAAATTCCCCTGGAAAGTCATCTGGCCCCGGACTCTTGTTTTTTGGTAGATTTTGATTACTAATTCGATTTCCTGACTGGTTATGGGTCTGTTCAAATTTTCTATTTCTTCCTGTTTCAGTTTTGGTAGTGTATATGTTTCTAGGAATTTGTCCATTTCTTTCAGATTGCCCATTTTATTGGCATATAATTGCTCATAATATTCTCTTATTATTATTTTTATTTCTCTTGTGTTGGTTGTGACCTCTCCTCTTTCATTCTTGATTTTGTTCAGGTCCTTTCCTTTTTCTTTTTGATAAAACTGGCTAGTGGTTTATCAATTTTGTTAATTCTTTCAAAGTACCAGCTTCTGTTTTCACTGATCTGTTCTATGCCAGAAGCCAAGCTATCCAAACAACTGATGGCAGGGCCCAGGTGGTGGAAAGACTGAGACTGCATGGCGGCCCACCAAAAGTGAAGCTTCTTGTACTCCTGCTTTTATGTAATTTGGACTTAGCGTTGGTCAGGGCAGCCCTTCTACCAATGAAAGTACATGGGGATTTGTCGGTTGGGGAATTGCCCATGACAGGACTCTCAGGAAAAGAACCATTGGGGAAAGAAATAAGATTCCGCAGGGAAATTATGCAGCCCTACATACAGCCCTTGCCACCCCCTATAAAGACTCCTCTATCTAAAGGAAAGATAGCCCCAGATATTTCACAGCCAAGGAGGGGGACAAATGGGTTCAAAATCCCCACTCTGGCAACAAAGGAATGTATCTATGGATACAAGTTACTCCAACCCCTAGGCCCACATGGCCCCCAGGTGGCATTCCAGATGATAACTGGATCTGGTGCGCTAAGGTACAGAATGGTTCATTAATTCCTAGGTATACATTGTCTCTCTGGGAGCACATAAGGCGTGGGTTCCCAGGGCCCTCTTGGCTCCCTCCCGGCACCCCAGATCAAAGCGAATACTTTTGTTCCTTGTACTGTAAATGGTTCAAACAAACAAATAAGAAGTCATGCCCCTGTAAACGTTCCACTTGAAGTGTTGAGAGTTAGATGACCTTGAAAGGGCAGGAGGGAATGTTACAAGAAAATTACTATGCTGTTTCTTAATGGGTGATTACACAAAGGAACATTTTTAGAATTAGGTAATGCCAGAAAACATAGATGACGCATGCTGTAAGGAATTTGCTAACAAATATAATGCCATGCTTGCCACAATAAAGCGGCCAGTCTAACACATTGCTGTTGTCTATGTCCATTTGTTATTTTCACTGATGCTGTTCATCCTTCGGGAAACCCTGGACCTGCTGGGGCTGGACCTCCGCAGATCTACTGTTTTTTTTGGTTTCGATAGCATTAATATCTGCTCTAATGTTTATTATTTCTTGTCTTCTGCTGATTTTGGGGATTATTTGCTGTTCTTTTTCCAGCCCTTTAAGGCGTAAGGTTAGGTTGTATATCTGAGATCTTCCGTCCTTCTATAGGAAAGCCTGGATTGCTATAAACTTTCCTCTTATGACTGCCTTTGCTGCTTGCTTCCCAGAGGTTTTGGGTTGTGGTATTACAATTTTCGTTGGCTTCCATATACTTTTTAGTTTCCTCTTTAACTTCTTGGCTGGCCCGTTCATTCTTTAGTAGGATGTTCTTTGGTCTCCAGGTATTTGTTACCTTTCCAAATTTTTTCTTGTGGTTCATTTTGAGTTTCATGGTGTTGTGGTCTGAAAATATGCATGTTATGATCTCAATCTTTCTGTACTTGCTGAGGGTTGATTTGTGTCCCAGTATGTAGTCTATTCTGGAGAACATTCCATGTGTACTGGAGAAGAAAATATATTCTGCTGTTTTAGGATGAAATGTTCTGAATATATCTGTTAAGTCCATCTGGTCCAGTGTGTCATTCAAAGCCATTGTTCCCTGGCTGATTTTAATTAGATGATCTGCCCATTGTAGTGAGTGGGATGTCGAAGTCTCCCACTATTATGATATTACTGTCAATGAGTTTCATTATGTTTATGATTAATTGATTTGTATATTTGGGTGTTTCCACATTTGGCACATAAATGTTTATAATTCTTAGGTCTTCTTGATGGATAGACCCCTTAATTATGATATAATGCCCTTCTTCATCACTTGATACAGTCTTTATTTTAACGTCTACATTGTGTGATATGAATATGGCTACTCCGGCTTTCTTTTGTTGACCATTAGCATGATAGACGGTTCTCCATCTCCTTACTTTCAATCTGAAGGTTTCTTTAGGTCTCAAGAGGGTCTCTTATAAACAGCATATAGATGGATCTTGTTTTCTTATCTATTCTGTTACCCTATGTCTTTTGATTGGTGCATTCATTCCATTGATGTTTAGAGTAAGTACTGAAAGATATGAATTTATTGCCATTATGTTGCTTGTAGAGTTGGAGTTTCTGGTGGTGTTCTCTGGTCATTTCTAATCTTTGTTGCTTTTGGTATTGAATTATTTATTTATTTATTTTTCATTTTCATCTTTTCTCCCCTCAGAGATTCCCCCTTAAAATTTCTTGCAGGGGTGGTTTAGTGGTCACAGACTCCTTTAAATTTTGTTTTTATTGGAAATTTTTAATCTCTTCTTCTATTTTGAATGACAGCCTTGCTGGATAAAGAATTCTTGGCTGCATATTTTTCTGATTCAGCACATTGAATATAACCCGCCACTCCTTTCTGTCTTGCCAATTTTCTGTGGATAGATCTGCTGCAAACCTTTTCTGTCTTGTCTTTTTGGTTAACAATTGTTTTTCCCTTGCTGCTTTCATGATTCTCTCCTTGCCTGAGTATTTTGTGAATTTGACTATGATATGCCTTGTTGATGGTCAGTTTTTGTTGACTCTGATGGGAGTCCTTTGTGCTTCCTGGATTTTGATGTCTGTGTCTTTCCCGAGGTTAGGACAGTTTTCCACTATGATTTGCTCACATAACCCTTCTACCCCTATTTCTCTCTTCCTCTTCTCGGACCCCTATGATTCTGATGTTGTTCCTTTTTAATGATGTCACTATCTTTAATTCTTAAATAATTCTCTTTTGCCTTAATCTCCCCCCCTTTTTTTTTCTGCTTCACTATTCTCCATAAATTTGTCCTCTATATTGCTGATTCTCTCTTCCGCCTCATCCATTCTTGTTGCTGCAGCATCCATATGTGATTGCAGCTCAGCTGTAGAATTTTTTATTTCATCCGCACTGGCTTATACTTCTTTCATCTCCACAGAGAGGGATTATAATCTATTTTTGGCTCCAGCTAGTATTGTTATTATCGTGATTCGAAATTCTGGTTCAGACAACTTGCTTTTATCTGTGTTTTTAAATCCCTGGCTGTCATTTCTTTCTGCTCTTTCTTTTGGGGTGAATTCCTTGTTTTTGTCATTTTGAAGGGGAAAAGGAATGAATGAAGTTGAAAAAATTGAAATTACAAAAAACTAAAATTAAAAAATATTAAAATTAAAAAATTAAAAACAAACTCACACAAAATGAAATAAATTATGCTAGATCCTTGTTTATTTTTGGTCTGGATGCTGGATAGATTAGAAAAAAAAGGTGGAAAAGGAGGAAATTGTTTGAAAATTTTGAAAATGAATACAGTGAAGTAAATTAAAATGATGAAAGTAAATAGAATTTGAAAAAAATACACAAAAGTAAAAAATATAGTGGAAAAAAATTAAATAAAAGTATTTTTAATAAAAATTGAAAATGAAAATGAATTTTTTCTTTTTCTGTATCAAGAGAAAGAAAAGAAAAAAAAGAAACACAATTGAATAGATGGACCAGCTAACAGACTGAAATACAACTGAAATTACTTTGTTTTCCCCTAGAAGTCAAACTATGAAGCACTTTATAGTCCATAAAGTAAGCAGGTGTTGAGACTTGTGTTCTTGAAGAGCGAGGTTGGCCCAGTTGGGCAGGGCTTAGCATGACAACTCCATTCTCCACTAGATTGCACTGCTAGCCTACTGGGGTTGATTGTTGTGGTGCTTGTAGGTGTGTATGTGAATACGCAGGAGCAGTGAAAATGGCATCGCTGAGCTACCCAGTCTCTGGTATTGGAACTCTGTTCTCCCCAATCAGCAATTGTGCACCCATCCTTTGTCTTCGGTTTCTGTCCACTCCCCGTTTCCACACTGTCTGTGACCAAGCCCCAGGCAGCACCTCTTTCCTGAGTTTTGTCTCAGATGCCACTGCTTTCCCCAGCACCCCACCTCTGAGGGACTGCAGCTTTGACCCAGTCCTCCCCTCTGCAGAGGGTATTACTGAGCAATGGCCAGGTGCTGGCCGCACCCAGGAATGCTTGTGGGATTGTGCTGCTACCAATGCCCAGAGACTGTAGCCAGGTGCCAGCTCACCCCAGAAAAATTTTGTGAGACAGTGTATCAGCAGCACCTCAGGGATTATGGAAAATCACAACACACATTTGGCATCAGTCTTTACCCCCAACGACCTTCTTCCAGCACCAGCGAATGTGGCCATTCTCTGGGGTCTGCTGCACCCAGGTGGCCTCACAGCCTTTACCAAATGTCCTTCCAGCAGTGGAACCACTTCTCCCTATACGGCCGGAGAACCTCCTGGACCCCACTCTGTTTCTGGGGATTCGCCCTTCCCACCAGAACACTGCCAGGTATCAAGCTGCGGAGTTTCAGACTCTGGGCTCCCCTTGTTTACAGTTTTAATGGAACTTAAACCCTCTCCTTTCTCCTTTCTCCCTTTTTAGTTCAGTCCTTGCAGGTGTTTCCAGTTTTCTACTTTCTCTCCAGCTGCTTTTGGCGAAGGGTGCTTTTCCCGTATCCACCCATCTCTCCCCCTCCATCTCCATCCTCTCTCTGCATGCAAAAGCAGCTCCCTGCCCTCTGCGGCTTCTCTTTCCCCATGTTCACCTTTCCATGCCATGTACCTGCTGCATTCTGTGGTTCAGGTTGTGCAGATTGTTGTGTTAATCCTCAGATCAGTCTTCTAGGTGTGCAGGATGGTTTATTGTTTGTCTGGCTGTATTTCATGGATGTGAGACACACGAAAAACTTCCATGCTATTCTGCCATCTTGGTTGCTCCCCACCCCCCACTAATATAGTTTTGAATACTCCTTTTCACTTCAGTAATATTTTATTAAAAATTATCACAAGCTTTATTATTATTCTTTCCTGAAGCTGTTTTTGTTGCCTTTCTCTTAATAGCCATCAAACTTCTTCCCAAAACACAATATAAATGATAAAGTCTCTGTGAATTATAGAGCTGTGCCTTGCTTCTATGTTATTTTCAGTAAATTTTATTGGGATAACAAGAGTACAAAATTATTGTTTATTAAGTGTTTAAGTATGTTATAGTTAACTATAAGTAAGTTATAAGTAACTATAACTATAATTTACTATATAGAATTGTTTTTTAAGCATTATGTATCTATTTGATATATTTTATATATTTGTTAGAGTACATTTATGGAATAGAAGAATAATTTAAAAATTATTAATTTTTTAGATGAGATGTTTTTGGTTGTTTTCATTTTAAAATGTTTGCTTGTTTTTATTTTAGACACTGTTTGTGTCTATGATAAATTTGTTTTATTTATTTATCTCATGTATTGATTTATTTATTTTAGAGAAAGAATGAGTGAGCACAAGCAGGGGAGAGGGGCAGAGAGAATTTCAAGCAGGCTCCACACTCAGCGTGGTGCTTGATGCAGGGCTGGATCCCATAACCCAGGGATCATGACCTGAGCTAAAATCAAGAGTTGGATGCCCAACCAGCTGAGCCACCCAGGTACCCCAATCTATGATAAATTTATGCATGCATATTTTATGTAAGGCCCATAATTCTGATTTTGATTCTATTCTAAGGCCATGTGATACATTTTGGTATAGGGTGCTTTAAGGAACAATATTTAGAAACAGACTTTGTGAGGCATCTGGATGGTTCAGCTGGTGGAATCTCTGACTTTGGTTCAGGTCATGATGTCATGATTCATGGGGTCAAGACCTGTGTCAAGCTCTGTGCTGACATCTTGTAATCTGGACCCTGCTTTGGATTCTGTGTATCTCTCTCTCTGCCTCTCCCCACCTTGCTCTCTTTCTGTCACTGTCAAAAATAAATAAACACTAAAAAAAACAACCCACCGACTTTGTGAAAATGGAGACTATCTCTACAATCCTCATTTTTCATATGGCTCAAGTGTCTGTGTGTATGCATGGCAGGTGTGTTAAAGTAAACATGATTTTAATTATATAGGTTTCTTAAGTGTTCAGACAAGCAGATGAGGTTGATTATTTAACTTCTTACTATAAAAATAAATATAAAACACCTTAGGTACTGAGATAAAATAATAATTTAGTAAATGAACATAGAGTTTTGACTTATATAATAGAAAAATTATTCTTTACAGGAGATCAAATAATTCATTTGCTGTCATTAGTGAATTTCTATTTTTATAAATGATAGAGATAAGAAATAAATGTTAAACTCTTTTGAACACCAAAATATCAACCCACTGGAATAAACTCAAAACATCTGCACAATTAACAAATGGTTCATGTGCAAGTGATATTAAACTTACAGGAAACCAAAATATTCTTTTGTAATATAGATTGTCATTCATTTGAAATAATCTCTGAAGACATTAATATGCTATTAAAATCTAAATCAATAGCTGAGAGCTTTTTAGGGAGACTATTGAAGGCAAAATAGTGCCCATATCATATTTTTATAGTAAATATCACCCTTCTAAGACTTTTCTTCTCTAGTTGTCTCAAATTTAAAAAGTTAGTATGCACAAATGAAACCTAATTAAAATGATTGAAGCTGTGAAATGACTTCTACAAAAGAAAAATAATCACACTATTAAATATAAAACTAAAAAGAAGTTAAAAACTATAAGGACTCCATATGGATATTAAAACAAATTTAATAATATTAATTATATACATATATGCCAGGAAGCTTAAGAAGACATTTTTCTTTTTCTTTTTTAAAATTAAATCAGTATGATTTAGAAAGAGGGCTCTATAGCTGCTGCTTATTCTTACTAAAGTGTCATTAATTCTTCAAGACATAATCAGTGGACTTCTGATTCTCTCTCCTAAATGGTATCTTCAAGACTAACAATGATCCCTAATTTATCCAATCCAGTGTGTTTACTTTAAGTAGTATCAGATCTGAGCACATGATACATTTACTTTATTTTCAAATTCAGAGGAACCAAAAAAACTCTAGGTCTTTGAATTGATTTTATATGCTTGTAGCAGTCTCTAAGATAATCAGGGTACATAGTACCTGGTACTGTGTACTATGACACCATTTGTGACAGGCGAACAATTTCCTGAATAAGTTTACTAGAATTCAATGAGAAAGATTCATAAAGCACCATGGTAATACTAGGCAAAATGTCATACTGCTTACAATTTACCTGAGAGGTGCATCCAAATACTTCTGCTTTTTCCTTGAACCATTCAAGGCCTCTAGTTACAATGTGCCGTTGATCACAGTGAGGACCTTCTTAGAAGCAAATGGCTGAAAACAAAAGAGAGAGAGAGAGGGAGAAAACACTATTATAATAGATGCAAAATAAACTCAAATATCTTATATTACTGGTATCATTTTATATGTCAATGACTATATGAACATTTTTTTTTGTTTCATTGTTCTGTTATTTAACAAAGTATCTGGTACAAAATAGGTGCTCTAAATATGTTACTTTCTTAGGTTAGCTTCTCTTAATCAAGATTCCCTAGAAAATAGAAACTTAAGAATAAGTTAATTGCTGATTGTTTATTTGGAAGTTCTGATCCCAATTTAGCAGAGGTGAGGGACAAAATAAAGCAAGGAAGGAAGGTAAGCAATCGAAGTGATGGGTTGCCATATTGACTACTTGATCTCTTTGTTTTTAAATGTATAAAATAATACATTTAATTTAATTGATTTGACCCTTAGAATAATAAAATCTTCAATTTCTATCTTACAAGATTATTATGAGGCTCCAATAAGCATTGGGATTTCTTTGAAAAGTGAGAGATATTGGTAGTAGGGGAACCCTAGGCGAATCTTGTCCCTTGAACACAGCTAGACCAACACCAAATCATTTTCAACCCCAGGAAATTAATCTGAGGATTAAGAGAACAATCTGCATAATTTGAGTGAGAGAACATAGCAAGTATGTGGTGCAGAGTAGGGACCTGGGGGAGGGAAAAGCCAAGGTGCCACAGAGGGATTGGACCCCTCTACATGTAGAGTAGAGAGACGGAGGGGGAAAGAAGAGCCTTGGGTTCTTGTCAGAAAAGCACTCCTCCAAAGCCATTGACGGGGGAATAGTGAGGAATTGACTATGGTAAGTTTTTGCAAACAGTGGAGCTGAAGTTCTGAGTTTTCGGAAGTCTGTGCCATTTGCTGGAGTAGACCCAGGGGGCTGCTGCTCCTGGGGAGAAGGAGGCAAAGCCCAGGCATGGAGAGTGGACAGTGTGGTGTGGATATCCCCTGGATCAGACTCAGACAGAAACTACACTT
Organism: Prionailurus bengalensis; assembly: GCF_016509475.1. Classification (NCBI taxonomy): domain Eukaryota; kingdom Metazoa; phylum Chordata; class Mammalia; order Carnivora; family Felidae; genus Prionailurus; species Prionailurus bengalensis. The sequence continues at coordinate 149,892,081 of NC_057343.1, read as the reverse complement.
TTCCTGAGTGGACCTGGAAGAACATACAGCATATTGCTTCTTGAAGGACAAAAGACCTGGCTGGCACCTTTGAGTGGCTGTTAATAGCAAGGGAGAGAATCATGCACAGAGGGCAGATAGAGCGGTTGCAGCTTTTCCCTGAGCTTCACAATAAACTCTAGGCACCTGCGTAGCCTAGAGTTTTTTTCTGGATAGAATGGCACCACATGCAGCTCTGCCAGACTATCCTCTGGAGGAGGGGACCAGTTCTGCCTTGTCCTGTCCTGTAAGATTTGTAGTTTTGAATCCCAGTCATGCACCAGAGAGAAAACAGAAGAGATCTGTGGCACCAGACATGTTGATGGCCTGCACACAGAAGGGTTAAGGTCAGGGATCTGACAAAAGCCTGGGACACAGGAGGAGAGGTTGCTTGTTTGTCTCTGAGAGAACTACCTGAATAGTGGTTGCTGCCAGCTCTTCTACCCAGGGATGAGAGAGCAGTGTGATGATATCTTCCCCTGCTCACTAGCAACGTAAATTTTAGCCAGTAACAAAAAGCCCCTAACAGAAGCTGGAACTGGTTACACCAAACCCAACCCCACTGCACTCTGCAGGACCATATTTACTAGGGTAGGTCTGACTATGAGCCAGCATAGCGGGCCTCTCCCCCAGGGGACCAACACCGGTCCCCCAACATGTAGCAAGTCATTGAGTGCTCCAGAGCATCAGCTTCAATTTTGGTGGAAATAGAACCAGGCTTGCTTCTAATTACTTTTATTTTTTCTCTTTTCTTTTCTTTTCTTTCTTTTCTTTTCTTTTCTTTTCTTTTCTTTTCTTTTCTTTTCTTTTCTTTTCTCTTTTCTTTTCTTTCCTTCCTTACTTTCTCTCTCTCTCCCTCTCTCTCTTTTTGGAATCAGACGTATAGTTTTTTTGTTCATGCCTTTCTTTCGTTTCATCATTTTCTGAATGAGGCTTTTTTTCCCTTTCTTTTTCTCAGAATCAGGCTGAATGTTTGTTTGTTTGTTTGTTTTGTTCTTTTGCCTTTTCTCTTTCTTTGGGGGTCAGAATTTTTTCTTCTTTTAAAAAATTTTTTTAATGTTTGTTTTTGAAAGAGAGAGAGAGAAACACGGAGTATGAGTGGGAGAAGGGCAGAGAGAGAGAGGGAGACACTGAATCCAAAGTGGGCTCCATGCTCTCAGCTGTCAGCACAGAGCCCGATGCGGGGCTCGAACTCACGAGTTGTGAGATCATGACCTGAGCCAAAGTCGGACGCTTAATCAACTGAGCTACCCAGGTGCTCACAGACTTTTTTCTTTTTAATTTTTTTCTTTTTTTCCTCTCAGGCTTATTTTAACAAACAAAGCACACCTACTTAAAATCCAAACTTCCACACCGCAAGCAAGGAAGAGCTCTGCAGAGGACTGACCTGGGGAAAGAGCCGCCAAATGGCAAGAGCAAAGTGCACACAGCACATACCAGAAACACTTCCTGAAGCACTCAGCCTTGGACAATATATGACCCATTCTTAATATAGCATTACTTTCAGGAGCAGGAAACATAACAAGCTTTCATACCACGAAAAGACAGAAACCTAGACAAAATGGCAAGACAGAAGAATACTCCCCCAAGAAAGATCAAGAAGAAACCATAGCCATAGATCTGCTCAAAACAGATAATAAGTAATATATCTGAACCAAGAATTTAGAACCACAGTCATAAGAATACTGGCTGGACTTGAAAAAAGCATAGAAAACAGCAGAGGAACTACTGCTGCAGAGATAAAAGACCTAAAAGGTAGTGAGGCTGAAATAAAAAAAGCGATAGCTAATATGCAAAACTGACTGGATATAGTCACAATGAGAAGTCAAGAAGCAGAGGATCGAATAGGTGATACAGAAAATAAAATTATAGAAAAAATGAAGTTAAAAATGAGAGAGAAAGAAAACTATTAGATTACAAATACAGACTTAGGGAAATCAGCAATTCTATGAAGCACAATAATATCCATATTATAGGAGTTCCAGAAGAAGAAGAGTAGGAAAAAGGGAAAGAAGGTTTATTTGAACAAATTATAGCTGGAAACTTCTTTAATTTGGGGAAGAGAACAGGCATCCAAGTCTAAGAGTCACAGAGAACTCCCGTCAAAATGAATAACAATAGGTCAACACCAAGACATATTATAGTGAAATGTGCAAAATACAAAGATAAAGAGACAATTCTGAAAGCAGCTAGGGACAAAAGGTCCTTAGGCTACAAGGGTAGACATATAAGGTTAGTAATGGACCTGTCCACAGAAACTTGGCAGGAAAGAAGGGAGTGGCATGATATATTTAAGGAGATAAATGGAAAAAATATGCAACCAAGAATAATTTATCTAGCAAGGTTGTACTTCATAATGGAAGGAGAGACAAAGAGTTTCCAAGACAAGCAAAAACTAAAGGAGTTCATGACCACTAAACCAGCTGTACAAGAAATATTAAAGGGGACACTTTCAGTGGGAAAGAGAGACCAAGAACAATAAAGACTAAAAGGAACAGAGACAATCTACAGGAATAGTGACTTTACAGGTAATGCAATGGCTCTAAATTCATATCTATCAATAATTACTCTGAAGGTAAATGGGCAGAATAACTCCAATCAAAAGACATAGGGTATCATAATTGATCAATAAAAATAGGACCCATAAATATGCTGCTTATAAGACACTCATATTAGACCAAAGACACCTCCAGACTGAAAGCAAGGGGAAGAGAACCATTTATCATACTAATGGACATCAAAAGAAAGATGAAGTAGCAATACTTAAATCAGACAAACTAGGAAAATTTAAACCAAAGATTGTAATAAGAGAGGGAGAAGAACACTATATCATCATAAAAGGGGTCTGTACAACAAGAAGATCTAACAAATATAAATATTTATACCCCCAACTTATGAAAAGCCAAATATGTAAATCAATTAAAAACAAAAATAAAGGAATTCTGATAATGATACAATAAGAGTAGGAGACTTTAAGATGCCACTCACAGCAATAAACAGATGATCTAAGCAGAAGATTAACAAGGAAATAATGGCTTTGAATGACATACTGTACCAAAAGGACTTAACATATATTCGGAGTATTTCATCCTAAAGCAGTAGAATACACATTCTTTTCTAGTGCACAAGAAACATTCTCCAGAATAGATCACATGCTGGGTCACAGATCTGGCCTCAATCAGCACAAAAAGTCTGAGATCATTCTGAGTCTATTTTCAGATCACAATGCTATGAAACTTAAAGTCAACCACAAGAAAAAATTTGGAAAGACCACCAATACATGGAGATTAAAGAACATCCTACTAAAAAATGAATGACTTAACCAGGAAATTAAAGAAGAAATAAAAAAATATATGGAAGTAAATGAAAATGAAAGCACACAATCCAAAACCTTTGTAATGCAGCAAAGGCAGTCATAAGAGGAAAGTATGTAGTATTTCAGGCCTTCCTCAAGAAGGAAGAAAGGTCTCAGCTATACAAGGCAATCTTACACCTAAAAAAGCTGAAAAAGGCAGCAAATAAAGCCCAAAAAGAAGTAGAAGAAGAGAAATAAAGAGTAGAACAGAAATAAACAATATTGAAATTAACACAAATAGAACAGATCAACGAAACTAGTAGCTGGTTCTTTGAAAAAATTAACAAAATTGATAAACCCCTAGACAGACTTACCAAAAAGAAAAAGGAAAAGACCCAAATAAATAAACCACAAATGCAAGAGAAGAGATCACAACCAACACTGCAGAAATACAAAAAGAAAAAGTTGTAAGAGAATACTATGTTCAATTATATGCCAAAAATTGGGCGTTCTGGAAGAAATAGATAAATTCCTAGAAACATACAATTTACCAAAATTGAAACAGTAATAAATAAAAAATTTGAACAGACCCATAACCAGCAAAGAAATTGAGTCAGTAATCAAAAAAGTCTCAACAAACAAAAGTCCAGGGAAGGATGACTTCACAAGGGAATGCTACCAAACATTTAAAGAACAATACCTATTTTTCTGTGTTCCAAAAATATAGAAATGGAAAGAAAACTCCCAAACAGATTCTAAGAGGCCAGCATTACTTTGATTCCACAACCGGACAAGGACCCCACTAAGACAGAGTATCACAGGGGCACCTGAGTGGTTGTGTCGGTTGAGCGACTGACTTTAGCTTGGGTCATGATCTCACAGTTGGTGTGTTCAAGCCTCGCATTGGGCACACTGCTGTCAGTGCAGAGCTTGCTTTGGATCAGTTGTCCCCTTCTTTCTGCCCTTCTTCCAGCCCTGTCTCTCAATAAATAAACATTTAAAAAAATAAAGGAGAATTACAGACCAATATCCCTGATGAACTTGGATTAACTTGTATACAAAAATTCTCAACAAGATACTAGGAAATCTAATCTAACAGTCCACTTAAAGAATTTAATATAATCAAGTTGGATTTATTCTTAGGATGCAGGGGTGGTTCAATACCCATAAGTCAAACTATGTGATACCCAATTAATAAAACAAAAATTAAAAGGATAAGAAACACATGATCCTCTCAATAGATGGAGAAAAGCATTTGAAAAAAATACAGCATCTATTCTTTAAAAAACCCTCAAGAAAGTAGGCATAGAAGGAACATGCCTCAATATCATAAAGGCTGTATATGAAAAACTCAGAGCTAACACCATCCTCAATGGGGAAAATTGAGAGCTTTTCCCCTAAGGTCAGGAACATGACAGCGATGTCTACTCTTACCATTGTTGTTCAACATAATACTGGAAATCCTAGTCTCAAAAGTTGGACAATAAAATAGGCAAGGAAAAAGTCAAACTTTCACTCTTTGCAGAGGACATGATACAGTAGGTGGAAAACCCAAAAGACTTCACCAAAAATTGCTAGAACTGATACATGAATTCAGCAAGGTTGCAGAATCTAAAATCAGCATATGGAAATCTGTTGCATTTCTATACACCAATAATGAAGCAGCAGAAAAGATAAATGAAGGAATAAGTCCCATTTATAATTGCATCAAAAGCAATAAGACACCTAGGGAAAAAAACCTAACCAAAGAGATAAAAGATCTGTACGCTGAAAACTATAGAAAGTTTATGAAAGGAATTAAAGAAGATAAAAAGAAATTGAAAAACATTCCATGCTCATGGATTGGAAGAAAAAATAGAACAAGTGTTAAAAGGTCTATACTACCCAAAGAAATCTACACAGTCAACGCAATCCCTATCAAAAAAACACCAGAATTCTTCACAGAGCTAAGACAAACAATCCTAAACTTTATATGGAACCAGAAAAGACTCCAAATAGCCAATGTAATGTTGGAAAAGAAGACCAAAGCTGGAGGCATCACAGTTCCAGATTTCAAGATATATTACAAAGCTGTAATCATCAAGACTGTATGCTACTAGCACAAAAACAGATGCATAGATCAATGGAACAGAATGGAGAATCAGAAATGGACCCACAAATGTATGGCCAACTAATCTTCAACAACGCAGTAAAGAGTATGCAATGGAAAAAGACAATATCTTCAGCGAATGTTACTGGGAAAAATGGACAATGACATGCAGAAGAATGAACCTGGACCACTTTCTAACATCATAGACAAAAATAAACTCAAAATGGATGAAAGACCTAAATGTTGAGATAGAAAACTGTCAAAATCCTAGAGGAGAAAATAGGCAACAATCTCTTTGATCTTGGCCACAGGAACTTCTTATTAGACGTGTCTCCAGAGGCAAGGGAAAGAAAAACAAAAATGAATAGTTGGGACCTCATCAAGATAAAAAGTTCCTCTACAGTGAAGAAAACAATTAAAAAAACCTAAAAGGCGGCCTATGGAATGGAAGAATATATTGGCAAATGACATATCAGATAAAGGGTTAGTATCCCAAATATATAAAGAACTTACAAAATTCAACATCCAAAAAACAAATAATCCAGTGAAAAAATGGGCAGAATATATGAATAGACGCTTTTCCAAAGAAGACATCCAGATGGCTAAGTGACACATGAAAAGATGCTCAACATCACTCATCATGAGGGAAATACTAATCAAAAGCACAATGAGATATACCTCACACCTGACAGAATGGCTAAAATGAAAAACTCTGGAAACAACAGATGTTGTTGAGGATGTGGAGAAAGGGCAACCCTCTTACACTGTTGGTGGGAATGCAAACTGGTGCAGCTACTCTGGAAAGAAGTGTGGATTTGCCTCAGAAATGTAAAGACAGAGGTCCTTTAAGACATAGCAATTGCACTAGTGAGTATTTATCCAAAAAACACAAAATACTGATTCAAAGGGGCACGTTCACCCCTTTGCTTATAGCAACATTATCAACAATAGCCAAATTATGGAAAGAGCCTAAATGTCCATTGGCTGAACAATGGTCCATTGACTGAAGACATCGTATATGCACACAATGGAATATGACTCAGTAACCAAAACAAATGAAATCTTGCCATTTGCAGTAAGGTGAATGGAACTAGAGTGTATTATGTTAAGTAAAATATATTAGAGAAAGACAAATACCATATAGCTTCACCTGTATGTGGAAATTAAGAAACAAAAAAGATAAAAATTGGGGAAAAGAAGGAAAAATAAAATTAGACAAAAACAGAGAGGGAAGGGGTGCCTGGGTGGCTCTGTTGGTTAAGTGTCCAACTTTGCTCAGGTGATGATCTTGCAGTTCGTGTGTTCAAGCCCCACGTCAGACTCTGTGTTGACAGCTGGATTTTGGAGCCTGCTAAAGATTCTATGTCTCCCTCTCTCTCTTTCCCTCCCCTGCTCATGCTCTGTCTCTCTCTTTCTCTCAAAAATAAATAAACATTAAAAAAAAAACAGAGGGAAGCAAATCATAACAGACTCTTAACTATAATGAACAAAATGAGGGTTGCTGGAAGGGAAGCCAGCAGGGGTATGGATTAAATGGGTGATGAGTATTAAGGAGGACACTTGTTGTGATGAGTCCTGGGTGTTATATGTATGTTAAGAATCACCAAATTATACTCCTGAAGCCAATACTACACTATATGTTAACTAACTTGAATTTAAATAAAATCTTGGAAAGAAAAATTTAAAAATGATGAGATATTATACAAGTATAACAATTGTGATGTTTTATTTTATTATTTTTTTAAAAAATATTTTAAATGTTTAGTTATTTTTGAAAGGGAGAGAGACAGAGTGCGAGCAGGGGAGGGGCAGAGTGGGAGGGAGGTATAGAATCTGAAGCAGGCTCCAGGCTCTGAGGTGTCAGCACAGAGCCCGACGTGGAGTTTGAACTAATGAACCTTGACATCATGACCTGAGCTAAAGTTGGACACTTAACCAAATGAGCCACCCAGGTGCCCCAAATGTGAAGTTTTATTAAGAATAAAAAATAATTAATATTTTTAAAGACTTATAATCTACCATTGCTTTTATATACATTACTTCATGTAACCAATTCAAGAATCCTGCAAGATAATTACCTATTTTAAAATAGTTTTACTGGAATGAATTGCACTTACACATTTCCTAGGGATTCTATCACAGAAAGTAAAAATTTCCACTAGTCGTGAGTTCATTTACATCAAATTCCATAACTTCAGTGGCACATACTAGATTTTTCTAGTCACTATTTCTCTATTTCTCATTGATATGAAGTACTTTTTAACAAAACTTAGATAACCATTTGTTTGTAACCATTCATTTCATTAGCTCAGATACTAATATAGTTTTGGCTGACAAATCTATATTCAACCGGAGCTAAACTGATATTTCTAGGAAGTAGGTGCTAGGACCTTTGAAATAAGTATTATTTTGCTGTTTCTTAATAAATACAATTGAGAGGCGCCTGGGTGGCTTGGTCGGTTAAGCATCCGACTTTGGCTCAGGTCATGATCTCACGGTCCATGAGTTAGAGCCCTGCGTCGCGCTCTGTGCTGACAGCTCCGAGCCTATTTCGGATTCCGTGTCTCCCTGTCTCTCTGCCCCTCCCCTGTTCATGCTCTGCCTCTCTCTGTCTCAAAAATAAATAAACGTTAAAAAAAATTAAATAAATAAATACAATTGAAATGATTGTTCTTCAATTGACAAGATCATTTACCTAGCAGCCCTTTCAATTCTGCAGTCCATAATTAATTTACTCCTGCTGGCTTGACAAAGTCAGGAAAGTAACATAGCAGTTTGTATGGAAAATACTGATTGGTGGTAATATTAGTAAACCAAAAGTTGCATTACTATTTCAAGTTTTATTTTCTTCAGCATCATGCTTACCTTAAAAGATGGTATGATTAAGTATGCGTGAGCATGGATGTATATGTGCGTGTGCATGCGTGAACACTGTTCTTTTTTATGGTGTAGTTAAGGAAGTAGTAGAGCCATTTGTTTTTCAAACCTTAAAATCCAATGCTGAAAGTTTTTGAGTCACTTTTACTTGTTTTTCAAACATATCATCCAATGAATGCAGAAAAAAATATTTTCAACCAGAGAAAGAAGAAATGTTTCCTTTATGGTTTCATTTATGCTAAGCTTAGCAAAGTATCTTAGAATGACTTCTGCAAAGTTAATTCTGTGTTCCATTCATGAGGAGAACTTTCAAACTGGAAAGGAATTACTTTCATATTTAAGGATGGCTATACAAATGATCGAACCTATAGCAATGAATTAATGAAGTATACTTTTAAGGCTGTTTCTTTCCATTCACTTTCAAAGACTCTGTGAAGTCACCACACCAGCATTCCATTTTAAAAGGGGCTCAGAATGTGGCAAAGCATACAAATAGTCAAGTTTGAGAAAGAACAGTCCCTCTGGGCAAGAAGGCCACTGCTGTGAGATGAAGCTTCAAGTCAAGTCAAACATCCAAAGCCAAGTGGGCAATCTCATTTTAGGCACACACATCGTCTAAGGGAAAAAAAACGTCCAGAAATTAAAATAAAGTGCTCTGGAGAAGACCTATTTGTTTTCAATATAATCAATGTTCAAGATTAAATAAATCCTAAAAGTATTAGCTCAATGCAAAACACTGGAAAACAAAGTATCAGTCAGTCTTGTAAGGTGGCAGGAAGAAAGGTACTAACCTTAATTGATGGACTACAGTTCTAGACTTTACCAGGCACTCAGGATATAGACAATGTTTGGGCTTCTAAGATACATAGTTAGATATAGAATGAGTATCTTATGGTCTGGCTCTCTCAAACTGAGAATAAACTGAGGGCTGATGGGGGGTTGGAGGGAGGGGAAGGTGGGTGATGGGCATTGAGGAGGGCACCTGTTGGGATGAGCACTAGTTGTTGTATGGAAACCAATTTGACGATAAATTTCATATTAAAAAATAAAATAAAATAAAATAAAATAAAAAGAAATAGAATGAGTAATAAACTAATCTCAATTATTCCTTAGGGCAAAAGTATATGACTTTTTGCATCTTATATGGACAGTGTTGTTTGTGTAAGGATTAAGATATTGTCCAGAAACCAGAAGATATCAGTGAACATCTATATGTATCTACTCTGAGATAGATGAAAAACTATCCCTAAACTCTCCTGACTGGTAGAATGATACGATTGTCCAGAGAGATCAGGAAAAGGATCAGCCAGCCTTTGGAGTCACTGAATAATAATTTCTTATAGTTGGGATGAGGCACAACCTGTACACTAAAAGTCATAAAGATTTACCAGTTACCTGAAGAATTTCATGCAACACTTCAATGATTTTTCAGAATATTTGGACAGAGAGAAGAACTAAACAGACTGAAGCTCTTTTTTCTTTGCTACCTAGAGACTTCACTGTCAGTTAACAGTAAATCTCACCAGTGAAATTAAGAAATAAGTGGCATTTTCAAAAACTTTTTAAAATATGCCTTGTAAAAAAGGATGTTCTAGGCAACTCTAAAGACATTTATAGTATAATTGGGTGACAGTATAACAAAAGACAAAATATAATCAATATTCTCTAAATATAAGTAAGTTCAAGTTTACATACTACACACAAACTGAGAATCAACACCATTTCAATATCACTTCGACTAGTCGATTTCAAAACTGGATATTTATGAGAATCGATTAGGAATGTTTTTAGAATACACATTCCAGAGTCATCTCACAGAGCTTATGATTAATTAGGTTTATGTTGGGATCCATAAATAGACATTATGCTAAATTCTTTTGATTACTAGCCAAGTTTTGGAATCACAGTCCACTGAGACTCAGGGCTATTTTAGTTTAAATAAAATTAATCATGGAAAATTTTAAATAAAAACATCATTGAAAGCCATTAGTGCTTATTGGTTACTAGATTCAATATTAAGTATCTCTGTTTCACATTTAAAAAAATGTTTTTAATGTTTATTTACTTTTGAGAGAGAGAGAGAGAGAGAGAGCGAGAGGAAGAGCCAGAGAGGGGGGAGGCACAGAATCCAAAACAGGCTCCAGGCTCCGAGCTGTCAGCACAGAGCCTGACGCGGGGCTTGAGCTCACGAACCACAAGATCATGACCTGAGCCAAAGTTGGACACTTAACTGACAGAGACACCCAGGTGCCCCAAGTATCTCTGTTTCTATTCAATAGAGAATCTGTGTTCAGGTTTCACATGAAAAATTGGGTGAGAGATGGTTTCTGAAAGAACACTACAAAAGAACATTCTCCTCAGCACACTTGTTACCCATACAAGTTCACATGAACACACTCACATATCACTAAGTACTCCAACTTGATGTGGAGAAAATTTAGAATAAAGATTCAGGGTGACCAGGAGAAACAGAGAGACACAGACACAGACACACAGACACACACAGACACACATGTGCATGCATGCATGCATGTACACACTGATGTGCAGAGAGATGCAGGGAGGGAGCAGAATGGAGGGAGGAAGGGAAGAGGGAGAAAGAATTTCTTATTGAAAATATGACAGTTAGAAATATGTGAACAGACAGCTTGGAATAGAAAAAGAAGATAAAATGGTAACCAGAATACAAGAATACAGAATACTATGTTACTGGAAAAATGCAATTATTGAAGAATGCTAAATCATCTTTAAAACATCCTGATAGACTTCAGTACCAAGTATCAAGTTACCAAAATCATATGCAGCAGCATGTTTGAAAAATATGTCCTGTGTTAAACAGGTTATAGTTTCTTGAGAAATTTTTATGTAAAGAATTCAAGGGATGCCTGGATGGCTCAGTTGGTTAAGTGTCTGACTCTTGATTTTGGCTCAGGTCATGGTCCCAAGGTCGTGGGATCAAGCCTTGCATTAGGCTCTGCACTGATAGTGTGGAACCTGCTTGGTATTCTCTCTTTCCCCCTCTCTCTGCCCCTTTCCTGCTCTCTTTCTCTGAAAATAAATAAATAAACATTAAAAAAAGGAATTCAAGTTATTTTTCAGATAATTCAGTAAATAATTCAGTAAATATAAAGTTTTCTCTTCCCACAGCCAGCCCATCATTTCTAAATCTTTTTCTTAAAGAGAGGCTGAATGAGTTTTTCTTATGTATATTTCTGAAATTTTATATAAGTTAATATATGTTTTTCACCTAAATAGTATCATTTTGGTAAAACTTACTTTTTTATTTTAATAGTATATGTCAAACACTTGCCATTTCACAATGTATACTTTTATCTTGATTTTTTTTAAAGAACTATATGGTATGTTGTTGTATGGATAAGTATAATTTAACTAGGCCTTTCCTGCATTTAGATTCATTTTAATCTTTTGCTGCCATAATGGAATACAATGAAATATTCTTATGCACACACTTTCACATATGTGGAACTTTAATATTTTGATGAATTCCTAGGCATGGAATTGCTGGTTTAAAGAGTATGTAGGTTTAGGGGCACCTGGGTGGCTCAGTTGGTTAAGTGTCTGACTTCGGCTTAGGTCATGATCTCACGGATTGTGGGTTCGAGCCCCACATTGAGCTCCGTGCTGACAGCTCGGAGCCTGGAGCCTGCTTCAGATTCTGTGTCTCCCTCTCTCTCTCTGGCCCTTCCCCTCTCAAGCTCTGTCTCTCTCACTCTCACTCTCAAAGATAAATAAACATTACAAAAATTTAAAGACTGTGTAGGTTTTTAATTTTGATAGATGTTTCAAGTTACCCTCCAAAGAAGTAGGACCAATATATACCCCCTTGGTACCACTGAGAGTACACACAAGAGTATGTGAAAATCCTGTTTCCCCATCTGATGGCCAAATTACTTTCAACCCCTGGAATCATGAAAGGACTTGACATTATGCTTCAAAGATTCTTAGCTACAAGAGGAGATAGCACTGGATGGAAGAACTAGTCATAAAAAGCAACTCTCAGAATAAATACCAAGTGGAATTAAACCAAAGTTATAGAGCACTAGAAAAACTTTTGATAAACAAAGGATGGTAATGAGAATTGTTTGTGTAGTAACCATCACTCAAGATTTAAGGCATATAAAATGTCTGCCATTTTGTATTTGTGGCAATCCCTATATGATACAACTGACTGATGGTTTTGTTTTAAAGACTACAGGCTATTTAAGTGTATTTATAGATGTATAGATAAACTGTTCCCCATCTCCCTTTTCCTCCACAACCTTTAAATCCTTTGCGTGAATTTTGCTTGTAGTTTTTATTTGGTGGCGGAGGAACAAAAAAATGAGGACGTATTTTATTGTGACAAAATTGAAAATTTCTTTAGTTAGCATCATTTGTTTTGTGAGTCTTCAACACAAATGAAGGATGCATACTTGGCTTTAAGTGATTCCCTTGGCAATTCTCGTAAGATTTAGAGTGTGGAGTGCGTGCGTGTGTGTGTGTGTGTGAGTGTGTGTGTGTGTGTGAAAGAGAGAAAGAGATTGACTTAAGGTTTCAGGGTAGTTCCAAAACTCTGGTTGGGAAACCCTACAATCTAATACAATAAATACTTATTGCTACAAAATATGAATGGTGGCAGTAATGTACTATAAAACAATTATAATTATTCAATGTTAGGTATATGAAATTGAAATTTAATGATTCATAAAAATATATTTTATCATAAGACAAAATTTGCCCTAATTTTGGATAATTTAATTCTCATCATTTGTACTATTTCTTTTTTTAATTTTTTTTCAACATTTTTTATTTATTTTTGGGACAGAGAGAGACAGAGCATGAACGGGGGAGGGGCAGAGGGAGAGGGAGACACAGAATCGGAAACAGGCTCCAGGCTCTGAGCCATCAGCCCAGAGCCCGACGCGGGGCTCAAACTCACGGACAGCGAGATCGTGACCTGGCTGAAGTCGGACGCCTAACAGACTGCGCCACCCAGGCGCCCCTGTACTATTTTTAAAAAGTGAAAAATCTCTCTAAAATGTTATAGGATAATTAGTCAAAATTATTTACATACCCATATTCCTAAAATTTGTAATGATAGCTGTCCTTTAAAACAGTAGGTTTTGCAGAATGTTCTCAGAAAAAAAGATACTAAAAGGTGATTCTGAGTTGTTGAAATCTAAATAACCCTATTTTTATAAATCAGTCTCTAAATCTTTTCTACACTGAGAAAGGCTTGCCACTTTATTAATGGATAATACCTGAGAATAATGTATAAAATTATTTTGGAAATTTCCCTTTTCTAGCTGCCTGATGAGCTGTTAAGACCGTTTTTCTGCAATTGATGTTATATTCAGTACTTGAAGAAGTCGTTGAAATGTTAGTTTCTAGTTATATATTACTATGGTAGTGCTTTCATTTTATCCGCACTTTTATTGGATATATTAAATGTCTGCGGTAGTTCTAGTTCAGTTACTGAAAAATGATAAAGTTTCTCATAATACCTTTTATGGCTTTAAAAATCCTACAAATGGTGTAATTCTTGCTTGTCCTTTGATATAGCTGAAACAGTTAAATGGACCTACTGTAACAAGAAGAAATATTTATAATGAATCCTTTTCAAAAGCCTCATTTTTCTTTCACTGATGTCAAATAACAGAAATACAATATAAAATTAAAGGTTCAAAGTTTTAGATTTTAAGAGCTCAAATTAATCATACTGAAAACGTCATTAATAATTTTCACAATTACACAATATAAATATCCAGGAAAGACAAAGCAAGTAATTTAAGCCATGCCCCATAAAAGTTGATAACAGTATGATTAAGGTCAGTACACTTAATTCAAGGAAGCCATCAAAATGAAGTACATGTTCTCTTAAAAATATCAGAAGTAATCATTTGGCGAATAATCCTCAGAATGTCATTGTTTTGTGATTTATGGAAGTTGCTCTAATTTAAATTCCGTACTGCTTACAAGTAATTAGCCTTTAGCACCAAAAAATTTCTTGAAAATTCTACATAATCATTAAAACTATTTCTCATTGTCTATCTACAGATGATATTCTAATTTTCTTTCAATAATTTAAACTTTTATAGCTTCCTGCAAGTAATTAATTTTCCTTTCATTACTGAAAGCTTCCTGGTTCAGTGATTTCAAAACATATTATTATAGTGAAAACAACTTCAAAATTAAACCAAAATAACCTATAGTAAGCAAAATCAGCAGCACATCATTTGTCTGGGCCAACCAGGGTTGGATATTTAAGTTAATGAATCCACCAGGGAGGTAAGTCAGTTCATAATATTCACATGTGCACAAGTTCAGGATTCTTCTACAACAGTATGGATAAAGGAATTTATAAAATATAAATGTAAGGTGATTTCCAATGCATGGATCAAGAATCTTTTTTCATACTAGGTTTCATGTTTTTGTTTAAATAAGTTGTTGCCTAGGAACACAGGTTCTTGGAATTTTATATCTGTTTTGAGTTAATGATTGATAATAAAAATCACTCACAAATATTGGCTATAAAAAATAAAATGATAGTTGTGTTGACCTAGATTGCCTTCCATCTATATCTTATGTTTTTCAAAAGCAGTTCTGAAGAATGTTATTTATTGTGAATATATACACATATATGTGTGTGTGTGTGTGTGTGTGTGTGTGTGTATATATATGTATATATATACTTTCTGATGATAAGGTACCTTTGGTAAATAGATTTAATAAACAACTTCATAGGAGTGAAAGTCGAGATTAGTGTTAATATGACTAATCTCAACTTTCACTCCTATGAAGTTGTTTATTAAATCTGTTTACCAAAGGTACCTTATCATCAGAAAGTCCTGGTGAGATATACCAATTACTAGGTTTCACTCATAATCGTATTCTCAAGGGATAGGGCTAGGAATCTCTATTTTTAAAAAAATGTCAGGGGTGCATGGGTGGCTCAGTTGGTTAAGCATCTGACTGGCTCAGGTCATGGACTCAGAGTATATGAGTTTGAGCCCTGCACTGGGTGTCAGAGCAGAGCCCAATTTGGATACTGTGTCACCTTTTCTCCCTGCCCCTTCCTCACTCCTGCTCTCTGTCTCTCTCAAAAATAAATGAACAATTAAAAAATATGGCAGTAGCTGACTCTGGTCAATTTTGGTAAATACATTTTAAAAATCTAACTCTTCTAGTTTTTTCCCCCTTAATATCTACAGTGTAAGAAGTGATTTTATTGTGTTCCCTTTAACATTGTTTTAGTATTGGACTTCATGAAATTATGTAGGATATTAGCTTTTTATACAATATTTTAACAAGTATGTATGAAAGCAAATATACTACTACTTTATCTGTTAGGGTACTCTGTTGTGCTTTGCTCTAAATTTGACTTTTTTCCCATTTATCTGGAAGTGATTCATTACACTAATATATTATTTTTAACTAAAACATATACATACCAATATCATTTAATTTCAACATTTCCCCATAGTCTTACTTGCCATATATATATATATATATATATATATATGTGTGTGTGTGTGTGTGTGCGTGTATATACCATAAACCTCTTCCATGACTTTGCTTATGTCATGGCCCATTATTTCACCCCTCCCTTTCTTCTAGTTAACCAATTCCTATTCTTCAAACCTCAGTTTGCCCCATATTTGTTGTCTTTGTCTGTCGCTAACATTCATTCGCAAAAATTTATTGCATGCTTTCTATGGGTGAGGCACCTGCTAAGTATGGACACCATGGATTCAAAAATTTCTGCCAACAAAGAGTTTACAGTTTAAGTAACCTTAATGCCTTTATCTTTCTGGGCATTTTTGGTCCTTATGTGTTATAAACCAGAACAGTACTTCCAATATTGCATTTCAAAGTACAAGGGGATAAATTGACAAAGATGTTTTGGCATTAGAAAATGAGCTTTGAGGTTCTTTTACCACTGGCTATGTGTTACTCAAGACTTTAAGCAGTTGATAATGCTAGCATTCTTGTAACATATCCATACCATGTTAATGTGTCATGGCCTATCTGTTGGGATATGCTGATTAAAAATTTATCCTGTAACAATCTGCACATTTTTTCTAAATATATTCCATTTCAGTCACAATTTTCTCGGTTTCATTATCTATTTTACTATTTTAAAGATTTTATCTTTAAGTAGTCTCTATGCCCAACATGGGGCTCAAACTTACAACCCCAAGATCAAGAGGCAAATGGTCTACTGATTGAGCCAGCCAGGTGTCCTTATTTTACTATTTATTTTAATAAAGTTTCCAAATATAATCTAATATTTTATTTTATTTATTTTATTTTATTTTGCTTTTTTAAATTTAAATTTTAGTTGACATACAGGGCACTATTGGTTTCAGGAGTAGAATTCAGTGATTCATCACGTACATACAATAACCAGTGCTTATCACAATGAGTGCCCTCCTTAGTGCACATCACCCATCTAGCCCCTCTCCCACCAACCTCCCTCCGTCAACCCATAGTTTGTTCTGTATCATTAAGAGTCTTTTGTGTGGTGCCTGGGTGGCTCAGTCAGTTAAGCTTCTGACTCTTGATCTCACTGGCTCCCTCATGATCTTTTGATGGTAATATCAAGCCCCTCATCAGGCTCTGCACTGACAGCATGAAGACTTTTTGGGATTCTCTCTCTCTCCTTCTGTCTCTCCCTCTACCCCACTTACATGCTCTTTCTCTCTCTCTCTGAAAAAAAAGATGGGGTGCCTGGCTGGCTCAGTTGGCTGAGCGCCCAACTTCAACTGAGGTCATGATCTTGCAGTTTGTGGGTTGGAGCCCTCTGTCAGGCTCTGTGCTGACAGCTTGCTCAGAGCCTGTAGCCTCCTCCGGATTTTGTCTCCCTTTCTCTCTGCCCCTCTCCTAGTCACACTCTGTTTCTCTCAAAAATAAATAAACACTAAAACATGTTTTAAAAAGTCTCTTGTGGTTTGTTTCCTTCTGTTTTGTTTCTTAAACTCCACATATGAGTGAAATCATAGTATTTGTCTTTCTCTGACTTCTTTCGCTTACCATAGTGTAGTCTAGCTCCATCTATCCCATTGCAAATGGCAAGATTTCATTCTTTTTGATGGATGAGTAATATTTCATTGTGTATGTGTGTATGTGTCACACATGCACACACACACATATATATACACTACATTTTCTTTATCCATTCATCAGTCAATGGACATTTGGGCCCTCTCCATAGTTTGCCCATTGTAGTTAATGCTGCTATAAACATGGGGGTGCATGTACCCCTTTGAATATGTATTTTTATATCCTTTGGGTAAATACCTAATAGTGCAATTGCTGGGTCATAGGATAATTCGGTTATTAGTTTCGTGCGGAACCTCCATATTGTTCTCTAGGGTGGCTGCACCAGGTTGCATTCCCAATAAGAGTGTGAGTGGGTCTGCCTTTCTCCGCATACTCGCAAACACCTGTTGCATCTTGTTGCTAATTTTAGACATTTTGACAGTTGTGAGGTGGTATCTCATCATGAATATTTTCTTAATGAATAATAGTTTTTATTATATCATTTTGCTATGGTTCTCCTTTGGCAGCTGTCATATTTTTTTTCTTTTTCCATTGTTCCTTCTCTTTAGCACCTTCCTTATTCTCTTTCCTTATAATTTCCTGTGTCTTATTTGCTATAGGTGGATAACCCAGAAAACCAAAAATATTAAGAATTGTATATTATAAAGAATTGTAAGATTCAATAAAATCCTGAATAAAACCATGAGGAATAAAATATTTGACTTTCACGACAAGATATTTTATCATTCACTCTAAGATTGTCAAGATATTTTAAATGAAATTACACTTCACAGCTGCATGCTGGACTGACAGACATTTCACTAGAATCCAGACTTTTAAGGTACATCTTACTCATTTTCTCAGTCTTTAACAAAAATTGCTGTATAGAATATTTATGAACATATATTATAACCTCAGCTCCCCCAAATAGAAGGTTCTTAGGGGATTACAAATATCTCCAGAGAAGGAAAGAGGAAAATGCCAGTATATAAATCATTATGGCAATAGTTCTGTATTATTAAACCACTTTCTCTGGTCTTCATGATAAAAGTCATTGTGAATTTTAGAAAAGGTTCTTTTTTACATGGTTCAGTCAAGCAGAGAGGTCTCAACTGTATTGTTAATCAGAATGAGTGGAAATAACCAATGTTAAAGGAATTATCCATTGGAGGCAAATGAACTCTTTGATAAAATAATGGTGCCATCTGGTAAATTGGCTCTTCTTCAATTTCAAATACTACTCTAAAAGTTGTATATCTTTCAAACATTTTATTTCCATAGAATATTTATTCACTTTTCCATTATCAGATTATGAACAAGGCAATATAAGATACTACTAAAAGCTGGGATTAGTGGGACCCAACAGAATCTATTTTCTTCCATCACCATAACATCATTTTATCAAAACCACATGCCTATAGCACATGCTGAGAAAATGGCCACAAATCTGCTGCTCACCTCACCAACAAATTGACTTTTTGCCAGCTGACTATTACAACATTCACTTAGGATTCTCCCCCTGTCTCTTGGAAGTTATGTACCCTCAAAAATGTATGAATTGGCAGGTTGTTTTTTTTTTTTAATGTTGATTTCCAGGGCAAGATAATATAGTGAGCTTATGTTCCAATAATTTCTCTTCCTCAAAACACATAGAAACAATAAATAAAATTAAAAAGGATAAGATTAAAAATTCTAGCCAGACTAAAATAATAGGAAAAATAAATCTTTGTGGACCATGTACAGCACAAAAATCATAGCAGCACCTGTAGTTATAACTGAAGCTGAAACTGTGCCTGAGTTCCTCATCTGGAAGTAGATAGCAGTGACTGTGCTTTCCTCCAAAGTAAATGAGAGACTGTGGTTGGCATGAAAAAAAGAGTGTTGAGTCAGACTTTTTAAATCAAGGAACTGTGGTGTCTACTCCTGTCAAAAAGATGAGAAAGAAAGAAAGAAAGAAAGAAAGAAAGAAAGAAAGAAACCATTGAACAAAATCAATTACTTCCAGTCTTGAAATCTTGAAATTGCAGTTTCTCAAAAAAACTACAGATCTAGAAAGATAGTAAGATGCAGACACATCCTCTCATAAAGGAATGGAGATAAACTTTTAGCTGGATCATTCACATAGTCAATATTGCTGCAAACATATCATAAACCATTATAAGTTCTGTTTTGTATACGTGACTAAAGTTTCAAGTAGAAGAAAGCAAAAAAAGCTAGATCAGGATAAAGGAGTGCACAGGGAGAGGAAAAAAAGAACAGACAACAGTAAGACTATCACCCCAATTAAATGAGCATGAAAATCTACATTCCAAAATACATCAATAAATCTAGTCTTTGGAATCATAACCATTAAAATTAATAATTAAAACAAGGATTTTCTCCAGATTACAGTAATTTACCTAATAAAGATGCTCAAATGATGAATGAGACATAACTTCTCATACAAAAGAGACAAGATATTTTGAAATCAAACAAATGTAAAAATAAAACAAGTGGTTATTTGCTTAAAAGAAAAAATAATTTAGATATTTTAAGAAAATAAAATGGATGAAGTAACTTTTACTTGGACTCAAAGAGGAATTAGTATTAGAAGCTAATAACATTGAGCATTTTATTCAGAATCTCCTGTTGAAAGACAGAAAAGATATTTTAAGAGACATGGAAAATAGATTAAGAAGTTCCACCATGTATCCAAAAGCATTATAAAATGAGATAAGGAAGTGAATGAAAGAAACACAATATGTCAGGAGATATTGAAAAGAATGTTCCAGAATTAAAGAATGTCAAGTGTTTGTAGAATGCAAGTATACTTGGAATTGTGATCAGGATGCATATGCATTTAAAACAGATATGCTGGCATAAAACTGATGAATGTCATGCAAAATGATATGTCTCAATAGCTTTCAGAGAGAAAAAGTGTAACTACAATTAGAATAGTGACATTCTTGTCATCAAGACCAATGGACATGAAAGGCAAATGAAAAAAAAAAAAGCACAACAAAACAAAAGCACTGCTAATATAGATTTTTAAACACAGGCAACTGTATCTCCTCCTGCTTAGTTTATGAACGAACTATAAACTGCTTCATAGCTTGACTTCTATGGGAAATGAGATGTCATTTTAATCCTATTAATTCTGTTTGCTAGTCCATTTATTCAACTTTTTTTTCTTTTTCTTTTCTTATTCTTATTCTTGAATACAGAAAGAAAACATTTATTTTTATTTCCCATTTGTATTAAAAAGAATTTTCTTTATTTTTCTACTATATTTGTTACATTTTTTGTAAAATTTTAAATTCTATTTTACTTTCATCATTGCATTTTATTCTTATTGTATTCATATTTTTAAATTTTCAAACGTTTTCCTTTTTTCCCTTTTTTTCTTGTTTCCTTCTTTTCTTTTCTTACCTTTCCCTTTTTTCTCTAATCTATCAAGCTTCTTTCAACAACAACACCAAAACACACCTAGGATCTAGCATCCTTTATTTGATTTCTTTGCGTTATTTTTAATTTTAAGGGTTTTTTTTGCTTTATTGATACTTTTTTTACCTTCAAAATGACAAAACAAAGGAACTCACCCCAAAATAAAGAACAGGAAGAAACGTCAGCCAGGGTCTTAAGCAACACAGATGCAAGCAAGATGTCTGAACCAGAATTTAGAATCATGATAATAAGAATACTAGCTGGGGTTGAAAATAGATTAGAATCTCTTTCTGTGGAGGTAAAAGAAGTAAAAGCTAGTCAGGATGAAATAAAAAAGGCTATAAGTTGCAATCTCGAATGCATGCTATGGCAGCAAACATGGATGAGGCAGAGCAATAAACCAGCAATATAGAGGACAAACTTATGGAGAATAATAAAGCAGAAAAAAAAGAAGGAGTCTAAGGCAAAAGAGCACAAAATAAAATTTAGAGAACTCAGTGACTCATTAAAAAGGAATAACATCAGAATCATAGGGGTCCCAGATGATGAACAGAGAGAAAAAGAGGTATAAAATTTATGTGAACAAATCACAGTGCAAAACTTTGCTAACCTGTGGAAAGACACGGATATCTGAATCCAGGAAGCACAGGGGGACTCCCATTAGATTCAACAAAAACCGACCATCAACAAGGCATATCATAGTCAAATTCACAAAATATTCAGGCAAGGAAAGAATCATGAAAGCAGCAAGGGAAAAAAAGTCGTTAACCTACAAGGGAAGCAGATCAGGTTTGCAGCAGACCTGTCCATAGAAACTTGGCAGGCCATAAAGGAGTGGCAGGATATACTCAGTGTGCTGAATTGCAAAAAATATGTAGCCAAGAATTCTTTATCCCACAAGGCTGTCATTCAAAATAGAAGGAGAGATAAAAAGATTCCCAGATAAACAAAAATTAAAGGAGTTCTTGACCACTAAACCAGCCCTGCAAGAAATTTTAAGGGGGACTCTCTGAGGGGGTAATAGATGAAACAAAACAAAACACCAAAGACCAGAAGCAACAAAGACTAGAAAGGACCAGAGAACACTACCAGAAACTCCACCTCTACAGACAACATAATGGCAATAAATTCTTATCTTTTAGTACTCACTTTAAGTGTTAGTGGTCTAAACTAGCTCCAATCAAAACACAGAGTGTAACTGAATGGATAAGAAAACAAGATCCATCTATGTGCTGTTTACACGAAACACATTTTATATCTAAAGCTCTAAAGATCGAAACTAAAGGGTTGGAGAACCATCTCTCCCCTTAGTTTTACCTTCAGATTGAAACTAAGAGGGTGAGGAAACATCTATCATGCTAATGGTTGACAAAAGAAAGCTGGAGTAGCCACACTTATATCAGATAATCTAGATTTTAAAATAAAGACACTATCAGGGTTTGAAGAAGGGCATTATATCATAATTAAGAGGTCTATCCACCAAGAAGACCTAACAATTTTAAACATTTATGCTCCAAATGTGACAGCACCCAAAAATATAAATCAATTAATCACAAACATAAAGAAACTCATTGATAATAATACTACAATAGTAGGGGACTTCAACACTCTACTTACAGCAATGGACCGATCATCTAAACAGAAAATCAACAAGGCTTTGAATGACACACTGGACGGGATGCACTCAACAGATATATTCAGAACATTTCATCCCAAAGCAGCAGAATACACATTATTCTTGAGTGTACATGGTACATTCTCCAGAATATATCACAAACTGGGACACAAATCACTCCTCAACAAGAACAAAAAGACTGAGATCATACCATGATATTTTTAGAACACAACACTTTGAAACTAGAAATCAACCACAAGAAAAAAATTGGAAAGGTAACAAATACTTGGAGACTAAAGAACATCCTACTAAAGAATGAATGGGCTAACAAAGAAGTTAAAGAGGAAATTAAAAAGTACATGGAAGCCAATGAAATGATAACACCACGGCCCAAAACCTCTGGGATGCAGCAAAGGCAGTCATAAAAGGAAAGTTTATAGCAATCCAGGCCTTCCTAAAGAAGGAAGAAAGGTCTCAGATACACAACCTAACCTTATACCTCAAAGAGTTGGAAAAAGAAGAGCAAATAAAATTCAAAACCAGCAGAAGATGAAATAATAAAGATTAGACCAGAAATCAATGCTATTGAAACAAAAAAACAATACAGCAGATCAATGAAACCAGGAGCTGGTTCTTTTAAAGAATTAACAAAATTGATCACCAGTTTTATCAAAAAGAAAAATGAAAGGACCCAAATAAATAAAATCAAGAATGAAAGAGGAGAGATCACAACAAACACAGCAGAAATACGAACGGTAACAAGAGAATATTATGAGCAATTATATGCCAATAAAATGGCCAATCTTGAAGAAATGGACAAATTTCTAATATAAATTACCAAAACTTAGACAGGAAGAAATAGAAAATTTAAACAGACCCATAACCAGTAAATAAATTGAATTAGCAATAAAAAATCTGCCAAAAAACAAGAGTGCAGGGTTGGATGGCTTTCCAGGGAAATTCTACCAAACATTTAAGGAAGAGTTAACACCTATTCTCTGGAAGCCGTTCCAAAAAATAGAAATGGAAGGAAAACTTCCAAACTCTTTCCATGAAGCCAGCATTACCTTGATTCCAAAACCAGACAGAGACCCCAGCAAAAAGGAGAACTATAGACCAATTTCCTTGATGAACATGGGTGCAAAACTCCTCAACAAGATATTAGCCAACTGGTTCCAATAATACATTAAAAGAATTATTCACCACATTCAAGTGGGATTTATAGCTGGGTTGCAGGGCTGGTTCAATATCTTCAAAACAATCAATGTGATATATCACATCAATAAAAGAAAGGACAAGAACCATATGATCCTCTCAATAGATGTAGAGAAACATTTGACAAAATACAGCATCCTTTCTTGATAAAAACCCTCAAGAAAGTAGGGATAAAGGATCATACCTCAAGATCATACAAGCCATATATGAAAGACCCACTGCTAATATCATCTTCAATGGGGAGAAACTGAGAGCATTCCCCCTAAAGTCAGGAACACGACAGGGATGTCCACTCTTGCCACTGTTATTCAACATAATATTGGAAGTCTTAGCCTCAGGAAACATACAGTACAAAGGAATAAAAGGCATCCAAATCAGCCAGAAGGAGGTCAAACTTTCTCTCTTCGCAGATGACCTGACACTCTATACGGAAAACCCAAAAGATTCCACCAAAAAACTTCCAGCACTGATCCATGAATTCAGGAAAGTCGCAGGATATAAAATCAATGCACAGAAATTGGTTACATTCCTATATACAAATAATGAAGCAGCAAAAAGAGAAATCAAGGAAACTATCCTATTTACAATTGCACCAAAAACCATAAAATACCTAGGAATAAACATAACCAAAGAGGTGAAAAATCTATACACTGAAAACTATAGAAAGCTTATGAAAGAAATTGAAGAAGACAAAAAAATGGAAAAAGATTCCATGCTCCTGGATAGGAAGAATAAATATCATTAAAATGCCAATACTACCCAAAGCAATCTACGTATTCAATGCAATCCCTATCAAAGTAACACCAGCATTCTTCACAGAGCTAGAACAAATAATCCTAAAATTGTATGGAACCAGAAAAGACCCCAAATAGCCAAAGAAATCTTGAAAAAGAAAACCAAAGCAGGGGGAATCACAATCCCATACTTCAAGCTATACTACAAAGCTGTAATCATCAAGACAGTATGGTACTGGCACAAGAACAGACACTCAGATCAATGGAACAGAATAGAGAACCCAGAAATGGAACTACAAATATATGGCCAACTAATCTGACAAAGCAGGAAAGAATATCCAATGGAATAAAGACAGTCTCTTCAGCAAGTGGTGCTGGGAAAACTTTACAGCAACATGCAGAAGAATGAACCTGGACCACTTTCTTACACCATACACAAAAATACACTCAAAATGGTTGTAAGACCTAAATGTAAGACAGGAAATCATCAAAATCCTTGAGCAGAAAGCAGGCAAAAACCTCTTTGACCTTGGCCACAGCAACTTTTTATTCAACATGTCTCTGGATGCAAGGGTAACAAAAGCAAAAATGAGCTACTGGGACCTCATCAAAATAAAAAGCTTCTGCACAGTGAAGGAAACAATCAGCAAAATTAAAAGGCAACCGACAGAATAGGAAAAGATATTTGCAAATGACATATCAGATAAAGGTTTAGTGTCCAAAGTCTATAAATAACTGATGAAACTCAACATCCAAAAACAAATAATCCAGTGAAGAAATGGGTGAAAAACATGAATAGACACTTTTCCAAAGAAGACATCCAGATGGTCAACTGACACATGAAAAATGCTCAACATCACTCATCATCAAGGAAGTACAAATCAAAACCACAATGAGATACCACCTTACACCTGTCAGAATGGCTAATGTTAACAATGCAGGCAACAACAGATGTTGGCGAGGATGAAGAGAAAAAGGATCTCTTTTGCATTGTTGGTGGGAATGAAAACTGGTGCAACCACTCTGGAAAACTGTTTGGCGTTTTTGCATAGATACTTGGTATCTATCCAAGGGATACCGGTGTGCTGTTTTGAAGATACGTGCACGCCAATGTTTATAGCAGCACTGTCAACAATAGCCAAAGTATTGAAAGAACCCAAATACCTATCGACGTGTGAATGGATAAAGAAGAATGTGGAGTATTAATTGGCAATCAAAAAGAATGAAATCTTGCCATTTGCAACTACATGGATGAAACTGGAGGGTATTATCCAATGAAATTAATCGGAGAAAGACAAATATCATATGACTTCACTCATATGAGGAATTTAAGATATAAAACAGATGAACATAAGGAAAAGGAAGCAAAAATAATATAAAAACAGGGAGGAGGACAAAAAATAAATGACTCTTAACTATAGAGAACAGAGGGTTGCTAGAGGGTTTGTGGAGTGGAAATGGGATAAATGGGTAAGGGGCATTAAGGAATTTACTCCTGAAATTATTGTTGCAGTATATGCTAACTAACTTGGATATAAATTAAACAATAAATAAATTAAAAAATAAAATATAATAAAATTAAATTAAATTAAATTAAAATAATAAATTTATCATGTGTGCCTTGGTTTTCCCCCCCTTTTTTTTTTTTTTGTTTGTTTGTTTGTGAGTTAACCCAGCCATTAATATTAAGCTCCTTCAGGCCAATACCGTCATTTCTAGGTAGGAATTTTACTTAATGAATAGGACTTAATATTAGGAAACCCATTCAGCTATCTTATCTAAACTGTGTCCTCAATACCAGATGTAATCACATTATTTTATTTCTCAATTCTTCCATACCTCCAATAGAAAATGGAATATTATTTTATTAGGATCCTTCAAAGACTCCTAAAAATAGGCACATATTCAATTCACCAATATTGGAAATATTATAATATACTATACCTTAAAAAATTTTAGCATAATGCTGCTTAAAACACAACAAAGCTCAAAGAAAACTAATAGAACAAGATGTTATTAATCAAATGAAATATTAACAATGAAAGCAATGAAATAGGCATAACCTGTAAATACTAGTATCTATTGAATTTTCCCCTAGGCCTCATGAACCTTTAGAGATAGCTTTTCTTTTATTCTTGCAAACCAGAAGAGGAAAATGGTATATAGAGTATTTAAATAATTTGCCCAGTCATCCAGCTAATCAGTGACTGAGCTTGGATATCAACTCCAGAATTTTACCAAATAGTAACCAAGCAAACTGTAGCAATATGAAAATTACATAAGCCATAATTTAAGAGAAAATGATTAATATAGATAAAACAGAATCACACATTTTAATAAAATTAATGCCCCCGAAAGAAGATATAATTTTCATCATAAACTTGTACACAGTAAGTGATATTGCCTTGAAATATAGAAAGAAAAACTGTCATTAAAAATTAATTATGCAAAAAATATCGACAAAATTAACCAGTTTAGTGTGTGTGTGCATGTGTATGGATGTGAAATATACATTATTTTTAGTATTGCAGGGAATGCCAATAAAATCGATCATGTATTGTATATAAACAGTGTAAGTGATTTTTAAATAGTTGATATCAAATATACCATAATTTCTCACATGGTTCAGTTAAATTAGATTGAATTATAATAAGGAAGTAAACAACATACAAACATGTTAAGCAACTTAAAGATATATTCCTAAATTATTTATAGAGACATGAAAATCCTAAAAATAATTATAAGGTAGGTCTTTAACTCAAGAAGTTAGGAAAAGAACAACAAAATAGATTTTACTTAAGGAGAAGAAAGAAAACAAGATCAGAAAAAAAGTATAAATAAACAAAACTAATAGTTGATTTTAACAACCTTCAAAGATAGACATTTACCAAAACGTATAAAAAATAAAGCAATGAGACATAATTTCAATAGTAAGAACAAAAGGAATATGGACGGATCAAAGGAAGAAGATACATTTTTTAAAAAGCCCATGAACAACTCCAAGCTACTAAATCTAAAAATATAGAAGAAATAGTTGTTTTTTGTAGAATGCTATAAATTACCAAATGACTCAAAAGAGAAATCGAAAACATAATAAAATCACAAATTATTAATTGAGTTGGAACAAAAAATTCTTAAAAAGAATAAACTGATTTTTACAGGCATTTATCAAACTTTCAAGCAACAGATGGAAACTTCTTCAAAAACTAGAAAAAAGATGAAGATCTATATAACTCATTTTATGCTGCTAATCTAATCTTGTTATCCAAATAGGGTGGACTTTTTAATAAATGGTGTTGAATAATTATTTATCCATTTGAATAAAGAATAATCTAGATTCTTAAACCTCAGGACATATATAATGATTAATTCTAAGTAAATTAATAATTGGAAACTGGAAAATAGAAGTATAACTATAGAATTTTCAGAAGAAAATATGTTGTTTTTTTAAAAGAGAAAAAAAACACTTTGAACACTCTCATCCACCCACATCAAAAAGGAAAAAATTAGGGCGCCTGGCTGCCTCAGTTGGCAGAACGGGTGGCTCTTCATCTTGGGGTTGTGGATTCCAGCTCCATGTTGAGCACAGAGTTTACTTTAAAAAAAAAAGAAAAGACTAGTAGATTTCACTAAATTAAACTTTGTGCATAACAAATGACACCATAATAAGGCAAAATGATAAATAATATGAGTTTATTTGCAAAACTCAAAACTGATAAAACAGCAGTGTCCATAATATAAACCCTAAAAATTAAAAAGAATACAAAAGAATAATGAGAAAGGGTAGAAATAAATAATTCACAGAAAATAAAGTAATGTTGTTTTGCAACCTACTGAGATACGGGTTTTTTTCTTTCTTCTTCTCATCCTCTCCTTTTCATTTCCCTTTTCTTCCTTCCCCTCCCCCTTCTTCCTCTCTTCTCCTTGTATTATAAAAAGTTAAAATTTATCAAAACTTACACTTAAAGACCTTACAAGGCACCATTTGCAGTTGAGAGAAATGTAAACAAATGTAAAGATGCAACATTAAGTCATAACTACATAAAATTAGCTCTAGTAAACACTGTACTACTTTTGTAATCATTTTGTAGCCACCTCCTGTCACTATGGTGGTGAGCTGAAGTTTTGTGACTATTGCTTAAAATGCCAGGATACTAATCATCTCCACGTGAGCAGTTCATCTTTAGAGTAAATTGAATATTGCAGAAAAAAAAAACAACTCTTGTGGTTCTAGTGTACGTTTCATCATGTTTACTGCAATACCATAAATCTTGAATAATACCACGGAACCTATACAAAGTGCCACTAGTGATGCTGGAGGCACTTCCAAGAAGCGGAGAAAAGTCATGACATTACAAGAAAAAGTTAAATTCTTGATATGTTTCACAGATTGAGGTCTGTAGCTGCAGTTGCCTGCCATTTCAAAATAAATGAAACTAGTCTTAAAGACCATTGTAAAAAAAGAAAAGAACATTTGTGAAGTTGTTGGCTTCAGCTACACCAGCAGGTATGAAATCCTTGCACTTTATGTGAAGTACCTTTTTATCTCATATTGAAAATGCAGCTTTTATTTGGGTGCAGAGTTGCTACAAGAAAGGCCTATCTACAGATTCCAATATGATTTGAGAAAAGACCAAGTCATTATACACCTTAAAGCAAAATGAAGGTGAAATACAAGGCTGGAGAATTTAATGTCAGCAAAGGATGGTTTGATAATTTTAGAAAAAGGTTTGGCTTAAAATATATTAAAATAAGCCATTTCTGCTATAAAGAGGTAGCAGATGAGTTCCCAGATGCCTTTAGGAAAATCATCGAGGAGCAAGGATATTTGCCTGAACAGGTTTATAAAGCCAATAAAAGTGACTTATTGTGGGGAAAAAAAATGCCACAATGAACATTTATTAGTAATGAACATAAGCAAGCATCAGGATTTAAGGCAGGGAGGGATAGGCTAACTGTACAGTTTTGTACAAATGCAGTCATGTTTATGATCAGGACTGCCTCTATCTATAAAGCTACTAAACCGTGAGCATTGAAGGTCTAAGACAAACACAAGCTACTACTCTTTTGGTTGTACATCAAGAAGGCCTGGACAACAAGAACCTTTTCTCTGGTTGGTTTCATCAATACATTTTCCCTGAAGTCAGGAAGTACCTTTCCATTAAGAGACTGCTTTCAAAGTTATTTTGAAATTCTGGCCACCCCAAATCCCATGAGTTCAACACTGAAGGCATCAATATGGTCTATACGTCCCCAAATACAACATCTGTAATTCAGTCTCTATATCAGAGGGTCATAAGACCTTTATGGCTCATTATACATGGTACACATGGTACTATATAGAAGATTGTCAACACTATGGAGGAGAACCCCAATAAAGAGAACATTATGAAAATCTGGAAGGATTACACTATTAAAGATGCCATTGTTGTTATAGAAAAAGACATGAAAGCTCTCAGTCCCAAAACAATAAGTTACTGCTGGAGTAAACTATGCCCAAATATCATGCATGACTTCTTAGGATTTATGTTGAAGCCAATCAAGAAACTCATAAAAGAGACTGTAGGTATGGCATAAAAGGAAGGGGTTGTGTGTGTGTGTGTGTGTGTGTGTGTGTGTGTGTGAAGGGTTTCAAGATGTAGACCTTGGAGAAATTGAAGAACTAATGGACACCACACAGGGAATTAACAAAAGACAACTTGATGGAGATGAGTGATTCCAAAACAGTGCCAGACGGTGAAGAAGTTTGACAAGAAGCAGTGCCAAAGAACAAACTGACATTAGATAATCTGGTAGAAGGGTTCTGGTTATTCAGGACTGCTTTTGACTTGTTTTACCTGATGGACCCTTCAGTGATATGGGCACTGAAGCTAAAGTGAATGGTGGAAGAAGGATTAGTACCATATACAAACATTTTTAGAGAAATAAGGAAATGAAAAAGTCAGATATACATTATGATATATCTCTGTAAAGTGCACTGAGTATGTTTGCCTCTCCTATCTCCTCTCCTCTTCCACTTCCTCCACATCTTCTGTCTCTGTGCCCCTGAGACAGCAAGACCAACTCTCCTTTCTCATCTTCCTCAGCCCACTCAAGCTGGAGATGATGAAAATGATCAATTTCCACTTGACGAACAGTAAGCAGCCATCATGCCATGCAGTTAATAAACTCATCTGTTGTGTATGTGCGTGTGGGTCTTTGGGTGAGAATCTAATAACTTTATGGCAAGAACTGTGTGAGATGTTTTTGTGTCACCACCACCGTCACCATCAACATCATCTTCAGTATAATCATCATTGCCTGAGTGGTCATTGTGTAGAACATCATGTGTAAAACTTGTATGGAATTGGGTAGCCTACCCCTCCATAGGCATAAGGAGAGTGATATTTAATATAAAATTAATGTTAGTTTTCTGTCTTATAATTTTGCTTTTAAAGAAGTACATACTGTATTGTATGCCTTTCTCTCATAATTGGAGAAACTATGTATTAGTCTATCATCACAGGTAAGTGGTTTTTAAAGAAAATATAACAATGTTCCAGTACTGTCTTGTAAATATTACTATAATACTGTATGCAATAACAATTTATGTTCATTCATTAGTGTATAGGCTAGGCTACTGTGAAGCAACTCTATCCATTGCACTAAGATTCCATAAAGCAATCATATTATCTTTTCATTTTTGATGTTTAGAGTTAGCTCTATGTATAGTAGCATCTACAGTGTTTTATATCATATAAGACAATATTGATGTAGTTACTGACAGATGGTTCCTAATGTAAACAGATGATGTAAATTTATGATATCAATAAATACAGTACAACACTGTAAATGCATTTTCTCTTCTTTATGATTTACTAATATAATTCTTTTGTCTACTTTATTGTAAGCATACAGTATATAATACCATATAACAAAAACATATGTGTTAATTGAGTGCGTATGTTAGTAGTAAGGCTTCCGGCCAACAGTACACTGTTAGTATTTAAGTTTGGGGGAAGTAAAAAATTACACAGGGATTTTCAACTGCTGGAGGGGAGGAGGTGGTTGGCAACCCAACTCCTGTATTGTTCAGGGGTCAACTGTACATCCAGAGATAACCTCATCTCTGTGTTTTTAGTCATATTGTTTTAATTTTCAACATTAATTCTATTAAAGATTATTGGATACTCCCTAGTTGCATTAGTTTAGATAGATTTTTTGAAAATGGTCACTTACTTTATAAAGGTCATATTTGGATTTCCTTACTTGTAAATATCTGTTGATGCTGGTTTAGCCTATCAATAACCAATGTTGTGGCTAGACCAGCCTTTGTGGTCTTGTTATAATTCCAAGATAGCCTTCAGCAATAACCATCAGAACACTTTGAAAAAAAAATGCTTATTGCTCACAGATCTCGGAAAGCACTTGGCTCATGTGGGGCTATGCAGAGAGGTAGTGGTGGTGGGCGGGGAAAGCTCATAGGCATAGGATTATGTTCTTACAGAGGTCCAAGGTGGAGGCCTAAGTTTTCTGGGCTCACTTTACATTGGTGAATTTAAAACATAGAGCAAGAATTTAAAGCCAGGGAAGAGAAAAACAAGTGGCACAAATGGTCAGTTATTGAAATTAACCATAGTAATAATAATAACAATACAAATTTGAAAATAAAAAAAAAAAACAGTCAACCAGATCTGTAAAACAAAAGTGCCTCAGTGAGGGGTAGGTGGCCTGGCTCTGGCTGGCAAATAGCCATCTTTGAAGTGGATGGATGGGCAAGCAAAACCTAAGTCAAGCACCAGCATTAAAAAAGGAGAAAAAAACCCCAACAACTGTGAGGATTTACACTACCATGTCAAAGTCTATTTTAAATCTAATTGAATAATTTAATTATTTTTAGATTCTCTGGTTTTATCCTGCTGAGCTTTAATGTTTGTCTTCCTGAAGCACTGAGTTTTATATTCTGTTAATTAGCTGCCTTGTTTCACAACTCAAAATAGATCTGGTATAGACCAGACCAGAGCAAAAAACTTTAAACGTCATAACATTCTGCCCACTATAAGATGATCTTTCTCAGCTAATGATTTTGAGTCTTTAGTCCTCTTTTTTCTCTAAGTATTTGCTACACTTTTGTTTATAAATTAGCATTGTGGAAGAGGTTACCTAGTCATATTTTTTTTCTTAAGGTAGCAATTTTATTTTTTTTCTAATGTGAAAATTTTTATATATAAAAATGTAACATTATGACATAAAAAGTGTAGCTGAAAAAGTTCCTTTAAAGACTTTGCATTCCTGCAAATCATTGATATTTGCATTTGCTCTATTTGTTGTTCATTACATAAGATGGTTGTATTTTAAATGGAAATTGATGTGTCTATAAAAATATTTTAAGTTTTAGTTTTAATTTTCAGTCTGTCATTTTCCCTATGTAGAATTTTTGCCTTTCCAAGTCAGTGAAAGCACATTTTGTTATTAATTCCACTTTGCATTTATATTGCAGATTTAACATTTTTACATTGATATGAGCGATAACTCATTAGCAAAGTATAAGCCTCAAATGAAATCATGTTAAAAATTAAAAGATATTTAGCAGATATTAAGAATTCATTAGTTTCTATTTTTAAGCATTTTACTAACAATACTTATAAAACAAAGTGTTCTGTTAACTTTATGGAAGTGAGAGAAGAGTCAAGTATAAATCTTAATTATATTGACTTTATTTTTATATCAGTCTTCTTTCTCTCTTGTTTTCTTAATGTTTTGATCATTTCTAAAGAGAAACACTAAAAGATGCACTAACTTAACGTAAGT
The DNA here is from genome assembly GCF_016509475.1 of Prionailurus bengalensis. Lineage (NCBI taxonomy): Eukaryota > Metazoa > Chordata > Mammalia > Carnivora > Felidae > Prionailurus > Prionailurus bengalensis. The sequence goes on along the minus strand of NC_057343.1, from coordinate 149,858,983 downwards.
GAACAGCAAGGATAATATGAAATTTCCAGTATGTCCAATAAAACTAGAGATATAGTTGGCAAACTGCAGTCCCTGGATACATGGAGTCTTTGATTCCTTTTCAAGAGATCTTTGAGGTCAAAACTATTTTCATAACAATACTAGGACGTTTGCCTTTTTTCTTTTGTTGGCATTTTCAATGGGCACTAAAAAAGTAATGAGGGGTAAAACTACTGTCCTTTTAGGATGGATCACTACAGCGGCAGCAAACTGAACTGGTAGATAGTACCGTTCACGCTCATACATACAAAATGTTCAAAAATGGCAGTTTTATTTAAGAATGACCTTGAAGAAGCAATAAAAATATTAGTTTTACTACATCCTTACTCTTAATTCCATATCTTTTTAATATTGTTTGTGTCCAAGTGAGAAATACACATAAAGCCATGCAAAGCACTTCAGTATTCAAGTCTGTGCTTATTTATAGGATTTCAGTTGTGTGCCAAAGCCAACTTATGCTAGCCCACAAGAGCAGACTGTACACATTTTTGTCTGCTGTATGTTCACAAACATAGAGGTCCATGAAATAACCTATGATAGGAGAAGTCATACCACAGAAAGTGGCAAACACCACACATCATTATGGCTTTAATTAAAAAGACGACACCAACTCTTAGCAAGGATAGAGCAACTGAAACTCTTATCCTTTCCTGATGGGAATGTAAAAAAGTGCAACCATGTTGAAAAACAGTTTGTCAGTTTCTCAGATGGGTCTTAAAAAGGCCCCAGCAATTCCATTTCTATGTTTATACCCAAAAGGAATGAAAACAAGCTTTCATAGAAAGAATTGTTCAAGAATGTTTTTACCAGCTTTGTTCACGATAGTTAAAAACTTGAAACACTGAATTTGTCCATTGTGAAAAATAAGCTTTGGTATATTCTTGTACTCATTAATACTACTGAGCAATAAAACAAAATGCATTATTGACAGACTCAACAAAAGAAATGAATTTCAAAAGTATTGTAGTGAGTGCGTAATGTATGATTCTATATGAAGTTCAAAAATAGGCAAAACTAATCTACAGTGATGGAAACAAAGCAGCAGATGCCCACAGGTAGGAGGACAACCACCTTCAATCAGAATGTTCTACTTTTCCATAGTTTGTGAATATTTACTTAAGATTTCACTTAAAAGAAGTATTTTACAACAAACGCAGTTGTGAAAACTATGACAGTAACATGCAATCAAAATGTTGTAAACAGAGATGTGACACAAACAGACCTCAGAGTTAAGGCAAGAATAGTGAAGATTCTGCTTTTAGAGGCAGAAATTACATTGCATCCCTCCTTACTCAAAACTTGCATTTCCTGGGGGCACCTGAGTGGCCCAATCATCTAATGGTCCCACTTCAACTCAGGTCATGATCTCAGAATTGTGAGTTGGAGACCCACATCAAACTCTGTGCTGACAGCATAGAGCACACATTGGATCCTCTGTCCCCTTCTTTCTCTGCACCTACCCCACTTGTGCTCTCTCATGCACTGTCGCTCTCTCAAAAATAAATAAACATTAAAAAAAACAACTGCATTTCTTAAACATGCTAGGTTGAGCTATTGTTGAACATTAAGAATAAAATGTTAAGAGGCACCTGGGTGGCTCAGTGGGTTAAGTGTCTGGCTTCAACTCAGGTCATGATTTCCCAGTTCGTGAGTTCAAGCCCCATGTTGGGCTCTGTGCTGACAGTGCAGAGCCTGGAGCTTGCTTTGGAGTCTGTGTTTCCCTCTCTCTCTGCCCCTACCCTGCTTGTGTTCTGTCTCTCTATCTCTCTCTCAAAAATAAATATTTTAAAAAATTAAAAAAATAAAATGCAAAACTCCTCCCTACAGACAGAAGCAGATGACAACTGATTTTATTTATTTGACATATGTAAGAATATAGTTAATATAAGGGCTGAAAATGTAAAATGGGATTTGAAATACATACATAGTCAATTATACCATGTTTCATTTCAGCATCATTGCAGTAACCATTTTATTGAGCAACCCACTTGATTAGGATGGTAACAGAATGTGTTTTATCCACTTGATATTTTAAACAGATATCATGTATTAAAAATAATACTGGGAATAGTACTTTGAAAGTATTTTAATGTGATTTAATGTTCTCCTTTATGTGATAAAATTCAAAATGGAGTTTATTTTACAACTATGTTGTATACCTAGCTAAACTTGACATACATTGTGACCACCAATGTATCCTCTTTTTGTAAGGTTATTTTGCTCTGAATTTACATGTTAATTTTTTCTGCAATTCCTTTTGCTTCCTGCTTTAATGAAAGCCATGCATCACTGCATTAAGTGAAGTAAGGCACTGGATAAAATAGAACATTGCTATTAACCTCTAACATTAGTGTGTAGGGAGGCAGAGACAAGTTTAATAACTCAGAGATAAAATACTCACAGTGTAATTACCGAAGCCTGCTTTACCCTGACACATTAACATAGGGTAATAAACTTGAGTCTATTTTCAAAGAGGAATGAAATCATCATCAATAATCAATTTTATCCATTTTATGGCTAGTGAAGTGATTGGTCCTTTAAAATGGGGTCATCACCTGATGTCTGACTTTCGTAAAATGATGCAGTGTTTTATTTTATTGCTATATAAAGCAGATTTAGATGTCTGCCCAACGTTGCATGGAATTTAGAATATGCAAACTTAAATTAAGCATTTAGCTTTTGAAAAAGTCACCTGCTATGTGTTTAAGTCCATCGCATTCCAAACATTATTTCTTGTTATATATTTACATGTAAATTTATAGGTTAAGTGAAGGTCAGCAGTAAAACACTTATACTCTAGATAGTGTATAAAAGGTGATATGCTAGAATCCAATTTTAATTGTTCAATATATCCATGTTTTATATAAGCTTAAAATGTATTTTTGACAAAATTAGTTTTGCTGTTAAGAAGATATGAAAATTTGTCTGACTATTTATACCTCCTTGGTCCATATAATTTTCACTGTTCCTCTGTAAAGAATTTAAAATATGTTTGAAATATATATGAATTCAAGTAAGGTAAAAATATCAGATACTACTACCAAGGTTTAATTTTAATAATGATAATTGAATATGACTTTCACAGAAATGCTCAAAGCCTCTAAGAAAAACACTTGAGAACCACAAAATGTTTTTTTCTATCTCAACATGGATTTAAAATGATGAATATTTTCAGAAATCATTTAGGAAAGCAGAGATTCTAACCTTAAATAAAATTAAGCAGTAGGCCTAAAGAAACTTACGACTTAAATTTGAATTCATAAGCAAACTTTTATTGAGTTCCTCCTATGGATGCATAGCCCTGAAGCTAGAAGGCTAAAACTATGAACTGTCTGTTTAGGTCATGAGCATGACGACGTTGCCAATTAATTATTGCATTCTTCTCAGGAGTTAAAAAAAAAATAAAGCTATATCAAGACATTTTCATTTGCATTTTAAACCCTTTTATGATTGTTTAAGGTTTCATTATTATTATATATTACTTAATGCAATGTCAAATTAAAAAAAAAAAGAAGAAAAATGTTCTGCAATTACACACCAAAGTAGCCATTCCAAAAGTCTTTAAGTTTCCAACAGTTTGTTATGCTTTGCCCAATCATAGGGCCTTCAAACAGGTTTAAGGAACTACTTGACATGGGGTGCCTGGGTGCCTCAGTTGGTAATCCGTCCAAATTCCGTTCATGTCACGATCTCCTGGCTCTTGAGTTAGAGCCCTGCATCCAGCTTTCCGCAGTCAGCATGGAGCCTGCTTCAGATCCTCTATTCCCCTCTCTTCCAGCCTCTCCCTGACTTGGTGTGCACATGTATGCTCTCTCTCTCTCTCTGTCTGTCTTTCTCAAAAATAAATAAACATTAGAGGCGCCTTGGTGTCTCAGTCAGTTAAGCATCTGCCTTCGGCTCAGGTCATACTCTCACGGTTTGTAGGTTTGAGCCCCACGTTGGGCTCTGTGCTGACAGCTCGGAGCCTGGAGCCTGCTTTGGATTCTGTGTCTCCCTTTCTCTCTGCCCCTCCTCTGCTCATGATCTGTCTCTGTTTCTCAAAAATAAGTAAACATTAAAAATAAGTAGACATTAAAAAAAGACTTAGAAGAAAAAAGGGACAATTTGACATAGGTATAAGTTAGCATAAAAACACAGAAACATGTTTTCTTGATGGGAATATAATGGACCTTAACAAAACTTATAATATACGTAGAAAACATGCTCTAGGAAGTAAGTTTTAGGAAGACAATGAGATTTGATATAAAGTTAGGGAGGTTCCCCATGGCCAGATATTAAATTTTAAGTCCATTCCAGAAATCTTATAAAGAACAAGCACATGTGAAGCCAGAAGAACCATAGTAAAATGAAATCTATCACAGAAACATTGCTGACCTCCACGCTGCTTAGCTTTGCTCACCCATGAGGGTAGGGGACTATTAGGAAGGCTGTTAGATTCAAGTGCAAGGTGGATTGAAAAATAGGTTTTAACTGTTTTATATTATAATGGCCCAAAGGTGAAGGCATGTTCCAAAACTGTGCTTGTCGTTTTGAAGTATGTATGCCACAGGGAAGAGAGTATACAAAAAAAGAAAGCAAATTTCATTAGGTCAGGAATTCCACTGATAAATCAAAAAAGGGCCAAAAGTCACACTGCAAAATTGTGGAAGAGTCATGAAAAGCAAACCCCTTCTAATTTCATGCTAGAAAGGCTAAAGTACATTTTATGTGGAGCTTGGCAGTGATTTGAAAAAAATTCCCAAATGGCAAAGGTGTTAGGTGATTTCAATGATGTTTTTTAAACTCTGTGCTTGGAAAATGCTATCAAAGATGAGAACTAATAAGGCAAATGACCTTTTGTTGTTCTTATTTTTTCCTAATATTTTTTGTAATGTTGTTAAGCAGAGACCTATATGGATGGTTTTGTAATGTATTAGAGGATTAGATGAGATTGTGTAAACTAAACTTTCCTAAATCAACAAGTGACATGAAAATTAATTAAAAGCATGAAAATATAATGGCCTATCAAAAACTGCAGTTAGTTAATTTTAATGAGCTGATACTAGAGCTATTATTGGTAGTGTTTGCTCAATTAATTTAAAGATTAAGGAGAATAAGACCAAATGTAATGTCTGATTACAAATACCCTCAGAAGCCGTTGTTTATTAAATATGTGGCTTCATAAATAATTTTTCATAAGCTTAGTCGACCTTCCAAATCAAAAAGCCATAACTGATCCAAATTTTATTACTATTTTTTTGGTCATTGGAATTGTTCATTTTAATGAATATGTATTCTTGGCATTACCATATTATCAAAGAATGTAAATAAAGATTTACTCCAAAAGATCATGTAGTCTCTTCTTAAAGGTATGCAGTAGCTGTGACTTTCTTTTCTTTTTTATTATTATAATGTTTGCCTTTGTTTTTATAATAATATCTTCCATCATTATGGTTAAGGTTTGTCTATTTATTCTCCTTTAAGAATACATGATCTCCTAAGCCATATATAAATCTTAATAGCAGCTCAGTACCATCCTTTACGTACTTGGAATAGTGGTCATCTAAGAATTTCATACTTGTTTTTTATTAATGATTTATTTTTATCATCAAATACTAAAACTATAACTATTACAAATTAATTGCATTTAATAAAACCACATTTTAATATCCTATCTTTTAAAATTTATTATTCTATGGTAGTCTGAAACTATCAATTTGAAAATAATAAGTATCTTAAAAACAGATATTCAGATGGCTAACAGACACATGAAAATATGCTCAACATCACTCATCATCAGGGAAATACAAATAAAAATCACAGCGAGGTATCACTTCACACCTGTAAGAATGGCTAAAATTAGCAACTCAGGAAACGTCCGGATGTTGTCGAGAATATGAAAAAGGCGAACTCTTTTGTGGTGTTGGTGGGAATGCAAACTGGTGCGGCCACTCTGGAAAACAGTGTGGAGGTTCCTCAAAAAGTTAAAAATAGAACTACCCTAGGGCCCAGCAATTGCACTACTAGGTATGTATCCAAGGGATACAAAAATGCTGATTCGAAGGGGCACATGCACCCTAATGTTTATAGAAGTGGTACCAACAATAGGCAAATTGTGGAAAGAGCCCAAATGTCCATCCACTGATGAATGGATAAAGAAGAGTTTGTATAAATATACGTGGAATACTGTTCAGCAGTCAAAAAGAATGAAATCTTGCCATTTCCAACAATGTAGACGGAACTAGAGGGTATTATGCTAAGCAAAAGAAGTCAGAGAAATACAAATATATGATTTCACTCATATGTGGAATTTAAGAAACAAAACAGATGAACATTGGGGAAAGGAAGGAAATAAGATAAAAACACAGAGGGAGGCAAACCATAAGAGACTCTTAAATACAAGAAAAAAAACTGAGGGTGACTGGAGGGGAGGTGGGAGGGAAGGGCTAAATGGGTGATGGGCATTTAGGAGGGCACTTGTGTGTTTTATCTAAGTGATGCATCACTGGGTTCTACTCTTGAAAGCAATACTACACTGTATATTAACTAAATTGAATGTAGATTTTTAAAAAATGGAAAAAAAAGCCAAAAAACCATTTTCTTCCATTTGTATGGAGATGTTACTAGTTTAATTTCTATTTATTGACACATTTCAGTGTAATAAGTCTGCATGCATACTTTTTTATAACTTTGAAATAGCTAGACTGTATTATGTTCACACTGCATGGTGACAAAATGCAGAACAGTAACTACTGTTATATAGTATTGCATAAATAATGTATATCTTCAACATTTAGAAAATGTAATGTTCCTTTCCCCATTACTTGGTGTAATATTAATCCAATTAAAATTTGAATTGAGCATCAATTGCTTCCATTAATAAGTGTAGCCATGTGAGAGTCTCAGAAAAATTATCTCAAAGATGGGATTTATTGGTGCTATCTTTATCCATTTACTGGGGGAAAGCTCATACTATAGCCATGTCTTTGATGGACCAGTGACATCTTCACTCTGTAACCTGATCTCCTTGACCACCTCCCATAAAGCATATACAATGCTAACATGTCCTAAAATGACCTCTTCCTTTTTTAAAGTTTATTTATTTATTTTGAGAGAGAAAGAGACAGAGAAAGAGTGAGTAGGGGAGGGGCAGAGAAAGGAAGAGACAGAATCTCAGGCAGGCTCTGTACTAACAGAGTTCGAGATTTGTAACTCTCACTGTGTAACTGTGGGTTCGAGAGATGGATCCTTAACCGACTGAGCCACCCAGGTGCCCCTAAATTACCTCTTGATAGGTACACTAACTTGATAGGTACACACCCACCAACTCCTCCTCCAACCTCTCTCTCAATGGCAACTCCATTTGGTCAGTTGCCTGGGTGAAAAACCTTGAGATGAGCCTTTATACCAGTCCATCAGCAAATTATATTAGCTCTACCTTCAAAATATACCCAGTATTTGACTATTTTTCTCCACCTCCATCATCCTGGTGCATATTTTCTAACCTTTCATTGCAATAGCTTTAATACTAGTTTTCCTGACTATACCCCCACCCTCTGCTCTTCCTCCCCCCAGCAGTCTTGGCCATTCTCAACCTTGAAGCCATAGTGATTCTAATAAAGCATCCATGTGACTCCTCTTCTAACAATCCATAATGGCTTTCCATTTCATTCATTCAAAAGTTGAAGTTCCTGCTTACCTTAAGTAAAGTAAGCCAAAGTCTTAACTACCAGTCTGTATTCCTCCTCATCTCCCCACTTCATCTCCATTAGTTGTTTACTTATTTTAGCCATACTTCTTTCCACTTCCTATTTCTTATTCTATAATGCTCTTTCTCCAATATCCCTCACTTACTTTGGATCACCATGTCTAATTTAAACTTTTCTTGCTTCTGTATCTATTTCCCTGCTTTCTCTCTCTCTCTCTCTCTCTCTCTCTCTCTCTTTCTCAAATATATATATATATATATATATATATATATGTGTGTGTGTGTGTGTGTGTGTGTGTATTGAGTGTTTACTTATTTTTGAGAGAGAGAGCATGTGTGTGAGCAGGGGAGGGGCAGAGAGAGAGAGAAGGAAACCGAGGATCTGAAGCAGGCTTTGTATTGACAGCAGAGAGCCTGATGTGGGACTCAAACTCAAGAACTATGAGATCATGTCCTGAGCTGACAGACGCTTAACCGACTGAGCCACCGAGATGCTGTCCTATTGTATTTTTTTATTGTAAAAATTCACACTTATTTAACATATATTTTACTTATTTATCTTGTTGATTACCTTCTCCTCTAGTGTTTAAGCTTTGTGGACTCTGAGTTTTGTCTAATTTGTCACTGTTCTGTCTCCAGAACCTGGGAATTGTATCTGAGACATAGTAGGTGCTCAACAAATATATCTGAATGGGAAAATACATGAAGTCACTTAAAGCCTTTGTGTTATAATTTGTGGACATATGTGGGAAGTGAAGCAAAATGAAAACTGATTTGGGAGTACTGTTACTTTTCTCCTTAAAGGCACATGAAAATATCTTCTAAGAAGTCTTCATTGTGTTTTAGAAATTTGATCTGTTTCAGGAAGAGGTGTGGCTAGTAAATGTCTCCCGGCTACTGGATTTATAAAAAATTGATGTGAATTGCAAAGAAAGCCACAAATGCAAACAGAAGGCTCTTAAATAACTGCTATTGGTAGTTTGAGTACCTGCTAAGAATGGCCAGCTGAATTCAAAACAGGCCTTGGAAAATGCTATCAATCCTCCCTTGACTTCCACCATTAGTTGTTCCAGGGGTCATGGGCATACAGTCATGTCACATGTGGTTCATAAGATACTCTCCCTGTCCAGTGATTTAGTAAATCTCAGATGACTGTACCACATAATGCACCTATAATATGGGGTTTATATGTAGGTGGTTTTCAAGCAGTCATGGGACAGAGTGCTTGCTATCCTTCCCAGCTTTTGTTATTCCCTAAAACAGGCTGTACATAGATGCTCTGTGTGCACCATGGCCAAAGTTCCAGTGAGGAAGGGACTACCAGAGCCAGCAGCCTGGGTGTAATACCAAAAGCACACCACAGCAGAACAAAGCCCACCCCTAATACCGCACATTCTCCAGGGCCATCCAGATTTGTCTCTTATCAGTCCTATCCCTTGGCTCTTAAAGGGCTCATTAAATCTAAGTATCTCCATCAATTCTGATTAATTTCAGATCACAATGGATTTCATAGTAGTATCTGGGAGTAGCATAGTTGTGGAAGGTTATTTAGGGAAATTGGCCAAATTCTTAGTAGAAAGAGAGAATGACTCAAAATTTGTTACATCCTCTTGAAGGTGAGAAAAGCTGTTTATCCATTTTCCAAAATGATGAGTTCCATAGGGATGGAGGAGAGGTTGCCAGGTGGTTATCAAATGTGACCTGCAGGCAGGGGGGAGACACTGGTGTCCAGAGGCAGATACTCTGAGGCAAAGTCAGTATCCATGTTCATTTCTGATCAAATACTATATTCATGTCTGGATATGAGCATCCACTTAGGTGAAAGTAGCGCTGTATAAACTACCGTTCATCCTCAGATACCAGAATACGGACATACAAGGAAAGCACAGTATTATGAAAATGAGGGGGGGGGATTATTTTCTTTCTCATCACCTAAGGTAAAGTAGTAGTAAAGTGCTGGATGAGGGGCACCTGGGTGGCTCAGTCAGTTAAATGTCTGACTTCAATTCAGATCATGATCTCACAGCTTGTGAGTTTAAGCCCCACACTGGGCTTTGTGCTGACAGCTTAGAGCCTGGAGTCTGGTTCATTTTCTGTATCTCCCTCTCTCTCTGTTCCTCCCACACTCATGCACTGTCTCTCAAAAATGAATAAATGTTAAAAAAAAATTAAAAAAACAAGAAGTGGTAAGTGAAAGGAGAAGGCTGACTTTGTAGGAATGCAATGCAGTATTCATGCAAAGATTGCCTTTTCTTTTTCCTGTTCTTTTCTTTCTTTTCATTTTTATCCCACCTCCCATTTGAGGGGGAAACACCAATGAGCTAGTTTCCCTTCCCAAAGTGAAAATGGAAACCCCAAAAGAATAGCTTTTCTGAAGTATGGCAATGCCTGAATTGCAGCCCCATGGACCACTAAGTCAGAGACTGGTGATTATAGACAGGTGAGATGACTGGCCAGAAAACAGCCTTTATTTTCCCCCCACCTTTTTACTCTGGTATGCCCAGGTTGTGAATTTCCCATAGAAGCAGTGCGTATCTAGGAAAACAGTGGCGTTTGACCCGTAACTGCTGCTGTTTCATATCTATACCCAAGTAAGTTGAGGTTTTTCATCAAAACAGTTGTAGTTTAGGTTATAAGGAATTGATCGAATACCCAGAAGTTGAAAACCTTCCACTGTGTCCAATGGATATTTGTTATTTATTTTGTTAAAATGTTGGATGAACATGTGTCCAAATATAATATACTTAATAGCATTAAGTCAGCCAAGGTTTATTTTACGGTGAAATATCATATTATACTGGCATCTGTAACCAAAAAAATACATGTCAAATAGCAAATCCATTTGGTTCTTACTGATAATTCCATTGTCAATATAACTCTAATAATGTTCAATTTGAACTAAAACATCTTTCTTTAGAATTTGCCAGTGAGTAATATGTTTTTGATTTACTAAATTATGTTAAATTTTATAATCCAAAGTGCAGTTCATTTCCAGCAACGTTTTTACTTAAAAAAAAAAAAGACAACTTCACAAAAGAACGATAAGCAGAGTTGTAATTTACCAATGTGAGCAATAGGATCAATTTGGCTTGGATGTGATAGGTGTATTATCATTTGCTTAGCATTTTTCTCATATACATTTTCAGAAAAATGAGAAAGGTGCATGCATTTATAAACACATAAGCCAAGATCCAATTTTCTGGCCAAATATAGCTTGATCTACAAAACAGATGATCACCATTGGGGGCAAATGTCCTCTCTTGATTTGGCAGAATGTGTGACGTTGAGAAAAAGCCTCAATGGCAGGCCAAATTTATCAGAGCATGCTAAATTTGTGTCCTTTTTGATTACTTCCTAAAATGTTATATTTTAACTGTCTTTAATGTCTTTATTTCAGATTATTCTTTGTAGAATAAATACTAAGAAACCCGTGAGAGAAAATATAAAAAATATTTTTCATTTATAGCAAAATAATAATAGCATGAATATATGTTTACTTATACAGGTGGAGGCAAACATTTGTTTTAAATTTTTAATGTGCAAAAAATGTGTAATGCAGACAGATGACTAAATATCACCATTTATTGATTTCTGATGGATTAACTGATTTTAAACACTTATATTAAATAACCTCACCCTACCATTATTCTTACTAGGCATTTATAATGTTTCTGCATTTTTTCTAAGATGTGACAAGCACTCATTTATACAAATCTTTATTCATATGCCTGAGTTTTTTTTAAATATTCCTAAAAGTGAAAATATAGAGACAAGTTATTTTAATTTTTCAAGGCTTCTGATTTATAATAGCTAATCACCTTCTTTAAAAATTGTAATTTACACTGTCACCAGTAGCACAGGTGATAATCTTTCTGTATTGAAAGATGTTATTTTTCAGTACTTAGAATTGGATAGGTATAAAATTAGCTCTCATTGCTATTATAATTTGCAACTCTTTGCTTATTAGTTAGGTTGAACTCATTTTAATTTGCATTGCTTTTGTGAAATTATCTCTTCCTATTTCAAATGTTAAAGCATTTGTATTTTGTTATATTCAACAGCTTTCTAAATTTACCTTTTGTAATTACCTTATTGTTGGGTTGTTATATACAGAAACATTTTTTTATTTGATCAAATAGAAAAATGATTTTGTGTGTGTGTGATTGATATCACTATTTTTGTTGTTAGTTCACTTAGAAAATCTTTCTTTTGGCTGCACCCTGCCCATAAAAAATAAAAGAAAAAAACCGCGTTCTCCACTATGCTCTGAATACCCAGAATTTGATATTTCCTGGCCAAATGACAGTTGGATTGCTCAACAAGTCTGTACTGTAAATCTTGAACTGCCTTTCAAGTCCAAGACCAAAGGCTTAAGAATCAGGAGACCTAATGGTGTAAGTCCTAGTGTGAGGGCAGTGGAAGATAGATCTTTCTCAAGTTGTCAGGCAGAAAGACATTTTCCCTTCCTGTGCTTTTTTGTTCTAGTCAGACCCTCAACTGATTGGGTAATGCTCAACCACACTGGGGAAAGCAGTCTCTTCTACTCAGTCTACTGATTCAAATGCTAATCTCATCTGGAAAGGCCCTCACAGAAACACTCACAAACAATGTTTAGCCAAATATCTGGACACTCTGTTATCCAGTCAAGTTGACACATAATATTAACTATTGGTTAATATTAGTTAACCATTGGTTAGTGTGCATTAACCACACTGCACCAGTGCATTAAATATTTCAACTCCTGTGGCTTACCGGAAATATAAACAGAAAAGTATAGAGAATTATTATTCCACTGACCACTATGCCACTAGGGCCATATCAAAAGAGTCCAGGACATGGATTTATCATTATAAATATTCTTACATATGTTAAGGGAATAAAGTGTCATAACATTATGTAACCATCTAGATTATTTACATCAAAAATTATATGATGTAAGGAAATAGGAACTTTGGCTTGACTTTCTCTTTTTAGCTGACTGATTAACACTTGAGTTTTCCTTTTCATCTATAAGGCAAAATGTGGCATGATTTAATTCAGTCTTGGAATATAGACCCTTCCTAATCACATTACTAATGTTTGTAAGAATTTTACAACTTCTTAATTCCTGAAGAATTAAATATATTTAGAGAAATCATACTCTTTATTTTTTTAATGTTTTAAAAATGTTTATTTAGTTTTTGACAGAGCATGAGCGGGGGAGGGGCAGAGAGAGAGGGAGACAGAATCAGAAGCAGGCTCCAGGTTCCCAGCTGTCAGCACAGAGCCTGACGCGGGGCTCAAACTCACAGACGCAAGATCGTGACTGGAGCCGGAGTCGGACACTCAACCTAGTGAGTCACCCAGGCGTTCCCAAGAGAAATCATACTCTTTAAATTTAAAAAAAAATTTTTTTAATGTTTATTTTACATCTGAGAGAGTGACAGAGCATAAGCAGTAGAGAGGCAGAGAGAGGGAGCCAGAATCCAAAGCAGGCTCCAGCCTCTGAGCTGTCAGCACAGAGCCTGATGCGGGGCTCAAACTCATGGACTCCATGACCTGAGCTGAAGTCAGGCACTTAACCGACTGAGCCACCCAGATGCCTGAGAAATCATACTCTCTAAAATATACTTAGAGAAATTAAAGAATATACTGTCCCACAAAATATATATTCCTAAAACATTCAGGCTATCTTTGATGCACAAAACTTAATCTCCCCACCTGTTTCCAATGACAGCCCATGAATATTATTCGTTATTTTAAAACCAGGGTTTTCCGTTGTTACTATACTCTTTTGTATGTGTTTCACTATGTGGTTTTTATTAAACCTTGAACCCTTAACATTCTGTTCTGGGCATTTGTGTTCACAGATTGCATATCTCAGACAATTATTTCTCATGCCAATAAAAGCTAGTTGAGGGTACCAGCTATTTTACCAATAAATCAGTATTATGAAATACAATAAAACATCATTTGCAGGAAGGGACTTCTCACCTTTTGAGCTAGTTTCTAAAAAGACAGACTATCTTCAAAGAAATATATAGTTTATCAGAATGTACTATCTTTGTGTTTTTAATCATTTTAAAAAAAATACCAGCAAGGCAGTCTGGGAGTTTTCTCTACAAAATAACTCAAAATAGAGACTTTTGTTTTTTTTAAAAAATGATTTCCTAATCCTCAGTAAAGAATTTTCAAATGTTTCTTAGCTTCAAGAACGTACTGTACTATTTTATAGAGAATCTCTTAAGAATGAGATACAGTGTCTGAAGCAGTTGCTGGAAGGATCCAACTCATTAATTGCAACTATGTTGTCTGCTTGCACATGATAGCTGGTTACTGTGTCGACAGCTACTAGAAATGATGAGGGGAAAGATTCAAGCTTCTAACAGTTCTGTAAGTAATTCAGAACATATTGCTCTGCTGTACAGATGTTTAATACTGATGTCAACTTTGCATCTGAGAAAGTAAATGATGTGTAGAAAGGTTTGTTTGGAAAAATGGTTACAAGTTTTCATTATGTGCCAGGGGGAAAATGCTGTAGTAACATAATTCTTTGATTTTATTGCAGTGGTATAAATATACGTATGTGTTGAGGTCTTCTCTATTTTATCCAACTATTTCAAAGACTAAGAGAATGAGCTGGTCCCAGATTATCATATTCAATTGCTACAAAAATGCAACCCAAGTTTACTACACTGTACACTTGGAAGGGTGGGAAAATATGCCATCCCCAAATGTCTCTTTGGCATAAGGATTTTTGAGCTAAAGTCACTTAACAAACAATAGATGCAAGAAGGGCATTCTAATCTCCCCTTTTCTTCCTGAAAACAGGAGATAAAAACTCCCATGTATAAGATGCACTCCCTGTACCAGAGAAAAGGAATATTCTTCCATTGGGAGTTAAAGCTGAGAGAATTAGAATTTTGTACAAATAGACATTGTTAAAATAATTCTTATCTTCCTTTAGCCTCTGTACATATTTTATTTAGTTTTTCACAGTCTCCTCTCTTTGTTTAACCTAATATGAAAGTATGTAGACTTCGTCACTTTTTTGAGCCTTCATTTCCTTATAAGGGTGCTTGTGTCACAAAAAAAATATACATTTGTATGTTTTCTCCTATTAATCTGCCAAATGTTAGTTTAACTCTCAGGCACAGGTAAAAAAAACTCTAAGAAGATAAAGGCATAATTTTACCTTCTCTATGACATCATTAAGAAAAATCATATTTAGTATATTTTGTAGCAAATTTACTTAGGATTAAAAAACAGCATAGCAAATCAGCTTCAACACTTTGGTAAATTTGAAAATGAGATTTATATATGTATTTATATATGTACCGAGGAAGCAAAAGATGCATGTATCCTTAGAGCATTTCAGAAACTGAGCTGCATGGAAACACTAAGAGGTAAGACATGCTTGGAGAGCAAAACAGTTGAAATATTCTTTACCTTAAGTGGAATAAATCCAGTGGGTTTCTAAAAAGACAGAGTATCTTCAAAGAAATATATTGTGGAGTTCAAGAAAGTTTTGGCTATTTATACTAGGTCTGCAGTGTTGACTGCAGACAACATACTTTAACATGTCAGCACGTCATTATTTTCTTTTTCCATGTCCTCAGAGAGACTGTAATACCTGATTTAAATGCTTATTTAAATAATGTATCATTTTCAACCTATTCTTCTGTTTTCTTAAGCTTCATCTCGGCTCCTGCTGCAGTCTATACTGTCTGGTTTCACAGGCTTCCAGTGGTTTGCCTGACCAGGGAGCCCCCTTGTTTACACCTTAAATTCCTAGTTCCATTTACAGAATTTAGAAAAGCCACTGTGAAGTTGGAATGATGTAGTAACTAACTCTGAAATATGCTGCATAATCGAGGTACTAGAACCGCCTCTTTATTCCAGCCAAGCCAGGATTCCAAAAAATAATTCAAGAGTCTCCAGTGTATACATTATTAGGTGTTCTGAGAGAAGTGCTGAGTCGTGGATCACAGAAGGTGATAAGGGCAGGGAAGTGGAAACAGTGGTGCTTCCTGGCAAACGAATAACATATCACTTCGCTTCAGATCCTAACCTCAACAAGGAATTGTGGAATTGTGTATGTGTGTCACTATAGGTCTCTGTGTTTTAAAAATCAAAACTGTTCCTCAAATATTCTAGTACATAAACATTATACAAAGAAAGTCGTTTACAACGATCTGGTGTTTATTTCACTAATATTATCCAGGCTTTTTCTTGCTGAGTAATGCATTCTATTCTCTATCATTACCATCTCTATCAGACAAATGCTTATTGATGATTGTTAAAATATTACACAAGAAGAAAAATATACTAACAAAAACTAAAATTTGAATAAAAATAGTATAAGTAGCAAATATTTAAAACATTCTAAAATTACCAGTGGACTCCTTGTGACAAGCTAAGTGTTGAACAATGATACATAGAAACAATATTTTATAAAACACTTGATTTTATAACTTTTGTAAATCTTTTAAATCCACTCAATTAATTTTACATTCATAAATAAACAACTTTGCAAAGTTCTTTTTCTATTGTACTGTGTCCCTGTTGAAGTTTTTAATCTAGTGCCTAATGTAGAGTCGTAATGAGGACCCTAATACAGAATACAGGAATCTCGGCGAAGTGACCAATGCATTAGCCTAATTCGGGACTACATCACATACCCAAAGAAGAAGCCACTTAAGAAAACTTTAAAACAGTGCAGATGAGATGAGGCCTAATAAGGATCAAGGGTTCTAAAGATGATAAAGTCTAATCTTCCTAAAGACGGGCAACTGTGAAAGAGTTTATAGTACATTTATTTATTTACTTATCTATATTTAAATTCAATTTAGTTAACATATAGTGTAGTATTGGTTTCAGAAATAGAATTTAGTGATTCACCACTTACATATAACACCCAGTGCTCATCACAAGTGTCCTCCCTAATGCCCATCGCCATTTAGCCCCTACCCCCACCCACCTTCCCTCCAGTAACCCTCAGTTTGTTCGCTGTATTTAAGAGTCTTTTATGGCTTTCTTCCCTCTCTGTTTTTTATCTTGTTTTAGTTTTCCTTCCCTTTCCCCTATGTTCACCTGTTTTGTTTCTTAAATTCCACATGAGTGAAATCACATATTTGTCTTTCTCTGACTGACTTATTTTGCTTAGCATAATACAATCTACATTGTTGCAATCCACATTGTTGCAAACGGCAAGGTTTTATTCTTTTTGATGGCTGATAAATATTGGGGTGCATGTGCCCCCTTTGAATCAGCATTTTTGTATCCTTTGTATAAATACCTAGTAGTGCAATTGCTGGATCGTAGGGTGGTTCTATTTTTAACTTTTTGAGGAATCTCCGTTCTGTTTTCCAGAGTGGCTATACCAGTTTATATTCCCACCAACACTACCAACGTGTTCCCCTTTCTCCACATCCTCGCCAACATTTGTTGTTTCCTGAGTTGTTCATGTTAGCCATTCTGACAGGTGTGAGGTGGTATCTCATTGTGGTTTTGGTTTATATTTTCTTGCTGATGAGTGATGTTGGGGTTTTTCTAGTACTTTATGATTAAAATATCAAAAATACATGAAAGTCAGAGATACAGCTTTAAAGAAAGTTTATCGTGGGAAAAGCATTTTCCAGGGAAGTTGGCAGAGTAGGAGAATGCTAGGCTCACCTTGTCCCACAGATACTCCCAGAAAACATCCACATCAGTACAAATAACCTGGAAAATAACCTGAAGACTGGCAGAAAAGACTCTCCACAGTTATAGGTGGAGAAAGGGCCACATCGAAGAAGGTGGTAAGGGTGGAGACACAGTGGAGAGCCAAACTGACCCCTGGCAGGCACAGAGAAGGAAGACGAAGAGACCCCATGTGGGGCACCCAAACTGGGAAGACAAATCCACATAACATCTGGCTTTGAAAATCAAAGGGATCTAACTTCATGATTTTTTATAATCAGTGGGGCTTAACATCTGGAAGTTTTAAAAAATTGGCAGGCTCAGCTCTGAGAGAGCCGTAGGAAACTGAGTCCCTGCCCTTAAAGACACAGTACAATCAACGGCCCTGCTGAGATACAACATAGAAGCATCAGTTTGAAAAATGCTTGGAGTATACAGGAGGTAGACTGTGCACTAATCTCAGAGTATGTGCTGGAGGGGCAGGGATCTTCGGGAGACTTCTCCAAGAATAAAAGAGCTGGCAGTTGCCATTTCCCTCCCCTCTACCCAAGCCTAGATACATGTTCAGCTGCAGGAACCAGTGCAGTGCAAACAGTCTCCCCCCTACCTTGCTAACACTGTGCACCCCACCCCAGGGTTCTGTCTCAGACCTGTCCCCGTCCCCACCCTTTCCTGGCCTCAACAGTTTTCCAAAGCTGCTGAAAGTCCCCTCTCAGAATGGACCAGTGTAGATCTTCTGGAACCATGCACCTTGCCCCTGTGACCTCCCGTATAGCTGCCTTGCCAACATGCTCTTGGTAGGGGTCCATTCAAAGCAGCACCACAAGTGTGGTAGTTTGCAAGCAGCCCTGACAGGGGATAGCACCACCTCAAAATGACTCCGGCCGTGGGAAGAAGGAAAGAAAACCACAGTTACCAGTTCAACATTGGTCCCAGAAGTGGGCTGGGGGCAGATAGTTGGTCGGACTATAGACTTTGACCGCCAATGAAAGCTTCTCAGAAATCAAAACAAGGAAGTGTCTTGGAGCTCAGTGCGATTAGAGCTCTAGCATATGTCTGGTCTGACAACTCAAGCCCAGTGTGGCTCCAGAGTGGCCCACTAACAACACAGGGAACAAACCCTGCCCACAACAAATAAAGAGAGCCATTTCAGATGACTGGACTGAAAGCAAACATGGCTTAGCCACAATGGTAGGGTGCACATAGGAGATACCCTTAAAGTGCCAGGTGAACAGAGGACTTCACACTATAGGGCACTATAGGACCTCTTTTTCATAAGGCCAGTACTTTTAAGAGCAGGAGATATAGCAGGCCTTCCTAACACTCAGAAACAGACATAGAGCATTAGACAAAGTGATGAGACAGAGGAAGATGTCTCAAATGAAAGAACAGAACAAAATCAAAGCAAGAGAGCCAAAAAAAATGGAGATAAGTAATATGCCTGACAGAGAATTTAAAGTAATGTCATAACGATAGTCACTGGACTTGAGAGAAGAGTGGAGGACCTCAGTGAGACCCTCAGCAAAGAAAAAGAAAACAGAAAACAGAATAAATCATAGACAAATAACTCAATAACTAAAATTATAAATAGATAAATAGTGGACTAGTGGAAACAGAAGAATGGGTCAGTGACCTGTAAGACAGAGTAATGGAAAGCAATCAAGCTGAACAGGAGTGGGAAACATAAACAAATAAATACATAAATAAATAAATAAATAAATAAATAAATAAAGATTAAGGAAACACAGCAGCACCATCAAGTATAATAACATTTGCATTACAGTGTCTCAGAATGAGAAGTGAGACAAAGGGGAAAAGAAAATGTATTTTGAATAAATAATGGCTAAAAACTTTCTAAATCTGGGGAAAGAAACAGAAAGTCAGACCCAGGAGGCACAGAGATCCTCCAAAAAAAATCAACCCAAGGAGGTCCACACCAAGACACATTGTAATTAGAATGGCAAAAACTAGTGATAAAGAGAGAATTTTTAAAGCAGCAAGAGAAAAGAAAACAGTTACATACAAGAGAAACTCCAAAAGGCTATCAGCCGGTTTTTCAGCAGAAATTTTACAGGCCAGAAGGCAGTGGCATGGTATATTCAAAGTGCTGAAAGAATAAAACCTACAACCAAAAATATCTAGTGAGGATATTATTCTGAATTGAACAGACAAAGAGTTTCTGAGACAAACAAAATCGAAAAGAATTCATCATCACTAAGCCAGCCTTATAAGAAATATTAAAGGGGATTCTTTGAGTGGAAAGAATATAAGCAGGAGTTAGAAAAGTAGGAGGCACCAAAGCAGTAAAATTGAGAATACTACAAAAAGCAGTCAAGAGATTTATAAAATAGAAGGATGTAAAGTATGACACCATATACCTAAAATGTGGGAGGAGAGAAATAAAAATTTAGTGCTTTTATAATGAGTTCAAACTTAAGTGACCATCAACTTAATATAGACTGCTATATGCATAAGATGTTATATATAAACCTAATGGTAACCACAAATCAACACTTGGTAATAGATATGTAAAATAAACAGAAAGGAACTGAAGTATATCATCAAAGAAAGCCAGAAAACCATGAAAGGAAAACAAGAAAAGAAAAGAGAAGAACTATAAAATAAGTGACAAAATGGCAATAAGTACACAGCTATCAATAACCACTTTGAATGTAAATGGCCTAAACACTCCAGTCAAAAAATGTAGAGTGATAGACTGGATAAAAAAGCAAGACCCAGTGGTATCTGGATGACATAGTTGGTTAAGCGTACCACTTAGGCTTAGGTTATGATCTCACGGTTTGTGGGTTCAAGCCCCGTGCGGGCTCTGTGCTGACACTGTGGAGGATCCTGCTTTGGATTCTCTCTTTCTCTCTCTTTCTCTCTTTCTGCCCCTTGTTGATTCGTGCTTTCTCTCTCTCTCAAAATAAATGAATAAACATAAAAAAAAGCAAGACCCATCTATACACTGCCTACAAGAACTCATTTCAGACCTAAAGACACATGCAGATTAAAAGTGAAGGGACAGAAAAGTATTTAGAATGCAAAGGAAGTGCAAAGAAAGCCAGGGTAGTAACATTTATATTAGACAAAATATAATTTAAAGTAGACTATAGCAAGAGACAAAGAAGAACACTACAAAATCATAAAAGGAACATTCTAACAAGAAGATACAGCAATTGCAAATATTTATGCACCTAACTTGGAACACGCAAATACATAATGAGCTAATAACAAACATAACGGAAGTAACTGATAATAACACAATAAGAGTAGGGGACTTTAACAATGCACTTACATTAATGGGTAGATATATTATCCAAAAAGAAAATCAACAAGAAAACAATGGGTTTTCATGACACATTGGAACCATATGTTGAACATATATATTCAGAACATTCCATCCTATAACAGTAGAATACACATTCTTTTCAAGCACACATGGAACATTCTCCAGAATACATCACATGTTAGGCCACAAAAACAAATCTCAACAGATTCAAAAAGAATTAGGTTATACCATGCATCTTTTCTGACACAATGCTATGAAATTATAAATCAACCATAAGAAAAACTCTGCAAAGAGTACAAATACATGGAGGTTAAATAACATGCTACTAAATAATGAATGGGCAAACCAAGAAATCCAAACAATAAATGGAGACAGATGAAAATAAAAAACACAATGGTCCAAAATCTTTGGGATGCAGAAAAAGTGGTTCTAACAGGGAAATTTATAGCAATACAGGTCTCCCTTAAGAAGCAAGAAAAATTTCAAATAACAACTTAACCTTAAATCTAAAGGAGCTAGAAAAAGAAAAATAAACAGGGACACTTGGGTGGCTCAGTCAGTTAAGCGTCCAACTCTTGATTGCAGCTCAGCTCATGATCTCACAGTCTATGGGTTTGAGCCTTGCATTAGGCTCTGTGCTGCCAGTGTTGAGCCTGCTTGGATTCTCTGTCTCCACCCCTCCCCCCACTCGTGGTTTCTCTCTCTCTCAAAAATAAATAATCACCACCAATGAAATGTTCTCAGGAGACAAAATAAGCAAAGTATCCTGTGGTTCAGTGCTATCATAGCTCTAGCAAATGTCTGGTCTGACTCAACTCAAGCCCAATGTGTCCCCTTGAGGGGTCTACCAACACCACAGGGACCAAACGCTGCCCACGACCAATAAAGAGAGCCATTTCAGCTGACTGGACTGAAGGCACACATGGATGAACCATGACAGGAGGGTGCACACAACATATAGGAGACACCCCTGAAGTGCCAGGTTCTAGTGAACAGGGCACATTGCACTGCAGGGCACTACAGGACCTATTCTTCACGTGGCCACTAGTGCTTCAGGAGGTAAACTTTGTTTTATAGCAGTTTTTAATTTCTGTATACATGACATAAATACTCTGGCTATGACTCATTTCAAAGTATCAATGTGGTGACATTGAACAGAGTTGGGAAAAGAAGCATACAACTGGCTCTTGTGAGCTAGTGGTAGCCAACTCTAGCATATCCCTAGCTTAAGTATATATTTTATTTATTTTGAGAGAGGGTGAGTGGGGGGGGGCAGGGGCCAAGAGAGAAGGAAAAAGAGAATTCCAAGCAGTCTCAATACTGTAGTGCAGAGTCCAATGGAGGGCTCAATCTCACAAACCTCAAGGCCATGACCTGAGCGAAAATCAAGAGTCAGACACTTAACTGACTGAGCCATGCAGGAGCCTTCTACTTTTTTTTTTTAAAGAAAATTCTGTATTGTACTCTGTTCCTCTCTCCTGTAAACTATTAACATGCAAATAAAGTGTACTTCATAGAATATTCATAGAAGATTAATATCTTTTTATTAATTAGTGTGAAATGTCAAGTTTTATGAATATTATCAAAATAACTTTCCATGTTAGTAAAAGTATATAAAATGATGGTTCTATATAGTCATAGAAATATAGAAATTGATTCTAAAAGAAAATATACAAAACTCCAAAACTGAAAGTAGGCAACATCAAGGCTACAATATTTGTTGATCTTTTGTACCCAGCACTATCCAAGATATAACCAGGTAGAAACCCTTATTTGTTGCTTTAATATGTCAGAAACTTATCATAAACTTACACCATGTAATCACCTCAAAAATATTTGATGAAAATGTTCTCATTTTACAGGTGATGAAACTGAAGCATAGCAGTGTTCCTAATTTGTCCAAGATTATAAAATAATCAGTTGTAACCTGAAACCAAATTTCAATGGTGTCAAAATCTATTCTTTTCCCACTGTGTTTGTATGATTAATTGCCCTCAATAAATACTTTTGAAGGTTGTATAAAGCTGCACATATTTAGAGATGGAAGAAAACACTAAACATTCTTTATAAACTTAAAATGCAGAAGAGAAGAGACACATGTGGACAGAAAACTGAACTTTATCTCGGTGGCTTGGGTTTCTCAAGCTTAAATAATATATTTAAAACCCAATGATGGCCAATCTAGTCTGAGAGAACAAAATCTTTGGACAATGGGAAACATGGAATTTTAAGGAGAGAAAAGAGTCCATGTTCTATGCAGATAGCTGACCGCAGCGTGAAAGGCTCAGTGAGAGGAGTTAGGAGACTATGGCAGTTGTCCAAGAGAGAGACTAATATAAGGCACAACCATGGAAAAGATGAGGTTGGATCAAGAAGTATTTGGAAGGTATAAATGACAGGGTTTGCCCTGATTTGTTGTAAAGGACAAGACAGAGTTGGAGATAGTATTGTTGTCTTCTCTAGCTGGGAAGAAACAAATGCTGGAAGCTGTTACGGTTTTCCTGCCTGACAGCTGTCTTCTTTCTCTAGAGATGGCTGTTGGTTGAGGATAAGAAAAGGCTGACTCTCACTTTAAAGAATGAAAACTGAAATTCAGTTTATGCTTCTGTATCAGGCCAATGCTTTATTTGAGGACACATTCTAGTCTTTCCCTTTTTTTTCTTTACTTTATTTTCCCCTTATACTCTCCCAAGAAATATTCACATCTGATTTCTTATTCCATACTCTGTTCCAAGGGGACATGATCCAACACAGGCATTAAGGGTATATTAATTTCATTACTGAGAAGTGAAGGTATTATTTACACATTGATAGCTGT
The DNA here is from genome assembly GCF_016509475.1 of Prionailurus bengalensis. Taxonomy (NCBI): domain Eukaryota; kingdom Metazoa; phylum Chordata; class Mammalia; order Carnivora; family Felidae; genus Prionailurus; species Prionailurus bengalensis. The sequence continues at coordinate 149,835,487 of NC_057343.1, read as the reverse complement.
ATTTTGTTCCCAACATTTCAGTTGTGATCTTAGTCTCCAGTCTTTCCTGCAGGATAGAGCGAGACTTTAGAAGAGAGTTACCCCTGTTAATGGGTTTGTGATTGGGTTTCCCAAACTCTTTGTGTTTTAATTAAAGATGATTAAATACTTTATTATCCACAAATGTAGATACTTAACATGTAAATAAATGAAGTATTCTTGCATCGTCCCTCTTGTATGATTTAGCTTGAAACAACATGATAGTCTAACCATTTTTCATATGTCTAATGCAAGAGTTTCCTTATCAGGAATCAACACAAAATAGATAGCCTAGTTGTCTAGTTTGTTCTCCTACCTCTTCCCTCCAAAAATAAGATGACACAGATAATACAGATTATTTTGTTTTTAATGGAAAAGATGTAAGTCTTTCATAAGCATTCATAGATAGCGATTTTATAGAGAATATTCTCATACTTCTTTAAATTTTCTGTATTTTGAAAATTTTATTTCATAATACCTCTTTTTTAGTTTTAAAGAAAAGAAGATGTTTACAAATACATATGAGTATGATTAGTGAAAGATTACTGAAAGTATATCTTTAGTTTTCATGGCTTCATTACTGTGTTGAGAGCAGGAATTTTCATATGCTTAATCATTTGCCTTGGCTGCAACTTATCTGTGAATTTGTATTTATTATCTGCATGAAAGGTTTGAAAAACCCACTATGATCGCCTTATGTATAGAACATTAACTTCCTCAAAACATTAAACATCACTAGGACTTGAAAATTTTGTTATGATCTAAGAGGAAAAACCCACTTTTCTTTCTGAATTAATAATGCAAACAATGGAATTAAAGGTGATTGCCATTTTGTCCAGCCCCCATTTGTCACTTAGAAACTTTATGCTATTTTAATGCTAATATCAATGGAGTTCTATATTTTAAAGAAAATTTACATATTACTCAAGTAGAAAATGTAATCTTATTTGGTCAGATATTTAGTTAAAATCTCTTGGAAAAGACATTCTTGGCAACAAGATAACCCTGTTTTCTCCATCTGTTAATGGTATTCACTGAGATGTTCAAATCAGAAATATGGGAATCATCTTTTTTTCTCCCTTCTCCTTTACCTTGAAACATGGACTATAGCATACATTGCTAAGTACTAATTATTTTACCTTCAAAAATTATCTTGAATCTATATACCTTCTCTTTATGTTACTGCTAATACTCTAGCTTGAGCCACTATCATTGCTCATCTAAAATGTGAAAACAGAACTCTAAATAATTAGCTTCTTCGGGGAGCCTGGGTGGCTCAGTTGGTTGGGTGTCGACTTCGGCTCAGGTCATGATATCACGGTTCATGAGTTTAAGCCTGGTATTGACCTCTGTGCTGACAACTCAGAGCCTGGAGCCTGCTTCTAATTTTGTGTCTCCCTCTCTCTCTGCCCCTCCCCCTCACACTCTCTGTCTCTGTCTCTCTCAAAAATAAATAAACATTAAAAAAATTAAAAGAAAATAATATTTAGCTTCCTCTCTTGCATTTTCTGGTGCCATTTTTCTAGCAGCCAAGGGGTTACTTTTACTAACTTATATTGAGTATTTTTTAGTTTTTTGCTTATGAATTTTCAACTTAAACTACTCATACTACTTTGAATAGTTTGGAAACCTTACTGTCATGGGTTGAATTGTGCCCCCAAAAGATATATCCAACTCCTAACTCCCTGTGCCAGTGAATATGAACTTACTAAGAAATAAGTTTTTGTAGATGTAATTAAGCTAAAGATCCAAAAATGAGATCATTATGCATTCAGAGTGGATCCTAAATCCAATGATTGGGGTCATAAGAAGAAATTCACGACAAAGGGAAACAGAGAAGAAAATGATAAAATGATAGAGGCAGGGATTAGACAATCAGAAGCCAAAGAATGCCAAGAATCTCTTCAACAGTCACTAGAAGCTAGGAACAAGGAATGGAATGGATGTTTCCTGGGCACCTTTAGTGGGAGCAAGGTCCTGCAGTCACCTTGATTTCAGACTTCTGCTAATCAGGATTGTCAGAGAAAATTTCTGTTGTTTTAGTCACCAAGTTTGTAGTAATTTGTACCAGCTACCCTAGGAAATGAATACATTCTTATCAGCCTACAAATGTCAGTGAACTCTGGTCCTTGGTATACAAACCCAAACCTCATCTTATACCACTCTCCCTTTTCATTTATTACACTCCAGCCACACTGGCTGTCTCTGTTCTTATAATGCACCAGAATATTTTCACTGGCTATACACCTTGCCCAGAATGTTCTTTCCCCAAATCTTTTCGTGTACCGTTTGCCATACTTCAGGTCCTAGCTTAAATTTAGTCATCTCCCAAGTAAGAATACCTTCATCAATATAAAAGTTTCCTTTTTTTTCATTTTTAAATGTTTATTTATTTTTAAGAGTGAGAGAGACAGAGACAGAGACAGAGCATGAGTGGGGAAGGGGCAGAGAGAGAGGGAGACACAGAATCCAAAGCAGGTTCCAGGCTCTAGGCTGTCAGCACAGAGCCCCATGTGGGGCTTGAAGACCTGAGCTGAAATCACTTAACTCACTGAACCACACAGGCACCCCTAAAATTTTGCTTTTTATGTCATCATCAACTGTCATAGCACCTAGTTGATGTCCTTCTAGCAGTTTCAACATTTGGAATTTTTGTTATTTGTTTATTGGTTATGTTTCTGATCATCCCGTACAATTCTTGAGAGTAAGAAATGTGTATTTTCACACAGTACTCTATTTCCAATGCCTGGCAGAGGGCCCAGCATAAAATACCCAACAAATGTATGCTAAATGAGTGAATGGCTGAAAGAATGAAGTTTCTCAGTTATTGAGAAAAGGATTTAATATGTCTTAAGGACAAATGTGCATTTATTTTCGGACATATTAACTGCAAGTGGAAATTTACTGGAAACATTTTATTAAGTTAACAAAGCAGCTTTCATCACTGCTCTCACAATAGCTTTTTCCAGTTCTTAGTTAAAAACATAAACCTAGGAAAACTTGGACTTGAAATATTTATATCTTAGAACTCATATAACTCTTCTGCTGCCAGAAAATTTCCTCTGTCTCACAAAGTTGTGCTGCAATGTCGCATTTCAAAAATAGGTGTTGCAATTTTGCATATTGCATAATTCAATCTGAAATCAACCTTAAGGGATATCAAAAAAATTGAGAATCCAGCTTTATCAATACTTACACATTGCTATTTGTCTTAGAAAATAAGAATAAGTCTCTTAGAAGAATAGTGCTTCATCGGGAATGAAAACTAGAGCCATTTCATGACAATAGATAATCTTACCTAGTTGTGTTAAATTAACTTATGTCAATCATTTAAAGTTATTTGCTGAGGTATAAACTAAAACATTCTTTGACTTATGTTAATGTTAGTTAATGTGAGAATAAGAGGTTTGATAAATATGTAGTTAAACAGTCACAGGAGTAAAACAAATGCTATACTGAGGGAAAGAGTGTTAAGGCCAAATGTCTATATTTTGTGACATTTCCTTGGGTACATAAAGCCTCGTGCTTGAAAGAGTTAAACTTATTTTTCTTTTTAAATTGAGCTAGATTAATATAAACAATAGGTGTTTAAAGAATCACACAGGGTAAAGCTAAGTAGGTGAAACTTTCATACCTAAGAGACATATAATTTATAATTTATACATTTTTCATGTCAAAATTTTAAGGTCTTACTGATTTATTTATTTAACGTTTTCCTCAGATGGACTCGGTACCATTTCTGGAAGAAAATGTAAGCAAATGTACTGTTTTGCCTTTTCTCTAGAATCAGCATATTCTCAGAACTAACCATCCCTGTAAATATCACTTGAGACTAAAAAGAAGCAGCACAGAATACAAGGTAGCATCAACTATCTAAGTGAATTTCATTGTCTGTATAATTATGTATTGTATCATGGGATTTTTTTGTGCCATTACCATGGAACTAACTGCAAACTCAAATAGCAATGTGTTTCATTATTCTTTGACCATTTCCTGACCTGGAAACTATTGGTATTTACATTACTTGATGTCTGGTGAAATATATACTGATTTAAAAGTTACATGAGGTGCTAGCCAATCTCCAAGAGGCAAAAGATCTCTACCTCCTGAAATTCATTCCTTTGTGTTGTCCTCTCTTACACAATGTCAGCATTGGCCTATGTGACCAATAAATATGGTAGAAGGAATTGTATGTTACCTCTCACATTATGGCTTCCCTGTCCCACTTTTCTTTCTTTTTTTTTTTTAATTTTTGTTTTATGTTTATTTATTTTTGATAGACAGAGACAGACAAAGCACAAGAGGAGGAGGGGCAGAGAGAGAAGGAGACACAGAATCTGAAGCCAGCTCCAGGCTTTGAGCTGTCAGCACAGAGCCCCACGCGGGGGCTCCAACTCACAAACCGTGAGATCATGACCTGGGCCCAAGCCGGAGGCCCAACCGACTGAGCCACTCAGGTGCCCTCCCCCCCCCTTTTCTTTTTATCTCCTTAACCCCTTGTTCTAGGAAGCTTCAAAGTGCAGGCAGCTGCCATGTTCTGGGGAGAGGTCCATATAGTAAGGCGCTGAGACCTCTTGGTAATAGGTAAGATGGAAATGTAAGCTTGGAAGAAATCCTTTAGCACAGGTTGGGCCTTCAGATGACTGCAGCCTTGAACAACATCTAGACTTCAACTTCATGAGAGACTCTGAACTAAAGCTGTTCAACTAAGCCACTTTAAAATTCCTAAATCACAGAAATGATGAGATAATAAATATTTGTTATTTTAAGATGACAAATTTTGGGGTAATTTCATACACAATAGATAACAAATACATATACCATGTACATAGCCATCTATACCAGATTTTGTTTAAAAACAAAATTATCATGATTTGGAATAAGAAGCAATTGCAAAAAGTACATGAACTAACTATATAAATGTTGTTGAAGATTTAGAGGAAACACAACCTAACCTCAATTAACTTGATCCAATTAATTTGCCAGTCAAATCTTAAATAATTAATTTGCCAGTCAATAATAATAATAAATAATTAATTTGCCAGTAAAATCTTAAATAAAATGGCTTTTATTATGTTAAAAACTTTAAATATGAGAATGTATGGATAACTATCAAAGGAGATTTCATTAATGCTTAGCTATAAATAGATTTCTAATTATGAACCATAATTTATAATATTCCAATTTTTGAATTAATACCTTTAATTTTAAAACTGTGCCTATTAAGAGACAGAGAAAATATTCTTTAAGATGTTTCACTTATTTTACATTTCAGTTATTCTAAAACATTATATACAGGACCTAACTTTCCTGCTTATGGGTGTCCAATAGCAATTTGTAAATATTTCAAAAATACAAGTATTATATGTAGGTAAAAACAAGCTGACAAACATATAAAAACTACTAATAGGGGCGCCTGGGTGGCTCAGTCGGTTAAGCGGCCGACTTAGGCTCAGGTCATGACCTCGCGGTCCGTGAGTTTGAGCCCCGCGTCGGGCTCTGTGCTGACAGCTCAGAGCCTGGACCCTGTTTCGGATTCTGTGTCTCCCTCTCTCTGACCCTCCCCCATTCATGCTCTGTCTCTCTCTGTCTCAAAAATAAATAAACGTTAAAAAAAAATTAAAAAAATAAAAGCTACTAATAATCTGTATTTTGATTATATCACAAATATTAATATGCTTTTCAAAAGTTTATTTATTTGTTTATTTATTTATTTATGAGAGAGAAAGAATGTGTACATAAGTGAGGGAATGGCAGAGAGAAGGAAAGACAGAATTCCAAGCAAGCTCCATGTTGCCAGGGCAGAGCCTGCTGAGGAGCTTGCACTCAGGAACCATGAGATCATGACCTGAACTGAGATCAAGAGTTGGATGCTTAACCACTGAATTACTCAGGGGCCCCAATATGCTTTTTTACTTAGTTTGGTGTAAGTAAAATTATGCCATGACGTGTAAGTTAAGTAATGATTATGTTTCTATATAAAATAAATATGAGTGTGGTGGGGTGCTATCTTTGTTGCTGGTTTATATAATGAAACTACAGTTTGAAGAAAATGTAATATTTGGGGAAATCCCAGTAAATGCTGTTCATATGAAGGATCATTGCAATATTTTGTAGTAGAAAAAGAATGCATGATGTGTCTCTCCTATTCCTTATCACATTCCAAAGTTGCATTGTTTAATGAGAACTAGGAAAGTTCTGGATAAACAGAAAAAGAAATGTAATCAGACAGTTATTTAAAAAGAAGCTCTAGAGTGTAAACTAAAATTTATGAAGTTTTTAAAGTCTCCAGTGTTTTCTGTATCTATACAATACTGATACTAAGTCACTGCAAGAAAAAAAAATCAGGAAAGAGTACGGGAAGTCAAAGGACAAGTGAAGCACTCAGGCCAAGGAATGACTAAGAAACTATTTCCATCACTAAGTGTGAAGTGACCAGCCTAGGGAGTAGTTAATTAATCCAAAACAAATGATACTAAGTGTGGGGGGAGGAGCATACCCACAGGGAAAACAGAAGAACACACCAACTTCCTATTCACTCAGGTGGGAGAGAGCCAGCCTCTTCCTTTGCCTTTTGCCCTTTGCCCCCTCTCCTCCAAGTGTATGCCTTTGGTCACAAATGCAAGAGCAATCCAGAAGTCAAGAAGCCCACTGGCACATTTTGTGAAGACCCTGTCTCCCAGGGCACAGAGAAGTGTAAAGAATGAAGATTGGATCTGGACCGAGTAACTAGAAATAAGCAGCACATATGCAGTCACTGGTAAAAGTTTGTGATAGTCAATAAGCTTTCTTTCTCATTCAACAAGCAGGAAATTTTTCTATTCTTTTGCGAATGGTAACAGTTAATAGCAATGTTTAAAGCATGAGGGTCTCTGTAGTTTGTCTTCAGTAAGTGACAAAATCCAACTGACTACATTTTGCATTCCTTATTAATCGTAACCTTTCCTTTGCACCCTTTTTTTAGTTTTCTACCATAATACTGTGTGCAATTAAACACAATCCTTTACTGAATATGTTATTATTCTGTTCTTAGTAATTACAGTGAATACCCTGTCATTAGGCAAAAAGGTAGGATGTTAATGATCTAATTTTAACATTATCATTCTAATTATTCAGTATGCTGGTCATGTCACTGATTAATTCTGTCACCCTGCTACGTATGCAATTAATAAAATTATACTGAATAAATACACCAGATGTTGAGTTGTGATGTTGAATATCTACATATTACCGAAGCATTTGAAACACTCCTAAATTTTGAAAAAAAAATAGATCTTTTTAACTCTTACTTTACTAGTAAATATTTCAAATATTTTTATGTCATTTTCTACTTATGCTAAGTCCAAAAATAATATTTCAAATTATTAGAATTTTATTTTATACTACCACATTCTTTATAACCTTAGTTCCTTTAATTCCTATTAAGATGCCAGTTACTTGAAGGCAAGACCTATTTTTAGTTTTTTTTTATTTGTTTTAGATCACCACAACCTAAAACAGTTGCCTGGCACATAGCAATATCTTAATAAATATTTTTATGAATGAATATATTACATTTCATGTAACATTTATTTCTCTTCTTAAGAGTTGAAATATCCTGAGTAATTCTAGCTATCATGTTGTGACAAAAACATGATCTTTGATTAGCTACAATGAAATTCAGGGGAGATAGGGATCAAAACATACATAATTATTGAGATATACTTACTATGTATTAACTACTATCTATTAAAAGATTAAAATAATCCCTTAATCATTTCTAAAATCCATGTTTCTGTACAGTATTTGTCACACATATTAATCCCTACCTAACATAAAATTTCATTAAACAGTACTGTTTTACTTCATTAACCACATATGCATTCTTGTATTGCTTCTCACATGGTAATTTTTTTTAAAGTAAAAGAAGTATCTGGAAGGTATGGATTCCTGGCGTCAATTGTTTAGGGAAGAATTTTTTGGCACAACACTGAAAATAAAAATTTCAACTTTTAGCATTTGAGAGAGAAATCCAACTACTCTTGCTTGGGCTCATGATTTATCAGCTGCAGACATTTGAGGATTTAGTAAGTAATGCTGGAGTGGTTTCAGGTAGTAAAGATTAAGATGAAAAGTTCTCTAACAGGGCAACTCAGAAGTTGAGTGAGCCAGGCACCTGATCCTCTGAAAGTTAATCTAAATCTACACTGCTTTCCCTGCCTTTTGGGCGCCAAAATGAAATGAAAGTCCTGTTTAAATATGCATCCTTACCCCAGCTACGAAAGGACAGGACCCTATGGACAAAATGTTACTCATTTTCTTAGAAGATCACATGACCGAAATAGTTAATAAAAGGTAAGAAATCACACAGGAAAAGAGAAATTTAGGGGAAATCATGGTGCTTTCGCTTGCATTCTCCTTATATTGCTGATCTGGGAAAATCAGGGCTTGACTGCATCAAGGAAAGTGCACAAAGAAAATTAATTAATTGATTAGCTTAATTTTTTTCTAATATTCTCATGGAAGTCAAACCTGGAAAGAAAGGAGAAGGATGACCCTCAATGAGTAGCCCACACTGAAGAAATCTATAAACATAGTTATTTTAAGAATTCTCTCTAGATACCTGCTTTTCCTTCTGTTTCTGTCTCTAGCCCTAACCTTCTTCTGATAGATTATTTCCCATTGGATTAAGGATTCGGACATTGAGTTTATAATCTGACTTCTTTATCTCTCAGACTCAGGATCCATATCTGTAAAATTAACAAATTCGATTATCTGGAATTTCTGCCCAAGTGAACCAACCTTGCTCGAGGTGTTTAGTTCATCCAAAGATACAGGAGGATGACCTCTCAAGAGTGCTTGGATTAAAAACTGAGGCCAACGGGGGCACCTGGGTGGCTCAGTAGATTGAGAAACTGACTCTTGATTTCAGCTCACCTTGGATCATGGTCCCAAGGGTTGTGAGACTGAGCCCCATGCTGAGCTCCATGCTGAGCATGAAGCCTGCTGAAGATTCTCTCTCTCTCTCTCTCTCACTCTCTCTCTCTCTCTCTCTCTCCCTCTGCCTGTCTCCCCAGCCCTCTCTCTCTAACATAAAAAAATAATGAAAATAATTAAAGAACTCCTCCCACAAAAAATTTGTCAATAGTAATTTATTCTAGCAACCAACTTAAGTGTTTCCAGTGAACTTTTAAACTGCCTTTAGTAACCTGGAACTATTGTAATCTCAAAGAATAACTAAACACTGAAGTTTAATTTCTGGTTCACTGGACATGAGCTCAGCAAAAGATGCTCTTTGAGTATACATAATTACACCTTATGTTCATTGTAGATTAAACTGAACATCTGACAGTACTAGCAAAGGAAATGAATAACCCTGAGAGTTTATCTCTTAGTCCTCTTGGTTCAAAATTCAAATTTCTAGAAATACACCTCTTTTCTATTGCATGTATTATTTTTTTTCTGGTAGAACCTAATAATAATTCCACTAATTTTGTTGATGTCAAGACCACTAATAAATATAAGAAAGAAATGAACAAACTAAATAAATCAGTTTTAACTTTTAAATGTTGCTCTGCTCTTAAAGTTTTATTTAAATTTAGTTCCATCCCATTCCATAGAGACCTCTTCTAATACATGAGACCTATGTCTCTGACTTGTTTGCAAATGTGTCTTTTGAACTAATCTTTTTCAAGCATTAATTTGGGCAGCTAACAGAAAAATAAGTTTCAAGATCTACTATAGCATCCTATCTGAGGCAAATTATTTTCTCCCATACTATGTCTGATGTCTGTAATTGGGTTTCTATGAATTTTCTAGAAAAGAAAAAAGTCTTTCACTTATTTGGAGAAATGTAGAATTTGTGGTGATGATAGCATATGTCTTTCTCTTTGGTCTGGTGTGACTCTGTAAAGATAAGGTCCAAGAAACACTACACTTAAATTAGGATGAGTTTTTGATTTAAAAATTGCAGTATAAAATATCTGGCTCTGTTAAAGTGCATATTCAAAACATCATAAAAATAAGTAACGGTATATATAGTGGGCAAGATAACACAATGGGAGCTGGGACTCCTGGGTTTTAACATTGATTTTGCATATAAACAATTATATCACCTCATATATATTTCAAAGCTTTCTGGATTTTTTACTCAGTGTTAGCAATAAAAAATTGGGACTGATTCCTCATGAATGGATTTAGTGCCATTATAAAAGAATTCTCAGAGAGAATGCCTCTTCCCCCATGTAAGAACATGGAGAAGAGACAGGTGTCTATAAACCAGAAAGATGGCCAAATATATAGGCACCTTGATATCTGATTTTCCAGACTCCAGAACTGTAAGAAATAACTGTTTGTTGTTCATAGAACAGTCTACGGTATTTTGTTACAGCACTCTGAATGGATTAAGAGAGAAATTATATGCAATTTAATTAAAAATAGTATGTTAATTGTAGAATAATTTTTTTAATTAAGAAGAAAAGGTGAAAATAAAAATCATTACTTGTCCTAAACAGAAAACCACTGCCTCCAGATTGATTTTGGGGATTGCAGTTTATCTGTCTGCATTTCTCTCTTTCTCTCTAAAAGAATGGAATTCTCTCTATATCTCATGGTAACCTAATATATTATAAATTTAACTGTAAATAGTAGACAATAAATCTAACTCTACATCTAAGTGTTTGAAAGTATAATTTTATGATTAGCTCATTGTTAGCATTTAGGTAACATCCACTATTTTTATACACTAAATCGATGCTCTTAATCAATGCTCTGTTGTTGTTGTTGTTGTTCTTCTTGTTGTTGTTGTTTTGAAGTAGTATAAACTTATTTTTTATTTTTTTATTTAACTAAAACAATTTTAATATTTATTTGTTTTTAAGAGAGAGAAAGAGACAGAGTGCGAGCTGGGGAGGAGGGACAGAGAGAGGGAGACACAGAATCTGAAGCAGGCTTCAGGCTCTGAGCTGTCAGTACAGAGCCCCATGTGGGGCTTGAACTCACGAATCACAAGATCATGCCCTGAGCTGAAGTAGGCAGCTTAACTGACTGAGGCCCCAGGCGCCCCTGTTTATTGTTTTCTTTTTTAAATTAAATCCAAGTTAGTTAACATACAGTGTAAAGATGATTTTAGGAATAGAATATAGTAACTCATCACTTACATGTAACACCCTGTCCTCATCCCCAAAACTGCCCTCCTTATTTAATGCCTACTGACCATTTAGCCCATCTCCCACCCAACTCTGACAATATAGTTTTATAGCTAAACATATTCTTATGTCTCCTTTTTTTTAATTTGCAAAATCTGGAAGAAAATGTTCATAAGTATTACACCATGTGATATATATTTTTCAAGTACTTTTCAGAAAGGTCCTTCATCAGGGTATTGGAAGAAAATTTCATAATATTTTGCTATTTGTACATAGAGGAATATTTTTAATTTCAATCAATATTTTATATTTTTCATTTTGAAATCATTTTATGTTCACACATGTTTGCAAAAACAGAACAGAGAGGTCCCAATGTACTCTTCAATGGTTTCCCCAATGGTTCCAACTTATATAATTCCCGGATAATATAAAATCTGAGAAATTAGTTTTATTATCATTTGTGTATACAGCTTTATGGCTTTTTATAACATATGTAAATTTGTGTAATCATGATCAAAAACAAGATACAGAATTACTCCATCAGAAGATCTCTCTAGTGCTACTCACCTACAGTCATGCCCATTCCCCACCTCTTCCCTATCTAGCAGCCACTAATCTGTTTCTCAACTCTATAATTTTTTTCACTTAGATAATATTCATATAGCATGTGTCCTTTGAGACTGGCTTTTCTCACGTGGCATAATTTACTTAAGAGCCATCCAAGTTTTGCATGTATAAATAATACCTGCCCTGCCTTTTTAAAAATATTCTCAGTAGTATCTTCATTGTATTGATAGCATTTGATTATTACAGCTTTTGGCTATTACAAACTTGTTATGAAGAATCACACAGAGGTTTTCTATAGATACAAGATTTGACTACAAAGTTACAGAGCATATGTGTTTATTATTCAAACAAGCCTTTTCTAATACTTCAATGTAAAAAACTTTCTCTGAAATAGAAAACCAAGAGTACATTTGCTGGATCATATAGTAGTTACATAAGCAGGTTTTTTTTTTGTTTGTTTGTTTTGTTTTCTTGTTTTCTTTAATTTTAATTTTAATTTTTAAAAACTTACATCCAAATTAGTTAGCATATGGTGAAATAATGATTTCAGGAGTAGATTCCTTAATACCCTTACCCACTTAGCCCATTCCCTCTTCCCACATCCTCTCCCGTAACCCTCAGTGTGTTCTCCATATTTATGAGTCTCTTCTGTTTTGTCCCCCTCCCTGTTTTTATATTATTTTTGTTTCCTTTCCCTTATGTTCATCTGTTTTGTCTCTTAAAGTCCTCATATGAGTGAAGTCATATGGTATTTGTCTTTCCATGACTAATTTCGCTTAGCATAATACCCTCCAGTTCCAACCACATAGTTGCAAATGGCAAGATTTCATTCTTTTTGATTGCTGAGTAATACTCCATTGTATACATATATATACCACCTTTTCTTTATCCATTCATCCATCGATGGACATTTGGGCTCTTTCCATACTTTGGCTATTTTGATAGTGCTGCTATAAACATGGGGGTGCATGGGTGTCCCTTCGAAACAGCACACCTGTATCCCTTGGGTAAATGCATAGTAGTGCAATTGCTGGGTCATAAGGTAGTTCTATTTTTAGCTTTTTGACGAACCTCCATACTGTTTTCCAGAGTGGCTGCACCAGCTTGTATTCCCACCAACAATGCAAAAGAGATCCTCTTTCTCTGTATCCTCGCCAACATCTGTTGTTGCCTGAGTTGTTAATGTTAGCCATTCTGACAGGTGTAAGGTGGTGTCTGATTGTGATTTTGATTTGTATTTCCCTGATGATGAGTGATGTGGAGCATTTTTTCATGTGTCAGTTGGCCATCTGGATGTTTTCCTTGGAGAAGTGTCTATTCATGTCTTTTCCCCATTTCTTCACTGGATTATTTGTTTTTTTTGGGTATTGAGTTTGATAAGTTCTTTATAGATTTTTGGATAATAACCCTTTATCTGATATGTCATTTGGAAATATCTTCTCCCATTCTGTCGGTTGCCTTTTAGTTTTACTGATTGTTTCCTTTGCTGTGGAGAAGCGTTTTATTTTGATGAGGTCCCAGTAGTTCATTTTTGCTTTTGTTACCCTTGCCTCTGGAGACGTGTTGAGTAAGAAGTTGCTGTGGCCAAGATCAAAGAGGTTTTTGCCTGCTTTCTCCTCAAGGATTTTGATGGCTTCCTGTCTTACATTTAGGTCTTACATCCATTTTGAGTGTATTTTTGTGTATGGTGTAAGAAGGTGAGGTCCAGGTTCATTCTTCTGAATGTTGCTGTCCAGTTCTCCCACCACCATCTGTTAAAGAGACTGTCTTTATTCCATTGGATGTTCTTTCCTGCTTTGTCAAAGATTAGTTGGCCATACGTTTGTGGGTCCATTTCTGAGTTTTCTATTCTGTTCCATTGATCTGAGTGTCTGTTCTTGTGCCAGTACCATACTGTCTTGATGATTCCAGCTTTGTAGTATAGCTTGAATCTGGGACTGTGATGCCTCCTGCTTTGGTTTTCTTTTTCAAGATTGCTTTGGCTATTCGTGGTCTTTTCTGGTTCCATACAAATTTTAAGATTATTTGTTCTATATTTGTGAAGAATGCTGGTGTTACTTTGATAGGGATTGCATTGAATATGTAAAAGATTGCTTTGGGTAGTATCGACATTTTAACAAAATTTGTTCTTCCTACCCAGGAGCATGGAATCTTTTTCCATTTTTTTGTGTCTTCTTCAATTTCTTCCATAAGCTTTCTATAGTTTTCAGTGTATAGATTTTTCACCTCTTTGGTTAGATTTATTCCTAGGTATTTTATGGGTTTCGTTGCAACTGTACATGGAATCGACTCCTTGATTTCTCTTTCTGTCACTTCATTGTTGGTATATAGGAATGCAACCAATTTCTGTGAATTGATTTTATATCCTGCAACTTTGCCAAATTCATGAATCAGTTCTAGCAGTCTTTTGGTGGAATCTTTTGGGTTTTCCATATAGAGTATCATGTCATCTGAGAAGAGTGAAAGTTTCACCTCCTCCTGCCCCATTTGAATGCCTTTTATTTCTTTGTGTTGTCTGATTGCAGAGGCTAAGACTTCCGATACTATGTTGAATAACAGTGGTGAGAGTGGACATCCCTGTCTTGTTCCTGACCTTAGGGGGAAAGCTCTTAGTTTTTCCCCATTGAGGATGATATTAGCATTGGGTCATTCATATGTGGCTCTATGATCTCGAGGTATGCTCCTTCAATCCCTACTTTCTTGAGGGTTTTTATCAAGAAAGGATGCTGTATTTTGTCAAATGCTTTCTCTGCATCTATTGAAAGGATCATATGGTTCTTGTCCTTTCTTTTATTGATGTGATGAATCACGTTAATTGTTTTGCGGATATTGAGCCAGCCCTGCATCCCAGGTATAAATCCTGCTTGGTTGTGGTGAATAATATTTTTAATGTATTGTTGGATCTGGTTGACCAATATCTTGTTAAGGAGTTTTCCATCCATGTTCATCAGGGAAACTGGTCTATAGTACTCCTGTTTCATGTGGTCTCTGTCTGGTTTTGGAATCAAGGTAATGCTGACTTCATAGAAAGAGTTTGGAAGTGTTCCTTCTACATGAGTAGTTTTTAAAGAAAATTCCAAGTTATTTTCCCAGAGTGAATGTACCAGTTTGCATTCCTATAAGCAATTGGAAGGTAATCCAGTTTCTCTGCATCTTCATCCATTTACTACTGTTGTTGTTATTATTATTATTATTATTATTTTAGCCATTTGTAACAGCACTGCAGGTAGTCTTAAGGGTTAACTTGTTTCAAGTAACACACTCCTTGCTTACTGACTTAAGGCCCTTAATCTGTAACAGAACTAATTTGCTTTCTTTGAGATTTGCGGACCATTGGCATTAGGAAATGTGAGAACAAAACTTTCCCAGGTCACAGAGGCCAGTAAGTCTGCTCGAAGCCACTTCAACTTTCTGATTAGCCCAGCAATATGTCAGCAAAATGTTTTTTTTTTCTTTTCAAGATCGCACAAATGACTTTACTGACCTCCCTTTGTGCATCTGGAGACCTTGCCCTTGTTTGCAGAAAGAACAGAGTACTCTTGCACAACCACCCCCAAGTACAAAGGAACCAGACCTTCTTGTACAACCACTGAGTACCAAAATAACTCTGTAGCTGGCATCTTCAAGTCTGCATGAAATATCATAGACCATTGTACTCTCTTAACTGATTCAACCCCTTTAAAAGTCTCTGGGCCAGGCAGAAACCTCAGAGCTGGCTTTGATAAGAATCTTCCTTCTCCCCAGATGGCTGGCCTCCTGAATATAGTTCATATTCCTTGCCAATCAAAACTCATCTCTTGGGGCTCCTGAGTGTCTCAGTCCATTAAGTGTCTGACTCTTGATATCGACTCAGATTCTGATTTCATGGTTCATGGGATTGAACCTCACATTGGGCTCTGTGCTGACAGTGTGGAGCCTGCTTGGGATTCTCTCACTCTTTCTTTGTCTGCTCTTCCCTTGCTCTCTCTCTCTCTCTCTCTCTCTGTCTCTCAAATAAATAAATAAACATTAAAAATAAAATTTATATAGAGAATCAAAAAAACCAGTATAGCCACTACAATACTGTAGAATAACAAGGTTGGAGGACTGACAATTACCAACTTCAAAACTTACTATAAAGCTACAATAATCAAGACAGTGGTATCAGCAAGAGAATAGATAAATTGATTATTGGAACAGAACAGAGCCCATAAATAGACCCACATAAATATAGTGAACTGATTTGTGGCAAAGGACCAAAGGCAATACAATGGAACAAAGATAGTCTTTCCAGCAGATGGTGCTAAAATAAGTGGATAGCTACATGCAAAAAAAAAAAATTAATATAGACACAACCTTACACCCTTCACAAAAATTAACCAAAAATTGATCATAGACATAACTGTAAAATGCAAAACTATAAAAAAATCCCAGAAGATAGAATAGGAGAAAACCTAGAGGACCATGAGTATGGAAAAGATATTTTAGATACAACAGTAGAAGCATGATCCATGAAACAAAAATTTGATAACCTGGACTACATTAAAATTGTAAACTTCTGTTCTGTGAAAGACCATGTCAAGAGAATAAGAAGACAAATTACATCCAGAAAGACAATATTTGCAAAAGATACATATGATAAAGGTTTGTTATCAAAACTATACAAAAAATTCTTAAAACTCAATACAAGAGGGGCACCTGGTGACTCAGTCATTTAAGCGGCTGACTTTGGCTCATGATGTCACGGTTTGTGAATTCAAGCTCCGCATCAGTCTCTGTGCAGATAGCTCAGAGCCTGGAGCCTGCTTCAGATTCTGTGTCTCCCTCTCTCTCTGCTCCTCAGCCATTCACACTGTCTCTCTCTCTCAAAAATAAATATATATTTTAAAAATTAAAAAGAAAAAAAAACCTCAATACAAGAAAATAAACCATTTGACAAATGGACCAAAGATCTTAACTGACAACTTACTAAAGAAGATACACAGTTGGGGCGCCTGGGTGGCTTAGTCGGTTGAGCATCTGACTTCAGCTTAGGTCATGAACTCGGGGTTTGTGGGTTCAAACCCCACTTTGGGCTCTGTGCTGACAGCTCGGAGCCTGGAGCCTGCTTTGGATTCTGTGTCTCCCTCTCTCTCTGCCCCTCCCCTGCTCATTCTCTGTCTCTCTCTGTCTCTCAAAAATAAATAAATGTTAAAAAAAAATTTTAGAAAAGATACACAGTTGACAAAACAAGCATATAAAAGGATGTTCTGCACAAATGTTTTTAGAAATTAGCAAATTAAAACAGCAATGACACTACTACACACCTATTAGAATGTCTAAAATTTGGAACACTGGCAAGAGAAAATGCTTTTGAGGTTGTGGAGTAATTAGAACCCTCTTACATTAATTGTGGGACTACAAAATGGTACAGCCTCTTTGGAAGGCAGTTTGGCTGTTCCTTACAAAACAAAACATACTCCTACCATATGATCCAACAATCATGCTCCTTGATAGTTACATGAAGGAGTTTGAAACTTATGTCCACACAAAAGCTTGCACAGTTTGATTCATAATTTCCCAAACTTGTAAGCAACCAAGATGTTCTTTGGTCAGTGAAGAGATAAATTGTGATACAACCAATCAATGAATGCTATTTGGCAATAAGAAAAAAAATGAACTACCAAGTCATGAAAATATATGGAGCAAAATTAAATGCATATTTCCAAGTGAAAGAAGTCAATTTAAAAGACTACATATTATATGATTCCAATGATATGACATTCTGGAAAAGATAAAAAACTATACAGACAATAAAATGATCAATGATTGTCAAAGGTTGGGAGAGGGGGGAAAAGAGAATGAGTAAATGGAGCACAGAGGATATTTAAGTGAAAATATTATTTATGTTTATATAATGATGGAAACATGTCATTATACATTTGCCTAAAGCCACAGAATATACAACAATGAAAGTGAGTCCTAATATAAACTATGGATTTTGGATAATTAAGAAGTGTCATTAATTGTAACAAATGTACCATTCTGGTAAAGGATGTTGATAACGGGTGAGTCTATCCATGTGTGAGGGCAAGGAATGTATGGCAACCTTATTCTCAGTTTTGCTGTGAACTGAAAACTGCTCTCAAAAAAGAAAATCTTTATAAAAATGATGTTAATTTTTTTCTGTCCATCAAATTTATAGTTTATTCAAGCCTGCCATATTGAGTATTTGTCAAGTACTTGAAAGAGTCAATGTTCTAAATATATGTAATGCAGATTCTAATTGAGATACTGAATAAATTTGAATTTTCAGGTATTTCTCTGAATCATGTCTTGCCCTTTTGCATATAGTACATATTCATTGAATATTTCTAATTTGTTAGAACAAACTATAAACTTGATAGAAGTTTTTGGAACAGGAAAGAGTCTTAACTATTTTAAATGTTGCCATTCCTCATTCATGTTGGTTATCTTAGAGATGAGTCTATCATACCGCCTATTAGATTTGAATAATCGAAATTATTTTAGTGTTGGCAGTCCTTATATTGAATGGATGAATGAATGAATAACAGAATTCTATGCTTCCTAACTTCACTATATACAATTGAAATAGTGGTATTTAGATTTTTTGGGAGGGAAAAAGACCACTTTGGAAGATATAAAGGCTCCAGTTAGATAGTAAAGAATTAATATGGTTGTGAGGTAGAGATGAAGAAGAAAGAAAGATATTCTAGGCTGGATAAGAGGAATAGGCAAACCTTTGCTTGAGTTGATTGAAATTTAAATGTAAAAAAATATGAAAAACAATGACAGATTTATTGTGGCATAATTTGAAATAAATATGTGATTCCTGTTCCATCCTATTTTTTTCTTGCCTCATAGCCCCTAAAAGCCTTGGAATCTTTGACAAATGTCTCTGTAGGCTCCTGAGAGGACTATGGCTGGGTCCTCCTGTATAGCCACAGGGGAACCAACCAAGTGATAATGAGTAGAGTCTAGAAACTTTCAGCTCCACCCCTTTAACCTCCAGGGAGGGGAGAGGGGCTAAAGAAAGAGGAACACCTATGGCCAAGGATTTAAGAAATCATGCCTCAACTACTGGCTTTGAGGGAGATTCTGCATTGTAAATACATGAAGGTTCTGTGAGGATGGCCCATACAGTGAGGGCATGGAAACTCTAACCCTTCCCTCCATACCTTGACCTATACATCTCTTGCATCTGCCTATTCTTGAGTTGTATCCTTTTATAATAAACTAATAATCTAAAAAGTAAACCATTTTCCTGAGCTCTGTGTGGTGTTCTAGAAGATGATCAAACCTGAGGAGGGGGTCATAGGAATCTCCCATTTATAGCCAGTCAGATGCACAGGTGACAGTCTTGACTTTCAACTGGCATCTGAAATGAGGTGGTGTAGTCTTGCAGGGCTGAACCTTCAACTTGTGAGATCTGGCACTAACTCCAGGTAGATAATGTCAGAATTAAATTAAAACATGTTAATGTAAGACATCCAACTGGTGTCCACAGAGAGTTGGAGAATTGCTTGATGTGGAAACGTTATCCCCACACTTACAGTGAGAAGTATTAGAGTAGAAGTATGAAGAAGAAACAACAACTTTTCACCTGTGGGTTGGAATCATGAATCATTTTCAAATTCAAGTAGAAAAGTACTGATTTGTTGCAGTGGGCTATCATTTTAAGTTATAGGGTAGTCATTTATAATTTCTGTCAATTCTGCTATAAGCCAGCATTTCAAAGATACTGGATTTGATGGATTATATATATATATACATACATATATATATCTTCACCAAATCCATATTACCTTCCGCCTAGACTTCTCCCAATATTCTCCTAAATTTTATCTCATCCTTCTGGCTACCACCTACTGTAATCTTTGCACTGATTCTCAAGAGCTTTTGTTATCCTCCCATTGCACTTAGTATAAAACTGGTCATCTCTAACATGGCCTCCCAGATCCTACATGATCAAGTATCTGCTCATGTCCCCAGGTGACATCTCGTGACATCTTCTCACTCTATGATCTAGGAGCCTAGTCATTCTTGAGTTTAGAATTCACCAGCAATTTCCCTCTAAGTTCCTATATATACAATGATCTACCCTTCATTTCATTTACTAGATTTTCTTTCCTCATTCTTCAAGTTTCAGTATGAATGTTGGTTTATCAAACAAGCCTTTTCTATAGCCCCAATCCAAGATGGGCCCCTTTCTTTCATGGCACTCTGTTCATTTTCTTCATAACAGTTATCGGAGCTCGTATTTGCATATTCGTTTGGGTAATTATTTGTTAACTGTTTCTTTCCAGTGAACTTGAAATGTCAGTGAGGCCAAGATCATTATGCTTCATGCAGCATGGAGCACAGAAGTCAGAAACTAATTGATGAATAAAACAACGAATATGTGAAATAGCACTTTATGAGGATTAGCCTGAGATAATTGTGCAGGATGTATTGGAAAGGAGGAATCACCAGGTAAGAAACCAGTTGAAAGGCTCTGGTGAAAGGCCTGGTATGTCCTTAGAGAAGTAGTAATATGATGGTAGAGAGACTAGAGAAACAAAGAATTTGAGAAACATATAGAAGGGAAATGAGGATTTTTTTTTTTACATTAGATATTAGGGTGCCAGAAAATATCAGTTATTTCTAAATGTTGTAATACCATTTAGGCATTTTAAGGTATTTTATTATTATCTGTAATTTGCTTTTATTTTCTAAGTTTTCATATTTGTACATTTATTTTTTATTCTCTATTCTGCATTTGTCTCTGTGTAGCTTAATCAAAATCAGTGACTTGGCAAATTATACTGTCATTAATAATCCTACAAGACATCAAAAATATAAATTACATAAGCAGTTGCATTAGAAGTTTGAGAAATACTGATTATGAATCATTTGCTATAAAAGCAATTTGAATATATTGTGCTTTATCTCTAGGAAAGGATAGATTTAAATTTCCATCCAAGTTTATGCCTAATTTCCTAGAATTGTTTTAATAGCATCCACTCTTCAGTTTTCCCATCAAAAGTGAGACTGTCCAGATTTGTGTGTATGTGTGTATAGGTATCTGTGTGTGTGTGTGTATAAAATTACTAAATTTTCCTAATTACCTTAAGTACATTTTCAGAAATAGACTGAATAGGTGTGGATTTTAGATAGTAGAATAAATCTAAGGTTTATACCCCACCCCCAGAAGAAACACTGTTAAATTAAGGCCCTTATGTTACATATAAAATTATTGCTGAATGAAGTTATTTTATATAAATAAAATACATTTATGTTTACATAATTATGAAATATTTGCAGAGGTATGAATGATGCATCATGATATTTAATATAGTAACAATAGTGATATTTGTTTAACAGTATTCTTTTGTGATGGAAACATAAGTTATTTATGTTTTAAGTTTTAAGATTCTTATAAAATATTAAATCTAAATTCTATCTCAGTGCATACTATATTCAAATGTGATGAGTTTCCTCATGAATAGGTCAACAGGAAAATCTACAGTCAGCCCACAGATGATAGTATTAAGTTACTGTCAGTGTAAGAAACTAAAATTTGTTTCATGTTGAGCTACTGGCTAACATAATCTGTTTTTAGGTATTTTAATGTCCAGTGGAATAAAATATGCCTAGTATACTATTCAAAACACATCCACCATTTTGATTATATTTTCTCAGAATCATAATGTATGTGGCTTTGTTGAAGTCATCATGAATGTTTTATATCAAAGAACTTTTTTAAAATGTTTGTATTGAGAGAGAGAGAGAGAGAGAGAGAGAGAGAGAGAGAGAGAGCAGGTGGAGGAGGGGCAGAGAGTGACGGACAGAAAGAATCCTAAGCAGACTCCACACTGACAGGGCAGAGCCTGATGCAGGGCTCAAACTCAGGAACTGTGAAATCATGACCTGAAATTCAATGTTTTACTGACTGAGCCACTCAAACACCCTTCAAATTTTTTGATTTGTGTGCTACCTTCAGCTTTCTCTTTATATAATAAAGCAAAGCATGTCAACATTGTTTCTAACCCAAATCTTCTCCTCTTCTGATAACCAGGCCTGATCTATGTTTCCATAGTAGAATAAGGAACATGATCTGTTTCTTGGTCTCACCTTGCCTTTCTACCTCTCTTCTCCCATTCACCCAGTTGCTTCTGTTTCCTCCTGGGTTAAAACGAAGTAATGTTTAGAGGTAAAGGGAGAAAAGCCACTATACTTAGCAGTTTTTTGTGGCCCTCTCTTATCCCCTGAAAGCTATTTAACACCTTCTGCCACAGTAGGAGTCCAAACAGTGGTTCTTTCTCTCTCAGGTTCTTTCTGTAGAATCTTTGGATACCCATCTGCCCCTTCCCTACTCCCTCCACCCACCTTGGACCCCTGAAGGACACCTGGATACTGCCTCGTCTGGCCACCTTTCCATGACACAACCTCAGTTCCTTAGCTCCATTATCATACTTCAGGGGTCTGTTCATCCTGACAAGCAGCCATTTTGTGAATGATCTTTGCAAGATGAGACAAGTCTAGCTATACTCAACCGTGTACATTTGACTTGGAAAACCTTCACTCTTGCCAAATTGTTGGTGAAATGCAGCTCACGCTAATGCAGACTTTTTCTTTTTTTTTTTTCACCCAATTGGCTGGGGCAGCTTCATCATCTATAATTCAACTCTAAAAAACCCATGTGTGTTCTGCTCTGATAGTAGTCAGCAAGTTTCTGCAGTTTACAAGAATCTATCTAGAAATAAGATGTATCCTTTCTGACAAGCACCTCCTATGACTCAGAGGAAGACTTTGCTGTTCTCTTACTTAGTTTGAGGAGAGTGCAATTTGTCTTTCCCCACACAGAGAAATGGAGAAACAACAGAATTGTATTCCCTGTAAAAGACAGGAAATTCCTGTTTAAGACAGCATCTTTTTTTCCCCCAACAAATCCCTTTCTATTATCCCAAAGTCAATTTCTCTTCTTTTCTTATATAGATCAGTTAAAATTTGGTAATGGGCTTAACTGTTCCAAGCCACATTTTATCACGCTCTAGGAAAAGGATCTACACTATTTATCGTATTTTCATACTTAACAATCACTCCTTGTCCTTATACAAATGACTGCAGACAAAACACTGAAACACTCATAAAAATATTCCATTTATCTATTTGTTATACATGCTCCTTATTGATAAGCAATTTGGGGCTTAAATATTTAAAATTAATATTTTCAATGTAGGTAAATGATTCAAAATATAACTTGTTAATACTGAAGAAATCATTACCTTGAATATGTATCTCCACTCTGAATGCTGAATGCCCTTAGGTAAAAACATAAACAGTTTTCTCTAGGTTTCTCCATTCTGACTGAGAGCTGTATTTTGAAAAAAAATTTATTATATTTAATAATGCCTTGATAAGTTATTTCTTTCCATTTGATGTCATCTACAGTCTCCAAAGGAGTAATATACATAGACATAATGTTTTAAAAATATTCTGAGCTATATTAATTTACACAAAAGAACATAGTCATTACAAAATATCTGTAACCTAATAAATTATGTTGTTTTCTTGCATGTGATTTATAGCAATTGATATAATATAGTTGAGATGGTTACATTTTCTGTGTCAACGTGAATAAGCTACAGTATCCAACCGTTTAGTCAAATACTAATCTAGTAGTTGCTGTGAAGGTATTTTTTAGATGTGGCTAACATTTATAATCAGGTGACTAAGTAATAGAGTTTACCCTTAATAATATGGACTGGTCTCAATCAGTTGAAGGCTTAAAGAGTTATAGCTGAGGTTTCCCAGATTAGAAGGAATTCTGCTTCAAGTCAGTTACATAAAAATACTGCCTGAGTTTCTAGACTGCCTTTGGATTTTGGACTTCTCAGACCCCACAACTGCATGAGTCATTTCTTAAAATAAATTTCTCTGTATATTTGTATCTATCTATATCTAATTTATATCTCTATCCTATTAGTTCTATTCTCTGGAGGACATTGTCTGATATGACACTTATATCCATTATAAAAGGCCATTATTCCTTTTATTTGTTCCTTTTTTAAATTCTGCAATGATCTGAGGTGATGGAAACAATATGTATTTTACTAACAGCATGATCATTCTTGTTTTGTTATTGTGGCCCAGTATAAGAGTTTTTTCCTTTTATCTTTTTTTTTCTTTTTATGAGGATTTTATGATTCATGTTAAAATCTAGACAAATGTGTGAACTAGAAAATCTATTTTGTATAACACTTATAAAGATATTATTGTATCTGCCAACTGTATACACTAGTGAAAAAGAAAACTTTATGGACATCTTGAAAAGTGAATTCTGTGAAATAAATGTGATTATTGAGATTCAAATGTGCAATACATGATATGGATAAAGATGACCTTTTCTATGTAGTTCAGAATGAAGTTGTAAGAGTACTCATTTTGCCTGAATGAAATTTGAAATCAATGAAAGAAAAAGAAACAATCGTTGTGACTGTCCCACTATGAATTGCCCAGTTAAAAGCACTATTTCAGATATAAGGACTGTGTATGACCTGCTGGAAGATATGTGGGGTCAACTCTGTCAAATATACAACCATTACCTGCGTGAACTGTTGGTGGGAGAATGAATGGGTATAATCTTGGAAATATGTACCACAAGACTTAAAAATGTTCAGACCTTTACCAAGTATGAATTACATTTCTAGAAATGTAGCCTGTGAAAATAGGGGGGAAAAGGAGGGAAAATGAGCTTAGTGATGTTTAGTAAATGTAATACTAAAAATGTTGAAGCCACATTAATTCTCACTTTGAAGGAGAATTATTATATTTGGAGCCAATCTTACTGAATTACAACAACTGCATTGAGGTACCCATTTATGACCATTAGATAGATTTAATAATTTACTTGAACATGAGTTTTTCAGAGTTTTTGGACAATTTATGAAAGAATGCTTCAGATTATCGTATAATTAAACTGAAATTATGAATAATTGTGGCTACAGGTACATTTGGCTGGCTACCAAATGACTGAAAGTTAAACTCAACATTTGGTTAAAACTGGAGCTACAGTTAAATATCAGCATCATAGAATAAGTTTATTGGCATATAAGAGTTAACTGGATGATATAAGTAAATATAATAAATTATGATACTTAAAATAATGTAAAATAGTCAAAATTTAATGTAACGGAGAAATGATAATTTCTTTATTTTTTAAAGTCTGAAAATATTAAATTGCTACTGTGATTTATTAAAAAGGACATTTATGTTTCTAAAAGGGACTCTTAACTCTAAGCTGATGGGTAGGTGAATAAGAGCAAGGCTTTTACTTTGGTTTTAAATCTACCCATAGACAGAATTGGCAATGGTAATGCTTCCACCAAGTCATTAAGCTTTAATTCTTATTCTCTTCAAAAGCGATTGAATAAGGTAAGGATTTATCTCCTGGACTACAAGTTTTGTTTGAAAGTGATTATGCACATTTACTAATGTAATCCTAAAAAGTAAAGTTTATGCATACCACTTGAAAAGATGATTTAGCACTATAGTCAGGAGTAGACTGTTGCCATCAAGAGTGGGTGTGTGTATACATATATACATATATTTATATATATGTACATACGTTGTTTTTGCATTCACTTGCTTATGTACATTATCACTTTAGAAAAGCTCCAAGTAAAATATTTTCTTGAGTTCCTTGGGATATAAATGTATTTGCATAAATATTTTCAAAGTTAATTTTTTACTTTTTAAATTACTTTATTTGTTTTAAGTTTTGAGAGAGCCAAAGAGGGGCAGAGAGAGATAATCCCAAGCAAGCTCCATGCTGTCAGCACAAAGCCTGACGTGGGGCTCAAACTCCTGAAGGGAAATACGACCTGAGGCGAAACTAAGAGTAAGAAGCTTAACTGACTGAGCTACCCAGAAGTCCTACAAAGTTTATTTTTTTGATATTATGAATATTAGTTGCTCAGAAAGATTAGGATTAATGTATAATTTAATATCCATTATTGTGATTTGTATTATATTCAACTGTGTAATCATTTTGGTTCAAAGGAGATAAACAATAAATGAGATGACATGTCTATGCTATATTTTTCACATTTTTACACTGACTGGATATGATGATGGTGACTTACTTGATCATGAATTGTTTGATCATGTACAGTTTGAGGAATGCCAGATATGACATTCAATTAGCCTCCTAAAGGCTAAGACCAAAATGAAGGCCAAATAGGAATTTTTGGCTAATTAACAAAACCAAAGCCAAACACTGATGTTTCCTTAGCCAGAAGTATCACATGGAGGCCAGGGGCATTTGATGGATCAACATTAAGCCTTGGAAAGAGAATGATATTGTCCTTTCACCACTGTGTGCTCTTATATCAACTTTTTTTCCAGAAAATATAGTGTTTATATGATATAAACATATAAAAGTGTTTATATAATATAACATACAAACATATAAAAGAATGGCACACATTCTTTTGCTTGTGTGTCTTAAATAAGTTGTGCCAAATATCTTCTGGTATGCAGGGTTACGTTAAGAAGTGAGTTGGTCTGTTTTCCTGGATGGCCAAATTTCATTACTTTTTTTAAAACTTTGTTTCTAAGGCATAATATAGACTTTTTATTCTTTGAATCAGCATTATTTTAGAACCCGAACATATAACATACAAAGTTTGAAAATTTTTGAATTTGAAAATATGAATTTGTACAACATAAAATTTCAAATATACATGCAATATTCAAGTGAACAAAATTAAAATGATAAACTGTAAATTTTCAAACCTTTTTGAAATTAGTACATAATAGTTCTAACAATTTTAGCAGAACTCTTAGTATTCTTTCCTTCTTCCTTCCTTCTCCTTCTTCTTTTTCTTCTTCTTTTTCTGGTGGTTGTCATCATCCTCCTTCTCCTTCCTCCTCCTCCTTCTTTCTCCTCCTCCTCCCTTCTCCTTCTCCTTCTATCTCTTCTTCTGTTTCTTCTCCTTCTTCTTCTCCTCCTCTTCCCTTTCTTCTCCCCCTCCTCCTCCTTCTTCCCCTTCTTCACCTTCTCCTTTCTTCTTCTCCTTATTCTCCTTCCCTTTCTTCTCCTTCCCCTTCTTCTTATCCTTCTTCTTTTTGTTTATTTAAAGTTCGTGTCTATAGGATAAATCCAAAGCATGCTACAGTTCATTTTACACTTTGGTTCCAAACAACCTTTTAGATCTCATCTCTTGTCATACCTTCGGAGCACTCTTGTACTCTGCCAGGGTCTTTTAATTCTAATAACACCAGACTACTTTCTATTCTCCAGATTAAATATATGCTTTCTGATATATTTGGAATTTCTGATCTCTGATCTTTTGGAATTTCCTCTGCCAGAAAGTTGTTCCTTTGGGCTTCATTCCCCTGAAGTATTTGTCAAAACTCTAGTCTTCAAATTCCATTCAGATGTTGATTTTTCCATCCCCATATATGTGGTCCAACACTCTGGTCAGAATTTATTATCTTTCACTCTGTGTTTCCATAGTCTGTTATTTATACCTCTCTTCTAGCTTTGAAATCCTTTGACTGCCTTTCAGTTCACTGATAACTTTTCATTTATTCACCATTTATTCATTAATTCAAAAGATATTTATTGAATGCTTGTTATATTCCAGGTGTTGGTAATACTAGTCAAAAAAAGTATATAGACTCAAAAATGAACAAACAAACAAACGACAATCCCAAAGTTATCTAAGTCCTCATGGCACTTAGGTTCTAGTCATGACTAACTTCTGAGTTCTTTGAGTGTTAGTGTCACTTTCTCCAGCGTGAAATAAAATGTCCTTCCTACATAGAACAGGTACTCAAAAGCTATGCCTGCCTGTTCCCCTTCCCCATAGATAACTATTTCTCTGAAGTTAACAAAAAGTTTTGTTAAACATGCCAATGGAGTGTAGAGATTATCTAACTATTATGAAGGATCTAAATAATTAAATAATAAATACTACTGTTTTAACAAATAGCCGTTAATCCATGCATGCTAGAAGTCATATATATATATATATATGTATTTACATTTATGTATTTATTTATTTATCAGTTGGATATTTTTTTAACACCTGTTAGGTTTTTTTTAATCACCTCTCCTAACCTGGGGAAAGAAGCAAATATCCAGATCCAGAGAGTTCCAAATAATATAAACCCAAAGAGACCCACATCAAGGTACATTATAATTAAAATGTCAAAAGTTAAAGACAAGGAGAGAATCTTAAAAACAGCAAGGGAAAAACAATTTATACAAGGAAACTCCCATAAGATTATCAGCAGATTTTTTTCAGCAGAAACTTTGCAGGCCAGAAGAGCGTGGCATGATATATTCCAAGTGCTGAAAGAAAAAAACTTCCTAAAATACTCTACCAGGCAAAGTTGTCATTGAGAATTGAAAGAGTGGTACAGAGTTTTCCAGAGAAGCAAAAGCTAAAGGAGTTCACTCAATCAGCCTCACACAAAACGTTAAAAGGATTTTAGGTGCTTATATCCAACGTATGCTTCTCTAAGTTAACCATGTCCTCAGGCATGTTATAACATCAGTATACATATTTTACATGTAAACATTGTCTAGTTTATACTTTTATGATGCAAAAAGTGTCCTGGGTAAGATCAGGGGCCTTTAAGACTTATGGAAGAAAGTAACATATTGGTTATAAAAAGACTTGCCTAATTTCAAAGAAAGATGGATAGCTTGTGTAAACCTTTATAGCCAGCTCCTTTATTAGTACTGATTTAGGTAGTAAAAGTAGACTGACCAGATAAACCTTGGAAGCAATTCCATCTAATCATATTGTGGAAACCTGTGAAGGTCATCAGTAACTTCAGAGAAGTTCCTTAAACTAACAAAACCCCTGTTCTCTTTGTATCACACCATGCTGAAACCATGCTACATTCTGGCCACACAATTCACTGTGTTTTACTTCTCCTGCCCCTGCATGCTGTTTCTCTCCTTTTGAATTCTTCTTAGCCATTATGAATTCTGAATATTTCATCTGCAGCCTAGACTTCACTATGCATACAACCCTCAAGGTACAACCAACACTTAAACTATCTAAACCAACCTCTGTATATCTAATCTCTCTCTTTATACCACTTTGAATATCCACCTACATGATCAAGAATCAAATCAATTTTGCAGGAGCTAAATTTGTATTCATAACTGATGTCACTATAAAATCCATTGTTCATCTTCGATGTGAGTTAATAACCTTATTTACTCAGGCCCCTGAGTTTGGAATTCACATCTTCATAATCCCTTGCTTGAACGTAATGATCTTCCTATTGTCATCTATGTATAATGTTCCTCTCAACCATTATCCACATTGCTAGAAATACCTTCCAGTTGCTTTCTTGCTAAAAATCCTTCAATGGCCTCCATTTTCTAGAAAAGAATATTTATATACCTTAGTATGAAATGCAATTCCTGGTCTCATCTCCGTCTCTTTCTCTAATCTTGTTTTTCTCCATTACTCAGCATTACTATTATTCTCAAGGTACAAGTATAATAGGATAATCTTTCACATCTATTAAGACTCGGTTCAGGTGACACCTACACTATGAAGGTTTTGACAGTCTCCTGTATTGAGGCAAAACTAATACATGGTGAAAAACTATTTAAAAATCTTCAAGTTATATCAGAATAGAAGATTAATTGAACTATTTCTCACCTAGACTGAAACTCCCTGTTGTATATGCAAATGTATTCTCGCTCTCTCTCTCTCTCGCTCTCTCTCTCTCTCTCACACACACACACACACACACACAGAGTTTTAAAAAGTGAGTATAGTACATGATGGTACTATAGTATGGTATACCATAGTCCTATGGTACATATTAAAGTTATATTTGTTGAAACAATAAATAAGATTTTAGAATAGAAGAACTTTCACATTTCCATATTAAAAGGGTT
Source organism: Prionailurus bengalensis (assembly GCF_016509475.1). Taxonomy (NCBI): domain Eukaryota; kingdom Metazoa; phylum Chordata; class Mammalia; order Carnivora; family Felidae; genus Prionailurus; species Prionailurus bengalensis. The sequence goes on along the minus strand of NC_057343.1, from coordinate 149,805,880 downwards.
TAGTAAGAAATTCACTTTGGGAAATGTTTCATAATATACTCAGTGAATAATTAAACCCTGAATTTATGGAACTCCCTTCCTTTGAACATAGATGTATGATATTATATTATATTTGTTTGTCCTTGTGTGTTTTTGAAATTATAAAAAAATGAACCTAGAATTTTAAAAGTACTTATGAAGAAAAAATATGTTTATAGACTGAGGAAATACCTTGGAAATGCAATAATCCATGTTATTGATGGGAGTATAGTAAATTGTATAATGTAATAACACTAACTTTTCTTTAAGAAAAGAACCGGAGTGTTTTTAACCAAATTCTGTATGTTTACTGATTTCATATCCCTTTGAGATTGAAAGCTTAAGAATGATTTGACTTTAATTCTGAGTCTCACAGTGGAATAAATCATAAATAAATTTCTTTACAGTACCAAATAATGCTAAATTTGAGGGTCAGGTTTAAAATACATGTTTCTGTATTTCCCTTTTATGTGTGTTTTTTATGTTTCTGAAGTCTTTTCCCTCCTATGATTTTGTGTGCATATACAAAAAGACCATAATCTTGAGTACTTATGTTTACTTCAGTATTACTTATACTGTCATCTGCCTTTTCATTGATGTAGTAATCACTTGATCGAATATTTGCCCATTATTTAATATAGTCAGAGCTAAGACATATTCTAAATGCTGAGAACTGGAAATACAACAATGAACAGCATAATGATGATATGAAACCTTATATATAGTAAGGCAGTTAGTAGTAACTATGCTAATGTGCGCTTGACTGCACTTGTGATAAATGCTACAAAAGGAAGGAAAGGGAACTCTGAGAGCATAGACCTATCCTAGTCTGCAGAGTCAAGGATGGGTTTTTTTGATAAAGTTACATTTCAGCTGAGAACTAAGCAGATTTAAATCTAAGAGGTTGGTGAGGTATTTCTAGGGAGTGGCAGGAGGTGTTTAAAGAGTTAACAGAAGTAAAAGATGTCTCCAGAGACATTAATACAAGTCAAATTAGGTATATAATTTTAGTGACAATTAAAATTGTTGCTTATGTTTCATTAATAGGTTAGAGATATTTTGCATTAAGATAAGTCATGCAAGGAAAAGATTTATCAGGTAAATTTAATGTAATCTTTGTTTAGTTTTAGATACAGATACTTTGGTATAATCACAAGGTCTCTGGAAAAATTACAAATAATGGATAGGTCAAATAACAACTGAAATGTTATTTAGACCAGACTTATAGAGTTACACAGTCAATCATAATAATGGCTCAGCACAAAGGATATTTTTATTTTATTGAAACATAATCAAATTTAATGTTTACTTTTATCAAAATGTTTATCCTCAATTCTTAAGTTTAGCTTTCTAATACAGACTTATGTGGCTTTACAAAAAACAGATACAAATTAAAGGGAACTAAAATGGATATTAAATGACAAAAAAAAACTGTTTCACTTAAAATTGGTTCCAGTAGAAAGAATTCCAAATTTATGAATTGTGTATAACGGGAAAGCAGGTAAAAGTATGAGTGGAAAAAAAAAAGATTTGTTGCTTTACCTTCAGTTATTTGGATCTCTTGTTTGTAAGCTATCTATCTTTATGCCACCCTCCTTAATTTAGTTCTATAATGACGAATTCACAGAGTATCAAGTGTTTCCCAATGAATATTATACAAAAGTACCTACTATCTATGGGAAAGAAAACATGAAGAATTAGGGACCCTCAGAGCCATAAAAATGGGGGCAAACCCATTAAAAATGACCGATATCACCTTTCTCCTAGGTTTCTCTTGTGACAGAATATTCATGTGAGAATATATTTGCTCATTGAATTTTTCAAGAAATAAAGTAAAAGAGCAGAGAAATGAAAAGCAGGTCATTTCTTCCCAACGAGTATCTATAATGCTAGTAGTGAGGTCTCAGTAGTTGAGAGAAACATAAGAAAAATGGAATGAATAAAATATAGGACAAACAGAGGTCTAAAGAAAAGTAAATGAGGTGTGAAAAACAAGAAGAGGGCATGAAACATAGAAACAGAAAAGAACACAAAGGAAAATAAAATTCTTACTTAAAATTTAAATAATAATGAATTTTCATCTATTCATAAATCATCAAACTATTTTGATTATTCATATTACTATGTAGCAGTTTCATAGCTAGTGTGGTTTTTGAACTGCTTCGAATCCAAGGCCATCAGTTTTTTTCTAATATAAAAGGTACACTATATAAAGCAAATGTAGTTATTTTCTATTTGAACACACTATATTACTTAATCATTGAGAAGAGATTATATCATCTGGACTAACTGGAAACCTTTCCCTGGGAAGGGAATATGCCACTGAAATGTCGGCCAACTTAATACCCAAACCCAGTCAAGTGCAGTCAAGACTCATATACAGCCTGGTGAGTATAGGGCAGTAGGTGTTTCTGTGTGTTAGCTGCATTTAAGCTTAACCAAGAGAGATAATGGCCATATGAAACAGTAGTCACATAAATGGTTGTAGGAAGTGAGATCTAGTGCAGGCGAAAGATGACTGAGCTATGTATCAACTTAGGACAGTCTGAGGTGATAGAAGTTCACTGGGGCAGACCCATGATGGAATAATTAAGGTAGAATTTTCATTTCAGAGAACTAGGCTGTCAAAGGTGTGTGTGTGTGTGTGTGTGTGTGTAGAGAGAGAGGTGAAGGTGGTTTATTACTCATAGCCATAAGTTCTCAGAAATTGCCCACAGAGCACAGGAAACCAGATGTGCTGACAGAAAAGGAGACTGGCAGTTCTGATTTTGTTATATTTCAAGTTGTGCAATTCCAGGCAAAACTCCATTTCCATGTCTAATCAGATGTTACATGTGTGGTTGGAAGGGCCTGGAGTTGCTGGTAATTTGTTTGTTTCAGTCAGATTTAGAAGTGGGACTTTAGGAGCTAGGACAGAGCAGATTAGGTAAGGAATGGAGATCTAGCTGTGTGAAGATAGAAACTGGAACTCTGGAGGCTAGGGCTTACAGTAATAAAAATAATAATACATATTGAGCACTCATACCATCCCCTGTGCTGATTAATTTATATGAATTGTTTTTCTTAATTTTCATGAGCATGCTATAGGGTAGGTAGCATTATTGTTCTCATCTAAATCATTAGAAAAACAGAATAAATGTCATGCTGAACATCACATAACTAGTAAGTGGTTAAGACATCATACAAATTATCTTTATTAGACTACAGAGCTTATATCTCCATAAGAACTGAAAAGAAAGTACTGGGCGCCTGGGTGACTCAGTCGGTTAAGCGTCCGACTTCAGCTCAGGTTGTGATCTCATGGTCCGTGAGTTCTAGCCCCCCGTCGGGCCCTGTGCTGACAGCTCAGGGCCTAGAACTTGTTTCAGATTCTGTGTCTCCCTCTCTCTGATCCTGCCCCATTCATGCTCTGTCTCTCTCTGTCTCAAAAATAAATAAACATTAAAAAATTTTTTTAATTAAAAAAAAAAGAAAGTGCTGAGGAAGACTGATTAGAAAACCACAAAAAAATAAATAAAAATAATACCACATTAACAACATCAAGGTCGACAAAATAAACAAATTATTTGGAAACAGATAAATACACCCAAAGGACACACATAATTGACTACAGTTTTCCCTAAAGGATTGGGAAAGATACAAAAGACTGTTGCATTTACTTTGGGGTTTTAGTACTTCATAGCAGTTTTTCATGGCTAATATCGTTATCCTCACTTTGCTGATATGGAAACTGAGACTTAAAGATAAGATCCTTGTCCGAGGTCATGAATTTAGTAGGAGGTAGATACAGTATTCAAACCAGACCAGTTTGTTTATTCTGTTTCAGAGCCAGTATTCTGAATGACTATACCATACAAAGTGTAGATATAAAAAATAATGAGGCTCAACATCCAAAGAAAATACAGAGAAAAGATCATGTCACTTTCAAAAACAAGGATGTTTTTAGTGAAAAAGGCAAGCAATGTACTGAGAAAAAAATCATTTTCAACTATATATCTTTTTTCCTTGCATGCCATTTCTCATGGCTTATTAAAAAAAACTACTAAATTTGACATCTATATTTCTGGTACATGATTAATTTTACTTCAATACAATAAATGTGCAAATCATACCTTTGACTTTCCAAATGACATTGTGTGAATTTTGTTTTCAATTATGTTTTCAATTATGAACACAGTCTACCTCCTGAGGTTTCCAGTTAAGATAAAAGGATATGTCACAGTGAGGAACAGTCAACTCATCAAGAGTCATGGTGCGAAGTGGGTTCTACGAATCCCTGCCAGATGGAATTATTTGTAATGATGAACGATCTCAATTTCTGTACAAGTAATTTAAAACTTATTCTCAGTTGTGAATGAATTTTGTATCATATAACAAAAATTAATTGTATCTGTTTTTAAATGTATCTATTTTTAATCGGAACACTTGAGACGGCATTTACTATCATTGGATGCATCACTGTTCCCAAATATTTAGTAAAAAACAAACAATAAATGTCTACTAGATGACGAAGCAATAAAGCTGAACCATTTGAGCAAAACACAATATATGCGATGCCAGTATCTCTAAAAAGAACTTTGTTTTTTACATAACTACCTATGTTTGATGGAAAAAATGATTTATGGAGAAAACACAAAACAAGATCAGTTTAGCTTTTTCTACTTTTTCTGCCCCTATGTCTCATTATAGTATCAAAAATAATTGGGCTGAACTGTTTTTTAAGGTATTTTTATTGTCCAGTTACTTGCATTAGGTCAGGGAAGATATCAGACGATGGTAATAGTTATTTAAAAAACAAAAAACAAAAAACAACAGAGTGGCCAGTACAGTCTAAAGGAAGTAACATAAAAAGGAAAATAATTAGTATGTCAAGTAGATAGGGTATCAAAGGACACTGTCAGAGTAAATAGGAGAAAAAAAAAAGCTTCACCTACAAGAAATTTCACGTGGATAGGTCAGAGGATACAAATTAATCACAATTGTAAAAAAAAGGTTTTTCCCCTTTATTTTTTTTCTTTGATAAATAAGTGAATACATGAGAAAATATTGTATTGCTGTTTATGTAGACTATGAGAGAACTGGCTTTTTAAAATTGGGACATGACAGCATTGCCTTAATTATTTGCTTTGCTTTAAATAAGTTATTTGGATAAAAATTAGTTATTTTTTTCTGGCATTTAACATTTCCTTTAACAAATGGAAGAGTTCTTTCATTTCCTACATCTAACAAAACATAGGTCATAAAAATGCAAAAAGAGATTATTTGACTAGGTGAATATATGCATAAAAAAATCATTGAATAAGTAATTGGTCAGAGTTGATGTGAAGCTTAAGAAAAAGTTAAAAAAAGAGAGAAAGAAAAGAAAAAATTCAAAAAGAGAAGGGAAGTTACCCTTTGTCCCTAGCACTCTGGCCAGTGTTCTACTAGAATGCAAGGTCCTAGTCTATTGCACTCTTGCCAGTGCTGAAGGAAGAGCTCTGAGGGGAGGTTGAGAGCTATTACTGCTATGAAAATGTCTTGTTCCAGCCATCTCCTTCTGCAGCGTACTTTTTAGTATCATTAAAATCAAGTTAAAAAGAACTACGTAAAATGTGGAAATGATGGGGGGGGGGACAGTCGGTAGGGGAAATTACAATCGTTTGAGCATTCATGTATGCTATAAGGTGGTGATCAGGGAAGATAAAAATATATATATATTTACAGAAAAGATAACTTAAAAACATGGTAGACAATTAATGTTACTATTAACTATTGGCATGTAAAGAAGTTACTGTATTTCAGATACCTAAAAAAAGGAAAATACTGAATTCGATTCTAATCAGAAAATGGAAAAGAAAATATGTTAAATTTAAAAATTCATTTTAGGGGCGCTGGGATGGTTCAGTCGGTTAAGTGTCCGACTTCGGCTCAGCTCATGATCTCACGGTTTGTAAGTTCTAGCTCGGCATTGGGATCTGTGCTGACAGCTCAGAGCCTGGAGCCTGCTTTGGATTCTGTGTCTCCCTCTCTCTCTGCCCCTCCCCCGCTCATGCTCTGTCTCTCTCTGTCTCTCTCAAAAATAAATAAATGCTAAACATTCATTTTAGACCTTTCTTCTTTTCCTAAGTACTTAAGGCTATAAATCTATCTGAAAGCTCTGCTTTATCTACAGACCACAAGTTTGATATGTTTTAAAAATTTTTATTTCACTCAAAGTATTTTCTAATTCCCTGTATGCATATATTTTAATTTAGAAGTGTGTTGGATAATTTATGCAAGCATTTGGAGAATTTCTTGTCTTTCAACAGCTTCTAATTTAATTTTATTTTGGTTGGAGAACATAATTTATGTAATTGTAATTCTTTAAAATTAGCATAAATTTCTTTACCACTAACTCTTATTATCTCTTTAATATCTATAGTATTCATATGAGGTTCTCTTCTTATATATTATCTTCTGGGGATTGCTTAATTTTATAAATCTCTTCAAAGAATAAACTTTTGGCTGTTTATGATTGATTGTCACTTATTTTATTTTATTAACATTTCTGCTGCTATCAACTTATTTTCTTTCTCCTACTTCTTTTAAATTAATTTTCATCCTTCCAGAGCTTGAAGGTTAGTTTAGATTTGCAACTACTCTTCATTTGAAGCTATATTTTTTCTGTAAGCACTTCTTTAATAACAACTTCTAGTGAGTCATATTTTGTATTATTATTCAGCACATAAATTACCAATCTCATGAATGAAAGAATGAATAAGGCCATCGATTGGATGCCACAATAATTGAATAAATAATGACAATTTTATACAGATATATTTGATAATTTAGATGAAGTGGAAATTGTCCTTTAAAGATACAAACTAATAGAGTCCACCAAAAACAGATAATTTGAGTATCTTCATATTTATTAATGAGATTCAATTTGTAGTTAAAAAAGGTTCCAACATTAGAAAACCCTGGGTCCTAAAAGCCTCAGCGGTTAATTCTACCAAATGCTAAAATCAATTACTCATGACTTTCAGGAAGTGGAACAGGAAGAAATAATATTTCTCTTATTTTATGAAGCCAGAAATATCATGATAACAAAACCAAAGATATTATGAGGAAAAATATACAAAACACTATGGAGGACTATTGTCATGGACATGGAGGCAAAAATCCTTTTAAAAATATTAGCAAATTGAATCAGTGATATGTAAAAAGAATAAAATACTACAATCAAATGGCAGTTATTCCAGGAATGCAGGTTTGTTTGACATTGGAAATCAATCACTGTAAACCACCATACTGACAAAACTGACAAAACATTTTAAAAAATAATTTGAACATCTTAATAGATGTAGAATACAACATTAGATAAAATTCAACATCATTTATGATAAAAACTTTAGGAACTGGGAATAGAAGCAAACTCCTTCACAGAGTAGAGAATATCTACAAAAATGCATACTTAATGGTGACGGTTGAAAGCTATTGTCTAAGATCAGGTAAGTGCAAGGATATCCAATCTCATCTATTCAGCATTGTACTAGAAGTCTCAGCCAATGCAATAAACTTGAGAAACCATCAAAATACATATAGACTGGAAGAGAAGAAGCACAAAGTTTTTGAGTTAGCACTTTTTTAAAAATTATAAACGGGGGCGCCTGGGTGGCGCAGTCGGTTAAGCGTCCGACTTCAGCCAGGTCACGATCTCGCGGTCCGTGAATTCGAGCCCCGCGTCAGGCTCTGAGCTGATGGCTCAGAGCCTGGAGCCTGTTTCCGATTCTGTGTCTCCCTCTCTCTCTGCCCCTCCCCCGTTCATGCTCTGTCTCTCTCTGTCCCAAAAATAAATAAACGTTGAAAAAAAAAATTTTTTTAAATAAAAAATAAAATTATAAATGGATTGCCAAATTATCCATTTCCCCAGTAAGTCCTTCTTCATATAATGTGTTAGAAGTGTTTGACACTAGATTTTAGTGTATTTTCTTATTCTCTCTTCATCTCCCCTTTCTCCATGATTTTGTATTCTAATTATTTTCTTGCTATTTATTAATTCCAGTGTCCTCTTTAATTTTTGTGTTGTACATCTGTCTCCTTTCTCATGCTGAACATTTGCCTGCTCCTTAAAGCCCATTATACTCTCAATGGCTATCTAATAGTTCTATATTAATATTCTAACTTTTAATGACAGACCCTTGATATAGCACCAAATTGCAAAGAATTGAGTTTCATAATGAGAATTTCTGTTAGCATGAAATATCTCTACAGGAGACATTTGAAATCTCCGAGGTCTTTCAGGGCATTTTACTTTAAAATTAACAATACTTTTAGCTGGTATTTTTTACTGCTTGGTGTTTAGTCATTGCCTTCTCCTGGCTAGAGGAAGGATCCTTCTAGATTGAAATTATGTCATGAGGTAAATGAAGAAAGAGGGTTTATTTAACGAATATTATTCTTATGATGAACCTGGTTTTTGAATTAACATCCTACACTTAGCTCATGTATATATATAGCTAAGTCTTACATAGAAAATTTGTATTACCTATCTAACATTACATTAAAAAAATAAATTTATGGACTGCATATTGCCTGTTGGGTATAGGCACTCATAGAGACAAATAAATTTGCTTTCCCCACTTATCCTTTTTAAAAAACTGTATCTCACATTATCTTTCTTACATTTAGAAATATTATATACATAGTCCATGAATATTCATAAGGTGGAAAGCTCTCCTTTTAACCACTTTACTTAGGCCTGATTTTATTGATATCTGTGTTAGAGGATTCGGTGGACTTAGGAAAAAAAGAAAAAAAGACCTGACTTCTAATTAAGCTCCTCCCAGTTTTGTAATAAAAATATTTATTTTAATAATCGTAGTAGCAGCATGATATCAACAACAGCTACCACATATGGGGCATTTACTATATGACTGTGTTGTGTTTTTTTTTTAACTTTAAAAAAATTTTTTTAAGTGTTTATTTTTTTAATGTTTATTTATTTTTCAGACAGAGAGAGAGAGAGAGAGAGAGCGCGCCAGGAGGGCCAGAGAGAGAAGCAGGCTGCAGGCTCCCAGCTGTCAGCTCAGACCCCGATGTGGGGCTCAAACCCACGAACCATGAGATGATTACCTGAGCTGCAGCCAATTAACCAACTGAGCCACCCATGCACCCCATGGCTGTGTGAACTGTTCACAATTACATTCACAACGATCCTATGAGATTGGTAAATTATTATCCTCATGTTTAAATACAGGCATAGGGAGACAAGATACTTTTCCTAACTTCACATAGCTACTATGTTCCATGTCTGTCAGCCTGAACTCAAAATCACTCTAACAGGAAGTTTATTTACTTGCCATTACTTCCATTCCAATACAGGACATTAAATTGAGGGTTTCAGAAAGGGGATAGTGTGGAAACCGTGCACAATGGTTTCATTCCCTGCTGGACTCAGAAGAATCCAAGAGATGGAAATACATGTTTATAAATTTAATTTGTAGCATAGTTCTATGGAAAGACACCTCTGTTCCTAAGTCAGATAAATATTGTTAACATTTTTAAAGTGTCCAACCTCTTATAAAATCCATGACAGGGGTGCAATCAACTTGCATAATGACTGAAATTTAGTGTGTAAAAAAGACAGATTAGGACTTAGAAATATTGAGAATATCTTCATCTAATGTACTATCCCAGGAAATGAAGTTTCAGTACTTATGTGCTCATAAACTTAAGCAATTCATATAAGGCAGTTAAATATTCCAGTTCACCAGGGTCCTTATCACTGGCATAGTCAGAGTTGGTAAGAAATGGAAAGACCTTAGAGTTCATCTCACTTAACAGAAAGGAAGCTGACAGATTAAGCAATTTATGTAAGTCTTACAAGTAAGCTATTGACCCAGCATTAGAAACAGAATGTATGACAACGACTGATGTCTTGCTTACTATCTGCAGACAGCATGTTTGCTGCAGCAGAAACTGGCTTACACCCAGCTTCCATCCCTCTCCCCTTCACTGGCAGCCATTATTCTTGCACATTTTCATTTGAGAAGGCTCCATATCATCACTGATAAGAAATAATTGTCACCCTCAGCAAAAACGCAAGAGAGTGCACAGGGTTGATATTCTCATCCTCAAAATAATTTTTCCCCAAATCAGGGTTAAGTCACATTGATTCACAGGCATGAGCTTCAATCTGATATTGCCATTGATTGCCCTGAACTTGCCTGTGCTTTAGGAAAGGATTTCAATTTCTAGGATCTGTGCTCCACTTTTCACAAGTTGAAAACTTGTTCCAATTGGTGAAATAAAAATGACAACAAGGACTTTCCTCATTTCAATCCCTGATGTGACCTCGAATCTACTACTGTGCTTTCTTAAATAGCCAACTGCATCATCTCATTTCAACTGTGGCAGCTAGTCCTGCTGATATAGTCTCACTCTGTCCTTTAAATTGAAAGCATAGCAGCTGTCCACCATGTTCTTGCCTTTCTAATCCGTCATGGCACTTTTTTAAATGTAGTTTTATTTTACTCAAGTATAAGCATGATTTAAAGAAAAGATGCATATATTAAATATTCCCATAGGACAAGCTACTACTTATTCAATAAACAGTGAATATGTGCACATAAGACATTCAGAAATTACAATTCTAAAATGTACTTAGAAATGATAGTTGTGTGTACCATACTTTCTGGTTAAAGTATCTAGTGGCTATTGTGATGCCTAAGTCAAAAAAAAAAAGGTAAAAGTTATTTCTAGTACTCTCAATCTGTTAGCCAAACATTTATTTAGTCTGTAATGTAAGCAAGATAATTAGTAAACTTATTTTATAGTTCTATCTCAAATTTCCTTATAATATTGTTTCTAGATTTAGCAAATAAAACTATCAGATTACCTAGTTAAATATGAATTTCAGGTAAGCAGCAAATATTTTTAGTATAGATCTGTCCTAAATATTGCATAGGACATGTTCACACTAAAATAGTTTGTTGTTTATCTGAAATTAAATTTAACCAGGAGATCCATACTTTATCTCTGGCAATCTTAGACTCAAGGCAATTAATGGAATTTGCCATATATGTGGTAATCCTTAACTTTGCAATGGACCATCTCATCATCATCTTCTATAATAATAATTTTTCTAAGCTTATACTTAAAGATGAATTAACTTGAATTGAAAATACATTTTCTTTTGTGGCTTTTGGAAATCAATCTTAACTCTTACATGTATACTTTTGGGTACATTATACAATAGCTGTAACAGATTTAATCTGATTGTCTGAGTGAATTGATTGCATTACCCATCTTTTCAATTAAATTAAATTAAATTAAATTAAATTAAATTAAATTAAATTTTTAACTTTTATTTATTTATTTTGACAGAGAGAGAGAGAGAAAACGTGCACAAGTGGGGGAGGGGCAGAGAGAAGGAGAGACAGAATCCCAAGCAAGCTCTACACCATCAGCACAGAGCCTGATGTGGGGCTTGGACTCACAAACTAGGAGATCTTGACCTGAGCCAAAATCAAGAGTTGGACACTTAACAGACTGAGCCACCCAGGTGCCTTGCATTAACCCATCTTTAAAAGAAACCAGGAAGTGGTATTATTATCTCTAAATTGCAAACCATCTGATTCTTTGATTTCTGTTTTTGTTGTTCTGGGTATTTTTTTTTTTTTTAATAAATGGAGGTTTGATATTTTTGGACTTCAATATAAGTTCTTGATTACTTAGGAAAATTGCCTAACTAAATTTCTAACAAGGAGGAAAGACCTACTAGCAGCATTCTTTGGAATTCGAGAGGGTGACATCACTTTGAAATTATTCAGAGAACACTATTAAAAAAGGTCTTGCAATTTGCAGTTGCTAGGCTACTGTATAGAAAAGAAGTGTGAATGACACCTGCCTGTGCATGTAGGAGAGAATTAGAGCAATCAAATGGTTTATAAGACAGCAAGATAAAAGCTTTAATTTGCAAGCACAGGATTACCATTAATAATTATTTTTATGAATTAAGAAAACAGGGATGACTATGAAAGTTAGAGTTTTACAATTTTATTGGATAGAAGTGACTTGGGAAATTTGTGAATTAATGCTGATTTGAGGTAAGATTAAGTATAATGTGAAACAATTAAACATTTGTTCTGCTTTGTTTTATCTTCCAAAATAGTATAACAATCTGCATAAACTTTTATTAGACCCAAACTGCAATACAGTTTAAGTGCAGCAAGCTAAAGGGAATATTTCGTAGAGAACAAAATGAATCTTTGATGGGAAAAAATTACAAAGAGAGTGTGGACTAGTCAAAGGATAATCTCTTAGCCTTACTTTCTGCTACACTTGTTTTTGTTTTGTTTTGTTTTGTTTTTGTTTTTTGATAATTTCAGTTTATCTGCTCCAATTCCTACTAATGTTTTATCGCTGTCTTTATAAGGTTACATTGAACACTATTTCCCCAGATATTTATCTGCCATTCTGATAAATCTGGTTATTTCTTCTCAACAATCCATAGCTCAAGTTTTTCAATTACATATTTTGGCAGTAATGTTGTCTTTTTTTTAAATTTTTTTTAACGTTTATTTACTTTTGAGACAGAGAGAGACAGAGCATGAATGGGGGAGGGTCAGAGAGAGAGAGGGAGACACAGCATCTGAAACAGGCTCCAGGCTCCGAGCTGTTAGCACAGAGCTCGACGGGAGGCTCGAACTCACAGACCGTGAGATCGTGACCTGAGCTGAAGTCGGCTGCTTAACCACCCAGTCGCCCCAGCAGTAATGTTGTCTTTCTAAATTTACAGATTCTAAATTTACAGATATTGATGGTGTGTAATATCAATTCTAAATTTACAGATATTGATGGTGTGTAATATATTCTTGCTTACCTTGTTAGTTCATCTAAAAGCACAGTTACTGTTCAAAATTCAGACATTATGCTAGTCTCACAGAATTATAGTATCTGTAGAAGTTATCCCAAAAGATCTAGCTGGTCACTGGAATTTCGGTTTTTTATTTTCTCTCAAATACAGCTAGCAACTAAAACCAAAGTCATATATATACAATAAATACATAATTCATTAATGCTTTTCAAAAAAGTAATCTGTTATATGTAATTCCAAGAATAAAGAATCCTTATTGCTGTTAAGTCTTTTAGTTAGTTAGAGACTAAGTGTTTGCATCCCTCCCAAATTCATATGTTGACGTTTTAATCCTTAGTGTGGCTATATTTGTAAATAGGGCCTGTGAGGAAGTGATGAATGTTAAATGAGCTCATAAGGTGGGGCCCTAATCCAATACGGTTAATACCTTTAAAAAAAAAAGGAATAAACACCAGAGCTCCCTCCATCATGTTGAGAACATAGTGAGAAGGCCATAGTCTGCAAGCAAGGAAGAGACCTCTTGCCATAAGCTGACTATGCTGGCACCTTGATCTTCGACTTTCCAGCCTCCAGAATGTGAGAAATAAATTTATGTTGTTTAAGCCCCTCATCTATGCTATTTGTTAGGAAGCCCAAGCTGATGAAGACACTTATTACATTTTTTTCTAATAAATATTTTAATAAATATTTTCCTAGAGATTTTCCAAAACATGCCCTGAGTTGCTATTATGGTATAATTATCACAATGCACCCCAAACAAGTTGGTCATAATCTTCCAATCCTCTTACTCTTCCCATTCCTTCCCTTACAAATATACTTATTATGTTATTATGTGCTTTAAATATAATTAAAGTGTGATTTCTTGAGAACTAAACACTCTATCCCAAGAAACTTCAGCTATAGAGTTACTCAATTCACTCTAATCACATGCCATTTAGAATAGGAATAGTTGTGAATGTTTTAACAAAAGAAACTTTGTAGGCTGCTCACATAATTCTGAGCAAGGTCTGTTGCTAATAAAAACAAACCAAACAAAAACTTGAAACACACAAAATTCAGTGATTTCCTAAAGGTTGTGCATAGAAGAATGGGCAAATTGGAGTAAAGACATGTCACAATCTGTGGCAAGAAATGAAGCTAAATAAGACGTGCCCTAGAATACGGGATCTTGAAAACAGTATAAATCTTTTATTTCCCAAAGCATCTACTCCAGAACCTCTCACAGAGTGGGTGACAAATTTAATTCTTACCCAGTTAACCTAAATGGATCTGTATGCCAATTATAGATTGAGTCAGTACTGCAGTAATGGAAAAATGAGGCTCCCAGTGATATTTCTGCTACAACGGCAACCTGAAGTATCTGCTACTGTTGTTTCCACAAGTCAGGTCTTTGCCATTGAGCTGATGCCTGTTAAAGAAGCAGAAAACATTAAGACTAGAACCTGGCGAGAGAAGACATTGTTGTCATCCCTCCACATACCTAACAAAAGATGATCTGTCTTCATGGCTGAACATGGTTAATGTATGCTTTTTTTTAAAAATTTTTTAATGTTTATGTATTTTTGACGGAGAGAGAGACAGAGCATGAGCCGGGGAGGGGCAGAGAGAGAGGGAGACACAGATTCGGAAGCAGGCTCCAGGCTCTGAGCTGTTAGCACAGAGCCAATGTGAGGCTCAAACTCAGACTGCGAGATCATGACCTGAGCCAAAGTTGGAGGATCAACCGACCGAGCCACCCAGGTGCCCCTTAATGTATACTTTAATTAAGAATTGTGAGTTATTTCAGTTGTAAAGAGATACGCCCCATTATTGACATTGTGCTGTTACATTGCGAAGTTTCTTCTATTGAATATACCTCTTCAATAAGCAAAAAAGGAAAACAGACTCGTGATTGGGGACCTTTGCGGTGGGTCACTGAATTGCTTGTTGAAACATGTTAGCACTGATAATTGCATTGCTTATATTGGTTCATGAGTAAACAAGACGAAGTATATTTACAAGGAGCCAATGAGGTTATGTAAAATCATATATTCAATTTCAGACTGGCACCATTAATTAACTGTATTTGCCCAATTTTAACTTCACTTAAATTCTATAAAATTATTACAAGTGTATGATTGCATTTTTCTTATAAACAGCCCTTTCAAGAAAAAAATAAGTGCCTTGTGTCTTCATATAAATGCATAATAATGATTATTGTATCACAATGTAATTAAATTAGATATCATAAAACTTCTTACAAAGGTAAAAATATATCCATGATATTATATAAGGTAGGGCACTACTATAATGGAACTAATAATTCTACTAGTCTAAGAATATTTTTGGTTATATGAGGTTCCCTGGGAGGAGTATGTAATATAGAAATCTAATACAATATGTATTATGCATAAGATAAGAGACATTATTTATCTTTTCCCCACTACAGAAGCTTAGCTTATTTGATTACACAGGAAACCTAAAAAACCTTACTGAATGTTTCAGTGAAAGTATCTTTGTGAACTAATATGAATGCAAAAAAAAGAAATATTCTAAATTAATGTCTTTTGAAGTCAGTTTCTAAATTGATAAATTATGAAATTTTTAAAAGTTTTTATAAAGTCTCATTACTTTTAAATATATAATACAATTAATGTATCCAGTATTTACATGTAAAATGTTATTTTTATATCATATTTGTCTCATATTTTTTAAAGCTTATTTTATTTTGAGATAGAGAGAGAGAGAGAAAGAAGGAGCAGGGGAGGGGCAGAGAGTGAGAGAGAGAATCCCAAGCAGGTTGACACAGGACTCAGTCTCATGAACTGTGAGATCATGACCTCAGCTGAAATCAAGAGTTTGACACTTAACAAACTGAGCCATGCAGGTGCCCCTTGCCTCATATTTTAAATAAAATATAAAATATTACAGAACTAGCTAAAGTGTCTGCCTTATCTCACTCTTTTCTTCTCTGCTTGAACCATTATCCTGAAGTTGTTTATTCTCTCGAAGCATGATTATATTTTTCACTACCTATTTATGTCCCCTAAAATATATAGTACTATTATGTGTGTTTATAAAATTTACATAATTGCTATCATACTGTAAATATTCTTTTGCAATTTTCTATTTTCTGTCAGCATTATGTTTTTGAGATTAGCCTTCTTGATACTTATAGATGTAGTTTATTCTTGTTAACTGATTTATGGAATAATACTATATGAATATACCAGAGTTTATTTGTTACTTTATTGAAAGACATTTAATTTTTTCCAAGTTTTTGCCATTACAAACAATACTGCAATAAAAGATCTGCACTTGTCTCCTATATACATGTATGAGAATTGCTCTAAAATCTAGGGTCAGAATTGCTGGGGTAAACAAAATGCACATATTGAACTCTTCTAAATACTGTTTTTCTAGGTAGTCATTCCAATTTTATTTTTATGAACAGTGAATGAGGGATTCCATTCCCTTACATCCTTACTTATAACTAATATTAATGGACTTTACATGTTTGTCAGTGTGATGGATGTGAAAAGGAAACTTACTGGTTAGTTTTTCTTTATCCTTATTACTATTGTGCTTGAGTATACATATATATTTCATATATTGATTAGCCATCATAGTTCTGCTTCTGTGACTTGCTTGTATATTCTTTATCCATGTTCCATTGAGTTCACTGTCTTTACTCATTGAACTGTGGAAGTTTTTTGTTTAATTTTTAATAAAGTAATTTAAATAAATTCCATACATGGATCTATTGCAAAACATTCTCCCTAAGTTTTTACAAATTTTAATTTTTAATAAATTTGTATCCTTTTTTTTTAAATTCAAGTTAGTTAACATACAGTGTAGTCTTGGCTTCAGGAGTCGAACTCAGTGATCCAGAGTACTCATCCCAAAAAGTACCCTCCTTAATGCCCATTGCCCATTTAACACATTCCCTCACCCACCTCCCCTCCAGCAACCCTCCATTGATTCTCTGTATTTAAGAGTCTCTTATGATTTGCCTCCCTCTGTTCTTATCTTATTTTTTCTTCCCTTTCTCTATGTTCATATGTTGAGTTTCTCAAATTCCGCATATGCACAAAAACACACATAGATCAATGGATTAGAATACAGAAGCAGAAATAGACCCACAAATATATGGCCAACTAATCTTCAACAAAGGAGGAAAGAGTATCCACTGGAAAAAAGACAGCCATTTTAGCAAATGGTGCTGGGAGAACTGGACAGTGACATTCAGAAGGATGAAGTTAGACCACTTTCTTGCACCATAAACAAAAATAAACTCAAAATGGATGAAAGACCTAAATGTTAAGACAGGAAACCATCAAAATCCTACAGGAGAAAACAGGCAGCAACCTCTTTGACCTAACTGTTAATATTTTGAAATAAATCAATATTTTCCTTTCTTATTTATGCATTTAATCCTTGGTTAAGACATCCTCCCTTAGAAAGGGTCAGAAATACATTGTGTTCTATATTCTAGTAAGTTGATAAAGTTTTGCTGTTTACATTTTTATCTTTAATACATCTGGACCTTGTTTTCAGAATGAGATGGGGAATCTATTTTCTTCTATCTAGGTGGCAGCCACTTTTACCAGTACAATTTATCAAAGGGTCCATCCTTTCTCCTTGATTTTTAATGTCATCTCCATCATACCACACTAAATGTTTACTCCACAAGGAAGTGGCATCATTTTGCTAGTTAAGTTCATTCCTGATCTGTTAGAGTATGTAGTCTGCATGGTATTGATATTTTGGTTTCATTGAAATGTGTTCTTAGTGATCTAGTACAGTACATGGCAATGTGATAAAAGTATTATATTTTTGCTTGAAATTACACATATTCTCTAAATACTTGGTGCATGACTTTATACATGCTGATTAGATTAAGCATCCAAGGTCATCTTTAGTATGCTTTCATCTCTATACTAGATGTAGATTTAGAAACAGTTACATTATTTATCATATTTCTTTATCTGCTTTGCCCTTCATTTTTATACTCTCAATTTATTAAAGTTTATTTTAAATTACATTTAATAAATCTCATACTAAATTCAATATTCAAAGAATATTTACTGCTTAACCTAAACTTAATTTTTCACAGTGGCCATGGAGATGCTGAAGGTGCAGAAGTGCTGGTAGTAATATCACCATCAAAATTCCTTGAAAACCTCTCAATAAAGGGCACTCAGTTCTGTGTGTGCAACATGAGACTAGATCATAAATTTCACATTGAGATACCACCTTACCACAGGCTGAGTGGATAAAATTAACAACTCAGGAAACAACAGATGCTGGTGAAAATGTGGAGAAACGGGAACCCTCTTGCACTGTTGTTGGGAATACAAACTGATGCAGCCACACTGGGAAACAGTGTGGAAGTTCCTCAAAAAGTTAAAAATAGAACTACCCTATGGCCTAACAATAGCACTACTATGACCTTATCCAAAGGATACAAGAGTGCAGATTCATAGGGACACATGTACCACAAGGTTTATAGCAGCGCTTTCAACAGTAGCCAAATTAGGGAAAAGAGCCTAAATGTCCATCAACTGACGAAAGGATGAAGAAGATGTGGTTTATATATACAATGGAATACTAGTTGGCAGTGAGAAAGAATGAAATCATGCCAATGTGGATGGAACTGGAGAGTATTATGCTAAGTGAAATAAGTCAGTCAGAGAAAGACAGATACATGTTTTCACTCATATGTGGAACTTGAGAAACTTAACAGAAGACCATGGGGGCTGTGATGGCTTCATTCCCATGTGGGTTATTCCTTTCTCTTGCATGCCAGGAAGAGGGTCAGAGAGAATAATTTGAGCTGGGGCATTTATTCCCCATACTTCATATTTTAATATCCTCAATGGGTGACATATGGGAGGAATACTTCCATATTATCTCCACATTCTATTAACTTTTTCCCCAGGGGAGGAGGGACTTACTTAACAAATGTTCCAGCAAGAAGGAATTGAAGATGCCCACTCCAGTAACCTCTCCCTTTCATATCTGTCTACCACAGAAAAGGTTCATTCTACTTTGTTTTATTTTGCCGTTATTTCACTGTGGCAGTCTCTGGTCTTTTATGGAAGGACTGTAATTCAGTTGTACAAAGGTGCCAATGCCTGGGCAGGTAAATCTAATTGTGTGCAAGTACTAGCAAACCTATTTGACAGCACTGCTGAGGTCATATTCTCCAAACAGGCCTATCAGTAATGAATATGGAATACTGATCTTTACTTCAATGTGTCCAATGTCTTGTTTCTCTGTTAATTCTGAAATCTGAGGGAAGGAATTATATTTTATTTATTGAATGTCAACATTTTTCACAAGTTCTGGAGTTACATTTTCCTATCTGGGTATAATTCTCATGTAAAGGTAATGCCTCTTTTGAATAATTCCAATAAAACAGGGAGAGAGGTGGTAAATATAGGTTTAATTTCTCCAAATAGAACCACATTTATCAATTTGATAAGGCATTATAATAGGCTCTGTCTAAATGTGATGAGCAAGGGTAAGTGTCAGTTACATATAAATCAAACGAGTGTGTAACTCAAGAGAACTGTCTTCAGAAAAAGGGTTTAAAGATGGAGGGTTGACACATCTAGAAAATACTCATACGGCATCGAGGGAAGACTTTGGCAATTGGATGTAGACCAAAGACACAATGGAGTTAGGGCACATTGTCTTGGGTAACTGTAAATTGTGGGGTCATCATGAGGTTAACCCAGCAAATGAAAAAAAAAATTGACCTGGGATAGGATGCCAATGAATTCAACTTTTAAATCATTTTTATTGAGACATAATAGCATATAATAAATAAAAGTTAACTATCTTAAAAGTTTCCTCCTGTCAGTTTACAGTCAATTTCCCTTAACTTCTAGCAACAGGTAAGTATTGACCCATATTGTGTCACTATAGATTAGATTTACAATTTCTAGGATTTCTTTTTTTTTTAATTTTTAATGTTTATTTATTTTTGAGAGAGAGAGATAGAGAGAGAGAGAGAGAGAGAGAGAGAGAGCATGCACGCATGAGTGGGGGAGGGGCAGACAGAGAGGGAGACACAGTATCTGAAGCAGGCTCCAGGCTCCAGGCTCAGAGCTCTCAGCACAGAGCCTGACATGGGGTTCAAACCCACTGCCATGAGAAGATGACCTGAGTCAAAGTGAGACAGTTAATGAACTGAGCCACCTAGGTGCCTGGGGGGCTCCATCTGTTAAGCATTCAACTCTTGATTTCAGCTCAGGTCATTGATCCCATGGTTTTTGAGTTCGAGTCCCATGTCGGGCTCTCGCACTGACAGTATGGAGCCTGCTTGGGATTATCTCTCTCTCTCTCTCTCTCTCTCTCAGCCACTCCACTGTGCACACACACTCTCTCTCTCTCTCTCTGAAAATAAATTTCATTTAAAAAAATGTTTTATAAAGGGAACCATTCAGTATGCACTGTGCCTATCTTTTTTTCTCTTAATGTATGTATTTGATATTCAGACATATATTTGAGTTATCAATTGTGTATTCCTTTTTTTATGACTTGGCAAAATTCCATTGGGTGGATATACTACAATTTTTTTATACATTCATCTATTAGTGGATATTAGAGTTGTTTCCAGCTTTTGCATTACAAGTAAGGCTGTTTTGTATATCCATGTATAAAACTTTGTTTGGATATATTTGTGCTCCTTGGTGAGTATTTAGAGTACTAACTGCAGGTCATTTAATTAGTATATGTTTAAATTTATAATAATATTCTAGAGGTTTCCTAAAGCGATTGCAGCATATTATATTCCCACCAGCAGGACATTAGAGTTGCAGTGCTCCTCATCTACCAATGCTTGATTCCATTAGTATTTTTATTTTTTGCCAATAAGTTAAGTTTTGAAGTAGATGCTATTGAAAAATACATAGAAGAGATTTAGATATTTAATTCTGAAACTCGAGGGAGAGGTGATCTGGATCATAAATTTAGAAATGACAAGTATATGAAAAAGAACTAAAAAATGAGAATAGATTAAATGATTCATATCATGCTTATAGAATAGAGGCTCCTGGAGATCAGAAATATTTCATTTAATAGAAGATTAGGAGTCTAACAGGCAGGCAAAGAAAATATAAAGATGGAAAGTAGATCCACAAGCATATGGAAGGATCAAGTGCACAGACAATTTAATTATAAGTGATTAACAGTGTCATATGCATCAGAGAGATCCTGTAAAGGACCAAAATTTCCCCTCTTTAATCTGGCAACTAGGATGTTATTGTACCTTCAACAAAACTGTTTTTGTTTTGGGGTGCTGGGTGGCTCAGTCGGTTGGGCGTCTGACTTCGGCTCAGGTCATGATCTCGCAGTCCATGAATTCAAGCCCCGCCTCGGGATCTGTGCTGACAGCTCAGATCCTGGAACCTGCTTCAGATTCTGTGTCTCCCTCTCTCTCTGCCCCTCACCTGCTCATGCTCTGTCTCTGCTTGTCTCAAAAATAAGTTAAAAAACATTAAAAAAAAAACCCTGTTTTTGTTTTGTCCTTGAGCTGGCAATCAGATCACAGTGGGTAAGGTGTGATTGGGCAGAAATGAAGAGGTTGCAAATAAAAGTGACTGACTTTTCAGCATTTGGCTGAAAAGGGGAAAAAGAGACCCAATGAGTCACAGACATCGAATTGAGATCTCGTCTGTATAAACCTTACTACAATGTCTGGTATACAGAAAGAAACAAGTAACTGTAACCCTACTTGTTTTAAGTGAGGGATTAGGAGAAGAGTGTGATATTTATCTTTCAAGATTGCACCAGATGTCAAAAACCAAGCTGCCTGTAGGCATTGCAGAGTCTGTGACACTCAGAGCAGTTTCTCTTAACACATTCCATAATCCACAAATTTTATGAAGGTAAATGTAGCTTAATAGTGACATTAAGAACATTCATAAAAGATAAAATGAGGGTAGGAGCCCATAAATTTTCATATATGCATGTAATAATCTAGAAACATCTCTTTGGTGACTATGTGGAAGGCTCATGAATTATTAGTACATAAGTCTTGAGAATGTTTTTTCTCTTTGGTTTATAAACTATGTTTTTATTTTATTTTTATTTTTTTAAGTTTATTTATTTTGTGAGAGAGAGAGCACAAGCAAAGGAGGAGCAGAAAGAGAGAGAGAGAGGCAGTGAGAGAGGGAGAGAGAATATCCCAAGTAGGCTATGTGCTGTCAGCACAGAGCCTCACAAGGGGCTCAAACCCACAAACTGTGAGATTGTGACCTGAGCCAAAACCAGAGTCCACACTTAACCGACTGAGGCACCCAGACACCCCGAAAGTTTGTTTTGAGAAACTGTCAGCAGAACCCTCTCTTTCTCCACACATGTTGACTTATTGATTATGTTTTTTTGCTATTCAGACAGACTCAAAGGACAAGTTTCCAGTTTAAACAACTCATCAGAGCTCACCTAAGATGATGAATACAAATGTTGTTAGCCTGCTAAAAAGATTGCCTTATGTTGAAAGAAAAACATGCAAACTCTCTTGGTTAATTCACAAATATTACTGTTTTTGTTAATATGGTAGAAAGATAGAGAATAGAAACCATGAGGTTTAAAGGCCTCAAAAGAATAGAACTCAAAGACCTTTTCAAAAGTATTTTTCTAACATCATATTATTTAAATGTTAATCTTAGACATAAAAGTGTATCCATTTCTTTTTTAAGATTTTAGAGCTTACTAGGGTCCAATTTGCTAACGCTGGTTATCTAGACTTGGAACACTATATATGTGGGTAATTACTATAATTACCAATTAAATTACTCTTCAGATTTAAAGAATAAGGCACTTATTTCTGAAACCAGATCAAAAATTTCAAAAAATATTTTAAAGGTTTAAACAAAGAGCCATGGTGATGGAATAAATCTCATAAAAATGAGAAATTATGGATTGATAAAAATTCACCTTATATTGTTACAAAATGTCTATAAAGTAACAAATCTGAACAGAATATTAATATGCATGTTTCTAAAATGTTTCTAAAATATATCTCAGCTTACTAGGGCTGATAGAAATTCTATATGTAGTAAGAAGAGCTGGGAGAATATTTTAACATCTTACCTAATATTTAAACAAAATAAAACATACACAAATATATTGTTAATCAAAGAAAAATAATGTGAGACTGAATATATAAACTATTTAATCAAGATTCTTCTTTTTTTGTATTTTTCTTTGATAACAATGAATCATAGGCACAAGACTCAAATTATCAGCATACTCATAGAACGATTGGCTTATTTAGATCCGCCTGAACAAAAACTTTTAATAATTGACAATGATGAAGATAATGATGACTATTGAAATAAGCTACATTACATTTCTCCTTTGTGACAGACCCTGTTAAGTCATTATGTTAAGTCATTCATAAGTTATGTTAAGTCATTCATAAGTTTTTACCCGTTTGCTCCTCATATCAATATTATCAGGTTCATTGTGGTAGCTAAATTATGTAGTCTTTCTTCCATTTTTATAGAACTCATAAATGTTTGCTGGAAACATTGTTGCACAAAAGAAGAACAGCATTTCCCAGCTTCATTTACAGCTAAGGTATGACCAAGTGACAAAATTTTGAACCATGTGATGAAAATAGTATTTTGTGAATCTTTCTTATTCAACAACCAGCATGAGCCTTTGCCCTACTTCTTTGCTTTTTTCCTCTCTCTCCTGTGCAGAGTATATTTATGATGGCTTAATTTGGAGAACTCCTCTTAGCCCATAAAACTTTTCTGTGAATGGAAGCCAGTGTAATACAAGAACAAGAGAAAGAAATATGAGAGCACTTTATGGATCCCACATGCCATAGGTGCCCAAAAGTACTGATTTACTGACAGTTATATTAGAGATAACATTCTACCTTTTTTAGGCACTTATTTTTTGGATCGTTATCATAAACCTGATTCATATATATATATTCACAAATTATTATATCTTATATCTCATATTAGCATTACATTTCAGAATATGTACAATATAATATATATACACATATATTATTCCAATGTTATTAATAAGGAAAAGATTCAAATTAGATAACTTCAAGGTTGCAAAATTACTAAATGATAGCATTTATCAGATGCATAAGAATCATTATTATGGATGTTTCACCTCCTCTTTCCCTTTGGGTTCCAACCTATATGGGAAACATAAGGATC
Source organism: Prionailurus bengalensis (assembly GCF_016509475.1). Classification (NCBI taxonomy): domain Eukaryota; kingdom Metazoa; phylum Chordata; class Mammalia; order Carnivora; family Felidae; genus Prionailurus; species Prionailurus bengalensis. The sequence continues at coordinate 149,781,847 of NC_057343.1, read as the reverse complement.
AGTATGAAAATGAGACCCAAAGCACTCTATTAAGACTATCCAATTTCTTGATAACTTCCCAAACTCAGACAACTAGGAAAACTGTGTTGGAAGAGACTGGCTTAGACATAGGCCTCCCATTCACTTTCCAACAACCCCCCACCCCCGAATTAAAGTTCAACTGGAACAGGGGCAGAAAATATGAAATAGAATAAAAACAAGGATAATTGGTCCTGTCTTTCAGTGCAATCATTACTTAGATCCCTTGTAGAAGTGATGCCTTGTGTCAAACACTTACAGTGTACTGGAACATATTCCCTCAGCCTAATTTCAGTACAGATGTGGTCGACAGTTCCGTGCTGACTGCTATCATCAAACACTAAAGAGTCCTTGCTTTACTGCCCCTGGACTACACGTAAGGCCCACCCTAGAGGTGTAAGGAGAAAGCCTCCCGGAGCAAGCCCTGAAGGGTGAATGCCATCCTTTCTGTCCTGTATGAAGTACATTCTACACAGTTTTTCAGAGCATTCTCCCTAGGCTGAGGCTCACTTCCTCACACCTGCCACCAGCTTATTAATATAAACTTTATTAGCTTTTCTTCTGTCCCTGTGCTACTGTCCTTACTATCTAGCTTCTGTGTCCTGAGAACACCTCTCAAGGAAACTCCCTGCACTCAAATCTTTGTCAGACTTTATTTGAGGAAAGATCTAAAACCAAAACAGGTCAATAACTCTCACCTTTTTGATTAGCTACATTTCCCTCTTTTCTTAGAAGAGAATAAATAAAAAAAGGAGAAAGAGACAAGTTTTTTCTTCCATTCTTCCTTAGTGAACCTTCTTACATATCCTGAGTAGATGGATAAGAGAGAAATTAACTCACTTGGAGTAATGTAAACTGGAATAAGTAAGAGATTTTCCTGAAATAAGGTCAGCCATTATGTCTGACAATTGTAACAAGAACTTTAAAATCTACTCTCATAGCCACTTATGAATATACAATGAAATACTGTTAACTGTATTCATCATATGGTACATTAATTATACTCCAGAACTTACTCATAGGTAACTATAAGTTTATACCTTGTGACCACCTTTAATCAATTCTCCCATTTCCCCAACCCCTGCCTCTGGGAACCACCAATCTGCTCCAAGTTTTTATAAGTCTGGCTTTTTCTTTTAGATTCCACCTGTAAGTGAGATTATACAGCATTTGTCTTTCTCTTTCTAACTGATTCCAACTAGTATAATGCCCTCAAGATCCGTCCATGTTATCTCAAATGGCACGTTTTTTTCCTTTCCTTTCCTTTCCTTTTTTCCTTCCTTCTTTCTTTCTATTTTTTAATGTATGAATATAAAGTCATGTTTTCAATGATTACAATTACTGAAAACATATATAGTAAATTTAATTTCCTTATGGAAAAATCATATACCAGTGAGAATCATTATTCATAATATCAAAAAATCAATGGAAAACAGATCTCAACTCTTGCCTCAAATGTACCTACATCTATAATTGCTTTGAATTACATTTTACTCAGCTATTCTCCTTCCCCAGTTTATTTTCAATTTTTACATGATTATTTAAAAAAATTAATGTTTATTTTTGAGACAGAGACAGAGTACGAGCAGGGGAGAGTAGAGAGAGGGGGAGACAGAATGTGAAGCATGCTTCAGGCTCTGAGCTGTCAACACAGAGCCTGACTCGGGGCTCAAACTCAAGAACCGTCAGATCATGACCTGAGCTGAAGTTGGATGCTCAACCGCCTGAGTCACCCAGGCACTCCTGCATGATTACTTCTATGCAATATTGGCAGCTTGAATCTTGGACATAAGACCTATATGCAAGAAACCAATGCACTATTGTGTATAACATATACAACTTTATTTTACTAATAAACCAGTAGGAAATGTGCTGTGATGGGTAGAACATGTACTGTTATATCTGTTTTAAAAGATAAATAGTTAACATAATGAGTTATAATTTGGCAAAACCACAAAGCTAGTTAGTTACAAACTCATGTAAAAGCTAGTTAGTTACAAACTCTTTTGACATCTTAACTAGTTTTCTTTCATTTAGATGGAATTGCTAAAACTTGACTGCTACATGAGCCTCCTTTCTAATAGCCCCGTGTTTCCTAGGGAGAAGGTCCAGGTTAATAGCTCTTTCCACTACTAATTTACTCCTCCCTGATGGTGAATTTCTAATAAGGAACTAATGCTAGTTGGCTCAACCACTTCTACGCTTCTTATTTTCAGGTCTGTTGGCCCAAAGAAAGAGCAAAGCCTAGTCAACACTCCACTATATGGTAAGAATAGGGCCAGTTCTCATCATATGGGAATATTCTGCAATTGTTCAACTTCTCTGGTGACCAAAAAGCACCTCTGTATGATTAAAAGTCTCATTGACCATGTATTTAAAACCACATTCTGTAATAAATTTTATCCTTAAGTCTAACATTTCGATCTCCCTCTGTTATCTTGATTCTTATTTATTTTTGACCTTGAGAGAAAGATGAGATTTTATTGCCTGTCCCACCAATGAAAATACAATAATTACTTAAAGACATCTCAAAAGTTTCATTTTTTAGTGTGTGTAGTAGTTGGTTATAAATGAGTAAATTAAAATGTGCTATTGCTAAATAGTGAAAATATTGTAACTATTCCAGAAAAAAATTATTTGGAAAAGTATAATACCAAGTCAAGTCAATAATCAAATGAATCAAAGATAAACTATGTTTGGGGATACAGCTATATAATTCATACATATTAAATAAGCAGAATGTCAACAACATTAGAATAGTCATAAGAGATAGTAGACTTTATCTAAATCCAATGTAAAATTATTAGTTCATTTGGTGCCAAAAGCTACTAAATTTATTAAAAACAGTATCCTTTTGTCCTCCTGCTGAAAATCTACATTTTACTACCAAAAATGATAGTAATCACATACATATTTCATTACCATTAAAAGGAAACATTTAATTCCGACTGTGAAATTGGTTCTTAGCTATGTGACTGTGCTGAAGTGTCCCACATATCACTTATGTTTGAGTTGAATTCACAGCATGAAGCCTATCCTTATGAGAATGGCAAGTAGAAATACACTGTGGCACAACTTATTTTAGAAAGACACTATTATTTCAGTTATATAGGGAATCCTGGGACTTATGAAATATTTGACTTCCAAAAAGAAAATAGCCATTACTCTTCACTCCTCTTAATCTCCATCTGAAGAACAAAGAGAAAACTGAAGTCTCTAATTCTTGGTCTAATTTATCTACTTACACTTTGAAGGATACAGAGTAAAGTTAAATTACTGAAAATATATCATTTCATTGCACTGTTTAGATAACTTGGTGAATAGTTTAAATTCTTTGAAAAATGTTTTTTTTTTAATGTTTATTTATTCTTGAGACAGAGACAGAACGTGAACAGGGGAAGGGCAGAGAAAGAAGAAGACACAGAATCTGAAACAGGCTCCAGGCTCTGAGCTGTCAGCACAGAGCCCGACGTGGGGCTCAAACTCAAGAACTCTGATATCATGACCTGAGCCGAAGTCAGACGTTTAACCGACTGAGCCAAACAGGCGCCGCTAAATTCTTTGGAACATAATTTAACTCAATGAATATATTCAGAGAAAATAAAAGGGAAAAATTCATTTTGGTGATTAACTTAGGAGCAGCATATATGCACTACACATCACAGATAAGTCTGTACCCAAATAAAATATATCTCTAAATGGAGGGGGGGGGCGCCTGGGTGGCGCAGTCGGTTAAGCGTCCGATTTCAGCCAGGTCACGATCTTGTGGTCCGTGAGTTTGAGCCCCGCGTCAGGCTCTGGGCTGATGGCTCGGAGCCTGGAGCCTGTTTCCGATTCTGTGTCTCCCTCTCTCTCTGCCCCTCCCCCGTTCATGCTCTGTCTCTCTCTGTCCCAAAAATAAATAAAAAACGTTGAAAAAAAATTAAAAAAAAAATGGAGGGGGGGCATATAGTATCAAGCAGGGCCCCAATATGAAGACGCTAGTTTTGTATGTGTACATGCATTCCTTGTACATTTTTGTTGTGCTTTATATGTGCATGTTTTCATTGCCTACATGTTAGGAGACAATTCTCCATGGGTTTCTTGTTTTTCTGTGTTTTGGAACCAGAGGCACTAAGTGTCGTTGTCCCAGAATATCTTTTCCAAAATGTGTAGTGAATACCTTTGGAAGATAGAAGCACTGTATCTCTCAAAGAGCACAGGGTAGGAACACGTACTGCCCATTATAAAATGATAAAGGTTCCTAAACTCAGGGTTCTTTTTCTGTAGTGCAACCCACTGAATATGCTGGCATGTTTCTAGGTCCCTATACATCACCCTGGTGGGACATCAAGGTGAGGGAAACTGAATCAAATATGCTAAAGTTCAAAAGTGTAATGTGTTGTGAATAAGACAATCCTTTGTCCCTGACGTTGGAGTTTCCTGTCTTCCGGCAGCATCTAAAAACCTGACATTTATTTGTTAGCTTGAAAGTAGGATTAAATCTTAGAACCTTCTAAGCTCTTGACAGTTTAGATGATAAGAATGGGAAGGTGACAGAGACATGGCTTTGAAGAAGTAGAGTAACCCCATGGGATGATCTGAGGTAAGTCGCTAGCAAGTAGTAAAGGACATTTTCACCAAATTTTATGGTCTGTTGGAAAGTAAAAAGTCCTTCACTTTATTACATGATAATGGGAAAGAATTGGGGAGAGAGTTGCAGGCCAAGTACTGAGAACTGGGTTGAGGACAGTTATCCAAAGGGTGTTCTGATGGTTTCTATCTCTCTTCTGGATAGGAAAATTCCCTTGCCAACCTGGGCTGGCAGGAGTTTCTGCTATCTTTCAGATAACAGTTATACAGATGTGAACCCACACTGAGCATGAAAGGGAGAAAATTCATTACTGCTAAAGCTAGTAACAAGATGGATCATTAGAACTCTGGCAGGTTTCCTTGAGAGGTAAAAAGTGGAACACATAACTCAATATAATTTGTAATATATTTTGAGGAGACTAGGAACTCACATTTTTATAAATATGTTGGAGTCTTGGGTTGCCTGGGTGGCTTAGTCAATTGACAGCATGAGACTCTTGATTTCCTCGCAGGTCATGATATCATATTCTTGAGTTCGAGCACCGATTGGGCTCTGTGCTGACAGTGGAGAGACTGCTTGGGATTCTCTCTCTCTCCTTCCCTCTCTGCCCCTCCTACCTCCCTTCTCTCAAAATAGATAAATAAACTTATGTATATATAGTGTCTTTTATGAATCAGTAGCTAGTACCTAGAGGATGGGGACTTTTTTGTCATTGTTCATGTTTCATTGAGATGGGTAATCTTTCACAGATCTGGGCTATACATGGCTACTCAGTAAAAACTTCCCAACTTGCATGTTTCCAAGACCTTGTTGCTACATTTACCATTAAAACACTAGCATCATGGTTACCCAAATTGTCAACTACACTTAGGGCAGCTGTAATACTTATCTCAGTTTAACACATTGGCTTACAAACTCCGGTCCCCCTCTTTTTTTTTTTTTTTTTTTTTTTTGTAAACTGCTACTGACAATATGCCTCAATTACTTGCGAGCTCAGCTATGTGTGTAAAATAATTTTATTTTATTTCATTAATCCTTGGTATTTTTACTAGATGCCATATCAGAATATATAATCTATCTAATTAACCACATTTTCTAAAATATATATTTTTTAATAAGCCATTCTTCTGTTCTGTAAAACCAGATTGGTGATCTGGGTTGATGTATGATAATTCTAGTGAATTCCATATCAATGTATGTCTTTTCTTTTGTTTAAAGCTAAATATTTTTCACATATAAAGCTTAATTTATACGCCATGTCAAAACAAGATATATTTTTAATAACATTTGTTGATTTGGGTAGACGTATTAGAGTCAAGGAAAGCAAAATGAAATCTAGATTTTGAATAAAAAAAATCCCTCCCTCTGTGAGGAAAAAGATTACCAATGGATAAGCTGCTGTTTGTCTACTCACCTAGATGAGATACTCAGGACTTATTATTGCTGTTGGAATGAGACAATTTGCAGTAACGGTAAATATGATAACCTTTGCAAGGTAAAATTCATCTTGTTGAACCCATGACTTGCCTCCATAATACCTTAGTCATAATTTTTCATGACCCCATTGATCTATCCCTTTAGAAACTGTGGTATAATCTTTTATGCATGAAATAGGTCATCTTTTCCATCTCATTATTAAATCTTTCACAGGGGAGGGCTTTGATGACAACCCAGTATTTTCTGATTCTGAGAAAATTTTAAAAATCTATCCATTCGCATGCTTTTCCCAAAATCTCCTGGTCACTTAACAATAATACTTCTAAATCTGAGATATCTTGCCAAATATAATTAGTATAGATCCTCACCTCAAGCTTATCTCGGTTTCAAGGCATTACGAAAAAATGAGACATACTGCTGAAGACTCTTACATCAATTTCCTCATTCTCTCTTCTGCTTAAAAAAGACACTTAAATTCTACATCAGATTTCTAAATGGCTAGTGCAAGATTATTGGGCAATTAGAAAATTAACTAAGTTTGGTATTCTGAGAATATTAATATCCTATTCATTTAACTTACATGTGTATTCAAGGTTTACTTGGTGTGATCTGCTAGATACCAAATTCAATTAATGAAGGAGTCAAAAAAAGACTTAATGACTACATGATAAAATAACTCTAAGGTCATCTTTATTTTGATTATCACCCGGTGTCCTATAGTTTTAGTCTCCACCCATGTCCAGTTAGAATCCAAAGTATGTTTTTCAAAAGAATTGGTATTTTCCAAAGAGAAATGTCTTTACTCTAAAACCATAGGGCCTCCACATTAAGTTTCCTATTAGAGTGTATCATAATTTCAATTATCAAAATCTCCAAGTGACAGAACTGTTTTCCATGCATCCTATAAAGTTGGAAATATATATATTTTTCCCTTTGCCTTGGATCTGTTTAAAGTCAAAAGATTCTGTATCACCCATATAAACTCGGAGAAGTACAATAAACTATACGAAATTCATCAAGGATTATACTACTTTCTAAATGGTAGAGAGTAGTTTCTAATAACCATCATTTGAAATGATATCTTGACATACTCCAAACTATTAGAATGCATAATTATTATTGAGATGATAGATAAATGTGAGATTTGTCTCATATATTATGAAAAGCATACATCTCATAAGGTGTATAGAAATTTCTTGTTTTCAGGCCAATGTAAATGATACCATTAAAGTAGAAAATTAACATTCAGTTGTGAAGATGGTGAGATGGTCAATTTTCTTGATGGATTTGATTGTGATACAGAGCCAGATAATTTATATGTCCCAGGAGGGAAGACAGTCAATATAAACTAAAGTTGTTGTCAGATTAAAGCCATGGTATTTTTGCTCATCGTGAGAATAAAAAAATATTTACTAAATGAATCTCTATATAGCAGATATCAGAATATCCATTTACTTCAGCAAAAAGACCATATTTCGAAGAGTCCCAAGAAAGAGACTATTATCCTTCTGTACATTTTATTTCTGATAAAAATAGATAATTAAATGGTGCTGTGAGAAGAATAAATATTCCTGTGCTTTGCTCGTGTCTGTTCTAATACAATCTGTGATTTTACACTTGAGAAATAAAAGTTTCCAGGAGCTTCCCTTTTGGTCCCTTCCATGATTAGAGTTCTCAACCTGTAAGAATTTGTCAGATATTCTGGGACATTATTCTAACCATACACTCAGGAACCAGGAGCCATACCTACTGTGTTGTTCATAGATGATTTGGGGTCAAATGTTTAGTTAAGTTATGCTCTTTTGCCATGCCCATCTCCTTCAGTGATATTGTGTAACCTTAAATTTTGACACCTAGGTAAACCTATATGTGTTTGCATGTGTTATTATAGTTAAATACTATAATTTCAAGTGTTTTGTTTGAATTGGTCAGTTACCCTAATCAGAAAATTAGAATGGTGGCAGAGAGGGAGGTTGCTGAAATTATTTATTCAGTTGATGGCAAAAGGAGTTGAATATTTTCTGTTTTCATATTGGATATTTCTATGATGATCCTAAAATATTTCCAATTATCAAACATTCCATCCTATTCAAAAATAATCAACTTTGTATTATTAAGAAAGAAATAGAATTTAGTTCCCATTACAACTGCAGCTTTATAGTTTTATTCTTTGAACTCATGATTTTTCTTTATACTCTGACATTTTTAAGACATTCTGTCATATATCGTAATCTTCTATTTACATATCAATTTCCCTATCTTTTCAGTATACAGAAACAGTTAGGTTTAAATTTTCTTGAGGGTAAGAACCTTCTTTTATCAACATCATAAATTCCTGCTACTATCTTATGTAATACCTTAAGAAATTAAGCGCTATATAAAATTTTGTTGCTCTAGAATAATCAAAAGCAGGAAGTGTCCTGATGTATTTAACTCAAAGTACAACCTACATGGTTACTTCTAATATTTTCTGAGCCATTAATATTTTCAGGTATTTCACTAACCCCTTGCATATCTCTTCTTATTTTTACTCTCAACTTTGTACTAAATAATGGCATTAAGTTACTAAAGTAATAAGAACATTTATACTAAAATATGATTATAATCAATATTTTACATATAAGAAATTCTAGACAAAAAATTATGCATAATTTTTGTGTTGTACATTTAGTATTAAAGCTGGGATTTTAATGTAGGCAGTCTGAATCTGGAGCCCATTAATTTAAAAATCATAAGATAATTCTAGATATGATACTAAAGCTTAGATCTGATAGTAAAAAGAGAGCATAAATAAATTAAATATCAAACTATTTATAACTACACATGCAAAGATTCTAAATGGACTAGCAGAATTATAATCAAATGTCATATTATGGGGCATGTAGGTGGCTCAGTAAACTGAGCATCTGACTTTTGATGTCAGCTCAGGTCATGGTCTCATGGTTCATGAGACTGATTGAGATCTAGCCCCATGTTGGGCTCTGCACTGACAGCATTGAGCCTGCTTGAGATTCTCTTACTCCTCTCTCTGCCCCTTTTCTACTAATGCTCTCTCTTTATCTCTCAAAAATAAACATTTTTTTAATTGTCATATTATTATTTTTATTATAATACTCCATTGTAATATTTAACCATCATGTGTCAATAGGTGCCAAAAAGAAATTTGATAACATTGTTAGTAAAAATTGATTCATAGCTGCCAAACTTGAACTTCTACTCAATTATCCAATACCCTTTGACTATATTTATGGGTTTTTTTTTCAGCCATTTCAGAAAACTCTTCACAATATTTTAGCATGGTTCCTTCATAGACTTCTTTATTACAAGGTCTTTGAAAGAGCACTTTGATCTGCCATTGCTACCAGTACTTTTCCATAATAAACTGCTGAGAACTCTATTCTTCATGTCTCATAAGATCCTTCATGAAAATGGCCTATGCAACAATGCCTTCAGCCTTTCTCTTGATAAAAGCTAAAATCTATTCCCCTAAAGTTCCTCTGTCCCACTAGAGACGGAAAGCGTTCTGTGTTCTCTCTTCCCTTATTCCCTTGTAATTTTTAGATTTATCGCCCTCCCTTTCTTTTTCCAACTACAAGTACAACATCGCTTACAGTCATAAGCGGTCATCATATTCTATAAAATCACAAAGAAGAATCTCTCATATCACAGATCTTGATGTGTGAAAACAATATGGGGTATTAAGTATCTTCTTTTGTGAACATGACAGATCTTCTAAACTGGTAAATTTTACTTATCAGTATGAAACTAATGTATCTTATCAACTGATATTAGATGTTGGAATCCCTGTTATACAGCTAGTTTTACTTGGCTATGTGATTTTGAATGGAACGTTCTTTTGTCATGACACTAAGAGGCAACCAATTCTCTGTATATGTCATATTGAAGTCAGAAGTATAGAAAGACAAAAGATTGAGAACCATAGCGTATAATCTACAAGTAGATCTGTAATCATGTATATAATATATACTTTATATAAAATATATTATATAGAGTTAATACATATTAAATATATATTTTAGAGATCATCTGGTAGACAATTTTAGGGTTATAAGGGTAAATGCATTTTCAAGGATACAGTGGGAAGTAGTTTAGAGCAGAGACTTTAATTTAGACAACCAGTTTATTGGGATTTCCACTTTACTGGCACTTCAAATTCACCAAAATGCTTTTATATATATCACATCTTCTTTGTCCATTCATTAGTCAATGGACATTTGGGCTCTCTCCATAGTTTGACTATTGTTTATAACACTGCTATAAACATTGGAGTGCCTTTAACCCTTCAAATCAGAAGGCTCCCATTTCTCCGCATCCTTGCCAATGCCCGTTGTTTCTTATGTTGTTGATTTTAGCCATTCTGGCAGGTGTGAGGTGATATCTCATCATGGTTTTGATTTATATTTCCCTGATGATGAGTGATATTACTCAGCCATCAAAAAGAATGAAATACTGCCATTTGCAATGACATGGATGGAGCTAGAATGTACTATGCTAAGTGAAATAAGTCAATCAGAGAAAGACAAATACCATATGATTTCACCCATACGTGGAATACAAGAAACAAAAAGGATGAGTACACGGGAAGGGGGGGCAGCTGAGAGAAAAGAGGGAAACAAACCACAAGAGACTCTTAATGATAGAGAACAAATTGAGGGTTCACAGAGGGAGGTGGGTGGGAGATGGTCTAGATAGGTGATGGGTATTAAAAAGGACACTTGTGATGAGCACTGTGTGTTGTATGTAAGCGATGAATCACTGAATTTTACTCCTGAAACCAATATTACATGTTAACTAAAACAGGTTAATTAAAATTTAAATTTAAAAAATGCTTTCAAAATTTATCTTAAATTTCTGGCTTATTCTAGAGATTCACCGAGAATCTGGAATGGATCAACTAAATAGTTATTTCTAGTTTAAAAGTTCAGTGGTGATGTCACTAAGATACCATATGTTATTTGCATTTTTTTTTTTTTTGGAGAGAATTCATTAAACAAGATGTCCAAAAAGTCCCACAGTTGATTCTATTGGGTACTTTTTTTCACAGTGCAGTGATTTTTCTTGCCCCCTATAGTTAGAAAAAACCTAAAATGCAACTTTTCTAACATAACAAAAAAGTAATTGCTATGAACCTTACACATAGTTGATGGCAAATTTCACAAGTAATACTATACTGGGTTGGTATATTAATTGTTAACATCATCTGTTTCCTAGGAAACCACATAAATTGAACAGACACACTAAATTCAAACTTGGTAAGATCTACATATTTTATAATTGTTACTTTTTTATATTTTTATACATTTATTTCAACTTGGTAATTAAAGAAAAAAAATCCAGCTTAAAAGGCATGTATCCTCTTTGCTACCCTGCTACCCTTATCTATAATCTCTCTGTCTCTCTATCTGCCTATTTATCATCTATTGATAATCCTAATTCCAGAATGTCAGAGTTGAAAGAGAGACTGGATACAGGGTAAAGATTACTTCTCAAGCAACATCCCAGAAAATGCAGAGATAAGATCAAGATCATAGGTACAGAAGCTTTTTGGAGGTAATATGTGACTTTTAAAGGCAAATGGGAGACTAGATGTACACATTTAGATTTTTTTTCCCCTAGTGGAGGATAAGTGATGGGTCTTGATTATATTTGTGAAGTGAACTTGCTGAGACTGGGGGCCTGGAGGAATGAGTCGAGAGGTTAACAGTTTGAAACTACAAAACATGAGATGCTGACATATCAGTTAATATTAATTAATATTAGTGGAAACACTTAAATATTTTTTAATTTTGTGTATTTGACATAGTGTGTTAAACTGGGGACTTAAAATTTCATACCCCCTATCCCTCCAACACAATTTTTAACCTGAGTGAAAAACAATGAAGTTAAGCTGAACAAGCCTTCAATTTAACCTTACGTTGCTTAAGTACTAGAATATCTTGGAAGCATTGAGGGCAAAGAACAACAGAAAAAAAAACTTGAATAACAAGATGTAAAGTAAAAAATTAACAGTCACGAGGTTGCCAATATTGGATAACACCATCCTCTTAGATTACTTGTCATGTATAATTTCTCTCCAGTAACAATGTCTTTGGACATGAACTTATGTAATTAAGAAATTGCTGATATTATGTAAATTATAAATCAATAAAGTCATGCTGGAAGATTTAAAGATAGCACAGAGGATATGCAGTTACTTTACTTATAATAAAAAGTGTTATTTGAGCAGAGTAAAGAATAGTTGAGAGGTCCATAGGACTCTTGCTATGCCATCAACTCCATGAGTAAGAGGTGTTTTTTCTTGTCAACAAGTACGTCCCTGCCGACAGTGTCTGGCACATAGTGGATTTCAATAAATATTGACCTAGTGAATGAAGAAATGCTATTTTTCTCTAGGCATTTTTCATAGCTATTATTTTATAAGGTTTAATACTATTAACTTATTAATTTTCATTCTGTTATGGAGAAAATAAACTTGTTCATTGATTTTGAAAACTTTCAGGAAAGGGACCTCTGGAGAATAACAGGAACATCTTAATTCACTGATTTCTGGTTTTTTTTTTTTAATTTTTTTTTTTAACGTTTATTTATTTTTGGGACAGAGAGAGACAGAGCATGAACGGGGGAGGGGCAGAGAGACAGGGAGACACAGAATCGGAAACAGGCTCCAGGCTCTGAGCCATCAGCCCAGAGCCCGATGCGGGGCTCGAACTCCCAGACCGTGAGATCGTGACCTGGCTGAAGTCGGATGCTTAACCGACTGCGCCACCCAGGCGCCCCTGATTTCTGGTTTTTTGTTAGTAAGTACAGCCATCTGGGAACTGGCCTTTAGGGGCATGTTGCTCTTGAACAGGTACATGCATAGAATATAGTTCTGGGAATCAGTATATGAGGCAACATAGACCGGAGACTGAATTGGGATTTCATTGCAGGGGAGCCAGAGAAATAGCAGCACCTTAAGGAGTGACAAAGTAAACATGGCGGTGTCCATCAATCTACCATATCTGATGCCACACCATGTGGTTGAAGAATGGCTACCTGCAGTTGGAATACATTTTAGCTGCAAAACAATTAAAAATTTTTCCTGGTTTAATTAAAAGGCTCAGAAAAGTTTAGGATATGTAGAGTGAAGGGAGTCTTTACATCATTACCTTAAAGACAATATTTCATCCATTATTAATTCTTTGATAGTGATAATAAACATTACATATTATTAAAACTTTGCTATTAGGATTTAGGGGATATGCACAAAATTGTAAAATGACAAAAATAGTTGGGATACTATATAACAGTATTTGTGTCCCCTACTACATTTTAATGCGAACATTTTTTTTAGTGTCATTTCATTGTTAACTCATTTGTATTCATTGTAATAGCACTAATCATAATGAATTCATTTGGAATTAATGTGGGTGTCACACATACTTTCATAAGAATTCTACAGCAATTCAATGTTAATTTAGTGTTCTATTCAAATAAAGTGTAACTGTTTTAAGTCATGTAATAATCCCATTCTGTGAAGCTATAAAAATTATAATGGTATAGATTTTCTCCAGAGAGATGTCATAATCTCAGAAGCAGCATTTCCTAGCTTCCATATGCAACCTAATGGCTATGATCATGGGCTACTAATAACTCTCTCAATGATGTGTGGGGTCCTTCACTGGGCCACAGGTCAGCTACAGAGCAGGAGAAATTATGTCAGACTAAGGATATAGCCTCAGAGTGAACTGTTATTTATGTGGTCTTCTGGCTTTGGTGGATAGATGTGATTTGTATGAATTCACTTGTTACTATAGTTACAATAGTTCAAATGAGCAACATCCTTAACATTTTGCTCAAGTAAAAGAAACAGGCAAATATAGAAACCACCACTGTTGTGAAATGAAACTAAAATTTTTCATCCATTGACTTAACTGTTCATTGTTGAGTGAACAGCAAATGTTTAGAAGAGCTATTTATTGAGAGGATAACAAGATAATAAGGTTAGTTGGTAAAAATAAAGTGGCTTAAATTAATAAATTTAGGAACTAGCATAAAGATTTAGAAGAACAGAGAGAGAGAAAGTGAGCAGATAAGAATGTTATTTATGTACAGAACATTTTGTTATTCTATCAGCTGTGTGAATAGGGTACCTAGAAAGATGCTAGAGTTGGGACAGAGTTAGTTAACTTTCCCTAAAGGCTAAATAACAGATGAGCCATTACCAGTTGCTCAGGTGCCAGAGTCCTCACCTTATAATGTTATTTTGGCGATAAAAATCACATGCAATTGAAAAAAACAGTGTTAAGAGGCAGCGTTGCCTCTCTAGTGTATCTGGTGTCAACAACCCTAATGGGAATTAGCAAAGCTTTGTGCAAAAAAAGATAAAATACAAGACTAGGCACTCAAGAGTTTTTGGAGGTTTGATACATTCTATTACCTCTCCCAATGTTTTATTCACACCCAATGCCAATAAATCAGTAATTTGCATATCCATATGGTCTCACATATTTTTTCCCAGCACCAGTGCAATATGAGAATTTGAATTTAAATATGGCAATTCAGTGATAAACTATGCTTATGAGAACGTGCTATAGCAGTGTAAAAATTGACAACTGATATGGAATAGGTCTACAACACTCACAAAATTTAAAATGAAACTCAATTTATAATAAAGCTAAATTCCATAAAGTTAATGATACTCATAATCCAACAAGTTTTTTTTCCTCTGACTTTTCCATGAACAATTTCTAACGGTAGAAAGTAGAATATCTGAAGGCACAGAGCACAAAACATTTGTCAAAATACAGAGAACATAATCAAAAGATCTAAAATTCATATATATCTTGTTGTCTTTACTATACATATCCATAACAATTTTGAAATAGCATCTGGGGAAAATCTTGTTGGTTGCTCTTGGGGAAAATTCTGCTAAATGTAATTTCATGCTGAAAATTCAACTCCCATAGCCTGAAAGATATGGCAAATTTTAAGGGTCTCAGTTATTACTTATCAGTTTCTTTTACTATGTTGAAATAGTTAGAAAATGGCTTTTTTTCATGAAGAGATGTAATCTCATATTCTTACTATTACTAAATTGTACTACTGCAAATTTTACCCAAAGTAATTGTAACAGTGTTTTTTAACAAAAAGAATTAATCCAATTCTCAAATTTTATTTTCACTTAATTTCGTAAATGTCATGAAAACAATAAAAATTTTGAGTTGAAGTAGTGACAGGTAATTAAAAATATCTGTTAAATGAATGTAATTATGAGTTATTTTTTTTTTTTTGTATTATGAAAGAAAACAGTAAATTCCTCCCTTACCATGCTTGGAATTTTTTTTTTTTCTGAAATTTATTGACAAATTGGTTTCCATACAACACCCAGTGCTCATCCCAAAAGGTGCCCTCCTCAATACCCATCACCCACCCTCTCCTCCCTCCCACCCCCCATCAACCCTCAGTTTGTTCTCAGTTTTTTAACAGTCTCTTATGCTTTGGCTCTCTCCCATTCTAACCTCTTTTTTTTTTTTCCTTCCCCTCCCCCATGGGTTCCTGTTAAGTTTCTCAGGATCCACATAAGAGTGAAACCATATGGTATCTGTCTTTCTCTGTATGGCTTATTTCACTTAGCATCACACTCTCCAGTTCCATCCACGTTGCTACAAAAGGCCATATTTCATTTTTTCTCATTGCCACGTAATATTCCATTGTGTATATAAACCACAATTTCTTTATCCATTCATCAGTTGATGGACATTTAGGCTCTTTCCATAATTTGGCTATTGTTGAGAGTGCTGCTATGAACATTGGTGTACAAGTGGCCCTATGCATCAGTGCTCCTGTATCCCTTGGATAAATTCCTAGCAGTGCTATTGCTGGGTCATAGGGTAGGTCTATTTTTAATTTTCTGAGGAACCTCCACACTGCTTTCCAGAGCGGCTGCACCAATTTGCATTCCCACCAACAGTGCAAGAGGGTTCCCGTTTCTCCACATCCTCTCCAGCATCTACAGTCTCCTGATTTGTTCATTTTGGCCACTCTGACTGGCGTGAGGTGCTACCTGAGTGTGGTTTTGATTTGTATTTCCCTGATAAGGAGCGACGCTGAACATCTTTTCATGTGCCTGTTGGCCATCCGGATGTCTTCTTTAGAGAAGTGTCTATTCATGTTTTCTGCCCATTTCTTCACTGGATTATTTGTTTTTCGGGTGTGGAGTTTGGTGAGCTCTTTATAGATTTTGGATACTAGCCCTTTGTCCGATATGTCATTTGCGAATATCTTTTCCCATTCCGTTGGTTGCCTTTTAGTTTTGTTGGTTGTTTCCTTTGCTGTGCAGAAGCTTTTTATCTTCATAAGGTCCCAGTAATTCACTTTTGCTTTTAATTCCCTTGCCTTTGGGGATGTGTCGAGTAAGAGATTGCTACGGCTGAGGTCAGAGAGGTCTTTTCCTGCTTTCTCCTCTAAGGTTTTGATGGTTTCCTGTCTCACATTCAGGTCCTTTATCCATTTTGAGTTTATTTTTGTGAATGGTGTGAGAAAGTGGTCTAGTTTCAACCTTCTGCATGTTGCTGTCCAGTTCTCCCAGCACCATTTGTTAAAGAGGCTGTCTTTTTTCCATTGGATGTTCTTTCCTGCTTTGTCAAAGATGAGTTGGCCATCCGTTTGTGGGTCTAGTTCTGGGGTTTCTATTCTATTCCATTGGTCTATGTGTCTGTTTTGGTGCCAATACCATGCTGTCTTGATGATGACAGCTTTGTAGTAGAGGCTAAAGTCTGGGATTGTGATGCCTCCTGCTTTGGTCTTCTTCTTCAAAATTCCTTTGGCTATTCGGGGCCTTTTGTGGTTCCATATGAATTTTAGGATTGCTTGTTCTAGTTTCGAGAAGAATGCTGGTGCAATTTTGATTGGGATTGCATTGAATGTGTAGATAGCTTTGGGTAGTGTTGACATTTTGACAATATTTATTTTTCCAATCCATGAGCAGGGAATGTCTTTCCACTTCTTTAAATCTTCTTCAATTTCCTTCATAAGCTTTCTATAGTTTTCAGCATACAGATCCTTTACATCTTTGGTTAGATTTATTCCTAGGCATTTTATGCTTCTTGGTGCAATTGTGAATGGGATCAGTTTCTTTATTTGTCTTTCTGTTGCTTCATTGTTAGTGTATACGAATGCAACTGATTTCTGTACATTGATTTTGTATCCTGCAACTTTGCTGAATTCCTGTATCAGTTCTAGCAGACTTTTGGTGGAGTCTATCGGATTTTCCATGTATAATATCATGTCATCTGCAAAAAGCGAAAGCTTGACTTCATCTTTGCCAATTTTGATGCCTTTGATTTCCTTTTGTTGTCTGATTGCTGATGCTAGAACTTCCAGCACTATGTTAAACAGCAGCGGTGAGAGTGGGCATCCTTGTCGTGTTCCTGATCTCAGGGAAAAAGCTCTCAGTTTTTCTCCGTTGAGGATGATGTTAGCTGTGGGCTTTTCATAAATGGCTTTTATGATCTTTAAGTATGTTCCTTCTATCCCGACTTTCTCAAGGGTTTTTATTAAGAAAGGGTGCTGGATTTTGTCGAAGGCCTTTTCTGCATCGATTGACAGGATCATATGGTTCTTCTCTTTTTTTTTGTTAATGTGATGTATCACGTTGATTGATTTGCGAATGTTGAACCAGCCCTGCATCCCAGGAATGAATCCCACTTGATCATGGTGAATAATTCTTTTTATATGCCTTTGAATTCGATTTGCTAGTATCTTATTGAGAATTTTTGCATCCATATTCATCAGGGATATTGGCCTGTAGTTCTCTTTTTTTACTGGGTCTCTGTCTGGTTTAGGAATCAAAGTAATACTGGATTCATAGAATGAGTCTGGAAGTTTTCCTTCCCTTTCTATTTCTTGGAATAGCTTGAGAAGGATAGGTATTATCTCTGCTTTAAACGTCTGGTAGAACTCCCCTGGGAAGCCATCTGGTCCTGGACTCTTATTTGTTGGGAGATTTTTGATAACCGATTCAATTTCTTCGCTGGTTATGGGTCTGTTCAAGCTTTCTATTTCCTCCTGATTGAGTTTTGGAAGAGTGTGGGTGTTCAGGAATTTGTCCATTTCTTCCAGGTTGTCCAATTTGTTGGCATATAATTTTTCATAGTATTCCCTGATAATTGTTTGTATCTCTGAGGGATTGGTTGTAATCATTCCATTTTCATTCATGATTTTATCTATTTGGGTCATCTCCCTTTTCTTTTTGAGAAGCCTGGCTAGAGGTTTGTCAATTTTGTTTATTTTTTCAAAAAACCAACTCTTGGTTTCGTTGATCTGCTCTACAGTTTTTTTAGATTCTATATTATTTATTTCTGCTCTGATCTTTATTATTTCTCTTCTTCTGCTGGGCTTAGGCTGCCTTTGCTGTTCTGCTTCTAGTTCCTTTAGGTGTGCTGTTAGATTTTGTATTTGGGATTTTTCTTGTTTCTTGAGATAGGCCTGGATTGCAATGTATTTTCCTCTCAGGACTGCCTTTGCTGTGTCCCAAAGCGTTTGGATTGTTGTATTTTCATTTTCGTTTGTTTCCATATATTTTTTAATTTCTTCTCTAATTGCCTGGTTGACCCACTCATTCGTTAGTAGGGTGTTCTTTAACCTCCATGCTTTTGGAGGTTTTCCAGACTTTTTTCTGTGGTTGATTTCAAGCTTCATAGCATTGTGGTCTGAAAGTAAGCATGGTATAATTTCAATTCTTGTAAACTTATGAAGGGCTGTTTTGTGACCCAGTATATGATCTATCTTGGAGAATGTTCCATGTGCACTCGAGAAGAAAGTATATTCTGTTGCTTTGGGATGCAGAGTTCTAAATAGATCTGTCAAGTCCATCTGATCCAATGTCTCATTCAGGGCCCTTGTTTCTTTATTGACCGTGTGTCTAGATGATCTATCCATTTCTGTAAGTGGTATATTAAAGTCCCCTGCAATTACCACATTCTTATCAATAAGGTTGCTTATGTTTATGAGTAATTGTTTTATATATTTGGGGGCTCCGGTATTCGGTGCATAGACATTTATAATTGTTAGCTCTTCCTGATGGATAGACCCTGTAACTATTATATAATGTCCTTCTTCATCTCTTGTTACAGCCTTTAATTTAAAGTCTAGTTTGTCTGATATAAGTATGGCTACTCCAGCTTTCTTTTGGCTTCCAGTCGCATGATAAATAGTTCTCCATCCCCTCACAATCTAAAGGTGTCCTCAGGTCTAAAATGAGTCTCTTGTAGACAGCAAATAGATGGGTCTTGTTTTTTTATCCATTCTGATACCCTATGTCTTTTGGTTGGCGCATTTAATCCATTTACATTCAGTGTTATTATAGAAAGATACGGGTTTAGAGTCATTGTGATGTCTGTATGTTTTATGCTTGTAGTGATGTCTCTGGGACTTTGTCTCACAGGGTCCCCCTTAGGATCTCTTGTAGGGCTGGTTTAGTGGTGACAAATTCCTTCAGTTTTTGTTTGTTTGGGAAGACCTTTATCTCTCCTTCTATTCTAAATGACAGACTTGCTGGATAAAGGATTCTTGGCTGCATATTTTTTCTGTCTAGCACCCTGAAAATCTCGTGCCAATTCTTTCTGGCCTGCCAAGTTTCAAAGAGAGATCAGTCACGAGTCTTATAGGTCTCCCTTTATATGTGAGGGCACGTTTACCCCTTGCTGCTTTCAGAATTTTCTCTTTATCCTTGTATTTTGCCAGTTTCACTATGATATGTCGTGCAGAAGGTCGATTCAAGTTACGTCTGAAGGGAGTTCTCTGTGCCTCTTGGATTTCAATGCCTTTTTCCTTCCCCAGTTCAGGGAAGTTCTCAGCTATTATTTCTTCAAGTACACCTTCAGCACCTTTCCCTCTCTCTTCCTCCTCTGGGATACCAATTATGCGTATATTATTTCTTTTTAGTGTATCACTTAGTTCTCTAATTTTCCCCTCATACTCCTGGATTTTTTTATCTCTCTTTTTCTCAGCTTCCTCTTTTTCCATAACTTTATCTTCTAGTTCACCTATTCTCTCCTCTGCCTCTTCAAGCCGAGCTGTGGTGGTTTCCATTTTGTTATGCATTTTGTTTAAAGCGTTTTTCAGCTCCTCGTGACTGTTCCTTAGTCCCTTGATCTCTGTAGCAAGAGATTCTCTGCTGTCCTGTATACTGTTTTCAAGCCCAGCGATTAATTTTATGACTATTATTCTAAATTCACTTTCTGTTATGTTATTTAAGTCCTTTTTGATCAGCTCATTAGCTGTTGTTATTTCCTGGAGATTCTTCTGAGGGGAATTCTTCCGCTTGGTCATTTTGGATAGTCCCTGGCGTGGTGAGGACCTGCAGGGCACTTCCCCTGTGCTGTGGTGTATAACTGGAGTTGGTGGGCGGGGCCGCAGTCTGACCTGATGTCTGCCCCCAGCCCACCGCTGGGGCCACAGTCAGACTGGTGTGTGCCTTCTCTTCCCCTCTCCTAGGGGCGGGATTCACTGTGGGGTGGTGTGGCTCGTCTGGGCTACTTGCACCCTGCCAGGCTTGTGATGCTGGGGATCTGGCGTATTAGCTGGGGTGGGTAGGCAAGGTGCTCGGGGGCAGGAGGGGCAGGCTTAGATCGCTTCTCCTTAGGTGATCCACTTCAGGAGGGGCCCTGTGGCAGCGGGAGGGAGTCAGATCCGCTGCCGGAGGTTTGGCTCTGCAGAAGCGCAGAGTTGGGTGTTTGTGCGGAGTGAGCAAGTTCCCTGGCAGGAACCGGTTCCCTTTGGGATTTCGGCTGGGGGATGGGCGGGGGAGATGGCGCTGGCGAGCGCCTTTGTTCCCCACCAAACTGAGCTCTGTTGTCAGGGGGCTCAGCAGCTCTCCCTCCCTTTGTCCTCCAGCCTTCCTGCTTTCCGAGCAGAGCTGTTAACTTATGACCTCCCAGACGCTAAGTCGCGCTTGTTGTGGGAACACAGTGCGTCAGGCCCCTCCGCTTTTGCAAGCCAGACTCGCGGGCTCTGCTTGGCCGGGGAGCCGCCCCTCCGCCCCGGCTCCCTCCCACCAGTCCGTGGAGCGCGCACCGCCTCGCCGCCCTTCCTACCCTCTTCCGTGGGCCTCTCGTCTGTGTTTGGCTCCGGCGACTCTGTTCTGCTAATCCTCTGGCGGTTTTCTGGGTTATTTAGGCAGGTGTAGATGGAATCTAAGTGATCAGCAGGACGTGCGGTGAGCCCAGCGTCCTCCTAAGCCGCCATCTTGCCCCATGCTTGGAATTTTAATAAGATATTTTCATTTCTGTGTAAAAAAAAATCTCAACCTTAAGCCTGAAAATCTTAACCATAAATACCATTCCCATGCCCAGCAAAAAAATCTACAAATGAATTGGAATGGAAGCTTTCAAAGTTACATTCTGTTGATTACCAAATTTGTATTTAAAAATAAATATTTAAGTGGAAAATCCCCATTTACTACATTTATAGCAAGATCAATACAGGGTTAGCAACACAAGCAGACCCTTTGGAGGGATGCAGGAGCTAACAGTGCTTTGTTGTGCTCATTGATTGGATTTTATATTGTATTTGAAGTAAGCTTCCAATATGTATTGGATTGGTTTTTAATTATGATTTATTGGGGTGCTTGGGTGGCTCAGTCGGTTGAATGTCTGACCCTTGGTTTCAGCTCAGGTCATGATCTCACAGTTAGTGAGTTCAAGCCCTGAGTCAGGCTTCACACTAGGCAGGGATCCTGCTTGATATTCTGTCTCTTCTCCTCCCCTCTCCTCTCCTCTCTTCCCTCCTCTCCTCTCCTCTTCTTTCCTCTCCTCTCCTCTCCTATCCCCCCCCCCCCAACATGTGCATGCTCTCTCTATATATAAATAAAGTAAATTTAAAAATTTTAAAAAATGTGATTGATCAAAATTTCTTCCCTGAATGTGTACTTCCAGGAGATGTACTTAATGAGATTTTCTATTTCTCTCGTTAAGTACAACTAAAGTCCTTACATATTATATATAAAACAAACATAAGACTCTGAAAGGTGAAGAGAAGACAGATTGTGAAGGGATAACACAGTGGTGAGTTCTCTTGGTTTTCTTTTTGTGTCATTTATCCTTAGATGGAGCAGAAGAAGCTGGCAAAAAAAATACCAACAGTGTTGATAAAATTACCCCAACAAAAGCTTGATCTCTCTAAAACAACCCAGACTTCAAAGGGTGAGTGGTTATATAAGCTGAAGAACAACTATACCAGGGATTTCACCTCTGCAGTAAAAATGGACAAACTACGGTACAGTGTAGGGAATATAGTCAATAATATAGTAATAATGTTATATGTTGATAGATGGTTACTACACTTATTATAGTGAGCACTAAGTAATGTTTAGAATTGTCCAAACAGTATGTTGTACACCTGAAACTAATATAACATTGTGTATCAGCTATACTTCTATAATAAATGAAAACTAAAAAAAAAAAAGATATTTCACTGGATTGGGGAAAAAAAGACGAACAAACTATCGATACGTGAAACAATCTGGGTAGTCCTCTAGAGATTTATATTGAGTGTAAAATCCAGTCCCAAAAGGTTACTTACTGTTTGATTCTGTTTATGTAACATTCTTAAATTATTTTAATGTTTATTTTTATTTTTGAGAGAGACAGACAGAGTGCAAGGGGGGAAGGTCAGAGAGAGAGGGAGACAGAATCCAAAGCAGGCTCCAGGCTCTAAGCTATCAACACTGAGCCCAACATGGGGCTTGAACTCACAAGCTGCAAGATCAAGACCTGAGCTGAAGTTGGATGCTCAACCAAGTGAGCCACCCAGGCACCCACATTCTGAATCTGTCTTAATGTATTTCATAATTTTTATTTCTTCATGGTCATATTTCAAACTTTCTATTTTTAGTGATCAAATTCCTGAAAAAAAATATACTAATTTAAACACTGTTATTTTTTTAAAGGTGCAAAAAAAGTTACTACTAACATCAACACTAATATTATTGCATTGTGGAATGGAAACTGGAATCTCACAGCTGCAATTTACATTTAGATCTAAAACAACTATAATAGATTGTTGACTTATATGAAAATAGAGCATGTGTGTGTGTGTGTGAGAGAGAGAGAGAGAGAGAGAGAGAGAGACAGAGACAGGGGGACAGAGACAGAGACAGGGGAAGAAGAGAGAAGGGGGAAAAAAGCCCACATGGTTTTATACAATGTCCAGCGCTTGTGAAAAAAAAATGTTCCTAAAAATGAGTTGTGATTTGGGAATGCTGCCTACCATCAGAGAAGCTAGGCATTCCAGCATTCCAGTCTGTTGCTTTGGTTGAACTAGGACTTTCTATGTGGGCTCTGGCATTATCACCTGTACATCAGCAGTAACAAATTTGTTCACTAGGATTAAATTGCCACATAATGCCATCAGAGACCCACGTTACAGAAAAATACAAACTTCTTAAGTACTATGCTTCATAAGTACTACTCATAAAATATTTTCTCTGGCAAACCCAGAACATATTGATGGACAATTTTGTATTAATTTTGTTTGATGAAATCTTATGACAGGATAGAATTTGAACTTTCCTCCTTGAAAGGCTAAGAAATATTGATGCTCCACAGTAAGATAATCCATGTTTTATATTTTGGTTTCCACTTTCCCCTGACTCAGAAACTGTCAGCTCACTATGCCATGAGTAACTCTGTTTCAGAGCATGGGAAATGTTGGGGCACCTGGGTGGCTCAGTCAGTTAAGTGTCGAACTTCAGCTCAGGTCATAATCTCCCGCCCTGTGTCAGATTCTGTGCTGACAGCTCAGAGCCTGAAGCCTGCTTCAGAGTCTGTCTCCCTCTCTCTCTGCCCTTCCCCCACTCATGCTCTGTCTCTCTGTCTCTCTCAAAAATAAATAAACATTAAAAAATTAAAAAAAAAGAACATGGGAAATGTTTTGAGTTCCATTTCTGATGGTGGTAATGAATTTAGTTTGATTCCTTCTGTACTGACTTACCTTGGTAATTTTTATAATGAATATATGCGTTTACAATAACTATGCAACTAAAACAAACCTGCCTTAAACCATAGATGGTTATGATTTATATTATTAACTTTATTATGTGATTAAACCACACGGATGACACAAAAGACAAACTGGCTTCTTTGTCATGGCCGAATTGATGCCACCTACATGGCTACATAACTAGGCGGTCCTTGAGGAAATAGTAAAGTAATGACCAGTATCGCCACATATGTCTGAGCATTTTGTGCTCAACACCAACCTACACAAGGTGACCTGCTATGAAGCGTGAAATCCAGATTTCTCCCTACTCTCCCAACAATGAACTCTACAACACTAGCCTTGAAGGAAGAAGCCCTTCATCTAATTGTCTTCCCAGAGGACTCACCTTTTTCTAGCTGGCACAAAGGTTTATTCTGTGCTCTTCTGTGCCCTAGTGGTAACCAATACAATTATTTAACAAATACTCACTGAGTTCCAACATCGTATCATAAGCCTGGCGGCATACACCGAGGATAAAAATAAATGACACAAGATCTGAGAATGTCACCAAGTAATTCATAATCTAATTTAAATGCTGATATATACAAACACATAACTATATTATCAATGTATATGAAAAGGAGGAAGAATCTGATATACCCTGGGCTCTTAAAACGAAAGTAAATTATTTTGATAGTATGCATCTTCTGGTATACATAATCATTCTTTATTTTTCTCCTTTCTAATATGATTAATTTTTTTCCTATGATATTTTTGTTCGGTTTTATACAATGAAAAATCATATTATTATTGCTATAAAGGCTAACAATTATAAAATGGCAACTTAATATTCAGAAAATTCTTAGTATTAGAATATAGAAAGTATTACATTTTCATTATTCTACCTGATCCTCATAAGATCTTGCAAAAATGCACATGTGTGATGGTTGATTTTATGTGTCAGCTTGACTAACTGGTCATGGGATGTCCAAATATTTACTTAAACATTATTTCTGAGGGTGTCTGTGAGTATGCTTCTGGATGAAGCTAGCATTTGAATTGGCGGAATAATTAAAGCAGATTGCCCTACCCAGTGTGTGGGCATCATCTAATCCACTGAAGGCCTAAAGAGAGCAAAAAGGTGGAGGAAGGGAGAATTTACTTCCT
This sequence comes from Prionailurus bengalensis, assembly GCF_016509475.1. Classification (NCBI taxonomy): domain Eukaryota; kingdom Metazoa; phylum Chordata; class Mammalia; order Carnivora; family Felidae; genus Prionailurus; species Prionailurus bengalensis. Next base: position 149,756,670 of record NC_057343.1, on the reverse strand, counting down.
TTGCCTGCGTGTAGGCTGGGATATCCATCTTCTGAACTCAGACTAAAAGTTATATTATCAGTCTCTCCTATTCTCTGGCCTTTGGACCCAGACTAGAATTACACCATCAGTTCTCCTGGTTCTCGGGCCTTCAGACTGAGAGTGGAACTATACCATTGATTTTCCTAGGCCTTCAGTTCATAGATAGCAGACTGTGTGACCTCTGAGCCTTCATCATTGTGTGAGCCAAAACCTCATTAACAAATTCTTTTCAAATATATATTTTATATAACATACATTTATAAATATAAATATCATATTTATATTTATTATTAAATTTATCAATATAAATATATATTAATATATATATATATCCTATTGATTCTAATTCTCTGTTGAACCCTAACACAGTGTAAATATTGTTAGAGAATCCACTTATATGAATAATTAATCCTCTTAAAAGTTCAATATAATCTATGTAGTGTTTTCCCACATAAATATATTATGGATAGACATGAATGACTAATCCAGAAATACAATGTGTTAGGATTTTTTCTTTTAGAAAAACCTTTGGATAAAACTATTAATTACCCTTATTTGTTTTTTTGAATTTTTTAAATGTTTACTTATTATTTTGAGAGACAGAGACAGAGTGCAAGCAGGGGACAGGCAGAGAGAAAGGGAGACACAGAACTGAAGTAGGCTCCAGGCTCTGAGATGTCGGCACAGAGCCAATGTGGGGCTCGAACCCACAGACCACTAGATCATGACCTGAGCCAAAGTGGGATGCTTAACCTACTGAGGCACCCAGGTGCCCCTAATTAACCATATTTGACTAGCAAGTTTCTTTCTCCTTCTCTAGGTTATTCAACATTTTTCTGCAGTTTAAATTGCGTAATTCATGATTGTAAAGAGAAGTTGGGCATGAAGTTCCAGGATAAATGTGATACATTTTGAAAATTACCAACATTGTTAACTTTTAACTCCTTAAACTTATGTCTAGTCCCAGGCTGGTTTATGTTTATGTACAATAAAGCAGTCTGTTTACAGGCACTGATAAACCATTTTTAGTAACTTTCAGGCTCTCATGGAATGGATCATTGGCACTTGAAAAATAAAAACCATGTGTAGGTAGCCTATATAATAGATACAATGGGAATTTCATTCAAAAGGGTGGCCAAGGATAACAGCTGACAAGCTTATTTCTCAACATCTCCACTTTCAAAATAGCTTTCTATGCCCTTGTTCACATTTTAAATGGAATTTCTGCTCAGATTCATCTCTGAAAGAGACAAACACTTACTGTGCCATTAGTGTATACTGCTCTTGCAATAGAGAGCCAAAGGCCAACAGCACTATTTTCAGCATTTTTGCCTCCACACAAATGATTATTAATACAAGCTTCACTGATAAGAGCCTTGCCACACTTTTAAAACACATACTTCCGTTTTTTAAGTGCACCAATTAAACCAGACTGAATTATAAAATTACCATAACACGTCTTTAAAGCTTCAAAAAAATTCAAGGAAACAAAACACAATGAGTCAGAAAGAAATGTTTGGTCTTCTACTTCTAAGGAATTGGTTAAAGTTAATTTTCTTTGCAGTGTTAAGAGTGTCAGAATTAGGGACAGGAGAGGAAATCCACACTCTTACTGAATATGTATGTATATTAAGCACATATGTATGTATATATATTCAATATGTGTATATGTATGTTAACATATATATGTATATACATGTAATCCTATATATCCTATATGTATAGCATATATATGTAAATGTGTTATCCTATATATATAACATATATATAATATATATATGTTAACATACATATATCCATATTGAATATATATGCATACGTATGTGCTTAATCTACATACATATTCAGTTAGAGTGTGGATATGTATATATATGATATATGTATAACATATATGGTAACATACATATACACATATTGAATATATACATACATATGTGCTTAATATACGTACATATATCCATACATACATGTATGTATATATACATACATACATACATATTCCAATATATACTTCAATAACCAGGAGCTAAATTCTCTTTGCAAAACACCAATGTCCATATCTAAAACAATTATTTAACACAAAGACTACTGGTAACATTTATTTCAGAAAGAAATGAGCTCAAGTTTTATTTTCAACAATGAGAATTAAGATTAAGGTCATATACAATTTTTATGTTCACAGAGTCTGAATAAAAATTAAATTAAATTACTGCTTCTCTGGTGTATACCCAATACCTAAATGATATTTGAGCATCTGACCATCCAAGTGGAAACTCAAAAAAGTGGCAGTGCTAGCTGACTGCCTCTTTATTAACTTCTGCCTCCTAACAATCAATACATTGGTCTACCACTGACCCATAGTACACAATATTACAGGTAGTAGTCAAAGAAAATAAAATGCAACACTTCCATGTCATGGTCCTATCACAATCATGTCAAAGGCAAGTGCATAATCATTTCAAATGTGTCCCATAAGACATTAATGCACATTCTCACCACTATGCTGAGTTGGTATTAGTGCTGTTTCAAAAGACATTTGTCATATTACCAACTCTCTTATGAGACACTTATTTCCTAAATAACTGCAATCCCTTTGTTCTGTGTCATTAATTTTCATAGCTTGGTTAGCAATAAACTCTAAAAACAGATTAAGGAAGATACCATCTTCCAAATATAAAATTTTAACTGAGATAAAAGCACACAAAATATAGAAGTTCTTCCTCCTTTCCCCCCTCTCAAAATTTTGATACTTATTAATGTCAAAGTTTAATTATCTGTCTGAAAGCCAAAACATATACACATTGAGTATTTACCATAAACACAGCTTACTGGGCTCCAAATGTAGCTATGCATAGTTGAGCTCCCAAAAGATAGAAAGGACCATTTTATCTAATTCTATGATAGATGCTGCCTAGAATTGTGAAATGTAAAGTTTGGGGAGACTTAAGAAGTGGTCCTGTAGTTTATAATTCCATATAAAAGGAATTATAAAACTGAAGATGATCAAAGTACAAGTAAACAGGTAAATGCTATCAAAGAGCTTGCAAATATATATGGCTAGATAATGAGAAAAGCAACCAATGTTAATTTAAAACTTCTACTTCACCAGATACTTCATTTGTATTATCTTCTTTAATGTGCACAAGTTAAAGATAAGGAATCTGACAATCCCAGAGGTAGCAAAGGATGGATATGGATTCAAAGTAGGGTTAGGCTGACTCTAAAATCATATTTGTACTAAACCTTGTGCTCTTTTACAAATTCTTCAGTCAGGACTAATAAAATGAAAAATTGATCAAGTAGCTAAAACAACATAAATTTTTAAGACACTGTAGTGTGATTCCTCCTTACTCATTAAAGTAAATTGTTTATAGGGCAAAGCAGTGGGAGATGTTGGAAAGCTAGTCTGAAAGCAGATAACAAAGGAGATTGGATTTCTGGGTAATGTCTGTATTTCACCTTTAAATGTTTTTTTCCCACCATAGATATGTATAAAAATCATTTATTTTAATTTAAATATACAACTATGGACCCTGACTGAGGCATCCTAAGTCAGAATCTCTGCTACCAAAATTTACAAATTATGGGGGAAAAAATAAAGAGATTCCCTGGACAGGCAAAATTATACCTCAAGTCATTAAAAATATATGACCAAAGGATTGGCATGATAAGAGAATAGAGGGCTTGAAGAAGATAATCTGTTGGTAACTGCCTTGAAGTGGAGAAAATAAAATCAGAGACTGGTCAGTAATCAGACATAAAGTCATGTGAGCCTTGACCACAATTTGTCTGTGATAATGTAAAAGAGATTTTTTAAGTTTTCACTCATACATATTGTACTTGCTTTTGTTCTCCAAAGGTGATAGTGATCAGGAAGTTGCAACCAAATATACAGGATTTGTTCCAGGATTGAACTATCTTCCTGAATCAATTCTGGTGAACCATTCTAAACCACAGAGAAAAAGACCTAAAAATTATTTTTACTTTTCTTCCGTGAGCAAATATAATGTGCTAATCACCACCTTTCCTGTTTCTTCACATCTGAAACATTTCTCTTCTACTTTATTTCTCTTGCAGTATTTAGCCCAGGTTGCATTCATTCATTGTCTTTATTAAGCACCTGGCCTATGTTACAGATAGTGGCTAGAAATGCAAACAAAATGTAATCCCACTTTCCAGAAGCTTGTAGACTAGTACAAGAAAATGCTATTTTTAAATCAACTGTGTGATTAATGCTAGGATAGAAAAATTGGACAAAATATCAAGAAACGTCTAAGGAGGGAATGCTAAATTTTACTACCATGGCCACAAAAAGCATCATAGGAGACATATGCTGGAGTTAAACACTGAAATTTGAGAGGCTGCTTTATACGAAATCAAGGATGTGTGGTATACTCCTGCCTAATAGAATACCGAAAAAATCACAAAACTACACAACAGGTTGGTTCAGAAGTTATAAGTGTATGTCTAAGACTAGGATATGAGTCGAAATGGACATGGAAGGGGTGAGCAATATATATACCTAGGCCTATATTTAGAGAGGCAGGTATACATACTAGTTGGTGAATTGTATATTGGATCAAGGATCCAATGCTTAATCCTGTAAGCAATGGGGAGCAAATATACTATTTATGATTAGATTTTGTTTGGGGGAGGAGCAGTTAGGACACAGGAAATACTCCAAATGACAGATAGCAAACATGCACTTCCAGCAGCAGCGATGACACTGAGAGGTGTTATCTCTAAAATCTTCATTCTCTGAGGTTGTCTGTCACCCAGTTTACAATATTTGCCTCCGATTATAAGAGACAGATACCTAACTTTTGTTGTATGTATTCTTTTTTTTTTTTTCTTTTTTTTTTTTATATTTTTTTCAACGTTTATTTATTTTTGGGGGGACAGAGAGAGACAGAGCATGAACGGGGGAGGGGCAGAGAGAGAGGGAGACACAGAATCGGAAACAGGCTCCAGGCTCTGAGCCATCAGCCCAGAGCCCGACGCGGGGCTCGAACTCCCGGACCGCGAGATCGTGACCTGGCTGAAGTCGGACGCTTAACCGACTGCGCCACCCAGGCGCCCCTGTTGTATGTATTCTTCATCAGTCTCACCTCACTTTAATTTTCAGGGAATAAAATTTGCCTAATTTCTCTGTTGGGCAATTTTTTTTTCTATTTTGCCATCGTATCTTACTTTTTCAATAAGTATATAAAGAAGTGTCAATATTATTATTTTTTGACTAGTTAAGTCATTTTTGGTTTGTAGTCACCCTTCAGAAATGCATACTTTGTAGTATCTTATCTTAAAAGGAGACATGCAAATCAAATGCACTGTCCTCAAAGTGTCTTTTTTTTTTTTTTAACATCAACCAGTGTCAGCATGCAAATAGGATCAGCAGCTAAGAACAAAGAGTTGTTGTGGTGGCATTCTGGCTATCCCCTGTGACTGGCATTATCAGGACCCTTCCTACCTACTGGAACTTAGACACAGGGCCAAGGTCAGTGAAATATGTCTTCACTGGGCTGCTCTAATGTTTAGCAAATAAATGCCATTAAGGACATCTTTGAAATTCTTTAAAGGATTGGATTAGACTTTTATTTAATTATTCATTCTCATCAGAACTAAACAGCTACATCTGACTATGATTTCATCTACAAAGTAAACATTAAATGTTTGTTGAATGCATTCGAATAAGTTAGTTACTTTTGAAAATTCCTTATAAAGAGAAAATGCAAAGGAATGGTGATATTCCAGGGCAATAATCACATCTCCTTGAATGTGATACTTTGTCTACTGTGGAAGTTAATAGTGATCACTAACTTGCTATCTGTTGATGAGAGTCTTTTCTTTTTCATTTATTTTTGAGTAGTTGGTTCATTTTATAGCTAATTTTGCATAATTGCATTAACAGCTACAGTTTTGAAACTGAATCAATTTATAACTAATTGCTAAAACTCTCAATTCTCCTTAAGGCTAATAAAAGGAATTTTACTGTGACACAAAGTTATTTAATAAACTAATAAACGTGGGAAAGAGGGAAATGCACAAGAACCTTATTTCTTGAAAACTCTTTGTTGCATACATCTATCTTGTATAATTACCACTTGGTGTAATTAATATCATCCTGCATACATTTATCTTTTCAGCATACAGAGGCTATTATTCTCTTACTAGGATGTTTTTCTGCCTATGGCAGTCAATTAAGGGGAGATTTAAGGAAAAACACATATAGAAACAGAATACTTTGCAATGTGATTCTTTGCATTCATATGCAGTTTGAAACAATTTACAAGTGTTCTTGTATTAGGCTCCCATTTGATGATGGTGGAGCACAGATACTAGATATATTTTGAGGGGGAAACTCTAGCTTTTGCACTGTACAGAACTGAGAGTATATAAAAAACTGAATACCTCTAGAACCTTTATTCTGAACCTACTAAAACACAATATTTTTTTCAGTGTCTGGATTATACTCTACTCTGATTAATGTGAAACATTTAAGGAGGATCTGAAAGATTCCATTAACTTTCGGTTACTGGATTGCTGGAAAGATTATTTTCTTTTACCATTCTCTACCTTTTTGCGTTGTTCTTTCTTTCTTTCTTTCTTTCTTTCTTTCTTTCTTTCTTTCTTTCTTTCTTTCAAAGATTGTTTATTTTGAAAGAGAGATGGAGTTCATGAGCTGGGGAGGGGCAGAGAAAAAGGAGAGAGAAAATCTCAAGCAGGCTCCATGATGTGGGGCTTGATTCTATGAACCGTGAGATCATAACCTTAGCTGAAACCAAGAATCAGACACTTAGGCTGAGCCACCCAGGCCACCTACCCTGTACTTTCTTCTACAACAGACTCCAGACCAAAATTTCTTCTCTCATTTTAGAAAAACAAGTTACAAAAAAAAAAAATCAAGATTCAAAGAAATGCTTTCTGGAAGAAATTTATTTTTATTTCCTTCTTTAAATAACATGATCAAAAATTTTATGTCATATGGCTTTCTTCTTTAAGTGTGTGTATTAAGCCCTTAAGGAAAAGTAAGACCAGATGTCTCTGTGCCACCCTGTGCTTTCAAACATATTGAATTTTTGTTATTACTATTCATAGAGTATTGTGTTCAGCTTGTTAGCTGGTGATCTCCTCAGTAGTTTTTCAAGCTATAAATAATTTATCTTAGATTTGTGTGGATAGTAATATAATTAAATAAGTCTATTATTCAATTACTACATCAAATTATTTGAGGTTGTTTTATTTGACAGAACTTAGTAATTTTACTAGATAGGAAAAGTACTTCCATAAAACTTTCAATGAATCAAAGTCACAATTTTGCCATTAAATGACTTTGCTGTATATGTTTGTTTTTGGACCTTATTGATTATGTAATGAGTACTTATGCAAATAATCGTCTCAAAAATTTTCAATCTTACACAAAGGAATACATGGTGCCTTGTAAAAAGGTTCCACCTCCTCTAGTACTCAAAGTGTCATCTTAAATGCAGATCATTAATGAATTTGTGGAAACAAAATAGATATCTCATAGTATCTCATTCCATCACTACTGTGTAAGTGGCTCTGCATACTATACACCCAGTAACCTGCTCCTAATTTCCATTCAATTAAAGATGCTGTAAGGTCTCTGGATTTATAGGTCTTACTAGTTATCTTCTACTAAATTTCATGTTTGAGGCCCTACTATAATTGCATTTGCAGGTTGCTTTAGTTTCAGAAATATGGTAAATATGGAAACAAAACATATCTCATTATTTCCTTTACTCCAGATATTTTTCTAAGTCACATAAGAAGACTACAGAAATATTAAATTAAGGATATTTTAATTTTCATCCATTAATTTCTGCATACTTCAGCATTCCCTGGATGATACGGATATGATATGAATCATCACATTCTTCCTTCCATTCCTTTCCTCAAACTTTGAATATAGAATTGACCAGTTAACTAATATATATGTTTAAAAATTGCACCTTAACTTTAATGCATGTTTCTTCTCAGTAAAAGACAAACAAGCAAGTCAAACTAAATTACAGTCCTGGCTCATGAATATATGCATACTTATTTAATTAGGTCAGAAAGCAATATGGTCAAGGAAGGATACATTTACATTTTGACCATGTGCTAAAGAAAGTAAAAATAGAGCATTTTAAATGATACAAGTTTTGACAGCATTGTATTTCCTTAGACATTGATGTAATTACATTGAAAAGCTTCTAAATAGAGACTTACTACAACTAATATTCAAGAGAAAACCGTCAAATATTTTCTCTTTGAAAATAATAGTCCTAGTATCTAATGCACAGAATAGAAGCGCCAGCCTTTCCCAAGTACCTCCTTATGTTCATTGATTTCTTTGCCGCTGAGGAAACACACATATGAAAGACATGGGAACACATGAGGGCATTTGGAGTTCATAAAACATCAAAGAACTTAAAAAAAAAAGAAACATTTTTTCTTCAATTTTAATATATATCCTTATTTCAAAATAAGTTGGATCTATATATTTCTGCTTCTATGCTTTAGCTATCAAATATTATTTGACAAAGTTTAGCTGATCCACACAAGCTTTCTGAGTACTCTTATATCCCTTCAAAAGTTTTATGTGAATCAGAAAATTGTTATTCCCATGGCTAGATGACCTATAAGTCAGAAATTGTTATAGAAGATAAATTTACATCCCATGGGCTTCAGCTCATTTGACCTTAATAAAATACATTTCCAGTAAGATGAGTTTCTCTAGTGAAAGCACAACTAAGTCACTGCTGGCCACACTCACCTTTTAGTTCACAAGGTTTTTACCCTTAGATTCAAGTATAATTGCAATACTTACACAAGTAAAAGGATTAAAATACCTTTTAGAATGAGAAAAAACTTCTAAATCTAGGTTTGTTAATTGAGCTCCTATTCTTTCATAAGTGGAGCTATGTCTTTCAATTTAGGTATAATATCTAGGAATGATGTAATCAAGATGGTGACATAGGTAATTACTGACTTCAGTCGCCCTCAGGAGAAGACCAACTAGCACCTATCCACAGACAAGACATCAACTGTGAAGATCCTAGAACATGGGAGTGAGGTTGAAGCACCTTCCTAGAGCAGAGAATAAGAATGACTGCATTGGAAGAGTAAGAGGAGTGACTACACTCTGATCATATCACTCTTCCTGTTGCCTGACACAGTACCACACCAAGAGGACCCCCTTTGGCATACAGTTTCTCCAGTGGGAAAAAGAGAGGCCAAGGTAGACATCCAGCTCCCTCAACATTTTGGGTCATTGTCCAGGAGGCTGCTTAGGTCTGGCCTCATGGGAAATCTGCAAGTCTTGTACCAAAGATTATATCATGATGGAGAAGTGGAGTGGACCTTTTAACAACCAACACTCAGATCTTGGAAGACTAAGTTCCTATTAGAACCAGTACTCAAGTAAAAATCCCAACTAGAGGTTTTGTTCATCTGCAGAGCAAAGACGGTAGCCTCCTCTGACCATAGAACTTGGTGTGCAGTTTGGTCTGATTTGGGATCCCAAATGGTGAGCCTTGCCAGTTCTTGGAGCCTATTTAATTGCCCCATCCAGGCAGGGAAACTGATTCATAGTCCTGCCTGTGGATGAATGTAAACCTCAGTGGTGTAAACCAGGAATCTTAATCAAGGCACTCAGGAGGCTGGGTAGCCCATCTTCAGCCCTGCTTACAGTGACACATGAAGAGAAAGCCCAGCCAATGGCTCTGCCTATCTGCAGAAAAAAAGCCAGTGACCTCATCTGGCCAGGGAACCTGGTATGCAAGTCTGCCTGATTGGGGGTCTCCAAACAATGAGCCATACTGGCCATGAAACCTGTTCTGCCACCCTGTCTAGGCAGTGAAGCTAATTCATAGCCTTGACTACTGCTGAGTGTAGCTCCCAGTCCCATCTAACTAGAAAGTCTGACACGAGAATGCAGGCAACTGTATAGCCCATCCCACTGAGCAATCAGATAAGTAAAAGTAAATAAAAGTCATGAGAATTGTAAAGAAAGAACTCAAATTGTCTCTAATTGCAGAATCCATGTTTTGACATACAGAAAATCCTAAACACTCCACTAAAAAATGATAGATCTAATCAATGAATTCAATAGGTTGCTGAGTACAAAATCAGCAATGAATTATCTAAAAAAGAAATAAAGAAAACAATCCTATTTACAATAGCATTAAAAGCAATAAAATACTTAAGATGAAATTTAACCAGAGAGGTGAAAGATTTCTACACTGAAAACTAAGACTTTGATGGAAGAAATTAAAATGGACACACAAAATGGAGATATTCCATGTTCATAGATTGAGGGAATTAATATTGTTAAAATGTTCATACTATTCACAATCATTCACAGATTCAATGCAATGTCTATCAAGATTCTAATGGATTTTTTACAGAAAGAGAAAAATAATTATAAAATTTGTATGGAACCACAAAGGACCCCTAGTCACCAAAGCAATCCTGAGAAAGAAGAATAAAGCTGGAGGAATCACATTTCCTGATTTCAAACTATATTACAAAGCTATGGTTCAGTACAGTATGGCACTGGCATAAAAAGAGACACATATAACAGTGGAACAGAATTGAATGCCCCAAATAAACCCATGCATATATTGTCAACTAATATTGCACAAGAGTGCCAAGATACCCAATGGATAACATATAGTCTCTTATAAATTGTGCTGGGAAAGTGGATATTCGCATGCAAAAGAATGTAACTAGATTCTTATCTTACACTCCTCATAAAAATTAACTCAAAATGGATTAAAGACTTAAATGTAACACTTGAAACCATAAAGCTTCTGAAAACAACACAACACAAAAGAAAACAAAGAAAAACAAAACAAAACAAAATATAAGGGAAAACTTCTTGACATGGGTCACGGTAATGATTTTTTGGATCTAATACCTAAAGCACAAGCAACAAAAGCAAAAATATAAAAGTGAGACTACATCAAACTAAAAAGTGTCTGCAAAGCAAAATAAATGATTAATAAATTGAAAAAGTAACTGGGGCACCTGGGTTGCTCAGTCAGTTAAGCATGTGACTCTTGGTTTGGGCTCAGATCATGATCTCACTTCCTAAGATCAAGCCCCGCATCGGGCTGTGCACTGACAATGTGGAGCCTGCTTGGGATGCTCTATCTCACTCTGTCTCTCCCTCTTTCTGTCAAAACAAATAAATAAACTTAAAAAAATCTTTATTAAAAAAATGAAAAGGTAACCTACAGAATGGGGAAAATATTTGCAAACCACATGTCTCATAAGAGGTTAGTATCCAAAAAATATAAGGAACTCATACAACTTAATAGAAAAAAACAACAATCCAATTAAAAACAGGCAAATATCCTGAATAGGTATTATGCAAGGAAGGTTTTCAAGTGGCCAACAGGTACATGAAAAGGTGCTCAACATCACTAATTATCAGGGGAAAATGCAAATCAAAACTATAATATCACCTTACACCTGTCAGAATGTCTAGAATTTTTTTGACGTACAAATTGAGACTAATAACAACTGATGAGTCTATTCATATCCTAGGGCAGAGTTGTTGTAACAAAGTACCACAAACCAGATCATTTAAAACAGAAAATCATTACCTCACAGTTCTGTAGTCTAGAAGACTAAAATTAAAGTGTGGTCAGGGCCTTGCTGTCTCTCATGGCTCTAGGGGAGCAATCCTTGCTTGGCTCTTCCTAACTTCTGGCTCTCTTGGAAATTCTTAATTTTTTCCCTTGGTTTAGAGATGCATCTCTCCAACCTCTGCCTTAATCTTTCCTCTGCATGCCTGGTTCTGTTTTCCAGTCTTCTCTTCTTATAAGGACATGAGTCATACAGGAGTAGGGCCCACCCTAATGACCTCCGATTAAATCTGTATAAACCACACTTCTAGATAAGGTCACATTCACAATACCAGAGGTTAGGACCTCAACATATTATTTATGGAGACAAAATTCAACCCATAACAGTTGTGTATCTGCCTTCTGCTAACAATTTGAAAACACAGGAGGGTGCCTTCCTGTTCTAACACTTCAGTTTTATGAAAATCATGTATGTACGGTTTTATAGAAAGGAAATGCCAGATGTACACTGAAGGAAAAGAGACATCAAATTAGTTTTTTGAGAATAATTTATTCACAAAGGTGATTTGAAGAGATCATTTAGTACTTTATAAATAAGGATAATTATGTCCCAGATAGGTTATGTGACTTGCCTTGAAAGTGACTCCACAGACAAACAATACATTCTGAATACAACAATGACTACACTATTTATAGACACTGTGAGACTGAATTATACTCCAGCAGCAACTGTACTGTAGTTATTGCTCACTTGTCTAGTGTTGCTTTGTTGTCTAGAGTTACGTGATCCCTTTAAATACAGTGTCTAATTTTAGCATTTAAAAGTGGGCTTGAAGCATAACAAGATTGAAAACCACTACTCTAGGGGCGCCTGGGTGGTGCAGTCGGTTAAGCGTCCGACTTCAGCCAGGTCACGATCTCGCGGTCCGGGAGTTCGAGCCCCACGTCAGGCTCTGGGCTGATGGCTCAGAGCCTGGAGCCTGTTTCCGATTCTGTGTTTCCCTCTCTCTCTGCCCCTCCCCCGTTCATGCTCTGTCTCTCTCTGTCCCAAAAATAAATAAACGTTGAGAAAAAAAAAAATTAAAAAAAAAAAAAAAAAAACCACTACTCTAAAAAATTTCTGCAACAATAGGGGCACCTGGGTGGCTCAATTGGTTAAGCATCTGACTTTGACTCAGGTCATGATCTCACAGTTCATGAGCTCGAGCCCCACCTTGGGATCTGTGCTAATAGCTCAGAGTCTGGAACCTGCTTCGGATTCTGCGTCTCCCTCTCTCTCTCTGCCCCTTCCCCACTCACGCTCTTTCTCTACCACTCAAAAAATAAATAAATGCTAAAAAAAAATTAAAAAAAACTTTCTGCAACAATAAAGTGATCCTTATCTCTTCGCTTGTCAAATTTTGCTTACCAGCTGTGGAACTACAGTTTCTATTTTAAGTAAATATTTGTAAACCCAATTATGTTTTAAGGGTTCTATATGAAAAGAAAATAATGAATATGGAAACACTTCATGCAGGGTAAAACTTCTGCTTAACATATCATCAATAATTAAAAACTTGAAGAAAAATTATATAATTCTGGTATCACAAAAGGAAAACAAGCTACATACTATACTGCAGTGCGACTCTTACACTTTTCTCTCAGAAACAGATTGAATGTTTGGCACTTTGCACAGACTATAAGTCAAGACACTTAAGGAGACTTGTTGTTTACATTAACTACACTTATGTAGGTCAATACATAATGGTCTAAAAAGAACTGCAAGCCAGTTTCAGGACTTTTGAATTAGAAGAATGCTGGAGCATTTCTTGAAAATGTGACAAATTACTAAGCTTTTTACCTAAAAGTCGTTATTATTTTTCATGAATTGTAAATGTTGTATGAAGCAGGGTTGAAAACAACTAGAAATATCACTTCTGCTGTTTTTTTTAAATCAAGGGCTAATAGAACTCCAAATTTTGAAAACATAAAAATACAGAAATTCAGTATGAATTTTGAAAATATTTTAAGAGAAGGGTACCCGAGTGGCTCAGTCAGTTGATTGTGCAACTTTTGATTTCAGCTCAGGTTATGATCTCACAGTTCATGTGATGGAGCTTTGTGTTGGATTCTGGGCTGACAGCGCAGAGCCTGCTTGGGATTCTCTCTCTCCCTTTTTCTCTGCCCCTTTCCTGCTCTCTCTCTCCCTCTTTCTCTCTCTCAAAATAAGTAAATAGACTTTATATTTACATATATAAAGAGAAATGCAGAAATTTATTCAAGAGGGACATCAATATGTAAGTATTACAAATGCAGTGATAAATTTACCCACATTATTTTTATAGCAAATAGTGGCAGATGAATTAAATATTCAGAACTATTTTGGCAAGCCTTCACTGATGGTTTTGAATTCTGGGGAAAAACTCCATAATGTAGCTAAGCTACTGTTCCTTTGAACAATGAAAGGAAGAACAATTGCCAAGATTTTAAGAGGGGAGGCATATCTGGAAAAAAGAAAGAAGGCAAGGTATGCCATTTTGGAGAGTAAGAAAAAGCTAGAGGGTTTATCATTACTGTGTTAACCCTAACGAGATGTAATTTATATGAAATAAAATACATCTATGTAAGTCTTTGTTTAATCAGTCTTCAGAAAATACATACTTGTGTAACTACCACAAAATCAGAATATTAAACATTTTCATCAGTTACAAAAAAAATCCCTATTTCCAGTCAATCTCCCCTTCCCCATCTCAGAATACCACTGATTTACTTGTCTGTAAAGATTAGATTTGTCATTTCTATGGTTTCCTATAAATATAATCAGACATTTGTCTACTTCTGACTTCATTTGCTCAGTATAATGTTTTTGCTTGGTGTAATGTTTTTGAGATCACCCACATTGCTGTATTATCAATACGATTTTGAAAAAAAAATTGACTGCTGTTCCATTATGTGAATATATCACACTTGTTTATATATTCACTTCCTGGTGATGCTTGAGTTGTTTCTAGTGTGAGTCTGTAATAAATAAAACTTCTACAAGCACTCATGTACAATTTTTTGTGTAAGTATATGTGTTCATTTCTCTTGAGTATTACACAGGAATAGAAATTGCTGAGTCATGTGGCAAGTGTTTAATATTAAAAGAAAATGTCCAATTGTTTTCCTAAGTAGTTTCGTTATTTCAAAATTGTTATTTCCACAGTAATGCACACAATCTCCACTTGCTCCATATCCTTAGAAGTATTATCAATCATTAAATTTAGCTATTTTAGGGAATATTGAGTGCTACTTGCATAAATAATGCATTATAAAATTGAGTATTATTTCATGCAATTGTTTGACATTCTAATAACTTGGTTAAGTTTTTTGATTGGATCTTTAATTTTTTTATTATATTTTTGGCTTATTAATGAGTTGTGACAGTTTTTAATATAGCAGTCCTTCACATATATATGCATGGGAATATTCTGGTTTATATCATGCCTTTTTAAGCAAATGTTTTGAGAACTTAAATATTAAATTTTTCATTTTATCAATTTTATCCTATTTATCACTTTTTCTTTTACTGTTCATGCTTTTGTGTCCTATTCAGAACTATGAAACAACCAAACAAAAAAGAAAAAAAATAAATTTTGTTTATTTAAAGATTGTGACTATTTTCTATTTTTTCACAGAAATTTTAAAAATTTTAGCTCTTAAATTTATGTCTACGATCCATTTCAGCTTTTATTTTTGTATTTAGTATATATGTGTGTATATGTAAATATACAACACACACATGCCCATGTATACCATACTTAGATACATGCTTAGGGGTTATATATACACTCATATTTATGCATTAACCCATGTATACACACATATTTATAATTATTTATGTATTATCCATAAAAATATAAGTTAAGCTAGAGTTCATACTGATATCTCTGATAGTAATTCAGTACCACAGTGCTGTCCTTCCTTGTTTATCTTTAACTTCCCTCTTTGAGAATCAGAAAGATGGGAAACCTGCTTGTAACCATCCAACACCCATATACTTATTTGTTCAGCGTAAGAGTACATGTAGAGCAGTTTCATAGGTTTTAAGCATCACTTAAGAAACATTAACAGAGGTGCCTGGGTGGCTCAGTCGGTTAAGCATCTGACTTTGGCTCAGGTCATGATCTTGCAGTTTGTGCGTTCGAGCCCTGCATCGGGCTCTGTGCTGACAGCTCAGAGTCTGGAGCCTACTTCAGATTCTGTGTCTCCCCCTCTCTCTACCCCTCCCCTGCTCACACTCTGTGTCTCTCTGTCTCTCAATAATAAATAAACATTACAAAAATTAAAAAAAATAAATATATTACCAAATGTAATATGTGTTCATTGTTTTAATATGTATTTATACAAATAGTAAAAGAAATATATATATAAATAAATATATATACAAGAAAATCTGATCACTGATGAGATATTTCAGGCTAATAAAGTATTATTTTTTTCTCTTTGTTGTGATAATGATATAGTGGTTATATTTTTTAAATGAGGCCTTCTTTCTTAACTTATAGAGAGTGTCTATAAGTAGATAATTGTTAGTTCATTATATTATTCTTTCAACTTTTGTATGGATTTTTCTCCAGTGAAAGGTAAAATTATATGACACTCATACAAATATAACATATGTATGGGTTTGTACACAACATAAAGACAGATATACTTCATATATTTAAACGTTAGGAGAAAGAAATTATAGCAGTTGGACAGTAATCCATTCACTCCCATTAGGAAGCACTCCCAAGGAAACAAAAAAGAAGATGGGTAAGCCAGTATAGCCTTCATGTCAATAGCCTTCATATCTGGGAAAACATATTAATCATACTTGCTCTAAGAAAAAGTTACTATCTACACAATGTCCCTAGCAATATATAGTTGGCTAAAGGTAGGCTGAACAATTGTCTTAGTTTATCCCAAACCGTTTTGGTTTTAGCACTCAAAGTCCACTGTCACCGTATATCCCTCACCAGGATTTTAAAAGTTACCATTTGGGAGGATAGGTACAGAGGTTTGAAGGGAAGGTACAAAACACATGCAATAGCCAAAAAACAAAACAAAACAAAAAAATCAGAGAGAGAGAGAGAGAGACTCAAAGTAGTTTTAGTATCAAATGGTTAAGACACAGACCTATCTGACCCTTCACAGTCACGATTGCTATTTTGTGCCATAGCAGCTGTTGTTGACAATCACCACAGTTGGTAACTTCCAATAACGGATCATCCATTGTGGCATCACTCTGAGCAATGTGACTAAGTGCACAACAGTCCTTTGACTTTGCCTATAATTAAATGTTATGTTATCAAGATAGTACTAGTTCAATCACTTTTTTTTTTTAATTTTTTTTTTTTTTTTTTTGGGACAGAGAGAGACAGAGCATGAACGGGGGAGGGGCAGAGAGGGAGGGAGACACAGAATCGGAAACAGGCTCCAGGCTCCGAGCCATCAGCCCAGAGCCTGACGTGGGGCTCGAACTCACAGACCGCGAGATCGTGACCTGGCTGAAGTCGGAGGCTTAACCGACTGCGCCACCCAGGCGCCCCTAGTTCAATCACTTTTAATATTATGACCACATTTCATAAGAGTTCAGGTAATGAAAATGAGAAATGTTAAAAAACCAATGTTGGCATGATAGAGAAATCGCCACAAATGAAGGCTAAATAAATCTGTTACTTTTATAAATGGTCACATGCTACTGGGTTAGGAAGGTATAACCAAGACAGATTGTACTGCACAATATTCAGAAAGTAACTTGAGATTTGTCATGGTATAGAAGCAGATATGGAATTAATTACACACGAATACTGAATCTCACAGGTCTAGGATGATACAGGCATCTACTTCTAAACCAGACCAAGGTTTATGTCTACCAAACAGACATTCATATCAATCACAACACCAGCTGATTAATTTGGATGTACCACACATTATCCTGGTGTTTCCTTGATTGCTCTATAAATATGACAAAAGTAACATTTCCTGATTCAGTGGTTGAAACTAGAGAAGAAAGGGAAAATCTTGATGAGAGATGTGTTGGCTCCTTCCAACTTGAAGCTGATTATGTCAGAGTTTATTAATGATTACACTTTCTGCAGTATATCAGGTGATGTGTTGGACCACAGCAGCAACAAAACTTGCCCCAGCTCTAATGTATTTTGGTTCCAAAAAAATGCATTTCATATCATCTATTCATATGAAGATTTTAATAAAACTATAGAAAACACAGAAAGATTGTTGATGTTGTCTCCAAATACAAACTAGACGTTGCCAACAATCTGCATGCTCAATAGACAGTGAAACTATAAATTTTGGCAAATTTTATTCAACTATAGAGCTCTTAATAAAGAAAATAAAAAGGTCATACTTACTAAATATCCTTCAAACTTTACAGTCTAAGCTGCAAAAAAGGAGTGTAGTTTGTGTACCTTTGATGCTGACAGTTTTGGTTTCCTCAAAACTTACAGACTCATTTATTGAGATTATTTTACATTATAAAAAAATAAGGAGATAAGTTTCTAGACTCGTGGCTGAAAGACTGCTAGCACTGTGGCTGGATATAAAGAAGATGTTACAATGATGGCTTGATATGAAATCCCATTTTCAAAGTGTGGGGCAAAGAATTTTCTTCTCTAATTTGAAAACACACTGAGAATGAAAGTAGAGAAAAAGGATTCTACAAAACACACATTTATATGCTATTTCTTCAAAACTATTTGATGATCTTTGAAGTGGCCATCACGAGCATAGAAAAAGATGAATTGATTGCACCTGAGTGTATGATGTTAGAGTAGGTCACAACAAAACTCAGACACTAAAAAAAAAAAAAAAAAAAAAAAGACTCATTTCTTGGAAAATAAGACTGTTTCAGAACACACACATACTACTAGAAAAGGGCAGCTAAATTAAACCGGATTTTCTCAACTTCTTTATTAAAATTGTAACTTACTTATAATACAACTTCATTTTCAGGAGTTCAAATTACCTCTTTGCCTCAAAATAAATTTCACTGAGAAACAGAGGTTTAGCTTATGAAGATATTCAATATGCTTTGTAGTGTGTGAAAATAATGGGCATTTTAAACAGGAATAACTTATTACTAATAGACACAAAGAACATGATTAACAAATGGCTGACCTACCAAAACAAGCTGGTAGATACTATGTAGGTAGACATTTTCAGAGAGATGGAAAGTGATTCCTCCAATCCTAACCTGCTGCTGCTGCTAAATAAAATCCTAAGTATTCCATTCTCAAATGATTTTGTTGAGAGAGTATTTAGTTTGAAATCATCACATTGGACTGACATCAGGACTCAGTGTACTGTTGGGCTGATAAGAGCAGAGATGTAAGTCAGGGCGCCTGGGAGGCTCAGTTGGTTGAGCGTCTGACTTTGGCCCGGGTCATGATCCCATGCTTCAAACCCTCGAGCCCTGTCTGTGCTGATGACTCAGAGCCTGGAACTGCTTCAGATTCTGTGTCTCCAACTCTCTCTGCCTCTCCCCCACTCTGTCTCTCTGTCATTTTTTTTAAATTAAAAATAAAAATTGCTTGTTTTGGAGCAGTTTTAGTTTCATAGCAAAATTTAGAAAAAGGTACAGATAATTCCCACACACCCCTTGCCCCACACATGCCTAGCCTCTCCTGTTAACATCCCCGCTGGAATGGTATATTTGTCACGAGTGATGAATCTACCTTGACACATCATTATCAACCCAAGTCCATTAGTTTACAATAGGGTTCAGTCTTGCTGTTTTACATCCTTTGGGTTTGGAAAAATGCCTCCTGGCACACACTCACCATTATAGTATACAGAATTGTTTCAGTGCCTTAATAATCTGTACTCCACCTATTTATTCCTCCTTCCACCCAAATACCTGGCAACCACTGGTATTTCCCCCCACCCCACATTCTTATTATTATCATTAATATTCTTTAGTTTCTTATTTTAAAAGTTTTTTTAGAAGAGTTTTAGATTTACATAAGAATTTCAAAGGGAAGCACAGAAATTTCCCATAAACTCCTTCCCCTGACACATGCATACCCACCACCATTTATCAACATCTCCCACCACAGTAATACATTTTTTATCATGTCTGAACTCACACTGACATGTCATAATCACCAAACTCCACAGTTTACCATAAATTTCACTGTTGATGCTATATATCCTGTGGGTTTGGACAAATGTAAAATGACAGTTATTTTATTATAATATACAGAGCATTTTTCCCCCAAAGCCCTACAAATGTTCTGTACTCCATCTTTTCATCTCCTTGTACCAACTCCTGGCAACCATTTATTTTTAACTACCTCCATAGTTTTTCCTTTTCTAGAATGTCATATAGTTGGAATTATATAGCATGCAAGCCTTTCACATTGGCTTATTTCACTTTGTAGTATGCATTTAAGTTTTGTTCACGTCTTTGCATGGCTTGCCAGCTCATTTCTTTTTACAACTAAATAATATCCCCCTATCAGGCTGTATTGCAGTCTATTTATCCATTCACCTACTGAAGGATATCTTGGTTGCTTCTAAGTTTTAGTAATTAGGAATAAAACAGCTATAAACATCCTTGGGCAGGTTTTTGTGTGGACATGTTTTGAACTCCTTTGGCTAAACACCAGGGAGAGTTACTGCTAGATCATATTGTAACAGTATGTTTAGTTTTATAAGAAACTGCTACACTGTTTTCCACAGTGGCTACACCATTTTGCATTTCTGCTAGCAATGCATGGGAGTTTCTGTTACTCCACAACTTTGCCTGTATTTTGTGTCTTCAGTATTCCACACACTGGATCTTTAAAAAGTTGATTACTTTGGCTAAAAAAAAAATACTTAATAGTAAAACTAACCAGGATCTATGAATTTGTGATTCAGAGTCCCTGGAGAACACTGAGTAACCTCTAAACACTGTAGAGTATAAAACAGAGATGTTTCATAATTGTAATTCTTACTGCTATGTGAGATACACCAGTATGCCACACCTATCTCCTGTGCTATTAGAGCTCAAAACATGCCCTGTGCAGGAAGGAAGGACCTGAGGAGCTTCGCTTGTTGCCTCTACTTCTCTATTTCACTTGATTGTCTATGTGCTCGAAATCATTAAAAAATATTAAAAATGCAGAACTCTTATTCATATGGACTTTACAATGCAATCTTGTGTGGTGTTAACTCAATTATTATATAATATCCCTAAAATATAAAAGTAGGTATTTATTATATATTATATACAAATTATATATGTAAATTGTAGACAGCCATATATTTATGTATATGTAATAAATTATACCTTATATTAAAGTTTAATTTATGACCTTTTTTTTACATAGCATACTGAAATTTTCTATCCATCAAATAAAGGGTGACACAGGAATTATTTAGAATTTTATCAATATCTTAAAAAGTTATAATAACCATATGATTAGTATATAGCAGTCAGGGCAGTGACTGCTTGTGATAAACAGTGATATGAAGTTGTAGATAAAGTGAAGCATATTTGATGACTGGAAAATTTTTCAGGTACCTTTGCAGCATGAAATAAATATCCATGTGAGATAATGGCAGGTAAAACAATGTGATACTATTGATGAAAGTTCTCTCATATTTGGGAAGGAGCCAAGATGGCGGAACAGCATGGAGTTTTTTGTGTGTCTCGCATCCATGAAATGCAGCCAGACCAACACTAAACCCTCCTACACACCTAGAAAACTGATTGGAAGGTTAACACAACAATCTGCACAACCTGAACCACAGAATCCAGCAGGTACACGACACGAAGAGCTGAACTCGGGGAGCAAGAAGCCACAAAAGGTAGGGAACCCCTTTTGCGGGTGGAGAGAGGACGGAGACTGAGGAGGGAGGGAGCATATGGGAAAAGCACCCCTCCCCAAAAGCAGCTGGAGAAAAAGTGGAAAATTGGAAACAGCCACAGGAACTAAATTAAAAAGGGAGAAAGGAGAAAGGAGAGGTTTAATTCCATTAAGGCTGTAAACAAGGGGAGCGCAAAGGCTGCAACTCTGCAGCTCCATACCTGGCAGTGCTCTGGTGGGAAAGGTGAATCCGAAGGAACAGAGTGAGGTCCGGGAGGTTCTCGGCCACATGGGGAAAGAGGTTCCACTGCTAGAAGGACAATCGGTAGAGACTGTTGAAGCCACCTGGTCCCAGCAGACCCCGGAAGGCAGCCACATTTGTTGGTGCTGGGGCAAGGTCATTGAGGGTGAAGCCTGTTGCCAGATGTGTGTTGCAATTTTCCATAATCCCTGAAATGCTGATGCTACACTGTTTTTCGATCTTTATGGGGGGTGGGCTGGCACCTGGCTGCAGTCTCGGGGCACCAGCAAAAGCAGGGTCCAGCGGGCGTTCCTGGGTGCAGCCGACATTCTGCCATTGCCCATTCAACCACTGCTCGGTGAGACCCTCTCGCAGAGGGGCGGAACAGGTCAAAGCCGCAGTCCTTCAGAAGTAAGGGGCTGGGGAAAACAGCCGCATCTGATACAAAACTTTGGAGTGAGGTACTTCCTGGGGCCTGGTCACAGAGATGGAAAGCGGGGAGTGGACGAGAGCTGAAGACAGAGGACCCGTGCGCGATTGCTGATCCGGGAGAACAGACAGGGTAGCTGGGTGGCGCCATTTTCACCGCTCTCGCACATGCACATGCACACTGACGAGCACCACAACAATTCACCCAGTAGGCTAGCGGCGGCGCCATCAGTGGGAAGCAGAGCTGAGCCTCACCCAACTGGGTCAACTTAGTCCTTAAAGGACACAAACCTCACATGCAGCTTAATTTATGGACTATAAAGAGCTACATGGACTGGACTCTAGGGGAAAACGAAGCCATTTCAGTCCTACTTCAACCTGTTAGCAGGTTCATCTATTCAATTCTTTCTCTTTTTTTCTCTTTTTCCTTTTTCTCTTTAACAATTCTTTTCTTTTCTTGAATGCGGAAAGAGAAAAAACTCATTTTTATTTTCAATTTTTATTGAAAATATGTCCTTAATTTTTATTACTATATTTTTTACTTTTGTGTAAATTTTTAAAATTCTACTTTACTTCCATTCTTTTATTTTAGTCTACTTCAGTGTACTCACCTTTTCAAATTTTCAAACAATTTCCTTTTTTTCTTTTTCTTTTTTTCTTTTTCATTGCTTTTCTTTTTCTTGAATGCAGAAAGAGAAAAACTTCATTTTTACTTTCAATTTCTTTTAAAAATATTTTTACTTAATTTTTATTACTATATTTTTTGCTTTTATGTAATTTTTTTTCAAATTCTATCTACCTCCCATCATCTAATTTCAGTCTACTATAGTTATTCACTTTTTCAAATTTTCAAATGATTTCTTCTTTCTTTTCTTTTCTTTTTCCTTTTTTATCTTTTTTCTCTTTTTCATTCATTACTTTTTTCTTAAATACAGAAAACGAAAAAAATCATTTATTTTTAATTTTTATTAAAAATATTTTTCTTTAATTTTTTCTACTATATTTTCTACTTTTGTGTATATTTTTTTCAAATTCTATTTTACCCACATCATCTCATTTTAGTCTACTTTAGTGCGTTCATTTTTTCAAATTCTCAAACGATTTCCTTTTTTTTTTCTCTTCCGCCTTTTTTTCTCATTTCTCTAATCTGTCAAAACACTTTCAACACCCAGACCAAAACACACCTAGGAAGTAGCATCATCTATTTGATTTTTGTGTGTGTGTGTGTCTTTAATTTTTAATTTTAATATTTTTTAACTTTAATTTTTTTTAATTTCAATTTTTCTACCTCATGAATTCCTTTTCTCCCTTCAAAATGACAAAACGAAGGAATTCACCCCAAAAGAAACAGCACAAAGAAACGATAGCCAGGGATTTAACCAACATAGATACAAGCAAGATGTCTGAACCAGAATTTAGAATCACGATAATAAGAATACTAGCTGGAGTCAAAAATAGATTAGAATCCCTTTCTGCAAAGATAAAAGAAGTGAAAAATTACCAGAAAGAAATTAAAAATGCTATAACTGAGCTGCAATCACGGATGGATGCAGTGGCGGCAAGGATGGACGAGGGAGAATAGAGAATCAGCGATATAGAGGAAAAACTTATAGAGAATAACAAAGCAGAACAAAGAGAGATTAAGGCAAAAGAGCACGATTTAAGAATTACAGAAATCAGTGACTCAAAAAAAAAGGAACATCAGAATCATAGGGGTTCCAGAGGAGGAAGAGAGAGAAATAGGGGTAGAAGGGTTATGTGAACAAACCATAGCAGAAAACTTTCCTAACCTGGGGAAAGACACAGACATCAAAATCCAGGAAGCACAGAGGACTCCCATTAGAGTCAACAAAAACCAACCGTCAACAAGGCATATCATAGTCAAATTCACAAAATACTCAGGCAAGGAAAGAATCATGAAAGCAGCAAGGGAACAAAGTCCCTAACCTCCAAGGGAAGACAGATCAGGATTGCAGCAGGCCTCTCCACAGAAACTTGGCAGACCAGAAAGGAGTGGCAGGATATATTCAATGTGCTGAATCAGAAAAATATGCAACCAAGAATTCTTTATTCAGCAAGACTGTCATTCAAAATAGAAGGAGAAATAAAAGTTTCCCAGACAAACAAAAATTAAGGGAGTTTGTGACCACTAAGCCATCCCTGCAAGAAATTTTAAGGGGAACTCTCTGAGGGGAGAAAAGATGAAAATATATATACCAAAAGCAACAAAAGATTAGAAAGAACCAGAGAACACCACCAGAAACTCCAACACTACAAGCAATAAATTATGGCAATAAATTCATATCTTTTAGTACTCACTCTAACCGTCAGTGGACTCAATGCTCTAATCAAAAGACATAGGGTAACAGAATGGATAAGAAAACAAGATCCATCTATATGCTTTTTACAAGAGACCCACTTTAAACCTAAAGACACCTACAGATTGAAAATAAGGAGATGGAGAACCATCTATCATGCTAATGGTCAACAAAAGACAGCTGGAGTAGCCATACTTATATCAGACACTCTAGACTTTAAAATAAAGACTGTATCAGGAGATGCAGAAGGGCATTATATTATAATCAAGGGGTCTATAGACCAAGAAGACCTAACAATTGTAAACATTTATGCGCCAAATGTGAAAGCACCCAAATATATAAATCAATTAATCACAAACATAAAGAAACTCACTGATCATAATACCATAATAGTAGGAGACTTCAACACCCCACTCACAACAATGGACAGATCATCTAATCAAAAAATCAATAAAGAAACAATGGCTTTGAATGACACACTGGACCAGATGGACTTAACAGATATATTCAGAACATTTCATCCTAAAGCAGTGGAATATACATTCTTCTCCAGTGCACATGGAACATTCTCCAGAATAGACCATACACTGGGACACAAATCAGCCCTAAGTAAGTACAAAAAGATCAAGATCATATGATGTATACTTTCAGACCACAATGCTATGAAACTCAAAATCAACCCCAAGAAAAAATATGGAAAGGGAACAAATATATGGAGACTGAAGAACATCCTACTAAAAAATGAATGGGATAACCAAGAAGTTAATGAGGAAATTAAAAAGTATATGGAAGTCAATGAAAATGATAGCACCACAACCCAACACCTCTGGGACACAGCAATGGCAGCCATAAGAGGAAAGGATATAGGAATCCAGGCCTTCCTAAAGGAGGAAGAAAGATCTCAATACACAACCTAACCTTATGCCTTAAGGATCTGAAAAAGAACAGCAAATAAAACCCAAAACCAGCAGAAGACAGGAAATAATAAGGATTAGAGCAGAAATTAATGCTATGAAATAAAAAAAAAACAGTCGAAAAGATCAATGAAAGCAAAATTCTTTGAAACAATTAACAAAACTGATAAACCACTAGCCAGTTTGATCAAGAAGAAAAAGGAAAGGACCCAAATAAGTAAAATCAAGAATGAGAGAGGAGAGATCACAACCAAAACAACAGAAATAAAAACAATAATAAGAGAATATTATGAGCAATTCTATGCCAATAAAATGGACAATCTGGACGAATTGGACAAATTCCTAGAAACATATACACTACCAAAACTGAAACAGGAAGAAATAGAAAATTTGAACACACCCATAACCAGTAAGGAAATCAAATTAGTAATAAAAAATCTGCCAAAAAACAAGAGTCCAGGACTAGATGGCTTTCCAGGGGAATTCTACCAAACATTTAGGGGAGAGTTAACACCTATTCTCTTGAAGCTGTTCCCAAACATAGAAATGGAAGGAAAACTTACAAACTCTATGAGGCCAGCATTACCTTGATTCCAAAACCAGACAGAGACCCCACTAAAAAGGAGAACTATAAACCAATTTCCCTGATGAACATGGATGCAAAACTCCTCAACAAGATATTAGCCAACTGGATCCAACAATACATTAAAAAAATTATTCACCACAACCAAGTGGGATTTATACCCGGATGCAGGGCTGGTTCAATATCTGGGAAACAATTAACGTGATTCATCACATCAATAAAAGAAAGGACAAGAACCATATGACCCTATCAATAGATGCAGAGAAAGCATTTGACAAAATACAGCAAACTTTCTTGATAAAAACCCTCAAGAAAGTAGGGATAGAAGGATCATACCTCAAGATCATAAACACCATATATGAACGAGCAACGCTAATATCATCCTCAATGGGGAAAAACTGAGAGCTTTCCCCTTAAGGTCAGGACATCCCTGTCTTCAGGGATGTCCACTCTCGCCACTGTTATTCAAAATAGTATTGGAATTCTTAGCCTTTGCAATCAGACAACACAAAGAAATACAAGGCGTCCAAATCAGCCAGGAGGAGGTCAACCTTTCACTCTTCACAGATGACATGATACTCTATATGGAAAACCCTAAAGATTACACCAAAAAACTGCTAGAACTGATTCATGAATTTGGCAAAGTTGCAAGATATAAAATCAATGCACAGAAATCAGTTGCATTCCTATACACCAACAATAAAGTGACAGAGAAATCAAGGAATTGATCCCATTTACAGTTGCACCAAAAACCATAAAACACCTAGGAATAAATCTAACCAAAGAGGTGAAAAATTTATACACTGAAAGCTATAGAAAGCTTATGAAAGAAACTGAAGAAGACACAAAGAAATGGAAAAAGATTCCATGCTCCTGGATAGGAAGAAAAATATTGTTAAAATGTCAATAGTACCCAAAGCAATCTACATATTCAACTCAATCCCTATCAAAATAACACCAGCATTCTTCACAGAGTTAGACCAAATAATCTATGTATGTTGTATGGAACCAGAAAAGACCCCGAATAGCCAAAGCAACCTTGCAAAAGAATACCAAAGCAGGAGGCATCACAGTCCCAGACTTCTAGCTATACTACAAAGCTGGAATCATCAAGACAGTATGGTACTGGCACAAGAACATACACTCAGATCAATGGAATAGAATAGAGAACACAGAAATGGACCCACAAACGTATAGCCAACTAATCTTTGACAGAGCAGGAAAGAACATCCAATGGAATAAAGACAGTCTCTTCAGCAAGTGGAGCTGGGAAAACTAGACAGTGACATGCAGAAGAATGAACCTGGATCACTTTCTCACACCATACACAAAAATAAACTCAAAATGGATGAAAGACCTCAATGTAAGACAGGAAGCCATCAAAATCCTTGAGAAGAAAGCAGGCAAAACCTCTTTGATCTTGCCCGCACCAAGATCAACACTTCTCTTACTCAACACTTCTCTGGAGGCAAGGGAAACAAAAGCAAAAATGAACTACTGGGACCTCATCAAAATAAAACGCTTCTGCACAGGAAAGGAAACAATCAGCAAAACTAAAAGGCAACCAACAGAATGGGAGAAGATAGTTGCAAACGACATATCAGATAAAGGGTTAGTATCCAAAATCTATGAAGAACCTATTAAACTCAACACCCAAAAAACAAATAATCCAGTGAAGAAATGGGCAAAAGACATGAATAGACACTTCTCCAGGAAGACATCCTGGTGGCCAGCTGACACATGAAAAAACGCTCCACATCACTCATCATCAGGGAAATACAAATCAAAACCACAGTGAGATATCACCTTATACCTGTCAGAATGGCTAACATTAACAACTCCTGCAAAAACAGATGTTGGCAAGGATGTGGAGAGAGAGGATCTCTTTTGCATTGTTGGTGGGAATCCAAGCTGGTACAGTTACTCTGGAAAACAGTATGGAGGTTCCTTAGAAAACTAAAAATAGAACTACCCTACGACCCAGCAATTGCACTACTAGGCATTTATCCACGGGATACAGGTGTGCTATTTCAAAAGGACATATGCCCCCCCAATGTTTATAGCAGCACTATCAACAATAGCCAAAGTATGGAAATAGCCTAAATGTCCATCGATGGATGAATGGCTAAAAGAAGATACATACAATGTATGTATGGAGTACAATGGAGTATTACTCGGCAATCAAAAAGAATGAAATCTTGCCATTTGCAACTACGTGGATGGAACTGGAGGGTATTATGCTAAGTGAAATTAATCACTCAGAGAAAGACAAAAATCATATGACTTCACTCATATGAGGTCTTTAAGAGACAAAACACATGAACACAAGAGAAGGGAAACAAAAATAATATAAAAACAGGGAGGGAGACAAAACAGAAGAGACTCATAAATATGGAGAACAAACTGAGCATTGCTGGAGGGGTTGTGGGAGGAGGGATGGACTAAATGGGTAAGAAGCATTAAGGAATCTACTCCTGAAATCATTGCTTCACTATATGCTAACTAATTTGGATGGAAATTTTAAAAAATAAAAAATAGAGTTAAAAAATAAAAAAATAAAACAAAAATTTAAAAAAATTAAAAGAAGTTCTCTCAAATTTAGACTCTCTCTGTCTCTCTGAACAAAGATGCAATTGGAAACACACTTAGTTTTGAGATTAGCAGCATATTAAAAATGAAAAACAATGAATATTATTTTTCCTAGTGTAGTGTAAATTCAACACAATGGCTTTTGCATCAAAGTGGGCTCCATTCTGAATCTGCCATTCTGAACTTTGTCCAGTTAATGACTTAACCTGTTCGCCTGAGTGACCCCTTAAATGTGAGATGGAAATAATACCACTACTTATTGTATAAATTTGGTGTGACCTCTAAATTACAGAATGATAATAACTTAGAACACAGGCTAAAACATACTAGTAAGTTTTGGTATTACCTATGTTTTGTTGATTAACCTCGAGCAGCATCAAAATCCTTCAGTTTGTAAAACTGTAAAAGCCAATGTGTAATTCATGACCCCAGTGGCTGCTGTGATGATGGTGGTATGTGGGGATTGAACTTTCTCTCACTGAGCTTCTGGGTGACCAAGCTGAGCAAAGTTCCTGATAGCCAGCACTGGATATGTAGTATGAGACAAAAATCAAGGTTTCATACTTGATTAGGCTAAACTAGCCCACAGGAAGTGAAATGTTATTTGAAGAGAGCTAAGACTAAAGTCTTTAGGAGTGGTTATGGTACAGTTTGGAGAAATTCTAATAGGATAGTGCTGCAAAAAGAGGTTGACTAAAAAATGTTTCATAAAAAAGTAGAAAAAGAAAATTGTGTGTGGGAAGTATTAAGAAGAGTCCAAGAAAATACTAAAACATTATTTTAGGGGCTCCTGGGTGGCTCAGTCGGTTGAGCATCTGACTTTGGCTTGTGAGGTCATGATCTCATGGCTCGTGAGTTTGAGTCCTGCATCAGGCTCTGTGCTGACAGCTCAGAGCCTAGAGCCTGCTTCAGATTCTGTGTCTCCCTCTCTCTCTGCCACTAACCCACTCACATTCTGTCTCTGTCTCTCTCAAAAATAAATAAACATTAAAAAAACATTATTTTAACCCAGTCAATAAATGAAGAAGTGCTTAATGAAAAAGGTAGTGATTTTGTAGAATATTTAGGGAGAAGAGAATTTATATGTAGAACATAAATTCACTAGTCTTATTAAGGGATTAAGAGATTAAAAGAAACACACGAAAAAGAATTCCTCCAGGATAGGCACTTGGAAGATGCCCAGATTTAGAGTGCTTAACTCTCAAAAGACAAAAGGCTTTATTGGAAGAAACAGTAAGTGAAAATGTAAGTATGTGAGTTGTTGTTCCATATAGCTATGACTATATTTTAAGCATGTTTTTAAGTTTATTACTTTGAGAGAGAGAGATAGGGAGAGAGCACAAGTGGAGGAGGAGCAGATAGAGAGGGAGAGAGAAAGAATCCTAAGCAAGCTCCTCGCTGTCAGTAAGTAGTGTGATGCGGGGCTTGATCTCACAAACCTCGAGATCATGACCTGAGCCGAAATCAACAGTCAGATGCTTAACTGACTGAGCCATCCAGGCACTCCAATTATATTTTAATTTCTTGGTTATTAATTAAATTTTCAAATGAATTAGTTAATTATATATAAAGATCAAATTCAGCATTCTGTGCCATTTGTGCCACTTACTAAAATAAGTATAAAATTTTAGATGACATATAAAGAACAGTGAATTTTTATTATCATTTTATTCTTGAATATCTACCATCTTATGATTGCATTTGCTTTTTTTTAATGTTTATTTTTGAGAGAGAGCGAGAGAGTGAGCATGAGCTGGGGAGGGGCAGAGAGAGAAACCTAGAATCCGAAGCAGGCTCCAGGCTCTGAGCTGTCAGCACAGAGCCTGATGCAGGACTCAAACTCACAAACCGTGAGATCATGACCTGAGCAAAAGTTGGAGGCCACCCAGGTGCCCCAGTGATTGTATTTCCTAACTGAAATCACAAACATGTAATTTTCATTAAAAATACATTGATATTAGTAATTTTGATCTTAATTGATAAATATCTATAGTGATAGTTCACATTGCTCTTATTTTTCAATGCACATCAATAATCACTTTTTTCCAATAAATAAAACTGGAAAAGCATTACACTCTAGTCCTTCAGTATAACTGACCACTAATGATGGCACAGAATAGAAATGGAAAACACCCGTTCTCTTTTCTTATAGAATCTATAACAAACTAGGAAAGATAAATATAAAGTATATAAATAAACAAGTATATATATAAAGGTATATAAATAAAAGTATATAAATAAGTATATAAAGTTTATAAATAAAAGTATATAAATAAACAAGCAGAGTTAATTAGATAAAGCTGAGAAATTTTCTCAGAAAAGGATTTTGGTTGAATCTTAAGTTTTGTTGTTGTTGTTAATTGTATTTTATACATACACACACACAGAGAGAAAGTGAGAGAGAGAGAGAAAGTAGAGAGAGAGAGAGAGAGAGAGAGAGAGGAATATCAGGAGACTTTGGAGTGCATGTACATAAATCTCATTGCACCTGTAACAGAGGAATCTAATCTGTCTTCTCTTTCTAGCATCTCTTAACAACTACATACAATACTTTCTTTCCACATTATATTGACTCTTTGTTCTCTTACTAGGCTCTAAAATTTGAGGGTGTGGTCTGTTCATAAAAGCTGCATACTACTTGAGCTAGAGCAATTGATGAAGCAGACTGGAGAGATCATTTTGACTATCACAGACAAAATAGGTCTAGTGTGGAACTGTTTCAAAATGAGAAATCAACTGAAACCAAATACTTGGATGACAAATGTGTAGAGAATTTGAAATGAGCCATTAAGGTACTGCAGCCCATTTTGAATTCATGGGCTAATTATTATAAGATTACCTCTTTTTCTGTCATTTTCCCAAATGGAAATAATCTACTGAGAAGGGAACTGATATTCTATATAACGGCTGCTATGGCAATAAAAGTATCTTTACCTGTTTAGGGGCTCCTGCGGCTCAGTTGGTTGAGCATCTGACTCTTGATTTCAGCTCAGGTCAAGATCCCAGGGTCAAGGGATTAAGCCCGACATCACGCTCTGTGCTGAGCATGGACCCTGCTTGAGAGTCTTTCTTTCTCCCTCTGCCTCTCCTCTGCATGCACTCTCTCTGTTTCTAAAAAGATAAAAAAAAAGTATTTTTACCTGCTTAAATAGTCTGAATTTGGAATGGGGAAAGACAAAATTCCTTTACATTTTTTCATTTAATACAGAGA
This sequence comes from Prionailurus bengalensis, assembly GCF_016509475.1. Classification (NCBI taxonomy): domain Eukaryota; kingdom Metazoa; phylum Chordata; class Mammalia; order Carnivora; family Felidae; genus Prionailurus; species Prionailurus bengalensis. Next base: position 149,724,952 of record NC_057343.1, on the reverse strand, counting down.
GAAGAGGCAAGTATAACAACAAAAACAGCAATCTTAGACAAGTCTGTAATCTTTTTCAATATGTTATTTTATAACAGCACTAGCATTTTTAGTATGCTGCATTTGCTGAGCAGTAATTTAAGTCTCAAAAGGAATAAAAATACTTTGCAAATTTAAATGCATTTATTCAGGGACCACTCTACCACAAAAATAGCTGTTGCATTTCACCCCAGATTGTTAAAAATCAAAGTGCAAAATAATTTTAAAAGGTAGTTAAAAGATGGAGCAAAAAACACTAAAAGTAATAGTTGCTGCATAGAGAAGCTAAGTAGGCAAAACATAGCCATCTGAGAATCAGGTAATTTGATCATGGCTCTAGGATGGAAATTCCTGTACGTCTTCATTAAGTGTAAAATATGTTACATTTTATGCGTTCAGTGGATTAGGCTTTTTAACTTCAGATGAGCTTTCTGCTTGATTTAGCTCCTTAGACATAGATAAAACAGAATGGCAAATAAAAAGCTAATTGTGCACTATATTGTAGAGATGGAAAGAATACATATTTCACAAAAAAAGTTAGTTACAATCTATGTTATGTTATGGAAGCCAATTAGATGACAACTGTTTTATTATTTACTTGTTCATCTCATCCAAACATTCATGGGTTTGGTAAATATATTTGGGTCTCATGAATGTCTAAATTAGGTGAGGTAGGAAGGGAACACAGTGGTGAAAGTGGATATGGCCTCACTCTGGTTTTAAGGATCTTAGGTAGTTTAGAAAGACACTATAGGAAGCGTCTTAGACCCTAGGGTAATTTGATACAAAAAGCATCCATGATTATGCTCAGAGATGGTCAGAGATGGCTCTGAGGGGCATGAGATTACTAGATTTTATTTTGATCTCTGTTATGTCCCCCCTCCCCCCAGAAAAAGCATATCTATTTCACTAGAAAGATACATATTCATCTATTTATTACTACTGTGAGAAAAACTTCTAACTTCTTGAATGTTATTTTGTTTCTTTAAAAGTTAACATAAACACACAGAACAGGAAAAGCATCTGCTGGGTAATTAGTAAAACATCCCTGGGAGAACTGAGAGAGCAACATAGTGTGGAGGTAGAAGAAACAAGACTAGAAATTCAGAGGTGACACTAGAGAGCCTAGATTTCTCTCCCTGATAACTTTATTCTTAAGCAAAATAACTATATAAAATTAAACATTGGGTAGGTACATTGTGCTATTCTGTGAGTTTGCAGCTGAAAAAGAGGCATGAAAATAAAAGCCCTGTGAATATTCAGCCCCATTGTTCTCTGATGAAGAACTATATTTACAGATTTAGCATATAAGTAGGTCATTAAAAGTATTAATGTTTATTCATTTTGGAGAGACAGATACAGACCATGAGTGGGGAAGGGGGCACAGAGAGAGAGGGAGACACAGGATCCCAAAGCAGATTCTAAGCTCTGAGTTTTCAAAATAGAGTCCTAGGGAGGGCTTGGACTCACAAACCATAAGATCATCACCAAAGCCGAAGTCAAACACTTAACAGACTGAGCCACCCAGGCACCTCTAAGTAGGTTCATTTGAAGACAATTTCTTAAGGATTCTTTATTCTTCCCAAATTGTTACTGTCTTTGTATCTTTTGGGGCTCCAGATCTCATGCTTAGGTCCTTTAGGCTTTCATATTTTTAAAAATCATTTTCTTTATTGCTTTCTAAACGATCATGTAACAGGGTTCTCACACAGAGAGTCATGACAGTGAGGCTTTTCTTTCCAGGAGGCAACTTTATTTGTTTCAGCACTACTCAGTTGCGTTCATACCCAAAGAGCTGAGTCCCAAATGCTACATGATGTAGCATTTTTATACATTTTCTATGTCTTTGTCTCCCATATATGGTAACACACAAACATGCAGTCTGATTAAGTGTTCTTATGTTACAAGGTCAAGAGGGATGTTGTCAAGTGCGGTATGTGTATAGTCAGGTTGCCTTGAGGTTTTGTTTTTGTTTTTGTTTTTTTCGTTCCTTGGACCCTACTACAATCTTAGTTTCACTTCTGCTTCACTTTATATACAATGTTTTTCTGGACATATATTTATTAATTTCACAAATTACATTGATTCTTTGGCCACATTTGTGTTTGCATTTGATCAGAGAATATATCTAGTTTTTTTTTCGGGGCGCCTGGGTGGCGCAGTCAGTTAAGCGTCCGACTTCAGCCAGGTCACGATCTCGCGGTCCGTGAGTTCGAGCCCCGCGTCAGGCTCTGGGCTGATGGCTCGGAGCCTGGAGCCTGTTTCCGATTCTGTGTCTCCCTCTCTCTCTGCCCCTCCCCCGTTCATGCTCTGTCTCTCTCTGTCCCAAAAATAAATAAACATTGAAAAAAAAAATTAAAAAAAAAAAAGAATATATCTAGTTTTTGGAATATTTAGTTATTTTTCTTTCTGAATTTTTTTTCTGTTATATCAGTCTGCTTCTTTTTTTGCAATTTTTTAAATGTTTATTTATTATTTTTGAGAGACAACGAGAGACAGAGCACGAGCAGGGGAGGGAGAGAAACAGAGGGAGACACAGACTCCAAAGTAGGCTCCAGGCTCTGAGCTGTCAGCACAGAGGCCGACGTGGGGCTCGAACTCATGAACTATGAGACATTGACCTGAGCCAAAGTAGCAGACCTAACGGACTGAGCCACCCAGGTGCCCCTCAGTTCGCTTCTTAATGAGCAAGATTTGACTTTCCCTCTATAAGAACATGATTAGCAAGTTATCATTGTATTTCTATTAATTTTTATCTTACATACTTTCATTGTTTTTTTTGCAAAATGAGTCTTTTGTTATTTTATAATGTCAACTATTATACAGCTTCACAATTTTAATATTAAATTAAGACATACACACTAGATATTACTATTTATGATTTATTTTGTTGCATTTCCTTGATAAATTTTTAATTTTCTTTTTTTCTTTTTATTTTTCATATTAAATATAATTTATTGTCAGATTGGTTTCCATACAACACCCAGTGCTCATCCCAACAGGTGTCCTCCTCAATGCCCATCACCCACTTTGCCCTCTCCCCCACCCCCCATCAACCCTCAGTTTGTTCTCAGCATTTAAGTCTCTTATGGTTTGCCTCCCTGCCTCTCTGTAACTTTCCCCCCTCTTCTCCTCCCCCATGGTTCTCTGTTAAATTTCTCAGGATCCATATATGAGTGAAAATATATGGTATCTGCGTTTCTCTGCCTATTTCACTTAGCATAATACTCTCCAGTTCCATCCATGTTGCTACAAATGGCCAGATTTCATTCTTTCGCATTGCCAAGTAGTATTCCATTGTATACATAAACCACAATTTCTTTATCCATTCGTCAGTTGATGGACATTTAGGTTCTTTCCATAATTTGGCTATTGTTGAAAGTGCTGCTATAAACATTGGGGTACAAGTGCCCCTATGCATCAGCTCTCCTGTATCCCTTGGGTAAATTCCTAGCAGTGCTATTGCTGGGTCATAGGGTAGATCTACTTTTAATTTTTTGAGGAACCTTCACACTGTTTTCCAGACCGGCTGCACCAGTTTGCATTCCCACGAACAGTGCAAGAGGGTTCCGGTTTCTCCACATCCTCTCCAGCATCTATAGTCTCCTGATTTGTTCATTTTAGCCACTCTGACTGGTGTGAGGTAGTATCTCAGTGTGGTTTTGATTTGTATTTCCCTGATGAGGAGCGACGTTGAGCATCTTTTCATGTGCCTGTTGGCCATCTGGATGTCTTCTTTAGAGAAGTATCTATTCATGTCTTCTGCCCATTTCTTTGCTGGATTATTTGTTTTTCGGTTGTGGAGTTTGGTGAGTTCTTTACAGGTTTTGGATACTAGCCCTTTATCCGATTTGTCATTTTTAAATGTCTTTTCCCATTCCATTGGTTGCCTTCTAGTTTTGTTGATTGATTCTTTTGCAGTGCTGAAGCTTTTTTATCTTTACGAGGTTCCAGTACATATTTGCTTTTAATTCCCTTTCCTTTGAAGATGTGTGGAGTAAGAAATTGCTGCAGCTGAGGTCAAAGAGGTTGTTGCCTGTTTCCTCCTCTAGGGTTTTGATGGTTTCCTGTCTCACATTCAGGTCCTTTATCCATTTTGAGTTTATTTTTGTGAAAGGTGGAAGAAAGTCGTTTAGTTTTATTCTTCTGCATGTTGCTGTCCAGTTCTCCCAGCACCATTTGCTAAAGAGATTGTCTTTTTTCCATTGGATACTCTTTCCTGCTTTGTCAAAGATTAGTTGGACATATATCTGTGGGTCCAATTCTGGGTTCTCTATTCTATTCCATTGGTCTATGTTTCTGTTTTTGTGCCAATACCATACTGTCTTGATGATTACAGCTTTGTAGTAGAGGTTAAAGTCTGGGATTGTGATGCCTCCTGCTTGATTTTCTTCTTCAACATTACTTTGGCTATTTGGGGTCTTTTGTGGTTTCATTCAAATCTTATGATTGCTTGTTTTAGCTTCGAGAAGAATGCTGGCGCAATTTTGATTGGGATTGCATTGAACGTGTAGATTGCTTTGGGTAGTATTGAGATTTTAACAATACATGAGCAGGGAATGTTTTTCCATTTATTTGTATCTTCTTCAATTTCCTTCATAAGCTTTCTATAATTTTCAACATACAGATCTTTTACATCATCAGTTAGACTTATTCCTAGGGATTTTATGATTCTTGGTGCAATTGTCAATGGTATCAGATTCTTTATTTCTCTTTCTGTTGCTTCATTATTGGTGTATAAAAATGCAACATATTTCTGTACATTGATTTCGTAACCTGCAACTTGCCTGAATTCACGTATCAGTTCTAGCAGACTTTTGGTGGTCTGTCAGGTTTTCCATGCAGAGTATCATGTCGTCTGTGAATAGTGAAAGTTTCACTTCATCTTTGCTAATTTTGATGCCTTTGATTTCATTTTGTTGTCTGATTGCTGATGCTAGGACTTGCAACACTATGTTAAACAACAGCAGGGAGAGTGAACATCCCTGTCATGTTCCTGATCTCAGGGGGAAGGCTCTCAGTTTTTCCTCATTGAGTATATTAGCTGTGGGCTTTTCATAAATGGCTTTTATGATGTTTAAGTATGTTCCTTTTCCCGACTTTCTTGAGGGTTTTTATTAAGAAAGGATGCTGTGTTTTGTCAAATGCTTTTTCTGCATCGATTGACAGGATCATATGGTTCTTATCTGTACTTTTATTAATGTGATGTATCACAATGATGGATTTGTGAATAATGAACCAGCCCTGCAGCCCAGGGATGAATCCCACTTGATCATGGTGAATAATTCTTTTTATACGCTGTTGAATTCGATTTCTTGTTTCTTATTGATAATTTTTGCATCCATATTCATCAGGGATATTTTCCTATAGTTCTCTTTTTGCTGGGTCTCCGTCTAGTTTGCGAATCAAAATAATGCTGGCTTCATACAATGAGTCTGGAAGTTTTTGGTCTCTTTTCCTCCCAGACTCCAGGTTTCAAAGTCCTTTGGCTTCAGCACTTCTTTGTTTGAGAGGTATGGATCCCCCTACTTCTCCACCATGTAGCCCTGTCCTTTCTAGAACAAGTTTTAAAAGAGTTTTCCAGGCAGAGAAAGGGACAAAGAGAATTCTAGGTATAAGATAGAAAGGCAGAATCATGGAATATTTGGAAATGGCCTTTTAGTTCTATGTAGCTAGAATGCAGTATATGTGGAGATAAGCTGATCTAAGAGTGAGTGGGGAGGGGAAAAGGGAGAGAAGAGGACGAAGAGGAGACTAATTTTTAATTTTCTACTTTATATTCAAATTTTATTGATTTCTTGAAAACTTAATCTAGTTTTGTTTTTATAATTCTTTTATTTTTCTTTTAATAAGCTATTAATATTCTTGTTTCACTTTCCAGACTTTAGCATTGCTGTAAGAACTCAGATGACATTCTCATATTTCTTTTCCTTGGAAGTTTTTTTAATCTTGTCACATTGTATGGTATTCTCTTTAGCCTTAGAATATAGGAATTCTACAAGAATATGTCCAGGCATTTTCTACATTCAAACTCAATAAACTTTTCAATAGAGAATATCACTTCTCTTCCAGCTACTAAAAAATGTCTTCTGTTATTCATTTCATCAATACGATTTGTCTCCTCTAGAACTTATATATTTACATGTGGAGCCAACTGGGTCTATGTTCCAGGTCTCTTTTTTGTTTTAGCATTTTTATCCTTTTTATGTTGTTGCTGTGTTATGAGAGAATTCTTGATTTTTGTCATCAAGTATACTTAAAAAGACTGCAAAATAAACTGAAATTTAATTTGATGTCTGTCATTTTAAGATCTAAAAACCTATAAACTGCAATTTAATGACTATACACACTTCCAAGCATTTTAAAAGATAAGAAAAATCTGAACCACATATTATATTCTTTGAAAAAGCATTTATGGAAGATGGTTGTGCTTTTTAAAAAAATTATTGAAGTATAGTTGACATACATAATTATGTTAGTTTTAACTGTACAATATAGTGATTTGACAGTTCTATACAGTATGCAATGATCATTATAAGTACAGTTACCATCTGTCACCATACATTATTACAATATTAATGACTATATTCTCTGTGCTGTACTTTTCCTCCTCATGACCTATTTATTCTCTAACTAGAAGTTTGTACCTCTTCATTCCCTTCACCTATTTTTCCAATCTCCCTGGCCATATCCCCTCTGGCAACCACATTTGTTCTCTATATTTATGAGCCTGTTTCTGATTTCGTTTGTTCTGTTTTTTAGGTTTCACACATAAATGAAATTAGACGGTATCTGTCTTTGTCTGACTTATTTTACTTAGCATAATACCCTCCTGGTTCATCTACATTGTCACAAATGGCAAAAATCTTAATTTTTTTTATGGCTCAGTAATATTTCATTGTATATAAATATAAATACACACACATCACATCTTTATCCATTCATCTATCAACGGGCACTTAGGTTGATTCCATGTCTTGTCTATTGTAAATACTATAATGAACATAGAGGTACATGTATCTCTTCAAATTGGTGTTTTCATTTTCTTCAGATAAATACCCAGTAGTGGAATTATTGAAGCATATGGTAGTTCTATTTTTTTTAATTTTTTGAGGACCCTCCACACTGTTTTCCACAGTGGTTGAATCATTTTACTTTCTGATCAACAGTGCACAACTGTTCCCTTTTCTAACATCCTCACCAACACTTGCTATTTCTTGTCTTTTTGATACTAGACATTCTGACTCATGTGAGGTGATATCTCATTGTGGTTTTGATTTGCATTTCCCTGGTGATTAGTGATGGTGAGCATCTTTTCATATGTCTCTTGGTCATCCATATTTCTTCTTTGGAAAAGTGTCTATTAAGGACCGTTGCCCATTTTTTAATTGGATTATTTGCATTTTTGGTGTTGAGTTGTATGAGACCTTTCTATATTTTGGATGCTAACTCCTAACTGGATGCATGTTTTGCAAATGTCTTTTCCAGTACAGTAGTTGGCTTTTCATTTTATATATGGTTTCCTCTGCTGTGCAAAAGCTTTTTATTTTGGTATACTCCCAATAGGTTATTTTTGACTTGTTTCCTTTGCCTGAGGAGACAAATCTGAAACAATGTTGCTAAGGCAGATGTCCAAGAGACTACTGCCTATATTTTCTTTAAGAAGTTTTATGTTTTTAAGTCTCACATTTAGGTCTTTAATTTATTTGGATTTTTTTGTGTGTGTGTGGCTTGAGAAAGAGGTCTAGTTTCATTCTTTTGCATATAGCTGTCATGTGTTCCCAGCACCGTTTATTGAGGAAACTTTCTTTTTCCCATTGTTTTTTCTAGCTTCCTTTGTTGTATATTAATTGACCATTTAAACATGGATTTACTTCTGGTCTCTTTATCCTATTTCATTGATTTATGTCTATTTTTGTGTTGGTACCATACCATTTTGACTGCTATATCTTTGTAGTATATCTTGAATCTGGGGTTATGATACCTTGGGTTTTGTTCTTTTTTAAGATTATTTGGAGTCTTTTGTGGTTCGATAAAAATTTTAAGATTATTTGTTCTAGTTAATTTGTTATAATTAATTTTGTTTCATATCTTGATAATATCAATCTGTTTTGGCATCTCATGTGTGCTACTGGCCTGGAAAACCCAGAAGGAAATCTACCCCTAATTTTGACCACAGGATGATGATGAAGGTCTAAGCAAGTTTATCTCTACTTTGTCAGTCAGTATTGTAGCCCCACTGGTTCATCAGATTTCCAAGAGAAAGGTCCACTGAATCTTCTTTAGCTCAGTTTATATGAGATTTATCATCCCATAGTAATAGCAAGGGGAGAAAATATTTTAGCATTTTCACTGACTTAAGGCATAATAAGGAGTTCTCTCACATTTATGCATGTTTTCCCTTGTTGCTTGATCTGAGTGTCCGTTTTTGTGCCAATACCATACTGTCTTGATGATTACAGCTTTGTAATATAGCTTCAAGTCTGGAATTGTGATGCTTCCAGCTTTCATTTTCTTTTTCAACATTGATTTGGCTTTTCAGGATCTTTTCTGGTTCCGTACAAATTTTAGGATTGTTTGTCCTAGCTCTGTGAAGAACGCTGGTGTTATTTTGATAGGGATTGCATTCAATGTGTAGATTGCTTTGGGTAGTATAGACGGTTTAACACTATTTTTTCTTCCAATCCAGAAGCATGAAATATTTTTCCATTTCTTTGCATCTTCTTCAATTTCTTTCATAAGCTTTCTATAGTTTTCAGAGTACAGATCTTTTATATCTTTGGTTAGGTTTATTCCTAGTTACCTTATGGTTTTTGGTGTAATTGTAAATGGATTGTTTCCTTGATTTCTCATTCTGCTGCTTCATTATTGGTTTATAGAAATGCAACCAATTTCTCTACTATTGGTTATTCATCCCAATGTACTTCTCTTTCTCCTCCTTCTCCATTTCCTTCACTTTCTCCTTCTTTTGAATTAGTACTCCCTACCCTTATGAGAAAGTTGGAAGTGCATGTATAAAATTTTGCTAGATCGGATTTCCCTCATAATAGAAATAAGAGTTATCAGAGTAGTTATGATGAGAAGAGTACTTATTAGATATTGCAAAGGGAATTTTCTCTTTTTTTCTTATAAATTTAGTTCAAATTAAAAAAAAGAAATAATTCCTGCTTAAATAACTAAATCTTATAAAATAATGCTATAACCTTATAAAGAAAAAAAAAGAATAAAATTTCATAAGACGGCTGTCAAGCGGAGCTTAGTCTTTCTACTAAAACAAACAAAAGACATATTGGTTACCACAAATAAAATGGAACAAAAAAAGGTACTGTTAAGCTCTGGATATTGTTTAATTTCACAAGACAAATACAGATGGAAACACTAGATTCTCATTCTGTATAGCTATTTTTTCAGCTTCTAACATCTTTAAAGGCAAAATTTTAAAGCTGTAATGGTTTTCTCACTGTTGTTGCTCCTGCTGTTGTTATTTTGTTTACTGACTTTATTTGACTAGTGTGATGGTCCTTATTAAACCCTCGGTTTCTTGAGCATTTTATTTGAACTCCATTTTACTTAGACTATACTCAGCAGATGCTATTTATCCCTTCTGTACCTAAGTACCCTTGTAGAGAAGATGAAAGGCTCACTTTCCTATAAAATTCCATTGTGAGGTAAAAGGTTCCATAAAAATACATTTCAAGAGAACCCTTACATGATGTTTAAATAGAGACTATTTTTTCTCCTCTGCACAGTATCCATATAACATCTTGTTATGACTACCCTATATTTTTGAGAAAATTTATTTTATTCTTGAAAAGACAAATGTAATATGAATATTTTATAAATGTAATTTATAAGTTGGAACCAGAACTTCAAATATTACTTGACACATTTTTTTCCTGCCTGTTAAAATAATTAAATTTGCTTTTTTGAAGGAGAAATAGCAGCTTTAAAAATTCAATAAGAAATTTTAGTTTAAGACAGCGGTCTGAAAATTATACTTGAGGTTGTTTCCTCCTAAAATACCACAGAAATTACAGTAAATGGTCACAAAATAGAAAGGGAAATAAATTCAGAAAAAACTCTGAGAATATTAGAAAATTACCTTGCCTTTGTCAGGCTGCTATAACAAAAAATACCATCAAATGAGTAGCTTATAAACAACAACCGTTTATGTCTCATAGTTCTGGAGGCTAAGAAGACCATGGCACCAACAGCTTCATTCTAATAAGGGCCCCCTGCCTCGATTTTTATATTTCCATTATAACCTCACATGATGGAAGGGACAAAGGATTTCTCTAGATCTCTTTCATAAGGACACTAATACCATTTATAAGGGCCCAGCTCTTGTGACCTAATCATCTCCCAAAGGCTTCACTTCCTAATAATATCATCTTGGGGATTAGGTTTCAACATGTTACCCAGGTGGGGTGACACAATCATTGATACCATACCACACTTGAACAAGGCTTTTACAATAAATCTCTATATACTATAAAGTAGATGAGATGGAGGAAACGAATAAATAAAACTAGACAAAATCACAGAACTATATAGACACAGGAAAATCTCCAACAGGAATAAAGCCCATTTTGCTTGGGGAACCCAAGTAAACTTAGAGTTACAAGGCACAGAAGATGTGTCTTACCATCTGCTTGGTGAAATGTGGTTTTCTCATTAAAAATAAAGTGATTTTTTTTCAAAAAAGTGAAGATCCACTAGGGAATAGGAAAGGCTCTAAGTATACAGGTCAAAACTTCAGAATACATCTCGTCTTACTTTGGCTTTGGAGGAGGTGATAGCCTATTGGAACCTTTCCATTTATGTGCTTAAGTAAAACCTTTTCTGAAATATGTACATTGGTAGGTCTAAACTTCCAAGGAGAAGACTAATGGGGAAACAGACTAGAAGTACAATTATAATCCCTTTCATGAATCATCCTGACCTCAATTCATCAACAGAGATGCAAATTAAACAATTAGCAGTAAAGAAAAATAAAACAAGATAGACTGTGTAAGATGAACAAATAGAACAGATGACAGTGGAAAAAAGAGAAATCTCGAAAATATGATCAAATCTTTAAACTTCTTAACAATATTTTTAGATTAGAGAAGACAGCACATCCTTAAAGCAAGATCAGATTGTTGCACAAAAGTAAAAGAAAAAAAAATCTGTGAAAGAAGGATTTCTGGATATCAAAAATATTTTATTTTTTATTTAAAAAAAATTTTAATGTTTATTTATTTTTGAGAAAGAGACAGAATTCAAGTGAGGGAGGGGCAAAGAGAGAGGGATACACAGAATCCAAAGCAGGCGGCAGGTTTTGAGCTGTCAGCACAAAGCCTGATGTGGGGCTCAAGCAAACGAACTGCCAGAATATGACCTGAGTCAAAGTCAGATGCTTAATTGACTAAGCCACCCAGGAGCCCCAGAAATACTTTAATAAGATATCTGACTTCTGCTCTGCGATACAGACAGCTAAAAGAAGTGTCGCTCTCACCCTTATAAAGTTAGAGGGACAGATTAACTTTTAGATGCATGATTTTTTTCAAACCAATTGGAGAGCTGAGGTTGCAGAGAATTGACCTAAAATTTAAGGAAAGACAGGCACCTGCTGGGAGAGAGGAGGTGAGATCACATATTTATCTAGGGAAGATATACCAGACATCTGTAAGAATAATTCAACCAAAAGAGTTGATGAGTTGATTTATGTCAAGTGTAGTGTGTTTTGTAGTATAAAATCCTTGGAAGATCACAGAATTTGCAAATATCCTTTTGTATTCAGCTAAATGAATAAAGATAGGTATCAAATACTACATATTGGATGAATGTATTAATATATGACATTCCAAAAAAGGAAAAACTATAAGGATATAAAATCAATTGGTGGTATGTATGGGGATTTGGGAAGGAGAGGTTGATAGGAAGACACTGTATGTGGGATGATGGACATGTTCTGCACAAAAGTGTAGTGGTGAATTTACAACTCTGAATTCGTCAAAGCCCATGGAACCATATACCAGAAAGAGTGATTTTTAATGTATATCTATAAATTTTTTAAAAAATCAGGATGGTAATATAGATGAAGTGTGAGAAAATAACTGAACTACAACTGAATCACATAACCATACTGATGAGGAAAAAAGAAGCTGTTCTAAATTAACTATGCAAACCAGTGTGTTGCCTCAATATTGTGTGGGTAAATATATACAAAGAAATGTATCCAATAATCTATTCTGGTTGATAGATGTGGTTCTCCCTTCGATATGGCTTAGCAAATATAAAAACACTTTATAAAAATATTAAACAAGTAAGTAATATTTTTGTATATTAAAGCAAGGTTCCTCACTATTAGGGAAACACTTATAAATAACTAAATGAGAAATAGAATAAACCTTGTGCTGCTGATTGAATTAAATGTCAGTACAGACATGTGATAGAAGACAGATGACAGATTACACACATATATACATGCATACATAATTATAGATGTGTGTGAATGCAGGAATTAGTAAATACGTATTCTTAGATCTGTATTGAGAGGAAATAGAAGTGGCAGCAATAAGCATATCTGGTGCCCAGGTCTTAGTTTCTAAATATAAGTTTCCAGTAAAAAGATCTAGGGCTCCTTGGAGATGTTGTTGACTTTAGGGCTGTGGCAAGAAAAATACAAGATGAGCCTACAGCATCTACTGGTATCAGAAACCTAAGATATGTAGTTAAAAATAGATGGGGGCATGTTAAAAGAACACAGGAGCCAACCTGAAGGAGTCCCAATGGACAAAGCTAGAACAACTTGAGTAACAAAATAAGGAAGGACAGAATAGGATTATAACCTCTGAATAAAATAAAGGTCCATGAGTCCATACAGCTATAAATAAATAACCAAATAAATGGGAAGAAAAGGACATCACTTCCGTACAGAAGTAAAAATGTAGAAAGAGTAAAGGATGTACAAAATCATCATTAGAACAGTACAGCAATAATTACTCCAAGCAAGATAACATTAATGCATGATAATGCATGAACATTTAAGCACAGAGGTTGTATTCATATTCTCAAAACATTATTTAGTAATTACAAAAGGAATAATAGGTACTATACAATGTAGAATCCTGACAGACACACCCTTCACCAAGCTAAGGTAACACCAGTAATATTTATCAACATAATGTAGATCCTAAGAGGGTGTACTGGAAAAGGAACACCACTTCTGTGGTACCTTTTGCCAAAATGTATAACATCAATATACTCATGAACAAACTCCAGAAAAGTCAGATCGAGGGTCACTGTAAATACATTGTTCCAGGTCTTGAAGTAAAGTAAAAGACTGAGGATACTTCAAAGATTGGAGGAGAATAATAAAATACAACAACTAAACGCAAGATGAGATTCTGGATTGGTTCCTGGAACAGAAAGGTATTAGTGGGAGAAAAAAAGATAAAATGTGAACAAATGCCACTGTTTAATTAATAGTACTGCCCAAAAGTAGTTTCTTAGTTTTGGTAATCATCCTGTATCATGCAAAGAAAATACTTATAAGGGAAAATTTGGTGAAAGATATAGTGAAACTGTATTATTTTTGCACCTATCATGTAAGTCTAAAGTGCTAAGAATCCTTTTTTTTGTTTGTTTAATTTTAAGGTATAGTAGGGTAACAGAGAAAATTTTCCTGAACCACAAGCAAAAATCAATGGTATGAAAATTAGCAGAAAAAATTATTAGATATAAAATATAAATCTAAGTAGATCCAATTATCATAAATAATAAAAACATATTAAATAATAAAGGAAAGATTACGTACAAATATTCAGAACTCAAATAGTATGAGCCAATTAAATGTGTTCACTAAATGAATCACAAAATGTTGAAACCCCTTTTTCTAAACATAGGCAACAGACTTTCAAATCACACGGGCAAAGAAAAGATTGCATAAACTTTAAAAAACAGAAGCACACAAACAGTAAGAGCAAAAATAGGTAATACCAGACATCTCATCGAAAATATTGCATAGGAGAGTTAAGATGGCGGGCCTCCAGAGACCCTAGGTTTGTGTCATCCCTTGAACACATTTAGACCAACATCAAATCGTTCTGAACACCTACGAAATCGGTTTGAGGATTAAGAGAATAATCTGCACAATTAGAGGGAGAGAACGTGACAGGTAGGCGCTTGTGAAGATGTGCCTCCGCCATGTGGAGGGGAGGGAGAAAACAAAGCGGACAGATGGGGAGAGAGAGCAGCCCGATTGGGTTCACACAAGAAAAAAACCTCCCCTAAAACCATTGACGGGGAATCAAGAACTTACTATAGCAAGTTTTTGCCAACAATGGAGCTCAGATTCTGGGGTTTTAGAAGTCTGTGAAATTCCACGGAGTAGAGGGAGGCAGGCAGTGGTGCTGCTGGGGAGGAGCCCGAGGAATGGACGGTGTGGTGTGGGGATGCCCTGTGTCCTGCCGGGAGAGAAAGTTCCCCTTCTTGGAGTGCATTTGGATGGAGGTGTATTTCAACAGCAGGGGACAGAGGCTCCTGCAGAAGGCAGATAACCTGGTCGCAGTTTTTCCTTTGCTTCACCATAATCAACTCCAGGTACCTGCGCAGACCTGCAACTGCTTTTCTGGCACAGAATGGCGCCAGGCACCGTGGCGCCAGGCTATCTTTCGGAGGAGGGGAGCAGTCTGCCTTACCGGGTCGTTTAAGATTTGCAGTTTTGAATCCCAGCCGCGCACCGGTGATAAAACACAGGACAGCTGTGGCGCCAAATGTGTCATTGGCGTGGGCACGCAGGTTGAGGGAAGGAATCCCAGGGACCTGGGACACAGGAGGGGAGATTGTTCACACTTCTGTGAGGGCTTCCTGAACGGCAGTTGGTGGGCGTGACCTCCCCTCCCTGGGGGATGAGAGACCCGCGAAGCCAGCTTCCTGCCCCTCCCCCGCCCACCAGCACTTTAGATCTTAAGTGATGACAAAGTGCCCCCAGCGGAGGCTCCAGTCACACCACACTGTTCCCTGCAGGGGCCTCTTTACTAGGGCAGATTTGACAGTAAACCAGCATAGCAAGGCCTCCCTCAACAGAGGACCCACATCACCCCTGCCACCCCATTCCACCCCCATGCACCAAGTCATAGAGAGCGCCAAAGCATCGCATCAGCTTTAGCTCTGGTGGAAATAGGACCAGGTACTTTTTAATTTTTCTTTTTCTTTCTTTCTTTCTTTCTTTCTTTCTTTCTTTCTTTCTTTCTTTCTTTCATCTTTCTTTCTTTCTTTCTTTCTTTCTTTCTTTCTTTCTTTCTTTCTTCCTCTCTCTGGGTTTCTCTCTTTCTTTGTTTCTTTCTCTTTTTGGAATCAGGCATTTTGTTCAGTTTGTTTGTTGGCTTTAATCATTTTTCAGATGAGGCTTCTTTTTTCTTTCTTTCTTTTTCTTCATAATCAGGCTTATAGTTTTTTTTGTTTGTCTGTTTGCTTGTTTTTGTTCCTTTATCCTTTTCTCTTTTGGGGGCGGCCAGGCTTTATTTTTTTAATCAGGCTTATTTTTACAACCAAATGAAAGCACAGCTAATTAAAGGTCCAAACACTCCCCCACTGCAAACAAGAAGGAGCTCTGTAGAGGACTGACTTGTGGGAAAGAGCAGGCAAAACACAATGGTGGAGTGCATGCAGCATACACCAGAAACACTTCCTGAAGCGTCTGGCCCTGGACAGTGTATGACCCCTTCTTTATACAGCATTACTCTCAGGAGCAGGAAACATAACAAGCTTTCATAACCCGCAAAAGTCAGAAACCTAGAAAAATGACAAGACAGAGGAATTCTTCCCATAAGAAAGATTAAGAAGAAATCACAGCCAAGGATGTGCTCAAAGCAGATATAAGCAACATATCTGAATAAGAATTTAGAACAACAGTCATAAGAATACTAGTTGGGCTTGGATAAAAAGCATAGAGGACACCAGAGAAATCCTTACTGCAGAGATAAAGGCCTAAAAACTAGTCAGTCTGAAATAAAAAATGCTATAACTGAGATGCAAAACTGACTGGTGTAATTACAATGAGGATGGAAGAAGCAAAGGGATGAATAGATATTACAGAAGATAAGATTATATAAAATAAACTGAAAAGAAGAGGGAAAGAAAAAAATTATAACATAAATACAGACTTAGGGAAATCAGTGATTCGATGAAGTGCAATAATATTTGTAACAGTAGAGCAGGGAAAAGGGACAGAAGGTTTATTTGAACAAATTATGGCTGAGAAGTCCCTAATCTGGGGAAGGAAACAGGCATTCAAGCCTGGGAGGCACAGAGACCTCCCCTCAAAAAACAAACAAACAAGCCAAATAGGTCAACACCTAAACACATCATAGTGAAACTTGAAAAATTCAAAGAAAAAGAGAGAATTCTAAAAGTAGCTAAGGACAAAAGGTTCTTAACCTACAAGGGTAGACAACTAACAGCAGCATACTTGTCCACAGAAACTTGGCAGGCCAGGAGGGAGTGACATGATATACTCAACATTCTAAACAGGAAAAATTTGCAGCCAATTATACTTTATCCAGCAAGGCTATCATTCAAAATAGGAGAGATAAGGAATTTCCTAGACAAACAAAAACTAAAGGAGTTTGTGAACACTAAACCCGCTCTGCAAAAGATACTAAAGGTGACCTATTAAGCAGGAAAGAGAAACCAAAAGTAACAAAGACTGCAAAGGAACAGAGATAATCTACAAAAGCAGAGACTTTACAGGTAATACAATGGTACTAAATTCATATCAATCAATAATTGCTCTGAATGTATATGGGCTAAATGCTCCAATCAAAAGACATAGGGTGTCAGAATGGATTAAAAACAGGTCTCACTGATATGTTGCTTACAAGAGACTCATTTTAGACCCAAAGAACTTCCATATTGAAAGTGAGGAGGTTGAGAATGATTTATTATGCTAAGGATGCCAAAAGAAAGATGGAGTGGCCATACTAAAATCAGACAAACCAGACAAATTTAAACCAAAGACTGTAATAAGAGATGAAGAAGGGCACTACATCATCATAAAGGGGTCTATAAAACAAAAAGATCTAACAATTATAAATATTTATGCCCCAACTTAGAACACCAAATATATAAATCAATTAATAACAAACTTAAAGACATTTATTGATAATAACACAACCATAGTAGGGAAATTTAACACCTCACTTACAACAACGAACAGATCATCTAAGCAGAAAATCAACAAGGAAACAATGGCTTTAAATGATATGTTGGACCAGATGGACTTACCAGATAATATTCTGAGTATTTTACCCTAACGCAGCAGAATGCACATTATTTTCAGGTGCACATAGGACATTCTCCAGAATAGTTCACACACTGGGTCACAAATCAGGCCTGAATAAGTACAGAAAGTTTGAGATCATACCATGCATATTTCCAGACCACAATGCTATGAAACTTGAAGTCAACAACAAGAAAAAATTAGAAAAACTACCAATACATGGAGATTAAAGAACATCATACTAAATAATGAATAGATTAACCAGGAAATTAAAGAAGAAATAAAAAAAATGAAAGCAAATGAAAATAAAAATATGAAAGTCCAAAACCTTTGAGATACTCTTCCAGGTGTTCCTCAGGAAGGAAGAAGTCTCAAATATACAACCTAACTTTACACCTAAAGGAGCTGGAAAAAAGAACAGCAAATAGAGTGCAAAAACAGCAGAAAAAGGGAAATAAATATTAGAATAGAAATAATATGGAATAAAAAAAAACAGTAGAATAGATCAATGAAGCTAGGTGCTGGTTCTTTAAGGAATTAAAAAAAAAAAAATCATACCCCCTAGCCAGGCATATCAAAAAGAAAAGAGAAAGGATCCAAAGAAATAAAATCACAAATGCAAGAGGAGGGATCCTGACCAATACCACAGAAGTTAAAACAATTATGACAATATTTGAAAAATTATATGTGAAAAAAAAAGAAAAATTATATGTGAACAAATTGGGCCATCTACAAGAATTGAATAAATTCCTAGAAACATATAAACTACCAAAACTGAAACAGGAAAACATAGAAAATTTGAACAGACCATAACCAGAAAAGAAATTGAATCAGTAATGAAAAAATCTCCCAAAAAACAAGAGTCCAGGGCCAGATGGCTTTCCAGGGGAATTCTACCAAACATTTAAAGAAGAATTAATTCCTGTTCCTTTGCAACTGTCTCAAAAAATAAAAATAAAAGGAAAACTTCCAAACTCATTCTATGAGGCCAGCATTACTTTTCTTTCAAAACCCAACAATAGCCCCACTAAAAAGGAAAATTATAGGCCAATATCCCTCATGAACTTGGATTCAAAAATTCTCAATAAGATACTAGCAAATAGAATCCAACAGTACACTAGAAGAATTATTTACTACAATCAGGTGGGATTTATTCTTGGGCTGCAGAGGTGGTTCAACATCTGCAAATCAGTCAACGTGATGCACCACAGTAAAAAAAAAAAAAAAAGAAAAAGAAAAAAAAAAATAAGAACCAGATGATCCTCTCAATAGACGCAGAAAAAGCATTTGAAAAAATACAGCATTCTTTCTTGATGAGAAACTCTCAAAAAAGTAGTGATAGAGGGATCATACCTCACTATTATAAAGGCCATATACAAAAGATCCACAGCTAATATCATCCTCAGTAGGGAAAAACTGAGAGACTTTCCCCTAAGGTCAGGAACACAACAGGGATGTCTACTCTCACCATTGTTGTTCAACATAGTACTGAAGTCCTAAGCTCAGTATCAGACAACAAAAAATAACAAATTGGCAAGGAAGAAGTCATACTTTCACTCTTCATAGATGACACGATACTCTACATAGAAAACCCAAAAGATTCCATGAAAAAATTGCTAGAACTGATACAGGAATTCAGTAAAGTCGCAGGATATAAAATCAATGTACAAAATTTGGTTGCATTTCTATACCATGATAATAAAGCAGCAGAAAGAGAAATCCAGGAATCAATCCCCTTTAAAATTGCAAAACAAACAAAATATAACTAGGAATAAGCCTAACCAAATAGATAAAAGATCGGTATGCTTTTGAAAGAAATTGAAGAAGACACAAATAATGGAAAAACATTCCATGCTGATGGAATGGAAGAACAAATATTGTTGCTGTGCCTAAGCTACCCAAAGCAGCCCTTGGGTTGTGTTCATTGCAATGCCTATCAAAATAATCCCAATATTTTTCACGAAGCTAGAAGAAGAATCCTAAAATTTGTATGGAAGACCCCAAATAGCCAAAGTAATATTGAAAAATAAAGGCAAAGAGGGAGGCATCACAATTCCAAATTTCAAGCTGCATTACAAAGATGTAATCATC
The DNA here is from genome assembly GCF_016509475.1 of Prionailurus bengalensis. Lineage (NCBI taxonomy): Eukaryota > Metazoa > Chordata > Mammalia > Carnivora > Felidae > Prionailurus > Prionailurus bengalensis. Next base: position 149,705,577 of record NC_057343.1, on the reverse strand, counting down.
AAGACAGTGTGTATGGTACTGGCACAAAAACAGAGACATAGATCAATGTAACATAATAGAAAACCCAGATGTGGATCCCCAAATATATGGTCAACTAATCTTCGACAGAGCAGGAAAGAATATTCAATGGAGAAAGGACAGGCGCTTCAACAAACTATGTTGGGAAACCTGGACAGCGGAAAAATGAAACTGGACCACTTTCTTACACCATACACAAAAAATTTCAAAATGGATGAAAGACCTAAGTGTGAGATAGGAAACCATCAAAATCCTAGAGGAGAACCCAGGCAACAACCATTTTCACCTCAGCCATAGCATGTTCTTAAAAGACACATCTTCTGAGGCAAGGAAAACAAAAACAAAAATGAACTATCAGAACTTCATCAAGATAAAAAACTTCTGCAAGTGAAAGAAAAATAAAAAAAAAACTAAAATTCAGCCCATGGAATGGGAGAAGATATTTGCAAATGACATATAAGATAAAGGCCTATTCTCAAAAATTTATAAGGAACTTATTAAACTCAAAAAACCAAAAATAAATAATCCAGTTAAGAAATGGGCAAAAGATATTAAGAAATTTCTCCAGAGAAGACATTCAAATGGCTAACAGACACATGAAAATACGCTTAACATCACTCATCATCAGGGAAATATAAATCAAAACCACAATGAGATAGCCCCTTACACCTGTCAGAATGTCTAAGTTTAACAAAATAGGAAACAACAGGCATTGACAAGGATGCAGAAAGGGGAACCCTCTTATACTGTTGGTGGGAATACAAACTGTTCATTCACTCTGGGATATAGTATGGATGTTCCTCAAAAAGTTAAAAATAGAACTACCCCATGATTCAGCAATTTCATTACGGGTTATTTATATAAAGGATATGAAAATACTGAATCAAAGGGGCACATGAACTTCAGTGTTTATAGCAGCACTATCAACAATAGCCAAATATGGAAAGAGCCCAAATGTCCATTAACTGATGAATGGATAAAGAAGATATATATATCTTGAGTTGAGTAATATTATATATACATATATAACCATATATATATATATATGGTTGAGTAATATTATATATATATTCATCAAAAAGAATGAAACCTTGCCATTTGCAACTATGTGGAAAGAGGTAGAGTATATTATGCTAAGCAAAATAAGTCAGAGAAAGACAAATACTATATGATTCCACTCATATGTGGAATTTTAGAAACAAAACAATGAACATGGGGGAGGGGAAGGGCAAGTAAAATAAGATAATAATACAGAAGGAGGCAAACCATAAGAAACTCTTAACTATACAGAACAAACTGAGGGTTGCTGGAAGGGAGGTGGGTGAGGTGATGGGCTAAATGGGTGATGGTATTAAGGAGGGCATTTGTGGTAAGCCCTGGGTGTTATATGTAAGTGATCAATCACTAAATTCTACTTCTGAAACCAATACTACACTATATGTTAACTAACTTGAATTAAAATAAAAGCTTGAAAGAAAAAAAAATAAGAAAATATTACATAGTATGAAACAAAGGAGAAATTTCTCCAGAATTTTGACAGAATTTGAGTTTGAACCCAGAATTTTATAACTAGCAAAAATTAAAACTGAAAGACAAAAATGAAAAAAAAAAGACACTTTTAGCATACAAGGTCTTGGAGTGACTATTATCATATCTATCATTTTCAGAAAGAGATTGCTTGAACATATGCTCAAGGAAAAATGAATTAAGAAAAATATGTGTGAAATTCCCACTAACATTTGAGGAACAAAAAGCCAATTCCTTTAAAAAACAATCAGAATTACATAAAACATTAATACTGTGCTGATAAAGAATCTGGAGGTCATCAATGGTATAAGGGTATTTCCTGGATTTCTGCCAACCCCCAAAATTTAAAAGTATTTAGACTCCAGAAAAACAAAAGCTGCACAAATATTATAACCCAAATTGAAGCAAAATGAAAATGCACCTCAAGTTTTAGCATAAGAAAATGTAACACATCTATCTATCTATCTATCTATCTATCATCTATCTACTTATGTATTTATTATTTATTTAAAAAAGGCAAGAAGAAACTTTTGGAGGTGATGGATATGTTTATGTCATTGATTATAGGGATGATTTGTCAAGTGTATACTTAACTCCAAACTAACCAAGTTGTATACATTATGTTCTGCTTTTTGTAATTTAATTACACTTCAATAAAGTGATTTTTTTTTTTAAATGTAGGCTTCATGCCCAGTGTGAAGCCCAACATGGGACATGAACTCAGGACCCTGAGATCAAGACCTGAGCTAGGTCAGGTCAACTCCAGCTAGTATTCTTATTATAGTGATTCTTTTTTTTTAAATTTTTTAAAGATTTATTTATTTTTGAGACAGAGATAGATCGTGAGCAGGGGAGGGGCAGAGAGAGAGGGAGACACAGAATCTGAAACAGGCTCCAGGCTCTGAGCTGTCAGCAAAGAGCCTGACATGGGGCTCAAACTCACAAATCCTGAGATCATGACCTGAGCCAAAGTCAGACACTTAACTGACTGAGTCACCCGGGCGCCCCTCCCTTATAATCATGATTCTTAATTCTTGTTCAGACATCTTGCTTGTATCTGTGTTGGTTAACTCCCTGGCTGTCGTTTCTTCCTACTCTTTCTTTTGGGGTGAATTCTTTCATTTCATCATTTTGAAGGGACAATAGGAATTAATGAGGTAGAAAAAATTAAAATAAAAAAAGTATAATTAAAAATATTAAAATTAAAAAATTAAACACACACACACAAAATCGAATTAATGATGCTAGATCCTATGTATGTTTTGGTCTGGGTGTTGAAAGTGGCTTGATAGGTTAGAGAAAAAGGGGGAAAGAAGAAAAAAAAAGAAAATAGTATGAAAATTAAAAAAATAAATATACTGAAGTAGACTAAAATGAAATGATGGAAATAAACTAGAATTTGAAAAAATTTACACAAAACTAAAAACATAGTAGAAAAGAAATTTAAAAAATATTTTTTTAAATAAAAATTAAAAATACAAGTGAAATTTTTCTCTTTCTGTATTCAAGAAAAAGGAAAGAAACAAAAAAGGAGAAAAAAGAAAAAAAAGGAATGATTTGAAAATTTAAAAAAATGAATACACTGAAGTAGACTAAAATAAAATGATGGAAGTAAAATAGAATTTTAAAACATTTCCACAAAAGTAAAAAAAAATAGTAAAAAAATTAAAGAAAAATATTTTTAATAAAAGTTGAAAATAAAAATGAATTTTTTCTCTTTCTGTATTCAAGAAAAATAAAAGAAATGAAAAATAGAAAAAAAGAAAAAGGAAAAAAAGGAAAGAAAATTGAATACATGGGCCTAACAGACTGAAATATGACTGAAATTACTTCATTTTCCCCTAGAAGTCAGACTATGAAGCACTTTACAGTCCATAAACTAAGCAGGCGGTGAGACTTCTGTCCCTAAAGAGCAGAGGTTGGCCCAGTTGGGTGGGTCTTAGTGTAACTGCTCTGTTCTCCACTAGATGGCGCTGCTAGCCGACTGGGGTCGAGTGTTGTGGGGCTTGTAGGTGCCTATTCGCATGCGCGGGAGCAGTGAAAATGGCATCACCCAGCTACCCAGTCTCTAGTATCGGAACTCTGTTCTCCCTGATCAGCAATCACTCACAAGTTCTTCCTCTTCTGCTTTCATCCACTCCCTGCTTTTACACTGTCCATGACCAAGCCCGAGGTAGGACCTCTCTCATATGTTTTGTCTCAGATGCGGCTGTTTTCCCCGGCCCTTTATTTCTGAGGGACTGCGGCTTTGACCTGTTTTGTCCCTCTGCAGAGGGTCTCACCAAGCAGTGGCTGTATGCAGCTGCATCCAGGAAAGTTTCCCGGACTGTGCTGCCACTGACACCCAGAGCCTGTGGCCAGGTGCCAGCCCACCACAGGAAAAGTTCACGAGACAGTGTAGCAGCAGTATTTCAGGAATTATGGAAAATCACAACACCCATCTGGCACCAGGCTTCACCCTTAACGACCAGCACCAGCAAATGCGGCAATTCTCTGGGGTTTTCTGGGCCCAAGTTGCCTCACAGCCTCTACCAAATGTCCTTCCAGCAATGGAACCCTGTGTGACACGAGTGAGAACCTCCCAGAACCCACTCTGCTCCTGGGGATTCACCCTTCCCACCAGAGCACTGTCAGGTATTGATCTGTAGAGCTGCAGACTCTGTGCTCCCCCTATTTACAGTGTTAATGGAATTTAAACCCTCTCCTTTCTCCTTGTTTAGTTCAGTCGCATGGCTGTTTCCAATTTTCTACTTTGTCTCCACCTGCTTTTGGGGAGGGATGCTTTTCCCATATTCTCCCCCTGGCCCGTCTCTGTCCTGTCTCTGCCCATAAAAGCACCTCCCTTCCTGAGGCTTCTAGCTCCCCAGGGTCACCTCCCCAGTCCACATACCTGCTGAATTCTGTGGTTCAGGTTGTGCAGATTGTTGTGTGAGTCCTCCAGTCAGTTTTCTAGGTGTGCAGGATGGTTTAGTGTTGGTCTGGCTGTATTTCATGGACATAAGACACACAAAAAACTTCCATGCTGTTCTGCCATGTTGGCTCCTCCTCAGTCTGAGTAATTTTAATTCTGAGTTAATATTGTAGTGTAATGGTTTGAATTTTATTTTTCTTTTTTTAACATGTGGATGAATCATTCTATACGTAACATTTTACTATAACATTTTATAGATTCAAATTTACTTTGGATGAGTTTGAGTTTTCAGTGGAAAAATATAATTTCTATTCACTATGCCATTTATTTTAAATCTGCTTGAGCTATGGTTGTCTTTTGGAAAAAAATATTGATAGGAACAACTGCAGAACCAATGTTTCATGTAGAACATGAAAAGAGTGGTATAAAATACAGGAAAAATATGATTTAATTGATAGATGTGAAGAACTAAATGGGATTTAACTATAAAATTTTAAATATATTCTGTGGCAAAATCTTGTTAGTCTTCAGAGTGACAGTTATTCTATATCATTAAAAGTATTTCCTGAGTTATTTTGCTAATTAACTTAGGTTTTTCTACTTAAAATAATTTAATTTATAATGTTGATAATGTGTGAATTTTATTATTTCACTAGTAACATAAATGAAAAGTTACACATCAAATTTGTTGATCTGTTAATTAATTACTTAAAATTGAATGTATTTTCCAATTGCAGAAATTAAATAATTAAAAATCAGCATGAAGTAAAGAAAACCTGAGAAAAAATCATTAATGTCACAGATTTTTTTATCATACTTGTGGACTTCAACAAAAAAAAAATCTTCTTGATCTAATTTTTATAAAATTGAATAGACATACGATTTTTAAATGCAAACTTGTTCATGTCATTGTGAAATATATTTAATTTTCATTTCTTCTCAGTTCTCCAAAGGAGGCCTGAAGACAAAGAACTAAGGGCAAACAAATTGCACTGAACAGAACAAAGGCAAGATACAAATAGAAGTTTGATGGGGATATTTTGTTTTCAAACATTCCTTGGTGAGTAGTTCTGTAGAAGCAAATGGCAAAGTGTATGCCCAAAAAACTGGCGGTTTTATAAGTAAAGTATGTTACAATGATTCAAATTATTGTTCTGTCTAGATATAAAAAGGGATTTACATCTGTGATGAATAAGAGAGCATACTGTATAAAATTAGATTCACTTTTTTGTTTCTTCAACTAATACTTATTGACAGCATACTAGATAACTGGATTCTGTACTAAATGCTGCCTATATCACTATTGAACAGAACTCTGATAGAGTCTATATCGTAGTATGGAGAACACAAACAGTTAAATACATAAATGATTTGATTATAGGTAAGAGACAAACACATGATGATATATTTCATAGATATTATGAAAAAAAGAAATACTGTGCTGAAACAGTGAGTAATGAGGGCAAGTGTCTAGGCCAGTGGAGGTGATATTTAATTTGAACCATGGATATTGGAGTCAAGCTAGTCCTGTAAGAAAGGAGGGGATTCAGGTGAGCAGGAAATGAATTCTCGGCAGAGGGAAACACATGCGAAAGCTCTGCAGTGGGAATTCGGTTGGCATTTTTTTGTGTACTAAAGGAGGCTGAGGGCAAGAAAATAACAGTTTTGTATATTTAAACAAAATATATGAACAGTTGTACAGTGTCTGTGTGTGTTTGCATTATAAATACTGAGAGCGGTTATAATTAGAGTGTTGCCGGTAAGATTTTCCTGACTTTGAAATTCGGTTAATTTTTTCTTACTTTGAGTATATCCAACCACACCACCAGTTCTTTTTCTTATCCTCTCTCTCTTTTTAAAAGCTTTTATTAAAGTTTACTTACTTATTTTTGAGAGAGAGAGAGAGAGAGAGAGAGAGCGCGCATGAGTCGGGGAGGGGCAGAAAGAGAGGAGAGAGAATCCCAAGCAGGCTCCAGGTGGCCAGGGCAGGGCCTGGTTGTGGGGCTTGAACCTACCAAGCCCAGAGATAATGACCTGAGCTAAACAAGGAGTCACAGGCTCATTGGACTGAGCCACCCAGACACCCCCCTTATCCTCTCTTAATCATGTAATGTATCTGATTCTTGTAACTGCCACTATTTTATAATGATAGGAATACAAGGAACCATTCATTTTAATCAGGCATCTTTTAAATTTGTTCTACATGTCACTGTAGGGACATAGGTGTGTTACTGAGAGTGACATGGAAAAGGAAAGAAGCCTCAGTATTTTTTATTGTAAAGAATTACAGGGCAGCTAAATGAACGTAAAGCCTGGCAAAGTTTTATTAAAGTACCCTTCAAGGGAGGAATGGTCCAGTCAAGAGACATGAAGGCCACAGAAACTGTGGAGTGTGGGCATATAGCAATTTTTGATATATATCATAATTTGCCAACTATGCATGTATTTTCCCAAGATGTATTCAAAATACCTTAATGGGTTAAGATATGGCAGTATTCTTTATATTCTGGAGACATAGGTCAAATAAGACCAGTGGCTGCCTTCTGCACAAGTGTAACAAGTACAACAAACTTAACTTTCTCTGCTGGGATTTGCCTGGATGTTATAACCATAGACTGGCTACTAGATGGTCGATGGGGGTGACCCCTGGGCAGTTCTTGGTTAGGGCTCCTGGTCAGGACTCTTCAGGTCTAACCTCCTGTCCGTCATGCCTAGTTTCCTGCCCAACAGGTGCTTTTATAGAATAATTACTTGGTGCCTAATACAGTTGACCCTTAAACAACATGGGTTTGAATTGCCTGGGTTCACAGTATGTGATTTTTTTCAATAAATGTGGTCCGGTAAGTACTGTAAATGTATTTTCTCTTCCTTATAGTTTTTTCAATATTTTCTTTCCTTTAGCTCACAGTATTATAAGAATACAGTAAGTAATTCAACTCCAAACTGAAAATGGCAGTATTTATTTTCTGCCTGTGGTAATTTTAATGATTTGGTTCAGATAATAAGCAGTAGTTTTCATTGCTGCCTTGTTTCCTTGCTGATGTGAAGGAGGTTCATGTTTACTCACAATGTTTCAGAAAGTGAAAATTTAATTTCATAGTCTTGCAAAGCAAAATATGGTGCCGGTACTGGAAAAAAAATAGACTGAGAGAATGGAGATGAAATAATAAATTTGCATAATTCTGAACATAGATTATTTCACAGACATGGATTTTTGGAATATTTAGACATTATTGACAACATCCCTTGGAAACATGTAACATTTGCCAAAATCTATACACATATATCTATAAATTGTCATTTGACCTATATTATTATTGTTTTCAAAGCTTTGGGTGGTATATGTGTTGAGTAATCTACATTTGATATTAGTTATCATTTTTTAAGATTTCAATTCTTGTGGACCTCCCATGAATGAGTGTTTTTCAGAAGGTCCATTGTTATTCAGTCTAGATTACACAATCTTGAATGCAGTCTAAACAGAGACTGTAGAGGGTCAAATTTTCCTTTTTATCCTATAGAACTGGAAATAGTAGGTATGTTTTGTATACAAAATCAAAAAGTACGTTCTAACTGAAATCTGTCATTGCTCTTTATAATCTAAATACATTTCCAGTTTGAAAGATGGAAACGTATTCTCATGATAGAAGCTGAGAATAGGAATTATGTTAAAATCTACATCTTAAAAATAATTAATTCTTCAATTAGAGAAACAGAGAACCATAGAATGGAAGAGTTTTCTCAATGCCACAAAATTAGTTAAATCAACTGGGCAAAGACTCAATCCAGAGATTTTGTCATCCCATCATGCTTCTTTACAGACTCTAATCTTTGTCCACCACACAATTTGGTCATTTTTCACAGGTCATCAAGGTTTGTCATGTTAAAATGTATGTGTATCAGCAAAGTAATTTTTTCCCTAAAATGGTTTCAAGAAACTTTAATAACCTAGCATAAAATTGTTTAATGGTAACCATAGTTAATATCCTTTTTCATCACTGAAATGATGTTTAGGCTTGCAGAAACATGCTTTAAGGCTAGATAATGATTTACAATGAGGTAACTGAGAAATCTGAACCTGTCCCAGTCATCAATTCTAACTTCTAAAGCACTTATGTGTGTCATAAGAGCCTTGATTTATAGTGGCCTCGTAAAGAAACCTGGTTAATAAGGAGTCAGCTAGTCCTTTAGAAAGCATATTTACTCAAGTGCACTTCACTTCCTTGTATTTGTGTGGAAAATAGATTGTAACACTACACTTAAATATCTATTGGTTACTACAGAGTGAGCTGAGCAAGGAAAGATTAAAAACTTGCTATGAAGCACATTGAAACACTCTGGTGCATAACATAAAATATACTGGGAAGTCATAACGGCAGATGAAACCATTTGGCCTATTGCAATTGGATTTGGAGTGTATTTTTAGAAGAAAAAAGCACCTGTAAGCATATACGGTAGATGCAGCATGCTAGAGTGTAAAACATTTTTGTGATGATGTTATCAACATAAAATGGGAGAAGGTCCTGAGAGACCAAGAAAATGTGAACACAGCACGCACATGGAAATGTTAGCATGAAAGGAAAGGTGGCTGAAATCTTCTATTAAGTGCAGAAAAAGTTATGGTATTGGAGGTCATATAAGAATCTGTTTTGATAAGATCACTGGCTGCCCAGGAATTTATCACACATGCAGATCTTGTATCTATCACCGAAAGAGAAGGAAGTGGACTCAGTGTTATAAGAAAGGGTCTGGAGTCAGTAAAGTCCCCTGAAAATCATGATAATTTTTAGAGAATTGAATAAAAAATTAGAGTACAAATAGTAAAGAATTGATAAGTGCCAGAGATATTTTGAAGAAATTTTGATGTACATGCTGACCAATGCAATATAGAGAATGTACAAGTTCTAAATTGATCCTCTTTCTTTAAAAATCCCAAATAATGTTTAGTCATCATAAAGTTGTTCTTTACTACTATGAGATTCTCAGTAATGTTTTTCTCTTTTTCCCAATGAATCAGTACGTTCTTGATTTTAAGTCTTTCCTAACACATGTATGATCACTCTCACCATTAATCTGTCTCAATATTCTATACTTCGCCGTGTTTCTAGCCTCATACCACCTTGTAAGTCCAGCTTTCTGCTTTCTGCCAAGTTTCTGCCCCAACACTTAATCCCTAATTGAGGAAAATCCATAAATGTTTATTTAGTTATTTATTTATTTTTTAACTTTTTTTTTTTAACTGATCTCTATTCCCAATGTGGGGCTTGATCTCATGACCCTGAGTTCAAGAGTCATGGGCTTTACTGACTGAGCTACCGCCAAAACACACACAGGCATTTAAATAAGCAGCAACACTTATTTCCGGTTTCAGTTGTCATTCACTACTACCTCCCATTCCTTCTTGAGTCCTGGTCAGCAATTTTTCCTCCAGCCAATATTTCAAAATCACATCAAGCTTATTTTTTGCAGGTCTCCTTTTTTTCTTCACATACTCTCTCTCTGTCTCATTCTGTCTTTCCCACACCCCTGTCCTCTAACAAATTAAGACCATTTTCCAGGAACTCTATATTTTCTTTCTCAAACCAAATGTTCTGCACCCACACTCCTGCTTTTCTCATTTTTGCTAGTGTAGTTAATTGAAAACATAACTCTGTATGTGTAGGAGTCATGATTTTCCTATTTCTCAGTGACTTAGTGCTATCAGTAATCACTGATTTCTACTAAGCACAATATAATTTTGCTCTCTCTATTATGGATATTATACATACGATTGCATATAGATAGATTTTTTAAATTATTATTTTTATTAAGTGTATTTGTTTATTTTGAGAGAGACAGAGTGGGTGGGGGAGGGACAGAGAGAGGGAGAGAGAGAATCCCAAGCAGGCTCCTTGCTGTGAGCGCACAGCCTGATGTGGGGGACTCAAACCCTCTAAACTGTGAGATACCTGAGCTGATACTAAGAGTCAGACACTTAACTGACTGAGACACCCAGGTGCCCCACTTTTTTCATTCTTCTTTAATTTTACTAGCTCAGTTTTCATTTCTCTATGTTGCCTTTGCATGCCATTCTTATGATACTCACTTTGGTTTTCTCTCTTTCCCTCTTGTCTTTAAAATTATCCTCCATAGTTTAACTCATCCATGTTGATGATTTCCACCAACAGTTAAATTCTGATGATACTCATATTTCATAAGCATGCCAGATTTATCTTCAGATTTTCAGAAAATTATAGTCAGTTGTTAACTAGATATCAGTTGCCTCCAGTTGAACAATCTCATATTGAACCCAAAATATCTAGCCTTCTACTTTTAGCCAAACAGCCAACATGTTCTTCTTGTATTCTCTTACTAAATTACACCATTCTCTACTAAATTGCTCAGCTGCAATTTATTTGAATTTACTTTTGTTATCTCTACTGTCACACCCAGTTTATGTTTGTGTTTTGTTGATATCACAACCTAAATATTTTCCAATCTCTTCTTTCTTCTCTCTTTCTGACTCTGATCATCCCCACCCACCTTCCCTTCTTTCTCTCTGTCTCTAGGTTACTCTAACAGCTTCTTACCTAATCTCTAGGACTTTGGTCTTTCCTCCATTTATGTATTTATGTAATGTACTTTAAATGTTTAGTCATATTTTTCTTCCTCTAAAAGCCTGGGCATATTTTGTTGTTTTTGTTGTTTAAATCTTTAGTAACTCTCCATATTCTTCAGAATTGAGGTCACATCTCAGAACTGGAACACCTCATCCCTCCCTTCATCCCCTCTCCTACTTTCAGCCTCATTTCATGCCTGTCATACCTACAAATAGTTATGCAGAAAAAAAAAAGAAATAAAGAAAAAGAAAAACACTTCACTGCTTTCTTGATCCTCTTATTTCTTAAATACTCTGTTCCAATTCCATTTTCCAGAATTGTTATTTCTACTCTTCCACTGTTTTGTTGTTACTTTCTCAAAACCTCTTTCAAAAAAAAAAAAAGATTTTAAAAATTAGATGTCTTTCTTCTGTTTTCAAATTTTATATTTCGAGAACACCCAGTACTATATAACAAGGTTACTATTAAACACTGATTTTATTTTCTGTATTCCACACTTGTCTGAACTCAGAAACCACACCTTAGTTAACTTTCATTCCTGGAGCGTGGTATATTTATGGTACATTATTTGTACCCAGTAAGATTTAATCAAAAGAATGAAGGTCAGAAAAGACTTAGGTAAATAATGAAAAGGTAGAAGCATTTAAAAGATAAACAGAAAAAAATTGGGTTTAAAACAAAATTATAACTGGGCTAGAACAGCCTCCATAAACCTTCAATTGCAAAGGGAAAAACTGAAGAATAACAACAAAAAAAGAGATTTTGTAGTTATCAATCCTACTGTGTATTTTTAATTCAAATTTCTACTTAAGAGAGAAAGCAGTGAAAATTAGGGGTTCTCATAAAGCATAAAATAATGGATCATTTTATGTGATAAATTCCTATGAATCTTTAAGAGATTGTCATCCAGTAAACAAAGGTCTAAAATTATTATCTTCTGTTAGTACTTTTATACTAATTTATACAATTCTTCCTAATCTATTTTGTTGTTTGAAATTGTCTATTTCAAATGAGTAACAACTTCTTTCTTGTTTCATTTAAAAAGTATTATATCAGAAATTGTTCACATTCAAACCATTAATAAGAAGGGATTGAAAATAAAAGTAATTACTGTTAAGTAGTTCAATCAGTTTACCAAAGGCTAATTTGACTATTGTCTAGACTTTAACAGCTTCCAGGATATACTTTTCAAAACTTAAATTACTGAAATTAGTCTTTTTTTTATATAGTATCTTGTATGTAATCTTTATTCATATAGTGTCTTATTTTTTCAGATTATTCCATTTGATGCTATAAAATATAAAAGGATAGGAACTCATAGGTTATATTTGGAAGACATTTTTAAGACCATCTATTTATTTTGTAAGCATAAATAGAATATATAATGTAAAATAGAACTGTGTGAGGTCCAAAAGTGATTTGGTTCAAACTACTTTTTTATCTCATTCATTCATTTTTTAAAATCAACATTTATCAAATTTCAGATATTATTTTTGGCATGAGATTCAGTGGAATAAAATACAAAGAAAAAACAAATAAACGAAAATAAACCCAAAGTAGTTTTCTGCCTTCATGGAAGTGTACAATTCAGTTTCTATACAAATTAATTTCCTTATGCAATGTTAAGAAAATACATTCTTAAACAGGAGTATCTGACTGTATGCAGATGACAATGGAAAGTTTACTCACTGTTTAAGTTCATTATTGTGTTCCTTTGATAAAAAGTTGTAGAGATCCTCAATCTGATTGTGTACCATTTCTGTCAAGTGCCCTTATTTTCAATGTTTAGGAGACATAAAATATAAGCACATTCTTATTATACGTGATAGTCCTTTATTTTAATTTTTTAAAAAAGTTAATTTATTTTTTGAAAGAGAGAGCACAAGCAGGGGATGGAGGGAAAGAGAGATTTTCAAGCAGGATCTGGACTGGCAGTGTGGAGCCTGTTGTAAGGCTCGAACCCATGAACCTTGAGATCATGACCTGAGCCTAAATTAAGAGTCTGACTCTTAACCAACTGAGCCATCCAGGTATGCCAAAATGTTTATTTATTTATTTTGAGAGAGAGAGAATGTGCGCACGTATGCCTGTGCCCACAAGCAGGAGGAGGGACAGAGAGAGGGAGAGAGGGAATCCCACGCAGGCTCTGTGCTATCAGCACAGAGCCTGACGTGGGGTTCAGGAACCGTGAGATCATGACCTGAGCTGAAATCAAGAGTTGGCCGATTAACAAACTGAGCCACCCAGGCACCCCACATGATAGTCCTTTAAATATTTGAAGACAAAACTAGAATTATTCCTTGTAGAATAAGATTTTGGCTCACTTTAACTTTTTATCAAAGTAATACAATAATAAAGTTAAATAGTGAGATTTTCATCACCACTACAGCACTACTCTAATTTAAATGCAGAGGTTCTATATGTATTTCTCTAAATATCATGTCATTTATTTTATTTAGTATGCCAATCTGCCAAGAGTATTTTGAATCATGGTTGTGTAAATTGTCAGATTATTTATAATTTTGAGCACCTGGGTGGCTCAGTCATTTAAGCGTCCAACTTCAGCTCAGGTCATGATCTCATGGTTTGTGGGTTCAAGCCCCACGAAAGGCTCTGTGCTGGAGGATTCTGTGTCTCTCTCCCCTCGCCTCTCAAAAATAAATAAACATCAAAAAAATTTAAAAAATAAGTAAACATTAAAAAATTAGTTATAATTTTTTCTGTATTTCTATAAACTAAAATTGAATAGCTTTCTGTTTTATGTTTTAAGATATTACTCTGGACAACAAAAGGCATAGTTCTATAGATTATTCCTTACTTCTTTGTCTTAGGGAATCATACACCTCCTTGAAGACTTTATGCAAATGCCGCAATTTCAGCCTCTTTTATTTTACACTTTTATTTTATGTTTTACTTTATTTTTTCACCTTTTATTTTACATATTGGGGACATCTGAGAAATAAGTGTATACACACACACACACACACACACACACACATAGAGAGAGAGAGATATCTATATAATAGTTTTATTTTTTCTTTAAAGCCTTATTTTGTATATAATGCCAAAAGAGTATTTGGCCTATCTTACGTCTAATTACCACAAATTGCAAATTATTGAGAGACTAAGTGACTGTAATTTTAATGCATTTCCACATCAGCTTTTATGTTATTCATTACTTACCACCCTCTTTCTTCTTCCTTTTGAAAGCTTAACTTTTGGAAGTAAATATATTACATCCCTTTACTATTGGTACCAGAGCCAAAACTAAACCATAGCATTAATAGGAAGATTTCAAATTACAAACAGTGCCAACTCTTAAAATTCCTACTAAGTAAGCGTATGTTATTAATATTATCTAACTCATTTGGTGGTTTTCTGGCTAATAAATATATTCTTTTATTTCTTCCTGAGAGGAAAATAATACAGGCTGTAAATTTATTGACTATGATTTTTAAAAAAAGACTTTTTTCTATTAAAATGAATATCATACAAATTTCTCATATTTCTGCTGCTTCTAAAAGAAGGAAGTAGTGTCCAATGTAATATTCATTGCCAGGTGCATGCTTATTCCCATATCCTTGACTCTGCCTGTGGTGCAGCTGTTTGCTTTCAGGGATTGTGAATGCACCTGTCTTTCCTATGTGTTCAGACTGTGATTCGTTTTGAAATGAGATGAACACACAAAGTTTCATCTTTTTCTATGCTACAGATGAAGTCCTTTGTGTGGCGAACAATTGACTTATCTTTCCATGCATGTTCAATAAGGCAAGATAAGACTTCTACATATCTGCAAAGCCCTATTCATATTTTATTTTGCACAAAGACTAGAAATATCCATATTCTCATTGTGTCATGCTCTGGTACTTATAGTATTATTATATTTACATGAATTTGGTTTCAATTATTAGCACATATTTAAAATATTTGGGGTCAAAATTTCATTGAGATGATGGGAAATCACTAGAAAAAGATTTGTAAAGATTGGTATTTGGAGGTCGAGTGACATGTTCAGACAGGAGGAAAATGTGACTGGCAAAATAGTACTTAACAATAACTTTAATCTGATTGCAATTCACCACCTCTTTAGATATTAATTTTTTCAAGTTTCAATAGAAATATTTCTTAAAGTATAAATGGACCTTTTCTGTGTAGAAGGCTCATAAATGACACTACGGATGCTCAAGACGGATAGGTATAATCACATTAATACCTGGGAAGGAAATAGTGAGTTGTCCCATGATGGGATGTGTCACTTTGTTGACACACCATCGAAAGAAGTGAAGGACAATACTGAAGTACAAATGATTGTTCTAATGGGGGAAAATGTACTGATGCAATGGGGAGCAAAGGCAAGAGAGGTTTTCTTTTGTCTGCTGAAAAATGTAGAAATTTTTTTTTGTTTTTCTGTAAATCAGAAAGGAAATTGACTTTATAAATCATGGAAGGGTGATAAAGATCACTAAGATTTGCTAGCATGTCCAAAATAAAGATATGTAAATTGACAATGTATGAAAAATAGTACATGATTTGGCATTAATATGGACTATGTAATTTAATTTTTGAAACAAGTAAGTGAAAATTAAATGATAAATTATTAAGTTTCATGGGTTATTAAGTTTCTCCCTAAAATGCCTTTTTCATACACTATTGTTACAACCTCATTTATGAACTTAATAATGAGCATACTGGTTGTTGTCATTGAACCAGAAGAGTGAACAAAAAATAATATTAATGCATACCCTTATCCTTTCTCCAATTTCTTCTTTTCTGAATCTACCATTCTTAAATCTCCTTACTATGCGTCCATGCTGGTTCTCCCAGCCTATGCATAGAAAAATAATGCCTATTGTGAAAGGATTTTCAAATCCCAACAGGGGTTATTCAGCTCAGTGTCAGACACGCAGAGTTAAGTCCCCATCAAAAAGAAGCAACAAAAGAACACCACTCTCCTTGGGGTACTGGGTAAATGAGTTTCACTGTACATTCTAGTACCGCAATCACCCAGAGTAGTGGAAAATAATCACTTACTATTTCCCCTAAGAATGAGGTTATTAGCACATTGTGGCTCCTTGGAAGTTTATTTTTGTTCTCCTATAAATGTTTTATACACTGCTCTACTATAACCTGTAAAATCAAAAATGATATTTAAAGTTGCCAAAAGATTTGATTTCCTTTTTAATATTATTTTGTCACAGAGTAATAGAGCAAAGTCAATTACACGGCATCTTAATAAAATATTAAGCACTAATCAAAAAATGGAAATAGAAGGCATTAACATAAATCTGGCAGAATTCAATTTTCATTTTCACATTAAACATACTAAAATGCTTATTTCCCTTCCTATTGGTTGCCTTAATTATGGGTGCTTAAAAAAATACCTACTCTATGATCTTAGAAAGAAAATGAATGTAATGTTTATTTTTATTTCATTTTACTGTTTTTGATGAAACATTATTCATTAGAATAGTTAATGGAAATTTCGTGGAAGTTGTATATTTCAGGTAAGTTTAGTATTTTCAGCAGATATTTGTCCATTTAAGAGAAAATAAAGAGTAATGGAAAGTAAGGAAAAAAACAATTTTTTCTCAATTTTAAAGTACTATTGGGGCACCTGGGTAGCTTAGTCGATTAAGCATTCAACTTCAGCTCAGGTCATGATATCATGGACAGTGAGTTCAGTCTTCATGTCGGGCTCTGTGCTGAGACCTCAGAGCCTGGAGCTGCATCAGATTCTCTCTCTCTCTCTCTTTCTCTCTCTGCCCCTCCCCCACTTTCACTCTGTCTTTCTATCAAAAATAAATACATCTTAAAAAACAATTTTAGGGGCGCCTGGGTGGCTTGGTCGTTTAAGTGTCCGACTTTGGCTCAGGTCATGATCTCACGGCCCGTGAGTTTGAGCCCCGCGTCGGGCTCTGTGCTGACGGCTCAGAGCCTGCAGCCTGTTTCAGATTCTGTGTCTCCCTCTCTCTCTGCCCCTCCCCTGTTCATGCTCTGTCTCTCTCTGTCTCAAAAATAAATAAACGTTAAAAAAATTAAAAAAAAAATTTTGAAATACTGTTGACCCTTGAACAACATGGATTTGAGCTGTGTGGGTCTACTTATACATGGATTTTTCTCTTTTTTTATAGTACTGTAAAGGTATTTTCCTGATTTATTATTATTATTATTATTATTATTATTTTAATTTATTTAGTTTTTAATTTATATCCAAGTTAGTTAGCATATAGTGCAACAATGATTTCAGAAGTAGATTCCTTAATGCCCCTTATCCATTTAGCCCATCCCCCCTCCCACAACCCCTCCAGCAACCCTGTTTGTTCTCCATATTTATGAATCTCTTATATTTTGTCCCCCCTCCCTGTTTTTATATTATTTTTGCTTCCCTTCCCTTATGTTCATCAGTTTTGTATCTTAAAGTCCTCAAATGAGTGAAGTCATATGATATTTGTCTTCCTCTGACTGACTGATTTTGCTTAGCATAATACCCTCTAGCTCCATCCATGTAGTTGTAGCATTTCAGGGATTATGGAAAATCACAACACACATCTGGCACAAGGCTTCACCCTTAATGACCTTGTTCCAGCACCAGCAAATGTGGTTGTTCTCCAGGGTCTCCCCCTTCCTATAATTTTTTACATAATATTTTCTTTGCTTACTGAGGGCTGATGGGGGGTGGAAGGGAGGGGAGGGTGGGTGATGGGTATTGAGGAGGGCACCTATTGGAATTAGCACTGGGTGTTATATGGAAACCAATTTGACAATAAATTTCATATTTAAAAAATAAGAATGGAGTATACAATGCATATAGCCTACAAAATCTGTGTCATTTGACTTTTTTTTATGAGTAAGACTTCTAGTCAATAGTAGGCTATCAGTAGTTAAGTTTTGGGGAGTCAAAAGTTACATGTGGGGGCACCTGGGTGACTTGGTCAGTTAAACATCCAACTTTGGCTTTGGTCATGATCTTATGGTTCCTGGTTCCAGGCCTGCATCGGATACTTATTATAAGATCTACTTTAAATACATTTTTAATTGTTGTTACTATATGTACAATGTAATATTTTTGATATTTCAGTCAAGCTAATAGATTCAGCCTACTATTTTCATCATATAACTCTTTTCAAGAAAATCTATCTAAATTTCTCTTTTCTTCTTGGTTTTATGTTATGGATCCCCACAAAATGATTGTATTCTCTCAATTCAAAGTCACATTTTTTTACTTACTAGAAAAAATCTATTATTACAGCTTCATGCATTTCTCTTCACAATATACTTCCTGCTAATGTTTGTCTTTGCACTGACAAATTTCCCAGTCTGGGTTAATTTTGCTCCCATCCTTCCCCAATGCCCAACACACACACATATTTAAATGACATGTATTCTTTGAAGCTAGCTCAAATCTTAAGTTTTTATTAAATATTTATTGTCCACTATAATATATGGAGATATCTTTTCTGAAATATTTTTGTGACAGATTTTAATACAATTCTATGTAGTATAATACTGTGTTGTCTTCCTCCTTCCCTCTCTCCCTCATCCCTTTCTTCTTTCTTCTTTTTTTTTCTTTCCCTAAAATGTATTTTAAAGTTTTTGATAATGCAAAGAAACATGATTATTGGTCTTTCTTGTGTATTTTCTTTTTTTTTTTTAAATTTTTTTTTCAACGTTTATTTATTTTTGGGACAGAGAGAGACAGAGCATGAACAGGGGAGGGGCAGAGAGAGAGAGGGAGACACAGAATCAGAAACAGGCTCCAGGCTCTGAGCCATCAGCCCAGAGCCTGACGCGGGGCTCAAACTCATGGACCGCGAGATCGTGACCTGATTGAAGTCGGATGCTTAACCGACTGCACCACCCAGGCGCCCCTCTTGTGTATTTTCTATTCAATAAGTAGCACAAAATTTGTAGATCTTTACCAAGTTCTCATTAAAGAAAATGTGGCATTTAATTTTATCAGAAAATATCAATATTTCTGATTAATTCTATGTAATATGTATGCTTTCTGAGGCTGATTTTTGAACTTTAATGTTTTTTGAAATTTAGATCATTAGAAGTTGGGAGAACTATTTTTTATTTTATTTTATTTTATTTTATTTTATTTTATTGTTTATTGGGAGAATTATACTTTAAAAATTGAGAGCCTTTTATATCTTCTTGTGTAGAGACTTCATTTTACCTTTGGGACCAAAATTATTTAATTTGGGGAGAAACAGAAACAGAGTAAAAGGATTTGGATTGACCCTTCAGGCATATGCACACACTTTTCTGAACCGAAGCTATTTGTATTGATGTGGTGGTTTATTGTGATTCTGAAGCACTAAACTCAAATCTCTGCTAACACACTAGCAGAAGAGATATTGCCAGGATAAGATTTGCATGTCTGCATATTATACCTCCCTGAGAGAAATATTTCTATTCAAGCATATTTTTTTGAATGTCACATATTTCTGTGTTATTTTTTAATTCTGAAGAGATGTGTGAATGTGTGCTTTTCTAAGTTTGGGCTTGTAAGGTCGTGGGAATCCTACTGGAATGAATTGTCATTGCTATAGATACTTGTGGCCTATTAAAATGACCGCAAATTCTTTGATACCCCACCCACTAAGAATGGGGATTATTTTCTCCAACTTTGTAGTTGGTCTGGCCAAACAATGTGATGAAATCTTATTATGCCCATTCAGGCCTTAAAGAGTAACTAGAAGTTAAAGAGTGCCTGTACTTAAAGAGTACAAGTACTAGCAGCCTTGAGTCACCATATTAATCTTACTATGCTGCTGGAGACTATGTGGAGAGACCCTGACTTACATGGAGAAGAAGGGTCTAACTGATACTAGCCTTTGCATTTTCCTGCTAGGATGCCAGGCAAAAGAGTGAAATGATCTTACATTCTCTAGACAAGTATACACTAAGCCTCATACCACAGAGTGACCCCAGTGAAGATCTCACAGAATAGAGAAATTGGCAAGCTAAGCTCTAGAGTGTTTCACAAATCAGATTACATAATAAAATGTTTGTTTTTTAAAGCAATTAAATTTTAAGTAGTTTGTTACACAGAAATAGATGACCAGAAATTTGCCTAAGTCAATAGAGAGCCAGTTTCTTCAAGGTTGTTGACCCTAGAATATCATTAAGTGTGGTGGGTGATGAACAGATAACATGGAAATATAACAGATGTGTTCCTGTTGTATACATGACACAATATAGTAAGCACTTGGAGGGGGCTGATACATGGAAATCATACTGGTAGAGGCTTAAATCTTTGTAAATTAGAATATCAATATACATTTTTATGTATTTGATTTCTGATTTTAGTGTGTTGACATAGTTAGTGAAAACTGAACATACCAGTTAGCACTAACATAATCGTATATATTTATATTAATTTTATACTTCTCTTGCTATGAATTATACAGGAACAGTGCTGTTCCTATTTAAGCCCTCTTACTCTTAAAATTTTCAGAGATATCCTAAGAAAAAATAATATTTTTTTATAATCTAGCATGTGTGTACTAGAATAGTTTGAATTTGAAGGCTAGGTGGATTGGGACTTTTGTTATGCAAAAGTGATCACTCCAGTTATGAATATATTATACATGTTTTATTATATATGAAATATACATACACAAATATTTTTGCCGTATCTTTATTACCTGTTTATTATATTTCTACTTATGTCTACATCTATCTGTTATATTCTCTTATTCTTCCCTATTCCATATATATATATATATATATATATATATATATATGAGCTATTTGTCAGAAACAATTTATGCTGTCAATCTTTACTTAAAACCTAGGAGATCATCCTACCAAATGAAAAGAGGAAGAGAGAAATGGCCCAGAAAGAGGTGGTTTGGTCATAATCTCAATTTGTTCAAATCTTCATTTTTTGAGGTTGTGAATTATCTTAGACTTAATGTTGCTGTTTGATAGTCTAAGTGCTTTGTCATACTATGTTGAAGGACACTGCTAAGTCTTTCTGTGTCTACATTTTCTGCTTTATCAAACTCTTTTTAGGATATATTTTCACTGTAGAATAGTTTCTCTTTACTCTTAATACATGTTGTGAAACTTCCTTCCATAACAAAAAGTCAACATGTGGTCAGTTTTAAATTTTTTTTTCAACATTTTTATTTATTTTTGGGACAGAGAGAGACAGAGCATGAACGGGGGAGGGGCAGAGAGAGAGGGAGACACAGAATCGGAAACAGGCTCCGGGCTCCGGGCCATCAGCCCAGAGCCTGACGCGGGGCTCGAACTCCCGGACCACGAGATCGTGACCTGGCTGAAGTTGGACGCTTAACCGACTGCGCCACCCAGGCACCCCAGCATGTGGTCAGTTTTAAAGGACAGAGTTTTCTCAACCCAGATTTGTTTCCTACTTTTAATGTAAGAGATAAAATTCATAATCCTTAGCAACAGTCAACATCTTGTAAAAAACAAAACAAAACAAACAAAATAAAATAAAACAAACAAACAAACAAAAAAACCAAGCAGAAATTTGGCAATTTCCTCGTCTGGGTTTTTCTTCTCTTTTATGTGCCTGAAACTACTATATGCTTTTCTGCTTATGAACCTTAACCCATGACATTCATTATCATTGCCTAGAATACTTCATCTTTTATTTCACACATCTTGAGAATGGTTAAAATATATTTGCATTTGATTGACTTTTTCCAGTTTCTTCAAGAGAAAGGGAAAATTATCTACCTGGTAAAGTGTAGAATTAACCAAAACTCCAATAGTACTTTTGTCTCATACCCAGAGTCATAATAAAATTCCATTGTAGGGTTTAATTTTTGAGGAAAAATATAGTTACCAATTGTATATTACTGTTAGCTACAGTTTATTGTGCTTTTGTCCCCACATCAGTTTTGTAATTATTTAATACACTTTCAAACGCTATAAGTTTGTAATATAAGAATAGGCATATTGTTCAATGCTTAACTGTTAAACTATTATGTTAATAATAATAAAAAATATTTAAATTTAATAAATGATTAACCTATGTAGTACTGTACTAAATAGTTTAGTTTGGTTATATTTTATAATCTTAAATTTAGCTGAATAAGGTAGGGACTATTTTTACTCTCATTTTCCAAATGAGAGCTCTGAGGTTTAGGGACTTTGAATTTATTCATTATGATGGGTGTGAATAATTTGTCATTCTATCCTCAAAAAAACATTCTGAAGAATTGCAACTCTTCTTCCATGTCCTCAATTTTTGTAAAGGATATTGCCTTTAGTTATTCATATACCAGTTTTCATCCAACAGTTCTTGTAAAAGATCCCATAGTCAATTTAGTTGGTGAAACTTAAACACATTTAATTTTAGAATTAACAATGATAAGTAAAAGAGTTTTCCTACATCATGGATTGTTGAGAAATTAAATTTTAGAGGCTTCAAAATATTAGTAATAATCATAACATTTATTTTCTGAGTGTGCTGTTAGCCACATTGCCATGTACTTTATGTGCATTATCTCTTTAAATATAGCATAAATGTAGGAGTTAGAAAACTGTAATTATTTCCCACTTTATAGCCAAATAAACCGGATATTTGAAATACTAAGGAAAAATTTAAAGTCATACAGTCAGAGAAACTGATAATTATTTTTAAAATGCAGGCCTTTCTGATTCCAAAGCCGAGAACCTACTCATTCATTATGCTGTCTATTGAGTTACATAAATTCTATATTATGTCTTACTAGTGAAATGCAAATTATTGATTAATATGTGATGTTAGGACTTAATTCTTAAAAGTAACTGATTTATTAGACTAATGTTAAAATCTATTTTATTACTAATATTAGGTGTCTAAAATGCTTGACTTTGCATTTTTTGAAAAGTCAGATACAAAGGCAAAAGATCTAGCCTCAGATTCTAAAAATATTATAATAATGTTGAAGAGGAAACTTACAAAATAACATTTCAGTCATTCAATGCACATCCACTGAACTTCTGTGATGTGCTAGATACAGCTAAATGATGTGAAGAAACCAGAAAAAGCAGTGCCCTCATGAAGCATACATCTGGTTCAGATTGTGTAAAAAATAATGAAATAAATAACAGTGAAAACACATAAGTGTTTCCATAGTGATAAATGTTATAAAGTAAATAAACATAATGCATGATTGAAAGTGAATGGGGAAACAAATGTATATTTTAGGTCGGTTGACTTAGGGAGGCCCTTTCTAGAGAGGGGACATTTGACATAAAAGCTGAATTACCATGAGTCACGCCATGCACATATCTAGGAAATAAGTGCTATGGATCTAAATTTGAGGAAAGTTTGACCTAGTAAAAGGGCAGGGGAAGGCTGAGAAATGGAGTAAGACAGTTTCTGAGCCAAAGCAGTAAGAAGAGCTAGATAAGGGATGAGATTAGACAGGAAGGCAGGGGTTAAATCATACAGGATCTGTCGATCTTGGTAATGAATTTGACTATTATTTGAACAAGGGTTGGAAGCCATGGGAGTGTTTTTAGCTGATGAGTGATATTGTTTTGTAAGTGAGTAAAAGTGGAAACAGAGAAATCAGTGGGTAGTTATTTAGTTATATAGCTTTGATTAAGGTGGTCGAGAGAAGATGGAGATAAATGATAGGTTTAGGATATTTTCTTGAAGTATTGATTAGACTTTCTAATGTATCAGATTGGCTTGTGAATGGTACCAACAATTATGAGTATAATCTTAGAAGTCAATATATAATGGTATCATATATTGAATTGGGGAAGACTGGGGGAAAATAGGTTGGATGGAGGTGGGAATGATAATAATTGAGTCTCTTTTGATTTCATTGGCATGTAAGATAATTATCAAAAATTCATGTGAGCAAAACAAGTAAGACATTACATATACAAATGTAGATAATAGGGAAGTATTTTCACTAATGATATTTTTAGGAATAATAAATAATATTGAAATTCTGGTGTGAGGCTGTTTGGGAGAACAAAAAAGGACTAGATTATATAAGGCCTTGAGTGATTTACCATTTGAAGGTCAAGCTGAGGAGAAATAACCAGATAAAGGGATTGAAAAAAAGCAACCAGTGAAGTAGAATAAGTAAGCATCAGAGAGATGTAGTGTGATAGAAAGTAAGACAGAAGTGTTTTCAGAAGTGTGTCCCTGTTGCTGAGAAGTGGAGTAAGACCGTTGGCTTTGCCAACAAGAAAGCCATTGTCCACTTGACAAGAGCATTTTCAGTCAGGTATAGATGGAGACAGAAATTTGACTAAAACAAATTGAAGAAAATTATAGGTTAGAAAATGAATAAAGTAACTATACACAACACTTTTGACAGTTCTGCTATAAAATTAAACAAAGATTAGGCTGTTCCTGAAAGAAGATACTGAATCATGGGTAGGTTTTTTCCCCTAAAATAGTAGATTATACAGAATAAATGATGTGATCACTACATTTCTTACTAGCATTTGAGCTCCATGAAGGCAATGACTGCTTTTTGTTTTGTTTTGTTTTGTTTTGTTTTGTTTTGTTCAATTCTATGTCTCCACTGGGTAGCCCAATTTTCCTCAACATAATATGCCATACATAAAAATTTGTTGAATAACAATAAATAAATGATAAACTTATAATTATTCACTTTCTTAGAATACTTTCTTCTTATATCAAATATTAGCAGAGGTTTTTTTGTGTTTGTTTTGTTTTGGGAGTGTGTGTGTGTGTGTGTGTGTGTGTATGTATGTATGCATGTAAGTGTATGTGTGTTTGTGTATATTTTCTTCAGGATCCCAGACTAAAAATTTGCAATATTCACAATCTTCCTTTCCATTACGGCTTGACAAATATTCTCCCCAACCAAAATATCCTTCAGTTTTCTGATTCCATCAATGAAATATTTCTGTAATAGCCATTTCTTTCATTCTATTAGATCTTCTAATTCATTAGTTTAGACTTATTATCTATCTATCTATCTATCTATCTATCTATCTATCTATATTTTAATATTTCACTAAAAGAATTGAAGTTATCATTGGTAGCCAGCCTTCACAATGATTCCAAATTATTCACAGCATGGTATAGCTCCCTCCTACACTGAACTAGGATGATCTGCCTTACCAGAACATTATTGTGGAAATGGCAGTGTTTGACTTCTGAAGGTATGTTGGGCTTTGTCCTCTCCTAGATTACTTTGGGTTAAGGCAGCTGCCATGCTGTGAGGATATCTGGTGGCCTTATAAAATTCAACAGGGTAAGGTACCGGGGCCTCTTGTCAACAATAAGCACTGACTTGCTTTGAAAGAAGATCTTCTAATACCAGTCAAGCTTAATGATGACTGGAGCCCTAGGAGACATTTTTACTGCAACCTACTGAAAGGTAGTGAGCCAGAACCATTCATCTAAGCCATTCTCAGATATCTTACCCACAGGAGTTCTGTTAGAAAATATATGTTTTGTTTTAAACCATTGAATTTCAGAACAATTGCAGAAATAAATAATGTACACCACCACCAATATCTTGATTTACTGATTTACTAGAATTATCTTTCTAAAACTATGCTTATAACAGAAAATTACAGTAATATCCCTTTGATGAGAGAAGCACAGTGAAACTTTTTGTAGTATAACATGGCAGATATAGATCTTTAGTAAATATTGAATTAATGAAAGAGGCTGGCAGGAATAAAGAAGGTAAGAAAAAGAAAGGGGGAAAAGGTGTGATTGAAATTGGAGCTCAGAGTCAATGAAATGTATTAATTAATAGCCTGGACTCAGTATCTGAATCTCTTGGCTTGAATCCTGATTTTATATGTGGCCATGAACAAATACCCTGACATTAATAATCTCAGTATCTCTGTTTCATTACTGTGACTTTAAATATATTTGATGTTATTTACTGAAAAAAAAATCTTTGTCTTGCATGTAGTTCTTCGTTAAATTTGCATAATAAAAACAAATCACTTAAGTTTATTAGTCTAAAAAATCATAAGTTATCAGTTGATTAGGAAAAAATATGGTAGCTGTTTCATATCATCAGGGAAAAGATATTTTCATATTTAAATGAACATCAGAAACAAAGTTTTTGGGTGATATGGCATAGGAAAACTCATTGTTTACCTTAAGCTAATTTTAATTTAGTGTTGAATATAAAATCATACATGAGCAACAAACAGAGAAGCAACACCCAGGGATCCAGTAAGAGTTATACATTCTGTCAGTTTTTCCCTTTTTCTGCCTTGGCCGTTAGAGCTGGAAGAAGTAAACCAAGAGAGGTATAGGCACCAAACATATGTCACAGTGGGCCTCAGCAAGGCTTTCCTTTGCACTGTCACCCCTAGCATGTCAGAGCCTTCTCCTGTCTTAACTCAGCCCCAGTTCATGTTAAGACCTCCTTCCCCACCAAAAAATTCCTCTTATTGTCCATGTAGAATCCTTATAGGGTGAGGATTAATTACAGTTTCCCATAATCTGTCCTGAAAAGCCCTGCTCTCTCAGCTGTAGTTTGGAACCTTCTCCCTGATCTCCTAAGTCTGGAAAGGTTTTTTTATTCACATACCCTATTCTTGCTATATAGTAAAAGAGATCTGTTAGACATCGATAGTTATAGCATATTGCTCTCAAAAAGAGGTGCTATGAAAATAACATTTAGGTGTTATACTTAAAACCTAAACATTTGGATTACATTTGTTGATGTCAGAGCCTACCTTTTATGGTAGACTTTTTACAACATTACGACATAACTTTTATGGCATTACCTTGAAGGGAAATTTTGTTGGGATTTCTTTTTGTTTGTTTGTTTATTTGTTTGTGTTTTATTTAGAGAGATGGAGGTGGGGGAGAGGGAGAGAGAAAGAATCCTCAGCAAGCTCTGTGCTGTCAGCTGGAAGCCCTATGCCGGGCTCGAGGTCACAAACCGTGAAATTGTGACCTGAGCTGAAACCAGTAGTCTGATGTGCAAGTGAATGAGCTACCCATGCACTCCTCCAATTTCTTTCTTTTTTTTTTTTTTTAATTTTTTTTAATGTTTATTTATTTTTGAGACAGAGAGAGAGAGAGCGAGCATGAATGGGGAAGGGTCAGAGAGAGAGGGAGACACAGAATTCAAAACAGGCTCCAGGCTCTGAGCCGTCAGCACAGAGCCCGACGTGGGGCTTGAACTCAGGGACCGCGAGATCATGACCTGAGCCAAAGTCGGCCGCTTAACCGACTGAGCCACCCAGGCGCCCCTCCTCCAATTTCTTAATTAACATCCAACTTGAAAACTTTTCCAGCACAACTCATTTTTTTTTTTGAGACAGAGAGTGGGGAGAACATGAGTTGGGGTGGGGCAGAGGGAGAAGGAGAGCGAATACTGTATCTTAAGCTGGCTGCATGCTCAGTGTAAAGCCAGACATGAGGCTCAAGTTCCCAATCCTGAGATCATAGCCTGAGCCACCCAGGCTCCTCAGCACAACTCATTCTGAATTGAGAGTATTTGGCAATATAATTGAAATATATTTTTCAGCCAGCCTAAATATAAAATTAAAATTTATGAAACATGAATTTTAAATATTGGGGTAATTAATACAGTGCTTCATAGAGCAGATATTCAGGTTTAAAACATTTTGAGGGGAGAGAATCCTGTGTATAAGGTGACTAGTTTATTTAAAATCATAAATATTACTCAGGCATATAATCCCATATTTTTGTAGAAAAAAATGCTTTACTCACATCTATTTAACAGAATTGAGGTTTCAGTAACACTAGAAGTTTTGACTGGCTCAGTTATTTAAGAATATAAAACTTGGAAACATTCAGTAAAATATAACTTTATTAATACTTAAAATTGAAAATTTTAACCTATCTGAAGTGTTTGTAAGATATATTGGAAGTGAGATTAAAAGACATTTCCATAAATATTTTCTAAAATAAAATAAAAGGTATAGTGAGGTTTGTTGTTGTTGATGTTGTTTTATAAGCCCTGCTCATATAATAGATTTTGTCCCATCAAAGTGTGTTGGCTCATTTTATATATGTCTTTCTGAATTACAATTGTTACAGATTATTCTACTTTTCTTGTAGTTTTTAAGTGCATACATAGTAAGAAAAAAATATTTTACATGACATGATGATATGATAGACTCAGTTTCTTGGTTCTTTCTCCTTAGACACACAAAACAATAGAGATTAGCATATTTCCCTATGACTGATGGATTCATGGCTTTCAATTTCCTTGAAAAGCAGCTGTAACATTCTGATGAGCTGATTGTGGAAGCTTGTCATTTCAGTGATCCTCTGGAGACAGTCATGGGCAGCAGAATCAAAAACAGGTTTACAATTAATGAAGCAGAAGTATATTGTGAACAAGAACCTGATGAGTTCCTTCAGCAGCTGTCATGGGCAAAGATTTCATATCGAATTGATTAGCCTGGCCCTCATTCAGCTAGTTGAAGATTATATAATGAAATTGTGAGAGAATATTTAAAATGCTGCTGTCTGTAAACTTCAGAGAAATGGTGCCCCCCCCCCCATGTTCCATTCTTTTAAGCTAGTCTCTAATGTGGGAAGTCACCTTAATGTCACATCTAGTTCTTTAAACAGTCCCCCTCTTTTATTAGAAAAAATGATGGTATTTTATTCAAGGCTTTTTTATTCACAGACTTTATATTCTCCAGGCAGTTTTTCTACCAACTGGCTATTTGTTCAGAGAAAATATTTGAAAATTAATGTATTTTTTCAGTCACTAACTGGAAGGATTCTTGAATCAAATTAGTTCAATGATAATATCTGTACTTAATTTATTTCATCAAATGCAAAGGGATATATAACAAATATAAACTGAAAAATCTTCCAGGATTAAACTAACTTTCTTAAAAGAAACTTGTTGAGCACTTTGGAGAAAACAATGCAAATGGTAGATTTGGTCATACATTCTATCATTCTTGTAGTCTAGTGAGTGATATATATAAAACAGTTTTTTTTTTAACAAACAAACATAATTGAAAAAAAATACTTTCAGACTTCTAGTTTCCAGTCAGACATGTAAGGAAGTTGGAAATCATCATTCCTATTCTCACAACAGGAAAAAAAGTGAACAAATTGAAAATCAGCAAATTCTTAGATCCACTCTACAGTTATTGTAACCGGGCACTTTGCTACCCCCAAACTGGAGAGACAGGAGCATACAAAGAATCCTAACTTCCTGGAACAGAAGACCCCAAACAGAAACCTCCATGGGAACATAACAGGGCAGGAAAACTATAATTGATAAATTGCCAGAGGCTCAGGGTAGACTGGTTTGGTGTTAAAAACTCGAGGATGCTTAGTCTTAAGGAGCACTCCTCAAATTTTTGTGAGTTTTACATCTAGGAGCCCTGCCAATTTCTCAGTAATAACTGGAGAAAAATCTTCTTGTGTTTCTGACAGAAGGAAGGGAAAAGTAGCCATTAAAAAATATATTCATTTATTTTTGAGAGAGAGACAAAGCATGAGTGGGGCAGAGGCAGAGAGAGAGAGGGAGACAGAGGATCTGAAGCAGGCTCTGTGCTGTCGCACAGAGCCAGAAGTGGGGCTCGAACCCACGAACTATGAGATCATGACCTGAGCTGAAGTCAGATGCTTAACTGACTGAGCCACCAAGGCAGCCCAGGAAAGTAGCCCCATTTTGAGATATGGTGGAGCATCCTATTCTTCTTAACAAGATCTGCCCTCAAGAAAAACTATTTTACCAATGCCTAACCTACTGGGGTGTTATGAGAGACTGAGTGACCCGAGGGAGCAGAAACAACCAAATCCAGCTTGTTCTAGCCTTCCATGTTGGATAAGGGGAATATCTGCTTTTCTATCTTGTGGGGAAATAAACAAACAAAACCTGAGAAGCACTGATGAGTTCATATGTATACAGGCCTACTCTTAGGCCTAAAAGGACTATAGAATGCTTCTCCTCCTCCCACAACTTACTACCACATCAGTAGAGCTCCTGTATAATAACAGCAGAATACAACTGAAAGAACTGAAAATATGTCACAGCCTTCTTTAAGAAGTCTGTAGAGACACTCGGAAACAACAGAGGAGACAAAACCAAGGACACCAGAGGGAATTTTGTCTCTGACATAGCTACAGACAACAGTAAATACAGCCTTGCCCCCTAGCCAGATAAACATTAATCTCACACAAAGGCCTATCTACCTCAGTTCCTTTTACTTAATACATAATGTCTAGCTTTGTACAAAAAATTCCAAGTTTTATACAAAAACACACAGTTTGAAGACAAAGACAAAAAAAACTCACCATTTTAATAGACAAAGCAAGTATCAGAACGAGACAGATATGGCAGAAATGTTGGAATTGTCATACAGGGAATTTCAAACAACTATGATTAATGTAGGAAGGGCTCTAAAGGAAAAAGTGGACAATATGGAAGAACAGATGGATAATGTAAGAGAGATGAAAATTCTAATAAAGGATCAAAAGAGATGCTTGAAATCAAAAGCACTGCAGCAGAAATTAAGAATTATTTTGATGGGCTCATCAGTAGTTTGGATACTGCCAAGGAAATTATCAATTAGCCTGAAACCTCTAAAAATGAAATGCAAAAACAAAAAAAGAATGAAAAATATGGAATGGGATAGCCAAGAACTGTGGAACAATCCCAAAAGGTATAACATGCATAATAACACCAGAAGGAGAGAGAGAAATGAAGAGAAGAAATATTTGAAGCAATAATGCCTGAGAATTTTCCAAAATAAGCAATGGATACTGAACAACAGGCAAAAGCAGGTAAGTACCCAAAAATCAGTGATTAGGCATATCATACTTAAAGTACAGGGTAGCAAAGACAAACAGAACAGCTTGAAAGACTGGAGAGAGGGGCTGGGGTGGCTCAATCACTTAACCCCCATATGGGTAAGCACGAGCCCTGTTTCAGGTGAGCCCCACTTCTCTCTCTCTCTCTCTCTCTCTCTCTCTCTCTCTCTCTTTCTCTCTCTCTCTCTCTGCCCCTCACTTGTGCCTTCTGTCTCTCTTAAAAAAAATCTCCTCAAGAGGTGAAGGCATTTACAAAAGAAGAAAGGTTAGTGTTAACTCAGTAACTTCTGCTTTGGGGCTTGAATCATAAATAGCCCACAGAGCAAGAAGGAAAACAAAGCAAAACCAAACAACAAAACAGTCACAAAGGGGTGGCGTGGGGTTAGGGAGTGGTGGTTCCTGAATGTCTATTTGATATTACAGAAATATTTAATACTTAGTAAATTTTCTTATCTTGTAGTATTTATTCTTTTAATGATGCAGTTATGTGATGAAATAATACTTTTTCTTTGGTCTTTACTTTTTTAAAGTATAGCCAAATTTGCTGCAGCAACATTAATAGATCAGAAACAAATCCACACTGACAGACAAAAAATATATGTATCTACACACACACACACACACACACACACACACACACACATATACACACATAAAATTGGTGAAACTTCTCCATTGTGTAAATGTAAAATCATATTTGATTCTGAAAATAAAATGGTTCATACTATTTTGGAAGTTGTAAAATTCTATAATTTCCTTTTTTTAAATCTTTTATTTCCTCTTTTTCCCTCTGCAATGTAGTATAACATTTAGAACATCCTAACTGTGGGTTAAAATTAACTAGAATTGCAGAATGTCATTTTACTTCTTTTTTTCCTGAAGTTTATTTATTTATGTTTGAGATAGAGACAGAGAGAGAGAGAACAAGGGAGGGGCACAGAAAGAGGAGAGTAATACTCTCAAGCAAGTTTCTCTCTGTCGGCATGGAGCCTCATGCAGGGCTTGATCTCTTGAGATCATGACCTGAGCCAAAAACAAAGCAAACCAGAGTCTGATGCTTCACGGGCTGAGACACCCAGGTGCCCCTAGAATGTGCATTTTACTTCTTGAAGGAAACAGAGGTATTTATTTGATTTCTGGATCAGTTCTGTAAACTCCTTTATAATTATCATATGCATCTCCTTCTAGTTGGAATATTCTGGCATTATTAAGTCTGCTATTTGAGAGACAGCATAGAGAGGTGAGAAAAGGTTAGTGTTTGAAATCAGGTAAAACCAAGCTTGAATTCTGTCTGTAATGTTTGTAGTTGAATTCCAAATTGGGCAAATTGCTTAAATTATCAGCCTCAGCATTCTTATCATCAATTGACCTTTAAATGCAAGGATAGAAGGAGATGACATATTCAAATTACTTAGAACAATTCCTCGTACATAATAGGTTCCATGTCTTTAGTATAATGTGTTATTCCATGAGAATTCAGTTTGAAAGAAAAAAAAAGATCTTTTGAAAGATGCCTTACTTGTCTTTTGTGTCTAATGTCTGGTTTCCATTATTCCCAAGAGTAGGTGTTTTTAAGTAAACAATGAATACCAAAGTCATTTGATTTTCAGTATTTATTCTTAGAATCAACTTGGTAATAATAAAAATTTACTAGGCCTAACTATATCTGTTCAAGTCTGTATGTGAATCTCTTATACAGTCGTCTTCTCCTATCTTTTACCTCTTTATCTCCTTTCATTTTTTATCTCCTGCTTGCTCTTTTTTTCTTTTTTGTCATTCAGACATATTAGAGGTAGGCTATTCTAAACCAGTTTTAAGACATTCAAGATATCACATGATTTTCAGAAATTTCACTTGGCTTTCTAATTATTCTAACTAGGTGTTGAAACCAGTTAACTTTTCCTCAAACACAAATAGTAGGGAAATAGCCTGGATCCAGTGAAACAAATTGGCAGATAATCTCCTTACCTGATGGGTTTGACAAAACAAACTCAATTATATGTGTGTAAATCCAACTCTCACACACAAGCCTTACGTATGGCTAAATGTGCAGGGCACCTGTAGAAAATGCAACGGTGTTTTGATTCAAGTGCAATGAAAAAAACAAAGCTAAGAAATCAAAAGCTGTCTAAAGTAGATTTTATGTCCACAAACAGGAATTTTAATTACATATGAAGAACACTTTTAAGAACCTCTGCAAGTGTCTGCCATTAGGATTGTCTTCATACGACAATATGGTTCTTGTTATCAGAAAGACATCCAGTGTACTGAAGAATTTAACCCAGTGTTTGTGGACATGAAATGTGAGCCAGACTGCCTAGGGTCCACATCCTGGCTCTATTTACTACTGGGGACCTTGGACTAATTACTGAACATCTCTACATATATTAATTAGAAAAAAAATGTAGTATAAACCATAAAGTAAATGTTCAACATATACTATCTGTTATTATTAAGGAGAAATATTTCTTCTTGCATATTATATCAATTATTACACAAGCTAATTTTTAAATTGTGTATTTTCGGGGCACCTGGGTGGCTCAGTCGGTTAAGCACATTGACTTCGGCTTAGGTCATGATCTCATGGTTCATGAGTTAAAGCCCTGCATTGGGCTCTGTCCTGACAGCTCAGAGCCTGGAGCCTGCTTCAGATTCTGTGTCTCCCTCTCTCTCTGACCCTCCCATGCTTGAACGCACTCTCTTTCTCTCTCTCTCTCTCTCTCTCTCAAAAATAAACATTAAAAAATTTAAAAAATTAAATTACTTGTATGTTTTCCTTGACAAATAAACATAAAATCAGTTTGCTTTTATTTCTGGAATTAAATTTTAGTCTAACATTTATTAATTTATATTTACTAAGTGTCAACTATAATTTTCCCCTCTAAACCACTCTATGAATTTCTATACTTATATTAAGGATTTTTTTTCCAACTTTTTAGGGAATATTTTTTTTTCTTTACAGACAATTTTTATTTAAAATTTTTTTATTGTTTATTTATTTTTGAGACTGAGAGAGACAGAGTGTGAGTGGGGAAGGGGCAGAGAAAGAGGGAGACACAGAATCCAAAGCAGGCTTCAGGCTCTGAGCTGTCAGCACAGAGCTCAACATGGAGCTCAAACTCATGAGCCAAGAGATCATGACCTGAGCCGAAGTGGGATGCTTAACCGAATGAGCCACCCAGATACCCCTTAAATTTTTATTTAAATTTCATATAGTTAACATACAGCACAATATTGGTTTCAGAAGTAGAATTCAACAATGATTCTTCACTTACATATAACACCCAGCACTTTTCACAGCAAGTAACTTCCTTAATACCCATCATCTATTTTGCCCATCACTTCACCCATCTCCCCTCCAGCAACCCTGTTTGTTCTCAATCTTTGAGTCCCTTATAGTTTGTTTTCCTCTCTCATTTTTCTTCCCCCCCAAAAAATGTTCTTCTGATTTGTTTCTTAAATTCCATACATGAGTGAAATAATATGGTATTAGTTTCTCTCTGTCTGACTTATTTCACTTAGCATAATACACTCTAGTTCCATCCATGTTGTTGCAAATGACATGATGCCATTCTTTTTGCTGGCTGAATAATATTCCTGTGTGTGTGTGCGTGCGTGTGTGTGTGTGTGTGTGTGCGCGCGCGTGCACGTGTGTAACATCTTCTTTATCCATTCATGAGCTGATAGACATATGGGCTTTTTCCATAAAAAATTTAGCTATTGTTGATAGTGCTGCTATAAACATTGGGATGCATGTGCCCCTTTCAATCTGTATTTTTGTATCTTTTGGGTAAATACCTAGTAGAGGAATTGCTGGTCTAGGGCAGTTCTATTTTTAACTTTTTGTGGAATCTCCATACTGTTTTCCAAGGTGGCTACACCAGTTTGCATTCCCTCCCAGCAGTGCTAAAGAGTTCCCTTTTCTCCACATCCTCACCAACACCTATTGTTTCTTGTGTTGTTAATTTTAGCCATTCTTACAGGTGAAAATTTATATCTCATTGTGGTTTTAATTTTTTTTAATGTTTATTTATTTTTGAGAGACAGAGAGAGCGTGAACGGGGGAGGAGCAGAAAGATAGGGAGACACAGAATCCGAAGCAGGCTCCAGGCTCCGAGATATCAGCACAGAGTCCGACATGAGGCTCAAACTCACAAACCAATAGATCATGACCTGAGCCAAAGTCAGATGCTTAACTGACTGAGCCACCCAGTTGCCCCTCTCATTGTGGTTTTGATCTGTATTTCCCTGATAATGAGTAATGTTGAGTATCTTTTCGTGTGTCTGTTAGCCATCTGGATATCTTCTTTGGAAAAGGGTCTATTCATGTCTTCTCACCATTTCTCCACTGGATTATTTTGGGGGGGGGGTGTTGAGTTTGATAAGTTCATTATAGGTTTTGGGTCTAACCCTTTATTGGATATGTCATTTGCAAATATCTTCTCCCATTCCACAGGCTGCCTTTTAGTTTTATTTATTGCTTCCTTTGCTGTGCAGAAGCTTTTTATCTTGATGAAATCCCAGTAGTTTATTTTTGCTTTTGTTTTCCTTGCCTCAGGAGACATGTCCAGTAAGTAGGTGCTCTGGGGACACCTGGGTGGCTCCATCAGTTAAACTTCTGACTTAAACTTAGGTCATGACCTCGTGGTTCTGTGAATTCAAGCCCTGCATCGGGCTCTGTGCTGGCAGTTCAGAGCCTGGAACCTGCTTTAGATTCTGTGTCTCCATCTCTCTCTGCCCTTCCCCCACTTGCACGCTCGCTCGCTCTCTCTCTCTCTCTCTCTCTCTCAAAAATAGATAAAAACACTAAAAAAAAAAAGAGGAAATTGCTCCAGCTGAAGTCAAAGAGGTTGCTGGCTGTGTTCTTCTCTAAGATTTTGATGGTTTCCTGCCTCACATTTAGGTCTTTCATCCATTTTGAATTTATTTTTGTGTATGGTGTAAGAAAGTGGTCCACTTTCATTCTTGTGCATGTCACCGTCCAGTTTACAACACCATTTGAAGAAACTGCCTTTTTTTTCCATTGAATATTCCTTCTTGCTTTGTTGAAGATTAATTGACCATGTAGTTGTGAGTCCATTTCTGGGTTTTCTATTCTGTTCCATTGATTTATGTTTTTGTGCCGGTACTATATTGTCTTGATGACTACAACTTTTTAATATAGCTTGAAGTCCAGAATGGTGATTCCTCCAGCTTTGCTTTTCTTTTTCAGGATTACTTTGGCTCTTCAGGGGCTTTTGTGCTTCCAATCAAATTTTAGGATTGTTTTTTCTAGTTCTGTGAAAAATGCTGGTGGTTTTTTGATAGGGATTGGATTGAATGTGTAGATTGCTTTGGGCAGTATAAACATTTTAACAGTGTTTATTTTTCCAATCCATGAACATGAAATGTTTTTCTATTTCTTCATATCTTCTTCAGCTTCCTTCATATATGTTCCATAGTTTTCCAAGTACAGTTCTTTTACCTGTTTGGTTAGGTTTATTCCTAGATATATAATGGTTTTTGATGCAATTGTAAATTGGTTCGATTCCTTGATTTCACTTTTTGCTGCTTTAATATTGGTGTATAGGAATTCAACAGATTTCTTTATGTTGATTTTATATCTTCCGACTTTGCTGAATTCGTGTATTAGTTCTAGAAACTTTTTGGTGGACTCTTTCAGGTTTTCTACATATAGTATCATGTTATCTGTGAGGAGTAAAAGTTTGATGTCTTCTTTGTCAATTTGAATGCCTTTTATTTATTTTTATTGTTGGATTGCTGAGGCTAAGACTTCCAGTACTATGTTAAATAATAATGGTGAAACTGGACATCCCTGTCTTTTTCCTGACTATAGAGGAAAAGTTCTCAGTTTTTCCCCATTGAGCATGATATTAGCTGTCGGTCTTTTGTATATGGCCTTTGTGAAGTTGGGGTATGTTCCATCTGTCCCTACTTTGGTGAAGGTTTTTATCAAGAATGGATGCTGTGTTTTGTCACATGGTTTTTATGCATCTAATGAGATCATATGGTTCTTATTCTTTCTTTAGTAATGTGGTATATCATGTTGATTGATTGGTGAATATTGAACCATTGCTGCAGCCTAGGAATAAATCCCACTTTATTGTGGTCAATAATTCTTTCAGTGTAGGGGCACCTGGGTGGCTCAGTGGGTTGGGCATCCGACTTCGGCTCAGGTCATGATCTCACAGTTTGTGAGTTCGAGTCCCGCATTGGGCTCTGTGCTGATGGCTCAGAGCCTGGAGCCTGCTTTGGATTCTGTGTCTCCCTCTCCCTCTGCCTCTTCCTTGCTCTCTCTCTCTCTCTCTCTCTCTCTCTCAAAAATAAATAAATGTTTAAAAAATAATTCTTTCAGTAAGACTTTATTTCCTAGTATCTTGTTAAGAATTTTTTCATTCATATTCATCATGGATATTGGCCTGTGATTCTCCTTGTTAGTGGGATCTTGGTCCAGTTTTGGAATCACGGTAATTCTGGCCTTGTAGAAAAAGTTTGTAAGTTTTATTTCCATTTCTATTTTTTGGAACAATTTGAGAAGAGTAGGTATTAATTCTTCTTCAAATGTCTTGTAGAGTTCCACTGGGAAGCCATGTAACCCTGGACTTTTGTTTGTTGGGAGATTTTTGATTACTTCAATTTTTTTTTTGCTGGTTATGGGTTTGTTCAAATTTTCTATTTCTTCTTGTTTCACTTGTTGTAGTTTGTATGTTTCTAGGAATTTATTTAATTCTTGTAGATTGCCCAATTTGTTGGCATATGATTTTTCAATATACAGTGTTATAATTGTTTGTATTTCTGTGGTGTTGGTTGTGATCTCTCCTCTTTCATTCATGATTTTGTTTATTTGCATCCTTTTACTTTTCTTCTTGATAAGTGTGGCTAATGGTTTATCTGTTTTATTAATTCTTTCAAAGAACTAGCTTTTATTTTTCTTCATCTGTTCTACCATTTTTTTGTTTCTATATTGTTTATTTCTGCTCTAAAATTTATTATTTCCTTTCTTCTTCTGGCTGTAGACTTTATTTGGTTGTGTATTTGAGACCTTGCTTACTTCTTGATTTAGACCTGTATTGCAATATAATTCTGTCTTAGGACTACCTTTGCTGCATCCCTAAGTTGTGGACTGTTGTGTTTTCATTTTCACTTCCTTACATGTATATTTTTTTATTTCTTCTTTAATTTCCTCATTAACCCATTCATTCTTTAGTAGGACATTCTTCTACCTCCATTCTTCTACCTCTTTCCAATTGTTTTTCTTTTGTTTGACTTCAAGTTTCACAGCACTGTGGTCTAAAAGTATGCATGGTGCCGGCTTGACCTAGAAAATGTTATGTGACTATGCCAAGGTTCGGAGTTTATGGTAAATGGCAGCACAAGGCCAGTGCCAAGGTCTGCTGCCCTTAGCCAGCATCTTTATTCCTATGTTGGTGAACAGAGCTGCTTTATGGCACTTGCCTGGTCTTTTGACCTTGCATTCCAAGAAGGGAAACTGTTTCTCCCTGTGTGATAGAGGGGATCCTCAGACCATGCTTCCTGCTACCATGTCTCCTCCCTCCTTCCCCAGCACAGCACAACTAGATGGGACCCTGGCAATGGTGCAGACCTAAGAAACTTCAGACTCTGCACTCTGCTGTTCACAAAAAAAATTGCAGTATTTAAAGCCTCTCCTTTTTCTCAGTCAATTATTTTGGGGAAGAGTTTTTCCTGTGAAATTCCCTGCATGTGTTTTCCCTCTCTTTTCACTCTTTCTTCCTCTCTCTCTCTCTCTCTCCCGTCTCTCAGTGGTCAGGCTTCCCTCCCCTCATCAGTTCTCATGGCTCTTTTGTCTCCCAAATCAATTCTCTGCAGTTCCTACCTTCCACAACGTAGTTGTTTTTTCTGCTTATAAGCATGAAACTTTGTTCTCTCAGTCCTAAGATTGATTTCTTGGGTGTTCATAATGATTTCATATTTATCTAAATGTGTTTGAGGCAAGAGGCAAGCTTAGGGTTGCCCTGCCCCTTCACCATATTAAACAATTCCCTCAATCATTAATTTTTAAATGTTTATTTATTTTTGAGATAGACAGAGAGAATGAGTGGGGGAGGAGCACAGAGGGGGACAGAGGATCTGAAGTGGGCTCTGTGCTGACAGCAAACAGCCTAATGTGGAGCTAGAACTCACAAACCAGGAGATCATGACTTGAGCTGAAGTCGGATGTTTAATCGATTGAGCCACCCAGACACCACTCAATAATTAATTTGTTTAAGTTTGTTTGTTTATTTATTTATTTATTTATTTATTTATTTATTTTGAGAGATAGAAAGAGAGAGAGGGACAGACAGAGGGAAGGAGACAGAGAATCCCAAGCAGGCTCTTCACTGTCAGCACAGAGCCCAATGTGAAGCTAGAACTCATGAACCTGTGAGATCTTGACCTGAGCAGAAATCAAGAGTTATAGGCTTAACCAGTAATTAATTTTTTAACCAAAGTTTGCAATTGCCAAGAAAGAAGCAATATGTAAATTAGAAATTTCCATGTTTTGATTGAAAAATTGGACTTTCATTTTTTGAACTATATATTTTAATTGTATTTGTCTTCAGAATCAAGTATAGAGTTAAAAATTTTGAAATAAGAAGAATATTGAATACTTTTTTAAACATGTATATGGAATATACATATATATCACATTTTACTATTAAAAATTACATTTTTAATTCCTAATTGTAAATTGCTGATAGTATTATTTCAACTTTGCAGGGTTTGGATATTTCTATAACATGACAGGAAATATTTATAAAGTATATCTGTATTCCTAAAGATGATCCTCAGAAAACATTTCAGGATAAAGTGAGAATCACAGACATAAATAGTGGGGTACATCACTCTAACCATGCAATCCAGTAATTTGTCACACTGACCATCTATCTTGATAACCTTTTTTATACTGTTAAGCATGAAATGTCCCTTTCTTGCTTTTCAATTTTTTCTTTTGCCTCTTCTTTATAGTTTTTTTTTAATCCCCCATCTTTGTGTTCTTATTCCTCTCCTTGTGGTCTAGGCTGATGCTTCCTTTTCAGAGGGGACTAATTTCACTGGAGAGTAGAAAAATATTTTTAAAAAGTGACTCCTAAAGGAATTTTCATTTCATATATATGGCCATATTAATGCAGGCTCACTTGGTCTGAGGACCCAGAAGGGATCACAGAGGATCAGGCAAGAGGGTTCTTGGCTTTGTGCACATAGAAATAAAATGTGAGCTGACAGGAAGTGAGAGCACAGTTTATTGAAGACATAAGGACTGTGCAGATACAGACAGAGCATCTGGGACACTTGGAAAGGAAA
This sequence comes from Prionailurus bengalensis, assembly GCF_016509475.1. NCBI lineage: Eukaryota > Metazoa > Chordata > Mammalia > Carnivora > Felidae > Prionailurus > Prionailurus bengalensis. Next base: position 149,665,448 of record NC_057343.1, on the reverse strand, counting down.
GTTGAGTGAGTCTTGTCTTTGCATGGGGTTTGGGATTTTTACTGAGGATTGTAGTCAGGTAGCATGTCTTCTCAGGCATCCAGGAACAAAGGCAAGTGTTTAGGTGTGCTCCATAAGTCCTTTATGAGTCCCTGGAGCTAGGGGTTTTGGTGAGCTGGTGGTCTTGGAAAACATTCATGAAGACCTTGCCTGCTCGCTTCTTAGAGGTTATCTGTTGTGCTAGAAGACTCAAAAAAAAAAAAAAAAAGAAAAGAAAAGAAAAAGAAAAGCATTAACTCATTGACTTTTACAAGAAAGACATACATTATCTGTTTTATAAGGCATGTGTAAGGTGAGGGCTAGGTCCTAGCAAGACTAGAGACAGAAAAAAAGCAGACTTTCATGCATGCAGTCTCTTTAGTTTTCCTACTTGAATATTATCTATCCCTTCAGTTGTCAAGGATGTCACCTGGAATATTCCTTCAAGGATGAGAGAACTCCAAAGTTAAACCATGCATTTTGTCAAAGATTCCCCTCATCTGCTAAAATATTATAAAGTGCCATATTTGAAATTTCCAGTTAATACTACCAGAAAAAGTATACTGGAAAACTGAATCTGTAAATTCTTTTTTTTTAATGGTTTAAGTTTATTCATTTATTTTGAGAGAAACAGCATAAGAGCAGGGAAGGAGCAGAGAGAGGGAGAGAGAGAGAGAATCTCAAGCAGTTTCCATGCTGTCAGCGCAGAGCTGGATGCTGAGCCCAAACCCACGAAGCATGATCATGACCTGGGCCGAAGTCAAGAGCGGGACACTTAATGGATGGAGCCACCCAGTAGCCTCCACTATATATAAAATAATGAAAACCTAACTTGGTACAGAATAATAACTTAATCTCATAATGAAAGCATCAAAATTAATAAACTAATAAACACTAAAATGTTATTTATGTAATTATATGTAAATTAAAAACTACATGGGCTGCTTTTAGCAAGTTGTATTCACATACTAAATGGAAAATAGATTTTTCATAATTAAATATGAATACTAATTTATCTTTTAATTACTGCATGTTACCAAGCAAATTCCATATCCCCCAATAAATACTTATTAGCTTCTTTAAATATGTTATTCTTTAATTTGCTTACAATTAAAAAAAAGATATTTTCTCCATTCCAGTTGATTATGACTGGTGAGGGTGAACCATGTTTTTGAAAACTGTTATGTGGCAAGTAGTTATAGATATTTTTCATTTAATTGTTGAAGCAGAAAATAGCTTTCATCTAAGTTAAAGATTCCATCCCCTGAGGATTTCAACTAATATGGCAAAGGTCATTAGTTTATACTTGATTATAATTAAGTATATTTTGACATAGATCTAATTTATTGCTTTACCAAGAGTGTTAGCTTTACTATAGATTATTTGCTTTAATGGGAATGGATTTTGGTGTCTTCTCCGTAACAAGAATTCTGTTAACTTTGGAAGAGTTAGCAGAAGATGATTTGGAAAAAATACTAATGCACTCCCCATTATATAATTTTTACTTTACATCTTTATTTTATTGTTGTAGGCCTATTTTATATAAAAATAATAGTAACAGTAAAATTTAATTATTGACGTGTGAAATGTATCAAAATGCATTTCATGATAATTTATAGAGAAAATTTGACAGTGCTAACATCCTCATAGTTTAAGATTTGTTTCCTCCTCACAGAGATTAAACTGTCAGTTCCGAGGATGTGGTCCCAAAAGCAGAGAGAGAAGAAAAAAGATATTTGCTTACTGTACTATTATTTGTCTTCTAATATTATATTTTTAATTTTTTACTTTCCAAAAAGACAGGTGGTTATGAATCAAACCCTATAGTTATATACAAAGTAATATAGAAGTGGAGTTAATAAGTGGAAAACATCTTTTCTACTTCAATTATCTAAATATTTATTTAAAAATTGTGTGTGTGTGTGTGTCTTCTTGGTCTTCAATAAACATCTTTATTTGCCACTTAAACATACAAAAGAAATGCCCTAACTTTATGTAACCTATGTGACACAGGCAAATTATTCCACTTACTTTATAAACATCATGTATGGTACTACACTCAGGCATGGAGAATAAAAAGAGATTGGAATTTCAACATCTACCATCTTATAGATATGAATATATAGCAGCCTACTCACCCTATTTTTGTAAATGTATTTTAGTGTTTTATAAAATTCATTTGACCTTTTAGAATATTATTATTTTTTATTTTTTTTAACGTTTATTTATTTTTGAGACAGAGAGAGACGGAGCATGAACGGGGGAGGGGCAGGGAGAGAGGGAGATACAGAATCGGAAGCAGGCTCCAGGCTCTGCGCCATCAGCCCAGAGCCCGATGCGGGGCTCGAACTCATGGACCATGAGATGGTGACCTGAGCTGAAGTCAGACGCTCAACCGACTGAGCCACCCAGGTGCCCCTAGAATATTCTTTACTAATTTCCTTTCTTTCCTTCTATATGAATATTTAACAAGAACACTTTTTATCCCCCTTGAAATATTTTCCTTTTTTGAAATGGACATAGTATTATCTTTTTAAATTGACTTTATATGTTTGCCAAAGCTATATATCTTGGAAGTTTACGTACATTCTACCAATAACTTTGCTAATGATTTCCACACTTATGTTTTAGACTTAGATATTTTATCCTTGGTTTATTGAATAAGTATAAAGATACAATGCATACTACTCAGAGTGTTTATGGGCACTCCATTTTGATAATATTTCATTAATTTTCTGGATTCTCAGACTCATTTAATAAGAGAGATTACCAGAGGAGTAAAGCACCATTTAATAATTTTATGCTTCAAGCATTAATGTAATAAGAAACAGCCACTCAGGTAAAAGCTTGACTTTTGAATAAAATGGGTCTGTCAAATTTGTTTTTCCAGAATGAGACAGAACTAGAACAGAGTGTATTAGTTGAAGCTCTATGACTCCAAAATCTTTTCTCAATGTGCCAGCTTAAATTTCTGTTCATTATTGATATTGTAAAGTTATGTCTTCTTCATGAATATTTTAAATCATTTTCAGTGCACATGTCTATATTTAAATTCTGTAGAACATTATAAAATATCTAGTATATTTGTTAAGTTTTTAAAAGCAGTATGAATAAAATTGTTTCAAATATTGGGAACTGATTTATAACTATTTGCTTAGTAAGAGCTTAAGTTCTAACAAACCTTAAAATAACTATCTAAAATTCATTAAATAATTTGTAATATCACTTGCTATTGAAAGAAAAAATGGATCATAGTTCAGAGCCACTTTAATTTTGATATGGGCAAGAGAGAAATGTAAATTCATGTCTATATGAAAAGAGATAGTTGTTAAAAAGGTACCCCTTCTGTGTTATATTTAATTCCATTCCCTATTACAACATTTATGAAGCACTTATTTTGCAGAAACACTGTTCTAAATATTGTTGGCAAAACTGCAAATCAAAAAGGTCCATCACACTGACTGTTTTCACTGTGAAATCAGAAGTTAACTCCTGAATAAGTAGTCATTTATAAAAATAAATTATTTAATACACAATGTGTATAAAGTGCTATAGAAATACAAAATGAGCAATGCATTAATTTCACAGTGGTAGGACTATGGGGATTTTTAAGGAAAGTTACAAATTGGAAGACTTTTTTTTTCTTTACCTTAAAGAATAAAGGTCATTTTGATGGTTGTGAAAAGGGTAATCCTGATGATAATGGCAAAGGTGATGGATAGACTTCCACAAGAAGAAATGATCAGGAGATAAGAAAAGGTATTATGGTGTAAAAAGTTTTCAAGTATGGCAATGACAAGGTAAAACTTTTCAGAAGGAGACTCTATTGACATTAGAAAGGATATAAAAGAGTAGAAAGCCAGGCAGAAAGGAGATAATCTATGAGGCTATTGTAAGACCTTCTACTTGCATAAATTCTACACAATGAAGCATTTTTAGAAGGTAATCATAGTTCTAAACCTAATATGACTAAGGAAAATAGTCTAGAATTTTTCTTCTACAAAGTATTATACTAGTCTAAAATTAATCTAACATTGTTATCTGTATCCTAAAAGATAAAGTTTGTTAACTAGTAACATTTTTATGAGAACTGATTATCTCTGGACAAAATTATATGTTATGAGTATTTTAAAGCAGTATAATGTGATTATTTATTTGATCATTATATAATCTTCAGCTCAAAATATTAGAGCACATTAAGAAAATTCTTCCCCAGATCTTAAAGTTTTGTACTAAATTAAAGAATTACGGAACTTAAGGCATATTTTAGATAATATCTAAATCCTAGGAATTCATATTCACTGATTATTGGATTCAGTACACAAAGGCAGTTTTTCTTAATGGATAGGTATAATAATTACTATCTTCTATCTGAAGGAAAAGATTGAACTAATTTTCACCTGAAAGAACATCAGAATATTTGAGTCCGTTTTTTCAAAGTTTACCTTTTTTTTTGAAGTTTGATTCTTTTGTTGCTGAGTAGCACTTTTTCATTTATTTGTTTCAAGTTTTTATTTAAATTCTAGTTAACATATAATGTAATATTGTTTTCAGAAGTAGAATTTAACGATTCATCACTTACATATAACACCCAGTGCTCATCACAGGTGCCCTCCTTAAGGGGTGCCTGGGTGGCTCAGTTAGTTAAGCGTCCACTTTGGCTCAGGTCAAAGTGGTCTGTGAGTTTGAGTCCAGAGTTGGGCTCTGTGCTGACAGCTCAGAGCCTGGAGCCTGCTTCGGATTCTGTGTCCCCCCACCCCCATCCCTCCTGCAATCGCACTCTCTCTCTCTCTTAAAAATAAATAAACATTTAAAAAAAATTTTAAAGTGCCCTCCTTACTATCCATCACCTATTTAACCCATTCCTCTGTCCATCTTCCCTTCAGCAATGTTTTTCTTTATAGTTAAAGAGTCTGCTTTATGGTTTTCCTCTCTCTTTTTCCCCCTATATTCATCTATTTCATTTCTTAAATTCCACATATGAGTGAAATCATATGGTATTTGTATTTGATTGACTTATTTTGCTTAGTATAATACACACTAGCTCCATCCACATCCTTGCAAATGGCAAGATGTCATTGTATTTGATGGCTGAGTAATATTGCATTGTGTATGTGTGTATATATATGTGTATGTGTATATATATACACTACCTCTCTTTGATTATTATTACATTTTATATATATATATATATATATATATATATATATATATATACTACCTCTCTTTTATTCATTCATCAGTAAATGGACATTTGGACTCTTTCCATAATGTGGCTATTGTTGATAATGCTGCTGTAAACGTCAGGATGAATGTGCCCCTTTGAATGAGAATTTTTACATCCTTTGGGTAAATACCTAATAGTGCAATTGCTGAATCGTAGGGTAGTTCTATTTTTTACCTTTTGAGGAACCTCTATACCATTTTCCAGAGTGGCTGCACCAGTTTGCATTCCCACCAACAATGTTCCCCTTTCTCTACATCCTTGCTATCTGATGTTTACCTTTTTTGTTGTTGTTTCCTGGCAGTTATATATGAGGCTGAAAACATCATCACTTTTGGATAAATTGTACATAAAATTATGAATTATGACATACGTTAATAAGAATTTCAAAAAGTATTATATGACAATTGATAATTGAATAGAGCCAAAAGGAAGGCTATATACGATATATTTTAAGTGAAAGAAAATGGTTCAAAGTGTCTGATTCACACTTTTTCCATCTACAGAAAAATTACGTGTGACGTAGCATAAGGACAAACTCATGTTATGGAATATACAAAAGAAAAGTTTTAGCCCATAAGAATAGCTAAGGAATGCCAGAAGTAAAGTCAATAACTGATTTAACTCATTCTACTGGAAAGACAATTACTTTAAGAAAAATATCTTTAAAATACCTCTGATTTCATTTAAGAGAATAACATTAAGTGTGATACCCAGAATTATTTTTTCTGTATAAATTATTCTTTCCCATCACAATTTGCAATCAGTATTAATTGATAATACATGCTGAGGTAGAAGGTAATTTCATAATTTTTTAAAAAGGTTTATTTATTTTTGAGAGAGAGAGAGCAAGTGCATGGGGAGGGGAGAAGCAGAGATAGAGGGAGACACAGAATCTGAAGCAGGCTCCATGCTCTGAACTGTCAGCACAGAGCTTCATGTGGGGCTTGAACTCACAAACCATGAGATCATGACCTGAGCCAAAGTTAGACGCTTAACCAACTTAAGTTAGACGCTTAACCCAGGTGCCCCTGAAGGTAATTTCAATATATGAGAGAAATGAACCCTGTTGTAATTTGTTCTTGAAGGAAGCTATTTCTACAACCTCTTAAAACTCATTTAAAGTCATGTGTATACATAAAGGAGCTGTGTTTTACTTTTCTAACAGGTGTTCATCTTTCTTATCAGAAGTTTATTTTATTATAGTCAATGTCCAGTTTTTCTTTAATGTCATAGATTAATAACCTGTTTCCCCAATTCAGTCTGTAGTTTTGTTATAATATTGAAGTCAAATCAATAAAAATAGATTTATGCCCTTTCTTGTTAGAAGATTTTATTTCCTTTGGATTAGTTCATTTTTTTAAGAGCAAAATTGAAGACTACAATCCTATGTACATGCTTATTACTATATTTTATTTTCTTATCTGCTACTATGTTTTTTTCACTGTAAAGTACTTACTCTTCCTCCCTGGTTTTATATTGGCAACTGTTAGTTTTTCTTTCTTTCACCTTTACTCTTTTCCTTAATTGGTTTTGTACCAATATATTTACCATATATCCTTATCAGTCTGTTCTAAGAAGCTACATACTCCAATATTGTTAGTGCCCCATAGGTCTTTCTAGAGTCATTTGATGCTAGATGAGATAGGTTACAAAATGTGCATCATCATAAATAGAAACAGCGAAAAAGTGTCTGAAGATATTATTTTTAGAGAGGAAAAATAACCCGCAGAAAGAAAAAAAATAATTGGTTTGGACCTTAGAATCTGTGGTTACAAGGAATTGGTATTAGAAGGCAGTTGGTATCCAGAAAGACCAGCAGTAACAGCCAGCTACCAGCAAAGATAGTAAAACAGGTGAGTCGTACACTGCAGAGTCAACAGCTACCACAAGTAGCCTTGCGAGGGTGATTCAGACAAGTGCATGTTAGGAGTGGTCATAGCCTCAGAAGAAATGATTGTGCCTTTGTGTCCTGGAGTTCTAGGACCATCATTAGGGAGACAGACCTTTATTGTGTGGGACCTGGACCCACTCTGGCCTGAGAGACAAGTTAGGCTGAGGGCCACCACAAGTGAGCCTTAAGGGATTGGTAGGTGGACTGTCAGTGGTGGCGAGGGAGGTGATTAGGGTGATATTTAAAATTAGCAATGAGCAGGCAATGACTTCAAAGAATGACTGTTATTGGGGAAAAGAGTAGGACAACAAGCGATATTACTGCAGGTCCACTTCTAACTTCCTACTCTTTTGCCCCATACCAATTATTTGTCTTAATTGTTCCTCATAGACCAATAGTTCATTTTATGTCACAGATCCAGTTACGAACTCCTTTTTTTTTTGTCCCTATGCCAAATTCTCTGCCTTGATTCTTTAAGGATGACATTCTTTGTGGCCCCTCCAAAACTCAATTAGATATTTTAACTCGTCCCCATTTCCAATGCTTATGGAGAGATTTTGTCTTACAATCTAGATCAGGGCTTTATCGTAGGTTGCCATAGTTTAGCATAGGGCATCAAAAAGGTCATAAAGAGATATGCTAAAATACTGTGTATTTTAGGTAGGTCCTATTAATAGTTTATCCAAGCAGAGCTCACTGGTTACATCATGCAAAGTGTTAAGCCTCATCCCACCAGGCTGAAGTAAAGGTGAGGAAGGAGAGTAAAATCTTGTCCTCTTAGAAGAGAAAGAAAATGCTGTCCTCTTATTAACTTCAACATCTTAGGGAGGAAGGGAAGTCTCAAAAGAAAATTACTTGTGATCCCAGGGTTTTTTGGTTTTTGTTTTTATTTGTTTGTTTGTTTTTAATTTCTGTCACAATTTTCCTCTCCTTCTGACACAGAGGCGTCCATAAGGAGCCAATTAATGTATCACAAAGGACTGGCTTGCACTGGGCCTGGAATATTTGTCACTTTCTCTATTCTGCAAAAGGTGTAGACTTCACACCAGACTCATGGTGCTCGTTTAGAGAACCTACTGTCCATCTCTTTTGTCCTATTTTGGTTATTACTTCCCCCAACACTTCATTGGAAATATCTTGAGACAAAAACCAAACACTCACATTTATAGGAGAAAAGGTGCTTGCTGATTTTGAAGAGATACATGTGGAACTTAACTGATTTTTATAACCTTTATTCCCAGTAGCTTTTTTTCTTCACAAAATTACCTATAATGTAGTAACATAATAAAATTATAATCACTAATTGGAACAAACAAAAAAAAAAAAGCCTGTCATCTGATGTATATAAATTGCTATATTGTAATAATGAATTTTATTTTGATTTCTTAGTAGACAAGTTTGGGAAAAAAGGTAACTATTTTATTATTTATAGTCATTGTCCTATATTTTAAACTTTTACTAAGTTCCTATTATGTGCGAAGGAAATAATGGGTATTAGAAATACAAACATAATCAGGATAAAGAAATTTATATTCTGTTGGCAGAGAATAAAAATAATGATACTGTATTGATATGTTGTAGAACATTATACAAATATTACTATGATAGGGCAAAAGTGAGAGCAAACCCATGTTAAATCACTAAGCACATACTATAAAATTGGGCCTTGGAAAATTAGCAATTCACGGGGTACAATATTGAGAAAAAGGCTGTTCTTGGTAATGTGAACATAGTAACCACATGAAGGCATGAAGGAGCATGGTGAGGCCACTACTGATGACTAAGTTATTATAAGAAGAGGATGTTATTTAAAAAAATTAATAAATAAAATTGAAAGTAGAAACCTAGTAATGTATTAAAATTAAATGCATTAAGGGGCGCCTGGGTGTTCAGTTGGTTAAGTGTCCATCTTTGGTTCAGGTCATGATCTTATGGTCCAGGAGTTAGGGCCCTTCTTCAGGCTTTGGGCTGACAGCTCAGAGCCTGGAGCCTGCTTCGGATTCTGTGTCTCCTTCGCTCTCTGCTCTCCCCACTCTCACTCTGTCCCTCTTTCTTTGTCTCTCAAACATAAATAAACATCAAAAATAAAATAAAATAAAATAAAATAAAATGCATTAGAATTCTAATCTTTAAAAAAAAAAAACATTGTATGGCCACACACAAATATATCCACAGGCAAGAATCTGCCCATGACAAGTGCGGAATTCTACAGAAATGGCAATGGAGGTGAAGGAAAAGGCCAAGATTTGGGAGATGTTTGTGAAGAAGAAACATCAGGATTTTGCTTGTGAAGGACAGTGAGGAGGGGCAAAAGCTCCAAGTTGTGTGGTTTTGTATTGGTGAATAGTGATGCTATTTATTGAATTAGGAAATGCAGGATTAAAAAGTTTAGAGGGAAATCAATTTAGGATTATTTGACATATACATTTTGAGAGAACTAAGTGGTCCTCAGAAATTTCTTGAAAATAATTAGAATGTTTTTTGAAAGAAACAAAAGACAAGGAGTAATAGATTAAAAAAGAAAAAAGTTAACATTGTTAGTGCTGTGATTGAAGTCTTTGGGAGAAATATGTCTTGCTTTGGGATCCACCATAAACCAGAGCCTGAGATAAAAGCTTATGGGCAGGGAGTCTATCCGGGAGGTTATTCCAGGAAACACTGGAGAGGCAGCAGGGAAACTGAGGAAGAGATGGAGAAAAAGGCAACAAATTGTGCATTATTGAAGTCACTGCTATGAACAATGGGGTTTGATTCAACAGAGACCCCTGAGAAGTGCCTCGCTGATTTAATTCTTCAGAAGGAGCACTGAGCATTCTTCCAAGGCAGCCATCTCCCATTGGATGAGGATGCTCTGAATGTATTAACCTCTACCCCCATACATCCTGACTATGCTTCATAAAAGAATGCTGAGGCTGTTTCCAGGCTAGGCTACTGTGCTTTTTAATTTTTTATTTATTTATTTATTAAAAAAAATTTTTTTTTCAACGTTTATTTATTTTTGGACAGAGAGAGACAGAGCATGAACGGGGGAGGGGCAGAGAGAGAGGGAGACACAGAATCGGAAACAGGCTCCAGGCTCTGAGCCATCAGCCCAGAGCCCGACGCGGGGCTCGAACTCCCGGACCGCGAGATCGTGACCTGGCTGAAGTCGGACGCTTAACCGACTGCGCCACCCAGGCGCCCCTTTTTTATTTATTTTTTAACATTGTGGTGCACTGGAGGCTGTAAATGGTCTGTCTAGGAAAGTGTAAGAAAAGGAGAAGAGTACAGTTAAAAAGCTCCCATGCTCTGTGTCTGTACATTAGCACATTTTTACTTGAAATGGCCTTTCCACCTACCCAGACATTTATCCTAGCTACTATTTATCAGTCTCCTAACATATTTTTCATAGGAATTAAATGGAATTCAGGGATACATCAATTTCCTTCTTCCTTCTGTTTGATCCCGAGCTCTCATATCTATTTAGAATGTATTATGAGACAGAACAGTATTATGATCCTTTGTCCATTCATCATTGAACTATCACAAAAAGGATTCTAATACCTTTGTCTACTTCATATTCATGGTCTGTGTTTCTTAATTATTACTCCCCTCTGGGATCTGTTTACCTTAATTTAGATTCCTACAAAAAGTTGGTATCAGTTGAATGTAATTTCTAATGAAGTCCTCATAGGTCTCCAGTCCATTGAGGTTCATGTACCTTTACCACACTTACTTCCACATGTACCTTTACCACATTTACATTTACTTCCATGACCTATCCCCAGAAACTTACATGATGCCAATTGCAAAATTACTGTGAAGTAAATAATTCATTGGATGAAACCTATACTGTATCCTTTATTGTTCTTGTCAAGAATATGAATTTGAATTCAATTATTTCATATGGAACATATAACTTTATGTTGCATTTCAAATGTACTGATACCAGTTATGCCCCCCTAATTTCATCAGCAATAAAAATGAGCAAAGATAGATGCGGTTTTCATTTCTATTTGGTATGCTGAAGTAGAGAGTTTTTGTTTATCCTAAGTGCTTACTGTCTTATAGAGGATTGGGCTCTTCAGTGTTAAGGCAGAATGAAATTAGAGTGGAAGGTGACTATTTTTATTTTAATTTTTTCTTTTGCTGGATGTGTAACAATCTGGGAAGCACAGGAACAACAAAAGGAACAACAAAAGAAAGGTAGAAGTAAAAAAGGTGAAGTGAGAGAAACACTTCCTCTTTTATTTGCTCACCTATCTAATCCCTAATTAATTATTTAGATAAGGTAGGATATGTTAGTAAAATTTCTCATCTAGAGAAAGACAGCTGAATCTTAAGATTTTATCAAGTCGGGCGCTGTCCTTTAAATAACCAAGAGATCCACCCAAGAAATTATATAGCCTATTTAATTGGCAAAATAACCCACCTACTACTCTTCCCATTCTGTGTAGTTCAGTAAAGGAATAAGTACTGCATTTACATTATAATCAAGACAATATAATTGGGATATTCCATTGCCGAATATGAGCTTCCTGTAGTATTTCTGAAGATTGTCTATAAGGGTGGCTTGCATAAGTGTGATATGTGAAAAACAAGCAAACAAACCATAATCCTATCGTTAACAATAGTGGAAATGTCTTCTGGGAACTAGGCCAATGAGATAAGAACTTTTCCCCTGTACTGATATTGGGACTTGAGTTCCTTCTCTCTTCTTGTTATTTTTAAGATGAATTAGGTCTATTTGATTGTTTAGGCTTATCCACTTTTCCAAATAAACCAGATTTTATATTAAACTAGTGACATATATGCCTGTGCCCCGTGGTTTGTGACTACTTATCTCTTTATTGCTTAGCTATGATGAGACAGCTGACTTGGTTCTTTGCTAAAATACCTAGAGTTGGGAGGAAAGGACCTTCCACAATTTCAGATTTGTTTCTCATTGGCAGGACCAACTTCTTCATAAGTTTACAGGTCCAAGGCTTAGGAGCATAAAAACCCCACTTGATCTGTGTAGTTACGGCTGTTAAAGTTTAGGGGTTACTGTTCTCTGAAAGATGGAGTGCTCACAGTTACATCTATTTAGTTTAAGAAGAAAAATAAGTTTGAAAAACTTATATATTTATGTTTTTAAATATCAAGAGTTATATTAAATGCATGGGGAATAAATCACTTTTCCTTTCTTTATTTAAAGGACTCACTGTCAAAACAATGGTATCATTTAACGTTTTTTGAGAATGTATATCCTGAGGCTACTTGGGTTCCAGGAGGTTAATTTTATTTTTACAGATCCTTACTGTGACTCAAAGTGACTCTGCAGTTGCATTCCTGATGCCTTTCCTGTGCCTTTGTTTTTTATGTACAAATCTGCTTCGTGTCAGTGGTGTCACATGGTATACAAAATAAATTATATTTTATTTCAGGTTTATTACACAGAAACACCTTTATCTTAAATCTAATGATATAGACAAAGTCATACCATTATATAGTCTTCCTACCATTGCCCTGGTAATTTAATTCCTTTTTGAATATAATGGTATATTTATTTAAAATGTTTACACAAGCTTTTTTATAAAATAAGGATAGCCAAAATAATTCCTATGAAAAACTCTAATAAAGGGTTATATTTTTAGTAGTGAGACATTTAAATACTCTTATGCCTATAATGGTACTCATGATATCACTTTGCATTATAAAGTTTAAACTTTGGAGACAGAAGATGGCGGCTTAGGAGGACGCTGGGCTCACCGCACGTCCTGCTGATCACTTAGATTCCATCTACACCTGCCTAAATAACCCAGAAAACCGCCAGAGGATTAGCAGAACAGAGTCGCCGGAGCCAAACGCAGACGAGAGGCCCATGGAAGAGGGTAGGAAGGGCAGCGAGGCGGTGCGCGCTCCACGGACTGGCGGGAGGGAGCCAGGACGGAGGGGCGGCTCGCTGGCCAAGCCCCCGAGTCTGGCTTGCAAAAGCGGAGGGGCCTGACGCACTGTGTTCCCACAACAAGCGCGACTTAGCGTCTGGGAGGTCATAAGTTAACAGCTCTGCTCGGAAAGCGGGAAGGCTGGAGGACAAAGGGAGGGAGAGCTGCTGAGCCCCCTGACAACAGAGCTCAGTTTGGTGGGGAACAAAGGCGCTCACCAGCGCCATCTCCCCCGCCCATCCCCCCGCCGAAATCCCAAAGGGAACCGATTCCTGCCAGGGAACTTGCTCGCTCCGCGCAAACATCCAACTCTGCGCTTCTGCGGAGCCAAACCTCCGGCAGCGGATCTGACTCCCTCCTGCTGCCACAGGGCCCCTCCTGAAGTGGATCACCTAAGGAGAAGCGATCTAAGCCTGCCCCTCCTGCCCCCATGCACCTTGCCTACCCACCCCAGCTAATACGCCAGATCCCCAGCATCACAAGCCTGGCAGGGTGCAAGTAGCCCAGACGAGCCACACCACCCCACAGTGAATCCCAGCCCTAGGAGAGGGGAAGAGAAGGCACACAGGAGTCTGACTGTGGCCCCAGCGGTGGGCTGGGGGCAGACATCAGGTCTGACTGCGGCCCCGCCCACCAACTCCAGTTATACACCACAGCACAGGGGAAGTGCCCTGCAGGTCCTCACCACGCCAGGGACTATCCAAAATGACCAAGCGGAAGAACTCCCCTCAGAAGAATCTCCAGGAAATAACAACAGCTAATGAGCTGATCAAAAAGGATTTAAATAATATAACAGAAAGTGAATTTAGAATAATAGTCATAAAATTAATTGCTGGGCTTGAGAACAGTATACAGGACAGCAGAGAATCTCTTGCTACAGAGATCAAGGGACTAAGGAACAGTCACGAGGAGCTGAAAAACGCTTTAAACGAAATGCGTAACAAAATGGAAACCACCACAGCTCGGCTTGAAGAGGCAGAGGAGAGAATAGGTGAACTAGAAGATAAAGTTATGGAAAAAGAGGAAGCTGAGAAAAAGAGAGATAAAAAAAATCCAGGAGTATGAGGGGAAAATTAGAGAACTAAGTGATACACTAAAAAGAAATAATATATGCATAATTGGTATCCCAGAGGAGGAAGAGAGAGGGAAAGGTGCTGAAGGGGTACTTGAAGAAATCATAGCTGAGAACTTCCCTGAACTGGGGAAGGAAAAAGGCATTGAAATCCAAGAGGCACAGAGAACTCCCTTCAGACGTAACTTGAATCGATCTTCTGCACGACATATCATAGTGAAACTGGCAAAATACAAGGATAAAGAGAAGATTCTGAAAGCAGCAAGGGGTAAACGTGCCCTCACATATAAAGGGAGACCTATAAGACTCGTGACTGATCTCTCTTTTGAAACTTGGCAGGCCAGAAAGAATTGGCACGAGATTTTCAGGGTGCTAGACAGAAAAAATATGCAGCCGAGAATCCTTTATCCAGCAAGTCTGTCATTTAGAATAGAAGGAGAGATAAAGGTCTTCCCAAACAAACAAAAACTGAAGGAATTTGTCACCACTAAACCAGCCCTACAAGAGATCCTAAGGGGGACCCTGTGAGACAAAGTCCCAGAGACGTCACTACAAGCATAAAACATACAGACATCACAATGACTCTAAACCCGTATCTTTCTATAATAACACTGAATGTAAATGGATTAAATGCGCCAACCAAAAGACATAGGGTATCAGAATGGATAAAAAAACAAGACCCATCTATATGCTGTGTACAGGAGACTCATTTTAGACTGGAGGACACCTTTAGATTGAGAGTGAGGGGATGGAGAACTATTTATCATGCGACTGGAAGCCAAAAGAAAGCTGGAGTAGCCATACTTATATCAGACAAACTAGACTTTAAATTAAAGGCTGTAACAAGAGATGAAGAAGGACATTATATAATAGTTACAGGGTCTATCCATCAGGAAGAGCTAACAATTATAAATGTCTATGCGCCGAATACCGGAGCCCCCAAATATATAAAACAATTACTCATAAACATAAGCAACCTTATTGATAAGAATGTGGTCATTGCAGGGGACTTTAACACCCCACTTACAGAAATGGATAGATCATCTAGACACACGGTCAATAAAGAAACAAGGGCCCTGAATGAGACATTGGATCAGATGGACTTGACAGATAGATTTAGAACTCTGCATCCCAAAGCAACAGAATATACTTTCTTCTCGAGTGCACATGGAACATTCTCCAAGATAGATCATATACTGGGTCACAAAACAGCCCTTCATAAGTTTACAAGAATTGAAATTATACCATGCATACTTTCAGACCACAATGCTATGAAGCTTGAAATCAACCACAGAAAAAAGTCTGGAAAACCTCCAAAAGCATGGAGGTTAAAGAACACCCTACTAACGAATGAGTGGGTCAACCAGGCAATTAGAGAAGAAATTAAAAAATATATGGAAACAAACGAAAATGAAAATACAACAATCCAAACGCTTTGGGACGCAGCAAAGGCAGTCCTGAGAGGAAAATACATTGCAATCCAGGCCTATCTCAAGAAACAAGAAAAATCCCAAATACAAAATCTAACAGCACACCTAAAGGAACTAGAAGCAGAACAGCAAAGGTAGCCTAAACCCAGCAGAAGAAGAGAAATAATAAAGATCAGAGCAGAAATAAACAATATAGAATCTAAAAAAACTGTAGAGCAGATCAACGAAACCAAGAGTTGGTTTTTTGAAAAAATAAACAAAATTGACAAACCTCTAGCCAGGCTTCTCAAAAAGAAAAGGGAGATGACCCAAATAGATAAAATCATGAATGAAAATGGAATTATTAAAGTTTAAACTTTCTTTCCTTGTTATAAAACTCAGTTACTTAGTGAAATATTATATACATGAGGTAAATAAATCTGTAATCAAGTGTACCTTGAACATTTGTGTTCATTATTAACTTGTGAGGAAAAAAAAACATGCTATGATTGATATTTACATTCTATTCTTAGCGTGCCAAAACACCTTTTCTTATAAAACCATTTAAAATTTTAGGAATCACTTTTACTTAATTTCAGATACACTCAGTTAAATAATTTCACTCAATTTACAATAATGGTTATTTCTTAAACAATGAAATTGGATAGTAAAAGTGGTTGTGTTTATTCACCTTTTCTCAAAGTCTTTGTAATGGAGTCCCAATATCTAGCATGTTTTAAATATGCTTGAAACTTGTGAAATGTTTCACAAATAATATATGACCAACAGTGAAGAAAGAAAATGGAGCCAAATTATTTTTTGTGATTGCTTTTATTTTTATGATTGTAAGTATTCACAAAAATTTATAGCTGATGAGAATGGCAGTCAATATCATTAGCTTCCAGTACTTAAAGTTATTTATATTTTCCAAAGATATCAAAAAATGATACCAAACCTGACCAAGACATTATAAGTGATGACAATTACTAATATTTCTCATGGACTTAGATGGAAAATCCTTATAAGCTAGGAACATATTGAATATACCAACATATAAAATAATGCTTGCTGAAAGAGGGTTTTATTCTAATACTATGTTGCTTTAACATTTGAAAACCATTGAATGTAATTTATAGTGTAAGTAGGACAAACACACAAAAAACACATCATTTCAATAGAAGTAGATGAAGTCTTTGACTAAATACATCACTCATTTATGATAAAAACTTTCAGCAAACTTGGAGAAGAAATAAATGCCTTCAACTTGGTACAGGGCATCTGTTGAAAAATAAATAAAAACAAAAAATCTGTAGTATCATACTTAATGGTGTGCAACTAAGTATATCTCCCTCTCCTAATATCAAGACCAGGGCAAGGATGATTTCTCTCAATAACTCCTATTTAATATTACAGTGGACAAAAGAAATAAAGGGCATTAAGATTTAAAAGGAGAAGGAAAATTATATTTATTTACAGATAATGTTATGGTATATGTAGAAAATTCAAGTGCATCTAATGCAACTATTAGAACTGTAAGATGAATGTTTTTCCATTTCTTTATGTCTTCTTCATTTTCTCTCATAAGCTTTCAATAGTTACATCATAGATCTTTTTACCTCATTGGTTAGGTTTATTCCTAGGTATTTTATAGTTTTTAATGCAATTGTAAATGGTATCAATTCCTTGATTTCTCTTTCTGCTGCTTTGTTCCTGGAATATAGAAATGCAACTGATTTCTTTATGTTTATATCCTGTGACTTTGCTGAATTCATGTATTGGTACTAGCAGTTTTTTGGTGGAGTCTTTGGAGTTTTTCACACAGAGTATCATGTCTATAAAGAGTGAAAGTTTGACTTCTTCCATTCTCATTTGGTTGCCTTTTATTTCTTTTTTCGTGTCTGATTGCTGAGGCTATGAATTCCAGAGATCTTATGAAAGAAATTGAAGAAAATGCAAAGAAATGGAAAAACATTCCATGCTCATAGATTGGAATAACAAATATTGTTAAAATGTCAATACTACCCAAAACAATCCACACATTCATTGCAATTCCTATCAGAATAAAACTAGCATTTACATAGAGCTGGAACAAACAATCCTAAAAATCCTAAAAACTAGCATTTACATAGAGCTGGAACCAGAAAAGACCCCAAATAGCCAAAGCAATGTTGAAAAAGAAAATCAAACCTGGAGGCATCACAATTACAGACTTCAATCTGTATTACAAAATTGTAATCATTAAGAAAGTATGGTATTGGCACAAAAACAGACACACCGATCAGTGGAATAAGACAGAGAACCCAGAAATGGACCCACAAATGTATGGCCAACTAATCTTCAACAAAGCAGGAAAGAATATTCAATAGAATAAAGACAGTCTCTTCAGCAAATGGTGTTAGGAAAAGTGGACAACAACATGCAGAAGAATGAACCTGGACATTTCCTTACACCATACGCAAAAATAATTTCAAAATGGATGAAAGACCGAAAAGCAAGACAGGAAACCATCAAAACCGTAGAAGAGAAAACAGGAAACAACCTCTTTTACTTCAGCCACAGAAATTTTTTTTACTAGACATGTCTCTGGAAGGAAGGGAAACAAAAGCAAAAATGAACTATTGGGACCTCATCAAAATAAAAGTCCTCTGTACAGTGAAGGAAACAATCAACAAAACTAAAAGCAAACAACAAAAAGGAAGAAGATATTTGCAAATGACATATTGGATAAAGGATTAGTATCCCAAATCTATAAATAAAACTGAACACCCAAAAAACAAATAATCCGTTGAAGAAATTGGGAAAAGACATGAACAGACACTTTTCCAAAGAAGAATTCCAGATGACTAACAGATACATGAAAAGATGCCCAACATCAGTCATCATGAGGGAAATACTAATCAAAACCACAACGAGATACCACCTCAAACCTATCAGGATGGCTAAAATGAACAACTCAGGAAACCACAGATGTTGGCAAGGATGCAGAAAAAGGGGATACTTTGCACTGTTGGTGGAAATGAAAATTGGTGCAGCCACTCTGGGAAAGAGTATGGAGACTCCTCAAAAAATTAAAAGTAGAACCACTCTATGACTCAGCAATTGCACTAGTAGGTATTTATCCAAAGGATACAAAAATGCTGATTCAAAGGAACACATGATCCCCAATGTTTATAGCAGTGCTATCAACAATAACCTAATTATGGAAAGGGCACAGATGTACATTGATTGATGAATGGATACAGAAGAGATGGTACACACACACACACACACACACACACACCAATGAAGTTGTAGAATTCTCTATTTTGTTAAGATAAACAGAAACTACCCCAATAGTTAAATATAACCTCTCCAATCTGAGTAATTTCTTCGAAGAATATTGCACACAGCAACCTCTTTAACCTTGGCCATAGTAAATTGTTACTAGACATGTCTCTGGATTCAAGGGAAACAAAAGCAAAAATGAACTATTGGAATCTCATCAAGATAAAAAACCTATGCACAGCAAATAAAACAATCAAAAAAACTAAAAGGCAACCTACAGAATGGGAGAAGATATTTTCAAATTACATACCTGATATGAGGCTAGTATATAACATCTATGAAGAACTTATCAAACATAATATGCCAAAATAAATAATACAGTTAAGAAATGGGTAGAAGACATGAACAGACATTTTTCCAAAGAAGTAATCCAGATGGCTAACAGACACATGAAAAGATGCTCAGCATCACTCATCATCAGAGAAATACAAATCAAAACCATGATGAGATACCACCTCACACCTGTCAGAATGGCTAAAATTAACAAGACAGGAAACAACAGATGTTGGTGAGAATGTGGAGAAAGAAGAACCCTCTTGCACTGCTGGTGGGAATGAAAACTGGTGCAGCCACTTTGGAGATAGTATGGAGGTTCCTCAAAAAGATAAAAATGGAACTACCCTATGACTGAACAACTTCACTAACTAAGTATTTACACAAAGGATATAAAAATACTGATTTGAAGGTGTACATGCACCCTGATATTTATAGCAGCGCTATCAATAGTAGTCAAACTATGGAAAGAGCCTAAATGTCCTTCTACTGATGAATGGATAAAGAAGAGGTGGCATACATATACAGTGGAATATTACTCAGCCAGCAAAATAATTCAATATTGCCATTTGCAAGGATGTGGATGGAGCTAGAATGTATTATGCTAAGTGAAATAAGTCAGTCAAAGAAAGACAAATACCATATGATTTCCCTCATATGTGGAATTTAAGAAAACAGATGAACATAGAGGAAGGGGGAAAAAAGGAAACAAACTATGAGACTCTTAACTATAGAAAACAAACTGTAGGTTTCTGGAGGGTAGGTGGGTGGGATTTGGGCTAAATGGGTGATGGGTATTAAGGAGGGCACTTGTGATGAGCACTGGCTGTTTTATGTAAGTCATGAATCACTAAATTCTACTCCTCAAAACAATATTGCCCTACATGTTAAGTAACTACAATATAAATAAAAATTTGAAAAAGAAGAACTAAAAAGAATATTGCCACACATATGGTCACAGCTATTTAACTATAAAAGATGGTTTCCTCCTGTATATAAACTAATTAAAATTAACTGTCTTACAAGCTAGGTGTTTTAATTTGTTTTTCCATTTGCATTTATTTATTTATTTAATATAATTTATTATCAAGTTAGTTAACATACAGTGTATACAGTGTCCTCTTGGTTTCAGGAGTAGATTCCCATGATTCATGACTTACATAACAACACCCAGCTCATCCCAACAAGTGCCCTCCTCAATGCCCATCACCCATTTTCCCCTCCCCCCCACATATCAATCATCAGTTTGTTCTCTGTATTTAAGAGTCTGTTATGATTTGCCTCCCTCTGTTTGAAACTATGTTTTTCCCCTTCCCTTCCTCTATGGTTTCTGTTTTGTTTCTTAAATTCCACATATGAGTGAAAACATATGATATCTGTCTTTCTCTGACTGACTTATTTCACTTAGCATAATACCTTACAGTTCCATCCACATTGGCATGATTTCATTCCTTCTTATTGCCAAGTAGTATTCCATTGTATATATAAACCACATCTTCTTTATCCACTCATCAGTTGATGGACATTTGGGATTACTCTATAATTTGGTTATTATTGATAGTGCTCCTATAAACATGTGCCCCTATGAATCAGTAATCCAGTATCCTTTGGAAAAATTCCTAGTAGTGCTATTGCTGGGATGTAGGGTAATTCTATTTTTAATTTTTTGAGGAACCTCCACACTATTTTCCAGAGTGGCTGCCCCAGTTTGCTATTCCACAAATAGTGAAAGAGGGTTCCCATTTCTCCACATCCTTGCCAACATCTGTTGTTTCCTAATTTTAGCCACTCTGACCAGTGTGAGGTGGTACCTCAGTGTGGTTTTGATTTGTATTTCCCTGATGATGAGCGATGTTGAGCATCTTTTCATGTAAGAAACTGAAGAAGACACAAAGAAATGGAAAACATTCCATGCACAAATGCATTAACAAATATTGTTAAAATGTCAATACGACCCAAAGCAATCTACACATTCAATGCAATCCCAATCCAAATTTTACCAGCATTCTTCTCAGAGCTAGAACAAAGAGTCCTAAAATTTGTATGGAACCACAGAAAGACTCCAAATAGCCAAAGAAATGTTGAAAAAGAAAACCAAAGCAAGAGGCATCACAATCCCAGACTGTAGCCTCTACTATGAAGCTATAATCATCAAGACAGTATGGTATTGGCACAAAAACAGACACAGACCAATGGAATAAAATAGAGAACCCAAAAATAGACCCACAAATGTAGTCCAACTAATCTTTGACAAAGCAGGAAAACGTATCCAATGGAAAAAAGACCGTTTTTTAGCAAATGGTACTGGGAGAACTGGACAGCAACATGCAGAAGAATGAGACAGGACTGCTTTCTTACACCATACACAAAAATAAACTCAAAATGGATGAAAGACCTAAAATGTGAGAAAGGAAACCATCAAAACCCTAGAGGAGAAAACAGGCAACAACCTCTTTGACCTAAGCCACAGCAACTTCTTACTCCACACGACTCCGAAAGCAAGGTAAATAAAAGCAAAAACAAACTATTGGGACCTCATCAAGATAAAAAGCTGCTTCACAGTGAAGGGAACAGTCAAAAAAACTAAAAGGCAATTGATGGAATGGAAGAAGATATTTGCAAATGGTATACTGGATAAAGGGTTACGATCCAAAGTCTATAAAGAGCTTACCAAACTCAACACCTGAAAAACAAATAATCAAGTGAAGAAGTGGGCAGAAGACATGAATAGACAGTTTTCCAAAGAAGACATCCAGATGACATTTTGAAATTTTTTACATGATCTTTTGACTTACGACATTAAGAATATGAAGTTGGACAAAGGCATTAAGGAATTTTTAACTGAGATTTAATTATTACAGAATAATTATTTAAAATATTTTTTCTTTTTCTCTTCTGTCTCCTTCTATTGTATCTATTCTCTTCCTCCTGTTATTTTAATTTCTCTTCTCATACTCTCTATTTTTCTTCATTTTTACAACTGACCCTTGAACAACATAGGGTTTAGGGGCACTTACCCTCACACAATCAAAAATCTGCATATAAGTTTTGACTCCCCAGAAACATAAGTAATAAGCTACTGTTGAATGCATGCCTTACTGATGACATAAGCAGTGAATTCATATGTATTTTGTATATTTATTATATACTGTATTCTTAAAATGAAGTAAGCTAGAGAAAATTTTATTAAGGAAATCAAGAAAGAAAATACATATAAAGTACACTACTGTATTTATATTAAAAAAAACACCAAAAATGTATAAGTAAATCTGTGCACTTTAAAACAGTGTTGTTCATAGGTCACCTGTATAGTATATTATATGTGTTATATTCTGTAACTTGCTAAGCAATTTAGCAATCACAGTCTATATTCTACACTGAGAAAACAAATTTCTTGTTTGGTATTCTGATAACTTCTGAAAAGATTTTAGATATGAAACACCCAGCAATAACCTTATGCTTAAACTGAGATGTGGTAAAAATTTAAATTAAGCCCTAGGTTTTTTTCAAATTGTTTCAGTCTGGAATTTTTTCATTCATAGCTATGACCTTCAGCTGCTGAGTGATTTCAGTGAATTTGACACTTTTCAAAGGAGATTTTTATATAATATGCATATTATGAGTCAGATCTCACATTAAATGAAAAATATTTCCTTGGAGATTGACTACCTACATTATTTTTCTGTTAGTACCTACTAGCAGGATATCGTTTATTTAGGACAAATTTTACGAAACTAGATATTAAGGTTTATTTCAAAGCTCTCTGAAATCCGTTCTCTACTTACAACAAAATAACTCATCTAAGTAAGCTTGTTTAAAACAAAGGCTTAACTATAATATATAACAGCATTCTTTTCACTTTCATACTTATTAAACATGCATAATGCTCATAATATGAACAACGAACTGGCAATGATTTTTAAATGCTCATGGTGATAGCTAGCTGAAATGTCTTGCCAGATAAGCTAGAGGTTTGGGCTCTCTTTGGGGAAAATAGGCTATGCTTGTTTCTGTGGTCTGAGTGAGAACTCCCAAAATTCTATGTTAAAACCTAACCTCCAAGGTGATTGTATTAGGAGGTGGGTACTGTAAGGGGAGGTGATTAGGTCATGAGGGCAGAGCCCCCATGAATAGGATTAATACCCTTATGAAAGAGGCCTGAGAGAGGTCCCTTGAACCTCTTTAGCCCTACGAGGATGCAAGATGTCTGTGACCAGTAAGAGAGTTCTCACCCAACCATGCTGACACCCTGATCTCAGGCTTCCAGCCTTTCAACTTGTATCTTGTATCTTGTTATAGCAGTCTGGACAGACTAAGACACTTATGATTGTCCCAAAGCCCTAGGATGTGGAACAAGGATTTCTAAAAAAAGAATTTTTGTATTATTTGATCTCTCCCCCTATTGAGGCCTCAAAATCTCCATTTATTAATTCTTTGCCTAATTTTTTTTAATTTCCTAATTTATTATTTCTTGCCTGATTTCCTTGGCTATAAACTCCAGTACAATGTTGAGTAATGATAGCAAAAGCATATACCCTGTTGTGTTCCTGATTGTTGGAGGAAAGCTATTGGTCTTTAACCTTTAAGTATAATGTTTGCTGTGGTCATTCCATAGATGTTAGCAGGGTGAATATGCAGTCTTGTATTCTTAGTTTGTTGAGTATTTCTCATCTGAATGGGTATTGAATTATGTCACATGCTTTTTCGTGTTTGTATTGTGATGACCATGTGGCTTTGTAGTTTATTCTTTTAATAAACTCAGGTTCAGTAACCATGTTTGGATATGTCTAAAAACCTAAAATTATGTTCCCAAGATTTAGAAATATGGACCCTGGCATTTGAACCCTTTGCCTTACTGCTATCATCTTCACTTTCCACAATATCGTGGAGCAAAATGGACAGGTTGTTGTTATATTTTGCCTTTCTTTTTTTTTTTATTTTTTTTTCAACATTTATTTATTTTTGGGACAGAGAGAGACAGAGCATGAACGGGGGAGGGGCAGAGAGAGAGGGAGACACAGAATCAGAAACAGGCTCCAGGCTCTGAGCCATCAGCCCAGAGCCCGACGCGGGGCTCGAACTCCCGGACCACGAGATCGTGACCTGGCTGAAGTCGGACGCTTAACCCAGGCGCCCCAATATTTTGCCTTTCTAACTAGTGTGATGTTTATTGGTCAACTTGATTGGACCACATGATCCCCAGTTATTTGGTCAAATATTATTCTGGATGTTTCTGTGAAGGTGTTTTAAATAACATTAACATTTTAACCTGTAGAGTAAAGCAGATTGCCCTCCATGATGTAAGTGAACCCTATCCAGTTATTTGAAGGCTTGAATAGAACAAAGCAACCAACTCTTCCCCAAGTAAGAGAGAATTCTCTAGCAGATTGACTTTGGATTTCATCTGAAACATCAGCTCTTCCTGTCTGCAGGGCCTTCTAACTGGAACACCAGCTGTTTCTGGGTCTTCAGCTTGCTGGCCCACCCTAAAGGTTGGACTTGGCAGCCTCTATAATCTTGTGCGCCAATTCCTTAAAATAAATGTCTTTCTAGAAATATGTTTTATTGATTCTATTTTTCTGCAGAACCCTGAAGACAAGTAGCAAGGAATCCCCTGAATCCTATCCTTCTCCTTCTTATCTCAACCTCAAAGATTGATGGCATGCAGGGAGATAAGCATTAGGAATTTCCAAATGATTTTAACCATTATACAGTAACCCACAAATTAGAGAACTTCAATAAAATGTTTGCCTTATGTAGTTGAGATGAATGTAGTGTTCAGACACGTAAAACCTAAGTGTCCTTAAACTGTTTCTGTACTTGACAGAATTTTTTTTCCATCTTTTGGTTTATTAACATCAAAACATTAATCACATCAACATTAGAATTCCTGACTGGGGAAAAATTCTGCATTTTCTATATGCAAATTCTTTACTCACCAATCATCATCACTGCTTTCTAAAGTCTTTCATGGAGATATTAAATATATATACGTACTCTCTTTAGCCATCTCTAGTAATCGCATACGATATACCAAAAGTTTGCTAGCCTGTTTCATAGTTATATACATTGTTAAAAAAACAAAAGGAATAATTACTATATTATCTAGGTTTTCTTATAAGTTTCATAAATGGTGAAATAATATAAAAACTATTCCTCAATCATTTGTTATTTGAAATTGAGACTTCATGCATTTAGTTTTTTCATTTGTTAATTGAACAACTGATGAATAAGCAATCTGTTTGAAGTCTAGTATATGGCTTTGAGAAATAGATGAAGAAGACAGGCTCCATTCTTCCCACAAGTGGCATAAACAAAAGAAGTTCTGTTAATTGGAGAATAATTTGTGATTAAATAATGAATTAAAATAATATATACATATATACAGACTTTTTTTTAAGTTTTGGAATGAAACTACTTAAAAATCACCATGAGTGAAGAAATGTACAATTTTAATCTTTTTTAATTGATGTTTTAAAATTAAATTGGAGGGGCGCCTGGGTGGCGCAGTCGGTTAAGCGTCCGACTTCAGCCAGGTCACGATCTCACGGTCCGTGAGTTCGAGCCCCGCGTCGGGCTCTGGGCTGATGGCTCAGAGCCTGGAGCCTGCTTCCGATTCTGTGTCTCCCTCTCTCTCTGCCCCTCCCCCATTCATGCTCTGTCTCTCTCTGTCTCAAAAATAAATAAAACGTTAAAAAAAAATTTAAAAAAAAAAAATAAAATTAAATTGGAAAATGATTTTAAATTATACTTATTAAAACAATAAATGAGTACAAAGATTTTCATCATTATTATGTTATTAAATTTTCCAGTCAAATGTATATTCATCTTTTAATAAGTCAAAAACACAGAATTATTTTTTAAAAGAAAGGACATTATTCTATTTGTATATCTTCTTGCACCCTTTCTGAAGTAACCTTAGAAAATTATTTGGTATATTTCCTCTATTATATGTATACAAATGTACCCAAACATATATGTATATTTAGATTTGACCCCCACCCCCCCTCCACACACATCAATTCACAATTCTTTGAGTGAAGTCACCTTAGGTATATTCATAGGTATTTAATCTCAATGCTTAGCAAGGTCCTAAAAGTTATGTTTGTGATAACATACATACAAACATTACACTTTGCAGAAGTGTAAATGATTAAAAGATGCTTTAAATTTTTTTTAAATGTTCTGAGGAGGTTTACATTGATTCTTTCCATTGAAGAAAACTACAGAATCAAATTCAACATGTGAATATGTCAGATAATATGTTTGGGATTGAAACACACCCTTAACCAAAAATAGTGTATATATAATAAACAATATTTCATGTGAGTAATATTATTTATTAGATCTGTCTCAGAAACCTAGTTTGTTGAGGCAGAAACAGATGGTACTATTCCCTTGCCTGAAACTTAGAAATCCAAGACAGGGAGAAAGGAAGGGGGTTGGAAGGGAAGAAGGAGGGAGAAAGAAAGAAAAGGCAAGAAAAATGGGGAAAAAAAAGAGAGGAAGGAGGAAAGAAGGAAGGAGGAAGGAGATACATATTTAACTGGTGCTCTTTTGATGCTAGATCCCTGATAAGTCTCAGTGGTAGCTCACTATGGTCTTTTGGAATAAGATTAAATCCCTTCAAAAACCTACATGAAACAGCCATTCTATAAAATTTTTGTACCACATTTCACATAGACTGCCTTCCCTCCTACATGTTGTTGCCATTTTATCCCCCACTTGGTGTATACTCACTTCCACCAAATGTAATTTAAAATATATCTTCTACTAGCTCTCAAACTATCTTGACTTTATCTTCTACTCAGTGGCCTTCAGAACCAAGGCAATTTAGATTTTTAAATTCTAAGTAACTTTATTTTTATTTTTTTGTAATGATGTAATTAAATGTGATATTTAATATCTATCCTGTTTTTAAATGAAAATTATTTAGCACATGGAATCAACCATGCATCATGTACATTTTATCCACCTGTGTTTTAGTGTTATTTTGTATTAGAAAATGAAAAAAATACTGATATGAAATATGTGCCTAGGCAATTATGTTTCCCGAATTTTTAAGTGATGTTTAGTTTTAAAGTTTTCAAATTGAAAAATATTAATGTACTAAAATGAATATTTTAAATTTTATTGTGAGAATGTTTAATATGAAATCTACCTTCCCAATAAACGTTTAAGTGTAAAATACAATATTTTTATCTATAGGCACAGTGTAATTCAGCAGATCTCTAGAATTTATTCATCTTGTATAACTGGAATTTCATATCCTATTTTTTAGCAATCCTCCATAACCCTTTTCCCATAGCCCTGGCAACCATGATTTTAATCTCTGCTTCTTTGAGTTTGATTATTTTAGATACTTCTACAAATTGAATTATATAGTGTTTTTCCTTCTGTGACTGGTTTAGTTTGTTTAACATAATGTCATCAAGGCTTATCCCTGTTGTTGCAGATTGCAAGATTTCATTTTTTAAGGCTACATAATATTCCATTATATACATACATGCACATATGTATACACATACATATATATACATATATATGTATGCATCTATACATACACATACATATATACATATATATGTATGTGTGTGTATCTATTATATATATATACACACACATACATATATGTACACACACACACACACACACACACACACATACGACATTGTAAAAATCCATTCATCTGTCAATGGATATTTACTTTGTTTCCATGTCATGGATATTTCAAATACTGCCAAAATACACAAATCTATATGTCAGTTCTATGGATTTTTATATTTGCAAACATTTGGGCACACAACAGAAAGAGCACCCAAAGGCATGCTCTTGCCTCCTCCTGGTCAATTCTCTCCCCAATAAACAACTGCCATTACTCGGATTAGTCTGCTAATGATCTTCCTATAAATGGAATCATGAATATGTATTCTCATATTTATTGTTTCTTTTCTTTAAAGTCACTCAATTCATCCATATTTTTAATGTTATAAGCTTATGATTTTTTATTAAATAAAACTATGATAAATATTTTTGTTCACATATTTTTGCTATAAATCTGATTTTGAATAGTTTCATTGGAGGATAATCTATAGGTAAAAGGATATAAAATTTTTTAATGATAAAAAAGTTTTCAGAATGACTATTTCAATTTACACCCCACTAATAATGTATTTTGTGACAGTATATATTTTTATTAGAGTCCTTAAGATATTTCCAGTCCAAGATATTTGAGGTTTTACAGTATGTACAGTACTCATAAAACAGAAACTACCCAAAGTTTGTAATTATATCTTACTTTCTTTTATACTTTCCTATTTCATGTTCTAAAATATTCAGTAGTGCTTAGTATTGAATTAGCACATTGAATATGTTTTTGAATGTCTAAAGAAATAAATAATGGAATACAGTACGATTTTTAAGGTTGAGTGCACCTTTAAAAATGAGAGCTGAAATAAGAAGAGTGGATATAACTAAGCTACACTAAAAAGGATGACTGAAGCACATTGTTTAATGGCTTCATATGTTTTTATCATTTGTGACTCCAGGTTTCTCTCTACAGGCAATATTATCTTGTGTGTTTAAATTGTTTCATTATTATGGACAAATGATTAAAAATTCTGCTGAGCTGTGAAGCAGTTATCTGGGGATAGAAAAAGCAAGAGATTAGAAAATATTACTGAGGGATTATAAATATCTAATAATACTAAACTGGTCTATAATTACCTCTATGGGAGATAATTTTACAGAATAAAATGATAGTATTAGAATAAACAAAAGATTGCACTACATCAACATGTTCTTTTTAAATATAATTATTTCCTAAGGACAAATCCAAGTCATCTTTTTTTCATTATGACATTTCTGTTTGCAATACATTTGACTATGATATGCCTTCTTGATGGTTGGTTTTTGTTGAATCTGATGGGATTTCTCTGTGCTTCCTGGATTTGGATGTCTGTGTCTTCCCCCAGGTTAGGAAAGTTTTCCGCAATGATTTGTTCACAAAACCTTCTACCCCCTTTTCTCTCTCTTCATCTTCTGGGACCCCTATGATTCTGATGTTCTTTTTTAATGAGTCACCAATTTCTCTAATTCTTAAATCGTGCTCTTTTGCCTTAGTCCCCCTTTTATCTGCTTCATTATTCTCTGTAAGTTTGTCCTCTATATCGCCAATTTGCTGCTCTGCCTCATCCATCATTGCCGCTGTGGGAATCATTCAAGACTGCAGCTCAGTTTTAGCATTTTTTATTTCATCCTGACTAGCT
Source organism: Prionailurus bengalensis (assembly GCF_016509475.1). NCBI lineage: Eukaryota > Metazoa > Chordata > Mammalia > Carnivora > Felidae > Prionailurus > Prionailurus bengalensis. Next base: position 149,636,060 of record NC_057343.1, on the reverse strand, counting down.
TTTACTTCTTTTATCTCCGCAGAAAGGGATGCTAATCTATTTTCAACCCAGGCTAGTATTCTTATCATGATTCTAAATTCTGGTTCAGACCTCTTGCTTTTATCTTTGTTGATTAAGTGTCTGGCTGTTGTTTCTTCCTGCTCTTTGTTTTGGGACGAATTCATTGATTTTGTCATTTTGAATAAAGAAAAGGAATTAATAAGGTTAAAAAAATTAAAATAAAAAAATTAAAAACAATACACACACACACACCAAAATCAAATGAAGGATGGTAGATCCTGGGTGTGTTTTGGTCTGGTTGTTTAAAGGAGGTTGATAGATTAGAGATAAAAGGGGGAACAACAAAAATAAAAAGAAGAAAAAAAGGAAAGCATTTGAAAATTTGAAAAATTAATACAATGAAATAGAATAAAAGGAAATGATGAAAGTAAAATCAAATTTGAAAAATTTACAAAAAAGTAAAAAATATTGTAGAAAAAATTAAAAATATTTTTAATAAAAATTGAAAATAAAAGTAATTTTTTTCTTTCTGTATTCAAGAAAAAGAAAAGACACAAAACAGAAAAAAATTGAATAGGTGGATGACCAGCAAATAGACTGAAATACAATTGAAAGTACATCGTTTTCCCCAAGAAGTTAAACTATGAAGCACTTTATAGTCCATAAACTAAGCAGACACAGAGATTTGTGGTGTTCCTGAAGAGCGAGGTTGGCCCAGTTGGTCAGGGATTAGTGTAATGGATCCATTCTCCACTAGATGGCTCTGCATAGCTTACTGGGCTGGATTGTTGTGGCGCTTGTAGGTGTGTATGTGCATGTGCAGGAGGGGTGAAAATGGCATCACCCAGCTATCCAGTCTCTAGTATGGGAACTCTGTTCTCCCCGATCAGCAATCGTGTGCCCGTCTTTTGTCTCCGGCCTCCTTCTACTCCCTACTTTTACACTGTCTGTGACCAAGCCATCAGGTTGCCAGGCAGCACCTCCCTCCTGAGTTTTAAATAAGATGCAGCTGTGTTTCCCTACCCCTCACTTCTGGGGGGCTGCAGGTTTGACCTGTCTTGACCCTCTGTGGGATGGTCTTACCGAGCAATGGCCAGGTGCTGGCTGCACCTAGGGACGTTCGTGGGACTGGCACCAGGCTTCATTCTGGCAACATTCTGGCACCAGTCTTCACCCTAATGACCTTGTTCCAGCACCAGCAAGTATGGTTGTTCTCTGGGGTTTGCCTGTGGGGGGCTGTACAGCCTCTGCTAAATGTCCTCCCAGCAGGGGAACTGCCTCTCCCCATGTGGCCTGAAGACCCCCAGACATCACTCTGCTCCTGGGGGTTTGCTCTTCCCACTGGAACACCACCAGGTATTGAGCTGTGGAGTTTTAGACTCTGTGCTCCCCCTGTTTATAGAGTATTAATGGAATTTAAACCCTCCCCTTTCTCCTTTCTACCTTTTTAGTTCAGTCCTTGTGGTGGTTTCCACTTTTTCACTTTGTCTCCAGATGCTTTTGGGGGGTGCTTTTATACTACTCTCCCCCCATATGTCCTTGCCCCACAAACAAAACAGCTCCCTGCCCTCCATGGCTTCTCTTTCTCCCAGTTCACCTCTCCACACTGTGTACCTATTGAGTTCTGTGGTTCAGGTTGTGCAGATTGTTTTGTTAATCCTCAGATCAGTTTTCTAGGTGTGCAGGATGGTTTAGTGTTGATCTGGCTGTATTTCATGGGGGCGAGATGCAAAAAAAACTTCCATGCTGTTCCACCATCTTGGCTTCTCCTCCTCACTTGTTGAATGATTCATCTATGGTTGAATTCATCTATGGTTCAATTAACTAGCATCGTAGTAGAACCTAATGAATTATAAGACCATTCTATATATTGATAAATTTGATTTAACCTTTTTATGTTGATGTTCTTCAGGTTCATTTGTCCCATATTTACAATTAGTTTAGTAAGCTGATTTAATATTGTACAATTTTGACAATTTAATTTTCAAGTGGTCAAATAAATGATCAAGTATATTATTATAAGATTGCTCATTCATAATAAATTCTCTGAAGTGAATAAATTATACAAGATGAGGATTAAGAATAGATGAGAATTGGGGTGCCTGGGTGGCTCAGTTGGTTAAGCATCTGCCCCTCCCTTGTTCTTGCTCTCTCTCACAAATAAGCTTAAAAAAAAGATTCACGAGAATTTAGAATGAATAATAAAGCAAGTTAAATTTATGTCAATATGAATATTTAAGGTATATGTTGATCATGGTTAACGTTCTACCTTATATTTCGTATAGACTAGTTAAATTATATATTTTATAGATAGAAATATATCTTGTATGAGATTAAAATTGGTAATAATTAATTTGGTTTTGTATTATTACCATTAATTTCCTTATGCCCTTTTATTTTGTATCAGCTGAATTAAATTGAGATGTCAGTTTGAGAGTGCTTAATCCAGTATTGTGTCTCCCATTTACTTACTATAGTTCTTTTTACATGGTAATTTTACCTCAGATTAATATTTCTTTTAACTATTTATTGATAGTCAGTTAAAATATAGCAGTTAAGTGTTTTGAGTATTTGAAAAGCAAATTGTAGATATAGGCTGTCATAGACTCTGGATCTAAAGTTCTCTACTGTCTAGCAAAAGAGCGGGATGCAGAATTGAAAGTGAGAGATGCCTAATGTCCGGAAAAAGACAAGAGCCCCAAATAAGGGTTTTGCCCCGTGTTTATTAGGATCAGAAGGCTTACAAATTGGCGGTGGACATGCACAAAGGGACAATGAATCTGTGATCATTAACTTGTGACACGAGGGAAAGGGGGTCTTGAGGATATTTGTGGTTAGGGGTTTGGGTTAATACCAAACAAAATCCGGGAGTTGGGTAGTCACCTCCCTATTCCTAGCACCTTTGTACCTCCCTATCCTCGAGGTGCCTTTGAATCCCCCTATTCTTGGTGTGCCAATCTGGTTTACCCAAACTTGGGTGTGAGCGTTTTATGACTTTGTATTTCTTTATGCCTTGTTAACCCATTGGTGTAAACTCAGGGGATTCCTAAGCTTATGCCCCATAATAGGCCAACTGTAGGATGCTCCCAATGTAAAAAATGGACTCAAAAATGTATATTCCAAATTATTCCAAATTGAAAATTTAGCCTTAGGATAGTCCTGAATATTCAAACATGGTGAATTCGTTAAAAAAATGAAATCCCCTACCTTTATACCTAGAGCCAAACATTCGATAAGGTCGAAAGCATATAGCTCTACTTAATTTCTTATGTTTTATAAGCATTTTGCTTTGGGGCTTCTATTCAGGAGTGGGTAAAAAAAAGTCTAGATAGATCAGAATGCATTCTTAATGCATTTTTCCATTTGACTACAAGCAGAAGTACATTTTAAAAATTAAATTAAAATAGTACCCAGAAGCATATTCCATCAAGGTTCTCCTCTCAACTTATAAGGTTATGTGGGTTTGTGTTGTATAGAAATTACTGTTTTGATTTTTACTACACTGTGAAAGAGAAAATCTGATAATTACTTTGGCAGAAAATTAAATTTAAAAAGATAAATATATGAAAAGATACTTTATCTATGACCAATATGCCATTTCTTTCAAATCTGGTGAAACAAATCCTGAACTTTACTTAAATATATTTTAGGTATTATACAACATAAATGAATGTTATGTAGTTTGATACATTGCCCTCCATTGCCTGATAGTGATGATGAGCAATCATTTTTCATTGTAAAATGATTCAAAATAATTTGGACAGACAAAGCCATTAGATTTTTCTAGGTGGTAAGATTGACACAAATGATTAGGTGCAGCTAAAAGTATTGCTTTTCCATAATCTTGCTTTCAGATATACAATAGCAATTTTCTGACCAAATTTTGTAACACAACGAAATCTTTTTTGTGTCTGTGTGGGCAGGTTTGGTCATATGACCTACAGTTACTGGTAAGATTTCATCAAGTCCCAGCTCTCTGTTGCTTTGGGTTTTCTGATTAAAATTTGCATGAATGTCTAATTATTAGAATTAAAACAAAAAACAAAAAATCAAAATAAACAAGTTACTTGGTCCACTGGATCCTCATACTCTCTCATGCAAAGATAAAGGGAATTTTTACTTTATGCAATTCATAGTTTTGAATGTCATTAAGTCCACTCATAAAAAATCCTTGATGCTGAGTAACAAGCTACTCATTTCACCAGTGATATTTTTGTTGTCATATTTAACAAACAAAAGTATGGGCATCCTATATCATACACCTGAAACTATTTTTACATTGTATGTTAACTAACTGGAACTTGGATAAAATATTAAAAAAATAAATAATAATCAGATAGTACAAATAATACACAACTATAAAAAAAACAAAAATGAAAATATAAATATGCCCTATGAAATAATTGGGGCATATTTACCCTAAAAATTCATTCTCTGTTTCAGCAGAAATTTGAAGTTAATTGATGCCCTCTATTTTATCTGGTAACTCTATACCCATTTCTAACACTTATTATGACATTAGCAAAGCCTATGTTGTGGATCATTTATTCTTGCAATAAAAATAAAGCATGTACTATGGGTAAAGCTTTGTTATAGGCTTTGGATATATGTTATGAATATAAGAGAAAAAATTCTTTGCTCAAAAAAAGTATGTTCTATTGGGGAAGACTAACATCAAACACTAAATGCCTATATTAAATAGCAGATTAAAGAGCTATGAAGAACAACACAATAAATGGGAATTGGAAAGTACAGTGAAATTATTAAAATGAGGCAGATTGTTATGGGAGAATATTTGCATTTATTCCTCTTGGGCATATATCAAGTAATAAACTTGTTAGGTTGAAGTGAATGTTTAAGTTTAAAATTTTTAGAGCATATCACACCATTCTCTAAATGTACTATATTATAAGCTGAAAATTAATGTGTAAACATTTATTTGTAATGCATCCTTGTCAACATTTGATTTTATAATTCTTTTCAATTTTGCAATTCTAATATACAAGAAGTTTATAATTTCTAATGATTTTGATAAAATATTTCTTCTATGAAACGCTTGTTGAGGTCTTAGGCACACTTTTTACTTATTTTTTGTTTTATTTTACGGCATTTAAAAATATATATTTTACTGATATGGTTGGCCTTAGGTCTACTATTATGTAATTGGTTTTCTCTGATATTTTCTTCCTTGCTTGTTTTTTGTTAGTTTGTTTCTCTTTCATTCTCCTCTTAAATGAATCAATTAAGTTCTCTTTTGGTAGTTTAGAATTGCTTTTGCTTCTAAATTATGAACTCTACAATATATTGCTATCTCGTGTTTTCAGTAGGCAGTATTCTCTACAATGTATTTTCAAATACTCTTTAATTTGGTCCACACCTTTACTCTCTTTAGTTCCCCTTTTCTCTTTATAGAATTGTAAATTCATACTTCAACCTGATATTATTTTCTTTTAACCTGAAAAACTTTTATCATTCCTTGTGGTGCAAGTCTGCAGGTTCTAAACAAGAACAAAGGAAGTGCCTGTGTCATCATTTAGTTTTACTTTTAAGAGTTATTATAATATAAGTTATTATATTTTTATCTAGGTGATTATATTTTTCTTGGGTCTTTTTTCTTTTCCAAACTTTAAAGGTGATCTTCCATTATTTGTGGTTTTCACTGTTTCTAATAAAATGTTGGATGATGATGATGATGATGATGATATCTCTGATTGTAATTTGTTATTTTTGTTTCTAGCTTTTTGTAAAATTTTTTTTTCAACGTTTATTTATTTTTGGGACAGAGAGAGATAGAGCATGAATGGAGGAGGGGAAGAGAGAGAGGGAGACACAGAATCGGAAACAGGCTCCAGGCTCTGAGCCATCAGCCCAGAGCCCGACGCGGGGCTGGAACTCACGGACCGCGAGATCGTGACCTGGCTGAAGTCGGACGCTTAACCGACTGCGCCACCCAGGCACCCCTGTTTCTAGCTTTTTAAAAGACATTTTGATTGTCTTTGATTTTCAGCAGCTTTTAGTATGTTTTTCCTTTTTTTCCTCTTGATCTTGAATCTGTGGGTAAATATCATTAATTAATTTTGGAAAATCCTGAGACATTATAGCTTTTAAAACTTTTTCTCCCATTCTTTCTTTCTTTCTCTATAAACCCAGTGCCATGTAGATTGGAATCTTGACATCTTTTCATGTTTGTTTCCATCTCCATTTTTCTTTCTTTGTTTTTTCTTTAATTTGTTTATTAGATTAGCTGGATTCTATCAATCTGCATACAAGTCACTTATATTTTCTTTGCCTTATCTACTAATATGCCCAAATGATTTTTAATATGAAATATTATAGGTTTTCTAAAAGTTTCATTTCATTTGGTTATTTAAAACTTCTCTTTCTATGCTGAAATTCCCTATGTATTTTTTGACTCACTATGTTATTTATTCATTTTTTTAATTTCCACCATTTCCTGGGTAATCCTGCATGCCATCTTTTACTGTCAGGTTTTATTTTTCTTTGAATATCGTTCACATTTACCTGCTAGTTCACATCCACCAGACATTTGGCATGATATAATAGCAGAGAAGAAAATATTTTCTTTTGATAGGGTCTTACACTTTTCTTCAAGATTTCTGGAGGCAGAATTTCTTCCACTTAATAAAAATTGAACTGAGTCACAGCTGCAATGTGAATTTAGTGTCTGTTCTGTACTGAGTTCCTACGTCATGGGTGGAATGAGGACTTCTTCTAGCCGGACTTGGGATCACAGCACCTTAAAACTAAAAGATTTCTCTGAATTGTCCTTCTCTGCACCAATTCACACATAATAGCAAAATCTCATAGGGGAAGCTTGAAATTTGAGACATTAGCCTTTTCTCAAGGACACTGGCTGTAACGGAAGTTCATCTCTTCCTTGCCTTTACAAAGTATCTTCTTATCATTCTTGTACCTTCTTTCCTATGGTAAGTTTGTTTTTCTGTCCACTAGTGTCTTCAGAAATAAAAGGAGGCTCTGCTGTACTCACCTAGAAGGAGCTCAATCCCTTATGTCTGTAAGCTCTGTTTGTATTCAGTTCTTTAATTTTTAAAATTCTGATTACATAAATTACATGGTATTTTCCTACTGTAATGGTAGAATTGTTGGTTTACATAAATATCTGCCTTCTAGCTGGAAACAATTGAGCTTTTTTTTTTCCTTCTGGAATGTATGTATACATGTATGCATGTATATAAGGGCAGTATGACATAAGGGTGGAAAAAAAGAGCTGGAAACCACATAGTGGGGACTTTAAAAATTTGGTAAGGTTTCCAGTTCCCTAGATTTTATTTAATAGACAACAGAAATAATCCAAATATTTTTAGGCAACTCTAATAGAAATATACATTAAGATAAAATGATAAGACCAGATAGAGAAATAATTAAATGAAAGGATAAAGAAGATGAGAAAGCTTTTCAAGAAAATGATTAAAATGTGAATATATATATATTTATTTATTTATTAAATAATATTAATATATATTATTTATTTCTTGTAGGTAAATTCTAGACTTGATTTAATCTATGTTCAACATGAACACATTCATACTCACTTCCTTAGTTGCCCTATAGATATTTTACAAATAGTTTAACATATATCTTGTTTTACATATAACTATATAATAGTACAGATGAGGCCTAGAGGCTAGGAAAGAGAAAAAATTACTTTTGATATATATATTTTTTATTTTGTTCTGCATAAAAGGAATATTTTCTGAACTAGTTCCCAAGTGTTAATAATTGAAGATAAATTATTTTATGGTAATTCACAATTCTTGCTACTTTTTCTGGTTCAATATTTTTAGTAATTTATTTATCAATATATGGGGAAAAGTTTGGAAGTAACTGAAAATCAAAAATCAGTCTTTTTTATAACTTCCCCAAGCTCACATATTACCTTTTCTTCCATTTCAGAAAACTTACTGTCTTGTTTTCTATGTTTGGTGAACTTACACAATGAAAAAAGTGTAGTCCTCAGAAAAAGGTTAATATCAGCCATTGACACCAATTTAAATATTTAAGTTAATGTATGGTTTTTGGAATGTTTACCTTTTGTGCTTATCTGAAGCAAGAGTTCAAAGTTATTGCTTTCTTTTAAAACAAAATCACCAGACAATATAATGGTTCAGTTCTCCAAACTATCCATGGGATGCATGGACTAGTGTGTAAATCAGGCCATTGTCCTCACCCATTTTCTATGCAGTTGATATGAGGTTAAAATGAATCCCAAGGAAAATCTATATAAATAATAGTGAAAGTGCTGTGTTTTCACTCATGGCAAAAAGTTAGGAATCATATTATTTTTCTTTTTTTTTTTTTTAAATTTTTTTTTCTTTTTTTTTTCAACGTTTTTATTTATTTTTGGGACAGAGAGAGACAGAGCATGAATGGGGGAGGGGCAGAGAGAGAGGGAGACACAGAATTGGAAACAGGCTCCAGGCTCCGAGCCATCAGCCCAGAGCCTAACGCGGGGCTCGAACTCACGGACTGTGAGATCGTGACCTGGCTGAAGTCGGACGCTTAACCGACTGTGCCACCCAGGCGCCCCAGGAATCATATTATTTTTCTTAAATATGTGTGTGGAACTATATATTTTGCAGCAGTTAGCACTGATGTTCAAGAAATTATAATTTTGTTTTCAAAAGGTTAGTGGAAAATGTACATTCAGCTCTTGGTATTTTCTTCATTTTGTCTATCATCTGAGGTGAAATGAAGGTTGCATTCAGAGTTCTGAACAAAAAAATAAAAATAAAAAGAAAAGCAAACTTTTGGGACAAGGGCTATGGTATACAAACAACACTGATACATTAGTCCTCATTTTCTAAGTTTGTCTCTTTAGGACACCCTTAAAGAGAGTGTCTTTGTTCCTTTCAAATCAAACTTGAGTGCAGATTTTTTTGAAATGTATTAACCCCGGTGTTCAGGTTTCCTTTGTCTGGATGTTCCAGCCAGCCATCTTGCTCTAAAGCTCTTTCTCTATGTAATAGAATCTTGAGGCTTGCTTTTTAATTTTTTTAATTGAGTATTTTTATTAATAAAGTTTTAAATGTATGCTGGAAGACAGTTTTTATTTACTCTTACTTCTGTGTTTCGTATTTTTGTGCTCTGCCTAAAATATCTTGACCTACCAACAAGTTGCAAAAATAGTGTTCTTTATTTTGTTCTGAAAGCTTCAACTTACAGATTTTACATTTGGGTTTGTTATCATCCACAGATTAAGTTTTTATATATTGAATGAAGTCACTGGCCATTTATTCCAATGGAAACTCAGATTTCCTGTTTGCACTTAAATTTAATTCAATCTTTCTAAAAAATTATATTGACTCTATATGTAGTTCCTTTTCTGTATCCTATTCTTTTCCATTTATCTATTTGCTTGTTTTGTAGTCATATTATGCTGCCTTAATAATTTTTATTTTAAAAATAAGTTTTGAAACCAGGTAGTGTAAGTCCTCTAATTTTGTGCTTAAAAAAAGTTTTTTTTTACAATTTGATTTTATATTATTTTATTTTTCCAATATTTTTATTTTTATTTATTTATTTTTAATTTACATCCAAATTAGTTAGCATATAGTGCAGCAATTATTTCAGGAGTAGATTCCTTAATGCCCCTTACCCATTTAGCCCATCCTCCCTCCCACAACCCTTCCAGGAACCCTCTGTTTGTTCTCCATAATTATCAGTCTGTGATGCTTTGTCCCCCTCCCTGTTTTTATATTATTTTTGTTTCCCTTCCCTTATGTTCATCTGTTTTGTCTCTTAAAGTCCTCGTATGAGTCAAGTCATATGATATTTGTCTTTCTATGACTGACTAATTTCACTTACCATAATACCCTCCGGTTCCACCCACGTAGTTGCAAATGGCAAGATTTCATTTTTTTTTTGATTGCCAAGTAATACTCCATTGTGTAAACATGCACCACATCTTTATCCATTCTTCCATCGATGGACATTTGGGCTTTTCCATACTTTGGCTATAGTTGATAATGCTGCTATTAACATTGGCATGCATGTGTCCCTTCAAAACAGGACACCAGCATCCCTTGGATAAATACCTAGTAGTGCTGGAAGCCGAGCTATCCAACCAGCCTGATGGCAGCACCTGGGTGGATGACGGATAGGGACTGCAGGGCGGCCCACCAACAGTGAAGCTTCTTGTACTCCCGCTTTCAGGTAATTTGGCCTTAATAAAAGTACCTGGGGAATTGTCTGTTGGGGAAATTGCCCTCGACAGGCCCCCTGGGAAAAGAACCATTGGGAAAAGAAAATAAGGTTCTCCAAGGAAATTGTGCAGCCCTACATCTAGCCCTTGCCACCCCCTATGAAGACTCCTCTACCTAAAGGAAAGATAGCCCCATATATTTCCCAAGCAAGGAGCAGACAAATGGGCTTGAAAGCCCCACTCCAGCAACTAAGGAATGGATCTATCAGCACAAGTTACTCCAACGCCTAGGCCCACTTGGCCCCCAGGAGGCATTCCAGATGATGGTTGAACCTATTCGGTTAAAGTACAGAATGGTTCATTAGTTCCTAGGTGCGTTGTCTCTCTGAGAATGCACAAGGCATGGGTTCCTAAGGCCCTCTTGGCCCCCTCTTGGCCCCTTGGATCCAGGCAAACACTTTCATTCCTCAAACCACAAATGGTTTGGGAAAACAACTAAGAGGTCCTGTCCCTGTAACTGTTCCACTTGAGGTACTGAGAGATAGATGACCTTTCATGAAAACAAGAAAGAAAATGCTCTATAGATTATAGATAAACGTAGATACATGAAGAAAATAATGTAAGAAATTAATCAATAAGCAAAGGGCAGGAGGGAACATTATGAGAAAATAACGATGTTATTCCTTAAAGGGTGAAAACACATAGGAATATTTTTAGAATTAACTAATGCCAGAAAACATAGGTGACACACGCTACAAGGAAATTTATAACAAATATAATGCCACGTTTGTCACAACAAAGTGGACAGTCCAACACAGTGCTGTTGTCTGTGTCCATTTTTATTTCTGTTTTATTTTATTTTCACTTTTTCGTTGACGCTGTTCATTCTTCGGGAACCCCTGGACCTGGTGGAGCTACACTCTGGCATAGTAGTGCAATTGCTGGATCCTAGGGTAGTTCTATTTTTAGTTTTTTGAGGAACCTCCATACTGTTTTTCCAGAGTGGCTGCACCAGCTTGCATTCCCACCAACAATGCGAAAGATCCTCTCTCTCCACATCCTCGCCAACATCTGTTGTACTATGAGTTGTTGATGTTAGCCATTCTGACAGGTGTAAGGTGGTATCTCATTGTGGTTTTGATTTGCATTTCCGTGATGATGGGTGATATGGAGCATTTTTTCATGTGTCGGTTGGCCATCTGGATGTCTTCTTTGGAGAAGTGTCTATTCATGTCTTTTCCCCATTTCTTCACTGGATTATTTGGTTTTTGGGTGTAGAATTTGATAAGTTCTTTCTAGATTTTGGATACTAACCCTTCATCTGATATGTCATTTGCAAATACCTTCTCCCATTATGTTGGTTGCCTTTTAGTTTTGCTGATTGTTTCCTTCGCTGTGCAGAAGGTTTTTATTTTGATGAGGTGCCAGTAGTTCATTTTTGCTTTTGTTCCCTTGTGTCTGGAGACATGTTGGGTAAGAAGTTGCTGCGGGCAAGATCAAAGAGGTTTTTGCCTGCTTTCTCCTCGAGGATTTTGATGGCTTCCTGTCTTATATTGAGGTCTTTCATCCATTTTGAGTTTATTTTTGTGTTTGGTATAAGAAAGTGGTCCAGATTCATTCTTCTGCATATCACTGTACAGTTTTCCCAGTACCATATGCTGAAGAGACTGTCTTTATTCTATTGGATATTGTTTCCTGCTTTGTCAAAGATTAGTTGGCCATACGTTTGTGGGTCCATTTCTGGGTTCTCTACTCTGTTCCATTGATCTGAGTGTCTGTTCTTGTGCCAGTACCATACTGTCTTGATGATTACAGCTTTGTAGTATAGCTTGAATCCTGCTTTGGTTTTCTGTTTCAAGACTGTTTTGGCTATTAGGGGTCTTTTCTTGTTCCACACAAATTTTAGGATTATTTGTTTTAGCTCTGTGAAGAATGCTGGTGTTATTTTTATTTTGATAGGGATTGCATTGAATATGTAGATTGCTTTGGGTAGTATCAACATTTTAACAATATTTGTTCTTCCTATCCAGGAGCATGGAATCTTTTTCCGTTTTTTGTTTTGTGTGTGTGTGTGTGTCTTCTTCAATTTCTTTCATAAGCTCTCTATAGGTTTCAGTGTATATATTATTCACCTCTTTGGTTAGATTTATTCCTAGGTATTTTATGGTTTTGGTGCAATCGTAAATGGGATCAATTCTTTGATTTCTCTTTCTGTTGCTTCATTGTTGGTGTATAGGAATGGAACTGATTTCTGCGTGTTGATTTTATATCCTGCAGCTTTGCTGAATTCATGAATCATTTCTAGCCGTTTTTTGGTGGAATCTTTAGGGTTTTCCATATAGAGTATCATGTCATCTGTGAAGAGTGAAAGATTGACCTCCACCTGGCCAATTTGGATGACTTGTATTTCTTTGTATTGTCTGATTGCAGAGGCTAAGTCTTCCAATACTATGTTGAGTGACAGTGATGAGAGTGGACATCCCTGTCTTGTTCCCGACCTTAGGGGAAAGGCTCTTAGTTTTTCCACATTGAGGATGATATTAGCGTTGTGTTGTTCATATATGGCTTTTATGATCTAGAGATATGATCCTTCTATCCCTACATTCTTGAGGGTTTTTATCAAGAAAGGATGCTGCATTTTGTTAAAGCTTTCTTTGCATCTGTTGAGAGGATCATATGGTTCTTGTCCTTTCCTTTATTGATGTGATGAATCACGTTAATTGTTTTGTGGATATTGAACCAGCCCTGCATCCCGGGAATAAATCCCACTTAGTCGTGGTTCTTCCAATCTTTGAGCATGATATATTTTCACATTTATGTGTATCATCTTTAATTTCCTTCATCATTGTCTTATAATTTTTAAACTACAGATTTTTCACTTCCTTGATTAAATTTATACTTAGGTATTTTGATTCAATTATAAATAGGATTGTCTATTAGTTTCTCTTTTTAATAGCTGATTGTTATGTATAGAAACCCCAAATAACTAAAGCAATCTTGAGAAAGAAGAACAAAGCTTAAGGTATCATGCTCCCTAAGTTCAAAGTGTACTACAAAGCTCTAGTAATGAAAACATTAGGGTACTGGCAAGGAAACAGGCACATAGATCAATGGAATAGCTTAGAGATATAAACCCACACATATATGGTGGTTTAATCTATGACAAAGGAGGCAAGAATACACAATGGGGAAAAGAGTCTCTTCAACAAATAGTATTTGCAAAACTGGACAGTTACATGTAAAAGAATGAAACTGGATCACTATCTCATACTATATACAAAAATAATTCAAAATGGATAAAGATTTGAATGTAAGACCTGATACCATAAAGCTCCAAGAAAAAAGCATAGGCAGTAGGGTTTATTTATAATTATGAAAGTTTGAAGCAATCAAAATGTCCTTCAGTAGATGAATAGATAAACTTAGGTATATCCAGACAACAGAATATTATTCTGAAATAAAAAGAAATGAGCTATAAAACCATACAAAGACATGGAAGAAATTTAAATATGATATTACTAAGTTAAAGAAGACCATCTGAAGGGGCTACATGCTCTATTAACTATATGATATTTTGGAAAAAGCAAAACTGTGGAGACTGTAGAATGATCAGTGGTTGTCAGAAGTTGGGGGAAAGGGACAAATATCTGAAGCACAGACGATTTGTAGAGCAGTGGAAATACTCTGTATGATACTACAATAATATATATATATAATTTTATATATATAACTAATATATAATTTTATATATAGTATATATATATCATTTATATATATATACATATATATATATATATATATATATACACTTTTGTTAGTCTGTAATTTTTCTTTTTGTATCTTAAGCCAATTTTTTTCTTTGCATTTTTTGTAATGATTTGTAGGATTTCCTGTTATTTTTTGGACAGTATTCTTTCTTGTATATGTGTACTTCAAATATCATCCTATGTTTATTTTTGTATTTCCTCGTTTTTTAAATTAAATTTCTGATGATGATAATTTTTTTAATGCAGCTGAATTAGTCAATCTTTCCCTTATTTCCTGTTTAAGAACTCTTTCCCTATCTTGAAGTTTAATATACTTTTTAAGCAGTAAAGAGAGCACAATAAAGCACACATTCACACCTTTTCCTTATCCCTTGATAGACAATAATTAATGCATGTTGGGCTAGGATGTAATCACTAGGCTCAACACACTGCTTTCATTGATTTTCCAATAAGGCTTAAATCTATGAAGAAGAAACTTCTTTCTTTTTCTTCCAGTGGTTAATTTAATTTTCTCCCCTACTGAACCAAATTATTTATTTGCTAACACAGTCTTTATTTATCATCTCTTCATGTTTCCCATCTATTGCCAATGCAATCACAGCTCATAATAATTAACAGCTGTTTCTTAGTATTTCTAGTTATTACTGTTTCTGCCCAGTAGCAATTTTTTTTAATTTAAAAAATAATGTGTTCTTCTTTTCTAGTAAAGTCTTTCCTTATAGTATATCATTCCTAAAAAGATAGACCTGAAAATTGAGACAAATTCATTTTAAATTATAATACATGTATACACTTTAATCAATATTAAATATTTCAGAATATTTTATAACTTAAAATGTAAATATGTATTTTTATTTGTTGCTGTGTCTTTAGTATTGACCCAGATTTCTGAAATTCCACTGCAAAAATAGGGTTTTTTTTTTGTTTGTTATGTTATTCTTAGCTATTGGCTACCTTCATTAACATTTACTCTTATGTTTCCTTGTCTGCATTAAGTTCTGTGTTGATTAATAATCTTCCTTAACCTGACTTTCTGAGATGATGTTCAGGTCTTGACCTAGGAAAAAAATATCTACCTTAATGCTCTCACAGAAAATATAAACAAATAAAATTTCCTTTACACATTAAATGAAAACTACTTAGCCTGTAAGAGAAGGGAATCTTGAAAATGTACACAGAAGTGCAGTTCCATACCTTCTTAATTTCTTTTATATTTAACTTCTTGAGGTCATGTATCTTATCACTGATCAAAACAAGAATTTATTTCCTAAAATAAAGTCAGCTAATAAAACTCCTAATGAAATATCAGTGTAATTTTAGAATATGTTAAGTTTCATTCTTCCAATGTAACTGATTAATATCTATCAGACATAATTCTGTTCAGTTAAGGCCCATCTCTTTATGATTAGTGCTATATATCACTGCATGTATAGAATTCAATTACTATAGTGAGTAAAGCTATTATGTTTTGTGAAGGTACTACATAAGACTTAAAATATCTTCCAAATGGTTTTTAATATTCATCATAGCCTAAAAATACTTGGATTATGTGGCAAAAATGTGTACAGTGTGGGTGTATACCCTACTGTAGATTCAGAGTTATATAGAACAAAGAAAAAAAGTACCATGTATGATTATTTTGTAGCTTTAAAAGACACTGAAGATAAATATGGACATCATTTTTAAGAAAAGAGAACAAAGAAATATGATTGTTTTTCTGGCCTCTGCTCCCTTATTTGCCATCCACTCAACATTTATTGAACAGCATAGGTTAAAGGCCAAAATAAATATGCATATATTCATGACACATATTAGTATCCATTTGGAGTGAGTCATATTGGATCAACCAAATAAATGTCATTGCTGACAGAATGTTAATTGGTCATTCAAAGGGTGGAACATAATGTATTAACCCAGTTTAGTTTGCATCATCACCTATGCCATTGTTGACTGTAAGGATTATGAAAATGGAGGAATTTATTATTCTTGGACTATTGGCTGAGTCAGTCAGTGGTGGATGATAAGCCATTAATGAGACAGAGAATGCTATAAATGTAAAAAAATTGGGTCATTGAATCCAGTTCTTAAAAATGTGTGTGTGTGTATAAATAAGACATTAAAGACTTATCAAGTCTTCAAAAGAGAACACTCTGAGGTGTATATATACACTAAGAGGGCCATTTACATATTAATAATAGTTAAAGCCACATTAAATTAGTTAGCAGAGAATAGTAGTAAAAAGAAGTGACTTGGGAGTACTCCAGCATTTTAACCTAAGAGGATGAGGACCCAGACAAAGAGACAGAGCAAGTGCTTAGTGCAATCATAGAAACCAGCACAGAAGCATATTTCCAAAAGGAGAAATTATTCTGAGGTTAAACTGGGAATGGAGAAGTGAAAATGGATTTTTCAAATAGTAAATTTTGGGAGACATTGACAGGTGCAGTTTTAATGGAATAGTGCAGATGTATGCCAGACTTCTGTAGGCTGAAGACTTAATAAGGGTGACAATAACAAATGAAGACAAATTTTATCAAAAAAAGGGAGTAGAGAAATAGAAATGAGATTTTTTTTTAAGATGAAGAAAAGGGATTGGTAAAAACCAATGGAAAGCCTAGTTATATATAAATTATTTAAGTATAAATAATTAAGCATACAGAAAGGTACACATAACATGACCATGCAGATAGATCAGTGGATTTTACCAACAGAATACAACTATGTAACCAACATTTAGATCAATAGTGAGAACATTCAAACATGCCAGAGCCATCTTCATTTTTTCACTAAATCCATTAATTACTTTTACCTGAATTAACTGGTATTCTGATGTACAGTGGTGCAGTTCACTTATTTTTTATTATGCTCTATAGTATTGCATCTTGTGAATATAATATGATTTATATCTATTCACCTGTTGGTCTGACTTTGTTAGCATCCTTTTTGCAGTTATTTTCAATAGTACAGTCATGTAGCTAAAATATATAATTTCTAAAATTAAAAAATAAATAATTTACAATAGCAACAAATATAAAGCTGAGCCAAATATAGCAAAACATATGCAAATCTTCCAGAAAACTCTAAAACATTGTTTAGAAAATTTACAGGATGAAAGTCTTAATAACCTGAACCAAAATTAAGAGTTGGCACTGAATTGACTGAGTCACCCAGGTACCCCTAAAATTTTATTTTTAAAAGCAAAGAATAAATAATACTCAAAACAGCTTTGAATGAGATGTTTTCTGAATTCAGAAATCTCAAGAGCAATCAAGTCAATAGTTGCATACCTATTTCCCCATGTCTTCCACTACTTAACTCTTCTATTAAAGACACA
Source organism: Prionailurus bengalensis (assembly GCF_016509475.1). Taxonomy (NCBI): domain Eukaryota; kingdom Metazoa; phylum Chordata; class Mammalia; order Carnivora; family Felidae; genus Prionailurus; species Prionailurus bengalensis. The sequence continues at coordinate 149,618,776 of NC_057343.1, read as the reverse complement.
CCTATATCTATGTTTGTGAGAATTCACTATGAATTTTGTTTGTGGTTACTTGCTTTTAGGATATGAGAAAATAGAGCACCATTGATTAGTTTGTGAGTTACAAATACTATAATAAACGAGAAGAAATGCTTTTATGTTTTTCAGAAAGACTTGGGTACAGGGGTATTTCATTTCCTCATTTTAGTTAAGATTTTATTTTCTTTCAGTTTGGGAATTTCTATGCTTTAAATGTTAGTCTGACCCCCAAGTAAGTCAGACGTTAAATGTCAGTGATCATTATATTCTACTTCTGATGCACTAATCTTGGAGAAAATACAACAATGCATAAGCCTTGATTCAAAAGCAATAAGAAGACATAGTCCCTATTGTGTGTTGTGACTATTGTAATTAGTGAAATCCCTCCCTCCTGTAAAACACACTGATACTGAAAATTATCTCTGACTTTCTCCTCATACAACAAACACAGAGGTGATTTGTATATATAACCAATGTTGTACTAATAAAGCTTTTGTTATCAGTCAGATATATACCAGCAGAGAATGCCTTGTTCATGTGAATTACCCATATCCTGCCAAGAATGGGATGAGTGAGTAATGTTATGCTTAGTACTACTTTACTGCTTCTTTTCTTGTCCAATTATTTTACTTAATTTTTCAGTTGCTTATGTTGTACTGAGTTCAGTTGAACCATATAAGAAATTTAGAGAAAACTGGGACATGTCATTCTTTTTGTACCAGTAATTAGTCTGATTTAACAAAGGCCATATAAAACATTCAGTAATTAATGAAGTTTGGTTAATATACATTACAAAGAAAATCGTGGAGATCTAAATGTTACATAGGGAACTGAGGCTAACAGAACATAAAGATAAGTTTAAATTTAGATGAAATGAGTAAGTCTAAACTAAGCATTCTATTTTTGGCCTCATTTTACAGACTGATTTGATCTTAGAAATATTTGCAATTACCAAATTTGTGATACATAATGGATCAGCAAGAACACATTTGGCATTCCTTTATGCCTATATATAAGAGGTTTATATTTCATTAAAATTATGCTTTATTATAGATCATTAGTTTTTATAAATTATTATTTCAATGATAATATTGACATAGTTCCTGTTAAAAATGCTTAGTAAAGTTTTAAAATTAAACACTTTGAAGTTATGAAAAATACTTCTCTATAAATAAACACAGGAGAAAATAAATTTCCCTTTTGGAATATTAACAAAGATATTGGAGGTAACAGGGGTATTTTATCATTGTCATCAGTAAGAAAAGGATTAATTGCTGTCATGTTCTCTGTATGCTACCTTGTGGGGTACAAATTACATTTTTCTAACCTCAGAACCTTAATCAAAAACAACGAGATTTGAGCTGGTATTAATCTGCGGCTGCCAGTGGCAGCCTTTCCATAGCAAAAGAGTGCAAGGTCAGCAATGTGAATTTCTGCAAAGAAGGGAACATACTTATCAGGAGACTACACCTGGTAAAGCAAAAATGCAAGGACAGTGTGCAAATCAAGACTGTACTCAAAGAAAAGGCACAGTGAAAGTCATTGCCTCTTGCCTCAGTGTTTAAGACTGAATCATAAAAGCCATATATTAAACACATACACAGAGCCCTCTGGGTCTATGTTTATCCAGAAAAGTTCCTGGAAACGTACTTGAAGTTCTATTAAACCTAAACATATAATAAAAAGCACTATGAGCACTGGAATTTTTAAATAATTTTAAGTTACTGAGAAGTGAATGGTAATATAATGATTTATTAGATGAAACTGTTTAGTGTTTAGCTAGTGTGCATTACCTCTCCTTTAATCCTCACGAACCCCTTTTCCTCAGAAGTTTTCTATATTCAACTCCATTCTTTCTCTTGATTGTTCAGTTTTAACAAACTGTCACCATTTTTCTGATTCTGGAGTCTGTAAAGCTCCATCCTGCACTCATTAGCTCAGACCCACGTATATATTGTTTCCCTGCCTATTATATGTCTAGCCCCTAACGTCGTGCTGTGACTACTGGCCAGAATACTAAGTATTCAGGATCACAGTAATCACATGGAGCCACGCCCACTGGTGTAGCGACCTATTTTAGGTTCATTTTATAAGTACAATTTAGTTTCTTCCTTTTTGTCTCAAACATATAGAAGTCTTAAACCTGATTATCTTTTTTTTAATTTCTACACATATAAGAATCATATTTTTTGTTAATACTCCATATTAATTTTCCTTCCTCTCATTAACTCATGTGGTTTTTCAACATGCTTTGTAATAACAAATTTTCGGCTACTCACTCTTTAGTAATTATTTTCCGTGGACAAATAGCCGATCATGGCTCACTTATACTAGTGGTGAGTTTCCAAATGTATTTAAGAAGTAATCCCAGAAGATATTTTCTCTAACACATACTTCCTACAGAGTACTACTGAATTTTAACTCTTTTTTGTGCATTACCATTGATGTTCATAGCAATAGAGATCTAAATATCTGTATAAAGCCATTTTAATCAAGTGTAAATCAAAGTTAACCATATTATATTGATGTCAGTTGTAATTTTTAAAGACACTGAAAACTTGATTTATTAGATTGAAAAGCTCAAACAGGTAAATTTAATATTTTGCTAAATCAGCTAATTATGAAATGTACAAAGTGCGTACTTCACTTATACTATAAGTGTACTGGTATGCATTTTCCAAATATCCTTTTTTAATCCTTGCTTCAATTCCCTGAATAATTAATAACATTTTCCTTCAAGACTTCCCCAGCAGTATGTGGTAACTACTAGCATATATTTTGTCAGATTTTATTTTACATAGTTATAGGCCACTTCCAAAACTTTGAACTGCTATAGGTTAAAACATGATAATTGTTCCTCTTTAACATAATTGACTTCTTGTAGATGCTTTAAAAAATAACTTAAGGGCCAACATGGCAGAGAAGTAGGGAGATATGTACTTCCCACATCTCCTAAACAAAGAAGGGCTGAAGCCAAAGGACTTTGAATCCCAAGAGTCTAGGAGGAAAAGAGACTGAGTCTATCATAGAGAAACTAAGACAACGTGAGAGACCATAGGGCTACTTCAAGGAACAAAGCAAAGAACACCTGGTGGAGGGTCCAAAACATCACTACGAGAAGGGAAATAAAATAACCAAAGTCACAACACAGGGAGCAAGTCACACTCTCCAAAAAACACCTCCTGAAGGGCCAGGACCTGGACAGTGTATAACCCCCCTTTAATATCGCAGTGCTCGCAGGTGCAGAGCACATAGCAAGCTTTTAAAACTCATAAGGGACAGAAAACTAGCCAAAATGATGAAACAGAAGAATTCTCCTCAAAAGAAATTCCAGGAAGATGTGACAGCTAAAGAATTGATCAAAACAGATATAAGCAACATGATTGAACAAGAACTTAGAATAATAGTCCTAAAATTAATCATTGGGCTTGAAAAAAGCATAGAAGACAGCAGAGAATCTATTGCTACAGAGATCAAGGGACTAAAAAATTGTCATGATGAATTAAAAAAATGCTATAAACAAAGTACAAAATAAAATGGAGGTGACCACAGCGCAGATTGAAGATGCAGAAGGGGAGAATAGGTGAATTAGAAGATAAAGTTAAGGAAAAAGAGGAAGCGGAGAAAAAAGAGAGATAAAAAAAATCCAGGATCACGAGGGGAGAATAAGAGAACCAAGTGATTCAATCAAACAGAACAATATCTGTATCATAGGAATTTCAGAAGAAGAAGAGAGAGAAAGGGGCTGAAGGTGTGCTTGAACAAATCATAGCTGAGAATGTCCCTGGTATGGGAAAGGAAACAGGTATTGAAATCCAAGAAGCACAGAGAACTTCCTTCAGACCTAACTTGAATCGATCTTCTGCCCGACATATCATAGTGAAACTGGCAAAATACAAGGATAAAGAGAGAATTCTGAAAGCACCTAGAGATAAACGGGCCTTAACATACAAGGGTAGACACATAAGGGTAGCAGCAGACCTATCTACTGAAACTTGGCAGGCCAGAAAGAAATGGCAGGAAATCTTCAATGTGAAGAACAGGAAACATATGCAGGCAAGAATCCTCTTTCCAGCAAGCCTGTCATTCAGAATAGAAGGAGAGATAAAGGTTTTCCCAAACAAACAAAAACTGAAGTAATTCATCACCACTAAACCAGCCCTACAAAAGATTCTAAAGGGGACTCTGTGTGTGAAATGTTGCAAGGACCACAAAGTACCAGAGACATCACTACAAGCATGAAACCTACAGATAACGCAATGACTCCAAACCCATAATTTTCAATAATAACACTGAATGTAAATGGACTAAGTGCTCCAACCAAAAGGCATAGGGTATCAGAATGGATAAAACAAAAACAAAAACAAAAACAAAAACAAAACAAAACAAAAACAAGACCCTTCTATTTTCTGCCTACAAGAGACTCATTTTAGACATGAGGACACCTTCAGATTGAAATTGAGGGGATGGATTACTATCTATTATGCTACTGGAAGTCAAAAGAAAGCTAGAATAGCCATACTTATGTCAGAAAAAAATAGACTTTAAATTAAAGTCCGTAACAAGGGATGAAGAAGGGCATTATATGATAATTACAGAGTTTGTTCATCAGGAGGAGCTAACAATTATAAATGTCTATGCACTGAATTCGGGAGCACCCAAATACATAAAACAGTCACAAACATAAGCAATCTTACTGATAAGAATGTGGCAATTGCAGGGACTTTAATGTTCCACTTACAGAAATGGACAGATCATCTAGACAGAGAATCGATAAAGAAACAAGGGCACTGAGTGATACATTGGACCAGCTGGACTTGATAGATATATTTAGAAATCTACATCCCAAAGCAGCAGAATATACTTTCTTCTTGACTGCACATGGAACATGCTCCAAGATAGATCAAATACTGGGTCACAAAACAGCCCTTAATAAGTATAAAAGAATTGAGATCATACCATGCACACTTTCAGACCACAGTGCTATGAAACTTGAAATCAACCAGAGGAAAAAGCCTGGAAAACATCCAAAAGCATGGAGGTTAAAGAACACCCTACTAAAGAATGAATGGGTCAGCCAGGCAATTAGAGAAGAAATTTATATATATATATATATATAAATATATATATATATATATATATATATATATATATATATATAAACAAATGAAAATGAAAATAGAATAATGCAAACCTTTTGGGATGCAGCAAAGGCAGTCCTAAGAGGAAAATACATTGCAATCCAGGCCTACCTCAAGAAACAAGAAAAGTCCCAAATACAAAATCTAACAGCACACCTAAAGGAGCTAGAAGTAGAAGAGCAAAGACACCAAAAACCCAGCAGAAGAAGAGAAATATTAAAGAGCAGAGCAGAAATAAACAATATAGAATCTAAAAACACTGTAGAGCAGATCAATGAAACCAAGAGTTGGTTTTTTGAAAAAATAAACAAAATTGATAAACCTTAGCCCAGCTTCTCAAAAAAAAAAAGAGAGAGAGAGAGGACCCAAATAGATAAAATCACGAATGAAAATGGAATTGTTACAACTAATGCCTCAGAAATACAAGCAATTACCAGGTAATACTATGACAAATTATATGCCAAGAAACTGGACAACCTGGAAGAAATGGACAAATTCCTAAACACACACACACACTACCAAAACTCAAACAGGAGGAAATAGAAAATTTGAACAGTCCTATAACTAGTGAAGAAATTGAAACAGTTATTAAAAATCTCACAGCAAATAAGAGTCCTGCACCAGATGGCTTCCTTGGGCAATTCTACCAGATAATTAAAGCAGAGATAATATCTATCCTTCTCAAGCTGTTCCAAAATTTAGAAATGGAAGGAAAACTTCTGGACTCATTCTATGAAGCCACCATTATTTTGATTCCCAAACCAGACAGAAACTCAGCAAAAAAAGAGAGCTAGGTAAATACCCCTGATGAATATGGATGCAAAAATTCTCAACAAGATAGTATCAAATCGAATTCAGCAGCATATAAAAAGAATTATTCACCATAATCAAGTGGGATTCATTCCTGGGCTGCAGGGCTGGTTCAATATTCGCAAATCAATCAATGTGATACATCACATTAATAAAAGAAAAGATAAGAACCATATGATCCTGTCAATCAATGCAGAAAAAGTATTTGACAAAATACAGCATCCTTTCTTAATAAAAACCCTCAAGAAAGTCGGGATAGAAGGAACATACTGAAATATCATAAAAGCCATGTATGAAAAGCCCACAGCTAATATCATCCTCAATGGGGAAAAACTGAGAGCTTTCCCCCTGAGATCGGGAACAGGACAGGGATGTCCACTCTCACTGCCATTGTTTAACATAGTGTTAGAAGTCCTAGCATCAGCAATCAGACAACAAAATGAAATCGAAAGCATCAAAATCGGCAAAGATGAAGTCAAACTTTCACTATTCTCAGATGACATGATACTCTACATGGAAAACCTGACAGACTCCACCAAAAGTCTGTTACAACTAATACACTAATTCATCAAAGTCGCAGGGTATGAAATCAATGTACAAAAATCTGTTGCATTTTTATACACCAATAATGAAGCAACAGAAAGAAACTGATCACATTCACAATTGCACCAAGAACCATAAAATACCTAGGATTAAACCTAACCAAAGATGTAAAAGATCTGCATGTTGAAAACTATAGAAAGCTTATGAAGGAAATTGAAGAAGACACAAAGAAATGGAAAAACATCCCATGCTCATGGATTGGAAGAATAAATATTGTTAAAATGCCAAAAATACTCAAAACAATCTACACATTTAATGCAATCCAATCAAAATTGCACCAGCATTCTTTTCAAAGCTAGAACAAGCAATCCCAAGATTTGTATGGAACCACAAAAGACCCCAAATACCCAAAGTAATGTTGAAGACGAAAACCAAAGCATCACGACCAAAGGAGCCACAACCAAAGGAGGTATCACGATCCCAGACTTAGCCTCTACTACAAAGCTGTAATTATCAAGTCAGTATGGTATTGGCACAAAAACAGACACATAGACCAATGGAATAGAATAGAGAACCCAGAATTGGAGCCACAAATGTATGACCAACGAATCTTTGACAAAGCAGGAAAGAATATCCAATGGAAAAAAGACAGTCTCTTTAACAAATGGTGCTGGGAGAACTGGACAGCAACATGCAGAAGAATGAAACTAGACCACTTTCTTACACCATACAAAAAAGAAACCCAAAATGGATGAAGGACCTGAATGTGAGACAGGAAACCATCAAAACCTTAGAGGAGGAAACAGGCAACAACCTTTTTGACCTCAGCTGCAGCAATTTCTTACTCAACACATCTTCAAAGGACAGGGAATTAAAAGCAAAAATGAACTATTGGGACCTCATGAGGAAAAAAAGCTTCTGCACTGTAAAAGAAACAATCAACAAAACTAAAAGGCAACCGACAGAACGGGAAAATATATTTGCAAATGGCATATCAGATAAAGGGCTAGTATCCAAAACCTATAAAGAACTCACCAACCACCACACCTGAAAAACAAATAATCCAGTGAAGAAATGGGCAGAAGACATGAATAGACACTTTTCCAAAAAAGACATCCAGATGGCCAACAGACACATGAAAAGATCTTCAACATCACTCCTCATCAGGGAAATACAAATCAAAACCTCAGTGAGATACCACCTCATGTCAGTCAGAGTGGCTAAAATGAACAAATCAGGAGACTATAGATGCTGGAGAGGATGTGGAGAAACGGGAACCCTCTTGCACTGTTGGTGGGAATACAAACTGGTGTAGCTGCTTTGGAAGACAGTGTGGAGGTTCCTCAAAAAATTAAAAATAGAACTACCTTATGACCCAGAAATAGCACTGCTAGGAATTTGCCCACTGGATACAGGAGTGGTGATGCATAGGGGCACGCGTACCCGAATGTTTATAGCACCACTTTCAACAATAGCCAAATTATGGAAAGAGCCTAAATGTCCATCAACTGACGAATGGATAAAGAAGATGTGGTTTAGATATACAATGGAATACTACTTGATAATGAGAAAAAATGAAATCTGGCCATTTGTAGCAACATGGATAGAACTGGAGGGTATTATTGTAAGTGAAATAAGTCAGGCAGAGAAATACAGATACCATATATTTTCACTCATATGTGGATCTTAAGAAACTTAACAGAAGACCATAGGGGAGGGGAAGGGGGAAAAAAGTTACAGAGAGGAAGAGAGGCAAACCATAAGAGACTCTTGGATACTGAGAAAAAACTGAGCATTGAAGGGTGTTGGGAGAGGGAAAGTGGGTGATGGGCACTGAGGAACGCATTTTTTGGGATGAGCACTGGGTGTTGTATGGAAAATAATTTGACAATACATTTATATTATTAAAAAAAACAAAAAATAAAATGATTTTGCTTCTTATCATTTATATTTGTATAAATATATCAAGTCAGATCCATAATATTAGGTTGATTATTTTAATATGCCCATAGGTAATGACTTTGGAAATCAATCTGTAATCTGATAGAATAAAGAAACTCTTTGTAGGACTTCTCAAATATGTGCAAAACGTATTCAATGGAATTTTTAAAATTCTTTTTATCTTTTTAATCATCCATCTACCCATCCAATCATCCTCATTTTTTTAGAAGCAGGTATTATAATTTCACTGAAGAAAAATATGAGTAGTAAAAGATAAATAGATAACTTCAAACATAATTACCTGAATAGTATCTAATTTGTCTGCTGCTTTAAGCAGGGAATATATGATCATATTCCTTTTATAGTTAGCAAAATCTTATATAATATAATGCCCATGTAAATTATGCCAAATGTTATACTAAATCATGTATTTATATATTAATAATATACCTATGTATATGATAAAATAATAAAGATATGAAGAATAAAATATACAACATTAAAATCTCTAAAATACAAGTCATAGTTTGCAATTAAATATATCAGTTCAAAAATTATTTATTAAAATAGTAATCACCTTTTTAAGATCTAGAACAAATAATTTAGAAATAGGCAAAAGACTTAAAGAGACATTTGTCCAAAGAAGATAAACATGTTTCCATCAAACACATAAAAGATGCTCATCATTAATCATTTAGTGAATACAAACAAAACCATAAGATAACCCTTAACTTACACAAGAAAGGCAGTAATGGAAAAAAAAATGGGAAATGAGTGTTAACAAGCATGAGAAAAATTAAAACCCTTGGATGTTGCTGATGGGAATGTACAAAGTTTCAGCTACTATGGAGAGAAGAGTTTGGTAAGTCCCTCAGAAATGAAATATAGAATTATATTACCTAGCACTTCTAATTTCAGGTATATATCCAAAGTTATTAAAAACAGAAATGTAAACAGATACTTGTACACCAATGGTCATAGTACATTATTCACGATAGCCAAAAGGTAGAAATAACCCAAATGTCTTTAACAGATGAATGGATAAACAAATTGTGGTATATATAGCTATAAAAAGACTGAAGAACTAAAAATGCATTTTACCATACAGATTAATGTTTAAAACATAGTGCTAACAGAAATAAACCAGACATAAAAGGTTATATCTTGTGTGCTTTCATTTATATGAAATTTCCCAAAAAGGAAAATCTGTAGAGACAGAACAAATACACGGTTGTCTGGGCCTGGGGGTCAGGGGAACGTATAGGAACTACTTAATGGATATAAAGTTTTCTTTTGCAATGATGAAAATATTTTGGAATTAGGTAGGATCATGGTCATACAACATTATGAATGTGTCAAATGCCACATATTGTTCCATTTAAAATTGTTAATTTTATTTGTGTAAATTCTATATCAATGAAAATATAATAATTTAGTGATATATATATATATATATATATATATATCACATAAAACAAAAACTTAGTAAGGTAGTTATATGACAGAATAAAGTCAAGCTAAGGTCCCATCCGTATCTGTGTTTGATTTTTTTAATTGATATACACATATTTTAATTTAAAAAACTATTTTCTTTTCATAGCTATTTTCATGTCATAGATATAAAACCAAAAATTTAATGCTGTCATAAATTCAAAGGTAAAGATGAGTGTACAAAGATAGCTTTAAAATAAAGACAGTTGGCTACAGGGGCGCCTGGGTGGTGCCCAGTTAAGCGTCTGACTTTGGATCAGGTCATGACCTCTCAGTTTGTGAGTTCGAACCTGCGTCGGGCTCTGTGCTGACAGCTCAGAGCCTGGAGCCTGCTTCAGATTCTGTGTCTCCCCCTCTCTCTGCCCCTCCCCTGCTCATGCTCTGTCTTTCTCTGTCTCTCAATAATAAATAAACGTAAAAAAAATTAAAAAAAGAAAGTTGGCTACAATATACAATACAAACTCTTCCTGTGCCCCTTAAGACATAAATGTGAATAGTCTCTCCAACCAATAAGCCTCAGATTAGTTCTTGGTAGAAATTCCCTTTAACAAATGCTCCTGGAGCCAGAAGATAACAGCATTCCAGTGTAGTAGTATCAGACTTTCTGCTAATGTTTTCCTGAACTTAGCAGACAGAGCACAATGCCCTAAGCAAGCCTTCCTCAAGTCACCCTTTCACAGGCAGCTGGTGCATACCGTTGAAGTTAAACTTGCACTGCAAAGCAGAGACAGCTTTTACCTTTTTACCTTCCTTAAAGACAACAATAGACCATTATAGCACTCTATGTTGAGGCAAGATTATTCAGTTTCAATAGGCTGGCTCCAAGGCTGCAAATTCAGCTCCAATCCTAACCTCAGACTTGACACTAACAACTTTATTTTTGCATGGAAACTAAAATGTTACAGACATACCTGAAGTCATCTGTACTTTGTACCATAATATCACGAGAAAGTCAAGGGGATTTGTGATTCCAGTAATACCAGCTGAAAGATTATTATAGAGATTCAGTCATCTAATGGTTCATTTGTGGGATGTCAGTCAGGATTCTTTGATCCTTACTAAGAAATATTACCTATAAAAACAAACTGAAGGGCATCTGAGTGGCTCAGTTGGTTGAGCATCAGGATCTTGACTTCAGCTCAGGTCATGATCTCAGGGTTTGTGAGATCAAGCCCCACATTGGGCTCGGGCTGTCAGTCCAGAGTCTGCTTGGGATTCTCTCTTTTCCTCTCTCTCTGCCCGTTCCCGGCACACGTGCATGCATGTTTCCCGCCTCTCTCCCTAAATAAATAAATAAATAAATAAATAAATAAGTAAATAGAAAAAGATAAACTGAATTTACAGTTTTAGAATAACACCTTTTTCAGTTAATAATTGCCCTCTCTTTGACTTATCAGTTGTATATGAGTAAGGCTCCAAAAATAAAATAAAATTCTAATATTGCTGTATGGGAGAAACCGTTGCACTTAAACTCATTAAAATAAATAAGTTTAATAAATCAATGTCCTTTAAGACACGTGAAGACTGGCAGTGCAGGAATATACTAAGTACCTGGAAGAGGGGAAGAAACAAATGAGAAAATATAAGCAGAAAACAAAGCAAAACAAAAGGTTTGGGGATGGAAATTTATCAAAGGTGAAACTCACTTTTTTCTCCCTTTACATTAAAACAGTTATATAAATGTTATTGGTGGTTTATTTTAATATTTTTTAAATGTTATTAGTATTTTAAAGGCGATATATGCTATGCTGTTCTGCCACAGAACTAGAAATAAATCATTTTCCACAAGTTCAGAGTTCTTCAAATACCCCACTCTTTTCCACTTATATAAAAAGTTTCAATCTGAATCTCTAATTTTTCTAATACTGTATAGTATCGTGATTATTCCCATCATTGTCTTAATTTTCTTTGTAGCCTTTAAGGTACTTCTAGACAGATGCCATGGTGTTTCCTTTCCTTATTGCTGTATTTGGTCTTCCCTTCTAGAAACATTTTCTAGGTTTCTATTTAAAGTTATCTTTTATAAACCCTAAAAATCTTAACTTTTTGTTAATGTAAGCATTACACTTTTCATGGTAAATGCATTTCTAAGGATTTTATAGTTTCTCATTGTTATTACAAATGGATGTCTTATTTTACAACATCTAATTGGAAATACACACACACACACACACACACACACAGAGGTGGAGAGAGAGACAAAGAGAAAAGGCATGCTTTCTAATTCTTTGTTAATATTATTGAAGTATAATTAACATACAGTGTTATATTAGTTTCAGGTATGCATTTTTAAAAACTGAAATAAGCTTTATAATTCTTGTATCCAGTTAGTTTTCTAAATGATTTTTCCTAGTTCTCTTAATTAAAAAAAATTTGACACCTCAACTTCCCATTGTTTGGTGAACAATTTAATCAGTTGTTTTTTATCCTCTATCTTTTTATTATTGCCTTATAGAAATATTTTATTTAAAGTTTATGATTCTCTTAAGGCTCTCTTCCATAACTCTAATTTTCCATTACTTACTATTTTTCATAAAAAGATGTATGTGACCAAGCATTTGAGATGGAAGTTGGAATCTGGATTGCTCTCAGTTTTAAACACTAAAATTCAATGAATGTATTTCCTCTTTAAAAAAATATCAATATATGCACACACACACACACACACACACACACAGATGCTATGAGAGTTAAAAGAAATATAGAGAAGAGAGTTTTATAAGTTACCAGTGAATATGAAGTATTGTTTAACCAAAACTGTGAACATCAACACATTTAGCTTTAAGATTTACCTAGTATCAAAGGCCTAATAATGAAATCTATGAAGTATTACCTCAGTATAATTTATATGCTATACTGGGATTGAAATTCATGATAGCAATCAATGTGGAAAAAATTATTATACCCATTTTTTATTCCAAAGTTATAATTTACCCTTTGCAACTGTTGCAGTGAAGGGTTTTATCTTTTGCTTCTTTTAAATTATGGGAGGGCTGTACACAAATTAACTCTATGAAGACCAGTCACTTGAAAATTGCCTGGTTGAAAGATTTATTTTCATTCTTAATAACAATATCTGAATCTCAAGAGTGTGTGTGTGTGTGTGTGTGTGTGTGTGTGTGTATGTTATTCCTCAGGGTAATGACGGAGAAAGTGCTGGGGATATTTCCTACTGAAGGGTGATGAGAGATCAGGGGTTGGCTGGCAGTTTTAAACAGCAGAAACCAGTCTTACCTGGTCTGCTCAGGGGTGTCAGATACAACATACTCTGCAGTCATTCTCCCTGTCACCACAGGAATTCTGCATTTTATAAGGAGTTTATATTTGAAGCTCAAAAGAAAGTACAAAATATTTATAGAAAAATGTAGAATCATGTGCAAACAAAAGAAATGATAGTGATAGTGCTATATTTTCTATATAGCTTGATGTATTGGATAAATGTTAAAAAATGATAAAAAGGAAAGTGACTGAATCTTCACTGAGAAATCATGGCTAGAGGGTAGACAAGGTAAAAATAAAATTCGAATAAATTGTGGAGCATATTGTTTGATGTTATAAAGATGAGATAAAGAATCAAACCACTGCTTCATATTCCTGGTCAGGGAGCTTCGTATCTAATTTTACTCTTTGCCTTTTTGGCTCACTCTAAACCTGTGTTTCTGGAAGGTTACTGGACAAAGGTAATGGTGTGATAATGTAGAGGAACTAAAACATTTGAAGAAGAAAAAAAAAGAGTACTCTACTCAGGTTTTCTTACTAGCAGAGTAAAATTCTAGAAACCAGTTCCATCTTGCTGCCATATTACTAAGCTGGAACTTTTATATGTAAAATCTCCACAAAATAGTCTTTGTTAAATGTTACATTTAATAATTACTATTAAATACAAACACATGTAAATATACACACCTTGTGGAATAAGATAACTTGTCTCTTTGAATTATCAAGCAAGACTATAAGCCTCTATATTTCTTTTCTGTAAGTTTATTTATTTTGAGAGAGAGAGAAAGAGAGAGTATGAGCAGGGAGGAGCAGAGAGAGAGAGGGACAGAGAGAATCCCAAGAAGACTCCACACTGTCTATGCAGAGCCTGACATGGGGTTCAATCTCATGAACTGTGAGATCATGACCTGAGCCGAAATTAAGGGTCTGATGCTTAATCGACTGAGCCACCCAGATGCCTCTAAGCCTCTATATTTCTAATAATAATTTGTATACTTTGCTTTAGTGTTTTTATTTCAGATTTTTTAGTGTTTTCAAATACTATTTGACCTATATAGTTTGTTAAATATATTCAATTAATTTTGTTTACTCTTAATAATATTTTTAAAGGAAATAGTCTATATAATAGAGAGTAATCAAACTTCTAATAAGGCAAACCATTAAGTCATGTTGTATATTCTCAATAATAGAAAAGTTGTAAGATTTGAAGGGAAAAAGAGAAATTAGCCATATAATAGTTCAGATTAACATTATGGATAATCATTTACACTTTTCATAATGAATTCAATGATTTTCTATTACACAGCATATCCTGTTATAGAAACAGGAAATAATATTTCATGTTAAAACCATTCAAATTAAATTTTCAAACTTAGAAATCAATAATCCTTGCAGTCAGAAATGCAAATAAAAGTTTTGCATGTTTTTTTAATTTCAATCATTGTTAACTGGCAATGCTACTATCTTCACAAAAATATGATTTAGAATGTACTCTTAAGGAAAGGATAGTTATGGGACACAGATATAGGTTTACTGTGTAAGGCAAACCATTGATCTTACACTAGGTTTTAGGGAAGAGTTTGTAGTGGTTGTATTGATTATAGAGGCTGAAACAGGTTGATGAAAGCCTTGGAAGCATGTTCCATGTTGTTACAGAGGCAAGAGTGGGTTGACAGCAGCCTTAAAACTGTTCATTGAAGTGAGTTTAACACTAAATAGCTGTCTTTCAGAATGTAAGGCTGTCACTGATTGGCTGCCCTTAGAAGTATGCACACTTAGTTGTTGATTGATTAGAGAGATTTAAAACCATTTCTCATGTTTAAATCTTACTCTGATTATAGAAATGAAATAAGCTGATTAGACAGGTTTAAGGTCAGTTTTGAAAGTTATTTGGCAAGATGGCTATAAAACAATCAGTCTTTGTCTAAGTGTGTGGGGACTTGTAAAATATTTTCAGTCCCTATTTTGGTCCCCCTTTAACCTAATTCCAGGAGAGAACAGTAAGTTTAATCCAGGTTTTCACCACTTTTGCCTTCTTCTTGAAGATGAAGTGTTATGTCAACAAGTGTTCACTTCGTGTGTTGGCCAACATGACTTTATCCTACTTTCTCTTTGATTCTTTTGTTGAATCATCTGTAAGGACAGTGTCCACTCCTAAATTTGAACATCAAAACTTGAATGGGAAATAAGTCCTGACTACTCCAAAAGTCTACCTATGATTAGCAGATTGTTTTTATTTTGAGCTTAGATTATTCCCCCTCACATCTAATGTTAACCCAGCTCCAGCACAAACTACAGTGCCAACATTCATCTGTCCAGAACAAAACCCAAGCCTATTTAATTATCAAAAATAAATAAATAAATAAGGAATTTAAGCTAGTTCTTTATAACTGCAGCACGAGGTCTCCTGTATATTATGTCAACCAAAATGAAGGATATACTTTTTGAGGACACTGTAAAGTTATTCATTCGCTACAGATGGGACCATTGTCATCAGGTTTCTCTTTTTGCTTTAACTTACACTCCAAAGAAGACTTATATCCTTTTGTACTTCCTATTAGAGAAGAGCCCATTGAAAATTTTGGAGGAGTCATATATCCACAGTGGTCAAATTAATATGTCTGCATAACAATTATTGTTAGCTATGATTTGAAAATGAGCAAGCTGATTCCTATACATGACAAACAAACAAAGCACAAAAACCCAGGGGGTGTGTACAATGTAATTAATTTTAGTGGATTTGTAGGATATTTTCTCTAGATACTGCCACAATAAAATATCAGTGATGTTATATCCTCCAAAATATCTGTGTTCTCCCTTTGTGGAACAAAGATTTTTTACAATGTTTTTATCGTTTACGAGGAGTATCATTTGCAACAGTGAAGGGACACTAGTTATACTATTCTTTAATGTCTGTAGTGGCAATAACTGTGAGAGTTGAATTATAGAGCAAGCATTTTAATGGTCCCTCATAAAACCTAGATTTAGGCAAGTTATTAGTAGTAATAAGGAGAACCTGATAGGATAAGTCATAAATGTGTAACTTTAAACAACAGGAGAACATATAACTAAAAACATAAAGAACAAAATGTTTAACGAAGAATGTGATAATAAGTGATTCCAAGCATTTAGAATAATTATGTCTGACAATTTGAGGAAGAAACAGTCTTATTCATGTTCATGCAGTCATATGCCTGTTCTGAAAATGTTATAGTCCAGGAAAATAAGTATCTGAGAGAATTCTGACTTCTGTAGCACATTTCTTTCCCTTTTCCTGGGGTTAAAATAACTCTTAATCTTAGGCCTAATGTCATTCTACATTTGGGTTTAAATTTAAGATATATATTTCCAGGGGCTCCTGGGTGGCTCAGTTGGTTAAGCATCGGACTCTTGGTTTAGGCTTAGGTCATGATATCATGGTTTGTAAGTTCGAGCCCCACCTCGGGCTCTGTGCTGACAGTACAGAGCATGCTTTGGATTCTCTCTCTCCTTTTAAAATAAATAAATAAACTTAAAAAAAGATATATAGTTCCACATTCTGGTAAAACACTAAAAATAATAAATGTGTTTAAAAATTAGTAAAATATATTAAAAATTCACAAATTAAATAGAGATGAAGTAAGTAAAAAAGAAATAATGGAGGCATAATTGCCAGAATGTTTTACTCTGAACACTTAGTCAACAATGAAGTTCAAGTGAATTTATGAAAACTATGACTTATTTGTGAATTTTTGAATTCATCTGAATTACAAAGTTAAATTTTTAAAAATTGTAATTTATACATGGCATATCTTTTTTTTCTTAAGTAATTTGGATTAGACTTTCTTAACACAAATGGGGTCCTGAAAGTGTTTTCTATGAGGAAAAGAAATGCTGTTTCCTTAGCAACAAAAATTATGTTCAGAAAACAGTTTAACATAAAATAGGTTTCTTTCATTTGCTGTCATGCTTATCGGAACTATAAGCTTGAAAAGTTAAAATAGGGACCTTAATTAGAAGTCACTTAAAATAAACTGAATTTTGTTATACATACAAAATAACTATAGAAAAAAGCACACTTCTCTGGTGGAATTGCTGACCAGCTCTTTGATAGAGGGTGCATTATTCCTTTTGAAAAATATGATGAACACTTATACTAGTTTATGGCTAACCCATATAATATAAAGTTAACTTTTAAGATAGTATGTTAAAATTGAAAAAGACTAGAAGACCTTTCTTCTAGGAGTCTAAAATTTTCTCCTGATCCATGGTTAATTGTGTCAGGAAATTTTCAAATATATGGTCTTTGTCCAGATTTGTATACTGATATTTGGATCAAATATACTCAATATTCAATTGGAAAGAATGTCAAATAGTATCTGTATTTATTATGAAGATAAAACTTAGCTAATTATTCTTTAATATATCTTGAAAGTTTCTTTTTATACTGGAAGTATTTATAAATGATACAAATGTAAAATTATATCAATGCTTATAAATAATGCTTATTATTTCTCAGGCTATATTTAATACATAAGTCATTAGCACATTTATTTATTGCTTACTATTGGAAGGAATTGTCTTAGGAGTTATAGAACATTGGAATATGACATATTTTTTAAGAAAGGGTAATAAATAACATTAATTTTTATCTTCCACAATTTGGAATTTAGTGAGAAATAAAATGTAAGCCAGACAAGTGGAGGTCATATATCACTCTATTACTGTTAAAGCTAATGAAAAGGTATGTCTTTATGTGAGTGGCCAAGTGGGATAATCATTGTGGTTGTGATTGGACAAATTTATCCACCAATCACTTGCACAGATGGACAAATATAAGGTTCTCTCCAAGAGATGGAGTCCACCCCTCTCAGCTTATGCCTAAGTTTTAGTAAGCAGACACATCTGAAAATGATAATGTAAGGGAATTTAATATGATATGGTTAGTTTCTTCTCCTAAATTCATCTATCAGATATATCACTGCTGAGAAAAAGTGAAATTGTTCTTACAAAATAAAAGTCTTCTGGTGAATGGAATGGAAATTCTTTCCCTCTATGCAATCCTAGTGTGAGATCTCTCTCTCCAAACATTTAAAATAAATAATTTAAATGTCGCCCTATGGAACTTATAAATCTATGCGAATAGAATTTCCCCATTGACCAAATGAACAAATATCAATATATAAACATTGTTTTTCAAATGCATCCATATGTCATTGTGATTAATGAATACAAAACATCTTTAAATATATTACTAAATTAAAGTTGTAGTAACTTTCAACCTTGTAACTTTATTAATCAACAGATACTAAAATATACATCTACCTCCTTAAAGGTTCATGCTACTTTGGGGCATTAAAAAGGGTTTGTCATACTAAAAAAATATTGGAACATAAAATAACTTGCTTCAACCTGTAACTGTTTTAAAAGTATTGAACTGAATTGTGCCATTCTAGTTCATCTATGCTTGATTATTCACTTGCAATCTGAAAATCATTTCATAGAAGTTTAAAAATTGAACAGAATATAATGGTTCCATAAAATATGGTATTCATAATTGATGTTTCACATTTTATAAGCATTATGGCCACCTAGGTATTTTTCTGCTATTGAAACTGTCTTTTATTTGAATTGAGTAAGTGTATCCTATGTTTGTTGACTCTTGAAGATGGAAGGAAATCTAGAAGTAACAGTTCAAATTTCTTATAAGTACAGAGGTAACAGAGAGTTATTATTAGGAGCAAAGGACTTGGCGTACCTGGGTGGCTCAGTCGGTTTAGTGTCGGACTTTGGCTCAGGTCATGATCTCATAGCTCGTGAGTTCGAGACCCACATCAGGCTCTGTGGGGACAGCTCAGAGCCTGGAGCCTGCTTGGGACTCTGTCTCTGTCTCTTTCTTCCCCTCCCCTGCTCAAGATCCATCTCTCTCTCTCTCTTTCTCAAAAATAAATAAACACTAAAAAAAAAAAAATTAAGAGCACAGGATTTGGTAAAGCTAGACAGTCAAGATTTCAATTCCAACTCATCCATTATTGAATTTTCTGTTCTCTCCCCACCTTCAAAGGAGATAATGTTAAAAGGATTGATACATGTAAAAGGTTAATGACAGTGTGTAACATTTAATAAATACTACTACTATCAGTAAAACTGAGCTCCAAGGAAGTTAAATAGCACCTCCAAATTTCACAAAAACAGTTTCAAATCCAAGTTTTATAATGATAGTATGTTGTGTTTGTAACCACATATTTAAATAATATACTTAAATTTTTCTTTCTACTTTAGAAGTCTAACATCACTACTGAAAATTATCTAGCTCAGAGAGTTAAAAATCATTAACTTTTTTTATGAGATGGCTCTTCTCCTGAAAAAGGATTCTAAGCAAACTAACAAAAATATTTCACAATATATCCTAACTTTTGACAATGTAATTGTATTTGCTGAAATTAATTAAAAATGTTAAGTGACATTAATTTTCTATCATTGAAACCTTTTTACTATTTCATTTCTGTTGTACTTATAGTATCTCTGATTTTTTTTTCCAACTGAGACTTTAGTTCCAGATATTTGAGAAGTTAGACAGGCTTAGCAAGTAAAATTTTTGGAATGTTACTATATTATTCACTTAGGCTATAGACTCCCAGAGTGAATATCTAGTAAATTCCCCAGCAGACTTTACAGTGCTATCTCATAGCAGGTGTTAAAAAATAGTGTTGATAAATGAATACATTTAAAAAATGACTGCAATAGCAGTAGTGGGATTTGATTTTCTGCATCACAATTAGAAAATTCTCCCCCTCCCCCAAAATTGGTTTCTAACAAAGGAAGAGAGGATTTCACAGAAACAAATATGTTTCTCAGGGCAAAGCTATTTAAAAGAGGTTTTAATTTACACCTGGGAGAGGCAAAAAAGAAAACTGCACACTTAAATTCATGGGGTAGCATTAAGTGTTAGTTCCATCATGGCAGAGGAGGTGTCACCATATCTAATGGAATGAATAATAGAGGTATGTTGGAAAATGCTATGTGCTTAAAATAAACACAAAAATATTTTAGTAAATTGAGATAGGATCTAATGATAAAATCATGAAAATACAAATACATATGAAAATTCATAAGATGGACGTAGAATTATTTTCGTATGCACAAAGGAAAAGTGAATTGATGTAAATATACAGATAAACTAATGGGCTACTCAAGTCAAGAACAAGTATCATGATTTTCATACATAAATTCTCACAGAAAAGACAGTGATGTGGAGAATGTTAAACTAGGTCATCTCTTGCAAGCCTATTCTCTTAAAGAGAGACTATCTGATAAAAACTTAACTGATTTTGTTAATAGTTTTATCTCTCTGAAGGTAGTGAAAGCAATTATCACTTCTCTTAATAGAATTTTGGCTCTATTTATTCTCTTACTCAATTACTGAGCTCCCTTTCCGCTTCAGGACTGAATAATGACAGATCCAAGGCAACCTTAGTTGTTTCTTTCCCCTTGTCAGTGACTTTACTAAATATGGACACATGGCCCATTTATGGGTAATGGGATATGAGGTGAAGTAAGTAATTAAGCCTCTCTAAAAGTCTTTGCTTGACCTTAAAGAAGACAATACATGATAAATGGAACTTAGTCCTAGCTACAACAAATTCTCCTGATCCTTGGTCAAATGGAAATAAACACACCACTTTGACAATATTTATTCTTCAAATCCATGAGCAGGGAATGTCTTTCCATTTCTTTAAATCTTCTTCAATTACCTTCATAAGCTTTCTATAGTTTTCAGCATACAGATCCTTTACATCTTTGGTTAGATTTATTCCTAGGTATTTTATGCTTCTTGGTGCAATTGTGAATGGGATCAGTTTCTTTATTTGTCTTTCTGTTGCTTCATTGTTAGTGTATAAGAATGCAACTGATTTCTGTACATTGATTTTGTATCCTGCAACTTTGCTGAATTCATGTATCAGTTCTAGCTGTCAATACTACCCAAAGCTATCTACACATTCAATGCAATCCCAATCAAAATTGCACTAGCATTCTTCTCGAAACTAGAACAAGCAATCCTAAAATTCATATGGAACCACAAAAGGCCCCGAATAGCCAAAGGAATTTTGAAGAAGAAGACCAAAGCAGGAGGCATCACAATCCCAGACTTTAGCCTCTACTACAAAGCTGTCATCATCAAGACAGCATGGTATTGGCACAAAAACAGACACATAGACCAATGGAATAGAATAGAAACCCCAGAACTAGACCCACAAACGTATGGCCAACTCATCTTTGACAAAGCAAGAAAGAACATCCAATGGAAAAAAGACAGTCTCTTTAACAAATGGTGCTGGGAGAACTGGACAGCAACATGCAGAAGGTTGAAACTAGACCACTTTCTCACACCATTCACAAAAATAAACTCAAAATGGTAAAGGACCTGAATGTGAGACAGGAAACCATCAAAACCTTAGAGGAGAAAGCAGGAAAAGACCTCTCTGACCTCAGCCGTAGCAATCTCTTACTCGACACATCCCCAAAAGCAAGGGAATTAAAAGCAAAAGTGAATTACTGGGACCTTATGAAGATAAAAAGCTTCTGCACAGCAAAGGAAACAACCAACAAAACTAAAAGGCAACCAACGGAATGGGAAAAGATATTTGCAAATGACATATCGGACAAAGGGCTAGTATCCAAAATCTATAAAGAACTCACCAAACTCCACACCCGAAAAACAAATAACCCAGTGAAGCAATGGGCAGAAAACATGAATAGACACTTCTCTAAAGAAGACATCCAGATGGCCAACAGGCACATGAAAAGATGTTCAGTGTTGCTCCTTATCAGGGAAATACAAATCAAAACCACACTCAGGTATCACCTCACGCCAGTCAGAGTGGCCAAAATGAACAAATCAGGAGACTATAGATGCTGGAGAGGATGTGGAGAAACGGGAACCCTCTTGCACTGTTGGTGGGAATGCAAATTGGTGCAGCCGCTCTGGAAAGCAGTGTGGAGGTTCCTCAGAAAATTAAAAATAGACCTACCCTATGACCCAGCAATAGCACGGCTAGGAATTTATCCAAGGGATACAGGAGTACCGATGCATAGGGCCACTTGTTCCCCAATGTTCATAGCAGCACTCTCAACAATAGCCAAATTATGGAAAGAACCTAAATGTCCATCAACTGATGAATGGATAAAGAAATTGTGGTTTATATACACAATGGAATATTACGTGGCAATGAAAAAAATGAAATATGGCCTTTTGTAGCAACGTGGATGGAACTGGAGAGTGTGATGCTAAGTGAAATAAGCCATACAAAGAAAGACAGATACCATATGGTTTCACTCTTAAGTGGATCCTGAGAAACTTAACAGGAACCCATGCGGGAGGGGAAGAAAAATAAAAAAAAAGAGGTTAGAGTGCGAGAGAGCCAAAGCATAAGAGACTGTTAAAAACTGAGAACAAACTGAGGGTTGATGGGGGGTGGGAGGGAGGGGAGGGTGGGTGATGGGTATTGAGGAGGGCACCTTTTGGGATGAGCACTGGGTGTTGTATGGAAAACAATTGGTCAATAAATTTCATATAAAAAAAAAAGAAATAAACACACCAGAATTAAAATATAAGAATGTGATATCTACAGCTCCTACAACTATCTTTTGAAAATAAGGCTAGCTTAAATGATGATAACTCTGATTACCTGAAAGTGATAGAACACAAATATGTAGAGGATTTAGGTCTTTGGTGATGTAAATTTTTGAATAGTCAATCAATAATCATCTTCCCAGAAAAAAAAAAAAAAAGAGGTTAGAGTGGGAGAGAGCCAAAGCATAAGAGACTGTTAAAAACTGAGAACAAACTGAGGGTTGATGGGGGGTGGGAGGGAGGAGAGGGTGGGTGATGGGTATTGAGGAGGGCACCTTTTGGGATGAGCACTGGATGTTGTATGGAAACCAATTTGACAATAAATTTCATATATTAAAAAATAAATAATCATCTTCCCTTTGCTTATTTGTTATATAAAGTAAAAAATACACACAACTCCTCTTTTTAAGCTAATTCAATCAATGACAAAGACTTCTCTTATTCGGGAAACACAGCATTTGAAAAAATTAACCATTGAAAAACATCTTTGAAGATGCAAAGAATATAGAAGTATACTTGGACAAAAATATATTTCAACAAAAATTTTATGATACAAATATCATAAAATTGCAAGAACTATGCTGAATGCCAGGCATATAAATATAATATATATATTTCACATATAAATATGTTATATTTACCCATGCATATATCATATGTGCAAAAATGTGTGTATATGCATATGTGTCTAGATAGATAAGCACTGTTAAACAAGCACTGACAATCAAGTGGAAATGTGTATGCAGAATGTAAATCATATATAAGATATCTATGCCTTCTTATTAAAAATGAAAATCAAAGCAATCTATAACTTAGACTTGAGGAATTTGAACATAATAATTAGCAAAAAATACATTATTTTGTTTTTGTTAATTTCAACTGTAAGACAAATTTATTTGACCTTTTACAAAGTTACCCACCAGAGTATACACTCTGCAACAAAGTAATAACATAAATAGTTCCTTTTATTTTTTATAGTATTTTGTCAGAGCAGAAAATTTCTCAGAAAGGTGTCTGATATAAGGACCAAATAAGACCTCAAATTGTACTGTAAGAAATATATCCCAGGAGTATCCATTTTGAATTCCTAGGGATATATATTATGAATGGAATATATACTGTTAGGTTTTCATTTGTTCAATAACATAATTGTATAAAGTGAGTAAAAGAAAAAAAAAAGAATAAACCCACACAATGACATTGTATTTAAACCATAAATCTATTTTAATATGTTAATATAATATTTTATTTAATTAATAGAGAAGATAGTAAAAACTGGAGTTGGCAAAATCAATTTTAATAAAATGCTTACCAATAGGATTTTAAAGTGATGATGGTATATGTGTGTGTGTGTGTGTGTGCATACATATTTTCATTTTGGAAGTGAAAAAATTGAAAATAGATTTTAAATTTATGTATAATATTCTGATCTTGACTAATGATTCATGTACTAGATCATAATTACAGAAATAGGTTTCATATATTATAATATGATTTTATTTTGGAAACTTAATTATATTGAGTTGATTTTTTAAGAGGAGTATGGTTAAAAAAAAAGTGGAAGTCAGATGTTTAAAAGCCTAGGGAAAAAACTTTGCACTGATCATTTTCATAGCAATATAAACTAAATTAAAAAAGAACAGCATATTTAAAATAACTAAGTGATAAGGTCAAACATTCTCTTGGGTTTAATAACTGTCTTGGAGAAATTTTTAAAATAAGATTCTAAGTTTATCTTAACTCAGAAATACTTATGATAGATATAATTTGAACTAAATTTTTCTTGTAAGCTTGCAAAAATATTCCAAAGTTTGTGAATCGTGTGTTTATTGAATGATAGTGTGTGCATCTGCTATTGTGTATAAAAATGTTCACTCTAAACTTTACATGAACTGTTCCTTCTCAATCATGATTTATAGAAAAAAAATCAATAGTTATTATTGATGTGCAGGTCAATCTTGATATTTGTCACCATGTATATGTATGTATGTGTATGCACACAAATTTTTCTTTCTCTCTCTCTATAAAAACATATACATATGAAATCTTACATGTGTAAATGCACACAGTTATACAGTGAAAACAATGTTATATAGACACTCAAAAACCTAGAGATGGATACAATATTTCACAGAATAATAATATTTGTGCATTGTTTTTTCCCACCACCACTCAATAAAAAGGTACTCAACAATTAATTATGGATTTTGAGCAAATGAAAATGGTCATGTACACCAAACTATTTCTAATTCATACATAATATTCTTAATTCATGTTTACTTAGTTTGTGCCCTTAACAACCCCTTGCATATTGTTTTGTTTTACATTGCATTGTCTAGTGGTAGGCATTAGCCATATGTGGCTATTAAACACTTGAGATGTGACTAGTGCAAACTAGTGCTAAAAGTAAAAATGCACACTAGGCTTCAAATATGTAGTGTGAATAAAAAATATAAAATATCTCAGTATTTACATACAATATATGTTTATACATATTTTTACATATGTTTTGAAATGTTATTTTAACATTGTATTATATAAACTATTAATATCAATCGTTTATTTTTATCTTTTTTAATGTGGTTTCATATATAAATATGATTTTTACTTATTACAAATATGTAAAATTGCATATGTGACTCAGATTGGTGCATCACATTATATTTCTATTGAACAGCACTGTTTTAGATAATCTACCATCTAGATTGATGTTAGCAGAGATATGATAGGCAGAATAATGGCTTTCCCAAAAGTGTCTACATCCTAAATTCCAAAACCTGTGAATATTATAAAGGAACTTTACAGATGTGATTAAGGTTAAGGACCTTCATAATTCTTGATTATCTGTGAGATCCTAATCTAATAACATGAGTCTATAGAAGGAGGAGGACAGATATAGAGTGTGTGACAGAGATTTGATACGAGAAGGATTTGACTTGCAGCTAGCATTGTGAATAGAGGAAGAAGGCCATGACCCAGAAAATATGGTCGACTCTCATAGTTGGGATTGGCCCTCAAGCTATAGCTGACAAAGAAACAGGAACCTCAGTCTTACTCACACAAGACATGAATCTGCCAACAGCCAAGCAAGCAGTGAACAATTTTCCTACTATATGCTCTAGAAAGGAACACAGATTACCAACAATTGATTTAAGCCTTCTGAAAACTGTACCAGGCCTTTGACCTGTAGAACTATAAGACAAAACATATGTGATGTTGTTAAGCTGCTAGGTATGTGGTAATTCGTTACAGCAGCTATAGAAATCTAAGAGAAAAGGTGGGCCAAGATTGTTTTAATGACATTTAATAATATTACTACTCAATGTCAGCCTCTTATATCCTGGGTACGAGACTTTTAGCTACTCTTTTACCAACTTCTTTGAAATAAAAATATCATATGTATAGTACTGGCTATTTAAGAAAAAAAGGAAGAGGAATAGGAGACAAAAGCTAAAGGGGTGGGAGAAAAAAAAAAACGGCAGGAAAGGGAGAACAAGAAAGAAAAGAAGGAAAAATGAAGTAAGGAAAGAAAAAAGATCAGAAAAAAAAGAAGGAAAGAAAGAGGGAAGAGGGAGGGGAACTTTTTAAAGCTTTCTTACATTGGGATAAGAATAAAATGCCATCTGAACATAAAGCTCAGTATTATATGAGGCTTAAAAAATGCTGTTTTCTTTTTTAAGACTCAAACTGCAGTCAAGGAAATTACTTTTTTCTGTACAATTGCATTATCTCTATAGTGTATAGCACCTCCCTATCCGAGCTTTCAGAATGTTTTATATATACCTGGCTAGAGACTGTAAAACTTTCTGTGCCTAATTTGTGCTTTTTATTCATTTTTAAAGTGGTTGCCTTATCTCTCCTATTATATTGTCTACATCTTATAGGAAAGACCTATATTCATTTGCTCCTTGGTTCCTTCACAATACTCATGCAGCTCATTGGAAAAAATGAAGAAAATTCTTTATCAACTCTAAATGCAAATATGGTTATATTTCATTAGCCTGTGAAACACATGTTATTACTAATATAATATATTTCAACTACCTCCTTAAAAGACCAAATACTTCATTCATCAATCAATAGTAAATTCTTCAAGTATATGAATCCATAGTAGCTAAACATCAATTAACAGACAAAGAATCACTTAGAATAATTATGTTTATACTTTTATCTTTGATAATACAACCATAAAATCACAGATCTAGAAAATATACACACAGTGTTTAAGACTGGTAAACCTTAAATTAAAACAAAATTGAGTATAATGGAAGAAGATCTGATTCAGGTCAATAATAACATTACCTAGGACTCCTATTGCCAAATTAAAAAAAAAAAAGACAGGCTATATGGTGGGGTAGAAAGAAGGAAGCAAGCAGAATAGGAGTTGGGATGGGCAGATTATTACTAAGAAAGTGTGTTTTTTTTAAATAGAAGATTAGCATAGAATACAAAAGGAATTAACATTTTATTTTGAAAATTTAATTCATCTTGAAGTTTCACAGAGATACCTGTGACTAACTTGTATTGGTTGCCCAGGATTTTCCTGGTTGTAGCACTAAAATTTACCATGAATCCCCACAGTGTCAGACAAACTGGAATGATTCTTCCCACATACACACACACACACACACACACACACACACACACAAATACAAACACATGTGCATGCACACACACACAAATACACTCTCCTATACAGATCATTCATTGTTACCATGACAATTCGCATTGTCATCCTGATGTTGGTTGATGGTTTTAATGGGAATCTTTCACAAATTTGTGTACTAGGAACTAATAGGTGATTTCTCCCCATCTCCTGCCTCAGACATTTTTGTATACACACCTCTTTGGTTACCCCATAACTTCTTGATATACTGATATACTGTGTGACTCGTATTTGGCAAGACTGAGACTTGTTGGCTCCCAGGATGAGTGTTCTTTATACAAAGCATAGATCCTGGGGTTACTTGGACTTAGATGATATAGATAATCTTATGCTTGACTGCTTCAAAGCCATGTACACAGTATATATAGTATACATCTATTATTTTTACCTGCTTATCCTTCTTTTGATACTTATCCAAAGGGTTAGGCCTGTGACTCATTCAAGGACAATGTTATTTGTTCTTCCTGAAATTTAGTTATTGTTTTCGAGAGTATAAGAAAACAGTTGATTTATTCTAGAGCAGGTACTTGGGGGACTTTTCTATTCATTAATATTACCTGGACACCCAGAAGTGTCCCAGGTTTTGTTCTTATCAATACTTGGTAATCAAACATTTAGTTCAATTAGATGAGTTTTCTCTTTCAATTTTTGCTTTTTAAGGAAAGAAATTACCCTTGATTAGCATCACTTGATGAATGACCACTAAATGATAGATTCAGGAGTTGGATTATAACCTTCATTTATAACCACCTTCAGTTCCATTCAAGTAAATCACAATTTTCTATATAGTTTGGAAAGTGGTTAATAGGTCACCTATTCTTCAGTTAAATTGTCTTTAGATAAACACAAAAAAAGTAAAATTCATAAGCCATCTTTGTAAATCTTTAATTTCTTCTGATTGCTTACTTAATGCTATTAGTTGGATCATAGTTTCATTTTCTACAAGTGATACTCAGTCATCAATATCTGATATTGTCTTTTACCAATAACATTAAGAACACTGAATTTTATTAGCCCAGATCTTTTAGTTGACTTTTATATCAGTGACCATTACATTCGACTCACTGTGACTTCATCAGTGTTCCAATCATTCTACTCCTATCTATTATCATTTTCAACTTGATTTTATATATTGGATTAGATTTATGTCTCTGCTTTGAGCCTATTCCTTGAACACCAGACCTTTATATCCAACTGCCTGATTCCATTTCTCTGCTTTAATTTCTAACAGATATCCCCAAATTAAAGTGTCCCAAACAGACCTCTTTTTTTTTTCATTTTTTTAATGTTTATATATGTTTGAGAGAAAGAGTGCAAGTGGGGGAGGGCAGAGAGAGATGGAGACAGAAGCAAGCTCCAGGCTCTGACCTGTCAGCACAAATCCCAACTCGGGGGTTGAATTCATGAACCATGAGATCATGACTTGAGCCAAAGTCAGGCGCTTAACTGAGCCACCCAGGTACCCCAAGGAACTCTTTTTTTTTTAGTTTTTATTTAAATTCCGTTAGTTAACATACAGTGTAATATTAGTTTCAGGTGCACAATATAGTGATTCAACAGTTCATACATCACCCAGTGCTCACCACAACAAATGCACTCCTTAATCCCCATCTTGTATTTTATCCATGCCTGACCCACCTTCCCTCTGGTAACCATCAGTTTGTTTTCTAGAGTTACGAGTCTGTTTGTTAGTTTGCCATCTTTGAATTTTTAAAGCATAAATCATTAGGCCTCCTGTATTGAAACCCTTCAAGTCTGTCCATTTTACTCAGAATAAAAGTTAAATTCTTTGCAACTTCCGTGTCCTTAAATGACCTGCCATATCACATATCTCATTCATCTCATGCCACTGCCTCCTGTCCTGTTCTGCAGAGTCACTGGGGCTTCCTTGTTAGCCATCTAACATCCCAATCCCACCTCTGTTGGAAACTTTCACACTGTTCATTTTTCCCTGATTGCTCTTCTCCACAGGATACCCATGATTTGCTTCCTTACCTTCCACAAGATTATGCTCCACTGTTTTCTTCTCTACATGTTGCTTTCTCTACAGCCTTAATACTCCCTATCTCCCTTACCTTACTTTTTTTCCATTTCTCTGGTCAGCATTATTTCAATGTCTCATGAAACCAAAACATAGTAAATTACAAATTCAATATGATTTTGGTCATTACTAAAAATGAAAAATATCCATCTATTATAACTATAAAGCCACTAATAATAATATATTCTAAAATTGAAAATATTGTTTCCTTTTATTGCCTATCCTTTCCACAAGCATTCATGCTTCATGAAGGGAAGACCTTTGTTTTGTTTTATTTTGCTGTAGTATCTCTAGTGCTACAAACTATGCTTATCATGTAGTAAGCACCCAGTGAGGGTTTCAAATGAAATAAAATCTCTGCTAAGATTATTTTCTCCCTCCTCTACATACCTATTGAGTAAAGGACTCTTTTCAGGAAATAAAACAGCATGCTTTACAGCCAACATGAATTCATCAGCAGGTGAAATTATTTCCTAATAGTTTTTGGAAGTCCCCGGCTTAAACACTCAGGGAAAAACAAGATATTTGCATTAGCTTTGAGTTTAATAAAGCAATAAAACTGAGCAGGCCAGTGTTTGTACTCACAAGTATTGTGAGCCTTCTCAGATGTTCTTGGCTTTATTTTACTTTCACTCTCTTGGTGACGTCATACCTTGACTGGGTTGCCCCTATACTTCTGAGTTTGGATAGTACCATACTTTATCCTCCCTCAGTGCCTGTTTTCTATAGGGTTTAGAGTAAAGAAGATGTTTTAACAATTTGTTGTAGAAGTTATCAAAAAGTTTGAAAAAAATAAAGACATTGAATGTGCAGAATAAAGGTGCTGATCACTTCAACCATGATTAAAGCACAGAGATATTGACTATGGAATTGGGAAGAGACATACTCTAGAATATTCAGTGTGAATAGTAAATGTGAATGTTTCATGCAATGAAGATAGAAAATTACAATTGCAAAAGCTATTGTAGTATGTCTATAAAAAACAAAGGATGTATTATTGATTCTCATTCCACAGGATAACAGATGTAGGTACTTATATACGTAATTAAAACTATTTTAATAAAGAAATAATGCTTTGCTGTTTTTCATTTAGTTGCTACAACACCAGCACCATGAAAAAGTGGAGGCTGTAGTAAACAGAATAATAATTCCCCAAAGATGCCATGTCCTAATTCCCAGACCCTGTAAATATGTTTTGTTACATGGCAAGGGAAAATTAAGGTTGGAGATGGATTCCTTAGTATAAGGAGATTATAGTGGATTTTCTGGGTGGGCACAATATAATTTAAATGGTCCTTTAAAGTGAAAGAGAAAGGTAGGAGAGGAGATCTGAATCAGAAAGAGATTTGGAAATGTTGCCATTGAAGATAGAGGAAGGAGCCATAAGCCAAGAAATACAGGTGGTCATTAGAAGCTGGAAAAGGCAAGAGGATGAATTTTCCCATAGTGTCCCCAGAAGGAACTCACCCTTGCTGATGCTTTGATTTTAGTTCAATGAGACACATTTTGGATTTTGGACCTTCAGACGTGTGAGATAACACTTTTGTGTTAAGACATTAATTTTGTGGCAGTTTGTAAGAACACCCATAGGAAACTGATATTTTCTCTCAGAATATACATACAGAGGTCATATGATGATCATGTTGATTCTTTGGTTTCAGAGAGTAAGGTCATGTATTAACCCTCATGACATGAGCGTGTACCAGGGACCTAGATTATCTAGCCCGTATATATTTCTACAAATGATCCCACCAGTGCTGGAACTACTCACAAACCCACTGTATAACTGTTAAATACACTAGATGTAGGGGTTGATACTGATGCAACCACAAGGGAAAGATGCTTACTGTTTAAAGTTACAAGAACAACTGGACGATTTGATAAAATTCAGCAAGAATATTTTGATCACTATGTGTCGATAACATTATAAAGGGATATAATCATGGAGAAACAATAAAGAAGAACTTTGAATAAAAAATTCATAACTCAAGATGTTTATTGATAAAAGGTCAAACTATGTGCCATAATTAATATCACAAGTATTTAGAATATGGAAATATTACTGTCAGCTGGGGACATTAAGGTAAAATACATAGTGTGGAAGAAAATGGTTCCAAGACGAATCTTGGAATATAATTGGATTTATAGTGATATTAGTTAAAGAGTGGGCATGAATCCTGCCTTAAGTTTTGTTCCTTAAGAAACAATGAGAGAGAGGACTGGGGTTCGAGGAAGATGGCGGCGTAGGAGGATGCTGGACTCACCGCGCGTCCTGCTGATCACTTAGATTCCACCTACACCTGCCCAACTAACCCAGAAAACCACCAGAAGACTAGCAGAATGGAGTCTACGGAGCCAAGCGCAGACCAGAGGCCCATGGAAGAGGGTAGGAAGGGCGGCGAGGCGGTGTGCACTCCACAGACTGGCTGGAGGGAGCCGTGGCGGAGGGGCAGCCTGCCAGCCAAGCAGAGCCCCCAAATCTGGCTTGCAAAAGCGGAGGGGCCAGATGGAGTGTGTTCCAACAGCAAGCGCGACTTAGCATCTGGGAGGTCATAAGTTAACAGCTCTGCTCAGAAAGCGGGAAGGCTGGAGGACAAAGGGAGGGAGAGTTGCTGAGCCCCCGGAAGACAGAGCTCAGTTTGTTGGGGAACAAAGGCGCTCGCCAGCGCCATCTCCCTCGCCCATCCCCCAGCCAAAATCCCAAAGGGAACCAGTTCCTGCCAGGGAACTTGCTTGCTCTGCTCAAACACCCAATGCTGTGCTTCTGCAGAGCCAACCCTCTGTCAGCGGGTCTGACTCCCTCCCGCTGCCACAGGGCACCATCTGAAGTGGATCACCTAAGGAGAAGCAAGCTAAGCCTGCCCCTCCTGCACCTGTGCACATTGCCTACCCACCCCAGCTAATACACCAGAGCCCCAGTACCACAAGCCTGGCAGTGTGCAAGTAGCCCAGATGGGCCATGCCACCCCACAGTGAATCCCGCCCCAAGGAGAGGGGAAGAGAAGGGACACACCAGTCTGACTGTGGCCCCATCGGTGGGCTGGGGGCAGATGTCAGGTCTGACTGCGACTCCGCCCACCAACTCCAGTTATACACCACAGCATAGGGGAAGTGCCCTGCAGGTCCGCACCACTCCAGGGACTATCCAAAATGACCAAACAGAAAAACTCCCCTCAAAAGAATCACCAGGAAATAACAACAGCTAATGAACTGATCAAAAAGGATTTAAATAATATAACAGAAAGTGAATTTAGAATAATAGTCATAAAAGTAATCGCCGGGCTTGAAAACAGTATAGAGGACAGCAGAGAATGTCTTGCTACAGAGATCAAGGGACTAAGGAACAGTCAGGAGGAGCTGAAAAACGCTTTAAACGAGCTGCAAAATAAAATGGAAATGACTACGGCTCAGATTGAAGAGGCAGAGGAGAGAATAGGTGAACTAGAAGATAAAGTTATGGAAAAAGAGGAAGCTGAGAAAAAGAGAGATAAAAAAATCCAGGAGTATGAGGGGAAAATTAGAGAACTAAGTGATGCACTAAAAAGAAATAATATACTCATAATTGGTATCCCAGAGGAGGAAGAGAGAGGGAAAGATGTTGAAGGTGTACTTGAAGAAATAATAGCTGAGAACTTCCCTGAACTGGGGAAGGAAAAAGGCATTGAAATCCAAGAGGCACAGAGAACTCCCTTCAGACTTAACTTGAATCGATCTTCTGCACGACATATCATAGTCAAACTGGCAAAATACAAGGATAAAGAGAAAATTCTGAAAGCAGCAAGGGGTAAACGTGCCCTAACATGTAAAGGGAGACCTATAAGACTCGTGACTGATCTCTCTTTTGAAACTTCGGAGGCCAGAAAGGATTGGCACGAGATCTTCAATGTACTGAACAGAAAAAAATATGCAGCCGAGAATCCTTTATCCAGCAAGTCTGTCATTTAGAATAGAAAGAGAGATAAAGGTCTTCCCAAACAAACAAAAGCTGAAGGAATTTGTCACCACTAAACCAGCCCTACAAGAGATCCTAAGGGGGATCCTGTGAGACAAAGTACCGGAAACATCTCTACAAGCATAAAACATACAGACATCACAATGACTCTAAACCCGTATCTTTCTATAACAACACTGAATGTAAATGGATTAAATGCGCCAACCAAAAGACATAGGGTATCAGAATGGATAAAAAAACAAGACCCATCTATATGCTGTCTACAGGAGACTCATTTTAGATCTGAGGACACCTTTATATTGAGAGTGAAGGGATGGAGAACTATTTATCATGCGACTGGAAGCCAAAAGAAAGCTGGAGTAGCCATACTTATATCAGACAAACTAGACTTTAAATTAAAGGCTGTAACAAGAGATGAAGAAGGGCATTATATAATAATTACAGGGTCTATCCATCAGGAAGAGCTAACAGTTATAAATGTCTATGCGCCGAATACGGGAGCCCCCAAATATATAAAACAATTACTCATAAACATAAGCAACCTTATTGATAAGAATGTGGTAATTGCAGGGGACTTTAATACACCACTTAAAGAAATGGATAGATCATCTAGACACACGGTCAATAAAGAAACAAGGGCCCTGAATGAGACATTGGATCAGATGGACTTGACAGATCTATTTAGAACTCTGCATCCCAAAGCAACAGAATATACTTTCTTCTCGAGTGCACATGGAACATTCTCCAAGATAGATCATATACTGGGTCACAAAACAGCCCTTCATAAGTTTACAAGAATTGAAATTATACCATGCTTACTTTCAGACCACAATGCTATGAAGCTTGAAATCAACCACAGGAAAAAGTCTGGAAAACCTCCAAAAGCATGAAGGTTAAAGAACACCCTACTAAAGACTGAGTGGGTCAACCAGGCAATTAGAGAAGAAATTAAAAAATATATGGAAACAAACGAAAATGAAAATACAACAATCCAAACGCTCTGGGACGCAGCGAAGGCAGTCCTGAGAGGAAAATACATTGCAATCCAGGCCTATCTCAAGAAACAAGAAAAATCCCAAATACAAAATCTAACAGCACACCTAAAGGAACTAGAAGCAGAACAGCAAAGGCAGCCTAAGCCCAGCAGAAGAAGAGAAATAATAAAGATCAGAGCAGAAATAGACAATATAGAAACTAAAAAAAACTGTAGAGCAGATCAACGAAACCAAGAGTTGGTTTTTTGAAAAAATAAACAAAATTGACAAACCTCTAGCCAGGCTTCTCAAAAAGAAAAGGGAGATGACCCAAATAGATAAAATCATGAATGAAAATGGAATTTTTACAACCAATCCCTCAGAGATACAAGCAATTATCAGGAATACTATGAAAATTATATGCCAACAAATTGGACAACCTGGAAGAAATGGACAAATTCCTGAACACCCACACTCTTCCAAAACTCAATCAGGAGGAAATAGAAAGCTTGAACAGACCCATAACCAGCGAAGAAATTGAATCGGTTATCAAAAATCTCCCAACAAATAAGAGTCCAGGACCAGATGGCTTCCCAGGGGAGTTCTACCAGACGTTTAAAGCAGAGATCATACCTATCCTTCTCAAGCTATTCCAAGAAATAGAAAGGGAAGGAAAACTTCCAGACTCATTCTATGAAGCCAGTATTACTTTGATTCCTAAACCAGACAGAGACCCAGTAAAAAAAGAGAACTACAGGCCAATATCCCTGATGAATATGGATGCAAAAATTCTCAGTAAGATACTAGCAAATCGAATTCAACAGCATATAAAAAGAATTATTCACCATGATCAAGTGGGATTCATTCCTGGGATGCAGGGCTGGTTCCACATTCGCAAATCAATCAACGTGATACATCACATTAATAAAAGAAAAGAGAAGAACCATATGATCCTGTCAATCGATGCAGAAAAGGCCTTCGACAAAATCCAGCACCCTTTCTTAATAAAAACCCTTGAGAAAGTCAGGATAGAAGGAACATACTTAAAGATCATAAAAGCCATTTATGAAAAGCCCACAGCTAACATCATCCTTAACGGGGAAAAACTGAGAGCTTTTTCCCTGAGATCAGGAACACGACAGGGATGCCCACTCTCACCGCTGCTGTTTAACATAGTGTTGGAAGTGCTAGCATCAGCAATCAGACAACAAAAGGAAATCAAAGGCATCAAAATTGGCAAAGATGAAGTCAAGCTTTCGCTTTTTGCAGATGACATGGTATTATACATGGAAAATCCGATAGACTCCACCAAAAGTCTGCTAGAACTGATACAGGAATTCAGCAAAGTTGCAGGATACAAAATCAATGTACAGAAATCAGTTGCATTCTTATACACTAACAATGAAGCAACAGAAAGACAAATAAAGAAACTGATCCCATTCACAATTGCACCAAGAAGCATAAAATACCTAGGAATAAATCTAACCAAAGATGTAAAGGATCTGTATGCTGAAAACTATAGAAAGCTTATGAAGGAAATTGAAGAAGATTTAAAGAAATGGAAAGACATTCCCTGCTCATGGATTGGAAAAATAAATATTGTCAAAATGTCAATACTACCCAAAGCTATCTACACATTCAATGCAATCCCAATCAAAATTGCACCAGCATTCTTCTCGAAACTAGAACAAGCAATCCTAAAATTCATATGGAACCACAAAAGGCCCCGAATAGCCAAAGGAATTTTGAAGAAGAAGACCAAAGCAGGAGGCATCACAATCCCAGACTTTAGCCTCTACTACAAAGCTGTCATCATCAAGACAGCATGGTATTGGCACCAAAACAGACACATAGACCAATGGAATAGAATAGAAACCCCAGAACTAGACCCACAAACGTATGGCCAACTCATCTTTGACAAAGCAGGAAAGAACATCCAATGGAAAAAAGACAGTCTCTTTAACAAATGGTGCTGGGAGAACTGGACAGCAACATGCAGAAGGTTGAAACTAGACCACTTTCTCACACCATTCACAAAAATAAACTCAAAATGGATAAAGGACCTAAATGTGAGACAGGAAACCATCAAAACCTTAGAGGAGAAAGCAGGAAAAGACCTCTCTGACCTCAGCCGTAGCAATCTCTTACTCGACACATCCCCAAAGGCAAGGGAATTAAAAGCAAAAGTGAATTACTGGAACCTTATGAAGATAAAAAGCTTCTGCACAGCAAAGGAAACAACCAACAAAACTAAAAGGCAACCAACGGAATGGGAAAAGATATTCGCAAATGACATATCGGACAAAGGGCTAGTATCCAAAATCTATCAAGAGCTCACCAAACTCCACACCCGAAAAACAAATAACCCAGTGAAGCAATGGGCAGAAAACATGAATAGACACTTCTCTAAAGAAGACATCCGGATGGCCAACAGGCACATGAAAAGATGTTCAGCGTCGCTCCTTATCAGGGAAATACAAATCAAAACCACACTCAGGTATCACCTCACGCCAGTCAGAGTGGCCAAAATGAACAAATCAGGAGACTATAGATGCTGGAGAGGATGTGGAGAAACGGGAACCCTCTTGCACTGTTGGTGGGAATGCAAATTTGTGCAGCCAGTCTGGAAAACAGTGTGGAGGTTCCTCAGAAAATTAAAAATAGACCTACCCTATGACCCAGCAATAGCACTGCTAGGAATTTATCCAAGGGATACAGGAGTACTGATTCATAGGGCCACTTGTACCCCAATGTTCATAGCAGCACTCTCAACAATAGCCAAATTATGGAAAGAGCCTAAATGTCCATCAACTGATGAATGGATAAAGTCATTGTGGTTTATATACACAATGGAGTACTACATGGCAATGAGAAAGAACGAAATATGGCCCTTTGTAGCAACATGGATGGAACTGGAGAGTGTGTTGCTAAGTGAAATAAGCCATACAGAGAAAGACAGATACCATATGTTTTCACTCTTATGTGGATCCTGAGAAACTTAACAGAAACCCATAGGGGAGGGGAAGGAAAAAAAAGAAAAGAGGTTAGAGTGGGAGAGAGTCAAAGCATAAGAGACTATTAAAAACTGAGAACAAACTGAGGGTTGATGGGGGATGGGAGGGAGGGGAGGATGGGTGATGGGTATTGAGTAGGGTACCTTTTGGGATGAGCACTGGGTGTTGTATGGAAACCAATTTGACAATAAATCAATAAATTTCATATATTGAAATATATGTATATGTATATATATATACATATATATATATATACCTTAAAAATTAAAAAAAAAGACAATGAGATAGAATTTAAGTTTAAGAGGTTTATTTGGGAGTTTATAGAAGAAGGAAGAGGGGGAACTGAGATAGGAAAGAGAACTCCAATAAAAGATGTTTTATTGAGCAAATTAGTGTTGTGGACTGTATGTCAATCTTGCTAGGGTACACTGGAAATTAATTTGCAAATACCTCAGAGATTTCCCAGTCAAGGATTAAGAGAGCTGTGGTATTTCTCAAACTCCTCATTTCATAACTTCTTCAGAACTGTTTTTGAATGACTGACCTCCCCAGAAAGTCAGACTTGAGCCTTGCTTGCAAGCAGAGCAAATTCCCATATCCATAAAAAAGATGTGTAAGAGTTTCTTATACTAAGAAGCCTTCAGTCAGAATGTACATGTGAGTGCCAGGTAGATACAGGCAGAGAAAGTACCATAGCATTTACTGTTGCATAGTTCAGCATCCATTCATTTCCATCCTTCACTGTCATTGAAAAAGTGATGTTGTGTTTTAGTTATTCAAAAGAAAAAAACCCCAGAAAGATTAGTGGGATAAGATATAGTCTCTATTGTTTCAGTACTCAAGGGCCTAACATTTATCTTTCTCCTCTAGTATCCATTCTAGACTTCCTTTTCTGGGTTATTAGTTCTGCTGGTGCAGGTACTTGGCCAGTAGAACAACCAACTTCATTCCTAAGAAATTTAAGCTCTTGGTTTCTGTGAAAACTTACTTTCTTCAAGAACTTTGGTAAAGGTCTTGTTTCTTATTAGGCTGTGGTAGCTGCAACTGCACATGTATAATTAATACAAGAGAGGGAATCACCAGCAAATCCTTTGTGGTATGGACTCATTGTTCTCATTATATCACAACAATCAGATATATTAAGGGCAATCAGGATCAATTACCTTTGCAATAATAGTAACTAATATCTTTGCCTTTATGGAAATCCTAAATTATTCAGGTGACACTTATAGGTGTAGTAAACTGTAGCTGTGTTCTCTCAAAGAAGCTTTCCATCCCTCTGGGAAACATTTTACCTCTAACCCTTCAGTCTGAAGATGTATATATGGAAGGTGCAGACTCCCAAGAGGGTCTTCAGGAGTCATGGAGAGAGAGACCACTCCTACTTTAATCCTTTGATCCCTGGGCATGTGTATTCTGCCTGTTGGGAACACAGTATTATTTGGTAGCTGTTAATGCCAAGTATATACCATATATAGAACCATATACTGAGAGGGGTTTATCCCTAGCTGGAACATTAGCTGCATCAAAGAAGCAATTCTAACATTGAATCAGGTTAGCAGTTTTCAGGTTACTTGCTATGTGATTTGATCAGAAGATACTTGAATTATCTATCTATTGTTACATATCCTTTGTCAAAAAAATGAGTCCCTTGGTCTCTGGTAAGGTGAGATAATGGTAAATCAGACCCTCTGTGAGCACATAGTAACAGTGGTAGCCGAAGTGGGCACTTTATAATAGTATCTGGATATGTGTTGATCTCCATAAGAACACGATGATTCCCTTCTAGGATAGAAAGGATCCCATTTAATCAACTTGTCTAAAGTGGCAAGCTTGGTCTCCTCAAGCTTTA
This sequence comes from Prionailurus bengalensis, assembly GCF_016509475.1. Lineage (NCBI taxonomy): Eukaryota > Metazoa > Chordata > Mammalia > Carnivora > Felidae > Prionailurus > Prionailurus bengalensis. The sequence goes on along the minus strand of NC_057343.1, from coordinate 149,579,504 downwards.
GTAACATACTAAAGGTCTAGTTTCAGTATCTGTTGCTGACTATTCAGTCAGCAGTAGCAATAGCTATACCTGTTGTGGTGACTGGCAGTCAAGCCTGTTGGTCCCATGCAGACCCTATATTCTGCCTCCAGATTTCTCTATCCATGGATCCATTGTGCTCTCACTGGAATGATAGAAAAAAAGACGGCTGACTTCCACTGAACATGCCATTCTGTCTTCCTGGTTGTTTAGTATCTTTTATGTGAAGGATGCTTTCTGGTGAGCCTTTATGTGAGTGGCGGATTCACATACTTTGTACCCACTCCCAGGACTCAATTCACATGCTTCTTCACAATATATCTTTATTCCAATTCCAACTGTTGCTTCCCCCATGGTTCTATGTATATTCCTGTATAAGGCCATCTCTTCACATAAAATTGATAACTAGGTAGACTTCTTGAAGATCTGCCCAACGAAGCTTTCCTTTAACCACTGTTTCTCAAGACCACTCTTGTGTTTTAGTAGCCCTTGATTTCTGCTTTGTTAACATATTTATCCAACTCATTTCTTTTTTTTTTTTTTAGAGTTTTTTTTTCTGAAATTTATTGACAAATTGGTTTCCATACAACACCCAGTGCTCATCCCAAAAGGTGCCCTCCTCAATACCCATCACCCACCCTCTCCTCCTTCCCACCCCCCATCAACCCTCAGTTTGTTCTCAGAATTAACAGTCTCTTATGCTTTGGGTCTCTCCCATTCTAACCTCTTTTTTTTTTTTTTCCTTCTCCTCCCCCATGGGTTCCTGGTAAGTTTCTCAGGATCCACATAAGAGTGAAACCATATGGTATCTGTCTTTCTCTGTATGGCTTATTTCACTTAGCATCACACTCTCCAGTTCCATCCACGTTGCTACAAAAGGCCATATTTCATTTTTTCTCATTGCCACGTAATATTCCATTGTGTATATAAACCACAATTTCTTTATCCATTCATCAGTTGATGGACATTTAGGCTCTTTCCATAATTTGGCTATTGTTGAGAGTGCTGCTATGAACATTGGGGTACAAGTGGCCCTATGAATCAGTACTCCTGTATCCCTTGGATAAATTCCTAGCAGTGCTATTGCTGGGTCATAGGGTAGGTCTATTTTTAATTTTCTGAGGAACCTCCACACTGTTTTCCAGACTGGCTGCACAAATTTGCATTCCCACCAACAGTGCAAGAGGGTTCCCGTTTCTCCACATCCTCTCCAGCATCTATAGTCTCCTGATTTGTTCATTTTGGCCACTCTGACTGGCGTGAGGTGATACCTGAGTGTGGTTTTGATTTGTATTTCCCTGATAAGGAGCGACGCTGAACATCTTTTCATGTGCCTGTTGGCCATCCGGATGTCTTCTTTAGAGAAGTGTCTATTCATGTTTTCTGCCCATTGCTTCACTGGGTTATTTGTTTTTCGGGTGTGGAGTTTGGTGAGCTCTTGATAGATTTTGGATACTAGCCCTTTGTCCGATATGTCATTTGCGAATATCTTTTCCCATTCCGTTGGTTGCCTTTTAGTTTTGTTGGTTGTTTCCTTTGCTGTGCAGAAGCTTTTTATCTTCATAAGGTTCCAGTAATTCACTTTTGCTTTTAATTCCCTTGCCTTTGGGGATGTGTCGAGTAAGAGATTGCTACGGCTGAGGTCAGAGAGGTCTTTTCCTGCTTTCTCCTCTAAGGTTTTGATGGTTTCCTGTCTCACATTTAGGTCCTTTATCCATTTTGAGTTTATTTTTGTGAATGGTGTGAGAAAGTGGTCTAGTTTCAACCTTCTGCATGTTGCTGTCCAGTTCTCCCAGCACCATTTGTTAAAGAGACTGTCTTTTTTCCATTGGATGTTCTTTCCTGCTTTGTCAAAGATGAGTTGGCCATACGTTTGTGGGTCTAGTTCTGGGGTTTCTATTCTATTCCATTGGTCTATGTGTCTGTTTTGGTGCCAATACCATGCTGTCTTGATGATGACAGCTTTGTAGTAGAGGCTAAAGTCTGGGATTGTGATGCCTCCTGCTTTGGTCTTCTTCTTCAAAATTCCTTTGGCTATTCGGGGCCTTTTGTGGTTCCATATGAATTTTAGGATTGCTTGTTCTAGTTTCGAGAAGAATGCTGGTGCAATTTTGATTGGGATTGCATTGAATGTGTAGATAGCTTTGGGTAGTATTGACATTTTGACAATATTTATTTTTCCAATCCATGAGCAGGGAATGTCTTTCCATTTCTTTAAATCTTCTTCAATTTCCTTCATAAGCTTTCTATAGTTTTCAGCATACAGATCCTTTACATCTTTGGTTAGATTTATTCCTAGGTATTTTATGCTTCTTGGTGCAATTGTGAATGGGATCAGTTTCTTTATTTGTCTTTCTGTTGCTTCATTGTTAGTGTATAAGAATGCAACTGATTTCTGTACATTGATTTTGTATCCTGCAACTTTGCTGAATTCCTGTATCAGTTCTAGCAGACTTTTGGTGGAGTCTATCGGATTTTCCATGTATAATACCATGTCATCTGCAAAAAGCGAAAGCTTGACTTCATCTTTGCCAATTTTGATGCCTTTGATTTCCTTTTGTTGTCTGATTGCTGATGCTAGCACTTCCAACACTATGTTAAACAGCAGCGGTGAGAGTGGGCATCCCTGTCGTGTTCCTGATCTCAGGGAAAAAGCTCTCAGTTTTTCCCCGTTAAGGATGATGTTAGCTGTGGGCTTTTCATAAATGGCTTTTATGATCTTTAAGTATGTTCCTTCTATCCTGACTTTCTCAAGGGTTTTTATTAAGAAAGGGTGCTGGATTTTGTCGAAGGCCTTTTCTGCATCGATTGACAGGATCATATGGTTCTTCTCTTTTCTTTTATTAATGTGATGTATCACGTTGATTGATTTGCGAATGTGGAACCAGCCCTGCATCCCAGGAATGAATCCCACTTGATCATGGTGAATAATTCTTTTTATATGCCGTTGAATTCGATTTGCTAGTATCTTATTGAGAATTTTTGCATCCATATTCATCAGGGATATTGGCCTGTAGTTCTCTTTTTTTTACTGGGTCTCTGTCTGGTTTAGGAATCAAAGTAATACTGGCTTCATAGAATGAGTCTGGAAGTTTTCCTTCCCTTTCTATTTCTTGGAATAGCTTGAGAAGGATAGGTATGATCTCTGCTTGAAACGTCTGGTAGAACTCCCCTGGGAAGCCATCTGGTCCTGGACTCTTATTTGTTGGGAGATTTTTGATAACCGATTCAATTTCTTCGCTGGTTATGGGTCTGTTCAAGCTTTCTATTTCCTCCTGATTGAGTTTTGGAAGAGTGTGGGTGTTCAGGAATTTGTCCATTTCTTCCAGGTTGTCCAATTTGTTGGCATATAATTTTCATAGTATTCCCTGATAATTGCTTGTATCTCTGAGGGATTGGTTGTAAAAATTCCATTTTCATTCATGATTTTATCTATTTGGGTCATCTCCCTTTTCTTTTTGAGAAGCCTGGCTAGAGGTTTGTCAATTTTGTTTATTTTTTCAAAAAACCAACTCTTGGTTTTGTTGATCTGCTCTACAGTTTTTTTAGTTTCTATATTGTCTATTTCTGCTCTGATCTTTATTATTTCTCTTCTTCTGCTGGGCTTAGGCTGCCTTTGCTGTTCTGCTTCTAGTTCCTTTAGGTGTGCTGTTAGATTTTGTATTTGGGATTTTTCTTGTTTCTTGAGATAGGCCTGGATTGCAATGTATTTTCCTCTCAGGACTGCCTTCGCTGCGTCCCAAAGCGTTTGGATTGTTGTATTTTCATTTTCGTTTGTTTCCATATATTTTTTAATTTCTTCTCTAATTGCCTGGTTGACCCACTCATTCGTTAGTAGGGTGTTCTTTAACCTCCATGCTTTTGGAGGTTTTCCAGACTTTTTTCTGTGGTTGATTTCAAGCTTCATAGCATTGTGGTCTGAAAGTAAGCATGGTATAATTTCAATTCTTGTAAACTTATGAAGGGCTGTTTTGTGACCCAGTATATGATCTATCTTGGAGAATGTTCCATGTGCACTCGAGAAGAAAGTATATTCTGTTGCTTTGGGATGCAGAGTTCTAAATAGATCTGTCAAGTCCATCTGATCCAATGTCTCATTCAGGGCCCTTGTTTCTTTATTGACCGTGTGTCTAGATGATCTATCCATTTCTTTAAGTGGTGTATTAAAGTCCCCTGCAATGACCACATTCTTATCAATAAGGTTGCTTATGTTTATGAGTAATTGTTTTATATATTTGGGGGCTCCGGTATTCGGTGCATAGACATTTATAATTGTTAGCTCTTCCTGATGGATAGACCCTGTAACTATTATATAATGTCCTTCTTCATCTCTTGTTACAGCCTTTAATTTAAAGTCTAGTTTGTCTGATATAAGTATGGCTACTCCAGCTTTCTTTTGGCTTCCAGTCGCATGATAAATAGTTCTCCATCCCCTCACTCTCAATCTAAAGGTGTCCTCAGGTCTAAAATGAGTCTCTTGTAGACAGCAAATAGATGGGTCTTGTTTTTTTATCCATTCTGATACCCTATGTCTTTTGGTTGGCGCATTTAATCCATTTACATTCAGTGTGATTATAGAAAGATACAGGTTTAGAGTCATTGTGATGTCTGTATGTTTTATGCTTGTAGCGATGTCTCTGGGACTTTGTCTCACAGGATCCCCCTTAGGATCTCTTGTAGGGCTGGTTTAGTGGTGACAAATTCCTTCAGTTTTTGTTTGTTTGGGAAGACCTTTATCTCTCCTTCTATTCTAAATGACAGACTTGCTGGATAAAGGATTCTTGGCTGCATATTTTTTCTGTCTAGCACCCTGAAAATCTCGTGCCAATTCTTTCTGGCCTGCCAAGTTTCAAAAGAGAGATCAATCACGAGTCTTGTAGGTCTCCCTTTATATTATCCAACTCATTTCTGAACAAAACTCTAATATTTTCTTCCTCTGTCAACTGGCCGTGACAATAATAACTACTCCCAACAAAGCTATGGATGTGAACTTAAGGAGAGGTGTCAGGTCAGTGACAAGTGATGAGTCAATGACAAGTGACAAAGGGGTCTAGACCACTTTTGTGTTATTTATATCTTTTAGGCCTGGGTTCAAATGTACCAGTCCCACCTTATAACATGGTAATCAGACAGTATCCATTTCATGATGTGTATCTATGGTCATTTACACATTTGATGCACCATAGTCAGGTTTTTCAGTACTTACGGGACTTCTTTATGCTTTGCACTGAAATTTTCCTGTCAGGGATTGCCAGAGACTCAACATAAAAGATTTGATTTTGTCTACAATATGTGATGGTCTCACTCACATACACGATCTCTCATCTACACTACCACTACATATAGGTCACTTTTGTAAATATATGTAACATATAAATCTGTATTTCTTAATATTTTACCCATAGCCAGTATCACTTGATTCTTCCTTTTCCTGCTTTCTACTTCCCAGGTTCTTCAACTGTATATTTGCATTTTGTCAAAGTTATTGACTTTTTGTTATGTATTATTAATATGTAAAATATATTCAGGGCAGTCAATTTGTGCATTTTATATTTTGTTCTCTAAGTTTAGAATGCCACACCCTTTTGTTTCATTCAAGGGATAATCCTTTTAGTGCAAAGGTGGAATGAATTTTCCATTATCCATTGCTTGGATTTTACCATATTGTCTATCATCATAGAGCTGGGTATTAGAGGATAGAATGTTTACAGGTTGGGGAAGAAATAAGCCAGAATTGTTTCCACAATTCTAAAATGAAAGGTTCAGTTAGGAGGATCTCTAATTGTTTTCAGTTCTAATATTATAGGACCTTGAAGAGAATTATTCTGTTAAATCTAATTTTATGTTATTCTAGTTAGCTTCTAGCCAATTGAACACAATAAGTTTTTCACCACCCAGAATTCCAAATGTATCCAGAAAATAAATTATATGTTCTTTCTATCTATCTATCTATCTAGCTAGCTAGCTAGCTATATCATCTATCTACCATCTATCTATCTGTAGATATATTGAGCTACAAGTTAACTAGAGCATCCTTATCTTCGCAGATAATTCCAGAACTATGGAATCTTTTGTTGTACATAGTCTAAATGATAAGATATCGTATACTACAAACTCACATATTTTGCTCTTTTAAACGTATTTTGCTCTTTTAAACCTTCCAAGACATCTAATAAATAAGCTGAGCTGTATTCCCAACTGAATTATGTGCTTGATTCAAAATATGTGGAGGTCTTCCAAATACTTTTTCAGTGGAGATAGTGTGGGGTGCCTTGATTTACCCTTCATCTTGCATGGGATATTTCTGTATGCCCTTAGACATTGGACATTTAAAACCTTCAGTAATTTGATAGGCCTCAGTCTTTAGGGGGTTGATCTCCCACAACCAACATGCCTGTATCTTACCAGAGGATCCAGAACAGTATCTATTTTTTGCTGATCAGTTTTGACTAACATCATAATTATTCATTAGAATTGGCTTGAGAGGAAAAATACTAATCTTGATCTTAAAATTTTATTCCATTAAAAAATGAGGAGTTAATATAAGTGAAAACTTTTTCTACTTTAAAATTTGCTTTTTTTAATAGAAATATTTTTTCTTCTCAGAATAATGATGCTTATTTGGTAATAAGTTATTTTTCCCTTTACCCCTTGGAATTTCTTATAGGAACTAAGTTCATGGATACGACTTTAGTATAACTTTTGCACCTGTAGATATTTTGCTGTGCAAATGAATGTGCACAAGCTTTTCATTATTTAGAGCATAGTTTCTTTGCCCTGTAAACACTTGACATAAAATATTTGGTTGGAGGTAATATTCTCATCCATCTTGATATATGCAACTTACTGAAGCAGTAAGCATAGGGTACTGACTATTCTTATTAATGATGGTAAAATATACTCACTTTTCTTCTTCTGATGAACTTTCCCCCCAATTATGTATTTATTATAGCTATATTTTTCTGACTATACATAATATCATGCCAATGAAATACAAATTTATATTTTTGTAAAAACTAATTTGTACCATGCCAGTTAGAGATAAAAATGATAGTAAATAAAACAAGGAGGGAAGATTATTTTGTACAGGTATATTTTAAAAATTCTGAACAAATCACTACTGACAAGATTTGCTTTAAAAAAACAATAATGAAATACTAAAGTAAATATTAAAGATCACATAGCTCATAAATACTAAAAACTCATAATTAGAATCCTAACTTTATATTGGCATTAGTGCTTATATGGTACATAAACTTATAGAGGTTACTTAGGTTCTAAGCATCTGGGTTGTATTATCTATAGAATGATGGTATTGAGAATGCTTATCTCAAAGATGGTATTCAGGAATAAAAGAGAGACTATAATTTTTCATGTGGTATACCATGCAAAAGAAAAGTTTATAAAACTAAAATGTAACAGAATTTATTTGAGTGCTATCCAAATATATAACTTCTTTTCTTGTAATATATTACTTTAAAATATAACATATTTTAAAGATATCCGTTATATATATGTATATATATAAATTTTAAAAAGATAGAATTTCTTTATCATTTTTAAATTTAAAGTCAAGTTAGTTAACATACAGTGTAGTATTGGTTTCAAGAGTAGAACCCAATGATTCAACATTTACATATAACATGCAATGCTCATGCCAACAGACGCCCTTCTTATTGCCCATCACCCATTTAGCCCATCCCTCACCCAACACCCTCCAGCAACCCTCAGTTGGTTCTCTGTATTTAAGAGTCTCTTATTGTTTGCCTCCCTCTCTGCTTTTATGTTATTTTTCCTTCCCTTCCCTTATGTTCATCTGTTTTGTTTCCTAAATTCCATCTGTGAGTGAAATCATATGTTCTACATACTGTTCTCCAGAGTGGCTGTACCAGTTTGCATTTTCATCAACAGTGCAAAAGGGTTCCTGTTTCTCTGCATCCTTGCCAACATCTGTTGTTGCCTGGGTTGTTCATTTCAGCCATTGTCGGAGGTGTGAGGAGACATCTCATTGCGGTTTGATTTGTATTTCCCTGATGATGAGTGATGTTGACCATCTTATCATGTCTGTTAGTCATGTGAATGTCTGCTTCAGTAAAGTTTATATGTATGTCTTCTGCCCATTTCTTTATCGGATTATTTGTCTTTTGGGTGTTGAGTTTGATAAGTTCTTTATAGATTTGGGATACTAAGCCTTTATCCACTATGTCATTTGCAAACATCTTCTACCATTTTGTCTGTTACTTTTTGGTTGTTGATTGTTTCCTGTGCTGTGCAGAAGCTTTTTATCTTGATGAGGTCCCAACAGTTCATTTTGTTTTTATTTTCTTGCCTCCTGAGACATGTATAGTAAGTTGCTGCAGCCTAGGTCAAAGAGATTGCTGCCTGCTTTCTTTTGTAGGATTTTGATGGTTTCCTGTCTTACACTTAGGTCTTTCATCCATCTTGAGTTTATTTTTGTGTATGCTGTAAAAAGTGGTCCAGATTCATTCTTCTGCATGATGCTGTCCAGTTTTTCCAGCACCATTTGCTGAAGAGAATGTCTTTTTCTCATTGGATACTCCTTCCTGCTTTGTCAATGATTAGATGGCCATACGTTTGTGGGTCAATTTCTGGGTTCTCTATTCTGTTCCATTGGTCTATGTGTCTGTTTTTTGTGCCAGTACCACACTGTCTTGGTGATTATAGCTTTATAATACAACTTAAGTCCAGAATTGTGATGCCTCCAGCTTTGCTTTGCTTTTTCAAGATTAATTTGGTTATACAGGGCCTTTTCTGGTTTCATACAAATTTTAGGATTATTTGTCATAACTATGTGAAGAATGCTGGTGTTATTTTGGTAAGGATTGCATTGAATATGTATATTGCCTTGGGTAGTATAGACATTTTCACATTTGTTCTTCCAATCTATGAGCATGAAATGTGTTTCCATTTCCTTGTCTTCCTCAGTTTCTTTCATAAGTTTCCCATAGTTTTCAACATACAGATCTTTTACCACTCTGGTTAGGTTTATTCCTAGGTATCTTATGGTTTTTGGTGCAAATTGTAAATGGGATAAATTCCTTGATTTGTTTTTTTGCAGCCGGTTTCTGTACATTGATTTTATATCCTGAGACTAAGCTGAATTCACATATCAGTTCTAGCAGATTTTTGGTGGAGTCTTTGGATTTTCCATGTAGAGTATCTGATTATCTTTATTTTTGCATTGACAGACTTTAATACATTTCCACCATATTTCATTGTTAATGTAATTTATCTAATTTTTGGTGATTACTCAAATATATTGTCTTCTTTTAAAATATTATTCTGAATAACATGAAGTAATTTCTTTGATGTTTCAAACTAACATGTAAAATGGTCAATGATCATCTACAGTGAATTATTTCAAATACCTAGCTTTATATATACATATGTTCCTCTTATAGTGAAGTAATAAAATTCTTGTTGACCATTTTTCAATACAATAATAATTCGATAGATGCAAGAGACTTACAAATAATTAAGCACCACCTAAATTTACCACTTTATTCTATCTGCTATCAATTTAAGAATAGGATGAAGAACACAAAAGCAAAATGTTTTAAATTATTTTTACATTATTATGTACTTGTTTCTATTAAATCTCTGTATAACCTACAAAATCATATATTATGGCTCAGATAGCATTATAATTGTTTTTATAAATTGCATGTGTTTCTGAATTGGTTTTTATTCTGTAAGTGGAAAAAATATTTTTTATTATCTGACAATGAGTTTCATAATTAAATTTGAAAAGTGCATTTCTGTACAATCAATGAGTTTCAGTTACTTTCCCAGTATTAGAGTATTTCCTTTGATACATATATTGAACTTGAAATCCTTGATCCCCAGTTCTCTTATGACTTCATGACACTATATAATACTGAAGAATAAAACACTTTGAATTTATAGAATACAACAAAATACAGCTGAGAGGATATATATTTTTTAATGATACACTTGTATAGATTTATCATGCACATCTAACATAAGTATAGGGAAACAAACAATTTTAAGTGAAATTTTATATTTGTAACATGCCTGTAAGTTGAAAACATAAACACTATAATTAAGCAAAACTTGTCAGAGTAATACTCAAACTTTTTTCCTTATCTGTAAAGGAAGTAGAGTTTTAATAAATCAGAAGCTGTTCTATGTGCACACATGTTCTATCTTCACCAAAATGGTCAACAGGAATTTAATTACTTTTTATCAGATAAGTATCTCTTAAGACATAAATATCTACTATCAGGGAATAATCCAAAACAATTCATTTTGGATCGATCACTGAATATAAGTCAAATATCTAGAGTATCTAAGAAAGGGGAAAAAAAAAAGAAGAAAGAAAAAGCAGCTATGCCCTTGAGCCCAAAGTGAGAGATTCCACAGTTCACTACCACTATTCTCAAAGTATACCCTCTATTACATTTTATGTAGATAAACTCTTAGTGATTTTCACTTCAAGACTGTTTGTTCATATCATCTATAGTAACTGTCAAGATAAATTAAAAATTCCAGAACATGACATCTAAATAAAATGGGAGCTATATTTATGCTAGCTATTTCAGCACATCATGTTATAAATTTCTTCACTCAAAAATGGAATGTTTTTACTGGTAAGAGACAGATAAATGACTGTATTCTATGGAAAACATAATAAGTTTTGGCCTTAATCATTCATTCATCATATCATAACATATTATAAAAGATAAATGTATGTGTTGTCCAAAGAAAATCTGTGATTTTGGCATAGCTTTTAGATAATAAAAATGTTATTTTAATTAAAGTACTTCTCTATTTAGATATTTGAATTAAAAATTTAAAACATATATGTAAACTCATTTAAAAGTATCAGAATTTCTATGCAGAACATTGTCAGAGTGGTCAAAGGTGACCTTTAAAAGTCTACAATATGCAATACTTTATTCATAAGTATTTAAGTCAATTGGACTTGATGTAGAGTAAATACTTAGAAAGTTAGTTAAAATACTTCTGCTATTAATAATGGTCATAAAATTAAGTTATTAACAATTCTATGTGTTATTTAATCCTCAAAGAGAAGAAAAATGATCTGTAAATTAAGTCACTATGTGTATCATAGCATATATTTAATGTTGGGGTTATGTAGTAGGAGAATTTCAGGGTCTTTCTTGGTTTAATCTATATTAAATAATTAGCTTGTACGAGTAGAAAATAATGTGGTCTTTCTAAAATTCTTTTCCAAAACCAATATAGATCAGATATTATATATTAGGCTTCTGTACTAATTTTTTTACTGGTTTCTCCCTACATAAATTCATCCTCCAGGTTGTTCATTAAGAGATTTAAAAGAGTATTGTTTATTTTTCTCTACATTAAGCTTTGAATTCTTTGATGGCAGAGATGAGATTTTTGCAATACTTAGTACACTAGTCAGTATATCATACATACTCAAAGGATTTTATTTTATGTGTAAGAGGTGTTGTGTGCCATATTAGAAAGAAAGGCCAAGTATAAGCAATGGTTAATTGTAAGACAATATATTCCATGCAAATAGTAATAAAAAGATACTTGGTATGACTATATTAATATCATACAAAATAATTTTTTTCTTTCTTTTTTAAAAATTTTATTTGATTTATTTTTTAAATTTACATTTAAGTTAGTTAGCATATAGTGCAACAATAATTTCAGAAGTAGATTCCTTAATGCCCCTTACCCATTTAGCCCATCCCCCTCCTACAACCCCTCAAGTAACCTTCTGTTTGTTCTCCATATTTAAGAGTCTCTTATATTTTTGTCTCTCTCCCTGTTTTTATATTATTTTTGCTTCCCTTCCCTTATGTTCATCTGTTTTGTATCTAAAAGTCATCATATGAGTGAAGTCGTATGATATTTGTCTTTCTCTGACTAATTTCACTTAGCATAATACCCTTTAGTTCCACCCACGTAGTTGCAAATGTCAAGATTTCATTCTTTTAGATTGCCAACTAATACTTCATTGTATATATATATACCACATCTTTTTTATCCATTCATTCATCGATGTACATGTGGGCTCTTTCCATCCTTTGGTTATCGTTGATAGTGCTGCTATAAACATTGGGGTGCATGCGCCCCTTCAAAACAGCATACCTGTATCCTGTGGATAAATAGCTAGTACTGCAATTGCTGGTGCATAGGATAGTTCTATTTTTAATTGTTTTGAGGAACCTTCATACTGTTTTCTAGAGTGGATGCACCAGTTTGCATTCCCACCAGCAGTGCAGAAGAGATCCTTTTTCTCCACATCCTTGCTAACATCTCTTATTACCTGTGTTGTTAGCGTTAACCATTCTGACAGGTGTGAAGTGGTATCTTACTGTGGCTTTGATTTGTATTTCCCTGATGATGAGTGATGTGGAGCATTTTTTCATGTGTCGGTTGGCTATCTGGATATTTTCCTGGAGAAGTGTCTATTCATGTCTTTTGCTCATTTTTTCACTGGATTATTTGTTTTTTGGGTGTTGAGTTTGATACATTCTTTATAGATTTTGTATACTAACCCTTTATCTGATGTGTCATTTGCAAATATCTTCTCCCCTTCCGACGGTTGCCTTTTATTTTTGCTGATTGTTTCCTTCACTCTGAATAAACTGAATATAATCACTGTGAAAACTCTAATGTCTTAAATTCAGAAATGGAGAAACTGATACCTAAATTAACATAAATTTCAGGGGCCACAATAGCCAAAATGATATTGAAAATGAAGAACAAAATTGGAGAACTCAACTTCCTCATTTAAATTCTTTGTACAAAGCCACAGTAATCAAAATAATGTTTATTGACATAAGGTTGGACATACAGACCATTAGAATTGAGATTCCAGAAATAAGCCCACATCTCAATGAATAATTGATTTAGAAAGGATACGAAGATCATTCAGTGGGGGAAAGAATGATCTCTGAAGCAAGTGGTGATAGGAAAACTGTATTTTCACATATAAAAAAATGAAGTTGGAGACTTCTCTTACCCCAAATACAAAAATTAACTCAAAACGGATCAAAGACTGAAATATATGTCCTAAAATTATAAAAGTCTAAGAAGAATTCATAGGGGAGAAGTTCATGACTTTTGATTTCACAATGATTTCTTGGATATGACAATAAAAGTACAGCCTGCAAAAGAAAAAAAAACTAGATAAATTTCATCAATTAAAGTTTTGTGTATCAAAGGACATTATCAAGAAAGTCTATAAATTATATTCTATAAAAGAGAATTTATAGAATAGGAGACAATATGCAAACTATATATCTGATAAGGATCTACCACCTAAAATATGAAGAATTCTTACAACTGAAAAACAAAAGGACAATTCAATTTAAAAAGTGGGAAAAGTACATGAGTAGACTCTTCTTCAAAGAAGACATACAATTTTCAACAAGCACATGAACAAAATACTTATTATCAGTGGTCATTAGGGAATGAAAATTAAAACCATAATGATCTACTCTTTCATACCCAACTAGGATCAAGATAATAAAATATACACATATGATGGCAAGCCACTCTGTAAAATAGTGTAGAGGTTCCTCAAAAAATTAAAAATAGATCTACCCTATGACCCAGCAATAGCACTGCTAGGAATTTACCCAAGGGATACAGGAGTGCTTATGCATAGGGGCACTTGTACCCCAATGTTTACAGCAGCACTTTCAACAATAGCCAAATTATGGAAAGAGCCTAAATGTCCATCAATTGATGAATGGATAAAGAGGTTGTGGTTTATATATACAATGGAATACTACGTGACAATGAGAAAGAGTGAAATATGGCCTTTTGTGACAAAGTGGATGGAGCTGGAGAGCGTTATGCTAACTGAAATAAGTCATACAGAGAAAGACAGATACCATATGTTTTCACTCTTATGTGGATCCTGAGAAACTTAACAGAAGACCATGGGGGAGTGGAAGGAAAAAAAAGTTAGAGAGGGAGGGAGGCAAACCATAAGAGACTCTTAAAAACTGAGAACAAACCGAGGGTTGATGGGGGGTGGGAGGGAGGGGAGGGTCGGTGAGGGGTATTGAGGAAGGCACCTGTTGGGATGAGCACTGGGTGTTGTATGGAAACCAAGTTGACAATAAATTTCGTATTAAAAATAATAAAAAAATAAAATATATACATATGAAATGAAAACTTGGTGAAGATGTGGAGAAAATGAACCCTTCCTACATTAACAGTAGGGATGTCAAATCGTTCATCAGTGTGTAAAACAATGTGGTAGTGCCTCAAAAAGTTAAACACAGAATTACTATGTGATCTAGCAGTTCTACTCCTAGGTATATCCTCAAAGGAATGGAAAACAAGTAATCAGATACTTCTATATGACTGTTCATAACAGCAATATTTACAATGGCCAAAATATGGAAATAACTCAAATATCCATTGGGGGATGAATGTGTAAACAAATTGTAGTATATGCATACAATGGAATATTGTTCAACCATAAAAGGGATGCATACAAACACGTGTTATAGCATACATAATCCTTGAAAACATGTTAAATGAAGAAATCAGACACAAAGGATTACATATTGAATGAGTCCATTTATATGAATTTTTTAGGATAGGTAAATGCATAGATATATAAAGCAAATCAGTGGTTATCAAGGCCTAGAGGTCAAGAATGGAATGTGAATAGTTAATGAGTACAGAGTTTCATTTTGGAGCGATAAAAATTTTTGAGGCTAGACAGTGATGGTCATTGCACAACACTGTGAATGCTCTAAATGCCATAGAATAGCACACTTTAAAATGGTCAAAATGAGGGGCACGTGGATGGCTCAGTTGGTTAAGCCTCTGACTTCAGCTCAGGTCATAATCTCATGGTCCGTGAGTTCGAGCCGCACCTCAGGATGACAGCTGACAGTTCAGAACCTGGAACCTGCCTCAGATTCTGTGTCTCCCTCTCTGTCTGCCCCTCCCCTGCTTGCACTCTCTCTCTCTTTCAAAAACAAACATTAAAAAAATTTAAATGGTTAAAATAGTAATACTTTCTGGAGATCTGGTGTACATTATTGTACCTATAATTAAGAATAACATTTTGTACAATTAAAATCTTGTTGAAGGTAGAGCTCGTGTTAAATGTGCTTACCACAATTAAAAAATTATTAATTTTTATTTTATATGAATATCACTTAAGTTTTTAAAAAATCATTTATTTTTGTCTCTCCCTAACTTATATTTTCATATCTAGTTCACACTATAATGAATATAAGCATTTTGATGTTTTCCTGGGTGATCCGTAAATACTACCAATGGTACTAAGGAGACTTCTCCATTCTTTCTGTGTTTGGTGAGACATATTACAGTGCCTGCTACCACGGATGTTGAAGTGGGGAGAACCTTCCTCATCCAAATCTTCATTTTACAGGCTTGTACACATGACTCACGTTCAGCCAATTAGGTGGCTTTTCCTTAAAGACTAAACTTGGAACTAGTGAAATGAAGATAAAAAAATGGATTTTAGAAATCAATTATGGTCATTGGAAGCAGGGTCAATTAGTGATGATGTTCTATAATGTGGAGAAAAATATCTCGGTGGGAATGTTTCTGATAAACTTTAGTGGTTTTGTTATTTCCTTCTTTGCTTTTAAAATTGTACCATTCACGAATTTCATAAAAATTTGATCCTTTCTCCATTCATGTCTATGAGTCTCTTAAATTCTTCAGAAAAATAGTACCATTAAATCTGGGGGAGAGCATGGTGTGTGTGTGTGTGTGTGTGTGTGTGTGTGTGTGTGTGAATATGCACTTTGACTCATACTTGAATTAGCCAGAATAGGTGTCTATTGTTTGAAACTAAAAGCTCAGATATGTTCATGGTTGCTTATTCATAGTTCCTTTATCTTTTTCCTTTATGGACACTCATATTTCCTAGATAGTACATGTAGTGAATCATCATTGAGGCAGTTTATCTCTCTGAACTTTAGGAAGAAAAAAGTCTTAATATTTTAAAATCCTTGGCTTAGCCTTGTTATTTGTCATGAAACTCAGAAACATTTTACATGCTTAGCAGTGTTTTGCTTTTAATATTGGTTTTTGGCTTTTTTTAAAGTTTATTTATTTATTTTAAAAAAGAGAAAGTGAGTGGGGGAGGGGCAGGGAGGGAGGGAGAGAGAGAATCCCAAGCAGGCTTTGTGCCATCAGTGAAGAACCTGATGTGGGGCTTGAACTCAGGAACCATGAGATCATGACCTGACCCAAAATCAAGTCAGATGCTTAACCATCTGAGCCACCTAGGTGCCTCTGGTTTGGGCTTTCTGTAGAAGATTTTACACAGTTAAGAGTATGATAATAAAACCATACACTTTTCAAATGGATATTCTGCTACTTGATTTTGGATGAATTTTGCAGTATTCCCAGTATTCTTAATGTACTGCAGAAAGAATGAGGTTCTCCTCTGTCACAAGTTTTTTCAATGGATTACAATGGGATTTAAGTTCATTAAAAATATTTGTATTATATTTTAAAGTAAAAATTCTATAAAAATTGATCTCATGTTGGTAACATTGTATTGGCATCCATGTAGTGCCATATTGCAGAGTATGTCTCATGAGGCATAGAAGATATCCATTGCCAAGAAGCTGACATCTGGTTCATAACTTTTAGTGTTGGTTAGTGGGTCTCTTGGTAAAGCATAAATACACTAAATCAAGTACTAAAGATGTATTGACTTGAAATTCCAAGGGATAAGCACACAACGTCAAAGCTATTTTCTGTGTCGTTAATTTCTAGTTATGTATTTTTAAAAATTAACTGTTTTTTAATAATTAACCAAAAAATTATTGTTTTTATAACAATATCTAAGTTGAATTATTTTGCACTAATGCTTGCAAAACACATCATGCATTTTTTTTACTGTATTCTTCTGACATCCAGTGCCATCTATTACAATATAACAGGTTCTTCTAATCCAAAACAATTAGAAGCAAGCAGATCTTATAAGTGGAAATCTTCTGTTACCGCTCTGAGTCTTACTTAGTCTGTATAACTAAATTATGACATGGTGTTTTATGAAATTCTTAGCAGAAGTGTATTGACATAAAATGAAAATGCAAGGAACTATCATTAAATATAAATGACAAATGGGGTGCCTAGGTGGCTCAGCGATTAAGCGATTAAGCATCTGACTTCCGCTCAAGTCATGATCGGTTTTTGAGTTCGAGCCCCGCGTCAGGTTCTATGCCGACAGCTCAGAAGCTGAAGCCTGCTGCAGATTCTTTGTCTCCCTCTCTCTGCCCCTTGTCTGCTCACACTCTGTTTCTCTCTCTCAAAAGTAAATAAACATTAAACAATTTTTTAAATGTAAACGACAACCAAAATATCAGTGACAACTTTGGATGCATGTTTCTGTAAGTTATTTTGAAAATTTAAAATACCGCTTTCTGTCCAAATTATGATATCATGATCCCATTGGCAGCAATATTGAAAAAAATGTTTTTACAGATATGGCGTAATTAAACAATTTACATAGAAAACAAAACCAAAAACCAAAAAATGGGATTTTGTTGTTGTTGCTGCTGCTGCTGTTGCTGCTGGGTTTTTTCATTCCTCTACTACTTACACAAGTAGTTTCTTATTTGTATGATTAAATAATGATTCCCCTTTCTAGTGATACCCTGTATGACAGTGATAATTCATTATACTAATAGTATAAATTAGTTTGGAAGAATGGCATTGTTTCCTCTTTTTTTTTTTAGTTTCTTATTTTTATTTAAATTCCAGTTAGTTAACATACAGCGTAATATTATTTTCAGGTATACAGTTTAGTGATTTGACACTTCCATTCAACACCTGGTGCTCATCACAAGAAGTGCACTCCTTAATCCACGTCACCGGTTTCAATCATCCTTACCTCACCACCACCTCCACTCTGTAACTGTCAGTTTGTTCTCTATAGTAAGAGTCTGTTTCTTGGTTTGCCTCTCTCTTTTTTTCCCCTATACTCATTTATTTTGTTTCTCAAGGAAAGTTTTCTCCTCTTAAGAAACTATGAATTACATTTAAGAAAGAAATTATCGAGTATGCCTGTTAACTTATCAGTTATTCAGATAAGAGCATGTTGGCTCAAATTACAAGTTTGCTCAATTTCTTTTAAGTTACCATAGTTTATCATAAACTTGCAAGATACTTTACATTCTAGACATATTGGAATATTTATGGACCGGAAAAAAATTTCCTAAAGTATTATTTTTAAATTGTAGCCATACTCTTATAGCTTAAGAATGGTTCAGCGGAAAGATGATACTAGATAAGAAATACATTTAGAACTTGAAGGTATTTACTTGAGGGAAGGCACTGGAGTAATCTCAATTCATGTCTCAATTTCCCAAGTGGTAGTAACCAATGTGTTCCCCAAGTAACAACTTTAAATTGAGTAGTGTATCTTTACCCATGGTACATGGTCACCTGTATCAGAATCTTTTGCAGTGCTATAAAATGCAGACTCTTGGACTGGATAATTCTAATGTATCATTATCTTTAGAGGGGGTTCTATTAATACATTTAAATTAGCACCCCAGTTGAATTTTATGCACATTAAAATTTGACAAATGTTTACCTAATGATTTAGTACCTTCACTATACTATTGAACAGTAATTTCATTCTTACGGATATCAAATTCTATGTCACTGGGACCCAGAACATATGCTTCCTCTGGAATCACTGTCATCAATTTATGTAATATCATATATCTAAGGACAGACATTTTATACATATTATGACTTTGTGGAAGATCAAGAATTTAGAAACAGTGGAACTACAAGGAGTGTGGTCTATTGATTGTTCAATTCCCAATATCCAAAGATGTGTGGTAAGGATCAATATGGATCAAGACCAATATTCATATATGTCAGAGAGAGTGGCAATGCTCAGAATTAGATGTTGTGGTTCTCTATCTGGTATGGAACTATAAATGGTCAGAACCATGGAGATATGGAACACCATTAAGTAAAACAGAACCCAGGGCATAGTTTAATTCTCAGGATATTCAAGGTAGAGTGATATATTGGATATTGTTAAGGCATTTTGAAAATGATAATTTATGATATAAACTAAGCCAGCTGTAAAAAAAAAATGATGGAAAAATCTGTCCCTTAAAGATAGCACAGATTCTCAGGAGATGCTTTAGGGAAACTAAATAGGGGAATAACATGAAGGATGGACATAGATTCTACCTGTGAATCTAAGGATTTTAGCACACTGTCAGATTTAGTCTAATTTGATTAAAGAGTTGTATAGCATTGACAAGCATAAGTGTTTTTAGCTGAGTAAAACCAAGAAGGCAGAGACTGACAGGTGGCTTTGTCCTTAAGTAATTAGTTAGAACTTGGGATATATTTACCAGTAGTGACAGAGTCATGAACAATGGCTATGTATAGTTCAATTCATTTCCTTTTAACAAACCCAGTTGAGTGATTCACTGTGACAGGTACTCTCCAACACAACTGCCCTTATCAAGTTCACAGGGAGTTACGAGTTATTCTAGATCAGTTATAGGAGCTCTCTTAGTGCTGCGTGTAAAATACATTTATGAATTAACATCAACAAAACAGTAGAGCAAAACCCAAACCCAAACAAACAAACAAAACAAAACTTTGACATGCTAACTGGGTTGTATCATAGGAAATCAACAATGTGTTCTGTGTCTTTAATGATCATCTCACCCTAAAATTAGAAAATGATCTTTTCATAAGGTGATGCCTGCTTGTGGGTAAAAACAATATTAGTTTTTTCTATCTGATTACTGAATATGACATATGTCAAAATAAATGGATAGGGATTTTTGGGGTACTTATACACTTGATAATTGATGAAATTTTTTGAAATATTTTTATAACTATCTGCTATGATTGATATTGTTTTTATTTTTTAATTCAAGGGGTTTCTATTTTCAGAAAAAATAATATACTAGAGAAAGGATAAAGCAAATGCACATTTTTTGTAGAAAATCTTCTGGGCCAAAAAAGTTTTTACTTTCGATAACTTAATTTTACATTATTATAAGTAAGTCACCATATACAACACACTGACACCACCCATCATAAGTTGACTCAAGATAAGCCCCTTGATTTACAGTGTTTTCTGTCATGTGCATGTATTCAAAATAATACTGTTGTGATTATTGGTATAAGGATATGACAATAATTCATTAGCAATAGTAAAAGCCATTCCTTCTTAGTTTTCCTCCAATTTTATCGCTGATTGTTTCTCACTAATGCCACTAATGTCACTTTAGTTCAAAGCACCTTCAGCTCTCAGCCCATATATCATCCTCTAGCTGCCTGGCTTCTATCCTTACACCTTACGGTGCACTTTTCATGGTGTGGTGCAAGTGCTCTTTTGCAAACCGAAAGCAGCTTGTTTCATCAAGTACAATTTCATCATCGCCTTCTAATTCTAACTATTTGCTGGGCCCTGTTTGTATAACTTAACTGCAAACTACCATACTTGCAGTCACTAAACTCTACTTAGCTCACCTTCTTTTCTTTTACTATCGAGACCCTATATTGTCTCATGGCTTTTGCATCTACTCTTCTCTATATTGAATCCTCCTCTAGCACCTCTTTGAATGATGGACTGACTCTCTTGCCACTAAGATTTTGATTGTACTGTTATCAACTCAGAGAGAACCTAATTACTTAATGGAGACCCCAATCTCCAATCTCTCTTACTAATAACTCTTAAAACTCCATGTTATAATCTTCAGAACATTTATGTACTTTTCACTGTGAACTTCTTTATTTTCTGTCTTTCCCCTTTGAATGTACGTATCACAAGAACAGAACTCATGGCTGTCTTTTTTCCACTTCCAGTGCTTAGAAGAGTGCCAGGCACTCAATGGTTTTTGATTAGGACTTATGAAAGAACTCCTCTGGAATTGAGGAAATTATTTTAAGGATCCATAAATGTCCATTTTGTGTTTTTGTGTTAATGGATGTGTATGTCATTATAATTTGGTGAAAAGAAGCTATCTATCCTATTAGAAACTATATTTTCAAAAAAAAAAAGAAAAACAAAACAAAAAAAAAACCACAAACAAACCCTTTGGATAAATACTTTGAGAAAGAAGTAGACATCTTTGTTATGGAAGAAATGATAAAAGTTTAGAGGAAGAATAAAAAGATTCCTAGAAGAGACAGTCACATTGAACTCAGAAAAACCTCATTGATTAAACCTTGAAAATATGCTAGGTTTGAGTATTATAAACACTCTGCTTATAACTTCTCCCTTGATATATCAATTTTAAACTGAATCTATTGTTGGGGCACCTGGGTGGCTCAGTAGGTTAAGTGTCCGACTTTGCCTCAGGTCATGATCTCATGGTTTGTGAGTTCGAGCCCCACATCAGGGTCTCTGCTGTCAGTGTAGAGCCTGCTTCGGATTCTCTGTCTTTCTCTCCTCCTCTGCCACTCATGCTGTCCCTCTCTCTCAAAAATAAATAAACATTGAAAAAAATAATAAAGCAAATCTATTGATTACCGACCACAAAAATAAAAAATTTAGTTTATTCACTGTTTTTACTCTATTGCCAACCCCTTGCCACATTTTTTGGGAATATTTTTAACTCTTTCATTTGTTACTTTTATAATTTTAAAATACTCTTAATCCTATTTTTCCAGTATATCAACTTTGTAGTATAGGCTGCTGTATTTTTGCTGTGTATGCAGGTAAGGAAGATGGCATTGTATATTCTACTCTCTAAGTCGGGCAACATGGAAATGCTTATATAACATTGCCAGATTCTTTGTCTTCATATAGAATGTTACATTTAAAACTTGAAGCCTTTACATTATTATCTTTTAACAAAACTGTATCACTTTTATGTAGGCAATTGGTAGTTGTTGAGCTTCTTGGAGTTTTAAAAATAATGTTTTCATTCTTATTTTTTCTGCCTATGTTTTATCTGTTCTTTTTAAAAACTCTTTTTATATGATTTTTTTTATCTGTTAGAAATTATTTATAACTGAGGAATTTTGTCTCTTTCCATTTCTACATGCTTAAAATTTCTCAGCTTTTTTCCTTATGGTCTGCCGAATTTAGGCAATACTTAATATTCCTTATTTTTAAGATCTTATTTTATGTTTTTAAAGTCTATTTATTTATTTTGAGGGAAAAAAAAGAGAGAGGTGAGAGAGTGCAAATGGGAGAGGGGAAGACAGAAGGAGAGTTTGAGAATCCCAAGCAGGCTCCTCATTATCAGCGCATAGCCTGACTGGGGTGGGGATGGGGGGCTTGAACCCACAAAATCAAAAGTGCAATGCACGCTTAACTGAGTTACCCCAGTGCCCCCCGCCTTTTTTTCAGTTTGGTATTTTTTACTGCATTGTTTTATGTTGTAATTAGTGCAACATAGCTTCAAATCTCAGAAAATCTTTTTGGAAATTTTTGGCTTTCTTTTCCTATATTATTTTTCCTTCTTTATGAGCCAGTTGGTTTGTTAGTTGAACTTATCTTGATCTTTTCTGTTATCTGTTGCTGATTTACCTCAAAAGTCATTACCTCTGGTGATGGCTGGCTATTCCTTCAGGTTTAGGAATGTACTTCACTTATATTAATATGAGTCTGGTTACTAAACCCTATCAGTAGTAGATCTGTTTATAATATTTTATCCCAGAACAGTGACCTTCTCTGCAAGTTCTTTGCAATGGGTAGGATTTATAAAGGGCTCAATTGCCTGTGTAGCAAGCAACAGGCTATCACATTTCACAACTTCTGTTATTTCTTTTATAGTAATTTGAAAGTGTTGTACTAATTGCTCTTTATTCAGTAGCCTTTTAAATCCTCAAAATACCTATTGAATGTGTTACCACTAGTATCCCATTCTACATATGAAGAAATGTAAATTATACAGGTTTAACAATTAGTCCAAAGTCACACAGGGGGTTGGTGTTAGAGCCATTTTTGTATCCTGACAATTTGATGCCAGTGTTTACTATGGTTTAATATCATCCACTCTACAAAGTTTTCTTAATTTTTCATCAATATTGTTCACTAGTCTTTGTTTGTACTTATTCGAACAATTAGTACTTATGCTGAGATTTTTTACTTTTATTTCATAAGACTTTATATAATTTTTAGTTTTTCTACTCTACTTTTTTTCCACTGTTTTTTTAGGGGAATAATACAGATTATTCTTATTTTATTAATTAAGTAGATTCTCATATTTCTTTAATGAATACAATAGACCATTTTATATGTACTTTTTTTCATTATCCGTTTTCTGCATTAACTCTGTTTTCTCCAGTCTGACAGCCAGTTTGTTCTTTTTGAAGCATCTATTTGATATTTTTTCAATTGTCTGGTGGGTACTGGATGAACATTCATGTTAATGAATAAACATTGGATGGATCATAGAGGCAGAATATATTATGATGGTATTGTCTTTTCTGTTTTGAGATGTTTTTCTTTAAAATCCCTGTATTGATTTCCTATTGCTGCTTTAATGAATTAGTCATCTTGATTGTTTAAAACAACAAAAATGTATTCTCTTACAGTTCTGGAAGCCGGAGGTTTGAAATCATTTAACACAGTTTGTATTTTTGTTTCTTTTGCATTCTGTTTATCTAAAAAGAGCAAATTATAGGTTTGTGTTTTTACCTGAATTAGAAAGATTATGAGGGAAAAATGTATGAGAAGAATTGTGTTGAATTTTTTTAGGTTTATTATGTCTAACAGCCATCTGCTTAGAGATTTGTATTGGATAGTAATCATGTCATTTGTGGTTAAAAAGGTGATTAAATGAGGTATACTTTGGACAAAAGTAGAGAGATAAGAAACCAGGTCTCGGATGCCTGAATGGCTCAGTAGGTTAAACATCTTACTCTTGGTTTCGGCTCAGGTCATGCATGATCTCATGGTTCGTGGGTTCCAGCCCTGCATCCAGCTCCACACTGACAGTGAGAAGCCTGTTTGGGATTCTTTCTCTCTCCCTCCCTCTCTGCCCCTCCCCCGCTCACTCTCTCTCCCTCTTTCTCTCTCTCTCTCTCTCTCAAAATCAATAAATAAAATTAAAAAAAAAAGAAACTAGGTCTTAGGATGAAATTATGACACCATTCAGTATTCAGAATAAGAGAAAAACAATTACCAAATAGACTGAAAGGAGTGATTACTGAGTAGGAGTAAAATTAGGCCAGCAGTGGGACAGAAACCAAATGAGAACAGGGCTTGAGAGAAGAGAAAGGGGTCAACTGACAACTGTGTCAATCCTTCATGAGAGAAAAGCAAGGTAAGAACAGGAAAATAATGATTGGACTTGGTAAGATAGAAGTTATTAGTGTATTTCTTGACAGGAACACATGTAATGGAATAGTTGGGCAAATAAATTACAACATGAAGTAAGTTTATATCCAGATTTCTAAAAGTATGGTTTAGTCTAAATTTATACCAAATTTGTAAACGTATATTTTGTACAACATATAGATATAGTTAACATATATTTTCAGTTTTTCCATGTTAAAATATATATTGGTGCCGGGGCGCCTGGGTGGCGCAGTCGGTTGAGCTTCCGACTTCAGCCAGGTCACGTTCTCCCGGTCCGTGAGTTTGAGCCCCGCGTCGGGCTCTGGGCTGATGGCTCAGAGCCTGGAGCCTGTTTCCGATTCTGTGTCTCCCTCTCTCTCTGCCCCTCGCCCGTTCATGCTCTGTCTCTCTCTGTCCCAAAAATAAATAAACGTTGAAAAAAAATTAAAAAAAAATATATAGGTGCCATTTTAAATAATTGGATATAAAATTTCAGTCAAGCAAGTTGAGAATTGGTCTTATTCTCCACAAGCTACATCAGTGCTTATATAGCATTAGTGGCTTATTTAAAATAAAATAGTTTATTTGTTTTCAAATAAGCTAATTTGTTTATGTTTTCATTGTGGCCTAGCAGGTTTGGGAAAGGTTAATGAATAAAGTAGAGTTCTAATATATTAAATGGCGGGTAATGGTTAGACAGGTGGATAAATGGGAAAGTTATCTTATGTGGGAAGAATAATGTGAATCAAATTTTAGATACTGGATTACAAAAGGCCTGACTAGGAAAAGAAGACTTGTCTATGAGAATTTTTTTTTTGAAAAGGGAAAATTTTATTTAAAAAAAAATGCTGCTATTAAGGGACAGCATGGGATTCTAGGTTAACCAATTTAGATTTGTATCTTAGAGCATTTACGTGTCACCAATATATATTTTCACCTAGGGTTCTCTGGTAAAAATTTAAGAGAAGATTTATCTTGAATTGTCTATGGCAGATTGCAGTGGATGATAAACATTGGTTTTAGTGAAGGCTCTCCTACCAAAGACAAACTTTCCATTCAAATGGTGAAAAAAAGGTGACTCTGATGTGTGCTGTACTGCAAAGTAAATGTCTCGTAAATGTGATTTCAATAATGTGCAGAAATCCCCTATTAAGTGGTTAAAAATACCCATATCTCTTCTCTCATCTATTTGATATCATTTTAATCAGTAAAATACTTTATAGTTTTTCAATCATCTCTCTTAGTTTCCTATATATGAGGATGCAGCTCCATTCAAGATTCTTATTTTAATTTCTTTTCAATGATCATTTAGAGTGTCAGATGCCCAGAAGAGCATGCCAAGATTTATACTCTTCTGCCATTGCCATGTTGCTTTATGCAATAAATAAGGAAAATTGGACTTGATTTAGCAATTCAGCTAACCAAAATGGCTGCCCATATTTTACTCAAGTATCAGCAAAATATTGGGCAGACTATTCATTATTATAATGTTAATTTTTTTCCTTGTACTGTAATGCCCCTGGCCTTGGCATATTTCTTCAGAGCGGTCGCAGGAAAATTATCTGTATTTGGCAGAAGTCAAGAATTTATGATATGCCTCTTAGCAGTACTACAGCAAATAGCAAAAACTGTTATCCTTAGTGTACTTCTGTAAGGCTATCTTTTAAAACTTACATCTGACCTGAGATTCTGCTTTACAGTGCAATAATGCTTTTGTACTACTTTTCAAATGAAAAAGTATTGCCTAATGCAGATCCAGAAAGATCCAGGATTTCTTCTATGTGAGGGAATTTAAAAGAAGTCATAAATACCAAACTAAATTACCATAACCTTACTAAGGCAAACTGAGTTATGAGATATGAACATCAGCTTCCATTATTATACTGACCTTGGGTAAAATCAGTTCCCATGGTTTAGCAGCAAAAATGTTAATGGGTTATGGTTAAAAATATACAATTAGAAACAGTGAACACTGAGTACTTCTTTATTTCTCAAGATGAAAACTTACTATAGTCATGATTCCTCACAGGAACAGGAAAAAAATGCTGTAAATATAATGACACACTCAATTTTGATTAATAATATTTCTTTGGGACTTGACTGAAGCCATGACTTTTGCCACCTTACTTCTGAAAGTTTATTAGGTGTGTAGAATTTCAGAACTAGAAAGATCATCAAAGGTAATAAAATCCTGCCTACATTTTAGAGATTAGGAAAAGTCCATGAGGGGTTAAAATCTATACCAAAGTTTAGAGAGCTAATTTATGGCAAAGCAAGGCTGAGAAATATTCAGTTAATCAAACTTAAATAGCTTTTTTATTGAAAAACTTTTCAGAACCTTATATAGATGAATGAGCATTGTGAATTATCTAGAAGAGAATATAGTGTATGCAGTTTATCACACTGTTAAAGTGAGAACTATTTGGAAAATACCTGTATATATTTTCATTAAGCCACAAATATTCCATAGTACACAATTTAGACAAATTCTAGTAAACATTGATAGGTAAGGTTGCATATTAATAATTTATTATAATAAAAATTAGCTTATACTTGGCTTAGAAGTTGACCCAATTCAGATACATTAATTTTAAATAAAAACATGCTTATAAAATTTACATATATTTATATAAAAATATACTTTTACATAAATGTTGAATATGCTAATCACATCTTTATTTTCCTCTCATCTGTTGTCATACCCCTCCTCTAATCAAGCAACCAATTTTAAATTAATTATATGTCCTAACAGATATATTCTGAAGTTCATTTAATTATATATGGCAATGTGTGCACATAATCACTCATGTGCATTCACAGGAATTGTGTTTGCTTTATAAAATGACAGAATATTAAACACAATATTCTTAATCTTCTCTTCACTCAAAATACATGGTAATCTCTCCAAATCCCCTGGTTAAATTCATTTTTTTTTCAAATGTTTAAATTCCTTCTCCCAGTATGTAGATACATAACCAGAGCCTTTTTGATAGACAATCAGTACTACATCCAGTTTTTTACTTTATGGAAAATGCAGAAAATGTCTTCATATAGATAGCAGTATCTAGATGTTCTTCTTTTTATGGGAAGGACTCTCTCCTGATTGATGTAGCAATTCAGCTAACCAAAATGGCTGCCCATATTTTACTCAAGTATCAGCAAAATATTGGGCTGAAAGCCCAAAATATTCAGGACTCTCTCCTGAAAGTAGGTTACTAGGTCAAGGGATATGTCGACTTTAAAAAAAAATTATATTAGCCATTGAAAATCTTTTGAAAGGCCAAATAAATTTAATATCTAACCACAATTACTATATCTTTTTATTCATATCCCAGTTATCAATAATAAATTTTCTATTTCTGCCAGCTATATAGGTGTATGGTGTTAATAATGGTCTTCAAACAATCCCTAAAGAATTTAGTACATCAATATTTTAATCACTATCCGCCTATCTAGTGGGATAGTCACTTTCTGCTCAATAACTGATTTTGCCATTCTAAGATTAGGCAAATGTCATAAAGAAAACAGATGTCGTGACTGTGGAGCTCACCTTGATGTGCTTCCCTTTTATCAGTCCTTGAAGCATCTCTAGTCCTGCTCATGTTGGTTGCTCTTCAGTATCTTCCTGTGGTTCTGGTATATATTTCTCTGCCTTTTTCTGCAGTTGTAAGGAGGAGGGCGTGCACAAACCATACTGTCAGGACTGCATCCAGAAGTCTGTTGTTACTGTTTTTTAATAGGGTTTTTCATTTGTTTCTTTTATTTTGTGATCCATATTTTATTTCTTTAAGCATTTCATATGTAATTATTTTATATTCTGTGTCTGTTGCTTCCTCTACTTTAACACCTAAGTCTTCTGTTAACATTTCTTCATTGCACGTTGGTTCCTTTCATGATTTTATGATCTAGTATTATGAGTTACTATTTCATGTTAATTGAGGGAATTATAGGAGTCTCTATTGAGGAATGATCCCCTGTGAAGAGAACTTTGTTTGATTCTGCTGGGGTTCTGAGGGCAACATTGGAGAACTTTAGTCTTCCAGGGATCCTGGCTTAAATGAAAATATGTCACCTAATCTGTTGTGCCACACATCTCATGATTATTCTCTTTATGACTATGCTTGTAGTTGCAGTTTTGCTCAAGGATTTCCATCTTTTCTCATTAATTTTCTGCTTACTACCTATTTCAATTTGTGTTTTTAGTATGTTTCTACTTGTGTTTACCAATTTAAAAAGTATTCATTTATTTTAATTCAAGTATAATTAACATACAGGGTTAATTAATTTCCAGTGTACAATATAGTGATTCCATAATTCTATACATTACTCAGGGCTTATAATAAGTTTACTTTTAATCCCCTTCACTTATTTCACCCGTTGTAATTTAGGGATTTTGAAGATTTATCAGGCTTCCTAGGGATGATAAATGCACTCATGTATCCAATTTCAAGATTTCTTTGTGAAGTTTTTAAAAGAAATTGAATACATTTTATATATTTGAACATTACATGAATCAACATTATTTTAATGTTTATTTATTTTGAGAAAGAGATCACGCAAGTGGAAGAAGGACAGAGGGGGAGAGAGAGAGAGAGAGAGAGAGAGAGAGAGAGAATCCCAAGAAGGCTAGCATTATCACTGCAAAGCCCCATGTGGGCTTGAACTCACAAACTGTGAGATCATGACCTGAGCTGAAATCCAGAATAAGACGCTTAACCAACTGAGCCACCCAGGTGTGTCAACATATATATATTTTTATGTTTACTTATTTATTTTGAAAGAGAGAGAGAGAGTTAGTGGGGCAGGGGCAGAGAGAGAAAAGAGAAATAGAGAATCCCAAGCAGGCTATATGCTTTCAGCACAGAGCCAGATATGGGGCTCCATACCACAAACAGATTGTGACCTGAGCTGAGATCAAGAGTTGGACGCTTAACTGACTGAGCCAACCATGTGCCCCTGTTTTGAATTTTCCTATCCAGGTGCTTGAATTTTCTCTTTCTACTTGTTATGATTTATGATTATATTTCATGCCTTTCAGAAAAACATACATATATTTTTTCATAGTTGCTACTAGGTCTTCCTTCACAAGTATTTTATATAGTTTTATATTTACTGTTATATGATGGTTTTAAAATTTTCCCTAGGGTATTTGTATACCTTAGACTAAATAGACTAATAGACTAAAGAAGCCATTTATTTACACTTTATACCTTTTGTTTCTTATTTTTTATTTGTTACTATAGAATATTTTTTATAGTTATTTGTATTTTCTTTATTTTTCTAGGAATATGTTTATATATCAATCAAAACTAAATGTTTTAGAACTTACTTTTCCACTATTCATACAAGTAATTTAATTTTCTAGTTTTATAACTTGTATTATATTTCAAGACAAGATTAAATACAAAGGTAAGAATTTGCTTATCCAATTCCTGATTTAAACTACCTTTAATAAGTATTTCCTCATTTAGAATATCAATTGGCATTTATTTTGAAATCTAATCTTTTATATAGTTGTTACTCCAAATTTAAGTTTTTTGATCAAATCATAAAATAAATATTTATTGATAAAATATTTAGAGTTTTCTTCTAACTTTGCTACAGTAATGAATTATTTTAAGGGTTTCTCTGGTAGCAATATCACCTTCCGTTTCCTGAAGTTAATTATCTTTGGTATAGTATAACTTTTTTTGCACAATTGCTTGTTTTTAATTAATATTCATTTACAACTTTTAAGTTAATAACATCTATGAAATTAGCATAAAAGTGTTCTTAATAGTCCTTGTGAAATGTTGTTATACTTTTTGTACTTGGTTTATGAAATGAATTGGGGTATTTCTATCTCTAACATGACATGAAGTAATTTAAATAATTGTGTAACTTTCTTCTTCTATTAAGCTTCTTCCTCCTCTTCCTCTCCTCCACCTTTGCCATCTTCTTCTCTACCTTTTTCTTCTTTTTGTTGTTTTTCTTCTCCTCCTTCTCCTTTCGGTTTATTATCATTTTGGTTTATTCAGTTTTTTTGCTTTTTCTGTCATCTTTGGTAATTTATATTTTGTTATCTAACATTTATGAGCATTTCATACTTGTTTTGTCTTATTTTCATTCTTAATTTCCATCCTTTCTTCCTTTTTTCTGAATTCACACTTGTAACTTTTTGATCTTATTAATTACAACTAAAATTTTATTTTAAGTTAATTTTTAAAACTGTCCTTATTTTTTTTACTTAATTTCAAATGTTATATTTATTTTAATATTTTGCTTTCTTTTTATTTTTCTAGTTTCTGAAGATGCTAATGGCTTTGAGAAATTCTTTTGGCTATATTTTAAGTAAATACCTGAGTAACTGTTAGTGAAAGAAAAAAAGTTTATTGTTTTTTAAAATACACAAACTATGTCTGAAGGTTGTAGGCGGCAAGTATGGTTCAGTTTACATTGATGCCAAGTGTCTTTTTTTTTTTTTTTTTTTTGCCAAGTGTCTTTTTTAATTCTTTTGCTGTTGGCTCTTATTTGTAACATCCACAGTTATCAATATAATCAAGACCATAAAGAAAAAAATACAGAGAAAGAGAGAGAGAGAGAAGAATATGTATACCTTCACAGAGCTTGGGGTGGGGAGGAAATCATACCCATCTTTGTTTGTTAATTGGCTTTCCCAAAAGAGAAGTAAATTGTCTCCCATCTTTACAGCAGAAGGTGGTTTTACAAGTTGGAGCAACATGCCCCAAAGAAGTTAGGCTCTTGCCCTCCCTTAGAGATGGAAAGTAGGAGCACTATCTTCTTTTATGGTTACGTTTCAAAAGCATGATTTCCTGGTTCTTGAGAAAGATATTTCTGGATTGTTAAAGTGGCCAAAGGCTTTAAAAAATATTTGTATCTCAAGGGGGCAGAGATAGAGTTTACCATTCTAAGTTTTCTAAAGTAAATGTCCTAAGAAAAGTGATCAGAAGCCTCCAGTAAGGAAGAAGACCGTGGAAAGTTTAGTTAAACTGAGGGTTGTGCTAAGTCTGTTTGTCACAACCAACTTCCATTCAGTTTCTGCGTGAGTCTAAAGTTCAAGACATCTTGGTTAGTTGTTTAGTAGCACTTCTCTTATTATGGTCTACATATAGCTCCTCATGTTCTAGTGATCCATGCCCAAAGGACATTGTATCTTTGTTTGACACATTGACAATGCAATATTTGAACAGGAAGAGGATAACTGAAAAAAAAAATCCCCTTAAATAAAGGAAAGAGTAGGGAAATACATAGTGATCAATGATGCCTAGCTCCTGAGACTTCATGATGGAGAGCAAAAATGAGAAATCACTGTCCAGATAAATGTATCTGATAGGTGCCTTTTTTCACCTTCCCACCCCCTGAAAATACAAACTTGTTTTTGCCATCTAGGAACCTCTCTATTATTCATTGTTGTTGGCTGCTGCTTATAATATTGAGATGATCGTTCTTACCTTTTTTTCTCCCTTGGCCATAATGAGATGAACTTTGAGGAGAATGCCTTAAATGTCAGCTTTTGTAATAGGTGATGAAGAGTTGTAGACTGATGCACTCCAGAAATGCTGTTATTTTTGCAAAATAGTTCCTTTGAAAAGGTATTATGTTTTAAGGATATTTTCTTCCAGTCATTTCCTGTAAAAGTAATGCTAGCTAAGAATTCTGCTTAAACATAGTCTTTAAAATTTCTTGTCTTTTAGCTTACTGGCCTCTTTGTTCTATCTAGGCCTCTTCCCCTTCCCATCATAGCTATTGCCCTGAGGCAGTTTGAAATGATAGCCTTAGGTGAAGAGACAGCATCCAGAATCCTCCCTTTGCTACTGGCTGCCTAATTTTATCAATCTTATCTCCTGCTGTGTTAGCTATTTCTCTGCTTTGACTAGTCTCAATTTGGGGTACACACTTTGTGTTTTGAAACCCAGCAGGCCCACAAATTATGGGACTCTAAATCACTTAGACGGCAGGCCACATGTGGAGAATTTATCTCTTTGCAAAGCTTTGTTTTCTTCTTTTTCTGCTTTCAACTGCTTTCAGAACTTTGAGTTCATACCTCTTTTTGGAGACTTGACTAAAAGCAGCTAGAAGTAACCATTATATGCCACCATATGAATGTTCCTACCGTTTGTGCTAACACCACAGCTTTAGTTGACATATATCCTATGTGCAACTCAAGGTATAGTAGGTTGTGTTTTTACTTACTGTTTTTTTCTGTCACAGGTTCATGATTAACGTTCTTAAGTTCACACAATAGCTGGATCTATGATCTTGGCATCAGGCTTCATTCAAGCTGGAGTATGTTGGGAAAGGGGGAGTTGCAGGGGTATCTCCTCATTTTTATCAGAACAGGAAAAAGATATTTTTCAGAATCTATCCAAGAGACATCTGCTCCTGTATCATTGGTCAGAACTTTTGGACATGGCCCCCTTAGCAGCAAAGAAGGTGAAAAGAGCATTTCTTGTTTCTTTAGTCAATGTGGTCAAGCAAAAACGGGATCAGGAATGAATACTGGGGAAGTCAAATAAGAAATTACATCACAGATGAGTCCTAAATTCTCTTAATTTTTAATTTCTTAATAATGAAGGTATAATGCCATTACTTTGCTCTAAATATAGCATTTACTGTTACTTAATATGAAGAATGTCATTTTTTTTTTAATTTTGCTAAATACTTTTTAGTTCTCTTGAGTTCAATTACCTTTGGGGTTAATAAGTATTCTGCCTCTTACTTTCCAAGACACTCACAAAATCACTTAACCACTATTTTGCACACAGCACTGTGATTTTCTTAATGTTTATTTTATTTTTGAGAGAGAGAGAGTGAGCACGAGTGGGGGAGGGGTAGAAAGAGTTGGGGATAGAGGATCCAAACGGGGCTTAGTGCTGACAGCAGTTAAAAAAACAAAAAACAAAAACAAAAAAAACAGAACAGAGTATGGCCTGTAAAATTTTCTTATTGTTGTTATGATTATGCTGCTCCTGGTGGTTGGTGATGGCAGTAGTGATTATAATTTTTCCTTATGTCTAAGAATGAGTGATATTTGGGGCTCCTGGGTGACTCAGTCACTTGAGCACCCAACTTCAGCTCAGGTCATGCTCTCACTGTTCGTGGGTTCGAGTCCCATATGAGGCTTTGCAGACAGCACAGAGCCTGCTTCAGATTCTCTGTTTTCTTCTCTGGCCCTCCCTTGCTTGCATTCTCTCACTCTCAAAATAAAAGCATTAAAAAATTGAAGAAAAAAAAAACAACAATGAGTGATGATGGGGTTTTGGACTGAAGGGGGTTTGGAGCTGACCTCCAGGAAAGAATTCTTGAAGACATCTTTGGTGCAAAAAAGTGATTTTATTAAGTGAAGACATCTTTGGTGCAAAACATGTCCCTGCCCAGGACCCATGGGCAGAAAGAGCTGCACTGGGGTTGTGAAAAGTTACTGCTTATATACTGTGGAGACGAAGGAAATAAAGTCAAGAGGAAGTTTCTTAAAGGGATTTCCATATACTAATGAAGACTCACAGACTACTGGAAGCCTAGCTGTTGTCAGGATAAGGTTTTTCCCTCTAGCAAAGCATTATCATTAAGACAGTAGGGAGTTCCTGGATATTAGGCTATTGATGACATATTTGTAAATTATGGAGACTCTATCAGTTTAATCATTTTTTTTTTTCTGTCCTTTTCTTTGTTCTGGGGCAGCCAGAAGTGCCATATCCCACCTGGAGGTGTCAGTTTGCATTATTCTCCCTCATCAAGTGATATTTTTGCAAAAATAAACATATGAAAATTATATGTGCCATAATGAGCAAGTTTCCCTTGTATTTATTAAATCAAATTTAATCATTTTATCTCTCAGCTCCTCTGTGCTCTTACTTATTTTTTTGACTAGAACTCCCCTAGTTTCCAATATATTTTTATTTATTTATTTATTGGCTATATATTTCAGTGCATATGCATATGTAAACCTTATGTTTTTGACATTTGTAACTTTTATCATTATGTGATCTCCCTCTTTATCCCACTTGATTTTATTCTTAAATTTCAACCAGCTTGATGTGAATATAGCAAATTCTGCTTTTTATTTGCATTTACCTGTTGCCCCTTTGTCTACTCCTTTAAATTTGTATTTACTTTGTTTTTGTTTTAAGAGGTTCATTTGTCTGTTCCTTCCTTCCTTCTTTCCTTCCTTCCTTCCTTCCTTCCTTCCTTCCTTCCTTCCCTTCTTTTCGCTTTTCAATAAAATATAGCTGGGTTAGGGTTTTTTACTCTGAAAAAATTCATTTTTTAATGAGTGAAAAAATACAAAATAGTTATTCAACTTTAGTTGTACCAAATGTGCTATTTTTCTTCTTAAATCTAACTATATTTCATATAATTTTTTTCTTCTTTCTTTTATTATTTTTTGCTGGATTACTATAGTTGCTATTTATTCAGTTTGGTAATAGAATATGCTATATGCTTGAATTTTGAAGGGGTTCAGAAGTCTCCCCAAAATATGTAACTTTGATATATGGATTATTTTGCACAAATATAATCAAGATACAGCAGATCCAAGAAAAAACTTTCCTTTTCCCTGAACTGTCTGAAATAATTTAGACAGAGGGTCTGGTCCAAGAAGAGAACTATCACTTCAGTGAACTACAAAGAATATGGTCTAGGCATGACAAGCTTTGGGATTGTTCAGCAGGGCTTAGAGATCAAATTCATCTCTGGGTCCCATTGTCTCTGCAACGTATGGCAAACATTTATTTACCAAACATCTGTTTTACCCATCTTCCCATGAATTTTCTTCTTTCTAACGCCTCCTCCCTTCTCCTTAGCTCAGAATGGATATAAAGCTCAAATGACTTCCCTGACTACCTGTGGATCGCACATTCTTATGGGACCTTCATATGTATGTAATTAATTTTTTTTCCTATCTGCCCTTTGCTAATTTGATTATTTAGACCAACTGAAAAAGCAAGAATAGTAAAGAATAATTTTTTTCATTCCCAATAGCTATTAGTTCTTATTCAAAAAGATTTGAATATTTTCTGTGTGTCAGGCAGTCTTCTAGAAAGATGAGATAAACAAAATAGAGGAAAAATTAATCTCCTCTATGGGGTTTTTCTATTATTTTTTTCCAATTTTTTATTTAAATTCCAGTTGGTTATCATACAGTGCAACATTAGTTTCATGCTGAATTAAGTGATTCAACGCTTCCATTACAACACCCTGTGCTCATGACAAGTGTACTCCTTAATCCCCATCACATATTTCACCCATCCCCCTGCTTACCTCCTCTCCAGTCACCCTCAGTTTATTCTCTATAGTAAAAAGTCTGTTTCTTGGTTTTCCTCTTTTTGCCCCCTCTATGTTCATTTGTTTTGTTTCCTAAATTCCACAAGTGAGTGTTTAACTTTTTGAGGAACTTCCCTACTGTTTTCCAGAGTGACTACCAGTTTGCATTCTATGGAGCTTTATTATAATCAGATACATTTTATAGTCT
The DNA here is from genome assembly GCF_016509475.1 of Prionailurus bengalensis. NCBI lineage: Eukaryota > Metazoa > Chordata > Mammalia > Carnivora > Felidae > Prionailurus > Prionailurus bengalensis. Next base: position 149,543,739 of record NC_057343.1, on the reverse strand, counting down.
GCTATGGTCTGAATATTTGTGTTATACCAAAATTCTTATATTGAAATCCTAATGCCTGCTATGAATGTGTTGGGAGGTGTGGGTCCTTTCTTACAACTAAAGTGGAATAACTATTGTGTATTTTTCCATTTATTTTTTTTTTAAATGTGTTTCATGTCCTTTAATGAGATTAATGTTCTTTTAAAAGAGACCTAAGAGCCCCTTTGTCTTCTTTCATCATGTGAGGACACAGAGAAAAGTTAGCTATCTGAAACCCAGAAGACAGCCTTCACTGGAATTTGATCATGCCAACACCCTGATCTTGAGCTTCCAGGCTCCAGAACTGTGAGCAATAAATTTATGTTATTTATAAACCACCAAGTCAGTAGTATTTTGTTACAACACCTGGGACAAGCTAAGACATTATCATTATATAAAGTCAAGAAACTATCTCTTACTAAAATGCTCTATTTTTCAATGTCTTCAAACCCCACAAGATGAGCCATTTTGAGAAGATTTCCTCTCTTGTCTCTACTCCATCCTAAATAAAATCTTTGGAATACTTTCTTCCCTTTTATTAACAGTCACCTTCATATTTTATATTTAATTCTGTTATTAAAGTTTTCCTTTCAGTATGCCCATTCTGTTTCAAGAATTCTCCTATGTCAATTTTTGGTACAATACAGACACTCCATTTTTCTCCTAATATAGTCATTACTCATAACTATTTATATTTCATGTTTCTTTTTGTTTGTTCCTTGTTTTGTTCATTTGTTATTTGATCCGAGTCCTTTTATGATTAGTGTTTTTGTGGATGAAGCATGCTGTTCCCAGAGTTGCTTAAATCTTCCATTTTTACAAATGCTTTTCTTTACCTTTGTTGGCATATGTTGTCTTGGGTTACAGTTATGGGGTTGCAGCCTTTTTCTCTTTGTAAACATTGGTCTCCTTGGTTTCATTGTTGCTTGAATATTCTGAAGTCAGTACTATTATAATTTCCAATTTACATGTGAGGAAATGAGGCCTAAAAAAGACGCTATTTTACTCAAGTCATAAACTATGACAGAACCGAATTCCCCACAGACCTTATAACACATGCTTTTAATTGCTGTATTCTATTTCAAGTTTGTGGACTGGAGAAGAAGTAAAGGGCCCTGTAAATTGAGAGGCATGTGGGTAAAGCAAATTTCTTTCTGGCTTAGAGCCTTGTCTACCTGTTATTTCTGCTGAGAGTGTCCTTAGATTTATCCTTGACCAGTTGCATTGGTATTGTTCAGATCTCAGTTGAAATATTTTTTTCTCAAAGATGCCTTCCTGAACCTGAGGATATAAATAAAGTAGCTATCAAATAATATACATTCATCTGTTTGTTCATATCTATCTATCTATCTATCTATCTATCTATCTATCTATCATCTATCATCACATTAGAATGTAAACCTGGTCTTCCTAGTTCTCTGTTCTATTCCTATTGTTAAGAATATGTGTAGTATTTATCTCTGGTTCTTGGAGTGGAGTTTCTAAAATCTTGAAATTTCCAGATTGAAATCAGTGTTTTGTTATTTATGAGCCCTTTAGCATGAACCTGTGAGTTCATGCTAATAAATTAACTCCAGGAAGATAATACAGCTTGATTCAACTAGAATAGGGGAGGGCAAGAAAGCTCTACATTCTGGGCCTTTAAGACTTTGCCCTGTCTGTGTCTTCATTTGGCTTGACTGATTTGTGTCATTTACAGTAAAACTATTAATAGTAAATATAGGGCTTCCCCGAGATCTGTGAGTTAGACTAGCAGTTGTCAATCCTGAGGGGAATTATGGAAAATTCCCAGATTTATAGTCATTTGGTGAGAAGTGGTGGACTGGGAACCCCATCTGTGGTTGGCATCTTTTGGGGTCTGCCCTAACTCTGGATGGTTAGTGTCAGAATTGAATTGTAGCACACCAATTAATATAAAACAAATCCCCAACACTTTGAGCAAGACCACACACATATAATTTACTCACTTCAAATGTGTTCAATAATTGACTAAAGGAAGAAGGTTGGAGTAAACTAGACAAGTCTCTTAGCCCATGGATTTATTTTCAACTTATATTCCTGAGTATCATGTCCCCACTACAGCCTGCAATAGACTCTAGATACTCTTTCCTGTGCATAAATTGCATCTTGACTGTAAATCAGAAAAGCAATGTTCTGATTGCTGATACCTTTTGTCTGTTGAGATGTTAGTCCATTGCCTCTTTCCTACCTGCTTTCTGCTGTCATCATTAACAATGTTAAACCATACTACATTTTGGATTCTTTTGATCTCCCCTTTATAATTGTACTAAGTAGTAGGTCCCCTTCCCTATAACTACCAGATTAGATATACTCACAATGCCCAGTAATCCATATTTTCTTGCATCCCAAATACTTCAAAAATGTGTTAACACACCTTAAAATTGTAATGTGAGGACTTTTTGAGACACTGTCTTTAAAAATGTCTCTTTCTCTAATTCTCTTTCTTTCTCTCAGAGGCCTGAGAATTAGAGAAAGAGACAAAGAGACTCTGTCAAAAGACAATTTGTTTCAAAAATATAATTATCATCCCGATTTTACTGTCAAAGTAATATCATCTTTTGTTTTCAGAAAAAAATATAACCATTGACAAAGAATTTCAGGCAACAAAATAGAAATTTCTGAGCTTACTTTTTCTGGTAAATATAATTACTTAAAAATAAGAAATGTGATAGAGGACACTAATTCTTCCAGACATTAGTGTGTATTGTCAATGCAGTGAGGAAACCCAAAGGCTTGTTATACTGTGTAAAAATTATATTGTTAGGCCAAATTATATACATCAAAGCACCAAATATGGTATAAAGATGAATGTACTTAGAAAAATAATAACAAGTACTATTTTATCAAATTATATATAAATAGGCCTTTGAGTATGTCTAGCAGAAGTATGAATTTTAGAAAACATACATCTTTTCTTTTTTTAATTTTTTTAAGATTTATATTTGAGAGAGAGAGAGAGAGAGAGAGAGAGAGAGAGAGAGAGAGAGAGGAGGGGCAGAAAGACAGGGAGACACAGAATCCAAAGCAGGCTCTAGGCTCCAAGCTGCCCCCATGCGGGGCTCGAACTCATGAGTAGTGAGATCACGAACTAAGCCAAAGTCAGTTGCTTAACTGACTGAGCCACCCAGCTGCCACTAAAACATACATATTTTCTTAATGTAAACAACCTTTTTCATGGTAGGAATTAAGTGCTAAACTTGAATATAATTCTTCCTTGATTGGGGTCATATTCAACTTTCAGGTTTTGACAGAAAGATATTGTTAATCTTTAAGATAATAACTACTGTTATTTTGCTGCTCAAAGATATTCTTAAATTTAAAACCACTGATTATGTATGACCCTGACCTAGAAAATCTCCCACTGGGACTCAAATAACTCTATTTACATAATAACCATATAATAGCACATTATCTTTTACTTCATTTAAGCAACAACAACAGTGCCATATGTTTTACCATCTGAAATGTCTGACAAAAAAAGTTAGGCTAATTCCAAAATTAATGATAAAGATTGAATAATAAAAAAGCCAGTATGTGTATCAGAGTGATCAAATCTATTCTGACCATAATAAGGGTAAATAATGATAAATATGAAAAATTGGGACTCTGAAGAGATCCTAGTCTCCCAGTATGTATTCCTGTATTATGTGTCATAATACTTGAAATTCTACTATTAAATCAGATTCCCTCAAGTTCTCTTTTGTTTGTCCTTTGAATAAATGATATTAGTAAATATTTTGAAAATAACTTCATTTTTAATAACATGAATTATAACACTTATATTTAATCTTAAGTATTTTAGAGGTCTGGGTGGCTCAGTCAGTTAAATGTTCACTTCAGCCCAGGTCATGATCTCACCGCTTAGGAGTTCAAGCCCCACATGGGGCTCTGTACTGACAGTGCAGAGCCTGGATCCTGCTTCAGATTCGGTGTCTCCTTCTCTCCCTGCTCTTCCCTCATTTGCACTCTGTCTCTCTCAAAAATAAATAAACATTAAAAAAAATCGTAAATAATTAAGCAATTTTATTAGAGAATGAAAAAAAGACTATTTGTCAATGCCTTCCTGATTAGCATGTCTTATAATCTCCAAATATGAATTGAATCACAGAATTAATTTAGACTATGGAAGGATTGGAAACACTTTTGGGAACTGACTTCTGAAGGGCTAACGTATTGTCAGTTTATTCTGTATTTATGGGAGGTGGACAGAGGGGAGAGAGAGGAGACAACAACAACAACAACAACAAAAATGGAGAAAAACATTCAGAAAGAACACCAAGAACCAAAATCATATGTTATTGTCTACGTTATTATGAAGCCGTTCTTTCTCTTCATTAGTATGACTTTGCTATTTCTCTTTTCATTAGCATGACTTTATTTTTCCAGGTATTCTGTCCAGGCAAATGCTTTGATTGTTCATTATAGTAACTTCCAGAAAGTTATGTGAACCTGTCAACAGGCAATTCATTTTGCCTTGATTCTTTCAATCTCTCACCTTAAAATCTTCATCTGGTTGTTTCTACCAATCATGGGCTACTCTATCATGATGCTTTCCCAATCTTAACAAAGCTCCCTCTCATCTTAAAAATAAAATTGTCTTAAAACAAACTTGTATTCCTGAAAAAAATTTTGACCTCACCTTCCCTCTCCCAGACACTGACAATTTTGAGATATTTTATCCCTTACCACAGTAAGCAAGTTTTGTCTTATCAGCAGTTGTGTTTATAATGTTTGGGAAGGCAGCTTTTGACAATAATATTGAATTGATCTAGGCTAGTCAATTTGAAAAATAGCCTATCACACACATTAAAAAAAAAAGTTTAAGAAGAAAAATAGGAAAAAAACCCTGTGAGAATAAGCTCAAAATTAAAGAAAAAAAAAAAAAAAACAAGGAAAAGAAAATAATCTTGGAACTGGTGAAAGGGATTAACAAATGTAAATGTGAACCTGACTCAGAAAAATTATCAAGATGATGAAACAAGAAGGCAGATGATTAAAAATGTTTCTTGTATAAAAGGAAAATCAATCCATTTAGAAGCATGTGGCTAGGATGGGAGCTTCCCATCCATAAGGACTGACTTATTTGAAAAGAAAATTGAACCATGTTATTTTGCTGTTGTTGTTAAATTCTCCTGTCAGTTTTAATTGTACTTAAGATGAAAGAAACAGAAATCTTTAATATAACCTGTGTGATCTTGTCCTGTGTATCTTGTTTTGACCTTATTTTTTTATCCTTTTTTTATGACCTTATTTTTAACTACTATCTACTCAATCATTTGTTATTGACAACAAACTTTTTTTTTTCAGTTTCTGAAATTCTCCAGGTACCAATCACAGCATGTAATTTTGTATTGATCCACTTTGATGTTAGTTTAATATGTTTCCCTTAGTAGAAAACAAATTTTACAAAAGCAAATTCTATGATTCATTCATCATTGCATAATTAGTGTCAATATTTGACAGATATTTGATTCTCAAGTCAAGTAAAATAAGTCATACCCAAAGATTATTATATTGGGGTTTGTTTTATAGGACTTTCAAGATCTGGAAAAACTGATCAATGGTGAAAATCAGAAAAATATTGCCTTTTTCTGGATTTTGAATCAATTGGAATGGGGCACAAAGAAATATTCTGCATTAATGGAATTATGAAGTTATTGATTACTTGGAAATATTCTTTGTCAAACACCAATTTTATATTTAAGATCTGTGAATTTCACTGTGAGAAAATGTACTTCCAAGTAAGAGGAAGATATGACCCATATCTTTCAAATGGCATATCCTGGAACCATAATATTACTTAGAGCCATTTCAATCCTTCATATATTCATTCATGCATTCAGAAGATACTCATTGATTATGTACTTCAGTTGATTATCTGTGAAGATAAAGATAGCCTGTGCCTTTGTAGAGAACAGAGCTAAAGGGGTTTGAAGTTCATTTTACTGGCAATATGGGATGGGATATTTCATGAGGATTAGCAAAGGAAAGCCCAAAAAGGCAAAGAACCTATACCTCAATTACAATTCAACATGAGCCCAGAGCACTCTGCTTTTATTTTTCTTCTTCTCATATATGGCTGTTCTAGGAAAGCTTTATGCTTTTGATTATTTGTTTATTTTTAGAATAATTAAATGCACAAAATATGTTTTGGTTTCTCAAAAGTTATTTAAACACTAGATAAGCTGTGGTATTTTTTTTTAACAGCACACATATTTTCAATCTTGGTTCATTAAGTGAAGTACATTTTTTTTCATCCAACATATTTATTTTTATATACTTCTAATATGTATTCTGTGCTCTGGCCCTAGTGAACTATTGAGATTTGCAATTTCTCTGTCTCACCTTTTAAAATTTATCATCTGCTCTAAAGAAGGTAAATAATATGGAAAGAAAGAAAGAGAGATGCAGGGAAGAAATTGCAGTTTATAGAATTTCCCTGCTTTTGCGTAAAGCTCAAGCTTGTACCTTATTTATGAATATCAAATTTGGATTGACTATTCTTTCCATGAGCTTTAATCATGTACATGGATAATAATACATAATAATAAACATTATTATATATTGTACATATACATAATAGACATTATATACACAATATATGTATTATATATTGTATAATACATAATAAACATTGTTATATATTTGCCTAAATGTTGCTATCTACAGTAAGTTTTACACATTGATGCATCTCCAGGACTTTGCATATGGCAACACTTGATTATTTATTCATTGAAAGAATTAATATGTGTCACTAAATGTTAAAGATTTCAAAACATGGCCTTATCAATTTATCATTATCTCCATGATATAATTGAAATTGTGGACTGTATTCTTAAGGGCTGTGAATTCATTATTGTTCTAAATGTCCAATAACATTATGTATGGTTTTGCTAGATTCTACAATGTGAAATGGTTTATAAGCTTACTGCAGAAAGTACATGTGCTACAATATATTCCAACAAGGAGTCACATTAATAGTAAACTATTTGAAGGCTAAAAACCATGAGTAATGATAAGATTCAAAATTAAGTATTCAAGAATAAGAAATAAAAATCAAAAATGTCTCTAGAAAAATACACACACCCACATACATATACACAATTTCAATTATCGGACAATTATTCAGTTGAGTGTTAAATTAATTTTATAATATTACATGTATATTAAATATTTAAAAAAATCACTATCTTGCTAAGAACCTAATACTACCCTGAAATCTCTCATAAAGTTAACAACCTAAGACTGGTCCCAAATTATTAGATTATACTTACAGTCTTATATTTTTGAAGGCAAATATCTTAGACATACTTATAAACATACACTAAAAATGATGAATTGATAGTGACCAAAAAAATTAATGTATGCTACAGTTGATTTTACTCATTTGATAAAATAATTAATTCATAAAAAATGCATTTTTTGTTATGTTAGGACTTACCATTCTTATTTCTTTCTTAAACATTACACATTTTATAAGAAATTATTGAGCTCTTTCCTTGGTATAAATATAATTAAAATATATTTCACTTATTTTAGTGTGGGTCTATGGTATTCTAGTTTTTATTTTTACACATCTTCATGAACTCCTTTCAAGTAAGTAAACTGTCCTTTGTATCTCATTTGGTTTAATATGTGTTGCCACTGGCCATGTAGTCCTGTTTTCTTGTGAACCCCCATGGTCCAGAAGAAACACTGCTTCAGCACCTGTTTCTGCATTGTGTTTTATTTACCACAGCATCAAGTGTAGGAAGTTCTGATTCCTTTGACTTTCAGCAACAAAAGCCAGACAGATCATTAGACTTTGCACTGTTGTTTGAAGCAGAATGCAGTACAAGTCTTGTGGCGACTAGCACTGATTGCCTTCTAGACTTGGCATCACGTGTTGGATCAAAGGTGTAACTGAAACTGAGCTAAAGAGAATTCTGACTGAAACTCAAAGAGTGTTAATGAAGGGGATTTGGTCTCAGAATAACCTGATAGAGAAAAGAGAAAAAAAAAGTATCCAGGGGCGCCTGGGTGACTCAGTTGGCTAAGTGTCCGACTTCATCTCAGGTCATGATCTCGCGGTTCGTGGTTCCAGCCCCGCGTCCGGCTCTGTGCTAACAGCTCAGAGCCTGGAGGCTGCTTCGGATTCTGTGTCTCCCTCTCTCTCTGCTTCTCCCGTGCTCATGCTCTGTCTCTCTCTGTCTCTCAATAATAAATAAACGTTAAAAAATTTTTTAAGGAAAAAAAAATTAACCAAAAAAAGAAGTGAGCTTGTCCTTTGAGGAAGTAGGTTAAACCTGCTGTGATTTTTGGTGCAATGTATGTCTTCTGAAAACAAAGCTGTGTAGAATTTCTTCATGTGTTTGATCTGTATGTGTGAGTATATGTATACATATGTGTGTATGTATACATACATATACTCACATATACATACATACCTATATTTTACATATTTGTAGGGATTATAGAAAAGTGCATATATAAAATTTTTAAAAAAAGTAATTATAGAGGAGGAAGAGTAATTGGTTAAACTAATTATGAATTATATGCAATCTAGCTGTAGAATTATGAGTGCTCTTATGAATTATGTACTACATAACTATAGATGAAAATACAATTTTAGTTCAGAGCAAAGGAATGAAAGTACATTATTAAAGCCGTTTAATGTATATGCTTAGGAACACCTGTGTGGTTCAGTCAGTTAAGCATCCAACTCGATTTTAGCTCAGGTCATGATCTCAAGGTTCATGGTATCTGGCCTTGCATTGGGCTCTGTGCTGATAGAAGGGAGCCTGCTTGGGATTCTCTCTCTCCCTCTCCCTCTGCCCTTTCCTTGCTCATTCTCTCTCTCTTTCTCAAAATAAATAAACATTAAAAAATAAAGTATATGCTTAAAATTGTTGTAATAAACTTGTTAATCTATCTGTGATTATTAATATGTCATTTTATATTAACTCATTTCCTTCCACAAATATGTGAATATTCAACAAGGTAGCAGATACAGTAGGGGGGAAAGAGGGATGAATAAAACATTGAAGTTGATGTTAGGTGGCATATTGTTTAATACTGTTATTGGTCCTTAAAATAAGAAATATATAAAACCACTCCCATGAAAGCAAAGGAATGAATGCTAAGTGGAAGAATTTTCAAAATTAAGTGATATGGACAAAATTCCAAAATATCCATTAGTTTAAAAAAAAAAACTAATATTTTTTAGCCTACAGAATGACTATAGGCTCATGTTAGTAAACATCAGCAGATTTAAGTTGGGACTACGTATCCTTTCCCTAGGGTATTTCCTACCCTAGATAGGATAAAATGGGTAGGGAAAAAAAAAGAGAAAATTGAGAAAACAGACATAAGGGCATTTATAATATTTCTCACTTGTCTATTGTATCACAATAAACAAGTCATTTTTACATGTTATTTGTATTGGGTTTTCAGTAATGGTTAATGTAGCAGAGATGGCATTATAAATTAACTGACATATCCAAAATCACTGAGCCCGTAAATTGGAGAACTGCTAATCCAAACCATATCTCAACTCCAAGTGTATTGTTCTTTCAATACCAGTTACTGATGGGGCAACCAAAAGAAATAAACATTTCTTTTATAGTAGAGTAGAATATATACTTACAAGTGTACTCAAAAAGTGTAGTGTCTATGTTTTGTCTAAATTAATCTTGTCTTAATTGGAAACCACTTATCCCTTTCATAGGGGTAACTTAAAACTGTGGTAATAAGACAATTCTTTAAAGTGTTCAGCTTTTCAAGTAAAAAGCCTCAAGTCATTAAATTTCCCATTATTTCCAGGATACTTAGTAAATGGTAAGGAATGGGTAAAGGAAATAATAGTCTGTTGTGGCACTGGAAATAACAAACTGTTAGGTCTCATGGAATCCTCTTGATGGATATCATGTTTTCATAGCAACATCCGTTGAATGCTTTTGCACAACCAGCCAGCATTTGTGCTAAAGATAGTGGTTTGTGTAAGTTGGGCTTTCTTATTCTGTGCTTACCAGTATCTAGCAGACTTGCTTGCCTGCTTTGTCTTTTCCTCAGCTCCTCTTGGAATTCAGAGCATTCTCCACACATGCAGCCGAGATCCAGTTCTGACTCTCATTTGTTCTTCAGCTAGACAAATGGGTCCCCTCTTAGCTTCTAAAGGGTTCTCTATGGCAAGTGCCTCCTAAAAATTCCCTTGACTAATATCTCAGATGCTCCTTAGACCCCCTCATACTAGAACAGAATCAAGGACCACTCTGGAAAGATAAATATTGTCTACTTTCTGTTTAATTATAAATACCACTAGAGTTATTTCACTGTGGTTGGAACTCACAGATTAGAGTGTGGCACAAGTATCCACACTGGTGAGGTCTCCCTAATTATCATTTTTCTCTAAAGCCATACTCCTTTCTAGGCTCAACCTAGAATGGAGTAAGGGGAATGGAGAAATAAAATGAGAATCTTGTCATTGTTTCTTCTATCCCTTTTCTCAATTTCTCATCTACTCATTTTAACAAAATCAACTCTCAATCCTTCCTCTTATCTGGTTGTCCTTTAAATAATACTCTGTGATCTAATTCACAATACCTCCTTCTCAGTAAGATGAATGATATCCTAAAGGAATCTATAATAATAATAATGATATTATTACCACTACCACTATTACTACTACTACTGTCTCTATTCCTATGCCTGGCTTGAAAACCTATCAAAATTCTCTTCTGAAATTTCAGAAACTGAACATAATTTTGTATTTAAACTTTCACTAGTGTTGTAACTATCACTTTTGGTTTTCTGCGTTCCCTTCTCGTCTACTCAAAAACGTATACAGAACTATTGAGTTGAAGATCATAAAACAGAAATGTAAAAAAAAAAAAAAAGAGAGACTAACATGGCTAATTTTATAGACCTGGATGATTAGCCTCTACAGTTATATAGGTTAACTCTATAGATGACTATGAACTTTCAATATATGTAATAATATACTAGGACATATAAGGTTTAACATGCTATAATGTGACTGCAATATCTGTATGAAAATCTCTAGGAAATAAAGTATACTTCCTTGATTATCATTACGTATTAGTTCTTATAATGGTAATATCTATTGTTTTCTATATTTGTTACTGAATTAGAAAACATACTGACTTCTCCAAAACTCAAATTTCCTTCTTGCTAGTACCATAGTTTTATTACTATAAAGAATCTTCCACCTAAGTTCTCTTTACTACTAATAAATTAATTTATTGTTAAAATTAAGGATAGGGATTAAAATACTAAAAGGGCACCCAGATGGCTCAGTCAGTTGAGCATCCAACTCTTGATTTCAGCTCAGGTCATGATCTCATAGTTCATGGAATCCAGCCCTGTTTTGGGCTCCATGCTGAGCATGGAAGCTGCTTAAGATTGTCTCTCTCTCTCCCTCTGCCCCTCTCCCCCACTCACTGTCTGTCTAAAATAAATCAATAATAATAATAAAAGGAGGAGAAAGTAGAAGAGATAAAGTTCAGCTAATTATTTCTATACTAAAATCTAATACTTATAAGTCATTCCTTATAGAAAATATACGTATGATTTCATATGAATTTATATGCTGACTGTAGTAAATGTTTTTTAAATATCAAAAAATTTGCTATAGCTGAATTGAGAGTATCATTATAATGAAAGAGCTGTTGTTTAATTATAGAGGATATACATTTCGAAACTATTACATGGAAAATATGCTTGTGCAAATAATATTCATAAATTATCACTATTTAAAAATACATATTTTGGGGCACCTGGGTGGCTTAGTCGGTTAAGCATGCAACTTTGGCTCAGGTCATAATCTCATGATTTGTGGGCTCAAGCCTCGAGTCGGGCTCTGTACTGACAGCTCAGAGCTTGGAACCTGCTTCGGATTCTGTGTTTCCCTCTCTGTCTGTCCCTCCCCGCTCACTCTGTCTCTGTCTCTCAAAAATAAACATTGGAAAAAAAATTCTTTTTAAAATACAGATTTTGGGGCGCCTGGGTGGCGCAGTCGGTTAAGCGTCCGACTTCAGCCAGGTCACGATCTCGCGGTCCGTGAGTTCGAGCCCCGCGTCGGGCTCTGGGCTGATGGCTCGGAGCCTGGAGCCTGTTTCCAATTCTGTGTCTCCCTCTCTCTATGCCCCTCCCCCGTTCATGCTCTGTCTCTCTCTGTCCCAAAAATAAAATAAAAACGTTGAAAAAAAATTTTTTTAAAAATACAGATTTTATTATTGTATTTTTAACCTACTTTTTAAAAGTTTATTTTTAATGTTTATTTATTTATTTTGAGAGCGCGTGCGCGAGAGATAAAGAAAGCGTGAGCAGGGAAGGGCAGAGAGAGAGGGAAAGAGAGAGAATCCCGAGCATCCTCCATGTTGTCTCACAACAGGCTCTGCAGAACAAGGGGTTTGAACTCACAAACCATGAGATCATGATGTGAGGTGAAACCAAGAGTCTGACTGTGTCTTTAATCGACTGAGCCACCCAGGTAACCCATGACCCACTTTTAAAAAGCATCACTTGTCCAGAGTTTATAGGTGATGTAACATTTTATATCATTATGATATAAATATGTATTAATTTATTTTATATATAATATATAAAACATATGTATGTTTTATATTTTATATTTATTTTAAATACATTTTATATTATATGTGTGTGTGTGTATGTATATGTGTGTATACACACACTCACATATATCAGATGCTTACTTCTCCAGGATTTGAAGGTAATATAATATTTTATTTCACTAAGATATATAAATATATAATCTATTAACTATAATATACATCAACTCAGATACTTGAAATTCTGCCAGGTATCTGTCAAAGGGTGTGTTAATTCAGAAAACCATAAGTGAATAACTAATTTATGAATTCAGAATATATATAAAGTTTCATCAAACTTAGTGCCCACCCTTCAAAACTTAAATATATTGGGAAAGAGGAACATAGATAATTACCATGTATAGGAGAATAGGAATGCTGTCATAAAAGTAGAAACAAAATGATGCACTACAGAGAAGGAAAAAAATTAATTTATATTATGATGCTTGTTTACTATGGGTATATCATATAGTAGAACCTATGCAGATATGTTCATTTTCATGTAAGATGTCAGTGCATGATATACTTACTGATTTATTATGTCAGGCTTTCTAATATCTTACAACTGATTAAAAGCATAGCACCAACTCTTGATATTTATTCCAAAAATGAAACTGAGGGGGGAACACTAACATGTGTTTTTCAGATCCAAATGATTTCCATACAAAGGTCACCAAAGAACTATAAGATCAATGTGTTTTTTTAAACTGTTCAGGATTTTCAGATTAGCACATCAAAGAACACAAATTTATAGAGGTGTTATTGGACAGTAAAGGATTTAAGTTGATCTTAATACATGGAAAATTAATATGTCCTCTCTTCTTTTTTAAGCTCAATTCCAACTGCAGAACTTTAATATTAGGACATGAAGTTAACAGGACTTATTTTGCACATTATATATGCATTCAGCTGGGAGAGTTATTTCTCAAAATCTCCTTTCCTTTCTGAAATACTTTAAATGAAATTTATAAAACTTCCCTTAGAAGATGGTAGTTAATGCTGGGATGAATCTGTGGATAGGTTTTTTAAAAAAGATGTATATATACTTATCAGTACAGATTCCAAACAGCAATCACATTTATTTTAATATGAATTGTAGTATCATATCATACTACTTTTTGAACTAATATAACCATGTATCTCTTTTACAGAATCAGTACAATTTACAAACATGCCTAATTGAATTCTGAAGTTTCATTACGGAAATCATACACTAAAACACAGAACTTCCTTTCTCCCAGAAAACAAACAGAATTTAAATGTCTCAGTGGTGATAGTTTGCCTTGAATATAAATTTTGAGATAAACTGTATTTTGAATAAGGCTTTTCAAAGAGATAGCAATTCATTTCACTTTTATATACCTATAAATTTTATTATAACAAGTTTGGGAAGGATATCAACACAGTAATTCTTCTGAATTCAAAAAGATTAGAATGAACGTTCTGACTAAATGCAGAACTATCTGCTTTTTGGTTAATTATTAAAAGCAATCGACAACATGTTGCAAAAATAGTCGTAAGCTAAATAGTAATATTGAGTCACCTTAATGAAAGGATTGGAGCTTTGATCTGCATATAAATTAATATGCTAGAAAATCTTCCATGATAAGAGAAAGCAATCTTCCTCAAGTCACAGGAGGCTGATAATCTTGAAAGGCTAGGTGATATCCCAGACTCAACAAGGTCCTGGTTTATTGCTCACTATTCTGCCTTCAAAGAAAGCAGTGTTTTTCATTTTGTTAGCAATGATCAATGTACATGCACAATAGGAAATAATAGAAATAATGGAAAAGAAATACATTTGAACATAGAATTGTTAAAATTAAGTTTAATTTTTGAAGAGGAACAAATCACATTTTAAGAATAGTTAAATGGTTTATCTGTTTTAAAATCTTATTCTATGATTTGCTAATCATTGAATTTCTCTTAATGCTCATTATTGGGGAGATTTAAAGTAGAGCCAACATATATACAGGGGTAGCTAAATTAAATTCAGGGTGGTTTGTGTCAGATTTATGTTCATGTATCTACAAGATGAATTAACTTTATTAAAACATAAATTCTAAAGTCACTAACAATGAATGGAGTGCTGCTAAAATCTTGTTATAGGTTATTATATTGTTTATCACCCATTTGGAAAAGCATACCCAGAAACAAAGACTTATGCTTCTTTTATTATGTCTCTTTACTACCCCCTAAAATCATAACAACAACAAAAACCAAAAAACAAGATACCCCTTTCTTGCCTGGATTCTCTATATTTTCCTTCCATATCAGAGTCACTTTTTTTGTGCCTTGTGCTATTTTCATTGCCTCTTTGTCCTCAGTCTATACTTAAAATAGTGGTGTCATGGTCAATTTTTCTCTAAATTTGTACTGTGTTTGGAGATCACAGTCCCTTCCATTCTTTCACTGTATTCAGTAAGCTTATAAGTTCCAAATATGTATTTCCAGCCTTTTTTCCTTCCTGAGCATTAGACCCATATTTTCACCTATTACCTTTCCATTTCTTTCAAGCATTTCAACACTGGCATGTTCACAAGCAAGCACATTTTCTCATTTCCTGTTCAATATCACTGCTTCCAAATTCTGCTCATCACTGTATGTTTTTGGCCTATAACAGATAACATTATATGTACTGGAATATAGTTATATAAATTGATGGCTTTAAAGATCTATTGTATAACTTTTCTTTTGCTAACCTTCAAAGTATACTTTTCCTTTTATTCTGACATTTCAAAATGTCTTTATAGCTTGTCTTTCCTGTGTAATATGATGTGCATTATTCAACTT
Source organism: Prionailurus bengalensis (assembly GCF_016509475.1). Taxonomy (NCBI): domain Eukaryota; kingdom Metazoa; phylum Chordata; class Mammalia; order Carnivora; family Felidae; genus Prionailurus; species Prionailurus bengalensis. The sequence goes on along the minus strand of NC_057343.1, from coordinate 149,528,296 downwards.
TGTCTCTAAACTAATCCTAGAATATCCCCAGACTGACATCTCACCTATAATTTTCTTTATTTCTCTATATAGCTTCAAGTCCAAGTTATCTGAGGCTCTACACAATGTAAGCATCTGTTAAATCACACAGATAATTTTATCAATGTGAATCTCTTCCTATTTGAGAACATATATTTTAAATACATGGGTGCATTAAAGAAGTTCTGGTACATTACAGATAAATGCTGAGCATATAGTAGATACACAATGTCAGGCCTGATTTAAGGGTTAGAGGAGACTTCACTTCTGGATGATATAAAAGGAAAGCCATGTGGCAAGCATGTGTATGTATATATACATATACATATGCCATATATATATATACATATACATATGCCATATATATATACATGGACATGAGGAATTTGGGGTAATTAATCTACTGCATTATAAGTACCCCACAATTAGGTATCATTGTGAAATGATCTACTTGGCACTAAAACCTTTGGTTGCTGCACCCGGGTACACTGTGTGTAACACAAAAAGGAACATATATTCACAGCTGGTTTATGGTATGTATCAAATTCAATAACACAACCAAAGAGGTGCAGGATATTGATTCCCAACTGACACTTCAATTAATCCCTTAAGAGAGGATTTTATAATATTATTAAGCCACCACCGTGAATTCTATAGGTATTAATGTACTCCTTTGTGCAGCCTGTAGTTAGAGTTGTTGTTTTGTGGGAAGCCAGGAAATGCAAACAGTAATTTCTTAGTCACTGAATGAGAGTCTAGCAAAAGATTTTTGAACAGAGAAGGTAATCTGTATGTGGTATATGCATCTATTTTCATTGGATAAATCACAGCCTTCTCCATGATGAAATGGCTCTAATAAACCTTTCACCAGAGGCTGGCTGGATATTGGCCTTTACCATTGCCAATTAACATCCAGCAGTGGCAGCAGGTGGCCAGATTAGCCTTAATTAAGGGAAATGCGTATTATGGAGCCAATGCACAGTCTCCATTCCTGCTACCACAGAGATCATGTAAATAAGCCCATTGAGCAAACAGCAGGATGGCTGGAGAAGGAGAATGATTAAGATCCATAGGAAAAGTAATCTTTTTCACCTGTTTATTAAAAGCCTATTTCTTTTGAATTGCCCTTTGGTGGGCCTTTCCATTGCACATGAGTATCTTATATTTTTTGACCGTTTTGAAAGATCCATATAAATAGTTCTCCTACAGTTTACTTATCAACAGTTTTCCAATTTTGTTCTTTCAAAGCCCTGATCATCAAAAAACTCCCTTAGCCCCTGTTTCATGAATTAGTGTAGATTCATTCCTCAGACTACCTCTTCTTCCTCTTGAAGTAGGAAACTAGACATAAGGACCCCCAGTCTGTGCTTTATGACTACTGTCTTTCACAGCCATTCCTGTAATATAGTAGCCATCAAGTTTGGGTGGGTGCCAGCATATCATGCACAACCAACTATAAACTACACTTTCCTATACTACCTGGTCAAAGGGAATTCTCCATGAAGTCATTAGTGTTGGTTGAATTGTGGGCAACAAAGCAATAAGAGCAAACACTTAGCCAATTGTATTTTATATTTACTTTTGCCTCTGGACCTGCTTAGACACCATCTCAGACATAAAATTTCCATTTAGAGTGGAACATTGTTGCTCAGGTCTGATTTTATTCACTGGATCAATTTATGATGAGTGGTCTTGTTATATGGTATTCCAAAGTCAGGCATTTAACAGTTACCAGGGTCTAGTAGCTTTCCAAAGACTGTTTTTCAAACAGAGGATGGTTGGTAGCAAAGGAAATCATGGTCTTACTACAAAACATTAGGGGTTTGCACTGTGATTCTCCACTTGAGATTTGCCAGCTATCTTCATACATCATTCCTAACTGCTGAAAGTACTTCCAATACTTTCCGATCTCAAAGTCATAAAACTTGTAGTGGTTTTGTATTGTGTCAACATAGCTGAGCTGAAACTACATTTTCAAAAAGCACTTTCCTTGTAGAATTTTTCGTTAGATTTTGGCCCCAAGGGAGATTTTTAGGCGATTTGGAAGCAAGCAGTTAAACAGCAGCACCCATGCTGTGTATGTTGGTGTAGTATGCCAGGGGTCATTGCAACTTGTGTGCATTGTCACTAATCTGCTAATGCACGTTGTTGGTGTAGGACAGCAGCTGAGCCCACAGCTTTTCCAGCCTCTGCCAGATATTTTGTTTTTTCCCTTCAATTTCACTGAATCTTTAGCTAGGTGTATATACAGTTTCAGGGCAAAGGATACCATCTTTTTTTATGTGTCATTTACATTGTCAAGAATGGTATCAATGAGAAGTGGACATGAGTTACTGGTCTTCATAGTTACCAGTTTGTTCTAATAGATTCCTATTTGTCATCACTTCCCTGCTTCAAGATCAGGTTTTTCCTCTATGCATCTACCCAGCAGACCTGAAGTTATCCCTCTCCTCTATAAAACTATCCAAATATGGTAGAGGTTGACTCTTAAATGATTCTCAAATGTGTTCATTTATATTTCATGCTAAGTCGCCAGTGTCCACTGTGCTGAATTGCAATGTGGTCAGGTCCATCTTTGTCTTGTATACATTATAACTTTGAGTTTTATGTATTCAATAGAGTGTGTACTCCCAGATAACGTGGTGCTTTAATGTCATTAATAGTATTTTTGAGGGGCGCCTGGGTGGCGCAGTCGGTTAAGCGTCCGACTTCAGCCAGGTCACGATCTCGCGGTCCGTGAGTTCGAGCCCCGCGTCGGGCTCTGGGCTGATGGCTCAGAGCCTGGAGCCTGTTTCCGATTCTGTGTCTCCCTCTCTCTCTGCCCCTCCCCCGTTCATGCTCTGTCTCTCTCTGTCCCAAAAATAAATAAACATTGAAAAAAAAAAATAGTATTTTTGATAGATTAAAAATGCCTACATTTCCTCTGACTTTTTTTCCCTTAGGTAATTGCCAGCTGTATTTCCATTTTGATAATGTTGTGTTTATTTAAATAATGTCAAAATAATTATAATTTTACAATTGAATATTAATATATTAGCTACAATGAAAACTAAAAGAGAAGCCACTGAGTTAACTATTATTTTAAAATTTTTAAAGTTTTGAGGCATCTGAATGGCTCAGTTACTGCTACAGCATGTGACTCTTGACCTTGGAATTATGATTTTCAGCCCTGTCTTCAATGTATAGATTACTCGAAAATAGAATCTTAAAAAATAAAATTTTGAATGTAGTGTGCTTATTTGAGAATTAGTTTCAAGAAAAAGAATGATATTTGTAGATATTATCTTCGTTATACTGTAAGATTTTTCCCCATTTACATTTCTTATATTTATAATTAACTGGGAAAAATGAGTAGCTAGACACTTGAGGATTTTTATATCTCTTTGTGGCTGCATAGCAATCAAAATAGTTTTCAACAGCTTGTGGAAGAGTATTAAATCACAGGTAGATGATAAAATTAATATAGAACTGTGCATTTTGTCTGGTCAGTTGAATATTATAATATAAAGAAATCAAAATACTTTTTATTTTAAGAAATATTAAAGCTTAAATAAATATGCTTTCATTAATATTTGAAGAAGCAAGATATAGGTAGTTTGGAGAGCACTCTCTGAATTTTTAAAAATTAAGAAAACCTGTAATAAAGATGATTCTAGAAAGCTACTTTCGTTGTATCTTCTGCAGTGTTTTCATTTAAGGGAGAGATACCCATTCTGTAATTCATATAGTGAAGTGTTTAAGAAAGCTTGTAATAAATATGTTTCTTAGAAGAAAATACAGGCAGTAAGCTGTTTGACATTGGTCTTAGCAGTAATTTTTTTTTTTTTTTTTGCTCCAGTCTCCTTAGGCAAGGGCCATAAAATCTAAAATAAACAAATGACATTACACCAAACTCAAACACTTTTGCTCAGTGAAGGACACCATCAACAAAATGAAAAGGGAACTTTCTGAATGGTAGAAGGTATTTGCAGATCATGCATCTGAAAAGCGGTTAATATCCAAAATATATAAAGAACTTATGAAAATTAACAACAAAAAAATTCCTGACTGAAACTGGGCAGAGAACTTGAATAGAAATTTCTCCAAAGAAGGCACACACGTTGCCATCAGACACATGAAAAGATATTCAACATCACTAATTAGTTCCTAGGGAAATGCAAATCAGAACCACCTAACTATCACTTCACACCTGTCAGCACGGCTATTGTCAAAAAGACAAAAACTAACAAGTGTTGGCAACAATGATGGGAATGTAAACTTGTGCAACCACTACGGACCCTATGGAGGTTCCTCAAAAAACTAAAAAGAGAACTACCATATTATCGAGCAATTCTACTTCTAGATACTTACCAAAGGGAACAAAGACATCAGTTCCAAGATATACATAGAACCCTATGTTCACTGCAGCATTATTTACAAAGGCCAAGATATGGAAGCAGCCTAAGTGTCCATGGATGAATAAATAAAGAAGATGTGGTGTGTACATATACATATCTTCTGCGAAATGCCCACAAAACATACTCACACATTCAGTTTGAAATTTAGGCATAAATGTATTTAATTGTTTCTTTTTTTTATAACCTATTTCATGGGATATGTTATATTGGCTCTTTTTCCCTTGTGTCTAGCCCTAGCCTCATGCCATGTCGCGGCTGATCTCTTCCCATACCCTCCTCTTACTCCACAAACTCTTGCTTATTTCTCGTGGAGAAAATTTTAGCTAGTTCTTTTATAGACTTCCTACCTAATGATTCCCTCAAGGGTTTCACCTTTCCCCACAAGACAGTTATAAATGTATTTACTAAACAAAATCCATTTCTCTGATACAGGGAGTTATGATGACATTTTCTCACACCTATGAATGTGTATGTCTATATTTGCACCACTACACAAATCCTGACAAACATCAGAAAACACTTATTTGGGTATCTCTGTCAGCCACCACCACCCCCATTTGCCTTTTCCTTCTAGCTGAAGAAAATTCTTTAGCGTTATAAGACATTTTGATTAAACTTTGCTCTTCTTGTCAAATCAACAGAGTTTACATCTGTGCTTTGTTGTTATTTCATTTACCGTTTGCTCCTGCTTAGAATGTAGTTTAAGAGACCAACACTTTTGTATTTAACAATCTGTACATTTTTTCTAATATAAATTTTAAAGAGAACAAATCTGTTTTCCTTTCTAAATATTTAAAATATAATCCTGAACAAACATAAAAAAACTGGAAAAATTTTCAGCTCAGATTTAAATGACGCTATCTCAAAAAGAAAAACAAATCACTCATAGGAGTATCAGATAATATAGATTGATAGAATATCTCCTGTTTCTTAGAAACAATCTGTGTTAGTTGTTATGTCGGAGCTACAAATAGGCCTTTCTTTACTCTACTTTTTGATATTGGACCTAGAACTATGAACAGAACAGCTATCTGCTGTTTCAGCTGGCTCCATTCGGCTCTGAAAGTAGATGGCACTAGAAGGATACTTTAAGTTAGGAGGAGGAAGGAGGGACTTGATCATTCCTGGGACATTCATGTGGTCTTCTTATCTGTTTCTCTTCTTGTGAACATTACTCTAGTGACACTTCTTCACCCTGGCAGTTCCTTCGGTAGTAACACCGGGATGCAGTGTGCAGTTTTTCTAACAGTAGAAGCACAAGTTTTATTGTGTCCTTTAAGAAGTACTGGCATCAGCCAGATGGTGCCCCAAGGTTGAGTTTTAATTATTATGGTTATTCGTTTTATCCTGAATGTGCAGATGAAGTGTTCTGGACTGGGCAATAATTTCTTGTTAATTATAGTAAATAATAAGTATGTTGTCTATGCCTTGCCACAAACCTTACCTAAGGTGAAATGCAACAAAAGCCAGATGGAAAACAAAATAAAAAAACACCTTACAAGAGAAGCCAGTCACTTCATAGGGAAGGGAAGGAGGATAATGGATTTTCTCCATTTGTATAAGGAGAAAGCTCATTCCTTTCTGGAAAACAAACAAGTAAATAAATAAATAAAGTATATAAGTATAAACAAACTATATGTACATATACACATTTGTATATACACACACACATACATATACATGTACATGTACACACACAGATACACATGTACATACACATATACATATACATACTGAAAGAGACAAAGACAATTTTTGCTCATTTGATATACGGTGAAAAGGATCCTTGTTTCTTACAATCATCTTGAAATAGATATTTTTCTAAGGATCAGATAAACTCAGTAGATCTCTAACTTTTATGACTTAAAGAAGATTCAAGTTCTGGATTTCCTATTTCTTACAATGTAAATATCCAGATATATCACCCTCTTGTCTTATAACTTGAGGCTCAACCTAGCAACCTATGCTGTAACCATTTGATCCTCTCAGATAAGGGCATTTGTCTAGAAAAATGACAACATATCTAATTCTTATGTGATATGAAGAATGAAATGCTTCTAAGGTATGTACAAGCAAATATCTAGCTATATTTGTATACATTTCTGTATTTCAGGAGACCAAGATGTTTTAAGGGAACACTGAGAAACCTATGCATACGTACATATGCACATATTGTTGTTGTAATGCATTTTTTTTCTTCCTCTCCTCTGGCTGCATTATGATATTCTCTGCATCACTGGTTTTCAGTTGTTTGACTATAGGAGCTTATGTAAGGTTTTCATTGTGCTTATCTTGTCTAGAGTTATAGAGCTTCTTGAATCTGTGGATAAGGATTTCATTATTTTTCAAGAATTCTTTGACATTACATTTTAAAATATTTCTTCTCTATTCATTCTCTTGTTTCCTTCTGAGATTCCAACAATTCCTGTTGCCAGTTGTTCGATATTATCCAACATGCATCTTACTTTGTATGTTTTTCGTTACTTTACCCCTTTGTGCATTAGTGTGAAAAATTCCTCTCTGTTTTTCTTTGAGGTCACTGATAGCACTAGGCTACATATAAAAGACAAAGTTAACTACATGCACTGAAATCCTTATTTCAGATACTTTGTTGTTGGTGGTAGAGATAGTTTTTCTGTCTAAATTCTCCACCGTTAATCCAATTTTCATCTTTTTCTCTGGTTACTTTAACATAATAATCATTTTAAAGCTCTGGTCTGATATTCCAACTGCTGAATAAGTCTCCTTCTAATTATTAATGCTCTTTATTAAAGAATCATATTTTCCTGTTCCTTCTTAAGTCCTCTCATTAAAAAAAATATATTTCCCATGAGATTTGTATTTTAAAGTACTGCCTAAAGTGGAGTAATATTATTTACTCCAGAGATTGCACATACTTTAGTCTGTTAAGCAGCTATGCCAGGAAATTTATTTGATTCATGAGGACTTGGGCTGACCAAGACTATGTTGTTTGCAAATTTAGTTACTTTAAGTTAACTGCTGGTTTCAAAAGTCTTAAGAATAGGTTCTAGTTTTGCAAAATGAAAATGTCCTAGAGATCAGTTGCACAACAATGTGAATATACTTAACACAGCTGAACTGTACAATTACAAATAGTTAGATGGTGAATTTAATGTTATGAATTTTTATTAGAATTTAAAAAGTCTAAGAGCCCATGGATAGAGGAATGGATAAATGGATAAAGAAAATATGAGATACACACATACACAAAGGACTATTATTAAGCTTTAAAAGGGAAGGAAATCCTGTTACTTCAGACAACATGGATGGAACTGGAAGGCATTTTGCTAAGGGAAATAAACCACACAGAGAAAGAAAAATACAGCCTGGTATCACTTATATGTGGAACCTACAGAAAAAAAAAAATTCAACTCCCTAGAAACATGGTAGAAAAGTTGCCAAGTGCTGATGGGTAGGGTAAACAGGAAGAGGTTAATAAAATAATAAACCTTTAGTTATAATGTGAATAAGGTCTAAGGATCTAATGTATAAAATGATGATTATAGTTAATAATATACAATATTATTGTATTATCATTACAGTAAAATACAATTTTATTGTATTTGTGTAATTGAAATTTTCTAAGACAGTAGAACTTAAATGTTCCCATCACAAGAAAAAAAAAAGGTGAATACATGACACGATGGATGTGTTAATTTGATGGGGGAATCCTTTCACAATGTATACTAAATGTATATTAAATCATTATGTTGTATATTTAAAATATCTTCCAATTTTTTTGTCAATTATACTTCAGTAAAGCTAGAAAAAAGCCTTGAGACTATGAGCAATTTTGACTTTATTATGGTGTTCTCATTCTGAAAGTAATTGTCTCTAAGTGCTGCAAAACATTCTAGGTCTATCTCTTGCTTCTTGTATGTTGCTCTCTTGCTTCAAATGTTTTATGAAGAAAATTTTGGGGAATGGAAAAATAGCTTTGTGTTTATGTTTTTAATAGAATCTAATCTGTACATTAGCCCATTTTCCCACTATAAATCTCCACTGTTCTTTTTCAATTCCAGCAGAATACTGCTGCCTGTGGCAGTCTCAATGTCCTCTCACCTGGGCAGTGTTAGCACGTTCCTCTAGAAGAGAAAGAACCTTTCAGTATTTACTCACTTAGCAAGTTTTTTTTTTCTTGTCTAGAATTTAATTTCTAAAAATCTCTGAATTTATAGTTCTCTGATTTAAAATTAATTTGTCTGTTCATTTATTTTTTTTCTAGCTACCATCCTGAAAATGTTAATCAGTTACAACCCCCTGCATGCAAATTAGAACAATATCCAATATTAAAATTTTAAAAATCTAAGAATAATCAATAGACTGAAGAAAACGTTTTGAAATGTTTGTTCTATTTCTCTTAACATAAACTTTCTTTGATCTTTAGGTATAAGTGAAAATATCTTACTACAATGCATATATTATACTAGCATATTATGCTTGTGAAAATTTAAATTTTTTGTATTAAGTTTGACTTTGGGTTTAGGCAACTTAGTGAGTATTACATTAATAAATACTTATAGGTATATAGTTATGTGATTGTATTTATAGTACATTATCCTAGGTAGATTTCTCAACAATGATAATAAAGCAGCTATATATACCATATTAAAAAAATGTTTAATGTCTATTTATTTATGAGAGAGAGAGATGTGGGAGGGGCAGAGAGAGAGGGAGACAGAGAATCCGAAGCAAGCTCCAGGTTCTGAGCTGTCAGCATAGAACCCAACACGGGGTTCGAACTCACAAACTGTGAGATAATGACCTGAGCTGAAGTCATATACGTAAGTGACTAAGCCACCCAGGAGCCCCTATAACATATGTTTTAGCATTTAGAAATTGTATTTAGTACATATATACAAGGTACAATTCATCACAAGTGAAATACTTTGCTATGCTTCCCTTCTAAAATATTTTTTAAGTATATCTGACAGGCTTAATTTAGAAAATGCTTTAAAGTACACAGTAATCATTCTTAATTAGAAATGCAATGCAAATTCTATATTTGTAAAGAAATGTTGCCTTTATGCTACATTAGTGTTACATCTATTTTCTTCTACATGAACATAAAACATATATGCATACTAAGCAGCTTTGAGATTCATCAGGGTAAATAATATAATTATTATAAATTAACAATTTTTTTTAACTAGGAATTTTTAATTTTCACCAGTGAAACTTGTTGATGGATCATGCCCTTAACTACATAAAATATTTTGGAAAAATTTGGGGTGTATTCATATATTCATTAGAAATTAATGTATGTTTCTGGGGCAACTGGGTGGCTCATTTGGTTAAGCGTCTTACTTCAGCTCAGGTCATGATCTCATGGTCATGAGTTCAAGCCCCGCATGATTTGGATTCTCTCTGTCTCTCTCTCTCCGCCCCTCCCAAACTTGCACATATTCTCTCTCTCAAAATAAAAACTTAAAAAAAAGATTAGCTTAAAAAATTATAATTCTAATCAATTATAATTCTAATCAATTGTTTTTTATTTGTGGATAATTGTGTTATAGTGTAGAAGTATATCCTAGTGTGAGATCTTCAAATGACCTCTTATTGTCTCAAAGAAAATTAGACATAGATTCTAAAGTAAAAGAAAAGACGCTGTCTAGAATCAGCATACCTCAGGGATACAAAAATAACAAAAATAAGTAATGGTTATATTGACTGAGTACAAATCTCCCATTCAGCATGAGGCAGGGAGAGGGGGAAGAAGAGGGAATAGTTGAAAAATACTATATGCTAACTAGAATTAACATATATCTGTAGAAAACTCCACCCAACAAAAGTGGAATACACAAGATTCTTTAACACACATGGAACAAATTCCAGGACAGATAACATGCTAGTCCATTAAAGTTTTTTTTTTAATGTTTATTTATTTTTGAGACAGAGAGAAACAGCGTGAGAGTGGGGGAGAGGCAGAGAGAGAGGGAGACACAGAATCTGAAGCAGGCTCCAAGCTCTGAGCTGTCAGCACAGAGCCCAACACGGGGCTCAAACTGAGTAACTATGAAATCATGATCTGGGACAAAGTTGGACATTTAAATGACTGACGCACCCAGGCACCCCAAAAGGTTTCTTAATAGCTGAAAAGAGTTCAATTTTGCAATGGTTGTTCTCGAACCACAAATGAAATAAATTAGGAATAGCAGGAGGAAATTTTGAAAATTCAGAAATATGTTCATATTAAACATAATTCCAAATAATCAATGGGCTAAAGGAGAAGGAACAAAACAGAAAATGCTCCTAGATAAATAAAAATAAAAGCATTATGTGCTCAAACTTATGTTATATAGCTAAATTGATCTGCCAATTTGGTGCAATGCCTATTAGAAACTTAGCTGGCTTTTTGCAAAATTTGACAAGCTTATTCTATGGAATATTCTATTCATATGGAAATATAAAGAACCCAGAATAGAGGTGGGGGAAATAAACAACCCTGAAAAAGATCTAATTTCTAGGATTTATATTTCTTAATTTTTTAAACTTGTTACAAAGCTACAGTAATCAAAATAGTGTGGTACAGCCATAAATATGTAGATCGATGGAATGAAATAGAACAGAAATAAATTCTCACAGTTATGGTAAATTGATTTCCAACAGTGGTTCCAAGACAATTCAAAGGAGGGAAAATAGCCCTTTCACAAAAGGTGCTGGGAAACTGGATATCTACATGGAACTGAGGAAGTTCAACCTCTTTCTCACACCATAGCAGAATAACTCCAAATAGATAATAGACCTAAATGTAAAAACTAAAAATGTAAAACTCTTATAAGAAACTTAGGAGTTTACCTTTGAGCCTTCCGATTCGACAAAAATCCCTTAGCTGTGACACCAAAAACATAAGTGATAAGAGAGAGAGAGAAAGTACATTAAATGGGCTTCATCAAAGTGAGAAACTATTCTCCAAAGCAGATGATAGAGTGAAATAATATATAAATATGAGATAATATTTGCATGTTGTATATTTAACAAGGGACTTATATCTGAAATACATAACTCTTTAAATGTACTAATCAAAGATAAATAATCCAATTAAGGATGTACATTTCTCCAAAGAATATATATGAATTGCCAGTAAACAGATGAAAAATGCTCAGCATCATTAATCTTTAGGGAAACTAACGTTAAAACCATGATAAGATACCACTTCACATCTACTAGGATAGCTACAACAACAGGAAAAAAAAAAAGAAAAATATTGGTGAGAATGCGGAAAAATAGAAACGTTCATACATTGCTGGTGGGAATGCAAACTTGTGTGGCCACTTTGGAAAACATTTTGGCAGTTTTGTAAAATGTTAAATATAGACCATAAAACCCAGTAATTCACTTTTACTCTTAGATATATATCTAAAAAATTAGAAAACACATATGCACACAAAAACTCTTAGGCAAATGCTTATAGCAGCATTATTCACAATATCCAAAGAGTAGAAACAAACCAAATGTCCATCAACTAATGAATGGATAAATATAGTATATACATAAAATGGAAAAATTTTTAGCAGTAAAAAGGAATAGAATTCTTATATATGCTACAATATAGATGAACCTTGAAAACACTATACTAAATAAAGAAGATAGTCACAAAGGACCTTGTCATACTATACTGTATAAGAATAGATGCATCTTTAGAAACAGAAATTAGGTAGTGATAACCTAGGGCTGATTGGACTGGGAAAAATGGAGAATGACTGATAACGGGTATGGAGTTTCTTTTCAGGTGATATAAATTCTCTAAAATTGTGGTGATTATCTACAATTCTCTAATTGTACCAACAAACATAGTATATGGGTGAATGGTATTATATGTGAATTATTTTTAAAAATTAAAATATATGTCACAAGCATTTATCTGTAGGTCCAAATTCCAGTCATGGCATTGTTTTATTCTCTGGTTTGTCTCAATCAGCTGACATCAGGGTGTTGACTGGGGATGTAATTTTAGTTAGAGCTTGGGGTCTCTTTTATAACTCATAATTGGCAGAATTCAGCTTCTTCAAGTCGTGAGCTGAGTTCCTGTTTTCCATTTACCTGTTGGTCAGGGAGTTCTCTCAGCTCCTCGAGGCTGCCAATAGTTATTTGCAGCTGGACACATGAAGGCAATTCACAGCACACATGATTGCTTTTTTCCAGGCTTGTAAGAATACACCTCTATAGTTTTTTCTTCTCCAACTGGCTGGAGAAAACTTTGTTTTAAAGGGCTCGTGTGATTTGGCCACGCCCACCTGATAATCTCTTCTTAAGGTCACCCGACTTGAAACCTTAATTATATATGCAAAGTACCTTCATTGCCATACCTAATTAATGTTTAACTGAATAACTATGAGAAGGTGTGTATACACCAAAGACCTAGGATTTTGGGTTTTCTTAATTGCCTATCATAATGAGTTTTCTCACACTGAAGAGTCTCTTGTTTATTGATTACTTTTTATTATTGGTTACCCAGAATGACTTTTTCATGTATTTTTTACTCTTAGATATTCAAAATCTCTCTTTCTTCCAATTTTTTATCTACATATTAGTCATTTTATTTTATTTTTTTCAAGTTTTTATTTAAATTCCAGTTAGTCAATTTACAGCATAATATTAGTTTTAAGTATAGGATTTAGTGATTCAGCACTTTACATACAATACTCCTTAATCACCATCACTTATTTAACCCATCCCTCTAACCCCCTACCCTGGCAATCATCAGTCTTTTCTCTATAATTAACACCCCCCCTCTCTTTTTTAAGGTTTTTAGTATATGCTTTCTTTTCTTTCAGGTGAAGAATTTGGTGATTCATCACTTACATAGGACACCCAATGCTCATCACAAGTGTCCTCCTTAATACCTGCTAACCATTTAACCCACTCACCTCCCACGGACCCCACCGACCTCCCCTCCAGTAATCCTCAGTTTGTTCTCTATTGTTAAGAGTCTGTTTTCTGGTTTGCCCCTCTTTTTATTTTATCCCCCTGAGTTCATCTGTTTTATTTATTTTTTAAAATGTTTATTTATTTATTTTGAGAGAGAGAGCATGAGCAGGGGAGGGAGAGAGAGAGTGGGGGAGAGAGAATCCCAAGCCCGCTGAGCACTGCCAGCCCAGAGCCCGAAATAGGGCTTCAACCATGGACTGTAGGATCATGACCTAAGTTGATATCAAGAGTCATGTGCTCAACTGACTGAGCCACCCAGGTGCCCCAAATATGTTTTATTTCTTAAATTCCATCTATGAGTGAAGTCATATGGTGTTTGTCTTTCTCTGACTTATTCTGCTTCGCATAACGCTCTCTTGCTCCATCCATGTCATTGCAAAATATGTTCCACATTTATGAAATCTTGATATTAGACAAGTTCATAGAGACAGAAAATAGATTTGATTTACCAGGGACTTGGGCAATTACTGTTTAATGGACATATTGTTTCTGTTTGGGATCATAAAAAAATTTTGGATGTAGTGGTCATGTTTATAGAACATTATGAACTAATGACACTGGATTGTACACTTACAAAATAGTTAAAATGCCAAATTTCATGTTATGTATATTTTACTACAATAAAGAGCCAATTAGAATAAACCCTTTCACAATAAACAAATAAATAAGAAAGTAAACATGAACAATCAGAAAATAATTTTTCCTTGCTTGACTTAGAGATGAATGGAGAGTAAAAACCTGCTGAGGGAATGGGTGAACTCAAACAAGGCCTCTCATGAGTTTACAACTTATACTCAACGATTTCTATGTGATCCCATTTTCAAAAAATAATAATGTGGAAAATTAAAGTAATATTTATCTTGGGTTGTTCTTTTTTTTTTTAATTTTTTTAACGTGTATTTATTTCTGAGAAACAGAGCATGAGCAGGAAGGAGCAGAGAGAGAGGGAGGCACAGAATGTGAAGCAGGCTCCAGGCTCTGAGCTGTCAGCACAGAGCCCTATGTGGGGCTCAAACTCAGGAACTGTGGCCATGACCTGAGCTGAAGTCAGATGTTTAACCAGCTGAGTCATCCAGGTGCCACATAGGGATCTTCTCAAGTTTATCTCAGGTCATCATCAGTGTACTCACCAATAAAATTTTAAAGCTTTGTTTAAAAATTACAAACTAACAAGAAATTAAAGCACCAGAAGGGAGACTTAACAGAAATAGAAGAAAAAAGTATTTGACCTATCAAGATTTTAGATTTTGAAAGTATCAGGAAATGTTTAAGTGGAGCTATTAAAATAATTTTAAGTACATATGTTTGATACGTTTCAAGGAATAAGATTTAAAACTATGAAAAATGTTAAAAGAAAAAAATGAAAATAAAAAAGATTGAAAAGTAGATATAGATTTGGTTTCTTAAGTGTTAATTTATGCTCGGCTAAAACAAGAATTAGTGAAATTTAAGAAAACTCCAAAAGAATTTATGAGCACTAAGTTCAAGGATGGGTAGACTAGTAATTTAAAAGAGCAGTTAAGAAACATGGAAAAAGGATTTGAAAATATCTCCTACATATCTAACAAGAGGCTCACAACAAGGTAATAGATATTACGATGGAAAAGTGATATTTGAAGAGATAATGCCTAAGATCTTTTCCAGAATTATTGCGAGACAACTAAATTTACTTCCAGAATCTCAGTAATTACAAACAAAATAAAAAGAAACCAATGCCTGTCTATACACTGGTAAAACTTTAGAAACTGATATTATAAAATAGTAGGGACATTGTGGTGTCATCTGTAAAAACAAAAAAACAAAACAAAAAAACTCACAAGAAATAAAGCTGAAGAGAGTGAAATAAAACACTTAATATGTGAAAGAAGATAAACTTTATAAATGCTAAAATAAGAATAAAATACACACTGAGTTAATGAATACAAATACAAAAGGAAGTGAATGCTTAAAAGAAAATTTTGGGGGTGCCTGGATATCTCAGTCGATTAAGCATCCAGCTTCGGCTCAAGTCCTTATCTCACAGTTCGTGGGTTCCGAGCCCCTTGTCAGGCTCGGAATCTGTGTGAATCTGGAGCCTGCTTCAGATTCTCTGTCTCCCTCTCTCCCTGCCCCTCCCCTGCTTACGCTGTGTGTGTCTGTCTCTCTCTCAAAAATATACTTTATTTTTTTTAAATCTTTTTTTTAATGTTTATTTATTTTTGAGAGAGAGAGAGAGACAGAGCACGAATGGGGGAGGGTCAGAGAGAGAGAATCTGAAGCAGGCTGTCAGCACAGAGCCTGACACAGGGCTGGAACCCACGGACCGTGAGATCATGACCTGAGCCAAAGTTGGACACTTAACGGACTGAGCCACCCAGGAGCCCCTCAAAAATATACTTTAAAAAAAATAAAAAAAAAAGAAAAGAAAAGAAAAATTAGGCTTGGTGTATCTGGAGTCAGGAAAAGAAAGATAAATGTTATACTGAAGGGTACTCTGATTTTTTTTTTGGTAGCAATAATTTTGTTTCTTAAGTTGTATATTATATACACATTTTTAATGTCTCCTTTCTTTAACATACTCTATCCCTTTAATATTGTGTATTTATAATAAAATATTTACTTGAAGAATATTTTTGCAACCAAAAAATTTATCAGAAATGAAATGGCAGAAATCATACAATCCTTTCTACAGTTTTCAAAAACAAAATTCTAAACTTATTAGAAAGTATTTTCTAATAAATTAAAAATGTACAGAATGCAAGAAAAAATCAAAAGGGTATTATCAGGTACTGAAGACTTCAAAAATTAAATTATCTGTACCTTATTCTTGAACTAACAATTTAAATATGTATTTTAGTAAATAAGAAATTAGTCAAAATTAAGTGCTTTAGAGTACCTGGGGTGGCTCAGTTGGTTAAGCGTCTGACTTCAGCTCAGGTCATGATCTCACAGTTCGTGAGTTCCAGCCCCATACTGGGCTCTGTGCTGACAGCTCAGAAACTGGAGCCTGCTTCAGATTCTGTGTCACCGTCTCTCTCTGTCCATCTTTCCACTCATGCTCTGTCTCTTTTTCTTTCAAAAATAAACATTAAAAAAATTATTATTAAAACTTAAGTGCTTAAATTGGAGAAAGACAAAAATGCCTACAAACATTTATAAGAAGTAAACATGATATTAAATAATTATTTTTGGTATATTTGCCTGTACATTTTTGAAGGTTATGTACATGATATAATAATAAGTTTTTGATAATCTGTATGATCTTATCAATTGGTCTAAATTCTTTGGGTATCTGAAAATGTCCCCTCATTGCCTATTAAAAAAAATCAATTCTCAAAGTACGGTTCTTAATTTTGGCTACCTACCAAAACATTAAGTGTTTAGATTTACATCTTAGCAGTTAAATAAACTTTATGTAAAATTGATTTTACTTCTTTTAACTATATACATTTACATTTGTTTACATTTACATTTTCATTTACAGGTAGATATGACAGTTAAGATGATTTTTAAAATAAAAGTTCACATTCTTTTGCCATTCAGATAACCAGCTAATAGGCAATTAAGGTTTTTGGTTATAAATAACAGGTAAAATTAGAATGCTACATACGCTATATTATATAATCTTACATTTTGGAGTTAAAAATAATTTTACCCGTCATCTAATCTAACCTTTTATTTTACTAATAGTGAAATAAGCTCCAACGGGGTTGTAACTTGCCAAGATCACATATGTGAAAAATATTAAATGAGCGATAATATAAACCTGAATTTCTCTTGTTTCTTTTACTAACTAATTCACGAGAGATTTGAGAATTAAAATACCATTATCAGAATTATATTATGTAGTCTTGTTATGTGCAATTACCAAGTTAATTTATTTCTGCACTTTGAGTTCTATGTGTGTTTTTATATGCCGTTGCTGGTTTGCACAGAGGAATAATTTATAATCCATTCATGTTTACTGTTAGTGGCATTGATAAGAAAGCTGTTATTCTGCAGGGGCTGAATTCCTGGGTGGCTCAGTCAGTTAAGCATCCAACTTCAGCTCAGGTCTTGATCTCACAGTTCATGAGTTCGAGCCCCATATCGGGCTCTGTGTTGGCAGCTCAGAGCCTGGAGCCTACTTCAGATTCTGTCTCTTTCTTCTGTCCCTCCCCCACTCACACTCTGTGTGCCTCTCTCTCAAAGATAAATAAATATTTTAAAAAATTAAAACAAAGAAAGCTGTTATTCTTCAATACGCATGCGTCCCTAAAAGATATTTATAACAAAAAAGAAAACAAGCAAAACTATCACAATTCTTCATTCAATGTTCAAACACTAAATCCTGTTTAGAGTATTTACTGAATTATTATTTGGTACAATATAGTCCCCAGTATTCATTATTGTAGTAAGATACATAAAAACTTGATGAAGTTGTAAACTTATAGACAAAGACCAACACAAACTGTACTTTCTATATATTACCCCAATCATATATCATTGAAAATATATGCATATTTATGAGTTTGAAGAATAACAGAGGTTTACAGTATTATAAATTATTTGTTTAGAATTGGTTTGTAATTCATCTGAGTTCTAATCCTGATTTCTGGCTTACCACTTACTAGAATTTACTTCATACTGTTGGTCTAGAATACATAGAATGAATAAATATTAATAGTATTTGGAAGAGTACCTGAGATATATGAAAAATATTCAACTAATGCTGTTACCATGAATAGTATTATTTTTATTATCACTGCAGTTGTTAAAGTGACATAGTGTCATATGGATATTACTAAGATGTTGTATTAATGCCAATGAGCAAAACAACTCAAACAAAGGTGCTGGTGCTGATAAGTTTTGGAAGAAGTACTGAAGGTGAAGGAGGGCATGCATGGTGTCTTGTGAAACTCAGTTAGTTTTACACTGGTGTCCCAGGTGCTGAAGTGTGCCTGTGCCTCAGATCCTCCCTCAGGAGTGATTGAGAGGTAGGTGTGAGAGGGGAGGCTTGAGTGACCCACTACTCCTGCGCTTGTGTTTCAGCTCTAACCTCTGTCATGTCATGAGACATTTTAAAATACTGTCAGTTTAAGAATCAATTCAAATTGAAAATAATTGTGTAATAACTGATTTTTTTTTTTAGATTTCCTATGTGGATGGAAATCACATTGTCTTTTGTGCACAGATGCATGGTAATACATAAGTCTTGTTATGATATTCCTCCTATTTTCTTGCTCCCTGTATTAATCTGCTAGGGCTTCCATTACAAAGCACCACAAACTGGGTGCCTTAAAAAACAGAATTATAGAATTTCACAGTTCTGGAAGCTAGAATTTCTAGAACAAGGTGCTGGCAGGGTTGATTCCTTATGAAACTGCGAGGCAGAATCTATTCAATACCTATCCTCTTGCTTCTGTTGGCTTGCTCATAGTCTTTTGCATTCCTTGATTTGTAGAATCATCACCCTGACTCTGTCTTCATCATCACATAGCATTCTTCCTGAATATGTGTGTGTTTATGTCCAAATATTACTTTTTATAAGAATACCGGTAATATTGTATTAGGGGTCTGCCCTTCTCCAGTGTGACCTCATTTTAACTTAATTAATTGCATCTGTAACTCTTTTACTTCCAAGTAACTTCATATTCTGAGGGACTGGGTTTAAGATTTTAATATGTGATTTGGAGAGGGACACCATTTAAGCAATAACACTCCCCAATAATTAAAGGATTGTCTTCTTTAACTAACTCTCATTTCATCCATCAGCATCTACACTTCCCAAAATGAATGTGCTTGAGAAGAAACAAGTTCATGATCAGTGGGCCTAAATTCAGTCACTGTTTTATTAGGTGTTAAAATTGCACATGGAGGTTATTAGTACAAACACTCTATTTCAGAGATACAAAATATAAGAGTAAAAGAAGTTGTGACCCTCCAGATCTCAAAGGGTTAATGTACAGTAGGTCAGTGTTCCAAAATAAATGCTCTGATTCCAAATCCCTTGTTTAAAGTCTGTTTAAAACCAATGTTTCCTAAATTTGTCTGACCATGACCTTTCTAGACCATTCATATTAATCCCCTTTCCTTTCCCCTCTATGGCTGTTCTAATGAAGAGAAAAGAAAAAAAAGTCTGTCTTGCATTCCAAAATTCTTCTGTGTTATAGTGGTCCTGAGCTACGTTCCAAAAAGAAAACGATTCTCAGTTAAAATGTGTTAGAGAAATATACAAATATTTCTTTCTTTTGTAGGTTGACAAAATACCATAACATATCAAAGAATTCAGAATACCTGACAGTGGAGAAACTATTTTAACCTTGCTTAAACCAATTTTCCTAAATTTACATGAAGATAAGTTTCCTTTTCTTGGAAACATCAACATCCTGAGGGACGTGCTTAAGAAACCTCTCTTAGTACATTTTCCTAATTGTTATCAGCTACTTATAGAATAATTATAAAAACCAGTCGTCAATGAACTAAAACCACTCTTATCTATAACACAGAGTAGAAAAACAAATCCAGATAAAAATGTCATTAGTTTTTCATTTTGTTCAATTTAAGCTATCATTGCAAACAATTACTTGAAGACGTGGCCCATGAATATATGCATAAATATACTAATTTACTCTGCCTGTCTTAAAATTACTCTTCATTTTCGAAGACAGTAAATTTATACAAAAGTTAAAAATCAGTTTAATAACTGGTTAATTGTCATGGATGCACTAACAAAAAAACTAATAATTGGTTAATTGTTAGTCTGCAGTTCTCTGAGCCATGATTTTTTTAAATTTAATTTATTTTTTAATATACATCCAAATTAGTTAGCATATAGTGAAACAATGATTTCAGGAGTAGATTCCTTAATGCCCCTTACCCATTTAGCCCATACCCCCTCCCACAACCTCTCCAGCCACCCTCAGTTTGTTCTCCATATTTATGAGTCTCTTTTGCTTTGTCCCCTTCCTGGTTTTTATATTATTTTTGTTTCCCTTCCCTTATGTTCATCTGTTTTGCCTCTTAAAGTCCTCATATAAGGGAAGTCATGTGATATTTGTCTTTCTCTGACTGACTAATTTCACTTAGCATAATACCCTCCAGTTCCATCCATGTAGTTGCAAATGGCAAGATTTCATTCTTTTTGACTGCTAAGTAATACTCCATTGTGTATATTAATATTAGCCATTCTGACAGATGTGAGGTGGTATCTCATTGTGGTTTTCATTTGTATTTCCCTGATGATGAGTGGTGTTGAGCATTTTTTCATATGTCGGTTGGCCATCTGGATGTCTTCCTTGGAGAAGTGTCTATTCATGTCTTTTCCCCATTTCTTCACTGGATTATTTTTGTTTTTTGTGTGTTGAGTTTAATAAGTTCTTTATTGTTTTTGGATACTAACCCTTTATCTGATATGTCGTTTGCAAATATCTTCTCAATTCTGTTGGTTGCCTTTTAGTTTTGCTGATTGTTTCCTTCTCTGTACAGAAGCTTTTTATTTTGATGAGGTCCCAGTGGTTCATTTTTGCTTTTGTTTCCCCTGCCTCTGGAGATGTGTTGAGTAAGAAGTTGCTGTAGGCAAAATCAAAGAGGTTTTTGCCTGCTTTCTCTTCCAGGATTTTGATGGCTTCCTGTCTTACATTGAGGTCTTTCATCCATTTGAGTTTATTCTTGTGTATAGTGTAATAAAGTGGTCCAGGTTCATTCTTCTGCATGTTGCTGTCCAGTTTTCCTAGCTCCACTTGCTGAAGAGACTGTCTTTATTCCATCGGATATTCTTTCCTGCTTTATCAAAGATTAGTTGGCCATACGTTTGTGGGTCCATTTCTGGGTTCTCTATTCTGTTCCATTGATCTTAGTGTCTGTTTTTTGCCAGTACCATACTGTCCTGATGATTAAAGCTTTGTAGTATAGCTTGAAGTCTGGGATTGTGATGACTCTTGCTTTTGTTTTCTTTTTCAAGAATGCTTTGTCTATTTGGGGTCTTTTCTGCTTCCAGAAATGTTTAGGATTATTTGTACTAGCTCTGTGAGGAATATTGGTGTTATTTTGATAGGGATTGCATTGAATATGTAGATTGCTTTGGGTAATATCAACATTTTAACAATATTTGTTTTTCCTATCCAGGAGCATGGAATTTTTTTTTTCCTTTTTTTTGTGTCTTCTTCAATTTCTTTCATAAGTTTTCTATAGTTTTCAGTGCATAGGTATTTTATGGTTTTTTGTGCAACTGTAAATGGGATCGATTCCTTGATTTCTCTTTCTGTCACTTCATTGTTGGTATATAGGAATGCAACCAGTTTCTGTGCATTGAGTCAGGTTTTTAAAAACTGAATCTCACATTGTTGCACAAGACAGACCATGTAAGACTGAACATGGACATTCTACAGTGGTCAGGAACAATTTTGTCCTTCAAAGGAAAGGGTAACATACTGATCCAATAGTCACAGATGTTTTATCAAATATTACCTGTTGAATGCCTTGAAAGTTTTATAAGGAATATGTCTCCTGTCAGAACGCATATGTTGAAGCCCTAACCCCAGTATGATAACATTTAGACTTAGTGTCTTTTTGGACATAGTTATGCTTAGATGAGGTCATGAGGGCAAAATCCTCAGTCTGATGGAATTAGTTTCTTTTTTTTTTAATTTTTTTAAGGTTTATTTATTTTTGAGACACAGAGAGACAGAGCATGAACGAGGGAGGGTCAGAGAGAGGGAGACACAGAATCTGAAACAGCTCCAGGCTCTGAGCTGTCAGCACAGAGCCCAATGCGGGGCTCGAACCCACGGACCGTGAGATCATGACCTGAGCCGAAGTCAGCCACTTAACCGACTGAGCCGCCCAGGCGCCCTGGAATTAGTTTCTTATAAGAAGAGGCATCAAAGAGACATCTTCTCCCTATTACCCACATGCAGAAAAAACAAGAGGTCATGTGAGAACACAGCAAGATGTTGGCTGCCTATAAGCCAGACGAAGAGGTCTTAGAATAAAACCCACTTTGCCAGCACCTTGACTTACACTTCCTAGCCTCCAGAATTGTGGAAAATAAATTTCTGTTGTTTAAAGTACTCATCTATAGTATTCTATTGTGGCAGCTTGAGAAGATGAAGATAGCAGTTTATACTGAATTGAACTTTTTTCTTTTTTTTTTTTTCGTTAATAGTGCAAATAGCAAAAACTAGCAAAAACTAATATCATGTACATAAAAGCCACTTTCCCTTTTTACCCTACCACTTTAAGAATATTTATTGTATGGTTTTAAAAGGAAGTATATAATATGAAATGTGTTGTATAAGACCCACTTTCTTGCTATTTTCTACATTAATTTTCTTATTAAGAATCACTGAAGTAAATACATGGAAAGTTAGATTGACATTGATAGCTGCCTTTAATAAAAGTTAGTGGTGAAAAATTATCCCGTTTTTGCTATTCTGTGCCACATTCTTTACTGAATAAGAGATAGAATAAAAATGAGAACAGAAAGGGGTGCCTGGTGGCTCAGTCGGTTAAGCGTCCAATTTCAGCTCAGGTCATGATCTCGTCGTTTGTGAGTTCCAGCCCCGTGTGGGGCTCTGTGCTGACAGCTCAGAGCCCAGAGCCTGCTTCAGATTCTGTGTCTCCCTCTCCCTCTGCCCCTCTCATGCTCACATTCTGACTCTCTCCGTCTTTCAATAATAAATAAACGCTAAAAAAAATTTTTTTAAATGAGAACAAAAAGACTTTTGATTATGAGACAATAAATTTGTTACATATACATGCCAATGAAATGGGAAAAAAGTAAAACTTGAGTTCCAAGAGAATATTGGTTAGATATATTATTTTGGTAAGCAAGCTACTGTAGAGAGCGAAGTACAGAATTTTAGAAAACGAGTTCAGAGTTGGTATGGGGAGCTTAGTTTATAGAGTCCTATTTCTTTGGTCTTGACTCTCCTCTCCCTATGTGTCATTACCTCCTCTTTTCTGCCTTGAGAAAGTAAGAGAAGATCCAGCAAATGGCCTCATAACTCAAAGTAGTAAATCTCTTAGGACTTTTCTTCCTGACTAAGATCACCACAGTGAGACCTGAATTATAGTGAATATAACACAGAACTTAGTGTTTCTACCTAAATATTATGTTGTGCATATTTAACATTATTTTAATACATAATTTATTTAAAACTATGTATTAAGTATCTGCTACATATCTCCAATTTCAATACAACATTTGTTTCTCCTTTTGTCAGGGAGTCATCATTCTAAATGTCTCATTTCTTTGACTGTTTAACCCTGTGATCCTCTTCCTCCCTATTTCCTTTTCTACAAAGCGTTGATCCTATCCTCATTATGCTGACTTTTATTCTCCTTTTTTGTCTTCATTTCTCTCCTTAGAATTCATTAGTATTATATTCACAGCTTTTCATACATTCCAAGCAAAACCCCAACTCTGGAAAGTTCAATTTTGGACTTTATCCTTGAGCCACCTACCTTAATGTTGCTAGAGGGAGGGAAAAATAATTTGTCATCTAGTATTCTTTTTTTTCTTTTCCTTGTCAACCTGTATTCTTGAGGACTAACTTCAGATACCCAGCAATCTCACGATACTTTACTGGTTCATTCACAGCCACCTTTCCCACTCTCATAAATGACTATTTTGTGACTTAATCTGTTTCTCCATGCATCCTATTTCACTGAAAGATATTCCCAAGTTTCCATATGTCCCTACTACTATGCCCACCCACCTATCTATATCTACACTTCTAAAGGTCAGTATTTTCCCTTCCTGATAAGTAAATCAAACCTCCCCAATTATGCACCACCAGGTCTCATGCACCATTATCTGCTCAAGTGTATAATTTCAATAGTTGTTCTTATGGCTAACATCATCAGTTCTTTTTCTGCTAATTTTTGCCAGCATACAAAGATAGTTTAATAATTCCCATTTCAAATAAAAAAGTTATCTCTTACCTATGAATTCTCTTGTAGATAAATCCTAATGAATCTGCTCTCTTTACACTAAATTTCCTATATTTTTATTCATCAATTCTTCTCTATCCATTTTTTTTTCTTGAACTCATTTCAGTCAGTAACTTCATGATTTTACCAAAACAGCCCTTGGCCAGGTCAATAATTACCTCCATGTTGATAAATCATATGGTTCATACTTAGCCAAATCAACATTTGGTCCTTCTTTGAGACGTTTCTTTTCTTTTTCTTTAGTTTTTGTACACATATTATCTTGGCTCTCTTTTTGTAACATAAATAGTTTCTTTGATGGTTGTTTTCAACTTCCAAAGCTTTAAATACTAATTTGGTCATATTCTATTATATACTCTGTTCATATTACTGTGGCTCTGGGATAACAAAATAATTCAAAGTAAAGTCCATGTTTTTTTCATCTTTTCATCACCAGGCCCTTGCACTGAGGGATTAGTGCATGATCTCTCTCAGTGCTTCTCAGAAAGTGAGTTATTTCCCCTTCTAATTCTTACCTTGAAATCACAAACAAATTGCCTGGTATCAGTAACAAGTAACTTTTTCTGATTTTCATATAAAATAATCATAATGCAACTGATTATGATGTCATAGCAAGACCAATAATTTTAGGTTTTAATTTTCTGTTATATAATGCCATAAAATGCGAGTAATTTTTAACTAAATATGTACAATGCAACTCATCTATCCAAGTTCACTTATCTCTTACATGGAGGGTAACTGTTTTGGGAATCTAGTCTTTGCACAGAGGACAGAAATACTTTACCACCTATAAAAAATGTAACCCCTGGAAGTTAATCATGCTTGCTTATTGGTGATATAATGTTGGCACTTTGTTAAATGCATTTCACTAAATAATAGATGGTACTTTGTTCAAGTCAGGTATGCCTCTTGTTCCCATGCATTCTCCACACTCCATAAAATCATTTTTTTTATGACTCCGGTGTTCACTAAGCAAAAATATCATAAATATTATCCTTGTTTGACCTTCAACTATAAGAATCAAATTACAATATTCCAAATATTCTACACTCAAGTAAACTACTATATAATATATGAAGAAAATAAATGAGACCGTACGAGTGACTCCATGTCTAAAGAAACGAAAAACAAGAATTCTGTGTATGCACAGAGATAACTCTTGAAAAAATGGAGAAATGGATAGAGAAACCCTTGGAAAAGTTTAAAGTAGAACTCAGATTTACCGTCCGTATGTTTACATTAGTAATGTACAGTTATTTTCTCTTTTTTGACAATCTAACACAAAGTGCTTGACTGTTGTACTTAACACATCCATACAGAAACATATCTGTAAGTAAATGGTTTAGTGTGGTACATGTATTATGTCCATAAAACATATGCCCATCTTGATTTAAATAATAATTTTAGACTATCTTCAAATGGATAGATACTGCTTCTAAATAATTTTGGATAATCAGTCTATTATTGAGACATTTTTAATGGTCTTAGTACTTTTTAAAAGTTTATTTATTTTTTTTAAGTTTATTTGTTTTTGAGAGAGAGAGAGATAGACTGTGAGTGGGAGAAGGGCAGAGAGAGAGGGAGACACCAACTCCAAAGCAGGCTCCAGGCTCAGAGCTGTCAGCACAGAGACCAAAGCAGGACTCAAACTCACAACCACGAGATTATGACCTGAGCGGAAGTCGGACATTTAACCGAATGAGCCACCCATGCACCCCTTAAGTTTATTTATTTATTTTGAGAGAGAGAGGGAATGAGCAAGTGCAGGGAAGGGGCAGAAAGAGAGATTCCCAAGCAGGCTCCATGCTGTCAGTACAGAGACAGACAAACCTGTCTGTAGATGTCACAAACCTCAAGACCATAACCTGAGCAGAAATCAAGAGTCCAATGCTTAATCAACTGAGCCACCCAGGTGCCCCTGGCCCTGGTACTCTTTAAAAGCACTGGAAAGGCATTTTGTAATTCCTTCAATTTGGATTTGCCTACTAGTTTCTCACAGTTATATTGGAATTAGGGATTTTGGAGGGAAAGTACCACGGATGCAAAATAATGTTTTCACTGTTCTTAGGAAGAATACATGCTGTCAACACAATTTATTATTGACGATGTTAAAACTGGTCATTTGTTAAGGTAGTGACTGTCAAATTATCCACTGTAAATATACCACAGGCAGAGAGAACCAAATAATTCAGAGGGCCCAAAATGGGAACATGACATATATGTAAAAGAAAATGCAAGGAAACTGGTGTGGATGGAAAGGAGTGAAGGAAAAAGAAAAAAAAAAATTGCAAGGAAATTTTTTTAAGCACAGGGGATAAAACTATAGTTCCAAGTAGGGGCCTTATGAGAAATATTATGGTCTTTAGCTTTTACTTTAACTTTAATGTGGAAACATTGCTATGTTTTCCAAAGATTACTTTGGCTGCCCTTGAGATAAACATAGTTTGCATTAGAGTGACTAGTAGTGGTGGTGTTGATAATCATATTCTTGATCTATTTTAGAGATAGAATCAACAGTATAATGGATTGGATATGCAGTGTGAGAAGAAATTGAAAGGCATCAATCTTTTTGGTCTGGGCAGGAAGAATGGAGACCTAGAAGATGATGGGGTGAAAAGGTATAATAGGATAGGTCAGTCCTTTGGTTTTGGGTATGTTTAGACTCAGTTGCCAATTAGACACACAACTGGAGAATTTGTGTATGTGGGAATATAAGAGTTACATAAGTCAAGTCCAAATATATAAATTCATAAATTATTATCATTTGTCTGTGTATGATAAGGATTACTAATGGTTGCCAATAAAACTAGTTTTCTAGTTTTCCTCCTCTCCTAAAACATAAGGGACAAATACACTCTTGTTGACTTCAAGTTAGGTGTCTCTATATGACTTCTGTTAGCCAACAAAATGGGAACAGAAAAGATGTGTGTCACCTTTGATTAGAAACATTCAAGGGTCAGGAAATAATTCTCCAAGTTATCTTCCTATGTGCAAGCATACGTTACAACTTCATTCTAAAATGTTGGCTTCTCATCACAGTGAGCCAAAGTCTCTGAGTATCTCCTATAAGCAGAGTCAATCTATCAACCTACATTGTGCATGCTAAATGAGAAATAAAAGTAAAATTTGTTGTATTAGGTCATTTGAATTGGGACTTAATATACCCGATTAGCTAATATAGATGATAGTTAAAGAAAATGACTTAAATTTAATGTGATCACCTAGGAATGAAGTAAAGATAAAAAGAAAAGAGGTTCAAGTACAGAATTCTGAGATGCTCCAATGTTGGGAAGATAAAAATGTAAAAATAAATTGAGGTGGAACAACTTAGCAATCAGTTAAGCAAGTGTACCCACAAAATCAATATGTAGTGATATATTGTAGTTCTTTGGGGCTATACAATTTTTCTTTGAATATTGTAGTTTTACAAAATTCAGTGATTCTTTATAAAATGTTAATAACTATTACTGAGATTTTATTCTTTCCAACCTCTTCTGACAAAAATACTAAATAGGAGTCCTTGAGTTTAACAAAAGATCATTACCAAAGTAGGCAATCTGTTGGTTCCCATATACAAACATAGATTCATAATGTGAATTTTGGCAAGTCTAACATAGCAGTACTATTATTCCTAGAAATTTGATGTTGAAGACACAGTTGAAAAAAGATAAGACAGGATAATAATACAGAACTAGGCAGCATAACTTATACTTTAAAAGTTATGAATGCCAGAGCCAACATACATGGATTCATATTCCAGCTCTCCCTTTATTATCAGTGTGGCTTGGCATGTTTCTTAACATGTCTGTGTCTCATTTTCTTCATGCAAAATGGAGAGAAACAATGGTATCAACCTTATATGGTTGTTTTGAGGATTAAAAAAATATGTAAGTGAAGTGCTTGGGAAAAAGCCATTACTCTCATATTTTTAGGCAATGATACACATTATAGATATCTAAAATTCTAACTGAATCCATATCACTTCTGCCTACATGCCTATACTCATATAGATCAATGTGGCTCAAGAAAGTCACAGATATATACTGAATGGTCACATCTTAAGTCTATTATTACTAACCCTCAGTGAGATCTTAATGTTGCTTACAGGTTACACTTTGTTTCTTATTTACTTTTCTACAGTCCTTGATGAGGTTTTCACCACTTCTTTTCTTTCCTCAAAATTTTATTTATTTATTTATTTATTTATTTATTTATTTATTTTAACGTTTATTTATTTTTGAGACAGAGAGAGACAGAGCATGAACAGGGGAGGGGCAGAGAGAGAGAGGGAGACACAGAATCTGAAACAGGCTCCAGGCTCTGAGCTGTCAGCACAGAGCCCTACGCGGGGCTCGAACCCACGGACCGTGAGATCACGACCTGAGCCGAAGTCGGTTGCTTAACCGACCGAGCCACCCAGGCGCCCCTCCTCAAAATTTTAATGACTCTTATACTACCTCGCTCCCAGCCGATCATCACACTCTATTTATCTGAGAAAATATGAACCATCAAATGATACCCCACCCATTTTCACCACAGGAACTACAAAACTACTTTCATCTGGTACTGTATGCTGAACTTTTCTTTTGTTCCTATGAATAAACTGATAATGCATCTAGCTAAGGCCAACCGTTCATTTATATAGTAAAGTCTGTCACATACTCAAGGATATTGTTCCAATAATTATCCTTTCCAATTTACCAAGCTTATTGTATTTGTCTGTCATTTCATCTTGTTTTTATATCTCACTTTACATCTATATCTATATATTATCTATATATTTATATACCTATATATCTATATAGAGATAGGGATAGAGAGATGAGAGTCACTTTGGTAGATTGTTGGAGGAAGAGCATAAATGGAGTGAGTCTAAGAGCTAATTAGAAAAGAAGAATTATAAATGGAAGAATTAGGGTGGAAAAAAGCAACTCCTCTAAGGAATTGTTCTGCAATATGAAGAAAGTTAGCTTGATAGCTGGAGAGTGACGTGTGATTGAAAAAAATCTTTGTTTTAAAGATGGTAATATATAGTCTTAAAGTTTGTCATACACATTATGCATTCACTGCCCATAATAGTAGATATATTGTAAAATAACAAAACTTTTTTGTTTAAGAAATATTTTCCTGCTTAGTCACTTTTGGTTTTAATGGTGCCTCTAAATCCAACAGTCAGAATGAACAATGAAAACATATGATTTTAATCTTGGACTTTTGTTTTAAGTTCATTTATTTATTTTGAGAGAGGGTGAATACAAGTGGGGGAGGGGCAGAGAGTGGTAGGAGAGAGAATCCTAAGCATGCTCCACACTGTCAGTGTGAGCCTGATGTGGGACTCGAAATCACTAACCATGAGATCAAGACCGGAGTTGAAATCAAGAGTTAAAGGTTTAACCAACTGAATCACCCAGGTGCCCCTAATTTGGACTTTTGATTTTTGTTCTCCATTATGAAAATACCATGAGTAATTAAAATTCAGTGATATGAAGTGATTTTTCTAAAATCATAGAATTCATTAAAAACATCAATTGATGTGTATATTCTCCTTTTAAGTAAAGTGTAGTTTTAGACACTTGAAGGTAGAATAAAAGAATCAACACATCTCTGATGAGACTGGAGTTAAAGTAGATTGTAGATATTAGGAGGTTGAATTTAAATTTATACACCTTTAAATGTGGTGATATGAAGATCAATGAAGGCAGCATAGGAAAACTTAAAGGACTCAGGGACTAAAGGAAGTTAGATTTTGATAAAATAGAAACATGAAGTACAACTAAAAAGAAAATAATCTGGCTATATAGAGGAAAAGAAAACTTTTGCTGGTGAAATACAATATTTTTTAAATAAGATTATTTATGTTTGCAGAATGTGCTAAGCAAATTCTTGTCTCTGACTTTCTATTTCTATAGCGCTCTTCTACAGAAGGCTTTCTACTTTCTATAACATTCTTCTATAGATCCTTTAATATCTCTTTCCTTCACATCACTTACGTCTCTGCTCAAGAATTAGCCATTCTGATGAGCCTATGTTCAAAACTAAAATTCCTCTACCCCTCATCCAAACCCAATCATTCTGTATCCCATGCTGTATTTTAAAATCCTCCTAGCATAAAGCATTTTACAAAAACATAAGTGTGCATACATATACAAATATGAGTACAAGCATGTATGTATTTATACATATTCATATATGTAATACATATATACATAAAATATGTAATCTATAGTTATATATTGTATATACATAAAGTTGACACAGATAACTTTATAATATAAAAATGGTACTGTGTTAAGAAGGTATGGTATAATTTTCCAAATTTCCAATTTTTACTGTAATTTTAGAATTGCAGTAAGTTGACTCTTCAATTACAATAAGTTGCTAATTTTATGAATTTTTCTTGTATTTTGCTTAATGAAACAAATAAATTACATTTTTTCAATATTATGTTTACATTACTTAAAATAAATAGAAGTTTAAAAAAAGTGATAACAGAACATTTCTATTTCAATTTTATTCCTAATCCTGTGGGCTACCTAGGGTAGATATAGTAAAATAATTTTTTAAAAGTGTTTATTATTTCAGTGAATTTGGACATAAGCCACAGATCCCCATAATTTCAAATATTCTGGAATATTAGGTAATTGATATGATCAAGGTCCTTGGCAATGGCTAGAACTAGGTATTTTCTAAACTAAATCCTTAGCTAGGAAAAAAATTAATTACAACACAATTTACTTAAAATTACATAATATGATTGCTGTTCAGGGGATTATATACACTGTGTTGATGACAAGCACGGCCTTAGCAACATGTAAATAATACCTGTTCTACACAAACTGGTAATTTATTCGGAAAATAAACACGGCATACAGATTTTTGTTGCATAAAGATCTTTATATCCGCAAATGTGATGTGATCATGTCAAAGTAATTATGTTAGTGTAATTACTTTTTCAATTTTTCAATTTTTACCATAATTATATTTGAGTGCTTTTTAAAGAAATGCATGATTCCATTATAATGAGTCCTTAATAGAATCTTGAGATATTCTTCACAGTATCTAAATCATAGCTGAGGAGGAAAATTAGAATTTAGGAAAATAAATTACCACATATCAATATAATTTTATGTATTAAAGGTTGCTCTTCTGGCAAGTGGGTAGGAGTCAGGACTGTCTTCATACCAAGGCATCTTAATTTTTTCTTTTACCATCAGAGTAAGATATTATTCACATGAGAATTACTAAAGTGTTGACTGTTGTAAATTAAGTAAATTCCATGACATTACCTCCCTAATATGTGCAAAAGATGAGACTAAGCACAATGATTTTCAACTATGAAAAGAAAAATTCTCCACTGTTACTCACACTGAGAAGCATAAACACAGGTGGGGGAAATAGTCTGATAGGTTTGACAGTGATAAGTTTTCTAAAAGTGGCACAGACTTAATGCTATAGGAGGGAAACTTTAGTCTAAGCATGGATGGCTTTCGAACATATAAAAGGGCTTGGAATAGAGCACACAATGAAAGATAATTCACATGCTAGTTCAAGACTTTAGAATTATTTCCATGTTTCCAGAGTGCAAAGTGAGAGGTAGAAAGTGGTACCAGAGGTGAAACTAGAGAAAACTAACCAGGCACAAGGCAGTCATTGGGTGACACTTTTTTTTTGGTGGGGGTGGGGGGGGGAGGGTGACACTTTTTGAAGCTTAAATTTCATCCACAAGTAATAGGGTGTGCTATTTACTACTTGCAATTTAATGTATTTTACTGGATTTAAAAGAAAAAATACATATTTAATAAAATATTGTGCTTCTTGTTAAAAGTTAAATAAAAGGTATATATAATCACATATATATAATATTAAGTAATTACTTTCATTTTCCAAATTCACACAAGTATAATAGTCAACAGATTATTCTTTATATGTGTTGTTATTATCCATTCAAATATATGCACAATGTTTTCCATAGGTTTTTTTTTTTTAATTTTTTTTTTCCAACATTTATTTATTTTTGGGACAGAGAGAGACAGAGCATGAACGGGGGAGGAGCAGAGAGAGAGGGAGACACAGAATGGGAAACAGGCTCCAGGCTCTGAGCCATCAGCCCAGAGCCCGACGCGGGGCTCGAACTCACGGACCGCGAGATCGTGACCTGGTTGAAGTCGGACGCTTAACCGACTGCGCCACCCAGGCGCCCCATCCATAGGTTTAAATAAAAACATATTGTGTGTGTGTGTGTCTGTGTGTGTGTGTGTCTGTGTGTGTGTGTCTGTGAGAGAGAGATGGAGAGAGAGGCAGGCGACTGTGTCTGTGTGTGTGTTACTTTTTAACGTGGTCTTTTGTAAAAGCTTTTGAACAGACAGATCGCATAACCATCATAAAGGTTTATAATAGCCGTCCAACAGTTTATGGAAGATAGACATGGTTTTAACAGTTACAGAGGAAAATAAACTTTTTTTTTGAAAATACAGATAGGAACTATTGTTTCCCAGTGGGATGGAGTAGCTAATGAAGGATCAGTGCTTAGAGAAAAACAACTAGAACATTTAATAAAATTCAGGCATTTGAGCTGGAGAGTTATGGTCATAATGAGAACTCAGATAAAGGAAAAAAATCCAAGTTTATCTGATTTGTGCAGCTCCTTTACTGTCTATGAATATATCAGAATGGTGGCAGAAGGCTAAGACCTTGGGACTATAAAATCCATGCATATTAATTGCTAAGAATAAAGAAACCAAGGAGATTCTCATGAATACCATGGCCATGGCCAGGTTTCCCCTCAGTAACAATTGCTAGATTCTGTGGTTGATGAGGTAGGAGAGTAAAATCTATGCAATTTCCATCTATGAAAGATTAATTGTTTGAGACTTGAATTTCCACTTTAAACAACTAGAAAACTGGGCAACATATATGCAACCATTGCATTTAGATATTTGACACAGTCAATGCAAGACTGTGATCTCTGAGAAGAGGAAAATCAATGAGATGAGCCCTTACCATTGTTGGCTGGCAAAGGGAGGAGGACCCAAGAAGAATCCAATAATTTTGGTGAGGTGAGGAGATATAAAATTAATTTAAGGGAGAGTGTGGCGGCTAGAATTTGTGAACAGAGTACTGATGAAAAGGAAATATTCAGGAAAAGAGCTCCAAAAATCTGCTTGAAAGTCTTTTCTGTGTTTGAACACTAAACTTGACATACACCAGGTGGAACTTCCAGGGGTCAGGCAAAGAACAACTATCACAGAAAGAACAAGTAATAGGAAGCTATAACCTGGAAATTTTTCTGAGTTCTCTCAGGGCTGGAAATCATTCAAATTTACCATCAGATAGGAGAAATGTTGTTGCACATATGAAGCATTTCATAGATACTCCCAAGGATTCCCATGATTTTAGAGGGGTTAAACTAGGCCTAGA
This sequence comes from Prionailurus bengalensis, assembly GCF_016509475.1. Lineage (NCBI taxonomy): Eukaryota > Metazoa > Chordata > Mammalia > Carnivora > Felidae > Prionailurus > Prionailurus bengalensis. The sequence continues at coordinate 149,494,598 of NC_057343.1, read as the reverse complement.
GTAGAGACCACTCTAGATTCACTTAAAAAAAGGGGGGGGGGGTTGCAAATAAGACTCAAAAAGATCAAGATCTCCAAATAACACAGTAAACACAGTAAATAATGTATGCTATATAGGTAAAGTAAGAGGTTTTTGCTATACTTATTAGAGTATATTAACATTTCTTGGTTGATGCCATTAGGGCTAAGTCCTGTAGTAATAGAGCCAAACAAACCTAATAAAGGCCTTTATCTTGGGGTGGTTCACCTTAATAATTTGTTCTTTCTCTTTCTGTACTACACCATATTTTACCCATTTTTCACACCTGTTTTTCTCCTTTCAATCTAAGTAAAACCAACGTTCTTTTAGAAACGAAAATCCTTACTCCCACAAAAAAATCCACCACAAGTTACATCTCTCTACTTTTTTATAAGCTGCTCTGTTATTTTCAGAATCATAAATATCAATTATAGCAGGGGTAGCAACAGCTGGTGATCTTACTGCTATTGTCTCTATTGCTACTACTGTGGGTTCTCTGGCCCTGTTTTTCTCATCTCTAATCATGCAGAACTTTTGATGAATAATAATTAACAGATTGATGAATATATCAAAAGAGGTTAAAGTTAGGGTGGCAGTAGGCAGTGTTTACTCCCACGTTAGCTAATTTTCCCTTGAATTGAGATGCAGCGTGTACAATAAATGCAACTGAAATTATAGTTCTGTTATCTCTCAAGTATAGTGTGACAAATTTGATTTTTGAAAGGTTAGAAAAAATGCATTGATATGATTTGATATTTTAAAAGGTCAAAAATATTATCCTTTTAGTTATTTTTCATAGCAGAAAATAGATGGTGATTACTTACTATTTAAATTTTGCAAATCAGAGGGTTTTTTTGGAGAAAAAGTAAAGTGGTGGGAATTGATTTTAAAAGTATTCATATTATATAACATGTTTATTAAAGTTTCCTCATTTGTCCCTTTATAGATGAAATTCAACATTGTGTTGGCTATGAATTAAGAAGCTCTGTATAGTAAAGAAGCATACCTACACAGTATGTTTGTTAGGACAGTTAGTGACCTAATCAATTACCTATCCTTATTTTGCTTGCTTAGATGTTTTGTCTAAAATGAAAACCCATTTAGTTTATAATCTTCTCTCAAGGAAATTATATTTTTTGGGAAGTTAAGTTATATATATATTCCACAGAGAAACCACAATCCTTAAAGGAAAAAAAATGTTTTCAGCAATATTCTGTATTACTCAAAGAAATCTTATGTTGTAAATATAACCTCAAAGTAGAAAATGTATTATTTCAAATCCCCTTTCATCCACTTACTAGTTGTTTCATACTGAATGAATTAAATGGAGGTAATATTCTGAGTTAGTATTATAAATATTAAAAGTAGTGCAATTAAAGGATCTCATTTATAGTGGACACTTTATAAACATGCATTACATTTTTACTGTCATTTTCCAAACCTGGAAATAATTATTTTATAATTATAATCTAATAAAGTATACCTTCTATAAATTTGACCATTTTCAAAACTAGGTATGAAGTACAGTTATGTATAAGTATGTGAATATATAAAGTATAGATTAAAACGCACGCTGATATATCAAGAGTACATACACAAATATATGCACATATACATTTCTTATTGTACATAGGAAGCTTGAATGCCTTTGTCTAGTACCAAACAGCTCTTGGCTAAAAACACATCCCATCTACTACCAGAAGGCAGTTAAAAAATGAACAGTACTTTTTTGTTGTTGTTGTTTAGACAATAAGAAGGTAATGTACATAATGTACCACAGTAATTTATGGGTCATCAACTTTTTTTTAATATATTTACAACTATCCTTATGATTCTTTCTAAAATTTCTTAGAATTCATTCTGTCCAAGTTGTAGCTTTTATTTTATTTTATCTTATTTTATTTTATTATTTTAAATTTTATTTTAGAGAGAAAGTGTAAGTGGGGGAGGGGTGCAGGGAGAGAGGGAGAGAGAATCTATGCTGAGCATGGAGCCTGATGTGGGGCTCATTCCCAAAACCGTGATATCATGACTTGAGGCAAAGTTAAGATTCAGATGCTCAAATGACTGAGCCACTCAAGTGCCCTTCCAAGTTGCAGCTTTAATGCAAAGTTTATCTCCCACATAAACTCTTCCTACTGCCTGGATATGAAAAATATGCAAATAACTGACCGAGAAATGGAAGAATTCTTTTTGAGTGACTAGGGAGGGGAAATATTAAATGTGTGAGGTCAGAAATTTCTGTAGAAGGAGGTTAATGAAAAGGAGAAAGGAATAGGAAAAATGATTAACATTTTTATCATATGTATACATTTAAAGATTAATTACTGGAAACAGGCGCTTTACAAAAAACCCATATATTTGTAAGTATTTAATGGATTTTTTAAGACTACTGTAGCTATGGAAAATTGTTCCATTTCCTGGAAACTTTTGAGAAACCACATTTCCAGTTTCAAATTTCCCATGATATATATATATATATATATATATATATATATATATATATAATATATTGTGATTTAGAGTTTTGTTTCCATTACCTCTATAAATGTTGATGTATCTCTCATTGCATACTTCATATTCTTTATTTCCTGAAGTAAAAGAGAAGGATAAAGGAGAAAAAAACTATATGCACTTTCATACCAAAACATTTTTATCTTTTCCAGCTATGTTGTCATTTACCCCATTCTGCCTTTCAAGATGCCTTTGTTTCTGGCATTCTAAATAAAAAAATAAGTGGTCATTTTTACTCTTTGTTAAATTTTTAAAATTTTTTATTAATTAAAAAAAATTTAGTATAATTTATTGTCAAATTGGTTTCCATACAATACCCAGTGCTCATCCCATCAGGTGTCCTCCTCTCTTCCCATCACCCACTTTCCCTCTTCCCCACCCCCCATTTACCCTTAGTTTGTTCTCAGTCTTTAAAAGCCTCTTATGGATTGCCTCCCTCACCCTCTGTAACCTTTTTTGCCCCTTCCCTTCCCCCATGTTATTCTGTTAAGCTTCTCAAGATCCACATATGAGTGAAAAGATATGGTATCTGTCTTTCTCTGCCTGGCTTATTTCACTTAACATAATACCCTCCAGTTCCATCCACATTGCTGCAAATGGCCAGATTTCATTCTTCCTCATTGCCAAGTAGTATTCCATTGTATATATAAACCACATCTTCTTTATCCATTCATCAGTTGATGGACATTTAGGCTCTTTCCATAATTTGGCTATTGTTGAAAGTGCTGCTATAAACATTGGGGTACATGTGCCCCTTTGCATCAGCATTCCTGTTTCCTTTGGGTAGATTCGACACATCTCCAAAGGCAAGGGTATTAAAAGCAAAAATGAACTACTGGGACCTCATGAAGATAAAAAGCTTCTACACAGCAAAGGAAACAATCAACAAAACTAAAAGGCAACTGATGGAATGGTAAAGATATTTGCAAATGACATATCGGACAAAGGGCTAGTATCCAAAATCTATAAAGAACTCACCAAACTCCACACCTAAAAAACAAATAATCCAGTGAAAAAATAGGCAGAAGACATGAATAGATACTTTTCCAGAGAAGACATCCAGATGGCCAACAGACAAATGAAAAGATGTCAACGTCACATCATCATCAGGGAAATAGAAATCAAAAGTACAATGCAATATCACCTCACGCCAGTCAGAGTGACTAAAATGAACAAATCAAGGGACTATAGATGCTAGTGAGGATGTGGAGAAATGGGAACCTTCTTGCACTGCTGGTGGGAATGCAAACTGGTGCAGCCACTCTGGAAAACAGTGTGGAGTTTCCTCAAGAAAGTAAAAATAGAACTGCCCTATGACCCAGCAATAGCACTGCTAGGAATCTACCCAACGGATAAAAAGTTTTTTTTAATGTTCTGTTTATTTTTGAGACAGAGAGAGACAGAGCATGAGCAAGGAAGGGGCAGAGAGAGAGGGAGACAAAGAATCTGAAGCAGGCTTCAGGCTCTGATCTATCAGCATAGAGCCCAATGTAGGACTTGAACCCACAAATTGTGAGACCATGACTTGAGCCGCAGTTGGATGCTTAACCGACTGAGCCACCCAGGAACCCTGTGGTCATTTTCATTCTAATAATATATAATAAAATGACCTCCATATAGGTAAATTATTACATCCTAATTTAACAATCCGAGGCATGATGTTAAGTACAAAATGGGTGGTAAAAACTGTGTTACAGAATTTCAGAGAGTAATGTGAACTCTGTTTCTCTCTGTAATGTGAAGTTTTATTTCTAAATGGCAAAAGAAAAAAAAGAAATAAAAGAAATAATGTAGCTTAAAATTAACTCTAAAAATAGAGTTTGATCATTTCCTCTATGGTAGTTAGGATTGGGACTGATTTCACCCTAAACTATTCATTTGACCTGCACACTTTCAAAGGAAAGTTTACATCTTTGTGTATGAGAGATATACTGCTGAGCTTTAATTAAGAAAAACACTCACCTCTGTAGATTCTACATAGGCTGTATCATTTGAATGTCACTTAACCAGGCATAAGACATTTGATTGTATCCTGGATTTCAGATTTTGCTAGTAGATTTCAATACCTCTCATCCCGACCACAGCCAACCACCTCCCAAGAGATCTTGTTCAAACTACATTAATGTATTACCATCAATGTGTATTTTTCTTGAAACTTCATTGAAATTGCAGTGTACAGGAAATTGCGATACAGGCCATCTTGCCACATGTCAAACTTTAGCTGAAAGTTTCAAAAGTTGCCCGATAGCTCAGGTTTTTTCTACTTCACTGAGTTGTAGGTAATGATCCAATAATGAAAACAACTTATTTTGACATCTCTATCATTGGCAGATGTTTGAAGTAGAGTGATATATTTTACAATTATTTAAGAGGAAACAAATGAAACAATTTTTTTAAAGGAAACAAGTGTTTTAAAAGGAAAAGGTATACATTCTGACCTAAAAATTTATCCAGTATGAAAACGACAAAGACCTTGATACTGTTTGTGATTCCATTTTTTTATATGTGAAAGTAGCATTTACATATAGAAGAACATATAGATATGTGTATACACACAGATACAGATATATAAGGTTCTATACTTAACCCTTTGGGAAAGGCAAGAATGCTTAACTAGGTTTACAACTGAAGGGGTCAAATGGAGAGGTATAAGATTTCATAATTTATTTTAAATTTGTCTCTAGTATTTCAATTTTCTTACTCCACACACAAATACGAATACTATTATTATTAGAAACGGGCAGAGTTTATCCAAGGCATAAATAAAGGGCATTTTTTAGTCCTTTTTAACCTAACAGTATGGTTTAAAAAAAGAAAAGGTTGCATGTATTTCAGCAGAAAACTTAGAATCTTTGGTTCCCTGACCTTGACATTAGTAGAAATTATTACATGTCTGAAACAGACATTAATTAAACCAGAAGCACAAATGAAAAAAATAAATGTTCAAGTACAGATGGTTTTATGATTTCTAGTAGCTTCTCTTTAATTTAATGTTGGTACTTAAAAAAAAAAAGCCTGATTTTCTATGTCCTTTAAATATACTCCTCCTGCTTTACTTCTTGTGCTAGAGCAAAAACCTATCCTAGGAATATATTAATATTTTGAAAGTATTTTTAAATTTTTAAATTAAAGCTTGTATATATATTTTTATATAGTAAAATGTTTCCCAAGAAGTTTATAGATGGATTATTTATACAGGTCTTGTGCGTAAAATAAATGCAAATTAGAAAATAATTATTAAGTTTACCACTTATGATGTAGCTTCTAGGCTGCTTTTAGAATAATTTTAGATACAAGCTAGTTAAATTACTGAAATAAATCTAATTATATATTTTGTTCCAGTGATTTTGTCTCCATTCTTTCTGTTAAATGACAATTAGTAGGTTCCTAGCATGAATATATGTTTATGGTATTCTGAAAAAAAGTCACAGGATGTGGTGCTATGACAGGTGATACCAATTTCTTATCTTCCATTTGCTTATCTGTTGCCTCTGGCAATCAGGTTCAATTATCTGGGATGAAGATCTTTGAGAATAGAATATAGGACTACATTCTCCTAAATATTCTATGATTCCAAATGAAATTAAACACAATTTTAAAATTTTGTTTGAATGAATTTATAATCACAGATACTTGAACATATTGGGACAAGATGTTCTCTATATAATTTTACAAAATAGTCTGAAACTTTTTCAGCAACTTATATTTTATACAGTCTTGAAGATTGATGAGAATTGCTTGATTATAATTTAAACTAAATTTTCCTCAAAGCAAAGGCCAACTTATAAATGAGAAAGAAAAGAAAGGAATCACACATAGAAAGAACAAGAGGATTAAAATATGAAAGGAGTATAAGGCATTTACAGAGAAATTAAATGTCACTCTCAGCACAACAGTTGTAACAGCAAAATTAATTAAAATGTTGACATTAATGATCACTGTAGAAAATCTATTATTTTCCTGAACCATGATGCTCTTTAGTTGTTCCATGAAAGTTGAACATGTTTTAATATCACTTACCAAAATTGTTATTAAGATGCCATGGAATATATTTTTAAATTGGTATTTGAGGAAACAGTAATTAACTTCAGCAAGAATAGTACTGTTTTATCATTACATTTTCATCCATGGGATTCCTGTCACTATTCATGCTATTTCTGTCACTATCTGTACAGAGTACTCATTCTGTCATCTTACTAAGATAACTTAGATACTCTCCTAAATGAATTTTTTAAAGTTTTTAAAAAATGTTTATTTATTTTTGAGAGAACGGGGGGCAGAGAAAAGAGGAGACAGAGAATCCCAAGCAAGCTCAGCAGTGTCAGCATGGAGCCTGGTTTTCCCAGAAAAACTTACAGCACAAAACAAATAAGTAGACAAACAAACAAAATGAGACCTCTGTGCTTATAACTGTAGATATTTCACTACAAAGTTAGGCATTATAATATTCTGAGAACTTTCCTCCAAGTGATAACACTGATTAAAAGAAAAATGATGGTGATGAATTCATCGCACTCTGATAAATGTAATTGTTTTTATTGCCAAATGGTAAGGCATATTTATCTGGTTTCAGATTGGCTAGCAAAATAATAAACCAATGTACTGGATATTTTTAATTATATTTTCATATTGATAACTTATGTAAAATCATGTTATCACAATTGTTGACTACAAAACGGTCATCAATAGATTGTTAATTTATTAAATTATTAACTCTTGTGCTGGGTATATTCATCCATAAAATTATTACATAATATAATTCAATTCTGAGCTTTCCTCCAAGTTCATTTATAATTTTCAGATAGTTATATGCTGAAATAGTTTTGTAACTAACTCCATCAAACAACTACTATCTCTTTCTTCCTTAAAAAGTCAATGAATTTCTACCTCAACCTCATGATCACAATGTTATTTGAATATGAAATTGGAGAAATAGTCCCCCCCCCACCAAATGTGAATACCTGCCAAACACATACATGCACAAATAAAAACATGCACCTTTTGTCTATTATTTGTTGTCATTTAGAAGTTTGGGCCAAACATTGAAATAAAATTTTCATAATATGTGGAAGATGATTAATATACCTAGAATACATGATAATCAATTGTAAACCTATTAGAATCAGAGAGCAGCCAGCCATGTTATTGAAAGGTCAGCTTGCAAAGATAGCTTTACATGGGAGAGTAATATACACATTACATCATAGTTGGGAAAAATGGCTCTAGTGTGTTTTTTAAATACAAGAGATTCACCCTGGGAACAACAGAAATGGATGGAAGATGTTTTTGACTATTGCAGTGGTTTGGGAAGAGAAACATTGTTGCCATTTACTGGGCATGTCCAAGATGATTAATTTCTTACAATGTATAAGAGAGTCTGGCAAAATGAAGAATTGTCCTGTTTAAATTGCCAATAATGCTTTCTTGAAAAACATTGCTATATGTAACAGGAACAACAATGACAAAAATAAAAACACCTAAAAATAACTTTAAAATAAAAACTGGGACCAGCACAAATCCTGAAAGGTTCACTATTATATCTAATTGATTATTTAAATAAATTGAAAAGCAACTGAATCTAGGAGTTACATAATTTAATATTTTAAATGATATCAAATTTTCTTAATTTAAATATATACAAATTCAATCTAATTACATTGGAAATCAAATCATTTTTGAAAATTGAAAATGTTTTTCTAAACTTATCTGATAAAATTAATAAGTATCCTGTTTATTTAAAAAAATTTTTAATGCTTATTTATTTTTGAGAGAGAGACAGAGCGTGAATGGGGGAGGGACAGCAAGAGAGGGAGACACAGAAATCAAAGCAGGCTCCAGGCTCTGAGTTGTCAGCACAGATCCCTACACACGACTCAAAGTCATGAACCACGAGATCATTACCTGAGCCACAGCCAGACGCATATCTGACTAAGCCACCCAGGTGCCCCAGTAAGTATCCTGTTTAAAGTAATATATTAATAAAAGCAAATTACCAATTTTTAAGTACTAAAATATAGCTAGTTTAAATATAGCACTGGTGTTAAAACAGTATGAATAAACATCACTTTTCCTACACTAGATGCTATACTAGCGGTCCTCAAATTATACTGTTTATTAATAACACTTGATATACATTGTCATAGTCTATTTTCTATATATTAGGCCATGATAAAATATAATTTATTTATCTTTATGATTAAAAAGTAGTGATAAAAGTAATAATTCTAAAAATAATTGAAAAAATGAATAGGATCACAGACCACTGATAAATGTTACATGGGCTATAGTTTTTCCATCCCCATTTTCACATGTCAAATAAACACAAACTCAAGTTTTCCAACCCGGCCTGGTACTGTGTTGATAAAAGTAATATTTAGAGAAGAAATGTTTATTTTAAATCATATGAAAAATGGGTAACTTTATAGGAGGAAAAAATATTACATTCTTATATCAAAATAAAATATATTCTAGGCACCTGGGTGGCTCAGTCTGTTAAGCATCTGACTCTTGAATTAGACTCAGGGTCGTGATCTCAAAGCATGTGATGTTGAGCCCCATTGGGCTCCATGTTGACAGTGGGGAGTCTGCTTGGGATTCTGTCTCTCTCCCTCTCTCTGCCCCACTCCCCAAATAAATAAATATTTAAAAACAAAGTAAAATAAAATAAAATATATTTTATATAAGTCAATAATATCTAAAAATAACTTTAATGAATAAATATCTGGAAGAAAATATTAGTTGATTCATGCATTATTGGAAAAATAAAATTCTTAAATTAGAACATATATTTAAGACCAAAATGGGGCGCCTGGGTGGCTCAGTTGGTTAAGCATCCGACTTGGGCTCAGGTCATGATCTCACAGTCCATGAGTTTGAGCCCCACGTCAGGCTCTGTGCTGACAGCTCGGATCCTGGAGCCTGCTTCAGATTCTGTGTTTCCCTCTCTCTGACCCTCTGCCGTTCATGCTCTGTTTTTCTCTGTCCCAAAAATAAATAAATATTAAAAAAAGACTAAAATATTTCACAATTATAAAAGTTAATCTACATAATAGAAAAATATTAAATCTAAAGAAATAAAATATTAAATGGAAGATTTTTATAGGAAATGTCACAGAAAAATCACAATATAAATGTATAATAAAACACAAAGGCCACAATATAAAAGTTGGTAAAATATTAAAAATGGAGAAGTTACAAAGTAATAATGCTAACCAATCTTAATAACATTCAGGAAATTTTCAACACTAATCATACACGAACAATAATTATGACAACTACAGGCTTTCTTACGCTTATGAGGGTAACATAATTTTTCTCATTTTCCCCCATTTTAATACCCTACTAGAAATAGTGTAATTTGTGCGGATTGATGAAAGCAATATGGATTAAGTATTTTAAATGTTTATGTTCTCACACTCAATATTTTTATGCTAGAATGAAAACAGAAAAAAAAAACAATCCACATATATTACTACAAAGCTGATTGTTTTAGAATAATTGAAAACAATTTTGAGGAGATCTTGAGTGACACAGTCTGACTTTGGTTCAGGTGATGATCTCGCGGTTTGTGGGCTTGTGGGTTTGTCAGTTTGAGCACCACATGGGGCACTCTACTGTCAGCATGGAGTCAGCTTGGGATCCTCTGTCCCCTCCTTCTCTCTGCCCCTCCCCAGCTTGCACGCACATGCTCTCTCTCTCTCTCTCAAAAATAAATATTAAAAAAAGAAAGAAAACAATATTGACACCACAACTAGTGAAACTAGCTAGATTAATGACATAATTATATAATTGAAATGATACTGATATTACAGAGATATATTATTTTGCTATGAAAAAAAGGAACAAGAAAAATATATATAGAACCACATACTCAAAATTTCCTAGTGTGTTTCACTTTAATTTAAAACGTTTAATTTTTTTGGAGTCTTTTTTAGCATCAAGATAATTTGTTCATTTTAGTCACTCTGACTGGAGTGAGTTGATATCTGAGTGTGGTTTTGATTTATATTTCCCTGATGAGAAGCAACGTTGAGCATCTTTTCATGTGCCTGTTGGCCATCCGGATGTCTTCTTTAGAGAAGTGTCTATTCATGTTTTCTGCCCATTTCTTCACTGGATTATTTGTTTTTAGGGTGTGGAGTTTGGTGAGCTCTTTATAGATTTTGGATACTAGCCCTTTGTCCGATATGTCATTTGCAAATATCTTTTCCCATTCCGTTGGTTGCCTTTTAGTTTTGTTGATTGTTTCCTTTGCTGTGTAGAAGCTTTTTATCTTCATGAGGTCCCAATAGTTCATTTTTGCTTTTAATTCCCTTGTCCTTGGGGATGTGTGGAGTAAGAAATTGCTACGGCTGAGGTCAGAGAGGTTTTTTCCTGCTTTCTCCTCTAGGGTTTTGATGGTTTCCTGTCTCACATTCAGGTCCTTTATCCATTTTGAGTTTACTTTTGTGAATGGTATAGGAAAGTGGTCTAGTTTCATTCTTCTGCATGTTGCTGTCCAGTTCTCCCAGCACCATTTGTTAAAGAGACTGTCTTTTTTCCATTGGTTATTCTTTCCTGCTTTTTCAAAGATTAATTGGCAATACTTTTGTGGGTCTAGTTCTGGGGTTTCTATTCTATTCCATTGGTCTATGTGTCTGTTTTTGTGCCAATACCATGCTGTCTTGATGATGACAGCTTTGTAGTAGAGGCTAAAGTCTGGGATTGTGATGCCTCCTGCTTTGGTTTTCTTCTTCTGATACCTGTTTTAATGCTTCATGCCAAGTACAGAACCTTGGAGACTTTCAAAGTTAGACCCTATGGGTTTATAGAATTTGTTTAGTGGTTTGAGCCTGGAAAACCTAGCATAGTTTAAGTGAACAGGCTTCTTTTTGCTTTTTAGAGTTCTGTTGGTAGTAGCTTTAGTCAAATTCTGTATGAGGCAAAATGATTGAATGTTGTCAACTCTTTTTCTATCAAATTAGTCACAGTGGCAAATAAAGTGGTATAATATTGGGGAAAACTATCAAGAGGCCAGAATTCTGTAGAAATGAATGGTGAATATTGTTGAGAGATGATCATCCAAGAATTTTTTGCATGTCTGCGCATCTTGCAAACAAGAGAGAGTGTTGTCCTTCAGTTCAGAGGACAAGTTTATTTCCTGTCAAGGTTAAGAAAAAGAATGTCTACCTTTGAAGCAAAGTGGGCATGTTTTCTTACAGCTTGTTATGGAATGTTCAGGTTCTCAAATTTTGGGGTTTCTCTCTTATGACCCAGCATGTTTTTCATACATCCCTGTGGGAATGGGGACTCAGGGAAATGGTACAAATTCCAATATTCTATTGCCATTACTCTAGATATCAAAATTTCTTTTGTTTCTGATTCAGGAGTCTCATGTCTTCTAGCATTCATGAGACTGTAGCAGGCTAATTTATTAAACTTATTTTTTACTGTTTATTTATTTGAAGAGAGAGAGCGAGCAAGGACATGAGTGAGGGAGGGGCAGAGAAAGAGCGAGAGAGAGAATCCCAAGCAGAGTCTGTGCTGACAGCAGAAGTACTCAGTCTCACAAATGATGAGGTCATAACCTGAGCCAGAATCAAGAGTGGGATACTTACCCTACTGAGCCACCCAGGCGCCCCTATTCAACTTATTAAAGTAACTTATTAAACATCAGTTTTGTGACAGATCTCAAAATTGGTGTAATAATGAAATCAGAATTAAGGGCTTTGTAGAGGTGATAGTCATACATTTATGTGTGGGGGGTACAAACCGGATAGTTAGTCCTGAAATTTCTGAGGGAGATATGATAAGGTTGGTTCTGGGATTGTTAGAAAAAACTGCAAAAGGGATTAAATTTCTGTTTGGGGGCCAAAACAAAATCATGTTTTTAGGTGAGGAAATGCTGCTGTGGTGAAGCTAACCGGTACAGGGAGGAAAACAGAAATAAGAAACAAAAAAAAAGGAGCACATCCCTTTCTTTTTTCTCCCAACAGCCTGTCTCCCTCTTTTCCACCTTTGTCAAAGCCTAATAGGGAACCAGGTGCCAAAGAAGAAATGGAGTTTGTTTGATCTCTTCCCAGCCTCACAAAACAGAATGTAAAGGGTAGTTTACAGCTAAAATAAAATATTTAGTAACTGGCATAGTCCACCTTTTTGATTACTTAGCATCTTTACCTCCCATTTGCTTATATTTGAATTTGTAAACAAGAACAAAACTACTCTATGATTTCTCCCAACAATATACAATCATCTTTCCTATGACTGCATAGGCTTTTTATTATCCCAAATTAGGTACCACAGTATCTCTCTATAAGGTTCTAAGCTGAAGTTGTAAACTAGTATCATTTGCTAATTTCCTAGTGTGTTCATTCCTAAGGTAATTTCAGAGAACTTTCTTAAATACTTTCCAGCAAGACTAATGAGAGCATCAAATTCTGAAGGTATTTACACCATCCATACTAGCACTCCACTGCCCAGTTCACTGACATTTTTAGATGCAGAAGTTGGGGCAGAGAGTTGACTAAGGTGGGCTGTTTTTATTCTGCAATTGAGGGGGTCACTGAAAGCTGTTTACATCTAGGTGTGGGGGATTAATTCTGTTCCTGAATTTGGGACCACATTAGACTACAATATACTTAAAGACTGGCACAAGACTGGACCAATACCATTTCCTTAAATATTAAAACATTGTTTATTTCATCAGGCAAAGGATCAAATATCCTTTTATAAATTCCATATTTGCCCTAATCAAGTGCTAATTAAATTGTTCAGAGTAGCTGCATCGACCTGCTATTTAGACTATCTCCAGGATTCTATTTTGTGTTTGGCTACAAAGCTTATCTCTTACCCTTTTTCTCTCCCTATACTAGCAGATGCCTCTCAGAGGAAGAAATCCTATGATTGATGGATGCACTCATACTTTCCACTCCCTGAATTTCCTCACACATTTACAAAAGGGCCCTCTTTCTTTGAAAACACACAGTTCCTTGTCTACCAATGTTCAACTATTTGAATTAAACATGTAACCTGTAGCCAGTGAGTCTCACTATTATCCAGGTTTTTCCCCAGTCCTCATTTAATTTCTCCAATTAACCCAACTGGAAAAATGGGTTAAACTGGATCAGAACTTATGTTCTAGGTTCAGAGATTGGCATACACAGAGAGTCCATTTCAATTACAACTGCTTTACCTTAGCTTATTACAAAGTCAATACATATGAGGACCGTACAAAATTGTAGATGAAAATTAGACAGAGGTGTTCTCCTTTGTTTCATTTATTCCTCAGTGAGAACGCTCAGAAGATCAGTGGTTATCACCAGCTCAGAAAAAATGAGGAATCTACCAGACAAATCAGGGCAGACTTAGATGTAAATACATACTGTGCTTCATTACCAAAAAAAGGAAATTTTCTTTTCCATAATTAAATGTGTCCGCATTTTATTTCTTACTTAATCAATAGATCTACTCAAATATTTAGAGTGACAGGACTTTGTCTTACCTATGACCCAGAGAATTAGATTCGTTAAGAAAAAATAGTAATTATTTCAGCAAGAACTACCTACTTTCATTTATTCTGTATTTAATTGGAAATCTTTGCTACCCAGTCTGATGATGGCATTGATTTGAACATTGTATAAACAGTTAATGTATCCTAGATCAATGAAATTGCCTTCATTTTATTTCACTGGTGTTCTTTATAATCCCAGTAAGAATTTGTAAGGAAGTGAGCTTCTTAACAGTTACTGGTTGGATAAAATTTTTATCTGGTTATATTTATTTTAGTGCTTTCACTGTGTTCAACAATATCATACCAATTGGAAAGACACTTATAATTCCTCACACAATATCTTCTGCATGAGTTTGCAAAAGTGTGAGAACCAAAAAACCAACAGAGCCCTCTTAGCTTTCTGCTCTAATAGTCATTTATCCCATAAGACCACCACGGGTATATATGGTCTAATGGGATATATATGTATGTATATATATGGTGTGTGTGTGTGTGATTACTTTTAAAAATGTGTTCCTTACATTGGTAATAAACATCAAAACATTTTTTCATAAATAAATACTACAATCATTCTATATAAGCATTTATTTCAAAATGACAGATGATTTATTTAAAATGCTTATATATTAACACTGGAATTTCTTTATAGTTCAGGTTTTACTAATAGACTGTGTTATTTTTGGTTAGAAAATATCCAAGAAACTACTTAGAAGATATATATATATATATATATATATATGTTTTCTACTCCCTTAAAAATGTTTTTTAAAATTTTTTTCTATTTTCTTTTTTACTATAATTTGATAATGTTTATATTTGCATCTTTATATTTAAAACATCTGACTAATGTGTCAATTATTTTAATTGTTCTGGAGAATTTAGTCTGGACCTATAATTTTATAATCAAAAAGCTCACCCACTGAAAGTTTGGAAGTAAAAGAAAATCTTTATTTCTTTAATGTCTAAATGTATAAATTCAAAATGAGAGAGGCCAAGTAACTGGGTTAATTCCATTAGCCAATTATTGATAAGTCTGTAGTTTTAATGACATGTAATGACTTTGTTATTAATTGGGTTCTACCCTGAAATAGATAAGTTTCACTTTAAAGTATTCACTTTAAGTTTCCAAACTTTAGTCTGTGTTGACTAATAAACTCGTTTCTAAAGACAATTTATAAATGCCTATATATTATCAACTGGTCACTGTGATTTACACATGAAGTTAGCCTGTGGTTTCTTTCTTTAATTTTTTTAAATGTACGTTTTGGAGTATGGCTGTGTGTGTGTGTGTGTGTGTGTGTGTGTGCGCGCGTGTGTGTGTGTGTGTGTGTGTGTTTGTATTTGTATATCTGATCATACCTGTGACATTTGTTTTGCAAATACTCTAAAATATTTATGATAATTATTAAATAATTCTAAATCTCAAGGAATTTACAATGTAAGAGTCTTTTTTAAAAATTGTGTTGAAATATATCAACATTGTTTCCCTGGGGCTTGTGCAGAGTGTGATGTTTTGATTCCTTTACCTGTTAAACTCTCGTTCAATTCTGCTCTTTAAAGAAAAACTTATTGACTTTCTGACTAAAGCTAAGTAGGTTTGAGGTGAACTTTGATAATGGAAGAAATCCATACAAAGGTTTTAACAGTATGCTTTTTCTGTGCTTTAAACTTTTTTTTACAGTAAAATTTAGAAAACCCCAAGAATACATTTTATGGATGATTCCTTTTTTATTTATAAAACTCATATAAGGAAAACCACTTTAATACTCAAATCTATCATTCATGTAAATACTATTCCAAGAAACAAGACATAAAAACTTTGTTTTTAATGTTTGTAATAGAAGAACATATTTAACAGTTACTGGTTTATAGTGATTATGATAAAAAATAATCTGAAAATTAAATCTACAAAAGGAGCTTTAAAAATTTGTACAATATCATCAATTATGTGGAAGGTATTATATAAAAACAATAAATTATGATATTGAAACTTTTTTTTAAGTTATCCTATTCCTTAGAGCAGAGTGAATGCAAAGAAGTAGGTAAGCATGTACATATACTGAAAAAAATGTCTTAAACTTAGGAGGGCACTTGTTGGGATGAGTACTGGGTGTTGCATGTAAGTGTTGAATCATGGGAATCTACTCCCAAAGCCAAGAGCACTCTGTATACACTGGATGTTAGCTAACTTCACAATAAATTATTGGAAAAAAAAGATGTGTACTCTAAAAACAGAAGAAAAAAAATCCTCAAGAATTTAAAAAAGTTATATATAATAACAAAACAATAGTATCTTCCTGTAATCATTTTTGTTGTTGTTGCAACGTATGGACCCATTCTTTTTATGAGTAGATTTGATAATAGATTTGAATGCATATTGAGCAGCTGACTACATTGATAAAACGATGCTGAAGAACCATATTCAGATAATATGGAGGGAGATTAGGCCACAGGAACCACAGGAATCGGCATGTAAGACCAATAGTCAGGTACATACCACTCCACTACTGATGGCTGTTGGACAACGAAACTCTCTGCCATCATTGAGAAAATCTACACTTACAACCCACTAAGTATTTAAATTCAACGCCAAACTTTTGTCTCATTTTTTCAACTTTCAAGGTATTGTGCAGGCACATCAAATTGACTGAGCCTAGACCATAAGCAGCACTACACAATGAGGAATTCTTTGAAATGTGATGGTATAGAGATCCTAAGTTGCCAACAACCACATACATGCACACAAAGAGATGTGTTGTCTTGTGTGCTCAAACGAATGAAAAGAAAAACTGAAAGCTGCTGCCTTCTCCTTATCACTGTGGAATTCCAGGCGGCAGTTGAGTTAGGGCTTTACATAGCTTAGCAAAAATGGTATTAAATTTCTAATTCTAAACTCATAAAGTATCCGTTAGGACAACAAAACAAAAATACCATATATAAAAAAACAAAGAAATTTTACCTTTTATGTACTTAGAAAGTTACTATGAGTATGAACTTCTATAAATAAATGTTAAAGAATATGATGATGTGTGCAAAGCACACTATTATAACAATAATCACACAGTGAGAGGAAGGAAATCTGAGAAATACTAAAAAGGAGATACAGAAAGCAATCATTTGAAACAATTGAATGAAGTTGAGAGTTCTGAGGAATATGTCATTTTGATTAATGTAATGGCTTTTAAGCTAAATATTAAATGACAAAAGAGACAGATAATACTGGTAATGTGCTAAGAAAACTCAAATCCTCTAAACTAGGGAAAAAGAGGATAAATAAAAGCAGAGAAAATGTATGAGAAACATACAGATCCAAATAAAAGTTATCTTAAAATTTGGTATGGTATAAGAAATTATTTTAGGAAAAAAGTAATTCAATTTCAACACAAGGAATATTTTGCTATAAATTTTACAAAGATCATTTTACTGAATCAAGAAAGAAGGAAGGAAGGAAGGAAGGAAGGAAGGAAGGAAGGAAGGGAGAAAGGGAAGAAAAAAAATAGCTCGATATCAGCACAATAAATGTATCTACAAGGTTAAATATTTATATAATCATAAGAGTTTAATAACCACTTTTGTGTATTTAGTTTTTAGAACCAATCTACAAAGAAAACATTAAATAATTATATATTTTTATGTCAGAATATGATTTCAAATATATGGATTTAACATATATATGTATATATCTATATATATGTTAAAGAATAGCAGAGAGAAGATAGGAATTTGAAGGGAAAGCAACCAACTAGATTATATATTAAAAAGGAAATGATGTTAGATACAGATGTCTATAAAATTGTGAATGAGTCATGCACCATTAAACATTATTAAAAACTTAAAAATTGGGTGACTTATTTGGCAAAACTATAGATTAGCAAAACTTAAAGGAAAAAATCTGTATTTTTCAAGTATTAGAAGAAATTAAACAGAAAGTAATAAAATATGATCAAGTATCTTCTGTAAGAAAGAAATAAAACTAGATATTACTTTGGATGTGTTCTACCATGTATACAAATAAATAATTTCTATGTTAAATAGATGTTTGTAAAGGATGGGAATGATGCACAATTATCCAATTCATGATGCATAGCAAGAAGAGTATAAAAATGAATATAAACCATTTTCTTCTATAATTAGTTGCAAAAAATATTTTTAGCGCTAAAATTGTTTATTATATTAGAAAGCTTCTGTAAGTCTCAGAATGATAGTTCTAAAAATGTTTGCATCTGTCTTTCCTTTTATGCAAGTTTCATGAAAGTTCCCAAAGAACAAGAAAATTTTCTAATGTGTACTTCATCACACTGAACTTAGTTCTTTTGTATAATTCAGGCATCCTCTTATATTATGTATAATAAACTTATAAATTAAGTTTCTGCTTATTTATCTATTCATTACATTATTACCAGAAAACAGTGGGTCATATTTTTAGAGTTTAAGTTTCAGATGTTTTCTCTTTTTTTAATTTTATTTTTTATTTTTTAAATTAAATCCTAATTAGCTAGCATATAGTGCAACAACGATTTCAGAAGTAGATTCCTTAGTGCCCCTTACCCATTTAGCCCATCCACATTCCCACAACCCCTCCAGTAACCCTCAGTTTGTTCTCCATATTTATGTGTCTCTTCTGTTTTGTCCCCATCCCTATTTTATATTTTTGTTTCCTTCCCTTATGTTCATCTGTTTTATCTCTAAGTACTCATATGAGTGAAGTCATATGATTTTTGTCTTTCTCGGACTCACTAATTTCACTTGGCATAATACCCTCCAGGTCCATCCACGTAGTTGCAAAATACAAGATTTCATTCTTTTTGATTGCTGAGTAATACTCCATTGTATATATATATACCACTTCCTCTGTATCCATTCATCCATCGATGGTCATTTGGGCTCTTTTCACACTTTGGTATAGTTGATAGTGCTGCTATAAATGTGGGGGTGCATGTGTCCCTTCGAAACAGCACACCAGTATCTCATGGATAAATGCCTAGTAGTGCAATTGCTGGGTGGTAAGGTAGTTACATTTTTAGTTTTTTGAGGAAACTCCATACTGTTTTCCAGAGTGGCTGCACCAGCTTGCATTGCCACCAAGGGTGCAAAAGATATCCACTTTCTCCGCATCCTCGCCAACATCTGTTGTTGCCTGACTTGTTAATGTTAGTCATTCAGACAGGTGTAAGGTGGTATCTCATTGTGGTTTTGATTAGTACTTCCCTCATGATGAGTGATGTGGAGCATTTTTTCATGTGTCAGTTGGCCATCTGGATGTCTTCCTTGGAGAAGTGTCTATTCATGTCTTTTCCCCATTTCCTCACAGGATTATTTGTTTTTTCTGTGTTGAGTTTAATAAGTTCTTTATACATTTTGGATACAAACCCTTTATCTGATATGTCATTTGCAAATATCTTCTCCCATTCTGTTGGTTGCCTTTTAGTTTTGCTGATTATTTCCTTCGCTGTGCAGAAGTTTTTTATTCTGATGAGGTACCAATAGTTTATTTTTGCTTTTGTTTCCCTTGCCTCTGGAGACAAGTTGAGTAAGAAGCTTCTGTGACCAAGATCAAAGAGGTATTTTCCTGCTTTCTCCTCGAGGATTTTGATGGCTTCCTGTCTTACATTTAGGTCTTTCATTCATTTTGAGTTTATTTTTGTGTATGGTGTAAGAAAGTGGTCCAGGTTCATTCTTCTGCATGTCGCTGTCCAATTTTCCCAGCACCACTTGCTGAAGAGATTGTCTTTATTCCACTGGATATTCTTTCCTGCTTTATCAAAGATTAGTTGGCCATACGTTTGTGGGCCCATTTCTGGGTTCTCTATTCTGTTCCATTGATCTGAGTGTCTGTTTTTTGCCAGTACCATACTGTCCTGATGATTACAGCTTTGTAGTACAGCTTGAAGTCTGGGATTGTGATGACTCTTGCTTTGGTTTTCAAGAATGCTTTGTCTATTCGGGGTCTTTTCAGCTTCCATACAATTTTAGCATTATTTGTACTAGCTCTGTGAAGAATACTGGTGTTATTTTGATAGGGATTGCATTGAATACGTAGATTGCTTTGGGTAGTATTGACATTTCAACAATATTTGTTCTTCCTATCCAGGAGCATGGAATCTTTTTCCATTTTTTTGTGTCTTCTTCAATTTCTTTCATAAGCTTTCTATAGTTTTCGGTGTATAGATTTTGCACCTCTTTGATCAGATTAATTCCTAGATATTTTATGGTTTTTGGTGCAATTATAAATGAGATTGATAGCTTGATTTCTCTTTCTATTGCTTCATTGTTGCTGTATAGAAATGCAACTGATTTCTGTGCATGATTTTATATCCTGCAAATTTGCTGAATTCATGGATCAGTTCTGACAGTTTTTTGGTGGAATCTTTTGGGTTTTCCATATAGAGTATCATGTCATCTGTGAAGAGTGAAAGTTTGACCACCTCCTGGCCAGTTCAGATGCCTTTTATTTCTTTGTGTTGTCTGATTACAGAGGCTAAGACTTCCAATACTATGTTGAATAACCTTGGTGAGAGTGGACATCCCTGTCTTGTTCCTGACCTTAGGGGGAAAACTCTCAGCTTTTCCCCATTGAGGATGATATTAGCCTTGGGCCATTAATATATGGCTTTTATGATCTCAAGGTATGCTCCTTCTATCCCTACTTTCTTGAGGGTTTTTATCAAGAAAGGATGCTGTATTTTGTCAAATGCTTTCTCTGCATCTATTGAGAGGATCATATGGCTCTTGTCCTTTCTTTTATTGATGTGATGAATCACGTTAATTGTTTTCCAGATATTGAACAAGCCCTGCATCCCAGGTATAAATCCCACTTGGTCGTGGTGAATGATTTTTTAATGCATTGTTGGTACTGGTTGGCTAATATCTTGTTGAGGATTTTTGGATCCATGTTCATCAGGGAAATTGGTCTGTAGTTCTCCTTTTTAGTGGAGTCTGTGTTCAGTTTTGGAATGTAGGTAATGCTGGCTTCATAGAAAGGGTTTGGAAGTTTTCCTTCCATTTCTATTTTTTGGAACAGCTTCAAGAGAATACATGATAACTCTTCCTTAAATGTTTGGTAGAATTCCTCTGGAAAGCCACCTGGCCCTGGACTCTTGGTTTTATGACAGATTTTTAATTACTAATTTGATTTCCTTACTGGTTATAGCTCTGTTCAAATTTTCTATTTATTTCTGTTTCAGTTTTGGTAGTGTATATGTTTCTAGTAATTTGTCCATTTCTCCCAGGTTGCTCATTTTATTGGCATATAATTGCTCATAATATTCTCTTATTTTTGTTTTTATTTCTATTGTGTTGGTTGAGATCTCTCTTCTTTAATTCTTGATTTTATTTCTTTGGGTCATTTCCTTTTTCTTTTTGATCAAACTGGCTAGTGGTTTTTGAATTTTGTTAATTCTTTCAAAGAACCAGCTTCTGGTTTCATCGATCTGTTGTACTGTTTTTTTGGTTTGTTTGTTTGTTTTTTCAGTTTTAATAGCATTAATCTACTCTAATCTTTATTATTTCCTGTCTTTGCTGGTTTTGGGTTGTATTTACTGTTCTTTTTTTAGCTCCTTAAGGTGTAAGGTTAGGTTGTGTATCTGAGATCTTCCTTCCTTCTTTAGGAAGGCCTGGATTCCTATATCCTTTCCTCTTATGAGTGCCTTTGCTGCGTCCCAGAGGTCTTGGATTGTGGTGTTATTATTTTCATTGACTCCCATATACTTTTTAATTTCCTCTTAAGCTGCTTGGTTATCCCATTTATTCTTTAGTAGGATGTTCTTCAGTCTCCAAGTATTTGTTACCTTTTACAAATTTTTTCTTGTGGTTGATTTCGAGTTTCATAGCGTTGTGGTCTGAAAATACGCACGGTATGATCTTGATCTTTTTGTATTTACTTAGGGCTGATTTGTGTCCCGGTATATGGTCTATTCTGGAGAATGTTCCATGTGCACTGGAGAAGAATGTATATTCCACTGCTTTAGGATGAAATGTTCTGAATATATCCGTTAGTCCATCTGGTTCAGGGTGTCATCCAAAGCCACTGTTTCCTTGTTGATTTTTTGATTAGATAATCTGTCCATTGCTCTGAGTGGAGTGTTGAAGTCTCCTTCTATTATGGTATTACTATCTCTCAGTTTCTTTATGTTTGTGATTAATTGATTTGTATATTTGGGTGTTGCCACATTTGGTGTATAAATGTTTACAATTGTTAGGTCTTCTTGGTTGATAGACCCCTTGATTATGATATAATCCCCTTCTGCATCTTTTGATACAGTCTTTATTTTAAAGTCTAGATTGTGTGATATGAGTATGGCTACTTTGGCTTTCTTTCTTGACCATTAGCATGATAGATGGTTCTCCATCCCCTTACTTTCAATCTGAAGGTGTCTTCAGGTGTAAAGGGGGTATCTTGTAAACAGCATATAGATGGATCTTGTTTTCTTATCCATTCTGTTACCCTATGTCTTTTGATTGAAGCATTGAGGCCATTGACCTTTAGAGTGAGTACTGAAAGATATTAATTTATTGTCATTATCATGCTCGTAGAGTTGGAGTTTCTGGTGGTGTTTTCTGGTCCTTTCTAATCTTTGTTGCTTTTGATACACACACACACACACACACACACACACACACACACACATATATATATATACATATACACACACACACACACACCACACACACACACACACACACACACATATACATATATGTATATATATATGTATATACAAATATAAAAATTCATCTTTTCTCCCCTCAGAGAGTCCCCTTAAAATTTCTCGCAGGGATGGTTTAGTGGTCACAAACTCCTTTAATTTTTGTTTGTCTGGGAAACTTTTTGTCTCTCTTTCTATTTTGAATGACAGCCTTGCTGGATAAAGAATTCATGGTTGCATATTTTTCTGATTCAGCATATTGAATATAGCCTGTCACTCCTTTCTCCCTGCCACGTTTCTGTGGATAGGTCTGCTGCAATCCTGATCTGTCTTCCCGTGGAGGTTAGGGACTGTTTTTCCCTTGCTGCTTTCATGATTCTCTCCTTGCCTGAGTATTTTGTGAATTTGATTATGAAATGCCTTGTTGATGGTCGGTTTTTGTTGAATCTAATGGGGGTCCTCTGTGCTTCCTGGATTTTGAGGTCTGTGTCTTTCCCCAGGTTAGGAAAGTTTTCCACTATGATTTGTTCACATAACTCTTTTACCCTTATTTCTCTTTCTTCCTCTTTTGGGACCTTTGATTCTGATGTTGTTCCTTTTTAATGAGTCCCTGATTTCTCTAATTCTTAAATCGTGCTCTTTTGCCTTAATCTCCCTCCTTCTTTCTTCTTCATTATTCTCTATAAGTTTGTCTTCTATATCATTGATTCTCTGTTCTGTCTCATCCGTCCTTGCCACCACAGAATATCCATCAGTGATTGCAGCTCAGTTATAGCATTTTTAATTTCATTCTGACTATTGGTTACTTCTTTGGTCTCTGCAGAAAAGGATTCTAATATATTTTTGACTCCAGCTAGTATTCTTATTATTGTGATTCTAAATTCTCGTTCAGACATCTTGCTTGTATCTGTGTTGGTTAAATCCCTGGCTGTCGTTTCTTTGTGCTCTTTTTTGGGGGAGTGAATTGCATCATTTTGCCATTTTGAATGGAGCAAAGGAATTAATGAGGTAGAAAAATTAAAATTAAAAAATTAAAATTAAAAAAGGATTAAAATTAAAAAATTAAACACACACACACAAAATAGAATAAATGATGCTAGGTCCTAGGTGTGTTTTGGTCTGAGTATTGACAGCAGCTTGATAGATTAGAGAAAAAAGGGGAAAGAAGAAAAAAAAGGAAATCATTTGAAAAGTTGAAAAAATGAATACACTGATGTAGAGTAAAATGACATGATGGAAGTATAATTTGAAAAAATTTACACAACAGTAAAATATATGGTAGAAAAAAATTAAAAAATATATTTCTAATAAAATTAAAAGTAAAAAATGAATTTTTTCTCTTTATGTATTCAAGAAAAAGAAAAATTAAAAAGAGAAAAAAGAAAAAAAAAGGAAAAAAAATTGAATAGATGAATCTGCTAACAGACTGAAATATGACTGAAATTACTTCATTTTCCCCTGGAAGTCAGACTATGATGCGCTTTATAGTCCATAAATAAGCAGGCGGTGAAACATCTGTTCCTTATGAGTGAGGTTGGCCCAGTTGGGTGGGTCTTAGAGCAATGGCTCTGTTCTCCACTAGATGGCGCTGCTTAGCTTCCTAGGACAGATTATTGTGGCCTTTGTAGGTGAGTATGTGCGTGGGTGGGAGTGGCGAAATGGCCACACCCAGCTATGGCCGAATGCCAGGGGCACCCAAGAAAGTTCGTAGGACTGTGCTGCTGCTGATGTCCAGAGACTGTGCCAGGTGCCAGCCCGCCCCAGAAAAAGTTCGCAAGATAGTGTAGCAGCAGCGTTTCAGGGATTATGGAAAATCAAAACACACATCTGGCACCAGGCTTCACCCTTAATGACCTTGTTCCAGCTCCAGCGAATGTGGCCGTTCTCTGGGGTCTGCTGGGACCTGGTGGCCTCAACAGTCTCTACCAAATGTCCTTCCAGCAGCGGAACCGCTTTTCCCTGTGTGGCCCGAGAACCTCTCGGACCCCACTCTGCTCCTGGGGATTCGCCCTTCCCACCAGAGCACTGCCAGGTATGGAGCTGCAGAGTTGCAGCCTTTGAGTTCCCCTTCTTTACAGTCTTAATGGAATTTAAACCCTCTCTTTTCTCCCTTCTAACTTTTTAGTTTAGTCCCTGAGGCTGTTTCCAATTTTGCATTTTCTCTCCAGCTGCTTTTGGGGAGGGGTGCTTTTCCTGCATCCTACTCCCCACACCCCTGTCTCCGTCCTCTCTCTGCCCGCAAAAGTAGTTCCCTTCCCGCGGCTTCTCGGTCCCCAAGTTCAGCTCTCAGTGCCGCGTACTTGCTGAATTCTGTGGTTCAGGTTGTGTAAATTGTTGTGTTAATCCTGCAGTTAGTTTTCTAGGTGTGCAGGATGGTTTAGTGTTGGTCTGGCTGTATTCACGGACGTGAGACACACAAAAAACTTCCATGTTGTTCTAGCCTCTTAGTTCCGCCTAGTTGCAAAATTTTTAAAGTTAGCTGTTGGAAAATGTAATCCATAAAAAGACACTGATAAAATGATTTTATGCAAGAATATGAGCAACACATTTAGTAACAACAGATCCAGAAAGGAAAATTATAAAATGTGTCTCTCAATTTTTTTAATGTTTATTTTTGAGAGAGAGAGCAAGCTCGCATGCACACTTTCGCACGCAAGTGAGGAGGAGTAAAAAGGGGGGGACAGGATTCCAAGTGGACTCTGAGCTGACAGCAGAGAGTCTAAAACGTATCTCTATAGACATTTTTCATCACTACAATTATCAGTCTTTTATTAATACATGCTTTTATCAAACATGGTTTTAAAGGATAATTGCTAAGCTTGATGAAGGATATCAGCAGAAAGCTACAACTCAGTAAGTAGAATGGTAGGAGGCTTATAATAGACACTCATTAAATACTTGCTGAATGAGAAAATATAAGAAAAC
Organism: Prionailurus bengalensis; assembly: GCF_016509475.1. Taxonomy (NCBI): domain Eukaryota; kingdom Metazoa; phylum Chordata; class Mammalia; order Carnivora; family Felidae; genus Prionailurus; species Prionailurus bengalensis. The sequence continues at coordinate 149,469,008 of NC_057343.1, read as the reverse complement.
AAATTTACTAATAAAAGTAAATAATTTGATAATGGTTCAATCATAGGGAACTTGGAAAAGATATACAAATATGCTGATGTGAAAAATGTTCAAATTATCCTCTAACAAGGAATTGCAAATTATAAGAATAAAAAAACTTAGTGTCCATTAGTGTGGTGCAAAGATTATATATATATATATAAAACAGTATTAGCCAAATTATGTGGAAAATCGAATTTTTACACACTCTTGGTAGACGTATAAAAATATATTAATATTTTTGGTTTTACATAGAGTATTTAGACTTACATAGTTTCCGAGGCAGCAGTTATGGGTTTGAAATAAATGATCACATAAAGGCACAATATTAGTCACTGTGGCATTGCTTTATTATAAAATTATTTAAATGGCTAACATGTCTAATAATAGGGAATAATGAAACAAATTATAGAATATCTGTAATATGGGACACTAAATTTTTAGTGTCCAAGATTTCACTTTGTTTGTTAAATTAATTTTGAAGTATCTTATTACTTTTGATAATATTATAAATAGAATTCCCTTCATTTAACTTTTGGATTGTTCATTTTAGTGTATAAAAATGTAGTTTCTTTCTGTATATTAATCTTGTATCCTACACCCTTGCTCAACTCTTTTACTGATTCTAATGGTATTATTATTGAATTCCATAAGATTTTGTATATACCAAGTAGAAATTGCCTTACTTTTTTCTTTTTTATATGCATACCTTTAATTTCTTTTTCTTGCCTACCTTTTCTGGCTAGAAACTTTAGTACAATGTTAAACAGAGGTGTCTTTTTCCCTTCAGTTCTGCCAGTTTTTGCTTTACATGTTTTGGGGCTCTATTGTTAAGTGCATGTATGTTTGTAATAGGACAAGATTGACACTTTTATCATTATAAAATATTCCTCTTATTACTAGTAATGTTCTATTGTTTAGTCTGTTTTGTCTGATAGTTGATAGTTTACCAATGGCGTATTATTATGGCCACTCTTTTCATCATGCATAGTTTCCTATCTTTACATTGTATCTGTTTGTATCTTTGAATTTAAAATGTCTCTTGTATATCACATACAGTTGTTTTTTTTAAAAATCCATTCTGATAACCTTTCCCTTTTGAATTGTTAATCTTCTTACATTTAATGTTGTAATTTATATAGTTGAATTTATGCTGCCGTTTGCTTCTGATTTTCCAAATATTTCATGTCTTTTCTGTAGCTCTGCTCCTCTTTTACTATCTTCTTTAGACACTAAATGAGTATATTCTAGGATAGTATTTAAAATTTTTTAATGTTTATTTTTTTGAGAGAGAGAGACAGAGAGACAGAAAGTGAGCAGGAGAGGGGAAGAGAGACACACACACACACACACACACACACACACTCTCTCTCTCTCTCTCTCTCTCTCTCTCTCTCTCTCTCTCTCTCTCTCTCTCTCTCTCTCTCTCTCTCTCTCTCTCTCTCTCTCTCTCCAAAGCAGGCTCCAGGCTCTGAGCTGTCAGCACAGATAACATGTGAGGCTTGAACTCACAAACCGTGAGATCATGACCTGAGTTGAAGTTGGATGTTTAACTGACTGAACCATCCAGTACCCCTCTAATATTTTAATTCCTTTAATAATTTTTCCATATATGTGTGTGTGTGTGTGTGTGTGTGTGTGTGTTATTATCTTAGGTGCTCTGGGACTTAGCACATATATTTTAACTTATCAGAATTTATTTCTCAATCACACTAATTTAATTCCAGTGAGATACAAACTTTTTCCTCTATACAGCTGTATTCCCTTTTCCTGGTTTTTTTGTGGTATTATTATTATACAAATTACATCTATATATGTAACAAGACCAATAGTACAATACTATAATTTTTATTTTATATAATTGCATGTCATTAAAGACTAACAAAAGAAAGGAGAACATGCATAAATGTAAAGTTTATTATATTAACTTTTATAATTGGATATTTTAGAGGATATGTTTTAGTAATTCTGACTACTGACTCCCATTCTGGGGCTTGTTATTGTTGTTTGTTTCACTTTTTAGTGACTTAGTTGTACTATTTTAGTGAAGTCTATTTTCCCTGTATCAGAAGTTTTCAATGTCATTCCTCAGAGGGCACAGTTGGACATGTTTAGTTACCCTATGATGACAATGGTTTTAGCAGGTTCTTTTTGATTATCTCTCCTTGATACATCTGCTAAGGGTTCTGTAGTTATCATAATTAACCATTGATGGCTTACAGGTTGCTATATTGTTTGCATCAGTGACTGGGAGGTTAACTTTACACCAAAGTCTGATCCAGTTGAATTTGGGCCCCTTTCCAAGGTAGTTTTTGAGGAAAGGCTTTGATCTCTGACCACAAAAGGGCTTGTCATAGCTGTCTCTTTCTCTGGTTCTCTCTGGTAAAATAGCTAACCTATGCTTTCAGTTGTTGTGGTCATGGAGCTAGAGTGAAGGTGACTGGGGTTCCCATTTTCTTATCTTTCATTAACTGATTCAGACCCTCTACCCTATAATTGAGGACTGTATGAAAAAAAGGAGCCCTCATATTCTCAGCTTCATTCACCTGATATTTAGTCTCTGCAACACAGAGTTGAGGCGAAAGATAATGCTGGCTGCCTGTCCTTCCCAAAGAGGTACCATGGCACCTGACTAAAGGGTTACAAAGGGAGTGAATGGCTCGGGGTTCAAGTGCCTCAGACTTAATGTTCTCACTGACATTTAGATTTTTCTTAAAGAGATACTTCATTTTTCTTATTCCTCTGGGAAAATTTCCAGAGACTTTTCTCTTAGGAATACGTCTGAGCAGATAATCGTTTCATTAGTGTTTATGTTTACACCTTTATGTTTTTCACCATTCATTGTTCTTTCATTAGGTCCAGGGTCTGTAGAACTCCTCATGCAGTCATTATGTAAATATATTTGCATATATTCATGTATTCTTTATAAAATTAAAGTCTATTAAAGACATATATATGTGTATGTGTATATATATGTGCACATACAAACCTACTTTCAAAAATTGAGACTTGGAAATGCTATTTCCAGTTTCCATGGTGAATATATCAGTTTTAAAAGTTGAATCTAAGTTTTACTGGTTAGAAATTTGGAATTTTTGCCACTAACAATAGTGTTTGAAAAGTTAATGCCACAAGGTGGGTTGAACATCAAGATAGGGATAATAAAAGCTATTTCAAGGCTAGTAAACACTTGACAAGTATGGAGCCATTTATCTATTCTTTGTAGAAGTCTAAGTTACTAGATTATAGCACCTTTTTTCCTTTACCTACATACAACCTTAATTTGTTTCAAGTTAGTGCTTCAGGTCACTATTACTGATGTGTCAAATTTGACTACAATCTGACAACTCTAAGCTAAGCATTGTCACTCATTCATTAGTTTTTAAAAATTAATGCACCAGTAGTACATTGAAATATATATATATATAAATATATACATTGAAATATATATATATGAAATGTGTATTTTCATATTTTTAGATTATATATCCAAATTTAAATTGTTGCATGTATATATTTTTAAAGTAGAAGGCAAAAGGCCTATAAAGAAGTTTCTCAAATTTTTATATTCCTCAGAATCACCCAGTTAACCTGTTGGAAATGCAGATATCTGAATTTCACACTCAATATGCCTCATTGCAGTAATTGAAGGGTGGAATCATTTCTTATCATTCCCACCAGTTTGTGATAATGAAAGTCCATTGGCAGCAATTTCAGAAATTCTTGTCTGTTTTACTGCTTATTTAGTTATGCAATATGTGAAAATGATAATAGTCTAGAAATTCAATATGCTTATTTGTCAAATGTGGACATTATTGGGGCACCTGGGTGGCTTAGTGGGTTGAGCATCTGGCTCAGTGTTGGCTCAGGTCATGATCTCACAGTTCCTGATAGTGCAGAGCCTGTTGGGAATTCTCTCTCTCTCTCTCTCTCTCTCCCTCCCTCACAAATAAATAAATAAACTTTACAAATGTGGATATTATTAATAAATTTAAAGAATTCTTTGTGGGATTAAATAAGATTAAATACGCAATATTTTATATTTGAGGCTTAGTTTTCATTCCTGTATATTAAAATAATTACTCTCTGTCTTTTCTATATTACTGTATTATTGGTCAGGTCATTGTGTGCCTAGCCATAGTCTAAGGAAGTACTCTGAATTTCTAGGTCTATGCAGAAGATTTGTTTACCATATCATATCATCAGAAGATGCCTTGTTTGAGAAATATTGAAATTACCCTTTATTGACTGTTGTCCTTAGAACACTGGGTCAAGATTTTAGAATAATGTGCCCTTCTAATATCTGAAATAACACTCTGCAAAAGAGGAAACTGTCCAGAGTTAGAAATGAGTAATAGTGTCTTATATATGGTCACAGAAACATTCTTTTAAATGTAGAGCAGTGTGTAACCAGTTGGAATGTCCTTTGATGCAATCCAGTGGAAATACCTACTGGAACCCAAAGAGATTGAAATAATCACCTTTTATGTGCCTTTTGGAGAGATTTTAGAATCAGGTTCTCTTTTCTTTTCCTGACATAAAAACAAATTCTCTCAATGCTAAGAAGCAAGAAAACTGTAGGCAAAATTTCATATATCTGGAAGGAAGAGGAAAGAAAAGCAGAGTCATCAAGAATAGAATAATTGCCAGAAAAAAAGGAAGCATTGGCACTCTGCTGGAAAGAAAGATTACTAGATTCTATTCAATGGAGACTCAAAAGCAAAGATAATTTTCACTACCATTGTAATATGTCATTTAAATGTGTGTTTTTCTCCTATAAATTTGTGTAACCTGTGAAAGCAAGGAGTAGATGTATAAAATATTTGGGCAATACAAAGACTATACAAATGCATGGAAATATATATGTGTGTCATATGATATATGATATATTATATAATGCTTATATAGTACGAAGGTCTTCTTTAGGAAAATTTCTCATAATTTTCCATGTTAAAAAAATTCCCATACTTAATGTGGCATTTAACATTTAAATATACATAGTTATTCACTCTTTTTAATCTGCAACAAATGTCTTTATCAAACATCAAAATACTCCCATTTTAGGACAGGGTAAAGGTTTTTTATGCAGAAAAAGTTGTTTGTAAAAAAGTAGAAAAATGATAATCAAGCATATTACCATTTTGTACATATATGCTTTGTTTATTTCATTGTTATCTAGGAAAATCTAGAATGAAAAGGTTAGAAGTGGGTATAATTTTAAATGATCCACTAAAGGAATTGTGTTATTTAATCAGTTTTATAATTAAAACTTTCATAGCAAATCCAAATGAGGCCATGATGTGTTACAATTACCCCTGAATTTCATTTCAAGCTATCAATAAAGGTAATAATCCATCATTTAGAATAGTTGACCCAAAAGTTACCTTCTAAATTTGTCTAAAATTGATACTTGAAACATCTCTTTATACTTATAGCAATTATGGATAAAATTTCTCTTTTAAATGTGAGAAATTGCAGCGCTAAAAAGGAGATAATCTCTACTTTCATGTGTGATCATTACTTAAGTTAGGTACAAGCACTATATGCTTAACAATTCATCTATGAAGAATTTTTCTGGTAAAACATTGAATGCAAGGAAAAATAGAAATAAAATAAAATCAACTTGATTCATAGACAAAGACTGACTTCCAATTAAGTTTTAATTTGAGTGAAAATTAACTTTCTTCCTTAGTTTGGCATTCTTATACAGTTTTTGATCATTTGGTAACTAGTTTTTTTAATTATAAGAACAATCCATGATTATTACAGAAGATTTATACAAATCCATAAAACAGCAACTAGAATGAAATAATACATAATCAGACATAGATATTATTTTTATGATTGGTGTATATACATTCACATATTGAAATCATCTTAAAAATTCAATATCCGTAGTGATTTTATTTAACATTATAAAATAAATATTAACTAAGTAATTAAAAACTTTTTCAAAAACATCACCTTAGTTAATTGCACAATATTTCATTTAGTGCACTTTCCCTAATTTAAGCAGCAGTTACTCTACTCTTCACGTATAGGTAATTTCTTATCAGAGTGGGAATGGAAAGATGTTTATCAGAGACTAATATTAGTAAAAAGAAGAAGGAAACAGGATTAGGCAGAAGGAGGTATTGAACTGTGATTTAGACCCAACAAATACTCATCCAACTTACAAGGAGCTCTGGGGAGAATAGTCCTCAAACTTGGTGGCTTCTATTCTGCTGCCTCACTCAGTCACTGGATAAGTGCTTTCTTGGAAGAAGTCAGACATTTGGCAAAACAATTCTCTGGAGCTGATGCCTACCCTGAAAAAACTCACATTTGGAGTCTGTCTTCTTATATCACTCCCCACTTCTAGGAATCAAGTTTTTTTTTTCTTGGAAGGATACATAGGGAGGGAAATTTCATGTCTAAAACAAATTGCTAGATTTCTTATATTTTTAAATTTTTTAATGTTTATTTTTGAGAGAGAGATAGAGATATATATAGAGAGATTTTTGAGAGAAAGAGAGAGAGAGAATGATTGGGGGAGGGGCAGAGAGAGAGGGAAACACAGAATCTAATGCAGGCTCCAGTCTCTGAGCTGTCAGCACAGAGCCCGACACGGGGCTTGAACTCGTGAGCTATGAGATCATGACCTGAGCTGAAGTCAGACGCTTAACCAACTGAACCACCCAGGAGCCCCTAGATTTCTTATTTAAACAAAAAGTTTGAGAGCTTATCTTTTATGTAAATGAACAACACTGATGAAACAACCTAATGAAGAATGGCCATAAATCTGCTGTTTATGTTAATTTTTTGCTTATTAGCCTGTCTTGATTTTTTGAAGAAAACTTGTTACCTTGAAATACAGATTCACAGGAAGGTACAAATAAATGTATAGAGAGGTCCTGTGTAAACTTCACCCAGCCTCCTCCAGTGCTAACATTGTACATAACAATAGTAAAATATAAAATACAAAAAATTAACATGAGCACAACCCATGAAGATTTTTCTGATTTCACCAGTTTGTGTGTATGTCTGTGCAGTTTTATCATATGTAGCCTCATGGAACCATAGCCACCATCAAGGTAATTAACTCGACCATTACCACAAATGCCTTTGCAGTACCAGAATCATACAGCATGTATCCTTTTGAGATTGGGTTATTTTACGAGGAATTCTTTCTTTGAGGTTTAGCTGATTTGTTGCTTGTATTAATAGTTTGTTCCTTTTTTGGGGCGCCTGGGTGGCGCAGTCGGTTAAGCGTCCGACTTCAACCAGGTCACGATCTCGCGGTCCGGGAGTTCGAGCCCCGCGTCAGGCTCTGGGCTGATGGCTCAGAGCCTGGAGCCTGTTTCCGATTCTGTGTCTCCCTCTCTCTCTGCCCCTCCCCCATTCATGCTCTGTCTCTCTCTGTCCCAAAAATAAATAAAAAACTTTGAAAAAAAAATAAAAAAAATAGTTTGTTCCTTTTTTTTATAAATAATATTTCATATGGATATTCTACTGTTTATTTAACCATTCATCCTTTGAAGGATATTTAGATAGTTTTTTAGATTTTGGCTATGAAATCAAGATGCTTATGAACGTTGATATACGGATTGCTAGGTGAAAGTAAGTTTTCATATCTCTGGTGTATATGTCTAATAATGTAGTTGCTGGTATGTAATAAGATATGAGGTTTAGCTTTATGTAGCACTTTGGCTAGTTGTAGTACCCAGTCGTTTAATCAAAGACTGATTTAGGTGTTATTGAAGGCATTTTATAAATATTGTTTAAGATCTACATTCAGTTAATTTTAAGAAATTGCTCTTCAAAATGTGAGTTGCCTCAACATGGAGAAACTGTTTCAAGACTATCATATGAACCATGCCAGTATATTCTGTTGGTTCTGCTCTCTGCAGAACCCTAATTAACATGTATGGAAAGACTATTTGTATTTTTAAAAGGAACATGCAGGGTAACTTTTCCATTTTACTTTTTTACTAGCATTATATTAGTGACCCAGTGTCTTCATATGAATATAAAAAGATAACATCTTGTTATCACCATTTAAAAGTTTTACTTGGGGCGCCTGGGTGGCGCAGTCGGTTAAGCGTCCGACTTCAGCCTGGTCACGATCTCGCGGTCCGTGAGTTCGAGCCCCGCGTCAGGCTCTGGGCTGATGGCTCAGAGCCTGGAGCCTGTTTCCGATTCTGTGTCTCCCTCTCTCTCTGTCCCTCCCCCATTCATGCTCTGTCTCTCTCTGTCCCAAAAAATAAATAAACGTTGAAAAAAAATTTAAAAAAAAATAAAAGTTTTACTTTAGTCATTTTGATAGATGTACAGTGATATCTCATTATAGTTTTCTTTTATTGAGATATATGTAATTGATATATACTAGTTTCAGATGTATAACATAATGATTTGATGTACATGTATTTTGTGAAATAACCACCGTGATGAGTCTCATTGACATTATATACCACACATAGTTACAAGTATTTTTTACTTGTGATGAGAACTTTAAAAAAAAATATTTTTGAGAGAGAGAGGAGGGACAGAGAGAGGAAGGGGACAGAGGGACAGAGAGGAGTGGGGCACTCTGGAGAATGGGCTGAGAGAGAGGGGGACAGAGGATCCGAAGCAGGCTCTACAGTGTCAGCATGGAGCCTGATGGGGGGCTCAAACCCATGAACCATGGGATCATGACCTGAGCCAAGTCGGACGCTTCACTGACTGAGCCACCCAGGCGCCTCATGATAAGAACTTTTAAAATGTGTTATCTTAATGACATGAAAAGATGCTCAACGTCACTCCTCATCAGGAAAATGCAAATCAAAACCACACTGAGATACCGCCTCACGCTGGTCAGAGTGGCTAAAATGAAAAAATCAGGAGACTATAGATGCTGGCGAGGATGTGGACATACAGGAACCCTCTTGCACTATTCATGGGAATGCAAACTGGTGCAGACACTCTGGAAAACAGTGTGGAGGTTTCTCAAAAAATTAAAAATAGACCTACCCTATGACCCAGCAGTAGCACTGCTAGGAATTTACCCAAGGGATACAGGAGTGCTGATGCATAGGGACACTTGTACCCTAATGTTTATAGCAGCACTTTCAACAATAACTAAATTATGGAAAGAGCCTAAATGTCCATCAACTGACGAATGGATAATGAAATTGTGGTTTATATATACAATGGAATACTACTTGGCAATGAGGAAGAATGAAATCTGGCCCTTGGTAGCAACGTGGATGGAACTGGAGAGTATTATGCTAAGTGAAATAAGTCAGGCAGAGAAAGACAGATACCATATGTTTTCATTCATATGTGAATCCTGAGAAACTCAACAGAGAACTATGGGGGAGGGGAAATGGGAAAAATTTTACAGGGAGGGAGGGAGGCAAACTATAAGAGGCTCTTAAATACTGAGAACAAACTGAGGGTTGATGGGGGGGGAGGGAGGGGAGAGTGGGTGATGGGCATTGAGGAGGGCACCGGATGGGATGAGCACTGGGTGTTGTATGGAAACCAATCTGACAATAAATTATATTTAATAAAAAAATCTATTCTCTTAACAACTCTCATATATACAATAAGAGTGTTTTTAACTATAGTCATCATGCTATATATTACCTTCCCATGACTTACTTATTTTATAATTAGAAGTGTGTAACTTTTGATTTCCTTCACACATTTTGCCAACCCCCACACCCCTTGCCTCTGGCAACCTCCAGTCTTTTCTCTGTATCTATGAGGGTTTTTTGTTATTGTTGTTGTTTTTTGTTTTTGTTTTATTTTATTTTTTTTGTTTTTAGATTTCACATATAAGTGAGGTCTGGTATTTGTCTTTCTCTGGCTGACTTGTTTCCCTTAGAATGATGCCCTCAAGATCCATTTATGTTGTTGCAAATGGGAAAGATTTTCTGGGTTTTTGTGGTTAATAATATTCCATATGCATAATATTCCAATATACCTAAGAGATGATGAATTCTGTTTTTTTCAGATTCTTCATAAAAGTAATATCATACTGTATTTGGCTCTCTCTGACTTATTTCATTTAGCATAATGCCCTCAGGCTCCATCCATATTGTCACAAATGGCAGGATTTCCTTTTTTCTTGGCTGAATACTATTCCACTAAATATTTTAGTGACAGCTACTTAAAATACCTGTCAGACAATCCCAACATCTCATTTATCTTGGTGTTGACATCTGTTGATTGTCTTTTATCATTTAAATTATTCTGTGCCTGGTTCTTGGTATGAACAGGTGATATTTAATTATATCCCGAATATCTTGGTTATTATGATAGGAGACTTTCAATTCTGTCTTAATCTTAAACCTAACTGGATTGCTTTAGCAGGCAGGTACCCTTTTTGGATTTAGCTTTTGATTGTTGGTCTACTTTTGTGGATTTTAGTTTCAATGACAGTTTAGTTTTCAGAGCCCTTGCAGTAATTTTCTGGTCTGTTTTATTCTTGGAGCAGGTGGCACAGAAGTTACTGGGCCTAGGTCTCCTGAAGCCACTGGGTGGAAATTAGGGAGACATGGAGCTTTGCTGCTCTTGTAGACATGAATATATAGGACACTACTCCCCACCCCTCTACTCCCAACTTTTCTGGTTCCTTTCAGGTTATGTATCAGAGGCTGGAATAGCCAGATGCTTCACTGTTGTGCTGCTGCTTATGAGTCAGACCACATGTAAGTGCCCCAAATGTGGAGAAGCAGGTACTGAGACTTTGCTGCTGTCACTGTAAGCACATCAGACCACTTACTAGGATTAGTTATAAAGCAGGAGCCAAGAGGTTCAGGCCCTCTCTGTCACAACTGCTGGTGGTTTTTGCCACCATCTCCTGAAATAGGCATAAGGATTTGGGATTCCCCACTAGGTCTGTGTTGAGCTTCTTTTTCTGTATGCATTTGTCTATAGAGGACCGATAAACTCCAAAGATAAGATATATCACCACCATTACTGTCTGTATTATTTTAAGGAGATGGTTGTTTCTCACGAAGCTTTAGCTTCAGCATCTACTAAATGGTGCAATAATATCCCCTTCTTTATAAGACCATTATTAGAATTTTATAAATGGTCACATATAAAATAACTGGCACTGTGTAGTTATTATTGCTATATTATATTATCATTATTTTGTGGCTGTAACTTTATTGCTTTAGATCTATCAGGATTAAACTTTTCCTAGAACTGCAAAGAGTATATATATTTCTATATATATATGAGTATATATATCTATAGATATATATCTATATATATCTATAGATATATAGAGAGTATATATATAGAGAGATATATAGATATGTATATATATACATATCTATAGATATGTGTGTGTGTATATATATATATATATATATACATATCTATATATATAAAAGAGAGAGATGGGTACATGTATGTATATATGTATGTATACATGTATGTATATAGATACATACATATCCTGTTACATGAAATATACTGCAGGAAACACAGGGAATTTATAAAAGTAAATAAGATATCTCCTATCCTATATAGTTTAGGTGTATTCAAATTTAATTTATTTTTTTTTCAATCCAGATACACAGTGAATTTGTTCTACAAAATAAGCAATGATGTTGGAAATGAGTTAAGAAATCAAGGTCAGCAGACATTTTTTATGTTGTCTCACTGATAAGGTTTAAGAGATGAATCATGATACTAACCAAAATGATTTATTGATTTGCTGATGTAATTAAGTTAGAATGCTTAAATTTCACCAAAATACTAAATTAAGGAATCATACTGAGAGGTTAAACATTTGATGTTCCTTTTGCTGACATATGCTATCTCTAACTGTACATTTCGCTATATTGGATTTTCATGACAGATTTATATGTACAGCCATGTATACATGTTGTCCATATTTAAATATAAAATTATTGAGAAAGATTAATAACTAAAGGTATGAAAAGAAAAATACAGCAGACTTTGCCTCTGTAAGGAAATTAGATTTTTTTAGATAGAAAAACTGCAGTCACTATTTTCAGAAACATGTTTTCTATTTTCTTAGATTTAGAGTTGTCCTAAAGCTTTTGCCCTTATAACTATTTGTCAGACTGGTCTATCTACTGCTGCTGTTTCCCATTTGTCTACAGCTATGCTTCAGTGCTTTCTTAAAACAGTTTCTCTCCTTTCCCTATTTTGATTGACCTACTTTGGTCTTTGATGGAGAAGGAATCTTATGTGGACCTTGTAGTTAGAGCATTTTTTACTTTCTATGAACTTTCATAACTTTGTTCCCAATAGGGTTACCATTTTTCTTGCATATACCTTATGTCTTTAAGCTATTGAGCTTATTGATGATGGGAACTCACCTACATAGACATGTATGTATGTATGTCTCTATGTCTCTATCTATCTATCAATAAATCATCTATCCCTCTCCCCAATAGACTTACCCACAGAGAATATATAACACAGTATTTTCCACACACATAAATAGAGCTTAACAAATGTTTGTCAATTAAGAGACTATGTCTCCATTCTCATTTGACTTCAAATTAAAGTATATAAATAAAATGTAAAATGGCAGTGTAGGGATATCCTGGATAGAACACAGGCACTAGAGTCTGGAAGATTTGGAGAGGTGCTCATATTTCATTGGTACAAGTGATGATGATCAATCACTAAGTCTGAAATCTATCCAGGTTCCCAAGCCACAAACTTGGAAACGTATTTGATTTTTCTTTCTCACTCATTCCACTTACAATAACTTAACATATCCTTTTGATATAACAACCTAGAAGTCTCTTAAGTCTGGTCCCTCTTAAAATTATATCCTATATCAAAAAAAAGATACTATTAAATTTCTGTATGAACCTACTGGATCTTCTCCCTGCTTCTGTTCTTCCCCTAACCCAATACATTTTAACTTTTATAGCCACTGTGATAATTTTAAATTGGAACATGTACTTCCATACCTGAAAAAAAAAATCCCATGACTCACTCTTAGGATAAAATTTAAAATTTAACACATTGATTACTTGACTTTTTTTCAACTTCTCCAGCTTCATTTTTACCACTAGTCTTTTCACCATATCCTTGAGCCTTCTGAGTTATTCCTATATTTAATACTGTCCAGCCTGTTTTCTTTGTTTTTGCCTCTGGGATTTGCCCTTGTTCACCTAGAAACACCCTCCTACTCCTTTCTTTCCCCTTGCCAATTTGTACTTTGCCTTCAGATTTTATCCTTAGTCATGAAAGCAGGTGAGATCCCACAGCTAAGTGCTTCTGAAGTATTTGATTCTTTGATACCATGAGTGCTTTATTCACAGTTAGAGGCTGAGTACCTGGCAGAGTATTTGTGAAATAGATAACAGCTAATACATGTTGAATGAAAGTCTTTAATGTTTATAGATGTTCTCTGCTTGTTATTCTGTTGATATTTTCAAATATACTGCAGAGAAGGGATTTGTACACTAGGCTGTTGGAATCTATGGCAGGAGTTACATTTTCAGAACCCTTTTTTTCCTCTGAGACTAAGATCATGCTAGTTAAATCGTTTTGAAAGAAAGGTGCAATGTTAATCAACACTAGCTTCAAATCTTTACACTTCTCATTTCCATTCTTCTCTAGTGGAACCAGAAAATATTTGCTTTGAAATAAAAGGTGTAAAATCTACTAACCTAAAGGAGAACTGTATTGTATTAATATTGAAAGTCAATTTGGATATTAAAAGCCCAAGTATGTTTTGCCTCTTGAAATTCTTCTGAATTATTATTATTATGTATATTTTACCTACGGACCCTTTGATCAATTAACAAAAAAGAAATTATACATGCTTTTGAAATCATAGTAACATAACATAATTTAGAAAGTGTTTAATAGTGATTAGTTTCGTTTCCTCTTTTATCAAATACAATGTACAATGATATGTACAATGATGTGACTACACAATGGAAGTTAAGAAAGTAAGATTAGGTCATAGGCATTTTTATCCTTTCAGTATTATATTATTTTATTGCTGCCAACTGAAAAGTTGTTAGGTATGTGTAATTCAATGATTACATAATTATTTTAATCAATAATTACAATTATTTATTGTATGTATATGTATAATATCTTCACAAAATTGGTATATATGGCAGTGAAATTACATAACACTAAAAATGAATAAAATAGAAAAAATATTCCATCATTTTAGAAAATTTGATAGGCTAATTCTGTTTTTAAAATGAAGTAAGAGTACACACTTTGCCCCTTAAAAGCCTATTTCTTTCAATAAGGTAGCATTGTATTTATTAAATAAATCAATATTTTGTTTGGAAACATAAATAAATGGCAACACAATTTAACTTTCAGCACAAGAACATAAAAAGAAAAATTCTCAACTACTTCTTTCATTTTGTCTAGAGAAGAGACACACATTTCCAAAGCCAATAAATCTGGCAAAGTGACAAAGATGACATCACTTACTGTTTAAGTAAAACAAGTGTTCATAGTGTTTTTTAAACATGGCGTTATAAGTGATAACACATAACTAAGATAATTTTTACAAAGCACAAGGATAACACCAATAACTCTTTATCAGCAGTGCAAGTATTCATAATTGCTCTTTTTAGACAATTTCTTTTCTTAGTCTTCCTTGCATTACTATTATTTTGGTCCTGCCTTCTAACCATACATCAGACTGTGTGATACCTTGCAGCATGTATCCTTATTGTCCCCTTAGTGCCTTCACATGATTGGTATTTGGGGAATGATTACTTGAATTAATGAGCACATTACTGTTCTTCATGATGAGCAACATGCATGTGAACATACAAACTTAAAATTCGGGAGATTTTCTATCCATAGTTGAGAAAGCAGCTTAATGAACTTTAATGACCTGCCTGATGACTAAGCCTGTGCTCTTGTTTTCAGAAGCCAATGATGTAATGAGTCCACCGGCATGTGCACACTTAATGTGGACTTTGTGTGAGTGTGTGTGTGTATCTGTTTAATTTTATGAAAGGGCTTATAAGCAGTTGTTTCAAAACAATTTTCACTCTATAGGGTATACCGAGTCTGTGCATTATAGAATAAATTCTCTCAGGGCTGTTCTTTGTAAAGGTATTATTTAGCTAGGACTTCCATTACATAATACCAGACTGGGTGGCTCAAACAACCAAAATTTAATTTTTCAGCTTTGGAGGCTAGGAGCTCAAGACCACGGTGTCAGTAACTTTAGTTTCTGTAAGGGCTTATTGGCTTGCGGGTGGCTGACCTCTCCTTTTATATTCACGTGACCTCCATTCTATGCACACATAGAAAGAATTGCATGACATTTGGCATGATAGTTTGTGATTCCAAGGACGACCAACAGTATTTCCCACACATCATGTTCTTTCCAATGTGACTTTCAATCCCACATCAAGAAATGAAGTCAGTTTTTCATCTGTTTGATCAAATTCCTGTGTTGGCTTTTTATCCTCTTTTAAGTAGTAGAATACAGTGGACCTGACATGAGGCTGTACACCTTCTAAAGTTAGGCATTAAGACATGTGCGGGTTTTTCCTCTACAGCTTGGGATGCTACCATAACAGAAGAAAGTATAAACACTAAAAAGTATAAACACCTAAGGAGGCTTATGTGGAAGAGAAATGAGACCCCACCTGGCAGCCTCAGCTTAAGTCCTAGTTATTATAGACTCTGCCAAACTCTTGAATGAGAACTTCTAAACATCTTATCACCTTAGCTGATACTGCATGAAGCAGAATTTCCTGGCTAACCTACAGAATGGGAAAAACACATTGCTGTTCTTTAAGCCTCTAAATTTTTGAGTGTTTTGTTACATATAGAAAATAATAAAAATATTTTCAACTAAAATTACATTCTCATCAATAAATTTATAGAAAATAACTGTCAGCATTTATAACATAAGAAAGAAAGGAAGAAAGAATGAAAGAGTGAGTTAAAGCTGAATCCTGAACCCTGTAAAACTGTATAGCTCATTAAGAGGTGTTTTCTAATAATATTACACTTTTATATTTTATAATTATTTAATGTATAATGTATTTATGTTTTAAAAATCATAGCACTGATACTTTTATATCACAGTTCAAGAACAATTTCTAGTAACTATGTCTTTGAAAATTAAAAAAATTCTTTTAATTCAGATAGTAGTTTCATTGAAAAAAATAATGTTTAATGAAAATTTGCACATATTACTATTGTATAAACTGTGGAGAAAGCACATGATAAAAGTTAAGTTAAAAAAAGTTTAGGGGCACCTAGGTGGCTCAGTCAGTTAAGTGGCTGACTTTGGCTCAGGTCATGATCTCATGGTTCATGGGTTCAAGCCTCGAATTGGGGTCTGTGCTGACAGCTCAGAGCCTGGATCCTGCTTTGGATTCTGTGTCCCCCCCGCTCTTCCCCTTCCCACTCATGCTCTGTCTCTGTGTCTCAAAAATAAATAAACATTGAAAAAAATTTAAAGAAAACATTTTTAAAAAAGAAGTTAAAAAAATCTTAATATATGGGACGCCTGGGTGGCTCAGTCGGTTAAGCGTCCGACTTCAGCTCAGGTCATGACCTCTCGGTTCGCGAGTTCGAGCCCTGCGTCAGGCTCTGTGCTGGAGCCTGCTTCCGATTCTGTGTCTCCCTCTGTCTCTGCCCCCTACCCCCCACTCACTCTGTCTCTCAAAAATAATTAAACATTAAAAAAATCTTAATATACACAAACTTCTTTTTGTACTTTTAAAATGGATAATCAGGTTCTTTAACTGCTACAGTATGGAAAGTGTATATATATATATATATATATATATATATATATACTTTATATACTTTATTTATATACTTTATATATATATATACTTTATATATATACTTTTTATATATATATACTTTATATATATACTTTTTATACATTATATATATATATACTTTATATATATTATATATATATTATATATAGAGGTTATAAAAGAATTTTATATCATAATAAAAATATTTACAACTCCCTAGAAAGTACATATTTAAAATAATTTTTCCCCCTAACATATTTTAATAATGAAAACTAATAAATTACAACTTGATTTTTTTTCTTTAATGTGTATTTATTTTTGAGAGGAAGAGAAGAGAGACAGAGTGTTAGTGGGGGACGTTGAGAGAGAGGGAGACACAGAATCCAAAGCAGGATCCAGGGTCTGAGCTGTCAACACAGAGCCCGACATGGGGCTCAAACTCACGAGCCATGAGATCATGACCTGAACCAAAGTCGGACACTTAACCAACTGTGCCATTCACGTGCCATGCACAAACTGCAACCTTAAAAAGAAAAGGTTGAGTTAATGAGATATATATATGTCTGAAGAAGACTTGCACTAAGATTATGCAAAGAACTCTTAAAACCTAAAAAAAAAATACAGAAAAGCTAAAATGGTCATAAGATTTTTAAAAATATTGTCATATTGATGTAATTTCACATTTAGAGAAGAGTTACAAAGATAGCAGAGAGTTTCTGCTCTTTTCCTCAGTTTCCCTTAACATTAACATTTTATATGGTAATAAGATATTGAAAATCTAAGAAATTACTATTGGTACTAAATTATTACCTCAAGTACATATTCTATTTGGACTTCACCAGTTTTTTCTGCTAACGTCCTTATTTCTGTTCTATGATACAATCCAGGATACCATGTTGAATTTAGGTACCCTGACTCTGTATCTTTTTAGTCTCCTTACTCTTTCCTTACTCTTATTCTTAATCAGTTGCTTACTCTTTCCTTGATCTTCATGACCTTACCACTGTTATATAGAATGTATAGGGTATTGTGTAGAATGTCCCTCAATTTAGAAAACTCATGTTTTCTCATGAGTAGACTGGGACTTTGGGTTTTGGGAAGAATACCACAAAGGGGAAGTGCTTTCTTTTTCTTTTTCTTTTTTTATTTTATTTAAGTGTAGTTGTCACACAGTGTTACGTTAGTTCAGGTGTACTATATAGTGATGCAACAAGTTTGTACATAATGCTATGTTTTCCACAAGTGTAACTATCATCTGTCACCATGTAATACTATTACGATATCATTGACTGTGTTCCTTATGCTGTGTCTTTTATTCCTGTGACTTACTCATTCCATAACTGGAAACCTGAATTTCTCACTCCCCTTCACACATTTTTCCCATCCCCTCATTACCTCCTCTCTGGAAACTATCAGTTTCTCCTCTGTATTTATAGATCTGGTGCTGCTTTCCATTTGTTTATTATTTTTTTTTAAGATTCCACATACAAGTGAAACCATATGATATATGTATTTCTCAGTCTGACTTATTTTACTTGGCATAACACCCTGTAGGTCCATCCATGTTGTCTTAAATGGCAGTCTCATCCTTTTTCATTGCTGCATAACATTCCTCTGTGTGTGTGTGTGTGTGTGTGTGTGTGTGTGTGTGTGTGTTGTATACTACAACTTCTCTATCCATTTGTCTATGGTTGTCTTAGGTTGTCTTAGGTTGATTCTATATCTTGACTATTGTAAATAATGCTGCAAAAAACATAGGGATGCATATATGTTTGAATTAGTGTTTTCATTAGTTTGGGTATATATCCAATAGTGGAGTTACTGGATCATAGTGTATTTCATTGCATCATATTATGGGATACTTCATATCAACACTATTTATCACAAATGATGTTAACCTCAAACACTTTAGGTTAAGATAGCATTTTCCCAGTTTTTACTGTCTAATAGTTATTGGGTGCTCCCTGCCTGTCTTTCTGCACACTGTTTGTTTGAAGTGGGTTACTAAATCCAGCCAGTGCTCAAAAGGAGGAGAAGTAGGCTCAGGCTCCTGGAGGGAAGGATATCTAAATTAATTTTTTGGGATTTTTCTGTGAAAAAACTTGACCCTTTAACTCCCCAGAAATAGGCATAAAATTTTAGTTACAATTTATGTTAATAAATGATACAGTTAACAAACATTAAAAATAGTTAACAAAAGGTGATGTTAGATTGGGTAATAAACACATGAAAATGCTCACATTGTTATAAAGGAAAAGCAAATTAAAACCATAAGCTGATACAGCTAGATATCATAGAGAAAGTTTAAAATGAAAAGACTGTTAGTAGTAAATTTTGAGAACATTTTTGGCAGGAACATAGAAAGTGTATAGCTACTTTGGAAAACAGTGTACCTCCTAGAGAGTGAAACATCCACTTACCTAGAGATGGAGACTTCTCTCTCCTACATATCTTTTTCCCCCAAAAAGGAAAATAAAAGACATGTCTAGACAAAAAAAGTACCAAAGTGTTTACATCAGTTTTACTTTTAATAACTAAACTTGGTAATAACCTAAAAGTTTAATCAGCAGATGAATGAACCAACAAAATGTAATGCATCCATGCAATAGAACACTCTTCTCAGCAACAAAAAGGAACAGACTGTTGATACATGCAACAGGTATAACTTTCAAAATCATCCTGACAGGGGAAGCTAAACATAAAACAGTGCATACCATATGATTATACACATTTTTTGTAAATCTGAGAAGATAGTGACAAAAAGGCTGTCTGAAGCCAGTGATGGGTTTGACTATAAAGGAACATGAGAAAGCTATGGGGTGACAGAAATGTTCTGTTTTGTTTTGGTGGCTTCATAAGTGTTTACATCTGGCAAAACTCACCCAACTGTACATTTTAAAGTTTGTTGCATACAAATGATATGCCATTAAAGAAAATATGACAAAGTGTATATCTTTTTCAAAATTATTTTAGGATTTACATTAATGTAAACTTTGGCAATCCCTGTAATAGACCATTATGTCTTGAAACAAGGAAGCATGTTGTTCTGAGAAACTTCATTCTTTTGATCTCACAGATAAATGTTAAGCCACATAATTTGTGGTCACCAAGTTAAAAGGATATTGCTTGACTGCTTAATTATTTCATTCCTTGAGTTGTGGTATATATATTTTTTATTTTTTTCATTCCCATGTCTTAATCTTACATTTATGATAGATTTATTATTATTATTATTATTATTAATTATTTTAGAGAGAGAGAGCATGAGTGGGAATAAAGAGTACAGGGATAGAGAAAGAAAATCTTAAGCAGGCTCAATGCTCAGTACAGAACCCAACATAGGGATCAATGCCACTATCGTAAGAGTTGGGCACTCAACTGATGGATCCACCCAGGTTCAACATCTGTTATACTTTTTTAATGATAGAACTGCTTAATCTTAATACTTTGGGAATCTGTATGTGTGATTGTAATAATGAGTTTAAATTTCTTTTCAGAATTGTAATGTTCACTGTCACTTGTATGAGTTTAATGACTCAAATACCATTAATGTTCTTGTTCACATTACTAGCAGTCAATTTACACAAATTTGTCTTGGTGTCTCTTTGTACTGAACATGATTTGAATGAAAATGAACATATTAACATAGATACATATACACAAAACAAGACATTCAAACATGTGCACATACATACATATGTGTTTTTTAATCATTATCTTGGAGTCCTTTATTTTCCCTCCTCTTAGTCCATCAAAAATTACATCTATTCCTCAATAACAGGAATTGAAACTGTGACTCTGACTTGAAATGTATTAGTTTAGTTTAGGTTCAAATAGTTAAATGATTTCTTGTGAATTATGGATTATAAAACTAGGAAAGCAATATACTATGAGATAGTTCATATGGAAATCTTATCTCAAGATCTATGAATTTTGGAAATTCATAACAACATAAAGGAAATGGTATGTTGAAAACATTAATGTAATTATGACTGCTGATAAATTCTGAATATCTTCCATGAGTTATATAACTATGAATGCTTTAGAAATATCTTTGTCTCCTGAAAAATACTCTTCAGTCATTTG
This sequence comes from Prionailurus bengalensis, assembly GCF_016509475.1. Taxonomy (NCBI): domain Eukaryota; kingdom Metazoa; phylum Chordata; class Mammalia; order Carnivora; family Felidae; genus Prionailurus; species Prionailurus bengalensis. The sequence continues at coordinate 149,448,165 of NC_057343.1, read as the reverse complement.
ACATGTTATTTTAGGGAGTGATTTAGCATATAGTTCCATGTAGTTGAGATAAATTTATGAAATATATTTTATAAATATTTATTGGAGCTAAAAAACATAAGTATAATGATAAGAGAATTTTGTAGAAAGCCTTAGGAAGCTAGCTATTTGGTAACTGTAATTTTTTTATAATGAGATTACTGACTTGAAGAACAAGAAGTAACTAGTTCATTTTGAAAGAATGTAACAATAATTCTTACAATCACTTGAAAGTGATCTATTGAGGACAAAGGGCAAAAGGCTACTGGGATTTAGGATTACAAATGGCACATTTTAGGTATACAAAAAAATACTAACGTCAAGGGATCAAAAAAATTTGAAACAGAATAAGAGAATCATAGGAGATAAAACGATGTCATAGATTCAGTTTAAACATTACAAAGATGGCAACATAATTTTATTTCCATATTGCAATCTACATGAGAAAACTAGGCATTCAAAAACATTTTTCAGAATTTACTCAATTGCATATGTAGTATATGAATAATACAAGAATTGAACATAAAGAAATATATAGAACACAGCGTGAAAGTTTTATTTCATCCATCCTAATATCTCTGAGTCAGAGAATGGAGCCACTGTCAGCAGTTTGGTCCTCAGATTAACTATATGTGTTGAGAAATTACATATCTCAACATATGCCTATGCATAGACATTCATATATTAATATACACAGATACATTATTTCTATAATAATAATAATAATAATAATAATAATAATATAAAGGTATATAAAAACCTGAAAAGGACATTAACGTATACAGAATATTGCTTATATCAAAGTAGATGTATAGTACTTATTTACATAAAGGATAATTTCCAAAGTTAAATGCTGATTTAAGGATGGAAATCTGCATACTCTCTGTAAAGTTAAAACAATTTTTTTATTATTTAATAGAAGAAAATTTCATAATGTGATTACTTTGATTTATGCTTGCATATTAATAATCCTGAGTCTTGTGAAATATATATTAACAATTTGGATGTCACCATTTTGAATTCAAGAGTTTGCCTCAATAAAGACAAATGTGCATGCGTGTTATTAGATTCAATTCCCTGCATTACATTTATGTTGTACTTTTCACTATATCGTTTGGAATTCATCACCTCTGTGTAACTGAATTATCTCACTATTTCATGTGATCTGAGTATCACTTCTTCAGTATTTTATTTTCTCTTATCTGAAAAACACTGGGCAAGGATTGGTAGAAATTAACATAAAAGTTAACTTTCAAATTTAGGAACATTAAATTTTGGCAAATTCAAGGCATTGTAATTCAACATTAAATTATTCTTCGTATGAATATTTATCCTTGTTTTATTACATATAATACACGAATACTAAACAAACCCCACAGTTCTTTCAAAAATATTTTATATAATACACTGCTTTATCATATGTGTGAATAGAAAGGCAAATAATGCCACTTCTTTTAATATATTCCTTTCAAATTATATAGAGTTAGATAGATGATAGATAAAAAAACAAACATATATATATATGTACATTTTTTTAATTTTCTCAAATTTAGAGTTTGTCAATTGGTGGAAGAAACAGAAACCCTTGATTATGAGACATAGCACAATAACATAAAACCTTTTAATATAGGTTATTTATCTTTGAAGAAATTATTATTGAGGCATGAATATGTTCAGCATAAGAACTTACTGAAAATGAGGAAATCAATTTAAAGCATGTTAGTATGATTTAATTTTAAAATATATACTTAATTTCTACTCGTAACATTAAGCTTTACAGAGTCTGTTTCCTGGGCTTTTTCCTAACTGGGTTTCAAAATGAAATTCCTTTTAACTGAGAACCCTTGATCTGTCCTATCCAGTTTTTTTTTTTTTCTTATTACAAAACTGGCGAAAATGGACCAATTTGTTTGTTCCAAGCACTGTGTGATTATCTTTCTCCAACATGTGCACAGACATCCAGGGTATACAAAGGCTGATAAATGAGCCATTTATTTGATACAGTAATAATCAGATTTATCAGAGGCCACCCATTGGCTGGCTGCTGTACAGATGTATTAATCAGTAAGCTTTTGCTGAACTTCCACAAGAAGACAAATAGCTAAGCCTTTTCTAAAAATTTCAATTTCCTGAATTATGTAAAATGAGAGACATATTGATGAAATTTTAATCTTAGGCACCAAATGTAAGCCTTCTTACAAATCATAACAAATTCCTTTATGAGGATATATAGAGATGATGTTAATTTTAATTTAATGTTGCACATTATGGAATAAATTATTCCATTTTCACCACTTGCATTCTCATCTGAAAATCTCATTTTTAAAAAAAGTCACAGCTTTATTAGATTTGATCTTTGCTTTTTTATAGATGACAATTGTCCTAAATAATTGCTCAACATATGTCATATTCATTGGCTAACAGCTTATATCTGATTTTATATCTATTGTTTTATAAATCAGTTGCAAGAAGATTTTAACTTTTAACAGGTGGGTAATAAGATTTTTAAGAAGGTAATTCAAGAATGGTTAAATGGGTCTGCCTAAGATAAACACAGGAAGAATACAACTTGAATCACAAATTAATGCTTTGATAGTTCTGGTTCGCATGTCAATATATTATAGTATAATGCACTAGAGGTTTTAGGGAATTTAATTTTTTTTTTTCAACGTTTATTTTATTTTTGGGACAGAGAGAGACAGAGCATGAATGGGGGAGGAGCAGAGAGAGAGAGGGAGACACAGAATCGGAAACAGGCTCCAGGCTCTGAGCCATCAGCCCAGAGCCTGACGCGGGGCTCGAACTCCCAGACCGCGAGATCGTGACCTGGCTGAAGTCGGACGCTTAACCGACTGCGCCACCCAGGCGCCCCGAGGTTTTAGGGAATTTAAGGGGTTATTTCAGGATAAGAATAAATAAAAATTTGAATATTAGAGGTAATTTTATTAAAAGTCCCTAGGCATTTCATAGTTAAGATTCATTTCCCCTGATCCTACCGTTCAGTTTCAGGGGCTACAACAAGTCATTCTTCCTTCCTAATTTCAATCTCTAAAATCTCTAAAAAAAATTTCAATTTACTCTCTAAAGTGATTTAGCTCTCAACACCACTTCTTTGCTCCAGGCATATATTTGCCTGTGCACTGAGTCATTAAGGCAGCAGACTGGAAAATGGACCATATTCTCTAGACCCCACATATTTTAGGTGGTTTATAAAGAATAATAGATTTTAATATTATGTTAATTATTTATCTCCTTCTTTCAGACTTTATAAAAAGAACTGAATATAGATTTAACTTCATAAAATCTAAATTGTGCCACCACTGCCATCATCCATAAACACACAACTCTGGTGAAATAGTTTATGAGTTTTTATTCTCTGTGGTCCATAGAATAAATAAAAAAATCATACTAAATGATCAGAGATGCATGTGTCAAAGAAGAGTGATAGAAGTGACATGTATTTTTCTAAATACAAAGTAAATATTTTGAGAAAACACTTGTTATGTTGAGCATTGGGTGGTATATGTAAGTGATGAATCACTAAATTCTACTCCTCAAACCAGTATGTTAAGTAACTAAAATTTGAAAACAAACAAAATAAAAAATAAACAAAAAATATACATGACAATACTGTACCACATAATTAGAACAAATAAAAGAATGGAACTGATCAATCATCCATCAATCATTTTGGGGAAAAAAAGAGAAATAGGCCATATATAGAGTCCCTGAAACTATTTGGAAAGAGTAAAAGTGGTCTAGCTAAAGTCAAGTCTTATATCCACCTCTGCCAAGATGTCAGGTTATACATATGCCAAGATGCCAGGCATGCAAATGAAGACACCATATATTTTCCAGAGCAGTCTAGCTGCCCTCCGAATAGCGGCAACCTGGTGACATGGGTTGACTCCGAATGGAACGGAAGAATAACTCAGCAGAGCCATGTCCCAATTTCCAACCAAGAAAAATCATGAGCTATATTAAAATGTTTGGTGGTTTTAAGGTACTAGATTTTGAGGTAGTTTGTTATTCAGTGAAATCTAACCGTGATAGAGTATGGAATCAAAAGTTGTGTATTGTCGTTACGAAAAGCTAAAGGATGTGAGATTATCTTGGGACAGGATAGACATAAAAACTGGAAGATTCTCAAGGAGGCTGTTAGGAAATGTTCAAAAAATCTTGAGTAGAGTATTGGGGAAAAATGGAAGGGTCAAAGAGAGATTGTTGGTGAGGCTGTGAATAGCAGTGAGGATGCTGTTATTGGGAAGGGTAACAAGGTTACATATGCTATAGTTCAAAGCATAGTTCAAAGTGTTTGTCAACACTGTTACTTGTAATGATGTGGAACAGAGAAAGGGTACTTATTGGGCTCATGAGTCAGACTGGGGAGGGGGGGTATTCTTAATTAAAATACATAATGTTCCAACTAACTTATTCTAGTTGCTCATGATAAAATTTGAAAGGAAAAATTTGAATTAATAAAAGTAACTGTTTTCTTTAAAAGACTTTGGGGAAAAAATGAGCCAAGGCTTAATAGGTTTAAAAATAAAACTCTTACAAATCCCCAGTCTTTCCCAGCAAAATAATCTCTGAGAATCATCTTTTTTTACGACATCAAAAAAATATAGAACCTGGTGGCTACACCAGGAATTGGCAAATTATGGCCCTTGGGCTAGCCATGTATTTTTGTAAGTAATAGAACTAGCTGCAGCCATTTATTTATATTCCATCTATGACTGTTGTGTTCCAACAGCAGTTGAATAATTGTGACAGGTTGTATGGCTTACAAGCTTAACACACTCACTCCCTGACCCTTTATGAAAAAGTTTGCCTACTTTTAAGCTAGAAAATAAACCTTTATGTGTTTCAAAAGTATGTCTCATAATATTTATCATGGGAGGAAAATGTGAAAGATTTGTGAAGAAATAAAATTTCTGATGGATTTTCGTGTTTGCAGATTTTTTGGCATTTCTCCCTTTACAATGTGAGGTTTGTTTCTCTTCATCTTAAATTTGGGCTACTGTATGAGTGTTTTGACTACTACAATATGGTGAAGTGAAAATATGCCTTTTATATTTTATTTTATTTTATTCTTTTAAAACATTTATTAACTTTTTATCTGAGTATAGTTGACACACAATGTTACATTAGTTTTACATGTACAAAACAGTGATTTGACAAGTTTAAACATTATGCTATGCTCACAAGTGTAGGTACCTTCTGACATCATACAACACTATTACAATATTATTGACTGTATTCTTTATGCTATGCCCTTTATTCCCACAACACTTTCATTCTATAACTGGAAGCCTGTATCTCCACTCGCCTTCACCTGTTATGTGTGTCCCCAACCTGTCCACCCCCATCCCTCTGGCAGCCGTCAGTTTGTTCTATGTGTTTACAGGCCCGATTCTGCTTTGTTTGTTTGCTTATTTGTTTCTTTTTAGATTCCACATATGAGTGAAATCATATGAGATTTTTATTTCTCAGTCTAACTTATTTCACTCCACATAGTATCTTCTAGGTCTATCCATGTTTTCTCACATAGCATGACCTCATCCTTTTTTTTATGGCTGTAACATTCCATGGTATGGTTGCCCTTAGGTTGCTTCCATATCTTGGCTCTTGTAAATAATGCTGCAACAAACATAGAGGTTGTATCCTCCTGAATTAATGTTTTTGTTCTCTTTGAGTAAATATCCCCTAGTGGAATTATTAGATCACATAGTATGTCTATTTTTAATTTTTTGACAGACTTCCATACTGTTTCCACAGTTGGAAACAGTTTACATTCCCACCAAAAGTGTATAAGAGTTCCTTTAAAAGACTATCACCTTTCACATTCTGAGAGCCCTAAACCACCATGGAAGAAGTACAACTACCCTATTACAAAACCATGTTGAAATGCTCTGAGATAACATGGAAAGAGAGAGAAGATCCAATTACACCCAGACTTCTGGCCATCTATGTCAATACACTAGACATCTCAGTGAAAACAACTTGTATCCTTCAGACCATGTCAGCTCCCAGCTTAGTGTCACTGAGTGACAATATACGTCATTATTTGGAACTGCTAATTAATCTTCCAGCTGAGCCCAGGCCTAATTCCTGATTCACAAAATTGTTAGATATTATAAATGTTGTTTTAAGCCCTTAGGTTGTGAGATGGTTTGTTGTATACCTCCTAGAACAAGGTATAACTAATTTCCATTGCAGTAATTCTAAAGGAAGAACATTGTTAAAATATTGGCACCAATTAAGACTATGTGAAACTTGATGCCACCTTTTCATAAAAAGAATGAATCAAACAAAAGAGAAACAATAAATCAAACTAAACAAAATACAATTCTCACCCCCAAAATATCCGGAGGGAGTTCAGTAGGCTGTTACATCGTAAAACATATTGTAAAAGCTGTTGCTTTATGGTGCCTGGTTGGCTCAGTCGATTATCTGACTCTTGGTTTCAGCTCAGATCAGGATTTCATGGTTCATTGGATTGAGCCCTGCATCAGGCCCTGTGCTGATGCTGCAGGGCCTGCTTGAGATTCTCTCTCTCCCTCTTTCTCTACTGCTCCCCTACTCATGCTCTCTCTCTCTCAAGATAAATAATAAACATTTAAAAAGTTATAGTTTTTCCAAACACATACACACATAACATCATGTAAGAAAAAGGCCCCGTTCTTAATAATAAAATCGAATATAAGATAGCAAAGAATAAAATTTTCAATAAATGTATATGATTATAAATTTCAGAGGAATGTAAAATAATAATTGACTAAATGGGTACAAATATTTATTCTTGAGGAACATGCTGTAATAAAGGGAACTTTTCACTGAAATATAGCATATATAAATAAAATTGAAGAAATTATAAAATTCTGAATGAATATTCTTATTTAATAATCAGTCATATGAAGCAAGATAACATTGACATTTCTCATGTAAGTTCTTCTGTCCCCTCTTGATCACTTCCACTTAAAGTGAACCAAGAACATCCTGACTTCAATTCCCAAGAAGTTTTGCCTGCTTTCTTGAGGTTTATGTGATTGGAATCATTCATATGGTACTCTTTTGTGTCTCATTGATTTCCCTAAATATTTTTTCACATTGTTGCACATAGAAGTCATGCATTATTTTTCATTGCTGTAGGACAGGAGTCAACAAACTGTGGCCTTAGAGACAATGCTAAGCCACTGACTATTTATATAAATAAAGTTTTATTGAACACTTCCAGGCTCATCTGTTTACATGTTGTCTCTGACTGCATTCACACTACAACAGTAGAGTTGTGTGACTTCAATAGAGACAGTATTGTCCATAAAGTTAACGAATTTACTATCTAACCTTTTAAAGAAAAAGTTTATCTTTGCTCTACAAGTATCCATTGTATAAATAAATCTTAATTATCACTCTTAAAATTTATGAACAACATTTGGATTATTTTCAGTATTTGGCCATTATTAGTTGTGCTTTTATTAATAATTTTAACTATGTCATTTGGGGAACATACTTCCATTTCTGTTAGGTATGTACCAGAGAGAGGGATTGCAGCAAAGTAACTTTCCAAAATGGGAATGCCAATAGGTAGCACCAAACTGTACCCATCACCAATTTATGAAAGTTATTCATAACTTTCTATATTCTAGCCAATATTAGGTATTTTTTAGTTTTCTTTTTGTTTAGTTTTAGCTATTTTATTAGAAGTGTATCTATTGTGTTTCTTTTCGTGGTAGATAGTGTTATACATGAATAATACAAAAAATACACCCCTAAACTTAGAGATAAAATATTTTATGGAAACATCTGTATACCACATATAGTGACTATAAAATGAGGCTATCATGGCATATATCAAAAAGCAAGTATAAAGATTTTTAAAACTGCCCGAAAGTATATTTTGTTCCAGTTGATTATAGTCATGGTGCAATGTTGCATACTCTCTCTAGGGAATATACAGAAAAGGACATAGATAAGTAATAGATAACATGTTTCTTTGTTACATATTTTGATTTCAAAAGTTGTGCTGATAATTTTTTAACCAGTTTGCAGTATTTCAGCTATTCTTTATATTCCTCTTAATAACATCAGTTCTCCTCTTCATCGTCATTTTCTATATACCTGTTTGTTTTTACCTAGTTCCCAAGACTGTGGGCACATGACCTTTGCACAGCCTTGCTGATCATAGCACCATTTTCATGTTAGCATCTCTCTCTATGTAACCCACTGTGTCTTTTTTAAGTGTCCTTCCAGGGTTAGTTTCCTATTTTTGGCAATTCCTGATGATCCTCTTTCTCAGGGCACATTCATAAGCAGAAGTTTACAAGCTGCTGCTCTACAGTTTGTTTGAAATGACACTGTAAAGGACTGGACTGAGGGAATTTTTTTTGGTTATTTAAATGATTCTGTCCATGTAGATAGGGAATCAGTGATCTAAAAATGTCAGAACCACCACTATAAGGACACAAATGGCCTGCCAATGGCAATTATATCTCTGGAGACAGAAGAGCTTCACAGGAGCTCCAACTGCATATCAGCAACCAGCTAATAAACCCTTAGAGACCCAAGGCACAGGAGGGTCAGGAAAGTGTAAACATTTATGAGACTGGAAGCAAGACACGCGGCATCAACAGCTCACCTGGCTTGCCTGCATAGCAGTACTGAAGACCAGTGCAGCTTCTGTGGCATTGCTCTACCAATGCTTGGATCTCTTTGAATTTTTAAATGACATTTTGAAATTTTATAATGAATAATAATTTTGAGGACATTTTAACATTCTTATTGTCTATTTGGAAATCTTTTTTTTTTTTAATTGCCCATTAAATCATGAGAACTTTATTGGGTCATATTTTTTTTTTATTTATTTGCAGGACTTTTGGTTATTGTTCTTATATTCTAGATGTCACTTCTTTTTCTGGTTATGTGCATTAAAATATCATCTTCAAGTCTGTGGCTTGCTTTTCAACTCTTTAAATGTTGTATTTTGATAAACTGAAGTTTTAACTTCTAATGAACCCCAAGTTGTTAATATTTTATCTTACAGATATTTTTATGCCTTGTTTAAGAAGGCTTTATTAGTGATGGTAATACATTGTTTTTAATTTTCCTTTTGAAGACCATTGTTTTATATTTCACATTTAATTCTGTCCTATTTGGAACAGAGTTTTGTGAGATGTAAGGTAAAGCTCCAGACTATTTTTTTTTCCCATGTGAATATCCAATTGATTCATCCATAGTAACTGAAAAATTATTCTTTTCCAACAATGTTAGAGTTACCTTTCATAAGACACGGAGCCATACACATAGAGTGTTTTAGCCAAAGAAACATAAAACCATCAGGTATAAATCTGTAGCCTGACAAATCGGGTTTATTGACCCATGGCATAAAAGCTGAGTGCACAGCAGAGGAGTGGTGGAACATCCCATCAAACAAAGGAAAAAACAGAGTCATAAGACTTAGGGAAATGATAAAATTTAGGGGATTTTAAATAAAGTAGGGTATGAAGCCTCAAAAAAAAAAAACAGTGGTCTGGGTAAAGAAGTTAATATTGATTATGAAATACATAATAGACCCAGGAATCTGTTTCATCATAAACTACAACATTAATACAGATGTAAATGTATCCAGAGACTTTTTATCTGAAACTCTGAATTGAGTTTTTAAGTTATGGATGCTTCTCTGTGCCAGAATGACTTAAATCCTCAAAGCAAAAGTGGGATGTTTTATTTTTATGAATATAACATTGAATATAACATTGAGTTTTCTGATACTCAATGATTTTAGAGAACATACTCCCTCTGTGACTAAGAATGTATTTATCATTCAAAAAAGGAGACTGTAATAATAGCTTACAATTGCAGCATGTCCTTGGGAAAAATATTATCCCCTGTAAACTTGCATCTTGATTTATCTGTGTCTGTTATTCCTACTTAGTGACTGACTTTTCAATCCAATCTAACCTTCATTTTCTCTGTTGTCCTGATAATGGTCTCTACTATTTTCCATTGGTTTACTTTTCTACCCTTGTACCATTAACACAGAATCTTAATATAGATTTTCATTTTTTCATCCTTTTTACAAATCCTACAATAGATGTTAACATTTTCACTATTAAAATTCAATAATATTTCTGTTTCCTGCCCCTTTACCTTCTTTCATTTCTCTTTCCTCCTTACTCACAGCATAATAATAAAATAAATGTACAACTATAGGCAGATTATAGTCAATGTATTCAGGCATGTAGGGAAATAAATAATTTTATACACTTTTGTGAAGATTATAATTTATATTATCTTCATAAATAATAATTTGCTAACAAAATGTGTATGATTCAGATATACTTGAAAGGCATATATTAACAGTATGTAAAATCATCTTTATCTGATGCAGAAAGTAATACATAACAAATATTTTAGTTTATGTATTTATAACATTTAAAGTAAATAAAATATTTGTCTTAATATAATTATGTGAGAATAGAGTGAAAAATGAATACTTAAATTATTTTGCTTATGGTTTTTAACAAATGCAATAATATATGTTACATATATATGTATATATACATACATTTTTATATAGAAGTTTATATATAGTGTATATTATATAGTAAAATATTTACATGCCATATACCATAAGTTGTTCATATTTATACTGGTCAATGGAAGAAGAAATTTTAATGATTTTGATCAGAAACAAGTGATACTTTATTTTATTCTTCATATTTATTTTTTTTAATGATTTCAGGAATAGCTTTTATGATTCATCATTGATATATAACACCCAGTGCTCATCCCAAGTGCATCCTTAATGTTCATTGTCTATTTAGCCCATCCACCCACCCAACATCCCACCAGCAACCCTCAGTTTGTTCTCAGTACTTTAGTCTCTTGGGTTTGTCTCTCTCTCTTTTTATCTTATGTTTGCCTCCCTTCCCCTATATTCATCTGTTTTGTTTCTTAAATTCCACATATGAGTGAAATCATGATATTTGTCTTTCTCTAACTTATTTTCCTTAGCATACTACACTATAGTGTCATCCACATTGTTACAAATGGCAAGATTTCATTCTTTTTGCTGAGTAATATTCAATTATTCCATTATGTGTGTGTGTGTGTGTGTGTGTGTGTGTGTGTGTGTGTGTGTGTATATCCCCATCTTTTTATCCGTTCATCAGTTGATGGACATTTAGGCTTTTTCCATACTTTGGCTGTTGTCAATAGTGCTGCCATAAACATTGAGATAATGTGCCCCATTGAATTAGCATTTCTGTACCCTTTGCATAAATGCCTAGTAGTGAAATTTTTGAGTCTTAGGGTAGTTTTATTTTTAGTTTTTTGAGGAACCTTGATACAGTTTTTCTAGAATAGCTGCACCAGTTTGCATTCCCACCAGCAGTGCAGAAGGGTTCCTCTTTCTCTGCATCTTTGCCAGTATCTGTTGCTGCCTGAGTTGTTTGTTTTAGCCATTCTGACAGGTGTGAGCTGGTCTCTCATTTTGGTTTTGATTTGTATTTCCCTGATAAAATGTTGAGCATCTTTTCATGTGTCTGTTTGCCATCTGGATGTTCTCCTTGGAAGAGTCTCTATTCATGTCTTTTGCCCATTTCTTCAATGGATTATTTGTTTTTTGGGTGTTGAGTTTGATAAGTTCTTTATAGATTTTAGACACTCACCCTTTATCTGATATGTCATTTGCAAATGTCTTTTCCCATTCTGTCAGTTGCCTTTTAGTTTTGCTGATTGTTTCCTTTATTGTAAAGAAGGTTTTTATCTTGATGAGGTCCCAATAGTTCATTTTTGCTTTTATTTCCCTTGCCTCCAGGGACATGTCAAGTAAGAAGTTGCTGTGGCTGAGGTCAAAGAGGTTGTTATTGTTACCTGTTTTATACTGCAAGATTTTGATGGTTTCCTGTCTTACATTTAAATCTTTCATCCATTTTAAGTTTATTTTTGTGTATGTTGAAGAAAGTGGTCCAGTTTCATTCTTCTGCGTGTTTCTGTCCAATTTTCTCAACATCATTTGCTGAAGACACTCTTTTGTTTTGTTTTGTTTATTGAATAGTCTTTCCTGCTTTGTCAAAATTAGTTGGCCATGTATTTGTGGGTCTTTTTCTGGGTTCTCCATTCTGTTCCATTGATCTAGGTATCTTTTTTTTGTACCACTACCATACTCTCTTGATGATTACAGATAATATAGTCTGTAATATAGCTTGAAGTCCCGAATTGTGATGCCTCTAGCTTTGGTTTTCTTTTTCAACATTACTTTGACTATTCGGGGTCTTTTCTATTTCCATACAAATTTTAGTATTGTTTTTTCTAGCTCTTGAAGAATGCTGGTGTTATTTTGATAAGAATTGCATTGAATATGTAGATTGCTTTGGGTAGTATCAATATTTTAACAATATTTGTTCTTTCAATCCATGAGCATGTAATGTTTTTCCATTTTTTTCTTTTTTTTGGTGCTTTCTTCAATTTCTTTCATAAACTTTCTATAGTTTTCAGGGTATACATTTTCACCTTTTTGGTTTGGTTTGTTCTTAGGTAATTTGTGTTTCCTGCTGTAATTGTAAATGAGATTGATCCCTTGATTTCTCTTTCTGCTGCTTTGTTATTGGTGTATAGAAATACAACTGATTTCTGTACACTGACAAAACACGTGATACTTTAAATCTGTCCTGGATTTGTTTTTATCATTAGCATGCAGCTTTTGTATTGTAACATACAATGAATTAGAGGGAAGACACAGCATCTTAAAAGCCTATATGACCTGGCATTTCTGCTCACCATATAGGATGCTATCTTGCTCAAGCTATGGGTCTTGAGAGTCACACCAGAATTATGCAAAACAAAAGAAATAAATAAAAACTCCTTTAGAAAAGAAAATTTCTAAAGTTAATTCCTATTGTGATGATGTGTGCTATCTGGAGATACCAGAGTTAGAATGTTATTTTGTTTTGTGATAACTTTAGTTACCCCTGTGGAGATAAGTTTCATTCTGCTGCACAAATAAAGTTGATGAATAATGGCATTCATCTGGCAGATAATATTTTGATTAATTGTGTGACTTCAATAAAATGGTGCAATGCTTAAAATAAACTACTATAGATTCTTATAAGTTTTCAGGTAATCCTTGAGTCACACACACACACACACACACACACACACACACATTCATGTTCTCATTTTTAGTGCAAAGAATAGATTGTTTTTTAATAGTTCACTACTATAACAAAGAAATCTATAGAAATGACAAAAAATAAATGCTGCTTAGATTGAACAAAATTATCACCATATTGTGACTGGTGATTGGACAGAAGAGATGATAGAATAACAGAAGATATGAGGCTTAATCTCTCCTTTTATGGAGAAAGAAATGTGATTCCTAGTCCCAAGAACAGGAAGTTTGGATAATTATGTTTTCTACACTAATTTATCTTATAATAGGAACTGATAGTTGGTATTCTTTTTTTTTATTCTATTTATTTATTTATTTTTTTATGTCTTTTATTTTTTTAATTTTTTTTAATGAAATTTATTGACAAATTGGTTTCCATACAACACCCAGTGCTCATCCCAAAAGGTGCCCTCCTCAATACCCATCACCCACCCTCTCCTCCCTCCCACCCCCCATCAACCCTCAGTTTGTTCTCAGTTTTTAACAGTCTCTTATGCTTTGGCTCTCTCCCATTCTAACCTCTTTTTTTTTTTTTCCTTCCCCTCCCCCATGGGTTCCTGTTAAGTTTCTCAGGATCCACATAAGAGTGAAACCATATGGTATCTGTCTTTCTCTGTATGGCTTATTTCACTTAGCATCACACTCTCCAGTTCCATCCACGTTGCTACAAAAGGCCATATTTCATTTTTTCTCATTGCCACGTAGTATTCCATTGTGTATATAAACCACAATTTCTTTATCCATTCATCAGTTGGTGGACATTTAGGCTCTTTCCATAATTTGGCTATTGTTGAGAGTGCTGCTATGAACATTGGGGTACAAGTGGCCCTATGCATCAGTGCTCCTGTATCCCTTGGATAAATTCCTAGCAGTGCTATTGCTGGGTCATAGGGTAGGTCTATTTTTAATTTTCTGAGGAACCTCCACACTGATTTCCAGAGAGGCTGCACCAATTTGCATTCCCACCAACAGTGCAAGAGGGTTCCCGTTTCTCCACATCCTCTCCAGCATCTATAGTCTCCTGATTTGTTCATTTTGGCCACTCTGACTGGCGTGAGGTGATACCTGAGTGTGGTTTTGATTTGTATTTCCCTGATAAGGAGCGACGCTGAACATCTTTTCATGTGCCTGTTGGCCATCCGGATGTCTTCTTTAGAGAAGTGTCTATTCATGTTTTCTGCCCATTTCTTCACTGGGTTATTTGTTTTTCGGGTGTGGAGTTTGGTGAGCTCTTTATAGATTTTGGATACTAGCCCTTTGTCCGATATGTCATTTGCGAATATCTTTTCCCATTCCGTTGGTTGCCTTTTAGTTTTGTTGGTAGTTTCCTTTGCTGTGCAGAAGCTTTTTATCTTCATAAGGTCCCAGTAATTCACTTTTGCTTTTAATTCCCTTGCCTTTGGGGATGTGTCGAGTAAGAGATTGCTACGGCTGAGGTCAGAGAGGTCTTTTCCTGCTTTCTCCTCTCAGGTTTTGATGGTTTCCTGTCTCACATTTAGGTCCTTTATCCATTTTGAGTTTATTTTTGTGAATGGTGTGAGAAAGTGGTCTAGTTTCAACCTTCTGCATGTTGCTGTCCAGTTCTCCCAGCACCATTTGTTAAAGAGGCTGTCTTTTTTCCATTGGATGTTCTTTCCTGCTTTGTCAAAGATGAGTTGGCCATACGTTTGTGGGTCTAGTTCTGGGGTTTCTATTCTATTCCATTGGTCTATGTGTCTGTTTTTGTGCCAATACCATGCTGTCTTGATGATGACAGCTTTGTAGTAGAGGCTAAAGTCTGGGATTGTGATGCCTCCTGCTTTGGTCTTCTTCTTCAAAATTCCTTTGGCTATTCGGGGCCTTTTGTGGTTCCATATGAATTTTAGGATTGCTTGTTCTAGTTTCGAGAAGAATGCTGGTGCAATTTTGATTGGGATTGCATTGAATGTGTAGATAGCTTTGGGTAGTATTGACATTTTGACAATATTTATTTTTCCAATCCATGAGCAGGGAATGTCTTTCCATTTCTTTAAATCTTCTTCAATTTCCTTCAGAAGCTTTCTATAATTTTCAGCATACAGATCCTTTACATCTTTGGTTAGATTTATTCCTAGGTATTTTATGCTTCTTGGTGCAATTGTGAATGGGATCAGTTTCTTTATTTGTCTTTCTGTTGCTTCATTGTTAGTGTATAAGAATGCAACTGATTTCTGTACATTGATTTTGTATCCTGCAACTTTGCTGAATTCATGTATCAGTTCTAGCAGACTTTTGCTAGAGTCTATCGGATTTTCCATGTATAAGATCATGTCATCTGCAAAAAGCGAAAGCTTGACTTCATCTTTGCCAATTTTGATGCCTTTGATTTCCTTTTGTTGTCTGATTGCTGATGCTAGAACTTCCAGCACTATGTTAAACAGCAGCGGTGAGAGTGGGCATCCTTGTCGTGTTCCTGATCTCAGGGAAAAAGCTCTCAGTTTTTCCCCGTTGAGGATGATGTTAGCTGTGGGCTTTTCATAAATGGCTTTTATGATCTTTAAGTATGTTCCTTCTATCCCGACTTTCTCAAGGGTTTTTATTAAGAAAGGGTGCTGGATTTTGTCGAAGGCCTTTTCTGCATCGATTGACAGGATCATATGGTTCTTCTCTTTTTTTGTTGTTAATGTGATGTATCACGTTGATTGATTTGCGAATGTTGAACCAGCCCTGCATCCCAGGAATGAATCCCACTTGATCATGGTGAATAATTCTTTTTATATGCTGTTGAATTCGATTTGATAGTTGGTATTCTAATAGGATGTTTAAACATTACACTGATTCATATAGTAGAAGCATTGATAAGAAATTATTTGAATTCATTTTATTCTGTATTTAATCTCCATGCCTGACAAAAACTTGGACTGAGGTCTTGGATATTTTTTCAGTAAAGTACTGATCTACCGCTGAAGGCTCAAAGGTAGAACAAGTATTTTTTGATCCTTTAGGATTTTCCACCAATTCCCTTTGACAATTATTTGGGAATATTGTTTTAGGAGGAACAGTGGCTCAGGTTTGCTGATAGTAAATCTGTGAATCATCCTTTTATAAAGAAAACTAAAATCCCAAATATTATTTTCAAAATCTTTTATTGAAATATATTTTAGTAACTTCCTGCCTTTCTGCTATTTCTCCATACTATGTGATTCTTTCTAACATGTATATTTCATATAATAAATATGTTTGTAAAAATTTATTTGTAATTTATATTTGGATGACTTTGATAATGTTAAGAATGAATCATGTGGTCTAAACATTTATAGGAACATTATTAATCCATATTAAATGTTATATGTAATGTATCAGATAGCATACAATATTGTATTTTATTTGTATTGTATTATAAAGCTATTGCTTTGTAAATCAAAAAGCAAATGCCAAGAAAGATCAATATAATTTTGATGAAGAATAAGAAGTTGGTGGATTTCTAATATTAAGATATTTATGAAACCAGAATAACTAATGTAATTATGTTATTGGTGCAAGGATAAACAAAGAGACTAATAGTAACTCCATGGAAACCATCAATCTTGGTAGAAGATTGTGTTGAAGTCGTGTGCCTATTTATATAAATTGACCTCAGTTCCTGACCATGCCCAAAGACCGACTGTTGGTACCTAAACTATGATTTTTAGTCATGTATGATGCCACAGGCTTGTCATGTCAGACATCTGCAATCTAGATTGTACACCAACCCTCAAATTGTACCAAGGTATGGATTGGTTGTATATGCTTAGCTGAAAGAATACTGCTGGATCCAAGTTTTTGTCATTATAATTCAGTTTCTGATATTTCCAGGTGAGGAGATTGTGCTTCCTTAATAATGTTGCCTAAATACTCCAGCTTGGCTGAATGTTTGGGCTCTGCTCCAGAATAGGATGGGTGATAAGAGAAAGTCTATACCTGCTTCTGCTCCTCTCTCCATGCTTCAGCAGATCTGGTGTGTAGTTTGGCCATTTGTCTTTAGTTGACAGATATATATGACCCTAGTAAAATATCTTATTTTGGGGGTACCTGAGAGGCTCAGTCACTTAAGCATGACTTTAGCTTGGGTTACAGTCTCACAGTTCATGAGTTCAAGTCCGCATTGGGCTCTGTGCTGACAGTTCAGAGCCTGGAGCCTGCTTCAGATTCTGTCACTCTGTCTCTCTCTCCCTCCTCCCTTCCCACTCTGTCTCTCTTTCTCAAAAAGAAACGTCGTGTGTGTGTGTGTGTGTGTGTGTGTGTGTGTGTGTGTGTATATTGGCCCCTGGATGGCTCAGTTAGTTAAGTGTGTGACACTGGATTTCAGCTCAGGTCATGATCTCACAGTTCGTGAGTTTGAGCTCCTCATTGGTCTCCATGCCAACAGCAAGGAGTCTGCTTGGGATTCTCTCTTTCCCTTTCTCTGCACCTCTCTGCTCATGTTCTCTCTTTCTCTCAAAATAAATAAATAAAACTTAAAAAATTTAATATATTATTTATAAACTTTGAGGTACACAATTCATAAGAATATGTAAAGAACTTGTACCCCCCAAAAAATAACCCATAGAAAAAAGTCAAATATATGAGCACACATTTAACAGAAGAGGAACCACATATGACCAACAAAGATAAAAAGTTATGTTCAGCAGTATTGATGATAAGTTAAATATAAATCAAGACCACAACACTAAGCCATCATCACACTTTCTGTGGCAATAAACACATAAATATCGCAAGTTTCAAGACTTAAGAGGATTTGAATTCACAGGTCTCTTATGTATTGACAATGGGAATATAAACTGTTACCATTACCTTGGAAAAAAGTTCAGAATTATCTCATATCTCTGAACATTTGTGTATTCTACAAGTTCAGTCTTTCATATATATATATATATATATATATATATATATATATGTATATCAACAAATGTCTCACACATTGTGTTATTTTCATTTTCCCCAGATATAGACATCAAAACAAGGATTCAAGTGCATTTGCTTTATGTGAGATGCAATCCTTAGAAACCCCAGTAGTGAAGTGAATAATTAAGACAGGGAAGGGAAGGACACAAATAAATGATACATTATCAAGGAAGTTACCACTGTAATTAACTGAGAATATATTCCTGTAGGGAAGTCTAGGGCAGTATAAAACTCTTGAGCACAAATCCCAGAAATATCTCAACTGAGAAACAAAGAAAATGAATATCTATACAATTTTCATCAGTTGTCATGTGAGCACTACCCTCTGTCTTGCTGTGTAACGGGACAGAACAGGCACCTGCTTCCAGAGAAAGGCTTTACCAAAGAAAAAAATAAGTAAAATATAATCCTTCCTAATAGTGATGTGGGAAAAATAAACCAAGGAAAAGTAACTAGGAGTGCTGAGATTTTCAATTTTTAAAAAAGTGGTCAGTGAAGGATTCCTTTCAGTAGTGACATGTGAGCAGATACCTGAAGAAGGAGAAGGAATGAGCTCTGGAAATATATGAGAGAAAATGGCCCTAGGCAGAACTCTAATCTGTGGTTTCAGAGACTGGAATAAAGAGAGGAAGGTGGATGCAGAAAAAAAGAAAGAAGGAAAGAAAGAACAAAAGGAAGAAAGAAAAAGAAAGAAAAGAAAAGAAAGAAAGAAAGAAAGAAAGAAAGAAAGAAAGAGAAAGAAAGAAAGAAAGAAAGAAAGAAAGAAAGAAAGAAAGAGAAAGAAAGAAAGAAAGAAAGAAAGAAAGAAAGAAAGAAAGAAAGAAAGAAAGAAAGAAATCAAGGAGCTTTTGAAGGCTTCAGCACAGCACTGACAGAGGCAGGCTTACCTTTTAAAAGGGACACTCTGGTTGTTCTGTAGTGGGGTCGAAAGAACATTCAAGAGGATTTTGCAATAGATTAGGGAGAAATTATATTGATTTGTACCAAAGTGGTAGCAATAAAACTGGTGGAAGTCATTTAATTATAGACAAGGAGGATAATGAAGGGGTTGTCTTTAGATGCATAGACAATTTATCTGTCATAATGAAAGGTAAAGGAGAGTGGAGGTACACAGATACTAGAAGTGAGTGGAGGAGGTCTGTGTGGGAGGAGAGGGAGAGGTGGGTTAGAAGCTATGTGGATTTCCCCCGGTATTTTGCCAACAAAATATGAAACAAAGTTTTTAGCTGATGGTAAGAAATATGGAAGATGTTCTAAAGTATGGAGGAGAGAAGGGCAGGTATGAAATGGTCTCTAACAAAGTAGAAAATGGAATGGATTAGAGCAGTGTTTTTTATAGTACCTATGGTGAAGTGTAATATTTTGCTTTTTCATTTTGCTCTAAATTTCTAATTTCTCACTAGTATCTAAACCACCATAAAAATTATTTGGAGAATGAAATAAAAGGCATACAACATACAAATCCATTTTTATTATTATCTTTCATGACATTATTTTGTCAAATTGGCACATTTTATAAAAGATAACTATTGATTTCTGTACTGACCTTTACATAGCACTTGATTAGGAAAGTGTGGAAGGACTAGTAGCTAGACTAAGGTCCCACTTGATGTTATGAATTTTAAACATAAGTGTGATTTGATATGTTTCAGATGTTTAATACTATTCACCACCATAATCTTTGGTGAGCAGTATGATAATGTATACTTTAAAATTTTTCCCAATATTTGATATTGCAGTTCTGTTTCTGACTTCTGTGACTGAAATGAAGATAAATATATGCAGATATGTGTATATTACAATGTGGATTTTAAATGTGTGATATTTTATATTAGGATTTTGGATAAATAAATCATACAATCGTCTCATTGTGAATTATACAACTACTTCACAAAGAAAAAAAAATGCAACAACTTTACAAACCTTATGTTAACTTTGTTAAAGAGTTTGAAGAAACTATATTTAAGATAACCTTCTTGGGGCACCTGTGTGGCTCCGTGGGTTAAGCCTCTGACTTCGGCTCAGGTTATGATCTCACAGTCTGTGAGTTTGAGCCCCGTGTGGGGCTCTGTGCTGACAGCTCAGAGCCTGGAGCTTGCTTATGATTCTGTGTCTACTTCTCTCTCTGCCCCTCCCCAACTTGTGCTCTGTCTCTCTATATCTCTCAAAAAATAAATAAATGTAAACAAATTTTTTAAGATAACCTCCTTTTCCATAAATCGTATATGTATTCAGAAATTTTGAAAATACACATTATAAACAAAAGTATTATCAGTGATTTGGAATTTGAGGTCAAGTAATTTTCTTATTTCCTGAATATTACATAGTATTCCAATATTCACGTTTTCACATAATTCACATAAGGGGTGCCTGGGTGACTCACTCGCTGAAGCATCTAACTTTTAATTTTGGTTCGGGTCATGATCTCAAACTTCATGAAATGGAGCCCCGAGTCAGGCTCTGTGCTGACTTCATGGTGCCTGCTTGGGATTCTGTCTCTTCCTCTCTCTCTGCCCCTCTTTTGCTCTCTCTCTCTCTTCCTCTCTCTCTCAAAGTAAATAAATAAAGATTAAAAAAAGAAAGAGAACGGTTATCCCATAGAATGGACTAATTATTTGCAAATCACATATCTGAAAAGGACTTGTATCTGGAATATAAAAAGAACACTTAAAATGCAATAATAAAAGGACAATCAAATTATTAAGTGGGCAAAGAATTTGAATAGACATTTCCCCAGAATATTTGGCAAGTGACCAGTAAGAACATAAAAAGGACACTATGCTCAGTGAAATAACTCAGACAGAGACAAAAAGTAGATTCTGTTTTATTAGGACTGGAAGTGTTGCAAGGTTTTGCTAAGGATACAGCATTTCTTTGGAGAAGGATGAAATATAGAAATTGATGTGGTGATGGTTGTACAGCTCTATAAAATACTAAAAATCATTAGATTTTACATATTATATGGGTGAACTGAATTGTATATGAATTATGTATCAATAAAGCTATTCCAAACTATGTTTACAAATATGTATTAAACATGATATGCACTGTGCAAGTTACTGGGATTCAAAAATAAGAAAAAAACATAGTTCTATAGTCTTAGAGGTGTCATATGATAGGAAGAAACTTTCTTAAACAGAAATAACACATGCATTTTTAATTGTTTAAACTTAGGTTTACAAGCTTTTAGTGTTGTGTACTTCATATGCATTTAGTTTTCAGCTGTGTGGGTGTTTTTAAAAATAATCTATTATAGGGTCATACTTCTTTCTGTGTGTACTCAGGACTACTTCCTCCAGTCTAAGTGGCTTTATTTGAAGTGCATAAATCTAAGACAGGTGAAATTCTAATCTGGTTTCTTTTCTCCTGTGTTTTGTGAACTCTTTCTCTGCCCCTGTCCCTCTGCCTGTCACATTTCAGAACAAGCCACACTAGTTCTATTAAAATGTAATTCTATGTATGGGTTACCTCTCTCTCAAGGTAGATTGCTAAAATTTCATTATAACATTGCCATAACAAGGATTCTCACGGCTTCTTATTAAATCTCTGGCTGGAAAGTTCCAAATTAAATTTTTGTTGTTTATATTGTTAAACCTCATACTTCTTAGTTAATTCCTTCCATACTTTACTGTGATCTTCTCTGACATTTTCTTACTGTGTTAGAATCTGAGAACAGTTTACCTTCTGAACAATTTACAGCCATGTGGTTAAGAGTTTCCTGATCTGACAGCCTTGTTGTATATTACACCTGTTTATTTGCAAAGAGGCATGAGTGGTTCATTATCCATGAAATCATAAATGAAATATATTTATAGGCTGTCACTCTGTGCCTCATACTGAAGTATTCACTACTTTTAAATCACTATATTCTATGTTTCTTCCCATTAAAAGCTTATGATCTAAAACAATTCCTTAAGCCACAAGGGAGAATTTAGTTCAATACTTTATATAAAGGATGTGCACTACATAAAATATAGTGACAGAAAAAATGCCAAACTGTCAACACTCTCTCAGTGTATAAGAAACTCAGGCTCATGTGTAGCTAGCGAATGATTGGGAGCTCCAGAGTCACCATTTTATGGATTATGAATTAGTGTTGTGTTTAATGAAAATAAACTGTGAAATACTGAAAATACTTTCTTCCCAAGTCTCTATCCCTAGAATCTGTGAATGCTACCTAATATGGAAAAAAAAAAAAAAGATTCTGCAGATGTGATTATGTTAAGGCTGAGGAGATTATCCTGGATTATCCAGATGGGCCATAAATGAAATCACAAGTATCTTTCCAAGAGGTAGCCAGAGGGAGATTTGACATAGAAAAGGAAGCAAAGTGACCATGGAGACAGAGGTTGAACTTAATAAGAATGCCTGCATTCACCAGAAACTCAGGGAGTGAATTATCTTCTAGAGACTCTGGAGTGAGAACAGCCCTCCTAACACCTTGATTTTAGTCCCCTAAAATTCAGTTTTGAGTCTGACCTCCAAAATCATATAAATGTTTTAAATTAAGAGCAAGGGATAGTTATCTCATTGACTTTTTTTCCCCTTTGGATTAAAGCTTCAGGTCACAAATAATTTCATAAGCTACATTTTTATGTTTATCTATTGCTAGGGTATTTTGTAAGTAAAAACAACCTACTTTGTCACTCTGCCTTAAATGATGCATGTGTATTAATAATGTTATAAAATATTAATTTTTAATTCATCACTTTTTTTCCTAATGAGACCCATGAGAAGACTCTAATTTATGCAGAGATCTCTTTTTAAGTTATTATTAAATTTTAAAACACGCTTTCAATGTGTTTGAATTAACATAAAAATGCAAATTTATTATTCATTAGTAAAAATATATATGTTTTAATGTTTTTAAAGAATGGATCAGATTTTTGTTTCTTTTTTAAGATCGTGTACGGTGAAAACACTTTTTCATAATTAACATCACACTATTTTAGACCTGGAAATGTCTCTAGACATTTTTAAGTCATTCATGGTACAGATGAAGAAACTGCAACCTAGAGAAAATGTGTAGTTTATTTTATTGATGTGCTATAGAAAAAAATGATGCAAAAATTATAACATCATATTGTACCTTGAGAGACATTGTAGTTTTTTTTGTTTGTTTTGTTTTGTTTTGTTTTGTTTTGTTTTTAAGGGGAGGGACGGGCAGAGAGGGGGAGAGAGAGAATCTTAAGCTGGCTCAATGCCCCAGGCAGAGCCTGACTTGAGATTTGATCTCACAACTGGGAGATCATGACCTGAGCTAAACTCAAGAGTCAGACACTGAACTGACTGAGCCACCCAAGAACCCCGAGAGACATTATAATTTAAAAAATTTTTTTTTAACTTTTATTTATTATTGAGAGACAGAGAGACACAGAGCGTGAGCAGGGGACGGGTAGAGAGAGGGGGAGACAAAGAATCTGAAGTAGGCTCCAGGCTCTGAGCTGTCAGCACAGAGCCGGACTCAGGGCTCTAACTCACAAACTGCGAGATCATGACCTGAGCCGAAGTCGGTCGCCTAACCAACTGAGCCACCCAGGCGCCCCAAGAGAGACATTATAATTTTAAAGCAAATAAAAATAAAGTCAGAATGAATACAGCAGTTTCCTAAGTTAGGCAGAGCTTGGTTTTTGTATACATGGTAGGATTCACAGTTTCATCGGAAATCTTTCTAATACTGGGACACCTGGCTAGCTCAGTTAGTAGATCTCAGGGTCGTGAGTTTGAGCCCCACATTTGGGCATAAAACTCACTAAAAAAATCCTTCTAATACTAATTATTTCACAAGTAGGATCTATTTATTTGAAGATAGTACCTAAATGATTTCTAAAAGTAAGTGAGTCCTGTGAAAGGAGGCTTATCAGTATATTAGATGACAATAGAGTAACATGAAGTAAAAATTAACCCGAGCTTCACTCTATGAATGCCTCAACTTTTCAGGAAGAGATAAACATTAATTGAAAAGGTATATATGCTTCTCTGTTCTACTAACTACTACTAGTGTCTGAATTATAGTGTTTAGGCCAATACGAACAAGAAAAAGGAGTAACTGTCATTTTCCTTTAGGAGCTGCATTGTGACAGGAGCGGAGTATGCTTTCTCACATCTTTTCTTCACTTCTATCTTTCTGCAACCAGGCTGAGACTTGAAATCACAATAACCACTAAGAAGAAGGTAAGAATAGGGTAGGGAGTGTCTGAGGAGAGGGAGGAGAGAGACTGTGAAGAAGTATCATAATAATATTGGTAGAGGTTTATGCCACAAGCTAAGACACTCCTGTGAGGACAGAAAAGAAGAACTCGGAGAACATTTCATAGGGTTACTTTTTTTTTTTTGTATCAGTTCAGAGTTGCAGAATTCCAGGAGTGGGGGCAGAGGAGATATCTTTACTTATTACAGGGAAAAAAATTAGGAGTTGTGTACATGAACTTGAACTTAAAATTTTAATATAAGACTAATCCATGAAAAGTAGAAATAATTTCCATCTAATTATTTGGTCTCTGGACTAATAGCAAATCTGAGTATATTTAGATTTGTGTTTGATCACTAAAGAGAAAATAACACAGAAAACAAAAACAAAAACAAAAAAACAAAAAAAAACAACAAAAAAAGAAAAGCCACTGAAAGCCTCAAGTAGGTTATAGATCCGAAAATGGACCTCACTTTTTAGCATAACCTTTCAATAACTGGTGGATTCATATGCTATATTGGCTGCCTATTTCACCTGCTGCATACCAAGTTAGGAATTTTGCTGGTAAAATAGCAAAGAAAGATTATTTGTGTATTTTCTTTATAATCCAGCAGTTTAGTTATGTGAGGGACATATTCATTTCTGTACAATATTTTTATTTAAAAAATTATATACAATTTTGCATTATATAATGTCCTCTCTCCATTTATACACATGCAAGAAACTAAAAAATGAGTTAATGAGAGTAATGAAGAAAAAAAAAAAGAATGTATTTTAACAGGTAGTGTGAACCAAAAATTTAACAAAACCTAAGAAGGTAAACAAAATAAAATAAGTAACAACTTACCTTGTAAAATATATATCCATATATTTATGTGGCTAATATTAAAACAAATGATAGGGCAAATGCTACAGGATAAAGCTTTCTATTAATTTCATTTCATAAGTGTTCCCCACCCACCCAGTGCTAGACACACCATGTTCCTGAGGCTGAGAGGAAGTCTGTGGAGGAACATAAAGATGGTCCACATAACTCAAATTTACTTTATTCCAACCAGAAATTGGAATTGATAAGCACTGAAGGGAAAAAAGAAGATGACATGTGTTTTTCTGTGGAAATTGGATGATGAGGGAATCGGTAGAGGACAAGTAAATGTAAGTAAATTCTCCATGATTCATTAGACAGTTGTCCAATGTACAAAAACACTCTTCTCAGAATGCTAAGATTTGTTCACACCTTTGTGGAGTGAATAGATTACCAGCCTTGTGAACTGACTATGGAAGGAAGAGAGAAGACCCATCATCTAGGCTCTACTGTGCCTGTTTTTGGTTCAGTCATACTTTGCACTTCCCACTTTTTTGCAACCCATTCCTAAGCACAGTCTATGAAATTAAAGGTATAAGTGGAAGCAACTGAGTCTGAAATTAAATTGGAAAGGTCAAATGTTTAAATATATATTTTCAAACACACTCCACCCAATATACTCTTAGAAAGTGGTAAGGGCTTATTCGTAGGAGGAAATACGTTTCCTATTGCAGCTGTAACAAATTACCACAAACTTAGCTACTTAATACAATGTAAAAATTTGCTGTCTTACAGTTCTTGAGGTCAGAAATCTGAAGTAGCTCTTTTTTAAAAAATGTTTTTAATGTTTATTTATTTTTGAGAGAGAAAGAGACAGAGTGCAGGGGAATGGGGGCAGAGGAGAAGGGGCAGAGAGAGAGGGAGACACAGAATCTGAAGTAGGTCTCAGGCTCTGAGCTGTCAGCCCAAGCCCAATGTGGGGCTCAACTTCGTGAACTGCAAGATCTTGACCTAAGCCGAAGTCCAGCGCTTAACCAACTCAGCCACCCAGGTGCCCCTTAAAGATTATGTTCCTTGGGGAATCTCTAGAGGAAGATCTGTTCCTTGTCTTTTCCATGTTTGAGTTGCTGCCCTCATTACTTGGCTTCTAGCTGCATTTCTCTAATGGTTCCTCCATTATCACATTCCTTCCCCTCTTCTGTCTGTTGTCACATCAGCTTCTTTGCCTTCTCTGACCCTTCTGCATCATTCTTATAAAGATCCTTGTGATGACAATGGGTTTACTCGATAATCCAGGATAATCTTTCTATGTTAAGATCCCTAACTAAATCACATCACTTTTGCCATGCAAGGTAACATTTCTGCAAGTTTGGGTGGGATAGGATGTGGACATTTTGGGGAAGGGAGGAATGGGTCATTAGTCAGTCTACCACAGTGGGCATCAGTAGGGAGAAGTGGATAATATGAAAGCAAACAACATAAAAGTGTAAAAATACTTCATCATAGATACAAGAAGGCAGCATAATGATTATAACATGACAAAGACAAGTAAGATATCTTTATGAAAGGAAATAATTTCTTTTAAAAAATAAGAATTTCTCCAGTTTTTGTGCAACAAAAAGACTTAAGTAGAAAAATCTTTAAAAGTTTCAATATGAAATGAGAATATAATTAAAAAAAGAAATATATCACCTGAAGAAATATTGAGCAAAAAGCATCATTGAAAGCTTATTGTGATAAGCTAAAGATGTGTAGTGAAAAATTTTAAATGAAACAATTACACACAGACAACCAAGATTTACAGTTAATAAGTCAATAAAGAAGATAAAATGGAATATAAAATTATTAAATTAATTTCAGAATTTAGAAAAAACACAAGTTAGACACAAAGAAAATAAGCAAGTTTATTTAAAGATAGTTTATTGAATTTCAACTATATTAAAAATTAAGTGTAAATGGAATAAGGCCCCATTAGGAAGTAGAAATAGATTAGAAGAAAAAATAATTTACTATATGCTTCCAGAAGAAATCCACATAAATATAAAAATAGAACTATGTTAAAAAATAAAAATTAAAAAAATTAAAAAATTAAAAATGCAACTAGGTTAAAATAAGGGGATGTAAAATGATATATCATTATAACATTTTTCTAAATAAAGAGTGGCTATATTAATATGAAAGTGGATTTCAAAGAAAAGAATATTATTAGAGACAAAAAGTCCATTTTATAATAAAGAAAGGTATTACTATATCATTGCAATCATAAAATTATTTATTTATTTTTATTTTAAGTAATCTCTACATCTAACAATGGCCTCGAACACAATCCCAAGATCAAGAGTCACATGCTCTACTGACTGAGTTAGCCAGGCACTCCCGAATCATAACTCTTAACCATCATAACTCTTTATGCATGTAACAACAGAGTTTCTGAGAATATGAAGAAAAAGAAGATAAAACTGCAAGGAGAAATAGAAAAGTCCATAATTATAGGCTAATATTTCAATATCCTATATTCTACAATTAATAAAGCAAATAGACAAAAATCAGTGAGTGTGCATAATATTAAACAAAATTGTTAACACAACCCAGTTGATATTTAAATAGCAGTCACCCAATAATGGCAGAATACACATTGTTTTGCAGGTCCCCATAGAACATGCACCAAAATAGTCCGTAAACTGTATTTTAAAGCAATTCTCTAAACTATTTTGATTTCTGTATTTTCACAAGTCTGCTTCTTCAGATTTTTTTCC
Organism: Prionailurus bengalensis; assembly: GCF_016509475.1. Classification (NCBI taxonomy): domain Eukaryota; kingdom Metazoa; phylum Chordata; class Mammalia; order Carnivora; family Felidae; genus Prionailurus; species Prionailurus bengalensis. Next base: position 149,420,320 of record NC_057343.1, on the reverse strand, counting down.
ATTCTTTGAATTAAGTGATACCCTTTTTTTCTTTTTTTTATACTTTTGTCATATTTAGTTTTTGTTGCTTACAGATAAACAATCAGAACTGTTCAAGGTGTCAATTGTGTATACCGTTGGAAATATTAAATACAGGGGCACAAATTTAGGTCAGGACCCAGGAAAAAGTGCTTTGTAAGAGAGACATTTGGGTATCAAATCAAGGGAGTGAGTAGGATTTCTGACAGAGAAACATACATATATAACACAAAATACTGGAAAAATGCCCAAGATGTAAATGCTTGACAAATTATTAAGGTCAAGTAACTTCACACATAACATAAATGCATGATATTCTATATGTTAACAGCAGAAATAACCTTATGTTTTTTTGGGTTTTTTAAATATTTTTAACATTTATTCATTTTTGAGAGACAGAGAGACAAAACATGAGCGAAGGAGGGGCAGAGTGAGAGGGAGAAACAGAATCTGAAGCAGGCTCCAGGCTCTGAGCTATCAGCACAGAGCATGACCCAGGGCTCGAACTCACGAACCATGAGATTCTGACCTGAGCCAAAGTTGGATGCTTAACCAACTGAGCCACCCAGGCACCCCATGTTTTATTTAAACTAAACAGTCTTCTGGAATCATGAATTTTCTAGATCTGATCTTGACCAAATATACATACATATAGACCAACTAAAAGCAGGGAACAGAAAACTTTGATTCTAAACACACCCTAAACTGATTTTCTGAACCTTAGAGACATATATATCTTTACCTTACCCTTATTAAAAAAACAAAAACAAAAACTAAAACTAAAACAAAAAAAGTGGTATCTGAATTATGTAGATATGCAATATGCTCTTTTGGTAGTCTATTTTTGAACATTATTTTTCTTTTATGCCTTATTAAAACACAACAAACAAAAAAATTAAAAACTCATAACAAACATGATAACCATCCAACAAAAACTGAAGTTTCACACAAAGCAGTATGAGAAACAGATAACTTGTTAGTGTGTAAGTTAACTTTCAATTATAGTTTGAAGCATCAGTCTCTTTGCTAATGACTCTGTACTCTGTTTTTCTCCTTCAAAATTTTACCTTTCACTTACACAGCGTCAAAAAAAACTAAATCAATATAGACAAGATATTAGTGCTTTCTCCACTTCAGAAATGCAATTTAAATTCCATTATTTTTGTGACAACTACTAAAATGTCATGATAAAAAAGAATGATAGTAATTACTTAGCATTGCCAGATTATGTTTTATCAGCATTCTGTAAAATCCAGTCTCTATAAAATCTATTGTTTTTTTGTGGTCATTATCTTTTATAAGATTTTGAGGAGTCATTTTCATTTTTTAATACCCCAGGACATGACAAAATATTTCTTCCCATATTTGTTCCCACTATCTTTGAAATAGTTTTGCATATTGCTGCTATAATATGCCATTAATTACAGCTACCTTAATCACTTTCAATTACTTTTAATATGATAAAATTCTATGTTGTGGAATTCTTGAAGAGTTTAATAAGGCATCATTCAGCTAGGTTAAATATCCTAAGATAACATTAATTATCTGATTTAAACCTGCAGAGCAAAGACACTTAGATGAGGTTCAGGTTAAAAATTGTTGTTCAAGTATTTACTCATGTATTTATTCAAGGAGGAGATGGGTATTGTAGAGTGAGAGAGACAAAGGATTGAGAAAAGAGAAAATATAAATGTATCAGCTCCAAGACATCTTGAATGATAAAGAGCAAAGGTCTTGCCTTGTTTTCCATTTTAATTATGAATTACCCTGGAATAACTTTGATTGTATAATTTTAAGGAAGACATTTAATGGGTATGACTATTTAGCATTTATATATTTATATAGCCTTTCTATCTTCCACACACTTAACTAATCTTTAAAACACCCTTGTGAGACAGATAAATATTATTATACCTATTTGACACATAAAGAAACAGATACACAAAGAAAGGTTAAGTACTACATATTTTATTTTACAAGCAATGAAATGGCAATATGGAAATCAGAAATCCCAAATACAATGAGATCTTACACTTGACTTTAATTCTCCATATTAGGTCAACAACTACTTAGACTATACTGCTACAGAAAGAGTGGGTCTGGCCATGAGGCAGTGACCAATAGCTCTTGCTTGGAGGAGTGAAGAAATAATTAACAATAGCTTAATAATAATAGTAGGGTCATTTAAATATGAAGGAGAATCCCAACATCAGTAGGTATGTTTTCCCTTCTCCTCTCCTGTGCTGGGTGAAGGGAACGCAGCACCATTTTTCTGGGACTAAAGTCTCTCACCTATGGTTTGATTCCCTTTCCCTCCAGACATCCCTGGGAACTCACCCTGCTGTAAGCACTCATGTTTCTCTATTTTCTTGACTTCACTGTTTGTTCTCCAAATCCACGGTATTTATACTTGTTCCATTGACAAACTTCTGAAATACCTTATGAACTTTACAGATCACTGCAACTTATTTATTCATTGTCATTTTAATGTCATGTTTCAAATTTTAAACACTTTTACTTAACAAAAGTTTGGCTTTATATATAGGCAATTAAAAATGAAAAGAAGTCTTTAAAATAAGATACCAATTAGACATGACTATTCACTTTGGATTTTCTTGTTCTAAATTGCCAAAACTTCCTTGCAGGCAAGTGATAGATATGCCAAATATTTAAGAAATATTTAAGAAAAACAATTAAAATTAGTGTCATTAGCGATCATAGCCATGACTTGCTTAGTGATAAAATTTTTAATAGTAATCCTATTAGCAGTTAGGTATTGTAATATGCTCCCTCTCATAGTATACACCTGTTCTATTAGATGAAAATTTAGTAACCACTAATCTGAAAAACACACACACACACACACACACACACACACACACAGATACAACTCTTCCAACCTGAAATTATTATTTTTTTTTATTGAAACCTTATAAATGGCTTTTCTATTTTTCTTTCCAACACTGCCCAATAACTTGAAAGATAAACCATTTTGTTGCTATTTCTTTAGCTTTTTCCAGTATTATGCAATCTAGTTTGACTTTGCTGAAAAATACTTTCAGAGTAGCAAATCACCTTTATCACAAATTTAAATGGCCTTTTTATTCACCATTTTACTCAAATTCTTTATAGTATTTTGTATTATGTGATATAAATACTCAAGTCTCCTCTTACTCCACAGTCCTCCCGGTAACCAAGTTCTATAGTTTCTATTATCATGTTGCGTAACTTTCTTCTGTTAGATTCTCTATACTTCTATCCTGCTTCAAATATCACTTTATTTTGACTGAATTCTGAAATTGGCTTCCTAACTGACCTTGAGCCGCCAATTCACTCTCACAACATCTTAAAACCACCCTCTCCCACCCCTGGAAATTGTATAACATGGTGGTCAAGAACTTAATCTCTGGACATCATTCCTGATATGAATCCTGGCTTTGTCATTTATTAGCTGCTTGTACTTGGGCCAATTACTTGAGGTCTCCTTCCTATGATTTCTTCAACTGAAAATGCTGATGAATGTGAGAAATTCTCATAAAATTGTAGTTGCCATTTTAAGAACTTGATGGATGTTTGCTAATGTTATTCTGACAGGATACAAGCCTGAATATGTGCAATTGATTTGAATTTTTCAAATAATATTGCTTCTGTTGTTTTGTGTTTTACTTTGATATTATAGATTCTTCCCTCTTAGTTTTTTCATGCCTACCACAACTGCAAACTAGGAATATTGTCACTCTCAATATAGTTTTTTTTTTCTTTCCTACCCCATGATTTTTGTCTTGACTTTATTTCTTCTGGATTCCCCTTTTCTTCATCTCTACATCTCAAAAAAAAAATCTTAATTATATTCTGGGTGAAGATATAATGTTACTTTAAAGTGAAATTGGCCCTAAACCAAGCTGGGACTCAACCATGAATTCAGCAAAGTCATGGGATATAAAATCAGGGCACAGAAATTGGTTGCATTTCTGTACACCAATAATGAAGCAACAGAAAGAGAAATCAAGGAATCGATCCCATTTACAATTACACTAAATATACATATTATTATGTAATGTTTCCAACTTGAAAGTCTAGCTCTAAGTTTTGAATCAATTTTCTAGAAAAATACTAAATATTATTGACCTTTAGTTATTATAATCATTTATAACATATATCCCATCTAAAAAGATTTTTGTGTCTTACAATATTTAAAGATATTGGCTTATAGTTTGACTTAAATTCTTAGTAGTAGAGGAAAATATTTTCAGATAGCATTATAGAGTTTATAAGATTACAAACATGAAGCATATAGAAAATATATAAGAGACTAATTGCATGTTTTTTGGGAAAGAGACAATATGTTGAGTAAGTCCCCAGAGATCACCAAAAAACGAAAAAGAAGATGACTAAATTATTAACAAATTGAACTTTATTCTGCCTATCAGAGATTTAGTTCTAGCATTTAATTAATATTATGGGATGATATCTGTTTTGATATGTGAATATTTTTAAATTCCTTGAAGTGTTATTTCTCTGTTATTTTAAAACTGTAGTTCTTCTAATGTTTAAAAATGTTTGCATTTTTCTTTTAGTGATTATCTTTGTAAATAATCCTTACATAATCATCCTTTTAACATCATACCTATCATATGTCTTTTCTAAACTCTTCTATTGCTCTTCTTCCCCCAATTTTAGTCAAGATTAGATTTTTAGTGTTTGTCTTTGTCTTTTATGTACTTAGATTTTATTGCTTGATTTGTCAGCTTTAAATGCTGCCTTATTTTCCCATTGCAAATACTAAGCTGATTCTACTTCCTAACTTAGTGATTTTCACACTTCAATGCACATCAAAATCATCTAAGGAGATTGTTTAAAAAACATTGACCAGACCCTAATCCTACAGATGCTAATGAAGGGCACTTCAGAAACCTTCAGAAATCTGCATCTTTAACAAGCATTGATGGTAATTCTGCTTTGATTGGCTGTAGATACAATTTTTAGTAACATTGACTTAAAATAATATGGCATTAGATTTTAAATTCAGATATTTTTATTCAAATGAAAAAATGAGATTTTCTATACCACATAAAAATAGGCAATCATTTGAATAGGTGAGGATACTTTAGATAGATTAAGTAGGCAAACATTTAAATAGATTGACTAGGCAGAGGTTAAACAAGAAGTTTAGAGTCCATTACTCCATCAGTAAGATTTTTACCTATTTAAATAATACCTTTGAATAATTCACTGAGTATAAAGACTAATAACACAATAATAAAATAGACAAAAGAGCTAAATTAACAAATTGGACACCTCAATTTCTTTTTGAGAAGCGTCTATTTTACTTTATAAGCATTTACTTGAGCGTTCACTGGCCCTTATTTTATAATTTTGGTATTTTGGTTTACTCAAGCCAAAAGAAATAGAAGTTAGCCAGAGGAAAATGAAAGACATTATTACAGAAATTTCACTGTATCATGCATCTGTTTCTTTCAATTTTGGTATTTTCTAACTTTTAAAATACAAACATTCTTCTCAAAAGCAAAATTAGATTTACATGGTACGTGGAAGGAAGCATGATTGGTGTGTGAGGCCTGTTTGATATTAAGATATTAATACCTAAGGAAAGAATAATTCATCTTAGAGTTGTGTTTTCAGTGTAGATGGTTGAACATCTCATCATTTCAAAATATTATCCTAAAATTATCTGAAATATGCTTCCAGTGGAGAATGTATTCACTGTTCTTTTTTTTTCACCAGCCACATTTGATCAGCTACCACTGCACTACCAATGCTCACACTGAGATGAAACATTTCTAACTTCCTCTTTAGTTTAATTCTGTCTTTGAAGACAAAAGAGAGTGAATCAGCTTTTGCTTCCACATGAAAGTACTCCAAATGTTTAAAGATTTCAACCCTGTCTTTATTAAACTTTTACTCTCTTTTATTTTTATGTTATCTATCACTACCTTCTGCAGACATTCCTCATGCTACATAATTTCCAGGTGCTTAAATTGGAGATTAGTTTTCTGTTAAACATTAATTGCTTAGAATTCTTCTTTATTTTACTTTTTAATTTTTTAAAATTCTTTATTTTTGAGAGAGAGACAGCGAGACAGAGTGCGAGTGGGGGAGGAACAGAGAGAGAGGGAGACACAGAATCTGAAGCTGGATCCAATCTCTGAGCTGTCAGTATAGGGCCCAAGTTTGAGGGGCTCAAACTCACAAATTGCAAGATCATGACCGTAGCTGAAGTTAGACACTTACTCAACTGAACCACCTAGGCGCCCCTAGAATTCTTCTTGAAATTGTGTATTTGGAAGTCATCATAATCTCTGACATATAATCTGATCAACAGGATTACTTTTGATTGACAGAATTTTATGCTTTATAAATGCATATTGAGTTTGCTTTAGTTATGCATTTATTCTAGTTATGTGTTAATTAGCTTATTCATTTACTTGCATCTATATAAACCATTGGTGTTTAAACATGAAATCAATTAAAAACCTAATTTGCTTTTACCTCACTGCTGAGACCTTCCAAAACTGTGGTAGTTTTTTGTTTTGTTTTGTTTTTTGTGTTTGGTTTTTTTTTTTTCCCCAGCCTAAGATTCAGTCATTATAGCAAATTCTAAAACATTTCACCTAATTGATTTGGTTTGTGGGACATTCAGCCAGATTATTTTTAATTTTAGCTTTTTGGTCTTTTTGTTTATAAATCTTTTTGTTTATATATCTCTTTGTTTACATATCCTTTCCTAATTTTTTGTCTGTAACTGGTTCATTCATGTATGTTTTAAGATCAGACATGGCTTTCTGACTGACAGAACCACACTTGTTTTAATTGAGTTATATACATCTTTTTTATACTTTTAAAAATAGGGCTGCTATAAAAATACATATTGTTATTTGATGTAAATAAAACTCTAGAACAGGAAGACTAACCTATAATGACACCAAAATTATGTATATTCACATATATATCTATATATCATTCTGTCATTGAAAATTGATTTTGCCTGTTTTTGTTTTATAAACGATATATATATACATATATACGTATATACATATACGTATATATGTATATACATATACATATACTGTGTATGTGCGGTTTATACATATGGTGAGAGAGAGGAATTGATTATGTTAGTGGCTGTCTGGGGTGGCAGTGAGGCTCAGGATTGTGCATAGGAACTTTTTGAAGAGATACCCTTCAGCAGATGAATGGATACATAAACTATGATATTCAATAGAATATTACTCAGACCTAAAAATAAATGAGATCTCAAGCCATAAAAAGACATAGAAGAAACTTAAAATTCATATTAGTAAATGAAAAAACCATAATGGAAATGCTGCATACTGTATGATACTAACTATATGACATTTTGGGAAAAAAAATTTGAAGACAGTTAAATAATCAGTGGTTACTGGGGCACCTGGGTGACTCGGTCATTTAAGTGTCTGACTTCAGCTCAGGTCATGATCTCACAGTTGTGGGTTCGAGCCCCGCATTGGGCTCTATCTGACAGCTCCGAGCCTGGAGTCTGCTTCAGATTCTGTGTCTCCTTCTCTCTGCCCCTCCCCTGCTCATGCATCTCTCTCTCTCTCTCTCTCTCTCTCCCTCTCTCTCTCTCTCTCAAAAGTAAATAAACATTTAATTTTTTTTTAATCAGTAGTTACCAGAGGTTAGGGGACATGGAGTGACGAATAGGCAGAACATGGAGGATTTTTACGGCAGTAAAAATACTGTGTGTGATACTATAATGGTGGATACATGTCATTTTACATTTTGTATTTCACAATGCTCATAAAATGTACAACACCAAGGGTGAACCCTAATGTAAATCATGGACTTGGGATGATTATGGTGTGTCAATATAGGTTCACCAATTGTGACAAAGGTACCACTCTGGTGGGGAGTGTCAATAATGGGGGAAGATATCCTTATGTGGGGGCAGGAAGTATATGGGAAATCCCTGTACCTTCCTCTCAATTTTGCTGTAAGTCTATATATATACATATATATGTATATATATAAATTTGAACATATAATGGGACATTTTTAGAAATAAAACACATGGGGGATTTTGATACTATGCTATTAGTAAACCAAAAAACATGGAAACTAATTATTATGTATTTAGAGATTTAGAAACTCATGTTTAGTTGGCTATATTTACTTGTTGCAAAGAAGGAAACTTTATACAATGAGGAATCATGGGAGGTATCAATGAGAGGATGTGGGAAGGGCTTGTTATAGGTTTGCTAGATGCTTTTGTGGAGAGTTCAAGGATGGAGAGCATTGCTAGAAATTTGAGCTCTCAGAAAGTAAGTAAAATTCTCCAAGTGATTATGTTAATATTTTTAGGTAGAAGAGACACTAAAGCTATGACTGATAAGTAAAACTGCACACCTGGGTGGCTCACTAGGTTAAGCTTCTGGCTTTGGCTCAGGTCATGAGCACAAGGTTTCTGGGTTCAAGCCCTGCATTGGGCTCTGTGCTGAAAGCTCAGAGCCTGTTGCCTGCTTTGGATTCTGTGTTTTCCTCTCTCTCTGCCCTCCCCTACTCATGCTGTATCTCTCTCAGTCTCTCAAAAATAAATAAATATTAAAAAAAAACAGAAGTAAAACTCACACATTAACAAGAATAGAGAGATGCTTGTTTTGTGTTTATTTTTGTTTTTTTTATCATTTACTATATTATTTTACTTTTTAAAATTTACATCCAAATTACTTAGCATATAGTGCAACAATGATTTCAGGAGTAGATTCCTTCCACCCCTTACCCATTTAGCCCATCCACCGTCCCACAACTCCTCCACTAACCCTCTGTTTGTTCTCCATTTTTAAGAGTCTCTTATGTTTTGCCCCATCCCTGTTTTTATTATTATTTTTATTTTTGCTTCTCTTCCCTTATGTTCATCTGTTTTGTCTCTTTAAAGTCCTCATATGAGTGAAGCCATATGATTTTTGTTTCTCTGACTAATTTCGCTTAGCATAATACCCTCTAGCTCCATCCATGTGTTGCAAACGGCAGGATTTCATTCTTTTGATTGCTGAGTAATACTCCATTGTGTGTGTGTGTGTATGTATATGTATATGTACACCACATCTTCTGTATCCATTCATCCATCAATGAATCTTTCCATACTTTGGCTATTGTTGATAGTGCTACTATAAACATGGAGGTGCATGTGTCCCTTCGAAACAGCACACTTGTATCCCTTGGATGAATGCCTAGTAGTGCAATTGCTGGGTCATAGGGTAGTTCTATTTTTAGTTTTTTGAAGAACCTTCATACAGTTTTCCAGAGTGGCTGCACCAGTTTGCATTCCCACCAGCAATGCAAAACAGACCCTCTTTCTCCGCATCTCCACCGACGTCTGTTGTTGCCTGAGTGGTTAATGTTAGCCATTCTGACAGGTGTGAAGTGGTATCTCATTGTGGTTTTGATTTGTATTTGCCTGATGATGAGTGATGTGGAGCATTTTTTCATGTGTTGGTTGGCCATCTGGATGTCTTCTTTGGAGAAGTGTCTATTCATGTCTTTTCCCCATTTCTTCACAGGATTATTTGTTTTTTTTTTTGTGTTGAGTTTGATAAGTTCTTTATAGATTGTGGATACTAATCCTTTATCTGATATGTCATTTGCAAACATCTTCTCCCATTCTGTCAGTTGCCTTTTAGTTTTGCTGATTGTTTCCTTCGCCGTGCAGAAGATTTTTATTTTGATGAGGTCCCATTAGTTCATTTTTGCTTTTGTTTTCCTTGTCTCTTGAGACGTGTTGAGTAAGCTGCAGCCAAGATCACAGAGGTTTTTACTTGCTTTCTCCTCGAGGATTTTGATGGCTTCCTGTCTTACATTGAGGTCTTATATTCATTTTGAGTTTATTTTTGTGTATGGTGTAGGAAAGTGGTCCAGGTTCATTCTTCTGCATGTCGCTGTCCAGTTTTCCCAGCTCCACTTGCTGAAGACATTGTCTCCATTCCATTGGATACTCTTTCCCGCTTTGTCAAAGATTAGTTGGCTATACATTTGTGGGTCCATTTCTGGGTTCTCTATTCTGTTCCATTGATCTCAGTGTTCTTGTGCCAGTACCGTAGTGTCCTGATGATTACAGCTTGGTAGTATAGCTTGAAGTCTGGGATTGTGATACCTCCTGCTTTGGTTTTCTTTTTCAAAATTGCTTTGTCTGTTCGAGGACATTTCTGCTTCCATACGAGTTTTAGGATTATTTGAATGCTGGTGTTATTTTGATAGAGTTTGCATTGAATGTGTAGATTGCTTTGGGTATTATCGACATGTTAACAGTATTTGTTCTTCCTATCCAGGAGCATGGAATCTTTTTCCGTTTTTTGTGTCTTCTTCAATTTCTTTCATCAGCTTTCTATAGTTTTCAGTGTATAGATTTTGCACCTCTTTGGTCAGATTTATTCCTAGGTATTTTATTGTTTTCGTTGCAATTGGAAATGAGAATGATAGCTTGATTTCTCTTTCTGTCACTTCATTGTTGGTGTATAGGAATGCAACCAATTTCTGTGCATTGATTTTATATCCTGCAAATTTGCTGAATTCATGGATCAGTTCTGGGAGTTTTTTGGTGGAATCTTTTGGGTTTTCCATATAAAGTATCATGTCATCTGCGAAGAATGAAAGTTTGACCACCTCCTGGCCAGTTCAGTTGCCTTTTATTTCTTTGTGTTGTCTGATTGCAGAGGCTAAGACTTCCAATACTATGTTGGATAACAATGATGAGAGAAGACACCCTGTCTTGTTCCCAACCTTAGGGGGAAAGCTCTCAGTGTTTCCCCATTGAGGATGATATTACCCTTGGGCCATTCATAAATGGCTTCTTTGATCTCGAGGTATGCTCCTTCTATCCCTACTTTCTTGAGGGTTTTTATCAAGAAAGATGCTGTATTTTGTCAAATGCTTTCCCTGCATCTATTGACAGGATCATATGGTTCTTGTCCTTTCTTTTATGATGTGATGAATCACGTTAATTATTTTGCAGATATTGAACCAGCCCTGCATCCCAGGTATAAATCCCATTTGGTCATGGTAAATATTTTTTTTAATGCATTGTTGGTACTGGTTGGCTAATATCTTGTGAGGATTTTTGCATCCATATTCATCAGGGAAATTTTTCTGTAGTTCTCCTTTTTAGTGGAGTCTGTGTCTGGTTTGGAATGTAGGTAATGCTGGCTTCATAGAAGGGGTTTGGAAGTTTTCCTTCCATTTCTGTTTTTTGGAACAGCTTCAAGAGAATAGGTGTTAACTCTTCCTTAAATGTTCGGTAGAATTCCCCTCGAAAGCCATCTGGCTCTGGACTCTGGCTTTTTGCCAGATTTTTGATTACTAATTTGATTTCTTTACTGGTTATGGGTCTGTTCAAGTTTCCTATTTCTTCCTGTTTCAGTTTTGGTAGTGTATATGTTTCTAGGAATTTGTCCATATCTTCCAGGTTGCCCATTGTATTGGCATATAATTACTCATAATATTCTCTTAATATTGTTTTTATCTCTGCTGTGTTGGTTGTGATCTCTCTTTTTTATTCTTGATGTTATTTATCTGGGTCCTTTCCTTTTTGTTTTTGATCAAATGGGCTAGAGGTTTATCAATTTTGTCAATTCTATTAAAGAACCAGCTTCTGGTTTCATTGATATGTTCTACTGGGTTTTTTTGGTTTTGATAGCATTAACTTCTGCTCTAATATTTATTATTTCCTGTCTTCTGCTGGTTTTGGGTTTTATTTGCTGTTCCTTTTCCAGCTCCTTAAAGCATAAGGTTAGGTTGTGTATCTGAGATTTTTCTTCCTTCTTTAGGAAGGCCTGAATTGCTATATACTTTCCTCTTATGACCTCCTTTATTGTGTCCCAGAGGTTTTGGGTTGTGGTGTTATCATATTCATTGGCTTCCATGAGCTTTTTAATTTCCTCTTTAACTTCTTCATTAGCCCATTCATTCTTTAGTAGGATGCTCTTTAGTCTTTAAGTATTTGTTATCTTTCCAAATTTTTTCTTGTGGTTAATTTTGAGTTTCATAACATTGTGGTCTGAAAGAGTCACAGTATGATCTCAATATTTTTGTACTACTTAGGGCTGATATGTGTCCCAGTATGTGGTCTATTCTGGAGAATGTTCCATGTGCACTGGAGAACCATGTATATTCTGCTGCTTTAGGATGAAATGTTGTGAATATATCTAGTAAGTCCATCTGGTCCAGTGTGTAATTCAAAGCCATTGTTTCCTGGTTGATTTTTTTATTAGATGGTCTTTCCATTGTTGTAAGTGGGGTTTTATAAGTCCCCTAATATTATGGTATTATTATCAATGAATTTCTTTATGTTTGTGACTAATTGATTTATATATTTGGGTGTTGCAACATTTGGCACATAAATGTTTCCAATTGTTAGGTATTGGTGGATAGACCTCTTAATTATGATATAATGTCCTTCTCCATCTCTTGATACAGCCTTTATTTTAAAGTCTAGATAGTCTGATATAAGAATGGCTACTCCGGCATTCTTTTGTTGACCATTAGCATTATAGATGGTTCTCCATCCCCTTACTTTCAATCTGAAGGTTTCTTTAAAGTCTACAGTGGGTCTCATAAACAGCATGTAGTTGGATCTTGTTTTCTTATCCATTCTGTTACCCTATGTCTTTTGATTGGGGCATTGAGTCCATTGACGTTTAGAGTGAGTACTGAAAGATATGAATTTATTGCCATTATGTTGCTTGTAGAGTTGGAGTTTCTGGTGGTGTTGTCTCTTTCTTTCTAGTCTTTGCTGCTCTTGGCATTTGTTTGTTTGTTTGTTTGTTTAATCTTTCTCACCTCAGAGAATCTCCCTTAAAATTTCTTGCAGCGTAGTTTTGTGGTCACAAACTCCTTTAATTTTTGGTTGTCTGGGAAAATTTTAAACTCTCCTATTATGAATGACAGCCATACTGGATAAAGAATTCTTGGCTGCGTATTTTTCTAATTCAGTACACTGAATATATCCTACCACTCCTTTCTGGCCTGCTATGTTTCTGTGGTAGGTCTGCTGCAAATCTGATCTGTCTTCCCTTGTAGGTTAAGGACTTTTTTTCCCTTGCTGGTTTTATGATTCTGTCCTTACCTATTTTGTCAATTTGACTATTATATGCCTTGTTGATGGTTGGTGTTTGTTGACTCTAATGGGAGTCCTCTGTGCTTCCTGGATTTTGATGTCTGTGTATTTCCCCCCAGGCTAGGAAAGTTTTCTGCTATGATTTGCTTCTATAACTCTTCTACCCCTGTTTCTCTCTCTTCCTCTTCTGGGACCCCTATTATTCTGATGTTGCTTTTTCATGAGTCACTGATTTCTCTAATTCCTAAAGCATGCTTTTTTATCTTAATCTCCGTCTTTCTTTCTGCTGCATTATTTTCCAGAAGTTCATCTCTATATCGCTGATACTCTGTTCTGCCTCATCCATCCCTTCCACCGTGTCAGCCATTCGAGATTGCAGCTCAGTTATAGCATTTTTTTATTTCATCCAGACTAGCTTTTACTTCTTTTATGTCCCTAGAAAATGATTCTAATCTATTTTTGACTCCAGATAGTATTCTTATTATCATGATTCTAAATTCCAGTTCAGACATCTTGCTTGTGTCCATGTTGGTTAAGTCCCTGGCTGTCGTTTCTTCGTGCTCTTTGTTTTGGGGTGAATTCCTTCGTTTTTTCATTTTGAAGGGAGAAAGGGAATTAATGAGGTAAATAAATTAAAATCAAAAAAATTAAAATTAAAAAAATATTGAAATTAAAAAATTCAAAACAAACACACACACACACACACACAAATGGAATAAATGATGTTATATCCTAGGTGTGTTTTGGTCTGGGTGTTGAAAGTGGCTTGATAGATTAGATAAAAAAGGGGAAAGAAGAAAAAAAAAGGAAATTGTTTGAAAATTTGGAAAACTGAATACACTGAAGTAGAACAAAATGAAATGAAGGAAGTAAAATAGAATGTGACAAAATTTACACAAAAGTAAAAAATATAGTAGAAAAAAATTAAAGAACAATATTTTTAATAAAAATTGAAAATAAAAATGACTTTTTCCCTTTCTGTATTTAAAAAAAAGAAAAGAAACAAAAAAGGGAAAAAAAAGAAAATTGAATAGATGGACCTGCAAACAGACTGAATATGACTGAAATTCCTTTGTTTTCCCCTAGAAGTCCAACTACAAAGTGCTTTATAGTCCAAAAACTAAGCACGTGGAGAGACTTGTGTTCCTAAAGAGCGAGGTTGGCCAAGTTGGGAGGAGCTTAGTGTAATGGCTCCATTCTCCACTAGATGGTGCTGCTTAGCTTATTGGAGTGGATTATTGTGGCTCTTGTAGGTGTGTGTGTGCCCAGGCTCAGAGTGGTAAAATTGGTGTCACCCAGCTACCCAGTCTCTAGTATTGGAACTCTGTTCCTCCTGATCAGCAATCATGCACCGTCCCCACTATTTGTGCCCACGCCTCAGGCTGAACCTACCTCCTGAGTTTTATCTCAGATGAGGCTGTGTTTCCCGACCCCTTATTTCTGAGGGACTGTGGCTTGACCTATTCTGCCTGTCTGTGGGAGGGTCTCACTGAGCAATGTCCGGGTGCTGGCCATACCCAGAAAGATTCAAGGGACCATGCTGTTGCTGATGCCCAGAGACTTTGGCTGGGTGCCAGCCCACCCCAGAAAAAGTTCACACGACCGTGTAGCAGCAGTGTTTCAGGGACTATGGCAAATCACAACACCCATCTGGCACCAGGCTTCACCACCGGCAACCTTGTTCCAGCACCAGTGAATATAGTTGTTCTCCTGGGTCCACTGGCGCCTTTGCCTTTGGGCGATTCACGCAGCCTCTACCAGGTTTCCTCCCAGTAGGGAAACCGGCTCTCCCTGTGTGGCCCTAAGACCTCCAGACTTCGCTCTGCTCCTAGAGATTCACCCTTCTTACTAAAGCACTGCCAGGTATCAAGCTGTGGAGTTTCAGACTCTGCACTCTCCCTGTTTACAGAGTCTTAATGGAATTTAAACCCTCTCTTTTCTCCTTTGTCCTTTCTCTTTCTCCTTTCTCCCTTTTTTGTTCAGTCCCTGCAGCTGTTTCCACTTTACCACTTTCTCTCCAGCTGCTTTTGGGGGAGTGCTTTTCCCATACCCTCCCCTGCCTCCATCTCTGTCCTCTCTTTGCATGCAAAAGCGGCTTCCTGCCCTTCGCGGCTTCTCTGTCCCCCAGTTTACCTCTCCACGCCATGTACCTGCTGAATTCTGTAGTTCAGGTTGTGCAGATTGTTGTGTTAATCCTCAGATCAGTTTTCTAGGTGTGCAGGATGGTTAAGTGTTGGTCTGGCTGTATTTCATGGATGCGAGAAACACAAAAAACTTCTATGCTGTTATGCCATCCTGGCTCCTCCCCACTGTGCTTATTTTTGTTTTAATTTTATGGCATAGTCAGTGACGTTTTGTCTGTGTTTAGACATGGTTATAGACTGATATTATTGTGTCCTGGACAGTCACTTTTATGGAATGGCCTTGTCTGATGGTGTTTTGTGAAACTGTTCATGTTTAATAGGAGATCATCATGGTCTAACCATCAGAGAGTGTTTTACTTTTTTCCAATACCTTAAATAGGAACGAAAAAAAGGCTGATATCAATAAGTAACATAGCCATCTTATGCAATTAAAGTGGAAGTGATGTATCTCTCTAGTGTATAGAATGGAGATGTTACATTGCTTAAACAGTATACCTGCAGAGTAGAAGGTAAAAATAATAAAGTGTTGTAATGCAATGGTTAAGAGCTGTGAGTGAGAAGCCAGAGTTCCTTGTTTCAGATACAGGCTCCATGCTCTACTAGGTGAATGACCTTGGGCAAGTTTCTCAACCTCAGTATACTTTAGTTTTCTCCTTATCTCAAATGCAGGTAACCTCATGGTGCTTCTATGAAGATGACATATAGAAATACATGGGAAGTGCTTAGCAGGTGCATGGTTCAAAATCAGCAATATATAAACACTTTCTATTGTGAGTTTTTAAAATTTTTTAAATATTTATTTTTGAGAGAGAGAGTTCAAGTGGAGGAGGGGCAGAGAGAGAGGAAGACACAGAATCTGAAGCAGTCTCCAACTCTGAGCTGTCAGAACAGAGCCTGAGGCGGGCTCGAACTCACAAACTCTGAGATCATGCCTTAGCCAAAGCCAGACGCTTAACTGACTGAGCCACCCAGGTGCCCCAGACACTTTATATTGTTATTGTAAGAACAGATATGGAATTTTAAAAAAAGTGAGGTTTAGGTTTGTAAAAGATTATAGATATATTGTATAATAACTATAACATATGTACAGTATTTTCTCTGGGGCAAAAGTTCTCAACAGTTATACTACAAATTGTATAGTCAGAAAGGGAACAGACAGGTCTGTGGTGGCTGGAGGTCCAAGGCCAGTCACCAACACCAGTTAGCATTCTCTATCCCAATCCTGTGTTAAAGAATACAATTTTCTATGTTCACATTGACAGGAAATGCTTTTTGGGAAGCATTGCCTAAAGTTAAACTTAACTTTTTTTTGTCATAAGAAAACTTATACAAGTCTATTCATGGCTAAACTGTTTGGAAACAATCTCAATATCCTTAGAAAGGAAAATAGATACTTATCAAATTAAGCCATTTGAAATGGATGATACACAACCTTTTTTGAGCTACAAAAAGAACAGTCTTATATGGGTCATCATTCTGCTATGTGTACACAGTAGAATACAATTTATCTATAAAATAGAATGAATTGGATTACAGGTATCATTATGGAAGACTTTTAAAAATACATCAAGGGGATACAAAAATAAGCTACAGAAGATTAACAATAGTTTCATTGTGTTATAAAGGTTTAAAGATTATTATTTTAAATATTTGAAGGTTTAAATATTATTATTTAAAATAATATTAGTTGTTGTTTTAGGATACTTATTTTTGTAATAAAAATTTTTAAATGTCCCTGAGAAGATTAAACAACAATATTACGATTGTGATTACATCTAAGTAGGGATAAGTAGGTGTAGATTTCTGGCTAAGAAGGTGGGCTTTGTGAGTGACAAAAAGTAGGTGAAACTGACTTATTTGGCTTGTCAATACTATTTCCATATCTCTTTTCAGTTTCTACATTCCTCTGCAGATATATACTTGTGCTTTCCCAAACTTGTGAAATTAAGAATTTCAAATATAAGTGAATGTGACACAATTCTAGTAAAGTGTAGTAAGTAAGATTCTGTTGTGGGTTTTCTAACTTATTTTCCTACTAAAATTGATAGCATTGATACTTTGACCTTTTTTACCCTTCTTCCTGAATGATAATTGATAAACTGGACTGGGACATCTATATTGACACTGAAAAAAGAGCCAGGATGACTGTATAGACTCTAACCCTAACATGATTGAACTATTAAACCAATTCCAACAACTATTTACTTCCAGACATATTTTTATTGAGACAATACATATCAAACTACTTCTTAAAGCTAAAAATACTCTTAACTTCTTCATTACTTAAATTTTTAAAAATCCAATTGTTTCATTAAGAAAATGATTTCAATGCAGGCACCTTCTCAAGGGTTTCTGAAGATTAAATAAAATAAAGCATTTAAATGTCTTGGCTCAGTGGGTGACATGTCATTAGATCTCAGTAAATATTGTTTAAAACCAAGTAACTAACTTTAAATAACAATGGACTGTGGAAAGGGAAGAGTATTTAATAACTAAATTTACGTATTTATAGTATTTAATAAATTTAAAATAACTGTCATCTGGGGAGTCTGAAAAAGAGAAGCCTGAAGGATAAATTGAGGATTCACGATTGATAATTTTGTTATTGATATCTACCAGGTTACAGTATAGGGTCCTTGATTACAAAGTACATAGCTTATTCATCTTTTATCCACCACATACTTGGGACAACTAAAGAGTTAAGAAAAAGTGCAGAGACTTAAGAAGAGAGAACAAGAAGTTGTGTGACCTGATAGCACTAGCACAACATTAGATGTATGTACTTAAATATGCAAATTCTAATACATAGTTTTTAATTAAGTGAATGTAGGAAGACTACTTTACACTCAGCAAAATGCTATGTTATTAAAATTTATTTTCTTAATTATTTTACTTTTTAAATATATTAACTAAGCAGTCATAACTTCCACTGATAGATTAGCCATGATAGAAACATTTCATGACCCTTTGTTCATATTAAGGAATTATAAAAAAGAGTTTACCCATCTAGAATTGTCTAAAGCCTTAGAGAAAACAGAGTTAATGTCACTGTCCATTAATCTTTCTCCCCTTCTGAAAGGTCTTTGCTTAATAGAGAAATCACAACTTGAATTTTTCCTCCTTGTCAATACAATCTCAATCATCAGATATGTTCTCCCCATTGTGCAATAAAGAATGCTTGTCACTCCAGTACAATCAAAGAGAAATCAAATTAGGTCAGCATCTATTCATACTCCAACTCCCTCTTTCAGAAAATGGAAAGCAGACACTTTTGTGACAAATCACACTTAATAGAAAGACCTAGAAACTCAGAAAGCCTATATATCACTTGAAGGAAGTAAGAAAACTAAAAGAAAGATTTTATGCTTCGTTTTATAAGACTACATCTTCTCAAATGAATGCAGAAAAAGCACCTACTATTTGAATCCATATAGACACAATTCATCAAATTTACTGATCTCAAAAACTGTAATCAAGTTGTTATGGTTAAAAGTACAGATTTTATTCCATGTTGTATCAAAGCCATAGAATTTGAATCTAGAATATAATATGTTTGTATGTTTCAAAAGCTTATTTGTAATCATGTACAGTTGGCTCAGAATGGCAGTAGTTGCACATAATTTAGATCTGCATAGATTGTGTAGTTAGGTGTTGTGTAGATAGTACTATTGATCTACCTTTTGGAAAGGTTACTTAAGTCCATTGCCCCTGAGACCTCATTTCAAAACTGGAGATAATTGGGTAATATCATTGAAAATAGTAGAGAGAGGAGCTTTGAAAATTTACCACACTATGACAGTGATAATTAGAATCAAAATGTTTAGAACTTGGAAATTAACTAAAGGCTTGCAGCAAAAAAAAAGGAGACATTCAGGAAAGGAAAGTGGATGAATCTTAGGAAGAACAGTAAATGTATGGAATTGTATTTACCCTAGCCCCAGTTCTAGTCCTCAAATTTCGATCAGCCTTGAAAATAACAGTCTATATTACTAGTACTAGAAGGAGCAAAATGGGGCAGGAGCACTTTTGAAGCTTTATTCTCAAAGAAAATTCATCAGTTGACCTGCCTGTGGTTCCCCGAACACACCAGTATGAAGATCTATCTTTATTTGACCTAGTGATAAAAACTTCTGAGGTCGAGAGTTGCAGCACATTTATCAAATATTTTAACATCATAGCTGAAGGAATAAGCTGAAAAAATAAGCTGAGAAATAAGATAGCCGTAGGGACTTTGAAAACCTCCGATATATTTCTGGGAATCTGGAGACCTCAAGGATAAATATAGCCATGCACATGTTCAGGAAACACCTAAGAAGGTCCTAATCTTCCAACTCTGACTGAATTTAAACTTCTGTAAAAGCAGTAAGTTAAAGTAAAGCAGAATTATAAACTGCTTGGTTGAGGGTTGAAGGTATGCCCAACAAAGTACAGAAGTTACAGATTTAGACAGAAAAGTCACCAAAAAAAATAACTACAATACCTATATTAAAAAAAATAAAAATAAAAATCTCAGATCAATGCCATAAGTTTTCACCTTAAGATAGGGACAAAAGAACAGCAAACTAAACTAACATAAGCACAAGGAAACAAAGATTAGAGTGAAAATCAATAAACTTTAGAAAAACAGTAGTGAAAAAGTCATCAGAACTAAATTGTTTCTTTAAAAAGATAAAATTGCAAACCTGTAGCTAGACTTACCAAGAGAAAAGAGAAGATTGAAATTTAAAAAATCAAGAGTTTAAAGAAAAGATATTCTTACTGATTTTACAGAAACAAAAATGGATTATATAGGAATAACATGAACAATGATTTGCTAACAAATCAGATAAACTAAATGAAGTGGACAAATTCTGAAGACAAAAAAATCTCAAACTGACTAAAGAAGAAATAGAAATTTTAAATAGACCTATAACAAGTAAAAAGATTGATTTAGTAATCAAATATTTTCCCTCAAAGGAAAGCTCACGATAAAGTGGATTCACTGGAATTTTACCATACCATGATGTAAAAATTAACAACAATCTTTCACAAACTCTTCTACAAAGGAGGAGGGGGAGAAGGGGAAGGAGAAGAATATTTTTTAATTCATTATATAAATCAGCATTACCCTGAAATCAAAACAAATGTTGTGCTAATGGGTATGAAGTTTATTTTGTGATGAGAAAAATGTTTTGGAATTACAGTATAGTGATGGGTACACACCATGTGAATATACTAAAAGCCACTGAGTTTTACACTTAATAATAATGGATTTTATACTATGTGAATTGTATCTCAATTAAAAAAAGAGGAGAATCCAACATTTTACTTTTGTGATGTGATGAAATCTATAAGTCCTAGAATAATATTTTAATGGAACATACCTAAAACTGAAGATGAAGTTTGAATGATGAAGTAGAGACATCTGCAAAGACTTATTAAAACTTAACATTAATTGGGGGCACCTGGGTGCTCAGTCTGTTGAACTTCTGACTCTTGATTTCAGCTCGGGTCATGATCTCATGGTTCATTAGATCATGCCCCATGTCCTGCTCTGCAATGATAGCCACAGCCTGTTTGGGATTCTTTCTCTCCGTCTCTCTCCCTCTGTCCCTCCACAGCTCATGTACACTCACTCTCACTCTCTCTCTCTCTCTCAAAATAAATAAATAAACATTGTTTAAAAATTAACATTAATGAATGGAGAAGCAAAGCATATATGTAAGTAGTATATTCATATAAGTCAATTCTAGTGTATATCAGAGTGGGACTTATCATTCTGCATTGGTATTCCATATGACTTGTGGAATAACAGAGCAGAGACCTAGCAGAAGAAGCTTGGATAGCTCTGACATCACTAAGGACAGAATGTACACAATACAGTTGACCCTTGAACAACATGGGCTTGAGCTGCATGATTTTTTTTTATAAATACAGTACACTGTTGTAAGTGTATTTTGTCTTCCTTATGATTTTATTAATAACATTTTCTTTTCTATACTTTATTGTAAGAATACAATATATAATACATATAGGAAACATATGTGAATCAATTGTTTATGTTCTTGGTAAAGCTTCTGATTAACAGTAGGCCATTATTAGTAGTTAAGTTTCTGGGGAGTCAAAAAGTTATACACAGATTTTTCACTGTACAGAGTCAGTGCTCCTAACTTCCACATTTTTCAAAGCTCAAATGTATACTGATTTAGAGAATCTTGGTCTACTCAACTGTTCTGAACATAGCTTACCACCTTCCCTTCTTCTCAGCAACATCCCTATCCATTATATGAAGCTTCATAATCTGATGTCTTCAAATTGACTTTTATTTTATCTCTATATTGAGCTTTACAAAATAGTACCCACTCCTTTTAGTTGTTGTTTCAACTATATCTGAATGAGACTCCAGGAGAAATGAATGCCTTGGGATTGCTCTAGTTCCTTGTAATACTGTAGAATTTTGACCACTGCTCTCACCCTCAAATTTGTTGCCGCTCTAAAAGGATCAGACTAAATCAAATAAACAAGGGCCTATCATTCTCATCAAGGACATATACTAAATCAATATTCAGTAGGAACTTATTCCTTCTCGGATAATTAATTATATCTTCACACATGGGCAAATCTTTGTATGATAAATCAGACTTTTGCTCAGCTTGTGAAGTGAAGGATCCAAAGGGAGAATAGTCTAACTAAACTAGATTATTCAATATTCTACTTAACAATATGTGACACATATGGTGTTTGGAGCAAACAGATTAGCAAATTTGGCCAAAAGCAAATCCAGAGCCAATATTTTCAAGGGGACTGTTGAATTACATTAGTTTGAAAGTTTTCCAGTACTACTTTGATAAAGAGGAGTAGCTGGGGGGTGTTAGTTCAAGGACAGAGACTTCTTTGTCAAAGGGCTTTACTGTCTCCCTCATGGAATGTGGACAACCCAGAAGCTTGTAAATAATTCAGAAGTCAAAGCAGAAGAACTTGAACTCCAAAAGTGAGGACACATGTAAATGAACTTAGTTTATAAAAACAATATCATAACTTTACACAACAGTTATTGAGATTAACAGGTATCAATGCTTAAGACAGGTATCTAAATAAATTCATATGCGAAAATTAAATCTTGCTGTAACTTTAAAATAATCATTCAGTGGATCCTGGAATTTCTAATTCTGACAAGATCAGGTGAAATTAGAACAATAATTCACTAAAGGAAACCCAGATCAATACAAAAATTTCCTCATCACCACACTGATTAATATTTCATACATTCTTTTGCAAGGAGAAATTCAAGAATAGCATCAGGATTCAGTGAACATTCTCCTTCATTAAATCCTGAGTAAAATAATAACAATAAATATGTGGATATTTCTGTGTGAGAATGAACTGAATTTCATAATTTCATTCCTATGTAGGTACTGTCTCTGCCAGGAACACTAGCAGTTCTGGGCTTATATTATGAAGAAAACAGTCTCATTGGAAGCATTCTGTTCCTTGAGTAGTTTCAGGCCTATCTTGGGCAAATCTGCATTTTTGTCCTGTGGGGAGAAGTTTTTTTTTATTATGGAGAAGGTAAGGAGACAGAGAATTAAAACAGACACAGGGGAGGAAGTGTATTGATAATGAGAAAAGCATGTTTTCCTAAATAGAAATCAAGATTGTGATGTGTAATGAAGGGAAAAGAGAAACTTAATAGAATTAAATTTGTCTTAAGAAACAAAGCCAGTACTAGCAAAGGTAGTGCAGGAAAAGACATGTACATATTAGATACATTCACTATTCATGTTAGACCTCTCTAAACTTGAGCTTCGGAAAATTTAACTTAACACCCTTTCCCTTACGAGATTTGATGAGATGAAAAAATATTGGTTAACATAACAGACAGATAAAATGCAAATGACGGAGGGTGAGAAGTTGAAAACAGAAAATATACAATTTACTAAGATTAAATGGTTTTCAAACATATGAAATTTGGCAAGTATTTAGAGAGATAAGAACTTTTGAGTGACTGAATATTACTATATATATATGTATATATATATGTATATGTATATGTATATGTACATATATATATATATACACTCATACATATGTATATGTGAAATATATGAAAGGGGCAAAAACCATAATATGTTTTCAAACATATGAAATTTGGCAAGTATTTAGAGAGATAAGAACTTTTGAGTGACTGAATATTACTATATATATATGTATATATATATATATGTATATGTACATGTATATATATATACACTCATACATATGTATATGTGAAATATATGAAAGGGGCAAAAACCATAATTATTATCAAAGTATACTAGATTCACTCGGACTAGAGAATGCTGCAGTCAGTATACTTACTGACAAAGAAGAGAAAATAATCCCCTCATCTGAGTTAATGGTTGTATTATCTGAAATAGAATACACTTAATATGTTTTACAAAAGAAAAGAAAAGAGGAGAAAAAGGAAGAGAAGAAAGGGAAAGAAAGAAAGAAAGAAAGAAAGAAAGAAACAAAGAAAAGAAAAGAAAAGAAAAGAAAGAAAAAAAAGGAAAATTTGTTTACCGAAACATTTTATCAATGTGAGGAGCAGTTTTTAACATTGGATATTAAGCAATGTGTGTCAATGTTCTTTTGCTACTGTGTAACTGTATATTGAGAGTATATGATTCAAGTATATACTGGAAATGGATTTCTAATTTAATCCTATTTATGTATTTTCTAGATATATAATATTTATTAAATATTAAGCATATTTAATGAAAAAATATGGTATAATTACAAAGGTATGTAGGAGTGGTGAAAAAATAAATGTGTTGTCACTTTTGTGTGACAAATAGTCATGATTTAATTGAATTGCAGCTACCAAAGTAGACTTGTCAATTTCCCTATTGTGTATACTTTATTGCTCAATGAGGGTAAAAGAGAAACAGTGGGAATGGTTCCAAATGCTTTTTAAAAATTATTTTTCTTCTAGGATAGCTGTCATGTAGCTATAATCAGGGCAAATTAGTTCTTACAGTATTAGCATTTGGCAATTTTTTCTACAACATACAAAAGAATTCTAAATAGACACTTAGATATAAGTAATCATTGTTCATAAGCTATTGATTTTATCAAGGAAAACAAAAGCTAAAATGATCATGTTTTATGGATACTTATATAGTTTATAATCTTAATACTGGAACTAAACCTTGATCTTTTATATCACACGTCTTAATCAAGACAGATAAGGAGATTCACATTTTCTTAAGGGTGCGTTGTGATTTTTCTGATCTTGTCTTCTAACAAAGATATTTCCTTGGCAACACCAGACTGATGGAACTATCTAACTACAAAATAATAATAATGATAATAATAGCAACAATAATAATTATTGTTATTGACTGTCACAAGTTCTTGCAAACAGTGGAGCTAAAATGTTGTGTTTTTGGAAGTCTGTACTATTGGCTGGTGTAGATCCAGATGGGCACTGGTGCTCCAGGGGAGAAGAAGGGGAAGCTAGGGAAGAGACAGTGGATAGCTTCATGTGGGGATCCCCTGGGTCATGCTGGGAGAGAACATTCCCTTTCCTGGAGTACTTTTGGAACAGGGTGTATTGCCTCTCTCTTTTTTTTTTTAATGTTTATTTATTTCTGAGAGAGACAGAGACAGAATGTGAGTGGGTTAGGGGCAGAGAGAGAGGGAGACACAGAATCGGGAGCAGGCTACAGGCTCCCAGCTGTCAGCACAGACCGCGATGCGGGGCTCGAACTCAGGAGCTGTGAGATGGTGACCTGGGCGGAAGTCGGACGCTCAACCGACTGAGCCACCCACGTGCCCCCTGGCTGGTGTCTTAGAGCAGCCTTTCAATAACAGGTTCAGAGTTACATACAGAGGGTGGATAAAGAGGTTTGAGCTCTCCACTGTGATTCACTATAAGCTCCAGGCTCCTCCACAGCGATGGGATTGCTTTTCTGGGACAGAATGGTGCCAAGTGCACTGCTGAAAGCCTCTCTGGAGGAGGAGGCTAGCCGGTCCGTGCCTTGCTGAATCCTTTAAGATTTGGAATTTTGAATCCCAGTCTCCCACCAGAGATAAAACAGAGAAAAGAGAGCTTTGGTGCTGAGCATGTTGCTGGTCTGGGCACAGAATGGTTGAGGGCAGGGATCTGATGGCCAGGGACACAACAAGAGAGATTGTTTGCTTTTCTGAGATGACTGCTTGAACAGTGGTGGTGGACGCTAGCTCCCCTACCCGGGGACAAGAGAGCAGGGTGATGCCATCTTCCCTGCCCACCAGCACAGTCAAAATTAAGAGAGCAACACAGTATTCCAGGTCAAGGCTGGAGCCACTTCTACCAAACCCTGCACCCTATGCCCTATGGGGTCATCTTTGCAAGGCCAGGTCTGATTGTGAGCCAGTGAAGAGGCCCTGTCTCCCAGAGGACCAACACAGCCCCCTGCAATCACCAAATCTACTGAAGGTGCAGTGCTCCAAAGCATAAGCTTCTGTGTTTCAGTTCTGGTGGAAATAGGGCAAGGTTTTCTCTTTCTTTCTTTCTTTCTTTCTTTTTCTTTCTTTATCGGACTTATAATTTTATTTGTGTGTTTGTTTTGAATTTTCCTCATTGTTTGAATCAGGCTTCTTCTTTTTTCTTTTTCTTTGTCTTCTTTTTTGCTTTCTTTTTTTTTGGAATCAGGCTTATAGTTTTGTCTGTTTGGGGTTTATTTATTTATTTATTTTTGTTCCTTCTTTTCTCTCTTCCTCTCTCTATGTCTTTCTTTTTATGTTCTTGAATAAGGTTTTTTTTTTTTAATCAGGCTTATTTTAACAAACAAACCAAAGCACACCTAGTTAAAGGTCCAAACACTCCCCACTGCAAGCAAGGAGGAGCTCTGCAGAGGAATGACCTGGGGGAAAGAACAGCCAAATCACAATAGCAGAGTACACACAGCATACATCAGAAATACTTCCTGAAGTGCCAGGTCCTGGACAGTATAATCCCTTCTTAATACAGCATTACCCTCAGAAGCAGGAAACATAACAAGCTTTCATAACATTCAAAAGACAGGAACCTAGACAAAATGACAAGACAGAGGAATTCTCTCCCAAAGAAACATCAATAAGAAACCACAGCCAAGGATTTGCTCAAAACAGATATAAGTAATATATCTGAATAAGAATTTAGAACAACAGTCATAAGAATACCAGCTGGGCTTGAAATAAGCACAGAAGACTTCAGAGAAATGCTTGCTGCAGAGATAAGATACCTAAAAACTAGTTACATGAAATAGAAAATGCTATAACTGAGATGGAAAACTGACTGGTTGTAATTACAGCTATGAAAGAAGCAGAGGATCATATAGGTGATACAGAATATAAAATAATGGAAATTAATGAATCTGAAAATAAAACTATTAGATCAGAAAAAAAGATTATTAGATCACAAATATAGAACTAGGGACATCAGTGATTCTATAAAGTGTAATAATATCCATATTGTAGGAGTCCCAGAAGAAGAGTGGGAAAAGGGACAGATGGTTTATTTGAATAAATTATAGCTGAGAATTTTCCTAATCTGGGAAAGGAAACAGGCATTCAAGGCCAAGAGGCACAGAGAACTCC
Source organism: Prionailurus bengalensis (assembly GCF_016509475.1). Classification (NCBI taxonomy): domain Eukaryota; kingdom Metazoa; phylum Chordata; class Mammalia; order Carnivora; family Felidae; genus Prionailurus; species Prionailurus bengalensis. The sequence continues at coordinate 149,393,467 of NC_057343.1, read as the reverse complement.
CCTCAAAATCATCAAAAACAGGTCAACACGAAGACATGTCATAGTGAAACTTGCAGACTATAAAGATAAAGAGAGAATTCTGAAAGCAGCTAATGACAAAAAGTCCTTAACCTTTTAGGGTAGACACATAAAGTTGGCATCAGACCTGTCCAGAGAAACTTGGCAGGCCAGTAGAGAATAGCATGATATATTTAATGGGAAAAATATGCAGCCAAGATTATTGTATCCAGCAAGGCTTTCATTCAGAATAGAAGGAGAGGTAAAGAATTTCCAAGACAAGCAAAAACTAAAGGATTTGTGAACACTAAACCAGCTCTGCAAGAATTATTTCTTTAATGTTTATTTATTTATTTTGAGAGAGAGAGAAAGCATGAGCAGGGGAGGGACAGAGAGAGAGGGATAGAATCCCAAGCAGGCTCCACACCCAGCATGGAGCCTGACATGGGTCTCAATCCTGTGAACCATGAGATCATGACCTGAGCTGAAACCAAGAGTCATATGCTCAACTAACTGAGCCATCCAGGCATCCCTGCAAGAATTATTAAAAGGGACCCTTTGAGTAGGAAAGAGAGACCAAAAGCAACATAGAGTAGAAAGGAACAGAGAAAATTTACAGGAACAGCTATTTTTCCAGATGATACAATGGCACTGATTTCATATCTATCAATAATTACTCTAAATGTAAATGGAGTAAATGCTCCAATCCAAAGATATACAGAGTATCAGAATGGATTAAAAAAAAAAAAACAGGACTCATTGATGCAGCTTACAAGAGACTCATTTTAGACACAAAGTAATCTCCAGATTAAAACTGAGGGGATGGAGAACCATTTTTCATGCTAAAGGACATCAAAAGAAAGTGGGATACTTAAATAAGATAGACTAGACTGTAAGCCAAAGACTGTAATAGGAGACAAACAAGGGCACTGTATCATCATAAAGGGGTCCATCCAAAAATATCCAACAATTGTAAATATTTATATACCCAACTAAAGAGAAGCCAAGTATATAAATCAGTTAATAACAAACTTAAACTCATTGCTAATGATATAATATTAGTAGGGGACTTTAACACCTGACTTACAACAATGGCCAGATAATCGAAGCAGGGAATCAACAAGGATACAATGGCTTTGAATGACATACTGAACCAATGGACTTAACAGATATATTCAGAGCATGTTTCCCTAAAGCAGCAGAATACACATTCTTTTCGAGTGCACATGGAACATTCTCCAAACTAGATCGTGTACTGGCTCACACATCAGGCCTTAATGAGTACAAAAAGATTGAGATCATTACCATGTATATTTTTAGACCACAACATTATGAAACTTGAAGTCCACCACAGGAAAAAATTTGGAAAGGCCATAAACACATGAAGGTTAAGGAATATCCTACTAAATAATGAATTGGCTAACCAGGAAATTAAAGAAGAAATTTAAAAAAATACATGGAAGACAATAATGAAGCAACAGAAAGAGTAATAAAAATATCAATTCCATTTACAAGTGCACCAAAATCCATAACATACCTAGGAATAAACCTAATCAAAGGGTTAAAAGATCTGTACTCTGCAAATTATAAAACATTATGAAAGAAATTGAAGAAGACACAAAAAATAGAAAAACATTCCATGGATTAGAAGAACAAATACTGTTAAAATGTTTATACTACCCAAAGCAAGCTACACATTTAACAAAATCCCTATCGAAATAACACTAACATTTTTCACAGAGCCAGAAGAAACAATTCTAAAATTTGTGTGTAACCAGAAAAGACCCCGAATAGCCAAAGTAATATTGAAAAAGCAAAGCAAAGCGGGAGCCATCACAATACCAGACTCCAAGCTGTATTACAAAGCTGTGATCATCAAGACAGTATAGTACTGACACAAAAAAAACAGACACCTAGGCCAGTGGAACAGAATAGAGGACCCAGAAATGGACCACAACTTAAATGGTCAACTAATCTTTGCCAAAGTGGGAAAAAATATCTAATAGAAAAAACAAATGGTGTTGGGAAAACTGGACAGCAACGTGCAGAAAAATGAAACTGGGCCACTTTCTTAAAACATACCCCAAAATTAATTCAAAATGGATGAAAGACCTAAAAGTGAGAAAGAAAACTATTAGAATATTAAAGGAAACAATCAACAAAACTAAAAGGCAACCCACAGAATGGGAAAAGATATTTGCAAATGACATATCTGATAAAGGGCTAGTATCCAAAATCCATTAAGAACTTATAAACTCAACACACAAAAAGCAAATAATCCAGTTAAGAAATGAGCAGAAAACATGAACAGATACTTCTCCAAAGAATACAAACAAATGGCTAACAGACATATGACAAAATGCTCAACATAACTCATCATCAAGAAAACACAAATCAAAACCAAAATGAGATTCTACCTCACTCCTGTCAGAAAGGCTAAACTTTACAACTCAGGAAACAGATGGTGGTGAGGATTTAGGGAAAGGGAACCCGCTTACACTGCTGGTGGGAATGGAAACTAGTCAGCCACTCTGGAAAACAGTATGGAGCTTCCTCAGAAAGTTACAGATAGAACTATCCTATAGCCCAGCAACGGCACTAATAGGTTTTTATCCAAAGGATAAAAAATATTGATTTGAAAGGTCGCATGCATCCCAAAGTTTATAGCAGGACTATCAACAGCCAAATTATGGACAGAGCCCAAATGTCCATCAACTGATGGACACACATACATACATACATGCCATGGAGTATTATTCAGCCATGAGAATGAATGAAACTTTGCAATTTGCAATGACATGGAGCTAGAGAATATTATGCAAAATAAGGCAGTCAGAAAAAGGCAAATACCATATGATTTCACTCATATGTGGGATTTAAAAACCCAAACAGATGAACATAGGGGAAGGGAAAGAAAAATAAAATAAGACAGGAACAGGGAGGTAAACCATAAGGAGCCTGACTCTTAACTATACAGAACCAACTGAGGGTTGCTGGAGGGGAGGTGGGTGTGTGGGCTAAATGAGTGATGGGCATTAAGGAGGGCACTTGTGATGAGCACCGGGTGTTATATGAAAATGATGAGTCACTGAATTCTACTCCCGAAGCCAATACTACACTATATGTTAACTAACTTGAATTTAAATAAAATCTTGGAAGAAAAAAAAAATATTTTCTCCTTTGAAAATTTTCAAATAGGAAAACAAAAAACAAAAATTTTCAAATAGACATTTTATGAATGTCTTCAGCTTTAATCATAATAGTATTCAAGAATATCACCTGATATTTACCTTATTGACATTGTGTAATGAGTCTTCAAAATAACTCTTTGGAGAATGAAGCATTATAGAAAAATGTCAATTCTCCCTTGTTTATTTATGTATAGAACCATTTAATAATTGGCTAGAGGAATCAGAAAAATGGAGAACCAAACATGCTGTTTATACATAAAAGCTGTTGGAGAACATGGCTGTAATATATATGACCAAGTACATTTACTGATGCTCTGGCTTTCTTCACCCCACCACTGTCACCATCAGCATGCCAGTGTTGATTGTGGGAAGACCAAGTCAAGAGAAAGCTTAGATCAGTGGAGGAGATTCATTCACATAGAATTGCTGCCCTGCATCTGTCTGTGGCAAGAAATGAATATCTTTTATAGTATGTTTTAATAGATTTATTCCACTTTATCAATAAACATAGAGTAATAGCTGCATCTCTAAAAAAAATCCAGTAACTGCTTTCCTTATGCCAACTATTTCATAACTTTCATTCACTGGTTCAAAATAAACAAACTGAGTGCCAAGCACTTTGCTAAGCCTTGCATTTGATCAGTGTTGCAAAAACTTCCTGTCCTTATGGAATTTGCCATTTCTAAGGAAGACTAATAATATCAGGAAACAAAAAAGTACTAATATTATCTAAAATTATAATAATATAATATTGAAACTTATCGATTCTATGATAGAGAAGGGGCCTTCTGTAGAAAAGATAGTTTGGAAGGTTGATTCTGAAGAGCTTACATTTTAGCTGAGAACTGAATGATGAATCTTAGCCATCCAAGGTAGGGAGAGGGTATGAGGAGGGAGAAGGACATGGTCTGAGAGCAAAGGTAGCATGTATGAATGTAATGAAAAAATCAGTAAGAATCTGATGATTCAGGAGAGTGGCAAACTATGAGGTGGGAGAAGCATGCATGAAGCAGATCATAGCAATTATTATGCACTGGTCAGACTCAATTTGCTTAAAATCTGCATGAGGACTCAAAACATTTGCAGTGGTAACATGTTGAAGTCTTTGAAGGTAGCCTTTGATTCAGGATAATGGTGACTGGTCCAGATGATATACTCTGGAATTCATAAGAGGGGAAAATAATTTGGAATCAATGGATAATGGTGAAATAAGTTGCTTCTTTAGTATTTAAGGTACTGCATCCTTATTTATCTCTCTGCTGAAAATTCTCAATCTAAACCAATAGCCAAATGATACTTAAAAATTGATAGGAGAAGAGAGAGGGAAAGGAAACATAACTCTGGATGCCCTGTTGGTTCCTGCTTAACTTCAGTTTTCTATTTTAAAAGGGTTAATGAACACTAGGTCCTTTTAATTTGATTTAAGATTTGTACACAATATTTCTTATAATAATGCAAGTGAAGTCACTTTTATATATTAATTTTTAAACATAAGTCTTAGGGGTGCCTGGGTGGCTCAGTCAGTTAAGTGTCTGACTCTAGCTCAGGTCATGACCTCACGGTTTGTGGGTTTGAACCCCACATCATGCTCTGTGCTGACAGCTCAGAGCTTGGAACCTCCTTCAGATTCAGTGTCTCCCTCTCTCTCTCTGCCCCTCCCCTGTCTCTGTCTCTCAAAAATAAATAAACATTAAAAAAATTTAAAAGTAAGCATCATGTCAAAAACCAAACTGACTGAAAGTTGTCCACAATAATATAAGAGATCATCTATTTGTGAGTTGAAAAAATGTCACAGTTCATCCAGAACCCAGAAAGAATCTGCTAATAAAGCTCATAATTCAGATAGGAGATTTTCTAAAAATGTTGGAAAACTATCTAATCTAGGCTCTATATTTTCTTTAGTGGAAAGCAGGCAGAAATTGCATGTTCATTTTTGTAAAGCAAGTTGAAAAATGAATAATAAAAATCTAAGGGGCATTTATTTGCAAATGAGCATGGAACAAATAAAAGCTAATTTTAAAATGCATGAATATATTTTATTTCTAATTTGTATGTGAATTATACTCACATTGATTAGAACAATAGTGATATTTAAGGATGGGTATATCATAATATTAACCATACTTTTCATTTGTATAAATTGATGTTTAACATCCACCTAAGGGACTATTCACTATCCATAACCAAATTGTGACCTATCTGTAGATATCTGGAGTCCTTAGATAATTTTAAGTTATATTCTTTAGCATTCACAGTGAATATGAACATTATGGGGGAAGAAGCCACCTTCAAATATAACAAACCAATTCTGAGCCTGGTTGCCCTGCCTCACCCTTTCCTTCCCACAGAAACCACAATAAAGTTGCTTGCTCACTGTTCTTCTTTTATTCCTACCTCCTGACAGATTCGAGCGCTTCCCCTGAGTGGCCCTGCCTGGTATACTGTGATCTCCCCAGGAAGCTGTGAGTATAGTAAAACTTTTAATTTGTGCTAAGTCTTTGTATATCATGATCTGTACCTGGTCTTACCATACATCACTCAAGGTAATGTGATTAAAACAATCATCTGTTCTTACATTATCTGACTTTATGGGTGGTAGTGTAGATCATGATAGTGCAATGAAATTTCTGAGAGAAAATATCTTGATTTCTTTATTCTAATAATTCTGTGGGAAAAAATTAACTCTGTATTTGTAATAATTTCTGTACCTGAATTAAGGAGGAATCAAAGCAACATGTGTTATGTCTGAGGCAATATAAATTATTGGGAAAACATCATGTATACTTTCCAAAAATTTATATGGTATAGGTAGGTACCTCTGTTTTTCATAGAAGTATCTCTTATTCTTTAAAGAAGCTCTCAAAAATGAGATATTGTGGAAAATTTATTTTTGTGTTTGTAACATGATAAATGAAGTCACTTTGCTTTCACTTCTTAGATCTGCAATTCAGTGCTGCTTGAGCTGAATGGAGTTGATTGGTCTAGGTGAATGTCACTGTAAACTTCAGACATTTTTTTCAACTTTTGGTTAATGTAGTTTCTTGCTATTGAAATAAACATGTATCAACTATATCTAGGAGACAAATATACCGTGATTGCCCTAAATATATATTCCTCAATTTCCCACCTGTATTTTAAGGCTTTCTTATAGCCAAAGTGAACAGACACTCTTTGATTGTTAGAGTAGCAGCCAACCTGTTAGTCACACAAAAGATTAGCTGAAAAGAATATAGCTCTGTTTATAATAGCCCAAACTATTTAGAGCCACATAAACATTTCCGAACATAATCACCATCAAAACAACTACTGCAGATTTCACAGAATATATACAATTAAATTCAATATGAAACTCTTGCTACTTTTATAACTTACCATAAATATGCAATCTAATAAAAGTTAACACAAGTTTACTACATAAATTGCTGTTAGTTGAAAATAAGAATTGCTCTTGGAATTACTTTGGTGGTAAAGGAAATGTGAAAATCTAGCACTGCTCTCACCTTAAAGTTCACAGTGAAATGCCTACATGGGGCTGAATCAGGAACATTAGGTAAGATCTTTCAAAATTCACTGTGTGCAATATACTTTATTTTTCTCTGAAGTCTCATTTTATAGACTATTATTGGAAACAAAATAGTCTACTTGATGGAGCAATGGACTGATTCAATATGTCAGATTCCGTGTTCCTATCCAGTAGACTGACAAAAAGTCACAGGAATTTAATTTAAAATAGGGCAAATCAAGCATTGCTTTATAAAGACCATTTGCATGCCAAGTAGGAGATCTTAAGCAAAAGTACTTTTGTGGTTATCTGAGCACATAAATACCTAGGCAACTTTTTAAGGCTGAACATCTTTTTTCCTTTATCGAAATTATACTTTGAAGAGTAATCTAATGAATTATTTTTCACTGTTAAAACAGATCTCAACTATTATGCAAAGAAAATAAAATAGCACTTCTACTTAATGGCAACAGATTTGCAATGTAAAGTGAATATAAATAGATAAATAGTTCTAAAAAAGATTTAATTAATGGCTTTCATATTTTCACACCATTACAAGAGCTTATCCACTTTGTTGGTCTGGAATTAAACGGGAGTATTATATGACTTTATCACCTTTGGAAGACTTTAACATATCAAAGTAATATTAAATTTCTAGAATAAATTTGAAGATTTCTTAGATTTATTTATTTATTAACCCCATGCCCATAATGCATGCATGTGTTTATATATATACAAAATAGAGACATTTAGTATTAATTGGCAACTAAAATGCATTTTAGGAAACTAACGAGAAATATAACAGTCCTGAATTTAGACTATATTTTAGGGGAAAACAGACATATACACCTACAATTCTCTTTATGATGTAGTTATAAAAATGTGTTTATTATTGTTTTTTATTTTGTCAAATGCAAGTCAAGAATTATATATCTTCTATTTTGTATTGCTATTAAGTCAAGATTTTTTTTTAACATCGACTCAATGAGAAACTTCCTCCTTATTAAATATACATTCTCTGTGAGAATTCTCATCCACATGTGGGAAGTAAATATGTAAAATCACTAGTGTGGTCAGAAGTTGTTTTCCCAGGCAAATACGATTTCTAGGTAAAAAACATCTTCCCATAAATGAAGAAATGTGATGTTGTTCTTGTCATTCTGCCTATGTGCAGTGTGTAGTCTGCCCACTTGCTTCTTTTTCATGTGGTTATCGCATTGTTCCTGTGCTCTCCTATGTCACATTGGTTGCATACCTGGGTACACTTCATTGCAACCTCCCCTTTAAACCACAGCACTTGAAATAAACAAACAGTCAAACAAGAATTGGCAATGCAGAATAGGGAGCCTCATACATGCTAGTGTTTCCTTGTTTGAATATTACAAAATTTATTTTTGGATAGTGAAAAAGTAATATGATAAGAGGAAAAGAAGTAATTTGGAAGCTGCTGGGGGAAAAAAATCAGTCACCAACATAAAAGAATTTTCTTAAAGCTTGTTGGACAAAGAGAAGTAGAAAAAAAAATAAGAAATTAACCTCTATTGCATTACACCATTTACATTATTCTTCTCAGTGTAATTTTAATATGTTATGTTCAATTTAAGGGTATATGTCATTCAAAGCTGTCAGATGCCCTCTTCTCATAGCACGTTCAGAGGGATTTCTCAGAAAATCTCTAAAACCATTGATGCAAGCTACAGGGAGCAGCAATAAAGGAATGATCTGGTTTAGAATGTTTTTACCTCAAATAGAGCTAAACTGTACAAAATACTCATATAATCTAATAAAAATAGATCATTTCTTATTACCAAATTCCTAATGAAGAGAACACATATTTTTCCTTTATCAAAACATACATTTACAGTTGACATAAATCAATCATCTTCCAAACACATTTCCCTTTCTTTTCACTTTTTGAATCTAAGCATTTTTCCCTCTTATGTTCAAGCACTCGCATTGTTACTCTTGCTCTCATGCACACAACAGCAGAACCTAGGCATTTGTGATTCAGTGATAAATCAGAGAGGTGAATGTAAAGTTACTTTCCTAACTTTTATTTAACTTTACCAGAGTACACACAGAAAGAAAGAAAGAAAGATAGAAAGAAAGAAAGAAAGAAAGAAAGAAAGAAAGAAAGAAAGAAAGAAAGAAAAAGAAAGGGAGAAGTATAGCAGATTAGACATTGGTCGTGGTGAACAATAGATCTTATTATCTGAAAGTTATTTTTAAAAGGCTGTAAAGCTAGTGAATAAAATTTTATTTTATTTTTAAGTTTTTAAATTTTAATTCCAGTATAGTTATCATAGAGTGTTATATTAGTTTCAGGTGTATAATCTAGTAATTCAACAATTGTATACATTACTCAGTGCTCATAAGTGTGTCCTTAATCCCCATAACATTTTCACCCACCCCTCCTTACCTCCCCTCTGGTAACTATCTGTGTGTTCTCCATACTTAAGTGTGTGCTTCCTGGTTTATCTTTCTCTCTCTTTTTTTCCCCTTTGCTTGTTTGTTTTCTTTCTTAAATTCCACATATGAGTGAAATCATATGGTATTTGTCTTTTTCTGACTGACTCATCTCTGTTAGCATTATACTCTCTAGATCCATCCATGTTGTTGCAAATGGCAAGACTTCATGATGAATAACATTTTAGAGTGAATAATATACTGAATGTAGAGAGCCAATTCTCACCTCCCCCCAAAAAAAATCCAGACTAACTATTAATGTTGATTTTTTAAATTTTCTATTGAGATTTGATTATTTTAAACTGTAATGGAGGCCACAGGAATTGCAATGCTAATGAAAATGGAGAAAAATATTATAAATTATAAATGAATTAAGGATATGAGAAAATAGAGACTCTCAAATGCTTTTAGTATAAATTAACAAAATCAGTTAGTGAAAACATTTATTACATTCTATGAAAATTTGAAAGGTACACATTTCAGGACCCCAAAATTCCACCTATTGATAGTTGGTCTAGAAACAAATGCATTCAGGAAGAACAATGCCACTTTTTATCCCCAAACCTTTTGAAGGTGGCTTAAGAAAGAACCACTGGGGAATTTTTTTTATTTTTTTTAATTATTTTTAAAAAGATTTGGGAAAACTTTAGAAGTGTTTTCCTGCAATTTGGAGGATGGGCCTTATACTGTACTACAGGAGTTATATTGCTATACTCCCAGTCCCCACATTTGTAGGGATAAGGGAACCCCAAATTCTTTTAGAGCACCTTGGGGAGTGAGAGAGAGGGCACAGATGTGGTACCATCTTGGATCCTATTTAAGAGGCTGCCTGAGGGGGACCTCAGCAGACAGAGAGGTAAACAATTAAAAGTCCATGAGTGAAAGGAAGACCAAAACACATAACTCAGAGAAGATGCCTCACATCAGTCAAAAGAAATAAAAGAGAAGATTCCAGCTGGGAACCTTTAAAGTGCTCAGGAAAGCACCCCCGAGGGCAGGTCACATTTAATTATCTGTCAGTCTTTAGACAGTTTAAATTGCAAAACCAGTAAGAATCTTTTCCCCTTTCCTTTACTTGACAAATGGCTATGGCTGAATTTGCAGCTGGCCAGTGCGGACAGAGATGAGCTTGGAGATTTTAAACTTATAGTAAGAAAATAGAAGGATCCTGCTTTCTTTTCCCTGTAGCTTCAGCCTGGGACAATCCTAAATGGTTAAAACAAGAAGATTCAAAGCTAAACACTTGCAAAATGTTGACCATCATACAGGACTAGATAACTTATTTTCAAAATTTAGGTTTTTTTTTTCTTTCATGATTAAAAGTGGACAAAGGAAGTTTTATTACCAGAGTATGACCAGCTCAGTCTCAAGTCAATTCAAATCTCCATGTATCTACAGGGGACATTTACCCCCAAAGAATAAAGTTCAAGGAAACAGAGAGACAAAAGAAAATTAAACTATGTTTTGATTGCAATTCACACCTAATGTTTGTTTTAAACATTATTTACAGATAGTAACAGGTGAAAAGAGCAAGTTCCACAAGGATACAAAGAAAAGGATCTTGTTTATATTCTTAAAATATATTGAAATATGATATTAATAGATATACCACATAAATACATACATTATACAAATGCAGAGCAAAGGTCCCTGTGAAGGTCTACTACAGTTAGGAGAGGCCACTGTTGTGCAGGAGGGAAAAGACTTGGATCAGGGGGATAGAGGGGCCTTGTAGTTGTGTACAAGTTTTGCAGGTTTTTTGTTGTTTTTTGGTTTTGGAATTTGGGGCAAAATTGATTCATTTTTGTGTATTTAATAATGCATTAAAAAATTGCTCAGGGGCACCTAGGTAGCTCAGTCAGTTGAGAGCATCCTATTTAGGCTCAGGTCTTGATCTCATGGCTCCTGATTTCAGCCCCATGTCTGGCTGTGTGCTGACAGCTCAGAGCCTGGAACCTGCTTGAGGTTCTGTCTTCCTCTCTCTCTGCACGTCCCCCGCGCATGCTGTGTCTCTCCCTCAAAAATAAACATTTAGAAAACACTCAAATGCCCTAAGGGAATTCCTAAAATCTTAATATTTTTAATTTTAATTATTACCACAATGATAGGTGTAGGAGGTCTCTAAGAATGACTTTTAAAGCATGACTCACTGCTTTTCTGAACTATCTGATGCTCTGGCTCAACTACTGACGATTCTGCAGGTCTTTTCAGAATAAATGTTTTCTTGGCATTTATCCTCTGCCTTTAAAATACTTTTTATTTTTATTATTTTTATTTTTAAAATTTATTTTGAGAGAGACAGAGCACGCACACAAGCAGGAGAGTTAAAGAGAGAAAGGAGAGAGAATCCCAAGCAGGGTCCACACTGTCAGCGTAGAGGCTAATGTGGGGCTTCATCCTATGAACTGTGAAGGTATGAACTGAGCCGAAATCTAGATTTGGCAGCTTAACCAATTGAGCCACTCAGGCGCCCCAAGAACACTTCTTATTTTTTAAAGTAACAACTAAAAAGTGACATTGTAGACTCACAGTCACTTTACTTTTAAGGAAAAATAATCTTTAAAACCTTTTTTTTTAATATATGAAATTTATTGTCAAATTGGTTTTCATACAACACCCAGTGCTCATCCCAACAGGTACCCTCCTCAATGCCCATCACCCACTTTCCCCTCCCTCCCACCCCCCATCAGCCCTCAGTTTGTTCTCAGTTTTTAAGAGTCTCTTGTGTTTCTTAAAACCTTTTAAAAAAAAAAAAAGTTGTGTTCTAATTTTATTAATCCTATTAGTCCAATTTTTTTAAATTGCTGAGACTAGCCAGATAACTTAGCAAGAAATAAAAGAAGAATGTCAGACCAGTATACAATAATAGCAAATAAGGGTGCCTGGGTGGCTCAGTCGGTTAAGCATCCGACTTCAGCTCAGGTAAAGATCTCATGGCTAGTGAGTTCAAGCCCTGTATCAGGCTCTGTGCTGACAACTCAGACTGGGGCCTGCTTCAGATTCTGTTTCTCCCTCTCTCTTTGCCCCTCCCTTGCTTGCGCTCTCTCTCAAACATAAAGAAACATTAAAAAATACTGTTATTACTAGGGCTTATAGAGTATTTGTACTATGAGGCATTACATTTAGTTGTTATGAGAACATGAGGCGCTTTGTGGGCAAGTGGAAAATATTTAAGTATAGATGGAATAGATCCTTAGCAAAAATGTATTTTTAAAGAGAACAAATGTTACAGCTGCATCCAATTGGATTGATTGCTGGCTTATTTTCTTTCCCAAACTTCATTTAGTCCTGGCAAGCTCCTTGGCTTTTCTTTGGGACATGTCCTTTGAAGCTTCTTTTGCCTTATGCCGGTTCTTATCAGTGGGGATTCCAGCTGTGAAACAATTTTGAAAGATGCCTTCAACAAAACGCTGAAAATACCCATTTGGCCTAAGAAGGAAGATGAAGATAGCCTCCAGCAAACAGAAAAACATAGATGTTTTAAAAAATAAAGCTTTCCTTTTTTTTTCCTTAAAAAAATTAAGCTCTAAGGCTCGTCTTCAGTTGCAGAGCATTTTTTCAGGAACCTAGACCCCTAAAACAGTCAATAGATAGGCATATAACTCCATTGTGAAGCATAGATAACTAACTACCTGGCTTAAATTAGTATTTTAGCCATACCTAGTAATTGACACCTTTTTGTCTGTATTATCATGAATATAGCAAAAATGCAGATTATTTCAATATTCTACATTTATCAAAAGAGTCAAGATCATTGAGGATTTTCAGCAAGAATTACTATGAACATGGGGAAAAGAAACATGCATGTGTGAAAGGTTAGTAAGCTAGCTACTCAAACATAAGAAATATTCAATTAATTTACAGGGATTTGGAAGGAAGAAGAAGAAAAACTAAAAACAAACAAATAAATAAAAAAAACCCACTAAGGGTTGGTTCAATAATAGAATCACTGATAACAAAAGCTGAAAGAAATTATAGATAATCCCTAGAGCAACCCTGGCCTGATTTTAAAGTTGAAAAAATTAAAACCCATGGACATTTAGTGGCTTAAAAAGTAAGCCATCTTTTATGAACTATGGATTTATTGAAATATTATTTCTATTGCTTCTCAAAATTATGTGTGTGCAAGCTATACTTTTAACGCTTAACATTCCATAAATATCTTACATGCTATTTTTTACTTGTCTAATTTTACTCTCACGGGTATATATTCATTTACCAGAAATCTTTACTATATTTATCTGTAACACTTTGAAGAATAAAATATAAAAATTTTATTTTATAAATATATACTGAATATTTCAGTAGCTCACAACCTTCATCCACATTATGGGATCATAAACTCCATTTTGTGGTGAATAAAAAAACAAGTCAGTGATTCTAGAAATGAAATGACTATTGATTATCAAAATTATCCTTACGTAGATAATCCTAAAGCTTATTCTGAATTATTGCTAAAATATCTGCCCCATAAACATGTAAACAAACAATATCCATAATATTGTGTCTGTTCTTGGGAAACAGTATTTGTCAGAAGTAGTTAGGAAATCTTTTAAAATACTGTTTCTGTCCACAAAATATTGTTTCAGTCTAAGATAAGGGCATAGTCTAAAATGAGACTATTTTATTATGACCATTTCAGGTAATTAAAATGTGTCTTATTGTTGAGAAAAAAAAAAACAAAACTTTGAGACACTCTGGTATAGATGAATAATGATAACTTCATAGTTTGGCTTATTTTTCCCCATTGTAGAAAATAATTATATCTAGATTAATTCATGTCACTTGTTTTGTTATTGAATGGAAAACATAGTCTAAGATTCTCTTTAGCTGTACTACAGTGACACTGGGACAAAAAAAGTTCCTACAAACATGGGCTTTGGCACCTTTTTAACTGATACATAAATCCAAGGTTTCCAATTACTATTCTTGTGAACTTGTAGAAGTAACCTAACATCTTCGAATTGGGGGAGTTTATATCTCAGACTATTTAATGTAAGAAGATTGCATGAAACTACATAGGAAATTGTGTAAAATTTTAATACTTTATTATATTAATTATTATCACTATCATGATAGCTATAGTTATCACTGGTATTTTTTTAATGAACTTAATTAGCCATGTTATTCAATTCTTGTCCGTTTTATTTAACTAGTTGGTATTATTGAGAAGCAAGAAAGATGTGTAACAGAAACTCTGCACATGTAACTGGCTTATTCTCAAATTCTTCTTACATTGAAAAATAAATACCTATTTTTTTCTGCATAATAGCAATTTTTATTTACCCTTTTTATTTATTTACTATTCACTTATTTTCTGTTTGCCATCAGCATCCTATTTACCATTATTATTTTAAAATCTGGAACTGACGACAATGTCATTTCAAAGTTTCCAGAAAAAAGTTCCTATTTTGAATAATCCCATAACTTTTAGCAATGCCAAACATTATACTTTTAACTGTATACAAACATTATTCATAGATATGCCTATGAATTTTTAATATTTTTTGAAAAAACCAACAGTAGTAAATGGTCATTAATTTTGTTGTATTTTTTACCTTAATATATTTATTTATTTTCAGTATGATTTTCCATTATTACTTTCAAAATAGCACATATTATGCTATGTGTATAAAATTATGTAGTTCCCATTCTAGTGAAAACTTGGCATTTACTTCTATTGTGTATAAATTAAGTCATCATCTCACATTAATTGAATTTTAACACCATTCTGGAGCGAGAAGTGATACAATTAGTCACCACATTATCATAACAGAAACCAATAACAATTATTGAAGATTAGAATTTTTGAAGAAATAAGAACTGAGAAAGTCTGCAAATATCAGATTAAAAAGAACAATTTACTGAGAAAAAAAGACTGTGGGACTATGAGGTGAAGGATGATCAGAATATGAATACCACTTTAATCACTAAATAAAGGAAACATTTGAAAGGATGAAACGAAAAAGTCCAGTTTTTATGCCATCAGGTCTCAATATATTTAATGATAATTAAAGCTTCCAGTCTCCACCCTTTCATGTTTTATATATATCAGATTCTGCCTTATGTCCTTGCTTTCACTGCTATTGTCACAACTTCAGTGATATAACCTTCTTAAAGTAGGAGTCATTTTATTTGTTTTTGTGACCTCCATTGTTATAAGAGTGTGTTGCACACTCAGGGCCAAATAATTATTGCACTTAATTGGAAGATTTGACTTCTGTGTATTCTAAAGATGTGGAGAGATAATGAAAAGTTAGAAGATCAACATTTACAGTGCTTTACATCAGGCGTCAGCAAAACTAGAGCCTTGTAGCCAAAAAAAGTGGCTGTTTTTATTTTCATTAGTTTGCAAGTGAAGGATGTTTTTTTTTTAATTTTTTTTTCCAACATTTATTTATTTTGGGGACAGAGAGAGACAGAGCATGAACGGGGGAGGGGCAGAGAGAGAGGGAGACACAGAATTGGAAACTGGCTCCAGGCTCTGAGCCATCAGCCCAGAGCCTGACGTGGGGCTCCAACTCCCGGACCGCGAGATCGTGACCTGGCTGAAGTCGGACGCTCAACCGACTGCGCCACCCAGGCGCCCCGTGAAGGATGTTTTTATAATTTTGCATGATTGGGGGAAAGCTTAAAAAGGAAGAAGTATATTTTGTAAAAATTATATGGAATTTAAATTTCATTGTCCACAAATAAGTTGTACTGAACATAGGACATTTAACCCTTTACTTACTGCCTATAGCTGGGGGCTGTCACAGCAGAACTGAACCATTGGGAAAGAGACTCTAAGACTTGCAAAGCCAAAAATACTTACTATCTGACCCTTTATAGAAAAAGTTTGCCGCCTCTGCTTTACATTTTCATAGACCTTTATAATTTACACTACACCTTCACCATCTGTATCTCATTTGAGATTCATAGCATTCCTGTGAATTATGGCATATTCATCTCCAGTGTGCTACAAATAATAAGAACTACAATCTGTATTTTACAAATGAGAAAACTAAAGCTTGTAGATTTTAAGTGGTACTGTCAGGATTTTTAATATAGTTCCTTAGACTTAAACCTCGATAATTTCACACCACAATAGTCTCCTCTTCCGTTAAACAATATTAAAGAATTCCAACTTTTATTTTATAACAGTTATATAAAACTATACAATTGTGTAGAGAACTTCAATTACAGAAAACTATGACTCGGTATACAACTTAACTAATACAAGTTAAAAATCTCCCAATGATTTTATGATAGCCCATTTAAAAGTTCATTAAAAATCAAACATTTACGGGGCAGCTGGGTGGTTCAGACTGTTAAGCCTCTGACTTATTTTGGCTCAGGTCATGATCTCACAGCTCATGAGTTCGAGCTCCACATCAGGCTCCAAGTTGACAGTGTGGAGCCTGCTTGGGATTCGCTCTCCCTCTCTTTCTGCCTCTCCTTTGTTCATGCACACACATACTCTCCTTCTCTCTCCCTGTCTCTCTCTCTCAAAATAAATAAAATAAAAAAATCAGACACTTACATTTTCTGATTTTAAAATGAATTAATTTACAAGTTACAACATTGCAAATTTCTGTCAATTTTCACTTTGTGCCCATCTAATTTCTTGTTTCCTATCACTTCACAGTTGATTTATAGTCTATAAAAGATAGTTAAAAAAATGAGCCATTGCAGTAAACATTGACTTAGGTCAACTTTACATCTGTAAAATAGGGAAAAACACTGGATACAGAAGGCAAAATATTAAACTCATTAAATCGCTTCAAGAATCTAATTTCTGGAGTATAGGACAGTTTTTACTAAGTAAGATAGCATCTGCAAAGGAACTCTTCATTTTTTTTTTACCAATTAACCTAAAAAAATAATAGTGATAGGAGTTTTTAAAGAAAAGAACCAATGCCACTGTTGCCTGGAGGAGGGGATATAAGTTCAGCTATTCTGGCAACTGATAAAGGAAAAAGAAATATGGTCAATAAGAAGTATAAATTATGGTGGGAAAAAAAAACATGACTGAGGATCAGAGTCAAATAAGAAATGTTTTCTGCTATAAAACAAGGAAAGAAACCAAAGTAAAACAACATCATCAACAACAAACAAATCTCAGGGCTAATTGATAAATAAATGCACAGCTTAGAAGAGAAAATTAAATAGAAGGAACAAAGAGTAAGAGCACATAATCCAAGGAGTTTAAAAAAGTTTAAAGTGTGGTTATCATATTCTCTTGCATTAATAACCACTTAGATGAAGAAAGAAAAAAACTAAACAAAATATGATCAATTACAAAAAAAGATACTTGTTATATTCTATGCCATTTTTAAAGTAAAAAAAAAAAGACTAAGCTAACTAGATGTCAGTCTTGGAAACATATACAGTATTATATAGCTCAGCATTTATTAATTGATATAGGGATGAGTTCAGAGAAAAGTTATCTAATTACCTTGGTCTCAAATGCAAAATTTTGCCAGAATTTTCACAATGGCTTCTTTGTATGTGTAAAATTGTTACCTTTCATATGTATTTTTAATAGAATAATGGGATAAAAATATCAATCTTTTTTTGTCTTTACTCTGAACATCACTACAGCTGGTGGTCCTCCCATACCAATATTTGTTTCAGCAACCAAATTCACTGTTCATTAGTTTAAATGCTATTTATTGGTTTGCCAAGTAAGGATACCATAGACAGAACTGCTTCAAAATATATTATTTTGAGGGGTGCCTGGGTGGCTCATTGGGTTAAGTGGCCAACTCTTGGTTTTGGCTCAGGTTATGATCTCACAGGGGTTCAAGTCTTGCTCTCAGGTTTGGGATGTCAAGCCCCACAATGGGCTCTGTGCTCACAGCTCAGAGCCTGCTTGTGATCCTCTGTGTCTCTTGCTCTGCGTCTCCCCGCTTGAGCTCATGTGCTCTCTCTCTCTCCCAAAAATGAATGTTAAAAAAATATACTATTTTTTAATTAAGTAAAACAACTGCTGATTTTTTGTGGGGAGGTATTTGATTTTTGAAATGACACAGCATCATGATCTATTTTCTTGTTTTTCCACTTTTTTGTGTTGTTTCTACTTTTTGTGTTTGACTTCTTGACCTTGGACTGGGTATTTTGGAGTCAATTTCACAGTCAGTAACTATGTATCTAATCATGTTTTTAGTTGTAAGCCATAGACCTTATTTTAGACAGTTTAAGGAGTACAGGAATCCACTAAATGTTATTAGATCTAATAATCAGAAATATCCTGGGTCATCAGAGTTAGGCTTGGAGGCTATCCAGCCAGAAACAAGGCGAGGCTACTCCAGTGAAGACTATTCTGCACCTGCCCACTATGTTCAGATATGAGGTTCATGCTGGTGATACTGGATAATGGATACCAGTCTGCCTATTACCGCTGCTCTCTTCTCATAACAGTGGGAATAACTAACTGACCATATCACATGTTTACAACTTAGATGAAAAATCATTAGAAAAAGGAAATTCAGTCACCCCCTATAGGAAATTAATTGAACATAGAAGTATTCAAATGTAGATAGGCAGCCAAAAACCATGCGAAAGGCCACTACTTAACATTAAAAGGACAGTAGTTAATTAGAAAAAACAATCCTTATGTATGCCTACTGTACATTTCCTCTGACAAAATACATTCTAGTTAATTTGTTTGTTGATCAAATATTGTATGTGATATTTTCTGCATTACTCTTGGTAGGTTGGAACATAGTTCTTGCTCTGAAGGATATAACAATTCAGTAGAAGTAATAAATTAAAGACATTAAAATATATTCAATACAGGCATGTGTATTGCAATAGATTATAGTAGAAGAAGATATTATTTCTGGTGCATGGAGGGGAAACATTTCCTATAGCATGTAGCATTGGTAAGGAATGGAAGAAGGAATGGATTCTTGGAAGGATCTGCAAAAAAAGGCCTTCCAAGGGGAAATAACTAGATCATCACTGAGGCAAGTATAATCAGGGTATGTTCATAAAAGAGCAAGCATTGGGATAGTAAAATAGACATAAAACATAATTAACATGAAATCACATGATTTTTTCATTTCATATAATTATTACCTTTCATAAATTTTTCCCATATGATTTATTTTATAAATGATTAATGAGTACATCATTCCGCTAAACAAAATTTTGCATTGTGCATTATTTCCTTTGTTAGCTGCTTCATGATTTGTTCCTGGTATGCATTACTAATTTTTAACTATTACTTTAATCGCATCTAATGTATTGTAATGCCTAAGCCAGGTTTCTGAAGTTTATTTCCAATGAAATAAGGGCTATATTCTCAAAACTTTAAATGAGAAAATATTCACTTTTTTGTCCTGAAAAATGTAAGAGATTCCTATAGATTTTCAACGTCTGAAAGTTTTTAAAACTGTGTTTCAGCAAGTGAATAATAAAGACCATGATATATGACTTTTTTTTTAAATTTTTTTTTCAACGTTTATTTATTTTTGGGACAGAGAGAGACAGAGCATGAATGGGGGAGGGGCAGAGAGAGAGGGAGACACAGAATCAGAAACAGGTTCCAGGCTCTGAGCCATCAGCCCAGAGCCTGACGTGGGGCTCGAACTCACAGACCGCGAGATCGTGACCTGGCTGAAGTTGGACGCTTAACCGACTGCGCCACCCAGGCGCCCCGATATATGACTTTTAAAGGTGAGAGAGAGACCAAGTACTGATCTTCATTTCATGAAGACTGGAACTGCTTCTGCTCTGGGAGTTCATGGAACAAATGTGGGCCTTTCAAGCAGTTACATTTCAAACACAGGAATCAGAGGCTTTGCAATTTTCATACGCTATATTGGCAATACTATACAACAAAATAGTCTATGGACAACTAGAAATTTCTTGACTGAATAACCCAAAAATGGACTCACAAATTTATGGCCAACTAATCTTCAACAAGACAAGAAAGAATAACTGTTGGAAAAAAGACAGTCTCTTTAGCAATTGGTGCTGGGAAAACTGGACAGAAGAATGAAACTGGACCACTATCTTACGCCACATACAAAAATAAATTCAGAATGGATGAATGACCTAAAAGCAAGATGAAAACCATCAAAATTCTACAGGAGAAAACATGCAGCAACCTCTGATCTCAGCTACAGCAACTTCTTACTAGACATGTCTCTGGAGGCAAGGCAAATGAAAGCAAATATGAACTACTGGGACCTCATCAAGGTAAAAAGCTTCTTCACAGTGAAGGAAACAATCAACAAAACTAAAAGGCAACCGATGGAATGGGAGAAGATATTTACAAATGACAACAGATAAAGGCTTAGTATCAAAAATCTATAAAGAACTTATCAAACTCAACACCCAAAAAACATATAATCCAGTGAAGAAATAGGCAGAAGACATGAATAGACACTTTACCAAAGAAGACACTCAGATGTCTAATAGACATGTGAAAAGATGCTCAACATCACTCATTCTCAGGGAAATACAAGTCAAAACCACAATGAGATACCACCTCACACTTGTCAGAATGGCTAAAATTTACAGCTCAGTAACAACAGATGTTGATGAAGATGTGGGGAATGGGGAACTCTTTTACACCCTTGGTGGGAATGCAAACTGGTGGAGCCACTGTAGAAAACAATATGGAGTTCTTCAAACAGATTATTGCACTACTAGGTATTTATCCAAAGGTTACAGGAGTGCTTATTCAATGATGCACATGCACCCCAGTGTTTATACCAACACTATCAACAATAGCCAAATTGCAGAAAGAGCCTAAATGTCCATCAATTGATGTGGTATATACATTGGAATATTACTTGGTGATGGAAAAGAAAGAAATCTTTCCATTTGCAATGATGTGGATGGAGCTAGAGTGTGTTGTGCTAAGCAAAATAAGTCAGGCAGAGGGAGACAAATATCCTATGATTTCACTCATATGTGGAACTTAAGAAACAAAACAGATGAACATAAGGGAGGGAAGGAAAAATAAGATAAAAACAGAGAAAGAGGCAAACCATAAAAGACTCTTAAATATAGAGAAAAGAACTGAGGGTTACCGGAGGGTAAGTAGGTGGAAGAATGGGCTAAATGGATGATGGGCATTAAGGAGGACCTTTGTTGGGATTAGTACTGCGTGTTATATGTAGGTAATAAATCATTGAGTTCTCCTACTGAAACAAAGACTACACTGTATGTTAACTAACTTGAATTTAAATAAATAAACTAAAAAAATAAAAAGTAAAAAGGTGAATCTTATGGTATATGAAGTATATATCAATAAAGCTGCTTTTTAAAAAATAAAAAAAAAGTTAATGACCACTTTTTATGTTCAAGGCACTAATCTAGGCAATAATATCAAAAATTAATAGGTCCTATTTCCTGCACTTGATAAAACTATTTCTAAATACACATGATTCAGGATATTTGAATATATTATCTTTATTTATTACATTGAATAAAAACAAATTTAATCTCCAGTCAGTAGCAATATCGCAATGGTCACAGATTAAAGCCCAATTTATACAACTATCATAAAAACTTATTAGTGTTTGTCTCATTATTTGGGCAATAAAAATGACATCAATTTTCAAAAAAACCACAGAAATGTCTTGACTGAAGAAAGGTATTTTGTTCATAGGATTTTGAGATTTTCTTTTTTTTTTTAATTTTTTTTTAACGTTTATTTATTTTTGAGACAGAGAGAGACAGAGCATGAACGGGGGAGGGTCAGAGAGAGGGAGACACAGAATCTGAAACAGGCTCCAGGCTCTGAGCTGTCAGCACAGAGCCCGACACGGGGCTCGAACTCACAGACCGCAAGATCATGACCTGAGCCGAAGTCGGCCGCGTAACCGACTGAGCCACCCAGGCGCCCTGAGATTTTCTTTTGAAGAAATCAAGAAAATAACTTTTGGCAATCAAGCACAAGACAGAATATATTATATATATTATATATATATTAATATATAATTAGTATATATTAATAAGGATATTATTATTTAATTATTATTTACTACATAAAGATTATAATCATATAATATATTATAATATAATGTATAATAATATAATGATATAATATATTAAAATTATATAATATTAAATTATATGTTAATTATATAATAGAATTTATAAATGTAATTTATACTATATAAATATATTAATATTAAATTATATATTAATAATTATATAATATTAAAATTACATAGATATTATAAAATGCATATGTATATATGCTCTAATAGACATATATTCATACATACACATATATATGACTGTAAAATCTGAATAATATCATTTTCTTTTTTTAATGTTTATTTTTGAGAGAGAGAGACAGAACATGAGTGGGAAAGGAGCAGAAAGAGGGAGACAGAATCCAAAGCAGGCTCCATGCTCTGAGCTGTCAGCACAGAGCCCAGTGTGGGTCTCGAACCTAGAAAATGGGAGATCATGACCTGAGCTGAACTGATCACTATCACCAACTGAGCTACCCAGGAGCTCCTGATATGATCATTTTCTAAAATTTACAAATTACATCCAAGTTATAGCATCAGTACTTTTTTTTCTTAGCCTTATATATTTGGTAGTTATAGCCACCTGTTAGGTGAAGAAAAACCGAGGAAGTTTTAAAGACCAAAAAAAAAAAAAAAAAGAAATTTACTCTACTTGCAGATAAAAAACATTTTATTGATTTTATTATTTAATGATAATAATTTATAATTATTTAATATTTTTAATGTTTATTTTTGAGAGAAAGAGACAGAGAGAGAGAGTCAGGGACACAGCACAAGCAGGGGGCTGGGTTGGGGGTACACAGAGAGAGAATGAGACACAGAAACTGAAGTAGGCTCCAGGCTCCAAGCTGTCAGCACAGAGCCCTATGCAGGGCTTGAATTCAGGAACCGTGAGATCATGACCTGAACCAAAGTCAGACGCTTAGCTGACTGAGCCACCCAGGCACCCCGTAATTTATAATTATTTAGAAAAAAAAAGAAAATAACATAATACAAAGAAGTGATAGAGAAAAAGAGAGATCACTAGTAATCCTACCAGTTCATGGTAAGCTTGCCAGTCTGTTAATTCTAACATGCAGTTAAAAACATGCTTAACAATATGAAGTTATGGGAAATATACTTTCTAAATCAGTTCTTATTATATTAGATATATATGTATGTGTTTACAAATACACATGAATTTTAATACATATACATCTATATACACACAAACATACACACACACACACACACACATAAGTGTTTCCTAATGAAACCCTTCTCAGGTAATGTGGTAAGAAACTGAAAATCCACTTCTCCAAAGTATCAATAAGAAAACTGAAAAAAAAATTGTCAAATTAAACTTCTTCAGAACTCTTGGAATTAACCAAAGTCTTGCAACAATACAAAGAAAACAACTTAATCTTGGTAAGAACAGCAAATTTAGTACTGTTCTAACTTGCACTCTTCCTGTCCTCCCCTGAGCCCAATAATATCCTTGAGAAACAACAATCTTGAAACCACAGTGAGCTGTGAAAACAGAGGTCTAATAGATTTGGCACTTTCCAAAAGCTCCATCCTCAAAAAAAATTTTTTTAGGGAGCTACCAGAGCACTGAAAGGATACCACAATGCAAGAACATTGGTTGAAGTCATTATTGGTTCAAGGGTGGAAGACCTGTTGGTTCAAGGTTTTTAAGAAAATCTCTGTCTTATCATAAGCTGACCACTAAAGCTAATTGAAGACTTTGGTGGCTGCACATACCAAAGATTATGCTTCAATTAATTCCAGAGATAACTAAAAGGTGACAACAACAAAAGAGGAAAAAAAAAACCCTAGAAAGAAGGCAGAATCTGATTTCCAATGTTGCAAATTGTATTATTTAAAATTTCAATGATAACAAAAAAAGACATGCAAAAATAGGAATGTATGGCTCATATACAGGAAAAAATAGAGAGGAACAAAACAGTTGGTAGAGACTATCTCTGGGATGGTCCTGATGCTGGTCTTATTAGACGAAGACTTTAAATCAACTATTACCTTTGTTCTGAACTGAAGGAAACCATGTGTAAAGAATTCAAGGAAAGTATTAAAACCATGTATCTCAAATAAAATATTTCAAAAGATGGAAATTTTACGATAAACAATAAATCGGCACGTCCAAATTCAATTGATAAAATAACTGAAAAGGAGAAAAAAATCACAAAAGGGCCTCAAGCATGTTTGAACTGGCAGATAAAAGATCAGCAAACTTAAAGATAGATTGTGACTTCAGTCTGAATGACAGAATGAAAAGTGATGAAGAATAAAAAAGCAATACCTTAGAAACCTGTGGGACAACATCAAGCACACTAGCATGTACATGATGAGAATCCAACAGGAAACAGAGAAAGAAGCAAAAAGAACATGTTAAGAAATAATACCTCAGTAATTTAATAAATGTTGAAATAATACAAAGTATGTTCTCGGACCACAATGGAATGAAATTAGAAATCAATAACAATAAAAAAAAAAGAAATCAATAACAATAGGAAAAGTGGGATATTCACAAATTAAATTAGACTGTATTAAATAGACAATAGGTCAAAGAAATCACATGTGAATTTAGAAGTGGCTGAAACAGTGTTTGAAGAAGATAATGCTATGAGAAACTATGTGAACAAATATATAACCTAGATGGAATGGACATATTCCTAAAAAGACACAAACTATTAAAAACACTTTTCTATAGAGTTTATACCTAGAAATTGAATCCTTGTTCATAGAAAATACTTTAACTTCAACCTAAGTGTTATGTATCCCCATCCAGTCTGGAATGTTTAAGAGGTCCCAATTGCCCTATATCCTCAATAAAACTTAATGTTAGTAAACATTTCATCTCAATTATTTTCAGTTTTCATAAAGTATTTGGATTGAGTCACTTTCTGTGTAAATGTGCTCTAAATATCATCTTCCTCTTTATTATCTAGTAAATAAATATATTTAATGTTTTAATGGTGACATTTCATGAACAAATATTTTATATTAATAAGGTCAAACATGACTCTTTTTTTCCCTGTTAATTTCCTATTTTATAAATATCTCCCTCCACTGAGTACATGGTGATACTCTTAGGTTTTGTTTTGAAATCTTCATTGTTTTATCTTTCCTTATAATTTACTTGTAATTGAGTTTTATGTAAGAGAAAAAATAAGTGTCCAATTAAAGTATTTGTTTTGGGGCGCCTGGGTGGCTCGGTCGGTTGAGCGTCCGACTTCGGCTCAGGTCATGATCTCACGGTCCGTGAGTTCGAGCCCCGCGTCGGGCTCTGTGCTGACAGCTCAGAGCCTGGAGCCTGTTTCGGATTCTGTGTCTCCCTCTCTCTCTGCCCCTCCCCTGTTCATGCTCTGTCTCTCTCTGTCTCAGAAATAAATAAACGTTAAAAAAATTAAAAAAAAATATTTGTTTTGTTTTGTTTTGTTTTCCCATAGGCATAGCCAGTTTCCTAACACAGTTGAAAAGATTGTCCTTTCTTCTTAAGCATTCCAACTTTGTTATAAATCAAGTGTCTATATAAACATGTCTGTTTGTGGGCTCTCTTATCTGAGAATTTGTATGTTTATTTGTCCTTGTGCTAATAATACACTCTTCTAATTACTATAGTTTTGTAATGAGTATTGTTAGTATGTAGAACAGGTTTCCCCACCAATATTCATACATACAGTTAGAATTTTAATTAGAATACTTTTAATCTATAGCAAAAATTGAAGAGAATTGACAAATTGATAATATTGAGTCTTACAATTCGTGAAAAGGTATGTATCCTCGTCTATTTAGCTCTACTTCATGTGCCTCAATAAGGTTTTATTGCTTTTTATTTATTCCACAGTGCTGTGTATTTTGACATAATACTGTTTTTTTTTGTAAAATAATATTCCCTGGGGTTCCTGGGTGGCTCAGTCACTTGAGCACCTGACTCTTGGTTTTGGCTCAGGTTATGATCTCATGGTTTGTGGGTTTAGGCCCTGCACTGAGCTCTGCACTGGCTGTGTGGAGTCTGCTTTGGGATTCTCTCTCTGTCTCTGCCACTCCTACATGTATGCTTTCTCTCCCAAAATACATAAACTTAAAAAAAAAAATTCCTGATGGTTTTCTTGATAGGAAATACAATTGATTTTATGTATCGATTTTTGTATGCATCCATATTAATTCTCTAAACTTATACCTAGATTCCCTTGGAATTTCTATATATACTCTATTTCTGCCTAAACTAATGACATTTTTCTTCTCTTTTTCTAAACCACATAATGACAATTGCTTTCCTCCTTTTCAAACCATATAGATGTTATCTCATTTTTTCCTTGCTGCCCTATCTAGCAACTCATTACAAAGTTTTATAGAAGAGTGGTTCATGATCATATCTGTATCTTTCCCCATTAAAAAGAAAAGCTGTTCACATTTAACCTTTAAATATAATATTTGATGTAACTTCTAAATGCAAAACCACATTTTTTTATAAAAGAGTTTATGATAAGTACTAATGATTGTCAAATGCTTTTCCTATCAATACGATTATGTGAATTATCCCCTTTAATCTGTTAATATGGATAATTATATTAATTTTGTAGAATTAGATCAATGTTTTATTTCCTGATAAATTTAAGCCATGATATAATATCTTCATGCTTATTTATAGATATAAGTATATATGTGTATATAAATCATGTGTACTATATCTATATCTGTTTATATATACATATTCATAGGATTATATATAATCCTAAACTCAAATTTCCTATTTGTGTTTAGGATTTTTGCACCTGTGTTTACTAATAGGTTTCATTGGTTCTCTTCTTTCTCATATTGACCTTGGTATCAAAGTATCAATCTTTTTTTTTTATTTTTTTAACGTTTATTTATTTTTCAGACAGAGAGAGACAGAGCATGAATGGGGGAGGGGCAGAGAGAGGGAGACACAGAATCGGAAGCAGGCTCCAGACTCCGAGCCATCAGCCCAGGGCCGGACGCGGGGCTCGAACTCACAGACCGCGAGATCGTGCCCTGAGCTGAAGTCGGATGCTTAACCAACTGAGCCACCCAGTGCGCCCCTCAAAGTATCAATCTCGGTATCAAGATTATCTTAGTAGAGAACTGAATGAGATTGGAGTTTGCTTTTTCCTCTTAAAACATTTTCTTTCGGGGGCGCCTAAGTGACTCAGTTGGTTAAATATCCAACTTCCACTCAGGTCATGACCTTCTGGTTTGTGTGTTGGAGTCAACTTCAGGCTCCACACTGACAGTGTAGAACCTGTGTGGGCTTCTCTTTTTCCCTACCTTTCTCTCTTCCTCTCTCTCTGCCCCTCATGGGATTCTCTCTCTCTCTACCTGTCTCTCTCCCTCTCTCTGCCCCTCATTCACTTGCACGGTCTCTCATAAATGAATGAATGAATGAATGAATGAATGAATGAATAATTTTCTTTTTTCTCCAAATATTTTTCTGCCACCTTTATCTCTATCATTTTTTCTAGTGTTCTTCTTACATGTATATTAGACAGTTTGTTATTATTCTACAGCTCCCAAATATTTAATTCTGCTTTTGTTTTGTTTCTACTTATTTCCTCTTGATATTTCAGTTAGGGTCTTTTCTTCAGCCTACTGAGGAACTCATTCACCTGTGATAACATGACTTTTATTTCTATTACTTCCATATGACTTTTTAACAGATTTCATTGATGGAAAGGAACAGTACAAGATTGACCTTTTACATTTTGATGTGTAAGAAAATAAAGAAGTAGTCACAGAACATAATAAATATCAAAATGAAATGGATGCCTGATTTAACCCTGGGAAATTAAACTTCCAAATTAAATAGTAATTACAATAGATTATGCTTCATTGAATAAAATAGAAATCCATAAGTCCATACTTACATCAATAATAAACAGGAAAAAAAAGATTTAATGAAGAATTGGGAATTTACATAGTTTCAAGATACCTTCTCATAAGTATTTATTAAGTACAGAGGAAAAATAAAAACATAACTTTACATGGTACAGGTGGTAGATACAACCTTTACTAAGATCAAAGTAAACATCACTAGCAAAGAGACACTGAAATTCTATACTATGTGATAGGATGCAATGAGTACATAACAGCGCTATTGTTATTTTATTTTATTTTATTTTATTTTATTTTATTTTATTTATTATTATATTATTGCCTGCCTTAGTCAATGTGGGCATCTGTAAAAGAATACCACAGAGTAGGTGGATGAAACAACAAAAATTTATTTCTATAGCTCTCAAGGCTGTAAGTTCGAGATCAGGGTGAACATGGTCAGGTTCTTGCTGAGTCATTTTCCTGGTTTATCTTCCCATGGCTTCCCTGGTGCTTACAGAGGGGCAGAGAGAGAGGAGGGAAAGGAGGGAAGAGAGAGAAATTGAGAGATTTAGATCTTGTGTCTCTTTCTCTTTTCATAAGGGCATTAATGCTGTCATGAGGACCCCACCATTATGACCTAATCTAGCTCTAATTATCTTTCAAGGCCTGATCTTTAGGTGCCATGACATTGGGGTTAAGGGTTTCAACATAGGAATTTGAGGAGGACATTGACATTCAGTCCATAGCGCTGCCAAAGATATGTGGTCAGATTTAATGATAAGAAAATCTGAGAAAAACTCCAACACTGGACCCAAACTGTTTTCCAAATTAAGAAGCATTCCCCAAAAGGCAAACCAAAACAAAACATACGAAGCAGAGTAATAAATTATTTTGTCCTAAGTCTTTAGATTTTGGTGGAACGTGATTGATTATATAGCAATAGCTAATTGATATGGTGCCATTTATTTTAAAAGCTCTTGCAATGCGGGGATCAAAAATAAGACAAAACAAAAGAGAAACTATTACCCAAGTCATGAGAATCAAATTCTCAGGATCTTTTTTAGGTTGAAAGAAATCAGGCACATAACTAAAGACAACATGTGGTTCATTCTGAACTTTTTGCTATAAAGAAGGCAATTGAGGGGCGCCTGGGTGGCGCAGTCGGTTAAGCGTCCGACTTCAGCCAGGTCACGATCTCGCGGTCCGGGAGTTCGAGCCCCGCGTCGGGCGCTGGGCTGATGGCTCAGAGCCTGGAGCCTGTTTCCGATTCTGTGTCTCCCTCTCTCTCTGCCCCTCCCCCATTCATGCTCTGTCTCTCTCTGTCCCAAAAATAAATAAACGTTGAAAAAAAAAATTTAAAAAAAAAAAAAAGAAGGCAATTGAAACAGTTTGTTAAGCGTGAATGAGGCCTGAGTATCATGTCGTAATAATGTGTCAATGTCAATATCTTGATTCTAATAATTACATTGATAATGTTAGAAAATATCTTTGTAAGGAATATACAGCCACAAACTATTCAAAGGTGAGGGAGCATTATGTCAGCAACATGCTCTCAACTAATTCAAGGGGGTGGCAGGATTGAACTTCATTAGCAACCCTTCTCTAAATTTGTGATTATTTCCAAACATTTAAATATGTGTTGAAATGTGCACATACATGCTAATCATTCAAAATGGTGACTACTTATTATTCTCTTTCAGCTTTAAACTCACTCTCCCATATTCTACTTGTGATTCATATGATGGGACTTTGTAAACCTCTCAGCTTTGCCATTTGATTCCAGTAATGGGTAAAAGAAGGAATCTGTGGGCCAGGAAGAGGAGAAAGGGACTATTCTTTCATATGTACTTCCCGTGACCTTCCAGTCTGCAACCTTTCTGCTTTCAGTCCTTTGAGCGTCACTGGAGCCCGTCTTTTCACTATGGCAGAAGCAGATTCTAATCCCAGCCAAATCGCTCATATCCAACAAATATACATCCAGAGACTACAGCACTACCTTGGTGTTTTCTCCTCAGATGTCTGAATTTCAGCTCTACAGGGACATTCATCCTGCCTTCTATGTTTTAATAATTCCAACTTCCTCCCTTTGTTTTCCATAGCCCTTGGGGTGGAAGTTGCTTTAGCAGTTGGTACACAGTATATATTTTAGATTTTCCTCTCTCTCTTTCTCTCTCTCTCTCTCGCTTACCATTTCAGTAACCTGAAAAGACTTTATACCATTTCAGTCACCTAGTTATGACATTATAGCTGTTTAACATATCTTTTAATCTCTCTGTTAAAATGATAATTGTGAAATCTTGTTTATATTTTCAACTGTTAGTTACTATAATAGGATTATTTTTAACAATAACAGGAAAGATTCATAATTATAAATTGTGAGTCCATGTGACACATCTTAAACATCAAATATATCTTTTCCTTTATCATTGCTGCCATGTCAACAAAGTGCCTGGAAGAACAACGAATATTTCATGGTTAAGACTTTTGAGAAATGCTTAACTTTAATCTTTAACATTTCAGGTGACAGTAAATGTCACAGAGGATAAGTATAAAAACAAAGAGATAAAACACCCTTCTAACAAAGTTAAATTAGGTGAAATATTGTGTATGTTTATCTTTCAAAGATTCCATTAATGCACAATACCCAAAACACAGGGCAAGACTCATTATTTGACAAAGTGTCCTTACCTATCCTCCTGAAGGCATAATACACACACACACACACACACACACACACACACACACAGGCAGTCAGTCATATTACTTTTATTCTGACCAAGAGCAAATCTTTTATTTTTAATCTTGGTGAAAGCAAAGGAGAGAGTTTGAAAACATGAATGGTGAAACAATAATTGGAAGCACTTAATAAATAAAAAGCCACGCCTGGCAAAAATTATTAGAACTAATTTTAGAGTAGAATTGATTTTTAGAATCTATTATTTCTATCAAAGAAGAATATAAATTAAGTATCAACCTATCGAACATGCATCCTACCCAAAGCAAAGTGTCATAGTAAGACCACTCAGGAAAAAAATAAAAAAGCAGGTTTGAGTATGAAACATAACAGCAAGTCATGTAAAATGAACTGCTCTAAGAGAGAAATAACACAAATGAGATATGAGGATCTAAGGTGTACTTTTCTGCCAATTAAATTTAATTATTAAAATAATTTTTCTGAACCAGGAGTGAAAGATTAGTGGTTATTTTTTAGTCTTTGAGTGTATGCAGTCAGTTTTGGTATGCTTCTTGTAAGACATATACATGCTATTGTAAAATAAATATGGCTAGTAAACTAAAATAATAATTTTTTAGATATAAATGACACATAATATCGTGTAAGTTTAAGGTGTACACTGTTTTGATTTAATACATTTACATAATGCAGTATGATTATCACAGTAATATTAACTGACACTTCTATCAGGTCATATAATTGTCATTTTCTTTGTGTGTTGAGAACAATTAAGATCTTGTCTCTTAAAGACTTTGAAATTTATAATACAGCACTGTTGACTATAATCATTATACCATGCATTAGATCTCTAGGACTTATTTGACTATGAAGTATGAATATGAACCCTTAAATAGCATCTCCCCAATTTCTCCATTCCTCATCCCATGGTAACCACCATTCTCCTCTTTGTATTTTTTAAATTTTTTAAAATGTTTTATTTATTATTGAGAGAGAGGGAGAGTGGGAGAAGGGCAGAGAGAGAGGGAAACAATGAATCTGAAGCAGGCTCCAGGCTCTGAGCTGTTAGCACAGAGCCCAACATGGGGCTTGAACTCACAAGCTGTGAGATCATGAACTGAGCAGAAGTCAGATGCTTTACCGATGGAGCCACCCAGGCGCCCCTCTCCTCTTTGTATTTTTAAGTCTGGCTTTTTTAGACATCACATATAAATGATATCCACAGTATTTGTCTTTCTCTGTCTGACTTACCCCATTTAGTATATTTTCATCAAAGTCCTTTCCCTAATGTTGCAAATGGCAATATTTCTTTCCTTCCTTCTTCTTCTCTTTTTTTTTAAGTTTACTAATTTATTTTGAGAGAGACCTAGAGGGTGTGAGCAGCAGAGGAGCAGTGAGAGAGGGAGAGAGGGAGAATCCCAAGCAGGCTCCCACAGTCAATACGCAGAACCCGTCATAGAGCTTGAACTCAAGAAACCATGAGATCATGACCTAAGCTGAAATCAAGAGTAGGACACTCAACTGACACCCATGCACCCCTAGATATCCTTCTTTCTCGTGGCAGAATATTATTCAATTGTTTATGTATTACGCATCCACTTTATCCATTTGTCCACTGATGGACACTTAGATTATTTTCATATCTTGGCTATTGTTAATAATACTGCAATGAACATGGGAGTGCAGATATCACCTTGATATTCTTTTTTTTTTAACCTAGAAGAATTGCTGGATTATATGGTAGTTCTGTTTTTAATTTTTTTGAGGAGACTTCATACTATTTTTCATAATGACTAAATCAATTTACATTACTACCATTGGTTCAGAAAGGCCATATATGACATACACATAGCTAATCTCTTATATAATAGTGAAAGGGTGAAGGTTTTTCCTCTAAGATCAGGAATAAGACAAGAGTGCACTCTCTCATCATTCTTATTCAACATAGTAGTGTTCTCTTAGCCAGAGAAATTAGTCAAGTCAAAAACTAAAATGCATCCAAATTGAAATGGAAAAAGTAAAATTGTCATTATTTGCATATGATGTCATCTTGTATATTGAAAATCCTATAGAATCAACCAAAAAAACCTCTTAGAATTAATCAACAAATTCACAAAAATTGCAGGATATGAAGTCAACATACAGAAATCATTGACGTTTCTATACATTAACAATAAAACATCTAAAAATAAAGAAAATGATAATGTTTGGATAAAACTTTACTTCATACTGTTTTTCCTTTTTTTTCTTTAAAAATTTGCATGAGTTCTATATAAATAGTATGTTTTGAAAATCGTTTTCATATATTTTGAAACAGTGTATGAATTTCTGTATAAACATTCACACTTTTAATGAAAACAGTCATGCTTAACCTTACTAGTAAATCTTACCATACTTCATCAGCATTCTTTCTAAATAATTCTTGACATATATAATTTAAGAAAGAAATATAGTTAAATACATGACAAAGGTTAATTACATATTAAGTAATAACTTGAGTAGCCTTGTGTTTGGATCATTAAGTATATCCTGATTCAGTATGTATTAAAAAGCAATTAAGTGTATACTTGATTAATATAAAGTATGCCAAATATATATATTAGTGGATGTAATCACACAGTTTTCTACACTCATTTAATATTCACTAGTTATAGGCTACTGGTTATATTTTTAAATGTTTATTTATTTTGAGAGAGAGAGAGAGAGAGACCATGAGCAGGGGAGGGGCAGAAAGAGAGGGAGAGAAAGAGGGAGAGAATCCCAATCAGGCCTTGGCGCTCTCAGTGCAGGGCCTAATGCAGGGCTTGATCTCATGAATCTTGAGATCATGACTTGAGCTGAAATCAAGAATTGGCTGCTTAACCGATTGAGCCACCCAGACACCCCAGGCTACTGAGTATTTCTAAATTTCCCTGGGTGTTTTACTTTAAAAAATTTTGTTAGTTGTGTTTTATTGCACAGTCAGATCATGGTAAAACTGTGATTGTTTATGAAAATTTCCTCTTATTTGTACAATATTCTTATTTAATAACTGCTTATATCCTTGTAATTCAGCTGAAGTTAAAGTAAACAAAGTGATACATCCATAAGAAAAAAATCCACTAAATCATTTGATCCAGAAAGATGATGTTATTTTGTATGGGCAGAATTCCATGGTAAATGCTTGTTCTTTTTAGGATAAATGAGTAGTGACTCTTTTGTTTTGTTTTGTTTTGTTTTGTTTCCTTTTATGGGTATTTCGTGGATGATATACTGCCTATTGCTGTTTTCTTCACTGTCTCCTAAGTTTCAAAACTTATTGTTGGCAGATTCTAGTTTCTTTGTTATTTCTTTCCTAGAAATGCTGCTTTATAAATCCAGAGTTCTAAAAACTGCTGTTGTAATTATTTCCTCACAAAACTGAAATATGGAGAATATATCTTCATTTTGTAAGAATATAACTAAGGAGTTTTGATTTTACTGTTGTAATTTGCTGTTTTGGTAGAGGAATCAAAAAACAACTAAGGGCTTGGTTTGAGTGAAATTTTAAACTTTCATTGAGTACACATTGTATCCCTAACCATTACTGATTGTATATTAAGGAAGAGTTCAACAAGAGCATTATATACAACCTTTATCCTTATGAATATGATAATGTAGTGGCATTGGCACAGCATATATGCTTATCTTAACTAAAGATTGTATGTTCAGGGACATAAATCAAAGATAATCATATACATGAATTAGGTAACTATTGAGGTCATTAGTAGAAACAATAAGGATAAGGATCAATAACAATAAGGATTGGTTTCCTGGAAGTTTTCACAGAAGACTTGAACTCCAAGTCCTGTATGAAAAATTTAAAGGGCAGAATATCTTGAGGCAGTGGTTGGGAAATATTTTCTGTAAAAGAACTAATGATATTTTAGTTCTTGTGGCCAAATGATCTCTATCATATCTATTGAACTAGGATGTTGGGGCACAAAAACAGTCATAAGCAGTATGTAAATTGTGGGCTCTTTACTTCTATAAAACTTTATTAATAAAAATATGGGGACCTGATTTGGCCATGAGCCACCTTTTCTGACCTATGGTTTAGGGAATAGAACTTTTTGAATGTAATAATATAACACAAAAGCCTAAATTTGAAAACAACAAAGTAATATATAGCAAATCTTGTCCATTGGGTATTTAAATTCATGACGGAAAATATAATGTGTACTTTTATATGAGTATGCTTGTGTGTATATGTGTTGCTTTCAGTATTGTAGTTTAGAGAAGACAAAAGGAAACTAAAGAAACTGAATACTTTGTTGAATGATCCATTTTCTATATAGTTGATAAAAGGTAATTTTGCTATGTAAATTATTGACCTTTAGAGATTATATATTATTTATTTGAATAGTAAGGTACTCAAAGAAAATTAAGGCTTGTCATCTCTATAAAATTATCTGGTGTTAAAATTATGTTGAATCAGTTTCTCCTGATGTTTAAAAGAAAAGAGAGAGAGAGAGAGAGAGAGAGAGAGAGAGAGAGAGAGAGATGACTCTCACTCTTATAGCAAATTCCTTTAAGAAGAGCCTAGTTTAATCTCAAAGCTGATAAACTAAGAACTGCTCTGGTCCACTATAAAGAGATAATTCTCTTCCTAGCAGATTTATTGTGAGGATTAAAGAGATAAGATATTTAAAGAATCTAATGCAATGTCTGCCTACAGTTGGTAATCCCTCAGGAAATTTTAGCTCTCTTCTTCCTTTTCAATCACATGAGGGAAGGATAGTCTACCAGCCAAGCACAAGGAAAAGTTGTTTGTTGTCACATAATAAAGCAGTAGTATGAACATTTTATTGCTATGTTGACTAAAAATGTTAATACTACATCTTGGCAAAAAGTAGGTATGCTCATATCCCCATTATATGTCCATCCCCTTTATTATTTTATTATTTTATTTTATTTTATTTTATTTTATTTTATTTTATTTTATTTCACTCTATTTCTAGAAAAGATATTAGCAAATAGTGTCACATAGTTTATGGAAAGAAATAAACTGTCCTTCAATTTATCCTTGACAATATTGATAGCATTTACTTTGGTCTTATAAACATAGCTACGTTCTAAACATTTTCAGTATGGATGATACTAAGGCTAAAGACAAATTAACAATATTTGCCTCATTTTAAGTGTGAGGACAATTTTCACAGCACAACAAAGCCATCTGTCAAGAGATTTCTTTTTTTCAGATATAAAGATTCTATTACTTCTAAGCCGTTATTCTCTACAATTTCACCAGTTGATCAAGTCATGCTATAAATGCTTGCTTCACAAACGAAGTATAAGGTCCCAATAGGATTTCTTGTCTATGCCCACTCAGAGCTTTGAAAAGCTTTTTACTGCTTCTTTTTTGTTAAAAGGATACTCATACCTTCATCATTTGTACTATTTTGATCATATTCATTTACTTATTCCACTTTTATTATTTTCATTGCATTAGGAAATGCATATTAAAACTACAATGTAATATAACTATACATTAGTAGAATTTCTATAATTAAAAAAACAGACAAAATCAAAATTTTGATGAAAAAGTAGAGAAATTGGAACGCTCAGATATTACTGGTTGGAAAGGTAAAATAAAAAGGTAAACAGTTTGGTAGTTTGTTAAAAAGAAAAACCCAAACTTCACAAATAATCCAATAATTTCTCTCCTAGGTATTTCCCAACAGAAGTGAATATTTATGTTTGCAGAAAAACCTCCTTAAAACATGTTTTAGTGGCTTTATCCTTTATAAAGCATTATTATTTTATAACTTTTTCTAATGTAGTTTTATTTTAAATGTTTATTTTTGGGAGAGAGTGAGAGAGAGCAAGAGAGAGCATGAGCAGGGGAGGGACAGAGAGATAGGGGAACAGAGGATCCAAAGTGGGCTCCATGTTGACAGCAGAGAACCTGATGCAGGACTCAAACTCATGAACCACAAGATCATGACCTG
This sequence comes from Prionailurus bengalensis, assembly GCF_016509475.1. NCBI lineage: Eukaryota > Metazoa > Chordata > Mammalia > Carnivora > Felidae > Prionailurus > Prionailurus bengalensis. The sequence continues at coordinate 149,356,832 of NC_057343.1, read as the reverse complement.
AGCCAAAGTCAGACATTTAATTGACTGAGCCAAACAGACACCCCAATGTAGTGTTGTAAAATATATTATATTATATAAGAATGTCAAAATTATAAATCATATATTAATGTAACAATTAGATAAGTTAAATTGATAAATTGAAAAATGGATAAAATCACTAGCAGAGTTGAGCAATTTGGGACACTACGCATATGCTCACTGTGATTCACACCATTTAGTGTAATATTAGACCTTACTTTAGAATACATAATGAACTGGTAGACAAATGTTGGTAACACGAAGGCAGTGGTATAAACCATTCATTAAGTTTATACCAATTCACCACACTGTGTAGGAGGAGAGTCCATAAGTAGTATCTAAATCCAATGTGCTTTCATGTTGACTTATACAATCACAGATGTCAAATGTAATCCCACAGGAAAAGGTGTATTATCTATAAGAAATCATAAAACTCTTATACTTAACACACTTCAGAACTTCTGAATTTGCATTTTTAACCTGGATAGACTTCTAGGTACCCTCCTTATAACAATTCCACGAAAACTGGCAGGAAAAATTCAGCAGTTGGATTTTTTTTTTAATTGCCTGAAATTTCCTTTGTTTTTGCAGCAAGACTTCAAGAGCACAGTCTACTAGATTAAAAAGAAAAAGAAAAAAAGAAAGAAAGAAAAAGGCAGAAGGATAATTCAAGAAAAAACAACACCAAGAAAATAAACCAGGAAGGCATGAAATAAAAATTAAATACTTTTAAAAAGTCTTACTTTTGGTGGAAAGACATAAGAAAAGTAGGACAAAACTTTATAACTTCCAGAAGCTATCCTGTGCATCTGCGCTGAGTTTCTGTGCAAGTTAATGTTATATTTAATTTAACGAACTAACTCTAGAGAAGATATTTACTATTTTTTCAAAAGAAATTTTATTTATGTCTAAACATTTGGTCCCTGTATCTAGAACAATTTCAAATACAGGACTAAATATTTTATCAAAACCTTTAGCAGGACAATTTGCATAATTATTAACATGAGGCCTATTTTAGTAGCATCTTGCTAAATGACATTTTTGCTAACATTTTAATAATATCTTTCCAAATAGCTTATTTTGTAAAAAAAAAAATCTTCTTCAACAGAACAAATCCAAGAAAATTATTTTCTCCATATTCTATTATATATGCCATTTGAGAAATGTCTTTAGGGAATGAGATTTTCCAGAAAAAGAAAACAGAAACAAAATAAACGCCCCACACAGTTTCCACATAATTGAATGTTATCTCTGAGTGCCAGTTGTTGCTAACTAAAAATGTGTGTGTGTGTTGTGTGTGTGCATTCTTTCTTATTAAAGTTACACATTGAATACAAGTACTTTCCTCTTGAGAAGTCAAATATTAAAACAGTAAAGGATGTTATAATTTTTAAACAGGCGTTTTAAAATCCCCAATTGCTAAGAGGGAGAAATGTCACAATGATTTTCAGAAGTGGAAAGCATGGGGCGCCTGGGTGGCGCAGTCGGTTAAGCGTCCGACTTCAGCCAGGTCACCATCTCGCGGTCCGGGAGTTCGAGCCCCGCGTCAGGCTCTGGGCTGATGGCTCAGAGCCTGGAGCCAGTTTCCGATTCTGTGTCTCCCTCTCTCTGCCCCTCCCCCGTTCATGCTCTGTCTCTCTCTGTCCCAAAAATAAATAAACGTTGAAAAAAAAAAAGAAGTGGAAAGCATGATGGAACTTAGCAGAATGGCAAATTGAAATCTAAATACCAGTGAGAAACAAGAAAATTCAAGGATACTGGGAAATCATAGGTAGGAAACATCCAGTGGAATAGTTAAAAAAAAAAAAGTTGGACTTCCAGTATTATTTTGGTCGTGTAACATTCTTGGACTGTGTCAGGGCTTTGTGTAGAAGCTGAATAAACTGAAAATTAAGGACACTCATGGATTCATCATACAGCTGACTTTGCAGGAAAAACCATGACCTTGAAATCTGGAGATAAGGCTTACCCAGACAATTATAACCAAGATAAGCTTAGCTGGAACAGAATGCATTAGAGCTATAAAGGTAGGGATGCTTAAATAGTAATGCTCACGGAAGATGAATGTGGAGTAATGTGAGGAAAAGAAAATCCTGGGAGCTTCAGTGTTAGAGAGGCCTCCATATTTTCATGAGATTTACCTCCAAGAACACCACCAGATTATCAAGGAGATCTGTATAATGTTCTCACCAGCACCAGGAAAGAATAACCTTTGTGAAATTCATCCAGAGACTTGCCCACAACAAAGATTAATTCTCTGGAGAAAAATACATTACATGAGCATTATCTCAACATGAGGGAAGAACATTCCTCTGACTGAAGTCCCAACCTGACTTCCTGTCCAACCTATGAGTGGAGGATAATGCTAGAAACACTTCTGCATGTTACAGTCCAGGGGCACAGGCACAGTAAAAGATGAAAATTTAATCAGAGAATGTAGCCTACTTCCCCAACCCACACCATCTCATCACACAAAAGGGCTCCATTATAATTACAATGGATTATAACTGAAAGGTTTGAAGCTAGGACTCTCTAAGCAGGAGTACAAAGGGAAGACTAAAGATAAGAAGAGAGAAAAACAAACAAACAAAAAGGGTATTAGAAGTAGAGAATTTAATGTTCTTGTCATCTAGAGAATTTAAAGACTTTGTCATCTACAACTATGGCAAACATTAACTCAGTCCAACTCCCAGCTATATTAACATAAATCCTCACACTGTAAGCCCATTTACCTCAGTTCCTATTATCCTACACATCATGTCTGACTTTTGAAGAAAAAATGTTATAAGGCATGCAAAAAAGCAAAGAAAAAAGTTCTAATAGATGGAGCAAGCGTCAGAACCAGATTCAGACATGGCATAGAATTTGGAATCGTCAAATGGGAAATTTAAATAAGGATAATTAATATATTAAGTACTCCAATAGAAAAAAAAAAGTAGTCACCATGCAAAGAAGATGTGGATAATGTAATCAGGGAGAAGAAATTATAAGAAAAAACTCCAAAGAAATTGTTAAATATTAAAACAGATTGTAATAAGAATGCATAATACTTTTTTTTTTCAACGTTTTATTTTATTTTTGGGACAGAGAGAGACAGAGCATGAACGGGGGAGGGGCAGAGAGAGAGGGAGACACAGAATCAGAAACAGGCTCCAGGCTCTGAGCCATCAGCCCAGAGCCTGACGCGGGGCTCGAACTCACAGACCGCGAGATCGTGACCTGGCTGAAGTCGGACGCTTAACCGACTGCGCCACCCAGGCGCCCCAAGAATGCATCATACTTTTAATGAGTTCACTGGTGGACTGGAACCAGCTGAGGACAGAATTGGTGAGCTTGAAGATACATCCAAAGAAACTTCACAAATTGAAAAGTAAAGGTAAAAATGAATATAAAAAGGTGTAATATAAACTTAGAGTGCCAAAAGAAAAAAAGAAAGGAAATCTAGCAGAAAAACTTAAGTAACAGTGGCCAAGAATTTTCCATATTAATAATACACCAAGCTATGGATTCAGGAATCTCAGAGAAACGACACAGGATAAAAACAAACAAAATGTACTTACAGACATTTCATATTCAAACTGCCGAAAAGGACAAAGAGAAGATCATGAAAGAATCTTGAGAATATAAAACACTTTATGTATGAAAGAAAACTATAAGGATGTGGACTGTTCATCAGAAACCATGTAAGCAGGAAGGAAGTATAGAGAAATATTTAGTGTATTGAAAGAAAAAAAAAACTAAAATTGTATATTTAGCAAAATCGTCATTCAAAAGTAAGGAAAAATATTTTCTCAGAAAAACAGAAATTAAGAGAATTCATTAACAGCAGACTGGCACTGCAAGATAAGTTTTTAAGGGAAAAAATAAAGTGATGTAGATTAGATACCAGCGTCTACAAAAAGAAAGGAAGTTAGAGAAGGAATAAAAGAAGGTAAAATAAAATTTGTACTTTTCTCATTCTTCATTTAAAAAATAGTTTTGTTTAAGGTAAGAATAATAAAAATCTCTGAGTTATTATAGATGTGAATGAATGATATAAATGGCAGCAAAGGAAAAACAGATTGAAGAGAGGCATCACACTCTGGTGTAAATTACCTGTATTACAACAGAAATAATATAATGTTATTTGAAGGTAGATGTGGGTGTGTATTTCAGTCTCTTAAGGCAAAACTAAACCAACTAAAAACAGAAGTTAATTTATATGCTACAAGAAGTAATAAAATGGAATCATGTAAAATGTTCAATTAAAACCAGACAACACAGGGGCGCCTGGGTGGCGCAGTCGGTTAAGCGTCCGACTTCAGCCAGGTCACGATCTTGCGGTCCGTGAGTTCGAGCCCCACGTCAGGCTCTGGGCTGATGGCTCGGAGCCTGGAGCCTGTTTCTGATTCTGTGTCTCCCTCTCTCTCTGCCCCTCCCCCATTCATGCTCTGTCTCTCTCTGTCCCAAAAATAAATAAATGTTGAAAAAAAAAATTTAAAAAAAAAATAAAACCAGACAACACAGAAAAAGAGGGAAAAGAAACAGACAAGTGCAGTAAATAGAAAGCAATCACAAAGGTAATAGATAGCCCCAGTAAATCTATAATCACCTTATGTGCAAATGGTCAAATACATCAGTTAAAAGATGAGGATCTTCAGAGTTAATAAAAAATGAGACATAGCCATAATTTGTCTATCTGAAACCCACTTTAAATATAAAGATTCAGGTAAAAAGTAAAGCAATAGTGAATTATATCTCAATAAATGTTTTAAAATAGGAAAATGGTGGAAAAAGATATACCATGACAATGCTAATGAGAAAACTGGAATAGTTGTATTAAATTCAAAGCATACTTTAGAAAATTATCAGGGATAAGGGGCAGTATTACACAATCATAAAGATATCAAATTTTAGTAAATAGCTACAATTTAAGAATAAAACATAAAAATACATTTTAACACTGCAAGAATTGCAAAAATAGACAAATCACTATCATAGTTCTAGACTTCAACACTTTTTTTCAGTGATTTATTGATTAAGGAAGAAAATCCATATGGCAAAGTTGGCCTGAGAGTAACATCAACAAACTTGATCTAATTGTCTATTATACAGTGTTTTACCCCAGAACAGTATAATACACATTTTCCTAAAGCTGACAAGGAACACCCACCCAATGGATCAAATTTTGGACTATAAAACACCTTAACAAATTTTTTAAAACAGAAGTTATACAAAGTATATTCTCAAAATACAACAGGATTAGGGATTAGCTATCAATCAATGAAAAGATAGAAGAAGACTTACCAAACATTTAGAGATTAAACCACACACTTCTAAATAATACATGGTTGAAAAAGAAGCTTTAAGGGGCGCCTGGGTGGCTCAGTCCATTAAACCTCAGACTTCAACTCAGGTCATGATCTCGCGGTTCGTGAGTTTGAGCCCCTCAAACTCAGCCCTAGACTGACAGCTCAGAGCCTGGAGCCCGCTTGGGATTCTGTGTCTCCCTCTTTCTCTGTCCTTCCCCTGTTCACGCTCTGTCTCTCCCTCTCTCAAATTAAAGATTTAAAACAAAAAAAGGAAGAGGAAGAAAAAAAAAAGAAAAGAAAAAGAAGCCTTAAGAGAACATTAAAAAAAATATATATATATATATATATATATATATATTGAATTTTCAATATATGTATTGAAACAAATGAAAGTGAAAATACACCTTTGTAATATTTTGGGGATACAATGCTTTGGAGTTGCTTAGAGAGAAATTTACAGCATTAAATGCATATATTTAGGAAAGAAGAAAAATGGAATATTAATAAAGTCCTTCCACCAGAAGACTAGAGAAAGAAAAGCAATTTAAGCATAGGTGAATGGATAAGCAAACTGTGTTGTATCCATATAACTAAATATTATTCAGTGATTTAAAAAATTGACTCTTAAGCCAGGAAAAGATGTGGAAGAACTTAAATGCATATGACTAAGTTAAAGACACTATTTTGAGGAGACTACATACTATATGATTTCAACTGTATGACATTCGGGAAAAATCAAAACCATAAAGATTGTGAAAGATCAGTGGTTGCTAGGAGTTATGGGGAAAAGAATGATAAATAGGTGGAGTTCAGGGGATATTTAGGGCAGTGAACTTATTTTATATGATACTGGAATGGTGAATAAATGACACTATATGTTTGTCAAAGTCCATAGAATGTACAATACAAAGGGTCAAACCTAATGTAATGGCCTTTGATTAATAAAAAGTAATATTAGCCAACCAAGTATAATGTTATCAATGATTCCATCATTGTATAATCAACAATTGTTACATTTATTACATCAGTTGTAATAAATATATCACACAAATGTAAGATGTTAATAAAATAAGAAAGTATTTGGATATATGGAAACCATTTTCTACTCAATCTCTCTGTAAACTTAAAACTGCTGTAAAAATAAGTACATATATTTTTATTATTTTTTTCAACGTTTATTTATTTCTGAGACAGAGAGAGACAGAGCATGAATGGGGGAGGGTCAGAGAGAGAGACACACACACAGAATTCGAAGCAGGCCTCCCGCTCCAGGCTCTGAGCTGTCAGCACAGAGCCTGACACGGGGCTCGAACTCACGGACTGTGAGATCATGACCTGAGCCGAAGATGGATGCTTAACCAACTGAGACACCCAGGCGCCCCCATATTTTTTTCTTAAAACAAATGTAAAGGTATGGAGGATTTCTGTATCAAACAAGATAAAAGGATGTGGAAGAACTATTGCCTTATGCTTGAGAGCGTATGTCTTTTGCATAAACACTTCAAATGGCTGGAAAAGTGAACCAGCTCCCAAAAGAAGGTCCAGAATTAAACTCCTCAGGTTAAGAATAAAGAAGAATTTGTCATGTCATTAAAAGATTATTGGATCAGGGTGCCTGGGTGGCTCAGTTTGTTGAGTGCCTGATTCTTGATTTGGAGTTATGATCTCAAGGTTCATGAGTTGGAGCCTTCTGCTGGGCTTTACGCTGTCAGCAGCAGGCACAGAGCCTGCTTGGGATTCTCTGTCTCCCTGTCTCTGCCCCTCGCCTGCTCTCTCTCGCTCTCCTTCTCTCTCAAAAATAAATAAACAAAAAAAAATTTAAAAGATTATTGGATCAGCTGAAAAACTAGTACTTATTATGACTATAAAATTTTGAAATTAAGAAGGATGAAACTTCACGTTCACATTGACATAGAGTGTCCTTCCTTCTCAATATCTACTTTGTATGTGATCGCCTGAGATAACTGTATAAGAGTTGACATAAACATGAAAAATTTGTGTTGGGGGGCACCTAGGTAGCTCAGTTGGTTGAGCATACGACTTCCACTCGGGTCATGATCTCCCTGTTTGTGGGTTTGAGCCTTGCATCAGGCTCTGTGCTGAGGGCTTGGAACCTGGAGCCTGCTTCGGACTCTTTGTCTCCCTGTTTCTCTATCCACCCCTCCCCCACTCACACTCTGTCTCTCAAAGATAAATAAATGTTAAAAAAATTAAAAAAAAATTGTGTTGTATCTTACACATATTTATAATATGCATGAATTTTTAACTTCCTACTAATGTCTTATATCATTTATATTCTATCAACAATATCATTAATATTAATATCATTATGCTATAACTTTTTTTCCTTAAAAAACTTATTGATATTTTCATATAGGATTGCATTGTATTTGTATAGTAGGGACAACTGATATTAAATAATGTTGAGTCATCCTATGCAAAAGCAGGGAAATGCCTTCCTATTTGAGTCTAATTTTGTGCTTTTTTAAAATTTTGTTTCAAGTTTTTATTTAAATTCTAGTTATTTAACATATAGTTGTAATATTGGTTTCAGGAGTAGAATATAGTGCCTCATCACTTACATATAATGCCCAGGGATCCTCACAAGTGCCCTCCTTAATACCCATCACCTGTTTAGCCCATCCCCCCCCCCCCCGCCAGCTCCCTTCCATCGACTCTCAGTTTTTTCTCTATAGGTTAAGAGTCTTTTATGGTTTTCCTCCCTCTCTGTTTTTCTCCCTTCTCCTATGCTCATCTGTTTTGTTTCTTAAATTCCAGATATGAATGAAATCGTATAGTATTTGCCTTTCTCTGATTGACTTGTTTTGCTTAGCATAAAACATTCTAGCTCTATGCATGTCATTGCAAAGAGCAAGATTTTATTCTTTTTTGATGGCTGAGTAATATTCCACAGTGTGTGTGTGTGTGTGTGTGTGTGTGTGTGTGTACATTCTTCTTCTTTATCCACTCATCAGTCGACAAACATTTTGAACTCTTTCCATAATTTGGCTATTGTTGATAATGTTCTCCAGGATACATGTGTTTCTTTGAACCAGCATTTTTGTATCCTTTGGGTAAATACCTAGTAGTGCAATTGCTGGGTCATAGGGTAGCTATATGGTCAAATAATCTTCAACAAAGCGTGAAAGAATATCCAATGGAAAAAAAGACAGTCTCTTCAACAAATGATGTTGGGAAACCTGGACAGCAACATGCAAACAATGAAACGGGACCTTTTCTTACACCATACACAAAAATTAATTCAAAATGGATGAAAGACCTAAATATGAGACAGGAGTAAAAATCCTAGAGTAGAACACAGGAGCAAATTCTTACTACAGGTCACCAAAGCAAGGGAAACAAAAGCAAACATGAACTATTGGGACCTCAGCAAGATAAAAAGCTTCTGCATAACAAAGAAAAAATCAACAAAACTAAAAGGCAACCTGCATAATAGAAGAAGATATTTACAAATGACATATCTGATAAAGGGTTAGTATCCAAAATCTACAAAGAATTTATCAAACTCAACACCCAAAACACAGATAATCCAGTTAAAAAATGGACAGATATGAAGGGACATTTTTCCAAAGAAGACATCCAGATGGCTAAAAGACACAGGAAAAGATGCTCAACATCACTCATCATCAGGGAAATACAATCCAAAACTATAATGAGATATCACCTCACACCTGTCAGAATTTCTGAATTAACAACAAAAGAAATAACAGGTGTTGGTGAGGATGTGGAGAAAGTGGAGCTGTATTACACTGTTGGTGAGAATTCAGAGTGGTGCAGTCACTCTGGAGAATAGTATGGAGATACCTTAAAAGACTCTCTAACTTTTATTTTTTAAAAAAATTTTCCATTGTAGAAAACCATTCACAGCAGGAAAGCAAAAATACAGTATCCTGAGCTGGATTTTACCAAAGAAATACCCTGAATTCTAGTGTTCTGAAGTTATGAAAGTGGTTACAGATTTCATGGATGAGATTTCTCAGAATCCATAGGGCCCAACATTGATATACCACCAGGCAATAAAACATTGACATGATTGCCTTCGTTGAATGTTGCAGGCCATTTCAGAGTAAACTCTCCAGGGCTCTTGGTGGTTGGAAACAGAGATCAGTATATGTACGATACATTCAAATGGAGCAAAAGTAGTACAGCTTGATAAATAAAGCAAATCATATTTCAACTCTTTGTATAGAACCACAGAATAGAATGATAACTTCATCCAAATTTGCAATTAGTATGAATGGGAATAAATTCTCATTTTTTGAACCAAAAAATAGTGGTTTTATTAATTTGCATATTATATAGACTTTAATAAAGATTTTAGCTATAAACTCAAGACTGAATTTTCAAACATGAATTCGCTCTCAAAGCAAATACATAAAAGCAAGAAATAGCTTGTTGAACCAAAGTGATTGGTGCAATAACAAACCAAAGGAATGTGATGTAATCAAAGCCTGACTTTATTTTTATTATTTTTTTGTCGCTTTAAAATGTGTCAATAGGGGTAATTCCCTTACTTACATAAAAACTGGAAAATAACCCATCACTTATCTGTTTAAACTTAGATATTAGGCAGAGCAGTGAGAACTTTAATTTTAGAACCATAGCTTCCGTTGAATCTCTAACACAGAAACTCCAATGTGTGTGTGTGTGTGTGTGTAAGAGAGACAGAGAGACAGAGAGACAGAGAGAGAGAGAGAGAGAGAGAGAGAGAACAAGAGAGAGAGAGAGAATATCTGAATATCTTCTTTCTTCTTTCCCAGCCTGGGGCATACTGAATTCTGGCTGCCTTCTGTGGATAAGGTAGCATAGTCCTTTATACATCTCTTCCCCACCTAGTATTTTTTCCTTTCCTTACTTGTTAATTAAAGTTGCTTAATCCTAAAATAGTCCATGGGAAAGTGATGTTCAGAATAACACATAGACTTACCTACTGGGTGTGTACTTTCACCCAGGTGTGCAGATGTACTTTCTCATGTGGTTGCCTTTTACTGGGACCCCCCAGTTGAAACTTGTATGATCTTGGTGATGCTACTCCATTGTCAGCTCTGCACTCTGACACCTCCTTTCCACAGTGACAGTCTCAAGTACGTGAATCTTTCCAGTAAGTCATTTTAGGTAAGACCTGAAACAGCATCAAAATAGTTTCATGTATGGTCCATAATTTTCCTTGGGAAACACTAGTTCTCTTTTCTTACTTGCCATTTAGTTGGGCCTATCGCTACTTTCTAGATATAGCAACAACTCAGCTTTGTCTTCTAAACTGCTTGCCAGATCATTTCTGTTGCTCTACAAATTCCCTGAAATGGAAGTCAGATACCAGATCACTGTATTCCTCAGAAACAGGGAACACACAACAAATGATCTCAGTCGCACCACTGAGGCTTGAGGAAAGGAGTTAAAAACTTGCTATTTGGCCCTTCTGGGATTAAGGGGATAGGACCCACTGCTACTTTGTCATAAGAAATACACTAACAATATTTTTCTTTTGTCTACCTGGATATCTGATATCCTGGATATGAATTAAAGGGTGAAGATGTGTGAAGCCACTTTTTGTCAACATATTTCCGTCTTCTAAGTATGTGAATTTCAGTCTATTGTATTATGATGTTTCAGATGAAACCTTCAATTTAATACTTTGTCTACATATTTGGTTCGCTGTTCCAGGCATATCTTCTATTACATATGCCATTTAAGTGTCACAACAATTCCATAGGAAATGTTTTCTAATTATTTCTATTTTAAAACTGAAGAAATTAAAAATTATAAAGGCAGTAAGTAGTGGAAAGGGGTGGATAAATAATGTTGGCATCTTTCAAAAGCCTGTGCTCTCTTATCCGTTGTCCTATGCCAGAGACTTATAAAGTCAAAGGATATGTGTACCTGTGTGTTTGAAATTATGAGTAGTCCCAACACATCTTTTTGTTTATTTGTTTTAATGGAAGAAACAAATGTGTGGATGATATAAGTTCTGAACCAGGGAAAGAAAGATATCTTATTTTCTTCTGTCCTCTGTCCCAAGAGACAGAAGTCCACCATATACAATTAGTTAAATGTATTGCATAACTGATTACTTATCCTTCCAGAAACATATATATTTATATTAATTTAGATGTAGGTTTTCATAGAATTAAATATTTTATCCATTTAAAATTGTACTGTGCAGTTTTCCTAAAGCCTTCAGATGACTAAAGATCCTTTACAATTTTGGATGTGAATTTTGAGTGTTTGCTGTGAAATATTTAAGTGGAACAGGGAGGAATTCTTCACTGAAGTGCAGGTATAGGTTTATAAATGGAGTGATAATTACCACATACTTAGATTCCTGTAGAAAGCAATAGTCACATTCCTAATAATGTCAAAGAATATGAGGTTAAATTCACTGTGGACTGAGTTTATTTGCAAAAAACAGTAGTTAACAACCATACATAAAAATAGTAGTTTATCCACCTAGAAATATAAACAAAATTTATGCCATGATTACAGTGTATCATTAGAGGACCATGTATGGGAAATTATATGTTTATAAATGTGTAATCCACATTTTATAAAGTATATTTTAATGGAATGCTATTAGCATATGTTGAATAACATGGTAAAAAGAAATAGTCCAATGCATTATTTATTAATAGACTTAATCATAATCTTGTTCATGATATCATCTTTGCAAGGATATAGATGTTTTTTGTCCTTGGAATTAGATGTAGTGGTCTTTTATCATAAGTATTTGGTGTCTTATGCATATGTATATTTAAGCTGTTGATTAGAAAGATTTTTTGGGCAGGTGATCAAACCTTGATGTTTTGGGGATTTTTTTGGTACTTCATAAGCAGATTAAGTTAATGTTATGGACTTGAGGATGTGTCTTATAGTCTGCTCCCTGTTTTACTTTGTCTCATCTTTTTTTTTTTGTTTTTTTTAACCACACATTAATCATGTAAACTATCTTGATATATAATTTTATTTTATTTTTTATTTTTTATTTAAAAAAATTTTTTTTCAACGTTTATTTATTTTTGGGACAGAGAGAGACAGAGCATGAATGGGGGAGGGGCAGAGAGAGAGGGAGACACAGAATCGGAAACAGGCTCCAGGCTCTGAGCCATCAGCCCAGAGCCCGACGCGGGGCTCGAACTCACGGACCGCGAGATCGTGACCTGGCTGAAGTCGGACGCTTAACCGACTGCGCCACCCAGGCGCCCCTTGATATATAATTTTAAATAATTCCTTAGATTATGACTGGCTTGGTCAAATGAGCCAAACAAATAGAGTTATAATATATGGCCCTGAGGGCAAGTTTTATGGGTCGTAATTATTCCAAAATACAGCACACCCAAGGGTGGTATAGAAACAGGGAAAAACCAGAAGAAACATTTGTTTTATAGCTGGTCACTTGAGTAGTATACCTTTAATAAAACAGTAGAGGAAGTTAAGCAGGAAGTTATTCAGGGAATATTCTAAATATACTAAAATAGCAATGAATTGTCTAAATACTTTAATAACCTTTGATTCTTTAGTTATATTTTTATACCTCACATGAACATATTTGTATTACGTATTTAGAAAAAAGGTATTTAATTATATTTTGAACAAAATATTTCAGGAAACTGCATGCAATGTAAGATATGTATGAACCAAAGGCAAATGCCATTTTGCATTTCAGAGTGGAATCTTCCCCATGATTATTTGAACTTAAAAAAAGTGAATACAAAAAGACAAAAATTCAAAAAAAAAGAAGTGAATACACATAAGGACGTGTACTCTGTTACTACAGGATTTTTCTTGAATTCATTTTTTTCTCTTTGTTTCCTTTCTTATTTTACTGGAATCATTAAAATGTGCTTAATAATTGCATAAATGAAAGGTTTCTTTCAGAGTCTAAACTGTTGTTATTATGGAGAACAAAGCGGATTGTATAGATGAGCTCTATTAGAGTAATATATGAAGAAGGTGGATGGAGATATTCATCCACAGTACTCTTCAAGGGGACACAGTAAAATAATAAATGACAAGTAATGATCATTTCCATTCCCATGATTATGTAAATGCTCCCCAGGAGAACATTTATTGTGAATACTGTCATTGAAATCACCCTTCCTTCTGTTGACTAGAGCTCAATGCCTTTGAAGACCTGATTACTAAGCACTTCATAAGATGTAGCATGTGATGCTATCAGTCAGCACTGCCAAAGAATTGTCACTATGAAATTCCTTTGTTGTGAGCAATATTTTAAAGCGAATATTCAAACACCTCTATAAGGTATACTAAGCTCTTTCAGCGTCATAAGAAGCAATGACTCTTACAACAAATCCAAACATTATTGTTTTTTGAATCATGTTAATGGTTATTTCAAGCATTCCTCAGTGTGAGGTTATTTCAGTCAATGATACAGACGGGTTTGCAGAATCATTTGTGTCATACACACAAAGGGAACATCAAGAAATATGTACCTATTTGAACATCACCTATAATCTTAGGTGAACTGATTTTGAATTATGCAATCATGTTCTTCTTTCTTGGGAATGGTTATCTTTATTTCCAAAAATGTATCCTAATGTAAGAATGTATATTAGATCTTATGAATACATACAACTTTATGAATGCCAATTCTGTGGTGATTATTTTACTGTTTTTCATACTTTTGTATATCAAATAATTGAGTGAAAACCATTATAAAACATTATGCTCAGTTAACCATTTAAAATAGTTGTTCAAAACCAATAGCTGCCCTAGTGTCTGAGCCATTTTAATCGTATTTAGTCATCCAGTCTAATTGTGTCTACTCTGTGTCTAACGCCTTAGAGGAACTGTGAAAGAAACAAATCCAGAATAGAGAATATGGGCATTATTTTCACTGGGCTTATAACTACTGTGACAGAAAGTAGTTTGTAAAGATTTAGAAAGCAGGTCTAAAGAGTAAGTAAACAAGAATGAGAGTGTGGCATGGAGTTATATCCAGAGGTAGAAATGGAATTAAAGAAAAATAGTTGTATGTGTTTTGAATCAAAGTGTGTTATTAGCCTGGTTAGTGTACTGTTGGAGAAGAATAGAGACAGTGAATTCTGTATGAAGAATATGAAATTAACAAATGATTTAGAGCTTGTAGGGTGATTTTACCTTTGTGAAACTAGTGAGTAAGGTGATCTGGTGAAAATGGAGAGACTGAGATGAGAAGATAAGACAAAGGTTGAATTGGTAGACACACCCTTAATGGAAGGAGACATGACACAATGCATAGTGGAAGACTGATACTGAGAATAATTTCCCCATTTATTCTGCTCAAAAGTATGATAGTCATCAGTGAAAACATGTGCATGACCTTTATTATAAGCCTGACACTTTTTTATTATGTTTGCAAGTATCAACTTGTTTAATCTTCACACACACACACACACACACAAAAACAAAACAAAAACTATGAGATAGACATTATTATTATTTTCATCTTAAAGATGAGGTACCTTGCCTAAAAGCTATTGAGAAGAGGGATTTTAATTTAAAACCAGGCAATCTGACTCCCAGACTCTGTGCTTTTAACCATTATTGCTATGCTACTTCTTTTCACTGGGACCATTTTTCACATAACTGCTGACATAATATTTGATCAAGTCATCACTGTGCACCATGCATCATCACTATATGTAATAAAAAATTATCAGCCCACTGACATGTGAAAATTGTCTTCAGTCATTCATTTTGAGTCAGCCTGAGATTACATGTTCTGCTGAATGCTGGTCATAGAATGAAGTAATAAGAAATATCTGTCGTCACCTCTAATTACTGTTAAATATATTTTGTCCAAAGTTATATTATCTTCATTCTTTCTGTTCTGGAATTCCTTTTTTTTACTTTATTTATTAATTAATACAATGGATATTTAATGAGCATCTCTGTTCCAAAGTACTATATATAGCACCAAGAAACATTAAATACATTTGTTGGTTGCCACAGAAGATCACAACCTCGGGTTATAATATCCTGTCTCCAATCCATCTGGTGCCTAGTGAACTCTTTGTGTCTTCCCACTGGACTTTTAATTTTTTTATTTTTTTAATGTTTATTTATTTTTGAGAGAAAGAGAGAGACAGAGCGTGAATGGGAGAAGGGCAGAAAGAAAGGGAGACACAGAATCTGAAACAGGCTCCACGCTCTGAACTGTCAGCACAGAGCCCAATGCAGGGCTTGAACCCATTAACTGTGAGATCATGACCTGAACCAAAGTCAGATGCTTAACGGACTGAGCCACCCAGGTGCCCCCACACTGGGCTTTTAAATCAGCTTTCTGGAAAGAAATTGAAACTGAATAGCACTGAGGTATTGATGTTTTAGGTGATGACCTATCATGGACTTAACTGCTTTCTAATGGGGCTGAACTTTTTAAGATATACGGTAAAGATTTAGGAATCATCCAGAATATGAAAACATATTTATTATAAAAAGTTTTCCAAAGAATTCAAAAATTCACCACAAAGAGTGGTGCCTGATATATAAGTAAAGAAATTCCATATAGTTGTAGCAGTTGTTATATCACAGGTGAACAGGTTTGGATTGATTTTCACCCTAATTTGTAATAGACATACACTAGTTGTCTATACATGTTTTTTGTTTTGTTTTGTTTTTCCATCCATTTTATCCTTGGTCACTAAGACTACATCCTCACATTCTCTAATCAAGTGTTGTATAATAAACTTACTCTCCTTGTTCATTTGGGGTGCTATAACAAAGCACCAGAAACTGGGTGGCTTATACACAACAAACATTTAGTTCTTACATTCTTCTCCATCAATTGATATATTCATTTGGTTTTTATATCCCCTAGCTTGTTGATAAAGTAGACTACATTAACTTTCAGATGTTGAATCATTCTTGCGTTTCTGGGATGAATTCAACTTGGTAATGGTATATATTTATTTTTATACATTTTGGGATTTGGTTTACATTTTTTAGGACTTTTGTATCTAAGTTAATGACAGATACTGATCTAAAATTTTCTTTCTTTTTGCTTTCGTTTTTGAGTTCCATGTGTTCCTTCAAGTTATAGGTTTCTCTCTGAGGTATATTGGGCTATGGAGTGTTGTGACCCTCAGATCGAGTGTGCTATTTGGAAATTTTATGTCCTCAAGTGTTTGTGCAAAATGGCACTCTTAGAGGGAAGGGCCCCACATTTCTGACACATGGCATCATTGCCTGAAGCACACTGTTAAATCATCAAATAACTGCTTCTGCTCTGGTGTCTATGTCCTCATACCTTGCACAGGCATACCTGCCCTAGAAGAAAAATAAAAGTGGTACACAACTTGTTATTAACTACGGTGAAGAAAACTAAAACTACTATTCAAGCACTTCAGGACAAACAAAACTCACTGAACTCATGAGCAAAGTTGGAGATGAAAAACCAAACAGCTTTTGGTTATGTGCAGAGGAACAGAATGGCATTTGTGTTATTGCCAATACCTTGTGTGTGCCAATGCTCCTGTTTGAATAGTATCCTCTGAGAGGACTAGTCATTCTTCTGTGTCTGGCTTTCTTATTGACCTGGTAAAGTGCTGTCTCAAAGTGAGACAAGTGAGAAAAAACTGCATGAGTATGGATTGTTCAGGAGCCCCACTGGACTTGACTACATCTTGAAATTTAAGGTGGGCAGTGGTCCTACCAGATTTTATGTGCTTTATGTATCTGCTGCTTCAATGGACAACTGATGGATGAGAGGTAGAATGTTGGTAAAGACAGTATCATGTACATAGTCTTTTGACTCCTACTGGAATGTATAAAAATGGTCCAAGAACTTGGAACAGATCCTTACCAAGAGATAACACACATGTCCTGTGCCAGGCTTATCAAATATCTTTCTGTTTCAGGCACAGTGAGTACTGTTTTATCTCTGCTTAAGGCTTGTGTGTCATATGGAACATGGTCAACCCCTATGTTAATGTCTATTTTCTGTTGGAGGGAGACAGGGTTTCTTCTACTGTAGCATAAAGGACTGCAGGTCAGAGAAACTGTGGCCAAGAGTGATTGACACACATTTACTGAAGCCGATCTGGCTATGTCTCTTCTCTGTGTAATAAGTAAATCATTATTCCATCCACTTTTTGACTGTGTTATGTTTTCCTTGGTCAGTAAGGTACCAATATACAGTGAAGAGGTATGTTTAAAGTCCTACCCTGGTTTTGATAATCAGTACCCAGTATTCTTGGAATTGATAAGTGGTGCACAGAACTCAGCTCAGCAATAACTTATATAGTTGCTGTCTCCCCATCTAGAATGTAAGTTTCATGAGAGCAAGGGCCAGATCATTTTTAATTGATAGTAACTATATTTTTAACTTGCTTGATAACTATACAATGCCTGGCATAGAGTAAGCACTCAAACACTTTTCATTAAATAAATGAAATAAAATATTTATTTTCTCTAAAAATCTAGATTAAAAAAATCTGATATTGGTTGATCTTTTGGTTTTTTGTGGGTTTTATTTTTTTGTTATTTTGGTTTTCAAAAAAATAATATTTGAGCCTAACTGAGAAATCAATGGAAAATAGCTTCTCACGCCTCATTGAGTAGAATTATTTAACATGCTTAAGTTAGAGTTACAATTAAATTCTCCATTTTACTTAGTACAATTTGATTTCTGCTATTATCATTATTATTTTAAATTGTGTTAGTTTTCAATCATTCTGCATATTTACATTTCTATAATAAGCTTTAATTTAGTAACTATTTTTTAACATGAATTTTTGTTGTTTTTATCATTTTCCCTTGTTCTCATTATGGCTGTATATTTTTATAACAATGTCCTATTAAGAAACTATATATGAAGTTATCCTAAAATGTCTCCTGCACATCAAGAGATTATACACTGTGGGATTCTTTAAAGTACTGTTTGTTTTTTTCATAGAACACATTATTGTTGTGTCTTCATTTCATTTTCTAGAAAGAGATTTCTGTTGTTGTAGTTAAGAATAGGCTTAAACACCAACCGGGATTGATTTTGTTTTTTCTCATATATCAACTTATACCCACCCTCAATTTTTAGAAAAAATATCCAAAAGAGAAGGGAAAAAATAATTTAAAAGTCAAGTAATCTATTGGGTATTATTTAGGAATCTAATATGTTCTTGGATATGTAGATGAGTAATTGCCTATGAGCTGACATCAGTAGAAATCTGAGGCAAAGGAAATCAACAATTACTGGTTCTCTTCAAGATACTGTCATTCATATCAGAAAAAATACTTTAAGGCCTTTCCACACAATATGTAACATCTCATTGCAGAAACCCTAATAATTCTGAGTTTTTAACTTCATAATTAGTCCTTCAAACAGTGTTTTTTACCAGAACTACAGATTTTTAAGTGTTTTACACACTTACAAATCTAATCTGTGTTAATTACTATATACGGAAGATATTTGTCTTCTGAAACCATTACATATTTACTTTCAAAATAGTTTGTAATCTTCAAGACTACATTTTTCTTACAATTTTGCTTTGGGTAGGCTTACTTGTTTTGTGCGTGTGTGTATGTGTGTGTGTGTGTGTGTGTGTACGTGTGGTCACACACATGAGCTGGAACATCTAAAACAAGAATTTTTAATTCTCTATATACAGTGTACAAAAAAAAGTTAGTTATTCTTACTTATGATATATTTTAAGGTTTAATAAAGTATCATTATCACATTATTAATACAAATGGTTCACATCAACTTTGTTTCTAAACCTAAGAATAATTGTACTTCAGAAATTATTGCAAAATCTGACATCTATCCTTATCTTCTAAATTTACAGAAAACCTCCAACTTACCTAATTTTCTTCTCTTCATTTTTTTCATCCTTTTATTCACTTCTGTATATCATCATGAATTTAAAGCATTCATTTCAAACCCATAAATAAAGTGTGGGCACCCAATATTTACGGGAAAATCATATTGAAATGCAGTGATAAAACTCCTGACCTTTCTTTTCCATTTATTTGCCATAGCTATTTACTGTAGAAATAGGCAAATGTCACACATTTTTTTCATATCTTAAATAAAATAAGCTATTTCTCAAATAATAAGATACACAATATATAATAATTTAGTATTTGACTATGTAAAGGATATATTAAATATAAGGGAAACCTGTGATTTTATACACATTTCCCACACAACAAACTTTCCCTGTCAATATAGAACAAACTTCTCTATTTTAATTGAAATATATTTCGACATGAATTGCACAACATAGACAATCATATATTTGATAATTTTATTTTATTGCTGTAGATACTAAATTTGTCTATTACAGCCTTTTGAAATTTAAACTGGGGTCACTTTACCAAATTACAGTTTGCCACTAATTTCAATGGTAATTTCCCATGAAAATCCTCCATACCAAATACTAAAAAAATCAATTTTTCATATTAATATGCAACTGGTTTTTTAATGCTGTAAGACTATATATAGACTGCATATAACTGTATGTAGACTGTTAGGAAACAAAGCAGATTATCAGCCAAATTACAGATTGAACCTTATTTAAATTACCCCTGGTCTCCCTGTCCCTTGCTATATGTCTGGATATGATGTATTTTCTATCATTATAATCTGTAAAGTCTATAAAAACTATAACATGTAATTAAATATTATATTATATACCTGATTAGTAGGTGTAGGTATTTAAGATTGGGTTCAAGAACAACTGCTTCTGAATGGTCCAGGAGCAGTTACTTTACATCCCACTTGAAATTCTGTGAAATGGCAGTAATGGTATTCATTAAATTTCCCAAGTCATAATATTACTGTATAGAACTTATTTCCTGAATAATCCCAATAGCCCCCTCTGTCCCATATGCATATGCAAAATTAAATGGGTTTTATGCTGAATATGACTCAAGAAGGTGAAACAATAACTAATACTATTTGCTTTTAATTTCCTTTTTATTTTGATCACATTTCCTTCTGTATTTATTAGATTTTAAAACTGTGTCTAAGTTAATTTGATTAAAAATTAGAGAAGTTTCATACAAGTATTTAATGAACATTTATTTATGGAGCACCATTTCTGATTCCAAAAAAATCAGCATGTAAGCAAAGTTTGCCACTTAGCAATTTAGAGGCTTTGCTCTTTTTTTTTTTTTTTTTTTTTTTGCAGAAAGGACATTTGATCAATGATTATTAAAATGTTAATTTAATGATTACAAACTTCTAATCTGTATTAATTATCAAGTTCCAGCTTTGTGGCTCAAAATACGCACAATAGCCATAATGGTCCCAATACTTCCTATGATTTGTCTAAAGTTTTTTTTCAACTTGACTGGTTTTCCTGGAAGGGCTGTGATCAATCATTAGGTACTAGAATCACTTAAAATAATGGACTACATCCTTTTGAATTGTTAATATTACCATTCATTTAACACCTTGTGTGAATAAGAACACATGCCTACTTTTCCAAGGCTGTGTTTTCATGTGTTTGTGGATATTTTAATTTTTTTAAGTTAAATTTCTTTGAAAGTCGCTCTGAGGTTAAAAGTCTCCTCCTAACAAACACCAGTATTAAAATTAGAATAAGTTGGTCTCCTGTGTGTCTCAGTTGGTTAAGCCTCCTGATTTTGGCTCAAGTCATGATTTCACAGCTCATGAGTTTGAGCCCAGCATCGAGCTCTGTGCTGACAGTGAGGAGCCTGCTTGGGATTCTCCCTCTCCTCTCTCTCTTTCTGCCTCTCCCCAGCTCATGCTTTCTCTCTCTCTCTCTCTCTCTCTCTCTCTCTCTCTCAAAATAAATACACTTAAAAACAATTTTTTTAAGCATAGCCTGGATTACTCAGTCAGCTAAGCCTCTGTCTTTGGCTCAGGTCATGATCTCAAGGTTCCTGAGTTCAATCCCTGTATTGGGCTTTGTGCTGACAGCTCAGAGCCTGGAACCTGCTTCTGATTTTGTGTCTCCCTCTCTTTCTCCGCCCCTCCCCAGTTTGTTCTCTGTCTCTGTCTCTCTTTCAAAAGTAAATAAACATTAATTTTTTTAATAAAAATATTAGAATAGGCAGGTTACAGATAAGAAGCAAGTTTATGGCAGAAGTGGGTTTGTTTGTCTGAATAATATCCATTTTAAGATGTTCAGCAGACAGGTGGGGCAACTTAAAAATATGCAATGACTATGAATGTAGTGGACCTCAATTATTTAAAAAATTTTGTGGAACAAAATATTAAAAATATATATATTATAAAAATATTTTACAAAAGTACTGTGAATCTGTAAGTCTTTTGGGACAAACATGTTAATTCTGAAGTAAATAATTTTAATTCAAAAAATGAAGAGAAAAATTAACTTTTTCTCATGCTAAATCATACCCAATGATGTTAACAAATTGGGATTCAGATAGGTTTTAAGGATGTATGGACAAGAAATAAAGGGGAAAGAGCAAAATTCGAGGAGAAGAGAAAAGTAGAGAAAGCATATCACATAACATATGTATATTTAACTAAGGGCTAGTAGTTACTATCTCTAATTCAGATACTGGTACCAATCTCAAAATTTTTAAATTATTCTGATGCATAATTTAAAGAGCTACAAACAATGTAAAATTAACATCAGCTACTGTTACATACATTTATTGGGGTTTTATGTTTGTGGTGAAACAATCCTTTAGCCAAATGAAATACATTAAAATTTAGCATTACAGATGAGGCAACAAGGTTATTTCTAATCTATGTCCATGCTTTAGCTAATTTCCTCAATAGCTCCCCATAGTTATTATGCTGTTTTCTATATGTAATAGTGCTCCTTGCATTCTGGATATTACTCTTAATTTCCTCAGATATTCAGTAGTAGAATATAAAAGTAAAGAAAAGCACTTTGAATTGTGCGGTTTTGTAGAGACACTATAGTTCTTAAAATATAATCAGGAATGGAGAAAACAGCATTAGAAATAGTGACAATTTTCAATCTCATCTTCTACAGAAAAGTAACATCTGCACTTTATCGTTAAGACAAACATACATCTTTGAAGGGATTGTAGGGGTACTTATGTTTAATTGGAAATAGACTTCGTTTCTTTGTCACAACCATTTCGCATATTATATCACTTCATTTTAATACATTATCATACTGTTTATAAGCAATTTCAAAGAAGAATGCAATATATGCAATAGAGAGAGTTTAATTTTAATTTTATATAAGACTAACCAACGCAGTGGTTATGTTTTCCCATTTTTCACTAATGTGAAGACAATCCTACCATCCTCATGAAAGTATCTATCACATAATTTTTATCTGCCAGGAATATCCAAGTTTGGAAAATGTAAAAAGTTGTTAGTTATTTTAAAATTATATTTCTAATTTAAAAAGTCAAGTAGCTTATGTTTATTCACAATTTCAATTATTTTAACATCATTTTTTGAGAAGCTTATGACATTCCTTTTCCTAAATGGACAAGTTTGTGTATAGAATTCATGTGACTTCTGCTGGGTTGGAGGTTTTAAATACCAGTGCATCTGGCCTCATTATATAAATATAATTATATTCTTCTAGTAAAACTAGGTTTTAGTAAAACTAGGTTTTACTCAAAAATATTTTCTATGCTTTCTGGATAACTATTTTAGAAATTGTTAATTGTAATTTTATATATTTTTACTTTCCTGAAATTCACCAAGAAAAAAGAAATCTCTGTGAATGAATTGGAATCTACATTATTGTGCTGAGTGTCTACTAGTTGGTAAAGCATTAATGGGGGAAAAAATATAGCCTGACAACTGCTGGCCTGAGATATAATCACAAAACTATGAGGAATACCCACCAGTTTGATAGCAGGGTTAAATAAGGACCACTGCTATTAGAAAACAATGGACTCCTCTTTCTCGTCTTGGTCTCTAATATTGGAGTTCCTCTGGGTGAAGAATACTGACAAGCACTGGCACATTAGACACCCTTTGGTGAAAAGTAACTTACTCTGTATTTTACCAACAAATTAGGTTTTTACAAAGTCTATGTAAAGGAAAAACACAAAAACCCCCTTTCTTCACTTTGTCTTTCAGTGACTATGAATATATACAAAATAATAACTAAATATATAGGATCTAAGCATAGAACCTATTAAATTTAAGAGTCAATGTAGGGGCGCCTGGGTGGCGCAGTCGGTTGGGCGTCCGACTTCAGCCAGGTCACGATCTCGCGGTCTGTGAGTTCGAGCCCCGCGTCGGACTCTGGGCTGATGGCTCAGAGCCTGGAGCCTGTTTCTGACTCTGTGTCTCCCTCTCTCTCTGCCCCTCCCCCGTTCATGCTCTGTCTCTCTCTGTCCCAGAGGTAGGTAAACGTTGAAAAAAAAAATTAAAAAAAAAAGAGTCAATGTAAATAGTGAAAAAATAAATTTATTTGATTTATGGCATTCAGAAGATAAGAAATCAGAACAATGGCTCAGAAATTCTACCCCTGGAGGTAACACTCACACACACAAAACATATTTACTTTTGGCATATGGATACTGTCCTCAATCACAACAGATCTAACATGTTTCAAAGTATTGATTCTTAGAACATCCTTTATTATAGAGTGCTGAGAAAATATTAAAGAGTGGTTCAATAAAAGCAATATTGAGGCACCTGGGTGGCTCAGTCGGTTAAGCAGGCAGCTTCAGGTCAGGTCATGATGTTGCCATCTGTGAGTTCCAGTCCCACTTCAGGCTGTGTGCTCACAGCCCAGAGCCTGGAGCCTGCTTCGGATTCTGTCTCTCCCTCTCTCTCTGTTTCTCCCCCACTCATGTTCTGTCTCTTTCAAAAATACATAAAAATAAAATTAAAAAAAAAACAATTAAAGCAGGGCCCAAAGCAATATACAAAAGGAGAGTACACATGATGATCTGTATTAAGACAAGTTTTTAGGGTGCCTGGGAAGCTCAGTCATTAAAGAGTCTGACTTCGGCTCAGGTCATGATCTTTGTGAGTTTGAGCCCCACATCAGGCTCTCTGCAGACAGCTCAGAGCCTGGAGCCTGCTTTGGATTCTGTGTCTCCCTCTCTCTCTGCCTCTCCCCTGCTCTCACTATGTATCCCTCTTTCAAAAATAAATAAACATTAAAAGAAAAATAAAGATAAGGACAAGTATAGAGAATCTAGAAGACTAAGTGGACCACATGTTAATAGGTAATCTGGAATATTATCATTTTTTTATCTCCTTCTGTTAGGAATATAGGAAGAGTCTGTTCAAAGTGATATTATCTAGCAGTATTGGGGATGCAGATACTCTCTCATGCTATTTAGGTGAGACCCAGTGAGGGTGGACAGTTTAGAATAATGACAAAGTCCACTAAAAAAATTCTTGAATAGAATATCATAGTTGCTTACCAACTGAGGTGGCCAGAAAGGCAGCACTGATTATCAGGAAGAACTTTTTCCTCAAGTAAGGAAAAGAAGAGAGGAAGAAGAAAGAAAAGAAAGGAATTGAGGTTGTTGTAGAAATATTGAGCTGTCATTGAGGCCCCAAAGTTCTACTCTTTAGAACATGGCTGCAACAATTCCAGCCTGGAAAATCTTATGTTTTGTATTGTGTATAGCCAGATGTTCATTTTAATCATCATAATACCTCAGGAAAGTATCTAATATTTAACTCAAGTTATGTTCTTCCCTACTTTTACTTTATAAAAAAAACACTGATTCAGTTAATTTGCTATATAAATCTTTTAATCATAAGCCAACACAAATTTGCTTAATTGTCTACCAAAACATCTAAGGAAAGTTTTAGAATGTTCAATTTAAGGTCATAATCTTATACAACACAATTAGTTAACTGCTACTTTTAACAATAAAAACTCCATACTCATGTGAACAAACATTTTCCTGTTTTCTGAAGGCACAAAGACATAGAAGGGCAATGTGCTGCTCACGCAAAGGAGCTTGAGCAAGAAAGCAGGGCTCCCAGGGTAAGTGTCTGTGTTGCTCACTGAAGAACACTATGACTCAACTGCCTCTTTCTAAAATATAAAATATAATATATAAGTTTTTAATATTGGACCAATATTACTTATCATTATTCTTACTGACTCATATATGCAAAACTACAAATTATATATAATTACCAATGACCTCATTGGTATTCTATATAAATTCTATTTCTATGTCATTTAGAATATTGCCTTCAGATTTTAAGTAGTGAGATTTTAAGAATAAGAGTGACATACATTTTATTTAGATTGGTGAAATTATTCACTATTTAGAAGGCTATAAAATCTTCAATAGAATACTATCTGGGATCATTTAGATAGGACCATACTTACGGATTTCATGAAATTTAAGGTATTTTTCAGCAAACCAGTACATCCTTGAACAGCTCTCTAGCTTGGAATTCATTCTGACTTCTTACATTTAGTGTACTTTTTAATTAGCTGAAATATTTGAGAGGAGGGTAAAAGCAGTTTGGGATATGCGGCATACTTGATTCCTGCATGTAAAGATAAGTCAGATCTTCTGGTTGACAACTGCAATATAAGTTTCAGTGAGCTAACTTACCAATTCATGCCTTAGGTAAAAATGCTATTTCTTCTCTCTTTAATTATAGGTAAGACAGAAAAATCCAAAACCCAATATGTCTGTGTATGTGTATTTGTATATGTGTGTGTGTGTGTGTGTACATTTAAGCATGAATACAAGGAGAAACTAAAAATAATAATAATAAAAATGATTTATTTATTTTTGAGACAGAGAGAGAGAGAGAGAGAGAGAGAGAGAGCACCAGTGGAGGAGGGGAAGAGAGGGAGACACAGAATCCACGAAGCAGGCACCAGGCTCTGAGCTGTCAGCACAGAGCCCAACATGGGCTTGAACCCATGAACCACAAGACATGACCTGAGCCAGTCAGACACGTAAGCGACTGCATGACCCAGGCACCCCGAGAGGGAGAAATTAAAAATATATATATTTTGGAAATATAAAGATATGTATATTTATAGAGAGACAGATGTTATACACAAAAATAAGGTACTCAATTACATTTAACTTTCAGATAAACAAAGTCTTTTTTAAAATATAAGTATGTTCCACATGCTGTGTTTTTTATATTAACAACATTAATTCTTGCTTATCAGATCTTTATATTTAACTGGACTTTGGCATTTTTATTTGTTAAATTTGCAGCCCTTATTCCAAGAATAGTAACATATATTCTTAAATGATTCAATAAATTGTAAATAACAATTATTTTCACATTTAACCACAAAGAATTAACCCAGAATTAAGGCTAAATGAGGTCAGCAAAGTGGTGGAATAAGAGTTTTCTACCATATTACCACCTAAATGTGATTTTGACAATCACCCATGGAAAAGAGTACCTTTGTGAAAGTTCAGGAGTTCAGCAGAGAAATCCTAGCACACTGTTGAAGAGGAAGGAAAAAAAAAGTCAAGATTGGATGCATTGAAGACAGTAAGACTGAAGAGAGTAAAGATAAGTTTATAGGGTACCTGGGAGGCTCACCTACACACATCACCCTTCCCCTAAGTCATGACGGTTCAGTGCCAAGAGATACCCATTGACCTGTGATTTCACTCACAGAGGAAAATTAGAGCATGCAAGTGAGCACCCAGTTTTCCTAGCTGTTTGTGATGCTGTGAAAGAAATTCATTTCTTTTTCATCCCATCCAGAATACTGAGGTGAGCTGCATGACTGAGGGGTGGGGAGGAACTAGGAGAATAGCAGCCAGGGTTTGGAACATATCAAAGGGATGCAGATCCTCTATCTTCTTCACAGGCTCTATCAGGAGGCCTCTCCACAAACCACTGAGGACACATCACATGTGGATTTCCCCCATGCGGTACATGGTCATCTAACATTGCACATGCCTCACCCAAATGCTCCCATTTCTGTACCTGGCTCCCTTTGTCCCTAAGATTAGTGTATGTGAGCCTTTGAAGATAGCTAGTGGGCATTCACAGAAAGCTAGTCCAATTCTGCAAGGTTGAATGAAAGCACAAAAGTTGAGCATTCAGAATTACCCTGGGCAAGGTAAATGGGAGACTGCCAAACCCAGCCTTGTTTTATACAATCAAGAAAAGTCATATAGTCAAACAAAAGAAAACAAAACAAAAAAATTACCCACCAAGTTAGAACAAGTGTGGAACAGTCATGTCCATAAAACAAAACAAAATGAAACAAATAAAAAACCTCTGAGACAAAATATCTAACAGCACCAACCAAAAGGTTTTCTTGCATGAAACCAGTCAGTCAAGACTGAAGAAGGTGACTGCCTTTTCCAATGTGGAGATAACAACACAAGTCATGAAGGAGTCTGAAAAACAAAGGGAAAGGGACACCACCACAGGTACACAATAGTTTTTTCAGTAAATAACCCCAGAGAAATGGATATCTACAAATCATTTGGGATATAATTCAAAGTAACTCTTTTCAGGAAATTTAGCTAGCTACAAGAGAATACAGACAATTCAACAAATAAGGAAAACAATACATGAACAAAATGAGTTTAACAGAAAAATAGAGAAAAAAGGACCAAACAAATTCTGGAGCTGAAAAATAAATGGAACAGAGGTGGGAAGTGGGGAATCAGTAAAGAGCATGAATATCATACTTGATCAAGCAGAAGAAGGAATGTGTGAACTTGAAGACATATCATTTGAAATTATCCAGTCAGAGAACAAGGAAAAAAGAATAAAAATAGTAAAAAAAGCCTACCTGAATTATGGGGCACTATCAAGTGGAACAATTATTGAGATACCAAGAGAAAAGAAGGTGAAAGAGGGAAGAAAGACTATTTAAAGAACTAATGTCTCAGAAGTTTCCAAATCTGCAGATAGAGTTGAGCATACAGGTTCATGAAGCTCATATGTTCCCACAAAGATTCATCTCAAAAAAATGTTCTGGAAGACACATTATAATTAAACCTGTCTAAAGTCAAAGAGAAAAGGATAATTTTTAAAGTACCAAGAGGAAAAAAAGGAACTCTTAAAGGCTAATAGAAGATTTCTCAGCAGAAGCTTTGGGAACAAGGAGAGAATGGGAAGATATATTCCAGCACTGAAAGAAAAACAGTAGCAACAACAATGAACACACAAACAAACAAAAATCCTGCCAACCAAAAATCCCTTACCTGGCAAAGCTGTCCTGCAAAAATCATCTGTGCACTGAAAAGTATGAAACATTGATGAAAGAAATTGAAGAATACACAAATAGATGGAAAGATATCCTGTATTCATGGATTAGAATAATTCATATTTTTAAAAATGTTCATGCTAAAGTAATTTGCAGAATCAATGCAATCTCTATCAAAATTCCAATGCTTTTTCACAGAAATAGAAAATGAAATTAATGCCATGGAACCACAAAAGACCCTAAATAGCTAAAGCAAGCTTGAGCAAGAAAAGCAAAGGTGGAGGAAGCGTCACACTTTCTGATTTAAAGTATATTGCAAAGCTATATTAGTCAAAACAGGATAATATAGGCATCAAAACAGAGATATATATAAATAGAACAGAACAGAGAGCCCAGAGATACATCCATGGTTTATGGTCAACTGATTTTCCACAAATACACAAAGAATACATGTTAGGGAAAGGATAGCTTCTTCAATAAATGGTTATGGGAAAGCTGGACAGCCACATTAAAAAAAAATGAAATTGAACCTCCTATTTTAGACTATACCGAAAAGTCAACTCAAAATGGATTAAAAAATCATTGTTTCACTGTATGCTAACTAATTTGGATGTAAATTTTAAAAAATAACAAATAAAATTTAAAAAATGGATTAAAAAATAAGTGTACAGGGGCGCCTGGGTGGCGCAGTCGGTTAAGCGTCCGACTTCAGCCAGGTCACGATCTCGCGGTCCAGGAGTTCGAGCCCCACGTCGGGCTCTGGGCTGATGGCTCAGAGCCTGGAGCCTGTTTCCGATTCTGTGTCTCCCTCTCTTTCTGCCCCTCCCCCGTTCATGCTCTGTCTCTCTCTGTCCCCAAAATGAATAAACGTTGAAAAAAAATTAAAAAAAAAAATAAGTGTACAATTTGAAATCATAAAAAATACCAGAGAAGAACATAGGGAGAAAAATTCTTGACATTTGTTTTGTCAATTTTTTTGGATTTGACACCAAAAGGAAAGGCAGTAAATGCAAAAATAAACAAGTGGGACTACATCAAGCTAAAAGCTCTGCACCACAAAAGAACCTGTCAACAAAATGAAAAAGTAACCTATGGAATGAGAGAAAATATTTGCAAGCTATGTATCTAATAAGGGAATGATATCCAAATATATAAAGGGCTTGTGCAACTCAATAGCAAAAAACAAGTACTCAATTTAAAAATGGGAGAAGAGCCCAAATCAACATTTTTCCAAAGAAAACGTACAAATGGTCAATAAGTATGTGAAAAGATTGCTCACAATCACTAACCATTGGGGGAATGAAAATCAAAAGCACAATGAGATATTGCCTCATACCTGTTAGGATATCTGTGTCAAAAAGGCAAAAAATAAATGTTGGCAAGGATGTAGACAAAAAGGAAGCCTTGTGCACTGTTGATGGGAATATAAATTGGCACAGCCATTATGGAAATAATATAGAGTTTCCTCACAAAATTAGTAATAGAACTAACATATGACCCAGCAATACCACTTCTGGGTATGTATCCAAAGGAAACAGAGTAACTATCTTGAAGAAGTATCTGTATTCCCATGTTTATTGCAGTATTATTTACAATATCTCAAGTGTGGGAACAATCTAAGGTTATGGATACATAAAATGTGTTATAGATATACATATATATCACTTATATGTGGAATCATAAAAAATTTTTAAAATATATGGATGTATGTCACTTACTTATTTGTGGAGTCATAAAAAATGAAGTAAAATTCAGACTCATAAAAACAGAGAGAAAAAGTGTAGTTGTTAGGGACCAGGGGTGGTGAAATGGGGAGAAATTGGTGAGAGTACAAATTTTTAGTTATAAGATGAATAGAATTTGAATATTTAATGTTCCATGGTGAATAGAATTAACAATACTGTATCATATAGTAGAAATTTGCTGAGAGAGTAGATCTTAAACTTTCTACACACACACACGCACGCACACACAAGAGTAATTGTGAGATGATGGATGTGTTAACTAACTTGATTGTGAGAATCCTTTTCACTAAGTATATGATATGAAATCATTGGGCTGTAAACTTTAAATATACTACAATTTTGTCAATTAAACTTCAATAAAATTGGAAAAATAAATGATAAAGTAATTAAGGAAGTGAAAGTATGATTACCTTTCAATTTATATATGGAATTCTTAGGTGGAATCTGAATTAGTACATGAGTGGGCTTTAAGCAGGCATTTATCTCTGGGTACAATGTAGTTGAATTTCTGATTAAGGTTAGCAAACTGTTAGAAGTCACTTTAATGTAAACTTCTGGAAAGATTTATTTTTAATTTATTGAGACTATGCAACCTATCTGTCTGCAGAAAGGGAAAAAAAAGTAAGACTAATAGTGGCAAATTATTTCAGGCACATTTTGTGGTGTTCTGTTATTTTAAGTTTTCTCAAAGAAAACTTGGCATTTAAATCTATATACTAAGCTTTTGAAATATCCTAAGACTAGAAAATGTAAACGAGAAATGCTTTACCATTTTCATTTCTACAGTTTTCTTTGAAGGAACTTTATAATTATAAAAACAATGTACTCCTTTTCTTCATCCAGGAGGCAATTGTATGGCATCATCCAGCATCTATATGACCTATTGCTCTTTGACCTGTGCGTTCAAATGTAATTTTTCTTGTGTACTAGTAGTGTTACATTGTGCAAATCAGTTAACCTCTCCATACCTCTGTTTCCTCCTCTGGAAAATGGAGAAGTAATAACAGTTCCACTTCATAAGATTGTTACTGAAAAACTAACAAATGTTAATATTTGTAAAGCACTTAGAACAGTATGCAACACTTAGAAGGCACTATACGTGTTTGTTAAATAAAATTAATTATACAACTTTTATTTAATTAACAGTGAACATGTTACTGATTTCTCCATATCAGGACACAGATCAAATTGATGTTTTTAATGGCTACTTAGTATTGTTTTTTTTTTCTTTTATGTCTTCCTAGTATTCTAGAGCATTTGTTTCATATAACTTGTTTAACCATAGTGCTTCTGATGGATATTCAGGTAATTTATGATTCTTTTATGTATAATAATTACAAGAGCTGCTACTATAATAACCTTTGTACAAATATCTTGGCAGAGAGTGAGACTATTTCTGAAATTATGTTACCATGGAATGTATGTGTGTTTGTTTATTTATTTTTAAATGTTTATTTGTTATTTTTGAGAGATATGGAGAAAGCACATGAGCAGGGAGGGACAGAGATAGAGGGAAACAAAGGATACAAATAGGGCTATGCACCAACAGCAGAGAGCTTGATGTGGGGCTTGAACTCACGAACCATAACATCATGACCTAAGTTGAAGTCAGACACTTAATGACTGAGCCACTCAGGCACCCCAGAATGTTTATTTTTTATCTTGATAGATACTGCCAAACTATCCTCTTGAAAAGCTGAAGAATTACACTTTCAAAAAAAGTCAGTGAGATATCCTATTTCCCCAACCGTTTTCCAACACTGAAAAAGCATAAATTTTCTATACTCCAAATTGAACTCTGGTGCCTTGCTCTCAGTTTAAATACCTTCAGTGCACACACAAAAAAATACACTATTTCACAGAGAGGTTTAGGGAAGTCTGTTTTAACTGTGATACCATAAATCCATAGTGGGGTATGCATGTTTTCTATCTAATATATATTTCTGTTAAAGGTGAGGTGTTGCACTCAAAACAAAACACTGGAATGTTTTGAGTTCAGATACAATATAGAGTCGGTGAACTTGGGAGAGAGCAATTTTCTTTCAGGAACTCTATAATTTCATTACTTAATAATTTTTGAAGACTGTATAACTTCTCAAGATGCATCCCCTAAATATATTTTGCCATAGGCAAGAATAGTTTTTGTTAACAATTATTGAATATGATGTTGTCATGTTTTGTCTGGGCAACAATATCTGGAAAGTTTCCGTGGTGTATCTATCTGTTTATCTCCTATGGAGGCTTTTCCTATATTTATTATACCTGAGGAATCAGGGATAAAAATACATTTGCAGCATCTTAGAAAACATAGAATATTAGTCATTTATTAGCATGATTCAGTGAAACTCTAACAGACCAATTCATTTGCTTAATAGCAATGTGATAATTCACTAAATTGAGAGAAAGCAGTATAATTAGTTTCTAGGTGAATTTCTAAGAGATAAATTAGTCATATCTAGTTCAGAATCTGTTACAATTTATTATAAAGCACCTAGGGTTTCCATAGAAAATATATGAACTTTAACTGACTTCCTAAAGCACACTGGTGATTTTGAGAAATTTATTAACCTTAAGATATACATTTAAAGGGAACATTGAAAAATGTAAGGATCCATAGTCTATTTTTTTAAATCAAGAGTCCATGAAAGAGTATAGTATATTCCCCTTCCATAGTGGGAAGAAGGAGGGCTGCAGATAAGATTTAAGTCACCAGTTTTAGGTCAAATCAGAAAATTAAATTCAAAACTGCTTACATTGAGTAAAGGGTTGAGTCTCTCTCACACTGAGTATTTTATACAACATGAAATTGTCAAAAATATGATATGGTTTCTTAGTGAAAGTTGTTATTAGTTGTAATGTAACCCTTATTTAAGAATTCAAATTAAAATGTGGACTTGCCATTGACCGAATTTAACTTTCTCTTTGATGAATTTGAAGAAATCTTAGTCTCTAATTTCATCTTATTCCACCAAAGAAAAAGATAAGGAGTACAAGAATATTGGCCATCAACTTTGGATACAGTAGAAAGAACAAGATTTTAATGTGAAATAAGTTTGAATCTCCAGCTTCTCTTATATGTTAATTGCATGTCAAGGTGTACCTAAAATATGGTTACACTATAAATATACTACATTTTCCAAGTACTTTTAACAGTTAACTTTTATTTATATTTTTAAAATTTGGATTTAATAATGATTTTAAAGAAGACTTTTTTTTTGTTTAATAAAAACATTTGAGAATGCCTTAAAAGAATAATGATATAAGGATCTAATGGGAATAACTAAATAATTCAAGGATAAAAAAAAGAAAAATTCAGACAACAAAACAAACACTAAAACCAAAAAATAAAGAATGTTTTTGGCCAAACAAAAGAGGCATCATCTCTCCTGAAAACTAAGCCTAATACCTTCCTGTATCTAGAGGGTACACAAACACCCTCCAGAGTGGCTGAAATGGGGCTACTACCAGATGGTCTGGGAACCACAGATGTGGACAAAGCCAGTTATTTCTTTGGCCTCAGAAAGTAGAGTTCAGTGTAAGGGATGCCTCCTTCTAATATGAAACAGAAAGAACATATGAAGAGAAGAAAGGGTTGAGGAGGGGAGAAGAGGGAAGGTTCCTGGAGGGAAGAGATTTCAAAGAGTAATCTCAACTTATCTATGTGAAGGATGTTACAATTAGCTCACATCTAAGAAAAAAATATTTCCAGGCAAAAACTTCCTTCCATAAGGATCATACTTAACTTGGAAAAACAATGCTCATTTTATGAATTCACCATTTTCAGTTAAATTGTATTAACTACATTATAACTCTTGAAAATTATTTAAATTGTGTATTTATTTAAACTATTTGAATATTTTACTCTGTTCAGTTATAAGAAAAGACAGTGAACCAATAATTTTTTATATGTGTCCAAGTCATAATGTATAAAATATTTCAGGGTGGTTTCCTGTGGAAAATGATATTTTTATTTGCAAAATGTAAAAAGTGAAGAACTTATGAAAATTGGTTAAAAATGTCATGTTGAAGGGCACCTGGGTAGCTCAGGCAAGTATCTGACTCGATCTCAGCTCAGGTCTTGATCTCAGGGTTGTGACTTCAAGCCTCACATTGAGCTACACACTGGGTGTGGAACCTACTGAAGGAAAAAAAAAGTCATGCTGTAATTATATGAATAAAGTTTGATCAAAGTTATAATATGAACAATAAACGTTATTACTTTAAAATGTGCAAACAGGGGCGCCTGGGTGGCGCAGTCGGTTAAGCGTCCGACATCAGCCAGGTCACGATCTCACGGTCCGTGAGTTCGAGCCCCGCGTCGGGCTCTGGGCTGATAGCTCAGAGCCTGGAGCCTGTTTCCATTCTGTGTCTCCCTCTCTCTCTGGCCCTCGCCCGTTCATGCTCTGTCTCTCTCTGCCCCCAAAAATAAATAAACGTTGAAAAAAAAAATTTTTTTTAAATGTGCAAACATTGGGGCGCCTGGGTGGCGCAGTCGGTTAAGCGTCCGACTTCAGCCAGGTCAGGATCTCGCGGTCCAGGAGTTCGAGCCCCGCGTCAGGCTCTGGGCTGATGGCTCGGAGCCTGGAGCCTGGTTCCGATTCTGTGTCTCCCTCTCTCTCTGCCCCTCCCCCGTTCATGCTCTGTCTCTCTCTGTCCCAAAAATAAATAAACGTTGAAAAAAAAATTAAAAAAAATAAAAATAAAAAAATAAAATGTGCAAACATTTCCACATTTGAAAATGATTGCTATATAATTTAATTAAAAACTATTGCTTTTTTATGATCAATAATCTCATAATTTTCTCTAATCATTTTTGTACCATAGTTTTAACATGTAGTCAAGGTCTATATTTTTCTAGTGTTGATGATTTCCTCGATCTAGATGAGCCTTTATAGAATGATATAATCCACAGTAGAAATGCAGCACATAATTTGCTCATGACAGAATGCACACTGACTCACGATAGAATCTAAAAGTCCTATTTCTAGATTGGTTCTGTATTATATTACAATTTGGTCTGACTGCTTGAAACTAAAGCATTTTGAGGGCCCCTTGATGGCGTTAGGTGTTGGGGATGAAATGAAGATCAGCTAAAAATCCTTAACACTTGGGAAGGAGTTTCCATGAGTATCATGAACATTAAGCTCACCTGGGCAGCTAATTCCTTTCACTGCTAATAGATTTAGTGACTCTATGTTTTGGGTCTTGAGCTTCTTTTCTTTTTTAATATTTAAAAAGTCAGAAGTTCTATTTTAATTTAGGACACACTGATTCTCAGTTTCCACAACCCACCATAACAGATAACAGATAACATGCTGATAACAGACGAAACTTGTTGCTTCTGAAATGCCAGAGTTAGTCACAGTCCTTTCTGTCTTGGGAGTACCTGTTATACAGCCCTAAACTGTTAATTTTGACAAAATATGTTACTTCAAAATGTATGCTTGTCTGGAAGACTCAGGTAAACAGAAGCTGAAGGCAGATTTCTTAATGTGATTAGCATTCTGTAAACAATCCTCCAATGCAATGGACTACAAAGTGCATGTTTAGGGTCAGCTGAGCTATCTGCATCAATTGTAATCCTTAAAAAGATAAAAGAAATGTCTTCATTATCAAGTTTAATCAGGAGAGAAAAAGTTAATAAGACTTATCTGATTAATCTTATTGATAAGAGAAAAAGAGAGAGATCCCCCATATAGAGAAAAACCACTATCTTAGTGGTATTTCTTGCATGAGAGACATTTATTTTACATATGCTATGTACTTATTTACATGTTTCCTTCTTTATGTTTTTGGAGATATTTATAGAGAATTATATGCATATGTAATCAATAGTTATTTTTTTTCTTCCAACAAAATATGTTTTTAAGTTGAAAAGTTTAGCTTGAAGTAATATATATATAAATAAAATATAAAATATAAAGTATAATGTATAATATATAATGTATAATATATAATGTATAATGTATAATATATAATATATAATATATAATATATAAATATTTAAAAGGTTTATGAAAACATAGAAAATGCAAAAGAGACATTTTATCTTCTAATATGCTTGGAAAGATGCTAAGGATAGGAATGTGCAAATGTTACTACAGTTATTTGTACCAATGAAGAAATATTTATAATTGGAGTAATTTCTCTAATTAGCCAAACAAAATGCCTAATGTTGAGGGACAGTGTGTTTTTAAACACTGTACCTAATCTTTCTGTCAGTTTGTATTCATTGGTAGAATGTATTGCCTTCTCAGTAGCCACAGGGATGTGATTGGTGGTTGACTTTTTGTCTGTTTAATATGCTACAAAAACCTGTGTTTCTAAAACACTGGAAATCAGAGATGTTTTATTAGTCTAAAAAATGTAGTAAACATTGGAACAGATAGCCAAGTAATTAAGAAATTGGACTTCTATTTTTCTTAGTAGCTATAAGCACACAGATCATTTAATTTCTCCGAACTTCATTGTGTACATTTTTAAAGAATACTATTATATTTGTATTTGAACTTTCTCTAGTAATGAGGTACATATTTCACGATGTTCTTCTTTTGTTTTTATGGAAGTATATATATTAAAATATTTCTTCTTTTCAACTCTTAGTTTTTAACATCCATTAAATGGACCACACTATATGGTAGTCTTCCCTAGGAAATCAATTACTGTGTTTGGCTGCGAAAGCCTGCATTTGTGAGAAAGGGCTACTCTCTGACTTGAGGTATACTTATCTCTAGATACAATGTTTTTATTTTAATTTTTTTTAGTGTTTCTTTATTTTTGAGAGAGAGAGAGAGAGAGAGACGGAGTGGGAGCAGGGGAGGGGCAGAGAGAGAGGGAGACACAGAATCTGAAGCAGCTCCAGGCTCTGAGCTGTCAGCACAGAGCTCAATGTAGGGCTTGAACCCACAAACCGTGAAATCATGACCTGAGCCGCAGTCGGATGCTCAACCAACTGAGCCACCCTGGCGCCCCAAGAATGTAATAGTTTTAAATTGATAAAGTGAATTAAAACTGATTTAAGATTTTGCTCTTGTTAAAACTTACTAATCAGTTGTCAGTCAAGTGCCAATTAACAATTTACTTTGGATTTTTACAGCATATTATACATTTTGTTCATAAAAATGGAAGAAATTTTGTACCCTTCTCCCTGAATAAAAGCTTAAAGAATTCTTTTTAGCTTTTTTTTATTAAAATTTTTTTAATGTTTATTTATTTTTGACAGAGAAGACACAGAGCATGAGTGAGGGAGAAGCAGAGACTGGGAGACAGAGAATCCAAAGCAGGCTCCAGACTCTGAGCTGTCAGAACAGAGCCCGATGCGGGGCTCGAAGTCACAGACTGCGAGATCATGACCTGAGCCAAAGTCTGAAGGTTAAGGACTGAGCCACCCAGATACAATGTTGCTTTTAAGTCACTGACAGCTTGACTGACTTTAACCTATTGCTGCATCATGATGTGTGGCTTTTAGCTCATTTTGACTTTGACTTAATTCTCTAAAAACCCCTAACTTCTGAGGACTGCCTGGATTTGTAATGCCTCCTCAACTTGTTGCACTGTTTCATTAATTCCAAGCCTTGGTTTATTTCATTATCTTGCTATATGCTATGTCATGAAGCCGAAGTAAATCTACTATATTGTTTATGTGACTCTTAGACCTATACAAGGTAAGGGTATAGGCCTTGTAGTAATCAATATACAATATACAATATACAATATACAATATACAATATACAATATACAGGACAAGTTCAATATTTGGCTTACACTTAGGTGAGGTATACAGAAATTTTGTAACATAATTTAGAAAAAAAAGCCTTATTGATTAACTTTGTTTTTCTAAGGAACAATTCCTTAAATGATCACATTAAACACTCTTCTCACTGCAGTCAAATCGATCTCATTATCAATCTTTATTTTATTTTTGAACTGAAGTGCTGAAGTCTAAATGTTCTCAACTGAGGTGATTTTGCAAACTATAGGACACTTTTTTGTTGTCATAACTGGGGAGATCCTACTGGCACTTGTGGGTAGAGGCCGGGGTGCTGCTAAATATCCTGCAATGCACACAACAGCCTCCACAATACAGAATCATCCAGACCAAGATGTCAATAGTGATGACGTTTAAAAAGAAAATGACGCTAGAGTGATTAAGAGATAGCATTTCAGCTCCAAAAGTAGAACTGAAACATTTTTCCCTTCCCTTTAGAAAAGTGGGACATTACATAGAGAACACAATCTCACTGAGATATATTAAAGCAAAATCCAGATTTAATACTGAGCTCTACACCTCTCGGGGAAGAAAAAGAGTAAGAGGGGGAAAATATTTAAATGTTCATTATCCCTCTCAGGTTGGATAACCTCAGGACTAGATTTTTCTAGAAGCCTCTCTCTCTCTCCAGGAAATAAGTTCTTCCTTTTCTTGTCTATGAAGAGTACTACCTCCATCTCAGGCAGTAACCTAGACAGGTCTACGGGGAAACAATTAATTTTCCATAGATGCAAGTTGCCTTGGGAAGAGAGTCATCGGAATTTTTTTCGATTTGTGAGGCACCTGCGTGCTGCTTTCCTGGGGCAATATTTTGGTGTAGCTTTAGTGCAGAGCCACTCTGGGTTGAAAGTCTGCTTAGTCACTACCTAAGTATATAAACGTATGCAAACTCCATAAGAAACTCTATGCCTCAGTTTCCACATCTGTAAAATTAGACTAATGATGTTACCTTTTTCATATTTTTTATGAAAGTAAATGTATTAAAACATACAAAGTGCACAGAATAGTGCCGTGAACGTAGCAAGCATTGAGTAAAATTTGCTATTGCTGTTTCTTATCAACATCACCATCATGAGCATCAACAGTAGAAACGAATTTTGGGAAGAGGCCAGTACATGGTAAATCCTTTCAACAGTATAGAGCTAAAGACATTCTTTGACATTCTTAAACTTTGAAAGTGGCATGCACTCCTAAATTCAAACTACTCTTTTGCATCAGTCAACTTCCTGTTTAAAGCATAGAGGCTTCAATTAACTTCAGGGAGTATCAGGTGACTAAGCAAAGAACTCTTGATAGGAATCGTATTTGTTTGGGATCCCAAACCTGACCTGAGGATTGCCCAATACAGCTACCATATTATATCAGGTCTATTAAGATTTCTCAATTAAAAATCAGGTTTTCATTCTTTATATATTTTTGTTCACCCCTACAGAAAACATTGTTATCTCATTATACAGTTCCTGAAGCTGACTGAAGGCTGTAATGGTATTCAAAATCAAACACCTAACAGTATCTGTTCTCTGATTCCAAGGGTTCTTGCTACCACACAATGGAAGTATTTTGTCACAACTCTACCAGTGTGTATATTAATAGAATTTTTGTCACCATTGAGCTGCAGATTTAGAGCATTATGTGTGAATTGAAACTTTGCATAAAATAAATGTAGGTAGTTTGGCCAAAAACGAATCCTTCAAAACCTGTTAAAAGAAAATTCATGATTTTCAAATATGTTAAAAATTTATATCTATGTTAAGTATACAAAAAAAATTGTCTATAACAAAGAGTTTAGTTGTCTAAAATTCTTCATCTTTGATAACAGAACTTTGATTTTTACTCATGGTGTATACATATTACACATAAATATAAATATAAAAATCATGAATTTTCTATCTTAGTAACTGAGCTTTTGGGGGATTAGTTTTTGGTCAAAACTGTCAAGACTATGATAACATTCCCTAGAGCACCATACTGGTCCAATATATTGATGATATTACGTTAATCAAACCTGATGAACACAGATATATGCTTACCAGAGAATGGGAGGGAAATATCTAGATATTCAGAAATAACCACATTGGTGAAGTTATAAAGGTTCCAATGATCTGGAATATCCTGGAATCCAGGGTATTCATTCTAAAGTAAAAGATACATTATTGTACTTTTTAACCTTTACCACTAAGAAAAAAAGCAGATATTTATGGGAGATTTTGAATTCTGGAAGGAGAATATACAACATTTGAAAGTATTGCTATACTAATTTATCAGCTTAATTTAAAGCATACCAATTTTAATAGTGGCCCAGAGGAAATGAGCTCTCAGAAGCTAGAAAAGATAGGCTCAATGGAGTTAGAGTATCATTCAAAACATATTAGTTTGGCTGCATATTAGCCATTTAGTTTGATGTATTTTTTAATAGCTATGTACATTTAAATAAAATTTCATTACTTGTCAATGTAAAACAAACAAACTAACAAAACAAGAAATTTTAGGTAAAATTTTAGATTACCAATTCATCTTCCAAGACCAGGAATACTGGTTATTATTACCATAGAGGAATACTGGTCCTGTTTTCCCTCATGGTTGCAATGAGATGGGCCTGAGTAGTGATAAACCGTCCAACACAAGACACACATTGTAGTTTACTATAATCCATGTGCATCCCATCTTATTTCTCTCATCTAGTACCAACTGTCTAAGGCTGCATTCTCCCTTAATTAGATCATGAAACCAGTATTGATGCAAGTAGTATATTGGGAAGCTTGGTTAACATTAGTAGGGAAGAGGGGGAAGTGAAACATAGAGGAAAAGGAGGACAATAAGGTTCATACTTTAAAACAGCTAGCACAGTGGATGACTAGAGAATAATTCTCCTGGGAAACTTTGCGAAGGGGTGCATAACACACTTCAGAAATATCCTATGTGAGGTATGAGAGAGCTGGGGTAATTATACACCAAGTGCAGAGGTTCACTGGTTGAGGAATTTTCCTGGGTGGATATTTATTCTCTGGCATGTTGCATGTGTCACAAATACTCTAAAGAGCTCAGCGTGACTGTCTCTAGTAAAGGGGGGAAAACTCATGCACAGAGATGTGGGTGCTGGCAGGTGAAATTCATCTGGAGTACTAGGAAAGATGTGACAAATATGGGTGCTACGCTGATTGGATCACATTTTCCTGTTGACTATCAGTTGAAGCCCATTTCAGACCCACCTTGGAAACTGCTTTACTTAGATGCATACGTTTAATAAGTAGGGAGATTCAAATGAAAGTATGAAATAATACTTCTTTTCTCTCTGGTACTATGGAAAGTGTAATGATTTTTTATTTTCAACTGTTAGAGAATGACCTACATGTGTATACACACAGGTTGTGTGTAGGAAAATAAAATGCCATGTGCAATGTCTTGAAGTTATATATCCAAGATCTGTTTATATAAACCATATGATTAGTTTTTTGGCTTACATTAATTAGACATATCTTTGACCTAAATATAGTTAACTCAGATAATTTCTTTACACATGGAAATTTTGTGAAACTGAAGGAACAAGGAAAAGCTAGTCTGGCATAATATAACCATGTAAAAATAGTTGGTAAAGTCATCTTTTGAGAAATGTATAATTCGATGAAGTCATAAGGTTTTTCTTTAGATCAGACAGGCAGGCAGTAACAGATGATATGTCTGTTTTGCACTCTACCCATATCGGGCTCCAAAGCACAATTCCACATAATTACTGTCTGAGTTACATCTCTGGACACTCACAACCAGACATTATACTACTCTCATCCCACATCCTTCTCAGGGCATGTTATGGAAAGATATTTGAGTCAAATGATCCTTAGAATTCATAGTTCATTTATTTTTACTGGCCAGTGTAGATTTTATTCTGACTTCAATAAAATGGTAACTTGGCCAATTAATACTGTTTAACCATATTAAGAATATCTTATAGCACGATATATTAATTTACAATTGCAAATTACTCTCTTTTCTCTAAATGTAAAGTTAGGGAAATAGACTAGGATGGAGGGAATAAAATAAACAAAACAAAGGAACAAGGAAAACTCCATGATAGGCACACTATAGGTGGTCTAAAAACAAGTAGTGGGATTGAAAATTTCTGTTTCAATATATGAAAAAAGTATTGTCGGGGCGCCTGGGTGGCGTAGTCGGTTAAGCGTCCGACTTCAGCCAGGTCACGATCTCGCGGTCCGTGAGTTCGAGCCCCGCGTCAGGCTCTGGGCTGATGGCTCAGAGCCTGGAGCCTGTTTCCGATTCTGTGTCTCCCTCTCTCTCTGCCCCTCCCCCGTTCATGCTCTGTCTCTCTCTGTCCCAAAAATAAATAAACGTTGAAAAAAAAATTAAAAAAAAAAGTATTGTTAAGGATTTTCTGCTCATTCTTACCATTTCAAGAGCCATGACCAATA
Source organism: Prionailurus bengalensis (assembly GCF_016509475.1). Classification (NCBI taxonomy): domain Eukaryota; kingdom Metazoa; phylum Chordata; class Mammalia; order Carnivora; family Felidae; genus Prionailurus; species Prionailurus bengalensis. The sequence goes on along the minus strand of NC_057343.1, from coordinate 149,314,505 downwards.
GTCGTGACACACATGATGTCACCAGAGTAACATGATGCTAAAGATAGTTTTTACTTAGAAAATAATGTAGGTTTTATTGGTTTGGGCACATATAACAACTCCATGAAAACAAGAAATACTGTACTTTAAACCTAATTCTGAGGACTAATTTTCCATGAAATATGCTGCCTATAACTTCCACTGTGGATAGAAACAGTATTCCTTATTTTCTCCCAGTTCTGCTAATGTTTGATATAATAACAATATACATCTCATTACACAGCAGTAGTAGATGCTATAGAGGGAGGAATTAAGGGTGAACTTATGATATTTATCATCAGAGATCTCATCTAAAGATATTTTCCCCTTTTGGTGTTCGGTTGGCTTGATAAATAATACCTGTCAAATAGGTATTGAAAGCCCTCCAGCTAGATTAGGAAAATCCTGGCATTTCAGGCTAGAAATTCAACTCACATTTCATATTTAGCCTCTTACTTGCAGCAATACTTGTTAAAATTAAGATGAATGAGATAATGAGATATAGTATATAACAAACAATGGTAAAGATGTCTGATTAGTATAGTAGATAAATTATCATGCAATTAAACATTTGAACCATTTAAAAAATATTTGACTTACCTATTGAGCTAGTATTCAAAATGAGATACTCAAAACAATCCGGTTTGACTACACATTTTTTAATGTTTATTTATTTATTGAGAGAGAGAGAGAAAGAGAGCACATGCACACGTGCAAGCATAGGAAGGGCCGAAAGAGAGGGAGAGACAGAATCCCAAGCAGGCTCCATGCTCTCAGCACAGAACCCGCCATGGGGCTCGATCTAACGAACTTCAGGATCATGACTTGCGCGGAAGTCAAGAGTCAGACACTTAACAGACTGAGCCACCCAGGTGCCCCAACCCTGGATATTTTTGTACTAGTTATTTAAAGGCAACAGGATTTCAACAAAATAAATGGCATCCTAAACTATCTGGCCTACTTGGAATTAAAAAGAAAATAAAAATTAAGCTTTTAATAAAGAAAGGAAAATTGGCAAACCATGAGAATGAGAAGGAAATTTTGAATTGTCTCTAAACTACTGAAGTAAAAATCCCCTAAAAATCAATGTCTTAGGAGACAAGTAGTCTGATGTTCTACATTAGCAAAAATAATATGCAAAATACTGTATGCAGATATCGCTTCTAATATCACTGGGAAGATTAAAGTAAGAGTATGAAAAGATCAAATATCTGTCTTTGGCTCAGGGCATAGCCTACGACCACTCTAGGATATGTTAAATTATTTCTATCTTTATAACCCGATCACTTGAATTCAATTCCAAATGGACAGTTTGAGTCTGAATTTTGCCAAACTATAAGGCTTAATCAGTAGGTTTCTTATGTGAAAGTCTAGTCATTCTCCTGGAATGAGAGACAACTGGAGAATTTAAATGGAAATGTATGAAGGCAGTTATAGGACTTTGTCTATATCAAATCCATAGATCTTATAAAACAAACCACACCAAAACTCTGTTGCTTTGCCAGAAAAGTGCCCTCTCTTCAGTTGCTTGTTGAAATGCTTTTTATTCATTTGTTCATTTTTCCTTTGCTTGGATAGAGTTGTTGCCTCATCAGTGCACTTAGAAGGGGAAATCAATTATTTTCTTGCTCTACCCCCATAATATCACATTGTCTCCAGACCTATGGAGTCAGAGCCTATTGTGTTCCAAATGAATAATTGTAGTCAAATTTGAAAGGAAAAAAACAAGTAAAGCAACAATATTGACAAATCTCCAGACAGACTAAAGTGGGGAGGGAGTGGGACAACACAATCATGAAATTTTGAATAAAAAAGGAGACATTATTACTGACCCTCTGATTTGTAAAGAATTATAAAAGAGCACTATGAACAAATTTATGCTAACAAATTTTCCAACTTAGATAAAATGGACAAGTTTCTACAAAGTCACTAATTAAGAAAACTGAGTCAGGAATAAATAAAAAGTTTCAGTAGATATATAACAATTTATTTAAAAGTTAAAGTTAGTTAAAAATCTTCCTATAAAAAGTCCAAATCCAAATGGCTTACTGTTAAATTGTATTGATATTTAAAGATTAAATAATATTGGTACTCCACAAACTATTCCAGAAAAAGCAAAGGAGGATGAAACACTTTCCAACACAGTCTACACTACTGGTATCCCTTTGACACCAAAGCCAGACAAACTCATCTCAAGAAAGGAAAGTTACAGAATAATATCCTGTATGATTACATGCATTCAAAAATCCTTAAAAATACTAGCAAATAAAATTTAATAACATATAAAAAATTAGATATCATGTCCAGGTAGAATTTATCTATTAAATGCAAGGTTGGGTTGTTACTTAAAAGTAATTTTAAAAAATAATTATGTAATATGTGCTATTAATAGAAAAAGAAAATAAAAATATGATCACTTCAATTTGACAAAATCCCACAATCAGTCATGGTAAAAACTCTTAGCAAACTTGGAATAGAATGGGACTTCCTCAACCTTATTAAAGGTATCTATAAAAAGCCTATAACAAATATAATATTTAATGGTGAAAGAATGAATGCTTTTCACTTAAAATTGGAATCAAGGCAAGAGTGTCTGCTCTCATATCTTATATTCAACTAAGTTCTAACCAGTTCAACCAGGCATGAGAAGTAAAAGTCATTCATACTAGAAAGAAGAACAAAATTTTTATTTGCAGACAACACGATCCTGAATGTAGAAAAACTAAGAGATCCATAGAAAAACTATTAGAATTAATAAATAAGTACATCAGTGTTGCAGGATATGAGATACACATGCAAAAACAAATTATATTTCTATATGAGAAATGAATAAGCAAAAATGAAATTAAGAATGTATTCCATTCACAAAAGCATCAAATAGTATAAAATTCATAGTAATAAATTTAACAAAACAAGTGCAAAACTTACACATTGAAAGTTATAAAACTTTCCTGAATAACATTTTGAAAGGATAAATGACAGACATTTCATGCTTAGTGAAATGGAAGATAATATATTGTTTAGATGGCGGTTTTGTCATAATTTATCTATATATTTAATGCAATCCTTATCAAAATTCCATCAGTCTTTTCTGCAGTTAACACAAAGATCATGAAATTTATTTAAAATGCAAGATACCTAGAACATTTCAAACAATTTTGTTTTGTAAACAAATAAAATAAAGAACTTACATTTTCTGATTTCAAAACCTACCCAAAGCAACAGATATCAAGGCACTGGGATACTGACATATGGCTAGACAGACAGGTCAATGGAACGGAATTAAGATTCTAGAAATAATATATATTAAATAAATAATATATATTAAATATATTCTAGAGATTTAGAGATATTCTAGAGATTCTAGAGATATTCTAGAGTTTTAGAAATAATATATATTAAATAAATAATATATATATTATATATGTGTGTGTGTGTGTGTGTGTGTGTGTGTGTGTGTGTGTAGAGAGAGAGAAAGAGAGAGAGGGTCAGTTCTGTAAGGTCAATTGATTCTTGACAGAGTTGCCATGGCAGTTCACTGTGGGATGGGATAGTCTGTTCAACAAATAGTTTTTGAATAATTGGCCATCCTGCTGAACAAAGAAGAATTTGGGCCCTTAACTCACAACACACACAAAATGAAATAGATTGTATGTACATGCAAGAGCTGAAAAAAAAAAAATAGAAGAAATTATAGGAACCAATCTTTGAACGTTTGGATTAGGTGAAGATTTCTCAGCATGGTCCATAAACATAAAAAATAAGTAAAAAAGTAAATTCATTTTCATTACATTTTAAAAGTTTTGCACTTCAGAGTCACCATTAAGAATTTTTTTTAAGGAGGTACCTGTGTGACTCAGTCAGTTATGTGTCTGATTCTTGGTTTTGGCTAAGGTCATGATCTCAAGGTTTGTGAATTCGAGTCCTACATCAGGCTCCGCACTGGCAATGCACAGCCTGTTTGGGATTTTCTCTCTCTCCCTTTCTCTCTGCCCCTCCCTGTTTTCACTCTCATTTTCTCTCAAAATAAGTAAATAAACTTAAAACAATTGTTTTTTTTTTTTAATCAGAGGAAATATTTATCAGATAAAAGACTTTGTCCAGAATTTACAAACAACAACAATTCAGGGCACCTGGGTGGCTCAGTCGGTTAGGCGTCGGACTTTGGCTCAGGTCATGATCTCACAGTCCGTGAGTTTGAGCCCCGTGTCGGGCTCTGTGCTGACAGCTCAGAGCCTGGAGCCTGCTTCAGATTCTTTGTCTCCCTCTCCCTGACCCTCCCCCATTCATGCTCTGTCTCTCTCTGTCTCAAAAATAAACAAACATTAAAAAATAAATTTAAAAAACAGCAACAACAACAATACGACAAAACTCTTAGTTCCTAAAAATAAAGAATAAAGAATCCAAAAGAAAAAAAAATAGGCAAAAGAAATGAAGAGACCTTTTACCAAGGAAGATATACACATGGCTAATAAGCACATGAAAAGATGTTCAAAATTATTAGTCAATAAAGAAATCAAATTAAAAACAGAGTGAGATGCCATTTCATTACTATTAGAATTGCTTTATTAAATAAGAACAAACGATAACAAATGTTGGCAAGGATGTAGAGAAGGAAAACTACTACATTGCTGGTAAGTTATTTTGGGAGATCATCTGGCACCTCACTCCATGCAATGGAATACTATATAGCAATAACAGTGAGCTCATTACTGATACATGGTTATGCCATAAATGAACCTCAAAAACACTGTATTCGTTTTCTACACTAAAAATCACCACAAATTTAACACAAAATAACAGAACTATATCTTGCAATTTTGTAGTTTAGAAGTTTGACATGAGTCTCCCTGAGCTAAAATCAAGATACTGGCAGGAATGGTTCCTTCTTGAGGTTTCATGGAAAATCTGTTGCTTTGCCTTTTCCAGCTTCTAAAGGCTGCCTGAATTTCTTGTCTTATAACTCCTTTATCTATCTCAACCATCTCAAGGACAGCCTCCTTGCATCTCTCTTGACTATTTTTCAATGGTCACACCACCCTCTCTCATCAGAGTGGGGAAACTTTCTCAATTTTTAAAGACCCAGGTGTCTGATTGGGTCTACCTGAATTATACAGAGTGATTTCCTCTCAAGATTCACGCCTGTAAATCCACCAGTGAAGCCGTTTTCCATGTAAGGAAACATTCACGGATTCCTGGAATGAAAGTGCAGACCTCTGTGGGGCCATTATTTTGCTTACCATAAACATTATGCTAAGTAAAAGAAGCCAGACCCATGATGCAACATATGTAATGATTCAATTTACATGAAATATCCAGAAAGACAAACGCATAAAGATGGAAAGATCAGTGGTCGCTTGGTGCTGGAGGTGATAATGAGGATTCACGATAAATGACTGAGGTATCTTATTGGTGGAGTGAAAAGGTTATAAAACTGATTAATTGTCATGATATCACCACTTAGTAAAGTCACTAAAAATAATTGAATTGTGCATTTGAAATAGATAAATGGTATGTAAAATCTCAATAAAATATTTTTTTGGAAAAGAACAGGAATTTCACAAGTAAACTCATGTTTTCGCAGTCTGTCAACTGACAACTCCTTCCGTTAAAGAGATGTAAGCTTCACCTTTCTGATTAAAATGTGCCAATTGATTTCTATAGTCAAAACATTTTGAGCCTTTTTGTTTGCTTGATTGTTTTTCTTTTTTCTTTTAAATTGATTTATTTTGAGGGAGAGAGAGAGAGAGAGAGAGAGAGAGAGAGAGAGAGCATGAGTGGGGAGGAACAGAGGGAGAGAGGGAGAGAGAATCCCAAGCAGTCTCTGCACTGTGAGCACAGAGCCTGCCCTGGGGCTCCAACCATGAACCTTGAGATCATGACCTGAGCCAAAATCAAGAGTTGGAGGCTTAAGCAATTGAGCCACCCAGACACTCCTCATATCTCAGAATTTTAGACAAATAAAATCAAATAAGATTTACAGCTAATTTAATTTGATTTTTGGTTAGAATAACATTATAAATCAATCTAGATAATGTAGACCCTGCTTGGTTGTTTTTCTAGTAAAGTGCCATTAAATTTGACAAATCGAGGTTTTGACTGTTTCATAGTAAAGTGTGACATGTGCAAGAAATTGAAAACCATCGGGGTGCCTGTGTGGCTCAGTCGATTAAGTGTCCGACTTCGGCTCAGGTCATGATCTCACGATCCGTGAGTTCGAACCCCACGTCGGGCTCTGTGCTGACAGCTCAGAGCCTGGAGCCTGCTTCAGATTCTGTGTCTCCCTCTCTCTCTGTCCCTCCCCTGTTCATGCTCTGTCTCTCTCTGTCTCAAAAATAAATAAGCGTTAAAAAATTAAAAGCAAAAACAAAAACAAAATGTTGTCATGACCTATCACATTATATTTTCTAGAAGGTTTATTGACAGGTGTTAGATTGCTGAATTGTTTGTTTTTTAATACTTCATCTTATTAGGTATTCTTACATCCAGATAGAAGTTTTAGCAACAGCAGTGTGGTGTTCTTGTATAAATTTAAGTAGATAATTTCGTAAAACTTTGCCCAGTAAAACTGATACAACATCCAAACTTCTTGACACATGTATTTATAATCCAAAACGTAATGTGATAAAGCAGTCATTTAGGAACAAGTTTTGTCAGTATAAAGAAAACACTCCAGAAATAGTACTGTTTTAGGAGTAGAATTAATTGTAATCAGAACCAGATATAACTTTTTTTAATGTACTAGCCAGAACAAGGAATCATTTCTGTTAAGAGCAAACACTTATATGTACATACATCTACATATAATTTCAAGTTATAGAGATACTTGGCAACAATAGTTTATTTTAAAATTCTGACTTTTGGTGTTAAGATATGAAGAAATGTTGAAAAAACTATAATATTTTTCATTAATAGAAAATTTTGATTTCTTTTTATTTGGGATAATATTGTAGATGAAATAGCAATGTCATTTTATACAATATGATTATTGCCATGTGTGTGGATTACTTTGAAATAAAAATAAACAAAACCCAGCAATGGGATTTACATCATTGGAATAAAAGAAAGCCAAGAAAAGAGCATTGAGAAATGTTAATTCATTATATGTAGGAATAAATGGAAAAAGATTAGTGACCAGAAGAGATGCAAAGAGGAGAGCTCAGAGGTGTGAATAGATTTAAGGAAGGGATATACCCACCATAGTAGGGAAATAATATATAAATCAATAGAGTTAGAAGGAATAAAGCATATCATATAGCTCAGCATGCTAATCTTGCAAAAAATATGACCTGGATAAATTTAGACAGACTCTAGTTCAAATCATGGCTTTACCATTTACCTACATAGTGACCTTGGGTACTTAATGAATCTGTGTCTCATAAGTAACATTGGGTGTTTCTGTTTCATAAAGCTACTGTAAAAAATTCATGGCAGTTGTAAAGCATCCTGTACATCATAAATTCTCCATGAATAGTAATTTCTTTGGGTGACTTACTTAGGTCACATAGCTGGTTGGTAGTAAACAGGGAAACTGGCTCTCCTGATGTCCAGTCTAGTTGCTGTTTCCTTTTATTTAATTTCCTGCAAGCATTTAAGAAAAGTATAGATCACAGATGTACACTTCATTTTTCAATTGTCCTTCAAAATAAAATTAATTCTGTACAAGAAAAATCATGCTATTATACTTTCCTAGATTCTAACACTTGGTCTCTACTTATTTGATCTATATCCAAATAAATGTGAAATGGATATTATAACTAAAACCTGTTTTATTAGACATTATTCTTATTCTATTATGAGATTTGTATCATTGCATATCTCTTACAAACACTTGTTACTGTATTATCATACCCTTTCTCCTTCAATATGCAAGATCCCAAACTTTATACTTATATAATTTTGAATTAAGAGACTAAATGTTCATATGCATGTTTTTATACTAAGACTATTGGGAAAGTATAATATATAACACTTTCACTGTGGTCTATTTCAATTTCTTATTTAAATAGCATACCTGTAGCTTGTTTAAGGAAGCAAACCTATTTGCAAATCATTTTTGTAAAACCCAGTCACAACAACCTCAAAGCACACATAGATCTTCTATGTATACCCAAACATATGACAATAATTGGGATTGACACTGTTTTTATTCTATCTATTTTGTCCTTTTTTAATTCTCATTTAAAAGGGAAAGCACAGAGCTGTCGGCCTATCTTTTTTTCATATTGATGCAATAGAAGATTGACTGAATTTTTTTGTCTCTTATTTCTTTCCTAGTGAATTTCTCATTATCCTAGTTTCTTCTTAAAAATGAAATTCATGCTATGTGGTTTCTAGGGAGTTCACATTGTCATTCTGTGTAGAAACAGAATATGATTTTGGTATATTCAGGTTATAGTCAGCTTATATATCATGGGGACAGCTTACCATAGTGCTTTTTAAAGTTGCTATTTGCATTTAAGAGTTCTACAGACCTGTTATTTCTAACTTTCAGTAACATTAAAAAAAAGACCACAACTACACATTAGCAATTTGAAAAAAATATGGATCTTATTTTTGTGATGTTATTTTTCATTTTTCTCTGGAATAATCAGGGCCAGTTGTGTGACAACAGTATAAATACAGTTTCATGCTGTGCTTTCATTGAATGTCAAGAGAATTTCTTCTATTTGTCTTTAAAGAACACCAGATATACATTGTCCCTCACAACTGACCAGACTAATGAGGTTAAGGATTGAGAACTGGCCTAGACTAAACCAATGGTTTTACTTTTTTTTTTTTTTTTAGAATTTGTTGTTTCTTCCAGATTTTTGTTTGCTTATTTGCTATTGGTTTGGTCTAGAGATAAGGCCAACTCAAATGGTAAAAGAAACAACCTACGTGCTAGTCCTTTGAATGAAGCACGAACTTGTATTCTGAAAGTTTCAAGTACCCAAGAGTAATTACTTCTTTCAAAACAATCATGTACAACTGCACAGGTTGTGGACAAGGGGGCATCATATGCATAGATCAGAAGTCTATACAATTTTTTGTAAGGGGCCAGATGATAAACATTTTAGATTTTGTAGGCCATGGTCTCCGCTGCATATTCTTTTTTTTTTTTTTTTACTTACTTAAAAAACCATTTAAAAATGAAAAATAAAACCCAAAAACAACAACAACAAAAATTCTCAACTTACGGGCCATCGACAAATAGTTCATGGGGCATCAGTCCAGTGGGCTGCTGTTTAATGATCCTTGATATAGATTATATGTTTAAAAATTGCACAGAGCTTATAGTTTTTAGATCTGAATCATTTTGCAGTGGAGGGAAATTACTTTATTTAACAAAAAATTATATACTGACTAGTATGTGACAATATCTATGCTAGACATATTTTTCCAGGTTTGATAGTGAACAAAATGGTCATAGTTCTTTCTCTTCATGGAATTTATGGTGAAGTACAATGAAAAGAGATATAAGGATATTATGAATTTATAGTGCAAGGTGGTGGGTAACACTCCTCTGAGAAAATTATATTTACATTGAAACTTTTTTTTTTATTGAAGTATACCTGACACGTGTTATATTAGTTTCAACATTGAAAATGAATAAGTTAGACTTTGTTGTATGAGTGATGAATTGCAAAAGGAAGCAATCTATGTCTGATATCAAATAGAAATGTCCAGAAGATAGACAAATTTATGTGAGTATGGAGCACGAGTATTCTTGAATTGGAAATACGGATTTAGTTGTTAACTAAATATGTATGTATGTATGTTGTGGGATTTAGTGAGGTGACCTAGAAAGAGTGTTTACAAAAGAGTAGAAGGAAACAGACCTGGAATTATTTATTTAATGAGTTGAGGGGCTTACTTGCCCAGGACACAGAAAAAGTATCCAAAAGGGCAGAGTAGAATACATAATTTTAGAATCAAAGAATATGAGGAAAATATTGTTTCACAAAGAGTCATCAGAAGAGTTTATTGTAGCAAAAGGAGAAATATGACTGTGGTAGATGCAGAGTCAGGATATTTTGTGGTTATATAGATAGAGTAGGGCTGACGGATAGGATATCTTCAAGACACAGATACAGTAGGATACAGAATCAACTCATTTTGAGAAACATTTCCTAGGTAATAGTTGCAGTGATATCTCCGATGAAGAGAGGGGGTGAGATATTATAGCTGTTCTACAGATGGGACCTATCGACTGATTTGGCATTTATTTGTTTCCTTCTTTTGACTCGTAATTACTCTTATTCCAATATTTAATTGACCTTATGTATAACTATAAATTATGATGAATCATTTATGAAACTTTTTTGACCAAGTATTATTTATATTAATCCATAAATAATGCTTCTTCATGATACACCAATATTAGCTCCTCATTAGACTTTAACTTTTCTTTGAATGACCAATTTCCATAATGTTGGCCTTTTATAATCCATTTAACTTGTGCTCAATATATATAAGTGAGTTCATTTTTGGCTTTCCAGTGGCCATTCCCAATCTAAGGTACTCAGTATTTCCCAATTCTCATGTTGAAATGATTATAGTACATTCTCACAGATAGATCATTATTATTAACTCTTAGCATAACTGTGCAGGTGTGATCTCCATTTTTCATTTCTATATTTAACCAAATGAAAAATCCATCAGTTAAAAGTTACATATCATTATGTGTTCCATTATTTAAGAAGATTGCCCTAGTTAGGGAGTCTATTAGAGACCCACACATAAGCCTGGACATAATCAGAGTAAAGATAATACAAAATAAATGTACCACCAAGAAAGGATCAGAAAACATTTCTGTATGTCTTGAATTTGGAGTTGGTTGTTACAGATAAAGTAAAAAAAATCTTTCCAAGATTCATATTAACAGTATATTTGAAAAATTATTAAGCAAAGATTTTAATTTACAATGGTTTCAGGTTAGCAGTTCCCCCAGGTAACAGAGAAACAAAAGAAATTCTATCTGGAAGAAAATCCATTTTAGACCAAGCCAACATTTATAGTAGGCCTCCATCAATTACATTGTGTATCCTATTTTCTGCAATAGTAACAAGTGAAAAGCATACCTATAAAAATCAGTGAAACAAGATATATAACCTATGGATAACACAATCTTATGGACTTGGTGTTATAAGAAACTTTTCCCAGAATCTGGATTTTATATACAAATAAAGTGACTCTCAAGTAACTTTTTGCAACCATATAAAATGATTATGTTTCAGTGGCTCGATGACATGGCCAGGAGAATGATAACAAAGTTTGGAAAACTCACTGTGAGTTTCCATGCAACCTGGGAGAATCCCACCATCTTCTAATCACACACCCTAGGAAGGAGCCCTGGTGGGGCAAGATATGAATCATACCCATGAAACAGTGCCTTTTTGATGGTATCAAAGATGTTAAAACTTGTCTTCTTTAAGCTCCATGCATTACGTATGATTTACATACTTCCTATGTCCTATGTATCATTTTACAGATCCTAAAAGCCACTGTTGGACTAATTCCCTTTGGTTGTGCAAAATATGATAAAATAATATTTATTTGGAGGTAGTTATTTAATACAGTTCAAGGAATTCTAACAGAGTTATAAAACAAAATTACATTGACCCTGATAATAATAATAATAAAATAATTACATAATAATATAATTATTATTGATGATATTTGAAAATTGAAAAATTTTAGACTAGGTAGGAAAGCTAGGCTGCCTATTAATGCTGCAGATGAAATACAGTTATGCACTATGCCGTACTAAACTTTTCCCAACTCTTCTATCTACAAATCCCTAAAAATGAGCAGGAGGAATTTCAGTGCTATCCTAATGTCTAGTGTCCATCAATGTCTGGATCTGGCCTTCATGCATATCTGGGATCTGTATTTTCTATGAGGAAAGCAGCCTTCTACCAAATTTTTCAATGAAAGACTGTTGCCCCTAATTCCTATTAGAATGGGTCACAGAAATGTGTCATATTACACTAGAAATTTCTGTCTAATAATGTAGCTTATAAATCAACTAAAGCTCAAGCAGCTGAAACATTTTCAGTGTGTTTCCAATATTCTACGCAATTTGACTTTCTATTTGGATCCATCATGTCAGTAATAATAATCCATTCTTTTCTGAAAGTAGTCCAAACATATTTGCATACATTTTATATGCTATTCTAAGGAAAGAATTAGTGCTTCTGGGCCTCAGAAAAGCAATCATTTAAAATTCAGAAGGTTTTTTTTTTCCAAAGCCAAAGTACATTTGATATAAGTTGTTGATATTTTAATTACATCTTAACACAACAGAAAAAATAAATAAATGTATTACATTATTAATAATTTGCACAATATCTAAATAGAATAACAAGAAAAAGAAAACATATTGTAATTTGAAATAAATAAGAAAATCTTAATCTGTTTTTTTTTTAAATTTATCCATTCATTGTTGAGAAGGGGTGGGGAAGGGCAGTGAGACAGAATATCAAATAGGCTTCAGTGCAGAACCCAAAGTGAGGTTTGTACTCATGAAAACTCACAAACTATGACATAGTTCATGACCTGAGCCAAAAGCAAGAGTCAGATGCTTAACCAACCGAGACACCCAATCACCCTGGAAATCTTAATCTAAATAATGACACTAACCTGACTTTGAGCATGTGTGTGTGGCTTCTTGTTATTCTTTACTGAAGAGTCTATAGAAACAAATTATGGATGATTTCTGGTTATTTTTTTTTGCATAAATGTGTGTGAGAACAGATATATGGAGAAAGGGAAGATTTTTATCTTTCTGTGAATCCTTAAAAAAATATCGTTCAGATCCTCATATTGAGAAAATAAATTCCAGAAAAAAATCTCTTGGTGTTTCTAAGGTTATTTATTTTACATACATTGATGTAAGAGCATCAGTTATGTAAAGCTTAACAAATGAAATGGCTTTCATGCCATATCAGTATGTTTTCTTTCCTAGTATATATAAAAATGGTTTGTCTTATAATTTGTCTAATATTAGTCCCACTTAAGTATTACTTTGGTGATGGTGAGGAGAGATACACACACACACACACACACACACATATGTATATTATTTTGCGATACAAAACGTGTACTGAACACACTTCCTGAATATTGGTTGATGGGTGTATATGTGATGATCTAAACCTGTATGTCCCTTTTCGGGCACCTGGGTGGCTTAGTCCATTAAGCCTCCGACTTCAGCTCAGGTCATTATCTCGCAGTTTATGGGTTTGAGCCCAGGGTCAGGCTCTGTGCTGACAACTCAGAGCCTGGAGCCTGTTTCAGATTCTGTGTCTCCACCGCTCTCTGCCCTTACCCCACTTGTGCTCGCGCGCTCTTTGTCTTTCTCTCTCAAAAATAAATTAACATTAAAAAAATATTTTTTAAATAGCAAAAAATCCCTCTATCTCCCTTTTAATTCTTTGTTTAGTACCAACTTTATTGTCCTTTATTATATTTTGTTGTATTTTTATGCATTTTTTAAAGTAGACTCTGCATCCAACGTGGGGCTCGAACTCATGACCCCAAGATTAAGAGTCTCATGCTCTTCCAACTGAGCCAGTCAGGCAAGCCGGTATTTTTATCATCTTTACATAATTTCTAGTCGTTTTACTTTTTCTATGCAGACTTTTAACTAGTGACTCACCTACAGAAAGAATACATTTGTTGATTTTGATCTTGTCTGATTATCTCAGTTTTCTAAAGTAATTTTAATTAATTCATATTAATTTTATAGTAGACATATTTGAACTTTCATAATTTTCTCTTCTGTTTTTTGTTCTTATTGGTGGTGGTGGTGGTGATAGCAGTGGTTAATTTTTCTTACCTTTTTCTTTCATGAAGTATAGCATAGTGTTTAATGAGTCAGTTTGTATCATATTGTTGCTTCATCATTTATCAGATGTATGACCCTGGCCAAGTCAGTTAATATCTTTCACATTTATTTCTTGACATATAAAGAAGAGATAATAAAAGAATTTATGGTGAAGCTCAATTTATCTTTAATTATAGATTTTGGAAACATTTGCTTTGAAATCACAAAAAGATAACAAAAACAAACAAAATGTATCTTTTTATTTCAAAGAAGAACAATTTTAGTTTGCCGACAGTTTTGAACGTGTATGATATGTAATGTTGAGATAATATAGATCAGGGGTTGTTTTACATAGGGAAATTTTTCATTACTTTATGCATGTCATTTTTTAATGGTCCCCTAGTCTTAAGTCTGATTTACATCAACTCTACTTTAGATGTTTTGTCAATATTTGCATTTTTATTTCACCATAAAACATTATTTAATTCATCTTTCTTTTCTTCTTTGGGAATTCTATTTTTTTTCCTCAGTCTATTTTCCCTATTCAATATTATTTTTCTGTTTCATAGATAACAAGATTATTGAATTTATTCAATGATACCAAGTAATTTCTTTCTTTTTTTAATTTTTATTTTTTGAGAAAGAGAGCATGAAAGGGGGAGAGGGAGAGAGAAAGAATATTAAGCATGCTCCATGCACAGCATATATAGACTGATATGGGGCTCGATCTCACGACCATGATATCACAACCGGAGCCGAAATCAAGAGTCAGGTGCTTGACCAAACAATCCACCTAGCACCCCAAAAAGTAGTTTTTTTTTTAAGTTTATTCTAAATGCTGCAAAAAATTTTCTCTGATATGCCTTTTTTGAGTCTTTAACATGATATTTTTGTAACTCGTAGTATAGTATTTAACTTAATTGCCATACTTTTTAATCTTTAGTTTGTTTTTAAAGAGATTGAGGTCTATAAAATTGGAGTTTATGGGACACTTGGGTGGCTCAGTCAGTTAAAAGCATAAGACCCTTTATTTCAGCTCAGGTCATGATGTTGCAGTCTGCACTGAGCTTTGTGCCTGCTTGGAATTCTCTCTCTCTCTCTCTTTCTCTCTCTCTCTCTCTCTCTCTCTCTCTCTCAAAATAGATTAAAATAAAATAAAATAAAATAAAATAAAATAAAATAAGGATTTTGAACAGATGTATTTGATAACTAGTCCTTGGCTCTCTCACTGTCTACCAAGGACAGTGTGATTCACCTTCTAGGGGACTGTGTCTTTAGTAAATTGGTAAATTGGTTTCTGTAAATTCCATCACAAACTCATTTAGTGATAATTACCTAGTTATCTTTGTTGTCTAAAGGTGAGAAATATTCCTATTTTCACTTCCCACTTCTTAATACTCTTAGATAAGAGAGGAAGTAGCTGGAAAATATTAATACTATGTGCCTTTATCTGTCTTCATTCTTCTGCAATGTTTTATAGCTCTCATATCTATAGATGGTCAGATTTGGGTGGATATTGCTTTTGTTTTCTTAAATAAATATCTTTGTATAGCACAATTGTAAATTCCCAATTTTCTGATTGATAAAGAATTTAGTTACTTAGAAAGTGAAAAAAATACTTTAGAGGATATAACACATATTTTCTTGATTTTTTTTAAAGAATAGTGAACACACATACACAAAATCCTCATTATAATTTATTTCTTTATTTTAAAGTTTATTTATTTTTTGAAAGAGAGAGAGGGAGATAAGGAGACAGAGAAAGAGAAAAAGAGCATAAGTGAGGGAAGGGCAGAAAGAGAGCATACAGAGGATCCCAGCCAGGCTCTGTGCTGACAGTGGAGAGCCTGATGTGGGGCTTGAACTCACTAACCATGAGATCATGACCTAAGCCAAAGTCATATGCTTAACTGACTGAGCCACTCAGGTGCCCCAAACTTCATTATAATTTAACTAACATATTTTTAACCCAGTTCCACTGTCCATAAACTAATTATGTATATATATATATATATATATATATATACACACACATATATATAATATTTAATTTAATTATATTTATAAATTAAATAAACTATATTTATAAATTATATTTAATTTAATTATATATATATAATTTATATTTATATATTTTACCACATTATGTATTGGATATCTTTATTTTTAATTCTGTGGCATTTTCAGTATTTATCTTTTCTTCATCATTACAGATATCTTTAGTATGAAATTAAGAAAGACTGTATCGGAGCTTAAAACAAGACACTTAGAAATAGGGGTTTCTGGAGCGCCAGGGTGGCTCAGTCACTTGAGTGTCTGACTTCAGCCTACATCATGATCTTGTGGTTCACAAGTTCAAGCCCCACATCAGGCTCTGTGCTGACAGCTTAGAGCCTGGAGCCTGCTTTGGATTCTGTGTCTCCCTCTCCCTGTGCCCCTCCCCTGGTCACACTATGTCTCTCTCTCTCTCACAAAATTAAATAAAAACATTAAATTTTTTTTAATTAAAAAAAAGAGGTGATAATTTATGTTTTAAATCACATTTGTTTTCACTTGTTTTTAAACACTAGAGATGTTTTAAGCATTTTCCTCGAAAGTCATTTCCAGTTAAGTTTTATGTGAGCAAAATTTTAAAACAGAATCAACAAAAAATAATTATAGATTAATTATTATTTTATATGTTATGTACTGTTCTGAAATCTGATGCCATATATGCCTGTGTATAGTTGTGCTTTAACCAGATCTAAGGCAAAAGGCCTAGTCTTCTCCATCCAGAGGCCAATCTGGTTACCAGTTTTATGTTCAGACAACTGATAAGACCTTCTAGAAATTAAAAGAATCCATATCTCTTTAGGATTATTAACTAGAGTTTTATTATGGGAACAGAAATAAAAATATTGGAGAATAAATTGTGATTTATTCTTAATTTTGTGTAATTAGTTTCATATAAAATTTGTTTCACACCAAAATCAAATGTCAGTAATTTGAATAACAGATATATATTATACATGTTAAGTGTCTTTCCAGAGAAAAAAACAAAAGAATACAAAAATATCCCAAAATGTCCTTGAATTATGAACATGTTTTTCAGCAACATATTTTCAATGGACACACATCATCAAGGAAAATGTTTTTTGAAGCCTGGAATTTTTCTGGTATATTATACTTAATGATTTCCTATTAGCTTTTTTTGTTAAGTTTACTTCTTTTGAGAGAGAGAGAGAGAGAGAGAGAGAGAGAGAGAGAGAGAGAGAGAAAGCTTGAGTGGAGGAGGTACAGAGAGAGAGGAAGAGAGAATCCCAAGCAGGCTCCTCACTGTCAGAGCAGAGCCTGACACGGGGCTCAGTATCAAGAACTGGGAGATCATGACCTCAGCCAAAATCAAGAGTTGGATGCTTAACTATCCAAGCCACCAAGGCACCTCTTCTGATTACTTTTTTTTCCTTCAACTTTATTGTCTATATGATCTATCCTTTCTATCATTCCTGTAAGCAATTTTTTTGGTTGTTTTCTACAAGTTTTATTACAGAGCAATGGCAAATTCCAATATTCAAATAAGTCTTCATAAAAATAACCCTGAAATATAACCTGTGGACTTAAATCTAAAAATCACTTTGTAATATAAGGAATATTTAATATAGGAAATCCAGAATACAATACAAAGGTATTTTGGAGTTGCCAGTGAGTAGAATTCTGAGCTGTTGTCAAGTTTGCCTATGTGTTTGTTATAAAATTTTTTGACTGCCAATCATTGAAAATTAGGTTAATTCAAATTGGGCATTCATTTAAATTAGACATAATGAAGACAAAAAAACAAACAAACACAGTGATGTTTCTAAGTCAGCTACATAACAACTGATTGTTTCTCTTTTTTTGCGGCGGGGCGGGGGGGGGGGGGGGGATTACTAATCTACTCTCCAACAGGTTTTTGGCAAAAGTTCAATTACCAAAGTTAACTAAACCTGTGTCTCATTGTGACTCTCTTTATTGTCCTTTTCCAGCATTTTCCCCACCATCACCATTGATCTTCTGCTGAACTGGTGACTCTCATTTTTTTAAAAGTGTTTTGTAATAGCTTATGGACTTTCTGTAAATATCTTTTTTTTTTCTGGGATTTCAGGCCATTTTATTCCTTTAACAAATAGACCACATTACCAAAGCAGCCTTGGTCTTAGTGTGTTTGATAAGTCTCCTCTTGAAAACTCAGTTTTCATATTTTTAATTTCACTTGACTATAGGCAAACGGGTCTCAACCCAACCCAAGTCAATGTTGTAGTTCTTCCTCCACTGTGGACCATGGGATTTGACTTTCAGCCATCACAAATGCCAAAAATCAAAGTTTAGATTTCTTGTTACTTTTTTTTCTTCAATATATGAAATTTATTGTCAAATTGGTTTCCATACAACACCCAGTGCTCATCCCAAAAGGTGCCCTCCTCAATACCCTCCCTCTCACCCCCCATAAATATCTTAATACCAAAGTATTATCAGGGTTTGGCTGGCTCTAGGGTTTCCTTATTATATACTAACTCTGTTTGATCATTTTCTCTCTTTTTTTTTTCCCTCCTCTTGTGTGCTGCCTTCTGAATCATTTTATTCCTATTTCCTTAATCTTTCTTTACTCTCTTCCTCTTCATCTCTTATTTTAACTTTTATTCTTCTCTTTCCACTCCATTGTACAGTATATGATGCATGACACTCTTTTTTTCACTTTTTTAAAAATTATTATTTTACTGTAGTTATTTGGGTGGGGAAAATTCATTTATTACCAAGACACCTTAACATTTTTATGAGTGGTAGCCATGTTTTTTGATAGAATCATTGGAAGAATATCACTCTCGAAATAAATTCCTATAGTACTTTCAACAAACATCATGACTTAGTAAAAAGGCAGCAACTATCAAAGATTTTTTTAATTTATTTTAATAAAAAATCATTGATAACATCCTACAGAAAGAACACATGCTACCGAATGATTTCTAATATTAAATTCTTTACCATATGTAAATTTTACAGAGACATTTAAATGAAGATATTTCAGTATTAATTCTATGTTGAAACCTGAATCCTTCATTGGAACTTGCACAAGGATTAATTTCAGCAAAATATTTATCCCTCTAAGCATATCTCAAGATTTTTTTCTCCTTATGGTATCCCATTAAGTGTCAGAAGAAAATAAGTGTAATATCTCTCTTGCTCAACTCTAGTCACTTCTTCTTGCTATATAATTACTTTGTTTTAGTTTATTACTTTATTAATCTGCTTGCTTAAAATGGTTAGTATAAAGGAGTTATTATCAAATATTAACCTCTAACAAGAAGTCCGTTTTTTGTTCCTCCATCCACCACTAAAACAAGTGTAGTGTCATTTTTTCTTGTACAGCAGGTATTGCCCACTACTCACCAAACCGGTCTTGGTAGCAGCAACATATCTTTGCTTTAGAAGATACTCATTACCAATTGCATGAAAATGTGTTCAGTCAAGGTATCCTATTCTCTGACCAATTATTAATATTTAACCTAAGCTGAGAAGCCTAAATTCTTTATGGCAGAAATGGAATCCTATGGGATCTGACTAACACACACACACACACACACACACACACACTCATTTTTTCTCTGAAAAATGTGTTCATTACCATCTACTATCCATTTTTGCTTTTAATTCCATTGCTTTGGAGATGTGTTGAGTAAGAAATTGCTGCGGCTGAGGTCAGAGAGGTTTTTTCCCTGCTTTCTCCTCTAGGGTTTTGATGGTTTCCTGTCTGACATTCAGGTCCTTCATCCATTTTGAGTTTATTTTTGTGAATGGTGTAAGAAAGTGGTCTAGTTTCATTCTTCTTCATGTTCCTGTCCAGTTCTCCCAGCACCATTTGTTAAAGAGACTATCTTTTTTCCATTGGGTATTCTTTCCTGCTTTGTCAAAGATTTGTTGGCCATACTTTTGTGGATCCAATTCTGGAGTCTCTATTCTATTCCATTGGTCTATGTGTCTGTTTTTGTGCATATGGACACTTTTACCCCAATGTTTATATCAGTACTTTCAGCAATAGCCAAATTATGGAAAGAACCTAAATGTCCATCAACTGACAAATGGATAAAGAAGATGTAGTTTATATATACAGTGGAATACTACTTGGCAATGAGAAAGAATTAAATATGACCATTTGTGGGTTTGAGCCCCACATCCAGCTCTGTGCTGACAGCTCACAACCTGGAACGTGCTTCAGATTCTGTGCCTCCCTCTCTCTGCCCATCCTGCACTCACTCTCTGTTTATCAAAAGTGAATAAACGTTAAAAAAAAAAAAAAAGCTAAAAGAGGCTGTGGACTGGCATTCCTTCATAAAAAAAAAATTAAAATGTGTATTTATTTTGAAAGAAAGAAGGCAAGTTCAAGGGGGAAGGGGCAGAAGGAGAGGGAAAGAAAGAATCCCAAGCAGGCTCTGTGCTATAAGCATAATGCCAGGGTTGGTGGGGGAGAGGGAGCCTCAATCTCAGGACTATGAGATCATGACCTGTGTTGAAATCAGGAGTTGGTGGCTTAACCAACTGAGCTACCCAGCCACCCTTGACACTAAGTTTTAAAATAATCTATTTTCCATCTGAGGATCTGAAATGATATATTTGTTAAAATCTGCAGAGACATATCTGAGAAAATATTTAATTTCTCTGGGCCTCAGTTTATGAATGTGCAAAATAGTGAAAATAGTAGTACCTATCTTATAGAGTTTTGTGAGGATTATAGATGCTAATATATGAAAAGCATTTATAACTATTCCTGGCCCATGAAGTTGAGATGATCGTGACACTTGTCTGCAATGAACACTCCTATGTACACATGATCTAGTACAATAATTATTAAAGTTTGGCTATCTTGTTTCAACTCTATACCCATGCGGATCAATCCCTTCACTAGAATGTTTCAAATTAAAACCCAGATGTCAGCTTTTTATACATAAATGATTCAGCATGTGTAGATCAAATCTCTCTTCCTTCCTCCTTCTCTCTCCTACAATAGCATTATCAAAATTAGCATTAACAATGAAACCTCATTATCAAGTCAGCATTCTATCTGCAATTTTTCAAAGCACATTTTTCTTCATCCATAACAAGATACAAACATTCTCCACATTTGGTTGACATGATTCTTAAGCCTATTAAGAACAACAAATTGCAGGGCACCCTGGGGGCTCCGTCAGTTAAGCATCTGACTTCGGCTCAGGTCATGATCTCTGACTTCTGGGCTCTTTGATGATTTTTCAATTTTGTGAAATAAAATAGAATGTTTAAATACTCAAAGACTCAATAAAACACCCAGAATTTTTACAGATATGTGAACATAATTTAAAAACTGGAATTAAAAATAATTAGAAAATAATCTTCTTAAGTTGTACTCAGGGGTGCCTGGGTTGTTCCATAGGTTAAGCATCCAAATTTTGGTTTAGACTCAACCCATGATCTCAGTTTGTGAGATTGAGCCTCATGTTGGGCCCTGCACTGACAGCACAGATCCTGCTTAGAATTCTCTCTACCTCTCTCTCTGCCCCTCCCCTGCTCATAAATAAACATTAAAAAAAAAGATGCATTCAGAGTTAACATGAAAATGCAAGTTTATACTCCATAGTAATATATTTCTTAATGGTCTGACAATATACTGAAAGTAAAGTGGAAAATTGGTCCAGCTTTCTAGATATTCATTCAATTTAAGCAAAAAAAAAAAAAAGCACGAATTATCAGATAATTGCTTCAATTGTTCACTTTATTTTGTGTGTGGTAAGCTGAACCAAAGATGATTATATCAAACAAAGATGAAATAACCCTATTTTTATTGCACTGGATCTTTTCCAGATGGAGGAACATTTAAGTAGAGTAGTTAAAATTCATGTTTTATTCTTGCATTTATTGATATCTGAATCTGACGCATAAGTTATTCCAAGGGCAGATGTTCTTGTTGTTAGATTTATTTGTGCCAATAAGCTGAAAAGCATATATATATATATATATTCACCCTGTTTAGTGATATCATCTATACACTCAAAGATTTGTTTTATACTGACCATTTGAACACCCAATATTTATATATGGAAATGTGTTAATTATCTGATTTTAATTATGTAATATTCTTCATGGAGATAATATAATATGACAATGGCCATATTTTTTTCTTATAAAACTTGAACATCCTACCACTACACTGTTTCAAAAAATATAAACCCCAAAGAGCAGGGAAAAGATCCTCTTGCTTCTGTTCATGTGATCCAATTATTGTTGCCTTTTATGTTGCCTCAACCCACACCTCACAGATAAGCAACAAGAATGGTGTCTGCTCAGGCTGACCTCTGCAGCCAGTCCCATGCCAACTGCTCCTTCTCTCTACTGAATCCCTAAAAGAGGCAGTTTCTTGTTCCTTAACAGGAATGCCTATCTCTTTTCTCCTCTCTGCCTGATCTTGAAAGCATCTCAGTGATCCCGCATATCACATACCTTTCGTACTGGTAGTCCTGCCACATTTGGCTCCCTATCTCACCGCTGACTTGTCACTGCTTCACAATGCCCACCTGCTTCATGCAACCTTTACACACACAGGATTTGGTGAACTCAGTCATTATATTACTGTATATATTGCTATATATTATATTACTACATATATGACTATATATTTGAATAAGAGCAATTTATTCTGTGGTATTTAATTATTTAATGCTGAAAGTCATTTCTCTAAAAATATTTAGCAAGTTAATTAATAGCTCAAATTTGGCAAATGTGATGGTAATCTAAATGATTTTATGGGTTATTTATTTATTTTTATTTTATAGGCAAATCATATGCATACCTCAAAGTATTCTTATACTTCCATAATCAAAAAAGTTCCCCATAAAGTAATTTGAAGGGTTATTTTACTTGTTTATGTAAATAAAATTTATGTAAAGCATAATTAACCTGAGAAAGCTTTCATCAGTACCTTCACTGATAGAAAATATTGATTTATTATACATAGCTAAAGTTACCAAAGTCTTTCAATGAGTTTACTTCTCCAGAATATAATCTACAAAAGCCTGCAATTCTCTGAAAATGCCATGCTGTTGTAGAGTTAAATAGGACAGGACTAAGGCACAAACTTTCTGTGGGGATCACATTGATTTTTTTAATGAATTTCATATTCACTTTGCTAATAATTTTCCTCATTTTTTGAAAGAACCAATTCCTACATTAGAAAAAAGACAATAGAAGAAATTCTTAATCTTTTTTTTAACATTTATTTATTGTTGAAAAACAGAGAGATATAGAGCACGAGAAGGGGAGAGGCAGAGAGAAGGGGAGACACAGAATCTGAAGCAGAATCCAGGCTCTCAGTTGTCAGCACTGAACCCAACTGGGGGCTTGAATCCATGAACCATGAGATCATGACTTGAGCAGAATTTGGATGCTTAACCAACTGAGCCACCCAGGCGCCCTTAGAAGAAATTCTAATTTATCATAGTAGATGAAGTAAGGAGGAAAATTTCCCAGACAAGTAATCTAAATATTGCTGTTTTTTAAGTATAATAACTAAGTAATTAAATGCTCATGTACCAGGCACCCCAAATTGAAAAACATAATAATTAACATGTGATTAAAGCTCTTTATTTTTTTAACAAGACATAAAGGCAGATGAAATTTGAAATCTCTAGTGGGTTTTTTTGCCTCTTTTTTCTACCCCAGAGATAACTATTCTCGTGAATTTTGTGCTCTTTTTTTATATACTTTAATACTTAAGGCATTATTGAAAATTACTATTCCATAATATCGCTGCCTTGGGCACCCATTTTATGTGGCCTCCTGGCCTGCAGGAGCCTTTAACCAATAAGAACCCCTCCTGCCAGCACATGCCCTAGATAACCACCTGCAGAGTCTTAAGTAAAAGTAATTTCCTGATATGACTGCCCCACACTTCTGAGAGCCTTAGATAAAACCCTGGTGAAGCTTATCAAAACCCCACTCTTTCTGGTTTGAACTGACCAATCTGGCTTAAGCACAGAAACTTAAGCACTACACCTGTGTGTGTCCCAGGTCCTGCCTGCCGTGCTTTCTCTGCCTACACCCTGCCTTCATCTTCCCCTGTAACTTCTCCAGGACCTGTGAGTAATAAACTTCTCTGTTTCACTTTCCCTTATGCTCTTTTGTTGAACAGTGTCTCCGTATTCAATATGCTGGGGATCTGCTTTAACAAATGTTAAAGTTAACAGGTATGTGTATAAACAGTATTTTTTTTTTACATTTTGAGTTTTGTTAATGATTTTTTTTCTGTATGTGAGATTATTAAGCATGCTTTATTTATCCAGCACTGTGGTTTTAGGATTGTAAGTGCTGGTAAGCAACAGATCAGCACTTACTTATTTCTCTAGACTGACATTTCAGACTTTTCTCGATTTCTGCTATTGTAACAAACCCATGTTCAATACCTATGCATGTGTCTTGGTGCGTTCATGTGCAAGAATTCTTTTATTTAATTTTTCATTTCTTTAAGTTTATTTATTTATTTTGAGAAAGACAGAGAGAGCAGAGGTTCGAGGGAGGGTGGGGGAGCAGAGAAAGAGGGAGAGAGAAAATCCCAAGCAGGCTCCTCACTGTCAGGACAGAGCCCCATGCAGGGGTGGGCTCAAACTCACAAACCTCAAGATCATGATCTGAGCTGAAATCAAGAGTCAGACACTTAACTGACTGAGCCACCCAGGCACCCTTTCTCTTCTTTCTTCTTCTTCTTCTTCTTTTTTTTTTTTTTATGTACAATTGGAATTTCTGGTTCATGAGTTGTTTATATTTTTATCATCCAATGATCAGAGCTCTTTGACTTTCAGAGCGCTAGCCCAAGTTCACAGGTGTCCTCTCTTCTCCCAGGTGTTGATGAAATAAGTGTGGCAACAACATTTGGGAGGAAGCTCGGTAATAGATGAACTGTGGCATGTTAAACTTTTTAAGAGTTTATTTGAGTAAAAAATCTATTTAAGTGGGCAGCACCAAACAGGAAGTGATTAGGAGCACTCCACTGACAGGGGCTGGGGAAGAGCCTTTTTTTTACAGAAAAGGTAGAAGCAAAGCAAAGCAAATATTTGACCTCCTATACCTTAAAGCCTAGTTGGCTGTTTGTGATTGGTTGCCTTTAAGTTTCAATTTCATAACCTTGAGACATTTACAGGTGTAGATATTGGTTTGCTTATATAACTTGCCCCCTCGTTAGAGCCACCTCAGTCTGATAGCCTCCTTCCTTAATTAATTTAAGAAATTTAATTATAGAATTAGTCTCTGAGAGAAAAAGGACAAAAAAAATTTAGGAAGATATTTATGGAGGTTAAAATGTGCTGTTAAATTTTTTTTTCTTCTCTGAATGTAACCTTATGAAGGGGTATAATATTTATTTTAGGCACAATATTAAATGTGCTCAAATGTGAGTTACTGTTTATATTCTTAGGAAACCAGAATATGACCTACAGATTGTCGTGATTTCCTAAACTTTGATCATAGTGATACCAATCCAAATTGGGATAATCAGAAGTGAGATAATCAGTGTGAAAATGGGGAAAATACTTGCATATCCACTCTTGGCATGCTATCAGGTATATGGCTTACTCAAATCTGAAAAGTATTATTTGCTTCTATGAAGGAAAAACAAAAACAAAAACAGTACTATGGACATGCAGTTAGCAGATCTGGCATCCAAGTGCCTGATCAGATATCATACTGGACACATAACCTCTAGAACCTCAATTTCTCACCTTTAAAATGTTACAGTTCCCATTTTGCTTTTATTGCTGGGTTGTATGAAAGCCATTATCAAGCAACATAGTGAATATGAATGGGCTTTTAAAACTGACAACATTATATGAATGTATGGAGTGATTATTCAGTACTTCCAAACACATTCATAGAATGATGATACCAATGAGCATATGGCTTTGGTGACAGGGAGTATAATCTTGGAGACTCTGAACACTAAATGTATCACTGCTTACTGCTGTGAAAGCCATATGTACCCATACAGAGATATACACATACACAGAGAGAAAAATACACACATGAACACACACACACACACACACACACACACACGTCTTATAATTAATCACTTTGATGTAGTAAATAATGTTCAAAAATATACCTCGAAACCAAAACTACCAGAAGAGCATCCTTGATAATGTTGATGTCTAAATGGCATTTCAGTTGACTGTAACACTTTTCTGGCATTGAATCCATGTTAATCAACAGACTGAGTAAATGAACCAAAAAAGTATCTTATGATTGCTGTTAACCTCAGCAAAGACAGGGGCAACAACAGGCATGGTAACAGCTTCATGAATGCCAAGGGAATTGGTGCACTGCCATTCTTTGCAGAAGCTGACAGCTGTTAAGTCATCTCTTGTGTAATTGCTATTTGTTTTAGTCTATAATTTTGCACATTTGGTGTTAAGTTCCAAAGTTAGAACAGAAATTATGTAAGGCTATAGTGAATTACAAATATAGTTTCTTGAATCAGTCAATTATTGCTTATTAATTGTTGCTAAATCAATAATGATTTATCATATAAGGAGTAGTTATATGCATATATAAAATTTATATTTACAATGAACATTTAAACATATATATGTGTGTATATGACATTCAGATATGGTTCAACCTGGACATCCATCAGACTCAAAGGGAAAGTAATGCAGTGATTTCTATACTGGTTGATTCTATCTATAATGACTTTACCTAACTGTGGTATCTGTATGTCCAACAATATATTTAAAATCAAATTTTATAACTACTAATAGCAGACTTTATGCAAAGTTTTCAACTTTTGAATTCTCTTTATTCAGTTTCTCTATGATTCTATTTTTTTTTTTTAATTTTTTTTTTTTCAACGTTTATTTATTTTTGGGACAGAGACAGAGCATGAACGGGGGAGGGGCATAGAGAGAGGGAGACACAGAATCGGAAACAGGCTCCAGGCTCTGAGCCATCAGCCCAGAGCCCGACGCGGGGCTCAAACTCGCAGACCGCGAGATCGTGACCCGGCTGAAGTCGGAGGCTTAACCGACTGCGCCACCCAGGCGCCCCACTATGATTCTATTTTTTATGTCACATCATTTTGAAATACATAATGCTAAATTCACTTGGCAAATTGAAAAAGTTTTTTTGGAAAATTTTGTATTTCACATATAATGACTAAAATGGCTTAAAGAATAGCACTTACTTAAAATAAACTATTTTTAAATATAAATGCTCTGAGTTTAGTTGACAGTTCTGTCCCCCAACAATTATATTTCTTGTATTACCTTCACTCAGAAATGATATACACACGATAAATACATTGAAAGTGTTTTTTTAATGAAAAATTGAATTTAATAAAAAATGGTTTGATAAATTGAGGATAGAAAATTAGTATTTACTGCCTCATTGTTAAAATAAATTATAATACACTAGAGTAAGCAAAGAATGTATAAATATATGTAAAGAATATTGAATCAGCACTATGAGGAAACAGATACTATGCAAGTTGAAATAATATTAGGTTTCTAAGGTCTTTGGCAGATATAAAATATTTCTATGTTATTTTAGAATTTGGGTCAAGAAAGATTACTGGAGTTTATGACAATCAACCCATATAGAAATGCATTGATTTTGAAATCAGATAGTTACATGAACTAATGAAAAATAATATACAAGTTTCAGAGAAGGAAGCAATAATTGTTCCTGTTAATTATCAGAGAAGATCCCATTGAACCATATCTATCTGAAGAGAAATGGTATAGCCAAGCAATGTCTTTAGAGCTGCACAACTCTATTACTCACTTGTTTCCCTTAATACATATTCTACTTTTAGTCCAAAATCTGTTTTCAAGGTTTTTTTTAATTCTGATTTTATCAGCATCATTTAAAATACTGCTTGCTTGCCACTTGTGAAGTCAAGGTGATTGTAATAAAATAAAGATGGCCCAACCCCTTGAATGAAAGAATGTGTAGTGATTAATGATAGGAGAAAACGTTACTGTACATTCACCATATGAATGTATGTTGTCCCCAATTGCTGTGATGCTGACTATATAAGTCAGGAAAAAACTATTAAGTGGCATGTCTCTACAAAGTTGAGAAAATTATGAATGCTACTTAAGTTCAAGACACCAAGAGTGTATATATCTATATATCTATATTTATATCATCTATATCTATATCTAAATCTACATCTACATCTATAATTATATCTATATCTAAAACACCAAACATAACCTTTTAGTTATTTCTGGTAATAGTCTATTTCATTAAATTATATTTAGTTTTAGGTTCTGTATCAAATCCCATGTAAAATAAAACAACAATATATCCCTCTAACAAAGTTAGTGTGAGGCAACTTCTTTATACAATAGTACAAGAATTGGTGTTGGAAATCATGCATTCACTTTCAAGTTGTTTAAAGTTTACTTGTTAATAAGTGCATTTTAGAAATCTGTTAGATCTCGGATGTAACATTAAAGAGTTTTTTGTGGAATGTAGTGTAGCATTTTATTTTCTTTCCATTTATAGTTGGGAAAAATAAAAGTGAATTTGTATTTAATATGTGATAAAACCAATAGTTATAATTTGTCTTTAAAACTTTTTTTTTAATGTTCATTTATTTTTGAGAGAGAGAGAGAGAACACGAGCAGGGGAAGGGCATAAAGAGGGGTGTGGGGAGAGGATCTGAAGCAGACCCCACACTGTCAGTGGAGAGCCTGATGCAGGACTTGAACTCATGAACAGTGAGATCATGAGATCATGACTTGAGCTGAAGTCAGATGCTTAACCAACTGAGTCACCCAGGTGCCCCAATTATAATTTGTCTTTAACCAGAAATTGTAGTATTCTTGCCACTAATTATTTTGCAAAATGGTGTGACTTTAATCAATAGTATCTTTTCAGTGACATTTTAATTGTTATTTTGATCTAAATGTCATTGTGTAAAACTAGTGTATTTCCCTTTAGCTTTACTGCAACTATAAAAGCATTTTTTTAATACTTGAAAAACTGTAAGAAATAAGAGAACATGATGACCCAACAAAAGTTGTCTTAATATACTATTATTTATATGTAAGTGCATTACAATAAGACCCTAAAACAAGGTAGGTTGTATGGTAGAGTCTTACAACTAAATATTGTAAAATAGGATATTTCTATTTATTCTGATATGTGCATGTGCCCTCAGTTGATTCAAAGACAAAGCCTTTTTAACTCTAAGACATAAACAATTACGTTTCCTAATAGCCAAATGATATATACCAGGTGGTATTTTGATTAACAGGTTAAACACATAAGAAGAACAGCATGTGGGTAATGAGATGTGTTCTGAACCAGAAATATCTTTCATTCTTTCATAGTAAATTCACTGTTACAGACAGTCTAGAATACTTAGGAAAAGCCAAATGCAATGTTAAAAATGTGGCAGCTTATGTCAAATCTGAATTAATACACATATTGCTGCTTTATTCAATAATATGTTTATGTTTGAATGAATTATTCAGTATTTGTGAGTAAAATCTTATTCTCTTCTTATTTCTTTTTTTTTTCCTGTCATATGAATTTGCAAGATGAATGACATCATCTTCAACAATGCAATAGGTGTTCCCTTAAGAGTTAATTCTCCCAACTCTTCATTAATTTGTGTTGTCCTTTCTTTCATTTGTCACTATGGGTATTGGTTTGGTAAGATAGTTCCAAAGAGGGGCATTATGTTATTATTAGCATTTTTAAGTAATCAGAATAAGCTCAATCCTGTCCCATTACTTTTAAAATTAATGTTGAAATTAGTTCAATTCCAGTTTTCTACTTCATGGTCTTTTAGGAGAAAAATCCCTGAAAACACATTCTTTGGTTGATTCTTTGGTTTGGTTTAAAGAAGCAGTGTGGATTGATTTTAGAGTTTGAACATACATTTTTAATTCTGCCGTCAATCATTCAATTAAAGGAAAAGCGCACTTGAACTCCTAAATTTTTAACGTTGTACTCTACTATTCAGAATTTCCAGATAACCTGTGCCACCTGTCATTTTCATAGATGGGCTTTTCTTTGTCATCCCAAACCAAAACACATCTCAATATAAGTACACGGAATTAGGAGCATCCTCTCAATCTGTCCCAGATCTCTGTACTGCAGGCTCACTTTCCAGACAAAAATTCCTACAATTACCCTTCTTTGTGATAAGGGATATCTAAAATGGGTAATACTACCTCTCTCTTTCCCCCACCAGATGTTCATTTGTTTTGTTTCTTAAATTCCACATATGAGTTAAATCATATAGTATTGGTCTTTTTTGGACTGACTTATTTCCCTTAGCATAATACTCTCTAGTTCCATCTGCATCATTGCAAATAGCAAGTTTCATTCTTTTCTATGTCTCAGTAATATTCTGTGCTTTATATATATACATATGTATATACATATATATGTATATGTATATGTATATGTATATGTATATGTATATATGTATATGTATATGTATATGTATATGTATATGTATATATATATATATATATATACACATATATATATATATATATAACCACCTCTTCTTTATCCATTCATCAGTAGATGGACCTTTGGGGTTCTCCATAGTTTGGCTCTTGTTGATAATGCTGGTGTAATCACTGGGTCCATGTATCCTTTCAGATCAGTATTTTTTGTGTCCTTTGGGTAAATACCTAGTAATGTAATCATTGGATCATAGGATAGTTCTATTTTTAAGTTTTTGAGGAAGCTCCATGTTGTTTTCTAGAATGGCTGCCCCAGTTTGCATTTCAACTAACAGTGTAAGAGGGTTCCCCTTTCTCTGCAACCTCACCAACATCTTGTTTCTTGTGTTGTTAATTTTAGCTATTCTGACTGGTGTGAGGTAACTGGAGGGGAGGGGAGGGGATGGGTTAAAGGGGTGATGCATATTAAGGAGGGCACTTTTTGTGATGAGAACTGGTGTTGTATATAAATGATGAATCACTAAATTCTACACCTGAAACTAATATTACACTGTATGGTAACTAACTGGAATTTAAATAAAAATCTTAAAACTAAAAAAAAATAAATAAAAATGAAATAAAATAAAAAGAAATAATGAGGACAAGATGATGCTGTTTATCAACAACTTCCAAAAACTAAAGGTGTGGAAATGAATCTGGCCCACATATTTCTTGTACATGTTAATCAGTGCTGTAGAATCCATAGAGAATTATATGACTATTTTTGGAAACTTTAAAGCAATTCTGTCATATTTCCAGAAATAAATATAACAACTGCATGGTTGGGGAAAAGGAAAAGGGGAAAATCTTATCTTTTACTTTTTACTACTGTATGTCTTTTGAATTCTGTAACATGTATATATATAAGTATTCAAAAATTTCAAACAAAAACTTTGTCAATCAATATCAAATAAAATAAGAAAGGTAATACTACACTATGTGTTAACACAATAACAACTATAAACATATCAGCAGAAAATAGGGAATCATATTTGGTAGTAGATATCAGGCTCCCAGGGAATTTTTGTAGGATAGAGGGGTCTTACTGAGTGATATGAATAGACGACCTATGTGATCTGATAGCACTCAGTTGTGTTTTAATAAAATATGATGAGAGGAGGAAAGAGGGAGAAAAATCAGTTGGAATAGAGGAAAAGAACATGTTAAAAACAAACATCCCCTTTTTTCCAAATGTTTCCCTACTCATAGTTATATTACTATGCCCCAGGATGTTTTAAGACTGTATTTACAGCTTTTAATTTTGTTTTTTATGAAAATTAAATTAGAAAGCTGCCAGGAAAGGAAGATTTGACACAAAAGTGAATTCTTAAGATGTTCCTATCTCAAGCATAAATTACCCTTGAAATACCTATTATTTTGGATTATTCATGACAAAGGTAGAAACAGACTACATGAGAAGAAATGTTGTAAGTTCTGTAAATGTTCTCTTTTCAAATCAATTAGGCATCAATTAAGATACCTTTCATGGCTGGACAGATTACCATTTGTTTAATGAAGCTTAGAGTCTCAATTTAATCTTACTTTTTTTTAAGTTTATTTATTTATTTTGAGAGAGAAAGTGCGAGCGGGGAGGGTCAGAGAGAGAGAGAAGCGGGAGGAGAGAGCGAGAATACTGAGTAGGCTCTGCAGTCACAGCGCAGAGCCGACTCTGGACTTGAACCCACAAATTAGAAGATCATGACTTGAGCTGAGCCCGGACACTCAACTGAGTGAGTCACTCAGGAACCTCTCCCTTACATTGTAACTTTATTTTTTAATACTTATTTATTTATTTTGAGTGAGAGAAAGATCATAAGCAGGGGAGGAGCAGAGAGAGAGAGAATCCCAAGCAGGCTCCATGTTGCCAGTGCGGAACCCAAAGTGGTGCTGGATCACACAAACCATGAGATCACGGCCTGAGCCAAAAATCAAGAATCCAGTACTTAAGCAACTGAGCCACCCAGGAGCCCCTAATCTCACTTACTTTAATATGTTGTTTATGCTGTTTTTTTGTAAGGCTCCAAGAAATTAAAAAGAGCAAAAAAAGGAAACAATGATTATTATTTCAATGATAACGTTAATGCCACTAAAATTAAATTGACAATTTTTGTTATTTTCTGATGTCTGTAAAAAGGCATAGCCCACAGATAGAGTACATATGTTGATTATTAGAAAAATGAGTACTGATTTTATAAATCTCTGAACACTGAGAAGAATTCTGCTCACATTTTGATGAGTGATGATTTTCCAGACCATGGTGTTTGGATGGCAACTAAGTTATTTAAAAGGTAAGAAGAGTCAATCATAGTTTAATGTGGAAAATAAGAAAACAATGCACAAGCAGACTGAAGAAATTTGATTTGTATTATTTCCATCTATAGCCATCCCATTGTGTCCATTGATCATTAGCTAATTAATAAAATTAATTAGCATAAAAAGATTTTAGCTGGAGGTTTATTTTTCCCCCTCCTGTGTATCCCTGTCCCTTACTCCTTTTGTTTTAGTCAGTTGACTTCTGTGTTTATTGAATAAGAAATAAAAATGCTTAAGCCTTCTATGCTATGTGTTCACCTTTTTAAAAGGTCCTATCAAACTCTTAACAAGAATAACAATAACAAAAGTCAAAGTTTTTGCCTAAACAGAATTGTAGACTGCAATGAAAAATATTTATCAACAAGACGGGGTTGAGCATTTTAGTTACAATTTACAGGTCATTGACTTCTTTATTATAGTCATCCCTTGAGTAAAGTATTTTCTAAAAAGAAGGCATCTACCAGCCAAGCATCAATATGTGAGAACTGCAATTTACCTATGACTACAGGGTTTGAATACACATTTCATAAACATTGGCATTCTACCTGGAGCATTCTCAACAGAATTAGTTTCAACTGGGAAAAAAAAAACAAGAAGATAGAACAACTAAAGGAAAGGAAGAACTTAGACAACTTTTACCAAAATATTTTGCTGATACAAACTATTCAGGCATTCAAGACAAGTATTTTTTTTTTTAACATAGCAACCAAAATTTTGGCTGGCACCAAATCCTTCAAGAGTAATTACTAGCCATGATGGCTCATGTAGTATAAAACAACTGAATGATTATAAGAATCCCATCTAATTTAGAGGTCATATAATAAAGGCAGATTTGGAATGACAACAAACTGCTGAAATTAATAAGATACTGTTACTTTCTGTAAAAGAGTAACATCTAAAAAACATATACATATGATATATATACATAAAATAAAATATATACTATATTTGTATGTTATTATATTATATATTTATATATTATATATTTGATTATATATTTATTATATATTATATATTACACATGTTATATTTTATATATTAATTATATATAACCTATTTATATATACTATATAATATATATTTCAATGGGTTAGTAATTTAGAGATAGATTGACTCATTTCCCAAAATTAATTAAGATTTTGGTGCTTAGAAAATCATTATCAGTACCTTAAAGGCAAAATTGTTATAAAACAACATATATATGAAATACCACAGGCTTTATAGATATTGGTTTGTTTAAATTTCACACTCTTTTCTTTCAGGTTGTTCTGTAATTCCATTTTGCCAATGAGAAAGCCAAGGCTTAATTTTTCTTTGTTATCCATTTGTTAGAGATAGAACATATTCAATTTTTACTATGTTACATAAAAAAATTATCTCTTATATATAGTTTATAAACATTATTTCAATGAATAAAATAGTTTAGAATATAGTTTTATATTTTAAATATAATCAATAGTTCTTAAATATATATAATACATAACATAAATATAAAATATATATTTTCCATTCTACAATCAGTAATTCAACTAAAGGAAAAGCCCTCTTGAACTCCTAAACTTTTAATATATTTTATATTTATTTTATATATTATATAAAATATATGGGCTAGTATCAAATGATTAAAATAGTGCCATAGTTCTTAGATATGGCTTACATTCACTCATTCAAAAATTAATTTTCTTCTATTGGTTTTAAGCTTTTTCCTACTCCCTACTTAGTTTTCTCTTTCTTCCCACTTGAGCATTTCAGAACTCATTAACCTCCTGGGGAGTGGTTGAGAGAAACAACTAACCAAATCAAAGACAGTGTCAGTTTGCCACTTCCAGAAGTCAAAGTGACAAAGAGGCTGATGAGTTCCTTGTGGAGCTGTCTATTGAAAAAATTCAGTATTTGATAAGTATTTTTCAGGGAGCCTTATAGCCATTATACACATAAAACTAAATAGACCGTTAACCATATCAAACTCCCCTGAAACAAGTGACAATTTTTATGAGGATTCATTTTTTAGGAAAAGTTTTCCATCCCCTTACCCCCACATACACTAATGTTATATTGCTATATAAAGTGATTTTATATGTCACATTCATTTTTCTTCCAAAATCTGGTTTTTAGTTCAATTACTTCAACAAATCTTTACTAAGCATTCTATGTTTATTATATTTTTATGTTAAAGACCAAAAATAAATAAAATATAAGTAAACAAGAAGAATTCAAATAAAACTATAGTATTTTTCATTAAATTGTCTTTAAATGAGGTGCTAAATATAAGAATATGGAAATTTCTGAAGAGGTAACTCTTTGTTAGGAAACAGGAAAGTTTCTTAGCTTAAACCTGAAAAATAAATAAATGTTTGTATATGTAAAAGTGATGAAAAGAGCAGGAGAAAGGAATGTGGCAGGTTTCAGGTTTGAGCAACTGGGTAGATGATCATTAATTACCATGGACATTGAAGGAGAGGAAATGACTTCAAATGTGACAGATGAACTGAATTTCAATAATAATAATAATAATAATAATAATAATAATAATAATAAATAAAACTTGTACAGCATATACAGTGTGCTCGGAACTCTTTAAATCATTTAATCCTTAACATAATTTTACTTTTGTAAATACTATTGTTCTCATTTTATAGATGTGGTAGCTGAAGCAGAGAACTTCAATAACTTTCTAATGATTATGTTGTCAATTAATGGTAAAGCCAAGTTCAGTTTTTGGCAGTCCAGTTTCAATTAGCATATGAATTCATAGCCACTGCATGTTGGGTTTGAGGTGTTCATTCATGTGTTCACAAATTCAATATTTTAAGTGTTCTCTGTGTGTCAGACATTGTGATAGGCCCTGTAGTGGGATAACTCTAACAAGGGGAGTCCAAGATTCTCTTTATTATACTCAGCATCAGTCAACCAGATACCCTCCTAAATCAGTGATTAGACACTGATACTGCTATAGACTGAATTATCCCCCAAATCCACAGGCTGATGCCCTAGCTCACAATGTGATGGTATTTGGAGATAAGAACTTTGAGAGATAATTAGGTTTCGATGAAGTCATGAGGGAGGCCCTCAGGATGGGAATAGTATCTTCATAAGAAGAGACACCAGAGAACTTGTTCTCTCTTGCTGCTAAGTGAGTACTCCAAAAGTTCAATAAACCAGGAAGAGACAATTTACTAGAAACTGACCATGCTGTCACCTTGATATTGGAATTCTGGCTCCAAAATTGTGATAAATATATTTCTGTTGTGTAGGCCATGCTATCTATGGTATCGTGTTCTGGTGGCCCAAGCTAAGAAGGTCCATTTAACGGATATAGGGTATTATATCATATCTTTGGGGAAAATCTACAGACTTCACTGTTTTTTTAGATACAATATCTCTGGGAAAAATTTGCACTCTTCACTAGTTTTTAGACTCTCTTCAAGCAAATTGTCAGATATCTTTTTAGAGTATTGCCTCTGAAGTTTTTGGGTCTTCTTTGAGTGAATCCCTCATGGAAGGTGTCATTAGAATACAAAGTGCTAGAGATCCAGTACTATTTGATATGATGAATATATTAAAAAAATTTAGGAACAGTTTTAGGCCTGCTTACTATTTAATTTTTACTTAATTTTGCACTATATAATCATATGTTATATATTTTATTTAACTTTGCATTATATAATTGTTTTTGTCAGTTTGTAGCATAGTTACAAATCATTTGGCTAAATAATTATTTTAGCTCTGTGAATCTTGGATCACATTAACTGTTTCTGAGATTCTGAACCAGATTCTGTGTAGAAAAAAGAAATCAGAGTTTTAAAGTGTTAAGGTTACTCTTCTTAAAAAAGCATCTAGCATATTCCAAGAAGAACACTTTGATTAAAGGAGAAACATTCTTAGTTCCACATCCAAAACTACTGAGGACTACCAGTTGTGTAATTAACCAAAGCTAAAAGCTGAATTCATCACTCCCTGGCAAAGTTTGAACTGCCTAAAAAGAGAAACATGCAGAAAGAGTCACAGAAATTGGGAAAAATGGATTATCCCAGAATACTATTAAACAACTCCAACTGTATGTCCGTTGCATAAGAGTTAGTAATCTTTCCCATTATAAACTGTCATCCATTCAGATACAGTATAAGAGCGGAGGGCAGATTAGCCTTTCCTCACGGCTCTTGCTCAAAATTCCTTGCTGCTCAAAGGTAGAAGCGGTCATATAGAGCCAAAAGACACTGAGAATCTACAAGAGAAAGTGATCAAGATCTTCCTAAAGAAGCAAATAGAGTTTGAGAAAGTCAGGCCTACTTCCACTGTTTCTAGCAAGAATCCTGCCCTCTTGATCGCATAAAGTAATAAAATTTCCTTTTCACAAAGTCTGCTTAAAGTTGAGCTGTCATTTGCCAAAATATTTCTAACACATTTCTGTATCCATCTTAGTATATATTCTGAGCGAATTCTTCCATTTTTCTTATCATATATCATAGATAATTCTTAATATAGGTTGAATGTAAAACCCATAGTGCACCTATTTCGTAGAGCCCATGATTATCCTATTTGGCCTTAGATAAGTAGCTTAAACTTTTTCCTGATAGAAGATAATGTCATCTACTCTACAGGATTGAGTAAGACTAAAGTGTGTGTATTTAGCCTAGAACAGTGGTCTTGAAATATAATAGAAGCTCAACAATTGGTTATTATTATGAAGATAACAACAAGTTCGTACCAGAGTCCTATTTATGAGATAATTAAATGTAAATAACAACATGTGACCCTTCTAATCTGTGACTTCACTTTTACTGCAACCTATAGTAGACAATATATTTTACATGAACCAGCAAGCATATACATATAATAAAAATATCATTAAGAATTATCTGTACTGCATATATTTTAGCATTTCTAGTATGTCTCATTTAAAAAATATTAATAACATTTATTAAATTGTTTTTATGTCTCTTAACCAGTCATAGCCCTCAATTTTAAAAACAGAGCTCTAAAGTTTCATTGACTATTCAGTTCTTTGTGTTTATTGCCATAGCTCTTTCATAATCAAAGGATCACTGTTCCTCAAAATCTGACAGTTTGTCATCCAGTTTCTATAACAGCATCATGTAGCTCTTATATTAAACAAAAAAATGAACCAGCAAAGTGCCTAGCTTTTAAAAACAAACCCACAATTGCTGATTTCAGATTAGGTGATATTTATATCATTTTTGCAAATGGGTGCACCATTTCTCATCACATTTGCAGTCCACTGTTTTAAATAATATATATTGTTATATATTGACTATAGAGCACAACTGGATGGAAAGAGAATATTACTGGTAAATATGTTTGGACTATTGTTACAATAAGCTTGTTCCATTATATATTTTAATGTGCATTGTCAGTACCTTTATGATTTTTGTCATTCTAATGAAATTCAGTTGTAGCTGTGAAAAAATATTGAAGTCAAACATGCAGTATTTTGAAAGGTCAGCTTGTTTAAATCTCAAGTCTCGTGTTGTAAATGGGATATTACTGATAAAGGATTGAAGGAATTCAATTGCAAGTGCATCTAGCTGACAGGTTCATGAGGATCATCATCAATTTCACTTGGGGATATGGCACCAGAGATGGCAGCAAGTGACACAAACATTCTGCCAGAGATTTCATCACATTAAGAATGGCATCTCAAGTTTGTTCAAGTAGTCAATGAAAAACAATAAAGGGGATTTTTTTATTTATAAATACACACAGACTTATTAAAACTCTTTGTAAATAATTGGTAACAAAAATAAAATTTATTGCTACATGAACACTGATGGGTTTATCTTGGATTATGAGCATATTGATATATTTGTCATTAATTGATTCTAAACACATTTAGAAGTTATGCTGGCATTCTTTTTTTACTCCTCTTTAAGGACAATTCTAAAAATATCATTTTACATTTTGTAAATTAAATTATTCATGAGACTTACTGGAAAAGTTGTGTTCTTGGATTAAGAAGAGAGGGATCCAAGTCATCTCTTCTAGTCTATTCATCAAACTTGAACTTCTCCAACCATTTCTTAAGCCTGGGCTGTTCTTTCCTCACTTATTCTCCCTGCTTTACTCATTTTTCCTCCTTTTCATAGGCAAAACTCATGATTTTATTGTATAATTTTCTTTTCCTGGGCCCTTATCTCCTCCTTATTATACCATTGGAAAGTCACTGAGAAGACAGAAAAACAGCTGCTCCATTCTAGTGTGCCTGTGATAAGCTGATTTATATCATAGTGTAATAAAAGCCCAGCTATTGGATGGAGTGGATAAGAAGAGATGTCTAGAATTTGGTCAATCCAGTATAAATTTCTGTACCCTCTTCTCTCACTATATTTGCATATCAGAGTACACATCAAAAATATTGATAAAATGTGATCATATATTGCCAAATTTGACATGTAAGAGAAAACACCCATGTAGAAATATTATAATAAAATTCTCAAACAATGACAGGGAAATTGCTAAAGCATTGGAGGATATATATTAGTTTTCTGTTGCTGTTGTAACAGTTTACAAAGTTAGTGGCATAAAACAATACAGGTTTATTACCTAATAGTACTAGAGTTCAGAAGTCTGATACAAGTCTCGCTGTGCTAAAATCAAGGTGTTGGCAAGGCTGTGTTTCTTTCTGGAACTTCTTAGGGATAATTCTTTTCTTTGCCTTTCTAGAATCCATCTGCCTTCCTTGACATGTGGCTCACTTTCTTCCATCTTTGTTGCCAGCATTGACAGTTTGAGCCCTTCACACAATTTATCACTCTGGCCCATTCTTCTCTTTTCTTTTCCATTTTTTAAGGACTATGAGATTATGTTAGGAATAATCACATAAGCCAGAATAATTCCCCATCTCAAAGTCAGCTGACTAACAACCTTGACTATATCTACAACTTTAATTACCTTTGCTCATGTAACATAAATTCATAGGCTCCAGAAATTAGAGTGTTACCATTAGCCAGTGCAGGAGAGGTTTTTCTGCTCACTACAGGTGGAAAGAAACATAGGTATAAGCAAAAACAAAATTTACGTCATACTTCCCAGGAACAAAATACAGATAGGAAGAATATTGTATAATGTTTTCAACATTTATAAGGAAAAGAATATCAAGGTTAGATTTCATATCCAGTTAAACTATCAGTTAGTGTGAAGGTACAGCAAATATAATTTTAGGCATAGAGGTTTTCAGAATGCCTTCTCTAAAAATTATCTTACAAGTTCTTAAAGAATAAGAAAAAATAATTGAGGGGTGCCTGGGTGGCTCAGTTGGTTAAGCATCCTACTTTGGCTCAGTTCATAATCTCACATTCCTGAGTTCAAGCCCTGCGTCTGACTCTGTGCTGCCAGCTCAGAACCTGGAGCCTGCTTCTGATTCTGTGTCTCCCTTTCTCTCTGCTCCTCTCCCACTCATGCTTTCTCTCTCTCTCTCTCTCTCTCTCTCTCTCTCTCTCTCTCTCTCTTTCAAAACTGCATTAATGGTAACAACAAATTTTTAAAAAGAAAGAAAGAAAAATAACTTCAAAAATAATTCTAAAAAATGGAAAATAATAGTCAGTACATAAATATGTAAAGGTATTGTCCTACAGGGTAGCAAACAGTTTAAAAGTAGTATATCTATACCTCCCTGGGCTGATTATATTTAAGAGGTTTTTTTTTTTTTTAATTTTTTTTAATTGAAATGTGGTATTGGCAAACTGTAGTCCACAGCACACAGTGGGCCAAGTCTGGCCGCACTCATTTCTTTATGAATTATTTATGGTTGCTTTCATGCTATAATGGAAGTGTTGAGTAGTTGCAACAAAGACTATATGGCCCACAGATCTGAAAATATTTATTTATCTTGCCTTTTAAAGAAAAATTTTATTGCCTACATATGTAAATTAAAAGAGAAATAGTCTTATAGTTAAAAATTAAAAGAAACTCAAATCAAGATTGGTGGGATACATTAAAGCAAAACAAATAAAAGTGTGTAAGTTAAAACCATGCACTTATTGTTAGAATACAGGAAAACTTAGAACTTTAGTTCAGCTTTCAACACAGAGGATAGTAGATAAATAAAATTTGCCGGATTGTTTCCAAGGAATTCCATAAGAACTTGAAAACACTGAACTAGATATACAATCAGCAACCTACATAGATTTTAAAAGTGTAGATTTTTTTAAAAAATTCATTATGAAACCTATTGCAAAATATAATTGATATAAACTGAAACAGATCTAGAACACCACAGAGTATTTTTAAGTGATTTTATATACACATATAAAATCAACTATAAAAAATTTAGTGCATGTTATTGGATGTATCACATTAGAGGACAATTTAGGATTATTATTTTTTTGTATTTTGCCAGATTTTAAAATAGTTATAATTATGAATATTATACACGTGTATATTACAACCATAACATATATATTTTAGACAAAGTTGATTCTGCTCTAAGTCTAACATAGAAATGCTAGGAAAAAATGTACTTTAGGGGCGCCTGGGTGGCGCAGTCGGTTAAGCGTCCGACTTCAGCCAGGTCACGATCTCACGGTCCGTGAGTTCGAGCCCCGCATCGGGCTCTGGGCTGATGGCTCGGAGCCTGGAGCCTGTTTCCGATTCTGTGTCTCCCTCTCTCTCTGCCCCTCCCCCGTTCATGCTCTGTCTCTCTCTGTCCCAAAAATAAATAAAAACGTTGAAAAAAAAATTTTTTTTAAAAATGTACTTTAAAAAATATTAATGCATAACAGACCTAGAAACAAAGTGAAAAGTCTTAGTTTCTAAACAGCGATTGGATTCTAAGAGCCAGAAATCTAAGCTGATGCTTTGGCAACTTAAGGGCCAGGAAAACCAGACATAGGCATGATGTCTGGGAATTGAAATAGTCAAGACCCATATTGTGACTGTAAATGCACATCCATTTGGGAAGCTGACACACAGCAAATCGATTCCTTCTTTCTCTTACTAGCTCCATTTTGTTATCTAATTGTCAATGTGTGTACTATTCTCTGTGAAGTGTGCTACCACTTA
This sequence comes from Prionailurus bengalensis, assembly GCF_016509475.1. Classification (NCBI taxonomy): domain Eukaryota; kingdom Metazoa; phylum Chordata; class Mammalia; order Carnivora; family Felidae; genus Prionailurus; species Prionailurus bengalensis. Next base: position 149,272,844 of record NC_057343.1, on the reverse strand, counting down.
TTTTCCTAGTTTACTACCCTCTCCTTCATGTCTCTTCCTCAGCAAAAAAACATAAAATAATTTGTGTTGATTATAGAATTATATCACCTCAGTGCCATCTAATTCTTACTTCTGCTAGGATAAAAGATTTTTATAGATGTCATTATTTTTAAGTTGTATTGATTACTTCTGCTTCTGGGCTTATGAGTAGCTAGGAGCTGTGAGGAATGAATACACCTGTTCCAGCATAATTAGATACCAGAAATAATGAAGTCTTAGAAACATTTCTGGTATCATGGGATGTTAGAGAAATCTAAAGATACACCAACTTGCACAAACACAAAAAGAAAACACACAAACAGATTAAAAATGAGAGAGGAGCCCAAAGAATATCAGAGGTACATAGAAAGTTTAGAAATGGACAGATTTTATGGTAAGCTGAGGTAGGAATGCTATGTGTCAGGGTAGGAGTACCCTAGACACTGACTTGGCCAGTAGAGATAAAAGAGAACCAAATGTGGGGAAAACAAATAAATGGGAAAAAGAGACTGGGTTAGAAAACTCTAATCAGCTGGGACTGTCATGTCAAAATACCATAGACTGGGTGGCTTAAATAACAGATATTTATTCATAACTGTTCTGAAGGATGGGAAATCCAAGATCAAAGTTTCAAGAGATTTGGTGTCTGTTGAGAACACTTTTCTAGATTTGCAAATGGCTACCTTCTTGCTGTATCCTCACAGCAGAGACACTAATCATAGGAGAACTCCACCCTCATGGCTTACTTACTTTGCAAAGCCACCATCTCTAATATCATATTTGGGTTTATCCCTTCAGCATATGAATTTTGGTGGAAACACAATTCAGTTCACAGCATATATCAAACAAATGATAATCAAAATATCTGGTATTTGGTTTAGGACAAAAATAAGTATTGATTATAAAGGATTACTGCATAATGATAGGTCAACTTGACAGGAGGACTATCAATTTTAAATACATATCAGAAAAACAAAACAAAACAAAAAACAAAATATATAGAACAAATTATTAAAACCAAAGGTACAAGTTAGACAAATCCAATTTCATATTGGGAAATTTAACATTTTTCTTTGTAATGATAGCTAAAGCAAAGAAAAGTAGAGCTAAAAAGACTTGAAAATGTATCAACAAGTTCAATAATCAGCAATTAGAATATGCAGCTAAATAGACTTTCACAAATTTTTTTTTCAAGTACACATAGAATTTCTGTAAAAGTGTATCCTGTTCTTGGTAATAGGAGTCAACATTTTCAATGAGTAAGCAAAGATGAGAATGTTTGCCTAAGAAAATAAAATTGGCCTAATAAGAGCACAAGGAGCTGATGACGCTCACTAGGATTTAAGCAAATACAAATCAAAATTATAATAAAATATTTTTAACCATTTAGTTGCTAAAAATGAAAAGCTTGAAAATAACGGAGATTTTGAGAACATGTATATAGATAGGGTTTTTTTTATATATTGCTCACGAAATTGTAGTTTGTACAACTAGTTTAGACAATAGTTTGATACAACCTTTGTAAAGTCATAAATCTAACTCCCCTTATCACCCTACTCTTCTATTCCTGTATATACATTCTGAATTACTTAAGATTTTCCGTATTTAAAAAAATGCAGCTCAGCAAATGCAGACAATTTTACTTTATACTGTTTAATTTTTATAACTTTTATAGTTTATTTACAATTATATGGTTGGATTCAGGTCTGCAATTTTGCCATTTGTATCCTGCTTGTGTCACTTGTTCCTTACTTCTCTTTTTCTCCATTTCTACCCACTCCAGTTAATTGACTTTGTTTTTACAATCCCATTTAAATTTCTTTTGGCCTTTAATTAATTAATTTATTTATTTATGGCCATTTCAAACATATACTTTTACAGTTTTTAATTAAATTCTTTATTTTTTAAAGTTTTTAAATTTATTTTTGAGAGAGAGAGGGAGAGAAAGAGAAAAAGCACACAAGCAGGAGAGGGGCAAAGAGAGGGGGAGACACAGAATCTAAAGCAGCGTCCAGGCTCTAAGCTGTCATCACAGATTCCGATGTGGGGCCCGAACCCAGAAACCGTGAGATCATGACCTTAGCCAATGTTGGACCCTTAACTGACTAAGCCACCCAGGAGCCCCTAAATTCTTTACTTGAAAATAAACATAGATTCATGTGCAGCTTAAGAAATAGGACAGAGGGTGCTTTATACACTTTATTTAGTTTCTCAAAATGGCCGCATCTTACAACCTCAAAATTAAGACCTTGACACTGATACAGGCAAAGTAGAGAACAGTTCAATTATTAAAGATTCTTTTTGTCACTTTTTAAAGCCACATGTTCTTCCTTTTTCCTTCCCTCCTGTGCCTGACTCATGTCAATCAGTCACTAACTTGTTCTTTTCTTCTCTATTTCTATAAATTTGTTATTTCGAGAATGGTATGTAAATGAACCTTGGAGTATGTGATCTTTTGAGTATTGAATTTTTTAATTTGAAATAATTATCTAGAGATTCATTTCAATTTTGTGTCTATTTTTATTGGTGAGTAGTATTTCATATTATGAATACTACAGTTTGTTTATTTAACTGTCAAAGGATATTTGGGTTGTTTCCAGTTTGGAGCTATCATAAATAAATCTTCTCTGAATGTTTATGTGTAGGTCTTTGTGAGAACATAATTTTTTATTTCTCTGAGATCTGTTGACTTTATGGCTACAGTTCTTTGCATTATTTATAGAGATTTCTCAGAGATTATAGTATCAGTAAAATTTTTCACTCTAATTAGATTTAATAATGTACAACACCACATAAATGAAGAAAATTTGAAATCTTATAATCTCTTATATGTATCATATCCACAAATTATAAAACCCACAAATCAATGCTATATTTTAATACAATCATAAGTGTTTAAAATGAATTAGGAGAAAAATATACATTAAGAATGTTATTTATCTAAGGCGCCTGGATGGCTCAGTTAGTTGAAAATTTGACTCTTGATTTTAGCTCTGATGGTGATCCCACAGTCATGGGATTGAGTCCCGCATCAAGCCTTGTTTCCAGCTCTGTGTTGAGCATAGAGTCTGCTTTAGATTTTCTCTCTGTCTCTCTCTCTCTCTCTCTCTCTCACTCTCTCTCTCTCTGTCCCACCCCCCACCAGCTCCTTTTCCCTATTTTCTCCATCTAAAAAAAAAAAAATTAAAAACTAATTCTATTTATCCCTTCTATATATTTGATTATGCAACCGAAATCATTTATGTTCAGCCTTTAGCATTGCTTTGTGCAGGCTTGCTAGTAACACATTTTTTGTTTTATTTTTCTGAATATATCTTCATAATGCCATTCTTACTATAAGACCTTTACCATGGATATAGAATTATGGGGTTGATCTTTTTCCTTATATACTATAAAGACACTGCTTTGATGTCTTCTCACCTCTACATTTTTGGATAGTAAGTCAGCAATCTCTTAAGTCATTGTTACTCTGTATTTATTATGTCCCCCTCCCTTCCTACTTCCCTGGTTGCTTTCAAGATTTTCTGCTTATTTTTAGTTTTCATCAATTTGATAATGATATGCCTAGGCATGATTTCTTTTAGTTCGATTCTGCTTAGTATGTGTTCAGCTTCTTAAATCTGTAAATATATTACTTTCAACAAACTTGGGAAGTATTTTTTTTTCTTTTCCTCTTCTGGAAAGCTAAATACATATCTGTTAGATCTTTTGATATTTTTCTAGAAATCCCTGATGTTCTCTTCATTTCTTATCAATATATCTACACTGTCTTCTTCTGACTAGGTAATTTTTATTGATTAATGTTGTAATTCTTCACTTCTTTTTTTCTTGAGAAGGGGTCAGATTTTAATGGTTATTTGTATGTTGCATACCATTGCATGTTATTAGATTTTATCATTAACATTATAGATGTTTGTTGTGAAGACTTAGGGTTCTGCTATATTCCTCAAAAGAGGTTTTTGTTTGTCTCTTTCTTTTTTTTAACAGACAATTTAATCAGATTTAAAATGTAAACTCCTTTTCTTGGGTAGCAGTTAAATTTCAGCTTCATCTTAAACATTCAAAGAAGTTTGGGGTGCCCTTTACATGTAGAGTTCAAGGGTTCTTCAAACTTTAAGCAGAGTGTATATTCATAATTTAAGGCTACTGATCTTTGGTTCTTCCCTTTATAGAACTCCTCATTTCCCAAATGTTATGGTCTCCCTGAATTTTGTACTTTTCATTTTTCAAGCAAGTAAAGCTTTGAATTTCATCCTGAGTTCTTGCTAACACCTGAAACACTGACAGGGGCCTGCCCTCATGGGAAAATCTCACTCAGTACTGTTGTCTGACAAATGTTAGTCCCCCTCTAATTTCTGCCTGATTTGGGTAACTCACTAATGAATGATGAACTGAGTGTCAATTTTCAGTTGTGCTCTTTATTTCTATGACTATTGAGTGAATTCCCAGTATGAAATTTTAGGATATTATATTTAGAATTTGCCATACCATCAACAAACTAATAATCATTTTATCTTACCTGGAATATACACCATATATTCATGTATGTATATATGTATGCATATAGGTAGGTAGGTGGGTTTATATCTATCTCTTTATTTCTATATTCATGAATGCTAATGAATTTAAAATTCTTATTGTCTTTTAGGTAAGTTCACTGATTTCTTAATTTTTAGTTACAACATATCTAAAGTATTTTCTTTTTAGTTTATGATAAATTTTCCCACGTAGCATCATATAAAATTATTTCAGTAAACATTAAGTTATGACATTTTTCTTAAGTTTTTATTTATTTTTGAGAAAGAGAGAAGGGAAGGGGCAGAAAGAGATGGAAAGAAAGAGAGAATCCCTAGCATGCTCCGCGCTGTTAGCGTGGAGCGCGACATGGGTCTGGAACATGAGGATCATAACCCCAGCTGTAATTAAGAGTCAGATACTGGGCGCCTGGGTGGCACAGTCGGTTAAGCGTCCGACTTCAGCCAGGTCACGATCTCGCGGTCCGTGAGTTCCAGCCCCGCGTTGGGCTCTGGGCTGATGGCTCAGAGCCTGGACCCTGTTTCCGATTCTGTGTCTCCCTCTCTCTCTGCCCCTCCCCCGTTCATGCTCTGTCTCTCTCTGTCCCAAGGATAAATAAACGTTGAAAAAAAAATTAAAAAAAAAAGAGTCAGATACTTAGCCAACTGAACCACCCAGGCACCCCATTGAAAATGTCTAATGTATCAAAGTATATTCTCATTATAAAAACAATGAGATGTGTTTTATAAGTATTATTCTATTTTATAAAAATTTTTTTTCAACATTTATTTATTTTTGGGACAGAGAGAGACAGAGCATGAATGGGGGAGGGGCAGAGAGAGAGGGAGACACAGAATCGGAAACAGGCTCCAGGCTCTGAACCATCAGCCCAGAGCCCGACACCGGGCTCGAACTCACGGACCGCGAGATCGTGACCTGGCTGAAGTCGGATGCCCAACCGACTGCGCCACCCAGGCGCCCCAATATTATTCTATTTTTTAATCATCAGTTGCTTATACTAAAAGTAAAAGTTTCTTAGGTTGTTAGTGAAATGTTATAAAAATTATATTCACCTAATAAAAAAGGATTCTACCTTAAATGTGTTCACTCTCAGTGAAAATATGTCTTCATGTGGTCCTATAACCTAGTTTATTTGTTATATAGGTGAACAATAATATAGTCAACTCATCATCTGACTTGGAGATGTTTTCCTGTCCTGACTGTAAACTTTCGTCGAGCATATAGATATATTCTAACCCACATACAGACAAGAGTTGATTACATGACATATTTTGCAACATTCTTTGGTATTTCCTTTTTCTTTAAACATGTTCACTTGAAAGTAACCACATATCTATTAGGTAAAGACAGGGCCCCCCAAATTCCCTGGAAATGAGTAGAACAGACCTATATTAGTGACATAGCCAATTAGGTTTGTGATGCGCATTCTCCACAGCATTATCTAGTGATAAGATATTGTTTAATAGTACTCACACACCAATTGAATATATACTGCCATATTATGTCAGGTTATGAGATGGATTTTATGGAAAAGTCACATAATTACCTTTGGCTATATAATTGGCTAGAATTTTGAATATAGTTATCACCATTATTAGTCTTTCAGCATATTGATTTTCAGCTTTTAGTTATTGATACTAGTTTTTTCATATCTAATTACTAATTTATATGGAATAATGCTCTCTATTCTGATCTCAGATAAATATATTTACATATTTATTAGCTAAAGTCTAAGCCCTAATTATTGAAAATACTGATCGAAATTTTTGAAAAAAATATACATTGATTATTATTATTACAATTATAATAGAAAACCAAGATTCATACTGGCACTTAAGCTATGCCCACCAGAGGAAATATGTTTTTTTACAGGTAGGTCTTTACATTGACAAATTTGGTTTCCGCTGATGATTTTCAGACTGCAAATTCTTGAATCTCTTTCTAAAATACTCTATAAATTCTATATTCTTATATTTAAGCAACTCAAAAGGGTACTCACAGTGATTTTCGATTGACCTTACCAGTGTTAGCTAGAAGAATCATTAATGGCAAATATATTTGAAAAATGCCAGCTACCAGTCTCGCTAATGCATCTCTCTGCTTCTCTTACACATGTATTTGTGTGTGTTGTCCACATTTACATATAATTATCACAGTTATTATAAATCTTAAAAGTTGCAAAATCTGTGCCATATCTAAATCTTACCATTATTCTTGCTTTGTCATTGGTTTCTACAGATTTGTTTTCTTGGCTTTTCTCGTGCCTTCTAATTTTTGGTTGAAAATTCAAAATGATGTATCTTGCAATAGGAACTGAGGCAAATGGGCTTTAATGTGAGGTTTTACATTCATCTACATAAGAAGGACCTTGACACAACGTTTTGAAGTTTGTTGACATTTTTTATGGACTCACCCGGTATTTTCTTTCTGGCCTATGTTTGAGCAAACTGAGAAGAAAGTCTGATTCCCCCATCTTTTACACTGTGGAAAGATTCAAACCACTCACACCCTTGAATGTGCCCAGGAAACCTCACTCTGGCTGCCCCCCTAACCACAATAAAAGCCCTCCTGAGACAGTCTCCTTTTCTCCTTCTAGGTTTCCAGGTGGTGGTTTGCCTTTGAACTCAATTTTCTCCTAAGGCCAAAAAAAGTCATTGATTTCCAGTTTCTTCAGTTTTATTTATTTATTTTTTTCTTGTCAGAATGGGAATAATTTCCAAGGTCTCTACATAGCAGACTGAAAATGAATTTCTTCCAATACACATTTTATGTTACTCTAAAACATTAAAAAATTCTACATTATTTATATTTATTTTACACCACGTAGTTCTCTGACCTATCCATATTTGACACTTGATAAATATTTTTGGCTGACAGCGAATACTCTTCATACTAAAAATCATAAGAAATGCCATATGTGAGCTAATGTCAGAGATTCACTTTCTCTAGATATCCTGAACCACCTGAAAGTCAATGTGTCAAACCATGGCATCAGATAAAGTGCTTCACAATTTGTACTTTTAAAGACTTACATAATTTTCTGGCCTCATTTACTTCACTTGCTTTAACTCTAAACTTGTCCTCTTACAGAACAATTCCTTTTTCCCTGAGTTTGCACAAAACTTCAAACATTTGAAATTTTGTTCAGTGTTACTCCCTGTATCAGAAATGTTCTTTTTTTTTTTCTGACAAAGTTTTATTCATTCTTCCAGATACAGATTAAGTCTCAACCTTTCTGAAAAGTATTTATCAGTTTATCTCAGCAATTGACTACTGTATGAAATTCCATCAAATGTTTATCCTGCTTTTGTATTTTTCACATTTCACGTTTCTTATTTACATAATTTGCTCCCCTACTAGACATGTGTGAGCAAACTGCCCATCTATGTGTTATTAGAGTTTTGCTCACTCTATAAATTCAATAAATGTTTGTTGAATGATTAATGTCTTGAATTTAAACCAGACTCTTTTTCACTCTTCTTATAATGTATTACTGGGTCTAACCAAACAGATTTCTAAAATCTTCTTTATACTTCTGCGTACTCTTTCCCAATATATTTTCCCTATACTGTTAAAATAATTTGAATAACTCAGGATATACAAGCGAGATCAAATATAAATAATGTTAAAGTAGAACAAGGATTTTTATTGTTTCCAGAAAGTAAGTCTAAACCCAATTTATGAGCAGTAAATGTAAGCTGTTTATTTGCCCTACTGTGACCTCATATAAGAATATGGAATGCAAAAGTATCTCATAAATTAATATTGGTTCACTGGGGCATTTCCTTTAGAATCCAAATGGTGTCAGTAATGTTGCTCTATTACTCAGTCTTTTGTCCTTTATTATAACTATTAGCCACTTAGAATTTAATTACATTACATGAAATGTTAATAAGAACTGATTCAAAAGAAACTGTGACCTTTGGAAGGCTTTTTGGCTGTTTAGAATATTAGCTGTGATTCTCAGAGTTAATGTGTACAAAGGGTAATTCACAAGATATAATAGTCAAGTGAAGGAAGTGGTGAATTCTAAAGGATGTTCTAGGATTACCAAATGTATATTAAATAGAGAAACTCACTGATCTTTAATTCTTCAATATTTAAACACATATTTCTTATATTCTTCCATATTTTATTTATTTTGTTAACTGTCATTATATAAATGTTGACACTATTTTTATCTTCATTTCTTTTATACAACTACTTGCAGGGATCACCAACATTTTTAACTCAGCTAACCAGAAGGATGACTTTTCAGTTGTGGTCCTTTTTATCCTCCTTGACTACCTAGCTCCAGTGTGTCCATACCATATATGAATGTGCCACTCTAGCAATGATACTGTGGTCTACCTCCAGGCTTTTCCAGGTTTACTACTAGGAAAGTGTGGAGACAGAGTACAATGCAACCACCTCTTTATTTTCTTGAAGTATCATTTGCATCATGAGGCCTCAGTGGGGAGAGACACACAAGATAAGTCCTTAATACACACACACACACACACACACACACACACACACACACGAACACGTTATCTGTGAGACTGTTTCCTGTGCCCCAGAGAATATCAACTAAGTATTCTTGCTTTACTTGGATATTTTTTAAATAATGTTTTAATAATGTTGCTCTTTAAATGCTGTAGGGATCACTGTAGAAGCATGACCTTTACTTAAGCAATGGTTTTACTTTGTGGCCCTTTTGTGATCTGTCGTCACTCATGGTCATCCTGACATTTCCCCAAAGGCCAAGACTCTTATTTGCTGATTTTTATACCTGAGGACTATTTGTCTTCTCCTGTCATTTTCTAGCTACTGATGTCAATGTTAACGTTGCTGCAAATAGACATTGCCTCAAGAAAGTGCACAAATCATTTCTGTTTAAAAGGAAACTAGGTCTTGCTAAAACTGCCTCTGCATCACTTGTCTATGAGAATTGCTGACAAGATTATGTTTCATTTGTACCCTTGGGAAAATAACTCTTCTACTTCTTAAATGTCCTTTGAAGTCAGTAGTAAACATAAATAGAGTGCCAAAAGGAAATTTACATTCTAATCTTTTATAATGTACTTAACAGTGTACTCTGATATAGCTCTAGTAAAGAGATTATATAGCAAGGTGAATGGTACAAAAATACATTCTGAAATACTGAGTGAGAAATAGATGAAACATTGGTTTGGTAGTAGTAGTAGTAGAGTGTGTGTGTGTGTGTGTGTGTGTGTGTGTGTGTACTTCATTGTAATATATATATTTAAATTTTTTTATTGGTGCTGTAAAATGTTACTGTATATACGTATATATGTTTAAATTTTAAAAAGTGGATTTTCTGTTGATTTATGTCTCTTGATAAATATATTAGTCAGACGACTTCTATTTCATTTATTAGCAGGTAGTATTTATACCTCTAAATATGATTCTTTTCTATTTTTCTTTTAAGAAGAATGCTTTTGCAGTTAAACTTCCTACTGTTTCCTCTTTTATTCCTTATCTCAATATATTAAAAATGAGTTTATCACAGGGAAGATATTTCTGGAACACTATTCCTAGGATTGATGAGTACATGTGTACACTCAGGGAAAGCAATCAATAGAGAAAGAGAACTTTAAAATGGAGTTAAGGAAGGACAATTTATAAAGAGAGACTCATGTCAAGTTGGGAGAAGACTCACGTATGAACATAACTAGAAAGGTCAGCCTTATTAAGAAGAATACTTGATATTAGCCAATAGATATGAAATAACAGGGCAAGGAAGAACAGAAATTTTGTCAAAGAAAACATTCTCAAGGACATTGACATCATTTTTCTCTAATTTCTCAATAAATTAGAAATTAAATCTGCATTTTAGGTAATCTCTGAGGTCAAGGTTGTGGACTTGAGTTTGTTAATTTTCATGAAACTGTGTAATGAAATATATAAATGAATGAAATTATAATTATATAAGTGTGAACTTATAATTTACTGGAAAAATTTTGAATTTTTATTAGAGATGGACAATGGAGTATTTACCTTGTACAAAAGAGCACTCAAGTCTGCAAGAGGCAATGGAGAAATAAGGCACTGATAGTTATCCAGACTGAGGACTAATGAAGATGGGAAGAGACTGCAATTAGAAATTGAAATAATCATTAATTTTAGTAATTACTATGTTATAAATATCACTTTCCATATTTATTTATATATGCATTTATTTCCCTATTTATTTTTAAAAGTTTATTTATTTATTTTGAAAGAGAAAGAGCATGAATGAGGGAGGGGCAGACAGGGAGAGACAGAATCCCAAGCATGCTCCACGCTTAGCCTGGAGCCAATCTCACCACCTGAGACCAAGATCTGACCTGATATCAAAAGTCACACGCTTAAATGTCTCAGCCACCCAGGCACCCCTTTACTAATTTAAATAACCAAGATATTACCAAGAAAGGTTCTCATAAAATTTTATTAAATTTATCTGCCTGATCTTTCCTCTAGAATCACATTAAATTATAAGCCTGTGTATTGTACTCCTGATCAAGAAATTAAATAAATGATTCTCTTTTAGTTATTTTTTTTAATTTTCATGTCCAGTCTTTTAAATACTTCTATTTTCGATATTCTGTATATGGCAAAACTTACCACTTTATCCCTTAACATTTTATGCAAATTGTGTATATCTTAATCATGAAAATATGTCTGAATAATATTTCATTCTTTTTGAAGTTTATTTTATTTTGAGAGAGACAGGGACAGTGCAAGTGGAGGAGAGGGAGAGAGAGAGAGTGAGAAAGAATCCCAAGCAGGCTCTGTGCTGCCAGCACAGAGCCTGATGACAGGCATGAACTCTGAAACAGCGAGATCGTGACCTGAGCTGAAACTAAGATTTGGACGTTCGACTGACTGAGCCACCCAGGTGCCCTTTAAATATTTCATTCTTATATGACAGTAAGGCAGACTATGTGCTCTGAATGGTCTTCTCATTTCATAATCACTAGATTTGGGGTTCAATCAGTTTTTAATGCATTGATGGACTCAAAAAGAGTAAGAAGAAAATATCCAAAACACACTTACAGAGGAGGCAGTCCCAAATGGTGATCTAGGAAGATCCTGAGCTCACCTCCTCCCCTGGGCATCCTGAATCTACAGTTGTGTATGGAGCAACTCCCTCTGAAAAAGATTTTAAAACTAGCTGAATAGTTTCCCTATATCAGCAAAAGAGAAAAGGATCACATGGAGGAGGTTAGGAGAGGCTAAGAAGGGATATTATGAAAAACCCCACACCTGACGCAGCAACCTGCAATTGGAATGACTCTCACAAATCTGGAACACTTCTCTGAGGAGCAAAGCATTTGTACCCTACATCAGGCATCCCTACTTATAAGACCTGTAACAGAGAGAGGAGCCCGCAAAACATCTAACTCTGAAAAACATCAGGGCTCTCATCCATGAGAACCAAAGGGCTGTAGTGAACTGAGAAACAGATTCACTCACCTCAGAGCTCAGCACAGAAGCAGCAGTTTTAAAAGTGCCCAGGCTATATGTGAAGGAGATTCCTTCACTAAAGAATCTACCAGAGAGGAAGGAACATGGATTTTGTTTGGGGACGGAGATGCTGTCAGGTGTTAGCTTCACACTCTCCCTCTGATTCTCTCTGGCTTACCAATATCCCCCAGAAAGGGGCTTATACTCTTACCTGGTGTCATGATTTTCATAGTTGCTGATAGGGGATGCCTCTACATCATCTCAGGGAAGGTCACTAAAGGTTATTTGTTTATTTATTTTCATGCAAGAAAGTCCAGTCTCTTTTAGAAGGGCAATGCATTGTTTTATCTTCCAATATTCAACAATTTTTGAAGAAACTTGGGATGTCAAAGATCTCAACCTCATCTGAGTCTGCCCAAATGTCCCCATCCCAGGTCGCAAAGCCCCATTTATGTATCAACATCTTACTTACCTTATAATGTAATATTGCGCACTTGAATGAAAGGTTTAGCCTCTCTACAATCTACCACCAGGCTCTGGGCTTGATCCACAGTCTCAACTGCTCTGACTCTTCAACCGTTTGTTGTTGTTGTTGTGGTGGTGGTGGTGGTTGTGGTTGTGGTTGTGGTTGTGGTTTGCTTTGCTTTGGTTTTGTCCACAAAAACCTTCTGATTCTTTGCTTGAGTCTTGTTTTGGAAATTCAAGGCTTTAAGTTTCTTTTTTCTCTCTTCTCTTAGGTATGCCCTTAAGGGCAGTCAGAGGCAAGCAGCAAATCAATTCTAAAAGTCTTTGTAGTCATCAATTGTTACCATTTATTTGTCACCATAGTGACTAAGTGCCATAACCACTTGATCTCTCAAAGGTTTTCTTTCTACCTGTATTGTGTCCATAAACTTATAATTATTTGAGTGATCTTTCATTTCACTGTACACTATGGATTACTAGCCTCCTCTTTCCTAACAAAAAGTAGAGTAACCAAGAATTTATCAAATATCTGAGTAATCAAATCTCAAAATCTCATATTCTTTCTGGGACAATTTCCCTTCAATATTATACTGTGTGGCTACCTCAATGGTGGACTGTAGTATAACCCCAGTTCACATGTATTGAGCCAAACCACTTGAATTATTAATCTAGATGCTGTAAAACTATTCTATGATATTAGTTACTTGATATATCTCAATAACTTAAGTTATTTTTTGCTCTAATTTGAATAATATCTCCAAAATATGGAAGTTACCTCCAATATAGAAAAAAGTTATCACAAAATGTTGAATTAAAGATTATTTATAATAATACATTATAGACAATAAAGGGGATTGGGGTGGCTTAGTTGGTTAAGTGTCCAAGTCTTGATCTCAGCTCAAGTCATGATTTCATAGTAAGGAGATCGACTGTGAGATCATGGTCATGAGATTGACCTCCATGCTAGAGCAGAGACTGCTTGGGATTCTCATTCTCTCTCTCTCTCTCTCTCCCTCTCTCTCTCCCCCTCTCTCCTTCTCTCCCTCTCTCTCCCTCTCTCTCCCTGCCCCTCACTTGTTCTCCCTGTCTCTCTCTCTCTCAAAATAAATTAATAAATAAGCATTTTTAACAAAGTGATATTTAAAAGCTGTGTACTAAATTATCATTTTTAATCATATTAGATTTACTTAAGAAAGCTGTATAAAAAACTTGCATATGATTACATGTGAATCATGAGAATGAAAGGATAATTTGCTTATAATAGTATGCATATGATGTATATAAGTTGACTTGGATTGTGGGAATACAGATGCTGTTTTATTTCCTTTATTGTTCACTACTAGTCGAAAGAAAGAATAATTTACAAGTGGCTTTGAGCACTCTGGTTAAATTTAATTGGTTCTTCTTTCATTAACCTTGGTCTAAAAATGTTTCTTTTCTCAGACTTCTAAGGTGATAGAATTGCCTTTGAGTTTTTTCTGAATCTTGCAAAAGTGTTAAATCATGAAGTACTGTTTCCTAAGTCTGCACAAGTTCCAATTCATCTTAATAATCCATGAAGCTGCAATTGCAGCAAATAATTATGTTTCTCTCAAGATAACAACGCCCATAGGTCATTCTGTTTAGATGGGGAATTGAAGTAACGGTACTACATTATTGGAAGCCAAAACAATTAGTGAAATAATTCTGCAATGTCTGCATTATTTTGTGTCTTCCAACTCATTTCTGCCTTGTTTTTGGATTAATAATGGTAAAATAAATACAGTTTTACTGCTTTCCTAACTGGCAATGCATTTTTACCATGATGAACTGAGTAGGACATTCTGGTCAAATCCAAGCATTGTTGTATTACTGTTATCTTTATTGATGGAATCACATAGCGCAAAGTTTGGTGAATAGTTCATACGATTATCTTGTCACTAAACTGAGTCCTCCAAATAACAATAGATTAAGTCATGTGACGTTGGACATATTATGTAGCTGTTGTTCCAAGGCCAAATATCACTGCAGGCAATGAGGGCTAAAGGGGCTTTTGTATTCTGTGTAAATACAAAAATAATGAAGGCTGAGCCTATCAAAAATAAGAAATTAGTGGGAAAATAAGTCATGTCTTTTGTTGACTGAAAACTCACTTTTCCTATGCTTTTTTATTAGTACAATATAGTTGAAACAAACAAAACTTTTAAACGTGTTAGATTGTAATAACACAAAGATATAGAGCAAAATATTGACACCTGCATATTCCTTAGCATTTTACTAGAATAGTTTTCCTTATGTCTCTATTAATATGGAAAACCTAAATTAATTGATGTATGCATAAAACTTAAGTCTTTAAAATATCAATAAACCAGACAGTCAGGGTTGCCTCACAGCAGATAATATAATTCAAAATTAAGAAATTCCTCCTCCAACTCCCCTAACATACACACACAATCTACAGAGGATAGTAGCCTTAGCTTCTGAAGGGAAAGAAAAGATATTCCTCTTTTCTCCATTTTTACTGGCTTTAAGCCAGTAGTCATTCATATTTGACTATATCAGTAATAATAAATAATATCTAAACCCTGGCTTAAATTAATATATATCAAAGACTTTTCTACACAATCAGAATTAAATATTTCTTACCTGTGTTTTCACAGAGTCCAAAGTGCTCAGGTAGTAATCATAACTTAGAATTAAATGGAATCATTGTTACTTGTCAAGAGTATTTCTTTTGGGGTATTTGGAGCATCTGATACTGCAGGGCCTGGAGTTGCAGGAATGGAAAGCACAAATTTCCTAAGTAGGTCTTTGGCAATGATGATTAGTAGAGCTGTCCTACTTTAAACATTTGAATCTTAGACCCATATATTCCTTTCTTCTGGGGACACGGTGTCATATGGATGTCTTATATAGTTTGTATATTCAAACTTGGAGAATAACCTCCATCTTTGCACAATATTGATTCAGTGCTTGATGCTTCAGTTGAACCTGAAAAGGCCATCCTCGGGGTCTAAAAGAACAGCTGTTTCTGTTTGGTGTAGTATATGATATGACCAATGAATACTATGGTTATGAGCCTATTTTCTCACTCCCTTCAAAGTCAAGTATATCCCTGTTTGGATGCTATGTTATGTGGGACTTCATGAGTATGAATCAAGGACGAGGCAAACCCTCAGACAGTATGGCTGTTTAGAGCCCTGTGGGCATTATTCCACACCTGGAATAAATGTCCCCTCTTGTGAGAAAAAAATAATTAGTCCTTTTAGGACATAAGGAGCCTAATGTAGTCAGTCAGCTTGCCACCAAGTGCCCAATTACTTTCCACAAGTAATAATGTCATACAAGTATCTTGGCATTGGTGTCTGTTACAGACATGTTGGATGGACACTCAGGAGTGGCACTATCTAGATCACTCTCGATAAGTAGTCTTCCATGCCAGTGAGCCTAATCATAATCTTTATCAATGCCACTGTGGACATTTAATATGTGTGTCTATAATGTTATCCTTGGATTGCCCACTGGACAATGTTGGCTGATATCAACTAATAAGTTTTATTTCTGTTTCTGTATTTGTTGTTGTTGTTGTTTGTTTGTGTTTTTGTTTGTTTGTTGTCTAGTCAATCATTTAGTGGCTTTTCCATGGCGGAGTTTTTCTGGTGGGTGTTAAATATTGTTCAAAGACTGCCGCACTTTGTGCTCACCGCCATATATCCATCCTCATGCTTTCTACCCCAGAACTCCTTATTTGTGGTCTTTCAAATGTTTGCCTTTCATTTGACCAGAACTGTTGCCACATAGTTCATGAGCCTATGAGTCCAAATATATTCTAAACCTGGACCACTTTTGCTTTCACTCAAAGTGAGTGAAAATAACTTTCCACCGCTATGACTTTTGGAAAGATTTCTCGTCACCACTTCTTTCAAAGCCATCAGTGAGTATTCTCTAATTTAGTTCTCAACCATTTTTTAATGTTTACTTATTTTTGAGAGAGAGGCAGAGAGAGATAGAGTGCAGGGGAAGGGCAGAGAGAGGAATACAGAGGATCTGAAGTGGGCTCTGTGCTGAGAGCAGAGAGCCCAATGTGGGGCTCAAACCCACAAACTGTGAGATCAAGACCTGAGCCAAAGTCAGATACTTAGCCAGCTGAGCAACCCAGGCGCCCCAGTCATCATCCATTTTTTAGTTACATGTACATAATGAACCAGCCTATCTGTAAGTCAAGCTTGGCTGTGTCCTCCAGCAGGTTTTATGAGATATATCATATATCTGTAGGTATGAGCTGAAGGAGGGGCACTGGTCCAACTATGGTGGCCTCTAGAACATCTGGGATACTTGCTAATATAATTTGCTTGTGCTTCTGGTCTAGCTTGAACTCCATCCTAGATATACCATTTCAAACTCACAGCTGAATGCTGCTAGGCCAAATAGAATTTCCGCCTTAGTGTGTTCAGTGGGATGCCATTCATAATGGACAGTTCCAAACTCACGGTCACTTGATAGTTTATGGTCAACTGTTTAATTCTAATAGGGCCCAATAACACACCAAGAGGTTTTCGCAAGGAGTATGCAATCATCTGCTCAGATGATGGGGACTTGTCCTGAACTCGAGACCCCTATGTTGTGATTCTCCTACTAGGGTTTGCTGTAAACTCCATGTGATGCCAATTTCTATCACTGACATCTTCGTCATCATAGGCTCACTGGTTCTTATGTCCAGAGTGGCAAGGTTGGGGATCCTGAACCTGGTATAGTGTGCTTTTCTTTTTCAGGCCCCACTCAATAGGGGCAACCTATTTCTTGTACCCAAATTATGTACCAGAGCAGTCATTCTAGTTGTGTCATATGTTCCCTCCAAAATCTGAAGAGACCCAAATACCATTGTACTTCATCATTTGCATAAGAGGATGCAAGATGAAGCAAATTGTCTTTCACTTTGGAGGAGATTTCCTGTGTTGCCCTGAGTAATGGTCCATTCAAACCTTTACTGAAACAGATAATCCTTGAATTTTTTTAGGGTTTATTTGTAACTCTCTGAAATGTGTGTAACATACCAAGTGTTTCAGCAGTAACACACCTCTTAATTATCCTGCTTGATCATCATAGTGTCATGTAATAAATCAATATGATATTTTTTTGGATGGCAGATGGCCCAGATATCTTTGAACTATGTCAAGAAAGATTTGGGGGACTTTAACATAGTCAAGAGACAAAATTGGAAGTGTGTATTGTCTGTTTCATATAAATTTAAACTAATTAATTTTATTATTGTCAGGAAAAGTATACATTCATTAAAAAAATGGTTATATGCCATGTTCCAGAAGCTGCATTAATCTTTACCAACAGTAGCATAAATGGCATACAAGATGCTCTCCTCACTATTGTTTGGTTTAAATTATGATAGTTTACAGTATTCTTTGGTCTTTACCTGATTACTTCAGGGATTATACTGGTAAATTAAACCAAGATATGCTAGGGACCACCACTACTACATCCTTTAGATATTTAAAGGTGTCACTACTGTCTCCCATTTTCCCAAGATGCAATATTGATTTTCATTTATTATACTGTCTCTGTGGGGAGCAGAGATGTTTCAGTTGACCTTCTCTGCAGTGATAGCTTTTCTTGTACATTAACTGCTAAGTATCTCAAATTATATATTCACGAGCTCAGGAAATGACACCAGGTTGTTCTGTGGACCCAATGTAATAACAGTTTGCTTTACTTCAGCCAGAGTTCTACTTTTTAACTGGTTTCCACCCTAACAAGGAAGCGATAATGACAGTTAAGTTCTCCAGGTATCAGTATCAACTCAGACCCCATGTCAAAAAGTAATCCTTTCACCTGTGTGCAGTCACCCATAGGAAAGAAAAGGGGATTCATTGCTGTGTATATATGATGTGATATTGCATAGTTCTTTGTCCTGGAGACTTGGCTATTTTCTTCAGTCACTAGAATAGAACAGGGGTTCAGTAGGGTGCCAATGAATGGTAACTTTTCATTGAGACAATACTTTCAGCTTCATGGTCATCCATTTTTTCTCTTTAAATCCTTGCTTGCTGCCCATTTGTTTTGCCCATAAGAATACCAGGTTTTACTAATGATCTCTACAGCTCTCTGTAGGTCAAAACTCCTTGTCTTGCACTCCCGTCCTACTGGCCATTATGATCATTGTGATCCCTCAGCTGTTGTAATTGAAGCACTGCCATCCGATTCCAAATGGTTCAGAGCCCTCGGTCTCCATTGGTATCACACATGAAGATCTCCATCATTCTCTTCTACCAGTAGCTGTGGTCTGCAGTGGAAAGCCACTGCTACATTTCTTAATGATACTGGTGACCTTTCATTAGTACATGTTTAAGAGCTTGATAACTGGTGAGTACTCTGGGATTTACTCCGAAACAAATCTTCTGGTGGGAAACTTGTCCACATGTTATATATCCACACCAACATCACTGCTTCCCTGATTATTTTGACTTGCACCCAAACTTTAAGGCATTTCAGTCTTGTTCATTCTAAGCCATTGCTTTCTCCAGATTTGTAGAAGCCAACCTAGCATTGAGTTTTCATTACTCCATAGAGTCCTTGCCAGGCTGTGAAATTCTGCACTGAGAGAGTGCCTCAAATTACAAAGGAAAAAGAAGAAGAAAAGGAAAGGGGAGAAAAACAAAAACAAACAAACAAAAAACCTCTTCCTCTTTCTTAGTTTTGTGTTGTTGTCCTCTTGATTAAGTGTCCTCAAACTCTAGTGTCAAGGAGGCTATCTTGGCTCCTGCTAGTACATGCTGGTTAATCTTTATAACTTCCTTTGTGGTCTAGGTCTTTTCTTCTATAAGGCTCAATATGTGCCTTGCTGGGCTTTCCTATGACCAATCCGTAGTTATTGACATGGAATTTAGGAGAAGGAGCAGGACACATCCTGAAGACAACCTCTTTTGCCTTGTTAGCAAGAGATATCTGTATTGTCTTTCTGCAAGAAGGGGTATACCTCTTAATAATAAGGTATATATTTCAGCAAATGTTGCATACTTCCTTCCGAGATAATTACCATATTAGTAGTAACAAAAATTTCTGACTGTGCTTGAATTTAGATAAACTCATATTTTGCAAGCTTCCAATAATTTTACAGTAACTATTCTGTTTTTGATTGAAGCTAAATTACTGTACTCCCCGTCTCATTGTGTTATTTTTAATGAATCTATGAAATACTATTTTAATGAACTTACACAGGCATTAGTTTTGTTTAGCTTGGTCATTTTAACATTCAAATTAATGCCATAAACACTTACCTAATAATCATAAATGAATTCCCAGGAGAAAGAATACCAAGTGCTGAAGAGTTATGTTTAATAACACAGATGTAATACTCTTGTGGGTGGCCAACATTTAATAACCTACTATTGGTCTACATATAATTAATTACTTCTAGTGAATAATCCTTTATACAAGTCAGTGAGCTAATACCTGTCCAAGGAATAATAATAATAAAATATTGATGCAAATGCATCTTGTTCTACATGTAGGCTAAATTTCTCTTTTAATTCCATTCACCACTATACAACCCAAATAGTTCAAGATTTCACTCTATAAAAACCCAACTTAAAATGCTTGATTACATTTATGGAGATTCAAAAAACAAAAGTATATGATTTAAAAAAAAGGAAAACTAGGTAGGACGTTAAATATTACAGCGTATATTCTTTTTTGTTCCTGCCATGACTCATAGTTTTTAGACATTTCTTTATTCACCAGAGTGAGATTAGGATGGTGGCCATTGCCTATACATATTTGGTCCAAAGTTATAATTTCATGTACAGTCCATTTATGTCCATGTTCGGGATGCTGAATTATATAGTCTTTTTGCTGTTTTCACTGCCTCAGAGAAAGCAAAGTGATTTAGCCTAGTTCAATTTCAGCAAGTTGATAACTTTGCCCTTGCCCATCAGTTATCTTGAATCACAGCTGACTCTGTTAGGTGTTCTGCCATTCTACATTTCACTCTGTTTGTGCAAAACCCAGATTTGGCTTAATGCTTTCTGACCTTTTGTGCAAGCTGGGTCATTTGCACAACGTTAGACAGGAGTAATAAACATTTAGCAGGATCCAGGTATAATTTATTGTGAAGTGTTGGTGCAGGTGATCCCTGACCACTCTTCCTAAGGCTTGTTACTCTAGAAATCAAAATCAAGTAAATTAGTTTATGCTGAAGAAAAATTAGGGCAAACTTGAAATGATAACGATACTATATTATTTCCTTTTATGGTACTTATTTCTTATAGAATGAAATATATGACTGTCAGGATTAATCTGAACAAAGAACATTGAAAATTTGCACCTAGGTTTTTGTGTTTAAAAAACCTCAATCTTGCATAAGGCATTAATTGTCAATCGCTATGTTGTATACCTAAAACTAATACATTGTATCAACTATACTTCAATTAAAAATTTCTCAAAATCTGTAGTTAGAATTTGATGTGAGCAATCAAATAGAAAAGGTAAAATCTGAAATTTTGAATGGCCTACTGTATTCAGAGATGTATTCCTAGGAAATTCAGTTTTACATTCCATGTAAAATAGATTTATTTATTTATTCATTTATTATTTATTTATTTATTTATTTATTTATTTATTATTTATTTATTTATTTATTTATAATTTTTTTTCATTGCAAAAAGGTGTTTGTATTAAAGCGCAGGGGCAGGATTCATGGGCAGAAAGCTTCAGAGGGATTGTGTAAAGCAATTGGTCATATACTTTTAAGCTGGAAGGAGGTAGAGACAAAGGAAGTTTCCAAAAGGATTTTCATGATAAACATTTTCAGACTTTGATTTTTATTAGAACTACCATTTATGTATAATATTTTATGTTTTCTAAAAAAGGAAGAATTAAAACAGTGTTCTGGTAAATATTCTAGTGGCTGTCAAAACACTCCAGTAGAAAAGTTAACATATATGCTAAGAGGAAATACAGGCAAATCCAAAATGTCTATATAAATTTTCATAATGTTATACATTAATATTTCTCAGGTCTACAGTATTCACTAATTTTTGTTCTGAAAATCAGGGAATATCTAGCCTCGATCTCCTCATAACCAATTTTGCTTCATGAATAGAGACTCATTTTCTCCCTAAACAAGTGATTTTCTGTTGTACCAAGCTTAATGAGGAGAATCCAGATAATACACTATTCTTGCCATTTTTAGTAGTATTTTCAACTGTTTTCCAGAAAAGCAAGTTTTATCCTTTTTTCCTTGATGGCACATCATATATCGACTGGATAATATATGTATAAAAATGTATTTCCTATACTTTGGTTTAACATTTATTTATTTATTTAAATTCAAGCTAGTTAACACATAGTGTAGTATTGGTTTCAGGAGTAGAAAACAATGATTCATATCTTGCATATAACACCCAGTGCTCATCCCAACAGATGCCCTCCTTAATGCCCATCACCCAGTTTGCCCACTCCCCCCACCTCCCCTCCAGCAACCCTCAATTTGTTCTCTATATTTAAAAGTCTCATAGTTTGCCTCCCTTTCTGTTTTAATCTTATTTTTCTTTTACTTTCCCTATGTTCACCTGTTTTGTTTCTTTTGTGGTTTTTTTTGCCTGTTTAGTTCTTTTTTTCTTTTTTTATTTTTTATTATGAAATTTATTGTCAAATTGGTTTCCATACAACACTCAGTGTTCATCCCAACAGGTGCCCTCCTCAATGCCCATCACCCACTTTCCCCTCCCTCCCCCCCATCAGCCCTCAGTTTATTCTCAGTTTTTTAAGAGTCTCTTATGGTTTGGCTTAAATTCCACATGTGAGTGAAATCATATGATATTTGTCTTTCTCTGACTTATTTCGCTTAGAATAATAAGCGTTGTTCCATCCACATTGTTGCAAATAGCAAGATTTAATTCTTTTTGATCTCTGAGTAGTAGTCCATTGTGTGTGTGTGTGTGTGTGTGTGTGTGTGTGTGTGTGTGTGTACATCTCCTCTTCTTTATCCATTCATCAGTCAATGGACATGACCTCTTTCCATAATTTGGCTATTGTTGAGAAGGCTACTATAAACATTGGGGTGCATGTGCTCCCTTTGAATCAGCATTTTTGTAGCCTTTGGATAAATACTTAGTAGTGCAATTTCTGGATCTTGGGGTAGTTCTATTTTTAATTTTTGAAGAACCTCCATACTGTTTTCCAGGGTGGCTGTACTAGTTTGCATTCCCGCCAACAGTGCAAAAGTATTCCCCTTTCCCCCCCATCCTGCATCCTCAACAATACCTGTTGTTTCCCGAGTTGTTAATTTTGGTCATTCTGAAAGGTGTGAGGTGGGATCTCATTGTGGTTTTGATTTATATTTCTCTGATGGTGAGTGATGTTGAGCATTTTTCATGTGTCTGTTAGCTATTTGAATGTCTTCTATGGAAAAGTGTCTATTTATGTCTTCTGCCCATTTCTTCAGTGGATTGTTTTTTGGGTGTTGAGTTTGATAAGTTCTTTAAAAGACTTTGGATGCTAACCTTTTATCAGATATGTCATTTTAAAATACCATCTTCCATTCCTTTGGTTGCCTTTTAATTTTGTTGATTGTTTCCTTCGCTTTGCAGAGGCTTTTTATCTTGATGAGTTCATGTTTGCTTTTGTTTCCCTTGCCTCCGGAGCCATGTCTATTAAGAAGTTGCTATAGGCAAAATCAAAGAGGTTGTTGCCTGTAGTCTCCTGTAGGATTTTGATGGTTTTCCATTTCACATTTAGGGTTTTCATCCATTTTGAATTTATTTTTGTGTATAGTGTAAGAAAGTGGTCCAGTTTAACTCTTCTGCATGTCACTGTCCTGTTTTCCCAGCACCACATGTTGAAAAGATTGTCTTTTTTCCATTGGATATTCTTTCCTGCCTTGTTGAAGATTATTTGGCCATACATTTGTGAGTCCATTTCTGGGTTCTCTATTCTGTTCCATTGATCCATGTGTGTGTGTTTTTGTGCCAGTACCATACTGCCTTAATGATACAGCTTGAAGTTCAGAATTTGATGCCTCCAGCTTTGGTTTTTCCTATACTTTGTTTTTAATATTTTTTTTGAATTTTATGATTTCCCCATTTTCTCTTTTCTTTTATTCAACAACTTTCATGTCAGGTTTAACAACTGCATCTGTAAGCTCACATGGTCTGTGTAATGCATAATTATTTGCACTTACTAAAAAACACCATTTCTTCTCTTACTGACCCTGAATGTACAAATATCTTGATACACCATGGTTATGAAACACCACCTTAGAGCTTGGTGTTTTATAACCATGGAGTATCAAGGTATTTGTACTTATGTATATGTATATGTACTTATTTGTATATGTATTTATGTATAGAAAAACAATACCAACTTGACTGAATAGACACAACAAATGGTGCCCACTACAGAGATAGCCTTGTCATTCTTCCTTTGCCTAAATAAGAGTGATGGCTTACCTATTAAGTCAGGATAAAGAGTATTGTTAGGGAAACCCTTGTTCTGGGAGGAGGGAGAGGAAGAGAGAGAAATACACACAAAGAAGTAAATAGAAAGAGAAAAATAAAGAGAAATTGGAATAATTTTCAAAGAAAGGAGGAAGTCAGATGGCATGCATTTGTATAATTGGAATCAAATAGTATAATATAATTCTACATGATCCATAAAAACAGATATCCTGGCCAATAGGGGTTGGGGTACAGGAATAGACAGAACAATTCCCTGAGTTCAAACATGCTGGAAATAGTTTGCTTTCTTACCAGAGGGAAGAGGCTTCACAATATACAGAACATTGGGTACAGCCCTCAGAAGAATCACACCTTATATTTCTCATTAGAAACCATGCATACCAGAAATAGTGAAAATAATTTTTTAAGGGTTAAAGAAAAATAAATCTAACCATAATTGTATATTTAGTTAAAATATCTTTCAAAGTAAAATAAAGACATTTTCAGATAGTAAAAGTTGAGATGATCTAGAGCTAACAGAATTGCCTTTAAAAAATTTAAAGAGACTTTTTAAACACAAAGAAAATTATACGAGATAAGAAATTGAATAGAGTTGACTTGATTTTTGACTACAGTTCTTGTGGGGGCCAATATACTTTTTTATTAAGTTTATTTATTTTAAGAGAGACAGAGAGAGTGAAAAGGAGAGAGACAGAGAGAGGTGGGGGACAGAGGATCTGAAGCATGCTCGATGCAGACAGCAGAGAGAGCAAAGCGGGGCTCGAACTCATGAACTACCAGATCATGACCAGGGCTGAAGTTGGACCCTCAACTGACTGAACCACCCAGGTGCCCCCATATACTTCTGATTCACCCGTATTCTTGAAATTTACACCACGCCCAATTTTCTACTTGGTAAGACCCTGAACTGAATGTCTTGGGTTTTTAAAAACTGCTGCTCAGCTTCTCAGCCTCTCAGCTGAAGGTATAAGCAGGAGGATTTTTAAAGTAGATGGTGTATGGGAACTCTGTACTTTCTACTCAATTTTGCTGTAAATGTAAAACTCTTCTAAAAAGTAAAGTCTATTAAAAATATTTTCCAGAATTTCAGTTTTACCCAAGAGGGTGACTCTAAGCATCTAACTTTCCATTATTAGAAATTATTTTTATTTTTATTAATCACTAAATATCCCTGTAAAACTAAATCTTACAATGGAAAATTACATTTCCCTCTTCTAATTCTTCTTCTTGAACATTACTTCTATTACTACCTTCCCATATTCTTGCCTTCTGGACACAATTGTAACATTTTTATACTGTGATTATGAAAATATTCTTCTGTGGGTTATATTTCCTTTAATTTATATTTTCTTTAATTTTTTTTACTTTTACTGTTTTTTAGAGTTAATAATTGTTACCAAACTCTTTCAGCCCTCTTTCTTGGAATACTTTGTCCTCTTATCTGGCCTGGTATCCTGGGAATTTTCTTCATCACTCCTTTTATTAGATTCTTTATATCCTGGATCTCATAGCTTATTTGTGGTTGAGTTTATTTTTATTTTGAGCAAAACACTGATTTCCACTTTGTTAGGAGAAAAACTACATGTAGCAACATTTTTGAGGTCTAGATATTTTAAAATACCTTTTAAAAATGAAAATAACAGACAAAAATACCTTGTACCTAATTGAGATATTTCTTTAGAAAGGTTTGACATGATTTCCCTGCAGAGTTTTGAAGCTAGTGTATTTACTGTCTTTTTTTTTTTTAATCTACTTTTGCTGTTGAGAATGCTATTACAATTCCTATTCACTGACATTTTTTTTCCTATTTCTTTCTCTTTCTGGAAATTTCTCTGTTACTATAAAAGTTTATAATAATGCAACTTTATATGCATGTATTTTTAAAGTTCATTGGCAGAATAATCAGTAATCTACTTCAACATGGTTGCTTATGTTTATAATTCTGAGAAACTTTCTTATTTGACTTATTCCCTTCTAGTTTTTTATTCTCAGTTCCTGGAATTCATATTTGTTGAATATGTGATTATTGTAGGGTGTGCACATTTTTTTTATTATTTCCTTTATCTTTGTTCTTTCATAGTATACAAATCTCTTAGAATTTAGGTCCTGACATCTTTCTCTTTGTCATACATTTAACATCTGAGAGATAATTATTATTTTCTCATTTTCTTCATTATACAATACTGTTCAGGTTTCATGGTAAGTAGCAACTTATCTCTCTGATTATGTTATATATATATTTAAAATATTTCTTTTATTTCCATGTCATTATTTCTTCCTGTTATGTTTGTCTTCTTCTCTTCCCACCTCTGTCCCTGCTCTCCTATTGAGGTCTTTATCTTTTATATTAAGTTATTTCCTCAACTAGCTGTGCTGATTAGCAGTCCAATCATATCTTAAACTAAAACACTAAGTAATTGGTTAGAAGCTCTTTGTAGATTGGTGTACTTAAGTGGCGGGGTTTTTTCATTGAATGTGCTAATGGAAACTCAGTTATTTTATTGAAATGTAAACAAATGTCAGAATATAAGGATGTCTTTGTCTGCTCAGACTCTCGAAGGAAGAAACCATCAGTTTTACATGTGATAAGATGTGTGTGTATGTGTATGTGTGCGTGTATGTCGAAATGAAAATGTCACATAGGCAGAAAGTGAGATGAGACTTTGAGGAATATTCCAATGTTCTTGGATATTTGCAGCAGAAGGGGGCTGCCTGGCACCATTCATTTAGTAAGCTGGATTTATTTAATACCTCTGTTTTCTCTAAAACATAATTGCCTGTCCTGTTATTCATGATATTCCTACATCTGGATGGTTTATACTTTGATAAATCCCCCTGTCTCTTGTTGGAAAGATTGGGGGTAGTGTGTGGTATGGGAGGGGGAATAATTGACTCATAACATGAGATGTGGAACAAATTTGGGAGCTAATTGCTTTTAGATTTTCAACTAATTTTTTAATGACTCCCTCATCTCTCACTTTCAGGGTACTTGATGCCTGAAATTCTGAGCCTTATCAGTGTGCTGCCTGTTTCAAAGATTTGCTTCTTCCTCTTGAAACCACTTAATGTTAAGCTTTCTCCACTTCAGGTGCTTCTTTAGACACTTTCAATATTCCAAAAGCTTGTTGATACCTTTAATCAATACTTTCTTCCTTTCATTTGTATTGAATATTGGGTTAATACTGGTTTATTGCTTCAATCTAATTTATGACTAATACAGGAAGGAAATAAAAATGTATTTCTAATACATTGTACTTCACCAGGAATCATATAGAATAAAGTTTACTCTTCATCCAAGCTTGAATCATTAATAATTTTATTTTTTTTTCTGGTAGCCAGTGACTTAAACTTACTGTTCTTGTACATTTTAAGTGCTAATTATTTGTAAACATATTTCAAAATACCTTTAGTTGATGTTCTATCCTTAATAAGAACATTCCATTTTGAGTAATCTGTACCAGACCGATTTTATTAGAAGAACCAAAGATAATTCAGCTGTTGAAGAGCCAAATATAAATGGTTACTATACTCAATCTATGCTCAAAAAGTAAGTTCTGATACAGAAGATGTGGTATTATATACAATGGAATATTATTTAGCCATGAGAAAGAAGGAAATCCTGTCAATTGTGACAACATGGAAGAATTTTAAGGACATTATGCTAAATGAAATAAATCAGACAGAGAAAGACAAAATACTATATGATCGAACTTAATATGTGGAATTTGAAAGCCAATCTCATAGCAATCAATAGTAGAGTAGTGGTTACCAGGTGCTAGGACAGGGGAAAATGGGGAGATGTTTGTCAAAGGTCACAAACTTCTAGTTGTAAGATGAATAAGTTCTGGGGATATTATAAACAACTTGGTGATTATGGATAACGATAATGTTTAATATACTGGAAAGTTGTTAAGAAAGCAGATCTCAAATATTCGGATTACAAAAAAAGAAATGATAGTTTTGTATTATGATATACATGTTAGCTAATGCTATGGTAGTAATCATTTTGCAGTATACAAATATATCAAATTGACACAAATACCTTGAACTTACACAATGTTATATGTCAATTGCATCAATAAAACTGGTAAGGGGAGTACAGTGCAATGTGATTATGTGAATATGAATATTAAAGGGAGAATATATATTTATATAATAAAATGTTTAAATATAAATGATCAAAAGGGACTACAAGAGAAAGATATGGAATAAAATAAGTCCTTATCTTTGTTATCTTTTAGATTATGAAATGGATTTTCTGTAAAGATTGTGCAATCCCAGTAATTCCATATTTTTCATCAGAGAGAAGGCTATGAGTTGAGCCAAGTGTAGTCTAAGTCTATGATGATATGTATCTCAGAGTTTTGTTAGAACTTTATGCTGTGTTTAAACTTTTATATTATGCAAGAGGACATGGTTTGGTTTGGTAAAACTATGAGCTGATAAAATTTGCAAAGTGATGAATAGTTTATCTTTTCCAGCAAGGAACTAGAGGACTTCTTTTTCATAATTAAGCTCACATTGAGTAAAAATTCAATTTCAGTGATTTCAATATGTCATTCTTCCTAAACCAAACTTCATTTATTATATGTCAAAAACCATTGTGAATGTGTACATTAGGAGTACAGCATTTTACTGACTGATCCATTGCTTAGTACATGAACTTGTGAAAAGAAAATTAGGGTCGTAATTATTCTATATCCAATTAGAAAATTGTTTTTGTATAAGTAAAAAATAAATAATTCTTTTTTATATTCCATATATTTTAAAAGAATGTTTAACAAATAAAATGAATTTAAAGTATAAAATGCTTAAAAATAATGTCTAGTTTTCTTTACCTTAAAACATATTAAAAACTTCTTTTCCCATCAAAGAAACATCCTACAATTTATATATCAATAGGAATTTTGTACAATTATTTGTTTTCACATTAGTAATTTGAATGACTTTTTAGATAATGGAGCTCAGATGTTTTTGCACTAGGAGAGTTAAATGTAAACTTATTTTTATGCATTTATTAAAACTTAGTATTCTGATTTTGCATGACTTATTTTTAAATGATACAGAATCTGTAACTTATAGAGTATTATGTGCTTCTTATTATTTTTTTTTCATTATCTGCATTTCAAATGATCTCTTCAATGATTAATGTTCTCAAATATTTCCCTTACTGTTTTACTAAGGCAGAAGTCTGAAGTATTCTCCAAATTCATAATTCTCTAAATTCATATTCCACCATTTCTTCACAGGATCCTTCCATCCAGTTTTTAAAATATCACTTCTTTTGTGAACAAAACATGAAATTTCTCACTTCTATATATTGTCAAAATGCCTAGGTAATACTCATTAAATATTTGATGAGTGAACTAAAGACCTGAGTGATATTTGGCTTCATTATCCTCCCTTTTGTAAAATGTTTGCTGATCTATTACTTAGCTGCCTAACTTTCTTCTGTTCCTGTGACACTTTGAATTTACACCAGTGTGGTGCTTATATATTCTTAAAGCTAATTGTGTATGAATTTATCACTAACCACCTCTAGACTATATACGTATAATTTGATGTTATCTTTTATCTGTCTTTAAATTGCTTACATTATGGTGTCGTTAGTTTCAGTTATTGATTACTAAATAGCACATTACTCCAAAATTCATTGACTTAATCCATTCTAAAACGTAGTGTCTTAAAACATTAGCCATTATATTTCCTCCTATTGTCTGGAATTCAGAAGGATTTAATAAAGATGGATTTTCTCTGCATCTCATTGAGGCTGAGGCAGTGTTATGGCCTGATATGTCTGACCGTACAGTTAGGATGGCTGAAATGCTGAGTACTCTGTACTATGGTCAGTTATCCTTAAAATTGCTCTCTCCTTGTGATTTTGCATCTCTTATTCTTCAGGGCATTTATCTCTGTCTGGACTCCCCACTGTGACAGTATAGGTTTCTTTATGAGTTGGTTGAGGCTTCCTAAGAGCTTAAGAAAAGAAGTTGCAAGGTTTCTTAAAACTTAGTCACCTGCCCTTATTCTACTTGTAAAAGCAAATCACAAGGCCATCCCATATCCGTTGTGGGAGAAATAGATTCTACTTGTTGATTGGAGATTTGCAGATATCATTGCCAAAGGGAGAAATTGTTGCACTATCTGTAAACAATCTTCCACAGGCACTTAATGCTCATTAATTTACTGCTTAGATGATTGTTCTCATTTGAAAAAGAGAAGTTTTGAATAGTTGATTTTTAAGATACATTACTGCTCTAAAATATTGGATATGCACTTTGGACCTAAAGGATACTTTTATAAATAAGAAGTATGATTTTCTCTATATATATTTTTTTCTAGTACAGCTCCTGGCTACTTTTCTGAAAAGGCTAATAAATAAACCAAGATGGTGATAAAGAGAACATCATTCTTAAGTTTTAATAAAAATTAAAAGTAAATATTCTGAATTTGCAAAAATTACTTTGGAGTTATTCTTCTATCTCCATTGGTATAACTCAGTGAAAATGGCTTCTCTACTTTCAAAATTAACCAGTTTTTTTTTTTAATTTTTTTTTTCAACGTTTATTTATTTTTTGGGGGGACACAGAGAGACAGAGCATGAATGGGTGAGGGGCAGAGAGAGAGGGAGACACAGAATTGGAAACAGGCTCCAGGCTCTGAGCCATGAGCCCAGAGCCCGACGCGGGGCTCGAACTCAAGGACCGCGAGAACGTGACCTGGCTGAAGTCGGCGCTTAACCAACTGCGCCACCCAGGCGCCCCCAAAATTAACCAGTTTTGACATACTATTCCACTAAGAATTGTGTTGTCAATCCAACTTACACTAGATAAATTAACAAGCAAGAAAAAGCAAAATAGTTTAACTCATTGAAGACTTTTAATATTGGTGTATGCATTCTTTTCCTAGTGTACATATAGATGTTTTATATAGAAAACTTTTTAATGCATAAATCATGTATACTTATAATTATAGAATGAAAACTAGGTGTGATGTGATAATGATTCTTTTTTATTAACTGTCTACAGTTATGTACACATTCAATAAAAAACATGTATGTTTTTACTGCTTCTTTTTCAGTTTTCACTGTATTATGTTTATTCCGGTTATATTTGTTAAGAAATATTTTTGGGAAGACTACTGAATTAATTTATAAATTTGGGCTTGTGTTTTGTATATCCTTTTAAATGTTATCCTAGTAATTATTTTTAGTGCATTAAAAATATTGGTGTGTTACAAGTATGAAAATATTTTTCTTTACATTCATTAATATGAGGACCTTTATGTTGGAATGCTTCCAAGCGGGGACAATGAGGAGTAGACACAAATCTTACAGTACCTAACTGTTCTTGAGTGATTACTTCTTCCTCATAATTCATTATTATTCATTTTATGAACAATGGCTTCTAAGAGGAGAAAATTTAAAAAGATTGACTTCTGGTCTCACCCATCCTAAAAATGAGTTCTATGGCTTTTTTACTCTATTGGAAAACAAAAAAAAAAATGTATTGATCCGTACATCCCAGTTGACAAATAAGTAGAAAGTGGGATATGATTTAGAAGAAATTATTCCCTAAAGAAATGCCACCTAAACTAGAATTTATGTTTCATACGTTGTCTCCTTGTTAATACAGTATTTTAGGCTCTATTTCAGATGATTATTTTTCACATGTCATACAGGTAAATCGCTGGTTCACAATTTTACAGAACCCTCTTTCTGGTGACCTTAACGTCTTTACATGTGTTTTCTAGAAGAAACAGATGTTAGGAAAGTCAGACAGCAATTGAGTTACTTGACAGAATATAAAGCCCAATATTTTAGGATTGATTTAAACCTCGGCTAACAGAACTATTTACTCGCAGATTTAAGATATAGAAGAGACTAGGAGTTTGTCCCATTAATCTGAAGAAATCTTTACTTGAAAACTGTCCGTTCCTATTGATATGTCAGTATCAATTCAGAAGGAACACACTGCTTGCATGTCTAGCAGGAAGTAGACTGCAAAGGTACAGTTGTTCCCTGTTATTCTTCTTTATATATTTTGTCTATTACTCTCTATTTGGCTAAATTTTTTTTCTTGTTTTTGCTTTTTAAACCAATGATATTTCTATTATATATTAAGTAGAATGTAATCATATAATCTCTTTAGACTTCATTATTATCATGATAAATTTCATAGTTATACGAAAATATTTTTTAAGTCACTGGGCTAATGTGCAATTCTGAACAGAAATGTTTACTATATATTTGTCAGAAGTTGGTATGATAAATTTTCCAAAAAGGTGTGAATTCTAAATTAAAAATGGTATGAAATTTTTTTCCTGTGGTAAAGATGCAGTAGACTGAAAAAGACAAATCTTTTGAAAGCATAGTTCCATGGTAATAAGTATTGTTATACAACATGACTCAACATAATTTTTTTTAATAGACTCCATTTTTTTAGAATAGTTTTAGGTTCACAGCAATACTGAGCAGAAAGTACAGAGGTTTCCCATATACTCCATGGTCCCACACATGTACAGCATCTCCTGCTATCAGCATCCTGCACTGCCATGGTACACATCATTATCACCCAAATATCAGTTTATATTAGGGTTCACTGTCAATTTTGCAAATTCTGTGGCTTTGTACAAATGTATATTGATATCTATGCATCATTAGAGTATTATACAGAGTATTCTCTAAATTCCTCTGTGCTCTGCCTATGCATTCCACTTTATCCCCAACCCCTGATCTTGTTGCTGTCATCATAGTTTTGCTTTTTCCAGCAAATATATGGTTGGAATTACAACCATATGTAATGTATGTAGCCTTTTCACACTAGCGTCTTTCATTAAGTAATACGAAGTTAAGTTTCCTCCATGTCTTTTCCTGGCTTAATAGTCTGTTTCTTTTTACCACTGCATAATATTCATTACCTGGATGTACCACAG
The DNA here is from genome assembly GCF_016509475.1 of Prionailurus bengalensis. NCBI lineage: Eukaryota > Metazoa > Chordata > Mammalia > Carnivora > Felidae > Prionailurus > Prionailurus bengalensis. Next base: position 149,239,995 of record NC_057343.1, on the reverse strand, counting down.
TTTGCTTATTAATTCGCTAACCAATATGAAAGGCATATTGGTTGCTTCCGAGTTTCACAAATTATGAATAAAACTGCTATAAACATCTATATGCAAGCTTTTCCATGGACTTAAGTTTTCAACTCCTTTGGAAATTACCAAGGAGCACAATTGCCAGAGCATATGGTAAGAGTATGTTTTATGTTCAGTTTTCTAAGAAACCACCAAACTTTTCCAAAATAAACATACCATTTTTCTCCAGCAATGAATGAGAGTTCATGTTTTTCTACAACCTTGCTGAGATTTGGTGTTATCAGTGTACTGGATTTTGGCCACAATTCTATAAGATGTGTAGCTGTATCTCTTTATTGTTTTAATTTACATTTTCCTGATAACATATAAAGTGGAGAATCTTTTTGTATGCTTATTTGCCATCTGTCCATCTTTGATGAGGTATCTGTTTAAGATCTTTGATCAATTCTTTTAAAAAGGGGTTGTTTGTGTCCTTACTGTTGAATTCTAAGCATTCTTGGTATTTTTTAGGACACAGGCCTTTATCAGATATGTCATTTACAATTATTTTTTCCCCAGTCTATGGCTTGTCTTCTTCCTTCTCTTGCTATTGCCTTTTATAGAGAAGTTTGTAATTTTTTTAAGTTTTTTTTTTAATTCCAGTTGGTTAACATATAGTGTAATATTAGTTTGAGTTACACAATTTAGTGATTCAACACTTACATAAGACACCTGGTATTCATCACAAGTGCACTCCTTGATTCCCATCACCTATTGCACCCAATCCCCCCTCCCATCTCCCCTCTGGTGACCATCAGTTTGTTCTCTTTAGTTAAGAGTCTGTTTTTGGTTTGGCTCCCTCTTTTTTTTTTTGTCCTATGCTTATTTGTTTTGTTTCTGAAATTTGTTATTTTAATGAAATCTAACTTATCAATTGTTTTATGAATTGTGTTTTTGATTTTCTATCTATTAAGTCATCACCAAATACAAGGTCATTTAGGTTTTCTCATTTGTCATTTAGGAGTTTTGTAGTTTTGCATTTTATATTTAGGTCTATGATCCATTTTAAGTTTTGTGAACAGCTAGATTGTATAGGCTTATTTTTTTAACAAGAATTTCCAGATTTTCCAGCATTACTTGTTGAAAAACTATTTTTTCTCCATTGTATTGCTTTAGCTTTTTTAACAGATCAGCTGATTGTATTTATATGGGCCTCTTTCTCTGTTCTGTTTCATCATTTTATTTGTTTATTTTTTTACCAGTACTACCTATCTTGATGATTGAGGTTTTCTAGTAAGTTTTGAACTTAGGTATTGTCAGTCTTCTCACATTGTTGTTTTCCTTCAATATTGTGTCAGCTAATCTGGACTTTTTGCCTCTCCATATAAACATTGAACTAAGTTTGTTTCTATTCATGAAATAACTTGCTGATATTTTGTTTGGGATTTCATTGAATCTACAGATAAAAGTGGGAAGAGCTAATATCTTGACAGTGTTGACTCTTTCTATCCATGAACATGGAGTATTTCTATACTTACTTAGTTCTTATTTCATCTGTTTCATCAAATTTTGTAGTAAAATTTCTTTAAAAATATTTCCCTATCCACCTAAGGATTTATGAAAAATGGACTTTTATGAACACACTATAAGAAATGATTGTTATTTATAATGTGTTTTCCCACTAAAATTTGAAAGGAACTAACTGGAAAAAGAATGTACTAAGTCAAATAGTATTCAGAAGAGAGATAGTAAAAATTGATTTTTCACATTCATAAAATCTTGTAGAGACATTTCAAAAATTAGACAACTTAATCCTGACTCATATCTGTCAAATTCTCTCTCTCTCTTTTTTTTTTTTTAACGTTTATTTTTGAGAGACAGAGCACAAGCAGGGAAGGTGCAGAGAGAGAGAGGGAGACACAGAATCCGAAGCAGGCTCCAGGCTCAGAGCTGTCAGCACAAATCCCGATGTGGGGCTCAACTCAGGAACTGTGAGATCATGACCTGAGCTGAAGTTGGATGCCTAACTGACTGAGCCATCCAGGTGCTCCTGTCAAATTCTCTTCTAATAGAACAATGAAAAGAGATTTGACTAAATGGATAAATTTCAAAATAAATAAATTTCAAACTTCACAAGTATTTTTTCTACCACCACCAATTTATTTATCAATTTATGCTCAAGTTCATAATATAATTTTCTAGAGAAATGTATAAAGTTTAATTGGGTGTTTTAAATATTAAATATGAAGAAAATACAATTTTAGCACTTGAATTTTCAACCAGATAACATCTTGAGATAAATTTCATAACTATATGTTTTCATGCTGTTTTATGAAATATTTGATGACTTTTTGTAGAACAAATACAATACAATTACAATAATTTTAAAAGAAATTAGAAATATGTAGCAAAGCAGTCCAAAATAACTTCTATATTTTCTTTTCAAAAGAAAGTTTATATTGTTCACCACAAAAGAAGTGAACTGAAGTTCACAATTAAACATTCATTTCTCCCTACATAATGTGAATTCTTCACACGAGTCAATTTTTACACCTTGTAACTTTTCTTTCATGACTGTACATAAAATATTCCAATTCCATGAACTGTACTACACTTCAATATCTCTTTGTTTCTGACGTTATTGGATATTTCTTCAGTCCCCCTATTTTTGCTTTAATATTTGAATTATTGTCATCATTAACATTCTTGACCACTCCCTTTGTCTTGAAATAATCCTCCCTTAGCTTTTTATCACCATACTCTCCTAGTTGTCATGTTATTTCCCAGATAACTCTTCCTTTTTGGCAAACTTTTCTTCCCCTCAAATTCTTTAAATGCTAGTGACATTGACATTCAGTTTCCTTTGGTGTTTTTGTTACATATCCATTCAAAACAATCAAATATTGATTCTTATGATATTTAGATATCGTTTTCTCATATCAAGATACTTTTCCACCAAAATTTTTAAAAATACCTTTATAGTTTAATTCATATTATATATTATCTAGAGCGTATTTTGTTTCAAGGTAGGAGATAGAGATCTAGCTTTATAATTCCTCCAAATAGGTAATTAGCAGAAAGGGATATAAAATCCAATATATAGTGATAATTATTTTTGAGCTCCCTTGTATTTTGTTGATCTGGCTGATGATTCCTTTCCATTATCTCTTTGTGTGTGTGTGTGCATGTGCGTGTGTGTGTGTGTTTAGGTTTTTTTCTTGATTCTTTTTAATCATAGTATATTTGTGGGTATTTGATGTTGATGATGATCATGTTCTGTGTTCCTGTCTACATCTTGTTAATTATCTTACAACCTTCTGATTATGACTCCATTATCACAAGATTAGGGCTCAGAACAAATTCTATTATCATGTGCTCTCATTGTTCCCTACAATTAATTCTTCCTTACAACACTTACTACCATTGAAATGTTATACAAAGTAATAGAACTCTTTGACATCCATTTACCTCTTCATACTAAGCTTTATTGAGGCTAGAACCATACCTCATTTTTTGAATTTGTCCTCAGTTTCTACTGCATTGCCTGGTATTGGGTAGATACTGAATAACTTTGTTGAATAAATGATGTAGATCTGTCGCACTTTCTTGACATGACATTGCAGAAGTACTGTGTTTAAGTGATCAAAGGAAATGAGCTTCTTTTTAAGATTTTGTATATATGTTCAAATTAGTAACAACATGGCATGAATAAAACATGAATTACTATCTCATTCGATAAATGAGAAAAACTAAGAATGATTAATTAGTCCAATGAAATTCCACTCTCAAGTAAAATATTCTAGTAGCTAAAACTGTTATTTAATGTAAAACAAAGCTTTTAAAAATTCCAATTAAATTTCTTATTCATAAAGCATTCACTAAATTATTGAAAATCAGTTTTTAGGGGCGCCTGGGTGGCACAGTCGGTTAAGCGTCCGACTTCAGCCAGGTCACGATCTCGCGGTCCGGGAGTTCGAGCCCCGCGTCAGGCTCTGGGCTGATGGCTCAGAGCCTGGAGCCTGTTTCCGATTCTGTGTCTCCCTCTCTCTCTGCCCCTCCCCCGTTCATGCTCTGTCTCTCTCTGTCCCAAAAATAAATAAACGTTGAAAAAAAAAAAAGAAAATCAGTTTTTAGAAACTATTACAAATCTCTTATTAATGTTGTTTTAAAGTGGACTATTTCCCTAAAATTACCTCTTTACTACATGGTTAATCTGTATTTTATTCAATTAGTTGTGTTTTACCTAAAACTTTATCTGAAAAACAAAAATAATTATTCAGAAAGTTTTAACTTAGTAATTTTTCTTTCATAAAGTGATCTCCTATAATCTCCTCTCCCAAATATTCACATCTTATATTTCAGTAAATGGGATATATTTTTAAAATCTTATTAGTGCACCGATATTGAAGTTGTTTCATTTTTTAATTAATAGATTTTATTTTTAGAAATGTTTTAAATTTGGGGCACCTGGGTGGCTCAGTTGAATTAGCATCCGACTTTAGGTCATGATCTCACGGTTCATGAGTTCAAGACCCACATCAGGCTCTGTGCTGACAGCTTGGAGCCTGGAGCCTGCTTTGGATTCTGTGTCTCTTTCTCTCTCTCCTTCTCTCCCTTTCCAGCTTGCTCTCTCTCTATTTCTCTCTCTCAAAACTAAATAAATATTAAAAATGTAAAAAAAGAAATATTTTACATTTATCAAAAAGTTGAGTAGAAAGTTGAGACTTCTCATATTCTTCCTTTTCTCTACCCACCACCCCTACACACCATTTTTCATATTTTTAACAACTTGAATTACTGTAGTGTATTTGAAGAATTGCAAAGAAAATTGAAAAAGCATTATTAATACTCTGTTATTAACTAAAGTCCAAGGTTTATATTAGGGTTTACTCTTTGTGTTGTATAGTTGTGTGGGTAAAAAAATGGATGATGTCATATACTCATCATTACAGTATCATATCTAAGAATCCCCTTTGCTTCACTTACTCATTCTTCTCTCTCTGTTCCCTCAAATCCCTGGTAACCACTGATCTTGTTATTGTCTCTAGTTTTGCCTTTTCCAGAAGGCAATATAATAGGAATCATACAGTCTTTTCAGACTGGCTTCTGTCACTAACTATTATGTATTTAAAAGTCCTCCATATCTTTCCATGGCTTGATAGCTAATCTTTTTATAAACTAAATAGTATTCCATTGTATGGATATACCATAGTTAATTTACCCATTAACCTTTTGAAGGACATCTAGGTTTCTTCCAAATTTGGGCAATTGTGAATAAAGTTGCTATAAACATAAGTGTGCATGTTTTTGTGTGGACATTAAATTTTCATCTCATTTGGATAGATACAAAGGAGCTCATTATCTGGATCATAATGTAAGCAATGTTTATGAAAGTGTCAGCTTGTTTTCCAAATGACTGTACCATTTTGAAATCCCACTGGCAACGAACGATAGTTTGTGTTCTAGAAATCCTCATCAGCATTTGATGTTGTTAGTGTTTTGGACTTTTATTTTTCTGTTAAGTGTGAAGTGGTATCTTGTTTTAACATGCAATTGCCTAATAACATGATGTTAAGTTTTTGTTTTATTTTGTTTTTTAATGTTTATTTGCTATCTGTATATCTTTTCTGAAGAGGTGTCTGTTCACATCTTTGGTCCACTTATTATAATTGGATCATTTTTGTCTTTTTGAGTTTTAAGGATTCTTTGTATATTTAGGATAAAAGTGCCTTAATTAGGTACATTTTTGTAGATATTTTCTACTAGTCTACAACCCCATTTTTAATTCTCTTGACAATAACTTTCATAAAAGAGTTTTGTAATTTTAATGGAGTCCAATTTATCAGCTTTTTCTTTCACAGATCCTATTTTAGGCATTGTATCTAAAAAGTCATCATCAAGCCCAATGTCACCTATATTTTCCTTTATGTTACCCTTTAAGAGTTTATAGTTTTATAATTTCAGTTTAGGTCTGGGATCCATTTTGAGTTAATTCTTCTGAATGATTAAAGTTTTATGTCTAAATTTATTTTTTTTAACTTACGCATGCCTGGTTGTTTCAGCAAATTTTTTTGAAAAGACTATCCTTCCTCCATCAAATTGCTTGCTCTTTTACCAAAGTTCATTTGGCTGTAATTGTGGTGGTCTATTTCTAGACTCTATTCATTTCCATTGATCTTTTTGTCTATTTTTCTCCCATACCAAGCTATCTTGATTACTGTAGCTTTATATTAAGTCTTGAAATTAGGTAGTGCCAGTCCTCAAAATTTGTTTCTTCCTCTTCAGTATGGTATTGGTCATTCTGTGTCTTTTGCCTTTCCATATAAACTATAGTTATGGTTGCCAATATCTACCCAATAAGTGACTGGGATTTTGAATGACATTGCATTGAATCTATAATCAAGTTGGGAAGAAATGACATATTAATGATATTTTCCTCCTATCCATAATCATGGGCTATGTCTTCATTTATTTAGTTTTTTTTCATTCACTTTATAAATTTTTTAATGTTTATTTACTTTTGAGAGAGAGAGAGAGAGAGAGAGAGAGAGATTGAGTGGTGGAGGGGCAGAGAGAGAGGGAGACACAGAATCTGAAGTAGGCTCCAGGCTTTGAGCTGTCAGCACAGAGCCCAACGTGGGGCTTGAAACCAAGAACCATGAGATCATGACTTGAGCCACAGTCAGATGCTTAACTGACTGAGCCACTAAGGGACCCCTCTTTCATTCACTTTTTATAATTTCACTCTGATTACCTAAATATTTATCTTTGTGATTTATATGTAATGATATTCTATTTCCAGTTGATAACTGCAGATATATAAGACATAACTTGCACATAAAATACACCCTGAAAACTTTTTATAATCACTTATTGGCTCCAAGAATATATATATTTTATTATTTTGGATATTGTACATAAACATATCATCTAAAGATAGTTTTTATTGGTTTCTTTATAATCTTTATTCTTTTTTATATCCTTTTTAAAAATCGTGTTAGCTAGGACTTTTCAGTAGTGTTGAGCAGAAGGCATGAAAAAAGCATCCTTGTCTTGGCTTTGGTCTTAGAAAAAAGCATATATGCACCATAAAGTATTGTGTTAACTGTAGGACTTTTTTTTTTATTTTTTGGTGGATGTTATTTATTAAGTTGATTTGGTCATGTTGTATAATTCTTTATAAATTGTTACATTTGATCTGCTAATATTTTATTGGGAATGTTCATGTGATGTATTGGTATTTAGTTCTCCTATTCTGTAATTGTTTTATCTGGTTTAATTTTAGGGTAATACCAGCCTTATAGAATGAGTTAATTTTTTTTCTGCTTCTGTTTTCTGAAAGAGATTATGTATACTTAGTATGACTTCTTGCTTAGATGTTTCATAGACTTCCCCCGTGACACCATTCAGGCCTGGTGCTTTCTGCTTTGGAAGGCTATTAATTATTGAATCACTTTCTTGGAGGCTAATTCAGGTTATCTGTTTCTCCTTTTATGAGTTTCTCTGGCTTATGTATTTGAAGACCTTGGTCTGTTTCGTCAGTTTTCATATTTGTGAGCATAAATTTTTTCATAATATTTCTTTATTATGTTTTTTGTTCATGAAATCACTATAGACTCTTTCATTTCTGCTATTAGTAATGTATGATTTTTTGTTTTATTTTTTGATTAGTCTGACTTGATATATATCAGTTTTATTATTATTTCATAGAACCAACATTTAGTGTTATTGTTTTTTTCTATATTAATTTCATATTTTCAATTTCATGGATACCTGATTATTTTATTTTATTTTTCTTCTTGCTCTGGATGTAATTTTCTCTTACTTGTCTACTTTACTATGGAAGAAGATTAAATTATCAACCTTAGATTGCTGTTTTCTAAAGTCTTTACTTAATGTTATAATTTTTCCTTAAAGCACTGTGTTATCCACATTCTTCACATTTTTATATACTTTTTTCATTCAGTTTAAAATATTTTTTTTTCAAATTCTTAATTGACCTAGAGTTTTTCGATGTATTAGATGACCTTCTGGCTATTTTTCTGTTAATGATTTCTAGTTTAATTCTATTGTGGTCTAAGAGAATATTTTGTATGTTCTTTTTCTTTCTAAAATTGTTAAGATAATTTTATGGCCCAGAATGTAGTTATCTTGGTGATTTCCCTGAGTGCTTGAAGAAAATGTATATTCTGTTGTTGGATGAATTTTTCTATAAATGTCAATTAGATTCATATGATTGGTGTTGATAGTCATTTCAACTATAAGCTTATTGGTTTTATGATTATTGGATATCCATTACTAACAAAGGGATGTTGAGGTCTCCAGCTACAAAAATGGATTCATCTATTTCTTATTTAGGTTTCATTTGTTTTTGCTTCACGTATTTTGACACTCTGTTGTCAGGTACATACACATCATTTTGTATATTTGGTAAATTGATCCCTTTATTATTATGTAATACTCCTCTTTATCTCTGATAATGTTTCCTTAGTCTAAAGCTAACTTTGTCTGAAATTAATATAGCTAATCTGGCTCCTTTTGATTAATATTATTATGTTTTATCTTTTTTCATCATTTTGTTTTTAATTCTATCTGTGTCTTTAAAGCAGACTTCTTATAGTCAACATATAGTTGAGTATTTTGGTTTTATCCAATGACAATTATTGTCTTTTAATTTGCATTAATCACATATAAAGTGATTATTGATGTAAAGTTGGTTTAATGTCTACCCTATATGTAACTGTTTTTTATTCATCATCCTTGTTCTTTGTTTCTTTTTGTCTTCAAGTCCTTCCGCCTTTCTGATTTTAATTCAGCATTTTAAATAATTGCATTTTCTGTTCTTTTTTTTTTAGCCTATCAGTTGTACTTTAGGATATTTTTAGTGTTTTTTTTTTAGAATTTACAATACACATTTACAACTAATCTAAGTCTACTTTCAAATAACACTTCATGAATGAGGAAGCTACCTTAAAACTATATTCCTTGTTCTCACCTTTCTCCTGTATTATTGTTTTCATTTGTTTCACTTATGTTAAGCTATGATCATCAAATACAGTTTGCTATTATAATTTGAAAAAAAATTATTCTGTGTTATATCAATTAAGAATATGAAAAATATTTGATTCTATCTTCAATGATTCCTTCTCTCACATATTTCCTTTCTTCATGTAAATCTAAGAGTCTGACTTAAAATTTTCTTTTCTCAGAATAGCCTTTTTTAATATTTTTTTCTTGATAGATCTGTTGATAACAAATTCTTTCAATTTTTGTTTGTCTGAAAAAGTATTTTTTCCTTCACTTTAGAGGGATAATTTTACTGAATACAGAATTTTGGTGTTTTTGTTTGTTTTCCTTTTCTAACACTTTTAATATTTTACTTTTCTGTTCTCCTATTTGCATGGTTTTGGAAGATAACTTGTATGTAGTTCTTATCCTTGTTCCTCTATCAGTAAGCTTTCTACCCCTTCCTAGATTTTAAAGATGTTTATCTTTGTCTTTGATTTTTTGCGTTTTGAAAATAATACACCTAGGTGTAAGTTTTTTGGATTTTCCTGTTTGGTGTTTTTGGAACTTTCTGGATCAGTGGTTTGGTGTCTGTCATTAATTTAGGAAAACAATGAGACATTTTTATGTCAAGTATTTGTTCCTTTTTTTCTTCTCCTATGTTTTTATATTCTCAGTACATGCATATTAGACTTTTGTAACTGTCCCTCAATTCCTGGAAACTCTATCCATTCATTTATTTGTTTGTTTGTTTGTCTATCTATCCACCTATCTATCCATCTCTCTAACATTCATCTTTCTCTTTGTTTTCAGTTTGGGAGGTTATTTTTTATTTTCTTAGAGAGAGTGTGTGTGTGAGTGGGGAATAGGGCAGAGGGAGAGAGAAAGTGAGATTTTAACAGACTCCACACTAAGGGTGGACTCTGACACAGGGCTCGATCCTACAACCTTCAGATCATGACCTGAGCCAAATCAAGAGTCAGATGCTTAACTGACTGAGACACCAAGGCACCCCTGGGAAGTTCATACTGGCATATCTTCTAGGCTATTTATTCTTTCCTTGGCTGTGTCCAGTCTACAAGTGAGCCCCTCAAAGGCAGTGTCCATTTCTATTATAGACTTTTTGATTTCTATGATACCCTGTTGATTCTTCCTTTGAGTTTTCCTCTCCATGATTACATTACCCTTCTGAATTTCTCATGTTGTCCAATTTTTGTTGTTGTTTTTGTTAGAGCTCTTACCATGTTAATCATTGTTATTTTAAGACTCCATTCTGATAATACCAAAATCTCTTCCAATGTCAAAATCTCTTCTGAGTCTGGTTCTGATTATTGCTTTGTATCTTCAAACTTTTTAAAAATGTCCCTTTTAGGTTGCTTTGTGACTTTTTCATAAAGCTTGACATGATTGTCTAGTGAAAGAAACTGTGGTAAGCAGTGTGAGGTTTTATGTTTATCTGGCTAAAAGGTAGGTTATGTACACTGTTTTCTGTAGAGGTAGGTATTAGGAGCTAAATTCCTATTAACATCCTAGTCTCTCATGGTGTCTTGAGTTTTTCTAGAGACTCTTTTTAAAGCAGTTCTTCTAGATATTATACAAGGACCTGAATGATGTGGTAAAATGTGGGGAGAGGAAAAACAATCTATAATTCTTTTTTCTTTAATATATGAAATTTATTGACAAATTGGTTTCCATACAACACCCAGTGCTCTTCCCAAAAGGTGCCCTCCTCAATACCCATCACCCACCCTCTCCTCCCTCCCACCCCCCATCAACCCTCAGTTTGTTCTCAGTTTTTAACAGTCTCTTATGCTTTGGCTCTCTCCCACTCTAACCTCTTTTTTTTTTTTTCCTTCCCCTCCCCCATGGGTTCCTGTTAAGTCTCTCAGGATCCACATAAGAGTGAAACCATATGGTATCTGTCTTTCTCTGTATGGCTTATTTCACTTAGCATCACACTCTCCAGTTCCATCCACGTTGCTACAAAAGGCCATATTTCATTTTTTCTCATTGCCACGTAGTATTCCATTGTGTATATAAACCACATTTTCTTTATCCATTCATCAGTTGATGCACATTTAGGCTCTTTCCATAATTTGGCTATTGTTGAGAGTGCTGCTATGAACATTGGGATACAAGTGCCCCTATGCATCAGTACTCCTGTATCCCTTGGATAAATTCCTAGCAGTGCTATTGCTGGGTCATAGGGTAGGTCTATTCTTAATTTTCTGAGGAACCTCCACACTGCTTTCCAGAGCGGCTGCACCACTTTGCATTCCCACCAACAGTGCAAGAGGGTTCCCGTTTCTCCACATCCTCTCCAGCATCTATAGTCTCCTGATTTGTTCATTTTGGCCACTCTGACTGGCGTGAGGTGATACCTGAGTGTGGTTTTGATTTGTATTTCCCTGATAAGGAGCGACGCTGAACATCTTTTCATGTGCCTGTTGGCCATCCGGATGTCTTCTTTAGAGAAGTGTCTATTCATGTTTTCTGCCCATTTCTTCACTGGGTTATTTGTTTTTTGGGTGTGGAGTTTGGTGAGCTCTTTATAGATTTTGGATACTAGCCCTTTGTCCGATATGTCATTTGCAAATATCTTTTCCCATTCCGTTGGTTGCCTTTTAGTTTTGTTGGTTGTTTCCTTTGCTGTGCAGAAGCTTTTTATCTTCATAAGGTCCCAGTAATTCACTTTTGCTTTTAATTCCCTTGCCTTTGGGGATGTGTGGAGTAAGAGATTGCTACGGCTGAGGTCAGAGAGGTCTTTTCCTGCTTTCTCCTCTAAGGTTTTGATGGTTTCCTGTCTCACATTTAGGTCCTTTATCCATTTTGAGTTTATTTTTGTGAATGGTGTGAGAAAGTGGTCTAGTTTCAACCTCCTGCATGTTGCTGTCCAGTTCTCCCAGCACCATTTGTTAAAGAGGCTGTCTTTTTTCCATTGGATGTTCTTTCCTGCTTTGTCAAAGATGAGTTGGCCATACGTTTGTGGGTCTAGTTCTGGGGTTTCTATTCTATTCCATTGGTCTATGTGTCTGTTTTGGTGCCAATACCATGCTGTCTTGATGATGACAGCTTTGTAGTAGAGGCTAAAGTCTGGGATTGTGATGCCTCCTGCTTTGGTCTTCTTCTTCAAAATTCCTTTGGCTATTCGGGGCCTTTTGTGGTTCCATATGAATTTTAGGATGGCTTGTTCTAGTTTCGAGAAGAATGCTGGTGCAATTTTGATTGGGATTGCATTGAATGTGTAGATAGCTTTGGGTAGTATTGACATTTTGACAATATTTATTTTTCCAATCCATGAGCAGGGAATGTCTTTCCATTTCTTTAAATCTTCTTCAATTTCCTTCATAAGCTTTCTATAGTTTTCAGCATACAGATCCTTTACATCTTTGGTTAGATTTATTCCTAGGTATTTTATGCTTCTTGGTGCAATTGTGAATGGGATCAGTTTCTTTATTTGTCTTTCTGTTGCTTCATTGTTAGTGTATAAGAATGCAACTGATTTCTGTACATTGATTTTGTATCCTGCAACTTTGCTGAATTCATGTATCAGTTCTAGCAGACTTTTGGTGGAGTCTATCGGATTTTCCATGTATAATATCATGTCATCTGCAAAAAGCAAAAGCTTGACTTCATCTTTGCCAATTTTGATGCCTTTGATTTCCTTTTGTTGTCTGATTGCTGATGCTAGAACTTCCAGCACTATGTTAAACAGCAGCGGTGAGAGTGCGCATCCCTGTCGTGTTCCTGATCTCAGGGAAAAAGCTCTCAGTTTTTCCCCATTGAGGATGATGTTAGCTGTGGGTTTTTCATAAATGGCTTTGATGATCTTTAAGTATGTTCCTTCTATCCCGACTTTCTCAAGGGTTTTTATTAAGAAAGGGTGCTGGATTTTGTCAAAGGCCTTTTCTGCATCGATTGACAGGATCATATGGTTCTTCTCTTTTTTTTTGTTAATGTGATGTATCACGTTGATTGATTTGCGAATGTTGAACCAGCCCTGCATCCCAGGAATGAATCCCACTTGATCATGGTGAATAATTCTTTTTATATGCTGTTGAATTCGATTTGCTAGTATCTTATTGAGAATTTTTGCATCCATATTCATCAGGGATATTGGCCTATAGTTCTCTTTTTTTACTGGGTCTCTGTCTGGTTTAGGAATCAAAGTAATACTGGCTTCATAGAATGAGTCTGGAAGTTTTCCTTCCCTTTCTATTTCTTGGAATAGCTTGAGAAGGATAGGTATTATCTCTGCTTTAAACGTCTGGTAGAACTCCCCTGGGAAGCCATCTGGTCCTGGACTCTTATTTGTTGGGAGATTTTTGATAACCGATTCAATTTCTTCGCTGGTTATGGGTCTGTTCAAGCTTTCTATTGCCTCCTGATTGAGTTTTGGAAGAGTGTGGGTGTTCAGGAATTTTTCCATTTCTTCCAGGTTGTCCAATTTGTTGGCATATAATTTTTCATAGTATTCCCTGATAATTGTTTGTATCTCTGAGGGATTGGTTGTAATAATTCCATTTTTATTCATGATTTTATCTATTTGGGTCATCTCCCTTTTCTTTTTGAGAAGCCTGGCTAGAGGTTTGTCAATTTTGTTTATTTTTTCAAAAAACCAACTCTTGGTTTCGTTGATCTGCTCTACAGTTTTTTTAGATTCTATATTGTTTATTTCTGCTCTGATCTTTATTATTTCTCTTCTTCTGCTGGATTTAGGCTGCCTTTGCTGTTCTGCTTCTATTTCCTTTAGGTGTGCTGTTAGATTTTGTATTTGGGATTTTTCTTGTTTCTTGAGATAGGCCTGGATTGCAATGTATTTTCCTCTCAGGACTGCCTTTGCTGCGTCCCAAAGCGTTTGGATTGTTGTATTTTCATTTTCGTTTGTTTCCATATATTTTTTAATTTCTTCTCTAATTGCCTGGTTGACCCACTCATTTGTTAGTAGGGTGTTCTTTAACCTCCATGCTTTTGGAGGTTTTCCAGACTTTTTTCTGTGGTTGATTTCAAGCTTCATAGCATTGTGGTCTGAAAGTATGCATGGTATAATTTCAATTCTTGTAAACTTATGAAGGGCTGTTTTGTGACCCAGTATATGATCTATCTTGGAGAATGTTCCATGTGCACTCGAGAAGAAAGTATATTCTGTTGCTTTGGGATGCAGAGTTCTAAATATATCTGTCAAGTCCATCTGATCCAATGTCTCATTCAGGGTCCTTGTTTCTTTATTGACCGTGTGTCTAGATGATCTATCCATTTCTGTAAGTGGGGTGTTAAAGTCCCCTGCAATTACCACATTCTTATCGATAAGGTTGCTTATGTTTATGAGTAATTGTTTTATATATTTGGGGGCTCCGGTATTCGGCGCATAGACATTTATAATTGTTAGCTCTTCCTGATGGATAGACCCTGTAACTATTATATAATGTCCTTCTTCATCTCTTGTTACAGACTTTAAAGTCTAGTTTGTCTGATATAAGTATGGCTACTCCAGCTTTCTTTTGGCTTCCAGTAGCATGATAAATAGTTCTCCATCCCCTCACTCTCAATCTAAAGGTGTCCTCAGGTCTAAAATGAGTCTCTTGCAGACAGCAAATAGATGGGTCTTGTTTTTTTATCCATTCTGATACCCTATGTCTTTTGGTTGGCGCATTTAATCCATTTACATTCAGTGTTATTATAGAAAGATACGGGTTTAGAGTCATTGTGATGTCTGTATGTTTTATGCTTGTAGTGATGTCTCTGGGACTTTGTCTCACAGGGTCCCCCTTAGGATCTCTTGTAGGGCTGGTTTAGTGGTGACAAATTCCTTCAGTTTTTGTTTGTTTGGGAAGACCTTTATCTCTCCTTCTATTCTAAATGACAGACTTGCTGGATAAAGGATTCTTGGCTGCATATTTTTTCTGTCTAGCACCCTGAAAATCTCGTGCCAATTCTTTCTGGCCTGCCAAGTTTCAAAAGAGAGATCAGTCACGAGTCTTATAGGTCTCCCTTTATATGTGAGGGCACGTTTACCCCTTGCTGCTTTCAGAATTTTCTCTTTATCCTTGTATTTTGCCAGTTTCACTATGATATGTCGTGCAGAAGGTCGATTCAAGTTACGTCTGAAGGGAGTTCTCTGTGCCTCTTGGATTTCAATGCCTTTTTCCTTCCCCAGTTCAGGGAAGTTCTCAGCTATTATTTCTTCAAGTACCCCTTCAGCACCTTTCCCTCTCTCTTCCTCCTCTGGGATACCAATTATGCATATATTATTTCTTTTAGTGTATCACTTAATTCTCTAATTTTCCCCTCATACTCCTGGATTTTTTTATCTCTCTTTTTCTCAGCTTCCTCTTTTTCCATAACTTTATCTTCTAGTTCACCTATTCTCTCCTCTGCCTCTTCAAGCCGAGCTGTGGTGGTTTCCATTTTGTTATGCATTTCGTTTAAAGCGTTTTTCAGCTCCTCATGACTGTTCCTTAGTCCCTTGATCTCTGTAGCAAGAGATTCTCTGCTGTCCTGTATACTGTTTTCAAGCCCAGCGATTAA
The DNA here is from genome assembly GCF_016509475.1 of Prionailurus bengalensis. Classification (NCBI taxonomy): domain Eukaryota; kingdom Metazoa; phylum Chordata; class Mammalia; order Carnivora; family Felidae; genus Prionailurus; species Prionailurus bengalensis. Next base: position 149,224,470 of record NC_057343.1, on the reverse strand, counting down.
TTTTATGACTATTATTCTAAATTCACTTTCTGTTATATTATTTAAATCCTTTTTGATCAGCTCATTAGCTGTTGTTATTTCCTGGAGATTCTTCTGAGGGGAGTTCTTCCGCTTGGTCATTTTGGATAGTCCCTGGCGTGGTGAGGACCTGCAGGGCACTTCCCCTGTGCTGTGGTGTATAACTGGAGTTGGTGGGCGGGGCCGCAGTCAGACCTGATGTCTGCCCCCAGCCCACCGCTGGGGCCACAGTCAGACTGGTGTGTGCCTTCTCTTCCCCTCTCCTAGGGGTGGGATTCACTGTGGGGTGGCGTGGCCTGTCTGGGCTACTTGCACCCTGCCAGGCTTGTGATGCTGTGGATCTGGCGTATTAGCTGGGGTGGGTAGGCAAGGTGCACGGGGGCAGGAGGGGCAGGCTTAGATCGCTTCTCCTTAGGTGATCCACTTCAGGAGGGGCCCTGTGGCAGCGGGAGGGAGTCAGATCCGCTGCTGGAGGTTTGGCTCCGCAGAAGCACAGAGTTGGGTGTTTGCGAGGAGCGAGTAAGTTCCCCGGCAGGAACTGGTTCTCTTTGGGATTTTGGCTGGGGGATGGGCGGGGGAGATGGCGCTGGCGAGCGCCTTTGTTCCCCACCAAACTGAGCTCTGTCGTCAGGGGGCTCAGCAGCTCTCCCTCCCTTTGTCCTCCAGCCTTCCCGCTTTCCGAGCAGAGCTGTTAACTTATGACCTCCCAGACGCTAAGTCGCGCTTGTTGTGGGAACACAGTCTGTCAGGCCCCTCCGCTTTTGCAAGCCAGACTAGGGGGCTTGGCCGGCGAGCCGCCCCTCCCCCCCGGCTCCCTCCCGCCAGTCCGTGGAGCGCGCACCACCTCGCCGCCCTTCCTACCCTCTTCCGTGGGCCTCTCGTCTGCGTTTGGCTCCAGCGACTCTGTTCTGCTAATCCTCTGGTGGTTTTCTGGGTTATTTAGGCAGGTGTAGGTGGAATCTAAGTGATCAGCAGGACGTGCGGTGAGCCCAGCGTCCTCCTAAGCCGCCATCTTGCCGCCCCTCAAAACCATCTATAATTCTTTGACTACATTTAATTCTCTTAGTGAGACTGTGTTCGTATGTTTTGACCATCCATTTGCTTCTCATCTCCCTCATCAGTTGTCTTCATCTGCTTTTTTGGAGTTAGGAAGGCTACACGGAGCTGGAGTTTGGTATTTCCTTTCTCCTAGGTTGGCAGAGGAATTTTTCCTAGATCATTATCCTGAGAACCTGATTGGATTCCTAAAGGCAAAACTCATGAATGTGTGGGGCCTCCTATGACTAGACATTTAGACGTTTTTAACTCTCAAGCTAACACACACTAAGTCTCCAGAAATTTGTCAGTTACAGTTCAAGTGTTCCTACTAGTATTGTTTTGAGTGGTAGGCTTCTGCTTTTGGGTTTTATGCTTTTGGTAAACTGTGATTATTTGGTACCTTCCTTTCTTTCCAGGGAGGTGGTTTGCCCTGTTACACCTCAATTCTCTGATGGTTTTAAGAGTTGTTGATTTTCATTTTATTCAGCTTTTCTTTTCCTTTTGTGAGAACAGGAGTATAGCCTTCGAATCTCCTTACATGGACTATAAATTGAATTTTTTAAAAAAATAATCATTCTTTTCCTTTTTGTTCTTCTTTTCTTTTGTTATCCTAGATTTATAAATATGCCACCAAAGTTATTTACTATTCTGGCCTAATCACTGTCTGTACTCTCTGTATACTACTGACTTTAAAATTCTTGAATGAAAAAAATCATATCAGTGTCACTGTCTAATTTGAAATTCTTAGTCTAAAATGTATATCACTATCTTGATCTGTTTTCATACACAGCTAAATTTTACTTCACCAATGCAAAAATATATTAAAACTTTAGAAAATATAATTTAACTTTTAAAAATGTATATTTTTCTTAATTTACCAAGAAAAATATATTTTGAAGAAAAAGCCTCTATTCATTAAGAGTATGAATGTAATTAGTCTTGCATTTTGGTGGAAGTCCAATAATTAGTAAAAATGGCTAAAAATTAACTTTTCAGAAAGCACATAGTTTGAATAATCCACAAACTGGACAATCATAATGAAATACATAAAGAATAAATGAATTAAACAGGACCAATGAATACATTATGAGAAAATACTTAGACTGAATATTTAGTGAAAACTAATACTATAATATATTGGTAACACCTAAATGAAATGGTCATACATCTTATACTTTCATGAAATTAAGTATGGCTATAAGTTACTCTGTTAACTACATTTTCCTGATTGCCACTCAAGTTTTAAATGTACTCTTCCTTACTGACTTTCCTGATCAGCTCTTATCTGAATAGTAGATCCTTCTTGATATGTGCTCTTTGCATTTTACTTACTCTTCTTTTATACTTAGAGTGTCCAGTCTTTTCTATTGCTTGAGAGTAACATTGATACATTGGGTCCTGCTAATAGTTAAAAGCGTTGGATGCATCCAAATTGACTTTAGTTTAAACATGCTATAAAATTTGTTAACAGATGACATTTATTTTCCTAATGGCTTTACTAACAAATCATATTTTCTTCAATTAGCTAATTAATACTTTAATAGGAATTTGAAATACCAACTCCTTTCCTGATCAGAGGCAGTATTCAAAATGTGAAGCTTTTTTGTATGCGCATGTAGAATATGAATGATAGACTATAAGAGCAAGGTTTCTTGTTTTGAATGTGAAAATATTTGATTCACAATTTAGCCACCTGGAACACTTTTGTTTGCCCAGCATTCTGAAATCCTTCCTACTGATTTCAGTCACATGGGAACACAGCTGCTCAGCAATTTACAAAACCAAAACAAACAAATAAAAATTGTCACTTTAATAACTCTATTCTGGCTGCAAGTTTATCAAAGATTAATTTCACCATGCATACTACTTCCTAGAGCTCAACAGAGGTATATTTGTAAGGTGCATGTAATTATATCACTTAGCTCTAAGTTATTCTCTGTAAGCTGTAAAACTCCCTTTGTTGTTATTGAAATATTTTTTGACAATTTTATAAACTAAAAATATCACAAATAAGCAAAAATAGATTTTCAAAACAGACAGAATTTGGCTTTCTCAGCATTTGGGGTTGTAGACATCTATTTCTTATTCACAATCTTTTTGTTATTTATAGATGACACATATTTTTGTGATTTTCTTATTTTTTTAACTTTAAAATATGTTATTGGGCTTTATCCAGAACAAATATTTATTTAATATAAACATTAAGCATTAGGGAGCATAATTTATTGTGCCACTAGTTTTCCTGCTACATAATGATTAATCTCCTTGTGTATGTTTTCCATGGAAAAATAGTCTTTTGATTTCAGTGTATTTTAGAAAATAAATGGGAATAAGAGACTTAAGTGGGGAACAAATAATATTAAATGATCAAAACACTTAATGGACACTACGCCATATAAAAAGACAATATTTTTTTAAATATGAAATGTATTGTCATATTGGTTTCTATACAACACCCAGTGCTCATCCCAACAGGTGCCCTCCTCAATACCCATCACCCATCCACCTCTCCCTCCACCCCCCAATCAACCCTCAGTTTGTTCTCAGTTTTTAAGAGTCTCTTATGCTTTGGCTCTCTCCCTCTCTAGCCTTTTTTTTTTCCTTCCCCTCCCCCATGGTCTTCTGTTAAGTTTCTCAGGATCCACATAATAGTGAAAACATAGGTTATCTGTCTTTCTCTGTATGACTTATTTCACTTAGCATAACACTCTCCAGTTCCATCCACGTTTCTACAAAAGGCCATATTTATTTTAAATGATATACTTTAGGATTTAAACATTTTTTTAACAGAAAATATATTAAAATTCCATTTACATTATGTAAGCATGGCATTTAGATGAAAGGGTTAAATAGGTGTTAGACTGTACTTGGTTATTTTGTTATAGAATATAATGATTATCTTCTCTTTGATCAATAAAATCCACCCAGTGATTTGATTAAATTTCAATATGCATTGAAATAACGTGTCTCAGAAAGACAAAGGATTGTTTTGATTTATTGAGCTTCTTTCTCTAAGATAAAGGAATTGATTTAATATTTATTATTTCATTATTTCTTTTACTTGATCTCAGGAGAAAAGTGACCAGTTGGGGAAAAGTTCTCTCTCCTGATGCATTAGCAGTGAGGAAGAAAGTGACTGTGAAGAATTGGAAGAGAGGAGACATTGTCACAGCTCTGAGTCTTGGCCACAGACTAGTGCTGCTGTACAAGGTGTGTTACATTTATTGTCTTTGAATGATACACTGAAATGTAGTACAACTCCTCTTGCTCTCTGTAGGGCAAGAATAAGCTAAGCTTATTCGCTTATTCCATGCAGCTAAGCTTTCATCCATGTGGAAGCATTGCCTTTAAATCAGTTTTCAACAATGTCCATCCAAGGGGAAGGATGTTTGAATATGAAAGTATGCTACCTTGTAATAGGAGTGTGGGAGGGCCAGGGGGCATTTCTCCCTGCAAAAGGCCCAGACATATTGGCCTTTTTTGGTTCATTTGATTGCCTAAATAAAATATGTACTTAATAGAGTGAAAACATATAAGAGGTCCAAGAAAAAATAAAATCAGCTATCTATAAATTACTTGACTTCATTCAGAAGCCTTATCACAGTAATGATATTCTAATGGCTCCTCTGTGGTCATCATGATGCTCCCACATTATTTGTTTACTAAAGAAGCAGACTGATCATCCTAATGTTTTCATGAGTTCTGGAACCAAGTTACCTTTGTCCTCATCTCTCAATAGTATTCCATCAGACTGCAATGAAAGGTAAATGGATTAGAACAGGTTTAGACCAGCTGCTGGTACATAATAAATATTCAAAATCCATAGTTGTTATTATTCTCTTTTAATATAATGGGATTAGTTGTAAAAACTCTGAGCTGAGAATTTCAGAATATGTGTAAGTATTACACACAAAGCTAACTTAAATGATAAGAAAAATAACTTTATAAAAATGTAAATGTTTAAAGATTGGAACCAAATCTAGATGTGTGAGAAATAGAACAAAATATTTAATAAAAAGGACTTGTTATATTTCTTCCCATCAATTGAATTATGCTAAGAATTTGATTAGTCTGTCTAAAAGAAACTGGTATTTTTTGTTGAAAGGGCTTGTTGGTATTGCTTAAGTTAATGCATATTTGTTTTTTGTTTTTTTTTTTTGGTTATTTATAATGTTTCTATCATCCCCACCCTGATGCATCCTATGTTGATGATTGTCAAAAGAACAATTCTCGTCAGCCTTGTGATTTTTCCCGCTCTCCTTGTCCATTTTGTTATCAGTTCCACATCACATAAATTCAAAACCTGCCTATAACCTCATGTTCTTATTCCATTTTGTATTCAACCTGTCAAAATGTTAATATTGTTTCTGATCTTTGTGTTTTCTACTCTGAGTTCCTGGACTTGACTACATCCATGTCCCCTGTCTGCTATTTCTCTATCTTTAACTTTCCTAAAGAACTAACTGAAGCTAACACATGTTATTTAGGAAAGCCTATTATTATTGTGGTGGTGGTGGTTGTTATTGTTTGAATGATAGATGACAGACACTGATCCATTCATTGTATATGTATTTCATTTAATCATCAAAATAATTCTATAAAATAAATATTACTTTTTTCCCAATATTACACCAATATTATAGGAAAGAGGCTGAGCCACAGAGAGATTAAGGAATTTGACTGAGGTAATCCACCTTTACTCTTATAATTGGCAATGAATTTCATTAGGTCCATTTAGGAAAATTGACAAGTGAATGTTGTCTTATCATTGCAGATGCGGAGAAGTTTATTCAACAAATGTTTATTAAGAGTTTTTGTCGTGATTATTTTTAGATTTTAAGATTTCATTAAGCCTAGTTGAATTAAATAAATTGTATTCTGGTTCATATTAGGCTAGTCTGCCAGAAATTAAATAATTTCTCAAATGGCCTAGAATTAGTTAAGAGGCCATTGGTGGGAACAAAAAGGGAGGAATACTATAATTAGATTCAAAGAGAAAAGTGTTGTATATGGTATAGAATAAAGAAAAAGGAATTTGTGCTATCTGCACATACAACCATGTGACAAAGAGAATGAAAGGACTATCTGTGCCTATTTGAAATTTGGGCTTTGATACAAAGTCATCAATGAAAACATTCTGTGGAAGTAAGTTTTCTAAAAGTTCAATTCGGCCATCCAAATGAAGTTAAATGGCAGTCAGAGAAAAAAGATGAAAATTGAAAGATGTCTCTATTTCCTGGATTTTCTTTTAAAGGAAGGAGATATCCCCAAATAATACAGTATTATGAATCACACACATAAAGATATTGTCTCTAGTAAATTAATTGTGCATGAAACTCCTGAAATCTTGCAGTGGAAGAAAAGATACATGCTGGGAGATTTAAGCCTGCCAATAATTTGCATAGCTTCTTGAAAAGAATTTAATTAGAATACAATTTTGCAGCTAAATGGGAAGCTGTTATGCCAAGAAATATTAAAATAGTAGCAATCTATCTTCAGAGAGACTTTTTGAATTAACTACTGAATTGGAAGGGTTTGGGAAAAATAACTATATGATACATACAATCTTTTTGAGAATAACTCTTGTGATATAACTAGAAAGCAAACACATACTGTTTCATGGTTCCATCTGTTTGTTACAAAAGTGGAACAGAAATAGACACAAATAAACTCTACTGTTAAGTGAGACAAAGCAATATAAAGAATGTTGTAGATGAAATGTCAGATTATAGAGTTGTGGAAATCAGCTTTCCTTCTAGCCAGGCAGAGAAAAGTTAAGATTTGACCATGCATAAGTTTCAGTAAGCCCCCAGGTGAGCTTTAACTTCACATTGAACTCTAGAAAGAGGTTCAACTGTGTAATTATTAGATGTTTAGAAATGTCACCAATGGCTTTAAGGGCCAAATTATGTTGTTAGGTAGTTTCTTATCTGCTCTTAAATTATCTAAACGCTCTTCTACATTAGCTCCAACATGTTTTTATCATTTTGCCCATGTAATGTTTGGGAAAAGAAAGAGGGAAAGTAAGAAAAACTAACAGCATATATGCACAGACCTACGTGTGACTCTATGCATGTGTGCACTTACATGTATGTTTGTATTGTTAGTTCTCAGTAAATTTTCCTAACTTGAGATATTAGATTGGTTTTGCCTTACCAAAGTTACATTTGGGGTTGTCTTGGATCCTAGTAATATAAAATGAATCTTTGAGATGTAATTACAAGTACATTTTTCAGATTGAATAAATTACTAATGTTTCATGTGGTTCTGAACTAGTCCATAGTGAATGTACTTCCATTTTCTCTATACAGCGTTGTAAAACTAAAATGCCTAGAATTAAAAGAAAGGCTCATATAACTCTGTATTTTACTTTTCCATAGACACAGTCATATACATAGGCACAACTTATAGTTAATTATGTGTTATAATTTATAGGTCCCTAAACATCTCAAAATAAAACATACAGTATTGTACACCCAAAGAATTTTTAAGATGCCTGAAATTTCTGTGTTTATGATTATTGTCTAGGTTGTAAGGAATGTGAAATATCATTTATATCTCTGTAATGTAGTCCTGCAAAGCACAGAGTGTTGACTATCTTTTTTTTTAATTTTTTAATGTTTATTTTTGAGAGAGAGAGAGACAGAGCATGAACACAGGAGGAGCAGAGAGAGAGGGAGAGAGTGTTGACTATCTTAAATATACAATATAAACGTGGTCAATGAATGGAGTAATATGTCATATTCTCTAAATCCAGTACTTTGTGTCATTATTGAAATTGCATATCCCATAATCCATGAGTCATTGATAAACAGGTCTAAGTGTTTATCACCAACTCAATGAAACAGACTATTCTGTCAACAGGAGATCAAGTTGGAAAGATGGAGGACAGTTGTTCTTATTTTTCATGGGGGAAGAGAGTAGGAAAAACCCAGAGCTGGGTGTTATTGAGAGAATTAGATTAAGTATAGTGCTCTAAGCTGAATAAGTGGGAAATAGAAGGGGCCTTGTGAAAACAGGTTTTTATTTGTTTCTTTGTTTTGTTCTGGTCTTTCTTTCTTTCTTTCTTTCTTTCTTTCTTTCTTTCTTTCTTTCTTTCATTTTTAGTTATAGTCAGTTATGTGCCTGTCTTTCATGCAAGTGTGAAAATAGATGCTTTAGTAGATGCTGTGCGCTGAGGTAGTTAACATTGCTTAGAGACTGACCAGAGTATGAATGGACCAACTTGACATAGTTCCAGCTACTTTAGACCACCAACTATTTTTGACTCCTAGGTTGCTGTTCTCCTTAAAAGCTTGTAGATACGAGTGGAAATTTTCCCTAAGAAAGAGTCTATTAAAAAAAATAGTTGTATTTCCATTTATCTTACTGTTTGTGTTCTCCTTGAAATGCATTACTGTAGATAATTTCAATATCACTCCTGTAAACTGACACATTCATGCAGGCTTTTAAGATGTGCTGAATTTATACCTATTATTAGTAGAAGACAATGTGTAATCATCCAACTTCATTCCACGACACATTTTAAAAGCTTTTGGAAAGATTGAAACATAATCAAATTAGAGATTGCATCAATACAAATCAACTATCTGTGCTTTCTCATTCCGGCTTCCAGCAAGCTGGCAGACCTAGCTGTAACCTTACTTCAGTTTACAGTGCACTTCATTATACATGCTAAAGAAAATCTCTATACCAGTTGGGAACTCTGTTGTAATGATTTGGCATGCTTGACTAAAGTCACAAGGGGGAAATATGTACAAAAGTTTAAAGATTAAATTCAAATAATTTTTTGTGTGTGTCCATCGAATTGAATCGAATCATCATACCAAAATTAAGACACAATGTGGTACTTCCATATTAAATCATCCGTGCCACCGACACACATAAGGTATTATATTGATATTACAGGTCACTGTTGCTCCCAATCCTGGTTTAGGTTTAATTTCTCATTTCTCCTAAGTGTTATCATTATTCTGCCTAAGTTAGGGTTCCCCTTCTACTAAAAATAACTTATTGGAGAGTACTACTAACAATGATTTAGTTTTGAATTAAATGGAACTAAAATATAAATTCTGTGACATAGAGAATGACATAATAAACATTTAGAAACATAAAGAATATTGAGAAGTCACTAATAGAACAACTACTACATAGTTTGGGTTCTGTCCATGTTGAGTTTTATGATCTTTGGAAATCAAGGGTGACCCTGAGCTTATTTACTCTTTGGGAAAATTAGAAGAAATGGACTCACTACCCAAAGTAAAGTACCCAAATTGGCGTTATGTGGTCTTAGATCTTTCACTCCAGACCTATTGAGTCAGACATACATGTAAACAAAATCCCTAATGAGATGAATGCCCAATGATATAGACATTGAAAAGCATGGGCCCTGGGGCACCTGGGTGGCTCAGTTGGTTAAGCCTCTGACTTCAGCTCAGGTCATGATCTCAGGTTTGGTGAGTTTGAACACCACAATGGGTTCTCTGCTGTTAGTGCAGAGTCCACTTCATATCCTATTTTCCCGCCCCACCCCTGCCCCTCCCCTGCTGGTCCTATCCCTCAGAAAGAAGAGAAGAGAAGAGTAGAGTAGAGTAGAGTAGAGTAGAGAAGAGAAGGGAAGAGAAAAAAAAAAAAGAAAGAAAAAAGAAAACTTGGCTGAGAAAATTGCAATCCCTTCTGTTTCTCTATCTCTTGCTTTAATCACAGGTTAGATAAAAACAGCAGAAAGACTAACAGAGCCAGGATTACTTCACATACAAACTGCTGAATATAAGGCCCATTCATTGACTTTTTATAAAGTTGCGTTTGAATAACAGTTAAAACAACAGCCTAAGCAATTTAATATGTTTCTATTATAACATCAAAACAGCTTTAAATTTTAGAAATTTGAGGGGCGCCTGGGTGGCGCAGTCGGTTAAGCGTCCGACTTCAGCCAGGTCACGATCTCGCGGTCCGTGAGTTCGAGCCCCGCGTCGGGCTCTGGGCTGATGGCTCGGAGCCTGGAGCCTGCTTCCGATTCTGTGTCTCCCTCTCTCTCTGCCCCTCCCCCGTTCATGCTCTGTCTCTCTCTGTCTCAAAAATAAATAAATGTTAAAAAAAAAAAATTTTTAGAAATTTGATTTGTACTTATAGTCAACTAACTGTATTTTAGTATTCATTATACGATTTTTTTTTTAACATTTATTTATTTTTGAGACAGAGAGAGACAGAGCATGAACGGGGGAGGGTCAGAGAGAGGGAGACACAGAATCCGAAACAGGCTCCGGGCTCTGAGCTGTCAGCACAGAGCCCGACGCGGGGCTCCAACTCACAGACTGTGAGATCATGACCTGAGCGAAGTCGGACACTCAACCGACTGAGCCACCCAGGCGCCCCTATACGATTATTTTTTTTAACTCTTTCTAGGAAAAGATAAATTTAGCTTATATCCTAATTTTCCTGCATGGAAAATGTGACAGATGAAAGGTGAAATATACTTTTATTGATTATTCCGTAATAATGAATTCTGCCCCAAATACATGGAAAATACATAACTATAAATGCTATTTAAATAGGCAAATTTTTTAAAAAAGTAATACACAAATTTAAATGTCAAAGTAGAATTTAAGGGTGATGTTATCATAGTGATTCTTGTGGTTTTGCTGTTGTTATGATTTTCTACAACCGCTTTATTTGTAGATGAACATGAACTGACACTATTAATTCATATATATATTCATATATAATCATTTGATATTTAATTCTAAGTTTTAATTTTATTATTTCTCCCATAAATTAAATTCAAATTCATTTATTTCTGCTCCCTGATCTTTTTATTTTTTTTAATGTTTATTTATTTTTGAGACACAGAGAGAAAGAGCATGAGCAGAGGAGGGGCAGAGAGAGAGGGAGACACAGAATCCAAAGCAGTCTCCAGGCTCCAAGCCGTCAGCACAGAGCCTGATGCGGGGCTCGAGCTTGTCAATCTCGAGGTCATGACCTGAGCCAAAGTCGGACACTCAACTGAGCCACCCAGGCGTCCCCTGCTCCCCAATCTTAATTATTTGAATTCAATAATTCCATCACCCAAATTATACAAATTCATAAGTTACATTTAAAAATCTAATATTAACAGCAAAGCTTTGTATTTAATTTTATATTTGACATGTGCTGATATTTTGTGTTGTTTTGTTTTGCTGTTTGAATCTGTATTCAGATATCAAGGATAAAATCTCTCTTAGGTAACTTCCCAGATCATTAGACATTTCTTAAAATAATTATAAGAACTGAGCATTTTTAAAAGATACTTTAACATTCTTAGCGGATTCAATGCTCTTTTACAATTTTCCTATAAGATGATTAGTTTTGCCCATGTGCAGAATTGTTTAGGAGTAGATAACATGATGCATACTTAGTTTGAAATGAAAGTTGTTGACATTCGTAACAACAACAACAAAAATATCACATGAAGTAAGTCTATCTTGAATTTTTCTGAATTACCAATAACCCATGCCAGTTAGGTAATGGCTTCCTATTAAGGTTAATGGAAATTGAATGTAAATCTCCATGAATAAAATTAAGGCTATACTGATATCTCAATTACTTAGGGCATAAGGGTCTGTGATTTTCGCCCTTTAGAAAAGTAAAAGTGCTTACTAGAAGCCCTAGGCTAATAACAAAACCAATTTTACAGTAGTGCTTAATGGTATGGTCAGGAAAAAAAAAAAAAAAGCCTGAATTCAGGAAAACAATTTAGTTATTAGACTTTAAAGCTTCTGAAAACAGTGTTGTATGTTGTAGTCCCTAAAAGCTCACATTTTAACTAAGTGTGATATAGTGAAAACATCCCATAGGACAAATTGGAAGCATTTGTTTCAGAAAAAATTGAGGGTGGTTCAAAATAGTTTCTTAACAACAGAGAGGTATGAATTGTGATTTCCCATTTTCCCCTTACCTACTTCTCTCTTCTTTTCTGATTTTCACTCCAACCTCTGGCTTTTCTTGGATCCTCCTGTCTGTGTAAATAAGCCCTATCCTTCTGCTTCTTTTTCATTAACTCTCTCTTTTCTCCCACTATTTTATTGTTATATTTATATTACTACTGCCTGATACAAGTTTCAACTGTCTCTCATCTGAGCTTGTAGAACTAGTCTTTCACTTTTGTTTTTACTCACTCTAAACCATATTCCACATGCCAGCCACACTTTTCTTTCTAAAAAAGAAAATATTTGCTCATACTGTAATATTTGGTCATACCACTCTCCTTACCAAACTTTTAGATCTTTTCTAATCTAAACTCATTTATATGCATTCAGGATCTTCCACTGTCTGATAGCAAACTGCCTTTCCAGATTTGTTTCAATTTCTTCCTTATGTTCTAATTGCATCCAAACTCATGTTTTTCTTGAGAAAGAATTTTATTTGAAAAAAAAGAGAGAATAACATATATAAATTTCTATTCCTTGACTTACATTTCCTCTGCCTATATCGTCACTTACTTTGCTTCACAGCATTAATTGTGTTTATTGCCAGGTCTTCACATATCTGTCTCCTTTGGTAGATGGCATAGTAGCTGATTTATTTTCATTTATTTGTTTGTTTGTTTGTTTGATGTTCTTGGATCTACAACAAAATAGGTTACCCAAGTTGTGTGTTTACAGTTAGTCAACTAATGCTAATTAATTCTTTGTAGAGTATTTCTTAGTCTGCTTAAAGGCATACAAACTGGGTTTTAATGAGAAAGGTAAGATGGGTGTTTATGAAAGAAGACATTTTCCTTTTTATAATACATAGCTAGTTTCTTTTTCTTGTAAAACATGATGACTAGTAGTGGATTAATTGTCTGCACTCCTCTGTGCAACCCGGCCAAATACTAATGCGTATCTCTGTAAGTCAGATAAAGGAATTGAGTCTTAAGCCTTAAATCTACCCTCTACAACACACCCACTAACATTCAGCTGGATCATAGAAAAATAAATAAATAAATAAAGCAAACTTAAAGCATTTAATGAAGCATATTTGCGCAAAAAAAAAAAAAAAAAAAAAAAAGAGGGCCCAAGAAAAGCTGCCTTTGCTGTCATGGTCAAGAGGAGAGGAGAAGCAGCTCCGGCTGGTGTTTGGCCCAAGGGCAGGCACATTGGAGCAGGGCCCCTGGGACCCATTGAGCTACAGATGCACCACCCACGGATGTCTCAACCATTAAAGACCCACATGTACCATCTGCCTGAGTGTAGAATGAGCCAAGGAGACTCAAACCCAGAAGCTATTCCACATACAGCAGAAGACATTTAAGGGGATGACAGATGGATGTCTTGGCACAACGGATTTGTCCTGGACTGTAAAGACAGTGAACCTGTTGTATTGCTTGTGGGGGACTCCATGGTGCAGTTAATGCAGCAATAAACAATATGGCATTTTCCCCCCACTTCATGCACTGAATTTTGGAATTGGCGGAGATACAATAAGAAATGTTTTATGAAGGTTAAAGAATGAAGAACTGGAGAAAATTAAACCAAAGGTCATTGTTGTCTGGGAAGAAACAAACAACCAAGAAAATATGGCAGAAGTGGCAGGGGGAATTGAGGCCATCATACAATCTATCAAAACAAGGAAGCTTCGGACTAAAATCATTGCACTGGGTTTGTTACTTCTAGGTGAGAAGCCCCACCCTTTGAGGCAAAAGAACACAAGGGTGAACCAGCAACTTAAGGTTCCCCTGCCTAAGCTTGCCAATGTTCAACTCCTAGGTACTGATGGGAGCTTCATGCATTTGGATTGTGCCATCTCCTGCCACGACGTGTTTTATCTTCTGCATCTCACAGGAGGGGGCTATGCAGAGTTCTGCAAACCACTGCATGGACTGATCATGCAATTGTTAGAGGACACCCCAGGAGAATCAAACCACCATTGCCTGACTAGCTCCTATCAGTGTCAGTAGCACCCCAGCTTCCTCAGGTCAGTTATATCACTGACACCAAATCCTCTTTCTTAAGGCACTTTCTGTTGTAGAATGTTCCTGGATGTTAATTTCTAGTGTTTGAAGGGGAGGAAGGATTTAGATTGGTCCTGTACATAGAAGGTTTATTTGACACAGAAGGAAAATCTGTCAAGGAAGATTGTTACTTAAATTAGTTTGAAACAAGAAGGGGACTTTTTAGTTGTATGCATGATACATTCATTGAATTATCACTGTTTTTCTTAGGACAACATCAAGCTAAGTATTGAACAAATGAAGATTGTTTTCTTAGCCGTTCTTTCTATAGATTATGTCATATATAGTTATGATCAGCATCCTACCTATTTGGCTTTAAAACAGATGGTTTTTCCAGTTATTAAGGTTCATAATTTAGCTTTTTGTTTTCATTTTGCTTTATTCGTATGTATTCACAACATATTCTTAATGTACAGCAGTAGATTGAACATGCTTGTCACTCAAATATGGGAAATGTAGTTACAAATGAATTTGTTCCACTCTCTTAACATCTTAAACATCTTCCCCATGTTTAACAGTGGAAGATAGGTTTTACCCAATTTGGAGGACCCTGTGGAAGGTATTATTTTAATGCTGCTGAATATCATGTCTATAATAGAATCATGCATACACCCATTTCTCCTTGTCCTCCCCTCCTTTTTTAAACACATTTTTGACTTAGGAGCTCTGTAGCTGAAAGTAGAAGTCCTAGCCAATTACTTTAATAATGATATTACTGACGTGTAACTCATTCTTGCATGGTGTTCTGTGCATAGAGTCTAGGGTAGTGCTGTCAATATTCAGAGTTCTGGTTTGGTTTGTTTTGTTTTCCCCTTAAAATGTATTAGTTACAGTTCCTTTAAAAAGAAAAAAGAAAACAATTCTATTTCCCATTCCATAAACTCTGACATTATTCCAAGTTTCATAGTATCTTAAGGTCTATATTTTTTTTGGCTTAGTTTTAAAATTATGTCAGTCCAGAAAAGTTTGGACATTTCTCGTGGGGAAACAAATGGAGCTGCTCTTCAGAATTGACATTCTACTTTGATCCCACCATTTTAGTGAAAAATAGCTAGGTTTGTTTAACTTTAAGCTTCTCCTTAATGTATTTTCATCTGAGAATTTCTTTCAAGAGAGCTCTTTATAATCTTAACGGTTTGCTTGAGCTACAAGAACTGACATTTAAAAAATAATGGGACAACACATGGTTTATTATTCAGTATACTTATGGAATATGCAAAAACTGGATCTACAAACAAATATTGTAAACCAGACCAAGTGGGTACTGAAGTAATGTATTAAAATATGCTCTACACTAATTCCGCTTAACGTGCAAGTTCAATAACTAAGGCATATGTTTTATGTTCTGTTTGCAAGGCAAATGGCAGTGCTTTTTTGTGTTGGAGGGAGGTTGCTGATTTGTGTAGGAGACAAATTCTCCTGATTGAGAAGGATAGAACTTGGGCTGATATTTTTCTTGTGAAGCCTCTTATTAGGAATATTTTTGGTCTTTTTTTTTCTTTTTGATACATTTCTGAAAGTATCAGGTCTTCATTACCAACAGAAAATACAATGATATTTACTAAACTTGCTTACTACATTAAAATTTCCTTTCTGATAAAAAACAAACCTATTTTCTTTAAGTTTTATTTTTATTTATTTTGAGAGAGACATAGAGAGTAAGCAGGGGAGAGGCAGAGAGAGAGGGAGACAAGAATCCCAAGCAAGCTCTGCACTGTCAGCGCAGAGTCTGATGCAGGGCTCACACTCAAGAACTGGGAGATCATGACCTGAGTCAGAGTCATATGCTTAACTGACTGAGCCACCCAGGCACCCCTTAAATCAGTATTTCAATTACACATTTTCTTTCTTGTTTATACTTTCTTTCTTCCTGTATATATTTCCTCTTTACTATTTTGAACTCATGAATAATGGAATTTGAAGCTGATCTTTTATTTATTTATTTTTTCCTGAGCTAATAGTTATCTTTCTGAACTAATTCTTAAAAATTTTAAGCTAATCTTTATCTTTATGAAACAATATCATTTTGGCATGTTCAAAAAGATAGATGTAACTCACCTACTTTTTTTTATAATTACCCTGCAATTAAGCAACTAAAATATTAATAAAACTCAAAAAAACTTGCAAATTATCATTGGAAAAAGAAATGTCTATATCTGAGAGAGTTCCTCCATAGATACAGAAGTATTATCAATAACTTAATAATTGTATTATATTTAACTGATCCTAGTCACAACTATCCACTCTTTCACACAGAAGTTTTTGAGTATGGTGAAATATATTATTCTAAAGTGTCTGTTTATATACCCATTATCCCTGGTGGTAAATGGGTCACCATTTTCATTCTTGTAATTAAGGCTTCTTTGAAAAAAAAAGTCTAATATCTATGCCAACTAAGTAGAAGAAAAACTCAGGGAAATAAAAATCAAAACTACAATGAGATATGACTTCACACCAGTCAGAATGGCTAAAATTAACATCAAAGAAAACAACAGGTGTTGGTAAGAATGCCAAGAAAGGGGAACCCTCTTAAACTGTTGGTGGGAATGCAAACTCATGCATCCTCTCTGGAAAACAGTATGGAGATTCTTCAAAAAGTTAAAAATAAAACTACACATTGATCCAACAATTATACTACTGGGTACCCAAATGATACAAAAATACTGATTTAAAGGGATACATGCACCCTGATGTTTATATCAGCATTATCAACAGTAGTCAAATTATGGAAAGAGCACGAAGTCCATGAACTTATGAATGGATAAAAAAGAAGTGGCATATATATACACACACACACACACATAAAAAATGGAACATTACTCAGCCACCAGAAACATGAACTCTTTCCATTTGCAACATTGTGGATGGAGCTAGAGTATATTATACTAAGTGAAATAAGTCAGTCAGAGAAATACAAATATCATATGATTTCACTTATACATGGAATTTAAGAAACAAAACAGATGACTATAGGGGAAAACAAAGAAGAGAGGGAAGCAAACATTAAGAGATTCTTAACTGTAGACAATAAACTGAGGGTTGCTAGAGATGAGGTGGGTGGGGGGATGGGTTAAATGGATGACAGAGGTTAAGGAGGGCACTTACTGGGGTGCCTTGGTGGCTCAGTTGGTTGAATGTCCAACTTCAGCTCAATTCATGATTCTACACTTCATGAGTTTGAGCCCCACATCAGGCTCTCTGCTGTCAACACAGAGCCTGCTTCAGATCCTCTGTATGCCTCTCTCCTGCTCCTCCCCTCTGGCACTCTCTATCTCAAAAATAAATAAACATTAAAAAAAAGGAGGGCACTTGTAATGAACAATAAAAACTTGACATTTTCAACAGGTTTTTAAACTATGAATTATTATTTTCTATTTTCTTTCAAGTTACCTAATTTAATAGGACATTAAAAATATCTATATAGCATTTTGGTATTATACAGTGATTTTCCCATGTACTTTCAAAATTTGTTTTCTCTCAATATTCAAAAATATTAAGAGAATTCTTTGGATAGTTTTAAATATATATATGTACATATATGTGTGTGTGTATACATATATATATAATGTATATATGTCTCTTTTCAATTTTTATTTTTTAATGTTTATTTATTTTGAGAGAGAGAGGGAGAGCAGAGGCAGAGAGAGAGTAAAGAGAGAATCCCAAGCAGGCCCTTCATTGCCAGCATGAAGCCTAATGCAGGGTTTGAACTCACTAACTGTGAGGTCATGACCTGAGACAAGATCAAGAGTCAGATACTTAACCAACTGAGCCACCCCCACTGCCCTCTCACATACATAATTTTATGCATATGACAGAAATACAAGAACATATGTAAAGTTTTTCAAAGGTCCTTGCATTGTTGTAAAGATAGTAAATTTTATTACTAATAATGAAAATATATATAATTTTTTGATGAGTGCTGTGATTTGTAGCATGCACATTATAAAATAGTAAAGTAGTTTATAACCACCAATTTAGGTATAAAATGAAATAATAAAATATTAAAACAATATGAAATGCAAAACAAGAAGAAAAGGAACATACTGCAGGCAGAATAAATGAAACTTTTAAAAGAATATTAGATAGAAACATAAATATCTTAAGTGTGGGCTGTGGCACAGAGTGACTTTCTTCCAAACTGGGTAGCATAGGAAAAGGGGGAGAAATAGTAACTTCACTGGAGAAATCTGACAAATGCCACCCAGACAGGAAACAGGGTTAATGTCAACAGTGATAAGTCGTCCTGAAAGTATGTATGTACCCTTCATATGATATAATGAAAATAGCACTTTAACTCTATGGTTTTCCTCCTAAAAACCCCTAACTCCAGGCTAATCATGAGAAAAAAATACCAGACAATTTCAAATTGAGGGCTATAGAAAAAATATCTCACCAGTATTTCTCAAAGCAGTCAAGATGGTAAAAAACAATGGAAGTTAAGAAACTGTCACAGTCAAGAGTAGCCTAAGAAAACCTGATGACTAAATATAATGGGGTAACCTGATGAGATCTTGAAAAAGAATGTGGACATTGAGTAAAACTAAGATTTATGGGATAGAAAAAGTAAAAATATTGGATTTTTTTTCAACGTTTATTTATTTTTGGGACCGAGAGAGACAGAGCATGAATGGGGGAGGGGCAGAGAGAGAGGGAGACACAGAATTGGAAACAGGCTCCAGGCTCTGAGCCATCAGCCCAGAGCCTGATGCGGGTCTCGAACTCATGGACCGCAAGATCGTGACCTGGCTGAAGTCGGACGCTTAACCGACTGCGCCACCCAGGCACCCCAAAAATATTGGATTTTAATTTAAAAAAATGTATCAGTATTAATTCATTAGTTCATTAAGTTGTGACAAATGTACCATACTAATAATACAGGATTCTAATAATAGGGAAAGCTATATGTGGAGAGTGTGGGGATTCTTTGTACTGTCATCATAATTATGCTATAAATATAAAACTATTCTAAAATAAAAACATTTATTTTAAAAATTAACACTAATTTCAGCAATGAAATTGCATGCAATAGCCAATTCCAAAATTACATGTATCCTTGTTGTTGGCTATATGAGACACTTATTGTTGATGTTTACATTTTATAGTTCAGGTAACTGAGGTACAAACATACTAACTATATCTGTCCAACCTCAAAAAACTAGTAAGCTTCTTAGAAGAGTTAAAATTTTAACTCATAGAGTATGGTTTGAGAGTTTACCTTTTCAACTAGTATTTTGTATTTGTTCTCATTTATTGCACAACACACACACACACACACACACACACACACACACGTTCAACGATTTCTTAGTCATCAGAATATAGCTGAAGTCAGACATAAGCTGTTCCATCAGAAGCAGGACTTAGACTAAGACTTATATACAGTTGCAATTAAGAAAATCACATTATTACAGTGGTAAAAGATCCTCTTTAAACATGTTATTAAAACATTTATTTTAATCTGGAATGCACAGATGATTTCACCTATAAAAATAAATCAATGTAATACACCATGTTAACAGAATGAAGAACAAATTGACATCGTTTGACAAAATTCAACATTTTTAATGATAAAAAAACTCTCAACAAACTAGAGATAAAAGGGAACTATCTCAAAATAATAAAAGCCATAAATGAAAAACTCATAAATCATTAGATTCAATGGGAAAGTACTGAATTATTTTCCTCTAAGATCAGAAGCAAGAGTTTAGTTATCAGTTTAGTTAATAAATAAGGATCTCTACTCTCACCACTTCTGTTGAACACAACACTTCAGGAGACAACCAGAGCAATTAGACTGAGAAAAAAAGTCCAAATTGGAAAGAAATAAATGATCATGAAGAAGACAAAATCTTATGTATACAAACGCAAAGATTCTGTAACAACTGTTAAAATCAGTTCTGATTCTATACACTAGTAATGACTGGTCTGAAGAAGATATTAAGAAAGCAATTTTATTTACAGTATCATCAAAAATAATAAAATACTAAAAATAAACTTAATCAAGGGGCACAAGATGTGTAACACTGAAAACTGCAAATCATTGCTAAAAGAAATCAAAGGAGATGCAAATAAATGTAAAAATCCTATGTTCATGGATTGAAACTCAATATTATTTAATTGTCCATACTATCCAATGTGATCTACAAATTTAATGCAATCTCTATCAAAACTTCAATGTATTTTTTGTCAGAAATAGAAAAATTCCCCCTAAAATCTACATATATAATCTTATATATAAAATATATAGATATATAAAATATAAATATTTTATAGATATATAAATATCTATAAATATATATAGATATATAAAATCTACATCTGAAATAATCTTGAAAAAGAAGAACTAAGCTGGAGGCCTCACACTTTTTGACTTCAAAACATACTACTAAGCAACAAGAATCAAGATGGTATGGAACTGTCATAAAAATGGACACATAAATCAATGGAACAGAGAGCCCAGAAATACACTCTTGCAGATGTAGTCAAATGATTTTTGCAAGGGGGTCAACACTACCTAATGGGGAAAGGACAGTTTCTTCAGCAAATGGTGATGGGAAAACTATATACCCATAAGCAAAAGAATGAAATTGGACTTTTACTTTCTACCATATACAAAAAACAACTCAAAACAGATTAAAGACAAGCATAAGACCAAAATTATAAGATTTCTACAAGAAAATATGGGGGGAAACTCCATGATATTAGATTTGGTAATGTTTTATTGACTATGACCCCAAAAGCTAAGGCCACAAAAGCAAAAGTAGACAAATGGGGGTACACCAAACTTAAAAACTACTGTGTACCGAGAAAGAAACAAGCAACAAACTGAAAAGATAACCTACCATATAGGGAGAAATAATTCCAAATCATGTATCTGATAAGGTGTTAATATCTAGAATATATAATGAACTCATACAACTCAAAAACAAATAACCAAATGAAGAAATGGGCAAGGGCTGGAACAGACAATCCTCCAAAGAATATGTTTATGAGTAGCCAAAGAATATATACAAGAATATATGAAAAGTTGCTCAACATCGTTAGTTGTAAGAGAAATACAAATGAAAACTACGAGGTGTCACATAACTGCATTAGGATGGCCACTATCAAAAGAGAAAAAAAATAACAAGTGTTGGTGAGTATGTAGAAAAATTGGAATGTTTTTATACTATTGATGGGAATGTAAAATGTTGTAGCCATCATGAAAAAGAGTGTGGCAATTTCTACAATAGAACTACTGTATAATTCCACACTCCTACTTCTCAGTATATATCCAGGTAATTGAAATCAAGATCTCAAAGAGCTATCTGTGCTTACTCAGTCATTGCAGCATTAATGAAAATAGTCAAGATAAGGAAATAACCTAAATGTCCATTGACAGATGAATGGATAAAGTGAACGTGACATATACATATCACGGACTACTATGAAACTTTAGTAAATAAGGAATTGCTGTCAAAAGCTACAACATGAAAGAACTGGAAGATATTTTGCTGAATTAAATAAGCCAGTCACAAAAGAACAAATATGGTATGATTCCACTAACACAAAGTATCTAAAGTAGCAAGAATCTTTTAAACTGAAAGTTAAAAGGTGATTGCCAAGGGCTAGAGGGTAGGGTGGGGAAGGGAAATTAGTGTTTAATGGGTATAACATTTCAGTTTTCCAAGATGAAAACTTCCAGAATCTGTTGCAAAAGAGTATGAATATATTCAACACTAATGAACTGTATATTTAAACATGGTTAAGGTGGTAAATTTCATGTTATATGTTTTTAACCACAATATTAGTTGTATTTACTGAAAACCTATTATTCCCTTTACGATGAGAACTTTTAGGATCTACTCTCTTAGTGACTTACAAATATACCACAGAGCAGTGCTGACTATAGCCCTCATGTATATATTACACCACCAGCATTTATTTATCTTGTAACTAGAAATCTTTTGAGTCCCTATATCCAGTTTCCTCAACCCCTCAACTCTTGCCTCTGGTAACCCCAAATCTGATCTATTTTTCTAAGAGTTTATTTATTTGTTTAGATTCCACGTATATGTGAGATCATACAATGGTTGTCTCTGACTTATGTCACTTAGCATAATTTCCTCAAGGTCCATTCATGTTGTCACATATGGCAGGATTTTCTTCTCTTTTTTATTTTGGTCAGTAGTATTCCCTGGGGTTCCTGGGTGGCTCAGTCAGTTAAGCATCTGACTCTTGATTTCAGCTCCGATCATGATCTGAGTGTTCATGAGATTGAGTTCCCGAAACAGGCTCCCTGCTTACCGTGTGGAGCTTGCTTGGGAACCTCCCCCTTTCTCTGCCCCTCACCTGCACACATGCATGCACATCTGTGCTCTCTCTCTCAAAATACATAAATAAAAAATATAATTACTGTCATTAACTAATCCCATTCTCAACTCAAATGCCAACTTCTCAGAAAGATTGTCTTAAACATCCATTATAAAGTAGCCTCTCCCACTAGTCTGTCCCACGCTGTTTTATTTTCTTCCTGGTACTTACACAAGGTATTTTATTTTATTTTATTTTATTTTATTTTATTTTATTTTATTTTATTATTTTATTCTATTTTATTTTATTTCATTTCATTTCCTTTCTTTTCCTTTTTCTTTCTTTAGTTTATGCCTTTTCCTCAGAATATAAGTTCCTTATAAGTAGAGATGTTTGTCTTATTTATTTCTGTATTCTCAATATGTGACTAGTGTTTGTCATATGGTTAATTTTTCCATATATTTGTGGATTAAATGAGTTATTTTTAACCAAGACCAAATAGAATTATCCTATTCTACTTTCCTTCACATTTTATTCAGACTGTAGATTGGTCTAACTCATTCCTCAAAGAATGCTGTAGTTTCAGTCTTTTAATATTATTTCTTTCTAGAAAAATGTAATGTCTGTGGAAAGGGTCACTTAATGGGATACTCCTAGACCCTTAGGTGTTATCTCTGTATTTAGTTGTGTGGCAGTGACTGCAAATTGCTAACCGACATTCATTCTCTTTTATCACAAGGGATCTCAACTATAATCAGTGTAGGCATACTTTGGGTTTAAAGTATTAATTCTCTAGCCTGCCTTGCAGCTAGGTGTGGCTTTGTGATTTTTTTTTCCTGCTTTAATGAGCTATAATGCGAGATGTGTTTGGTCTTTCTAAGAAGGCTTCTTAAGGAATTCCTAGTAACTTGCTAAAGTTTAAGCTTAGAAAAATGATTTTATACTCTTCTTTATTTCTAATGTAAACATTCAAAGCTACCAATTTCCTCTAAACATTAGTTTTGAAACATCCCACAATTTTGTTATGTGTTCATTTTTTCTTAGCCACCTGCATTTCCTTATTTTTTAATATATGAAATTTATTGTGAAATTGGTTTCCATACAACACCCAGTGCTCATCCCAAAAGATGCCCTCTTCAATACCCATCACCTACCCTCCCCTCCCTCCCAACCCTCCCCTTTTAAACCCTCAGTTTGTTCTCAGTTTTTAAGAGTCTCTTATGCTTTGGCTCTTTCCCACTCTACCCTCTTTTTTTTTTTTTTTCCTTCCCCTCCCCCGTGGGTTTCTGTTAAGTTTCTCAGGATCCACATAAGAGTGAAAACATATGCATTTCCAATGCTGTGTTTGAGTAGTCACTTTTATTCAATTAACTTGCTTCTATCAAAGCCAGTGCCTCCCTATAATAAAAGACATTAATCACATGTTCAATCAAATATGTATATAATGCTTTAGTGAAAAGCACCTTCATTTAAGTTATATCCAAATTGAGTGCTGTGAAAACTTCAAACCTTCATCTTGTCAGGAGGACACTAGCTATGCTAAATGGTATTTTTGTCAGTAATGAATTATGCAAAGCTAAAATAAAATTTCTAAAATTTACAAAGATAAATTTAAATTGGAATTTAAGAACATACAAGAAAAGATTAAGGGATAATAAATATCTCTTTGCAGGTTACAGTGAGTCTGTGAGAAGATTGTAAATCTATGTATAAGTAATGCCCTGTCAGAGATTTTGTCAGTAAAATCATTTTTCCTGAAGATTTTCTCTTGTCGAAAGTTTTTAACCAATGTCTACATGGCCAGTTGGTTTATTTCTTTTATTTTTATTTTTTAGCATGGAAAACTGTTAATTTTTTTTTCTTTTTTAATATGAAATTTATTTCATTTCAATTGCTTTCCATACAACACCCAGTGCTCCTCCCAACAGGTGCCCTCCTCAGTACCCATCACCCACCATCCCCTCCCTCCCACTCCCCATCAACCCTCAGTTTATTCTCAGTTTTTAAGAGTCTCCTATGGTTTGGCACTCTCCCTCTCTAACTTTTTTTTCCCTTCTCCTCCCCCATTGTCTTCTGTTAAGTTTCTTAGTATCCACTTAAGAGTGAAAACATATGGTACCTGTCTTTCTCTGTATGACTTATTTCACTTAGCATAACACTCTCCATTTCCATCCACTTTGCTACAAAAGGCCATATTTCATTCTTCCTCATTGCCAAGAAGTATTCCATTGTGTATATAAACCACAATTTCTTTATCCATTCATCAGTTGATGGACATTTAGGCTCTTTCCATAATTTGGCTATTGTTGAAAGTGCTGCTATAAACAGTGGGGTACAAGTGCCCCTATGCATCAGTACTCCTGTATCTCTTGGGTAAATTCCTAGCAGTGCTATTGCTGGGTCATAGGGTAGAACTATTTTTAATTTCTTGAGGAAGCTCCACACTGTTTTCCAGAGTGGCTGCACCAGTTTGGATTCCCACCAACAGTGCAAGAAGGTTCCCATTTCTCCACATCCTCTCCAGCATCTACAGTCTCCTGATTTGTTCATTTTAGCCACTCTAACCGGCATGAGGTGATATCTCAGTGTGGTTTTGATTTGTATTTTCCTTATGAGGAGGGACATTGAGCATCTTTTCATGTGCCTGTTGGCCATCTGGATGTCTTCTTTAGAAAAGTTTCTATTAATGTTTTCTGCCCATTTAGTCACTGGATTATTTGTTTTTAGGGTGTGGAGTTTGGTGAGTTCTTTATTGATTTTAGATACTAGCCCTTTGTCCAATATGTCACTTCCAAATATCTTTTCCTATTCCATTGGTTGCCTTTAGTTTTGTTGATTGTTTCCTTTTCTGTACAAAAGCTTTTTTATCTTCATGAGATCCCAATAGTTCATTTTTGCTTTTAATTCACTTGCCCTTGGAGATGTGTAGAGTAAGAAATTGCTGTGGCTGAGGTCAGAGAGGTTTTTTCCTGCTTTCTCTTCTAGGGTTTTGGTGGTTTCCTGTCTCACATTCAGATCCTTTATCCATTTTGATTTTATTTTTGTGAATGATGTAAGAAAGTAGTCTGGTTTCATTCTTCTGCATGTTGCTGTCCAGGTCTTCGGACACCATTTGTTAAAGAGACTGTCTTTTTTCCATTGGGCAGTCTTTCCTGCTTTGTCAAAGATTAGTTGGCCATATTTTGTGGGTTCAATTCTGGAGTCTCTATTCCATTGGTCTATGTGTCTGTTTTTGTGCCAATACCATGCCGTCTGATGATTACAACTATGTAGTAGAAGCTAAAGTCTGGGATTGTGATGCCTCCCACTTTGGTCTTCTTCTTCCATATTACTTTGTCTATTTGGGGTCTTTTGTGGTTCCACACAAATTTTAGGATTGTTTGTTCTAGCTTCAAGAAGAATGCTGGTGCAATTTTGATTGGGATTGCATTGAATGTGTAGATAGCTTTGGGTAGAATTGACATTTTGACAATATTTATTCTTCCAATCCATGAGCAAGAATGTTTTTCCATTTCTTTGTATCTTCTTCAATTTCCTTCATAAGCTTTCTATAGTTTTCAGCATACAGATCTTTTACATCTTTGGTTAGGTGTATTCCTAGGTATTTTATGATTCTTGGTGAAATTTTGAATGGGATCAGTTTCTTTGTCTTTCTGTTGCTTCATTATTAGTTTATAAGAATGCAACTGATTTCTGTACATTGATTTTGTATCCTGCGACTTCGCTGAATTCATGTACCAGTTCTAGCAGACTTTTGGTGGAGTCTGTCGGGTTTTCCATGTATAATATCATGTCATCTGCAAAAAGTGAAAGGTTAACTTCATCCTTGCCAATTTTGATACCTTTGATTTCCTTTTGTTGTCTGATTGCTGATGCTAGCACTTCCAACACTATGTTAAACAACAGTGGTGAGAGTGGACATCACTGTTGTGTTCCTGATCTCAGGGGGAAAGCTCTCAGTTTTTCCCTATTGAGGATGGTATTAGCTGTGGGCTTTTCATAAATGGCTTTTATGATGTTTAAGTATGTTCCTTCTATCCTGACTTTCTTGAGGATTTTTATGAAAGCGATGCTGAATTTTGTCAAATGCTTTTTATGCATCAATTAACAGGATCATATGGTTCTTATCTTTTCTTTTATTAATGTGATGTATCATGTTGATTGATTTGCGAATGTGGAACCAGCCCTGCATCCCAGGAATGAATCCCACTTGATCATGGTGAATAATTATTTTTATACGCTGTTGAATTCGATTTGCTAGTGTCTTGTTGAGAATTTTTGCATCCATATTCATCAGGGATATTGGCCTGTAGTTCTCTTTTTTTACTGGGTCTCTATTTGGTTTAGGAATCAAAGTAATGCTGGCTTCATAGAATGAGTCTGGAAGCTTTCATTCCCTTTCTATTTTTTGGAACAGCCTGAGAAGGATAGGTATTATCTCTGCTTTACATGTCTGGTAGAATTCCCCAGGGAGTTCTGGACTCTTATTTGTTTGGAGGTTTTTGGCAACTGATTCAATTTCTTCGCTGGTTATGGGTCTGTTCAAGCTTTCTATTTCCTCCTGATTGAGTTTTGGAAGAGTGTGGGTGTTTAGGAATTTGTCCATTTCTTCCAGGTTGTCCAGTTTGTTGGCATATAATTTTTCATAGTATTCCCTGATAATTGCTTGTATCCCTGAGGGATTGGTTGTAATAATTCCATTTTCATTCATGATTTTATCTATTTGGGTCATCTCCCTTTTCTTTTTGAGAAGCCTGGCTAGAGGTTTATCAATTTTGTTTATTTTTTCAAAAAACCAACTCTTGGTTTCATTGATCTGCTCTACAGTGTTTTTAGATTCTATATTGTTTATTTCTGCTCTGATCTTTATTATTTCTCTTCTGCTGCTGGGTTTAGGCTGTCTTTGTTGTTCTGCTTCTATTTCCTTTAGGTGTGCTGTTAGATTTTGTATTTGGGATTTTTCTTGTTTCTTGAGATAGGCCTGGATTGCAATGTATTTTCCTCTCAGGACTGCCTTCACTGCATCCCAAAGCATTTGGATTGTTGCATTTTCATTTTCGTTTGTTTCCATATATTTTTTAATTTCTTCTCTAATTGCCTGGTTGACCCATTCATTCTTTAGTAGGGTGTTCTTTAATCTCCATGCTTTTGGAGGTTTTCCAGACTTTTCCTGTGGTTGATTTCAAGCTTCATAGCATTGTGGTCTGAAAGTATGCATGGTATGATCTCAATTCTTGTATACTTATGAAGGGCTGTTTTGTGACCCAGTATATGATCTATTTTGGAGAATGTTCCATGTGCACTCAAGAGCAAAGTATATTCTGTTGCTTTGGGATGCAGAGTTCTAAATATATGTGTCAAGTCCATCTGATCCAATGTATCATTCAGGGCCCTTGTTTCTTTATTGACCGTGTGTCTAGATGATCTATCCATTGTTTAAGTGGAGTATTAAAGTCCCCTGCAATTACCACATTCTTGTCAATAAGATTGCTTATGTTTGTGAGTAATTGTTTTATATATTTGGGCTTCCGAATTCAGTGAATAGACATTTATAATTGTTAGCTCTTCCTAATGTATAGACCCTGTAATTATTATATAATGCCCTTCTTCATCTCTTGTTACAGCCTTTAATTTAAAGTCTAGTTTGTCTGATATAAGTATGGCTACTCCAGCTTTCTTTTGACTTCCAGTAGCATGATAGATAGTCTCCATCCCCTCACTTTCAATCTGAAGGTGTCCTCACTTCTAAAATGAGTCTCTTATAGGCAGAAAATAGATGGGTCTGTTTTTTATGTGTGTTTTTTTTATCCATTTTGATACCTTGTCTTTTGGCTGGAGCATTTAGTCCATTTACATTCAATGTTATTATTGATAGATATGGGTTTAGAGTCATTGTGATGTCTGTAGGTTTCATGCTTGTAGTGATATCTCTGGTACTTTGTGGTCCTTGTAACATTTCATTCACAGAATCCCCCTTAGGATCTCTTGTAGGGCTGATTTAGTGGTGATGAATTCCTTCAGTTTTTGTTTGTTTGGGAAAAACCTTTATCTCTCCTTCTATTCTGAATGACAGACTTGCTGCATAAAGGATTCTTGGCTGCATATTTTTTCTGTTCATCACATTGAAGATTTCCTGCCATTCCTTTCTGGCCTGCCAAGTTTCAGTAGATAGGTCTGCCACTACCTTGTGTGTCTACCTTTGTATGTTAGGGCCCGTTTACCCCTAGCTGCTTTCAAAATTCTCTCTTTATCCTTGTATTTTGCCAGTTTCACTATGATATGTCCTGCAGAAGATCGATTCAAGTTATATCTGTAGGGAATTCTCTGTGCCCCTTGGATTTCAATGCCTTTTTCCTTCCCGAGATCAGGGAATTTCTCAGGTATGATTTGTTCAGGTACACCTTCAGCCCCTTTCTCTCTCTCTTCTTCTCTGGAATTCCTGTGATACAGATATTGTTCCATTTGATTGCATCATTTACTTCTCTAATTCTCCCCTCAAACTCCTGGATTTTTTTAATCTCTCTTTTTCTCATCTTTCTCTTTTTCCATAATTTTATCTTCTAATTCATCTATTCTCTCCTCTGCCTCTTCAATCTGTGCTATGGCCACTTCCATTTGATTTTGCACCTCATTTATAGCATGTTTTTTAGTTCCTCCTGACTATTTCTTAGTCCCTTGATCTCTGTAGCAATAGATTCTCTGCTGTCCTCTATGCTTTTTTCAAGCCCAGCAATTAATTTTATGACTATTATTCTAAATTCTTGTTCCATTATATTGCTTAAGTATAGCTGATCAGTTCATTAGCTGTCACTACAATTCATTAGCTGTCACTACTTCCTGGAGTTTCTTTTGAGGAGAATTCTTCCATTTCATCATTTTGGGCAGTCCCTGGTGTGGCTCCAAACTACAGGGCACTCCCCTGTGCTGTCTGGAGTGACCTGTGTTGGTGGGTGGGGCCGCAGTCAGACCTGATGTCTGCCCCCAGCCTGCCACTGGGGCCACAGTCAGACTGGTGTGTACCTTATCTTCCCCTCTCCCAGGGGCAGGACTCACTGTGGAGTGGTGTGGCTCTTGTCTGGGCTACTTGCACATTGACAGGCTTGTGGTGCTGCTTTGATGGGATCTGGTGTATTAGCCAGGATGGATCAGCAAGGTGCACAGGGGAGGGAGGGGCAGGCTTAGCTCACTTTGCTGTCAGTGGTCCCCTGCAAGAAGGGCCCTGCAGCACTGGGAGGGAGGCAGACCCATTGGAGGGATGGATCCACAGAAGCACAGCATTGGGCGTTTGCAGGGTGCAAGCAAGTTCAGTGACAGGAACTTGTCCCCTTTGGGATTTCGGCTGGGGGATGGGAGAGGGAGATGGTGATTGCCAGCAACTTTGTTCCCCACCAGTCTGAGCTCTGTCTTCTGGGGCTCAACAACTCTCCTTCCCAGTGTCCTCTGGCCCTCCCCACTATCCAAGAGCAGAGCTGTTCACTTTTAACATTCCAGATGTTAAGTCCCACTGGCTGTCAGAACTCATGGAGTCCGGCCCCTCTGCTTTTGCAAGCCAGACTTTGGGAGCTCTGCCTTGCCTGGCAGGCTGACCCTCCATTGCCCCGGCTCCCTCCTGCCAGTCCATGTAGCACGTACTGTCTCTCTGCCCTTCCTACTCTCTTCCATGCGCCTCTTGTCTATGCTTGGACCTTGAGAGTCCATTCTGCTAGTCTCCTGTGGTTTTCTGGGTTATTTAGGCAGATGTGGGTGGAATCTAAGTGATCAGCAGGAGGAGGTGAGCCCAGCGTCCTCCTACACTGCCATCTTCCCTTCTGACCAATGGCCAGTTGCTTTAAAGAGAATTATGTAGTTAAGCTAAATGATGAGTAGAAAACTATATTTCAAAAGTCTTTGAGAATCATATGAAATAGTTTTATTATATTTTATGTTTACTATAACTTATATAAAATACATGTAACTTTTAAAACACTACCAGATTTCCTGGGTAGTTCAATTGGTTAAGTGTCCAACTTCAACTCCGGTCATGATCTCATGGTTTGTGAGTTCAAGCCCCACATCAGGCTCTGTGCAGACAGCTCAGAGCCTGGATCCTGCTTTGGATTCTGTGTCTCCCTCTTTCTGCCCTCCCCTGCTCATGCTCTCTCTTTTTCTCTCTCTCAAAGATAAAAATTTTTAAAAAATTTTAAGAATGCATATATTTCCAAATGGAGGGATAATCTTGTTAAAATGTAATCTCATTTTATAACATACATTTAATGAGATAGATAATAGATAGATAGATAGATAGATAGACAAATAGATATTTAAGATGGTTTTAATGGGAGTAAGACAACAGGAGTTTAAGATGGCTAAATCCCATCTAATTAATAGAAAATAAATTGATAAATTCTAAAATTGAGTTATCCAGTAATGATAGACTATACATGCTATTTATTGTAGATAACAGAATACATGTCTAAAAATAGTATCAGCAAGTCCCTCTATGGAACAGAGTTAAGGGATAGGTCAGGGGACCTTTTGAATTTTAATTTATAAAATATATATTTTCCATGATTTTTTTAAATATATGCATTTTTATTGGTAAAATAAAGAAAAGGAAAACTTAAGAGATATTGTAAAGTTCATAATTTATCTACAGCAGGCTATCAAAAGTTTTTAATATAATTATACATTTAAAAATTTATCAAATTCAAAATAGCAGTTACACATATGACCAATTCTTTTTTAAAATTTTTTTTTCAATGTTTTTTATTTATTTTTGGGACAGAGAGACACAGAGCATGAACGGGGGAGGGGCAGAGAGAGAGGGAGACACAGAATCGGAAACAGGCTCCAGGCTCTGAGCCATCAGCCCAGAGCCCGACGCGGGGCTCGAACTCACGGACCGCGAGATGGTGACCTGGCTGAAGTCGGACGCTTAACCGACTGCGCCACCCAGGCGCCCCACATATGACCAATTCTAAGTAATTCTGTTTAATAATAATTTAAAGATTTAAAGAAAACTATAAAGAAAAAAATTGCATTTTGAAAGACAAAGTAATTGTCAGAAAAGGCATATCTATGATGGTATCCATCATATGAGCAATAGTACAAGTTGTTGAATTTTACAGTGTTATATATCACTGAAAGCATTTCCTTTCCACCAAGATTTTTGGGGGCTTTCTGTCAATGCTAAGAGAATTACATCACCACAGAGGACAGCCAGGACATTAGAGCAAAGAAAAAAAGTCACATTTAACAAGAGAAAACTGTCAAAGAATTCAGGTTTGGAAAAATCAAAATTAACATTGAGAGATTAAAATAAAATGATCCTTTCTGTTCATAAGGACATACATGCATGCATGCATGCATGTGCACAGACACAGACACACACACACACACACACACAACACACACATACTTTGCATCACCGCACAGTGTTATTATGAACTAGTTTATACACATACACACTCTGAATAATAAAAATGCAAAATTGTTTACATTTTGAAAATAGGCTTTATGTGTCTAAGTTATATATTAGTAATGATATACAATCAAATTATGTAAATATATGTTAATGTGAAGTTTTGTTATTTTTATTTGTAAAACAAGGTATTACACAGTTTAGTTTTCTGAGTACTTCATGTATCTAAAGTTTTAGATTAATCAGTCTTTTAATATATTAAAATAACAGTTACTTTTCATATCTGAATATAAAGAAATAGAAATGCATTTTACAGTGTATATTCTAATAGCATAAAAATACAAAGAGGAAAATATTCAAAATAAAAGCCACCAAATTTAAGTATAAATTAAGCTTTTTTTATATTTAAATATTCCTTATTTTAACTATGTTTGCAGCTTGAAAATTTCCATATGCTGAATTACTCAGTTATGCATGGACATTGAAGTTCATTTTAACAAAATAATACCAACACTAATTAACAATTAGACTACTGCATCAAATCTAAGATTGCTTCTCAGTTTTTTTTTTCTTTCTGAAAAGTATCTTCTAAATACTAATGTGTATACAAAATACTAGGTTCTAAAATCACTTGAAATAATTATATTCAAATTGGATATGTCCTAATACTGGTAAGAATTAGGTTTATTTGTTTTGGTTTGTTTATAAATTTTAGTCAGTGCTTCTTTTTTAATTTTACTCTTTGAATATATCTTTTGGAACTATGTTTTAAAATCTAAATATATAATGAGATACTTTCAGACAACTCTCTTTCATCTCTGTTCTGTATTACCATATCCACCTGTTCTGTATTATCAGCCTTTTCTCCCCCACTGTCAATGTTTCCTGTCACAAATGAAAGCAAATGAACATATATGCACTTATTTGTATATAAATGTTCTACCTTTAGTTTAAAAAAGTAAAGGTAGAAAGGTAAAGTAAAAGTAAAGGAAAAGCCAAATGGTAGAATACTATGCATATATTCTTCTTCACCCTACTTTTTATTAATATAAAACAAAATCCTGAAAATTATTACATGGCAGATATAAAGGATTTTTCTTTCCATTTCATGGCATATCCCATTCAGTAGATGTGCTATTATAGTTATTCATTCAGGCCTATATCAATGAATGTGGGTTAGTTTTAAGCTTTTGAAATTTCTGTAAATACTATAATGGATATTCTTGGTCATATTTTATTTCACATTTTGCAAATGTATTTTCTGACAGATTCTGAGTGGTGGGATTTTTCAAAAGATAAATATATCAATATACAATCTTTCTAGGTATTTTTAAGTTTCTCTCATAGGCATTGTTTAATTTAGCATTCACATCAGCAGTATATCAGAGTTTGATCTCTCATAGCTTCCTAATTAGATGATGATTTTTTTTTAATTTAGTTTCAAGTTAGTTACCATACAGTGTAATCTTGGCTTCAGGACTAGATCCCAGTGATTCATCTCTTACAGGTAACACCCAGTTCTCATCCCAACGATTGCCCTCCTTAATGTCCATCACCCATTTAGTCCCTCCCCCCTCCCACTACCCTTCCAGCAACTCTCAGTTTATTCTCTGCATTTAAGAGTCCCTTATGGTTTGCCTCTCTCTCTGTTTTTTATTTTTCTTTCTCTTCCCCTATATTCATATGTTGCGGTTTTCACGTTCCACATATGAGTAAAATCATATTTCTGCCTTTCTCTAACTGACTTATTTCACTTAGCATAATACCCTCTAGTTCCATCCACATTGTTTCAAATGGCAAGATTTTATTCTTCTTCATTGCTGATGTTTTTGATAAATTGATTTTATATGTCAACCTGACTGGCCACAAGTTGCCCAGATTAAACATTATTTCTGGGTGGTGTCTGTGAAGATGTTTCTGGAAGAGACCAGCATATGAATTGGTGGACTCAGTAAAGTGTCCTCTCCAGTGTGGATGGGAATCATCCAATCTGTTGAAGCCCTAAATAGAACAAATGGCAAAGAAAGAAAGAATTTGCTCCTTTTTGCTTCCTTCCTGCCAGCTTGAATTGGATCTTTTATTTTCTTCAGCTCTCAGAATGGAATTTAAACCATCAACTCCCCTGGTTCTCAGGCCTTCTGACTTAGACTAAATTATACCACTGGACACCCTGGGTCTCTAGCTTACAGATGGAAGATATTGGCACTTTTCAGTCTCCATAATTGTGTGATCCAATCCCTGAGAAAATCTCCATCTCAGGTAGAGAGTATCATGATAAGTGAAATAAGTCAGTCAAAGGTAAATACCATATGATTCCACTTGTATGTGGAATTTAAGAAACGAAAGAAATGAACATAGAGGGAAAAACAAGAAACAGACTCTTAAATATAGAGAACAAAATGATGATTAACAGAAGGGAGGGGGTAGAGGATGGGTTAAATAGGTGATGGGGATCCTCCTTTTTTTTAAGTTATAAATAAAATAATCTTCCTGTTTTTTGTAGTCTCCCAAATCACCCCATTCATACTTGAAACAGTATAATTGGTAATGCATTGCGCTCTACTCTAGTGTTTATTTTTCTATCTTCTGTACAAGACTAACACCTGCTTAAAGACAAGAAAAAATATATGTGCAACATTACATATCAGCACAGTATCAGACTCTGAAGACATAGTCACAATAGTCAAGAAAAAAATAGTATAATGGATGATTGAATGAGTAAAATAATTCACTTAAGGATCAACTCAATAAAAATATTTTTTGGAAAATCAATAAAAGGAACAAGTCTGGATATCTAGAGCCTATTTGAATTAAATAGACCCTAAAATAAACTTAATCCAGCACATATATTTATATGAGTATTGGTTTTTGTTTCATCACAATTAGCTACCTATGTAAGAAAGTTATAATATTTGTTTGACTCTGCTGAATCAAGTATTTCCTATCTCTATTATAAATTGGAAAGCTGCTTAAAAATTTCTTGGAAGACCTTTGGATGTGTAACCTAGAGGAAGTGAGAAAAACTGACAGACTTATGTTCTAGACACTCATTGGGGAAGGACAGGATGAAGAATCAAGGAAAACTATGCTTCAAGATAAAAACATTTATCAGAAAACAGAAGTGGCAAGGACTGATTAATTTGAGAAACTAAGGATGATGATTGTGAAAGTTCTTATGTAATCATGGGCAAATCTAAATGAAGAATGGAAAGGAAGGGGGAAATTAAGGTAAACAAAAGTCATAAAAAGTTCCACGATAGTTATCCACATAGGAAAGGCAAAATATTAGTAGAGCATTCTACAATTAAAAGTTCCCAACAGTAATGCTTTTGAATCCAGTCATAGAATTAGAGTAGGACTTGCAAATTAAAAAACAAATTAATTAAGAAAAAGAAAATCTTGGGGTGCCTGGGTGGTGCAGTCGGTTAAGCGTCCGACTTCAGCCAGGTCACGATCTCGCAGTCCGTGAGTTCGAGCCCCGCGTCAGGCTCTGGGCTGATGGCTCAGAGCCTGGAGCCTGTTTCCGATTCTGTGTCTCCCTCTCTCTCTGCCCCTCCCCCGTTCATGCTCTGTCTCTCTCTGTCCCAAAAATAAATAAACGTTGGAAAAGAAAAAGAAAATCTCCTGTTTAAAGAATAGAAGGAGAGCATAAAAATTATTGAAGCAATTAATTTGTTAGTCATCCACTTATCTTGGTATAAGCTGAATTGGTTGAATTGAGTGTGAAGGCCAAGGCAGAGTCCAGGTGATTTTGGAATATCTAATTGTTGGGTGTTGAGAGGCAAGAGCAGATGCAGACATTGCCATGAAGGCAAAATCCTGGATAGCTTCTCCCCATGAGGTGAGAGTCTTTATTTTCCACTGAGTGGTGGAATTGCACTAAGTTCTTTAGGTCTGATTGAATCAAACAAGTAATTAATAAATGTGCATAAAATTGAGTTAGGATTTATAACTTGCTTCATAAGATTAGATGTGTGTAAGCAAAACAGAGAGACATTGAATAAAGCTGCATTTAATAGAGGGATCTTGTGGACTGAGTTGTGTCCCCACAAATTCATATGTTGAAGCTCTAGTGTATTGAGGTAGGACCTTTGGAAGGTAATTTGATTTAGATAAACTTATGAGGGTGGGTCCCTCATCAGGAGATTAGTGCTTTCATAAGAAGACACACCAGAGTCCTTGTTTCTTTCCCTCTTTTCCTCCTTCCCCTCCTTCTCCCTCTCCCTTCCCTCTTTCCTCTCCCTTTACCATTCTTCTCTCTCTCCCCTTCTCACTCTCTCCCTCCCTCTGATACAGCTAGGAGGCAGCCTTCTGCAAAACCAGAAAGGTCTCACCAGAACTCAACCATGCTGGCACCCTGATCTCAGACTTCCATCTTCCAGAACTGTGAGAAGTATATTTCTGTGTAAGCCACCCAATCTATGGTACTTTCTTAGAGTAACCTCAGCTAACTAGTACCTTTGTAAAGAAGTTAAAAAAATGTTTATTCTTCATCATGGAGCAGGGGGAGAATTGTAAGTACCAAACATCTGCCTTTCACTTCATTACTATAGATAATCTTAAATAGATAAACAGGAGGGG
Source organism: Prionailurus bengalensis (assembly GCF_016509475.1). Taxonomy (NCBI): domain Eukaryota; kingdom Metazoa; phylum Chordata; class Mammalia; order Carnivora; family Felidae; genus Prionailurus; species Prionailurus bengalensis. Next base: position 149,188,168 of record NC_057343.1, on the reverse strand, counting down.
CATGTGGGTGGTTCAGTCAGTTGAGTGTCCAGCTTCAACTCAGGTCATGATCTTGGGGTTCATGGGTTCAGGCCCTGCGTTAGACTCTGTATTGACAGCTCAGAGCCTGGAGCCTGCTTTGGATTCTGTGTCTCCCTGTCTCTCTGCCCCTTCCCGACTCATAGTCTGTCTCTCTCTCTCAATAAATAAACATTTAAAAAAAATTAAATAAACAGGAGCTAACACTTAGTGAATAAACAGTTGTCCCTATATAATTTCCCATAGTGTTACAGAATTCTAGATTCTTGAGGTACCTACACAAGAGCACATGTACATATCCATGTATTCATATTTCTGAATTTATTAGTGACTAGAAGTTAAATGCTTAGATTCTATCACTTCTCACTTATTTGACACTGGAAAAATGAATTTAAGTAATAGATATCAAAGTGATTTATTTTCCTGATTCCTATAAATCATTTAGAATGAAAGTGAAGTTAATAGAATATAGGGACTATATGGAGGAGGACAACATAGCATGACTGTGGGGACAACACACTTGGGTGTTTACAAAATCGGATGCCCAGGGATTTAAGAATAAATCATTTTTAAATGATATGTGGTATAAATATGTGCACATATTATGCACATATAAATATTTATATGTGCATAAAGTGGTATGCAACTGAAACAAATCAGGTAGATCTCACAGTGTGGAATATTTTTCACATTTGGTTCTGGCTCCGCAAGTTAAAGGAAATTACACATTTTATTTGGGGAAAAATTATCTAATGACAGTTCCTTTTAAAATACACAAAAAGAACTGGTAAAAGGTATTTGATAAATTGTCTGAGATTTCTTTCAAAAATTACATAAATACAAAATTAAAAAATCTGGTGAGCAGTAGAGGTTGTAAAAAATAATTTTTGCTCATAGATACTTTTTTTATTTGATTAATCATCTAAATACTTAGCCAAGATACAAATTAGATGATTTAGTGATTCATATTTAGAATTCCATACTCAAAAGAAGTAAACATTTTTCTAAAATTAAGGAAATGAGATTGTTGCTTTCATAGTATATCTCTGCTAATTTTATATAATTTACAATGGCAATTTATGTGTTTCTTCTGTTTTGTCCCCGTCCCTGTTTTTATATTTTTTTGTTTCCCTTCCCTTATGTTCATCTGTTTTGTCTCTTTAAGTCCTCATATGAGTGAAGTCATATGATTTGTGTCTTTCTCTGACTGATTAATTTCACTTAGCATAATCCCCTCCAGTTCCATCCATGTAGTTGCAACAGGCAAGATTTCATTCTTTTTGATCGCCGAGCAATACTCCATTGTGTATGTGTATATATATATATATATATATATATATATATATATATGCCACATCTTCTTTATCCATTCATCCATCGATGGACATTTGGGCTCTTTCCATACTTTGGCTATTGTTGATAGTGCTGCTATAAACATGGGGCTGCATGTGTCCCTTTGAAACAGCACACTTGTATCCCTTGGATAAATGCCTAGTAGAGTAATTTCTGGGTTGTAAGGTAGTTCTAATTTTAGTTTTTTGAGGAATCTCCATACTGTTTTCCAGAGTGGCTGCACCAGCTTGGATTGCCACCAACAATGCAAAAAAGATCCTTTTTCTCCGTATCCTTGCCAACATCTGTTGTTGCCTGAGTTGTTAATGTTAGCCATTCTGACAAGTGTAAGGTGGTATCTCATTGTGGTTTTGATTTGTATTTCCCTGATGATGAGTGATGTTGAGCATTTTTTTATGTGTCGGTTGGCCATCTGGATGTCTTCCTTGGAGAAGTATCTATTCATGTCTTTTCCCCATTTCTTCACAAGATTATTTGTTTTTTGTGTGTTGAGTTTAATAAGTTCTTTATAGATTGTGGATACCAACCCTTTATCTGATATGTCGTTTGCAAACATCTTCTCCCATTCTGTCAGGTGCCGTTTAGTTTTGTTGATTGTTTCCTTTGCTGTGCAGAAGCTTTTTATTCTGATGAGGTACCAATAGTTCATTTTTTGTTTTTTTCCCTTGCCTCTGGAGACAAGTTGAGTAAGAAGCTGATGTGGCCAAGATCAAAGAGGTTTTTGCCTGCTTTCTCCTCGAGGATTTTGATGGCTTCATGTCTTACCTTTAGGTCTTTCATTCATTTTGAGTTTATTTTTGTGTATGGTGTAAGAAAGTGCTCCAGGTTCATTCTTCTGCCCGTCGCTGTCCAATTTTCCCAGCACCACTCGCTGAAGACTGTCTTTACTCCATTGGATGTTGTTTCCTGCTTTGTCAAAGATCAGTTAGCCATACATTTGTGAGTCCATTTCTGGGGTTTCTATCCTGTTCCATTGATCTGAGTGTCTGTTTTTGTGCCAGTACCATACTGTCTTGATAATTACAGCTTTGTAGTATAGCTTGAAGTCCAGGATTGTGATGTCTCCTGCTTGAGTTTCTTTTTCAAAATTGCTTTAGCTATTTGGGGTCTTTTCTGGTTCCATACAAATTTTAGGATTATTTGTTCTAGCTCTGTGAAGAATGCTGGTGTTATTTTGAAAGGGATTGCATTGAATATCTAGATTGCTTTGGGTAGTTTCGACATTTTAACAATATTTGTTCTTCCTATCCAGGAGCATGGAATCTTTTTTCCGTTTTTTTTTTTTTTTTTGTGTGTGTGTGTGTGTATGTGTGTGTGTGTGTGTGTCTTCTTCAATTTCTTTCATAAGCTTTCTATAGTTTACAGTGTATAGATTTTTCATCTCTTTGGTTTGATTTATTCCTAGGTATTTTATGGTTTTTTGTGCAACTGTAAATGGAATCGATTCCTTGATTTCTCTTTCTGTCCCTTCATTGTTGGTATGTAGGAATGCAACCGATTTCTGTGTGTTGATTTTATATCCCGCAACTTTGCTGATTCATGAATCAATTCTAGCAGTTTTTTGGTGGAATCTTCTGGGTTTTCCATATAGAATATCATGTCATCTGTGGAGAGTGAAAGATTGAACTCTTCCTGGCCGATTTGGATGCCCTTTATTTCTTTGTGTTGTCTTATTGCAGAGAATAAGACTTCCATTACTATGTTGAATAACAGTGATGAGAGTAGACATCCCTGTCTTGTTCTTGACCTTAGGGGGAAAACTCTCAGTTTTTCCCCATTGAGGATGATATTAGCCTTGGGTCGTTCATATATGGCTTTTATGATCTCAAGGTATGCTCCTTCTATCCCTGCTTTCTTAAGGGTTTTTATCAAGAAAGGATGTTGTATTTTGACAAAAACTTTCTCTGCATCTATTGAGAGGATCATATGGTTCTTGTCCTTTCTTTTATTGATGTGATGAATCACATTAATTGTTTTGCAGATATTGAACCAGCCCTGCATCCCAGGTGTAAATCCCACTTGGTCGTGGTGAATAATTTTTTAATATGTTGTTGGATCTGGTTGGCTAATATCTTGTTGAGGAGTTTTGCATCCATGTTTTTCAGGGAAATTGGTCTATAGTGCTCCTTTTTAGTGGGGTATCTGTCTGGTTTTGGAATCGAGGTAATGCTGGCTTCACAGAAAGAGTTTGTAAGTTTTCCTTCCATTTCTATGTTTGGGAACAGCTTCAAGAGAATAGGTGTTAACTCTTCCTTAAATGTTTGGTAGAATTCCCCTGGAAAGCCATCTGGCCCTGGACTCTTGTTTTTTGGCATATTTTTCATTACTAATTTGATTTCCTTACTGATTATGGGTCTGTTCAAATTTTCTATTTCTTACTGTTTCAGTTTTGTTAGTATATATGTTTTTAGGAAATTATCCATTTCTTCCAGATTGCCCATTTTATTGGCATATAATTGTAATTGCTCATAATATTCTCTTATTATTGTTTTTATTTCTGCTGTGTTGGTTGTGATCTCTCCTCTTTCATTCTTGATTTTATTTATTTGGGTCCTTTCCTTTTTCTTTTTGATCAAACTGGCTAGTGATTTATCAATTTTATTAATTCTTTCAAAGAACCAGGTTCTTGTTTCATTGGTCTGTTCTGTATTTTTTGGTTTCGATATTATTAATTTCTGCCCTAATCTTTATTATTTCCTGTCTTCTCCTGGTTTTGGGTTTTATTTGCTGTTCTTTTTCCAGCTCCTTAAGGCATAAGGTTAGGTTGTGTATCTGAGATCTTTCTTCCTTCTTTAGGAAGGCTTGGATTCCTATATCCTTTCCTTTTATGGCTGCCTTTGCTGCATCCCAGAGGTTTTGGTTGTGGTGTTATCATTTTCATTGACTTCCATATAATTTTTAATTTCTTCTTTAACTGCTTGGTTAGCCCATTCATTATTTAGTAGGATGTTATTCAGTCTCCAAGTATTTGTTACGTTTCGAAATTTTTTCTCGTGTTTGATTTCAAGTTTCATAATGTTGTGGTCTGAAAATAGGTGCGGTATGATCTCGATCTTTTTGTACTTACTTAGGGCTGATTTGTGTCCCAGTATATGATCTATTCTGGAGAATATTCCATGTGCACTGGAGAAGAATGTATATTCCACTGCTTTAGGATGAAATGTGAACATACCTGTTAAGCCCATCTGGTCCAGTGTGTCACTCAAAGCCATTGTTTCCTTGTTGATTGTTTGATTAGATGATCTGTCCATTGTTGTGAGTGGGGTGTTGAAGTCTCCTACTATTTTTGTACTACTATGGATGAGTTTCTTTATGTTTGTAATCAATTGATTTATATATTTTGGTGTTGCCACATTTGGCACATAAATGTTTACAACTGTTAGGTTTTCTTGGTGCATAGACCCCTTCATTATGATATAATGACCTTCTACGTCTCTTGATACAGTATTTTTTTAAATGTCTAGTTTATCTGATATAAGTATGGCTACGCTGGCTTTCTTTTGTTAACCATTAGCATGATAGATGGTTCTCCATCCCCTTATTTTCAATCTGAAGGTGTCTTTAGGTCTAAAGTGGGTCTCTTGTAAAAAGCATATGGATGGATCTTGTTTTCTTATCCATTCTGTTACCCTATGTCTTTTGATTGGAGCATTGAGGCCATTGACATTTAGAGTGAGTACTGAAGATATGAATTTATTGCCATTATGATTCTTGTAGAGTTGGAGTTTCTGGTGGTGTTCTCTATTTCCTTTCTAATCTCTATTGCTTTTGGTGTGTGTGTGTGTGTGTGTGTGTGTGTGTGTGTGTGTGTATGTGTGTGTCTATTTTTATCTTTTCTCCCCTCAGAGAATCCCCCTTAAAATTTCTTGCAAGGATGGTTTAGTGGTCACAAACTCCTTTAATTTTTGTTTGTCTGGGAAACTTTTTATTTCCCCTTCTATTTTGAATGACAGCCTTGCTGGATAAAGAATCCTTGGCTGCATATTTTTCTGATTCAGCACATTGGATATACCCTGCCACTCCTTTCTGGCCTGCCATGTTTCTGTGGATAGTTCTGCAGCAAACCTGATCTGTCTTCACTTGGAGGTTAGGGGCTTTTTTTCCCTTGCTGCTTTTGTGATTCTCTCCTTGCCTGAGTATTTTGTGAATTTGACTATGATATGCCTTGTTGATGGTCGGTTTTTGTTGAATCTAATGGGGGTCCTCTGTGCTTCCTGGATTTTGAATGGCTGTGTCTTTCCCTAGGTTAGGAAAGTTTTCTACTATGATTTGCTCATATAACCTTTCTACCCCTATTTCTCCCTCTTCCTCTTCTGGGACCCCTATGATTCTGATGTTGTTTCTTTTTAATGGATCACTGATTTCTTAATTCCTAAATCATGCTCTTTTTCCTTAATCTCCCTCTTTTTTCCTTCTTCATTATTCTCCATAAGTTTGTCCTCTATATTGCTGATTCTCTGTTCTGCCTCATTCATCCTTGTCGCCGCTGCATCTATCTGTGGTTTCAACTCAGTTATGCCATTTTTAATTTCATTCTATTTTTTACTTCCTTTATCTCTACAGAAAGGGATTCTAATCTATTTTCGAGTCCAGCTAGTATTCTTTTATTATGATTCTAAGTTCTGGTTCAGACATCTTGCTTATATCTGTGTTGGTTAAATCCCTGGCTTTTGTTTCTTCGTGCTCTTTCTTTTGGGGTGAATTCCTTCGTTTTTTAATTTTGAAGGGAGAAAAGGAATTAATCAGGCAGAAAAATTAAAATTAAAAAAATATATTAAAATTAAAAAATTAAACACACACACACACACAAAATCGAATAAATGATGCTAGATCTTACGTGTGTTTGGTCTGGGTGGTGAAAGTGGTTTGACAGATTAGAGAAAAAAAGGTGGGGGGGAAGGAAATTGTTCGAAAATTTGAAAAAATTAATACACTGAAGTAGACTAAAATTAGATGATGGGAGTAAAATAGAATTTGAAAAATTTTCCACAAAATACAGAACATAGTAGGAAAAAATTAAAGAAAAATATTTTTAATAAAAGTTAAAAATAAAAATAATTTTTTTTTCTTTTTCTGTATTCAAGAAAAAGTAAGTAAACAAAAAGGAGAAAAAAGAGAAAAAAAAGAAATCATTTAAATTTGAAAAAATGAATACACTATAGTGGACTAAAATAAAATGATAGAAGTAAAATAGAATTCGAAAAAATTTACATAAAAGCAAAAAATTTAGTAAAAACTTAAAGAAAAATATTTTTAATAGAAATTGAAAGTAAAAATGAAATTTTTCACATTCTGAATTCAAGAAAAAGAAAAGACACAAAAAGAAAAAAAAAACAAGGAAATCATTTGAAAATTTGAAAAGGTGAGTACACTGAAGTAGACTAAAATACAATGATGGAAGTAAGATAGAATTTGAAAAAAATTACACAAAAGTAAAAAATATAGTAAAAAAAATAAAATTATTTTTAATAAAAATTGAAAATAAAATGATTTTTTTCTCTTTCTGTATTGAAGGAAAAGAATAGTGTAAAAGAGAAAAAAAAAGAAAAAAATGAATAGATGGACCTGCTAACAGATTGAAATAGGACTGAAATTACTTCGTCTTCCCCTGGAAGTCAGACTTTGTAGGGTTTTATAGTCCATAAACTAAGTAGGCGGTGAGACTTTTGTTCTTGATGAGTGAGGTTGTCCCACTTGGGCGGGCCTCAGGGTAACGGCTCTGTTATCTACTAGATGGTGCTGCTAGCCTACTGGGGTGGAGTGTTGCAGAGCTTGTAGTTGCGTATGCGCATGCGTGGGAGTGGTGAAAATGGTATCACCCAGCTACCCAGTCTCTAGTATCAGAACTCTGTTCTCCCCCATCAGCAATCGCACACCTGTCCTCTGTCTTCAGCTTTTGCCCACTCCCCGCTTCTTTACAGTCTGTGACCAAGCCCTAGGCTTGTCCCTCTCTCCTGGGGTTACCTCTCTCCTGAGTTTCGTCTCAGATATGGCTATTTTCCCCTTCCCCTTACTTCTGAAGGACTGTGGCTTTGACCCATCCCTCCCACTGTGGGAGGGTTTCACTTAGCAATGGCTGAATGCCAGCTGCACCCAGGAATGCTTGCGGGACCCTGCTGCTACCGGTTCCCCAAGACTGCAGCCACCTGCCAGCCCACCCCAGAAAAAGTTTGCAAGATAATGTAGCAGCAGGTTTCCAGGGATTATGGAAAATCACAACACACATCTGGCACCAGGCTTCACCCTTAATGACCTTGTTCCAGCACCAGAGAATGTGGTCATTTTCTGGGGTTTGCTCGGACCAGTTGGCTTCAACAGTCTCTACCAAATGTCCTTCCAGCAGTGGTACTGCTTTTCCCCGTGTGGCCTGAGAACCTCCCGGACCCCACTTTGTTCCTGGGGATTTGCCCTTCCCACCAGAACACCACCAGGTATCGAGCTATGGAGTTACAGACTTTGCGCTTCCCTTGTTTACAGTCTTAATGGGATTTAAACCCTCTCCTTTCTCCTTTCTCTCTTTTTAGTTTAGTCCCTGTGGCTGTTTCCGATTTTCCACTTTCTCTCCAGCTGCTTTTGGGGAGGGGTGCTTTTCCCATATTCTCCCCCGCCGCAGTCTCTGTCCTCTCTCCACCTGCAAAAGCGGCTCTCTGCCTACCTCTGGCTTCTGTCTCCCCAAGTTCACCTCTCCGTGCCAGGTACCTGCTGAATTCTGTGGTTCAGGTTGTGCAGATTGTTGTGTTAGTCCTCCAATCAGTTTTCTAGGTGGTTGGATGGTTTACTGTTGGTCTGGCTGTATTTCATGGACATGAGACACATAAGAAACTTCCATCCTCTTCTGCCATCTTGGCTCCTCCAGTTTCAACAACGTTTTGAAAAATTATACTATGGATATATTAGACTTTGAAGTAAAAGAGCTTTTGATTGGAATCTCCACTTTAAAAACATTTGCTAACAATAAGACTAGCAAATTGCTCTTCTGTAAGTGTCAATTTTGAGGAAAGATGTAGTGTTTTTCTTTGTCCTGCATGTTTCCTGCCTGACCCAAAATAAATGCTCAGTAAAAGTTAGTAATTTTAATTAGACATGGCATAATATTTCATAGCATACATTTGAATTCATTCTATAGAACATGGTCATTAATAATATATTTGCAGTTTGATAAAAACAGATACAAGAATAGGAAATAAGCCTATTCTACATTCTGAAGTTTTTCATATTCTATCATTTTGAAATCCTCTTTTAAAAATGAATTCAGTTGAATATAAAGATAATTGTGCACTAAATATGCTTTAAATAGATTTATTATTGTAAAAGACTCTCTTGAGATCCTTTGATGCAACTAGTTTATTTGAAATAGAAATTTCCATAAAATATATAATTAAATAAATAATGAAACATGTAAATCAAATTGTATTGTGTCCTATTCCTCTTAATGCCAATGACTCTAACAAAGGAATAATTAGGTTTATTGACTCTCTAGATGAGCTGGACTACATGTACCTACATACCCAGAAAGAGTGTATATTTATGTGTTTGCATTTTATTGGGGAAGGGTCACATCAGCAGAAAAAGGACAGAGATCACTTACACTTAGGACAATTCTCACTACATTGACCATGGACTCTGATTCTATTTTTGCCAGGTACCAGGAGGATCCATTTATACCATGACTGGAATGTGATATAAGAGCAATTTGAAACCTTTGGGCAAAGATTGTATTGCTTCCCAGGGGAACTTGGGTGGTTCAGTGGTGGAGTATTCGACTTTGGCTCAGGTCATGATCTCACAGTTCATGAGCTGGAGCCCTGCATCAGGCTCTGTGATGACAGATTCAGTTTCTGTGACTCCCTCTCTCTCTGCCCTGCCCTGATCATGCTCTGTCTCTCTCTCAGCACCTCTCTCTCTCTCTCAAAAATGAATAAACATTAAAAAATGATTTATTTTTCTTTTTTACTGGGATATGTGCTCTGAGTGTTCCACAGAGTACAACAGAACAAAGAAGTGTTTCTGTTATATGCATATAAAAAGACAGAATAATCTGGAGAGTACAGCCTAGACCACTATGGGCTGGTTCTTTCTGACAGAGCTATCTGCAAATCACATGCCTTTTCAGAAGTATACTCCAAATTTGCAAATCATTTGTACAACTGTGTGGTTTGATTCTGGTCAATACAAAACAACAACAAAAATACAAAACATTCTATAGTTGCTTAGGTGGTCTCTTAGCTGGAAAACATCTCAATCGGACTATTTTTTCCCTTCTTTAAAAAAATATAATTTATTGTCAAATTGGCTTCCATACAACAACCAGTGCTCATCCCAACAAGTGCGTTCCCCAATGCCCATCACCCACTTTCCCCCTCCCCCACCCCAATCAACCCTCAGTTTGTTCTCTGTACATAAGCGTCTCTTATGGTTTGCTTCCCTCCTTCTCTGTTTATAACTTTTTTTCCCCTTCCCCTCCTCCATGATCTTCTGTTAAGTTTCTCAAGATACACATATGAGTGAAAATATATGGTACCTGTCTTTCTCTGACTGACTTATTTTACTGAGAATAATACCCTCCAGTTCTATCCATGTTGCTACAAAAGGCCATATTTCATTCTTTCTCATTAACATGTAGTATTCCATTGTATGTATAAACCACGTCTTCTTTATCCATTCATCAGTTGATGGACATTTAGGTTATTTCCATAATTTGGCTATTATTGAAAGTGCTGCTATAAACATTGGGGTACATGTGCCCCTATGGGTCACCACTCCTGTATCCTTTGTGTAAATTCCTAGTAGTGCTATTGCTGGGTCAGAGGGTAGTTCTATTTTTAATTTTTTGAGGAATCTCCACACTGTCTTCCAGAGAAGCTGTACCAGTTTGCATTCCCACCAACAGTGCAAGAGGGTTCCCATTTCTCCACATCCTCCCCAGCATCTATAGTCTCCTGATTTGCTCATTTTAGCCACTCTGGCCAGTGTGAGGTAGTATCTCAGTGTGGTTTTGATTTGTATTTCCCTGATGAGGAGTGACGTTGAGCATCATTTCATGTGTCTGTTGGCCATCTGGATGTCTTCTTTGGAAAAGTATCTATTCATGTCTTCTTCCCATTTATTCACTGGATTATTTGTTTTTAGGGTGTGGAGTTTGGTGAGTTCTTTATAGATTTTAGATACTAGCCCTTTATCTGATGTCATTTGCAAATATCTTTTCCCATTCCATTGGTTGCCTTTCAGTTTTGTTGATTGTTTTCTTTGCAGTGAAGGAGTTTTTGTCTTCATGATGTCCCAATAGTTCATTTTTGTTTTTAATTCCCTTGCCTTTGGAGATGTGTCGCATAAGAAATTGCTGCAGCTGAGGTCAAAGAGGTTGTTTCCTGCTTTCTCCTCTAGGGTTTTGATGTTTTCCTGTCTCACATGCAGGTCTTTTATCCATTTTGAGTTTATTTAATTTTTTTTTAAACAGCTTGGAATACTTCCCAATCCATTATGTTCCTCTAGATACCTAATTTCCTGGGTTCTCAAACTTCTCCAATCCTTAAGACAATAGCTAGAAAGGAATAAATAACTGTATGTAGTAATAACTGAAATGTGGTCCTGGCTTTCTAAATCCAGATGAGTACCTCTGCTACTCAAGTAATTTCCAATATTCACCTGAAGTAAGCATCTCAAATGTTTAACAAAGAGTCACAGAACCTTGCAGTACTTAATGTATCCATAATAGTATTATTATAGTATTATAATTGGCTGATTCCATTCAACTATAGAATATCTTAGTTTTAAGTGAAATGTATTACTTTTAGAGGTCTTGGGAGAAAATATTTTTTAAAGTCTTTAAAAAAATGTTTATCTCAACACACTGAATTTATTCACTTCTAGAGAATGAGATCTGCATGTAAAATGACGGTAAGGAACAAACTGAATCCCGATTATCTTAATTTAAATGCATGAGTCTTGAAAAAAATCTTAATATGCACATATACATGTGAACACATGCATGTCTTTCATATATTAAAAAGTTCTAATAATGTAAATATAATGTACTTTACTGATAATTTTGGTGGATGGGAAAGACCATGGACTTTAGAGTCAAACAGATGATTTGTTTTAATTCCAGTTCTTCATTTTATAAAGTGTAAGATGGTAAACTTGGATAATTATATTACTACGGGCAATCAAATGACTTGATAAGTTTTGTTTGCTAATAATATAAAAATAAAAATGGATCCTGAGATAAATATTTATTTCATAGATATTTCTATTCTTCGTATTTTTCCTGTGGTCTTTTTGATATACTTTGGAGAAAATAAGTATTTTATACACAGTCTGTGATGGTACTTTCCCTTATAGCTCTATGTAGAAATAAAAAAGAAAGGTATCCAGGAAAGAAAGAGCGTGTGTGTGTGTGTGTGTGTGTGTGTGTGTGTGTGTACCTAAACGTAATTATTATTAGTGATAGAATTACTACCGATTTATAAATCACTCAAAATGTTGTATTGAGAGAGCTTACATAGAATTAAATAATAGTACTGTGAATTAAAATATTTTCATATTTTTTTCACCATAACTAACTACTCCATGATAATTCCTTCTGAGATTTATACTCAAATACACTGACTGCCGTAGATACCAATTCATTTTCTTTAGACGTGTTTGTTTCCAGGTAACAAATTTATGTGAAACTGAATTGTATATGAATTCAGAGTATGCCAGAAGTGGGATAATTTAAATATTTTGCAATACTTATTCATACAGATGGCAGGTTTTGTTACTGTTGTTTTGGTGACAATAAAATGTGAGCCTGATTGACTCAAAGGTATTACTTTGCTGCGTATTTGTGTATTCTGTCATCACAGAAGCAATGCATTTAAAACAGGTTAGGTTTTTTTTTAATATTTGTTTTTCTTTCTTTCTTCATAAACATGATAAAAATAATGGATTGCTGAAGTTTGGATAGCAAGATAGGGGACCCAGATTTTGTATTTGACACCAGAAATATGGGTGAGTTTGAATTGTATATTAGAGATTTTTTTTCCTATTTCAGCAACAACTTTGGATGCAAAGGAATTATTTGGAAACTGTTTTTTCCTCGGTTACTTGAATAATAAAAGTCCCAGTGAATTCATTTTCTAAAGAAGACCTTGATGAATATACTTTATTTAGATATATTTCACTTTTAGCCATTCTTTCATCAGGCAATTAAAGTATCTGAGCTATTTAATATACCGAGCTATATTTTTTGGAAGTACAACCAACAACAAAATAATCCTTGCTTCTGCTAGGTTAGATTCCAGTCCCTGGAGAGACCTAAACTGCTTATCTCGTCCTGGTGAAAAGCCAGACTCTTGAAACTGAGAATATTACTTCCTTAAAGCATTCACCCTGGTAAGGAGAGAGACATATAAAATTGTAAGGTATTTAAAGTGTATCATGTGATGATTTGATATATAAATATAGAAAAGATGCCCCCTCAAAGTTAATTAACATCCCTATGATCTCACATATTTACCTTTTTGCTTTGGTGAGAAACATCTTTATTTGAGAAACATGGGACCTATATTTGGCAACAGTTTCACTTCTGTGTTGAGGTTAGATGTCATTATTTGACTCAGTTTGGTCATCAAATGTATGTGACTTCTCTGGGACATCTAGCTCAGACAATCAATTGATTCCTGAGATAAATGTCCCAGAGAACTCTTCCCCATTCCTGCAACCATGGTGTCCTAATATGTTGTGAAAGAATAGTGTGGAATTAACTTAGACAATGCCTAAACATTGTTTTGTTGAATATTTCTTTTGTTGAATATTTGGAGTGAGTGGGAAGTAAGCTATTGTTTATATGCTTACACTAAAGTCTAGGAGGTGCTTATTAACAGTATAATCCAGGTTATCCTGACTAATAAATGTCAGAATGGCTGGGATTCTAGGCAACTGTAGGATTCCTACATGATTAAAATTTCACTTGATATTAATGATCCTGAATTGAAAATGACAGATAGTTGTAATGGTGTTATGTGTGTGTGCACACACGTGAATATGTGTATATGCATATACAAGTACATATATTTTAGCCATATTTATCTGTGGAGAACTGAATTTAGGATGAGTTAGAATTTTTCCAGTTGAGCATGATAGAGAGAAAGAGTTGTTGAGGATGATTGCAAAAGCATGTTTGCAATGAAAAAAAAAAGAGTCATACCTTGGTGAGGAGAGAAGTGTTATTAGGAAAAGTGAAATGGATGTAAAAAGCAATGAACTGTCATCCTTGGTGGGGTCAAAATGTAAATGAAGTTTATTATATAATATTGAATCTACTGCAAATTCTGATATGTTGTAGAAAATGTGGGTCCTTAAAAATCCATCATTTATAGAATTATTTGAATTTGTTGGATAAAAACTGGTAATTGAGAAAAAGAGGAAATAAGACCTTATTTTATGATGGAAGAATGACTGAAAATGGATCTGAAAAATAAAGGTAGAATTTCGATAGTTTTAAGGAAAAGTGAAAGGCATTTCAAAGAGAATATTCTAATCCTCTAAAAATCCACTATTATTTAGCAAACCTAGTTTATTTCTCTATGTAAGTCAGTAGTCATTTCAAAGCTTTACAATCCTCACTTCCCCATTCCCCTCAGTCTCACAGACAACATGTCTTTATAACTGGAGACTCTCAGGTACACACTTGCATAACCAGTCTTTTCCTGTCCTAAATACATCTTTGTCAACACCATTTCTTCTTGTTAAACCACTATTTGAAGATATATTTGAAATTCTGGATAGTATAGATTTTCTAGAAAAATGCAATTCACCAGAACTTATCCCTCCAGGCAAAGGTCAAGCAGATAAAGTTATCAAAAAACTACCTTTACAGAAACGAAACAAAACCACCAATCCTAACTGGTTTCACAGGCAAATCATATAAATCTGCAAAGATAACCATGACATTGCATTTGTGCTCCTTACAGTGGTGGCAGTGTTTTGTTTTGTTTGTTTCTTCTATGGCTTATTAACCTCTACATGTTTTCCTGTTTTGTCATATTGGTGTCTGTACCGTTTAATTCCATTACTTCATAGAAACAGTTAAGTCTAGTTATTAACGCAGAGTGTACAGATATGGTGTCATTCAAGATCAATAAATGTATGGTCATTAATACATATTATGTGCCTAGCAAGGTTGATTATACAAAAGTAATAGCTTTATATCATTAGAAATCAATAGAGGCACATACAATTGTAGGTTTTACTCCAAAGTCGTCAAACTTTGCTACTTTTTTATAGAGTGTACCTATTTTTTGAGATATTTTATGAAGTATTTGAGTTCTTTTGTTCATATATAAATGAATTTAAAACATGAGCAACAAAAGTTATTAGAAATCTTTAGAATGTGTGTGAATAGATTGCAAAAAGCTAATTCTTGACTAAACCTGACAATTAGCATGAACTAACAACTGATAGAATTTATTTTGTATTTTGAAATGTTTGTTTATTTTGAGAGAGAGACAGAGAGACAGAGAATCCCAAGCAGGCTCCACACTGTCAGCGCAGAGCCTGGCATGGGGCGCAGTCTCACAGTGAGATCATGACCTGAGCCGAAATCAAGAGTCAGTCTCTTAACCAACTGAGCCACTCACGTGCCCCAGATATAATTTCTTCAAAAAATTTTTTTGATTTCACTGTGTAATTCATAAGAATAGCAGTTGTAAAAGACTATAATGTTCTTACTAAATGGACGTAAGCCATAAACCCCAAGGCTTCAAAAGACTAATTGAAAGAATGTCCTTGAGGAGAAGATATAATAGAGAATAGCTTAGGGTGATTACATGTGGTGGTAGGGCCATTACCCAGCTTCCATAAAGTGTTAGGATTCCAAATTTTCTAACAATAGAGAATTGTTCTCTCTAACAAGAGAGAACAATAATATCTGAGAAGTAGAGTCAAGAGTTAAAAACAAAATGATAGTCAGAAAAAAGGTGGAAATAGTGGAGAAGCATAACTTGGGAACTTGAGAAATTAGAAACAGTAATAAGATAGTGTAGTGGCATCGTTTAGGTTCTAACGTTTTTGATACCTTCATTTGGTGTTTTGCTTACCCCTTCTTCACCCTTTTGACAAGGGAGGGAGTCATTCCTACTCTAGGATTATGGGGGATGACCAATTACATAACACTTTATCCTGGAAAGATACTATTTCCAGCAGCTTATTAGTTATATATACTCAGCACATGATAGAAGACATGCATGCCACTCAAATGGATGCTTTACTTGGATGTTGCACTCAAATGTAGAGTGATAAAGAAAAGGCTGTGGGAGACAAGCTTTGTAGTCACAGGAGAGTGAGATGATCGCTGGGTTCCACAATGAGCTCATATTATAGTTTAATACATCAGAGAGAGAGAGTAAGAGAGAGAGAGAGTGTGTAGATATTCTTTTTAAAATTTAGAACAACTTTAGATTTACATAAAAATAATGGGATAGAGTGTTAGCATCATATCCCATTATTATTCCATTATTAACATCTTATGTTAGTATGGTCCAATTGTTACAATTAATGAACCAATATTGATACATTGTTATTGACTAGACTCCACACTTAATTCATATTTCTGAAGCTTTTACCTAACCTCCTTTCTCTGGCCTAGGACCTTATATGACAGATCACATTACATTTAAGGATCGTGTCTTGTCAGTTTCATCTTGGCTACGAAATATTCTTAGATTGTTGTCTTTGATAACCTTGACAGTTTTTAACAATATTGTGCAGGTACCTTGTAGAATACCCCTCATATGGAATTTATCAGATGTCTTTGTAATGATTAGACTGGAGTTAAGGGTTTTGGAGGGGAAAGACCATAAAGTAAAGTACCATTTTCATTCCATCATGTAAAGGGTACACACTAGTGACATGACGTCACTATCGATGTTGACCTTGATTACGAGGCTGAGGTAGTGCTTAACAAGTTTCTCCACTGCAAAGTTATGGTCTTCCCTCTTTCACACTGTACTCATTGGAAGGAAGTCACTATGTGCAGCTCATTTCTCAGGTGACTCAGTCGAGCCCACTTCAACACACAGGCTCTCTGCTGTCAGTACAGAGTCCCCTTGGGATCCTCTGTCTCCCTCTCTCACTGTTCCTCCCCTGCTCTCATGCTCACTCTCTCTCTCTCTCTCTCTCTCTCTCTCTCTGTTTTAAAAATAAACAAACAGTGGAAAAGCAAATATGCTCTAAGATCATCTTGTATATTTCCTGCCCCAGTTTAAGAATCAGCCATTTCTGGAGGTGCCTGGGTAGTTCCTTTGGTTAATCATCTGACTTCAGCTCAGGTCATGATCTCCCAGTTAGTGAGTTCAAGCCCCAGGTGGGCTCTGTAGGGCTCTGTGCTGACAGCTCAGAGCCTGGAGCTTGCTTAGGATTCTGTGTCTCCCTTTCTCTCTGCCCCTCCCCAACTCGTGCTCTGTTTCTCTCTCAAAAATAAATAAATGTTGAAAAAATTTAAATAATCAGCTATTTATTCAAGCAAGTTTGGATACTTTTATTAGAAAATATTAGGAACTGGGGCGCCTGGGTGGCGCAGTCGGTTAAGCGTCCGACTTCAGCCAGGTCACGATCTCGCGGTCCGTGAGTTCGAGCCCCACGTCGGGCTCTGGGCTGATGGCTCAGAGCCTGGAGCCTGTTTCCGATTCTGTGTCTCCCTCTCTCTCTGCCCCTCCCCCGTTCATGCTCTGTCTCTCTCTGTCCCAAAAATAAATAAACGTAAAAAAAAAAAATTAAAATAAAAAAAAATGTGAACCATTTAAAAAAAAAAAAAAGAAAAGAAAATATTAGGAACTATATACACATATCAAATATTCCTATGTGAAACCATCTGTATATAAATTAAACCAAAGACAGGTTCATACTGATGTTTCCAACAAAAGTGATCCATGTGGTAATGGATATAATTGGAACATCAGTAAGAATCTATTATCAAGATTTTTGGAATTATATATGAGGATGATTTTTTTAGAAATGACACACATTTGGGGCGCCTGGGTGGCGCAGTCAGTTAAGCATCCGACTTCAGCCAGGTCACGATCTCGCGGTCCGTGAGTTCAAGCCCTGTGTCAGGCTCTGGGCTGATGGCTCAGAGCCTGGAGCCTGTTTCTGATTCTGTGTCTCCCTCTCTCTCTGCCCCTCCCCCATTCATGCTCTGTCTCTTTCTGTCCCAAAAATAAATAAACGTTGAAAAAAAAATTTTTTTAAATAAAAAAAGAAATGACACACATTTATAAGAAGAATTAACCCCTTTGTTTCTCTAATGATTTTTTTTTAATGTGAATACAAAATGTCTTCTTTTTGTTACTTCATATGCACAACTTTGGCTTATTTGATATAATCAGAAATTTAGATCATAAATCTTAGAGATTATGTAATCCATTTATCCCACTTTACATGGCAAAATAAAATACAGAACATTTAAGGCATTTCACATATTTGTATTTGAACAAATTGGTGGCTAGTTTAGATTCAATTCAAAGTTCTATTCCAAAGCTTTAAATATATGCTTGCAAATTGTAATGGACACTAGCAGGTATTAATGAAACCCAAATAAAGAAAAAAATAGTTCAAATTAGCTCTGTTTAATTAAATATCAATGTGACTTAAATAATAACAAAGTGAAAGTAAAAAAGAGAAAAGTGAAATGAGAATAACATACTGAAAACATTTTGCCACCAAGAATCCTTTTTGAAATCCTGAATATCACTGATTTAGGCAGCAGTATTCTACATTCAAAGAACATTAGTTTGAGAATCAGAAAATTACATCTAGGTTTATGATTTTATCTGTTTATTCAACTGTGAAATTTGGTTATTCTCTCAATGATAACTGAGTTTTAAAATTCCATGGACTTAATATTTACAAAATTATTTCTAATCAATTGAAAAATGTTTTCTTTTTATTTGAGAGATCATTCAAACATAAATCAAGAGAGAATGTCATAACCAAATACCAAATTTTCTGGTCTCCAATTGAACCTGGGCCTTACCTGAAAGAACACTTAAATTGTTATTATATTAATAATAGTAAAGTTTTCTTTCCTAATTGGCTTAGTGGTTCTCAAGCAGGATGGTGGTACCTTAACTGACCTTTTTGTCATGAATTCCACTGCCAATATTTTATTCACGTGTGTTTTGTAATGAGACTCAGGTGTCTAATAATTTGGACTCTTGGGCCACCATGACAATACTAGCAACGCTATGAAACCAGACAGCTCATTAATGGGTCCTCTTGTTTCCAAGCACAGTTTTTTTTTTTAATCATATAGAAAAATATTTGGTTCACATGTGTGTTTTGAATCAACTAAAATAGCATAGATTTCAAACTAAATACAATTAAACTAACAAGATGTATCTCACGTCAGCTATCTATATCAGTTCAAGAGCCTTCTAATGTCTAAAACATTTATTTATAAATGTAGAATATAAAAGTGCAATATCTAGGTTAGTAGAAATGAGACATCCAGAAAATTCTGTACTCATTATGTTATTCAAAGCTCATCTGGAAAATTTATAAATTACAATGAGATATATTCATTCTTCACTGGTCAACCCATAAAGAAGCAAATGCAGTGATTCTTGCTTTAAAATGGCAACACTTTGGGTATCTGCTGAACATTTTTTTCAGGGTTTTGACAAAATATTATAAATATCCAGAAGATTCTTTTCTACTTTCTGGTAATTTTTTTCTACTTTCTGGTATCTCATCATAGCACATTGTATCAGCTGTGGGAATATGTGAAGACATTTTATTCAATATATATTCTACTCAGAAGAAGGAAACTTCTTGGGGTGCCTGAGTGGCTCAGTCAGTTAAGCATCAGACTTCCACTCAGGTCATGATCTCATGGTTCTTGAGTTCAAGCCCCATGTCGGGCTCTGTGCTGACAGCTCAGAGCCTGGAGACTGCTTAGAATTCTGTGTCTCCCTGTCTCTCTGACCTTCCCCTTCTCACATTCTGTCTCTCTCTCTCTCAAAAATAAATAAACATTAAAAAAATCATTTTTAAAAAGAAGGAAACTTCTTTAATATGAAATAAACTTCAGTTAGAAAGCTAATGGATTCATTTCACTTTGGAGTTAATATATTTGGTTGATTTTACACATGTTTTTAGTCATTCACAAAAAAGACTGTCCGTTAGGATTGCAGTCAAAGTGTCAGATTACATTATAATAAAGACCTACCTTCAAGATCTCATTGGTGTTTTAGTAACAAAAACTTATTATGGTTTGAAATGATCTGTTTTACAGTAAATTTTATTCCATTCCAGCCATCTTAACAAAAATGTATTAAAACATTCCTAATTGGAATTTGATTGCAAAATCTAAACTCCTTGATTAATAACACGGTCCCCTTTAAAATCCATGTATTCTCAGCGATTTCTAGTAATAATATTAAGGATTGATACTTTATTTTCCGTGCCTATGTATTGGTAATTTGAGTAACACATTTGGATTAATGAGAATTAGACACCTATACTTCTATTACTATTATAACTCTTGAAAATTTCACCAGTATGTTACTAGTTGCCACTGAAACGTGAATGTTTACTTTTTTAAAAAAAATTGGATAGCATTCTTTATTGTGTTCATTGTGCCTATCTAAGGAAAAAATATCCAAGGGTACCAAGAGACTCATTCACCTCCGTCCCCATGACACAACAGTTTTAATTTCTCCCGAGGCAGAAGAATGCAAAACCCAGCAAGATTTGCTAGACACCTTTACTTCGCATGAATGTAATCCTGAAATCTTTTATTTTCTTTTTCTTCACTCCCTTAAATTTCACTTACATTATATCTTTTTAAATATCTAAGTGTTTATTTTTCTTCTGAAAAGATTGAATACTGTTTTTTGTTCTTATTTAATAAATACTTATTAATATTCGACTATGTTGATTCCGTTTTTTAATATTCACTTATTTGCCTAGAACCTGTTTAAAATAAGCAATTCCTTGGTAACTGCTTGAAAACACTAATCATTTTCATAGGGTTTATTTTAGTAGATACATCAAAGTAGGGTACTTTAAAATATCTCTGATCCACAGGGAAAAGAAATTCAGGATCATATTGAAACAATCTTGAAAATAGTAATTTCAAATTTATCACATGAAAGATATAGAAAATGTTAATATAGAAAAGATTAAAATTTTTATCAGGTTTACACATTATTGTCTAGTATTTTACATGCGTTTGGGAAACATATGCATATGATGAGTTAATGATTAAAGACATTTTTTAATCTTCATATTGATTGTGAACTTTCATAAACATTTAATGTTGTAGACGACGTCTCTTTATTTGGCCTCAGTCAGATCACATTTTTTTAGATTTCCTCTAAGTCCTGTAGACATTCCTATCTGTTTTCTGTAAATATCCTATCTTCTCTATAGAATGCTTTAAGGTCAGATATCTCAGGGCTTATGCCTTGTCATGTTTTCCTTGAAAGATCTCTACCATTTTGATGGCTTCAGTCACAATCCATATGTCCAAAACTCTACATTGCCATGTCTATCCCACATTTCTTCTCTGATATGGTAACGTTAAAATATCCGCTGGACATGTCTACTAGAAGTTGTTTTATTTTCATTTTTGTTTTTATTTTATTGTGGTTATTGCTGTTTACTATCTCTAACTATTTCTTTTAACTGAAGTATTCTTCATCTTTTGCCTTCATTTAGCTAACTGATATCCCTATTTCAAGTGTGAGCATCGGAGTCACTTCTTCAGAAAGGACTTACAGTATTTTTTTTCCCATGCTCTAATGTAGATTCAGAGACTCTATATTATAATGTTATAGCACCTGGTGTATTTACATCTTTATACAAGACTATATAAACTCAAGGCCTGAGATCATGTTTGATATATTAACCTTAAGGTCTATAGAACTTAGTATAGTGTATGACATTTTAAATTCTCAATATTTAATAATTTTGGCTTATTTTCAGGTAAATTTGTATAAGACAAACAAACAAACCATAACCCCCAAGGAAGGTGGGGTAGTTATTACCATTAATGTTTGGTTATAGAATAGTAGGAATGAAATTGAAATCTCAGATATTCTAAACCTCAATTCAATCTTTTCTCTACCATCTATGATTAAATATTATGTTGATGTTTACAATATTAAAGGTGTTCAACATGAACAATAAATTTTATTATTAATATGTTTGTGACCATAATATTAATATGATTTATTATTAATATGATTGTGACATATTTAAATACATTTTGATGTTAATATTTACCAATATAATAGCTGAGATCTTTGTGCAGGTCCCTATGACTTATTCTCTTTTATGGCCCCAAATTTTTACTGTGTTTTTAGAGCAAGTGGTATAGGATTATGTAAGTATATTTTTAGTGATTGTTTCTATAATTTTCTTCATGTAAAGTAGATGGCAATAAAGTGTACATTAGTATATATTTGCTACACCATGTCAATTTTTACCTACTGGTATAAACTTTTTGCCTTATTACTAATAAGGGAAATTAACAATTCTGAAAGTAATTCTATGTAGAATGTCCAATAGAACTCTCAAATAGTCCAACCGACATTTAGTCTTTACATTAACTCCACAATATACTAATAGAGATTATTTTTCTAAATAAAATACAATAGTTATACCTCATCGTCAACTCTATCAAAAATCCAAAGAATATGTAATGTTTTAAAAATCAGTTTCTAACATACTATATAGTTGTCTTTGCATTAGATTCCATTAGATTAAAATCTATGAACTGAAAACAAAATCTTTCCAGATGTTTTTATCTGATAGGCCTCAATTATAATGATAGTAAGCCTATAATTTAAGCTAATGTATAAACAGGGGGAAAAGCACATTTTTAATCTGTCATTCACTTAGGAAAATTATTTTCTACCAGGTGACATTTATGGCTATCTCTCCTTAAGGTGAAAATTCTCTGGAACTATATAGACATTAAAACAGAAATAACCACCTATTTTTTCCCTATTTTACTCTCATTTGAAATCCTGCTGTTGTTTTCTAATTTATTTATTTTTTCTTCCCCCTCCTGTGGAGACTTCTAAACTATTGCATTTGCTCTGTAGTTTATGTGGGAGATACATGAAACCATTTAGAATGATTTATGTTTAAATGACTTGATCTAATTCCCTTACTTTATCATTTGTCGTTTTGTTTATAGTTTAAATCAGTGAACCACAGTTAAATAACTAAATGAAAATATGGAGAAATTTATAACATCATTAAAAATAATGACAAAAATCAAGGACAAAAATAAATTGTCATATGTTTTTGTTTTTGTTTTTGTTTTCTTCCATGCAATGTATTGAACAAACCAATCACTCTTTGTAAATGGAAACTGGATTTTATGAAGCATAAAAACAAAGAATGAAAATTTACATTGATGGTAGAAGAAAATCAGGAAAACTAATTTATCTATAAATACATAAATATAATAAGAAATCATGGTTATCATTACTGGGAAGTATGTATATCTTCTTTTCCTGTAAGTCTTCTTTCTAAAAACTTAATCATTCTATTTTCTAAGTCATCTTTTAAAAACAAATGTGGATTGTGATCAAACTGTCTTTCCTAAAGATATGTGAAATGATTTTACAGTTTTTCCAAATTTTTTAATGTTTATTTATTTTTGAGAGAGAGAGAGAGCACGAGCATGAGCATGAGCATGAGCAGGAGAGGAACAAAGAGAGGGAGACACAAGTCCGAAGCAGGCTCCAGGGTCTGAGCTGTCAGCACAGAGCCTGACATAGGGCTCCAACTCACAAACCACCCGGATTTACTTTTGAACTCATTTTTATCCCTGCAACATCACACCACTTTAAGATATATTCTGAATTCTAACAAAGTAAAATAATGCAAATAGATTGTTGACAAAAACATACTATAGTCTTCATTTGCCATTTTTACTTTCTCAAATCTGCAGGAAAATAATTGTGCATTTCAGCAAGGCAATAAAGTACAGTCACTGAGTCAATATGAGCTCATTGGATGAAATACACTAGTAGTGTAACAAGAATTTTATGTTTCATAAGACAGTATCTGTCATACTTTGTACTAAACTGATATCATTGAGTTGAAAGAAGAAAGGATTTACTACTATCTGAAATGGCCATTTCATGATTTGTAGGGTAGAGAAGGAATTTCTGGGCAGAAAAACAAGGTAACCCCTGGAAGGGAGAAGGAGGTGGCCTAAGGCCTGGCATTGAATATCTGTCCAGTGAGCACCTGAGATGAAAAGACCAGGCTGACTATTCTCAAAGTGCCATCTAAGAAACTAAAAGAAAGACAGCTGGCAACTTTTTACTCAGCAGCCACTAAACCTTGTATTTGTGAAATTCTTCACATCAATATGAAAGAATGATAGAAGATTGGTCTAAGAAATGTTAAGAAGATGAAGAGAGAAAACTTGTGTGGCTATCTCAGTCATCCCAGTGCTTCCATTATGAGAGCCAAGATTGGCATAATGTCAATGGGAACAAGAACTAGTTACTGGAAGATATATACCCACTAAAGTATGGGCATGACATCGTGACAGATTTGTGTAAGACTAAGAGAGGAGGACGCAACATGAATTTAGGTCATAGGTATGTCACTGGTAGAATAATGACTACATTAAATAAATGACACAAATAAGAGACAGATTTTTAAGGCAGAAAATAAAATTTCAGTAATAGATGTGTTGAGGTTATGATAGTAGCAGAACAGTTAAAGTCAGACTTTCTGATCTAGTAAATTTGAATGTAAATAATATAGCTATGTTTATTAGATATAGTTAATAGTTCTAGTAAATATAATAGAGCCATTAATTACTATTTAAAAACAGGTTGCTTTACTTACGAAATTTGGGATGATGTGTGGTGATAGATTCTTTTGAATAAGAAAATCTGTCAATTGTCTTATTTAATTATGCAAAAATAGATATATGATACATTAAAAGGCATTTCTTGTTCCATGGGCACCATTTTTGAGGAGAAATGAAGAAACTATTAGAAAAAAGGGGGGCCTCTACAGCCAGTCCAGGAAGAATTTTTTTTCCACTAAGTGGCAAAATCACTTGTGTTAAATGTCTAATATTCAGTTTTAATTGTTTTTTATGTGTTTTTCCTATAACTACTTCTTTGCTTTGTTATATTCTGTCAGTTATTAAGCCTTTCCACACTAGTGTTTGTCAGTAAGAGAAATAGGAAAAGACATTTTCAAAATACTTATAAAAGTACACAGAGAAATATTCATAAGTACCAGAAAATATGTTCTTGTTTGTTTCTCTTTCCCTAAGTATACTGCTGAATCAGAAACTACATAGGGAATGTAGCCCTGAAATGAAGAGAGACTTTTGTGACCCCCACATTTTATATTAATATATTCCTGATACCCTATTGCCTAACATAGCAATTTTCTTTTTTTTTTTTTTTATTTTTTTTTATTAAAATTAGATTTTATTAAGTATGCACATAGACTTTCTAGTTTTTTTTTTTTGCCCCTACTTCTGATTTTATTTTATTTTATTTATTTTTTTATTTTTTTATTTTTTTACAGGTTAACATTCTTTTTTTTTTTTTTTTCTGAAATTTATTGACAAATTGGTTTCCATACAACACCCAGTGCTCATCCCAAAAGGTGCCCTCCTCAATACCCATCACCCACCCTCTCCTCCCTCCCACCCCCCATCAACCCTCAGTTTGTTCTCAGTTTTTAACAGTCTCTTGTGCTTTGGCTCTCTCCCATTCTAACCTCTTTTTTTTTTTTTTTCCTTCCCCTCCCCCATGGGTTCCTGTTAAGTTTCTCAGGATCCACATAAGAGTGAAACCATATGGTATCTGTCTTTCTCTGTATGGCTTATTTCACTTAGCATCACACTCTCCAGTTCCATCCACGTTGCTACAAAAGGCCATATTTCATTTTTTCTCATTGCCACGTAATATTCCATTGTGTATATAAACCACAATTTCTTTATCCATTCATCAATTGATGGACATTTAGGCTCTTTCCATAATTTGGCTATTGTTGAGAGTGCTGCTATGAACATTGGGGTACAAGTGGCCCTATGCATCAGTGCTCCTGTATCCCTTGGATAAATTCCTAGCAGTGCTATTGCTGGGTCATAGGGTAGGTCTATTTTTAATTTTCTGAGGAACCTCCACACTGCTTTCCAGAGCGGCTGCACCAATTTGCATTCCCACCAACAGTGCAAGAGGGTTCCCGTTTCTCCACATCCTCTCCAGCATCTATAGGCTCCTGATTTGTTCATTTTGGACACTCTGACTGGCGTGAGGTGATACCTGAGTGTGGTTTTGATTTGTATTTCCCTGATAAGGAGCGACGCTGAACATCTTTTCATGTGCCTGTTGGCCATCCGGATGTCTTCTTTAGAGAAGTGTCTATTCATGTTTTCTGCCCATTTCTTCACTGGGTTATTTGTTTTTCGGGTGTGGAGTTTGGTGAGCTCTTTATAGATTTTGGATACTAGCCCTTTGTCCGATATGTCATTTGCGAATATCTTTTCCCATTCCGTTGGTTGCCTTTTAGTTTTGTTGGTTGTTTCCTTTGCTGTGCAGAAGCTTTTGATCTTCATAAGGTCCCAGTAATTCACTTTTGCTTTTAATTCCCTTGCCTTTGGGGATGTGTCGAGTAAGAGATTGCTACGGCTGAGGTCAGAGAGGTCTTTTCCTGCTTTCTCCTCTAAGGTTTTGATGGTTTCCTGTCTCACATTCAGGTCCTTTTTCCATTTTGAGTTTATTTTTGTGAATGGTGTGAGAAAGTGGTCTAGTTTCAACCTTCTGCATGTTGCTGTCCAGTTCTCCCAGCACCATTTGTTAAAGAGGCTGTCTTTTTTCCATTGGATGTTCTTTCCTGCTTTGTCAAAGATGAGTTGGCCATACGTTTGTGGGTCTAGTTCTGGGGTTTCTATTCTATTCCATTGGTCTATGTGTCTGTTTTGGTGCCAATACCATGCTGTCTTGATGATGACAGCTTTGTAGTAGAGGCTAAAGTCTGGGATTGTGATGCCTCCTGCTTTGGTCTTCTTCTTCAAAATTCCTTTGGCTATTCGGGGCCTTTTGTGGTTCCATATGAATTTTAGGATTGCTTGTTCTAGTTTCGAGAAGAATGCTGGTGCAATTTTGATTGGGATTGCATTGAATGTGTAGATAGCTTTGGGTAGTATTGACATTTTGACAATATTTATTTTTCCAATCCATGATCAGGGAATGTCTTTCCATTTCTTTAAATCGAGTTTCCAAGATAAACAAAAACTAACAGAGTCTGTGACCACTAAACCAGTTCTACAAGAAATATTTAAGAGGACTCTTTGGAAGGGTAAGACTAAAAGTGACAAAGACTAGAATGGAACAGAGAAAATTTCCAGAAACAATGACAAAACAAGTGATAAAATGGCACTAAATACATATCTATCAATAATTACTCTGAATGTAAATGGACTAACTCTAATCAAAAGATATAGGATGTTAGAATAATAAAAAAAATAATAAGACCCATCAATATATTACCTAAAGACTCATTTAAGACCTAAAGACACCTCCAGATTGAAAGTGAGGGTATGGAGAAAAATTTATCAGGCAATGGACATTTAAAGAAATTCAGGGCAGCAATACTTATATCAAAAAAACTAGATTTTAAAGCAGACTGTAATAAGAGATGAAGAAGGGCACGATATCATAATAAAGGGGACCATCCAACTAGAGCTAACAATTGTAAATATTTGTGCCCCCAACGTGAAGGTACCCAAATATATTAAAAAATGAGTAACAAACATAAAGGAACTCATTGGTAATAATACAATCTTAGCAGGGCATTTTAACTTACATCAATGGAAAGATCATCTAAACAGAAAATCAACAAGCAAACAATAGGTTTAAATGACATAATGGACTAGATGGACTTAACTGATATATTCAGACTACTTCATCCTAAAGTAGCAGAATACAAATTCTTTTCAAATGCACATGCAATACTCTCCAGAAGAGATCACATGCTAGGTCATGTCAGGCCTCAACAAATACAAAAAGATTGAGATTATACAATGAGTCTTTTCTTTTTTTTTCTTTATTTTTTTAATATGAAATTTATTGTCAAATTGGTTTCCACACAACACCTAGTGCTCCTCCCAACAGGTGCCCTCCTCAATACCTATCACCCACCCTCCACTCCCTCCCACCCCCAATCAATCCTCAGTTTATTCTCAGTTTTTAAGAGTCTCTTATGTTTTGGCTCCCTCCCTCTCTAACCTTTTTTATTTTCCGTCCCCTCCCCCATGGTCTTCTGTCAACTTTCTCAGGATCCACATAAGAGTGAAAACATATGGTATCTTTCTCTGTATAACTTATTTCACTTAGCATAACACTCTCCAGTTCCATCCATGTTGCTACAAAAGGCCGTATTTCATTCTTTCTCATTGCCACGTAGGATTCCGTTGTGTATATAAACCACAATTACTTTATCCATTCATCAGTTGATGGACATTAGGCTCTTTCCATAATTTGGTTATTGTTGAAAGTGCTGTTATAAATATTAGGATACAAGTACCCCTATGCATCAGCACTCCTGTATCCTTGGGTAAATTACTAGCAGTGCTATTGTTGGCCATAGGGTAGATCTATTTTCAATTTCTTGAGGAACCTCCACACTGTTTTCCAGAGTGGCTGCACCAGTTTGCATTCCCACCAACACTGCAAAGAGGGTTCCTGTATCTCCACATCCTCTCCAGCATCTATAGTCTCCTGATTTGTTCATTTTGGCCACTCTGGCATGAGGTGGTATCTCAGTGTGGTTTTGATTTGTATTTCCCTTATGAGGAGCGACATTGAGCATCTTTTTGTGTGCCTGTTGGCCATCTGGATGTCTTCTTTAGAAAAGTCTCGATTCATGTTTTCTGCCCATTTCTTCACTGGATTATTTGTTTTTTTGGGTCTGGAGTTTGGTGAGTTCTTTATAGATTTTGGATACTAGCCCTTTGTGCAATATGTCATTTGCAAATATCTTTTCCCATTCCGTTGGTTGCCTTTAGTTTTGTTGATTGTTTCCTTTGCAGTGCAGAAGTTTTTATCTTCACGAGGTCCCAATAGTTCATTTTGCTTTTAATTCTTTTGCCTTTGGGGATGTGTCAAGTAAGAAATTGCTGCGGCTGGGGTCAGAGATGTTTTTCTCTGCTTTCTCCTCTAGTGTTTTGATGGTTTCCTGTCTCACATTCAGGTCGTTTATCCATTTTGAGTTTACTTTTGTGAATGGTGTAAAAAAGTGGTCTAGTTTCATCCTTCTGCATGTTGCTGTCCAGTTTTCCCAGCACCATTAGTTAAAGAGACTGTCTGTTTTCCATTGGATATTCTTTCCTGCTTTGTCAAAGATTAGTTGGCCATATTTTGTGGGTCCAATTCTGGAGTCTCTAATCTATTCCACTGGTCTATGTGTCTGTTTTTGTGCCAATACCTTGCTGTCCTGATGATTACAGCTTTGTAGTAGAGACTAAAGTCTAGGATTGTGAGATGCCTCCCGCTTTGGTCTTCTTCTTCAAAATTCCTTTGGCTATTCGGGGCCTTTTTTGGTTCCATACAAATTTTAGGATTGCTTGTTCTAGCTTTGAGAAGAATGCTGGTGCAATTTTGATTGGGATTGCATTGAATGCGTAGATACCTTTGGGTAGTATTGACATTTTGACAATATTTATTCTTCTAATCCATGAGCATGGAATGTTTTTCCATTTCTTTGTATCTTCTTCAATTTCTTTCATAAGCTTTCTATAGTTTTCAGCATACAGATCTTGTACATATTTGGTTAGGTGTATTCCTAGATATTTTATGATTCTTGGAGCAATTGTGAATGGGATCAGTTTCTTTATTTGTCTTTCTGTTGCTTCATTGTTAGTGTATAAGAATGAAACTGATTTCTGTACATTGATTTTGTATCCTGCGACTTTGCTGAATTCATGTATCAGTGCTAGCAGACTTTTGGTGGAGTCTGTCAGGTTTTCCATGTATAATATAATGTTATCTGTGAAAGCTTGACTTCTTAATTGCCAATTTTGTTGCCTTTGATTTCCTTTTGTTGTCTGATTGCTGATGCTAGCACTTCCAACACTATGTTAAAAAACAGCGGTGACAGTGGACATCCCTGTCGTGTTCCTGATCTCAGGGGAAAGCTCTCAGTTTTTCCCCATTGAGGATGATGTTAGCTGTGGACTTTTCATAAATGGCTTTTATGATTTTTAAGTGTGTTCCTTCTATCCCAACTTTCTTGAGGGTTTTTATGAAGAAGGGATGCTGAATTTTGTCAAATGCTTTTTCTGCATCAATTGACAGTATCATATGGTTCTTTTCTTTTATTAATGTGATGTATCACATTGATTGATTTGCAAATGTTGAACCAGATCTGTAGCTCAGGAATGAATCCCACTTGATCGTGGTGAGTAATTCTTTTTATACGCTGTTTAATTCAATTTGCTATTGTCTTGTTTAGAATTTTTGTATCCATATTCATCAGGGATATTGGCCTGTAGTTCTCTTTTTTTGATGGGTCTCTGGTTTAGGAATCAAAGTAACACTGGCTTCATAGAATGAGTCTGGAAGTTTTTCTTCCCTTTCTATTTTTTGGAGCAGCTTGAGAAGGATAAGTATTATCTCTGTTTTAAATGTCTGGTAGAATTCCCCATGGAAGCCATCTGGTCCTGGACTCTTATTTGTTGGGAGATTTTTGATAACTGATTCAATTTCTTCACTGGTTCTGGGTTGTTCAAGTTTTCTATTTCTTCCTGTTTGAGTTTTGGAAGTGTGTGGGTACTTAGGAATTTGTCCATTTCTTGCAGGTTGTCCAGTTTGTTGGCATATAATTTTTCATAGTATTCCCTGATAATTGCTTGTATTTCTGAGGGATTGGTTGTAACAATTCCATTTTCATTCATGATTTTATCTATTTGGGTCATCTCCCTTTTCTTTAAAAAAATTTTTTTTAACGTTTATTTAGAGAGACAGAGACAGAGCATGAATGGGGGAGGGTCAGAGAGAGAGGGAGACACAGAATCCGAAACAGGCTCCAGGCTCTGAGCAGTCAGCACAGAGCCCGACGTGGCGCTTGAACTCACGGACTGTGAGATCATGACCTGAGCCGAAGTCGGACGCTTAACCGACTGAGCCCCCCAGGCGCCCCTCTCCCTTTTCTTTTTGAGAAGCCTGGCTAGAGGTTTATCAATTTTGTTTATTTTTCAAAAAACCAATTCTTGGTTTCATTCATCTGCTCTACAGTTTTTTTTTAGATTCTATATTGTTTACCTCTGTTCTGATCTTTATTATTTATTTTCTTCTGCTGGGTTTGGGGTATCTTTGCTGTTCTGCTTCTATTTCCTTTAGGTGTGCTGTTAGATTTTGTATTTGGGATTTTTCTTGTTTCTTGAGATAGGCCTGGATTGCAATGTATTTTCCTCTCAGCACTGCCTTCACTGCATCCCAAAGCATTTGGATTGTTGTATTTTCATCTTCATTTGTTTCAATATATTTTTTTTTACTTTCTTCTCTAATTGCCTGGTGACCCATTCATTCTTTAGTAGGGTGTTCTTTAACCTCCATGCTTTTGGGGGTTTTCGAGACATTTTCCTGTGGTTGATTTCAAGTTTCATAGCATTGTGGTCTGAAAGTGTGCATGGTATGATCTCAATTCTTTTATACTTATGAAGGGCTGTTTTGTGACCCAGACTGTGATCTATCTTGGAGAATGTTCCATATGCACTTGAGAAGAAAGTATCTGTTGCTTTGGGATGCAGAGTTCTAAATATATCTGTCATGAACCTAAATTACCTTAAAGATAGAACTTGCTAAATAATATGCCAAATGTTTGTAAAAGAATGAGGTAGATGAGGCATATTTATGCATGAAGTGTCAGTTGCTAAAATGTAGGTATACAGAGTATGTATGATATCATAACATTCGTATAAAATAGTTTAGATAAATAGGTAAATTGATAGGTGATAGTTGATAGTGGAATAAACAAACATACAGGTATCACAGCTATCCCTCTGCACACCTATGCTTACAATATTTGAAAATTTTGTATATGCAAAATTATTTATTTACTTATTTATTTATTTACCTATTTTTGAGAGAGAGAGAGAGCGTGCATGCAAGCAGAAGAGGGACAGGGACGGGGAGAGAGGATCTAAAGCAGGCTCTGCGCTAACAGCAGAGAGCCTGATTCAGGGCTCGAACTCACAAACCATGAGATCATGACCTGAGTAGATAACTGACTGAGCCACCATGCAGGGACCCCAAAATTGAAGTATTTATTAAAAAACAACACTCAAAAGGCATACCAGGAGTTTGTAATTGTGTCTGCCTCTGTGGAAAACTGAATACCTGGGGAGAAAAGAAAATTAACGCTTATTCCTTGCTAAAATATTTTTATTTTTACCACATACATGTACTACTTTAATAAGTTTAAAGCTTAAAAATTAAGAAATTTCTTTTTTTTTAATTTTGATTTTGGAGTCTTACTGGGCTCTAGTGGAAGTACTGGAATCTGCTGTCAACCTTTCCTCAGTGTTTCAGTTTCCCATTGCAGAATTGCCAGACAAAATACAGAACTATAGCATACCCAATTAACATTAAATTTTAGATAGACTATGAACTTAAGGATAAGTATATGCCAAATATTGCATAGGATATACCATTTGCTAAATATGGCAATCCTACCTTTAGTTTGGCATCTAATGCAAGAAATAAGATTGTGTAATTAGGGTGATCACATAATTGATTATACCAATCAGAGCTCTATTTGAGAGTAAAAGTGTTAGTATCTGTAATTGTATCATGTCAATACAGTTAAACCAGGACTATAAGCTGGATTTATAAGGAAATCTTAAATATAATTCTTCACTAGGTGGTTTAGCAAGAAGAGTGGTTAAGTTGAAATATCAACTATTGACAATCATGCTCTTGACCAAAGCTGCCAATAAATCCTGCCTCCCCTCCACCCTTTCCCTAACTCTGGAAGAATCAAAGTTTACCTCTGCTAGATTCAGCTGTTTAAGAGCTGTGGAGAATGGCCAAAAGAA
The DNA here is from genome assembly GCF_016509475.1 of Prionailurus bengalensis. Lineage (NCBI taxonomy): Eukaryota > Metazoa > Chordata > Mammalia > Carnivora > Felidae > Prionailurus > Prionailurus bengalensis. Next base: position 149,155,719 of record NC_057343.1, on the reverse strand, counting down.
ACAAACAAAATACAAGTGTAAAATAGAAATTATGTGTGGAAGTCAGTTTCTTAACCTGAATGTCAAAAGAGGAACATAGGATATTAAGAAGGAAGCAAACAAGAATAACTGTTATCTCACGAAGATTTTTACTTTAAAAAAGAAAAATGTTTCTACGACCTAATCCAAGTACCAATTGCCCCTGTGTGCTGCATAGAGCAGCAGCTCCGGAATTTATACTTACTGTACCCCAGGATACACAGCTACATTTTAACATACCAGACCTAAGACTATTAAACTATAAAAACTGTATTACAGATTGCAGTCTAAGATCATCTGAAGAATACTTAAGAGAATGCTTTTAATAAGCAGTTTCCTGGAGGTAGTTCTACTTTACATGCAGTGACCTGTGAAGAAGTTTCTTCTTTTAAAACCTGTCTGCTTCAAAACGCGTATTGATTATGAAGAAGAAAGAATAAAATTTTGTGTTTATTTTATTATTTTGATGCCTTTAAATTTTTTTGTTTCATCTTTTTAATTTTTTATTTAAATTCCAGTGAGTTTACATGAAGTATAAGTTTCAGGTGTATAATTTAACGATTTGACACTTCCATAAAACACCCAGTGCTCATCACAAGTGCACAAGTGCAATCCCTGTCGTCTCTTTAACCCCCCTGCTCATCCATCTTCCCTCTGGTAACCATCAGTTAGTTCTCTATAGTTAAGAGTCTGTTCCCTCTCTTTTTCTTCCCTTTACTCATTCCTTTCTTAAATGTCTAAAGAGAAAAGAAACACCATGCTGTCTATCATCTTTTTGTTCTATGCATCGCACAGATGAACAGGAAGAGAAAATCAACTGCAGAAGTTATATTAACAAGATAAACCGCATTAAGCTTGTACTTAAATGCTGCTTGTTTATAGGATATTTATTTTAACAAACCAGTCAGCCTTAAATGGCCATGAGATTATCTGTTAGAGCTTCAATATAAATGAGATACACATGCAAATTAGAATATTACAAGTTATAAAGAACCTATGTAAAAATGGGAGGCAGGACATAGCAAAACTAAAACAGATAGTACCGAGACCCAGGGATGGTCATTGAACCCTGAAGGAGAGACTTCTGTCAAAGTCCTGGGTTTCATTTTATGTTTGTTTGTTTGCTTTTTTCACTGTAAGATGACTGTGACCTTCAGGTGAGGGATGATGCCAGGTTGATGACCTAGCAAAGAGACAGGCAGTGGAATAAATATACTGACCTCACTTTTTAATCCCCTGACAGGTTCCTATTAGTCAAAATCAACAGGAATTCAAAAGACAAAGACTATAAATGTATTAAATGGTATGAATCTGATTAGTCTTCAGGGCTGGGGAGATGGTGAAGAAGAACAGAGAGTAGCTGGAGGGGAAACAAGATATTTGACATATTAACCAATAAATAATAAGTGCTTATTAGACACAGGAAATTGTGTTAGGTGCAAGGGAAAAATGAACAGGACAGGGTTCAATCTTTCAAAAAAGAAAAGCTTATTACAGTGACTTTAAAATTTATTAAATATTGAAGAGAAATAGCGGCAGTTAAACATTTATATACATCATTTCCTTACACATACAAAACAATACTTGTTTTTCTTTAAACCTTCAGTTATTCAGAAACTTTAGTCTGGGGATCATCATCCTTCAATTTTCTTATTTCTAATACCTATCCATTAATTTTTTTAAATTAATTAATTTATTTTTGAGACAGAGAAAGACAGATCATGAGCAAGGGAGGGGCAGAGAGAGAGGAAGACACAGAATCTGAAGCAGGCTCCAGGCTCTGAGCTGTCAGCACAGATCCCGACTCAGGGCTCGAAATCACAAACCGCGAGATCATGACCTGAGCCGAAGTCAGATGCTCAACCAACTGAGCCACCCAGGCGCCCCTCTGTCCATTAATTATTTAATATCTATTACCATTTAATGTGTCTGTGTTATTTCAAGATGGTATTGAGTTTCTACCAAGTCATTACATCAGTATTTTAGCAACAGGGACATAAAGATTTCAATATTTTTATTTTGGTAATAAAACCATCCTCATCCCATTTCAATTAATCCACAACAGAAAGTCAGCATCTTGGTAATTGTTTTAAAACTATTTCTAGCTCTTCTTCATTTTTCACAATGTGAATGTAAATCTCAATTTTAATCTCTTTCTTAATCTTTCACCCCCATTTCCCTCTGTCTCTCCCTTGGACTCCCATCTCTCTCTGTTCAGAAATAAGCCTATCATCTGTGGTTGGTTAATTTTCAACAAGGGTTTCAAGTCCATTGATAGGAAAAGTTTAGTGTCGTCAACAGATGAACAGATGGTGCAGGGAAAACTGTATTTTCACAAACAAAGGAATGAAATTGAATCCCTTACCTCATACCATATAGAAAAATTAACTCAAAATGATCAGTAACCTAAATATAAGAGCTAAGATCATAAAACTTTTAGAAAAAAACATAAGGGTAAATATTCATTGCCCTGAATTGAGCATCAGATTTTTATTGAAAATATATATATATAAATTGAAGAATAGTTGACACAAAATGCTATATTAGTTTCAGTGATGTATGACATAATGATTTGACAAGTATACATTATGTTATGCTCACAAGCATAGCTACCATCTGTCATCATACAACCCTTTTACAATATCACCGACTTTATTCCCTATCATGTACTTTTCATCCCTGTGACTTACTCATTCCATAAGTGCAAGCCTGTACCTCGCACACTCCTTCACCCAGATATGATACCAAAAGCACTAATGACAAAAGAAAATAAATTGGTACATTAGGCTTAACCAAAACAAAACAAAACAAAAACAAACAATACACAAACTTGGGCACCTGTGATGACTAATTTCACATGTCAACCCTGGATATGCCACAGTACCTGAATATTTAGTCAAACATTTTTTCTAGATGTTTATTTGAAGCTATTTTTAGATGAGACTAATATTTACATATGTAGGCTTTGAGTAAAGGAGATTACCAATCCCTCCATGATGTAGGTAGGTCTTATCAAGCCATTTGAAGGCTTTAATAGGAAAAAAAGACAAAACTCCCCCAAAGAAGGAATTCTCCCAGCAGACTGCTTTTCACCTGGAAAGCAACTCTTCTCTGAGTCCTCAGCCTTCCACCCTATGCTATAGACCTGGACTTGTGAGCCTCCACAATTCCAGGATCCAATTCTCTCTCTCTTGTTTTCTCTCTCTCTCTTTCAATCTCTCTCCTGCCCTCCCTCCCTGCGCCATGTGTGTGTGTGTGTGTGTGTGTGTGTGTATAATATTCAGAAAAAATATTTGTTTTATACGCACCACCCACTCTCACCCACCCATCATACTTTCTGTCTATATATAGATATAGACAAAGAGATGATGGTTAAGATCTACAGATTCAAAACAACACCTACCAAAAATTACAACAACCTTTTTTTACATAAGTTAATATAATATACATATCCTATTGCTTCCATTCTCCAGGAAATCCTGACTAGTGCAGCATCAAAGACAATATCAAAAAAGTGACAGAACCCATAGAATGGGAGAAAATACTTACAAACTATGTATCTGGTAAGAATTTAATATCTACAACATGTAAAGAGCTACAAATCCACAACAAAAAGACATAGTTTATAAAATGGGCAAAAAATTTAAATAGACAACAATCCAAAGAAGATATAGAAATGTCTAATAAGCAAACAGAAGGATGTTCAATGTCTTTAGTCATTAGGGAAATGAAAATCAAAACTGCTATTAGATACTACTTCACACCCACTAAAATGACAATAATTTTTCAAAAAGAAAGTCAGCATTGGAAAGGATGTAGAAAATTTGGAACCCTTGTCAATTGTTCATGGGAATATAAAATAGTACAGCCACTATGGAAAACAATTAGGCAGTTCCACTAAACATAGAATCTCTACATAGGCCAACAATTCCATTCCTATGTCTGTATCCAAAATAATGGAAAATAGGGACTTAGATACATGTATGCCAATGTTTACTGCGGGATTACTTACAATAGCCAAAAGATGTAAATAACTCATTTGTCTGTCAGATGAACAGAAAAGCAGAAATTCATACAGTAGAATGTTATTCTGTCATAAAAAGTGATAACGTTCTGATACATGCTACAACATAAATGAAGCTTGAGAATATGCTAAGTGAAATAAGCCAGATACTAAAGGACACATACTATATGATTTCATTTATGTGAAAATTTAAAATATCTGGTAAATTGATTGACCCAGATAGTATATTAGAAGTTACCAGAGCCATGGGGATAGAGGGAAATGGGGAGTTTTTGCTTAATGGGTACAGAGTTTATATTTGGGTTGATGAAAAAAATTTGGAAATAGTAGTAATAGTTGTACAATATTGTGAATGTAATTACTGACACTGAATTGCACACTTAAAATGGTTAAAATAGAAAATGTTATTTTAATATATAAGTATTTAATATATAACACATATTATTTTATATATTACATATGCAAATATATATTTACCAAAATGAAATGATTCTTACCTTGTGATGGAAGAGGGGCTCACAATTATAATAAATTAGTCCCTAAGCTGTAATAAGAATATGATAGTTGGCAAACACATCAAAAAAGTTGGAGGTGTTATCTACACAGAGAGTTATCTGGCAGAATAGTGTCCCTAAAACAGAAGCCTACTCTGTAGGCTCCCGGAAGCACATATGGTTAAAGTGGAATGAGGGAAGAGAAGCAAAAATTGAGATCAGAGGGTTAGGAAAGGCAGATAAAATGAGCAACCAAGGAATAAGAGCATACTTTATAGACAAATGTGACGTGATACAACTTTATTCAGTATGGCTCATGCAAAAGCAAAAAAGCTTGAATGTACTGAATGGGACGCAAAAAGGAGCCCCTGGGTGGCTCAAATGGTTAAGCGTCTGACTCTTGATTTCTACACTGACTGTGGCGCCTGCTTGGGATTTCCTCTCTCCCTCTCTCTCTGCCCCTCCCTCTCCTTCTCCTTCTCCCTCTCCCTATGTCTATCTCTCAAAACTTTAATTAGAAAAATAAGAAATGGGAAGCAAACGTACATTTTTCATCACAATCTGTTAAAAACACAGGCATTTTGTGGCCATTCTCTTTAAAAAGAGTTCAAAATAACTCTGTAAAAAAGATTCAGTTTTTCACTCATTACTATCACTTCTCATTTTCTCCTCTAAAGAAGAGAATGAGACCAAATATTTAAAATGTTTTTCTAAGGTGTTCAAAGTATTTGAAAGATGTAGTAGCCTCCTTTGCCATGAAGTTGCCTTATGGAGTCTATAGCACTGAAATGGTCACACACCCTCTTACACAGCGCGTGATAATGTTCTTGCTCCCAGGGAATGTACAAATTTACTGTGTATATACCTTCATGTATGTTACTTCTTTAGGATCCTTTTTTCCACATTTGGGAATTGGGCACAGAAGAAAAGCCTATCAAACACTGGTTGGACACAGGCGATCAGTTGTTGTTGTTGTTGTTGTTGTTGTTGTTGTTGTTGTTGTTTTGTCAGAGCTATTTATCTTGTAAACAGTAGTGTTCTTTTCTTTTTTTCTTGTAAATATTTACTTAGCAGAAACCTTAAACGTTTTCACTTAGATTGGCTACCAGAATTTTCTTTACAAGGTAAACTTTATAAGAATGTTCTCAGATTTGGGGCAACTGTGTGGCTCTGTCAAGCATCTGACTCTTGATTTCAGCTCAGGTCATGATCTCATGGTTCATGAGTTCGAGCCCCGCATTGGGCTCTGGGCTGGCAGTGCAGAGACTACTTGGGATTCTCTCTTTCCTCTCTCTCTCCCCGTACCCCAGTCATTCTCTCACTCTCTCAAAATAAATAAACTTAAAATAAGAGGATGTTCTCAGATTTAAAAACCCAAAATCTATTTTATTGTTTTTCACACCTATTGTTTGTACAGAATTCTCTCTGCTGAGACACAAAAGGAAAAAAAAGTATCACAACACCTCATACATATTCATGGAACAAGGAAATAATATTTGTAAATCCTCATGACTCTGTGTGGCAGTCAACGTAAGGCTGCATTCTAGGCCACATTTCTAATCTTAGTCTCTACAGATTAAAAAAAAAAGTGTAGTAATAAGCAAAAGCTTCTTTTGTGGTCCATCATTAACTGTTATTCATTAGTATGAAAGGGAGTGGTCTTTTCTTTCAGTACACACTTAGGTTGGCAAAACCTTTTAAACATATGTGTTAAGTGTACCACTATAGACACCTAGTGATTCTAATTTCCTTATGACTTAAGTCTATAGGCATTCAGAGGTCATTGATTGTATCTTAGGTCAGAATAATTAAAGTTCAAACAAGTGTGAACATAAAAAAAATACCTGTCATCCTCACTGAACCCTCAGTTTTTTCATTAGTTTGAAATACAGCAATAAATCCAAAAGTGACCTTAGGTAATATCCAGTACAACTCACTCACTTTACACATGAAAAGCAGAGCCCCACAGAGATTCAGTGTTTCCTCCAAGGAAAAGGCTTACAAGCAACCAATCTGGTCCTAGAACATTTCAGTATTCTTCCCAGTATACTGTGCTCCCTCTAACCTGTTTTTTAGTCACTCTACTTGTATGGTCAAATGCAAATTAAAATGAGAGGCTTAATTCTCCCTGTTAAAAATAAGGGAAGAGATTTTCCTCCTCTCTGCTTCCATTGAGCATTTATTTTAGTTATTATAGGTACTTTCTACTCTTTGAAATGTACATAAATGCTTCTGAAGACTAGATTGGCATTTGGTCAGCTTTATGACTTTGGAATGTCTTTCTTGAGATCCTGAGAGCCATATCTGTGAAATGCAAACATTAAGGGAGATAGCATCCTATTTCTCATTTCTAAAATGGGAGGGTAGGCGCCTCAGTTTGGTGGGCCTCGCTTTGCTCCAAGCTGCAAAACGACTTCCTGTTATTAAAGGTGTGAGATGTTTGTTTTTCCTCTGGATAAAGACAATTAGCTAACATAACCCAATCACCAGGTAAAATTAGGGTATATTTCACGGGACAAATGGTGCTGTCATTTTCTTAATCAAGAACTACTTGTTTATCGTGAAAGCATGTATGTAACAGAATATAGCTGCTTGGCTGTATAAAAGGGTGAGATTTCCGTCCTTATAGTCACTTAGTGGATTGCCTTGGCAGATGAGCATCATGTCCTGGTTTGCTGCTTATTCAATGATAAAGGTGTTTTCTTTCTCTACTACCTTTGTGGATGATTAGGTTTTTATTTATATTTTCCCAGTACACTAGCATTGGTTTTCCTTTCTTCCCTCATTCCTTCTTCCTTTTACTATTTACCTTTAATCCTTTCCTTTAATCCTTCAAAAAGGGTAAAGAACTTCACAAAAGAAAGATAATTAACATTTCTTTAAAATGTTAAATTTAGGAAGTTTTTATATTGCACTGTTGGGAAATAACTATGATAGGCTATTATTTGCATAAACATGAGTAAAATGGGCCTTTGTCCTCAAGAAACAGAAGAAAGACAATGAATACATAATTATAATGTGATAGGGTTAATGGAATGATAGCAGTGTTCATAAAGTCCTCTATAGCGTCCTGGTTGAGTACAGAAGTCCTGACCCCAGGCTCTCTGAATTCAACCCAGTTTTACTACCACTTAGAAGACTAATGACTTTTGCCAGTCTTCTCTATGCTTCAGTTCTTTATCAGTGGAATGATGTTACCTACCATGTAGGGCTGTTATGCAGATTAAATGACTGTATGTACATAAAACCCTTGGCATGACATAAGCCCTTTACAGGTCTGAGCCATTAATAAGAATCTGTAGGAAGAACACTAACCCATGCTGGACAGTGGTTTCCATGAGTTCTGAAGATAGATGAATCAGAGGCAAGAAACAGTACTATGTATGTGGAGAAGCATTTGCAACTTAGTGTTTTGGGAACTTAAACTTCAAAGCATGGACTTGGGTCATCATGAAGACTATCTTTTCCATGTTCAAAAGGTTACTTCTCAAGGTGGAGTTACAGAAGAAATTTAGGAAGATGTATAGTAACCAGATTTGCAGCTAGATATAATATGACTTATTAGAAGATAAATCTCATTAAAAGATAAATTTTGAGTCATTGGAAATAGAGGGGAGATAAGAATGATGTGGGATACATCAGTTTGATTGCCTGATGACCTCATACTCTAAAACTCCAAAATACACTTTTAAATTATACTAATTAATAATGCAGCTTTTAAGTCTGTTTCCGAGAGCTGAGTGAGCAGGGTATTTAATTTCTCTTGTTTAAAGCTCCTGTATCTTGGCACTAAGAAAAACAGTATGTTTTTTCCTGTCTTACCTATTTAATTTTATGTGACACTATAGGCTGTTAGTATCAACGTTAATGAGCAAATAGATGTGTTGAGTGTTTCTTCTCTCTTAAAACAGGAAACTGTGTAAGGAAATAGAAGCTCAATGTCTCACTTCTATTTTAATATATACTTTTTGAAATGGAAAGTGTCCTCATTGCTAACATCTTCTTGCATAAGTGTCCATTATAGCCTGAATGAGGAAAAAAAAGTATTCATACCTTTAAGTATGGCTATTATTGTTAGTTAACATTGCTTAATCAAATTTCCCTCTAAGTGATAAAATGGCCGACTGATTTAGGAGAACATAAAGAACATGCAGAGGGATTTGCACAAAAGTCTGATTATTAGGCTTATTTATGACATTTACACTGCCATACTAACATGTGTTATACTTGGTTTTGAATTGCGTAGCAAAGTGACCTCTTGTCTTAAGCCAGGTCAGAATAAAGAAGAGCTCTAGTTCTGTCATTTGCCATTTGATGGAGTCTTTACTCCTCCATCCAGCCAGACTCTTCATATGCACATGTACAACTAGTTGATAGTAATTTCACCTGCTAAAACATTACTTGCCATATGTTTCCAAAAATTTTCAGCATGCATAGATCATCTTAGTCAAATGAGGATATTTTCTGTGTTCATCTTGCAGATACCATTTAATGCTCATAACATATTTGGGGACAGCCTCCATTTCCAGCTTCTATATGGTCAGTCACATTCCCAAGTGTACTTTGCCTACATAATTGGCACAGGAGAGTTTTTTTCTTAAGTGAAGCATGCACACATAATATACAGACATAATGCTATTCACCGGTAATAGAGAAACCTGCCATAATAGATATATACATTCAAATACTTTGCCTGTTCTTCCCTATTGCCCCTAGAGCACTTTAACTTCTAACTATTACTTTATATATTTCAAATAATTTTAGGCTGGGAAAATGAACTCTGGTATAATTAAAATCATGTCTGTATGAAGAAATGAATTTCCCCAACATTTTACAGCAAAATATTTTAAATTATATAAATCTCCATGCTGTAATCTTCACATTTGTCATTTTTTGCCAATTCAAAGGATGTCTTCATATCTTTACCTTGATTTTTATTTTCCTTAAAGGGGAAGCAAACAAATGGACATGATAAAAAAAAATTAGTCAGTAAGAAGTATAATAAAATATAATAATGTAGAAGACCAGAAATAGTGAGATATAGAGAGGAAATGAAAATGAACATGGAAAAAGAACATTAGAGTTAAAGAATATTATACAAATACTGAGAAGCAGATACAAATGCCTCTTTTATCAGTAAACAAAGAAGTGAGAACGTCATTGAAAATGATGTAAGCAAATCTAAAATACGGATGTGAGGATATGACAACTTCAGCAAAATAAACAGTTCCTCTGGTAGTCAAAGCTAGTTTCACTTTTTCACTGCCTTGTTTTTCAAACTTTATACTGGAGAGTTGGGGTAATTATTACATAAACAAAAATAATCCCAAACTGGTTGAAGAAATCTAGAAAAAAATTAAACTTTACTATATCCAAGATAGTGTTATGTTTTAATACTTTCAATGTTAGAATTTCATATTTTGGAAGCATTTTCCAATTTTGTAGGCTCACCACTATAAGTAATATATATTTATCCATGTTATAAACCATTTTCTCTCCTCACTCAACTCTTAAAAAATGCACATTGAATATATTTTTATGATTACTACTAAGTGTATGTCATAAAAGAATTAATTTGCAAATTTCTTTACTGTGAACAATAATGAATTATTATTATGTGAGAAGCTAATGGCAAAACTACTACTTTAGGTCAATTTGTATAAGACTGAATTGCTGACCCACTAATTCAGACCATTCTGATATGTTCTATAAACCTACTTTTTTTCACAATCTTTCCCATCTTTGATAGTAATGATCACATTTTTTTTTAGTTGCATAGGTAAAAAATCTTGGTTTCATTCTTAATGTTTATATCTTTCATCAAACCCCAAATCTAACCCACAAACCCTGACACCTTTATCAGTTAGCATCAATCTTATCCAAGCTACCATCATCTTTTATGTGACTGCAATAACCTCCCATGAAGGAAATGATTCAATAAATATTTATTGAATTAATTAATAAATTAATGAATATGAAAATTATTTGTCTGAAAACCTTTTGGCCAACTAGCAGTCTTCAGTATAGAAATACCCTAGCCTGGGGCAACTAGGTGACTCAGACAGTTAAGCATCTGACTCTTGATTTCAGCTCAGGTTATATTAGGGTTCATAAAATCCCTGCCTGGGATTCTCTCTTTCTGTCTCTCTGCCTCTCCCCTGCTGGCTCTCTCTTTCTCTCTCTCTGTCTCTGTCTCTGTCTCTGTCTCTCTCTGTCTCTCTCTCTCTCTCAAAATAAATAAATAAACTTAAAAAATACCCTCATCTTATTTATGTCAAGTATGAAATATCATATGTTTACTTATGTGTAGGTCATCTCTACCACAATAAAAAGGTGCCATTACTCCAGACAGCAGCTACTCTGATTCATTAGTGCTGCTGAAGATAATGCTGTATTGCTCTGTCACAGTTGAGGGTAGTTAAAGCTGACAGCAAATTAAATAACTACTTATCACTGGTTGAATTCAAGCTGTAGGATAATTAAAAGCCTGCAAATTTAGTTTTAGTCAAACATGAGCAAGGAAGCAAGAAAAGGAAACTGCAAGAGATATTCTAATTTTTCCTGAGCTTCTTGAGAAGCATGCATACACCAATTTGCAAGAGTATGTTTTCCTTAGAGCAAATAAGGACGTATGGTGTCAATTGCATTTATGTAATCTGTTAATTATTTTTTTTTAATATGAAAAATTCACCCTAAATTGCACTGAAACTTACTGCTTTTGTTATTTGAAATTTTTGGTGGGGAGATTATATTAAATAATCAGCTTCTTTGAATAATCATTGATTATCAGATTAAACTATAGTTACAGAAATATGATTTTAATAATCAGAGGAAATTAAGATTGGGTTTAATTTTGTTGACAACTTTATCAACATGGAATTAAAAAATGAAATTTGAATTTGATGGGTATGTGTACAGTTTTTAATCATGCTAATATTTTATATAATACAATTCAAGTTCAAGGTAAAAAAGAAAATCAGAGTTGTGAAAGAAAAAAGGATATTTTGGGGTATTGTGAAATCTGGGATTTTTATTTTAAACATCCAGAAAGGTTAGTTGTTTAAATAATACCGGGTTTGATGCTGCTCTGCTTCAGCTTTACCCCATGGGGATGGATACTATGATGTGCTACCCAGATCTCCTTTAATGAATGAGGGAATCATTTCCCTAGCAACTGGGAGTAGTATCAGAAGAATGCTCTTAGCTCCCTGCCCTCTTTGGAGATGACTTTAGCTAAAAAAGTAGGTCTTGCCTAAGGTAATGCCTCCTTCCATGGGCAATCTATGTCTAAAATTTCATCAGTATGGAAGGTGGAAAAGCCAGACCCCCTTACTTCAATGGGAAAGGACTCTGAAGTCCATTCCAGTTCCAGAATTTCTCATCAAATGAGTGCAGGCCTTCTCTAGGACTGTATTGCAAATCAACTTCTCTTTTTCTAATGACCCTCTTTCCTTTCCTTCTTTTCCCCAGTGCCAATCCCTAAAGCACTCCCTGTAACTTCCTCTATCAGTGTCTATTTCCCCTGGATTCCAAAATTCAATACCATAGAGGGCCTAATATGGGGTTCCACTCACAGTAGTCTCTTTTTGTGGAGATTGAATTGGAGCTGTAGATCCATGAACATTCAGGTGATAAATGAAAACTACATAAATGCAATAGGCTATAATTAACATCAAAACATTCACAGCTATATTAGTTAACTGACAATTGCTCAATAAATAAAGCTGAATCAGTAAATGCAGAAAGGCTTTCCCTATGTGGTCTACCACTAATTCTTTGACAGTTGTGGTGGTCTCATGATTAGTCTATCCTCCTTGAATTCACTGCCACTTATTTCATAGCCTATTGTAAATGATACATCTACAGAGTAATGAAGATGATATTTTCCTGATATATAGCCTCTTAAAACCCTAAATTCCATGGTAGGAAGAGTCCTTTTTCACATTTTATGGGCTATCACCACGGAAGCCTAATTAGGTTATTGACAGATGTCAAAGTGCAAGTCAATCAGCACATCAAGCATTATTGTCAACTAAATAAGTGCCTCTCATTTTCAAAGCTTTGTATATGATGGGATGCATAATAAAATACATACCAATTTAGATAATTTTTGGTTATTATTTACTATTTAAAACATAAATATTACCTGTACGAATAATATATTAAGTTAGGGGTCCATTAAATACTTGTTATTAAAACTAAGACTTCACAGCTGATTATTGTAAGACTGTTCACACTGGGAAACCCTCATATTCAGTAAAAATTTACCTGTGGAGTGTATTAGTTTTCTATTGCTTTTATAACTAATTACCACAATTGTAATGACTTAAAACAACACAAGTTTATTATCTTATGCTTCTGTAGGTCACAAGTCTGATATGGCTCTTACTGGGCTGAATAAATCAGCTAGGCTTCATTTCTTTCTGCCTGCTTTTTGTGATAATTTATTTACTTGACTTTTTCAGCTTCTAGAAAGTTTCTGTATTGTTTGACTCATGGACTCCTTACTGAGCTTTCAAATCCAGCAACAGTAGATTAAGTACTTTTTCTATCTCATTTCTCTAACCTTTGCTTTTGGTGAAGCAGAGTGCATGAGCATGGAGAGGGGCATAGGAAGAGAGAGAATCATACAGGCTCCATGCTGAGCATGGCTCAACACAAGGCTCATTCCCACAACCCTGCAATCATCACCTGAGCCAAAATCAAGAGTGGGACACTTAACTGACTGAGCCACCTAGGCACCCCCTTCTTCTTGTATTTTTAAAGAACACTGGTAATTAACTTAGGTCCAACTAGATGACCCAGAATAATCTCTCTGTTTTAACTTCTTATAATTAGCAGCTTCAACAGCACCTGCAAACTTAATTCCTTCTTGCCATGTTATGTAACAAATTCATAGGTTCCAAGGTTTAGCACATCTTTAGGGAGCCATTATTTTGCCCATTATATAGATCTACTGCTAAGATTGGCCACTGAGAGATCTGACCCAATCCAGTATGGCATTTATTATGCATATTTATTCATCTGAGCTTAATTTTGCACCTTGGGGCTATCTTGCTCCTGTGGGCCCTGGACCTACCTCATTTGCTTTCTATATGGCATCCTGATTCTTTCTGAAAACATAGGTGCTATTCATACCTGCCCGGATTCCCTTATTTTTCTTACACTGTCTTCCTCCTGTTCAATCCAAAATGATAGTGAATTTAAAATGCCTATAATGGGGTGCCTGGGTGGCTTATTAATTAAGCATCTGACTTCAGCTCATGTCATGATCTCACAGTTCATGAGTTTGTGTCCTACTTTGGCCAAAACTTGAGCCCCACTCCGAATGATCCCCACTTCTCTCACTCTCTCTCTCTCTTTTTCTTCTTCCCCTCTCCTCCTCCTCCTCCTCCTCCTCCTCCTCCTCCTCCTCTTCCTCCCCCTTCTTCTTCTTCTTCTTCTTCTTCTTCTTCTTCTTCTTCTTCTTCTTCTTCTTCTTCCCCTTCCTCTCCCTCCCTTTGCCCCTCCTGGGATTCTTTCTCTCTCTGTCCCTCATTCACTTGTGCTCTCTCTCTCTTCCTCTCTCTCTGTGTGTCCAAAAAAAAAAAAAAAAAAAAAAAAAAAAAAAAAAAAAAAGAAAGAAAGAAAGAAAAGAAAAGAAAAAAGAAAAAGAAAATAACTATAATGTCAAACAATTAATGCTTGGCTGGAAAACCTGAACTAAAGGCACAGTTTGTGAAATATTTCTCTCCTTCCCCTGTGTTTCCTGTATCCCAATGGCATTTATTTACTCTTTTTTTTCTGCCTTTAGCCTGCTCTACTTTAAAATGAACTTAATTACAATTTTATGTTCATATTTCTACTATAAAGAAAATCAGTTGGCTGAAGGTTTTTGCTGTTGCTGTATGTTTTATTCCTTTATTTAGTATCCTACGCATAGTAGATATTCAATAATTATTTCATAAATGGGAATACCATTTAATGGTACAACAAACCATTTTGAATCTAGTACTTTTACTTCAGATAACTTCTCAAGGAATTCAGAGCCACAGTCCTACCTGTGGTAGTGTACCTGTCAGCATGATATGTATCTTAAAAATTGCAAGCTGCACTTATACAACCTTAATTGTTGAGCCTGTTGTCCTCCATGGCCTATTCAAAGCTTTGGAAGTTAGCAGTGGTTCTTGACTCCTATAGATGATCAATGGTTTGATTGTTCAGAGTGTTTCACATTCCTGTTACTTTCCTTTGGCTGATATTTATAGATGTTTCCCTTATCCATTTCCTCTTCAGCATAAAAAACCCACTCAATACGTTTCTATATTTTATGTGCAAGTTTAAAGAAACAAAAGTGAAGAGGTGTCCCTATAACCATAGTTAATGTTGTGAACTTCTCAAATAGTCCGATTATGGAACAAAAAATACATATCCCACAAGAAAATACACAAGAGGCTTGTAATTGCCCTGTCAATATAATAAGGCCTAATGTCTTTAGAGTCATAGACCACCTTAAACACTTAAAAAATTTGAGGACTCCTGCGTGGCTCAGGCAATTAAGTGGTTAAGCGTCTGACTTCACCTCAGGTCATGATCTCAGGATTCATGAGTTGGAGCCTGGCATCATGCTCTGTGCTGACAGCTTACACTCTGAAGCCTGCTTCAGATTCTGTGTTTCCCTGTCTCTCTGCGCCTCCTCTGATTGCTTGCTCACTCTCTCTTCTCTCTCAAAAATAAATAAACATTAAAAAAAGTAATATGTTAAAATTAAAAAAATTTTAGGATGGAATTTCAAGCTGAAATGATAAGTAGGAACCATGTCTTTGGGAACAGAAAAGGTACTTTAGTGATCAGAACACTGAAAGAGAGATGCAATATATTTTTTTGGCCTTAACAACAAAATCTTGTTTCTGTGTTTTGTGTAAGAGCATAATTAAATCTTTTTTGAAAACTATCTCCAATATATTACAGTTGGTTTAAGGGCTATATTTTTTCCAGAGGGAATATTCTATGATAGGGAAATGGTGAGGGTTAATTGTATAATACAGGTAAGGGCTTAGCACAGAGTAATACATAAGTAGAATTTGTTGTTTTTTTGTTCCTAATATTCATCTATTTCTGTAGCCTTACTACAGTGAGTAAAATTTACACATAAGGCATTTTTTTCTAATAATGTCCTAGAGGTATCTGTAAGATAAAATTGTTTTTTAAGAAAGGGAAATTAGTGAGGGTGCCTGAGTGGCTCAGTTGGTTGAAAGTCTGATCTTGATTTCTGCTCAGGTCATGATCCAAGGTCATGGGATCGAGCCCCACATTGGGATCTGCACTGAGCGTGAAGTCTATATGTACATGATATATAATAATAAATATATAATAAATAAAAAAGAGAAAGGAAATTAATGATATATAATTTAACCATCATTGTTTTATCTCAATTTAAACTATTTTCTATCTTTAGCAAAATTTCCTTCAAATTTAAGTAACGAGGTCCAGATCTGAAGGTACATTGAGATTCAAGCATAGAATATACATTGGATACTATGAAATCAGGGGATGAAATAAGTAATGTGCACTGGAAGAAACAAAGGGTAACAGGGAGGTATTCATATAAATTACCTTTAACACATCCAAACTATTTAAATAAACTCTAGTAAGTTATGGTGTGCTAGCCATATATAGAAGGTTTCAAGACAAATCACCTCTGTTCCCAAAGCCATATCGTATCCAGTCAATTATCTGTCTGAGACCTCTGTAGGAGACAGGTTTTGAAGCCCTCGCTGTCATTTCAACAAAAAAGGACTTGAATAACAAAGCCAGATTCTAAAGAGCACCCTGCAAAATGACATAACACTAAATATTCTTCAAAAGCATGATATGCTATGATGGCAACAGGCTACAGTCAGAAAAATTGTAAAAATGCAATTAGTTAAAACTTGGGAATTATAGGATTAAGGAAAAATAAGGAGCAAAAATAGTGCTGACAGAGAATTTTATTAAGTAATTATAAAAATATTTAAGAGGACAAGGGTCTCATTGTGGAAAGAGCATTATAAAATGTATAACCTGGAGCACTCTTTTCATGGATTCAGAACTGTCTAACAAAATTAGTGAACAAGAGAAATGATACTATAAGTCTACAGGAAATTATTTCGCTCTTCCAACAAGAAAATAAATTAGACCAACATAAAGGGAAAAGTGTTCATAAATATTCTTTTGAAAAGTAGCTACAGATCCCCTCAAAAATATGTGCTATAAAACTGACTTTCTGAAGTTTTTCCATTTCTTATCCATTCTACTGATTCTAGCTTCAGGGACATGGGATTGCCATTAGTTCCAGCTATTAAAATAAGAAGCAATAAACTGCCATCTTCATTAATCAGATCTCAACCTCTGATCAGAAAATAGCAGTTATCAGAAGCCAATCATCAGTTTAATAGTTTGAGAATTTCAATTTATTTTAATATCTAGCACCAGAGAATTGTTGAAAGCAAATTTGTTGGAGGCAAATATGTTAATTAATATAAAGTTCCCACAGTCACTAATTTTTGTACAGAAGTTCAGAGTCCATATTCAAATCAAAGCCAAGTTCAAAATGGCACTCTGCCTCATATGAGCACTGAGAGCTGATGTGAAATGAATTTATGATACACATAGACAAATACATTCTGACAAATCTTATCTGTAGCTGTTTTGTGTGTGTTAAAAAAAATCATTTAAACTTTCAAATTGGGCAACAGATGCCAGTCCCAGAGGACTCAAAGCTGCTTTAAGATATTTACCCTGGGTTTGAAAAAAGCCCTATCAAAAAATTCCCAAAGGGGTAGAGTGCATCTTCTCATTCTTAATTCTTAGGGAAGTGAGGCTCAATATTGATTTTTTCATTATACTCTTTAATGATTTCAATTCCTAAAACTGAGTTTATGCTTATAATGTCACTCAGACTTTCAGGACTCAGTGAGAAAAAATAGCATTTTCAAATGTCTTGTTTATCATCATTATACCTAAAGAATCAGGACAAATCCAATGTGGTTTTTTTTTTTCTGAGAAGAAAAAAATAACAGCCAATAACCATGTGCATAGGCTGTAGTAGGTAAAAATACAGACCTGGAGCCTCAGAGTTGTAGTTAAAAATTCAATTCTGTTTGCGTATCCTAGACCAGCTTACTGAATACCCTTATACCTTAATTTCCTGATCTCTAAAATGGAAATTATAATAATACTGACTCAATTCTAGCAGGAATCAATTACCCTTTTGAGAATTGAGCAATTTATTACTAATATATTCCATTCATTATGATCAGGCATACTATATATAGACTTGTTCATTAAAATTATTGCTTCCAAGAAATGTGATTATGGCCTTAAAGTCAGTTCATTTAACATCACTAAGGATCATTATCTCCCTTACATACATTCCTTCTCTGTCTTTATAATCCCCAACTTGAATACATGTGATTACTAAATAACTAGATACTGAGATCAAGATTGGTTATACTCATCAGTGATTATTAGTGATTCAAATGGCAACCTTTTAATCATGTCTATTACATACCATCTTAACCTTCACATAAAATTAAAGAAAGAAGGTTAATTTCCTTTTTCCTAGAAACATGAAGCTGTGTGTTTGGGCCAAGTACTTCATCATTTTTTAGCCTCAGTTGTCTCATCTAGAAAAGGGGTGTGAAAAGTTTTCATATCCTAGGGCTATTGTGAGAACTGAATGAGGTAATTCATGTTAAGTCTTGCCTATAAAAAATAGTTATTACTCTCATCTACAAATCATATTCCATTTTTATAATTTATATATGTCTAAAATAAAACACCAACATTCTGAATATTGTGAAGTTAGTATTAAATTAGACCCCAAGAAACAAATATCCACACATGCACATACAAAAGTCCTACAGAATATGCACTAAACATATAAATAGATAGGTAAATGAGGGGGTAGTTATCAGAGAAAACTCTAGTATTTTTTTTTAATTTATTTATTTTGAGAGAGAGAGCACAAGCTGGGGAGGATCAGACAGAAGGAAAGACAGAATACCAAGCAGGCTCCACACCGTCAGCACAGAGCCCCATGCAGAGCTTGAGCTCACAAACTGTGAGATCATGACCTGAGCCAAGATCAAGAGTTGGATGCTTAGCTGACTGTACCTACCCCGGCACCTCAGAAAACTCTAGTATTAGCAAATTATCTCTGTAACTGAATGTAGAATTCTAGAGAAAATTGTTATTGAAAAAATATGTGAAATTTACCTTGATGCCTACGCAGTGGTAACAACAAGAATATAGTGATGAGCTACAACTCTCGCTCCTGCTCAGAAGTAACAAGGAGACCCCAGCTGCAGATATCACTACAGACCTAGTGGGAACCCAGGCTACCTAGCAATAAGTTGATGATCCCTCCCTTCTTTCCCCTAGTGAATATAATGCTATTTCAATTATTACCATCACTAATTTTTATTTATTTATATTTAACAAATTTTTAATGTTCATTTATTTTTGAGAGAGACAGAGCATGAGTGGAGGAGGGGCAGAGAGATGGAGACACAGAATCTGGAGCAGGTCCAGGCTCTGAGCTGTCAGCACAGAGCCCGATGTGGGGCTCTAACCCATGAGCCGCAAGATCATGACCTGAGTCAACGTCGGACACCTAACCGACTGAGCACCCAGGTGCCCCACCAATTTTTTTTTTTTTTATTAACTATTTGGATACAGTGTGACAATATTTTCCACTTCTACCAGGACTTTCCTGGATGACTCTGCCTATCATCCTGGAATAATTATATCATGAATAAATTCTATTTAATGCTCTCAAAATTTTTTTGGCTGGATAATTTATAATTTATAATTACTACTTTGGCTCTATCAAAATAGCCATGACTTTCCATAGGTGAGAAAAACAGTCTCAAGATTTAGCCATTTTACAACTCATAAGGCTGAAATTTATTGCCTGTTTGTTCTTTTCTGGCTGAGACAAGCTCTACAGAACTGTGTATATACCCAGCAGCTGTGCCTTATTGGTGCCCCAAGCCTCCCCCAGTTGTAGCTGTCTGACTGGAGCCCTCTTTATCTCTTTAATATATTTCTATGGTATATTCACTTTATGCCTTTAATAGCATTACAAGGGGAACATCGATTAGCAAAATGAAATTATCATCATCTACATATTTGTCCTATAACCATCATATTTGCATGGCAAATTGGGTCGGGGCCTTGTGTTTAACTTAATTCTATTGTGACAATGGAATTGGCCATGTCTTTTACTTTTTAACTAGGATTGCTTTCTTCACCCACATAACTTCATATTTTTTGTCATTTAAATGACGGTTTAAACTTTACTCTAAAAATAAATCATTAACATATTTTCATTGAGAGGTGAGCATATCTGATGTCACATCTGAGGTAGATCAAGTTATTTCAGTAGGAAAGGGTAGTGTTAGGGAGGTACTGAAGCTGGAAATGTTCAGTTCTTTTTTTTTTATTTAAAAAAATTTTCTTAATGTGTATTTATTTTTGAGAGAGAGAGACAAAGTATGAGCAGGGGAGGGGCAGAGAGAGATGGAGACAGAATCCAAAGCATGCTCCAGGCTCTGAGCTGTCAGCACAAAGCCTGATGCAGGGCTGAAACTCATGAACCGTGAGATCATGACCTGAGCCAGAGTCTGACACTTAACCAACAGAGCCACCCAGGTGCCCCACGGAAATGTTCAGTTCTAATTTTCTAAATAAAGCTTGGAATGTCTATAACATAGCTCTATAAGAAATCTAATAAGCAAGAGTTTGGTCATAGGAAACTAACTAGAGGTTAATATCATTAAACAAACTCAGAGATTTCAAAGTCCAACATGTGATAACACCAAAATCTAAGACCATGTAGAAGACTTTTTACATATGAGGATTAGGAGAAAGACAGAGTCTCAGGAAAGGGATACTGGCAGAATCAATGTGTGGTCAAGTCTCTTAAAAAACAATAGAGTTTTGGATCAATTACTGGGCCAATTTGGTTAGCTAATTGAGAACATATTAAGGGACTGAGCTTGATAATAAGATTAAAAAAATCTTCACATTTGTAAGCAATCAATCTTCCTAAGTATAATTTTTATCATACAAATATCTCTTTTATGGGCGCCTAGGTGGCTCAATCCATTAAGCGTCCGACTTTGGCTCAGGTCATGATCTCCTGGTTCCTGAGTTCAAGCTCCATGTAAACTCTGTGCTGACAGCTCAGAGCCTGGAGTCTGCTTTGGATTCTGTGTCTCCCTGTCTCTGCCCCTCTGCCGCTGGCTCTCTCTCTCTCTCTCTCTGTCCTTCAAAAATAAATAAACATTTAAAAAATTTTAATAAAATAACAAATATCTCTTTTTAAAGTCATATATACACAATTAAATAAACTTTAAAGGCCTTTTAGTTGCAAATTCATTAACTTAAAAACACATTGCTTGGCATTCAGACAAAATATATTCACTATCTTCATTTTGCCCTAATCTCTTTGTTTAATCAGGGGAGTCTTAGTATTCTACCACAAACTGCCAGATTCAATAATCATGAAATCTGTTGCCTAGAATGTGTTTTTCCTGCTTAACCAGCCACCATTCAAAAATCACCTCTAGTTCCTTTCCGTGAGTATTTTCCATCCATGATTTTTTTTAATGTTGTAATCTATAATGATTCCAACCTTAAATTCCTACAAGACATATAATGTATATCACATTATTATGATTTTTAACTTAAAAATTTTTTATACATCTTGCTTTTTAGTTTTCCCCCCTATGAATGTATAAGTTTCTAACAACACACTATTCATATCTTGTATTTCATTATCGTGTTTAGCAATAGCATGTAGCAAAGTCCTGAGAATAAACTTTATGTTGCTAAAAAAATGATTTTGGTTTCCATAAATAATTTGTAGATCAGTGCATAGTATTGGGCTTTGAGGTTCAAAAAACTCACTCTAATTAACTTCTAATACATAGATATTTATTATGGATCTATAAAGCAGACTCTGAAAAGCTCTTCTTTTAGGGCCAAAAGTGGTATTATTGACTCATGATGTTTTTATCTTATTCTCATAGTTTAAAAAGTATTTTTCAAAGTATATCTAATTCACTATTCTTGCCTTCTCTCAACTAATATGGTTGCCCTCTCTATACCCTGATAAAAATCTAAAGAAAACCATGAGTTGTTTATATCTCTTTTAAGCAGAATTAATCATATCATGGCAATAATTGCCTTAGTTTAATAAGTAAACAGAATTGTACCAACCATCTCACAGTTCTTATAAGCTGGGATTTCTAGACTGGTGTTTCCTCTAGAACATGATATCAACTAGTGATATGTCCTATATAATGCACTGCTGTGAAAGTTACTTGATTGGGTAACAGGGAAAGACTTCTAGCTCAGTTTTACTCTTGAGATTAATAGGATTTTTCCTTAATGTACTAAAAGTGACAGAAAAAGATAAAAAATTTCCATCCCTTACTCTTCTCTCAACTAGCTTTATCTGACATGAACTACCTTACTCCTTTATCACCCCCACAAGCATATGCTACCTAACTTCTAGCCAGGCCCCTCACATTCACACCATTAATTTCCTTCTTCCTCTTCCTATACACTTGTTATAGATATACAGATACATACAAAAGTACATAATACACATTTCCAAAATATTACATATATACACCATTAATTGCATCATGAAGAGTAGGATTTAGGATAAATTATTTCAAATTTAGTCCCTTTTTGAGACAATGCAAAATTGAAAGAATTCAAAAGAAAGGTATTGTTAGTTTATTCCCATCAGTGACATAACTTCCTGAAATAATTTACTTTGAATCCAAAAGACATAATAAGGATCACATATATGCTGAATTGTTTTTTTTTAATTTGAGACGTAAATTTTTTTTTAATTTTTTATTTATTTTTGACAGAGAGAGAGAGAGAGAGACAGAGCATGAGTGGGGGAGGGGCAAAGAGAGAAGGAGACACAGAATCCGAAGCAGGCTCCAGGCTCTGAGCTGTCAGCCCAGAGCCCAATGCGGGGCTTGAACTCATGGACCACGAGATCATGACCTGAGCTGAAGTAAGAGGTTCAACCGACTAAGCTACCCAGGCGCCTGAGACATAAATCTTAATCTAAAGATTTATAAAATCTTTATAAATCTAAGCATTCTCTAAATGCTTAGTGTTATTTGTCTCAACCAAATAAAGTCTGATAAAATTCCTATTTTCACTATCCACCTATCCCCACTCACCACACCGCAAAAACACTCACCTGTTTATCTTTGTAGAATAATGTAACTTTAACCTAATTTCAGGATTTCTACAAATAAACCAGAATTAATTTTATTAGCCAGTATCAAAAAATATTCTATATCATCCAGCAATCCAACTTCTGTGTACATATCCAAAGGAAATGAAAAACAGGACATTGAAGATATATGTGTACTCTAATGTTCATTGCATCATTATTCATAATAGCCAATTCATGGAAACAACCTGAGAGAATCCATCAAGGATGAATGGATAAAGACAAATACGATGTATATAAGATATATGATCTATATATGTTATATACTATATATACTATAATACATACATGATTATATATATAATTTAGCCATCAGAAAGAAGGAAATCGAACCATTTTTGACAACATGGATGAAACTTGAGGGCATTATAGTAAGTGAAGTAAGTCAGGTAAAGAAAGATACATATTGTAAGATATCACTTATATCTTTACATAGAATCTTGAAAAACCAAACTCAAAGAAACAGAGACTAGAATGATGGTTTCCAGGGGCTGGGGCTTGAGGGAAATGGGAGATGTTGGTCAAAGGATATAAACTTCCAGTTATAAATTGATTAAGTTAAGGAGATCTAATGTACAGTATGGTCATTATAGTTAATAATACACACTTGAAGTTGATAAGAGTAGATTTTATATGTTCTCATCACAAAAAAATAAATGATAATCATGTCACAAGATGGAGGTGTTAGTTAAAGCTATGGTGGTAATTATTTTATAATTTATAGGTAGATCAACAATGCTACACTTTGAACTTACACAATATTGGGGCATTGGGGTGGCTCACTTGGTTAAGCATTCAACCCTTGATTTCAGCCCAGGTCATGATCTCACAAAACATGAAATTGAACCCCTTGTCAAGACTGCCCCCCCCCTTGGACTCTATGCTTCAGTTCAGATTCTCTCTCTCTCTCTCTGCCCCTCCCATACATGCTCTCTCAAAAGAAAAAAAGAAAAAAAAAACTTATACAATGCTATATGTCAATGATCTCTCAAAGAAGCTGGGGGAAAACATACTTCTAAGATAATCATTTTATACTATGATCCTAAAGAACCAAATGTTTTATCAATTTTGCAATTCAAATATTTTCACCTTTTATTATGTAAGAGATTTAAAACTTTGGACATGTTCTGCATTGATAGCCCATTTTGGTTTAATGAATGGTATTTGTCCCCTCCATTCAGAATGGTATATACAAAAATGGCATGAATCACAACCAATGGCAACTTAGATTGGATAAAATTCCATTACCAAACTAAGGAAGAAATGTCATTAATGTATTTAATACATAGGCTTTATTTAATAAATATTTCATAAGTAATTGTTGGGTGTATTTTGGCAAAAGGAAAAATAGTTATAAGTAGTAATGACTTGGAAATGTTTTTGGTATTAACTGTTGATAAAAATAAAAAAGAAAAGGAAAACAAAATATTTTTTCTAAAGATCAGTAAATCAAGAAATTAAGATGTAATGCAGTACCTAAAAATCTCAGGGATACTTGTACATGAGATGTATTATATAGAATAGATGAAAGCCATTAGCTTCATTACCTCTTCCATGAATATACAGATTATGTTATGTTCCAGAGCCATTAATCTATCACCTCTAATGGGCATTAAATCCCAGTTTGGTGAACAAACACCTATGTTACAATCATCAAAAATTAATACACCATGGACTGTTTATCCTCTGAATGACATGTCATAAGTGGAAAAAGATTTTGACATATTTTTCATTTACAGAGACTGTTCTCTTAAAATTTCTCTCATGAATCAGAATTGTAGCCCATTTAGCCCACAAGCTTCAGGTAAGTGGCAGTACATAATATCCCTCTTTGTCACTTTTGTAGCTATAATTTCCATCCATGTGAGTTTATAATAAATGAACTAGACTTGCTAACTAGATAGGTGATCAGATTGGGGATTTTTGTCTCCAAGGTCTTCTATCCCATGAAAAATTTTCAGTGAAGAGCACTGAGGTGAAAACTCACTGAAGTGTGTTTGCAAATAAACTTGTGTTATGCCATTAAAAACAGGAATTTTAGTGGTGTCAAGTCATGACTAGGTGCCCGATTTAGTTATGTCAGAGAGGGTCAGCAAAATGGGCCATCAATTTACAGTACGTTACATTGTTTAAAATAAGTGATGAGATAAAACTTATTCTCCTGTAATTTGCAAACACTTATAGTATTTAGTATGTGCAAAATGCTTTTTCAAGCATTTGACAATTATCCAATCTGTAAGTAATTCTGTGAGGTGGGTAACACTAAGAAGAGAAAATGACAAACAAGATAAACTTGCCCAAAGTATCACAGATAAGGAGGAAAGGAGTCAGTTTTCACAGATAGTCTGACCCTGAGTTCTTATTCTTACCAACTGTGCTATATTATCTCCATAGACATCATAATGCATTCTTTTAGAATTTCTTTGGTTATGTTCAAAAGTATGAAGATATCCATTAATTCTTAGTTGGGCTTAAGTATACCTAAATCATCCAGTGTATGATACCAATGCCAGTTGATTATGGAACTTTTTTTTAATATTGTTCTAAAAGTATATGCTTTTAGAGTATCCTGCTAGTTCATAGTTTTCCCATCCTCTGATAGCTGATTTCAAGTGGTAACAGTGAAAACTAGTACAACATATTAATTGGATATTCTCAGGCAGTAAGCCTTCAAGTACCTGCTGCAATCCATCCAGCCAGTAAGAACTCTCACCCCTTCCTATTTTGAGTGAGCTATTTTAATATTATGTTGTTGTTGTTGTTGTTGTTATTGCTATTCTTTTGGTAATACATGGTGTTTTGCCTCAACCCCTTCCCTTGCCATCCATGCGATGCTATTGAGAAAATTTATAACTTACATTGGCTGACGTATTGTGACAAAATGATATTAGAGACCTGTTGTTAAAAATTCAGATTTTAGTAGCACAAGAAACTTCAGGATATGGTTAAGAAAAAGAAGAGCAGCAAGTGGTTGGAGTTTTGGGGAAGCACAATGACATAAAAGTTGATTGTAAATACTGAATGTTACTTGTGAGAAATAGCCAATAGTTGTACAAATGGAAGGTAGAAGGAAATATGGCTGGGGAAATAGTATCTTTTGGGGGCATTTGAAAAAAAAATAGAAGAGTAGTTTCCATAATGGATAAAATCTCTCATTCCTATGATGCTGTTTCCCCCCTTACTAATATCATATGCCTATATGGAAGAATATGAAGCAAGCTAGTGGATCAAGTTAGGGTCAACTTTGAGATTAAGTTGCTATTACAGGTATGGGGAGAAATGGAAATGTATGTGTATTTGGAAGAGAAGGACAAGGGAAATAATGTACCAGTGAAATGAAAAGGAATATGAAAATGAAATTGTGCCCCTTTATGGAAAACTGTGATGACAGAAACAAATACTAATCCTTTACTTAAAATTCATGACGTGATTTTAGATACTAGTATTTATAAACAGTGTGTACTGCTCTGTGAGCATTTTTATAATATTTTATAGTTGCAAATTCCCTCTGCTATAATTCACTGTAGTGATAATGATTATATCCCTTATCCTTTTGCACAGTTACCTATTTATCCATTTTATAATTTAGAAAATGATCTATCCTTCAACTTACAATGTCTAAAATATTGCCTCTACTATCTAAACAATATCTAAACAATGCCTCTATTATTTATACCATAATAATATAATTCGTGATACTCTATTAAACTGTAACATTTCAGGATTAAATGAGAACACTGTGATTATACACTTTCTTTTTTTTTAACGTTTATTTATTTTTGAGACAGAGAGAGATAGAGCATGAACGGGGGCGGGTCAGAGAGAGAGGGAGACACAGAATCTGAAACAGGCTCCAGGTTCTGAGCTGTCAGCACAGTGCCCGACGCAGGGCTCGAACCCATGAACTGGGAGATCATGACCTGAGCTGAAGTCAGACGCTTAGCCGACTGAGCCACCCAGGCGCCCCTATATACTCCTTTCTTATGTGCCAGAAAGGAAGTGGATAAGATCACTAAGGATAGAAAGAAGAAATGGGAAGGGAGAAGATTGCATTTTTGTCTCTATCTTAAAAATAATTTTCACAAGTTATTGTGATTCTCCATCCTTGGTACTGATCTGTTTTCCTTCCCTATATTCTGGCTTTTATATGATTTATAGCTTATGATAACACCCATATTTCTCAACGGAGTTTCAACTATATTACACACCATTATAAACACATAATTCTGTTATTATCAATGATAGTAATGCATTGGAGCAGAAATATGGTACCACATTCCAGACAGACATATTTGATGTTTGGTGTTTGATACTGTTTTAATGTTACTCTATCACCATTATCTGGTATTATGTATCATACTTGAGAAAAATACTGTCAAGCAGCTAAGAAAATATGATATATTTTTGAATGATGACAAAGTTCATCACTTATTGGTATACTTGGAAGGAAAAAAATTTATTTCTCACTGGAAAAAATACCTATTTTTGTGAAATTATTTGGGGACACATGCATATGAATTTTTAATTAAGCTACCATAAAACAAAATATGTTTGATTAAGAAAATGAACATATTTAAGAGTACCTAAACTCATAATCCAAATTTCCAAAAAAAATGCAAGATTTATTTTTAAAATATTAATTTCTTTTTAAAATCTTAATGAAAAAAATTAAATCCACTATATCTCTAATATAATTAAAATAAGGTTTGTATTCCGATTTCAACATCAAGTTTCTATATGGCAAAACCAAACTGTTTAACTTAGCATGTTTAAAGCAATTCATACATTTTTGTATTAATATTGCTAATATAAACAAAATTATGACAGCTCATATAAATAATTTATGTTATTTATGTGGTTTTCAATGACTAAAAATAATTTGTCATTAGAAAACTCTACACAGGAAAAGGATGTTAATGCTAATTGTCAGAGTCTCTTAAGAGTAATTATCAGTTTGAGTTATAAAGGTGAATATTTTAAACATTAATAGCAGGTCTTTAATATTTATAAGTAATATTTTATGCCCTTCAAGGAGATGTACATACATAAGGGAATATATTAGGCATACTAAAGCATCTGGGGATGTGCAACCATATATTTCAAAGGTATATGCATTCGCAAAGAAATACATTAAATATACGTGAGTATCTGGAGATAAGAGAAGGAGGGACATAAGCATGGAGTCTTACATGCGTTTTATACCATTAATAGAGATCATGAGCTTATTTTTTTGAACTTGAGAAAATATATACAGAGCAATAAGTGTGAGTTACATTTTTCACATAGCTAAAAATTTGGACCTGCTCTTACTATTTCAAATATATAATATTTTAGAGTGATTTGATGCTGTTAAATAGAAATGATTAATACACTTTTTCAAAATAAATAGTTGCTTCCTGCTGGTTTTAAGTTATTTAAGACAAAATTATGATGATTATTTTTGATCCCAGCTATTCTGGATAATTTGGAATTGGAATTTTTTCCTGCAATAAGGAAATGAAAATTTTGAAAAATTTTATATATATGAAGTGTTTTCACACCGAGATGTGATCTTTGAGGACAAGGACGCATAAGACAATCACTTATAATTACCACAGCTTCTAGCTTGAGAAAATATCCAAAACTTTGTGTGTAAATAGAGTCGAAACAGAGAGTGATATTCTCAGTAGAGGAAAAGAGACTGAATGTTAGAATGGCATAGAAGACTGAAATTTGAAGAATAGAGAAATGGAGGAGAAATGATTGCCAGGAAGTACTAGCAATGTGGATAACTGAAGAATCTTATGCAGCACATGATCAGGGTAAACCGCTCTAAGTCCTAACAAAGAATAGCTATTGGGGGATCTGGATCTTATTGGTGAAAAAATACTTCAAATACCTGAGTGCAAAGATGTTGAAATATTGATTGATCCAGAGTAGAGAGATCTTGGCGAATGCCCTGGACATTCAGTTTGCATACAAGTTGAGACTGCAGAAAGTCTATGTCTTATAAATAACGACATCTACTCAGACTGAATTAAAGCTTTCACAGAAGCAAGGTAATCTGCCAGTAATTTAACTGTCTGTCTGAACAAAACTCAAGAATCTTTAAAGAAAGATAAAATAACTCATAGTCTCTAAATAGTATCATACAGTTAAAAAAATAATATTAGGGGTACCTGGGTGGCTCAGCCAGTTAAGCTTCCAACTTTGGCTCGGGTCATGATGTAGTGGTTTGTGGCTTCAAGACCCATGTCAGGCTCTGTGCTGACACTTCAGAGCCGGGAGCCTGCTTCAGATTCTGTGTGTCTTTCTCTCTGCCTGTACCCCACTTGTGCTCTGTCTCTCTCAGAAATAAAATAAACATTAAAACATTAAAAAAAAGACTATTAGACATGTAAAGAACCAACAAAATGTACAATACAAGCAATAGAACAAAAAATCAAATGAAGCAGAACAGATGACTCAAATATTGGAATTTGGAACAAGATATTTAAATTAACTATTATAAATATGGTAAAGAATTAAAGGGTATGAAATGCATGCATATAAATATTTGCTGAGAATGAGAAACTTGAAAAGTTAACTTAAAAGGCATACACACATACTCAACTAAAACTTGTCCAAATCTAGACAAAAAACAAAACCCCAAAGATCCTAGAATGTTAGCGAAATCCAAGTAGGATATGTGCAAAGAAAATGAAATGTAGCTCATCACAAACAAATTTTAGAAAATCAGGCATAGAAATACTCATCATGTTAAGGAGACCAACAGAAATACTTACAGCACTTCTAATTAGAAATAGTAAGATCTAGAAAGCAAGGGAATTTTGTCTTTAAAATACTAAAAGGAAAACAAATACTTCTGTGGAAGTATTATATAACATGTAAGTATTATTATTATTGTATAAGAATTGCACATATATAACTATTTTAAGTTTCTCACTTTGTACACATAGTAGTAAAATATCAATTCAAATAGACTATGGTAAATT
The DNA here is from genome assembly GCF_016509475.1 of Prionailurus bengalensis. NCBI lineage: Eukaryota > Metazoa > Chordata > Mammalia > Carnivora > Felidae > Prionailurus > Prionailurus bengalensis. Next base: position 149,125,917 of record NC_057343.1, on the reverse strand, counting down.
AAGGATGTATATCTTAATCCCTATATCAACCACTAAAATAAAAATAGATGTACATCTCAAAAATCCAGTAAAGAAAATAAAATCAAATTCTAAAATATCCTCGAATAATCCAATTGAAGGCAGAAAAGGAAAAACAGCAGCAAAAAAAGTGAATGAATCAGGCAAACAGAAACAAATATCATGATAACATAACTGAACCCAGCCCTATTAGTTATTTCATTAAGTGTAATGAACTAAATACTGTCAATTTAACAGAACTTTTTTCAGACTAGATAAAATTATATTTCTTAGTTATATGCTAATTGCAAGCTTTGCTTTGAAAACAAAGACACTGTTTTTAAAAAAAAGAAAATATTTCACGCAAACAGTAATCAGGAGAAAGTCATTTTGCTTTCACAATGGGTTAGGAAATACATTTTTTTAATTTTCTTTTTAAAGTTTATTTATTTACTTAGATAGAGAGAGAGCAAGCTGAGGAGGGGAAGAGAGAGAGAGAGAGAGACAGAGAGAGAATCCCAAGCAGGCTCTACACTGCAAGCAAGGAGCCTGCTGTGGGGCTCAAACTCACGAACTGTGAGATCATGATTTGAGCCCAAATCTATAGCTGGATGTTTAATGGACTGAGGCACCCAGGCGGCCTGGAAATATTTTGAAAAAAAACAATAATGAAGATAAAATTGCAGAATTTGGTAAAGTTTTAAAAAGTTATGAAGTCAATTTATGCTTTCAGCTAAAAAGGCTAAATAAGTAGTGAAAAATTGAAGACAATAATAGCCAAGAAAAAAATGATTAAAAAAGAAAAGAAAAGAAAAAAAAACTTTTGAAAAAGTGAAGTCAAGTGATACTTCTTTGAAAGATCAGTAAAACTGATAAACCTATAGCAAGATACATTAAACAACCCCATGCCAATAAATTTGAAAACTTCAAACATATGGACAAATTCACTGATCTCAAAAATTGCAACTACTAGCACAGGACAAAAGAGTAAATGTGAATAATCTTGTATCAAAGCAGTCAAATTCATAATTTAAAATTTCTCATAGCAAACTCTCATGTAGATAAGTAGTCACTGGTGAATTCCACAATATACTTAAACAAGAAATAACATCAATTTTCAGTATTTTTTTCAGATAATAAAAGAAACGGGAACATATTCGAACCTGTAAACAAAAATTAATAAGGGCATCAATAAACTCATAAGAACAAATAGACACTGCTCTTAGCCACTAGGCTGGGAAGGAATGGGGCATTATGGCATTAGATTACAGAGCACCAACTCTCATAAAAAAATAGATGAAATGATTCTCATAAAATATTAACAAATTGTATTAGTATTATGTAAAAAATATAAGATATCAAGACTATGTGGAATTTATCCCAGGAAAGCAAGGATGATCTAACATTCAGAAATCAAAACATGGAATTCACCTTATTAACAGAGTTAAAATATATTTATTTGATTATTTAAATATATGGAGCAAAACATATGATGCCATTCAATAATCATTTACGATGAAATTCTCAGCAAAGTAAGAATAGAAGGAACCTTGAATCCAAAGAGTGGTATTCATGAAAAACAGATACTATTAAACCTGAGAGTGAAATACTGAGTATTTCCCCTAAAATTGGGGGAAGTGGCCAGGATACCCACTCTTATCACCACCAGTCATTATTGTACTGATGATCCTAGCAGTAAAATGATACAAAGAAAATAAGAAATATGAATCTTCAAAACAAAGAGGTAAGTGATCTATATTTACAGATATCATGATGCTTTATGTGGAAAATCCAAAGGAATATAAAAACAAAACCATAGAATTAGCACACACATCTACCAAAGTCATAGAAAATAAGGTTAATTCATAGAAATCAATTGTATATGTACATATCAGGAACATACATATTGGAAAATGAAATTAAGGATAAATACAGTTTGCAATAATGTTGGAAAGCACCAAATACCTAAGAATTAATTTGATGAAATGGGAAAAGCTTCTATATTGAATATTACAAAACATTCCAAATAAACTAAACCCCCAAAATGGAAAAATACTACATTCATTTTTGCAAACATCTCATTTTAAGATGTTCCCTGCAGATTAATCTATAGATTTGATGCAGTTCCGTTCAAAATCCCAGGATTTTTCCTTTGTACAGATTGGCAAACTGATTATAAAAGTCATATGAAGTACTAAAAACATAGAATTCTCAAAAAGTGCATATTTGTAACAATAACAACACCTAACATTAGGATATTATAAAGGAACTACAATTGATATGTGATATTGGCATAAGAACAAATAGAATCATATATTTGGTTTTTGGATTATCAATTGTGATGAAGCATTGGATAGGAGAAATAAAAGTACTAGAGGATCTTGATGTTTGTATGGAAATAAATGAACCTTGACACCAACCTTTAAATGAAGAAAACGATTCATTTAAGATGTTTCATAGAACAAAATGCAAAGCTAAAACTATGGAGTTTGAGGGTGTAGAGAACAAAATGGGGTCTCTCATGTCAAGCAGGAACCTGTTTCAAGCAATGACGCAAGTAGTTAAAGGTACTGCAGCCATGAGATATCACAGGACCAGCATCAGCTGACAACCCAGAACTAATAACAAGCAGAAGCAGAGGAGTTCTGTGTGGCCAAAGACTGATTAAATATCTTCAAAAAGGAGAAGATTTTTGCAGCAAATGGTCAGACTCTTCAGACATGACCTCTCTATGTCTGACCATTTAAAAAAGGCAACTTCCATCAAAGACTCTGCCCAAGTGATTTCCAAACAGAACTGATATCCTTCACTGCTTAGACATCATAAGTAGTAAGTGCCGAGAGCTGACCCAAACCAGACCAAAGCCTTATCTCAACTGCAGGCCAACAGACTGACTTTGCGTTTAGTTCATTAACTTTGTACACCATTCTCTTAATCTTGTTTGTTGTGCTGTTTGTCTTCTGTCCTGGTCTGTGTTCTGTGTAAGAAACCAAGTTTAATTACATAGTGAAATATCATTAGTTTGGAATCCTAAACCTGCTTTATAGTTGTGATTAACTTTGCTTTATGATTGAATAAAGCTGGCATTGTGGAAAGACACAACTCCTGTGTGTGCCTTTATAGCGTGCTCATGACAGAGGGAAAAAAAAAAGAATATCTGCTTTGCCTTAGGGTAGGGAAATTTTTCTTAGGATATAAAAAGCACTAAACAGGAAAAAATTATTATTTATACTTCATATAAATTAAAACTTCCAGCTTATGAAAAGTTACCTTTAAGGACACTGGGTGCCTAACTTGCTTACACCAACCTCCACACCCCTGTGCTCTGACTGCCCCTCTCAGCCAAGTTTGCCATATTCCAAGCAGGGAAAACCCCTCCCCCAGAAGACCAAAACAAATACAAAAAGCTGTTCTCTTTTCACCAAAAATTCTAAGTCCATAAATTCCTTCTTATCATTGAGGAGCACCTCAGGATATAAGCAAACTTAAAGACGTAGAACACAACACTATACACATGAAGAATACATATGCAGGGTAAAAGGCAACAGACATTTTACAAAGCCTGCATTGAATCTGCCAGAATTACACAAATCTATTAGGAAGAGAAAAATTAAAGTTATAGACCAATTTCATGAAAACTATATATGAATGAGATCATTTTGCATTATGCAAGACAAAGAATCAATATTTCTAATATACAAAAAGTTCTAATAAGTCAATAAGAAAAGACCAACATCACTGAGGGAAAAAAATGGCAAAGCAGAAACTATAGACAAGAAAATTTAAATATAGGTAACACAGAAGGAGCAGGAAAATGGCGGCAGAGTAGGAAGACCCTAGTCTTACCCTGTCCCACAAACACAACTAGATAACTGTCAAATCATCCTAAATACCCCAGAAATCAACCTGAAGACTGACAGAACAAACTCCACAACTAAAGGGAGATAAGAGGCCACATCAAAGAAGGTAGGAAGTTCAGAGACATTGTTTAGGGGAAAAATGGATCCCAGCTGTACAGAAGGGAAGGAGCCATGCAGGACCAGAGAAGGAGAGAGAGGAGCACATAGGGGAATATACAAGGAGAATTTTTCCCGAAAGCCGTTGACTTGGAAATTGAGAGGGGCTGAATTTTGTGAGTTCTTGCAACCAGCAGGGCTTAAAGCCTAGAGTCTTAAAGGTCAGTAGGCTTGGCTGGGATAGAGCCCTGAGAACACTGTGCTGTTCCTGAAAAGGCAGGCAGGCAGGCAGGCAGGCAAACAACCCAGAAACAGAGAGCATGGCAATAGTGATCTGAAGAGCACTTGGGGCACACAGTGGGGAGATTATTACCTCTTCTCAGAGCATGTCCCTGAGAGGAAGCATTCATGGAAAAACCTCCCCAGGAACAAAGGAGCTGGCCTGCACCATTTCCTTTCCCTGCCCCTCAACATAAATACAGAGTTGCCTGCAGGAAGCAGTGCAACACCAACACTAGCTGCCTGATTGCTTATACCAAGCCCCACCCCCACCCCATGCTCCAGTTAACTCTCTTTCTCAGTCACACTTACCTCAGTCCCAGTGTGGTGGATCCCTCCCCCAGAAGTCCAGCACAAACCTTTGCCTATACCATGTCTCCCAACCAGAGAGTTCTACAGGTGGAGTTCCCTAGTTCTGTTGGAGTTGGTGTCAGGTCTCATTTCACAAGCAGATCAGAGGACACCAATTTAAAACTTACCACATGCAGGCTGTGGAACACACATTACCCATAGCAGGCAGGGAAAGGCTCTGCAGACGACTGGCCTGGATGATAGAACAGCCAATACACGACAGCAGAACACAAGCAGCATACATGGGAGAAACACCCTGAATACCAGTCTGTGGACATGACATGACCTCTTCTTCATAAAGCCATCACTCTGAAGAGCAGGAGGTATAAATGACCTTTCAACACAGAGAAGGCATAGACTTAAACAAATGCCAAGATGTAGGAATTTAACCCAAATGAGGGTACAAGATAAGGCCAGGACCAGAGATCTAAGTGAAGCAGATATAAGTAACATGCCTGATGGTGAATTTAAAGCAACAATCATAAGAATCCTCACTGGTCTTGAAAAAAGAATAGCAAACATCAGTGAGACCCTTACCATACAGATAAAAAAAAAAGTGTAAAAAGAATCAATCACAGATAAAGAATACAATAAACAAGATTTGAAATAGGCTTGATGAGTGAACATCATACTGGAAGAAATAGAGGAATGAAATAGTGACATAAAAGACAAAATAATGGAAAATAAGCTGAAAAAAGTAAGAAAGATTTATGAAAAATGAGAAAAGACTTAGAGAACTGAGTGCGTCAATCTAACATGATTAACATTCATATTATAGGAGTCCTTGAAGAAGAGAAAAGGGAGTAGAAAATTTATTTGAGGAAATAATAACTGAAAAGTTCCCTAATTTGGGGAAGGAAACAGACACCCAGATGCAGGAGTCACAGAGAACTCCCATCGAAATCACAAAAACAAGCTAATAAAAAGACATAGTGTAATTGCATTTGCAAAATATAGTGATAAAGAAAAAAAAAATCTTAAAAGCAGCAAGACAAAAGAAATCCTTAACTTATATCTGGAGATCCAAAAGGCTAACTGGAAATTTCTCAGCAGAAACTTGACAAGCCAGAGAGAATGGCATGATCAATTCAACATACTGAATGGGAAAAATTTGCATCCAAGAATACTCTAGCTAGCAAGGCTATCTTTAAGAATACAAGGAGAGATAAAGAGTTTCCCAGAGAAACAAAAACTAAAGCATTTTGTGATCACTAAACCAACTGCAAGAAATATTAAGTGGACTCTTTGAGTGGAAAACAGACCAGAAGTTACAAAGGCAAGAAAGGATCAGAGAAAATCTCCAGAAATAATGACAAAATAAGTAATAAATGGCAGTAAATACTTATCTTTCAATAATTACTTTGAATGTAAATAGACTAAATGCTCCAATCAAAAGACATAGGGTGTCAGAATGGATAAAAAAAACAAGACCTATCTACATGCTGCTGACTAGAGACACATTTTTAGACCTAAAGACACCTGCAGATTGATACTGACTAAATGAAGAAACATTTATCATGCAAATGAACATCAAAGATGTGAGATTAGCAATACTTATATTGGACAAACTAGACTTTAAAACAGTGTAACAAGAAATAAAGAAGAGCGTTATTTCATAAGAAAGGGGACAACACAACAAGATCTGATGATAAATATCTCTTCTCCCAACATGGAAGCACCCAAATATATAAAATAATTTATAATAAACAGAAAGGAGCTCACTGATAATAATACAATAATAGTAGGGGGACTTTAACACTCCACTATAGCAATGGACAGATGATCTAAACAGAAAACAAAGAAGGAAGGAAGCAATGGGACTTAACAGATATATTCAGACTTTTCCATCCTAAAGCAGCAGAATACACATTCTTTTCAAATGCCATGGAACATTGTCCAGAATAGATCACATATTAGGTCACAAATCAGGCCTCACCATATACAAAAATATTGGGATTACACCATGCATCTTTTCTGACCACCTCATGGAACTAGAAGTCAACCACATACAAAGTTTTGGAAAGATGACAAATATATGGAGGTTAAACAACATGCTACTAAACAATACATGGGTGATCCAGGAAATTAAAGAAGAAATTTTAAAAATACAAAGAAAGAAATGAAAATGAAAACACAAGAATCCAAAACTTTTGGGATGCAACAAAAGCAACCCTCAAGACTCTTAAACAGGAATTTTTCAAAATTAGCTATTGGAATGACACATATAGAAAATAATCTAAATGTCAGATCAAATATTATATCAAACATCAAAATACATAAATATAAATAAGTGATTTAAGTTTGTATTAATGAATACATTGAGTTTAGAGTCCCAGAAGGCAGCAAACTATGAAAATAACAAAAACAAACAAACAAAAAAACATAGATGCTGAAGTTAAATGATCTGAGTTTAAACAAAGACCAAATCATTTAAATTCTTTAATTTATCTTTTATATAAAATATGAGTAATTATAAAACTTACCTCAAGGTTTCCATAAAAATAATTTAATAATTATCACTAATTTGGGGGCCTGGGTGGCTCAATCGGTTAATAGTCCGACTTTGGTTCAGGTCGTGATCTCGCAGTTTGTGTGTTTGAGCCCCATGTCAGGCTCTGTGCTGACAGCTGAGAGCCTGGAGCCTGCTTTGAATTTTGTGTGCCCCTCTCTCTCCGCCCCACCCCTGCTTGCACTCTGTCTCTCTCTGTTTTTCAAAATTGAATAAACATTATGTTTTTTTTTAAATATCATTAATCTTGACACAGGCTAATGACAATTCAACATGTTTTTTTATTATTTTATTTGGACAATTTGATAGGAACCTACTGATATTATCAGCAATATTTTGGACTGAGCATTATACTAGGATATTCTTAAGGTAAATTGATTTTAAACTGCTGTTAGATGGCTCATTTCCCCAAATGATGACGACATTTAGCTTTATAATTTGTTTATGGAGCATGTATTTTGACAGAAAATATATGCAAAATGTTTACCTTTTTATCAGAATATTTGCATTTTTGTAAATATAAAGAGATACATGCTTTCAAAATGAACTTATGAAAGGTATTGTATTCTTGTTGACATCTAACAGAAATAATCAGAAAAGAAACTTTCATAAAGAGGGACTTTTGTCAACTATTAAAACTTGCCTTTTAGTTCATATTATACTTGTAAATATTTACAAAAATCTTCTACATGATAAATAACATGCCTTTAAAATGTTATATTTAATAATGCATTTGTTTGGGACTTCTGCTTCTCGCCAAATGGAGAAAGAGGGATTGGATGTATCCTTCTGCCTAAAACAACTAACTGGATAAAATATATGAAACAATGCTCTTCAGACATTGGATCAGAGACAGTGTAGGGGAAATCATACGGGTGAGCACTACCATTGCCCTAGTACACTGTCTGAAGAGAATTTCTGGGGGCACAGTGCAGAGAGGAGGAACCCATGGAGTCTGGTCTGTCTTCCCTGACTGATGAGAGAAAACAGGATGTATCTGTAGGATGGATGCAACTATAGGAGAATATTAGAGTTGGTAGAATGTTAGAATTACAGTAGAACATTAGCAGCATACCCAAGGCGAGAGAGCAGCCCCAAAAGAGAAAGATTTGGAGGAAAGGACTGAGAAGAGAGATTTTCTAGTTTTCACATAGCACATGTTTGAGAAACTGACCCATATCAGGGAAACAGCCATCCAAAGAAACACAGGAAGTAATTCTCATAACTCACACAGGGCCAGGAAAAGTTTGAGATCCTACCATTTAGGGTGCAAAACTACAGAAAACAGAGAGAATAGCATAGAGAACTCAGATGAACATTGCCTCAAGTGTAGGGAAAAATTAGTCTTAGAGGTTTCTCGACCCCTGCCTTAAAAAGTTGCATCCAAGAACAAACTTCAATATCTCCCCTAATATATACATATTATATCTACATCTATATCTATATCTAATCTATATCTATATATCTATATCTATATCTATATCTATATCTATATCTGTATATATGTGTGTGAATGCATGTACATATGTAATAGAAACTATCACTATAGCTAATTTGTGAGTTCAGCAAATTTTTGGTGTACAAGTTTAATCTATAAAATTGATTTCATTTCCATATTCTAGTTACAAAAATAATGAAAATTGAACTGAAAAATAACATTTAATATTATTTCAAAACCATGAAATGCCAAGAGATAGATTTGGCAATGATGAGAGTTTGACACTGAAAATTTGAAAATATTGCTAAGAGAAATTGAGTTATAATTTAAAAAAAAGACTAGATCTATCATGCCATTGTATCAGAATAGTCAATATTGTTATAATGTCTGCCTTAATGTCTGTCTTTAATTTAGAAACAGATGCTGTATATGAACAACAGCAACAAAAGTCACATTATATACAGTATAAAAATGACATGTCAAAGGCTTTTCTTCAAGAATTGTTAAGAAAAGACTAGCATAAATGATAATATTTCTCTGTTCAAACTTGTACAGGCAATCCTATCTAATGAAATAAATATAGAAAAATTATAAAAGTTATATAAATTGGCCAGAAACATCTAAAACTCTAATTACCATGGAGTAATATAATTTTGTAAAAGGAAAAATGTCCAAAAGAATAAGATAAATTGTTAGGATTAGGAAGTATGCTTCTAAAAATTGCTGGCTAGAAGGAAGTGTAAAACCATAATTTGTACAGCATAAAAGTACCTAGGAACATATCTAACAACAAGTGAAAAATTACACACATAAAAAAATCTCAGACTCTATTAAGATAGAAAAAAAAGTCCAAATAAAAAATCCAAATGGAAAAATATCCAGATTAATGTAGAAAACTTGTATTTGTTACTCTATTACCTAAAGAAAATTAGTGTGGAATGATAGTAATCAAGACTGTATGTTTCTTGTTGGGAAAATTAATTTAATCAAAAAGCAGAGAGTCCAGTTATTACAGACTCTTATATACAAAATAGGTTATGGCACAAAAATGTCACTGCATGACATTACAGAAAGAACAGTCTTTTAAATAAAATAGCTCTGGGTCAGTTTTGTATAAAAATAAACAGGTATAAATTTGAATTAGTTATCAATATGCAAATACAAAAAAATCAGTTCTAGAGAGAAGTATATCCAAATGTGAGAGGCAAGGCACTACAACTTCTAAAAAATAGCATAAATTACTTTCTAAAAAATTTTAAATCCAACATAATTAACAAAGAGTGTTATATTAGTTTCAGGTGTACAATATAGTGATTCAACAATTCTATACATTACTCAGTGCTCATCATGATTAGTGATATCCTTCACCTATTTCACCCAATCTCCCCCTGGTAACCATTTTGTTTGTCTCTTTTTTTCTTTGTTTTGTGGCTTAAGTTCCACATATGAGTGAAATCATATGCTATTTGTCTTTCTCTGACTGACTTATTTCACTTAGCATAATACTCTCTACATCCATTCATGTTGTTGCAAATGACAATGTTTCATTCTTTTTTATGGCTGGGTAATATACCTCTTCTTTATCCATTCATCTATCAATAGACATGGGCTACTTCCATAATTTGGCTATTGTGCATAAAGTGCAGTAAGCATAGGGGTACATATATCTTTTAGATTTAGTGTTTTTGTTTTCTTTAGGTAAATATTGATCCATTAATTCCACTATTTTTTTTTAAATTTTTAAGGCACCTCCATACTGTTTTTTATAGTGACTGCACTGGTTTTCATTCCTACCAACAGCATTCATGGGAGTGCATTTTTCTCCACATCCTTGGCAAAACTTGTTATCTCTTATTATTTTGATTTTAGCCATTCTAACTGGTTTAAGGTGATATCTCATTGTGGTTTCAATTTCCATTTTCCTGATGATGAGTGATGTTGATCATCTTTTCATGTCTCCTGACCATCAGCCTGTCTTCTTTGGAAAAGTCTCTATTCAGATCCTCTGGCCATTTTTAAATTGAAATGCTTGTGTTTTTGGTGTTGAGTTGTATAACTCTTTTATATATTTTGAATGTTAACTCCTTATCAGATTTATCATTTGAAAACACCTTCTCCCATTCAGTAAGTTGTCCCTGAGTTTTATTGATTGTTTCCTTTACTGTACTGAAGCTTTTTTTTTTTTTCTGAAATCCCAATGTTTATTTTTGCTTCTGTTTTTCTCACCTCAGGTAACATATCTAGAAAAGTTACTATGGCCAATGCCAGAGAAATTATTGCCTGTGTTCTCTTCTAGGATTTTTCTGGTTTCATGTCTCACATTTAGGTCCTTAACACATTTTGAGTTTATTTTTGTGTATGGTGAAAGGAAGTGGTCCAGTTTCATTCTTTTCAGTGTAGCTGTCCAGTTTCCCAACACCATTTGTTGAAGAGACTGTTTTTTTTTCCATTACATATTACTTTCTCCTTTGTCAGAGATTAATTGACCATATAACTGTGAGTTTATTTCTGAGCTCTCTGTTCTGTTCCAATGATCTATGTATCTATTTCTGTGCCAATACTATATAGTATTTTGATTACTACAGCATAAATGACTATTTTTATGTTGAACTAAGATTTATTAAACAAAACAAAAATGCATTTATTGTAAAGGAAAGACTGATACAATATATTTATTTCAATGTTCATCATTATTAAGAGAGTAAAAAGGTATGAACCTACAGTAAAAGAAAATATTTTCACCCACAGAGCCCTATAATGGGTTCACTTAAAAAACCTTGTACACATCACTAATCAAAAGGTAGACACACAAAAAAAACAAATAATCCAGTGAAGAAATAGGCAAAAGACATGAATAGACACTTCTCCAAAGAAGACATCCAGATGGCGAACAGACACATGAAAAGATGCTCCACATCTTTGATGATGCTCCACTCATCATCAGGGAAATACAAATCAAAACCACAATGACATAGCACTTTACACCTGTCAGAATGGCTAACATTAACAACTCAGGCAACAACATATGTTGGCGAGGATGCTGAGAAAGAGGATCTCTTTTGCATTGTTGGTGGCAATGCAAGCTGGTGCAGCCACTCTGGAAAACAGTATGGAGGTTCCTCAAAAGACTAAAAATAGAACTACCCTACGACCCAGCACTTGCTCTACCAGGTATTTATCCAAGGGTATAGGTGTGCTGTTTCGAAGGGACATATGTACCCCCATGTTTATAGCAGCACTATCAACAATAGCCAAAGTATGGAAAGAGCCCAAATGTCTATCAATCGATGAATGGATAAAGAAGATGTGATATATATATACAATGGAGTATTGCTCGGCAATCAAAAAGAATGAAATCTTGCCATTTGCAACTACATGGATGGAAATGGAGGGGATTATGCTAAGCGAAATTAGCCAGTTAGAGAAAGACAAATATCATATGACTTCACTCATATGAGGACTTTAAGAGACAACACAGATGAACATAAGGGAAGGGACACAAAAATAATATAAAAACAGGGAGGGGGACAAAACATAAGACACTCTTAAATATGGAGAACAGAGGGTTACTGGAGGGGTTGCGGAAGGGGGATGGGCTAAGTGGGTAAGGCGCATCAAGGAATCCTCTGAAATCATTGTCACACTAAATGCTAACTAATTTGGATGGAAATTTTTAAAAAGTATAGTTAAAAATTTAAAAAAAAAGCTCATGAGGAATGGGCTTGGTCATTTCTATCCAGCATATTAATTAAATAAAATGCAAACTAATTAATTAATTAATTAAAATAAAATAAAAATAAAAAAATAAAAGGTAGGCAACCAAGATATTTGAACATAAACATTATAAAAAGAGAATATGCAATACCCAATAGACATGTGAAGTGTCTCAATACCATCAGTCTTTAGGAAAATTCAAATTAAAGCTACAATAGTATAATACTACACACGCACTGACAATACCATTTATTGGCGAGAATGTGGACCAACAAGGACTTTCCAGGTACTACTGAGAGTATAAATTCATTCAACTACTTTGAGAAATAATCTGGTTTGATTTTCTGAAATTCAACATAAACAAGGTCTGAGGTCCAAGCCTTTCAATCTCTAGGTTATATAATCAATAAAATGAGTGTATGTGTTTATAGCAGCATAATTTATTAGGGCCTTAAATTTGAAAAAAAAATCAAGCATCCATTAACATTGTATTTATATATTGCTATACAGAAATGAAGAAATTGTATGAATCACAGCTATATGGAAACATATGGAAACATAAATGATTGAATCTCAAAACAATATATTGAGCCAAAGAACCACATCAAAAATGAGGATAAAAGGATAGAAAATAAAACATAAAGTGTATAATTTCATTTTAATAAAAGTCAATATATGGGCAAAACATATTACTAAAAATTTAAATGGTGGTTAATTCTGGGAAGAAGGGGAAGGCTTTTGATGTAGAGGGGCATGCACAAGGTAGGTTGGTAATGTTCCATGTATTCACCTGAATAGATGTTTCATGAGGTTTTTACTTTGTTACAAATCACTGAGCCTCATAGTTATAATTGGTCCAACTTCTCATTATATTTTAGAATTCCATAAAAAAGGGAATGAAAGAAAGCGCCATCATTTTTAAAAACAGCATTATTTACTTATTTTTATTCTTAGTTCTCACAGAAAAAAAAAGTTAATTTTATTCACCCAAGATTTATTCAGTGACTACTACAATGATATGAGTGAGGGAAGAAGCAATGAGATAATCCTCCCTAGCTAAGAGTAATATTTTCTCACTGACATTGCATAGAATTTCCATACATAGTGATAGCAGAAAAGGAAATTTTTACTCTGTTTTATTTTGTTTTAAAATTTTCTCCAGATATTTCCCTTACCTCTATCTCACATTCACCACTGGGCAACTGTGTGCCCAGTGCATGCTTGTATGTGTATCTGGCATGTATCAACATATTTAGCTCACAAAAATCATTGCCTATAATGTTGACAGGCAAGAAATCAGAGTTACAAAGCATAACTGGGATTTGAGTAAGCACCATTTGTTTTCAAATGCTCCTTTCTTGATCTACCTTTTGTTATCTAGGACTGTTGCTATGGTTTGAAACTTTATGTTCATTTAAATTCAAATTTTTGAGACATTTTTATTTTCCTCCTTTAGTTCAGTTCAAAAGCATTTTGAAGACATTATCTTTCAGTGAGGTTCTGTATTGTTACTGGAAATGCAAATACAGAAGGATATTATCCTTTGAAAAGAAACTTAAAGTCTAGTAAAAGTAAAATCGTGCAAAAGAGAAAGATGACAATTAATCACTTAATTTTAATGCATATAAGTTGTAATTTTCATAGTCCATTAAATAAACTTCTTTAATGATTGAACCTCATCGTTACTCTATTTACCATTCTTTCCTCCTCCTTACTCCCAGAAGAGCCATCATCTTCTGATTATGTTTTGCTTTGCTTGAGAACTTTCAAGTTATCTCCTCTCCTTGCAAATACAAGCTAAATACCTTATCTTGGCATTAAAGGCTATCAGACTATCCCATAAAATCTTCTAGCATTTATAAACTGTACAATGAGTCAAAATTTAACTCTTTGTGCTCCAGCATACTTAGCTTTCTTTGTTCTGCTTTAGACCATAACTCTTAGATGACAGGAACTAAATCATAATTAATTGTATGTCTCAAATATTTGTCATAGTACCTTGTTCATATTAGTTCATTAGTACCTAGTTCATGTTACTTAATTAGTAATTTCACCAAAATAATGAAGTGTGACATTGCAGGAGTTCCTCAGAGAAATAGGGCAGAAATGCAAAATTAAGAAAACTTTTCTTTAAAAGTATGTAATAATTTTTAAATCAAACTTCTAAATTCTTCATGGTGACAGATAGAAATACACTTTTAGATTAAACAGGCTCCGTGGCAGCTATGGGAATCCCAACATTGAAATAACATCGTAAGAGGCTGTAAAATTACATATTTCTCTAACTTTTTTTTTCCTTCCCCTCCCCCATGGGTTCCTGTTAAGTTTCTCAGGATCCACATAAGAGTGAAACCATATGGTATCTGTCTTTCTCTGTATGGCTTATTTCACTTAGCATCACACTCTCCAGTTCCATCCACGTTGCTACAACAAGCATAAGAGACTGTTAAAAACTGAGAACAAACTGAGAGTTGATGGGGGGTGGGAGGGAGGAGAGGGTGGGTGATGGGTATTGAGGAGGGCACCTCTTGGGATGAGCACTGGGTGTTGTATGGAAACCAATTTGTCAATAAATTTCATTAAAAAAAAGAAAAAAAATAAAATTACATGTTTTTCATGTGTAGTAAAGATATTAACTGTGCGTCTCTCTCTTGTGGAAACTTCGATATCCATCAGATGTAATTGCTATTAAGCTGGTTCAGATAGATAAGGAATGACTCCAGAAAAATATCAAAGTCAGTGCTACCTTTTGCCAAGTCAGCTTTAGCCTATTTGTTTTGAATCTTTATATGGAGAAGAGAAGTTGTAAAACTGAATTGGCAAAGCTAATACTTTTATTCAACCCAATTTTTCTCTCAGAAGTGCCTAATAGTCGTGAATATGATGAGTCAGAAAGCAAATGCAATAACTGAAAAAGGCCCACCAAGTGAACAGTTGAATGGAAAGTTGGCAGAGTTCATTCATTTTCATAATTCTAAACCTATTATTTTTCCATCTGAACACAAGCTCAGTATCAGACGGTACCAGGATGACTTATTAACTTAAAAACTCTGTAGAATAATACTTTAGTGTACTCTTAAATAACAATATATTGAGGGGCGCCTGGGTGGCGCAGTCGGTTAAGCGTCCGACTTCAGCCAGGTCACGATCTCGGGGTCCGTGAGTTCGAGCCCCGCGTAGGGCTCTGGGCTGATGGCTCGGAGCCTGGAGCCTGTTTCCGATTCTGTGTCTCCCTCTCTCTCTGCCCCTCCCCCGTTCATGCTCTGTCTCTCTCTGTCCCAAAAATAAATAAATGTTGAAAAAAAAGTTTTTAAAAATAACAATATATTGAGAATTGGTTCACATTTTACTTTATTTTCTTAAATTGAAGCTACATCATAGACAACAGTAACACATGCTATCTTTCTAAAGATAGAGCCAAAATTTGGTGCTCTTTAAATATGTAATGGTAAGTAAGAAACTTAAGCTTTCATTTCCTCATAATTCCATAAGCCCCTCAAGATGGCTACTGTTAACAAATATACATTCCATTTGAACTTAGTGAATTATTTTGAAGATTCAGAACCCCCTAACACTTGCCATAAAATAAGCAATATAATTTAGTCGACATCCCTAATTTTCCCTGAGTATTGAAAAGATTTCCAGATGTTAGATGACATTTTTTAGCTCCAATAACACCATCCTGGTTTGGCCAACTGAATAGAGAGAGGGGGCAATATAATTTAGAAGTCACAATGTATCATTACAATTAGTGAAATCTTTACTTACCCTCAGTATTGAAAGAGGGATGTGTTTTCAAGTTTCTAATTATATGCTACCAAGTATATCATTCTAAATTTTATAATCAGATAAGTAGGCATTTTTACATATTTACAAGGATTTTATAATTAAATTAAAAATTATTTGTCCAATGTCTAAATTACAGAAAATTGTAGGGAAATGTAAAGAAGAAAAGTGAATTATCCATAACTCAGCCATTTATCTACTATCTATCCATCTGTCCATTATGCCTTCATTCACCAGTCATTGTAAGAGTTTTCCAATATTAATCCAAACTCATTGAGAACAACAATTTTTATTCTTCATATTTGACTGTATTTATATATGGAACTTTCTTATTTATATTTACATATTTTTATTTTTAGGTATATAGCTACAATACATATACAATATACACATGTACTATATATGGAGCCCCATAAATATTTAAAAGTTTTAACACAAGATATACTTCTTGCCCCACCCCATTCCCCAGCCATGGACCCTACCCTCAACTACCCGCATACCCTTTACCTGGATAAGCCAAAGACTCAGGGCACATTTCCCCCTAGGACAGTCCTGAGGTTGGAAGCATCGGGAGGAAGCATGGGTACCACCAAGGCCAGAGACAACGAAGCTGTAACTGAGTCCAGGACTCCTGAGCTAGGATGGGGACTGGACTGCTTTGCTATCCCAGTGAATAATCTTAACTGCTCTGGATTTCCAGACAGTTAAGAAAACCTTTAAAATTAAGACCATTTGAGCTGAGAGAAGAAAGGAAACATAGCTATCTATTTGTTCAAACATTGTAACAGATGTTGGTGGCCAACTTAAAACAAAAGCAGCTGAATTTCCCAAGATCTGAGCTTGCTTTTCTGCTTCCCAGGCATCAACACCTACTTACACACACACAAACACACACACACTCACACACTGGTAAACTCTCAGACCCACATCTTCTCAACAAAAACATGTTTAGTTCACACACCTCTTTCCTTTATTTAATGCGTAGTGAACAATTGCTGAAAAATCAGAAAACATTTTTATAAGGACACAAGAACAAAAAAAAAAAAAGGTTTCAGTGTTTGGGGTAGGCAGCTCCTTTTAAACCATGTAGTAAAGACAGGCATCTCTCTTTGCCCAGGTCTATGGAAATTTTTAAGTGTTATTATTACAATTAAAAACAATCACAGAGGTTTAATTTTAATACAGAATTACAGTATACCCTTAGGGTGACAAAAATATGGGTCGACTCTCACCTGTTACCTGGTATGGAATATAGTGTGTACATAAATTTGCCTAACAGATTTTTTACTATTTTAATAATTTTCATACGTGGCTCTATAATTTTTTTATGATCCTTTATATGTTTCAGATTCATCAGCTTCCCCATTATATAAAATGTAGTTAATGTGGTATCTTCAAAGCACAGCACTTATCTTACTGGTTTTATTTTATACCTTGGAAGAGCAAAATATGTAAAAACATTTCTGGACCAAATAGGATCGCAGTCCTCTTCAGCTACTTTTGTTATATGAGTTGTCATGGTGACTGGAGGATATGACCCCTTAGAAATTTTTAGAAAATTCATGGCAAAGTTGTTGTTTAGGGAAACAAACAAAACCTGTTGAAGTGTTCCCATCTATAAGTTAAAGAAATTCCTTAAGTCTATGAAAATTTATATCAAGATATATTCTCAATATTCAAAAATTCCCCAAAGTGTTCTAAAGACATAAGTAGACCCTGGAATGTTTAATAAGGAGAGATCTATACAATTATTGGGGCACCTGGGTAGCTCAGTTAGTTGAGCTTCTGACTGGAGTTTGGCTCAGGTCATCAGCTCAAGGTCCTGAGATCGGCCCTAGTCGGGCTCCGTGCTAGGCATGGAGACTGCTTAAGATTCTTTTTCTCCCTCTCCCTATGCACCTCCCACGCACTCTCTCTTTCTCTATTTCTCTCTCAAAAATTTTTAATTTTTTTTAAAGAAGGCTATTCTAGCCATTTTAAGATAGGAGTAGAAGTTATAGTGGAGACTTGATATAGCAATGAGACCTTACCTAATATAAGGAACTTTGAAGAGTGGCTTGAGAAAGTGCCAATGAAGGTAGTATCTAAAGTATGAATTAATCAAAGGGTAAAAGAGAAGAGATACTATCTTACACAGAAGTATGTTCAAAGGTCCAGAGTTAAGAGAATGGATACAGCACACAAGGAAAATGAGATGCATGCAGAGACGGTTGCACTAGGTTTTAGAATTTGAGCAAATTTTCATTTGCTCAAACACTTATATATCTCTTTCTAAATTATTTATCTTAAATGGAGCCTAGTCGACAGCCATGCCTATACTCTTTTATGCACTTTACCATTTGTACAAGAGTGTCAGAAATCACTGAACCTCTGAGTGATCGCTTTGGTTAAATGTCAATATATACATCCTGCCAGCTGATGCTGTCACTGTAAAGATAGCATTCCTTTCCATTTGCCTGTCTTTACCCTAAAAGAGATTCCAGCTTCATTTTTCCTTTCCTCTTCCTCCCTCAACACTCTTTGAAACTCAGCATGCAATTCATATTTGTTATGGGAATTTGCACTGAGTCACCAGCCTGCTGCCCTAACATACTCTCCCCTCTGCTGATTCCTGATCTACATCATTATTTTTGCACAGTCTCCAGTGTAATGAGGAAATGAGAAGATAATTAAAGTGTCCATGATTGCTTTGCTTCTGGACTGGAAGTATGTAAGCCTATTTTTGAGTTACAGTGGGTAAATTTGAGATTGAGGTCCATATGTAAATAATCACATGATTTTCATAAAGCCAGGTTGATATTTTGTGATCATAGCAAAACTTTAATAAGTAAACAGTAGAAAAGTAAAGAGGTCATTTGTTTCCAATAAATTTGGCCATATTTTATACAAGCAATCTATTTTCTAACATGTTACTATAAGCCTCTCCTAGTACTGTATTTGGTAGAATTATAGACGAATCCTGCAAAACATAGGCCAGAACAGGCACAAACGATAGAAAAATAAAAACAGTAATAAATCCAGTAATGGGGCGCCTGGGTGGCTCATTAGGTTGAGCCGCCGACTCCGGCTCAGGTCATGATCTCATGGTCTGTGAGTTGGAGCCCCGCGTCGGGCTCTGTGCTGACAGCTCAGAGCCTAGAGCGTGCTTCGGATTCTGTGTCTCCTTCTCTCTCTGCACCTCCCCCGCTCATGCTCTGTCTCTCTCTCTCTCTCTGTCAAAAATATATAAACATTTTTTAAAAAAAAGAAAGAAATCCTGTAACTAAAGAGTTAAATATTTTTAAAATATAAAATTATAACAAGCAATACAAAGCTATCATGGCTTGTGCTTGTATAAGATGCCTCAATATATATGCCTATGCAGATGAATATTATTCATTATTTGATGTTATTTTTGTTTTATTATCATATATTCTGCTTAAAGTTTCAAGTCTTTGAAGAGTTCTTAAGTTTAATTCTAAAATGGGAGTTATTTACTTTTTTTTTTCAAACCAACCTAATATTGCCTTTTTTTCCCCTAGTGGTCTGGTACATACTTCAGGGGGAAAAAAAAAAAGCTATCTTGACTCTGCAGCTTTGGTTTTATTGACCTTGTCAAATAGGAGAAGGATGACAGAAGAGAACACACATTTTTCAGTGTTATAAGCTGATTATATTCAGTCAAGTCGACATTTAAGGATCATTTCTTATCACATTTAGAGTTGAATCTCATGCTACTTTTGATAAAGCCCTTCTGAACCTTAGAGCCTTTGAACTTAAGAAAGAACAGCCTGATCCTTGAGAAAAACATTTGTCAATTAAGAAAAATGCACATTGATGAAGGAATGGACCATAAATTCAAATACAAGCACGAAAAATCTGCACTGGATTTTTGAATTTTTTTGGTTAAGATGGACTCTAATCTATCATGAGCAATATGATAGGAGAGTAGGCATATTGCATTTTCTCACTTGGCTCTAAAACACACACACACACACACACACACACACACACACACAGGTTGCTTTTGACTGTCTCCTTTTTATACTTTGTATACAGTGGCTTTTCTCTTATTCATGGATTAGATTCTAAAGTTGTACTGCCAGGAGAAAAACCACAATATAGTCAAAACTACTCTTGATAATCCCACAAATACTCCTTTAATTTCCAAAAACTGAGACCTCTGATTCTGCAAAGAATATGCATTTTATTATGGTTTCCCCCACTAAAAAAATGAGAACCAAGGTTTTTTAGGACCAAAAATTGTTCTCTCTCCCCCACTCTTTCTCTCTCTGCCTTTCTTCTCTGTCTCCTCCAATCTCAATGTTTACTTCCAACTCTACCTCTATCTTAATCTCTTTCTCTCAGCCATATTGTTGCAAACAGTCATGTTAAATGTTTATATGATATGATTCCATGTACTAAAATGGATGGAGCTGAAGTAAATCAAGGTCTATAACCAAGTTATATTATATATATATATATATATATATATATATATATATATATTTTAATAACAAAGTGTATCTCTCTCTCTCTCTCTCTCTCTCTATATATATATATATATATATATATATATATATATATTTGTGAAAAAAAGTTATGCTTCATCTGTAAAGGAATTATATATGTCTAGTTAAGCCTTGTCACATATTTTCCCAGGCCCCAAACTTGAGTAAAGATATGGATGTGAGATATCAGCAAGGGCTGGAACACTCTGAGTTCTACTGACTTGGTCTACACTAAACATCTGAATTAAGCTCTCTGAATTATTCATTTAACTCTCTAATAGCTACTATATTTTGATTCTTGCCTTTTTCTGTCAAGTATTTACCAATGCACCTTTATCCATGCACATTTCATGACTCAGTTTCTTCTTGCAATGGGAGAGTAGATGGTTCATAATATAACATACATCATACCATTATCTATATATGGATTGGCTAGAAAAGCCACAGAAAGGGATAAATGAAATCCCTGTACTAAGAAAATGCAACCACAGTCTTGTGAGATCCGCTTATTAACTTTAAGGAAAACAAAAACTCACTAAATTTTTTACTAAGCATCAGTGCATGAAAATGTAACACATAAAGTGGGTTCCATGGTGGTGGGGGCGGGGGGACTTTTCAGAAAAAAAAAAGATGTTTTGCCAAAGCCAAAGAGTAATTGGCACCAATAATTTGCCTAAACAATCTCAGGATTGTCAAAAATACAATGAAAATATTCCCCAACCCTCACACCAGATGAATTTTTGTTGTTGTTGTACCTCACTGTTTAGTTGCCTATATAATCTGGAAATCAACTGTTAATAGAGCAGACACAGTGTCTGGTAGATGTTTTTGATGTCTGCTCAAAAAATTTGTTCAAGAAATACTGAAAAAATATTTCTCCTCTAGAGTTCAAGTCAATGCTTTTAAAATCTGACAAATATTTTCCAAGGTTGAAAGTGAGTAGTTATAAAAACTGGTAAAACATAAAAGCAAAGTAATTAAAAAAAACATGTTACCTAAAAAATGACTAATAAGGTGCGCCTGGGTGGCTCAGTCGGTTGAGCTTCCGACTTCGGCTCAGGTCACGATCTCACAGCTTGTGAGTTCGAGCCCCGCTTTGGGTTCTGTGCTGACAGCTTGGAGCCTGGAGCCTGCTTCAGATTCTTTGTCTCCCTCTCTCTCTGCCCCTAGCCCACTCGCATTCTGTCTCTGTCTCTCTCAAAAATAAATAATAAGCATTAAAAACAAAATTTTAATGACTAATAATAAAATATATAAAAATATACAAAGGAATCACAGAATATGAAGTTTATGATAACTTCTTTAATGTGAGTGACCATCTTTCCTCTTCTTTACAAAGATATTTTCAAGTTCAACTGCTTGATATAAAATAATCCTCTTCTTAATTTTAATGGCCATTTTTATTCAGGCTTCATAGCAGATTGAAATTAGTTGACATATCTGGTTCAGTCTATTAGGCAAAATGGGTGGGTAGTTTAGAGAAACTAGTAAATCCACCTGATATCAGCCTTGTTTTTTATCCACTCTACTCAAGCCTAAATCATTAATTAATATATTTTTATGTAAGCATGATATTTTGGGGGATCACCTAGCCAAACTCCTGGAAGGTTAGAATCTTTTTGTTGATATCCTGGAGTAAGAATTGAGTGATTCAACCTGTCCGAATAGTTAACTTTGTGCTAGATTAGGTTAATGGCAAAATTTAAATTTTCATCACCCATCCAATGGGATATTTCACTGTGTTCTACATTCTGTCCTATATGACAACTCGCCCATAATAGATGGGTTAACAAAAATGTTGTTGATTCCTTTTTAAGTCTATCGGAGTATTATTAAAATACTCTCTGGTGTCTTTCTAGTAGTTAGTTACAAAGAAATGTTATTTTAATCATATGGATTGAACTTTTATTTTTTATCATTGCCCATTAACTGAGTTTTGTATTTTATATGTTTGACAATGTATTTTAACTATATTAATTCAGTATACCTGACTTCTAAAAAGTGATACATTTTTATTACATTTACTTTCTAAAGTACATTATGTATAAAATTAACATAACTAGTAAAAAGAAATATGTGTGAGATAGAAAAAAGCAAAATATTTTCTTTAAGTAAAAAATTCCATTAATGTGTACAGCTTATATTTTCAGATCTGCAAGATATTTATTTAGCTACTTTCAGTGTTTTAGGCCTATTCTTTATTTGAATAATTATAAAAATTTTATTGTTATAATTTATTGTTTAAACAATGGCCAAATAATTTGCAATATCCTGACTATAAAAGAGAAAAGTACATTTTATAGCAGTACATGATCATGTTCCCTTGAAATAAATGTACATAAAGAGTCTAATAAAATATAAGATGGATATTTATTTTTACCAAAAAAGTTAATAAAAACTTAAGAAAATCCAAAATGTTGCTTTAATATGTAAATTACAGTTTTTTTCTTTCTCTCCAGATCAAAGAATACAGTGTTTTTAGGTAAACATGTAAGCTTCGTCATTATAGTAATCTATTATTACAGTACTCTATTATAGTTATCTACAGTAATCTATTATTTATAGTATCTATTATCTATTCAGATAAAATATTAGTGACAACCTATACCTCTCTAAGAGTTCAAGACCCTATTTATAACTCATACAGTAGTAAGATTATACATAAAAAGGTATGTATATCAATGTAGAACTGTAAAATGATTATATTTGCTTTATTATTTAATATGACATTAAAAATTCTAAGTATGATTCCTAATAATCCATGTATAATGTATGATTTTATTTTATTTTATTTTATTATTTATTTTTTTTAATTTTAATGTTACTTTGTGTGTATTTACCCCAGATAAGAGAACAGGTTAAAGGTACAGATATATCTATCCATTGTCATTTGATAGAAGATCTCACTGATTTTCAGCCTTGACATTTTCCCTGGCATATTTGTTTATACTAGTGTAGCTGCCCAAGACAAAACCGTAGTTAGGTAAGAATTTCATGCAAGTATGGAGGCATGCAGAAAACATCTTATTCCATGCAATTTTATCAAACAAATGTTGAAGTTTTACATTCCGTTCCAAGAAAAGAGAGAAAGCACAAGGAATTTATAATTATGCCAATCAGTAATTCTTTCATTTTTAACATTGTGTTTTCTATAACCCTTGGCGATTATAGATTGAGGTTGTGATCATAAAATATTCTAATGAATAAGTAGACAAAGAATAGAATTCCATAAAATTCCTATTCCATAGAATAAGTAGACAAAGTATTTGCAATAGTAATCTGACTTGTGACAGGTCTAGTGTTGTATTATCCTGCAGTATAATTATCTCACCAGTGCATAAAGGCCCCGTGAAATCCAGATACATACCTTATAGAATTGTATATACCTGAAATTAACAGTTAATACCTTACTCACAGCAGATGCTCAGTAGTTGTCATATGATTTGTTTTTAATTTAGCACCATGAGATATAAAAACAGGAGTGAGGAAAGATGTCCTTGTTCACAGAACTTATATTGTAGAGATTATGTATGTGCATGTGTATATATGTGCGTGTATATATATTATATACATATAATATATATTTCAATTACAGCATAAGAAAACATGACCCCCTTGTAGAAATACAAGTTTCTAGTTTCTACTCTAGATTAATGAAAGAAACAGACATCTAAGAAAGCAATTTCAAAATCCTGATGTAATCCATTTATTTACAGAAAGCAAGCTCCCCAGTTTCAAATACAGAAACTATTTGGACTGATTTTATACAGAGAGAAATTAATAAATACATATTTTCTACCTTACAGAATCGGTAAGAAGGTAGTCAAAGTCAGAAAATGAAACAAAAGATAGGGAATCAAGACAGATGGATTAAAGCCATGAACACAGCACAACAGCCCTAGTGCCATGGTTTGTGCACACTGGATATCAGCATCAGCACTACCACTAAACTGGACATTGAGCAGGGACATTGATAGCTACTCTGGTCCCTGAAGATCAGAGATTGCTGGCAATTCACTTGACCTCGTGATTCCCCTCTTCCTGCTTCACTGAATCAGTAGCCCAGAATCAGAACCCCACAGATGTATGACTGATTGGCCAAGTCAAAGTCCAGGTATCCTTGAGTTGGCTGAAGACAGGGGTCAAAATGACTATAGCATTTGAATGTTTGACTTTCACAGTGGTAGGATTGGAATTTCCCTATCACAGATGTGGTTCTGCTCCTGAGCAGCCACATATCAAGAAATGTCTCAACAACTCGATTTCTCGTTTGCAGGTAACATCATTTGCAGGTTTCTCTATCTACATACTTGAACAATTTTATAGGTTTATACCCTAACACTGTAAATAACGGGCATTTTTACAAGTTCAAATTAAGAGGCTATGACCCACTTTAATGCCAGTATGTCGAGCAAGGCATGGTTTTTGTTTGTTTGTTTTGTTTGTTTTTTAAACTGGTTCATATTTCCAAAAATCCAATGAGGGATAAGGTGGGAGGTGGAGTGGGGAAGCATTCCTTATCAAGAAACAACTAATTTTGAATGTAATTCTTTGTATAGCTTCTATTAGACCCATTAGTCTATAAGTACCTTAAGAGTAAATCTGTTAATTACCTTCCTGCTGCTATAGATTAGCATAGTAAAAGGCTCAGAAAAAGATGCTTATAAAGCTTTTGTTTGTGGAGTGGGATTTCATAGAATATGACTGCATAATGACTGATTTATTTTTGGAAGTCATTCAAGTTTACATGTAGTGTGAGATCAATTTTATTTTGTAAGTAGTCTAGGGAAATTTCAAAATAAGATATTATCTGAAAGTTGCATATTCAAACATGTAAAATTAAAATTATAACTGCATGGTTTAAGATATCAGGATGTTCTGCAATAACATTAATTTACTTTTTTATAAAGCAAAGTTTGTCTCTAAGTTGGAAAAACAAGGGGAATCTTTTTCTTCTTATTCTTCAATCACAGACAAAATTCATGACTTACAAGTTATTTTAGAACCACTTTGTTATGCTCTATCTACACATGAGGCCCATACAAAATAGCAGCTCTCACATTAAATTTTTAAAAATGTGTATCAACAAAGTATCTCCTGAATATTGAACTTTTGGATATTTCTCAAAATCGTAGGACTTAAGTATAAAACTAATGACTGTTTTCAGAGATAATGATTCATTTATTACAAGCTGATGAAAAAGTAATTGACTTGATAATGCCTTTTCTAACTCAAGTTTTTTTTACATGAAACTTAGTGTAAAGATCTTCCAGACTCAACTCTAGGATAGATGCTTAACTTGGTTAAATATAGGGAGGGAGATTTTTAGATGTTTATTTTTTTCTGTACTTATTATCAGTTCCAAGTTTCTGCTATACTTGTAGAGCCATTTAAAGGTAACATTTACCCAAAGAATATGAAAACACTAATTCAAAAAGAAATATGTACCCCTCTGTTTATTGCAGCATTATTTAAAATAGCCTAATTATGGAAGCAGACCAAGTGTCCATCAACTGATGAATGGATAAAGAAGATGTCATACACACACACACACACACACACACACACACACACACACACACACACAATGGAATGGAATGTAACTCAGTCATAAAAAAAGAATGATGCTTTCTCATTTGCAACAACATAGCTGGATTTAGAGAGCATAATGCTGACTGAAATAAGTCAGCCAGAGAAAGATAAATACCATATGACTTCACTCACATGTGGAATTTAAGAAACAAAACAAAGTAAAAAGGAGAAAAAATGAAAAACAGACTCATAACTATAGAGAAAACTGATGGTTACCAGAGGAGAAGTGGGTAGGGGGATGAGTGAAATAGGTGAAAGGGGTTAAGAGTACACTTATCTTGATGAACACTGGATAATGCATAGAATTGTTGAGACACCAGGGCACCTGGGTGGCTCAGTTGGTTAAGTGTCTGACTTTGGCTTTGGTAGTGATCTCACAGTTCATGAGTTCAAGCCCCATAACAGGTTCTGTGCTGATGGTTCAGAGCTTGGAGCCTGCTTCGGATTCTGTGTCTCCCTTTCTCTCTGCCTATCCCCTACTCACTCTCAGTCTCTCTCTCAAAAATAAACATTAAAAACATTTAAAAAAAGAATTGTTAAGTCACCCTATTGTACACTTGAAACTAACATAACACTGTTTGTTAACTATGCTGGAATTAACATTAAAAAAAAAAAAAGACAAAACTTGCCCAAGTGGTAAGTGCCTCTCTGCTGCATGCTATTATCCTGGGAGTGCAGCACCTTTTATCTACTGGCCCTGCTGTTGCCTAGAGCTGGGTCTTCAATCTGTTTAGTCTCAGGAGCTCTTTACACTCATAAAAATTAATCAGATTCACAAAGATATTTATTTATGTGAGTTCTATCTATTGCTACTTATCATATTAGAAATCAAAACACAAAATTTTACAGATATTAATTTAATTCATTTAAAAATAGTAGTAAAACCCATTATATGACATAAATAATTGTATGAAAATATATTTTCCTAACAAAGAAAATAGTGTATTTATCTTTTCATCTATCAAAGGACACATTATTTGTTATATGAACACCCTTATGCAAATTTTTGTGTTGCCTTATGTTTTTAATTCCTTTGGGTAAATACCAAGAAGACCAATTACTGGATCTTATGGGAAGAAATGTTTGGTTTTGGGGACAACTGGGTGGCTCATTTGGTTAAGCATCTGACTCTTGATTTTGGCTCAGGTCATGATCTCATGGTTTGTGGTTTCGAGCCCACATTGCACTCTGCACTGATAGCCCAGAGCCTGCTTGGGATTGTCTCTCTACCTCTCTCTCTATCCCTCTCCCACTCTTTTTCTTTCTCTTTCACAAAATAAATAAATAAACTTTAAAAAAAAAAGAATATTTTTAGTTTTGTAACAAACTGGCAAAATGTCTTCTAGAGTGGCTGTGCCATTTTGTAGAGAATTGGTATAATTTCTTCCTTAAATGCTTGGATAGAATTCATGAGTGAACCCATCTAGGCCTAGTGCTTTCTGTTTTGGAAGGCTGTTAATTATTGATTAATTTGTTTAATAGTTAGAGGCTTAATTAGATTTTCTACTTCTTGTGTGAATTTTAGCAGATTGTGTCTGTCAAGGATTGGTCCATTTCATTTAGGGTATCACATTTGTGGGCATTCATTTAGGGTATCAAATTTGTGGGCAGTGGATTATTCATAATATTTCTTTTAATGTTTATGAGATATGTAGCAACACTGCCCCTTTAATTTCTATTACCAGTAATTTGTATCCTCTTTCTTTCTTAGTCTTGCTGAAAGCTTATTGATTTTACTGATCTTTTCGAATAATCAGCTTTCGGTTTCATTGATTTTGTTTTCTATTTATTTCCTATTTTCTATTTCACTCCTTCATTCTAACTCTTCTTGTTTCTTTTCTTCTGCTTATTTTGGATTTAATTTGCTCTTCTTTTTCTAGTTTGCCAAGGTAGAAGCTTAGATTATTGATTTCAGATACTTTTTATTTTCCATCATGCATTCAATGCTATAAATGTCCTCCAAAAACTGCTTTCACTGCAACTCTCAAATTTTGTGTTTTCATTTTCATTTAGTTTATTTTTTTTTATTTTACTTGAGAATTCTTCTTTCATGCATGCATGTATTATTTAGAAGTGTGTTGTTTAAGGGTTTCTGAGTGGCTCAGTCAGTTAAGCATTCTACTTTTGATCTCGGCTCAGGTCATGATCTCACATAATCTCACACACTGACTGCACAGAGCCTTCTTCGGATTCTTTCTCTCTCTTTCTCTGCCCCTCACCTACTCAGCCTCACTCTTGCTCTCTCTCAAAATAAATAAACATTATAAGCATTGGAGCAAGTTTTAACATTATTGATCTTTTCAAAGAAATAACACTTGGTTTTGTTGATTTTATCAATTATTTTCCTGTTTTGAATTTTATTGATTTTTACTCCAATTTTTATTATTTATTTTCTACTGCTTGCTTTTAGTTTTAAGTTGCTCTTCTTTCAGTTTCTTAAGGTGGATGTGTAGAGTGTTAATTTCAAGTTTGTTTATCTTTCCCTAATATGTTCAATTAATTCGATAAATTTTCCCCTACATACAATTTTCATTGCACTACATAAATTATAATAAGAAATTGTTTTCCATTTTCATTTAGTTCAAATATTTTTAAATATCTCTTAAATTTTTTAAAACTCATTTTTATTTAAGATTGTATATATTTTTTTAAATTTCCAACTCTTTGGTGAATTTCCAGCTACTTTTCTATAATGGAGTTTTATTTAAATACATAGTGGTCTGAGAATAATTTATATGATTTCTATTTTTTAACTTGTTAAAATGTGTTTAATGGCCCCAAATGTAGTCTTTGGGAATCTCCTCTGTAAGTCTGAGAAGAATCCATTCTGTTGTTATTGAATGCAGCAGTGTATAAATTTCAATTAAATCATTTTGATTATGCTTTTCAGGTCATTTATATGCTTACTTATGTTCTG
Source organism: Prionailurus bengalensis (assembly GCF_016509475.1). Classification (NCBI taxonomy): domain Eukaryota; kingdom Metazoa; phylum Chordata; class Mammalia; order Carnivora; family Felidae; genus Prionailurus; species Prionailurus bengalensis. The sequence continues at coordinate 149,096,888 of NC_057343.1, read as the reverse complement.
CCTGCTTGACCTAGCAATTACTGTAAGAGAGGTGTTGATGTCCCCAACTGTAATAATGTATTTGTCGATTTCTACTTTCATTCTATCAGTTACTGCCTCAGACAACTTGATGTTTCATTGTCAGGCACATACACATATAAGGTTTTTATGTCTTTTTGTAACATGGAGCCCTTTTATTATTATGTAATACTTCTTATCCTTGTTAATTTTTCTTGCTCTTAAACCTGCTTTGTCTGAAATTAACACAGTTACTCTGGCTTTATATTGATTACTGTTAACATGGTAGACCTTGAACATTTTCACTTTTAACCTGAGATTTCATATTGAATGTGGATTTCCTAAAACAATGCATAGTTGGATCTTGATTTTTTTTTTAATTTTTTTTCAACGTTTATTTATTTTGGGGACAGAGAGAGACAGAGCATGAGCAGGGGAGGGGCAGAGAGAGAGGGAGACACAGAATCGGAAACAGGCTCCAGGCTCTGAGCCATCAGCCCAGAGCCCGACACGGGGCTCGAACTCACGGACCGCGAGATGGTGACCTGGCTGAAGTCGGACGCTTAACCGACTGCGCCACCCAGGTGCCCCTGGATCTTGATTTTTAATGTAACCTGATAGTCTTGGTTTTTAATTGGTATTTTTAGATTATTCATGTTTAAAATTATTATTTAAAAGTTTTAATGAATATCATGATGTTTGTAATTGTTTTCTATGTGGTGCATTTGTTCTTTGTGTCTTACCTCTTATTTTTATGCCTTCTCTGCTTTAATTTAGCATTTTATATACTTTCACTTTATCTCATCTCTTTGCATCTCCATATCCTCCTGTTCAATTTTATTTTTATTAGGGTTGCCCTAGAGTTTATAATATGCATTTTTAAGGGGCGCCTGGATGGCGCAGTCGGTTGAGCGTCCCACTTCAGCCAGGTCACGATCTCGCGGTCCGTGAGTTCGAGACCCGCGTCAGGCTCTGGGCTGATGGCTCAGAGCCTGGAGCCTGTTTCTGACTCTGTGTCTCCCTCTCTCTCTGCCCCTCCCCCGTTCATGCTCTGTCTCTCTCTGTCCCAAAAATAAATAAATGTTGAAAAAAAATTTAATATGCATTTTTAATTAATTTAAGTCTACCTTCAAGTAACACCCTACTGCTTCATGCATAGTCCAAGCACTCATGAGAGTGTTCACAGCTCCTCCTCACCACATCTGTCCCTTATGACACCATTGTCATTCATGTTACTTACCCATAGTGCCCAGTAATTGTTACCATTATTACTTCAAATAAAGTTGCCTATAAGATGAATTAAGAATAAGAAAAATAAAATATTTTACCTTCATTCATGATTTAATGGTTTTCCTTTATTTAAATGTATCCTTGTCTCTGACATACATCATTTTCCTTTGTCTTGGAAAATTTATTTTAACATTTCTTGCATGGAAGTTCTGAAAATTATTTTTTTGAGACTTTTTTTTCTGGTCTGAGAAACTTTATTTCTCCTACACTTTAAGAGGATAGTTTTGATGGATATAGAAGTCTCGCTTGGTGGATTTTAAAATTTATTTTATGACTTTAGCTATTTTACTCCTCTCTTCTTTCTTTTTTTTTAATGTTTATTTATTTTTGAGAAAACAAGAGAGAGAGAGAGACAGAGCAGGGCAGGGAAGGGGCGGAGAGAGAAAGAGACACAAAATCCAAAGCAGGCTCCATGCTCCAAGCTGTCAGCACAGAGCTCTTTGCGGGGCAAAAACTCACTTATGCGGTGAGATCATGACCTGAGCTGAAATCTGATGCTTAACCGACTGAGCCACCCAGGCACCCCTCTTCTTTTTTTCATAGTTTCTGATGATAAGGCTGCTGTGATAATTATCCCTGCCATCTTTCACAATTTTCTCCTTGTCACTAGTTTTCTGTGATTTGATTATAATATGCTTAGCAGAATAATTTTTTGGTTTGTTTTTTCTTTGTCTCTGTATTTCTTCTGTTACTGTTCTCTGAGCTTCCAGGAACTGGGATTTGGTATCTTTAATTAGTTTGGAAGGTTCTGAACCGTTAGTAGTTTACATAATTCTTCATTCTCTCTCTCTTCTTTTTTTTTTAAAAAAATGCTTATTTATTTTGAGAGAGCATGTGTGCACAAGGCAGGACAGGCAGAGAAAGAGAGAGAGAGAAACCTAAGCAGGCTCTGCACTAGCAGCACAGAGCCAGAGGTGGGGCTCAATCCGACAAACTATGAGATGATGACTTGAGCCAAAATCAAGAGTCAGACACTTAACCAACTGAGCCACCCAGGCACCCCTATTTTCCATCTAGTATTCCAATTACAGGCATGTTTTAAATGTGGTATTTCCCCACAATTTTTGGATTTTCTGTTTTTTTATTATTTCCTTCCTTCCTCTTTTCTCCTTCCTTCCTTCCTTCTGTTCTTTCTTTCTTTCTTTCTTTCTTTCTTTCCATCTTGTATTTCAATTGTGGAAGTTTCTATTGGCCTGTCAACCAGCTCATAACTTCTTTTCTTGGTCATATCCAGTCTACTGGATGAAATCTATGAAATGAAAGCCTTTCTTCATTTCTGTTTCAAGAGTCTCCCTCTCCACCCAGGATCTTGCTACTTTGTTAAAGTTTCCATTTCTCTGCTTCCATTGGCCATCTGTTCTTACATGTTGAATACAGCCTCAAATATATTCATCATAGTTATTTTATAGTTAATTACTTTTTCTGGTAATCCCAATATATATATCATAGCAGGATCTGATTGTAATGCTTCCTTTGTCTCTTCAGACTGTGTTTTATTTTCCCACTTGTCATGCCTTGTAATTTTGTTTGTATGATAGATATTTGTATCAGGTAGTGGGAAATATGCTGAGTAGCCTTCAGTATGTGGATCTATATTCATCTGGCTAGCAGTTTGCAGTGTGTTTGCTATTTTATGTGCCATAAGCTTTAATACTTTAATTGCCATAGGCTTAAAATTACTCCAGTATTTTTTTTTCCCTCTCTCTTCTTAATTCTGGACTACATTAATGCTTCTCTGAGAGAACCTGTGTCTTGCAACCTTTTCAGCAGTAATTTGACGTCACTATACTGGAGCCCTATTGATGTGGTAGTAAAGTGCAAGGGAGGTGAAAATTTCCATGATTTTATGACTAATTTCACTCTTTAAGTTGGCCTGTGTCTCTGGACTGGGATGTTCACTAGTGTTTCTCTCTTGGTGTAGCTCTCACCTCTCTGCCCCCTTGGTTCAGACAGGAAGTATACACAGGGATAGAGTGAGAGGAATGTCTTTTCCTCCCCGATCTGTAATAAAGCTGTGGAAAATATTTTTCACTGGTGAGTAGGCTTTTGTTATGGAGCACACTATGGGCACAGTAACAATAACTACTCTTCCTATTACCCAGCTAAAGCCATGAGAGGCTATTCCCTACATCTTCATTGTAAGAACTTGGTAGGATTTGGTGGGGTTTCTGCATATAAACTGATCAAAGTGTGGCAGCCTCGCAAAGACTCAACCTCCAGCAGTTTCTCACACAGGCTAGTCCACACTCAGTCTCCTTCAGTTCATCAAAGTCAAAATGATGAACTGAAGTGGTCCTATGAAGTTATGGCTATAGCAACTTCTGCTCTAGGTAAGGACATATCATGTTTTACTCTCTGGATTCACCTGTCTGGTTATTTGTCTTCAACCCAAGTTTCCTAATGCATCCAACAAAACTAAGGCCTTAACTTTCAGTCTGTTCAGCATTTTTTATTTTTGTAAGGATGAGAATAAATGCTTTCAATCTCCTTACATGTTGTAGTTGAAACCTGATACTGGTACTTATATTTTTTATTACAGCAACTAGACAAACTTCTCAAAGATATTACCTCATAAAAATTATAGTATTATCTTATATTGAAACTGTAATATATCTGGAGCTAGTAGTTTGTGCTATGTCTGATAAGTGTTCATTCTCATTATATTTATCTCAAATGTTTAAAATATCTCAGGGTGACTGTGAGTTCATTGTGGTGCCTCAAGCACTTTGGAAACTGCCGCTCTAATTGGCCTGATGCACATAATGGTGGACAACAGAAAAGAGTGCATAGGAAATACACATATTCTCAATCACCTAGGCTGTGTTCCAAGAGCACTAACTAGTCACAGAGTCCCATTGGAAGTAAGAGGCCTAGGAAATGTTTTCTGGCAAGATGTAAAGGGATTTGTCTATAGATAGTTACTTAAACCATGATGTAGGTTTAGCTTTCCATGATTTCTATGAATATAAGATTGGAAAGACTATTCATTAACATTTGTAGAAAATTTAACAACATTTCCTATAACCTGGGATTTTTATCTCAGATAATATAAAAATGCAAAAAGGACCTACAAATAGTCTTTTATTGTTTCTTTTCTCTTATAATCCCATAAGCAGCAGGTGGACCAGTGAAAAAATATTGCAGAAAAGTAGGTTTGTTTAAAATAAGAAAAAGCATTTCAAACCAATAGAATTTTTTGAAACTGAAACAGCCCATCTAAGAAAGTAGTTGAAGTCTCATGAGAATGTTTAAGCGAAGGCTTGAGTAGAAACAATAATCTCTGAATCTGGTGATTTGAATTATTTCCAACGCAACTTAGATTCCCTCCTTTTTAAAAGCTGGATCTATACTCTATTTGAACAACAACAACAACAAAAATTCCCCCAAACCATAATGTAAATAACACAAAATTTTCTTAGCAGAGAAAACCTGTGACTTTGACTTTGAGAGAAAATACAATAACCCCGCTGAGCAGTTATACCAGGTGCTTTTTCTATGTCATATCCTTTACATGTATTACCATTATCACTTCCTCCCTAAAACTAATGAGGTAGGTATTGTTGTTGTGCTATTTTACAGGTGAGTAAAAACAGCCATGTAGATAAAAACATCAATTGAATATGGTACCAGGGACAAAATGAAGACAATAATATTATTACAAAGTTGTACTTTAAAGGAGTTGAGTGCATTGTGGATGAGGAAGTAGTATAAACATTGGCCGGGATATATAGGAGTTAGCATGGAAGTTTGGGGACAGTTAGCTGTCTAAAAGCTTTGGCCATGGTATACTGAGATTAAAATACACAGAGAGGTCGAATTATAGAGATCCAATAAAAGCATAAAAAGGAGCTTATGTTGAAGAAATAATTAGTGAAGAGACTTCTACAATGACAAGGGAAATGAAAACATTATTTTGGGAAAATTAGAAACAAAATGAATGAATTTAAGTAAAACTATCAATTAAATATAATAGCTTTGTTAAATATTTATGACAACTGGCTGACAAGTGAAAGTAAAAGAATTATTATTGGATTCCAAGCAAAAAGTGAAAATACAATTATTTTCTGTTCTTCGATGGATGATTTGTCTACTGACACTTTGTATATAGAGAGTAAAATGAAAGGAAAGTAATATTTTAAAAGATACTTTCTAGTTGCAAAATCTGTACAACAAAACTATGCCTCTTTGTACCTTCACAGGTAATTCTGTGATTTTATGGAATAAGAAAAGTTAGCAATTTTATAGCAGCTCAAAAGTTCACCAATCTTATGGACAGTTTGCTAACTGTAATATCAAGAACACTGAGCTTGTCACTTAGTTGAAGTTTCTTCTAAAATATAGTTTATGTAGAGAAACAGCTAAAGAAAATGAAAGAATGATAGGTCATAAAAGTCAAACAGGATAAGAAATAAAATTTTATATGTTACCTCTAGTCAGTCCAAGTAAAAATCAAAGAAAGGAGAAGTGAAGATTGCTTACCATGGCTGAAGAATAGAAACTGTTGGCAGTTTATTCTCAGAATAATTGAAGATTTATGATAAAATATGGCAACCTATGGAAACAGTTTAAAGGGCATGTAAGTTGGTTACTGGTGTTACATGCTTGCATGCGATTGATTCTTTCTATGAAATATGGATATATGTTATATAGGATTATGTATAATATATACATAGGATATATATATTATTTTACATAATTCATACATATATGTACAGATATTATATACATATGTAATAATGCATACATATGTTATACATAAGAAATACAAACAAATGTAATTAAGAATAAACTAGTTTGGAAGAAAAAAGGAACCATTCATAGAACAGCAAGGAAAATTCAGAGATCACAAACAGTATCCATAGAGAAAGAGAATGAAATAGAAGGTCTAATTTAAGCTATTCAAGAGAAAAGATTTGCTTGCATGGTTTCTCTACCTTGTGAGTGATGAAGCTTATGCACGGCCCAAATAATTAGAATGATGTGATGATAGGACACAGTGAAGCAAGTTGTATATTGAAACTAAATAATATGCATGACTAGGACTTGGTAGAGATGGGGTCTAAGAGGTAAAATCCTAATAATGAATAGAATTCAGGAAAAGCAAAAGCCTACACATAAGAAAGCCTTCCCTGTGTCCACATCTGTCTGCCTGCAGTTGGTTATAACAGTTGAGTTGAGCTGAGAGTTGAGTCCTCAAGAGGAATAAAGTAAACTAGTGCTTGTGTTCTTGTCTCTGAGCTGTTGTGAGGGAAGAAACGTAACTATAGAAGCACTAGAAAATGTTTCTTATGGTAAAATCTAATCTGGTGCTGTATTTTTAGGACTTGTTGAAATGCATTATTTGGCTCAAGACTACTAATCAAGTATCAGACCAAGAGTCAACTGGAGCATTGTACCATGCTCAGTATTAATATTAAGGTCTTCAACCTTGTATAGATTTAAAAATGATAATTATACAGATTAATATGGTATCCTAAACTCATATTTCTTCTTGAATAAAACCTTAAAACATATTCAATAATTATAAATTTTTATATAAGATTATGAAAGATATTGATCTACTTCAAGGTAGCTATCTCTAAATGCATCTACAACTTACCTGAACAAAAATCATAGAAATTACTGCTTTCTGTGGATGTGCAGTTTTGATCAGTTGATTAGTAATATTCTTCTACTAATATAATTAAAAATTAGAGTAAAAAATACCTGAGATATTTAGTTGCTATTCATAGTTGATAATTATTGGAGGATAAGAGTGTGCAAGGTACTTGTACATCATTGTCAAAAATATTTTCATAGGATAATTTCAAAGTGTTCATTTTCAATTTTCTAATTGATTATAGTTAGATTTGCTGAGGTATAGCAAGCTGTTAAAATATTTTACAAATTTCCTCTGAAAAGAGTGATTAAAAAAATATGAAGAAACTCCCTTCATTCTACTAGGGGAGTCTGCCCTGGGCAAGCAATCTGATTGAATAATGAGTGAACAATCAAATATGCCAAAGAGAATAAGAATATAGCCTCTCCCAAATATGCAGTGGCCAGTTTTTTTATAGAAATAAATATTATTGCATGGCAGAAAGAAATGAAATAAGGAATAAAATAGAAAAGATAATATAGAAAAATAAAGAAATATATATTTAAAAAATTATAATTGTGCACATGAATATGTATCACAGATGTAGGAGCAGAGAGTCAGGGAGTCATTGTACATATTATTTCTTAATATATGAAAAGTACAGGTATAAATGGGGAAGTCTGACACAGAAGACTAGTATTTGGTCTACAGATCACATTCTAGAGTAACAGGGATTTTCTCAGATTCATCCCAGAGAAGGAAATATATCTTTCCTGGAGTCAAAATGGTAAATTTGTGTCTCTGGTGGCAGAGTGAAGAGCAGATCAACTTTAGGTATTTTATTTTCAGTGTGTGATCTTATAATGAGGATGATACTCCATGAAATACTATTCTTTTACTAGGAGAATGGGAAAGCAGGAATGAGACGGGAGGGAAGAAGACACATATCCTGCCTGCCCAATCCCAAAACTATAAAAGTGGTAAAATATATATCATTGTCCTATTCAGCTGTGCAACAGTAAAAACAGTTTTATTTTTATCATGATGGAAAAGAAATTATAAGAATGGAGAGACCTACCATTATTTATCAAACAAGACCGCACCTTTAATCTCCATTTCTGTATTGTGACAAGGAGAGTTGATTTTATGTTGCACTTCACACATTCACTCTATAAATATATTTTACCAAGGGAACGTTTTACTGTTTTTACTACTGTTCTTCATCCACTATAATTCTTAAAAATAGAACTCAATAAACAAAAAATGAATAATTCAATTAAAAATGGGCAGAAGACACAAATAGACATATTTCCCAAAAAGACATACAGATGGCCAACAGACACATGAAAAGATGCTCCACATCACTGATCATAAGGGAAATACAAATGAAAATTACAATGAAACATCACCTCACATCTGTCAGAATGGCTAAAATCAACAACACAAGAAACCACATGTATTGGCAAGTATGTGGAGAAAGAGGATCCCTATTGCACTGTTGGTGGGAATGCAAACTGGTACAGCAACTCTGGAAAGCAGTATGGAGGTTCCTCAAAAAGTGAAAAATAGAACTACCCTACAATCCAGTACTTCCACTACTAGGTAAATTTACCCCAAGAAAAAAAATTACTAATGCAAAGGGATACATACCCTTCCCCACGATATTTATAACAGCATTATATACAATAGCCAAATTATGGAAAACACCCCAAATGTCCGTCAACTGATAAATGGATAAAAAAATTATATATATATATATTTTTTTCATTCTATAATAATGTAATTTTACTTGGCCATAAAAAAGAATGATATTTTGCCACTTGGAATGACATGGATGGAACCAGAGAGTATTATGGTAAAAGAAATAAGTCAGAGAAAGACAAATACCATGTGAAATTATTTGTCATTATATTCTTTGACATTATTTCACTCACATGTGGAATTTAAGAAACAAAACAAATAAGAAAAGGGGAGAAAGAGAGAGAGATAAACCAACAAACAGATTCTTAACTACATATAAAAAATTGATGGTTATGAGAGGGGATGGGTTAAATAGGTGATTGGGATTTAAAAGTATGCTTATATGATGAGCATTGGGTGTTGTATGGAAGTATTGAATCATTATATTGTATACCTGAAATGACTATCCCACTGCATATTAACTAACTGGATTTTAAGTAAAACCTTAAAAATGTACATGAATGAAAAAGAGAAAATTTATTTTACTTTATTTTTTCAGAAAATTTATTTTTTTAAGGAACAAATAAATAAGAGAATTTGCTGGAATAATCTGGGATAATGAGAATTATGTCCATTTATTGGATTTTTTTGTACTTTCCATTCCATGGAATATAAGTATATTAAGCTTAGCCTTATATATTTTGTATTATATATTAATTTCCCCGTTTGTGTAGAGAACAGAATACTCAAATCCTGTGTTAGAAGTTATATTATTGTATCATATGCTCCAGTACATATGATATCCCTAGATATAAACAGGAAAAGAAAAAGGTCTTTCTGGATTGTATTGCTGTGATTTGAATACTGGATAGGGAAAGAATGTAAGGGGCATGGGAAGCTATCACAAAACCATACTATTAGGTTACAATACATGTAATATACATAAGAATATCACTTTTTACAAATATACATGTAAGTTATCTTCAGTTGTTTTTCTAATAAGCCCCCAAAATGTTTTGAGCTCTCTATTTCTACAAGCATAGCATTTCTTCCTGCCAAAATATATGTGGAACACATACGCACATAGACTGTATGTGTTTCACAACATGTAACACACACACACATACAGAAAACCATCAATGTGTGCTTTCTATTTTGCTTTTTAGAGTACCTTTCTAAAAAAATCATGTATATCTAAGGCATCCACTTATTAGAGAAGTTAAGAAGTGTTTCTGATTTCTGTACTCCTCTTTACAGTAGATGTACCTACCTTTTCTTTGGCATTACATGGTGCCATTTGACCTCCGATACACTAAAATCCCCTGGACTCCATGGAAATCAGGAAGTCTGTCTCAATGGCAACATCTTCAATGTTTACACTAGGGCTATAAAGCAGAGCAGCCAGGTAACTTTAAAAATGTAGGTGTTTCCCTCACTAAGGGAAGCTTAGAGCAGTGTCTTCTGGGGCTTCTCGCAGAATATAGCTAGGCAGTGGGTGTATAGGTGACACATGATAAATCCAGTCCGACTTTCCTATATCCCCAAACTTTTTGTTTCCCTCCCCCTTATCACACTATGGAAATTTTTGCATCTCAGCACATTAAATATAAGCCACCACTAAGTGAAGTTAGGTTCAGTCTACTAATATTAAAGCTACCTCTAACTATTCAAGTTATCTTTAACTGCAAGAGCTAAATTAATTACACTTATATAAATATAACCCCATCCGGTATTATATCCTCTACTATTTGAAACTTAGAATTCATCTCACACAAGTTCCCAGATTTCTTTTTTTTTTTTTATTTTTTTTAACGTTTATTCATTTTTGAGAGACAGGGTGTGAGCGGGGGAGGGGTAGAGAGAGAGAGGGAGACACAGAATCTGAAGCAAGCTCCAGGGCCAAGCTGTTAGCACAGGGCCTGATGCGGGGCTCAAACTCGCGAACCCTGAGATCATGACCTGAGCCAAAGTAGGACCCTTAACCGAATGAGCCACCCAGGTGCCCTGTAAGTCCCTAGATTTCTAATGATAAATGTTAGCAAAGCCTTACAATTCTTTTGCTATGTTTTCTTCCTCTCCTGCTGCTCCTCCTCCTCCTCCTCCTCCTCCTCCTCCTCCTCTTCCTTCTTCTTCTTCTTCCTGCATTATTGTGTGTACCTCTATGTCTGGTGTCTGTTGAAATTTGATCCTAGTTAAAAGCTAATGGCAAACAGGGAAAGGAAGTTTAGGGTGGTTCTTGAGGAAAATTAATTCCCTGTTCAATAACCAAACCTAGATGAAATTATCAAAGAGTTTTCAAGTAAAGAAAGTTTGCTGTTAAGGTCCAGTTTCAACCAAACCAACTTCCAAATCACATCACTAAGGGTCAATTTCCTGGAACCACTCCTGGTATTGTTTCAGAATCAGTCATGATTCGATAAAGAGAAAGGAGCTACTTAATAATTTGAGCAAGAAATTTTTAATATAAATAATTATTAAATAAACTAGGGAATAGTAATAGTGTGAGATTCCCTAATAAGTAGGGAGAAGTCTGAATAACATTTAGGAATGACAAGTATAAATGTTACCATGCCCCATAGAGCTGAGATAGAACACTCCAAGGAAGAGTATCTCCCCTTCAAGCCTGAGATCCAACTGTGATTGGAGAGAGTGAGGCTGTGGTTTACTGGACGTGAAAAAGCTACTGAGGTGCCATGCAAGCATAACTTTACAGGAATGTGCCCATGCTGTAGCACTTGAGTGATAGAGAAGCTGCATTTGCCGCAGAAGTTGTATGTATGGCAAGAACCTGGTACTGGAGAATCCAGCTGTGCTGTTGGAACCATATTCTAGGGCAGCCATGCACAGTGAAGAAGCATAGCAGGAGAATACCGAAACTAGGAAGGGAAGACACTTCCTGCTCTGAAGTCCTAGTAGTGACTTCTAATGTGAAAACTGAACATCCTGCCATATGGCAAAGGAGAAATGCTAACAGAACCTATTTTATTAGTATAGAGAAAGCAATGAAGGGTGGACTCGGGGATGAGAGGCAATACATTGAAAATTGGCACAGTTTATATTATCATAATTAATTTTTAAAAAGAATTAGAGACTTAGCTTTTCGTTATTGCCCCTGTTGCCCCAATAATAGTGATTTCATGCTCAGGAAGGACAAATTAATTATAGAAAAAAAGAATTACATTTTATATTCACATGTAAGTTTTAGTGTGATAAATAAAAGGAAAAAGTACCTTGTTGACTAAATATACATGCTAGCTCTGACTTTGCAGCTAGATTAAGCCAAGGGCCATATCTTATGTGGTCAACTCAGATTACATATTTTAATGTGGACTCAGGAAAGGATTCCACTTTTGTGTTTATGGTGTGCTGGAGTATATTTTCCAATCTTTTATTTATGATGAATGACATTTGAATGTGGCTGAAAGGAGCAGGCCTACACTTTCTGAAATTTTAAAGCAATGGTTCAACAACATTTAGGGGAACAATTTCCTTCTAATTTTATAGCTATATGGAAACAAGAGAAATAATATTTTCTCTTCCCTCTGTACACTTGTGGCAGAACTGGTCTCAAATAACTTGCATTAATACTATTGTTTTGTAGTTTTTGTTGATTTGGATAGTTTACTATGAGCTATCTATAGAGCTTCTTAGGAGCTTTAACAAACATGTCGCAGTTGGGCATGCTAACCGTATAACTTACCCTAATATGACACCTGTTCACCTTCTTGTTAAAAATTTATAAGCTGATTTCCTATTATGATTTTCTGTATGTTCAATTTTCAGAATAATTAAAACCTAGGGGCTCCAGAGTGATTCAGTCAGTTAAGTGTCTAACTTTGGCTCAGGTCATGATCTCACGGTGTGGGTTCAGGCCCCGTGTCAGGCTCTGTGCTGACACGTCAGAGCCTTGAACCTGCTTCAGAATTTGTGTCTCCCTGTCTCTGACCCTCCTCCACTCATGCTCTGTCTCTCTCTCTCTCTCTCTCAAAAATAAACATTACAATTTTTTAAAAGAATAAATAAAGACTATTTGTTTCTTCTTTCAAAATTTTTATTTAAATTCCAGTTAATATACAGTGGGATATGAGTTTCATGTGTACAATATAGCAATTCAATACTTCCATATAACACCTGGTACTCATCACAAGTACTCTCCTTAATCCCAATCACCTACTTAACACATCCCTCCATCCACCTCCCCTCTGGTAATCATGAGTTGTTCTCTAAAGTTAAGAGTCTGTTTCTTGGTTTCTCTCTCTCTCTCTCTCTCTTCTTTCTCTTTGCTCATTTGTTTTGTTTCTTAAATTCCACATGTGAGTGAAATTATATGGTATTTATGTTTCTCTGACTTATTTAACTTAGCATAATACTCTCATGACAGTTTCATGGCAAAATTTAATTTTTATGGTCAATTAATAATCCATTATATATATTTAAGATATATATCTATTATATATATACATATATAATAGACATATATCTAGATTATATATATATAATATATATATTATATATAGATTTAGATTATATAGATTACATATATTTAGATTATATATATATTTAAGATATATATAATGGAATATTAATTGACATAAAATGAATTATATTATATTATATTATATTATATTATATTATATTATATTATATATGTTATACCTCTTATCCATTTTTCAGTTGATGGGCACTTGGGCTGTTTCCATAATTTGGCTATTATAGATAATACTGTTCTAAACACCTGGGGGCATGTATCCCTTTAAATTAGTAATTTTGTATTCTTTGGGTAAATACATAGATTGTATTGTATTGTAAATACCTAGGTTGGATTGTAGGGTAGTTCTATTTTTCATTTTTTGAGGAAACTTTATACTGTTTTCCAGAATGGCTGTACCAGTTTGCATTCCCACCAATAGTGCAAGAGAGCTCCCCTTTCTCCACATTCTCACCAACACATGTGGTTTCTTGTGTTGTTGATTTCAGCCATTCTCACAGGTGTGAGGTGACATTTCATTGTAGCTTTCATTGTGTTTCCCTTATGATCAGTGATGTGGAGTATCTTTTCATGTGTCTGTTGGCCATTTGTATGTCTTCTGTGGAAATATGTCTATTTGTGTCTTCTGCCCATTTTTAAGCTGGATTATTAATTTTTGAGGTGTTGAGTTTTATAATTTTTATAGATTTTTGATACTAAGCCTTTATCAGATATGTCATTTGCAAATATTTTCTCACATTCCTTAAGTTGCCTTTTAGTTTTGTTGATTGTTTCCTTCAATGTGCAGAAGCTTTTAGTTAGTTAGTTAGTTAGTTTGTTTGCTTCTTTTGAATGAAGTCCCATTCGTTTATTTTTACTTTGGTTCCCTTCCTCAGTAGACATATCTAGTAAAAAGTTGCTATAGCTGATGTCAAAGAGGCTACTGCCTGTGTTCTCCTCTGGGATTTTGATGTTTCCTGTCTCACATTTAGGTCTTTCACCCATTTTGAATTATTTTTGTGTATGGTATAAGAAAGTGGTCCAGGGGCGCCTGGGTGGCGCAGTCGGTTAAGCGTCCGACTTCAGCCAGGTCACGATCTCGCGGTCCGTGAGTTCGAGCCCCGCGTCAGGCTCTGGGCTGATGGCTCGGAGCCTGGAGCCTGTTTCCGATTCTGTGTCTCCCTCTCTCTCTGCCCCTCCCCCGTTCATGCTCTGTCTCTCTCTGTCCCCAAAATAAATAAAACGTTGAAAAAAAAATTAAAAAAAAAAAAAGAAAGTGGTCCAGTTTCATTCTTTTGCATGTTACTGTCCAGGTTTCCCAAACACTGTGTCTTGAGGAGACTTTTTCCCATTGGATACTCTTTCCTGATTTGTCAAAGACTAATTGATCATATAGCTGTGGGATCATTTCTGGGTTTTCTGTTCTGTTCTATTGATCTGTGTGTCTGTTTTTGTGCCAGAACCATATTGTCTTGATTACTACAGCTTTGTAATAGAACTTGAAGTCTAGATTTGTGATACCACCAGCTTTACTTTTCTTGTGATGCCATTTGGAAACTTTTGTGGTTCCATACAAATTTTAGGATTGTCTATTCTAATTCTGTGAAAAATGCTATGGGTATTTTAATAGAGATTGCATTAAATGTGTAGATTGATTTGGGTAGTGTAGACATTTTATAATATTGGTTCTTCCAATCCATGGGCATGGAATGTCTTTCCATGTGTTTGTATCATTTTCAAGTTCTTTCAGCAGTGTTTTATACTTTTCAGAGTACAGATCTTTCAACTCTTTGGTTAAGTTTATTACTAGGTATCTTACTCATTTATGTGCAATTGTAAATGGTACTTTTTTCTTAATGTCTCTTTCTGTTGTTCACTATTGGTGTATAGAAATGCAGCAGATTTCTGTGTGTTGATTTTGCTTCTAATCCAATCATGCCTCTTATTTTGTTTGATTCTGCCTTTTATTCACCTAACTTTTTCTTTTAATTTTTCCTGGTCTATTTTTTTCTCTAGACTAGCAGGAGACTTACTTTTCATATTTTTATATCATATTGAATGGAACAGTTTTATCCTCCTTTTAAGTATCGTTCTAGTCATTTCATGGGCTTTCAGAAAATACTGCTTCAGCAATCTCTTTATGACATAGCTTGACACTTTTAATGATGCCAGTGCCACACTTCACTAAATTATCCCTCTCTTGTCCTTATATGCAGAGAATGTCTATGAACACTGACAAGCTAACTTCCAATTTGTCCTAGCTAATAACTAACATTGTTAGACCTCAGAATAAATACTTTGTAATGTGTATTTGAAGAATGCTCCAAAGACCTTACTAATTATATAAAAACCGCATGTGACAATTAAAATTATTATAACAATCCCCATTAATAACACCATCCATAAAGTGATATTTTGTGGAGATGAACTAAAAAATATAGCCGTTAAAACATCTCTGAGAATAAAGGGATATCTGAGCTTTGGTGTTCCAAAACAATAAAGGCTACTTAGAATATCCACTGGTATAATAGCACCCCTCTTCTTTGTGTTAATATTATTTATACCAGGTAAATCTTACTAAACATTGATCTTCTAGTCCATCCCCAAAACAAAAACAAACACACAAAAAAAATAGATAAACCAAACAACCTGATGAATTTGGAAAAGAAACAGAAAACCTATAAGATTTGGCATAATTGGTACATAACTTTCCTAAATGATTCTGAAAAATCACAGACATTGAAAATTCCTTCTTATAGTTATATTAATTGTCTTTTGTTATAGAAGGTTAACCATATCTTTGAAATGTTTTGATTGATTTCACATGCTGTTATACATCTCAAGCATGCTGCCTTAGAGTCACATTATTAATATATAATTGGGTGACTGTATACAACTTATATATATTGCACATAACTTCACAGGCTTTAAACATATATTTTTTACAAATAAATGTAGTAATATAAACTGTGCAACAAATTAAGAATAAACTGTATATCTCAGTAGCTAAATATCTATTAACTCATAAATAACTTCTGAGAAATTTTTTACATTAAAAAATGTTATTTAAATTTTTTTATATCTTTCTTAATCAAAAATCTTAAAAACATGCTGAATTTTAGTATAAATTCAGATTGATTCTAGTAGAAATATGTTGTTACAAACTTTTTCTCCAAAAAAACTCTCAATAGACAAAAAAATTATAAAGTATAAAAATGAAGTACATAATTTTGCGGTTTATATTTTATAAATTAAAAAACCAACTGGGGCCTGGGTGACTCGGTTGAGCATCCGACTTTGCTTAGGTCATGATCTCATGGTTTCTGAGTTCGAGCCCCATGTTGGGCTCTGTGCTGACAGCTCAGAGCCTGGAGCCTGCTTCGGATTCTGTGTCCCCTCTCTCTGCCCTTCCCCTGCTCTCACTCTGTCTCTCTTTCTCTCAAAAATAAAATAAACGTTAATGTTTTTTTAATTACTGAACTGTATCTTTATGAAGCTAAGTTTCCTGTAAAAAAAAGTACAAACTTTGTAAGAAGAAAATGTTATATTTAGTGAACTATGAAGAGCTATGATAAGTACCTGTCATATACTGATTTAGTTCATTTCTTTCAACTATGAATTTAGGATAATGAGATCATAGAATTTAATGTGTGCTGAAATCACACTTTGCTTTATATAACTGGGTAGGTAGAGTTGAATTGAGGCCAATCTCAACCAACTTTGTGCTCCAGCCACTATACATTTAGGTATAATTTGAGGCAATGTAATTTTTAAAAACAACTTTGATAATATTTAATGCAATTTAAAAGGAGCTGAACTCCTAAAATTTACTATGTTTATGCACCAATATGTTAGTTTATAGCCCCTCACTGAATAGAGCAATGATCTGTCAAGGATGCCATCAGTAATGGATAAAAATAATCTTTCCATAAAGGAAAATAAAATAACTTCCCTATTCTTAACTTCATTTGCATATAGATATGATGGATAGAGTGTCTTTAGTTTCTTTTTTATTTATGGATGAAGTGGTATCTATTCACACTAGGTATTATTTTGCTATCAAGTATGAGGAGAATTGATCTATGGCAATTAATTATTTCCTAATGTAAGTTTCCCTTACCAATTACTGAGAATGGAATCACATGGATATGTGGACTATGTATTAGATTTTTGCACTACCAAATGCCATGATAATAACCAAAGTGGCATATGAATAAAGAGCTGTGTCCACATTGAAAATAGTATCTTTCGCCATTAAACATTTCAAGGAATTTTTAAAATTTTTTGTTAGTTTTCTTTATTTTTGAGAGACAGAGGGAGACCGAGCACTTGTGGGGGAGAGTCAGACAGAGAGGGAGACACAGAATCTGAAGCAGGCTCCAGGCTCTGAGCTGTCAGCACAGAGCACAATGCAGGGCCCAGCCTCACAAACTGTGAGAACATGACCTGAGCCGAAGTCTGACACTCAACCGACTGAGCCACCCAGGCTCCCCTCAAGGAATTTTTAAATATCCAACAAAGGCTGTTTTATTGAAGAGTGAAAGCAAAAATTTAAGAATGACACCTTGTATCTGCTATACATGCTCTATCCCTCAAGAGAGGGAAGGAGAATATAATTAAACTGAAACCCTTGACAATGGGCTCCTTATTAGGCCAGAGACATTGAGAAGTATCAAGAAAGATTTAACCCTACTTTTTTACCTTGTGGACCAGCAGAGTTTATATCCTTGTTTTCAAATTGAAGAGCATAAAGGTTATCTTCATGATGTGGGTGTTTAAATTAAGAGTTGATTTTGCTTCTGGAATTGTGGGCACATTACAGAGTGCATGGAGCATGGCTTCTTAACTGGCCATTGATCTACACATACAACAGCCCATACACACCTTGATTTTGTTCTAATCGGTTTCCTTTCCTTTTCCAACTCAGTGCTCTCAGATTCAGGTGCTTAACACTGAGGGCTTGTTTGTTACTTATTTCTGTGGTTTGAACTTAGGAATTCTCCTTGCAAAATTTGAAAATTGAGCCCATAACAACCTTTAACTTTAGAAGACTATAAGAATGGGCATGATAAACATACCACATTTCAAGAGATAGCAGTCACCCTGATGATTGAGAAATAGATACAATGTTAGAATCATGGTATTATAGGGATGGCTGTCTGGGTCAGCCTGCGACTCTTGATCTTGGAGTTATGAGTTTGAGCCCCATGTTGTGTGTAAAGATTACTAAAAACAAAACAAAACAAAAAAAAAAGAAACCTTCAATTTCATAAACCAAAAAAAGTATAGAAAAACAAAAAACATAATAGCAATGATAAAAGCAAGGCAATTAATCTTCTGATGTAAGTATTATCAAAAATTCAATCCAATAAAAAGGTCTTAAAAAGCAAATAAGAAAATCTAAGATGAACTTCTGACAAAAGAAAATCAATTTATAAAAAGACCGAATTAACAGTTCTTGATAAATATGACCAAAACACACTATAATATATTCAATAATGTTTATTTTATGAATGTGAATAATCCCTATGAAAATTTGGAGCCTAAGAATGAGGATATGAAGAACAGGTTAAAAGGTGAAATTTCATTTTTATTATTTTTCTCTTCTGAACTGTTAACTTAAAAATAAAAATGCTCTAAGAGAGCCTATTTGGCTTGGTAAATTGTGGTAAGCATCGGTTGATTTGAATTGAAGGGACTTTAGGATTTCAAAAGCAGAATCGGTGGCTTTAATATTATAGAAATTTTATTAAATGAAAAATAGACAGATTATGCACTATGAGGTATTTATCCAAAGGATACAAAAATGCTGATTCGAAGGGGCACATGCACCCCAATGTTTACAGCAGCACTATCAACAATAGCCAAATTATGGAAAGAGCCCAAATGTCCATCAACTGATGGATGGATAAAGAAGTTGCAGTTTATATATACAATAGAATACTACTCGGGGGTGAAAAAGAATGAAACCTTGCCATTTGCAACAACATGGATGGAACCAGAGGGTATTATCCTAAGCAAAATAAGTCAATCAGAGAAAAACAAATGTCATATGATTTCACTTATATGTGGAATTTGAGAAATACAACCAAAAACATAGGGAAAGGGAAGGAAAAATAAGATAACAACAGAGAGGGAGACAAACCATAACACACTCTTAAATACAAAGAACAAACTGGGGGTTGCTGGAAGGGAGGTGGGGGAGATGGGTTAAATGGGTGATGGGCATTAAGGAAGACACTTTTTGGGATCGCCTGGGTGGCTTAGTCAGTTAAGCATACAACTTCCGCTCGGGTCATAGTCACTCAGATCATGAACTGACTGTTCTTGAGTTTATCCCCCCATCAGGCTCTGTGCTGACAGCTTGAGTCTGGAGCCTGCTTCAGATTCTGTGTCTCCCTCTGTCTCTAACCACCAACCCCCCGCTTGTGCTGTGTCTCTCTCTCTCTCTCTCTCTCTCAAAAATAAATAATAAACAATTTTTATTTTTTTTAGATAAGGGCACTTGTTGGGATGTGCCCTGGATGTCATATGTAAGAGATGGATCACTGGGTTCTACTCCTGAAGCCAAGCCTACACTGTATGTTAAGTAACTTGAATTTAAAACAAAAATAAAAATAAAATAGGTAAATTATGGATTTTAATATATTTTTATTAATAAATTCACTAATTTTTAAGGAAATTTTTTTTAAACACAAGTTTTGTTAGTGCAGAGTAGGGGTTGGCAGTTTTCTTTCTATAACAGGCCTGATAGTAAATATTTAGCTTTTGTGGATCAGATGGTTTTTGTGGCGACTACTCAAATCTGTAGTAAGTGGCTAAAAAGCAGACATAGACAATAGTGAACGAATGAGTACTGTTGTGCTCCAATAAAATTTTATTTTCTAAAACAGACTGAAGCCTGAATTCAGTCAGTAGACTATAGATCACCCAAACAATGATGTAAACAGTAATTTAGTTATACCTATTTTTTTCTTTAATATTTTTGTTTTGTGTTATTATGTGGATAGGAATAAGGATGCCAAGACAGAGTGATACCAAAATAGGTACACAGAAATTAGCACCTGGGATTCCTTTGTCTAGAAACCCACGCAAATATCTCCTTCCATTGACTAAGTGAAAAAATCCTATCTCTTCAATATTTCTAAAATTGCTTTTGTTTTTCACATTCTCATGATCTTACATATATACATTCTATCTGTTTTACCCCATGTAAACAAATAAATGTCAGCCCTCTCACTGGGTTCTCAGTAAACCAATAGTCAGGTGATTTTAAATGCCTCCTCTTGTCATATGCCTTTGTTTTTCCCTTTTCCTCTATCTGTTTTACAAACTGTTGCCCTCTCATTGAACTCCTTATAATACAAATATAAAAATAGCAGCCCTTGGTCCAATTTACCCAAAGACTGGATATCGAAGTATTTGTCCTTAAAGCATTTATCAAAAATATTTCTGGGACAGAGGAACACAATTCATGAATATTTGAATGTTTCCACAACCTTGATTGGCAGAGACGAAAAGATACATAGATTAATAGATGATAGATAAATGGTTAGATAGATAGATAAATACATGTAGAATGCTTTATTTGGTATTAAAATGTTTGCAAACACTTCCTTGAGAACCATTATACCAATGAAATAAGAAATACCTTCTCTGTTGCCTGTTTAAACACTACAAATCAAAATTGTACATAGTATGAGTGGCTAGTGTTTTACGTTTACAATTAAATTGCCTTTGAAGGCATGATATCACATGATAGAAAATAAACCTAATCCAATTGTGTTGACATTTTTCTATTTCTACTTAGTCAGACTTGACATTTTGGGAGAATGATTAAGTCTTATGCAGCATTATCTGTGTATACCTCAATAATCCTTAGGGGGGAGAGTGGGGGTGTGATTGTAAAAAGGGAATCCACTCTGAGTGTACTTTGAATTTTTTACTTTAAATATTAATTTATTTAGTGCCAGGGAACTAACTAATGTTATAGCTTGGAATAGAATTTCTGAATGTTTATTATTTTTTGAAATTTATATTATGTCATTTCCCTATTATGTGTCATGATACTACATAATATATAATAACAATGATAATATATGCATTTTTCTTTAAAGAAGATATATTTCTCAGTAAGTCTTATTTAGGTATGTGTGAGTTACATACTTAAATTTTCTTTTGTAACCAAACCTTCCAGAGGTTTTAGCTCTAATCACGAAAGTTGGAATAAGTATCTTAAAGGAACTGACAAGTAGATTAAGAGAAAGCTGATAAACAGCAAGAATGTATTTTGTGGGATGTATTTTCACTTTGGTGGTAAAAGGATAGCATTTTTATTGATTTTTTAATGTTTTTATTTATTTTTGAGACAGAGACAGAGCATGAGCAGGGGAGGGGCAGAGAGAGAGGGAGACACAGAATCTGAAGCAGGTTCCAGGCTCTGAGCTGTCAGCACAAAGTCCAATGCAGGGCTCAAACTCACAGACCACGAGATCATGACCTGAGCTGAAGTTGGACGTTTAACTGACTGAGCCACCCAGGCGCCCCACATTTTTTTTGATTTTTCAGGAGATATAACTGACTAATGAGAGATCATCTAAACAAAAAAGTATAAATGAAAAACTTTATGGTTAAATATGTATATAGAAAAATACAGAAGAACTGGATGTACAACTTTAAAGCAAGCAAAAAATGAAAATACATTTTTTTTCTAAAAGAATTGATGATAAAATAAATGATCATTGAATTCTTGTGCAAAGGAACAGAAAAGAAACTGTTCCTTGCATTGTACATTTACCTTTTTCATTTTATGTTCTCAAACTACTATACAGAGTTTATATTGCTAAAATTATTGGGAAGGTAAACTCATTTAAATTATTTTTAAATAAAGTTGATCACATTAAAAACTAAGATACTTACAGCAATATATTTTAATTATAAACATTTTTAGGGCACATTTCATGTAAAAGCAAGACATCTGTAATTTAGTTCAGCAAGCAATTGAAAATGAACTATACATATTGCAACTGATGATTTTACATTTATAATTTCCTATAAAAGTAATTTTTTGTATACTCTAATCTTTATGTTACCATTCATAAATGATATGGTTTAAAATGAATTCATTTTGTTCATTTTGTTTCATGACACTGAGATGTTGGGAATGAAGTTTTTGCGTGAAACCCCAGGGAAAAGCTATATTCAATTGAAGTCAATTTCCCATGGAAGCAATGGTGTTCTATCCAAGAACAGAAGTAATTCAAAATTGCCATACAACCTCTGTAGATCCTGGGTACTGAGCAGCGACCTTTATCCAAACTCACTAAGGCAGATCATTTCCTTTTTTTTCTTTCTTTCTTTTTTTTTTTTTGATATTGTTATTTATTTTTGAGAGAGAGACAGAGACAGAGCAGGAGCAGAGGAAGAGCAGAGAGATGGAGACACAGAAGCAGCTCCAGGCTGTGAGCTGTCAGCACAGAGCATGACCAAGGGCTCAAACTCACCAACCGTGAGAACATGACCTGAGCCAAAGTCTGACGCTCAACAGACTGAGCCACCCAGGCACCCCAAAACAGATTATTTTTAAACAGAGACTTGTCGGCACCCCCAAACACAAGATTGTTACCCACTAAAAATTTATTATCTTTATAAAATATTTATTGTCAGATTTATTCTCTTTATAAAAAGAACAAAAAGGGAGTGGAGTCCCTCCTAGGCAACATAACTGTGATAGATTCAGCAAGCCATAGCCTAGTTGTGAATGCTTGTCATGGATGGGCCGTCTTCAAAAAAGTTCCTTTCCCTCTCACACATCTTGCCATAATCTGTTTCTCGTAATTAAAATTTACAACCAAACTTTATTATAATTTTTAAATAACCTTTTCCCCTTAAATTCTATCCAATTGTTCATGTACTCAACATTATAAATAAAAGTAATGGTTCATTTTATTATCAGATTAGTTAATGGAATAAACTATTTAATATCTTTATGTGGAAAACATTTGGCATCTAATTTGGGATTAACTGGAGATTTCTTTGATCAAATATAATCTTTGGCTCTCTGAAGAATTCCATGTAGCGTAATTAACTTTAGGTGTATAATATATGCAAATTAATGTGCCATTATTCAATGAATAAGATATTCATACTAAAGTAGGATCCATTTTTTTAAAAAAATTTGAATAGAAATGTTTTCAATCTCATATACATGAAAATTATTACTGATGAGATGAAAGTGGATTCTATGACAGTGGAAAATAACCCTCTGGGTTCTAGCTGATAATTTACATCTGGAGTTTTTTTTTTTAATTAATATTCAGAAAGTATATTGGTAAATAACTGTTGTAAAAACAATTAGAAATGATGCTTGACACAACTGTTCTATCAGATTACATATCAAACACTATTTGAAAACAAGGATAGCACTATGGAGATATTTATGGAATAATAATAAAAACATCAAGATATGAAAGGACTTTTATATAATTTTAGTACTTCAAATATCCTAAGATACAAAAGCTAATTTATATTTTGAATAAGAAAACTTCAAAAGGAAAAGAAAAGAATCAAAATCAAAATAAAACAAAACAAATAACAAAAAAATTGTAATAGCCCAACCTGCTTTATATATCTGTAGCCTGGGGAAATAATAATATTCCATAAAAGCACTACAAAACAATGGTTCTCATGTGTACACACTGCTTGATATATTACATAACTCTTGTTTATTTTTTTTCCTGTAAGTACCTGTAAACTGATATACAGAATCTCCAATAGTTTTGCACAGGTATTTGAAAATACAAGCAAATGCTCACACTTACCTGATTTTTCTGCTCTTGCTGGCTTTCAGAACAGAATTATTTGTCCTGATTTATTGTCATATGCCATCTATTCTTGGCTCTGTTTGAATCAACTATCTCACTGAAATTTAAAAAGCAGCAAAAATCAAATGTTATGTTATTTTTCTGTTTAGTATAATGCCAAGATTGAAGATGCTCTTTAGGAGCAGGGACCATGCCTTACTCACCTTTGATCTTTCTCTCACATTTTAAAGTTGACCTACATGTCCTCTACTTTCATTTTCAGAACTGTTTACAGAGATCCTTGAAATAATAGTGAACTTGAGATGATGTATCATAACCAAAATTTCCAATCACATAAAAAGAAGAAAATGACTGGACAGCGTAATTAAGGGATAATGTAAAGAAGTAAAAATTTTGAGGGAAATAGGAAATCTTTATGTCTCAGTAATAATTGAAAGCAAATGGAAGGGAAGGAAAATAGAAAGCAAGAAGGCTGAAAAATCATAAGAGCGTTAAAATATGATTTTGCAATTAAGTGTTTCGCCATTATGTGATACCAATTGTCGTCAAACAACAAACAAATTGAGGAGATATTCCTAGGAAATCAATTTATTAGTCATAAAAAAATAAATGAATAGAATGAGGCAGTTTGCATCAATACCTGAGGTTTACTGGGCAGTATGTTATTGACTATCCTTCCTAATCTTGGAGGCATTGAGGCCTGAGAGCTGTAAAAGTAAATAGCTGGAAATACAAGGAATGTAACTTACTCAACCTGACAGGAAACCAGCTGGCTGTAACTTTTCTGCTCAGTGTAATACATTCATTGTCAAGATATGCAGAGCAATATGTAATTAAAACATCTGGAAATCATACCAATGTGAGGCACTAAAACTTTTATGAAACAATATCTTCCCTTTCTTCAGTGAACTTGAGTTGATGGTCTTATTTATCCAAAATTGGGAAACGTCTGCCACGGCCACAAACTTTGTTGCCTTGTGTGTGAGATCTTTTTCTAGGCTCTAACAAAAAGCAACATAAAATCTTACAGAGAAATGCACTAAAAAATTATAGATTACACAGATAATGTGACTAAATAGTGATAACTGCATATTATATAATTAAACACAAACAGATTTATGCTAAAACAGCCACAAGGTGAAGATGACAAATGGAGATACTGACATGGCATTAAAAGGCAGAATAGGCATTAACATGTTCTTGGGACCAAACCATTGCTTATTATACATTGCATGTATTAGGAATTTTTCAAGATATCAGGTAAAATTTATTTAATTATAGATTCAGTATGAAATGTATGCTTTATAAGACCATGGATGTTTATATAAATACAAAATGGTACTTCACTGAGTTTAAACTATCTACAATGTGCTTTGTCCCATTATGAACATTCCCTTTATCATAAAGAAAATACATGCTTTGGTTCTTTAAAAAAAATGCATTGTTTTCTTCTTTAATCAAGATACATATTCAAAATATTTGTACTATCCAACATCCTCTAGCTATTAGAAAGCAGGTTCTTGTGACAATGATGCATGTTTTTGCTTTCCACGACACCTCAAGGATTTCAACTGGGCTTTCCTGGTGTAAATTGAAAAAGGGGAATTTCTGAGATTATAGATGCCTGTGGGAAATTCTCCTGAAATGCCAAATACATCCCCTTTCTATCAGTGACTCTAGGGTTATCTCTACCTCTAGGCCACGTACACAGAAGCAGATTTAATGAGTCTTAGGGTGTTACGTATTGCCATATTGTTGTGCAAGGTGCTTGTGAAAATTTATACCCCAGTTTCATCAGCAGTGCAAGACAACTCACTGATACTTTTGAAATGAATGGTAATGTTGGCTTTTATGTTTATTTTTCCTTAAATGGTGAACATGGTATGCTATTCTCCATTGTGCTTTTAATCTGTATATTCCTAATGACCTGTGAGAATGAGCATTTTTTATGAATTTATTGGCTTTTAGCTTTCTTTTTCATTAATTTTTTGTAAATATTTTTACCCATTTTCTATTGTCTTTTCCTTTAAAATTTGAACATTAAGATTTATACATATATATCTTTTCTTAGTTTTTTTTGTCACAGATTATCTTATTACCATTAGTAGTTTAATTATGGCTCTTTGTAGAACAAAATTTAGTTTTCTTTTTTACAGATTTCTTTCATGTTTTTGTTTTGTTGTTGTTGCTTAAGATTCATCATAGTTTCCATAGCTATTATGGCTACTATAAATTGGGTTTTTCTTTATCAATGTTTTTATTAAGCAATTACTGATATAAAGCAACATCCTATTTATAGTACATCTACCCTGGCTAAACTTTTTTCATTTGTTCTAATAGATTATTTTCTTAATTTTATGGAGTCAAATAACATTGTCTGCTCCTTTCTAATTTTATATGTCTGATTTTATTTATTTTTTAATATGAAATTTATTGTCAAATTTGTTTCCATACAACACCCAGTGCTCATCCCAATAGGTACCCTCCTCACTGCCCATCACCCACCCTCCTCTCCCTCCCACCCCCAATCAATCCTCAGTTTATTCTCAGTTTTTAAGAGTCTCTTATGGTTTGGTTCTCTCCCTCTATAACTTTTTTTTTCCTTCCTGTCTCCCATGGTCTTCTGTTAAGTTTCTCAGGATCCACATAGAGTGAAAACATATGGTGTCTGTCTTTCTCTGTATGGCTTATTTCACTTAGCATAACACTCTCCAGTTCCATCCACGTTGCTACAAAAGGCCATATTTCATTTTTCCTCATTGCCACGTAGTATTCCATTGTGTATATAAACCACAATTTCTTTATCCATTCATCAGTTGATAGACATTTAGGCTCTTTCCATAATTTGGTTATTGTTGAAAGTGCTGCTATAAACATTGGGTTACAAGTGTCCCTATGCATCAGCACTCCTGTATCCCTTGGGTAAATTCCTAGCAGTGCTTTTGCTGGGTCATAGGGTAGGTCTATTTTTAATTTCTTGAGGAAGCTCCACACTGTTTTCCAGAGTAGCTGCACCAGTTTGCATTCCCACCAACAGTGCAAGAGGGTTCCTGTTTCTCCACATCCTCGCCAGCATCTATAGTCTCCTGATTTGTTCATTTTAGCCACTCTGACTGGCGTGAGGTGGTATCTCAGTGTGGTTTTGATTTGTATTTCCCTGATGAGGAGCAATGTTGGGCATCTTTTCATGTGTCTGTTGGCCATCTGGATGTCTTCTTTAGAGAAGTGTCTATTCATGTTTTCTGCCCATTTCTTCGCTGGATTATCTGTTTTTCGGGTGTGGAGTTTGGTAAGTTCTTTATAAATTTTGGATACTTGCCCTTTGTCCAATACGTAATTTGCAAATATCTTTTCCCATTGTGTTGGTTGCCTTTTATTTTGTTTATTGTTTCCTTTGCAGTGCAGAAGGTTTTATCTTCCTGAGGTCCCAATAGTTCATTTTTACTTTTAATTCCCTTGCTTTTGGAGATGTGTGGAGTAAGAAATTGCTGCGACTGAGGTCAAAGAGGTTTTTTCCTGCTTTCTCCTCTAGGGTTTTGATGGTTTCCTATCTCACATTCAGGTCATTTATCCATTTTGAGTTTACTTTTGTGAATGTTATAAGAAAGTGATCTAGTTTCATTCTTCTGCATGTTGCTGTCCAGTTTTCCCAGCACCATTAGTTAAAGAGACTGTTTTCCATTGGATACTCTTTCCTGCTTTGTCAAATATTAGTTGGCCATACTTTTTGGGTCCAATTCTGGAGTCTCTACTCTATTCCATTGGTCTATGTGTCTGTTTTTGTGCCAATACCACGTTGTCTTGATGATTACAGCTATGTAGTAGAGACTACTGGGATTGTGATGCCTCCCACTTTGGTCTTCTTCAATATTACTTTGGCTATAAGGGGTCTTTCATGGTTCCATACAAATTTTAGGATTGCTTGTTCTAGTTTGAAGAAGAATGCTGGTGCAATTTTGATTGGGATTGCATTGAATGTGTAGATAGCTTTGGGTAGTATTGATATTTTAACAATATTTATTCTTCTAATCCATGAGCATGGAATGTTTTTCCATTTCTTTGTATCTTCTTCAATTTCCTTAATAAGCTTTCTATAGTTTTCAGCATACAGATCTTGTACATATTTAGTTAGGTTTATTCCTTGGTATTTTATGATTCTTGGTGCAATTGTGAATGGGATCAGTTTCTTTATTTTTCTTTCTGTTGCTTCATTATTAGTGTATAAGAATGCAACTGATTTCTGTACATTGATTTGGTATCCTGTGTATATGTCTGATTTTATAGGCCTATTACCTTGTTTAAATCTGTCTACATAATATGGACAAATAAATGAAAGAGACCTAGTTGATATACCCTTCTCTGCTTGTCACTTTTAAAGGATTAGTTTAAATATTTAACTACTCTCATTGTTGTTAAGCATGAATAAGTGCCATATCACATTTTATTTTCTGTATTTGTAATAATCACTATTTTCATCTTATCAGCCAATGTGATATTATATATAAACACATTTTCAGGAAATTAACTATCTTTGCATTCATGAAATATACCTAGTTTAATCAATCTCCACTTTTAGAAGTAAATCTGCTTCATTAAATATGCTAAACTTTTCTTAAGGCTTTAGCATTTGATTGAGAAAGTTTTTAGTCACTGATTTTCATTATGATATTTCTCTTACTTGCCTTCATTATCATGATTATATTGTTTTTACAAAATCTGTTAGATAATGTTAATTTCCTCTTCAAAAAAGTATATAATATTCTCTGTTCTTTGAGAGTTTGGTAAATATTTGTGTATAGATTTATTTGGATTGGGTATTGTATTAAAGAAAGCAGAGAGACATTATTTTATGACATATTTAATTTCTTAATGATATTGGGTATTCATGTTCTTAATATTTAGAGAGTAAATTTTGCATGTTTGCATTGTTGAGAAAATAATAAAGCTTATCTCAGATTATACATGAAAGTTTATAATGGAAAAATCACATGGGAGATTAATGTCTCATTTTCAAGAAGAAAGGAGACATTAAAATGCTTCTCTTGCAGCTACAGTTTTTCAAGTGCCTTTAACTCAAAAGTAGACTCTTGAGGTGGCATATTCTGCCATTCTTCTCTTTCTATCACTGTCTAGCAAGCTAGCTGACTAGCTATCTTTTACTTATAACTATCCATATCTATATGTATCCAGACTTTTTTAACGTTTATTTACTTATTTTGAGAGAGTGTGCACATGCACATGCATGCACAAGCAGGCAAGGGGGAGCAAGAGAGGGAGAGAGAGAATCCCAAGCAGGTTTCATGCTCAGCATGCCCAACACAGGGTTCTATCCCGTGACAATGAATGAGATCATGACCTGAGTCAAAATCAAGAGTCACTTGCTTACCCAGTAGAGCCACCCAGATGCCCCTCTAACCAGATTTTACATTTGGCTATGCAGGTTCTCTATATTTTCCTAATGTTTGTTGGCTTAAAATTCCTGATGCTTGCCTTCCAAATTGCTGAAAGTGATTAGAGTTTTGTGCTCAGCTTTTCTTGCTCTGTGCCTTCCTCTGCCTATATCCCCATTCTTGAATTATAACCAAATTTTCTAACAGTGAGGTGGAGCCTTGTATTATTGATGATTTTCCTGATTCAGTTAGTTGGCCAGCAGTTGGAAGAGTGAGAAAATAAATACTTGGTCTTTGTATTCTCACATCCTTTAGCCAAAGTAGTCTGTGAATTCAGAGTCAAATGAAATATAACAGTACTGCATTTTAGCTGACTTTTATAAATGAAGATGACACCAACCTAACCCTTGGTGTCAGACACAAATGCCAGCCTCATTACAACATTACACTGCAGAGGACAAATTCATGGTTGCCATTGTTTACTTCAAGACCTGAAGCTAGTATAGACTGTTTCACCCACACTCACACCTGCTTTCCATTTTCTTTTTTGTGCTCTTGGAGCTTGGGTATTTCCCTATCTACCTTTGTTTGTTTGATTTTCTCACTTTGTATTTTAGCTATCATTGCTGTTTTTAGATCAGAAAGTGTGTGTTAAAAAACAAAACAAAATAAAAACTAAGTGATTGTGTCATCCTAAATGGAAATCTGTGAAAGATTTTATAACAACTGCAATTATTTTTGTCAGCCCCTGTCTTTCTCAGGAAACAGCTGTAAATTTTTTAAATCATAAGAACTTAATATGTTTTCCTACCTAACTACAACTATTTAATTTCATTTAATTTCATTTAATTTCATTTGTAAAGAAAGATATTCGGGGAGCAAAAATTAGCTGTGGCAGTTAAAGCTAAGTATACTAAATAACATCAATTTTGGAAGAAAGAATCATGTACTAATGATCAGGCCTATCACTGAGATTAAATAGTTATTTAGGTGCTCTGCATAAGCATAGTAGAGTTGTAAATGCTTAGTATAACTACAAATGGCTCCGATAATTTTTTAAGCATTTCTATTAAAGCTTCTCCATTTTTTACGGATATTTAGTTATGCACAATTAGACAATGTTTACTTCTACAAAATCAATGAGAATCAAAGCCTCTTGCTCAAAAATACCTACCATAACTTGCCCTAGTGTCTAGAATTATAATGTTTTATATTTGTTTTCATTAGGGCATTATTTTATATCAAAAATAACAAGTACTTCTGAGGTTTATACTCAATTTATATATTTAGTTGTCATACAGGGCCCAGAGGAAATATCAGATTTCACAGAGATGATGCTGATGTAGAAAGGAATGTGCTGAAAGGAGATAAGGAAGGCTCAAGAAAGCAAATATTATTGGAGATGTGTAGGCTACATGGATAACATCTCAAAGTTTAGGAGCCCTCGCAGAACAATAAAATAATCAGTGGAATTAGATATTGCTCTCCAAACATCTAAAAACTTTTCATTTGTACCTTTCTGTTAGGAAATTGAAAAGATTACTTAATATGAGTGTTTCTGCCTTCCCTCAAACCTGGCATCTACTGACCATAAAAGGAGAGTCTTTGTTCAACCACATTAAAAACAAGGCAAGAAAAACAAGAGAGATGCAATGTAGACATGACTAGGGAGCCTAGATCAAACATAAAATAAACTTAAAGTGTTGAAAGTTACATGAAGCTAGATATAGTGAAAGTACAGACTTGATAAGTGAGTGGGTCAAGCTTGGAGCAGATTCAGATTTAAGAAACAGAAAAAAGATTCTGACAATGTTGCTTTGAATGGTAAGATGAGCCCCGTTAATGTGCTTTGAGGAAAGTAAACACAGATTGGATTCCTTTTCAATTAGTATTTGATGTTAAATGATGCCTCCTTAAATGCAACTCAGAGCATAATTTGAACCTCGTGGGGCTATAGCTTATATCTGGGCCACACTATCAATTACTTTAGTTAATGTACGGTAAAGTGTAAAGTAAACCTTGTATTGGAAAATGAGGCAAGAATTTTTATTTCTTCATGCTCATTTATTTATACTCAGAGCCATGAAAAAAAAGTCACATGCAGAAATATGACGACTTTGTTTTGGAATTGGAATGTGTGTTTTGAATTTTATTTGTTGAAGAAATGTCCTAAAATGTGAAAGGTTTGTGTCTCCTCTAGTAAGTGTAACTGTCTAATAACTAACACTATCCCAAGAAAATGTGGAGTCAGAACAATAAGTTGATTTTAAAAATATCATCATGTTTATTTGGAAAATACATAAACATGTATAATCATGAGAAATATCTGAAAGCCTAGCACATAAATGACTCCCTGTATCCTACACTTAGGGCTAAAAAATACCATGGCCCTCGTTTCATTGCTAGAATTAGAAATATTAATACCTCCTCTAAATTAGGAAGAGCTTATATTTGAATGTAGATATCAAAGTTGGTCATTGTAGATATATATCCTGAAGTCAGTCAAACTTCTAAAATGGAATACTTGCAAAATTGTCCAGCTGCTAATATGGTCTTCTATACTCTGAACCAAAATAGTTAATTATTAATTATAATGTTACCATAAGGTATCATTTTAAAACCACCTAATTTCTTTTTTTAAACTGATATGAATTTAATTCTAATTTGTATTTTTAAATATAACATTTAGACAACAACTTTTTAGAGAGTGGATATGAATAAAATATTCCTCTATTTATATAACAAACTATAAAATTAATGTGATGCAGGGGAACCAGGGTGGCTCAGTCCATTAAACGTCACACTCTTGATTTCGGCTCAGGTCATGATCTCAGGGTTGTGAGTTCTAGCCCCATATTGGGCTCTACACTGTCAGTGAGGAACCTGCTTGCGATTCTCTCTCTCTCGGTCTCTCCCCCACTCACACCCTCTCTTTCAAAATAAATAAATAAATAAACTTAAAAAAATTTATGTGATGAAAATATGTTCAGATTCTATATGTTAAATTTTTAATAAAAAGGAATATGTTTTGCATTTGCTATTAAGATGTTTGGCCCAAATATAAGTTTCTAAAACTCTGAATATGCTATATTTTAATTTATCTTACAAGATGCAATATAAATATAAAGACATTTATATTTTATAAGTGAATTTATTATTTAAAAAATAATGTATTATTTAAATTAAATTAATGTAACTTAATAAGTACTAGAGATTCATTTTGTAAATTATTCTGAGGATTTTTTAAATGTGCTTTATAGTTCATTATTTTCTAAGAAAATGTATGCTTAATAACTCCTTGTTATAGTATGAAACCTTTTACATTACTTTTTTCACACATATAAGATTAACTATAGAATTCATATTACTAAATTGAACAAAAATTGTAATCATTTTCATTACAGTTCAGATATATGCATGTATTATGTTGGTCCATTGTTCTTATCAATGATTGATGTCAGGATTTTCATTTAAAGGCTTTAGCAACAATATGAAGAGATAATCTTCTTTATTTCACAATTCTAAATATACTTTTCTAAAAATATTTAGTCTACAAAAAAGGACGAATACTGCTTAAGCCAATCTTTCATCTTGAGATAATTCTTCCTTTAAAAAGGTAAAATTAATTAATAATAAATGTAAAATATATTTGAAGTAAATCTGCATTTAATATTCTAAGGCTGCATTTACTGATTTTCAAGATCAGAGTTAATGCAAATACTATTTATCGTTAAAATGCTAAGAGGTCTGTATGTGAGGGAAAACAAATCTATATTTTAGGACAAAAATGTCAGTCATTGATGTTTTGCTGAAATGAGGTGTTAAAAACTCTGTGCTTCTCCTTTAGGCAAAGCTCAGAAAAAAAAATTAGTTTCCTTCCACTTGTAGACATAAGGAAAGTATACAGTTCATGAACTGTGACCCCAAGACAATTTCATTCATATTATATGTCATGTTTCAGTTAGAAGTGATTCAATTTCTGGGAATATAACCTTGACCTACACAGTGGTTATTTCTTATAGCTCTACAATTTGAAAAATATTATATGAAAAGATGCAAGTAGAGGCAAAAAAATGATATACTGTCATCTTTAAATCATAGGTTTCTATGTCTTCAACTATATAACATTGATGCTATCTGATAGGATATTTGTACTTGCATAACTTTCTCCATGTAGGTTATCATTGAGATTTCAGATAACAGTCTCAAATCAATTCCTTCTTGAGAATCTTCTTTAATGAATTAAGAACAAAATAAAAATAAAGGCATGTATAAATGTCATAAATGTCACTTATTGTTTTAGGCAACTTTTTTTAATGTTTATTCATTTATTTTGAGAGAGAGAGAGAGAGAGAGAGAGAGAGAGAGAGAGAGAGAACGCAAGCACAAGAAGGGCAGGGGCAGAGAGAGAGGGAAAGAAAGAATCCCAACAAGGCTCTGCCCGCAAAGAGCCCTATGCAGGGCTAGATCTCATGAACTGTGAGATCATGATGCCCTGAGCCAAAATCAAGAGTCAAAAGCTTAACCAACTGAGCCACCCAGGTTCCCCTAGGCAATAATTTTAATGCAAATATTACTTATTATTCACTCCAATAGTAATTATTAACTGCTTTTTAATTAATTCTTTAATATTTTTTTTCAAAAACATATTTCCATGTGGACTTTGGAAGATTTTAAAAACAGTAAAATTCCAAAACATATTAGTCATATATGCACATCTTGCTTTATTTCAACATTCTGACAGAGAAATAAACAGTTCCCTTGGATTATTGAGGTTGTTAGAATTTCCTTCCAGTATATTTTTGCTTTTGAGGGTCCCTTGAAAAGCTTCCCTTTAAAATTAGAAAGAGTAAATGAGGTTGAATATTCTGAGAAGACTGTTATAAGATGTGGTGATTCTTTATCTCATTTTACCCTATTAGAATTTGTTAAATCATGTTGATAAGCACCTATTTATGATGCATACACAGCCACATTACTTAAGGAGTGAAGCTGTATTTCCACAACGCAGATCATAGTTAATTTCCTACATTATGTCCTCTATGGTAAACAAGTCATTGTATAAGCCAAACAAGGACATTTATTATTGAGTGTCCTTTGGTATGGATAATCTTGATTACTGTTGTTGCAGAAAAGACTAATTCTTCAAAAGCCATTTTGTTCATACTACATTCAAATGAAGAATGTGTTTAGTTGGAAATTACCATGTATCTTTATGAAATGTTTAGTTGTTAATCTGTTTTTCATGTGTTGTAAAATACTCTCTTTCTAATTTAAATCTGTAAATTCAGATATGCAAGACTTGTTGCCTTGATTTAACCTTTTAATTAACCTTTTTTTTTTTTAATTTTTTTTTTTCAACGTTTATTTATTTTGGGGACAGAGAGAGACAGAGCATGAACGGGGGAGGGGCAGAGAGAGAGGGAGACACAGAATCGGAAACAGGCTCCAGGCTCCGAGCCATCAGCCCAGAGCCCGACGCGGGGCTCGAACTCACGGACCGCGAGATCGTGACCTGGCTGAAGTCGGACGCTTAACCGACTGCGCCACCCAGGCGCCCCTAATTAACCTTTTTAAATTTTAATTCCAGTATAGTTAACAGTGTTTTATTAGTTCCAGGTGTACAATATAGTGATTCCACAATTCCATACACTACTCAGTGCTCATTATGATAAATGTATTCTTAATCTCTATCATGTATTTCATCCATCCCCCCCTCACCTCCCCTCTGGTAACCAACTGTTTGTTCCCAATAGTTAAGAGTCTGTTTATTGGTTTGTCTCTCTCTTTTTTATTAATGTTTTTTTGTTTGCCTATTTTGAGATTGAGAGACAGAGAGAGAGGGAATATGCATGTGCATGCATACAAGGGAGGGGCAGAGAGAGGGAGAGAGAATCACCAGCAGGCTCTGAGCAGTCAACAGAGAGCCCAACTCAGGGCTCAGTCTCACAAACTGTGAGATCATGACCTGATGGATATCAAGAGCCGGATGCTTAACCAACTCACCCACCCAGGCACCCCTCTCTTCGTGTGTGTCTGTGTATATGTGTGTGTGTGTGTGTGTGTATATATATATATATATATATATATATATATATATATGAAACTAAACACAATGTTTTCTAGACCTCTGCACTGGATGATAATGTTAGGCAATTCAAAGGACCTTGATTTTTTCCCAGACTCTACCTGTGAAGAGACTTGGCCTCTCTGCTCTCAGAGAAGCCAGAGATTGAATCTCTGAGAGATTGAAAAATCTATCTAAAATATTTAACCTCCCTCCCCATTCCCGAAGTCTTGGGTAGAAGCTATAGGACACAGCATTCTATCTGTCTGTCTTTTTCTCAGGGACCCATTGAATATTTTCCTGGCCCACTTCCTTAATCCAGAAAACCCTTTCCAATCCAAGGGGAAACAAGCTCTCGGAATGTAACATTGGCATTGAATCAAATATGTGTATCTGAACATAAATTATTTCCTTTGTTTTTAAAATTTTTTTTTTTTTTTTACGTTTATTTATTTTTGGGACAGAGAGAGACAGAGCATGAACGGGGGAGGGGCAGAGAGAGAGGGAGACACAGAATCGGAAACAGGCTCCAGGCTCTGAGCCATCAGCCCAGAGCCTGACGCGGGGCTCGAACTCACGGACCGCGAGATCGTGACCTGGCTGAAGTCGGAAGCTTAACCGACTGCGCCACCCAGGCGCCCCTATTTCCTTTGTTTTTAATTTAAAAATTACACTTTGGAATTCTAAAATCATTAAGGGAATAATTTCTTGCCTGTCTTGTTTTCTCGATCCGTTTCTTACTTGGGGCGATGAGCATAAAGTGCACAATAATCTTCTGAGAAGGATGATGGATTATGGGCCTTTAAAAATACCAGTAGCAAAGTATTTATTAGTATTCAAATACATTATCTCATCCCATTAAAAAATAACAATTTAGTTTTGTTTGTGTGCTTGTTTGTTTGTTATCCAGCATGTCAAAAGGTACTTATGCCAATGTATTTAAGATTATTGATCTGTGAGTATTTGCCCTGTATTAGATTTCTTCATGAACTGAATTTGGTTATAGTAAATACTCAGCAATGTGCTGAGGACGTTTTACACCAGTTATTTGCCACAAAGTCACACAAAATAGAGCATACACATACACGCGCACACACATATGCACTAGCTGGGAGATAGGGTGGGGGCAAAGAACAGGGTAATACGCAAATGCCTTTGAGAATGGTGAAGCAATCTTGTTGATCATTATGAGCATAGCATTGTCATCAACTCTGCAACTTTTGGGGACCTGAGTTTCTCTATTCTCTTGCCTTGTGTTACTCTCTTGGTAAGTCTGTATCCTGTTGCATTAAAGAAATTTTCCATTTTTACTGTGTCTGTTGAAAACTATCCACCAATCACATAGTTGTTTTGCTATGAAATCACAGAAATTAATGTTAGATATGCTATTAACACACATCATAGACATCGATAGCTGGTTTATTTGAGAGAGACTTGGAAAACGTTTGGAGGAATTTGATAATACTCTATTTCCAAGACCTATTCAGACCATATTTCCTAAGACCAGCATGATTTGTTCTAAGTCTGCGAGTGTAATTGTTTAAAGGTGTGGAACTACTGCCCCCTGTCCCTGAGTTTGGCTCTCAAAGCAGTAACCACTTATATGCTCTGTACCTATGTATGAGTGTTCATCCACTTAAAGCCGATGATATGTTCCTGAAAAATCACAAGTTCTTCCCAAATGGAATGAATTATAATAAATGTAAACTCCAAATTCCCAATTAAATAAAACATAATAAAATACCTGCAAATAAGCACCAAGCCACCATCACATTAATTTGTAAACCGCTTTAAACATTGTTTCCTAACCAGTAAACAGTTAATATTCTTGTTTGTAAACAAACACTTTGAATGTGTAACATATTTCTTTGCTCTTTATTTGTTGTCCTTCATTTGCCATAAATTTCTTTCTAAAAATCTTCTTTACAAAGGATTTGTTGTAAAATCAGGAAAATCTAAAAAAGCAAATGTGAAACACATTATATAAAATGCTCAGAACAATCTGACAATGGAAGAGAAATCTTTAAACTGACTCTAACACTATTATGTCTCTATTAACACCAGCAATATTCAGGATTGCTCAATATCTTTATTAATAATTTTTACATACTTCCGATATCTATACATTAGATTCCTGATATTAATGTTCAACCAATTAAATTTGGACTGTTCACTCATATAACCTTTTAATGTTATACTTAGTTTTAAGGATGTAAATATAAAATATCCTTCTATAAACACTGGTCAAAAATAAAAACAAAATAAAACAAAAAATAACTACACTAGTTTGAGAGATAGGTACAAAAGGGTTAAATTATGGAATGATATAATTAGGGACTAAAATTATAGAGATAGTCTACTTATATCCCAAAAAGGACACACTTAAAATTCACTGGAATGTTCTATAATTTACAGCTACAGTGGTATAGAAAACTATGACATGATTCCAAGCAATTCAGTGTTAAATTAACAAAACTCAAGTACTGAGAGTATGGAAAAATTGGCACCTATACATATAATCAAGCAACCAGTCTGTAAATTGAGTCAAACTATAAGAAACAATTTGGCAATGTCTAACAAAGTTAAGAATATAACTTCCCCTATGATCTACGTTTAGAAAATTTTTTATATTCATGAAATGAGCGTGTAAAATGCATTGTCAGTACTTACGAAACCCTCATAATGATCTAAAGTTAAAATATCAAGTGACTTGGGGCTTGGGGTTGACCTGGGTGGCTCAGTCATTCAAGCCTCCGACTTCAGCTCAGGTCGTGATCTCACAGTTCATGGGTTTGAACCCTGCGTCAGGCTCTGTGCTGACAGCTCAGAGCCTGGAGCCTTCTTCGGTTTGTGTCCCCCTCTTTCTTTCTGTCATTCTCCTGCTTGCTCTCTCTCTCTCTCTCTCTCTCTCTCAAAAAATTTTTTTTTTAATTTAAAAGAATTTTTAAAATCATCAAATGACTTTAGTAATAACGGAGTATTTATTAAACATAATACCAGTAGCCATTAAAAAATGTTCCAATTTCGTATGTTTCATAAGAATTAGCTCTAAAATGGAAGTAAAACTGTGAATTAAAAAAGCAGGATTTGGAACAGTAAGTATACTCTGTTACACTTTGTATACATACTTTGTTATCATTTGAGTAAAAATGTATTATCTTTGTGTATATAGTAGAATATGCATGGATTGTCTGTGAAAATCTGCAAGCACACACAAAAATCTGTCAGTGGAAAGGGGTGTTCTGAATGGCAGAGAGATATGGTAGAAAGATGATACATATTTATTTGCATGTACATAATATTTATTCTTTAAAAATAAGTTTCAGAATATCTTAAAAATGCATTTCCAACATACTTTCAACTTAGTCATGTCTAAGATTATTATTCCATATTGTAAAAAATGAAACCAGTGCTCCACATGGAATCAATATTTATGAAACTCAGGCCGAGAGGGATGAATAAAACTCTGTAAGCTTTTTAGCATGTGGCTAAATAAAGTTAAAACTGACCCATTCTGCAATTATACGTTAAAATTTATATCACCCTCTACCTGTGTTAATTCAGCTGAGTAAATTGTGCTTTTTCAGATTACACGTTTATATATCTCTATATTTGGGTAGCAAAGCCTCTTAACTACTGCACGTTCAAAAGATTTCAACAAAACTAAAACATAGAATTCCATAAATTTATGAATTCACTCAAATTGGTGGAATAGCAGAGGGAAAACACTACCCTCTTCCTGAGTATAAATGTTTATTTAGATGCCACACATACAACTGTGTGTTGTTAGAAATGTGTTTTATAAACACATCTGTAAATGTGTTTGTATAAGTGTTTGTGCATGTGGGTATAAGTAAACATAAGATATTTTAATATACTTTTACAGTGCTTAATGCCAACTAACTTGTTGGTTGCAAGTTAAGCAAATGAATATGTAAAATAAAAGAGAGATTGTGTAAGGAGCCTGAACACCACTGTTTATTCAGTAAGAAGAGGATCCAAATCCATTCCTGAGGTAGTGCATACCCAGCCAGGGGTGTGTTTGGCTTGACCACTTGAGGAGCTCTATTAATCTTCCTTCTCTGGCCAATTTGTACATTTTACAACCCAGAAAACATCCCCCCATGATTAAGACCTTCAGACTGTGCCCGTCAGTTATGAATTCTTTGGTGTCAAGAGCTTCATACTTCTGGTCTCAGGTAACCAGGATTTATTCCTTTGGAAAGGCAATAACTATGTAGTTAGTGGAGATTTTGCCCTCATAAATTCTCTATAACATCATTTATTGCCATAAAACTCATAAAAATAGTGGGGGTGTTCTGATTTATGATATGACTCAGCACAAAAGTTTGAGGGCCAGAATTCAAATACACAGCACATGGTAACATGTTCAGTTTCAAAGAAACGTGAGTAATGAATTGATTGCTCTTTAATTTTTTTAAATCTAAATAATATAAGATCTTATCATTTGACTCAGTGGGCAAGCTGTTACCAGGAGCAAAATAATAAATCCAGTGCTCCTGTAAGTATTTATTATTACGTCTTATTTCTAAAACTTAAAAGAGATTATTTATTACTAGTTTGGTGAATGCTTCCTATGGTGAGTATTTAGATGCCACGCACACATTGGTCTCGTTGTTCTCTTTTTCTAGCGACCCGATGAAGATTTGTGTCTCTGTGATAAAGTTGCACAGGCTGCATTAACTATATAAAGAAAAAGGGGCTCTGGAACATAATTCCAAACAACTTTAAATTTTCAAGCTGTACATGACATTATGTACACAGGTTTTCTTGGGTTGACAGTATTCAATTCCAAAGGTAAAAATATATGAACTTTGACAAATTCTGAGAACAGTCGTGGGTGGGGAGACAATTCTTGGAAGGAAAGAGAAAAGAGTATTATTGAGGATCAATTCTTATATCTTGTGTACCCTACACAATACTAAAATTATTTAATTGTTTGCAGAAGAGGTGTAGAACGTGAAATATGACTTTCTTATGTTTTAATGATTCACATGTAGTGCAGTGCTCTTGAATAGGATGTATACATCCTACGATATGCGATGTGTAAGATAACTATTAGGGTGATGAAAGAAATGAGTAGAACTTCTGTTCAAATGTTAACTCACCTTTTAGAATCAATATATTTATATTTCTAATATGCATTATGTTACTAGAGAAAATATGGATATCTTTCCCTGTATTCTTGACTTTTTTTTTTTAAACTAGAAAGTAGGTGATTAAAGTGTGTATATACAGTGGTGCATGGGTGGCTCATAAGTTGAGCATCTGGCT
Source organism: Prionailurus bengalensis (assembly GCF_016509475.1). Taxonomy (NCBI): domain Eukaryota; kingdom Metazoa; phylum Chordata; class Mammalia; order Carnivora; family Felidae; genus Prionailurus; species Prionailurus bengalensis. The sequence goes on along the minus strand of NC_057343.1, from coordinate 149,056,300 downwards.
CTTGATTTCAGCCCAGATAATGATCTCGTGGTCTGTGGGTTTGAGCCCCATGTCGGACTCTGCACTAGCAATGCAGGCCCTGCCTGGGATTCTCTCTCTCCCTCTCTCTCTGCCCCTCCCTGGTGCTCTCTCTCTCTCTCTCTCTCTCTCTCTCTCTCTCTCTCTCTCAAATAAACACATAAAAACATTTTTAAAAATAAAATGTGTTTAATGTGTATATACATATACATCATATACATATATAAACTGCTGAATTCAGTAATTAAAACACAACATTTTTAAGAAGAAAAATAAACATAAAACTTAGATTCAGATTTAAAATTCTTGATTAGAGGTAAGAAGCAAAGCATAGGACATGGTATTAACAAAATATAAGTTTTCCCACACGTCATTTCTTTTTCCAGGTTTTGCATCTTTATGTAAAGATAGCAGAAAGAATATCTTGTCTGTACTACCTTCCAGATTATTCTTTTTTGCTTATGTTCTGTATTAGTGAACGTGGGCTGCCGTAACAAAATATCATTGGCTGGGTGGTATAATTAGCGGAACCCATTCTGGAGGACTCAAGTCCCAGATCAAGGTGCTGGCTGATTTCAGTTCCTGGTGAGAGCTCTCTTCCAGGCTTGCAGTCAGCTGTCATTGCTGTGTTATCACGAGGCTTTTTCTTTGTGGGGTGAAGGAGAGGGGAGGGGAGAAGAGAAAAGGAAGGGAGAGGGAGACTAAGAGAGAGGGAGGGAGACAGGGAGAAGGGGACAAAAAGGGTCCCACCTTTATTTAACCTTAATTATTATTATTCATTATAATATTATTATGAATTGTTACTCATTTAACCATATCTGATACCTAAAGGTTCTGTCTCCAGATATAGTCACATTTTTGAGTTAGAGCTTCAATATATGAATTTGGGAGTTTTCCTTTCAGCCATATCATTTTCCAAGAAAGGATTAAAAAACGTCTGCTGGATTTTTTGACAGATAACTTCAGAGAAACTTCAAATGTAGCAATAAAATGTTTGCTATGTATACATCATATTTATATATGCAAATGAGTTCAAACAAATATATTGATAATATATATTTGCACACAGTACTAGATATTAGAAGTCATAAATATATGGTAAATAACATGTTTCTGAATAAACAACCCTTATATATTTGAAAAACAGGCTTATTTAGATTATAAATAATCTAAATAATCTAAAACAGACTAATTTAGATTATAAAATAATTTATAATCCACACAATATCTTAACACAAAAAGAAAATGCACTTCTCTTTCTGTAGAAATGAAGAACAAACCTATAACTTGCATTTCTGTATCTTCAATGGAGACCACACTTTTTCTTAACTATTTGAGAACTTTTTGGAAATATGGAGAGCAGTAACTTAAATCACACTTTGAGCTCAGAGAGATAATTTTCCCCTTCTATTCTCACAGCACCTCTTGAATCCATCATCTGACAAAGGGAAGAAGGGAAGGACAAAGAGTTGTCAAAGGTGGGAGAGTCACAGCATTTTTCCAGGGCTCTAACCTTGAGACTTTTTTTTTTTTCAACGTTTATTTATTTTTGGGACAGAGAGAGACAGAGCATGAACGGGGGAGGGGCAGAGAGAGAGGAAGACACAGAATTGGAAATAGGCTCCAGGCTCCGAGCCATCAGCCCAGAGCCTGACGCGGGGCTCGAACTCCCGGAGCGCGAGATCGTGACCTGGCTGAAGTCAGACGCTTAACCGACTGCACCACCCAGGCGCCCCTAACCTTGAGACTTTTAATGTTGCTGAAATGTATGTTTTGATTTTGACATTGAGGAAAGTACTTCCACCCCTACTCCCCCCATGCGAAAAAGGCAATACCTTATTCATTTTAAATACTGTCAATAAGGGGCTGCTTTTTTTAATGTGGGAAGAGGACTATAACACAAAATTCTTTCCTAAAGGTGAGAAGATAAGTGGGCCAGTCAGAAGGGAGATTTTTTTAATGTTCATTTTGCAGCAGGTCCAGTGAAAGTTGTTCTGTGCAATATAACTGACCTCTCACTAAATGGCAGAACTTTTATAAAAATGTCTACTGTTCCATCTTTCTACCCAACCTATTGAAGTGACTCATGGATTCAGGAAAAAAAAAAGCCACAGATAATGATTAGTATTATTATTATTATTGCAACTAGAACTGATCTTGTACAATTTTGAATTTTGTGTGCTCCAGACAGTAAAAATATCTCTGACACATTGAATTCTGCCATTGTTGTAACCCATCTATTTTATTTTTATATAATAACACCTTGAAATCTTTAGAGATTTGTTCATGAGAGAAAGCATTAGAAATATATCACCCCAGGCAAATAAAACCTACTCATCCACAGAATATCTTAATAATGAATTATACTTATTGTAAAGGAATTCTCTATAGAATTAATAAACTTATTATTTTCAACTTTAGGCCAATTGTTACAAACATTTTATAACACTAGGAGGATTGAAGTATAACCAGTAAATAAAATCTCATGTGAGTCTTTTTTTCTTAAAGTAGCGACCATAGAAAATGACAGAATACTAAAATATGCATTATGCTGTGAAATATGTCTTATAATATTTCTAAAATATAACAGAAATAGGGTGTTTTTCCATTTAAACATCAACTGTTCTTTCCAGCTAAGAAAATTTTACACAAATAATTGTAACTAATGACATTTATAGAAGGATTTTTTTTTCAACGTTTATTTATTTTTGGGACAGAGAGAGACACAGCATGAACGGGGGAGGGGCAGAGAGAGAGGGAGACACAGAATCGGAAACAGGCTCCAGGCTCTGAGCCATCAGCCCAGAGCCTGACTCGAGGCTCGAACTCACGGACCGCGAGATCGTGACCTGGCTGAAGTCGGACGCCTAACCGACTGCGCCACCCAGGCGCCCCTAGAAGGATTTTTTAATATGTTTCAAGGAACAAATGGTAACAAACACTAATGGTATTTTATTAAACCTTTTGCCCTGTTGGCAATTTGAGACACCTAAATGTGAGAAGACCCTAGAATACAGCAGAAAACCCTGCCCTTTTTCTTCAATGCAGGCTAAAGGCCACAACAAGGATAAGTAAAAAATGTTACTTGTGGTTTTGTTTTGTTTCGGTAAGTGATAAGAGCATTATCTGAGTCTTATTTTTGGTCAGGTATCATGCTTGGAAATATATATAAATTATTGGGTTTAATTTTTACAATCACACAAGAAGGTACACTTATGAATGAGTTGAGTTTTAGAGAGGGTAAGGAGTGTACTCAAGGTTATGTAGCTAAGTAAGTAGCTATTTCCAAGAGATGTCTTTGGTTGCAAATAACAAAAGCAGCACTAAGGTAAGCTAGGCAGAAAGGAGAAATTCATTACTAAGGCTCAGAACCATCTTAGAAAATTCATGAGCACAGATTCAATTGGGCATCAAAAGGCAGTTGTTACCTAGTGTTGAAGAGTTCTTTGTGGCCTGAGTGGATTCATTCTTCTCTCTCTGAAAAAAAAAAAAAATACGTGTCTTAGTTCCCATATTTTCATGGTATAACTTGATCAAATTTCACATTTTACAACCTCGGAAGCCTGAAGGAAATGATTCTTTCTTTGTCTCAGCTTAGTTAAGATGTGCATTTTCACACCGGTCACCTTACAATAGAAGGTTATCACAATATATGACCTACTCACAGCTCTTCCCGGGAAGAATGAGAAATTAATAAGGTCATCTAAAAAGTGGCTACGACAAGAGCAGAACTGGCATGTTACTTAGACCAGGGTTAATTGTCTTGAAATACATGAGTTGAGCACTACTCTGGTTTCTTTAGAAAGCCTTTCACGTTTTGTTCTTGTACTTTCCAGTCCACCTTTTCCCCAGACAGCACTAGATAGTTACTGTGGAATGTAACTAGAAGTAGCAACATAGATTGTACAAACAACTGGGTTTCAGAAATGTTACTCTGGTAGGGAAAACTCTATATTACAATGGGTATGGTACTTGGACACTAAATGATTTAACTAATGGAGGTTCAGTTTTTCTTCCTGCAACTCACATGGCATATAGCAAATCTTAATCATTTTAGCTATTATCTTTATAATTATTGTGTTGTATTTTTTCAAGTAAAACATATGTGCACTTGGATCTCTCTTCTGTTAATTATTTAGTCAAGAAATTTAAGTAAGTCTCTTACTCCTATTTTTACTCATTAAAATAGCTGATGATCAATTTCTGTTTACAAAGCTTTGCCCTCATCTGTAAGCTTGCTGGCAGTGTGGAGTCTCAGGCACCACAGGATCTAGTAAGTTAACAAGATCCAGTGTGTAATTAGTGTAGCCATTAAAATTCGTCCCTTTCTCTCTTACACAATAAATGTATATGGTTGTTGCACAGTCTATAACTGTTGATATGATATCCTGTATCTCCTTCCTGAAGCCAAAAAGTGGATGCTCAATTATGTACTGTTAAGATATGGTGACTCTGTTTCAGAATTATTTGATTTTTACAGAAATTTGGTAGGTCTTGGTTTGAGGTCAGATGATAAGGGATTAAGTAAGTCAAGAGAGAGGTGGTCAGGTGAACACTAAGTGACGTACAAAAACAGGAGGAAAGCAAGGCAGTCATGGGCTGCCATGTTTATAAAAATTGACATGTGTGAATTTTCTCTCCTCGAGTTGTCAGTATCTTTGTGACTTTCAAGGATATATAAATTCTTTCCTCCCTCTATTCTAATTGTAGTGTAAGGCCTGAAAGTTGTTTTTCTTTTCTTTTTTGTAATACAAGTGCCTGACTTAAGCTTTCATTGCCTTGACTGCTTAGCCATCCGCTTTAAAGATAGTTAATTCAAATAAACACATTGCCAACCACAAAACTAGATAAAGAGCCATCTCCTCCAAGTTCCCTTCAACTTCCTTTTTTTAGAGGTCTTGGTTGAGCTCAGTAAGAGATAATTTGGACCATTTGTTTTTCTTTTTGTTGTTGTTTCATTTTGTTTTGTTTTTTGCTTTTCCTATGCTTCAAATCCCCCCTTTCATGTTTTAAATTCACCAATGCAGTGAGCCTGCAAAACCCAGGCTCCCACCGTGGGTCCAGATAAAAGCAGAACCCAAGACTCATGCACTCACTCGCACTCCCCCTAGACTTTGCCATATGGCCTCAGGTGTGCCATGTAATATCTAGGACTGTAAGTAATAAACCTTGTCTCTTTTAAAGTTTCCTGGATATTGTTGAGGGTCTCTTGCAATCATAATAAGAACCAAAAGGGCCAGTCATGCCAAGATATTGGTTCTCCATAGGCTGAGACTATCACGGAACAAAAGTTGCTTATCTTCCTGAAAGTGAAGGTTTTCTTGTAAGTAAGCAGTGTGGGAGTAGTTGATAAACATGACTAGGATTGATAAGCAAGAACAGATTCATAGTTTGTCAAAACTAGCTCTGTAACCTTATAAACCCTCAAATTGACTTTCTTCATGAATATGCATAAGGGGCTAAGTTTGTGACATGGTAAACTTCCATCTTCAAACAAATTCTTATCCTATTAAATTGTTACTGTCATATATAGACAATAGAAATACAAATAGCCTGATTTTCTATCTTCACCACTTTTCTTTCCTGAAAACACATTCAATTCTCAACAAACCTAGAATTTGATTTAATTTCCACATTTTAAAAACTGAAATACTATCACTCTCCATTTATCTACCAAAAGAGGATGATACTTTCCTTATCAAACTGAATTAATGTTTTCATTTCTTGTTTGCAGCAGACGTATCCCTGATTTCACACTATATTTCAAAGCTATAGCAATCAAAACCATATTCTACCAGCATAAAAATAGACACATAGATCAATGTAACCCAGAAATAGAGAATCAAAATTAAAACCATGCATATATTGTCAATTAATTTATGACAAAGGAGCCAAGAATATACGTTGGGGAAAGGAGTCTATTTTGATTAAATAGTGCTGGGAAAGCTGGAGAGTGGAATGAAACTAGAAGTTTGTCTTACATCACATGTAAAAATCAAATCAAAATGAATTAAAGTCTTAAATAGCAGGCCTGAATAAAAAAATCCTATAAGAAAATATAGAGGTTAAGCTCCTTGATATAGGGATGGTAATGATTTTTTGGATATGACTCCAAAAGCAAGTTAGTGGCACTACACCAAACTGTTTCTGCACGTCATAGGAAGCCATCAACAAAATGAAAAGACAACCTACAGAAGAGCTTTGCAAATTATGTATCTGATAAGGAGTCAATATCTAAAATGTATAAAAAATGCATACTGCTCAATAGAAAACAAAAGAAGAAAACAAACAATCCTATTTTATTATTTTTTTTAATTTTTTTTTTCAACGTTTATTTATTTTTGGGACAGAGAGAGACAGCGCATGAATGGGGGAGGGGCAGAGAGAGAGGGAGACACAGAATCAGAAACAGGCTCCAGGCTCTGAGCCATCAGCCCAGAGCCTGACGCGGGGCTCAAACTCACGGACCGCGAGATTGTGACCTGGCTGAAGTCCGACGCTTAACCGACTGCGCCACCCAGGCGCCCCTATTTTTTAAGTTTATTTATTTATTTTGAGAGAGACAGAGACACCATGGGTGGGGGAGGGACAGAGAGAGAGAGGGAGAGAGGGAATCCCAAGCAGGCTCCCGGCTGCCAGTACAGAGCCCAACATGGAGCATGAAGTCACAAAACCTGGAGATCATGACCTGAGCCAAAGCCAAGAGTTGGATGCTTAACCAACTGAACCATCCAGGTGCCCCACAAACAATCCTATTTTAAAAATGGACAGAACTGATGAGGCATTTTCTAGAGAAGACATTCAAATGGCTAACAGGTACATGAAAAGACACCCAAAATTACTAATTATCAAGGAAATGCAAATAAAAACTACAATAAGATATCACCTCACAGCTGTTAGAGTGGCTATCATCAAAAGACAAGAGATAAAAAGCATTGGTGAGGATGTGGAGTAAATGGAATGCTTGTGCGCCATTGGGAATATAAATTGTTATAGCCACTATGGAAAACAGAATAAGAAATTTTCAAAATATTAAAAATAGAAATACCATATGATCCAGCAATCCTCCTTGTAGGTATATGTCCAAAGGAAATGAAAAAAGCATATCAAAGAGATATCTGCACCTTGTGTTCACTGCCACATTATTTGCAATAGCTACACTATGAAAACAACATAACTGTCAGTGGACAAATGGGTATAGAAGATGCAGTATAATACATACAATGGAATATTGTTTAGCCATGATAGAGAAGGGAATTTTGACATTTGTGACAATGCAGTTGGACCTTGGAGGCATTATAGTAAGTGAAATAAGTCAGAGAAAAACAAATACTGAATGACCGCAATTCTATGGGGAATCTAAAAAGCTGAACTCATAGAAACAGTAGAATAGTGGTTGCCAGAGTCTTGGGGGTGAAGAATAAACTTCTTGGGGTGGGAGGAGCAGTAGGTCAAAGAGTAGAAACTTCCAGTTATGAGATGAGTAACTTCTGAGGATCTAATGTAAAACATGGTGATCATGGTTAATAACACTGTCTTATATACTTGAAGGTTACTAAGAGAGTAGATCTTAAATATTCTTACCACAAAAAAGAAATGGTAACTATGTGACATGATGGAGTTGTTAGCTAAGGCTATGACATTCATCATTTTGCACTACATAAGTGTTTCACATCAATACTTTGTAAACCTTAAATTTACACAATGTTATATGCCAATTGTATCTCAATAAAGCTGAAAAATACAAAAATATTAAAATAATCTCTTATTAAATTCAAAAAATGAATAGTAGAGGTATGGTTTAGAGGAAAGAATCATGAAATCAAGATAAGAATATCTGGATTTATCCTCAGCTCTGAACTTACAGACCTGAGTTACTTCAGGTAAGCATAAAGCCTTGATTTCAAATATCTTCATCTATAAATTAAAGAAGTTTGTCCAGATTAAGTTTAGTTAGAATAGTTTAATTTTAACTTTCAATAATTTAAACCCATTTACAGTTTTTAACTTCCTTGAGAAAATAGTTTGAACTCTGCTGCTTTGGTTTGTGAAACAAGTGAGAAGATTTGGTTGTAAAAATAAGGGAAAATTCAAAAGCACGGGAAAATTGTACAAATCAGGAAAACAGCTCTATGAATAGCATATGAATATTAAGATTTTTTGATTCTCTTAAAACTATATATATTCAGCTTTATCATAAATTTTGGACATTAACGTAAACCACTGATGTGACAACACAATAAAAAAAAATGCCAAAAGTTGATTCCATGTGATAATCTGAACTGAATACACTTCTATGACTAATGAGCACCATAGCCCAAGGCACGTAACATTTGGCAATTGGACATGCCTCATAACAGTCACATTACACAAACAGTAGCATTATGGAAATCTAACATTTCATCCATATTTTGCAGGTGTCCAAACTGTACGATCTTAAAAATTATTGGCTCACAGTATATAAGCATGGCTTTTATGAGATATGTTTCCTTTTGCCAACACATTTTTCCCCTGTTGGACCAATGTGCATTTCTATGGATAATAGTTCCAAAACATGGATCCACCTGTATAACATCTCATTATGTTAACAAGAACGGAAACTGACAATTTTATGACAGCATGAAGATTTTAGAGATGCAATTTTTTCTTGAAAATGGGTGGAAATTATTAAGCACATATTATAGTACAGGTGTTTTGCAGGAATAAAGTCCCAAAGTGAAATGAGTCAACTAGCCTGCACAGATGGATGACATTCTAGTTGGACAGATTGCTTTGGAAAATGAAGGACTTTGCAAGTTTATGGGAACAGTTTTCTTTGCTAGCTTTTTACAAAAGACAAAATAGAAAACAGCTCAAAAGAGTATCTTCTTTAATCTTTCAAAATGTTAAAGTACTGAATTGAATTGAATTGAATACCATGTCCTTCCAATGAGATCTTGGGATTCCTAGTATTTCTAATAAGATGTAGTAATGAAGGAAATCTTTCCTTGTATGCACTAACTTTCCTATATATTCAAAGGGGAAAGATAAGTCACCCGTTACTGTGGGCAAGGAAACATGCCAGGAAAATTGCCAAAAAAAGGAAGGCTCTGATGCCCTGCTGTGGGAAATGCAGACAGTGGAGAGTCCTAGCAGTGGCTTCCATTGGCAACCACCTCTGCAGAGGAATTACTTCCTCACGGCCACACAGGTCCTTACATACCTGGCATCTGGTGACAGAGCAAAGTGAAGGTGTAAATGACTGGCCACTTTCCTTATTGTAGGACAAGAACCCCTCGTGGAATTGATCAATCTTTTTGTCGGGACTACATCACAGTTTAACACATTAAATTAACACCCCAAATTCTGTCTCAGTTTCTGTGTTTGGAGAACTCAATCTACAACATACTTTCAGAATCAAGTAAAAATAGAAACAGAATGGAAGAATTTGTCCATGCCACCATAATGCATGATATGTAAATGTGTAGGTAAGAAAAGGAGGCAATTGGAACGGTGGTTCAATATTTACTAATCCACTGTTCATGGAGATTTTATGGATCATACCTACTGAAAATAATGAGAATTGACCATATATGAAGTTGTTGATTTTGCAGTTCTGTATAGACATGTGTTGTTTTCCCTCCAAAAATAATCTTTTAGAAGGCAAATATGGATATTTAAATGTAGTATATTGTACTAAATTTATTTTAGGGCTTTATCCTAATTTCTCTGAAGCCAAACTTCTTTGATTTTATCTTTAGGATAATTTCCCCAATCATACTATGACTCCTTAAAATGTGTTCAGTTTTGCAAAATGACTTATCATGACTTGAATATGCAGGCAGAAATATAAGCAATTTCTATATGATCCTATAAAACTTTCATTGCCATCTGGAGAAACAAAGATGCCCTCTTAAAGAAACAAGATACAAAGGGCTTGTGCAACTGCTCTGAAAGCTATATATCTAAGCACAAATATAGGTGCTTATGATTATTAATGTCATAAATATTGTTGGCACATACTCAGAAGCAATGCTTTACATATGTATATTCATACATTTATAAAATAGTAATTTACATAACTATCAATATGAATTTTCTGCAGTCTTTCTATTAATTCCAGTTAGTTAACATACAGTGTTAGATTAGTTTCAGGTATATATTACAGTGATTCAACAATTCCACACATCACCTGGTGCTCATTATGACAAGTGCACTCCTTAATCCCCATCACCCATTTAACCTATCCCCCCACCTCTCTTCCATCTGGTAACAGTTGTTTTTTTTTTTTATAATTAAGAGTTGGTTTCTTGAATTCTGTGTGTGTGTGTGTGTGTGTGTGTGTGTCTCTTTCTTCCTTTGCTTTTTTGTTTTGTGTCTTAAATTCCACATATGAGTAAAATCATATGATATTTGTCTTTCTCTCACTGCCTTATTTTGCTAGCAATATACTCTTTAGTTCCAACCATGTTGTTGCAAATGGCAAGATTTCATTCTTTTTTATGACTGAATAATATTCCAGTGTGTGTGTGTATGTGTGTGTGTGTGTGTGTGTGTGTGTATCAACTCTTCTTTATCCATCCATCAATTTATGGATACTTGGGCTGTTACCATATCTTGGATATTATAAACAATACTGCTGTAAATATGAAGTGCATGTATCCCTTTGAATTACTGTTTTTGTATTTTTGGTAAATACCCAGTAGTGTGATTTCTTGATTGTAGGGTAATTCTATTCTTAACTTTTTCAGGAACTTCCATACTGTTTTCCAGAATGGCTGCACCAGTTTGGTGGCTGTATTCACACCAACAGTTCAAGAGGATCCCTTTTCCCCACATCCTCAGAAACACCTGTTATTTCTTTTATTTTTGGTTATAGCCATTCTGACAGGTGTGACAGGTATCAAAACTCATTGTAGTTTTGATTTGCATTCCCATGATGATAACTGATGATGAACACCTTTTAATGTCTCTTGGCCATCTGTATGTCTTCTATGGAAAAATATCTGTTCATGACTTATGACCATCTTATCATTGGATTATTTGCTTATTTGGTGTTGAGTTTTATAAATTATTTATATCTATTGGATAAGAACCCTTTATCAAAAATGACATTTGCAAATATCTTCTCCATTCTGAAGGTTTCCTTTAGTTTTGTTGAATGTTCTTTCTCTGTGCAGAAGCTTTTTACATTGATAAAGTCTCAATAGTTTATTTTTGCTTTTGTTTCTTTTGCCTCAGGAGACATATCAATAAAAAACTTACATCTGATCTCAAAGAGGTCATTGCATGTGTATTCTTCGAAGATTTTTGTATGGCTTCAGGTCTCACATTTAGGTCTTTCATTCATTATGAATTTATTTTTGGTTATGGTTAAGAAAGTGGTCAAATGTTTTTCTTTTGTATGTTGTCCAGTATTCCCACTACAATTCCTTGAAGAGACTATCCTTTTCTCATTGGTCATTCTTCCTACCTTGTTGAAGATTAATTGACCGTGTAGTTTTGGATTCATTTCCATGTTTCCTATTTTGTTCTATGGATCTGTGTGTCTATTTCTGTGCCAGTACCATACTGTTTTGTTCACTACAAGTGTGTCCAGAATTGTGACACCTCCATCTTTGCTTTTCCTTCTCAAGATTGTTTTGGCAATTCAGGGTCTTTTGTGGTTCCATACAAATTTAGAAATGTTTGTTCTAGCTTTGTGAAAAATGCCAGTGGTATTTTAATAGGGATTGCATTAAATGTGAAGGTTGCTTTCGTTAGTATAGTCATTTTAACAAAATTTGTTTTTCTAATTCATGAGCATGGAACCTCTTTCCAAGGTGTTTGTGTCACCTTCAATTTCTTTCATCAGTGTTTTCTAGTTTTCAGAGTACAGGTCTTTTTACCTCTTTGCTTAGGTTTATTCATAGGTATCTTATTTTTGGTGTAATTGTCAATGAGATTGATTCTTTGATTTCTCTTTTTGCTACTTCGTTATTGGCATATAGGAATGCAACAGATTTCTGTATGTTGAGTTTGTATCCTGTGACAAGTTAATTCATTCATCATTTCTAGCATTTTTTTGGTAGAATCTTTTGAGTTTTCTACATAAAATATCATGGCATCTAAAAATAGTGAACATTTTACTTCTCTTCCAATTTGGATGCCTTTATTTCTTTTTGTTGTCTGATTTCTTTGGGTAGGATTTCCACTACTATGCTGAATAAACGCGGTGAGAGTGGACATCCTCGTCTTGTTCCTGACCTTAGGGGAAAGGCTCTCAGTTTCTCCCCAATAAGCATGATGTTAGCTGTGGGTTTTTCATATATAGCCTTTATTATGTAAGGGTATATTACCTCCAAACCTCCTTTCTCGAGAATTATTTTCATGAATGGTGTGTTTTCCAAATGGTTTCTCTGCATCTATTGAAATGATCATAAGGTTCTTTATTCTTTCTCTTACTGATGTGATGTATCATGTTGATTGATCTGTAGATATTGAACCACATTTTCAACCCAGGAATAAATCCCTCTTGATTATACTGAATGATTGTTTAAAAGTATTGTTTAATTAATCTTGCTACTATTTTACTGTGGATTTTTGCATCCATATTCCTCAAGGTTATTAGCTTGTAGTTGTCTTATTTAGTGGGGTCTTTATCTGACTTGGCATCAGGATAATGCTGTCTTCATGGAATGAATTTGGAAGTTTTCCTTCCTTTCTTGGAATAGTTTGAGAAAAGTAGGTATTAACTCTTCTTTAAATGTTTGGTGGGTATCCCCTGGGAAGCCGTCTGGTCCTGGACTTTTGTTTGCTGGGAACCTTTTGATTACCGATTCACTTTCTTAGCTGGTTATCAGTATGTTCAAGTTTTCTGTTTATTTCTGTTTCAGTTTAAGTAATTTATATGTTTCTAGGAATTTATCCATTTCTTCTGGGTTTTCCAATTTGTTGGCATATAGTTTTTCATAATATTCTCTTATAATTGTTTGTATTTCGTGGTGTTCATTGTTATTCCTTCTCTCTTCTTCATGATTTTATTTTTTGAGTTATATCTCTTTTTTTCCTTAATAATTCTGGCTAGAGATTTATAAATTTTATGGATTTTTTCAAGGAACCAGCCCCTGGGTTCATTAATCTGTTTTTTTGTATTTTTTGTTTTGCTTTGTTTTGCTGTTTTTGGGTGTGTGTGGATGTGTGTGTGTGTGTGTGTGTGTGTGTATGTGTGTTTCTTTTTTTTCCCTTTAGTTTCTATGTTATTTGTTTCTCCTCTAATCTTTATTATTCCCTTCCTTCTGGTTTTAGATTGTTTGTTCTTCTTTTTCCTTCTTTTTCTAGCTCCTTTAGGTGTAAGGTTAGGTTGCTTATTTGAGATTTTTCTTGTTTGTTGAGCTAGACCTGTATTGTTATAACCTTTCTTCTTAGAACTGCTTTGGTTGCATCCTAAAGGTTTTCGACCACAGTGTTTTAATTTCCTTTTTTTCCCATGGGTTTATTTTTTTATTTTTTCTTTTATTTCCTGGCTGACCCATTCACTGTTTAGTAGTATGTTATTTAACCTCCACGTATTTGTCATCTTTCCAAAGTTTTTCTTGTGATTGACTTCTAGTTTCATAGCGTTATAGTCAGAAAAGGGGCATGGTATCCCTATATATTCTTGAATTTGTTGAGACTTGTTTTGTGGGCTAATATATAACTGTTCTGGAGAATGTTCATTGTGCAGTTGTGCGATGTGTTTACTGCTTTAGGATAGAATGATCTGATTATATCAGTTAAGTCCATATGATCCAGTGTGTCATTCAAAGCCATTGTTTTCATGGTGATTTTATGCTTAGATGGTCAGCACCCACATTGATGTCAGTGGGTGTTAAAGTCCCCTAGTATTATTATATTATTATCAATTAGTTCCATTAGTTTTGCTATTAACTGTTTTATGTACCTGGGTTTTCCAAGTTGAGTGCCTAAATATCTACAGTTGTTATATTTTCCATTGGATTGTCCCCTTATTATTATATAGTGTCCTTCTTTATCTCATTATAGCCTTTGTTTTAAAGTCTATTTTGTACAGTATAAGCGTTGCTACTCTAGCTTTCTTTTGACATCCGTTTGCATGATAGATGTTTCTCCTTGCCCTCACTTTCAATCTACAGGTATCTTTAGGTCTAAAATGAGTCTTTTGAAGGCAGCATATAGATATGTCTTGTTATTTTTATTTTTTAATCCATTCTCTCACTATGCCTTTTGATTGGAATGCTTAGTCCATTTACATTCAAAGTAATTATTGACAGATATGTATTTATTGCCATTGCATTACTTGTTTTGATTTTTTTTTTCTGAAGTTTTTCTCTGATCCTTTCATATCTTTTGTTTGCTGGCTTTCTTTAGTGAAATATTTGGATATTTTTTCCCTTTATTCTTTTTTTTATAATGTTTTTTTTTAAGTTTACTTATTTGGATTGAGAGACAGAGAGCACAAGTAGGTTAGGGGCAGAGAGAGAGGGAAAGAGACTTCTAAGCAGTCTGCACACTGTCAGTGCAGAGCCTGATGTGGAACTCAAACACACGAACCATGAGATCATGACCTGAGCTGAAATCAAGAGTCAGATGCTTTACTGACTGAGCCACCCAGATGCCAGGTGCCACTAAATCTTTTAGTGTTTTAAAATATATGTTTATCATCAAGCTTGTATATAACCTCTTCTGCATATAGCGGTATCTGTTGATGGTTGTTTAAGTCTGAAACCATTCTTTTCTTCACCCCTCCCCACATTTTAGGTATATGTTTTTATATTTTATATCTTTTTACTTTTTGAGTTCCTTGACTGATTATTTACAGAAATATTTATTTTCACTGTTTTTGTGTTTCCTACGTTTATAATGTGACTTCAGTGTCTCATTTCCACTCAAAGTGTCCCCTTTAATATTTCTTGCAGGACTGATTTGGTGATAATGAACTCCTTTAGTTTTTGTCTTGGAAACTCTTTATCTCTTTTTCTATTTTGAGTCATAGCTTTGGTGGACAGAGTATTCTTGGCTACAGATTTTTCCAATTCAGCACTTTGAAAATATCATGCCACTGCCTTCTGGCTTGCAAAGTTTCTTATGGAAAATCTGCTAGCCTTATGAGTTTTCCCTTGTAAGTCACTGTCTTCTTTGGCCTTGCTACTTTTAACATTTTTTATCACTGTATTTTGCCATTTTAATTACAATATAACTTGATGTGGCCATGCTTTTGTTGATTTTGATGGGAATTCTCTGTGCCTCCTGGATCTGGATATCTGTTTCCTTCCCTAGATTAGGGAAGCTTTCAGCTATTATTACTTCAAATAAATTTTCTTCTTCCTTTTCTCTCTCTTCTTCTGGGACTTATATAATACAAATGTTATTACGTTTGATGGAGTCAATGAGTTCCCAAAGTCTATTCTTGTTTTGCATAATTATATTTTCTCTCTTTTGTTAGGCTTTATTACTTTCCATTACTCTTTTTTCTAGGTCACTTATTTATTCTCTGCTTCTTCCAGCCTGCTGTTCATCAAGCATGTTTCTCATTTTGTTTGTTGAACACTTTATCTCTGCTATGTTATTTCTTACCTCTGCATTAAGGGTCTCACTCATGTCTTCCACTCTTTTCTCAAGTCCAATGAGTATCCTTATAATCATTAATTTAAATTCTGTATCAGGGATGTTATTTATATCTGTTTTGCTTAGATCTCTAGCTGTGGCCTTCTCCTGTACTTTCATTTGGGATAAATTTCTGTCTCTTCATTTTGTCTGTTTCTTTTTGTTGTTTTTTTTTTCCATTGTTAAAATAGTCAGCTATGTCTTCTTCTCTTGGAAGCAGTGACTTTATGCAGAAGTCCTGTAGTGCCCTGCAGTGCACTGGCCCCTATTCACCAGAACCTGGTACTTTAGGAGAGCATCCTCTGTGTGTTGCTTACACCCTGCTGTTGTATCTGCATCACTTTTCCTTTCTGTGCAGTCGTCTGCACTGACTCTCTGCCTGTTGTGGGCTATGCTTGCTTTTTGTGGTGTTAGTGAGACCAGGCAGGCTAGCTGTGAGGGAGCACGCCCACTGGGGAAACTGTGAGCAGGGTTAAGGTGTTAGGAAAATTTGGGCTGGACCACTATTCCTGTGCTGGATCCCCCAAGCTATAGTGGCTGGGACATGACACTGGGTGTATGACACTGGGTGTGACAGAAGGCGCTGTAACTGGGGGGCACATGGCTGAATGCAGCACGGCAACTGGGCATAGCACTTGGTGGCAGGTATGACCCTGGTGGTTGGGCTGGGAGCATGACAGTGGCTGGGGATGTGAGGCCAACTGCAGTGGCAGCTGTGCACCCAGTAGTTGGCCAGGGTCCACTGGACTTCAACAAAATTTGCCCTGAGCTCAGGACCTAGACTAGCAGGCCTGGGGTGGTGGAGTCCTCAGGAGACTCATGGGTGTGGCACACTACCAGTAGGTTAGGAAGCTCGTTAGCCAGCAGGTATATGTGCAGCCCTGCCTCTTGCAAATGGCTCTGTGTTCATGCTGGGATGGGGAAGAAAAATGGTGCCTTCCGGCTCCTCCCTTTTCAGAGAAGTTTCCCAACATGCTCTGAAATTAGTATGAACAGATCTGTCTGTTGTTTTCCCTTTGTGTTGTGTCAACTACCATTTTTATGTTGCCACTCAGCATAGGCTGCTGTCTCTTTAAGGGCAAGGACTCAGCTAGCACTAGCCTTCCAGGCTTGCCCAAGTCAGCTGACTTTTAAAGCTCTAGGCTCCAAGTCCTATTGATTATACAAACTCACAGAGTTCAGCATCTCTGGTTTACAATGCGAAATGTTATGGGGATTTATTAATCTTCCCTGTGTGAGTTCCCTGATTTGAGCCTATTTCTCTGCCCTCTCTTCATGCACAGTTCCCTCCCTCCTGTGGGCAGCTTCCCTTAGGCCTTTTGACCTTCCTAACCTTTTAGATGCAACTTCTTTACTATATTTTGTTGTGGAGTTTGTTCTCTCAATTTTTGGATCACTTTCCTGTTTATTGGCTTAGATGTGGGTGATATCTGGTTGTAAACTTTGGATGGGGTGATCTCTGGGTTTTCCTGATCTGCCGTCTTCCCGAGCTCACTATGCCACAGCCTTTTACTTATAATGATGTGCCCTGAAGCTGGAGAACAGGAGGTCTATTGATATGAAATTTACTTTTTAGAGTTAATGAAAATTATTTATCCTGAGCACGGTGTAAGTTCATATGTTGCTTAGTTAATGGTTGAAGTATGGTATTCTTATTGATAGAGCATTCAGAATACAGTGTTTACAGTCAAAAGTTTCTTTGGCTTAATGGGTTTACCAGTGAGAACAATTTGAGTGCAATCGCTGCTTAAATTTGATTCTTTATTACTCTGTCATGGCCAACTCAAACACATGTGCATTGTCTTGTATCATTTGGGAAACTGTTAATTAGAAACTAACAATTTCCATAGAGAAATATATGGCAAACCATTTGTATATCCTTGGATTGTCTGACAGATCCAGTTTCAGTAACTCTGGCTGCATTTGCTTGAAGATTTGTGAAGTGCGCTAATATCAGAAGTTCTTACCAGAGGACATCCCTTCATTCCAGTTGAATGATAAGGATGTGACAGAAGTTGATTTGGACACTAGCAGCCAATGGCCATGTAATGGCAAATGTTATAGATCCTAAAATTGGACTGCATATTGTTACATCCCTTCTGTATGTGATCTTGGGCAACCTACCGCACAGAATTATTTTGAGAAATTATTGTAGAAACGGCATTTGAATACTTGACATAGTTGTTGATACAGAGTGTTCAACAGCTAATTTTTTCACCACCAGGATAATCGTTTACTTTGACTATGAGGCTGCCGATACCGTAAGATGTTCTAGATTTTAGTTACTATCAATCTACAGAGAGTTCATATATGCACAAGTGTGTATAAGTACACACAAATAACAACTCTCCATCAAATAACAAATAAAAGCAACATAACCTGTCTTTTCCTCTTCTTTTTTTTAATGTTTATTTAGTTTTGAGAGAGACAGAGACAGAGTGCAAGAAGGGGAGGGGCGGAGAGAGAGAGACACACACAGAATCCCAAGTAGGCTTGAGGCTCAGAGCTGTCAGCACAGGGCCCAAAGTGGGGCTCGAACCCACAAACCATAAGATCATGACCTGAGCCAAAGTCGGCACTTAACCGACTGAGCCACCCAGGTGCCCCTGTCTTTTCTTCTTGATACACTCTTATCCTTATTTAGGTTAATTCAGGAATCCTTGTGTTTTATATATGCAAATACTCTCAGTTACTTTCATAAGAGCTTAAAATTGTTATCAGTGATCTTGAAATAATATTTTAATTAATATTATAAAATAGCATTCTAACTAATTTTTATAATCATATTCTGTGTAATAAATATGATTTGCTAGAATATGCAGTATTCCTTTTATACTGAATTATAAACCATATCAACAAAAATTGTAGAACACTAATGAAGAGAGTCATTATATTAACATAATTTTATTTTAAAACTCTGTGTATAAGCTAATTTAATCCATACTTTTCCAGCAATTAATTTAAGATAAAAGTACATTTGGTATAATAAGTTGGTAAATCTTAAGGCTCAATACTCTTATTAGTGGTGTTCTTAGCCTATGATCCCATTTAGTTTTATGTCCCCCGACATAATTAAAAATTTAACTTTGATGACTAATTATCTGATGATGATTAGCTGAAAACTGCTGCCATAATATTGTTACATCTGCTTCCTATGAAGTATTTATGTATGTAAGGTATTTTACCAAACTTACAAGAATAGGTTTTATACTTTTTCCTAACTAGCTTTTATACTTTTGACAGAGGTGGAGTGAAGGTTGTCTTTCTCAGTAGCACACCAGATACTAACTTTTCACAAAAAGAACCTGAAAATTGTGAAAAACCTAAATGGCCCAGGCAACCATTTCACAAGAAGGATGAAAGGGAAATTTTCTACATTAGCTGATGTCTATGGTGAATCCTGGAAAACAGGGGGATTTTAAATCTACTGGGAAAAGATGTAAAGAGAGACTATTGAGGATGAAAGGACTAGCTTGAGTGAAGAAAGCAGAATAGAGCATGGTGTTTTGTAAAAGGAAATTAAAGTACTTTTTAAAAAAATAAAAGGAAACATGAATGTATGTAGAGGAACATAGGAAAAAAGGCTTGGTAGGAAAGCAGGAGTCTCATCCCAAGAGCCACGAAGAGAAACTCCTGCAGCTTCTGTTTCCTTACCCTTCCATCTTCTAGAGACTAACTGGGTTTTTTGCCTCCTGGTTCCCTTCCATCTTCCAAGCCAATAATTAGAGCAGTGAACTTCCACGTCCATTTGTGTCATCACATCACCTTCGCAAAATCTGACTCCTACCACCATCTTCTTAAAAAGACTGTTGTGTCATTCAGGGTAATCTCCCCATTTTAAGACTTTAATTTAATCACATTGGTAAAGGTTGTTTTTTGTTTGTTTTTGTCTTTGTCTTTGTTTTTTGTTTTTTTGTTTTCTTTTTTTCATATGATGTAACATGCACAAGTTCCTGGGATTAGGACTTGGACATATGAGGGGAGGGTATTATTTAATATTCTACACTCAGTTTTTATTAAGAAGGATATAGTAAACCTTTGACGTCGTTGAAATAGTTCTCACCTTGGGAATGTCACCTTGGGAACTTAGTAAAGAACAGTTTCCATGGTCACTTTTGAGACTATAAGGTGTGGAGTAAATCCTACCTAAGTAATGAATACTAATATATAAAACAAAACAAAAACACCTCCTCAAGTGATTCTAAGGCAGATGGATTAGGGAATTGAATATAGTTTGAAAAACAGTAACATGAAGTTTAGGAGTGCCATAATCAAGGTTAAATTTTAGGAAGTTTCCTTCTCTGACAGTATAGAAGATGGAGTAAAATAAGACAAATACAGAAGGTATGTCTTAACAGATATTTCAAAGGAAGTATAAAAAAAAAAAAGAACTTGGAGATTTGGGTAATGGGTTATATGGATAGTGAATGGAAAATTTGCCATGTTTGTGAACATTCCCAGTTTTATAGCTTGAAAATGTGAACAGATGACATTGATGATAATGTGTTTGAGTAACAGTGGCTATAAACCAGAGGCTGCTACTAACTATAGTTAGTAGCAATGTTTAATATTTCTTTCGTCCTTTAGAAATTTAAGTGGATCAAATGAAAATAATAAGTGCAAATTAGTTTTCTAGTTTAAAAGTACCATATTTGCTGATTTCAGAAACACTTTTATTTACTGATAACTAGTAGCACTGACTAAAGATATAACTCACATATGTATCGCTATATATTAAATTCTTTTAAAGAGCGGTTTCATCGAAGTTTCATGCTTTGCTGTAGCTGCGCAGGTAACAGACACATACTTTGTGTGGTAAATTTTTGTTTATTTCCGCAAATAATCACAGGTTATAGCCTTTTCATGTTTTATTTTCCTTTCCTGTAGCAGAAATCAGTTTGGCGGTGGAAAATCAAGAAATATGTCGCTTCCATAAACAGGTTTCCCAGTAGGACTTTGTAGATCAGGGTAGCTTATCAGCTCTCTCCTCATCTTGAAATTTGGAGTAATTCTTCTGAAAATCATTCTCCAAACAAAAATGTCTTTCGTTTTAAAATTGTACCACTTCAAATACTGTTTCAGCAAACCAAGCAATTACTAACGTATTTCTCATTTCTAATTCCATATAGCTAATGATTTCTGAAAACCTTTGTTATCTTTGCTTATATTTAAATATGGGGCAGCATTCAAAAGCAGCTAATATTGTGAGTCTATACCATCTGACAGGAAATAGATTAAACTTCATCACCTGCTTTAAGACCTTTTAAAATGAATTATTACAAAGGAATTATATTTACAGAATATTTATTTTAAACATGAGGCAAGGAAAGTGCATGAAGTTACTAATGGTTCTTCATTGTTGGATAGTGTTACTTAAATACTACCTGCCTACAAAAAACTATGTACAGAGGAAGTTTTTACCTTGCTACCTTGTTGCCAGGTACTAGATTGACTGTATAATCTCTTGTCCAGTCAGAAACACATTTGAGAAAGAAACAAGTGGGAAAAATGTTAAGATAGACAGGATATTGAGAATACCAATGTTTGGCTCCAGACAAACCAAGTCATATGGTTACCCTATAGACTGATTCCAGTTTTTCATAGTTCCATTTCTTTCTTCCAGTCCCTTAGGGTCTGCATTCATATTCATTTTTTTGTCAGCTAATCTCGTAAAGTGAAATGGAGCAATTATACTAAAATTTAAATGTGGAATGATTTTTCTCCCCAACAAATAACCCTGGTGCAAGCCTTTTTCCAAACAATGACTATATTGCTAGAGGCAATTTTCAGATATTAAAAAAAAAATGTGTAGACTTTTTTTTATTACTTTGATTCCTTCAGTGCATTTGTATTCAGTTATTTTAACTGTGCCACCCCTAAACTCGGTAGCTTAATATAACATCTATTTATTTAGCTCACTTTCTGCGACATGACAATTTGAGTTGCTCTAAAATGGTGGTTCAGCTGATCTTGGCCGGGCTCAACTATGCATCTGTACTCAGCTACCGAGTCTGCTGAGCGCTGACAGGTCTAAATCGGTTCATTAAGTATGGCTGTCCATGTTCCAAGTTTTCTCTCGTTCTTCAGCAGGCTCTTCGGGGTTTGCCCACATAGCATGCAGGGATGTGAGGGTTGTAAGACAGCTAGTAAGTGCAAGGTTCCATATGCTTATATCTGTCTGTGCATGTACTTGCATACACATAGTTTTCCATAATAAATTTCAGAATTCAGTAGGGGAGTGATTCCAATTTTAAATATATGTTTTCTTTTGCTTTTTCATTTGGAAAACCAGGCAAGATTTATTTTATTTTTCCTTCAATTTCTGTTTTCAATTTTTCATTTTACAGGATATTTAAATTTTATTTTCTCTTAGCTGAGCAATTTTTTTCTTTGGGCTTATAGTGAGGATGAGAATGAACCAGACAACAAAATCTGGATTCTAATTTTTTTTAATGTTTATTTATTTTTGAGAGAGAGAGAAAGAGACACAGAGTACGAGTGGGGGAGGGGCAGAGAGAGAGAGGGGAACACACCATCCAAAATAGGCTCCAGGCTCTGAGCTGTCAGCACAGAGATGGACACAGGGCTTGAACTCACAAACCTTGAGAGCATGACCTCAGCTGAAGTTGGATGCTTAACTGACTGAGCCACCCAGGCGCCCCCAAAACATGGACTCCAAAAGAAAGGGAAATATTGACAAAAAATTCTGCTGACCTAAGGTCAGAATAGCAAATACTTACTGAGGTAAATTTCAATGAATATTTCAATGCAACATAGATAGGTTGTGTGTTTTTGTTTTGTTGTTAATACCACTTTTTTTTTCAAGAATGTAAATGTTGCTAGTTGAATTGTATATTAAACAAAAATACCTCACTTCATTTTCATCTGTTTCAGCCCTTAAGGCTGCCAGTGACTCAGTGTTTGATGATGTTTGAACCAAAAATTTGGATTTTAAATTCCAACTGTTAAAGCTATTCATAAGGGTTTATGATGCCAGGGATTACGTATTCATGAACATCACCATCATCATTATCATTATTATTGTCATCATTATTAAGTGCTGTTGTTATAGTTTTTATTATTAGGTAACAGATTTCTCATAAAGTTGTCATTTTCAGCAAAAACTTTTCAGAATGCTGAATGCCTTTCAAATACTTTGAAGGAGAGTGTACTAAAGAATATCGTAATATGCTCCAGCAAATCTCAATTCTCCTCTTTGCTCAAAGTTTCTATAAATAAATGTTCAGAAGAATTAGTTCTGTTTTCACATCAGGGAGTGTATGAATTGCACATGGTGTATACATGGACATCATCACTATTATTAATGTTACCTTTAAATTCCAGAACTTTCTCAAATATTCCCTTAGTGATTCTAGTGCTCGTCATTGAAAACTTTATATTAATATTGTATCTGTTACCATTTGGGGAGGTTTTAACATGCTTAGGGTTGACTGTTTCAAAATGCAAGTCTCAACATTTTCTGTTTTCTCTGTTCTAGTGCTTCATCTCTTATTTGCTGTTCATGAAAATAAATGTATTTAAACTTCCTCTTCACTAGGAATTATCCAACTGATTGGATATCATACTCTAAAAATCTACTCCCTTGCCACTGCCTCATGCCCTTTCATACCTCCTATACCGTTATGTCATTGAAATCTTGCATATCTTATATTGTACACGCGATCACAGTTCAGATGCCATCTTTTACATTCCTTTGCTTTTTTATCAGATTCCTCTCTCCATTTCAACACTTCTTATTTTAATACCCTAATTCTCCTGTTCTACTCTATTGCTTTCCTTAGTTTCTTTACATCTACCTTCTTGTTGAATCTATACTACTCTACAATGATAATCAAACCAAAGATTAGATTTTGTTGTCTGTTTGTAGTGTGTTTCTCTGTTTGTTTTGATATTGTTGATAGGCCTCATGGGGACTTCTCTGCTTCCTTGGTTTGCAACACAATTCTTTCTAAGGTATTCAAAATCTTTTCTCTTCTTCCAACTGCTTCTCCAGATGTTTCTTGTCTTTTTGTTAAACTCCAAATCTACTCGAGACTCCTTTTTTTTTTCTTTTTCTTAATTTCTTCTAGGTTTTCTTCAACAGTAAATACCTTCAGTTCACACCAGTTGGCTCACCTCTGTAGGCCAAATATTCCCAAATCTGTTTTCTAACGCTGAAATCTATGGAAGCTTACTTTGGCATTTCCATCTTCCCCTTTTACAACTTTATAGAGATGTGACAGCAGAGTTGTAAGTCATAGGTTAGGCATTAAAAGCTCTTCTATCTAGATCTATATAAGTTTTCCTACTTTATGTTCCATACTTCAATAACTCCATAAGAGTTCCCCCTCCCCTGTCATAAATGTCTGTTAGTTCTTTCTCCTGCTCTTTGGCCCTGTTTTCTCAAGACCAAGGAACAGGTTCAAATGCCACTCCTTTTTCTGGCCCCATGCGAATTCACATCCATAATAACTTCTTCAATGTCTTCATCTCGAAGAAATCTCTCTCATTTGAATTTTAATTTTGTTTTATCTGTCTCTTGGGGAGACATATTACTGTCTCCATATTAATAGAATATTAATCCATATTAATAGAATAAAATATTTTATGAACATTTATTATTTTATAAACATTTATTTTTGTAACCTATGTTTCAGTATACCACATTGATATAATTATATAATAGCAGTTTTAAATATAAATGATTTAGCAAATTATCAAGAGAACTATATCTTTGCTTATGCCAGGTGAATGTCACATAAGACAGTGCATTTTCTGTTAAAGAATTCTAGACAAACCTTTGAAGTCCTATTTTTCATTATCTCTACATGTGGCTCGGAAAGGTAACTAAACTCATTTAACAAACAACTTTTGGAATAATGATTATGAATGCAAAACTAGAAAAGTGAAACTATTTTTTCAAATTTCAAGCATGTTACCAAAAAGTAAACCTCTACTTATAAACATTATCTATGTTAACAATAAATGGCTATGCAGATAAAAAACATAATATTTGAAGGTAATTATAAGCATATATCCACACTTTCTTCTTTTTCAATTCTTTGAAACCAAGGAGAACAGTGAAGGGACTGAGTTTGCCTAACAGTATTTTTGTGGTCTATTTTAGAGCAACTAGATTGACAATACAAGTTCAAGGAAAAGAGTTTGTTTTTCCTTCCCATTTAGAAGCATTTTGACTATGTTGTCTCAACCTCTAATAGGAGGGTCATGTTTCCTCAGAGTATTTAATATAATAATAACATTTAGCTTATTAATGTTATTTACAAGATAATTTTATACTTGAAAAAACCTTAGTTTTCAATTGAACCTTAAAAGTACCTCTCATGATATGAGTATCTCAGTCTACATTTTTGTGTATGTATGCCTACATTGTTTGTTTAATGGCTCAGTGAATACCTGAAGACTTTTGTGGCCTATAATCCTCAAGCAGTCCTTGGATGAAACAATTTTAGAGTTTTAGGTATTTTTCAAATAAAATACCCTATTTATAATAGTAGCAATAAGTGGTCCACTGGACATGGAGTATTCATTTGAGTCAAACCAATGCTTCTTAATCTTTAATTCTATAACTGGAGTGGAAAATTTCCCTCTACATTT
Organism: Prionailurus bengalensis; assembly: GCF_016509475.1. Classification (NCBI taxonomy): domain Eukaryota; kingdom Metazoa; phylum Chordata; class Mammalia; order Carnivora; family Felidae; genus Prionailurus; species Prionailurus bengalensis. The sequence goes on along the minus strand of NC_057343.1, from coordinate 149,031,082 downwards.
AAGTGACAATAATGTAATAGAGTTTATGCAAGTAATTTCATTAGCCGTGAACAATGATTGCTAGATCAGACTAGCCAAGCAATGTAAGTGTCTGCTATCCCTTCCTAACAATCCTGTGAGCCACGTTCCTTCCCAAAATGTAAACTCATGGCCTATAAATGTATGCATCCTGATTAGTACTGAGAATAATCAGACTGCATGATGACTTACTGAAATCCATCTCATAATTTAACTGAGTGATAAGAAACAGATTGATCTATTTTGTAACAATTTATTTTCAGATATCAAATATATGAGATATTTTAAAATGCATGTTAAAATCCGACTTTTAAGAGCATTTTGAATTTCCAAATTTTAATATATCCGTTGAAAATGCACAGAATGCTTAGCAGGAATGTTTTATGTTAGGAAGTCCCTTTACTGAGTTGAATGAATTTCATAGCTTTGCATCCAAGTATTTCTCTATTTGGTAAATCATTATGTGAAAGAGTTCTTTTCCTTGAGTTTACATGGAATATCATGAAAACAATTTAATTTGTATTTTATTCCTTTACATTTTATGATATTGGCAAAACTTTTGAAAAGCTTTACATGGTTGATCATTTTGGCCAAATATACAAATGATTCTTCTTGTGAGTATGGAAAATTAAATGCACTGAAAATGTAGCATGCCAATATTCATAATATGTAATTAAAACTGTATATGGATTTTTTTTTTACTTTTAGTCTTTAGAGAAAAAATCTTAAACTCTATTTGGATGCACTGGAATCCCTTATTTATTTATTTCTATAAAGTTTTTATTTATTTATTTTGAGAAGGAGAGAGAAAGCACCCATGCCCACACAAACAGGGAAAGAGTAGAGAGAGAAAAGGAGAGAGAATCCCAAGCAGGCTCCACACTGTCAGCACAGAGCCCGATGCGGGGCTCCATGTCATGAACTTTGAGATCATGACCTGAGCTGAGAACAAGAGTCAGATGCTTAACTGACTGAGCCACCCAGGTCCCTCTGGAATTAATTTAGATTCCTATATCTGATAATTGATAATTTCAGTATCCAGGAACTATTTATTTATTTATTTAAATATACTAACATTCATTGTGTTGTCATACATAAATAATTTGACCTAATTTATAAGCAACACTGACTTCACTCTGGGACTTGCAAGAGTATAAAGAAAGCAGTAGGAAAATTAATAAATCTTGTCACTATTTTATTAATTTTCTTATAGGTAAAAAAAGTGGGATTAATACATACCAAAATATACATACTAAAATATGTCCCATAGCATTAGGTCTCTAGCCATATGAATCTGAGAATTTTTGATTAGACACAAAAGAACAGTTTGTTTATCAATGGACTGGAAACTTTTAATAAACAAATGTGTTTGACAAGACCCAGGAGAGATAGGGTATGGATGAAGTCACTGTGGAAATGGGCGGGGGTGGAGAGCAAGTATAAAATTAACATCTACTTGGGGGGATCTGCAGTACATATAAAAACTAATTGGAAATTTATAAAACCAATAAATACCGTTTTGAACCAAGTGGTTTATTGTTTTCTTCTTATCAAGACCCTCCTCTCAGATTTAAGACTTGTGCCTGTGTCACATATTTGTATATATCTGCCATCTATAATAATGACAAGCCAAAGTGAAGTGTTCAATATATACATTATTAAATGTTTGGGTAAAAAAATATTTAATGATTCAAGAATATATTTGGAAAAAATTATTATTCCAATCAAACTTTAGGATCAATGTAGAATGTATCACTCAAAAGTAAAACTGGGGCTAATAATACGAATGTGTATATGAGAGAACTCTCTGTTCCTATATTACTAGACAGGCATGTAATATGCAGTAACCATTTTCTGTTCTGAAATAAGAAAAAAGTAGATAGCTTCTGCAATAGAGTCTCAAAATCTATAGTTTAATATAAAAAACTGAATCTTGTTTAGCCTTCACCGTTAAGATGCTGATGCATTTTTCCTTGAGGACACATTCTACAGGAAACTTTGTTGCTGGCAAAGTTTATACCGTTTGAAATAAGCAAACAGTCCATAAACTCTCTACAAGCAGGCAGCAGTAAACAATCAATCTCTAAACCATTCACTAGGCCAGAAAAACTTCCTAATATACCAAATAATTTCTTCAGAGCTTGCGGTCCACACATGTGCCTAGCAGAAATTCATTTAAAATTCCTAGCTTAGAGAATATGTACTATCTTATTAGACCTCATGAGAATCATTTCAGCAACACTTAGCTTCGGAAATAGGGTAGCAGTGTATGGGAGCAAAGCCTCTTAAAAACAAGTCAATCAAAGTTGCCTCCTTTATTTTAACAGTGACCTTACAAATACCTGATCTTGAAATCTTGTTGAATTTAGTTACTCCAAAGAGTCCATCTCTTTGTGATGACCCTATTTCTTTTCACTGGAAAATAATGAAAAGTAGCAAAATCCAAGATTTATAGGGATAGCTACACATACAAGTAACATTTAAAAAAAATTAAAGTTCAAATAATGTTATTCTGCCTCTCTGGATTTCATAGATGGCTCTGTAAGTGATACCTGCATCCTGGTAATATTTCTGAACTATTTTGAGTAAAAGCACATATTACATTTGGAGATTCATGCTTTCCAATACATGCTGACTTTGAACTTAGTTCACGTTTGCTTAGCTTCAGCAATATATATTATATAAATATATAATTTATTTATTTAATATAATTTATATAATATATACTTGTTTAATATAATTTAATATATATTTATTTAATATAAATATATTATAAAATGTAATATAATTATATGTAATATATAATTTAATATATAATATATTAAATATATTAAATTATATATATTAAATAATATATAATTTAATATATTATAAAATTATAAAATATATATTTATTTAATATAATTTATATAATATATGCATATATATAAATATATATATTATATAATATATATATTTATTTATGTTTTATTTTTTGCAGTTAAATGATGAATCCACATCCTGAAGGTAGATATGGAATGACATATTCTGGCTGTAAATGTGTAAACAAAAGGGTCTGGGTAATTATTTTCAAAATTTATTTGTCAAATTACTTTTTGATATGTTTTATACTATATAGGAGACCTATAGGAGACCTATTTTATTTTTGCTTTTTGTATATTGCATTGAAGTACAATAAATAAACAGAAGAGTTCAAATCATATGTTCAGCTCAGTGATATTCCACAAAGTGTATACACTAGAGGAACCAACACCCAGATAAATACAGCCATGTATCCAGCACACCACCCTCTTCTAGCCACTTTGTGTTACAATAAGAATAAGCATTATCCTGACTTCTAACACCTTAGAAAAGTTTTGCCTGTTTTAAAACATAAATAAATTATACTAAATGGACTCATTTGTGTGTTTGGTTTATTTGCCTCAATGTTAGAATCTTACAATTCCCCCTTGTTTTTTGATGTAGTAATAGGTCAATTATTCTCTTTGCTGTATAGTAGCCCATTGTGTGGATATACCATAGTTGGTTTATCCATTATTCTGTTAATGGGTATTTCAGTTTTTACTTGGTAGGGAAAAATCTGTTAGAAGATGGCTGACAGGACTGATAGGAGAATTCCAGTCCCTGCCCAAAGACTCCCCTTCTGGGTTTTTCTTCCCACCCTGCTTGCTGCCCTTGCCAAATTACCACTAATGTGGAATGCAGAAGTAACAGACCATAAATTGTCCCCTTTGCTTATGCTCTGGACTTAGACCTTTGGAGAGTGATCTCCTCTGAGCCTCCTGGTGTAAAATAAACCTCCTGCCTTCCAAGATCTCAGAGTGCTGCTTTGTTCTTCCACCCACTGATCCAGACCAGGTTCCATAACATACTGTTTCAGAGACTGGAAGAAAAACAGTGCTGTGAACATTCTTTTACAAGTCTTTTAGTGAATACATGCACAGATTTCTTTTGAGTGTATTCCTAGGATCGTATATTTACCTATTATATATACATATAGGATATATGTATAGCCTTCTAGACATTGTCAAAAAGTTAACATGTAAAGTTTCTGATGTTCCTGTTGCTGTACCTTCTCACCAACTAGTTATTTTCTGTTTATTCTATTTTTATTTCATTTATAAAACTATTTAGTGTGTTGTATAGTGTTGTTGTTTTTTAAATTGTTTTAATGTTTATTTATTTTTGAGAGACACAGAATCCAAAGCAGCTGGGCTGTCAGCAAAGAGCCTGATATGGCACTCGAACCCACCAACTGTGAGATCATGACCTGATCCAAAGTCGGAGGCTTAACCAACTGAGCCACCCAGAAGCCCCTATACCATTGTTTTTTAAGTTGCACTCCTCAAATCAGAAAAAAAATAAGTTCATTTGCCATTTTAACAAAGTGTAATTTTTAATATAAAATGCTCAAATGTAATTTTTAATATAAAATGGTCAAATGGAAAAATGCTCATCCTTATAGGAGTGTATAGCAAGACAGCCAAAATAAATCTGAATGAGAAACAAAATGTGCTATTTATAAAGGGATAATTAATGAATAAAAAATTAGTTCCAAAATAACCATGTTATGGTATGAAAATACAGCATAGGGGATATAGTCAATAATATTGCAATAATATTGTATTGTGGTGGCGATTGTACTTAAGTGGTGAGCACCGTGTAACCTGTGGTATGGAGTCACTATTTTGCACACCTGAAATTAATATAACATTATATATGTCAGCTAAACTTCAATTAAAAAACGAAATTACAAAAAAAATTCAAAAAATTAGAGTTAGATCCTATTGTTAGAACTCCTTTTCTCATCTCTTGTATGTATGACTATTATTTGAAGGAATGTCTTGATTGGTTCTGTTCCCTCTAAGAGGATACCTTTTCCACAAAATGTGCCTCTACAAATATGTGTTAGGTGCATTGGAAAGGCAGTCTCACAAGTGCAGCCTCTCAACTCCCTCTCCCTGCACAGGAATGAGCCTTGGGCCTGGAACACTTGCTTATCAAGAGAGAAGGAGCCCCAACAGCCTGTGCTGGATTTATCATCCTGTGAGGCAATGTGTCACATGTCAGATATCTGGCCCATCCCACTGTTAAATCTGTCCCCTGAGGCAACAGAAGGGGCTTTCTTCCACTGTCCCTGAGAGGGATATGTTTAGGCTGAATTCCCTGTATGGGCCTCCCACTGCCAAGAGACCTACTGGCCATGGGGAACCCACGCCCACTGTTGAAGCAGATCCTGCTTTGTCTCTTCCCTTTGTGAGTAAAGTACTGTCAGATACCAAGAGGCAGTGGGCGGAAGTGTGTGGAATTTTTCCTGATTAGTAACAGGTGCATGGTACTCCACAAGACACTAAGACTGGATGAATTCCTGAGTGCAGAATTTATTGTTGGCTGTTGTCAAAAGCTGAGCCAAGCATTCTTGTACATTAGTATACATCAGAATCACCTGAAGGTTTTGTTAAAAACAGATTCCTAGACTTCCCTTTCAGAGTTTCTATTTCAGGAGTTTTGGGTGGGACCTCAAAATTTGCATTTCTATCAAGTTGCCAAGTGATGCTGAGACTATTTGTCTGGAGGCATCACACTGACAATTATTCTAAAAAAATAGACCAGAGTGGTAAGAGGCCTTAAAAAAAAAAAAAAAAAAAGTTATGTGAGACTCATTCAGATTTCCATTTGGTTCCTTAATTAGCTGTGTGACCTTGAATTACTTCACATCTGGGATTCATTTCTGCATTTCCATATAATAATTTTATTTTCAAATTCAGCAGAATAATGTATTATTTTCATATAATAGAATTATGTATGGTCTCTCCCACATTCTTGCTGATTCCAAAGGAGCATGCTGAAACTGTTTCAATCTGGTGATTATTATGTATGTGGGGTGTATGTGTGTGTGTGTGTGTGTGTGTATCACCTCATTATATGGGGACATAAAAATTATTATAAAATTTCTGAAGCCACTGAGCTAGATATAGGCTAGCTAGTGGATGAGTCTTTCATTTCCTTCAATGGAAAAATTACAGCTTTGTGCATATGAATATGTATTTTATTTGCTTCTCCATGAGTTCGTCCTTACATCTTTGATAATTTGATATGGAAATGTTTCATCCAAATGCCAGAAGTTGTAGTATTACTTTAGTGAACTTTTTGTTTTAATGCAAATTACATCTTGAGTAACCAGATGTCAAAGCAAAATATTTTCAGGGCGCCTGGCTGGCTCAGTCGATTAAGCATCCGATTTTGGCTCAGGTCATGATCTCATGGTTTTATGGGTTCAAGCCCTGCATCATGCTCTGTGCTGACAGCTCAGAGCCTGGAGCCTGCTTTGGATTCTGTGTCTCCTCTCTCTGCCCTTTCCCCGCTTGTACTCTGTCTCTCTCTCTCTCAAAAATAAATAAGCATTAGGGGCGCCTGGGTGGCGCAGTCGGTTGGGCGTCCGACTTCAGCCAGGTCACGATCTCGCGGTCCGTGAGTTCGAGCCCCGCGTCAGGCTCTGGGCTGATGGCTCGGAGTCTGGAGCCTGCTTCCGATTCTGTGTCTCCCTCTCTCTCTCCCCCTCCCCCGTTCATGCTCTGTCTCTCTCTGTCCCAAAAATAAAATAAAAACGTTGAAAAAAAAAACTTTTATAAAAAAATAAATAAGCATTAAAAAAAAGCGCAAAATATTTTCAACTTTGTTTCCTTGCTTTTCTCCTTCTCTCTCTTCCTCCCTCTGCCATCCTGTTTCTCCCCTCACCCTCACTCTCCCATCGCTCTGCCCCTACCTTTCCCTTATTATGAATTTTACAGGATCCTTTGTCCTTCTACAGACTGGCATTTGTTTATATTTTAACAATCTTGAAGCATATTTACAAGCTTTGAATTTTAAAGATCAATTTTAACTTTATGTATTGTGGTGTAACAAAATTTTTCTTTCTGTGGTATTTTCTTCTCAAATATTTTTTCTTGTGATTAGGGCTTTTAATATTAAAGATTTATCTGAGAAGTATTTTCACCTTAAAAATTATCGTATTTGATAATTATATTTGAGAAGCACTTTGTGGTCCTATGTTTGGTAATATATTTAATAAAAATTTATGACATTTACTTATTAATCAAGGTATATTGAGAACTATTTATCTTTTAGATCAGTATATTAGCTGTTCCTCAAAAAAGTTTGTTTAGGGGCGCCTGGGTGGCGCAGTCGGTTGGGCGTCCGACTTCAGCCAGGTCACGATCTCGCGGTCCGTGAGTTCGAGCCCCGCGTCGGGCTCTGGGCTGATGGCTCAGAGCCTGGAGCCTGTTTCCGATTCTGTGTCTCCCTCTCTCTCTGCCCCTCGCCCGTTCATGCTCTGTCTCTCTCTGTCCCAAAAAATAAATAAACGTTGAAAAAAAAATTAAAAAAAAAAAAAGTTTGTTTAAAATATCCACTTCTCTTTATAACACAATCCATTTATGCATCTAAATCCATTGTGAAATTGCTGTATATTTACATTATTGCATGTCTTTTCATCCTTAATATGATTAATAGGCCAAACGCAAAACTGAAGAAATATTTCAGATCTACCACTGTAGTTGCACAAGTAGACTTTACTTAGTATGTGTCATTTTGTCATTGCTGTGTTTATTTTTACTACATACAAATAATATCTTTTGCTGTGTTATAATTTTTGTTGTATTTATTATTCTTTAAGTTTTTTAAGTTTATTTTTGAGAGAGAGACAGAGACAGGGAGAGCACATGTGCGTTCAAGCGGAGAAGATACAGAGAGAGAGAGGCAGGGAGAGAGTCCCAAGCAGGCTCTGCCCTGTCAGCCCAGAGCCTGAGGTGGGGTTTGAACTCACAAACCATGAGATCATAACCTGAGCCGAAATCCAGAGTCACTTAACTGACTGAGCCACCCAGGCATTCCTGTAGTATTTACATTTGTTATTTTGGATTGTGTTAGAAGTTAATAACTTAATTGAAGTAAGAATACAAACAATTGAAGGCATAGCTCCATTCCAAGCACATATGCAAAAATAAATATTAAGTTTTATTTACTTTATATTTCAATTTTCTATTGAACAATGCATTTGGATTTTCTTTTAAAGTTTAGTTATTTATTTATTGAGAGAGAGAGAGAGAGAGAGAGAGAGAAACAGAGAGTATGTGTGCACAAGCAGAGGAGGGACAGAGAGAGAGGGAGAAAGAGAATCCCAAGCAGGTTTAGTGTGCTGTCAGAAAAGAGCCAGATATGCGGTCCCATCTCAAGAACCACGAGATCATGACCTGAGCCAAGATCAAGAGTCAGATGCTTAAGCGGCTCAACCACCCAGGCACCGCTTGACTTTTATTTTTGATATTTGATTCACAGAAATGGTAAATGTCTATTAAGAGGCTACCTTTTTAGATACTCTCTTCTAAAATTTTTGCAGTATTTAAAATATTTAAAATAAATTATGAAAAGGCATATGAGATGTGAAGCCGAGTAACAGCAACAATAACAAAACAGAACACTTTTGGTGTTCTTGCAGTGAGACTCATTTCTGATACCTTATGTGCCTTCCTAAGGAGATAAACCAATACTTGCAGTTTTGCTTCCATTACTCAGTTGGATTAGAAAAAGTTCCATATATCTGGTATTTCTAAAGAATATATCACGTAGTGTTTCTTCGCTTTGAGGTTGAAAAATGTGATATCATGTTATCATACTGTATATAATGTTCTGTTATTATTCCTTTCGTTCAACATTGAGTTTCCACAACTCATCCATGTTGTTATTATAGAAGATTATGCATTCATTTTCACTGCCTTAAATATTTCATTGTGTATAAACACAATTATTCACTTATCCATTTCGAGTCAATGAAAATTTGTTGGTGTTTTTTTTGTTGCTAATATGAAATGCACAGGCAAATACGTTTTGCACATGCACTTTGGTAAACATAGAACAATTATTCTAAGCCATGTACTGAACAGCAAAATGACTGTGTAAGAAGTTTATAAATGTTCACCTAACATAATTCCAAATTATTTTTTAAAGAATTTGTACCAGTTTATGCTCTCGTTTTCAATGAGTAAGAATTATCTATTTCTAATTTTTTGCCTATAGTAACATTAGACATTTTAATTGATGCATATATGGTGTGTATAAAGGTTATGCCTTAGTAATCTTAATCTGCATGTCCATCTTTGGTAATAAAACTTAATTAATTTATTTTCTAGCCACAAGAAGGCATGAGGTGATGTAGAACAGGCTTGTTCAGGAAAGATTTATACCACTGAATCATATCTACATTTTAATATTTTTTATTTAATATTTTCATGTATTTTTGAGATAGAGACAGAATGCGAGTGGGTTTGGGGCAGAGAGAGAGGGAGACACAGAATGCGAAGCATGCTCCAGGCTCCAAGCTGTCAGCACAGAGCCGGATGCGGGGCTTGAACTCACAAACTGTGAGATCATGACCTGAGCCGAAGTCAGACGCTCGACCAACTGAGCCACCCAGGCACCCCTGAATCATACTACATTTTAAAATAACTAGCTTGCTCTGCCCCTGCCACCTTCCCTATTCAACTAATTATCATACCAGTGAAAAATGAGTCAGGTTTGTATAATTAGACAAAAATTAGCATTCTCTTCCTCATTCATCTGCCATATTTTTACTCCTTTGCATGATCCAACTCAGCCATGTATTCTGAGAAGTTTTAAACTATTCAACATGGTGCATTTCCCTATTAAGTGTATTATGTTCTAGTGTAAATTGTGTGTTTTCTACGATACATCATGTGTGCATCTTAACGACAGATCTATGTTGGGGCACCTGGGTGGCTCAGTCAGTTAAGTGTCTAACTGGCTCAGGTCAGCATCTCGCAGTTCGTGAGTTCGGGCTAGTTTCAGATTCTGTGTCTCCCTCTCTCTCTGCCCCTCCCCTACCCATGCTCGCTCGTGCGCGCTCTCTCTCCCTCTCTCAAAAATAAACATTAAAAAATTAAAAACAAATTAAAAATAAATAAACTTGAAATAGCATTAAATTACCTGTGTTTACCAGGGTAACTCCCTCACTGCATGCACTTATTAAATTAAAAGATAGTTACTTCTGTGTTCAGTCTTTGGTAGATCCCTTTGCAGAGCATTCATCCCTTCAAAAACTGGCCTTCAACTATATTATACTCCAGTTGGAGAGATAAAGGATTGTGTTTAAACAGCTAATTTTACCAGATGTCAGTGAAATACATCCTGAAATTATAAGCCACAGGTTCTGGGTTGGAATGGAAAAAAGTAAGGTATTGGAAAGAGAAAGCAGAAAATGCGGCTGACATTCAAGTTTTTCTTAGGCAGATTTACATGGATTTAAAGTGGGAATATAACTAAGGTCATTCCATACTGATAAAGCAGAAAAATAGAATGGCTTGTTCAGAAATCATAAACTAAACAATGCCTAGACTGTAAGATATATGCATGTAGTGATGTAGCGTTAGGCTAGAAAGTAGAGTGGAATAGCTCATAGAATTACCAAAAATTGACATTTTATCCTGGATTTGTAATTGAATGGCTTACATGTAATTATTCAGAATAATATTATTCTAATACTATGGGAAAATCATTCTAGTACGTTAGGGTGAAAATTTTGAAGAATAATTGTACTAGAGTTGCTCTTTTAATCTCATAATATTTTTGTGTTAAAATTTAGCTTTTTCTCTTTGATTTTATGGTAATATAGATTCTCTTATTATATATAAATTAATCACACAATATTCATATATATTATATTCCCCAGAGTTATTTCTTTATGCAAGAAATGGTATGACAAGGAAATTCTAGTGTTGTAGATAATTTCCTATTTAGTTTGATTTCCCTGGCATAGTTACTGATGCAAGAAGTAAAATTCATTCCTGTTGAAATATTGCTATCCCAGGAGGGAAAGCATTCTACCATCTCTTCTTAGAAAAAAAAAAAAATGTTATAGACTTGAAATCTAAAATAAGGATTAAGTAAATGTATGTGTAAACTTACCTGTTTATTTGAAAGAACAAATTAAATCACTAGATGAATTAAATTTTTGTTTTCTATACCCAGTTATATTTATTTTGAATAGATCATTTCCTGACTATACTAAGCATGTGAACGTTGCCTTTAGAGGTACAATTAATGAACTAAGGAAATGATTTATATCAAATAACTTAAATATGTTTCCAGGCATCTGTCTATTCACTGGTGGCCAGCTCTCACCTCAAGTCTAAAAGAAAAAAAGGAATGCTAAATATGTTGGCTGTCGATGATGTTGAAGGAGGCATGTAAGAAAAGTTTTATATAGCTCTTCCCATTATAAAACTTTCCAGGACCCAGTTTTTATAAAGTTACACGTATAATATAGTAACAACCATACTCCTAAGTAAATGAAAACAAAAGTCCACAAAAGCACATCTGTATTGATATACACAGCAGATTTATTCATAATTACCAAAAATGCAGAATCCAAATATCCATTGGTGACTCACTGGGGTACATCGATCCATTGAGTTACTACTCAACAATAGAAAGATCATACTACTGCAAAATGTAACCATGTGAAAGAATCTCAAAAATGGCAGGAAATTTGAACAAAACATGTAGAAAAGGGTAAGACTGTAATATGATTTTAAAAGGGGGGTGGGGTGACTGGGTGGCATAGTCAGTTAAGCGTCCACTTCTGCTCAGGTTACGATCTTGTGGTTCATGGGTTTGAGCCCCTAGTTGGGATCTGTGCTGACAGCTCGGAGACTGGAGGCTGCTTCAGATTCTGTGTCTCCCTGTCTCTCTGCCCCTCCCTTGCTCACTCTCTGTCTCTCTCTTTCTCAAAAATAAACATTTAAAGAAAACTATAATGCCATTTAATTAAGTTTCTCTATGACAAAACCATAGGAAAAAGACATCCTATCACTGTTTCCCAGGGCCTGGGTTTGGGGAGAGAAAATTACCTATGAAAAACATGAAGAAACTTTTTGAGGTTTCAGAAATATTCTGCATCTTGATTGCAGATGTGGTTATGTCACTGCATGTATTTGTTTAAACTCACTGATTTGTACACTTTTAAAAAAGTGGATTTTACTGAGTTTAAATATCTCAACCTGTCTATATTTAAAGAAAAAAGAAAAGAGATGAAAAGAAAAAAGAAAGCAAAACCACACAAACCAATGAACAAGGAAAGTCATCAATTCAAAAATAAAAATTCTAGGGAATATTTTCCTAGAATATTTAAATATAGCAAGGACAAAACACATAAAACCAACTACACAAATGTAAATTTTTTTAGAGTTGGTCTGCAAACTGTAATGAAATGAAGCCAAATTAAAAAAAAAAATTAAGCTTCATTCCATACATTCAAATAAGAGTAGCTTTTGTATGTATCAGATTTGTTAAGGTTTAGTGTCATTAGGTAAATAACCTCCTCTATTGTAGATGAATTTATTTTAAAAGCAATACCTTCAGGGGGCGCCTGTGTGGCTCAGTCGATTGGGCATCCGACTTCAGCTCAGGTCACGATCTCGCGGTCCGCGAGTTCGAGCCCCGCGTCAGGCTCTGGGCTGATGGCTCAGAGCCTGGAGCCTGCTTCGGATTCTGTGTCTCCCTCTCTCTCGGCCCCTCCCCCGTTCATGCTCTGTCTCTCTCTGTCTCAAAAATAAATAAACGTTTAAAAAAATTTTTTTTAAATAAAAAAAAATAAAAACAATACTTTCTTTCCCCATTTAAAGTAAAGGCCTTCATGATTTTAGTAAAGTTACTGAATTATTTCCCAGATAGTATGACCTCACCTGTCAATTTCCAGTGCACTTAGAAAGGAAAGAAAGAAAGAAAGAAAGAAAGAAAGAAAGAAAGAAAGAAGAAAGAAAGAAAGAAAGAAAGAAAGAAAGAAAGTTATATGGTAGGTAAAGTTTTACCTCTCTGTTCAACGTAAGTCATCCTTTATTAATTTAAGCTGTAACAAAAATTAAGTTCACAAAAAACTTTTCTAAGTTTGAAAACAGGCACAAAAATAATGAGCACATTTTTGATATCCAAGCTCCATATCCAAGGTTTTAGGACAGAGTTAGTGTATTTCATTCATTCATTCATTCATTCATTCATTCATTCATTCAGTAATAGCTCTTCAATAGCTAATCTGTGATCTGTGACCATGTATAGTAGTCCTTGCTCTAGATATTACACTCACAGTGACAACCAGAACCTCTGGTGGGGGCCATGTCCCAGTACGAGGTGACAGAGAACAAATTAGAATGTACTGTTTAGCACACAAGATTGTTTAGAAGCATAATTTGAATATGTTGTAAATAAGCAGGATAATTGGATGGAAAGGACCTGGGAAGAGAGTTTTCGACGCTGTTTGCAATTCACTCTGAAGAGTTAGGGCTTGGGCTGGGCATTTTCGAAAAGCACAATGAAGTCATATTTCTTGAAATGTCAGTGCGATGTAGGGAATAGCTGGAGCGAACTCACGTAGGAACTTTTAAGTGATGGTTAAAAGTCTGGATTTAATTCCAAATTCAGTGAGAAGCAAATGAAGGAGTTCAAATATGGTAGAAGTGTGATCTCAATTATGTTTTAAGATGTCTACTCTGCTGTGTGTGGATAGTTTGTAATGTCCAGGAGGGAATTGCAACTATCATTTGAGATAAGAGGCCATTTTAGATCATTTTAGATCAGTGTCTCAGTTTGTTCATGTAAGGGGTGTTCACTGCTTGTGCAAAAGTTCTAGCAGTGGAGGTGGAGGGAAGTTTTTAGATAGGGGTGCATCTTAGTTAACTTTACTGTCAACTAAACTGTTGGATATCTTCCTTAAGATTTTGTGGGAGATTTTGTGGAGAGCAACAGGCATAGCTTTCTAAATTTGGGTCATTGATTTTTGCATGTTATTTAAAAACATGGGGCTAATTAAAAGAACTGCTCTGAATGACAGCAGATTGTGACAATGAAAATTAGAAGACTATGAGTTATATAAAACAAGGCTTATTTTTTCCAGGATGTTCAAATGGACCAAGAGTGTTAACTCATATTAGTACCTGTTACAGAGGATTGGGAGGCAGCAGAGAATAATAGTGCCTACAATTTCCCAGTGAATAGGGAAAACAATCAAATATGTTTGCATATTTAAAAATCAAAAGCTTTTTAAAGTAAATTGTATTTCTTATTGAAATTTTATTTTGGAATATTAGGTTTTTGGTAAGAGCATAAAATTTTTGTGGCTCAATGTTAAAAAAAAACTTCCCCAAGTATACATAATAAAAGGTAAGATAATATTAAAAGTAAGATACTTCCATAATTGTGTTTAGAGATTTGCTGTAAATAAGGTCCTTGCTGTTATGTGCATAATGATTGTACTCTAGTTGATAAAACTTGTTTCCTATGGGAATATAGGTTAGCAAGTCTGTTTTTTGTTGTACGTGCTATACGTATATACTGAAATTGAACAATTAAAAAATGGATATTGGTTGGAAACAGGTTTCTGTTGGAGTTAAAGTTGACATGTAAACAGGGAAAGGGATCTAGAATGATCTATGTGGTACTGCAATAGACTTGATGGCATTGGTATGAACTCATGTTTAGCTTATTGTAGATACAGATGGTTACATATAGAGCTTTTTATAGATACGTTTATATAGAGCATTAATACGCACACATGTATGTCATTACTTTGCTAGCTGAAAGGGTTTAGAAGCAAGGACATCCAAGTAGCAACAAGCATATCTTGAACCTAGATCTTAGGGCTTTTTTTTATGTTTATTTATTTATTTTGAAAGAGAGAGTGACTTGGGGGTGAGGGTGAGGGACAGAGAGAGAGAGAGAAACTCAGAATCCCAAGCAGGCTCTGCACTGTTGCTGTCAGCACAGAGCCCAAGGCCGGCTCACAAACCGTGAGATCATGACCTGAGCCAAAATCAAGAGTTGAATGCTTAACCAACTGAGCCACTCAGGCATTCCCAGATCTTAGGTTTTAATGCCATTCTCTAATAAAAGAAGCTAAGGCTCCTTGGAGAAATGTCTGATTCTAATACCTGAGGCAGAAAATATTCAAGATGAGGCTGGAACATCTTGCTGTGCCAGAAAGTAGAGAACTTCCCCTACAACCCAAAACCAAACAAACAGAAAACCTACATTAAAGAGGATATGGCAAAGTAAAATAGCCAAATGACATATTCTCTAATGGCCAAAGTGAGAAAACTGTGAGCAACAAAATAAATAATGTAGTATTGGGTTATAACCCACAATATAAAATGATATTTATGAGTCCATGGTAATATAAACAACTGACTGAATAAATAAAAAAGAATTGGAGAAGTGGCAAATTTCCCATGCAAAAAAGTCCAGATAATTTATGTAGATACTGTGCTTTAAAGTATGGGAAGCCTAATTCCCCACTCCTTCAGTGTTCGCTGGGCATAGTGACTGTCTTCTAATGAGTACAGATAAAAAAGAAGAGTTACTTTACAGTAGAAAACTCTGACAAACACCACCTAATCCAGGTGATCAAAGTCAACACCAACAATGAAAAATTATGTTGATGCCCTGGTATCATCATCATACACCACATATGATATGATAAAAATGGCACTTTACCTCTGTAGTATTCCCCTCCAAACCTATAAACCCAGTAAGCCATGATACAGCAGGAGCAGCAGCAACAACAACAACAACAACAAAATAACACACCAGAAAAATTCAGGTTGGTAGGCCCTCTACAAAATACATGACCTCAAGACAATCAAGTCATCTGAGACAAGGAAGTCTGCCATATGTCCCAACAAAGAGAAACCTAAGACCAGATGACTGAATGTAACATGATATCCTAGGCATGATAGAGAAACTGCAAAAGTTGTTAGGCTAAGCTAATGAAATTTGAATAAAGTATGGACTATTATCATCTATTAATCATAATAAATATACTAACAAGATTTTTTTAAAGGGGGAAGTTAGACACAGAGTATGTGGAAACTCTCTATATTATCTTTCCAAAGGAAATATAAAACTCTTTTTTAAAGAATCTGTGAAAAATATCAACAGAAAATTTTTAAAAAATGAGTCTTATTTTTTTAGGATATTTGCTCCACAGTATAATTGAAAAATGAAGTCCTCCTTCTAGCACATCTTCTTCATCTCTGTGCACCAGACTTTAAATTTCTTACATTTTGACACCTTTAAAAAGATTTTGCTAATCTTCTATATTTGCTTACTGTTCCCTAACAACCTACCTCATATCTAGTGGTTTGAAACAGTAACCGTTTATAATTATTGTGAATCTATGTCCAGCTGTGTGGCTCTTTTGGTCATGCCTAGCCGAGCTCTCTCGTATATCCACTGACAGCTGAATGGCTCTGCTCTGGGAGTCAGCCTGGTATTGGCTGCTTTGATTATCTCCCATGTTATCTTATTTTTCAGAAGGCTAGTCTAGTTTTGCTTACATGGTTGTATCACCAAGTTCTTGCAGAGAAGGAGGAACCATGCAAGGCCTGGGCTCAAGCTGGCACATCACTTCCGTCACATCGCATTGACCAAAGTAATCACTAAACTAGTACATATTCGAGGAGCTGGAAAAGAAACTTTACCTACTACTGGGAGAAGCTGCAAAATCACACTGGGGACATGGATAGAGGTAAAGAAATAATTGTGGCCATATGACTATCTACTACACCCCTCATTGGAAGTCATCCTTTATGTTTGAATTTCTGGAACCCTTTGTCACTGACCTTCTATTACATTTTCTGCTAGATTTAAAATCAAGGGATACGTATAGTACCTTCATTGTTTTATAGGTCAGTATATTTCTTTATAAATTAGTAGTTGAGTAAATGTTAAATTTTTAAAATGCAGGATTATGGTATATTTTTGTAATTTCCTCAAGATACTAAAAATATCAAACACTTTTCACCAATAATAGAACTTCAGCGTAAAGCAGCTTCAGTATGATCCTTTCACCATTACATAAAGGAGAAAATCCCTGTCTCTTTGATCTTGGTATATTATTTTCAGTATGGTAATAGTTGTTATTGTACTAAGCCCAAACTCTATTATCTAAATAGGGAAAAATCCCACATATAACTTTAATAATTTGAATTGAAAAATAAATAAGGATCAGACCAATACACTATTTAAGCATCATTCTCTACCATAGTTGAACATCTGAATGATTATTTAGCTTCCCAATTCCATTTCCTGGAATACAATTTATGATTAAATTAGACTGGAACCAAGTGGCAGAACCATAAATAGAAAGATAAGGAATTTCACCTTGAACCAGTTCAACCATTTGTCAGCCATAACATACATGTCAATTATTCATGTATCAGTTTATAAATCACTTATGGTAGCAATTTAGAAGTCATGGCTGTGTGAGAAATTAAATTACCAAAAAAATGACAAGAAGGAGGATACATGTTTTTAAGTATTTTTAAAGATTTTTTTTTCTGATTTTATAAGATTAAGATCCCTTTTATCATATTATAGTCCTTTAATGCTCAGACTAGTATTAGCTTGCTAGCTCTGGTCCAAATGATGATTAATTTAATGGATTATTAAACATTAGCAAATTCCAACTGTGTTAACTCTATAATTATTCTATATCCAGTGGAGAGGTTGTTGGCTAAATATCTGAAAGGCTTATGGTGTCAGTAGAAATGAATGCCTAACCTAGTGTCATATTTGTATTTACATTGCTAACTGATTGTACAAATATCTTTTGCTGACCAAGCAAAGAAACTGTCATTCGTATTAAAATGAACTGTTAGAATCTAGAAAAATTGAACTGGATAATGAATAACATCCTGAATATCTCTTCAATTGTTATGAGTAATTATAATAGAATTTTCTGGCACATGGCAGCTTCTTACAAAATTAGTAATGATTAAGTTGTTTTGTCATATAGGATGATAAAATGGACACTACTTCTGGTTATCATAGAAAGGTAGAAAAGGTCCTTAGAATTCATTTAAAATATATTCTGTTTCTCATGATGACAAGAAGAAAATAAAAGGAACTTAAGAAGTCTTTATTTAAATTTAAAAGATAAAGGAAAACTTGTTTTGGTATTTTCATTCCAATGTAATTTGTTTAAAAAATTTCTATAACCATATGTCAGAAGATCTAATGCACAGAATATTTGCAATTTAAACTTTTATTTTGCACTCAGTTTTCCTTTGTTTTACTTGTCATGATAAATATCTTGGAATAAATTACATAATGTTGGAGTAAATATTTGCCTTGCCCAAAGTGTTAGAGAGCTGAAGACTAGTAATAGCTAACACAGACTAGTCTTAATTTTCTCTCCTGATGAGTGTATTGATTTTGTGATCAAGTATGATAAAGTCAGTTTTGTTTAATAGAAAAGTCGAGTTTTGAAAGAAATTCATATTAAACCCTGGTATACTGCTTACCTGGTTGGATGACCTTGAACTAGCTATTTAATCTCTGATTCTTGGTATAAACAGCAGTAAAATGTGGATACTGAAAACATTATCTTACCTAATGTATTTTGTTAGACCTTAATAAGAAGTTTGCTGTGGAGAACAAAGGAGATGTTATATTTTAAAGTCCCTCCTAAAATTGAAAGCTTTAAATGAATATTAGTTTTCTATATCCATATTATTGATATGTATCCTTGCATGTCCCATATTTTCTGTCATTTTCATCCAATTATAAAACTTCTGAACTGAGGGCATCTGGTGGGCTCAGTCGGTTGAGTGTGTGACTTCAGCTCATGTCACGATCTCATGGTTTGTGAGTTTGAGCCCTGCAGTTGGGCTCTATGCTGATAGCTCAGAGCCTAGAACCTGCTTCAGATTCTGTGTCTCCCCCTGTCTCTGCCCCTACCCCACTCACAGTCTCTCTCTCTCTGTCTCTCTCTCTCAAAAATAAAATAAACATTAAAAATTTTGAAAAAAAAAACTTCTGAACTGATAGCTATTGTGCAGATTTTATCAATATAACTACTTTTATTTCAAAGAAAATGAAATTAACCCCCCTTTCTAAGCTTCCAATAGTTTATTTGTCCCTAAGATCCCACTTATGAAGTGTCTACATTTTAATCATATGCTAAAGACTATGGTTTGGAACTTTGAAAATTATTTCAGTGTTGCTGCTGATATTCTTACCCTTGATAAAGTCCAAAGTAAAAATAAACACTTAAGTGTCTAAATATTTTTCAAAGTATATTTTCTCTTTTCCTTACAATGAGATGACATGTAAGTTGAGTATCACTTTAAAAAATTTTTCAAGTTAATTTGACTCATAACAAACTTAATTTATTTAAAAAGTGCTGGTTCCATTTCTTCTCTTCCTTCTTAAATTAATAAATTCAAAATAAAGTTGTTTTATTTGGAATTGATGCTTTTTAAGGCTAGAAAAAAGTGCCAAGCTTTGTAGAATGATTGGGCTAAATTTCTGTAATTTTGTAGAAAAGAAAGATTTTTTATTGAACTTATTTATTAATTATTTGCTCAAGGAAGGGAAAAATTAGAAGAATGTATTTGTTGTATGCTTTAAATTTACACATTTATCAGAGTTATGACTATTTAAAAAAACTGATAGCTTTGTTTTGTTTTGTTTAAGGATGAATATTGTCCTTAGAGAATATAACTTCTCTTAATAATATTGATATTTGAAGACCAGGGACAGACAGACAATTTTGATTCTCTCTCTCTCCCTTCTACCTCTCTTTTTCCCTCCACCCCCCTCTCTTTCCCTGTTTCTGTTCTATATCTACAGCATCTCAATTCTGAACTAATAGACATTTCTGATGTACTCATCAGTGAGTTAATTTTTTTAATATAATTTTATTGTCAAGTTAGCTAATATACAGTATACACAGTGTGCTCTTGGCTTCGGATCCCATGATTCGTTGCTTCCATACAACACCCAGTGCTATCCCAAAAAGTACCCTCCTCAATGACAATCACCCATTTTCCCCTTTCCGCCTCCTTATCAATGCTCAGTTTGTTCTCTGTATTTCAGAGTCTCTTATGGTTTGCCTCCCTCTCTGACACTATTTTTATCCCTTCCCTCCCCCCATGGTCTTCTGCTAAATTCTCAAGTTCCACATATAAATGAAAATGTATGATATGTGTCTTTCTCTAACTAATTTATTTCACTTAGCATAGTACCCTCCAGTTCCATCCACATTGTTCCAAATGACAAGATTTCATTCTTTCTCATTGCTAAGCAGTATTCCATTGTATATATAAACAACATCTTCTTTATCCATTTGTTAGTTGATGGAAATTTGGACTCTATAATTTGGCTCTTGTCAAAACTGCTGCTATAAACATTGGGATACATGTGCCCCTATGCATCAGCACTATTGTATCCTTTGGATAAATTCCTACTAGTGCCATTGGTGGGTTGTAGGGTAATTCTATTTTTAATTTTTTGGAGACCTTCCACACTGTTTTCCAGAGTGGCTGCACCAATTTGCATTCCCACCAACAGTGCAAGAGAGTTCCATCTCTCCACATAGTTGTCAACATCTGTTGTTTCCTGAGTTATTAATTTTAGTCATTCTGACCAGTGTGAGATTGTATCTCAATGTAATTTTGATTTGTATTTACCTGATGATGAGTGATGTTATTTCATGTGTCTGTTGGCCATCTAGATGTCTTCTTTGGAAAAGTGTCTTTTCATGTCTTCTGCCCATTTCTTTACTGGATAATTTGTTTTCCAGGTGTTGAATTTGGTAAATTCTTTATAGATTTTGTATAGTAACCCTTTACCCGATATGTCATTTGCAAATATCTTCTCTCATTCTGTCCGTTGCCTTTTAGTTTTGTTGACTGTTTCCTTTGCAGTGCAGAAGCTTTTTAACCTAATGAGGTCCCAATAGTTCAGTTTTGCTTTTATTTTCCTTGCCTTTAGACATGTGTTGAGTAAGGAGTTGCTGTGGCTGAGGTCAAAGAGGTTGTTTCCTGTTTTCTCTTCTAGAGTTTTGATGGTTTCCTGTCTCACATTTAGGTCTTTCACCAATTTTGAGTTTATTTTTGTGTATGGTATAAGAAAGTGGTCCAGTTTCACTTTTCTGCATGTTGCAGTCCAGTTCTCCCAGTACCATTTATTGAAGAGATTGTCTTTTTTTCCATCAGATGATCTTTCCTGCTTTGTCACAGATTAGTTGGCCGTACATTTGGGGGTCCCATTCTGGGTTCTCTATTATATTCTATTGGTCTATGTGTCTGTTTTTGTACCAGTACCATACTGTCTTAATAATTACAGCTTTGTAGTAGAGGCTAAAGTCTGGGATTGTGATGCCTCTCGCTTTGGTTTTCATTTCAACTTTACTTTGGCTATTTGGGGTCTTTCGTGGTTCCATACAAGTTTTAGCATTGTTTTTTCTAGCTCTGAAAAGAATGCCAGTGCAATTTTGATTGGGATTGGATTGAATGTGTAGATTGCTTTAGGTTGTATTGACATTTTAACAATATTTGTTCTTCCAATCCATGAGCATGGGATGTTTCTCCATTTCTTTGTGTCTGATTCAATTTGTTTCATAAGTTTTCTATAGCTTTCAGCATACAGATCTTTTACACCTTTAGTTAGGTTTATTCCTAGGTATTTTACGGTTCTTGGTGCAATTGTAAATGGGATCAGTTTCTTGATTTGTCTTTCTGTTGCTTCATTATTGTATAGAAATTGAAAATTTCATACAATAATGAAAAATTCAACCAATATCTGTATATTGATTTTGTGTCCTGTGACTTTGCTGAATTCATGTACTAGTTCTAGTAGCTTTTTAATGGAGTCTTTCAGGTTTTCCATGTAGAGTATCATGTCATGTGCAAAGAGTGAAAGTTTGACTTCTTCTTTGCAAATTTGGACACATTTTATTTCATTTTGTTGTCTGATTGCTGAGGCTAGGACTTCCAACACTATGTTAAACAACAGTGGTGAGAGTGGACATAACTGTCATGTTCCTGATCTCAGGGTTTGGAAAGCTCTCAGTTTTTCCCCACTGAGGATGTTATTAGCTGTGGACTTTTCATACATGGCTTTCATGGTGTTAAGTTATGTTTCTTCTATCCCGACTTTTTTGAGGGTTTTTATTAAGAAACAATGCTGCATTTTGTCACATGCTTTTTCTGCATCTATTGACGGGATCATATGGTTCTTATCTTTTCTTTTATTAATGTGATGTATCACACTGTTTGATTTCTGCATATTGAATCAGCCCTGCAGCCCAGGAATGAATCCCACTTAATCATGTTGAATGATTCTTTTAACATACTGTTGAATTCGATTGCTAGTATCTTGTTGAGAATTTTTGCATCCATGTTCATCAGGGATATTGGCCTGTAAGTCTCCTTATTGATGGGGCCTCTGTCTGGTTTGGGAATCAAGGTAATGCTGACTTCATAGAATGAGTCCAGAAGCTTTCCTTCCATTTCTACTTTTTAGATCAGCTTGTGAAGGATCAGCTTGTGAAGGATACCTCTGCTTCAAATGTCTGGTAGGATTTCCCTGGGAAGCCATCTGGCCCAGGACCATTATTTGTTGGAAGATTTTTGATAACAGATTCAATTTCTTCTCTGGTTATGGATCTGTTCAAATTTTCTGTTTCTTCCTGTTTGAGGTTTGGTAGTGTGTGAGTGTCTAGGAATTTGTCCATTTTTTCCAGGTTGTCCAGTTTTTTGGAATATAATTTTTCATAGTATTCTCTAATAATTGTGGATTTGGTTGTGATCTTTCCTCATTCATTTGTGATTTTATCTACTAGGGTTCTCTTTTCTTTTTGAGAAGTCTGGCTAGGGGTTTATTAATTTTTTTTTTCAAAAAAACAGCTCTTAAATTCATTGATATGTTCTACTGTTTTTGTTTTGTTTTGTTTTGTGTTTGGATTCTATATTGTTTAATTCTCCTCTGATCTTTATTATTTCTCTTCTACTGCTGGCTTTTGGGTTTCTTTGCTGTTCTCCTTCTAGTTCCTTTAGGTGTGCTATTAGGTTTTGTATTGGGGATTTTTCTTGAATCATGAGATAAACCTGGATTGCAATGTATTTTCCTCTTCTGACTGCCTTTGCTATATCTCAAAGGGTTTAGACTATTGTGTTTTCATTTTTATTTGCTTTCATATATGTTTTAATTTCTTCTTTAATGCCTGGCTGGCCCATTCATTATTTCATAGGATGTTCTCTAACCTCCATGCATTTGGAGGATTTCCAAATTTTTTCTTGTGGTTGTTTTCAAGTTTAATAGTGTTGTAATCTAAAAATATGTACGGTAAGATTTCAGTTCTTTTATATTTATTGAGGGCAGTTTGGTGACCTAGTATATGATCTATCTTGGAGAATGTTCCATGTGCACTTGAGAAGAATGGGTATTCTATTGCTTTTGGATGAAACGTTCTGAATATATCTGTCAAGTCCATCTAGTCCAGTGTATCATTCAAGGCCATTGTTTCTTTATTGATTTTATGCCTAGATGATCTGTCCATTGTTGTAAGTGGAGTATTACAGTCCCCTGCAATTACCACATTCTCATCAATACAATTGCTTATGTTTGTGATTAATTGATTTATATATTTGGATTTTTCAAGTTGGGGGCATGAACATTTATAATTGATAGCTCTTCTTGATGGAAAGACACTGTAATTATGATATAATGCCCTTCATCATCTCTTGTTACAGGCGCTAGCTTAAAATCTAGTTTGTCTGATATAAATATGGCTACTCCAGCTTTCTTTTGACTTCTAATAGCATGATAGGTAGTTCTCTATCCCCTCACTTTCAATCTGAAAGTGTCCTCATGTCTAAAATGAGTCTTACAGACAGCATATAGATGTATCTTGTTTTTTAAATCCATTATGGTACTCTATGTCTTTTGAACGGGCATTTAGTCCATTTACATTCAGAGTTATTATTGAAATATATGGATTTAGTGTCATTGTATTATCTGTAGGCTTTATGCTTGTGATGATGTCTCTGCTCCTTTGTAGTCTTTGCAGCATTACACTCACAGAGCACCCCCTTGGGATCTCTTGTAGGGCTGGTTTAGCAGTCATGAACTCCTTCAGTTTTTGTCTGGGAAAGCCTTTATCTCTCCTTCTATCCTGAATGACAGCTTTGCTGGAGAAAGAATTCCTGGTTGTATATTTTTCCTATTCAGCACTTTGAATATTTCCTGCTACTCTCTTCTGGCCTGCTAAGTTTCAGTGGACAGGTCTGCTATTACCCTCATGTGTCTACCCTTGTAGCTTAAGGCCTTTTTGTCCCTAGCTGCTTTCAGAATTCTCTCTTTATCTTTGTATTTTGCCAGTTTCACCAGGAAATTCCATGGAGAACACCTATTCTTTTTGATTCTGAAGGGGGTTCTCTGTGCCTTCTGGGTTTGGAGGTCTGCTTCCTTCCCCAGATTAGGGAATTCTCAGCTGTAATTTGTTCAAGTAAACCTTCTGCCTCTTTCTCTCTCTCTCTTCTTCTGGAACTCCTATCATATGGAAATTATTATGTGTCATTGAATTGCTTAGTTCTCTAATTCTCCCCTTGTGGTCTAGTATGTTTTTTACCTCTTTTTTTTCCTTGCCTTCACCATTTTCCATAATTTTATCTTCTATTTCACTTATTCTCCCCTCTGCTTCCTCCATCCTTGCTGTCACTGCATCTATTTTGTACCTTATTTATAACATTTCTTAATTAGTCATGACTATTATTTAGTTCCTTGATCTCTGTAGCAATAGATTCTCTGCTGTTTTGTATGCTTTTTTCAAGCCCACCTATTAATCATAAGACTATTATTCTAAATTCTTGATCAGATATATTGTTTATATCTGTTTTGAGGAATTCTCTAGCTGTCATTTCTTCCTGGAATTTCTTTTGAAGAGAATTCTTCCATTTTATGATTTTGGCCAGTTTGCTGTCCTTTTGGTGTTTTAGTAGCTTATTATGTGTCCTGCACCTGCGAGCACTACTATATTAAAAAGGGGTCATATACTCTTCAGGGCCTGGACCTTCAGGAGGTGGTTTTGGAGTGGGTTGTGTGCTCTCTGTTGTGGCTCTGGTTGCTTTATCTCCCTAGTCATAATCATGCTTTGCACCTTCTACCAGATGTGCTTTGATTTGTTGGTTGAATAATCCTGGAAAAAATTTATAAAGGGGGTGATGGTGGAAGAAGGCTTATTCCATACAAAGAGAGAAATGACATGGTGGGGAAAAAGAAAAAAAAATGACCAGGCAGAGACTCAGAGAAACTATACAGCTTAATCCAGAGATGGAGGGGAAAATAAAGTAGAAGGAGATGAAGAAGAGGTGTAAAAAATTAGATTAAAAATGCCTGCTTAGGGGCGTGTGGGTGGCTCAGTCGGTTGAGTGTCCGACTTCGGCTCAGGTCATGATCTCGTGGTCCGTGAGTGTGCTGACCACTCAGAGCCTGGAGCCTGTTTCAGATTCTGTGTCTCCCTCTCTCTTTGGCCCTCCCCCGTTCATGCTCTGTCTCTCTCTGTCTCAAAAATAAATAAACGTTAAAAATTTTTTTAAAAATGCCTGCTTTAACAAACTAACAACCAGAATAGAGAAGGGAAGAAATAAGAGGAAGAAAAGGAAGGAAAAATATATATAAAATAAGAATTGACCAAGAATCAAATCAGAAAATGCAAAAACGCTGTACAGATATCTGATGCTGCCTTGGAACCAGTAGCTGTGCTGGTCTGGTTAGGTCAGTGTAAATCTTGCTCTGGTTTACCAGTCTCTCCTCCCCAGACTGGGTGACCCAAACCACTCTGTTCAGATCATCCTCACAGTACTGCGTGAACTTGAGCAGGCCAGTTTGACCCACTCCTCAGTCTCCTGCACCTCCCAGGAGCTCATCTGGGATTCATACCCTGATGTTTTAAAGGATCCCACTCCATGTACCCTGGTTCCAGGGAAGTGTCAGTCAACCCAGCTGACTAAGGGCTTCTCGCTGGTGGGTGTCAGCAGGGTCTTTTGTCCTTGGAGTGGCTCTATACCTTCTTACCACAGCATTCAAGGGAGGGACTGCTCTCTTTGACTGAGCCTCTGAGTTCACTACCAAGCCTAGGGCTGGCTTCCCTCCTTTCCAGGTGTGTTCAGGGTGGCAGGCACCAGTCCACAGAAAGCCCTACAACCTGGATCATGTTAGAAGTTGGTTCTTACTCTGTTCCCCCCACTCCCAAGTCCATGGTTTTTCTCTTGTCCAAACACAATCCTACACTTCCACAGCCTCTCTTTCTCTTCATTTTCTCTCTCCACAGGAAGGGATTCCTCCTCCCTATGCCTATGCTGCCCATTTTATCTCTCCCAATTTACAATCACGCACCCATGGCCCACCAAGTTGTTCCCATGGACCCCTGTAGATGTTTCTGTCACTCTGTAGCCTGGATTCCTGGAATTCCAAATATTCTGTTCTCAATACTGCTATGTTTAAAGGACGAAGAAACTTTGGGTCTCCCTACTTCTCTGCCATGTTGACTCCTCTCCAGTGAGTTAATTTTTATAATAAAAAATACCAAACTTTTAAGACTATTTAGATTATGTTATAAAAGAGACTTTGAGAAATAAAATGCATTTTGAGTTATTTTTTTCTATTTGGAAAAATTTAAAGATCAAAGTTTTATTTATGTGAGTATAGTTTCTTTTATTTTTCTACTTCTCATGAGATTGGAAAGTAATATTATTTTTACCTACACTAAGAGAGTATTAGCAGGTGTGACAATTGAAATCTGTTATAAAAAGCACAGGAGCAGGATTTACTAGATTGTTTTGATAAAAAGGTTTCCATATTTGCTTTTATTCATCCTTACTTTTGAAAAATTTTCCAGAAGTCAATTTTGTTTTTTCAATTCCACAGTCCTAGAACAATTGAGCACTGGACTGTGAAGTTGTAACTACTTTTCTTCATTTTCCAATACACCAATACACACAAGTTAGACAAGGTTCTTAACATTCTTTCTCCAATAAAATCTAAGTTGAACTACTGTGTGTGAAATGCTACTATTATAAGAGGTCCTGCTCTATGGAGGGCAGACAAGCATGAAACTAGATTTTTTTCAGCTTTCATTTATTACTTACTAAGAAAAAATGTCTAGAGAGGTAAAAAGTTCCCCTGATATGCAAATTTCTAGTTATTGATCAACAATTTAGACTATTTTCTAAATTGAGAATTGAAGGTTTTAATTATAATTAAATTTATTCTAAATATATAACACTTAATTAAATATAAATAAACACACATGTATATACTCTGTG
The DNA here is from genome assembly GCF_016509475.1 of Prionailurus bengalensis. Taxonomy (NCBI): domain Eukaryota; kingdom Metazoa; phylum Chordata; class Mammalia; order Carnivora; family Felidae; genus Prionailurus; species Prionailurus bengalensis. The sequence goes on along the minus strand of NC_057343.1, from coordinate 149,003,888 downwards.
TTCTAATTATTCTTTAATGTAAGTGGCACAAGTGATTCTGTAGCTTAACCTGCAATACTTTTGTAAACAATCAGATTCCAGAGGAGTGCAAAACAATGAATGGTGTCATCAATGTTTTTTTCTGCACAAATACTCTAAAAATGTATAACTTGCCCAAAAGAAGTTTGGGCATTGGCTTCAGCTCCTGAGAGGTAACCTATAAGCTCTTGGAATGTCCTACCTAATTAAAGAATCCTTGTTTACCTGGAGGCTTGGGCCATTCCTGATAATCTGTACTAACAACGTGATTTATGGTGGGGAGTCTTTGGCCACATGGTATCAGCTGTACCTCTGGAGGGAATGGAGTATGAGTTCAGCAACAAAAGTAGTTAACCATATCTATGTGACCCATTTCCAATAAAACTCTGGACACTAAGACTCAGGTGCATCTCTCTGTCAGTACTCTATGTGTATTACTACACATCATTGCTGGGAAAAATGGGTGCTGTCTGCACAGTGCCACTGGGAGAGGACAACTGGAAGCTCCAATGTCCTGGTGTCTCCAGGACTCTGCCCTGTGTGCATATTTCCTCTGTGGTGTTAACTTATCCTTTTGTTGTAATCAATCATAACCATGAGTATAATGGCTTTTCTGAGTTCTGTGAGTACTTCTAGTGAATAATTAATCTTGCCTATAGTCTTGGGAATTCCAAAACTTGTGGTTGGTATTGAGAAGTGAGAATGGTTTGGGGACCTCCAGAACTTCACAAAGGCAATTAAAGTAGGCAAATTAAAATTGTTTAAATAATCAGTATCATTTTAACTGAACTAATTATGTCATTCTTAATTTCTTCAAAATTTTCTAAATTTTATTTAGGTATATTTATTAAGGAACTACGCTGTGTAAGTTACTACATATATAAAGTCCTCAAGATGGTACAATCAACTGAAAATCATCCAAATTTCCATGAAACAGTGTCTGTATTGTGATGATGTCTATGATTCAGGGTCATATCTGTCTTGTCTACTGCTGTATCCCTAATACCTAATACAATACTTGGCACTAAATCCTCATATATTGTTTTAGTCTGTTTGGGCTGCTGTAACAAAAATACCATAGACTGGGTGGCTTAAGCAATAAATATTTATTTCTCATAGGTTTAGAGGCTGGAAGTCTAGGATCAAGGAGCTAGTAGATTGAGTTTTTGGTGAGAGTCTGCTTTCTGCCTCACATGGCTGTCAACTCACTGTGTGCTTCTCATGTGGCAGAAGAGGCTAGAGAACGCTGGGAGGTTTTTTTTGTTTGTTCTTTTTGTTTGTTTTGTTTTGTTTTGTTTTGTTTTTGTCTCTGTTTGTGTCTGTGTTTGTTTTTTTAGTACACTAATTCCATTCATGAGGGCCTTACCTTCATGATCTAATCACCTCCTGAAGGCTCCATCTTCTGACACTATCACATTAAAGATTAGGATCTCATCATATGAATTTAGGGGGACAGGAATATTAAGTCATAATAGATAGATGGAACCAGAACTGAATTTTTGTAAATTAATTTTTCAGACATACGAAGTTCAAAGAATCTATGCTACATCTATCTAATTATGTCCAGATGACAGTTGTATGTATTGGTACTAAGATCAACATGGAAATAAAAATTGCAAAACAAGTCGTGAGATACTTGAACACCTACATGTAAAGGATGGATAGATATGGATGAGGCTATCCTGTCAAAGTATACAGATGAAAAAGAATTTGGGTAAATTGCTGGGAATAGGCATTGGTGTCCATTGTTTGTTCCTCTGTTTCTTTGATATTTGAAATTCAAAATTAAAAAAAAAGTCTGCTAGGTCATAATATTTATTTTTATGTACCATAGAATTTCAAAGTACTCTATTGAAGTCTCCTGCTCCAGTTTTTATTCAGAAGTAATATCACACCATATCTCTGAAGCTAAGACATCACCTACTTGGGTTGGGGAAAGTGAGGAGAGGCACAAGAAACATTCTTCATCAATATCTTTCCAAATTCTCTATTTTTTATACCTTGATGAATTGTAGGTCTTAGAAATAATTCACTGTAAGAACAGGCAGAATTAATAACCCAATTGACCCTCTTAGTTAAGAGTGTGGATATTTAAGGCATTTAACTCTTTGATATTACAATCTAGGATGCAAGGCTAACACCAGTTAAAGAGGCAGTAATTCCACACATTTTATGTATGTAATCTTTAGTAAATATGGACTCAGTACACTGTCATGTATTTACATCAATCATCACTTCAGTCAGGCAGGTAAATTCAATACTTAGACATTGTATTGATTACAATCAATAAACATAATGAGAAAAAGACAGATATATAGTATACCAGGTTAGTATACTCTTGAAGTATGATGAAATATTTAGAGGAAGTATTACTTACTGATGCTACTGCAACAAAATTCACATGACATAAAATTAACTCTTTAATATGCAACAATTTAGTGGCATTTAGCACATTTGCAGTTTCTTATAATGACACTTCTATCCAGTTCCAAAATATCCACCATTCCAAAGTGAAGCTCCATAACCATTACATGGTTTCTCTCATTTTCCACTGACCCTCAAGCACAGCACCCATCAATGTGTATTTTATCTCTATTGATTTATATTTTTGTATATTTCATATAAATTGAATCATACACTATATGGCATTTTGTGCCTGGCTTTTATCACTTAGGATAATATTTTGGAGATTCATCCACACTGTAGCATGGATCAGTACTTTGTTTCTTTTTAAGGCTGAATAATATTTAATTGCAAGTATATACCACATTTTGTTTATCCATTCACCCATTGATAGATTTTTTAGGCTGTTTCTACCTTTTGGCTATTTTGGATAGTAATGCTATTAACATGCATATACATGTACTTGTTTGTGTATCTATTTTAAATTTTTTTGTGGGAGAGCATGTATAGATTTAATGGTGGAATTGTGGAGGTCATTTGGTAATTTTATGTTTGACTATTTGATGAACCATCAAACGGTTTTCCACAGTGACTATGGTTGTACCATTTTGGTTTCCCATCAGCAATGGACCTTTTGATTATAATCATCATAGTGGATATGATATGGTACCTCATTGAGCTTTTGATTGTCATTTCATCTTTTCATGTGCTTCTTGGCTATTTGTACATCTTACTTGGAAAAAGTCTATTTTAGTTACTTGCCTGTTTTTTAATTGGGTTGTGTTTTGTAATTAAGTTGTGAGAGTTATTTATACATTTTGGATAATAAATCCTTATCAGAAACAATCATATATTTCAAATATATTACCTCACATGTAAAGTCAAACTATGTTATGATGAGAGGCCTTAAAATTAGGAAACTTATTAAAATTTGGGCTTGTGTTTATGAAAAATAAATGGGTGGAGTTAGACTTATGAAATAGGTCTCATCCATCCTAAACATCCAATGAAGTCTTCCTAAACAAGAATTTTATCCAGGAAACTAATTTTTATTATATCCACGTTGGTTACTCCAATATAAGTATTTTTTTCCTGTTGATTCAGAATTTCTAATTATTTCCTGTTTAATCTTTGTTTTCTTGCTTCTGTACAAGTAAAAGAGCTTCTTATTTTCTCTGAGAACAGATGAGAAAGGAGTAAAAAGATTTTCATGCTTATGGCAATCTCACCTAACAAAAAACTCCTCCAACCCCACCACAATAAAGAAAGAAGAACAAATATCTGTTCTTACTTACTTTTCAAATAAGTTTTGTTATAATAATATTAATAATAAGAACAATGGTTTTATATGACACTTAAATTAGAATTATATATTGTACACAAGCTGTCCCTAAAAGCAAGCTTGGGAAAATCTTTAGCAAATAAAACTATGTTGTACTATGAAAAATAAACAACAATAAAAGTCATTTTAAAAGACACCACTTTTGTGACTACTCAAAAGACTGAAATATACCATAATTTTTATAAACATATAATTTCTATATTTGTTGATTTCTGTAATTTCCATTCCAAATATAACTATTCTACAATGTTTGTTTCAAAGGGATAAAAGAAAGAGAATACACACCTCACAGTCAGCAGTGTGATATGTCATTTCGGTGTTGTTCAGTTCAACAGAAAGCTGGAAAACTGGATTCATCCCAGGGCTTGCAGTCCGGAGCATCTTTTTTTTCTCTTCTTCTTTTTTTTTTTCTTTTAATTTAAAGAACAGCAGACTGCCACATGCAGCACCTCATTTGGATGTGTCTGGAATCCTGGAAGCTTGACTATCTTATGTTCCACTACAAATGGACCTTGAGAGCCTGTTGGGAAGTTCTAGTGGGGGAGTGCAGCTAATCCCATACCCTTGACCAAAGAACAATCTTCCTCTATCAGGAAAGATGGTCCTCTTCAACCAAGCCTGCAATTTCAGGAAGGATGTACAGGGAGTGGTGAGGGAGGAAGGGGACACCAGCCTAGCCAGTCACATCAGCCAAATTGACCCATGGGGTGACAGATGTTGCCAGATTGCCCTCACATCCTTTTTTTTTTTTTAAAGGTTTTGTATGTCTTGATTTCTAACCAGACAGCAACAACAGTGTGGTTTTGCCTTGAATATTTTAAAAGCAATAACCCAATTGTAGAAAGGAACTTATAATGATGATGCTTCTATAGTATTCCATGAAGTTTAATACTATAATATACTATTTGAATTTTAGTGGCAATTAAAATTGTTTTTTTAAAAATTATTTTATATAGAGCACATGAGTGGGGAGAGGGGCAGAGGGAGAGGATCTTAAGTAGACTCCATGCTCAGTGTGGACCCTGACGTGGGGCTCCATATCATGACCCTGGGATCATGACCTGAGCTGAAATCAAGAGTCCAACGCTCAACAAAAGACTGAGCCACCCAGGCACCCCTCAGAATTCTTATCCATAGAATTCATGTCTATTAACATGGGAATTAACTTTATTTACCATTATTATTTAAAGTAATGGAGTGTTAATAATTAGAAGTAAAATCTGGATGCCTGGGTGGCTCAGTCAGTTAAGTGTTCAACTTCGGCTCAAGTCATGATCTCAAGGTTCCTGAGTTTGAGCACTGCATTGGGCTCTGTGCTGACAGCGTGGAGCCTGGAACCTGCTTTGGATTCTGTCTCTCCTGCTCTCTCTGCCCCTCCCCCCGCTCACACTCTCTTACTCTCTGTCAAAAATAAATAAGCATCTTTCAATCCCTGTTGATTATTTTGAAATGATTTTTCAAATGCTGATATTTTTAAAACTGTACCATTAAATGTTCTGACTATTAATCCTCCCCAAAGCTATTTTGATTACACTGTTTTAATGACATACAAGGAAAGGTCCTGGATTTATTCTAGCACTGGTTCAATTTTCAATTAGTTACTTGCACTAATTAGATATGACACAATTTATTTCTGTGGCTTGTACTTTCACCTGTTTCCCTTCCTTTCATTCTTAACTCTATTTGCAATCTAGCAGAAAAAGCTCACCTGTTTTATCTATTCCTTTTGTTTAAATTTCATTGATTAAGAAATAGGATGTAAATTCACTGTAGCTAGCACCTCTATATTTCTAGCAAGAAATTCTGCCATTAGTTTTAAAAGATAAAGATAAAACTCACTTCCAAATGAAATCTGTTACCCATTTCAGACAGCTTCCTTATTAATCAACATCTAGACTCTTTATCTATTAAGCTTCTGTTTTATCCTCAAGACCTGTGTCATTTAGTTGTTAGAGGAGAATGTGAAATTTTCTATATGGATTGGTCTGAAAGGCTTATTACTGGTATTAGAGACTTAATTACCCCCTCAACATTCCTTCACTCCACCTGACTTACATAAGGATCAGCAAAAGGGGGAGGGGAGCATATTCACTTTTTCTCAGTATTACTTACTTGTAGGTTATCTTGCAATGCTTCAGAAGCCCTTATTATATTCACCTGATGAGAAACTAGCACAATTATGACAAAAATAGTCAATTATTTCTGTGTGTATAAGGAAAACAAAGCTTCCTTGTTTAAATGGTTCATTGTGATGGGGCTATGATCCTTTAGGAAGTCATATATATCTCAGTTGCCCACCAAGCCTAATGGAAACATTCAGCTGGAGACTAAGCATTTGCACAGCACAATCTAATCTTTGTGTCTTTATTTGAATCCCTCATCCAGGCAAGTATTCCCAGAAGCTACTCTGCAAATTCAGCCAGTGATTCTCAACCAGGTCACCCACCTGTATAAAAACATAGCCACTTTTGCAATGGCTCAACTGCACTGCGTCTCTGTATTAGTAATTAAAACAAAAATGCTTCCTTTAAAACTGCTTCTATAACTGAGGACTAAAGCAGGCTATAGTGGCCTACTTGCAACTTCTTTAGTCCATCTATTCTTCTATAAAGCATAATAAACTTACTGTAATTAAGTATAACTATCCCAAAGGTCTCTTCTGAGGATAATTTTAAAATTAATTAATTAATTAATTAATTAATGAGAGAGAGAGACAGTATGTGAGCAGGGAAGGAGCAGAGAGAGAGAGCGAGAGACACAGAATGATAAGCAGGCTACAGCCTCTGAGCTGTCAGCACACAGCCCGATGTGGGGCTCGAACTCACGAACTGTGAGATCACGACCTGAGCCTGTGAGATCACGACCTGAGCCGAAGTGGGACGCTCAACCCACTGAGTCCCCCAGGCACCCCTCTTCTGGGGATAACTTTTAAAGATTTTCTGTCTTTAGCAGGATGGGATTTTCTTCCAGTCTTTCTTTTTCTACTTCCTTCCTGAGGAAGGATATTTAGTATTCTATCTTCTGTAGTCGTCAATACCAAGTTTGGAGGAACAAAGCAAAATGTCAGATGTTGTGTAATCATAACGACAGTGGGTATTATGCCAAGAAGAATCGACACTGTCAGAATTAGCAGAAAAGTATGTTAGCCTACAGACTTTAATTTTCTCACTCTGAAGTTGCATCATGAGAAAGCGTCTCTTTAATCCCATCTTGCTTTTCTTCCTTTTAAAGACTACAAGATCTATAAACAGGAAAACCTGCATCTTCACTTCCACCTCGCACCCATATGACCAGATCCATGTAGCTGAGAATACGATGTAGACAATTGCCTGAAAGCTAGAACAAGAGGCTAAACAGAAGATGAGTCAGAATCATGAGTGGAAAACAAAAACAAAAACAAAAACAGTTGCAATGAGGGTGTATCTAAAGGGAGGAGTTAGAGATGAAAGACGTTTAGAAAACTTGTATTTTTATGATCTCATTGGTTTTGTAAAGCAGGTGCATCTGTGATTTCTCAAAGAATAATCAAGTGCAAGTTCACATGGTAATTTACAATCTTCAGCACCTTAGTTGTGATCTCATGAAAACCTTGATAAGTCATCTCATTAAATTCATATTTTAAACTTGCAATTGTGTTTAGTGCAATTATTGTGGAAATCACTCTAGGTAAGTTTTTACTACAGGTCTTAGAATTCTGGATGTTTTATCTTATTTACATCAAGAAACATGGAAACATCAAGAGTACTTACTGTCTCAAAAAGATTTGCTACTTTTGGGGGCCCTTGGATTTGAAATGTACCTTCATTAATGACTGTGCTACCTGAGCAACATCAGAAACTTCTCTACCTGTGTCAACATCCACTAGGTCCCCCTTGCCTTCAGATGGTGGAGAATGATGCCTTAGACCCAGACCTGGAGTTGCCACCCTGTCCCAGCATGAACTGCCTGCTATTACCATGCACCAGGGTTCTGATTCCTTGACCTGTTTGTAGGGCTAGGTAGTGAAGACACAATACTTCTTCCTTATCCTGTTCACCCCTATCCCTCACCTCCATTTGTCTTCCCTATTCTTTTCTTTTGGGGGAGGGGCGGCACCACAGGTGAAGCCCTTTGTCCCCCACTGGGCGTGGTCCAGGTGGTGGGTGGAGTGTGCGGTTTCCAAGGAAGGAAAATGTAGCAGTTGGAGCTCTTAAGGTAGGACACGCAGTGTTTAGGGAGAGTAGGAGAAACCAGATGGAGGGGCAGGAAAAGATAGGGTTGGAGGCGCGTTGCGTCAGGGGCGGCTCAGAAAATAGGAATCAGGAACAAGTTACTGCTAGTTCTTCCACTCGCGGCTCTTCCCAGAGGAAGTGGATCTCGCGGGATCTCACGAGTTCCAGGGGAATGCCAGGGGAATCCTGGGAGGAGAATCTGCCGGGAGTCGTGGGTCCCCAAGGCCCCTTCTCTCTGTGTTTTCCATAAAAACGTCTGGCGCACCCCACCTAAGAAGCAAGCCCCAGTTCTGGTGGAGGCCTTGCTACCCTACTCCCCACTCCAGTCACAGTTCAGCGGTTCCTCTTCCAAGGGGCGCGGCGAGGTAAGGTCCGGAGGAAAGGGCTCTGGTCCAAAGGCAGTGCAGGGGTGGTTAAGAAATAAAAGCTATTTAAACCCAGCACTTAGCATATCAATAAATATTTGTGGATTAAATGGGTTAATCAATGAATGTGGCTTTGGCACGACTCCAGTGAAATTTTCTCAGATTAATTCATGATGCAGATATATTTCACGCGTATCAAAACAAATACACCGTTTTTAGAAATAATTAATATAGGATTTTAACACAAAAATTTTGGAGGAATAGTGAGAGAACTAATACTCTAATTTATTTTAAAACATAAATTTAAATATATTGGTGTGACTTATTGTATCTTTTATTTTGTTTTTTTAAAAAAAAAAGATTGCTGTCATTCCAGTGTTAGCCCTCAAATGTGAAAAATGCTAACTTCTGCTCAGTATTTATCCCCTCTCAAGTGTATGTCTGTTGCATAGAAAAATACTTAATTGAAATAAGAGTCTTTCTAAAACAGGGAAATTTTTAAATGGGGTCTTGTAAAATTTTATATTTCAAACAGATTTGCCTCATGGTGAGAACCTGCTGTGTATCCTGTTTACAAGGTGCTTGGGGAACTTCTACTCATGGTTAGTAGTGATGTAAGTTCAATGCACATGAATACGAACATTAATATTGAATTTTTTAAAGGTAAAACACAGTACAAACCAAGAATTATATTGGTCTTATTTTTCTATTTATACATGATTATTTAAGGCGTCATTTGTTTATCTTCTTTTTCCAACTAAGTTACTCTAAAGTGGCAGCTAATTAATCAAAGGATATAATAACATTTGATGAAGTGACCAAGTAAGACCTATGAAGAATATGAGAATCAAGCTAGTCCTTGACGAGGAGGTTTCATTGTAAATTATTTTGATCTTCAGGCAGAGAACATCAGTGTATGCCACTGTGCAGTTTTGTTTTAAAATCAGCTTTTTTTTTCTGTATTTTTATTTCATTCATTCATTTGCAGATCCATCATTCAGTAAGCATTCATAGGGTACATACTGTGTTCTAGGAACCATGCTAAACCTTTGGGATACAAAATAAAATAATGCACAGTTATCTATAGTTGTCTCCAAACAATTCCATTGTGGTCATGACATATGTGTAACAGATTTAATATACACCTGCATTATGCATTAAATCCTCACAATCTATAGGAGCTCATTCATAAAGCAGACTATTATTGAGCAGATGCAGTAAACAAATGATGTAAAGCTAAGTGAGGAAGCACTGACAACTCTTGTGACTTACTGAGCCATTTAAAATGAGCAATGAGCCAAAGCAGGAGTCCTACAGAGAAAGAATCAATAATGAATACATTATCATGCATATTTCCCTAAGACAAGGGTAATAATCATGTGGCATTCATTTCTGTTACTAAATAATTTTAAGGAGCCTCTCCCTTCCCCTCCCCTCCCTTCTCCATGGACTCTAACATACCTATTTCTGGTACAAAATAGAGATCTCAACTGCTGTTAACACCGTAACTTTGTTAGACTCACTGCCAGGCCATTTTTCAGAATCCATTGGCTCATTTAAATCTTCAGAGGGAAAATGGCAATTGAGCATGAGTTTTACATTAAAGCAATACAGCACTGGCTAAAAGCAATGTGGCTTTCCACCATTTCATCAACTGTGCTGTAGCTAGAAAACTTACAAAGAATAAATAAGTAAATTTCTTGTCTCGTCTCCCACCTTACTTTCCAATGCCATTTCAAACACTAACCTTATTTTTGCTATATTATTAAAGGATTATTTTCATATACTTTTAAATTACCTTGTTTAAAAAAATAACAGGTAAAGAACCCTACTATCTACCTAGGTTTCTTATTACTCTCTGTTGTCTTTCTCTAGTATTTTATTAATATATTATTATTCAGTAGGAAAATTACATACATTCAGTAAATGGTGGTGTCATAAAATTCAACTACATTTGCCGGGGGGGGGGAAGTTAAAATAGAAAGAAAACAGTAGTGCAGTTTATTCTGACCATCTTGTACTCACAAGGGTTATCATCTGGATTGAAATGAAAAACGTAACTCGGCTATTCTCTCAACCAGGTAAATTTCCTCATACTTTCCTTAGATTGAGAATCAAATCCAGGCAGGAGTACATATGTATAAGTATATTAAGACTAGCAGAATGTTGATAATTGCTGAAGTTGGATTATGGCTACATCGGGCTTTATTGTATTGTTGTCTGCATTATAATATATGCTTGAAATTTTCTGTGATACAAGCTAAAACTTGTAATAAAAATGCAAGTACACTCCATGGTCCTTCAAAGAACAAATGATTATTCCAAAAACATATGGGAAAAACAAAGTATGGTTTCCATTCTACATGCTCTATAAAACAAGTCATCCGTATCATTTACTTGTTCCTTGGAAAAAATATAATTTATTCTACTATTGCAGGAAATAACAGTTGCATTAGTTCATGTGTCACTTTCGCTAGATTGTAGTCCCCAGTTATCTGGGGGTGGGGGGGTGGGGGTAATTTTTCAGTCAGTTGAAAGGCCTTAAAAACAGACCTGAGGTTTCCTCAAAAGAGAAAGTCTGTTTGTGTGTTCCTTCAGCCTTCAGTGGCCTGTTGTATGGATTTTGGAATTTCGAAGGCATTGCTTAAAATCATGTAAGCCAAGTCCATAATTTCTAGAATTACAAAAGTGAGAAAGCATTGTAAAGGTTTAGGGATTTTGTAAAATTCTTAAATTTTTGTTCCCAGATTCACACAACCTAGGATGGATTTTAGTGTTTTATTTATTTATTTATTTTTTGAGGTTTACTTATTTATTTTGAGAGAGAGAGTGCTGGCAGGGGAGGGGCAGAGAGAGAATCCCAAGCAGGCTCCACACTGCTGGTGTGGAGCCGGACATGGGTCTCGAACCCACAAACTGTGATCATGACCTGAGGCAAAATCAAGAGTCAGACACTCACAGACTGAGCCACCCAGATATCCCTAGATTGCATTTTAGATGGAATTAGGCCAAAGAGTTTGCATGTGGGCCAAAATAAAGCATTTTAAACCATTCAAAGTATACATGGTTTTATTTAAAAAAAATTTTTTTTTCAGTATTTATTTGTTTTTGGGACAGAGAGAGACAGAGCATGAACGGGGGAGGGGCAGAGAGAGAGGGAGACACAGAATCGGAAACAGGCTCCAGGCTCTGAGCCATCAGCCCAGAGCCCGACGCGGGGCACGGACCCACGGACCGCGAGATTGTAACCTGGCTGAAGTCGGACGCTTAACCTACTGCGCCACCCAGGCGCCCCTACATGGTTTTATATATACAACTTCCATAGTGTAAATGTATGCCGAAATTTGAGAATTATGAGCTACAAAAGGAGAATTAAAGAAAAAAATGTCTATCAACAGAGGTTTGAATTTTCAAACCATTTTGTCTTTAAGACTCTTTTATGAAGTCCCCAATAGTGAGTAGGTGATATACAGAGAATTATAAACTTGCACACACCATTCTTTTTTTTTAGTATTGTCTCTATTACCTTAATATGTATTAATAGAGTTTGATTTTATGAAGAGTAAGCACAGATGTATCTTACTGGAGCAAAAAGAGATAATTTCTAATATTACCAAAAGAATTTAAAAAAAATATTTAGGACTTGATCTCACCATGTCTCCTGATTTAGCTGATGATAAGAAATGAGATAAGACCTCACTTTACTTTGGCGCTTTAATTTCTAAAGATGGAATCATCACATTGCACTCCTCACTGCTCTGCTTCAAAGAGAAACTTCAGGGGCACCTGGTTGGCTCAGTTGGTTAAGCATCTGACTTCAGCTCAGGTCATGATGTTACAGTTTGTGAGTTTGATCCCCACTTTGGGCTTGGTGCTGACATCTCAGAGCCTGGAGCCTTGCAGCCTGCTTCAGATTCTGTGTCTCCCTCTTTTTCTGCTCCTCTCCTCCCCATCTCATAAATAAACGTTAAAAAATTAAAAAAAAAAAAAAAAAGAGAAACTTCACACATCCATCTGGATGTCTCTTCAGCATTGATAGGCATTAAAATAAAACTTAAGAGAATAAACTCCTTTAATCACATACGGCCAAAATCTCTTCTACTAACTTGGCACCTGGTTATTGTAAACTCAGGACATAAATGTCATTATTTCCTGTTGTCCATTGATTTTATTCATTCTAGGCAATTTTCCATCCTTTACTCTTGGGACTGACTTCTCAACTTGCCTCCAGATTCTGGACAAGATGAGGATAAGTCGCATTACCTTTTACACCTCATTAGCTTTAACAAATAAGTAGCTGGCACTTAAACAGTATCTTACCTGCTGTTTTGTTCCTCACTATATTGCTTTCCTGCTGTTTTTACAGGTGGCATTTAGGCATGCTGTTCTAAGATATATCATCTCACAGACTAGCAGACACATATCAGAGGACAAAAGTTAACTAGGAAAAAAATTACAATTAAAATATCATAAGTTCACTAATATAGCACAAAATGGAAAATAATATATAATTAAGACCATCAACAACTGCCAAAATCATTGGAAATAAATCATTACTATCTTCCATTTACCCACATTGTTTTACTTTTAAACATTTTAACATGAAAGTAAGTTTATTTTTAATACCAAGAAGTTCTCTTTCTTTTTTCTTGTGTGTGTTTGTGTGTTTTTTTTTTTTTTGTCTTTATAAGGGTAGAGTATGCTATCATTGGTACTAAAATGGACAATACTTTCTCCACCTTCATATATCTTTTTGATGTAGCTGTTTGGACCTCTGCCACTGCTTAGTGTTAATCTATAATTGTTATCAGTAACTGAAAACAAATTCTAATGTGCCTCCTTTTAGGATTATAGTGAAGTGTGAAAGCAGGCATTTAATTTGGAAAAAAAAAGATGAATTCAGATGCAAAGTTAAATGTAGATCCACCCTTTCTGAAACAAACAATAAAATACATAATCCTTTTTTGATTAACTCATTCGTTAATTTAAAAAATAACTTTTTCAGGGGCGCCTGGGTGGCGCAGTCGGTTAAGCGTCCGACTTCAGCCAGGTCACGATCTCACGGTCCGTGGGTTCGAGCCCCACGTCGGGCTCTGGGCTGATGGCTCAGAGCCTGGAGCCTGTTTCGGATTCTGTGTCTCCCTCTCTCTCTGCCCCTCCCCCGTTCATGCTCTGTCTCTCTCTGTCCCAAAAATAAATAAACGTTGAAAAAAAACCACAACTTTTTCAGTAAGTAATTATTCCTCCCATGTGCCAGGCTATGGGGATATAATACCTTATGAGGCAAGTAGGACCCATTCCACACTAAGTCACTCCTTGAAATAGTGGGTTGAAGCTGTGAAAGTGGGATTTGTGAAGTTAGAGAAGGAAGTAGTGAAACAAGCTGTGATATAGGCCCCACAGATTTTATCCTCCTGGTTTTGCTAATGAGAGAGCCATCATTATCACAGTTAGCTGCAGGATTGGGTTTAGGTCTCACTATGGCTAGCAATCTGGCACAGAAATAGACAAGAGTCTGAATAGAGTCCTGAAAATGAAGTCTGAATGAAGTTTTCCAATGAACATTCCTTTTCACTCTCCCCACTACCCTTCTCTCTCTCCCTCTCTCTCTCCTAAACCCATTCTTCTTGATTCCCTGTCTTTAGCACATACAGAGAATTTTCTGGGTAAATATTGCATGACCAGCTGTATCTTACCCCTGCCAGGGTGTCTCTGGACAGAATCATGGAACCCAAGTTAATTAAACTTAGGTGCCCCAATGTGTGAAATTGTCGTGTATTGTTTGCTGTTGTGAGACATTTAGATTATATGCCTTGCATTCTGCCTGATCTCTCAGCTTTCCTTTTGTACAACATGCCACATATGATACTACTTACTTGCCTTCATCAGGCTAAAATACCCATTTTTCCTTTATTTTAAATGATTCTCCGACAATGAAATAAGAAACCAAAAAGAATGAGTAAAAAATGCCATAAACTTGTCCTTGTTAAATTGGCCTAAGAAAAAAATCAACATGATGGAACATGAGAACAATTAGAGTCAATGGCCATGTTAAATACTTTATTTCCATTATTTCTAGGCAAGTTAAATTCTAATTAAAAAAAGAGAACAAACAATAAACAAAAAAATAAAAACAGTACTGTCACTGCTAGTTAATGGATACCATTCATTGAATTTATTTTATACGTTAGTTAGAAATGAGCTTTTTGTGTTTTAATGGGTAAAACCAAAAACTCCCAAAATGTTACTGCTGCTTTTATGCCACTTAAAATTAGGTAGTTTCATAGTCAGTGGCAAATTCACACTCATCCGCTACCCTGTTATCTCCAAAAAATCAAGTACATGTTCTCTTTATTTCTGGAAGGAAAGAACATTACATTTTCAGTGTCTGTGAGTTACTTTTTCCAGAGAGCAATAAATTATTGATTGTGTGAGATTCCATAAATAAAGCCAAATATAACCAGGTGATTAATCATTCATTTTTGGTTCACCTTGAGAGAGCGGTACAATGATAACAAAAACAAAACATTGACTGTGTTTCTTGTTCATTATGTGCAAGTTTAGCGGATGCATACTCTATACAGTTCATAAGGATTCTTACACTGTTAGTTGAGACATTTTGGTGTGGAAAGTCTCCTCAAAAGGGAAAAATTACATCTTGAGAGTACCTACTATGTATTAGTAGGTTATACTTAAGTGGGTTACTGTGCCAAATGTCAATTTTTTCTTCTTTTTTTAAAAATAAAGCTTATATTACTGGTTCTGATCCTGACTGCATTACTTACTTGCCATGCATCCTTATGCAAGTTTTTTGATCCTCCTCTCCAAATGGGGATAAAACAGGAAATTATTTCATAAGATAGTTGTGAGAACACATGCACATATACTTATCACTTAGGATCCAACCAGAGGAGCAGAACCAGTAGGAGCTATAAATATACATATATGTTAATGCATTTGTTACAGGAAATTGGTCTTACTGTTATCCCCACATCTCATGCCAGAGCTCAGAGTCCGTAGGTAGTCAGGAAAGGAAGTTGGATGCAAATGGAAAAAATCAAGGGCAGCCTGGAACCCACAAGCATGAGCTGGAGCCCCAGTGGGACTCAAGTCTGGTACAAGAGTATTCTGTATATGCTAGGGCCCTTTGTCACAAAGATAAGCATACCTGGTCGAGGAATGAGAGAAGCTGATGGTTGATCTTGAGAAGGGAGTGCTATTACATGCCCAGCTTCCCCTTTACACTAATGAGGTGAATCTGCTAATCAGCAACAATGTGTATTTCTGCTACAAAATGGCTGCTGCGTCCCTTTTGGTTTCCAGATCTCCAAGAATTCTCTTTGTGGCCTCCCCTAACCAGAAACATGTAAGAAAAGTAAGTCTAGGAAAAATAATACAGTTCATCTTTGTCAAGTTGACACATTAAAACAGCATATCACACACACATATATGCACAAATACAACATATATAAATATGTTGAGCTATTTGGGTTTTCTTGGACTAATCCGTAGTATCTGTTGCATTTTTTTTTTAATTTGCTTATTTTCACCTAGGAATTTAGTAAGAATCAGCACTGATTTTGTGAGTAAATGTTGATCGAGAAGAGGGCTTGTCAAAACAAGGTAGTCAGACTTAAAACAATTGTCAGTTGACTGGATCAGAAGGACTAATGGATATATTCAGAACATTTCATCCTAAAGCAGCAGAATATACATTCTTCTCAAGTGCACATGGAACGTTCCCCAGAATAGATCACGTACTGGGACACAAATAAACCCTCAACAAGTACAAAGAGTTCGAGATCATACCATGCATATTTTCAGACCACAGCACAATGAACCTTGAAATCAACCACAAGAAAATATTAGGAAAGATAAAAAATACTTGGAGACTAAAGAACATCCTACTAAAGAATGAATGGGCTAACCAAGAAGTTAAAGAGGAAATTAAAAGGTACATGGAAGCCAATGAAAGTGATAACACCACAGCCCAAAACCTCTGGGACATGGCAAAGGCAGTCATAAGAGGGAAGTATATATAGCAATCCAGGCCTTTCTAAAGAAGGAAGAAAGGTCTCAGATATACAACCTAACCTTATACCTTAAAGAGCTGGAAAAAGAACAACAAATAAAATCCAAAACCAGCAGAAGACAGGGAATAATAATGATTAGAGCAGAAATCAATGTTATCAAAAACAAAACACAACAAAAAAACAAAACGAAAAACAGATCACTGAAACCAGGAGCTAGTTCTTTGAAAGAATTAACAAAATTGATAAACCCATAGCAAGTTTGATCAAAAATAAAAAGGAAAGGATCCAAATAAAATCAAGAAGGAAGAGGAGAGATCACAACCAACACAGCAGAAATACTAACAGTAATAAGAGAATATTATGAGCAATTATATGCCAATAAAATGGGCACTCTGGAAGACATGGACAAATTCCTGGAAACATAAACTACCAAAACTGAAACGGAAGAAATAGAAAATTTGAACAGACCCATAACCAGAAAGAAATTGAATTAGTAATCAAAAATCTCCCAAAAAACAAGAGTCCAGGTCCCGATGGCTTTCCAGGGGAATTCTACCAAACATTTAAGGAAGAGTTAACACCTATTCTCTTGAAGCTGTTCCAAAAAATAGAAATGGAAGGAAAACTTCCAAAATTTTCTATGAAGTCAGAATTACCTTCATTCCAAAACCAAAGACCCCCCTAAAAAGGACTATAGACCACTTTCCCTGATGAACACGGATACAAAAATCCTCAACAAGATATTAGCCAACTAGATCCAATAACACATTAAAAAAATTATTCACCACAACCAACTGGGATTTATACCTGGGATGCGGGGCTGGGATGCAGATTCAATATCTGCAAAACAATCCATGTGATTCATCACATCAATAAAAGAAAGGACAAGAACCATATGATCCTCTCAGTAGATGCAGAGAAAACATTTGACAAAATACAGCATCCTTTCTTGATAAAAACCCTTAAGAAAATAGGTATAGAAGGATCATTCCTCAAGATCATTAAAGCCATTTATGAAACACCCAACACTAATATCATCCTCAGTGGGGAAAAAATGGGAGCTTTCCCCCTAAGGTCAGGAATAAGACAGGGATGTCCACTCTCACCACTGTTATTCAATATAGTATTGGAAATCTTAGCCTCAGCAATCAGACCACACAAAGAAATAAAAGGCATCTAAATTGGCCAGGAAGAGGTCAAACTTTCACTCTTTGCAGATGACATGATACTCTATATGGAAAACTCAAAAGATTCCACCCCAAAACTGCTAGAACTGATTCATCAATTCAGCCAAGTGGCAGTATATAAAATCATTGTCCAGAAATCGGTTGCATTCCTATACACTAATAATGAAGCAAAAGAAAGAGAAACCAAGGAATTGAACCCATTTACAATTGCACCAAAACCCATAAAATACCTGGGAATAAATCTAACCAAATAGTTGGAAAGTCTGTATACTGAAAATTATAGAAAGCTTATGAAAAAAATTGAAGAAGACACAAAAGAATGGAAAAAGATTCCATGCTCCTGGATAGGAAGAAAAATATTGTTAAAAAGTCAATACTACCCAAAGCAATCTACATATTCAAATGTAATCCCTATCAAAATAACGTCAGCATTCTTCACAGAGCTAGAACAAACCATCCTAAAATTTGTATGGAACCACAGAAGACCCCGGATAGCCAAAGCAATCTTGAAAAAGAAAACCAAAGCAGGAGGCAGAATAATCACAGGCTTCAAGATGTATTACAAAGCTTTAATCATCAAGACAGTATGGTACTGGCACAAAAACAGACACTCAGATCAATGGAGCAGAATACAGAACCCAGAAATGGACCCACAAGCGTATGGCCAACTAATCTTTGACAAAGCAGGAAAGAATATCCAATGGAATAAAGACAGTCTCTTCAAGTGGTGCTGGGAAAACTGGACAGTGACATGCAGAAAAATGAACCTGGACCACTTTCTTATACCATACACAAAAATAAACTCAAAATGGATGACTTAAATGTAAGACAGGAAGCCATCAAAATCCTCAAGGAGAAAGCAGGAAAAAACCTCTTTGATCTTGACCATAGCAACTTCTTACTCAATACTTCTCTGGAGGCAAAGGACACAAAAATGAACTGTTGGGACCCCATCAAAATAAAAAGCTTCTGCCCAGTGAGGGAAATGATCAGCAAAGCTAAAAGGCAACCGATG
This sequence comes from Prionailurus bengalensis, assembly GCF_016509475.1. Classification (NCBI taxonomy): domain Eukaryota; kingdom Metazoa; phylum Chordata; class Mammalia; order Carnivora; family Felidae; genus Prionailurus; species Prionailurus bengalensis. The sequence goes on along the minus strand of NC_057343.1, from coordinate 148,985,314 downwards.
GAATGGGAGAAGATATTTGCAAATGACCTATCAGATAAAGGGTTAGTACCCATAATCTATAAAGAACTTATCAAAGTCACCACCCCAAAACCAAATAATCCAGTGAAGAAATGGGGAAAAGACATGAATAGACACTTCTCTGAAGAAAGTCCAGATAGCCAACCGACACCTGAAAAAATGCTCAACGTCACTGATCATTAGGGAAATACAAATCAAAACCACAATGAGATACCGCCTCACACCTTTCAGAAATGGCTAACATTAACAAGTCAGGCAACAACATGTTGATGAGGATGCGGGGAAAGATGATCTCTTTTGCACTGCTGGTGGCAATGCAGCTGGTGCAACTCTGGAAAACAGTATGGAGGTTCCTCAAAAAGTTATAAATAGAACTACCCTATGACCCAACAATTGCACTACTATATCTGCTAGGTATTTCTCAAAGGGATATGGATATGCTGTTTCGAAGGGACACATGCACCCCAGTGTTTATAGCAGCACTATCAACAATAGTAAAAGTTTGCAAAGAGCCCAAATGCCCATTGATGGTTGAATGGTTAAAGAAAGATGTGGTATGTATACACACACACACACACACACACACACACACACATATACACATACATACATACAGTGGAGTATTACTTGGCAATCAAAATGAATGGAATCTTGCCATTTGCAACTACATGGATGGAACTAAAGGGTATTATGGTAAGTGAAAAATTAGGCAGTTAAAGACAAATATCATATGACTTCACTCATATGAGGACTTTAAGATAAAAAACAGATGAACATAAGGGAAGGGAAGCAAAAATAATATGAAAACACAGAGGGGGACAAAACATAAGAGACTTTTAAATATGGAGAACAAACAGGGTTACTGGAGGGGTTGTGGGAGGGAGGATGGGCTAAATGGGTTAGGAGCATTAAGGAATGTACTCCTGAAATCAGTGTTGCACTATATGTTAACTAACTTGGATATAAATTAAAAAAAATACATAGAAATACCCCCCAAAAAATGTTCTCAACACAAAAAAGAAATGGTAATTATGTGAGTTGATGAAAAGTATAAGGTAAAGCTACACTGGAGTCATTCACAATATATGCCCCTGATGAAATCAATATGTTGTACACCATAAACATACACAATGTTATATGTCAATTATATCACAATAATTTTTTTAAAAAGACAAAAAAAGTGTCAGTTGACATAAAGCTATTATTTTAAATGGATTAATTATTTAAAACATACTTCAAAGTTACCAAAAATTAATTAAAAGTAGAAATTTCTGATCTTTGTGAGACAGCTTCTGCCTATCTAACATTTAAGATAAAATGTACTCAAGAAATCCCACTTTGACCTCTCTTCCATAAAAAGTTCAGGAGTGTAGCCCCAACTTCTCTGACCACTCATTTTCTAAATCTTCTTTAAAAGGGATAGATTTTATTTTGAAGTATTCATTTTACATATGGATTCTGTATAGAGCCACTTTATACTTGCTGAGGAGAATATTCCTTTGCTGTAGGGGACAGAGTAAAGTAATCATTAACTGCTCAATTAAGTTTATTTTCAATTGAATAAATATAAATTCAGGTACTCTGACAATGTGTCAAACCATTTAACCTTTCATGATTGTTAGTTTAATTCTTCAGTGAATAGTATTAACTTTTGTTCTTTAATAGTAATATAGTCACTAGTCAAATTCTTCTAATTTACTCTTAAATAGTATCTGCTATATTTTGGTGCATTGTGCCTTGAGATTTTCATGCGTTTGAGGACTCTTTGCAGTCACTAGCCCTGACTGCTTAGAGCAAAATCTCAATGTAGTGTATATAATAGCAACTGAGATACTTTTTTAAAAATATTCACATCTTATAGAATAGGGTTACTATTTATTATAAGGTCTGTTATGGAGTCTAGGATCTGAATTTTTAATAAACCAGAAGTCATTCTTGTATGGGTTTTTAACACTATACTTTGAGAACATTATTTTAGGAAATAGTATGATGTCAAGTTATGGCTGGCTACAGAGTGAGATATATATATATATATATATATATATATATATATATATACATATATATATACATATATATATATATGTATATATATATATATGTATATATATATATATGTATATATATATGGAGAGAGAGAGATGTGAATGAATGTAATAGGAGGGAATTCCTAAAGGGTATGTGAGAATGTTATCTGTCACAAATTTTTGCCTGAGAACATTTGACATCTGCTTGTTTAATGCATTTTGAGTTCCAAAATCAGCTGGTAGTAGACCAAGCTAGATTTCTGGGAGTTTATCAAGAATAACAGTGCAGACAATATTTGCGCCTAAAAAAATTTGCTCCTAGCAATTTGTAGAAAATATATTCTCACAAAAGCCAGAACTGCTGAAGTGTTGTATGAGAAATGAGTAATCATCATTTTTAGATAGTTAGGGTCAAAACTGGAAGTTACTCAAATGCTTCAGTTGTGTTTAGTCCTTGAGTGTAGCAACTTACAATATAATAATCTTTGTATGCCTTTCCAAACTTTTTCTTAAGGCCTATTCTTTTTCTTAACTGTGAAGTTTAGATATATCCACTGTCTCTCATATTTAATTGTTAATCCCTATTAATGATTTCAGAAGAAACACTGCATGAAAATACAAAGCAAACTGTTTGAAGATAAAAACTTTAGTGATTGTAGAAGAAAACCAAACCAAAACAAGACCAAAAAAAAAAAAAAAAAGCATGTAAGCAATATCCATCAAACTGTACCATCGCTTAAAAAATTCACTAGGTGTTTTGTTTAAAGAGCTGATTTTTAGGAGCATATTATGACTCAGAGAACTGAAATTACAGTTTACATTAAATGAGAACCAATGAACACAGATGGGAAGTTTCATTCTTATAATTTCATCTATACCCTTTCTAATGGAGGTTTGTCTTTTGGAACTAGTCACACACTTAAATGGTAAAATATGGATGAAGAGATCATACTATCTATGTTTTGAGGGAAAATTAAAAAAAATTAAATTTAGCTTATTTTTACTGTCCTAATGCTCCATTCTATTTTATTTATATATCCAATATTTTTGAATGTTTATTATTCAGTTTGGTTGCTAAGTGTTTTATCTGCATTGCTTAATCTTCACAGCACCCAAAACATTTGCATAAATAAGTAGTTTTACCCGTAGCCAAGGTCTATATAAGAAGTGATAAAATGAATTGAAATATGATTGTTAAATATTATATAAGCTTTAAGTGTTTTAAAAATATGTATTTTAACTCTGCTTAAAAGTAAAGCTTTGTATAATCACTTAGTCAAAGTAGTATCTTGGCTCTTTTTCTTCTTTTTTTGCCTTCAATCTCAAGTGCACAAAGTTGAATTAATCCTACTCCTCAAATCATGGTGTATTATGAACATTGGTCTGAGCAATGGCTGTGTTCTTATTTTGTTTACCTATGCCTTTTTGTCTCTGTCCCCTATTTCTATTTTCCTTCTGTTTCTTTATGGCAGTTATTCTGATATATTTATTATCAATTTTTTATTTTGTGTGCATTCTTGTAAATTGTGTCTTGTGTCCTATTCGTAGGCATTTATTCTGGCAAATGATATATCATTTTCATTTTTTTCCCAACTTAATATTATGTTAAAAAATTCTGTTCACCTGCATTTTTTAAAATATATTTTATTTATTTTTGAGAGAGGACAGAATGTGAATGGGGGATGAGGGGCAGAAATAGAGGGAGACAGAATCCAAAGCAGTCTCCAGGCTCTGAGCTATCAGCACAGAGCCCAACGCTGGGCTCAAAGTCACTAACCTTGAGATCATGACCTAAGCCGAAGTCAGACGCTCAACCGACTGAGCCACCCAGGTGCCCTATTCGCCTACATTGTTATACACACATCTAATCTATTTCTTCTAACTGTCCATTATATTCTATAATATTTATCCACATTAGTTTACCTTTCCACTCTTAATTGGTGATACTGACCTTTTTTTTTAAGTCCCCAACTATAAATAATTCTTCATTGAATATTGTTGAATATATTTGCCTTTGGGGCATTTACTCAAAAGCCAAAATGCTAGGTCACAGGCTATCTTACAAAATAGTACTAGTTGGCACTCCAGATGGCCAGTCTATACCTCCCACCTATAATCCATGGTAGTTTCAATACTCCCACTTTTTCCCAAAAAATAATATTTTCAGCTTTTAACTTTTTACCATTATAAGGCATGTATGTAAAGTGATTTCTCATTTTTGTTTCTATTTGCATTTTTATGATTATTAAAATTTTAAGCACTCCTTCATATTCTCATAAGACTTTCAGGTACCTTCCTCAGTAAGTATCTTGGTCATATCTTTCACCTGATTTTTAATTGTGTTTGCTGTTTTATTCTTGTTGTTTTGAAGGAAATCCGTGGATAGTCTAAGTACTAATTCTTTGTTGATTTTATATTTGACAAATGTTCTTATGATCAGTTAACTTTATTAAAAAGTTTGGAATTTTCTATTTATAACCAATATGCTAAAATATTACTATATATTTAAGTTATTTTTTTCTTTCTCTTACCTAACAGGGGGTCTATAAATAGTTTTAGGTCTTCAGATTTATCTGAATCTGGGAAATTTTGACTCCATTATTACTATATTATTTTCTCCTTTCTATTTAAAAAAAATAAATTTTATTGTTTTTATCATCCTTTCAATTTTTTATTTCTCTTTAAGATATCTATAATATTTGGATATTTATGCTTCTTTTATTTATATTTAACTTTTCTTTTGTGTTCTTTATTCCAACATTTTTTGTGAAATTTACCCCATATAATCATTTAACTCATAAATTCATTCTTCAGCTGTTTCTGTTCCACTGTTTTTTTTTCTATTTGTGTTCTTCATTTCATTAGTATCTAACATGTTAATATCTTCCTTTTCTTGATTAAATATACTTACACTCATTTTAAATTATTTGTTCACTGCTTCAATAATTCTTCTTCAGATGATAAATATTATCCACTTTGTGTTTTTCTTTTGAAGTACTCTGTTCTTCAGTTATGTTGTATTTTTCCCTGTGAGCCTGTATTATCCTTAAGAGAGTAGCTTTCTCTTTTAGTAATGTCTGTCATGGAAGTGGCTAATTACCCACCTTGTTCATTTTGTGCAGAATATTTAATAATGTAAATTTATATTAAGAGAAAACAAGTTTTATTACATTTTGCATGTTTATATTTGGTATAATAGTATTAATTTTCTGAACTGGTAGTTGTCTTCATAATAATATCTACTAAATAAAGTCAGAGTATCTGTACCAGACTCTATGTTAAAAATTTAATCTATGATATCAACTAGGATTGTATTTGAACAGAATAATCAAATAACTGGCTAGTACTGAAGAAATAAGTTAGAAAGTTGTTTGTTTAACACAAAAATTCTGCAGGTAGGCCATCTGGGGCTTTGTACAAGCTACGAAAATACAAAAAAAGGAATTTGTTCCTTTTATTTTCTTATTCCAGTTAGCTTTTAGGGCTTTCATCCACACATGATAAGATAGCATCTGCATCTTTACTAATCAGAAGCATTTCTGATATTTCACATTGAAATCATGGAGTTTGGCAAAGGATAAAGAGCCAAATGAGATGTCATATGAGTTTGTACATTATATACATTTTTTTGGCAACCTTACCCAATATCTTTTTATTATATCACATTTGCTAAACTTGAGTCACACAACCACTTATAAAAGAAACTTGGAGGACTAAGATAGCATGGGATCATCCCCACTCTATCACCAATGAAAATACGAGACTGGGGCTTTGTAAGACTCTGTACACATTACTCCCTGGATCCTTATTTGAACTTGGTGAAGTATGTGTGTAGCACCTACATTGGTGCAATGGATTTTTAAATGTTAGAATACCATTCTTTCCCATTATTTTCTTACAAAGAATAAGAATAATCTAATAATTAAATTATTATTTCTCATTATTATCCCTAATAATCCAGCATTAGGAATAATCTCCTAAATATTAAACTTTTACTTGTGCTTGGGTCCAGGAGGTAAAGAATGGAAGCAGGAGAGACTAATTTATCACAGGAACCTTGGAGGAGCTTCATGTGATTTTGGTTTGCATAGCAAATGCAAGAGGAACTGATTAAGACTTGGTGACTAAATATAATGAGCTGTTCTAGGTGGAATCCTGGAACAGTAAAAGAACATTAGGTGAAAACTAAGGGAATCTTAAAGCATGGCCTTTAATTATTACTCATGTATCACTATTTGGTTTATCAGTTTTAGTCATTGTATACCACACTAGTGTAAGATGTTAACATTAGAGGAAATTGGGTGTGGAGTGTATGAGAACTCTATATTATCTTTTTAATTTTTGTGTAAAATCTAAATTTGTTCTAAAAATAAGGGTTTATTTAAAAGAAACAATAGATATATAGAGAGTTGAGGTCAAACTATGGAGCCACAAGATGTGCCTTGAATTCTTCCAACTACAGGAAGCAAAGTTGACAATGAGCCCCAGCTGACGCATCCTGAAAGCCATTGTTCATTAGCTCCCAGTCAGTGACCAAGCATGTCAGGGATACTAAGCAGACTTGTTCTTAAGAGACATGGGACTCTTCTGAGGGGATTCTCCTCCTCCTCCTTTTTTTTAATTAAGATTTTTAATTTATTTTATTTTTTAATTTAAATTCAAGTTAGTCAACATATAGTGCAACAGTGGTTTCAGGAGTAGTATTTAGTGATCTGTCACTTACATATAACGCCCAGTGCTCATCTCAACAAATGCCCTTCTTAATGCCCATTCCCTCCCCCACCAACATGCTTCCATCAAACTTCAGTTTGTTCTCTGTATTTAAGGTTATTTGTTTTTTGGGTGTTGGGTTTGTTAAGTTCTTTATATATTTTGGATACTAACCCTTTATCAGGTATGTTATTTGCAAATATCTTGTCCCTTTCTGTAGGTTGTCTTTTAGTTTTGTTGATTGTTTCCTCACTTTACAGAAGCTTTTTATCGTGATGAGGTCCCAAGAGTTCATTTTTACTTTTGTTTCCCTTGCCTCTGGAGACTTAGTATGAAGTTACTGTGGCTGAAGTCAAAGATGTGTTGCCTGTTTTCTCCTCTTGGAACTTGATGGTTTCCTGTCCTATGTTTAGGTCTTTCATCCATTTTGAGTTTATTTTTATGTATAGTGTAAGAAGTGGTCCAGATTCATTCTTCTGCATGTCACTGTGGGGTTTTTACAACATCATTTGCTGAAGACACTGTCTTTTTTCCATTGGATGTTCTTTCCCATTTTGTCGAAGATTAGTTGGCCATACATTTGTAGTTCATTTCTGGGTTTCCTATTCTGTTCTATTGACCTGTGTCTGTTTTTTTTGTGCCAATACTGCACTGTCTTGAAAATTACAGCTTTGCAATACAGCTTGAAGTCTGGAATTGTGATGGCTCCAGCTTTGGTTTTCTTTTTTATCATTACTTTGACCATTTGGGGTCTTTTCTGGTCCATACAAATTTTAGAATTGTTTGTTCTAGCTCTGTGAAGAATGCTGGTGGTGTTTTGATAGGTATTGCATTGAATGTGTAGAGTTCTTTGAGTAGTACAGACATCTTAACACTATTTTTTCTTCCAGTCCATGAGCATGGAATGTTTTTCCATTTCTTTGTGTCTTCTTCACTTTCTTTCATAAGCTTTCTATAGTTTTCAGCATACACATCTTTTACCTCTTTGGTTAGGTTTATTGCTAAGTATCTTTTGGTTTTTGGTGCAATTGTATATGGGAACATTTCCTTGATTTCTCTTTCTGCTGCTTTTTAATTGGTGTATAGAAATGCAACCGATTTCTGTATGTTGATTTTGTATCCTGCAATTTTGCTGAATTCATTTATCAGTTACTGCAGTTTTTTGGTGGAGTATTTGGGATTTCTGACGTCCAGAACTTTAAGATGACATAGTTATATTGTTTAAGCCACAAAGTGTGTTATTTTGTTATGACAACAATAAAAATCAATGCAAGCATACATAAAAAGTTAATTTGAAATATATCAGAGAACAAAATGTAAAAAACAAATAAACACTGAAAATCTTAGAGAAAGGCCCAGAAGAAAATCTTGACATATTTGGATAGGCAGAGATTTCAGAGACTACAACAAAAGCATGAAACATACAAGAGCCAAATAACAAAATTCAGATTTATCCACATTAGAAATGTTTGTTCTTCAGTATTCATCACTAAGAAATCAATAAGTTTTAGGTTGGTAGAAAATATTCATAATACATATATCTGACAAAGGATGTAAAAGATAAATATTTGACAAAAGTAAGTCAAAAACCACTGAAACTAGTAAATTATTTGATTAAAAGGCATACAAGATGGCCAGTAATTCTGGGACAATATGTTCAACCTCATGTAACTTTCACCAAATTAAAAATTAAAACCACAGTGAGATACCACAGCGTATCTAATAGAATGACTAAAACTAAAGGGAGCAACCATAGCAAGCGTCGATGAGATGTAGCAGAGCTGGACTGTAATGCACTGCTGGTGAAAATGTGAAATGCACAACCACTTTGGAAAATCCCTTGTCAGTTTCTTAAAAACTTAAGTATATACCTACCGCAGGACCCAGCCATTCCTCATTCTAATGATTTCTCCAAGAGAAATGAAACCATACATCCACATGAGTCTTGTACAGGAGTATGTACAAAAACTTTATAATATACAAAAAATACAAAAATGTGAAAATCTAAATGTCCATCAGCAGTTGGCTGAAAAAATAACATATGATACATCCATACAACTTAATACTCCTCAGCAATAAAAGGGAATAGCTCTGAGACACACAACAGTGTAGATGAACCTCAGAATCATTATGCCGACTGAAAGAAGACAAACACAGAAGCATATACTGTAGGATTCCACTTATATAAAACAAAAGTTAACATATGGTGGCAGAGGCAGGTCACTCTTTCTTGCGGCCAGGGGTGAGGAGGGCATTGTGGAACATAGAGGACTATGAAGAGTCTTAAGAAGGATGGAAAGATGTTTATTGATGGTATATGGCTGCAGGAGCCCCTCAAATTGTATTTTTAAATTAGGTACAGTTTACAGTTTCCTGAATAAAGTTGATATGGAAAAAATAAGAATGGACAGAAGTTGAAAGAAGATAGTTCTGGGTAAAAGAATTTGCTATAATGGAAAAACATGAACTTTAGAATTCAGTAGAGCCTGGGTTAAAAAAAAAAACAGACAAAAAAACAAAACCAAAAAAACAAAAAAAAAAAACTTGCCGCTAGAACTTAATAGCTTTGAAATGTTAAGGAGTTATATAGCTCTCTGATTTTCAGTTTAATCATCTCTAATGACATAGAAAATAATCTAATAGTGTTATTTTAAAATTTAAATAAGAGCACATGTTACAGTACCTAATGAAGAATCAGTGTACATCATAGGTACTTACAACATTTTTGTAAAACTTGTTTTTTTTTTTTACTAGTGGTTGACACAAATTATAAATGATTTCAGACATCAGGTTGCTTAATAATTCATTGTGTTACATAATTTAAATCATTTAAAAGTTAAAAGAGCTAATGCACTTTCATTATAAACCCCACTAACATTGTATCTATGTTTAAATTAACTTGCAAATCATTCCTCTCATTTTCTAGTACTCTTATTCTTAATTTTCTCATATTCAACTGCAAACTGCCAAGATCTTACTTGTTTCTAACAGAATGTTATCACCTTAATCACTTCCATGATCCATGTCAGGCTAGCATTATTTGTCTCATGTACTGAAGTCTGCTAAGAGTTAGACTTATAAGATCATTTAAATATAAGAATAGGTTAGATATTGTTAGTAATCTTTTAAGCAACCATTGCATTTCCGTCTGAGCTGCTGTATTCAAAAAACATATCTCTGCTCTAAGAATGTGATTATCCTATGAACTCCATTTATTCTACCCTATGTAGATTATTAGAAGACACCAGGAGATTTATACTTTTATTCTGTGATTCAGATCTCCTAGGGGGCATTCGTTAATTACTGTTTGAGGCCCAGTTTAAATAACAACGTCTTTTGAAACTTCCCTGGTCTTCTACAAAAGGAGAAAAGCACTGTAATTTAAGTAATAAGACTGTAAGGATATCTGATCCTTTTCCCTTATTTGGGAAATAGCTTTAGAGAAGCAAAATTTCTTGTCCAAAGAAAAACAACCTTATCATGTCAAAGGTAGGACTGGGTTCCAAGCTCATTATGCTCGGTAAAATTCAGTACGATATTTACTCACTAAGCTGTACTGACGTTTTGTACAACTTCTGAAATAATATAGCTATTTGTTTTTCCATTTATTTTTCTTTTTTCCCATTTATTCTTATACTTAGCATATACATAATTTAGAGTCCATTGATGTTATAAATAAAAAACCCTCCAAATAGTGACTTAAATAAGAGACCATTCGTTTCACTCATGCTTCAGTCAGAGGTGAGCCATCTGGGGCTTATTGGCCAATGGCCCTGATCTCCCTCACGTGTGGTTTATTTTTTGGAGTCCAAGTGACTATTCAACGATTATCATAGTCTAAAGAGTTTGAAGCAATGAAGATAAAGTGGCAGGCAAGCAATTTCCTTTAGAGAGACTGTGCAGAAGTTGCATACACCATTTGTCCCTCCTCCTCCTCCTCCTCCTCCTCCTCCTCCTCCTCCTCCTCCTCCTCCTTCTTCTTTTCCTCCTCCTCCTCCTCCTTCTTCTTCTTCATTTTATTTTTAAATAATCTCCAACACTGAATGTAGGGCTCAGATTTATAATCCTGAGATCAAGAGTTGCTCTCTCTGCTGACTGACTCTTGGCTGCATGGTCACAGCTAGATGAATGAGAAAGGGCAAATAAAATTAATAGCTAGGTGATTGATCTTTGATAAAATCAAGAATTATGACAAGAAAGAAATAAAGAATGCAAAGTAACAAAGTAAGTAGCAGTGTCTGTCTCAGAATGCAGTGACCTTCAGTCTTTTTTTTTCCCTGGTAAATCCCAAAAGATTTTTGAAAACAAAAAGTGTTTTTCTCACATTCCTAAGTTAACATAGAAAACACTATCATAAATATACACAAGTGCAGAGATTATAAATTTCAGCATACTACAAATGTTGATATTTTTAAGTAATCTTTTTGATATTAAGTGTTATCCACTTAAAAATACATGAAAAACTATTCCTTTAACAATCATTTTATATCTTTTATCTCCTTGAATTTATATTTTTATTCTACCTTTAGCAAAAAATTTTATTCTAATATGTTTATATTTTTCAAGCCTTTTTCTAATCAGCCTTTATAGCTTATTACCAATCTATAATTTCTTATCACCCTTTATAGCATGTTACATATATATTATATATATATCATATGTATAGCATATTACATATATATCGTATATATATGTATGATATATTATATACATATATGTATGATGATATATTACATATATATACGATATATATGTAATATTTGTCATTATTATCATTCACTTTCTGGGCACTAAGCCACAATTTCGAAACATCTCTTATTTCTGCCCTTAATGAATTTTATGTGGTAGGGCAGTTCACAATTGTGATGTTAATTATCTTTTGAAAAATGAATAAGGAAGGCTGCTTAAGGGGAGAAGAGAAAGAAGAAACACTGACTTGTTCTTATGGAAGTTAAGTTCATGAAAGTGTATTTATGTTTTATTCCCTTGGAAAATCTGCATGTAACCCTAATGTACTCTAATTTGAAGATTATTACTTTATAACATATTATTTGTTTACCATTTTTAATGGTCTGTTTTTAAAGTTTTGCACATACACAGCCTTCTGTTCACAAAAGGCTTATCATTTGGCATTTTATATATATGTCCAACCAAGATTCCATTAGCACATCAGTCATTATGACAAGGAAATAGCTCTTTATCTTAGTTTTAAGAAACTGAAGGGAGAATACCGAGTAAAATAATGGACAAGAGCATAAAGTTTTCAAGATCCCTTGCTTTTCTCTGGATGGCAGGTTGAATTACTCATTTTCTCTCTTTTTTTCTTTTAACCCAAACATTAAAATGGGAATAGCCAAAAAGTCACTGGGACTGTTGCCTGCAATTCTAACTAAAACACACTTTATACTCCATTTACCAGAGTCATTATATTCTTTATTTTGACTAAAAAAATGTTCAGGAGTCATTTTGAATGGCATTTTTCAAACTCTTCAAGAACTATAAAATTTACACAAGCTAGGACACTGTTGGAGTGTTCAGGGTGAAGAGCTATAAGTATGTAATCTCACTATCGAATAACCAACCTCAGAGATTCTTTCATGGCCACACTTCAAGGCCAGAAGCTAACCCTTTGACAAATGTGCAAGTGAGATAAGAAAAGGGAGCTGCTCAGTAAGACCAGCTATCTATCAAGGCCACTGGTATCTTATCTCTGCTTTACCTATTGGCTATCTTGTAACATGTGTACTATTAATTAAAAGTAATACATCTTCTCGTTTAGTGACAAATATGTTTGCCCACAGGGAATAGAGGGTAAGGGAATAAGTAAACTATAAGAGAAGAACCTAATTTTTTTTTAAATTTTTTATTTTTTTAACGTTTATTTATTTTTGAGACAGAGATAGAGCATGAACGGGGGAGGGGCAGAGAGAGAGGGAGACACAGAATCGGAAGCAGGCTCCAGGCTCTGAGCCATCAGCCCAGAGCCCAACGCGGGGCTCGAACTCATGGACCGCAAGATGGTGACCTGAGCCGAAGTCGGACGCTCAACCGACTGAGCCACCCAGGCGCCCCTATAAGAGCCTAATTTCTTAACAGAAAGTCCTCTACAGGCCATAAAAGGATATAAAACTTTATTTCCTCCAAAATATTTTAAAATGCTTGAGGAAAGAAACATTTTTGCACCTTTGGTTAGTTTTGTTTGTAAATTTTTACTTGTTCAACAAATACCTACTGACCCAGGCTTTATTAGAAGCTAAGAATATAACAGTAAACAAATCAGATAAAATCTCTGTCCCATATGCTTGCACTTTAGTGGGAAATTCACAAAGTGAGTTTATGGAAACAGCAGAGAACTAAATGAGTGAATCCATGGATTCATAGATCTATATCTACTAAAATCCAAGTGTGTTGGTTATAAAGTTGCTTAACTGTAAGGAGAATATGGTTTCACAAGGACAAAAGGGAAGACTGACGCATAAGACTTTTCCAGTCTTATTTTCAACAAATTTACCACTTCTATAAGCATGTTTTAAGATCCTATGAATTATTTGAAAAATAGTGAATACATATATGTGTGTATATGTACACATATACTATATGAATACACACTTACATACACATATGTATATACACACACTGATATATATATAAGGATCTTTGGAAGCATAGTGAAGAATATAGAGTGTTATATAATACTCTAGATAGTATTATGGTGTTCTTAATTTTTATACTTTATCAACATAGTATTTTGGGGAACTCAATCCATATTTCTTTTTATGTCATTAGTCCTTTTCTGTTGATAGTTGAATATATAACAATATGTTATCCTTTCTTCCACTTAATGGGCATTTACAGTGATTCAAATTTACATCTATGAATAAAACGTATATCTTCTTGTGTAAGTCATTTAGGCATATGATTTCATTTCTCTTGATGAGCAGAGAAATGTTTTATTATCAAGTCACATATATCAAGTGTTCATGTGGGGTTTTTTGTCCATTCTTATCTCATTCAAAATCAAGAAAATATCTTCCTATATTTTCTTCTAGAAGCTTTATGTTTTTAGCTTTTTCATTTATATGTATGATTCATCCAATTAATGTCTGTGCATAAGCTGAGAGAAAAGTTAAGGTATATTTTAATCTAAAGTTCATTTTTTTTCTGGCACCACTCTTAAGAAAGAATATCCCCAATGAACTGATTCAGTTCCTGTCATTATAAAACAATATGTTTATATTGTTATAATAGTAACGATAGTTACATTATGGAAGTATTTCTGAAATTTCTCATTCCAGTTATCTATTTTCATTATTATTGTAGGTCCATAGTAAGTGTTGAAATTAAGTAGTATAAATTCTTCTTTTTTCTTTTCTAATATTATGTTGGCTATTACACATCTTTTCATTTTCATATACATTTTAAATCCATTCTCCAAATTTCTATGAAAGTTCTACTGAGATTACATTGGTTTGTAGTAAGTTTATCAGTTGATTTGGAGGGAATTGGCATTTCAAAAGTATTGAAACATTCTTAGCCATTACTTTTCAAATACATCTTCTGTAAAATCTCTTTCTCTTATGTTTTGGAGTGTGATATGTTTGACTATTTTATTTGATCCTACAGATCTAAGATTTTTTTTAAATTCTCTTTTGCTCTTTGATTTGTTGTTTTCTCTTTTAATATAGGTCATTTTTATGACTTGTCTTTAAGTTCATTAAAACTTTATTCAAATACTTTCTTCAGGACTCCATTGAGTCATGGAATAGATTTTTTGTTATATCACTTTTTTTTTTAATTTTTGGGATTTCCACATAGTCTTTCAAAATACGTTTTATACTACTTCTGTAATTATCCATCATATTCGTAGTTTCCACCTTTTCCACTATTTCTTTAACATATTTATCGTAATTATTTTAAAGAATGTGTTATCAGCTTATAGACCCACTTTGGGCCTGCTTCTGTGCTGGTGAATCAATTTATTGCCTCTTAGCTCCTAGTCCATTCTCTGTTGAGCTGCTTATAATGTGGGAGCTAGAATCTGTAATTGTTTCTCTTTTTCCCACTGACCTGATGGTGGATAGTATGTTGAACATCCAGTGCTGTTCACCTGCAGTGAATTTCACTGCACTACCCAGTATCTTCCCAGTAAATTCTGCAAGCATTACAATCACCTCATTAGCTCAGCAGCAGGCCTGTGGGCAAATTGCTGCAGAGTTTCATTGATGCCTTGCCTTTGCAGGCAATTCCCTGCATGCCTGCTTGGCCTGCAGTACCATAGTGAACTTTTCTGTTATCCAGGAGCTACAGACATGTACTCCCAGTAAAATCAGAACCTAAGCCATGTGTAGAGGAACCTCTTTCAAACATTTTCTTTCCTAGAGTATTCTGCCTCAGCCTTATTGGTAGTAGCTATTCCCCAATATCTGATGATATTTTTTTATTCTTTATTTACACTCTACTACTTAATCTCTGTTACTAGTTAATAAATATTTATTATAAACTCTCCCTATTCAAATGTACTGTGTGATTTCTGTTTCTTGATAGGGCCTTAACCAATACAGAAATGATAGCAATAATGGTCCCAGGAGACAGACCCACAGAGATGGTATCTGGGGATTGGTTTTGATGTATCATTGGGATTTTTTTTTAATATGAAATTTATTGTCAGATTGGTTTCCATACAACACCCAGTGCTCATCCCAACAGGTGCCCTCCTCAGTACCCATCACCCACCCTCCCTTCCCCCCATCAACCCTCAGTTTGTTCTCAGTTTTTAAGAGTCTCTTATGTTTTGGCTCCCTCCCTCTGTAACCTTTTTTTTTTTTTTTCCTTCCCTTCCCCCATGGTCTTCTGTTAAGTTTCTCAGGCTTTAACACACTGCTTAATTCCCTCCTAATTAGAAGTGGAATGCTAATATTTGAGGACATTCAGTGGCATTATAGTTAAACTATGGTCAGTATTTGATTGTGGTGAAGTGCCAATTAAAACAAGTGCTTTGGGAGTCCAATGACTGTTCCCTTGTCTGTTATAGCTGTAGTGATGACCGTAAGAACTATGGTGTAAGACAGATTCTACTGTGTGCACTGCAGGACTTATAGAAAGTAAATTGATAAGCTCAGGTCCCTTAACTGTCAGTTCAAGTTACGGTAAGAAAAAATAAAGCATTTTCTTGAGGACCTGCTGGTCTGTTGTTGCTGAAAAATCAAAGATAAAATGTAAAGACAGGAATCAAAGACCAAAAATGCACTTATATGGCATGATGAGTTACAATATTAGTTGAATTACGTTTTGTTAGTTAAAGTTAGAGCATAGATTGGGAAACACTGAAACTTGGAATAGAAACATCTGGCAGACATATATGAAACAGGAAATCTTCATCTCCTATGTCACTCTTAGTCGCATTTGTCAGTAGAAGTAGATTGACCTCCTGTGTACGAGGGGATTAGGTTTCCTTTGCTTGTAAATTCTATATCCTTAAGAAGAAATGGATGCTAGTTCTACTCAAGACATATCACAGTCACTCCTTGTTACTGTTAGATCCATGACTAGTGTCAAATCTCACAGTGTTCTGGGAGGAAAGATAAACACTTTGACCCAGAAAGAAGTAGCTTAAACACCAAAAGATTTTCAAGACTTTGCTTTTATATCTGTAGAAACCCAGAGGCCATATTAAGAACTAAGGAGGAAACAAATACCACTTATGTAAGTGAATTTTCTAGAGATTCTGAATTTAATGCATTACCTTATGCGCTGGAGGTGACTCAACTGCCTTATTATTTGGCTTACTGAAACTTGGACTTAATGTGGCCTACATACAATAAAAATCTATATAATTCTAGTATTGTCTGTGGATATTTACATTTTTTTAACATTTATGCATTTTTGAGAGAAAGAGACAGAGTGCGAGGGGGAGAGGAACAGAGAGAGAGGGAGACACAGAATCAGAAGCAGGCTCCAGGCTCTGAGCTGTCAGCACAGAGCCTGATGTGGGGCTTGAACTCATGAACCGTGAGATCATGACCTGAGCTGATGTTGGACACTCAACTGACTGAGCCACCCAGGCACCCCTGTCTGTGGATATTTAAATGAAGATCTTTCAAGTATTCTGCATTTTCCCCAAATTATTCTTGCTATCAAAATTAGGTTGGTTAAAAAAAAATACCCTAATCACATTCTTTAAATATGTCTATATTTTGTACTTTGAATTTTGAGTGGATTTAATCATTTGATTTGATTCTGTGCTGGGAGAAAAACAATAGCAATTTTTGGAATAAAGAACATGTTAAAATTTCTTTATAATCATGAAAAAATAAAACTAAACTGTATTTGGGATAGACGCAGGCTGTGCGTAAATAAATAAATAGTTGATTTTGGTGCTGAATATCATAACAAGAAACTGTAGCAATAACCCCTTGTTCAAATTAAACAGATATTCACTGATTATGTGTGATGTAGTCAGTAGAAAGATGCATGATATCCAGTGTATACAAACTGGATATCCCGTTTGAATCCATAGATTCTGCCCTCAAGGATTACATTGTATTTGGGAAGAGATTGCTAAACAATAAAGTCATTGCATTTACATATTATATATGCATTATATACACAATTACATATATATTCAGTGCAATTATTATATACTTTTTACATGCACATCACATATCATTACATACATGAGTGTATTTGTGCATACTTTGTTTTTACTATAACCTTTCCCTATATTAATAATGGGGCACTTTGTTCTCTGAGGGAGAAAAGGGGGAAATAAAGGGTATAGTAGAATAAAACATAACAAAGCCATAAAAACATTTTAAATGATTTCTGTACACTTAGAAGCTAAATTGAAAAAAAAAAGTACATAATTAACTTGATACCAGAGATGTATCATCACTTACATGACCGTTACTGGAGAAAACAATGAATAAGTTCAACTTCTGTCTGGAGTAATAGAAGACTATTATATTATTTACTGTAGTTAAATTTGTTGGAAGCCACTGTTGATTGAAGAAAACTTGTTGCTAAATTATTTATAAGCTCAAGACCCTAATTTTGACTCCATGTGTAGTTTTCACGTTTATCATGTGGTACTTAAAATGTTAATTTTGTGTTTATTTTTTTCCCTGTCAGTTGTTATACAATAGTGGAGTCTACAATTCAATAAATATTTGCCTACTGTAGTAGCACTCTGCACAGTGACTTGATTTAGACATATTCAGTACATTTCCTTTATTTATGGTATATTTTTATTTGGCAATGAGATGGATACACTATCTTTTGATTTAAAACTGTACAAACTTTTAGTGATTGAAGCTCAATTTTAAGAATGAAATTATTAAGCTAATGATAATATTACTCTTAGACTTCACTGTAAAGTAAAGCAAACTCAAATCCAAATTTTTTTATAGCCTGTTTTCATGCTTCCTCTTTTTGGAATTTTTCTCATTATAGGATGCCCTTATTTCTTTTTGGGATTTTTAAGTAAAATGAATGACTGTGTTACTATCAACAATTTCTTACATGCAATAAAGATTGTATGTTAGATTTGTAGAAAAAAGTTTGAAATTATTCTTAAACACAATTGTGTGAACTTTGAAATGTTCTATTTTCTGGAAGAACTCATCAAGACCGGAGGTTTTCTCTAAAGTAATTCAGTGAAGTGACCAAATGCCCCTCATTTTAATGGACTGTATCAGCCTCCTAGGAATTTTCATTGGAACATTAACTTGTTCCTTTATAGCACAATTCTCAAATAGCAGTTCTTGTCCTCTTTCAAAAAGTCAGCAATTGTGAAAGCATTTTTTTATTAGAGTTGTTCACAGTTTTGTGGAGACATTATTTTTAAAGTCGTGTTCATTCTTTTTGATTATTCAGTTTGTTGAGAGAGAATAAAAATGGTTTTTGAGTAATTGGTATACATAATACTCTCATTATCAGATATTTAATAATTTACCAAATAGTTGCTTTCCCTTAATTGAAAATTTTACAAATATTGATTGAAGATGTGATATGTCTTACAGTGCTAGATGCTGGCGTTGTGTAGATAGATTAAAATAAATCTGGAAATTGAAAAAAAAGTAAAATAGGACCAACGCTATGAATAAAGAAGTATATAATGTCTCTGCAGCTGAATCACTATACAATTTGCAGCTGAGAATTGGGTAAAGCATTACAGGAGTTTAAGGAGAGATATCTGAAATACATACTAAAAAATGAGTGAGAATCATGAGTTGTTCAAAGAGAAAAGGAACAATATTCTGGGCCAGGATCATTGTAGAAAGTATCAAAGAAGACTCAAACAAAACCAGTGAGAAACCCTGGGCATCATTCACTAATAGTGTCATGTGGGAGAAGGGAAACGAAGACACACAACTGAGTAAGGTTTTGTTTATATTAAGAGAAGATAGCAGAATGCTCTTGGTTCTAAGCTACAGAAAATCCCAATTCAAACTTGCTTAAAAACAGTAAATTTATCATGTTACATAAAAGAAATTCAGGTTCAGAAGTAAGAGTATGTCTTCAATCATAAGTGTCATCCTCAAGCAGTTTGGGGCATCACTTACAGGCACAACAACATGCAGAGATAGAGACATAAATAATATGTGTTGTACTCTTTTAAGGAAGATGGGCTGTGGAAATAATCAATAAAAATAATTTTAGAATAGGTATTTAAAAGATAAAATATATAACTAGAAATATATAAAAGTGAACTTTGAGAGTATTTTAAAGTGAAATTAGAATATTCCCACTATATATATACATATATATGTGTATATAGTATTGTATACACATATAATCCATTTATATGGAGAGAATATATAGAATTCACAATGTACAAATCCCTTTATTTGATATGTAAAGCAGTTTAAATGAAAAGACAATCACATTCAGAGATAGAAAAGGCCTTCTCTGCTTTAGTATTTTTCCAAGCAATAGAGAATTCCTGTCAAGGAATTCTTAGCAGGTCTTCCCAAATTGGATCACATGCCATTGGCAAATTTATGATAGAGAAAAGAACGGGGCCATGGTGACTGACAGATTGATCAGTGAAGATTCCTAGAATCCTGGTAGCAGTCATCTTCTCTAGAGGGACATGAATGAATAGCTAAGGAGAAGTTTTGTTTTTTGTTTTGTGTTGTTTTGTTTGCTTTGCCTTGCTTTGCTTTTGTTTATGGAAGGAAAATAAGGAGAAGATTGGATAGGTGACCAATTTGTTCTTTACCAAGAGTACAAAGGCAAATATCCACATGTTTAATGAACTAAATGAATCAGTGAGACTCTTTCAGGTATGTAGTATCAAATGAGCATAAAATGTGTGGGCACTATGTTCCAGAATGATGTCCGGAGTCAAGCTTATATGGTTTAAAAAAGATTGAAAAAGTCCCTCTCTGTTCTTTTCTTTGACATTATACTATGAGTTTGAATTTAGCAAATGAAAAGTCAGCAGAGGTTCTGTGTAAGAGATGGTGATGATTTTTTCTTTTGAGAAGATAATGGTAAAAAAGATAATGAATGATAAGACCCCATAGGTTAGCAGCAAGAAGACCATATTTAAAATAATGGAATATACCAGGAAAATATTATATAGGGCTAAGTTAAAAAAAAGTAGTAATGATATTGTAGAAGTGTAGAGGTTTTCTACACATGTATCTAGGGTTAACATATATAGGATTTATGAACAATGAAGCAGTGAAAGAAGGAGAGAAAAGCTTTAAGAATGATACCCACATTATAGTAGTAGAGGCTTGTTATATAATAGCAATAACAGTGCATAAGGTAAGACACTCAGGGAGGAAGAAGACATTTTTGATACACTATTTTGAAGTTATTGATGAGATATGGTAGAGGCCACCTTCAATATGTAAATGGAAATATGCATCTGAAGCACAGGAAACCTGAAATCAAGAGCTGTTACCAAAGCAATCATATCTGAAGATGTGGGCTCCAGGCCCAGAATTTGTGATTTAGTAGACCTGGATGAAGGCACTAATTTGCGTTTGTGACAGGTTCAGAGTTGGTGCAGGTTGTGCTGGTCCATGGACTACACGTTGTGAGTCACTGCTGTGGAGAATAAGGGATTAAACTGAACAAAAAAATGTAGCAGTATTACTGTACACTGTTGAGTGCTGATTTGAAATTGTGATCATGAGTTTATAGTGTTATCAACCTACTCTAATATTAAATATTTCTATAGCAGAGTAAGTTCAGCTTACTCACTGAAAGCATTTACCTCTTGGGTACAGTCGGGACTAGGATATCATAAAAAAGTAGAGGGAAAGATGTTCATGAATAGGTGAAGATATTATTAAAATGGTAAGACTTAAAATCTTAACTGAAGATTTTAAAAATTATTCTGTATTAATATAACAGGTAAGCATGCAATATTTATCTCTCTTATCATTTGTAAATTGTCATCTTCAGGAGGTAATGCCTTAAGTCAAAGATAACAGAGCAAACCGCAAGGAGAGTGACTTTCATAAAAGGCAGGTTTTACATTATTTCATACTGGGCTTACATTACCATTTTAGTCACTTCTTTTCAGAAATTTCTTTATAAACTGCTTTCAAGCTTGTTAGGAATTTATAGCTTCTTATTTGTTTTATCAACACATCACATTCTCAAGGGATTTTATAATATTTAAGGCTATTTAAGGCTCTTTAATATTTAAGGCTAAATTAATCAAAACACAAATAGTAAAGTGAATACATTTAAATTAAATATTTTTGTAGCAATATTTAAAGAAAAAGTAAAAGAAGATTTTAAATTTTCTTAGCCACAGGATCTCCCAAACTACTTTGGCTGTCTGGAAGTTGAATAAATCATTACAGAAATTACTATACTGAATTTATATGCACTACTCTCTTTTTACCTATTAGCAGAGTTTTAAAGTTATTTTCAGCGGAAACATTGGCTTCTTTTTAAGAGAGAATTCACTAGTCTTTTCTTGGCAATAATTTCTTGTAGTTAATTTTTCAAAAAATTAATCTCTAAGCAGAATGGGCCACCAGAATAGGCAAGAATGTGTTGAGTTCTGCCACTTTCATCTATCCTATTCATTGGGTTCCACATAAAATTATTGTATATGAAATAAAATAGATGTAGACACTTTAAAACAAAGCTTAGAGAACACTGTGAGAGATAAGCTTCCTTGTTACTGAGGAGTGGCTAATCATGGGGTTTGTCTGAGTTGCTTTACAGAAATACTCATGAAGCTACTAAGTGTACATATAATTAGTATATGCATTGCAGTAGGATTATTATTTTCTCTCTCCTCGGTTTCTTCACCTATAATGTGGAAATACTAATATATTAGATGAATTAGTACTTATTTTAGTGTAGTGCCTGGCACATAGTATATTGAGAGTATTGTCTACAATGACAACAAGTATTTAGATATAGAAGATTTTTGAATGAGGCTTTTTTTCAACACACTGTTTCATTCGAAAGAAAGATCTTCTAGGTAGTACTTCTTACACTCACACTGTTGTTACTTTCTGGCTGGAAATATTAATATATGAAATTATATGTTTTATATAATTGCATATAAGTGACAAGGCCATACCTAATTACATGTAGAGGATTTTTATTATTTTTTTAAAATTGTAAACATTTATCACAGTTGCCTGGTACCTGATACTGACTTTAATACATTCTCTAAAAAGAATGAAAAAAGTTTTAAAAAAAGATCAGTAAGAGATGAGCTTATAATCACTTTAAAAGCATAATTCACTTTGACATGTATGGGGATATTTCATATGCTTTCTATTGACTTTATATTCACTATTGGAAAATCATAGACCTCAGTGTTACACATCGAAAGAAGGCCAGAGTATAATTTGGGGATTTTTACTGGCAAGGTGTGATAAAAAAAAAAAAGGCTTCTGAAGCCAAACAAGTAAAATTATTCATTAGTATTTTCTGTATCCATAATACAGTATGTGAAACCACTTACTCACTTTTCTGTAAAGATAACCAAGTTTGGTTCCCACTTACTGGTAAATGATGCAAAATTTTAGGTGGCATTATGTTGTTAAGATCAGATGAATGAAACTGTTTCCAAAGAGAAATTTTGGAAATATGAGTAATTTATAAACATTGAAGATTCTGAAACACTGGATTTCCTTTATTCCTTTGCAAATGACTGGATTTCCTTTGCTGAATAATATTCCATGATATACATACCATCATGTGAAAAATAGAACAAAGGAAATCCAGTCATTTGCAGCAACATTAATGAGTTTGGAGGACATTATACCAAGTGAAATATGACAGAAAAAGACAAATACTGTGTGGTGTCAGTTGTATGTGGAACATCCCCCACCACCCACCTCATAGAAAAGAAGCAAAGTCATAGAAACAAAGTAGAAAGGTGGTTGCTGGGTTTGGGAGATGTGGGAAATGGAGAGAGGCTGTTAAAAGGGTATAAACTTCCTGTTATGAGATAAAGTCTGGGGATATAATGTATAACATAGTGACTATAGTTGATAAATATGTGCTAAGTAATTGAAACTTTCTAAGAAAATAGAACTTACATGTTCTCACCAAACTGATGGAGGTGTTAATTAACTTAGTAGGGATTCTTTCATAATGCATACATATATCAAATCATCACATTGTACACTAAATATTTTACAATTTTATTTGTCATTTGTAACTCAGTAAAGCTGGTAAAAGAAAAGGACTGTGTATTGTCAACCTACCATCACAGTGGCTGGCAGGCAGGTAATAAGAGCTCAGTGGTTTTATTTAGCAATTAACTCCTTTTAATAAGATAGTATAGGAGTAAGTTTCAAAATGCAGTTTTTTTTAAGACTTCTAAAAATGTTATATTAAATGTTAAAAATATGTTTGACATTGATAAGAACCAGAGCAAATATATTTTTAACATTCCAATGGAGATCTTTCTTTTTTCTAAGAAAAGAATAATCTTGCAATGTGAAGGATATAAATTATTTATTGAATTAAAATTTGAAATTAAAAATATAAATAAACATAAGTAGGAAGTTGGAGATTTGAATTACTTGTGTACATAATTAAGCAAGTAAAAGTATTAAACAAAGGTTATGTTTTACTCTTGCTTATTTTTATTTTACTTGATTTTTCATTTTTAATATTCATAATGATCCAGTTCAACTCAACTTTTTGTACTTTTTATACATAAGCCCTTGTCCATAAAACTATTTATTCCTATCAAACAGGTTTCTGAGTGTCATTGACTATTAGGTAATCATGGGAAGGAGTCAGCTGATTGATCTGAGTGGCTTAGTGAGTACGCACTTTGGCAGGGAATCAATGTTTTATTTTTAAATGGAAGACAGTATTGTATAGGCACCATCAGAAGAATGTCTGGAAAGGGACAAATCAAAGGTAAAGCCATGTAGAAATAGACTGTGTCAAGACCAAGGACGCAAACCTGTTTCAGGTGTGTGGAGCAATTCCAAGTTCAGGGTATACAGATAGCAAGAGGGTCAAAATAACTTTTGTGTGCCATGTAAACAAGGCACCTTATGTTCAAATTTAAAAAGCGTTTGGTTGTAGTTTATTAACAATTTTAAATATTCAGAAGAATCTTGTTATGATAGTTGATGTATAGTCCTATGTAGAAGGATGGAATGATCCCATGTGGATACTACCATTTCTGTAATTCAGTGTGAGTAGCCACATTAACTAGAAACAATCTATTCAGTGTCAATGATCTGTAAAAAGGGCATGTAAAGCAAGGAAAAAGGACTTGAACCAGATGGACTGGTTAACAATAGAACATTTTACAAATTGCCAAGAAAATAAAAACAAGAGGTGGGAAACCGCAGCTTTGACAAGAACATTTTCCATAATCTGATAGAAGCAGAGATAACTCTGATGCTGCATTCTAGCAAACAATCATTGTGTTCACTGTGAGAACCAATTGTTCTTAGCCATGTGGAACCAAAATTAATTTCTAAATTATGAACCAACAGATTGCAATGTGCTTCCCTATCATTTAGGAGTAGAAAGAACCAGATAATTGAGTTTATTGTTTCAGTGTTTAGGGAATATGTTTAAGGAATATAAATTTTGTGCATTTTAATGGTATGGCAGGTTTCAATGATGATGACTTTTCAAGAGTAAAGAAAAAACAGGAAGGTGATGTCAGCAATGTCAGCCTAATGGTGGCAAAACACATTCCTCATCTTACCCCTACTCCCACCCAATAACAAAAATTCAGCGTTCGTCTGTTGACAGAAGTGCCTTTGAAGAAATCATATAATGGGCTCTATACACCAAGGGACCCAGAGGAAGTCTCATTCATATGTGCTGTAGGTAATAGGCATACAGACCTAGGTCCAGGCTGTGGAACTTGCAGTTGCCTGTGAACCAGCTCCAGCCCTTCTCAGCTCTTATCCAGGAGCCACAGGGAAATTGTCTTATATAACTACTCATGGACAAGGGAGTCCTTGGGGGTATGTCCAGGTTTCCAAAGAAAGTTCTAGAACACCATAGTAGCAAAAAAAAAAAAAATCTTATGTATGTATGCATATATGTATTTTCGAGTTTGAATGCCCTGGAGTGGGTAAGAAAAGCAGCTTGATATTACCTTCATTATCCCTTCCTCAAAACAACACAGCTTAGGGCCATGACAGATCTTTATCACCCTATGATTTCCCCATGGGGGAAAGGGAGAGCCTGTAAGTGAGCACCAACTTCTCCAGCTGTGTGTGACACTGCCAAAAGGGCTCATTTCACTCTTAACTCCATCAAAAGTATTGCATCATAAGCTACATGACTAAGGGTCCAGAAGAGGCTGAGAGAGCAGTAGATAGGATTCTCAGGGTACGAAATGGATGTGGGTACTACTAGCCTTTTGGACTCCCATCAGGAAGCCTGCCTACTAGCCAGTGTGTATGCTTTGTGTGAAGATCCCTTAAACTGGTCCACAGATGTTCCTAGCGCTCTATGTGCATCACCTACACACACCTGCCTTCTGGTTGCCTCTCTGTGTATACACCAGACTATGGCAGTGAGAATAAGCTTTGGCAATGAGGGTAAGCTTTGACAATGGCCATTGACACATGGCCAATCTGTAGAAAGCTGGTGTAGATTTGAGAGCCAGGGAGAGACTACAAATTTGGGTTTTAGTACCAACTTTTGAAAAATAAGAGATGCTCTCAGCACTTGGCATAATGCTCTGCATGATTCAGAGAAACAAGGTTAAGAATTTTGCCACAAGAAGGAACGAGTAGCATGGAACAAGTGCACCTATAAAAGAAGGTCTGCGTTGGTCTCAGAATCTCTAGTAGGGCTGATTCTGAAGGCAGTAAATAAAGACTCGAGGAGTTGTCTGCTAATTCAGATGTGATGATGTATCACAAAACTTCAAGGAGTATGAAAATCAAGGAAACACGTCATCACCAAAGGATCACAATAATTTTTCAGTAACCAAACCTAAAGGCTTTAAGATCTGCAATTCACCCAGTGAAGAATTCAAAACAGCTCTTTTAGGGAAACCCAATGAGGCAGAAAAAAACACAGATAATTCAACAAAATTAGAAAAATAATATACAAACAAAATAAAAAAGTTTAACAAAGAGTAACAAAAACAAAAACAAAAATTATGCAGCTAAAGAATACAATAATGAAAGGAGAAATAGACAGCATTAAAATAATAGTGTGGGACTTCAATAACCCACTTTCAAGAATGGGTAGACAGAAAATGGAATCCAGACAGAAAATCAATAAGAAAACATTGGAAATGAATTCCACTTTAGACCAAATGGACTTAACAGACATATACTGAAAATTTCATCTATCAGGAGCACAATATACATTCTTCTCAAGTGCACTCAGAACATTCTCCAGGATAGATTATAGGTTAGGTCACAAAACAAGTCTTAGCAAATTTATGAAGATTGAAATCAAATCAAGTATCTTTTCCAACAATGCTGATAGGAAACTAGAAATAAAAACAGGTAGAAGACTGGGTTTTTTAAAAATATATGGAAATTACACACTCCTGAAGAGCAGATAGGTCAAAAAAAGAAAACAGAAGAGAAATAAAAAAAAAATAACCTGAAACAAATAAAATTGGAAATACAACATACCAAAACTTATGGGATGCTGCTAAAGCAGTTCTAAGAGAAAAATTTAGCAAGAAACGCCTTATTGAGAAGAAAGATCTCAAATAAACAACCTAATCTTATACCTCAAGGAACCAGGAAAAAGAACAAAATTAGCAGAAGGAAATAACAAAGGTCAGAGCATGAATACATACATAGGTTTAGGAAAAAATTGGGTTTTGTAAAGGTAAACAAAATTGACAAACCTTTAGCTAGACTAAAAAAAAGAGAAGGCTCAAAGTCAGAAATGAAAGAGGAGACAGAGATACAAAGAATCAAAGAGATGACTAAGAGCAACATAATATACAGATATAACACAAGAGATCATAAGAGATGACTAAGAGCAATTATATGCCAACATGTTGGATAACCTAGAACAAATGGACAAATTCATAGAAACATACAACCTACCAAGACTAAATCTTAAAGAAATAGAAAGTCTGAACATACTACCAAAGGAATTGAATCAGTTATAAAAATGATCTCAACAAAGAAAACCCCAGAGCCAGATGGTTCTCTGATGCAATATTCTACCAAATATTTTAAGAAAAAATAATGCCAGTTCTTCTCAAATTCTTGCAAAAAATTGAAGAGGAGGGAATACTCCCAAACTCATTTTACAAGACCATTATTACCTTTTTACCAAAGTTAATAAGGACACAACAAAAAAAACACTAACTGCAGACTGATATCCAGATGAATGGAGATGCAAATAAATCTCAGTACAGAATTAACAAACCAAAATAAACAGCACATGATCAAGAGGGTTTTATCCCTAGCATGTAAGAATGGCTAAACATATAAACATCAACAATTGTTATATAACACAGTAATAGAGTGAAAGAGAAATTCATATTGTTACCTTAAAAGATGTAGAATAAGCATTTGACAAAATATAATGCCCTTCCATGATAAAAATGATCAAGAAATTAGGTATACAAGGATCATACCTCAACATAATAAAGGCCATGTATGACAAATCCACAGATAACATCATACTCAGTGTTGAAAGGTTGAAAGCCATTCCCCTAAGATCAGGGACAAACCATGGTGCTTGCTCTCATCATTACTTTTCACCTAGTAGTGGAAGTCCTAGCCAGAGCAGTCAGGTAAGAAAAAGAAAAGGCATCCGTATCAGAAGTAAGCAAAAATGTCTCTTTTTAGATAATGTGAATTTATATACTGAAAATTCTATCAACTCCACCAAAATCTGTTAAAACTAATCAACAAATTCAGTGAAGTTGCCAGATACAAAATCAATATAGAATCAGTTGTGTTTTCATACACTAGCAGTGAACTATCTGAAAAATAAATAAGACAGTTCCATTCACAAAGCATCAGATACAGTAAAATCCTTTGGAATACAATGAATGTGACAGAACTGTCCACTGAAAACTGTAAGACTTTGATGAAAGAAATTGAGGAACACACAAAAAAATGGAAAGATACCCCATATTTATGGATTGGAATAATTTATATTGTTAAAATGCCCACAGTACCCAAAGCCATCAAAAAAATTCTAATGGCATTTTTCACAGAAATAGAAAAAAATAATCCTAACATTTTTGTGTAATCACAAAAGTGTCTGAATAGCCAAAACAATCCTCGGAAATAAAACCAAGCTGAGGCATCATACACCTCAAACTATACTACAAAGCTATAATAATCAATACAGTATGGGCTAACATAAAAACAGACACATAGGCCAATGGAAGAGTTGAGAGCCCAGAAATAAATCCTCCCATTTACATTCTACTAATATTTGACAAGGAAGCCAAGAATACTCCATGGGGAAAGGATAGCCTCTCTAACAATGGTGTTTGGAAAACTGAATAACCACATAGGGAATAATGAAATTGGGCTCCTATTGTAGATCACTCACAACAATTAAGTCAGAATGGATTAAAGACTTAAGACTTGAAACCATAAAACACCCAGAAGAAAACACAGGAAAATATCTCCTTGATATTGATCTTGGCAGTGAGTTTTGGATATGACACTCAAAGCATAAGCAACAAAACAAAGATGAATAAATAGGACTACATGAAGCTGAAAAGCTTTTGCCCGGCAAAAGAAACAACTAAATGAAAAGTCAACCTGCACAATGGAAAAACATATACAAATCATATATCTGATAAGGGGTAAACATACAAAATATATTTGAAAAAACTCTTATAATTCAATAGCAAAAATAAAAAATGAACAGAGGAACTGAATTAGACACTTTCCCAAGCAAGACATACAAATGACCAACAGGTGTATGAAAAAGTACTCAATATTAGCAATCATCAGGGAAATGCAAATAAAATCCACAATGATCTATCACTTCATTCCTGTTAGGCTTTCTCTTATCAAGAAGACAAGATATAACAGATGCTGTCTAGAATTTGTAAGGGGAACCCTTGTGCCCTGTTGATGGAAATGTAAATTGATATACCTATTATGGGAGAGGGTATGTAGGTTCCTCAAAAAATTAAAAATAAAAGTACCATATGTTCCACCAACCCTATTTTGGGTATGTATGCAAAGAAAATGAAAACAGGACATCAAAGAGGTATCTGCACTCCTTTGTTCATGTCAGCGTTATTCATGGTAGCCAAGATATGGAAGCAACCTAAGTGTCCATAAAAAAGATGAGTGGATTAAAAAAAAAAACAAAACTTTGCAACACACACACATACACACACACACACATACACACTGGGATATTATTCATCCATGAGAAAGAAGTAAATCCTGACATTTGCAACAACATGGATGAACCCTGAGGGCGTTATGCTAAGTAAAAGAGAGAAAGATAAATACTGCATGACCTCACTTATATGTGGGACCTGAAAACAATAAAATCTTAGGAACAGAGATTAGAGTGGTGGTTACCAGGGGCTGTGAGGTTAGGGAAATGGTGAGACATTGGCCAAATAGTATAAACTTCCAGTTTTATGAAAGTAAGTTCTGGGGATCTGATGTACAATATGGTGATTATAGTTAATAAGACTGCATTATATACTTGAAAGTTGCTAAGAGAGTAAATCATAAGTGTTCTCACCACAAAAAAAGAAGTGGTGCTTATGTAATAAAATGGAGGTGTTAGCTAACAGTATAGCGGTAATCATTTTGCAGTATGTAAATGTATCAAATCAACATGCTGCATACTTTAAACAGTGTTATATGTCAACTTCATCTTGTTAAACCTATAAAATACATAAATGTGATGCATATCAAAAGAGGAAATACAGGAAAACTGGAAAAATTTGTTAAATTTAACAAATATTATTCTTAATCATAATTGGCCATCTTTTTAAAATCTGCTATAGATGGAGTTTCCATCTTTCCAACTTATTTTATTTCCCCTATATTGTCAAAACTTAATGGCAAAAGTTTCTAGAGAAGCTTACAAATATTAAGAGAATTTAGTTTATGATAAATAAAGGTGTATTATGTATTTCTGTGAAGAAGCAGGCTGACCTGAGTGAACGCTTGTTTTAGAATTATATTACTGTCAGAAATAAATGTCATTTAAGAAATTTGGATATTTGAGAAATGTATTTCCATCTTGAAGGGTATATGTAGGTGTGTGTGTGTGTATATATATATATATATATATATACACACACACACACACACACATATACATATATACATACATACACACACACCTATATATTCCTTCAAGATGGTTATATATATGTGTGTATGTGTATATATATATACATACATACATATATATGTATGTATATTTATGTATATATGTGTATATATGTATATATATGTATGTATGTATATATGTATATATATATGTGTGTGTGTGTGTGTGTATAATATATATATATATATATATATATATATCCCCTTCAAGATGGAAATACATACACACACACACACACACACAACTGTAACCTAATGACATACTTTCTTTTTTTTTTTTTTTTTTTTTTACTTATCAGATAAAAATGCCAAATGAAACAGGGATAACTGGAAAATGTGAGTTTGGTAAAACTTGAGGGAGAGGCAGAAGCAGAAGCAGAAGCATAGTGCAGCATGATGAAACACTTTTTGTCTCTCTCTCTCTCTCTCTCTCTCTTTTTTAAGATTCTTGTGTGCATTAATAAATGGTCAAGATGCCTTGACAGGTAGGCTTCATGCGACAAATATCAAAGAACAGAGAAAAGTGATTGAGGCATTTAAACACCTGGAACTATTGTTAACATTCTAAATGTCAGGATTTAATTTGTAATTGTATGTATTTCGTATTGTTACATGCAGTTGAGATAGGTCTTTGATAACATATTTTGTAAGTGAAATACGCCTTTATACATACATATTTCATTTTTTTAAAATCCAGTGTACAATAGAATTTCCTTAAAAATTTCAAAAATTCCCTGGAACCAATGATGTTCAATTTCAAAAGACTATTCAACATGTACCATGTTATTAATAGCATTTGCATATTGGTAATCATACTTATGCACTTGAGGTTATAACTTCTCTGTATAACAGTGTGGCTTGAGGTAAGTAGCTTTGTCAGTAAATGTATAGCCATTAGAGATCACATATCTCATAAGGCTAAACTCAAAGATTTATTTAGAATCTAGTTTTCATAGGGGCACCTGGGTGGCTCAGTCGATTAAGTATCCAACTGTTGATCTCAGCTCAGGTTATGATCTCATGGTTCAGGGGATTGAGCCCTGTGTTGGGCTCCATGCTGATGACGCAGAACCTGCTTGATTTTTTTTCTCTCTCCCTCTCTCCCCCTTCCCTGCTCTCTCTCTCTTTCAAAATAAAGAAATAAATGACATACTTTCTTAATGTAGTGGACCAAAATTAATGAATGGGTTAGGATGTTTTCACAGTATCACATTTATTTTATTAATACCCAAGGCAGGATCACTACAAATTTCTTGATATATTATTGCATGACATACATCATTATAAAATTTAGAACATGTTTATACACACTTTCATATGGCTATTTTATGTTGATTTAAAATTCAGTACTACAATCAGAAGAAATACTTTCAAAATTAATTACACATGGCAGGGAAGTAGCAACCATTGATTATTAGTTAGACCACTTCCCAGGTAGAATTCTAGAATGCACATTAGAATATACAAGTCTGTACTCCAGAGGAGGGTCTCGCTGGGAATAGAGAAGAGATGAGTTCTGAGAACCAAGCCTTGGGCATGCTGATAGTTATAACACAATAATTATTGTTGTGTTTGCATTTTTTTTTATTTAAAAAAAAATTTTTTTTTTTTAACATTTATTTATTTTTGAGACAGAGAGAGACAGAGCATGAACGGGGGAGGGGCAGAGAGAGAGGGAGACACAGAATCGGAAACAGGCTCCAGGCTCCGAGCCATCAGCCCAGAGCCCGACGCGGGGCTCGAACTCGCCGACCGCGAGATCGTGACCTGGCTGAAGTCGGACGCTTAACCGACTGCGCCACCCAGGCGCCCCTGCATTTTTATTCTATTTATATTCTATTCACTTTTAATATGAAAATCTGAAGAGTTCACGATACATACTGTACCTAATTGATACTGCATTTTGGAAAACTTTTTTGATGAAATTATTCTTTTCAGTTTTAATTTTAACTTTTTACATCCAAAAGCATGTTATGATGTGTTCATATCAGTGGTAAAATTAAAGTAAAATTATAATATTCATTTTGGAATTATTAAAGAGGAAAAAGATGTGTGCATAGTTCATTTGCAGTTTGTCTCATTTAGGCCCTGCAGCATAGACATTTATTAATTTTAAAACCACCTTTATATCCGTTATGTGACTTGTATAATAGGTGACTATATCCATGAAGCTATTGCCAGTTTCCAGCATCCTCAGGGATTTTTCATCTCATATAAATGATCAGAAGTTAAATGTTTTTAATTGAACACACGTATTTAGTTTGGGCTCTTTCTATGTGGGATTTCTTTTAAATCTACCTGTGTATCCTAGTGCAAACAGTGACAACAAATCCAAAAGCAAGTGCAGACTGGCTGCACTTTCCACCCTCTAGGTGGAAAATAAAGTCTTTTGAATCCTGCTTCCTTGGAAGGAATGTGCCCTTACGAAAGAGTTCCTCTAAATTTGTTAATCATTTCTCTTTGTTTTCTTTGTATAATTTAGTTTTGCCTGTTTCTGACCTTTGAATAAATTGAATTACACTTTAAAAAAAGTTATTTTGGGAAGTTTGGACTGTAGTTTTCGAATGCAGAAGAAAAGAAAAACAGCAAGTTAACAATCATTTTTTTTAGGACCTCAGCAATAGCATCTTAAATAAAAGCACCTAATTTTACAGAGCCCTTACAGGTACTAATCATTGTTCTGAACTCTTAACAGACATGATTTCCTTTAATCTTTATAAAACCCTGTACTATGGATCTTTGGATATAGGCCAGTAACTCAAAGACAGCCTTGTGACGATATTCAGAGTAATTAAATTTAGGGGCGACTGGGTGGCTCAGTCAGTTAAGCCAAGGACTTCAGCTCAGGTCATGATCTCATGGCTCCTGAGTTTGAGTCCTGCATCGGGCTCTGTGCTGACAGCCCAGAGCCTGGAGCCTGCTTTGGATTCTGTGTCTCCCAGTTTCTGTGCTTCTCCCTCACTCATGCTCTCAAAAATGAATAAACATTAAAAAAAAATTGGGGCACCTGGGTGGCTCAGTCAGTTAAGCATCCGGCTTCAGCTCAGGTCATGATCTCACTGTTTCTGGGTTTGAGCCCTGTATTGGGCTCTGTGCTGACAGCTTGGAGCCTGGAGCTGCTTTAGATTCTGTGTCTCCCTTTCTCTCTGTCCTTCCCCCGCTCACACACTCTCTCTCTGTCTCTCAAAAAAATGAATAAATGATAAAAAATTGTTTTTAAATAAAAAAATTTAAAAGGTAATTAAATTAAATTAAAAGACAGTAGTACTATTTTTAATTTTTAGCATGGTAATGAATTAAGTTTTGAATTTTTTTTAACGTTTATTTATTTTTAAGATAGAGACAGACAGACCATGAACAGGGGAGGATCAGAGAGAAAGGGAGACACAGAATCTGAAACGGGCTCCAGGCTCTGAGCTGTCAGCACAGAACCTGACGCGGGGTTGTAACTCACGGACTGCGAGATCATGACCGGAGCCGAAGTCAGACGCTTCACCGACTGAGCCACCCAGTCGCCCCACCCCTTTTATTATTTTTATTTTTTAATGTTTATTTATTTTTGAGACAGAGAGACAGAGCATGAACGAGGGAGGGTCAGAGAGAGTGGGAGACACAGAATCTGAAAGTAATGAATTAAGTTTTAAATGGAGCCTAAATATATTTTTTGAGAAGTGTTATTTATTATTTTATTAGAAGTAGGTTATAACATATATTTTAATTTTAAAAAATGAAATATAAGTATGAGTAAATACACCTAGGGAATTGTAACAACAACAACCAAAAAAAAAAAAAAAAAGCATGCAATGGGAGAGATAGTTATCAGAAATGAGGAAATGATACTATTTATAAAAATTATATGATCTTAAGAAATGGGACTCATATGAAAGAACTGCAGGGTTTTGTCAAATCCATAGACCCCTAGAATTAAACAAGGAAAGTATTAACATATCTAAGGACCAAGTGAATTAGAAATTTAATGAAATCATATAGAAAACTAGGTTAGTGTTACAGATTCCATTTGGGGAATGAAGAATTGGGTAAGTATAACTTGAATATAAGACTTTTGGACTACAGAACCATCTCTGTTGCGTTACTGTCATTAATAATAGAATGAAAAAAATACTATTCAGCTATCCAATCAGAATAGCCTAAAGAATCTTGGCAGCAGCATAGATTTTTAGGCAACCTCAGTTTGTATCCACCAAGCCCAAATTGCTTGAAATGTTCTAATTATTATCTTAAGAGGCTAACATCTTTCCATCCCAGAAAGATATATAAATATAGAAATGTTTAAAAGAGTCACAACTTTCTGTTAATATTGTTGTGTTAACCTTGTATCTTCAGTAATTTTAACTTTGAAAAATTGTAACAATATATACTCTTTTGTGACTTTTCTTTCATTTAATACTCAGGAGTAATGAGTGCCCCGAAATATTCACAGGAGTTTTATTAATAATGAACAAAGAATATCCCTTGAGATAAAAATTAAAGAAAAAGAATTTTTGTAAATCCATTTAGGATACTCAGAGAAATAAGATAGCAAACTAACAGGCAACATCTTGGAGTAATCTTATAGGTTTACTTTTTATGTAGAAACTTACTAATTAATGCATCATACAGATACATTTGAGAGACCTCAACTTTTATCATATGTACAAGTTTAGTTTATAAAACTTACCAGATTAAGTAGCTGAGGATATAATAGAAATATTAAAAAAGGAAATTAAATATTTTAAATATATAAAGATTATTGAAAATAGTTGAAAGTATATGAGTTTTATAATCTCAAACATTTGCAAAGGCTACAAAAGGTAATTTTTTACCTTTTAAATTTTATAGCTCTAATTATCCAGAATAAGTTTTGTACATCTGGACTTTAAGATTTGTAACTTCAGTAAATTGGAAATTATTTAAACTGAATAAACCCTAGTAATCATTTCTGTGAGCAAAACTGCCCTCCAGGCCATCAAAACAAACAAAACCAAAAAACGCTTCTTAAATGTAGCAGCAAGCAGTAAGCACAAATTTGGGTTTAAGATGAAAAGAGCTCACATTCTAATGTTCCCTTGGATTTTAAAAAGATTTTGTAGGAGAGCACTTTGACCTTAAATATTGCTTAATGGTCTGTGGGTGCCAGTTCTGTACAGTCTTACCTCTTCTAACTTTTTGCTTTTTTTTGCCTTTTGTAAATGTGCTTATAAATGAACAGATAATGATGCTTCCTTATTGGTATGAATTCTGTGCAGTTTAACAATTTTTGAACAACTTACAGCCTGTAATTATCTCTGCCTCATAGTTATATACTGAGATTTTGTTTTCAAATTATACTTTTATCCTTTGTAGTTTATTCCTCTACTTTTCTATTTTTGTATATAATACAGTAAGTAAACACAGATATGAAGGGGATAATTATTGCTACCTTTTAATTTTTTAAAAAACACATGCTGCACCATAAAAATGGTTAATAATAACATAACCTTAGTTATTCACCTAGTAGCAGCCTGAAAAGAAAGGGTACAGAAAAGGAGAAAGTCTAAAAGATAAAGTTAAGAAGAATATCATTATCAGTTTGTTTCTGTATGTTTTTGCCTACTTCACATCTCCAAGCTTTATAATTTCATAATATTTCATCACAAGTTTGAGATTCTATATTCTCAAGTTGTGTATCTTAGTAATTATAATAAAATAAAATTTTAAAAAAGGAGTAAAAGCTTTTAAATGGAATTGCTTTAACATTCCTAAGGCTCCATGGGCTTCTGTTAGCATATTTTATTCTCAGTATTTATAGTTAAAGCACATTTCTCCCTTTTTATACATTTCTAAATTTTCATTAATTCCTTATAAACAATTAAATCACAGAGTAAGCAAAGCCAATTGAATGGTAGCTGAACAGCCATCACTACTACACAGTATTAAAAATTGAAAATTAGCACAGTTTTAGCTTTACCAGCGAATTTAGTTAGGTATCACCCTAAGGCATCAACACCATTTATCACTATCACTGCAGCTTGGCATGAAGGCACAGTCACCAGTAGCTTTTACAAAGCAAATTAAGAACTGTTAAAATTCTCTTTGCTCAGGGAAGGAAAACATTTAATATTCTTTGTGTATAAATCCTTTGTGGTCAACACCAATGCCATGATTAGCCTTAACCTTTGGACGTTCTAATAAAAAGGTATGTTGCCATGTGTAACGGCTTATGATTTTCAATTCTTAAAAAAATATTTAAAAAATTATGATTTTCAAAGGTTGTTTTTATACTGAAAAATGACTATGTTCAATGTAGCCGGAAAGGCAACTATATTGTATTTCTTATTAAGAATTAAAATATAAATTACCTTTGCTTATTAGTTATTTTAAAAAAATGTTTAATTCTTATAAATCATATTTTGAATACAGATTTAAAAAAAATATTTATTTATTTTGAGAGAGAGAGATAAAATACAAATGGAGGAGGGGACAGAGAGAGAGGGAGAGAGAGAATTCCAGGCAGGCTTATCGAAGTCAGTGCAAGCGAAGTCATTGTAAGCCCAACATGGGGCTTGAACCCATGAAGTGTGAGTTCATGACCTGAGCTGAATGATATCAAGACTCAGATGCTTAACCAACTGAGCCACCCAGGTGCCCCTGAATGCAGAAAATTTTATTATTTTTTTAAGAGTCTATTTTTTTAGAGCAGATTTAGGTTCATAATAAAATTAAGAGAAAAGAACAGAGATTTCCCATATGCCCCTCACTTTACTCATGCATAACCTTTGTATTATCAAATCCCCTCGTCTGATTGGTACATTTGCTACAATTGATGAACCTATGTTGACATATCATTTTTACTCAAAAGTCATTTTACATTAGGATTCACTTTAATGTTCTCTTGTATGGATTTGGACAAACATATAAAGACATTTATTCACCATTATAATATAATACAGTGTAGTTTCACTGCCCTAAAAATCCTCAGACGTCCACCAGTTCATCCTTCACTATCCCCACATTACAGCAATCCCTGTTTTGTGTTTTTGTTTTTTCACTGTCTCTATACCTTGCCTTTTCTAGAATGGAATATAGTTTGAGTCACACAGTATGACTTTTCAGAATGCCTTCTTTCACTTAGTAATATGCATATAAGGCTTTCCTAATGTTTCATAGCTTGATAGCTCTTTTTTTTTTAGGGCTGAATAATACTTTATTTTCTGGATGTACTGGATATAACAGTTTATTTGTCCTTTCACTTACTGAAGGATAGCATACTGTAACATTTTAAATCTTGGTCAGTATTAGTACTCTTTTTTCTTCAGTGTTAACTTTGCTATTCTCTGTCTTTTACTCTAGGTTTTACCTCTTCATATAATCTTTAGAATAAATTAGTTGCTATTTGCAAAGTAGCCTGCTGGAATTTTGATTGTTAATGCACTGAATCTGTAAATCAAATTGGGAAGAACTGATGCCTTGACAATATTGAGTCTTCCTATCTATGGAGAGAGAGTAGTTTTTTTTCTTTATCTCTTTGGTATCTTTTATCAGAATTTTATGGTGTTTTCTAATAAAGAACTGTACACATTTTGTTAAATTTATATCTAAGTATTTCACTTCTAGAATACCAGTATAAATGATACTATGTTTTTAATTTCAGATTACATTTGATTATTGTTGGTATATAGGAAATCAGTAGGCTTTTGTATATTAAGCTTGTATCCTGAATCCTTGTTAACATCACTTATTATAAGTTCTAGAAGTTTTTTGTTGTTGTTGATCATTACAGATTTTCTACAGTAGATAGACCTCATGCCATCTGTGAACTAATACAGTTTTATTTCTTCCTGATCTATATACCTGTATATTTTTTTCTTGTTTTATTGCATTGGCTAGGACTTCAGGATGATGTTGAAAAGCATTGGTAGAGGAGATATTCTTTCTTTGTTCTTTATTGTAGTGGGAAAGCCTGTAGCTTTTCACTATTGAGTAAGATGTTATCTTCAGTTTTTTTGTAGATATTCTTTGACAAAATTCCTTTCTATTCCTAGTTTATTAGTTTAACATCATAAATGGGTGTTGGATTTTATCAGATGTTTTTTCTGCATCTTTTGATATGATCATGTGATTGTTTTTCTTTTTTAGCCTGTTGATATGATGTTTATTACATTATTTTATTTTTGAATATTGAACTAACCTGGAATTGTTGATAGAAATCCTACCATTCATAGTGTAAACATTTTTTATACATTGCTGGATTTTATCTTCTAATATTTTGAGGATTTTTGCATCTATGTTCATGAGAGGTATCAGTGTGTAGTTGTTTGTTTTTAGTATTAATGTAATGTCTGGTTTTAATATTACAGTATGGGTGGCTTAATAGAATGAGTTAGGAAATATTCCTCCACTTCTGTATTCTGAAACAGATTGTAGAGAATTGGTAGAATTT
Organism: Prionailurus bengalensis; assembly: GCF_016509475.1. NCBI lineage: Eukaryota > Metazoa > Chordata > Mammalia > Carnivora > Felidae > Prionailurus > Prionailurus bengalensis. Next base: position 148,946,405 of record NC_057343.1, on the reverse strand, counting down.
CTTCTTTAAATGTTTGTAGAATTCACCTTGAACACATTTGGGCCTGATGCTTTCTGTTTTGGAAGGTTGTTAATTGTTGATTCATTTTTTTTAAATAGATATAGGCCTATCATACTGTCTATTCCAGTGTCAGTTTTGGTAAATTGTATTTTTCAAGGAATTGTTCTATTTCAATTAGATTATTAAATTTGTGAGCATAGAGTTTTACATGGTATTCCTTTCATATTCCATGAATGTCCATGGAATAGGTAGTATTACCCTTGTTTTACCTATGATATTAAAGAATATCAAGGTGTGTTTTATGTCCCAGAATGATGTCTATCTTGGTAAATGTTTCATGTGATCTTGAGGAGAATGTGTATTCTGCTTTTGTTGGATGAAGTAGTTCTAAGTTGTCCATTATATCCAGTTTTTGTTGTTGAATTCAACTGTGTCTTTAATGGTTTTCTGGCCGCTAGATCTGTCCATTTCTGAGAGTGGGGATTGAAGTGCTCAGCTATAATAGTGGGTTTATCAATTTCTCCTTGCATTTCTATAAGTTTTGCCTCATGTGTTTTGGCACTCTGTTGTTAGTCATATAGATATTAAACATCACTGTGTCTTCTTGGGGTGCCTGGGTGGCTGAGTCAGTTAAGCGTCTGACTTCAGCTCAGGTTATGATATCATGATTTGTGAGTTGGAGCCCCGCATTGGGCTCTATGCTGACAGCTCAGAACCTGGGGCCTGCTTCAGATTCTGTGTCTCCCTCTCTCTCTGCCCCTTCCCTGCTTGCACCCTGTCTCTCAAAAATGAATAAATGTCAAAAAATTATAAAAAAAAATCATTGTGTTTTCTTGGTGAATTGACTCCTTTAGCCTTATATAGTAACACTCTATTCCTCATAACTTTCCTTTCTGTATCTGAAATTAATATAGCTACTCCTGCTTTCTTTTAATTAGTGTTATCATGGCTTATCTTTCTCCATCTGCTTACTTTTAGTCCATATGTGTCTTATATTTGAAGTGGGTTTCTTATAGATTACCTACAGCTGGAGCTTGTTTTTTGATCCACTCTGATAATGTCTTTCCATTGATGCAATTAGATCATTACATTTAGTGTTTATCGATAAAGTTGGAACACTATCTACCATATTTGTTACTTTTTTCTATTTGTTGCTCTTATTTGTTTCTATTTTTGTTTTCTACTCTTTTTCTGCCTTTTCTAGTTTTAATGGAGTATTGTATATAATTCTATTTTCTCTCCTTTCTTACCATTTCAGGTTTACTTCCAGGCAGGTGGCAACAGAGTCCCTTAACTTTTATTTGTCTGAGAAAAACTTTATATATCCTTCACTCTTAAAAAAACAATTTCTTAGGTACAGATTTGTTGCTTGCTGTTTTTTTTTCTCTCAGCCCTTGAAATATTTCACTTCACTTCTCGCTTGCATTTTTTCAAAGGAGAAGTTGAATTAATACTTACTTTTGCTACTCAGTAGGTAAGAATTTTGCCCCCTCTGGCTTCTTTCAAAAATTTTTTTCTTTATCTTTGCTTTTTTATAGATTGAAGTGATAAATTTAGGTGCAGTTTTTTGGCATGTATCCTGCTTGGTGTTTTCTGAGTTTCCTGGATGAGTGGATTTATATGTCATTAATTTGGGGAAATTGTTACTTATTATTTTAAATATTTTATCTTTCTTTTTTTAAATGTTTATTTATTTATTTTGAGGGAAATATATATATATATAGAGAGAGAGAGAGAGAGAGAACATGCATGTGAGTGAGGGAGGGGCAGAGAAAGAGAGAGAAAGAGAATCCCAAGGAGGCTCTTTGCTGACAGCACAGAGCGGGATGCTGGGCTCAATCCCACAAATTGTTAGATCATGACCTGAGCCTAAACCAAGACTCAGATGCTTAACCAACTTAGCCACCCAGGTGCCTTGTCCATCCTCCCTCCCTCTCTCCTTTGTTTCTTGCTTGCTTGCTTACTTTCCTCTTACCTTTCTGCAAAAAATGTCATCAAAGACATTTTTCATTTGTTATTTTTTTTCTCTAGCATTTGTTTTTGGTTCTTTCATAGAATTTCCATCTCACTGCCTATATTGATCATTTATTCTTATGCTGTCTACTTTATCCATTAAAGCCCTTATCAAATTAATCATAGGTGTGTTAAATTTCCAGGCTAATTCCAACATTCCTGCTGTATCTGAGTCTGATTCTATTGATTATCTCTTTCAAATCTGTTTTTTTTTTTTCCTTTTTGGTATGTCTTGTAAATATACATTTACAAGGAACTGCTGTAAGTAGGCCTTTAGTAATGTGGTGGTAAGGCATGTGGAGAAGAATTAATAGGTCTCAGTCTTTTAGTGAGACTGTGCCCCTGGACTGTGACATGCATATGATTATCAGTCCTCCCCTACTTCCACACTACGTTGGACAATATGTCTAGAGTGAGCTGAAGTTTAGTATTTCCCTTCTCCCAGATCATTTAAGTTCTCATAAAACCCAGACAAATTAGGCTCCTGTTAAATTATTCCTCATGAGGTCAGACCCTGTTAAAAAGAACAGAATTCTCAGGTTTATTTCTAAATGGGTCCTTTTCTTCTCCCCCTACCAGAAGTGCAAGGGGATTTTTCCCCAATACTCACTGTGAAAACCTGGTAAAGATTCAGGAGATAAACTCACAAATAATGGAGTCCCTAGATAACTGGGTCTCTGTAGAGTTTTTAATTGTCAGAGTTGTCCACACTAATCTTTACTGTCTGTTCTGCACAGTTACAGCTAGGCATCACAAAATGTAAAAGTGAACAGAAATGTACACTTACACATACATATAAACCAAATCCTATATGTGTATCCTATTTCTCTTATTTTGTTTGTCTTCTGCTTAGAGAATTTAGTCTATTTCTGGCTGACTTCTTTTTTTTTTCTGTTCCATTAACCTCTATTTTTTTCTGTCATCAAATAGTACCTTCTTTTCACTGAGTTTAAATTCCTCAATCGTAGACATTTAGGAACTTATGAATGTACAATAACTGTTTTTGCCTAGCAAGAACTTTTTAGGATAATACATAAATAATGATTACTAACAGTGGCATAATAAGGGGAAGAATATCTAATCAATGTATCAGGTAACTTGTCAGTATATATTCTGTGTTAATAACTAAACACCTAATGGCTGTTTAGTAAATGAAGCAGATCACTTGGCATTGTCGACATTGTGATTATCATCAACAAATTTATAAGCTTTTTCTAGTTCTAAGCCAGTGTCTGAATACTATATTAATCCACAAAGTCTATCAGAGCCCTATTCAGTAAGAAAGTCCTTCACTGTACTAATTTTTGTCTTGATGGCTTGAACTCTGGGATGAAGCTATGCAAAAAACACTGGCTAATGCTTTTGAATTCATGCTGTTCTTCTGTAAAATTTATTGAGTTCAGATGCAAAATATGATTTTATAGGTTAGCTATTTGAGATTGATTTGTTGTTCATTATTTCCATGTGATCCAGTATCTAATTAACATTATTACCTAACGTTCAATAAACAAGACATTTACTCATGGATCCTAAAACTTGTGATGCCTTGAAACACATACTTTACTAATTCCAATAATGAGTCTAATGACTAAAATAGCAAACATTTCTATTATTCGCTTCTAAAATAGAATGATCTTAGCTACATTGAACTTCCCTAAAGTTTCAGGGCACAAGTTATGCTCTCTAGCACTTCTGTGATAGATAAGATAGATATACAGTTTCTTATATAGGTATAAGAAGCACTATAAAATGACATATTCCACACATAATAGAATCCTTTCTCCTACTAAATAACTCATTAGCTCATCATTGCTTTATCAGCTTGTTTCTCTAGGAAAACATGCTGCCTTTGTGTGATGAACACAGACAGTCTGAGGAAAAACATAGCTATTACATTATTATTTGAGTATGAGCTCTACAGTAGGTTCTCATTGTCTAGATGCCTTGTTGCTCTCTACCTAAGATGTACTTAAAAATTTAGTTGTGTCTATTAATCCAGAGACTTAATAAAAATAACTGTGATCTCATAAATTCTAAATTTTGATGACTGCCAATTCTTCAGATACATTTGTGAGGAGGCAAATATATCAAACAAGTAATTTGTTAAAGTATTTGTTTAAATCATCTGAATAAAATAAGAATCCAACATATATATAAATGCCAAGATTCTCAGAAAGCTGTTATACCACTTCATATAAATAGTGCCACATTTTGGTAGAGCTTCATTTAAAATCTCTACCAACTTAAAATAGCTATTTTTTAATTTGTTATATAATATCATTTTCTGTCTCAGCTAAGAGTAATAATATCAGACACACACACACACACACACGCGCGCGCGTGTGTGTGTGTGTGTTTCATTTATTGTTATTCACTTTCATTATTCAGGATAGTTAATATTCTACAGAGTTGCCACAAACACACAGTTAGTGAATAGGGAATTCTTGCTCCTAGGGAAAATATAGGGTTAGGTTCCTGAGAGACTTGTTACATTTTCATCAACTAGCTTTATTTTATATGCATTTCTGTTTAAAGACACCTTATTTAATATATCTTACATAATGGATTGCATGGTCTTATGCCAGGGGTTTGGAGACCATTTCCATTACATAGGCTCATTTGACAATGTCCTCATAAAACAAACCAGTAATTTCAGTGGTGAAAAAACTCAAAATTTGTGCCACTGTGCACATGTGTGTGAATGACCATGAAAACACTGGCAGTACTGATTTGGGAATTATAAATAAATTTTAGTGAGTAGGCAAATTCACAAACACAGAATCAATGAATAATGAATTTTTTTCATGAATAATAAATTCTTGTTTTAATAATTCCACTATGGATAATTATATTTGTTTTAACTTTAATACCTATTTTTTAACTTCAGTTTATCCTGCTGAACTCCTGAGACTCAAAAATCAATTCATTCCCTCTCCTCTTCAGTGTTTATTCAACTGTGTTCTCCTCAATGAAAACATCCCTTTATACTTTTATCAGTTAGAGTTCAATATGACAAACAGAAGAACCATTGTGGGCTCTTTCAGACTTTGGTTTTCGTATTTGAGGCTGGAAGTTGAAGTCTGCAGAGCAGGCATTTAGGAAGGAAAGATGGACAAAGAAGGAAAGATGGATAAAAAAGAGAACAAAGAGAAACTGAGACTCGTGTAAAAACTGGAACCCTTATATGTTAACTGGAACCCATTTCAGTTTTCATTGCTTCTGACTATGATGAGATTGTTGTCCTACATGAGAAACTGTTGCCCTTCTTTATGGAGCTAAACACACATCTGGCCCAGGATTCATAGAAGCTGAAGGAAGATCTAGGAGGATGTAAATCATTTGCAGGCCTGCTGCTGCTGCTTGCCCATTTCCCCACCATACAGGTTTAGCCAGCAGAAAGCAGCAACACGTGTGAACTCAAAAGTGCCCCATTACCTTGGTATACCTTCTGCACATAGAGATCAATAAACCTGCTGCTTTATTTCTTCCCTCCAAATCTTTGCAACAATGTGTCTTATGGCCTACTCTTACCAAAAGCCTACAGGTAAGGATATTCCAAGAAAAGTAATCAGCTTTGCTCAATTAACTTTTTGTTAATTAGTACTCATACATATCTACCCTTGTCACTTAGTACCTTTTGTCTACCTTTTGTCACTTAGTACCCATATATATCTCTTTAAACACACTAATTTCCAATAAAAACAATCAAGTGATGCTTCTACCTAACATGATATAACTTTTCCACTGGCTTTAATCATAGTAGTTGAGGGTATTGAGAGGCCTCCTGGGGAATCACCTATCTTCTAGATATATTATTATGAGTCCTCATTGTGTAGTAGCAACCCACTATTTCCTTGATTGTCAGAGTCATTTACTCAATCAGAACTGTAACCCCTTGCTTTATCTGATTCATTGACACGAGGAGCTAAAAGTGGTTAGGTTGCCATCTCAAATTCTAGTTCAGTAGAATCATTATTTTGTCATTGATAAAATCATTCCTACTTTCAGATTTAAGACTTCTCCACCATTAGAACCTAAAGTTATAGGGAATAGGAAATCTTACCTCCCCTCCACTCTCTTCTCCTCCCCTGCCCTTTTCTTTTCCTTTATCCTTTCCTTTCCTTTCCTTTCCTTTCCTTTCCTTTCCTTTCCTTTCCTTTCCTTTCCTTTCCTTTCCTTTCCTTATGTTTTGTTTTGTTTTGTTTTGTTTCGTTTCGTTTTGTTTCGTTTCGTTTCGTTTCGTTTCGTTTTCTTTCCTTTTTTTTCCTTCCCTAATGGATCACTTGTGGTAATAGTGAAAGGAGGTACTTTTCATTTTTACCCTTTGATTCACAGATCCATAAATCTTGGCTATGGGAGAAACATATATGTGTTACTGATTTAGAGTAAGTATCACATCCTGGAGATAAATGTCCCACATCTGCAAGGTTGTACAACTGAGATATAACCATAAGTAAGAGTTCATAAGGAAATTATTCTGTTTTATCAAGCCAGGTGTTTCTAGATGATAAGGAAAATATACATTCGTTGAATTTATGGAACTGGGCTCATTTGCAAACTTCATTGGTTGATCAAAAATGATGTTGTATATAACATCAACCTGGTTAGTTTGGTATTCTGTAAGTCCATGGATAGTGACTTTGGTGGAAGCATTGCAGACAGTGAAGAAAAATCTAGGTCTAGAGTAAATGTCTGCTCTAGTGAGAACAGATTGTTGCTTCTTCCACCAGTTGACCTGACTGCTAATCCTAGGGGATGGTGCCATATTAGGGGCTAAGTGTTGGGTTCTGCTGTGGGCACATTGGTACTCACCAGTGGCTGTAACCAGCTCTCTTCTGGTGAGTGGAAATCCTATATTCTCTTCCCACTATAACATCTACTGCTGCCATGGTCAATTTGTTCATCAGCCAGTTAGGCAATTTTAAGGAGTGCCTGGGAGCAGGATGACTGACTTTCAGAATAATGGTCACCTATTTTCCTCCATAACACCTACAACTATCTGACATACCATATTTATTTGTCTATTGGTATTTATTGGCTCTTTCCCACATTAGAACGTATACTCCATTGAAGGCAGAGTTTATTGACTGTTTTGTTCACTGTATTCCCACACATAAAAAAGTATGTGAATCATAGTATATTAACTAAAAAATAATTTAAAATTAAACAACATTTAACTTTATAAATAACTTATGTATGACTGCTATTTTTATTTGTGATTTATTAACAACAACAACAACAACAACAAAAAGAAACACCTGAGTGTCACAGACATGTTACTTACCAGTAGTCATTGATTTATTTCATCATGGAACTTGGATTCACACCCTGTTTGCCTGATTTACAAACAGTACTTTTAACCAGGATGATATTTTACCTCTTGTTTTGAAATACTGGATTTTTTTTCACAAAGTAGAACAGTGTCAGAGGGAGTTTTCTATTTTGAAATTTTAATGTCATATGGGAGAAGTCCTGCAGGAAGTCAAAACTGTGACCACTTTCAGTATCATGTGCTTTATGAAAAATGCAAATACTCTGGATTCATCTGTGGGTTTTCTAGGGTCTGACAGTATTAAATAGACAATTTTTTAAAAAAAATATTTATTTTTAAGAGAGAGAGCGAGCATGGGAAGGGCAGAGAGAAATGGAAACACAGAATCTGAAGCAGGAACCAGGCTCTGAGCTGTCAGCACAGAGCCTGACGCTGGGATCGAACTCAAGAACTGCAAGATCATGACCTGAGCCAAAGTCAGATGCTGAAATGACTGAGCTACTCAAGTGGCCCTAAATAGACAAATTTTGAATTTCAAGACCTGCTAAGGCTATTAGTAGTAAACACCTCAGAGCATCATTTAGGGCTCCTAGAGAGTTATTGTAGTAAGGGCAAGAAACCACACCTACGCAAGTATTTTATAAAAAATTGCAACCCAGCTTGGTATGATTGAATTAAGATGGGATAGTCCCTCTTCGGAGAAAGATAATATAATATATAGTCTTTGTATATTTCATTAACAGTGTCCTTTATTCAATTAGAAATCTACTGGAATATTAAGAAAATATAGCCAAGAGGAGAAAATCAGATAATAGACATAGGGATGATCAGGTTATTAGTGTCCTCAAATATAAACTCTAAGTTAACTGTGATTAACATGTCTAAGAAAATAGAAAAGCAAGAATAATTTTGCCAGAGGACAGTAAATTATGAAAACAATCAATGGGAAATTCTGTTTCTAACCAATACAATAACTGAAATTAGGAAATCAATGTATGGTATTAACTAAATTGGACAGACAAGAAGAGAGGATTTATGGACTAGAAGATAGATTATTAGAAAATATTCAGGCTGAATTGCCTAGATAAAAGCAGGGCAAATGCAGAAGGGAAGAGATGAAAAGGAAATGAGGGCAAAAACAACATCAAAGAGTTAATGGCTCAGAATTTCCTTTTTAATGACAAAAGCACATCAATTTATATATTCAGAAAGCATTAAGGAACTATATCAGGATAAATGCGTGGAAAAGCACATCTACACATATTGTGGAAAAGTGATAAAAAACAAATAAAAAGGAAAAATATCACAGTCAGACAAAAAAAAAAGACAACTTTCAAAGGAGCAACAGTAACATGGACAGCAGATCTCTCAGCAGAAACCGTTGGACCCAAAGGAGGAATAAAGCTAGATGCTTCCTGATAAATACTTTATAAAGCTACAGTAACTAACACTATGTAAACATGTAATAGTAAGTATACCAAGGAAACAGACTAGTTATAAAAGAAAGACCCATACACATATAATATCTTGAATTATGACAAAGGTATTCCTGTGCACTTGGGGAGAATAATCCTTCCAATAAATCACAGTCAGATATCCATATGGAAATTTGAAAGAATAAAAAAATTCCAGAATAATTTCACATTAAAATGTGAAGCATGAAGCTAATAAAGCTTCTAGAGTAAAATGTGAGAGAATATCCTTATGAATTAGGATAGTAAAAACAATTTCTCTTAAAGACAGAAAATATAGAAAGTTGGCAGATTGTACTATATTAATAACTTGGTTTATCAAACGACACTGCTATGAGTGAAAAGCAAATCTCTGAGTTAGAGAAGATGATTGCAATATATGTACCCCCTGAAAAGGAACTTACATCCATAATTTAAATCTAGAAGAAAAAAATAGACAAAAAAATTAATAAATCCTTCACACACACATACACATGCAAACGTACATGAAAGGATATCTATATCTTTACTTGTATCTTTTTGTGCCTTTGTTAGAGAAGTGCAAGTTAAAATTATGATGAAATACCATTGTCCATGCAAAAAGTGGCTGCTTTCTGTGAATGTTGTCCCTCCCATAACCTACCCCCAATTCATATGATGAAACCCTAGCCTTCACATGTGATCTTAATAGGTAGGGACTTTGGGAAGTGACATGATCTTGGGAATGGAGATCTCATTAAATGGAATTTATATACTTATAAAAGATACCCCATGAAGCTCTCTAGCCAGTTCTACTAGGTAGAGACACTATGAGAAGAGTGCTGTCAATGAAGTAGGAAAAGGGCCCTCACCGTATCATCCTGGTGCCTGATCTCAGTCTGCCCAGTCTCTAGAATTGTGAGCAGCAACATTTTGTTGTTTTTAGGTTACCTAGTCTGTGGTATTTTGTTCTAGTAGCCCAAATGGAGTAAGACAATAGCTAAAATGAAAAACAAACAAACAAAATTATTGCCTAAGATATAGAGAAACTGATTCTATTATACACTGTTTTAGGAAAGTTAGATTGGTATAATTACATTAGAAAATAGTTGTCACCATCAACCAAAGGTGAATGAGCTGATATCCTATTACCTAGCAATTCAACTTACAGCATATACCTAACAGAAATGCGCATATAGAAATGTTGGTAGTAGCGTTATTCATTATAGTCCTAAAGTTAATATAACCAAAATATCTATCAATGTTAGGATAACAGAAAGATTCATTCAATGAATTACCTTTCAACACTGACAATGAACATTGCGTTCTGCACATCACAGCATAGATAGAATCCCAAACATGATTGTAAGTGTAAGAAGCCAGATATAAGAGAGTGAGTTTCCTATATCCTATTTATATACATTTCAAAAAATTAATTGGCCCAAGAAACCTATGGTTACTGAGCTCAGGATAGTAGTTACTTTTGATGAAGCATAGTGAGTAATAACAGGTACGAGGGGAGCTTCTGGTAATATCCTATCCTACCAAGTACCGGTTTCATCACTGTTACTTTTGTAAAAAAAATCACTTATTACTTTTTTGCACTTATTATTTTTGCATTTATTATTTTTGCATTTATTATTTTTGCATAAATTTTACACATTAAATACATCGACATAAAATTTCCCTTTTTTATATTTAAAAATGTTAACTAAAAATAAAAATGCCATCCTGCGCCATAAGAAACTCTGATACTCGGCTTAGAGAGGTATTTTTTTTTAAGATTATTTATTTTGAGAGAGTGAGAACAAGCACAGGGGATGGGCAGAGAGAGAGGGAGAGAGTTCCAAGCAGGCTCTGCACTGTCAGTACGGAGCCCCTACGTGGGGCTCCATCTCATGAAATGTGAGATCATGACCTGAGCTGAAATCAAGAGTTGGATGCCTAACTGACTGAGCCACCCAGGTGCCTTGAGAGGTATTTTTAAATTATATATTAATGAGCATTGTTGACAATAGACCATAACAACAATTTGGGAAAGCAAAGTCTATTTCAATGATTACCGTGAAATAAATTTATTCAAGTTAATTTTGCCTGGAACCTTAAAATATTTTAAGAATAAAATTACTCTTTATTATTCTTAAAATTAAAAAAAAAAGGTGAAATGCTGTTACTTGTAATGCAATGGCTAGGAAAGTTCTTACAGATAGACTCTAAGGGCAAATATAAATTAAAAATGAGAAGCTTGATTCTCCTTGCTGGAAATAAGGGAAGAGATGTCTCCCTTTTCTTTCTCCCTTTTCTTAGAGTACTTAAGATAACTTGTAACTTCTTTTCCTGTGTCCTGGAAATGTATGTAGTTTCTCTTAAAAGCTAAATAAGACTTATTGTGTCTGTGTTGCAACTCAGGAATGCCTTTCTCAAGAGCCTGGGAACCATCTCATTGAAATTTAATCATGTCATGTCATGTCATGTCATGTCATGTCATGTCATGTCATGTCATGTCATTTCAGAGACAGCACCCCCTAATACCAGTTTCCATGGGAGGATGGAAGCCTAACTTTAGCAAGCCACCTGGCTCTAAGAACTGCCTCCTGTCATAAATATGTGAGAAGTTTATTTTTACTTTTTTTTAGGTAAGCGAATTAAACATAGGTGACTACCCCAGTGAATTTAGGATGAGCTCTGTGTGACAGTGTTGTCAAGTTCTCTTATTATCTTGAGAACATATATGCAATGAGTTCTATCTGGTTACATGGATAAAAGTTTCAGATTTGTCTTGGCAATCTCTTAGCAGATTGCCTGTGATGCACATCACATTCTGGTTTAATTCTAATTCAGTAACAAAATTGGTTTCTTTTATGCCTTTGTGGAGAAGTTTTCTGAGTTGGTAGAAGATTTTGTTTTTAATTATATTTTTCCACCAGTGCACATATATGATATAACTGCATATAGATGTGAATATACATCCAAATATATTAGAAAACAACATATGTATAAGAGTTGTTATACTCCAGCCTTTTTTTTAGCAGCCTGTATATCATACCCATTGTAATATCTTCTTTTCTACTCTATTCATTAAATATTATTTTAAAATTTTTATATTTATTAAATACTTTATTTAAATAAGGAATGAAAACAATTTTGAGTGCAAAAGGGTTCTTTATGAGAAAAATGTCCATACTGAAATTTTAGTTGTTAATTTTAATTATGGAATATATGGCTTCAGAGTCATCAATGATGAAGGATTCATTATATAGGGAACAGAAATTTGTCACATAACAAATGAGAGAAAAGAGGTAGAGTATATTTTAATTAATTTTTAAAACAATAAAAAAGATTAATTCAAGAAAATTGAAGTTAATGTTGACATCTGAGAGGACAAAATGAGCCAAGTTGGTTTTAGGAGATACTAATGGTATGTGTTTTACTATTAAATCTATTCATGGCAAGTGACTTGGAGACCCAGACATTCCTGGACATCTTCTCAACATATTCATCTCTGATTACTAAAGAAATGGAGAATAACTATGATTAATGATAATAAGTCCATTAAGCCTTCTGTCACTGTGCTACAGTAATACAGTTTTTGGCCAAAGCGCATTATGGAGAAGGTAGATAGCTAAAATAATTTGTGAACAGTGCTAATGACCACAGTACTATTACTAAACTTCATCTTCCTAAAGAAGAAAATACAGCTGAGCCAAAAATTGTTGGACCTCTGATGGTTGGACCTTGAGAGTACAGAAGCCATTGAATGAAGCAGTTTTAAAAGCAGTCTTATTTTCACATATTAAAGCGTACCACCTAAATCTCGTGTTAAATTTGAAACTCTCATTAAATTCAAAATGTTAGCCTCCCTCTTTCTCCACAACCCCACCGCCATGAACCCCGGCCAGTGCTCTCATACCTCATTGCTTTCTCGCTGAGAGGAGTAGGAAAGTGAACACATGATCTATTTCACTCAAGTCTTACAAGCTCCAGGACCTTACCCTCATCTATTGATTTTAGCTCCTCCAAGATTGAGCAGTGTGGAGAAATTTCAGCATCAAGATAAGGATCCATTAATTTAGCCTTTTTAAATTTGTATTTCTCTCTTGGTTGAGTCATATACTTTTTTTTTTTTTCAAATGCTGGCTCTTTTAAGGAGTATATAGATGATTCTTTCAAAGACAATTAAGGAGATTCCTCTGGACTTTTTAACCACTTTCTAACACAGCCATTGTATTCTCCAACTGACCTTTGTCATAATCCTTTAGTTTTGATACAGTGGTGATCTCCCTCTTCCTGCTAATATCACCTTATCCAGAAGATAGTTTTGTTGAGCAACCCAAATTCAGTTGCCTTTCACGGAGCTGGAATATGGAAATTCAACCCTTTGCCTACTACCTCAGAATGCAAATGGTCTTTTTTCTAATTTCCTTTCCACTTAGGGATATTCAAGTCAGCCTCTGCCTTCAGACTTTATCAGCCAGGTGCCAGTCTCTATGATCCTCCCTCAAATATCAGAGGGCTCTTGTTAATTCTCCCAAGAATATCTCTGAGTCCTCTATTCCAATACCTGTGTGGCCTATACATCTCTGTCATTCATTGAGCATTCAGGTAGACAGTGAGATATTTCTCCTCTTACAAACCATCAAAATCTCTATTACCACTTCTTTTGACTACCCTTTTAGTTGGCTTGAATTACAGGAGATGCAGTCTTCTTCTATCTTCATAATTAAGAGAGAGAGTAAAAAAAAACATTAGACTGGTTATGGGTTTCGAAATTCTTTATTTATTTTTATTTATTTAAAAAAATTTTTTTCAACGTTTTTTATTTATTTTTGGGACAGAGAGAGACAGAGCATGAATGGGGGAGGGACAGAGAGAGAGGGAGACACAGAATCGGAAACAGGCTCCAGGCTCCGAGCCATCAGCCCAGAGCCTGACGCAGGGCTCGAACTCACGGACCAGAAGATCGTGACCTGGCTGAAGTCGGAGGCTTAACTGACTGCGCCGCCCAGGCGCCCGTCGAAATTCTTTTTAAAGAAGCTCCTCCCCTGTTGAATAACCAGTCTTCTCTCATATAGGCTATTGAGGCTGATGATCACTGGATCAGTTAGCTACCTTTTAGTGAGACCTTTGAGTATGTGACTAAGTTTCCTTTTAGAAAGTGGGGACATATACCATTAATCATCTCTGAATTTGAGCTTTTAATTGACATTCTTGGAGATAGGAAGAGTCTAATTTTACATTCCATTCCATTTGAAAGGAACATAGCAAAGACAAGATGTGTCAGTTACACTCAACACATCCATATCCAGGGAGAAGAAGAGTCCATGAAAATGTCCTATCTTGCAACAGGAAGTAGGATATAGGAGAAGGTAGACTTTGATGCTACTGTGTCGCTTTCTTTTGCCTGTCTGTGTGTGTATGTGCGTGAATGTTAGATAATCTCTTAAAATGCCGGTAAAGTAAGCATCAAAACTCAATTTATTAATACATATAAATTATTTGCACTCAAACAACATTGATTCAGTTTTCAGGAGCTTCTCTATTTCTGAACAATACTAGAAGTAAAATGAAAATTTTTCTAACACCCCACTTCACATTAAGCTGTTGAGTTCAAGAAGAATGAGATCATTCTCATAAAACAAACACTAATTTTCTTTGCCACTTAAAGTAGTAATGATAAAGAATGTAATAACACTGATGTGGCCTGCCATCATAAAATGATTATCATTTTCAATTTTTTATGTGTCTTCTCATAGGATTGTCAGATCTCAGAAAATGGGCAATAGAGATATTATAAATCCAAATGGAAATTGTTTTCAGTTTTATGTAGAAGATAATCATGAGATTATAAATTCTGACCCCAGCCTTAACCAGTGACAACTCAGCCCTTTTGACCTCAGTTTCTTGGTCTACATATACTTCCTCTATTATGCGGTTTCAGAGAATTCAGATTGCATGTGTGTCCATGATTTGAATACCGATGAATGCTATAGCAGTGAGAGATTTGAATATGTGAGACAATTTATTTTATCATACTATGTTTCACAAGTAGCTTTTACTTTCTCATAGGGTTATCATATACTTTATATATTTTTATAACCATAGTGTGCTCTTTATTCCTAACTCACTAACTAAAGTTTCCAAATGTTTTATATACAGTAAACAAAAATGGGAATTTAGCCCAGCCTCTTTATTAAAGTATTTGTTTTCCCTGTCATCTTCAAAAAATGTCGTATATCTATATATATGTATATATATACATATATATATATGTATCTACACACACACATTCCTCTTTGCTCCTAATATATAGTTGATAGATATAGATATATCAGTTGAGACTTCTATTTACTGAGGAGAAAGAATCAGTAGCTGTAATTAGCAGGTTACTAAAGGAAAGGAGAGAATTGCTTGAATTTAATCTATGTGTGTGTGTGTATATATATATATGTGTGTGTGTGTATACATACATACATATATATATGATATTTATATGCTAATAGAATCTTATATAACTATCCAAATTCTTGATATGTATGAAATTCAGTAATAGTAAGTTGGATACATGACTTTAACTTTTTCTGAGGAATTCCTTACTTTTTCTACATTTTCATGTTTTAAAGAGCATGCACTTAAGTGCCTATTAGCATTTCTATTCTCCCCACTTGTTTTAGTACATTCATATTACATCTACTTTGTTAAATTTCATTTCACACTAAGTTTGAGTTTTTTATATAGGAATTTGGCTCATAACTATTATATTTCAATTTGGTTATAGTAAACCCTAAATGTTAAAAAGAACAGCTGAGTCTTTATTTTATGGTTCCATGCTCCTAATTTGTGCTCTTAGAACTTGTGAGCTGCTTAGATTTCACAGGTCGTTAACAGCATCATGAGAGCCCCTGCCACTGGCTATATCAGAGAGACATTTAATTAGTCAGAGATACTGAGGCTTTACAAGTTTGTATTGCACACGTCTATGACTACTTGGAATAAATCTTTTTTTCAATATATGAAATTTATTGTCAAATTGGTTTCCATACAACACCCAGTGCTCATCCCAAAAGGTGCCCTCCTCAATACCCATCCCCCATCAACCCTCAGTTTGTTCTCAGTTTTTAAGAATCACTTATGCTTTGGCTCTCTCCCACTCTAACCTCTTTTTTTTTTTCCTTCCCCTCCCCCATGGGTTTCTGTTAAGTTTCTCAGGATCCACATAAGAGTGAAAACATATGGTATCTGTCTTTCTCTTTATGGCTTATTTCACTTAGCATCACACTCTCCAGTTCCATCCACGTTGCTACAAAGGGCCATATTTCGTTCTTTCTCATTGCCTGTAGTACTCCATTGTGTATATAAACCACAATTTCTTTATCCATTCATCAGTTGATGGACATTTAGGCTCTTTCCATAATTTGGCTATTGTTGAGAGTGCTGCTATAAACATTGCGGTACAAGTGTCCCTATGCATCAGCACTCCTGTATCCCTTGGATAAATTCCTAGCAGTGCTATTGCTGGGTCATAGGGTAGGTCTATTTTTAATTTTCTGAGGAACCTCCACACTGCTTTCCAGAGCGGCTGCACCAATTTGCATTCCCACCAACAGTGCAAGAGGGTTCCCGTTTCTCCACATTCTCTCCAGCATCTATAGTCTCCTGATTTGTTCATTTTGGCCACTCTGACTCGCGTGAGGTGATATCTGAGTGTGGTTTTGATTTGTATTTCTCTGATGAGGAGCGACGTTGAGCATCTTTTCATGTGGCTGTTGGCCATCCGGATGTCTTCTTTAGAGAATTGTCTATTCATGTTTTCTGCCCATTTCTTCACTGGGTTATTTGTTTTTCGGGTGTGGAGTTTGGTGAGCTCTTTATAGATTTTGGATACTAGCCCTTTGTCCAATATGTCATTTGCAAATATCTTTTCCCATTCCGTTGGTTGCCTTTTAGTTTTGTTGGTTGTTTCCTTTGCTGTGCAGAAGCTTTTTATCTTCATGAGGTCCCAGTAATTGATTTTGCTTTTAATTCCCTTGCCTTTGGGGATGTGTCGAGTAAGAGATTGCTACGGCTGAAGTCAGAGAGGTCTTTTCCTGCTTTCTCCTCTAGGGTTTTGATGGTTTCCTGTCTCACATTCAGGTCCTTTATCCATTTTGAGTTTCTTTTTGTGAATGGTGTGAGAAAGTGGTCTAGTTTCAACCTTCTGCATGTTGCTGTCCAGTTCTCCCAGCACCATTTGTTAAAGAGGCTGTCTTTTTTCCATTGGATGTTCTTTCCTGCTTTGTCAAACATGAGTTGGCCATACATTTGTGGGTCTAGTTCTGGGGTTTCTATTCTATTCCATTAGTCTATGTGTCTGTTTTTGTGCCAATACCATGCTGTCTTGATGATGACAGCTTTGTAGTAGAGGCTAAAGTCTGGGATTGTGATGCCTCCTGCTTTGGTCTTCTTCTTCAAAATTACTTTGGCTATTCGGGGCCTTTTGTGGTTCCATATGAATTTTAGGATTGCTGGTTCTAGTTTCAAGAAGAATGCTGGTGCAATTTTGATTGGGATTGCATTGAATGTGTAGATAGCTTTAGGTAGTATTGACATTTTGACAATATTTATTTCTCCAATCCATGAGCAGGGAATGTCTTTCCATTTCTTTATATCTTCTTCAATTACCTTCATAAGCTTTCTATAGTTTTCAGCATACAGATCTTTTACATCGTTGGTTAGATTTATTCCTAGGTATTTTATGCCTCCTGGTGCATTTGTGAATGGGATCAGTTTCTTTATTTGTCTTTCTGTTGCTTCATTGTTAGTGTATAAGAATGCAACTGATTTGTGTACATTGATTTTGTATCCTGCAACTTTGCTGAATTCACGTATCAGTTCTAGCAGACTTTTGGTGGAGTCTATCGGATTTTCATGTATAATATCATGTCATCTGCAAAAAGTGAAAGCTTGACTTCATCTTTGCCAATTTTGATGTCTTTGATTTCCTTTTGTTGTCTGATTGCTGTTGCTAGAACTTCCAACACTATGTTAAACAACAGCAGTGAGAGTGGGCATCCCTGTCGTGTTCCTGACCTCAGGGAAAAAGGTCTCAGTTTTTCCCCATTGAGGATGATGTTAGCTGTGGGCTGTTCATAAATGGCTTTTATGATGTTTAAGTATGTTCCTTCTATCCGACTTTCTCAAGGGTTTTTATTAAGAAAGGGTGCTGAATTTTGTCAAAGGCCTTTTCTACATCGATTGACAGGATCATATGGTTCTTCTCTTTTCTTTTATTAATGTGATGTATCACGTTGATTGATTTGCGAATGTTGAACCAGCCCTGCCTCCCAGGAATGAATCCCACTTGATCATGGTGAATAATTCTTTTTATATGCTGTTGAATTTGATTTGCTAGTATCTTATTGAGAATTTTTGCATCCATATTCATCAGGGATATTGGCCTGTAGTTCTCTTTTTTTACTGGGTCTCTGTCTGGTTTAGGAATCAAAGTAATACTGGCTTCATAGAATGAGTCTGGAAGTTTTCCTTCCCTTTCTATTTCTTGGAATAGCTTGAGAAGGATTGGTATTATTTCTCCTTTAAATGTCTGGTAGAACTCCCCTGGGACCCATCTAGTCCTGGACTCTTATTTGTTGGGAGATTTTTGATAACCGATTCAATTTCTTCACTGGTTATGGGTCTGTTCAAGCTTTCTATTTCCTCCTGATTGAGTTTTGGAAGAGTGTGGGTGTTCAGGAATTTGTCCATTTCTTCCAGGTTGTCCAATTTGTTGGCATATAAGTTTTCATAGTATTCCCTGATAATTGTTTGTATCTCTGAGGGATTGGTTGTAATAATTCCATTTTCATTCATGATTTTATCTATTTGGGTCATCTCCCTTTTCTTTTTGAGAAGCCTAGCTAGAGGTTTGTCAATTTTGTTTATTTTTTCAAAAAACCAACTCTTGGTTTCGTTGATCTGCTCTACAGTGTTTTTAGATTCTATATTGTTTATTTCTGCTCTGATCTTTATTATTTCTCTTCTTCTGCTGGGTTTAGGCTGCCTTTGATGTTCTGCTTCTAGTTCCTTTAGGTGTGCTGTTAGATTTTGTATTTGGGATTTTTCTTGTTTCTTGAGATAGGCCTGGATTGCAATGTATTTTCCTCTCAGGACTGCCTTCGCTGCATCCCAAAGCATTTGGATTGTTGTATTTTCATTTTCGTTTTTTTCCATATATTTTTTAATTTCTTCTCTAATTGCCTGGTTGACCCACTCATTCTTTAGTAGGGTGTTCTTTAACCTCCATGCTTTTGGAGGTTTTCCAGACTTTTTCCTGTGGTTGATTTCAAGCTTCATAGCATTGTGGTCTGAAAGTATGCATGGTATAATTTCAATTCTTGTAAACTTATGAAGGGCTGTTTTGTGACCCAGTATATGATCTATCTTGGAGAATGTTCCATGTGCACTCGAGAAGAAAGTATATTCTGTTGCTTTGGGATGCAGAGTTCTAAATAGATCTGTCAAGTCCATCTGATCCAATGTATCATTCAGGGCCCTTGTTTCTTTATTGACCGTGTGTCTAGATGATCTATCCATTTCTGTAAGTGTAGTGTTAAAGTCCCCTGCAATTACCACATTCTTATCAGTAAGGTTGCTTATGTTTATGAGTAATTGTTTTATATATTTGGCGGCTCCCGTATTCGGTGCATAGGCATTTATAACTGTTAGCTCTTCCTGATGGATAGACCCTGTAATTATTATATAATGCCCTTCTTCATCTCTTGTTACAGCCTTTAATTTAAAGTCTAGTTTGTCTGATATGCATATGGCTATTCCAGCTTTCTTTGACTTCCAGTAGCATGATAAATACTTCTCCATCCCCTCGCTCTCAATCTAAAGGTGTCCTCAGGTCTAAAATGAGTCTCTTGTAGACAGTAAATAGATGGGTCTTGTTTTTTTATCCATTCTGATACCCTATGTCTTTTGGTTGGCACATTTAGTCCATTTACATTCAGTGTTATTATAGAAAGATACAGGTTTAGAGTCATTGTGATGTCTGTATGTTTTATGCTTGTAGTGATGTCTCTGGGACTTTGTCTCACAGGGTCCCCCTTAGGATCTCTTGTAGGGCTGGTTTAGTGGTGACAAATTCCTTCAGTTTTTGTTTGTTTGGGAAGACCTTTATCTCTCCTTCTATTCTAAATGACAGACTTGCTGGATAAAGGATTCTCGGCTGCATATTGTTTTCTGTTCATCACATTGAAGATCTCGTGCCAATCCTTTCTGGCCTGCCAAGTTTCAAAAGAGAGATCAGTCACGAGTCTTATAGGTCTCCCTTTATATGTGAGGGCACGTTTATCCCTTGCTGCTTTCAGAATTTTCTCTTTATCCTTTTATTTTGCCAGTTTCACTATGATATGTCGTGGAGAAGATCGATTCAAGTTACGTCTGAAGGGAGTTCTCTGTGCCTCTTGGATTTCAATGCCTTTTTCCTTCCCCAGTTCAGGGAAGTTCTCAGCTATTATTTCTTCAAGTACACCTTCAGCACCTTTCCCTCTCTCTTCCTCCTCTGGGATACCATTTATGCGTATATTATTTCTTTTTAGCGTATCACTTATTTCTCCAATTTTCCCCTAATACTCCTGGATTTTTTTATCTCTCTTTTTCTCAGCTTCCTCTTTTTCCATAATTTTATCTTCTAGTTCACCTATTCTCTCCTCTGCCTCTTCAATCAGAGCCGTGGTCATTTCCATTTTATTTTGCATGTCGTTTAAAGCTTTTTCAGCTCCTCGTGATTGTTCCTTAGTCCCTTGATCTCTGTAGCAAGACATTCTCTGCTGTCCTGTATACTGTTTTCAAGCCCAGCGATTAATTTTATGACTATTATTCTAAATTCACTTTCTGTTATATTATTTAAATCCTTTTTGATCAGTTCATTAGCTGTTGTTATTTCCTGGAGATTCTTTTGAAGGGAATTCTTCCGCTTGGTCATTTTGGGTAGTCCCTGGAGTGGTACGGTCTGTAGGGTACTTCCCCTGTGCTCTGGTGTATAACTGGATTTGGTGTGCGGGGCCGCAATCAGACCTGACGTCTGCCCCCAGGCCATCGCTGGGGCCACAGTCAGACTGGTGTGTGCCTTCTCTTCCCCTCTCATAGGGGCGGGATTCACTGTGGGGTGGCGTGGCCCATCTGGGCTACTTGTACACTACCAGGCTTGTGGTTCTGGGGATCTGACGTATTAGCTGGGGTGGGTAGGCAAGGTGCACGGGGGCAGGAGGGGCAGGCTTAGCTTGCTTGTCCTTAGGTGATCCACTTCAGGAGGGGCCCTGTGGCAGTGGGAGGGAGTCAGACCCGCTGCTGGAGGGTTGGCTCCGCAGAAGCACAGTGTTGGGTATTTGCGAGGAGCAAGCAAGTTCCCTGGCAGGAACTGGTTCCCTTTGGGATTTTGGCTGGGGGATGGGCGAGGGAGATGGCGCTGGCGAGCGCCTTTGTTCCCCAACAAACTGAGCTCTGTCATCCTGGGGCTCAGCAACTCTCCCTCCCGTTGTCCTCCAGCCTTCCCGCTCTCTGAGCAGAGCTGTTAACTTATGACCTCCCAGATGCTAAATCCTGCTTGCCATGGGAACACACTCCGTCTGGCCCTTCCACTTTTGCAAGCCAGACTTGGGGGCTCTGCTTGGCCGGCAGGCTGCCCCTCCGCCCAGGCTCCCTCCCGCCAGTCCATGCAGTGGGCACCGCCTCTCCGCCCTTCCTACCCTCTTCTGTGGGCCTCTCGTCTGCGCTTGGCTCTGTAGACTCCGTTCTGCTAATCCTCTGGCAGTTTTCTGGGTTATTTAGGCAGGTGTAGGTGGAATCTAAGTGATCAGCAGGACGCGCGGTGAGCCCAGCGTCCTCCTATGCCGCCATCTTCCCCCCAATCTCCTGGAATACATTTTTATAGGAGGAATTTCTTCTGTAGATGAATGCAACAAATATGGACACAAAATTCATTGTTCAAATAGAGAATATGTCATGGAAATTGATTATTGTTTTCATAGAAATCCAGTATCATACATCACATTGAGTTTTCTTTATCATTGTGAATTTTATATTTGCTGGTTGGAAGATTATCAATTTTAGCAATCCATTGTCTGCACCTTTTGAAATAATCTTATCATTTCCATGTGTACTAGAATCAGTTTAGAGTGTGTTCTCAATCCACACTTTTCAGACTTTTAACAAAACTCTCTGCTCTATGAACAGATTTGCGCTCTGGCAGTTATTTTTTACAATGAGACTTGCCCCCTGTCTCAGTTGATTTCTCCAGATGCCTAGTTGAAATCAGACCAATCCTAAACTCTTTTCTTGAATTTGGATTTGGGACAGAGCAATTTCACTCAGTCTCTGTAAATGCACTTAAACTGGTAAGTGTGACAAAACTTGGCTGAAATAACTTATTTGACTGTGAGCATGCTAAGCCGATCTGTGTACCCAAGGAAAAGAATGAAGCATATATGTGGAGAAAAACAGACCAAGGGGACCATGTAGCTCAGAATTAAAAGAGGGCAGTCTCATTTTCTCATTCAAGAGCTCCTCATTCCTGTCACTAGTGAGATACACCTGCTTTCTGCTATTGGATTTCCTGTGGATAAGATACTGACAATACATTTTCTCCTCTTCATCCACTCTTTCTTTAAGCTAATTAGAATAAATTTCTAATGTTTTCATTCAAAAGAGCGTTGAATACACCCTCATAGCTCAGCAAGGAGTGGTCAGTTTATTAATCAGTGTCATTGTCAGAGAGAACAGAGTACTTATAATAACAAGGTCAGGGGTTACTTAGAAATACAGAATATTAGAGGTGAAATGGACTGAGATCATCTAATGAAGTTATCATTTTTCATTTCCTCACACACAAGCAAGAAAGTAAACCACAGAGGTACTAAATTCATTTTTTTCTTTCTTTGTGCAATTATTTTTTTCTTTTACCTTGGCTATAGATTAGTATATAATAATTTTCATACAATAAGATAAAATATTTACCTTCTTTGAGTACTAATACAAATTATCTCTTTCATCTTGGCTACATAGTTAATTTACAATTTTTTATTTATGTTATTTACCTTTTTTGAATAACCACAGTCTTGTTTATAAAAAGTATTAATACCATTTCACAAATTGAGGGTGGGGCTGTGGTGAAGACAGTGAGTATTGCTTATCAAGGGGTAATGTATAATATGATTACATAGATATGACCAGTGGAGTGATCGCGGGCAAGTAGAAATAAGAATTATTGAATCATTGCAGCAATCCAAGAAAGGAAGGCAAAAGATAATAAGAGCTCAGTCTGAATGCAAGTTAGGTCAAAATTGACTGAAATAAATGTGAATATACCACATGTACAAGGAAGGTAATAAATACCAATCTAGAAAAATATGTAGAGGTTTGAATATATATCTACATATAAATATATTCAAGGGCACCTGGGTGGCTCAGTCGGTTAAGCATCTGACTTCAGCTCAGGTCATGATCTCGCAGTCTGTGAGTTTGAGAACTGCATCGGGCTCTGTGCTGACAGCTCAGAGCCTGGAGCCTGCTTCAGATTCTGTGTCTCCCTCTCTCTCTGCCCCTCCCCTGCTCATGCTCTCTGTTTCTCTGTCTCAAAAATAAACAAAAACATTAAAAAATAAATATATTCATATATTTCTATAAAATTCTATATAAAATATATCTTATGTATGTAATTTGATTTCCCCATATGCTACCTTGAATCTCTGAATTCTGGCACCCTTTGATTCAACAGAGTTCATGTAAGAGTTGCTGTTTTTCTTAAATGAGAATAAAGAAATACAATGAATGTTAACACCACATGAAATAAAAAGGAAAACAAAATTTGAAAGAAGGAAAGTAAAAAAGTTGCTATGAATATTTCTTTTTTTTGTCTTCCATAAGGGAAAAGGAAGAGAGATAAAAGAGAAGAAAATGACCTACACCTGATATTTCTCACATGCCATTTCAAATCTTTAGTTTGTTACCCCATATCCCAGACAGTTCTCTGTTCACTATGACTGGATTCACACAGGTGCAATCTGATATTCACAGTTCTTGTTGACTGCCTTTGATCCTTTTTGAGATCTTAGTATGGGGTGTCTGAGGAACCATTTTTTCCTCAAGCATGAGCAGTCCAGTTAGAGAATTAATGCTACCTGTGAAAAGACTACTTTTTACATTTTTTTAAATGTTTATTTATATTTGAGAGAGGGAGAAAGAGATAGTATGTGAGTGGGTGAGGGGCAAAGAGAGATGGAGACAGAATCTGAAGAAGGCTCCAGGCTCTGAGCTTTTAGCACAGAGCCTGATGGTGGAGCTTGAACTCATGAGGCATGAGATCATGACCTGAACTCCAAAGTCCAAAGCTTAGCTGGCTGAGCCTCCCAGGTGCCCTGAAAAGACTACTCTTGACAAAAGTGGGATTGGAGTAAAAGGGTGAACATTTCTTTTGTTCCCCTGGCAGATAGTTCTGATAGCCATTGCATAAGACTGTTAAACAAGATCCCAGGGGATTGAGCCCCAGTAATAGATAGCAATGGCCAATTTAATAATGTACTCCTTTATTGGCTTTCCTTCCTTCTCTGTATTATTGCCTTTATGCCTCATTTGAGCGTATGGGATAACTTCCAAATAAAGTATTTTCAATATGTGGCAATTTCAGGCTCAACTTTCAGGGAAACCCAGAGTGAGAAAGTCAGTACCTAAGAGTAGGCCTAGAAAGCACATAGTCACAGTGGAATTGTGGGACTGGGTCATTTGTCTACTAGATGAAAATCCTGACCCCATTGCTACCTATAATAAAGACAATCTTTAGTAAATAGTACCATCACAATTACAAAGAATCTCATCTGGTGGTTTGAGGTAATATATAGGTAGAAAATGAAGTGTAGGTTATGAGGTTGTTATAGCACTTGAGCAATGTGAAGAAATACTAATAGTAAGAATTGTTTAATTAGAATACTCTTGTTAATTGCGTAATAAGTTTTGGAAAAGAAAATGGTAAGTTCTGATCAACCAATTATCAACTCAAGGCATGCTGTAAAACCCACAGGGTCTCCATGGAGGCATTTAAGGAGACCAGCAGGGAAAATCAGGGCCAGAGTCTAATTGTCAAGGCAGGAAGACATGAAAAGTGCTGGAATTACAGCTTTGGCATGTAACTTATATTAGACTTAGGATTGTGATATTTAAAAAATGGAACACTAAGGACTGGGATGAGGCAAAGAGCTTTGTGGATGTCTACATTTTCACCACCTACCACTAAGAAAGAGAGCATATTGTGCGATGTTTAAAGCTGGGAGGCAGCATATCCCACACTTAGAATACTATTCTGATCCATTAGAGGATTCCATAGGCTGCAAGTATTGATTTGAACTAAGATTATAAGAGGATTTGGAATAATTCCGGGTTTATGGTACAAGCTTCTGGACATCTCAGCCATACGATCCAGCACATCTGATGAGACTAAAGTAAAAGTGGCAAATACGAATGTGGTATGGGGTCTCTGATAATGCAGGAGGAAATTCTCAGCCCAGTTTCCTAAGGTTTTGGAGTAGGGCCATCATGCTGCCAAATATTATTTTTATGTATGAAAAAATATAACACGTTGCTCAGTGCCTCAACAAAGAATACATAACTGTTTATCATGAACTCGTATTATGAAATTTGTTGAGTCATAAGTTCAGGCAGGCGCAATAGCTAACCATTCCACAGTAGAAATTCATATTAAGGTACAGGAAAGAACAGAATCAGAAGGCACATGTAAATTACATGAAATTATAAGACTTTCATGACATCTTCTTCTATGGGACCTCTGTTTCTCATGAATATCAGATCTACTTGTAAAGTATCTTTCCTAATAGCACCATAAAATTCCCTAAATACCATCTCAGACACATTTACTTTGCTCTAAAAATTTCACTTCTGAGTTCTAGATTAAGGAAAAATTTTCAAATGTGAAAAATTGTCTCAAAGTTATTTGAAATCCTGGAACGTTTAAACATTCACACATATGTGATACGATGATAGATAAGTAATTTAAAACTTCATGATTAAAATGTATTTAAGAATATTTGTAATCAAAGAATTACAAGATTAAAACTGAGTTAAAAATAAGCTCTGCTAAGAAAACTTGGAAACTGCTGAAATATTAACTGTACTTGTGTGAGGGTGATATGACTGAGTTGTGTTTTTCATATTTCTGTTTTTTGTTGCTTTCCAAACTGTGTAGATATCATATTTATGATAAAAAATAACTACTCAAAAATGCAGTTAATAAATTTGTCCCTGGAAAAGGAGAAATAGGCATAATCAAGACAAACTTTTTTATTCTTTTTGTTTTGGGTTTTGTAATTTGCTTGTTTTTTCTTAAATATTTAGAATATGATGACTATTATATTGCTAAGTATTTCATGTAGAAAAGATTTAAGGAAACAGAGACGAAAAGACCTACCAAAGGAACTTGGTAAAGGAGACTCTAGCATGGAGATAAATAATCTATTTCATTAAGCTAAAAATGAAAATATTTTCCAGATGAACATCCAAGCACAATAGTTATATAACCTGGGGTTAATAGTAGTGTTGACTTTATCGTTAGTTGAGGGAATTATTAATAACTAAGGTTGTTCTGAGAGTAGGTATAAAGAGAGGTTTCTTGACCTCATGAGAGAATGTGAAGAACAGCATTTAGACTTCTGCCACAGTTCATGCAGACAAGTTTGTAAACTGCTAAAGAGGAGGAAAAAGAAGGCTGTAGAGTATTTTATGAAGACTTTAAAGAAGTAAGCAAACATCTTAACTAAAAATTACTAGTTGTTCAAGGCCTACCTGACTGTTAGTGGAAACAGATCTGTGATATTAATTAAGCTGTAGTCCATGAGATGCCAGCCTTTCTTTTCTGGCCTAAATATGAAAAGTTGTTTAATTTACTCCTTTGAGAATCTGTTTTTATAAAGAATTCTGCTGAGTTGCCAAATGAGTTTAGAAGAGAAGCCCTGAACTGCCTGAATTCCAATTGATTTGGTTTGTTTGATAATCCTGAAAGGCAAAAGCAGTAGGTCATCAGTAATTGAAGATGTGAAAGAAATTATAACATTAATATGAGCACAAAACAAGAGATTTAAGAAATAAGAAGCAAGTTCATACGTCAAGAGAATCAAGAACTAGAGCACCATCAAAGATAGAAAGACCAGGATTTGGGGCACCAAAAATGACTTAAGGAGATAATACAGCAAATTGGTTAAGAGTACAGGTTCTTGTGTGAAATGCCCTGGGTTCAACTCTAACATGTCCTATGGGTACACAGGAAAGCTTCTTAACTCTTTTGAGTCTTGGTCTTCTCATTTACAAAATGATGGTTAAGAATAGTACTTAGCTCAAGAAGCCATTTTAAAGATTAAAAAAAAAAAAACTGTGCCAATACCTGACATAGTTAATAGTCAATAAAGAATAGCTGCTTTTAAAGATTTGTTTGGACAGTACATCCCACTTTGATAAATCCTGCCACCTGAAAACCTCAGACCTGACTATGAATTACTCTTGATGGATAGAGGTACAAGGTTAAAGACTATTCTTTCCCTCTTAGGTTAGAATCTCAGAAAGTTTGGACACTGATCCCCCAAAACCAAAGTTTAACCTGTATTCAAACATCTTTTGTATATACTTATAATGAACTAAGCTGTGTTTTAGGAAACATTTCTACAAAAAAAAAAAAAGCTAATCTGATTGTTTAAATAAAAGAATGTAGTTAAACAAAGGTGAATTTTCAATTATTTTGTTAAATTTCAGTTTCAATAATAAGGTCATAGGAGAAAGGAGAGTGGGTAGTCAGTATTAATGTTTGGTAAATTATTGGGTAGGTGAATGAATGAATGAATGAATGGTTAAATGAATTGAATGGATAGGGGAAAAAGCAATGCAATGTAAATGCATCCTAACATGTTAGAATAAGAGAAGAGTGGTGATTAATCTCTTGTTACAAATATATGATTTATGAGCATTTATTAAAAAAGAAAGTAACCATAGATACAGCTTGTAATACTTATGAATTAGTCTCAGAAAATTCAAGTTCTAAGTGGAGCAAAGATAAAGCAAATGTGCATTGAGTCTTTGCTACTACAGGAGGTTTGCAGAACCTCAAAGGCTTCCTGCCCTCAAAGCAACAAAAGGTTTCCTCCCATAACCCAACATGCCTAACCTGGTGATGAGGTCATGAGCCTCATCTACTGAGCCTCAAAATCTGGAGGAGAAAATCCTTAACAGTGATGTTTTCATTGTCCTTTTGAGTCAATGGCCGCTATAATATACTATGTGAAATGTCACATTGTTGATACCATCTATTTATTTTGTCATCTCTCAAATATTAGTTGACTTATGGTCACACTGGATTAACCCAGATGAGAAGAAAGGGTGTTTTCCTCCCTTTTCTTTAAAGCATAGTATATTGTTTGTAATTGAATGGATAACTTTACAGCAGTTTTGAGCTAGAAGTTCACATATGGAACTTCTTGCAGCCCCTTTTCAAGGCACCTCTCCATTTTTTACTCTAATTTTCCTGTTGGGGAAGGAAAAGTGTGATGTTTCCTTTTTCTATTAGATTTACATGCTTCCTCTGAAATACAACTTTAATAAGATGTTATACTCAGTGTATGTTCTAACCACTGGCTGGGACAAATTTTATAAGTACCCAACTAATTTGTGCTTTACCAATTTAAAAGCTTAGGCAGTCTCTTCTGGGTCAAATTGATTTTCCTTGTCCTTTTGTTACTAGCACAGCCTTGGAGCCTAGATGAGCTCTTCTCAGATCCTTTGGTCCCTTGCAAAGCCAGACTTTTCTCCTAGATTTGTCTGACTCAGCATTAGGGTAAACTCAGACTGGGACTTTTGTTCTTGGCAAAAATGAGGAATAGGGACTAGATATCTCCTTTGATATAAGATAACAAGAAACTTAAAAAATGAAAATGCAAAACAGAAACAAAAACAAACCAAAAAACAAAAAACAGACAAGGAACTTGAAAAAATATGCAAGTGGACACCATACAATAAATCTAAATGTGGGGTGCCTGCGTGACTCAGTCGGTTAAGTGTCCACCTTTGGCTTGAGTCATGATCTAATGGTTTATGGGTTTGAGTCCCACATCTTGGGCTCTGTGCTGACAGCTCAGGGCCTGGAGCCTGCAAAGGATTCTGTGTCTCCCTCTCTCTCTGCCCCTCTCCCACTCATGCTCTGTCTCTCTCTGTCTGAAAAATAAATGAAAAAAAATCATTTAAAGATTAATAAATAAAGGTAAATGGTCTGTAAGAATTAGGGAACAAAATACATAAACCCTACTATTGTCACAGCTTCCTACAAGAAGAGAGTTCCCAGGATGTAATAAGTATTGGGAAACCTGAAAGAGCCTGGCAGATACCTTGAGTTGAACAGACAGAGCTGAGGATCTGGGGAGACTAAAACTAGAGTTCTTAAGGTAGAGTATCAGGAAGGAGAGAGCTGTATGGAGAGTATTTCCAGAGATCTGCAGAGAGGCTTCTGAGTATTCTTATAGGTATACCAATACATCTATTTAAGGAAAAGTACTTGAGGCTAGAGAAGGAACTACCTGGAAGGATTACAAGTGACAGCAAAGGTGTTTTACACCAGGCTTGAAATAAATTATCATCATGCAAGCGAAAGTAGAAAATTCTGGAATTCACTAGACATGCAGCATAAGGTTTTAACTTAGTAGTGAGACAAAATTATCCCTAGATTGAATGTTATTCTGGCCCTGTCTAACAGAGCTTGAAAGAACCAAATAATCCAACTGTTTAAAAGTAACTTAAATACTTCCCAAACTAAGCTGAGGAGATATGCATAGTAATGAAAACTATCTAGCACATTAAAACGTATAATTTACAATGTTTGACATCAAATTAAAAAAAATCAATTGCCATGGAGACAGGAAACAGCTTATAATGAAGAGACAATTAAAATTGATTCAAATAACACAAACTATAGAATTAGTTGACTAGGACATTAAAGCAGTTATAACTATTACACATGTGCAAACAGGAAATTATTATAAGCAGGGATATGGAAGATATTTAAAATATATATATCAAATTCTCAGGAAAGTGTAGTATCTGATATGATAAATGCCATAGATGACATTAACAGAAAATTTGACATTGCAGAAGAATGGAATAGTGAGAATGAAGATATGAAAATGAAAATTAGGAGTAGAAATAGGAAGCAGATAAGGAAAGGGCTGTTTCTCAGAATTAAGAGAGGATATATTTTAAGGGATGTTGGAATAACAGCTACTAAAACCTCAAATAATATGAAGGAAAAGAGGTGGATAGTGGCTATGGCTACAAAGAGATTGTCAAAGACCATGATGTAGCAGTGTTTTGATGAAGAAGTTGAGAATGGGATTGAGATTAATTTAGATTCTAGAGTGAACAGACACTGAGAAAGTACAAACATCAGTTGTAGAACTTGTTCAAAATTTTCTCATGGATATTAAATCTCTCTCTTCATTCCCCTCTCTTTCTTTATATATATAAATCTCAAAACAGATCGATAGCCTATTGGAGCACTGGATCTTGAATTGTGGGTGTTTCTATAGTATGTTTATATTCCTGATGAGTACAGTCTAGGAGAGAGGGAGATATTGGTGATAGAAAGGGGAAAAGATAAGTGACTGTTATATCTAAGTCTAAAAAGTCAAAATGGAGTAAGATTCCAACTGTGAGTTATAGGTTTGACTTTTGATTGACTCAGGAACATTTATTCTGTTGTACCTAGGGAACAAAGAATACGGGTAGCAATGTAGGTAGTTTGTAAACACTCATGAATGTATATGAAACACTCGTGAATGTACATGAAATTTAGATTAGGTGACAAAATAAGAAGCACAATACTGCAAACTTTTAGTGTTATATACAATTAAGACCCCAAGAACTGTGAACAACACTTGAGATCTTTTTCATTGAAAGTGACATCTATTGATTTGCTCACATTTTATTTACATTTACCAAGTCTGCTCCAGTATATATCAGGTTGGTACAAACATTGTTTTGTTGATTTTTATCAAGGTGCACAGTGATTACTTAGTATCTTTCTATAGATCTTAGCTTGTGGATCCTCCATTAAAAAAATAAATAAACACCTGTTTGAAAGTTTATGGCATATCTACATTGTACAGAGCACATGCCTTTACTATATCCAGAAAGGAAAACAAAGCCTTAATGTTTGCACTTTGGGGAACAATTTAACAGAGAGGGCGTAAAAAAAGAAAAAAAGAATGGTACTAAAGCTAATTAATACTGTGAGTAAAATGTTGCCTTTGTTTTGTGGAGGATTCAGAGAATGTGTCCTTTGGCCTAGTTAACAGTTTTTAAAAGATAATGATTCTTTGTTATTGTAAAAAAATTAATAGTCATCAAATTTCTGAAAATACTATATTTTTCCGGTACTTATTTAGTGTTTGTTACTTACCAAATATTTTTGTGTAAAGTTTGTTTTTTTCGTTTCTCCAAATCTCCTTTGTATAAAAGAACTGGGTTTCTGTTAATAAGTTTAACAAACCTTTATTATTTTATATGCCTTTGAACTGTGTGACTAAGTATTTTAATTCTTGATACTTTCTTTTAATATGTAATTGATACAGTGATGATGAGTATTAATGTTCACACAGTCATATACTTACCATGTCTGGGAATATGTGGTTATAGTTTTATGGAAGAAATACTTCATCAGTGTTACCAGTTTATAATAGCTTAATGTGAAAACTAAAATATATAAAGCAATAATGAAAAGCCAGGAAAAAGCTGCAAAATGGAAGGATCATACTTGAGAATTGATACATAAGTTGTAGTGTATTTATATAAGGAATGCTATACTTCAAGATGAAAAAAATAAATAATGCTAAAAACAAAAATATCAATGATTCTCACAAGCAAAATACTAAACAAACATTCAATAACAGAGAAGGGAGTATGTATCATTCCATGTGGGTCAAGTTTAAAAACAAGCAGAAATTTTTTAAGCTTTTATAACTGGTGATTGAAGAATAGAATTTATTTAGCCCAATTGTGATTTTATAAACACACACACACACACACACACACACACACACAATCTCTTTTCACTTACATATGCATGTATACACATTCATGCACTTGTATATATACATATTAGATTGATTTAAGAGATAACTTTGATATTTGGAGAATATTTTTATTTGATTCAGCATTGTTTAATGATTAAGCTATAGTGTTGAAAATATAAATCTTTAAAATAATTTTCACTTAAAAAAAAATTATGTCTTCAGATATGAAGTCAGATAACTACATTGACCTTGATTTTCCAATTTCTTCAACCTCAGAAATATATTCAAAATAATAAAACATTATTATAGCCTGTTTTATGCAAATTTTAATGTTCACTACTTTATAACCAGAGAAGAAAGTTATCAGGATTTATATTCTTTTACTATAAAAGCTGTAAGAATTATGTACTGAGCGGTCAGAAATAAATTTACAAGGAATTAAAAATAAGTAACAAATTTGTTTTATTGAAATATAGTTTTTTGGATTATTGATATTGTTTGATATGTAGCATATCTCCCACACATTGGGAGTGTGCTCATGTGTATATGGTGTGTGAGTGTGTGAGGATATGTGAAAGCACAATGAATAGAATCCAGTATGATGGTTAGTATAACTTTATAGTTATTGTAAAGTTTGATATAAGTTTTTTATTAAAAACTAAAAGAATATATAAACATTTAAAAATAATTTTAAAGTATCAAGAATACAATGTCCTATAACCATTTTGGAGTTGTCTGATGAAACAATATATTTATACAGAGAAAGAAAAGCTAATATTTTTGAGGGAACTTGATAGGTATAAATAAAATTTATTTCTTTTAAGGTAAATATTTTAGGGGCACCTGGGTGGCTCAGTCGGTTAAGCATCTGACTTTGGCTCAAGTCATGATCTCACAGCTTTTGAGTTCAAGCCCCCCATCAGGCTCTGTGCTGACAGCTCGGAGCCTGGAACCTGCTTCAGATTCTGTGTCTCCCTCTCTCTGCTTGTGCTCTCTCTGTCACTCAAAAGTAAACATTAAAAATTTTTTGAAGGTAAACATTTTAATAGCATAACCTACATATAGAAAATCTTTATGTATTTTTCCCTGAATTTTCATAAAGGGAAAGCATTGCATAATCAGTACTTAACTAAAGACAAAGAACAGAATAAGTAAAAACAGAATCTCAGAAATTTCCATCATGACCCCTCCTGTTCACTGTTCATCTAAGAATAATCACTCACCTGGTTTCTAATAAGAGGGTCTTGCCTATTTGCAAGTTGATACACATGGATTCTTGTCTTTTGTGAGTAGCTTTGTTTGCTTCATATTTCGTTTGTGAGAGTCATCCAAGGTTTTATGTGTGGGGAAAATTGATTTAGTCTTATTGATGAATAGTACTTTTTTGATAGAATGTACCACAATTACACTATGACAAATTTTCAATTCTATGATTGATAAATATGTTGATGTTGGGTAATTTGATTGTTCCCTTTTTTATCTATTAAAAACATATACATTTCTTTTGGTGGGCATTAGTGTACATTTCCATTGGATATATAACTAGGAGTATAATGGCTAGGTTATGAGGCATCTATATATTTAGCAGTAACATAAACTAGCAAGATAGTTTTCCAAAGAGTTTGTTCCATTTTACATATGAAGAGTGTATGAGTTCCAGATGCTCCATATCCTTACCAGAATTTGGTATTATCTTTTTCATATTATGCATTTCATGGATCAGTAGTAGTATAATATTTTGATTTTAATTAGAATTTCCCTTATGTCTAATAAAGTCAGATACCCTGTCCATGGCCCTCTGAGACATTTGGATAGCCACATTTGTGAAGTGCTACTCAAGTTTTGCCTTCAAAAAAAATTCTCTGGCGAATTTGTGTGAGCTTATTGTTTGTCTTTTTTGTTTCTGGTTTGTTTTTTTTTTCCCTCCTCTCTTAAATATTTGGAAAAATACTTTTTGAAGCCAATTAATCCTGCTTTTGGGGATGTTAGTAACTGAATTTAGTTAAGATACATAAGAGTATTTAGATTTATTTGGCCTTGTATCAGTGCTCTCTATTTCATAACACTAGAAAAGAAAATACTTAGCCCCAACACTGGTTATTGTTGCCATGTATTTAAATTAAAAAAAAAAAAAGACCATAGTCAAAATGTATTTATGTTTTCACTTGGCTCTTTATTTCTGCCTGGATTCTCATGGGTTTATTCATGAATATTTTTCCTTTATCTGTAGTTCTATTGGCAACATATCTCTAGTTTTTATTTGATTTTTTAATTTTAATTTCATTCAGATTTTAAAAATATTTAATGTTTTAGAATTGTGGCTATTTGCTTCCAGTTTCTAAGCATGCCAGCATGCTTGACTTTGGTTTTCATCATTTCTGTTAAAAAGTCAGTTATCAGTCTTGATGTTCTTCCTTTGAAGGTAATATCCCTTTTGTTCTCTGCATTTAGGATTTTTCTCTGTCTGTGCCTTCACATCTATCATCATTTTTGGAAATTTCTCAGACATGTTCTGTTTTTTCTTCTTTTGAAGTTCTTTATTTGATACAAAGGTGGTAATTTACATATAGTGAATTCCAAAAAAGTTATATGCACATTTGGGTCAATTTTGAGAAACTTTTTCAACTTTCTAAAGACATCTCAGTCAAAGTATAGAATGTTTTCATCAATTCAAGCAACTTCCTTACGTTCCTTTTCAGTTCAGTCCTCCATCCAAAGTGCAATCACTGTTCTTACTGGGCTTATTTCTGCGTCCATAGAATAATTTTGCTTGTGTGTGTGTATGCTAGCAATATATAGAAATCTATCAGTATGTTAACTTTTTTCCTGGCTTTTTTCATTTAACATGTTGACATATTTACATTATTGTTACATGAGTAGTCCATTCCTTTTACTGAACTATGGTATTCAATTCTATGAATATAACACAATTTGATTTTTTATTCTTTTGCCTACTATTGGAGTTGTTTTCGATTATTGGCTAATATGAGTAATTTTCTACATAGCTTTTACAGATATGATTTTATTTCTCTGAGATGAACCCCCGTGAATATGACTTTTGGTCGTAAGAATAGTTGGATGTTTGACTACATACTAAGTGAAAGTAGCTATTCCATTTTCTGAAAGACAAAAATATAGTGAAGGAGGACAAATCAGCAGTTATTAGGGTTATGGATGGAGAGAGGATGTTGTTGTGACTAGCACAAAGTTTTGCGAGTGATACCATGAACCAATGTGTATCTTAATTGTGAAAGTGGTTAAATGAATGTATTCATGTATTAAAATTCATAAAACTGTACACCAAAATTGCCAATTTTAGAGTATGTTATTTTAATAAATAAAATAAAAAATGAAAATTTAAGGATAGGAATATTAATGTTCATGTATTCTTACTTGAGTGAATATAACTCTGGAAAGCTAAAATGTAAATTTTTAAGGATGTAAAAAAGAAAAGGAAGGGTGGAAGGGACAGAGAAACCAAACTTCGCTATGAATATGTTGTTTTATGTTGTAACCTTCTGAACATTTTACATAAAACAAAGTACATAAAATCAAAATGGAAAAAAAATCCCAAAAGCAGAAAGAAAAAAATTGAAGTTAACTATAGTAGTTTTTTTATTGCCACCATAATAAATGACCATTAAATTAGTGGCTTAAAACAATTCAGATTTATTATCTTAACAGTTCTGTAGGTTAGAAGTCCAGTATGTGTGTCACTGGACTAAAACCAAGTTGCCCAAGGGGAGAATCTATTTTCTTGCTCATCGAGCTTTATGGCAAAATTTAGTTTCTGCTGGTTGCGTGATTGAAGTCCTTGTTTTCTTGATGACTGTAAACTTAGGTTTGTTCATATATTCTACAGACTTCTGCATGCCCTGACTCATGTCCTCCTTCTTCTCTCTTCAAAGATAACAGTAGCAGATCAAGTCCTTGTCATGTGTCATTTCTCTGTCTTCTATCTCATCAATCTGACCCAACTAAAAATGTTCTACTGTTAAGGCACTATATGGTCCATCTGAATGATCCAGAATATTGTCTTCTGCAGCATCTCTTTTGTCATGGAAGGTAACATGGTCGCAGACAAGTTTTTATAGAACAGAGCACAGACATCTTTGGAGTCCATTTTTGTATATGCCCATGAAATTTTAACTTAACCTTACACACACACACACACACACACACACACACACACACACAAAGTATTGCAAGTGATTTTATATTAGGGTAATGCAATTATGTTAGTGTTGACAATACCCAAAATTGTCAACATAACAAAAAAACCCTGAATGTAAATGAAATAACTGAAATGTAAATTTGTTTTGGAAATGTCATGATGAGCCCATAATTTGGTATTTTCTCTTACCAAAAAAAAAAATAATAATGGACTAATAATTCTCATTTCTACTCAACAAACAGACCTAGAAACAATGACTAAAGCCTTTACGATGAGCACTTTTAGCATCAGGTGTAATCTATAACTAAAAGGAAACAGGGCTCTTTGAGGGGGGATGTTATTTATCCCAAAATTGGAACAAGAGTTTTATAGGGTGAGCCTGTAATACCTTGTCATGCAGAGAACAGTCGAGATTACAAAGACTACTAAGGTCATGTCAGACTGACCTAAACATCAATAAAAGTAATATTTTCAGTGATTTGAAGTATATCAAATATGTCAGAATTCATTAATTGTTCCTCTTTGTAAGATGCTAGGGAAGATGGGAAATGGTGATATTTTCAGTCTTGTAGGCCTAGAAAAAAATAAAGTGGAATGCAGGTCTCCTAAGTTGGCAAGAACTTGAGAATTTAATATCTTACTATTCTGAAAAGTAGCAAATAATAATGATACTCTTTTTTTAACCTCAAGTTCCTACTTGAAAAACATCTCATGAAAATCAAATAATTGATGAAGGAAAGTTTAAGTTTCTCTAAAGAAGTGTTCCAAATAAAAGTGAAGGATAAATGATTCTGAACATCATATTTTGCCAACATCTAATAGAATAATGATTTTAGGCAATGCTTATCAAGTCCATCAATATATAAAAAGGAATATATGTAGATGTTATGTGCCACCTTGTGGAAATACATGACTGTACCAATGAGATGTTCTTGTGAACCCTAAGCAATATCAAGATGCAGGTTGATTCGCAAATGGCCAATAAACAGATGATAAATTTCTTAATCTAAAGAGCCGTAGAAAAATTTTAAATAAACCTAAATGTGATAGTGGTAGAAACATTCAGTCCTGGGTCAAAGTAAAAAGGCTAATAATCTGATAATATGATTTTTAGGCAAGAATGAGAATTAATTGGACTGCTCAATAAACTGTTGGTGGGAATAAAAATTGGTGTAACTACTTTGAAAAATGTTTGGAGATCACCACTAAAGCTGAAAACTCAAACACTCTATGACCTAGCACTTTCACTCCTAGGAATATAGCCAACATAAATATGGAAATGTTTGAAATAAAAGATATGTTTTAATTTTTTCAATGTTTATTTATTTTTGAGAGGGAGAGAAAGAGCATGAGCAATGGAGGGGCAGAGAGAAGGAAACACAGATCTCAAGCAGGCTCCAGGCTCTGAGCTGTCAGTACAGAGCCCAATGCAAATTCATGAACCAAGAGATCATGACCTGAGCTGAAGTCAGACACTTAACCGAATGAGTCACCCAGGCACCCCTGAATCAAAAGATATATTAATGTATTTTCTTAGTGGGAATATTTATAATAGTGAAGTCTTGGAAACAGCAAAAGGCCTATCAATATTAGACTAATAGATAAATGGATAAATTATAATATGTGTTTTTCAGTGGAATACTATTTCAAAATGAGACTAAACAAGACCTGTGCACAACAAAATGCATAAATCACATGAACCTGGTTTGGGGTGAAATAAACAGATACAGAAAAGTATCTACTGTGTGATGCTATGAAGATAAATTTAAAATTAAAATACAGGGGGTGCACATCCATGGCATTAGAGGTCAGGAAGGTGGTTACCTTTGGAGATGAGAAGAGCTGTCACTAAGAGAGCTGTGAGGGGGCTTCTAGGGATGGGGAAATGTGTTTCTTGATCAAAATAGTGGTTTCATAGGTGTGTTCAATTTGCAAAAAAAAAAAAGTAAGCAACCTATGCTCTTCAGATGTGAATGCTTTTCTGAATTAATTTTATATTATAATAAAATTTATTTAAAAATTTTATTTTAAAACTCCTTCACATCAGCCCAAGTCTTGTGGAATTCTGAGAGGTTTCAAGACCCTTTGTCTGATTGTAAAAGCTTGGGGATAGGGCCAAATATAAAATAAGTAACAAGACACATACTTAAATTCAATGTTTATTCCTTATTTTGACTCTGATTCAAATAAGAATTGTTTTCATTAAAAGCTAAGAAATTTTTAATTTTGTACAGTAATTGTGCTATAGTATACATTAAGACGTTTTCAGCTTTGTATGTATGATAATTATACTATGGTATACATTAATAAATGAGTTCTTATGTTTTAGAGGTTTATTTATATTGACATATTATGAATAAACTTATATAATGTATGGAATTTGCTTCAGAATAATCCAGTGTATATGTCCATGAGAGGAGGAGAAAGCTATGTGGTTATAGGTAAAAGAAGTTTGGCCATGAGCTGATAATTGTTGAATCTGTGGGTTCATTATACTCATAATAGTACGTTTTAAAATGTAATTGAATATAACTGTAGTTTTCAGTTAAGAGCTTCTTTAATAACCTGTAAAATATTAAGGCATAATAGGATAAGATTACATAAAATTAATGGAAATAGCCTTATAAAGTCTGAATACAATATAAATAATTTCTTTGTTTAAAATAGACCACTTGAAGGTATTAATAAGTTTTTTTCCCCAAATGTACCTGTATTTTCTTCCAGAAAATTGACACTTCCAAATAGCTTATTTTTAGATTATCTAGCTTATTTCTAACTTCAAATATTCAAAAATATTGAAGATTTTGGACACTAACAATATACTGTCTCTTAAGGACAAATTAGTTACTCAAGCAAGCTTTTTAGTTTATGTTAACTCCTTTTACATGCATATCCTCCTGGATATTCTCATATATTAACTGAGAGATATCAGCATTCTAAAGACTAAAACTTTTATGAGGTTTTTAATTTAATGTTACTGAAAGCTCAGTAGTCACTGGTCGTGCATTGAAGTAAAATAGAAAGATATCAGTAACCTTTCAATGACAGCTTCATGGAAGGATATGAAGACAGCTGTAGGTTATTTTCTTGCATAAAAGAGCTTCCTCATTTAATATGAATTCATAAAGGATTAGCAGCAAAATTTCAATAAAACATTTAATGTCAAACTTTTTAGAGTAACACCAGTGTTTTATAACTTTTCATTGCATTTTTCCACTGAAGTTCTTGAAGCTTTATTCAGATTTTTGTAAAGTAACCTAAAATCCTTTATGTTAGATTAACACATTTATAATCATTCTATTGTTTAACAAGTGAAGCAAGGCTATAAAACTTGCTCCAAAAGGCAGAAGATTGTCAGAAGACAGTAATGTGACATTTAACAACCATATTTTCTAGTCATCAACTTCTTATTTGATAGAGTCCATAGCACAGTTTTAAATTTCCCATCAGTTCAAATACCACTTAAAAGTTGGAGGGGGAAAAAAAATACCTGCTGTTGCAAAGAAGTTTATTCTTTTTTCCTTGTGAATAATTCTCTGAAAGATATCAGGTGATAGTTGCACCATTTCATGTTAAAGTTGGCTAATATGAATTAACTGGTTGTCTAACCAGTTAACTTGAGATCCAGTATACTTTCTTTTGCATTTTTTTCCTGAAAAACACCTTGGTTTTCTGTTAACTGAAGTTAAATACGGTGAACATGCATGTTGGTTACATGGATAGATCCTCCTGCTAAAAAAGTAAAATTACCAGTTTTATTATAAACATTCAAGTACTAGTTTAAATACTATATTTCTCTGACAGTGAGACTCAAATATATACCTTTAAAACCATATAATTTCAGTTATCTCGTGTTTAATAGTTTGAAAGAGACCAGAAAATTCAGTAGTATATCTCTGCTTATTAGTAATTTGTAACCCTGGTACCCTAGGATTGTTCTGCCTATCCTAAAAGGAAGAAAGGGGTTGAAGATCATGCAGACAGACTCTAAAAGTAAGTACTAGACCTGAAGTTTGTAGACATTGCTTCTGCTTACATTCCACATAAAAATATAGTCATATATAACTGCAGCAGAGGCTGAAAATTTTAGTCCAGCTGGGTAGCACTGTGGGCAGCTGTATATCTATTATTAAGATAAAGAGAACCAAACTTTTTTGTTGTTGAGAACTCCCCGAAAGTTACTAACTAAAAATAAAGGTTCAGTATATTTGAATAAGAGAAATGATGAAGTAGGAGAAAGCCAAAGAAACAGTTACCTGTTGTTGCCTCGTTTACTGGGGACCTGGGCCCTGAGGACTTGACCTGACCCATCTAAAAGAGTCTGCAGAAGTCCCTTGGTGCCTCACAAGAATGAATTCAAGGACAGACTAGACATAGCAGATGAGTGGTACAAGCAGAAAGTTTATTTATGTGAATGTACATTCTTAGAAGAAGATCAGACAGACTTGAGGGAACAATTGCCTGAAATTCCTTGTTTCCAAGCTTTTATTGTATTTTGAATAATTAGGAGAGAAGTATTCATTGAGTAGGTGGGATCTTTTTTGGTAATGGCATGCCTTTTCCAGGAATTCACGTACAACCCCTTTCCTTATTTGGATTAATCAGAACTGTCATGTTGATTTTAGAGGCAGAGATCCTCCAAAACTGCAATGTAAATGATATGATAATTGAGGAAGGATCATTTGAGGATACACATGACCTTAGTCACCTGTTGGCCCCGGAGATTTCCCAACCTCACCAGTTTGCCTCACTCTCCTTTGATAAGTAATAGGTATATTTCGGTCCCATCACAGCTTATTACTATTTAACTGCCTACTCTAACACTATAAGAATACCTTTTTACATACATAGGGCTTTTAGTTCAGTCCCTGATACTAATAATGAATGGCATTGGTTAAATTACACTTTCCAAAAACAACTCCTAACTATAAAGGATAACTTGTTAACTTTGTCCATAGTAAAATTATAAATCTCCCTTTATCAAAAGACAGAGTAAAAATAAGGCATAGATAACCAATATATATAACCAATACACATAATCAGAAAGGACTAGTGTTCTAGATCATTCAATATAGATCAATGGATTGATAGATGGACAAAATTTTAATAAGAAAAAATATGTATTAATCAAACTGAAAATGAATAAAAAACTTGTATCATCTTGAAAGGAAATCTTTTACAATCATTAGTTAGCAAATGGTTTCTCATTACTGGAATCCACTTTGCCTGACACCAGTATGCTTCCTCTTTTCCCTCTATGATTTCCAAAGGGACAATAAACCAA
Organism: Prionailurus bengalensis; assembly: GCF_016509475.1. Classification (NCBI taxonomy): domain Eukaryota; kingdom Metazoa; phylum Chordata; class Mammalia; order Carnivora; family Felidae; genus Prionailurus; species Prionailurus bengalensis. The sequence continues at coordinate 148,905,142 of NC_057343.1, read as the reverse complement.
TGCAAAGGAGCCAACACTATAAAAAATTAAGTAAATGCAATATAAAACCAAAGTAGGTTGTAATTACATATCCACCAGATTGGCAAAGATTTACAATTTTGACCACACCTAATGTTGACAAAGATATAAACCAATAAAATGCTTTCTACAATGCTGTTGGGAGTATATTTGAAAAACAGTTTGGGTTTATCTAGAAAAGTTTTGTATTATATATGACTTACTTATATACCCTAGAGAAATCCTTGCACATTTACATTGAATGATAAGTACAAATGTTTTTAATGGTATTACACTACATAGTCAAAAATAGGAAGCTTTGCAAAAGTTTTTAATATATCCTATTTCTATGAAAGACCTTAATAAACATATCAACTGTCCTTATAAATATAATTTTGGCTGGAACAGTACTAAAAATAAAAGAGCAATTGAGAGTTGAAAGAATTAATTTCCTGTATGAGTTAGATGATTTGAAATCACTAAAACATTATCAATTAAAAAGAAGGAAAGTGAAATATACCACTTCTGGATGCAAAATCTATTACATAGTCCTAGTGTAGTCTTGACTTATAGGTACCTACATAATATGAAAAAAAGTCCTAAGTTTTGGTGGACTACAAGTGTAATATATGCTAACGTACTATGATTTCCAGTAAGACCTAAGTAATAAAATTTAAGACTCTTTTAGTACAAGCAAACATTCTCAAATCAAGGAAGATAACAGCCCTGGTTTTCTCTCCACTGGTTAGTCCATAGTTGGAATAGGTTTCATAGGCTAGAGAAGCAATCTGCTTTCTTGAGGTAGACTAAGTAACACAAATACATGAAGTGACTAAAGTTATTAAAACTTACACGTTCTATATCAAGAAAGCAGATTTTTTTTTTTTTGGTCAGTAAGAGAGATTGAACAATTAGAATATGCTACTGATAAAAGCACAGGTGGGTTTTTTTTTGTTTTTTTGTTTTTTTGTTTTTTTTTTTTTCTTTTTACCCCTGGAAGAAATATTCCAGTGAGTGTGAGATGATCAGCTCTGATGCAGGTTTCAGCACTGGGGAGAAGGTCTGATTGACTTTTGTATGAATTATCTTTGCCTTTAAAATTTTATCATTTGATCTTCCAAGAAACAAAGTTTTATAAAAATCTTCTTTTTAGGTATAATGTCATCTTTTAAAAAATGTATATGATTGTTGTGTTCAAAAGAAATGGTATTTTTAAAAAGAAAAAGAACTTTACTCTCATATATTAATTAGCATTATAGTTCCCATATTAGATAGATGAAAAATTGACGTTTTTAAGCTCTTAAATTCATTCTAAGTTTCTATATAAAATCTTTACACATGTATATTCATTTCTTCTTTATACTATGGACTTTTGGAAAGCAATTTATTCTGCTTGTATTTAAGTGTAAAGTACAAAACTAGTCATCTAAATTTTGATTTTTAGATTTCACTTGCTATTTTGCCTGTGGGTAAGCCAATTGCTAAGGCTTTATCCCAAGTGATTCAGATTGTATACTAGTGATAATTGTGCCTAAGTGCGCTTAATTTAAGTGGAATCTTTAGATGCTTTCCTTCTATACCAAATATAATTGTGATTTAATGTTAATGAGTGGAAATTTAGGATCATGGCCTTAAGAATGTTGTTGTGGTCATTTTATTTCTACATTTTGAAGTACTAATTTTAATTTATGTGTAAGGGTTATTTTCCTAATGGAGATGTAGACTTTATGTCATTTGTAAATTGAAACAATTGTATGAAAGAAAATCGCACAAAGCATGATCACATAGACTTTTTCAACCCTCAACCCTTGTTTCCTATTTATTCTTAAAATTTATAATAATTTTTAATATAAAATAGCCTAGTGAGCACTTACAGTTGCAGGCATGTATGTATCTAAGAAATTTACATGTCTTGCCTCAGTTAAACCTTCTAAAAATCATGGGAAGAATAAATAGATTTTTCTGTTCTAGGACTTTATTGCACCAAGCTTTGTTTGGGTTATAGATCCAGGTTGGCTTGTTTGTTTGTTTATTCTGGTAACAAAAACCAATGTGAAGTTTCAGGTTTCGAGTGGAGTTAGACAATGTTATAATGTTATAATACCATAAAAGCTTCTCAGTTTACGGGGCATGGAGGGGTGGGTGTAGTAGGATAGAAATAATGCATTTACTATTGTTAAAATGCTTGTAGTTCTGCATGATGTATTCTTTGGGGCTACACTCCCTTGGAGGGCCACATGAACGAAGAAGGAACATTTAGGCTCATTGTAGCTTTATAAATAGGGGAGTCTCCTGCTACTGTAGTGCCTCTAGTATGCTAGGCACAGGTAATGTAAACATGCTCTAAACAGGTTGCCCTTCATTATAGGACAGATTCATACCCTAAAAAGAAGGTGAATAAATTCTGGACTGCAGAGGTGAGTAGAGGGCAAGAAAGCATGAAAATGTAGCGATTTAAGGGCCTGAATAATGTCCAAGAATGCAACTGCAAGTGAATTAATTTACAGTTTGTCAAAATAAGAGTGAAAGGTCAGTTTACAATCCCAATTTTTCTGTAAAATAAAAAGTTGGATGTATTTTAAAAAAATGTTCTAACTTAAGGCAATTTCCTCTCAGAGTTGTTTTTAGTAAATCCTACTGCCTATTAACCAGAGATTTACAGGTGCTCTGTGAAGGGGAATTTGTACTGCCACACATTAACAGAAGGTGGAGAGTAAAGCATAGTCAAAGTCCTAACTTCTTGCCTTTATGGTATTGAAAGTCTTTTAAAGCCATTTTAAATTTGTTTCATTTAATTCTCCTGTTAATTTAAAAGAACATAAAACCTAGTAGTTTTATTGTCATACTTTATTTTGCCCTCTGGGGACCTCCATTTTAATTCATTTCATGATAGTTTTAGGCAGGCAAACCTAGGTTCCTCACACTGCACCTCAATGATCCTACCAATCACTATGTCACTAACATAGGGATACCTTGTCTTCCCTTATTTTACATGTGCTCTGTCTTCTTTAGATGCACAATGAATACAAAATAAAGTTCTTTTCAAGATGAGATGCAAAATGCAGTGTGTAAGAGTTCTTCCTTTTTTAGGCCTATTGTGAATTATCTATAGTGGGAAGGCCTGGATTTGGGGAGAGGACTGATGGAGGAAAGGATAAGTCATAGGGTCCTTAATTGCTTCTCTCCGTTCCAAGTGGGATGGAAGCTATATGAGACTTACAGTTAATCTCCAAGGAGAATTTTTTTTTGCTAATAAATGGGTGGCTGCTGTGGAATCCTGGCCATTTGTAAGCAGTATCCTGAGTGCTTCAAGTCATACTGTGAAGACCTGAAACTCTGGAATCCATTTTTTATGCTGGAATCCTGATTGCTGAGAATCAGTCTGGTACAATTGGTTACTTCCTTTTCTAACAATGATTCTTAAAAGTTAATTTTTGGGGCGCCTGGGTGGCGCAGTCGGTTAAGCGTCCGACTTCAGCCAGGTCACGATCTCGCAGTCCGTGAGTTCGAGCCCCGCGTCAGGCTCTGGGCTGATGGCTCAGAGCCTGGAGCCTGTTTCCCATTCTGTGTCTCCCTCTCTCTCTGCCCCTCCCCCGTTCATGCTCTGTCTCTCTCTGTCCCAAAAATAAATAAACGTTGAAAAAAAAAATTAAAAAAAAAAAAAGTTAATTTTTGAAAGTGCCAATACTTCTTCTTAATCTAGGAAATTTATAGTCCTCCAATAGAAAATATGTATCAGAGGTTTCATAGTATTCACAGTTCTTATAAATTGTGTAATGAGACACTCAGGAAATTTATGGGTATTTTCTTATTGATTCCTCACAGTAAAGGTATTATTTTTCCATTTCACAGAATAAGAAAATAGCATGGGAATTTGGGGCTGTCAGAGATCTTCCTAAGTAATCCCTAGCAACATGTGATCTATCCTACAAATAAACCCAAGACTACACTATTACCTGCTCCAACAGTGATCTTACAGGGGAGGCTACCCCTGAGTTAAACTGGAACTACCTGTTTCCTCATGCAGTTTCTAATCTTCTGAAATTTTGTCTGCTATACTTTGCACAGACAGCATTTAAATCTGATGATAAAATATAATGAAATATTTTAGTAAAGTTTACCACAGGTAAAAGTTCTGTAATCATGCTGTTGATTTCTGCACTTGGTCCATCCCTACAGTTTACACATAGATAAATGGACTCATCTACAAATGTAATCAGGTCATAAGCTTATTTAAGGAAAAAACATAATTAATTACCAATGAATAACAGTAAATGCCTGATGACCCTGCATTTTTTCTTTTACATTGTTTGCCTTATTGAAATTTTTAAAATATTTCACCCTTATTAGCATATTTTGAATTGTTCATTTCTAGGTAACATGCTACAGATTTTTAAAGAAATGTACTTGTAGAAATTTGAAGTTATGGGTTACATTCATTGTTTAGAATATAATCAGTACTCAAAATGAATATAATATCCAGTAACAGTCTATGATACGACTAAATATGGTCAATAAGTGAAAAATCTAAATCTGAAATATTATATGCAACATGACACACATCTTACAAAGTAAAAGAATCATTATTATATATACTCTTTAGGAGATAAATGAATATAAAAGAAGGTAGGGTAATGATGATCATTGAGTTCAGACTGTTGGTTACTTCAAGGGCAGAAAGAGGAGGGTACAAGATGGGGATAGATGACACAGAGATATTTTTGCAGTCTTAGATTCTGTTTTTGTTGGGTTTCTGTGTTCTTATGTTATAATACATATAAATTGATTGTATACAAATTTTTACTTATATAAAATAAATAAAAAGAGCATTTTATACAGACCAATCACTAGTGTACCATGAGGCAATATTTATGATTAACCTATTTGTACCTGGCAGCTTAACTGAAAATAAGTACACAAATGTAGATATGATATTAATTTCTAACTCTGCCATTTGCTACCTAGGTGTTTGTTGCAAGTTACTTAATATTTCTGACCCTAATTTACTTCATCCATAAATATTTGTGTTGATTAATAATACCTATGTCTCCAGGTGTGGATTAAGTGATGCAGTTGCTCTACTTCCTGGTTAGAGTGTAGAGGTTATTTTATTGTCATTTTAAAGAATAAGATATATATATAGATATAGATAGATATAGATATAGATATAGATATAGATATAGATATATAGATAGATAATCTATACATATATCTACATGCATATATATACGCATATATACGTGTATATAATATATATATATTCCATTATGTAATATATATATCTACATGCATATATACGTGTGTATGCATGTAGATATATATATTACATAATGGAATATTATTTGGCGATCAAGAAGAATGAAATCTTGCCATTTGCAACAACGTGGATGCAACTAGAGTATATTATGCTAAGCAAAATACGTCAGAGAAAGACAAATACATGATTTCACTCATGTGGAATTTAAGAAACAAAACAGATGAACATAAGGGAAGCAAAAATAATATAAAAACAGAGAGGGAGACAAACCATAAGAGAGTCTTAAATACAGAGAACAAACAGAGTTGCTGGTGAGTGCTGGGGGGGGTGGGTGGGCTAAATGGGTGAGGGGCATTAAGGAGGACATTTGCTGGGTATTATATGCAAGTGATGAATCACTGAATACTATTCCTGAAATCATTATTACACTATATGTTAACTAACTTGGACTTAAATTAAGATAATAATAATAATAATAATAATAATAATAATAATAATAATAATTAATAGAATTTATTTACTCAATTCTGAGCTGAAATTACCTGAGATATATAAGGCTAACCTTTAAAAGTATTAAAAATTCTCCCATATTTTTACCTACTATATGTCTATGTATTACTTGTATAGTGTGTTCTCTGCATAAATAGATTATAAAGGGAGAATATAAAAGTAATTTGTTACATAAAATAATAGATGAAAATCATAATTCAATAAAAGTCTGATTCTGTATGCTAAGAAGTTAAAGTAAATCACTTGCCATTCTTTGTTTTGGTAAACCTTAGTCCTTTAAAATATCTTTTATGCTACCCCTATAATTAATTAGCTCATTTACATTGATTTCAAGGTATGCCTAGTCTGCCTGGGAAGATTTCAATATTCTGGAAGTATCCTTTTGATTAAATATTTTTGAAAGTCTCTAAGGGGAATTCATTGACCTTGGTACTTGAGTTTCCTTCAGTTTAGTCCCCGACCTTGAGGGTGGACTATGTAGCTTTGGAGAGAAAACCTATATGTCAAATATATAATATCTAAGTATGATATAATTTATTCCATACCTGGTTAAAGCTTTTTAAAAGTGTTTTACGGTGTATCACATTTAATAGTTTTAAAGTCTATTAAATAGTTGCATTATTTTTATTCTTGCATCACAGATGATGTAATTGAAGCACAGAGAGTTTAAATAATTTGCCAAGGTCACAAAGGTTGACAGTAGCTAGGATTTGAATCTAGCTGCTATCTCCAGTCCTTTGATATTAGACTCTATGCTGTCTGCTTATTTCTGTTTTTCCAATGCTACATACTGTCATGTGATACATGGAAAATGGTAAGCAATTACTTCTCACAGAATTCTAAAATTCCATTAGATGGAGGTGACAATACTATTGGCCAGTTAAGATATGGCTGTACTGAGAAGATTTGATTTGAAGCCATAGTAAGATGTATATAAATTGCCAGAGCAGTAACAGTTCGATAAAATTACTCATAAGAAACTAGTGCTAAGTGACCAGCTACCATTCATTTTCTTATTTATTTATTAATTTAAAAAAGCATTAGTGGATATTTACCATGTGAAAATCAGCATATGGTTCCAGAGCTAGCAAACTGATTAATATAAGACCAATGGTCCAGTTAAGTTAATATATAGTAGGGAAGAAAGCTATATGAAGCATAAATTATACAAATTACACATCTAAACTTCAAATAGATATCCAACTTCAAATAGAAGTTGGATATCCAACTTCAAATAGATATGATGGCTTATAAAATAAGATGATGAGGAAGATATTATTAGTAAGACATTACTAGTATTTAACCAGAGTCTACTTTTTTTCTCCTTCTTGGTTACAGGAGTGACAATTTCCCCAGTACCCTTGTACTGCACATCTAAACTTCAAATAGATATCCAACTTCAAATAGAAGTTGGATATCCAACTTCAAATAGAAGGATATCCAACTTCAAATAGATATGATGGCTTATAAAATAAGATGGTGAGGAAGATATTATTAGTAAGACATTACTAGTATTTAACCATAGTCTACTTTTTTTTCTCCTTCTTGGTTACAGGAATGACAATTTCCCCAGTACCCTTGTAGTTAGATGTGGTAATAAGATTAATTCTGTTTTTTGGACTATAATCAAAAATGATGCTAACACCAAAAGCAAAGCATAGAAGGGCAGGTGTGAACTCTTTATGCTCCTTCTCCCCCAGTCATGGTGATGGAGACTCACAGGGAGATGGTAGAGCCCAGAAGACCAAAGGAGGTGTGATAGAAGCTGGAGGGCAGCTGCCCAAGCAAGTTACCTAAACCTATCAGGATTGTTGCCTGAGAATAAATTGGCTATATTAAATCACTAGGTTTGTCTTTGAGGGTTGTCTTTTACTGAAGCATAGTTTAGTCAAACTAGACAAATGCAAATGATTACCCTTATCTTGAAAAAAATATGCCAGAGGAAAAGTAGAGTGTTGTAAAAATATTGTAGGACTGACCAGAAGAATTTATCGGTCCTAGTATTTACTTCACAATAATGGTTTGCATGTCTTTGGGTAAATCTTTTTGATTTAAGTGGTCATCTCTAAAATTAAAAAAAATAATAAATATTTAAGGTCTCTTTCAGCTCTAATAATTCATGACTGCATAAGATATAATCTTTGAAAATATTGCAATGGTAGCTCTATGCTTTTGAGAGAAGGTACATGACCTTTTCTCTTCAAGATAGTAAAGGACGTAAAAGAAAATGATCTGACTTTGATTGCTTTGTGCTTTGATAAAGGGAGGTAGGTTAAATGACTTCTAGTATGTAGTGTGTCCCTACTCCTTGGTTCAAATGCAATATTAATATTCAGTTGGTGTACAAATATTCCTTCTTTAAGGTGTGGAGACTATTTCCCTTTAAGATAAATTAAATACACTAAATTGCTTGCTATTCAAGGTATTTGGTAATAGCTTACATTCACTTCCTAAATGTATGCATAATAGCTTATCATGATCTTCCATCAAACCTTCTTACAACATGCTTTATAATTTACTTCATAGTTTATTAGGATGAATAGCTACATTCATGAAATTTTGTTACATCATGAATAGAATTTTATGGATGATACTATACTAAGAGTCACCAAAATATTTTACATATTTTAATTCCACAAAGTTCTGCTCAATAATAACTATTACCTATTTCATAGGTGTAATTTAATATATAAATGTCAATTAAAATATTTATCCTTAAATGAATCAGCCAAACTCTCTCCCCTCTTGGGAAAAGAGAAGACTCATATTTTTCTAGTTAAGGAAAAGACACAGTATTCTGTCTTCTATTTTCTCTATTTAAAAAGATATGAGTGCCATGGTCATTGGGGCACAGAATTGCAGGTTGACATGACTGGGCCCAAGAAAGTGGACACAGAGAAAGAAAAATGCACTTAACTGTGATCTCTTTCCACCTGCTGGCAGCAATCACCACAAAGCCCCCATTCCCATTTACTTTCCTTCTGCATGAAATGTCTCCGGATCACATCTGTAAAGAAATAAATGCACTGAATTTATTAGGTTTCTTTATTGTAAGATGTAACAGAAAATATTGCTAGACATTTCCATATGTAGCCTTGAAACAATTTAGCTCCTTTTCAAAGATACCAAGGTTAGCCAGAAATTTTCCTGTCAAATCTGTAAATGAGTACCTGCTGTTTGTAATATTTTTTCAAAGGCTTATAACAGAAAAGGAAATATTTTGTTTATTACCTAGAAATTTCAGTAAATATTATTGCCAAATCACATGTTTTAAATTTTATATTTGACCATAAATGACAAAGAGTTAAGAACTGCATTGCTCTGTTCTCACTATGAGACCTTCAAAGTTCATATTTGAAGATTTTTTTATCCAGTTCTTCAAGTTGAAAAAAAATGCTGCAGATGATGAGAAATTCCCCATCTCTGTCTCTTGTCATTGAAATAGGCATCTGTCTTCATTCCTCTGAAGTTAAGTCATTGCACATAGTGATGGTGGTGGTGGTGGGTGTGTAGATGCGCACGTTAGAGGTGGGCCTGAACCAATACAGCTAAATGAGTTTTCTGTGTTGCTTTCACACAGGGAAAGGAACTGATACTTTACTCATTTTATATTCCCAAACAGAGGGATAAGCCCTAGAGAAGATAGCAACCCTAATACTGTTCACTCTTCCCATTCTCACAGAGCTAAGTGACAAGCCTTCCATAAAACTAGCTCAATAACAGATTAACACGTCATGGCAGTCTAACCAGTAAATGCTGTTTAAGTTTCAAATGAATTTAAGCCAAAGTGCCTCTTCTCTCCTGACTTGGAAAGCTTACTTAAGACAAACCTCATAAGTAGAATTTGAATAACTGAATGCTGTTGCTCTAAATGTTATGGATTTGTCAATATAATAACTTGAGCAACTTACCTAAAACAGTACATTATGTAAATAAATAAAGGCCTGTAGTGAAGGCAAAAGACTTGAATGTATTCAACAAGTTTAAAGATTATTGTTAAGCATCCACATGGCTGGTTATGTTTGTAGACTTTACCATAGTTGCTATGGAAGTTGTAAGGAAAGCTAATGAAGTCACATGTAAGAACTGATGCTTTACAAGTGTTAGCTATTTTATCTTGTTAACATTTTCCTGGTAATATTTAGGTTCAGTTTCTGTATTTGAGGAACATGAAAATGATGATAAATGTTATATCATCATGATAGACTTCAAAATGTTAAAATATTATTCTGTTCCCCGTCTTACTAAAATTTAACTTAGATTTAGATCTACCAAATGTAAACAACAAAATTGTTAATGCTTTTATTGTTGTTTATCAAATCGGCAGCATTTTCAATATAACCAAATTGTGTGTTTTGAATTGCAATAAGTCTTCAAGAAAATTGACAGAAATGCTGACTCCTAAATACTTTGCAAATTGATTTATTCATATTCTAATTCCCTCATCTGTGAATTGGTGGTCATTTCTATATTTGAGAGGAACATCTGTTGCAAGCAGAGAATTAATGAGGGTTGGGGAAAAGGTATGTAGGTGTTGACTCAGTATCTTGGTGTTCAGTATAAATTCAAAGTAAAACTGGGCATTGTAGTACAAGTATGAAATAGAAGGAGGTCAAAGACTTCATTCACACCATTATAATTTCCAAGTCAGAGAAGTTAAAATACTTTTTCCAGTTAACATAAGTTAGGATATTTTAAAGAGGAAAAACATGTTGCTTCTTGGCCTTGTTTTCCTCCCTTTCCTTGTAAGTGTATTAAATTTTTAATAAAGAGTGACCAAATGGTATCACCGCATGGATCCCTTGTCTTGTCCCCACAACTTGGTAGTAGGAATGATGTATTTGGCCCCTCCAACTAAAAGAACACCTCAAATTAGGCCTGACACTGAAGAACACAAAGAGAAGGCTGCTAGGGCTCCAAAGGGTGATGCACGAAGTACTTTCTGAAGGTACCGTTCAGAGCAGATTGCCAGAAGGTAGTACAATGGAGAAAATCAGGGGATTTTAAAAGTTATGTTTGAAAATATTTAGCTTTGTAGAGTGGAGAATTTCCTTCTCTTAATCTTTTTTTTTTCCTCCTATAACACTTAGAACAGTAGAAACCTCCTGAGAACTAGAGAACATTAACTGATAATATTTGGTATATGTTTTGAAATAGCTATTGAACCAGTCCTATAGTATGAAATAAGCTTCATATTTAGAAAAAAAGAGAATACATGATGCATATGTTCAGATTACTGCTATATAATTTGACTTTTAATATGACCTCAATTTCAGAAATAGGGCATTTGGAGGAATGAAAGTTATATATGATATGGATTTTTCTCCTTTTTAAGCAAAAGTTGTTCTAGTGTATATCAAGGGCTAATCACACTTCTCAGTGCTGGGAATATATATTTTTGATGATGACCAAGAATTTCCAGGTAATATAAAGAACCCTCTTTAAAGACATCTATCACCACATTATCCAAAAGACATGTATATTTAGTTGGGTCCTTGTCTTAGGGTCTTTAGCAGACTGATTGAAGTGTATGTAACTAGAACTAAGATTCTCATTTGTCATTCAAGGTCCTCTTTGAAGATCACTGATTGTTGGCAGAATATATCTTCTTCCCCCAGCCTTTAATTAAAGCTTTACTCTTCTCTGATGATGGAGCCTGCCCTTATCCAGCAATGAAAATCAGCAGATCTGCGTTCCTCTCTGCTCTATCCTCTAAGTAGAACAAATACTCTGATATTTAATTCATTCTGTTTCAAAACATCCTCACTCTAAAACTTATTTCCCTTGTATCTCCTAACTTGCCAAGAAGGTGGGAGAAAGATAGCAAAAAAGTCTAAGTCTTTATTTTCTTAGTTGTTCCTCTTAAATTTTACTTTCTTTGATTCATTTCATTACTCCATAGACTCTGTGATTTCTTTCTTTATCCAGTTAACACTCTTTCCTTTTTTTTTGTTTTGTTTTACAGTAGTCAACAAATCAGAAAATGTGTTATTTGCCACAGTTAATCTGCAGACTAATAGTAGCTTAAATGAAATCAAAGTTAATTTTTTTTTCCTCTTACGGGGAAAAAATGTCTGGAGATTGGTGATTCCACTGAGAGTGTAGATCTCCACACCATAAAGAGCCAGACTCCTTTTACCTTTCTCCTTTGCTATTCCTAGCGCACACCTCATTATCTTAGAGTCATAGGAGTAAACACAGACTCCAGGAGAGATCCTACTAGACTTCGTAGCAAGTCTTCAGCAACCCCTTTGTGAATGAATGACCACATGAATGAATGAACATAAAGATAAAAAAGCTAGTAGTTTTCTTGAAGTATTTAACCAAAATTAGCATCAATCAGATGGCATTGGAACTGGCATTCTGATTTGAAAATTAAATTAGCCTTAATATATTAATAAATATATTTAAAGTGTAAAGCTGTCATGCTTTGCAGACTAAAAAAGAAAATATTATTCTTTTTTGTTCAATTTGTAGTTATAGTTCCAAGGTAATTATTATTCCCTGAATTTGCATTTTATTGCAAAATTTTGACGAATATATCAGTATCAGATAAAAGTATTCTCATTAGAAGTAGATGAGAGAATGTAAATTATGCATGCCTTATTTTTAGCTATTGTCCTTTGTAGTCCCAATTTATACTTACTGCCATTTTTCATCATACCAATGATATATATGTAAGTAAAATAGTTACAGCTAGTAGACATTGATTTTTAAAATGTTCCTTTATTTTCTAGTTTGAATTTTTTATATTAGCACCTTACATTTTGTAAACCAAAGATAATTTTATTGATAGGCTTTAGTTTAAAATAATCATTTTAAGGAAATTAAGGAAAAAAACACCTTCAGATCAGATATCTTTTATGTCAATTTAAATTTATGTATTTTTATGCAATTCATGTTGATGTTTTAATTTTTCAAGGTAATATATTAAAACTCCTCCAGTTTCATCTGATATTGTATAATGCTAACAAAATGAAAAAAAAAATCAGGCCTGAATGTTTTACATTTCAAACTGTAATACCATTTGGAAAATATTTGTAGGAAAGATTTTAAAAATCCTGCATCTTTTCTAGAAATCTTGTAAGTTCTATAGGGTACCAATAAACATTAGGGTAAATACTTATTCTGTTGCTCCAAGTATTTCGGTTCACTTAGTGTTTTGTTGTACACCTTCAGAATCTGTGCTTAGAATGTTTATATTAGAGTTTTATCTTTCTCTCTTCCTAATCTGAGAATCAGAAGTAAAATAATCAGGGAAAAATGGAGATGAGAGAAAAGACATACTGCTTGGTAAAATAATTCTTTTTTCTATGAAAAACTAAGAGTATACATAAGATGCCTATTTTCTATATTGTTTATATGAAAACTTTTCTAGCTTTATAAAGGATTTATGTGATTGGAAACATTTCTTTATTCCAACAGAACAACTCAATGCACTAAAAATGAGACATTGTTTTACTAATAAATGTATTTTCTTTCATTACTCCTCCCCAATACCCTGATAAATGTACGCAGGAACTCAACAATTACAAGTACAATGCATCACTAGCCTATGGGTATAATTTGAGAGAAATTTTGATAAGTTGAGGTTTCAAAAAAATTACTAAAACTAAATTCACTGTGTATGTTAAGCAAATTTTTACAAAGCAAAATTCTAAATTTTCAAAGTTATATAGTACACACTAAAAGCTAGAGATAACTTTCATTTCAGAATACACTTTTAGGCATAATCCATAAAATAAAACATTGTCCTAAACTTATAGAAAACTAAAATAGATTATAACAAATTAAGTCTCAAGAAGATAACAGTTTTTAAATAGAAAATTTTTGGAAAAAGGCAAGCACTTTAAAGTGCTAAAAAGTAATTGAAATCACCATAGTTACATACTAAGAATGACATGACAAACTCGTGTTTATGTCAAATAAAGCCCTCAAGGGGCTTATTTTCTGCAATCTGCTTTGTATTCTTTAGCTGCCAGAATTTTATTTCAACAGCCAATTGGTTCTAATTGAAAGATGTCCTTAGCTTTCCATTCTAGTCTATGGGTTAATTTAGTTTGTGATGAATCTATACAGAGCTGTTCTATTCATAATCCTTTATATTCAGAACTTTGATTTGTGATTTGAATTAGAATGTGAAATGGGAAAGGCTTCCAAACATATTCAGCACTTGAATGCCATAGGAACAGCTCAGTCAGAAAGTAGCACTTGCACTTGTCATCAAAATGCCAATTATTCGATCCAACAAACAACAAGCAGAGACCAGAAAAATATTCATATGAGAAGCAAGTCTGAGGAAAATCAGTTTACAAAATACAACAATAGAAAATCTGCATTTGACATTTATACAAAGTCCTCAGATTAATATATTCTGTAGTTCATACAAATAAGAAGTTTTAAACATTCAAAGATCCTTGGACAACACAACCATTAAAGCCTTTTGAAAGTTTTTATTCTTTTCTTTGGTTTTAAGACTCTCATCCACCCAGTTATTTTCATTTTGCATCATGTACTCTTTTATATGATTACCTTTCTGAATGTCTTCTGTAATACTTCCTCTTTTCTACTGCCATCTCTTATCATTTACCACATTTCTGCATACCATTCTTCATGTATTTCCATACATGTACCACAGCACAAAGCATGCAAAAGTCTGTTAATAAATAATTATAAAGGAAATGAATGTCCCTTTAGCACTTTAGCACTATAAAAGTTTGGTCAGAAGCCATTTTTTTTGTTGTTGTTATTGTTGGAAGACACCCATAAAACTTTAATAACTTTTATTTTCCAACCAAATATATTCTCAGGTCTCTCTGTCTCTTTCTCTCTCTCTCTCTCTGCCTCTAAATGCAGAGATTTTATAATCAATAAAAATATGCAGATTGTTTTTAGTAATAAAGTGTATTTTTGTAGTTCCAGTCCCCTCCAGAGAATTCACTGGAACTTCTGTCTATCTTTAAAGCCACACTATCCTTCATCCTCAAATATTTCAGGGATTTACCAGGAACTGTCTAATAAGTACAGGAACTGTCTAATGAGTAAGCAGGTTCTCTTAACTACCATTGATGTGGCAATTTCCTTTTCTGCTTACCTCTGAGTGTTTTGATAGTCACAGAAAGTTACCTTCAGTGCTGCTAGTGCCTGTATGTCTCTTTGCTTTCAAAGCCACCGGTTTTGTTTGTCACTTTTGGTATCAATTTGTGCCAGATTTCAACTAAACCACTTAGATCAAAAGTCACTCACTGAAACTGTCACTCCTACCAAAATGTACCAGCTGAAACTGCAGGCATTGCTGTGGCACATTATCAGAGTTTGTGGCCACTGCTTCTAGAACCAATGTGGACATTAATACCACTAGCTGTCTCTAGCTTTCATTGATTCAGAGTAAATTGTAGTATGCTAACACCAGGCACACTTATTCCTGTTTGATGAAGAAAGAACAAGCCTTAAATTTCACCTTCGTTTTATAGCTTTGTTGCAGTTAGGATTCATATTTGTAATAACTGAGGCCTAACAGGGTGATTTAGCAGATAAAGAATTTACAAGGATATGAGGGCAACTCAGATTTTTTGAGGCTTGGAGAACAAGGCTAAAGACTACATTTCCAAAAAACTTCCAAAGCAACATTAAAAATTGATCTTTGGGAAAAAATATTGCATCTTCTGCTTAATAGAGCTAGATGCTAGAGGTTTCCATTGCTTCCACTTATATAAAAGCAACCAAACTTCGCAGCTATTGTGGCTACAGAGAGAGAGCAAGAGGTAGATAACTCCATCTCTCCTACCATGTCAGTAGTTAATTGGATGTAATTAACTGAGCTGAGGTCATGTGTCTGTCTTTGGTAAAAGGAAGTTCGGAAAGTGATTTCACAGAATTTCTTTTAACTTCTGGGTGTGGAAATGTTTATTTCTCCCTCACCAAAACTCATCAATTTGAACTTTCCCAAACATAAAACAGCATTAAAAAACAGTATGGTCAAAAGAAATAATAAGTAATATGTACAAATATACATAAAACATCTTTTCTATTGGTCTCTTTGTGTTTCAGTGCTTTTCAAGATAGTACATTTCTGAAAAGAGGTATTGAGCAAAGTTCCCTGTCCATAGGAGGAGAGGATAATCTGAGTTATAGGTTCAACATTTTGCTCATAATTACTCATTCCATGCCATGCTAAATCATTCTTTTTAGACCCAGTCACGTGACCCATGTTCTTTTTAATTGTAGTGTGTCCTTTTTCCAGATACTACAGACTTTTTTTTTAATTCAGTTTTCTGGTATGTTCCTGGCTCATTCGGGTTTTATATATACATGACTAATACAATGAGTGAGCTGAAGTTCATATGTGCCCTGCTGCATATGATATTATGATCTGATGATTACTTAGGTATTCTCCATGACTAAAATATGCATTAAATTGTGGACAGGGTAACTTATTGACATATAATTTTGTGGTTTTTTTTCTTTATTTATATTCTGTCATTCCTTCTAGGAATGTGGTGTAGAAGGAACAAAATTTGTATGTATATATGTGGTGTGTGTGTATAGAAAATTGTTTTATGCATTTAAAAATATTTATTTATTTTGAGAGAGAATGATAGAGAGCAAATTGGGGAGGGGCAGAGAGAGAGAGACCGAGACAGAGAATCACAAGCAGGCTCTGTGCTGTCAGTACACAGCCTGACATAGGACTTGAACTCACGAAGAACTGTGAGATTGTGACTGGAGCCAAAACCAAGAGTTGGATGCTCAACCCTTTGAGCCACATAGGCATTCCAGGCATTTTTAATATTAGCTTATTGTAATCAGCTTCTAAGATACAGAAAGCTCAACTGTTTGCACTCTGTTTGCACCCCCTACCAGAGACATTAGTGAGTATATAGAGATAATACTCACAAATTTAGTTATTAACAACCAACTCAGTTGATCAGTTATATTCTATGAAATGTAGGAGTTGCTGTGGTGAAACAACTTGACATTTCAGAATTCTTTTCTTCTTTGTATTGGAAATGAGGAAGCATAGGATGAGAATCTCCAACTTAGGATAAAGAAAAGAGCTTAGTCACTATATTTAATCTTATTGAAGGCCATTTTCTCAGACACACTCCTTAGTTAGCAGGGATCTTTACTTAGCTTACTTGGTTGTAAATATCCCTTGTCTGTCTTAGTCTTGTACTGCAAAGAACAATAATTTTTTAAACACAGTTTTAGAACTAAAAGAGCTTCATGATACGATTTCCTCTTTCTTTGGCATTTCTTGCCTGTCCCAAATTTTAATCAGAGTGGTGTCTTTTCTCAAAACGAGACATATATTCAACAACTGTTAAGCTTTTGCCCATCATCGCAGGTTAAAGGTAGAAATAGTAAGATCAAGTTACAGCAAGACTAAAAATTAGGGATGACTTAAATCTAAAATAGTCTGTCTTACATGTGAAAGGATTCTGATTGAAGAAGGAATTTGAATCCCAAAGTAATGTTACAGAAAACATAAACACAAATAAATCTTTCAGAGAGTCACTTAAGAGTGCAGATCAGCAGAAGTTCTATACGTTCTTCCAAGAGACTAGCTTACCACTCCTGAAGAGTGTATTTATATTTACCTACACATCATTTAGGAAGCCCTTGTACAATGAGGCGTGTTGCATGAGAGATAATTCCAGCCTCTGTGTACCTCCTTCAAGGAACATCCAAATGAGTAGTCTTTTTTTTTTTTCCTCTGCAGATGCGTAGATTATCTGGGATATCTACATATCTGAATTTTATGATGGGCCTAGAATAAGGGTACAAATTGAAGTCCATAAGCCATAAGTCTAAGTATTTAAAAGTCATAAGCCAAACTAATAAAATTTTAATGTATTTTCTCTCCTGTTTTGAAAAAGTATAATTCTACAAAGATCTCTAAATCTAAATTATAATTAGAAATTCTTGTACCATTGTAAGTTCCAGAACATTCATTAGGGAGTGCCTGTATCTCTTCTTTTCTCACTCCCGACTCTATCCTGCTCCTGCTATAGGCATGTCTGTCCACCCAGGCAAGTCCCTATTTCGGGAGGGAATGCTGGGTTCCCAGATACCTGGAACATGTAAGTGGGGACTTCCAAAGTTAGGGGCCCAAGATAGGGGCTTCTCTTCCTGAGTATAAGGACCATGTTACTGAAGATGAGATCACTCTTGGATAGACATGATGAAGATATGATTTAACTGAAAGAAGATCGCTATTTGGTTTATACTGTAAAAAAGATGATGAGAGCATAATATCTGTGAAGTTAAAACAAAAAGAACAAGAGGTAAAGCGAGTTTACCACATACCATTCTGTAATAAGATGATTGCCAAATGAGAGATTGTAACAGAAGCACTGAACAGCATATTGATATTAGAATAGCATTAGTTCAGTAGGGAAAACCTGAAAAATTATACTAGAATTTTGAAGAAAGAAAATCAAAAGATGAATGAAAATGTAGACACATAGGAAACTAAGAGATGCTTGAGAATATTAAATATGTGTACATATGAAGAAGTATGTAGAGTATCCAAATGGTCAGTATTTTACTTTTTATAGAACATTGGGTAAATAAAGGTAATAATATCATTAATTCTCCCAACAAGCCTTTATTTTAATTATATATAATTATATCTACTTCACAAATCCTCAGTCATGATGCAAGCCACGATGTTAGAAATGCAATGGCAGCACATACTTTAGGAAAAGGTCAGAGTGGTATCTTCAACAATGTTTTACAGGATATGGCAGGTTATTTTTTTCATGCTATATCTACCATACTTCAGCCTCATCTTCTTGAGACAACCTGGACACCTAGCTTATTTTTTATTTTTTTATTTTTTATTTTTTGTTAAGTTTGACAGTCATATAAGAGTAGAAAAAAATCTACCCCGAATATATAAAATCAACCTTTCAGAAACTATTCATTATTTTCTTAGATTTCCCCCCCCCCCACTTTTTTCAACCTAATGGAGACTACTACTCAAAGCTATTTTAGTGTGTGCTCAGGGAATAAAAATATTTCAATATTTTCTAAACCAAATATTATTTAGTTGGCAACTTTAGAGCAGAAAATTTTGTTTTCTCAAGACAAAATTGGATGTTTTTGGCTTTTCTATGCTATTTGTATTTATAACGTTTTTACTTTGCAGGCACTTCTTTTTGAGAATTAAATGTTTTGTAAATGAAAAAACTTTTATAGATATGTCAACAAATCAATAAGCAAAATTCACCAGTTGAGACACAAAAAACAAATAGTTATATGTGGTCCCCATGAATAGAAAACAGAACCAAGAAAAAATTACTCATGTCTAAAGTCAGGGAAAATAATTTTTAATTTGAGAACTTGATATTAAAATCATGGAAATAGAAAAAGGAAAATACATATCTAGATATAGATTTAATGATATATAGATTTTGTATTGATGGATAAACTACTGTAGATACACTCAATAATGGAGATGATAAAGTACAATTTTATTTTAATGTAAAATAAATATTAAATTATTCATCTTTTAAATGTAAACTACTTTCTCTGAATCCAGGAATTTTCATGGTCACCATAGTGTATTATATCTTTCTAACATATTAGAAAAGCAAACATTCATATCACCATTATCCTTTAATCTCTGATGCTGTTTTCACATTTTCAAATTAGAATTTTCAATAATGCAAAAGCAATTTTATGTTTTAAAAACTTGAAGAAATGCTATCTTATAGAAAGTTGAATACCTAATGTGAAAGAAACCAAGTACAATATCAATGATGTCCCAGTAGTATTTGTATGCAGAGTATTTTTTTTTTTTGAGTGACATTCTTAAGACGGAGCTCTTCATGATCAACAACAAACAAGAAAAAAAAATCACGTGTTAAATTTCTTTTAAAAATGTAAGTTATGTAAATACAATCCTCTTACTTCCTGGGAGATGAAAACTGTTTTGGCAGATCCTAAAACTAGTCTTTCTGAATATATAATCCATTCCATTTCTAATTCTGCATGCATTGTACTGTCACTTTACAGTCATTTTCCCTTTACAAGATATTAGTTTGTGTGACATCACTCTGCCACAGCAGCAAATTCTGGAAACTTCGTAGAGCTGTTAAAACAGTATCCCAGGGTTCCTGAAGTATATTTGACATGAGTGAATGTAGCAGTATATGAATTAGGTGGCAGTTTAAATATGTTAACTAACGTTGTTCAATGTTGAATTGTAAGAGCCAGTTCTTAGTAAGATATTATATATCTTTGTATGTGTGTGTATGGGGGAGGGATCACCATTATTCAGCATGGTTAAAGAGCATAATAGATCTTTATTAAAAATTAGCATTTAATTGTATACACACCCATTACATTTGAAAAAGCACCAAGCAGTGTTGCAAAAAGCAATATACATTTTATTTCCTGAATTTTAGTCTTCAAGAACAATATAGATCATATTTTGAGCTTTTCTTTATTACTATCTTACTCAGTTTCCGCCATAAAATTCAAATATTTCATGTGTCGTGTCAATAACCATGAGTATTAATTAGCTTTAGCCAACCAGATTAAGGGGGAACACGGGATGGCAACAAAGCCTAATAGTTCCTAGTACCACAAAATTCCAGCACAGCATTTCCAGCTGCCACCTTGGGATATCAAGATAGGTAGCACTCTTGCCTCACCTTCATAATGAAAATTACTTTTTTAAAATCCCACTGGATCACTGAAGTTGCACAGCAATGTACTGACCAAAAATGTATTGAGAGATGGTACTGTCAGAGAGAGATGTGAGAAGTGCTTGCTTAAGGGTAGACCCAACTACATAGCAGTATGAAAAGTTGAGCTACAATAATTGATGAATGATCCAAGACCAAGTATGCGTTAGTAGGGCATCATGAAATCTTTATGAGTCTAATAAACTGTGGGAGTCTGTATTATCTTGGAGGTTCTTTCTCCACAGACTCCACTAACCACTCACAGAGAAGATCTAAAAGAACCTTAAGAAATAAGCATTTCCTGGGGCACATGAGTGGCTCAATTGGTTAAGAGTGGATTTTGGCTTAGTTCATGACCTCAAGCTTCTTGAGTCTGAGCCCCGCCTGAGTCAGGCTCTGTGCTTACAGCTCAGAGCCTGGAGCCTGTTGCAGATTCTGTGTCTCGCTTTCTCTCTCTGCCCCTCCCCCACTTGTGCTTTGTCTCTCCTTCTCTCTCAAAAATAAAATAAACATTTAAAAAATGTTAAAATTTTTTCAGGAAGATGGCGGCGTAGGAGGACGCTGGGCTCACCGCGTCCTGCTGATCACTTATATTCCACCCACACCACCCTAAATAACCCAGAAAACCACCAGAAGACTAGCAGAATGGATTCTCTGGAGCCAAGCTTAGAGGAGAGGCCCATGGAAGAGGGTAGGAAGGGCGGAAAGGCAGTGCGAGCTACACAGACTGGCGGGAGGGAGCCGGGGCGGAGGGGTGGCCCACTGGCAAAGCAGAGCCCCTGAGTCTGGCTGGCAAAAGCGGAGGGACCGGACAGTGTGTGTTGGGACAGCGAGCGGTACTTAACATCTGGAAGGTTATAAGCTAACAGCTCTGCTCGGAGAGTAGGAGGGCTGGAGGACAACGGGAGGGAGAGTTGTTGAGCTCTGGACGATAGAGCTCAGTTCAGCATGGCGGGGAACAAAGGTGCTTGCCAGTGCCATCTCCCTCGCCCATCCCCCAGCCAAAACCCCAAAGGGAACCAGTTCCTGTCAGGGAACTTGCTTGCACTGTGCAAACACCCAAGGCTGTGCTTCTGTGGATCCATCCCTCTGGCGGCAGGTCTGACTCACTCCAGGTGCTGCAGGGCCCCTCCTGAAGCGGATCACCAAGGGAAA
The DNA here is from genome assembly GCF_016509475.1 of Prionailurus bengalensis. Classification (NCBI taxonomy): domain Eukaryota; kingdom Metazoa; phylum Chordata; class Mammalia; order Carnivora; family Felidae; genus Prionailurus; species Prionailurus bengalensis. The sequence continues at coordinate 148,883,527 of NC_057343.1, read as the reverse complement.
AGTGAGCTGAGCCTGCCCCTCCCGCCCCTGTGCACCTTGCCTATCCACCCCAGCTAATACGCCAGATCCCCATCACCACAAGCCTTTCAGTGTGCAAGTAGCCCAGACGGCCACGCCACCCCACAGTGAATCCCGCCCCTAGGAGAGGGGAAGAGAAGGCACACACCAGTCTGACTGTGGCCCCAGCGGTGGGCTGGGGGCAGACATCAGGTCTGACTGTGGCCCCGCACACCAATGCAAGTTATTCAAGACAACACAGGGGAAGTGCCCCGCAGTTCCATACCACTCCAGGGACTATCCAAAATGAGCAAACGGAAGAATTCCCCTTAAAAGAATCTCCAGGAAATAACGACAGCTAATGAACTGATCAAAAAGGATTTAAACAATATAACAGTGAATTTAGAATAATAGTCATAAAATTAATCGCTGGGCTTGAAAACAGTATACAGGACAGCAGAGAATCTATTGCTACGGAGATCAAGGGACTAAGGAACAGCCAGGAGGAGCTAAAAAATGCTATAAACGACATGCAAAATAAAATGGAGACAACCACAGCTTGGATTGAAGAGGCAGAGGAGAGAATAGGTGAACTAGAAGATAAAATTATGGAAAAAGAGGAAGCTGAGAAAAAGATAAAAAAATCCAGGAGTAAGTATGAGGGGAAAATTACAGAACTAAGTGATGCACTAAAAAGAAATAATATACTCATAATTGGTATCCCAGAGGAGGAAGAGAGAGGGAAAGGTGCTGAAAGTATACTTGAAGAAATAATATCTGAGAACTTCCCTGATCTGGGGAAGGAAAAAGGCATTGAAATCCAAGAGGCACAGACAACTCCCTTCAGACGTAACTTGAATCGATCTTCTGCATGACATATAATAGTGAAACTGGCAAAATACAAGGATAAAGAGAAAATTCTGAGAGCAGCGAGGAATAAACATGCTCTAACATATAAAGGGAGACCTATAAGACTAGTGACCGATCTCTCTTCTGGAACTTGGTAGGCCAGAAAGGAATGGCAGGAGATCTTCAATGTGATGAACAGAAAAAATATGCAGCCGAGAATCCTTTATCCAGCAAGTCTGTCATTTAGAATACAAGGAGAGATAAAGGTCTTCCCAAATAAACAAAAACTGAAGGAATTTGTCACCACTAAAACAGCCCTACAAGAGATCCTAAGGGGGATCCTGTGAGACAAAGTACCAGAGACATTACTACAAGCATGAAACCTACGGACATCACAATGACTCTAAACCCATATCTTTCTATAATAACAATGTAAATGGATTAAATGTGCCAACCAAAAGACATAGGGTATCAGAATGGATAAAAAAACAAGACCCATCTATTTGCTGTCTACAAGAGACTCATTTTAGACCTGAGGACACCTTCAGATTGAAAGTGAGGGGATGGAGAACTATTTATCATGCTACTGTAAGTCAGAAAAGAGCTGGAGTAGCCATACTTATCTCAGACAAACTAGACTTTAAATTAAAGGCTGTAACAAGAGATGAAGAAGGGCATTATATAATAACTACAGGGTCTATCCATCAGGAAGAGCTAACAATTATAAATGTCTATATGCCAAATACGGGAGCCCCCAAATATATAAAGCAATTACTCACAAACATAAGCAACCTTATTGATAAGAATGTGGTAATTGCAGGGGACTTTTAACACCCCACTTACAGAAATGAATAGATCATCTAGACACACGGTCAATAAAGAAACAAGAGCCCTGAATGATACATTGGATCAGATGGACTTGACAGATATATTTAGAACTCTGCATCCCAAAGCAACAGAATATACTTTCTTCTCAAGTGCACATGGACCATTCTCCAAGATATATCACATTCTGGGTCAAAAAACAGCCCTTCATAAGTATACAAGAATTGAAATCATACCATGCATACTTTTCCTGAGAAACTTAACAGGAACCCATGAGGGAGGGGCAGGGGGAAAAAAAAGAGGTTAGCTTGGGAGAAAGCCAAAGCATAAGAGACTCTTAAAAACTGAGAAGAAACTGAGGGCTGATGGGGGGTGAGAAGGAGGGGAGGGTGGGTGATGGGCATTAAGGAGGGCACCTGTTGGGATGAGCACTGAATGTTGTATGGAAACCAATTTGACAATAAATTTCATATATTAAAAAAAATCAATAAAAACATAAAAAATGTTAAAAAGTAAGCATCTAATGGGCAGGAATAGAAGTCTTATAGAACGTGCAAGAAGTTCTACCTAATCTTATGTTTGCTCCCAATCAAGAGTCTTAAACTGTGGACAAAAGGGAAATGAGCAGTGCTCTCCTTGGATTATTTGTAAAAATTCATTGCATCTGAGTAAAGAAAAGGGAGGGAAAAATTAAACCTTACTCCTAGCGAAGTGTAAGATAATATATTTGGTCCCAATTATAGTTGGGAAAGGAATAGGAGAAGCAAAAAGGCCATACTCCTAAGACCTGAGACCCATGCATACCTAAGATTCAGGATTAATCAGAGCAACAGAAAAAGCCCCCTCCCCTCTACCACCGATCACCAAGATAATGTGCTTTTTATAACAAGTAACAGTAGAAAACTGTGAAAAGAACAAGAGCAATCAAAGAGATGTAATACAATACAAAATCAAGTCAGATACAAATACAATATAAAGATCAGAAGCAAACACTCATTGCTCTGATAAACCGAATCATACCCTAAAACAAAAGATTCCTGTAACAATGACAACATCAAATATAAACCCAGACCAAACCCTAAGTAGATTCACTTAAACATCTCCATCCACTAAATGCCTAGGAAAGCATTTCCATTTCCCAGAATAAAAAAACAAAAACTAAATTAAACAAAACCAGAAAAACAAACTATCAATTTCTACTATTCTATACAAAATGATTGGATTTCAGCAAATACATTTCAGGGCATATAAAACAGCAACAAAGAATACATTCACAAGAGATTAGGCAACCATCAAAACTAGACTGAGGGAGAATACTGTCAGGGAATTTAGAATAACTATAATTAATATGGCAAGTGTGATTTCTCTTTCTGTGGTTGTATGGGTACGGTATCTTTTGAAATGGCAGCCCCTTCCCCAGTGTTCCTTTCTTCCATCCCCATTTTCATGGATCTATACCAGAGTCTTTGTCAGGAAGATGGAGATTTGACCGTTTAAAAGCTGAAAGTGGTAAAGAATTATTCCAGAATTTTTGAATACTGAAAAGATGAAAAAAAGCATGGAAAATAGGATGGATCTTTATCTCTAGGGCACCATAGACAACCTGAAAGACTGCCCATTGGCCACTGGCCGCACACACACACACACACACACACACACACACACAAGTATTAGTATTGGACTATAACTCAAAAAACATAAGAAATATTCATGTGTCCATACTGCTATAAACAAATAATAAATTAAATAAAAGAACATTTCCTTATAGAAGCATTCCAATTATAATATAAAATCAATAATTACAAAATCATTATTAAAACACAAGCATAATTATTGCCACAGATAATGCCCACCAATAGATGTTAAAATTAGTGGATGAAAGTTTAAGCAGTATCAAACTATTACATAGTTTCAAAGTCTCCCAAAATATTTAATAATTACGAAAGGAAAAAGTAGAAATTTTGCCATAGAGAAACCTGATAAACACCAGTTTAGTCAAGTGACCAAGATTAACATTACCAATAATAAATCATGTTGGTACTATGTGCCTCCTGATATTATACAGTGAGGGCATATCACCTCTGTGATATTTTCCCAAAAATACATAACATCATGCTAATAATGTAAAACACCAAACAAACCTACATAGAAAAATTTTGCAAAATAACTGTTCACTACTCTTCGGTCATGAAAGACAAGGAATGACTGAGAAACTGTCATAGTTGGAGGAGACTAAGGAGACCATGACAATTAAATGCAATGTGAGTGGACAATATTTTGAAAATGTTCAGTAATAACTCCAAATATTATAGTAGAAGGCTCAGGGTTTTGGGTTTTTTTTTTTTCTTTTGGTTGTTTGTTTCTTTTTTTTTTTTTCCACTTGAGGGAAGCCATATAACTTTGAGGTAAAGATATGTGAGACAGGAACAGTAGACAAATAGCGATAGCTCACTCTGATTTAAAAAAAAAATTACAATGCCTCATATAGAATCAGGGGATGAGCTTCATCGAAGGTGAATCACTTCATCAGAATGTGGTTCAATGCCCACCCACCTTTGAAGACAACATTCAATAAAGCCTCAGAAAAGAAAACAAAGCTAAGTTCCTTCACAAAGGCTATTTTAACCCACCTTTAGTCTCCTTAATATATTATAGAAAATACACAACTTTCCTTCAAACTATAGTTTGGCTGTGGAGATAAATAAGTATTGGATAGGTACAAAGACAGCCAAGCATCATATAAAAGCAAATGGATGGTTTGCATTTTGTTGCCTACATTGAACATGAGTGAAGGTAAAGAATACATGATGGAGCAAATATATTGTCACTGAAAAAAAAAAAGGAGAGGAGAGGAGGAAGGAAGGAAGGAAGGAAGGAAGGAAGGAAGGAAGGAAGGAAGGAAGGAAGGAAAGGACCCTAAAGAACCAATATAGAAGAATATACATGATCAAACAAAAATTGATAGCTAAAAAACAGACACAATTGTAGCCATTTCATGTAGCTAACTGCATTCCATAAGATGGAAACATACCAATCCCATGCTCCATAACTCCAACTTGTCTATTATAGTGAGAGTCAACCTCAGAGGGAGTTCAAAACATGTGTTAGATTCCTCTTCTGAATATTTTGCAATTAAATTGTATTAACGTGCAGTCATAGTTCATTTAGCTCAATATAATGAATAATAACATTGTTCCTGTAGAAGTTAATGCCATAACAGAAAAAGCAGTTGTTTTAAACTTTCTGGATGATAGCTATTAAAAATCTGCAAGGCAACATCTAGATGCTTTTGTCTCTCTCTCTCTCTCTCTCTCTCTTTTTTTTTTTTTTTTTTTTTTTTTTTTGGTCAATGATTATCTCTGAGGTAATCATGACGTTTTATTCCAGTGAGACATTCTATCAAGTTGTTAAAAAAAAAAAAAAGAAAAAAGTAAATCACTGAGATTGAATGGCTTAGTTGGTTGACTCTTGATTTTGGCTCAAGCCATGACCTCAAGGTTCTTGAGTTTGAGCCCTAGGTCTACACTTTCAGTGCGGAGCCTACTTGGGCTTCTTTTTCTCCCTCACTGTCTCCTCTCCTCTCCTCTCCTCTCCTCTCCTCTCCTCTCCTCTCCTCTCTCTCTCTCTCTCTGTCTCTCTCAAAATAATTAAATTAACTTATAAAAAATAAACTCAGTGATAAAACTATTCCAGAAAAGGCAAAATAAATGGCTTAATCCATGTCAGCAAAGTCAGCATTAATATAGATTTGTGGAAACTAGGTATTATTTATTGCAAAAATTACACTGTAAGAAAGAAAATGTTTGCATTTTATACAACATATTTTTCACTGATAATTAGGATATGTTTGGAAAGGTTTGACAAAATAACTGTTATTAGCCATTTAATAAATTTTTAAATTCTTGAAGCTACCTGCCTTTCCTTATTAATTCTGTCAGCAGATTGCTCTATGGGTCTATATAATGTGAAGCATATTATTCTAATTACCTGCATATTCTGTGCTCTAGGATCTTGACAGAAATTACCGGTTACATTCATGTGCTTAGGTATCAATAGAAAAAATGTATATTTACAAAGACTATAAAATCATATCCTACTTTATTTAATGTATATATAAACTAGTGAATATTACCCAAAATAAGACATCAAATTTGTACCACACATTAAACATTTAAAAGTAACACGCAAACTAATAAAATATGTGACATGTATCAACTGAAATAATGTAACATTAATTTTTCACATTAAACCATAAATCAATGGAATTCAACAAATTTCTACTCATATTCTTTGAGGAGTTTGACAAATAGATTCTAAAATTAACTTTGAAAATAGATGAATTGGTAATGAAATTTTATAATAACTGCAAAGACTATCTTTCCTGCAGAAAGACTTAATTTACCAAACATTTAAGCATATTTCAAAAGCATGGTCATAAAAAAATAGAAACAAACCAAAGTTTCATATAGGAACATTATAATAAATGTGACACCACATAAAATATTATGTGATATTAATGGAAAATTGGCTCAATATATATTAAAAATTATAGTTTGATACCTTTACAATGCAATATACAAAGGTAAAGTCCATGTGGTTAAAGATCTAAAGGTTATAACAATACTGTTAAATTATTAGAAGAAGATATACAGGTATATATTTTTCAATTAGGGGGATTTTTATGTTCAATAACAGAAAGGGATTAATACCTAGAATAAACTAGCATTTGTACAAATCTTCTTAATTTTTATTTGTAAAAATTCTTCTGAATAGAAAAATAGGGGATTCAGATGAATTCAAGAGTATGAATATATACTCAAGTCTCTAGTAACAAAAACGATGTTAATTTAAACCTTGAGAAAACATTTATAAAAACATATATAAAAACATTTATATATATATCATATTTGCACATTCTTGCTTCTCTGTAATACAGTTATAAATTTTCCTGTGGCATTGTGAGTGCCTCTGGCTTACTAGTGGAAAAATTACTTCCTAGGAAGTGTAGAAAAGACAGGTGCATAAATTAATACTTCCATATACTATCACATACCAAGTATCTGAAAATATTTCCATATCTCTCACATTTTATTGTGGGTAGAGAATTCTATTTTTTTTATTGGAAGGCAATGCTTCTTTGCCTTTATGCGTTCTGATATTCTTAGTATTTCTCTTCTAATAGTCATTTCTTTGTTGGCTGACTTTCTCCTAATCATTGGAAATTTTTGTAATGTATGTTTTTTTTTCGGTACTTTGAACTTTGAGAAAGATGTCTTTAATGTCTTTTTTTTTTTTTTACTAGAGAGAGTTGGTAGACTCTACCAACCAATGATTTTCTTTATATCTGTAAATTTTTATTATTTTTTAAAAAATACTCTCTTCCTTTTCCTTTTAAATATTTACTTTTGAGAGACAGAAAGAGAGAAACAGAGTCCCTGAGCAAGGGAGGGACAGAGAGAAAGAGAGACCCAGAATTCAACGCAGGCTCCAGGCTCTGAGCTGTCAGTGCAGAGCCTGACGTGGGGCTCAAACTCACAAACCACAAGGTCATGAACTGAACCAGAGTCAGTCGCTTCACTGACTGAGCCGACAAGGTGCCCCTCAATTAATTTCTATTTTAAGTGTTTCACTTCTCACAGACGCATTTAGTATTTTCAACTTTGATTCTAGAACATTTCTTTTTTTTTTTATTTATTTTTTTTTTTTTGGGACAGAGAGAGACAGAGCATGAACGGGGGAGGGTCAGAGAGAGAGGGAGACACAGAATCAGAAACAGGCTCCAGGCTCTGAGCCATCAGCCCAGAGCCCGACACGGGGCTCGAACTCCCGGACCGCGAGATCGTGACCTGGCTGAAGTCGGATGCTTAACCGACTGCGCCACCCAGGCGCCCCTGATTCTAGAACATTTCTACATTTCCACTAAGAAAGCCTACTTGTAATAGAATAGCCAATTCTTCTGGAAATAATTCTGGCCTATAATTTCCTCTGTTCCTTTTCACCATCTACATAATCCCATTGCTTTCCAAACTCCCATTTTGAAGTCCTGTTGCCAAAAACCCCATTCTTCTGTGTTCTTTGTTGTTTTAGATCTCTTCTATGTAATGTTCTTACTTTCTTAAACTATACTTAAATCCAATGTTAAAATTGCAATTAGGTGAAAAACAAAGCAAACAAAAACACAAAACAAAACAAAACTTAGTCAATGCTTTCGTTGATAATAGGCTTAAATAATCTTACATAATAGCATGAGTGGTGTAATAAGTAAGTGGTTAAGTAAGTATCTTAACTAAAAATAAAAACTTAAAAGGTAAAAGATGTAGCTTTTCTTTCAGTAAATCTACCCTAATAACTGCAGAAAAGGTAGTACAAATATATATTTTATATTAGTCCTATAAAACTAATAAACTTTCCAAAAAAGTTTATCAAAAGGCATTTCTTATACATAAAATTGAGAGAATGACTCATAAATAACTACTACAACCACATAACCATTTTGCCAAAAATCTATATTTGTTATTTTTATATATATAATTTATTGTCTAATTGGTTTCCATACAACACCTGGTGCTCATCCCAACAGGTGCCCTCCTCAGTGCCCATCGCCCACTTTCCCCTCTCCCCCAACTCCCATCAGTTTGTTCTCAGTACTTAAGAGTCTCTTATAGTTTGCCTCCTTCCCTCTCAGTAACTTTTTCTATCCCCCTTCCCCTCCCCCATGGTCTTCTGTTAAGTTTCTCAGGATCCACATATGAGTGAAAACATATGGTATCTCTCTTTCTCTCCTGACTTATTTCACTTAGCATACTACTCTCCAGTTTCATCCATGTTGCTACAAATGGCCAGATTTCATTCTTTCTCATTGCCAAGTAGTATTCCATTCTATATATAAGCCACATCTTCTTTATCCATTCGTCAGTTGATGGGCATTTAGGCTCTTTCCATAGTTTGGCTATTTTTGAAAGTGCTGCTATACACATTGGGATACAAGTGCCCCTATGCATCAACACTCCTGTAACGCTTAGGTAAATTCTTAGCAATGCTATTGCTCAGTCATAGGGTAGATCTATTTTTAATTTTTTGAGGAACCTCCACACTGGTTTCCAGAGCAGCTGTACCAGTTTGCATTCCCACCAACAGTGCAAGAGGGTTCCCGTCTCTCCACATCCTCACCAGCATCTATCGTCTCATGATTTGTTCATTTTTAGCCACTGTGACCAGCGTGAGGTGGTATCTCAGTGTAGTTTTGTTTTGTATTTCCCTGATGAGGAGTGACATTGAGCATCTTCTCATGTGTCTGTTGGCCATCTGGATGTCTTCTTTAGAGAAGTGTCTATTCATGTCTTCTGCCCATTTCTTCACTGGATTATTTGGTTTTTGGGTGTGGAGTTTGGTAAGTTTGTTATAGATTTTGGATACTAGCCCTTTATCCAATATATCATTTGGAAATATCTTTTCCCATTCCATCAGTTGCCTTTTAGTTTTGTTGATTGTTTCCTTTGCAGTGCAGAAGCTTTTCATCTTCATGAGGTCCCAATAGTTCATTTTTGCTTTTAATTCCCTTGACTTTGGAGATGTGTCAAGTAAGAAATTGCTACGGCTGAGGTCAGAGAGGTTTTTTCCTGCTTTCTCCTCTAGGGTTTTGATGGTTTCATGTCTCGCGTTCAGGTCCTTCATCCATTTTGAGTTTATTTTTGTGAATGGTGTAAGGAAATGGTCTAGTTTCATTCTTCTGAATGTTGCTGTCCAGTTTTCCCAGCACCATTTGTTAAAGAGACTGTCTGTTTTCCAATATTCTTTCCTGCTTTGTCAAAGATTAGTTGGCCATACTTTCATGGGTCCAATTCTGGACTCTCTATTCCATTGGTCTCTGTGTCTGTTTTTGTGCCAGTGCTATACTGTCTTGATGATTACAGCTTTGTAGTAGAGGCTAAAGTCTGGGATTCTGATGCTTCCTGCTTTGGTTTTCTTCTTCAATATTACTTTGGCTGTTTGAGGTTTTTTTGTGGTTCCATACAAATTTTAGGATTGCTTGTTCTTGCTTCAAGAAGAATGCTGGTGCAATTTTGATTGGGATTGCCTTAAATGTGTACATTGCTTTGGGTAGTATTGACATTTTAACAATATTTATTCTTCCAATCCATGAGCATAGAATGTTTTTCCATTACTTTGTATCTTCAATTTTCTTCTTAAGCTTTGTGTAGTTTTCAACATACAGATCTTTTACTTCTTTGGTTAGATTTATTCCTAGGTATTTTATGATTCTTGGTGCAATTGTGAAAGGGATCAGTTTGTCTTTCTGTTGCTTCATTTTTGGTGTATAAAAATGCAACTGATTCTGTTCATTAATTTTATACCTGAGACTTTGCTGAATTCATGTATCAGTGCTAGCAGACTTTTGGTGGAGTCTATCGGGTTTTCCATGTATAATATCATATCATCTGCAAAAAGTAAAAGCTTGACTTCATCTTTGCCAATTTTGATGCCTTTGATTTCCTTTTGTTGTCTGATTCTGTTGCTAGAACTTCCAAAACTATGTTAAACACCAGCGGTGAGAGTGGACATCCCTTTCGTGTTCCTGATCTCAGGGAAAAAGCTCTCAGTTTTTCCCCATTTGAGGATGATGTTAGCTGTGGGCTTTTCATAAATGACTTTTATGATGTTTAAATATCTTCCTTCTTTCCTGACTTTCTCGAGGGTCTTTATTAAGAAAGGATGCTGTATTTTGTCAAATTCTTTTTCTGCATTGATTGACAGGATCATATGGTTCTTATCTTTTCTTTTATTAATGTGATGTATCACATTGATTGATTTGCGAGTATTGAACCAGCCCTGCAGCCCAGGAATGAATCCCAGTTGATCATAGTGAATAATTCTTTTTATATGCTGTTGAATTAGATTCACTAGTATCTTGTTGAGACTTTTTGCATCCATATTCATCAGGGATATTGGACTGTAGTTCTCTCTTTTTTTGCTGGGTCTCTGTCTGGTTTGGGAATCAAAGTAATGCTAGCTTCATAGAATGAGTCTGGAAGTTTTCCTTCCCTTTCTATTCTGCAGGGTCTGTGCTGCTCTGGTGGATATTCAGTTACCCATTGCAAAGGGGTGTGGTTTGGTGTAGTCTGGACCCACCTGCACTATGGGCCCTAGGACTGATCCCTGAGGCCCTGCCTTGGTCGTGGTGGTTGGTGTCCGGGCAGGGGAGGAGATGGCGATCCCCCAGTCTCTTCTCCATGGACCCAGAGGCTGTCGACTCCGTTTGAGTTGTCCTCAGTGTGCCTTTGGTGCAGATGGGGCAGTCCTCCTCACTGCTCCAACTCCCCTGACCCTGCCTTGACTAGGATTCAAAGTCTGCTCCTTGAACTCTGACACTGGGGAAGCTCCTCTCAAAGCAGCCAATATGTCATCTCAGCTGGCTTTGTCTGTACCTCAGCACTTCAGGGAGGATGACCTTCTCCTACTGGGGACTGAGAGCTACCGCCTTCCCCCTAGCCCTTGGGGTGGCGGTCACAGGCAGGCCTTGTCTTTTTCCACAGCACTCCAGGGAGGGGGCCACTCCTCCTTTTGCAGACTGGGACGTAGGCCCAGCCATTGAGCCCAGTGGTGGCAGAAACAGGCAGGTTTTATACTATCAGGCAGCCCTCCAGGGAGGAAACCACTTTCTCCAACTGCAAACTGAGCCCTTGACCTACCACCACACCCAGGCCCCTGGCTCCCCTCCTCCAAGGCCCTTGGCTCCCCTCCTCCCCACACGTGCAAACAGGGAACCGGCCTCAGGCCAAAGAATGCCTCACAGTTAGAGATTGGATCCCTCTCATTCTCAGTCCAAGGTCTTTCTCCTGTCCATAAATGGTCCTGCACTTCCCTAGATGCTCTTTCTCTTACCTTTGTCTCTCCGCAGAAGGGGGTGCCTCCCTTCAGTGCCCACAAGGCCTTTCTTTATCTCCCCTAGTTCAGTTGTCCACCTGTCTTTTTTCCAGATGACCCCTTTTCTTCCTAGTAGATTCATTCTCTTTTCCTCCCAGGCTCTGGTGTTCAAAGTCCTTTGGCTTCTGCACTTATTTGTTTGAGAGAATGGGAAGTATGGATCCCCCTACTTCTCTACCATGCCGGCCCCTCCCTCTCTGTACCAGTCTGTAAGGGACAAATTTGACAATAGTTCCTTAAGTCAGTTTCAAAAACTGAGGCTTCAAATTATTTAGTATTTTAAGTAAGGTCATGCAACTAATAAGATTTCCAACATTTGAAACCAAGTTCTTTAATCCTGAATCCCAAATAATTTTTTACTACCACACCATACCACCTTTGTGGTGAATGCTGTTAAGTGGTAAGAAGCTCTCTAAAATTTCAGAGGAAATAACAGTAGCTTTCCTGTTCCATCAGGACTGTAGAAGCTCCATAATTAGACTTTCCCAGATCACTGACAAACATTTATTTCTAGTTTCAACAAACTAAAAAGAATATTAAGCACCTAAATACTTTAGGAAGAACCAAAAAATATATTCCCCTTAGGGAAAATGTTGGTAAGGCAATGTTTATAGAATTAATAATGCTACAAAAATATGTTAGGAATGATTTAACACTTGCATTTTGGTATGTAAATTTTAGTATAAATTATTTTATCACAAATCAAATAATTTCTGGGGCGCCTGGGTGGCTCAGTCGGTTGGGCATCCGACTTCAGCTCAGGTCACGATCTCGCGGTCTGTCAGTTCGAGCCCCGCATCCGGCTCTGGGCCTGGAGCCTGCTTCCGATTCTGTGTCTTCCTCTCTCTCTCTGCCCCTCCCCTGTTCATGCTCTGTCTCTCTCTGTCTCAAAAATAAATAAAAAACATTAAAAAAAATTAAAACAAAAACAAAACAAATAATTTCATATTAATTTTCCATAGTATCCAATATTCATCCTTCTTAATGCTCATCTTATAAACTCTGGCTGTTTCTTTATCACACCAAACTCATTCTGGTTCAAGGCCATTCTGTTTGCTTTTCTCTTTGCCTGGAGTCTTACTCCTGATCTTCATGTTACTGATATGCTATATATTTCTTATGTCTGTTAGAATAGCAGTGCTTTGGAGAACTTTTTTTTTTTGATCACTTAATCTAAAATAATGTTCCTCCCCACCCACCCCCAGTCTACCCCTTGCTCTCATTTTTCTTCTTAATACTGCCTTTTGTTGGCATTATAGATGTATTTCCCCCAGTGGCTGTTCGATGTCATTTTCCCCCACTAGAAGGTAAACTCCATGAGAACTGGAGAACTAGAGAACTCTCAGGAAACTAGAGATAGAGTTCATAATGCCCTTTCCCTAATGTTTTCCCTCATCTCTCCATTGGCCAGTGAACTGTGTAGCATTGTTTAGCACCTAGAAGGGCTTCAACCACTTAATTTCTGAATGAATGAATTAATGAATGAATGAATGATGAAGCAGGTTTTGCCAAACAGTTCTCAATACTAGAGTGCCAAGAATTGTTAACACATCAGTTTTGAATGAAGTCCTTTTACCTTTACGCTTCCATTCCAGTTTATGTCATTACTGCCATATTTTCTTCGTCATCCATTTTTATAATTCCAGTTTTAATCTAATTCAAATTGTGTATTCTTTAAAGCCTCAATATCCACTTTGTGAATGCCTCTTCAATCTTACCTTTGTCAGACTAGGTAAAATACTGTTTACTTCATACATATATGACCAAACTAACCTCACACTGGTAATTATATCGTGCTCTGATCCTTCTTAATTATATAATGGATGCCAGGCTTTCTCTTCTGGCACATGAATCTAGCACTCTTGAATTGCTTAGTCTTTGCTATTCCCACAATTATTCCCTACTATCCTTACTGTTGCTTTAATTATTGGCCTTGCTGTGTCTCACCTTTGCATGTTTTAGTTTCTGTACATAACCCATTTTTTTCCTCTTTCATTACATCTGTCATTGCTCCAGTATTCAATTCATAATGTTCTTCAACTGATGTTTCCCCTCTTAACTCCATTTTCCAATGTTCTCTCTTGAAACACAGTATTTCACATCTGATAATATCTTGGCAATGTAGGTGGCAGAAGAACATACATTTATTTATTGCTTAGTATTCTGTCCTCCCTCTGAATCCTTAGCCATACTCCTTAGAAATATAAATGCATGCAGAGAAATTTAATCCAAACGCTGCTGTTTAAAAGTTATCAATTTGTGGGGCACCTGGGTGGCTCATTCCATTAAGTGTCTGACTTCCACTCAGGTCATGATCTTGCAGTTTGTGAGTTCGAACCCCATGTTGGGTTCTGAGAGCCTGGAACATGCTTTGGGTTCTGTGTCTCCCTCTTTCTCTGCCCCTCCCTTGCTCACGCTCTGTCACTCCCTCTCAAAAATAAATAAACATTAAAAAATTTTAAAAATAAAAAATAAAATAATTTGATTCTCCCACATTGCTCTGAATATAGTACCTGACTTTTATTGTCTCTGAAAGTTGGCAATGAACTATTTGTCCTTAAATGCAGTTTTCAGACATGGTGAAAATGTGGTATTGGAATGGTTATACCCTTCATTGTGTGATAGATAAGTAAAAAATAAGAAAAGCATAGACTAAGGAAAAGACTCGTTAAATAGAGAGAAGGATGTATCTATATATTGTAAACATTTAAGTTCTAAACAATTTAAAGGATAACCACAAAAAAGGATAAAAGAAACTAAAAGTTTATGAGATTAATGTTTCTCTCTGAATACTTATCTGGCTGCAACAGATATTCAGTTCTGCATAAAGCCATTCCTGTTAAATTGTGGTCAAACTTGTTCAACACCAGGTATTATTAGGTTAACCTCTAAAGTACTGCGAAATAATTGCATCTCTGTGTAATATGAAATTCTAGTGAGTAGTGTTTGCTTAAACAGTCTAAACAAATTGACTAAAAAGAGACAAAATTGGAATAAAGATGGTAAACAGGCACAATAAAATCTGGAGGGGGAAGTAGATTCTTTGGCTGGTACTAGTTGTTGTTTTTGTTGTGAGATATATAAGTCCAGGTCATAATTAGCAACTTGAAATTAGTTTATTTCTTGGGGACACTGAATGAATATAATTGAAATCATGAGCTGTGTAACAAAAATGGACATGGAATGCAATGCTGTCATGATATAACAAACCAACAGTCAGAGTTTTCATCACAATAATAGGTAATTACATATCCTTTTAAAGGTTAGAATTTAATATTCTGTCAGTGGAAAAGGTCTGAAAAAGGAAGGTGACTAAATTTTTAAAATAAGTGGCCAGTCCTATAATATTACTTATTCTTTATTCAATAAGGATTATATAACCATGATAATTTAAACCAATGAAATATCGGAACAAATTAAAAGTTACATAGTATTAAAAAAAAAGATCAAGAGTGCTAGGAAGGGATGTTTTCTTTGTGTCTTTTCAGGTGTATAGGCACAAATACTTCAACATTTTCCAAGGAAATTGATTAACTGTTAACAACTATACTTTCTATTCACTTTTGAAATGGACTTCCACTTTTTAATTTTGAAAATAACAGATATTCAGAAAAAAATAAGGCTTTTGTAATTTGTCGACTGAAATGCAGAGTAATTGTTTTTTGCTCTTTTTTCTCCCCTTACAACCCCACTTCTCCTTCTCCTTGTAGAACAACTACAACATATGGTTAGTTTCTGATGTATTCTGAGTACGGATAACATATTGTACTGTTTTGACCTTTTCAATATTCTGCACTTTAATTGGCTGCCCATTCTATATCTTCCCTACAGGTTAGTGGAACAGCAAGCAAGGGGAAAATGCATTGAGCAGCCAATCAAATCACAGAACATTGAAAAGGTCAAAGCTGTATAGTAGAATCCTGTAATTGACTGAATGTATGAGACATTAAAATTCTACCACATCCTTCTTATGACAAAGACTGTAATGAAACAGAAAATGGCACTGCATAAATCTGTTCATATGACAATCATTGTTCTGAGAATTGAGAACATAATTTTACACATTCCAATTATAATTTAAAAAATTGCATTATTTTGGTATTCCACAGATTTTGTACTGGAATCAAATTACACATAGTCAGCAGAACTGTTTATCTAACAGTGGATATCCAGTCCAACACAGAATTATGTATCAATCTTAAATTTAAATATGTCTACATTTATCAGAATCGAGAGAGACATCGTTAGCATAAAGAATGCTTTTCTCTTCTGCAGGACTCACTAAACTTACTTGAAGAAGTTAAAGAAACTTTTTAAAGAAGAAACATAAAACTAATGTGAAAGTTTTCCCCATTTTCTCAGAAGCGATCTTCATTGATGATAAAAACCAGACTCAGAATCCCCTACACTAAAGCTATGGAGCCTGAAGCTGGAAATATATTCTGTATCTGGTTCTTAGATTATAATCAAGGAAGACAGTTTTAGTCGGAGCATTGACCTAGAAGCCACATTTTAAGTGTCTCTCTTAGAATTTTTATTCCCTTGACTACACACATCTAGAGGTGATCAACTGGACGAGAGAGAGAGAGAGAGAGAGAGAGAGAGAGAGAGAGAAACACTCCAGAATTTCAACAAATGACATTGTAATGAATATTGGCATAATTCAGAAGAAACAAATGCAAAGCTTGCAATGAATTGTTAAAGAGCATGAGATTTGTCACCTGTGGCCATGCTAATCATGTATAGTCATTAATAATAACTATTATATGGATGCATTTAAAAGAGGTCAGTGTGTTTATAACTTATTTTCAGCTGCTATATAATTTATTTGTTAGCAGGTTGATTGGAAGAGTGTAGAAGAAAAATGGAAAATTTGTTAAGATATTTTACATTTCCTGAAGATGTCTTCTTATTTGAACCCTAGAGGTTTATGGGTAAGTGCAGAAATTGTTTCCTTTTTTTTCTGGAAATAGTATAGTTGCTTCCAAGGTTTCGATTTCTCAACCAGAATTATATTAGATATTTCATTTATTTGCATTAAAGATTTTTCATCTCAGTCTCATGTGGAAAATGCATATATGAATTTAGAAAGCTTAGATGCCAACTGTTTTTTTATTTTATTTTATTTTTTTTACATTTATTTATTTTTGAGGGACAGAGAGAGACAGAGCACAAGTGGGACAGGGGCAGAGAGAGAAGGAGACACAGAGTCAGAAGCAGGCTCCAGGCTCTGAGCTGTCACAGCACAGAGCCTGACATGGGGTTCGAACTCACAAGCCGTGATACTATGACCTGAGCTGAAGTCAGACACTCAACCGACTGAGCCACCCAGATGCCCCAATGCCAACTAATTATTTTAACATTAAATTTTCCAGGCATTAAATATGATTAGTTTTAGACATAATCAAATCAAGACTTATTTTTCTGATAATATAAATCGTATGTTTGGGGCTTTATTATTTTGTCAATTACAAAGTTACATGTACTGTGAGGTAACTCATTTTATTTCTCTGTAACTGAAATTCACTTGGCTTTTGAGATACTGTTTCCAATGATTTAGGAGTTCTGGGAAAGCCAGTTAATTTTTCTTTGTTTTAGGATTACCAGTCATTGTTTTTAGGATTGCACCCATTTCCTATTATATTCATATACTTTAAAGTGCCAGAATGGCAGTGTTAGTCACTGCCTTTGGGGAAATAGAATCTTATCCAGTATCATCCTCTGTCCTCCTGAGCATCCCTGCAGCATATCTTGTTCAAATAATATTTTGAGTTGAGTTTATCAGCTTTTGTGACAGATATCAGCGAACACCTGTCATGGCCCCTCTTCATGACGTGTGAATACCTTGCTTATTTCTTATCTTAATCCCTTGCTTTTTGTATCCAACATCATGCTTTTAGTCATTTTGAGTAAATGGGTGCTGGGAGAGTCAGGGAAATTTTTGGAAAATCTTCTCTAATACAATGACAATCTCTATAGAGCTTTTCTTCTGTTCGTTAATTCAAACATTTTCTTCAAACTCATGACCTATGCACCATATTTTTATGAAATACCAAATAAGTTTATGGATTTTCTGGTTAAAATCCTAGATATAATATTCAGATAAATTCTTCATTCTCTTAAAATATATAATACTTATATTAGGGTTTTCTCTTTCCTGTGTTCCAGTTTATCAACCAAAATCTTAATGTCAGTCAACAGTTACTCTCTTCTACATTATTGTTCAGCATAAAAACTTCATATTTTATGTTTTCCAGATCTAGTTCTGATTTAAAAAGCCAAGGATAAAAATTACAAATTATTGCTGTGTTTTGGAAGCCTGGCTTTTACAAATGAAGAGCATTTTGATGTTCAGGTTGTCTCTGATAGTTGATAGTTATTTTGAAAACTAAAAGCCACAGCACAATTCACACGGTTTATTCAATAACCACCTTAAGTATTATATATATAAAAGGGAAAAGGTTAATAATGGATAGATTAAAAATTACTTGAATGACATATCAATCGAATTAATGCAAATTTGATCTTGTTAGATTCTGATTCAAATAAAGAAGCTACAAAAATTATTGAGACATTTCAGCAAATTTCAATGTGAACTGAATGTTTTATGATATTAAAATAACTTTTAGATATTATTATTATTATTATTATTATTATTATTATTATTATACGGTGGGGTGACTGGGTGGCTCAGTCGGTTAAGAATCTGACTTTGGCTCAGGTTATGATCTCACGGTTTGTGAGTTCAAGCCCCATGTTGGGCTCTGTGCTGACAGCTCAGAACCTGGAGCCTGTTTTGGATTCTCTGTCTCCCCCTCTCTCTCTCTCTCTCCCTCCACCACTCATGCGCGCTCTCTCTCTCTCTCTCTCTCTCTCTCTCTCTCTTAAAAATAAATAGGCATTAATGAAACAAATATATTTTTATCATATGTCTACCTTAAAGAAAAAGCATCTGTTATTCATAAATATATGTTAAATATTTTCAGGTTAAATGACATTATTCTGAGATTTTTCTGTTAAATAAGGTCTAGAAAAAGATAAAAATAAAAATATGTGTATGGTGGGTAGGGGAATAGGTGAACACGATTGTCCAAAAGATTGCTATTTACTAAAACTTGATAATGGATACATGGGAATTTATTATTTTGTCTTACTCTTTTGATATTAACATTTATACTATATTTTACTTCTGGTATTGGTAGAGTAACTTATCCTAAATATTTTTATGAGAATGATAAACTTTTACTCTTTTTTGAAAAAATGCTACCTGAAGGCAGTACAGGTTGATGAAAAGCAGGAAGAAACTTAAGATACAGCCTTTGAAATAAGGGAAAAATGTCATGAGATCTATATTTGATTGACTTTTTTTCCATTGATGGCAGACCCAAGACATTGAAACACGATGGGAACATAACTCAAGTAGTAAATTCCAGCCTTATGGTGTCAGAGTTTAGGGATCCAGTGTTCCTAAGAGGGAAGCCCCCATCTGAATACAAACTCTCATCTGTACTTGGTTGACTACTGATGTGTTCCTGTGAGATTTGTGACTCCAAGAAACCTAAGAGAAAACACTTGTAAGGCAAAACAAACAAACAAACAAATAAGTAAGTAAATAAATGGAAAATTTCAGCAACTGAATACTATATTAGATACAAGTTTAGTATTCAAGTTCTCTTACATTGGATACATTGGACTTTCTATTAAAATGTCTGATAGGCCTTAGAAATATTAACCATGTTTCAGAAATGAGATCTGAACACCAGTTCTAAGGATAATATCAAAACATTTTCCCTAACAAAGAATAAAAACAAGCATTTAGTGAACTAAAGCGATCCGTTTATTAGATGACTGCCTGGCTGGAAAATTTTCAACATTCTTCGAGCAACAATGACCAGTATACAATAAAGAAAGCAATAGAAATGGAAATGAAATAGAAAATGTAATTAATAATAAAGAGATAGAACTATTCATAGAGGTAGAACCATAGATAACCCAGATGTTGGAATTAGTACAATGTCTGTACAAAAATTGATGAATTTGCTGAAGATTTTATGGGATAATTGTATGCTACAGTTAAAGATATGGCAAATATCAGGGAAAATGTAAAAAAGCTCTAACAAAAAGAAATTCTAGAAATAAAAATGCTGTTTCTGAAATAAAGCATTTATTACATGGCACTTAGAACCAAAGGTGCAATGCACAAGGAAAAGTGAACTTTAAAAAGAGAACAGAAATTATGTAAACTAAAATATAAAGAAAAAACAGAATATGAATAAAAGATCATAACCTCAATGAAATGTAGGACAGTATCAAGCATTCTAATTGTGTCATTCAAGCTCATAGAGAAAGAAAAGAGAGAATATAAAAAGACGTTTAATGTACTGCTGGTTGAACATTTGTCAATTTTAGCTAAAATATTAACTCATGGACTCAGGAAGGTTTCATGGATTCAGCCTCAATCAGGCTAAATACTAAGGAAGCAATATTTAGAAATTTTGTAGGCAAACTATTGAAAACTAACAGTAAATGTTAAGAATGTTAAGGGCCAAGTAAAAGAAAGATATTATGTGAGAGAAACAATAAAGAATGGTAAAAATTTTTAATTAAAGAAACTATTGAGGCAATGAAGAAACCCAAAAGTCTGGCTAGGGTTTGATATCTCACAAAACTCTCCTTTGAAAATAAGGCAAAAACATTTTTAAATGTTTTTAAACTGAGAGAATTATTCTAGTTGAGAGAATTATTCTTCAGCACATACTGCCATAGAATTGGTAAAAGAAACCCATCTGGCTGAATAACTGCATTACATGTAATGGATTAAGCTGTTTGATTATGAGGCAGTGGTTGGCAAACTAGATAAAAAAGCAAATTTGATTATATAATATTTATAAGACAAGCACATTTTTTAAATATTGCTAAGGTAAAATTGGTATATAACATTGTATGAGTTTCAGTTATACAACATATAAATTTTATCTGTGTTTACACTACAAAGTGATCAGCACAATAAGTCTAGTTACCATCCATTACCATATAATTCGCTGCTGTTACCCATTTCATCGCATGACTTATTTATAAATGGAAGTTTGTAGCTCTTGACCCGCTTAACACTTTTCACCACCCTCCAACTCTCTTGCCTTTCGATAACCACTAGTCTGTTTTCTGTATCTCTGAGGTTGGTTTTGTTTTGTTTGTTCTTTTGCTTTTGTTTTTGTAGACCCACATATGAATGAAACTATATTGTCTTTCTGTGTCTGACTTAGCTTAATACCCAGGTCCATCCATGCTCTGAGGAATGACAAGGTTTTCCTTTTGTATGGATGAATAATGTTCCTGTGTGTCTCTCTCTCTCTCTCTGTGTGTGTGTGTGTGTGTGTGTGTGTGTACATTTTCTTTATCCATTCATCCATCAGTAGACACCTACATTGTTTTCATATTTTGGCTGTTATAAATAATTCCACACTGAACATAAGGGTGCATATATCTTTTCAAAATAATATTTTTTCTTTCTTTTGATAAACATTCAGAAAAGGAGTAGCTGGATTACATGGTAATTCTATTTTTGTATTTTTAATATTTTTGAAGAAACTCCATACTGTTTTCCATAATGGCCACACCAATTTATATTCCCACCCATAGTGCACAGGGGTTCCTTTTTCTTCACATCCTATCCAGCAAATTTTTGTCTTTTGGATAATAGCCATTCTATTTAATAGTTTCAGTGCAATCCTTATCAAGATCTCAGTGCCATTTTTCACAGAAGTAGAACAAATAATAATTTATATGGAACCACAAAATCCCCTGAATATCCAGGGCAATCATGAGACATAACAAAGTTGGAGTTATCATGCTTTCTGATTTTAAATTGTACTACAAAGTTATAATTTAAACATTTACTAATCAAATCAACATGGTACTGGCATAAAAACAGACACATAGATCAATGGAACAGAATAGAGACTTAGAAATCAACTCACACATGTATGGTCAATTAATTTATGACAGAGGAGCCAAGAATATACAATGAGGAAGGTACAGTCTCTTCAATAAATGGTGCTGGGAAAATTGGAGAGACACATGAAAAAAAAAATGAATCGCACTGTCTTACACCGTACACAAAAATTAACACAAAAGGAATTAAAGACTTGAATTTAAGACCTGAAATCATAAAACTTCTAGAAGAGAACGTAGGCAGTATGCTCCTTGACATGGATCTTGATGTTGAATATTTGGTTGTGTTTCCAAAAACAAAAACAAACAAATGAGATTACATCAAACTAAAAAGCTTCTGCACAGCATAGGAAATTAAAAACAAAATGAAAAGGCAACCTCCTGAATGGGAGAAAGTATTTATAAATCATATATCCAACAAGGGGTTAATATCTGAAGTATATAAAGAAGCAACTCAAATGCAAAAAAAAATCCAATGAAAAAAGTGGGCAAAGAATCTGCATAGACATTTTTACAAAGAAAATGACATACAGATGGCAACAGGCACATTAAGAGACGTTCAACATCACTAATTATCAGAAAAATGCAAATCAAACCACAATGAGATAGCACATCATGCCTATTAAAATGGCTGTTATCAAAAAGACAAAAAAAGCAAGTGCTGGAGAGGATGTGGAGAGGCACTTTAATTATAAAAGACTGAGTTGAAAATAAAAGGATACAGGTGTGCTTGGGTGACTCAGTTAAGCATCCTCTTGATTTCAGCTCAGGTCATGATCTCAAGGTTCATGAGATCAGGCCCCCCCTTTGGGCTCTGCACTGATAGCGGGGAGCCTGCTTGGGATTCACTCTCTCCTGTCTCTATTCCCTTTCCTCCACTCAAATGTGCATTCTCTCTCAAAATAAATAAACACTAAAAAAAGGAAAGGATACAAATATAAAAATGTAAGAAATTTGACTGCATATAAGATAAAACTGACTTGAATACAAGGTATATAGCTAAAAATTTAGAAAGGAGTTTAGGTCACACATATCCCAGTGACAAAGGGAACAAGAAAATTTAACAAACCCAGAACTGGGTGTCTTGGTGAAAGTCCATGAGATCCTAGACATCCTTACATTAATCAGAATTCAAACCTCACTGTCATTATGGCAAGTAAGTTTCCAGGTGTCCAGAGCTATCTGAAGACAGAATAAAAAAACGAGGAGAGGGGTAGATGCTTGAACTGATTCAAGTTACCTGAAATAAATTAAATTATAATTAAGAATACTCTAACTTACTTTAAAAGGCTAATATTTTGCCCTCACATCAACAGAAATAAGATCTTATAAAGAAGTTTAATTCAGTAACAGAAAAACAAGGTTTCATTTCCTACTTCTGAATTCTAGAATGTAATTTCTATATAGTCCACATATGTATACTTTTTCAAATATCATTTTTATTTTAAACACATTTCAATTTTCAGAAAATCGCAAAGATAGCACAGGATTTCCCATATACCCTGTAATCAGATTCCCTTATAATTAAGACCTCATGTAGGTATGAAAGAAAAGTCCATTGCCCAAATGGAAGAGGTAATTGCTTGTCAACCACAATATAAAATCTGAGCTATAAAATCTGTTTGAGAATAAGTCTTACAGAGGGATTAGACCAAGGCCTTCACACCAATTATCAAAAACTCTGAACGGACTAAATGTATTTCAGAGGAAAGATCCAACTCATTTTGTGGCACCTTTTAGTTATATAAAATCTTTAAAGATAATATGTGTGTATCATTAAAACCTGATATGCTGAACTAAAGTTCATTGAGAGAAGGAGAAGAGAGTGTGTGAGAGAGAGAGAACATCTATAGCACATCACCCAGAAACCTTGGATTTTGAACCTGGTAGCATGAATGAACATTACAAAGGCAGATTGTGGTCGTTATGGAGCTGTTCAGAAAAAATCCTGACACATGATACGATTATATATCCCTGTTCCCCTTTGAAAGAAAGTGTGGCCACCTGACTAGGTTTGACCTATATAATGCGAATGAAAGTGATGAATAATACTTCCAGGTGGAAGCTTTAAGAGCCAGTATGCAATTCACCATTTTCCCTTTCCCTTCTTCGATGCCTCTGAATTATAGATTGAGATTGAACATCTGTCATCTTGGGTCTCTGAGTGACTATGATCTGAGGTTTACAGAAATTTTAAGTAAAATACCCAAGGCCACGCAATCTGTTACAGTACAAAGGTGGGAATGAAACATTTGCCTCTTGTCATTGTAAAAGTCTGTGTTCTTAACCATACTATTACAACAGAAAAAAATACACAAAGCAAAGGAGTAGCAGTTCACAGAGGAGAATAAATACAATTGGTCCAAAATATATAAAAATATTTACTTCAGAAAAAAAAAATGAATATTTAGGACAAATAATAGGTCATGGTGTTACCTATTGCTATGTATACATACACAATCACACAAAAAGTGCAATGTTCGAGATAATGCAGTTTACAGCAACTGTCATGCATTGTATATGGTATTATGTTAATATGCTCTTTATGGAGAGTAATTTGACAGTATATGCTTAATGCCTTGATAATGTGCACTCCCACCGATCTAGCAATGACAGGTCAAGGAAATTATCTTTAACAGATAATTTCACTAGCACACAAATCTTAATGTATATGGATGTATAAAATGCTTTGTGACTTCCAATATAGTCGTGTCAAAATTCTATACACAGAATACAATGTTATCTCATGTTTGGAAGATAATTAGAATGACCCCTAATGTTGGGCTGGCTATATATCATTTATTCAATATATATTTTCCCTTGTGAGAAATATTCTGACCCTCTCCCAAAGAATATCAGACTAATAAAGTCTTATTCAGTTATGGCATCAAGCTCAAAGGTAAAGGCGCCCTATAGTTTCCTTGCGAGTTTCAGATTTGGCTTTAGGCTCTATACCCAGTAGAATTCTTCCTTTTCTAAATCTTCCTTCAACACATATGAAGGGAGTGTTGGAGCATATACCATTTTTGGTTTATTATGCCAAAAATTGTGTAAGGGTAAGGGTCATTTTAGGTCTTAGGCGGTTTTGCTTTTTATTCCCTACTTGTCATTTCTTTAGTGGCACACATCTCTCATGTACTTGGTAGGTTTTCCATCTGTTTAACTTAAATCATTTCCATGAGCACACACACTTTCATATTTTTGAGTCTTGTTTTTGAATTTTTGATAATTTGTGTTTTCTTGACCCTGTGACTTTTTGTTTTTGCATTTTCTGTAATTTCTGTTTTACTGACCTTGTGTCATTCCTTCTCTGAAATTAGATTGCTAACTTGAGCCTATAAGACCTTTATTATTATAAAATTTAGTTGTATTTTTTTCTTCTTGTTTGACATAAACATTTAAAAGATTTTACTTAATATCTCACCCATAGTTGGGCCTTTACTCTCAAGAGTATTACTCACTCAGTTCTTAAGAATGAATGAATGGTTTTACTCTTAATTTCACTCTTGTATTGGGCTTTCATGGTTCATTTTTTTTTTCAAATTTTTCTCTTCCTAAATCCGTTTAAAATAACTGAATTTTCTAATATTTCAAGGCTGTGAATTTCTGGAAATCAGGTGAATTCCTTTCTTTTCTGCTATAAAGTAGATGATTCCTTTCTAAATCAATCTGTTTATTATAATTCCTATTATAACTAACAACCAATATCCATTTTCTACCTTGTTCCAATAGAGATGAACAATTATGAAGTAAATCATCTGTAATTATATATAGGGCATTTGAGAGGAAGGGTAGACTATTAATAGTAATGCTGGGCAGTAGATACAAACTGGGACTATAGTGAACAAACAAATTCACTCTAATTATCTGCTGTACAAATCATGGCAGATGAGTTTTGCAAAATATGTTTCTATTGTATAACCAGTATCAACATCTTCCTTGGTTTCAAATACCATTTTTTAACTGTCTGTGAAACAATTCTAAATTTTTGCTATAGCAGCATGTAAATTCTGTACATTACATTCTATATGACAACATGGGCTAGTTTCTGTTGTGGTTTAAAAATAAATGCTAAAATGTATTGTAGTTTAATGCAATGTAATTATATTTGTCTAATATGCTTCTTATCACACTGTGGGTTGGCAGCATATCCCTGCCCACTTTGGAGCCTGTTATGGACTGAATTATGCCTCCCAAAATTAATATGTTGAAGTTCTAAGCCCTCATATAACTCAGAATATAAATGTATTTGAGGATAGGATCTTCAAAGAGGAAATTAAGATTAAATGAGTTCATATAGGTGGGTCTTAATCCAATAGAACTGGTGTTTTTTTAAGAAGAAGGGACATGAGGAATATGAGTTCACAGATGACCATTTGAAGAGGTAGCCAGAACATGGCCATCTGCAAGGCAAGAAGAGAGGCCTCAGGAGAACCCAAACCTGTGGACACCTTGATCTTAAAGTTCCAGCCTTCAAAAGTGTGAGAGAAATTAATTTCTGTTAAACCAATCCAATCTCTGTTATTATTTATGGCAGTCCTAGTAAACAGACTCAAGGAACCAGGTGTTGAATGCCCTATCAGAATATGGATGTTCATGGCCACTTGGGCAGAATGAATCATGATAAATTACACACTTACTATAAAAAGGTGTAACCAGGAAATTTTATATCTATATTTTTTTCACATTTCATTGGCAAAACACTTCACATGGCTACACATGATACTTCCTTGTTCCAGTTCTGCATGTAAGTAAGGAACTTGGAAGTCATCACTCTGTCCTAACAAAGAGTACAAAGCTGAGCCTGGGTGGTTCAGTTGGTTAAGCATCTCACTTTGTCTTAGGTCATAATCTCATGGCTCATGAGTTCAGGCCCCATGTTGGGCTCTGTGCTGACAGCTGAGACCTCAGGGCCTGGAGCCTGCTTCAGGTTCTTTCTCTGTCTCTCTGTCTGCCCCTCACCCACTCACACTCTGTCTCTCTCTCTCTCAAAAAAATAAATAAAACATTAAAAAGCAATAATGCTGAACAGACTGAAAAATCAACAGCTCTTTTTTGATACATAAAAAAGGGAGGGGCAAACTGCTGCCCTTCTCTAATCTTGGGGATTAGAGAGACAGAGATGCAAATTCAAGGAGTCCTGGCTCACTAGAGCAGATACATAGAACAGAAACCACCACAAGAAATAGTGCGAGGGGAGGAAAACCTGAACTGTGATTGACAAATTGATGGAGACTCCGTGTGGCCAAGTCCGAGGTTTAAAATCTCCAGGGATACCCAGTCATAGGAGAGATCTCATAATATTAGAGGTTTGCCTCCGGGAACTCAACCAGCTTCCCATAGTAGATATCTGAAAAAAGTCCCCTCCTGCTTTCAGCAGGGGGAAGGGTAAAAGAACGATTTTGAAATATGCCAGAGCATTTTGTTCTCTTTAACAAGGTGTGAACTCAGGGAAAATTAGTGAACTTAAAGCCTAAATTGCTGATGCATTATATAATTGACATGCCAACACTTAACTTCAAGAGGTTAGAGAAGTGCAGTCCTGTCATGTGCGCCAGCCCCCCCCCCCCCCCAAAGAACTGAAATATCAGTTCTAATGAGACTTGTAAAATCACTTGCGGTATTACCTTGGGACTGATAAGGCTATATATTTACATCCATTATGCTCTGTGCAGACCACCCTATAACTTTTATCTTACTGTTTTCTTTATTATAATTATTATCCCCAACTAGGTTATAAACTTTTTAAGTCACAGTATATAGTTTTTTTTTTCCTTTTTTAATATATATAATCTCTGATATGAAGTAGAATGCAAGTCATGGTTCAAAGTATGTGCTCAAGAATTGCTGTTTAAATAATGGCCTGCCTAATTTTTTTCCCCAACCATTGTAACTCTATACCATTTTAGCAAATTATAACATATAGTCACTCTCATTATCTGCCTTCCAAAATATCACAGTTCAAATTAATTAAATTACATTAAATATTTTGCAGTGAATGAACAATATATAGCATGGATTACCATCTTTCTAGTTTCCAACAATAGTTTTCTCATTGCTTTCTGCCTGAATGTTCAACCAATATGACTTATTATATAACTGTTGAAAATGTCAGGCAGGTCTTTATAAATATATAGAAATCTGTGTACACTTAACCTCAGTCATAATCCATGTACCTATTTTCATGACCTCTTTTTTTCTCTCCCGGTGACTTAGTTCATTGGGAAGTATAACGGGAGTCTGGTCTCTTTGCATCCTTAAGATGAGCTACCATGAATTATCCTTTTATTGCAGAGTGTGCACAACATTGTTTCTTTTGTTTTATCTGAAGTAATTTCAGTAGGTAACATAAATAGAAATGGGTTGCTGTCCAAATGTGATCAACATGGAGCAGAAAGAAGAGGATGTAACAAGAATATACAATATGTAAACTTAACTGGAAATGAAGCATACCCACATACCTGGAATTGAAGGTGACTATGTGATCAGTTCCTTCATCTCACACCCTAGTAACTCTAGTGAATATTAGAATGAGAGCCCAAGATAATTTTATCTGAATTTTAAAGAATGAAACTCCAGCAATTACCTACTTTATATTTGTCATCTCTGTCCTACAAAACCTGAACTTTAGAATAAGTTGTTTAAGATAGAGACAAGAGTAGGGGCGCCTGGGTGGCTCAGTCCGTTAAGCATCCGACTTCAGCTCAGGTCATGATCTCGCAGTCCGTGAGTTCGAGCCCTGCGTCAGGCTCTGGGCTGATGGCTCAGAGCCTGGAGCCTACTTCCGATTCTGTGTCTCCCTCTCTCTCTGCCCCTCCTTTGTTCATGCTCTGTCTCTCTCTGTCTCAAAAATAAATAAACATTAAAAAAAAGATAGAGACAAGAGTATACTTACTTGTAGATGCATATAACCCTTGTGCTACTCTGATTTTAAGCATTATGCCTTCCAGGTTTTTCATTTGAGTATATAAGCTGACTGTTTTGGCTCAGCTAATTAATTGAGAGGACAGGATGTTGAATACTAGAATTACTATTTAATTGTACTGACTTTAAGGTCCTCGAAGGAAGATTATGTGTCTTACATTTCCTTTGTATCTACACAATGCTGACTATATCAACATCGCTCAATACGCCCTGGTATGTAAATACATTAATAAATGAAATATTTATCTTTAACATTCTGGAGATGATATAATAATCCCAAGTGAAATATTTTACGTCCTAAAATAGGCCAGGTATTTGGGAACAGGAAGAAACTGATGGAGGCCTGATTTTTTGATGGCAGGGAAAACTGATATCCCTACCTTTGCATCGAGTTCTAGTTGTACAGTAAGTTACATGAATTTCACTTGGTGTCTGCTGCCCCAGATAATTTAAATTGGTCAAAGATGAGTCTTGATTAAAAGGAATATATCCTAAGTTTTCTGATAAAAGAGAAAATGAAGACTTTGTCTTATAAAAATTCTGAAATTAGTCCTCAGTAAAATCTGATATTCCTAAATATTCTAGGGTCCCTCTCCCAGACTTATTTTTTTTCAGATCTCTTGGGTAAATTTTAGTAATATCAATCATTCCTTGGTCTGATAAATAGAAATCACAGATTTAAACCACAGTGATTATAAAGGATGGTTATTACCCTTTCTGTACATCGGAAAACCCTATAAGTAAGTTCCTTGTATAATACTGAGGTGGAACAGATCACTTTATGCTCTGAATGAATGTTTTAGTTAAGAAAACAGTTACCTTATAACCGTGTTTAAATTATCTTCTAAAGAGATATTAATTTTCAGTGAAAAATACTTAATACAATTCCAAAAGAAATTTTTCAACAATACACTACATGCATTGGTTTTAAAAACTTCTCAGAATAAGTACTGATTTTCTCAAACTTCTATGCTAAAGGAGTGGCTAACACAAAAATGCTGTATCATATTGCCAAATATGTGTTTATTTTCTATTTATGGGGATATTTGCTTTTTTTAAAACCAAATTCTTTGGGAAAAGAATGGATAGTTTAGAAATATGCCAACATGTCAGAATAGGCTTAATTTGTATTTTTTCCCCTATAAAGTTATCTTAGACTTTTAAAGTTCAAAATATATTTCTAGTATTTTTATATAATTATAAAAAATGGACATTTACACTAAATTGGAATTTTCCTAAATAGTTATTTTAAAGAATAGTCTTGTCAATTCTTAAGGATAAAAACTGGCATGTTTTGAGGATCTTATATTCCATTAAAGGGCAATAAATCATGCTTGCTTATGGTGCCATAAATTTTTCCCCAAATGCTGAATCACTTCCAATGTGATATTTCTACTTGAATTGCATTTTTATATTATTTAGTAACATTACAGTATCCTTTTTTAAAAATTATCATTGACTTGCTTCAGGCCACAGAAAGATGAGTCCAACAAGATTTAAAGAAAATATCATTCTGAGTTTTAAAAGCCTACTTCGTTCGACTTTCTGAAAGCTTGTCAAAGATTTACCATTTTGTCTATGCCCTTTTCTCTGTACTAAACAATAATCCTTTCAAGTAGTGCCTGCCCCAGGATAGATAAGCCTGATTAACTTCCATATGAAGTTTTATTAAAGTTTTTTGTGGGGAGGGTTGTTATATGTTTTTATTTTTGTTTTGTTTAGATCCAGGCTCTTCTCCATGATGCTTATATCAGTGCTCTACCCTTCAAGCTATTTCATTTTTTGTTGTTGTTTTCTTGTTGTTAACATAGGATTGCTGTGTTTTGTTTTGGTTTGTTTTTCAGTAACTGTAATAGCCTAAAGAATCTATCTCACATTCCTTATTTCCTACTTGGTGAATTATTTTAAAAATCTTAGTATTCTCATTTTCCTTTATTTAGTTATATGATGCTATTTCTTAATAGAAATCATCAAAATTATCATTGGAAATATATACCTATTAGTCATCTACATGATATGACTTTGCATTTTCTGGAGAGATGAACTATTCTTGTTATTCTCCTAAATGTTTGCAAGCTGAGAGATGGCTAACTGGTTTGATATGAGATAAAGCAAGAGAGTTTTAGTTCCAGTGCAGTGCTGGTAAAGGCACTCCAGAGAGGGCCATAGGTGGTGAGGAGCAGCTCTGATTGGTAGCATTTGCCATTTTCAGTGAACACTTGGGATGGGGTATTCATAAAAGCCTCAGTTGGGCCAGTACCAGCTGGTTCCAGCAAACCACTATTCCCTTCCCACTGACCCCATCTCTCTTTTTAGCTGCCTGACATTTCCCCTATTGGAATCATCTCTCAGTGTGAGGTATTGCTTTCTGAATTCCCTGATTAAAATTTAATGGTTCTTTCAACAAGTGTGTAGCAGCTATCGATGTGTTAGGTACTAATATAGTATCTGTCTATGAAGAGTTCACAAAAGAAAAATAGGTAGACACCAATTATATAGGAAAAGAGAAAAACAGAAAAAAGTGCTTACAAAGTATACTGGAGAGCTAAGTAAATCCTCCCATAAGAAGTTTTAATTTACAAGGATTAAAATGCACGGATGTTATGTGTCCAGCTTCACAAGTTTTGGAAAATACATGCATGTGTATACTGATGCTATCACACTATGAATATACAGTTTCTGTCTTTCCAGTTTCTCATGCTCTTCCCAGTCAATCCTGGTCACTCCCCAGAGGAAACTACTCTTCTGATTTCAAACACACGTGATTAGTTTGCCTGTTGTTCTAGAAATTCACGTAAGTATAATAATAAACTCATAAATGCATACTCTTTTGAGACTGGCTTCTTCCAAACTACTTTTGAAGTTTGTCATATTGTTGGGTGTATTTTGTAGTTAGTTCATTCTCTTCTATTGGTATTGTATAATATTTATTTTTCTTTTATGTAATATGTGTCTCTTGTCAAAGGACATTTGGTTTGTTTCTAGCTTTGGCTATTATGAATACTAGATTTAATAAACCTTCATATACAAATTCATTTGTAGACATACATTTTTATTAACCCAGATTAATAAACTAGGAGCAGAATTACTGAGTCACAACGTAGGTAAATATGTAACATTTTTAGAGACTGCCAGGGTAGTTGTCACAGTTTTTGTACCATTTTGTACTCCCGTTGGTTATTATCCATACTTGCCTACATCTGGTGATACTGGTCTTCTTTAATTGTCCATTCTGGCAGACCTGTAATGATATCTTATTGTAATTCAAATAGCATTTTCTTGATGAATGACAATGTTGAATGATTTTTAACATGTGCATTGACTTGTATCAATTTCTATGTTATCTTGAGTAAAGTGTTTGTTAAACTCATTTAACTACTTTTATTTGAGTATTTTCTCATGTGTACTATTGACTTGTAGGAGTTCTATATATATACTACATACATGGCTTCTTTTTGTCAAATATATGTGTTGTGAATATTTTCTCTATATAGTTTATTTGTTAATTTTCTTAAAAGTTCTTTAGATGAGAAAAGTGTTTGTAGTTGTTGAAATACAGTTTAGAATTTTTCTTTTGTAGATTTGCTATCTGTTTTCCCTTTGCCATCTCCAATTATGAAGATATTTTGTTTCTTTCTACAAGCTCTTTCACTTTAATATTTATGTTGGGATCAATCTGAAATTATTTTATATATATTAGAAAGTAACATCAGTTTATTATTTTCCACATAGAGTTGTTCTAGCACCATTTGTTGAAAAAACTTCTTTACAACATTGATTTTTTTTCATTACCTTTGTTAAAATCTCTTGAGTGTATGAGTCTGTTTCTAGCCTTTCTTTTCTGTTCCCCGTGTCTATTTGCTTATGCTTATGCTTTTAACAGTCTGTTAGTTTCCATAGCTTAGAGTAAACTGAAATCAGGTAGTCTAATTCTTCCAACATTATCCTTCTTTTTTCAATATTGTTTTACAGATAAATATTTCACATATTCCATTTCTTGTGTCAATGTTGCAATATTTTGGGGACATTTTCCATTTTATCCAAGATGCCCTGTTTTTAAATAAATGTGTTCATTATAATCACTTGTTACGTTTGTAATGACCTGAAGGGGCATTCTCTGTTTCATTCCCATTATTGGTAATTTTTTTCTCTTTTTATCTTATTATTTCTATTAGAGGTTCTTAAGTTGCTTTAATCTTGTATAAAGAACTTTCTTTTTCTTCTGTTTGTTCATTTTCTATTTTCTTAATTTACACACTTGTCACTTTATTATTTACTTCCTTTAATTAGTCTGTGTTTAATGTGTGCCGCCCTTTATTTTCAAATTGTCTAAGGTAGAGTTTGCATCATTGATTTTAAATCTTTCTTATTTTCTAATATATTTTTTTCAACTACTACATTATTTGCAATTCATAATTTAACATGTTACATTATACTTTTTAAATTCAGGTGTTTTATATTTCTCTCTTAAATTTCTTCTTTAATGCATGAGTTATGTAGAGATATATGTTATTTAATTTGCTGTTATTTGGGGATTTTAAAGATGTATTTGCGATTGATTGCTAATTGAAATCATTAGAGAACTATTTTTTTAAGATTTGCATATGTTAAATTTATGAAAATTTGTTATATGGCCAAACAAATGGTCTGTCACAGTTAATGTTCTGTATGCACTTACAAAGAATATTTGTTGTACTTATTTTGTTTTGTATTTTGGTATATTGCTCTAAAATGTCAATAAGGTTAAATTGGTTTACTTATGCAATTTTTTGACTCTAGTGATTTTTGTCTATGTTTTTTTAGCACCTAGAGCAATTATTGGAACTCCAACTTTATCTGACTTCTTTATTTTAAGGATTTAATTAATTTATTTTTATTTTTTTTAAATTTTTTTTCAACGTTTATTTATTTTTGGGACAGAGAGAGACAGAGCATGAACGGGGGAGGGGCAGAGGGAGAGGGAGACACAGAATCGGAAACAGGCTCCAGGCTCTGAGCCATCAGCCCAGAGCCCGACGCGGGGCTCGAACTCACGGACTGCGAGATCGTGACCTGGCTGAAGTCGGACGCTAAACCGACTGCGCCACCCAGGCGCCCCAGGATTTAATTAATTTAGTACATATTTAGGACTGTGATGTCCTTCTAGTGAAAAGTACTTTTATCATTGGATAATCTAATTTTTATCTCATGTATTATTTTTTCTGAAGTATACTTTGCCTGATATTAACGGAGGCAAATAAGTTTTCTTTTTTCTTACTGTTTGTATGTTGTATATTTTTTCCATATTTTTCAATTTTGCCCATCACATTTGTATAAATGTTTATTTTGTAAATATCTATCTTGGGGCACCTGGGTGGCTCAATCAGTTAAGCGTCTGACTTTGGCTCAGGTCATGATCTTGTGGTTCACTAGTTCAAGCCCCACATCAGACTCTGTGCTGTTAACATCCAGCCTGCTTTGGATTCTGTGTCTCCCTCTCTCTACTCCTCCCTCACTCACGCTCTGTCTCTCTTTCAAAAATAAATATACATTAAAAAAATTTATAAATATCTACTCTGTCTGATTTTAATATAGTCAAGCCTTCACATTTACTTTATATTTTATATTTAAGACATAAAGTTGGTATTTATATTTTAAAATATAGAATAAGTTCCATACAGTTCATTCTATAAAATTTTCAACTATTATTTCTTCAAATACTTTTTTTTTCTCCTCCACAATTATTCTCCTGTATCTTCCAGATACATGCATTAGAGTACTTAATGTTGTCCTACAGGTTACTGAAGAGTTATTCTCTTTTTCATTCTTTTTTCTTTTTCCACTCTTTCTTCACATTGCATAATTTCAATGGCTGTATCTTTAAATTCATTGATCTTTTATTCTTCAGTATCCATTTTACTGCTAAGCTCCTCTAATGAAATTTTAGATATTTAATTTTTCAGTTCTAGAATTTTCATTTGATTCCTTTGATAGTTTCTTCTCTGGTGTTGCCCATTTGTTCACACATTATTTTAATATTTGTTGCTTGAATGCTAATTCTCGTATGTAACCCATGTCTAGGTTTTGTCCTATTGATGGGGTTTTGCCTCACTATGGATTTAACTTTTCTGTTTCTTCACATGCGTTATAAATTTGTAATTAAAAACTTCTGATCTCTTGGATCGCTACTTTGTTGAGATTGTAGATTTTATTTTATTTAAAGATTGTAGATTTTTATTCTTGCAGGAAATATATTTACAATTGGATGAGATTTCTCTGCCAAGGTATATTTGGGGCCTACTTGGATAAGATCCATACTAGCCCTTTCAGGAGGGCTAGAGTTGTTGTAATTCAAGACATGGTCTCCAGTCTGTGTTTCTTCCAGGCCTCTCCAGCTTATAATTTGGCCAGAGACACACAGTACTACATGCAGATTTCTTAAACTTTTTCTCTTTATAGTTCTCTCCTCTCCAGTATCTTAATCTTCAAATTTCACCTGCTTAGCATCCCTGAACTGTGATCTCTGTTTCTTCTACCAAGTAAGATTGTTTCATAGAGGACATACTTCAATTTCTCAGAGAAATATTTATCAAACTGGTAACAGTGGAGTCCTGGAGTTACTTAGGATTCTTTCACGTTTGAAATTTATTTTAGCATTTGTACTTTACTTAAGTTTGAAAATTTTGAATAAAATGTTACCTAAAATTAATCAAATTCAAACAGTTTTGAGGTACAGCGGAAGTTGCAGGATGGCTATGAATGAAGCCAAAATTACAGAATTTCATGTTTTTTTTCTCATCTGTCTTATCAGCATAGGAAAGGAAGAAAATAAAAGTCGTTTGCATGATTTTTATGTTAGCAGGAAGGAGTTTTCAAACATTAAGGAAGTGGGAGAATATAAAATGCACATTAAAAAGTTGGCACTTCCCAAGAGATTCATAAAATCAGATAGGCTTAAGTATCATATTTCTTTTACACAAAGGTAATAGGCACATCTCAAGCATTTCCAAAAGGAGTATTTCAATCCCTAAATTTGATCGAAGTATTCAGTTCGTACATTCATCTAACATCTGACTCTCCACTTGAAAATGTATAAAAATTGTGACTTATAAAACTTCACTTGAATGTATTTATATATCTCAACCATATACAAAGCTAACTACCACCTCCACTCTTTTTAAAACCATGCCAACCGTATCATTTCTGTAAGTGGAACACTCTAGAGCATAAAAGTGTAAATTAGGATCGTTCCAGAAAAAAAAGATGTATGTTCACCCCAGCCATGAATGTAATGTTACCATAATCCATTCAATTATTAATGATAGAAACTGTTTTATTTTAATGGTAGAAACTGCTAATACATGTTAATTCTGTTTTCTTTTTCTATCCCCATACTTAGTCCACCTATCTACAAAATACATATAATATATACGTCAGTGTATTTTAATTTTCTATACCACCTTGACAGAGAAGATAAAAATTTCTCATGTTGACTGCTATAACAGCTTTTCTGTGTCTACTGCTTGTCCCCTCAATTGCACACTCCACAGAGCAACAAAAGTGCCATTAAAATGTACATTAGATCATGTTAATATCTCCATTAAAATCCCTTTAACAGCTCTTCACTGCAGCTTTTTTTTTTATTAAAGACTTTATATTTTTAGAGCAGTTTTAGGTTCACAGCAAAATTGATAAGAAAGTACTGAAATTTCCACTATGCACTCTGGACCCCCTGCATCAACATCCGCCACTAGCATGGTACAGTTGTTAAAATTGATGAACATACATTGACATATCACAATTACCCAAAGTCTGTAGTTTAAATTAGCATTTACATTTGATGGTGTACACTCTGTGGGTTTGGACATGTAGCTTTCAGTATAGTACCACACAGTGTATTTTCCCCGTCTTAAGAATCTTCTGTGCTTCTCCCTCCTCCTTTCCCTCCGTCTTAAACCAAACTCCCATAGTCACTAATCATCTTATTGTTTCCATAGTTTTGCCTTTTCCAGAATGTCATATAGTTGGAATAATACAGCATGTAGATTTTTCACAATGACTTCTTTCACTTAATAATATGCACTTAAGGTTCATGTCTTTTCATGGCTAGATAGCCAATTTACTTTTAGCACTGAATATTTCATTGTCTAGATGTACCACAGACTATTTATCACCTACTGAATACCTTGTTTGTTTCCACGTTTTGGCTGAAATGAGTAAAACCCCTCCAAACATCTGTGTGCAGGCTTTTGTGCAGACATAAGTTTTTCCTTCCTTTGGGTAAATACCAAAAGGATGATATCTGGATCTTATGGTAAGAGTGTGTTCAGTTTTGTAAGAAAACTCCAAAGTGGCTGCATTGCTGTGCATTGCCACCAGCAATGAACAAAGGTCCCGTTGCTCCACGTCCTTGTCCACATTTAATGTCAGCGCTCTAGTTTTTGGCCATTCTGATAATTGTGTTGTGGTACCTCAGTGCTTTTTTCAATTTTCATTGCAATTAAAAAAAAAAATCAGGCATCCTTTTAGTGACTCACCAAGACATGTCATAATTTGGTCCTTACCTAATTTTCAGTTTTAATTGTTTATGACTGTCCTTCTCAAAAATTGTGTTCTAGGCCAACTGATGATTAAGTTCATTAACCACTTCAAATTCTTTCCAGGCATAGTGCCAACATGTATGCTTTTCCTTCTACCTGGAGTGTTCTGCTTCCACTCTAATGAACCTCTGATCCATTAGGTATATGCTTTAATATTTCCTTTTCTGAGATATTTTCTCTAATAAACAGCCTATACAAATGAGTGTTTTATATGAATCTATTGCTTTCTCAACTTCATCTCTTAATTTCACCTCATTATTACAAGTACCATAATTACAAACACTTAATTTTATTTTGTCATCTTTTTCCCTGACTAGAATAAAAATTTAGTGATGATAGCATCCAAATCTATTTTATTTCTGTAATATTCTGATATCATGCAATTTCCGGTCAGTAGTGGGACCTTAAATATTTTTTGACTACTGAGTAAAATGAATTGTTATAAACAACTTTGATTTGTTTCTGTTAACCTCTCATGAAATAAATGGCACTTGTTTGGGGGAGAAATTTTAAAGGTCATTTAGTTAAATAGCTAACTTCACAGAGACTCCCCTTGGCAGATATATACAGATTTTGTTTGAATGCTTCAACCTGAGAAGATTAACAGTATTGTCTTCCTGAACATATACAGAGACTGAAGAAAAGCAGAAAAGATACCCTCCCTAAGAATAATTTGTTTTAAAAGCTAAATAATAAGGTCCAAAGAAAATCTGGAGTTTGCTATCTTCCATGGTTTGCCTGCATCTTGTACATTGCTAGTGCTTTCAAATGTCCTGGGCCCTGGAAAATAGCAGGGGTGATTACTACACTATATTTTAGCTAACTTGAATTGAAATAAATAAATTAAAAATAAAAGCATGGGGATGAATAAACAGAAAAGAACACCCCCCATCCTCCCCACCCCCCCCCCACACAATGCCAACAAGCAGAAAAGTTTAAATCATGGCCAGCAGGACAATGTCAGTTTGGGATACACTTAGTTCCAACTTATTTTCTAGTAATTTTAGGTAAATATTGTATATATATATATATATATATATATATATATATACACACACACACACACACACACACATAGTTTTGTATATAAAAACATTATATATATATATATATATAACATATATATATAATGTTTTTATATACAAAACTATGTGTGTGTGTGTGTGTGTGTGTATATATATATGGTGTGTGTATAAGTGTGTGTGTATATATATATGGTGTGTGTATAAGTGTGTGTTTGTGTGTGTGTGCTTGTCCACATGCTCATTTTGTTATTCCAGGATGGAAGTTCTATTTTGAGTTATAGAAAATCTCAACTTTTCCAGACTTGGGGCATGCCACCATGAATCCCAACATCAGTTTCCTAACATTTGAACACTTTGTAAATTTGTAAATTTCTTTTTTTTCTTTCTTTCTTTTTCTTTCTTTTTTTTTTTTTTGGTCTTTTTGTTTTTTGTTTTTTTTTGCAGATTTCCCTTAGCTCTGCAGTATAATGGTGTGTGGCTACTTCACTTACTGTGTTTATTGATGAAACTGCTATCATATAGTTACAGTTTTCTATAAATGTATAGTGACAGTTTCACATAACATTGACTTTCTTCTTGAACAATTATGTATACCAATAACAATACTCTAAAATCAATGAAACGTTTATTTTAACAGGTGTCCAGATAAGCTTTCCTATCATACCTCCTAAGATGTAAGCTGAATGCAGAATATGATATCATAATATGCAAAACTAGAAATGAATACCCTTAGGCCTTTTTCTATTAATTTTGCAAGAAATAGATGGTAATATTTTTATTTTTTTATTATTCTTTTAATGTTTATTTATTTTTGAGAGAAATAGAGCACAAGCAGGGGAGGGACAGAGAGAGAAAGAGACGGAGACACAGTATCCAAAGCAGTCTCCAGGCTCTGAGCTGTCTGCACAGAGCCCAAGGCAGGGCTGGAATCCATGAACTGTGAGGTCATGACCTGAGCAAAGTTGGACATTTAACCAACTGAGCTACCTAGGAGCCTCAATGATAATCATTTTAGACTCTATAAAAAGTCTTTGTTCTTGAGTTAATATTTACTCTTGACACTCATATCTTTAAATATTAGTAAGTGATGAATTAGTATGTTTCCATTTTTTAAAATGAGTCGTTCTCTCATACTAAAAATCCTTCTAAAATATTTCTTTGAATGTCTGATTATAAATTTATTGAAATATGATTCTGGCTCGTCTCATTATTTTAGAATAGGATGTCCTTACACAAAGTCTTCACTCTATCATTAATGGAAGTTAAATTTCCCCTTAACTTCTCATATAAATTGGTAATTAGTAGCCATTTGGACCAGATACTAAAAATACAAATGTTGAGAGTCAACATTTAAAAAGCCCCACAAATTAATAATGTTTATCTATTTTAGTCACTACTGCTAATCTAATGTCAAAGCTCTAATCAATTTAGTAAATATTACAATTAAAAATTTGGAACTGTTTTACCTGAGGAAAAGAAAAATGACTGTTGACTAATGGAATTATCATGGTATGGGAAATTTTTTAATTTGAATGTATATGGACATTTGTGTTTGTGTTTCTTTGCATATCTGTGTTGTGAAGGGAATGACTGGATATCACAAGATTAAAACAGTTCATGGTACACCTGGTGTTTTGTTTTGTTCTATTTTATGTTGTGTTTTTTAAAATTTTGAAGTTAGAAATATTGTGCCTCTTGAAGAGCACTGGGTGTTGTACGTAAGTGATGAGTAACTAAATTCTACTCCTCAAATTAATATTACACTGTATGTTAACTAACTAGAATTTAAATAAAAATGAAACTAAAAAAATAAATATTATGCCTCTGCTATAGTAAAAGATTTATCTTTTCCATTTGGGGGCATATGGACTTTGGGTGGTGCATATTATGTAAGAAAACAAAACAAAATTTTAAAAAATCTCTATTTCCACAAACTACTGCACTGCTATTAGCTAGAACAATTATTTTCTAATCAGTTTGAGTGCATCTGGGCTAAATGTTTTATCATATGATTATTTTTTGGAATATTTATGTCATAAGTGTGTTTAATTATGAAATAGTATATGTAGACTTTTGAAGTAATAACAAGAGGGACTTTATGTAAACTATGTTTAAACTTCAAATTTTTCTATAAAATTGTGTCCGCATATACATAGTTTGTATCTTAATTTCTCTTAATAATTATCAAAGAACCAGGAACAAAGATGACATGTAAGATTTTAGTTGAAAAATTTTTAGTTGAAAAATTAATCTACCTTTGAAAAGCAATATAAATATATTTCTCGCTTATTTATCTCAGTTTTTGTATTTGTTTTGTGTAAGTATACTGTATGTTATCTAAAAACTGAGTAGGTTAATACTGACAAGTTATGTCCCTGTTTCACTTGATTGATGATGATCTCTTGTTATACTAAAAAGTTTAAATGAGATATTTCATGATGTCCATCATCCTAAGAACATAGAAAATTTCCATGGATAATTCTCTTGAAAGTTTTGCAGGTTAAGTGCTAATGCCTATAAATAAGAACATCTCTAGGGGCGCCTGGGTGGCGCAGTCGGTTAAGCGTCCGACTTCAGCCAGGTCACCATCTCGCGGTCCGTGAGTTCGAGCCCCGCGTCAGGCTCTGGGCTGATGGCTCAGAGCCTGGAGCCTGTTTCCGATTCTGTGTCTCCCTCTCTCTCTGCCCCTCCCCCGTTCATGCTCTGTCTCTCTCTGTCCCAAAAATAAATAAACGTTGAAAAAAATTTAAAAAAAAAAAAAAAAAAAAAATAAGAACATCTCTAACAGCAAGGACTGCATTTTTGTTTTGATATGCTTTTTTTTCTTTTCTTTTTTTTTTTTTGGTCTGGAAGATGGGGTATTTAAGTGCTCAGAAACAAATAGAGTTGGCCTCGTTTTGCCTTCTTTGAGATATTTCTTTTATTACAAGAAAAGAGAGGAAGAAAGAAATAAAGAAAGAGTAAAATAAATGCTTATTTTGCTATTTATTGATTTCTTTCAGATTACCACATAGATCTGATGAGGAGGAATTGTTTGAAGTTCATTTTCTTCCCAGTGCTCTAGTACTAGAATTTTCTCATGCATTTCATATTAGCAGTTGAGCATGATTGTGAAAGAAAAGCTTGAGCCACTGTTTTCAGTGAGACCTATAATTTTACAGAAAGTGTTAAAAGTATCAACTTTGTCATATGGAAAGCTTCCTGGCTTCAGTGCTTGAGATACAATATATCTGATCCATACTAGTTTCATTAGTTTTGTTAAGGAAGCATGCAGCATTCAATAGCATGCAGTTTAACACTTTAAAACATGGTAATTTGAGGGGTGCCTAGGTGGCTCATTCAGTTCAGCATCCGACTCTTGGTTTCAGCTCAGGTCATGATCTCATGGTTTGCGAATTTAAGCCCTGTGTCAGACAGCCTGCTTGCAATTTTCTCTCCCTCTCTCAGCTTATCCCTCCCTGATGCTCTCTCTCTCACCCTCACTGTCAAAATAATTAAATAAACATTAATAAAAATAAAACATGGTAATTTGAGACTTTAATATGAAGAGTAAACTATAGAAATATAATTTTTTTTTTAAATTTTTTTTTCAACGTTTATTTTTTTGGGGGGGGACAGAGAGAGACAGAGCATGAATGGGGGAGGGACAGAGAGAGAGGGAGACACAGAATCAGAAACAGACTCCAGGCTCTGAGCCATCAGCCCAGAGCCTGACGCGGGGCTTGAACTCACGGACCGCGAGATCGTGACCTGGCTGAAGTCGGACGCTTAACCGACTGCGCCACCCAGGCGCCCCAGAAATATAATTTTTAAGAATTAGATGGATGCTTCTTAACCCACCGGGTACTATTTGTAAGTGAAAAGTCACACAAAGAAAAAATCATCTGTTGTAGAAATGAAGATAACGCTTCTAATATATGTCTGAATACCTAAAAGGTTATCTTGGTTTTTGATGAAGAAGTTCTAGAGATGTGTTGTACAAAATTATACCAGTAGTTACAATGTTAACAATGTTATACTGTATTATACACAATATTTTAAATATTGTTACGAGGGTCAGTAATTATCATTTCTCTGTTACATAAAATATAAAACAATATTTTAAATATTGTTACGAGGGTCAGTAATTATCATTTCTCTGTTACATAATAGTGGTTGTGTATATAGTACAGATAGATCTATGATGCTTTGGAATAAATAGGACTGCAAGGACTGACACATAAATTAATAAATAAAGTAATAAAGTAATAAAACAATTAAAATTGAAATAAACTTGTGCCGCATCTAAGTGGAAGTGCCAACTTCTACAGCAAGGTGGTATTGTCATTGGCATATAGAATTGTTGAGTAAACCTGCCTTTGTGTAAACTTCACTCTTAGCATCAGTGCCTGTGTGAAAGCAATGTTAACAAGATTCTCCAAGAAAGAAAATGGAACACGGATATTATTATATGGAAACTTGATGGACTGCTGTGGTGATTTGGTTGTTGCACTTCAGATATGAGAAATAGGAAAGATGAGAATATAAATTGAAATATAATAGTAAGAGTGATTTGTTTTTGACCTAATAATTTGACAGAACTAAAGTAATTTTCAGAGTACTTCCTCACGAATCTGCTGTTTTTTTCTTACATTTCTTTAATCTTCTGAAATCAGTCTCTCTTTTTCACTGCTATATTTAAGTCTCCAGTATTTACAGTGACTATACCATGTTACGGTGAAGTATTACGGTAATTGGATGGTTCTGGTCATAAAGAGAGGGAGTGCACAAAGCAAGTAAACAGCTGTGGCATTTCCCTTCTCCTCTCTGAGCATGGGCACTGGACACTGAGAAAGAATCATAGGGAATCTTCTGTCAGCTTCTGCTTTTCACAAAATGAACAAATGCATGCAAGGAGGAGGAATGAATAGGGTTCACAATGGCAAGAGTTCAGCTCCACATTCTGCGTGTTTTACATGTTTGTTTTGTCTCCCTCCCTCCTTCTTTCCCTCTCTCCTTCTCTCCTCTTTTGGCTTAGTAATATACTTTTAGAAAAATTTATATTAAACACAAACATGCATGTGGTGCACACATACCTGTGGCATAATAAGCACTGTTTTGTGTTTTTCCTCTTCAATGTTATTTGTTGGGGAAATACTCATAAATGTGGAAAAAAAACCCAAAAAATAAAAAAAAAAAGGAAATAAGCTAATTTGAACTGGAGTGGGAAAAGAATTAAAAAAATAAGCTACAAATAACGTGGATCATTTGGAAAGCTTAAGTGTTGTTTGTGTTTTAAATAAAGAAAAGGAGGAAATTAAACATGTTTTACTTAGATTTTAGAACGACAAAGATTCTTAAGAGGTCTCACTGTTTATTCAAGTTTTTAAGGATCTTGGGATCGTCCGTTAATGAATTATAGAGGCCTCATTCATTCTGCAGTCATCCAGAGAGCCATTTAAGTTTTATGGTTTTCTCCCTCAAAAGCTCGCGGGGCACCTTATAATTCAATTATATTATAAGTACCCCTAAGACTTTTAATTACATAAGGCAGATGAGTTTAATTCGTGAATTCCTATGAGATATACTTGAATAAACATGCATTTAAGTTTTGAGTCCTACTTTCCCTTGAACAAAAGAAGACATATAAATGACATTGTCTTAGTTATTAAGTAAAATAAACTTTTTTAATATCCTCCACATTCTCTAAAGCACCCTTCTCCCAACTGACCACACAAAAAATATTTTGGCAATCCCACTAGATACAGTATCATCTAATATGCTAAGAAAGGAAAGAAACTGAGAAGTCCTCAGGAAATTTCCTATTAATTCTATAACTTTCCTCTTCCTTATCCCTTCCTAAAGTTCCAGTGTGCCACTGACTCGCCCTACAAAATCCAAGAAAGAATATTGACAAAATAAATAGGGGACAAAGAGTCCAGTGTTATTAGGAAAATTATGTTCCTATGCATTCTGTTCCCCTTTATGTAAAGAACTGAATCCACTATGCAGGTAGAATCCAAATCAAACAATAAGGAAATAAACAAATAAAAGTTTAAATTAGTTTTTTCCTAGTTGCTTGCTTGACAGAGCCAAGTCCTGAATGATTCTCTCATACTGAAGTTTAATAAATTTAGGGAAAAGTCTGTTCCATAGACTTCCTTTTCTAGGTATCATAATGAAAGTTACATAATGAAATTAAAAGTTATGAGAATTACTGCAGTGAAAACATCTGCTTAGCTATTTAACACATTATATCACAAAACTATTGGCCAGAGAGCTCTATTCTCCAAGTACTAGCTATCGGCTCATACCAATGTTTTGAAGAATATACCTTGAGAAACTCTTCTTTGATGTAAACAAATATGTTTGGGAAAATTGTATGTCAAGCTAAATTTTTTTTCTTAATTCCTATTCTAGAGGAAATTGTGAAGATTATAGTATCAGTAACCTCTAAATATATGGCCAATACCTTTAGGATTTGGCCTGTAGTTTTCTTGTACCAGAGAACATCTTTACTATAAACATTTGTAAACAATTGTTAATTTAATAATTTTACATCTGAAGTAACATGTTTCTTTTCCTTTGAAACACAGATGTTTGCAGTAA
Source organism: Prionailurus bengalensis (assembly GCF_016509475.1). Taxonomy (NCBI): domain Eukaryota; kingdom Metazoa; phylum Chordata; class Mammalia; order Carnivora; family Felidae; genus Prionailurus; species Prionailurus bengalensis. The sequence goes on along the minus strand of NC_057343.1, from coordinate 148,838,865 downwards.
TATGTCAAGGACATTTTAGGATTATTGCAATTTAGTTCTTGGCTGCCTGCGTTAATTGATTTAGTCATTCAGTACGTATAGCTTAGTCACTGTGGCAGGCATGGAAATGAAATAATACTAAATTCAATAATAATTTGTAATTCACAGCTATTTTTTAAATTTTTAATGTTTATTTATTCTTGACAGAGAGAGAGGCAGAGACTGAGCAGGGGAGGGGCAGAGAGACCGGGAGACACAGAATCTAAAGCAGGCTCCAGGCTCTGAGTTGTCAGCACAGAGCCTGATGTGGGGCTCGAACTCACAGACCGCGAGATCGTGACCTGAGCCAAAGTCGGACGCTCAATGACTGAGCCACCCAGGCGCCCCATGTAATTAACAGTTATTAAGTGATTTCTGTTTATTTCACATCTGTTATCTCAATTCATCCTGAATAGTGCCCTATGAGGTGGAACTATTGTAGTTCCTATTTTGCAATACTAAAAAAAACAAACAAAAAAAAATGGCTAATCAATTTGCCCAATATCACATCACTAGTAAAATAAATAGCTGAGATTTCACCTTTGACAGTCTGGTCCCAGATTCAGTGTTCTTAACTGTACTATGCAATAGAATGAGTTATATAGAGATGACTAAGATAGGCTTCTTTTTAGAAGTTTAAAGTTTACTGAAAGAGTCATCCCCACAAACAGATATGGAAAAACAAGGGGACAGTGACAGTACAAGTGAAATGAGAGAAATTCAAGGAATGTACATACATGAGTCGAAGAAAGAAGTGAGAAGTTCAATGTTAGATATGTCTAGCTACAGTAGCAGGGGTCATCTGGATGGAAAAAATAAATACATAACTGATAATCCTTGCAAGAATTGCAGAAAGAAGTTGGCATGAAATTATAATTAAGTTGACAGGATATAAGCAGCAATCATAGGAATCAAGTAAAGCAAGAAGATGATGTGAATAAGGATAAATCCTGGTTTATATTAGCAGTTAAACTGTGATACTAAAAGAGTAGTGGATCTTTTTCTTGCTAATATTCTCAATGAGCAGGAGACGTTAATCCACTAAACTGCTCAATTTATAATATGGCTAAATTAATAGAGAGCAATATAAATAATAAGTATATATTTTAAAATTCCAAAATGAATCTGGCATACATTTTTATTTAGTTCAATTCACTTTGACAAATGTAACTTGTATAAGAAAGGAGTAGAATTTCCTATCAATGTAAGACTATTTCTAATTTGATCTTCTTTGTTAAGAATCAGATCAGGCACAATGAAATTGTCATCTGTGAGTGGCCAGGGAGTAATTACCAGAATGAAGAGAATTGCATTCTCAGGGCTCAAAACACTAAAACAGTTTATGTATAAAATACTTTTATTAAGGTGCAGAGTAGTTTTGTGAACATTGTTAATGTGTGTCACATTTTACTACAAAAGGCAATGTAAGTTCAAACCTTTTCTAACATTTTCTTTACAAAAATGAACAAAATTTTAAAAATTGGCAAGCATTTAAAGCTAAAAAATACACTTTGGAAGTTAATCTTATTGCCACTCGAACTCTGAGTTAAGCTGTTTCTCTACTTTTATTAACTCTATCTACAGACTGACATTTGTACATTTGTGTGTGCTTATGTGTATGTGAGAGGGCAGGCTGTGTATGTGTATGTGGAAATTTTCTCAGTACATAACCTCCTAGATCTAGATATCTGTATAGTTTTACTTTATGTCTTTGAGAAAATGACCTTTCTATTTCCTGAAATATATTACCTATTTAATTCCAGTTCTTCAGCTTTTCTCTACACTGTGAACTTCCTACATTGAAAAATATTAGTGTATACATTTATTGAAAGCTACGTCTGTTATTAATTGGGAAAAAAGCAACACTTGCAATACACTTTTTTTTATTGTTTCAAGGATAATTCTATCCTCTGCCACATACCAATTTAATTATTGCATACTAAATTACCCTGCCTTTCCTGGGTATTGTTTTGTATCCAGTATTTATAGAGTAATACCCAATTGTTGAATTTTAAAATAACATTCTAGGGCCACCTGGGTGGCTCAGTCGGTTGAGTGTCTGACTGTTTTCGGCTCAGGTCATGATCCCACAGTTCCTGAGATCAAGCCCTGCCTGGCTCTGTACTGACAATGAGGAGCCTGCTTGGAATTCTCTCTCTCTCTCTCTCTCTCTCTCTCTCTCTCGCTTTCTCTTTCTCTCTGTCAAAAAAATAAATAGCATTTTAGCCTTTGTTTTTTCTGTATTGCTGATGCTAAACATCTAGTTTGCCCTGTTCCCATCTTACTGTCCATTGTATTACTACTTGAAGCGTCTGTTTACAGAATGCCATGCTTTATTCAGATTTGAACTTTTTTCCAACTTAGCCAAATACAAATTAAACTTTACTAAATAGTAGTGATGGTGAGAAAAGTAATGTTCCAAAGCATGATTGTATTAACAATAGTAGTTCCTTGGACAACCATATGAAAAGAAGTGTGTGGGATGTGTGACTCTAACTTCATGTTGTGGATAAGGAAGTGGCATTCTTCTTAGGTAGTGTCTGGGGCAGCTGTGAGCTTACATGAACCAGAAAAACAGAAAGATACCTTGATGGGAATAAAAAGGAAACAACTACTATCGCAATACAGGTTCAATCTATTTCACCATTTCATCTAATTTACTGAAAATTACTACAAAAATTTAGAAAAGAACACAAGGAGCAGATAATAACAAAAAGTAAATTGTCACTGGGAGGTATTTTTGTTCAATGGAGATATTTTCTTAACACTTCTAGAATGGAAAAAATAAAATACAATTACTTCACATGACAATGGAATATTAATAGAGGATATAGTAAATAGTTTGTGATTATTAAATTGCTAATGTCTCTTAAGAATCTATTTCACAGTAAATCAAGCTTTGTCAGTTACTGACTCTTTTAAGTTTGTGGGAAACCAGAGAGATAATACTGAATGATCAGATTAAAAACTTCTGTTTTAGAATCAGATAAATCTTTTAGGGAGCTAGTATGTTACCCCGTTCAACTATGTAATTATGTAAGTGGGTAAACTGAGGACCCTAGAGATAAAGGGATAGATCAGTGCTATATGACAGGAGCAGGTTTCATAACTCCTAGATCAGGGAAGGTTTGGGGTTGCTGTGCTTTTGCCTGTTTGTTTTTCTGAGGTCCTGGGCCTACATAACACAACGAATATGTTTTTTTTTTTTAAACGGTTAAACTGAAGAGTAAATTCCACTGGATTGGGGAATTCATCATTCTGCTAAAGTGATGGAAAAGAAAGATGTCCCTTTCCCCAGCACGTGGGAGATGGATTCTAGAGTATGGTGGGGAAAGGAGGGGCTGTTTTAGCATACAACTGGTTTTGTTCTCCACTGAAGACTAAAAACACACAACAAATTTGCTACGTGGATTCAGCACAAATTTTGGTCATGTAAAAACCCTGCTGAACCCTAATTTTTTTTCACACCTGTCAGACATCAGCATGATTTCTGCTTCATAGAATCTATAGATATTGAACAGCTCTCTGAAAAGTGTGTTTTTTTTTTTTAAGATCATGATGTTATAAACCTGTGCAGACTGTATTTCTCAAAAGGTGGGTCTCTTACTGTGCAAAGAAAGGCATCTTGCTGTGTGAGCTTCCTTATAGCAGCATTTCAATTTTGAAGCAATCCGTGTGCTTTGTTGTTGTAGGATTTCCTTATTTCTCACAAATTACCTAATTTAAACCAATCAGTAACACAGAATAATTCACTTGGCCTAGAATAACATATAACTATATATCTTTATGCATGGTAGAAAGTAGTCATGTTTATTTTCAATGAAATTACAGATAATACCTTGTGTGAAAGATTGCTAGAGTCTGAGAAATGTACAGTGACAGACCTTTATTTATTTTTGGAATAAAACTTGTCAAGCTCTAACCATCTTCTATGAACTGAATTAATTTTTTAGACTGAAGTATCATTTTTTGCAAAAAGCAATTGCTTCACATTACAGAAGACTTGTTTATTTACAAAAATGGTTTTGTGTGGGGAAAAAATGAGATTATCCTATCTTTTGTGAGAATATGCGAGATTTCTGTATTTAAAAAACTTTTGTTTAACTTTTTATTTTTTGAGAGAGAGAGAGACAGAGTGCAAGCAGGGGAGGGTAGAGAGACAGGGAGACACAGAATCTGAAGCAGGCTCCAGACTCTAAGCTGTCTGCACAGAGCCCAGTGTGGGGCTTGAACCCACGGACCCATGATCAGGACCTGAGCCGAAGTAGGACGGTTAACCAACTGTGCCACCCCGGTGCCTCTGTATTTTTTTTTAACCAGCATCTGCCACAGTTTGGGGGTTTAATATGATTATAGCTATAACTCTTTAATCAATACATGCTTTTTAGCAGTAGAAATAGCTCCTCATTTCATTGCATTGGTATGCAATAAGAACATAATCTGCAACTTGGAATTTAAGGTAAAAGTAATACTTTATATATATTTAATATTTAATATATTTAATACAATAAAAATTAAATACTGAGGGAAATGATGACCAACTTACCATAGAGATATGAAGTTGCATGTATACACTGATTAACACTCAAAAATATTCCTGTGATTTTAATAACCAATTAGACTTGAGAGAGAAAACAATAAATTCTATAACTCATCTTGTTAATTATTTGTATTTTTACAGTGTGGTATGTTACAGACCTTTCAAAGCAATCAACTCTATAGAATTATGGTTAGTGGAGGTACCAGTTTAAAGTTCCATTGCTGTGCAAACTCATTGTTTAGAGAATTCAAAAACTAATTCCAGTCCACTTCTTTTGCCAAGAGTCTGTTTCTTTTCCAGTCTTTCTCTCAGGATTCCCAGAGGTACCGGGATTCTTAAGGAGGAGTTGGGTAGGAAACAGGTATCTACATGTTCTAGAAGACTTGTTCATTGGATAATCGTCAATGACCATAATTAGGCCTGTCTACAAAGAAGAGGATTCCATACAAGGAAAAGTGCTCTAAGATACCAAAATGACTCAACAGCTTAACCTGACCTGGGTATACTGATATGTGTGTGGAGAGAATGACCCATACAGTAAGTTTCTGCTGCAAGGTATATATGATGGTTGTTGTCCACAGAATGATGCTCCTCTTCTCTGGGTCCTGCACACTGACAGTTTTTAGTTTATGCTGTGGGTAAATAGAAGACAAGCACATGCCTTGGAGAACATCAAGTAATAAGCCAACATTGATTCTATAAGTATAGTTTGCTGACCTCCAAGCTTATTTCTTTACTAAAAATTGTATATTTAAAAATTATTCAAAAAGATAATATAAAAGGTGAACATTTCCTTCTCCACCACAGAAACAGTTGGACTATGACAGCTATTAATACCTGAATCAGAATACGTAGCCCGTAATAGTACAAAGAATATTAATATTTGTGAAAAAGAAATTTAATCTAATTCACTGTGATCCCTCTTTATTAGCTCTTAACAAAATTTTTTTTTTGTTGTTCTACTTGAATAGGTTCTAATTTTATACAAACTTTATTTGCTTAGTTAATTACTTTTGCTTCTGAAGTTATTTCTCTAAAGAAATTACTAGCAGTTTGGAAAGCATGCTGTTCAGAATTGTTTTGACATATGTGGGTAGAAAAAATGATGCTGAAAATATCAAACAAATGCCTTTGGTTTAGAACATTCATCCTTAAACATCTGTTAATACAATTGGTATTGCATCAGAATGCAAACAAATTCCTCACTTTTGAACCTCACTAGGTCTGAAACATATAAAATTTATAACAAGTCATATGAGCCTTGCTTTCAATTCCAAAGACTGTTTGGCCTAGGCTCACCAATAGCCCACTCAAAACAAATGTACCTCACTTCTCAAAATTGCATGCTGGATTTATGATTTCAGAAGCTTGTTGTTTGTCTTATACTTCAGTTCAGCATTATAGTCTTGCATTCTGACCACCTCAAATGACAGCTTTTACAAATCATAAGTACTATTATTCCTTACACCTTCCTAAAGAACCGTTATCTCAACTGAGCTCTTTGGAAAAGAACTACAATATGTTTACTGACTTTTAACTCATGACTCTAAGTTGTGTTTTTGTCCTACTTAGCTGCAGAATAAATGTCCTCTTTTTTATTTTTTCACTTCTTACACAGGGTTTTAGAGGATATACTTTCCTTTTGCTGAGAAAAAATACAGAGAAAATTTCCCTCCAAGCTTTTTCTATCTCCTCTAAAGCTACACCAAAACCAGAAGCCTGACCTTTGGATTCTTCCATGACCCCAGCATTCTCAGCAGGTATGTTCAGGGCAGGTGGTATTGTGAAACTGGTAGGCAGGACTGGAATGCCAATATCTCTCCTTCTGTACTCACAGGGCAGCTGCCAGGAACATGCTATTTAAGAGTGTTGGGTTAGCCTCTGCCAGACCACAAAGTGCTACCAGTTTTGAAAGTTTCTTGAAGCATTTTATTGTATGATTTCATTATGTTGCCATAAAACAGAAAGTGTATACTAGGATTTAAATAGTAATAATAGATGTTGTCTTTGAGGCTCATTAAGACTATCAACATATTAGGGGCGCCTGGGTTGGTCAGTCATTCAAGCCTCCAACTTCAGCTCAGGTCATGGTCTCTCGGTTTGTGGGTTTGAGCCCTGCATAGGGCTCTCTGCTGACAGCTCAGAGCCTGGAGCCTGCTTCAGATTCTGTGTCTCCCTCTCTCTGCTCCCCACCCCCAACCCCTTGCTTATGTTCTGTGTCTCTCTTTCTCTGTCTCTCAAAAATAAATAAACATTAAAAAAAACTTTAAAAAAAAAAGACCATCACAACATATTAATAGAGTACTACACCCAAAAGGGCCCTTCCCCCAAATTCCCAGTGAATGTACATGACTAGATAATTTAAAGAGACTTTGCTTTACTGGTAATGCCACGAGGCACACAGTGATAATTAAATAAAATGTTCAATAACCTATAATACTATTTTCAATCTCAACACTTATGTATATAATCCACATTTTCCTTTTATAATTGTGAATTTAAGCAGTTCTTTAAAAATAATAAACACTGAGTCATTCAAATCACATGAAATTCAATATCCATCAAATTCAATATTATATCATTATAATCTCTGAGACATTCTGGATGGTTTTGCTTTTAAACTTGATATTAGTGCATGAACACATTGATTCACAGTGTGAATTTATAATGCATAGTTAGAATGTGTCACAGTACTTCTAACTCACTCATCAAGAAGCTAATCAAGCCCAAGCACAGGAAACATAAAGAAAACCACACCAAGGCACATCACAATAAAATTGCTCAACAACAGTAAAATGTAGGAAATCGTAAACGCATCCAGAGGAAAAAGACGTGTTATATACAGAAAAAAAACCAGATAAGACTGGAAGCAGATCACTCATTAGAAACAATACAAGCAAAAACATAGTGGAAAATAATTTTAAAGTAGTAAAAGGAAAAAAAAGAAATAAATCTGTCTGCTTAGAATTCTTTATCCAGAAAAAAAAAATGTATTTCAAATATGAAAGTGAAACAAAGATCTTTTTCAGACACAGAGCTAAAAGAATGTATCATCCCAGCAGAACTGCACTACAAGGAATGCTAAAAGAAGTTATTTAAGTAGAAGGAACATGGTACCAGATGGAAATCTGGTTCAAAATAAAGGAATGACGAACACCAGAAACAGTAACTTTATGGATAAATGCAAAGATTTTTAAAATTACTGGGGCACCTGGGTGGCCCACTCAGTTAAGCCTCCGACTTCAGCTCAGGTTCATCTCATGGTTCGTGTGTTTGAGCCCCGCATCAGGCTCTATACAGACACTGAGCCTGGAGCCCTGCTTCAGATTCTGTGTCTCCCTCTCTCTCTGACCCTCCCCAGCATGCACTCTCTTTCTCTCTCAAAAATAAATAAACATTAAAAAAATAAAATAAATATTTTTAAAACTATCACTTAAATCCTTTAAAATAATAATTAACTGTCTAAAGTGGAAATAATGAAACTGTACCATGGGGGAATCATGTAGAAGGAAAATGTGTGACAGCAATAGCACACAGGTCAGAAAGGAAGAAATCCAAAATATACTGTTATAATGTTCTTTCTTGATATATTATTTTTTGATAAATAAAACTTGAATTTATATTTATTAGTAAATTGTGATAAGTGAACAATGTACACTATAAACCCTAAATTAACCTGTAAGTGCCAGAACAGTTTTATAACCATGTATTAGTTTCACTTGCCACATAAATTACCACAAACCTAGTGTCTTTAAACAATGTATACCTATTATCTCACTCTGTTACCAAATTTCCCTGGGTTACCAGTCCAGGCTTGTTTTTGATGAGTTCTATGTACAGGGTTCCACAGGCTGCATTCAAGGTGTTAATCAGGACTACATTCTCATCTGAGGTCCAAGGTCCTCTTTCAAGATCATGTGGTGGTTATAAGAATAAATTTCTTTGCAACTATGGAACTCATGGCAAACTTGCTTTTTCAAAGCTAGCAGGAGAGTTTTTCTCTGATCTCTAGACTGCCTTTTAAAAGAATCCATTTGATTAGGTCAGGCCTACCCAGGAGGAGTTTGCTTTGATTAATTCAAAGTGAGCTGGTTAATTGAACCTTAATTACAAAGGTAGAGTTCGGGGGATGCCTGGGTGGCTCAATCAGTTAAGATTTTGACTTCAGCACAGGTCTTGATCTCACGGCTTGTGAGTTCAAGCCCCGCACCAGGCTCTGTGCTGACAGCTCAGAGCCTGGACCATGCTTCGGATTCTGTATCTTTCTCTTTGTCCCTCCCCCTGCTCATGCTCTATCTGTCTCTCTCTCTCTCAAAAATAAACATTAAGGGTGCCTGGGTGGCTCAGTCAGTTAAGCGTCCGACTTCAGCTCAGGTCATGATCTCGTGGTCTGTGAGTTCAAGTCCCGCATCGGGCTCTGTGCTGACCACTCAGAGCTTGGAGCCTGTTTTAGATTCTGTGTCTCTCTCTCTGACCCTCCCCTATTCATGCTCTGTCTCTCTCTGTCTCAAAAATAAATAAACGTAAAAAAAATTAAAAATTAAAAAATAAAATAAATAAACATTAAAAAAAGAATTTAAAAAATACAAATGTAGAATTCTTTCACACATGTGAAGTAATGTATTGTAATAATAGGGGTAGTATAAATTTAAACCCAAGCATATAAGTAATCACATAAGTGTAAATCATCTCACAATGCAAATTGAAAGCAGTGATTATCAGATTGTATATAAAAGCAATGCCAATTATATGCAGCCTACAATAAAAACAATTTATTTTTTTTGCAGATGTGCAATTTAATTCACTTAGGAAAAACTTTATGCACAATGAATGCTATTAACTAGTTTTGATGGCAGGTTTGAAACTGAATATACTTACAAAATATTTAGAGAAGGATTAATTCAAACTGTATATATTAACAAAGCAGCCTCACATCTAGCCATTCATCAGTGAAAAACACTTTAAATGTAAATATACAAGCAAAATAAGAATAAAAGCAAAGAAGTATACCATGCTAATGACAAGTGACTGGTAGTGGGTATATGAATATCAGGCAAAATAATTTTCATAGTAAAGAACATTATCACAATGATTTTTAATGATAAGTGTGTCAATTCATCAGGATAACAGAAAAATAGTAAACATTTTTGCATATAATAAAACATTTACAATATACTAATATATATATAGCAATATCTGAAAAGCCTATAAAGAGAAATAGACAAGTAAATCACAGCCAGGGATTTCAACATGTTTCTCAATAAATGATTGAAAGAATTGACAGAAAATTAGTAAGGTTATGGAAGACTTGAATAAAACAAATATTTTGACTTAACTGATACTTAAGGAACACTATACTCAATAACAACAGAGCATGTATCTTTCACAAAGCACATAGAACATTTTGCAAAGGAGAACAACATTCTGGGGTATAAAGTAATTCAAGAGGATTCAAGCCATTTGTACATAATGTAACCTGACTGCAGTGCAAATTGGAAATCAGTAACACAGAAATATCTGGAAAATGCCAAATTATTTGAAAAATAGAAACACTCCAAATAATCCATGTGTCAAAGAAGAAATCAACAGAAAAATTAGGAGAAATAAACTGAAAGAAAGTAAAAACAAAGTATTTTGAAAATTGTGGAATCCAGCTAAACCAATACTTATATTTAAATATATAGCACGAAGGACATATAGTAGAAAGAAAGAAATAGTTCAAATAAATGGTTTGTCCTTTAGTGTCCACTTCAAGAAACTAAATAAGGGACAGGCTTTCCAGTTCAGCATGTAGCTGCCCCTCTCTTCTTATGAGTAGAATGCTAAACAAATTGAAAAGTGAACAAATCTTAGGTTCTTAAGAGAAATGAAGTCACAGGGAAGCCATGCTCCCCTATATGGAGAAACAGACAAATGGATACAGAGGATCACAACATCCTGGTGGAGAAACATCTGCAGGAACCAAGACACCCCATGACAGTGGGAAACCTGAACTGTAATTGACAAATCTCTGGAGGCTCAGTGTGGACAGCTCTGAGAGTTAAAAACTCCAGTCATAGAGGGGCCCTGTGCTTTGTGAATTTTACCTCCAAGAGTTCAGCCATTTTCTCACTTTAAATACTGGCATTCCTCAGAGATACTGCAAGTTTGGCTTAAGACCACTCTAATGGAGTGCATATCACAAGTAACAAGTCAGATTAACTTTTTGGTTTCCCAGTTCATATAAAATGTATGTTTACACTGTACTCTAGTCTATTAAGTGTGCAATAGTTTTGTATCTAAAAAAATGTACTTACCTGAATTTAAAAATATTTTATTGTTAAAAATGCTATTATCTGAGCTTTTGGAAAATTGTAATCACTGATTGCAGATCACCATAACCAATATAATAATAAAAACCTTGAAATATTGTGAGAATTACCAAATTGTGATACAGAGACATAAAATAAGCAAATACTTTGGAAAAATGGCACTGATGGAGTTGACACAGGGTTATGACTAATCTTCAATTCGGAAGAAAAATGCACTCTCTGTGAAACACAATAATGTGAAGTATAATAACACAAGTTATCCCTATGTTGGAGAAAAAAAGCCTCCTGTTTACATCAGGTGGAAGGAAACAGGAGTGATTTTGAAATATGCCAGAGCACCCTGCTCTTCTTAATAAAAAATTCCTCAGGAGAAACTAGTCAGCCAGCTACTAATCTCCTTGGGTTTTTTCAGAGCCTAATTCATTGGAAGAAAAGAAACATCCAACTCCAGACCACTCTAGTAATCCAGTACCACCAAAGGAGGAGTGGGGGTGGAGGAACTCAGAAGTAGTTATAAAACTCACAGTCCAGAGGCATAGACTAATGAAAAGACTGAAACCAAAATTATAGGATTATAACATCTGTCTACCCCACACCCTCCACCACATTACTAAAGGCCTATTTATGGTAGTTTCTTTTAACCAGTACATCATGTCTGGCTACCAAGGCATTTACAAGACATACTAACAGGCAAAACAAAGTAAAATAGTTTAAAGAGACAGATGGGTATTGAGGAGGGCACCTTTTGGGATGAGCCCTGGGTGTTGTATGGAAACCAATTTGACAATAAATTTCATATTAAAAAAAAAAAGAAATGTAGACATGGAAGGGATGTTGGAGTTATCAGACTAGGATTTTAAAACAGCTATGATTGTTATGCTAAGAGCTCTGATAGATAAAGCAGATGAGAGGGGGGAAAAATAGTCACCTGCAAGAGTGACTACTCTGAAATTATGCTTCAAAAGTGAAGGGATGGAAAGATTTTCTCAGACAAAAATTTAAGGAATTTATTGCCAGTAGACTCGGTTTGCAAGAAATATTAAAAGAAATTTTTAGAGAGAAGCAAATTAATATAAATCAGATGTGAATTGATATAAAGAAAGAGCACCGAGGAAGGAATAAGTAAAAATAAAATTTAATTGACCTAATAGGTAAGAATTTGTTCAAGTTAAAATAGCATCAGTATATTTGATTACGTATACTTATGTACATATGTGTACAAATGATTATATATAAGTGAAATAAATACCAGAAAAAAAAGGAGATAGGAGGGAAGAATTAGAATTATTTGGTTGTTATAAGGTACTCATACTGCACATGAAGTGGTGCAGTGTTTTCTGAAAGATGGCTCGGATTCATTGTAAATGCATATAGCAAACTCTAGAGCAACCACTAAAAAAAATGTATAACCGATATACTAAGAGGAAAGAGAAAATAGAATGATATAAAATATTCAGTGAAAACCAAAAAAAATGCAGAAAAATTGTGTGAAACAAAATTTGGAACAAAGAACAAGAGCAACAAATAGAAGACAGTAGATAAATATTACTCCAAATATACAATAATAACTTTGAACTTCAGAGATCTAAATACACCATGTAAAAAGACAGAGATGATCAGAATGAATCAAATAACACCCAACTCTATCTTATCTATAAGAACTCACTTTAAGTATAAATATACACATAGATTTAAAGTAAATGAATTGAGGAGTACCCAGGCGGCTCATTCGATTAAACGTCTGACTCTCATTTTCAGCTCAGAGTCCCACATCTGACTCTGTGCAGACAGCATGGACCCTGCTTGGGATTCTCTCTCTCTTCGTCTCCCACTCTCTCTGCCCCTCCCCTGCTCATGCCTTCTCTCTCTCAAAATAAATAAATTTAAAAAAATAAATAAATAACAAATAATAAAATAAATGAATGGAGAAACATGCTAACACTAATAAAAGGGGCAACTATATGAATTTCAATAGAGCAAATTTCAAAACAGGAAATTATCAGAGTTACAGAGGGTTATTACATAATGATAAGAGTGAGTAAAAATAAATATAAATATAAAATAAAATAAATAAAGAAGAGCTCACAAAAAACATAGACCAAGAGAGACTTTCTGGCCCATAAACATACATTAAAAAATATAAAAGAATATAAATCATACAATGTCTGCTCTCAGATCACAATATAATTAAACTAGTAATCAATGATAGAAAGATAACTTGAAACATCCCAAATTATATTGAGATTAGATGACAAACTTCTAAATTATGTAAACATAAAAGAAGAAATCTCATGAGACATTGAAAAATATACTGTCCATGTTCATGGATGGAAGAACAAATATTGTTAAAATGTCAATACTACCCAAAGCAATCTACTTATTCAGTGCAATCCCTATCAAAATAACACCAACATTCTTCAGAGCCAGAAGGAACAGTTCTAAAATTTTTATGGAACCAAAAAAGACCCCAAAGAGCAAAGTAATGTTGAAAAAGAAAACCAAATCTGGAGGCATCACAATTCCAGACTTCAAGTATGATTGCAAAGTGATAATCATCAAGACAGTATGGTACTGGCACAAAAACAGACATAGATCAGTGGAACACAATAGAGAACCCAAAAATGGATCACCCAAACATGTGGCCAACTAATCTTTAACAAAGCAGGAAAGAATATCCAGTGGAAAAAATACAGTCTCTAGTAAATTGTGTTGGGAAACCTGGACAGCAACATGCAGAAGAATGAACCTGAACCACTTTCTTACACCATACACAAAAATAAACTCAAAATGGATGAGACACCTAAACATAATACAGGAAGCCATCAAAATCCTAGAGGAGAAAACAGAGAACAACCTCTTTGACCGTGGCTGCAGCAACGTTTTACTTGACACGTCTCTGGAGGCAAGGGAAACAAAAGCAAAAACGAACTACAGGGACCTCATCAAAATAAAAAGCTTCTGCACAGAGAAGGAAACAACCAGAAAAACTAAAAGACAACTGATGAAATGGGAGAAGATATTTGCAAATGACATATCTGATAAAGGGTTAATATCCAAATCTATAAGAACTTATCAAACTCAAAACCCAAAACACAAATAATCCAGTGAAGAAATGGGCAGATGACATGAATAGACACTTTTCCATAGAATTTATGCAGATGGCTAACAGACACATGAAAAAATGTTCAACATCACTTATCATCAGGGAAATACATATTAAAACCACACAAATACCGCCTCACACCTGTCAGAATGGCTAACATTAACAACTCAGGCAACAACAAATTTTGGCAAGATGCAGAGAAAGAGGATCTCTTTTGCATTGTTGATGGGAATGCAAGCTGGTGTAGCCCTTCTGGCAAACAGTATGGAGGTTCCTCAAAAGTTAAAAATAGAACTACCCTGCAACCCAGTAATTGCACTACTAGGTATTTATACAAAAGATATAAAAATGCTGATTCAAAGGAGCACATGAACCCCAATGTTTACAGCAACTATCTACAAAAGCCAAAATATGGAAAGAGCCCAAATGTCCTTCGACTGATGAATGGATAAAGAAGATGTGATATGTGTGTATCTGTCTCTCTATACCTATATATATGTTGCCATTTGTAACAATGTGGATGGAACTGGAGTTTATTATGCTAAGCAAAATAAATCAGTCGGAGAAAGACAAATATATGACTTCACTCATATGTGGAATTTAAGAAACAAAAACAGATGAACATAGGGGAAGGAAAGCAAAAATAAGATCAAACAGAGAGGGAGACAAACCATAAGAGACTCTAAAATACGGAGAACAAACAGGGTTGTTGGTAGGATGTTGGGTGGGGGATGGGCTAAATGGGTGATGGGCATTAAGGAGGGCACTTGTTGGGATGAGCACTGTTATATGTAAGTGATGAATCACTGGATTCTATTCCTGAAATCATTATTATACTGTATGTTAACTAACTTGGATTTAAATTTTTAAAAATTCTGAAAAAATTAAAAAAGTAATCTGTAATCTCTCTCTCTCTCTCTCTCTCTCTCTCTCCACACACACACACACACACACACACACACACTGAACTACTGAAAATGAAAGCACAACTTGCCAAAATGTGTGGGATGCGCTTGAAAGTAGTGCATAGAGGGAAATTTATAGCATTGTATGCAAATTTAAAGAAGAGAAAGATCTAAAATATCTAAAATTATCTGAGATTTTACCTTAGGACACTAGAAAAAGGAGAGTGAATTATATTCAAAGAAGAAAAGAAATAATAAGAATAAAAGCAGAAATCAATAAAATAGAAACCTGAAAATCAATAGAGAAAATCAACAAAACCAAAAGTTGACTGTTTGAAAAATATAAAATTGATATTCTTCTGGCCAGGATAAGAGAGAATACAAATAACTAATAACAGAAATAAAAGTTCACTATAGAACTCATGGATGGGAAAAGCATAATAAAGGAATACGATGAACAACTCTATTCCTGCTATTTGATAACCTAGTTGAAATGGACTAATTCTCTGAAATACACATTCTGCTAAACTCACACAAGAAGAAATGGATGATCTAACTATATTATGTCTATTAAATAAGTATAGTTAATAACTAATGCCCTTCCAAATCAGAAAGCACCAGGCCCAGATAGGATCACTGGTGAATTCTATCAACTGTTTAAGGAAGAATTTATACCCGTTCTCTGCAATCTTTTTCAAAGGATATATATCAAAGGAATACTCCCTAAGCCAAGTTACAAGGCCAGCATTAGCCTAACACCAAAATCAGACAAAACATTATAAAACTAGATCAATGTCTCATGAGCATAGGTGAAAAAAATCCTGAACCAATTATTTCCAAATTGAATCCAATAATTTATGAGAAAATTATACACCTGACTAAGAAGGATTTATTCCAGTTATACAAAGCTTATTCAACATTTGAAAATTAATGAAATCCATCATATCAATGGAGTAAACAAAGAAAAATCATATCATATCAATAAATGCATTAAAAATTGATGTGTAGGGGCGCCTGGGTGGCGCAGTCGGTTAAGCGTCCGACTTCAGCCAGGTCACGATCTCACGGTCCGTGAGTTCGAGCCCCGCGTCAGGCTCTGATGGCTCGGAGCCTGGAGCCTGTTTCCCATTCTGTGTCTCCCTCTCTCTCTGCCCCTCCCCCGTTCATGCTCTGTCTCTCTCTGTCCCAAAAATAAATAAAAACGTTGAAAAAAAAATTATAAAAAAATAAAAATAAAAATTGATGTGTAGATTCAATGCAATCCCAGTTAGAATCCCAGAAAATTGTTTTGTAGACATTGAGCAACTGATTCTAAAGTTGATGTGGAGAGGCAAAGACTCAGAATAGCCAACACAATATTGAGGGAGAAATATAGTCTACTAATCTTTGAAAAAGTTGCAAAGGCAGTACAATGGAGCAGATAGTCTTTTCAACAAATAGTGATAGAACAACTGAACATGAATATGCTTAAAAAATTTAGACACGGGCCTTACACACTTTATAAAAAATTAACTCAATATGGATTGTAGACCTGGATGCCTGGCTGGCTTGGTCAGTGGAGCATGCAACTCTTAATCATGGGGTTGCAGTTTTGAGCCCCATATTGGATGCAGAGATTCCTTAAAAATAAAATGTTTAAAAAATGCATCATAGACCTAAATGTGGAACAAAAAACTATAAAACTCATAGAAATTATATAGAAGAAAATCTAGATGATATTGGATTAGATAATAACATTAGGATGCCAAAGCCACAACCCATGAAATAAAGAATTAAGCTAGACTTCATTAAAATTAAAAATTCTGCTCTGCAAAAGATATTATCAAGAGAATAAAGGCAAGCTACAGACTGAAAGAAAACATTTGTAAAATATATATCTGATACAGGTTGTTATTCAAAATATACAAAGAAGTCTTAAAATTCAACAGTAAGGAAACAAACAGCCTGATTAAAAAATGGTCCAAAACCTATAGAGAACACCTCACCAGGTAAGACATACAGATGTCAGATAAACACATGAAAAGATGTTCCACATCATATGTCTTCAGGGAAATACAAATTCAAACAATAATAAAGTACCACTGCATACGTGTTAGAATGACAAAAATACAGAAAAGTGACAACATTAAGTGCTGGCCACGATATTGAGCAACAGCAATTCTCATTGCTATTGGGAATGCAGAATGGTATAGCTAATATGAAGACAGTTTGGTGGTTCCTTACAAAACTAAATATACTCTTACAACATAAACCAGCAGTTGTGTTTCTTAGTATTTACCCAAGAGAGTTGAAAACTATGTCCACACAGAAAACTGCACAGAAATATTTGTAGCATCTTTATTCATAATTGCAAAAACTCAGGGCGCCTGGGTGGCTCAGTCGGTCGAGCGTCCGACTTCAACTCAGGTCATGATCTCACAGCTTGTGAGTGCAAGCCCCGTGTCAGGCTCTGTGCTGACAGCTTGGAGCCTGGAGCCTGCTTCAGATTCTGTGTCTCCCTCTCTCTCTGCCCCTAACCCACTTGCATTCTATCTCTCTCAAAAATAAATAAACATTTTTTTTTTACATAATAATTGCAAAAACTTGTAAGCAACCAAGATGTTCTGTGGTAGGTGAGTGGATTTCTAGACTCTGGTTCATTCAAACAATAGAATATTATTCAGCAGTAAAAAAAATGTGTTATCAAGCCATGTAAAGACATGGAATAAACTTAAATGCATATTACTTAGTGGAAGAAGCCAATCTTGAAAAGACTACAGATTGCGTGATTTGATTCAATGACATTCTGGAAAAGGCAAAATATGGAGAGAGTAAGAAGATCAGTGGTTGCCAAGTGTTAAGGGGGAAATAAAGGGATGAGTAGTGAAACATAGAGGATTTTTAGGGCAGTGAAACTATTCCTTATGATACTATTTGTTGGCTACATGATACACATTTGTTCAAACCCATAGAATGTACAACACCAAGAATAAAGTCTTATATAAAGTATGGACTTTGATTTTGATGTGTCAATTGTCAGTTCATCACTTGCAAGAGATGTGCCACTCTGGTGGGGGATTTGGTACTTGGGGAGGCTATGCTTATATACATGGAAAATTTCTGTACTTTTCTCTCAATTTTGCTCTGAACCCCAAATTGCTCTAAAATACTTTTTAATAAAGTTAAATTAAAAAAAATTAAACTTAAAGTAGAAAAAATAAAAAAAAAGAAGCAAAATCTGTAAAAATGAGAAAATAAGGAAAATTAGTGAATAGAATAGTTGTATCCTTCAGAAGATTATTACCAACATCTAGACATGCTTATCAGGAAAAGAACACAAATAACAAATATCGGAAATGAAGCAGGTGGTACTCAAAATCAAAGTTAGGAAAATGATACGGCAAAAACATAAAAGAGAAAAAGATATATGTACAATCCTAGTTCCAAAATATGGAAGTTATTTTTAATAGGTAAAACATGCATATCATAAGTAGCCATATAGAACATTCAGAACAATTGGTAAGGAACTAGATGATTTCAACAACACTAAAAACAAATGTCCTTAAAAAAAAGATTTTATTTAAATTCTGGTTAGTTAACACACAATGTAATATTAGTTTCAAATGTACAATATAGTGATTCAACACTTTACAACAACACCCTGTGCTCATTACAAGTGCCCTAATTGACATTTTTAGAACACATCATCCAACAACAATAAAATACATATTTTTAAGGTAAACATAGAATTTTCAACAAAATAACCATAAGGTAGGCCATAAAGTTAGTCTAAAAATTTCAAAAAAATTGCTATCCTACGGAGTACATATTCAGTGACCAAACAGAACAAAATTAGTAATTATTAACAAAAAGTAAGATATTCATGTATTTGAAAACTTAAGCCACATACATATAAATATCCCTTAGGTTAAAATATATACCACAAGGGACATTATTTTCAACTGAATAATAATAATACAGTATATTTCTTTTTGTGGGATGTGGTGAAAACAGTGTTAAAAGGAATTTTCTTAGTATAAGTGCTTCTATTAAAAAAAAAAAAATTGGGAGCGACTGGGTGGCTAAGTTGGTGAAACTTCTGACTCCTGATTTTGGCCCAGTTCATGATATCATGGTTCGTGAGATCCAGCCTCCTGTCAGGCTCTGTGCTATCAGGATTCTTGAGATTCTCTCTCTCTCCTCACCCTTTGTGCCTTTGCCCTGCTCATACGATCACTATTTTTCTGTCAAAATAAATAAAAGAAGAAATAAATTAAAAACATTAAAAAATCCATTTTCTAAATTTCTAACTTAAAAAGCATAATATAGTAAAAAATTAAAGACAAATTAAGTAGAATTAATAAAACGTTAAACGAATATGCATTATAGGTTGGTTTTAATAACCTACAAGTGGAAACAACCCAAATATCCATCAACTAACGAATGGGGAGATAAATTTTTTCTAGATTTATATGGTGGAATCCTACTCAACAGTTTAAAAGAAACATACCAAAATATGCAAAAACAATGATTAGTCTCAAAAACCTTAGTTTATTAAGAGAAATCAGATGCATATTAATATACAATGTATTGTGTCATTTATATTAAATTTTGTAACAAATTTTAAAACTGATTTCTGGTGACTGAAATAATAACATCGACTTCCAAGGGGTATTGGTCACATGAAGGAATTCTCTGGAGCGATGGAAGTGTTCTTCATCTTAATTAGGTTGTTGATGGGGCACCTGGGTGGCTCAGTGGGTTAAACATCCAACTTCAGCTCAGGTTGTGATCTCACAGTTCATGAGTTTAAGCCCCACATCAGGTTCTGTGCTGATAGCTCAGAGCCTGGAGCCTGCTTCGGATTCTGTGTCTCCCTCTCTTTCTGCTCCTCTCCTGCTCGCAGTCTGTCTGTCTCTCAAAAATAAATAAACATAAAAAATTTTAAAAAATTAGGTTCATGATGTGTGTATGTATTCAGTAAACCTCACTGAATTAGAGAAATAAAATGTCTGTATGCCATTATTTATAATTTACTTTCATTAATGACATAAATTAATGGGGTGATTTACTTCTATAGAGATTTTTACATAATTGGCATGGCACCATGAGTATTTTCAAACTGTTCTATAAAACGTGGTAGTGGAAAAGAACAAATCTTTATTCAGGAAGCAACTGCTTTACTAGCTATATAGATAAGAACAAATCTCTTCCTTCTTATTAATGTCTCTGTAAAGACTAGTAAAATAATGTATATAATATTTGAAATTTATAAATACATTAGAGTTATATATACAGTTATGTTTCAAGTAAACTGCTTTACATTATAGCTACTGTAATTTCTCATGTGTCTTGTTTTTGAAAATGTATTTCTAGAAAGTTTGTGTTACTTATTTCCAAAGGGATACCAAAGTTTATTTGGGCTAATGTACAAGCAGAGATAATATCACCATATATATTTATAATGAGGCTCTCTATATGTGTTACTATCAATCAAAGCTATTGTACCCTTTTATTTGCTTGGTCTGAATTATTTCCTTATGTATTCATAGGTCAACTGAAAACCACAAGAAGAAACAAAGACACCTACAGAATAAATTCTGCCTATTCTGTAAGTTCTCTATCAAATACATTTATTATTTACAAATCCAGGTTTCTATACATATGGAGTCTATAAATGTATTGTGTGTTTGTGCTATTGGTATAATTAGCACATATATATGTGTGTATATATATATAATACAATTAGCATATATATATATATATATATATATATATATATATATGTGATGTACCTGATATATATGGATATTTAGCCTAAGTAGCAACTAAAATATCTCCTTAAACAATAAATTTAAATCACATATCTTTTTAAAGAAAAAACATGAAAGAATAATGTTTTATCATTTCTTTAAAATAGGAGATCTGTAAAGAATGGAGTTTGGGGGTGCCTGGGTCGCTCAGTTGGTTAAGTGTCTGACTTCAGCTCAGGTCATGATCTCATGGTTTGTGAGTTTGAGACCCACATCAGGCTCTGTGCTAACAGCTCAAAGCCTGGGGCCTGCTTCAGATTCTGTGCCTTCCTCTCTCTCTGCCCCTCCCCCACTCGTGCTCTGTCTCTCTCTAAAAAATAAATAAACATTAAAAATAATTAAAAAAAGAATGGAGTTTGGAACTTAGTATTAGGAGATTTTAGTCTCTGTTGGCAAGGTTGTCATTTCCTCATTATGGGTCTACTTTGTACTCTTGCTGTATATATACCATAATTAAAAGCACTTTCTACACATAAAAAAACATTAATAGAGGAAGTAATAGAATGTTGAGGAAAATCATTTAGTTAATCCATCCTAAATTTTACTTAGAGAAAGAGAAATATTTGTCACCAAGAATTTGTATTTACTAGTATGTTTTACATTATAAGATAAATAATAAGGATAAATCAGGACCATGGTATACAATATTAAAATTGTTTCAAATTTTCACTTAAAATGCAGATGGTAACATGTGGTACACTGAAAATTTCTGCTTGTGATTCTTCAGCTTTAAAAAGTGAATAAATTGTTGTGTTTATGAAATACTTCTAAGTCATACAGAAATCTGAAAAAAATATGATATACTAAGTATGGAATTTTTTTATCTGCATTTTTATTTTATTTTTTGTTGGTTTCAATTTTTTTATTTAAATTATATTAATTTAACATATATTATACTGTTGGTTCCCAAGTAGGGAATTACTATTTCTCTTAAAAGAAGGATTTTAGTAATTTTCCTGCTATTTTTCCTAGGTTTACATGAAATAAAGGAAATATTTGCTAATTGCCCATTAGTTTCAATACACTTGTTATGGAGCTAAATTACCCAGTTGGACAGGATACAGATAAAGTTTACCACATACTTGCTTCTTCCAATTCATTCTGTGTTACATAAATACAGTTAAAGTGTATAAAGTATAAAATGTTCTGATACTACTGACTAGCCATAATTCACCTCTTGTAAGTAATTGAAATGTGACTAGAATATGGGTTGTAGGATTAAAAATTAGATTGACCAATGCTGTCTCCCTGGAAAATATCTTTATCATCTATAGTTTTTCAGTATCCTGTATTTCTCTGTATCCCCTACTAAAATTGTTACTTAAATATTTTGGGGTATTTTTTATGTAATGCCTATATGCCTTTTAGAATATTTAACTCCCTAAATAGAAGGATTGTGTATACCTTGTTACCAATGTATTTCCAATAGGTGACTAGAGTTCTCAGCACTGAATAAGTATCAATATAAAGTATTTCATGATGGGTTATTTTTAACTGAGTTCTGTTTATGGAATTCTGTCCAATTAGACTGGGAAAGACTGTCTGCTTTCTGCACTATTGCCATCACAGAAAGGATATGGAGGCAGTTAAAAGATGGTGGCATACTGGGTGCCTGAGTGGCTCAGTCGGTTAAGCATCCAACTTCAGCTCAGGTCATGATCTCACAGTCTGTGAGTTTGAGCCCCACGTCGGGCTCTGTGCTGACAGCTCAGAGCCTGGAGCCTGCTTCAGATTCTGTGTCTCCCTCTCTGTCTGCCCCTCCCCTGCTCATGCTCTGTCTCTCTCTGTCTCAAAAATAAATAAAAACATTAATTTTTTTTTTTAAAAAGATGGCGGTATAGGAAAATCCTGAACCCACTTCCTCCTACAGCTATACCAAATCTTTAGGTACATATGGAGCAGTTATCTCTGGAAAAGATCTCAAAACTATTTGAACAGCCTTTCCTCAACAAAAGATGAGTCACATCAAGATGGTTAGGAGAGGCAGAGGCATAGTCTCACAGAAAACCTCATCCCAGGTGCAGCAAGCCATAATCAGGAGGGTCTCACAAATATGGAGCTTCTTCCTAAGGGTCCAGGGGTTTATGCCCCACATCAGGCATCCCAGCCTTGGGACTCTTCCAGAAAGTCAAGCCCCCAAACTGTCTGGCTTTGAAAACCAATGGATCTCACTCACAGGGCCATTGGGAACTGAGTTTCTGCTCTTAAAGTATTTGTACTCAGATTTACTTCGGACCTAGCACAAAAGCAGCATTTGAAAGAGATCTTTTGCCAATCTTAAAGCTTCTCCCAGAGGAGCAGGGGCCTCTTGGGACTCTCGCCTGGATGGAGGTACTGGCAGGTGCTATCTTTGTACTCTGCCTCTACCTTCGCAGCAAGTGCGTGCAGCCACAGGATCCTCCTACTGCCTCACTTTTCTATCTTTAGACTTTTTTTTTTTCTTTTGTGTTTTCATCTGTAATCCTTCATGCTGGTTAATGGAACATTTATAAAATACTTGGGTTCAACAAGGGGAAGAAAAATCTAATACCTTGATGTTCATTATTCACTGTTGTAGTCAAGCTCATTTAGGGGCCAAGTAAAGTGATAGAGGTGATGAGCAGGTATTATTCCATTTTCCGTGCTGGGTCTTGAAGCCCTTACTCCTTATCTAAGATAATGTCACATAACCCTTACCATGCAGGTGCTACTAAAAGGGGAACAGCTGAGTTTTCCTAAATCTCTTGCCACTATTCCCCATTCACATTCTCCTTTTACTGTATGTAGCTATCTCTGAGTAATATGCCTTCAGTGAAATGAAGTCCCCCTTCCCACTTTGACCTCCTTGTGGATCTGAGGATTATTGGTCTTCTGATAATCATCTGAGGATTGATTGGATCACTTCAATCTCTTACTCTTTTGACTATATTTATTTAGAGTATTTTATACTTAGGTGCTCCCACAGGTGTAATAGCTGGGGTTTCAAAATTGTCCTATATAAGTCTGGAAAACCTTCAAGTTCTGGCTGTCGAATCCCTTGCCCCTCTTATCTTCTTTCTGTTGCCAACTCATTTGAATCCCACTCCTATTTAGATTGTATACATTTTATATATTTAAAAAGATCCATGTTTTAGCCTTCTTTCTAGTGCTCATATTCATGTAACACATGATACATTCATCTTACCTCAGTAGTTTCATTTTAGTAATTGAGTTACTTTTTATTTTTCTCGTCAATTTCAAAAATATTTGGGTGTCTATGTGAACTATTAACTGTGTCTCGTTAGTTGCTTAACTGGATATGAAAATAGTCACTGAATCTTGCAGAGTGTTTGGCTCTGTGTTATTGAGGATTTCTTTAAATGTCATATATTTGTTTTTATTTTCTATTTTATCTTCCATTATGTGGGAGAATCCTGCTCCAGTGTGGTTATGAGTCTCCAATGTTTAGCTCAGTCAATTTGCTAAACCTAAAGATTCAGAAACTATAGCCTAAATTACTTCCATAGTTACATTAACTATGATTCATAATCACATAAATTAACTTCACATTAATTTAAAAATCTATGTAATTACTGTTTCTATAATAAAATTATTCATAAGAGAGCTTTTCATGAAAAAGCTTTTTTGTCATCAGTGTATTTTAATAATCTATTGATATTTATTTTCTATTAATAATTTACTACTGTATCTCTATTAAAATCCAAATTACTTATTATTTTTTTTAAATTTTTTTAATGTTTTTTATTTATTTTTGAAACAGAGAGAGACAGAGCATGAATGGGGGAGGGGCAGAGAGAGAGGGAGATACAGAATTGGAAGCAGGCTCCAGGCTCTGAGCCGTCAGCCCAGAGCCCGACGCGGGGCTCGAACTCAAGGACCGCGAGATCATGACCTGAGCCGAAGTCGGACGCTTAACCGACTGAGCCACCCAGGCACCCCTACTTATTATTTTTTTCATTCAGCAGAGCTAGTAGATGCTTGCTTTTATAGTCCATGTTTATTAAAAATCAGGTTTTTCTGGGGCGCCTGGGTGGCTCAGTCGGTTAATCGGCCGACTTCGGCTCAGGTCACGATCTCGCGGTCCATGAGTTCGAGCCCCGCGTCGGGCTCTGGGCTGACGGCTCAGAGCCTGGAGCCTGTTTCAGATTCTGTGTCTCCCTCTCTCTGCCCCTCCCCCATTCGTGCTCTGTCTCTCTCTGTCTCAAAAATAAACGTTAAAAAACAAAATTAAAAAAAAAGATATTTAAAAATCAGGTTTTTCTTATTGCTATGTTTAAACCAGATGTGTGCCCCAAAATTCTCACTGCCTCGCTTATGAAGGGCCTCTGCACCTGGGTTTAAATTGCCGAGGAAGGAACTTATGATTGAATAGGATCATTGACCTGGCTGTAGCCAGGTAGTTGGGAGCATCAAGACTATTCACATGCCAGCACACACACACACACACACACACACACACACGCACACACACGCGCGCGCACACACACACATATGTTTGTTTACATATTCATGTGTAATTACATTGTTCATGTGAATTTGAGATGTTTTAGTTTCTGGCTATTAAGGATAAAGAGCATTTTATGTTTTTGTTTCTCTTGGAAGGAATTGCTGTGTTGTGTGTGTCAATTTATAAGAAACTAATAAATTGCTTTCATAGGCTTGTAAAATTGTACATCCACACCAAGAGTCTGTAAGTTCCAATGACTTCATATTTGTCAGCATTTGATAGTATAATTTTAACTATTTATTAATTATAGTATGTTTGTAACTGTTTCAAAATGTAATTAAAAATTGTGTTTAATGTTTATTTTTTGAGAGAGACATAGACAGAATGTGAGTGGGTAAGGGGCAGAGAGAGAGGGAGACACAGAACCCGAAACAGGATCCAGCCTCTGAGCCGTCAGCACAGAGCCCAGCGTGGGGCTCGAACTCACGAGCTGTGAGTTTATGACCTCAGCCGAAGTTGTACGCTCAACCGACTGAGTCACCCAGGCGCCCCTCAAAATGTAATTTTAATCTGCATTCCCTTCATGACTAATGATATGAGGACATTTTCATATGCTTGATAGCTAGCTTATATGGAGTTAACTTCTCTACAATCCTTGGTCAATGTAAAGTTTCTCTCTGTTTTTTATATTATCTTATTTTCCCTTCATTCATACTTTCGATTCCATTTTTCCTTTTGTAAATAAAATTTCTATTTGTAAATGTACAATTTTTGTATATCCAAAGTGCATGCTTTGATTTATTTATTCCATTCCCTTGTCCTTTGGACTTATTGTAATCTGTAGAACAATGTTAAATAGTCATTTTTAGTGCATATCTTTGTCTTTTTCTCATTATTAGAGGAAAAGCATGCAGTCTTTCACCATTAACAATGATGTTAGCTGTAGTTTTGTGTTTCTTTTTATATATTTTTCCAAAATGCTGTTTATCAGATTGAGGATGTTTTTCTCTCTTCCTAGGGTTATTACTTTTGTTTTTAAAATCATAAGTAGTCGTTGCATTTTTATTTAATATGCTTCTTCTGAATGTTTTAAGATGACCATATTGATTTTATTCTCTATGACTTTTCAGATACTGATGTTACTGCTTATTCCAACAAAGATAAATATAATTAGTCCATAACAAACTACATATAATGTGCAGATAATTAAGTGTGCCAAAAACTTAATAATATCTTAAAAATAATCAGAGAAAGAAGAGATTACATATGGAGAAAGAAGATATTACATATGGGGGATTCACTTGTTAAAACAAGATATGTTTTAACAGTAAGTATATAAAGACAACAGAATGGAGTAATAGCTTCAAAATACCTACAGAACTTACTGCAGATTTACCCTTTTTTAGACAAGAAAGTATTATTTGTGTTCAAGAGTAGAATGCAGCCTAAAAACTAATATATACATGCATATACATATATATGCATGTATATATGTAGAATATATATACATATATGTATATGTGTATGTATGTATGTATATATGTATATATGTGTGTGTGTGTGTATATATATATGTATATATATGTATATATATGTGTGTGTGTGCATATATACATACATATATATATATACACACACACACACACATATATGTGTGTGTGTGTGTATATATATGTGTGTGTGTGTGTATATATATACATACATATATATATACACACACACACATATATATACATATATATATATATATATATATATATTCTACAGTATGTCCTCAAGGAAGAGGAAAGTGTAAAGTGATACCTAAAATAATTCAAGATGCAAGACAGATAGTAAGAAAAAGCTGTAAACATGGATTAAATATCCACAGCTGTAAAACACTATGATAATTCTCTCTGAGGAATTAAAAAAGCAAATGAGAGTAACTCAACACAGGATAAGAAGAAGCATAGTTAGTTCACAGGACCATTTAAGATTATTCTATTTTTCAGGAGGAGAGGAATGTTAGTAATCATCTGTGAACCCAGTTGAATGAATACACATTTTAAAATTTCAACAACACATTTGATAGAAATAGGGCATATAACTTATAACCTAGTAGAGGAAAAAGATGAATAATAATCAATTCAAAATATGCAGAAAAGAACAAATAGAAGCATAGAAAAAATGTTTTAAAAATGTAAAAAAAGAAAGAAGGTAAAAAGGAAATATAAATTAAATTACATTATAAATCTACACTTAACATTGATTATTTTGATGATTAAAAACATGAGAAATGTATTAAAATTAGCCATATTTTAAGAGAGGGAACATAAAAATAAAGACAAATACAAAGACAATATAAAACAAAGTTATGAAAATGACAGTCAAATATAACAAAGCAATTCAGCATTATTAGGGTGAAGATGAATAAATCAAAGAACAAGAAAAAAACAAAAAAAATAGGGTTTCTACTATAATGTTAAAGAATAGAATTAACATCAGAAGTTTAAAATATGTTCTAGTTTCTGTTTCTGTTTCTAGTATGCTGCTTTTTTTTAAGCTTATTTATTTATTTTCAGAGAGAGAGAGAGAGAGAGAGTGAGTGGGGGAGGGCCAGAGACAGAGAGAGAGAGAGACAAAGACAAAGACAATCCCCAAGCAGGCTCTGTGCTATCAGTGCCGAGCTGGTTGCGGGGCTCAAACTCATGAACCGTAGGATCATCACCTGAGCCAGTATTCATTGTCCATGCTTAACTGACTGAGCCACCCACGTGTCCCTGTATGCCTCTTTTGAGGCATATATCCAATGAATCCTACTTATTTTTCCCCCTAAAAATAGATATCTAGATTTTCCTACATGTAAGTTCTCCCACCATGAAAATGAGCATATTCATGTTCCTTTATACATCAATGGGAGATTCTCTGGTGAAAAATGCCCAGTACTGAATTTCTGGGATGTTAATATATGCTACTTAATTTCATGAAGTTCCACAATGTTTTTCTTTTTAGAATATAGCCAGTTTACAGTTCTGCCATGAGCCACTGAATTTTCCCAGATCTCTTACATTAGTATTATCTTTTAGTTTTTGCTAAGCATATCATCTTAAAATGTTGCCTCATTATTGTATTAATCTGAATTTCCATTGGTTTGAATGTATTAGTTTAGTTTTAATTTAATCTGAATTTTCTACTGTAACTTCTTGGCGTATTCATATTCTTTGCTCAATTTCCTATTGTTTTTCCTGTCTCTAGTTGTTTTGCAAAAGTTCCTTCTAAATTCCTGATGCTAATCCCTTGTCAGTTGTAGATGTTGTAAATATCAAAGTCCAAGCTGTCACCCCATCTGTTAACTTTGTTTATGTGCTTCATTGAAGAAAAATCCATGAATCTTAATATTTATATTGCATATATTTAATTTAAAATTTTGAGGATATTTTATCCACTCCAAATTTACAAATTTATAGTCACCATAAAGAGAAAGAATAGATTTCCCTTCACTTCATTCCTCAGTCAGCATCCATGGCTTGATAAAGACAGCATATTTATACCTTTAATTGTTCCATGTATTGTTTTCATACAAAACACTCCCGAAATGCCACAGTCAAGTGTCACCCCAAGCTTAGAAGGCCTTGCTCTATGCTATGAATTTAATGTTTAATCCCAGGGTAAAAATTAACTTGGATAAAATGGGCTGCTGCTAATGGAATATCCAATGGGAGTATTATGTTTTGTGGCTAAGTGGAGTTTATCTGTGAATTTAAGGTACACATAAACCAATGCCATAAACATGAAAATAAGAATAACATAAACTTGCTGACTTCAGTTGCCATATATATGCCAATAACATTGAAATTTATATTTCCAGAATAAATCTAGAAAGACAAGGGGGAACTTCTGCATATAAATATGTTCATCACTGAGGCTTTATTTAAATAAATGAGAAAACCTAGAAAAGAATTACAGAATCTCTTGAACCCAATGTTTCCAAGGTCCCTAAATGATTAGGTAATGACTGGAAAGAGAACCCATGTGCAGCCTAACGTGGTGTGTGTGTGTGTGTGTGTGTGTGTGTGTGTGTGCGCACATGGGTGTAAATGAATGTTGCTGCACTTTATAAATTTGAAACATAATATGTGATGAATTGGCTAAAGTGAAAAGGTAACTATATAAATTAAATCATATTTTTTATCAGCCATGAGGATCTACTTGTCTATTATAGGTACTATAT
This sequence comes from Prionailurus bengalensis, assembly GCF_016509475.1. Taxonomy (NCBI): domain Eukaryota; kingdom Metazoa; phylum Chordata; class Mammalia; order Carnivora; family Felidae; genus Prionailurus; species Prionailurus bengalensis. The sequence continues at coordinate 148,809,560 of NC_057343.1, read as the reverse complement.
CTCTAATACATTTTCTCTATGAATTAGCTGATCCAGGGTTCTTCATGTGGATTTACTTAATGAAGGCTATATGCCATACAAAATCAGGCCTGTATTACCACCCTTAAAAAGGACAGTCTCCTTGTTGTAAGATTTAGCTTCTTGGTCTTTTAGTACATAACTTTCCTTCAGCAAAGATCTAGATTTAACTCCCAAGTTTATTCCGTGAATTCCATTCATTGAAGCAGGAGCTTACAAATTTTCCTGAACCTTGGTTCAGGCTCAAATGAATAAAAATTTGAGCTACATTATACCACCACGGCCTGGATTGTATTCTTTTTTCAGTATAAATAACATACAATATGATATTAGCTTCAGGTTTACAACATATAATTCAACAATTCTATATATTACACAATGCTCACCAGAGTAAGAATAGTCACCATCTGTCACCATACAGTATTATTGCAATATTATTGATTATATTCCCTGTGCTTTCCTTTTCATCTTTGTGACATATTTATTATATAACTGGAAGATTTTTCACCTCTTAATCCCCTTTATCTATTTTGCCCATCCCTCTACCCACCACTTCCCTGGTAGCCACCAATTTACTGTTTATATTTAAGAGACCATTCTTTGTTTAATTGTTTGTTTTGCTTTTTATATTCTACATATAAATTTAATCCTATGACATTTGTCTTTCTTACTGATTTCACTTAGCATGATACCCTCTAGGCCTATCCATGTTGTTGCAAATGGCAAGATCTCATTCTTTTTTAATGGTTGAGCAATATTCCACATTTTATTTATCCATTCATCTATTGATGGACACTTCCATATCTTGTCTATTATAAATAATTCTGCAATAAAACATAAGGGTGCATATATCTTTTCAAATCAATGTTTTTGTTTGCTTTGTTGAGACATATTTTTTTAAAAAGAACAACAAAAAATGATCCATTTTCTTTTATCTGCTTCTTTTCATATATTTCATGAGAATGATTGTGTTGTTCTAATTACATCTAGACTCTTAATTGCCTTTGCAAATGTTTTTCTTCACATCTCTTCAACACATTGGGGGATGGGAAGCTTGTCCATAACTTTTTAAGTTAAGATGAGCAATAGTTTGAGAAACTATCCTGATCTTGATCTTTTGATTATTTTGTTGTTTAAGCACCAACATGTAAACATGTCCACACACGCACATTAAGTTAGGCAAGAGAAAGTGAAATGATTAAACAGTCAAAAGAAACAAATAGCGTTGTGGTTATGGTGAAAATCTAAGAGCAAGGAGAAATGCATTTTGAATTTTGGTGAAATCATAAATGGTTTACAAAAATATAGCAGAAAATTAAAATAAATATTGCTAAAATGTAACATTTAAATCTGGTACTGTTAGTATCCCCATTTGTGATCATTCAAATGAGAATAAAACAAAACAAAAAATCCCCTAAAAGTTTTAATTGTTTAACCTGGTAGAAGATTCAGTCCTAAGAGGTGGGAAGTGGAGTAGGAGCAAGGTTTGTTTCTCTAAATGTGAGCTTCAGTTCTTATCCTTTCCATTCTATACTTGTAATCAGTAAATCGCTGGGCTTGGTGATAATGCATGCATATGGAAAGGACTAATTTATTTTCATGAAGACTATTAATAGGTTGCAAGAGAGAAAAAGTAATTAACTATAACTTCCAGCCTTATAATAACCATAAACTTATTAAAACTCTCCACAGTAATATTTAGAGAATACTGATGCAGTATGTCTTTGAAGATCAAGTTGTACTGGACTTGCATGCAAATATTTAAGAAGTTAATTAAAATATGAATTATTTTTGAACTCTGATTCTGGTTATATAGTAAGAGCACATTCTAATTATTAATGAAGCATCCTAACTTTCTTCTTTTTTCCTAATTAGCATTTATGGTTATGTCTGTTTGAGGCCATCAGAATTCAATGATACTACTAGACACATTGGTATGAATTGCAAAGTTGGAGAAAAAGTTTATTTTAGTACTTTCCTCTTTTTTTCCCAGTAATAAAACTAACAAATTGTCCCTTTACTCTGAGTGCCTTATTTTTATGTTGAAAATGAAATGTGATATTTTTTAAGATTAAATGAAGGTGCTTCCATATTTTTACCCATTTTCAGGATATTAAGAAGTAGATGGAGATCAAGCCAACTACCACAAAAGGATAATTAGTGATTCTAGGTTATTTCATTTGATTACCTTACAGCTCATTGTATTAAATCTTTATGTGTTAGTATCTGTATCAATATTGGAATAAAATTAGGCATTTTACAGATAATCCTGAAATGTCAATACAGATGCATGCACATATAAGTTAGAATAGTTTGGTGCTTTGATGTGTATCAGTACAAAACTTCCAGTATGACTACAGGTCCAAAGATACGTACTATACATTCAGCTAGTCCAGGTGTTAGAAATAATCTGTATTGGGGCACCTGGGTGGCTCAGTTGGTTGAGCATCAGACTTCAGCTCAGGTCATGATCTCACGGTTCATGAGTTCATGCCCCACATCAGGCTCACTGCTGTCAGTGCAGAGCCGACTTTGGATCCTCAGTCCCCTTCTCCATGCCCCTCTCCTGCTTGCATGCTGTCTCTCTCAAAAATAAATAAACATTTGGAAAAAATAATCTATACTAACAAATATTTGTAGAGAGGTCAATAATGAGCATCTGAAATATTTATATTTTTATTTATTTAATGATTTAATTTACTAATGTTTATTTTTATTATTGTCAAGTGTTAGCCAATTAATTAGCGATAAAATTGTGTTTGCATTTATGTCTACATATAGGCAGTAACATAACGGCAAATTCATATCTTTTGTAAATATTTTCATTGCAGACATTTGTACACTTGCACAAATAAAATATTCTCAAAAGAAAATAAAAATTAATGGAATGAGTTGTACATTAACAGTCTTAACCCAGAACAATATCTGTCTTTTACATCTTACCTTGTTATAAACTTTACTACATTCCAAACTGAATTAACACTTGGCAAAAAGTTATCACTAAGAGAGGCCACCAGACATCTACTAAGCAAGAAATACCTGAATTCTCCAACATTGGTGATTGTATTCTGTCAGTTTGATCCACTAACATCATCTGGGAACTCACCATGAGACATTATTATGCTTGATTCTGAAGATTAAAAAATAAATAGAATGTTCCCTGCCCTTGAGACTTTTTTCCTACACAGGGAAAGAAGGAATGAAGGAAGAAAGGAAGAACATCATTTCTAATATGGTCTCAGTTGACAGTATTTTTCTTTGTTGTAAAGGACAGTATTCACATTATTGTCAAACTATAATTGTTAGCCAACCATTTTATTTCACACATAAGAAAATTGATGCTGAGAGACAAACTAATTTTTTCAAGTTCATATGGTTTGCTATTTTTAGGTCCAGAATGAAAAACGTATGTTTTCTATAGATTCCTAAGCATCTCAAGAAAATGTATGATTATAGATCTAGGAAAAGATACCTAGATATGGAAGAACTTGTCCCTTTCTCAGCTGCTTTGACTTTTGAATCTGTAGCTGCTTTGACTTTTGAATCTGTAGCTGGTGTCTTAGCCTTTTCATCTTTTTTCTTGATGTTGCTTAAATATACTATGGCTAAATTCAACTCTGTTGTAGACAACCATGATTTCTTCCTTTTCTTCCTTATCTTTTGTTAGTATTTTTTTTTATTAAATTTTTTTTTCCAATCCATATAAAGTAGTGCTTCTCAAACTTTAATAATCATCTGAATTACTTGGGGTATTAGTGAAATGCAGGTTCTAATTTAGTTAAGTCTGAGAAGACACATGAAATTTTGTGATTTTGATAAATTCTTAAGTGATGTTGATGCTGCTTATCCTAGCCTCATTCTTTAATGATTAGCAAGGCTTTGAAAGGGCAAAATGATATAAATTTGTTATTGCTCTACTTTAAAGGCTGAGTGGTCCTTTCATTCCTTGAGGACATTTGAGATTTGGAATAGTCCACCTTGAGGGAGGCTGCCTCAAAGCAATTAGGTGGATAATGAAGGTTTGTGCATTGTTGTAAAAAAGATCCATATGGATGTAAGGAACAAAGAACACAAATCAGCTATTGAGCTTCCATGATTCCCTTTTCTCAGTGACTATTAGGTTTATTGGCATACATTTAAGATTAAATAGCCAAGAAAAATAACATTTTCTGAGCATCGTTTCTGGTGTTCGGGATTGATTTTAACATGAATAAACTGTAGGATTATGCCTTTGACTAATTTTTCAGCAACATATAGTATTTATTCTGCCAATAAGCATTCATTAAGCCCAACTACATGGGAGTGCATTGCCCTTATTGCTATATAAGCAAAAACAGCTAGTGGTGTCACTATCTCCGGCAAGTTACAACACAAAATAAGCTACTGATTTGACAATGACCTAGGAATTTTATGTTTGTCTCCATATTTGGTAGCAAAATAATTTCATTTACATATTTTCTGAATTATTATAATAATAATGGTGGTTGTATAAATATAAATCTTGCAACATGTCTTCTTCACGCCTCTAAAACAGAAAAATAAAATAAAAATAAGAACAAATAAAACTATAGATATCCATTCATGCTATTAGGATAAATATAAGAGGCCATCCTCAATTTACCTTTGCTCTAAGTGAAAAAATAAATAGCACATTCCACCAAGCTACTGGCCATGCTCCATCATATGTACTTATGGAAAACAAGAAAACATCCTGATCAACATTTTCAGGAAACTCAAATGTAATTGTGGGCAAAGAATTTCATAAACAGAAAAACTGTTTCTATCAAGGTTACATGAAAAGATTAAATATGCAAGAGGTCAAGGAATTGTGTACTCATTAGCCCTTCCTGAGGAATCTGTTAGAAGATGAACTTCATCCAATCAAGAGAGAATAGGGGCAATAACAACAAAAGGACTAACATTAGACATTTTGTATACTTAATTCTAGATTAAAGACTAAAAGGAATGTATGAATGGTGTTGGAATAAAATGCTTTATATGATGTATGTCACGTGTATCTTACAATATAGTGCTACAAATAAGGAAAGGAAATAGGGCAAGAAAAAATTAGCATATATTTATTGATTGTGGTACTAGCATTAGGTATACTGATTAAGGACACCATTAGAGTGCTCATTTCAGCAGTACATATACTAGATTGGAATAATATAGAGATTAGCATGACTCCTGTGCAAAGATGACACACAAATTTGTGACGTGTTCCATAAAAAAAAAGAAAATCTTTGAAAGAGAATAAACCCACACTGGATTATAACATAGACATTACATGATTAAAACACGTGGTTCTGATGCATGAAGAGTCATGCTAACCAGAGAAACAAACGTTCAGAGTTACACTAAAAATATATGACAGTTTAATATGAGATGAGGGTAGCATCTCAAATCTTTTGGGAAACAAGAGGCTTTTTAAATAATATTATTTGGATAGTTGGCTGGTCGTTTGACAAGGATAAAATCAGATCCAAATCTCACACCATTGCACAAGGCTAAATATTTAGAGTTCAGAGCTCTAAATATAAAAATATGAAACCAAATAAGTTTTTGAAGAAAATGTAGGTGAATTCCTCTTTGACTGTGCAGAAATGCTTTCTAACTACGAGTAAAAATGTAGATGCATAAAAAAAGATGGACAAATTATACTTAATAGACATAAACTGCATGCCTAAAATGCCGTAGAAAAGTAATGATACTAAGAGGATGAAATGATAGTAACAGAATGAAAAAACAAACAAGCTACAAATTAGAAGGAAATATTTGCAGATAACATATCTGAAAAAGGACTTTTATCCAGAATATTATAAAGAAGTCTCAAAAATCAATAGTAAGAAAACAAATGACCCAGTTAAAAAAAAATCAGAGACTTGAGAAACTTCATCAGATAGGACATATGGAAAGCAATTAGGCATATGAACCAAGTTCAATATTCTGAGCTATTAGGGAAACACAAATTAAAACCATAATGAGATACTATTCCACACCTAATAGAATAGTTAAAATGAAAAATGCTAGTAACACCAAGTGTGGGTGAGGATGCAGACTAAATGGGATTTGGTGTAAAGTGATGATAGGTAAGCAAAATGGTGTAGTTACTTTAGACAGTTGTGGCAGTTTTTTATATAGTTGAACTAATTGTACTTCTCAGAAATTCTACTCATATATTTGTTCTAAAATAATGAAAACCTATGTTTACACAATCACTTGTACACCAATGTTTATAGCTGCTCTTTCATAATCTCCAAAACCTGGAAATAACACAGATGTTCTTCAGTGGGTGAATGGGTCAGTGTCCCCTGGCACATCCACCCACCAGAATATTAATCAGAAATACCAGTGAATAAACTTGATATGCATAAATAGTTTTGATAGTTTTTATTACACTGATGAGAGATGCTAGTTTCAAATTGTTAAAAACTATATGCGTCATTGACACGACATTCTCACAATCACAAAACTATAGTCAGGGAGAACAGATGCGTGGTTGCCAGGGTGAGAGAGGAGAGGATGTGACTGCAAAGGGGTAATACCCAATAGATTCGGGGCTGGTGTTTATTACAGTGGTGTTTATAAAAGAATTGTACACAAAATATCTTAAGTTTACTGTGTTAATATAAAAAGAAGTAGAAAAAATACCCGAAAAACTTGAAAACATACGGATATTTATAAAGTGGAGGAAATCCCAAGGGATGTGTTAGTCACCTTTTTCAAAAAAGGTGAGGCGGAAAGACTATCTTCAGTATAGCACTCTTTATAGAAAATGAGATCTAAAATATATATATATATAACACGGACGCCTGGGTGGCTCAGTCGGTTAAGCTTCTGACTCCTGCTCAGGTCATGATCTCGCCATTTATGAGTTCGAGCCCCCTGTCAGGTTCTGTGCTGACAGCTCAGAGCCTGGAGGCTGTTTCGGATTCTGTGTCTCCCTCTCTTTCTGCCCCTACCCCACTGGCACTCTGTCTCTCTCTCTCAAGGATGGATAAACATTAAAAAAAATATTTAAAGGGGCGCCTGGGTGGCTTAGTCAGTTAAGCATCTGAAGTCATCTCAGACTGTGATCTCACAGTTTGTGGGTTCGAGCCCGCGTCGAGCTCTATGCTGACAGCTCAGAGCGTGGAGCCTACTTTGGATTCTGTGTTTCCCTCTTTCTCTGCCTGTCCCATGCTCATGCTCTGTCTCTCAATAATAAAATATAAACGTTACATTTTTTTTGAATAAAAAATAATTTAAAAAATATATACCATTTATTTGTATAGGAAGAAACACAGCAAGGATAAACCAGAATCTAAGGAGATATTTTTCTTTCCATGACAGGATGGGTGAGAATGGCACATCTAATACTAGAATGACAGTGTTTGTACAGTTGACCATTTGGAATCATGTTACTATTTCATGTACCCATAAAGTGCCTCACTAAAGCCAACAAGGATAGTAAAAGTTTTAAATTGCATGTATCATACTGTAAGTGTAGAAAAGCACAGTATAAATGAGAAATATTAAGATATGTTCCCTACTGCTTTAGCGAACTCTTTTTTTACCTAAATAACCTTTATAGATGATTGCTTTCATATTTGCAAAGGGGAAAACCTGTAATATTGTAAATACTGCCAATAACAGTCCTTATCTATACCAATCAAATAGCAATCTTAGAACTCTCCACTCAGCCCTTAAAAGTTAATAAGGCACCCTGAAAATTACTAGCTAAGTTTTTGACTACAAGAGGAGAGAATATCTAATACTATAATTTATTTGGTTTAATACAGATTTTGTAGCCACGTTTCCCACAATGTCTCAGGTATTATGCTTTGTAAAAGAAGATACTGCCTTACTTTTTGCGGTACACTGAAGCATTTACAAAAGGACATAAAAAGAAATAAAATTTGATGTGATGTTAATATTTAAGCTCAGAAAAAACAATTTAAAAACCCCTGATATTTCTTAGATAAGACTATTAATGATATTAACTGAATTATTTATACCATTTTTCTATGTAATAGTTACTTTTATTTTTCTATAATCAATTCTATGCATAAAACTTTTTGTCTAGTTTCTTGCTCACTCTTATTCCTATTAAAAGATATCTAGTTAACAAAGCATAATACATTATTCATTGCATTATCCAAATGGAAATTAATGTTAAATTATGGAGATATTTTATTCAAACTTCAAAGGATTAGCCAAGCAATTAATTACATTAAATATAAAATTTATTACCTCCCATGCCTCCTTCTAAATATCTGCATGTGATTAAATTCTGAGGGATTTTCTCTGTCCTTAAAACCTGGAAAATATGCCAAAAAAAAAAAAACCCTCAGCTATTGTTCTCTTAAATTGTAATAAAAAACAGGTTCAAGGCTCTGAGTTTTAAAAGCTTCTTAGAGAGATAAAACAATAATTACAGAGATGAGGCAAATATAATTCTGGCATTTAATAGCAATAACGAGAATAAAAATCAAAATTAAAATCAAAATTAAAGACATGTCTAAACCTCAGGACATGTTTAAGGGCTTTTAGTAATTAATTTAAAAATAAATGCTAGCAATTGAAAACAAAAGAAAACAAAATAACAACAACAAAAGCAAACATTACCTAGCATCAAAAAGTTAGGAAAATCTTTGACCAAAGGAATTTTAAGACATCAAAGATTTATGGGAATATTTTTATTCCCATATCTAATCTTTCATATCTAATCTGGAAATACATATCCAACATGGATTACATTTTTTAGACAGCATCTTTGTGTGAACATTAATGAGTGTTGTCAAGTCTTTAGCTTCTCAGGAGCGCTGTATCCAGCAGGATCTGGGACAAAGCCTCACTTATAGATTAAAATGCCTTAGGTTAGTCCACCCTTCCCAAGCATTGGCTGTCCTGCAAAATTAATTCTAACATTTTTAACTGAAATTTCATGTATGTTTGCAATTTTAAATGATGTTGTTAATGGAGGACAGGTCTTTTTTACCCCTCCCATTTAATCCTGTGATTTTTCTGGATTGTCGATTTTTCTTCCACACATTCACAGTGCAGTACTTTATTCCTGTTTTAAAATCTAATTGTTATATTTCTGAAGTGAGATTTTTCTTTCTCACATTTTCTTTTTCATATCTACTTTTAATACTGGCCCTTCTTTGTCACATTTATTTGAAGTTCCTCTGCAATACATATCTTTCCAAAATCTAAAAAAACATTCTGAAGTTTATCTTAAAATGGATTGAACACTTAGTCTCTTCTGAACTCCCTCAGTTTCAAAAGAGAATTAATCAGTTTCAAGTAGAAGATACTAATTACTTCGCTTTTCTAACATGTGCAGATTCCATTTGTATACACAAATATAGGATTCAGTTAATTACTGTAATATTTTATTGAGTGCTATCCTGTGTATTATGTTATAATTATAGTTATACGATGGCTAATTCTTCTCCTGTGTTATTCAGAGTTCTATTCTGTATGCTCTTTTAGGGACTCTAAATACTTTCTTGAGTTCACACTACATTTTACACTAAAAGTCCCACGAAGCATCTGATGTAAAGAGATTCAGGTAAAATAAATGAATGGCTTAAAATTATTTAACTTACAGGAATTTTTAAAAGTGGTAAAGCCAGGTGTTTATTTAAGGGAGGGTGATCTCCACAGTATGTGGAACTGAGTGAGCTGCACAACATCCAACACTTTCCACATTTACATGTAAGTTGTGGACGGTAATCACAGATTCTAGGATTTATGTTAATGAGCACAGAACGGTTCTACAAATATCAGGAAGATTCAATTTTATTATTTAATCCCTGATTACTAAACAGGAAGTATTTAATACATTTTAGTTTAGAAAGTGATTAATATGTTTATTTCAGCTTCACGAAGTATCATAACCGAAGAGATTTCTGCTTAATTTTTTAAGAAAACCAAGACTTTTTGGGGCGCCTGGGTGGCGCAGTCGGTTGAGCGTCCGACTTCAGCCAGGTCACGATCTCGCGGTCCGTGAGTTCGAGCCCCGCGTCAGGCTCTGGGCTGACGGCTCGGAGCCTGGAGCCTGTTTCCGATTCTATGTCTCCCTCTCTCTCTGCCCCTCCCCCGTTCATGCTCTGTCTCTCTCTGTCCCCCAAGAAATAAATAAACGTTGAAAAAAAAAAAAAAAAGAAAACCAAGACTTTCACTCTAACTCAATTATAGCTCATTGAAATTTATTTTATATTCCTTCATTTATTCATTTATTCAACAAATATGTAAATAGTGTTAGGCATTAAATCCTTTGTTAAATCTACCTTGATCTTTTTCTGAACACTTTGCAAGAAAGATCCATGGTTTTGCCTGCAAAATGTCAAACTTCTACATGATTAACACAAAACAGCATAGTACATTGAGCTTTCTGGTTTCCAAGGAGTGGTAAGATATCATTAGTATGATAAAGTTCTCCTATTTATTGTCAGTTCCTTTGAGTACCACGTTTGCGTGACTAGGTATGTCTGACAGAATGAGGATAGTTTGGTCAATTCTTATAGTGAATAGAAAGTTCCTATGAGTATCCTTAAGGTATCTGAGAAGATACTTGCCAACATTGTCCTCTGCTAGAATTCCTATCATATAGAGGATGAGGGAGGCATGTTAATGTGACAAACACATCTGGATATATTTATTTTATTAACAAAGATTCATTTACCTTTTCAACAATTTATTCAGTGGACACTGCCCTCAGGAAATTAATAGTTCATGCATTTGTTTCAGACCAAAACTTAACCACACATGGAAGAGACATCTCCTATTTCCATCTACTCAACATTCTTTTTCTTTTTGAGAAATATCTGTAACTACATCTATCTATATCTATATCTAATCTCTATGTTCTTGGGTCGTCTGCAATTTTTCCTATCTCATCTCCATAAGAGATGCACCTACAACTCAACCCCCTTAATCAGGATCATTATGCCTGCCTTGTCACAGGAATTGTTAACTCTGAGATGGAGACATAACCCAAATCTGGACAAGACACAGAAGCAGGGTTCAGACCCATCATTTATGAAGCTAAATCTAGCCATTTCTGAAGCCACATTGTGTATGTGGATTTTCTGTTGTCTAAAGCAAAAAATTGTCAGGTGAACTTAAACTAGTTTGGGTTAATAACTTCTGTTATCTGCAACAGAATGTTCACACATTTATGTAAGGTAACGTTTTCTGATTACAACATAAGTCATACTTGTAAAAAAGATCAGACAATGAAGTCCTATATTATGAAAAAAGGGGGGGACCTCAAAATTATCAGTGGTGTGTGCGTGTGTGAGTGCATGTAAAAGAAAAGGCAGGGGCTGGGAGAGAGAGAGAGAGTTGGTACTCTTTAGTAATAAATTCACTCAGGATAGTTATGATTTTAAATAAAATAACATAATTACAGTATGCGAATGATATATATAAAATCAACATATATAACATCTATAACATTATATAATATATGATATTACATATGTAGGACATATGGGTCGTCTGTATTTTTTCCTATCTTGTCCACATAAGCGATGCACCCACATCTCAACCCTGCTTAACCAGGATCATTATGTACGCCTCGTCACAGGAACTGTTAACTCAGACATGGAAAATCAGACTCCTATATACCAATACAACCACAATTAAACGCAAGAATACCAAAGATTTACTGAAAGAAGGGGCTGTCTTATTTTGGATCTGGAATTCTTTATTAATATAGATTAGTAATGTTAATGCTGTATGTTGAAATTAAAACACCTCCAAAATAAATGCTTTATTTTTGGAAACATACAAGGGAAAATATACATTTCCTCAGGAGAGCCGTTTATTTTATATTGAGAAAAAATATAAAAGGAATTTCATAAATGTTTGCTTAGAGGTCAATAATTTAAACTTACAACATGACAGAAGGTAATGTGTTTACTAATCATAACACTGCAGGAATATTAATCAAATGTGAAGAAATAAAAAAATTTGGTGACAACCATATGGTACATTGAGAACAAGTTTTCCAACTGTTGCAGGGAGGGGGGAAGTGCCTCTAAGAGACAACATAATTAAAAGTGAGAAGAATGTCCTTCTACTGCAAAAAGCAATCTCTAATAACAAAGAGAATCCCATATAATTGCAGGAAAGAATTATAAAATAATTGAGGATAAATGTGCTCTGCAGAGAGATATGGAGAATAACATAGCATTTTAGCAAATGTCACTTAGAAAGCAAATATGGAAAACCATTAAACAAAATGAATAAATGTTAGCAACTGAAAAAAAATTACACAATATTCTTATATGTATAGTAGTAAAAGCACAAAATACTAGAAAGAAAACTAAACCACTCAAATAAGGAATAACTGAAGCCCCCATGTAATTATTTTTTAGTCTTTGAAAAATAAATAAGTCTACCAATTTGTATTTAATAGATAATTTTAAATGCAGGAAAATTTTTGATCATTTTCAATATCAAATGTTGAAAAGAAACGCATTTGATATATATCGCAAGACTAAGAAACTTGCCTCCTTTCCAAGTTACGATTTTATATGAAGTGAAATATAATGAAGATAATGTATTCCTAAGTGTATATATTGTGTACTTTGATTGTATATCTATTTTTTCCACATTAATTTTGCTAATTCTCTGAAAATACCTTGGAATAAGACCTTTATGTTTGTGAAGATTACTGTATAATAGTGATAGAAAATCCACATAATAGGATGTATACAGAATGGTATCCTGGCATCCAGTGGGTATAGACCAAGGATGCTGGTGAACATCATACAATGCATAGAACACCCCTTAAAATTAAAAAAAAATAAATAAAATTAAAAAAAAAAAACCTGTCTGATCCAAAATCCCAAGGCTTAGAAATGTTATTTTAGATGAAGAAACTGAGACATTGAAAATGTTTGCCTAAGGTCACCAGCAAGTAATAGCAGACTTTTTCCTCTCACCCCTTTCATTTCTCTCTGAGAATTCAGTTCAATAAATAGTCTTTTCAATTATATCTAAAAATTAATACCTTCACTTCTCTTCTGATATATACTCCATAAAATTTTCCATTTTGGTAATAGCAAATATTCGAAGACTCGTTTTACAGGCTTGATTCAAGAACTGCTTAAGCAAAACATGTATTTTTAATGTAATTATGTTTCATGTGTCAGTATTGTCATACTTTATTTTTCCTGATCTGAGAGTACATTATCTTTAAAAATAATTTAAGTTAGGCATATTATTAATTTTTCTTATGTACATACTATTTTGTTAATTTATGTTTTGATACCTTCTCAGCTAGTAATGCCTCCTTAATTTAATACCCAAAGTATATCACATTTTATGTAACTTTTGTTCTTGGATTTTTTTCTCCCACAGTAAACCACTAATTTATTAAGGAAATGAGTTACCTGTCAAACCTTTGATTTGTTTAAAGTTTGTTAAATTCTGAAAACTTTTCCATATTTATTTTTCATCAGTGATTGTTCATTATTAAGAGTAAATGCCAGTGTGTAGGATTTGGGTGAACATCAGTAGTTGGTAATTGATATTGACTTCATGGGATTTGACTTAGAACTGACTTCTATTTGGATGATTCAACCCTGAGAGACAGAAACAAATTGCTCTTTAGTGTAATACAGTGTAAAATGTTGGGTATATGATGAAGGGGCTCTGTCTACACTTGTCAGATATTCCTACAGAATTTTGGACTTTTATAAAGAAATGTTTAGATTTATATAATTTCAAACAACATATTTGGTCAGATAATAAGCCTGTGATTTAGTGGAGGAAAAATCTTACCCTTTTAAAAAAATGGGGCAGATTGTCTGCAGAGTGCTGCTAGAAAGAACCATTCTAATGCATTAGGTAGAGATAAATATGAATTGTCAGTGTATCGTTGAAAGATCTTGAACTGATAAATCAAAGTTTTATTGCTTATGTTAAATTTCAAAAACGAGCCCTTATTTTTTGTTAGGATTATATAAATAATAGTTTATTATATAATACATTAAAATAATTACATTTGTTTATATATTTCTATCGAACACATTTATTTACTTGCAAAACCGAAGAGGACACTGAATACATTAGTTTAATACTCATTAATTCATTTACAATTATATAGGAAGATGGTTTTATTCACTCATTATTTCACAAAATGTATTTTAATGGTTACATAATACTCAATATAATTCAATTGTATTGATGTACTATGTTTATTTAAACTTTTCTTTGTTAATAGTATTTATTTCACTTCCAGTTATTTTCTCTTAATATTCAGTAAATATTTTTTTCAAATGTACTTTTCCCTTTTTTAAATTTACAGAGGTTGGAATTGCTGGGTAAATATTTTTAAACTAATACACCATTTTTTTCTCCACCATGAGAATTTAATAAATATTTGCCTTTGATTTGTTAGTTTTTTTCCATACAGTTAGCTGTCATATTCATCTGAAAATTGTTTTCATATTGAATATAAATTCAAAGTATACTTAATATATAATTTATATTCTCAGAAGCAATATTAAATTAACAATTCTTCATCCGCTGATCCAAATGAGACTTAAATACAAAACTCTAATTCATACACCATTATCATTATGTTTGATTAATATAGTGTTTTTAAAAACAGGTTTTTATAGCTTATAATACTTCTCTTACTAACTTTATTTTTCAAAAATTTCTTCAGAGTTGTTACACAGTTTGCATCAAATGACAGATGGTTATCATTATAAGGTTTTTCCATAAATTGAAATTGGGTTTTAATTGAGTTTGCATTAATCTGTACTTTTATTGAGGGAAATGTTTATCTTTAGAATGTTTTCCAAGATAGGATATTTATTGAATAAATTATTCTTAATGCTTCATGGTAAAGTTTTATATGATCCTTCACATAGGGCTTACGTTTCTTACAATTTAATTACTGGATACTATTATCATGAATTGACTTTATGCTAGTCCCCATTCCTAAATGCAACACATTTAATCATCACTATTGCTCCTTGGTGCCTGTATTACTACTATCTCATTTTACTGCTGTGAAAACAGAAAACTGAATGATTTTTGAAACCATCTAAGGTCATGGAACTACAATGTGATGGAGACACTATGATATATTTTTGTAATAAAATTACATACCAGAGATGCCTGGGTGGCTTAGTTGGTTAAGTGTGTTAAACTCTTTATCTTGGCTCATTTCATGATTTCATGGTTCATGGGTTTGAGCCTAGTGTCAGGATCTGTGTTGACTGTGTGGAGCCTGCTCGGGATTCTCTCACCCTCTGTCTCTGACCTTCCCCTGCTGGTGTCCTCTCTCTTTCTCTCTCTCTCTCTCTCTCTCTCTCTCTCTCAAAATAAATGAACTTAAAAAAAGTACATACCATATAAGTATATGTTGTACATTATCTGTGATACCTATTTATGTATTTGTTTTATATATATATATATATATATATATATATATATATATATATATATTCTAATGTTTCACTTATTTGGAAGTTAATATGAGAGATACATACAAATATATAAATACATAGATACACACAGACACTTATGTTCACACGCAGGTATGCTTTCAATTGTTTGTTATTGGTGCATAAGAAACCTGTGTTTTTATCTTGTATACCAGTGTTAAAGTTTAAACTGTATCCTCAAAAAAGATACATTGAAGTACTAACTCCCAGAACCTGTGAATGCGACCTTATTTGGAAATAAGATCTTTGCAGATACAATGAAGTTAAGATGAGTCCATGTTAGTTGAGAGACCCTAATCCAAAAACGGGTGCCTTTATAAGAAGAGATAGAGATTGGAGTTGACCAAAAGCCAGGGACACCTGAGGCTATCAGAGCTGCAGAAGGCAAGGAAGGATCCCCCCGTAGAGGTTTCAAAGGAAGCATAACCCTAACCAACCCTTTGTTTTGAACTTCAGCCTCCAGAACCTTTAGACATTACATCTGCCTTGTTTTATGCCACCTAGCTTGTGAGATTTTGTAATAGCAGCCCTAGGAAATCCATGTAGCCATATTAATCTCATATTAGTACTAATCATTTTCATTTGATTTTAGTATATTTAAACAACACTTTCTGTGAAACAACTGAAATTTATTCTCTTTTAATATATGTGTCTGAGTGTATTAGCTAATACTTCAACCACACATTTTGATCATTACAATGATATTATACTTCCTTAGTCTTCACTATAATGAAATTCATTTAGTGTTGCACAGGTTGCTCATTTGCTTTATTATTTTTAAAACTTGTTAAGAGAGATTAATCCTATTACTGGATCATCTAAATTCTGGTAAGTAATATTTTAAATTTGATCAATGCTTTTTTAACATCTACTGCAATGATAGTAATTTTTTCCTCTTTATATTAGATATGTGTATGTCTACAATATCAACATATTTTTATTGTCCAACTATTATAATGCATAATTTTATTTACTAGATTTTATATATGATTTCCACAACTCTCTCCAATAATTGCCCTTAAAAAAAAGATTTTACTGTTTAACTATTTTAGGCTTACAATAAATTGAGTAGATAATAGAGAGTTACCATATACCCTCAACTTATTTCTCCTACTATTAGCATATTAGTATAGTGCACTTGTTAAAATTAATGAACCCATATTGATGTACAATTATTAATTAGAGTCCATATTCCATTCAGATTTCCTTAGTTTTGACCTAACATCATTTTGTTTTTGTTGTTGTTGCTGTTTCTTATTTTTTTAAGTTTATTTATTTATTTTGAGAGAGAGAGGCAGAGAGACAGGGAGAGAGAGAGAATTCCAAGCAGGCTCTGCACTGTCAGCACAGAGCCCCACACAGGGCTTGAACAGTGAGATCATGACTTGAACCATAACCAAGAACTAGACGCTTAACTGACCGAGCTACCCAGGCATCCCAGGACATTTATTTTTTTTAAGATTTCATCTAAGATAGCAGGTTGCGGGTAGTTGTTGTGCCTCCTTTAACCCATCTTGGGTGTGATAGTTTCTCAGAGTTTCCTCATTTTTGATGACTGTGACAAATTTGAGGAGTCAAGGTACTTTGTGGAATGCCCCTTTGTGCTTTGTGCATTTTTATCATGATGAAACTGAGGTTGAGTTTTTGCAAGAAAAACCATAGAGATAAAGTTGCATTCTCATTGTATTGTATCAAGGATCCGTGTTACTTCAAGACTTATCACTGTTAATGAGAACCTTGATCATCCGATGGCAGTAGTGTTAGTCATATTTCTACAAGATGAGGGTGCTCTGTTCTCCTGCCTTTCCATCCCTTAACACTTTGGAAGGAAGGCAAAATGGGCAATAGGGTTCACTGTTTGTGATGTAAAGTTCTATGTATGTGTTTTGAATAATACCTAGTGACAATTATCCATTATTAAAGTGTCAAAAATAGTTTACAACACTACAAAATTACTTGTGCTTTACCAATTCAACTCACCAGTCCTCCCCTGAACCGCTGGCAATCACTGACCTTTGTATAACTTTATAATATAGTTTTGTATATTAAAGAGTGTTATATAACTGAAATCATACATTTTGCAGGCTCTTTGGAGTAGCTTCTTTTGCTTAGCAATATATATTTAGGATTTATGCCTGTCTACTTGTGGATAGATAACATTTCATTTTATCACTGAATAATGTTCCTTCACCTGGTACATTTTGAATTACCACTAGCAACACATAAGAGTTCCTGTTGCTTCACATCCTCACCAGAAATTTGTATTGTCAGGTTTCTGGATTTTAGCCATTCTAACAGGTGTGTAGTGATTCCTCATTGTTGTATTAATTTGCAATTCCCTAATCACAAATGATATTGAGCATTTTTCATATGTGTGTTTGTCATCTGTATATCCTGTTTGGCGAGGTGTCCATTCAGCTCTTCTGCCTACGTTAGAATGGAGTTGTGTACCTATTCTTGAGCTTAAGAGGTTTTGTACATTTTGAATGCAAGACCATTATCAGGTATGTTTTCTCCAAGTCTGTGGCTTATCTTTTCATGCCTTTTTAAAAAATGTTTATTTATTTATTTTGAGAGAGAGAGAAAGAGAGAGTGCACATGCCTATGTGAGCAGGGGACGGACACAGAGAGAGGGAGATAAAAAATTCCAAGCAGGCTCCATGCTGTCAGCACAGAGCCCAACACAGGGCTCTATTCCTGTGAACTTTGAGACCATGACCTGAGCTG
The DNA here is from genome assembly GCF_016509475.1 of Prionailurus bengalensis. Taxonomy (NCBI): domain Eukaryota; kingdom Metazoa; phylum Chordata; class Mammalia; order Carnivora; family Felidae; genus Prionailurus; species Prionailurus bengalensis. The sequence continues at coordinate 148,791,357 of NC_057343.1, read as the reverse complement.
AAATCAAGAGTCAGTCACTTAAGGGACTGAGCCACTCAGGCACCCTGCTTTTCATGCTCTTAACAGTGTCTTTTGCAGAGCAGAGATTTTAATTTTCAATAATATCTAAATTATCAATGTTTTCTTTCAGGAATCATGTTTTTGGTTTTCCATCTTAAAACTTTTCACCAAAACCAGGTCATGTAGATTTTCTCCTGCTATCTTCTGTAAGTGTTATTGTTTTATGTTTTTCATTTGGATATATGATCCACTTTTAGTTAATTTTTGTGTAGGTCTGTATCTAGATTCTTTTTTTCTTGTTTCATGTAGATGTCCAATTGTTCCAGCACTATTTGTTGAAATATTATTCTTTGTCCCTTGATTTGCCTTTGTTTCTTTGTCAAAAAAAAAGTTTACTATATTCATATGGGTCAATTTTTTTAACTCTCTATTCTGTTTCATTTATTTGTGTGTCTATTCTTTCATCAGTATCATGCCGCCTTGACTGTTATAGCTTTGTAATGTAAATACTGAATTTGGGTAATGTGAGTTCCCTAACTTTGTTCTTCATCAGTAATGTATTGGTTATTTTCAGTCTTTGGTCTTTTCATACAAAGTTCAGAATTTGTTGGTATCTAAAAAAATAACTTCTTAAGGTTATGATCATAATTTAAATGAGTCTATAGATTAATTTGGAAAGAATTAATATCTTTACAATTTTGAATTTTCCAGTCCCTGAAAACTAAACATCTCTCCATTTATTTGAATCAGCTTTTATTCTAGTCATCATGATTTTGCTGTTTTCTGCATATCGATGTTGTACATATTTCACTACATGTATATTTAAGAATTTCACTTTTTTTGGTAGTGTAAATTGCATTTTTTAAATTCAGATTGAAATTGCTGATTACTCACATATGGGAAAGCGTCAATTTATGGATATTAAACTTGCATTTTGTGGCCTTGGTATATTTATTAATTAGTTGCAGAAAAATTTTCTAGGTTCTTTGGGATTTTCTACGTAGATAGTTTTATCATCTTTGAACAAAGATAGTTTTACCTTTTCCTTTCCAATCATATACCTTCCTTCTTAGTGCACTGCCTGGGACTTCTGTTGTGATGTGCAATTGGAGTATGGGGAGGGTGATCCTTATCTTGTTTCTTATCTTTGTAGATCATGTGTTTTGATATGATCATGTGTTTTCTCTTCTTTATTGTATTGATGTGGTGGTTTACATTAATTGGATTTTAAATATACAACCAACCTTGCAACCGACATTATTTGGAATAATTCCTACTTGGTTATGGTAATTCTGTTTATATATTGTCAGATTCAATTTGCTGAGGTCTTGTTGAACATTTTGCATCTATGTTTTTGATAGATGTTAATCTATAGTTTTTGTTTGTTTGCTTGTTTGTTTGTTTTTGTAATGGTTTTTATATGGTTTTGCTCAGGGTGATGCAGACCTTAGAGAATGAGTTAGGAAGCATTTCTTCTCCTTCTGCTTTCTAGAAATAGTTGTGTAGAAGGGTACCATTTCTTTTTAAATAGTAGACTTCTCCAGTAGAACCGTAATGCATTACTTTTTTTTTTTTGGAAGGTTAATTATACTTTCAGTTTCTTCAAAATATGCAGCCCAATTCAATTTATTTATTTATTTACTTATTGCGTAATTTTTGGTAGTTTGTACCTTTCAATAAAATGGTCCATTTTATATAAGTTGTCAAATTTGTAGGCACATAGTTGTCCATGATACTCTTTTTTACCATTTTTATTAATATATTCAAATCATTACTATTTAAAATGATTATTGATATTGTTGGATTGTATCTATTTGTAATTTGTTTATTGCACTTGTTATCTTTCATTTTCTTTCTCTATTTACCTGCCTTTTATGATTTTAGTTGAAGGTTTTATAGAATTTCATTTTCTGTCATCTGTTTCGATATTGATTACGCTCTTAAAAAAAGAAAAAGTGCCCTATAGTTTGTAGTATATATTTATGATTAATTTAAAGTCACCTTCAAATACTGAAGTGTTCACATGTACCTTATAAAAGTATCCCAAGTTTTTTTCCTCTCATTTCTGATAAGGCTGCTGTCATCCATTTCACCAATCCAATATATTGTTGCTATAATTACTTCTAAAACAGTGAATTTTAGAACAGTTAAGAACACAAAAAATATTTTATTTGCTTTCATTTGTTCTTTTCTTGATGCTCTTCCTTTAAATATGTAGATTTGAGTTTCTAATCTATATCATTTTTTGTTTTACTGAAAACTTTCTTTAACAATTCTTGCAAGGCAAACTTTCTAGCAATGAATTTCTTCAGTTTTTTTTAAGAAATTCTTTCTTTGTCCTTTGTTTTTGAAGAATAATTGTGCTCGATGTCATATTTTAGGGTGGCAGAGTTTTACTCTTTCAACATGTTCTACTTTCCTTTGCTTGCGTAGTGACAAGATGTCCAATATAATTGTTATACTTGTTATATAATAATGCAGTTGTTATACTCTGTAGTAAGATCCCTGCCCTCTAAATTCTTTCAAGATTTTTTACTTTGTATTTGATTTCTGCATTAGATTATGGTCTACTTAGATGTCTTTGGTTTTTTTCTGTTTCTCCTATTGTTTTCGTAGCTTCATGGATCAGTGGTATGGAGCCTGTTATTAATTGTGGAAAATCTTTAACTATTATTACTTCGAATATTCCTGCTGCTCCATTCTCTCTGTCTTCTTCTGACATCCCAGTCACCATGTATGTTACATCTCATATCGTCCCACAGTTCTTAGAATTTGGTCTGGCTTCTCTTACCTTTTTCTTTCTTTCTTTCTTTCTTTCTTTCTTTCTTTCTTTCTTTCTTTTTTCTTGCATTTCAGTTTTTGAAGTTTTCACGGACATATTTCCGTGATCACTAACTTTTTTTAATGTCTATTACTTATTTGTGTGTGTGAGAGAGAGAGACAGAGAGAGAGAGAACCAGCTGGTGAGGGGTAGAGAGAGAGAGGGACACAGAATCCCCAGCAACTGTCCGCACAGAGCCCAATGCAGGGCTTGAACTCAGACCCGTGAGATCATGACCTGAGTCTAACTGAGCCACCCAGGTGCCCTCATGATCACTTACTTGTGTCTAAGTCATTTTCAGTTTACTGATAAGCCCATCAAAGGCATTCTTCATTTTTATAATAGTGTTTTTTATTTGTACCATTTCCGTTTGATTTTTTCTTAGATTGTCTACTTCTCTGTTTATTTTGCCTATCTATTCTAGTGTCTCTTCTTTTCCACTACATCCCCTAACATATTAGTTATAATTATTTAAAATTCCCTGAGTGATAATTCCATACCATTATGATTCTAATGCTTGCTTCATCTCTTTAGACTATAGTTTTTCTTGGTTTATGACACATCTTCTTATCTGTTTGTTGAAAGCCAAACATGATTTATCAGGTAACAGAAACTGAGATAAATCAACCTTTAGTAGAAGGGTTTATGTTAATTTTCATAGGAATTGGATAGTGTTTAATGTTGTCTGAGGCTGTAGGGATCGGAAACTTCAAATAGGGTCCTCATTCTGATCCACCGATTGTGTTTAGATTTCACTAACAACTTCCCCTTAAATAGTCTGTGTGCCTTATGGCTCTTTCAGCTGTGATCTTTTGTTATTTTACTGGAAACATGTTGATGTGGTAATAAAGTGTACAAGAGGATGAGCATATAATCACATGACAGAATGTCAGTCTCTTGGTGTGCCTCTGTCTCTGGGCATGACTTTCACAAGTGTTTCTTAGGTTTTTTCCTCCCCTTGTGCCTCTGTCTCTGGGCATGACTTTCACAAGTGTTTCTTAGGTTTTTTCCTCCCCTTAGGTGAGACAGGAAGGCCAGAGTGACTGGACTTATAAAAATCTTATTCTTAAGTGTAATAAAGCTGTATTCTTTTTCCCTGGAGAGTAAGTCTTTTCAATGGAGAATAACTTGGCTGTATTTTAAAGGGGTGATTTTACATTCCCCTTGCCAGATCTATAAGGGAACTTTTCTCTGATCTTCAACATGAGAACATGATAGTGTTTCTAGAAGTGAAACCCATGAAAGTGGGGGCCCCCCTAAGACTGAACTCTCAGAAGTTTTTCACTCTCATACTAGTTCACATTCAACCACTGGCAGGTTGTCAAAATTAATATTTAAGTTTTCCTACCAATTTATGGCTCCAAAGGCTTCTGTTCCATTAAAGTTTATTTCATTTGTGATTCTCTGAAGTTTGTCTCTCTAAATTTGGGGATAGCAGTTTGCTATATACATTTATCAGATATATACAAGAAAGGTGTTGACATTCTTTTTGTTCAGCTTTATTACTTGTTGTAAGCGCAGGAGTGATGACTTCAAAGCTCTTACATATCAAAGCTGAAACCCACCTCCTCATAATTCCCTTTTAGGTGTTTCGTCTTGTACTTTCTTTTTTTTAAGTTATTTATTTATTTGTTTATTTATTTATTTATTTATTTATTTATTTATTTATTTAGAGCGCAGGGCAGGGACAGACAGAGAAGGAGAGAATCCTAAGCAGGGTCCATACTGTCAATGTGGAGTCCAACATGGAGCTTGAACTCACGAACCATGAGATCATTACCTGAGTCGAAATCGAGTCAGATGCTTAACTGACTGAGCCACCTAGGCGCCCCTGTTTTGTACTTTCTTGACAAATTTTTTTCCGAGAAATCTACAATTTTATTTCATGAAAAGATTTTCTCTCTTTGTATAATATTAAATTTATTTTAGTTTGGATTCCACCAGAGGATGACGCTGAGAAAGCATTTGTGTGCAAATAGTTTATCTGGAAAATGACTTCAGAAACTCTGGTAATAGAGAAGGAAATTGGTATGGAAGGGAGAAAAACCAAAACAGCATCCATTTGTGACTGGGATAACCACGTGGTCAATTGGGATTCAACCCCACTGTGAGTAACTGTACAATAAACTCCTGAATTTTCCCACCAAGGGGTGTAATATTTACTTACCAATCTGGGTCCTTTACTGCCTTAGGTTTGCTCCTGATGTTTGACCTGTTCCTTCGACTAATGAAAATATTTTAACAGCTAGAGAACATCTTCATGCAGAAAGACAACATGGTTATAAAGTTTGTGTGAAATCATTAGGGAGGTATAAAATAAATACTAGAATTCAGTTACAGATACTTTCACTAGCATTTCAAAATTGTCCCTTTACAACTTAGAGTGTATTTAACATGGATTTGAGGGGATCTGAGTATTAAAAAAAGGTTTGACTCTAAATGACTTGTTGCCTCAGCTGGTCTTATCACTCTGCCCTATCATAGTAATACTTAATTTAAAAATAATATTTTGAGTATTTACTTATCCATGCAGAAAAGTTCCAGAAATGTTCAATCTATATATTCTTTTTCTTTTATTGTTAACAGTTTCAGTTATGTCACTCACCCTCCAACACCATGTCTTTGGCAGAAACAATAATGAAAGTGTCAAAAATCAAAATATAACTGTGTGAGATTGGCACTCATTTTCATTCCTTCATTTATTAAACAAATGTTATTAATAAGCACTTGCAGATAAAATAGGTACTCTTCTTTAAACTGGAGGAAGAAGGGCACCTGAGTGGCTCAGTTGGTTAAGCATGTAACTCTTGATTTCAGCTCAGGTCACCATCTCACTCTTTGTCAGTTCAAGCCTTGCATCAGGCTCTGTGCTGACAACACACAGATTCTTTGTCTCCTTCTCTCTCTTCCCCTCTCCTGCTCACTATCCTCTCTCTGTCAAAATAAATAAACAAACATTAAAAACAAATAAACTAGAGAAAGAAAATTGAACAATAAGAAGAAAATATTAGCCATTGTGAAGCTTATATTCTAGGGATGCTATGTTTACCCTTTTAGAGTTCTGAAATGTCACCATAATTATTTTAGATATCACTCTTCGTTCATTTTGTTCATCATTCCAGGCTTGTGTGTGTGTGTGTGTGTGTGTGTGTGTGTGTGTGTGTGTGAACTTGGCTCTATCTTCAACAAAGAGACATTTCTATGTATTTTTCCTATGTGAATAAGAATTTCTACATCAATTTTCATTTCAATTTTTCCTATATTTTCTCTTTTATATCCTGTATTCTAGAAAAATGTTAAACTACATCATCCTGTTTAAGATTTTAACTTTTCAAATGCAAGAAAACATCTGTAACTTTTTTTTCTATTTTCCTTAACAATGCAGTGATGGTTACACAACATTATAAGTGTATTTAATGCCCCTGAATTGTAATTATTAGTGGTTAAAATAATACATTTTATCTTATGTATATTTCACTACAATAAAAAGTCAAAAAAAGTTGTCATAATGCACACAACATTCTACAACTTGCATAACCTTAAGGAGCTGTATCTTGTATTTGCTATAAATAGATAGAGAGAAGAAACTCATATCTTTATTCCATTATTGCATATTATGGGTGCAGTATAATTCAGTCAATCATTACCTGTTGATAGATATTCTGACCACTTCATTATTTGCAACCACAGTAAAACATTTGCATGTTTTATTTCTGTGGTTTATATTCTTTAGATATTGACTGCACAATTCTCATTCAAGTACTGTAAGCCACTAGGTCATACTTGCATATTTTAGACAGACGTGAGGCAAGTATATTAGGTCAAATCATTAGAGTTCTCTATTAGGCATTACCTAAATTAAACTTAAAATCAGTAAGGATGGGGTTAAATCTGTAGAGTAGGCTATTATACTTGAATCTGCAGAAGTAATTTATAGTACTTATAATTATGGCCATAAAATCTAGAATGAAGTGAGGCTTATGAAAAACTAAGGACAGTAGCTAATATCGTTTTAAATGGAATAGGATGCCTTACAAAGTGGCATGTTCCTTGTCCTTGGAAGTATTCAATCAAAGTTTAACTGGACACCTGTCAGGAGTATTTTAGAAAGATTGTTACATTATATTAGATACTGAAATACCTGTCCTCTAAGATCCCGTTCATTCCTAAGATTCTGAAGTCTAACAATTAATATAAAATTGAGAACACCTGTTAGTCATTTCTTACTGTATTAGATTTACACTCCTGTAGACAATGACTTTTTTAACATATGACTATTTTAATTTTACTGTATTGTAGTTATATAAATTTAGCAAGGCCTCATGTCCATAAAGTTTTCAAGACTAACATACTGAATTGTAAATGTATTGGAATAAACTTCATGACTTCTAGGAAAATTTCACAGAACCTACTCATATATATGCAACTCATATATGTGCAATTGTGACATCAGAGTGAAATTATGGGCTGAGACATGAGGCAGTTTCCAGTTTCACATCTTTGGCAGAAAGAATCAATAATCAAACTATATTGAAGAATCAAATATCACAGTAAAACATGAGATTGGCACTCATTCTTTTAATTCATTTTTAAACAAACATTAATGAAGCCTATATAGAAAACAAATACTCTTCAAATTAAATTCTGTGATGTGTAGTCTACCACAATACTTGTGGGATATTGGACAGGAATTTAACCTATCTAAGTCTCAGATCCTTTGTTAAGTGGAAGTAAAAATATCTATTTTATTGAGTTCTTAGAAATAAAAATAGATGCTTTCTGTGACTCACTTAACAGTGTAATAGTATGTATTGTAAGTAGCAGCTGATACTATTTTTGGTACATAAATATGATTTCAAGTGATGATTTCTGCACACTAAAAAAACCTCATATTTCAAGTAATCAATTAAAGAACAAATTGAAATATGTAAGATACACTCTGGAAAGAAAGAGTAACATATTAGGTAAAAAAAAAAATCCATGGAGAAAGCTATCTACTCCACATTTTTAAGATGATAAAATTTACTTAAGAATCTCCTTAGGACCTCACAGTTTATTTGACTCTTATTTTTTTTAAGTAAATCTTTCCTTTACCATATTGTGTGTAAAGTAGACATTTAAAAATATAGTTTGAGAGGACTAGTAACTAGGCTGGCCCAATAACATCACAACAAGAGATATCTAGGGAAATATCCTTTTAAAAAAGGACATCATATCTAGGTATTCTATGGTTTCAGGCAGCCATCACTACTTTTTTATGGCTCTGCCTTTTCATTCCTCTGAGATTTTCCTATCATATGTCTTTTGTTTACTTTTGCTTATGCATATTTCACCACCCTCCCTTAAAAAAGCTGCTTTCATTAGCAGAATTAAAATATTTGAGCTTTCTTTAACGTTTTGTCTGCTGAATAACATTTAATAGTAATCTATTGAGAACCTCCAGTGAGAAACATTTTTTTCCTGACAGAAAAAGATCAATTTTACTTGAATATTCAGGTGCTGATTGATTCTGATAAAGATATGGGAAAGTGTCTGATAATACTGACAAGAATCATAGAAATAATTTTAATAATAGTTACCTTTCCTTGACTCATTTTAACTGCCAGAAACTATATTAAGGACCTTATCTGTATAATTCCAATGAAAATCTCTAACTTCTATGTAATCTGTACTTTATAATGAGAAATATTCTAAGTAGCAAATGTAAATTGTTTGGCCTTGTTTACCCAACCAGTAAGAGCTATAGTTGTGATACGAGCCTAGATTTGTCTGACTAGAAAACTCATGATTTTAAGAAAGTTTCAAGAGTAATTGAAGTATGATAAAGTGATAATCTTAGGGGTTATATGGGATAAAGGGGAAATAAAATAATGTAAAAGCACTCTTTGGATCACACATCTAAAACCTTGTGCTAAACCAGTTTTATTTTATTTTCTGTCAAAGTTGTACTCAGAGATTATTCTGTAGGATTTATTTAGAATTTACATGAAAATTTACCATCAGGTTCATACTTATGTAGTCTTTGGATTGAAAAATTCTAAGCTGAGTTTGAATTCAGTGACTCAATTGTTTTTATATTTATATTTGTATATTAATGTTTTATTGAGATGTAAACTAAAGAGCTTGGATAAACAATACTTTTTTTTTCTATTTTTTTATTTGTATCTCTTAGAGGTCACAAGTGGGAGAGAGGGACAGAGGGAGACAGAGAAAGAGTCTTAAGCAGGCTTCATGCTCAGCATGGAGCCTGATGTGGGGCTCCATCCCATGACCATTGTGTCACGGCCTGATCTGAAATGAAACATCAGTTGCTCAACTAACTGAGCCACCCACGTGACCCAGCAATACCTTATTTTGATATTAGTACATAATTGTTTTTATATTTTTGTAAATTATGAATTATTTTACATACAGTTTTTCATTTACTATAGACCTTTTTTAATGAGTTTTACTCTAATTACCTTTATGCTTACATAGGAATGGGCCATCTAGTTAGAACTAAAAAAGAACATTCAAATAAATCTGCATATAACCATCAAACTAAGCAGAAGTGGATAATGATCTGAAGAAAGTAAGTAAGAAAAAGTTTCTTTGTTCAAATTTTTTCTTTGATTAAAAGTTTTATAAAATGAAAAAAGACTTATAAAATACTTTTAATTTGTATTCCAAACCCTACCTAAGCTATTGTTAGAGTTCTGTTGCTTTAATTCCACTAGCAACTGGGAAGCTTATTAATGTATTTAATGTCTTTCAATTTTGTAGCCATATTTACATAACAGGAATTCCTTCATCATTCTCTTTCATTTTCATGTAAAAGTCATACTTTTTATAAATACTACATATTCTAGTAGCTCAGTAAACTAATGATGTCCATTCCCACAGGTAACAAAATAAAATTTCCACAAAATTGTGCAATGCATTCTAAAACCTCAGAAACATCATTTTGTTGACAGTTTTGATATCTATGTCCAAATATATAATATAGCATTGACTCTTTGCCAGTTTTATTTCCTAAGGAGGCAAAGTGCTTAGAATATAATATATACAGTGGATATTCAACAAATATTTGTTGAAGACATGAAATTTCTTTTTTATTTCCTCCTTTTATTCATTAATAATACATTTTTGAATTTCCATTTGTTAGCCAGACATTTTGTTAATTACTTTGAATACATAAGAAGTTTAAGTGTAAAATGTTGTCATAATATAAATCCTTGTTTAGATATTGTTACCCTATCTATCTGTTTGTGCTGGGATGCTTCCTGGGTCTGAAGAGTTAAAAATGTTTAGTTTTTAATGACCTGCTTCACATCCCAATTGTTGCTTATCTGTGAAATCACGTGATACACTTCTGAAGGAAGATAATTATTCAAAACTATATTTCACAAAAAGTTACACATTCAAAAACAGAGTGTTCTTAAATTGCAAAGTTATAAAACTAAGTTAAAAATTACTCAGTTTCCAACTATCTGGATGGGTAAAGCTCATTAGATTTTTGATAGAATTTTATTCATCTACAAGTTATAAGTAAAAGTAACCCGTCTGTCTACAATGCTTCATGTTCCGAAGACTTGTAATTTATCGTGTTTCCTGATCCCTCAAGGAAAGAAGAGATTTTAATAAGAAGCTGTGTTAAGTTCAAGCCATTAATGTCATATATTATTTAGCTCCAACTATCATAATGGTGTCTATGAACTTTCTTTGCTCATTATTTTTATGCTTGCTTTAACATAGCAAGCAGCTTGTCCTCTCATCCTGTCAGATCCACAGAGCTATGCACTGTTGGTCTGAGTACTTGACAGAGAGCTGTCAAGAACTCTTAAGACCCTTTTGCTGATTCGTTTGGGTGTCAGGCTCTAAAGGAAGTTCTTCTTAAGAAAAGACAGCCTATCCCTGATTTGGGGGCAAAAGGGAAGATCAGTTATAATATCTTCTGGGCTCAAAATACTCAAGTGTAAATGCTGTGCCATTTAGTTAGGACACTTTATATTGTGCTATGCTGGTTCCAGACAGCTGTGTTTAATAGAGATAAAAATAAATACAGCAGTCAGTTCCACACTTCTTTCCCCTGGAAGGTGAACACAATTTTGAAACAGGTAAAATTAAGAATAAAAAGCATGTTCTTCCAAAGAGATAAAGTGATATCTCACTCAGTCAAGAATTTGACACAAGGTAGAGGTGAAAACACTCATTAAAGTAAGAACATCTTGAATTTGCAGTTGAACTAGCTGTATAATCATGGGCTAATGCCAAGCTCTCTGAAACTTTGCTTCCCTTGTAAGCATGAATCTTAAAACGATAAATAACTTATATGACCATTGTAAAACAAGGTATTAAGAAAAAGGTCTTGTGACCAAGATGGTGCTAATATTTCTTTCAGGTTGACTAAACTTTAGACAGACTTCTTCCAGATTTTATCTAAGCCCTAACCTCCCTTTCTTTAGATCATTTACTTTAGAAAACTTGTCATTGTGAATTCTTCCTCTGCCCTTTTCAGATATAAAAAATAATTTTAAAGCCTTTTGCCAGATTTACTATCCAGGATTGTCTTAAGGATCAGAGGCCATTCCCTTGAAATGTAATCATTAAGGAAGACAGGCCCTCGGTCTCTGAGGGAGAGTAGGAGCCTGGCATCAGGGGGTGCCTTGCCCTAAATTTTAAAATGATCTCCTTTCATAAAGATATGAGAAAGTTTACTTTTCCTTTGTGTAGGCAAATTAGTAAATACAAATGGCCTATGTTCCCCCTCTTTCTCACCCTCTTTTCAGTTCTTAAAAACTCTCTAGCTCTTTGTTTCAGGAGAATTGAGTTTAAAAGGTAGCTGTCCTGTGTCCTCTCTCCTCTGTTTAACTTCATCAGTCTCTTGTTGCTTTGACACATGCTAACACTCTCTTTGTGTTTACCATGCATACCACAGCATTCACCTTTGATGATTATCCTTTTTTGCTGAAAAATGACCCAAAGGCTGAGTAAACCATTAATATTGCTTGGTGAATCCTTTCTCAGTATATCTCCCTGAATACAATGTGATTCAGACAGCTCTCATTCTGCACACTGAAACTGAAAATCCTTCTCTTACTGGCACATTTTTCCTAGTAATATTTGTTCATTTTTTAATTATTAAATCCTCTCCTTGCCTAAAATGTTTCCAGAAGCAACAATAAAATATCATTAATTAAAAATGAAAAAAGTGATAAATTTGCACGATAAAATCTTGCAGTAATAGGAAATAGTATTAAAAAGGGAATAAAACCTTCTAGACTATATACCAGGGAAACTATTTCAAATAGGGTGATTTTTTCATAAAGATATTTTCATGCTTAATCATGAATATAAATTTCTTTTAAATAAATTGGAAATTTGGGAATATGTTGTGAATACTTTGTAATTTTTAGAACAATTTATGTTTCTATAATGAATGAAATGAAAATGTTCTAACATTTAATGTGAACACATATAGGTATTTTAAATAGACATATACACACACCCACACACTCAATTTCACTCTCTTAAAATTTATTTATCTATTTATAGTTATTTATTTTATTTTATTTTTGTTTGCTTATATATATAATTTGTTGTCAAGTTACTTAACATACAGTGTATATACAGTGTGCTCTTGATTTCGGGTCTAGAGTCCCATGATTAATCACTTACATACAACACACACTGCTCATCCCAATAAGTGCCCTTATCAATGCCCATCACCCATTTCCCCCCCTCCTCAACCCTCCATCCACTCTCAGTTCTCTGTATTTAAGAGTCTCTTAGGGTTTATCTCCCTCTCTGTTTGAAACTATTTTTCCCCTTCCCTTCCCCCATGGTCTTCTGTTAAGTTTCTCAAGTTCCACACACGTGGAAACATAAAATATCTGTCCTTCTCTGACTGACTTATTTCACTCAGCATAATGCCCTCCAGTTCCATCCACATTGTTGCAAATGGCAGGATTTCATTCTTTCTCATTGCCAAGTAGTATTCCATTGTGTATATAAACCACATCTTTGTCCATTCATCAGTTGATGGACATTTCAGCTCTTTCTATAATTTGGCTATTGTTGAAAGTGCTGCTATAAACATTGGGGTACATGTGCCCCTATGAATCAGCACTCCTGTATTCTTTTGGTAAATTCCTAGTAGCACTATTGCTGGGTCTTAGGGTAGTTTTATTTTTAATTTTTTGAGGAACCGCCACACATTTTCCAGAGTGGCTGCACCAGTTTGCATTCCCACCAACAGTGCAAGAGTGTTCTCATTTCTCCACATTCTTACCAAAATCTATTGTTGCCTGAGTTGCTAATTTTAGCCACCTTGACTGGTTTGAGGTGGTATCTCTGTGGTTTTGATTTGTATTTCCATTTTGATGAGTGATATTGACCATCTTTTCAAGTGTCTGTTTGCCATCTGGATGTCTTCTTTAGAAAAGTGTCTATTTATGTCTTCTGCCCATTTCTTCACTGGATTGTTTTTTGGTTGCTGAGTTTGGTAAGTTCTGTATAGATTTGGGATACTAACCCTTTTTCTGATATGTCATTTGCAAGTATCTTCTTCCATTCCACTGGTTGCCTTTTAGTTTTGTTGATTGTTTCCTTTGCAGTCCAGAAGCTTTTTGTCTGGAGAGGTCCCAATATTTCAGTTTTGCTTTTATTTTCCTTGCCTCTGGAAATGTGTTAAGTAAGAAGTTGCTGTGGCTGAGGTCAAAGAGGTTGTTGCCTGCTTTATCCTGTAGGATTTTAATGGTTTCCTGTCTCACATTTAGTTCTTCCATCTATTTTGATTTTATTTTTGAACATGGTGTAAGAAAGTGATCTGGGTTCATTCTTCTGCATGTAGTCCAGTTCTCCCAGCACTATTTATTGAAGAGACTGTCTTTTTTCCATTGGATGCTCTTTCCTGGTTTGTCACAGACTAGTTAGCCATACATTTGTGGGCCCAATTCTGGGTTCTCTATTCTATTACATTGGTCTATGTGTCTGTTCTTGTGCCAGTACCATTCTGTTTTGATGATTACAGCCTTGTAGTAGAGGCTAAAGTCCGGGACTGTGATGCCTCCCACTTTGGTTTTCTTTTTCAACATAACTTTGGCTATTTGGGGTCTTTTTTGGTCATATATCACACATCTGATATTACTACTGAAATAAGTGTCTCAGTTAAGAATTTAACAGCATTAATGAACATATTGTGTCTCTTCTATTTTCAACTATCCCCCAAACACACACCTCTTATGGACTCTCACTGCACAGATCGAAAGTGAGGGAATAGAGGAAGATTTGCCATGGGAATGGACATCAAAAGAAAGCCAGAATAGCAATATTTATATCAGACAAACTAGTTTTTAAACCAAAGACTATAACAGTTTCCTGTTATAGTGAACAGGAATTATAGTGAATAAGGTCACTATATCATCATAAAGGAGACAATCTAACAAAAAGATCCAGCAATTATAAATATTTATGCATCCAACATGGAGGCACCCAAATATATAAAACAATAACAAATATTAAAATACTTAATGTTAATAATACAATAATAGTATGGGACTGTAACAAAACAAATACATCAATGGACAAATAATCTAAATAGAAGATCAACAAGGAAACAATGGCTTTGAATGACACACTAGACCAGATAGACTGAACTGATATATTCAGAACATTCCATCCAAAAGTAGCAGAATACACATTCTTTTCAAGTGCACATGGGACATTCTCCAGAATAGATCACATAGTAGAACACAAATCAGGCCTCAACAAGTACAAAAAGACTGAGATCATACCATGCATATTTTCTGACCACAATTCTTTTTTTTTTTTTTACGTTTTTTATTTATTTTTGGGACAGAGAGAGACAGAGCATGAACGGGGGAGAGGCAGAGAGAGAGGGAGACACAGAATCAGAAACAGGCTCCGGGCTCTGAGCCATCAGCCCAGAGCCCGACGCGGGGCTCGAACTCACGGACCGCGAGATCGTGACCTGGCTGAAGTCGGATGCTTAACCGACTGCGCCACCCAGGCACCCCTCTGACCACAATTCTATGAATAACCACAAGAAAAATTTTGAAAGATCACAAATACATTGAGTTTAAATAATATGCTACTGATTGAGGAATGGGTCAACCAGGAAATAAAAGAAAAAAACTTTTAAAAAATACATGGAAACAAATTAAAATGAGACAATGATAATCCAAAACCTTTCAGATGCAGCAAAAGTGTGCCTAAGAGAGAAGTATATAGCAATACAGATCTGCCACAAGAAGCAAGAAAAAGTTCAAATAACCTAACCTTACACCTAAATGAGCTAGGAAAAGAACAACAAACAAGGCCTAAAGACAGAAGAAGGAAGGAAATGATAAAGATTAGAGCAGAAATAAATGATGTAGAAACAAGCAACAACAACAACAAAAACAGTAGAACAGATCAAAGAAACCATGAGGTGGTTCTTTGAAAATAATATTAAAATTGATAAACCTCTAGCCAGATCTATCAAACAGAAATGAAAAAAGGAAAAAAAATAAAATCACAAATAAGAGAGGATAAATAACAACAAACACCACAGTCGTACAAACAATTATAAGAGAAAACTATGAAAAACTATGTGCCAACAAATTGGGCAACCTGGAAAAAAATGGATAAATTACCAGAAACTATATATATATAAACTACTGAAAGTGAAATAGGTAGAAATAGAAAACTTAGACCTAAGACCATCAAAGAAATTGAACCAATAATCAAAAATCACCCAACAAACAAAGGTCCAGGGTCAGATGGCTTCACAGGAGAATTCTACCAAACATTTAACGAAAAGTTAATACCTATTCTTCTCAAACTATTCCAAAAAATGGAAATGGAAGAAAAGTGCCAAATTCATTCTATGAGGCCAGCATTACCCTGATACCAAAAAGCAGAAAAGGACTTCACTAAAAGGAACTATAGGCCAATATCCCTGATGAACTTGGATGCAGAAATTCTCAACAAAATACTACCAAATTGAATCTAAAACTACATTAAAAACATCATTCATCACAAGCAACTAGGATTTATTCTTGTGCTGCAAGGGTGGTTCAATATTCATAAATCAATCAACATGATCTAGCACATTAATAAAAGAAGAGAACAATATTATCCTCTCCATAAATGTAAAAAAAAATTGACTAAATACAACATCCATTCATGATAAAAACTGTCAGCGAAGTAGGGATAGAGGGAACATACCTCCAACATCATAAAAACCGTATATGAAAAATCCACACTTAATATCATTACCAATAGGAACAAAACTGAGAAATTTTCCTCTATGGTCAGGAAAACAACAAGGGTGTACAGTCTCACCACTTTTATTCAACACGATACTCGAAGACCTAGACACAGCAATCAGTCAACACAAAGAAATAAAAGGCATACAGATTGGCAAGGAAGAAGTGAAACTTTCACTACTTGCAGATGACATTACTCTATGTAGAAAACCTGGAAGACTCCACCAAAAAAAAAATTGCTAGAACTGATACATGAATTCAGTAATGTCTCAGGATACAAAATCAGGATACAGAAATCTGTTGCATTTCTATACACCTATAATGAAGCAACAGAAAGATAAATCAAGGAATCAATCCCATTTGCCATTGCACAAGAAATCATAAGATATCTAGGAATAAACTAAGAGGTAGAAGATCTATACTCTGAAAACTATAGATTGCTGATAAAAGAAATTCAAGAGGACACAAATAAATGGAAAGACATTCCATGCTCATGCATTTGGAGAACACATACTGTTAAAATGCCTGTATTACCCTAAGTAATCTATATATTTAATGCAATCTCTATAAAAATACCATCAGCATTTTTCAGACCTAGAAAAACAATCCTAAATTCGTATGAAACTACAGAAGACCCCTATTAGACAAAGCCATCTTGTAAAAGAAAAGCAAACTGGGAGCACCATAATTCCAGACTTCAAGTTCTATTACAAATATGTAGTGATCAAGGCAGTATAGTACTGGCACAAAAATAGACACACAGATGAATGGAACAGAATAGAAAACCCAGAAATAAACCCACAACTATATGATCAATTAATCTTCAACAAAACAGGAAATAATATCCAATGGAAAAAAAAGACAGTCTCTTCAACAAATGGTAGTGGGAAAACTGGAGTGACATGCAAAAGAAAGAAGCTGGACCACTTCCTTACACCATACATAAAAATAAACTCAAAATGGATGAAATCCCTAAATGTGAGATAGGAAACCATCAAAATCCTAGAAGAGAGTACAGGCAGTAACCTCTTTGACATCAGTCATAGCAACTTCTTACAGGTATGTCTCCTGAGGCAAGGGAAACAAAAGCAAAATAAAGTATTGGGACTTCATCAAAAGAAAAAATTTCTAGACATGAAGCAAACAATTAAGAAAACTAAAAGGCAACCTATGGAACAGGAGAAGATATTTCCATAGACATATCTGAGAAAGTGTTGGTATCCAAAGTTTATAGAGAACTTCTCAAATGCAATAACCAAAAAACAAATAGTCCAGTAAATAAATGGGCAGAAGACATATGTATAGACATTTTTTCAAAGAAAACATACAGATGACCAATGGACACATGAAAAGATGCTCATTGTCACTCATCATCAGGGAAATGCAAATCAAAACTATAGTGACGTATTACCTCACACCAGTCAGAATGGCTAAAATTAACAACATAGTAAAAAACAGATGTTGAAGATGATGTGAGAAAGGGGAGCCCTCTTGCACTATTGGTGGGAAAACAAACTGATGCAGTAATCTGGAAAACAATATGGAGGTTGCTCAAAAAGTTAAAAATAGAACTACCCTATGATTCAGCAATTGCAATACTAGGTATTTACCCAGAGAATCTAGAAATTCTAAATCAAAGGTCTACATGCACCCTGATTTATAGCAGCATTATCAACAATAGCTAAGTTGTGGAAGGAGCTCAAATGTCCACTGACTGATGAATGGATAAAGAAGAGGTGGTGTGTGGGTGTGTATATAAATATATACCACTTCTTCTTTATCCATGTATCTATCAATCTATATCCATCTATCTATAGATATAGATAAATATAGATTAGATATAGATATAGATGATATAGACTAGATATAGAATGAAGTCTTGCCTGTGCATTTACATGGATAGAGCTAGAAAGTATTATGCTAAGCAAAATAAGTCAGAGAAAGAGAAATACCATATGATTTCACTCATGTGGAATTTAGGAAACAAAAGAGATGAACATGGGGGGAGAGAAGAGAGGAAAACCAAGAAACACTCTTAACTGTAGAGAACAAACTGATGGTTACCAGAAGGGAGGTGGCAGGGGAATGGGTTAAATAGCTGATGGTCAAAAAGTAGGGACTTGTGATGAGCAGTGGTGATGATTGTATTTAAGTATGGAATCACTAAATTCTACATCTATAACAAAATTAAAACAAATAAACTCAGGAAAACTCCTAGTGGCAGAGAATATGATGATTGTGATATGTATAGTTATTTGTTTCTTTGTTTAAATCCAAAGAACAAAGAGAAGGCAGCAAAATTTTGTCAGATTTTTGTTTTGAAAAGATCTTTTGGCTACATATGAAGATCAGAATTATAGGAGCTAAGATGTTAAAAGACCAGTTTTGGATGCTGTCACAGTAGTCCAAATGAGAAGTGATGTTTGTGAGTATGTTAGTAGTAAATACAGGGGAAAAAAAGGAAGTGGGTTTGAGAAATATTTAGTAGATAACACTAACCAATGCAGCAGTGCATTGAGTATAGGAGCGGCTTACAGGGAGAGGTGAAAGAATGACACCAAATTTGTGTATGTTTGTGGATTATGGTGCTATTTTCTGGAGTAGGAAACACTTAGCATAAGGGTCAGATTTGTTCATTTTCATGAGTTAGAAGATGTACTGACATATAAAAATTATCGAGAAGCATGTTACTATTGTCTTGTACTGAGGAGTTCTAATTACTGCATTTTGTTACATTGAATGTAAATGCTTCATTTTGTGTAGAATTTCTTCATTGCTGGACAGTTAAACTCTGTTCAACTTTTCATTAAAATAGATAATGCTACGATTGGATGTCTTGGTGCCATTAGCTTGTTCCTTGTTTCAGATTATTTATTAGAATGAACACAGTAGAAATAGAAGTCCTGGGTCAATGAGTACTAAAACTTTTTTTGCACTTAGTGAATATTGCCAACTAATTTTCCAAAATACTGTAATTACTTATACTGCCCCTAGCAAAATATACATATACAAGCTTAATTTCACCCGTGTACTCATGACAAGTTCAATAAACCACACATCCACTCCATCATGAAGTCTCTTTTAAAGAAGAAAATAAACCTCTCCACATCCCACATAAGGCTAGCCTTCTGAGATTTCTAAGTGTTTTATATTTCTTTTCTCAGATTGATTGAGAGTAATAGTGTCTCTGCTTTCAGAGAAAACTCTTTTGTCAGGATGGCCTCAACACTCTAGCACTACTAAGCAATTAGACTAAAGCGAACAGACACAAAAATAATACTTTACTCAAAGTCTAGGTCATCATTTTACTTAATTATTAATCTTATTCAAAGCAATATTTCCCCTTTAAAAATGGTGATTGATGAAACTAAACATTTAAATCAGGATAATTCATAAGGAATATTGTATATATAATATATATGTATAAAATTGTATGTATCATATATGTGTGTGCATGTAAGATTCTGTGTGTTAGAAGAACAGAAAATATGTGTGTGTCTGTAGGTGTATCTATATATGTATATATTTTCTCCTGTTGTATCATACTGTACCACTCTCTAAAGGCAAATAGTGTTAATTAACATTTTTTTAACCTTTCAGATGTTATTTATTTATCTGTTTCTTTGTTTGTTTTTGGCTATACAATTTTATTAACACAAAGATATCATACTATGTCTACTATTTGGTGACCTGCTTTCTTTTCTCATTTCAAATAATGTTTGGTATATGATATTTACATATCAGTATATGTGGGACTTCTTTTTTGTTTTCAAATGAATGCAAAATTTTCCCTTTGTCTAGATGTCCGTAGTTTTTTTGTGTCAGTTTTTATCACTGGATATTTAGAGTGTTGCCATTTGTTTTTCTTTTTTTAAAAAAGTGACACCATGCCCATTTTTTTTCATAGTCATTTACACACCTGTCTAAATAGATTTAAGGATAGACTAATAGAAGTGAAATTGCTGAGTATATATATATATATATATATATATATACACACACACACACATTAAAATTTTGGTTATATGTTTATATATAGCATTCTGGTAGGAAAGTTGTATCAACTAAATTCTCATTTTATTTATTTATTTACAACTGATAATCGATTTATTAAAAAGGTTGATTTAAACATCTCTATTGGTGACTTCAGTGTTGACTCCTGGCTCAGTACTGATGGAAACAATCTGCTTTAGGTCTCAGAAGGACTGTGCGAATCAATGCATCTGATCAAGTCAGCACATACTCTTTCGAAAGGCTTTATGTTGCTGCTAGGTAGATTAATTCTCATTTGATGAATTGCCACCTATGGTTACACGGGTGTCTTCCCGGAGTCTTCAAAAGCTGTGGCTGAGTGGTAGTTTCCTGATTAACTTGTTCTTCGCAGAAAGGGAACGGAGCTGAGTCAGGAACAGGAGCGGGTCATCTAGAACTCTGCTGTAGCTGCAACTGCAAGTTCCTCAGAGAGTTAAATTCTCATATTAAATTGTGAGTATACATAGTGGTATGCTGATGAATGCTTAGCGAGTGGGTCTCTGGCTTAAAAAAAACAAAAACAAAAACAAGCAAAAAAACCGAAACCACAAAACTATCTTTATTGATAGTGATTGACAAACTCTGCGACAAAAATTCTCCAGCCAACACCAGTTTCATACTAACTACCTGAACAATGTTACTGAAATTAGAGTTGTGCAGAAATGAGCAAATCAGCTCTCCTGAGCTGGGAAACCTGTCTGAGTACACCACTCATTGTGCTTCCTCACAATCACTTAACTATGGTGCTATCCAACATTTAAGCGTTTTCCATTTTATAGATTAGCAGAGGTGCTTGTTTTTAGTAAGTGAATAGTGTTTTTTATAAGTTAATTGGGCGTTTTCATGTTAGCTGTATGTCCATGTTCTCTGCTTCATTTCCATAGGATTGTTCATCTTTCTGTAATTAATTTGAACCACTTATTTCTGTAAAAGGAAAGCATTCCTTTTTTTTTTGTTAAGTTGCTAATATTTGTCTTAGTTGTCATTTATCTTTTAACTTTCATCATGATTTTTTATTTATGTGCTGCAGAGCTTTTAATTTTTATGAAGTCAGATGTATTTTCTTTTAGGCGTTCAGATTTGTAATAATTAGAAATTAATACATGGATAAATTAATTAATGTATTTGGAGGTCAGTTTTCTTACCTGTCAAGTATAAATTGATGGCTATATTTCTTCCCACCTCAAACAGTATATAATCCTTTAAAACACTTCTACTTTGGTATCTTTAACCTAACCTGGGTTATTTCTCTGAGAATCAAGTCTTACAGAGAAAATTTTCACTCAGCAAAATAATCCACCATTCACTAGTAATTTACTTGAGAACAAACCTTCGTTTGTATCTTATTCCTATTTCTTTCCAAATGTGTGGAAATTTCCCAACCAAATGACTAGGTTCTTTCTTAAAGTGAGAGCAGGACCCATCTTGTAGTTTTTTGTGGGGAGTGGGGGGAATGTCTTCTAGTGGGAGATGGGTTATTCCTCGTGGATATTGTTTCTCATGTTCAGTGAGATTTTCTACTTATGAAATCTCACCGCATAATCCTTATATAGTATCTTCTGTAACTTTCCCCTTAACTTTCCTACACTTTTTTTTAAAGGACAAGTGAAAGACAAGGAGAGATATAAACACAAGCAACTTTCAAATTGTGATTTCTTATCAGTTGTAGATGAGCTGTTTTAAGTAATATAGATATAATACCAGTGATTTTTTTTTGTTTATCTTCAAATTCATCCTCCATTTTTCTACCATGATATCAGGTTCAAAGGACCTTAGATGCAAGATACTGGACTAGATTACACCACATAAATAAGATACAGCCATACCAGAAAAATAGTGTGAATGTGTGTGTGTGTGTGTGTGTGTGTGTGTATGTGTATAATTTAGCTGCAATCTCTTCTTAACTCAGAAACTGGTTGTATTTAATATGCTGCTCATAATTATATATATACATATATATATATACAAATATACATATATATACAAATATACACATATATGTATGTGTATATATGCATATACGTACATATAATATACGTATGTATATATGCATATATACACACATATATACATATGTATATATATGCACATACATACATATATATACATATGTATATATATGCACATATATTCTATATATATGTACATATATATACATATATATAATTATAAATATAGTTATTTAAAAATATGATTGTTAGGATATCTGACAACTTTATAAGTTTCTATTTAACACATTAAGAATCTAAAAGAAAAAAAAATATTAAAGGGAATGGTAAGGAACATAATGGGGATCCAGGGAAATTAAGGAACAGTGGTTGGAAGAGGTCTTCCCTCTTATCTCTTCTGTTACTATCCTCAGTGTTGCTGCTTGAGGTTATCAAGGACTGCAGTTAAAGAAAATGAATGAAGAGATTTATGAACAATAAGAGATGGGGGAATACAAGTCAAGTCCTTTGCATATTCATTTTATCTCAAAGCTCTGAACTGGTAGCAGGTAGCTGCAGTATACCAGAATAGTGATATATTTCTTTCTTTTTTCTTTGTTCCTCCTCCTGTCTCTCTTCTCTCTGTTCTTCTTTTAGCACATCAGATCCACATTCTAATTAACTGGCATTATAGCAGGGTAGGAAGGAAGAATGAGACTAGTGTATATGTGATGGGTGTAGAGTGAGAAACTGATTCTGACAGGGCGAGGAATTGTAGTAATTAGGAAAAAGCTGAGCGACAAATCGAGATTCTGCAAAACAGAAGGGGGACAAGAGAAATTGCTCTTCCTCTGTAGTACATGAAAGCAAGTGTTTCCAACTGCTTTTTAAAGTTTTTTTTAACAACAATTTTAGATGTATAGTACAACTGAAAGGAAGGTACAGAGGTTTCTCATATTCCTCCTGCCCCTACACATGCATATCTTTCCTCATTATCAGCGTCCCCTATGAGAGTGATACCTCTGTTACAATTGATGAACGGACACTGACCCATCATAATCCCAAGTCCAAAGTTTACATTAGGGTTCGCACCTGGTATTGTGCATGCTGTAGGTACACACAAATGTACAATGACTTGTGTCCCTCACTAAAGTGTCATACAGTGTATTTTCACTGCCCTGAAAATCCTCTGTGCTCTACGGGTTCATCCTCCCTACCTCAGTCCCTAGAAACCAGTGATCTTATTACTGCTTCCATAGTTTTGCCTTTCTGAGAATGTCATATAATTAGAATCATACAGTTTGTAGCCTTTTTAGGTTGGCTTTTCATTTAGTTATGTACATTTAAGTTTCCTCCATGTCTTTGCATGGCTTGATAGCTCATTTCTTCTTAGTGCTAAGTAAAAATTCATTTTCTGATGCACCGCAGTTTATTTATCCTTTCACATATTGAAGGACATCTTGGTTGCTTCCAGGTTTTGGCAATCATGAATAAAGATGCTGTAAACATCCACATGCAGGCTTTTGTGTGGATATAAGTTTCCAACTACTTTGGGTAAATTCCAAGGGGTGTAATTGCTGGATCATTTGGTAAGAGCATGTTTCGTTTAGTAAGAAGCCACCAAACTGTTCTCTAAAGTGTCATGCTATTTTGCATTCCCACCAGCAGTGAATGAGAGCTCTTGTTGCTCCGCATCCTGGCCAGCTTTTGGTGTTGTCATTTTGCTGGATTTGGGCCATTGAATAGCTATGTAGCCAAAGACTTTTACATGTTCCAAAAAATCTGACTAAGACTTCTTAATGGCATTGATAAAACAAGTGTGTACTTTGTACTTTTACTTTAAACCAAACTTGTGGGTTTTTTGTTGTTACTGTTGTTTTGGTTTTTTTGGTCCACAATATCAGTATGTTACTGAATGGAGTAAATTTATAAAAGTTAGAATCTTAAAAGCTTTAAATCCAACTTTTATTGTTTCTTAACAAATTCAGGAATCTCCTCTAAAAAATTCTTTAAAAAATCTTTTTTGGTGTTTTTATTATTTATCTTTGAGAGACAGAAAGAGACAGAGTGTGATCAGGGAAGGCAAGAGAGAGGAGACACAGAATCTGAAGCAGGCTCCAGGATCTGAGCTGTCAGCACAGAGCCCGAGACAGGGCTTGAACTCACGAACCACGACTTGAGCCAAAGTCAGACACTTAACTCACTGGGCCACCCAGGCGCCCCTCCTCTAAAAAAAATCTTAAAAGTCAGTTGTGCAGACACTGATAGCCTAAGTTTATCCATGAGATACCCTCTCTGTAGGGGTCTTTCTCTCAGTAGCAACAAGGAAGACAATAAAGCAAGTGTTTGAGCATAAAGGCTCTAGATAGATTGGTTTGCTTCTGCTAGCAGGATCTTAGGCAAGCATTGGACATACTTCATATCTCAGACTCCTCACTCCTGAAATGAACAAAATAATAGAGTATTTTAATAGAGTATTTTCTGAACCAGATAATCCATGTTAAGTGATTGGGATATGCTGATACCTACCCAAGTCTTAGTAAATTTCAGTTATCATTGTTAACTATGTATAGAAAATGTAATTTATTGAACTTTCACTTGAAGTGGAACATTTAAAATGTTTCCACTTGAGACACACCTGGGTAGCTCAGCGGTTAAGCAGCTGTCTCATGATTTTGGTTTAGGTCACAATCTCATGGTTGGTGAGTTGAGACCCACATCAGCCTCTGTGCTGACAGTGTGAGGCTGCTTGGGATTCTGTCTCTCTCATTATCTCTCTGATGCTCCTGTTCTCTCTCTCTCTCTCAAAATAAATAAACTTAAAAATAAAAATACAACATAAAATGTTTCCACTTGATGTCCAACTAATTCCCCTTAAGATTGTCCTGCTTTGTTAACAAAGGAAGGAAAGGAGATCTGTGTAGTAGATCATGATTATATCACTACCTTTCTCTTTTATCCCTGTCCCAAATTTAAATAATAAAGTGTCCACCTTATTCATTACCAATAGCTACACCTTGATTTATATGCATGTATATCAAAGTGGAAGTTGCTTCCAACCTGTTCCCCAGTACTGGATTATCTTGGGGCCATTGGTGAAATGTAATGAATACAGAAATCAATGCAATAATATCATGCCCAAAGTTAAACCTACAGTGCAAAATCAAGTTCCTCCCACTTCTTGCCTCCTAGTCTGTTGTCTTCCCATCATTATAACAAATTCCACTTAAAAAATAAGGAAGAACTGGGGCGCCTGAGTGGCTCAGTCAGTTAAGCGTCCAACTTCAGCTCAGGTCATGATCTCACAGTCCGTGAGTCCGAGCCCCGTGTTGGGCTCTGTGCTGACAGCTCAGAGCCTGGATCCCACTTCAGATTCTGTGTCTCCCTCTCTCTCTGCGCCCCTTCCCTTCCCACACTCTGTATCTCTGTCTCTCTCAAAAATAAAAACATAATTTTTTTTTAAATAGGGGGAACTATTATGAAGAAAAATCATCAGGAATAAAATATCCATGATTTTCAAGATAGTACAATCTCATTATGTTGATTTTTAGTTTTTCTTTTGTTTCTCATAGTTTCTCATTCCATGGTCTCCAATGATACTTCATATTAGTTGATAAAGCAGCACTTAAAATGTCACACCAGTGGCTCAGAGCACTGCACACAGCTGGTGCCAGGGGCAATGCTAGGAGGTAGAGATCGCCATACAAACAGCCAATCAACATAAATACATAATATTTATGGTGATTGAGATATTGGTCAATCATAAACAGCAAATATGGGGAAAACAGCTTTAATGCTAACTGTGCCAAGTATCTATGGGTGTCTTCATTGTGATATGAAGAACCCAGAAGAGAGTGAGGCATTTCCAAGTGCCTTTCATCTCCTCTAGCAGGAACAACAGCTTATCTTAGTTACTGACATAACTGATGACTACATTTGGCAAAAATATAATCATGTATCATTATGATCATTTTCTCATTGGCCACATATTACTAACTGTATAGTTCTTAGCTCTTCTTGGAACTTCTTCATGTAAACTAACAGAGGAAATATGTAGAAAAATCCTTTCAATGTATTTACTTGTCATTAACTGCTAAGTTTTAGTTTAAAATTACAAAGACAAAAATTGCAGCTTTCTGGGTTTTTTTTTTATTTTTTTTAACGTTTATTTATTTTTGAGACAGAGAGAGACAGAGCATGAATGGGGGAGGGGCAGAGAGAGAGAGAGAGAGAGAGAGAGAGAGAGAGAATCGGAAGCATGCTCCAGGCTCTGAGCCATCAGCCCAGAGCCCGATGCGGGGCTCGAACTCATGGACCGTGAGATCGTGACCTGAGCTGAAGTCGGACACTTAACCGACTGAGCCACCCAGGTGCCCCTGCAGCTTTCTGTTTTTAAAAGTAAGCAGATCCAAAGCTTGTCTAGTGAATCAGAAGACCTCTAAGAGTGAACAACTGACATTTTGTTAAAGTTGTAAAGAATCTGACATGGTAAATAATTGAAATACTTGACTTTTTTCTTAGGAATTATCAGAGCTACATATTTATTAGACTTTTGTACTATATGTATGTACATATATATATAGATGAACATATATTCAGTAAAACCTTGGATTGTGAGGAACTCATTCTGTGAGTGTTCCAAATACAAGCAAACATTTCTAATAAATTTTAACTTGATAAGTGAGTGATGTCTTGCCATATGAGTAGTATGTGATGCCAACAATCACATGATCACAATTGAGCCAATGGTTCTTGAAATTCACTTTAATATACAAGCGCTTTGGATTACAAGCACATTTCTGCAAAGAATTATGCTCACAAACCAAGGTGTTACTATATATGTTCTTATCCTTCTTTCTTTGTAGCAGAATTTAAGGGCTCAACTTTGTGACTTTACTTCTCTAAAGGAGACACCTTTCAATCTATCCTTTGAATTTCTTCTTCTTCCAGAAGTTACTGTGGTTTGTAATGATGATTGCCCAAACCTTTCCTTGGTTGCCCTCAAAGATAGACATAAAGGATCCATTCATTTTAAGTACTTTGCTGGTTTTTTTTCAGTGGAAAAACTAATGGATGTTCTAATAAACAACAGTAAAGTACAAACATCGTAAATAACAATGTCAAAATAATGAAAAAATACTACCACATAACCTGATCACTTAAGAACAAGTTTATGTATACTTTCTTATTTTTCTTCTGTAATAGAGGGTTTTAAATTTGAGTTCTGTGCCTACCATAACAATGTTCCCTCAGAACTTTGACATCAAAGAACATAACTGACTGAAGCCAACAGTGCTGGGCTTCATCTACCTAAGATTCCCCTGCCTGCCACAAACACATTTCCTTCCTTCCCTCTCTTTCACCAGGTCAGTGCTACTTGCAGTGGGATAGCTTTCCTGGCACCACCTCCCTCTTGCCCTTTTAATTTGATCACATAGGCATTTTCCCTAATACATCTTTTAGTGTTTTCTTTTGTTTCCATATTGAAGTCTGCTTGTCAGAAGACCTGAATTTACATAAGCCTCATGAGAATTTATTCTCATTCCATCATGCCATCGCGCGCGCGCGCGCGCACACACACACACACACACACACACACTATGCTCATTTAGATACATGTGTGGAAGGAGTAAAAATGAAAAACCTACTAATATGATGTTTTCATGGAAATAAATAATATTTAACCTGAAATAGTCTCAGAAATAGAGATACTGGTTATACATTTATATTAAATATTCTAGTAAATGTTTGTTGAGTTTTTGAGATCATGAATATCTTGGCAAGTTGTATTTTGAAAAGGTTTATTAACATGTAGTTGATAATTTCATAGCAATCTTTATAAAACCTGAATGCACATAACAAGAGACATAAAACAACTTGTCCTTGTCTTTAGGAAATGTGCACAAAGTTCTTAAGTTAAGAGGAGAAGATTAAAAGTGCCCCTAGAAATTGCAGGTTCCACTATCGTGGGTTCTATCTTTGTTCTGTCACTCCTACTACCTTAACTAATCCACACTATTTTTTCAAATAAACGTTGGTTTCTTATCTGAGCCATGAACTGTTTGGAAACAGGAAGAGAAGTGAAAGTTGAAAAACCACAGTAAAGTGATATCCTATCAGGAAGGTTTAAAACCACTCTACCTTCTGTTTCAATTACCAGTGACAAGCTAGGCATAAAACATGTCATAGAAAATGTCACTTGCTGGATTAACTTGTCTCACCTCTGTTGGAAAACAACAATCCATATCAGGATTCTTATATTTGTTGCTTAGACAAAATACAAATCCAGTTGTTCTAGTCCAAGCATATTTATAATCCTCAAATAAAAATGTTAATGGACAAGAAGTAAGAAGTTATGGCAGTTTCTGTGAAGTTAAGAAAAAAAGAAAAGGAGCAATTTGTGTAATGATCCAATCACTTTAGACCATGATAAATAAATCATAATATTTTCTATGAAACTCTAGGCTTCTAAAATGTATAGGAATTCCCCTCAGATTATGGAAAATGCAGCAATGGTGGCTTAGCAAGTAATTGCAAACAGAAGAAATAGAATGAAGAGTTGAAAAAATCCAGAATTTGAGATGTATATCTGGAGGATTAATCCAAATTTCATTGGAGTGCAGTGAAAGTTCATGAAGAGTGTTTTTTGAAATAATATTGAAAAACTACAGCTAAGTATGGCTGACAGGATATATTGAATGTCACAATAAAGAGTGTTTCCCATTCAGGAGAAGGTATATACTAATGATGCCCAAAGAAGGGGACATTCTCATGGAATTCACTATTGTTGAATGTTTCTGATAGGTCAAGAGGAAAAAGACTGATGAGAGAGATTAGATTCAGTGATTAACAATACCATTTATTATTTACCCACATCAATAATTTTAGCAAGTACTTCACCTTCATTCACCTCATTTAACGATCATAATAACCATATGAGTTGAATACTCTCATATACGTTTTGGTGGTGAAAAACAGCAACTTAGTGAGATCAAGCAACATTTTTAGTCCTTGGTTAAATAGGAGGATCTGGATTCAAATACACATCTTTAGGACTGCAAAGCCCATTTCTTAACCACTGCAGTGTTCCACAGAATTTGTGACTCTTCACATAATTTTCATAAGTTAATTAAGTAGCTAAGAAGTAGGTAAGTAGTCAACAAATAAAGCAACCAGGTAAGAACTTCTTTTGAGAGGGTTTGGGGTTAATAAGGAAAAGCCTGAGAGCTTGAGAGAGTAACCGGATCAACGGTGTCAGTTGTTGTTGTTCACAGAGTGGTATGCATCTCTCAGGTCTCCAGCCTTAGTAGTTTTGGGCACTTTGCCCATTTAAGGTGTGATCCCAAACCCCCTGCCAATGTGCCTTTACTTTATCTTTGTTCCTTAACCAGGGCATCCTCATCTTTTATCAGAAATGGAGGGGTGGGGTTTTATATGTTCCTTATTATACAATTTCAGGTAATGCAATTTAGGGCAAGGTGCATTGCTTTTCTTCCTTTTAAAGAGTATCACAGTGAAGTAGGGTTGGAGTTTTTGGGTTTTTTTTTGGGGGGGGGGTACATGCTGCTTTTGAATAGAATCCTAAGATCTGTCAAATGCAGATTTTTAGCAACTAAGAAGCAATAAAATTGAAAGGAAACATCTTCTGAAGCATACTCATGAGAAAGAGGCAGAATTTGAGGAAGAAACTGGAGATTACAGGGGAGAATGTCCAGTGGGGATGTTAAGACAAAGGCCAAAAATGTGGGAACTAAAATCCATAATCTGTCATGGTTTCCTGTGAGTAGTAAGTGCTTACACTAAGCCAGGTGTTGTAGGCACAGAGTAGGTAAACTGGCAGCACTGATACAGTTTGGGGTTGTCTCACATCCAGCTCTCCTAAAGCCCAGCAAAGAGAGAACCTCCAACAACCAGTAAAGGAAGATTCAGGAAGGACTGGAGCCATTATTGCTTTCATCGTTGCTCTTGCTTCTCTGCCAAAGAATCCAGAACATAAAGCTATAAAACATATTTTGAAAAACAACCATTTTTTTTCAAACTTAATAGGGTAGAAGAGAGATGCATTAGGTAAGGAAATATGATGTTATTTTTAAAAACTTTATATCTTAAAACAAGAAAACTATTTTTACCGAATAGTCCAGTGCCCTTGCCCTGATAGGAGATCTCCTCCAAGTGATGACTGACAGACCTGGATGTTGTCTGTGGCTTTGCCAATTCAATACATAATAAGAGAGAGCTGGCTGCTGTCTATGGCTTTGCCACCTTCAATATGTAGCTTCCAAGGTTGCCATACTCCTCTGCCTGAAACTGCAAAAGGGAAAAGCATGAATGGTGATGCACAAAAGATTTTTATGGGTATGGCCGAAAAGTGCTTTGTTTTACTATTACAGTCTTTTGGCTAATATGGCACACATAAGTGCAAAGGAGGCCGGGAAGTATGGCCAAAACGAAGGGAATGAATTTGGTGATAAGCTGTCAGTCTTTACCACAAAGGGGGGGCGGGGAACTGTTGTAATGTTGTAAGTAGTAGTTTCTAATCTTTATTTTAAGCAAAAACTGTTTTTTTGAATTAATAGAAGATATCAATTCAGCTTTTTTTTTTGCAAAAGAAAAAAAAAAACAAATTACAAGTTGTTATGGAGTATATCAAGCCAAACTATTCTGCACATTGATTTGAAAGTTTGTCTTAGTTCTTGATTTTTTTGCATTTCTAAAGTTTATTAAGATTTTGAATGGACATAGGCAAGAGCAGGGAAATAGAAACTAACCACTCCCTCTGTCAGTGCAGCAATCTAGAGAAGGCTAAGGTAGAAGTCAGGTTCAACATGTCACCATTGAGGGAAATAAACTGGCCCCTGCCATCTGACAGCAGGAGAATGGACAATAAGGCAAGAGAGAGCCAGAAAGACTTACCCTGTAAAGTCTCATCCTTTGTGGTATCCAGGAGAATTTATGGCCCTTGTCTGGTGCTAACATTTTCTTTTCTGAGTTGTAATTTCGTCCTGCTATCTCCAAGCTTTCACTAAAGTTTAGTTGAGAGTTACAGCTTGGACTAAGCAGAGTTTTGTAGTATTAAGGGAGAAATCTGCTCTTGTGTTTGGAGTGGAGAATTATGGGCAGACTGGTGGCAGGCTGAGAGAACAAGTAACTAACTAGGTGATCTTCAGGAGCTGGATCACAAACCAGAACCCTTTTGCTAGTGACTGGAAGCCTGTGGTCCAGATATACTTAGGGACTAGAACCCAATAAAACCCTAGGTTTCTGTAGTCACACAACATAGACGTTCTTAAAAATGCCTTCTTTGTTTATGATAAAAAGGCTTATTCTTTAGTGGTAGAATATCTAGGGTACATCAGAATAAATAAATCATGGAATATAAAAACGTGACTCCAAGACTATAATCAGAGTTAATTTTTCCTGTGAGAATAGGCAACATACTTCATGGCTCTGAATTTATTAATTCAAAATAATGTAATAACGCCTAACTCATACTTTTTTCTGGTAATATAAGGTATATGAATATTCTCTTGGAACTCTAAAGTACTATATAAGTATTGGGGATAAGCACTCATGCTGAAAATTCACAAATAGTCATGTATATTAATATTTTACTGTCTAATAAAAGGTTGATTGTCTTGTTGATATTCTTGAATGCATTCACTTAGACAGTTTCTCCATTCCTGCATCATGGAAATCAATAATAATGTTTCCATGTTGAATGAAAGGATGTGTGGCATGGAAACATTTTTTTTTCTCAATTGGTTCAGATAAGAAAAAGTTTGTTTACCACTGCCATAGGGGAAAGAGTTCATCACTGCTAAATCACCAGGCTAAATAGTGGAGATGTTAATCAGAATTGTACCCGGGCTGTTTTAAAGGTTAAAGTTTGCTCAAAGCCATGAAAATAATTTAAATTAAAAAATGGAACTTACTCTTCCATGTTGTTCTGTATACTTTCAAGTCGAAAGCACACAATGTTCATTTAAAAATGTTATTGAGTTATCAAAATGCAATGCAAAAATATGATATTTAGGTAGAAAAGGTCAGATTAAAAAACACAGGAGCCTCAAAAACTTGAAATGTCAAGATTCTGGGGAAAACTACAAAATAATTTTTAAGCTTACTATTTGAGTAAAACTATTTCTTGTGAAGTATAAAGGAAATGCAATATAGCACAGTGATACAGCTTTTCATAAAAGGTATGATTGATAAGTTCTCTCTAGGGAGTAATCTTTGCAGGTCTGGGAGTTTGAGGGCATGTTGAAAGGTATTAGTTTAAATAATAAATGCTACTGCTTTGGTAATGTTGGATTTTTTTTTGAGTAATTTGACATCTGTGGAATTTTTAATACAAGGATAACTCTAGGAACGTGTATGAAAATATAGCTAAAACTTCTTAATGTCTTTGTTCTTTTAAATGTTAAATTAATTGCAGAAGGGATTAATTCAGCAATATACAGATGTGTTTTAAGGTGGAACAGAATAAGCAAAATCCAAAACAATAACTTTTCAAAAATCAAATATCCATCTCAGTTGTAGATAACTGTGTTAGCGAATTGGGCCATTGATTGCCGCTGGTACTAACGGGTACACTTGATTTCTAAAACTTTATATTTTTCAGAAATTGTGAGGTCCTCTATTCCAATTTTGAATACTGCTTCTTTGGATCTCTTAGAATTTGTAGGCTACTTCTATGAAGATTATAGGGTATTCAGGATTCAATATTTTGATTTTAGGATATTTAGGGATTTAGAATAGCATCAAAATTCAATGCAAAAGGAAACAGTAAATGAGAACAAAATTGTGACAAGACGGTTTTTTTGGCTCTTTTATTGGAAGGAGGTCCTTTCCCTGATAAGATTTCAGGGAAGGGGTAAAATTATTGTTGGGAAAAGGAACATAATTTACCCCATGAGAGGGCTTTATCCCTTCCCACTTCTCTGTTATGATATATATAGAACACCAGACCAACCAAAAATGCTGCCTGAAATTTTACAAAACGTCTTTCCTGTGTTAAGACTCGAAAGGCTTTAGTATTCAGTTTGTCAATTTTGAGTTTAGTACATAATCTGTATCATTTCCTAAACAGCAACTCACATACTGTATGGGAGCTGAAGAAACACTTGACGATCTGAGGGAAAATTAGGGAAAGAAAAATAAAATAGGGAAAACATTCTACCTAAAAGAGGTAAAGTTTTTATATTTTTCCTTGCTTCACAGTTTCTTCTAGAGCTATTAGTAAACAAAGTTGCCTTAAACTAACAACTGATATTTTTGGGCTTTAGGAAATTTACTTTCTTTCCTTTTTACTTTAAGGGATACTAAGCAAACCAAAATCCAAAAAGACTTGTTGAAGTGGAAAGATGTCTTCCTGAATGACAGTTCTCCAGACAGAGTTCAAATACAAAGTATAATCTTTGTCTCACCTCTTTTGAGAACATCCCCATGTTTAAAATAGGCTGACTTGGGAGTTGCAGTTACAGAAACGTCATGCTAGGAAATCTTTTGTTAACAGGGATTCAGTTTGCAAGAGCGGTGGACTACAGAGGGGACTTTTTTTTAAGGGAGAGTAAAAGATGTTTTCCTTTACAGGAGTATTTTCTCACCTCCTGAAACAGTGTCATTCCCATCCTTGTTCCCCAAGGCCAGTGTTCTCATTCTCCTGATATACAACCTTCTTTGTTTTTCAAAATCCTTATATTTCCTTCCCCTCCTTTAGGAAGCTCTCCTTGGCTTTCCCTCCTGCTGGCTGGACAGCAGGTCTGTCCTGAGTCTTCTCAGGTTTACCAGTGGACTATGAGCTCCATAGGGTAGCTGTTCTATTTTTAACACTATTTATGCTCGGTACCAGAAATTGTAGCTGGCATGCTAAATGTATGAGCAAAATTGGATATATCAAGAAACACATTAATATGCTTTTGACATTTTCTCCTCACAAATTCTTTTTATTCTTTAAGGCCTAGTTTTAATTTCCTTCACAAGCAACTTCTCTCCTATGGCACTTTTACACATGTCCTTATCATCATACTTTTTCTGTTTCATACTGATGTGAGTTGATTGAATTCCCACAGAATTAGACATCCTCATGCCCGCCCCCCATGTGTGCAGTACTAGTACATAGTGGGTATTCCAGATGTGCTCACAGAGAATGAGGATGGGTAGCACAAATGAAAATTGTGCACCCAAGAGTTGTTTTTCATTTGATGCCTTATATACAGTTTGCCTAGAGGTAGGAATTCATGGCTAATAAGTTTAGGAGAATGGTATAGATGAGGAGAAATTTTGCTTGGGGTGTGTTAAATCTCCTAGTGTCGGGGCACCTGGGTGGCTCAGTCGGTTAGCATCCAGCTTCGGCTCAGGTCATGATCTCATAGTTTGTTAGTTCGAGCCCTACACCTGACTCTGGGCTGACAGCTTGAAACCTGGAGCCTGCTTCACATTCTGTGTCTCACACTCTCTCTGTCGCTCCTCTGCTTGCACTCTGTCTCTCTGCTTCTCTCAAAAATAAATGAACATTAAGAAAAAATATCCTGGGGCGCCTGGGTGGCGCAGTCGGTTAAGCGTCCGACTTCAGCCAGGTCACGATCTCGCGGTCCGTGAGTTCGAGCCCCGCGTCAGGCTCTGGGCTGATGGCTCAGAGCCTGGAGCCTGTTTCGGATTCTGTGTCTCCCTCTCTCTCTGCCCCTCCCCCGTTCATGCTCTGTCTCTCTCTGTCCCAAAAATAAATAAACGTTGAAAAAAAAATTAAAAAAAAAGAAAAAATATCCTGGTGTGATGGTTGTTACCTAATTCTATTTGTAATTCTGTCATTTTTTGTCTGTGTTGTATCTCTTGAAGTTGCGGTACCAAATTGAAATCATTACACATTTCTGATGAAAAAAAATATCACATCATCATATGGTGATCTCTACTATGAAGTCAAAGTCCAGTCAGGAAAACAGAAACCACACAAAGTGGTTCAAAGAGAGCGAATTGAAAACCAAGAATGAACTTTCACGGGAGAGTTGAGAGGCCAACAGGAAGTGTTAAGACAGCCTAGGAATTAACAACAAGAAGGAAGCCTCTACCATACTTAGACTGGAGGCAAGAAGGCAGGAGCTGGAGTTACCTGAGCCTCAGGAGCCAGGTTGGATCTGTCCATACAGTGCTTCACCTACAGGGAAAATGGGGCCCCTGGGGTAGACACAGCCTAATGCACAGAGAGACAGTTTCAACACTCTACTCTTCCCTTCCTGCCCATGTCAGTCTCCTGCCACTGCCACTCCTGATCAGGTGACACAGAGCCTGCAAGGGCCAGAACCCTGTATCAATGGATACAGCCAGGGAGATTGACGAGTGGATCCAAGGGAAAACAAGCTAGGTTCAAGCACATCCTCCTTATTTGTAGTGAAATATGTAAAGAACATTTTATCATTATTTCTTTTGGTAAGCTTTTGTTTGGCATAACTTTTTCTATTTTATTTCATTTCTTAACTTTATTATTACTATTATTATTATTATTATTATTTTAATTTGAGAAGGAGAGAGAGCCAGTGGAAGAGAAGGGCAGAGGGAGAGAGGGAGAGAGAGAGAGTCTCAAGCAGGCTTCACCCTCAGTGTGGAGCCCAACACAGGGTTCAATCCCAGGACCCTGGGATCACGATTTGAACTAAAATTAAGATTCTGCCACTCAACTGACTGAGCCATGCAGGTATCTACTCTATCATTTTACTTTTAATTTTTTTATTCTCATTTTAATATGATTTTGGTAAATAATACAACACTGGATTTTTATTTTTTATTCTTTCAATTTTTTGTGAGAAAAGCATTTTTATTTTTATAATGTTCGGATTTATGCCATCACTTTTATGTGCTTCCCATGTACTCTGCCTTTCTATGCATTTATTTTCTCTACTCCTGCCTCATTGTACATTGAGGAATTTTAATATTCTATAGTTTTCTTCAGTTACATTGGGAGCTTCATTTATTGATTACCATAGAAAATTTTAAATGTTCAAACTTCAAATGTCAGTTTATCATTTAGTCCTGTCCCCTCTTATTATGTTTAAAATCTAAAGTCACTTATTCTTTAATCCTCCGTCTTGAAATGCAAGGGACTGAATTTCAATTGCGATCCCATTTGATTTATATACTAGTCATTACATATGTAAGTTTTACATTGTATTTAATCCTACATGGCATTATTTCTTTTGTTTTATTTAGTCAGTATTTGTTTAGGTATACTCACGTACTCACCAATGCCTTTCTGCTCCTCATTGCTTTATAAATCTCAGACCAAGTTTCATTCTTTCTGAAGAACATTCAATACAATATTTTTGATGAACTCTGTGGGTGACAAGCCTGGGGAGTTAAATGTCTACATTTAATTCAATTTCAACACTTACTCATAAATTTTCTTTTTCAGGCACCCCCCCCCCATTTCCTACACAATCCTTTATATTTGAGCTTAACCTAAAGTAATGATTACTGTCATATTTTGCAAATTGAAGCTTATAAATCATCTTTTTTTTTCAACTTACAGGCTATCGATGATTGGTTTGTATTAGGCTTTATTTTGTCCCCATACTGGAGATAAATAAGACCATTAAAAAATAATAATAATTTAGTAGCTCCTACAATTTCAAATCATCAGGGAGGAAGAAGTGGTCCATCTCTATCATTATAGTGAATAGAACATTTCACTTAGACACAGAATCTGCTGGGATTTTTACATGACAGCCCACAGGACAGAATTGGGAGTCCACTCAAATGAGCAGGAAAATATAGTTAATCTTTCTCAGTAATTTCAGTTGTTGCTGTGGCTGTGTCTCAGAATAGGTAATAAGGGATAATTCGGGGATTATGAATAAGGGAAAATTCAGGTATTTTCATTTTATATACAGTAAAACCTTGGTTTGCATTCTGAAAACATGATTGTAGTCCAAAGCACTTGTGTATCACAGCAAATATCAAGAACCATTAGCTCAGTTGTGATCATGTGACATACTACTCATATTGGAAGACATCACTCATTCATCAAGTTATAATTTACTAGAAATGTTTTCTCACCTTGTGGAACACTCACAGAACAAGTTAACTCACAATCCCAGGTTTTACTGTGCTTGTAATGAAGACAGTCTACCACTAGCTGAATTATCCTTCATGGTTGTGCCTTTTCTCTCTCCATAGGACACACAACAACAAAGTCTGGTGAGGCAAGGCTACAAGATAATTAGATGTATTAGATCACCTCTAATCTGGCAGATTTTACCTTGGAGATACTATCCATCTCTTAAAAACAGTAAATCAAAATGCACCCATTACCCTTTATGCTCTATCACCCCTTGAGTGTTTACAAAATGGAAGGGATATTTTGGTCAAAAGTGTACTTTTCATCTTCAGGTAGTTTGGCTTGTGGTGCACAAAAATTCCTTACAAAAATATTTTAAAAAATAACATTATACTTTGACTTTGGGAGTTTAAAAACAAAAAGAGTTTACAAGGCAATATATTTGGTTCTTAAAAGAGTGGTGTAGATAATTTCCTTAGGTATAAATTACTCATTATTCACATATATTTTAAATGATATTAAATTAGTATAGACTTATATGCTATAAATATTATAATAATTTATGGGTCAAAATGTGTGAGGGTAAAATGTATATAGCTATGTATTTTAAATTTTATGCTATTTTTATATGGCAAATATATATTTTAATAGATATTTTTGTTTTTAATGTATATTTTGTGATTTATCCAGTGCTTCAATAAATTATATGATCAAAAAGATACATCTGGAAGAAAAGAATAAGTTAGGGACTACATAGACGACAGCTATGATCTTCCTTTATTGTGTTCTGACATGTGGCAGAAAGGGTTAGACATCTGGTATGCTTAATAAAGAAATGCATGCATTTTCATAACAACAATATGACACTTCTGTCATTCTTTAAACTTCATTTTCCATCAGTGTCAAAGTTAGCTCTAAGGGTATCTGATAATAGAATGGCTTATAATTTACAGCCTCTTCAATTTTTTATCTGTACTTTTCTCTTTTTTAGTACTTAACTACGGTCAGTTTATCAGGCCCTATATCCTGTGCAGTGACTTGAAATGCTGTTAAAAGTTTAAAGATGTGGCTGGTGATACCACATTCAACAACAATAGGAGCCTCAACATCTGTTGGGTCACATTTTTAGTTAGATTGAAAAGTGGAGATTTACCATGTGGAAATATCCTAAATCAGCTCTGTCAAAACCCATTTGTTATGCTTTTAAATTTAGTTTAGAGGCCACTTACCACCTAGTACCTTTGAGTCACAGCTTCAAGTTCATTGGCATTACAGCTTCAAAAAAATTTAAGTGAAACCTTGCTGTCTGATCTATGGTATATCCTAACATTCTCTGCAAACCCCTAAATAGCTTTATATTTTGCAAAAATAGGTTTATAGACTTTTAAATATCAGCACAAATATTAAGGTTAGGAAAACATAAAAATGTCAAAATATATATAATTTAGCTTTCTTTCTCAATTTATATAACAATAAGAATAATATGTTTTTTCCTGTCCTTATTAGTTTCAAAGTTGAGCGATAGAAAACAGCAGTTTTGCACCTTGTATATCCATTTCATCAAGTAAAAGCAAGTGCCTCACTCATAATTTATACAGGGTAGATGTTTTTTCTTTTTAATCCAGTGGGTATGCACTTTTGATGAAATGTGCAGAAAGCCTTGTAAGAATTTTTAAAATACTACTTTATACTTAAAAAATTCCTTTTTACCTCTCCAGGTTATTTTTTAGTAATTCTTTTTCATTGATATATGAATAAGTATCTTTTCTTTAATACTTATCATTTTACATTTATGATAACTGTTTATAATAGCTCCCGGTATATTGTTCTCTCAGAAGTTATCTGAGTTTAGCAAAGCAAGATCATCAGAATATTGGGGTTCTGCAAAATGTATATCCTCTATATAGTGTTTCTATCATCATTCATAAGCTGTGGTAGATTCCAAACTAAGTTCCCACCTCTCTGAAAAGTTTATTGCTTTTGGAACATTCAAAATAATTCCAATTCATTTAAATGTTGTTTTTCAGGATATGATGTGATCTATTTGTCTCTCAGGCAAAATCTCACGCACTGTTTTTTCTACATAATGAATGTTCAGACATATGGTAGTCCTGTTAAGTGACTACTGTGTTAAATTTCAGCTTTTTATCTGTCATTTACATATATATTTGTTGGGTTTTTCAACCATATTTGTAATTTTGTCAGAAAAAATTAATGCAAATGAAGTTTACATAAGACTCTAGGAACAAGGGATGCATAAAAACTTATCTAAATTTTTTGTCAGAGTAAGCTATCATCAGCATGTGAGAAGCAGTGTTTGATATATTTTCTTATTGGTTCTTTTTTACATTTTCCTATTCCACTTTGTTTTCCTCCTTCAATGATTTTTCACTCTGTTCAGATTTACTTCTCAAGATGAAAAGAACATCTTGTGATATTTGTAATGGCTATCAAGTTTGGACTGTTTGAGATGACCAACAATGTCAAAGCAATTTCGTGGAGAATAAGTGTTGTGGCATTCGTTTTTCAACCAGTCAGAAAGTACGTTTAGATCAGGATCACGAAAGCTTCTCATAGAATAGTTGTCCATCACCTGGAATAGTTATACTTTTATACTCTAAAATGAAGTTCAGGGTACCTGCGTGGCTCAGTGGGTTAAGCATCCAATTCTTGGTTTCGGCAGAGGTCATGTTCTTACAGTTCATGGTTTTGATCCCTGCATAGGGCTCTGTGTTGTTAGCATGGAGCTTGCTTGGGATTCTCTCTCCTCTCTCTGCCCCTTTCCTGCTTGCACTTTCTTTCTCTCTCTCTCTCAAAATAAATAAATAAATAAACATTTAAAACTGTTTTAAATGTTTATTTTTGAGAGAGAGAGAGACAGAGACAGAGAGAGAGCGTGAATGGAGGAGGGGCAGAGAGAGACACAGAATCTGAAGCAGGCTCCAGGCTCTGAGCTGTCAGCACAGAGCCCAATGTGGGGCACGAACGCACTAACTATGAGATCATGACCTGAGCTGAAGTTGAATGCTTAACCAACTAAGCCACCCAGGTACCCCAATAAATAAACATTTAAAATGAAGTTCAACTTTTTAACATTTTGAAGAACGAGTACGTTAATTTTGGCTAAATTATATAGCACCACAACCGAACTTCTCCCATATCTCAATGGTTGACAACAACCAAGGTTTATTTCTCCCTCAAGTTATATCCTCATTATATGTCATCTATGTCCCTGTCACATGACTCTATGTCTTTACTTTGACACTTAGACTGGAGGAGGAGTCCTGTTTGGGACATCACCAGTCTTGTGGCAAGGGGAAAACACCTTGTGAAGCTCATGTTGGTTCCGTGACCTTCTCCCCAGAAGTGGCACCCATCATTCCCTCTCAAATTTTCTCACCAAAGCAAACCACATTTATACCACTGCCACAGAGAATATTCTTTTCCATATGTTTTCACCATTGTGAAATAATTTTACTTTGGTTCTATATATGAAGTGATCAGCAACTTTCTAATAAAGTTTAATTACCAGTTTCAGCAGAAAAAACAGTAATGTGAGTTCAAACCCAAACGAGGGTTCTAAGCAGGGAAATTTTTGAATATTCAAAAATCAATCAATAAATATCTGATGAATGAATAAATGCATAAATAACAAGCCAGTTACATTTCTTCAGAAAATCACATGTAAAAGTGCAGAAATTCCGGTGGTTGTGCTCTCTGCTCCCTGCCTCCCTCTCTCTTCTTCTCACTCACTCTCATGTTCTTGTCCTATCATGGATATATCCTAACTAGACTTGGATTCCTAAAAAGTATAGGAAAATGTGTGAATATACAAAAATCAGTATTCCCCATAAACCAAGAATATGAATTATATACCTATTATAACAAAGCCAAAGCCTCTGAGATTTATAATCCATTTCCAAGTTATAGTAGTTTTCAGGTATTTAATATTTTGGTGGCTTCTACAAGTTAAATGAAATCTCTGATTACTCATAAGTTTTTCCTGCCCTCTCATGCTCAGTGAATGTTACTCTTGAGTTTACAATCTGCAGTCATAAATATCCAATGCTCTCTCTTTTCTTTATTTGACTATCAAAGTATTCCATGGCAATCTTGTTTTATAAAGATAAGTATTATATTATGAATTGAATACATACACTAATGACAGTTCATTGAACCTAAGTATTTAGAAACAATTACAGCATATCCTCCTTGTTTATCCCAGGCTCTTTTCCAGGTGTTTACTCCTCAGGTTTCAAACCCCTCAGGGTATCTCCTTGTCTCTCTAGACCTTCCTTTTGTAATATCTCTCCAAGATGAGGTGGCTCTTCATTAGCTAATAATTTTTAGTTTGCCCCACCACTTCTAATTTCACCTTGTTTTCTTCTTTCAAATTGCTGTGAGAATATTTATGAAACAACTCATACTCATATATTAAAGACTGATAAATTAATAATCTATTATAAGATCTGGTATGTAGATTATGGAGTAGAAAACTTGTACCAGTATCTGGACTTCAAGATGTCATATGGACAAGAGCCTCTGGGTTTAAG
Organism: Prionailurus bengalensis; assembly: GCF_016509475.1. Classification (NCBI taxonomy): domain Eukaryota; kingdom Metazoa; phylum Chordata; class Mammalia; order Carnivora; family Felidae; genus Prionailurus; species Prionailurus bengalensis. Next base: position 148,749,724 of record NC_057343.1, on the reverse strand, counting down.
ACTCAGCGACAGTGCCAGTGATTTGTTACCGAATATTTTAAATTTAATGGCAAAAGTGGAAATGATGAAGAGTCATTCATAAATGTTAATCATAGGTAATCATTAATGAGCATTAAACATATGATGTTCTGAAACATATAAGTAATCCCAAATCTATTATGTTACATAGGAATTTCTTTTCAGAAAATGAAAATACATCAGAATAATGACATAATCTCACTTTCCTTCTTAAATATGTAAATTTTATTATAAAAATATAATTTATGAAAGAAGTACTTTCTTATTTAATGTTATTTTATTATTTAAAGATAAATTTAGGAATAACTAAATATACTAGTAGTATATTATGTTGAGCATGAGTTGACCATAAACTTCATCTGTTTGCATTCACATGATTAAAAAATACACAGAGAACCAGGGGACCTAACAAGTCCGCTTTCATTGCCTTTATTGAACACAATAAAAGCTACTCATGTTTCAAAGTTTGGCCTATAAGGATGGGACACCTGTGTCTCACTCACTTATTCCAAGTCCTAGGCATTAGAACACCAATACAAAACAAAACAAACACCCTACATAATCAATATAAATGTGTTAATGCATTTTGAAAAATCAAATTTAATGCAAAAACACCCATCCTTGACAAGGTATCAAAATTTTAAACAAAGACAGGATTGGTAGAGTAGGTTTGGGGAAGAATTTTTAAACTGGGCTTTATAAGGTGAGCTGCAAGAAGCCTATAGAGTAAATTTTGTGAATATGTACATAAATGTGTACATTTATACTACATTTTCACATATTTGTCTTGCCAAATAGTGTGTGGGTCCCCTCACATTGACAGGAGACCCCTTCTCCTGAGAAGTTTAAAAACTACCTATCTTCATGCTATTATTTATGGGAGCATTAAATATGAAAGTGAATTCAGGGAAAAAGTATAAAAACAGGATTACAATTGCCCAGCATCTAAAATTTACTACCAATGTAACTAAGTGTTCGGGAGAGAAAGTGTAGATATGAAACATGAGCTCTAAAGCGAGGTGGTATGGATTTTCATCTTGAACTCACAACTAACTAGCTCTGTGACCTTGGAAAAGTTATTTAATCTTTCTGTGCCTCACCTTCTTCAGTTGTAAAATGAATATAATTTGAGTGCCTATCTTGTAAGATTGCTGTGAGAATTAAATAAGGGAATATATGTAAAGCTCTTAAAGTGCTTGAAATACAATATACATTATTTGAGTGTTTTAGTTGCGATTGCTGTGATTCCTGTTTGAGGAAGGAAGTACTCTATGCAATTTAATGCTTTTCATGAAATTCTATGAAAAATTACTAAGCTCACTTTTTTGAAGAACAAAATATTTTAAAACCTCATAGTGGCTTAGCAACATTACATACAGTTCAAACGTATTTTCATTTACTCTGGTGTCAGTGGATCTAATGATTAACATCGTTTGAAGTACAGAACAGTAATGAAACTACATCCTTTCATAAATATTTTAATTTAGATATCATTAATCAGTCTGGACTTCACCCTGATTATTTCAAATTATAAGTATGTGTTATTTAAGAAATTCATGGTGTATGAATACAATGCACATCTATATTGTTTTTGTTTTCGTTTTAATTTTTATGTTTATTTTTGAGAGAGAGAGACAGAGTGTGAATGGGGGAGAGGGAGAGAGAGACACACACAGAATCCGAAGCAGGCCCCAGGCTCTGAGCTGTCAGCACAGAACCAGATGCGGGGCTTGAACTCACAAACCACGAGATCATGACCTGAGCCGAAGCCAGCCGCTTAACAGACTGAGCCACCCAGGTGTCCCTATATTGTTTTTAACTAAGGAGAACAAAACAATATAATTGAAAAAGTTCAAGTTCTTCCAATAGTTCAGATAGGTACAGGCACAAATATATAATTGTCTCCATTGTGAAATTGCTGGTCTAGCAATTGAAATAAAGTATATATTGAGAACATTTTCTTTTCACATGGTTAAGAGTGGAAGAGTTGCCTAACAAGGGGTGACTACTTACTATTACTGACTAATTTTAATATATTAACCGAAGTGCATTAATGCTAACCTTTGAACTGTGAAATCACTGTCTATTCTCTGTGACCTGAAGTTATCCTGTTTTAAATCCATTAAATAAAATTATGTGACACTAAGCTTAATTAATCACACCTACCCAGCACCAGAAATCAGGCATACAAACGGAATATTGATCTGTTAGAGGCCTGTTGCCTTATAACTATAATGGAATTAGCCACAGGTATATTTTGCAAGCAATGGTAGGATAATTATCAGTAATAAACCCAGGGCTTGTAGTTAATTAAATTTGTTACAGAAGAGTGTGTCAGTTAAATGTTACCAAGCACTTAAAACCTATTCTGAAAGGACAAATCATAATCTCCTTTATTTGCCTGTGTGTGACAGAATAAGTGGATAAAGACATTTGCAACTAATAAGAGCTTTATTTTAATGACTATCTTAGATTTCTTTCCCATCTCACTATAGCCACGCTGACATCAATAACTGATTAAAAGCTTCCGTGATCTTTGCTGAAGATATTTTTGTTATTTCATATAATTTGTTTTCTAAACCAAACATAAAGGGCGGATTACTTTTTCTTTTTCCTCATCTTTCATTTCCTACATAAACATTTGCACTAACTAAATAAATATCATTTCTCTTATTCAAATTTTATTTTTCTGGGAACGGATATCTATTTGAAAGTGACAAGGATGTTAGAAAAACATTTAATTGCTAAATTTATTTACTCTGTAGAATCTGTACATATGTTGCTTACCTTTTAGTTTCTAAGGCTAACCCACAGTTGCTGCAGTACATTAATATCTACTCTGCCAGTACTAATCATGTTTTAATAACCTTTAAAAAATTAAATGCTGAAAAGGCTATTTAGCAAAATATTTTTAAAATTAAAATTAAAATTAAAATTAAAATTAAAAGCTATTTTCCCATTAGCATCGCACCACATAAATTGGCTAGGATTTTCTTTGAATGTTTCTTCAGTTTAGCTTTGTGTTTCCTGACCACATTCCAAAATAATATATCTGAATTTTTTAATGATGTGCAATGACTTGTTGCTTCACCTTTGTTGCTCTGCAGTTCCCACAGTAGGATGTCTGTCTCTAATGCTTTCAATTTAACGGTTACATATATGGTCAAACTATGTGCCATGTACCTCCTGGAATATGTAATGCCCATGGTTGCTGTGTATAATTGTGCTGAATTATGTTTTGCACAATTCCAGAAGAGGCCACTAGCTATTTTGTGTACTAAATGGTAGTAAGATGTTCATGCACAGCAACCTCCAGTCATTTATTTTTAATTTCTAACTTTTTAGCTCTATAATTTGAAATAGTCATTCCTCTTTGTGAATTCTGTATTAGTAAATTCACCTGCTCCTGGATTTTTATTGTGTATATTTCAGGTGTACAACCTGATGATTTGATAAATGTATACACTGTGAAATAATCACCACAATCAATGTTATTAACATTTTCATCCCCTCACATCATTACTTTTTGTGTATGTCTGAGTTGTGAGATCACTGAAAATTTACCATCTTAGGGAATTTGTGTATACCTTACAATTGTGTTACCTATAGTCACTATGCTATACATTAGATCTATAGAGCTTATTCTTGCCTACCTGAAACCTGGTACCCCTTAACCAGCGTCTCCCCATTTCCCCTCACCCTCAGCCCTGGTAATCACTTTTTTTCTCTTTTTAACATTATTCATAGCCCCAAAATCAGTACTCACAGTTCTTTCTTGATCATTTGTGGACATACGCAGAGTAACAAAGCCTTTTGAGTCCTCAAATGCATGTGTTCCCAGCTGAGGTTGAACAAGTCAATACTCTGCCTTCTTGTTTGAGCTTTCAAACTCAAGTGTCATATTCATGGTCTAGTCAGTGCCATGTTCTGTTTTGTTTTATTTTTGCATTTTTGTATTTTTTGCTAGTGTTTTTGTTGTTTAAGCTGCCCCCTTCCTGCCAACTGTAATGTGCTGAAGTACTGTCTAGTGTTCCCAAGCACATGAATGTCATAATGTACCTTAGAAAGAAAATATGTTGTGTTAGATTAGCTTGGTTCAGTCATGAGTTACAGTGCTGGTGGCCATGAGTTCAGTGGTAATCAACAATATGATACATTCAGAAAAAACAGAGAGAGAAGGAGATAAAGTGAGAATTTTGCTAATCTGTATGTCACGCTGCTTGGAGAAGTAACATCTGTAGTTACATGTAACATCTATAGTGCATGATGAAGATGTGAATTTATAAAATGATAACTGATTAGAAAGTGGAACAGACAGCATTGCTCTGAAGCTGAAAGTCAAAGAAATTTATGGCCACTTACCCTGGGTCAGGAAGTCATTAAACCCTTCTCAGCTAGTATTTTATTATGAAGAACTACTTGATACAATTAATTATTTCTATAACAGAATACAAATTAAACAAATTATATAAGTTATTTATATAAAGAAATACATATTAAATAAGATGTATTAAAACAGGAACACACATAAAACAAGGTTATGTATTGATCACTTTTGAAATATTGTGACCAGAAGCTCACAGGAGCCTAACGCTGTATTTTCCCCCAAAGACAGTGGTTCAGTATTTGCTAATTTAGAGCTCAGGGTGACTTTATAGAACATAACTATTAGGAATAATGACAATTGAAAGTAATTATAGATTCACAGAAAGTTGCAAAGATAGTACAGAGAAGTCTTTCACTCAGTGTCCTCCCAGTGGTTACATCTTAACATAGCTAGAATACAATATCAAAACCAAGAGGTTGAGACATTGGTACAATATGAGTGTATATATAGTTCTCTGTCATTTTTTATCACATGTATAGAGAGGGATGTTGAAAACTTCCGCTTTAATTGTGGATTTTTCTAATTCTCATTTAAATTTTATCATTTTTCAATGGTTGTTGTATGTAAGTGATGAATCACTAGATTCTACACCTGAAACTACTATTACACTCTATTTGAAACTAACAGAAATTTAAATAAAAACTTGAAAAAACCCAAATTTTATTATTTTTGCTTCACATATTTTATAATTCTTTTTTTAAATTTTATTATTATTATTATTATTATTATTATTATTATTTGTATATATACATTTAAGATTGCCAGGGGCGCCTGGGTGGCTCAGTTGGTTAAACGTCCAACTTCGACTCAGGTCACGATGTTGTGGTTCGTGAATTCAAGCCCCCTGTCGGGCTCTGTGCTGACATCTCTGAGCCTGGAGCCTGCCTCATATTCTGTGTCTCCCTCTCTGTCTGCCCTTCCCAACTCACACTCTGTCTCTGTCTCTGTCTCTCTCTCTCTCTCAAAAATAAATAAACATAAAAATTAAAAAAAAAGATTGCCATAACTTCTTGGTGGATTAACCCTTTAATGATTATGTAATAGTCCTCCCTCCATGATATTTGTCTTTTGTATGAAGTTTATTTTACATGATGTTAATGTAACCACTCTTGCTTCTTTTGATTGATGTTTGCATATTGTATCTTTTTCATCATTTTCTTTCAGCCTACAAATCTCAGTATATTTCAACTGAGCTTCTGTAGACAGCATATAGTTTAGTCATGATTTTTTTTATCCACTCTGCCAACCACTGACTTGTAATTTATATATTTAGATTCTTTATATGTAATGTAACTGTTACATATAAGGCTTACATTTGCCTTTTTTTGTTATGATCTTTCTTTTTAAAAATTCTACTGCTTTCTTTTTTCTTCATTAATGTAGGTTAAACTTTTTTATTTTATTTTTTTAGAATTCGATTTTCATTTATATGTGATATTTTTTAAAAATTTAATTTAATTTAATTTAATTTTTTTTATGAAATTTATTGACAAATTGGTTTCCATATGTGATATTTTGAATATCTTTTTGTATATCTTTTCAAGTGGTCAGTCAGGATTAACATTATATATGTAAATTATGAAAGTATGCTGATGGCAGCATTCTACCAGATAAATTGAAGTGTTGAAGCATTACCTCTCTTTACATCTATTTACCTTCTCCCACTATTAATATAATTGTCTGAAATATTGTATGTACACACACTGAGAAACAAGATAGGATTATAATTTTTGCTTCAATTTTCAAAAATATTTTTTAAAACTACAGACAAGGAATAGTCTTTTATATTTAGTAATAATTTTATATTTTAGTAATAATAACAATTTTGTAATAATAAATAATAATATTATTTAGTAATAATAATTTAGTTATTTTCTTCGGATGTTTGTATTTCCCTTCTGCTATCTGTTTAGAGAACTTTGTTGAGCCATTATTTCAGGATAGAGGCATTTGTGAGAAATTCTCATAGTTTTCCTACATCTTTGAATGTTTTGATTTCTTCTTCTTCATCTTTGTAGGATATAGAACTCCAGGTTCATAGTTCTTTACTTTTATCACTTGAAAAATATTGTGTCACTTCTTAGGACGCATTCCTTCTGCTGAGAAATCCGCCATTGTTTCAAGTTTTTTCTCCTATAAGGAATGTATATCTCTAGCTATTTTCAAGATTTTTTTTTCCTTTATCTTTAGTTTTCATAAATTTGACTATCTCGGTGTGAATTTCCTTGGGTGTGATTATTATGTTTGGGATGTACTCATCTGCTTAAATTTGTAATTTTAGTTTATCTGCAAGATTTGATACTTTTTCTGTCATTATTTCCACAAATGATTTTTCAACCATGTTCTCTTTCTCTCTCTTATGAAAGGAGGAACTCCAATGGCATGATTGCCAGACTTTTGTTATATGCCCACATGTCCTGGAGACTCTATTCATTTTTTTTTCCATTTCATTTTCTTGTCATTGTTCACACTGGGTAATGCCCATTGTTCGATTTTAAAGTTCACTGATTCTTTTTATGTTCTTGCTATTCTACTGTTGAACCCGTTCATTGGTTTTTCTATTGTATTATACATTTCTTAGTTTCTGTGCGGCTCTACTTTGTAACATTTTTTCTTTGCTGAGACTGCTGAGAATTTATGTTTTTAATTTTTTTCCACTGCGTTCATGAATGTTTTTTGAAGCATTTTTATGATTTACACCTTAAAATTATTGTCGGTAATTCCAATATCTCTTCCATTTTGATGCTGGCATCTATTGATTATCCTTTCTCATCTAGGTGGAAATTTTCTTGGTTCTAAGTATGATGAGTTTTGTTTTTTTTTTTTTAATTGAAATGTGGACATAAGATTCAGGATCTTATTTAAATTGTGTATCTTAGCAGGAACCTAATAAAGGAAAGGAAAATCTATCTATCTATCAATGTTTCTATCTGTGTAGCTAGTTAGCTGGGGTAAAACATTTCTTTGTGTAGTAATAAACTATGAACATTTTAGCATGTGATTAAATGTTCTTCTGTTACTTTTTTTAAAATACTTTGCATTACTCTATCAAATGAATGTACCAAAAATCATTTATCTAAATGCTGCTATTTAAGAATTTGAGTATGTACATTTCTGTTATAAAAGTAGTGCTTCAGTATACATGTTTGGTTCTGATTCTGGCTAAGATGATAATAATTATAGTTTGCTCTGCCTCTCTCATAGATTCTACACACAAAATATAGAGCATCTAGTTAAGTTTTAATTTCAGACAACATTTTTTTTTAGTAAAAGGGTGCCCCATACAGTATTTTGGATAAACTTGTAATAGCAAAATAGCTATTTCTTTGAAATTAAAATGTAACTTGGCACCCTGTATTTTGATTTTTTTTAGTTATAGCAACCCTGACTATGAAAACCAAAATAGAAAATATGGAGCAACTGTGTGAGGGTACTGATAAAATAAAGGCAGAAGATAAATTGGGAAAGGAAACCAGAACACAAAGTACAAACAAAACAGTGGTGCATTGTCTATGTTTTTTTCTCCCTCGTATCATCCATTCCAGACTCAAAAGACCCTCAAAACTTTCTCACATAACTAAGCTCCCTGGTATGATTCTTCCAAATTATTATAAGCATCTTAAATTTAAATGACTTCTAGATATGCTATTCTCTGCCTGATGACTCTGAGCACACTTTAATATTTCTAAGAATTCTATCAGAAGCAACAGGGGATACCTCACTTCCTCTACCTCTCACTCAAAATGCCTTCCTCTCTTCCAGATGTTACCCTCACCCCCATTCTCGTAGTGGTCACTCTGTCATTCCTTGGAGTGAGCAAATGCCACATAGCTCCTGGGGTACCTAAACAAGATGGATTGGACTGACTTCTTTTCAAGTAAACCCTCAAAAGAAAAAGAAAAAAAAAAGACTAGACTCAATTATTTGCACTTAATTAAGACCCATTACCAGAGCTAGCACTAGAATCTGCATGAACCTGAAAATAAAGAACTCCTTAAGGTTTGCACCCTAGTTACCCTACTTGCCTCAGCATAGTACCAGCCCTGCTGGCATGCTAAGGCTTATTCACCAGTCAGAAGGGCCAATAAGGATAACTTTAAACTTATGGCCCCTAATGATATAGGTCCCGACACTTGTAAAACAAACCAATAGCTATCACAATTTCTTCCTTGGGTGTGATATCATTATGTGTTCCTTCAAGATTACACTCTGGGATCCAGGCATAAATTTGTCTCCCTCTCTAAAACAAGATGACATACACATTAGGGGTTTTCATAGAAGATCTTCTGATTCTTAAGGAAAGACTAAGAGAGGACTCTGAAGTGATGCTTAAGGAAGTTCCCAGATGGATAGCTGAATTATATACATCCATCCTGTGGGAAGCTTTCCCTACAAGAGGAATATTCAAGCTGATAAGATGGCATGAAATATGTCCTTTGACTTTAGCTGTATTTAACAATGGCATTACCTCAGCAGTGAAAGTCATTCATGTCACCCTCAACTCTCTGGTCAGTTTTGTTATGAATGTTACAATGTACCTTATTTTCCTTTTTATGGACCCAAACAGCCTGTGCAATAACTAATACATTCTACTGTACCTAGATTGATACATCAGGCCAAGTACAGAGGTCAATACAGAAACCTAAGGAAATTGTAATGGTTTATGGAATTTGTTTACCTGGTTGGTTCTAAGCCTCTGAGAACCATGACTGAGGTCAATCCTGAAGACTGGTCTTAACCTGCTTCTTAGAATCCTCTTGATGGTAGTCTTAATTAAATACTGTATAAGGCCAATTAAATTAACCTCTATCGTTCACATTAATCAGAGTGACCAACAGAGGGATGTATAATGAGAAAACCTGATAGAAGCTGAGACAAAATTGAAATGAGGGATGACTATCGTTGAAAACAATTATCTGTGGGTCTTTTGTGTTGTTCTGTTTTATGAGCAGAGATATTGTTTCAGAATACCTCTTCAAGACTGCTTGTATACCAAATAGACTTTGAAGACAGACATAGTGTATCTATCCAGAACAGAAGACAGGTTGACTTATTCTGGTATGATAAAATAATATCTCCATCCAGGGAAGTATACTTGCAGCTATTATAAAAATGTGAATTTCCCGCCACTCAGTTCTTCAGCAATAGTGCAAAGCCAAAGTGCATGCTCTGGACTCTTCATGTAGCCTTTACGGGATTTGAGAGGAAAGGGGAACAGATGTGAACATGAAGTTCATGCTGCTTGCTCTGTAATGAGGTAAAATCTGGGACTTCTTCATCCTTGACATTGTGAAGAATTTAGAATGTGTATTGTAATATATAAAGCAAACAATGAAAAAAAACCCAAAAACTGTTCATAGATATGGTTACAAACTCAATGAATAAAATAAAATCTAAAAAATATTTAAATAATCAAAATGAAAGCTGTAATGGGGAAAGAGAGCAATAAAGAAAGAGGACAAACAGAAAACAAGTAATGAATGCATGGGCAGATCTAAATCCAGACATATTAATACTTATATGTAAGTGATTTATACAAAACAAAAGATGGGGATTGTTGATTCAACAAATAAAAGAAATCCAACTCTAAGCCTTATATAAGAATCCCATTTTAAATATAATGGAATATAATAGTTTCAATGGAAAGGATAGAAAAATAATACCATGCAAACATTAAGGAAAAGAAAGCAGTAGGGGCTATATTTATATCAAGCAATGTAGACTTCATAATATTAGACTTTCCTGAGCATTCATAATAATACAAAGGTTATTTCACTAAGAAGACATAATAAATTTATTATATATAAACCTAACTATGCAGCCATAAGATACATGCAGTACAAAACTAATAAAACTAAAGGAGAAAAGAGCAAATCCACAGTTCTAACAGTAAACTTCAACACTGTATTCAAAGCAATAGATTAGAAAAGTAGGTAGACAATCAGTAAAGGTATAGATGATGTGAAAAATATGATCTACTGATTTGAACTCATTGGTATTTATATAACTCTATCATATCAAATAGAATACATAGTATTTTTAAATGCATGATACCCATGAAACAAACCTTAACAAATTATGTTCCCTGACCATAATGAAATTAAGCCAGAAATGAATGCCAGAAAAATATATGGAAAGTATCAGAAAAATGTATGGAAAATCTCACAATTAGTTGAAAAATCAACAAGACATATAAATAATACATTGATAAAAGGAAAATCTTAAGTTAGAAATAGTTCAAAGAGAACAAAATAATACATATATCAAAATGTATGAGATACAACTAAAAAGATCTTGAGGGGAGTTTCATAGTGTTACATGCTTATATGAGAATATAAAGTCTCCTATCAATAATACAAGCTCTACCTTCAGACACTAGAATGAGAAGAGCAAAACAAACTCAAAGCAAACAGGAAAAAAAAGAAATAATAAATAGAAATCAGCGAAATGGAAAATTACAAACAATGGAAAAAATCAATAAACCTCTAAACTCGTTCATTGAAAAGATTAATGAAATTGATAAACTCTAGCCAAGTTGAAAAACAATTGTAACAACAAGAAACAAAAGACATAAACTAATAATTACAGAAGTGAAAGAAAAGCATCTGTAGAGATCCCACAGATATGAAAAGGGATATTACGTGGAGGAATATAAAGTAGTAGAATACTGTGAGGAACCCATGTGCATAAACTCAACAACTTCAATGTAATGGACCATGAATTTCTTGAAAGCCAGTAACTATGAAAACTCACTCAAGAAGAACCAGATAACCTGAATGGCACCATATCTATAAATAAATTTATTTCATAACAAAATACATTCTGAAAAAGCAATCTGATGCCCAGCTGGGGTGTGTGTGTGTGTGTGTGTGTGTGTGTGTTTAAAGAAACAGAGCATGTGTGAGTGAGCAGGTGAGGGGCAGAGGGGAGAAAGAACCCTAAGCAGGCTCTACACTCAGTGCAGAGCCCAGCATAGGGCTCGATCTCATGACCCTGAGATCATGACCTGCTCCCAAATCAGGAGTCAGACACTCAACTGACTGAGCCACCCAGGTGCCCCTCAAATATGTATTTTTTTAATCAATAGCAATTCCATGTAATCACTTTCAGAAAATAAATAAGAAATTATTCCCTAAATTTTTAATAAGGGCAGCATTACCCTGATATCAAAGTCATCTAAAGTCATTAAAGGAAAGAAAACTAATATTCTTTATGAACATAGGAACTAAATCCTTAACAACATATTAACAAATTCAACATATTAACAACATATTAACAAATTCCTTAACAACATATTAACAAATTCAATCCAGCAATACATGAAATTGCCACCAAATAGGGGTTATCTCAAAAATTAAGGCAGTTTCCAATTTCAAAAATCAATAAATGTAACAAACCACTTTTAATAGACCAAATAATAATTTTTAAAAACATTCTGATGCGGAAGTATTTATCAAAATTCAACATCTAAGATAAGACATTTGGCAAACTGGGAAGAGGAATAAATTTCTGAACCTGATGAAGGGCATTAGCAAAAACCTACAGACAGCATCCTAGGGTGAAGGTCTAAATGTTTTTCTGCTCGGACCACAAACAAGGCAAGGATTTATTTACACTCTCATCATTATTATTCAGAATCCAGAGTGCTAACCATTACACGATGGGACCCGCCTTTGATCATTATTATTCAATACAGTTCTTAAAGTCCTGGTCAGTGCAATAAGGGGAAAAAAAATACAGTTTGAAAAGGAAGAAATAAAAATGTTTCTCTTTGCAGATACAATTGTTCAAATTGAAATTTCAAGAAATCTACCAAAGAACTCCTAAAGCATGTTTTTAGTCCTTAAAACTAATGAGTGAATTTAGTAAGGAGTAACTACCAATTACAATCATATTTCTATATGCTACTAATCAATGATTAGTAATACTTCTCTAAAATATTTTCACTTGCTCCAACAAAATGAAGTTTATAGATATGAATCTAACAAATACATGCATGATTTATATACCGATAAGTACAAAATCCTGAAAAAGAAAGAAAGACCTAAATAATTGGAAAGTAATAATTGGAAATTCATATATCATGAATTAGAAGTCTCAACATTCTTAAGATGTTAATTTCCCCCAAATTGATATATGCACTAAATGCAATTCTTCAAAAACATCCCAGCAAGGTTTTTAGAGACATTCTAAAATGTATATAAAAAGGGAAAAGTCATAAAGTAGCTAAATCAGTTTTGGAAAAGAAAAAAATGTAGAAGTCACACTCCTGATTCTAAGATTAACAATAAAACTATTGTAGTAACGAAAATGCGGTATTGGCATAAGGACAGACATAGATCTAAAACAGATTCTGGAAAGAGACAAACAAATATGATTTTTTAACAAATGTGTAAAGGCAATCAATGAAAACATGAAAGTGTTTTTAAGCAAATGGACACACTTAGAGGTTTATATTTTTCTTTTAAAGTGAATCTTGACCTATACCTCACATCCTACTCAAAAATGACCATATATTGAATTATAAAATGTAAAACTATAAATGTTTAGTGAGAAAAATATGAAAATAGTTGCCTAAACCTGGGTTAGGCAAAGAGATTTTAGATATGGTACGAAATGCATGATCTATAAATGAATAAAATGGTAATTAGGACTTCGTCAAAATTAAAAATGTTTGCTATGCCAAAGACCTCCTTAAGAGAATGTCAAGGCAGACCACAAACTAAGAGGAAATATTTGCAAGTCAGATATCAAACAAGATAATTCTGTCTAGAATATGTAAACAATTCTCAAAACTCACCAATAATAAACATCAATGTTTGAAACTCAGACATAATCAATTGAAACTCTATTTCAATGAGCAAAATATGTGTAAAGGTACTGCAACAAAGCAGATATACAGGATGGCAAATAAGCACACAACAGTATGTTCAACGTAAGTAGTGAGTGGGGAAATGACAAATGATGACATCAGTGAGATACCACAGCACACCACTTAGGTTGGCAACACACACACACACACACACACACACACACACAGGATTAGCATTACTAACGGGATGCAGAGATCAGCAACATGCATTACTGTTGGTAATACAAATGAAACAAACTTAGCACTTAGGCAATTTCTTATAAAACTGGGCGTATAGTTGCCATACAACTTAATAATTCTAGTTTTCAAGCAATTTCTAGTTTCTTTTTTTTTACCTTAAGGAAATAAAATCATATGCACACATAAAACCTTGTCTACTTATGCATAAGGATATGGATCCTGAGAAACTTAACAGAAGACCGTGGGGGAGGGGAAGGGGGACAAAAGTTAACAGAGAGGGAGGGAGGCAAACCATAAGAAACTCTTAAATACTGAGAACAACCTGAGGGTGGATGGGGGTGGGGGCGAGGGGAAAGTGAGGCCTTGAGGAGGGCACCTGTTGGGATGAGCCCTGAGTGTTGTATTTAACAACAATTTGACAATAAATTATATTTAATATAAAAAAAAAAAACCTGCCTACCAATGTTCATGTAGCTGTATTCATAATAACCAAAGACTGAAATCAGTCAATATGTCCTTAAATGGGACATATACTCTTACATACTCATATAATAAAATGGTACACATTAATAAAAGGGAACAAACTGTATGTAAACACTACGTGGATTAACCTCAAAAGTATAGTGAGTGTTGGGGTATCTGGGTGGCTCAGTTCAGCATCTAACTCTTGATTTTGCCTCAGGCCTTGATATTGGAACCAGCTTGCGTTGGGCTCTGCCCTGAGCATGGAGCCTCCTTGGGAGTCCCTCTCCCTCTCTGTACTTCCCCCACTCACACTCTCTCTGTCAAAATTTAAAAAAATAAAAATAAAAAATAAAAAACTTTTTTTTAGAAAGTATGCTAAGTGATACAATCAAGTCTCAAATCATTCCATGCTATATTAATCTATTGGCATTACATCCTGGAAAAAGCAAAATTGTAAGGAAAGAGAACAGATCAGTGATTTCCAGGGATTAGTGGTGGTAGGGGGCAGGTTTTGTTTTTTTGGCTTGTTTTGTTTTGTTTAGGGGTGACAGAACCACTGTGAAACCTGTAAGCATCTGGGGTGCTTACACAAATTTAGAGATGAGCTGAAGCTCAGACCTGTGCATCAAAAGGAAAAAGTTAATTTTATTGTACGTTAATTTAAATTTTTAAAAAAATAGAGAAGAAACTTGAAGAGCAGAAAGTTAAAAAAAATACCTCTCAAATAAGTGGGTTATTTGTCACGTTTTCTTGAAAGAAATCTTTGTAATGTGTCGACCATATGAAAAGTTATTGTTCAACACATGCCTCATTCCTTCCATTCTTCCTTCCTTATTTTCTCCCTTCCTTTCTTCAATGCTTTCTTTATTCTTTTTGTTTTCTTTCAGTTTCAACTAACACGGTTAACACTGTCTTTATACTAACAGCTCTAGTGGTCCTGGGAAAGATTTAAAAAGTAGAAGACAGTGGCGCCTGGTGGGCTCAGTCCATTAAGTGTCCGACTTTGCTCAGGTCAGGATCTTGCAGTTTGTGGATTTGAGCCCTGTGTCAAGCTCTGTGCTGACAGCTAAGAGCCTGGAACCTGCTTCAGATTTTGTCTCCTTCTTTCTGCCCCTCCCTTGCTTGTACTCTGTGTCTCTTAGTCTCCCAAAAATAGATAAACGTTTAAAATTAATTAAAAAATAGAAGACAAATACATGGATTAAAATGTTGTTGGAGAAGCAAGACAAACATTAACATCAATATTAGTAACGTTAATAAAATAATATGTACATATAAGCTTTAAAGTTAATATAAAAATCTTTTATTATTCTTAAAGTAAGAGAATGTAGTTGGAAAGTATATATAAAATAAAGATATATTGCCTCCACTATTCTTTTTCTTTACCAAAAAAAAAAAATGCTGCAATTAAATAAATATGTATGAAGTGCCTATGTGTGAAAGTATCCAAATCACTAGATGGTAGTAAATCAGTCAGACAAGTTCTTGCTCTTTGGGACAATAGATTCTCGTGAGAGAGAAGGTAGAAAATAAAATAACAAATATAAATAGCAAAATTAATTTTAAATGATTATTTGTTTTAAACAAAACAACCTAAGATAATATAATAAGGAGTTATGGGGAAGGTATAAATGAAGTGTAATGTAAATAAGGTGGCCAGGAAGTCCTATCTGTCAAGAAAGAGACAGCATGTAGGGACAGGGAAAGAACATTTCAGTCAGAGAGAACAGAAGAACAAGGGGTAAGCATGAAGAATTCAAAATATTAGCTAATAGAAAATACTATAAAAAAATTAATGGGAAAGTTGTTTCAAGGAATTTGCTTCAGGAAAAATAAACAAGCATTTTATTAGAAAACAAAAATATGAAATGTATTTAACTACATGGGTGAGATCTGGCAGTGTTTTTATTTCTAATTATAAAATCAGTAATCCTGCAAGAAAGAAAAGAAAGATTTGTTTGGATGTTGATGGTATGTTTTGTTAACTAGGCAGCAACATTCTCCTCATCTATTTTTTCTATAATACTTATCCCTGGCTATGGAAGAGTTGGAAAATTGTCTAGGACTTCTCTGTCTTCTTTGGCCCTTTCTAGGAAAACCTTGATCACTTTTATTTTTTTTTAATTTTTTTTCAACGTTTATTTATTTTTGGGACAGAAAGAGACAGAGCATGAACGGGGGAGGGGCAGAGAGAGAGGGAGACACAGAATCTGAAACAGGCTCCAGGCTCTGAGCCATCAGCCCAGAGCCCGACGCGGGGCTCGAACTCACGGACTGCGAGATCGTGACCTGGCTGAAGTCGGACGCTTAACCGACTGAGCCACCCAGGCGCCCCGGAAAACCTTGATCACTTTTAATGTGACAGTAGTTGTAATCATTTATTTTCTTATCTGCAGGAAGTATTTCTTGTTCATCTTTCCCACTATTTAAAATTATACATTTAACATCTTAGGAAAAACAAACATCCATGGCTCAGATTGCACAGACCTATAAAATTATTTTTTAATGACTTGGCACTGGTGAAATTGAATGATTGAGCATTTAAAAAGCTACACTGTTTGATATTTTCTTTAATAGAATTTCATTTTAGGACTAATGATGTGAGTTTTATCATCTATATTGATCCTAACAGGTGTTGGTAAGAAAATTAAGGCAAGACTGTACACACTACATTGAGCCCAACCTGGTTCATTTTTCTGGCTTTCATTTTTTTTAAGCTTTTTCCATTTTTATGTTTCATCTGTCGTTTTTTCACTTAGACTTGGAGACATCTGGAAAACTGCTCTGCAGACAGAGCAACTGGATTTTAATTTGCAGGAACACAGGAGGAGAGGAGGGGAAGACAATAGTAGGGCTGTTAGCTAAGTCCTGGAACTTTCATCATGGTATTTATCAAGGCTGATATTCCTGATACATTGGAAAGAGTAAAGAATCTTTTAACTTTTTTCAGATACTCTTTTAGTGAAACTGAACCGGCTAGAAATAAATTCTATAGAGAAAGAAGTAAATTATATACAGGAAATTACAAAAAATTACGTAGTCACAATCATATAATCATGGGTGTATTGTTCATTCTCCAAACCACATTTTCATATTATTACAAAAAAATTCAGATTGCAAAGAGTTTTATATGTCATTAATAAGAAAAGAAAAATATAAAGGTTAAGTTGATGAGAAAATGTTGCTCCGAATACTGTATTTTCTCATCATTTTTTCTCAACTATCAAGTTTTGCATATATAAATGTATAACTCTAAACTTGCATACAAGTATCCATTTCAGTCACTTAAGAACAAAATAAATAAAACAACCAACAAGCAAACTGTTCCCTAAAACAAGATAATATATACCCTCCTAAATGCCATTAGTTGTTGTTGTTATTATTAGAATCTTTATTAGCTGGTAATAACAAATCAGTGATAATTATTTAATATGATAAAAATCCTAAAATATTGTGGAATATGGTTAAATAATGTAGATTTAAATACAAAAGTATACTTTTGGGAAAAATGAGAATTACTGAAAATAATATTTCAGTATATGGTCTCAATATTTCTTGCTTATTCCTTTTATTGTCATTTTCTTTTACTTTAAAATGTTTTATTTAAGTAACCTATTGAATAGTTTATTTAATAATTGCCTAACATTAGCCCAACCTGCTACAATGGTAGCTTTCAAAAGTTTAATAATTTCTGCGCTGTTAAATTTTTTTCAGTGAATTCTGAATTCCAGTGACTTCTAAGCAAACTAATAAACTATACCACAAAAAATAGCATAACACTAGTGAATAATTATTTTCTCAATGGCATACCAGTGGGAAAAATCCACATATTTGTATGGAATATTTTGAAAAGAATAAGAAGTGAGAAAATGCACTGGCTGCAGATCCTCTTATTCATTTTTTAATAACTCCCCTGCCATGTGAAATCTTTAAAAAAATGACTAAAATTTCAAAAGCTACATTATTTGCATGTATTATAATACTATATTGCTGTACTTTGTAACAGTCTGTTCATGTTTTGAAACTGCTATAATTTTTACTTTTCTTTATTACGTGAAAAGATCATTAATGTTGAAATGTAATTTATCTCATATTGTTTATTAAAAATTATTCTTTTTTTTACAAAAATTTTTTAATGTTTATTTATGAGACATAGAGAGAGAGAGAGCACAACTTGCGGAGGGGCAGAGAGAGAGAGGGAGACAGAATCCGAAGCAGCCTCTAGGCTCTGAGCTGTCAGCACAGAGTCCAACGCAGGGCTCGAACTCACAAACCGTGAGATCACAACCTGAGCCAAAGTCGGTCGCTCAACCGACTGAGCCACTCAGGCGCCCCTAAAAATTATTCTTTAAAATAAGATTTTCTCCATACTGCAAACAAAACAAGAGAAGAATTCTTGTTGCACTTACATGGGAAGTCCAAATCCTTAGCAACTTTAGGGCTTAGCAACTTTAGTAGTTAGCAAAATGTACAAGATTCATACTGCCATGGAGAATATGATTTAGTGTCTCAGGTTATGTTAAAAAAGGTATAATTACAGAAGTGTCATGACAAACTATGATGAAGTAAATATAGAAAAAATGGGGAAGGCTTTGGGAAAATGTAGATGAACGTAGACTGGGAAGATGTTGCATAAGACCTTTTTGAGAAAGTGATATTTATAGTTCAATATGGACATTGAGCAGGATGTAACCTTTATCAGAGTTGAAGCAAGAAGGCGGAGGGGGTGAACACCCCAAGCAGAGACTACAGCGTTTAGAAGAGCCCTGCGTCATGAAAGTGCTTGAAGCATTGGAGGTCAGAAAGCAGACCAGATGGCTGGAAATATTTGAGTGAGGGAGACAGGTGGACAAGATAAAACCACAGAGGCGGGCAGGGGCCAGGACCACATTTACAGACCACATTAAGGTTAGTGAATTGACAAAGATTAGTTATAATTTCTTTATATTTGAGTAGTAAAGAGGGAAGTCCTCAGATTTCAATTAATATATCAGAATAGAATAGAAACTTAGATGGTTGGAAGTTTCATTAATGAGAGAAGAATTCACTCCAGTGTGGGGAAAAGCAAGAATTTATTTTTGAATATACTATGTAACATTATATTATATTATATTATATTATATTATATTATATTTATTATATTTATTATATTTATTATATTTATTATATTATATTTATTATATTATACTATATTATATTATATTATATTATTAGATGTTTCTAAGAAGGGGGTGTTTAGAGACAGGATAAACTGATTTGGAACTCAGATGACTCTGAATTAGATATATTACACTTACCATTTATAAATATTTGAAGCCTTGGAAATGAGTGAAAAGGCCTAGGGCAAGAGTATTGGGTAACTGGAATCTTAATATTTAGAGGTAGAATGGAGATGAAAACTCTTCAAAGGAAATTGAAAAAGAGCAGTTAGAGGGATGGGAGAAAATCTACAAAGGGTATAATACAATTAACCTTAAAGGAAATAAATATTTCTTGAACTTGTTCTCTCTTTTTTTCTCTTTTTTATTCAGCAGCCATAGCAATCATTTAATTTTACTGTCTATTAGGAATTGTACTCATTAGAAGACTCTAGAGTCCTGGCAGGAGTATCTAGGCCTCAGAGGCAGACAGCAGGAGCATTGGCAAAAAGCAGGGCCCTCTGCCAAACAGGGAAAGCCCCCCACCTCCTCACCTGCTTCTCAGACTATTGCACCTAGTTTCAACAGCTACCAGGCAAATGCACTCACTTAATCTAAGCAGTTGAACAGAATACGAAGCCAGCATATGTTATGGGGAGCTGAGGCAGGCAAAATTTCCCTTGATCTTCACTAGAGTACAGTTTTTTGTTGTTGTTGTTTTGCTTTGTTTTTGTTTTGTTTTGTTTTGTTTTGTTTTCATCATTGGATCAAAAGCTTGCACCAGAAAGCTAGGCGAATTCTTCCTCTAATGCATCCACTTTTTCATAATTCCCTTACCTCCACCATTGTCCAAATATCATTTTGTGAAACAAATTATGAAAATAGACTGTGAACTGGTCACCATCCCCTCTCCACTTCTACCCCATTCCTCTCCGATCCATTCTCACATAGGACCCAGAGTTCTATCAGATATAAATCAGAATATATAACTCCCCGACTAACTGTTAATGTCTTATGTTCATGCTATTTATCTGTGGCCTGTAAGTCTTATCATGACAGGCCCTGTCTTTCTCTCCAGCACATCTCATGCCACGTTTCCTCTTTCTCCGCATACAGCATCACACTAGTCCTCTGTGAGTTGTAGAACATACCAAGCTCTTCCCATCTGGGAGCCCTGAATTAGATTTCCCACCACTCTTTGTGGGTAGATTCTTTCTTACCTTTACTTCCCTTAAAAATGTCACTTTCTCTGAAAGGCCTTTACAGATTACCCATTGATTTCTAAAGCAGTATCATATTTATTTCTTTCACTTAATGCTTTACCTATTTATTGCCAGTCTCACTTACTAAAATGTAAATTCTATAAAGGATAAGGAACCAGTCTATCTTTTTCATAATATATCCTCAACAGATAGAAGAATCATAGGAAGGAGTACATGCTTAAAGTTATTTGTCCTATGAATGAATGAATAAATTAATGAATGAAATAAACTAAGGATTACATATTTTATTTGATTCACTGGTATATATAATACACAATTATGAATCTGGCACACGTAATGATTAAAGTAATGCCATGAAAAGTGTCATGATTTGTCATTAAACCTACAGAAAAATCATAGGCAACTTTTTAAAACTCAGTGATTTATGTCCTCCAATGTTAGGTAGTTTTTACGTGAATAAAACATGTTTTGACTAATGAATACTTGCTCATCAAAAACGATCAACACATTTAGAATAGTTTGTCTTTTTATGATCTGTTTTTTTCTTCCTGGCCAATCAATTCTACCAAAATATTCAAACAAGTTTCTATTAGTAAAAACAAATGCAATTTGAGTTTTGAGTTATTTAATAAGCATTTTTAAATGTGCTACAGCCAATTTGGATTCTAATTCAAGTTCTAATCAACTATCAACATAACATTTTCCCAGATATGTAGACTCTGTATAAAATGAATGACTTTGCACATTGTAGGTAATCAGTGATTGGTCTGGAATTATTTTTACATGCTTATATAAAGATAGGTAAATTCAACATTTTAAAGAAAATGGTTGATATAACCCAATAGACTGGAGTTCACTTCCTGACTTCATTTATTATGTATGAAACATTGGAAAGTTATTTAACATAATTATAGCTTAGTTTCCACTTGTGTAATAGTATCCACTTAACAAGGTAGTCATGATGATTAAATAAACTATTACATATTAATATTTAAACTGGGGGCAGAGGGATATGTATGTTAGTGTGTATTGTTATTGTTATCATCATTCAAAAGCAAATCAAGTGAAATTGCAATGGAAATCTTCCAGAAGCAATATTTGATGGCAAATAAATGCTTTTTTGTGTGTGCTTAGTGTTGGTTCAATATAACTGTGTTTAAAACAAAAGCACAAAGAGAAATTAAAACTGACACTCTTTAATATTTATGTATTAAAAATGCAAGAGAATAAGAAAACTTTGTAACAGAAAAAACATTTTTACATGTTAAAAAAGTTACGTATATTGATGTGATAATAGCATTATCTCTAATAATTCCAGTAAGGTTATCACATCTGGAAAGTTTACTTTTATTCTCTCATAACCACAGATTAATACTTCCTTGATTAATGTGTTCATTCCAATTAGATTTAAAATCTCTACATTTTCCTTATAGCTTCACAAGGGTATAGATTTATTTGAAGCAAAACTGTGTTTAGAGGTGCTTGGCTGGCTCAAGTTGGTGGAGCATGAGACTCTTGATGTCAGAGTTGTAAGTTCAGGCCTCATGTTGGGTATAGAGATTACTTAGACTCTTAAATATGGAGAACAGAGGGTTACTTGGAGGGGTTGTGGGAGGGCGTATCAAGAAGCATTATGGGTAAGAGGCATTGAGGAATCTACTCCTGAAATCATTGTTGGACTATATGCTAATTTGGATGTAAATTAAAAAAATAAAATTAAAAATAATAATAAAAATATAAATAAATAGGGGCGCCTGGGTGGCGCAGTCGGTTAAGCGTCCGACTTCAGCCAGGTCACAATCTCGTGGTCCGTGAGTTCGAGCCCCGTGTCAGGCTCTGGGCTGATGGCTCAGAGCCTGGAGCCTGTTTCCGATTCTGTGTCTCCCTCTCTCTCTGCCCCTCCCCCGTTCATGCTCTGTCTCTCTCTGTCCCAAAAATAAATAAAAAACGTTGAAAAAAAAATTAAAAAAAAAAATAAAATGAAATCTTAAAAATATATTTTAGATACTGTCTTTCAAAAGTTTTAACCCAAATTACCTACAAAATAATCTATTTTTGTTTACCTGAAATGTATCATTTATGATTTTTTATAAAATGTTTTTTTATATTTCAGAGAACACTCTATATAAATAACACAAAGCCATTATCTAAAAATTATGTGCCGGTGCACCTGGGTGGCTCAGTCGGTTAGGCGTTGAACTCAGTTTTGACTCAGGTCATGATGTCACCATTAGTGAATTTGAGCCCCATATTGGGCTCTGCACTGTCAGAGCATAGTCTGATATAGCCTGCGTGCTCACGCTGTCTCTCAAAATAAAGAAATAAACTTAAAAATCTATACATATATGTGTGCATATGCATATGCATATGTATATATATGTTTAAAAAAAGCATCTGACTCTTGGTTTCAGCTCCAGTCATGATCTCAGGGTTCATGAGTTTGGCTCTATGCCGACAGTGCATAGCCTGCTTGGGATTCTCTCTCTCTCTGTGCTCCTCCCCCGCTTTCTGTCTCTCTATCTCCCTCTCAAAAATAAATAAATAAATATTTTTTTTAAATAATAATAATAAAATAAAAATTGGGTGCAGTCGTGAACTCTATTAATAATTTGCAGGCATATCTGTATATAATTATCATATCAGTGAGTTAGTTAATTCTGCCTTATAAAAATGAATTTTAGCAACATATCCTGAGCTTTGCAATACTCTCTGCACTTACATAGAACGAAATATCTTAGAACAGAAATTAACTAATTTTAGAATGCTTAAATAATATATGGAACATAGCTATGTGATTTGAATGCCAAATACTACAAAAGAAATGTCTTCATGTAGTCATTAAGGCATATAAAATATGCATTTACAACTTTTTAAATATTTATTTTGAATGTAATATATGTCTTCTAGAATTCTGCTGCCATTTCATAAAGCATTGAATTGAAAGAAAAAAATTAAGTTGTTATGGAGAATTCACTTGATATTCTTGAATAACAAAGGTAATCTTGGGCCGATTTTCAAAGTAAAATTTAAATCTTGTTTTAATTATATTAATTTTGCTCAGGTATAGTATACAACTATTGTAAAAGATAAATTGTGATTCTAGTTATTGGCTTTGTTTTCTTAGGAGTTTTGAATATGTCTTTATGATGCAACAGTAATCAAAGTAGGAACACTTATTGTTCACTACAGGAAGGAAACAAAATCAATTGCTGTGCAATTCTGAGCACTTTCCATTAAAGAAATTGCCAGTTACATCAAATGGAGGTCATATCACATATAGCTACACTCAGCAATCTCTTTTTATAAAGCTACCCTATCATATTACATATTGTGAGGAACAAACTGGCAAAGAAAGTTATTGGTTAACAGATGCTTTGGGGTTGGGGGAGGCGGGTTTGTTGTTATTAACAAAGGCTTTAAACAGACTGATTGTATTAGTGTAAGTTTGTTTGAATCTATTTTATGTATGTGTATGAATATTCAGTGATATATGACTTCCCTTAGGGGTGTTGCTGTGGTCATAGTAAGGTGTAGTTTCACTCAGTATGTTGAACAAAATTGGTAAAAGTAACTTTTATTGGGGCGCCTGGGTGGCGCAGTCGGTTAAGCGTCCGACTTCAGCCAGGTCACGATCTCGCGGTCCGGGAGTTCAAGCCCCGCGTCAGGCTCTGGGCTGATGGCTCAGAGCCTGGACCTTGTTTCTGATTCTGTGTCTCCCTCTCTCTCTGCCCCTCCCCCGTTCATGCTCTGTCTCTCTCTGTCCCAAAAATAAATTTAAAAAAAACGTTGAAAAAAAAAATAAAAAATAAAAAAAATAAATAAAAGTAACTTTTCTTTATTGATAAATAGGTGAAATTATTCTCTACTTTGTATGTTTTCATTTCCTAAAAACATTGTTTGCAATGATTTTTTGTTATTGTTGGAAAGAAGTATCTGAAGCTACTTGAGTTGTATCAAATATGAAGTGACTAACATTTAACTCATTCAAATAAGATATTAATATGCCTTCATTACAAAAATATTTAATTAATTTGTTAATTGAATTTAATCTAAGTCAAAAACTAAAAAATCCATACTTTATTATTCATTCCATATGTGTATATATATACATGTACATATATAAAATATACATATATGTATATGTAATATATACATTATATATATATATATAGTTTTTTTTTTCATTTCAGCTAAGCCATAAGTTACTCTTTAAAAAGTATGCTTAGAGGGGCATCTGGGTGGCTCAGTTGGTAGAGCATATGACTCTTGGTTTCAGCTCAGGTCATGATCCCAGGGTCTTGGGATTGAGCATCATGTCGCTCAGTGTGGAGCCTGCTTGAGATTTCTCTCTCTCTCTCTCTCTCTTTGTCCCTCTGCCCCCTCTCCCTTTTTCACTCTCTCTCTCTCTAAAATAAAAAAAAAAAACAACTAAAGTTTAAAAAAAAAGTTTACTTAGAAACTAGATTCATTCTGTGATTTTTTGATGGGTTCACTTTATAATAGAAATGTGTACTTATAAAATTGAATTTTAATTAAATTTGTTCTAATCAATGTTGGTCATAGATTCATTACATGTATCACATATCATGTAATGGATACTCATTAAATAATCATCATAAACATAAATGATTAGCATATATGTTTTGTTGTAATTTCTTTATATTTCTTTATAAAATTATTAATGCAAATTCTTATATAAACTACTCTAGTTTTTTGCCATAATATTTATTACATTATAAGGTACTATATCATTTACTTAGTCATTATTTTTATTGCTTATTATCCATCCCTTCTCCACTAGAAGGAAATTTCATGAAGGCAGAGATTTTTATGTGCATTGTTCACTGCCATATCCTAAGCATCTAAAACAGAGCATAGAATTAATAGATACACAATAAATATTGGTTAAATGAATACTTAAATGAAATAAGATAAGTGGCTTTATAGATAAGACACTCCAAGACACTAGGCAAAGCTGAGTACAGAGAAATCAAGAGGAGAAATTCTATGTACTAACTGGGAAGACTCTAGTACTTACCTCTTAACGCTCGGTTCCTATAAGGATGACAGCAGTCTGACACCCGTCAGAAAGAAATTGGAAAACTTTTTTATGAGTAGATTAAACATTCAAGAGAAAAAAAATTATAGATAATGACAATTGTGAACCATCCCTTGAAGTGAATGGATCAACCTATGGTTAATACTTATAATTCCCTCAGGAGTTAAAATGTATGAAGCAGGTATACATACTGGTTGGAGAAGATGGATACAATTTTATGAGTATTATGCTGAGTTAAAATAATATTTCATAAGGATACATATAATTTCTATACATTTTCCTCACATAAAGCAGTAATACATATTTGAAGAGACTATGTATTGTATGATTCTCACTGTATGACATTCTGGAGAAGGCAAGACTATGGAAATAGTATAAAGATTTAGATAACAATGTGCCTATGTAGGCTTATTGATTGTAACACATGTTCTACTGTGGTGTGGATGTCTACCGCAGAGGAGGTTGTGCATGTGTGGGGAGGAGATATATGGAAACTCTTTGCTTTCTGAACAAGTTTGCTTGGCAACCTAAAATTTATCCCAAAAATAGACTCCTAAAATACATACCATGTAGGTAATTTTTTGTTGTTTCCAAAACTTTATTAAAAATATATTGAAAGTTACCTGTGTAATAAAAATAAATCAGTACCCCCAAAGTTATAACTTTACGTCTTCAATTCCTTTGATATTTCCTCCCAAACCCCCAATACCTCAGCCTTCGAACTCATTCCCTCCCTCCCTCCCTCCATCCTTTGCCCTCTTTTTGTTTTTCCTTCTTCCGTTTTAACCTCTCACCTCTTACTTTTCCTGCCTTTAGCTTCTTCGTGTTGTAAATAGAGGCAGATTCAGAATACATGAAGTGCTGAAGGCATATGATATCAATTTCTGGGGGAAATAAGTCAGTAGAGAGCACAGTGTCTCAGCAATCACAAAGCCAAGCTTCAAGCAGGATTGGATTTTAATTTAGGAAACAATAAAAAAAGATCTGGCTCTGGTGATCACCAATCTGGTGATTCATGTTCTTTCTTTTTCCAGCTACTCCTATAGCCACTATAGCCTGCTACTTCTCTCCATTTGATTTGTATTTAAACTAGCTGCAGTAGGAGCCCTGGGTGGCTCAGTGGGTTCAGCTCAGATCATGATCTCACGGCTCTGAGTTCAAGCTCCAAGCCCTGCATTGGGCTCTGTGCTGACAGCTCAGAGCCTGGAGCCTGCTTCAGATTCTCTGTCTCCCTCTCTCTCTGCCCCTCCCCCATTTGCACTTTGTCTCTCTCTCAAAAATATGTGAACGTTAAAAAAAAAATTTAAACTAGCTGTAATAAAGCCCATTTGTATTTATTAATTACTGAAAATAAAGCATGCCATTGGGCAGATTCATCAGTCATGAGTTCTTGTACCAGCGTACTTAATGTGTAAAACCTCCACCAAATGGCATGTTTTCTTGGCCTGCTAATTATACAAATACTCTTTCTGTAATAACTCTGATTCTACCTAGATCTAGATTCTATGAAACTCATGTAGACTAGTTTACTTCCCCTTTTCAACTGTCTTCTAAATGACTTTGATGTGTACACCTGAGACATTTTCTAGTTTTCAGCTGGGAGAGGACACTATTTAATACCTGGGGCACTTTGAGAATATGTGGTAATGGTGCGGAAGGGAATATATAGAAAGCGCCATGAAATTATTTAAGTATTTGGAATTCTATCTGAAAAATAGAAATAGAAAAAATTGCTCTGATTTAAAATTGTGAACTGACATATATATTCCCTTTTAAATTGTCCTTATCAAGTAGCTATTAATCATTTTCTATTTGCACATTGGTTTTCAGTCACTTCGTTTACTGACGTGTGTGTGTGTGTGCAGTGTTTGTATATGTGTGTATAAAATAACACTGAAGCCTAAGTATTGAACTTGATTACTTTCATTGGAAAACCCTGAAAAGGAGTGATGACTTCTTTGTGTCATGTACCGCACACCATAGTGCACACGTAGTACTCACAAATTAAAAAATAATAGTAATAAAAAATTTATGTAATAAAAATGGTCACAGAGGGGAGACTGGGTAGCAGGATAATAGAGCCCAGTAATAATAATTGATGTAATCTAGTCTCTGGATGAACATGTAATTTTCCATCTCTTTTGCCCTCAGGAGCCTCTTAAAGTTATTCAGGTGAAGTGTGACTCACAGAACTCCAAGGATATGTAAATGCAAAGATTTATAGTCTGAGTTTGATGTAAGTAATGGGTCAGTGCACATCTGGGAGAAAAGCATAAACGACATGAGGCTGAGGTGCATTATTTTTCATTTAGTATCATTATTTGCACATTTATTAAATCTGTGTTGGGTGGCTCCATCACACTGAGGAGAAGAGTCTCCAGGGTCTCAGGGAAGCATCTGTCCCAGAGAGGGGACGTCCTGAGGGTCTACTTTGGGGAGAGTGATAAGGAGATGGAAAAGTTCAAAAACTGACAAGGTTGTCCAGACCTTGCTCTGTACATTTGCATAACATCCCTGGATGAGAATTCTTCCACTACTCAGTGCTCTTTTCTCCCAAGCTGAGTTTAATTTTAGATATCTACACACACACTATATATGTGCACATATTCAGGATCCCATCTGAATTCAAATCAGGGTGTGCAATGCAAGATGGTTAAATACCAGCCTAAATACTTTTTGGCCAAACTGGGAAAGGAAGGAGGGAAGGAAGGAAGGGAGGGAGACAGGCCATTGTTATAATAGAGATTTAAAAATAGATGTGGATGAAATAACAAGACGGATTGATTTTACTTAAGTTGGTTTGGGAGCTGGGAAGCAAAGCTGAGGAGAATCACAGCTTTCCTGGGTAATTATAAGAATCTAAGAAGCAGAAGAGAGGAAGGGCATATTTAATAGAAGCCTTGAATAAAGACATGTAAGTAAGGATGTGTGCTGTGTAAACTGCAAATGAATCAGGGCGATTAGAATACTGGCTATATGTAGAGGAACAATTGCAAACAAATCTGAAAAAATAGTTCCAAGTAAAATTATGAAAAGCCCCAAATGCCAGGCTCGAGTTTATAATGAATGGAGTGTCCTTGAGAAAACTTACGTAGAAGATCATTGCAATCATATATGAATTTGAAAATGTATTTCTGACAATATGTAAAAGACAAATGGGAAGCAGAAGAGACAGAGATTAAAGTTGCACAAGCCAACGAGGCCTAAGTATGCTCTGGAAGTGAAGATGGAGGTGAAAGGGTGGAAATGACAGGACTGAACAGGATTGTGTTGGAAGGGGATGGAGGATAAAGAGCAGAGATGAATTCCATTTGTTAGCAACGGTGTGTGAGACCACTCACTAAAATGGATAACATAGATTTAGAAGTGGACGGAGGAAAATAAGGAGTTCATTTATTAGACTTTATCAAATTGCACCACTGTAGTACTCAGAAGAACTCAGATAATAGGGAATCTTGGAAAAATAAAGAACAAAAGTCATGTCATTGAACCCATAGAGAAAAGGGGACTGATGATTAGGTCATAAAGAAGATAGATGGCGTACTTGATTCACTACGCTAATGCTCCTTCCTGGTGGTGATTTCTTTCCTCCTGTGGCTCTTATTTTCATTATATCTTCTTAAATAACATCTGTGCCCATTATACTTTAAGAATAAAGAAAAAGAAAACATAATTTGGAAATGGTGGCAATCAAAGGATTGCCAAGTCAAAAGGATTCTGAACAGAAAACGTTAAGTGTCCGTGTCTCTCCACTCATACTCAGCCTAGGAGACTTAGCTCCTTTGTGTAGAGCAAAGTCAGAACAACTCAAGCTGATGGATATGTATTGACTTATTCATTTAACAAATAAATAAATATAGATCTGCTCTAAAGTTGCTAAAAGAATTGTACCATGTATTGTGTATATTAAAGATGTATATAGTCCAAGCTTACATCAAGTAAATCTTACATTTCAAATTGTCATACATAGAACAATGGCCCCCAAAGGTGTTTATATCCGAATCCCAGAACCAATGAATATGTCATGTTAGATGACAAGAGGGGATTAAATTTGAAGATGGGATTAAATTTGCTAAACATCAGACCTTGAGATGAGAGGATTATCCTGGGTTATGTGGGTAGGCCTAATAACATCTCAAGGTCCTTATAAGTGAAAGTGGGAGGCAGGAGAGTCAGTGTCCCTTTGACACAGTATTAGAAAGACTCAACTAGTCATTGTTGGCTTGTAAGATGGCATGAACCCACAAGTCAAACAATGTAGGCAACTTCTAGAAGCTGATAAGATTCCAGTCTAGTGTCTCCAAAAAGGAATATAGCCTTAAAAATCCCCTGATGTTAGCCCATTTTGAACTCTGGACATCCAGAACTAAGATAATAAATCCATGTTTTTTTAAGCCACTAACTTTGTGGTTATATGTTAAAGAAGAAATAGGAAACGATTTTGTAAGAAATTCTATTTCATTGGTAGATTTTTGTTTTTGTTTTGTTTAATTATTTGATTGGATAACTGCAAAATAGTAGATTAGCAATGCTTTTAATCTTTTTGAGGGTATCAAATGTTTAAATAAAATTTCTGTATCACAAATGGTAAGCTGTTTCTGTAAATTAAATTTTTGAGTGGGGAGGCTTTTCACTTTCCCTTTGATCATCTCACATACCCTCAACTTCATGGACATGGAGGAATCATTTAATATCTGAATTCTACATAGAATTTTAAGGCAGGTACTATGCAACATGGTATCCCCTAGAACTAAAGCAGTTTCAGTGCTCCAAAAAAATGGTCAATGGTGTATTAAATATATGTCTACTGTTAGAAGGTTGATGAGCAATAAATGATTAACCCTATTAGCATCTAAAATGGCCCAAATCAGCTTCATCTTCTAGATTTCATAAGCTGGGCAGTCCTCTTCCCTTGTCTGAAAGCTAGACCTAGTAACTTCTAATGTACAGAGTATGACAGAAGTGATAGATATCCATTCTCTTGCTATATACCTTTTTAGTCTTATCAGCTGTCCTCTGGAGAGGTTCATGGGGCAAGTGAACCTGTCCAACAGCCAGTGAGAACCTAAGGCCTCGAGTTTGCCTGGAAGTAGATGCTGTCCCAGTCAGCCTTGAGATGACTTCAGTCCCAGCCAGAACCTTGGACTGTAGCCTCATGGGATATCCTGCACCAGAAGATCAAGTTCACCTATGTCTGAATCCCTGATCCACGGAAATTGGAAGTCATATTCACCTTTTTTTTAATGTGGTATTTACAGACAATTTGCGATGCAGTAATAAATTAATAATGTATTAACTGAAATACATGAAGAGTAAATACTATATCACTTAGAAATTCAGGTGGGATTTGGAACCCCAATATTTTGGTTCTGTCTTATATTAAAAAGTTTTGGCTCTGTAGGGTAGAACTGGAACCAAACTATCATTGTCTAATATTTTATATTAAAGAGTCTAAATATATTATTTGCTTTATTTATTTCCAAGTTCTATTTTCCAGTCTTTATGGATTCTGAGTAAGATTTGAGCCCAGTAGGAAATGGCAGAGAAGGGAAGAAATGAAGGATGTGGAGGTACCAATTATTAGACTAAATTGTGTGGGGAATGTCCCAAGAATAGTTTTAATCCTATCATACCTTGATCAATTCAGAGCCAAACTGAATATATTTGGGTGTAGTTATTTGAATAAGCAATTTAGAGATAATTTTGTACTGGTCAGCATGACCCAGCCACTGAAATGTTTTGATCCCCAGCATTACTTAACTTCATCTTCTTAAGAAAAAAAAAGTAATAGGTTTGTAATAATAATGATACTCTGCTTTTTCTGAGTTCTTTGAAGCCAAAAGTGCCAATGAGCAATAGCCCCTCTTGAAATATAGAAACTTTGGGAGAGTGGTGCCACTTTGAGGAGTAAGGATATGCAGCACAAGGTGTGAGATCTGGTCAGAAAGGGGGTCTGCAGAATAGTGGAAGTGGGATAAAGATAAGTGAATTTTCCCATGGGTCACATGTGGACCCCAGCAGAAAGTCCAAGTATGTCATTTTGAGAAGAACTGTAAGACAAGATGATTTCTCTTCCCAGGTTACTTAATTTTAGCATAAGGATCTAGAGATGTACCATTAGATTCAAAAAGTACCAAAAAAATAAATAAATGAAGTGAGCCAATCTAAAGGAAGCATTATCTGTCAAAGAAGAGGATTTTTTAACAATTGAAATGAAACTTTGTTGGGGAATCTGTATTATCTGCAACTGACCAAAACAACCCTTTGAAATATCAATATAATCAAGAATTTGGTACAAATATATTACCATTGAATTTGTTAGTATTATTTGAGAGTACTTTCTTGTTAAATCTTAAAGTTTTAGTCATTCCCAATTTTATTTTGTCAATTTTAATACCTTAACTCTTTCAGCTGATATAGATACGGTTAAGGTCAAAGAGATTATTTTTAATAGCATAATGTAAAGTTTATTGAACCTCAGGTTTATTTTGTGTGAGAGTTCATAACTGAAGTGGAAAATTCATAAATTGATTATTTCCTGTAAATAAATGTTTACAGGAATAGGCCATCTGCAGACCTAAATAAATAAATAAATAAATAAATAAATAAATAAAGCTTCAAACTACAAAGGGTCAATATCTGACCTTTTCTATACTAACATGGCTTTGAAGAATCAATATTTTTCATTTTCTTTACCTAAAAGGAAAGCACTACGAAACACCATGTTAGTAGCCAGAGACATGCTGTCTGGATCTATTACTGTGGTTGTATTCCTAAAGTACACTTTCATATTAATAATTTAAAAAGCATTCTCAATATTTTTTTAGAAATACTTCTCTTTTAAGCAAGAAAAATAAAATCATGAAAATAATTAGATTTTCAGATAAAATAAGAACTCTGCCACAGCTGTAGAATATGAAACATTTGTTTAACAATTATAACAAGGAAATGTATAGGAATAGTGTACTCAGTTGCTACTGAATGATTGATGGACATTGCTTGAAAATACACTATTAGATATTCAGGAACAATTAGATTTAACCCACAAATTGAATCATCTTTGGAAAGAAACTGCTCCCAGTTTTAGGGAAACTTATCTGTCTGTCTTATCAAATGTCCTTCTTCTCACAGAGTCATCTTTCCAAAGTAAACAGGAATGGAATGCTATGTGAACATTTTTCCTATTATGTAAGTCAATTCACTAGCGTTGGAGAACCACTTGACACAATGTGAT
This sequence comes from Prionailurus bengalensis, assembly GCF_016509475.1. Classification (NCBI taxonomy): domain Eukaryota; kingdom Metazoa; phylum Chordata; class Mammalia; order Carnivora; family Felidae; genus Prionailurus; species Prionailurus bengalensis. The sequence goes on along the minus strand of NC_057343.1, from coordinate 148,717,148 downwards.
GATTAATTTAGAGTACAAAATGGTGTAGACACTATGATCCCATTTGTTAAATACTTGTATATAAATTTATATGTGTGTATTTTGGATAGGTGTGCACAAAATATTTACTCTTTGTATCTGGTTTGCAACGCAGAATTTTACTTTACATTTTATGATTTTTGTTATAGTCTAAATTTTATATAATGAGTATATGTGCACACACACATACATAATTTTATTATAAAAGCCAATATGTTTTCAAGAATAAAAATATAGATAGCTTTCAGAAAGAGGCAGATTTTAAGCCAATTATAATTATCATGATAATCAAATGAATAATATTATAATTTGTATTTTGACCATATTTTTTCAATATGTAATATTTAGTAATGTGAACATTTTCTGGATTTGGCAGAAGTCACAGATACATGATCTCTTCTATATTCTGCCTACAGTCTAGGTACTAATCAGATGATTAGCATTTCAATGGTATAGCAAAAGCAAGTTGATTAGATTTATCTCATATATATGAAACTAAGAAAACTAGGGAGATGCAATTTAATAACAAATACTACTTAAATGTGTGTAGTGATGTAGTTAACACAGATTCATTGTCTTTATTTACCACACCTAAGCCATGAAATGTCCCAGAAAAAACAAAATTAATTCTTTTTAAATAACATTTTTGAATATTTTTGATACCTCCTAAATTATACATTCTTTATGAGTGCCTTGCTAAATTTTTAACATCTGGGAAATACTGATCATTTTACTTATTAACCATTATCTTGTTTTGTCTTAGGTAGCATTTGAGCACATATTGAACACTGTAATTTATCAATTTTTAATATGTCCCCAAATGGTTTCAAAACAATAAATTATCCTGGCACAAACCAAATGGCTCCCTTATATCTCACTTTTCATCAGACTCTAAACTTCAGCAGCTCCTTTTCTTTCCCTTTCCCATTCTCGCAGTAGTGATGATACTAAAGGGAGAAGGAGGGGCACCTGGGTGGCGCAGTCGGTTAAGCGTCCGACTTTAGCCAGGTCATGATCTCGCGGTCCGTGAGTTCGAGCCCCGCGTCAGGCTCTGGGCTGATGGCTCGGAGCCTGGAGCCTGTTTCCGATTCTGTGTCTCCCTCTCTCTCTGCCCCTCCCCCGTTCATGCTCTGTCTCTCTCTGTCCCAAAAATAAATAAAAAACGTTGAAAAAAAATTAAAAAAATAATAATAAAGGGAGAAGGAGATGAGAAAGGAAAAAAGGCAGAAGAGGAGGAGGAAAAATATGGAGAAGGAGGTGGAGGAGGAGAAATGGGAAGGAGAAGAGGAAGAAAAAGGAGGAAAAAGAATGAAGAGAAAAAAGAGAAAGAAAAAGAAAAAATATTTAATGAAATATGCCTGACGTGATATCAGGCTATTTATAGAAAATATGTTGTTCAGTCCACATAATAGCCATGTGCAGATTGCATTCATTTTTGCATTTACCCGTGAGAAAATCAACATTCACAGAGAAGCTAAGTAACTTGGTAAAGTTCACACATAATAGCTAAAACCGCAATCAGAGCCTAGGTTTTCTGACTCCCAAATACTTCGCACTTTATTGCCTTGAATTTTGCCTTCTCTCCACTCCACCCCTCCCTTACTTTCTGAACACCAACTTTCACTAATGTGAGCTACCCTCCGGGAATAACACAGTCACAGGCTCACCCTCTATAAAATGACTCTTTCCTTCTATTCTGAATTTCCATTTTACATAGATGCTGGAAATATTTTGTTGTTTAAACTATAAAATATTTGTGCATTTTTGGACATATTTTAAGCAAAATAAAATATTAAAAATATTCACTTTCAAATTCATTTTTACATTTTTCATGTTTACAAATAAACCTGACAATGCTTAACAGAGAATTTAATCTCCAATTAATGATGCAAGATAAAACGGTCAATTGAGGTAATTAATTCCCTGTGTAATTTATGTGATAATTATTTTAGTCTTCTGGGGGTCAAGTTTAAGGGAAACTTGATTAAATTCATTACCCATTCACTTAATTCTCTGAATTTCATATTTTAATGTGTAGTTTTTTTTAATTTTAGACAATTATGAAAAAGAAATGTTGAATATAAAATCAATGCAAAATGAAGTCATACAGGTAATTTAGCTGAAATGTTTTTGGTTTGGATTATCTCATTAATATTCATTTGAAGAATGAATGTCTATATCAGACACTCAAACTGTGATAAATTTTTAATTTTGTATTTTATATTTTAAATGTTTAAGAAAAAATAGGCACATACATAGCTTGAGTTAATGTAATTAAATGTTAAATTTATTGTCTATAAAAGTTATTGATTTTTCACTGCATATATTAAAGTATTTCATTTTCTGACACTAACCATACCCTTTTATGGTATTTAACCAAGCTAATCCAAGAAACTAGAAGTAAAATGATTAAGTAAGGGGTATGCCATCAGCTTAATTATATTTCAAGTCATCAAGTTCCTTTGAAGGAAAGAAACATCTATACTTTATAATAACAATATCTTACTTACATAGGGAATTCTACACTGAATTCTGACCTATAATTATATTGATAATGTAACTATTACAGTTGTTGGCATATCCTTCTCCTATGTGTTAGACTCATTTATTAACTTTGACATATCATATGTTATCTGACCTGCTTTTTATAAAATTTAATCTCCATAGTTATTTATTAAATAAAAGTAAAATTTATATTAAAATTCAATCAAGGCATTTTAGTTATTAATTAACAATAAAATAAAACTTGAAACAAAACTTATTTTAGCATGCTAGAATTTTAATTTTAGTTTACAAAAAGTATAGAAAATAAATAATTATTTGCTTTCCAAATATGCCAGACTTGTTACTTAGACCTGATGCTATATTGAATAAAATAAATGGAAACCTTGAACCAAATCTATAATTAGCTCACGTCATGAAGTACTACATAATTATTTAACCATCATGAAACTATGCTTTGATTGCTTTTTTATTAAATCAATGTTCAGAATTTTGAAAATCAATGTGTTTGAAGTACATATCAATAATCAAAATCAAAGACAGTAATTCAGGGAAGAAAAACATTTGATCAAAGACTCAAACAATTTTCTTTTTATAAGCATTAGGTGCAAAAATTACAAACTAAAGCATTTCTTAAATTATATAAATGATCTTTTTCAATTAGGTTCTCTGATACTTTTTATTGTTTTTTTGGTTTTTGTTTTGTTGTGGTTTGGGCTACAAAATAATTACCTTCACAAATTTAACACAAATGACATAAAATACATGCATATGTGTTCCTATGACATAAAATATATACATATGTGTTCCTATTTCTATATATATATAAGTACTCAAACATGCTTATTGTTTGTTCAGATTTAGTAAGAACACTTAGTTTTGGATAACATCATATCATTAACAAATTATTAAGAAAAGTCAATGATTTCACAATTTAATATTGCCAAAAATAGAAAAATCTCTAATAAATCAATGAATTTAAGTCTGAGACAGGCAACAACCAAGTTATTTTGGTTGTTTGAATTGGCTGCTGAAAACAGAGAGCCTTCTTTAGATACTACCAGACAAATAAAAGCCTCTGTAATGCCATTAAAGCTTCACTTGGGAAGAGCTGAGCAGTGGGAGTGTTAGAATCTCAGCAGGAAATTCAAAGCAGTCCAATTTATCCTGGTGCTTTAAAAATGGCATTGATCTTATGTAGTAGATGTGTTTCTTGGTTATTCTGGGCTCCTCCACTGTCAAAAGCTTCCCAATCTTAAATGAAAACTTTACCTTTCACATCAGAAGCCTTGCTGTGATTGACCTTACCTACCTTTCCAGCACCTTTACTGGCACCAGAGTTTCTGGCCTTCCCTACTTTTGCTGCTTCTACTCTTCCTATGTGTTTTGAATTTCTTGCTCAAGGCTTTCAGAGTCTTCAGCGTTGTCTTTTTGTTATGCATTGAAGCTATCATGCCTATTTTCCCTGGTACTTCTAGAGATTCCTTAAGCATAGACTGCTACATCTAGCATTTGGAAGTGAAGGATGAAGCAAGGCAGTGAGATCTAAGATTCACTGGTACACAGTTTCAAGTTGGTAAGGTTCATCTCAGAGAAACTGCAAAGAGGATATATGTGTCTGGTGGTTTCCTTCTACTATGAAGAATGTTATCTAACCTCTGCTGTCCACTCCTCTTCCTGCCTCTTTTTCTCTAGAGCAAACTGACAGATTCACACTCTTCTCTTAACTCTCTGCTTGACTCAAATGTTATAAAACCACAGGTGCATCATAAGTGTTATTTTGGCCTTTTGTATTTATTTGTATTAGCATGTATATCACTCTTTAACAATTGCTAGTATATATTTCTGCCACCACCACATGATTTTGAGCTCTTAAAACAGGAAGTTTTCTCACTGGCACAAGTAATTATTAAAACACTATTAAATGAATGAACCGTCAAGTGAACAAATAGGAGTAGAAATTTGTTTTGAAAATAAAAATCTATAAAAGTGATTGTGTTATTACCTTCTGCATTCCTTCATGTGTTTGTTATACATGATCAGTACATTTTATCCCTATAGAAGATTTATTTTAGTCAACAGTTATACTCATATGCTTTTATTATTGAGTCTTAAACAGATATTTTGAGTCTCTATTTTAGCAGAAATCACATAGTCCTGTTAAATGGAATGTACATATATATATGTATATTCTATAATCATTCATTTACCACCCAACACAACTTTGCAGTTGGACCAGATTTAATTTTTAAAAATACTAAATCAAAGAGTCAATATTTATTACTGCATTTATGAGGTACAACCCCATGTCCAGTGAAAAGAAATACAACCTCATTTTAAACCACTTCAAATTTGCTAAGGTCCTAAAGCAGCTCATGGTTCTACATCTCTTTTGTTTTACATAGATACATGGAGCATGACAGTAAGCTAGACATCTGCAAAGATCAAAACAACTAAATATGTAACAAGACCACTTTGTTATTTGTATCAAATTATTAAGTTGATTATTTAGCCTTTTAATGTCAATATCATCAGCTGTTAAAAATGGACATTAACAAATCTACATTCTATGATTAATGTATCAAATGTGATTACATATATAAAGGCTAAAGTAAAGTAAAAAGCAAAATATAAATTATTTTTATTTCACATCCAATTCTCACAGCAGTTATTTAGCTATTATTCATATTGTATGTTTTTCAGGTTTTACTTTCATTATTTACTGTGGCAGATTTTATTGTTGCTCCCCACTCTTATACCCACTTTCTTTGTAGAGACATTATACCTGGTGATTTATTACTCTGTGACAAGTAGTACCTTCTTTGTCATCCTACCCCTGATAGCAGTCTTGGGCATGTGACTTGCCTTGGCCACTTGAGCAAAAGTGACAGTGTGCCTTCCTCTAGCAGAAGCTTTAAGAGCCAATATGTTCATTTGTTGCCTTCTTGTTCTTTCCTCTTTGTCATAGGAACAGCATATCCTATTGGGAGCTGTTCCTACAGTCTAGATCTTAGAATAAAGAAAACACAAGGAGCAATAGTGCAACCCTTACATTTAACACGAGCAAGAAATAAGCCCTTTTGCTCTAAATCGTGGTGACACTATAATTTATCATCCAGACTAGGAATCGTTTGAGAATGAATGGTGTGCTATTGATGATTATACCAAGACTACAGATGTACTCATGGGCAATCCCGGGTGAACAGGAGGAATCTGTATCTTACCTACATGAATAGAATTTAAGGAGTTAAAAGTTCGACAGGGCATATTACAAAAATAATTAAATATCATTCCCTATCTTCCTTACCATCCCATCCATTCCTTTATCATCTTTTGGTTCTTCCAACAGTATTTGTTAATATTATGTTAATACTGTAAATACTTTTCTGCCTTGTGTATATATATAAATGCAATTAATATGTACATATATATTGTTGATTTTCATTTCTTGCATATTCTTCTCCCTCTGAAGTTCACTCTCATTTTTAACTTTTTGCAGATTTTTCTATGAAAACAGCACTAATTCAACTCCCAACTTTCATTCAGTTCTTTAAGTCCCCTCTCAGTATTCCAGTGCATCAAGAATTTGTTGATTTAATTTTCTTGAAGAACTTGAAAACTCTTGAAGAACTCCCAGAGGCTTCTGACTTTCCCTAGACCAAACTACGCCTGCTCTAAGTCTGGTATGCATTTGTCATCAATCATTTATCCCTTCACCAGTGTCGCATATATTCCTCAGTTTATTTCTTTCCAAGAGTGAAATCCTGTTTAATGTAGGCTTGTATTTTTTTTTGGGGGGGGGGGTATGGTCTAGGTTTACTCTCTTGTTTTCGTTCAAGCATATCAAATAACTTCCAGGAAAAGATAATGGGAGATAATTTTTGACATTTTACATTTCTAAAAATATCTTCATTCTGTCTTTAATCATTTGTTAGGTATCATTTTCTGTAAAAATGTTTTCAAAGTATTTTTTCACCGTGTTTGCTAGAAGTGTTATATTGATAACTTTAAAGCCATTATTTTCCCTTACATTTTGTATGTGGACCATCTCTTTCTTCCCTTCAGACGTTTGCAGAATCTGTCCCCAGGAATATAAAATTGCACAGGGCTGTGTGTCTGCGGATGTGTTTTTACTCATTGTACTGGCCTGTTGTTGTCCCTTTTAAATATTTATTTGATTTTTTTTCTCTCATCCACTTTTTGTCATTTCTTTGGCTCAGTAAGTCCAAGTATAAGGCTTGCTCTGAAAGCTGGCTTGGAGAATGAGGCTTGGATCCACAGTCAAACTCTGATGATTAATTGTCAACTATGCCTACACTAAAGAACTGCTATTCCCTAATAGGGGAGCCAGAACAGAGAGAGAGTATCTATTCACCTCATTGTTGGAAGAAGACAATCTGTGCCATGGCCTGTAGTTAGGTTTAGGCAACTTATGGAACGAATATCAAACTCCCAACACTAGCCCAGAGGATGTTTGACTCTGTCCATTAAGATGAGCTATTACTCCATCTCTTCAGATGATTTATTAATGAAGAAGAGATCAGTATTATTTAATCCAATAATTTTCTCTTATGGGGAGAAATATGATGGACCACATCCTTTAAAAGAGGGTTATTATAAAAACCCATTCCATACAACTGATTTGAAGTTTGAAAAACAACACCAAAACAAAGAAATGTTTGTTAGGGATAGAATATAAAAAAATAATTTGATGAATAGGAAATAATAATTTCCTATAAAATAGGGATAGAAGATTAAAAAAATCATTTGAGGATTAGGAAATAATAATTAAACCAGAAATCTAGAGTAAAATGTATGCTGAATTTAATAACTAAGTTAACTACAAGGGGATATTTTTATAATATCATTCTCTGGTTTAAATAAAATATACTTTATGTTAGGGAAGATATAAGGAGAAACATATTTCCTGGTAGTCTAAGAGAATTTATCATTTGGCTTTTATATAATGGGCATTGACCCTCCTAATATAGTTCTTTGTCAGGTTGGAAAGGATATTAAGTGCATTTTTATGTGGTTTATCCTTATATAGGACCTTTATACAAGTTCCTTTGATGACAATTCCAACTGATCTCTTGCCATTGTAAAATGGTTCATGGAATGAATAGCTTATTGAATTTATACAGAGATCATTTAAACCTTCACATGCTCACACACACATCTTATGAATTAAAAAAAGATGTGTTTATTTTTATTATGTGGATAGATAAATCAAAGGTAAAAATTTCCATCCCATTCTTCTATTCTTTCGGTCCTAGTCACTATGTAGGAATCTATAATTCCCCAGATGTTGTTCTCAAGGTACTTAGCAAGTATTTAGTTTACCCTACAATTGTGCCAAACATTTTCCTAGGTAATAAAGATATAGCAGTAGAAAACAAATAAACCTAGATGTCATGAGGCTTATATGCTATGGTTAGTTAGATAACAGGGAAATAAATTTTAAGTATTTGTGTATCTATGTGGAAGAAAATTAAAGCAGAGTAAAGGTAATAATTATGCAGGAGGAGTGAGTTAATATGGGATTACTATTTACATTATTTGGTCAGAGTTTTTTTTCACAAATACAGTTATGAAAACAATATAGAATGGAGCTATATGGATAAAAGAGAGTAGAATATTTAAGTCAGATTAGACAGTAAGTGTAACACCCCCCCCCAAGTGGGGCGTTGCTTGTCACAGACAAAGATCAACAAGAAAGATGATGCCCCTGAAGCTCAGGGAGGATATGAGTGGTGGCGATGAGGTGAGAAGTCAAAGGGCTCAACCACTTGAGATCATATAATCCTCTTTTGAGACTCTGCCTTTTACTGCTCGTGATGTGAGAAGTATACTGAAGATCTTTGAGAAGAGTCATAAAATGATCTTCTTTAACAACTTTATGGAATCACTCAGAATGATATGTTGAGAATAGAGTGTAGAAGGGGCAAGCACTGAGGCAGGGAGATCAATTAGGTAGATACTGCAATAATCCAAATTCAAAATGATGGTAGCTAAGATCATGGTGGCAGCTGTTAAAGAGTGAGAAATGGACGTGTGTGTGTGTGTGTGTGTATGAAATGTGATGTGGCAGGATATGTTCATTGACGAGATGTGAGGTGTGTGAGAAACAGGTATCTCCAAGTTTGTGATGTAAGCAGTTGCAACAATAGAATTATATTTGCTGCTTTAGAAAATACTGTGGGACGGTTGCGGCGGTGGGGGTGGGGGTGAGGGGAGGAAATTAAGATTCTGAATTAACATCTAAGATGCCTTTTAAATGTCCAGATGGAAATGTGAGGGAAACAGTGTGATATATGTGTCCTGAATGCAGGCGAAATGTGAATGGGCTTTCAGAAATCAACTTTATGAAGAATTCCTAAAGATAACCACAAAAAGAATAGAAGATGCCCTGGAGTGTCAAAACTGACAGTGTCTCCACTGTGGTTGTGCAGGTGAGTTATTAGTAGTCATGTCAAAGCATAGCAGATAACAAGGCCAAAAAAGGGGAAAATAAGTGACAAAGCAGGGCTACTAGGTTCAGTAGGGACATAGAAAGATGAGGGCCAAGATCTTGTCACTTGGCAAGTGGGAAGGGACTAATCGGAAATGTGACCTTTCCAAAGACTTCCATTCTAGGTGATTGGTATTTGGTCTAACAGCCCTTTGACACAATTTATAATTTAAAAAATATAAAATAACCCCAAATATTCCAGACTATGTGATAGACAAGATAAATTTAGTATAACCCAGGAACGCAAGCGTTTTATGATATGTAAAGAAGTGTCTGTGTCTCCATGCCATCACAGAATAATCAGGCTTGATTCAAAACAGGTGTAAGAACCTGTAGGCAATTACTGGAAATGTTAAGGAAGAGTGATATTAAATACTGGACTTTTTGAGTAGCTAATCTGCTCAGAGAAGTTGAGCTTTGCCTAGTTAATATCACTATATGAATAATCATGATGATAGGGCATAATGAGTTACCATTTAAATAGGAAATTACTGTTTAGTCATGATGGCATAAACCTATAGATCATATGTTATTTGGGCCATGGAATCAGCAGGAATGTTTCCCCTAAAGACCAGGTTAAAAGTAAAATTTCTTCCTCAAGCCATATAAGATTTTGGAATTGAGGAGGTCAGCACAGAAGCTTCTACAAGCATTCTCTTATTACAAAAGAATTTTCTCTGAAATGTTGCCTGGCCAGAGGAAGAAAGAAGTTTTCGGCTATTGGGAATCTCTGAAACACAATAAATATACAAATATTAATTGTATTCAATATTATTATTGTTCTGGTTGCTGTTCTATAATAATGGGAAAGACTTTCATTGGTTTAAAGGACTTATGGGAAAATTTAGATAGTTGATATAATTTTTGATGGAAGTGCTATATGGACACATGATATAAGAAATCTGGTTTGACCATTCCAAGAACTCTGGAGAGCTTAGTGGGAGAGTAAAACTTTTCTTTCCTTCTTCAGGATGAGCTTGCTCTACATTCAATCATATATTCAATCATTCACATATTCAAAAGATGTTTATTACACAGCAGCTAAGTGGCAATTACTAAGTTAAACAAATAGATTTTTAGAGATCCTGAGGTTGAAACATATTAGAATGTAATTCCCCCAGGGGACTCTGGACAGTGAAAAAAGGAGAGTTAGTAATCTTGTGCAGAAATATGTATGACATAATTCTACCAGAGAAGATGCTTTAGTTCCTTCACAAGACTCATGGGCTTTGGACAACATAAGCAACAGTCAGTTTCATCCAAATACCACCACCCCAACCTCTAGCCTTGATAATAAACAATGTCAATCAGATGATATTCAGATGAACACAAATGTTTGTTTAACATTGCTAATAAAATAGCAAATATAAGAAATTTTATTTTACTACTTTTCCAGGTCCTTTCCTTGGGAATAATATTTACATCCCAAATTTTATTTTCCTCTATGCTATAAATTCCCTTTACCTTCTTACTACATAGTAAACTCAGTATCTTAAAGTGCCCATCTTAGTGGTACATCCCTTGGCTCTCCCTTTCAGAATTTTACTCTCGCATTATTTCTTGTTTCTCCCTGAAAAACATGTTTTCTTCCTCAGAATGAGTGCTTCAAATATTAGATCATGTAACTAAATTAAATCATTGTAAATGAAGTAATTTACTAATCTAGCTGATCACTAAGTCAGATGGAAACTTTAAAATGAATAAAATTATTATATATTCACAGCACCAATCCCAGAAGCTGTTAGTATGAACTTCTGGAGGAGGGGCTTAGGAAATTAGAACTAAAAAAGACATTCCCTAATGCAGCCTGTTCAATGAATTGATTTTAGTAAGCATGCACTTTACCACTGATGCCAAAGCAAGAGTGCCAGAGTGAAGCCGAAGGGCTTATGCTAAAGTGACTGGCTGGTTCATACTAATTATGGGGAGCTAATTTCTCCAAATAAGTGAGGCATAATTCTCCCTCATGCTTCTGTTATTCCTTATGACTTCCTGCCAAGAATTTCTTTCTGATTCTTCTCATTTTTCTCTGTACTTCAGTTTCCAGTTCAAGCCTAACCCTTCCATGAAGTCTTTGAGAACTATACAGGCCATGGGAAATATGGCTGGCTTAATTTCTATTTGAGTTTTTTTTTTTTACCTCCATGAACCCTTAGAAGAATTAATATACGAGTTGAAGAAATAGAGAAGAGATCATTAAACCTCTATAGACAAGAAAGAAGTAGTAATTATGGTGCAAAAGGAACCAGAGGAGTGAGAGAGAGAGTGTGTGTGTGTAAAATAGAGCAGAAGAGTGTGAAACAGAATGTTAAATGTGTCAAAGAGAGCAGAGGAGGAATAAGAAAAGAATTTGTGAACAGCAGAATGAGAGAGGGTCAGGGGGCTTAGATCTCCACGAAAATGTTGAGGATAAGGATGAAGAATACTCAATTTAAGTTTTTTGTTACATTTTCAATGTTTTCCCTCTGTCTTCTCAAATATTGGTAAAGTTTCCTATGTACATGCACACATGTTTCCAGACATTCCTTTGAAGAAATCAAGGAGAATAGAGGACCGTGTTTTACTTCTAGGGCCACAGACTTGAGGAATAGTTATTATGGACATGCTGAGAGACTCCCTTTTCTGTGATAGGATACCTATCAATTATTAAACCTTAGTTTACTACCAGTATAGGCACTCGGCTCATTAATGAAATATAAACCCCTATAATCTGCTTACAAGATCTCTCCATGCAACATTGAAAATGTTGGAATAATTGTGAACACATGTGTATGGAGGGAGGGGGGAGGGGGGGGTTAGGGATTTCCCAGAATGCATAGGACTCTGTTGGCACCACACTTTCCATGATACAATGAATTATACCACCAGTTTCTGGAAATTTTCCAAGCCCTGGATGAGGACAGCTTATTGGGGCAAAATCCACGGCTGGAAGCAATTTAAAATTACTCATATTTTCGCCATGGTTATAGGGAAGCAAGATTTTCTACACAAAATGCATCCTTGTGCTACCAAGAACTCAATAATACATGGATTTTTTTTTTTTTTGACTACTGAAAATGTGCCACTGCAGAGTCAGGAGTGTTTATGGGGGATGAGTCCTAGATGTTTGGAAGCCAACATGCCCATAATTTAGTTATGGTGATTGAGAATCTGAAATTTCCAGATAAAATGCAACTGCATTATTTCATGGATTTTTTTTTTTTGAGATTTTAACATACCAAACTTTGGACAACTTATAGTTGTTGTCATCTGAGAGAAGGTAGTTGTTATTACCTGCCCCCATCTATCAAAAATTTTAGAATGGTGTCAGCTGTTTGGATAATAATCCTGGAGAATGTAGTGCAGCATTCTTTTAGGAAATGACAAATCATTAATGCTGATAACCAGAGGATAATTATGTGAGGGAAAAGTAAGCACACTGATGATCCCAATTCAAAAAGTTGTACTCTGAATATAAAGAAGTCATAGTTTTAGAATCAATCAATTATTTTTCTCACATTTTCTTTCTTACGCATGAAAGTGATATATAAGAGACATTTCAATAAGAATAAAAAAAAAACTCTAGGTGACATAAAAAATTGGGTCCACATTAAATTGGCAGAGATTTGTCCTTCCCTTCCTTTTAGTGATACATGTAACAGTGGTGCACGTATTATGGATGCTATTTTAGCTACAACAGACTTCACAATTCTGAAAATTTGGTCCTGGAGAAGTTAAAGAAGTTAAAGGCATTAAAGCCCAAATGGAAGTTAAAGCTTATCCAGAGACACTGAGGACAGAATGGGAAAGATTAATAACACCAACTTCAAAGAAAGCAGGAACTCATGCTTCAGGGCCTAAAGCTGTCAGGGCAATAATCTAATTTCCTAACATCTGTGTTGAGCAAGGCCCACATGCATTGCCCAGGGGTTTAGCCTGATTTCCCATCAGGTATAATCCCTTACGCTGTATATTTTGGCAGTAACAGCTATTTATCCCCCAATTACCGTAGGTCTACTGGAAACTCTCTCTGATGCATAGAAATTTTGTCTGGCACAGTGAACCCAGCTGTATAGAGGATTGCACTAGGGTTGAGATTTAGTGTGAAGAGCCAACAACCTATGGGGAAAGATGAGTAACATTCCCCTATGTACCTGAGTATAATTCACCACCAAGATAGAACTATGAGTCAGAGGGGAAAGATGCAGAAAGGAACATTCTAGAGTGAACCAGTTCTTCCTCTTCCATTTACCTCAGCATCTATTCCAAATTTAGGACATCTAAAACTAGACAGTCATTTAGAGAGCCCTTCACATGACTGGAAAGCAAACACCTAGGGGAAAGAGATAATATTGTATAGCATAAAGTAATACATAGTATAGAGCCACATATAACATAGAACATATAACACATAATAGGCATCCCCTCTGTAGGGTAGAAAATATTTAGCTCTTATTTAATTCCACTGTCCCTTGGCCACATGGGAAAAATATCTTCATTGTTCAACAAACACTATTTGATACATTGCATCAACCATACTTAGAAAACTGAGGAGAATGTCTCTCTTGTTTTTCTTGTTTTTCATTTTTTTAAAGGATTTTATTTGTAAGTAATCTCTGTACCAAACATGGGGCTCAAACAACCCTGAGATCAAGGGTCACATGCTATACCAACTGAGCCAGCCAGCCACCCCTGAGGAGAAGATCTTTCAATGACACAATGTTCCAGCTACATAATAAATGTACTTTGTCATGACAATGTTATATTTGGGGAGCAAACAGACAGCTTTTTTAGAGTCCACAAAATTTTACTATTGGAAAACAGAGTTGGTTGAAAAAATACTAAACTTTAATAATGATTATATGATTTTAATAATTATAAAATATAATTATAGTAACTATAAAAACGATTCTTTCATTCACTAGCATTATAGTTCCATTTTGGAAAGAAGTTTTTTCAAGGATATATTAGGAAAATACTCTATAAAGTACATGTGAGACTCTAAGAAGACAGGTTGGAAGCAGATAGATAATCAATAGCTTTAAATTAAAACAAACACTAAAACAAAATAAAACCTGGTGATGGAGATAAGCAGAGAGAAAAAGGGGAATGAGGAACACAATAGATGAAAGAAACAAGGGGTGCCTGGCTGGCTAGGTTAGTAGGGTGTGTGACTCTTGATCTTAGGCTTGTGAATTCAAGCCCATGTTGGCTCTGGAAATTACTTAAAAATAAAATCTTAAAATACATAAATAAATAAAGGAACAGGGGCACCTAGGTGGCTCAGTTGGTTGGGCAGCCAATCTTGATTGGGCTTGGTCATGGCCTCAAGGTTCCTGAGTTTGAGCCCCATCCCGTGTTGGACTCTGGGCTCACAGTGTTGAGCCTGCTTAGGATTCTGTCTCCCTCTCTCTCTGCCCCTTCCCTGTTTGCGCTCTCTCTCTCTCTCTCTCTCTCTCTCAAAATAAATAAAAAAATAAAACTTAAAAAAAAACAAATACAGTGGTATCAAAAAATTGTGAATAGTGGCTAATGAACTTTGAAAGAATTTTCAGTATTTAAAATGTATGGCTTGGTGTTTTTGTGGAAACGCCCATAACTGATTTTTCTAGACCTATAATGAGATCAATTATATAAGCTCGTTTTATTTTTTTTATCTGCTTGCTTGTTATTTTAGTGATGGTATAAAAATCAAATAAAGTAGGCCATATATCACATCTAGGACAGTGTGACCCAAAACAGGAGCAAACTACTGGGAAGGGAGGTAAGATGATCCATAAGCTATAGAAGCCAGAAGTCAACAAGAAGGAAGTTGCCCTTATGGGAAGGAAGCATGCAGATCTCAAATGTAATTTGAAGAGGGCACTTCAGTTGATATCTATCTTATCCTGCAATAGTAATAATATTACCAAATATGAGGTAGAGGAAATCATAGATTCTACATCAAGTGTATAATTTGCTAGATTTCAGGTGACTTAAACTTTTTTTTTTATCTTTAAAGCAATTGCACTTTTTTTAATACTGCATTTTTTGGTTTTAGTTGAAACAATGTATATTTTTAGGATCTTACAGTAAAACTTTACACTCATACTTTACACAAATTACAAAGTTCTGCTTCAACTCTTTATTTTTTTAATTCAGCCCATGTACAGTACAAGTATATGCAAAACTTCTTTACATTGTACACACTTTTTTTTTAATCAATGGAGATACAAAATTCTGGCTTGCAATTTTAGACAAAGACAAGAAGGTTCAAACTAGACGCAAAGGGTTAAAATTAATTCTCAGATACAAGTCTGTACTTTCTTTTGTATTTCTCTGAGATGTGATTTTGAAATTCCTAAGGGATTTAATTTTTTCTGCAGATACATTTTTTAATAAAAGGAATTCTGAGAAATTCTCTGAATACAATCCAGCAGAATTGACATGTAACTATGTATGTATTTATACAATAAATACAAATAAATGCCAGTTTATTTAATAGTGCTTCTTACATTATGAAACTATTTTTGAGGTTTGAAGCAATAATTGTTTTTTTGTAATTTTCCCTATTCCAAATTTAATTCCATTTATTATGAGGTTTAACATAATTTGGGAAATTTATTCTTGTAACATTTTCCCAGAACATTAACTATTATCTGTTGAAAATCTTTGACCTTCTGATGAATTCACCATCTTATTGTCTAATAGAAGTATCACAAACTTCAAGTCTTCTTATTTTAAGATTTTAAAACTTTAAAAATAGAGATCATAGTTCTATCTACAGAAACCTAGACAATTTTCAATAGCGAAAATTATTCTATTTTACACATTCTTTTCATCAGTCATCTCAAGTTTGACAGAGAGACAAAACAAATGAAAATAAAATTTTATGAAATTATAGTAAAATTATTCTAATGTCTCATCACAAAAAGGAATCATTGAAAGTCATTTAAAAGCAATTCAGTCACACCAACTGTCTTTCTAATGGAGGATATGCTTTAGTGTTGATAAGAATAAAAAGTTTAAGTGATCAATTTTCAAACATGTTTTTCTCTTCTTCTGAGGTTCATACATTTCTCTTTCCCCTTATTAATGAGTTAAATTACATATCTTTATTCACTTTCTCTTTTTTGGCAACATAGAATAAACCCATCTTTTCCAAGTGAAACCGAAATCTCAAGACTGACAATCCATTCCGTACCAGTTAGTAGCAGGATTCTAAAATTTATCAAGTTGAAAGATTTTCCTTTAAGGTCAATGTTTAGAAACAGTTTATGAATACATATGAGTGTGAGGAAGTGTGGAGCTTCTAGCACAGTTCTGAAACTAGGCACAGAGATTCTTCCTTAGTTGTTTGGTTTAGGTCTATAATTAAAGTCCAGTCCTTTAATGTTTGTTTGTTTGTTTGTTTGTTTGTCTTTGTTTGTTTATTATCTAGCAGTAGAGCAAAATCATATTGAAGACATTTGCCAGAATTAAACAGATCAAATTTTGCAGTTCATGAAAGGGTAAATATTTTGAAGTAATAAAAGACTCCACTCATCAAAAGGTACCTTTTGAAATATCTATAGAATTATAAAAAGAGACACCTGAAGACTTGGCCTCAGAGAACTTGACTTCAAGTTCTCACTCCACCATTTACAAGTTTGTGACACTTGTGATATTCAGCATTGACTTATTTTGACACGGGAAGATGACCAACCATCCAAGTACCTGCAGGATCTAAGGATATTCAAAAAGGTACAGATTTGGTGTGTTCTTAGAGGATACTGTGGCCTGAGAGCAAATATAGGGGGGGAACATCCCAGCTTTCTGGCCTGAATGGTCATAGAGCTCTGTGAATCTGAAAAAGGACTGAAACTTCTAAGACCCATAATTTCTGAGTTTGGCTCAGAACTCAATCCTCTACAATTCTTTAACCTCTTCAGGGAAAAAAATAAGTAATTTTCTAACCAGTCTTGCTCATATGTAGAATAATATAAGATTGTTTATATAATGGGGGGAAAAAGAAAAGAAAATGGAAATCATTTTATTCAATGAAAGATTAACAAACACTTGAGAGAAGAATGTATAATGTTCACAGAAACATGTAATCATAAAGATAAGAGAGATAATACAACTTCAATAAAAGAATTGAAAGTATAAGAAAAGAACCCTAAGTAAGAAATTTAATAATTATGAGATGATAGAAATGTAAATAAATGTAAATGCATCTGATCTAATTCTGTCTGGGTTCAGTTGTCCTTAGCATAGTAAGGAATATTTTCTTTTACCTCATAATTCTTTTACCTCATAATAGGCTCCCTATTCTCAGAGCTGCTTAATGAAGTTCCTCATGTTTTAATAATAGTTAAGAGCTTGGAATAGCCCAAATACCACCTTGATCATCAAAAATTATTAAGTGCTCATGACTGTAGTCAAATGGCTGGAACCCAGGAACATTTCACATAGTTCAGAGTACAAAGCAGAATAAACCCATAAATAGGGAAATTTGTGTTGTAATACATATCCAAAGTGTCTCATCTGCAATTCCAGTATCCAAAGACTTCTAATCACCAAAAGGTTTTTTCATATAGTGACAAAATAAGACCTACTTTATATATGAATATTTATTGATGTTTTTGTTTAAATTAAATATTCATATTTTATATTCGTATATGTGTGTGTGTATATATATATATATATATATATATATATATATATGAAGTATTAACATATCTGATTAGGTGGTGCCATCCTGGACTCCATTAGATGTTACATAATACAAGATACATGCAAAATGTTACCTTTAAAAAATTCATACAAAATCCCAATTCTAGAATACATCTGGCCCCTGGGATTTGAATAAGAAATTGTACACCTGATTATATCTCATACATACTTATTTCTCTAGTTCTTCTTTTTTTAAGTCATCTGATTCATATTAGGGAATATATTCCTTAATATGTGCTTATTTCAATTTCAAGTAAATGAATCAAATTAAATCATAAATGAAATATCTCAATGAATATTTATGCATATAATAAATTTTTAATTTTATCTTTTGGTTTCCTCCTGCCAGTTGAAGAGAAGCTCCTCTAGGTTAGTTTCTAATAATTTGATTTTTTTTTCTTTATCTCCAAAATCATGTGCCCAAGTGAAAAATTACAATGTAACCATTATCTAATTCTAAATAATTTTAATCCCAAGTGATATTTTAAAAGTCTTTTCTGCTAATTGTTTTAACTAAAATAAGAAAATATATATATTTGCATATGCTTATTTAAATATCTTAGGAATGTGCTTTGTACACAACATAGAGGTCTATAAACATAAAGCTATGGAGACTATTATTATGGTATTGAGTTTATATAAAAGCAACAAACTTGCACTCCTTTGTTTTGCATTCCACAAAACAATATTTTACGAGAAATTTTGAAAGGAATCAGGTACCCTTATATGACAACTAAGAATGCTCTCATTTCAAAGGAATTTTTTAAAATCATAGAATACAACCAGAAAACTAGAGTGAAGTAATGTGAACCATTCAAGTTTAGAGACCATCTTTTAAGAAGAACATTACTTTATTGCTTTCCAGAAATATGTAGCTGGATTGATTATGTTATCGTTAGTAACAAGAAAATTGTCACCTTCATACTATATTGGCCTGTTTTGTATGTTTGGCTGATGAATTAAAGTATAACACCTGAGTTATCACTTCTGTTTCAGGTTGGCACCTCAGTCCCATGTTTATGAATTACAAATTTGAATTCAGTGTCACAATTACAGTGGACATAGCTAAAACAAGTGCAAAATGAGCGTTGACTTAATTTTCTCAAAAATACCAGGTCAGAAAAATTGACACAGATGTGGCTGTGCTGCTGCATATTTTTAGTATTCTCTTTATTGTCTCCTGTTCAATGAGACATCTGCTTCATTTTCCAAACTAGTAAAAAGTCTTCAAGCCCTAATAGACTCCACACTGAGTTTTATGGATCGTATTAGTTGAGTTCTTCTTTCCCTTTATTCATCTGAGGAACATCTTTCTCATAAATCAGTGTCTAACTAGACAATTCGGCAGGATGATTGTTGAAATTCTTGTTTATAAATCTCTCAGACTTTTATTTTAAGTGATTCTTTTCTTTCTAAATTTAAAACTACTTGTACAAGAAAACATCCGTTTGTCAGAATAATAGAATATTAAAAAGAGCAAACTCTTTAAAACTGAAGAAACATTTATAATTGTCATAGTTCAATCAATTGGCATGCATAGGAGCACTTATATGTGTGTTTCACATCTTAAGTGCATGTGAAAATAGGGACATCTACATGAAAATATAAACTGTATAACTGTTTATGAATGCTAACTTTCTACAATGACTGTTGTGGAATTATGGAGTTTGACTTATCATATTATACTAGATTATAATGAATTAAGTAACTTATGGGTTGATATTACTTTGGAAAACATAATAACCACAAAGCTTTGAGAGGTTATACCAACAAAATGAAAAAGGATGAAGAATAAACAGCCATTAGAAGATTGTATCTCTCTCTATGTGTACAGATATATATATAGAGAGAGATGTGTGTGTTTATACATACATATTACCTATTTAACAAGCAATAAAACAGAACAATAAAAAGTATTCAAACTTACAATAAAGCTTTCCTGAAATGTCCAAAGACCTTATTCTATCATTAAAAGGTCACATCCTTGAATATATTTTTTTAAATGGAGACTTAGTCATATCCAGTGAATATAAGGAAATTTTTCTGAATAAATAAGATAACCTTTACAAGTGTCTGCATAGGTCTCTTACAAAGGAAAAAGAAAATTAAACTCACTTCATCCGCCCTCTCAGTGTGAGAAATAAGTAGATTTATTTAAAGAATGGGGTAAACATCATTTCCCATGAAACATTCTCTATTTCAAAGAAGCCAGGAAGTTTTGGAGGGATTGACCTCTCCCCTAGTTACCGGTGGCATTGATACCAATTCCTTGCCTTTATGATTAGGTCAGTGGTGGGCATATACATTGAATTGGCTGATAACCAATCCTATAGCTGATATTCTCCTGGGCACCGTGATTGTTTTGACCTTGTGAACTATGTTGATAAATCAGAGAGATTTTCAAGATTTTTATATAGTGGCTGAGATAATAAACAATAAACAGGTTTGCTTTGGACAGTGTAATGTAAATATGTAAAATATGAAAGTTGTAGAATAAGGTGATAACAAAATTAAAACTAAAGCATCGCAAAGAACACCACAGTTTATTTGAAAAAAGTATACAAAACAATAAAAACTTTTAAAAATCATGTCAAACATAAGGCAAAGTAAGTTTCTCCTCCCCATATTTTAGATTATTGGATCTCATGTACTATTGAGAGTACTATTGAGTACTAATTGTACTATTTGTACTATTAGAGTCAGAGAATAGACAGAGGTACTTCTATATTTATCAATCATTGGATTAATTTTCATACCAAACATGTATTGCTTAATTATAATTTTAAATAAAAATTTAATTAGTGCACATTTTTATTTAAGAGGCAACATTCTTTCTTGAATTTACATCTTTATCCTCAACATCAGGAGAAACTTTCACAGGTATCTTTTAAGAGGCCAGACTCTGCAGGAAGCCCACTGGTGTTTAAACAACACATAGGATCTGGTAATGCTGTACCTCTAGTTTAATCTTTCTGTGCCTTAACTTACTCGAAAATGGACAAAAATGGTACCTGCTATGGTCTGAGTGTTTGTGTCCCCTCAATATTCATATGTTAAAATCCTAAGTATAAAAGGTGATGGTATTAATAGGTAGAGCCTTTGAGAGGTGATTAAAGCATGAGAGTGGAGCTCTCCTGAATAGGTAAGTACTCATATAAAAGAGGCTCTCGAGAGATCCTTAAACCCTTCACCATGTGAGAACCAACTAGAAGTCTGTGACGTGGAACAGGGCCCTTACTTGACATGCTGGCACCCTAATTTCAGACTTGCAGCTGGCAGAACTGTGAGCAATAAATGTCTGCTCTTTGTAAGCCGCCCAATCTGTGGTGTGTGACTATAGCAGACTCAACAGACTAAGACACTGTCCATCCCACTATGACCATGTGATGGTTAAATAAATATCGTGATATATCTATCACCCTTAAAAGATCCTTGACCCATAGGAATCATTCAATACATATTATTGATACAATTATTTATGTTATTACAATTCATTTTATTATTTATTATTCATTAGCAGTAGTATCTCCATAATGCTCCCTAAAATGTGTCATTATAATGATCACTCTTTGTATCAACATATTCAACAGGATTTGAAGGTCTTTGTCTCTAAGATTACTAGACACTTAAAATATTTTTTAAAAACATATACTGATACTTTTTCTAATAATCAAATACTTTTTTTATTTTTGTCAGCACAGCTCTGTATAGGTTTCATGTAACCTATTCAGTACTATTATTAAGTATTGGCTTTGCCTCTTCTTGAAGAAAGTATACATGGCATTCACATTTGTGCTCTTATTAATGCAGAATTAAATCACAAATGTGTTAGTATAGAAAACAACAATTTGAAAATACTAGATAGTGGATGGGTAATTTTTTTCAATTTTTTATCTCAAATTTTGGTAGAGGGCAATTAACTTAGAAACATTTTTTTTCTGTCTAAACAGTGCAGAATTTATTACCCCAGTGTTTTTAAAACATGTTATAGTTCAGATATAAAAGAAAAGCTATAAGATCTTCTCTGCTTTCAAGCCTGGCTCACTAACATTGGAATGTGGTAGTTTGGGACTCAGATAACCATGGTTACTATGTGTTTCAAACTGACTTGACATGTAAGTGCATAATTCTTGTTTAGAAAACCTACACCAGCATACAAACTAAAAAGAAAACAAAAACCAAAAAACTTAAGATTAAGCATACATGCTTGGTAAAAATATTAATAGATATTTTCTACATTTATATCTATACTTTTATAATAAACAAATATGTAAAATCTGTAATATCTCTTCCTTTTCATATGTACATGAAAGAGAAAAATGTAGAGAGAAAAATAGTAAGAGAAATAAGATTTGAAAAAATCAAATGGTTCAATTGTCATAATTTATGCCACACAAAGTTTTGAAACAAACTTTATTATAATGCTAATTTGCTATATTTTACAATACCATTTTAGCTATAATGCAAGAGTGGGCTTATGAAAATTGAATTATCTGAACTTTTTGGATTTGGGCAGCCAGAGTTTCCGATCTCAGCATTTCCTAGGTGACCTCTCGGTTTAATATTTGTAAAACACAGGTATATAAATGTATGTATAAAACACAATATGTGGTTAAAATGTGAAGTCACTATCCCAGGGTCTAAATCCAAATTTTGGTATGTGATTTCCTAGTTGCACCACGTCAGTCATGTTGCTTAACCTTTGTAGCCTCATTTTCTAAGTCTGTAAAATGAGGCTATTAGAAGTACTTACAGGGTTTGCTTTTCTGGGAATTAACTGAACACGTAAGTAACATACCGAAAAGTGCCTTGCATTTTAGAGCCTCCTGGGTGGCTCAGTCAGTTAAGTGTCTGACTCTTCATTTCGGCTCAGGTCATGTTCTCACACGGTTCTTGGATACCAGCTTCACGTTGGACTCTGTGCTAACAGCGTGGAGCCTACTTGGGACTCTCTCTCCATCTCTCTCTGCCCCTCCCCTGCTCATGTTCTCTCTCTGTGTCTCAAAATAAATAAACTTTTAAAAAGGGCCTTGTAAAGTAAGCACTCAGTAACGGCTATTGTTGTTATAAAAACTGATACAGAGATAGATAAATAAATAAATAAATAAATAAATAAATAAATATTCAAAGGATTTACTTTTTATATTGTGACATAGGTTGTCTTGTTTAGGACAGTGGAGTAATGGATAAAGGGATGGGGCAAGGAAGCTAGAGGCAGACAGAAAGAAAAAAAAGAAAATTAAAAAAAACTGCCTACCAGCGTTGCACATAAAATATAAGACACCCAGTTAAGTTGGAATTTCAGATAAACAAGGAATAATATTTTAGTATAATTATGCAACATCTAATATTTGGGACATAAGAACACTAAAACTGTATTTTTGTTTTTCTGAAATTTAAATTTAACTGGAAATCCTGTATTTACTTTTTTAAATTGTGCTAAATCTGACAACCCTGTGCCAGCCAGGGAAAAATCGAACAACATGTACAAGATAATCCAATGTATATCAAATAATATATCTACATGTATACATTTTGTGTACCAGTATAAGATCCTGAAAAAAATCTTTATGTAATAATCTGTAGGGATTTACCTTATATTTGATCACAAAAATGGTTTATTGTGATTATAATATTCTATTATAGTCAAATCAAACATAAAACTATATTATGTGTATGTACACTTATGCATCTTTCTTACAACATAGTAGGTTTAAAGAAAGAGAAATATTCTCTGAGGTACGAAATCCATTCATAAAATGAATCTCAGAATTGAAGTTGCATTAGTTTACAGAGTGGGAGTGGGAAGAATTGTATTAAGTTTGAGATTCCCTGGAGCTTGTCATTCAGATCCAGTAATAAGGTATTTAATGAGTGCTGGGTCAAAACATGCACTTAGCTATGGGAATTTGGTAATGTAAGCATAGTTGATTTAATGTGTTGCCCACATTCCTCTTTACATTTACAATGTAAACTTCCTCTTTACATTTAAAAAAGTAGAGACTAATGCAATAATACAATTTGGGTTCCTTTTTAAACTCAAGATGTAGCAAGGAGAATTAATTCACTTAATTAGCATCTGGTAAACACTCAAGAATTTCACCTACTTGCCATTTATTCATTTGTGTGTGTGTGTGTGTGTGTGTGTGTGTGTGTGTGCGCCGAAAGGTGCAGATGTCCCATCTGTGATAGCGGTTATTTAGGAATGCGATATTTTGTTTTGTTTTGTTTTCTATTTTATCTGCATTATTTTTCAAATGGAATTAAGATATAAATGCTTCTTAAAGACAATAATGCGATATATTAAGGATACACATGCTTATTAAGGATGATATTATTAGAATGTAAAAGCTTATTAAATTGTTTGCAGCTAACTTTTTAATAAATAGAACTATTTTTTCCCTAGGGGTATTGTGAAAAAGAAATACTGAGACCCCCCCCCCCATAAACTGAGAAAGTTTGAGAAACTTTGCTATAAATTCTTGCAGAATACTATTTGGTCCACAAAATAAATATTTACCATTATTCAAATTGACCCAGGGTTATAATCTGAAGTCTTTCAAGACCAACTTTAAGTAAAGCCCTGGTGAACCACCTACAAATTTTATATGAGTAATTCAGAAATTGTCCTGAGATTAGAAGTTCATTAAATTTTTATTTGTTTAAAGCTTTATCTTTTTTTTTAAGTTTATTTATTTATTTTGAGAGAGACAGAGACAGCGCGAGTGGGAGAGGAACAGACCTTCTGGACTCTCAGGAGACAGAGAATCCCAAGCAGCTCCCCACTGTCATTACAGAGCCCAGCGGGGGGGCTTGAATCTACAAAACTGGGAGATCATGACCTAAGCGGAAACCAAGAGTTGGGTGCTTAACCAGCTGAGCCACCTGGGCTACCCATTACATTTTTATCTTTGAAGAATACAGGACTTACAGTTTTCTGGAAGCTTTTCGTTTACTAAATTCTTACTCTATAATTCATTGTAATTTCTGCTCTTTTCTCAAACTTCCCTTCTCTTTAATATAAAAAGTTAATACAAATCAAATCAGTGGAGGTAAAAAAAGTCTAATTTATTTACATAATATTTGACTGCTGCCATTAATAATTCCACTGGATCTACTGTAAGTGTAGAACAGTAAGATAATTATTCTAATTGCATGAGCAACTTTAATTGTTAGTGTCTCTTCTTAGAGCAATTATATGGAAAAGCTAGATCAGACAATCAAAACAATTAAAATGGCTGATGTAATTGTTAAAAAATAGAAATTTGTCTTCCAAACTTTAAGCAAGGATTAATTTATGTTTCAAGATATTTTTAAAGAGTCTTCTATATGAAAATGTACAGGGACAAAAAAATGTAAAAAAGGCCTGCTTTTTTCTGTCTCATCATGAAAGATATAAACTATCCTAGTTTTCATACGCAAAGATGAAGCTAGTGACCCATAATAAATAAAGCACAAGGTTTGAATTATTTTTCTAAAGTAGTCATCATTTTGCAGATGCAATCTCACACTTTAATTTAGTCCTCATTGCAGTTAATGATACACAACAGTGGTGACTTATTGAGGTGAGAAGTCAATCTGTGGTCACTTAAATGGAACTGAGCTAACTATACGATCTGAAACTATAACCTCATTAGTATCCTGCCCTGATAAATTAACCAAATGCAGAAAATATGTAATGATCAGCATCATCAATATGTTAACGAAAACAGTGAGTATTTACTGAATATTTCTGAGATAGTACACATCTACCAAAATGAATGAATGAATAAATAAATAAATTAATAAATAAATTAATAAATAAATAACATTTGCAAATCACTCCTACAATCACTTTGCCTATAGGATGCCCTCTAGCTGCTTTATGTTAATGTTTCTTAGTCTAGCATAATTTGGACATATGTGATGGGAAATTAGGCTCTATTTAATAAAAAAGTTATGTACTCAGTAAGTCCATGGACTTTACTATAGGTCTCCTGTCTTTTCTGATTTGAATCTCTCAGCCTATCCACTGTTATCTTGGTTTTAATAAACAGCCTCATTCAAGTTTCAGAATAGATGAAAAATAGAGTAAAATACAGAGAAATGTTATTTTAAGGTCAGCAAGATCTCATAGAATCTAAGAAACAAACGATAACAGTGCTTGCTCTTCCAGAGGAACAAAGTCAGGAATACCAGGTGAATGTCCTTGCCCATCTGACTCAGGAATCCATCTCTACCCTTCTTTTCTAGCACTTCTGCTTTCTTCAGTGACTGTCTTCTCTTCTCAGTTTCCTCAAGCTCCTCTCACAAATTTAGATTACAGCTGTTTTTTTGTTTATTTGTTTGTTTGATTTTTAAATTGGAGTGTGAGGTAATTCCATTCTCTTCACATTAAAGTTTTAGCTGAACTAATGGATGCCCTGGGGCTTAGCTTTCCCTAGTCCCATAAGGTCCATTAGGATCATCATGTGGTCATTGGGCTGCAGGTAGAAGTTCCCCCAGAACTAAGCTATGGACTGGCATAAATTTCTGCTGATTCAGCGCTTAGAAATGTTTCATTCAAGCTAGGATATTCTGTTTCACTGAAGGATATCTGCAGATATTCTGCCTTGTGTAGCCAAAAAATAATTGGTATCTATCTGCTCTTCAGACAAAATTTAGTCCACAAAAATTACAGATATGTGTCTTGTAGACTTTACAGGCCTAACTGCAGTTTTAGCATCAAGTTGAAATTCAGGTAGTGTATTTCTAGGTAAAATGAGGTGAATGAATATTTTTGAATGTTTTTCTAATGATGCAAATTTTATTGAAATCTACTTGCATAATTTAAACTCAGGTTTGGAAACCATTTGAATAATTAATTGCACATTTTTATCAGCATTACCAGCATAGAGCCAGCTCCAACAAACATGGAAATGTTGCTCTTAGAACTATCTTTCTAAACTACTACTTTATTGTCTTGGGTTTCTTTTAAGTAGAATATCAGCATTAGAAACATATTTTCAATTATTTTTAGACTCATCACATAAGCAGAAGTCAAATTATGAATATAAAGTAGCATAAAATGGTATCTAGAAATCTTTAGATAACTTAGTTTGTGAGTACCCAGTGAATCAATAAGACTTTAAAATAATTAAGTTTCAGTTGTAAGTAAACAATAATAGAAAACAGAAGTGTATTCGTATGCAGAAGATGAGTAAAGATAAGCAAATAGCTGTAGTTAAACTAATCTGTGTGTTTACAGAGACACTTTTTAAAGGGAATTTTGACAGCATGTATTCTGTATAAGAAGCCACTAATGGTAGAGAACAATTTCAGAAAACATATTTTCCACAGAATAGGTTTCAAGAGATGTTTATAAGCCGATAAATGATCTCAGACTACTAGAGGTATTGATGATAATGAAATCAAGTGTAAAATGTGAGCAGGGATTTCTTGTGTTCTCAATCATTTTTCCTAAGGTAACAATTAAATAGAAAGCATATTCCTTTCTATTACATTAGTGAATGCATTTTACTCTTATTGTACCCCAAAGATGTTAGAATTGGCTGTGTAGGTATGCACAAACTAAAACACCTACGGCTGGTTAACAATCACCCGGATACATAAAACTGTAATTTATGATGAAATTGTTTCTCACAGTTCTGAGATGGAGCAACTCTCTGTATTATCAAACATCCAGGAGTTTAAAGGTTTGGCTACTGCGTTCCATAGTGACAATCTCTTCGTTCAAAATGTATGTCTTATCAGTAGAGAATTTTAGATAAAGTAATTGAGGGTTCTATGTACATAATATTCATATCTGAATTTAGGGAACATGCTAATTTCTCCTTCATCTTTTTTTAGTTGTATTATCCTAGCTTTTTAAAATTAGTTTAACAATTGTCATTACTTTTTCATTTAATTTCAGTAAATAATCCTCACATGATACCTCTCTAATGGATGCAAAGAGAAAGACAGTGGTTGAAGAAATTAAAAAGTATATGTAAGTAGATTTCGACATTTTTGGAATCTCAAAGAATATATGGGAATTCTGTATACTACTCTTACAACTTTTCTGTGATTCTGAACTTACATCAAAATAAAAAGTTAGAGGTAAAAAGTCCCTTTATTTAAAGAGATAGGCAACCACCCCTTCCCTTCCCATACACCTGTACTTCACCACCACCACCACCATGAAAGCTTCAGCCTGTGCTTCCTCCCTTGGATTTTAAGTTTTCCATCTCGTGCAGAAAACCGATGGATTTTCCTTAGTCCCCTGACAGGTCAGCTGTACTATGTGAGTGTGTTTTCAGTATTTTCGGGAAATTTTCTTGTGGCTTTATAGCTAAAGGATTTCCAGCTTATATGATTTCCTTTAATACAAAAGTGGAGAGTGTCTCACATTTTTTCAATGTTTATTTATTTTTGGGACAGAGAGAGACAGAGCATGAACGGGGGAGGGGCAGAGAGAGAGGGAGACACAGAATCAGAAACAGGCTCCAGGCTCTGAGCTGATGGCTCAAACTCACGGACCGCGAGATCGTGACCTGGCTGAAGTCGGACGCTTAACCGACTGCGCCACCCAGGCGCCCCTCACATTTTTTAACAAATGTGTTATCCCCTCAAAATAACTCCATAGATCATTATTATATTTACTTTACTGATTCCCTTTTTCTTCTTGACTATGTTACCTCTGGGTAAGTTCTTCTGTTTCAAATGTTTGTTTTGTATATGAAACGTTTTTGTTTTTTGTTTTTTGTTTTTTCTTTTCAATTAGGGTCTACATTGAATGGTGCTGGCAACTGGAGAGTTACCTGGGTCACAGACATTAAACAGTATTGTTCTCTGTCATATTTCTAGTCAATACCTAGTACATAGGATATACTATGTAAAGCATAAATAAAAGAAAATTAAAAGGATGAATGCATAAATTAATGGACTTAATATAATATTAATATAAAGATTTTTTGTATCTTGTTTAGTATATAAAGTTGGGAATGTAAGATTGTTGAGCTATGAAATTCACAATGAGGAGTCAGTCATGGTAAATTATCAAAAAATGAAGAAAATCATTGGACAAGTGTTTTCCAGTTAAAAGATTTAGATACAAGAACAAGAAGGTAGAGGAGCTCATGAAGACAAATAGGGAAAATTGCAGTTGAGAGTAGTCTTTCTTCAGAATTTTTTTGATTGTCACTTTTGTTGAAACCTAGTTAATTTGAGATATTTGTGTGCCACTTACCTCAATGCATGAATAAAGCAATGGTTCAAAAAACATTTTCATCATTATATTTATTAGCTACCGCCAGCTATTGCTCTGGATTCCACGGTACCTCTTCGTACCTCTAAAATGAACCTCTTTTAGTCAGTTTGTTTCTCTTCCTTTCAATCAGTAATGTCTCCAACAAGATAGAATTCTCTTTTTCTCAGAAGGAGACTCATTTCATAAATCAATGATGGCTTTGGAATTTAAGTTCACAGGGCTTTGTGCAGGCACTTGTCCTCCCCAAATTGATAGATAATCAATTTCTTCAATGACAAGCAGAATGAAAATTACCAAAATATTACTCTTCCTGAAAATCCTCTCATTAAAATATATATGTATATTCATTTGCTTCTTCATGAACTTTGTACCCACGTATTGCTTATTGCCTTTAATTATTTCCATTCTTTATTGTCCCCACACTGTGTTATCAGCAATGTGAAGACCAAAGTATTATTCAAATTTGAATCTATAACATGTAGCATAATCCTTGGTATATTATGAGACATCAAATGTAAATTGGGAAATGAATGAATTTATCTGGTGATGTGGAATTGAAATGAGCCACATTTATTCATACATACCTATTCTTTATAATACAAAATATTTCTTTGTAATATACACTGCCAGGTGCTAGAGATAATGTTCTGATCAACACACTCTTCTGTGGGTAACATTTTAGTAAGGACACAGAGATTATATATCTAATGGCAGCATTTATTATTTAGTTACAATTACAAAAAAAAAGTGCTGTGACTGAAAACTAAGAGTGCAGTGTAAAAGTAAACAAAGAGATATATAGTCTAGGTGGTCACTGCTTCTTTGAAGAACTATCTCAGATATTTCATATATAACTAGGAATTCAGTAGCCAATGCATGGAGAAGGAAACTTGTGGACATAAGGAATAGCATTTGCTGGAGCCCTGGGGCAGCAGGCATTCCAATATGTCCTGGAAGTGAAGGATGACTGGTGTGGTAGAGATCAGATAAAGAGTGACACCAAAGGAAACGTGGGTCAGTTACATTAGAATTTTGTGGAGCAGACTTAAATACATGGGCTGGTTATAAAAAGATTTAGGGGATAAAACCAAATGGCTGCAGTGAATAAATTGGAAGGAAGCAAAGGTAGATACTGTGAGAGCAGTTCAGAAGTCAATGTGATAGTCCAGGCAAGAAAAAATGATAATTTGATCTCAAGTTATCCCAAAGAGATGGAGGGAAACGGATGCCTTTCAGAAATATTTAGAGATAAAATGAGCTATTTTATCTCTAAAATAGAGATAAAATATTTAGAGAAATTGGTTTTTAGG
The DNA here is from genome assembly GCF_016509475.1 of Prionailurus bengalensis. Lineage (NCBI taxonomy): Eukaryota > Metazoa > Chordata > Mammalia > Carnivora > Felidae > Prionailurus > Prionailurus bengalensis. The sequence goes on along the minus strand of NC_057343.1, from coordinate 148,686,907 downwards.
GTCATAAAAAACAAACAAACCAAAAACAGGTGGGGGGAGGGAAGGAACTAGATCTGTCCAAAAGAAAAACAGACTTCATAAATACACTAGAGCTATTGTATTTACATGGTCAAACTAACAATAATTTCCAATTGATTTAAAAGATACCTAATTGCCAATCTTACTCCCCATCTTTATAAGTCTGACTCCTGCATCTTTATTGGAATAAAAAAGAATGTGGAAGGCAAAAATTCATTTGAGATTCTTTATAAACTTTGAGTACCATGGGGCTGAGTTTTTTCAAACTCTTTTGGATAAAATCTTTATGTTACATTTATTATTTATGTTCCTGGTTCATCAGACATAAATCAACCATGTTTCCTTGTCCTGTGTTTACAGAAAGACTACCAGTTCCCAGCCTTCTTCCACTTGGACAGAGCCATGCCACTGAGGTCTAGTGTGAGTAGAAATTGCATACCTCTCGTAAAACACACTAAGTAAGCCTCCATATGCTCTCTTCATGTATGTGTCAACCAGCTGAATGCAGAGGATGCCTGAGAGGCACACCGGGATGAGAGAACCACAGAAGTGAACTATTATGCTATTTGACTCCCTTGAGTATGATTTTTCTGTGGAGCCTCCAAACTCACATGATATTGTTATAAACAAAATTCTATTAATTTGAACCACTGAGATTTGGGGGGTGTTTGTTACAGAAGTTGACTAACATAATATACAATGCTTTTTTTGTTATTTATTTAACAAGAAATATATATATGCATATGTGCCAAGGAATTCTCTGAAGCACTTCATAAATAGTAAATCATTTAGTCCTTACAACAACCCCATAAAATAAGTAATATTATTATTCGCGTTATACAAAAGAGGAAACAAAACATAAGTTTATACAGCTAACAAATAACAGAGCCAATATTTACCCCCCCCCACACACACACACACTCTACTGTTAACTGTAATACCTATATTTAATTGAGTATTCTTTTAAAAATGTTTATTTGAGAAACTACGGTTTGGTTTTTCCAAAAGTTTTAAACTCAAACTTTGGTTTTTCCACACACCCCTAATGAGGTTAGGACTGTTATATCAAGGCTAATTTTATGGAGAAACCAAAAAGTACATTTGGCCTAAATTTCACATTCAAAAAAGAACCTTAAATGTAATGTTGTTACATTTAAGTCATTGTATTTTGTGTGTTTTATGGTTGAGCTAGTCAAATGTAAAATATTAACATTTTTTGTGACTATGGTTTTACACTTTGTTTTCTTTCAAATTACCAGGGAGCCTAAATAATTGGAAGTGGCCAAGGCAGGCTCTTAGTGTCTAAGGGCCCTGTTTTGCACACTCACTGGTAAGTATTAAAAATATATATAGTTGTATACCCTATGGAGCTCTGAATCAAGTCAACACATCTCACTGAGTATCTAAAAGCTTATAGAACTTTGAGTTATAGGATCATTCCATGGTACTACCAGGTAAGCCTCCCATGAAGCTGTAATAGGCAGGGAGAGGCTGAATAAGCTAATCTCTTGTCTTGAAATGAATTTCAAAAACCTTTGATGTTTACCTAATTTGGTTAAAAAATACATGGTTTAATCTCCATATCTCATACGAAATTGCTAGACCACATCTAATTAGAAGTTGTGTTATTGACAAAGGAGATACTTGACTAGGGCACCTGTGCCATGGGATCTGCAACTTTAACGTGGCTCTATTGAAAATAAAAGAAAGATCTATGATTAATGAAATGTCAAAAATGTAACATCTCTAAGGGTTTGGCTCATCCCTTCAGAGTGCACCAGAGAGTAGGCACTGCTATTAAACTAAAGTCCCTACACAAGCTGAGAATTTTGACTTGGGAAGAATATTTGGTTTTCTTTCTCTTATCTTTCTGTGGGTCATTTTTTTCATCCTTTCGTAAACTAAAATAATTTCTTCCTTTAAGGAATAATTGTATTCATGAGACTTGAGATTAGAGTGACACAGTTCTTATGTTGTGCTGTCATTTTATCCATCTACATAAATAACATCCATATGCGATTTCTGTCAGATAGCTGATATGGTCCTCAGTGGCACTAGTTTAATTGCATATGCTTGTGTTTATTTTTGCCTGTCATAATTTATTAACTTTAATTATCCAAATTCTTCTTCCATATACAGAACTATTTCTGGTTCAGTTTAAACTCCATTTATAATTTTATTGGTTTTCTATAGAGATCTAATCAGGGAAAATAATTAATGTTTTCTGAAAAATGTCTTGAGTGGTATAGGGGAGAAAAAAATCTTTCCTCTACCCATGTTAGGTCTCAGCTGGGGCTCTGTAACAAAAGACTAACAAACGAAAATCATACAAATTTATTTAATATAGATTTTACATGACACAGGAGTCTTCATTAAGGAAGTGAAAGTTCAAAGAAGTGGCAAAACCTAAGTGCTTATATATTAAGCTGAACAAAGAGAAGCAATTGTGGAAAATTAAGCAAAATATATGGCGACACTAAAGAAAGATAAAAGTCGTTTTTTGACAATATCTGTACAGAATTTTCTCAGCCTGGGCTCCCCATGTCTTAGGACATTCTTCTTCTCTGTTAAGGAGAGGACATATTTCATGTGGAAGTTTCCTCTCCTGCCTTCAGGAAGGAAAGAGGAGGCCCAGTGTTTTGTACTTGCTGTTTTGCAAGTGCCTTTAGATCAAAATAACCTTCATACCAAAGTGGCATATTTTGGAGTGACATATACTAACACCCTTCAGCAGCATGATAAAACAGACCAGTATATGAGGTTCAATGATCAAGATTTGAGTTCTAAATTTGTTTCACTAATACTGAATATTGAGTATTTAAAATTTCCTTAAAATGTTTGAGCCTTAGTTTCCCCATATGTTAAAGGTAAGAATCACTAGTGAAACTACCATTATAATGTAAATGAAGTAGCAATTTATGTGAAAGCACATAAAAACACTAAAGTTCAAGGTAAATGTTAGGTTTTTTTTAAGTTTATTTATAAATTAATAAATAATGAGGGACGCCTGGGTGGCTCAGTCAGGTAAGCATCTGACATTGGCTCAGGTCATGATCTCACGGTTCTGGAGTTCCAGCCCCGCATCTGGCTCTGTGCTGACAGTGCAGAGCCTGAAGTCTACTTCAGATGCTGGTCTCCCTCTCTCTCTGCCTCTCCCCCGCTCACACTCTCTCTCTCAAAAATGAATAAACATTGAAAAGAAATAAAAAAATGACTATTGAATGTGTATAATAATACAGTAGAGATTTTCAGTGTCTTCTCTAAAATTTCATTGATTTGTTTATGCTAATCGAAGGAAAACATTACAAGGCAAGGATAAATGAAAGATAAGGAAATATACATGGCACTGTTTAATTTTTATGTTAGAAATTTCAAATTAGAAGAGAACACTATTTCTTTGAACATTCGATTCATTATATGCAGTATTCATTTGAAAATCTAAATCACTGAAAAAGACAACTTTATATTAGGTGTTAATATCTGACTCAAAAAACTCTTGTTTTATAACAGGTTGATTTGTTATGATTTGTTTCTTAATGACAGAGAAAAACTTTTGCTGAATTTCCTTGGTATTCATTTGTATTTGTTATTTTCCGAAAGAGTTTTAGCACAAGGCTCCACACTAATTATCTAGAGTAATGCAGATGGAACATACCTCAAATTAGCAGAAAACTCAGTGTGGAAAGTGTTGCCACACTATTTTTCTTTTGAAAAAAATCTTTTCAGTAGGCACACACTCTGGTATCTGTTGATGACCAAGGTTTTTTGAAAGAGAAAATAACTTCATGAAATGAATAGGAGAAAAGAGACCATAATGGTATAAATTATTACGATACTTAAAAATTTGAAATTAGCCAAATTGTGAAATAAGGGTGTAAGGACCTACTACTTCTACATCCTCCTATCCCACTGAGTAATCCAATAGCTGTTTAAAGATTTCTGTTATTTCTATGATTTTCTTTTGACACATTTTAAATGTCATTAGTGCTATATTTTAAAAATCACCCTTCATCATTTTTATTTATTATGGCTTTCACAGTTTTGAATGTGATTTTCTAAGTTCTTTCCCAAAGAATGTGTCTGAATTTCCCAATGAAAAATGAATATAATATTATAAACCTTATTTTACCAAAAGTTATAACCTTGCTATAAAATTGTTGAAATATATAATATTTTCAGGTAGGCTAAATCGATCCTGAAAATATATACTGCCATCTTCAGTGTATTTAACACCAACCATAGGGGTACCTGGGTGGCTCAGTCGGTTAGGCGTCTGACTTTGGCTCAGGTCATGATCTCACATTCCAGGAGTTCAAGCCCCACGTTGGGCTCCATGCTGACAGCTCATAGCCTGGAACCTGCTTTGGATTCTGTGTCTCCCTCTCTCTCTGCCCTCCCCTGCTCACGCTCTGCCTCTCTCATTCTTAAAAATAAATAAATATTAAAAAATAAAAAAAAAACCAACCATTGTTGATAGTGCTGCTATAAACATGGGGGTTTATGTGTCCCTTTGAAACAACATACCTGTATCCCGTGGATAAATGCCTAGTAGTGTAATTGCGGGGTCGTAGGGTAGTTCTATTTTTAGTTTTTTGAGGAACCTCCATACTGTTTTCCAGAGTGGCTGCACCAGCTTGCATTGCCACCAACAATGCAAAAAAGATCCTCTTTCTTCACATCCTTGCCAACATCTATTGTTGCCTGAGTTGTTAATGTTAGCCATTCTGACAGGTGTGAGGTGGTATCTCATTGTGGTTTTGATTTGTATTTCCCGGATGATGAGTGATGTTGAGCATTTTTTCATCTGTCAGTTGGCCATCTGGATGTCTTCCTCGGAGAAGTGTCTATTCATGTCTTTTGCCCATTTCTTCACTGGATTATTTGTGTTTTCTGTGTCCATCGGTGGGTGAATGGATAAAGAAAATGTGGTGTATATATACAATGGAGTATTACTCGGCAATCAAAAGAATGAAATCTTGCCATTTGCAACTATGTGGATGGAACTAGAGGGTATTATGCTAAGTGAAATTAGTCAGATAAAGACAAAAATCATATGACTTCACTCAAATGGGGACTTTAAGAGACAAAACATGAACATTAGGGAGGGGAAACAAAAATAATATAAAAATAGGGAGGGGGACAAAACAGAAGAGACTCATAAATATGGAGAACAAACTGAGGGTTGTTGGAAGGGTTGTGGGAGGGGGAGATGGGCTAAATGGGTAAGGGGCATTAAGGAATCTACTCCTGAAATCATTGTTTCACTATATGCTAACTAATTTGGATGTAAATATAAAAATAAATAAACAAACAAACAAACCACCCATACAGAATCAGTCTGAAAAGATTATTTTTTAATGATCAAATATGTTTATTTTCTGACTCTTCTATGAATACATTTGGAATTACACACTCAAGTATTATGTTTTTTTTCTTCACAGAATCATGGATCATGTTTAACTTTTGTGTCAGTTACATGTAACAATAACTGTGGAGTCAAGTAATAATTGGGAAATTTCTCCAGCAGCTCATAAAATTATATTTGTGTCTTACTTGCAAGCATTGAGGGGTGACAGGTTGAGAAGGTTAAGATCTTTCTGGAGTGGCATCAGAGGTTGTTTAAATTGCAATTACAGTTTATAGTGCAGCTGTTAAAATCCACCAAACGAAAATTTCAAAATGACCTTTTCCATTTATCTAAGGAATTTTGCCAAATGTTTAATTTGTAGACATCTCACTTGGGCCATTTTCCAAATATACATCTTTGAATGAATTATCTCATCTTTAGCCTTCACACATAAAATTGAATGTCTATGTAGGTGACCTATAATATCAGTGGAGTTCACTCTGCTTCATATTGGTGATGCTTTCAGACATGTAACTTTCATTTAAATAAGGTAAAATAGTTACTAACTCTCCTGAAAAAAAGAGAACATCTTGGAGAATTAATTTTTTAATGTCAATTGAAGTTCCCATACAAGTATTATAAATTTAATTTCTGAAATCTGTGTGTAAGATTGGAAAAAAATGTGGAAATGTCAACATCAGTGCACTTATCTGACCCATGCAAATATCAAGTGATAGATGAAGAGAATACATTAAGGTGTCTTTAATAATTCTTACTTACCCATATCTATATTAATTATATTTTCAACCTCTAAGAAGGAAACATTACGTATTTAATTTTCTCACTGAATCAGATAGTTAAAATTAGCCAAACGGGAAAATACCATTTGAAAATGGATTTGGCTGTGGCTTGTCTTGATATCAAAATGGGCTAGTTTTAAATTATAGCAAGTAAACTGGACAAGGGTAAGCAATGTGGTTAATTTAATTAGCCACTTCTCTTTTAGATCAGGAAAAGGTGATAAATACCTGAAAGACCTCTGATGCTTCTCATAGGTAAAGTGGCCTTGTCTGTGTTACCCTAAATGTTCAGGATAATGATGACTCTATTTTCTCACTAGCTACACTGCCGGAATATTTGAAGGCTAAAAGCTTAAGTGTAGAATCTAAAATTAAATACACCATGATGTACAAATGAGCATGTGTATTTTGTAGTAGTAATAATAAAGTCTTAGAGGGTCTCAGTTTGAATCTGGGATCTATTACCTAGGAGCTATGAGACCTTAGAAGAATTACTTAACATTTCTAAGCTTATATTTCTTCATCTAGAAAGTGGGAATAATAATTGTACCTGCCTGTCAAAGTTTTATGTAGAATAATAGCAAATAGCCAAGAACAAACTTTCAGCACAGAGATTAGCAATTTATCAGCACTTGGTAAGTGATAGTTGTTGTGACAGTTAAACTAAATTAATATTCAAACAAAATTAATATAACAGCCAACATTCTCCCAAAGCACAAGAATATACACACAGGCACACACACACACACACACACACACACAGACTAGTTTGACTCCCAAAAGAAGCATATATGTCCAGTATCCATACGAGTAGCGAAAGTAACCCAACATATATTTAGGTTATTATAATTGTATTAGTCTCAAGGCCAATTGTCTGAATTAAGGAATGGAAGTTGCTGTCCTTGGAAAAGAGGGAGAGACACATGTGAGAAGTAAATGTGGGGTGAAAAGAAATAAAGCATCATAATACAAATCTTACTAGGCCGCAGTCACTATCCTTGAATTTTGTATGTATTATCTTAGTTAATAATCAAACCCAGAATTTAATTACCATTATGATTTCCTTTTACAAATGAAGAAATTAGGCAAGACAATTATTCTACCTTTAGTGAATATTTAGCTAACGTGGAAGATGGAATTTGACCCCAGTTCTGCCTGCCTCTAACCTGACTCATACTTTTTACAGCCCTGTAATATAGCCTCTTGTAAACAGAATTTAAGCCATGTATCGGGATATACTGTGATTGCAGAAATGATAACATACATCATTAGACTGAGAAAGGAGACTCATCTAAGCAACTGAGAAGAAGGTGAGGAAAACCATATCCCTGTAGTTAAGGCCTGCTTGGGCTTTGCAGAGCCTGAACTAAATTTGCATCCCAGCTCTAACATTTCCTCTTGTGTAAAATTGTTCTGGGACTTTCACCTCTCTAAATCTTGGGTACCTTTTGTTTAAAATGTAAACAATAAGGCAGCTTTTAGTACCAAAATAATAATAATAATAATAATAATAATAATAATAATAATTGCTTTAAAACATTTACCACAGATTCTAATGAATAGTTATGTGGATATATCATTGTTATTATTGTTACATTGGTTAAATAACAAGGGTACTATGACCTAAAAGATTAGGTACACATTGTTAAAGATGAAGAACAAAATACCTTTGTGATCATAGAAGGAATTTACATAGACAAATGAAGTCTTGGGTACAAAATTAGCAGCCAAAAGGGCCTGAGTCCTGGAGTCAGATAGATCAGAATTTCAATTCTAACCTGCCACTTACAAGTCCTATGATCTTGTCCAAATTAATTAGTCTATTTAAGCTTCATTTTTTTACATCTATAAATGATATTAGTAATAGCAGTGTGGAATAATCTGTTACCAGATTGATTTAGATTATAATGTTATAATTGATAACAATCTAGTCTAAATGTCCTTCACATATGTCTAAATTTAATTCCTTTAGTTTATAAAAACTGATTTCACTCCTTATTAGGTTACAAAAACCCAGGTAGTATTAATTGCTAATTATAAGTATGTTTCTTTGAAACCACTCAGTATATGTTAGCTGTTCCAATAGCTGTAAAATGAGAAAGTTGTACTTCTACTAACCTGTTACATGGAAGTTTAAAAATATAATCTTGCTATGAAAGTTGTTTTCATGCCAAATAGCTAATAATTTTATTGTTATTTTTTGGTCAATTTTTGTAAATTCAAAGATGAAATCTTCCTTATTTGACTTTTAAAAATCCAAGACTGCAATATCTTTTACAGAAGGAAAAATATGGAGTCAACTTCAAATACTAGTAAGATTTTAGAGCTATATATAGAGGAAAAAATACCAAAATTATTATACACCAAAGCACTCTGGTAATAATCCTTCTAGGTCTAGTCAAGACATTGTTTGGCACCGGAGTACAGGAGGTGATTTATTATAGATATCAATTTTACTTTCTGATATGGCCTTTATTGAAATTTTCCCTAGTATTTCTCCCTTTATGGAAATGCTCCTTCCTCTCAGGAAAGCTATGAAGAAATTGCTGACTGTTTGTCATGTAAAATACTTACATTATTTCATTCTGTTGTCTATGAAAAAGTTCTTTATACAACCTAAAATTTAACCCTGAATTTTTACAGCACAGAGAAGCCTTGGAAATGAAATAGAAATGAAAATATAGTATTTTCAATTATATTGGGGAAAAAAATAGAGATCCAAGCCAAAACCACAAAGGTCTTTTATAGCCACACACAAACAGAGGGGAAAAGAGAAAGAATGTCTTCAATCCCCAAACTGAAGACAAGGATAAGGAAGTATTACGACTTTCAACTCTCATTTGCGGTGCTTCTACCTCAAAGCATCATCACATATCATAAGTTCATGTTCTGCAACAGTAATGATGCAGTTTCAAATATAATGATAGAGGAAAGTGAGCCATATGAAAAAGCAGCAGGAAATTGTTGTGCCGAAATCTAACTTCTTTTAGGAAAAGGATTTAATGGGAATCTCACTGTGCATAAAAACAAGTTATTTAGACATAGGTAAATTGACATTTCAGTCATTTCAACTCTTTGTGGCTTGGGCACGGATATTATCTCACGTGTGAATTGAGTCCTCACAGCTTCTTGCCTAATTATATATTGGGATATATGATTAAAATGAGTCCATGTACTAAATCATACAAACAGTGACCCAAAAGTACTTAGACTAGTTTCCACCTATTTTGGCAGCTTCGGATAACAACTTTAATTTTTTTTTTTTTGCAGAGTGGAAAAGAATGAAGTAAAAGAAACAACTGTCATCCAATATGTTAACCTCAAATATGAGAAAATTAATATTTATAATGAATAAAGAACAAATATATTTGTGTGAGTATGACTTGACAAAACTTATACCACAAACATATAATATAATTAAATATGCATGTAATAGTGAAAGAAATTAAAACAAAACAATCTTATAATATAAATCCTATTTTAAAAATATTAAAAATTATGTAGTATGTAATGTTGATGAGAATGTGATGAAGCTAGCACATTTAAACATAGGAGGTGATGTAAATTTTTGCAGCTATTTTGGAAAATATTCTGGCAATATGTGTGAAAGAAAATCATGATACTCATATTTTTGATATTAGAATTTATCTGGAACAGTTTGAGAAAAAAAGGACCTAAAGTCTTTATAGAGCCATGTCTATAGTACTGAAGCTATCTCTAACAATACATTTCTAAAAACCTGACCAAAAAAGTGAAACCATGACTCCAGTAATGTTATGGCGGTTTAAATTTTGAAATGCTAGTTTAATAAAAGTATCATGTAAGCCTTTCAAATAGTATCCATTAAGAATATGTAGAAAGTTATAATAATAACTAACATTATAAAAAAATTTACTATTTATAAAGTGATTTCATTTATTGCATCTGACCCTGAGGCAAGTAGCCAAAGAGAATAGTCAAAGGGAACATAATGTAGAAGATAAGAGCGTGGGTCCTAGAAATATACAGGTATTATTCCAACCCCAGCTTATAAACCATGTAACTTTTGGCATATTTTTCATCCTCTCTCTGGTTCTTGGTTTGTTATCTGTAGAAATGAGAATAATAATTAGACGTACTCCTATGGGATTCTTCAGAAGATTTAGATAAGGCATTAAGTTATAGAAAACTTATTATTCCATTGTTCAGATAATAAAACTGGCCACCAGAAAAACACGTATTGTCTAATATAATTTATTTACTAAGTTTTAGCATCAGAATTTGATTTCAGGTAACCAGATAACACATCTGTCAAAAATATGATATGCTATTTTCGTCTGTGCATAGTATGTATTTTGCTGCCTCAGCAAGAGAATATAATCTCCTAAAAAAAAGCAAAGAAAAGAAAAGAAGAAAGAAAACTTGAGTCATATACATGTTTTATGTCTTCCATCCCCTATTAGTGTGCAATGGATGTAATATGAGTAAATAACCTTAAAGGAATGATGTTCCTTAAATGAGTAATTCCCTTGGCACAGGTCTAACAAGATGACCGAGATCATTTAAAGTGCCCCAGTTTGAACTTCCTCAACTTACTTCACTTCGGTACAAAAGTTTTTGTATTCTTTGGCCCTCCATCGTTATTTCTTGGAAAGATACATCTGCCACCAGTTTCCTGGTGATTCATTGCATTGCCTCCAAACTAAAAGCATTATCATTCTTTCAGTCATCTGGTCTAATGACATGGCTTATGATACAATAAAAATGGGAGATACAATATTTCAGCTACATGAAATTTACATGAAATTTAGGTGCATGCAGGAAAAAAAAACTGTGATTAGCAATCAAGGGATTGCTAATTTAGGGTTACGGGCTAATATGTCAACTTCTAATGTTATTATTATTTGGTGCTATAAAAATTTGAGAGAAAAAGAAGAATGGGAAAAGAAAAACAATGCTGGTAAGGAAATTATCCCCCTGCCCCAACTGCCTATATATTTTGTTGTACTATAAAACATATATTTTTGCATAATAAAAATCATAGGGCTGGATATATGATTTATTTTAACCATATGCTTGCCTGTGTCCTATACGTTTTGTCCAGTTTACTTTTTTCTATATAATTTTCAAAATTAGTGGATGTTTTATGCATAAAAGTTTATGGAATGTTTTAAATTCGTGGGTTCTTTTTGTCACTTTTCTGGAATTGTTGCAATACATTATAGAAGTAATCATTGTAGGATAATTACAAGTGATTCACTTTAGTGTCAGTGAGAGAAAGGTTATATCTATTTTAGGTAGACCCCAATAATTTATTTCACAACCATAAAAATAAAATTGAAGTGAATTTGTGATAATCCATTTAAATTGTTAAGAATAACAGTATTTGTGAATTGCCTTATCTGCATTTGGTTCATTGTGTGTGGGAAGATATCATCACTAATGGAAGAGTTTGCTTTGGACATAATATATGACTTTTCCTAGAAAAAAGATCATGAAGAAAAAGAAACAATTTATATGGAGCCTATGTAAGTCATAGAAAAGAATAATTCTCAAACTTAAAAATTTATTTTAGTCACACTATGGCCTAATGATGCCCAATTTTTGTACACGCATTGCAATTTTTCTTCCACAATCTGTGTAATATTAAGTACACAATTCCTGAGAAAATTGCCCTTTACAGAGCTCCACCACAAAATACAGGAGGAAAACAAAAAAATGTTCAACTGTACTTCAATTTCATAACACATGGGTATATACAGTCTTAGGTTCTTGTCTAAGGTCAAACACAATAACTGTATTTATCAGTTGAATACTGTATTCTATGTAGAACATGTTGTCAAATGGATCTTTGAATCCTTCTTCATCCTACTAACTCTAATAAGTGTGTAATATCCTTTTCAGATCATTAATTATTCATGAATATATTATTAATTTATAAACATGATTTACCTTTGGTAAATTTAGTTTCTCTTTGACATATTCTATTGTAGAGCTTAGTGGCAGTAAATATCTTTTTTACGTATGTTATATAATTGTATCTTACCTGTCATTCTGATGCCTCTTCTCAAAGAATCTGTTTTCACTGTCACTATTGGCTGAACAATGAGCCACAGCACAATCCCACAGGTTGGCCATACTAAAATGTACTAAGAGTGTATAAGAGGTTGGGCCAATCTGATTATCTCAGCTAAAACTTTGAAAAAAAGACTCAGGAACAGTCACTAGGAGATAGATAGATAGACACATACATACATACATACATATGTACATACATACATGATAAGTAGATATGAATAGTCCCATGATCTAGCATCTGCAAGCTGGAGACCAGAAAAGCTAGTGGTATAATTCAGTTTATGCCTGAAAATCTAAGAATTATGGGAGAGGATGGTATAAATTCTAGTCCAAAAGCAGAAGACCAATGTCCCAACTCAAATAAGCAAGAAAGAAAACAGTTCTCCTTTCGTCTGCTTTTTGTTATATAGAGACCATCAAGAGATTGTTTGATGCCACTCTCAGACACTCGCAGAAATAATGTTTAATCTGGAGACTGTGGCTCAGTCAAGCTGACACACAAAATGAACAATGATACAGAGAGAAACAATGGGCACAGAGAAACAGAAGAGAGAACAAATATTTTCTGTGTCCCTATATTGTATTACTACATTTCATATGATTTGTTTAATAAAATTAATTACATATCTGCCTGAAAAATGCATTTTAGGCTTTTATCTTCATGACTCCAAGCAAAAACATCACCATAGAATAGAGAGTTTTCTGATGACATTTTAATGGTGGTCTAAGTTAGTATACAATTTGGCTAAGCACATCTGGAGAGATCTTATTGTTAGCACTCAACAAACCATTCTAATATGAAGTACTTTGTCATGGTTCATTTGGTTTTGTTGTATACACTCACACAGAGGATTCACACTAGTGAATTCACTAGTAGAGATCCTTTGAAAGAGATCCTACACAAACTTTGCAAAGAGAATAGTGTCTCAGCATTTAGACCCCCAACTTTTCAATAGGCCTACATAATTATTTTTAGGCCTAAGGAAAAAGTCAATTTCTGGTTCGTATGTGGATGATATGAAGGAAAGTCCCAAGTAAAATAAAATCCAGCTTCCAATAAATCATACATATGGCCAGAAAGAACAGTGCATTTGCTACCAGCATAATAGTCTATACGTCTCCAATTAATGGACCAATGAACTGGAAAAAATGCACAACTTCTCCATGAAGCCAGATAAAAACATCTACTTCACAGGGCTGTTGTTGAATATTAAATGTGGTGATATAAATAAAGTGATTTTCAAATTACAAATAAGTTCAAAGAAGTATCATTTCTTGTATATTTTCATGAGCAATTTCTTGTTCATGACCAGGTAGACATACTTCATTTGTGCAGTTGCTAATATAAACTCCATTACCCACTTTACCTTGGTTTATACCATAATACTGCATGTACCTAATTCAGTTTATCTCTCCAAGGAATGGAAAAGTGCATTCTGCTTGCTTCCTGTCAAAAAAGGTAGAGTTTATTCTTGCTACTGAGAGTTTACTGGGCTTGTAGTGGAGTACTAAGGTGGTTCTGGCCCCCATAAATACAGACTATTTGAATTTTATAATCTCTATATTACTGAATAAGTAGCTAAAAATATCATTAACACTAATTATCTAACTTAATCTCTATAATTGAAATTATTAACTAGAGATTATTGTTTAGAAATTATTGCAATATATATTTTAATAGACTTCAGTTCATTACTGAATAGCATATTTGTAAATGTATGAGTTTGCTTATATAAACATATGACCTGTAGACTTAGAAATTTTGGAACACAAAATGTTAATGCCACATAGACTTATATAAAATTATGTATATACACATAGACTCCTATGTTTACATATACATAAAATATATAATCAATATATAACATTGAAATAAATATATGGTTTATTGATCAAATACCCAGGCATAATATGGAAATATTGCCTAAGTGAAATTAATTTCACCTCATTAATGAAATAGCAAATGAAATTAAACACCAAATGTAATACCCAAGGAAAACCGTGCGTAGAGAGACATACCGGAACTATGAAGTTTTTTAGCCATTTGAACAATTTAGACATTGTTTTAAGGAAGCTAAAAGATTACTCTTTGATAAATTTGCTTCGTTATGTTCACTGTAACATGGAAGCAAATATGTTAAGAACAGTAGTGGAGTAATTCCAAGGGTCTTCAGGAATATCTGGATTGCCACTCAATGTAGATATCTTGTCTTAAAAATTTTTTTTAAATAGAAAACCTCCTGAAGTCTATAAATCATAAACAAAAGCTGTTGTGCAGAAATAATACAAATTATGGATAGAAGTAGCAGAAATTGAACTAATTTCATAGAATAAGTTTTGAAGTAATGTAATTTTGCTACTTCTATATTCCATCAATAAACTATACAGTGTAGTACATTAAATTATACTGGTATAGTTCCTCTGTTATATTTTCAGTTTATTTAAAAATAGACAAATGACAGAAGTAAAATCATCAAAGCATCTTTTTTTCTCCCCTGTAGGTTTCAGTCACATATACTGTTCCTTTGCTTTTAGTTGATTCCTATCATAGAGTTGTTCTACAACATAGGATTTCCTCATCATAGCCTAGGTGAAACCTAGCCTTGATGAAACATTTATAGTTCACCAGTGCTTTTTGTCCAGGCAGTGTTTTCGTTAAGACTTTTGAAATACTGCCAATTGTTAAATCATTTTTATAGCAAATGCAGACTGAACATATACTACAAGTTTCTGAAAATCCCATAAAAAATTAAAGTCAATTAGTGACCCCAGTAATTGTGCACTGACCTTTAGAGTACAATAAACCTGTATTTGGCTTGCTCATAAAAAATGGAATAATACTTTCTAAAGACCCATGCCCAGTAGCAGTAACAATGAAATACCTGTGGTAGTTATGACAGAAAACAAAAATAGGAATTAGGAAAATATTCAATTTTTCCTGAAAGAAAATGCTAACGATGGGCCACACCTTGACAATAAGGTCATGTGTTGAAGGAGGGAAATATGTTAGAGTAGTAAGAAAACCTTTCATTTAAGTGCTATGCAATTCAGGTTCACGTAGAGTTGGAAGGAAAATAAATCTTCCAATCTTAGACGTGCCAAACACAGAAATTAATGGTAGTCTCAAAATATTATGTGTATTGGTTTCCTATTGCTACTATAATAATTACTGCAGACTTAGTGTCTTAAAACAACACCAATTTATTATCTTCCCATTCGGGAGGTCATAAGTCTACCAGGTGTTGGTAGGACTGTATTCTTTCTGGAAGCTCCAGGAGGAAATCAATTTCCTTGTTTTTCTAGCTTCTGGAAATGCCCACATTCCTAAGCTTGTGGCCCCTTCCTCCATCTTCAAGGCCAACAGTATAGCATCTTCTCTTATCTCCACCCTCTGCTTCCATCTTCAAATCTTGTCTGACTCTGTTTTTCCAACCTCCCTCTTAGTTTTTTTAAACCTCATTTATTTTGTGAGAGAGAGGGAGAGAGAAAATGAGTGGAGGAGGGGCAGAGAGAAAGGGAAAGAGAGAAAATACCAAACAGGCTCTGCGCTCCCCACTTAGCCCAACCCCGTGGCTCAGTCTCATGTTGGTGAGATGATGACCTGAGCCAAAATCAAGAGTCAGACCCTGAACCAACTGAGTCACCCAAACTCCCTTTTCTAAGAACCCACAATTATGTTGGCCCCACCTGGATGGATAATCTAGGATAATCTTATTGTCATAAGATCCTTAATTGAATCACATTAATAAAATTATGTAAAGTAACATATTCACAGGTTCCAGGGATTAGGACATAAGCGTTTTTGGAGGGGCCGTTATTCAGCCCATGAATATATATACATACATTCAATTAAGAGAATTACCTTTCCTTACTTTCCAGCAGACTAAAGCCCTTGGAAATCTAGGTTCTATAATGGGCTACAAGTCAGCCTGTTTAATTTGTTTCATTTAATCAAAGAACTCTGAACAAAAACCCTTTGCTTCTATTTAAAATTGTGCTATGTTCAGATCAAGAACATGCAATTTATTTACTACTAAAGGAAAACAGTCTCAACTTTCAAACTCAATTTTCTTCAAGTCTATATTATGCAAATACAAGCTGAGGGTTTCTTGCACATTTGGATTCTGCTGCCTTTAGTAGTTTTCTCTTCCTCTCCCTTAACTATTGTGTACAAAATTCAACTCCCTCGTCCAATTTTCACAAGAATCCCACTCAAGTGTTTCTAAACTTGAGTTGTAATTGACAGGACCCAACACCCACCTCAAGGCCTAAGGTATCCAATTTCTCTCAAAGTCTTTTATTTTTATTCTCATGTACCTACCCATGCCTTCCCAGGAGCAACACAAACCTCTCCCCTGCCCTGTGCGTAGCAGTTTACAGGATATTTTTCCATCAAATCTAACAGAGGTTATCAAAAGTTGTTGTTTTTTATTACAAAGTTAGCCATGTTCACTAAACTTTTTTCCATGACATTTCACATAATATGTTCAGTTTATTAAGAAAAAAGGCAGATGAAGAAAACAGAAAATACTGCCTGTTTCTTCAGTTTGTAGACTTTGAATGTAACACTAAACATAGTAAATGCTAGCAGGGGTGTTAATATTTGTGATCCAGGGTGTCTCAGAGAAAATTCAAGGCTCTGGTAATTATTCTGAGTTATTGGGAGAGGGATTTTGAAATTACCTGTTTTTAGAGAGCTCCACAAGTAGGAACTTTCAGCCATGAACTATATTGGCAGAAATATAGAACATCATTTAATATTTTCTGCACTGTTAAATATTTAATGGTTTCAATCACAACAAAGAAATTAGAGAACTTTTTAAAGTTTTTTAGTAATAACAGCTAAGAATCTTCTTTAGCCTAAATTCTGGTAATTTAACCAGAATTACTGAAATAATCAACCAAAATACTGTTTTTTGGACTTTTAAAAAGTATATTACAGTCATTTTATATGATGTATATTAACTTCTTGTTACAAATGCCTTTGAGAATGAGAGTGTCTCTAAATATAAGAAATGTCTTTATTTTTTTCCTTTCATTTAATTTTATTATCCAATATCTGAATTATAGTATATTGGCAAAACTAATATTAAACAGTTTGTTTCACTGGTCTAGAAATAAGTGATGAAACACTTCCATAACGTTGAAGTATTTGAGTTATGGATTTACTCTGGCAGGCATGATGATTGGCTATACAAAGATTGGGTGTCCCTGGGCCTCCTTCGTTATAACAATGTAAAATGGTAACACATTAACCTTTCGCTACTCTTTGTAACTAGGATAGCCAAGGATCCAGTTTTAAAAGGAAAAAGCATAACCAGAAATTGCTTGGTGGGGCTCCCAGAAATCACTTGAAAAGTGGATGGAATCAGGGGACCACCTCCCACCCCCTGCCATTTACCTTCCCCACTTTTTTTTTTTTTTTTTTTTGCCTGGATTGGCGATCACATCTCTGGAAGTAGAATGGCCAGCTTTACACCGTAAAAATTAAAGTCACATGCCAAAGATAGCAAAATAAGAAAAGGAAAAGACCTAGATCCTAAGAAGTGAATCTACTGTATTAAAACTGAATTTTCTACATCTGTCTTCTTTTCGTGAGAGAAATTAACCCAATACTGCTTAAAGTTGGTACTTTGAGTTTTATTTTGTTTTCATTAGAATGAATAATTTGGGTTTTAATTTATTCTTTTGTGGCCTTCTTCCCAAATTATATATGTGTGTATATGTGTTCAGACACATGCATGTTTACATCAGTTTATGTTCTTGTGAGAGAAGAATAAAAAGGTTTTTGCATTTATAATTTCTGTGATAATTTTCTAAAAAGAAAGTCACAAGCCAAGTTACATGTAAAGTCATAAAAAGAAATACATCACTCAACGTGAAGTTACCTGTAAAGACAGCATCCCTGAATGTTTTCCTCATGCTCACTTCTGTGGGCTCTGAGCTACTTCATCTGAAAACCTAGTGCTAAAATGAAATCTAAAACGCTGCCCTGGACAAAGGTAATTGTTTTAAAAGCATGGCCTACATTTTCTACTTGAGTTCAGTACCCACAGATGGAAGTATGAACTGAGTTCAACAAAATTTAGTAAATGATTTTTTTTCATTTCATCTGCACACAGTATAGGACTAAACTTAGAGTCTCACAGTCATTTACATTTATTCAGACCATTTAGTAAGAAATGTCAAGAAAGTACACTTTATGATTCAGCTGCAGCAATTACTAAGGCAATTGGCTTTTGCATCTTTAGGTAGCATTCTGCATTTGAACCCACACAGCATCCTGCAATAGAGTCTTATATTACAGGTATTTTAAGATCCTCAAGTGTTACTATTTCTTGAAGAACTTATTCCTTGTAAACTCAAAAGGGACACTTTACCACATCAAATTTTACTAGTTCCAGTGCTACTATTTCACTATGGGTGGAGGGGAGGGTATTCTTCTACTGGAGAACTGGGATCTAGCTGTAGAAGCAACTTCTTTAAACTTTACACCCTCACAGTCCAATCTTGTGAAAATTGCTTTCCACCTTCCACAGGAATTCACACATTTTACCATGGCTATATTTCACAGAGTCTGTGCTCTTCTTTTCCGGTGATTCAATAAAAACAGTTTTCAGTGCTTCAGAGAAATATTGAACTCTTCTTCCCTCAAATTTCTCCATCCAATTTGAAGTTTTACAAAAGAGGGTGTCTTCAATAACATTCTCTTTGATATGACCTATTCTTCATAGCTGTTCTGATGCTAAGACAGGCTTGTCAAGCAATGTCTACCCACTCATATCATTTGTGACAACAGAGAAGTCCACACTAAAATAAATTAAAGTATGATAGCCCCAGTAATTTGAAAACTTTCTCCTAACATGCTTTTTTAGGTTTAGACTTTGGCATTTTATAATAATATAGTGTTCTTTCGGGTATGTTGTCAATTTTTGCTGCTCTCCTGGTTTCATCTTATCTGCAAATTAAATTATTGACAGGCTTTGTATAAAGTTCTTTGAAATATTTCATATTTTGAAATTGTTGGCAGTGATTATGCTGAGGCTACATAAAGCAAATGCAAAGATGTTGAAATTCAGAGACCCTTATTTATCATTCAAGAAGTCAAAATCCATGTTTGCTTCTAGTTTGTTGTGTTTTGGAGGTAAATAACTGTGCACATTGGTAGTTTTTAAATCACTTAATGGTTCCAAACATGCCTTTTTATTTTCTCAGAAATAAAGCCAAACTAGATTATGCTCTTATGATTTCTGAGTGATCACATTCTTGAGACTTAGAATAATAGTGTCTATGATGCTGAATTAAAATTACATAAACTAACTGTAGGCTAAACTAAAAATCGTCATTTAGGCATATATTTTTGAAATTTTTAAGTTTATCACTGATACATAGATACACACACATACATGTATGTGTACATGTGTATATGTGTGTGTATCTACAAATACACAACCACAATCATACAGATTAAATTTATTTTACCTGAAATGATATGCAAGCGGTGAGTTACAGGACAATGCTGCGTATCTTGAAGCAGCCTCTGATCCACAGACCAAGGCATCCATCTGTCCATCTCCCCAACCCATCTTGACTTTTTAAAAATATTTATTTTGAGAGAGAGAGATAGAGTGTGAGCTGAAGAGAGGGTCAGAGGGAGAGGGAGAGAGAATCTTAAGCAGGCTTCATACTCCGCGTGGAGCCTAATGTGGGACTTGATCCCATGACCATGAGATCATGACCTGAGCAGAAATCAAGAATCAGAAACTTAATTGACTGAGCCACCCAGGTGACCCAACCCATCTTGACTTCAATGAAATTGTATTGACTGCTTAAAATATATACTGGAAATATAAATCCTCTAGTAATTTTAAACCACCATCTGACACATACTGGTGTGAAAAAACATCACATACTATAAGGCCCTTTAATATAGTGGCTTCAAACAGATTCTAGAAAGAAGCCACCTGAGTTTGAGATGCAGGTTTCTTGTTTACTGATTGTATGACATTGGACAAGATACTTCAGTTGACCTATCTCAGTGTCCTCATATGTAGACAAGAAACATAATATACTTCTCCTTTAAGTAATCCGGAGGCTGTGCCCATTACTTTCACCCACAACCTGTTAGCCAGAGTTCAATCACATGGGCCCAGCTTAGCGCAAGCATTGTCTAGGAAACGTAATTTTATCCTAAGTCATGGGCCTCTATCTAAAAATTAGGGGTCACTGATACTAGGTTACCGTCACTAGGTCACTGATACTAGGTTACCATCAGTCTATTCTCAATACAATATCAGAGAACGATTCTTTTAAACATTAGATCTTGCCTGTCATCTGTTCAAAACTTTGTAATAGTTCCAGGTAGACACCAAAACTCATCAGAAATCATTCTCTGTGATATCAAGACTTTCTCTTTGAGCTGACAAAATTTTGAAACTGGGTCTTTGAGAGAAAAAAAGCATGTGTATACATACATATATTAAGTTATTAAAAAGCTTTCTACTATGAGGGACATGTAAAACAATTTCTTTATCAAGAATTCTGCATACTTATAACTCTAAATTGAATTGTCATTTCTTCCAAAGTCTACTATTTAACAATTCTGTTATTAAGGGTAGTGTCTCAAAGTCATGAATAAATGTTTAATTACTATCTGGTACAGCAGAATAGTCACTTACATCATTGACAAGTATAATTCTGATATTAATCCTGGTTGATATTTTTGTTTATGTTCCAGAGTAAGACAAAAGTGAAACAAAGAAGACACATTCTATGTTTGAACTTCTCTCACTAGTCAATGGCAAGAGTGACTTCTTTGGTAACTTAGGTGATAGTTTTTGAATACTAGAAGAAAATGTTCTAAATATTTTGTGCTATTCACAACATAACAACTGCAGACACAGCATAATTTAAAGTTTTACCTTCATTACTGTATTTTCCTTATCATATTTTTTTAAAAAGGGACAATAATACTCTGGTTTCTCTTCAGATCGCATATATCTTTCGCCTTTTACTAAAAAAGGGACAATAATCAATCAATAAGTCAATCACTGATTTATAGTATTTGACAATTTCTGTGTTGTAGACCCTACCAGCTAGGACCAATTTCATGACTCCAACATCTCTGAACATATCTGAGAAGAGATATTCAGTAGTAACCCACCCTTACATACTATTTTCACCCCACTGATACAATAGATGTAAATAACTCCAAGAGTGTATACAGTAGTAAAATGTAGCTAAATATTTAGGAAATCATGAGTTTTAAATATTTCATTTTCCTTTAATATAATTTATTAAGTATAAGAATGTATCATTGAAATTTTAAACTAGGAATGCAGAAGCGATCACAAATTTCTGTGTCATCCCATTCTCATCTTGCACTTGAGCTTGGTCATTCTTTATATAAGGAAAAGGGTTTCTAAAGAGTTCTATGTTTCTGAAGAGTGCCCCTCAAGCATGATATAGCATCCATATTGTAGAATCATTTCAGTAACATGTCCATGCCAGGTGAAGTTGTCTTTCAATATTTAACGTCTGTTAGATTTGATGAGTAGTTTGATGATCATTTTACACTATCCAGCATCAAATAAATAAGTGTAGAGAATGTAAGCAAACCTGAGTGGCTCAACGTTTCAAATCTATTTCTCAAAACAAGATCATTTTTAGAGATCAAAATCACAGATGAACATGTATTCATTTTTAAAGGATGGTATTTCTCATGTTAGATTTATTGGTCTATAAGTCTCATAAGTCAGAATGAGGCACTCTTCTTTTGTTTTCAGCCTCAAGCAGAGTCTCACATTTTTCACTCTTCTGCTTCATAAACTCCAGCAGATTGGATTATAAATACTAACCTAGTGGGATCTGCTGGCAAATTCTGAAGTCTCTACTCACTTTTGGATTTCTGACTCTTTATTTCCAAGAACTTTAAACCCACTCCTGTCCTTTCATACCACAGGCTATGGGCAAAGTTCTCTAGCAGTCACTAACCACTCATGCTTTCTTTCTCTGTCTTTTCCTCAGTGGTGCAGATCAAATACAGAGGTTATGCAAATGTCATGATTAATCATAAAACACAAGAACTAGATAGAAATATAGGTACTTCCATTGCACGATTCTGAACTTGGAAAAGACCCAGTCGGTATTATTTTGCAGGAGATTCTTTTGGTGGTAGAATTAGTTTTAATTTAACAGGAATTGGAGAATGGAAAGGAACTGGACCTTAGAAAATCAGTGAGATCAGAGCCAGTATGCTAGAAGGAATGAAGAGTTTTGACATTTATTCTCTCTGTTTGGTATTAAGAAACCATGAGAAAGTCATAATTACCCTGTATATCAATTGTTTTGTTTTAAAAAAGTTTAGAACTAGGTGTTCTAGATAATTTCTTCCACTCTGTAATTTTATTAAAATATTTTTAGGTTAATATGAAAATGTGTACGAGTATGATTAGAAATAACTGGAAGTCTCTTGCCTTCCAAAAGAGTGCAGAAACTCAGTCCGGCCTTGTTAAATAAGGAAATCTAATGCGAAGTTGTGCTATGGTGACATTTTTATAACCAGAATAATCCCTTAGAAAATTTTGACCCAGTAAAATTTGTTTTTGTAATGTTCCTTATGTTCTTTTCAATGGCTTCCTTCCCAGATGACATTATACTTTTGTTGAATTCAGCTAATAATTAGTCATGCTAATGTTGTAGCCAGAAACTGACTTCTCTGAGTAACTTACATATATGTAGCTTATAATTATAAATAAGGTAAGTGCTATTAACTTTGTTAATATAGAATGATCACCATTTGCAGATAAGAAATCCCAAGATCAGAAACATTAGCAGAATACACATGCTTAAACAGCTTCTGAAAGCCAAAACTGGAAATGAACTCTAAGTTTTGTAACAACTGTAGTTGGTGTTTCTCTTTCTTCTATAGCATGCTGCCTCTAGATTCAAAGTGCCTTTGATGGCTTTGATGCAGAGCAGGATGGATCCATGAACCGTATTACGGATTCTGGGTCTATACAGTGCTAAGTGGGAAGTGAGCTTCAGTGAGTTTTATGATGAAGGTTTGGGAAAACACAAGATGATAATTACAATTGCTCTAAGAATTACTAAGAGAGAAGATAAAACAGACTGAAAGTATAGGATCTCAGTTTAGGAATGAAAGCATCCACCCCATTTTAATGGGGATGATTAACTAGTATCAACCAAAAATAAAAAAAAAAATTTTAAATCCTGGCTAGTTTAGAGACATAGTTTATGTAGTTCTGGGCAATTCCCTAGAAATCCTTGTCCCTTGAGTCATATAAAAAGAAATAAATAGAAAAATGACTATTTAAAAATCTAAAAGTAAAAAATGAATACATTTGGATCTGATGTCAATGTATTTGAATAACTGGAGGGAAAATAATCATTATGTCAGACTTAGTTACTTTAAACTCTTTCCATGTCTGATAATTTAGAAAAAAAAAAGTGTGTGTGTGTGTGTGTGTGTGTGTGTGAGAGAGAGAGAGAGAGAGAGAGAGAGAGTATGGGTGTTACGTGCATCAATGCAGGTATGTATCTTCCCATGCCACCATTTAAAATTAAATTAATCATTAATATGGACAGAAAAAAAATCCAGAATAAAACAATTTATACATTTTATTATTATGCTATCAGTGTATTTGATTAATTTAATTTTTTTTAATCAAACATTCATCAACTATTAACTGTATAGCAGGGATTAGGTTATCTGGGCTAGGGTGGAGAAATAGATAAGGTCACTGTCACCATGAGGCTATCAGTCTTGTGGGGAAACAGATATTAATGAAATAATCACACTTTTAAATGTAAAATTATAAATGGGTGGTAAAATTATACTAAACCCAAAGTAGTATGCATTTAAATAAAAATCAATTCAGAAAGCTCATGCTGCTTGCCCATATATGTACCTGTAATGCACCATTGAACTTCTTAATCAGGTAGTGATATATAATTACAGTTCTTAAACAAAACATAGAATAACAACTGAACCTTCTGCTTAATACAGACTATGAAAGATGATCATACACCAGAGTGTCTAATGATTCTAAGTAAGCCATACCTTCTACGAGAACTGTATTATGATATGGGAAAATTCTAAAACTTAGCCTGAGATTTTTTGTAGTTTTGATTGTGACTTAGATTTTCTTTTCACCTTGGCCTGAAAATAATGCAGCAAATGAAACCAAAGACATGTATCAATCCATGACCCAAAACAAAGATGTAACAATTATCTAGGAAAATAAATTGAGACATAGTGGTTAGGCTTTTTAATAACTATTTTAGTCAGATCTTGAAATATCTTTAATAGCTTCACTTAGGCATGGCCAGAAATGGTCTTTGGATTAATGATGTTCCTGATGTTCCTTGATGTTTCTTACTCCTTGAATTAATGAGATGGAACAAAGTGCTGGAGTCAGCAACAGAAGTAAATACTGTATATCAATTCAGCAGGAAAATCAACAAGTTTTCCTATAAGAAAGGAATGCTAGGACGTTATTGTAGCTGTTTTGTGTTTTGTTATGTTAATGTTTTTTCCAGAGGCTTAGAAAATAGGATAACCATATTTTAGCTTATATTTTAGCAATCACAATATAGTTTATTTAATTCATCTGTATTACTTTGTTTATTCTAATAGTTTTTGTTTTATCATTTGGGGACTTCATTTTTATGACATATGCACAATTAAAAATATTGGAAAAACAACTTTGAAAGAGACACTTGTCATCAAATTTGTATTGAATTAGATGGTAGACATTCAGTGGTATTTTTTTTAACACTTTTTATTTATTTTTGAGACAGAGAGAGACAGAGCATGAACGGGGGAGGGGCAGAGAGAGAGGGAGACACAGAATGGGAAGCAGGCTCCAGGCTCTGAGCCATCACCCCAGAGCCCGACGTGGGGCTCGAACTCACGGACCGCGAGATTGTGACCTGAGCTGAAGTCGGACGCTCAACCGACTGAGCCACCAGGCGCCCCATAGTGGTATCTTGTTTAATGAAATCGTTTGCTCTCTTTGAAATCACATTTGGTGGACTCATACTTGATAAGGACATACATTTTGTAATGTTAAGGCCATATTGAATATTTTAAGTGGAATAAATCATCCTTGGTTATATATTATTTCTGTAATAAATTTTAATTAGGAAAAAAACCAGGAGCACCATGAAACAAACCTATTTTCATAGCATTTTATTTATGATAGAAGTTTAAAAAAGTTGGCCACATTTGATAGAAAATGCTTTTGTTCTCCTAACATTATATTTAAAAATAAGTTCTCCTATCTGATATATAAAAATAAGTAGGGGTGACTGGATGGCTCAGTCAGTGAAGCATCTGACTTCAGCTCAGGTCATAATCTTGCAGTCCATGAGTTCGAGCCCCAAGTCCAGCTGTGCACTGACAGCTCCGAGCCTAAAGACTGTTTCAGAATCTGTGTCTCCCTCTCTCTCTGCCCCTCCCCTGCTCATGGTCTGTCTCTCTCTCTCTCTCAGAATAATAAATAAACATTTTAAAAATGTTTAAAAATAGGTAAATAACCATGCTTTCTTCAACATCAATCATAAGGATATTTCAGAAATAATGGTAGTTTTGAAAGACATAATTCACAACTGTAAGGTGTACTTCAGTGTAAAGTGGGATTAATTTAATTTAATTCCAACATGTTTTTACCTATAACATATACTCTGAGAAGAATATTATATTGCTACTCTAGTTCTATTAACATTGTTTAAGGAATTATGTACTGGAGAACTGTGCACATAGCAAAAACTGGCCTTCTGGTCGGGAAATTGTTTCTGTGTTCATCCTAGGCATGCAGACTACAGTGCCCAGCCCCCTTTGTAGATAGAATCATGTGATTAAGTGCTTGCCAATGAAATGTGATGTATACCACATTTGAAATTACTATGGGAGATGTTCATATAATCCTCCAAACCTTCTCTCTCCTTTTGTCTACAAGAGAGATACAGGAGATTCAGAAGCCAGAGGACTCCTGGGTTCTAGGGTAAGAGAGAGAAGATTCCCAGGTTTCTGAATGACCCCCTGGAGCAGAACAACCATCCATCTCCCACCCTTTTAATTCACATTTGACTCTGCAACAGACATAAAGTAAAGCTTTATTCTGATAAACCATTGAGATTTTGAGATTGTTACTGCAGGTAAAGTTGATCATGCTAAGAAATACAGTGGAAACTATAAGTACATTCTGCGCAGGTCACATGTGATGGGAAAATTAAGTCCATAGGAGTCAGGCGCACATTTCTCTTACCAACCGCTACTGTGTGGCAATTGCTGCTAACTGAATTCCATATATATTTTCCTATTTTCCCCTAGTAATATACATTTTTTTGTTAAATGTTGTCTAGATGCATCGTAAAATATTACATTCCCCAGCATTCCTTTTCATTGGCTATGGCAATGAGTCTAAGTGTTTGCCAATTGATTTTGAACATAAAACACCTGTGTACCTTTTAGCTGTTCTTAAAAACCTTTCCTACAAAATCCAGTTAGAGCTACACATTTTTCTCTAAGGATAGATTCACTTGTATCTCAGTGATTTGATTTGTAGTATTTTCATTTTATCATTCAGCTCAAAACACTTTCTGATCACCATTGTGACTTTATTTTTCACCTGCTATTTTAAATTATATTTCTTTATTCCTAAACATATGATAAATTTATTTCTAGGTAATGGCAATGAATTTAGAAAATATACTCTATATAAATTCAGCCTTTTAAATTTTGCTGAAATATACTAGCATATGGTCATTTCTGTACAAAGCCCATATGTGCTTTAAAAGAATGTTCGTTTTGCTGTTTGGCTTTGAATTCTATATATGTAAATTAATGCATATTATAATACACACAAATTAATATATATTAGCATACAGGGTGCCTAGCTGACTCAGTCAGAAGAGCACACAACTCTTGATCTCGAGGGTGTGAGCTCAAGCCCCACGCTGGGTATAGAGATTACTGATTAAAAAGAAAATGAACTTTTAAAAAGGGGGTGGGGGGCTACCTAGGTGGCTCAGTGGGTTAAGTGTCCAACTCTTGATTTCGGCTCAGGTCATGATATCAGGGTTTGTGAAATCAAGCCCCACATTGGTCTTTATGCTGGTAGCACAGAGTCTGCTTGGGATTCTCTCTCTGTCTCTCTCTCTCTCTCTCTGCCCCTGTCCTGTTCCTGCATGCCCAACTGCACACCCCTTACTCTCTCAAAATAAATAAATAAACATTTAAAAATATACATATATTGGGACCCTGAGTAGCTCAGTCAGTTAAGTGTCTGACTTCGGCTCAGGTCATGATCTCATGGTCCGTGAGTTTGAGTCCTGCTGACAGCTCTGTGCTGACAGCTCAGATTGGAGCCTGTTTAGGATTCTGTGTCTCCCTCTCTCTCTCTGCCCTTCCCCCACTCATTCTCTCTCTCTCTCTCTCTCTCTCTCTCTCACTCTCTCTCTCTCTCTCTCCCTCTGTGAAAAATAAGCATTAAAAAATATTTAAAAATATACATATATTAACATATAATGATGTATGTAGATTAAGTAATTAATTCTGCTGTTGAAAGTTTATACATTGTTTTCAAATACATATCTACATGTTTTATTGATAGCTAAAGTTCTCCAGTACAGTCTTGAGTTTGTCTATTTTTCCTTTCAGATCTTCCAATTTCACTTTATATATTTCGATACCATATTTTAAAATGTACATGTTTTTAATTGTGTTGTATTTTTCTGGGTTTCATTATTTATCAAAATAAAGGGTTACACTTTCTTTTTTTAAGTTTTTATTTTTTTTCTTTGAGAAAGAGAGAGAGAGAGAATGACTGGGGTAGGGGCAGAGAGACAGGTAGACAGAATTCCAAGCAGGCTCCATGCTGTACACGCAGAGCCTCATGTGGGGCGTGAGCTCACAAACTGAGAGATTGTGACCTGATCAAGAGTTGGAAACTCAACCAACTGAGTGACCCAGGCATCCCTATAATGGTTACACTTTCATCTGTGATATATTTTTACTAACTTTTTGAATTCTATTTTGATAATCATATAACTTCATCAGTTTTCTTTGGTATTTCTGCATATTCTAGTTTCCAACCTCCCATTTTCTGTAATCTTATATTTTGTTTCTTACAAATAATACAGTGTTTGACTTCAGTTTTTCATACAGTCTAACAATCTTTGTATTTTCACTGGAATCTTCACTCCAATTATATTTAATTTAATTATCAAATATTTGACTTAAAACTACCATATGATTGGGTGCTTATGCATAGCTCTTGGGTATGTTGATCAATGTGTGTGTGTGTGTGTGTGTGTGTGTGTGTGTGTGTGTTTTAAACAAATTTGTGAAGTTCTAGTTACAGACTACATTGTGTTCCACCAAAATTCTTAAGTAGAACAAGACTGGAGTATTTATAAGAGGAGACCCCAGGGATGCATGAGCACAGTGAAAAGGCCACATGAGGATATGGCATGAAAATGATAATCTGCAAGCCAAGGAGACTTCAAAAGAATCAAACCTACTGGAACCTTGGTCACAGACTTCTACTCTACAGAACTGTGTGAAGTTTTTGTTGTTTAATCCACCTGATCTGTGGTATTTTGTTATGGCAGTCCCAGCAGACATAGTTCCACCCATTATCTCTTCAATACGCTTGCCACCTTATCACTCCCTCTCTTTCTCCTTTTCAGGTCTTCCAGTTATACACATAGTGGATTTTCTACAGTATCCTCTATGTCTATATTACCATGTGTTCTCTGCTTTCTATTTTTTTATTCTTTCAATATTCATTCAGTATAGTTTCTACTAACTTATATTCTAGTTTAGTCTTTTTTTTAAATTCAGCTTTATCTCATCTTCTCTTAATTAGATTTGTTTGGTTCTACTTTTTCATTACCCCTATAATTTTCACCTGATCATTTTTATTTTAATATTTTGAGTTTAATTAAATCATTAATATATCTTTTATGTTCTTGAATGTAGTAAATATTAATAATATCAACATCTGTGTCTGATAGTGCTGATACGTGTAGTCTCTTTGCACCATTGCAACTGTTCATTATTTCTATTGATTTTATATATTTTATCTTTTAAAGATGGCATGATTGTTTATATAGAAAATCCCAAAGAATCAACAACAACAACAGAAAGCTCCTGGAAATAATAAGCAAGTATGGCAAAGTCACAGGGTATATCAACATACAAGGGTCAGTTGGTTTTCTATATATTAGCAATGTTCAATTGGAATATGAAATTTAAAATTAACACCATTTATAATAGCGGTGAAGTTGACATACTTAGTTATATTTCTAACAAAATACGTATAGAGTCTGTATGTGTAAGCTATAAAACTTTGATTAAAGAAATCCAAGATCTAGTAAGTTGAGAGATATTCGTGTTAATGGAGAGAAGACTCAATATTGTTAATGTGTCAATTCTTTCTGGACTGATATATAAATTATTGCAACTTCGGTCAAAATACCAGTAGCTATTTTCTACATATGGATAATACTACCAGATTTTATGATGTAATATAAAGCTACAGTAATATTGGCAGCATGGTGCTGGGAAAATAATAGACACATAGGTCAATGAAACAGAAAATAGAACCTAGAAAAAGAAAAAGAAAACAACATATAGTAATTAATAATAAAGTAATTAATTTATCACAAAGGAGCAAAATGAATTAATTGGAAAATTATATATTTTTTAAATCGCTTTGGACAAATCAGATGACCATATGCAAATAAAATAAAGCAAAAGTAGATACTTGGGTTTAATGTAGGATTTTTAGATATAACACCAAAAGTATAATCTGTGAAAGAAAAAAAAAGATAAATTGGACTTTATTGAAATAAAAACGTCTGCTCCATGAAAGACATTGTTAAGAGAATTAATATATTAGCCAGATGTGGAGGATAAGCTTAGGAATCCCCAGGGCTTACACCAATGGGTTAACAAGGCATAAAGAAATACAAAGCCATAAAATGCTCACACCCGAGTTTGGGTAAATCAGATGGGCACCCCAAGAATAGGGAGGCATAAAGGTGCCAGGAATAGGAAGGTGCCAAGGCACCTCAAAATAAAGAGGGGGTGCAGAGCCCCCAAAACAGAGAGGGAAAGACAAAGGCCTGAAATAGAAACGACACAAAGGTGCCCAATACATAGGTATATGAAATAAACAAGATTAGATATTCAGGGTGGAAGCACCCCCAGTTTAGTACTGTAGCAGAAAAGCTGCTTTCACAGGAGAATAGGGTCAGGTTAGGTAAAGTGGTGGATTGGACTATTGACCACTGCACTGAAGGCAAAGCAGCTCAGAGTCAGATGGTTAACAAAAGAGAAGATGCCTTGTTAACCCTGAGGTTATTCCCATTTGTCTCATCCCCTAGGCTAGCTAAGATAAACAGAGGTGCTGCCTCGTGTCCACTGTAAACAACCTTCCTTCTGACAGCAGGCACCCAGATTTTATTTTGTATTAACCCTAACCCCTAACTGTGAATATCTTCAAGACTCCCTTTCCCTCACATCCACAAGTTAATGATCACAGATTCATTGTCCCTTTGTACATGTCTGTCGCCATGTTTGTAATCCTTCTGGTCCTAATAAAAACGTGGCAAGGACCTTATTCGGGGCTCTTGTTTTTTCCCGGACATTAGCCATCTCTTGCTTTAATCCTGCATCCACTCGTTTGCTGTCCAAAAGAGAACTTTAGACTTAGAGTCTACGACAGCCAGAGACTGAAGAAAATAGTCACAAAACACATACATGGTACAAGACTTATATCCAATATTTGCAAAGAACTCTTCCAGCTGGACAGTAAGAAAAATATCCCAATTTAAAAATAACCTGAACAAACATCAAAGAAGATATGTAGTTGGCAAGTGAGTGTATGAAAAATGATGCTCAACATTATTTGTAATTAGGGACCATCAAATTAAAACAAAAATTGTATTTTACTTTACATCTATTAGAATGGTTAAAATGCAAAAACCTGACAATGCCTATTGCTAGTGAATATGTAGAATGACAAGAACCCTCATTCTTTCCTGGTGTAAATAAAAATGGTACACTTCAAAAGACAAATTAGCAGTGTCTCACAAAGCTAAAGAGTTTACCGTATGCTCCAACAATCACACTGTTAGGCATTTATCCAACTGATTTGAAAACATGTTCACACAGAAACCTGTTCATGAATGTTTTACCACCTTTCTTCATATTCACCAAAAGCTGGACGCAATCAAGATGTCCTTCAATAAGCAAATAGATTTTTAAAAAATATGGTACACCATACAATTATATTGTATTATATGATAAAAAGGAATGAGGTATTGAGCCATGAAAATGATGGAAGCATTTTAAGTGTATATTCCTAAGTGAAAGAAGCCAGTGTAAAAATGCTGCATAATGTGTCATTGCAGTTACATTCTGGAAAATGAAAATCTATAGTGACTGTAAAAAAAAATCAATTGTTGCCTTTTTAGGGGAAAAGGGTTAAACAGATGGAGAGCAGACAAATTTTTAAGGGGGTGAAACTATTCTGTATGGTATGGTAATATTGGGTACCTTACACATAGAACATTTTATCACAGAAATGAACCTTACTGTTTGCCAAATTAAAAAAAAAAAACAATCGTTGAGGTGATCTAAGGATGGAATGCAGAATGTGACAAAATAATATAAGTATATTGCAAAGGTAAAACACCCACTGAACAGTAGGGGAAGAAAATGCTGACTTCCATAACTTTGGAAATGGAGAGAGTACATAACACTAAAGAGAATAGAAACTGTGCCTGAGCACTATATTGGAGCTGAAACAGGTACTTCCCATGAGGGCACAAGCTTAGAATTCTGATATCCCTATAAACACACACTGGAAGTAAGTAAATGAAGAACTGTGAGAGGTAGATTTCTCACTGTCAGAGGGAATGGCCACAAAATAAGCAAGGGAGGAGTCAAGAATGATTCATATGGCCATATGGTAGGTAACAAATTAGAGTTGAAGACATCAGTATGAGCTAATGGTTAGCATAATATAGATACAGATAGGTACATATAGAAATATGTACAGAAATATGTTTTGAAGTACATATATTTATACACACGTATGTATATTCGTGGATACACATATATTCCCTTGCTCTGACAGCTGAGAGGACCTAGAAGTATTAACACCCTAGTATTAATTAGCATTCATAGCACCCCAAACTTGATTTCTACTACCATCCTACAATAAAAAGAACCTGAACTTTTTGGGATAAATGGCTGATTGTAGGACTAGGGCAAAAAATATAAAGGATGAACTTTGAGTGTTTTGCAGTGTCAGAAAGAAAGGAATCGATGAAAAAACAAAACAAAACTATGTTGTTGGAGGTATGTCAAAGGGACATAGGATCCAAATGACAGAGCTCCCAAGAGCTAAAGCTCGAATAATTTGGATAACAAAATTAATTACTATTGAACTATGGCCTAATATATGAAATAAATATCTATGAGTACATACCAATATTTATTTGCAATTTGAATACATAAATAATGAAGGAGAAGAGATAAATCTCTATGTAGAAGAATTTCAAATAATAAACATCACTACCATGCCCTCAAGAAAGAGGGCATACCTCCCTACTCCTTTAGTAAAGCCGGCATGTGGTAACTTCCTTCCCAAGAGCACAGTATGGAAGCAAGGAAAAATGACCAACTTTACAATGGAGAAATATAACAAGTACTACCTTGTCCTGGGGATCAAGTCAGTGTAACAGTAATGACATGTTAACAGGTATCCTTGATATGATGTGATGAGAATGGTACTTTATATCTCTATTCTTTTTCTCAAGAAACCATCATCTCAGTCTAAGCATGACAAAAACACCAGAAAAAATCCTAATTGAAGCACATTCTACACAATATCTGAGCAGTACTCCTCAAAATTGTCAAGGTCACCAAAACCAAGAAAAGTCTGAGAAACTGTCATAGCTAAAAGTAGCCTCAAGAGACATGAAAACAAAATGTAATGGGGTATCTTAGATAGGATCCTGTACAGAGAAAGGACAATATGTAAAACCTAAGAAAATATGAATAAATTATGAACTTTAGTTATTAATACTACATCGGTTGGGAATAATTAATTGTAACTAAAGTACCATACTAATATAAGACATTAATAATAAGGTAAACTGGGTGCAGAGTACTTAGGAATGCTTTATCCTACATTTTCAATTTTTCTGTAAATCTACAACTGTTCTAAAAAAGTTTTTTAAAAAACTCACAATTTAGAAAGTCTAATTATTATTATTATATGAACTGAACTTTTGACAGTGAAGTGACTTGTCCACAATCATACAATTAGGAAATGGTATAAATTATATTAGACCTAAAGCCTGTCTAGCTCGGAAATCTGATCTGTTTAACCACCATAACATTAATTCTCTGTATGAGCATCAGAACGATTTTGGGAATATTTCCTAGGCGTTCAGTAATTTCCTGGGCATAAGCCAATTGAGTGGAAAATTCCAGGGATTATGCCTTGACTCAAGATAATTAAAAACAAAACAAGCTATCCCCTACTCTAAAACAAAACAATACAAAACAATACAAAATAAAACAAAATGAAAAACCCAAAGATTCCGATGTTCATCAAAGGCTAAAAATTTGAAGCTGAGGTTAGAGTTAGGTAGCTGGAACACGTATGTGTAGACAGAGGTTCAAATAAAGGCAATAGCATGTCTAAAAATGATAGCATTTCATTAAAAGAGGGAGTATAGTATTTCAAGAAGCAAGGGGTGTTTTAGGGTGCTTGAGCATGGGTGGCATTTAGAATCGTGATGAAAAATGAAAGTGTGGAAGTCAGCAGAAGTGAAATAGTATGCTCAGGTGAATACGTTAGTGTAGACAAAAAGATACGGAGTCTTTGAGATTTCTAACAAAGTAGTCATATGATCCAATATACATTTCAGAAAGAGCCTTGGTGAGGGCAGTGAAGAAAATACAGAGGAAAAGCTCCTTGACAATTACCTCTTGGCAGTAATTTTTGGGATGTGACACCAAAGTCACAAGCAACTAGAGCAAAAAGCCAACAATTGGGACTATATTAAACTAAAAAATCTTCTGTACAGCCATGAAATAAATATCCCCATGGAAATGTTTGCAAACCATCTATCTGGTAAGAGGTTAATATCCAAAATACGTAAGGAACTCCTACAAATGAATAGCACAAAGAAACAAATTATCTGATTTAAAAATGGGCAAAGTACCTGAATAGATATTTTTTTCAAACAAGACATACAAATGGTCAACAGGTTACATGAAAAGGTGCTCAACTTCACTAGTCATCAGGAGAATGCAAATCAAAACCACAATGTGATATCACTTCATACCTGTTAGAATGGCTATTATTAAAAAGACAAGAGGAAACAAGTGTAGGAGAGGATATGGAGAAAAGGAAACCCTTGTGCACTGTTGGTGAAAATGTAAATTTTTACAGTCACTATGGAAAACAGTATGGAGTGTCCTCAAGAAATTAAAAATAAAACTACATACTATAATATGGCACTCTTACTTCTGGTTAAGTATCTGAAGGAAACAAAATCTCTATCTCAAAAAGATATCTGCACCCCCATACTCATTGCAGCATTATTTAAGATAGCCAAATTATGGGAAAAAAACTAAGTGTCCATCAACAGATGAATGAATAAAGAAAATGTGTGTGTGTGCATATATGTATATACGTATATATGAATATTATTCATCCATGTAAAAAATTCTGCCATTTGTAACAATGTGGATAGATCTTGAGGGAATTATTCTAAGTGAAATACATCAAGCAGAGAAAGATAAATACTGTATGATCTTACTTTCTGTGTGGAATCTAAAAGAAACTGAACTCATAGAAACAGTAAATCGGTAGTTTGGAGGGTGGGTAAGGAGTGAGGGAAATCAGTAAAGTTGGTCAGAGTACAAACTTCCAATTATAAGATGAGTTAAGTTCTGGGGGTGTAATGTACAGATGGTAACTATATTTAGCAGTACTGTATTATATACTTGAAAGTTGCTAAGAGAATAGATGTTAAAAATTCTCACCAATACATATAAACGTATAGACACACACACACACACACACACACACACACAAAGTATGTGAGGCGATGGGTTGATGAATGTCCAACTGCCCTTATTGTGGTAATCAGGTGCCTAGATGACTCAGTCGGGTAAGTGTCTGACTCTTGGTTTTCAACTCAGGTAATGATCTCATGGTTCCTGGATTTCGAGCCCCACATCGGGGCTCTGAGCTGACAGTGCAGAGCTTGCTTGGGATTTTGTCTCTTCTCTCTCTCTCTGCCCCTACCCTACTCATGCTCTCTCTCTGTCTCTGTCTCTCTGTCCAAGTAAAGAAAATTAAAAAAATGTTTTAAAAGATGCTTAAAGTCCTCACTTCCCCCTTCACACACAAAGTAACAGTGTGAGGTTATGGATTAATGGATGTCTAACTATTCCTATTATGGTAATCATTCTGCAATATATATGTATATCAAATCATTATGCTGTACATCTTAAACTTACACAATGTTATTTGTCAATTATTTCTCAATAAAGCTGGGGGAAAAAGAGCCTTTAGTGATTGAGATATTGGTTAACAGGTGTTCATACTAATCTTGTTAACAGTTGATGAAGTATGAACAGTAGGGAAAAATAGGCAGGTATGAATTTGAGGAGATGTAATACTATTTTATTCTCTAGTGAATATTAGAGATTTAAAAAGGTAGTTTATTATTGGATGATTCCCAAGACTTAAACTGGGAATTCAGATCAGGGAACAAGAAAGAGGTCCAGATGTGAGGATAAAATTATGAATTTAGGTTTTGTATGCTGTTTTTTGAAATCCCTAAAGATTTCCCAAAAGTAGATACCCATCAGGTCAGTGGGCATTGTTTGTCAGGAAGTTCTCTGCTTAGTAATAGAGATGTCAAACTTGCCACAGTTCAGTTTCAGACAATATAATCCAATGTTGCTGATTTTTGTAGAAATAGATTTATTACACAGTATTTTAGATTGTATACCCAACTGATAAATTGCCTAATGGAGCAGACTTGGGGCTGAACTTCTAGGGACAAGTAGCTCAGCCATAATCAGGAAACTACTGAAAGAGGAAGCCACTTTTACCAAAGCTATTAACAAAACTACACTTTCTATGCCAGGGTTAAAGAGCTGCCGTTTTGATTACCGACTACAAAGCCATGCTCGTATAACTGCTCCTGTGGCAGCAAAACAAATGCTTATTACCTAGCTTGCCTCCTATGTTACTGTGGGTGGCAGGATGACCTCCCATATGTCTATACCCTACTCCTTGGAACCTGTGGGTATGCTACCTACCCTGACATAAGGGGTTGTATTTAAAATTGACATGGGGATGGAGGTGGGGGTGGGGCGAGTGGGTGGCTCAGTGGGTTGAGCTTCCAACTCGATTCTGGCTCTGGTCATGATCTCGCAGTTCATGGTTTAGAGCCCTGAGTCAGGCTCTGCACTGACAGTGAGGAGACTGCTTGGGATTCTCTCTCTCTGTTTCTCTTCCCCCACCTCAAAATAAATAAATAAACATTAAAGATAAAAAAGAGACATTGAGATGGGTAGCTGCTATGGGTTATCCAGGTGGGCTCAACTGTAGGAGAAGGTCATCAAGAGGACATGACCTCTGATTGACCCAGGGGCTGTGCTTGGGCAATCAGAGGCTTCTGGCCCCTCCTCTGTCTTCAGAATTTACATTCTGCCCACCATTCCCACACTGGGAGATGATTCAAGAATTTAGCCTTGAAAAAGTTAAGTTGTTATTGAATCTATCTGGACATTATATGTGCTGAACCTAATATAAGCCTCTATATAAACCTCTAAGATTCTGGCAGATGGGTGATAAGATTTATTTTGTCTTTTGACTGCCCAAGACAAACCTCAGATGTAAGTTCCCTTGCTTATTAAAACTGCCACTCCCAGTCTGGATTGTCCTGACTCTTTCTTCAGTTTCTCCTTGCTCTCTGTTATGGGAACCAGTTTTGGATTTCACCCCAGAACTCCAAGTTTGTGAACCGCCAATCGAATCACATAGGTTCTTTACAAGTGGAGACACATTTTCAGCTGCAGTTAATCAGTGATTAAGCTTGAGAGGATTCAAATCACCTTCTTGGTTTTAAGGTCGGAGGAAGGCGGCTATAAACACCGAGTAACATGACCGTTTCGAGAAGCTTTTTCTAGAGAAAACAGTTTCTCCACTGGAAACTTCGGGAGACATAGCCCTGCTGACACCTTGATTTTTCCCAGTGAGTCCTGTGTTCGACTTTGAACCTGGAGAATTCTAAGGTAAAAACAAAAAAAAAAAAAAAAATGGGGGGAGGGGGGTTGTGTGTATGTGAAAATGCTTTCAATTTTTTTAAATTTTAATTGTGTTAAAATAAATATAAAACTTACCATTTTAGCTATTTTTTTCCAGAAGTTTTTATGTTTTAGCATCTTAGCTATTTTTAAGTGTACTGTTCTTAGTGTTAACTATATTCACAGTATTATGTTTTTCAACCAATCTCCAGAACTCTTTTCATCTTACAAACTGAAACTCCATACCCATTAAACAACAACTCCCCATTCTCTCTCTCCCACCAACCCCCACAACAGTCATTCTACTTCTATGAATTTGACTAATTTAGATACCACAGGTAAGTCAAATCCTGTAGTATTGGTCTTTTGGTGACTGGCTCATTTCATTTAGCATTATGTGTTCAAGGTATATCCTAATTATAGCATATATCAGAATGTTTCTTTTGTTTCGACAAAAAAATTGTGCGCATATAGTATATTTTGTTGATTTGTTCATCAGTGGTTACTTGTGTTGCTTCTACTCATGGCTGTTATGAATAATACTGCTATGAAATGTGTGTACAAATTAGCATTGGTTTAAGCTACTAACTTTGTAGAATTCCGTTTGCTAATATTTTATGGAGGGTTTTTAGATCTATGTTCATCAAGGTTATTGGCCTGTAATTTTCTTATATAGTCCTTGTCTGGTTTCTGGTATCAGGGTAATAATGCTGACTCTGTAAAATGGGTTTGGAGATGTTTCACTCCTATTTTTTTTTTTTTTTGGAAGAATTTGAGAAATATTCGTATTAATTTGTCTTCCACTAGTGTAATTTGCCATTGAATAGCTTTCTGGTCCTGAACTTAGGTTTGTTGGGAAATTTTTGATTACGGATGTAATCTCCTTAGTAGTAGTAGATCTGTTCAGATTTTCAGTTATTTCATGATCTAGTTGTAGTAGATGGTATGTTTCTAGAAATTTATCCATTCTATCTAGGTCTAAGCCATATTCATATATTCAACTGCAAAAGAATTTGATAAGCATAGCTTTTAGCCTTTGAATATATATATATATATATATATATATATATAGTCCAGGAAGCTTATTAAAATAGTTTGGATGCTAATGTGCCACCCCAAAATAGGATCACAAAAGTTGTTGCTGTAAATGTCGTCTGTAACACCATGGATGTGCCTTAAGAGTAAACAGGAATTTCATTTGTTGCTCTTCATGGATCCTAGAGAGAAAGCAATATTGCAAGTCGAGTAGTAGACAAGGACTCCATTCATGTGACTGAAGACAACTGTCAGAACAAAATAAAAAGTAAGATGGGAGGATATGATGTGGAAGTTTAAAGCATGATTTTGATGAAGGTTCAGATAGCCTAAAGTGTCCACTGGCTTAGAGGAGCAGAGAAAGTTATGATTAGGAAGAGAGAGGGACACTGGTGATGTTGGTCAGAGCAGTTCGTGGAATTTGTATAAACAAAAGAAATTACAGTGCGGTAGGGAGTGACTGAGGGATAGAAATTGTGGAGGTTTTTTTTTTCATAAATAATAGCATAGATTTTTAATTGTATATTTTTTCCTCATCAACATTTCTCTATATCTTGGATAATTTCAAAACAAGATACACACTCAGCATACTAAAGGAAAATCCTAGGTAATCAGAAGTAAAATAGCAACAAAAGCTGTGCAACACCCTGAGGAGAAATGTTAGTCTCCACATTTTCAAAAGGGCGGTATCTGGTAGAGGATAAGAAATCAATCCTAAACACTACTGGGAGAATCTTCCAGGTAATAATCCACTTGAAAAAGTTTGTTTTGTTTGCCCCTAAGGTAAGGAAGGTCTCAAACGCCACTCTGACCCTCAGGTGTAGAAAGGATTTTTATAGGACTCTCTTTCAGGGAGTTTGCTGCAGGCATTTCCCAGAGTGCAGAAAGAACTTGAATTCATCACTGCAGTATTGTAGCAGAGAATAGAAAGAAAAATTATCTAAAGTGAAATAAATACAATTGTTGGCACTGTGTAGACAAGCAAAGTCCATGAATTTGAAGAATGGTCTTTTGGCCGTATCAGACAATAAGCTGACACGTATTTTGGTAATTCGTATTTCAGACTGCAGTATATTCCTTGGGTACTATAAACAGGACTTTAATTTGTTAATCTTCATGGATTAAAGCAATTGGTAAGGTGAGCAGAGGAGAAGCACCCCGTTCATGTGACTAAAGAGAATTGCTAGAATTAAAAATAAATCTTTTTTGTGTATATATCTGTTCAATGAATCCTATGTTCTATTCATGTATATAGATAGCTGCAAGAGAATAACCGTACGTGACAAATATTCCCACAGCCCAAATTGAGGTGGTAGATCATTCAGGGCATGAAAAGGAGGGGCCTAGAATCCTTTTTGTGCCACCTGGTCCCAAATGCCTGAGGTTGTAAAGGCATTGTATTAGAGAAGAGAATTTCAGGGCTCCTGGGTGGCTCAGTCTGTTGAGCGTCCAAATTTGGCTCAGGTCATGATCTCACACCTCCTGAATTCATGCCCCCCCCCCACCTCAGTCTCTGTGTCTCCCTCTTTACCTGCCCCTCCCCTGACATGTCAACCTCTCTTGACATCATGGAAGAAGGGTGTCAGTTTCTCATCTGTTACCTCTGTCCTAATGAGAATAGACAGTACCAGACTTAAATTCTCTTCTCACTTATGTTTGAATGATTTCAGAATTTTGATTACCATACTGGACAGGAAATAACTACAGAACTGAAACTTGTTTTTAGCTAAAATAACCTGGGGGGCTCTTAGGAGCGAGCAAATAAGATTTGGGGCTCCACTCTTTGAACGTATTTTATGTACACGAGGCTTTTTTTTTTCCTTTGCTAAGAACCTGTGTATATGCAGAGAAAAAGCCCTTGACCTGCTCTGTTCTCTCAGACTTTTATAAATCTGTTAGCGTTACATTCTCCAGCTGCTTGCTTTTTTGATTGACTTGTTATTGTGAACATCTTCCCTTTCCATTGTTTGTATCTTGGCTAATTGAAGGAGGTTCCTCATTAACACAGCTCTTTAAACATACGTGTATGTAATTCTAGGAGATGTTCTTGCTGAGTCATTGTCTGAGCTAATCAGCCCCCCTCTCTGCAGGTGGAGCACCCACATGCCTCTAATCCTAAACCCCACTTTAGGAAAACTAACCCGATGAGCAACAAAAACTACACATCAGACCAATAAATGATTTATACTTCTTCATTTGACATGGCGGTTTGTCTTTCTTTACTATAGAACTAAAAGGAAGGGCTGCCCTTGACAATATTGCTTCATGTTTTTTTTATTGGATTTTATTTTCTGACTGAAAAGAAAAATAAAAGACTGCTGGTTGTGACATTGTAAGTCATATGAAGACGACATTTGCTTCAATAGAAGAAATTTGCTTTTTAAGCATTTTGTAACATACAGTATTAAACTGTCAAGATCCCGTCACCTAATAGTATATTTTGTTCAGTTCACCATTTACGTCTGTATTGGGAATGCACATTCAACAGTATTGCCAGGTAGGGCACACACACAAAAATGATGGTGTCACTTTGGAAACGGAAGTGTCCAGTAAATTTGCTGTGGAATTTGTTATATTATGTGCAGGAAGCCATAATTACTGTCGTAGTCTTACGTTTGGAATACTGATTCAGTATTTAGGCAGCTTAAATGCACATATATAGTTTTTAAGTGTTAAGGAAGGCACTATCTACTGTAACAGGCAAATGTGGAAAGTTGATTTCAGTTTGTGTTGGGCAATATTTACCCATTCTCAAATTTGTGCAGTGGAGCTGGAACCTGTACCCTTTTGTATATTGATGAGGGTCTTTAATTCACTAATGTCATGCCAAACCATCTCTAAAGAACAAGTCTGATAATCACTGCATAATGAAGGTTTGGAATTAGTTCCACTCCTACCACCTCTTGTCAGGAGTTTCTTCTCTCGGATTGTTACCTGCTTTACTGTCCTTATTTTCACTAGAGGAAGGGGAGTCCACATTAAGAAAAAAGCGAGGAGACCAACCGGGGAGAGAATGGAAGAATTTTTTTTGACATTTACTACTGATGCTTTGGGGATGATAGTGGGGTTCACGGGTCCGGAACTGACAACCAAGAAAGAATTCTTGAAGACTTCTTTGGTTCAAAAAGGTGATTTTCTTAAAGAATGGGAAAGGGACCCAAGGGCCAGAAGAGCTGCCTAGAGGCTAACTATTGTCAGGCTAAGGTTGTTTTCCCCCTAGCAAAGCATTAGCATTAACACAGTAGGGAGTTCCTGGAGAAAGGTTTTACTCTGCCTTTTATTATTATTATTTTTTAAATTTTATTGTCAAATTGGTTTCCATACAACACCCAGTGCTCATCTCAACAATTGGCCTCCTCAGTGTGCATGACCCACTTTCCCCTCTCCCCCATCCCCCATCCCCCATCAACCCTGTTTGTTCTCAGTCCTTAAGAGTCACTCATGGTTTGCCTCCCTCCCTCTCTGTAACTTTTCTCCCTCTTCCCCTCCCCCATGGTCTTTTGTTAAGTTTCTCAATATCTACATAAGAGTGAAAACACATGGTATCCAACTTTCTCTGTATGACTTATTTCACTTAGCATAACACTCTCCAGTTCCATCCACATTGCTACAAAAGGCCATATTTCATTCTTTCTCATTGCCAAGTAGTATTCCATTGTATATATAAACCTGATGCGTAGGGGCACATGTACCCGAATGTTTAGAGGAAATTTAGTTCTATGTGCCATTTCCTTCTACCTTTGTTTCCCACATCACTAAGGAGGCAAAATGTTAGGGCTCCAGGTAACAGAGTCTATAGGTTCCTGGAGATGAGGCTATCGATAAGAATGCCTTTTTCTTGTGATGAACTAAGATAGTTGGAATAGATGGAGACTCAAGCCTGGAGTGCCCAAGGAATATCAAACGTATCCCACCTGGGTGTGTGGTCTGGGGATGTTTGGGCCTATCAGCTTGCCTTATGTTCCCTCATCAACTACCACTTAAAGCCCAATACTGTTACCAAAAGTGAACTATATTACTGTTGACAATGCTACTTGATTTTTTTACAAGAATGTACATTTCACACATCCACATCCTAAAGAAGTTCTTTTCTAACATCAGTGCCATGAAATCTGTGATTACACCCCGACTCCAAAGTAAACCCTCAGCTTTATCTAGTGCAGCAACCTTTCCTAAAATAAGAATACGTTGTTCTCTCTTAAATGTTTGATGTGCTAGAGGTCCATGTTTTGGAAGAAACAGTGTATCCGAACACTTGAAACATTTGCACAAAACCCAGGTGCTGACACTGGAAGAGGCAGGGGAACTGAGAAGGCTGCAGACTCAAGTCCTCTCCTCTTTTCCCTGCAAAAGTCTCTTGAGCTTCATAATACGCCAAATTTTCGGCTTGCATTTAGATTGTTTTTCTCATTCTGCTCTCTTTGTCCAAATTTCTGTTTTTCTTCCCTGCCCTTCCCTCTCGAGTCTTAAATTCCCCCTACTGAAGTTTACGTACAGCTCTTATTTCTCCTACTAGTCTTCAGTCTCCTCAAGTTCAAGGCCTACATCTTAGCTCTTTGTCTCCCAAATGTTTAGCAAACAATAACTGTATAAGAAACATTCATACTTTCTGGATGTCAATATAATAGTTTTGGAGTTACCTGCATTATAATTTTACTGGAAGTGATTTTAGCCTCCGAATCCTCACTAAACTTACATCTTGGGGTGCCTTGGTGGCTGAGTCAGTTAAGATCCCCACCCTTAGTCTGGGCTCACTCAGGTCATGATCTCCTGGTTCATAGGTTCGAGCCCCATGTCTGGCTCTGTGCTGACAGCACGGAGCCTGCTTGGGATTCTCTCTCTCTCCGTCTCTCTCTCTCTGCCCCTCCCCAACTCACACTGTCTCTGTGTCTCTGAAAATAAATGAACAGAACATAATTATTGGTGAAAGCACCATGACTATGGTTGATCTAAGAGTGAGGGGAGCTGGGATTGGAGACCAGCATGATTATTTCTGCTCTTTATTTGAAAGCCCTAAAAGGGGCCCTGCAGAACTCTAAATCTGCTGGGACTTGAGTCTGAGAATCATTGTTACAAGGTAGTAACTTGCCTATATAGTAAGTGTTAATGTGTTGTGAGAGTACAGGGAAACAAAAGACTGTAGATGCCATGTGAGGAATAATAAGATGGAGGAGAAAATATTTCCAGAAAGAGACCTAAATAGAGTATCAGTGGGTTTTGGTCCAAATTCTAGAACAAAGATTTATGCTGTATCATCTATACAAACTCCTGAGGAATAGCACATAACTTGAGAAATCCAAGTAATTGGGAAATGCATTTTTATTTGAAAAATGCTCTTTTATGAACAAAATGTATGAAAATTTTGTGCTGCATTGTGTTATAAAAACTAGAACACAGGGGCACTAGGTGGCTCAGTCGGTTAAGCCTCTGACCTCGGCTCAGGTCATGATCTCATTCATGGTTCATGAGTTTGAGTCCCACATTGGGCTCTCTGCCGTCCATGCAGAGCCTGTTTAAGCCCTCTGCTTTGGATCCTCTCTCTCTGCCCCTCCACTGCTCATGTGAGCTTTCTTTCTTAAAAATAAATAAATATTAAAATCGAACATACCTAGGCCTTAGTTTCTTTGAGAAAATGGTACGTATTCGGCAGTGTTCTCATAAGCATTATCAATAAAGTGCAAACTAGGTGATGGACCATCCAGTACTGTTAAAAGATAAATTGAGGCTTAGTAAAAACTTTAATTTACTTGAGCAAAAATTGATTCAAATTGGGCAGCATCCAATCTAGCAGATAGAAATGAGCTCTGAGGAGCTGTACAAAATGACTTTTATAGACCAAAAAGAGGGGAAAAAAAGAAAGTTGTACCAGGCCAAAAAGAAGGTTGCTTACTGCAAGTTACATTCCTTTAGAAGATGGCAAGAGTCTGTTAAGTAGATTATCTATCCAGTGCTCATCAGGCAGTTTCTGACTGACTAGTTTAAAATTCCAGATCTGGAAAAAAAAAAAAAAATTCATGTCTGGGAGAGCCAAAACTATAATTAGGTAAATCTCTGTTTGGTGAGCATAATCAACTCTATTTTAGGCCTGTTGTGCTGTTTTTGACAGTATATAAT
The DNA here is from genome assembly GCF_016509475.1 of Prionailurus bengalensis. Taxonomy (NCBI): domain Eukaryota; kingdom Metazoa; phylum Chordata; class Mammalia; order Carnivora; family Felidae; genus Prionailurus; species Prionailurus bengalensis. The sequence goes on along the minus strand of NC_057343.1, from coordinate 148,642,155 downwards.
CTGTATGTGAATGTTTTTGCTTGATTTTGGGAAGAAGGGAAGGTTTGAAAATACCTTAATGTTAGCAGCTATAACTTAGAAAATCAAGATTAACTTAAAAAGTACAAATCGGGGACACCTAGATGGCTCAGTCAGTTGAGTGTGGGACTCTTGATTTGGGTGCACATCATGAGTCCAGGGTCATGGTACCAAGTCCCATGTCAGGCTCCAGCCTCCCCTTTCTCCTGCTCACAGGAGCACATACACTCTGTCTAAAATATAACAAATAAAAATAAAAAGTACAAATGAAGCTTCAGCTTCATAAGTGACTTAAGTTTTAAGCAAACATACAAAATATGCTAAAATATATTTACACAATCTTGTAATCCTGTATATGGGTATATATGTAAATATATCTCACATTCTATGATATCCAATGGTTCTGCAGGTGTCCTGGTGATTCATTTTAATCAACTAGAAAACATGTGAAAAGCACACCCAAAACTCAGGACTAATACATGCACTACGATATAGCTGTCCATATTTATTTTCTCACACTGACACACTTGGCCTTCATTAAACTTGATAGGAACTATATATTATTCACATGGTTTGTTTGTCTTTGCCAGAGTAGTCAGTCTGTTATCAGTGGTCAGCCTCTCTCCTTCTCCGACGGCTTGCTTCTCAGAATGATCTCTCTTTAGCATGTTTCTAATTAACTCTTCATGCAAGTCTGAGAAAATAAAAGTGCTTTCTTACAGGCTTATCTTTGCTTTTCAAACAGAAGCACATTGTGCTACTATGGACGCTCTATTGTTTTCAATTAGTCATCCAATTTCCAACTTCCCTGAAATGGTGGCATGTGACTCAGCAGCACTTCTTTTGTTGTGTATATTTGAACATTTCCAGGATAAAATGAAAATGTTCAAATATAAAAATGAATTGCATGATCAACTGATACTCTACTAAATACCTAGTTTTAGCATACCATTGTTTGCTAATCTTGTCCCACTTTTTTTTTTTTTTTACTTCAGTATTCTAAAGTAAGTTTGGACATAAAATTTCTACCTTAAATACTCACAGTGTAGTATCTATTTAAAAAAAAAAAAGTATTTTGTTAATCACAGTACACTATCGCATTTAACCAATTTATTCAATGTTTACTGATATCTAGTCTGTGTCCAAATATACCTGATTGCCTCAAAATTACTATGGTTTGACCAAATCGGGATCCACATCAGGTCCACATATTAGATTTGGTTGATATGCCCCTTAGGTTTCTTTTACTCTGTAATGTTCTCATGTCTCATTATTTTTCGTACTATTTATTTGTTGAAGACTTGCTCATTTGCCCTGCAGTCTTTCCACATTCTGGATTTGGCCGATGATCTCCTTGTGGAGTCAAAACATGTCTCGTTAGTCCCTGCATTACCTGTAAATGGGCATATTGATCTTAGCAAAAATATATCTTAGGTAGCAGTGTATTGTATTGTTGATTATTGTAACTTTCTGTGGCAGAGGTAGAGTCCCTCCATAAGGAATGTGGTAGAGGCCTTCTCAGAACAAAGCAAGACAATGTGGCCCCATCAAGTCCTACACACATATGCCTAGCTCTGACGCCACTCTGTAACCCTTGGACTGTGTCCAATCAGACAATGTGTCACCATATAAAGGAGACAAAGAAATAGAAATGGCATAAAAGGCTACACACTGCTGAGCCCATGCTGGCACAAATAAAGCCACTTTCTCAAAGAAAGGCCTCGGTGTTGTCCCATACCTTTGTGTGAGAATCCTGCTACAGTACCAGGAGGTACATGATAGATGATTGTCTCAGAAGTGTTCAAACGAATTATTGGGTCCATGGGTTGTCATTGTAAACTACCACAGTAATTCCTGTGAATTGCGTATGTATTTTTTTTTGTCCTCTCATTTCCTCTACATTTATTAACTGTTTTATTTACTTATTTTTTTATTAGTGAAGAATAACTTTTCCATATCGACTACGCTTGGTAACTCGAAAGTAATTATTTCCTGGGCAAACAATATGCAGTTTGGGTATTTTCATAAGTTTTGAAGCTTCAGAGAATTTTAAAATTTCATTAGAGCTTTGTAAAACATTTAAATAATTGACCATGTAAAATTTATTTAAAAAGCTAAACTCCAGGAAGTCTTGTTTGTTATGCCCATGTTTTGTTTTTCTTCATTCACCTATTCTCATTAGTTGTAGGTTTATTCTTGATTTCTTAGAAACATGTGTGCATGTATGTATATATATATTTCTCTGCCTCTTTGTATATAGTGGTACTTTACAAAGGCCTTCCTTCCATATTCCTTTAAAAGATAGATACTACTCTATTGTGTAGCAATAACATAGGTCTAGGTGTTCTATGAATAATTCAAAAATGAATAGCTGTGTGCGTAAGACATTTCATTTTTTTGCCATCATATGTTTGAGTAGATTTCTAGGTGTTGAACTCCTACATAATTTAGCCACATACTGCAACCACAGTAGTAATTGTATCATTTTTCATTTCCACCAACCATGTGAGAGTTTATTTGTCTTTGCAATAGTCTTACAAGCATACTATGTTATCAAACTGTTGAATGTTCTGGGTTTGATAGATGAGTAGTGGCATATCAATGCAGTTTTAATTTGTATTCGCATTATAGGTATGAACTGGATTGAACGTCTTCTCTTTCTCTGGGGGATACTTGCATTTCTTCTGTAAACTGTTTGTGTTATGCCCACTTTTTATTGGGTTGTTGGTCTCCTCAATATTAGAAACATTTTGTGTGTTAGGACTATAAAATATTTATAATGTAAGTTGTAAATATATCTTTTTGTAATTTTTCATCCCACTTTAATGAATGCATTTATTTTTGGTTTATGTAGCTAAATCTATCAAGCTTTTTCTTGGTGGTTTTGGAACCTTAGGTCATAGAAAAGTTTTCTCTACCCCTTGGCTAGAAACTATCTGATATTTATATAATTTATACTATTGGATGATAGGATTTAATATAGTTTTAATTTTTCCATCTAGGCATATAACTGTTTCAGTACTCTTGATTAAAATGAACTTCCTTACCTCACCTTTATCATAAATTCCTTACTCATTTCAATCCATTTTTAATTTTTTAAAAACATACCATTTATCCCTCAATTTTTCAATATAAACACACTTAATTTACAACCTTCTATTTTAATACATCTTTCATCTCTCTTCCACTGATCATTTTCAGGTTTTTCAAAGCTATTCTTGTTTGTATTCTTCCAAATGAATTTTAAAATTGACTTGTCTAGCTTTCAGAAAAAAACAATTTGTATTGTGATTGAATCATCTTTCATTTAACACAATATGACAATTGACAATCTATGAGGTTTAATTTCTTGGAAATGCCTTCCTTTCCCTTGACTACACTCTTGTTCCTTACAGCAATATTGCATTTTTTTTCCATTATTTTTTTTTACTTGTTCTCTGCATTATTCCTGTTAAGTTTATATTTAGTTGATTTTTTTCTGTATGCAGAATGTTATATCCTTTCATGGCTTATTTTCTACATATATAAATAACCTGTATTTTAAAGAAGCCAAATTATCTCTAATTACAAACAATTCCTGTGTGATCGTAAACTTCTGCAAAGTTACAGATAACCTTAGCCCTTGGTTCTTATAATTTTAATACACTGGTGTACATGATAATGCATATGTTAGGGTAGAAAATTTTAAAGCCTATGAAAAGAGGCTGAACAAATTCCTTACGTCTTTAATAAAGTTCTAAACTTGATGTAATATATTAAACTGGATTACTTCCTTGAATTTACCTTTTGAGTGCATTTCCATTTCCTTTTTTAACAAAGAACTCAAAATATTCCATAGTTTGACAATTTTCACCAACTAGATAAGTGATATCTTCTGATAACAGAGATACTGTCTAAACAACTTGGACCACAAATCAGGTAACACAAACTTAAAATTGAACAAAAGCTATTTTCTTGAACTTATTTCTTCTCCAGGCCTGACAATCATTATAAAAATTAGAGTAAATTCCTGGGTCAGGGCAATCATTGTTTTTGGTTTATCTTTTTATATGGTTTTTATCTCCTAACACATGTAGAAATTACCACTGATAGAGATATTATGTATATAGACAACATGTTTTTAAAGTTAGTTTTCACTTTACCTCATGCTCTTTTTTGCCCCCATTCATTCAAAATTACTGCCTAAATTTATGCAGACAGCTTCCAAGAGTCTCATTTGTTCTCAAGGAATATTACATGTGGATAAGTCCTAATACCACGTGGCATTTGTAAACAGACCTGAGTATTCACTTGAGCTTATAATGCCAGCTGACACAAGTTCTGTGTGGCCTGTCCCTAGTCATGTTCACAATTAAATTCCATGGCTAAAATTGAACTCTGTGCTATACTAGAGACTTAAAATAAGGGAGGGGAGTAAGTACCCATGTTACAGTTGTAAATGAATCAAGTGCTTCAATTCTTGTCTTCCAAAAAAGTCATTATATCGGTTTAATGAGGAAAATATGTACACAGACAATACATTTTTGAAATGTGAAAAACACATGAAAAAATACAGCTGCAAAAATGCAGTACTATAAGTGAGGCCATGCTAACATGAAATAAATCTTTACCTTTTCAGTTTCAAAGATGGTTCCTTGTAGATTTAAAAGATTCCAAAGTGAAACTCTGACTATGACAGATGTCCAAATCTAGTACCTGATGTACACAGTAAGATATGCTTTAATTGTAAATGGAAACTGGACACAGATAGTTGAGAACAGGAAGAAATTGATTTGTATGGAGATGTAGTAGGAAATTGTACTGTCTTCCCCTAGGCTCCTACTCTGCCCTGGTGGTCCCCACTTGGGGAGCTGTGCTTAATTCTAAGTCATGGAGGTCATTGGATTATAGTAAATCATCCCATCAGTATCCTATAGGTAGACAAGAGTCGACAATGTAGCTGAAAGGTGCCTCTGCTCATTTATTCCACAAGAGCCACTGCTTGATAAATTAAGCTAATCCTCTACAGAAATGTTCCAATCACCTCTGTAATTACTTACTATATGGAAACGGAATTGATGTGGCCTTAATTACTCTACTATAAGATAGGAAGTCTGCAACACGTTGTTATCTACATAAAATGGAAAGACACTGTATTCATGAAATCTAAGATTATATTTAGTGTGAAATGGTTTTGAAGGTCAAAAGTAAACATGCAAATTAAAAGTCATTGATAAAACACACTCTCATATTTCCCTTCGCATACAATGGCATAAATAAATTAGATAGAAAAGCCATACCTTCTTGGTTAGAATTTGAAATCTGTTAAATTTGACTATGCTGAAATTCCTAGTCCTATGAAAATTTTTAAATTATGTTATTATCATTAGCATTTGTCCCTTACACAGTCTACATAATTCAGTCCATCATAGAAAAATGGAGAAGCTCTAAATTAAGGCCAGTAGATTAATAATTCTGACTTAGAGCAGAGGCAATTTGAGCCTGGCTAATTTTTCATATCTGCTCAATTAACCTCATAGTGCTGGAGAACAAAAGGGAGCATGACGAGTGTCATTTAAATTAAACAAATGCCATTTATCTGCCAAGGTACTGACTTCAGTCAGCTACTCCAAGCCAGGACCACAGTATCATATGGAGTGGACAAGCAGTGAGCCACTGGGATTTAATTCTCCAGCATTTCAGAAATCCTGCGTAGCATAATATGTGAAGTTTGCCATTTAATGAGCTCTTCAAGATCTAGAAAAGCAGAAGTAGATTACCTAGTAGCATTTGTAAAAATACCTAGTTTATATTCTATTGTGACCCCTGTCACTGAGGAGAAGCACCTTCTTCTGGAAGTGATGTCAAAGCTTTCTAATTAAGCATAATATCCCTCATCTTACATTCAAGTCATTTATTTTCAGAGATTGGAAAACTGATATCATTAAACTAACTTTCTGAATATCTTTCTACTTAGCAGCTATAGTCTCCAATGATGCTTTACCAATATAGCATTTCAGTTCCAAACAAGATAAACATTTTGAAAAGAAATTAACTGAATATCATTATAATTGTCTAGAAAAGGGAATTACTGCTATTGAGCATTTTTACTCCTTAAATGCATAAAATGGTGTTACACATTTTCAAATTGTTATCTATGCTTTTTAAATCTGTTTCAATAATTTAAAATCTACCAAATCAATTTCAGAATAAACATTACTTCAATAATCACTTTGTAGAAACCCAACTGTATTTGGAATTTTAGCATGAAATAACAAAAGGCACGTTGGAGACTGAGACATTTTTTTCTGTGTTCAGCAATAAGATATTTTCTTCAAATAAGATCTATTAAACTTAGAAGACCACGTAGCCAGCCTGTATGGTACCAGAGTGAGAGCTAGATGTACATAGTGAACATGTCTAATGAGCCAGTGGGAAAATTAACGTAAGGGTCCATACAGAGGTGGGACCTAGGAGCTTCTTGAGTTTGGTTTAAGCTAGTGAGGCAAGTTTTGAAAGAGAGTTGATTATGTGTGTCTCAACTTTGCTCCCAAATAGGTCCAATTGAATGGCGTCTCACCCAGTGATAAGGTCCAGTAAACTACAAGATCTCTCTCTAAAATTTCTGTGAATACTGAACAACAAGAAGTGTTATAATTTGAGGGTATCTGTTATTTTGCTATTGAGGGACACCGCATGATTAATCATGGAACTTCAGCCTGTTCCCATTTCAGTGTCTGAGCCCTGAGTTCTACTAGGGTCAGTACCACCAACCATGATGTCCTTCTATGAGAGAAAGAAAAAAAAAAAAAAAAAAGAAGGGTGCCTGCGTAGCTCAGTCAGTTAAGCATCCAGCTTCAGCGCAGGTCATGATCTCACAGTTCATGAGTTCAAGCTTCACATCAGGCTCTGTGCTGTCAGCACAGAGCCTGCTTTGGATCCTTTATCCCCCTCTATTTCTGCCCCTTCTGCTCTCACACACTGTCTCTCAAAAATAATAAAAATAAATAAATTTAAAAAAGAGAAAAGATATAAAAACTTTAGAAGACTTTGGGAACAGAACTGCCACTTTGGATATCAACAGTGTTGAAAGATTACCAGATTAAGGAGGGATGGATAGGTCTATACGTGAAAGTAGAGACTGAGTTTTCGCAGATCTCAGAGAATCACTTAAAGGTAATTCCAAGAACCATTTGTGAAGAACTGACATGGAGCTAGAGTTCTTACCAGGTATTTAGGAACAGGGCTGAGGAACTTGAAGACTGGTGCTCAGTTTTATTCCCAAACTAGGGTGGACTGGGAAATAGCAGCTAGTTTATGAAATTTAGTTCATAAATTTCATACCTGTTTCAGAGGGTAGTACATAAAAACTGTTTCAGAGGGTTTTACCTGTTTCAGAGGGTAGTACATAAAAACTGTTTCAGAGGGTTTTACCTGTCTCAGAGGGTAGCACATAAAAACTAACAAAATATTTTGTAAGACTGCCTAGTATCTTATTAAAATTGCAGGTCCTGCATTTCAATGCCTACAAGTAATACTTCACTAAAAACCTGAACAACACTGTGTATGGGAACAATACTCAAATATGTTGTCTTCAGATTTTTACTAATACATATTATTCTCAAATTCACACTCCTTTCATATTGGCAATAAATGGTGAAACTTTTGAAATTAACATGTAGTTTATCCACAGTTACTAAGAATCATAATCACTTTTTACTCTGTATGTAATTTGCTATGTTAACAGAAGGCAAAATTACCCATTTTGAATTATATATTCAATTGAGAGTGTATTTAAATATTTACATGTATGCATAAAAACAGGTTTTCATTCTAGTTCAGAGCATCATTTGCAAATGAAACTCACTACATACATATTATCTTGAAAGGGTGGCATATGATTCTATATTATATATTTTTGTCTATAGGTTATTTTATGAGGAAGGCAGGTAGGAAAGCTAAATTCCAGGGAAATAAAATAATTCAAATTTGATAGGATGGGTCATTGGGAATTGAAGTGGGAAAACATAAGAATTGCCTGGGGAAGGCTGCCTATCTTGGCTGATTACCAGACAAAAAGAAGACCGTAGGCTGGAAAGAGAAATTTTGAAGAAAGAACAAGTGGAGTGTTGGGGTTATGCATTGCATAAAAATATTAAATTCTTACACAGGATGACTAATTTTTGTCACTGATAAGAGAGACGGGAAATTTGGACAGTTGGCATATGTGAACTCCTTGTTATGGGTATTCTTCTACATAAAAATTTTAAACTTATCATAACTTGTATATTTCTGTTTATCAATAATTAATACTTTGTATTATGAAACTCTAGTCTTGATTTTTTGCAACATCTTGTGTTCAGACACTTCTTCATTCCCAGAAACCTGGAATTAATAAATTTTCTTGGGGGGTGTGTGTGGAATAACTAGGTTTATGAAAGTCATCTCCTATGTGAACCATAAATAGAACAAAAAATAGAGTGTTGTGTTGTAAGCTGAGCTGAAACTATAGAACTGTCAGCCTTTAGGTTGTGTGGAAACAGGTGCAGAGACCAAGCATGAAAATTTCCTTAGACTGTATAAAAATTGCTTTATGCAAGGTGAGGATTTGATGTCAAGTTGATACTTGAAACAAAGAAGATAGGACTCGAGGATTCAGGAAAAAAAGACTGAAGAAATCTTCTGCAAAGCTTTGCTCAGGGCGAGATTTCTATGAGGCTACTGTCGATGAAGGCAAGAAAAGAAATTCATGACCAGAAACAGCCCACTTAGATCAGTGAGGAAAATTCACAGTATCCTTATACTGAAGGAGCACCAATCCATCAATAGAAGATTTGGTTAGGAAATGGTGTACAAAGAGAATGAGTGAGAAATGATAAATGTGGTCAAAAAGACAAATTTCCTGTTGTAAAATAAGTCCTGGGGATATAATGTATACTATGATGACTGTAGGTAATACTGTATTGCATATTTGGAAGTTTCTGAGTTGACAAGAAGGGACACCTGGGTAGCTTAGTTAAGCGAAAGAGCCTGCTTGAGATTCTTGTTCTCACCATCCCCTCTCTGCCCCTCCCCTGCTCGTGCACTCTCTCTGTCAAAATAAACTAAAAAAAAAATAAAGTTCATAAGAAAATAAAAATCATAATGGCTGTTATTGAGACTTACTGTCGTAAACTCATTTTATATAAATACATAAAATGATTGTTGTATACCAGTAACAAATATGTAACTAGATTTCAAGAAAGATAAATGAGAAAAGGCACACATCAGGGTAAGAAGCAGGGGAAATGTAGAGAAGGAAAGATGGAATGGAAAGAATACTAACATCAACTGAATTTGAAAGAATACTAACATCAACTCAAATTCATATGAAGAAATAAAAATTTTATAAAAAGATATCTACAAAGATAGGTGTAAAGATCAGATTTGGGGTGCCTGGGTGGCTCAGTCCATTACGCATCCAACTGTGGCTTAGGTTATGATCTCACGGTGCGTGAGTTTGAGCCCCACATAGGACTCTCCACTGTCAGTGCAAGCCCACTTTGGATCCTGTCTCCCTCTCTTATGCACCTCCCCTGTTTATTCTCTTCCTCTCTGTCTGTTTAAATAATGTATTTTTGGTTTGCACTTCTTTTTCCCCCATATGATTTAAAGGACAAATGCATCAAACAATAACCATAAATTTGTACTGATGGGCATATCATGTATAAAGATGTAATTTGTGATGATAACAATAAAATGAGGTGGAGGAAACAGGAGCAAAGTTTTTGTATCTTATTGAAAGTAAAATGGTATTAATCTGACCTACATTGTTATAAATTAAGATATTAATTATTCCCAAGTACACCATTAAGAATAAACTAGTAAAACAAATAAAAAAGGCATGAAAACAGATACACTTGAAAATTTGTATCTAACACAAAGGAAGGTAGTAATGGAGGAAATGAGCAACAAAAATATAGCAAATGACAGAAGTAACTACTTCTTTACCAGTAGCGAAATTAAAAACAAATGTACTGACCCCTCCAACTTAAAGGCAGCTCTGTTGTTAGGGGCAATGTATATAATGGAGCAACACAACTGAAGGGAGAAATAGTTGAACAAGAGTTGGAGTTTGCAACACGGCACCTTCAGTGATGGATAGAACAACACAAAAGATAAACAAGAGAATAGAAGACTTGAACAACACTATAAACCAAGTAGACCTAACAGACATGTATAGAATGTTCCATACAACTATAGCTGTGAAACTAAAAAGAAAGAGGTCAGGAAAAATTCGAAAAAAAGTGAACCAGAAGTTGGTTCGTTGAAAATATCAATAAAATGACAAATCCTAACCCAGTTTGAACCTGGAAGGGAAAGGGGGGAAAAAATTAACTAAAACCATGAAAGAATGTGAGGGCACTATAACTGACATAGAAGTAAAAAGATAAGATTAATACGAGCAATTGTGCCAAAATAAATTGGATAACCTAGATGAAATGGACAAATTCCTAGAAACAGGAAATTTGAATGCACGCACAACAGTAAAGAGAATAAATTAGTAATCAAAAAATTCCAAAGAAGAAAAACACTGGACCACATTGCTGCTGCTTTCACAAATTCTACCAAATGTTTAAAAAAATAACTAATAGAATCCTCAAATTTTTCCCCAAAATAGCAGGAAACATTTTCTACCTCAGTCTCTGAAGACACTATCAGCCTAATATTAAAACCAAGGCCAAGACCTAACAAGAAAACTGGACACTAATATTTCTTAAGGATACATGAAACAAGAAACTCAATAAAATAATAGGAACCTTGGGGTGCCTGGGTGGCTCAGTTGGTTGGGCGTCCGACTTCGGCTCAGGTCATGATCCCACAGTCCGTGAGTTCGAGCCCCATGCTGGGCTCTGTGCTGACAGCTCAGAGGCTGGAGACTGTTTCAGATTCTGTGTCTCCCTCTCTCTCTGCCCCTCCCCTGTTCATGCTCTGTCTCTCTCTGTCTCAAAAATAAATAAACGTTAAAAAAAATTAAAATAGCAACCTAAATTCAAAGGAATATTAAAAGGATTATACACTATGACCAAGTGGAATTTACCCCAACAATGCAAGAATGGTTCCACATATGAAAATATAGTTTCTAGAATGAAGGGGAAGCAAATCATTTCAACTGACAGAGAAAGGCTTTTGGCTTTATAAATACACGTGCACACACACACACACACAATAACCAAGAATAGAATTCTGTTTTTCTTGGATCTCCAGAGAGAGAAAAACATAGCAAATGGTGTCAGTAAATTCACATTTACTATGAGACTAGAATGATAGCAAATGGGGCACTAGGTTTCCAAAGAAGGTGAGTGCTAAAAATTCAGATTGTCAACCTTAAAAGTAGCAAAGTTAGAGATTGGAGAGGAAAGGTAGAAGTTAATTTAACACAGATAGATGAAGTTTAAACAGCAGATATTATTTATATAATATAATTTCTTGGGGTCCAATGTTATGCTGATAACAAAAGTAATGAAATACAAGTATATTTAAAGCTATAAGGGTAAACTCTGAAAAATACAATCAATTAAAGTGGGAAAGGGAGTTAGGAAGTGAAGTATGGGGGGAATGCACTATGTTCACTATAGAGGGAGTCAGATACAGTCTAAAAACATATTGAACACTATATAATAGTATAGCTATAAAGATAGCTTCAAGATTACATGCTCCCTTTCCTCCATGGGCTATTACAAAGTTGTTAAAAAGTTTTAGGTACTTCTCTCTGTATATGTATTGAAAGACTTTCTAGCTATTGCACAAACTTTTTTACTATGAAGGGCCAGGTAATATTTTAGTTTGGGGGGGCGATAAAGTCTCTGTAGCGACAAAATTCGACTCTTGTGTTGTATGAAAGCAAAAATAAATAATACAACAATAAATGAGTGACTCTATTTGAACAAGAGATAGAATAGATTTTACTTGTGAAATGCAGTTTGCCAACGTCCGTTATAGATAAGATGATTAAAGGGGGAAAAACCTAGTTAGGCAATAGTGTATATAAATAGTGATGCCATTGCATTAAAAATGTGTGGGGCACCTGGGTGACTCAATTGGTTGAGCGTGTGACTTTGGCTCAGGTTATGATCTCATGGTTCAGGAATTTGAGCCCCATGTGGGGCTCGGTGCTGACAGCTTGGAGCCTGGAACCTACTTTGAATTCTGTGTCTCCCATTCTCTCCCCCTCTCCCCACTCTCACCCTTCTACCTCCGTCTCCCACCTCTCCCACCTCTCCCACCTCTCCCCCTCTCCCCCTCTCCCCCTCTCCCTCCCTTTCCTCTCCCCATTTCCCTATTTCTCAAAAAATTTTTTAAGTTAAATAAATTATATATATATATATGTAAGCATTAAATAATTATAAAAATAAACATGAAGATAACAGAGATTGCTTCTAGCAAAGAGAATCCAGTAGCTGGGGGAAAGAGTGAAGAGAGTCATGTATTTCACTGTTACCAATGTATACCTTTTGAATTTTTTAATTTGCATGTATTATCTATTCTCGATAGCAAATAAAATATTCTTAAATAAAACAGAAATATATAAAATAGGAAATAGGAGTAATATAGGGTATTAAAAAAAAGTAGGGGGCATCTGGGTGGCTCAGTTGGTTAAGCATTTAACTCTTGGTTTAAGCTCAGGTCATAATCTCATGGCTTTGTGGGTTCAAGCCCTACATTGGGCTCTGCACTAGCAGGGCATAGCCTGCTTGGGATTCTCTCTCTCTCCCTCTCTCTCTGCCCACCCCCAACTTGTGTTGTCTCTGTCTCTCTCAAAATAAATAAATAAACTTAAAAAGATTAAAATAGATTTAGGGAAATTGATAAAATAAATTTCTACCAGGAAGATTTGATTTGCAAGAGGTAATAAAGGGCCTCAAAACTTTAAAATGTTTACATCCATTAAAAATCTTACGTACATGAACATTCTGGGTAATTTATAGAGGTACATTGATGAAGATCATAAGGTATATTAGGCATAAAATTTCTTGAGAACTTCACTATGGAATCATTATCCATATTCCATTATTTATCCATAGAATCAGTCTTATCATCTGTTTTATGCCACTATGCTAAATGATATTGTGAAGAATCTCAAATTCAATGTTAGATTATCTTATGTTAAAGTTGTATTTTTTTAACACAATAAGGTGTACCACTTAGAAGCATTAATATAATCAATCAGCAACCAATGTCAAAAATTAGAAGTTTTGCCATATTCTTTCCAATGTAATGAATTCATTATATCACATTTTATTTCATCTTCACAAATACTGGAAAATGGTCAAACATTTTAAAGTTGCATGTTCTCAGCAACAGAGAGCTGGTTACTGAAGTCATACAGCCAGTTATTGCTATAATTTTTTGAGATTATTTATTCCATTGAGGGAAGCTGTAATTACAAGCCTGTAAGCTTTGCAGTTGGAGATAGACCCTGAATAATAATGATCAACATAAATTCCTCTGTCTTACCATTGAGTCTCCTAATCAATGTTTTAGGAACTCTGGCTTAGGTTGAACAGAGGAAAAATGAATCTTCTACACTGAAGTTGTAAAAGCCTCCAATTCCTCAGTGAGGAAGGTCAGTCAGCTCTTTATTCTTCACCCTATTTGTACCTAGAGTGTGCTGAACCTTGATTCAGCCCAATCAACTATGGCCATCCTTCAGTGCTTTCTACCTGCCCCCCTTTATGACATGATTTGCATTTTAGGAATAAGAATTCTAAAAGTATTTTCAGCTATAGTGCTAGCTTTGGAAGTCCTTCCAATTCCTCGTTAATCCAAATTCTTGTATCCCACATCACTCATTTTTAAATAAGTAACTCCAGTTAGAAATTAGACAATCTTATTACAATATTAGGTGGGTTATATACTAATCTTACCTTATCAACCTTCTTTATCTCTTTTCTGGGTACTAATAAAATATTTTGGAAGAAATGACTGCACATAAACATGGATCAAATACTGTAGCTTTTCGTTCTCAAATTACAAAGCACATAAAACAAGAAGTTGATCATTTTGTACTTTCACAGTCACCTTCAAGTTATTTTAATTAAAAAGCAGAGAACATCTATTAGCCTATTGTTAATTAACATGAAACCTCTTTGAAATGCTTTGTTGGAACACAACTTAGCAGTAGTGTTTATTTCCTTTGACACTGCATTTCATCAGACTTATAATATGTACCTAACCTAATTTGAATAGTATATTTTTCAAGATCAATTATATATAATTTTACTTTCTAAAACAGAAGTTATATTATAAAACACTATTATTAATTTAACATTTTTTCTTGTAGTAATGATATTCTATATTAAGTACCATGTTCTAGTCAGTATTTTTAGAATTTCACGTTTTGTTCTAGAACTTCCAAAGAATCTTCTTAAAACCATTAAGTAAATCATTAACATTGCATTGAAAGCATTATTTCTAAGGAAACTGTTCAGATTTGACACACCACAGGAGGTTTCCATTAACAAGCTACCCTTCCAAAGACAACATTTGTGAGCTCTCTCTTACTATCCTTGACTTTGGATGGCATCTATCATGCATGTGTCTTCTTCCATAGATTGCCAATTTGAGTGCAGGAACTAACATTTTATTAATTGTGATAGTGGCTAGTACAAAGAATAAGTTTAATTTTTTAACTGATAGTATTGAATTTAGTTTTTTTTTTATTTCAACAAATTATAGATGGTTCTAGTTTTTCCTCTTGATTTTATCAAAGGTGAAAAAAGAGGTCCTGATTAAGATATTTGATATATATTAAGATTTATTCCTATGTACAAGGTAATCTACCCTTCATATGTGTATATGTGTATTTATATACCCATATCTCTCCCTAGTATATGTAAAAATAAAGACCTATTTTCAAAGGCTACCATAATGCATGTTCAGTCTGCAGAATTAACCAGAGTGGCAAAAACTTCTTTATCATTTAAGTATATACTACATTTTGGTATATGTGTTTATGGTATAGACACACATCTATAACAATCACCATTATTCAAGAGCATTTTTTCCCATGCCAAGTATTTCCTGTGATTTAAATGGATGTGGACATGTATAGTTTTTCCAAATGATCTAGAACTTCTTTTGTATTCCAGGTTATATAAACTGATGTGTGATATTCTGGATACCACTATTTAAACAATTATCTTTTCATTTTTCTTTTAAAAATTGTATACTGTAATCACGTTTTAACCATTTCATGAATTTAAAACCTGCTTAGTTACAGAAAAATTAGAGTGGGACCTCTGGTAGGTTATTCACTGTCTTGAGCAAATTAAGAATGAAACTGCCACAAAAAAAAAAAAAAAAAAAAAAAAAGAATTGATTCCCTAGACAATTGACTCTCTGTGCTAATGGAAGACATTATCTTTGTAATTTATCTGAGCTAATGGAATAGTCTCATAAACAATATAAAATATTAGCTATAATACCAACATCCTTTATGTTTGGAATTACAAGGTATTTATGTTTACATTTGAATATGGGCTCTTCTAATATTCTGTGAATCTGTGCTACTTCAAACAAAATTAATGAGATTAGTCACTCAATCTGCAATTACTTCTCATTATTAGTTCTCTGTTCTAACCAACCTCCGTTATTTGGTATTCTTCAAACATGCATTGAGCTCTCACCTTCTAATTCTGACCTCGCATTTCCGATTTCCTGGAATACTGTGTTCTCTTCTTAACCTTGCATTGTGGAAAAATTTTCAGGGTTGAATTCCCTCCCAGAATCTTCTAACTAGATATGAATTTAACCCCCTCTGAACTCATAAAGTACTTGAGGCAGGATTGTCTGTTAAAATATAATGAAAGTTACAAATGTAATTTTAAATTTTGTAGAAGCCACATTACAAAATAAACAAGTTGGTTTCATACATTTTAACCCAACATATGCAAAATATTTTAACATGTAATAATTTTATTGACGGATTGTTTTGTGCTAAAACTTTAAAATCCCATGTACATATAGCATGTAACAGGTGCTACTGTGTTGGACAACATAGCCTTAGAACTGGTCATGCAAAACCTATTTTCTATAGAGATTTTTTTCAGTGTATTTGAAAATTTATTGAGGCATAATTTACGCACAATTAAATACACAAGTTGTGATTATACACTTCAGTGACTTTTAAAAAACTTATATACCCAGATAACAACCACCTTGTATTTGTTTCTTCTTGCTGCTGCAACAAATTGCCATATTGGTAGCTTAACAGAAGACAAACTGATTAACTCCCAGTTCTGGAGTTCAGAAACCTGAAATGAGTCTTATTATATCAATAAAGATGTAGCAAGGCTGGTTCCTTCTGAAGGTTCTAGGGATGAATCCATTTTCTGAACTTTTCCAGCTTCTAGAGACCATCTGCATTCCTTGTTATCTGGGCCCTTTTTCTGTCTTCAAAGCACATTACTCCAACCTCTATTTCTGTTATCACCTCTACTTTCATGATTTTGACATTACCTTCCATTTCTGCCATGTGAGGTAACATAATCACAGGTTCCGGGCAACAAGATGTGGACATCCTTGGAAGGCTATTATTCTACCATATACCACACACATCATAGAGAATTTCTCTGTCATCACTCCTAATCCCCACCCCAAATCTCTGTTATGTCTGTCATCTTAAATTTCCCTATTCTGTAGTCTCCTATAAATGGAATCTTCCATATGCTTTTGTGTCTAGCTTCTTATACTCAAAATAACAGTTTTGAAGTTTATCTGTAACTTTGTATTTTACTTTTTATGCTAGAATTGCTAGTTCTTGATTGGTTGTTTTTGTTTGTTTTTAAGTCTCTATTTCTCTGTTGAGAATTCCTGTCTGTTAATTCCTTAATACCAGATCTTTCTTTAAGTTACTAAATATATTAATTATTAAACTCTTGTATTTCTAGTGAGTAGTAGGGGTCCTTTCCTGTTAATTGGCTTTTTTTTTTCTTTATAGAGCACATTTTCTTCTTGCATGTCTGTTTTGTTTTGTTTTTTATTTTTTCAATGTTTATTTTTGAGAGAGAGAGTTTGAGTGGAGGAGGGGCAGAGAGAGAGGGAGACACAGAATCTGAAACAGGCTCCATGCTCTGAGCTGTCACCACAGAGCCCGATGCAGGGCTTGAACCCACAGACCAGGAGTTCATGACCTGAGCCAAAGTTGGAGGCTTAAGTGACTAAGCCACCCAGGCACTCCTCAGTTCTGTACTTCTAATCCAATGCCTAAAAATGGTTACATAATATATTTCATCCAGTTTTGTAATTGTTGGTAGTAGAAAGGCAACCCCCCCTCCCCTGAAATGACTTTATCATAGTGAGAAGTGGAAACTCTCTCCATGAAGAAATGTAAAAATACCTAAAATCCTTCCTTCTGAGTTTCTTTCTAAAGGGAAATAATAGTATTTGGCAATAATATGAAAACTATAAAGCTATACTATAAATTATACTTAGATGACACATTGAATATGTGATAAATGAATGAATGAAGATTAATGTGTAGGGTATTTAATTTTCTGTTCTGCTCTTTGTCTACTTTCTGATCTTTGTTATGTCACATGCTGGCATTGATCACATCTCAGGCTAATAGAAAGTATGTAAGTATATTTACTATTAAATTGTTGTGTTTCAGACTTGCTTTCAGTGGAAAGATAATTTTTTAAAGCTCTTCTCATCTGATTCTGGTGTGTAAAGAAAAATATTTTGTGCTAATGAGTAGTTCGTAAAACTTGTTGTATGGGGCAAATGCTTGGTTATTTAAAACATTGTTGTCTTTTTCTCCAACAATACTACTTAAAAATATTCTCTTAAAGATGTAGCCTTATTTGAAATTTTTATGTTAGAAAACGGAGACTCACTTTTAGAACTATATTTATAAAACATAATTTACATATTCATAGTGTTTCTAGAGAGTAGATTTTCTATTTTCTACATTCTGTTCAAATGTACCATATAAAACTAAGTTCGATTTATGCATCCTATATTTGAAAATATAACCACATGGAGTACCTAGACTCTCAAAAGCTTTCATATTGCTGCCTTTTTAGAAAGCAGCTGTACTATAAATGATATATATCAAAATACATAATACATTTTACAGGTATTGTCCCTATATGTTGTTGGTGATTTCCTTTCTAAAAAATTTCCATCAGTCCCATTTGTTTCATTTCTTAAAAGAGATTTATTGTTGCAACCTACCATCTAATGTGAAATTGCAGAATTCTGGCTCATTGCCCCTCAGAACAAATCACCACATTGTATCTTTTATTCAGTACACAGTTTGGCATCTGCACTGTTCCACAAACCAAATATACTTAAACTGAATAAGTCCCAGGATTCTTTAAAAACTGATGTCAAACCTGTCAGTATTTCACAGAAAATTCCTAGGAACCATTTTAATTTAAGGACACTGCTTGAAAAAAAAATAATAATAAGTTAAGGGAGACCCAAGTTGAAGCTGGATATTTAACTCTTTTGAGCAATTCACTAGTAGAGCCATTTTATATTACAGTGGTTATATTAGAAATAACGCTAACCATGAACTCTGAAACTTGATTTTACAAGTCAGGCTAAATTTTTTTTGGAGCTCTTTGGTATTTGCAGGTCATTGCTTTCTCAAATACAATACACAGCACCATTCAGTGGGGCTTTCAAATAAGTGCATGGCTGTGTTATCTCCATCAAAGTAGGAAAGGCTCTCTTCCTTAAAATGATCTCTTTTGAAATCTATAAAGGAGCCTGACACGCCAACATTTGAGATTAATTCCTTGGATATTAAAAGATTTCATCAAAATTTTCATTATATCTACTAGAGTTTTTAAAATCAATTAACCAAATTTTTTTTTAAGCATCAGCCTCCTACCAGAGTGTACTAATACAAAGCAATGGGAGAAAGGTGTGGACTGCTATGTTATGTGAAAAGGTGACAGAAGTCTCAGATGAGGTGACTTGTAACCAAAGGCCTGAAAGACACTGTGGACTGAGCCACATGAATAACTCAGGTGAGACAATTTCAAGCCACAGGAAATAGACCTTGAGATGGAGTTTTTTACACTCTGGGTCTAGAATTCTTTCTTGTCCAGCAAGAAAGCAGGACACAGGATTAAAATGAGAAAGATGCCTAATGTCCAAGAGAAGGCAAGAGCCCCAAATAAACATCCTTGCTCTATTTTTATTAGGATCAGAAGGCTTACAAACATGGTGATGGATGTGAACAAAGAGACAATAAATCTGTGATCATTAACTCATGGGCCTGAGGAAAAGGGTGTTTTGAAGATGTATGGTGTTAGGGGTTTAGGTCAATATAAAACAAAATCCTGGCAGTGGGAAGATGGTTGTTAAAGGCAGACAGGAGGCACATGAGGCACCATATCTGTTTATTTTAGCTAGCCTAGGGCATAAGACAGAGCATACAACCTCAGGGTCGAAAAGGCACCTTTGTTTTGCTAATTAGCTCCACTTTGGGCAACATCACCACACAGCGGCCTATAGCCCTATTTACCTGTTTACTTAATTTGGTCCTTCCTTCCTGTGAAAGCACCTCTCTGCTATGGTACTAAATTGGGGGGTAAATACCTGAATGCCTAATCTTACCTCATATGCCTTTGCATTAGGGTCTTTGCCCAGGCCTCTCTATAATTATTTACCTAATCTTGCTTACCCAAACTTGGGTGTGATCATACTATGGCTTTGTAATTCTTTATGCCTTGTTAACCGATCAATGAAGGCTCAGGGAATTCCTAAGCTTATTCTCCACAATGAAGTATATTTGAGAAATAATGGGCCAATGTAGCCAGAATGGAGTGAGTGAGCAGAGGAAGAAATGAGACAAGAGAGGCTGTGGAGAGCACGCAAAGACTTACACATTTTGGAAGAATTCTCAACTCCTATCCCCATTTTCCTCATTACCTAAATCTAACCGATTCCATCAAATGAGATGTCAATTCTGAGACCATGTTTGAGAACCAGCATTTGACAGGATTCCCCTTTTGCATGTCCACATTCAGTTTTAATTTGTTCACTCTCTCACGTAGCTATTCAAAATAGTGCCTAAGTCTATATTTCTCAAAAGTGTGTGACCATTTGCCTCCTACCCAAACCACTGTCACAGACTTGAAGTCAGGGTCCTGAGCAGCCATTTCTTAAACACTTGATTTAGCTGAATCTTACAATCATAAATATTTAGAAATTACTTTTGTAAATGTTCTACTTCTTGTTTCCTAGAACTTGTCTTTTTTGTATGTTCCTGCCAGACTTATCCCTCACATCTTAGATTTCTGATATGAACTTCTTGGATATAAGACCATATTTCATTAATCTTTGATTTGCAGTTATAGAAAAATTCATGAATGAGCTACACTATCATGAAATGTTTACTAAATGAATGAATGAGTTCAGTAAGTTAAGTAGGCAGAAATGTGGGATGCTAAAATGTATACACAATTTTCAGGAGGTCAAAGCTTTTTAAATTAATAATGACTGGGACATTTGTATTGTTAATTTTAATTTTTAAAATTGGGTTTTTTTAAAAGAAAATATTAAATCTCTATGCACAGTATAGTTAGATATTTGATCAGTTTATTATACTGTTTTGATCTCCAACTTAATGTTACTCACTTCATAAAAAGATCTTTGTTCTATATTGATGGTTTCTACCTATTACGTTAAATTCAGGCATAGTTTTGTAATCCTTCACCATCTGAGAATGGTTTCATATGTTTGGTTTATTTCCAAAGTATTTGGTTTAATGACAAGTTGAGTAATGGAAAGGGGGAAGCAGAGGAGAAATAGAATGAGATAAAAGGAAGCCTAGAGGAAAGGCTACACAAAGAAGAACCTATCTAGAACATGGCCCTTTGTTTGAAAATAAGATGAGGACAGGTGAATATGTAGGCAGTATGAATGAATATGAATTGATACTACAAGGGACATTGTGGAGAGGGAAGAGATAAGCAGTAAATTAAGGACATGTTTATTAATGTTAAGAGAGATTAGTGGGTTTTTTTACTTTTGTTTTCTTTGTAAGCATGCATGATCTAAATGTACATGATCTAAATGTAGGCATGCATGATCTTGCATAGAAAGAACAGGAAAAAAGATGTTGGAGTGGGAAGTTAAAGATAGACTTGTAAAAAGGGAAACCTAAGGATACCAGGCTTTGGAGGGATGAGGTGTGTGTTTGTGCATGAGCGTGTGTGTAAAAGTAGGAACCAGGGAAGAGAACCATTTTAGAACACAGAATGAGGGAATCACCTTGAATAGGAGATTTGAGAAACAAGACAAGAAACCTTTTTATTTATTTGACAACAGTTACTTTTGCTATGAAAAACTGATGAAATAGAATCATCTTGGTTCCATTCCATTATGATTACTCCAACATTTGCCTATAATTCACCCATACATGAATGTAATCAATGTGCTTAACTATGGATCAATCCATATTTTATTGGAGCTATTTTATCATCCTTAAATTTTAAAATCATTTCATATAGTCAGCTTTCCAAAATTAACCACCAAAAATGATCTGAGAGAGATTAGGTCTACAATGTAGTGACAGGGGACTTGGTACTAATAAACTGGGGGCATGTTCCTTTATTATTAGGAAGATAGAGTATCTAATTTTAAGACCTATTATAAAACTAAAAAACTCAACAGAGTGTGAAATTGCTTTAAGAAGGAACAATAAGACCAAGGTAACAAAACAGGTGATGCAGAAACAAACTGACATGTAATCAGTTGATTTTCAACAAAGGTGCCAATGTAATTCAAAGATTAAGGAAAATTACATTTCATTTTCACACCTGGATATTCCTAAAGAAATAAATGAACCTTAAGCCCTACCTCACTCCATATACTTTGAGATGAATCATAGATACAAATGTGAAGAATACAGCTCTAAAGTTTCTAAAAGAAACAGATAGCATAACTTTACAACCTCCAAGGTAGGAAAGATACCTTAGAGGATGCTTAAAAGAAAAAAATGATTACCTTTTAAATTTTTTATGTTCATAAAAAACACCATTGAGGAAAATGCAAATGCAAACTACAAATGGAAGAAAACAACCATGGTACATATATCTGACATTGTAATAATTATATCAGGATATATAAAGAACTCTTACAAATCCTTAATAAAAAAGCTCAACAAACCCCCACAAAGGGCAAAAGATGTAAACACACTTCAAAAACCTACAAATGATCAATAAACACATGAAAAGTTCTCAGAATTATTAGTCGTCAAGAAAATGGAAGTTAAAACTATTAAATGCTCTGTGAATTTTTTTTTAATAAATATAAACATACCTGTGACTCACCAATTATAATCTTATTACTTACCTGAGAAATGGGGAAAATTCACAAAGAAGTTCATAACAGCTTTATTAGTAATGTACAAAAGTAGGAAACAACTCAAATATCTAGTAACAGGAGAATGATCAACTAATTTTATTATATAATTTATTACTTCTTAGCAATAAAAAAGAATAAACTGATACAACAGCATGAAGGATATTAAAAGCATTGTGTTGATAAAAACTAGAAACAAAAATTATATAATATGTGATTTATATTTATGAAGCTCTAGAAGAAGTAGAATTAATGTATGTTGTAAGAAAACAGTAATGGTTTCTGGAGCAAAGGTTGTGAGGATTAACTGAAAAAGAGCTGGAAAGAACCTTCTGGGGTTATGGAAATAAGCTACCCTTAAGTGGGAAATTGAGACATAAGCTTTTGAAAATTCCATGTGAGTGTGCTGGAATGAAAATTAGATCAAAGGAGATTTGATCTATTTTTCTGTTGGTATGATGCATTACTATAACCTTTGAGATTAAAACACTATCTAATCTTGCTGTGAAAACTGTATCACTTCATATAGGGTTGTGATGGATTATTGCATAAGAAAGCCATTATTTTTCTAAATGGAGGTACTTGAGAACAAAAACATGTGTTTGAGCATAATTATGATAATAAATGAACTAATTATTATATGAAACTCTTCATATGCATCTATGTATACACATATGTATACATATATATTTTTAATCTTTGTATAAAAAGATATACATGCATATAAAACTATGTTAAATCAAGGAACTTCTTTGTGTCTGAGGTGTGATGATGATATGGGAGTATAAGCAAAAATGCATCAGGAATGTTAGTTAATATAATGAAGTAAGATTGATGACACCAAATTGAAGATATACATATAATTTACTCATTTATGAAAACCTGTGCAAACATATACTTAAGAGCTTCATGGAGAGGGTCGACCATTGATCCAAATAAGAACTTAGCAGGTAAGTTAAAAAGTGAGATGTATTGGGGAGTGGAATATTCCTTTTATCTGAAAATACTTTCTTGCTTTTTTATTTACCCATATGGCTTCTTAAAATGAACTTTGTTGAATTGTATACCCATTCTTTAGGCCCTTTTACCCCCTGAATTAAGAAATTTGTTTATCATTCAAACTGGCCCATCTCTATATGCTTTAAATAATCATTTAAAAGAAGTTTTGTCTAGTAATTTTACAGTATTGAACTACTGTGAAAGGATAGTTTTCACAGTAATGAACTACTGTGAAAGGATAGTTTAAAAAACAAACCTCTCTTTAAGACCATCCATGGAGGTTAATTTTCAGACTCCAAAATTAAACCGCTTCCTCTCAGCTTTCCATTAGCAAGCAATATACAATGCTTTGTAGCAATTACCTTTCATATGAAAGAAAAAAAATGTCCCTTTAGTGAATAAAGTAAATATACACTTCATATCAAATGCTATATTAACAGCAGTACAAAGTTTATCAGCAAAAAGGAGAAAGTTTTGTTCCCAATATGCAGCAGATCCTATGCTTCACTGTTTAAATCCCAAGATTTAGTAGCATGAAAAGTATAAAACTCCATGTAAATGAGGATGGAATGGAAACTCTCCTAATGCTTTAAACCCAAAATTAAGCATGGTCCTCCCTCTTGTAGAGTCTCTCTTTTGGTAAACTAATTCCCTACGTGTAATAAATCTCACTTTCTTAGGAAGTTTAATACTATGTCTCTTCAATGGTTCTCTACTCTCTATTTTGCCCTATTGGAATGATGCTACTTGTTTTAGACCCCCTTCTTATTTACAGCTCATTAATGGGAGGGTCTGTGTCTGTTTTTGTTACTTTGGTTTTTTAGTCCTCACATAGCTGCCACTTAATACATGTTTAATAAACCTTGAAAACATGATAGGCAACAAAAATAAAACTCCCTACATTCCCAGCACCACAAACACATACACTATTAGGAGCTAATAGAAATGGCTGCCTAAAAATTATGAGCAAAACTTAGACTTGAGAGAGGAATTACCTAATGGTTTATAGTCTGTGGAGATTAGCTAGTTTTAGTTTTATGGAGATTAGCTAGTGGACTTTTGGCATTTGATAGATATGCAGACACACGAACATACATAGTACTTGGTGTAGTCTGTGTAAATGAATATTTATAAGGAAAGCCTTAAAGATTTATTCCACTTCTTCATAGATGTGACTGGATTTCTCTACTTTATGCATTGCTTGGGTTTGTCTGAATATTACTCAATTACTCAAATGTTTTGTTTTTGTCTGCCTTGGGTCCTTCAAACCTTAACTTAGATTAAGATTATAAAAAAGTCTATTTTTAAAGCTGTGCAAAGAAAATACTACATCAAAACTGTTAATATATACCTCAAACAGAATACATGCATATCTTCATTTGTCTTTTACCTCATTTATGTCAGCCTATATCTTACCGGCAAAAATTGCTTTCCAGCTCTAGACAATGTAATTTGACTGTGATGCTGTCTGGCACTTAAGTATTACAGTGTTGCTTTGGTTAAAGTAAAAGATTTGCAAAACCAGTCCAAAAACTTTATTATCGGGGCAGAACATCAATGAATTTCTTGAACATTCATCACAAACAGAATGTGTAAGAGCTGGAGAATGAATCATCCTAGATTACCCATCTAGTACTTGAGAGGCCTACCACAAAACAGCAACAGCAGAGATTAACTTGCTGGAGTTGCCAGGAAATTTACAGAGGCTGTTCTGTGGAGAAATAGAAACCCCATT
This sequence comes from Prionailurus bengalensis, assembly GCF_016509475.1. Classification (NCBI taxonomy): domain Eukaryota; kingdom Metazoa; phylum Chordata; class Mammalia; order Carnivora; family Felidae; genus Prionailurus; species Prionailurus bengalensis. The sequence continues at coordinate 148,617,059 of NC_057343.1, read as the reverse complement.
TGCAAGATCTTTACCTGTGAAAGGTATCTTAAATCATAGGAAGTCTGGACATAAAAATTCTCTGAAGGTGCCCCATAGGTCAAGGCAATCTTGATAATCTTTCCAACAATCTCCCTTTTCATTGGATGCTTTTAATCTTGGAAAATGTATGTATGTTCAAATGCAGAATAGTTTGATGTAGGAAAAAAGTGTTAAACTGATGTTACCCATGAGAGATTTTCATAGTCTTGGAAAGAGCCAGATAGGGGCCCTAAATTGCATGTTTTTGCCTGCAGAAGTGAGCCATGCTCAGAGATATATGTGCCTTCTCTTTCTAGTCACCAATTTTCTGCAGTCACTACTGGCAAATTGGTCTTTCTAGACACTTTAATATCTCAGTCATGGCTGATAAGTTTATACAGTAGAACTCTCAACTGGTTAAAATATCAGCCTTTCTCTATGCTGACCATCGTTCTACTTTCCACTCAGTGACTTCCTTCATGGCCATACTGTATTGACCTTGGAAGAATTGAAAGCAGCTAGCTACTCTTCAGGAGCAGGTTTTGGAATTTTGGTCTCCATGTAAGCAGAATAGACACCAAAACATAACCTTCCTGTTCTACCTGGTCCCAAAGACAGGCCTTTGCATCCAACACTCTCATTTGAGACTTTACGTTATACTGAGGCACTGGGGACTCAGACAAATTAATACTGGGTCTAATCTTAAAATCCATAACTTATTAAAATTGAAAAGCAATCTATGTCTGGCAAACTGTAATTAGGAAACCAATAATTCTCATACTTACCACGTGTACTATCTTTTAAGATCTGGAATAGGGTATCCAACTCAACATTGTATAGATTAATACAAAGCATAGACTTTTACATGATGTGTTATATATTATATAGACATATATCTTCATTAGCATGAAAACTAATCTTGGGAGAGCACTATTTATAAGAAAAATATGTAAAAGATATAATTCCATTTGTTTGTCTAGATCCCCAAATATAGGTGCCGGAACAGCCCCAAATCAATCACTGTGTTGGTTATGATGAAGAGGACACCACAGTCTGTTGGATTCTGGTACTGTGGCTACCAGAAGTAATTTAAGAAGACCTGTTTCTTTCAGTTGTGTGTGTCCTTCTGTTATATTCCCTATGGTGCTTCTAGACACCTGGCTTATTCTGGGATTTACATTATTCACTTTCCTTTGTCATCAAACTAGGACGAGTTTTCTATTCAAAATGAAAAATGCAGCACATCTATCTGGATTCTCAGCCATTGTAGCTTGTTTTTATTTCCCTAACGGGTGTCCATACTTCTATATGGTTAGAATTACATTTTTTTTTTTTTTTGGTCAGAAGCTTATACAGTATCATTCCATTTCTCCACTTGAGTGACTACACTTTTGCCATATGATTTGTATTTTAAATATTTAGAACATTAAACTTGACATTAATTAGTCTTGATAATTTAAATAATTCACTTTTTCTATTCTCCTGAAGAATGTTTTTTTCCTGTATATTTGGAAAGGCAGAGTTCTAACTACTCACTAATGAGACTTCAACCAAGTTGACCACATATCACTGGGTTGTGTCTAGGAGTGTGGGGCTTGTCAAGCACCTCTACCTCTCTTGTGGGTATAAACTTCAGAAGGCACCTGAGCAAAGGAATTAAAGACTAAGTATTATTATAAAACTGAGAAAATTTCCAAGGTAATATAAAATTCCTGACCCCACTTTGACTTGAAGATTGAGTTTTTCTATAATAGTATTACTGCTATATTATAAAAATATGTTCATATTTAAAAATTAAGAGCTAATAATGAAACTAACGGACATAATATAGCTTTCTTTGTTCAGTTACTAATGCGAGATATTAAAGTTAATTTGTTCCTTGGGGTGCCTGGGTGGCTCAGTTGGTTAAGTGTCTGATTATTAATTTCAGCTCAGGACATCATCTCATGGTTTGTAGGATCCAACAACAAGCAGCGTTGGGGCAGAGAATCTCAAGGCTGGCTTTTCTTTCTTTCTTTCTTTCTTTTTCTTTTTGGTTTTGTTTTTGTTTTGTTTAGATTTGGATAAGATTTATTGATCAGATTGTTTTAGAAAACCAGCAACAAAACACTGACAAGGTACATAAATACAGATTGGACATTTTAGGGTAAATTCACTATTTTTCCTACATGCTCGTAGGAGACCAAATAAGGTGGAAAAGCTGTCTTGATCATATGGTATGCACACCAGACTGCAAAAGAACCATACTATTTAACAGGACTGTGGCAAATAGCTTTACAGTAAGGCAAGCATCGTGTGTGGCCTAAGCACACCCTGTACAAAGAGGTAAGCCCAGGCCTGCCCTCAGAGACTGCGTGACAGGTTCCCCTTTCTTGCCTAGGTTCTTCCAGTCAAATCCTCATTGGCAGGTGCCTTTACAGAGAAATGCCTGGCGCTGTCCCTGCTCAGACTCTGTGTACAAGGAAATTGCTTCAGAGAAAGTCAGTGTGTTTCTGATACTTCCTTCAGCCTCAAGGCTGAAGGCAGATGCTTAACCACCTGAGCCACCCAGGTGCCCCATTACATAAACAAACCCTTTAAAAAGTTCATTTATGCGAAGAACCAAACTCTAGATGTGATTGTACAATAAACATTACTAGCAGCAGTAATCAGATCATAGGTTAACTTGGTGATCCCAAGCGTGTGCTTATTTATAATTCAAGTTTCTGAATCCCAACTTCAAGTATGTTTTTGTAATTTAAGACACAAGAGTCCTCCCACAACAAACAACATATCAAATAAGCCAGTGAAGAAAAGTGGAACTCTCCTTTTAAACTAACAAATACATTCATGTGCAGACTTCTCTCCAAATCCATTATAATTTCTGAGAACTGTTTAAAAAAAGAAAAAGCATGTGCAAATGTTTGGTCAGTCAGGACAAGTATTTGGACTGCTCTGGAGATTTGAGGTCAGGAGTTTACTTCTGTATCTATCCTGATGCCAATGTGAATGATTTCTCTAAGGTCTCCATGGCTATTACTGTCTCTCTGGTTCTCCAAACTGTGGTTAATCTAGAACTGTATAAACCTCATGTGATGTGGATTGGTGTATTGAGTTAGTAACACAAATTGAACTCCAATTGTATGTGAGTTGGGCTGGATGTATTGGAGGTAAAGATAAATATTTAACAGAACACTGATAGTTAAGTATGATTTATATTAAAAAGAATTGAAGTGCTTTTGTTAAAGAATGTATCTGTAAATTGTATTCTATACTTATTTTTACATATAAGAATATAATAGAATGTGGTAAATACATAAAATTTGAAAGAAAATCTAAAGTACTGCAACCAACTTTTCACACGATAATGTGGTAGAACAAAGTTAAAACTTTTTTTAAGTCACGAATCTATATCTATGTTAAAATGTCACCATCATTCTCAAGTAGAAAACAAAGATTAATAATAATAGCGAGATCATATAAACCAAGATCACAGCTCACTTCATTTTTGAGGTTTGACAAAGACAGTTTATATTTTAGTAGCATGACACTTCTTATTATGGTTGTAAGAGTTAAGAAATTAAAAGTTTCCTAGTAAGTGGCTACTTTCATCACTTGGCCCTCTGCACTACTGTGTTCACATTACCTTTATTTCTTTTTTCAAATTTATTTATTTTGAGAAAGAGAGAGCACATATGAGCAGGGTAGGGGCAGAGAGTGAGAGTGAGAGATAGAGAGGGAGACAGAGAATCCCAACTAGGCTCCACACTGTCAGTGTAGAGCCCAATGTGAGGCTCGAACTCAGGAGCTGTGAGATCATGACCTGCGCCAAAATCATGAGTTGGACGCTTAACCAACTGAGCCACCCAGGTGAGGCAACCCCACATTACTTTTATCTGATATTAAACTACAGATTTTCATTTTGTTTTTTTTTGTTTTTTTTTTTTTAAAGAGTTGAGAGTGGTTTGAAACCTATTCCACTCCTTTTTTTTCAGAAATGTAGTCAATACTTTTTGTTGTTGTTGTACCTAGTACTTGGATTTTTGGTTAAATAGACTTTGTTTTTTAGAACACTTTTAGGTTCACCACAAACTGAGCAGAAGATACAAAGATTTCCCATTTAGTCCCCGGCCCACATGTGCATAGCTTCCCCCATTATCATTATCACCCACCAGAGTGATATTTTTGTTAACAATTAATGAACCTGTACTGACATGTCATAATCCCCAAACTCCACATTTATTCCTAGGGTTCACTCTTTTGTGGTGTTTATTCTTACTTTGGACAAATACGTAATGACATGTATCCACTATTATTGCATCGTAGAGAATAGTTTTATTGCTCTAAAATTTTCTTTGCTTCTCTATTTCTTTCTCCAAACCCAAAACTGATTTTTTTAATGTTGTCATAGTTGTGCCTTTCTCAGGATATGATATAGTTGGAATAATATAGTCAAGAGACTTTTTGGATTGGCATTTAAGATTCCTGCATGTCTTTTCGTGGCTTGATAGGTCATTTTTCCTTAGCACTGAGTCACATTCCATTTTTTCTACCACAGTCTAGGTATCCATTCACCTACTAAAGGACATCTTTGTTGCTTTTAATTTGGGGACATGATGAATAAAACCATTAGAAGCATGTCCATGTGCAGATTTTTGTATGAATATTAATTTAACTTCTTTGAATGATTATGAAGGAGCATGGTTACTGACCAGACTGTATGTTAACAGTATGTTTAGTTTTATAAGAAACTGCCAAAATGACTTCCAAAGTGGCTGTATCATTTTTCATTTCCACCAGCAATGAATGAGGATTACTATTGCTCGACATTGTCACTAGCATTTGGTATTATCAGTGTGCCCAATTATAGCCATTATCCTAGGCTTCTCATAGTATCTCTTTGTTTTAATTGTCATGTCCCTGATGACCTAGGGTATTGAACATCTTTTCATATGCTTATTTGCCACCCCGTGTATCTGCTTTTTTGGTGAGGAGTCATTTAAAGTCTGGCCCATTTTTTAATCAGGTTGTTTGTTGAATTTTAAACTATTTGTAATTTTGGGTAATAACCTTTTACCATACAAGTCTGTTAACAATACATTCTCCCAGTCTGTGCCTTGTCTATTCATGGTTTTGACAGTGTCTTTGGCAGAGAACTTGAATTTTAACAAAGTTCAGCATATCCATTCTTGCTTTCATGGCTTTGGTGTCATATCTAAAAAGACGTTAACAACACAAGATCAACTAGGTTTCCCCCTAGATTGCTTCTAGAAGGTTTATAGATTTACTTTTTTACATCTAGGTCTGTGATCTCTTTTGAGTTAATTTTTGTTTTGAGTGTAGTGTCTGTGTCTAGATTCATTTTTGTTCATGTGGATGACCAGTTATTTCAGCCCCATTTGTTAAAATGATTATCTTTGTTCCATTGTGTTGCCTTTTCTTCTTTGCCAAATAACAGTTGACTATGTGGGTCTATTACTGGGCTCTCTATTCTCTTATATTGATGCATTTGTCTATTCTTTCACCAGGTCTACAATTCCAGATGAATAATAACATTATAGTAAGCCTTGAACTCAGGTGCATTTCTCCTACTCTGGTCTTTTCCTTCAGTATTGTGGTGGTTCTTCTCCATCTTGCCTCTCCATACAAACTTTAGAAACATTTTGTTGATAGGCATAAAATAACTCTCTGGAATTTTGATTGGAATTGAATTTAATCTGTAGATAACGGGTGGTGTGAATGTAAGTTACGTCTCAAATTTCAAATCCCACTTACTCATTGCTGGTATTTAGGAAGAAAATTCACTTTTGCATGTTGACCTCTTTCCCAAAATCTTGGTACAATCACTTATTCCATGAGGGTTTTTTTTTTTTTGGGGGGGGGGGTCTTACTTTGTCAATACTTACATGCCTATTCTGAATATAGTCATGTCATCTGTAAATAAAGACAGTTTATTTTTTCAAAGCTGTCTATCTCCCCCCACTGCAATCTTGTTGTATTAACAAGGATTTCCAGTACTATCAGTGCTATGTTGGTAAGCAATTATGAGAGGAGACATTCTTGCCTGTTCCTGACCTTAGTGGAAAAGCTTCCACCTTTATCAAGTACGATGTTAGTTGTAGGTTTTTGTGGATAGTCTTAATCAAGTTGAAAAGTCATGCCCTCATTTCTAATTTACAGACAGTGTTTATCATGAATGGATATTGAATTTTGTCAAATGCTTTTTATGGTACTTGTAATATGACTGTGTGATTCCTTCTTTAGCCTGTTGATAGGACTTTTATTGATTTTTTTTTTTAATGTTGAATCAGCTTTGTATACATGGACAAATCACTTTTGATCATGGTGTGTAATTTTTTTTTTAATTTTTTTTAAATTTGCTAAGATTTTATTGACTTTTTCATCTATGCTCATGAGAGATACTGGTATGTATTTGCCACTCATTCAACTGGTTTTGGTATTAGGGTAATACTGGCCTCATAGCATGAGTTAGTGTTATCTCTATTTCTGTCTTATGACAGTGATTATAGAGTATGGGTAAAATTTCTTACTTTAATGTGAGAATACACCAATAAACCCATCTAGGCCAGATGCTTTCTAATTTGGAAAGTTATTAATTTTTTATTCAATTTCTTTAGTAGATACAGGCCTATTCAGATTACTTCTTCCTGTAGAAATAATTTTGTCTTTAAAGGAATAGGTCCATTCATCTAGGTATCAGATTTGTGGGCTGGAGTCGATCATGGTATTTATTTTCTATCCTGTTAGCATCCATGATCTATAGTCATATCCTGTCTCTCATTTCTGATATTAGCAGTTAGTGTCATTTATTTTTTTTCTTAGCTTGGCTAAAGGCTCATTGATTTTATTGATACTTTCAAAGAATTAGTTTTAGGTTTTGTTGACTTTTCTATATTGATTAACTGTTTTCAGTTTCATTGATTTCTACTCTAATTCTTTCTTCTTCTCTTTTTTTCTAGTTTCCTGAGCTAGAATGATTTGGATGATTAATTTGAGATATCTTTCCTAATATAGTAAAATGTTGGGTTGTGACTAACTTGTTCTCTGAGTGTTCTGGAATACAGGCAAACGTGTCTAACAAATTTTAACTTGATGAATGAGTGATGTCTTAAAATATGAGTAATATGTGATGCCCAACATCACATGATCACAACTGAGCCAGCAGTTCTTGAAATTCACTTAGATATACAAGTGTTTTGGATTACAAGTATGGTTTTAGAACAAATTATGCTCTCAAATCAAGGTTTTACTGTATATGCATTTAATGCTATGAATCTCCCTCTAATCACTGCTTTCACTGCATACCTCAAATTTTGATTTGTCTTTTCATTTTTTCTTGGCAGTATTTTTCTTCTTCCTTCACCTATGTGTTAAGTAGAAGTTATTTAATCTCCAAGAATTCTGGGATTTTCCAGCTGTCTTTTTGTATTGATTCTCGGTTTAATTCCATGGTGGTTTGAGAGCAGATGTTCTATGATTTCTCTTCTTTTAAATTGTTAAGATATGTTTTATGGCCCAAGATGTGGTCTGTTTTGGTGAATGTTCCACGTGAGCTTGAATGTATATTTCTGTTGTTGGAAGATGGAGTGTATAGATGTCCATTATATCCAATTGACAGTACTCAGTAATGTGATTGCTGTATGGTAGGGTAGTTCTATTTTTAATTTTTTGAGAGATGTCCATACTGTTTTCCAAAGTGACTGTACCAGTTTGCATTCCAACAAATAGTGTGCAAGGGTTCCTTTTTCTCCACATCCTCACTAACACTTGTTTCTTGTATTTTTGATTTTAGCCATTCTGACAGATAGGAGGTGATTAACACTATTGTTTTGATATGCATTTCCCTCTGATGAGTGATGTTGAGTATCTTTTATGTGTCTGTTCACAATCTGTATGGCTTCTTTGGAGAAATGTCTGTTAATGACTTCTGTCCATTTTAATTAGATTTTTGGGGGGTTTTGGTGTGTTGAGTTGTACACGTTTTTTTACGTATTTTGAGTACTAACCCTTTATCAGATACGTAATTTGCAAATAACTTCTCTCATTCACTATGTTACCTGTTCATTTTTTGGGTGGCTTCCTTGGCTTTGCAAAGGCTTTTTATTTTGATTTAGACCCACTAGTTTACCTTTGCTGTTGTTTCCCTTGCCTCAGGAAACCTATCCATAAATATGTTGCTAAGGTTGACATCCAAGAGATTTCTACTTACATTTTCTTGAGAAATTTTATGGTTTGAGGTATCACATTGAAATCCTTAACCCATTTTGAGTTTATTTTGGACTAAGGTATAAGAAAGTGGTCCAGTTTCATACTTTTACATGTAGCCATTGACTTTTCCCAATACCCTTTATTGAAAATTACTGCTTTTTCCCCATTGTGTATTCTTGCCTCCTTTGTCATAGATTAATTGACCAGATAAGTGTGGGTTTATTTTTGGGCTATTTGTTCCATTGATCTATGTGTTCATTTTTGTGCCCAGGACTGTACTGTTTTGATACTCTCCCTTTACTTTTAATAAGTATGTGTCTTTCTAATTGAAATTTAGTTCTTGTATACAACATATATTTGGGTCTTTTTTGATCTACTCTGACAATCTTTTAATTTGTTCATGTAGATCAGTTTTTTTTTTAATCTTTAACGTTTTTATTTATTTTTGAGACAGAGAGAGACAGAGCAGGAAGGGGGAGGGGCAGAGAGAGAGGGAGACACAGAATCAGAAGCAGGTTCCAGGCTCTGAGCCATCAGCCCAGAGCCCGATGCTGCGGGGCTCGAACTCACGGACCGCGAGATCGTGACCTGGGCTGAAGTCGAACGTCTAACCGACGGAGCCACCCAGGCGCCCCCATGTAGATCACTTTTCAGTAGTTATTGATATAGTTGGATTACAATCTACCATATTTGTTACTTTTATATTTGCTGCCCATATTTCCCGATCCTGTTTTTCTATTTCACTTTTTTTCTGTCATTTATGGATTTAATGGAGCATTTTAGGATCTCATTCTTTCCTTTCTTAGTGTATCAATTTTATTTCTTCTTTATTGTTTTCATTGTCACTGGTGCTGCTCTGGAATTCGCTATATACATTTAAAACTAATTCAAGTACACTGCCAAATAACACTCTACTGCTTCTTGTGTAGTATATATGCCTTATAAAAACAATCCTAATTATTTTTCCTGTCCCTTGTGTCATTGTTGCAATTCACATAACTTAGAATAAGGATACAATAATATATATGCATACATAAGTATAACATAATTGAATACATCATTGCTATTATTTGGAAACTTTAACTATTGGATGAATTAAGAATTGGAAAGTCATTATTTTATCTTCAATTATTCATTCTTCAGTGCTCTTCTTTTCTTTACATACTTTGGAGTTTGTAACCTATATTAGTTTTGTGTCTCTAAAGAACGTCTTTTAACATTTCTTGCAAGGCAGGCATATTAGTAACAAATTCCTTCAATTTTTGTATGTATGAAAAAGTCTTCATGTCTTCTTCACTTGTGAAGAATAATTTCAGAGGGTATAGAACCTCTAGGTTGGTGGGTTTTTTCTCTCAGCCCTAAATACTTGAGTCCACTTGCTTTTTGCGTATTTTCTGAGAAGTTGGTTGTAATTATCTTTGTCCCTGTGTAGGAAAGAATTTTTATCTTTGATTTTATGTAGTTTTAAAATTACATGAATAATACAGTTTTTTTTTCACATTTATGCTGGATGTTTTCTGAGCTTCCTGGGTCTGTGGTTTGGTGTCTGACATTAATTTGGGAAAATTCTCACTCATTATCATTGCAAACATTTTCTTTTTCTTATTTTTCTGGTATTCCCATTACACATTTGTTATACTTTTTTGCAGTTGCCTCATAGGTTTTGGATATTTTTTTTCAGTTTTCAAGGATTCTGTTGATAAATCCTCTCAGATTCTTCCCTCAGCTATGTCCAGTGTACTAATTAGCCCTTCAAAGGTGTTCATTTCTATTGTAGTATTTTTGATCTCTAGAATTTCTTTTTTATTTTCTTAGGATTTCCAGCTCTCCATTTACATTGCCAATCTGTTCTTGCATGCTGTCAGCTTTGTCCTTTAGAGCCCTTAGATTATTAATCACAGTTGTTTTAAATTCCTACTCTGATAAATCAATATCCCTGCCATATCTGGTTCTAATGCTTGCTCTATTTTTTTTTTCTTTTTGGTATGCTTTGTAAATTTTTTTCATGTTAGCCAGACATGATGTACTAGGTAAAAAGAACTGCTATAAACAGGCTTTGTCGTGAAGTGTGGGGCAAAGGGGAAAGCATTCTATAGTCCTTGGATTAGGATTCAGTCTTTTAGTGAGCTTATGCCTCTAGACTGTGAACTTGACAAGTGTTTCTCAGTCCAGTCACCACTTAAGCAGGACAGGATGTCTAGAGTGGACTGCAATGGAGCATTTCCCTTCTCCTGGTTTAGGCTTTGATAAAATCCCAGCAGGTTAGGTGAGGGAAGACCTTGTTAAGAACAGAGTACTCTAGTATTGTTCAAAATGGTTGCTTTTCTTCTCCCCTGCTGGAAGCATAAACTGATTTCTCTCTCATATTCTCTGGGGAAGAATTATTCCCCAAAATGGGGAAGCTTCCCTGTGACTGGATCTCCCTGGAGGTTTTAGTCTTAAAGTTGGCCATAAGGAGTCTCCAGAACTAGTCTGTTAACAGTGTAGATTTTCTTACCTTGCACTGGTTCCCAAGGAGGCTTCTGCTCATTTATTTCTGTTCTGATAATTGTAATGCTCTGTATTTGCCTGTCTCTCTAATTTGGGGGGTAGTACTGTTTTCTGTGACCTTACTATTCTTAAAGAATCTAAGTAGAGTTGTTGAATTTTTTATGTTTAACTTTTTACTTCATGTCAGAATGGAATAGCAACTTTGAAGCTTCTTACATGCCAGAATGGAAACCAAAAACTTTTTACTATGAAGACAACTGCAGTGATAAACTAGGCTTTAAAAGGAATTACTTGAAATTCTTCTACGTGTCTATAGTTAAGATAGTAGAAAGCTTAAGAAATCTGATGATGCATTTTATTTTTAGAAATAGTTCTTTGAACTTGAATACTGAATTTCACAAAATAATGAATTTTTAGCTATATGAGAATATTTTGGTATGCCAGAAAACATCATTGATAATATGCTTTACTCTCAACGCAAATATCAATATATGAAATCTTAATTAAAATATTTTGCATATTGTTAATTGCCTTTTAAAGAGAGCATAATAATATTGATCCAAAGTTACTTTACTATCAGTGAACAGTTAAATACTTGGGACTTGTAATTTGAGTTTAGAGAAATAGTAATTTTAAGGAGTCTGGTTTGATAGGACTTTTGATAGTAATAATAGAAATCTATAGAATGATACCAACTTCTTTCCATCTTTCTCTGTATACTTCAAAAAGGTAGAATGTTCTACATATTAACTGTATTAAACTGTCCTATTAAACTAAATTATGTATCTATTTTGCATAGTTCTTTCTGATGTTTTCATACTGTAAGTTCAACTTCCTCATTTATTTTTTTGAGTGACTTCAGGTTTTATCTAGCTTTTAATAACACTACGTTTTGACATAACTGTTGCTAATCAATATCTCTTAAGGGGATATTGGTGTATTCCCAGAATTTTTAATTCTTCCATTTCTTCAAAGTTATCTCTATTTTAATCTTTTGCTATTCTTTTTAAATAATTTTTTTAAACATTTATTTTTGAGAGAGACAGAGCATGAGCAGGGGAGTGTCAGAGAGAGAGAAGGAGACACAGAATCTGAAGCAGGCTGCAGGCTCTGAGCAAGCTGTCAGCACAGAGCCTGATGTGGGGCTTGAACCCACAAACTATAAGATCATGACCTGAGCCGAAGTCAGATGCTCAACCGACTAAGCCACCCAGGCACCCCAATCTTTTGCTATTCTTAGCTCCTCAATACATAAATGTATTCTTCCTTGTTACTTCTGTCATGCTGAAGTAAGGTATACATGCGCAGGAAGCAATGAGCCTTGTTACTGCATTCTATACATGCACTATGTGAACTAAAATAGTCCATCCACCCAATTCACATGTTTATGAATAACCATATCTAGCTGATTCTTCTGCACATGTAACTTTATTAAACATGCTTCCTAATTAACATCAAATGACTAAAATCACACAGTAAAATGAGTTTCCTAAACCTACTGCATCATAACACACCCTGATTTGTGGTATCAGTAGTTAATTTTTTTTCTCTATTTAATTCCTGATTAACCTAAATAAGATTAAGCAAGGATAGTTACGTTATTTTTCTAGAGACTGGCTCTCCATGAGCCTGTCCTTCTTACTACTCACATATCCTAGATATTTGCTTCTTTGAACATTGATAACTTAGCTATTGGGCTTAATGCCATTTCTTAAAGTATGGTTTTTGAAATTTGAGTCATTAATCTAAAAATTACTGCTTTCTTGTAAAAAAAAAAACTTGGAAATATTGGCTTCTCACTTCACAATGATTGGAGAGTGCTGGTCCTCTTTGTATACTTAAATTTAAGCTCTCTGGGACTCCTGGACTCTGGGCTAGAAGCATTCACTTGGCCACATTTGGGATTTTGGTGCCACCTGGAATAATGTAGACCCCGTTTGAATTACTTGAAGGACTAGCTATTGTGGTTAATAGAAAGACACTTAGGGCCTCAAATGATTTACCCTTTTCTCAGAGAAAATAGGTGATGAGCATTACCATTTAATTATATATTATATATTGGGAAGGTTACATTTATACAGCTTTATTTATATAAACCTACAGTTTCTATCTTTAATATCTGTCAAATGCTTCTATAATTAGTTCCTTCAAATTTTATCACTTGCTCTTTAAATCTTTCTAAATATAAATATATCTAGAGCAGTGGTACTCCAGTGGTTGTGGAGTAGAGGTTCTCAAACTTGAGAATTTAGTTCTGTGACATACTGTCAGATTATGCAGATAATACTCTTTCTGGGGGCCCATTTTGAAAACTGAACCTTTGGAAGAAAATGCAGGGAATTTTTCTTTTTTTTGTGTGGAAAAAAGTCTCCACCAACATGTAATTAAATAATAGTTCTATCTAAGACTTCTTTTTCGAACTTTTCCATAAACTACAAATATTCATAGGCTCATACATTAAAAACCATCTTAGGCAAAACAAATAAGAAAATATGTAGATAAGAAAACATGAAATGGAGAGACTAGAAGATTTGCATAACCAGTTATGAAGGTGAAATTAAAATTAAGGTTTCTGAACTCTCAGTTCATTGGCCTTTTCTCCCATAAATTTTTCTTCATTTTATGTAAAGTGTATAATATCTATAATACGTGATATGCCAGAGTCACAGAATGCAGTTTACTGGAGGGCATTTTAAGTCTATCTATCTCATGCTTTCTTTGAATGATAAAATTTGAAATACTAAAATATTTGTATATAGATTTACACTGGAAATGGCATGGCGGGGAGGGGTGGGGGGGAAGAAAGCATTGCACAGGGAATCAGGAAACTATTGCCAAATGGCCATAAATCTTGAGCAATTAAATACCTTGTCGTAGACAGTTTGGCTTTTAGACCCTGCCCTGGGCTGCTAGTATCAGAGAATGTTAACTGCTTCAAAGAAGCCCAGAAAAGTCTTGACATCTCTTGCCCTGTGTCTTTAACACATGGCAATAATATTCAAATGAGGTAAAGATGTGCAGGTAGTGCCACAGCCAAAGTGGGAGATGGACACTGCTTCAGAGTATGGGGACAATTTGAATGGGAGAAGTGTACAGATAAAAACAAATTAAATTGTCACATTCCTCCTTTCAGAGAAGATGAATGCAGTAGCCTTTTCATAAAGAAGTATCATTTTCTGGCAGTGCTAAGTATCCATTTTTTCTTGTTTCCTTTATCTAGAGATAAGACAAATTAATGCATATTCTCATGGTAGCATATGATGGCTAAGGAATGTTTGGTATATTACACAATTACATTCTTAGTCTATATTTATATATAACCTGCATGAAGAAACTTGAAAAATTCGATATTAAAAAAAATCTAAAATATTAATGACAAGCATATGATAATGTAATGAGCTTTATTGGCATTTTGGCCCCAAATCCAGAAGCATATTTTATGTGTGTGCGTGTGCCATATATACCACTTAGCTTAAATTTGATTATACAGGTCATAGCCTTGGTTGTTACCGGATTGCTATCAAAAATGTCATCATTTTGACATCATCAAAAGATCAGCATTTTGACATCATCAAAATGCTGAAATTTTTGGTAAGAATTCATTCAATATAGTATATTTTGAATCAACCACAAAATGAAACATATTGGTGAATGGAACATATATCTAACTTGACCCTACAGACACTCTCAGACACATGACTGTCAGCTAATTTGTATTAAAGCAATTTGATTAAGTTTATCAAGATGCATAAGAAAAACTACTGAAATGACAATTTTTAAGAGAAAATCGTGGTTTCTATAAACTAAATTAGGGTCACTAGAGGTCATTCGCTTTATAAATAGTCATTTCTATAGCAATCCCATTCCCTGGCCTCTGTTCTTGAGTTCTGCCAAGAAAGAATTCAGAGCCACACTCTGAAGCAAGCAAGGGTTTACGAGTAGTTTAAATGAAAATATACTCTCAAGATGGGAAAGGGGGGTAGACCCAGAGGTGACAGCTGCAGCACGGATTCAGGGTTGTTCTTTTATGTTTGAATAGGTTATGGGTCATAGTTGGGGCGGTTCCTGACTGGGTTGCAGCCAATCATCTAAGGGACTCCTCCTACCTGTTGGGAGAGGGGGAATTTTAGGGCCCTGTGTGGTCCTTGTGGAAACAGCCATGGCAGTCTTCGTCCACCAGGGGGTTAAAACTACAATGAAAATGCATCATAATGAAGCTATAGGTTACAGGAGGAAAGAGGTCATAGGAGAGAATGAGAGCATATCCCCTGGGGTCTGTCCCAGCTACTTGAACTTGGTTTGCACCCTTTTATCAGTGGACAGCTCTTGTCCCCTGCTCACATCTAACTGCCTACTTTATCAGTTGGGTATAACCTTCTACTTGGTACTAATGTCAGTAAAAAACTTACCAAAGAAAACTAACAATTGTACTTAAAATGATTGTTGAAATAATTATAAAATATTTACAGGAAATTGAGATTTTCAAGAATACATGACAAAATTGATATTCTAATATAATGAAAATATAGCAAGGAAATAAATATTTCTGTGACAGTGGAAGCTCATACAATGAATGCTGAGATTAATTACAGCACATACCATTATTTTTGCCTCCATAAAAAAACACAAAACTATTGTTGCTATCTCTAGTCAAAGCACTGCTCTCAATACTTGACTTCTGACACTTATGATCAACAAATGTGTGGGTTTTCCATGCGAATAAATTCCCCTATTCTCCAGACACCAGCTGGGTCAATTCAGTTCTTAAATTGTCAATCTGATGGATCCCACAGGTTAGGGGCTCAGTCCCACAAGACAGCTTGACTGCTTCAGACACCAGGTTGTCACCTGTTCCTCTGATGGACTGGCTATGATTTCCCGTGACCCCATCTTGGGTTGAATTAATATGCTAGAATGGCCCACAGAACTCAGGAAACAAGTTTACTTACCAGATTGCCATTTGTTTTAAAAGGATACAATTCAGGAATGCCAGTTGCATAGAGCACAGTATAAGGAAAGGGCTCAGGCTCAACGCTTTCATGACTTCTCTAGGTGGATTATTCCACTGCTACTTTAACAAATTCTCCAACCCAGAAACTCTTTGAACCCAGTCCTTTTCGGCTTTTATGGAGGCTTCATTAATCACAAAAAGTCAATGATTTGATCATTCTCCAGCCCCTCTCCTTGCCCTGGTTTTTAGAGGGCAGTGCTAAAAGTTCCAACCCTGAAATTATATGGATAGTTCTCCTGGTAACCACCTTCCATCCTCAGGGGGTTTCTAGAAATCACTTCATTAACATCAACCCAGATATGGTTGAATGCACTTATTATGAATAATAAAAGACACCTGTATGGGTCTTACCACTCAGGAAATTCCAAGGGTTTTAGGAGGTCTCTACAAGAAAAGGGATGAAGACTATATATATATTTTTTTAGCGATCACAATGTATAGATATATCAAGGTATATTTCTAACTGAAGACACATTTTAACAAAGTTGTCTACAGAGTGCATTTAAAATCTTTCTTTATGATATCCCAGCATTAAAATTAGAACTTCTGGAGTGACTAGGTGGCTCAGTCAGTTGACAGTCTGACACTTGATTTGGCTCAAGTCATGATCTCATGGTCTTGGCATGGACCCTCTGTCAGGCTCCATGCTGAACATGGAGCCTGCCTGAGAGACTCTGAGAGAGTCTCTCTCTCACTCTCTCCCCCCCCCCCCACCTCCCTCTGTCCCTCTCCCCTGCTCATGTTGTCTTGCTCTCTCTCTCTCTCAGTAAAAAAGAAAAATAAAAAATAAATAAAATTAGAACTTCAGAAGTGGGATATAATTTTTAAGTCACATGAAAATTATATAAAAAATTAAAATATGTCTTTTTTAAACAAATTAATCATATAGAAGTCCATTACAGTGTTTGTACCTTGTAGTGTTTGGCAGTCTTGTGTGTCTGAGCCCTTAACATTCACTGTAAAATGAACGGCTTTTTCCAAATTGAGATATGAGTATGCTAATCTTAGATACTTCACCTGGCAGTTCCCAGCAAACTTTTTTACACTGAAATTAATATTAAAAATATGTATAAATCATTATATTGTACACCTGAAACTAACTGTGTATTAACTATATTGGAATTAAAATAAAAATACATATGTAAGAATTAGAATCACTCAAGAAAGTTTAATATGACATTACTCTCAACAACGCACAAGTTACACGAACATCCTAATTATAATAAGAGATTTTATTTCTGAAATTAAATCAAAGCACCTGCATTTAATAGAAATACAAAAATATGAATTGTCCTTATTACTCATTCAGACACTGCCGGAATACCCAGACATGTGCAGTAATCATTGAATTTAATTTTTAGAATATTTTACCAAGTTTAAACATGTTAAAACGTGGGTGTTTTAAATATTATTTTGATACTTGTAGATATCCAGGAAGGAAGATGAAACATGGTTTACTTAAAATCTGTGGCTTCATTTATAACTGTTAAGATTGAAGTTTATACCCTATCCTTGATTTAGGTTCTTGTGCTAGGCCCTGCAAATGCTAATGGTAAACCTGTCCTTACATCTCAATGTCTTCAATTGGAGTGGAGTTTGAGCTCCTCTGACTGCATCATATATAAGTTGTTTTGTGTTTGTTTTTGTTTTAAGTAATCTCTACACCCAAGGTGGGGCTTGAACTCATGATCCTGAGATCAGGAGTCCCACGCTCCACCTCCAGGGACCCCGATATATTTTGTTGTCTTTAAAAAGAGAAAAGAATTACCACTGGCCTTTCCTGTAGAGACCACCTGACTGGCCTAGTAGAGTTTTGATGAGCACCAACTAGTAATAATGTAATGATTAAGCCTCTTAGTCTTGCATGTCACTCAGGTTCTGCAAAACAGCTTTTAGTACAACTGTCATCTTCCCTGACAGCCATGCAGTTAATTGAAAAAAAAATATGATTGCAGCTAATACTTTATCTTCTTAGATAATGGTAAATACTCTGATTTTCTTTCTTGGTGTTGAATCTTTATCTGCATTGGAGTTATCTCAGATTATTTCTTTAAATTTGTTAGGTATTTTCCAAACATTTGGATTTCCGTTATTTCAGGTTCAATAAATATATGCTTCAGATTTCTGCCTCATACTATGCCTGCTGATAATGACTATATAGAACAGAATATGATTTCACTTATATTTTTTACTTCAAAAGACAATAACAAATACAAATTTTTGTAGCTCAGGAATGAATTAAGGATTTAAATAGGGTGTTTTCTATCAGAGACTGAGTCATTCTCCAGCTTCCAAGTCTGGAAACAAGCAAATAATCAATGAAATTTCCTTCTTTGTTCAAAGTTAGCATTTTCTCCTGGGATATATTTGTATAGTTTTACTATCAAGTGAATTGCAGGGATAAGCCATTTTCTTTGAGAATGTCAGTAGAGAACTAAGTAACTTCTCATTGTGGAACAGGTTCAGGACTCTTGACACAAATGGAAGTTTCTGGTTTGCTGCCAAGAACAGCCTCCCGAATTAATAACACCTACTGAATGACCCAGTAGTTGGAGATGTTTCCATTTTTATGATTTCTATTTTTAATAGCATAAAGAGGCTATAAGTTTTTATTTTTTTTCCTTTGAGATTATCACACTGTTCTGATGATTGAAATCACTTGCACTTCAGCCTTAATTCTTGTAAATATTCTCTGGAGACAGAGGAAGGCACTTGTCCATGTCTTATTTCTCAATTATGAAGCACAGAAAATATTCCTTCATGGACACTGCAATAACAGAATGGCCGCAGACATAATAAATCAGGAAACAGTCCCTACTAGTGTTGGTAAAATACATGCATAAGAGAAAAATCAGAGACTTATTTTTTTCTTAGGGAATCTGAACTTTTCATCAATCAGTT
The DNA here is from genome assembly GCF_016509475.1 of Prionailurus bengalensis. Classification (NCBI taxonomy): domain Eukaryota; kingdom Metazoa; phylum Chordata; class Mammalia; order Carnivora; family Felidae; genus Prionailurus; species Prionailurus bengalensis. The sequence goes on along the minus strand of NC_057343.1, from coordinate 148,598,449 downwards.
TTGAAAAGGAGAGAATCTGTATTGGTACTAAAACACTGATAGATGTATCACTTAGTAAAATAAAGCTTAAATTAAGAATTATGTTCACTTAAAAATCCTATTAAGAAAGAGAAGAAATATCAAAAAAGATAAATTCACATCTCACTTTATTTAATTACAATAAACGATATCACAAGTACAGCCAGACTCTCCACAGAAGAGCAATAATCTAAAATCTGAAATTCTACTTTGCAGACTACCTAGGACAAAAGTTCTGGAGTAGAATATAGTCATCTTTTAATGAGTTCTTTCCATGAACTCATATAAAGTCTTATTTATTACCTTATTATTGCCTGTTTGGCCTGAAGCAACCTTTACGAGAACAATTTCAGCTGATTTTTTTTTTCTATCCTACTCCAAGAAGGTCTCTTTTTTAGTCATGCAAATGACAAGACCAATAAGGTTTTGGGCCTGAATAAAATTAGGCCTAGCCTAAAATGAATTATAAGCTAGAAAAGCTACTGTTAGAACTGACCCCATAACTCGGGAATCTTTATTCAAGTTACCAGTTTCTTTGCTGACATACCCTTCAATATTGTAATGTTAAGTTCAGCTTGCTGTTCTCATAATCAGCATTTTGTCCTCATAGCCATTGTCAAGATCATGTTTATTTTTCATTTTTTTTTTGACTGTCCCCTCCAGTGAAATGCAAACTCCGAATGCTATTCATACCAACATCATGACACTTGGCATGATGCCTGGCAGTGATGTATTAAATAAAGGAGTGAACAAGTTTGTTTGTTAAATAATAAGGCATAGCATTTTCCTTAATTTGCACCATTTCATTAAACTAATGTTTACATCTGTGTTTGGCTTTGAAAGAATGAGTCCCTATTTACTTTTGACACTATTCCTAGATGTTACATGTTTTTTTGTGTTTTTTTTTTTTTTTTGTCTCAAAATTTATAGATAGGTTGTTTGGCCATTTTATTTATTGTTTAACATTTTTATTAATGTCTATTAATAAATTAATGTTATGTTTATTTATTTTTGAGAGAGACACAGAGACAGAGCATGAATGAGGGAGGGGCAAAGAGAGAGGGAGAACCAGAATCCAAAGCAGGCTCCAGGCTCTGAGCTGTCAGCACAGAGCCTGGTGCAGGACTCAAACACGTGAACTGCGAGATCATGACCCGCGAGGAAGTTGCATGCTCAACCGACTGAGACACCTACGCGCCCCTGTTTGACTATTTTATGAAGGGAAGTTTGCACTGTGTGATCATGAGGCTGCATGGGGAGCATAATGTTTTTCCTATTTACTGACAGTACCTCCTTTGGTATTGGTGAAAGCATGTGAACTGTTAGAAATGTTCACATTTCTTATAATTTGGAAGAACAAGAAGTTGGAAGTTTCTCATTTACAGAATGAAGCTTTTATGTTCTACACAGATGAAGCATAAATGACATGAATTAACGATGAGAGTACATCCCCAAGTACTGGAAGAATCTTTCAGAAGAGAAGATACTTGGTCTGGCTCCTGTGATACACTGATATACTCAGTTCATCCAGTCCATTTGATAATCTCAACTTTATCCTTGGATCAGGCTAGACCACTAAAGAGCTTTGGATTCTGCCGTTTCGGTCTTTGATCTAAATGCTTTTATTGAATTGATTCTGGATTTATCCTACCAACTGACAAGGGCATGAGAAATAATAAATACTATAAACTTGTAATTATTTCTATTTCGGAGATGCTGTTAAGAACATGCTGCAGTGTGTAATACAATGCTTTTTTTAAGAAGACTCTCAGGAGAAATTTTTCTCAGCAATTAAAAAAAACATTTTAAATGTTTATTCATTTTTGAGAGAGCGAGAGACAGAGCATGAGCAGGGTAGGGGCAGAGAGAGAGGGAGACAAAGAATCCAAAGCAGGCTCCAAGCTCTGAGATGGCCGTATACAGCCCAATGCATGGCTCGAACTCAGGAGCAGTGAGATTGTGACCTGAGACAAGGTCAGCACTGAACCAACTCAGCCACGCGGATGCCCCTCTCAGCTATTTCAGAAAATGCTCATTCTTAATTACTATTTGCTTTTTTTCCCCTCTCTTTGGGCATAAAATCTGGCAGGTGACTGCTTTTTCCTCTTACAAGTGAGGAGGCTCTTTAGCTCATGAATATTAGGGATCATTCATTTGTCTGCCTTTCTTTCTCTACCATGCATTCAGGAAGCTCAGAATCAAATTTGGCCCTTCTTGCTAATTGTTTGCTAGCTTGGCCCAGACTCTATCATCTTCATGCTTTATCCCTGATTTCCTCAACTATTAATTTCATTGCTTTTTGCCATCTTTATTTTCCTAAGCCATCTTAAATTCTTTGCTGCCAGCGAGATCTGTATAAATGTACTCAAGACATTGTTTCTTAACAATGTTTAATGTTTTCCACTATGAGACCAAGTCCAAATAATATTTTAGCCTGTAAGACCCTGAACAGATTGGTCACCTCAGTCTATTTCATCTTCTCCTTTCATCCCAGGACCCTCTTTTCCAAGACAGTCCATTTAGAACTTGTCCAGAAAACCATGCTGTTTCATGCTTCTGTGCCTTGATTCATTTCTCTGTGATATCTTAGATACTATGACAATTTTTTTCATCTTAACTCCCATCCTCCCATCAAGTAGCACTGACACCTTCTCTTTTGTTCTCTATCTTAAAATTAATGCAGATACTTTGGTATATTTCTTTCACCAAATCTGTCACTAGAAAATATAAACTCTTTGAAGGCAGAAGTTTGTGTTTTAAAATGAAGACACTTTGCATATTTCCTGGCATATTATGCATATGTTTGCCATAGGAATGGTAGATGAGGAAGTACTATATGAATGTATTATTGAATACTACAGATCCAGTTGTAAGCATTACATTTCTACTAAAATGGGGCCAGAGAGTAGGTACATGATTGACCCTTTGCTGTGTTCATTCTTTTAATATGTGGACTTTACTATATGAAAATTTTAAAAAATATATTAAAAAAATGGAATACTGGGGTCATATAATGATAGAATGAATTTATATGCTTAATTTGCCAATTTAAAACATGAAATAAAGTACAGACACTATATTTATGAATATGTAAGTGTAGGAGTATTCAACTTTTAAAATAGGCCAAAATTTATGTGAATGTAGACAGAATCCACCTATTGCCAAGGGTGTTTTGATTTTTTAGGAGCTCACCACCATAATACTTATTTTTTCTTTAATTTGCAATAATAATTAGGAGTGATGCGTTAGCTCCTATGTTACTGAATAAAACTTTAGTATCATGAAACTCACATTAAAAATTTTGGCTAAATCAGTGTTTCAGTAGAAAGAAATGGTACATGTAAAATAGATGTGAAGTTTTCTTTTTTTAGACAGTCCATCTTTATTCAGTGATTCTGATTTCCCAAAGTTTTCTAGTACTTATGTTTACAGGTAAAAGTAGATAAGATCATCAATGTGAACTTATCAGTAAGTTTTTATTTTAAAAGCATTCCAGAAAGGCTGTGGAATGAAATTTAGGACTACTATATGCCCAAAAACAAATAACTTGTATTATTTCACTTTATACTTTGGTTCCATTAAATGTGCTTTTTAAAAAACATTCAACATGGGTAGCCTTTCAGACTCCAATGTAACTAACCCTTAGTAGATGGCTCTTAAGCTCTTTAATCATGGGTTATGAGATTATATAATCTTACATATTCCATATTGAAGGGATCTGAAAACTCCTTTTTTTAGTCTAACCCTTTTCATTGATGTTGATTTAACTAAGGCCCATATAATTGAAGCAACTGACCAAATCTTTCACAGAACTTAAGGTTTTGGGGTGGGGGGGGGGGAAGTAAACTCCCAGCTATGGATAAAAGCTTGAATTTTGTTCATATAGTAGTATTTTAATCAAACTGTAATACATACATAAATCACAGATAAGATGAATGTGTAATTAGGACCATAGAGCTAAGAGTGCTGTTCTCACTGATGGAGAATTTATGTTTTATAGAATTGACAGTATTGACATTAATTCTTGAAAGGTATATGTAGTGGTTGCCTTAGTTTTGTCAGGATTAATGTTGCTTAGGCTTTCTTCTTGTCCTTTGAAAATTGTGAATTCCAGGAAATGTGATTGAAAATGTCAGTAACTATTAAGAATACACATATTGAAATACTAGTTTGGGTAATAGATTAAGTAATTATAAGAAGTATAATTAAGGAAGTTAATAGACTAGAGGATTAAGTCCTATATAAGGTGTTTGAAACTGGAAAGGAATTATATGCACTAACTCCCCAGAATTAATGATTATCTTATATTTCCAAGTATATTTTATTTATATATGATTCCTTAGATCTATTAGGCTATTACAGTTATGTTACAGAAGGTAACAAACGTTAAATTCATATAGTTTTAAAGTTTGTGTTAAGAATACCATTTTTTAGAAAGAAGAAAAATTTTGTCTATAGATACATATAGAAAATCCTAAAGATTTGAGAAAAAAGCATTAAAATTAACAAATTCAATAAAGTTAGAAAATATAAAACCACAAAAAAATCAGTTGCATTTCGGGGCGCCTGGGTGGCGCAGTCGGTTAGGCGTCCGACTTCAGCCAGGTCACGATCTCGCGGTCTGTGAGTTCGAGCCCCGCGTCGGGCTCTGGGCTGATGGCTCAGAGCCTGGAACCTGTTCCCGATTCTGTATCTCCCTCTCTCTCTGCCCCTCCCCCGTTCATGCTCTGCCTCTCTCTGTCCCAAAAATAAATACACGTTGAAAAAAAATCAGTTGCATTTCTACACACTAAAAATGAACAATCTAAAATGAAAATTAGGAAAACCCATCTATAATAGCACTTTGAATATATCCTACCACTTCATTTTGTCCTGTAACGTTTCTTTTGAAATATCAACTAATAGCCTTAAGGGGTTTTCCTTGTATGTAACTGCTTTCACCATGTTAGTTACCATGTGTCTTGGTGTGATCTTCTTTAGTTTCATTTTGCTTGGGCATCTTTGTGCCTCCTGGATCTGAATGTTTCCTTTCTCAGATTTATGAAGTTTTCACATATTACTTCTTCAAATAAATACCGTCCACCCCCCACCCCCCACCTCCACTTTCTTTTCTCCCTCTGGGATTGCTATAATGTAAATATTATGCTTGATGGTGTTCCTGAGTATCCTAAGTCTGTTCTCACTTTGCCTTTTTTTTTTTTCCCTCTCATCTGTTCGGCTTGATTGCTTTCTATTACTCTGTCCTCAGGGTTGCTCATTTATTTTTCTGTTTTGTCTAGTATATTATTTCTTCCGTCTAATATATCGTTATTTATTGTGTTCTTCATCTGCGGTTCTTTTTTACCTTATTGTTAAGGATCTCACTGATATTATCCACTCTTGTCTGAAGTCCAGTGAGTATCTTACTGATTATTACTTTAAATTCTTTTTTTAAAAAAATTTTTTTTCAACGTTTATTTATTTTTGGGACAGAGAGAGACAGAGCATGAACGGGGGAGGGGCAGAGAGAGAGGGAGACACAGAATCGGAAACAGGCTCCAGGCTCTGAGCCATCAGCCCAGAGCCTGACGTGGGGCTCGAACTCACAGACCGCGAGATCGCGACCTGGCTGAAGTCGGACGCTTAACCGACTGCGCCACCCAGGCGCCCCACTTTAAATTCTTAATGAGGCATATTACTTACTTCCATTTCTGTTAGGTCTTTTTATGTGATTTTTGTCCTGTCCTGTCATTTGTGGCATGTTCCTCTATCTTGTCATTTTGCCTAACTCTCTGTGTCTGTTTCTGTATGTTAGGAAACACAGCTACATCTCTTGCTGCTTGAAAGTAATGGCCTTATGAAGAAAAGGGCCTCTAGTGTCATGCTGTGAAGAGTCCTCTTTTCACCTGAACCTGGTACTCAGGGATAGCTCGTATGTGCCCTGTTGTTGTGGCTAAGCCACTTTTTCCCTCAGTCCAGTTTTCTGTAATGGCTGTCTTTGTTATGGGCAATATTTGGTCCCTTTGGTGTTAGTGGGCCAGTCTAGGGATGCCTTGGGATTGAGTTGAGTCAGACAAGGTGTTTGCCAGAGATGCAGTAGCACCAAACAGCAGGGCACTTTTCCTGTGTTGTCCCTTGAGAAGCTCTCATTGGTGGCAGGAGAGGGTACGGGGACTGCCATCAGAACAGTTGTTGGCCTCCAGCCCACTGCTGCGTCTTCGTCTGACTGGCTTATCTATGTAGTTATATTTTCCTCTCTCTGGGGCAAGAGCCATTTTGGAATGGTACTGGCCATTGTAGGAGCTACGTGAATACTGCCAGGCCTGTGGAACCACCCTGTATGACTTGTGATCAAGAGCATATTGGAGAGGTTTGGTATGCCAAAGCACAGCAGAGGAGTGCAGTGGTGCTAACAAGCTTTGCACACCCAGATTCCTCTGTGGAAGGGGACTTATAGGACCCAGACTGATGGGCTGTCCAAGGAATGGATTAGTGGAAGCACAGAGTGGGGCACAGTTAGCTGTAGTGCTAACAGGGTAGGTAGTGAGTCCTGTAGATGGCCCTCTGTTTATGCTGGGGGATGGAAGAGGTAAATGACACCTGCTAGTTCTTTTATTTCTGGAGGAGTTCCTCAGAAATTTCTCCTCCTCTGAGACAGGCTCTGAGATTAGTAAATAACTACCTCTTGTATGTCCCTGATGCCTTTCTTTTTTTTTTTTCTAATTTGTATATTTTGAGAGAGAGAGAGAATCTAGTGTACATGTGATGGAGAGGCAGAGAGAGAAGGGAGAAAGAGAGAATCCCAACCAGGCTCTGCACTGCTGGCAGTTAGAGGGCTCAGATTCAGACTCATGAACCGTGAGATCATGACCTGATCTGAAATCAAGAATTTGATGCTTAACCAACCAAGCCTCTCAGGTGCTCCCAGGTGCCTTTCTAAGTGCTGCTTCCAGGTTTTGTTTCCAAGGGCTCTTTGTTCTGTTGTCTCTTTAAGGGTGGGGATGCAGTTTCCTCTTGCCCTCCTGGCTCTCCCAGAGCCCAGCCTTCTGATTTTTTTTTAAATTCCATGTTTTAAGTCCTACTGGTTATAAGAAGTCACAAAATCCAGCCCCTCTGATTTTCAAAACCAAATGTTATGGGGATTCGTGTTCCCCACATGGGCTTCTTTAATGTATGGGTCTGTTTCTCTCCCCTCTCCATACGCACCATTTCTGTCCCTTCCACAGATAGTCTTGTGAGTCCATTTAGTTCCTGACCATAGGTCCACCCTTCCTACCCTCTTTGATGTGGCCTCTTCTCTTCATTTAGTTGTGGATTTTATGATGTCACTGGGGTCATTTACTGGGTTATTTACACTCACATGAGTGTTATCTTGTGGTATCCATCGGATAAAATGAGCCTAGAATCCCCCTACTCTCTCATCTTTGCCAGAAGTCTTGGAAGAAGAAAATGTTTATAAATTTATTCTTGAAATTTATTTCAAACTTGAAATTTTATATATTTGCAGTTTCTCCAGAGATACAAATAAATTTGTTATTAGTAAGTTTTTTTTTTAATTTTTGAATAATTATTTATAGTAATTTTCTTCCTGAGAAGGATTTTATTTTATAACCAGGAATTCTGAAAAAAATATAGACCACAATGGACCTCCTATCTTTCTAATGCTTTTGGCAAGAGTCAAAGCTTATTTAACAGCACTTAGAACCTCCTCGTCACACATACTGTCAGGCATTTAAAAAATTGTAATTCCACTTGCAAATAGATTTGCTGCAAAATATGTGCTGTAAAACATGTTTTAATAAAAGTAAAATTTTTGATGGTCCATAATGGAGGTCATTGATCCTGAGACAATCTTTCATATTTTTAATCTTCCAATGACAGTCCTCAACTAGATGACTTGATTAATGCTAATACTTATCAATAAATTGAATTGTGTCACATTAATCCAGTTTTCATGTATCCTTGTCCATTTACTTTCTGTGGAACAAAAATCTTAAAAGGAAGTTACATTTTTGCTAATCCTCTATTTCTTTTAAAGTGGATGTTCAGGACTCTGCTACTTAGAAAGCAGTGTAGAGAAAGGAAGTGGTCTTGTAAGAAGACGACAAATTTGGACACCTGAATAAAGGTTGCAAAAGAGCTCTCATTTCCCAGTACTTTTCTTTCCCATATTCTCAAAATGCCAATTTGAGGATGTAAACTTTGTTTCTTGGTTAATCAGTCATTCCCCCAAGAAATATTTAAAGCTATCCTTTACCTTAATTATCAAGTCATTAGAGAGAACTTAAAATTCCCAAGCCTTCAGATAATAAGCTACAGGCCACTTAAAGGTACTATAGAGAGTAGAAGTTGGCCATTTGAATATTTAGTCACAGATGGTAAATGGGATTTCCACTCTCTACTGCATCTCAGATACAGAGATTAAATCTCTTTCACATTTGTCTCCACATCTTTTAGAATATTTTTTGTTCTAGAAAGTTTATTTTGTTCTGCAGTATTTTAAGTTGGAACTTCTGAAGAGATTGATACTTTCTCATTTTCTGGGGAGGAAAAGTGATAGATTGCCTTTATAAATGAAGACTCATGCTGTTATTGTCTACAGTTCGTAGTAGTCATGTTAGATTAAACAGCATTCTATTGTGGGCTTCTTATTAATTATGATGCTTCCTGCTACCATGCTGATTTTTTTTTTCTGATGGCTTCACTGTGGAGAAGCACAGCTTCTTTCAAAGAAGCCCATCACAATGCAAGCAGCTCATTAACTTCAGCCTTCCTCCCAGATTCCTGTGACAAGCTGAAGAACCTTCCCTAACTAACTTTAGAGAGAGATAATAAAGTTTTATTTCCCTTTCACAGTGTTTAAAGGGCAGTTTATCGTGTTCTTTTCTTCAAGACAGAATTTTGAACAGAAGCATAGGGACTCAGAACTTTATTTTTTAATGTTCTGGATGTCACTAAATTAGAAGTTGCTATAAATGACACCTCCTTACATTAAAAAATAAAGTGGGCATATCTGTGTGTGCAGTTGTTTCAGAGAATAATGAACTTAAAAAGAAATTTCTGTGATCATCTTTCCAGATTGAAGTTTTATGGCTATTCTTTTTTGCTTTGTTTTTTATTTGCTAGCAAGCAGAAGAGTACTTATCTAATACGGAATCTTTCAAATATGAATACTCCTTAGGGCTCTTAAATTCTAAAATTTCCCCATTGTGTATTCTTTCCTTTGGTACATTTCTCCACACATTTTATAACACTGTAAATTCTTTGGAAAAGGTACATGTCCACATACTTGGATGACTTGAGTGAAAATTCCTGATTCGGTCCAAATAGGCTATGTTATTCTATAATGACATAGGATCTGAGTAGGTAAATACCATAACAAATGTGTTCCTCTCATGCTACCAGTCCAATGTGGTTTGCCATTATACTCACGGATGAAGGTTCATGGAAATTCCATTTCCTTACACGTGTTCATGATGGCTGGAACAGGAAAAGAAAAGACATTGGATTAAAAACTAGATTTCAAAATTCCTCAGAAAAGTGGCATATGCCACTGCTCACCGTCAGCCAAAGTGAGTCCCATGACCATGCCTAACTTCAAGATGATAGGAAGGTACAGTCCAACCAGAGGGAGAAGGAATAGAACATTTGTGAACAGCCCCAGTGATCAACAGCACTCTATTGTAAATTAGTTTCTTATACCAGATTCTAGCTGACAGCTCTCTGCAATAAGGGCTAGAAATTGCTATGTGAGGGGTAAAGGAAAAATAGGCTTTTAGAGTATAAAAGACAAACCTAGCAGGCACAGAAGAAACATGAGGCTAGGTACCTATCCAAGTGACAGGAGGGTTTCTGCAGAAGCAATATGCCAGCTCACTAGCCTTTGGTGTTCTTCACTAAAAATAGTAATTTTCAATTTCAGTAAGTAATTTTCTGAATAATAAAATAGAATGCACTATATCAGTAAAGTGCACACAATTAATACATAATAAATGACATTTACAAGGCTTTTTAAACCATAGCTATCTTGCTTGCTTGCTTGCTTTTTCTTTCAACCATAGCTTTCTTGAGAGAAAACACTAAATTGTTGATAAAATGGTTGGGATCTAATGACCCACAGTATAAGATTTACAGTTCCCTAGGAATAAGGGCTATGTCTTACATCTCCCTGTGTCTCTAGTTGCTAAGTTACAGCTGACTATATTTGTTGTAGAGCATAAAAAGCAGAGTGTGGGAACTAAATGGCCGAAGTCTGAGTCCTTGCTTGACCACTTACTTGCTTAGTAACTATGTGCAAGTAGCTATTGCTTTTGCCTCCTTAGCATTCATTTTTGCTTTGGCTAACAGTGTGATAACCCCCGCTCCCTACCTCCTGGATGACTCTAAACATTTATTCAGTCCATGTGGTTCCATTGGGGTTCCATCTCCTAGCTTCTGGGATAATATGTTTCTCAACAACCTGTCCCTGTGGTCACACTGATTGTTTCAGAAGGACGTACATGTTCAATATTTTCCACTGGAATGTTTTTTTTTAATGCTTAGGAAAGGAAAACTGTATTGTATTTATCTGATGGCTGCTGAAAGGATGTGATGCAAATCTAAAGTGGTCACCTTCCATATTTCCTAAAAAAGGGGAACTTCTGTCTGAGGAGACAATGAGGAAAAATTCTAAATGGAATTGGGAGGTGAGGAAAAAGAATATGAATAACAGACCAAAGTGATTGTTTGAGTCCAATGTGATTTGACTTTGGCCTTTAAATTATAGGACATGATCCTTGTCCTTTTCACTAAGCTATTTGAAATTGGGATCTTTGAAACACTAAGCATCCTGACAAACCTTCCTGAGTCCGTTTTTATGCATATAAAATGAAGTATTGCTGTAGTAATAACTGGGTTTCCCTGAAGTAACTACAAACCCTTAAAACTTGTATATGCAGTATGTTTGTGGAAGATTATAAGCATAGTTTGTAGAAATGTTGGGTTTTAGATACTGTCGTACGCGTTAGCAGAAATAGACATTTAAGTTGCATATCCATGTCTGGAGCACAGGAAATAGGTACAGGAGGGAGATACAGAATTGGGAGTCGTGAATAAAGAATTGGTAATCATAGCCATGGTGATAAATAAAAGTGCCTCATCAGAATGTAAGAGTTCTCTATACTTTAGGTTTGATAGAGAATAAAGAGCAGTGGGCCTGGGGCAAAGGTATGTTTTTTCTGAGGTTGGCAAGGGAGTGCACTGGCCAGTTCATATAGGGCTTGCATGTGAAGCAAGTTGCTAAGGAACATATCATTTATCACTTGGGCCGATGAATGGGAGTTGAAGAAAGGTTTCCAGCAAGAGACAGAAGAGCATTTCTACTTGTATTAAGATCATTCTTGTGGAAGAAGAGAAGATAGATTATAAGTCAAAATGAATGATGTTAGAGATACTAATCGATTATTCTGATTATTTAAGCAAAAGACAACGAGGACCTAAATTAAGGCAATGGCAGTGAGAATTAAGATGAGGATATTGTTGGAAGGGGACTTGGGAGAGAGAATCTTACATTATTAAAAGTATTTGAGGGCTGGGAGAGAAATGCTTTCAGTATAAGAGTTTTTGCTAGAGTGAGAGAATAGTGACAATTCAATTAAGAGAGGCAATACAAAATGAAAAATAAATTTGGAGCACATTTCAGTTTTTCTCAGGATGATGTTAAGATCTAAAGCCTAGAGAAGAATTTGGAGTTGACTGGTCCACAAATACGTGTTAAAGCCTGTGACATAGGTTTTTGTTTTTGTTTTTGTTTTGTTTGAAATCTAAAAATGATATAAGACGACAAAAGGCTGAACTCTGAGGCTGGAGCCCTAAAAAGGCTAGGGATCTGGGAAGACTTAAGAATCAAAGAACCTGCGAGTAGTAGAAGAAATAGATAATTGTGGATGCCCCCCCCAAAAAGAAGGGAATATTAAGTCTGAGATAGTGGCTGGTAGACCACCATATATACTGAAAAAGATAAAAACTGGGGGAAAATAAGAGGAATAAGTGTCAAGTAATAAGATAATTCAGGTCTTCTTTAGCATAAAACTATCATTCTCAAGTACAATTTATTCACGGTTTACACAAGTTTCAGTTAATTCTGCCTGGCAATAAGAAAGCACTGCACTTTTCCTCTTGAAATCCCCTTCTATTATTTTTGCCCACCAGACATTAAACGTCCCATTATCTGGGATCTTCTAGCCCGCTGTGCACACCTTCTTCCCCATACTTCTCTCCATTTTAGTTATTGACTATATCATTTTACTTAGTTAAAAACCATAAGGTCTTTGAGGATAGGGTTTTTCTTTCTTTCTTTCTTTCTTTCTTTCTTTCTTTCTTTCTTTCTTTCTTTCTTCTTTCTTTCTTAATGTTTATTTTTCAGAGAGAGAACGGGGGAGGGACAGAGAGAGAGAGAGAGAGAGAGAGAGAGAGAGAGAGAGAGAGAGAAAGACACAGAATCTGAAGCAGGCTCCAGGATCCAAGCTGTAAGCACTGAGCCCACTGCAAGGCTCAAACCCATGAACCTTGAGATCATGACCTGAGGGGAAGTCATATGCTTAACAGACAGAGCCACCCAGGTACCCTTCTTTTCTATCTTTACTCATAGCACTGGCCCTCTGGCCTGGCTCAAAAGAATGTTTATTGAATGTGTCTCCCTAATATCTACCATTCCCTTTTCTAAATGGTGTCTCTCTTAATGTATCAATTGGAAAACTTAATTTTCCTGTTCCTCCTACATGTTTGCCCTCTAATGTTTTCCATGTCTTAAGTTGGCCCATCGCTAATAATAACTATTAGTCTTCGTGTAGTAGACCACTGAATATGTTAGCACCCCCTCTTCCAATGAACACTGAAGGAAATTGGATGGAACATAGTAAAAGCATTTTATCATGTCAACTTTCATAAGATCAATGATAGGACTGCAATTCAAATACAAAACCCAAAACTAATATATAGACAAGAACTACAATATAGTAAGAACTAGGCAGTTAGCTTAAACTTTGCCTATTACCACAATAGAGTAGAATATTTAAGATGAGGACTTTTCACGAGAAGAACAGACCTTCCTTGCAGATTCTCCCTTAGGTCTTCATGTCTTCGCACCTTTTTCTTTAAATCTCTCTGTTCATTAGAACACACACTCTTTGGGAAAATAGCTACCTGATGGACAGGAAAATATCTTCGGTTTTTCCTGACTCCTCATTCCAGGCAGTTTGGACAATGAGAACTCCCTCTACTCCTCTTGTATATTCTCATGAGATTTAAGGCTGTAAGCAAGCATTAAATAGAATCTCAGATTCTAGTCCAATTTTTCTAACAACAAGAGGTATAAGTCATTGGGGGCATTTGGGTGGCTCATTTGGTTTAGCGTCTAACTTTGGTTCAGGTCATGATCTCATGGCTCAGGAGTTCAAGCCCCACATTGAGTTCACTGCTATCCACACAGAGCCCACTTCAGATCTTCTGCCCCCCTCTCTCTCTGCCCCTCCCCCACGTGTGCGCTCTCTCTCAAAAATAAATAAATCTCTTAAAGAAAAAGTCCTAAGTCACTGATTTCTTCATCTGGTAAGTAATTCATTATCTTTAAAATACATTATTTTCCTCTGAGACATCACAATCTAAATGCATTTTTTGAGAAAGAACTTTTTGAGCATTAACAAAACTCTGGACATACCATAATGGAACAAGGAATATGAATGGCTTCTTGTCAGCTCTACTTGGGACTTCAGTAACATTTAATGCCTATTCTATTTATTGGCTAATTCCTCATCAAAATTGATTCCCATTGTTTTGAGTCAGCCCTTAATTCAGATTTTGGTTCATATCTTACTGTGATCTGGAGGGAGATTGCCAAATCTGCCCACGAGAATGAATGAATGAATGAATGGATCTTGTTTATATCAGATACATTTTATCACATTAAGTTCATAAATAATACCTGCATCCACTGTTCTTTTAAATGGTTTCATAGGATATTGGCACAACTATAACTCACTTACTGTAAGTGCTCTGTCTAGAATAAAATCAGCTTGGTTCCTTATACACAATGATTTAATGTAAGGGGGCACTTACTACACATGCAAGCACACTTGCCTGCTGAGATTAAGTATTTAAAAAGATGAGGCAGCTGTAATTATTTGCATGCTAATTTACCATGAAATCTTTTTCCAGCCCTAAGGACACAAAAGCTTTATGTTTAATGTTTTAGTCCATTGTAACAGATAATTTAAAAAATCATTAGGACCGAAAAGCATTTTTTTTTTTTTTGCTTTAGTAACTTCTCCATATTTATTACTACCTTCATTGCACCATTTCTTAACTATGGATGGGCTAGAAACCTAGGTTTTATCCTTTGCTATTTTTTTTCCTTTCCACCCATGCCCATCATTATGTACAGTTTATTTTACTTTATTAATGTCTCTAGAATTGGTAACTACATTTATCATCACTGGTTCTACCTAAGTCCATGTTCTTACTAATCACACATGAATTATTATGCCATACTGTTTACTGAACTCCTGGTCTCTCATCATACCTTTCAAGGCATTTTTCAAAAAACATGATGTTACTCTCATATAAATTTAATTGCTTACTATTGCCTTATGAAATAAAATCCAAAGTCTTTAATTATCCTTTCAAACTCTCAAGTCTCATTTTACAGCAATCTTTTACTCGCCAACTTTGATCTTTTTCTCTAGCCATACTAAACTATTCGTAGTTGTCACCTTCTTGTCTCTTTACAAATACTATTTCTCTGGTTGACTCAGGCTACTCCATCCTGTATACTATAGCAGGGCAAAGGTAAATTCCGGTTCCATTTGCAGATACAGACATTAGAAAAAAATAAGGTTTTCAAGAATACTTATGCATGAATTCGTGAGCTAAACAATGAATACTTAAAGTACATTTTATTTTTTATTTAATTTTCCAATTTCAATTGTAGTTGATGTATGATATTATATCATTTCGAGGTGTACAATATAGTGATTTGACAATTTTATATATTATGCACTGCTTATCCCAAGTGTAGATACCATCTGTCACACTACAATGTTATTACAATATTGTTAACTACACTCCTTATGTTGTACTTCTCATCCCCATGACTTATATTATAACTGGAAATTTGTATCTGTTACTCCCCTTCACTCACCTGACCCCCCCCCCTGGCAACCATCAGTTTATCTCTATATTTATGAATCTTTTTCTCTGTTTGCTTCCTTTTTTTAATATTCCACATACAGGTTAATCATATGGTATTTATATTTTTCTGACTTATTTAACTTAGCCTTAGACATCCATCCATGTCCCAAATGGAAAGATTTCATTCTTTTTTTATGGCTGAGTAATAGTTCACTGCGTGCCTGTGTATATACACAAATCCCACACATTCTTTATATAGTCATCCACTGATGGACAGTTAGGTTGCTTCTATACCCTTTTATTTCTCTGAGCTTTGGTCATTAACAGTTTATACATTAAATTTCACAAAAAATATTGGAGATGGTGAGTTAAACTTCTGCCTGATTTCCAGCTACATAAACCAATGTGATAATAGAAAGAAGGGATTATATTAGTATAGTTATCATAGCTCCTTGGCCCTCTGTGTATTTCTCAAGCCAGGAATTTAAAGCCTGATCAAGCCATTTTTTTGTGTAGGCTTTCCAGTACAGCCAGATGTGCTGGCGCATCCCAACACTTGCAGTTCTTACTCCTGCTCCAGTGATCTCTCGCAACAGCCACTTGGTTCACCAATGTTTGGTATTCATTAGGCACATAAAAGGCTTTAAAAAAATCATAAGCCATCTTATGCTATAGACTTCCAGTATACCATTTATCTTTAAAAATAAAAAAGAAAACAGAAAAACACAACACTATCTGTTGCTAGAAAACATGTCTAGCCCCAAGCCCTGCAGGTTTTAGTAATGAATATAGGAATAACCTTATGCATTTTAAAGGAAAGGCAGATGTGATATAGACTTGGGTATTTACAATCTTATTAGAAGGAATAGAAAAATGACTTCTAGTCTAAGTGTCACAATATTTATGATAACCTTTTTTTAAGGTACCTAGGTATTTTAAGACCAAGGATTCTTTACTTGAGTTGTATATTTTAACATTTCCAAAATTATGACACAACGCTTCTGAAAGGTGGTTAATAAATTGATGGTATGTTAGAGCTGTAGAAATGTAGCACTTTTTATCTAGCCATCACTTAATTTCCATTCTGTTTCCTGCAAGACTATCTTCACTGGCGTTCATCTTGGTTTTTTCAAGTAGCCACTTCGGTTGGTTAACTTCTCCATCCCAGCCATAGCCCTAATTCCCTTAATCTTGAAATGCCCTGTTTCTTCAGGTTTTTACCTTTCAGCCCCTTATTAGACTATTCCACATTTATATTAATGTAGAAATGAAAGAATAATTCTTTACATATCCACCACATGTAGGGAAAGTTTTATTGTCAATGAAGCATGAAGTTAAATTTTAATAATGAAATATCAGAAGACCTTTGTTTACCTCTGAAGTCCTACTCCATGAAAGGTTTATTTCTATAAGTACATGCAAAAAGACTGTAAATATCATATTAGGGTTTAGAATTTTCAACGTTTATTTATTTTGGGGACAGAGAGAGACAGAGCATGAACAGGGGAGCGGCAGAGAGAGAGGGAGACACAGAATCGGAAACAGGCTCCAGGCTCTGAGCCATCAGCCCAGAGCCCGATGCGGGGCTCGAACTCACGGACCGCGAGATCGTGACCTGGCTGAAGTCGGACGCTTAACCGACTGCGCCACCCAGGCGCCCCGGGTTTAGAATTTTCAATTGTATTACAAATTTCTGAAAAAGATACTGTTGGTGTGATATTAATGGCTATTTCCAAATAATAAAAGGCAATGGCAATGAAAGGTTTTAAAGCTCTGTTAAAGAGGATTAGCCAGAGGATATGACTGGGGCAAATATATAGAGAGGAAGTGTTGTAATTAAACACTGTTTTGATCATATTGTTCTTCATTTAGAAGCTTTGAGTAGATTCCATTATTTTTGGTGTTGTGCAAGTGCTACCATGAGATGATCATAAAACTCCTCTAACTTTGACATTTCTCTTTAATAAAAGTGGCAGTAGAAATACGCAAGTCCGAGGATTGTTACAATGATTAAGAGCAATAAAGCAGTTGTAGAAGTTGATATTGTGTCCTCTAGTAAGCTCAAGAATACAGAATACCTGTGTTCCTTTAGCTTGTATTTCTAATACCCACCCCTACATGTGGGGAAGAGGACAAATAATTCCTGCTGATATGAGCAAGATACTTATTATTGGTGAATTCTAAAAATGGTGTATATATTTGTTTGAATAATCTAATTTCCCTCTGATGTACTTTTTGTTTGTGCTTGCACAGCATGAATTTAAATTCCACAAACAAGAAGAAGAGATAAAAGGACAGAGATAATAGTGCCTTAAAATTTGCTTCGTGACATTGTTCACTTAATAAACAGGGTGAAGTCCGTAACCTTCAAAAGACTGACAAAGGGACATCTCCTTTCTATGCAAATTTACATCATGAAAGAATGATTGGAATAGCTTTCCTACTGTGCAACAAATTTGTTAAGTGGAACAGATTGAAAGTATCATGGCATTTCCCACAGACATAGGGCATGTAAATCAGCTTGCAAATTGAATGGGATCACAAAGAATCATTTGAAAATGACTCTAAGATTGAAGGTTTCAGGACAGAGTATAAAGTGGTAGGTGGAAAGTAGGTGTCGGCTGTGACTCAAGTAAATGATACATAGACCCTGAGGAAGGATCTGTGCCCAGTAGGTCAGGTGCATTTGGTATGCAAGAGTCTGTCTTGAAGGTAACATATTAAATTATTTCATATTCAGTGTTGATTTGGAGAATTATGTAAAGAAATATTTGTAAAGTATATTGAACCAGCACTCTGAAACTACTAATCATGTTCAGTGAATTTAAGGATGGAGAGAAAAGGTGGGAATTAATTCCTAATTTCATCACCAAGTAAAATAAATGAAATAAATGCTTAGTCTCTAGGTTTACCATTCTGCTAAAGCCAGATCCACAAGGTATTAGAGTCAGGGTGGCCGCATGGCAAAGGGACCATGATACTTAACTAGAGCTGAGGGTTCATCTTCTGACTTAATTCAGAAGAGGGAAAAAATGAGAGTCTGCCTCAAGGGAAGTTGTATCTCTAATTTAATAGGTGATAAAGGAGAGAAGAGCCAGAGGTACTAGATTAAATGGTAGGATAGTTGGTTACTATGTGTATATAATTCACAAAATCCTTGAATTTAATGGATTGTGGAGGTCATTGATTCCAACACTCTTTAAGCGCATGACTCCCTTCAAAAAAATCACCAGTAAGTGGTAATTTGATCCTGCTTGACTAACTCTGCTAATAAACTCGCGAAATTTATGGGGAAAACTGTTCAATAATTAGAGCTTTGTAATTATTCAGAATCACTTCTTTATATATGATTAGCCACTTCAGTATACCTTTTACTCCATTGTCAGTCTTTGTCTCTCTCTCTCTCTCTCTCTCTCTCTCTCTCTCTCTCTCTCACAAACACACACACACACACACACACACACACACACGACTTTTATCTATAGGCAAAAGATAGACTTTCAAAAGGCACAGTTAGTATGTTCGTTGTGAGCCTCTTTTAAACAGGACGAGCACTC
The DNA here is from genome assembly GCF_016509475.1 of Prionailurus bengalensis. NCBI lineage: Eukaryota > Metazoa > Chordata > Mammalia > Carnivora > Felidae > Prionailurus > Prionailurus bengalensis. The sequence continues at coordinate 148,579,730 of NC_057343.1, read as the reverse complement.
TCAGAATTAGTGAAATGACACTTTGCCCTAACAATGGCAGCAACAGTATCCTAAAATATGTTCAGCAATCGGTGCTTTGCTTGGCTTGCTACATATAATTCCTACAATCTCATTTTTACCAGGGAATGAAAATGAAGCACAAACAGGCAGCAACCTGCCTCAGTTCACACAATGGAATTTGGGGGCCAAGATTAAATTGAGGCCTTCCATCTGCAGGGTCAGTGCTCTTCACTAGTTACCTGTGCTAACAAAAACAACAAAAATTCTTTTTATCTATGTTAATACTTTTTATTTTAAAAGAAACTCAAAATTCAAAAAAGGAAACAAAACATGAAAAATAAGAGATAAAAATAAATGATTAAGAAGTTATAACCTTTTTACATAATAATCAGTAGAATTATGTTGTTCATCAGTAGATCAGTATTTTATTAATGAATGGCTCAAAATTTAGTTGAAGTTAAAAATAAAAAACAGAATGAAATTTGGGAAACTATCAATCTAGGCAAGGGGTAAAGAAGTGATTAAATCTCTACCTTTTAGTATATAATAAAGTGATTCTGAAGCTACTGAATTTACCTTCAAGGAAAAGCACATACACAACCATCAAATATTCAGTTTATGTAGAAAACTACCAAAACTGAAAAGAAAATTGCATGAATTTTACAAGTGAGATAAGGCTGATTAAGCTTTTGACTTTAAGGCTCTGCAGCTTTCTTGAGGAGTTTCCTCGTCTAAGCCACCAAATAGAAGGTTTTCTCAACCCTGCATTCATTACATACTGTGTAATGAGTCCAGTGACCTATTACCAACTGCCACTGTTGAGAATAAGGGTATCCTTAGTAGATGTTCTTGTAGATCTTCTTGCCATGTATAGATAATTTAGAATTTACAAATAAAGATTTAATAGTGGTATAAAACCTAGATACCAAAACAGCAATTTTAATCAGACAAGAAATGTTACTTTTTCTACTTTTTAATGTACTTTTCCCTTCTGAAAATCTTGTCAATAATTTTATAATTATCTCCCTATAAACTGATGGTCTCTAGCTTCATAACATATGTAGCATAGTTCATATCATTAACCACAGACCTATGTTAAAGCCCCAAAAAATTAGTTTTAAAAATAAGAATAGGGGCGCCTGGGTGGTGCAGTCGGTTAAGCGTCCGACTTCAGCCAGGTCACGATCTCGCAGTCCGTGAGTTCGAGCCCCGCGTCAGGCTCTGGGCTGATGGCTCAGAGCCTGGAGCCTGTTTCCGATTCTGTGTCTCCCTCTCTCTCTGCCCCTCCCCCGTTCGTGCTGTGTCTCTCTCTGTCCCAAAAATAAGTAAACGTTAAAAATAAGAATAGAGTATATGCCAGATGTTTTCCCCTGATGAATATTGTTATCTATTATTCTGTCTTTTCACACTCAGTCACAAATGATTTTAAATAACAGTTATTCTGGGAACTGAATCTCTCTCAAATCATAAAATGTTTTTGGAAGCTGCATTAATATTTTCATGTGATCACATCACTGATTCAAAGGGAGTTATCAGCTTATTCTACAAAGTGCCCACCTGATCATTCTACCATCCATAGAAAGGATTCTTTAAAAATCTTTTATTATCCTCCTTATCCCTCTCTACCCTAATTCTATCAGTAACATCACCATTTTAAAGCATCATCCATGGGTTGGAACATCAGAACCATCTTTGCCTCTTCTCTTCTGCTTGTCATTTCCCACCACGGTGTCTGTCCCTCTGTGTGTTCACTTAGCCATACTAAATTATGCTATCACTATAGCTCTCACAAATGTCCTTCCTTACTATTTCCATTGGGGCCAACCCACTCCAATTCATTTTCAGACTATCCTAATGGCTATCTTATGTTCTGCCTCACCAACCAGTCAACTCCCTATTTAAAGACCTCCAAGGGACACCTGTGTGGCTCAGTCGATTAAGTGGTTGCCTTATACTCTGGTCATGATCTCATGGTTTGTGAGTTCGGACCCCGTGCTGGGCTTTGTGCTGACGGCTCAGAGCCTGGAGCTTGGTTCGTATTCTGTGTGTGTCTCTCTCTGTGCCCCTCCCCTGCTCGCATTCTGTCTCTCTCTGTTTCTCAAAAATAAATAAACATTAAAAACCTCCAAGAAACCCTCTTTTTGCCTTCCATTATTGACAGGGATAGTACTGATAATAAAACCTTTAAACTTTGGAAAAAGAAATGTTTCCTAATGTATCTATAGTTTTCTGAATGCTAATAATTTGTTTGCTACACTTTTTCTTTCATCTTCTATCTCTCTGGTTTGTTAAATACATACTATATATTTTTTTAGCAATTTGTTTATAATTATCCCTTCATTATATTTCCCTTATATTTCCCTAAAACTGGTTTGCTGGACAAGTAAATGCATGCAATCACCATAGGTTTACATATGGTTCAGTTTCCTCATATTTTTTTTTCAGTTTCCTCATCTTAAAATGAGAACAGTAATAGTAATGATCTCAAAATGTTATTGTAAGAATTAAATGAGTTAATACATGTAAACCATTAAAAATAGTGCATGGCATGTGAAAGGGCTTAATAAATGTTAGCTATAGCTCTTCCTTTATTTGCTTTTCCACTAACTTACTATAAATTTGATCTGGTCAGTAATCTTACCAATTCATTGTAAACAAAGCCAACAATACATGTGTTGAATACACACATGGATTTAAGGCTGGAGTAGATTACTAGTGGTAGGATGTCTATCAACCACAAGCTAAGGATTCCAGTAGCCTACAGACATGTCTAACCCAAAACATAAATCTGATTAGAATCTTTGGTCAACTGAATGAACTGGAGATGTAACTTACCCCAGAGCTGTGTTTGGATAGCATAAAATAAGTAAAAGGACTTAAAGGGTTGTCTGCATTAGAATAAGAGAAGGATTTTGGATCTGAGAATATTTCCTTTTCTTTTTTTTTTTTTCCTTTTTTGGCAAAACATGCTAGTTACCCGTGGAAAGATGGGAAATAAAGGGATGATTAACATTTTTTAAGAACTGCTTATCACTTCCAGACACAGTTGAGCAATACTCACTGGATTTACTGCCTGAAACAACTAAAACATGAACAAATTGTGTGACACAATGGTTTTCTAGAGAATCAACATCAGGTAACAAAGGTAGTGACCCTTGAGAGACAATAATACGAATGAATCCTAGAATTGGTCCAGCAGTGTTATGTCCAGCTTCCTGCTTGAAAAATTTCCCAGGGTCTGGCGTAAGTAGAGAGACCTGTATGGAATCCACAGCCTGGTGGGCTCCACAAGTTGAGACTGAACTAAGGATTCAGAAATGGAAGAGATTTCATGGGAAAGTCAGAGTACCAGAGAAAGAGCTTTGCTTTGGAGATCTACAAAGAGTCTCCATCTAGTGTTAGCTTAGTCCTAATCAGAGCATGTGTATGAGGAAACTACCCAAGGCATGAGATGCACTCCCAAAGGTGTATAGGTAACCATGCCAGGCACTCTCACAGACTTGAAAACTTGGTTTCACAGGCACTGCGGAGAATACACAGAAGGGTTTTGCCTCAGTAGTGGGGAACAATTAGCTCTATATTGGGCTAATGTAACACATTTTACATTAATGTGTCCCATGTAACACATTTTAAAAGTAAATTCTGAAAGGATCGAACTGCCTCCAAATAACTTTCCCAGAATGTAGCTCCTGAATATTTATAGAAATGCAGAATTATCTAGGACACAGCAAGGTAAAATTTACAGTATCTCAAACTAATGAAAATGTACCAGGCATGTAAAAAGCAGAAAACAAAACTCATAATGAGAAAAATGAATCCATCTAAACACACCCAGATGACACAAATGTTAAAGTTATCAGACAAGAACATTAAAACAACTATATAATAGAAATGTATAAACATTTAAGTAAAGCCATAGAGGATATGGCAAACAAGACCCAAATAGAACTTCTAGAAATGGTAATTACAATGTGGAGGATAAAAAATGAACTGAAGGAATTGGTAGCAGATTAAACACTACAGAAGAAGAAAGTCAAGAACTTGAATACATAATGAGGAATAAGACCAATATATCTGCTTGTTACCACCAGTGTTCAACATTGTACTGGAACTGAAGTAGGAAAAAGAAATTAAGGCAATCCAGATTAGAAAGAGAGAAGTATAACTTCCTTTATTAATAGACATAAGAGTCTGTAGAAAAGGTGATGAGATATATACTCAGATTAGTGATTAATACCCGTTTGGGATTATTCATTCCTAGTAGACAGTGTATTTATAATATGGAACACATTAAATATTTAAATACAAATTTGACAAAAGCTATAAATCACCTTCACAGTAAAACTACAAAATATTGCTGAGAGAAATTAAAGAATACATTAATAAATGGAAAGATACACCATTTTCATGGGGTGAAGCACTCCATTGTTAAGATGTCAATTCTCCCTAAATCATCTATAGATTCAACACAGTGACAATCTCCAGAAGACTCTGATATAGAACTTCACAAGCTGATTGTAAAATTCATATGGGAATGTAATGACCTGTAGTAGCCCAAACAACTTTGAAAATATCACTATGAAATATTTACCCCAGGTGATCATATTATAAAGTTACAATATTCAAGATGGTGTGACATTAATGCAAAAATAAATAGGTGAATGGAACATAGTAGTCCAGAAGTCAATCCATACAAATACAGCAAACTAATTTTTCACAATACAAAGATAATTAATGTTGAAAAGCAGATTTTGTTTTCAAAAAATGATGTTGGAAAAATAGACATATGCAAAAAGAAAAAAAAAGAAAAACCTTACACCATACTTCTACCTGTGTGTAAAAATTGACTCAAAATGGATCAGAGACCTTCATGTAAAAGCTAACAGTATAAAGATTCCAGAAGGAAATGTCAAAAAAAAAAAAAGGCTTTGAGATCTTTGCCTGAAAATTTCATAGAAAAAACATCAAATGTGCAAGTTAGGAAAGAATAAACTCACACATTTTGATGAACAAAACTTCTTTTTGAAAGACCCTATTAAGAGAATGAAAAGATGAGCCAAATCCTGGGAGAAAAGTGCTCTAAAAACACACTAAGAAACAAATAACCCAAGTAAAAATAAATGAAGGAAAAAGAATTGAATGACCATGTTACCAAAGAAGATACACAGATGAAAATCATATGAAAAGATGCTTTATGTCATTAGTCATTGGGGAACCACAAATTGGAACCACAGTGAGTTTCTACTACATAAACATGGTTAAAATTAAAAAGATTCACCACACCAAGTGTTGATGAGAATACAGGAAAACTGGAATACTCAGATACTGTTGAGGAAAATGTAAAATAGCGTAACACCTTTGGAAAATATTTTGGCTGTTTGTTGAAACGTTAAGCATATACCCCCTGTGTGATCCAGCCATTCCATTTTTGAGTATTTATCAAGAAATGGAAGCATATAGGGGTGTCTGGTTGGCTCTATCAGTTAAGCATCTGACTCTTGGTTTCAGCTCAGGTTGTGATCTCGTGGTTTTGTGAGTTCAGTCTCTGCATTGGATTCTGTGTTGGCAGCACACAGGCTACTTGGGATTCTCTGTCTCCCTTGCTCTCTGCCTCTCCCCACTCGTGCTATCTCTGTCTCCAAATAAATAAGCTTAAAAATTTTTTAAATAAATGAAAGCATACATCCATACAAAGGTGTGTACATAAATACAGAAGTTCCTAAGATAGCTTTATTGTAATAGCCAAAAAGCTAGTAGCAACACAAATGTCCATGAACCAGTGAATACATGAACAAATTTCACCTGTAGAGTTCATCTATACAGTGGGATGTTACAACAAAAACTAATAAAACATTAATACAACAACTTGGATAAGTCTCAGAATTATTGTGCAGAGTGAGTGAAGACAAACAGCAAAATTGTACATACAGTGTAATTGTGTCTGCATAAACTTTCACAAATGTAGACTTTTGTGTAGTGATAGCAGCAAATCAGTGTTCACCTGGGATGGGGTTGTAGAAGGTGGGGAGAGAGAGCATGGGGAATTACAAAGGGAATTTTTTGAGTAAACTTTTGAGGATATGATCAGTATCTTGGTGGTGGTGATCTTACAGGTATGTATGTATGTCAAGTTTTGCCAACTTATACACTATAAATATATGTAGTTTATAATTTATCAACGATATATCAATAAATATGTAAAAATTTGGAACAAGAAAATCATGAAAATCATATGTTGTTATAATACAGTAAATGGTTGGAGGAAAGTTTTTTTGGAGGAAAGGACTTAGGCATTTAGAGGAGAAAAAGATACCTGAACTTTATTCATTTAAAATTTTTAAGAGAATTAGTGCCTCAAACCAACTCCAGACTGAAAATTGATTGATTGATTGATTTGAGAGAGCACGCAAGTAGGTGAGGGGGACAGAGGGAGGGAGTGGATCTTAAGCTTTTAGCATGGAGTCTGACATGGGGTTCGATCTGACTACCCCAGAATCATGACCTGAGCCTAAATTATGAGTCAGATGCTCAACCAACTGAGCCACCTAGGTGCCCCTGAATTACTATTTTCTAATTAAAGGTAGGAAATGTGTTGTAAATGCCACATACGTGTTATCAATTTCAATGCCCTTTATTGTCTTACTCAGTAAACAAAATGGTGTCATCTGAGGCAGTTAAAAAAGACTTCAATTACCCAAAAGTGTTATTTTGGATGAAATTTTAAATGCATTTTTTGTACCTCTGAGTGTTAGCTTATCAAGCAGTATGTATTGTTATATATTAGTTTTTTCTTAGAACAGAGGTTCTGAGATGCATGGCAGGTGGGACAGTGTAATGCAGACCTTGGTGGTTGGACCAAGGAAAGGAAGTAAAGGAACTCATAGTGCAGGGCTTGGCAGCTGCAAAACAGTCAAAGGAAGATGATAACTGGGGACTAGAATAATGCAAGGGACAGTGTGGACGTGGGGGACAAGGTTAGCAGAGGGAGAAAAGCTGAAACTATGCAAAAGGTCTGGCAATAACTTTGAATTCACATCTTCTTTTGTCCTGGATCACTCTGACAGGAGCTAATATACTTCATATTTTCAGAAATGGCTCCTGGAAATGAGCTATATAAGCAATGGAACTGTGCTTGTATAATCCGTCTAAAGACAGAATACACTTTAGAGTGAAAAGCTGTAGAAATTTTATTCTGTAAATGTCATAGTCTATTTTTATCACTGGGCTATGACCTAGTGTTTAGATTTATGCTGTTGGGTCTGTCATAACTCCTTGTAAATGTATGGAGTCTCGACATAAAAGGGAAGATTCTGAGATGATAATGTTTGAACCTCCTAGAGGTTTATCACCTCAACAGTGTCCGGTCATTGCCTTTAACTAGCAGAGGGACCTACCTTAAGTTTATGTTTTAGTAAAATTTGTTACTGGCCATTTCTTAAAATAGCACATGTTAAACTGAAAAGTAGGAAATTGATATTCTGTTAAATTAGAGAAATGAGGGTCAGTATCAGGTAGAAAGTTTAGAGTGCTCATGCTGTTGTAACATGGTCACAGATAACCTCTTTATTATAGGTACCCCACTGCAGGTTCTCTTGTAAGCCACATTTGTGGGCCCATCAAGGTCCTGTGGGTCTTAGTCTATGAAATATACTCTTATGAATCTCTTCCAACCTCTCTCATGCTCGATGAAGTGCTTTCACAGCTTCTTATGATAGAAGTTCCCTTACCCTAAAATGTTATGCTTTTGAGTGGGGTAATTTTGAGACGACCTCAAGCCTGGCTTCCTTTCAGACTATCCACTTAGCCCAATGGAAAATCCCTTGCTTTTTTGCAAGATGGCGGCTTAGGAGGACACTGGGCTCACCGCACGTCCTGCTGATCACTTAGATTCCATCTACACCTGCCTAAATAACCCAGAAAACCGCCAGAGGATTAGCAGAACAGAGTCGCCGGAGCCAAACGCAGACGAGAGGCCCACGGAAGAGGGTAGGAAGGGTGGTGAGGCGGTGCTCGCTCCACGGACTGGCGGGAGGGAGCCGGGGCGGAGGGGCGGCTCTCCGGCCAAGCAGAGCCCCCGAATCTGGCTTGCAAAAGCGGAGGGGCCTGACGGACTGTGTTCCCACAACAAGCGCGACTTAGCGTCTGGGAGGTCATAAGTTAACAGCTCTGCTCGGAAAGCGGGAAGGCTGGAGGACAAAGGGAGGGAGAGCTTCTGAGCCCCTGACAACAGAGCTCAGTTTGGTGGGGAACAAAGGCGCTCGCCAGCGCCATCTCCCCCGCCCATCCCCCAGCCAAAATCCCAAAGAGAACCAGTTCCTGCCAGGGAACTTGCTCGCTCCGCGCAAACACCCAACTCTGCGCTTCTGCGGAGCCAAACCTCCGGCAGCGGATCTGACTCCCTCCCGCTGCCACAGGGCCCCTCCTGAAGTGGATCACCTAAGGAGAAGCGATCTAAGCCTGCCCCTCCTGCCCCCGAGCACCTTGCCTACCCACCCCAGCTAATACGCCAGATCCCCAGCATCACAAGCCTGGAAGGGTGCAAGTAGCCCAGACGAGCCACACCACCCCACAGTGAATCCCGCCCCTAGGAGAGGGGAAGAGAAGGCACACACCAGTCTGACTGTGGCCCCAGTGGTGGGCTGGGGGCAGACATCAGGTCTGAATACGGCCCCGCCCACCAACTCCAGGTATACACCACAGCACAGGGGAAGTGCCCTGCAGGTCCTCACCACGCCAGGGACTATCCAAAATGACCAAGCGGAAGAACTCCCCTCAGAAGAATCTCCAGGAAATAACAACAGCTAATGAGCTGATCAAAAAGGATTTAAATAATATAACAGAAAGTGAATTTAGAATAATAGTCATAAAATTAATCGCTGGGCTTGAAAACAGTATAGAGGACAGCAGAGAATCTCTTGCTACAGAGATCAAGGGACTAAGGAACAGTCACGAGGAGCTGAAAAACGCTTTAAACGAAATGCATAACAAAATGGAAACCACCACAGCTCGGCTTGAAGAGGCAGAGGAGAGAATAGGTGAACTAGAAGATAAAGTTATGGAAAAAGAGGAAGCTGAGAAAAAGAGAGATAAAAAAATCCAGGAGTATGAGGGGAAAATTAGAGAACTAAGTGATACACTAAAAAGAAATAATATACGCATAATTGGTATCCCAGAGGAGGAAGAGAGAGGGAAAGGTGCTGAAGGGGTACTTGAAGAAATAATAGCTGAGAACTTCCCTGAACTGGGGAAGGAAAAAGGCATTGAAATCCAAGAGGCACAGAGAACTCCCTTCAGACGTAACTTGAATCGATCTTCTGCACGACATATCATAGTGAAACTGGCAAAATACAAGGATAAAGAGAAAATTCTGAAAGCAGCAAGGGGTAAACGTGCCCTCACATATAAAGGGAGACCTATAAGACTCGTGACTGATCTCTCTTTTGAAACTTGGCAGGCCAGAAAGAATTGGCACGAGATTTTCAGGGTGCTAGACAGAAAAAATATGCAGCCGAGAATCCTTTATCCAGCAAGTCTGTCATTTAGAATAGAAGGAGAGATAAAGGTCTTCCCAAACAAACAAAAACTGAAGGAATTTGTCACCACTAAACCAGCCCTACAAGAGATCCTAAGGGGGACCCTGTGAGACAAAGTCCCAGAGACATCACTATAAGCATAAAACATACAGACATCACAATGACTCTAAACCCGTATCTTTCTATAATAACACTGAATGTAAATGGATTAAATGCGCCAACCAAAAGACATAGGGTATCAGAATGGATAAAAAAACAAGACCCATCTATTTGCTGTCTACAAGAGACTCATTTTAGACCTGAGGACACCTTTAGATTGAGAGTGAGGGGATGGAGAACTATTTATCATGCGACTGGAAGCCAAAAGAAAGCTGGAGTAGCCATACTTATATCAGACAAACTAGACTTTAAATTAAAGGCTGTAACAAGAGATGAAGAAGGACATTATATAATAGTTACAGGGTCTATCCATCAGGAAGAGCTAACAATTATAAACGTCTATGTGCCGAATACCGGAGCCCCCAAATATATAAAACAATTACTCATAAACATAAGCAACCTTATTGATAAGAATGTGGTAATTGCAGGGGACTTTAACACCCCCCTTACAGAAATGGATAGATCATCTAGACACACGGTCAATAAAGAAACAAGGGCCCTGAATGAGACATTGGATCAGATGGACTTGACAGATATATTTAGAACTCTGCATCCCAAAGCAACAGAATATACTTTCTTCTCGAGTGCACATGGAACATTCTCCAAGATAGATCATATACTGGGTCACAAAACAGCCCTTCATAAGTTTACAAGAATTGAAATTATACCATGCTTACTTTCAGACCACAATGCTATGAAGCTTGAAATCAACCACAGAAAAAAGTCTGGAAAACCTCCAAAAGCATGGAGGTTAAAGAACACCCTACTAACGAATGAGTGGGTCAACCAGGCAATTAGAGAAGAAATTAAAAAATATATGGAAACAAACGAAAATGAAAATACAACAATCCAAACGCTTTGGGATGCAGCGAAGGCAGTCCTGAGAGGAAAATACATTGCAATCCAGGCCTATCTCAAGAAACAAGAAAAATCCCAAATACAAAATCTAACAGCACACCTAAAGGAACTAGAAGCAGAACAGCAAAGGCAGCCTAAACCCAGCAGAAGAAGAGAAATAATAAAGATCAGAGCAGAAATAAACAATATAGAATCTAAAAAAACTGTAGAGCAGATCAACGAAACCAAGAGTTGGTTTTTTGAAAAAATAAACAAAATTGACAAACCTCTAGCCAGGCTTCTCAAAAAGAAAAGGGAGATGACCCAAATAGATAAAATCATGAATGAAAATGGAATTATTACAACCAATCCCTCAGAGATACAAACAATTATCAGGGAATACTATGAAAACTTATATGCCAACAAATTGGACAACCTGGAAGAAATGGACAAATTCCTGAACACCCACACTCTTCCAAAACTCAATCAGGAGGAAATAGAAAGCTTGAACAGACCCATAACCAGCGAAGAAATTGAATCGGTTATCAAAAATCTCCCAACAAATAAGAGTCCAGGACCAGATGGCTTCCCAGGGGAGTTCTACCAGACGTTTAAAGCAGAGATAATACCTATCCTTCTCAAGCTATTCCAAGAAATAGAAAGGGAAGGAAAACTTCCAGACTCATTCTATGAAGCCAGTATTACTTTGATTCCTAAACCAGACAGAGACCCAGTAAAAAAAGAGAACTACAGGCCAATATCCCTGATGAATATGGATGCAAAAATTCTCAATAAGATACTAGCAAATCGAATTCAACAGCATATAAAAAGAATTATTCACCATGATCAAGTGGGATTCATTCCTGGGATGCAGGGCTGGTTCAACATTCGCAAATCAATCAACGTGATACATCACATTAACAAAAAAAAAGAGAAGAACCATATGATCCTGTCAATCGATGCAGAAAAGGCCTTCGACAAAATCCAGCACCCTTTCTTAATAAAAACCCTTGAGAAAGTCGGGATAGAAGGAACATACTTAAAGATCATAAAAGCCATTTATGAAAAGCCCACAGCTAACATCATCCTCAACGGGGAAAAACTGAGAGCTTTTTCCCTGAGATCAGGAACACGACAAGGATGCCCACTCTCACCGCTGCTGTTTAACATAGTGCTGGAAGTTCTAGCATCAGCAATCAGACAACAAAAGGAAATCAAAGGCATCAAGATTGGCAAAGATGAAGTCAAGCTTTCGCTTTTTGCAGATGACATGATATTATACATGGAAAATCCGATAGACTCCACCAAAAGTCTGCTAGAACTGATACATGAATTCAGCAAAGTTGCAGGATACAAAATCAATGTACAGAAATCAGTTGCATTCTTATACACTAACAATGAAGCAACAGAAAGACAAATAAAGAAACTGATCCCATTCACAATTGCACCAAGAAGCATAAAATACCTAGGAATAAATCTAACCAAAGATGTAAAGGATCTGTATGCTGAAAACTATAGAAAGCTTATGAAGGAAATTGAAGAAGATTTAAAGAAATGGAAAGACATTCCCTGCTCATGGATTGGAAGAATAAATATTGTCAAAATGTCAATACTACCCAAAGCTATCTACACATTCAATGCAATCCCAATCAAAATTGCACCAGCATTCTTCTCGAAACTAGAACAAGCAATCCTAAAATTCATATGGAACCACAAAAGGCCCCGAATAGCCAAAGGAATTTTGAAGAAGAAGACCAAAGCAGGAGGCATCACAATCCCAGACTTTAGCCTCTACTACAAAGCTGTCATCATCAAGACAGCATGGTATTGGCACCAAAACAGACACACAGACCAATGGAATAGAATAGAAACCCCAGAACTAGACCCACAAACGTATGGCCAACTCATGTTTGACAAAGCAGGAAAGAACATCCAATGGAAAAAAGACAGCCTCTTTAACAAATGGTGCTGGGAGAACTGGACAGCAACATGCAGAAGGTTGAAACTAGACCACTTTCTCACACCATTCACAAAAATAAACTCAAAATGGATAAAGGACCTGAATGTGAGACAGGAAACCATCAAAACCTTAGAGGAGAAAGCAGGAAAAGACCTCTCTGACCTCAGCCGTAGCAATCTCTTACTCGACACATCCCCAAAGGCAAGGGAATTAAAAGCAAAAGTGAATTACTGGGACCTTATGAAGATAAAAAGCTTCTGCACAGCAAAGGAAACAACCAACAAAACTAAAAGGCAACCAACGGAATGGGAAAAGATATTCGCAAATGACATATCGGACAAAGGGCTAGTATCCAAAATCTATGAAGAGCTCACCAAACTCCACACCCGAAAAACAAATAACCCAGTGAAGAAATGGGCAGAAAACATGAATAGACACTTCTCTAAAGAAGACATCCGGATGGCCAACAGGCACATGAAAAGATGTTCAGCGTCGCTCCTTATCAGGGAAATACAAATCAAAACCACACTCAGGTATCACCTCACGCCAGTCAGAGTGGCCAAAATGAACAAATCAGGAGACTATAGATGCTGGAGAGGATGTGGAGAAACGGGAACCCTCTTGCACTGTTGGTGGGAATGCAAATTGGTGCAGCCGCTCTGGAAAGCAGTGTGGAGGTTCCTCAGAAAATTACAAATAGACCTACCCTATGACCCAGCAATAGCACTGCTAGGAATTTATCCAAGGGATAGAGGAGTACTGATGCATAGGGCCACTTGTACCCCAATGTTCATAGCAGCACTCTCAACAATAGCCAAATGATGGAAAGAGCCTAAATGTCCATCAACTGATAAATGGATAAAGAAATTGTGGTTTATATACACAATGGAATATTACGTGGCAATGAGAAAAAATGAAATATGGCCTTTTGTAGCAATGTGGATGGAACTGGAGAGTGTGATGCTAAGTGAAATAAGCCATACAGAGAAAGACAGATACCATATGGTTTCACTCTTATGTGGATCCTGAGAAACTTAACAGGAACCCATGGGGGAGGGGAAGGAAAAAAAAAAAAAGAGGTTAGAATGGGAGAGAGCCAAAGCATAAGAGACTGTTAAAAACTGAGAACAAACTGAGGGTTGATGGGGGGTGGGAGGGAGGAGAGGGTGGGTGATGGGTATTGAGGAGGGCACCTTTTGGGATGAGCACTGGGTGTTGTATGGAAACCAATTTGTCAATAAATTTCATTAAAAAAAAAAAAAAAGGAAAATCCCTTAGTGGGAGTCCAGGTTGCTCCACTTCTGCAGTTTCTCTTCTCCTTGACTTGAAGGACTACTCCATGTAGCCTCAGACTTTTGCAATTTTCCAAGCAAACCCCCCCCAAAAAAAAACAACAGAAAAGTTTTTAGTCTCTACATTAATGTATATTCCTCCAACCTGCAGGCTTCCAATTCTTCCATTGTGCTCCATGCCAGTGGGAGCCCTAGAATATGATTTTGCCTGTCACCAGTATGGAGAGCACGAAGCGCACAGCCTTCTGGCTGGTGCTGGCAATCCCATTCATTGGTTCTTTTGGATGCTTCTTCTCTCTGCTACTTACTTTATGAAAATTTGTTCTCCCAAAACACACTACTAGCTACCCCGTCTACACTGCACCTAGAAATCCCCTGTTTTATTGAAATGCTTATTTGTGGTCTTTCTATAGACTGGTTTGTGTACTGAGGATAAGGATAAGAGGATTAGTGGTATCTTCATAAACCTAGGAAAGTGGCCATCCATTGGAGGTGTCCTTAGGATAATGGTCCTACAATAATAAAGACTACTTGCCTTACCTTTGGTCCTTTAAATAAATCAGGAGAAACAGACACCCCCCCCCCTTTCAACATTCTGTGCCAAGTGCTTTTCACTCTTGAGTTTTGTCTCCATTTTTATTTTTTTTCCCAAACATGAGACAATGTTTAGAAATCCATTGTTTACTCATTTAGAGTATTCATTTAAAAAAAGAAATAGGAAATTTTTGATCTAGCCTCATTTTTCATGCAAGTCAACAGAGGAAACACGAGAAAAGCACTAAGCACAACCACCACAAATAATACGATTTTAATCTCTATCCATGAATAGTAGCTGACCTTGACAGAATGAAGGTGATGTTGGATACTGGGAGCACTGTATGTGTAATAGAATGCTGTAGTAGATTGAAAGCATGGCTGCTTAAATAGCTTCTCACGGAGTGGTAGAAGTAACATTGTGAGTTTTAAAACCTAGGCTTTAAGAGGCTAGGAAGGTAAGGAAGACAGTCAGTCCTACAGGAAGCTGACAGGCCACATGGAGTAGTCAGGTATGGCCAGCCAGCCAGCAGTGTTAACTGCCAGACATGTTCATGTGCATGAACCCAGGAGAAACTAAAAGACAAACTGCCCAAGCAACCCATAAAATTGTGAGAAACACTAAACCATAGTTGCTCTAAGTAAGTAAGTGGTAAAGTGGTTTGTTACACAGCAATATATAACCTAAAAATGAGAAACAAATCCCAGATTAGTCTCTTTATGCCAGTTTACGAGTTTACATTTCATTATTTGGTAGAAAATACATTGTTCTGCATAAGACTGACTGGGGAGTGAGTGTTCATGGGGAAGTGATAATTTCTAGAGGTCAAATTTCTCATCTTTTTCATTTTTTTCTAAAGCAGATTTATTGAGATATAATTTACATACCACAGAATTAACTCATTTTAGATGTACAGTAAGTTCAGGAAATTTACATAATTGTGCAGCCTTCAGCACAATTAAATTTTAGAACATTTCCATTTCCTTATGGATGACATAAGTATCCCTTTTGCCCAGAGGGTTAACTCTCTGTTCCTGCTCTTGTCCCCTAGCAATCACTAATCTACTTCCTGTTTCTATAGATTGGCCTTTTGTGGACATTTCCTATCAATAGAATCATACAGTATATGGTCCTTTGTCGCTGGTTTCTTTCGCTTAGAAAATGTTTTCAACGTTCATCATGTTGTGTGTATCAATAGTCTGTCCTTTTTCATTACTGAATAATAATCTATTGCATAGAGAGACCACGTTTTATTTATCTATTACAAGTTGATAGATATTTAGGTGGTTTCCTCTCTTTGGTCTTCCTTATTTTTTTTAAAGTTTGTTTATCTCTACACCCAACGTGGGACTCGAGCCCAAGACCCCGAGACCAGGAGTCATATGTTCTTCTGACTGAGCCAGCCAGGCACTCCTGGTATTTCTCATGTTTATTTTATTTTTTTGTATTTATTTACTTATATTCAAGTTAGTTAATATACAGTCTAGTATTGGTTTCACAAGTAGAAAACCATGATTCATCACTTCCATGTAATACCCAGTTCTCATCCCAATAAGTGCCCTCCTTAATGCCCATCACCCTTTAGACCATCTCTCCCACCTATGTCCACACCAGCAACCCTGTTAGTTCTCTGTATTTAAGAGTCTCTTATGGTTTGCCTCCATCTATTCTTATTTTATTTTTCCTTCCCTCCCCCTGTGTTCATCTGTTTTGTTTCTTAAATTCCACATGAGTGAAGTAATATGATATTTGTCTTTCTCTGACTTATTTTGCTTTGTGTAATACACCCTAGTTCCATCCACATTATGGCAAATGGCAAAATTTTATTCTTTTAGGTCACCAAGTAGTATTCCATTTTGTGTGTATGTGTGTGTCCTTGCACGTGTGTGTGTGTGTGTGTGTGTGTGTGTGTGTGTATCACAAATTTATCCATTCATCAGTGGATGGATACTTGGGCTCTTTCCACATTTTGACTATTGTTGATAGCCCTGCTATAAACATATGGTGCATGTGCCCCTTAGAATCAGCATTTTTGTATTTTTTGGATGAATACCTAGTGGTATAACTGCTGGGCTGTAGGGTAGTTTTATTTTTAACTCCTTGAGGAAACTCCAGGCTGTTTTCCAGAGTGGCTGTACCAGTTTGCAGTCTCACGAGCAGTGCAAAAACGTTCCCCTTTCTCAGCATCCTCACCAACATCTGATGTTTCCTGAGTTGTTAATTTTAGCTATTCTGACAGGCGTGAGGTGGTATCTCATTGTGGTTTTAATTTGTAGTTCCCTGATGATGAGTGATATTAAACTTGTTTTCATGTGTCTGCTAGCCATCTGGATGTCTTCTTTGGAAAAGTGTCTATTCATGTCTATTGCCCATTTTTTCACTGGATTCTTTGTTTTTTGGATTTTGATTTTGATAAGTTCTTTATAGATTTTGAATATTAACCCTTTATCCAAAATGTCATTTGGAAATATATTCTCTCATTCTTTTGGTACCATATGAACATTTCAAGATGTAGAAAAAACATTTGACAAAACACAGCATTCCTTATTGATAAAAGTAGGGATATAAGGAATATACATCAACATCATAAAAGCTGAACTCACCTGTGAATTCAGGAAAGTCACAGGATACAAAGTTATCATACAAAAACCTATTGTATTTCTATAAACCAACAATGAAGCAGCCAAAATAAAAATCAAGGAATCAATTCCATTTACACCTAACCAATGAGGTAAATGATCTATTCATTGAAAACTATAGAAAGCTTATGAAAGAAATTGAAGAAGACACAATGAAATGGAAAAACATTCCATGCTCATGGATTAGAACAACAAAATTGTTAAAATGTCCAAACAATCCAAAGCAATCTACACATTGACTGCAATCCCTATAAAAATAACACCAGTATTCTTCACAGAGCTAGAGCAAACAGTCCTAAAATATGTATGGAACCAGAGAAGACTCCAAATAGACAAAGAAGTCCTGAAACGGAACACTAAAGCTAGAGATATCATAATTCCAGACGTGAAGCTGTATTACAAAGCTGTAATCATCAAGATAGTATGGTACCGGCACAAAAAGAAACACATAAATCATTGGAACAGAATAGAGAATCCTGAAATGCATGCACAAATAAATGTATGGCCAACTAATCTTCGACAAAGGAAAGAATATCCAATGGAAAAAAGACGGTCTCTTCAGCAAATGGCGCTGGGAAGACAGGACAGCAACGTGCAGATAAACGAACCCGGACCGCTTTACTTACCCCATACACAAAAATAAATTCAAAATTGATGAAAGATCTAAATGTGAGGCAGGAAACCATCAAAATCCTAGAAGAGAAAACAGGGAACAACCTCTTTGACCTCAGCCGCAGCAACTTCTTGCTTGACACGTCTCCGAAGGCAAGGGAAATAAAAGCAAAAATGAACTACTCGACCTCATCAAGATCAAAAGTTTTTGCACAGCGAAGGAAACAATCAACAAAAATAAAGTCAATCTCCTCTCTTTCTAATTCAGTATGTAATGTATACACTAGGCTCTTTCTGATACTTTCTTTCCCAGCAATGACTGAATCGATCTCCCAGAAAAGGGAAAAGAAAGAGCAACTAGTACTACTGTTTATCTAGACAGGTATTCTCCAAGAGTCCAAACCTTCACAGCCCTGTTAATCATGGATCTTGTTAACAGTCCTCGATGAGGGAAGGCTGATAATGTACCTCAGAACACTACTTCAAGACAATAGCGAATCAGGACCAGACTGTATGGATTTAAGGTTGGTGGTGATTGAGGAGAGCATACTTTGGGTTTTTAAGCCAAACATCATAATCATTGACCCTGGTGCTATAACAAGATCAGAGACTGTTTTCTGTGATTCTCAATTCTGAGGTGACATTCCTCAGAGGACAGAACGAGTGACTTTCCTAATATCTGTTCATGATCTATGTGCTCCATTTGATGATCCTTTTCTGTACTTACAAATTTGACTGCCCGATACTCCTCCTGTCTAGGAGGTTAGCTGTGTAGTGAGGAGACACATAATGAAATAAAAAATTATAATATTGTGCAAGTGTTACACTAGAGGGGGACAGAATGCTATGTGAGCACAGAAAATGGGTTAATAATCCTGAGACAGTAAAGCTTCCAGAAAATGTGGTTTGTAGGGTGAGTCTTACAGAACGACTATGACCTTGGTAAGTGGAGAAAGGAGATGGATAGCATCTATCCTCCAGCTTTTCAGTCCATGATTGTGGGAGAGATTAATCAGGTTCAGTGTATTTGACATAAAATAAAGTCAGATGTGTGGATTCTATTACAGTTTTTACTGTCAAACTGTGTGTTCGAATAGCATAGATTTCTCATCTTAAATCCTATTAAAATGTCTTGGCCTAAAACTCAGTAAATCCTGTGGCCTTTAGATAACATCAAAAACTATTAAAATGCTAAATCTGAACATTTAATGTATAATACAGTATTTGATGTATTTTTATGCTTTTCATTGGACAAGATCAAATATCTCTATCTTTGTATTAAGAAGGATTGTTCAAGGTAGCTAGGCAGGCTCTAGGTGTAAACCGTAAGTCGAGTTTTAAGTAATACGTACTTGTTTTGTGAGTTTCAAAATAGCTAAACCAATATCAATTTTGCTAATTTCCCTAATATATTTGCACAGATGTTTTAACTCCAGTAGAAGAAGAAAAAAATAGACATTTTGAATGATGTAAAAGTTTATATCCACAGAAATTGTTTAGTTATAGAAACTAAGTATTTATAACTTGAAGCATTTCTGGACATATGCTATTGATTTACACTTTAAATGTATTGAACTTTGCCAAAAGAGATTGTTGGATTTTAATTAAAATTGCCCATTATAAAATACTCGGGAAATTCCTACACTTCCTTCTCTTTCCTAGGAATCAATGAGTTGGAAATTACATGAGCAGCACTGGTACTTGTATTCAGATTCTCAGCCTTATATTGTCATGCTCCATTAACAACTTCAGAGAGCTTACTGAATTTTCTAAAATTAAATTTTCAGAACATTTTTTGTATTAGTCAACCTGTCCCTCAAGCAGATCATTCACATTATTCATGCAAGTAAAAAATTGATCCTTGCTAGAGACTATAAGCACACCAACTTTTGCATACTTTGAACTGAAACTATTTTTCAGTTAAAGAAATTATTGTTTCTCTTCTTCCAATTATAGGACTTATAAGCTGGGTTATCTCTCTTTTCACCCATTTGCATTTTCTCCTTTATTTTTTCTATATTTCATCCTTCTCTCTCTTAATACACACTCATATGCATGCACACAATTAGGTTCAAAATTTTAAAATCTTTTAGTCTTTTATCTTCTAAAACCTATGCAATATTTTTAAGACATTTAATATAAATAGAATGTATACACACTTAGAAAATCATATTACAGGACACAAATTTGACCTGGAATTCAATATACTAATTTACTTTTATATGTTAAAGCATTCTCTGTTAAATATCCACAATATCTTAACATTTTACATAAAATGTAATAGTACTGATGTTGAAATTCTAAAATGAAAAGGTGAAATACTCTGAGGAACTGAGAATTTGAAGTCATATTAATCCTAATACATAGAATACATATGTATTATTTGTATATAACCATATATCACCACATGCCGATTACATATATAATATAAAACTTGTTAAATACATATTTATGACCATAACATATAGTCATGTCTACTACATATGTAATAACTACATGTAACCACATATATAATGATGGGAGGAAATGAAATAAAGGAGACTATAAGAAAATAAAGAAAATGCTAAAAATTACTAGCAGTGCATAGTTGATTAGACTGGATGTATTTCAAGGCTCTTCCTAATAAGTTTCAACTCAAGTGAATGTAGTCCTATTTCTCCACATCGCCTCCCTAGATAACTGTCTGATTTTGCATTTAAAAAACAAAGTAAAACTTGGGGTGCCTGGGTTGCTCGTCGGTTAAGCAACCGACTTCAGCTCAGGTCATGATCTTGCAGTCTGTGGGTTTGAGCCCCGTGTTGGGCTCTGTGCTGGCAGCTCAGAGGCTGGAGCTTGCTTCTGATTCTGTGTTTCCCTCTCTCTCTCTGCCCCTCCTCTGCTTGCTGTCTCTCTCTCTCCCAAATAATAAACACAAAAAAAAAAAGTTAAAAAAAAACAACAAACTAAAACAAAAAAGACAATAAGCAAAAGCAGATGGGAAATTCTCTGACATACTGCCTTTTGTGTGTACAGTGAGATGGCTGTAGCCTATTTAGAATAGGGTCATAGGAGACATCTCCTCAGGTCTCTCTTGTATCTTCCATTTCTCACCTTTGATACTTTTGGTCAAACCAGGCCTGTCCTTTCTTCTCTCTCTTACTTTTCCCTTCTGGGAATTAATCTTTCTTCTCTACAGTCCAAAGCCCAATTTTACTTACTTTGAACTTTCATTTTGTGAAGATTCTAAGTCATGATTCACGTATTTCTAGGTTATTTTACACATAGCTTTATCACCAGTGACCCAACTGGTACGGTTGCTGGAAGACATTAAAAAGAAAAGTCAAATAAGAAATTGTTTTTATTAAAATTGAAACTATTTTTGTAAAGCTTTCCTTGATCCAGGGTCTCATTTGTTTTCTTTATCTTACTTAATTTGCAAATGTATTGGGCATAACACATTTCATATTCTAAAAGACAAATTTTGTTGTAGTAGACAAATAGTGAAATAAGATATTTCCCAATTCTAAGACCATTTACTTGTGATAAGGTGAGGTAGAAGGAAAGAAACAATTTTCATCCTCCAAACATATTTTATTTACATTTTGGAACTGACCATGAGGTTCCTAAATTTCAGATGAAAATAAATTTCTCCCTACGTTCTCGGTAGGCAGTTGTTTTAGAGAGGAAATATGTTTTAAGATATGAACATTTACTATTATAATATCGTGGGGTGGATGATGTATTCTGTTATTTATGAGCATGAAGTAGAAAACTGGTCGAAGAAAGGAAAAGGAAAGTTTCAGATGTTTTTCTCCCCTATATATTACAGACATAAATTCACTATATAACAAATGAATACCATGCTATTCCTCCAGTGTAAACATCTAAAATTTCCAAAGAACCCATGTAACAAGGAAACCTGAGAGTTGTACACTTAACTATATGTGGCCTAAATACTCTAATACCAACTTGAACCCAGGAGAGGAGTATACTTGCAAATTACCTTAATGATAATAGCCCTTACTGTTGTCTGCAGCTTAAATACAAAATAAGCCTAAAATCTTTCAGTAATGGAAGCTCTAGTGCCCCAAACAAAAAGCACTCAACAGAGCATCACTGTCTAAACACATGCTCTCAGCACAACTCTGTCAAGCATCAGGAATAATTGCATCTGATTCCCATTTATCATCCTTAGAAATATAGTTGGCTACACATTGCACTCATTACAGCCACGTGCTATAGTTTAAATAATAGGTAAGGAGCCTACAAGGGACTTACTTTTCACAAATCATAATAATTACACACTTCCTGTGGATACCTGATCCAGTAATTAACCATCAAAATTGCAGATCAATGCCTGCTGCCTGGATTATTTCAATACGCACTCTTGGCATGTTACTGTCAGGAAGAAAAACAAACCTCAGCAAACCACAATGGAAACAAGTTTTCAGGCGTTTTGAGTTGACATTTGATGATTCCCTATAGCTTCAGAGAAAGGAAATTAAGGCAGAGTGTGATATTATTTTTTGAAGAAAAATCAGAAGAGGAAAAAGATTGATAGAAAAGGAGATGGAAGGAGGAAGGATGAAAAGAAGTAAAAATAAGAGGAAAAAATAAGAGGATAAAAATAAGAGGAAAAAAGCCCATTATTATAATGCTGTATTACAAATATTGGGAAGATAGGTCTTCTACCCTTTTAAAAATAGTCTTTCATTATTCAAAGATTTCTCTCCTTGATTGCCTTTGATCAGCCATTGGTCACTAAATCAAAATGTAATTTTGATACTTTTCAGTCTTTACACTTTATACAAGTCAGTGAGTGTCGTTTACTCCCTGCAGAACACAGAATGATTTCAAACCAATGTTTTCAACTGGCTGTTAAGTTACACTGAAGGTCTGACCAAAGGAAAAGAAGCCTAAAGGGGATTCATCATTAAACAGGGAAGTTATTTAATAGTTGCAGAAAATCAACCAGTTGGCCTACACTCACAACAATGCAGAGTAAAAATAATTAATCTATGCGTATTGTATTTTTAAAATTTTGAAGATGTAAATTGACATCAATTACATTTTTTTTATTCCTTCTTCACCCCCTCTCCTTTAATATTACAAAAATCAATGCCACTTGGCTCTCCTTGCCTTTATATGATTTTACATCCTTACATTAGTATACAATTAGGAAGAATATGTTATCAGAGGTATTTCAATTTGCAAACTTTTTAAAATTATATGATGAAAGGAGTTGCCTTGTTCAAGGATTCCAAAACTTAACCAGGATAGAAGGATGCATTTTAGGTAGTCACATGTCTTTCCTATGATTCCTGAATTACTATCACAAAGGCAATCACATTCTAAGGAAAGATCACACACTAATCAACTGTAATTAGCTATAATCATGAGATTATCCTCCATATCAAGAATTGTCCCACAAGCAGCAGAAAAATCGCTGACCCAGCATCCATGAAGTTACGCTAATGTCCCATTAGGAGATGGGAAGGAGAGCCACAAAAGTAACGAGGCAGGAATCTGTTAGAACAGGGCAATTGCCAAAATGCAAAACATAAAAAGGATGGGAAAGAACGATACATAGTTCTTCCTTATCAAATTTGCAGGATATACCTCCCTAAGATCCGTTGTGCATACTTTGTTCACTTGTGCCCCAAATAACAGAAACAATAGCTTGTTGGCAAAACAAATGACACCTTCAATATAATACAAACCTATTTGGGAAGAAAAAATGACAAAGGAATAGTATTTGCCTCATATGCTTGAGGGATGTCCATATCAAAAATTCAGAAACCAATATAATCTGTACATTGTTCCGTTTTTATCAGTGAATCAAGAGAGTCTGTTGCTGCATTTTCTCTTTACTGACAAAGCCTGTTTATAAAGGGCTATTAAGCACTAGAATGCTCTTAGAACAGATAGCCTGATTATGTCCATTACATTTTCTCCCTGCTTGGGAACTGCAGGAATCATACTCAACTCTAGAAGATTTAGAAGTTACAAAGTACTCAGGCTGTAAGGTCTATAGAATACCATGGATTATCACCATCATTATCTAAATATTCTAGTCCTTGTGACATACTGTGAAAATCTCAGAAAATAAATGAAACAGACCTTTTATTGAGAACCAAAAACTACTAAAGTATATCATAATATTTTAAACTATGTAAATAAAGTAAATTTGACAAGTTAAATAGCATAATCTCAATAAATCTGAAAATAGGTAGATAATACATAATGTACTGTATAAGATGCCAGCACCCTTTAGATTGGATGCTGAGTAAATAGATAAATATCTGTCAGTTTTTAAAGGAATTTATGTCAATTATATTGATAAATTGATATTGTAGTGTTGCTTAAGGCATAATTGTCCATGCCACAGAAAATAGTATTTTTCTGAAATACTTAGGTTATGTATTTTCTGACATTCAAAATAGGCCTTCAATCAGGAATTTATGAGAATTGATCACTTTAGAATTGTTGCACAGAAAAAAAAATATTTCCCCAAGTATTGATATCTAATTCAATCATAAATTAACAAAACTGAATTACTACAGACAATTAAATTTAACATGCATTTTATTCTACAATTAGTTGCCATTTTTTATTACATTTGAATGCAACTCACTGTAAGAATTCCTTTAAAGTTAAATTTTAAATTAGAAGAATATGTGTTCCCAATCTCTGAGTTTTATTATTTACTTCTTAAGGGAACCTTCTATCATGTATATCGAGGCCAAAACTTTGCTAAAAGGTGATTTTTTTTATTAGCTTAGATTTAAATAACTTATTGAAGAGTTTAAAGACAAATCTCATTAGACATTAAAACTATTCACTGTGACTTTTTCTTGTCATAACATATTATTTTTGTGATTCTTGATTATTTAACATGGATTCCCTATGTACTTTCGAAACAGCCACTAGGGTTGTAAATAATGGTCAAAGGCAGAACACACTGAATATAAGAGAATCCAATTTCATATTTTGTCCCAGACGGTTGTAGCAAGACCATATTTAGATTAAGGCAATTTCTTTTTCTACTCTGATGCACACAATCTTTTAAAATGCCTGCGACAGAGATATGGGCTTCAATATGAATTGCAAATGATGTTTTAAGGCTTTAAACTATTGCTTATAGTCTTAAACCACTGCAGAGTTTCACAGTAGTGAAACTTTTTCTTTTCTAATATTCTTTACATTTACGTTTATGTATTTTCACACCTAATATATCTGTACATGTGCACATTTTCATTACCATTTAAGGAAATAAACATGATGTGCATGGAGACAAATTACAAAGTATTCTTCAGAGTAACGTGGGTGCCCAACAGGATCCACTAACTCTGAAATCATCCCTATCAGGTCTCTTCCAAACATCATCGCCAGATAGTAATAGCAACTGAGAGACATTGAGCCTAGTAACATCTGCCTGGTTGGAAGTAACAGACAAGTTTATATGCTTTGATTAGAATTCAAGAATGAATGTGTTTTATCCTAGGCAGAACAGGGGAATATAAAATTTGAATAGCTAAAAGGAAGACTTTCCCTCCTTCCAAGAACAAAACATGGAAGACGGGCTTTTGTTTTTGTTTGAAATTAATAAATTAAAAAAAAATTCCAATATAATTAACATAAAGTGTTAGTTTTGGGTGTAAAATAGTGATCCAACAATTCTATACATGGAAGACATTTTTAAAAGCCACACAGGAAAGTTTAAAGATATATTTAATATATGTGAATGGTCTTTAATAGTAACATCACAGCATCAAGTGATACTTTGCATTTCTAGCCATTATAACTATTAATACTTAGATGAAGTAAGTCATTCCATCAATTAAAAACATTTGTAAGCACTAATTTCTATATATTGATCTGAGAATATAGTAACCTATAAGTGTGATGCTAAAGCTAAAGTGCATAAGTCTTAATAAAAATATTGTGACAAGTCATTTCATTTCAATTACATTTGCCAGTTATGGAGAATTTTATTTTAAAATGAGTAATCTGACCATTTAATACGTTGTGGTGAAAGAGCTGGCAGAGTACAAAAATCAGTCGTGCTGAAATTAGGAAAAATACTTTTTATAATACAAAAGGCTATGCTCAAGGGCACCCAAGTGTCTCAGTCAGTTAACCGTCCAATTTCAGCTTAGGTTATGATCTCCTGGTTCATGGGTTTGAGCTCCAAGCCAGGCTCTGTGCTAACAGCTCAGAGTCTGGAGAATGCTTCGGATTTTGTGTCTTCCTCTCTCTCTGCCCCTTCCCCTCCCTCCCTCCCTCCCCCCCTCAGAAATAAACATTAATTTTTTTTTTAAACACTGTGCTCACCACTGATAGGAGTACAATGCCTTGTACAGATGAGGGAGCTGATAACAAGTGTTATGTAACTGTTCTTTGGTTTAATAAATGGCAGCATGAATATCTGAATTCAGATGACCTATGCTGGAGCACATTCTCTTCACCTCTATACCAAGCTTATCCTGAGAAATGTCACATTAAAGCTTACAGGGGGAAAACGGGGCATGGTGGGGAGGAGGCATACAAGTAAGACCATAGAAGTTGGTGGAGTGTTGGGGAACTTGGGTGGCTCAGTCGGTTGGGCATCTGGCTTCTGCTCAGGTCGTGATCTCACTGTCCATGTGTTGGAGCCCCGCGTCGGGCTCTGTGCTGTCAATTCCGAGCCTGGAGCCTGCTTCGGATTCTGTGTCTCCCTCTCCCACTCAAGCTCTCTCTCTCTCTCTATCAAAAAATGAATAAACATTAAAAAATTTTTAAAAAGTAGAGGAGTATCAACCTATCTTGGAAAGGAGATAAGAAATAATTAAGTGATGAAACACAGATATTGTATGGAAAGTGTTCTGATTGTTGGGGTTGATGAAAGCATGCTGTCAATCATCTCATTCTCTGGTAAAAAATGGAAAAAGCAAAGATGAAGATTACAGGGCCCCTGATTCACAGTTATGTACCATCAGAAAAGATTTGAAGCAGACATTGTGGGGAATATAGTTGGGAGAAAACAAGAATTAAAGAACTGCTGAGAGGTAGTAAGGATGTATTTGGGTCTGGTTAGTATTACATAATAGTGAAAGTGCGGTAAGGAAATATATGACATACGTGACTGAAGAGGTGGCAGTGATCCATTACTGAAAAGGAGACATTTGATACATTAAAAAGGTTCTAAAAATTATAGAAATGAGTGGTTTTAGTAGTTAACAGTAGATTTTATCATGTGGTAATGGAGGGTGTAAATTTAAATCCAAGTATCTGAGACTTTTTCAAAGAATGATCATCATTTTTAGTCAGAGAATTCTGATGTTAAAGTATACAATTCACCATTGATGTCATTTTGGTACACAAGTCAATACTATAACAGATGGTAAGGAAGAAAGAGTAAAGAGAGACCAAGCACTACCTACAGTCTCCGTTGAGAGAGACTGTTCAGTGACGTAGAGGGATGCTGTGGAAATTAGGGGGAAGAGAGATGCCCATGCAGAGACATCTGTAATAGACATGCTCTAACATTTAGAATCTGACTCCATGGTGGAATCTTATACTTGAAAACAGTGAATCCTTTGAGTAACTAAGAAAACAGAATAGCAATCTGAAATTGGTGAACAGGGACCAGGTTCATTAGCCTTTTCTTTGGTAAAGTCACAGGCTATCAGAGAAAAAAGACTTCCTTGGGGGAGTCTCTATAGGAAACTGCTATTTTGGAAACGATTGTGGATTACAGACAAAGAAATGCAATGAAGTAGACACTGGGGAAAACATTTCTGGAAAAGAAATTTTCTTCTAGAGTAGGATATGAAGTGGAGAGAATTTGCTCGTTTACAACAAGAACCTGGTTTGCAGCCAAGTGAAGGGGTGGAGAGAGTCATAGGGAAGAAGTGACCATTCAGGGAAAAGGACAAAAGGCAAGTGTAGCCAATAGTGAACCAGTAAAACTAGAAATTGGGACTTGGCTACAGGATAGATAAGGGAAACATAGCCGTGCCAAAATGTGTTCATGAAAAAAAGTTAAAGGATCAGTGATTCCCATTTAACACAAATATTTTGGTGCCAAAGCAGAGACACTGAAGACTAGCAGTTTGGAAGACAAGGACATAATAGGTTACCTCAAGGTATGTAAGCAGGGAGCAGAAGGTTGGCTGACTGTATAGGAACAGTACAGTGAGCTATAGAACTTGACACTCCTATATTTGCAAAGCCCCAAATGAGGAACCAGTCTCTCTTTTCGAGAGAATTTGTGAATTTTTGAAATTCTCATCTTTCACGTTCATTAGTGTATTTAATATTTTAGATGTAGGGGATCTTCTGATGTTTATGCTCTGAAAACTCCATTTCTCCCCTGAATAGTCAGTGGCATGTATCTTCTCATATGTGATATCAGTAAATCTGAATCCATGATAAAACGTTTGCTACACAAACCCATTGTTACCTTTCATCTCCCACAGTATATAATCCTTGAAAGTGGCTTCATACAACTACAAAATAAATTTTATTTTGAGCAACATGATTTCCACATTTTTTTTTTGCCTCTGTAAAACATCAAAGGAGGAATTTTTCATCATTGGTTCAGTTTTTCCATGTGGGTTATTTCTGTGTTTGCCCCCCAGGCTCTTTAAAGATTTTCTTCCTCTGTCTCAGCTAATCTTTTGAAATTCTGTGATTTCTGTCACCTAACCTAGGTCTTCATGACAGCAAACAAATGTTTCAGCACGAGTAATTGGTTCCTAGAGGGATGGGAGGCAGCCTCGGATGTCCAAACAGAATCATTAAAGCAATTCTTTGTATTGGGAAACATGGAAGGGAATGTTTCTGAACCAAATATTTTTATAACCTCTCAATAGTCAAAAATAGTCTATAACTTTACCATAATAAAAAAAGGTAAATTGTGTGCAGCATTGTGAGCTCTCTGGGAAGGTCCACACCTAACTCTCCTTTCAACATGGCCACTAGAACTTTTCTGGAGACACCTATGCTTCTCTCTCCCACTCTGCATCTTTCTTTCTGATCCCAGCACTAAGCCCTGTCTCACAGACTGAATTAACATTTAAAATTTAGTCGGTAAGAACAAACATCATGAATTCTCCCTTATTTTGACAGGATTAGAATTGCTCTGGTGATTCATTAATCAACTTTTCAAATATGGAGTGGGATAGTGAATATACTAATTGAAAGTCAAGAAATAGAGCTTAATTGTTTAATGTCAAAAGCTCAGGGACAGATTGCAGGTAATTGCTAGGAAACCTATTCACATGTGTTTTAAAATATAAGCACTTGATCTGGGTTAAACTAAAGACAGTTTTTAATTATTTGGAAAGGGCTTCTCGGGCACACTCTTCCATTTGAATTAAATAAGTAACTTAAATAAAACCATGTGCCTGATTGTGAATAAAGTTTTAATTGAACTCTGCTATAAAACTACAAAAGTGAAAACAAATTACATGTATGCAAAAAAGAAAGGAAATTTTCCTGTTAAAACACACATTAAAAAGTTCTCAAAAGAAAACAGGGCCTGTTACCTGTTTTGAGGGCATAATTCATTTTTAGTATAATACTTCAGAGCAACTATTTATTGTTATATTGGTAGCTCATATAAAAATGATAATGTCTCTTGACTTTGAAACTAGGCAGAGGAATTTTAAAGTTTAGTCTCAACTTAAGGAAACCCTAATTTTTATTAAAATACATTAGAATGGTCTACATATATCAAGGGGATTTTACCTAGTTTGATTTTTTTTTTTTCCTTCAGTCATAAGTCTAGGAAATGAAAGGCCTGGAAAACTTTGAAGTCTGAATAGTAGTTTTAAAATACAAAATTGTAAATGGCTCCATTGAGTTACTTCTATTGAGAATAACTTCCATAAAGTTCTGATGTATTTCTGAAAATCGAGTTTCACATTTCCACCTTTCTTATGTGCCCTTCCACCAAGATGTGTTGCCAGCACATTGACTTTAACACACATCCCCCGTGATCTTTGAACACAGCTCCTCATCCCAACATGGCCCTCTTTTTTCCTTTTTCTACCATTATTTCTGTTGACTGTACCATCTCTCAAAAATCAAGACTCAAACCCTGGCATCATCTGTGTATGTGTGCATGCATGTGTGTATGTGTGTTACTAGACTTTATTCCTCCCCCCTAACCTAGACTATTTTTTAAAGCAGTTTTAGGCTCATGGCAATATTGACCAGAAGACAGATTTTTCATATACTTTCTGCCTTTACAAGTATGTGCACAGCCTCACTCATTATCAACATCTTCCACCAGAGTGGTATATTTGTTATAATCAATGAACTTACATTGATACAATATTGTTATATAATGTGTGTAGTTTATATTAGTTTCATTCTTAGTGTTGTTAATAATCATTATAGTATCATACAGAGTAGTTCCACTGCCCTGGAAATCTTATATTCCATTTATACATCCTCTTCCCCTAGCCCCTGGCAACTATTATCTTTTTTGTTTGTTTTGCTTTTTACTGTCTCCACAGTGTTTCCTTACAATCTTACAATATGTAGCCTCTACAAATTGGCTTTTTCCACTTAGTAATATGTATTTTCAGTTTCGTCCATATCTTTTTATAGCTTGATAGCTGATTCTTTTAGCAGTGAGTAATACTCCATTTTCTACATGTATGACAGTTTTTCCATTCACCTCCTGAAGGGCATCTTGATTGTTCCCGTGTTTTCACAATCCTTTATAAATCTGCTATAAACATGTGTGCAGGCTTTTGTATGGTCATAAGCTTTCATCCTTCTTTAGTTATATTTCAAGAAGACCAATTGATGGATCATAGGCATTGTTGGCATAATTTAGTTTGTTGCTTAATGTTCAGTGAAAAGATAAGATGTAGATGATTTTTTGTGTATATGTAAATGTACATTAGAAATATAAACTATTAAAGAGTTGGATACTGACATAAGAACTGTATATATCAGAACTCATGATAATTGCAATGAGGAGGGTGATGAATAATACAACTTTAAGTTTTATGTTTATTTTAAGAAGATTAAAAATGACACCAAAATTTTAGTCAGCTCTGATAGGAATATAGACCTTTAACATATTTTGTATCGTTGTGTTTTTTAAAATCATCTCCCCCCAACTGAGAAGGTGATGTAAGTAAGACAAGTGTCTAAGACGAAAGAGCAGAACAGAAAAGAGAATAGGAAAGTTGGAAAATATAATTAATTAATCCAGGACAGAGTTAGTATACAAGGTATACAAGAGACTCTGTATAGTTCAAACCATACAGTTGCCATCTTTCTTCTCTACAATGTTTGGCGTTAGCATGTTTTCACCATTCCCACCTCCCCTCTCCTGTTTTCCAACTTCATTGTCTTTGTTGTCTGGGCAGTGGCACAAAACTTCCCAATGGATCACCCTTACTATAAACTCTTTTAATTGAATGCAAGTTTGGCATGGTGCTAGATTATATTATTTTATGTCTTTTACAAGCCCTGATTATAAAAGAAATGAATATTTTAATTTTAAATGCTATTCAAGGCATATTGTGACTTGATACATGCCTTTCTTGACAAAAATACTACCATTGCTACCCAGATCTCTTTTCTGTATTTTTTCTCCCTTCTTATCTACCATCTTCAGTGATAAATGCCTTGCTCTATGTCTCTATATTATACTAATATATCCACTTTTTACATTTTTTAAGTTCTATTCAAATGCCATTTCATCTGTAGAATCTTTCCCAATTTTAAATAGTAGAAGGCTAATCTAATTTTATATAAATTGTCTAATTTTGTTGCTTATTAGTTTCTGCTTCATAGTATAATTAACATCTATAACATTTATTTTAGCATGTGAGATCTTAGAGGATGGTGTTTGTACTTATTTGTCACCTGAAATGCATAGTGAAATATGTTGCACTCATTAAATCAAAAAATACTAATTAATTATCTGTAACTTTCAGGAAATGTTTCAGGATTCAGCCAAATGTCATGCTTCTTATAATGCCTTTTTTCATGATAAACCAGGTGGCAAAGTGAGTTCTGGTAACCACCAAAGCCCATTCGATGCCTTTCATACAGTGGAAGGCTTGGTACCTTTTTTGCTCATCGATATCAGTAAAACTTTTTCTTCTCAATCACTAAAAAATGTATCATTAGTGAAGTTGAAAGAAAAAGGGAAATTGTCAACCCTTTTCTCTCAAGAGGCTCTTGGAACACCATTCTCAGTTGCCCGTAGTGTCCCTGCAGACCCCTGGACTCTTCATTCCATGAGGCATTGTATGGTACAATTTTACCAAGCCAAAAAAAGGCTACCTAGTTGGGTGTGGTTTTAGAAGAGATGCATTGTTTTCTATTAATTATGCTCATTCTTTAATCTCCTCCAGTCTCCTTTGCAATAAAAATATATTCAAGATAGCCTTTGGAAATGAGACTTTAGTTTATGAACTGAAAACAGAATGAGACTGCCTACCAGTTGTTTATTATCCTTTTCACATGTATTTATAAGTTTTTGTTTTGTTTTGTTTTGTTCTTGAGTAACTTAACCTTAAGAGCTCAGGTTAACTCTCTGAGAGACAAAGCAACACTTAACTCATTTCTTTTTCGAAACAGTGTTAGTGAAGTCTCCACTATAAAAATCAAAAGCATAGTTGTGATTTTTATAAGGCACTATTTTGTATACTACCAGGTTGTATCTCACTATGACACCATGAATTAGGTAGGGCAGTAATGACATAGACAAATGAGAAAGATCACTAAAAGACAGTTGAACTGACTTACCTGCATTCATTTGTTATAGCAGGGTTTAGAGAAAATACAGCCTCACACCTAAATGACAACGCTAACATCCACTCAGTGTTTTACTCTGTTTTCTTTTTGAATAGAATATAAACTCCCAAAGAATAGAGATCATTTTTATCTTCCCCAAATACTACGTACATAAGATGATTTATTAATTTATTATATTAAGTGTAGTATAAATTATATTATGGATATATATTTCTCCCACGTTATCTCCATTTGACTAAGTAAAGTAAATGCCGCTTTAGCATCTAACATAGAAATCTAGTGTCTATCTTCCTGACACTATGTAAAAGTATCACAGAAAGGAATTTATAAAAAATGTTAATATAATAAATTAATCTGCATATCATGTTGCAGCCTACCTTTTTATTTGTTCACTTAATTTATTATTTTCACAGGTTTTTAATTATAGCAATATATTAACAAAGAAAGTATGTCAGGTTACCTATTAGACTACAGTTTCAGATTTACATTTCTCTGACAAGTATTTTAGCATGCATTTTATTTAATAGATGAGTTTTCTTTTTTATTCTTTTGGGAGGAGGCAGTTACAATTAGTTTTTTTAATTTTTAAATTTATTTTCTTATGTTTAAGTGTTTATTATTTTTTAAAAATAATTGTCACATTAGCTAACATACACCGTATACAGTGTAGTCCAGGCTTCAGGAGTAGATTCCTGATTCATCATTTAAATACAGTACCCAGTGCTCATCCCCACAAGTGCCCTCCTCAGTGCCCATCTCCCATTTTTCCCCCACCAACCCTAAGTTTGTTCTCTGTGTTTAAGAGTCTTTTATGATTTGCCTCCCTCTCTCTTTGCAATTTATTTTTCCTTCCCTTCCCCTGTGGTCCTCTGTTAAGTTTCTCAAATTCTACATATGAGTGAAAGCCTATGGTATCTGTCTTTTTCTGACTGATGTGTTTCACTTAGCGTAATACTCTCTATTTTCATCCATGTTGTTCCAAACGGCAGGATTTCATTCTTTGTCATTGCTAAGTAATATTCCATTGTATATATAGAACACATCTTTGGACATTTGGGCTCTTTCCATAAGTTGGCTATTGTTGATAGCGCTGCTATAAACATTGGGGTACATGTGCCCCTATGAATGAGAACTCCTGTATCCTTTAGATAAATTCGTAGTAGAGGTATTGCTGGGTCATAGGGTAATTCTATTTTTAATTTTTTCAGGAAACCCAACACTGTTTTCCAGAGTGGCTGCACTCTTACTATTTCCTAGTAAGATGGCACAATGTTTTAGGCAAGAATTGAAAGTCTGAAATACTCAATGCAAAACAAGTTAGTTAATATTTGTAAATAATTAGGGTGGTAAAAATAATTTTTTTTAATTATTAAAAGATTTGAAAACATACGTACGTATTTATAAATTAGAAATTTAGAGGTAAGATATTTGAAATAGCTTACAGGAATATTAGTGAACTATATGAAGAAATTATCCAGCATACACATCCAAAATGAATGTCAGAAAATAGACGGTTTTTGAAACTTGAAAAAGTGACTTCTAATAAATGAGGGAAAAAAGACATTTTAGAAGTAATGACTAAGTATTTTCTCTTGAGAGGCAATATGCACTCAAAATCAACAAACAGTTATTGCAAAAAATCAATAAAAAATAAATGCATATTATTTTAAAACTAAACACCAAAGATGAAGAAAAGGGACTAGAGGCAGAAAATAAATTACCTAGTAAGAGTTAGCTGTTTAATTCACAGTAACAAAAACAGAATTGGAAAGGCAGTGGAATAATTTTTCCAAAATACTAAGAGAAAATGTCCATTTAAAAAATGTTTTCAAAAATCTTAAAAATTCTAGGAGTAATATAAAGGAGTAGGAAAGCAGTAGAAAAGGA
Organism: Prionailurus bengalensis; assembly: GCF_016509475.1. Classification (NCBI taxonomy): domain Eukaryota; kingdom Metazoa; phylum Chordata; class Mammalia; order Carnivora; family Felidae; genus Prionailurus; species Prionailurus bengalensis. Next base: position 148,545,525 of record NC_057343.1, on the reverse strand, counting down.
AGTTCTTTCTTTTAATTTTGTTAACATTTATTTTTGAGAGACAAAGTGTGTGAGTGGGTGAGGGGCAGAGAGCGAAAGAGGAAGATATAGAATTCAAAGCAGGCTCCAGACTCTGAGCTGTCAGTCTAGAACCCAACATGGGGCTTGAACCCACGAACCATGAAGTCATGACCTGGGTAGAAGTTGGACACTTAAGCAACTGACCACCCAGGCACCCCTAAAAGGAAGTCCTGACTACAAGAAAAAATTGGCAAGTAAAGAAATTTTCAGCTTGGTAAATCTCAACCTATATTGACTACAAAATGTGACCTAAGAATGGCTAATAACTTAAAAAGGGAAGAAAACATAGAACTGTGATATTTGTTTAAACTACTGTGTGAGCCAGGAGAAGAAGAATGATCAAAGACCACTTTCTATAGTCCTTGAATTATTTAAAAAGAGTAATATTATATAAGGAAGTATTTTGGTCAATCATACTTAAAAAAAAAAGTATTTAAAAAGTATCCTTGAGAATACCAAATAAAGCATGAAATTAGGATTAAAAATCGCACTTGAGGTTATATACATAATAGAATAACTGCTATCAAACTAAGCTTCCCAGGGGCACCTAGGTGGCTCAGTCGGTTAAGCTTCTCACGGTTCCTGAGTTTCAGCCCAGTGTGGGCCTCTGCCCTGACAGGTCATAGACTGCTCTTCAGACTCTGAGTCTCCCTCTCTCTGTCTCTCAAAAATAAATAATTATTAAAAAAAAAAAAAAAACCTTCCGATAGAAGGCAGGTATACAAGGTGAGTACTGGGTAAAAGGCTGATTCATATATTTATAAAATATATGTTGTATTAGATTTGTACATATAAAATATGTTTAGAGATGAATGTTTACCTTATATATTATTTATCTCTATACTTTATAAGCCGTATATACCATACATACATGCATAGAGATGTTTAAAAATTGCTAGGAAATATCTATGACAACCAGACTTGAGAGGCTAAGAAAAGGGACAATAGCACATTGATATGAGCCTTGAATTCTCCTTAAGTTTGTCCCTTTGCTGGCATTTGCCTATTGGAGCTAATGACTTAAAATCCAAATGAAAGGATCATGCTGCTATCACCAGTCTGAGGTGACCAAAAGAAAAAAGTCTTCAGAGTTATCAAGCATGCAGTATTTGAGCAATTAAAAACCCTGAGAGAAAAAAAAATGAGAATTTATATGGTTTCTATTCAAGACATTTGTTGACTTCTGGACCAAATGTCAACTTTTTAAAAAGTAGTAAACTTGAAAAATCTCCAAATACGTAATGGCCATAATAGAAATCATGGTAAAAATTAGAAAATTCTTAAAGTTGCACAATAAAGCTTTATGTATAAAACTTTATGAGATTCAGCAAGAATCACACTTTAGAAAAAACACTAGGTGTTTTTTAGGAAAAATGGAAATAATAGAGTTTAGAGGAGAGATGATGAAATTGCAAATGAAGTGAGATAGAATTAACAAACAAGAAAACTGGTTCTTTGCAGAGACTAATTATAGCATCGATGAGAATGAACCTCACAGGCGTCCAACTAGAGGAACTGGAACTCTTCTCATGGCAGACTTAAGCTCAAGGAACCCCCCAAAGGCTTTGCCATATCTTTTTTTTAAAGACTGGATAGCAGTTTAGGAAACTTTGCTCCTCCTCTTTTCTTGTTTTCAGACTTGCACTGTGGTCTGACAGCTTTCTCAGATTTTCACATCCCCCTCCCTATTTTCTCTTACATAGGTGTTTCCTTTAATAAAACTCTTGCATGTTTATTTCCATCTTCTTATCTGCTTCTGGGAGAAGCTAGATTAATACATAAAAAATAACAATTCAGACATTAATAATGAGAGAAAAAAACCACAAATATTTTTGGAATTAAAATACAACTGTAGATATAGCACACTTTTAAAAAGACCAATTGTGAACAGATTAATACATAAAATTGAAATTCTGGACAGAAATCGCAACATCCCAGGGAAATATAACTTACTAAAAATGGCTCAAGGGTTGGGGAAAGCCTGATTAGCTATAAAAGGTTAAGAAATTAAAATTTTTTCTTAAAGTGTAATCATTTATTTTTGAGATAGAGCACAAGCAGGGGAGGGGCAGAGAGAGAGACACACACACACACACATATACACACACACATACACAAAGAATCCAGAGCAGGCTCTAGGCTCTGAGCTGTCAGCCCAGAACCCAGTGCAGGACTTGAACTCATGAATAGAGAGATCATGACCTGAGCTGAAGTTGGATGCTGAACCAACTGAGCCACTCCAGTGCCCCAAGAAATTAAATAATTTTTGCTGAAATAAAGATAAAATCCAAACAATTTTATTGAGAATCCTGTCAAATACTGAAGAACAAGATAATCCCAATATTATAAAAAAATATTCTCAAGATTTGGGAGTAGGAAGCCTGGGCATAAAAAGAACTGCCACAAACATTTAAAGAGATCAATATTTTCTTGAAGATAATTCTTTTGTTAATTTCAGCCTAAAATCTAATTTAAGTTAATTTTTGTGAAGAGTATAGATTCTATGTCTAGATTTATTTTTTTTTGCTCATGTATATTTGGTTGGTCTAGCACTATATGTTGAAAAGATTGTTAATTTATTCATTGCATTATCTTTGCCCCTCAGTTGATTATACTTACATGGGTCTGTTCCACTCATCTATTTGTCTATTCTTATGCCAGGATCACACTGCATTGATGACTGTCAGTTTATAGTAATTATTAAAGTCCGGTAGTGTCAGTTTTCTGACTTTATTCTTCTCATATTGGGGTTGCTATTCCAGATCTTTAGCAAAACTATGAAACTCCTGAAAGGTAACATAAGAGAACATTTAGACAACCTCGGGTATGGCAATGACTTTTTGAGATACATAAAGGCATGATCTATGAAATAAATAATAGGCTGGACTTCATTAAATTAAAAACTTATAAGGGCACCTGTGTGGCTCACTTGGTTAGGCATCCGACTCTTGATCCCAGGGTCGTGAGTTCAAGCCCTGCATTGGGCTCCAAGCTGGGTGTGGAGCCTACTTAAAAAACAGTAACTTCTAGTCTGTGAAAGACAATATCAAGAGAATGAAAAGAGAAGCCACAGCCTGGGAAGTAGTATTTACAAAAGATACCTATCCAATAAAACACGATTAATCAAAATCCACAAAGAGCTATTAAAGTTCAGCAATAAAAAGAACAACCTGATGTAAAAGCAGGCATAAGACCCGAAATGCTATCTCACCAAAAAAGATGTATAGATGGGAAATAGGCCTATGAAAAGATGTTCATCGTATGTCATCAAGCAAATATGAACTAAAACCACAAGGTACCGATACACACTTAAAAATGGCTACAATCTAGAATTCTGCCAACACCAAATGCCAGTGAGGATGGAGAGCAACAGGAGCTCACACTCAACGCTGAAAAGAACTGCAGAACTCTCGACACATAATAATGTGCTGTAAATCTTTGCACTGAAAAATGGCTTCTATCATGGCTTTTAGCAGCACAAGGGTGTGTCCCTCAGATGACCTGAGCCCTCCATTACGTAGGTTCCTGGAAAGGCTGGGCACTGTCAGGAGAATTTGCTTCTCTTTCTAGTCAACACATGAACATAAGTCCCTGACTCAGTTTCTTAGAGTCTTCCTACAAGTGGCTCATTTTTTTTTCCTGTCCCTTCCACTATGTTCATCTGTTTTGTTTCTTAAATTCCACATATGAGTGAAATCCTATGATACTCATCTTTCTCTGACTGACTTACTTCAGAAAAATAAGATAAAAACAGAGGACACACACCATAAGAGACTCTTAAATACAGAGAACAAACTGACAGTTGCTGGAAGGGAGGTGGGTGGGGGGATGGGCTAAAAGGGTGATGGGCATTAAGGAGGACACTTGTTGGGATGAGAACTGAATGTTATATGTAAGCGATGTATCAGTGGGTTCTACTCCTGAAACTCCTACTACACTGTAGGTTAACTAACTTGAATTTAAAGAAATAATTTCGTTTAAAAATGACTTAGAACTGAGGATATGTATCCCTTAAAAGAGAAGTCTTTAAGATTCCGAGATCCATTCCTTTGAAATGTAATCATTAGGAACTATAGGGCCTCTTTATCCCAATAACTGTGGGAGGATAGAATCCTAAATCTGATAACTGACAATTTAACAAATGCAACCTGCCTAATCTCATTTACACTTTGTAATTTTTCATTTCTCTGACCCTGCTGCACTCCTGCTCACCATCCCCATTCCATTCTCCCTTTAAAACTCCCAATCACTTTTGCACAAATGGGAATGAGGTTCAGCTCTTTCCCCTACTGTCAGCACTTAACGAATAAAATCTATTTTCACCACTTTATCTAATGTTTAGCTGTGTTTGTCTTAGGTAATAGTGTAAATGCAAAATGGTACAGCCACGTTGGCAGACAGGGTGGCAGTTTCTTACAACACCAGACTAACTTTTACCATGTGATCTAACAGTCATGCTACTTGGTATTTACCAAAGTAAGTTAAGAACTTCATATAAAAGCCTGTGCTTAATCGCAGTGTGCACTTAGAAGTGCTCAAAAGGCAACAGTTTATTTAATCCAGAACAAATAATTTTAAAAAGTTACCGAATTAAAAATGTAGTTAGACAAATACAAATTATTATTATTTTAAGTTTTCTTAAGTAAGCTATAGTATGGTTATATACACGAGAATATAAAGGAAATGGAAATGTACTAAACTTAGGGACTCCCTTCCCTCTCTCTCTCCATGCAATTTAACCCAAGCATTTTTAAAATAATTCTATTGATATTTCCCTAAACAGCGTGCTGCTTAAAGGCAATATAATTTTCATTTAATATAAGTGTCTCTTAACACTATATAATGCACTTAAAAATATGTTTTACTTGAGTTTAGAGGCACAATAAATGTATATTATAGCATCTTACTGGCAAGAGTAGATTGAAAGAGATGTGGAAAAGCCCTACTATTTAGAGTTAAGCCTTCAACAAGGCTTTTACTAAGTGCTTAGCTTCAAGCCCAGATACATGTTAAAAACTTTCAGCTTGTATTTGGCCAATCAGTGTTATTTTCCATTTAAAGTGTTAGGCTGTATAAAGTATTTGTTTATAGCAGTTACCAGTCTGGAAGATTCAATGCTCCCCCAATATATTTAAATTTAATATTTTGTTTTTCTAATGGGATTATTTACCTTTTTCTTATGATATTTTCCAAATTATATGATAATAATTTGTAGACCTAGCACAAAGATAGCAAAGGTACTTAAAAAGAAAATGTAAAAATGTAGAGATAGAGTGTTCTTCCCAGTTTGATCCATTGAGTCATTTACATTCTCTCACCCGATGGTCTTTGAAGTTCACAAAATATATTTTTTAAAGTTACATTGTAGATAGTGAAGAAACAGTAGCTGTTTACATAAAATTACCTTTAAACAACTGAGCCATCTGGCAGATCTCCCCCCCCCCCTTTTTTTTAATATATCTGGCAGATTTTGTACCTATGGATTTAGCTTCCCTCTGCCAAATCATCTTGTCTTAAGGACCACAGGATTGTTAAAACCACCAAATTTACTGGACCATAAGACACAAAATTAAGGACATGTATGAAGTCAGAGAAACAAAGATACCTTCCCTTTGTTCTCCTTCGGCAAATGTGCCCCAAAAAGAAAGTTCCAGCATCTTCCTACGTACTGACCCACACAGCCCTGTTACCTAGAAGGCAGCCACACTGCATTCAGAACTGTTGACGATATGCTGCCAAGAGTACAGAAGGCCTTGGCAGTGAAGAGCAACATTTTGAGTGTTTGTACTATGTCCATTGCAGTGACAGCTGCTGAGACAGATTTCAAAGTCTTTTACATTGCCCGTTACCCACGTATTTCTATCCTTGGCACCTCTTTCAAGAATAGCAAGTGCCAGCTGTTCTTCTGGCCACCAAGACAGTGCATAGAATAGCTTCCCACCCCCAAAATAAATAAATAAGAAATAAATAACAGTGACAGGAAGTAAAATCTAAGCTGAGATGGGAACAACCCACCAAAAAAAGTTTCTGTTTGTACCTCCAACTAGCACATCGGTGCTTCTGGCTCACACTTGATCCAAAACATCATGCCGCTCCTAATCTTTCCTGAAAATACAAACAAAACTGAAAAAAAAAATTCTAATAGCCTGACTGTGTTATCTGAGGGCTTGGAGGGATTTCAGTATGTTTCTTAGGGTGCCAGAAAATATCAATATCCTATAAATCTCAGTAGAAATGTGCTGGTTCCTATCCAAACCCTGTTGGTTTCATGAAACAGTTTTTAAAATACTTTGCTATTATATAATAATTAAAATCCAGTTAATGGGGGAAAAACAGCTTTTTAAAAAAATGAGAGCATGTGGGAAAGACCTAGATAAAGATGCCCGTGTATATATAGGTTTTCTCTTACTCAACATAAACATGGCACTGATAAAAATAGAGAATAGCATCATGTTTAGTTAAACCTTAAAATACTTATCTATTATTATAAGTTCTCCATAAATATTTAATAAGCTTTCTGGTTCTCCTTTTATAAATATTATTTTTCATACTTTTTTATCTTTTTGATTTAAAATAGACTCATAAATACATTAGCATAACATTGAAAAGAGTCTATTTTTACTGAACTCCTACAGTCTGTCAGTAAAAAAAAGAAAAAAAATTAAGTTAAACTTCCCTGTTGGTTTTAAGTTTTACATTGGAAGTGCATCCTCTTTTAGTGATTTTGATAAAATCCCATTAAACACATTGCAATATTTATTGAAATTAACATGTGAACTGATAAACATTTTGCAGCTTTCCTATCTCTGATTCTGTATGATTTTGGTAGAATGCCTGTCATTCAATGTCAGTCTTAAATTGACTGAAGATAATGAGGATATTCTTTCCAGTTTTACTAATTCTTGGTTATGTTTCAGTGCCTACTTACTATATTAAAGGAATACGTAAAATACGGAGATACATCTGAACAAGTGAGCCAGTGGCCCAATAATATGAACAGCCCCTTAAGGAATGATTGTACTACTCACTTACTATGTTTTAAACTTCATTCTAATTTAAGACTTATTCGGGAAAACAGGAGAATGAATCAAAATTCTTATTGCACACATGGGATTAAAATTAGACTGTACATTTAAAAATCTGCATAGTGTCTGAGTCTTCACAAATGTGGGCTTTTCATTCCTGTCTACCAGATTGCTATTTTTTTTCTTATTGTTTTATTTTCTTAAAAGTTACCCAATTTCTTCATTCAAAGGAGTCAGGCATTGATTCATCCAATACCCATTTCATTCTTCTCTTAAAGACGTTTATTCATCGCATATGTAACGCCCTGTTCCTTTCCCTCATAGTTAAAAGCTTGCCTGTTTCTCAATTTGGTTTTATAAAAGCTATCATATTACATTTGGAAAGTAAAGGATCCTCCACTTAAGCCCTTTTACTCTCATCAGTGATGTGTGTCCACCACCCCCTACCAAGCCTCCTCTCAAAATAGTCACATTTTTAAAGCTTGTATTCTTGAAATTTGCAAGCCTGTAAGCTTCAAAAGTTGAAGCAATTGGTTTAAAGTGTCTCTAAAATTATAAATGCAAAAGTGATATTCATGTCTGGTACTACAATAAATGTCAACTGTCAGATGGTGGTCTGACTGAACATCATACAAACCTGGCCTATATAGGAACATGCATGGTTTTAAGACACTTGAGCCACAGGCTTAGCATCTTGCATTCAAGGAGGTTTACGTGACCTTCTTTAAACATCATATGGGATGTATTTTTAGTGTCAATTTCTCCTTAGCAAAAATATTTTGAAAATGAAGCAGTTTGAGATTGACTTGAATTTACTAAATCCATATACTTTTGAATTCTGATTTCTTTTTTCTTTTTCCTTTTTTTTTTTCCTGGAGTGACAGATTAAGACTAGGAGAGTCCTCTTTTGTTAATAGCTCAAGGCTTAAGCTTTGAAAACCTGGAAATAAGATTTTGGTTTTTTGTTAGCTTCGTTTTGTTTTTGGTACACAACATTTTTGTTTTTCACACTGTTCTTTGCTTCTGCTCCAGAGGTTCTTTGTCATAGAGATAAGACACTTGTATCTCTGAGGAATGAGACTTATCACCTCTGGAATTCATTCTGTAGATACAGCATCAAAAAACTCCTCTCTAGTTTCTTGGTTGAGAATGTCAGAATAATTATACTGTATCCGATTTTCCAATACTTTTGTAATTTAAGAAGTATTTAGCACCTAGTAGTTAACAGACATATTAGCCACAGTATCTCTAAGTTTATAACTACACTCTGCTTTATTCATTCAAGGACACTAAAAGTCAAATGACTTAAGAGATTTGCTCCAGAATAGCTACTAATAAATAGCTACTAACAGGAAAACAAAGCTTTGAGGGGCAGCTGGGTAGCTCAATCGGTTAAGCATCCCATTTCGGCTCAGGTCATGACCTTACAGTTTGTGAGTTTGAGCCCCACATCGGGCTCTCTGCTATTGGCCAAAGTCCCCACTTTGGATCCTCTCTACGCCCACCCCGTCCCTCCCCTGCTTGTGCTCTGTCTCTCAAAAATAGATAAAAACATTAAAAGAAAGAAAAACAAGGTTTTGAATACATACCTAGTTTTAAAGACTATATATTTTTAAATCTAAATTTAGTATGGAAAGGGGACTGGATTTAAGGGTAGGTGGTTATAGAGACTTCAGCCATCCAGCAGTAATTCAGATTATGTAAGACATACACTAATCCATTAGTGTTTATTAAAATAAAATAAAGACTTTGAAATATAGTTGAAATGTAATTTATGACAAGTTTCCATTTTAATAGCAGAGGTAGAAAAAATATTTTACCATAAAATTCTGGAAGTAGAATTAAGTATTTTGTGGTAAATCCTGGGCTAGTTTAGCCATAATTATCTGTTCAATTGTGGCAAATATGAGGTCTGGCTGCAGTTTTTTGTAAGAAGAGTTTCTTCCTTAAAAGGGAATTTTAGGAAGACAGTGTTTTTTCTTCAACTGAGAAATAGATCTGAATAATCAGGCTTTTGTCTTCCTCAGAAAGATATAACTTGAGACCAAAATCTTTTACTGGCATTGTCTCTTCTGTTGGAATCTCAAGGTATACTTAACCTAAGCATGTCACATATTTCTCAGAAGTTTCTTTGTCTTACATGTAATTTCATGGATATTATTTTCTCAACTATTGGGGCAAGAATACCAAGACCATGTTATATGTATTTCCAAGTTAGAAGTTTAAGCATGTCATGAGACTTTTTATACTCTTAATACTATTCCAAAAATGTTTCTGAGCTATTCAGTATTCTGTGCCAAAAAAGAAAAAAAAAGCCTCTTCCTTAGGTATATGTTTAATGGAAACGAGTTTTGTCATAAATAAGAAATGACACATTGGCTTTAATGTGAATATATGAAAACAAAGATTATCGGTATTGAAATAAAGTTTGAAATTTGAAGCATTATAAAATAAAGCTAAAATTTGAAATTTTGGAATTGGGTTTTCACTTCTCATTCCAATATGCTAAATGTATCTTGTAAATAATTTGTGGCTTTTCACTTAAGGATGTATCTTATATTTCAAAAATCATGAGCTTTTGTTTGAGATGTCATCACCTCACATGGATTCCTGAAACTCAGTTCACAAGCCATGATCATTCTGTTTGTTCAAGGATGTAGAAAGAAGACAGCTTGATTTTGTAAAGCTAGACTGCTGAGCAGTAAAATAGCTATGCTTTAGCTCATGATTGTATCTAAATGGAATCAGCAGTGAGAGAATAAGCAAATCAAACTATGTCCAAAAGGACCCCTCAAAAATGTTCACTTCCGGGCAGCCTTAGAATACAATGTAAAGTCATTACTATAAAGGCCTGGTATATATCCTAGGGGCAGGTATTGTTGATTGTCCCTTCCTATTGCACATGATGACATAAGGAACTCACAACATGTTCATTAAGCTGCATGTATGGTACCTCTCAGACGTTAATGTAGGAAGATTAAAGGCAGTTTGAGAATAAAGTGAAATCAGAGTTCGAAGACCTTTGGCTTTACAGTCTCACAATATGGTATTGGAAAATCAAAGCTACTGTTAGCCATGTTTTGGCATACTTGTATGTTTAATAGGAACATTTTCCCCCATTACATATCACACTATTATTCATCAGTCAGTCTCATCAGCATTACCTTGCTTACCTGCTGATTTATTAACTACATAAAACAATTGATATATTTAGAATGTTTCAAAGGAACACTTGAGGTTAACTCAATTTACCTGGATTGTATCTTACCTATTCTAAACATCCATAGAATAGGAGGGGATCCAGTGAAATCTAGAATGAACTTAATTTTTACAGATATAAAAGTACACAGAAGTGTAGTAGGAAGAATTGAATCCTTAGTTTAAACATGTCACATCTTCAAGTTAGTGGGAATTGAGACTCTTTTTAAGTATAAAAAGCGTACTTTAGATATGCTAGATTACATGGAAAAATTACCTGGAAAAAAAGTGACCGGACCAGCATTTGATATTTTTGGTTGTTTTTTTTTTTTTTTTAACGTTTTTTATTTATTTTTGGGACAGAGAGAGACAGAGCATGAACGCGGGAGGGGCAGAGAGAGAGGGAGACACAGAATCGGAAACAGGCTCCAGGCTCTGAGCCATCAGCCCAGAGCCTGACGCGGGGCTCGAACTCACGGACCGCGAGATCATGACCTGGCCGAAGTCGGACGCTTAACCGACTGCGCCACCCAGGCGCCCCATTTTTGTTTTTTTTTTTTAATTTTAGCCATTTTAATAGGTATGTAGTGCTACTCATTGCTGTTTTAACTTATAATACCATGACCTGCAGTGTGGGCCATCTTTTCATCTGCTTATTGCCATCTGTCTATGTAATTTTTCCCATACAATCTTGAGGAAGTCAGTGACCTACTCTGGATCCTGGAAAGTTGGACAAGCAAAGAAATTCCTATATAGAAAAGTGAGATGCCAAGACATTCATGAAGATAATGAAGGATGTTTAAAACTATTTTAAAGTATAAAAATTAAATTGTAAATATTGGATTACTAATCCCTGAATGTGGGAATATTGTAATCAGTAATTGTAATTTATTAGACTAATTCTTTGAAAACCTGGGGCCCAATAGTCTTTCTCTATACCTTGTCTGTGTGATACTAATATCCACACGTCCCTTGCTCATTTGTATAACTGGATCCAGCTCTGACTTTTACCCCTCTTTTTTCTCATATTATAATCTTGTATTCCATTGGTTTTTTTTTCACAGTCTCAAAATTATCAGTTATTGGAAGTATAGATTATGATCATACAGTTTACCTTTTTGCGTATAAAAAGAAAGGTAAACATTTCCACTTCCTACAGTAACAATAGTCCACAGTGGAGCAGCTGATGATGCTGCCACATGCTGGGAAAAATATTTCACTGACAGATTTTGTCATCTGGATTATTGCAAATGACAATGAGGCAATTGGTCTGGTAAGTTTCCAAATACATTTCTGACAAAGCCAATCATGTGAATATGTCAAATCACTTGTGCACTATTTTAACTTAGATCCCAATCCTAAAATGTATTTCCACCATTAGGATTTTGTAGTATATACACAGCTAGTGAATAATGATTCTGAATAAAGATTAATGGAACTGTTGGGAAAGCTTATTCACTATAACATGCTGTTACTTATTGATGAACTTTGGTCAACTTACCTTCTGCCAACTATTAGTGAAATTGCTCTTTAGTGAAATTTATTACCCAAATCACTTTTTCTATTTCAGTTTAATTTCTAATTCTGTCAGAATATTAATGTTTGGTCCCTTTAAGGGATGTTTTCTCAATCTTATGTCCTGATTTACTGCCATTGAGGTTGGGTTCACTTCCCAGTATACTTTTTTTCCAGACAGTGCAGACATGGGAGTTGTTGACAAGATGATGGTGTATTCATTGTGGTAAACAGTACCTCTAGGAGTCTGGAAAGGGAACATAACAGCTGATTTATTCTCGCACCTATAAAATATGTCAATTAAAGATACCTGGTGCAGCTGCATAGGTAGAGAAAATAAAGTTTAACAGAACTAAGGTTGAAGTACAGGGAAGCACAGAACTGAACAATAGAAAAAATAAAGAAGCCTGTGAAACCATTAGAATAAATAAACCTAAATACCTACCTATTTTTAACAGGTTGTTGAAAATTTAATGCATAAAACACAAAACAAGTAGATCATTGAACTCAAATTTCAAGTGGATATAAGTTCAGTTTGTTTTGCTGTTATGTATCCATATGCTATAATCTCACTTTAGCTACCTACCCTTAAAAAATATACTTGGTATGTTTTTATATTTTACTGTTTTTTTTTTCTCTTAGAAAGGAATATCTCCTCTCTTTTCTTCTGAGAGCTCTAAATTTCATTCTACTTAATCCATAATTGTTCCTTGCTTCCATAGAAGCATGTTCTAATCTCACTTTGAACACCTTTGATAGTGTATCATGTTGTGTACCTTTGTCCCTCGTTTGACTATTAATTTCTTTCTTTTTCAATATATGAAATTGATTGTCAAATTGGTTTCCATACAACACCCAGTGCTCATCCCAATAGGTGCCCTCCTCAATACCCATCACCCACCCTCCCCTCCCTCCCACCCCCCATCAACCCTCAGTTTGTTCTCAGTTTTTAAGAGTCTCTCATGCTTTAGCTCTCTCCCACTCTAACCTCTTTTTTTTTTCCTTCCCCTCCCCCATGGGTTTCTGTTAAGTTTCTCAGGATCCACATAAGAGTGAAACATATGGTATCTGTCTTTCTCAGTATGGCTTATTTCACTATTAATTTCTCAAGAGCCAGTCCTTGTCCTATTTATATTTACATTCCAGTTTTCCTCTACCAACTAATACAAGTCAGATTTAAAAACAAAATCCTCCAGTAATTTAGTTCCATTCCTTCTGTAAGGGCATGGGGGTGGAAATTGTGAATATAATCTTACAGAAGAATAGCCTATGATGTTGTTTTTTTTTTTTAATAATATCCTATCATGTACAAACACAGACAAATGAGTAGGTAGAGTCAGAAGTCACTGTGAATTTTGTCTCTTGGCCTCAGCCTTTACAGAAATTCGGACTGTGTTATATAATATACAGTGAAGCCATTTAGAAAACACCACTGGTATGATTTCTAACCACAACCTTTGACTCCAGGCAACATGCCCAAGACCTGCTATGAATTAACAGTGAGTTAACTCAGTACTGTACTATTAGGGAACGAATTTTTAGGATCTGAGCAGAAAGACTTCTCAGAAATTCTAATTCCTTACTAAGTGGAAAAAATAAGGAGAAAAAGTATTTTAAATAAATTAAAGTCTTGTGAGCGGATATGAATAAAGCATTGACTAACCTTCTGATTCTCCCAGCAAGATTTCTGTGAGTCCCAAACTTCTTTTGGAAAAGCTAATTTTTTCTAGTGACTTAGCATAAGGGAATTAAACCATTACAGATAATGTCTTAATTTAGAAAACAGTATTGTTACTTTTATACTGTTTTAGACTAAAAATGCTAGTATAATGGTAGGGACTTGTTTTAGGAAAATTCACATGGACAGTGGAAAAGAAACTCTGCAAAGAGGGAAAAGCAGAGTTTCCAACCCTTCTTCTTGCCACCTTCAAAACTGAGGTGATATAATTGAACAATTAATTATGACAGTGTCCCCAGTTTTACTGGAAATAAATCTTGTGTGGCTAGGTTCTCTATTTTTCTTTATTTTCATATCTCGTAAGTGCTGCAAGCTAAAAACAGGTGGTAGTAACATTATTAAAAAAAATGATTTTGGCCACTGAACCATTGGCATATTTAGCATTATAGACTATGTAATCTCTACAAAACACTCATCACATAAATGAGGAAATATTCCCTTATTTTTTTCCCTATGTCTTCTGAGTGGAAATCTTGGTATCAATTGTTATATCTTTAGTTCTCACACAGGGTTTCTAATTCCTGTAAAGCTGTTACTGAGAGACAGGAATTAATTAACCCCTTGGATTAATAATTGGGTGAGATGAAAATATTTACAACTCCACTTTGTCTATTTAAGAGACTGCCACTGTATTTATTAGAAGGATCAGGTGTTGGCTCTCATTTCCTGCCTGCTAACTGACCCCAGAGAGGCCAAGCTAAGATGGTCAGATCCTTCTCAGCCTCTTGGGTATACAAAGAGGACACAGTAATATTGGAGTGGGGGAGGAAGGAAGGTGCAAATGATTAATATGCCCTTCCCTCAAACCACAGCGTCTTTTGCTATTGAACATTTTGGCTTTGTTCTATTAATAAATCTTTTAGAGAGGGGAAGGATATCTAATGCTTACTGAACTCATACGGTTATTCAGCCATGGCATAAAACAGATGAAAGAAAATGGTAGGCTGATTCATTATAGCAATATCAAATGACTGTTTTAATTCTCTAGTGTTGTGTAACAAACTATTCTAAAACTTTAGTGGGTTAAAACAACTATAATCATTTATTATTCTCATGAAATTTGCAATTTGGTCAGGACTTAGTGGGAAAAGTTCATTTCTGCTCTGTTTACGTTAGCTGGGGTTGCTTAACTGAAAAGCAAAAGATCTACTTCCAAGATGATTCACTAACATGGTTGCCAGTTAGTGTATGTAGGATGTGGTTGGGAACTCAGCTCGGACTGAAGTTTGAGGGTCTCAGCTATTGTTTTATGGGTCTTGCTTTGTGGTCTGGGCTTTCTCACATTATCAAATCCGTATTTCAACATCACCCATCCTAAGAAAGAGTCAGCAAAAGCTCTATCACTTTCTATGACCTAACTTCATAAGTTCCAATAGTCACTTCCAGTCTACTTTAATAGTTGATGCAATTGTAAAAACTCTCCCAGTTTCAGCAAGAGGAGAGATAGAATACAGTAACAAGATTCTGGAAGAGTCTCTGGAAAGGGAAATATTGTAAGGTTATTTTTAGAAAAAGAAATATGATTCTACTGGGAGTGGTGTAAGGGATAGATATTAGAATTTAAATAATCATGGTACCTGATTAAGTGGTCTGGGTCCCTGAGTCCAGCAGCGGACCTGGAGTTTGGCATGGAAGATGGAACTGAAGTACAGGAGTATAGCTACAAACTAAAATTCACAAGGATGACCTGGAACTAACACCAGTCTCTCTCCAGAACTTGGATCTGTCTCTCACTGCTTCCAGGCCTCCAAATTTGATGGTGCAGGTGAAATGCAGAAATGGTGATGCACTGTGCCAAGGACCGGTACCCAAACTGGTCCAGGAATTAGAAAAACTGAAGGAGGCAGAATAACCAGTATGAATTGGAACAGTTAATGACACAGCTGCTATTTCACTGCAACAAAGCGCTACAGTATATCCCACACAAGGTACATGAGCTACAGCATCCTTCTGAGTGAAAACATGTCTGTTGTTTCAATTCCACATTCCACATTCCACATTCCACATCTCACAATAATGTTCTTGTAGCCAACTCTAACTCAGAACCATCCAGAGAGGACAACTGTAGTTCCATCTTAACTAAAATGATACAATACAAAGCTGGTATAGCCTAAAATATGGTCCATTTTCATGAGTGTGCCATGTGCACTTAAAAAGAGGCTATATTAAGGGTTCCTGGGTGCTTAGTTGGTTAAGGGTCCAACTCTTAATTTTGGCTCAGGCTGTGATCTCATCTCTCTCTCCCTCTCCATCTCCCTCTCCGCCCCTTCCTCTGCTTGTTCTCTATTTCTTTCTCTCTCCCTCTCAAAATAAATAAACATTTAAAAAATAGGTTATATTACAACGTGATGGAGCTAGAGAGTATAACGCTAAGTGAAATCAATCAGTCAGAGAAAGACAACCACCATAAGAGTTTACTCATATGTGGAATTGAAGAAACAAAACAAATGAGCAAAGAAAATAAGACAAACTAAGAAAAAGAGTCTTAACTATAGAGACAAACTAATGGTTACTAGAAGGGAGGTTGGTGGGGGATGAGTGAAATACGGAAGGGGATTAAGAGTACACTCATCATGATGAGCACCAAGTAATGTATAGAATTGTAGAATCACTATATTGTACACTTGAAATGAATATAACACTATTAACTATACTGGAATTATTTTTTTAATAAAATAAAATAATTTAATAATAGGCTATATTGTTTGTATTCATGATTAGTTATATGAGTCTCCTTTATTCATTATGTTGTAGTTTTTCTCTAAGATTATTGACTTGCTGAAACTTGAGAGAATGTATCATGTCAATCTATGTATTACTGTTTCTGCTGGCATGGTTTGTTTTCTGCTTTGAACAAAAGCTGCTGGTTGTTATTGGATATAAATATACCTGTATTGTAAATGTAGTCTTTAATGTTGTAATGTATCCTTCTTTGTTTTTTTTAATGTTTATTTTTATATTTTGAGATAGAATAGGAATGCACATGAGCAGGGGAGGGACAGAGAGAGTGGGAGAGAGAGAAGGAATTCTCAAAGTGGCTCTGTGCTGTCAGCTCAAAGCCTAATCTGGGGCTTGATCTCAGAACTGTGAGATCATGACCTGAGCTGAAATCAAAAGTTGGATGTTTAAGTGAGTGAGCCACCCAGGCGCACCCCCTTGTTTCTTTTAATAGTTTTTGTCTGATTTCTGTCTTAACAGATATCAATTTCATCTTTCTCTTGGCATTTCCCTTGGATGTCTTTTTTTCATCTTTTACATTTCTAATTCTTCCAAATATCTTTAAGTGAGATTCATATAAATGGCAGAATGTTGAATTAGCTTTGTTAACCAATCACCAATCAGAAATTGTGTTGTGTTAGGTGAGTTAAGCCAACTTATATTGTTATATGTGGTCATTTATATCATATTGCTTTCTTTTCTTTTGTCTCCCCAGAATCTAAGTTAAAGTAATAGCCTTTTTATCCCAGTTAATACCTACATATATCCTCCCTTCTTCCTCCAATTCTAACAAATTTAGCATATGCACATTGGCAAAGTATACAGTATTGCTAGCCATAATTTAGTCTTAGGTAAACAGCTAAATATATATTTAATACCATCCCTTTTTAATGTCAGTGTATCCTGATTTTTTTTCTTTTTTTGGCTTATGTTTGTAGATGTTTCACTAAGGAATTATGGGAATGTCTCTATATTCTATTCAGTTTATCTGAAGCTTCCTCATTAAAAAGTTTCTTTCGACTAGATAAAAAGTATGGCTGACAATTTCTTGAATTATCATAAATGTTATTTCAATATCTTGTACTATAAAGTGTTGCTGCTGAAAAATATGACAATTTGAAGTTCTTTCAGTTATAAATGACTTAATCTTTATACATGAATGCCTTAAGGATTTTTTTCATTTTTTTTCAAAATCTCATAGTTTGACAAGTTTGACTTGTCTTAGAAATCTAGGTTGATTTAGCAGTGCTCTCTGAGTATGTAGCCTCCAGTTATCTTTTAGGTCAGGAAGTTTTTCTGGAGTTCTACTTTTGTTATGTTTCATTTTTTGAGTGTTTTGTTCTTCAGGATTTCTGTCTGTATCTCTCTCGCTCTTTCTCCCCCCTCCCCCCACCCCGTATATGTATTTTTTCTATAAATATATGTAGTGTTTATATAATCTTTATCTTCTATATCTAAATTATATTGTTTTCATTTTTAAACTTTCATAACTTCAATCTTTCTTCTTTCAATAACGTCCTTTTATTTACTGTTTTTTGCAATTTAGCTTTAATTTATGAAATGAATTTTTAATTTATTTTGATTACTCCTTTTATCAAATCTTTTCCTCTAATCTCTTTTCTGAATTGTGATGTTCTTTCATAGCATCTATCATTTTTTAAATTTTTATTTAATCACACTGTGCTTATCACAAGTGCACTCCTTAATCCCCATTACCATTTAACCCATTCCCCCAACCCCTCTCTCCTTTGGTAACCATCAGTTTATTCTCTATAGTTAAGAACCTTTTTCTTGGTTTCTCTCTTTTTCCCCCTTTGTTCATTGGTTGTGTTTCTTAAATTCCACATATGGATGAAATCATATCATATTTGTATCTGACTTATTTTGCTTGGCATTATACTCTCTACTTCCATCCATGTCATTGCAGTGGCAAGATTGCATTCTTTTTTATGGCTGAGTAGTATTTCATTGTATATATATATATATATATATATATATATATATATATATGCCACCTCTTTATCCATTAATCAATCGGTGGACACTTGGGCAGCTCCTGTATCTTGGCTATTGTAAATAACACTGCTATAAACATAGTTGTGTGTGTATCACTGTGAATTATTATTTTTATGTTCTATGGGTAAATATGTGGTAGTATCTTTGCAGAATTGTAGGGTAGTTACATTTTTAACTTTTTGAAGAACCTCCATACCATACTGTTTTCCAGAGTGGATGTACCAGTTTGTATCCCCATCAGTAATGCAAAAGTGTTCCTTTTTCTCCACAACCTCACCAGCACCTATTGTTTATTATGTTGTTGATTTTAGCCATCATGACAGGTGTGAGGTGATGACTCCTTTACTTTTAATTTGCATTTCCCTGGAGATGAGTGATGTTGAGCCTCTTTTCATATGATGGCCTCTCTCTATGTTGTCTTGGGAGAAATACCTGTTCATATCTTCTGCCCATTTTTTCATTTATTTGTTCCTTGGTTGTTGAGTTTTATAAGTTCTTTATATATTTGCATACTCTTTATCAGATATGTCATTTGCAAATATCTTTTTCTATTCCAGAGGTTACCTTTTAGTTTCATTGATTTTTTTCCTTTTCTGTGCAGAAAGTTTTAATTTTGATTAAGTCTCAATAGTTTATTTTTGGTTTTATTTCCTTTGCCTTGATGGAAGTATCTAGGAAAAAATGTTGCAGCTGATGTCAGAGAAATTAGTGCCTGTGCAATAGACAAAATACATTCTAGGATTTTTTTTTGGTTTCATGTCTCTCATCTTTAGGTCTTTAATCCATTTTTGACTTTATTTTTGTGTATGGTGTAAGAAAGTGGCCCACTCTCATTCTTTTACATGTTGTTTTCCAGTTTTCCCAACATCATTTGTTGAATAGACAATATTCTTTCCCATTGGATATTCTTTCCTGCTTTGTCAAAGATTAATTGACTATTTAGTTGCAGGTTCATTTATGGGTTTTTTTATTTTGTTCCATGAATTTATGTGTCTATTTTTGTGCTAGTATTACATTGGTTTGATCACTACAGCTTTGTAATAGAACTTGAAGTCCAGAATTGTAATGTCTCCAGCTTTGCTTTTCTTTTTTCAAGATTGCTTTGGCTATTCAGGGTCTTTAGTGGTTCCATACAAATGGTTTGTTCTAGCTCTGTGAAAAATGCTGTTGATATTTTGATAGGGATTGCATTGGATGTGGAGATTGCTTTGAGTACTAGGGTAGACATTATAACAATATTTGTCACTCCAATTCATGAGCATGGAATGTCTTTTCATTTCTTTGTGTCATCTTCAACTTCTTGCATCAGTATTTTATAGTTCTAAGTACAGGTCTTTCACCTCTTTGGTTAGGTTTATTCCTAGATGTCTTATTATTTTTGGTACAATTTCAGTGGGATTGTTTTCTTAATTCTTTCTGCTGTTTCATTATTGTTGTATAGAAATGTAACAGATTTTTGTAGATTGATTTTGCATCCTGCCACTTTACTGAATTTATCAGTTATTGCCATTTTTTGGTGGAGTCTTTTAGATTTTCTATATATTGCATCATGTCATCTGCATACAGTGAAAGTTTATTTCTTCATTGCCAATTGTGTTTCTTTCTTTCATTTCTTGTCTGGTTGCTGTGACTGGGCCTTCTAGTACTATGTTGAATGAGAATAGTGAGAGTGGATATCCTTGTCTTGTTCCCGACCTTAGGGGAAAAGCTCTCAATTTTTCCCCACTGAGGATGCTGTTATCTGTGGGTTTTTCCTTTATTGCCTATATTATGTTGATATATGTTCCCTCTCAACTTATTTTGTTGAGGGTTTTTATCACGACTGGATGTTATTCTTTTTCAAATGGTTTCTCTGCGTCTATCAAAATGATCATATGGTTCTTAACCATTCTCGTACTGATGTGATGTGCCAGGTTAATTGATTTGTGAATATTGAACAACCCTTGCAACCCAAGAATAAATCCCGCTTGATCACGGTGGGTTATTTTCTTTAATGTGTTCTTGGATTTAGTTTGCTAATATTTTGTTGAGGACTATTGTATCTATGTTCATCAGAGATGCTGGCCTGTAGTTCTCTTTTTGTGGTGCCTTTACCTGGTTTTGGTATCAGAGTAATATGGGTCTTATAGAATGAAATGGGAAGTTTTCTTTCCTTTTCAATTTTTTGAACAGTTGGAAAAGAATAGGCATTAACTCTTCTTCACATATTTGGTGGAATTTTCTGTGAAGCCATCATGTCTGTAGACTTTTGTTTGTTGGGAGATTTTTTATTACTGATTTAATTTCTTTGCTGGTTTTCAGTCTGTTAAAGTTTACCATTTCTTCCTGTTTCATTTCTGGTAGTTAAAAAGTTTGTAAGAATTTATTCATTTTTTTTTTTAGTTTTCTAATTTGTTGGCATAGAGTTTTTACAATATTCTCTTATAATTGTATTTTTTTGTGGTGGTTATTTATGTGGGTCCCTTATCTCTCTCTCTCTCTCTCTCTCTCTCTCTCTCTCTCTCTCTCTCTCTCTTTAATTCTGGCTAGAGGTTTATCAATTTTATTTTTTAAGCCAGTTCCTGGTTGATCTGTTATTTCTTTTATTTGTATATCATTTATTTCTGCCAATATCTTTAATATTTCTTTCTGCTGGTCTTAGGTTTTGTGCATTGTTTTTTTTCTAGCTTCTTTAGGTGTAAGGTTAGGTTGTTGGAGATTTTTCTTGCTTCTTGATGTAGGCCTATATTGCTATAAACTTCCCTCTTAGAACCATTTTTTTGGTGCTTCCCAAAGGTTTCGAACCATTGTGTTTTCATTTTCATTTGTTTCTCTATGACTTTTAATTTCTTTACTCGATTTCCTGGTTGACCCATTCATCATTTAGTAGCATGTTATTTAACTTCCATGTATTTGTGGTCTTTACAGATTTTTTCTCATGATTGACTTATAGTTTCAGAATGTTGTGATCAGAAAAGATGCACGTTATGACTTTGATCTCTTCTAATTTCTTGAGACTTGTTTTGTTGCCCAATATGTGATTTATTTAGATAATCTTCCATGTGCAGTTAAAAAGAATGTGTTCTCTGCTGTTTTAGAGTTGAATGTTTTGAATATATCTGTTAAATCCATCTGGTCCAATATGTCATTCAAAACCTTTGTTTCTTTGTTGTTTTTCTGTTTGGAGGATCTATCCATTGATGTATGTGAGGTGTTAAAGTCCCCTTCTATTATTGTATTATTATTGATGAGTTCCTTTATGCTTTTATTAACTGTTCTATGTATTTGAGTTCTTCCATGTTGGGTGCATAAATATTTACAATTGTTCTATCTTTTGGATTGTTTCCTTTATTATGATACAGTGTCATTAGTTGTCTCATGTTACAGTCTTTGTTTTAAAGTCTAGTTGGTCCAATATAAGCAATTTCTACTCTTTTGACATCCGTTGGCATGGTAGATGTTTCTCTATTCCCTCACTTTGAATCTGCAGGTGATGTAAAGATGTCTAAAATGAGTCTCTTGTAGGCAGTATATAGATTAGTCGTGTGTGTGTGTTTATTCCATTCTGTCACCCTGTGTCCTAATATTGAGCATTTAATCCATTTAGATTCAAAGTAATTATTGATATATATTTTATTTCTTGTTTCGTGGTTGTTTCTGGAGATCATTTCTGATCATCTCTTGTCTTTCATAGTTTGCTGGGTTTTTTTCTTTTGTGATATATTTGGATTTTTTTCTCTTTATTCTTTGCATATTTATTAGCAGTTTTGGACTTGTGATGACTGTTAAGTTTGTGTGTGACATCACCTGCATATAGCAGTCTATGTTAAGTTGATGGCCATTGAAATTTGAACCCATTGTTTACTCCTCTCTTCCCTACGTTCCAGTAATATGGTGTCATGTTTTACATACTTTTATGTTGTATGTTCCTTGACTGGTTTTTACAGAAATATTAATTTTTACTGCTTTTGTCCTTCATACTTTAATAGTGTCAGTTTTCATCTTTCCTTTTCACTTACTCTTCCCTTTAATATTTCTTGCAGGGCAGGGTTAGTTTTGTTTGCCTAATAAACGTTTTATCTCTCCTTATGTTATGAAGGATAGCCTTGCTGGGAAAAATATTGTTGGCTGCAGATTTTTCCCATTCACCCCTTTCAATGAATATATCATGCCACTTCTTTTTAGCTTGAAAAGTTTCTGCTGCAAAATCTGCTATAGCTTTATGGGGTTTCCTTTGTATTTAACTTTCTTCTTTTATCTTGTTGCTTTTAATTTTTTTCTTTATCACTATATTTTGCCATTTTAATTCATATGTATTAGTGTGGGTCTGCTTTTGTTAATTTTGATGGGAGTTCTCTGCTTCCTTCATGTGAGTATCTGTTTTCTTCCCCAGATGAGGGAATTTTTCAGCTACTAATTCTTCAAACAAATTTGCTGGCCCCTTTTCTCTCTCTTCTTCTTCTTTTTTTTTTCAATATATGAAGTTTATTGTCAAATTGGTTTCCATACAACACCCAGTGCTCATCCCAAAAGGTGCCCTCCTCAATACCCA
Organism: Prionailurus bengalensis; assembly: GCF_016509475.1. Lineage (NCBI taxonomy): Eukaryota > Metazoa > Chordata > Mammalia > Carnivora > Felidae > Prionailurus > Prionailurus bengalensis. The sequence goes on along the minus strand of NC_057343.1, from coordinate 148,522,724 downwards.
TCACCCACCCTCCCCTCCCTCCCACCCCCCATCAACCCTCAGTTCTCAGTTTTTAAGAGTCTCTTATGCTTTAGCTCTCTTCCACTCTAACCTCTTTTTATTTTTTTCCTCCCCCTCCCCCATGGGTTTCTGTTAAGTTTCTCAGGATCCACATAAGAGTGAAACCATATGGTATCTGTCTTTCTCTTTATGGCTTATTTCACTTAGCATCACACTCTCCAGTTCCATCCACGTTGCTACAAAAGGCCATATTTCATTTTTTCTCATTGCCACGTAGTACTCCATTGTGTATATAAACCAGAATTTCTTTATCCATTCACCAGTTGATGGACATTTAGGTTCTTTCCATAATTTGGCTATTGTTGAGAGTGCTGCTATAAACATTGGGGTACAAGTGCCCCTATGCATCAGCACTCCTGTATCCCTTGGGTAAATTCCTAGCAGTGCTATTGCTGGGTCATAGGGTAGGTCTATTTTTAATTTTCTGAGGAACCTCCACACTGTTTTCCAGAGTGGCTGCACCAATCTGCATTCCCACCAACAGTGCAAGAGAGTTCCCGTTTCTCCACATCCTCACCAGCATCTATAGTCTCCTGATTTGTTCATTTTGGCCACTGACTGGTGTCAGATATCATCTCTCTCTTCTTCTTCTGGGACTCCTATAATATGAATGTTACTATGGTTGATGGAGTCACTGAGTTTCCTAAGTCTATTCCCATTTTGGATAATTCTTTTTTTCTTTCTTTTGTTCATCTTGATTACTCTCCCATACTCAGTCTTCTAGGCCATTAATCTGTTCCTCTTCTTCTTCCATCCTGCTGTTGATCCCATCAATCATATTTCTCACTTGACTTATTGATCACTTTATATATGCTATGTTATTCCTTATCTCTGTGTTAATAGTCTCACTGATATTCCCCACTTTCTTTTCAAGTCCAGTTAGTATCTTAATAATCATTGCTTTAAATTCACCATCAAGCATGTTACTTATATCTGCTTTGCTCACGTCTCTGGCCATGGACTTGTCCTGTTCTGACATTTGCGACAAATTCCTCTGTATTCTCATTTTGTCTAAGGCTTTTTACCTGAATGTCTATGTTAGGAAAATCAGCTATGTCTCTTCTTCTTGACGATAATGACTTTATAAGGAAGAGGTTTTATATATTTTTTAAATTTTTTAACATTTTTTTTTAAAATTTGAGAGACAAAGACAGCACGAGTGGGGGAGCAGAAGAAAGAGAGGGAGACACAGAATCTGAAACAGGCTCCAGGCTCTGAGCTATCAACACAGAACCCGAGACTGGGCTCGAACCCATGTACTGTGAGATCATGACCTGAGCCAAAATCAGACCCTTAACCAACTGAGCCACTCAGGTGCTCCTAAAGAAGAGGTTTTATAATGCCCTGTCAAGTAATGTCCCCTGTTTCCCAGGGCCGGGTGTTTCCAGGAGTGTCTCCAATGTGTGTGTCTCCCGAGAGATGTGTGCACTCTGCTGTTGTGTCATGTTAATGCCAGTCATGTACAGGGTCTCTCTTTGCCTAATGTGGGCACTGATAGGTCCCTGGCCTGAATGTGGCATGTTTTCACTGGTGTGCTCTGGCCTGCTTGTAAAATGAGAACTGTTGTCACTCCTTCTAATGAAACTGAGGCCTTCTGAAACTCCTGGGTCAGGAGACACAGGATTGGCAGGTTTTGAGGCCAGTTTTGTCAGGAGACCCACAGCACTGGGACTGAGGCAAAGATGACTGGGAATGGTGGTTTTTCCAGAGTTCCAGAGAGTGGAGTTTGGTATAAGCCAGTTAGGTAGTGAGTGTTGACACTGTACTGTTTCCCACAGGTGGCCTTGTGTGTTTTTTTTGTTTTTGTTTTTTGTTTTGTTTTGTTTTTTGGTGGATTGAAAGTTTATTTAACACCAGCGGGCTCAGAGGAGACTCTTTCTCCAAATATCTGAGCTCCGAATGCAAGTAGGAGGGGTAATTTATAGTTGTCAGCCTCCATATTTGGCAGGAGGGCTCATGTGCGCGCCTGGCAAACAGGGCAAGAACTCAGAAGAGGGGTTTCGAAGCCAGAGACCAGAGCTTGTTTTAGTCCCATCATCCATTTATGGTGTAAAACTTTATTCATTTTTCTCAACATTCCCCCCTTTGATGCCTTTTTAAAAATCTTTTATTAGGCATCACTTTTTAGTTCTAGGGTTGGTCCCCTGGGAGGGTTAAGATACGTGCTACAATTTGGGGAGCAACAGTGTTTTCAGTAAAACGGACCAGGGTATTTAATACACAGGGGCTGATGGTCATAAGTAAAATTAAGTAAAGGAGGGGCCCTACCAGGACAGGAAACCAGGATACCCAATCCATGAGATCCCATCCTTTCCATTGTTTGATATTTTCCTGTTGTCTACGTTGAATTCTTTCCTTGAGTTCCTTAACCTTAGTCCTGCCTATTCCTGATTGGTTTACAAAATAGCAACATTCTTCCCCCAGAAAGCTATAAGTCCCTCCTTTTTCTGAAGTGAGTAGGTCAAGGGCTCACCTAATTTGGAGAGGTGGCCTTGTGTTTATGCTGAAGGACAGGAGAGGGATATGGCACCTACCATTTCTTGCATTTCTAGAATGATATCTCTGTGAACACTGCTTCTCTGGGACATGATCTAAGATAAGCAACTAAACCTCCCCCCTGTATGCCCCAGGCACTGTTCAGATCACTGGTTGCACTAGTAGGTCTGTGGGCTATTTGCACTGCATTCTCTCCAAAAGCAGCCCCAGTGACTTCCAGGCTCTATCTGATCTAAATCTCCATTGACCTTTAAAACTCCAGGCTTCAAGCCCCACTGGTTGCAGGAGTTGACAAAGTACAGTCCCTCTCATTTCTGTAGCCAACTGCTATGGAAATTTGTTTTCCCCATGCAATCCCTTTGTGCTACTGTCTCTTACCCTTCTGTGCAAACACAGCTCCCTCCCCAGCACAGAAGCCATGATCTGTTTCTCTCCCAAGCCTCATCTCTGCCCTCCCTCTCTTCCATATGGCCTCCTTTCTACCTTTAGTTGTGGAGTTTGTTCTCCCTGTCTTCCGGTCAATTTCTAGGGTATTAATGGTGATTTCATAGTTATCTAGTTGTATTTGTGAGGCTGGGTGAGCCTAGGGTCCTCTTGCTCCACTGCTCTCTTCCTTCCTCTTAGCCTCTGTCATTTTTTCATCAGTTTGAAACACTAGGTTATGGTTTTCATCTCTTCTGTGAGCAGATAAGATGAGCAGATGAGTAGATCTGTCCAGTGGACTTGGATTGTTCATTGGAATGTTATCTTCTTTGTTCTCTTACTTTCTCATCATCAATTCTATATGTAGTTTGAAACTTTTCTGTTGCTTATTTGTTACGTGAAATTAATTTTTCTATACATTCAAGGTATTTGAGTGGCTCAGAAGAACCTTGCATTTTATAGGGGGAGAAATAAAATTAAATGCAGTGCACAGTCTTTTTTTTTTAATTTTTTTTTTCAACGTTTATTTATTTTTAGGACAGAGAGAGACAGAGCATGAACGGGGGAGGGGCAGAGAGAGAGGGAGACACAGAATCGGAAACAGGCTCCAGGCTCTGAGCCATCAGCCCATTGCCTTACGCGGGGCTCGAACTCACGGACCGCAAGATCGTGACCTGGCTGAAGTCGGACGCTTAACCGACTGCGCCACCCAGGTGGCCCTAGTGCACAGTCTTTTATAGGATCCAGAGACAGAAAAAGGATATTTGTTGAGAAATTAGTGATATCTGAGCAGGATCTTTAGTTCATTTAATATTATTAATATTGTGTTCTTAATAGTTGTATTATAGTTATGTAAGTTGTGAAAATAGTTTAAAGAGGCTTAAAAATATAAATGAACTCTGAAATACTGTGTCAACTTTTTTTCATTTTAATATTTTTTAGTTGAGATATAACTGACATACATGTATTAGTTTTGGATTACAACATGATTTAATATTTGTGTATATTGCAAAATTATTATCACAGTAAGTTCATTTAATATCTATTATCACACATAATTAGAAATTTTTGCATGTGTGTGATAAGATTTTTTAAAATATGTTGTCTTAGCAACTTTGAAATACACAATATAGTATTGTTAACTATGCTTCTCATGGTATATTGTGTTCTCAGGACTTATTTATCTTATAAGTGGTAACTTGTACCGTTTGAATAATTTCATCTACTCTGTCTGCCCCATCTCCCCAAACCCTGTTTCTGACAACCATCAATCTGTTCTCTGTATCTATGAATTCTGTTTTGTTTCATTAAGAGTCCATATGTAAGTGATTTCCTGCAATATTTGTCTTTCTCTGACTTCTTTCATTAAGCATGGTGCCCCGCCAAAGTTCATCCATGCTGTTGCAGGATCGCAAGATATCCTTCCATTTTATGTCTCAATAATACTCCACTGTATGTATACACCACATGTTATTTATCCATCTATCCTTTGATGGACACTTACATTGTTTCCATTTCTTGACTATTGTCAACAAGCTGCAACATACATGGGAATACGATTATCTCTTAAGATAGCAATTCCATATCTCTGGGGTAAATATCTAGAAATAGAATTGCTCCATCATGTGACCATTCTATTTTTAATTTTTTGAGGAACTTCCATACTGCTTTCCACAGTGGCTGCATCAATTTATATTCTTACCAACAGTGCACAAGGGTTTCTTTTTTACCACAATCTTACTATTTGTTAGTTATTATATTTTTTAATAACAGTCATTCTAACTGGTGACAGATAACATCTCATTGTGGTTTTGATTTCCATTTCCCTGATAATTAGTGACACTGAGCATCTTTTCAGGTACCTGTTGGCCATTTGTATATCTGGAAAAATGTTTATTCAGTTCCTCTGCACATTTTTATTGGATTTTTTTTCTTTTGAATTGTCTGAGTTCTTTATATATTTTGGATTTAACCCAATATTAAATATATGATTTGAAATATTTTCTCCTATTTACTGCATTGATTTTTCACTTTTTTAATCATTTCTTTGTCACACAAAATTTTTTTTTATTTGATACAGTTTTACTTGTTTATTTTTTCTTTTGTGGTGTTTTGTGTCAAATCCAAAAACAAATTGCCAAGATCAGTGTCAAGAAGATTTGTGTATGTTTCTACTGGGGTTTTATGATTTCACATCTTACATTCATATTTTTAATCCATTTTGAATTTATTTTTGTGTATGGTATAAGACAGGGATCCAGTTTCATTCCTTTGCATGTGACCATCTAGTTTTCTGAGCTCCATTTATTGAAGAGATTATTCTTTCCTCATTGTATATTTTTGACTCCTTTGTCATAAATGAATTGACTATTTAGGCATAGGCTTACTCCTGGGCTCGCTCCTCTGTTGTATTTATCTGTTTATCTGTTTTTATGCCAATGGCATACAGTTTTGATTACCATAACTTTGTAATATAGTTTGTAATTAAGAAATACAATGCCTGTAGCTTTGCTCATCTTTGTCAGATTTCCCTCAGCTCTTCGGGGTCTTTTGTGTTTCCATGCAATCTTAGGATTCTCCTATTACTGTGAAAGAAGACAGGAATTTTGTTTGGGATTGTATTGACTCTGTATGTTGCTTTGAATATTAAGAACATTTCAACAGCATTAATTCTTCCCATCTAAGATCTCTGAACATTTTTCCATTTATTTGTGTCATCTTCCTTTTCTTCCTTCGATGTCTTAGAGTTTGCAGTGTTCAAGTCTTTCACCTCCTTGGATAAATTTATTCCTAGGGATTTTATTCATAGCAACTTTCCTGTAAGTCTAAAATCCCTTCATAATAAAAAGTGAAAGTAAATAAAATCTCCACAATAATCCTGATGTTGCCTGGTTGATACTGGTACAGAGTAGATGTGTTAGGTACTCTTCTCTAACGATTCTCAATGATCCTTGCCTTCTCATATTTACACCTTTGTGGAGTCCCCTCCCCTGAGTGTATGCTATTTCCAGTGGTTTGTTTTTAATATATATAATATGGCAAAAGTGATGTGATTTCACCCAATATTCAATTATAGAACACTTTGATTTTCATCTTTCTGGTATTTTTCCATTCTTCTCACATGGTTGCTGTGATGGAGAGGACCACTAGAAGGGAAATGAGGGTGGTCTTTGGCCAACAGCCAGAAAACAGGATTTCATTCAACAGCCTGCAAAGAACAAAATCCTGCCAACAGACACTGAGTGAGCTTGGAAGGGGACCTGATCCTTTTGAACCTTGAAATGAATGCAGCCTCCTGAGACCATGAATCAGAGAGGTCATGCCTGATTTCCGACTCACAGAAAGTGTGAAATCATAAATGGGTGTGTTTTAAAGTGCTTGATTTTGGTGTATTTTTTTTTTCCCACAGCAACATATAATTAGATACAGTTAGGAAAAAAAGAAACAAGATAGAAATCTGAAAGCCAGAACTTGAATGTGAACTATTTACAATGGAAGGATGAAAATCAATAGAAGACTCGGGAAAAAAGCGGCGTTACCATGGGTGACATTTCAGAAGTATGGAAGGAAAGGAGGCAAAGTTCTAATCTCTCCCCACACCCAAAGCTTAAAGCTGATTCAACCAGACTTCAAAGAAATCACTATATATGATGTATACTTTAATACTTAAAAAATCATTTTTGAGTCATATTTAGAGTCTGAGTCATGTTCTGTTTTTACTTAAATGTTTGGGGGGTCACACATGCTTGGATTTTGAATACTAGTTCTGTGGTATGCACTTTGTAAATATGATTACAAAAATAAGCTGAAGAAGATGGGGAGAAAAAGAAAGTCTTTTTTCATCTTATGCATTATGCTTCTTAAATTCAGTTCCCTTAATTTTAACAATTGGGTTGATTGTCTTTTTTCAATTTTGGACTTTGTCTAATATGTCTGTATTGTTAGGATTCTTCTCCTTTTATCTCAAAAAAACAAATCACCTCTGCCAGGTTAATTAAGTTTCTGCCTTAATATGTAGACTCTGTATATACTGTTACTAATTTTAATTAAATAATGAATAAGCATAGCCATGATCATGGGAAAAACAACCCTCAAAACGCTATCAGTAAAAATACCATACTTAGAAAAATAATCTGGAACAGTTTTTACTTTCCCATGTAACATTAAACTTTGCTTATCACCAATTTTTCTCTATTTGTGCCCAACATATAATCCTAAACTGGGCTAACAATTTATATATCTATATCTCTATATCTAGATATAGATATATAAACACACACACACACACACACACACACACACACACATATATATATATGTCCATGTTTGTATATGTGTGTATATGTCTGTGTGTGTATATATGTGTGTGTGTGTACATGTACATAAACATACATTTACACACATATACACACACGCTCTTGGATAGTAGGGAAATGATAGAGGATACCTGGCTCTTTTGGAATAAAACTCTCACCAGTTTAGAAAGTCTCATTGAGGATAGGCATTTACATAGGTGGATATACAAAAGATAGTACACTTTACTCACCTCTTACTATAATCCTTCTTGTATCTTTTTACCCAAACCATAAATTCACCTCTTATAGGCACTCTACCCAGCATCAAATGTAACTCTCAAGGATGTTTAATGTTGTGCAGGTTTGTGTCATTCAATAATAAAATATACTTTTAAATTGAGCTACTGCAAAGAATATTTCATGCTTTTAGAACATTCATTTAAAAAATTAAGCTTCTAAAATTGAATCTGTCATCATTGTATTTTTTGGATAAGAAGTCACACTTCTTCAATTGCTGTGTGCTCTTTTCCTGTACTATTTAATTATCCATTGAAAACCAAAAAAAGTTACTATTATTTACTCATCCAAATTTAGCAAAAACTTCATATTTGTTCATATTTTCTCATCTGTTTTTTATTGTTTTGTACTTTGCCACACATTGTTTTTATTTCTAGGAAAAGCCTCCACTATTTCATTATCCTTTGTTTCAAGAGGACGTCACAGCACAAAATGGTCCAATCTTTAAGCCACAGCTAAGTAAATAGGTGTAGGGAGATGATCCATGCTGGTAAAGGGGATACATTTCTCATGAATTTGAACTTGAGACTCAGAAAATCAAGTTAATTCTGGACGGCAGTGTGAAAAGCAGTAATAAGTGCAGCCTCCTGAATCAGACTTGACTCAGTTTAGTTCTTTTCTTTGTCACATAATTGATGTCTGTTTCCACATATGTAAATCAGTAATAATAAAAGTACTTATCTCTTGGGATAATTACATAGGGTAAAATATCTGTGTGATGATTACATAGGGTAAAAGAGCTGTAGAGTACCTGGAAGTTATTACATACTCTATAACTGATGGTTGTTACTGTTACTTTTGTTTTGTTGTTGCTTAAGAATACTGTAGACCAAAAATTAGAGCAGGTGTACCTTCATTTACAGAAAATAAGAAATAACCAAATTGATGGTATTGGAGTCCTTGTCTTCTGTTGTCTTCGATGTCTAGTAAATTCCTCTGTTGGTGTCCCGTGAGCCACTCTGCTAGTCTCATAAGACTTTTTTGTGTGCTTAAGATTATCTTAAATAAATCTTTTCAAGCAGAAGAGACATACCTAAAATGATAAACTTAACATATACCCACAATAATATCTACATTATTCTTTTTTTAAGTTTATTTATTTTGAGAGAGAGGACACAAGTGGGGGAGAGGCATAGAGAGGGAGAGAGCGAAAGAGAGAATCCCAAGCAGGCTCTGTGCTGTCAGTGCGGAGCTGGATGTGGGGCTTCAACTCACAAACTGAGATCATGACCTGAGCTGAAACCAAGAGTTAGACACTTAAACATCTGAGCCACCCAGGCATCACATTAATTCATTTTTTTAATCCATCAACTAGCCTGTGACTTCTTACAACATTTTATTATATTTAAGGAAGACAAAACTATGAGACTATGTTACCCTTGTTCATGGCATTATTTGCTTTCCCTTAGATAATAAATATGCTCTTTATATTTAGATAATAGAATGACTTATTCTATTAACATTGAAATTTTATTGACCCTGTCTCAGTGGAGCAGCTAATGAATGGACACTTGTGATGGTGAGAAATTATGTCACAGTGCACATGATTTTGATAAACACATCATTTTAAACCTTTACTGTCTTTCCTTTGTTCTAGTTATAGTTGTAAGATGAGTATGAATATAAGTAGGAATTATGTCACAAAATGATTTATTTTTTTTACATTTTTATGTTTTGATTTTTTAAAATTTATTTTTAAATGTTTATTAATTTAGAAAGAGAAAGAGCATGAACTGGGGAGTGGCAGGGAGAGAGAGAGAATCTCATGCAGACTCCACACTGTCAGTACAGAGCCCCACACAGGGCTTGATCTCACAAACTGTGAGATCAGGACCTGAGCCAACACCAAGAGGCAGATGCTCAACCAACTTAGTCACCCAGGTGCCCCCAAGTTTCTACATTTTTAATCAGTTGTTTTCAACCAGTATTATTTTATTCATTTTTTTAAAATAATTAGACACCTAAAAATGAAAAATATCTTTATTCTCTCACAAAAAAGGGGGATGCTAGAACATATTGAGACGCTAAAACAATAGAATAGTATAGAATGACTTATGTGATGCTATATAGAGACATTTGTGAAATTTATTTCAAAATATGTTAATAGTAAAAAATAAACTCTTGGGGCGCCTGGGTGGCGCATTCGGTTAAGCGTCCGACTTCAGCCAGGTCACGATCTCACGGTCTGTGAGTTCGAGCCCCGCGTCGGGCTCTGGGCTGATGGCTCAGAGCCTGGAGCCTGTTTCCGATTCTGTGTCTCCCTCTCTCTCTGCCCCTCCCCCGTTCATGCTCTGTCTCTCTCTGTCCCCAAAATAAATAAACGTTGAAAAAAATTAAAATCTTAAAAAAAAATAAAGTAAACTCTTGTTTCTAAATGACTCATGCATGTAAGAAACCTGTAGATAATATTCTTGGTATATATATCATGTAGATACACATGTGTGACAGTATGTGTGATTATATTCCTCCAGAAGCTATCCTGAGAAAAGAATTTGAGTATATGTGGTAAATTTAAGGATGCATTACTTTTTTTTAGTATAATTTATGGTCAAATTGGCTTACATACAACACCCAGTGCTCATCCCAACAAGTGCCCTCCTCAATGCCCATTGCCCATTTTCCCCTCTCCCCCACAAACCCCCATCCACCCTCAGTTTGTTATCTGTATTTAAGAATCTCTTGTGGTTTGCCTGCCTCCCTCTCTTTGTTTGCAACTATTTTTTTTCCCCTTCCCTTCCCACATGGTCTTCTGTTAAGTGAAATAAGTCAGTCAGAGAAGAACAGATATCATATGCCTTCACTCATATGTGGATCCTGAGAAAGTTAACAGTACTCTTTAAAATAAAACTCTGAGATTGTCAAGAAGCTAAGACCCTTCAGATGTTCCCTTTCTGGAAACTTGCTGTCCTTTCAGAGTTTTGCTCTTAAAGCAAGATGCAATGCAATTACAAAGAAACCCAGATATGTATATACCAGTGTCTCCTTGGATATTCTTTGGCCCCGGAGATTCTTTGCTGGAGGCATAGTAACATGGGAATGAAAGTGGGACCTGCTCCAAGGGATGCATTACTTATCTGTTAGTGATAAATTACCTAAAACCATACCATCTTAAAACACACATTATCTCACACAGATTCTGGGAGTTGGGAGTATAGAAATGGCTTAATTGGGAAATTCTGATTCAGGATCTCTCCTGAGGTTGCAGTCAGGATGTCAGCCCATCATCTGATGACTTAACCAGGGGGTTCTGGTTCCAACAGGGCTCACATACATAGTTATTGGCAAGAGACCTTAGTTTCTTGCTGTTACCTGAACATACCATCACTTCTGCTATATTCTCTTTATTAGACTTGTGTGATTAATTTCAGCTCACACTCAAGGGGTGAGGGATTAGGTTCCACATCTTGCAAGATGTTTCAAAACCTGCATGAATTATTTTAAAACCACCATGTTAATTTAATCTCAAGAAGGAATGATAGATGAATAAAAATATAAAACATGGAATGGAAAATATTCAAAACAGGGTATGCTAATGTGCAGATTAATAATTAATGTGTGCAACTGGGCTCAGTTCCTACTGGGAACCTCTAGGTGATGATGTGGAACATGCCTGTGTTATTTTGAGTGCTCTGAGAAGCAGATACCAAACTGAAATTAGATGAGTAACAAATGCATTGGGGAAATTCCTGTGAAGGATTAAAAAGAAGAAAAAGTAGGCAGGGAGAGCATGTAGATTACAATGCAGGCATGACCCTGTGAAGGGAGAAGGGAAAGGAGAGAAGATTTGATAGGCAGAGTCTAAAACAGCAATATAGGGGTACATGAGTGGCTCATTTGGTTAAGCTTCTGAGTCTTGGTTTTTGCTCAGGTTGTGATCTCATGGTTTGTAGGTTCAAGCCCCATATCCGGCTCCCTGCTGATGGTGTGTAGCCTATTTGAGGTGTAGCCTATTTGAGATTCTCTCTCTCCCTATCTCTCTCCCTCTCCTCCTCTCCTGCCCATTCTCTCTGTCTCTCTCTCTCTCTCTCTCAAAATAAATAAACTTTAAAAAAATGGGGGTGCCTGTGTGGCTCAGTCAGTTGAACATTTGACTCTTGATTTCAGCTCAGGTCATGCATGGTTCGGGAGTTCAAGTGCCGCATAGGGCTCTGCTTACAACGTGGAGCCTGCTTGGGACTCTCTCACTCTCTCTCTCTCTCTCTCTCTCTCTCTCTCTCTCTCTCTTTTTCTGCTCCTCACCTGCTCACTTTCTATCTCCATCTCACAAAATAAATAAATAAACATTTTTTTTAATAAAAAAAAGACAAAACAGCAATGCAGTTCTAAAAGTTTTTCATTCAGGCCCATTGGGAGTACTCATTAAAATTGTCTCAGCTACTGCAAAAAGTGCTGACATTAACAATCCACCACACTTGATCATTCACTGAGAACAGCCCTGGGGAAGTATGACTGCAGCACAAAATCAGGTCGGGTCCAGATAGGTGGCCGTTGTAACTGTTAGTCAACTATGATCCCTGCAGAATAAGATCTGAAGAGTGTATTTTCTGTAGTCCATCCATTGTAGTGCATACATCTGATTTTCAATGTAGGTTTAAAGAATAGCTCCAGTACAGTTGGCATAGCCCTTTATTTTTGAGGGGAAACTTTGAAGAGAGTGATTGAGGACATCACCTACAACACCCACGACTGCAATTGGTTTTGAAGACCTAAGTCACACTCAGCTATTTTCCACTTTATTCTCTATTTTTCCACTTTCTATTCTAAAATGTCCTCACCCTCAGCTATTGCTTTGGCAGGTTTTGATGCCTAACCTTGTGTTTGTGACCCAAACCTTTATTCCTGAGGGACTACGCCCTTGGCAACCATAGCTTCTTCGGCCTTGGTTGTTACAAATGCCCATTCACAGTTACAAGAGACATGAGCATACTGAGGAGCACATGTGGATCACCAGGTTGCATACATACTCCACCTGCCCCAGGTATATAAAAGCAGCTCCACCACCTTCTGCTTATGAGGGTCAATTACTCTGGCCAACATGTTGACTCCTTTTCTCATCTGGAGTCCAAAGTGCCTTTGTCCCCAAAGTGGTGGCTATAACTTACTATTCATGTTTTCCTTATCTTACCAATGGCATCTTTTCCCATTGAATGATGAGTTGGCTAATTCCAAAACTTACTCTTATTTTCTCTAACTACTCCTGGCACTACCTTTGTTTGGATTTCTTAAAATGTAGTCAAGAGAGAATTAGATATAAGAGAGGTTATTCGGAAAATACCTTTGAAGAATATAGTAGAGGAAGAGGAGTTGGAAAGTCTTCAGACCACAGTGCGGGTCTATGAAAACAAGTGGGGAACAAAGGAGCATTGGGTAGAAAGAGACTCCATGAGCTTTAGCAGGCTCATGGCAAGTTCTCCAGCCTTAGTTGCTTCTTGGAGGAGTCCCATGTCTCTTAGGAGTGGACCACCACAATATCTTAGAGTCATCCCACCTGAATTTCAAAGAAACTAAGCTTGTCATCTTTTAATTTTTATCTTTATTGACCAAGCACTGCTCCCCGGGAAAGAAAGTTTGAAAGCAGAGCCTGATGGTTGTTTTCAAGAGGACATCATGAACATGTGTCATTGAGGGTCTAGGTGAAATTTGGGGTAAATTTTTAGATAATGGAAAATCTGAAATCTAAAAAATGTTAATGATAACATTTGGGTGGTTAGATTTTGGGTTTCTGGTTAGCTTTTCAGTGTTTTGGGGTTTCTCTGATAATCTAATGTTTTCTAATAAAACTTAGTGGTAAGGCTTATAGTTATAATGCTACATAGCAGAATGGAAACTGCTTATGATATATTAATGGGAATCCAGACTGTACAGAGAGCATACATTATATCTATGTAAAATGTGTTTAAGCAAACACATAAGGAAGAAACCCAAATATAATAGTTATGTAATTGTGGTTATTTTTGTTATTACAAGCAGGAAATCGATTACCATAGTTGAAGAATCTGTTTTTAAAAGTTTGCACATTCAGCAAATCTCTGGCACATATCTTAGAAGTTCTGATTACTATTTACTTTTACCTTTTACCAAACTAAAATACAATTTGGGACTCAATTTACCTGTGAAATGTTAGAAATTTGGATTTCCTTTAAATTGTAATGTTAATACAGATGTCAACCCAGTATACACATTTCGAGAAAATCATTAAAACAAGAATCTGATTGAAATGCAGTAAATGCTGCAAGAATCTGATTGAAATGCTGGTGTTATGACAAAAATTCTGTATTAAACCACAACAGAATTATCATTTCAGTAGTCACAGAAGAGAAAACACAAGCCTGGGATACTACAGAGATAACCCTCATGTGGAATGCCATTGAAGGTTCTATTTCCATCATAGTCAGACTGCTCTGTGGGAAGATCAGATAGTTAGGGCCCTTCCTTCTGTCCTGCAAGGCAGCTCCTTTTCTGATGACAAAAACCAGGGAAAACATTCTGTATCATGATGCTAAAAATAAGAAAATAAAATAAAAGAGAATGAAAATCATTTCAAGTTTAGTTGGAAGTCAGTTTACATCAAAGGACAAAGGCCTGGCTGCCAAACAAAATTAAATCTCCAAAAAATAATTGTGAACATATTTGTCCTTTTCTGGCCACTTTAGTTTCTTTTGGGCTCTGAATCGGTTGGAAGCAGGATATGCTTTGAGCTCTGGTAGTTCTGCATCGGGTCCTAATCCCGGCCCACCTTCAATTTGACCCCACCCTCCTCCTAGCATTATTCCTAATGAACACTCTTTATCTTTCTATGAGGGAGAAAAAAATAAAAATAAAAGGACTTGCATTGTAACTGCTACTTCATAATTTTCATTTTTAGAAATTCAGTTTGCTTTTGTTTTTATAAAACAATTTTTTTCCTGTATTTCTCCCGTTTTGATATTCTAGCATGATGTTTGGAAGATTTTTCATTTTGTTTTTATTTTTTTTTGTGACATTGTCTACTGACATTATTTATTCTGATAGATGATAGTTTTAGGGGTTTTTTTTTCCTGTATTGTGTTTATAATTGATTTAATATTCCCCTCCTGAGTTCTATGGCTCTCTGAGACTTTCCAAACATATCCTAGGAGATCACTCAGTACTCAGTAATAAAACCTTAAAAGTTATTTTAGTGTATATTGGATCATCTAGATGCCTAAGACCAAATATCACTGTATTTGCGTGACTCTGTCTGTGTTTATTATATGATTGAGTTGGCAATAGTACTATTTTGTCACCAGCTAATACGGGAAAAAAAAAAAAAAAAACCTGAGTGGACACAATAACACAATTCACACTGAGAGAACAGTAAATAGTGTCACTGTCCTCCACATAAAAATCTTAGTACAGCTTGAAATTGAAAATTTTATGACAGTTGGAAGAGCCTGTGCGTAAGAAGCTACTATTTGCATCATGAAAGGCAATTTAGTTTCAGCAAAACAACATTATTTGTCAAGCAAAATTGATATTGATAATTTGAATTTTATTGTTTTTATAGTTTATATTTAATTTGTAAAATTGTTTGGCTTTATAATTGTGCCAGAGCTGTAAGCACAAGGGACTTCTATATGGGTTTATTTTTCTATGATTTTATTAAAAAAAATTTTTTTAAGCGTTTATTTGTTTTTGAGAGACAGACACAGAGTGTGAGCAGGGGAGGGGCAGAGAGAGGAGGAGACACAGAATCTGAAGCAGGTTCCAGGCTCTGAGCTGTCAGTGCAGAGCCCAACATGGGCTTGAACCCACCATCTATCAGATCATGAGCCGAAGTCAGACACTTAACTGACCCACCCAGGTGCCCCTATTTTTCTATGATTGTAAATACCGTTGTGATTAAAATATTTTATGTCAACACCATGAATTCATGATTTTTTAATGTGTTAAGTTTATTTTTCAAGGTTAAGAAACAGTGGATTAAAATGTAGTTCTAAGTGAAAACTTCTGAAAACCCCAAGTAAAATGTAAATAATAAATCTAATACACACGTGCAGATTTCTGATGTTTCTTTGTACTCTCTGGAAAATCTCTGGACACAGATTTCTTGACTCTAATGCTTTTCTCTGATGTATTTCAGAAATTCTGAAGAGCATAAGTTAGCTAACTAGCTATTCTTCCAATATTGTTGTTTTTTACCTTCCAATTAATGACTGTACTTACACTTCAATATGTATTCCTTTGTTGGTAACATGTTGGTAGAGTATCTCCCCAAAACCATTTCATATTTTATTGTTTTTTAGGCATTCATCCTGTTGCCACTATCTTTTTTGATAAAAATTGTTGGTGACAAAGACAGTCATACCTTGAAGATAGTCATACCTTAAAGATATTCGTGTTCATGGTATTTATTCCTTGTTAGGGCTCAAGGTTATCAGGTTGTTTTGTGACTCATAGAAACATTTTATAGTACAATTGGCCTTCACATTTTCTCTGGCTAATAAAAAAGAAGCATTACTCTTTTTCAGAAAAAAATGACACCCTATAGAATTGTTGTTTTCCAAATATTATAGCATAATGGATATGTAGCCGCTATGGCAGAAATCATATTTTAAAATGGTAGCATTTTTATATTAGCAGAACACAATAAGAATGATGTGGAGTGAGTAGATTAATATAAGAGTGTGATCAATGTAAACCCATTAGGTTAAGTCAGGGAAAAATATTACTTATCTTCTCAAAATATTTCTGTCTTGATGACTCACCTTTTTGAATTTCTCTTTATTAAGCATAGAACATACATCTCTCCTGATAATCTTCAGCATTGTTCTGTAAATCATATGATTCAACAACATAAAATAAAAATAGAAAAACCGCATCATTACCTAAGCAGCTGGTTGATGAATAAGGTTTTTATTCTCATAATCAATTTGGGTTCCTAGGGAAAAATTAAAACCAATGAAGAAAAGTTAGTAAAAAGAACCTTAATTTTTGGAAAGCATGGGATACTTACGTGAATATAAAATCTGCCCCATGTTAGGGGCACCTGGGTGTCTCAGTTGGTTAAGCCGCCGACTTCAGCTCAGGTCATGATCTCACGGTCCGTGAGTTCTAACCCCGTGTCGGGCTCTGTGCTGACAGCTCAGAACCTGGAGCCTGCTTCAGATTCTGTGTCTCCCTCTCTCTGACCCTCCCCTGTTCATGCTCTGTCTCTCCCTGTCTCAAAAATAAATAAACGTTAAAAAAAAATAAAAAAAAATAAAATCTGTCCCATGTTAAAAATCTGTAAAAGAACTAAATCATTTATAAGAAAAAAAGGAAAAATGGGGCACCTAGGTGGCTCAGTCGGTTAAGTGTCTGACTTTGGCTCGGGTCATGGTCTCATGGTTCATGAGTTTGAACCCCACGTTGGGCTCTGTGCTGAAGATCAGAGCCTGGAGCCTGCTTCATATTCTTTGTCTCCCTCTCTCTCTACCCCTTGCCCGCTCACACTCTGTCTCTCAAAAATAAGTAAACATTTTTTAAATTTTTTTTAAAAGAAAAAAAGGAAAAATGCAATTATAAAAATTAAAAAATGTAAAACTTCTTAAGAAATATTAGCAAAAGGCAATAAAAGTACATAAAAAAGCAAAGATGTCAATATTTCTCTGAAAATTATTTTTCTGGTTTCAGGCTAGAGACCTAAAAATGAAAGTAAATTACTGACCATCTATTTAGTTCCAATAAGGTAAATTGTTACATGCTCTGTCCTATGAGAATTCAGTAAATGTTCTTGACTGCTTGAATTATAATAGGATAATTGACGTTTATAATGACAATCCATCAAGCATTCCTAGAGCTTAACTCTAATTCCCATTGATGTAGTTTTATCTTTCATACCTATAATTTTAGTACTAAGTGTATTTTGTTGTATCTCTACTATGTAAAAAGTCATTAGTATATAGCAGGTATGCAGATGTATATTCAAATAATTGATTAACAAAAGGTCCCGTTTCTAATATGTCTGATAAATTGACCTTATGATGGTCTTACTTTATTTGTGGATCTGGGGAGGTAGATGGCAAATAACACTGCCTTACTAAGAACACTAAAGTTCCAGAAAATGTTTCTGAATAGGACCTTTTCCAGAGCTTCTCCAGAAGTAGAATTTCTCCAATTCAGTCAGTATGTCTCAAGCTTTCACTACTTACAATGCATTGCTTTTGTGTTAAAGGGATATAAACATGAATTAGACAATGAAGTCTTACTCTTTTCCAGAAGGGTGTTGTTTAAAGGATGCAACTGACTATCTAGATGTGATTTGGAGGAACCCGGGTATTTTCCCTCCTGCACAACTTCCCTTGCTACACTTAACACCTACCACCTCATCACTGTTCCAGAGACATTCTTTATATGTAGACTTTAACTGTGCTTGAATTATTGTAATCTAGTAGAATTTACAGGAAGTCCACAATTAATAATTCATGTTTGTGTTAAAAGCTTATGCTACCAAAACCCTAAAAAGAGAACAAGAAGACAGAACCAAATGACCAAAACATCAAGTATGTGGTATAAGGCAGATATTCAACCAATATCACTAGAATGGTTACTAGAGTTACTGGCAAATATTACTGTTAGTTCAGTTTGTTGTAATCTAATGAGAGCCATGCACAATACGCCAGGCCATCTGAGGTCATCACCGGCTATAGGAACACAGAGCTCATGCACCGTTACTTGTGTGGGGGAGATACTTAAAATAGACATTACTTCTACCTTATAACACAGAAGATTATTGTTGTCTTGTTACAAAATAAACCATGGAACTAAGGAATTCTGATACATAATGGTAAGTGACAGATAAACAGGAGAAATGCCAGATTTCATTTTTTAATTTTGGAGACATGTGGAAAATATCCATTCCATCCAGTAAATAAGTTGACATCTGCAGTTTAGATATCTTCATATATTTTTCTTTCAGTTGCTGAAAGAAACCTTGTGTGTGCACGCACGCGCGCACACACACACACACACACACTACCAGAAGAGGTAGAAAAGGTAAAAGATAAGGATATTCCAATACCGTATGTTCTTTAGAGAAATAAAAATCAGAACAACAGTCAGATTTAGTGATGCCATGCTATTTTAGACTCAGATGTTTGCCATTACTCCGTGCTACTTCTGCAAATTTTCTTACCTATTTATTAATAATATGAAGGTTACTGTGACACCTTTGGCAACAAGTCACATTTTTCTGTCTCTGGGAAACTGATCCGCATTTTAAAAGAAATGCTTGCTCTGCCATTATCAATATTTTACATATATCCATTTTTTTCTTTCACAATATTTTTAAGATAGCTATTTCTGCTTTTATGCTTCAATTTTCTCAAATAAAATATTTTACTCCACCACCATGTTCTAAATAACATTTGTCTTCAAAAAATAACAGAGTTAAAAATGAGTTATAATACAAAGGAATAGAACCAGTGCAAAAGGAGATAGATGGAGTCAAGGATTCTTTTCCCATTTCCTTGCCACTATTTCAGACACAAGCCAAGCCACAGCCTACTGTTTTGAAGGGCTACAATAATGATATCATCTTTCCAGTAATGAATATTTGATAAATTTGTAATATTTTCAATCCTCTTCCATCTAATGGAATTACACACATATCCTCTTCTAGTGATGAGTATATAACAAATATACTTCAGCTGACAACTCAATGCATTCGTGAAACACTGCTGAGCATGGAGAAAATGGCCATAACAAAAGCATATTCAAAGGCTGTCTGAGTCAGAAAAGGCTGAGATGCATCAGGGACACAGAAGCCTATGGTTTGGATCACTGCTGGAAATGTGCAATCACCATAGGCAGTATAATCCCCAAAGAGCAGCACAAGGCATGCAACAGATGTATGGTTATTTTTGAATATATATTTGCTACCTAACTATAACAATGGGAGCATATGCAATAAAACTTGGGTGTTTCTTCTGTTTAAACTTAATTTATACTACACAATAAACCTATGTAGTCAAATCATTGTGAGCATAAGTCACCAGTAATTTAAAAATAACTTTAAAGATTCCTTCCTTTTAATATAAACCTAAATAGGGAGCATTGCTTACACCTTTTTGGAAAAATAAAGGAGGGAATGAGGGAGGGGAAAGAGAAGGAAGGAAGGAAGGAAGGGGAGGAGGAGAAGGAGATGAAACAAAAAAGAAAATCATTTTTGAAAGCTTTGGTTTTCCTGAACCTATAAGCCTCTTACAATGCAGTTATATTTCAGAAGCAGAATAAAATGAATATAGATTACTGGCAAACTTCACCCAATTCAGACCAATACTCACCAATACTTCATCAATACTTCACCAATACTCAGTCACTGAAGTGAATGTTAAAAACAATAATGCTCGGGAAATTAATTAACCTTCTTTCAACTTTCCTCTCCCGGGGGAAGCAATGCCAGGGTTATATCTGTATTTTCATTTGCTACCACTAAAAAAGCCAATTTTATTTTACTTTTTTTAATGTTGATTTTGATTTTTTATTAATTTTTTTAATATTTGTTCATTTTTGAGAGATGGAGAGAGATAGAGCATGGGTAGAGGAGGGGCAGAGAGAAGGGGAGACACAGAATCCCAAGCAGGCTCCAGTCTCTGAGGTGTCAGCACAGAGCCAAATGAGGGGTTTGAACCCAGGGACTGCGAGATCATGACCTGAGCCAATGTCGGACCCCTAACCGACTGAGCCACCCAGCTGCCCTTAGTGTTTATTTATTCTTTTTTTTTTTTTTTTTTGAGAGAAAGAGAGAGAGAGAGAGAGAGAGAGAGAGAGAGAGAGAGAGAGAGAGAGAGAACGATTATGAGCATTAGCAGGGGAGGGGCAGAGGGAGAAGGGGAGAGAGGATCCAAAGCAGGCTATGGATGAAAGCAGAGAGCTCGATGTGGGGCTCAAACTGCAAGAACCGTGAGATCATGACCTGAGAGCCAAAGTGGGAAGCTTAACCAACAGAGCCACTCAGGTTCTCCAAAGCAAATTTTATTATTGAGAGGAAACTTTTTAAAGGACAATATAAACACAAGTATAATTTTTATCCACTGCATACTTTCTACAGTTTGCCTCTAACCCTATTACTCTGCCTTTTATTTAGCCATGTGGTCCCACAACCTTCCAGGAAATACTCTCACTTGACTATATGAATCCTAAACTTACCTGTGCTTCTCTTTACCCTGCCTACTTGACTTTGCTTCATTATGTATTTTATGAGTCTTTTTCCTCCAGTTTTAACCATCTGTAAAGATGACAGCAACTAAATCATGGCAAAAGAGAAAAAATAATTTTTCTTTGACAGCAATGAAGTGTATTTTTTTTCTTTTAGAATATGCTAAACATTTTATTCTCACATTATTACCTGGGCAGTTTACATTATTGGTCTACTTCTATAGCTAGGAAAACTGAGGCCAAAAGTGATGGTGCAGATCTTATTTCTTCACTTCCTGATATATGGAGCTAACTTTAAAGGCTGTGTGACAACAGGATTTGAGTTCAGAGCACCATGTCTATGCTTCCTGCAGCAATCGAGCATTATGAATCAGATTCAGCTCAATGTGTGTCAAATGCAGGGACCGTATCTTTGTTTTCTTTGCACACATTCCATGGTGTTTATATCTGGTGTGCAGTAACATTCAGATGAATGTATGATTAAATGAGAAACTCTAATACACCTACTTTTGCATTTAGCATCAGCTTTTTAGAGAAGCTTGGTTGCCGCTCTCAAATGTCTTTAGAAAATTGCCTTTTTAGATTTTTATAAGGCATGTTTTAATATCTCTTAGAGTATGTATCACTTGCATAGAGAACTTGTTTCAATGCAAGTTTACAAATAAAGATATAAGCCTCAACCAATAGCAGCAAATGACTCAGAGCAATATTTGATATGTTACATCTCCTTACTTAGGAAATGAGAACAGATTTTTACTTCACAATTGGTTGTATAAATTTGAGTCATAATTTAAATGATCTTAAAAATATTAAAGGCCCCATTTTTACAAACTAGGTGTTTATGCATAGACATAAGGGGTTAATTGAGCAGAGACAGCACACACTTGAGATTCCAAATTGAATAATTTGATTTGTAAACAGGTACTTAGTGTACAAGAAGCCATTACACATGCAATTATCTGTCTTCAATTAATTGTGTGCATCTCTAAGGAGCAACTTAAGAATGTTTGTTTCAATTTCACTGGCTGTAAGGCCTGATATCTATAAACATTTATTTTACTTATGCTGTAGCTTTGAACTTTAGAAAAGTACATTGCTAACAGCAACTATTATGTGCCCATGAGGAAACATTGGGACTGGAATAATCATGCCCAGGTTTAAGCATCCCCCCCCCCCCCAAATAAGGCCCTCTCCCCTCTCACAAACACACATGCCTAGAAAGAAATCAGGTTCAGGCTTCTCAGTAGGATGGCAAACCATGTGTTAAGAAATCTATATTTGTAAATATGGAGTTTGCCTCAGTTTAAAAATTCTTCATATTGAATGCATTCTCCATCCAACCACAGGCATAGCAGAAGCCTCATTAAGGTTGCTTGATCATCTATGCTATCACTCCTATGATGAGCTGGATATCAATTGTGTCAAAACTAGAAGAAAGGTAAGACACAATATGGGCCTTCCGAGAATGCTTCAACGCATCATTTTAGGGCTGCCTGTAGAGAGAACTCTCCTCTGTTCTATCCCTTCAGTCATGAAAAGACTTTTTTTCACTTAACCACTAAGACACCCATTATTTTCTATGTGTGTTTGCTTAGAAATTTAGTACTACTAACATGTAAGTGATTGATCCTCCTTCTCTTGCTCTTTCTTTATAACCCCACAAAGCTGGAAATTAAAACTTTGAATCAGACAGAAGGAATGACTCCTTATGGACTTGGTAGTCCTCCTAGGCAGAACCCAGGCCTTACTTGTCTTTCTACCCCAAGCTTTTATTTTTTAAAATTTTTTTTTCAACGTTTATTTATTTTTGGGACAGAGAGAGACACAGCATGAACGGGGGAGGGGCAGAGAGAGAGGGAGACACAGAATGGGAAACAGGCTCCAGGCTCTGAGCCATCAGCCCAGAGCCCGACGCGGGGCTCGAACTCACGGACCGCGAGATCGTGACCTGGCTGAAGTCGGACGCTTAACCGACTGTGCCACCCAGGCGCCCCTCTACCCCAAGCTTTTAAATGAGTGATCGGCATGTTCATAATAATCTGTGAACCATTGCTAAATGAATGGGTATTTTCCCCTTAAACATCAGAACGGTGATGCCATTCTGGAAATCTTCCAGAGGCTGCCAGACTAGGTTGTGTTGCCCTTCCATCTACTATTTTCCTGTATTTTCATCTCTTGTAGGTAATACAGTAGGCGAATTTCACTTCAGTCATTAGGTTATAAAAAAAAATGTATATTGTCTATATCACATTTCAAAGACAAAGCTCTTCTAAAAATTATGGTGAAGATACACACAAAGGTTCTGTAATACTCAGACAAATCAATATTAGATCAAATTCTTAGAACAATGATGATTTTACTGACATGCTGAAGAAAATTACTCATTCAGCCAACAGATCATTCTTGAACACCTGCCATGTCGCAGGCATGTTTCTAGTTGCTGTGGTAGCAAAAGAACAAAACAGACAAAAATTTTAGTCCTCATAAAGCTTACGTTTTTGTGAAAAAGTCAAGAAGCCATATAAACATGTAAAATATATATTCTAGAAGATGACAAGTGCTAAGGAGAAGAAAATGGAACATGGTAGTAGGATGTGGGAAGTATCAGGAAGGAGTTGCTCTCTTAGATACAGTGGCCAGGAAAGGCTTCCCTGAGGTGAGTTTTGAATAAAGACCTGGCAGGAGGAATGGAGACAGCCATGCAGTGGTAGCAGGGACTATCATTTCAGGTAAAGGAGACAGCATGTAGAGGCCCTAATGTGGGAACAGCCATTGTGGTTGGATGAGTGTGACAGAGGGGGAGAGTAATAGAATATGATGCCAGAGAGGAAAGGAGTGGAGGCAATGTAGATGATGTTAGTTAGCCATAGGATTTTATTCTAAGTCAGATGGGAAGCCAGTAAAGAGTTTTGAGTAGAGAGGGTTTCTGTGAGATAACTCTAGCTGTTGTGTTGAGAATTCACTGCAGTAAGGAAAAGGGCAGTGGGGCAGACAGGAGGCTATTGATTTTCCAGGCAGAATAAGTTTAATGGCTTGGCCAAACTGGGGTCAGTAGATGCAGACTCACTCTTCTGGGCTGAATTGAATACGTCAAATCTCATATGTTGAATCCCTGACTCCTAGTACTTCAAAATGCGAATCTGTTTGTAGATAGAACCTTTAAAGAAGGAAGTAATTTAAAATCAGGCCATTTAGGTGGATTCTAATCCAATGTGACTAGTGTCCTTATGAGAAGAGGAGATTAGGGCACACAAAGAGACACCAGGAATGTACTCATAGACCAGAGGCCTTGTGAGGACACAGGAAGAAGGTAAGCCAAGGAGAGTGACCTCTAAAGAACCCAAACCTACTGACACCTTGGTCTCAGCCTTCTAGTCTCCACAACTGTGAGAAAATTTACGTATATTTGTCTAAGCCCCTCAGTGGTATTTTGTTACGGCAATCAGAGCAGATGAACACAGTCACTAAAGATGGAGACAGCTGGTGAAATTCTAAATAAACTTGAGATAGATTCTACAAGAATTTCTGATGAAGCAAACGTGAGATGTGAAAAAAGGAGAATCAAGAAAGACACCTTGGCTTTTAGCCCAGCAGCTAGTAGAATTGAAATCTTCATTCTTGATTAACCTAGGAAAGATGTCAAGAAGAGTAGGTTTGTAGGAGAGCATTTCTGTTTGGACACTGTTGAAACATGAGGATTGTATTTGGGAAGGTAAGTGTATTGTATTTTGAGTAGGAAAGTGTGGAGGTGAAACAAAGGAAGCCTGCCAATATAGATGTACTATTTTATTAAGCCAGTTGATGCAAAGAGTGTCTGAGACTTACTGCTATGTGAAAAGGCTGGGAAACAGCACCTCAGCTCCAAATTATCCCACCTTGGTATTGAAAAAGCTGAAGTGCTTGTCCACTCCCAGTCACTCATTGGATGATGTTAATTCCACAGCAATTTGACTCTCAGAGTGGGTTTTTTAATGTTGGGGAAAGAGTCCATAGACTCAGAGATGCAAATACTGGCATTTGGAAATGGGAAGTCAGCCAGAACTTTTAAATGAGTGAGGTTAAGTAAATTCAAGTGCATGGAGGCATATGGAAGGGGAAATGACAAAAATTACTTGAAGGAGTAATAAGGAGCTCATGTGGACCATGTGAATTTTGAGATTGGAAATGTCCTTCTGGATTTCATATGTAACTGCGAAGAGGGCAAGTGGAAGCATTGTCACCATGGCATGGCATGTAGCAGTTTTAATCCAAGGAGGATAAAGAACTGAGAAAAGTAGTTTCCTAATGAAGTAACTGAATTTGAGTCATAAAGCATAGTTTAAGTAAAGGTAATTCAAAGTATTTATTCCACAGTTGCCAAAAAAAAAAAAATTGAAGTATTTGTGCAGTAAGATCAAAAGAATAAATTCTGTCACTTTTATGCAACAGTTAGAATTACAGCCATTGTCCTCTCTCAACTGTCAGGATTTAAAATTACAGCCTCTAATTTCTAAAGGATTTTGTTAAGAATCTGTTTATTATTTTATTAGAAGGTCAGTTGTTTAAAAATGGATTAATTTCTTTTTAATTTTTTTAACGTTTATTTATTTTTGAGACAGAGACAGAGCATGAATGGGAGAGGGTCAGAGAGAGAGGGGGAGACACAGAATCTGAAACAGGCTCCAGGCCAACAGAGCCTGACGTGGGGCTCGAACTCACGGACGGCAAGATCACGACCTGAGCCGAAGTCTGACGCTTAACTGACTGAGCCATCTAGGCACCCCCAAAATGGATTAATTTTAATGACTCGAGTCAAGTCGTTTATAAATCTCTACCATCAATACTCCTAAAAGCTTGACATGAAAATCTGAAACACTGTATGGATAATTGTATTAAATGTGAATCTTCTCCAGATGGGCCAGAAGACTTCACCTCACAGAGTTTATTATGTCCATAGAGTTATTTCATAAATATCATCAGGGTAAGAATATTGGTTTTAAGATAGTCTTTCTACTTATTCATTGAAAACAAAACTTACTTAGAATTAGAGATAGATTTCTGAAGAAGGTATTCACAAGTACCTAAAATGCAATATGTTTAAATATAATCCAGCCTATCTCTTAGAAAATCTGTTCTTCCTTACGGATTATATATTTATAATTCCTTTTACCATCCACTCAGTCTTCCAAGCAAGAGTATTGGGAGTCAGGCTTCCTTTCTTCTTTTGCTCCCTCACCAAAAGACACAATCATCCATCCAATTACTGGAGTAAAAAATCTAGGAGTTCTTCCATTTTTCCCATATAGAGTCCATCAGTACATAGTGTCAGTTTGACCTCCAAAACATATCCCAGTCTAAATCCACAAGGTCTACTTCTTTCCATCTTCACTACTACTGTCCTTGGCAAATTACACCCATCTAGAATGGATTATTACAACATCCTCCCAATCGATCTCTTTACTTCAGCCCATCATTCCACCTACAGTCCACACTGTATATCACAATATTTGTAAACATGGAGATTGGCTATTGTGAACTCCCTTATTACAGTTCTCTAATGGAATTTCATGACTTAAGAAATAAATCCAAACTTACCAGCCCAGTCTACAGAACTCCACACATTTTGACTCTTGACTACCTCTCTGATATTCTGACATCATTTCACACCACTTTACCTCCCTCCTCCCCATGCTCAGATATGCTGATCTTTTTATTACTTTAACCCATCTAATTTATTTAGAAATTTTAGATAAGGGTGTTATAAAGAATAAGAACTTAACCAAGTAAAGTGTAGGAATGTGTGATCAAAAGCACTCCAATGAATGTGGTAATGATGAACACAGCCATGGGGTGTGCTGGGGACGATGAGCAGTTTAATGTTGCTGCAGCATAAATAGGAAAGGGTGAAAACCAAGGCTGGACTTGTAGCAGTAATGAGATTATGGGATGTCTTCTAGGCTTTGTTAAGGACCTTGTGCTTTTAATTTTTGGCAAGGATATGTAACCAAGACTCCTTGTAGAATGTGATAAAACATTGTCTACTCCAAGGATGGGGAGTGTGCCATTTAGTAGCATTTTAAAAGTTTTGCATACAGTTTCATGGAGACTGATCCGTGAACACTATTCTTGGACCGGGGTTAAAAGTCCTTACTAGAGTCCTATGGAGTCATTGAATTATGTTAATCAGGGTGGCACTTTAAATAATGTATCATTATGGCCTTTTCAATAGAATGGATGTAAGAAGGACAATATTGGAGATGGGAAGAATGGTTAGTAAGTTATTCAACATGTCCAGAAGTGATGATAGAATAAATGATGGATTGTACAGACATATTATTTATTGGATGATGTCCAAAAGGAAATAGTGATTGATTATAGATGGAGAATAATAGGGAATAAGCAGTTAATGTCTGTCTCCAGGTTTTTGGTCTAGGCTCCTCACACACCACTGCCATTTTGACTTTCCTCTGGTTACCTATAACGCCTATGTGTGATGCCACCAATATAATAATCATGTGTGGTTTTACATTGCATTTTTACTACTCAGTTTGAGATTCTTTAAGTGGATAAATTATCTAGGCATTTAACAAATATAGTCAGTCCTAATTATTCACAGTAGTTATATTTTATAAATTCACTGCCAACCCTAAATCAGCTAATACTGAATGATTGTTCCTAGGGGAGAAAGAGGGTTGGGGCTCTACAAACCACATGTTTCCTCAGTAGACCAATACATAACTTTCTTTTATGTGTGTTTTTGTTTAAAGAAGGCTTATTTATTATATTTTGTTTCTCAACACTGAATTAATTGTTAATGGCCGTACAACCCATGCTGGAACAAAGATTATCTAACATGTATTTTTTCCATAAGGCATACCACAGCCTTCTTGAGCTTAGGAACACTAGCAAACAGTTCAGTGCTATATTTGGTGTGAGGGGGGCAGCATTTCAAACAGTAAAATAATCAATAACAAGCACAAAAATTCACAAAACATAACACTAAACTGCAAAAAGGGCATCTGTTCATAGTATGAGAGGTGCATCATGATGGCAGAGTGTAGCTTTATTTAACCTCAGCTGGGAAAATTTTTGGAGGACTCAAATTTTGGAGGTTTTGGAGGACTCAAATTTTTCAGCCCTCTGTCCATGTTGGCAAATGACCACAAAAGCACCACAAGCACTGGCTTTGGTGTTACCAATATATTTTAGCAAGCAGGCAAACTCACAAATACAGAAGCTGAAATTGAGTATCAAATATATCTTGTTCTTTATTTGAGTATTTTAAAATATCCAAAAAAATAGAAAGCATCAATCTAACAAACCCAAGACCCAAACTCACCACTTGTCAAGATTTGGCCACATTTCTTTTATTAATGACTTTTTCTTCCCTATTGTTCACTGCTGAAATGTTGTTAGGACTTAATTCCAAATACCATCTTATTTCACTCCTATGCAAAAAAAAACAAAAACAAAATGAAACAACCAACTATTTTATTTTATAATTGCAATGCCACAATCACACCTTAGTAAATTGGCATTCTTTTGAATCATCCAGTACAGATTATGAAATATTTCTGTTGTTTACAAAAGGACAAACTATACAGTAATGTTTATAGCAGCAGTATTCACAATAGGCAGAAGGTAAATGTTGATCACTGGATGAACAAAATGTGGTATACAGATAACATTAGAATATTACTCAGCCTTAAAAGGGGTGAAATTCTCATAGATGCTGTAACGATGAGTCTTGAAGACAACTATACTAACTGATTCAACCCCCACACAAAAGGATAAATATTGTATGATTCCACTTGTATGAGGTACCTAGAATAGTGAAATTCTTAGAGACAGTAACATAGTGGTCAGCAGAGGCTGGGGGGTGGGGGGATTTGGAAGTTATTATTTAATCAGTAGAGAGTTTCAGTTTGAGATGATGACAAGAGTTCCAGAAAGGGAGAGTAGTGATAGTTGCACAAAAATGCAAATGTACTTAATGCCCCTGAGAAGTACACCTAAAATAGTTAAAATGGCGGGGGTGGGGGGGAGGTGGCCCTGGGTGGCTCAGTCTGTTAAGCGTTGGACTCTTGGTTTCAGCTCAAGTCATGATCTCATGGTTCTTGGGTTCCAACTCCACATCAGGCTCTGTGCTGACAGTTGGGAACCTGCTTGGACTTCTTTCTCTCTTTCTCTCTCCCCCTCCCCCTCTCTCTCTCCTTCCCCTCCCCCCCTGTCTGCCCTTACCCTACTTGTGCATGTTCTCTCTCTCTCTGTCTCTCAATCCACATAAATAAACTAAAAAATAAAAGCATTTATAAAAAAAAATAGTGAATAAATGAACCAACCAAATCTATTCCTTTTTATCAGAAAAGCTTTTATTCCCAAAGGACTTCTAGTTTCATGTTAAAACTGGATCTCATGGCCAGTGGGAAGGTAAATAGGGAAATGGGAACTGTGGCTAAAAAAATAACAAGCATTAGGTTAAGAAACCCTTCATCCAAGGGTGCAGTAGGGATACATAATACGAAAAAAGAAAAAGAAAATCCACTCTTTTTGTTTATATATTTCTTCTGTCAGAGGGAGAAAACATGAGCATAAGTAGGGGAGGGGCAGAGAGAGAATGAGGAAGAGAGAGAATCCCAACCAGGGGCTCAATTTCACAAACCAGGAGATCTCACAAACTGCGAGATCATGACCTGAGCCAAAATCAAGAGTCATGACGGGTTTGTGGGTTTGAGCCATGCATGGCAAATAAACTTTTAAAATTAAAAAAAATAGTTATAGTAAATTTTATATTTTATCATAATAAAAAGTTTATCTGACAGCAATGACAATAAAAACAACAACAACAAAATTCCCATAAGGATATAAAAAAGGCTAAAGTAATTTTGATTTGCCAAAATCTCACATTTTTTACTTTGTGCTTCCTGGTGTCATTTGATGTGTCTTCTGTCCCAGTGCTAATTAAAATGTGGATGCCAATGAGCGGTATGGATTCCAGACAACAGAGAGCTTATTATAAGTTCAGAATCTTGGGATATTCCCCAGACCACAATTAGAATCCTCATTTTAAAAAGATCCTTAGGTGATTTTTGTACGCATTCAAATTTGAAAAGCTCTTGTCTCTCACCTGAATTCCCTTCTGTAAATAGAAGTTAGCTTTATAGGCTTGATCGTATTCAAATTTGGCTAAACTCATCCTCAATCTTGACTGCACACCTGGGAGAATTAACCACTCCATCCTTTGGAGCAAGGATGGGTTCTACCACCAGAGATAGATGTAGTTAATTGTCTGAAGTATGGATTGGGCATTTTTTATTGCTGCCTTTATTTTCTCAAAGTGCCTCAGGAAGCTCTAATGTGCAGCCACATCTGAGAACAATGGTCATGTTAGGATCATGCAATGTCCAGTTTCCCTACAGCCAGTCATACTAAGTATTCATCAGTAAATTCTGATGAGGACAGCAATGTTTACCAACCATGTTTGATGGAATAAGCATCTTTTTAAATGTCTATTTATTTATTTTGAGAGAGAGAGAAAGAGAGAGCATTCATGTGAGTGGGGGAGGCACAGAGGGAGAGGGAAAGAGAGAACCTCAAGCAGACTCCTTGCTGTCAGCCCCGAGCCCAGTGCCCAGCTCGATTGCACAAACCGTGAGATCATGATCTGAGTTGAAATCAAGAGTCAGCACCTTAACCAAATGAATGACCCAGGTGTCCCAGGAATAAGTATCTTTTGAATTCAATTGATTTTAGGATGTTAGGTTAGAACTCTGTGAAGCCAATAACCAAACTGATTTGTTAGCTAAAACTTAGTGCCTTAAAGGGCTTGTTCCCCCCAAAAACATGTACTTTCATCCCCAATATATTTGAAAAATCAAAACGAATATTTAAAATGAAGCTTCAAACATAACCATTTGAAAGAAACTTAGAAACTTAACTAATTCTAACTGAATTATATAAGAATTAAAATAGCCACACCTTAATGTAAAAAAAATGTTTTTAAGCAACTTAACAGAATAATTTATATAAGATAACATGTAAGTTCCAGTGCTTGAGCAAATGGATGAGATTATTGTGACCCTAACAATATTAAAGCCATCAAACAGATATTAATGCTAAATTCATAAAAAAAAAACCTTAAAAGACAGTACAAAGGTTTAAAATATGGAGATTAAATTTGATCTGAGAAAATTAAAATACAATATCTTTAATGTACCTGCTAAAGTTTTGCATTTGTGAAAATCTGACTTTGAAAAAAAAAAACGCTATCTTTTACTTAAAGTGGCAAGTTAAAAATTGAAGTACAATGCTTACTTCTGTCTGTGAGTTCTGTACTGACATTTCCTTGAGTAGAAGAGAAGCTGAGGAAGACTGCGAAACCTCTAAAACATTTTGGAGGTTTCTCATTAGTGAACAAACAGCCCCCTGTGTGTACTCCTACTTTCTGCATGTGATTTAGTGAAAAATGACTTAATGATAGCTTGTTTTATTATATTTATTTATATTTATTTATATATATTTATCCCTAAAGAAATTGAAGTTTAAAGGTTTGATTTGCCCAAGGTAACAATGCTTCTCAATTTTGAGATTCATACCACTTGTAGATCAAGAGATTTGCAATGTGATGGGCATGTAGATGAACTGAGCCAGGCTTATTGTAGTGAGAACTGTGTTTGTACCTTTTTAAAATTCAGAGACAAGCTATGAATAGCTGTCGCTAATGCTCTCAGGGATCTCTACACAAAGGTTCTACAAAGTGGAAAGAATCACAATACAAACTAAAGGGGAAAAACATAAAACAACCTATGAATGAGAGGTTAGAAATAGATGTAGAGGCATATTATTCTTAGGAACAAAGAAATACAAAAAGAAAGCAGAATGAGTGTGGGTTATAGACTTGTACATGGTAATAAGCAATACAATTTAATAAAACCATAAATAAAAACAGTAAGACCTGTGGATGCAATTATCTCTGCCTTGGAACTCTAGAACATTACCTATTCCAATGAAATACAGCTCACTTTATTTTAATTGAATGAACCTGCCTAGTTGGAAACATTTCTCTGACAGTTATTTTGTTGAAGTCTCAATATTTTTGAGTTAACTAAAAGATGAGCCATAGGAAGAAGAAACAATGAGACAAGGACAGGAGAGAATTGGGAAAGAGTGGTGATAAGGAAAGAAGCTGAATACAATTTACTCTCCAAGCATATTGACAAGTATTAAGCTGAGGGGAATATATATATATATATATATATATATATATATATATATACACACACACACACACATATATACATATATATGTATATATGTAATTTTTATTTTTATATAGTTTAATTCATTTTAGAAAGGAATGTAATTACAACAAATTCTGCCTATTGTTTTTACTCTGGATGGACAGAGATTCAATATGAAAGCTGCCTGTCTCCTTCTAATTCCTCTGTAAATTCCTTTCTGGAAGTCTTAGAGAAACAGTTAAATTGACAGATCTGATCTTATCTTCATCTCTCAACCAAGAACTAAATACAATTTAATAAGTTTAGAGTGATAGCTGAATTAGGCTCAATGGGCCTTAAATATCAGTGTGCATGTTAGTAAGCAAGTATCTTTCATATAGGAAAACCTCTACCAGGAACATAAGGAAGAGAAAGAAATACAGTAGTCCCCCCACCGCTACAATTTCACCTTCAGTGAATTCAGTTAGGGTCATCTGGTTATCAGAAGCTGATGGCTCTCCTCCTGACATATCGTCACCCTCCGTCATCATGCCTATGTCATTCACCTCCCTTCATCTCATCACATAGGCATTTTATCATCCCGCATCATCATCATCATCATAAGAAAAAGGGCGAGTACAAGGCAGTAAGTTATTTTGAGAGAGAGAGACGACATTCACATTACTTTTATTATTTTGTTTTTATATCGTTATGTTTGTTAGATTTGTATTACATGTTATTTCTAGTTTGTTATAATTGTTCTATTTTATTATTAGCTATTGTTGTTAATATCTTACTATGACTAATTAATAAATTAAACTTTATTACAGATGTGTATGTGTAGAAAAAGGACAGAATATATTTAGGATTGGGTATAGTATGCAGTGTAAGGCATCCACTGGGGTCCTTGTAAAGTACCCCCCATAGATCAGGGGAGATGACTGTAATGTGGACGGATGCCTCAGGCTCAGTGGAAACCGACTACAGCAGAGTGACACTGGGTTCCATTGAGCTGGAAAGTATTTAATTATTGTTACACTGTATGAACTAAAATACTCAGTAACTTAGCTTATTAAAACTCTCTCTCATGATAGTTTTAATAAGTAGTTAGGTAAAACCTAAACAACTTTTGGAAGATTTTTTATTACAGTTTATGAAAAGGAAGATGTAAGATTTACATATAGATTCTGGTAGCATTTCTGCCATGTACTAGGTAGTGGCATTTGGAGATTCCTTTAAATTCTGTGGCCCTGTTTCCACCTGTGTATAATAAGGTTTAATTAGAATCGTATGATGTATTCACTTCTTGCTGGCTATTAAAAATACAAAAATCAGTAATTATACAATTACATCTGTGTGGGAGAAGTGAAGGTACACCTCATTGTATTAGGAGCAAATTACCTATTGAGAGAATATTTTCGGAAAAAACATGTCAATCCATTGGTGATTTAAAAAAATTATAATGGATTCTTTATCTAGTTAGGTACTGGTATTTAGAGTATAATGTTCCCAAGTTACTGTATTTGCCAAGTAATAGCACACTTTATTCATCCGTTCATTTATTTATCCATTTAACCAATACTTATTGAGCAGTCTCTGTGTTCCACATACTGTACTTTGCAAAAGGCATCCAATGATGTTTTCTGCTGCCTGGAACATAGAGTCTACTGTAAGAATTGAAGAGTCAGCAAAGAAAAATATAAAAGTGCAGTTACCCATGGTGAAAACTGATAGAAGAACAAGATCCTCTGAGAGGTAATAATGGTGAATCTACCTTAGATCTGGAGAAGAGGGAAGGTCTCCCTGAATATGAGAAGGGGCTTTCCAGCAACCTAACTACAGGAATGAAAGAAGACCTAAGATGAGGTGAGAAAGAGCTTGGAATCTTTGAGGAAGTGAAATAAAATTGTGGAGTAAGCGTACTGAAGAGGAAAACAGCCTAAGAGAAGAAGCAGAAGCAGATAAACAGGCTCTGTGATGTCAAGTTTTAAACTTCTTTAAGAGATTTTAGGGTAGTGCTTAAGGACCACTGAAGGCCATTACAGGTTTTGAAGCTCAGGAGTGGTGGTAAGTGATTTGCATTTCACAAAGATCACAATGAAAGTGTGTCAAAGATTAGGCAGTAGGGAGAGCAATAGCTAAGGTTGAAGACTAGTATAAAGTAAGAGATCAGGAGAAAGAAGTTGGTGGCAGTGGGAGAGGAGAAGATGGAAAGAAACAAGTAGAAGGTGACCACACATTTACAGTGAAACCAAACTCCCCGTGTGTGGGGTTTTACTTATTTATTTGGATTGAACTTTTTTGCTTTTATCAGAACTATTCAGTTAGTGGGTCCAAGCATGAAGAAGATAGGGAGAATGTGTTTGCAAGAATATGATTATTAGGAATCATGAAATACAGGTGTGGTGAGGAGGGCAACAAAGGAAGGAAGTAATTGACAGAAGCAATAGGATTCATAGGTTGGTATTCTCAAAATGTTGTAGAATTCTAACTCAGGGAAAGGGCTT
Organism: Prionailurus bengalensis; assembly: GCF_016509475.1. Lineage (NCBI taxonomy): Eukaryota > Metazoa > Chordata > Mammalia > Carnivora > Felidae > Prionailurus > Prionailurus bengalensis. The sequence goes on along the minus strand of NC_057343.1, from coordinate 148,488,290 downwards.
TCTTTAGCACATTAACTGAATGGATGCAGTAATGTGCTCAGAAAGTAGAATATGTCAGTGAGAGATTTTAGAGATGGTGCATCACTCTTGATGTGGAAGTCACCAAGTGTGAAAGGCATTAAAAGGAACTAGAAGACTAAGCATGACTGCTTCAGCAGATAAGTGAATGGAACATGGCCCTTATATCACATACATCAGTCTTTGTAGCTCAGATGTGGGCCTTATTGATACCTGAGCAATTTATAGAAATGTCTGCTACTCAACAGTTAGGCTTAGGAACTTTTAAATAACATTGAGTAGTGATTTATATTAATTTTATATCAAGCTCAATATACTAAAAACCTTTCAAAATCAGTATAAATGAGTGTTAATGCAGAATGAGTCTCAGAAATTTAATAATCTCTTTCTAAGTTTTAAGTTGAACAAGTTGTTAGTGAATTGGCCTGTCATTTTTTAAAAAAGCATCACTTGCTTGATTATTTAAAGAAATTGCTAAAAAAATTTGGAAATATGGGGAGATGAAATAATATATATGAGAAAAATGTATCATTCAGATAATCAAGTTCAACAGGGGATGAATCCCCATTCCATAATCAAAATATGCTGGTCTATAAATTTATATGCATAAAAGTTACTGTATTCAAAATTCTGTGCATAAATCACCAACTCTTAAATATAAATATTATGTAATAATTATCTTTGAGTACATTTTAGAATCTGCATACATGCAGACCTTAAGATCTAAATGTGTATGTATGTATATTTATGTGCAGGTTTGCAAAAATATATATATACAGTATAATGGCCATGACTTGGTTATTTAAGGACCCTTATCAAAAATGTGAAAAAACCGTTTAATGTGAGATTTAGACTTAAATTAGAATTATTTTAAAATCAAGATAGAAAAAGATTTTTGAGTGTCTTCTATATGCTAGGTTTCATATAAGCATCAATAAGTAAAACTAGGTATTATCCTCAAGGTACCCAGAATTTATTACAGATTTTTTTTACTTAATTTTTAAATCTCCTTTATTCATTTAACGTTTTTAAATTCACAAGACTATAATATTATGATATTTACATTGAACCAATGACATGCCTTTCGTTTAATTTTTTAAAATTTTTAATAATAAACTATTTTTTTTAATATATGAAATTTATTGTCGAATTGGTTTCCATACAACACCCAGTGCTCATCCAAAAAGGTGCCCTCTTCACCTACCCTCTCCTCCCTCCCACCCCCCATCAACCCTCAGTTTGTTCTCAATTTTTAAGAGTCTCTTATGCTTTGGCTCTCTCCCACTCTAACCTCTTTTTTTTTTTCCTTCCCCTCCCCCATGGGTTTCTGTTAAGTTTCTCAGGATCCACATAAGAGTGAAATCATATGGTATCTGTCTTTCTCTGTATGGCTTATTTCACTTAGCATAACACTCTCCAGTTCCATCCACGTTGCTACAAAGGGCCATATTTCATTCTTTCCTATTGCCACGTAGTACTCCATTGTGCATATAAACCACAATTTCTTTATCCATTCACCAGTTGATGGACATTTAGGCTGTTTCCATAATTTGGCTATTGTTGAGAGTGCTGCTATAAACATTTGGGGTACAAGTGCCCCTATGCATCGGTACTCCTGTATCCCTTGGGTAAATTCCTAGCAGTGCTATTGCTGGGTCATAGGGTAGGTCTATTCTTAATTTGTTGAGGAACCTCCACCCTGTTTTCCAGAGCGGTGGGAATTTGCATTCCCACCAACAGTGCAAGAGGGTTCCCGTTTCTCCACATCCTCGCCAGCATCTATAGTCTCCTGATTTGTTCATTTTGGCCACTCTGACTGGCGTGAGGTGATACCTGAGTGTGGTTTTGATTTGTATTTCCCTGATGAGGAGCAACATTGAGCATCTTTTCATGTGCCTGTTGGCCATCTGGATGTCTTCTTTAGAGAAGTGTCTATTCATGTTTTCTGCCCATTTCTTCACTGGATTATTTGTTTTTGGGTGTGGAGTTTGGTGAGCTCTTTATAGATTTTGGATACTAGTCCTTTGTCCCAATATGTCATTTGCAAATATCTTTTCCCATTCCGTTGGTTACCTTTTAGTTTTATTGATTGTTTCCTTTGCTGTACAGAAGCTTTATCTTCATGACGTCCCAATAGTTCATTTTGCTTTTAATTCCCTTGTCTTTGGGGATGTGTCAAGTAAGAAATTGCTGCGGCTGAGGTCGGAGAGGTCTTTTCCTGCTTTCTCCTCTAAGGTTTTGATGGTTTCCTGTCTCACATTCAGGTCCTTTATCCATTTCGAATTTATTTTTGTGAATGGTGTAAGAAAGGGGTCTACCCTTTCATTTTAAATGGCAGGAGTTGACAAGTTTTACTTAATATAAAATTTCCTTTAGAATAGCATTTTCTCATGAAATCAATAAATTGTTTTTCAGGGTGCCTGGGTGGCTCAGTTGGTTAAGCATCAGACTTCAACTCAGGTCATGATCTCATGGATCCTAAGTTCAAGGTCTATATCAGACTCTCTTCTCTCAGCACAGAGTCAGCATCAGATTCTCTCCCCCCCGCCCCGCCATGCCCACCTCCCCTGCTCATGCTTTCTCTGTCTCAAAAATAAACATTCTAAAAAAAATTGTTTTTCAAATTTATTTTCTAAGAGTTGTTGTTGTTTTTTTAATGTTTATTTAGTTTTGAGAGAGGGAGAGACACAGCGATAGCAGGGGAGGGGCAGGGAGAGAGGGAGACACAGAATCCGAAGCAGGCTCCAGGCTCTGAGCTGTCAGCACAGAGCCCAATGTGGAGCTTGAATTCATTAACCGTGAGATCATGGCCTGGGCTGAAGTCCAACGCTTAACCGACTGAGCCACCCAGGTGGCCTATCAAATTCATTTTCAAACCCAGTACTATAATATTATAAAGATTGTCCACACTATGTAACAATCACACACCAGTCCTTTGAAAAAGCAACACAAGCATCTTTTCAGGAGCAGCAAACTGCTGTATTTATCTCAGAACAAGAAGGGCAGGGACCCTACCTAAAGGTATGAATGCTGGTGTTTGTCATTCTCCTCTCCCTATAACCAAGCTATCTGTCAGGTATCAACTTGAGTCTCATATCTCAAGCATTTCATTTTTCCTGGGAAACTCCAGGTCATTCAGAGATTTTCTTGTTCTTAATTCATCGCTCTTTCTTGACTCACTCAGCATGTAATACCATGAATCACATCTTACATTTGTTATTTAACTTCTCATGGCTTACAATATATTACTATAATTAGATCACAAATTTTGTAAGGACACATACCATGTATTATAGTTTCCTTGATTATTATTTTTCTTTAGTAAGACTATTTCTTAAAAATAAAGTTAATGTTCACAAGAAAATTGAAGGTAAGGTACAGATATATCCTATATCCTCTCTCCTCCCACACATGCAGAGACTCTCTGATTATCAATACCCGCCCCCCACCAGAGTGCTACAGTAATGACAAATGAAGTTTCTGCATTGACACATCATAATTACTCAGAGTTCATAATTGACATTAGGATTCACTCTTTGTTTTGTACATTCTGTAAGTTTGGAAAAATGTGTAATGATATGTTTCCATCCTTATAATTTTATGCAGAGTATTTTCATTGCTCTAAAATCCTTTGTGCCCTGACTATGCATCCCTCCACTCCCAGTCACTAGCAACTACTAATCTTTTTATTGTGTCCATAGTTTTGCCTTTTCCAGAATGTCATATTGTTGGAATCATATGGTAACATTTTCGAATTAGCTTCTTTCACTTACTAATGTGAATTCAAGTTTTCTCTGTGTCTTTTCATGGCTTGATTCATATTTTTTGTGGTGCTGAATAATATTCCATTGTCTGGATATAACACACTATCCACTTACCTACTCAAGGACATCTTGGTTGCTTACAAGTTTTGACAACTTATAAGTAAAGCTGCTTTAAATATCTGAGTGCACAGTTTTTTGCAGACATAGGTTTTCAACACCTTTTTTCGTTGTTGTTGTTTTTTTTTTAATTTATGGGGTCTATTTCAATGAATGAGAAGCAGCTCTGACCCTTGAAAAAGATGTGATAAAGACATGTGGTACCTCTGAGTACAGAAGGTGGGTCCTGTTGAATAAGGAACCTTCAACCATAAGGGAGTGTGGCCCTGGCTATGTCCTAGGAACTGCTTCATTCATTCAGGTCACACTCTGTACAAGTCCCAACAGTCTCCCTCTGTTCATTCTTATTGCAGAAGGCTTTCCTTTGCTATTCCATTGTCTGGACTACTTTGTCCTTATCTTTACATGACTGGGTACTTCTCTTTGGGTCAAGGAGTGAAGATTGTTGGATTCATGTTAAGGGTATACTTTTTTTGTAAGAAATCATCAAGATGCCCTTCTCCAATTGCAGTCTCTCAATAATGAATAAGAGTTCTTATTGCTTCACATACTTACCAGCATTTAGTGATGTCAGTATTCCAGAATTTGGCCACTCTAATAGGTATGTAGTGGTATCTTCTTTTAATTTGCAATAACATATGACGTGGAGCACCATTTTATATGCTTATTTGCCAATTGTACATCTTTTATTGCTGGGGTATCTGTTCCAGTTTTTCCCATTTTTAAATCAGGTTGTTTTCTTATTGTTGAATTTTAAAAGTTCTTTGTATATTTTGAATAAGCTTATAATAGGTTTTTTGTGCTTTTTCTCAAAGTCCGTGACAGTGTTCTCATTCTATTAAAAATGTCTTGCACAGAAGAACTTTTTAATTTTAATAAAGCCTAGATTATCTATTATTTCTTTTATAAATTATGTGTTTGATGTTATATTTTATATATGTTATATTTATGAAAGTCATGGCCATATCCAACGTCATGTAGGGTTTCTCCTATGGTACTCTCTAGGGTTTTGGTTTTGTTTTTCTGAATTTCACATTTGGTTTGTGGTCCTTTTAGAGTTACTTTTTGTGAAGGATGTAAGGGTCTGTGTCTAGATTTACTTTTTGGATGTGGACATCCATTTGTTCCAGCACCGTTTGTGGAAAAGACCATCTTGGCTCCACTGTGTTGTCTTTGCTCCTTTATCAAAGATCAGTTGCCTATGTTTATTGGAGTCTATTTCTGGGCTCTCTATTCTGTTTCATTAATCTACTTGTCTACTCCTTCACCAATACCACACCATCTTGATTGCTGTACCTTAATAGTAAGTGTTGAAGTCAGTTATTGTCAATCCTCTGACTTTGTGCTTTCCCTTCAACATTGTGTTGGCTATTTTGGGTCTTTTGCCTGTCCAGTAAACTTTAGAATTAGTTTGTCAATATCCATAAAATGACTTTCTGGACTTTTAATTGAGATTGCTTGAATCTACATATCAAGTTGGAAAGAACTGGTATCTTGCCAATATTGAGCTTTCCTATCTGTAAACATGAAATCTTTCTCTATTGTTTTCCTTTTTCAATTTCATTTATTGGAGTTTTGTAGTTTTCTGCATATAGATTTTGTACATGATTTGCTACATGTAAGCATAACTATTTCATTTGGGGAGTCATTGATGTAAGCGGTGTTATATTTTTAATTTCAAATTCGGCCTCTTCATTGCTGGTATATAGGAAAGTCATTGACTTTTGTTTATTAACCCTGTGTCCCTTGTATCCTGCAATCTCGCTCTAATTGCTTAGTAGTTGCATGTGGGTTTTTTTGTCAATTCTTTCGGATTTTTGTGTAGATGACCATGTTATCTGTAAAGAAGTGTCATTTCTGTCTTGGGTGGGTTTTTTTGTTTGTTTGTTTTGTTTTGTTTGCCTTACTGCATTAGCAAGAACTCTCACGTATGATGTTGAAAAGAAGTGTTGAGGGAGTCATTTTTTGTTTTGTACCTGATCTAATGGGAAAGTTAGAACTCTGGTGTTAGCTGTAGGTATTTGTTAGCTATTCTTTTTCAAGTTGAGAAACTTTCTCTCTACTCTTGGATTACTGAGAGTTTTTATTATGAATGGATGTTGCATTTTGTCAAATACTTTTTTACGTTTATTTATGTGATCATGAGACTTTTCTTTTTAGTTTGTTGATGGATTGTGTTAAAAGATTTTTCAATGTTATACCAGGCTTGCATACCTGGTATGAATTTCACTTGGTCATGGTGCTTAATTCTTATTATATATTTTTGGATTTGACTTGCGAATATTTTGTCGAGGATTTTTGTACCTATGTGAATGAAAGATCTGTACTTTTCTCTTCCTGTGGTGTCTTTTCCTGGTTTTGGTGTCAGGGTAATTCTGGCCTCATAGAAGAAATTAGGAGATACTCCTTCTGTGTACATCTTTAAAAGTGATCATAGAGAACTGGTATCATTTCTTCCTTAAATTTTGGTAGAATTCACCAGTGAACTCATCTAGACCTAGTGTTTTCTGTTGTATAAGGTTATAACCATTGATTACATTTCATTAATAAATAAAGGCCAATTATTTTTTCTCGTATGCATTTGGCAAATTATTATTTTTTTTTAAATTGACCCATTTCATCTATATTATTAATTTTTGGGTATGCAGTTGGTAGTAGTGTTCCTTTATTATCCTTTTAATTTCCATGAGATATGTAGCAATGTCCCATCTCTGATTTCTGATGTTAGTAATTTTGTCCTCTTTTTTTTGTTAGCCTGGTTAGATATTGATTTTATTGACTTTTGGTTTTGTTAATTTTCTCTATTGAATTCTTATTTTCAATTTCACTGATTTCTGCTCTCTTTTTTATTTTTCTCTGCTTGTTATAGATTTAAATTTTTTTCTAGTTTCATAAGGTGGAAACATAGCTTATCATTTTCAGGTTTTTATTCTTTTGTGATATATGCATTAAATGCTATAAATTTTCCTCTAAGCACAGCCTTCATATCATCCAATTTTTTTTATGTTTTTATTTTCATTTAACTCAAAACATTTTAAAAAATTTATTAAGATTTCTAATTTGATCCGTGTGCTTTTTTTTTTTTAATGTTTATTTATTTTGAGAGAGATAGAGAGTATGATCAGGGAAAGGGCAGAGAGAGGGAGAGAGAGAATCCCAAGCAAGCTCTGTGCTGTCAGTGCAGAGCCCGACACAAGGCTCTATCTCATATACTGTGAGATCATGACCTGAGCCAAACTCAGTAGTCAGATGCTTAATCGACTGAGCCACCCAGGTGCCCTGATCCATGTGTTGATTAGAGGTGTATTGTTTAATCTCCATGAGTCTGGAGATTTTCCAGTTATCTTTCTGTTGATTTTAGTACAATTTCATTGTGGCCTCAGGGCAGACATTGCATGATTTCTATTCTTTTCACTTTGTTAAAGTACATTTTATAGCCTACTATGTGGGCTTAGTGAATATTCCATCTGAGCTTAAAAAAGAATGTTTATTCTGCTCTTTTGGATGAAGTAGTCTATGGACGTCAGTTACATCCAGTTAATTTATGATGCTGTTTGGTTCAAATACGTTCTTCCTTTCTGTCTGTTGCATCTGTCCATTTCTAATATAAGAGTGTTGACGTCTTCAGCTATGATAGTGGATATCTAGTTTTCTTTGTAGTTCTAAAAGATTTTGCTTCACAGAATTTGATCCTCTATTGTTAGGCTCACACATGTTATGACTTTTTGGAGAATTGAACCCTCTGTCATTAGTCATATCCTCTTATTTCTGATATCCTTCCTTGTTCTGTCTGAAATTAATATAACTACTGTGTATTTTTGGTTAGTGTTAGTATGGTATTTTTTGTCTATTCAGTTTTTATTTTAATCTGTATGTGTCTTTGCATTAAAATGGGTTTCTTGCAGACAACATAGGATTGGGTATTGTTTTTTGATCCACTCTGACATCTCTGTCTTTTAATTTATGCACATTGACCATTCACATTCTTGGTATAGTTGAATTAATATGTACCATGTGTGTTATTTTGTTGTTGCTGTTGACCTTGTTCTTTATCTTTGTCTTCCACTCTTTTTCAGTCTTGTGGTTTAATTGAGCATTTTATATTCCATTTTCTCTCCTATCCTACCATGTCTGTTATACATCTTTTTTTTTTTTACTTAGCACTTCCTCTAGAGTTGGCAATACATACTTAATAGCTACTCTAATTCTGCTTTCAAATAGCACTGTAACACTTCACATGTAATTTAGATAATTTATAATAAATAAATGCTGATTATTCCCTCTCATTTTTATATAATAGCTGTCACTCATTTCATTTATATGTAAGCTTATATAAGCATAAATATATCCCTGTCTATATATCTGTCATCTATCTATATTTCACTTCTGTATAAGCATGTATATATAAGCACAAGCATAAACACAAGTGGGCTGGAGTTGGATATTTCCCATCCCCAAAATTATTTTGATTCTGATAAGGTTAGTAAAAACGTTTAAACTAGTTTTCCTGAGGGCAAGCTTTGTTTAGAAGAACAGAGTGCTCTGGGGTACTTCAAATGTTTCCTTTTCCAGCACACCCCCACCCCCACGGGAAGCAGGAAGGGAGTTTTCTCCAATATTTACTGTGAGAACCGGGTTGAGCTCAACCAGGTTGAGGTAAACCTCAAAATATTTTGGCAAGTTCCTTTATCTTCGGGACCCCCTGGATTTTTTAATTCTCAGTGTCCAGATTGAGTCTCCAGCAAATCAGTAATTTTAGTTCAGCTTTCTTCCCCAGACATTGGTTCCTATGACTGTTTCTGCTAGTGAGTCTCTGCTCTGATAAGCTGTAACTGCTTACATTCACCTGCTTTTCTCTTCAGACTTGGGGGCCAGTATTTTGCCCTGTATCCCCCCATCTCTTCTTTTTGCTCTTCTCTTCTTCTACTCCTTCTCTTTCTTCACTTAAAGAGGAGTTGATTTTTTCAGTTTCTTCAGCTTTTTACTTGTTAAGATGAAGTGGCAACTTCCAAGCTCCTTGCATATAGAACTGGAAACTGGAAGTTCATTATAATTTCATGTAAATATTTGAGGGGGGTTAAATAACTAGTGTGCAATAATGATGAACTCAATTTCAGATTCGCTTCCCCTTCTCCTTCTCCCACTATAGTTCATCTTTCATCTTTCTACTCAACCAGATAGTAGAAAAAATGACATATGTAGCAATGATGAGGCACAATTATAATGGTAATTATCTTTTTGAATACCTTACTATATGCATTTTGCTTATTTTTTATCATTTAGTCTTTATAACAACGGTTTGAGTAGGTCTTTTAATTCTCATTTTAGAGATAGGAATACTGAGGCTTGGATATTTAATTATTTTGCCTAAGAATACACTGCTAGTAAATGGTCAGTCTTCTTTTTGTTTTAATTTATTTAGTGTTTATTTATTTTTGAGAGAGATAGAGACAGAGTGTGAATGGGGGAGGGGCAGAGAGAGAGGGAGACACAGAATCTGAAGCAGGCTCCAGGCTCTGAGCTGTCAGCAAAGGCCTCAAACTCATGAACACTGATATCATGACCTGAGCTCAAGTCAGATGCTTAACTGACTGAGCCACCCAGGCACCCTAAATGGTCAGTCTTCTAACCCAACCCTCAGCCTACCTCTATTCTTGCCTCTCCAATTAAATCTACTAATTTTACCAAATAATTTTCTCCTTTGATTAATAAGTTGAAAATTCTCATTAGAATTAATCAAGTTCTCATCTTCACGGACCGTGTTGGAATAGCACATTTCTCTCAGCCTCTAGGAGAAATTACATTTTTTAAATGATTTTAATTTTTTTACTCAAGTTGTATTTAATGCCTCTGAAATGCCATAATAACTTTATCAACCTATCTGAAGTTTATATTTTGGTTGAAATATTCTAATTCTATTATAACAATCGTGACTCTTTTTTAAATCACACAGTTTTATTATTATAGCAAGAATTCAGATAGGATTTAATGATTTTAAACATGTTATTAAAATATATTTAAAATTTTTATAAATTTTGGATAACATTTCAGGAGACATTCATACATTCTTCTTCTTCAAGTGTCACTATTTATTTCATATGTTCTCAGTTATGGCTGGTATTGTTCTGCAGTAATTTATTCTCTCTGTCTTCCATAAGAATAGGATCTTTCAATTTTTATCTTGAAGACCACATTGCCCCAACTCCTTTGCAGCTAGATACACCCAGGTAGTATGGTGTGGACAATGAATCATTAAAAACAAAGTGGTCTGGGGGCAACTGGGTGGCTCAGTAGGTTAATTGTCTGACTCTTCACTTCAGCTCAGGTCATGATGTCATGACCAGGGTTCACGGGACCCAGCCCCACGTGGGACTCTGTGATGAAAGCGTGGAGCCTGCTTGGGATTCTCTCTCGCCTTCTCTCTGCCCCTCCCCTGCTTTCTCCCTCCCTCCCTCTCTCTCTCAGTCTCTCTCAAAATAAATAATATATAAAAAAAGTGTTGTTTTGCAGTACAGTTACTTCCAGAAAGCATTCTCAAGAGACAGCTAGCACCCACACACATTGTTGCCTTCTGTCCCTTCTTCCCTGCTGCTTATAACACAGATGCTATAGTCTTTGACATGAGGTTAGGGTCATACAATGGAATTGTAGGTGTGTTTGAGTTCCTGACCCTGTAGTTCAACCTATAAGCCCTATGTGTGCTTATTTGACTTTTAACTGGGAAGGAAAAAAAGTCTGTATTTACATTTCTCTTATGTTAGATTTATTAAGCTTTATTTCATTTAGTCAAAATTTAGCTTAATATTAACCGATTTAAAACAAAAATGCTTCCTCTGCTATCATTATCTCTGTCACCCATATTAGCACTATTGTTCTTAATTAAAGGAACTACACTACACTGTGGAATAACTCTACAAAATGCACCATCAAACCATATTTTTATTTTTAAGTAGGTTATCCTGGGAAAGTTCATTTCTTTCTAAATTTTAATCTTCTGTGTGTAGTCAGTGAGCTTGGAGTTACCTACCCTTGTCTGGTGGCTTTCTTCATATGGCATTCAATACTTAACCACTCTTGATCAAGAACTTTCCACACAACATCAGGATATTCTGAGAAGAATGCCAAATAACCATGGAATCACTCATGTTGTAAGAGTCTCTCAAATGAAAACTTCAGATTTTCAGGACTTGTTGCATAATGTTGACCAAATGATCTCTGTACAGGTGGATAGGTGGGTAAAATGAGGCTATTTTGAAGAGTTGAATCTCAGTCCCAATGTGCTTTGGGCTCAAGTATGCTAGGTTCCTTGAGAATTCAAAGGATATTAATTAGGCTCCAAGCACCTTCTACATAAAAAAAAAATCCAAGTACTAAAATATGGTATCTTGATTATTAGCTTGGCAATATTTAAAGGAAGTGGAAATTAAGTTTAAAATCAAGACACATTAAGGTTTCCTTAAAAGTATGCAATGCTAACTGGCAAACAGAGAAGCAAGTGCCTTCACTGCAAGGAGACTATTTTATGTATCTTTAAATTCAAAACTCCCTATGAATTGAAGGGGAATGTCGGGAGAATGCATCTGTTTAGCAACTAGCAGTTTGGGGAATATTCTTTAGGAATACTGCATTAGCATCAAAATGGCAATGCACAGATTGGAAGGATATTATAATGGTTTGCAAAGTCTCACTCTCCTTCACTTAAGAACATGAAGGCAGCACCAGAAACCATCTGGGTTGGAAGCCGTTGGTTGTCTATGTTCTGTTATTACTGGTGCTGACTGCAAAGCAGAATGAAAAAAGAAGAAGAAGAAGAAGAAAAAGAAGAAAGAAAGAAAGGAAAAAAAAAAGGAGATTCCCTGTATATGCCCTCCAGCTGAAGGAAACACGAAATTGACACGTCAAAAGAGATGGCTTTGAATTATAAGCATTCAAAGCCCGCTTAATAAGTAACTGAGATTAGTGCTCTCTCTTGAATATATTGCCTTGAGTCCAGGGCTCCATTCGTGGAAGAGAAACGAAGAGTAACAGAAGCTGCTCAGTAAATGATAAAGAAATAGAAAATAAGAAAAAAAGCCTGCAGCCCAAGGCAGGGAAGTTGGCTTAAGGCTAAATCGTAACTTCCCTTTCATAACCGGTGAAATGTATAAAAGCCATTTCTTAATGTCTCTATGTATAAAATGCACCAATGTTATGCCAGGCTACACATTTATAATCAAAGGTAAATGTACTGATAACATGATGGTACCGAGGCCTATAGCACTTTGCATAGCAGAAAAACACCTTTAATTGAAAACACTGTTTAATAAAGTAGATTAGTCTACAATACTGGTCATCTACAAATGCACTGTTCTCTCTCTTAGTCCATTTATTCAGTGGGGAGCAAAGACCCTTTATCTTGCTAATTACATAGTGAAAATAAAGGAATCTTGCAGGTACTTTCCTAAGAATTTGACCTGCTTTCTATTAACCCTTTTTTAAAATAGTTTTATTAAATGTAATTGACACATATAACCTATAAACCTAAGATGTACAGAATAATGTTTTCACTTTGAAATATTGTGAAATGATTACTGTAATAACGTTAATTAGCATCCATCACCACTAAACTCTTGAAACAGTTTCCAGGATGCTTTGTTGTAACCAAAATGTACTTCAATCCAGATAATTCTGGGCCACTCTCAATAGAATAAAAGCACTGTCTTCCCACTTAGAGGTCAGGCTGGAAAATAATATAAATAATGAGTTATATTATTCTAAATAATCATAACTAACATTTTAACAGAGATTTACAGTTTACAAGGTACTGTCATTTGCATTATCTCCTCTGATTATAGGCCCATGTGCCACTACGTGTCTTGCATTTAATAAGAATTCAGAAAGTATTTGCGGATTGATTAAGTATATTATCTCCTTGCTAATGCAAGCAGTGTAATGTTCAGTAACCCTGGTTACATTATTACCTCAGCTGTCTGGTCCATCGTGATGATTTCCACAAGGAAACTGCTTCCAAGTACAAACGCTACTGCTTTACTGAAAAGGAGGGAAGACTTAGCCTGACAAGTACACAGGGGTGTGGTTTTCTGTGTGGCCCAAGAGCAAAGACTGCTACTTGGTTTACCTGGTGTGCCACGTTCTACACCCACAGCCACTCTGAAGCCACGGCTTGTCCCATTAATATCCCAGTCACAGTGATGTGTTCTTACCACATTTTTCATCCTGCTAAGCAATACTTAAGTGTGCTTTGGTATCGGATTGCTTTTGGATTTTGTTCCATAATGTTTTCATTAAATGTGTATGCTAAAAGAGGAATGAGTCAGGGAATAGAAATTACCATTGGAAAATTGTAGCCCGGCAGGCTTCATAAATAATGCTTTGTTTTTGCTACTGATGGCAATCCAGCCAAGCCTTTCAATGCCTATCTTTGTTATTCTGAAAGCTGCAGTTGCTAGCAGTAGAGCTTCCTCTCTCTCATTCTCCCTTTTTGTAAGAAAACCAAATAGGATTGTAGATGAAACCATAACTGAATATCAAAATATGTTTTGCTACAAGAAGAGAAGACCTCAAGATATGAATAAATGCAAAATGGATCAAATTACAAGTTTATTGTTCCTGTAATAAAACTAAAATAGAAGCTAAGTGGAATGTTATTCTTACAAAATTTTATAATGAGTTAGTAGTCTCTGTATTCAAGTAGTTAAGAAACACTGCTAAGAACAAAAGTTCTTTAATATACCTTTTAGGGATGCATACTTTCATACCAAAACAAACCAAACAAACAAGCAAAACCCTTACGAGCAATATGGGAAAAAACATTAAATAATATATGCCTAATTTTCAGATGCTTGCATTTTGTCATTTAGTCATGATACTGAGAAAACCTTCAACAGGTCCCTATGACAGACGTACCTTGGGTGGTCACCCCAATGAGTAATACCCTTATATGCTTCCTCTGACTGAAGTCCAGGCTTCTAGACAATAGACTATGGCAAAGTTATATACGTTTTTTGCATAAGACACTGTCTTAGCTGACTGGAACGAGTGGCCTTGAAGAAACAAAACAGCCATATTAGAAACTACCAAGAAAGAAGAGCCAAGGCATAGGACTATGGGCAGCTTCTAGGACCTAAAGAAGTCAAAGGCAACAGCCAGAAAGAAACTGGAGTCCTGGGTCTTAGAGATGCAAGGAAATTAATTCTACCAACAACTTGAATGAGCTTGAAAACAGATTCTTCACAAGTTTAGCCTCTAGATGAGAATACAATCTGGTGAAATTTTTGATTGTTGCCTTCTAGGATGGAGCAGAGAACCTAACTAACCCATGCCTGTTTCAACCTACAGAAACTGAGATAATAAATGTATGCACTTTTAAGTGCCTAACTGTGTGACAGTTTGCGAAGTGGCAGTAGGAAATTAATAAACCAGTGTCACCAAATTGAACAGAATTACATTTGTGAATCTCTTCTTGTGAGAACATTTAAGTTCTACTCTTAGTGAATTACTGTTGTACATAAAGTATTACCAACGGTACTCATCATAGTTGACTATATCATATAAAATTGTAGTCATATAGTTTTACATTAGATCCTCAGACCTTATTCACCTTATATTGAAAGTGTATACCCTTTATTACCTTTCCATATTTCTGCTACTTCCCAGCTCCTGGCAACCTCTTTTCTACTCTCTGTTTTCATGAGTTTGGCTTTTGATTATATTGCACTTATAAGTGATACCATGCAGTATTTGTCTTTGGCTCATTTAACCTGGCATAATACCTTCAAGGTCCATCTATGTTGGCTCAAATGACAGATTTTCCTTCTTTCTCATGGATGAATAATAATCCATTGTATAAATGTACCATATATTTTTTTATCCTTCCATCCATCAATAGATACTTAGATTCTTTCCATATCTTGGATATTGTGAATAATGCTCTAATGAACATGAGATTGCAAATATCATAATATTCTGATTTTATTTCCTTTGGATGTATACCCAGAAGTGAAATTGCTGGACCATATCATAGTTTTATTTTTTAACTTTTGAGTAGCCTCTGTACTGTTTTCCATAGTGCTGACCAATTTACATTTCCACCAGCAGTGCTCAAGGGTTTCCTTTCCTCCACATTTTCTAAAACGTTTGTGATCTTCTTGATTTTAGCCATTCTAGCAGGTCTCACGTGCTCTCTCATTGCGGTTTTAATTTGCATTTCTGTGATTATTAATAATGTTTATCACCTTTTCATGTACCTGGTGGCCATATGTTATGTCATCGTTGGGAAAACATCTATTCAGTTCTGCCCATTCATAACTTGGTTTTTATCTTCCTATTGAGTCTTATGAATTCTTTATATATTTTGGCTATAACACCTTATATATGATTTGCAAATATGTTGTCCCCATTCTGTACGTTGTCTTTTCATTTTGTTGGTGGTTTCCTTTGCTGCATAGAATCTTTTTGTTGGCTGTAGTTACAGTTTTTTTTTTTATTTATTCTTTTCTTGCTTTTATTTTGGTGTTAAATCCAAAAAATCATTGCCAAAACTAATGTCATGGAGTTCTCACCCAATATTTTCTAGGAGGTTTCTGGTTTTAGGACTCACATTAAAGTCTATAATCCATTTTGAGTTCATTTTTGTGTTTGGTGTAAGGAGTTCAGTTACACTTCTTCACATGTGGTTGTCCAGTTTTCTGAACATCATTTTATTTAATGACTATTCTTTTCCCAGTTTATATTTTTGGTTTCTTTCTCAGGAACGAATTGTCCATATATGTGTGGGCTTACTGCCGGGCTGTCTATTCTGTTCCATTATCCATTGGTTTGTTTTCATACTAATATCATACTGTGTGATTACTAAAACTTTGCAACATAGCTGGAAGTCAAAAAGTGTGATGTTTCCAGCTTCATTCTTCTTTAAGGTTGCTTTCACTATTCAGGGTCTTTTGTGGTTCCACAGAATTCAACATTTGTAGTACTTGTACTTATGTAGCCCTGCTACTGCAGAGCAGTAAAATTTGTAGAATGGTCTTTCCAGAGTAAGTTGACTTCTGCAGAATAAAATAAATGGTATCATCTTTGAGATTAAAGATTATAAATTTAAAGATATGGAATTACTTACTAGTTTCCAGAAAAATTAAGATTAGAGAGAGAGTTATATACTAAATGATAGGAGTCATATATTAAATGATAGTGATATAGTATTTTGAAATTAAATATGTAAGTCTACATTATTGAAAAGATTAAAGTAATATGAACTGGTTGTTAGAAGCTTAAGATTAAAAGCTATAGAATCTTAAGACTAGATAGAGATGCATAATAACTAAGGAAAAACTAAAATTTCCCCAGTATGCGTTGTATATGAAAGAACTGAAAAAAATCATAGAGCAAATACTCTCTGTTTCTGTAAAGGACAGGTATTAAGGATTTTGCTTTGAATTTTCATGAAGCAGAATTCGGGGGGACATCGGGAGGAAAGCCTACTAATGACAGTATTTACTAAAAATTGTAGAGCTTCTCAAGAGGTTGAGGAATTGCTGTCAGTCGAAGGAAAAAAACAAATCAGTTTCCATATATCTTAGATGATACACGAATCCCCTTCACCTGCTTTGGGGACCCAGGAGCCCTTTGGCTTTTTCACCAGAAGTTCTGCCTACAGAAGCTGGAGCAGCAGTGGAGGATGGTTATGGAGCATGAGTTCCAGTGTTTTGGGTCTTGTCTGTGTCTGGAGGTCTTTGTTGCTTCCACCAATTTAGTGCTCACATCATGGCCATCCCTGCTGAATTACCACAGGCTAGAGTTGGGCAGGTTCTCCTAGGGCTGGAAACCAGCTCCAGCTGCGGGCTTGGGGAGAAGAGATAGGAGTGGGGGCTCATCTTGGAAGCAGGGGATTCTCCTTGTTGACACTTACCTTGGATGACCTGCAGGGGCTATGGTGCCAGTGCCTGGAGACACTGGGCTCCTGTGTACCTTGGGTCTGCTAGACATAATAAACATGAGCTGGTATCTTACTGCTACTGCCCCTAACAAGGTTAGAAAAAATTCTAATTTTTTTACTTTAAAATCGTTTTTGGTGACACATTTCAAAACACACTTAGAAAATGGTCTATTGCAAAACTTGAAATTTTCAATTGCCTTTTTAATGAAGATGTTTCTCTTATGGAACTTTTGTGTTTATCTGTTGAGAACACTGATACCTTTGAATGACCTAAATGAGTTTCTCTTTCACAGTCTGCTTATCTCCCTCACCATCTTGATTTCAGACTCTGTCTCATGTTTTCTTAGTTCTCTTATCTTGGATAAATTACCTACCCCTTTTCTCTTTTCTCAGGTACTTCTGAAATCAGGGACAACATCTCATAGAAATATCAGGATGAGACAGGATCATAAATACATACTACTCAACTATTTCATATTTTTTCTCACATTCATATACAGTTTTAAATTATGATTGTGTTTGACTCACAAGGTCCAAATTTTAAACCCTAAAACTTTTTTGTGTCAGGGACTCCAGTTTCCTTTCAGGTATCTCCAGGAATGAAAGTCTTACTGCACCACAGTAAATTCAATAAAATAGGAGCTCTCACATATTTTTCACACTGACATCTTTTGAACTTGTCAAGAATTACCTCTAAGCCTAAAGAAACTGTTGTTGACCTTTGCTTGTACCTTAAATTTACAGGTAAAGGTTTGGAAGGTCAATGGTCTTTTATTTTCCCACCTTTTATATTCGGCCAGGAACAATGTAGGGACCTAAAAGTGCTAAAATTTCAGAGCAGAATAAAGTGTCTGATATTGCTCTGATGTGCTGATTTTCACAAAGTCAACTTATGAAACACTGTATTTAGTTGAAAGATTCACTACTTCCTCTCTTCAAAGCACTCACTGTTCTTCTGACCACCTTTCATTCTGTTAAACAGAAGTTTACCTAAGTATATATTTTAGTAATATTGAGTTTACTGTACTTTGTTTTCATCTTTCCATTTTCACCATAATGCTAGGATTGAGATGGCTAGACAATAAAAATCTTTTCTCCAAAAAATACAAAGATAAGTAGATTGTTATCAAGCAACAAAGTTGTAATGGATATAGGAGAAGTTAATGTCCTATGTCAGTGGAAAGCTTTATATTATAGCTTCAGATAATAAGATTAGCAAAGCACTTTTCTAAGATGTAATTCTGATTAGATAATATGGGTAAAAGCCAGTGGTGGAATCACACTGGAGTTTCCTGAGAACAGCCATCCCAAAACCCTAATACAATTCAGTTAGCACAGTGCTTCAGGAACTTTTCCATAACCTCACCCCATAAAGTTTGATGGACTTCTTGTGGGTTTTATTTGCCTAGAAAGATAGGCCAACACAATTTCTGTAGTATAGAAGAAAGAAGATGCAATGTGGAAACATCTTTGTTTCATATAATTTGAAAGTATTCTGTTTGTTTCTTACTCTTTAATATGGTCTCTCTAATGTTGGAACTCACCATGGACCAGAAGCACAGAGAATGACATATAACAAATTACTCTTTGCATTGGACATGGCTATGATTCAGATAAAGCTAAAATTCTGACTACTGATGCCACTTTCCCCAAATCAATGCTTGCTTCATTGTCATAACTCGAGTCTATAAATTCATTTTTTTTATATTGAGCCCATCTCTTTTCCTGACATTGATTTGGCCATTGTTTTTCCTGCAACATATACATGTTAAAATTTGAAAACTGTTCTCAGGCTCCTTAAATTTTTTGTTCAGTACATCTTTCAATTATGTTTTCATTTTCTGATATGCATTAAATATTCTTTGATAGCTTCATTAGTTTTAAATCTGTCCTTTTATATATCAAAATTATTTGCTAATCTTTAATTAGGGTGTAAATGAGGGAAGGGGGAGAGCAAGAGGGACAGAGACCTTGTGATTAGGGAGATAGGGAAAGAAATGGAAGATAAGGTCTCTTTTTTAGTTTTGTATCTTATTTGGAATAATATTTAATTCAAATTCTATTTGGAGAGGAATGGCAGTGAGTAACAGAATTGCCATCAAATCCAAGGAAGTAGAAAGACAAAATGAAAAAAAAAAAGTAAGAATAAGAGAAAATAAAAAGCAGATTGGTAAGAACAAGGTAGGAGAGAAAAAAGAAAAGCTAGGCAGTAAAGTAGTAATAACATCTGATATTTGTTGAGGGTTATTTCTGTTATGAAGAATGCATCTTGAATTTTGTAGATCAAGATACTGAGTTGTATAGATTTAAATAACTTAACTCTGTGACAAAACCAGGATCTGCAAACATGACTGATCCCAATATATTGGAATGCTGTCATTAATTACAATATACAGGTTTTTCTGGTCCATTTATTTATAGTTTCTGGTTTTCTTAAGAATATTCTCCTAGCTTTCATGGTAAATAAAATTAATGATAAATAAAATTTGGTCAGGATGAAGAATCACATACCTTCCAGGAATAACTGCCCAGGCACATTACTGTATGGTTGACCTTACATGTAACCCTGGATATAAATTTACATAGAATAACAGCCTAATTTAAATTCTTAGACTTTAAGTTTGATAAACATTAATACCCTTTCCCATGTAAACATATGTCAGTAATTTTAGGAAATAGAATTAAATTTTAATCACCTGATAGAACTGAAAATTATATTACCTAAATTTAAAGGGTTTATTATAATTAATATTAAGACAATTTCAGTGTGCTAGGCCTTTTCTAGGCATTCAGAAAATGCACTTGATAAATCTTTAAACCACAGGGAAAATTAAAGCATGAAGTTGGAAATAGACATTTCAGAAGTCCATAATAAATTCAACTTTTGAGATTCACACAGCTGTCTACTACATGTGTATTAAGCAATGAAGAACAGATTAGGCAAGAATTTGGATTTATCAATTAGGTGATAAGTCAATCTCTAAATATTCCATGGATAATTTTGATAAGCATCCAAGGTTTCTGGAAGTTATTAGAATTTTATCTCAAACCAAATAATTTTTTAGTCAAAAAATAAATCAGAATGTCCGATGAGACTAAGCTGTTACATATAAATTGGGGTAAGCCTTGGATTGACAAATGCTTGTTTGTATTGGTAATCATTCATTTGCTCATTAACTACTAAGTACCTATAAGTGACTAGCATGAGGTTCATGCAATGAAAACAGAGATTTTAATAAGATACGGCTACTTCCTCTTAAATAACATAAATCTTAGATACGGCCATGTAAGAAACAATTACACTTCTGAGAAGGAAGTGCTAATAGAGGATTTGAATTAGGTTAATTAAAGGATAGAAATTTCTGCCAGGAGTTATGTTTTAGGAAAAAGCATTAGCCAGGAAATAGTCTTCAGAAGAAATGGCGTTTTAGCAGAGATTTGAGTATTAATTGAATAAAATATTTATTATCCAAATTGCTAAATCAAGGACCCTCATTGTTTGCTGGCACTTCTCAAAATAGATTCTTAAAAGTCCTAATTCCTATTTTCCCCAAATACTGCAGCTTGGTATTCTGGGAAATAATTTAAAAGTTGTTTTTTTGTTGGTTTCTTTACATGAGGTGATCTAATGCTGCATTACTTTCCATGAAAAAGCCATTGTTTTCCTCAGATAAAATTTCCTTTTGTTAATAATCAAAAACCTTAAATGATAAGATTATTCATTCACTACAAATTGAACCTCTGAGATAAGATAATCAAAAGACCTCCCAGAGCACACAAGACATTTCTAACCCTAGGATTGGCAAGCAATTTTTCACTTTCTCAACCAAGAAGCTTGCCGACCTGTTCCAGTATCCATTCAGGCTTACGTAGCTTCCTAAATATCATACTTCATTCTTTCCACTAAAAAATTCATCTTCACTCCCTCAACCCCCTTGCCTTCCTAGTCCACACTGTATTTTTGTCTCCTGAAGTTTATTTCAGCTAAAAGACTAATGGAACTTTTTCTGTAATGGCTCTCATAACTTTATGCAGTTTCTGCTTCATATAAATTCAGCCTGACTGTCTGAGCTTGTAGGCGTGATTCTAGAGCCTTGAACTTCCAGAGATTTTTTTTCCTCCTTTTATTGATTGTAGATACATGCAAAACAGTCTTTATCATAGCTACAAATGGATCCCAGATTTTATTGTTCTGTAGAATTATGTCTTTTAACTTTATTTTTATTTCATTTTTACTGCTACAGGGACACTATAACAAAGACCTGTCAAAGAACTTGTTCAAGCTATAAAAGAATGAGTTAAACAAGTTCACTTTTTCAACATATTAAATTGTCAGAAGAATAAACTGATTAGCAGTCGTGGAATTTCAGAACGCGATAAAGTTCGATATTTTTCTTTCCAACCACCTTCATTATATAAATAGAGAAACTGAAGTTCAGAGCTTCACTACCCAAATTTTGCTCAGTGTAAATTTTTTTTTTCTAATTTAAACTTGGTAGTTCTGTTTAAAGCATGATTTTTATGCTTTCTTTGAATATGTTTAATTTTGTCATCCAAATTTTTATAATATAGTTGGTGTATTTCCCCTGAAAATTAAGGTTTTTCAGGTATTTATAAATATCAATAGCCTGATAATTAAGGTGTCTCCCCATTAATTTGTATTGCTTACCCAGGAAGAAAAAAGACTTTTTCCTTTCACCTATTCCAAAAAAGCATTTAAAGTAGTTTAGTAGGGGTGCCTGGGTGGCTCAGTCGGTTGAGCGTCCAACTTGAGCTCAGGTCATGATCTCACAGTTTGTGAGTTCGAACCCCACATGGGGTTTTGTGCTGACAGTTCAAAGCCTGGAAGCCTGCTTCAGATTCTGTGTCTCCCTCTCTCCCTGCCCTTCCCCCACTTGCACTCTGTCTCTCTCTCAAAAATAATAAATAAACATTAAATTTTTTTTAAAAAGGTAGTTTACTAAGAGACTTGGAGAAATAACATGTAAGAAGAGAGCAAAGCAGGATTCCAGGGAAGATAAAAGAGAGAAAAATACACAGGAGTACAGTCAGGAATAAAGCAAGTTCACATAATGTATATCTTAACATGCCTTACTGCTGTAGTTGAAAACAAGACCTCTGACCTTCTTTTTGTCCACTTTTTGTAACACTTATCATCTCACAGGTAAAATCACATCAGATGATAGTACAGTCAAGCAAGTAATATTCCTTGAGTGAGACTTCTGCTTTTATTTTTAATCAACTCTCAGAAAAAAAAAATTGCTGTCTCCTTTTAGCTGCATATTCTACAATTTTACTACTTTTTTAATGTGAAAAGGAGAAATTTTCCCACTTGGTAGTAATTGTTTCCAGAGAAAAACATTTACTTTGTTCTCATAGGCAGTCAACCAAGAAAACTAAGAACTTTGAACAGCAGTTTATCAGAAATATTAACTGAATAAAAGAGTAGTATCTGGTTTAAGAAATCTTCGGGGCGCCTGGGTGGCTCAATGGGTTGAGCAACCAACTTTGGCTCAGGTCATGATCTCACATGCGGGGATCATGGGTTTGATCCCCGCATTAGGCTCTGTGCTGACAGCTCAGAGCCTGGAGGCTGCTTCTGATTCTGTGTCTCCCTCTCTCTCTGCCCCTTCTCCGCTCATGCTCTGTCTCTCTCTCTCTGTCAAAAATAAATAAACATAAAAAAAAATAATAAATCTAATAGAATCTGCCTCTGTGTCAGCATGGCATCTCTTAGTGTGAATCTTTTTATTTTTTAAATTTCAAGATTTTATATAAATAGCTGACAACCAGAAGAACAATTAAACCAGTAATAACAGATTTTTAATTCTCTGGCAAATGGTGAAAAGAGTTCAGCCACCTCCTATCATATTTTATCTTGGCTCTTCTATATGATACTGAACATTTAAATATTTCTCTAATTGATCTTTACATTTAGCTATTAACATCAAATATTTCTCAGTCTGAGTAATAAGCCAAAAGTTACTTGTAGATTTTGTGAAGATTGAAAAAAAAAAAGGTTAAGGAATGATGGTTTTCATTTTGAATTAACATAAAAATACTAGGATAGCACTTACTTCTTATGAGAGGATATGCAGATGGGAAGAAGACCTAATTTATTTTTCAACAGAAAAAGGAAAAGCTTGTGTTAGAAAGTGTGATTAAAATGTAACACTTGCCTGCTAGTGAGGCTGTGCAGAATAGATGGGAATTTGGAAAGTAGGTGCTAGGTGAAAACCTATTATGCATATGTGCTCTAATTTGCCATGCTCAATCATTTTCAAATTGTGATCTCCCAAACTAAAAATGGAATAGCTGTCATTAGTAGCCAGTGGTGTGGAAAAAAAATACATTTGACCTCAGATTGTGAAAAAGCCTGAAATCTAAGCCTGTCTTTAGACATTAAATTTCAAGACTCAAACACATCATTGACTAACAAAAGTTTTAATGAAAATGTAAATATAATTTAATTCTAAGAAACGAGACATTGTACTGAATAGGTCTCTAAATTATCAAATAACTGTATTTTAATCTTGTAAAACTGAAAAATAATACTATGCATTTGACAAGAAACAAAAATATAGTTCAGGAAATAGAGAAATTGAATCTTTTATTAAATATAAAATCATTCATGACAATAAAAAATATCAATTATTTTGAAAGGATTGAATAATAAAATATTATTGGTTCAACACATATTATTACATGCTATATTTAGTTTTCTATGGCTATTTAACAAATTACCACAAACACAGTTTAAAATAATATCCATTTATTAGCTCATAGTTCTCTAAGTCAAATTCAAGCATGGTGTGCTTGGGTTCTCTGCTTAGGGTCTCAAAGGCTGACATTAAAGTGTATATTAGGGTTCTCCAGAAAACCAGGGCCAGTAGGATGGATAGATATAGCTATATTCTACTACACACACACACACACACACACACACACACACACGAAGATTTATTACAGGAATTAGCTCAGACAATAATGGAGGCCAGGAAGTCCCACTATCTGCCATCTAGAAGCAAGAAAAACAAGGAAAGCCAGTGGTATAGTCTAAGTCCAAGGCCTGAGAACCAGGGGAGACAGTGGTTGTCAGTCTTGCCTGTATCTGAAGGCCAAAGAACCAGGAAGACTGATATCTAAAGGCAGGAGAAGTTGGATATACTAGGTCAAACACAAAGAGTGAATTTGCCCTTTCTTTCCATTGGTTCTATTGGGAGCCCCCAGTGTATTCGATGATGCTCACCCACGCTGGGAAGGACTATCTGCTTTACTCAGTTCACCTAGTTTACAAGTACACCAGTTCACCTGCTAATCTCTTTCAGAAACACCCTCACAAATACACCCAGAAATGTTGTACTAGCTCTCTGGGAAAACCCTAGCTCACACCATGTGACAAGTAAAATTAATAATTACAAGGTATCAAATTAGCTGAGTTCTTCTCTGGTGACTCTGAGGTAGAATCTGCTTGCAAGTTTATTAAGATCGTTGGCAGAATTCAGTTCTTTGCTTTTGTAGGACTGGAGTCCACATTTCTTTGTTGGCTCTCAGCCACCAGCCTCTCTGGACTTCTGGAGGGTACTCTCATTCCTGGTCACGTGGCCGCCTCCATCTCCAGGGCGTGGGACACCAATAATGAGTTCGGACATATGAGCAGAAGACAGTTAAGTACTCTGAGAAGTAGTGACTGAATGGTAGGAAGAAAACCATCAAGAAGACATTGCCATGGGATGCAAGTGAAACTGGTGTTTCAGAGAAGAGCAAGTGTTACTCTGTGTCAAATGTTATTGATAGAACAAGTAAGATGAGTACTCAGAACTGACCACTGGATTTGGCAATGTGGACACTAGTGTTGCCCTTAGCAAGAATTTGAGCTTGGTTGGAGTAAATTTTTAAAAGACCAAAGGAGAAAGAGAAACTGAAGGCAAAGCAGAGTATAGAGACAACTCTGGTATGAAGTTTTTCTGTAAATAAAATCAGGATATTAGAACTCAGGAAAAGTGGGGCCAAAATAAATTGTTCTGACATGAGACAAATAATAGCATGTTTGTGTGCTAATGGGAATGATTCTCTACATTGTGAAAAATGGATGGTGCTTTTGAAGAGAGAAGTCAAATAGCAATGACATTGTTGAGTAGGCTGGGGGAATGAAATCTTAGGCATAAATGAAAGAGTTGACCTTAGGAGAGCAAGGAGAGGCCATCCATAGTAATAGGGTCAAGGCAGAAGGCGGGCTGTTTGGGTACAGATGCTGGTAACTGTGTAGATGCTATAGGTGCTTGTGGATGTTTGTTTCTGATTGCTTCTAGTTTTCAAATGAGTGATAATGTCATCAGTATTCCAAATATAGAAAAAGTCTAGCTTAGTAGTAAGACCACCCCTGAAAGAATTAGGACTGGATTCTCATCCATCACTGCCTTACCCCCAATATCTTTGGACAGCCATGACTAACCTCTGTGTTTCTACTGGTCTATCTGCAAAAAGCAAAGATTTAACTAATTACCTGCATACTTCTCCCACTGCTGAAACATTAATATTTTATCATAACAATAATAATATTTTTTAGAATATTTACTTTTAATTTTTAACTATAGGAAATGTACCTAGTACTTTGTTTTTTTGGATAGACAACAAGGGGACACATAAAACTTCATCATTCCTCATGAAAAATTCTTCTGTAACTAGGGCACTTAGAGTATTCCTATTGCAAATTGTCAAGGCAGGACTTATTTTTAACTCAAGGGCTGTATAGGTTGATTCTCTTAATTTAAATCTACATGAAAAAGTGCCATGGGTTCTTCAATTATATAAATAAAACTTGCTTATATAAAAATTAAAGAATTTAGACCTAGAATAGGCCTTAGAGATGATAATCCAAGAACGTTACTTCTCAGACAAGGAAACTTGTAACTAGGAAAAACAAAGTAATTGGTCCATAGCTATATAGATGCTCAGAGAGATAGGATCCAAGTCTCCTGGATGCCAAACAAGTACTTACTCATCAAAGTAGCTATACATCTTTCTTTCTGAGTTTGAATTATACTGGCTTACTGTTTACAGTCAGAGTGAAATTTCCTGATAATTATCTTTCAATATTTGTCAATTTAAATAAAGCAGTTTTCATATCCATTCAATAATCATGTCTTTATTGTGCATTCACTATATGTCAACCTCTATTTTAAGTTGGAGATATTGCAATTCCATTCTAGAAATATGGACCACTGTGCTAGGAGCTGGTGATAGAAGTTTATGGTGTGCTTCCTGCTCTCAGAGCCGATAGCATATTGAAGCACACTGAAATAGGAAATGACAGTCGCAACTGACACTGACAAATGCTGGGACAAGAGTGTGCACAAGGAGAAACTCTAAGACTAAGAAATAAAAGTTAGCTTCCTGGCAGAGCTGATACCTGTGTCCAACATGATTAAAGATTTGTGAAGAAAATAACCGAGTAAATGTGGGAGTTCAACACATTTTCAAGTCAGGTGCAAAGGCCAAGAAGTAAGAGAGTAAATCATACAATGTAGAAAATGCAAGACATTCTGCTGAATGAGCACATTCAGCAAAGAGCAAGACAAGATTGGCATGAGATAAGGTGTGGCAAATGGGAGAGATGGCAGATGGGAATTCTGAATTTTTAGGCTTTTACTATGTGCCAGGAATTGTGCTAAGCTCTTCGTCTTCATAATAATCTTATAACTCCATTTAGTTATTTTAGTTGGATATAACAAGTGAAAAAAAAAGTGAGATTCAAAGACTAAAAATCACCTACACTACAGTGTGGGTAAGAAGTGAAGCTGAATGAAAGTGTTTCTAAATTCAAAGGAAGATTTTAATTATTCCTCTAAAACATATATAAAATCATATTTTTAGAGGTGCCTGCGTGGCTCAGTCAGTTGGGCATCCAACTCTTGATTTCAGCCCAGGTCATAATCTTGAGGTTCATGAGATAGAGCCCTGTGTCAGGCTCTGCACTGACAGTGCAAGCTATTCTCTCTCTCCTTCTCTCTCTCTGCCCCTACCCCCCTCTCAAAATAAATAAATAAACATTTAAAAAAATAAAATCATATTTTTAAATTTGTTTTTACTTGTTTATATATATATATTTTTATTTGCCATAAAAGCCTTGAATGTTTTTTCAACGCTTATTTATTTTTGGGACAGAGAGAGACAGAGCATGAACGGGGGAGGGGCAGAGAGAGAGGGAGACACAGAATCGGAAACAGGCTCCAGGCTCTGAGCCATCAGCCTAGAGCCTGACGCGGGGCTCGAACTCACGGACCGCAAGATCGTGACCTGGCTGAAGTCGGATGCTTAACCGACTGCGCCACCCAGGCGCCCCAAGCCTTGAATGTTTTTTTAGCAGGAGAGTGACATGATTCAAGTATATTTGGTTCTTTTTGGATTTAAAAATAATCTGGCTGTAGAATGCATTTGGAAAGCATGGATTCAGTGAAAGAAGACATTGGAGGCAAAGAGACTTTCTGGAAGGCCCTTTTAGAAGGCTCTAAAAGTAATGAGTGTCTAAAATAATATAACAAGATTTGGATAGAATTGGATGCATTTAAGAAATACTAAAAATACCTAATGGAAAATACTTTAGTGACTGAATGGACAGTGATAGGCTGGGATAGGTGTCCATTACTACTAATATTGGGAATACAGGATGGCTATGGCAAGTGTTATGGGTTGAACTGTTGTCTAAAAAGACGTGTTCTTCAAGTTCTGACCTCTGGACTCGGTGAATGGACTTTATTTGAAAATATTCTTTGCAGATATAATCAAGTTAAGATGAGTCATAGTGCATAAGAGTAGACCCTGAATCCATTGACTGGTGACCTTCAAGGAGAGGACAGGACACACAGGGCCACACATACACAGGAAATAAGGCCACGTGGAGATGTCGGCACAGGTGGGGGTGATGCTCTCAGGAGCCAAGGACTGCCAAGGACTGCTGATAACCACCAGAAACTAGGAAAGGGGCAGGAACAGTTATCTCTCAAAGCCTTCAGAAGGAACCAACTGTGACAACTTGATTTTGGACTTCTAGCTCCCAGAACTGAGACACAATAGATTTCTATTGTTTTAAGTCACCTAACTTAGTGGTAGTTTGTTATGGCACAGCTAGGAAACAAACACAGCAAGCAAGTTTATGGGTTAGGGGTTATTCATTCAGATTTTTATGTTATATTTGAAGTCATTGTGGACAAATCCAGAAAGAATTGGAAATATAAAATTTGAAGATTAAGAAAGATATAAATTCAAAATATAAATTAAACCTTTCTTCTTAATACTCTTTCATCTATTAGTTTTAAATAATTGGCTCGTTCATTTCATTCAGTTTTCAGATTAAGCCTCATTTCATCAGAGAGACCTTACCTGATAGTCGAATCTAAAGTAGTCGAATCTAAAGTAGCTATTAAATTATGCCTACATGTTACAGATTTTTGTTCACTTTATAGCTCTTATGACTCTGTATTTCATTTACTCTGTATTTTCCTCCTTCCTTTCTTACACTCTCTCTTCTTCCACTGGAGACAGCTCTGGGACGTGGGAATGTTAGGAGGGAACGTCATATGGCTTGAGAATCCATTGAGGACTGTGCTCCTCAGAAGTTGCCAGAGAACACTGCCTTTGCTAAAGAAGTGAGGAATGCACCAGCGATGGAGGTGGCAGCATCATTAGGGTGATCAGTGGAAGCTGTCCTCCAGAAGCGGGCACTGAGAGCAGTGCCATTGCTATTAAATATCAGTCTAACAGTAAAGCATAATGAGAGAGCCTAGGTGGAAACTCACAACTGTAAAATAGAAGTGATTCCATCAGTGGGCAGCAAGATCAAAGTGACAGTGTGTATTGACCACAAAGTATTAAGGGAATGAGTCCAGTTGTTCCTAAGAGTAAGATAGATGGGCACCACTTAGTGCGTTACAGTGTTCATATAATGAGAAGGAATTGGGAGTAAGCACACAGAAGCCTGATGTCAGCCTCTGCGAGAAATTATTGCAGCCTTTCACCCAATTGCCAGTTCTCAGTCTCATTTGGGTTCCTGTCACTACTATACATACACATGGAGGGTGTGGGAGGTCTAGAAAACTGGTGAGAGATTAATGGAAGAGCAGGGACATAAACTGTGTCCAAAGACTTAGATAGGAATTTGGCAAAACTGACAAACCGAAGACTGTATGTTAAGTTTTGAAGGAACATTTTAGCATATTGCTTGTATAGGAAAAATCAAGAAGCCATGTTCCTGGAACAGGTTGTATGACATACCATATTATAAAATAAAACTGTCTAGATTCAAATGTTAGGATTACCCTACATTGTTTTAAAACTAAAAAGTGTAACCTGACGTGGTTAAAGCATAACCACAAATTAAAGTTGACCACAAATACTTTGTTTCTTTTCCCATTTAGAAGTAGAAACTAATTCACCTATCTTTGGATTTGGACCACGTTGCATTTCCCTGACCAATAGAATACAATGGAAATGATGTCTGGGACTTCTGGGGTGAGGTCATAGCGAACATTGCAGTTTTAGCTCAGGTCTCTTGACAAGCTCACTCCTGGGATGCTTTTGGGAGGCTCTTGGTACTGCCATGCTGTGAGAAACCCAAGCCACATGGAATGGCTCCAATCTTATAGCTTTAGCTGAGCTCCCAGCTCATAGCCAGCATCAGAGATCAGCCATATTAGTGGGCCTTCCTGGTGTCCAGTCCAGTCAAGCTTTTAATTCTGTAAAACTCCCACCTAGCTGACGGCAACCTCATGAAAGACCCCAAGCAAGAGTTGCCAAACTGAGCCCATTCAATCCATGTACTAATGAGAGGGAATATTTTTTAAGTAGTTGTATCAGTTTCCCGGGGCTGCTGTAATAAATTACTATAAACGGAGTGACTTTTTTGGCTTACATAGTTACCTTTTGTAACATGGAGAAACACGTGTAATATTTGCTACATGACTGAGTAGCAAGATGTTGGTTTCTGATGAAGTCAGTTCTCACCTTCTGGTGCTGGGAGAACAAGTGTAGCTCTTAGGGACCAGCAAAGGAATAACTCATTCAAGTGAAGGCTAGGCTGTATATTTTGATTATATGATCACTGTAGTGATAATTGGATTCCCATTTGGCTCCTGACCCATCAAATAATGCTCTTCATGGTCACCTTTTGATAGATTCAACCACCAAATATTCACAAAGTGACACTCTGTTGCCCTCCTTTTTTTTTTTCCAATCAAAAATTCGTTTGTTACTCTTTCAAAATAGATTTTTGTGGCTGCTGGTTCCATAGCCTAAATCAAATAGATAATTTGCTCCCATCTTCTTAAAGGCAAGTAATACTTACTCTAGTACTTAATTTTAATGTTTTTCTAATGAATCTGAAGAAAAATTATGTTTCTATATTAAAATATGCTAAGCATTTGTATTCCACTATAAAAATAATGAGATGAGTGATCATAAATAACCTGTTTTTAAAGAAGGGAGATAGCTAAAATCCCCTACCAACATTATAGGACCATGGAATCCACAAAACATCTTAATCTATGTGGAAAGGGAATTATCAACTCTTTAAATCATTAAACATTCTATCTTCTTAGCTCATAAAATACTCAAATAAATTGAAGACAACTGGAGCAAAGTGTAAAAATGAGAGTTTTTCAGTTCTAGGTGCTTAAATTAAGTTGGAAAGACTAAGAGTTTTTAGGAAGAAATAACTTTCCTTTCCAATTTACAATGAAAAGGAGAATTTTTGCTCCAAGAGAAGAGAAAGTCTGGCATATAAACTTCCCTTAATGGCAAAGCCCAGCTTACTACCCCCTGTTTTGTCTGATCTTTCTGAATTTTCATTCATAGGTAAGGTGGGGTGTTGTTGTTGTTGTTGTTGTTGTTGTTGTTGTTGTTTAAAGGATAATTCCAAAACTACAAAATTAATATTTCTTACTTGTTTTATCGATGTCTTGAATTACTAGTTTTGTGTACTGGTAAAATATTTAGGGAATGAAAAGGGATTCTTTTGAGGTCATTAGACTTTTTCTTTGGGGGGATGAAAAGAACAACTTTCTACCCATTTTTTTTCCAGTTAAATAGCACTAGAATAACCTACTCAAAATTCAAGTATATTATATATTTTAGTGCAATTTCAATTTGTGCAATACTTTGCTGGAAGAACAAGTTAATCAAGATAGGCTTCCATAAGAATTTGTCTACTCAGTGTTTGTTAAATATATTCAAGCCCAGTTCAAATAATGGCAAAATCAAATGTAAGCTAAAATGGGATCAATTTCAACGCAATCTTTTGTAAGAATAAAATCATTTCAATCCTCAAGACAACTTGATGTCAAGTGAAAGAAACTTTAGATGAATACTCTAATACTAGGAAGAATGACTGTCAGTGGCAACTAAATATAAGGACAGAACCATATCAATACTTGGAATTCACTGCTGCAACAGCTTAGACCTTACATTTACGATCTTGTTAAATACCCTGCATCACAAAGATTTTGAAGAAAAACTCATCATTAGATATTATATAGTGTAAGATTGAGCAAATGTCTGATTAAATCATGACACTATGGTGTTTCCTTTTGTTGGAAATTGAAATAAAAGTTAGAGTTGTCTTTTTCATTAATCTGGAATAAAAATGTATGGCTTCAGAATCTGGATTTGACTTTTAGAGAGAAAACTGGAATACTGAAAAAACATTTTAAATGTAGCATTACCCTTTTTCTCCAGCAACTTATACTGGGGACATTGCTTTTATGGTTGGATACTTCTAACTGGTTGTTAAAGACAGTACGTATAAAGTCCCAGCAAGAAATTCTAAAAGGAGGTGGGAATTAATAGGATTCTAGCAACAAAATCCTACCCCACATTCCTAGCATACAGGTACCTAAATTATCCTATCATTTTGGAAACAATGTACCTTACCTGAAGGCCAAAGTTAATGCATGTAGGGTTTCTTCATTTATGTGTCTACTACTGCCAGAAGATTGACTGACACATAGTTGCTGGTATTAACACAAATCCCAACCAAAAAGTTTAAAACTGAATTTTCTGCTAATTTTGTTATTTTGGTTCAGTTTTCTATGCCTATTATGCTCCAATTACCTCATCTGTAACATGAGAGAGGGATTTTAGATAATAACACTAGTGTAAGAATCTTTCTGAAAAAGGTTCAGTTCATTGAGCATCCAACTTATGATTTTGGCTCAGGTATTTCATCCCAGGGTTGTGGGATTGAGCCCCACGTCAGGTTCCATCCTGAGTGTGGAGCCTGCTTAAGATTCCCTCTCTCACTCCCTCTGCCCCTCTCTGCTGCTCGCGTGCATTCTCTCTCTAAAATAAAATTAAATAATCAGTAAATATTCACTGTTCAGCAACATCATCACAGCACTGCATAAAAACTGCTAAATTGTTGAAATAAGTGCACACTACAGAACATTAATTAATTTGTATAATGACACTCTTCAACATCTTGTCCAACTTCATATTAGGAGATTTGTGATTCTATTTTATAGAATATGCCAAAATCCCCCACAAGTATTACATCTAATGACTCATGAATTGCTAGCTGCAGAGTTTGTATTAGATCAAAAAACATTGAAATCTTCTGTCTGATACTGATACCGATTCGATTGCAAGATCTCCTTGTTGGTGCTTGTCCATATCTTCTAACCACTTACTATGTCCTCTACCATTTTGTTTGGCCCTCAAATATCTCTGGACATCATGATTTATAAGTGTTCTTTTGTTGTGTAGCTGGTCACATCTACACATTCAATTGTTTGCACAATGAGCATTATTTTTTAACCTCTATTCTGAATTTAATCCTTCCATTATGTCAGTGTGCTACCCCTGAATTTTCTACATTGCCATGCAACGTTTTGAGTTTAGGAACTACATAAATGAAAATAACTTAGATCTCTGCACAATGATTTCCTTTCAAGAAGTCGAATTAGCTAGTATCTTAGAAACAATCTTCAATCTCAGAATCATTTTTTAAATTTTTTTTTTTACTTATTTATTTTTGAGAGACAGAGCACAAGTGGGAGGGGCAGAGAGAGAAGGAGGCAGAATCCAAAGCAGGCTCCAGGCTCTGAGCTGTCAGGACAGGAGACCTACACAGGGCTCAAACTCAAAAACAGAGATCATGACCTGAGCCGAATTCAGACGCTTAACCGAATGAGCCACCCAGGGGCCCCTCAGAATTTTTTTTAAATTCCTTGTTTAACATTATTGCTTGTATAACCTTATTTACCATCAGCTAGTAATGACTTATGATATTACTAATTTCAAGTAAATTTTAAATTTACATGTAACAAGATTTTCATAGTTTAAGACTACAAGCAATAGTTTTAAATTCTTTAAGTGAAGGATCAATTTTTCTATAAAAAGATTTGTGGATGAATTATCTTTGTCTTCTAAGATAGCCAAATAATGACTTAGGGTTCTTGTAAGCTGACACATTGGTCTGTATATATCATCTGATGATAGGAGTATATTTGTTTAAAATATTTCCTTCTTAGATATATTTTAGAAATCCAAGTCAGCCCTTCATTTACACGAAAACTTTGAGAATTCTGCCAAAAGTAAATAAAAATAAGTAATTGAAAAATAGATTAGGATGGACATATTATAAAAAGAACTACCTTAAACTACCAGAAAGTTTATTGATGTTTCAGAAATTAGGACTTTTTGACCAGATAAACAGTATGTGTGGCATGAACCAAGGCTATGAAAGCTTCCTGTTTGGCCTTCCTCTCTGCCTGTATTTTTTCTTTCTGTCTCTATTTCTCTTTCTTTTAAACACCCTTTTCTTTGTTCATCCCCATTTCCTTTTTATGCTTTTTATACTTTCTGTGCTTTATAATTTTCTTCCTTTGTCATTAACTGACATATAATATGTAATGTAGAAAACTTTTCAATTTTCTAGTTATAATATTAAAATTCAGTTTTTTTGGTTATATTATTAAAAGCTTTTGAAATGTTTTTTTCTAAAATAAAATAAAGTTTTTCAAAAATAAAAATAAATGATCAGGTAGACAAATGTTCTTGTATTACTCTAGGGTTTCTGAAATATTTTCATTGGTGTGCTTAATCTCAGACTGATTTCCTCCTGCAGCACTCTGTACTCCAAACCCTCCCCTTTTTTCTGTCTCTCCAGTAAACTTGAATTGCTTATAAGTCACTGGAGTGTCCATATAGTCTTCGGATTGTTCTTTATTTTCATAACGTATTTTTACAATAACTTTATTAAGATATATATGATACACACTAAACATCATGTTGTTAAAGCATACAGTATGAAAAATTTCAACATATGAATATACTGGTAAAACCATGATGTCATTTAGCAATGAGGATAATAAACATATTCATCACCAACTCAAGTTTTCTTATACTTCATTGTAATCTCCCTCCTGAACCCCTTCCCTTACATCTAGGCAGCTGCTGTTCTACTTTATGTGGCTATGAACTTGTTTGCATTTTCTAGAAGTTTATACAAAATGTTACTCTTTCATTTTGTCTGCCTGGTTTTATTCAGTCAGCAATATATATATATATATATATATATATATATATATATATTTATTTATTTATATATATATAGTATAAATATATATAAATATAAATATATATATATATTTACTTTTATTCATGGTATTGTATGCAAAGTTTATTCATAAGTAATTTCTAACACATGAATTGTCAAGTTGGCTCCATGTCTCCAGTCACCTTGTACTGCTGATCTAGCACAAAAACCCCAAGAATGGGGACTAATCTACGTAGTCATCTTTGGGGCATTTGAACTTAAAGTACAGAAAGAGATGCACAGTTAATAGAAGGAGCAGAATCTATAAAATATGCAGAAAAGGAAACAGTTTCCCCTGTTTCCTCATACTAGCTGAGCAGTAAGACAAGACTAATGATCTAGCCTATAATTTTAAAACTTGACATTTAAGCCATCATGGATTCCCGAGGATCACTCACATTATGAAAACCAAATTTTTAGTTGAAGAGTGTACATAGGTATAATTTTTCCTTATATATTATATATAGAAAATATATAGAATACATACATTTTCCATATATATCATATAAATTTATATATAGATAAGTGACACACTCACATTTTAATATACATGCACATTCATAATTTTAAATTATTTACTAGGGTGCATATCACACCATAATCCTCTATCAACTAAATCAGCAACCAAATGAAGTCACCTATAAATTTATCTCTTTACCATTTGGCTTTTTAGGTAAATAATCAAGCATTTAATTTACCTTCCTAGAATTATTTTATTTCAAGATGAAGGAAAAGTTCTTTATAGAAGACTGTCTTTATAGAAGATGAATAATAAAATTAGAAAAATTACCATTTTTAAGCCTTACTGAAAAATCAGTCTATGCAGTGATTATAGTGAAAACTAAGCCTAATAAGTAAAGGATTGGTGGAAATTTTATAAGGGATAAAAGGCTGTCACCATCTGAATCCACTGATTAGTATTTGTATCCCTAAATGTGGAACAACTGTGTGTGTGTGTATACACACAATCGCATACACACACACACATATTTCATGATATGATGCAGTAAGAAAATACAGATTTGTCTATAAATACTCATCCTTAAAATTGAACTTGAATGGGTGTGCCTGATTGGCTTAGTTGGTTAAGCATCCAACTTTGGCTTAGGTCATGATAATGCCAACTCTCATTAGGATAGGTGGTTCCTTGATTACATAAGCTCTTTTCTCTGGTGTTCATTTCTAATAAATCCATTAATGCCCTTGATTGTGTTCCTCAGCCATAGATTCTACCATATAGATAATCTACTATTTTCTGTGTCTCCAAATCTTTCATTTTGTTAGTGGAACAAAAGCAGCAGGCCTTACTTAAAAATAAATAGCAATTAACTTTTATATCTATCTTAGGTTTTCATTTGTGTTTCATGTATTAAAACATAAATGCCATATGTATAGATTCATTTATTTGTAATTGGGGTATTAAATGTCAGAATGAATATGTAAATGATGAAATAATAATACAAATAATTAAATGTCACAACGTATACAAGACACAACCAATGAATACAATAAACATCCTACTTTAAGTGAACATAAAAGTCACATACCAGATTGCATTTTTTGATGCTACAAGAAGAAATTGCTGAATGAATCTAGGTCATTCAAATCAGACAACAGAAATATATGACTGCCATTAACTAAATGAAATAGGATATATTGATTATAACATACACGAGTTCTTGTTTTCTGTGTCCATCTATTTGAAGTTTTTTAATTCTTTTTCTTGTTTGTTTGTTTGTTTATTTTGAGAGTGAGAGAGAGAGCACAGGCAGGGAAGTGACACAGAGAGAAGGACAGAGAGAGAATCCCAAGCAGGCTTCTCATTCCCCGCTGAGCTTGACTCAGGGCTCAATGTCAAGACTGTGATATCTTGACCTGAGCTAAAATCAACTGATGTTGAATTGTTGAATGTTCAACTGATTGAGCCACCTAGTTGCCCCTCTATTTTAATTTTCATAAGCAAAGCTATTCAAAGATTCTTTGAAATTTTATTTCAAATTGGGCTGAGAAATGGTTTTATAGCTGAGATGTTTATTATTTTAAGGATAGTCATTATCATCCAGAAGAGTTTCACCTATTTAGACTGTCAATAAGTTTACATGTCTTTGTAAAGTCAGGATGAATATTTGTGTCCACCTTGATTAAAAATGATAATAAATCTTTAGAAGATGCCCTGCTAAATTGTAACTATTTTGTTACTTTATTTTTTAAGTTTATTTATTTGTTTTTTAGAGAAGGGAAAGGGAGAGTGTGTGTGCATAAGCATGCAGGGGGCAGAGAGAGAGAGGGAGAAAGAATTCTAAGCATTCTCTGCACTGTCAGTGTGCAGCCTGCAACCCTAAGCAGGACTCTCCTATGTGGGGTGTGCTCATGCGGGGCTTGAACTCATGAACCAGGAGATCATGACCCCCACAGAAAACAAGAGTCAGGCACTTAACGGACTGAGCCACCCAAGTGCCCTACTCTTCAGTTTAAATCACTGTGTATGCGAACACATCTTTTTAATGTATTTGAAAATATCATTCCTCTCCTGAAAATAGTTCTTTATAAAAACAACTTTCATGTTCACAAAGCAACTTAATTCATTAGCAAAAGTAAAGGCAAATCAAATGAATTAAAGAACTATCAAGTTCCTAAGGGCATACTGACAATATTGAATAACATTCAAAGACTGTTTTAACAATGAGGGCAAATATCCTTTTCAAGGTTGCAAATAACTTTGGAGAGCACAATATTGTTTTTTTCTTTGCTTTATTAAAAAAAAGTATAATGGATAAGGTTTTTGAGGGGAATAAACATTTCTAAGAGAACATAACTGTGTATTGTCAGGAGTGCATCAGGAATTATGGTGGATCTGGTTGTACTAGGAAAGACCAATGCAGGTTTCTTCCATAGGAATGAAATATCACAACTTGTCCGAGCAGCAACACATAACTAATTCATATAAATTCAAATCATGGAGGAACTTTAAGGAGTCTTCTGGGAAGAGCTATTAGAAATAGCTCTGTCTTGAAAGGTTAATGCTTCCATGAGAAATCAAAAATATTGATGTAATTTTAGGTTAACTCATGTACTGCATTTATATCCAGGCATGTTTGAATCATTAAATATTTTAAAACAAATTTATTTTTCACAGGTGATCCAAAATCTGTGCCTTAGTTTTGTTGTCATATTTGTACTTTACCAAAAAAGAATATGTGAAACCTATCAAAAATTCAAACCACATAGAATTAATCTAGTCTGGCAAAATATATCTGAAATACAGTTCGATATCAAATACGTGGCACTTAATTTATAGCCTTTCCTAATTTTTCAGAAAAACCATTAATAGTATATTTCCAAGCTCACTGCGTTATTGAAAATCACTTTTGGCATGATTAGTAGTCCCTACAGTGTATTTTTATTTCATTCTCTTTTAGCACTTATGTTACAATGTTCAAGATTTGCATATACTTATTAGGAAATAATTGAAATACAAAACAAAAAACAAACGAAACTTTCATTGATGCGTAAAAAAGAATTCCAAAGTAAATTGGAAGATAAAGCTAGTAAATAAAATTAGCAAATTACATAATGTTAATCCATAAATTTAACCTATTTCTAAGATTATCTAAGATTACAGCCTAGAGGCAATAAAAATTAAGTGAAGTTGTACAAATAATAGAGAAATAAAGCTTTGCATACCAATGTCCTAATTCATGCCAATGTAAAAAAAGAAAACAAAAATAGTAGCATACAGACATTTCAAAAAGCTCCAGAAGAGAATGCAGTAAGTAGAAAATGAAGAAAAGGCCTTATTACTCTTTTTCTCCGCTTTGTCACATTTCTTATTGTTTATCTACCCTTCATATGAAGATTTGTAGAAGCCTTTTCCTCCTTTAAATCCAAATTTTACATAACTGGAAATTTAAGTTTAGAAAAACTAAAAAACTGGGGCGCCTGGGTGGCGCAGTCGGTTAAGCGTCCGACTTCAGCCAGGTCACAATCTCGCGGTCCATGAGTTCGAGCCCCGCATCAGGCTCTGGGCTGATGGCTCAGAGCCCGGAGCCTGTTTCCGATTCTGTGTCTCCCTCTCTCTCTGCCCCTCCCCCGTTCATACTCTGTGTCTCTCTGTCCCAAAAATAAATAAACGTTGAAAAAAAAAAGAAGAAAAAAAAAAAAAAGAAAAACTAAAAAACTTATCCAAGAACTCAAAATCTCTGTGTGACATAGGGTGTCTTCTTTCATAACAATACCAATTTCTTAATCACTACTAGCATACCATTGTCTCTGGGCAGGGAATTTACTTTCTCACTCTAACTGTACAATAATATTTAACAAGTTGTTGTTTCATATATCTTGGCCTTAGTTTCTTTATGTGTTACATGGGAGAGTCAGATTAGATAATTTAGCATTTCTTAGTATTGAGAATATGAAAACATGGTGAATCTTTCTCTACTATCCATGTAAAAAATGATTTAAATCATTCCATAGTCTCATTAGGGATTAAAACTATGTATTTAATAGTTCATAGGTTATCTCATCATTCTTCATAACAGATTTGAGATGCTTGAATGGACATTCATAGTCCACCTTTTTCCTGTATCTACTCTCCTCTCCCTCACAAATCTGGTGCTTGAATTCTCAAGCTCACTTCATCTTTAGATAAGTTAGATGACTCTTATTTTTAGGAGTACATTTTCTTATGTGGGAATAATTCTGTTTCTCAGTGGTATGTATTGATTTATTCTATATTTTAATTAATGGGGCCAAGTAGGAGGGTTATAATTCCTTTTCTATATAGTAGCCCTGAACATGTGTTTTCTGGGCTAAGCAGCCCTGTTTGTGATTCTTGCTAAAACATAGGTTCTAGACTTTCATTCTTTCAATTGTTTTCCTTCTTGAAGTGTTTTTTTATAACCTAAAATCCTTTTGATGTATGGCTTCCAAAATTAAACATAATATGCTTAACCATATTATGGTTTATGTTTATTAGTCTGTTTATTCTAAGTAATATAAATGGAATTTGACAGAGTGCATTACATTAAAGGAAAAACATCAGACATTACTTTGAAGAGTTTACTATAATGGTGTTTACCTGCATTTTAATTTAAAACCATTTAAAAATTAGAATAGAGCCTAAGGTACAATATGCACAATAAATGAGTCATAGCTTCAACATTAGGATGTTAAAATATTCAAAGATTTATGTCTTGCTTCATAAAATAGTTTACTATTAGCATGTTCCCATTTATCTTCCTGATTATTAAAATGCTGATATTAGTTATTATAGACTTTTTCCTATAATTTTAAAACATTAGGTAGGATAATTAATTTACCCATCACTGTCTCTTACTTTTGTTTGAAAAATGTTTTTGAAAGAAATTGTGGTGTTATTAAACATAATGAATTTCACTTTATCAATGTCAGAAATGTTTGAAATGATATACCTAGGAAATAGAATGGAGGTTAGACAAATCTGTATGAATTGAATTTACTCAAATAATTTGCTAATGGAAAATCATGAACCAGGTGAGGGTTCAAAGGAAGATTTATATACAAATGATTAAATAACTTCTGTATCACTGTGTTTCAAATTCATGCTTATTTATAACTGAGTACATTTCTAGTACTACTCCATCTGTCAGCATTTTTCACTCTGAAGAATGTATTAAATACTCTTGTTTCAGTGGACTTTTATAACTGAACCATTACCTAAGAAATCTAAAAACTTTTAATCTAGTCATTTCAAGCACCTTGATACTAGAACTCAATTTACTGTGTAACACATTTCATCACATGTTTAAAAATCAGCTTTTAAAACTGACAAAACTGGAAGGAACCTGAAAACTGTTTGAAAAAAATAATCTATATTATGTGAGCAGATAAGAAATAACATGACATGATCTAGAATATCCATTTATTATTTTAGCTGCTTTTTCTGAATATTGAAAAGTGTCATTCATTATAAATTTTAAAAATTGAAGGAAATATAATAATTAAGATCCTAAAATGGGGCGCCTGGGTGGCGCAGTCGGTTAAGCGTCCGACTTCAGCCAGGTCACGATCTCGCGGTCCGTGAGTTCGAGCCCCGCGTGGGGCTCTGGGCTGATGGCTCAGAGCCTGGAGCCTGTTTCCGATTCTGTGTCTCCCACTCTCTCTGCCCCTCCCCGGTTCATGCTCTGTCTCTCTCTGTCCCAAAAATAAATAAACATTGAAAAAAAAATTTAAAAAAAAAAGATCCTAAAATGCATGCAAGTAAATAACAGATGGAAATTCTATTAGGAAGACTCTCACTCCTGTAATTTTTCTTTTTCTAATGGTCAATATTATCACAAACCTATTTTTTCTAGCCTGTATCTTCCTGCAAATCATCCATTTAATTTTCTTTTCTTCTTCTTTTTTTTAATGTTTATTTATTTTGAGAGAGATGGAGACACAGAGTACAAGAGGAGGAGGAGCAGAGAGAAAGGGAGACACAGAATCTGAAGCAGACTCCATGCCCTGCCTGAGCTGTCAGCACAGAGCCCAACACAGGGCTCACACTCCCAAACTGTGCCATCATGACCTGAGCCAAAGTCAGCCGCTTAACCAACTGAGCCGCCCAGGTGCCCCATTCATTAAATTTTCAAACATAATTAACATTCAGTTACGTCTCCATTTTGATAGAACTACGTTTCACACCTACTTTGTTACTCCTAATTATTTTTCAAGATACTCTTCTGGATTAGCCTTTAGAGTTCTGAATTTAGAGCATGTATTTTCAAATATAAACTTTTATGTATTGTCCTTTAAGCTTACTTGAATGACCCCTAAAGATGGAGATTTCTGGGTGATGCTTTCATCCTTTTAATACTTGGAAGAACTTAATTTTTAGAAAATAGGCACATATTAGGACAATGTGCCAGACATAAAGTCAAGCTACATCAATCCACAAAAAAACACAGAAGTTGTGCTCTCTTATAGTTTTTAAATATGCATGGGTGAGTGGCATTGGAACAAATACTTAGAGAATAAATAATTATAATGATTAAATAATGATTAGAAATATTTTAGATATACATGCTAAAGTTCAGTGAGA
This sequence comes from Prionailurus bengalensis, assembly GCF_016509475.1. NCBI lineage: Eukaryota > Metazoa > Chordata > Mammalia > Carnivora > Felidae > Prionailurus > Prionailurus bengalensis. The sequence continues at coordinate 148,446,810 of NC_057343.1, read as the reverse complement.
TAATTTGTAAAACAAAGTTGAAGCCATTGATGGATTGGATGAAAATATGACTTTTTTTACTTTTAGCTATGGGGAATTAGCTTAAACTTTCTACAGTAAAGAATTAATGAAGCCGTGAAAATTCTAACATCTATGTCATAATATTAGATTCTGGCAACCAAATTTGAGGTATTAAGTTTCAACAGAAAAGTACAATGGCATAAATCCAACATTCCAAGCATTGTCTCTCACTCCCTCATAACCCTCTTGATGTATTTACCAATTTGATACCTCCCTGGTAAAGATGTTAAGGAGATGAGCAGATCTTGAGGGTTAAATGCTGTTAAAGTACAAAAATTAGAATTCACCACTGGCAATGAGGAAGGGCTTTGAAAAATGTTTGTTTTTCGGTCAGAAACCCTGAAGGTCTGTTTCCTAGAAGTAAAGGAATATAGGAATATGTGAGCCCACATAAAACTGAAACCTTTTGATAGGAATAAGATCTAGGAATAGGAAAACTGAATTATAAATCTGCCTTTACAAAGACTTTAACTCTGCCTTAAATTAGCTCAAACATTATTTGGATTAACATGATCTTTCTTCATTGAAACTGCCTGTGAGTAACAAAATAATTCCTCTCCCATGGGAGTAACCATAAACCAGAGCCTCAACTTATCTCTACACTTTTTTAGACACAACTTGCTATATTCAAGCAAAATTTACCAGATACACCATAGATGAGATAAATGGCACAACCAAAAGAACAGAAATGGACAATATAAACAAGTCATTGAAGGTTGAAGACAGAAGTTTAAAATAACTATAATTAATGTATGTCAGGAGTGCCTGGATGGCTCAGTCAGTTAAGCGTTTGATTCTTGACCCTTGGTCAGGTTATGACCTCACTGTTTATGAGATTGAGCCCCGTTGTCAGTGCAGAGCCTGCTTGGGATTCTCTCTCTCCCTCTCTCTCTGCCCCTCCCCTACTCATATTCTCCCCACCCCCTCAAAAATGAATACTAAAAAAATATATATGTCAGATAGTAGATAATAATTTCAGAAGAAAACTGGAATTTAGATTTAAAAAAATCAAATGAGAAATTTAGAATTGAAAACAACAATTAAGAACTAGATAAATGAACTTAATTGCAACATAGATGGAATAAAATATGTTAGTAAGCGTAAAATAAGCTAGCATAAAATACTCAGACTGAAACCTGGAGAGGAAATAGAATGGGGAAAAACAAAAAACAGAAAGCATAAGAGATATATGAGGCACATGGCAAAGTCTAACATATGTTAGAAGGAAAAGAGAGAAAAACTAGATAGAAGCAATATTTAAAGATTTAAAGGCCAAAGTGTTTCGAAATCCTGTCAGAAGTTATCAAGTTAAAAATTAAAGAATCTGTATAAGCGTATTTTTTTTAAAGCCAAACAAGTAAAACCTAGGCACATCAGAGTCAAGGTGGTGACAGAAAGAAAAAAAGAGAGAACATGTTCAAGGCACCTAGTGAATGATCACTGAATAAATAAATAAATTAAATAATTAAATGAACAGACAAATAAATAATTGAAAAGAATAAGACTGACTATAGACTTTTCATTACAAATGAAGTAGACCAGAAAATAATCGAAGGATGCCTTCAAAATTTCAAAGAATAAAACTCCTAACTATAATTCAAAACTTAGCAAAAATATTCTTCAAAGGTGAAAGAAAAATATATTTTCATAAAAACAAAAACTGAGAAAATACTAAAGAAATTTTTTCAAACAGAAGAAAGTCCCAGCTATAAATAACTAAATAAAGGTAGGAATAAAGAACAATGGAAAGGGTTAACGTGTGATTAAATACAAATGAATATTGAGTATGTAAAAGAAAAAAGGATATGCAATTTTTAAAATACCTGCTTAATTAAAACAAATATATTTGAAGAAGATAAAGGGGCAAGAGTCTTACAATATTTGGGAAGTAGAAAGGAATTAATTTGTATATGTACAGTATAATTCCTGGGATAATCTCTAAAAGATTAGTAATAGAATAAATAACCTACAGACTAACAGAAAAAAACAATAATTCATGAATAATCTAGTTGGAAGGCAAGAAAATAAAAGCACTGCCTTATAGGTGGGGGAAAAAAGGAGAAAAGGTTAAAAAGCAAATACGAATGTATAGTAAATGAATTAAATATAAGTAGAAGAAATATTCTTTTTTGTTTGTTTTAATTATTTGAGAGAGGGAGAGAGAGGGGAAAGAGACTTTTTCTTGATGAAAGGATGTATAATTTCAAATTGCAAGGGTGAGGATAAAAAGGGGGGCAGAAAATTGAGACCATTTTTACAGTCAATTTACCACATTTTCTGGGTCTCCATTTATGTTCTTGTCCCAGATCTACACATGTTGGAGTCCTGTAATTAGTAGAAAATCCTCGCAGAGTTTGCCAATAAGTTAACTGTCAGTCCTAGCTTTTGCCTTTTCTACTAGTGTCTTTATCTTAGGCAATTAATAGTTTAAAAAGGTAGCCCCATCTATCTAGTTTGATATGAAAGTGCAAGTTCAGTAAATAGAGGAGCAACTTATTTTACATTGTGACAATTTTTAAGTACTTCCCCATTGCTGTGGTGATCCAGTGATTGCTCTTTATACTTTCAATGTATATTTAATGTAGGGGCATGCACAATTTACCTTGGAATATCTACCATTTCTCTATGTTTTTATCAAACAATGCTTTGATGTTGTGCTTCGAGCAATTCATTTTTTGTATCTATAATGGACATAACAGGGTAAAGGTCAACGCAGATGCTTTGTCAGAAGGGGACATAGCCCAGGGGATCAGATAGATAATTGAATCTGAGTGTACAAATCAGTATTATGGGGAAATTATTCCCAAATCAGCAGTGTTATTACAAAGCCAGTATCATTTAATATTCCTTTATTTTTCTGATACTAGTAAAGTCTGAAAGTAAATAATTTACAAGAGAAGATAACTACTGTGAAATGCAATGGGAAAAAAAAAATTCCTGCAACCAAAAAAAATATATCTTCAGGAAGCAATTAGAGTTGCTGTAAATAAATCCACTTAAAAAAATTACTATTTGTAAGTATTTTATTTACATCAAGAAGTTATCATCTAACTATAGAAATTAAAGTCTTTTAAAGAATGTAGGTCACTACCATTTTGAATAATAGTTCTATTTGATTATCAAATCTGGAGAGAAACTTTTCAACAAAGTACACTGGTAATTACAGGGTTTTTCTCTATTCCCTCAATTTCCCTAACTATATCAGATTAATCTTACTTATCTCATTTTTCTTAGAATATTTTACCACAGTATATTTTTCATAATAAGTTGTTTTGGTGTTCAGGTACAATAAAAATACTATTTGCATTTCTTTTAGTTTTTAAAATCTGTATTAGATTTACTATCATTTGGATATTCATAAATCTAGTTCACTTTTAATTTTAAATCAGATATATTCTAATGCATAATTGTAGTAAACTTTATTATATTTAAAGTGGCCTTAAATATAGCTTGGTTAATTATATTTAATTTTTAGCTGCAATTTTTAAAGGAAATATTTTTAAATTTATCTTTATAAAAAACAAAATATTTTCAGATTTTCCAGAGAACTTTAAATGTCTAATAAATTACATTTGTATCTTTTGAGATTCTTAAATTTTTCTGTACTATCAACAATAAAATTCTCTTTAATTCTTCAAATAAAATAACAAATCTGTAGTAATTATTCAAATATATTTTCAAATTAGGATTTTAAAAGTAAGCTGTTAAGTATGTAAATATGCCAAATTTTCTTAAGCAGCAAAAGATACTCCATAGTTATTTCTATGCTTAACACTAAACCTTTTAGGATTAATAAACTTAGTAAGAAATAGTAAGACCATCTCAAGTAAACTGGACTGTCAGTCACAGCTGTCAAGTGATACAGCGAGACAGCTGCTTGGCAGAAAATCAGTACTTTTTGCTTCCCCTGTCTCCATCCCAGGCTGAGTCCTATTTATTTTTACTATAACAGAGCTTCTATATAATACCGAAGGGTTCCTCTCTGAGCTCGTGACCCTTAGAGCTAATTTACATATAACCTCATTTTCATTTTAATCTTCAACCACATTCCTAGATTATAGCTATCATTTTTTGCTAATTGCTTAGACTTCATTTTTCATTTAATTGGCTTTGAGAATCTGTTAATACCTTCTCTCCATTTAATGACTTCTCACCATTGTATTCTACTTCACACACGTATCATTCTTCCATGTCTTTTTAAACCCTGCCTTATTTCGCTTGCAAGACCTCTGTATTACTTTCCATATACTTTTTCTGTCTTGAAGTCCACATCTTTTACACTTATCAAAATGAACTCCCACCGGGTTTCAGATGTATCTTGTGACTTCTTCTTGACTCAGTGGTCAAACGCTGAAGCTATGTTGTTAACAGTAATAAATGCTTAGTCAGGAGAGACTGAGCCTTAACTGCTGTTCAGAGCCTCCTTGTGTAACAGGTACCGTGGCCGAGGGTACTCTGCCTGAGATTAAAGTATTTTTTCCTCTTTTCTAGTGAAAGGATTGCCAGAGAACTATCTTGGAGTCATTAAAGTTAGCCTCCTTTAGAAAGGTGCAGAAGAAAGACACATAATAAAACCCTTCGTGTTTTGAGAGTTGAACATGAAAGTCTTAAACGTCACTAGATAGTGTGGGGGAATGGGGGTGGGGTGGGTAAAAGGTCATATGACCTAGGGAGTAAATTCTTGTCTGGATCTTTTTGTAGACGATGCTTCTGGAATTAGGTGATGGTTTTATAGATGACTCTTCATGGGAACTAAAAAAAATCTGTGTATTGAGAGCTACAACTTTGACTGGGGTGGAGGAGGTCCGTTGGCCAGCTGAGAATCACAGCACGGGTGTTTAAAGGCCTGTTAATTATGATAGAAAAAAAGGTCAACAGAAACATATTAAGGCAATATCAAGGTGGGCTGATGGGCATTCAAGGCTTTCTTTGTTTATTTGCAGAGGCTGAAATGACCACTTTGAACTGTTTAAGTGACAAACATACTTGGATAAATAATTCATGGGGTTCTAAAGAAAGAGTTGATGGGTTCCTAAGCAATGAATTAGAAACATAAAAGGGAGGTGATCTTCTCCGCCTCAAATTTAACAACCAATTAATAAACATTAGAATTTAATCTGAGAAACAGCTGTGTTCTAAATATCTGTATCTATTTGCTTGAAATGACATGGATATTGGGAATAGAGCTTTCAAAATTTTGTAATGTGGATAATGTGTCACAGAAAAAGGAAAATGACAAATAATAGAATGGCTTTCCTCATCGAGACCCCAGGGACTAAGCTTGCCCATCACAGGGAGAACAAATGAGGGCAGAAGGCAAAGAAGCTGTTGTCAGAAAGGACAGTTTTGAAAGTCTGACACTAGCAGTGTGGATTCAGAGTCCACGTGCAGACATACAATTCAGGGTTGGAAAGAGGCCTTTTTCTGCCTATATATGTATATTTCTTGTTTTCTGTATAATATGATGTTTTGATGTCTTAAGCAACCTTTCTTGTTGGGAAAAGACTGTCCCTCCTAGGGTTAGCCAATTCTTAGAGATAGCAAAGGGCCCAGCTGGGAACATGCCTTTGATATGCAAACTACCCAGTGTAGAGCCACAGATCTCCTCGGTGTGGCCTGTGCACCCTGGCAGGCAATATTCCTCTGCCTGAATTATCCCAGGGCCAGGTGCTAGGCAACTAGAAACCACCCACGCCTGCTGAAATTATTCAAACTAGTCAATCATAAACTGTTTACCCTGCCTTGCATTACTTTTTCTGTGGAAACCCCAATGTAGGACATGGCCTAAGCACTCCCTTTGCTCCTATCCCTCTGCCTCTTGACCTATGCTGGTATCATCTCCTGTGGTCCTCAGCAGCATATACTGTCTCCCTTCTCTGGGACCTGGGAATATAATAAACTCTTTCCTTACAGGCCTTGCCCTTGATTCCTCCTGTGGCTGCAACAACTTTACCATATTGTTTCCAACATGTACATTTTAAAACAGCCGCACTCTTTGATCCAGACATTTGTAAAGTTTTGGCAGCTCAGGGGTCAACATACCTGCCATGAGAGAGGAGGGATTGCCCTGGAAAAACAGAGGTAACACTAGCCACTGGCATGTCCAGTGGAGCAGTTCTGCAAAGGAATGCAGAACCAGAGCAGACACCTTTATGATTTGCCTTGGACATCTTCTAGAGATTCCCAGAAATAACTTGGAAGAATTTTGAAGTAGACATCGATTTCCTCAAATTATGCAAAAAACAAAAACAAAAACAAAAACAAAAAACAGGCCAGCAATATTGGGGAATTTATATTAATGTGACCTGATTGGACCTATAGGCTGGAGAGGCATGAGGACATTCTGATTTCAGATCAGTTACTGAATATGTATGTGCAGTTCAAGGCATACTTGGTTCTAGTACTTTTCAAGGGTGAATAAAGGTTTTATTTTGCTTTGGCTTTTTAAACATAATTATTAAAAATTGATTTAAGGGATGTCATATGAGTGTGAACAGTTCACTATCTTCTGTACTCAGTGCCATAAACTCTGTAACTCAGTATCCCCAACGCTGTTCAATAAATGTGTATTAAACTAAGGTGAAATAAATGTGAAAATCCAACAGAGCATAGGGAAAGTGCCCATGGAAAAATTTAGGGAATTTAGGGGAGCTTTCCAAAAACAAAAATTGTGGGGAAGAAAGGGAATTTTCTTTTTTGTTTTGATAGGAAGAGATCGTTGTCAATTATACAGCCCTAATTTTGTTAAAGAACTATTGGTTCATGATATGTAAGTGCATGTGGAGGAATAGATTGGTTTACTAATTTTAGTAAGGAACCTGTGAAAAACTGCGAAGACTCTGAGATTTTATCCTGCTTATAGGTGAACAAGTTAGCCTGCCAGTTTCATGGGTGCTGGCAGAAGATGCAAGATTCCTGGATCAGAGACAAAGGCATTATTATTTACTGTGTAGTATGCATTAGTTTCATGTTTGTGTTAGTTCCTTTGCCCCACATCCCACATGTGCAGCACAAAGGGATCCAATTGGATGCTGTGCATGCAGTAGGTCCATGTTACCACTTAGGAAATCCTAACCTGGAAAATAGGAAGTTTTATAATGGATAATAAGATAACCTTGCCTGGACTTTGTTCTGGAGGAGGACTTTGTTTTTATTTTACTGTTATTTTATTTTACTTTTTTTCCAAAGGGAGATACCCTATATTCTTAGGCTGTTTACTACACAAGCATCATTGCAATGATACTCCAGATAGTCTCTGTTTGCAAGATATGCAGAAACAAGAGAGAGCCATTAAAATTTGTCTCCCTAAAATATCAACTTCTCATATGTATATCTTGCCTTCCAGTAGTTTCCCCATAAGTACGCTGCTCAGCAACCAGTCTGATTGATACCCAGTTCCCATTAGTAGAGCTGGGATTTAAACCCATGCATTTTCATTCTGATGTCTCTGAAAGGATACCTAATGGTCCCGAGGAAGTAGGGATTTGGGATACTGTGTGTGCTTGGTATTAACTAACCAGTAGAGAAAGAACCCAGACTTCTAGGTTAAAGCACTGAAATTAATGAAAGAGAAAAAGGGAATTGAATGAGCTATATAGAAATCAGAAAGTTGGAGCTTCAGTTTTGCCACCTTGATTTTTCCTAGGAGTACTCCAATACCTGTGTAAAAAATTAAAACATATGCCTCATTGTTAAAGATAAACTTGCTTGAAGGCTAAAAATAGTCCTTTACTCCTTTTTTAAAAATATTCATTTCACATAACAAATGGATATTTAATGCTAATATTTACCAGGCCTTCTTCTAGATGCTATTGCTCAGGAATATTTCACTATGTTTTCAGATATGCACTGAAGGGATTAAAAACACTGGTTACTTGGTGTCAATCCCACCAATTATTCTAGAGTATTAGTATTCTCACACATCATTTTGGACATCAGAGCATAGTGATTGAGTGTGGTTGCACTGTGGAGTGAAATTACCCGTGTTTAAATCTCAAGTCTTCCACTAAGTAACTAGGATGGGTGCTGTAATAGCCCATGCCATGCTATAAAATATCAAGGACATTCAGGAAGATTGATTCAAGACAACCAAAGAAAAAGCAAGCTAGAGACAGCTATCTCTAGAGAATGATGGTGCTTCATTCTCTAGGCTCTCCTAACCTCATCAAGTTTCATCTCTATCCCTTCCCTGGATCCTATGCCATCAAGGCGACCTCATACTCATCTGAAGCAGAATGATTCTGATAGTTCTCTGTACACAGCTTCCACACCACAGCCCACTGCCCCCCATCCGTCCCCATCACCACCAATGTATTGCTCATCACACTGCATTGGAATTGCCTGTTCATTGTCCAGCCTTCTACCAAAAGTATACTCTGTGTACCCAGTGGAGCATCTTCCTTTCCTGACTCGTACATCATATCAAACAGAGCACTACGTTAGCAGCATCATCCCTTGGCAGAGACATCACTTGTGTGTTGGCCTATGTTTTCCTCTCTAGTGACTCTCATGTTTCCCCTTCCTCCCATTCATTTTAGACTTGTGTTTGACCTAAGATAAGTAGGAATCAAACTAATAAAGCTTATCAGTCCCAGAAGTTAAATCTAAATGTACTGTAATCTTTAAAAAAGAAAAGTTCTCTGTGTCTCCTGCTGTATTCACTTTGACATTTCTAATTTTATATTCTTGTTTTTGGTTTCTTAAATTTGTTTTTAAATATGTTTGACCATATTATTAGTTTTCATAAAAGAACCAGCTCACTTTTCAGTTCTGCTTTTTCCCCCCAAAATCATAATTCATTAATCTCTCTTTGAATTTTTCTCAGTTACTTTATTTTTAATCTTATCATTCTAGAGAATACTTCTGCTAGTTGTTCCAAGATTTAGTATGGTTCTCAGAACATTTGGAATAATTTAAATATATAAATAGCTTAAATATAAGGTACAGTTTCTAAGCACAACTACAGAAAAGATTCTATCATCCCTGATGTGTTAATCCTATCATTCCTGTGAAAGCTAGGACAGGTGGTATTAAAGTGGCTAAGGGCACCAAAATTATGGAAGTTGAAGGAAAAAGAACAAAAAAAATTTAAGGAGGTGATTCAGAAGAGAAACATTTCTTCTATTTCAAGAAGTTTGGAGGTCTTGCAGCCTTCAGAAGCTTTGCCTCCCTGGACCTGAGTCAGACCTGTAGGAGTTTTCTAATGCTGACAGATTTATGATGCTTTGGGTGTGGAAAAGGCTTTGCTCCCCACAGGACAACAATTTAAATAGAATAAAACAATTTTCATCTTTGTTTCTTGGCCTTTTATGAAGGTTTTCATAAAGAAAGGAAAAATGCTCTGAACACAGCAGTTGTTGCTTAATTCGCTGGGAGTTAAAAGAAAAGAAATGCTATGGTTAGTTCAGTTGTTCAGATATTTTGACTTGTTCTGAAGTTTGAATTTAGACGTGTTTTGCGTTTGGTATATGTTTTAAATCAGTGAATGTATGCATTGTGCTTATGTTTTATATATTTCCTAGAAATTTTTATTATATATGCACATGTACTCATATATGTATGAATACATACATATATATGTATACATATATATAGGAAACTTATGTATACAATATGTATATATTAAGATACAGGTGAGAATAAAATCTAAAACAAAGTATAAATTGCTACACAGAAAGAGATGAAGAATGTTTTTCCAAATATTATAGAACACAAACAGAGGGTACAGATGGGTTTCCGAAATACTATACATCCGGTGATATCAATCAATGTATTTACAACACAGCTCCATATGGCAAGTTAAATACCGTAATTTAAGTTTGGTAAAGTAGTTCTAATGTATACATACTATCCTTCAACGTAGAACATATAACCACCTCCTATCAGTCCAGAAGGACAGTTTGCTAAGATCCCAAGCAAGAACACATGGAAATGACTTATAACTATGAAGCTTATTATCAGGACACAGAAACATGACAAAGAAGAAGAATATACCTCATCAGCCTCACAGAAAAGAAACTCCATTTCTCCTAACTGTTGTGCAAAATGGCCTTAATTAAAGCAACTGAAAATTTTGCTCAGCAGTCCTCAGACAGCATCCTTACTGAGTAACCTCTAAAAATAAGATTTGAATGCTTTGGTTTGATGCTAACTAAGCTCTTTGCTTGGAAAGAATTCAAGACCCCTTCAGCTAATGCAGCACTCTCTAGTCCATTTTTCCTGGGCTAAGGATAAAGAGGCCTCTTCCTTCTTTAAAGGGGGCACTGCAAGAAAACTGTCATGGATGGGGAGGTATATGGTGAAATGGAATTTGGAACCCCCTTTCTAGAATTAACTATGAACGTGGCAGGCATCAGCGATTCATCGACTTACTTTCAATCCATTCTATACACATATGTTGGGAAAGAGGGGAGACCTCTGCTTCTCCCTCTTTCTATTCCAAATTTGGCTTTTTTTCCTCCTCGTGAGCCATAGAAAACCAGACTATTTAAAATCAGTGTCACTTAGATAGCTTCCCCCAAAATTAAGAACATATTTTAAAGGATTCATAGCTCTGTGAGTTTCTGAAAGGCTACTTCTGATAAATTTGGATTTCTAAATCCTAAGTTTAAAATCTGTAATACATGTTCTTTACAAGAGAACTTCAGAAACTGAAGGAAGTATTAACAATATTAAAGAGACAATTAACTAAGTTCTCAAGACTGCATTGAACCAGGGAAAATAGCTTACAATATTTGGAAGAATGAGAATCCTATAATATATAAGGTAAACATCAAATACTTTAAAAATTAATTTGTGTTGTTTAAAAATGAGCGATACTGGTTTCTAACTTAAATATTGGAAATAGATTTTATTTATAAGGAGTGAATTCTCCTTTAAGGAAATCTTTTATATTGTAGAAGATTGGATCTCAAAGTATTTATACTCCATCTCTAGGCAATAAATGAACCCTGGGGTAAGAAGAGAGGCTTCCATTATGACTTTTTATTTATTTTTTAATGTTTATTTATTTTTGAGAGAGAGAGAGAGGGCATGGGCAGTGGAGAACCAGAGAGAGAGAGGGAGACACAGAATCCAAAGCAGGCTCAAAGCTCTGAGCAGGTACAGAGCCCCTCACGAAGCTCGAACCCATGGCCCACGAAATCATGACCTGAGCCGCAGTTGGACACTTAACCAAATGACCCATTCAGGTGCCCCCATTATGACTTTGTAATGGGTGAAGGCACATTATCACATTTTTAGGGGAACATTCTAATTTTCTTTCATTATTTTGTTTTCTTTTTCTCCTGCAATTGTTTCTTGTCAACTACATCTCAGAAATCATCCACCATTCTACTTATCCTTCTGATTTGAACAGTTGAGCTTAAGGTTCGTTCCAGTTGACTAGAATCTGTCAAATGATACTGACATTTGAACTTGTGCACCTGTAATCCATCTGTTACTACTAAATCTTCTAAATGAAACCTATATAATTCCTAGTGAAAAAAATAGAGCAGATTTAATGACATCCTGGACTCTGCCAAACTGCCTCTGGGGGCATCATGGCCTTTTACTATATGGTGTCAAAAAAATTGCCACCTCTGTAGTTGTTTTTGATTGCCTTGTATGTTGCAAACACTGTACTAGTGTTACAGAGTTCAAAAATGACTACAATAGGAACTTTTCTAATCATGAGAAAGAGATTTGAATCAGCATCATGTATTTTCATACCTCCACACTACACAACCACCTCACCATTAACCCCAACATATACACATCGTAGGAAACTCAGACATTTAAGGAATGGAAAGAAATAGCAAAATATTTGCAAATCAGGTGGAGGGGAAATGGGTGCTAGGTGAAATTTTAATGTGCATTTCTCTTGGATGAGGTTTAGCATATAAAATACTTTAAGGGCTATTGTTATTTGCCAGAGAATTATCTGTTTACATGTTTTGCCCACTTTTATTGAGAGGTATGTCTCTTTCTTATTAACGTGTACATTTTGGATGAGAAGTCAAATTTAACTAAATATATAGTAAGAAAATTAGTCCATGGCTTATAATAAGAGTTGCAAATTTTGACCAGGTTTTGGTTTTTTGACTTTGCTTATGGTATTGACATTTGTATGTTTAGTATATGTGTCTGTATTTTAGTCATATTTATCAATCATTTATTTCTTGGGTTCTTCATGTTGTATCCTTGTTAGAAAGGCTTTTAATGTTCTGAGTTTATAAAGTACTCATCTCTTACTTTCTTGTATATTTATAGGTTCATTACATTTAAATTATTGAAATGTATTCAAAAAGGTAGATAGATTGTTTTCATTTTTTTCCAAATGGTTATTTAGTTATACAAGTCAGAAAAGGCCATACTTCCACATTTAGCTCTTATATGTATTTTTGTCCATTGTTTCCATTTCAGGACACCTATTCTGTCCATTCTATGTTCTTAACCCACAATTTTAATTATAATGTACGATTAATTTTAATGTGTGTGGGTTAGTTCTTCTGCATTAGTCTTCATGCCCCGCTTCCCACCTAAATTCCCTCGCTGTTCTAGCTCATGTATTTCTTGACAAAATTGTAGAATGACTTGGTTTACAATCAAAATATTTAATACCACTTTGACTGAATGCATTTTAAATTTAAAAATTAGCTCAGACTGACTTCATACCTTAACTATGTTGACAATGATATATGTCTTTCTAGTTATTTTTTAAAATCCCTTTTTATGTTTAAAAATTTTCCTTTGGTTGATTATTTTACAGTTTTCTATGAATCCTACCATGTCATTTGCAAATAGTGATAATTTTACTTCTGTCTTATATTTTTTGTCCTTGAGTTTTTTCTCCTGTCTGATTATATTGGACACTACCTCCAAAACAGTGCTAACTAGTAATAGTGATAATGGATATATTTGTCTTGTCCCTGATCCTACATGTCAGAAGACACTGACTATGAATTAATATAGACATATTTTTATGTTACAAAAATTTTCTTTAATAATTGCTTTCTAAAAAAATTCAAGAGAAGCAATTCTAAACATGAAACTAGATGACCGGAAGCGTTCTCTCATTGAACACAAGAAGTTGTAATAGTTTTCTACCTGTTATCTCTTCTCTTTCTGATCCAAACTCTATACAGCAATAATACAAATTTTTCCTAACACAAAAAAATCAGCAAATCGCTCTTTATACAAATACCTGTAGTGACTTCCTATTATTGCAGAGAAAATATCCAAACACCTTAGCATTTAAAGCACAATGTCCTTAAAAATATCTCCCCAATTAATTTTTGCCCCTTCATCTTTGAAAGATTTACAAACAAAAAATGTATAGTCTTGCTAAACTAGGAAATTTATTACCCATTAGGTTCTCGTTTTGTTTTTATGCTTTTAAGTCTGTGTGTGTGTAGTTCCTCTGTCAGAAAGCCTTTCTCATCCTTAACTTTATCAGCCTTCTCTGCTTGATTTCTTTTTTTTTTTTAATTTTTTTTCAGCATTTATTTATTTATTTATTTATTTTTTTGGTGGGGGGACAGAGAGACAGAGCATGAACGGGGGAGGGGCAGAGAGAGAGGGAGACACAGAATCGGAAACAGGCTCCAGGCTCTGAGCCATCAGCCCAGAGCCCGATGCAGGGCTCGAACTCACAGACCGCGAGATCGCGACCTGGCTGAAGTCGGACGCTTAACCGACTGCGCCACCCAGGCGCCCCGTTCTCTGCTTGATTTCTTAAAGAAACTTCAAAATTACAAATCCTTTCACTATGATACTACATTATTTCACATTACCCTCTTCTCACACAGTCATCCATGGAAAATGACTTCCTCCCTTAGATATGCTTTTGTACTGGGTTTTCAATCCTCTGTTATGTCTTCTATCAAATTATAACAAGATAAAATTTATCTTACAAAAGAATAGTTTTCTGTGCTAAAAAGTGATAATAGTGAAGACAGGGACAGTATCTTAGTCATCTATGTATGCCTCCTGCCTAGTGTAGTATCAGGAATAGAGCAGATGTTTTTTATATATTGGCTTTTGAATAAGAACAAATTTAATATTAGATGAAAATGATTGTATAAAAACCAAAAGTATCTCTAATTCAGAATAAGGGGCTGTTCAATTAGCATTAAAAATAAACTAGAATATTCAAGCGTATATTAGGCGAAAATAATGGCTATAATGATATTTAAGTGTTTTTTAATTTATTACTTATTTTTGAGAAATACAGAGTGTGAGCAGGGGAGTAGCAGAGAGAGAGGGGGGGAATGTCAAACAGCCTCCGTGCTGTCAGCACACAGCTCTATCTGGGGCTCAAACTCACGAAACTATAAGGTCATGCCCTGAGCTGAAATCAAGAGTTGGAAATTTAACCAACTGAGCCACCCAGGTGCCCTATAATAATAGATTTTGAGAATATAGATATATACTATCGTCAGTTATGTATAGATATCTAGGGCATTACAATGAAGTTCAATCATGAACAAATAACAAAACACAATTATTATAATCTTATTATTGCAATTATGTGTTATAGAATCTTTATGTATTATAGGAGAGGAAATCTGAGGTTAAGGAATCTAAATCACAATGGATGGAGGTGCTATGTATATCTTCCAATGCTTTTTGCTACAATAATAGCCTTACAAAGATTAATTAGTGCCTCTGTTTGCAAGATGTCTGTGAGCCTGATGGAGAATTGTCTCCCAACCTTCGGAATTTTTGATTGACTATGTAGACTATAAATTGTGGAGTGCTGGACGCTGAACTCTTATATCTCACATCATTATAAAGATGTTAACCATACCATGTTCAACTCTTGTTAAATGCTACTTTTGTATATTTAATTTGTTGTATAGAAGGAAACAGTCTTTCTTAATTTCATGTCTATCATTTTTTGTTTTATTTTTTCTTCTCATTCTTAATTGAAGAATATGAACTTCTTCCTACTAAATACTATCCCAGATTATTCAGGTCAGTTTGATTTTTCTTCTTGTTTTAAAGGTGTTAACTTTAAGGTCATTTAAACACTAAATATTTCTGAATTACTTCCCCTAAGTCACCTAATTTCTCATATTCTCAAAAAAAATACTGTTTCTCAAAGACAAGAACCATTTATTTTGTTTCCCGTTTTCCTTCAGAGCTTCTGTAAAAGAGTAGACTATCATTGAAAACATATTGACTGATGCAGTGAGTCAATCAGCCTAATTTCCTAGCATTATCTTGTTAATATATTTGTTTATTTTTGTGTGACATGGTCAGTTCAAGGCCCAAAGGGACAGTTCTTTAAAACAAAATAGTTTCACTGAGCAGATATAGAGTAGTTAGCTATGGTGGTGACTATAGCTATTGGTGACCCATTATATTGATTACAGAAGCCCTAATTGTGAATGATTTTGGATGAAGGAAATCTTGGCATAGGATTGACAGTGATCATTGATTTCTGTGTGAACATCAAGTGGTTGGCAAAAGATACGTTAATTGGGGATCAGCACTTAGTGCAGAAGGTCGGGCAGACATCTGTCTTTGTTAAAGACCTACCATGTTCTGATGAACCATGGCAGACTGAGAATGTCAACAATATTCCCTGGAGTTAAAAATCTGGCAAAACCTAGATGATCTCTGTCCTAGAGAGAGAGGCTATTTTGTTTTGTTTTGTTTTTAATTTGAAGTGATGATTTTTAAATTGTCTCAAATCCTCAATTATGTGCACTGTTTTTTCCCTCAAGCTTAAGAGGAAAACATCAATACTAGAAAAATAAAATGATCACAAATTGGGAGTGGGTCATGTTGACATAATGTAATTTTCCTTCCAGCTCTTAACATGAAGCATTGAAATGATGCCCAGTTCCCCAAATCACAGAAACAATGTAGAATATTATCAGTTTAGGAGTGATATGCAGGTATTCTAACAAACACAGACCTCTTGTTTGTTTAACCAATATTATCTTGTGCAAGAACATTAGCTCCTGTGTTGTTTGTCTTAAACTGTTGCCACAGTCTATTCCAGCGCTTCATAAAGCAAGAGTAAAATTGGAGCCAAAAATTCACTTTTGATTATCAGAAAATATAAGATACCCATAACCTAATACCAACAAAATTAACTACTGCTTCCTCAGGCATCACACTAATCATTTTTCATTTATCATTTGTATATTATCTGACTTCAGAGATGAAGAAATTGGACTTCAGTGAGATTACATAACAAACTTTAGGACATTGGCTAGCAAGTGTCTGAGCCCCAATGATGGCCTTTCACCTCTGTCAGACTCCAATGCCTGTGCTCTGACAATATCATGGCCCTCAATAAATTCATATGTATTTCACTAAATACTTCCACAATGGGGTTATGGCCCCCTGGAGGATCCTGCAAAGTAGCACTTGTTGATCTGGTGCAGCACAAAAATAATTTCTCACAACCAGGCTTTTCAAACTCTTCTCTGCATTTGACTTCATAGAGAAGTTAGGAGTCATAAACAAGTTACCATAAAAGTAATAAGTATATAGACACTAGAAATATCTTTCTTATAAAATTACTAGTAGGTATACTCAAGACTAAACTTGTCTTTATACTTTGCTTGCTGTCAGGTCTTTAAGGAATAAGCAGGAAGTTGTATGTTGTATATAATACTTGAACAGGAAGTCCTCATGCTCCATTTGTATATGGATGCCAGGAAGCATTTCTAATTATCAAACCTATATATGTCATTGACTTTGTTATTATTGTTGATTCACATTTTGTATCTTTTTTATAATTTCAACTTTTGTGAATTTCATTGTTATATATTTAGTATTTATTTTATAAAATCATATTCTTCTTTGACCCAAGGCATTAAGATAGTTAAAATGTGAATCTTATAATTCTAAATGGATAATCATATAAAATGTGAAGAAGTCAGAGGGCACCTGGGTGGCTCAGTTGGTTAAGCATCCGACTTCAGCTCAGGTCATGATCTCACAGTTTGTGGGTTCAAGCCCCGTGTCAGGCTCTGTGCTGACAGCTGGGAGCCTGGAGCGGGCTTCAGATTCTGTCTCCCACTCTCTCTGCCCCTCCCCTGCTCTCTCCCTCTCTCTCCCTCTCTCTGTCTCTCTCAAAAATAAACAAACATTTTAAAAAAAAGGAGTCAGTATATTTTAAATAAAGTACGCAAAATATATCCACTGGTTTGCAATAAATGGGAGGTAACCAGCCTAAAATGAAACAGTTAATGACTGGGAACAGCCTTAATTCCAAGGTATCATAAGTGTCAGTTTGCTCTCTCCTTCCCTATTCTGAAAGCATATTCATGTGAAATATTTTTCCTGATATGCCATGATGAAAGAAAAATACAGGAACAGTCTTCCAGTTGTACCTAATTTAAAAATTCAATCACCAGTAATGTTGATAATTTAAAATAGACATCACAAAATTCCAATATATTGTCTATATTTTCATTTTTAAACCAAAAATGTAAAATCCATAATGATGCAATGCATTTTGATACTTTTTTCTAATTTAATAAAAATGGATTAATTTCTATTTTTTGCATTTATCATGTTTACTTAACATTTAATCTTTTTTGTATTAATTTTTTTTTGAAGACAAACCATTCATGTAATGTATGATTGATTTGAAATAGTACCATTCCCTCCTGATAGTATTTCCCATTTATGTTATAATTGAAAATGATTCAGATTGCAGTAACCCTGGGGAAAACCTCTTGTGGTAGGCACAATGCTCTACTGACCTACTAATTTTGGTCCCCTGGTGTATATGTTCTGCATAATCCACTCGTCTTCGGTTCAAGTGGACCCATTGAATATGAAGGTGTATCACTCCTATGATTAACCTATATGGTGAATTTGAAAGGATTTTGTATTTTTTTTAATTTTTTTTTCAACGTTTATTTATTTTTGGGACAGAGAGAGACAGAGCATGAACAGGGGAGGGGCAGAGAGAGAGAGAGGGAGACACAGAATCGGAAACAGGCTCCAGGCTCTGAGCCATCAGCCCAGAGCCCGACGCGGGGCTCGAACTCACGGACCGCAAGATCGTGACCTGGCTGAAGTCGGACGCTCAACCGACTGCACCACCCAGGCGCCCCTGAAAGGATTTTGTAAATGTAATTAAAGTCCTTAAGCAGTTGACTTTCAGTTAATGAAAAAGGAGATTGGCCTGGTGGCCCTCACCTAATCAAAGAGTCCACTAAAAGAAGACCTACAGGTCAGAGACAAAATAGATTCGAAATAGCAGAGTCTTTTTCCTGTTGGTCTTAAGAAAGTAAATTGTCAAGTGCAGAGAAGGCCACAAGACCAGGAAGAGTGGGTAGCCTCTAGATGCTGAGCTCCCGCAGCTTCAAGAAACAATTCTGTCAAGGGCAAGTGGGCTTGGAGAGAACCTGAAGTTGACAACTTGATTTCAGCCTGGTGAGATCCTGAGCAGTGGACCTGGATAGATTGTGAGATGATAAATTTGTGTTGCTTTTAACCAGTAACTTGGTGGTTATTTGTTACACAGCAATAGAAAAGTAACAGACCTAGCTACAACCATTTTCTCTGGCACTAAGCTATAAAAAGTCATTTGTGTGCTCTTTGCATTGATGTAGGGAGAAAATACTGGCAGGTGAACTTTCACACTTCTTATATTGTCATTAAATACTCTTTTTACCTTTAACACTACTTACTCTTCTCCAGTTCAAACAACGAAGTTAAATACTTGAAATTCTGTTAACAATCAAGCCCCAAAACAACCCCCCAAAATTTAAAAGTTATAAAAAAAAGGAAAAAAGAAAAAGATGACCAAAACTGGTGGTAGGAAGCCAATAATATATCTTAGTTTATTCAATGGATTCAAGTCACATTTCAATTTTCTCCTAAGAGACTGAACTTGAGTTTTCTTTCATTTCTAAATTCTTCAAAATATGAAATATAATATCTTCAAATACATTCATTTCAAACAGTTGCATTTCAACTGGACCAACCAATTCAAATTCCCCATGAGATGATTACATTGAAATGATAGGCAAAGTATATGGTGAAAATACGACTGACTTGCCATGCTGAGAAAAATCACTTGTGCTTCAGTTTTTCCAATCATGATATTATCTGTGACTCACAAAACAACATAATGAGGATTATTTTATGCATGATGATTTTGATGTTTCAGGCCAACTTCTAAAGTATTTTTGAATTATGCAACAGGGTGTATTTCTATAAAGCTCCCTTTGTAAAAGCTGAATTTTGTAAGTGGTGTATTATTTCTTCATTGACATTTTAAGTATGTTTCCAGAAGAGAAAATGGCTGTAAGATAATCATACTTCCTGTAAAGTGGAATAAGTGTTGTTTTTTTAAAGTCGTAATTGTAATGTAAATTTAAAAATTTGATTACATCCTTAAAATAACCTTAGATAAATCTAATGTTCTACAGAAATGGCTATTTCATATATGAAAATACAAACCTTTAATTCTCAGAACAAATAAAATTAATTTAGCTGTTTATGATCATATCTCTATGTGTTAAATAATTTTGACCTGTTGAAAGTCATTTCTCAACCATAGTCTAGGTCAGCTTCTCTGTTACAAGTTCTTAAACACAATTTCTCTATTTTATTTTTTATTTATTCATTTTTTTTCATTTTTCTATTTTAAAAATTGGTCAACTTTCTAATGCTTCCCTCCATTCCCCACCACAAGACTGTGAGCTCCACTAGGATTAAAACTGCCCATATTGTTCACCACAGGATCCTTAAGGCCAAGAACAGTGTATAGTACCAAAGAAATATTTACTGAGAAGACTCTGTGACCAAAGAACAAGCGCTAGAGGAAGGGAGGGAGGAAAAGAGGGAGAGAGAGGAGTACAAAGAGAAGAAGGGAAGGAGCTAGGCTGGTATAGGAAGACAAAGGGAGGAAGGAAAGCTGAAGGCAAGTAAGAAGGTAAGGAAAGAAGGAAGGGAACAAAGAAAAATATCATGAATTTGAGCAATAATCCATTTCTTAAAGGTAATAAAATCATACTTACACTTTAATAAAGTAATTTGTAATTTGCTCATGCAAATTTGTTATATCTTCATAAGTATTATCTCCATCTTACATATTTATATTTCATAATTTAAAAATATATTCATAGGGCACCTGAGTGACTCAGTCAGTTAAGCATCCAACTTTGGCTCAGATCATGATCTCACGGTTTGTGAGTTCAAGCCCCATGTTGGGCTCTGCACTGACAGCTTGGAGCCTAAAGCCTGCTGTGGATTCTCTGTCTCCCTCTCTCTCTCTTCCTCTCCACCATTCAAATAAATAAACATGTATACACACACACACACACACACACGTGTGTGTGTGTGTGTGTGTGTGTATGTATATATATACACACACATACACACACACACACACACATATATACACACACATACATGAAGTTATAATGTGCAACATGGAATCCATACCAGTTTTCAGCCCCAACCAGTTTTATTCAGATATAATTCATGTACAACACTACATTACTTTTAGGTTTACAACATAATGATTTGATATATGTATTTATTATGAAATGATTACCACAGTAAGTTTAATATCCATCATTTCATAGTTATTTTTTTTCCTAATGGTGAGAACTTTTAAGACATATTCTTGACAATTTTCAAATATATAGTTTGTTATTGTTAACTATAGTCACCATACTGTACATTATATTCCCAGGACTTATTTATCTTATAACTGGAAGTTTGCATCTTTTGACCAGCTTCACCCACTCCTCCACCCTTGACCTTGGGCAACCACCAATCTGTTCTCTGTACCTATGCTAATTTTGTTTTTAGATTCTACCTGTAAGTAAGATCATATGATATTTGTCTTTCTCTGACTTATTTCATTTAGCATAATGCCCTCAAAACCCATGCATGTTGTTACACATAGAAGGATTCCCTTCTTTTTTATGGCTGAACACTATTACAGTGTGTGTGTGTGCATGTATGTGTGTGTGTATCATGTTTTCTTTATCCAGTCATTCATCAGTGGATGCTTAAGTTGTTTTCATGTCTTGGTTATTGTGAATAATACTGCAATAAACATGGGATGCAGGTGTCTTTTCATGATAGAGAAAAGTTTTTCTTTTTTTGGGGGGGGGGGTGGTAAATATCCAGAAATGGAATTACTGAATCATTTGGCAGTTCTATGAGGAATCTCTGTCCTATTTTTCACAGTGGTTGCGCCCATTTACATTCCCGTAAACAGTACACAAGTTTCTTTTGCTCCACATCTTTGCCAATAGTTGTTATTTCTTAGTGTTTTTTTGATGATAGCCATACTCACAGTTGTGAGGTGACATCTCATTGTGGTTTCGATTTACATTTCCTTGATGATATAATATTGAGCTTTTTTTTTTTTAATGTGCCTGTTGGCCATTGGTATGGAAAGTGTCTATTCAATTCCTTTGGAAAAATGTATCCAATTTCTCTGCCCATTTTTAAAACCAGATTTTTTGGTTTTTTGTTTTTGAGTTGTATGAGTCTTGATATATTTTGAATATTAATTTTTTATCAGATACATGTTTTGCAAACATTTTCTCCCCTTCAATAGGTTGCTTTCCCTTTTGCTGATGATTTACTTTGCTGTGTAGAAGGTTTCTCTTATGATATAGTTCCACTTGGTGATTTTTGCTTTTGTTGCCTTTGCTTTTGGTGTCAGATCCAAAATATTATTTCCAAGACTAATGTCAAGGAATTTACCCCCTATGTTTTCTTCTAGAAGGTTCAGAGTTTCAGGTCTTACATTAAAATCTTTAATTGCTTTTAAGTTAATTTTTGTGTATGGTATAAAAAAAGGGTGCAGTATCATTCTTTTGCATGTGACTATCCAGTTTTTCCAACACATTTATTTAATAGACTATCCTTTCCCCATAAATGAATTGACCATATATCAATAAGTTTATTTCTGCTTCTCTATTCTTTTTTCACTGATATATATGTCTGTTTTTATGCCAATACCATACTGTTATGATTATTTTGGCTTTGTAATATTGTTTGAAATAAGGGAGTATGATTCCTCAACCTTTGTTGTTTACCACTTTGCTTTATCTAGTCGTGAACTTTTATGGTTCCTTCTGTACCCAATTTGTTGAGGGTTTTCATCATGAATGCCTGCTGTGTTTTGTCTAATGCTTTTTCTGCATCTACTGAGAATATCATATGATTTTTATCCTTCATTTTGTTAATTTGGTGCATCATATTGATTGATATTCGCATATTGAACTATCCTTGTATCTGGGATAAAACCCATTTGATCATGAGATATTGGCCTATGATTTTTTTTTTCTTGT
The DNA here is from genome assembly GCF_016509475.1 of Prionailurus bengalensis. NCBI lineage: Eukaryota > Metazoa > Chordata > Mammalia > Carnivora > Felidae > Prionailurus > Prionailurus bengalensis. The sequence continues at coordinate 148,424,473 of NC_057343.1, read as the reverse complement.
ATTGTCCTGTTTTGGCATCTAGGTACTGCTGACCTCATAAAATGAGTCCTTTTCGAATTCTTGGAAGAATTTGAGAAGGATTAGTATTAACTCTTATTTAAAATTTTTTTTTAACATTTATTTATTTTTGAGACAGAGAGAGACAGAGCATGAACGGGGAAGGGTCAGAGAGAGAGGGAGACACAAAATCTGAAACAGGCTCCAGGCTCTGAGCTGTCAGTGCAGAGCCCGACGCGGGGCTCGAACCCACGGACCGCGAGATCATGACCTGAGCTGAAGTCGGATGCCCAACCGACTGAGCCACCCAGGCGCCCCTGATTCCTTCTGCATTTTTTTAAAAAAATTTTTTAACGTTTATTTATTTTTGAGACAGAGTGACAGAGCATGAACGGGGGAGGGTCAGAGAGAGGGAGACACAGAATCTGAAACAGGCTCCAGGCTCTGAGCTGTCAGCACAGAGCCCAACGTGGGGCTCGAACTCACAGACCGCGAGATCATGACCTGAGCCAAAGTCGGATGCTTAACCAACTGAGCCACCCAGGCGCCCCAGTATTAACTCTTATTTAAATGTTTGGTAGAACTCACCAGTGAAGCCATCTGGTCCTGAACTTTCCTTTTTTGAGAGCTTTTTGATAACTGATTTAGTCTTACTCGTAATTGGTCTGTTTAGAGATCATATTTCTTTGTGATCGAATCTTCGTGGGGTGTGTGTTTCTAGGAATTTATCCATTTTTTTCTAGGTTGTCTAATTTGTTGGTGTATAATTGTTTATAGTAGTCTTGTATTACCCTTTCTATTTCTTACCCTTTCTATTTTGATGTCAAAGTGTAACATCTCCTTTTTAATTTCACCTTTTACTTATTTATCTCTTTTTTTGTCTCAGCTTTTATCTTTTGTAAAATGAAGACAATAATAATACTTATTTCGTTGGATTTGAGAATTAAGTGAATATACAAAAAGAACTTAGAACATTGCTTAACACGTAGTAAATGCTCAATAAATACTATTTTCCAGTTTTTATTGTCCTGCTCCTGATTGTTATTATCATTATTACCAGAGTGACGTTAATTTGAGAGTTTTTTGCCTAGAGCCTTACTCTAAGTGACAGCACCTAGTTTTGAACAAAGGTAGATCTGCCCCAAAGACCGTGTTCTTTCTATTACAATAAAATGTGGAATGCTTCAAATTATGAAATGCTGTATCCTTAAAGTGATTGCTACAATTTAAATGTATATTCAAGACATTTTGACTATCACAGCTATACTATTTGTAGACTGTTTCTGCCGCTAGCCATTCTGTGGATATGGCAATTTTCTCAAAGTTAAGAAACTGGATGATATGCAGTCATTATATGACTATAAAATGAAAATGACAAGTCCTGCTACTAATTTCTTTGTATGGAATCACTTTTGTTGTTGTTTTCATCTTTATAAATATTTCAAAAGCATCCAATAATTTGAAGAGGGAATTCCTCCTTACTGAATATCCATTTGCTTAAATCCTTTTTTTTTTTCCAACATTTTTATTTATTTTTGGGACAGAGAGAGACAGAGCATGAACGGGGGAGGGGCAGAGAGAGAGGGAGACACAGAATTGGAAACAGGCTCCAGGCTCTGAGCCATCAGCCCAGAGCCCGACGCGGGGCTCGAACTCCCGGACCGCGAGATCGTGACCTGGCTGAAGTCGGACGCTTAACCGACTGCACCACCCAGGCGCCCCACTATTTGCTTAAATTCTAAAAGAGCAAAGATACTCTAAGCTTTTTTTCTTTTTTTCTTTTTCTACATAGTTTAGCTTTTAAAGTTATGTGACTATTTTATCCAGTGACTGTTTATTAGAGCTACAATTATGTGAAATTTTGTATTTTAGCTGTTTTTCACTTAAGCTTTTAGATGTGATACTCTGATTTGGTTTTGCATTATCCCAAGTCAGTCTGCCCTCAGGTAATGCTGACAGCCTCTCTAATAGCACTGAATTGACACATCTTCTTAGAGAGGTCACAGGTTTCTCAGTGACTCTGGGGGCCACAATTGCTGAAACTTCCACATGTAATTAGACAGCCTATTTAGATGAAAATGAAAAAAAAATAAGTTTTTACTTCAGAACTTAAGCAAAAATGTTCAGGTATTTACCATAACATTGTTTTTGTTTCTTTTTTCTTTCTTTCTTTCTCTCTCTCTCTCTCTCTCTTTTTTTTTTTTTGCTTCTGGAATGATGGTTGGAATCAAATGTCCTATTACAGCATTTATATCCCATGAGATCATGGCTCAGACTGTTACTGGCATTTTATATATTTTATTTTATGTATCTGCATCACTATGTATATCTCAAATAAGTTAATGGAACTTTTTTAAAAATACTCAAAATGCTAAGTGTATCTGTCTTTTGCTTTAAAGACTTTGATTTTTTTTTCATGAAAACCATGGCTCTTTGGTAGAAAAAGTCATTAAGTTGGAAAAAAATCCACTAATTTTAATGAGAAATATTATTTCCATCTTAGATACCCAAATATTTTCACATCATAAATCAACAAAGATGCATTTGTATACATAATTAACAATAATTTCTCTATATAATCAATACTGTATACAAAAAACATAGCGTAAATAGGGTGTCTTGTATGGTTTTAAAATTGTTGGTTTTATTCAGGTATTGGTGAGACAAACAAAACAGAAGATGACTGACATTATGATAGTTTATTACTCACAGTTCCCAAGAGGAGGGGACACATCATATCTTAGGGGCCACTTAGTGAGGCACCCGGATTGGTCAGGAGGCAGTAGGAGAGAGAAGAGGATTTGATTAGTAGTCTTTAATGTGGTATCCATGGGAGAGAATGGGCAAGGCAGCATAAGTAGGTTTAGGTTTAGCTAGTTGGAATGTTTCTGGCAGGCTCTGAGCATAGGAGGTGTTTCTACTTGTCTGGTAGTTGACCCTGAGGTCATTAGTACAGGGGGATGATAGTCCTGAAAGTAAAACCCCCATATAAGAAGCCCATGAGGGCATTGGCTCTGGATTTGTGAATCTTTTATTATTCCTAGCAATTGACTGACCTCAGAAGGGGCAGTCCCTTGCATCAAGCAAGGCCTCGAGATGTCAGGAACAACACTGAAAACTAGAAAATATGGTATTACATGGAGAAAAATTACATGGAGAAAAATGTAGTATTACTCCAGGATAAAAATGAGAAGTGATTCTAGGTGATGAAGGAAAAGTAGAGCCGTTCTTTAAAGGATGCAGTTTTCTTTCTGTGCATTCCTTTTGACCAGATGAGGTTCCTGGTTACTTCATTTCAAACTACTTTGAAAATAGAATTGTAGCAGGGGGGGAAATAAAAATAAAAACCTTTCCAGAAAAATAAATCCAAAATAAAAAAAAAATAACACTTCAAAACATGTGGAAATAATAAAAGTTGCTACCTCTTAATTACCATTACTTAATGTAAATGTACAAAGCAAGCTCTCTTGGGTCCATCAAAATATGGTACACAACTTAAGTTTTGTTATGATATTTTCTGGTTAGAAAAGGTATAAAGTAATTGGTACATCTTATTTTTGTCTCAAAGTATAATGTTGAAGTATTACATTTATAATATACTTATTTGGTGTGTTTTGGGTGAGAAAAAATTATACTAAAAATGAGTTATTATCCAAAAGATGATATAACCTTAGACTTGGTATAACAAATCATGATTTATTGAACCAATACCTACAACATTCATAATATTTTAATGAAGTTTGCCTAGAAAATAAAAATGTTCAATATTTGCCTTACTCTGGCTTTTCTTACCTTATGTTACAGTACTTGCTTACAAGTCAATCTTGGATTGATCTCTTTCTAGCTCCATCTCATTCTTGAAAGCATTCTCACAGTTTTCTAATATGGCAGTTCCTAAATGCTGATTCTTTCCTGAGACAAAGGATGTCAGAGTGTGGTGTGAAGTAGGCTACTTCAGTGTCAAAACCTTTTCATCACTCTAATTGCTGCACTTAGTACCTTATCTATGTTTCAAAGACTTCTCCCTCCAGTCCTGGAGTGCTTCAACAACACTGATTACCCTAAGCTTATAAGGAGGCAGGTATCAGTGTTCTCTTTAGAATTGTGCACTCCCTTCTTGTTTTATCCTGAGTCCCTACTTGCTACTTAGTACTTACTTTCCGTTGAATAGTAACATTTATATTTTATTACCTTATTTACTGATACTCATCAAACATCTGAAATTTTCGGTTCATTCTCTTTTTTTTCTATCATAACTTATAATAGTCAGACTTATTTTTTCTTTAATTTTCTGAATGAATAAACAGTTCCGAAATGAGTAAAAAGTCTTTAGGTAATCAGAATAGGTTAAATTTTCTGGGTGTTGTCACTGATATTTCCCACAACTCTGCAGTAGTCCTTCAATTCTGCTTGATTTCTCCTCGGAGCATTCAATCTATTTAACAAGAATATGGTTTGATTTCCAAGGATATCCTATCATACTCATAAGTTCTTCATTTCTTAGTGTTTCCATAAAAATCTTAATGACACATATGTATGTGTTCACACTCATGTACCCATAGGTATGAAAACTACAATTAATAGATTTTCTCCTATCTGCTCAGCAAAATAACCAAACATATTTTATCAAATATAAAATTAAGAGCTTTAAAAATGCTTTTAATGATTATAATTATCAGCTCCTGTCAATCCTCCTTACCCCTTCCCTAGCCCGACCCCATTCCATTCTTGGTTCAGAGCTCTTTGGGATGGATAAAGATATGGATTCTCAGAAATAGATGACTGATGATTTTTTAGATTCACACATGAGCCTATATGTTACCTCCCTTGTAAGCTGTTTGGAAACAACACATTGTTTAGGGATCATTTACTCTGTGCAAGGCACTGTACTAGGCATTCTGAGGAAGGGATATACCTTTAGTTGACTTAGAAATTTCATATAGCTACCTCAGGTTTGGAATAGTAGATGGAAAAGAGGGGCTTGGGAGAGGGCTCTAGGCTCAACACAATTCTGAAATTTTATTCAAAAATATTAACTTCTAGAAAACTATATTCATCTATCTGTTATTTACAAGAGACCCAGTTTAGACCTAAAGAGACTTTGAGATTAATAGTAAAGGGATGGAGAACCATCTGTCATCCTAATGGTCATCAAAAGAAAGCCATACTAGCCATATTTATATCAGACAATCTAGATTTTAAAATAAAGACTGTTAAGAAGAGATAAAGCAGGGCATTATATCATAATTAAGAGGCCTATCCACCAAGAAGATCTAACAGTTGTAAACATTTATGCTCCAAACATGAAAGACCCAAATATATAAATCAATTAATCACAAACATAAAGAAACTCATTGATATTAATACCATAATAATAGGGGACTTCAAAACCCCCATTTACAACAATGGACAGATCATCAAAGCAGAAAATCAACAAGAAAACAATGGCTTTCAATGACATACTTGACCGGATGGACTTAACAGATATATTTAGAACATTTCATCCTAAAGCACTGGAATACACATTCTTCTTGAGTGCACATGGAACATTCTCCAGAATAGATTACATACAGAGGCACAAATCAGTCCTCAACAAGTACAAAACAATTGAGATCATACTGTGCATATTTTCAGACCACAATGCTATGAACCTTGAAATCAACCCCAAGAAAAAAGTTGGAAAGACAACAAATACTTGGAGATTAAAGAACATCCTACTAAAAAAATGAATTTCTTTAACCAAGAAGTTAAAGAGGAAATTAAAAAGTACATGGAAGCCAATGAAAATGATAACAACAGAGCCCAAAATCTCTGGGATGCAGCAAAGACAGTCATAAAAGGGAAGTTTATAGCAATACAGACCTTCCTAAAGAAGGAAGAAAGGCTCAGATAAACAACCTAACCTTACACATTAAAGAGCTGGAAAAAGAACAGCAAATAAAACCCCAAACCATCAGAAGACAGAAAATAATAAAGATTAGAGCAGAAGTCAATGCTATCAAAATAAAAAAATAATTAAAAAAAAAACAGAACAATGAAACCAGTAGCTGGTTCTTTGACAGAATTTTAAAAAATTGATAAATCCCTAGCTAGTTTGATCAAAGGAAAAAGGAAAGGGCCCAAAGAAATAAAACCAAGAATGAAAATGGAGAGATCACAACCAACACTGCAGAAATGCAAACTATAATAAGAGAGTATTATGAGCAATTATATGCCAATAAAATGGGCACTCTGGAAGAAATGGACAAATTCTTAGAAACATACAAACTACCAAAAGTGAAACAAGAAGAAACAGAACATTTGAGCAGACCCATAACCAGTAAAGAAATTGAATTAGTGATAAAAATCTCCCAAAAAGTGAGTCCAAGGGAATTCTACCAAACATTTAAAGAAGAATTAATACCTATTCTTCTGAAGTTGTTCCAAATAATAGAAATGGAAAGAAAACTTCCAAACTCATTCTATGAGGCCAGCATTACCTTGACTCCAAAACCAGACAAAGACCCTGCTATAAAGGAGAACTATAGACAATTTCCCTGATGACCATGGATGTAAAAATTCTCAACAAGATACTAGCCAACTAAATCCAACAATACATTAAAAGGATTATTCACCACAATCAAGTGAGAGTTATACCTGGGATGTAGGGCTGGTTCAATATCTGCAAATCAATGTGATACACCACAGTAATAAAAGAAAGGACAAGAACCACATAATCCTCTCAGTAGATGCAGAGAAACCATTTGACAAAATACAGCATCCTTTCTTGATAACAACCCTCAAGAAAGTAGGGATAGAAGGATCATACCTCAAGATCATAAAGGCCATATATGAAAGACACAGTGCCAATATCATCCTCAGTAGGGAAAAACTGAGAGCTTTCGTCCTAAGGTCAGGGACACAGAGTGGATGTCCACTCTAGCCACTGTTATTCAACATAGTATTGGAAGTCCCAACCTCAAGCAGACAACACAAAGAAATAAAAGGCATCCAAATCAGCAGGAGGATATGAAACTTTCACTTTTTGTAGACAACATGATACTCATTATGGGAAACCCAAAATATTCCACCAAAAAGCTGCTAGAACTGATCCATAAATTCAGCAAAGTCACAGGATATGAAATCAATGCACAGAAATGGGTTGCATTCCTATACACCAATAATGAAGCAGCAGAAAGAGAAATCAAGGAATCAATCGCATTTACAATTGCACCAAAAACTGTAAAGTATCTAGGAACAAACCTAACCAAATGGTTGAAAACTCTGTACATTGAAAATTATAGAAAGCTTATGAAGAAAATTGAAGAAGACATTTAAAAAAATGGAAAAACATTTCATGCTCATGGGTTGGAAGAACAAATATTGTTAAAATGTCAATACTACCCAAAGCAACCTACACTTTCAATGCACTCCCAATGAAAATTGCACCGGCATTCATCTCAAAATTAAAATAGACAATCATAAAATTTGCATGAAACTACAAAGACCTCGAATACTTAAAGTTATGTTGAAAAAGAAAACCAAAATGGGAGGTATCCCAATCCCAGGCTTTAGATTCTAATACAAAGCTGTAATCATCAAGACAGTATGGTACTGGCACAAAACAGACCTGTAGGCCAATTGAATAGAATAGAGAACCCAGAATTGGACTCCCAAATGTATGGCCAACTAATCTTTGACAAAGCAGGAAAGAGTATCCAATGGAAAAAAGGTGGTCTCTTTAGCAAATGGTGCTGGGAGAACTGGACAGCAAAAGGCAGAGAATTAAACTGGACCACTTACTTACACCATACACAAAAATAAACTCAAAATGGACTAAATACCTGAATGTGAGACAGGAAACCATTAAAACCCTAGAAGTGAACACAGGCAACAAACTCTTTGACCTCAGCTGCAGCAATTTCTTGCTTGACACATCTCTGAAGGCAAGGGAAATAAAAGCAAAAATGAACTATTGGGACCTCATCAAGATAAGAAGCTTCTGCACTGCAAAGGAAACAATCAAGAAAACTACAAAATTAAAGTACTTTGTAATAGTGTCTGGTACTTAAGTACTGAGTAAGCATTATGTATATAAGCGTATATATACATATATAGTTGTATTTTTTAGGATTTGGAAAGCAGATTTTAGAAGCTCAAGATATGAGGCAGAGAGAAAAGAAAGATGCGTAAGTCCAGAGGAAGAAATCAGATAAAGGTGGTAATATAGGGAGAAGTGAATGGATTTAGGAAATGTTTTGAAAATAAAACCTACTCAACTTGGATCTGCAAGGTGAGGGAAAAGGAAATGAAGGAAGAGGCCCAGATTTTCAGTTTGAGCAACTCAGAACATTGTAAAAACATGAAGCCACAGGGTTTTTATAACAGCCAAATTTGTATAGGAAAGGATGGGTTCTCTTTTGAATATACTGTTTCAGATGCCTATTAAATATACAAGTTAAGAAAGCAGCTTTGCAAATGATTGTGGATTATGGGGTGATTTTGAGTTTGGAAATAAGGCCAGAGACAGAGATTTGAGAATCATAAATCTACAGATCATCTTTAACCTGTGAACCAAAGTAAGATCACCTATGGATAATGTATAGATTAGATATCTCCAATAAGCTATTATTTAAAAAGAAGGAAAATTAAAAAAAACAAAGGTAAGAAACTCAAACTTTATCACTTTGTAATAATTTGCAAGATTTTACTATTATATATTCTATCTTGATTAGCTTGGGCTGCTATAACAAATTTCCATAGATTGGGAGGATTAAACAATAGACATTTAATAATACTGTATTGCGTATTTAAAACTTGCTAAGAGTGAGTATTAAAGTTCATATCACAATAAAAAATATCATAACTATTTGTGGTGGTGGATGTTGACTAGACTTAAAGTGATCATTTTGTGATATAAAATTTATCGAATCATGTTTCACAGCTAGTTCCAGTTATAAGGCTTACACTCTAAGCCTTATAACTAATATAACTAATAAAATGTTATATGTGAATTATATCTCAAAGAAAAAAGAATAGATGACAACAGCGAGTACATGTTTCTCAAGTGTACATGGAACATTATCTAGGATAAACCATATGTTAGTCCATAAAATAAGTCTTAATACATTTTAAAAGATTGAAATTATGCAAAGCATCTTTTCTAATAATACGTAGGTCTGGAGGCTAGAAGTCCAAAATCAATCCGCTGACATATTTGGTTCCTGGTGAGAGCCCTCTTTCTAGCTTGCCTTCTTATTGTGTCCCCACATGGCAAAGAGAGAATGGTTCTGATCTCCCTTCCTCTTATAAGGACAACAGTCCTGTCATGGGGGACCACACTCATGATCTCATCTAAACCTAATTATCTCCTAAAGACCCCACATTCTAATATACCATCAGATTGGCAGGTAGGACTTCAGTATATGATTTTGGGAGTGGAAGGGGCATAACCATTGATTCTCTAATGAATGTGCTTCAGTTTATTTATAGCTGTGTCCATATGGCAGAAAGACGACTTATATTAGTGAGTACTGAGCATTTGTTTGCAACTCTGTACTCAATGACATTACACTAGTGACTTGAAATCAGTCCGGGTGAGAGTATTATACCATAGACTTTGGAAAATGCTACAAGCTACCTTCTTCCCCACCAATCCTCTGGAAAACTGGTTGTTCAACATTTGCAAGCATGTACTATGTGTCGCCACTGGGCCAAGAGAGTTTTTGATTGCTTTTAGAATAGAAGGTACTGCTCATGACTTATATGTTGATACTTGTAGGATAATCTGTTTACATCTCTAGTAAAATTGCAAGTCTTACTGCTTTAATTCTGTTAAGATAAAATATAAGTTATTCTCTAAGGATAGAGTTTCTGAGAGGAAAAATTTAGAGTGGGGAATATTATTGCAAAAGCAATGTTTTTAAGAAGGCAGGAGTAGATTGGATCTAGGACCAAAATGAAAAAAAAGTGGCTTGAAATAGGTGAGAGGCATCTATAATGACATCAGAGAAGACGGATGCAAGTAGTTTGGTGTACTTGTACAGGAAATGATGGAGATGTTGCTTCCTTTCCTGCCAGTGGGAGACGATGTTGCTGCCATTCCTTTCTGTTATTTGTGAAAGGTCTATAAGTCTTAGAAATGAAAATACTAACTGAACCTTATTTATCTAAATGAACTTCTTGTAAAAATTAGTCACTGAAATTGTATGCAAGTCACAGATCCGAAAATTATCCAAAACATCCATAAGGAATACACTCATGACAAAATTCCCTAGGGTTTGTATAAATCCAGAAAAACATTCAGTGTTTTATGAGTGGAATATTTAGTCCTTGATACAGCTGATACTAAGAAGTTCCATTAGAATTCAGGGCACTTGATAAAACATTCTATTTCTAGTACTTAAATAAAAAAATTAGAACCTGTTATCCCTAAACAGAGCAAACTTCAGCCACTGGGTAGCCACGGAGAGGATAGGTAATCTCAAAAATCATAAACCTCCGAATTCCTTAGAGTGTAAGCCTTATAACTGGAACTAGCTGTCAAATGAGAATAACTCAATTGAGCTCAGGGTACCCAAAAAGCTTTTTATATTTCATTTAACTGCTTCCTCTGGCTGATGACTGGGACCCAACTTGGATATTGTGGTTTTAATATTGTGATATAAATTACCATCAGGAAATATTCTGATGGCTCCAGATCACACACAAGATAATCAACATAATCTGAATTGATTTCAACTACTAGAGTAGGGTAAATCTTTTCTCATAACTAGAATAACTTCATTTCTTACTGGTTTAATACTGTTAAGAAAAATATGTCAGCTCTCTGAGGAGAGGATTTAAAAATGTTATCCTATATCACAGATATTGTGACACAAGTCTCTAAGGGAACAACTCATAAATCAAATAAGGTTTTTCCGGTAGATTGGTTATACTATTTGACGCAGAGAGAGACTCATCCAGGTTAGCTAAAGAGAAGATTATTATAGAGATATATACTGAGCATGAAAGGAGGCAGTGTCACAGAAATTGAGTACAGAATATATAATCAGGTTAGGCCTGAATGCAGAAGCAGTGTTCTGGGTTCAAAATATTTTTGTTGTTAAGAGCAAGAGGTTAGAATCTCCGTTTCCCATACATTAGCATTAGCCTCACTCCTCTCTTTCCTTTAGGTCAGCTGAGTTATGTGCTCACTACATACAGGACTCTTTACTATCTATTCTGTGTATCTCCTAAATGTTTCATAGATTGCTGCATTCATTATTTACTGAGATTCTTTTATATGTCATAGACTTTGCTTGGCAATAGGGAACAAGATGCATAAGGACCTTACTTCTGGTGTGGAGGTTGTAGATTGGAGGGTGATGGAGAGTATCCAGGAATTCAAGATAAACGAGATACCTGTAGGTTGTGAAATGTTCTAGGAAGGAAATAAAAGAGAGCTTGCAATTAAAAAGGACTTGGATGTGGCAAGGTAGGCTATGAACAGCACCACTTTAGATCTAGTGATTCAAAGGAGTCAGCCATTTAGAAAGGTGGGGAATGTGGCAAGGGTGTGAAGTGAGAAGAATTTTGCTTTAACAGCAGTGGTGTTAAACCAAGCACATTGACCATCCCTCCATCCTCCCCTCATATGCTGGGCAATGTGTGAGCTGACCCAACAGAAGCTCTACGCTTTTAATTGAATGCCTTTATTGACTGTGTGCTTTGCAGTTCCATAGCAGACTAGATAATGTGAACATGGTTACTTGGAACTTGTTTTGTTCATTACTGTATCTCTAATACCTAGAATACTTCTTAGTGTACAGGACACACTCAAGAAATATGTGTGGTATGAAGAATTTTATGGATTATATGCTGGAAAATAGATGGATTAGAGAATTGATTTGAATTTTATCAATCTAGTTAGAAATAATGCACTCATTTGTTACTCTCCCGTGAGTGAATCTTATGTTTGCTTGAACTGTCTTGGATATGCAGTTTAGATTTGCATGATTTAAAAAAAAAAAGTTAAGTGGCTGCTTATATTTATTTAGATACATATACATGAAGCTACCAGGACTCAAAAAAAAAAATTTAATGTATAATCCACATTTTAAAACCCAAACACTGAAACAGTGCCTGTTCTCAACTGTGACTAGCTGTTATAAATGAATGAATGTGCATATACATTTTACTTCTTTTATTTTAATGTTGGGTTGGAAAATTTTACAATATGGATTTCATCTCTACTAAAATATATCAAAATCTAAGATGGTTTAAGGTCACATATACACAATTTTTTCAACCATACTGTTCAATTTTAGGTTGTCTCCCCCTTCAACCAGAACTTTTGAATGTAGCTTTCTGAATTTTTTTGTAAAGTTATGTGTCCTAAAAAATGAAAACTTAATTATCGCAAAAGTCACCCACAGAAAAGTAGGCACACGCAGATGAACATTTAATTAGGTTTTTTTGATGTATTTCTTGCAATGTACTTTTTTATTCATTAATCGGTTAAAAATAGTTTTGTTTTTTTTTTTTAATGTTACTCAAGCCTCCACACTATCAAATTCTGGCACAGGTATTTTTTTCATATTGAATCAGAAGCAAACATCTATTTACAATATTAAAAAAAAACAGATTTCCATTTTTAACTAGCAAGTCAGATTTTCTTTTGACAACTTGGTGTAGGCTTTCTCTACAGAATCTGAGAATTTCAGTTTGTAAATTCTAACAATATGAGGTGACTTGTCCCTCATTCTGTCGGGATACGAGTGCTAATTGGACTACTGATGTCTGGCAACTAAATCACAACTGAGGTTGAGAGTAATTATGTATTGCTGCAGCCACTGAGGGAGAGGAGACAAGACATACAAATAACAGGTTCTTTCTGAATGAGAGCCTTGCTTTCCAGACTGTTCAAACAGGGTGAACCCTTGGGTAGTTGCTACACTTCCAGGGAGAGCATAGTTGCATATTAACACCTTAAGTGGAACTAAATGGTGCCTAAAATGTCAGACTCCTGGTAAATTGTTCCAATAATAATTGGGGCATTATCTGTTCAGTCATTCACTCTATAAACCTCTGTCTGGTATCCAGTCACTGTCAGTCACTGTTCTAGGCACTGTGTGGGTTACTTAATAGTAAAACAAAACAAAAAGTGTGTTACAGGACAGAAAATTAGGTGAAGTTGTCATCTCTTGATAGAAATAACAATAAACCTGAATTACAAATGTTTTAGGTAAAATATTACTGAATCTCAGATGATAAAACAGACCCATAGAGTGGCTGTATCATTTGACTGAGGTGAAGCGGCCAGACAGACTGTAGAGTAGAAAAACGACTCAGGGGACAACCTCCAGTTTCTATGGCAGTCACATTTTTATATAATTTTATCATTTTAATCAAAGTAATTTATTCTTATATCTTATAGTTGAGTTAATAATGTAGACATATGTTGCAAAAGCAAAAGGTATGAAAAGGTTTAAGTTGAAAAGTAGGCCACTTCCATCTACAATTGATGTGCATCCATTTTTTTCTCTCAGACGTTACCAATTTTACCAGTCTAAAAAAAATATTCTGAGGGTGTTGTAGGATTAAGAAATACAAACGTGTTGGGGTGCCTGGGTGGCTCAGTCAGTTGAGCGTCTGACTTTGGCTCAGGTCATGATCTCATGGTTTCTGAGTTAGGCTTTGTGCTGACAGCTTGGAGCCTGCTTCGTATTCTGTGTCTCTTTCTCTCTCTGTCCCTCCCCCACTCAGTCTCTGCCTCTGTCTTTCTCTCAAAAGTAAGTAGACATTTCTAAAAAAGAAATATAAATGTGTTTGCATATATGTGCATACATGCATACATGTTTATGTGCATAGACATGTATGCGTGTATGTGAATGTATATTTGTCTTACCAAAATGGTGGTTCGCTGCTATACATAACGTTGTGCACATTACTCTTATCTTTTAAAAGCATTCCTTGAAGACCGTTCCATATCAAGATACAGAAAGAAAGAGATGAGTAAATAGTGATAATGAAGTATCTGTCTAATATCCAACCATGTAATCTTCCTATCCAGAAGCAAGCAGTTTTCTCTGCTTCTTCAGTATCCTTATAGGGATAAATCTATGAATATACCAGCATATATAAACATATAAAGTAATTCCTTTTATTTGGCAAATTTGTCTTCTCTTCAGCATTGTAGCCTACAGGCAACAGAAGTCTCTTACATAGATACTGATTAGCAGGAAGACACTAGTGTAAGAGTTAGGATAGCCATCAGGTTAGGAACACAACCAACCCTTCACTGTCTTGGGGTTCATTTTAGCATATACATCATCATCCATAAGAATGATAATCCCATTGACTTTCATTAGGTTGGTGGATAATGAGTTCCCTTTCTTTGTCTGCCAATTATTTAACCTGCTCCAAACTGCTAATTTACCTTTACACATCTGTCAGCAGCAGGGATCTTGGGCTGCGTGTTCTCCATCCTCAAGGGATTTCCTTCCCCTCTTCTCAGTATGGGATCTTCTTTTCCAGTGTACAGTGCCCACCTTCTTTCTGCCTTCCCTCCCTCTTTTTTTTTTTTTTTTCTGTTCTTCTCCCTATCCTTTTCTTTCTCCCTTCTTTGGTGAATCATATCCTTGTGTAATTTCCTAACAGAGTGCACGTGAGAAGCAAATCCTTAAAGTTCTTACTTTAAAGATTTCAATCCTCTTATTTGATTGGAAGTTTTATAAGTATAGATTTCTAGGTTGTGGATATTTCCCTTCAGAATTTCAAACACATTGCTCCACTCTATTCTAGTTTCCACTTTGACAATTGTAAAACCTGAAGCCATTCTGATTATAATCTTGGTTTGAGATCTGTTTATTTTTCCTCTCTGAAAACTTCTCTTGGACACCAGCAGTGATTAGTGTCAATTGTAAGAGTCTCTTTTTAACTATTATGCTGTGCCTGATATTTTGCATTTGCCATTTTCTAATGCCCCGGACTGTATATAGGCTCTGCCCTGTGTTCCTGGCCACAGGGAAATAGCCTGGTTTTTAGATTAAATGAGATAATAGAGAGAAATCTCAACAGATGGTAGCAACAGAGACTTCCTTTGTCCAACCACTGTCTATTTCTAACTTTCATGGTATATGGGATGCTCACAAAGAACACAAAATGGTAATAATCAATTCCAGGTTACCTAATGCTACATGAAGTCTAACCAACAGTTCGTGTTATAATTTTTATGCCAGATTGCAAAAAGGTCCACCCTTCTTCACTCTTTCCATAAAGAGACAGATTCCATTTCCCCTGGAACCTGAGCTGGTCATTAGAAGGTGGTGGAAATGACCATGCAACACTTCTGAAGCCTTGCTCTTCTCCATTCCCTTTTAGAACTGTGGCATTGTCCTGTGAACAGGACCAGAGTTGACCTATTAGAGCGTGTGATACTCGTTCCTGGTTGCCCCCTATTGCCCCAGTCACTAGCCCAACCTCAGAAATAGTGCTGTCTAACCTGCTTGTAGCTGGGTTGGAAAATAAAACTTTTTTATCATAGTTTATCGAAATGACAAAATATTCTCAAAAAAACAAGATCTGGGTCCATGATTCAGGCAATAGTATAGTTATGAGTGAGACTCCTTAAGACATTTGAAAGAATTCAGATAGTGTATATTAGACCCTCTCAAATAGGGGGAAAAAACGTGATTCTAAGAATCTTCCATAGCATCCTGACATGCCAAACCAAAGTAGAGAGAATTGTGGGTATATGTTTTTGGTGGAGAAAATTCATACCACAATTTAATTGGAAACCACAAATTGTTTAAAAAAATTATACAAACAAAATCATTACCTGCATAGATGAAAGGGGGCTGAGGTGGTTAAAAAGGGGAAAGGCCTATTGGACCCCTATTTTTCTTAGAGCAAGAACTAGACTGGGAAAAGTCTTCAGAGATGTTTCCAATAATGTCTTCAGCAGTGGCCAAGGAGAGTTGAAGGGAGGAAAAATCAAGGTTGGAGCTGAAAGCCATGGAAAACAATGGACTGAACGAGGGATTCCCAGGGAGCAGAACAAGGATCTGGTTAAAAAAAAAAAAAAAAAAAACAAATTCCCTGTTCCTAGAATAGGTAGCCTGGTAATATCTGTGTCATTGGATTTCTGAATTGTTGTAGACCAGTGACTGCAATATTCAACTGTCTCCCCCCTCAGATGGGAGTGCTTATGTTGTTTTTCTGTTTCTGTCTGTCACTTATTTCTCTGGAGCAAAGGAAGGCACATCCAAATAGCAGCATCTAAAAATCAATATAGATCACAAATCCCAGGATTTTGAGCCCAGTGTCATACTTGGATGAGATTTCTGAGGATGCCAGGATGGCAGTAGTACATATTGCTTTTGAAAAGTGTGTGATTAAGTCCATATTAGCCTTTTTGGAAAATAAGAAGCACATGATTCAGTTGCTTCTCTTACCCCAGAAGAAGAGCCTCCTGACTGACCTGTAGACCATGGATGCGTGAGAGAGCCAAGCTATATCCAGTATTTCCCAGCAGACCACAGCCTGATTTGCTGCCTTGCAACATCATCCATTATGCTAGGTACACTATTTTGTATTTGCCTAGTGTAGTATTCAGGTTGGCACATAGATCCTATCCTCTTCTTTAATATGTGGGCCTGTGAACTCTGGAAATTATTCTCACTGTAAATCTTAAAAAAACAAGATAATAAAGATTCTTTTCAAGTGACAAGGAACAGGGGCTGTTCTATCCAATCATCTATCCAAAACTAGTGTTCTTTTCTTTCTGTCATGATACTTGAGGTACCTCCTAAGATTGAAAAATGGCGGCAGCAGTCATGAACTTTCTGATACTCCATGAAGTCTACTCAATAGCAAACATCACCCCCTGCCCCACTTAGTACTTACTAGGGATACCGTTAATATACTACCCACTATTATCAGCATTTATGTGTGAGATAAGAGTCATTTTGAATGTGAGCTCCTAATTGTACTGTAACCCTAAAGCTCCTCTAATGCATGGGCCCCTCCTGATTTTATGTCTCACTGAGAGAGTAGAAAGAATCTAGCACATACTAAGGGAAATGCTTATCATTTATCTGAACCCCTGTTTTCTGGATTATTGATAAAACCTCCATTTAAGATGGGAATGAGGTGGAGAAAGTATTTGAAATTCATCTTCTGCACCATTAATGATACCCAGAAGGAGAACAGGGGTGTGCCTCACCAGAGCTCCATACTTACTTCCCTTGTAATTCTTTCCATTACCTTCTGAATGTTAAAAGTTATGTTTAAGACTGCACAAGTATCGGGGTACCTGGGTGGCTCAACTGGTTAAGCATTTGACTTAGGTTCAGGCCATGATCTCATGGTTGGTGAGTTCAAGCCCTGCATCAGGCTTTCTGCTATAGCGCAGAGTCTGCTTTGGATCCTCTGTCTCCTTCTCTCTTGGCCCCTCCCCTGCTCGCTCACTTGCTCTCTCTCAAAAATAAATAAACATTAAAAAAGAACTACACAAGCATTGTTTCATTTAACCCTCACAGCTACTTCATGAGCTAAACTATTATTTGTATCATTTTATGAATGAAGAATCCAAGTTTTGAGAACTGAATTACCAGTCTTGGGGTTGGTAACTAGCCAGGCCTTTAACATGCATCTGAGCATGACATAAAACACCATGTTATTAAAGTTCTGTTCCACCTCTACTTTCTAGGCTTTATTAATTTTTTATAGAAGAAATATGCTGTTACACTGTCTGAAAAACATTGGATCACCCATTATAGAAAAATCTACCTTTCATTCTAAGTTGCTTCAAGGGGACACAAATTGTTTTTACAAGTACAAAAATGGTAGAAAAGAAATGTAGAAGTAATTATTAACCTACCCATTATGTTCTAATTTAACTTTTTTAAAGTTTTAGTAGCATGGCAAATTTTAACATATAAGAACATATCAACATATACCATCTTATAGCAGAATAAATATATATATTTCCTGGTACCATCGTGGAAAATTAAAGTTGAATAGTTATGTTATAAAGATATAAATGTGTCAAAATGAAATTTGCCAAGATAAAAATTTAAAGCACAGATGCCTGAAGGTTTCTTTTACTGAAATACCTTGAAACAACAGTTCTTTAGAGCACCCTGAAGTGCTGATAGGGGAAAAATAAATAGTGGTACTGATTGTACACTGGTGTAAGGGGTTAAGAGCTCAAATTACTAGATATGGAAAGACATTTTATTCTTGAATTAAACTTGGCATTTTTTTTGAAGGTTACTGAGAAAAAAAAAAAGATCATAATAAAAAAAATCATCATCCATAGTCACTAGATTCTTCCTAGAAGGTGAGATATCTATTAGGCCAGAGGAAAAAAGATGAAGCTATACCTTCTGTTAGAAGAAGTGCTGCGGCTTTTAAATTCTTATAACTTTTAATCAAAAATAATAATGATGATGAAATAGTGATATGGTAATAATAACAGCATTATATGCATGGGATATTTAGCGTATAAATAGACATGAGAAGACATGTCTTGGGAAGCAATGAAACTGAGGCCAAGGAGGTTAATTTATCCTTGTGTTGACACAGTTTGAAGTTGACATTATCTTAGCTTTCTTTATAAACCCCATATTACAGTTATTTGTGGTTATGTTAAAAATTGTATAATCTGTTGTCCTCACCTCATTTTCATACATTAGAGTTCCATTGACCACATTTTATAAGAAACAAAACTCACGAGGAATTTAACAGTAATGAAATGATAAAACACTGAAGTTAATATAGTCTTTTATTAAAATGCTGATAAATGCAAATCAAGCAAGATAATACTTCTGTTTATATTATGTATGATTTTAAAAAACCTTTACTTTGTATTTATATTGAGAATTTCTTGTTGCTAGGGATATGAGTCTTAAAAACCTGAACCCACCTAAGTCCACATTTTCCATTACTGTGTTACTTCATAAGTACCTCACCTATGTAGGAATTATTTTTGTTAATGGGAAATAGTGCCCATTTTTGAGAAAATGAGTTATTGACCTAAATTAAAATCTCGTGATATATATATATATATGTATACATATATATATATACACACACATATATATATATATGGAACACAGCATAGCTGTCAAAACCTCTGGCTTGCTGCATATGGCAGGAATATAGCATGTCATTATGCTTTGTAAAATTATATGTTATCTAAATTATAGACCCCCCCAAAATGACCAAATTTATTATATGAAAGAACTTTAAAAATTCTGGTTTTATAGCTAATGCATAATATGTCAAAGCATTTTGTACAGCCAATGACATAATGTACATTAAGGTTATAAATAGTAAATTTTCAGGACACTTGTATGTGAATTCATTCATTTGGAAGCATTTATAGAGATCCTACTATGTGACAGACACAAGGATATAGAGGGAAATTAAATGATATTGTCCTTTGAGGCATTAATATTCCTAATTAATATAAGATGTTCATGTTAATTTGTGGATATCTGGCTCAAGAAAGATTTGAATAGCCAAATAAAGGTTGTTGTCAGCATTATGTTAAGTATGAACTTTGTACCCCATCTGAAACCATTTATGTCTCTGTTAAAATCAGGCTATGGCTATGAGATAAATATGGCAAAAAAAACCCTAATGGTAATATTTCTAATAATGCAGCTATATAAAAATTCAATTTGATGAGAAATATTTTATATTTTGTTCTGTCTCCCAGGGATGAATCATAACAAAGTATATTTCCATCACAACGAGCTTGTCCTTTCATTGCATATTTGTATGTACTAAATCACTTACTGTAGATCCATCTGTGAAACCCAAGGATTATGAACCATAGTACATTTTTGGCTTTAAACATATTAGAGTTCCAAGGCTGAATTGCATTAAATTCATTAAAATAGAGATACAATGCTATGAAGAAAAAATACACTAGAATTCCATGGCCTACTATATTTCAAATTCAACAATTTAGTTTCACATGAAATCAAATGTTAGTCAAAAACCAAAGAAGTTTTTACTCCAAATTTATCCCACTGTAATTTTTAAAACAACCAACTTGAATTATTTAAACACATGAAAAGCAATAAGCATTCATTCTAATCATGAGTTCCACATTTTCTGAATTCTTACTATAAACAGAACAAAATAATAAGTACATGTACTTATTTCACCATTTCCTGGCACTGTTTGTGATTGCATGCCCATAAAGGTAAAAACAGTATTCAGCAAATGCCTGGAGCAGCAGAAACTAACCATAGTATAGTATCAAGGACATCCAGTTACTTCCCAGGGACCCACTACTGAGTATAAAAATGAAAGTTACTGGTTTTATTTTTTTTTTTCAGAGTCTTGTGCATCTCATGTTTTGATGTTGATGGGCGATATCATAACCTTGAAAAATCCCTCAACTGTAACAAATCTTTTTAATGTGGCCCTTTGGTTACTAGGAAATTAACAAGTGTGTGTTATTTCTCATGTAAAAAAATGCTTCAAAGCGATTTTGCCAAATTTTCCCATAAGATACTCATTCAAATGAATTTCACCCTGTGGTGGGTTTATAGGGATGCTGGGCTTGCTACTTGGTACCTTGGAATCATTACTTCTACTTATGGTAGTATTAAAATTACTGTTTCCCATTCCCTGGGGAAAATGTCTTTGTTCAATTGCTCTCAAACAGTTGTGGAGTTACATGTTAAAACCAGTTTGGAAAAAAATAAAGTTGAGGACAATTATTACAAGACAGTGGTTCTTAAAGTCTGACTGAAGAAAAAATACTTAGGATTTGCTTTACAAAGAAAACTGGAAATGATCACAACTATGTCTAGATCAAATTTCAAATATCAGTCTCATACTCATGATCCATCTGCCTAATCTGGGATATACCAAGATGTTAAACAAACCAGTCATGACTTTCACTGAACCTTCTTGCCAAGGTGCAGTTATATAAATGGACCATGTCTCATATTGCTCCATTTAAATCCTTTTAGTTTCAGTAGTTTCATAATTTCCATTGGATAACACTGATTCCTTTGAGATCAAAGTATTGTTCTAAGAATATTTAGCAAAGTAAACAACAGATACATAGAGCACCTTTTCTTGTAATTGATTAAACATAAAATGTTGGATTTTCCCCAGGCTAAAATGTAGTACTCTTTCAGGTGTTTAGGAAAGCATATCAACTCTTCTAAGTCACTTGGGTATCATCTAGTACATTATAGCCATAATAATTTGGAAATGATTAAAATTCATATCCTGGAAGTTTAAGTGACACCTTTGTGTCACCCCTATAGATCATTCCTTTTAGTTAAAAGAAACTATATCACAACAAAGGAAGTTACTGGACTCCTATACAGAGCAAATCATGGTATAAATGACTTCCTAACATTTGTACTGCAAGTGTAATTCTACAGAATATACTATGATAAATGTAAGTGAAGAAATTTTTAGTGTTTAGAGGCACAGAAATGTGAGAAATCTACATCTCTTTATTTTAGTGTTGCTGGAAATTTTGTGTCATCAGATCTTTCTATAATTATGTGATCTAATATGTCTAGCCTTTTAAATCTTATATTAATAAAGCAAAGGGAAAATGCACAACAGTATATGTGGCTCCAGGATCAATTATTAGAACAAAGGTCTTTCTTATGTCTATATAGTCAGGCTTTGAAATCCTTTTGTTTTTCTTTTAAGTTTATTTATTTATTTTTAGAGAGAGAGGGTGAGTGATGTGGTGACAGAGAGAGAGAAGAGAGAATCCCAAGCAGGCTCCCCACTGTCAGTGCAGAGCCCCATGTGGGGCTCTAACTCAAGAACTGTGAGATCATGACCAGAGCTAAAATCAAGATACTTGATTTAACCAACTGAGCCACCCAAGCAGCCCTTGAAATCCTTTTATAGTGTAACATACCATTAATTTATGGCTGCTTGGAAATAAATAGGGGTTATTACCTTATGGGGTAGCAGTTTGGGTTAAATGATTTTTTGTTTGGTTTTATTTGGTTTGAGTTTTACTAACTGCATTTTAGTGATGAGGTAATAGCCAAATCTAAGAAGCATAAACATTAATCTCAGAGTAAACATGAACCAGATGGATAGCTTGAGCTAACTATTTATTTTAGCTATAATTCCATGAAATAAATTAAGGCTGATAAATCCTTAACTCATTAATAAATCTAGGGATGCTTAATAAACTTTCTTAAACTTTTAAAATTAAATGTAAACCCTGGGATGGAATTATGGAATGCTTAAAAAAATCAGTCTAATCCATTACTGCCTTTCTCTATGAATGGGCAAGCTTAACCCAATTTAATATATGAAGAATATTTGAAAATTAGAAGAAATTCTAATAAAATGCTACAGTATCACAAAGTGAAAAATGAGAATAACAAATATGCTAGTGTAGCTGAGAATACCCATTGTATATTAAAATTCCTCAGATAGTGTACACCTTCTGATGTCACTGTGTTTTCATTTCACATCCACAATGTAGAAGGGGCCAATTTGCCTGCAAGTGCAATGATCAGTAAAATTCCCTCCTCTCTCCCCTTATCTCTCAAGTCTTGTTCCTACTCTTTCTAACTCATATTTCTTCAGTCAAGTTGATGCCAAGCCATCTATCCAGTCATTCAAATGAAGAGCCCAAAAATAATTATTCCTGATTGCTCTGTCTCTCTCTGCCCCACAGATAGTCTGCCCATTGGCAGTTGCCCCTTGGTCTGGCAGTTTTATCTCCTTTTTTTTTTTTAATCTTTTCCCACCTCTTTATCACTAGTACCACTGTCCCTGTTGAGGTTCAAAACATCCCTCCTGTGCACTATTTCAGCAGTCCCTTAACTACTTGCTTTCCCTGCTTTTAATCTTGTGGTCTCATACCTTTTCTCCACTCTATTGCCAGGGTGCCCTAGTTAAAGCAGAAACTATCTCCTAAAACTTTTCAATGGCTCTTTAGTTTATATCAAAATTCCCTATATGCCACAACTAACTTACCTTGCCATAGACCCTTCCTATCTCTCCAAACATATCTTCATGCTTCTCTGCTTGAACTTTATGATCTAACTATGCTGAACTATGTAGTTCCCCAATTATTTTATGTTATTTTCTATCTTCATGGGTCTTCAAATGAGGTTCCCTATGATGGGAATGTTCTTACCCACCTCTTCACCTTACAGGATAACCCCTACAAGGTTTTTTGTTTGTTTGAAGATTCAAATTATATATGTCTATTACTAAGTTTTTCATTATTTAATAATTTTTTGTGTATGTGTTTTATATTCCACAGTATCTTATCTATTTTAGCTCTATGGAACTTACTGCAATGACTAGAAAAAGACACTTAATACATTGTTATGAGCTATAGATTTCAAATGAGCTTATCAACTTCAAAATGTTTATCCATATTAATATAAAATGTAAATAACATAATCTTAATAATTCAACCAGACATGAGCTAACTGCTGAAATGCCAAGTGGAGCCTAGGAATTATCATAACTCATATAAAATAAGTTTAATAAGTACTGCAATTTTAGAATACAGAATTAATATACAGACATCTATTGTGTTTATGTACACCAATAATTAACTATCAGAAAGAGAAATTAAGAAATAGTCCCATTTTCACTGACATCAGAAAGAATAAAACACCTAGGAATAAATTTAACCAAGAATGTAAAAGACCTATACTCTGAAAACTATGACATTGATAAAAGAAATTGAAGGCAACACAAATAATGGAAAGATACAGTGTGCTCATGGATTGGAAGAGTAAATAAGTAAATATTGTTAAATGTTTATACTACCCTAAGCAATCTACAGATTCAATGCAATCCCTACCGAAATATCAACAGCGTTTTTCATAGAAGTAGAACAAATAATTCTAAAATGTGCATGGAACTACAAAAGGCCTCAAACAGTCAAAGAAATCTTGAGAAGGAAGAACAGAGCTGGAAGTATCATGCTCTGAGATTTCAAACTATACTACAAAGCTCCAGTAATCAAAACAGTATGATACTGACACAGAAACAGACACATAGATCAGTGGAACAGAATACACAGCCCAGAAAATAAACCCACACTTATATGGTCATTTAGTCTATAACAAAAGGAGTCAAGAGTATACAATGGGAAAATGACACTCTCTTCAGTAAATGGTGTGAGGAAAACTGGACCACTTTTACATCATATACAAAATACACCATACATAAAATAAATACAAATGGTTTTAAGACTTAAAAATAGGACCTGCCAGCATAAAACTCATAGAAGAAAATATAGGCAGTAAGCTCTTTGACATCATTCTTAACAGTATCTTTTTGAATCTGTCTCCTAAGACAAGTACAGCAAAAGCAAAAATAAACAAATGGGACTACATCAAGCAGAAAGTTCTATACAACAAAGGAAACAATCAACAAAACGCCACCCACTGAATGGGAGAAAGTATTTGCAAATTATATATATGATAAGAGGTTAACATCTAAAATACATAAAAACTAATAAAACCCTCTTTCAAAAAAAAAAACAATCCAATTAAAAACATCCTATTAAAAAATGGGTCAAGAACCTGAATAGATATATTGTAAATAAGACATAGAGAAGGCCAACAGACACATGAAAAGATGCTCAACATCACTAACCACAGGGAAATGCAAATCATAACCACAATTAGTTATCAGCTCACTCTTGTCAGAATGGCTAGTAACAAAAAGACAAGAAATAGCAAGTGTTGGCAAGGATGTTGGTAGGGAAAAGGAAACCTTGTACACTGTTGGTAGAAATGTAAACTGGTGCAGCCACTGTGGAAAACAGTATGGAGCTTCTTAAAGATAGCAGAAACAGAACTATCCAATCCAGCATTTCCATTTCTATGTATTTGTCCAAAGAAAATGAAAACACTAATTTGAAAAGACACGTGCCCCATATTCACTTCAGTATCATTCATAATAGACAAAGTAATCAACCTAAGTGCTCATCAATAAATGAATAAAGAAAGTGGTGTGTGTGTGTGTGTGTGTGTGTGTGTGTATGAAAGAATATTATTCAGCCATAAAAAAGAATGAAATCTTGACATATGCAAAAACATGGGTAGACCTAGAGGGTATTATGTGAAATTCATCAGACAGAGAAACACAAACACTGCATGATTTTACTTACCATGTAGAATTTAAAAAATATGAAAAAACAAAACAGAAACCGATTCCTGGATAACAAAGACCAAATTGATGGTTGCTAGAGGGGAGTGGGGGAGGGGATGAATACAATAGATTAAGTGGATTAAGAGATACAATCTCCCAGTTACAAATTACACTCCTGTGTCTTATAAATTAAGACACAGCCTAGGGAATATAGTCACTATTGTAATAAGTCTGTATGGTGACAGATGGTAACTAGACTTATTGTGGTGACCATTTTGTAATATATTTAAATATTGAATGACTATGCTGTACACCTGAAACTAATACAATATTTCAGTTATGTTTTAATAAAGTAAAAGTTTTGCAACTTTAATTGTTCCTATGTGCAAGAAAATTATATTCATTGAATTATAGCTAAAATATTGGCCATTTTCTTTCAATCTTATATTCTTGATTGAAATTTAAATTCTTTCCAGTATAAGTTTTAACATGTAAAAAAAGTATGTATTTTAATTTTAATCATACATTCATTTCAAATCAGTATTATTTTCAACTTAGAAGGTCTGTCAATTTCTCATCTCATCACTACACCTCTTCTGTGCCTTAGTAACATGTAAAAGTCAATGCCGTATTTGCGAACTGCTTGTGAATATGTCTTTCAGATGACTACACTTTTTTTTTTAATGGCAAAGTCTTGCCTTTCCAGATCTTAAAAGTAGGAGAGCTTTCACTAATAGAAAAATGAAGGTTACATAAAATCTTCCTACCATTGTAACTGTTGAGGTTTTATTCAAGTTAAATAGCTTTCCAACAAGAAGTTAATAGACCTGCTGAAGTGTTAGCATGACACAGCTTCAGCACACAGTCTTTCTTTTCAGTTCACAGAATGTCCTGTGGTGAAAGTGTTGATATTGAAAAGAAAAACTTATTTTGATTCAAAGAAGAATGTTTAATTCATGTGGGATTTCTTTCTTGTTTTGGGGCTCTGCTTTGTAGGAAACATGAATTTAAACTTGATCTAAACTCTATTCTCAGCCACATCACTGTCTTCTTGATTTGGGTTATATGAAGTCACCAAAGCAATTTCTGTTTTTTCCCCCCTACATGTGCAAATAGAGATATTAATTTTTCCCACAAATGACTAGAAAGAATTAGATTCAGTGGGATGAAAAAAGAAATTGTTAGTAATGAGGAATAATTTAAGTAAGATGACTGACTGGATAAGGTATAAGATGACCTACTGAAAGCAGGTAAATTTTATGAAAAAAGTAGTTTAATAGATGGCCTGGAATTGAGTCTTGAGAAATGCCTATATTTAGGAGGTACAGCAGAAGAATGGGAGCCTAGTTAATGTAATAAAGAAAATTCAGAAGTCG
The DNA here is from genome assembly GCF_016509475.1 of Prionailurus bengalensis. Lineage (NCBI taxonomy): Eukaryota > Metazoa > Chordata > Mammalia > Carnivora > Felidae > Prionailurus > Prionailurus bengalensis. Next base: position 148,398,002 of record NC_057343.1, on the reverse strand, counting down.
GGAGGAGGAGCCAGAATGGCAAATGTGGCAGAGACCAAAGGAAACTTGTCTTTCACACAACCCATCCATTCCCTGATAATTGTCCCTTCTTAATTGACCTCCTTAAGAATTACCTCCTTTGCGGCAGAATAATTGCTTCCCTCCAGATCCCCTTCAAATATTTTCATGTCCTAATTCCCAAAATCTGTGAATATGTTTGGTTGTATGGCAAAGGGGAATTAATGTTACAGATTAAATTAAGGTTACTCATCAGCTGATCTTGAAATAGATTTTCCTGGATCAGCTGGGTGGACCTAATGTTATCACAAGTCATTAAAAGTGAAAAGGATGAGAAGATGTGAGGATTGAAGCAGAGAATAGAGTGTTTTGATGTTAAAGGACTCAACTCACCACCCCCAGCTTTGAAGATGGAAGGAGACTTTGGACAGTTTGTGGGCAGCCTTTAGAAGCTGGAAAAGGCAAGGAAATGGATTCACTCCTAGAGCCCCCAGAAAGGAACACAGACTTCTGACCTCACAGAGCTGCAAAGTAATAAATTTGTATTTTAAGTCTCAACATTAGCAAAAGAAAACTGATACACTTCCAATACAACAGAATTTCAATTTCCTTCGTACACTGGTCAAACTGAATTGTAAAAAAAAAAAAAAAAAAAAAAAAGAAACACTTCAATACGGTTGAAATAGTACTAGACTTCAAGTTAATAATACTGGACTCTAGCCTTGACTTTGAAAAACCAGTCACATGGACTTGGGCATGCCTTAAACCTCTGTAATTTACTCTCCCTATTCCCCTAGCTAAAGAATGAGATTAGATGATATCTGAAGTTCCTTGCAGTTAAAACTTACTATAAGCAGATGACTGAGTTCATTCAAATAAACACGTATTTTTTAGTTATGTCTTATCAGTGTAATCTGCACTGTCAGCAAGGCTTGATCCCACTGACCGTGAGATCATGACCTGAGCTGAAATCAACAGTTGGATGCTTCACTGACTGAGCCACCCAAGTGCCCTTCCTCTAAGGTTTTTCAATTTCTCAGAGAATGTGCTTTCCCCCAAAATGAACTGATTTCTGAATAGAAATTCTTGGGAGTTCTGGGAGCAACTGTGGAAGGGTACATGGGATAAAGAACTTTCTAGTCCTTTTTATAATAGCAAATAGGTGGGAATTTTAACCATCACTGTCCTTGGGCCATTCTCAGAGAATGTGCTCCCAGAGTTACTTCCCCACATTGTGCCTTGTCTCTATACTGCTTTCTACATCACAGTTCATTGGTTCTGGGCCACTCAACTGATACAAGGTAGTAAATTTGCAACTCAAGATATCTAGTTTGACTTTGGCCCTTGAACTAGAGGCTACATAAAAGCCTCCACTAGGGCAGCCATATATGGGCCATTTGTGAGTAAAGGTAAAGCGGTTAGTCTAGAAAGAGAATAAAAGAAGCAAGATGGTAGGCAGAGATGAGAGCCTGTTCAGCATCAACAGGGTTGCAGAGGTGTGTATAAAAGAGAGAGAAAGAGGATGTGAATGAATGGTGATGAATGCTTAACTGTAGGCCCTAGGGAGACTCTGCTTCCTTTCACTTTTCTGGGTAATGTGGTATGCATCTGCCCAGTATCTTTTTTTGTTTGAGCTCCCTTGCCTTGCTTCATTTTCTTACAATCACATAATCTCTGCATACAGCAACAGACCTTCACCTATCCAGTACAGATTTTCCATGCAAATGCCAAACTATTTATAAAAGATCAATTTAAAGTAACCTCATGGGGGTCCCTGGGTGGCTCAGTCAGTTAAGTGTCAGGCTCTTGATTTCAGCTCAGGTCATGATGTCATGGTTCTTAATTTCAAGCCCTGTGTGGGGCTCTGTGTTCACAGTGCAGAGCCTACTTGGGGTTCTCTCTCACCCTCTCTGCCCCTCCCCGGTTCTTGTTTTTTTCTCTCCCATGAAATAAATAAACTTAAAAAAAATGATCCCATGTCATTCAGTGGGCAGAACACCTAATCACGAGCTAATAGTTATTCAAGTATATAAATTAATAAGAATTTCAGTTTATAGCATTGTAGTTAATAATTGAAACATGTACATCAAAATGTTTTTTCTTCTCTCTACATATTTCCTATTAATTACTCCCATTGAGAAACCTAAGCAGATAAGGTAGAAGCGTATTCATATTATTTATTAGGGATTTAATCTTATTTAGAAAAAAGAAAATAAAGTTTTGCTTATTGAAATCCTCTAGACTTCACTAGTACTTTTTCCAAAAATATTGTTATAGACTTCTCCAGGTTATTTTTTATACCCAAAAACGAGAAATGAGAATGCTTACCTTAGGATATAGTTAAATGTTCTTTATTTAACAGACATATCCAGTCCTGCACTTTGCATTATATTCAAATACATGAATGTTTTAAACATTAATATTCTCTCTTGGTTCTATAAGAGATTATGTCAATTTCTATTCTACTGGGGATTTTTCCATTGCTTTTGGTATAAATATACAAAAACTCAGAAAAGGTGGAATTTATTGATGTATTACTAGCGTTATGGCAGTGACAGTTTGTCATATGCTTTGCAAAGAAAGTCATTAGCCAAATGGAAATTTAGGTCAGCTAGCATTTCTGAATGATATTTAGGGGATCACGGAAATTATTGAAAATGTGCTTCATATTTCATCATGAAAATGTCAAACTCAATTCCTCATTCATTTATTTACAGTCATGTTCTCAAACTTACCTGACTATGCAACCAGTGAAGATCTATCATTTAATAAAACTTTCATTTCCCACAGTTCTGATTCTCAACAGTTAAGGTAAACCACTGCATCTCATGTCATTGAGTAAACTGTGTCTTAATCTTTGACATATACAAATAAATATTTATTCCTATTATATAAGCATAAATATATCTCATAGGGACTAAATATATGAAAGTATAAATACTTTTAACTTTTTCTTTCTCATACCTGTTAAGGAAATCATATGACCTATGCTTCATAATGAGAGAAGATAGAAATGGCAAGGTGCCAGAAGTCCCAGATTGCCTTACAGCTTCATCAGGGTGACCGGACAGCAAAGGGCATTAGGCAATAAAAAGAGAAGTACATTAGCATATATGGGGAAACCAGTTTTTTAAAAGAAATTGAATGGACAAAAAAGTGATTAAGAGAAGTTTTACAAAGTTTTGGTGAGGGTTGTGTGCTATGCTTCCTTCTATATAATATTCTTCAGGCAAATCTAGATTGAAGAGTAATGAAGTTTTCAAGGTTTTAGAAGCCAGAGTTATTTTCCCTTTGCTTACATACCCATGCTAATATTAGACGTGGCTCAAGAAAAAGACTACCTTGTATTATTTGGGACACAAACACATATGTACATTTGTGTAGTAATACATTTGGATACCTAGTATGTTTGAATGGTTTTATGTGATTTAATTTTTAGGACAAAGAATAATGAGTAAAATCATGTGACTGTTAGAGGTTTATATTATATTAGTTCTCGCAAAGTATGGCCTAGGATCAGTGCAAGTGCTTTCTGATTCAGTGCTTCTGTATCTGATATTTGCAAAATCCTGGTTTTGGTTGCTTGGACTTCCTCATTTCCAATGTCTTGTTCTTCTCTTTTCTTCATTCAACTCATTCTTATGATCAGGCTCTAGAACTTTTTACTAATAATTGTACCCCCTCTGTACTCTCAATTTTAAGCATCCAACCCTCCATTTACAACCTTTTGGTTTTAGCTCACTCTTTATGAAACCTGGAATTCATTGATTCTGCCATTTTTTCACTCTTCTTAATTCTACATTTTCCTCAGCCTTTTCCTTATCTGACTCAGATTCCACACCAATCATTATTATTACTCCTGTGCCTTATATTTGCTGAGGAAAGTTTCAATTCTGGTGTAATCTAACTTGGCATTCCACATCTATTTGGAAAAATACATGCAAGCATGAGGTGCCTGGGTGGCTCAGATGGTTAGGTGTCCAACTTTGGCTCAGATCATGATCTCATGTTTCATGAGTTCAAGCCCCACATCAGGCTCTGTGCTGACAGCTCAGAGCCTGGAGCCTGCTTCAAATTCTGTGTCTCACTTTTTCTCTGCCCCTTCTCTTCTCTCTCATTGTCTCTCTCTCTGTTTCTCAGAAATAAATAAACATTTAAAACATTGAAAAACAAAAACATGCAAGCATGCTCAAAGTCAGTTTATGGTCACAAACTTCTTACAGGTCTTTAGTGCGTCCAGTAAATCCTGTTTTCCTTTCCTAAATGAATACTTCACACCTTCCTTTCTGTCCTCAAACTATCAATAGTCTTCTTTCATACTCTCAACTGATCATCTTCATTCCTATTACACTGAGAAAATGGAAGTGGTTAGCAAAGACAATTTTTATCCTCTTTCCACCAAATTAACTTCTTTACATGCAGTGCCCTCTGATTATTACCTTAGCAATAAGTTTAATGAAGGCAGTTGTTTGTCAGTTTCTCTTGTTCATGCTGTTTCTTACTGTATACTCAGCACCCAGAACAATGATGAGCCTATAGCAGTACATAAATAATTGTTGAATGAATTCATTGTAATCTCTGATGTCCTCAACAACTGGTACTGTTCTTCAATATCTACTATTTTATTTTTTGTTTGATCTTTTTAATACCTGGAACAGTACCAACATATGGTAGTTCTTTGCCAACATTTATGGAATATAAACATCTTTGAATATTCAGGATAATTAATCATAGTTATTCTTATAACATCCACTAACACCAAATGTAATTATGCTTTGTCCATCTAACTGGGGTAGTTTTTAATCATGGTGTAAAAGATTTCCAAAAACATAGAAGATGAATTTCAATTAATCAAAAAATAATCAAAACACTGCATCTTACTAGAATTCCAACATATTGAAATTCAGTGATTATGTTGAATTTTTGTAATTGACATTGAAGGAAGCACTCCCTTCTCCAAGAGCTACATTATTTCATTTATATTTCTATACTACAGACTGGAACCTTTGTGGCAGTAGACAAACATAAAAGCATACTAAGTTCCATTTAAAGCAAGCACTTTGTTACTGAGGGGTCAGCTTCCTTTTTGTGATTTCTTCTTACTTCTGTGTAGACTTTTTTTCCCCAGGTTTAAGAAGCACAAATGGGAGTTCACAAATCACAAAAATTATCCAGATTCTTGAATTCAAGTTTGGGTCTATAACTCGGGCCTTAAAGATATTTTATAGTCTTTAAACTCTTATCTGCTTGTGCACATCATAACATAAGACTAAACTTTTGTAGTTGATTTCTCCCTGTAGTAAACTTTCTCATCTCTGTACTTGACAGTTTCTGACTCTGATTTCATTCTCTATTAAGTTAATTGATGAAAATAGAAAAAGAACAATCTACTAGACTGTCTTTACATTTGACATAAATTGTTGAGTAGATTTTACCCAATAAAAACTTCCAATTTTCTTGTTTTCCTCATCCATTTACAGTCCATAATGTTACAAATAGTTGACATGATGTTACCCTGCATGTGAAACTAAGAGCAAAGATAAACACTCTTAATAAACATTACGTATATATGTAAGATATATATACATATATGTGCATATATATACATACATGTATATATATATGTAAGATAGATGGATATATATGTAAGATGTATGGATATATATGTAGGATATATGTGTGCATTAATATATATGTAAAAGCAGATTACATATATATCACGTATATATGTATATGTGTGTATGTATATGTGTGTGTGTGTGTGTGTGTGTGTTTATATATAGCATATCACCCAACAGCGGATGATTAAAACAAAGATATGCCCTAGTCTTTCTGGCTAAGGCAACATAGAATGCAACTATATCCTCTTCCACATAATAGTAATTTTTATAATTGAAGGACACTGAAACATCACCTTAGTATTCCTTTCTCAAAGTTAAAAATCCTCACATTTTTTCTATATTGTTCTATCCTTCTATATGCTAAGATTTTGCTCATCATTTATGATTCTGAACAAAATAGCTATCTTGTAAAAATCCTTTATTCCCCAAAAAGGAGAAAGTAATAATAGCCTCTTCTGTCCTTTAATTGGTATAATCCTAGAATAGACTTCATACCCCTTTGACTTTGTAGTATAATTTATAATATCTTTGTGGCTGCCTTCAAGATAGGGACTACATCTCTTCATTCTTGTTCAGGGCTTAGCAGGGAACACAGGGCACATAATAGATACTTAACAGTGTGTTCTGAAATGAATCAAGTTAAGTTCAGATATATTCTAAAATCAGTGAAACTGAGATGTTGATTTTAATAGGAAGAGACAGCTTGTTACAATGAGATATTCTCAAAATTAACATTTTTTATTTTTTTGTTGTTTTTTTTTAAGTTTTTTTCTGTGTTTTTTGTTTTGTTTTGTTTTTTGTTTGTTTGTTTTGGGTTTTTTTGAGAGAAAGAGAGCATACATGCAAGCAGAGGAAGGGCAGAGAGAGAGAATCCCAAGCAGGCTCTGATGTCAGTGCAGAGCCGATGCAGGACTCAATCTCACCAACCATGAGATCATGACCTAAGCTGAAATCAAGAGCTTGATGCTTACCCAACTGAACCACCCAGACACCCCTCATTAGCATTTTTAGGTTATGGGTGATTTATTTTTTTTAAGTTTATTTATTTTGAGCGAGAGTGGGAGCATGAGCAGGAGAGGGGCAGAGAGACAGAATCTCAAGCAGGTTCTGCATTATCAGTGCAGAGCCCAACGCAGGGCTGGATCCCATGACTGTGAGGTCATGACCTGAGCCAAAATCAAGAGTCAGACACTTAACCTACTGAGCCACCCAGGTGCCCCTTGGATAATTTCTTTTTTTAATTTTATAAGGAACATATATTTATCATAGATAAAAATTAGAAACACAAATGAGCAAACACAAAAACAGAAAAAGCATCAGAAATCCTACCACCCAAGGGTAATTATGATTAACATTCAGTGTGATCTTTTCAGGTCTTGTTCCCTGCGTTTCTCATGTGCATTTCTCATGTGGTTCTCAAAGGAGAGATAGTTAAAGGCAAACTGTTTTGAATTAGTCTGAAACTACTACCTTAGTAATACTATATCAAGAGAATTTTTTAATGTAATTAGTCATTCCTCCTACCAACATCTTCTACTGACTGTATGTACACAATAAAAACAGATTTAGCTAAAAATTTGAATTTAGTTTTATATCATTCTTACTGTTATTCCAAAAAACCCAGTTAGACCCATAGAATAACGTTGCTAAATATCATCATCTTTAATCTTTAAGAACAATATCTTTAATTTAGTCATAATATCAAATACTTTCAAATAATATGTCATAAGATTAATCATGAATTGATGTTTGCATTTTTTTGGGTAATCATATGTGCTATGTTATTTAACGTTTTATTTTATTTTTGGGACAGAGAGAGACAGAGCATGAACGGGGGAGGGGCAGAGAGAGAGGGAGACACAGAATCGGAAACAGGCTCCAGGCTCTGAGCCATCAGCCCAGAGCCTGACGCGGGGCTCGAACTCACGGACCGTGAGATTGTGACCTGGCTGAAGTCGGAGGCTTAACTGACTGCGCCACCCAGGCGCCCCTGTGCTATGTTATTTAAAGAAGGAAGTTCAATAGAATTAAAAAGTGCAATAGAAATAAAACCAATGAAACTCATTTAGGTAGTGTTATATAAAATATTTAACTATTTTATATTTTACTGGTGCTGTATGTAATTTAACTACAACTTTATTGTTTTCCATATTTAATTTAGCTGCAATTTTCCATTTTTTTTTCAGGGCTCTAGAGTAAATGTTACTTCATAGTTCATAATACCTAATGATACAGATTTTAAAAGTCACTAATTTCTCCATTGATCCATCTAGGTAATCTATGGTATAACCAAATGCTATTTTTAAAGAACATGCTTCCATAGAATATATGAAAATGCTTGGTGATTCAAATATATTAGTGTGACAGCTTTAAATTGTTTCAAGCCACTTGACCATGCGGTATTAATTTTCTCTGATAAATATAAAACAGGCTTAGTTTTCTACTCATTTTGTGCCCTATGCTTCTGTTTCCAGTATAAGGCTTTCACTCACCTCTGTTCTCTCAGATGTTTTCCTAATGTGCACCATTTCTTCGAGGGAAAGGTCCTTGATTTGGAATGGATCTTCAGAGTCTGTTAACATTGTCAAGTAGCAATAAATGACTTCTCTGAAAGGAGAACAAAGAAGGTAATTCAGATGGCAGAGTTAAGGAACAAATTTATGGTAACAAAACAGGAAACGAATATAACACTGTATGTTAAGTATACTGGAATTAAAATTAAAAAAAATAGAGTCAATTTTCATCAGGATTTAAAATAGTTTATAATATAATGCAATACAATAATTACAGTGATAGGGGCAGATCTAGGGGAACTACAGCTAACCAGTCACTACCCCTAAGACCTAAGAACTAGGATAAAATAATTAATTACAGGAACCTAGGTTTTTCTTGACAGGGACAGTGACTTTTAGACACACAAGCCTAAAACTTATCTCTAAGGCATAGAATTGGGAAAATGAATACTCCACATTCATTCTCCCTTCTCCCCTATAGTTTCCTCTTTGCCACAACTGAAGGACACCTGAAGTCTTGAAAACCATTAATTTAATATCTTCCTCGTAAAGAAGGATGAAGACCAGATCTGGAAGGCAAAGAGAAAATAACCAGAATTGTTAATAAATACACAATTAAAAAATGCATGTAGCTGAAAAGCAAATTAAGATCAGGAAAGAAATGATTTCTTATGTTATGAAAGGAGAGCATGGTACATATTTATGAACAAAGGAGAGGTCATAAATAGAAGCAGATGGAAAATGTAGAGAAAGAACAGTTGAGGAAACAAAGATCTAAAGTCAGAACCCGTAAAGATTTCAACTGGTAGCGAACAAGGTATGCACATTTTAGTCTGGGGGAATAAACAGCAAAGAGCAAACAAAAGGAAATACAAAAATAGATAATTAGCAAGGGACTAGTACAATGAACATAAGGTGCATCTGTAGAAGATGTGGCATAGACTTTTCATTGTTTGTCTAATGTGCATTTCTTGTTTGCTTCCTTACTAACAGAACTCTGATTCATTTGTGGAGGAAATATCCCAGAGTTAGTAATGATATTTTCTAGCCACCTTGCAGTGGTACATCTGGCCATGTAATTACGTTTTGGCCAAATTTCTTGGGTAGGCTGTAAGTAACGATACTTTAAAAGGAAGATTATGTCTGTCTGGCAGGTAAATTTTGCTCTTAGCTTTTTCCCTTCTTCCTTCCTAGAACATATATGTGAATGGTGGAGCTCTAGCTGCCCTCTTATGACCATGAAACAATAAGTATATCCTACTGAAGGCTAATTGGAAGAATGGAAGCATCTTTAGTCCTGATGATACTGTGACCTGCCATTCCATTCCCACATGTTACAGTATATTTTTGTATATTGTTTTGAAAGAGTTCCCTGTCTTGTTACAGTAATGGTTTGTGGGTCTCTGTTCTCACGAATGAATGCAATTTTTCACTGACATCAGATTGAAAAAGTGCCATTTATATTGAGTTCATACATTGCCTATCTCATTTTCTTCTAATTAATGATATTTCAAACTATCTCTATCACATGAATGAATGTGTATGTTAGTTAATTAACTGTGGACCTATCCATAAAGCTGGAATGGCAAAAGTCAAAAAATAATAAGGAAAATTATTATCTGATATCCTAAAAGTAGTTGTCCTCGATGAAGAGATAAATATGTTTAAAGTGGAGTAAATTCACTGCTCAAATACTATGTTAAGTGTTGTTGTGAAACTAAGAGTGCTTGAGTTACATTCTTTTAAGATTAATATTGGGGAAGGAAGCTACAACATTCTAAGTATTTTCGTGGTAGCAGCTGGGTAGACACTTGTCTGATCTTGAATGACATTTCTTACGTGCTTTTATGCTAGGTTATTAAGATGATAATTCATCTCATTTGTAAAGTCTTCTAACCTTCCCTTGTTATAACTTAGTCCAATGTTTAACAGCTCACACTGTCAAGAACATTTTCTTTATATCTAACTCACATCCCTTGCACTCTTCTTAGAGGACATAGATAAAAATATGTACCTATTTCCTGAATAAAAATCCTAACGAAGGCCACTGCTGCATTTCTTATAAAGACAGAAAAGTTGTAGTAAGGTGACTAAGTAAATTAGTTCTCCCAAATATTTTAAAAGAACACAGAAAATGATTGGAAGAAGAGTCAGCCACCTTACTGATCAGTTAATAGAATATTCTATCATGGTCATTATTGAATTCTTATACAGAAAACATTGTAACATATGAATAAATCCAATTAAGTGTCTATTAACTACAATGCATATGTAGATTAGTACATAAAAATTTGGCCAATCTTTACTAAATCTTGTAACTATATTCTCAACACCTTTTAAAATGTAATATACTGAAATAGGTACGTTTTTTCACAATGCTTATATATGGATGTGCACATGTACAAATATATGCATTCATATTGTAAAGTAAACAGTTTATGCAGAAAAACATATTAAATGCTTTCAAATATAGGACACTTTAGCAAGTAATATCGTTGGCCTAAAGAAAAAACAGGTGTAGTTGAATATAGTTATCATTATAGTCAGGACATTTTCACATAACATTGAGATATATCTGAGAAATCAAAAGACCATATCTCTAAATGTAGTATATTATTAGGTGAGTCCTAATTTTGCTTGTAAGAGTGGGAGACTAATGTATTTTGCACAAAAAAAAAATCATTCTATTGCATTATTACCTTTTTGTTAAATAAAAAATTTAAAGCACTCAGGACAGAGCTCGGCATGAAGTAGTTACTAAAAATTATTTATTAATTGCACTTTCCATTAGTACCCTGAACATCTCAAGTTACAGACTGCAAGTGATGTTAATGCCTAGTCTTTCTAAAACATGTATTTTATCATTCCACTTTTCAGATCGAGAGCTTATTTGTTCATTTATTTTTTGTTCTAAAATCAAGGGGTTTTGGTCAGAACCTACTGTTCTCCATACTTTGCCTCTCCTCAGCTACTAACTAACATTAATTCTCCTTTGCGTAATATTTGCTCTCGACTGCTGTCTCCCTGATGACTTCATGAATGCCATATTCGTTCCCAGTTCTCCACATTTACTCAAGCTATTTCTCATAGCTGAAATGCTTTCCCCCATGGCATCCATTCATCAAATCTTAGTCTTTATCTTGTCACTACAGTTGCTACCACTGTGGGAAATGTTTACTAAGTATCACACACCAAAGAAACTCTTCCATCTTCACTTACAGGTAATCGCAACATAGAATTTAATATTTTATTCATCCTTGAATACATTAAAAGGATTTGAGAAGAAAAAGATTAATTAGTAACATATAGTCTATGATTTTTAAAGTTTTCATGAATAGAAGTAAACAGGTCAGATACTGTGGCCTTTCATTCACTATAAGATGTTAATTGAGTACTAATTTGTACCAGTCACTATTCTACATACTTGGAATTATGAAGCCCCCCTTCATATCTGGGAGGGGGGGCTTGGTGAGTGGAGAATATCCCTGGCTATGTTCAAACTTACATCTAATGAAAAAGACAGGTGTTAACTAATAAATATGAAAATGAGTATATTATCTAGTAAATTACACATGAGAGGTACTAATGAATAAAAGAGTAAAGTAGGATATGGAAAATGTGGAGCCACATCTTGGTTGAGAAGTTTGAGCAGTGAAGTGAATGGGAGTTATTAAAAAGTGGAGATAGAATAAACAATGATTTTAAGGAGTTAGATTGTAAAAGCAGAAAGAAAAATAGGACACCAATCAGAAAGAGCTAGCCTAGAAAGAATATTTTAGATGGTAAAAATTAGGAAATAATTGAAAATATGGACTACTCTCAATTGTCAATTGGAAGTAGAGGCAGGAAAATATAATTAGTTGGACAGAGGAAGCAGAGACCATGATTGGAGCTGACTCTCGTAGAGTAAATGACTGTTTGGGATTGCTTTGAGATAAGCAAAGCATGAGGTTTCCACCTTGATGTGATCTTATCAATGTGTATTTCTCTGTGCACCTGGAAACCCTAGGTTTTTACTCCTTTGTTATTATAAAAGTTTAATAAGATAAATGAAGGAAAGGAGTCTCTCAACCATTAATGTGGCCTCTTGGCTGCTGAGAACTTATTAAAAATAATGAGGAGCTACAAGGGCACTTGAATATTTCTTTCGAAGTGGGGATTTGGAACACTTAAAAGCTTAGAAGGCGGTATTAGTGATATGAATTGGGAGGCAAAATCAACTCCATTGACTGTCCTGAACAATGCAAATAAAAGTTTGTCTAGAATGAAACAGTGCGATTTTGCATCACTATGGTTATTGGGGATCATGAAAAATAGGATTCCCAGGCTAATAGTTGGATGCGTTGGCACATTAGCAAAAAGTCACATGTGACCCTAAGTCTCTGTGCTAAGAATCTAAATATAAAAGTGTTTCTTCAAAACTATTTTAATAAATTGTTCAACTGTGGTTGAAGAACCGAGGCCCACTGAAACCTTAATGAGGGACTAGATGAGCAATTACACACATTGTTGAAAGATCAATCAGTGAAGAAATTTCTGCAGTTTGGTTGGGAAATTCAAATTAAATTTAATGAATATGTTCATTTCTTTCTGAAAGCTGAATGGAGGCTTTCTTTCTGAAAGCCAAAAACTGAATGATGTCTGTATAATTTTAAGAAGCCTACACGAGGCAAGGTGGGGCAAGGTGAGGCAAGGGATGGAGAATACACTCTTCTTGAAAGATTTCAGAACTAATATGAAGAGGTCTACAGTATATTACATTTGTTGCAATCAGACTTTAGAACCCGTTCTGATTCTACCACTTTGCCAACCTTAAGATGATGAGTGAGTTACATGGCCTCTCTGAGCCTCAGCTTCTTCCTCTTGAAACAAAGATACTAGGGGCGCCTTGGTGGCTCAGTTAAGTGTCCGACTTCACTTTAGGTCATGATACCACAGTTCGTGAGATCAAGCGCGCATTGGACTCTATTGTCAGTACAGAGCCCACTTCTAGTCTTCTGTCTCCCTCTCTCTCTCTGCTCCTCCCCTGCTTGCTCTCTCTCTCTCTCTCTCAAAAATAAATAAACATTAAAAAAATTTTAAAGGACAGAAAAAAACCCTACAACAAAGACACGGATGCTAGCAGGTAGAATGCTAGTATTGCCCTAGACGTGAAATAAATTAAAGGCATCGGTATTGTAATTGTATTGATATTGATGCTGGCATTATTATTCATGGTTAGAGTGGTATTAGTGATCATAATGGTGTTGGTGTTGTATTAATATTGGTGTCAGCAATGGTGCTGGTGTTGATGTTACTATTATGATGTCAGCATTGGTGCTGATGTTGATATTGGTGCTGTTATTGATGTATTAGTACTGACATCAGCATTGGTGCCACTTTTGCTCTTGGGTGTGTATACCTCTGTTGGTGTCAATATTGGCATCAGTGTTGACATTGATATTACAACATGGTGCAGACTGAAGGCAACTATTAGGGCAATAGGAAAAGTATTCGGTCTCAATTTCAGTCATCTACAAGGGCTGGAACTCGTAAGAAAGAATATAAGAACAATCCATCTTCAAAAACTTGGAAGATGAAGACCTTTGCAATGAAAGACAATTAAAGCTCCCAAAGTCTGACAGTAAAACTGTATCGGGTTCTCATGTGCATAGAAAGATGTCTTTTGTGTTCAATTGGGAGTTGTAAGTTAAAATTAGGCACTGTAATACATGTTTGAAAGGATCACAGTGTAAATGAAATGAAACACATGTCTACGATAATGCCTGGCACATGGTAGATTATTATTTTGCTGTCAGTCCTCTCTTGCCTATGTTGATTCATCTGGGTTTTTCCCCACCACATCAAAAGGATAGAATCAACTGCAATCCCATCTTTTCTGACAGTGTTTGATTTTCTGTGGAAATAAGATTGTATTCATCCTCTTAAAACTAAGAAGTCAATATAAATAATATAAACAATTCTGAAATCAAGATGGTTTTAAGTAGTTCTCTTTATATATTGTATATGTTCTTATAATAGGTACAGTCAAGAGAAGTGGCTACTACAAAACTTCTATTTATTCTCCTTTTTATCACTGAGATACTGAGAAATAAAAGCATCTGTTAATTTTAAAGTACCTAAAACAAATTTGAAAGATGCGGGGAAAAATGCAGCTGCTCAAAAATTATTTCTGATTTCTATAAAAACATGGACTGAATGTCTGATATTTTTAGAAATTGGGAAAACAAGCTCATGGATTAAAAATTTAATGGATGTGTTAATTTCCTCCTGAAAGCTGAAAAAAGGATTATGACTGTACAGTCCTCACAAGAAAGCCAAAAAGAAAAAAAATGATTGAGGTCATCCATTTGGCTAATATAGATTGGCTGACAATTTTAGCAGCAGTTCCGCATAACTGATGCAAAAATTTTGGCTACCAAAATTATCAGGACTATTATTCTTGTTCTGATTTCATTACATCTCTTTATGCTTCTAATAGTTTATAATTGTTAGTATGTTCTTATATAAGTTATTTATACCTGTATCATTATGTACATAACAAGCTTGTGCTGTGACCATGTATTATTAATATTTTATTCTCTCAAGTGCTTAAGGTATAGTTGTTATTGGTATATATATTTTAAGTGAACTGAATTGTGCAGATTCAGTATGAAATGGGCTTGGATTAATCAATGTTTCCATTTATAATAATTTAAACTTCAGCCTATAACTTCTATATGAAATTTTTATTATTGCTATCAAAAATGTGATACAATAAGAATACCTTTTTTTCTTCAGTTATGAGCCAGAGAAAAATTGAGTAACTTGCGGAGTGAATTTTGTGCAAGATTTTAAAGAAAAACCAATCAATTGCTTAGAGGATAAGAAGTAGGTTTTTGTTTTGTTTCAATAAATGGTAGGCTGGAATAATGTTTGGGAATACAATAAAGATAATAAGAAATAGAGATGTAGAGAATATCTGTCTGAATGAAAAGGAAGGTTACCTTGGGAAATAGTTGAATGGTTTCATTAAGCAATGTGGGGCCTGCTCGGAATATCAGGACAGAGCAACACATGTTCTATTATTGCTATAGAATGCTACTATTCCTACAAAGAGTACCAAGATTAGAAGGCATGTGGAAATGTGAATAGTCTTGTTAACAGTGTCCGTATATCTGGTCACCATAGTCAACTATAGAGATGTCGTGATAGTAAAGGATAAAAAGATTTTGCAAAGCACTGTGGAATTTTGTGTTTGTAAACTACTTTCCTTGGCGCTAAGAGTAGATGAGTATCACTGAATTCAGACACTGAAGTTTGGGAAACTTTATAAGTAACCTTTATGAGATTTATGGGAAATGTCATAGGCAAGTTGATTTTTAAGGAAAACAATTGCCAAATATGAATCATAATCAGTAGTTGCAGTGCTCTCTCTCTCTTCTCTCCCTCTCTCCCTCCATCTCCTTCCCTCTCTTTTAGCCCTATAGATATAGAGATATTTTCTGTTTTTGTGGAAACTCTAATATAAATCCAGGGATGTATTTTTAAAAGGATAATATAAAGGGCACCTGGGTGGCTCAGTTGGTTAGGCATCCCAACTTTGGCTCAGGTCATGATCTCATGGTTCGTGGGTTCAAGATCCCTGTCAGGCTCTCTGCTGACAGCACAGAGCCTAGAGCCTGCTTTGGATCCTTTGTCTCCTTTGTCTCCCTCTTCTCTCTGTCCCTCACCACCTCACTCTCTGCCTCTCTCTCTCTCTCTCTCTCTCTCTCTCAAAAATAGATAAATACTAAAATTTTTTAAAATAAAAATAAAGGGATAATATAGAGAGGATCAATTTATTTCAGCTTAAATAACTGAAATCAATTTAAAATTAAAAATTAAACAGTATGAAAATTAATTGTAATTCACAATATCATATTAATAAGATAAAGAGAAAATAATATGTTCAACTCAATAACACATAAAACACTTGAAAAAAAATCTGCAACCATTCATGATTATATTGTTTTTAAAGCAAATTAGAAATAAGTGTGAATTTGGGGTGCCTGGGTGGCTCAGTCAGTCGAGTGTCCGACTTCAGCTCAGGTCATGATCTTGCGGTTCATGGGTTCAAGCCTTGTGTGGGGCTCTGTGCCGACAGCTCAGAGCCTGGAGACTACTTCGGATCTTGTATTTCCCTCTCTCTCTCTGTGTCTCCCCCACTCATGCTCTGTCTCTCTCACTCTTAAAAATAAGTAAACATTAAAAAAAATGTGAAATTGAAAGCTTTGTCCTTGAGAATGGGAATGAAAAAGATTCATTGTTGTGCTTACTTTTATTTAATATTTTACCAGAGGCCCTCTTCAGTATAATAAAGCAAGAAAAATGTATTAGTGTTTAAAAGACTGAATAAATTTATCTTTCTTTGCAGAAGACTGGATTGTATATATACAAAATCCAATAAATTCCAGATAGGCTCTAAATCTAATTATGGATGGTAAAGTAATTTTAGAAGAAAAAAATTGAGTATCCTGAAGATCTTGGGGTAAGCAATGATATTTTAAATAGGACATAATAAGTACCAAACAGGAAAGACTGGGAAATTGGGTATCATTAAAATTAAGAACTCTGTTCATCAATACTCCAATAAAAGAATGAAAGTACAGCCATTCGCTGGGAAAGGACACTCATACCACAAATACCCAGTAGAGGACTCAAACACAGAATACATTTTTAAACTCCTGTAATCAATAACAAAAAGACATACAATACAAAAGAAAAAGCCACTACAAAATGGACAATCTAAAAGCAAAATATGACTTAAAGATGTGCTTCAAAAAAAACCAAACCAGGGGCGCCTGGGTTGCGCAGTCGGTTAAGCGTCCGACTTCAGCCAGGTCACGATTTCGCGGTCTGTGGGTTCGAGCCCCACATTGGGCTCTGTGCTGACAGCTCAGAGCCTGAAGCCTGTTTCTGATTCTGTGTCTCCCTCTCTCTCTGCCCCTCCCCCGTTCATGCTCTGTCTCTCTCTGTCCCAAAAATAACTAAACGTTGGGAAAAAAAAAAAAACAAAACAACACAAAACAACAACAACAACAACAACAGCAAAACGAAAGGAAAAAGGATATCCAAATGTCCAACAACAAAATTAAAGGTGTTTAGCCTGTTTCCTTGCCAGGGAATTACAAAGTAAAACTTCAATTATATTTAACTATTTAGGTATCAGAATGGATAAAATAAATTAATGGCTTATATAAAGGCTGACAGTACCAGTGTTTGAGAGTAACTGAAATAATAAAAATATACATTGCTGGAGGAAGGAAAAATAAGTAACACCCACCCTAAAAAACTATTTGGCATTATATACTGTAGGTGAACTTAATATTCTTGTATTTTCCCACTATTCCTTGGTATACAGCATAGGTATATCTACCCTCCAGTTTTCTTAGGTATGTACTGAAAGGCATAAATCCAGTACTCCTAAGAATATAGTCATATGTATATGACTCTTGAAAATGTACACACATCTATACTAAAGGCATGTACAAGATTACAAATAAAGCACCATTTTATTATAACCACCAAACTGGAAATAACCAATGTTCATCCATGATAGAATACATCAGTCATAGTGTATTCATGTCTAGGATTCTATCCAAGAATTCAAGCCAATAAAATACTGCTACATAAAACATGCATTAAGCTTACAAACACAAAGTTGACCAAGATAAATCAGACTATATCATTCTTCTTGCATAAAGTTCAAAAAAGCAAAACTAGTTAATGGTGATTGAAATAAGAATGGAGGCTGCCTTTGGGGAAGGAGTGGTAGTTCTTGGGAGAGAATGAATGAATTGTGTCTGAGGCAGTGGTAATATTCTATTTCTTGATTGAGGCATTGCTTATACAACTATGTTCAATTTGATAAGTGAGTTGTCTCCATATGTTCTGTGCACTTTTCTACATGTATATCATACTTCAAAAATATCATGAAATCCAACAAAAGTAAGCATTGTTGAGAATCAAAAGAAATATTAAAATGAGATAATACACTTTGGGAAAACTAGAAGAGGAATAAGCCATATAAACCTCATATTTTATCATAAGCATACAAACTAAAACCATAACAAATTGAACTATTTTAAACAAAACAAATCAGCTTTTGTACTGAAGTTAATAGGAAAATTATTTTCCATTTAAAAACATCAAAGAATCAGAAGAAAAAGGTATTTAAATTAAGGTCAAATTATAGATTTATGTATTAGAATGAGATTTTTATAATTTTTGTTTCATTAGAATGATTAAATTTCAGTCTTATTCTTGGAATATTACATACCAAAGAAACTAATTTTGGTTTCTCTGTAAATTTGTAATTTTTCCCTAATAGGAAAGTTTATTGTTTATTTTATACATGCACTCAGGAAAAAAAATTCCACTCTCTTCAGAAATAAGACTCCCCATCGGACCAACCTCTCCAGTCTGACTCCCACTTTGCCAGCGTTGGCTTTCTGTGCTCCAGCCACACTGACTTTGGGGTTTCATTATCTGGCTCTACAACCTATTAGAAAACTCACTAAAAGCAGAATGCTCCTGTTTTACTGATACCACAGTTCCTGCTCCAGATGTCATGTGTGGTTGATAATTTCAATTAATGGTCCCAATTTTTCACCAGTCTCATCACTCATGCCTTTTGGTAATGCTCTCTACACTGACTCTGGTTCTTGTCATGTAACTTGTTCCAGCCACTGGGAAAGGGGTGGCTTCCTCTCTTGCTTCCTCTCTCTTGCCAAGCCTGCTGGAAGATAAGGCAACTGGTACAGAGCTGAATCACCCTAGTTGTTCCAGCTAAGGCTGCTTTCTAATAGCCAACAGAAATGTACAAAGGCCCAGAAGAGATCATAAGAGTCTTCTGGCAGATAAAGTGCTGGTCAGAGACCCAAGAGTAAGTCCGGTTGAGGCCTGCAGAAGCATCTAGCCTACCTGTGTATTTGTGAACTATACTTACTGTATAGCTGTTCTAAGCCACTGGATGTTGAGGGTAGTTGTTATATAGCATTGTTTTAGCAATAAACAAGCCATTCCCACCATATGCTTCAAAGATTCTCTTTGCTATACACAGCCAGAATCAAAGAAATGAGCGAAGCAGTCTACTGACTTGAGGTAATTCCCATGCTGCGTAATTTTGACTTTGAAGAAAAATACCAGCTATGGCCTACGGTTCTAGCATAGCACCAAATTATAATATGAAATTATAACCAAAATGATGGCCTTTTTAAATTGGATTTGTGTTTGCAATATTATTCTCATTGACTCTAGACCCATACACACAATGGTAGTAGCTATTTGTCCCTTCCCCAGTTTATATCCCAGCAATTTCTCCTGCCTAGGACCATTTCACATATGGTTTCCTATGTGCATACAATATGATGACTATCCCCTTGTGACCTAGCATCTACTTTTTCTTAGAGCTCAGCTCATTCACCACTTCATGGAAATCTTCCCTGGCTAACTAAGTCAAGGGATTCTCATTTTATTATGTACTTCTCCTTTGTGGCACTGACCAACAGGCAAAATTTTCATTTGTGAAATTTTTAGGTTAATTATCTGTCCTTACCTAGATTTTAAGTTCCATGAAAGCCAAAATATTACATAGTTTTGCTAAATATTTTGTTCTGCTGCCCCTTAACAATGCCTAATGCACAAAAGGCAGTCAATACCTGGTGAATGAATAAACTTAATTTAAAACCATCACAAAATCAATGAAAAAAATTGAATGATGTTTTTTGTGCATTTAATTTAATTAATGAGATTATTTTTTTAAATCTGTCAGCCTTCTATAGTAAGAAACTTGAATATGTCAAAAATTTTACTTGAATGATTTAATGAATGATAGAAGAATCTTAAAAGTTGGAGAAAAGCCTATAAACAGAAGAAAAACATGAAAATTTAAGAACTTAAACTGCCTTATAAAGATTATATATATTAATTAAAATCTCATATACTATACCTCAATAATTGTTGAGAAAAATATTGCAAAGAAATCCCATATATCAAATTAATAAATCCAATCCAGGCTCATTTAAGTGATAATTTGATAATGGAATAATGCAATATTGATATTAAATTTTAATATCACACATAATCATTTGTGCTCTTCAGATTATATTCAAAATTAAATTTCCAAAGCAGACTTTTTTTTTTACCAATTAGTGTCAATATGTATCCCCTTCAATTTTTAGTTGAATTAGATTTTTAATAAGAAATGGAGAGTTAGAATAATTATATGGATAATGTAAACAGATGCATCAGCATCGACTTTAAGACTGTTATGTATATAAGGGGATGAAAGAATGTAAGTTTCCATATATTTTTTTATATTTTGATGTTATAATGTATCAGAATATACAATACAATATTAGAGTGTGTGGTAACACTTTTCTGCAACTGTCTGGGCTAAAATTGCTAATTAGATGACATTACCATATCTATTCTTTGTATTATTACAAATTTCCCTTTTTCATCTTCCCACCTTCCCTTTCCTGTCTTTGCCATTTGCAGATTTTTCTTTTCTCCCTATGATCCCTCTACATTATTGTACTTACTTGATAAGGAACTTTAATTGTATTACTACCTCTGAATAAAGGATACACTTCTTTCTACCTCCTTCACAAGAATATAACCTTCCTTGGGCCAACAACTATTTGAGGTATGTTCTCTCTGCAGAAGGTAGAGCACAAGAAAGCAAGTCCAACCTCAAAGCAGTTTTCAAACTTTTACTTGCGTCACCTCCACTAATACCACAGGAGCCAAAGAAAGTCACACAGCCAACCCAACATCTTTGGGTAAAAGAAAATATACTCTTTCATGACAGTGTGGGGAAGAGACACTGAATATTTGTTTAAAAAAATAATCTCATCAACCACACTTACCAAGTAAGTGAAGAATTACAGAAAATAGACCTCAGCTCCTAACACTATTTGCTCTACACATATATGAACACTATTCAAATGCATAGTGTCTATTGGGTTTTAGCACATGTTTTAATTCATCTGTTTTTATTCTAAGATATTAAACGTGTAAGCAAATAATAAAGTTAAACACTTTTTAAAATAAGTTTATTAAGCTTCTTACCTACCAATCACTGCATACAAAAATCCATTGTAACTGAAAAAATATGAGATCCATAAATAGGTTTATAACAAAAAATAGGTAAGTGGTCAGACCTTTGAGAAATTGCTCTATTTTTACAAAGAATGTAGAGCTGCGTTCACTTGTGTTTACTCAAATAAATGCTGAGATAGAAGTAGGCTGTTTCTGTCTCTATCACACTTCACAGTCAACACAAGATTATCCACGCTCATTGCTTATTTTTTTAGTTCATGTCATTGAAGACCATCACCACATAACGATGGTCTGATTTAATCCATTTCTAAAATCCTTAATCATTCTAACAGTTTTATTTCTACATACAAAATACCAAGTTACAGAGAAAATAAGACTGCCTAAAAGGAATAGGTTTCTAAGCTTAAAGTTGTGATTAGATTTTTTCCAAAAGACAGTGAAGTAACTGGCTGTGTGCATTGTATTACTTGTTTCAATACATATTGAGTGTTAATAGTTTATAATTTTCAGTCAGTCAGCATTCATTGAGTTGTTTACCTATCTTACTGCTCAATGATACATTAAAATCCAGGATAAATAATGGTTTCTGCCATCTTCATATAATCTAAACAAGTATTTGAAAATGTAGTCAGGCTTCTTTGTGGGAGAAAAAAAAAAGAAACCACTTGATGAGAAGTTTTATTGGGCATATCCAATCTACAGTTTAGACAATTATTTGAAACTTTTAAATCAGATTTATTTTTATTTTATTGCAATTAAGCAAGCACAAAGTTCCATAATTATATTTCTTGGCATTTTTATTTTAAAACAACCTCATAGAGAAGAGTTACAAGTATCATGCAAAGAACTTTTCTTCTCTCTCAAAAATTTCAGTGTAAGCCTGCTGTTCTCCAGCAGGGCACCCTTTCTACCTGGGTTGGGGACTGACTCCCCATGCCACCCTTCCCTTCCATCTAAAAGCCAACTTTACTTTGTCTTCCTAATTGCTTTAAAATGAGATGACCCAAGAAAAGGGGAGGAACAGTTGCAATTATACTTCTGGATTTATTTTTTAGTCATTTGGGTAAGGAATATGTACTGTGTGATCATTGATAGCATTATACTGAGAAACCCTGGAAAGAATTAGTACAGAAAATGGTAACTCAATATACCTTTGCTCTGTTTTATGTATTTGGATACCCAAATCTGAGATTATTTATAGAAAAATGCTATATCCCACAAATAGCAAAATTAATCATAGAATAGCATCACTCATATCTAATGTTTGCCTACTACATATTTTTATTGTATATTATTTGGCAGTAGTCTAAACTAGTAAAGTTTATGTAACAATGAAGATATCTTGAGCACATATTTCCATTAGCTTACCTCTAAACATCCAAAGATCATTTTCATATATTTTGTTATAATTGTGAATTATACTTAGCCATGTTCATTAGCATTAGTATTTTTTATGTTTATTTTTTAATTTTGCAGGCTAATTTCTTTTAAACAATGAATCTTAAAAGAGTTTAGGCCTCAATCCAAATATACATGGAGGAAAAAGATAGTCTCTTCCAAAACGAAAATATTTCTGTCTTTATTTCTGGAAAAATGATCTGTTTCTGTAATATCAGGGGCAAAGAAGAAGCATGCTATTAGTACTAAGTGCATTTTCAACAAGTAAACCACAGAGTGCTTTTACAAATCAATATGTTCTGAAAAAAAAATTTTTAACTATCTAGAGATGAAATCATTTTCAAAGTCATAGGACAGTGGAAGATAATGGGTACTGGAAATCTCTCTATTTGAGATGCCCCTGTGTCCTATCCTCCTGGAGAAAAAGGTACATGATTATGCAATGGAGGAATAACAGGTCAGTAATCCTAAATAAAGAGCATGGCCATGGAAACTGATACAGTGGTGAAATAATACTGGAATAAAACTAAATAAAACTGGAATAAAATAATACTGGAATAAAACTGAAAAGGTTTTCCTTTTATATGTTCTAGACTTTTGCAGAGATTTTTCCATTCTGGTATAAATGTTACAATTTAGAAGTACTTTTTCCCATTTACTACTCTATTTCTCCTCCAATAACATATTTGTATGTCACAGTTTTGATAAACAAAATCAGTACATATGTTTTGAAAATAATTTTCCCTCACTAGTTTTTATTCAAAAAATATCATTTAATATATTATAATTTTCCTGGGATAACTGTGTATGTCAATATTTTTCTTATGTTATGGGACATACATAAGGAGGGGGCAGATCATGTAAGTTCGGAATCATATAGCTACCAAGAATCAGGACTATAAATATTTAGATATAGTCATTATCCTTTGATCATTCTTTCAACAAGCCAACATTTATTGAATAACTGCCTTCTGCCACAGAATTGCAAAATGTTAGCCCCTGGAACACAGTGATAAATGGGATTGCACTTAAATCTTAGAGATACTCAGAGTCTAAATGCTGCCTCCATCGTGCAGCCTTCAAAATGTTTGGATCATTGAAAGTTAAATTCATTCTATCATGTTCTGTTAATATCCATGAGATGAGAATGTTCACTTTAGAGAGAAGTAAATTGTGAGAGTCAATGTACCTAGAAAACATTGATTAAATATTAACAGGTTTCTATGATACATTGAAAACAAGCATAAGCTGGAATCAACATTTGCTGGATTAACTCATAAAGGACCTAGAATCTTCAAAAGGGAGGTTATAAATTAAATCAATACAGAGTCCTCTGCATTAACATACGCTGTTAGATTCCAGCTGTCCAAGAATCAGAGAATTAATGCACGGTATGGTGACTCAAATCTCGACTCATTCTGTCTCTTTCTCAATTGAGGAAGTTTTGAAAAACAGTATCTACTTTAACAGGATAATTACTTTCATCTTCTCATTTTCTTTGTAGGCATTCTGGGCAATTGTCTGAGATAATGGTATACCTCATTGTATGTTTTGTTAATTTGAAAATACTGACTGTGTACCTTCTATAAGAAATAAAATTTCACATTTTATTTGGCTGACAGATCATTTCTCTTTAACTTTTCTTATTGTGCATCTTAGTACAGTTCTATGTTTATAGTATCATTTTAAAAATAAATTCTGGGGGCGCCTGGGTGGCTCAGTCGTTTGAGCATCCGACTTCAGCTAAGGTCATGATCTCACACTCCATGAGTTTGAGCCCCATGTCGGACTCTGTGCTGACAGCTCAGAGCCTGGAGCCTGCTTCAGATTCTGTGTCTCCCCTCTCTCTTCCCTCCCCTGCCCATGCTCTGTCTCTCTCTGTCTCAAAAATAAATACAAGCATTTAAAAAATAAAAAAAAAATAAATTCTGGATTGATTTTCACCTACGATAACTTCTTGTGTCCTATTATACAATATAGTATGAGTAAGGAAATTTATCAGTTATCTATTGCTGTGTAACAAACAACATCTTAGTGGTGTGAAATGAGAGCAATTTACCATTTCTCACAATTCAGAGTTGTTTGAGCATTTCCTTTACTGGTTCTGCCTAGTCTCACTCATGTGGCTGCATCTAGCTGGAAGGTGACTAGACTAGACTGCATGGTCCAAATGGCTTCAAAGACATGTCTGGACTTTGGGGTCACCTGGGGTACTTAAGTTTTCCTTCATTTGGCTTCTTATGCTCAAGAAGGTTTGGCTACACTTCTTCCAAACATAGTGATCTCAGGATTTCAAGATGGAGACAGCATAAGCCCCAAAGCCTCTTATGGCCTGGGCTCCAGAACTCACACAGCATTGTATTGACCAAAGAAAGGAGAATCAAGACCATCCCGATACAAGAGGTTAGAGAAATAGACTCCATTTCATAATTGGTGTACCAGCAATGTCATATTACAAAGGGACACACCCCAGGAAGATGGTATTTTTTGGAAAATATTAAAACTTTCTACTATAACATGGAATAATCAAGTAATTACAGGTGTGAGAATAACTTTTGTAAACATTAAAAGACATACATTCATGTCATTTGAATACACATTTAGAACAAGATATACTACAGATTTAATGTGCATAATTCAAATTGGAAGGTTTATTTTTCATAGACAAAAATTATGTGTCAATTAAATCACTGATACCTAGCAAATGATCTTTTTGAAAAAGTCAACATAAAATAATAGGAGTGAGTGACTCCAGCAAGATGGCCAAATAAGACATTCCTCACTCATGTTCTCCCCTCAACAAGAACAATTTTGCATCCATCCATGGACAAAAATACCTTTCTTGGAGTTTGGAGATCCAGGTAGGAGATTGTGAAACACCAAACGCAGCCAAAGAATACAGACCCACACCCAGGTGTGGGTTGAATTGCAACCATGGTTCTGACTATAGAGCTGGCAATAGCTCCATAGTCCTGAAGACTAGACTACAGACTCCTTTGACTATGGTTCCATCAACAGCACCATATACTAAGAAACCAAGAACGAGTCTTGCCCATCTATGCATTGGGTAGTAAGTAAACAGAACTTAGTCCTGGCTGTGGACCCTGAAGTGACCCATCTAGTCCTTCCTAGAGACTAGTGTCTCTAGTCCTTCACAGCCATGGTTTGAAAGCCCCTGAAGAACAATGATTTACACAGTTACCCACTGGTAAGAGAGTCTTTTGTAGAACTCCAGGTGTCCAGCACAGAGGTTCTAGCACATCTTGGAACAACAAAAAAAATCTGAGGTTGGATTTGTTGGAGAAGGTAAGAGTAACAGTTTGACTTTACTTACACTACCCCTCTTCCAAGAGACCATAAGCCAGTGCTGAGACAACCATTCTCAGCTCATGATTTTTCTCATGGGGGTAAGGGTGGAGAGTGTGAGTGTGTGAGTGAGCACCAGGCTTCCCCAACTGTGAAGGATAATACCAAGGAGACCCATTTTTCTTTTGCCTCATCCAGAGTACTGAGTTGTGAGCTGCATAGCTGGAAGAACAGCTGCTGAGACTTGGAACAGACTGTAACAAAGTAACACAGATCCTACTAACTGCTCTCACAGACTCCATTAGGATACCCACCCACAAGCCACTGGTGACGCCAGGCCTGTGTCTCCCCACATAGACCACAAGCAACCCCTAAGTTCTCACTTGACCCACATAATAATTTTCCAGTAATCAACGATAAAATATCAAGATCTAGAATTTACCTGATAAAGAATTCAAAATAGTTGTTTTAAGGAAGATCAATGAACTATAAGGAAACACAGAAAGACAATTCACTGAAATTAGGGGAAAAAATATGTGGATAAAAAAGGAAGTCGGACAAAGAGAAAAATCATAAAAACAAAAACAAAAAAACTCTGGAGCTAAAGAATACAGTAAATGAAATGAAAAATGCGATAGCATCACAAGGTAGAACAAGCAGAAGAAAGAATTTGTGCATTAGAAGACAGACTTTTGAAATTATCTAGTTCATAGGAGCACAAAGAAAAAAATAGTGAAGAAAGCCTTACATGAGCCATGGGTGACATAAAAAGAATCTGTAATTTATTGGAGTCTCAAAATTTGAATGGAGGGAGAACAGGGAAGAACATTTATCTAAAGAAATAATGGCTGAAGATTTTTCAAATCTGGGGAGAGATTTGGGCATCCAAATTCATGAAGCTCATAGTTCCCAAATTCAACTCAAAAAGATATTTTTCAAGTCACTCTCTAATAAAACTGTTAAAGCCAAAAAAAAATACAGGAGAACCCCCATTTGTCAGGATTTCTCAGCAGAGCCATACAAGTCAGGAAAGAATGGGATGATATATTCAAATACTGAAAATAAAAATTTCCTCTTACTGTATATTGCAAAAATGTCCTCCAGAAATGCAAAATAAAGATGAATATAAAGATGAATATCAAATTCCAACAAATATTTAAAAACAAATTGAACAGCATATTAAAAGAATCATACACCATGATCAAGTGGGATTTATTCCTGGTTTGTAAGGTTGGTTCAATACATGAAAATCAGCAGAAGTGATCCACCACATTAATAGAGTGAAAGATAAAATCATATGATTTTCTCATTGAATGCAGGAAATCTTTTGATAAAACTACATCATTTTATGATAAAAATTCTCAACAATTTGGTTAAATAAGAAACGTGTCTCAACATGACAAAGCCCACACATCATATCCACAGCTAACATCATATTCCATGGTGAAATGTTAAAAGCTTTTCCTCTAAGATTTTATGCCACTAACACACTACATAGGTTACTATAACTTTGTAATACATTTGAAATCCAGACGTGTGATGTCTCTAGCTTTGTTCTTCTTTCTCAGAATTTCTTAGGCTGTTTAGGGTCTTCTCCAGTGAATTTTAGTGTTGTTTTATCTATTTCTGTGAACAATGTAATTGGAATTTTGATAGGGATTACATTGAATCTATACATGACTTTGTATCATGGCCACTTTAGTAATATTATTCCAACCCATGAACATAGAATTTCTTTCTGTTTGTGTTTTCCTAAGATTTCTTTCATCAGTGTTTTATAGTTTTCAGTGCAGAGATTTTTTACCTCCCTGGTTAAATTTATTCTTAAGTATTTTATCATTGTGTAAATGGGATTGTTTTCTTTATTTCTTATTCAATTATTTTGTTGGTGTACAGAAACAAAAGTGATTTCTGTATGTTGACTTTATAACTTGCAACATTACTGAATTTGTTTATTGTGATAGTGTTCAGATGGACTCTTTAGGATTTTTTAGTTGAAAGATTATGTCATTTACAAGGAAAAGCAATTTTACTTCTTCCTTTCTGTTTTGGATGCCTTCCATTTCTTTTTCTTGCCTGATTGCTCTGGCAATAGCTCCCAGTTCTATATTGAACAGGAATGATGAGAGAGATCTCTTATAAGTAAAATATGCAAAGATTTTAACAAAGGGCACATATGTAATACCTATTTGTTACTGTATCTTTTCTTATTACTATTTTAAACTATTTTTATGGACAGATAAGCTTTCCCTAGAAAGAATACAATTAATTAAATTAGCATGCATGGCAATCTGATTTTTTTTATATATCCCTTCTCTAAATCCAGCCATATCTATGGACAGTTTTTCATATTTATTCAATAACCCAACTGCAAAATGTATAGGCACGCCTGTATGTGTCCAACCCAGACACATATATTACATAAAGACTTGTATTTAATTTAATATTGGCCTCCCTCAGCCTTACTCCGGAGCCTTTTGCCGTGAAGTGCTCCGGCATTGCCTGAGGGTACAGGACCGAGCACACGTCCCTCCCCAGGAAGACTCTGTGTTCTCGTGGGGCCCACGGGTTGAGCTGACAGTGCCCGTCAGGTAGAGTCAGACATCTTCCTTTTCGTAAAAAAGCGAGGCTCGGTGTCCCGTGAGGAGTGTGCGGAGAGGTTTGTGGTGAGCCGTGGCCGCGTGCACGTGGCAGGAGCCGGGACGACCAGACTCTGGCTTCTAGCTGGCCGATGTCAGAGCGCGCCCACGGCATCCGGCGTTTGCCGGGGAGGGGGGGGGGGGGGGGGCTGACCCCGACATCTCACTTCATCTAAAAAAAAAAATATTGGCATTGACACTGCAGAAGAATGACCTAAGAAATTAATTAAAAACCTATAATAATTGTAATTAATTCAATTTTAGGACATAAATATTAATTTTAACACAATATCTAGATAAATGTCTACAAGGATCATAATTTAAAGATCATTGCACCGGTAAACATGAAGCTAATTACTTTCAAATTCTAAATTAATAATTTCTTTTTAAAATTCAAGTTTAACAGCATTTTATTTTAATGTTAGAAATTACTTTTATTTTTATGTTTTTTTTTAATTTTAAATGTTTTTATTTTTGAAGGAGGGAGGGAGGGAGAGAGAGAGAGAGAGAGAGAGAGAGAGAGAGAGAGAGAGAGAACACACATACACAGGTTGGGGAGGGGCAGAGAGAGACACAGAATCTGAAGCAGGTTCCAGGCTCTGAGCTGTCAGCACAGAGCCCCATGCAGGGCTCGAACTCACAAACTGTGAGATCGTGAGCTGAGCTGAAGTCAGATGCTTAACCCACTGAGCCACCTCAAATGTTAGAAATTACTTTTAATCTCATAATAAAAAATATGAGGTGCCTGGGTGGCTCAGTCAGTTAAGCCTCTGACTCTTGGTTTCCGCTCAGGTCATGATTTCACAGTTGTGAGATTGAACTACATGTCAGGCTCTGTGCTGGAAGTGGAGCCTGCTTAGGATTCTCTGTCTCCCTCTCTCTCTGCTCCTCACGAGTGTGCTCATGCTCTCTTTCTCCATCTCTCTCTCTGTCAAAATAAATAAACTAAAAAACATATTTCAAACTTATCTATGTATGATATTCAAAAATTATATTACATTTGCCTTGGTATAATTTAAGGAAGGGGATTTTTTCATGCTTCTAGAGAAGCCATGGAACATATGTAAATGTATCTTTCCATGAAGAGCTGTGTGACACAGAACTCACCATCTCCTAGACATCTTTGGACAGCTCTGAATATTCAAATGTTCTTCCTTTGATAGTGATGAAATCTGTTTTCTGGCAAGTTCTTTTCACCTTTTCCCATCTAAGCACCTCCTAGACTGATGCAGGTACCATGGAGTCCACAGCTCTCTCCATCCTATCAAGTACTTCCTTTTCCTTGTAGAACGGATAGTCTTGATGCCAGTGGTTATTAGGATGGTTTTTACAAATCCTGATGATGGAAGCTTAGTATTATTACCTAGACTCCTGGATATGCCCTTTGCTTTGGGTGTCATACTTTTAAGATTCTTCTGAGGTTTTCGCCTATTTCCTTATTCTGTATATATCTATATATACCCCTGTGGTGATGGTTAGAACCTGAGAGATACTATCACAGTTACGTGCTAAACTTTTACTGCTCAGGAGGCTATCTTAAAATAGCTTCATCTCAAAGAACAGTTTATCAGTAGGTAATATGATATATTAATTAATTTTAAAAAGTCCTCTCTGAAGGTTATTATTTGTCTTTTTAAATGACAATGAAATATACATTTTAGGCAAACCATCTGGAATTAATTAAAAATAAGATGTGAGGCTTCTTTAAATGATTTGAAACATTATGAAAGAAATGCTCACATAAGCACACCTTCTAGAATTAAAAAGTTCACCTATACACCCTGGAAATTCAGAAAAAAACATGATAGATTTCTTTGTCATATAATTTATTATATTGCCCAATAAACGTTCCCTACCCATTGTATAAAAAACTCAGTTTCTCTTAAATAAAATAAAGGTGATGACTAGACATAGTAAGTGGTGAGTTTCGAATCAGCATCTCGTGTCCTGAACAAAATTTCATAAAAGGTATGTAAGTTAGAATGCCAAAGACAACTATCTCTTCAGTATTCCTAAGAATATAAAAGATTGATTAGTTTTAATCCAGAGCAATACAGCATAAGATTAGAAGAGAATCAATAGGACAGTCTGACCAAAGCCTACTATATACTAGGCTTTTCATACATAATACTTCCAAAACTTACAAGCCTCACAAACACTTTTATGGATATATTATGCATCCCATTTAACAGATAGAGAAAGTGAAGCTCAGAGAGCTCAACTAACATGCCTAAGATTAGATTTTGTTAAGTTGTGAGAAAGATCAGCTTGTTTGACTCAAAGTCTATAACTTTTCCTTGATACCACAAGTCAATTCATTGTTTTTCCGGACTTACATTGAGGAAAATCCAATGAGTAGAGGTTTCATTTTTGGTTGCTTTAGCAGTGTAGCATAACAGCAAAACCAAAGGAGTGTGAGTCAGGTGACCTTGTCTTGAATGTTTTCCTCACTGAGTTGTAGGACTTTGGGTGAGTCATTTCGCATCATGATATCTAGTTTTTTCATATTTATAAAGCTAAGCAAAATAAGGCAGCCAGAGAAATACAAATGCCATATTATTTCATTGATATATGGAGTTTAAGAAACAAAACAAATGACCAAAGGGGGAAAAAAAGAAAGAGAGCGGCAAACCAGGAAACTGACTCTAACTGTAGAAAACCGACTGATGGTTACCAGAGGGGTACCAGGGGGAGTGGGGGGATGGGTGAAATAGGTGATGGGGATTAAAGAGGGCACTTGTGATGAGCACAGGTGATGTATGGAAGTGTTGATCACATCATGAATTCTATACCAGAAACCAATATTACGTTGCATGTTCACTAACAAATGTCAATAAAATATAGATTTAATTACATTAAAAAAATTAAGTACAAAGTTTAAACTGGATGTTCTCTAAGACTTAATCCAGATTTGAAGTTCTCTGATTCTCTTGGAATCCTCTTTAAGTTATATTTTCCTTTCAAACCATGAGCTATCTGCTTGGTTCATTGGGTCAAGGCCCACATAGGGCTCTGTGCTGACAGTACAGAACCTGCTGGGGATTCTCTCTCTCCTTCTTCCTCTGCCCCTCCTCCACTTGCACTGTCTCTCTCTAAATAAAGACATAAAAACTTAAAAAAAATGACTTATCTGAATTTAGATGTATTTATTTTTTATGTAAGTTACTATAAATATTTGGAAACAGGTTTTACTCTGCAAGACATTGGCATTACCTTGCAATAAACCATTTGAAGCCTTCTTAGAATGATGTTAAGGGTTAGATTTCAAAATAAGTGATGTGTGACTGAAGGTCTTTTGATGCTACTAATTTTCCTATTTGGCAATCTCAAGGTCTTTTAGTTCGTGTATACAATTAAGTTTCTGAAGCATAACAGTAGTACTCCTTTGTATACATTTCCTGTAATTCAGTGATTTGGTCATTGGGGGAAAAAAAACTAACATATGTTTAAAACTAGCAATATAACATAAAATCTGAATATAAAAATTGGGGGTTGCCCACATATATGTGTAAGCATATACACACACAGCCACACACATGTAAGCCAAATCATTTTTCTTTTTGAGATTGAAATACCATATTTCTCATATATTTAAAAGAAAGCTAAAGTATTCAAACTGTTCTACACCATTTTTTCTCATTAAAATTATATTTTACTTTGTAAATCAAAAGTGAAGAGATTTTCCAGTCCCTCTTCCTCTCGTTATTTATTTTTAAATGAATTTTTTAGCTTATAAAATAGCAGAGCCAAGCAAAAGGAAAAATTGCATCAACCCCATAATGTAGGCATAACCATGTTTTTAACCTCTTAGTATATATACTTCCAAAATTTCTGTAAGCATATATATATGTAGCTGAGCTTATACTACATATGCTGTTTTCTAACCTGATCTGTTTTGTGCAATATTTCTTATTAACAAACACAAATTATAATTATACCTCCAAAGTATTTGCCTATACACATATAAGAAAATCTATTTGACTTATTCTTTATTATTCATCATTTAATGATTTCCCATTCTTGGTATTATTAACAATGCATGGTAAACATGTATATATCTATCTGTGCTTGACCTATTTTTTCTGTTAAGATAAATTTGAAGACATGAATTTATTAATTGAAATGATGCAGCAGTTTTTAAAGTTTTGATATTTACTGTTAACTTCCCGACATATTTTTTATCATTTTACATTTGTGGTTATTTCTCAACACTCTTCCTAACACAGAAATTTTCTTCTTTAAATAACATCTAAATACTTTTTGTTAAACATTTTGTTAACATCTGTCCATACATTCAGACAAAACATACAACTCTGTGACTTGTAAAAGTATTCAAGATAAAGCCCCACAATTCACCAATATTTCATCTTGCCCTATGAAGTGGAAGCATACTGTTTTTTAGATTATCAAAAACCCAGTTCACCTTACTTGATTTTCCTTTTGGGGAGTGGCTGCCCCTTTTCAGTCCTTGTCCTTGGTGGAGCTGGTTCTGTTTCCTGTTTCAGGGGTGTGTTTGTGGTCCAGGCCTTAGCCACACCACGCAGATCATTTTCCCTTTAACAGAAATTGGTATAGAGATGGATATGCTCCTTGATTTGGGATGTTGACCGTAAGGGCTAGAGTTTTGTTTAAATTGATGGAAGAAGAGATGTTGTTTGCTTGTTCTACAAGCCATGATAATGCAAGGCTGAAACCTCTGTGGTCATCTTCCCACCACATGGGACATGATTGACTGGCTGGAGCCAACACAGAAGCAGGCACAACCAAAAGTTGGGGAAAATGGGTGCTTGTAACAATGCTTGATCTGCTGAATCCAGCCATGCCTGGGTTGTAAGTGATCCCTGGATTTTAATTGCATAGTTGAGAAATTTCCTTTTGAGTTGAGTTTTTGGCTATTCGCAAGTTAAAGACATCACTGCTAACTGATCTATGTTCAAAAATAAATAATTGAAGCTTTGATACTTCAATCTTTACCAAACATTTTCAGCAACAGATTGACTTCTGATTCTTCCAGAATTTGGTGTTTTCTTGTTTCTTTCTATGTAGAGTGTACACATCCAACCATACCATAGATATACAGAGTATGTTACTCACTGCCCTGTCTTCTTTCTCATCCATGGAGGCTAAAATAGTTACATTTTACTCTTGATAAAAACATGTAAATAAGCAACAAAATAACAAAACCCTTAATATTTATTGTTGAACTATGTATTTGTAGATTTTCCTAATTATATTCAAATATTATAAAACCTTCACCTTCACTGACTCTGAGCTTTTAAAGAGCAGGTTGGAATCCTGTTATTTCTTTGCCTTTAATGAAATAAGAACTCAGTAAAAAATGTGCCGATAGATTAGAAACAAGAGTTTAATGACAAGGGAAGCAGCAAAAGAGGGTCTTTTCAAAGGATGGCTGATAGCGCTAAGAGGCCAGAAATCCACGTTAAAGATAAAATATATTGAACTGCAAAACTCTGCAGGCCACACTGGCTACTGTATCTCAAAGATTAGTAATATCATGTTTCCAGACAATCACCCAAAACATACAATATAAAATATATAATCAGAGAATTATACTAACCCAATTCTATTTGGAATATTTTATTCACTTGTCTTTTAATTTCAAAGTATATTGCTTTTCCTTATCTTTGAAAGAAACAAGTTTTACTGGAAGCCTTAGAACCTTTTTTGTATTAAAGTGAATGAATGTCAGGGTGCCTGGGTGGCTCAGTTGGTTAAGCATCCGACTTCGGCTCAGGTCATGATCTCACAGTTCGTGAGTTCGAGCCCCGCGTGGGACTCTGTGCTGACAGCTCAGAGCCTAAGGCCTCCTTCAGATTCTGTGTCTCCCTCTCTCTGTGACCCTCCCCCAGTCACACTCTGTCTCTCTCTCCCTCAAGAATAAATAAGCATTAAAAAAAATAAAAAGATAATAATAAAGTGAGTGAATGAGGCACCTGAGTATCTCAGTATGTTAAGCATCTGACTTTGGCTCAGGTCATGATCTCACAGTTCATAAGTTCAAGCCCCGCATTGGGATCTGTGCTGACAGCTCAAGGCCTGGAGCCTGCTTCAGATTCTGTGTCTCCCTCTCTCTGCCCCTCCCCTGCTCACATGCTGCCTCTCAAAAATAAATACATTAAAAATTTTTTTTTAATAAAATAAGAGTAATTCATATAAATAATTAGTATGTTATCACATATTATGTATCATGTAAATAATTCATATAAATTGTTAATAAATATGCTCTTATGTGTTTAAAAGAATTTCATTTATTCACTCTTGACACATTAAGTAGAGATGAGACCTTTATTATAAATGCAGAGAGATTTTCACCATATAGTAGGCAAGCCTCAGATTATCATTTGCTTCATCAAGATTTAGCTCAAAAAAAGTAGAAAACCTATGAGCTTATCACAACAAAGATAAATGCTGAATGACTGATGCTGGAGTCAAATAAATGGTATAAAACTGAGCTCTGGATAATAGGAAGTTTATATGAACCAAGATGGATCTATGATATGAAACCTCCATATTACTGTGTGGCTCACATTGCTTTTCAAATAAAAACCATTTTATAATTTTTACAACATATTTCAAGAAGCAATGTATATATAGTGTTTAATTTTTTTAAGTTTATTTATTTATTTTAGTAATCTCTACACCCAGTGTCTGGCTCAAACTTATAACCCCAAGATGAAGAGTCTCATGCTTTTCCAACTGAGCCAGCCAGGTTCCCCTGTAATGTTTAAAATGTTTAATTAAATTTTTAAGGGTGTGGTTTTTTTGTTTAATTTTTTAATGTTTTTTATTTATTTTTGAGACAGAGACAGAGCATGAGCAGAGGACGGGCAGAGAGAGAGGGAGACACAGAATCGGAAGCAGGCTACAGGCTCTGAGTGGTCAGCACAGAGCACAACGTGAGGCTCAGACTCACAGAACATGAGATCATGACCTGAGCTCAAGTCAGACACTTAACTGACTGAGCCACCCAGGCGCCCCCTAAGGGTGTGTTTTGAAATTAAATTTTGAAATTAAATTTCAAAATATCCATAATGATATGCCTTGGAGAGAACCATTGCTTACCCTTTAATGAAAAGTTTCCAAAGTGTTTCTTATACTACTACAACTATATATTTTTAATTAATTTTATTTTTGAGAGAGAGAAAGGGAGCACAAGCAGGGGAAGGGCAGAGAGAGAGGCAGACAGAGAATCCCAAGCAGGCTCCACACCAACAGAGCAGAGCCTGACATGGGGCTCAAACTCACGAACTGTGAGATCATGACTTGAACGGAAATCAGGAGTGAGACACTTAACTGACTGAGCCACCCAGACACCCTCACAAATATATTTTTACAAAGTTGTGTCATATTGAACATAATTTTGAAAATTGCCTTTTGTTCACTGAATCATTATTTTCTGTATTAATGAATATGTTTCTGTAATACATTATTAATGATCACATGCATCTCATTGCTGGGAGTACTATTTAATCAAACATTTAAATGTAATTAACATGTAACATTATGTTAACATTTAACTTTTAGGAACAGAACTTTGATGAATAAAAGGATAAAATGTCCATTTTGTTTTAAGAAGACTTTGATTTGTTTACCTCTTTTAAGCAGTTTGGTTAGTTTATGTGATGCCCCGCTGTGAACCAGAATTTGTAGCATTGGTTTGTCATTTCTTCCTCCTTTCCTTTCTGAAGTGATAACAGGAAATGCAGGTTACTCCACAAATAACTGAGCACTTGACTGATTTATTCTGAGGAAGCAGAGTGCAATTTCACAAGCTGATGCCAGTCCTCACTAGAGACAGATTTGTTTGCCCTGGTGTTAGTGAAGTTTAAGTTGCAGAGGCTCCTGTTTGCACCACTCATTCCAAGGCCCTAGGACGGAACTGGCAACATGTGGTCATAGGCTTTTGAAAAAATTAGAAAAAGTAACATATTTAACCATTGTTTCTTTCTAGTCCAATTCTCCCTTTGTCAGCAACCGTCCTCCATGAGGAGTGGCACTGGAGGGGCCATGGGAATTAGGGGGATATGATTATGAAAATGTTGACTTGAGGATACATTTTTTTGGCATTCATTTGTATGGTTTGTAGTTATCTTATCTATTGTAAGTGACTACTCGCTGTTATCGTGTAGCAGTGACTCCATGAATATCGCCACCACTTACTAGCTTGATAACCCATGGCTCTGACAGTGAGATGTAAGGCTACCCCGTATGGAGGTAATCAGCATTAAATGTACATGGGTGGTGGAAGAGAAACATCACAAGTAGAGATCCACTCTGTGGAATATTCCTTGAAATTTTATACCTTGTTTATTAATGAAAGTTGATAAAGTTTTATAACCTTTAATACCAATTCTATGAGTTTCTGACTTTGTTCACTAGGAGTCATGCCATATAAACTTAAATTATTGATTTAAATTTTTTAAATGAATCATGCTAGTGAAAAGATCAAATTATTCTCTAGAGGAATTCATATTTAAAAATTGTTTTGAAATAAAGAAGTGATCAAAAAATATCTATCCAAAAAAAGTGACAGATTATAAACACCTGCCAAGCTGTTAATAAATTAAAATGTTTCATTCTGTGATACTTCGAACTTTGAGATATAACTTAACTTTTTCAGATTTAAAAATGATTGGAGTAATTTCAGAATTAAAAATAAGGTCACACTAAGTGAATATTCATTTCTGTTTCTATTTTTTTTCTTTATAGCTTTGTATAATTTTTCATAGAGAGCCAGCTATATTATACAAGCCTCAGGTCCTACAAAATCTGAATCTACTACTCCTGTCACTCACCCATCAGTGTAACTAAGAAGAAAAAAAATGATGGAAAATAACAACACATAGTATTCTTGTCCTTTATTCCTTTCTTATTTCATGAATGAAGTAAATATCAAGTGCTGAAATGCACAGCTGAAGAGTGTAGCAGAGAAATAGAGTGTTTTTTCAGATAAATAGGCATTGTCAATCCCCTATGGGAGGAAAGTAAGAGACTTTCAGAAGGTTGTTAGGGTTAGAAAGATGCATGGGCATGTGATGAAATGAGAAAGTCTAAACAAATGTCAATTTACTTTAAAACAGAAGAATTTTTCAGTACTTTCTCTAAATACAAAAGCAACAGAAACTTTTAAATGATTTCTTAATTGGAGATGTGCCAAAAATAGCATATATACTATTTCTAATATATACATATTTATCATCTCTATTTATATACATATGAATAGATCATTATATAAAATATACACACAAGGATCAGGAGTAAAATCTGATAGTCTGAACGTGTTCATGTAATTATCAGTGAAATTATAAACCCACAATGGCATAATTTTAAGCATAAATGAGAAGGTTGATAAACCACATAAAATATTTAAAACTTCTGCTCAACAGAGTTAAAAAAAACTCAGGGAAGGTTGAGAAATATTTAAGAAAACACTGTATCTCCATTATATTAAGACTATGAAATTATGTATAAAAACAAAATCTCACTGTAAGAAATGAGCATAAAATATAAATAAGTAATTCATATAAGATCAAAGTAATAGGTAACAAACAAATGAAGATGTGTAACCTCACTGCTAGTCAGAGTACCACAAATTAAAATAATGAGAGTTTTTGGACTATCATATCTGCATAATTCAAAAAGCCTGCTAATATCTAGTATTATTAGGGAAAATGGGTACTCTCCTATTCTGCGGGTGAAAGATTAACTTGGTACAAACTTTCTGGAAAACGTAAGGAGTATCTATTAGAATTTAACATCTATATGCTTCCCCCCTCCTCCTCTCACCTCAGAATCTTTTCTACAGAAATGATTGTTGCAGTTTATAAAGACATACTCACCAAACTGTGTTACAGCATTATCTCTGATAGCAAGATAATGAGCAATAACAACAAAAAATGAATACAACCCAAAGCCCAGTCAATAAAGGATTGGATTATTTTGTTAAATTTGTCATACATCATAGGAGAGAATGTCATTTAAAATTACATCTACATGTGTAATGTACCATAAATATATCTATAATATATTGTTTAATGGTCAACGGGAGCACGAGTGAAGAGAGACATGAAAGGGGAAGGAAGAAATATAATTCATACATGTTCATTTCCTCCATTCATATACATCAAAGATATATTCTAAAAAGGTATTTTCTAAAATTTTAGCAGTTCTGAAGTAGTGGTGGATTATGGGTGATTTTGTTTTAGCATTTAAAAAGTCTAGACTAACAATATGCATTTGCCTTATTCAATATCTTAAAATTAATTAAAACTATGTTACAAAGAGCATAGAACTATTTTTGTTGAATTGGTTAAGATAACTTAGATTTTAGTTAATATTGAACATTTAACTTCTTTTGAATATTTAATGTAATAAATTTTGTGATATACATTATACTAGATATAATACTTATTCTAGAATAACCACTCCTGTTACTGAATTATAATGATATATAAAACTATATTAAATGAACTTCTTAGGATAAATCCTTAAAAATGATTTACTAGATCAAAGGCTATATTTATTTTACTTACTATTTGATTTACCTGTATTGTCAAATTGCTTCTTAGAAGGTAGAAGCAATTGACATTCCCACTAGTGGTATATGAGAGTCAGTCATCACTAAGAAGTATTCTTTCTGCTTTAATCGTTAGCGTTCAGTTATTTTTATAACTTATGTTTGGCA
Source organism: Prionailurus bengalensis (assembly GCF_016509475.1). Lineage (NCBI taxonomy): Eukaryota > Metazoa > Chordata > Mammalia > Carnivora > Felidae > Prionailurus > Prionailurus bengalensis. The sequence continues at coordinate 148,358,737 of NC_057343.1, read as the reverse complement.
GAAGTTGTTTTTTTTTTTTTAATTGCATGCAGACAAGAAATTTGTCTCTAGTTTCTTTTCATTATTTTTTTCTACTTACCAAAAATTAGATTAAAATATTGGCCTGAATTTTTCTATTTTATGTAGTTTGATAGTAAAGCTAATTAGCTTGTTGATCGATCTTTATTTTAGTTATTCAACTGGAAATTTTTTTTAAAAATCCAATCACCCGAAGTATGCTTACTTTATTTGATTTGCAGAAATGTTGAGTTACATCTGCATTATTAAAATTTAGGAAATGTTATATTGAATTTCAGGTTTTGAAAAATCGGGGTCTGGGCCATCCTGACCCATAATTACACAAAGCAACACTGACGATTTCAGTGGCTACTGTACCCTTAAGACTGGGCCATGCATTTTCAAATTTTCCACCACTTACTGTGTTTTCTTTGGTCTCCTCACTCCTCTATGTGGCTTGCCTGCACAATAGGCTGAATTTAATTTAGATTAGTGTGTGAATTTTCATTTTAAATAATAGATGTCCAGAGAGAACACTTAGCAGCATTAATTGAGGCTCTGGTTTCCTTATGAAACTGTGCTGTCCCTGGTATCTGAAGCTAAATGGATTCCGGTATCTGCTGAGTTCAGATGGACGTAGATTTGGCAGACCAGTGTTGTATGTTTATATGGATAGTATGGGCATGTACTGGTGATTTCAGTCAAGACTAAGAAGTTACTGGAGTATTTGGGCTGCACAATATCACTACTAAAGAAAAGTATATCTTAGCATTTTACAGGCCTTCAAGTTATGGCCTAAAGTTCTTAAAAAGAACCTTATGCTTGAGACATAGTATGTGATAAATTAATATTTTTGAATGTGTGAAGGAGTATATGAATAATTGAACATCCCATGATTAGATTTCCTTACTGGTAAGAGAGAAATTAACTGAGGGTGAGAATCAACCCAAAGTGCTTGATAAAACTTACAGATCAGAGTCAATGAGGAGGAAAATAGTATGAATTCACAGAGGACCTGGTAATGCTTGTCGGGAGTTTAACTCTGCTGATTGATCAAAGAAACAGACTGATCAGAAAATTTAATTGAGAAAAATGTTATTAGGTGGTGTTCCAAATAAAGCAAATAGGACATAATGTTTAGACCCCTTATGTTGGTCTAATTTTATGAGAAAGCTGGTCAATGCAAAAACAACATCCTGTTCATGATGAGAGATATGTCCATAGTACATTTGGCTATATTGTTTAAGAGAATCAACGATGAAGTAAAGTTTAAAAAAAATTTTTTTTCAACGTTTATTTATTTTTTTGGGACAGAGAGAGACAGAGCATGAGCGGGGAGGGGCAGAGAGAGAGGGAGACACAGAATCGGAAACAGGCTCCAGGCTCTGAGCCATCAGCCCAGAGCCCGACGCGGGGCTCGAACTCCCGGACCGCGAGATAGTGACCTGGCTGAAGTCCGACGCTTAACCGACTGCGCCACCCAGGCGCCCCTGAAGTAAAGTTTAGAAAAAGAAATTGTACTACGTAACCAATATTCCTGCTTGTAAGAATCCTTAATCAAGATCTATTCTGTGAAATGAAGTTTAATAGGCAGAAAAAAAATTAATAAACTCTAAAATAAAACTCTAAAACTCTACACATTTTTAAAATCTGCACTCATGGTGGCGGTGTGGAGGAGGTTTCTTCTAATATCCTCTCCAGGTATTTGGCTCCCTGACTTCTGCCAAATCATCCACTTTCAGCCCCTCTAGGGCCATACCACCCCTCCTTCCCAGGTCGCCAACCTCTCCCATGCCACCGTGTACTCTGAGCTCCAGTTATCCAGATATCAGCAGTTAAATATCAGGATATCTTTATTTTCAAAGAGAAATACCTCTCACAATTTCCTGGGAAAACGTTGATGTGTGCTCTCTTCCAACTGCACACCCCACCCCCCCAACTCCACCCTCCTTTGTTTTTAAAGAGGAAACAAAAATCAACCGAGAATTTAACTTCTATTGTAAGACTTCTTTACCACAAAATTGTGTAAACGGACTTAGGGACAGACTCACTGTACTTTCTCAAGACATATGCAAAGAGGTACATCTTCCTTTTCAGCTTCAAGTACTTAGGAGATTACTACAGGAGGCAGAGACAAGCTAGTTAATGATATGTTTCTAAAGGTTGCTCATGTTTGCACCCCTCCAGACTTGGACTAGAAGGCCATCAGAAGTTCACACCATTGACAGTGATTCAGATTTGTTCTGGAAGTGCTAGCTGATACAACTAGTAAAGGAATTATGATAAGTTCCACTTTCCTTTTCACCTCATACTATGGGCTGAATGGGAGACTTGGTCAACTGTCAGAAAGCTATCTTTAATTCATGGATTCGTGTATTAAGGACTGAATGATCTTAGAAACTAGAAAGCAACACTACTCTAGTCCTTACGCTGAGCTCTCTGTCAGTTGGTGCTTACTGCTCCCGTGGGGAGGAATCCTCAGCCAGCAGTCCCAGCAACTGCCTGGAGCAGTGATTTAAGCTCCATGCTATCTACTTTCTCCGCAAGACTGCCTTTTAGGGCAAAGGTGCCATCGGGGACAAAAAATGGAGATCTATTCCATAGCATTAAAAGGGATTTTACAGGACTAATTGGAAGCAAAAGGACTGTCCATCTCTCTTGTCTGGAATTCAGAGAATTCCTAAAATTAGTATTCTGCATTTGAAAAACAAACTAGCAAAAGAAATACAATAATGATATAAGTACAGTAGAATATAGAGCAGATGAAACAATAAAATATTTTGCTGTGGTTTAAAAATATGAAAGGTAAGGGGCGCCTGGGTGGCGCAGTCGGTTAAGCGTCCGACTTCAGCCAGGTCACGATCTCGCGGTCTGTGAGTTCGAGCCCCGCGTCGGGCTCTGGGCTGATGGCTCAGGGCCTGGAGCCTGTTTCCGATTCTGTGTCTCCCTCTCTCTCTGCCCCTCCCCCGTTCATGCTCTGTCTCTCTCTGTCCCAAAAATAAATAAACGTTGAAAAAAAAATTAAAAAAAAATATGAAAGGTAAAAGGCCTAGCCATTTCCTTTATTTAAAGTAAACTCCCTAAAAGTTGTGGATCAGTTGTCTACACACTTAAGTTATCGAAACCAGGGCTCTTCTAAAGGGAAGACTTCCTGACATTTTCAGTCATTGCTGAAGGTTCCCAGGCAGAGTCTTGAACAAAACTGAGTCACCAGCTTGAGTCACAGCCTAGAGTGACACATTATTTAATAGAGGAAAGGAAAATGTTAAAATAATACACTGGTGTTTTCAGCTGATGCTGAGTCAGATCATCACAGGCAACACGAGAAACATTTCCACCCCTCACCCTAAACACAATCATGTCTCCTCCTCAGAAACAATAAGATTAGAAGATCGTGTACCATCAATACCACTGTTAATTTCATTTTTAAAAGTAGACAAATGAAATTTTTAAAACTTTTTGGCAAAAGTGCCTAACTTGCATTTGCATGCACTTTACCCATCTCCAGCTTGACCCTGTAAGGGCTTTTCTAAATTCATCATCTACAAAGACTTAAAAAAAAAAAAAACTAACTAAAACAATACTTTTAAAAACCAAACTGATTTTAGATAGACATAATCTCTACTTTCAAATTTATGTAAAATTTTCTCATTACATTATTTTGTAGAAAACATTCACAAATGTATTTTAAAATAAAATGGTAAATACTAATTCAACTAAATAGAAAATTATTTTTTTCAATTTTATTTGTTGATGTCTGGATGAGCAAAGACCCACATTGGAATGAGTTTACACTGTATAAGCTATAACTTTTCAGTTCAAAATGTCCACTACATTAATTTTCAGATCACAAATTGCATTACAAATCAAGTTCCATCTCTATACATACTTAAAAACATATATTATTGGGGGTACCTGGGTGGCTCAGTTGGTTAAGAATCTGTTTCTTGATTTTGGCTCAGGTCATGATCTCGTGGTTTGTGAGTTCGAGCCCCACATAAGGTTCTGTGCTAACAACACAGAGCCTGCTTGGGATTCTCTGTCTCCTCTCTCTCTCTCTGCCCCTCTGTCACTCATACTCCCTCTCTCTTTCTCTCTCTCAAAACTAAAAGGATATTACTGGAATATAACTAGAAAAATCTGAATTCTTTAAGGATTTCATGAGACAATGGTACAATTATGCTTGAGTCTCTTTTATAAATGCTTTATAATTTTGTTCTTGAAAATAAAAGCTTCTCTATGAATTAAGTCCCCGGGATCATCAAATAAAGCAAAAAAGGTATGCTGTCATTGATGTTTCAAAACTTTATTAAAAATCTCTTATCTTACATTTTTAATTTTTGTTTTGGTCACTCTCAAGCGTAAGGACAAGATACTATAATTTTCTTCTTAGTGAGGACCATGATATTTCTTTCATCCTCGAAATTTAATATTGGCATGCTAGTTTTGTGTTGGTTTGTATGCAAATGTATGAATTTAAAACATTTAGTCAAGTATTTCATAATATGCTAATATAATGATAATTTAAAACAAATTACAACTATTATACGAGACACGTATCATATTCTATTTTATTTTAGTGAGATATTTAAAATTACTATGTATATGAAGGAAAATGTGCTAGTCTTTTATCTATAGACAGAAGTAACAGAATCAACATTAACATTAAACACATGTGATTAAATGTTATCTTCCTCATGCCTGAAGAAACAAACCATATTTTAAATTGTATTTGCCAAAATACCATATATTAAAATATATTCCATTTGCTTTTTCAAGTTTAAAATGAAATCATGATTATGAAAATAAATTTTTATTGACAAGAGTTTTCTCTTTAAGTTGCAACCCATTTTGGAACCAGGAAACTTAGAGAGGATCTTATGTATTCATTATCTTTGACAGTTTTTTATGGATAGCAGAAACATTTTCTCTAAATTTCATTTAACGTTGGTCCAATTACTATGCTTGATGGATCAAACTGGAAGTTTTGTATATTTTAAGATAAATATGTCTCTGGCTTAGTTTTCAGCAGTGCTATAAATGGAAAAAAAAAAAAAAAAAGAGCAAAATGCCAATGAAAACCAGGTAAAGGGGGAAACAGTCCAAGATTGTCCTTTGGACTGTTATAACATTTCTCCTCCCTCCCCCCCCCCCCATTAACCATGTATTTAAATAGCTGTGGCTATGGTAGGTGTGAAAGAAGTTTTTATGATTTTGTTTCAAATCAGAAGACACTGAGTTGCAGTTTTCTGTCAAATGCAACCTCAAAGTTTACAACATTCAATCCTGCCAAAGCTTCACAAGCCTCTCTTTCTTTCCAGCTAAAGAAAACATTATTTTTTTCTTTTATCCTATCCTGTACATTCATAAACACGTATTTCCTTTCTACACTGACAGTAATGTCTTCCCCTCTTAAAGTTATTTTTTGAGCAAATGCCGATATACAGAAAATTACTGTAATGGCTGCACTGGACCCAGGAAACCAGAGGACGTGTGCTGTGCCCACAGAAAGTTACTAAAGCGTACACATTAGAGTCAGGAATGATACAAGTATGTCTGCTTATTTAGCATTCATTTGGCAGCAGTAATATCAATTTGATGGGGAAAAGAAGTATGAAAATCTGAAAAAAGGTAAAACTAATACTGTTTTCAGATGATATAATTGTATATCTAGAAAACCCAAAAGAACCAACTGAAAATATAATATAAACAGTGAAATATTTTGATAAAGTGACTAGATAGAACATTAGTCCATGCACATTGACACACACACACATACAGACTTCTTATAAACATAAAACAACTAGTTACAAAACATAAAAAACCTGCGTTTAGATGGGTGCATCTAAACCTGGAAAAAACCTGTGTTTAGATGGGTACATAAAATGATAAAATATCTAAGTATAAGTATAACAAAAGGAACATAAAAGAAAACTTGGATATATAGATAGGAACACTATTATTATAAATATGTTTATTCTACCATTTCATCTAGACAAGCTCGTCCTAAAGTATATATGAGGAAGATACATATACAATATTAGGGAATCATATTTACAAAGAAGTAGGTGAGGGTATTTTACCCTGGCAGTTATTAAGAACATTTTTAAACAACAATAATTAAAAGTGTGGTGCTGGCACCTGAATACATAACCAAATAGCACAGTGTATAAAAGCAATCAGTAGAGCCAAATATACAGTGACTAAGTGACTGAGTTGGCATGCCATATTATAAAGAAGCCTGTGGACTTACTCAATAAATGGTTTTTATATATAACTGATAGTTTTCTGGAAAACAAGTAAAATCTATAGTACTCTTTTAAACAAAAATAAATTTTAGTTTGTTAAAAATTATAAATACACACATGAAAACATAATGCCCATAAAAGTACTATAAGAAAATATGTTCCTAAACTCAGAATAGCAAGAGCCTATCTTGGCAAAACATGAAGCCTAGAAACCATAAAGTGAAGATGGGTAAATTTCACTCCAAATATAAAACATGTTAGCACAGTAAAAACAAACAAAATGGCTATAAGCTAGCGGCATAATTTTTGACATAAATATGACAATTTAATAAATACGGAGCTCCTGTCATTTAAGAAAGGTCAGCAATCCAGTAGAAAAAGAAAGAAAGAAAAAGAAAGAAAGAAAGAAAGAAAGAAAGAAAGAAAGAAAGAAAGAGACATGAAAAGTAACATAAAGAAAATATAAATTATTTTTAGTATGTAAAAAATTGCCAAAACCCACTCATCATAAGAGATATTCAAAACCACGTGATACCATTTTTTATCTACACAATTGACAAGACCCAAAATTGCAAACACGTTGTATGGCCAGGAAGCAGGCAGACACTCTCTCTGACGCATTATAGGTAGAAGGATGAATTCATAAATGTTTTATGAATGGCAATATGGAAAAATCTACCACAATTTAAATGCACATAACCTCAACTAACAATGCCACTTCAATCTATTCTAATGATTTTATTTTGCACGTGTGCAAAATGTGGGTTCACTGCAACATTGCTTGCAATAGCAAAAGATTGGAAGCTACTTAAATTTCAAAAGGGATTTATGTTACACAAATACTGTGTACAACTTGATACAATTTCAGAAATACACACACACACACACACACACATATACACATATATATATTTGTGCGGAAAAAAGCAAGATGTATAATCTTTGTATAATTCAGTTATTTTTGTGAAAACATGTACATATACACATATACGTATACCCTATATGTACACACATGTGTATATATGCACATAACTTTAGAAGGATGCACAGCAATAGCTACTAGCTTCCCTAACAGAGAAAGCAACTGTATGTAAGGAGGGAGTGTCATTTAAGGGGAAACTTATTTTCCTCTACCCACTTGTCCCTTTGAATATTTCTAATTTTTTTTTAAAGTTTATTTACTTTTGAGACAATGCGAGAGACGGAGTACAAGCAGCGGAGGGGCAGACAGAGGGAGACACAGAATCTGAATCAGGCTCCAGGCTCTCAGCTGTCAGCCCAGCGCCTGACGCGGGGTTTGAACTCCGGAACTCACAAACCGTGAGATCATGACCTGAGCCGAGATCGGACTCTTAACCGACTGAGCCACTCAGGCGCCCTCGCCACCCTTTGAATATTTCTTATGTACATGTATTAATTATTCAAAACTATTTTAGGGAGCTAAAAGCTAAGTAACTGAAATCGGTTGAGTGGGAAACTAGAAGGAATTAGGCACCAGAAATTTCTTTAGGAGGATCAGACTCCGAAAGTAAAGGCTCACTCTCCTATAACGACCCTTGTATATTTTCTGGAAACAGCATCCATCATGGAATTAAGCAGGGAAATACTAGGAACTGGGAATTTGGTTTAAAACATGTAGTCTTAAAAATGAATTTGCCTTAGTGTTCATTGTAGGAAAACTAAACAAGTTTAAAACATGACACTCAGCTATGTCTAAGGCAAGCAGCTATCTTCATAGCAAGAACCATTTGTATTTTTTTGGAAGGTAATACTAACACCGATGAAATAACTAGAGAAACACAAAAAGTGCTATTTCTAAAAGATCATGATTCTGTGCTGCTGCAATAATTTTGGGAGGTCTTACATGGAGGTAGGAATTTAGCTAGTACAATTTGTAAGAGGTCATTTCAGATAAGGATAACAGCATGAGCAGAGGATTAGAAGAAAGAATTGGTGTTTATGGATAGCAATGGAAAAAAGGTGCTATATATTATGCAATATTTTAGAGAATTTTAAAATATCTTTGGAACTCTACATTTGGGTAAAGTATACTCTAAAATGATAACTCAAGAGTGACAGAGAGAATACAGACTACTAAAAAATGACAGTTACAATTAGAACTAAAATTGAAAATATTAATAAATAAAATAGGCCACTTTATAAATAGATGCTATAATATAATGTTTATGAAAATCACTCCTGGAATCAAACTAGGGCTCAGATCCTGGATCCTGGCTCAATCTTTCACTGCTGCCTTAATTTGGGGCAAATTACTTAAATGTTTTTATCCTTGGTTTCCTCAACTGATTTAAATTGAAATAATAATTATGTTTACCTCATAATGTTTGTTGGGACGATTAAAGGAAGAAATATATCTAAAAATGTTTAGCATAAAGTTGACTCTCCATAATCGTTGCCAGTGGAATGATTGGGCTCTGGATTCAGACTGATGAGGTTCATTTATTGGCCCGAACATACACTAACTTGATAACCTGGACAAAGGATCTAACCAATCTGTGCCTTCTTCCTTCTCTCTAAAAAGGGGATAATAACAATGGGCTTCTCTATCAGTTTTTTCTTGCAGCTTAACAAATTACCACAAATTTAGCAGCTTAGAAAACACTAATTTCTTAATTCACAATTATTCAGGTCAGATGTCCAGGTAGGCTTGGCTGAGTTTTCTGCTTTTTATCTCACAAAGCTGAAATCCAACTTTTAATCAGGGCCATTTAGGATATTAAAGAAAATGGAGTTTTATAAATGTAAAATATTTTATAAATGGAAAATGATTTAAAAACTAAAAATGGTACTGAATGTAACTTGATCAAATAATCTAAGACTCTTCCCGTATCTAGTTTATTTATAAATATCATTCAATAATTACAGAAATAATAAGAAATACTGTATTTAGTGTTATTTGTTGCTTGAGAAATTAAAAGGTGAATGAACATTTTTCGAGGTAATTTAATGGGAGTGAGGGGTGGGAAACGGAGATAAAGTTTTGAGAAAAAGTTTTGGAATTCCACATGTGATTATTGTCTTCTTATTCATCATTATTATCATCATTGTCATTGTGTACTCATTACTGGACTAGGTCCTTTTGTGCACCATAACAAGCTACCACTATGAGTTTTACTCCATTTTACAGATCAGAATACTGATACCTGGCCTTTAATTGCCTTGCCTGCATTAAAAGAGTCATAATGGTAAAGATAGTATTTCAATTGAGGTATGTACTGTTTTAGAATCCAAACTCTGAGCCAGTAAGAAGAATTCTTGAAAATCATTAAACTTCCCTCAGTCTTGTTTTTGTTTGTTTTGTTGACTTTTTATTCTCTTTTATTTTCAGACAATATTTCCCAAGTTGTTTTCCTTATAGCACTAAATCCCCTTTATCTTAACAGGTATTCTGAAGAAAAGTTTGTCATGTGAAAAAAAGAAAAGTTTGCAAAATACTGGATTAAAGATGTTTGGAAACGTTTCTTAAGCACAGGACAATTCAAAGTTTTTAATGCTTTAATACACAGTCTTTCCCAAAATTATTTGACCACGGAACCTCTTTTTCTGCCCAAAACTTATTAACATCCTGGGGAAAGTAAGTCTGCAGAAAATATTTTGGGAAGTTCTGTCTTCAAGTGAAGTATAGATTTGTTTTTGACATTTCAGGCACATATTTAGACAAGGTATAAAACTGTAGACATCATATACAGTCAGTAAAAGTCTCTTTGCAATTTATGTGAGGTAAAAGTCATAACAGCATTTTGTCCTTTAAAAAAATAAACCTATTTTCTGTGGTTTTTAAAACATTTCTTATATTCCACTTCTGAAGAAGGTAGGTATGAATTTAGTAAGAGTGACATAAGTCCTATAAATATAAGGTAGAGTGCCTAGAATATTCAAAATTAAAGTCTTTTTGGTACAACATCATTATTGATAAGTGGGAAAAAGAAGTAACTGCACCAGATCTGTGCATATGGAACTAAGACTATCAATTTAACCTGGAAATGGCATTGAACTGGTGACATATTTTACAGGTCATCTACCTGATAATATAGAATGGCATTTACAGGCACAAACTCCAGATATTTGGTCATAGAATATGCATTTTAATGTAATTTTGTGCTTTCCTGGAGGATTTTGTTGTTGTTGTTGTTGTTACGTTTGTTTATTTTTGAGAGAGAGAAAGATAGACAAATAGCTGGCAAGCTGGGGAGGGGCAGAGAGAGAGAGAGACAGAATCCAAAGCAGGCTCCAGGCTCTGAGCTGTCAGCACAGAGCCTGATGCAGGGCTTGAACTTGTGGCCTGGGAGATCATGACCTGAGTCGAAGTCACACACTTACCCCACTGAACGACCCAGGCATCCCTTTCCTGTAGTTTTTCAAAAAGTATTTAAAATAAAAGATAAAATTTCAGTAACATGAACAGTTACTAAAAACTTAACTTCCTAACATACTTATTAAGGGAAGAGTGGGAATAAACCAAGAATAAAATAGGAAAATAAAACTCTTGGCACCCTTCTTTATCTCTATCTCTCATCACAGAAAAACTGGATTCTGATATATATGTAAATATATAACATATTTATATATATAAAATATATATTTATAATAAAATGTATATATAAATGTAAGTATATATAAATATATTTTTAAATATAAGTATATATTTAAAGTTTATTTTATTTATTCTGAGAAAGACCCAGAGAGGGGGGAAGGGAAGGTCAGAGATTGAGAATCCCAAGCTGCCAGCCTGGAGCCCTATGGGGGACTTGATTTCACAAACAGTGAGATCATGACCTTAGCCAAAACTGAGAGATGCTTAACTGCTTGAGACACCCAGGTGCCCCCAATTTTATATTTTTGAGATTTAGTACTATCCTTTAAAAATAAAACCTTAAAACTAAATGTAAATATATCATTTCAAAACGTTACAGGTACTTTATGATGGACATGCCACAACATGACTGAAAGCTTACTTTCAAAATCAGATAATAATGATGTGGAAGAAAGTGGGAATTTGTGTAAAACTTCCCTGCAACAGCTCTGGATAATGGTGTCCTATTCTCACATCTGTGGCTTTAAGCTTTAAAGTAGTAAATAAATGATTCTCCCTCTTTCCCTTAGCCCAAGTCAGGTTTCAAAAAATGTATTTTTTTTTTACCCTCCCACCAAACATGAGATCTCAACAAAACTTGCTCTGACATCATTTTTGTTGCTGCTGTTGTTTCGTGTTTGTGGATGGTACAGTACCTTAACTCCTCCATAGCAACATGCAGTATTACTTTCCCATCAACCTTTCATCCTTGATCTCACTTGCAATTCCACAAGGAAGATAGAACTTGGCATTTAAAGGATTCAGGGAGGCAAAAGGAGATGAAGTTGCCCTGTTACCTTTTTCTGAGTCCATTCTCATTTCAAATCCTTGCTTTCAGGAATGTATCCTACAACTCTCCCCTTCCTGTGGTTTTCTCTTTCTCTACCTCCTTCTCTGGAAGAAGGTAAAAGACCTGTGTTTCATTTTGATACCTGCAACTGCTGGGATCAAATCCATGTACATTAAGCAATCATTCTAAGGTAAAAACAGAGGAGGAAGCACTATTTTAAGCCACGGTCTGTATTTTGCAGCTTCCTTCACTGCAAAAACTAGGTCGTTTATATTGGTTTTGGTGGGTAGCAGAGAAATTTGACCCACCTAAGTAACACTTCACGAATCTGTCCTTGCCTTCTATTTTCTTGCACAGTCCCCACACTCTCCCCATTATTTCTCATCTGAAACGTGTCGTGCTTAACGAGATACCAGATATGAAACGTGTCTCCTCCTGTCTTGCCCTAGGCCTTCACCTTTTTTGTCCCTGTGAGTAGATAAGCTCACAACCCTCTCTCCCAGCCCTAGAGCTAACTAAAGTGCAACAGAGCAGCCTAGAGTCTGCCTGCTGGACTAGGTTGTATTTTCTGAGGATCTGGGCAATTCACTTTACAGGGTTCCATTTCTAAGGTAGCTTCGTGCCCCAAGAGTCACTTTTCAAAATTTCTGAACTTCTTTCCCTGGCTATACTGAGAACGGGACTTCAGGGGCATCTTTAACGTGGTTAATTGTAAAGTCAGTGCTGGAACCGAGAGTATCTCGGACCCCAAGGTACTTCCCTTAACTCTACAGTCTCCAGCGTGTGCAGGGAAGGCACAGGCAATGTAGGAACTTTAGAGGTGGTGGCAGGTGCCAGGGTGTGGCTGCAGTTGTGTGTCCCTTTTCTCTTCCAGCAGAAGGAGCCACCTGAGAGAGAGAGAGAGGGAGAGAGAGAGAGAGAGAGAGAGAGAGAGAGAGAGAGGAGAGGAGAGAGAGAGGGAGAAGAGAGGGAGGAAAGAGGGGAAGACTGGGGGAGGGAATAAGAGGGGAGGCGGGAGGCGGGTGGGGCGGGCAGGCACCCGGGGAGCGCGGCGGCTGCGAAGCTCGGGCTCACACGCACGCCGCCTCTGTTTGTACACAGTGCGCTCCCGGCCGGAGGCTGGCTCCCCGCTAGCTCACGCTTCATTGTTCTCCCAAGTCAGAAGCCCCGCAGCTGCGGCGGCGAGCGCTGAGCGGGCCGAGCGCACCGTTTGCCCGTCCACCCGCGCGGGTGACCCGGGGCCGCCGCGGGAACCCGCGCCCCGCCCCGCCCCGCCCGCAGCGCCTCAGTCGGGACCCACCCGCAGCGGAGGCTGAGCCCGCCAGCGGCTCTTCGGAGCTCGCCCACCTCTTCGCGCCGGAGCGCAGGCAAAAGGGGAAGAGAGGTTCCTCTCTTTGGTCGCCACTCTTTTTCGTCCTCTTCAAGAATTTGTTTAAGGTAGTGCTGCGGGCAGAAGACGTCTTCTTGAATTCTCTGCCAGGGGCGGGGTCTGCCGCTGCCCTGCGGTGCCACCTCAGCGACACTGCCCTCCGTTACGACCCCTGACCAGCCGGGGTCACGTCCGGGAGACAGAATGATGAAGCGCTCGGTGGCCGCCTGGCTCTTGATCGGGCTCAGCCTCAGTGTCCCCCAGTTCTGCAAAGGTGAGGCGGCGGGGCCCGGGCTGCAAGGTGCGGGACGGGCTGAAGTCCCTTGGGAAATGCCGCGCAGGGCGCTGGAGGCGGTCCCCGGGGCGCGCCAGGGGTGGCGAGCGCCGCGGGCGGTACGGAGGCGGCGGCGCGCCCTAGGTGCCTCGGAAAAGTGCTGGCAAAGTCAGAGCGGAGTGCGTGGGGCTGAGCGGGGGAAGAGGGTGCGGGGGGACCGAGGTGAGATCGAGGAAAGACGGGGACTGGGGCAGGCGGGAGGGAACGGCGCTCCGGGGAACCAGAGGCTCCTCGGCTCACTCGGCCAACGGGTCACTGCGCGAACCTCCCTGGGCAATGCCAGTGATGCCAGCCACGGGCGACGGGCGGGGCTCCCATGGGGGCCCGGGCCGGGAGGCGAGCGTGCGGGCGTCATCTGATTGAAACGGGAAGAGGCTGGGGAGCCGCATGGCGGTCCGCTCCCGGGTGCGGTTCTGCCAAAGTGGGCCCGGGCTGCGCGCTTTGCAAATCCGAACCTGGCCCTGGGAGTTCTGGAGGTGGGTGAGGTGGAGGCGGATCTGACTAGTCAGTCGGGCTTTCTCCTGCCTCCCCACCCCGGACTCGCTGCGTCGGTTACAGAAAAAACCCTGGAACGTACCTCTCGCCTAACCTCAGGGGCTCCGAGCTTGGCTCAGCACTCCCTCCGGGTGCAAGCGTAACTCGTGGTCATGGACAATCTTGCAGTGCGAAACATCCTCGCTCCCCCGCCCAAGAGCAGAAAAGTTGTAAGAGCGGGTCTGGTTGTGCTTTCCATGACTTGTGTGAAATAAATCAGACTGCAACATAAAATAAATAAAATTAAATTAAAATAAAATAAAATAAAATAAAATAAAATAAAATAAAATAAAATAAAAATAATTAGTATTATTACAGGACTCCGAGGAGTCTCCTACTGAGTTGTATAGACTAATTTCAGGTCCTTTGCGAAAGGTGGCTTGTCAATACGAACCCTTGTTCTGGCCGCGCGTCACTGCGCGGGTCGCGGGTCCAGGCTCAAGTTGGCGCTGGAAAAGGGCAGGAGGAGAGGCAGGGGCCCTGGAGAGACCTCTCAAGGGGGTCCTGCTCCCCTTCGGCGCTCACGGGTGGAGAATGCCCCTTCTGAGGGGTCCGAGGGTGATAACAACCCTTAGCAGGCTGCTTCAGGTGGAGAGCTGAGTGCACTACAGGGTTTAAAACGCTGTGCCTCTCAAAAAGCATAGTTGAATTAAAAGCGTTGACTCGAATCCATTTGAAATTAGACACTACACGAGTATTCCACACGCACCATCCATGCATCCATCCATCCATTTGCTTCCCAGAAAAATTGTGGGCTCTCGGGCTACTGCTTGCCCAAGAAGCCTGGTGTTCCTGGAGGCCTTCGGCTGCCCTGCCGGCAGCGATCCGTGGCCGAGCTTTGCCTGGGCCTCCCTCCCTCCCTCCCCCAGAAGGTGGCTATTTTCCCCAGCGTGTGTAGGCGTGCGTGTAGGTGTGTGCCTTGCCAGCGTTTACAAAGTGCCCTTCCAGTTATCAGGCAGAAGCAGCCACTCCACTGAAGGTGGAGGGATGGTAATGGCTTTGTAGTTGCTCAGCCGAGTTCCCAGGCGATAGGGTGAAGGCAGTGCTCCCACCACTGTTATTTTCCTTTCTCTTATTTCCCATCTGGATTCCTTCTGCACTTTCTTCCCTTAGCAGGAAGGCGAAGGGAAGAACCGCAGGCACAATCGTCTCCTCCTCCCTTCACCGCCTCCGTTCCCACCCCACACACTAAGACACACATTCACCCAGTCACACGCACCTACACCCTGCCACCGCAGCCACCATCTGTCCCCGAGCCGAGGTGGAGAGCGGAGGGGGTGGAGGAGGAGATAACGTGTCTAGCGTGCGTGGCCGCGCTCTCCTCGCAGGGTCTGGTTGCAGGAACCCTGGGGTGCGGTGAGTCCCGGCTCGATGCAGCCCGCAGCTCTGCCTTCTAAAGATACCCGCGCCTAGGGCACTGCTTACCGCGCGAGGCAAACCAGCCACGGTGATGTTGCCGTGCCTCTCCTTTCCCGCTCCCAGACAACCATCCGGCAGCGGTGTACTCCATGTTCTTTAGTAGACTGCTCCTTTTTTTTTTTTTTTTCAGCCAGCCCATGGTTAGAAGGAAAGAGGGCTTTAAGGAGAGAAACGGACCATTTTCAATGGGCTCTTTTGGTTGAACTTGCACCTTTCTAATACAGTCCCCCTCAGCCAAGCAGAAGGCAGAGTGCAGCTTGCGTGACAGCTCCAAACAATTAAACTTTGAGTAAACTTATTGAAGCCAGTGTTAACACTGGGAATTTCCCCCGCATCCTTCCTCCCCAGACATCGTTTATCTAATGTAGCCTTTTAGAAATTGGTGTTTCCCTGTGTGGGCTGCAGTTTACGTGCATTAATGATTGGGATTTGGTAATTTCTTTTATTAGTAGTTTTTATTTTAAAATTAAACCAATGGATCAGTCAGGGTGAATATTTTATTAACTCTTAAATTATTCATCGCTATGGGTTGCTCTGAAAAATCCAATAACATGCATACAGTTGCAGCAAGCACGTGACATCTTATGCAATCTGTCCCTGTGCCTGCAGTTGGTGCCTGAAGTCTTTAAGCAAATGGCACTGTCTAAAAATGTCTAGACATGTCCTAAATACTATGAATCATTGGCATTTGAATTTCCTTTTTTTTTTATCAATGGTGAATTTTAGTTACTCTACACGAGAATAAATTAGTACCTGAAGAATCTCACTCAAGATAATAACACTATGCTTCTATGATTAGTATAGCAATATTTATACTGAAATTAACAGGTTTTTGTGTTTTGTATTTTGTATTTAAAATGTGTCACACATTAGTGTCTTTGTTTCTCAATTTACATGACCGTAATTTCTGTATTTTAAAAATAAATGCTAAGTCAAATGCCAGCTGTAACACCTAAGGGTAATTTTAAACGGTTGAACTAAAAATAATAATTAAGGGAAGATAAAGTATTCTGCTGTGACAGTTTGACAGTAATGCAAAATATTGGCCATGCCCTACACTGTCATGATACATCCACTTTTTTTCCCTCTCTGGTACTTAAAAACCTTTTTTCATTGTTCTTGGAATGTTTCCATAGCATTGAGATGTGTTTTGTTTTAAATATGCATATTTTGGGGAACACATTTAGATTTATAATAATAAAAATTAATGGTTAAAATTTGAAGTACTACATTCTTCCTTCTATAGTCTTGAAGTCACAAAGGTCTCCAAAACCGGGCTAATGTATTTCACTTCTGTACTCTTCTCTAAAACTCTCGTGTATTTTTCTCAAATATTTAAAGACTAATGTTGATATAAAACATGTATTCAGGATCTGAGTTATTTTTAGTAAATATTTTCATAAAGTTTCCTTTTATTGCCAGATACATGTGATTTTTTCTTCTCACAAAACTATAGGAATGTAAAGTAAGGGGATAAAATATACATGAGTAAATATAAAATAGCTTGGTTACTCAAAATCATTACAAAATAGAAGTTGGGCAGTCCTTAGAGTCTAAATTAGAGTCTTAATTTTATTGATATTAAGATAAAACTTTTACTTAGGTACTTTGACTTAAAACTTTTAATTTTTTGAAGAGTTTTGAATTGAGATGGACTGTATATCTTACCATTTGTGTACAATTAAAAAAAAAAAACCTGCCTGATCCAAAAGTTTTATAAAGCCTAAGAAAGTAATTCTGGCATTTGTTGTTTGCTGAGTACACTTTCAGGTGCAGTAGCTTTGAATATGATACATGATGTAGTAGGTTCATCATATTCTTGCCAAACAAACAAAACCATAAAACAGTGCAGGGTTTAGAACTCAGTTCACGCCAGAGTAAATCATAATGAGTAGGTAGTGAGAAATAGATAGCAAATCTTGTAAATATGTAATTAATGGTATGACTTCTCATAGCTAATCAATTTACTTTTTACATAGTGGGGTTTATTTCCTAAGTAGTTTGTACACTGCATTATTATTAAGAAAAGAGTAGAAAACCAAAACCAAGCCATTTCTGTTTTTCAGTTCTCCTCTGGGTTGTAAGGAAGATGCCAGGCATTTTTCTGTTTGTTTGTTTAATCATAGCCCATGTAATGATTATAATAACTTTTGGTTAATCAAAACAATCATGTATTTGTATACAAAAAGTCAAACGGTTACCCATGTGGAGTAGCACAAGTATTGAAATTGTTCTCATGGTTATGTGATAATGCTAGAAATTAAGTACTATAAATACTTAAACTGAATACATTACCACTTAGTTGTCACTGAAAATTCCTCTAAAAAGTCTTTGATTTGAGGAAGTTGTTGAAGGGAAAAGCAGACCAGGATCAACTGTGCCCTTGCCAGCAGGTGTCAGGATAATCAATGGAGATCTTTTAAAGGAAAGATGAAAAAGATAAAATAAGCAAACTAGTAAAGGTGAATCTGCAAATTCATGTAAAGTGACTTTCTGCTGTGTATGAAACTGATGTTATTAGTTTTCATTGCTCCCCTGAAAAAGAGAGGGAGGGTGAGTTGTAAGAACCTACTTCTTTTACCACAGTTTTTTAACTTAGAAACAGAGTTACTCAGCCACTAACAAGTGCATGTCTAGGTTGAACCATTATTTTTCAGGGGTCTCTTGAGTACCATCCAAGGACATGCACCTAGAGATATGAGGTACTTGCAGGAAAACAATTATCACTGAATGGTTTAGAATACTTTTAAGCATAGCCTCCATACCAGCTCTAAGTTTTATAAATAGAAATTCTGTTATTGTGATTTGTGTGGATATATATTCACCGGTATATTTATATACATCTATAGAACTGATAAGACATGGTTAGTTACTTTTTTTTTTTTATCATGATGGTAAAGTATATGTTTCCTGGAGCTTGCAAGTGTCTAAATAACAAAAGTCATGTGGCCAAAAGAGACCAAATGACATGATAAAGTTTTGTTATAACCCACTGCAGCCAGTTATTAACCCTTATATGTGTTCCTGTTATGTATCGCTAGCTATTAGTGACTTGATATCATTTATTTATTTTTAATTAATCCTTAAATGATTACATTCCTTACAAATTAGTTCTAGCATCTGCTGATATAGCCTTTCACCTGGCTACAGATTCACCATTACACCATTTCTGCAGGTTCTCTCAGGTTCTTGTACAGCTGATGAGGTGTATCAGCTTGTGTCATGCCAAACTATCTGTCTCCAGTGGTAACCTGTGTCAGTCCTCCTAATATGAAAATTCTCTTCATTTCTCTGCCCCTGCATCTTTCTCCTCTTTTCCTCCTGCCTCCCCAACATTTCCTTGCTGGATAGCAACTGGGGCACAACATCCACTATAAAATTCTGTCTTCATTATTAAGAGGCTTCAAATCACCAAAGCGGTGTGCAGTTTTCAATTTACTTTTTTTGTGTGTGTAAGGGGAAAAACCATCATTGTGGGAAGCCTCTATTACTAAATCCTGAGGTCTAAAACATACATGGAAGTACGTCAGGATCTTAATTATAAACCAACTTTACATTTTATACCTGGATTTGTCCTGCCTGAAACTATCAACTGGGTAATAATTTATATTCATTCTACTTGTAGAGAAGTCTCTTGCCTTGCCTGTAGCACATAGTTGAGAAACTAGGAGAAAACATCAAAAACTCCAGACCACCTAAGATAGAGAATACATGTAGTACTTAGATCATATAGAAAAGTCTCTTGGTTTTTAAGTTCCCAGGCTTTCTATAAACTGGATCCAGAAAATGAAAGGCATATGAGGTGACAGTTCACTCTTAATCAGAACAAAAAACCATGGCAGCTATTAGAAACAGGGCTGAAAAAGTCTCTGCAAAAGCAGTGATATCTTACAGTGTAAAAAAATGAGGGACATTTACCAGGGGGAGGGGCTAAGTATAAAGGCTAAAAGGCATTAGTGTGTGAGAGAACATTCTAATAATTGGTGCCAATATTGGCTTTGGATCTTAGACAAAGACTCACAGCAATATGTTCAATATCTGGGGGTATAAAGCAGTGAAATGCATGTATTATTGAAGAGATTTTGTCAAAACTATTTAAGCTTAGAAAACCTACTCAATGGTGAAAGAGACAGATATCTGAGGAATTTGCTTGTTTAATATGCTATTTTCCCATCATTCCAGAGAATATGTTATCATATATTTTGTACTGATACTTTTTCACTAAAACAATGAATGAAACTCTTAGGAAACACAAGACTCAATGCTGTACAAAAGAAGTAGACCTCAGAGTGCAGATAAGATGTCATGCAATTATTGGGTTATATTTTAGGAGAAAATGTGTCATTATTTTGTTTCAAAATATGCATTCTTATAGTGATACTAACTGCATAGGATTTGTTCAACAAGAGATTTAATAGTGCATGGAGAAGAATGGAGGATTTACGTACAAGAATTTAAGTGAAGGCTTTTTCCAAGTGCTAAAGCACTTTTGAAAGTGATTGTTACTATGGTGAAAGAAGGTTGAGTCCATGTCTTAGCTTCTCTTTTTCTCTTTTCTAAAACATGTCTGCATCAAACTGATTGATCTTTTTTTTTAAAGAACAATTTAATGTAGTATAACAGTCCATACATGGAAAGGCCAGGGTTTTAATCTCATGTTAGATGACATTGTGTTGATTTGAAGCTAACCTCTCAATGAGGTTAGGCCATCACACATTCTTTAAGGTTTATGATTTGTATTTGATGAAGCTTTTAATTTGGGGAATGCAGAATCATCCTCTTGAGCCTTTTCTTGCTATACTGAGGTCACGATGACCGTTCACATTTTACTGATACTAGAGATTATATGAAGACAACCAGAGTAAAATGGGCTCATGACTCTTGAGCAGAAAATAGTGAAAGAGTCAGATGGGAACAGTGGAGAATATTTTTGTTTGAAATAAGTTGACGACTCCCTCCCAGTAATGTCTGCCCTCTACAGGCATTAGTCCTTCATCTGTGCTTATATCTTTCATGCCCTTCTCCCTTCACAGTTTTCTCTCCTAATGCCAGTTAGAACTTTCATTTTACCTTGTTTATTCAACTTTTTTTTTCTTTCACTAGTTTAATTTTGTAAGCACTAACTTTTTTGAGCTACCAGCTATGGACAAGTATCAAGCTAATGACCACTCAAAATGCTTTAGTATTTATACGCCAAATTCTTGTTTCATGTTTTGTGTTTCCTGTAAAGCCAGAATTTACAACGGTGGCAGGCAGGACAAACAACCCAACTAAACAACAACAAAACCTAAAACAAACACTCAATATACATGGAAATGAATGGAGCTATTCCTGCCCCTGCGCATCAGTGTTCTTACGAAGTCCCCAGACATTTGAAACAGCACTTTGTCTTTTACAGAAAAACAATGTGTCAAAAATAGTTTCAGAAACTTTAAAAGCTTTGTTTCTTATTTAACCATTTTTTACAATCTGTGTTGTGGAATGAGAATACTTTGAGCTTCTCAGTGCTCCTGCAAGAGCATTGTTAAAAATGTGGTATTAACATACAGGCAAAATTTAAAGTGTTTTTTATGGCTGTTCTGCATCTTCAGTTAGAAGAAAAGTTACCTCTAAGTGATACATTTCTTTGTTAAATACAAGGTTCTGACATTTCCAGCTGACATGATTTTGACCCAGAAACAATATTTTTTCAAGTATCAGGTTTTTTTTTCTTCTCTTTACTTGGGGACCACCACCAGTCAGTTTTAAGCATCTTGTTAGACAATTTGAAACAGGCATTCATTCTGATATCTTTCTTAAATACAGTTAACAAGTCTAGTATTTATAGGGATCATGCTATATGTTCCACTATTCTAAGTACCACTTTGATTCTTACAAGTCTCTGAGGCACAGGTACTGTTACTATTTACATAAATGGAGATATAGAGGTTAAATAATTTCCCAAGGTCACACAGCTACTAAGTAAACTGTTAGAATTAGAATCCAGGTTAAATCTGGAGCCTGTTCTCTTAACCACTAAAGCATGCTGTTTCAGTGAGTGACACGTCATGTCTATCACGGAGATAGTTTGTTAAATGATTCTTTTATTTATAAAGCTCACACTTCATATCTATTACTATTTAACTGGTAGATATTTTGGAAATGGTAAATTATATTTCTCCTCTACACAGTACTTTTACAGTGTTCTAATTTAAGTTAGTAACATATCATACCTCTTTTCATATTCAAAAATAAAGTTTAGAGTATGTTCTTTTTGGTCAAGAAGAGTTAATGTGTCTTTCAGAATCATGCATCACCAGGAAGAATAGCAAAGGTTGGGAAAAGAAGAACACTTGGGAAGTAATTCAAACTCATTTTTTTTCAGTCTTGCCATTCAATTTTATTGCGCTATGATATATATATATATATATATATATATATATATATATATTTTGGTTTTCTAGGATTCCATTGTTCCTCTACATTGTTTCATTGTTACTTGATATGATATGTAAGACTACAGTTTCTCTGTAATTTTCAGATACAGAATATAGGACGAAGTGATTTTAAAGGTTAATAAGATTTTTATTTCTGCTAGTTTAATGAAGGTATTTAATTTGCCTTACATCCCATCCTCATTTAATTTTACTTTTCTGTGACCCCATTAACAAATTTTAGCCAAACAAAAGCACCAAGTGGTTTCAAACCGTCAGCTAGAAAAATATATTTTCTGGGGCACCTGGGTGGCTCAGTTGGTTAAGTGTCCGACTCTTAATTTTGATTCAGGTCATGATCTCCTGGTTTGTGAGTTAGAGCCCAGCATCAGGCTCTGCACTGACAGCACAGAGATTGTCTCCGTCTCTCTGCCTCTCTCTCTCTCTCTCTCTCTCTCTCAAAATAAACATTTTTTTAAAGAAAGAAAATGCTATTTTCTAGTTTAGCATTTAACCAAAAGACAATTTATTATTTTTTTAACTAGAATTGGATTAACTTTCAACATTTTACAAAATGATAAAAATTGCACCAATTAGTATGAGATGTCCTTATTAATAGCATTGTACAGATGTACAATATTTAATAGTTTAAATAGACCCCCATATATTATATTTATTCTTGTAAAATAATAAAACAATAAAGTTTCTTAAGCATTTCCATCTCCATTCTAGTTACCATGAGAAGAGAAGACAGTCTTTTTTTTTTAAGTTTACTTTCTTATTTTGAGAGAGACAGACACAGTGCAAGTGGGGGAGGGGCCGAGAGAGAGCGAGAATCCCAAGCAGGCTCTGCACCAGCTGTGCAGAACCTAATGCGGGGCTTGAACTCGGGAAACTGGTTGAGCCAAAACCAAGAGTCAGATGCTTAACCAGCTGAACCACACAGGTACCCCAAGAAACCTTTGTTGAACACAAAAGGAAGCTGAGGTTCAAAAAGTCACATGATCTGTAATTCAAGCAATCAGTGACAGAGTTTGAACTTGACTCTACATATTCTGGGTCCAACATACTTTTCTCTCTTTTTTTTCCCCCCTCAGTTGTTGGATTCACAAGATGAGAAGGAGGAGTTGTTATACTATTGCTTTTTCAAAGACTGTTTGAACCTGTTTCTCATTCCAACAAACACTTTCTTTCCATTAGCCTATAATACCCCCTGTTTCTCTAAGGGAGCCTGTTACCAACCATCATGACATCCTGAACTTTTCAATGGCTTCAGAATCTTCTTTCTTCTCTAACATTTGTCCCCTTAAAATCTTTCATGCATGAACTTGTGACCCTTTTAACATTCTGGTATTAAACTTCCTGGAAGTTCCCAACACTAATGATTCCCATCTCCGTGTTTAGTTACCTACTGGCAATGCTGTTCAATGGATTTTCTCATCACATGATTGGCTCAGCTAACAGTACTTTAAATTTCTCAGACTTTATCTCACCAGAATTATCTGTCTTTCTACTTTTCTTTGTCCTTTACTCCCACAAACTCACTTTTGTCACCACTCTAATTTTTAGTCTTACTTATCTCTCTTCTTTCCCAGGCTGGTCTCTGTGGTTTTCCATTTTAAGAGGTATTCAACCATTTATGAATTTCTCAGGCCAGGTGCTTTTATCAGTTTTGCTTCATTAAGTCCCAAACTAAGATAGTTTCCAAAGTCTCATTCACATCTTTGCAACTAAGAAAATTGGAGTGCTATCAGAAGGTATTGGACCCGCTGGAAATCCTGATGTAGCTGAAAAGTCAAGTTCCACATCTTGAAGGGCATGAACAAGTAAGATAGAAAGTGATATTATGGGAAATATCATGGGCACTGCCAAAATCATATGGGAATTGCAATTTATTGATAATTATAAATTTGGGAACATCATCATAAGGGTTATGGTTGAGCGAGGATAGAAGACAAGATCCTTAGAATAAAAGTCAAGGCATGTTGTAAAAAAAATTTTATGTGGGTATTGAAATCCCGAAAAGTTACACAAGAAAAAAATGTTGGAGAGAATGACAGTGAACCAGGAACAGAAATTTTCAAGGAATGAGGGGATATAGTGCAGCGATCAGGAGATAACTATAATAATAAGGGCATAGTGTTGGGAAATAGTTATCTGTTACATGAAATTAAACCCAGGTGGGGGTTTTGTTTGTTTGTTTTTGTTTTTTGTTTGTTATTTGAAAGGAAGGAGAAAGCATGGTCAGTAAGTTGCTTTGAAGAGTGGGAAAGAGTAATGCCGCATCTGAGGTCTAGAATCTTTGGGAGAGAAAACAGTATCCAATTAAGAGCGCTGTGGGTAAACAGCGACTCAGGGGAGAGTGGATTTCTCCTAGACCAGGAAGACACATATAATGGCCTAGTCCCAGGCATCATGCTTTTTGACAGTCTTCATCCTACAGCTTTTGACGTGTTGCGCTCAAAGCATTGCTTTTAAGCACATACAATATGTTTTCATATACAACAGCTCTTTTAAACCTCACGACCATCTTGGGGGTTATTATTAACCTATGGGCAGATGAGGATATAAATGAGAATAGGGTAAGTGGTCAGCACTCAGACTTACAAACCCAAGTCCAGGATTTACTTCACTATAGCACAATTACAGAGAAAAACCCAGATCCAGGGAAGGATCCTTTTTAAATTCAAGGCACATCTGGGAGATAGGAAGATTTCTGCAGTTGTGTCGTGACCTACTTTGTCCTATCCAGATGGGCCTCTATGTGTTTTGAGGTTTGCATAGTTTAGGTTACTGGGAATGTCTATGTCTGCTTGCTGGTCTTAATCCTTGCCCACCTTGGATCATTTGTCCAAATGGTTTTTCCTGGAAAACAACATTATTACTTGGAGAATATTTCTTTTTTCCTTTTCAGCATACTCAAAATTGTGCAACCTTGCACACAAAGAATTCTTTTTCCTCAAATTTACATGTTTCAAATATTTGTAAACCATAATGTTTCTTCTTTAGTTCCTGACATGCTAAAGTTGTACATATTTCTTCCTTTAATCTGTCCTTGTAAGCCATTCCTTTCATCATTTTAGCTGTTTCATTTGGAATCTCTCCAAGTAGCCTACGTATTTATTCAACAGGCTTGCCAAAAAACCAACAGAGAATTCCAGGGATGCGCCTTCCTTAAATAATGCCACACGCTCTAGTCTGTCCTTTCAAATTTTGCAAATACATTCTTAATTTTCATCTCTTGTTTTGCTGTTTTTTCTATCAGACCACTTTTTTCCAAATAATATTTATCTGTGCCATTATTTTTTTTCATAATTTTTTTTTCTTTTGCCTTCACTGGAGTTTTCCTTTTTATTTTCATTTTGAATTTAGTATAACATTTATTACTATTATATGATGTATTCTCTGTCCATAGAATCACAAAATAACCTAACTTCATTTCCTGCAAATTATATTATTAGGCTATCTACTGGTATTTTTATATCATACACACACTCACACACGCACACACACACACACACACACACACACACACACACATATATATATATATATATATATATATATATATAATCTGCTAAATTATATGCAACAAATCCTACCCTTAGTTTTCTTTTTTGCATATATATTTCCTTTTGGGTCTTTAAAGCATTCATCATCTTGTTGAAACTACCATCTAACTCTATTTCTGTAGTTTTTCTATTTCTGCATTTATTTCTGTCTCCTTCTAAATGTTGCCATTTTCTTCTCCCACTTCATTGCTCAGCTTAAACTGAACAACCTCAGAGAATCTCTCTGATAACCTTATCCAAGTTACCAATGCTCCAACATGTACACATATACCCCTGTCATTATTCTTTGTCACTGTTTTTTGAATTATGGCATTTTTAAAAATCATAGCTATAAAATCACTTAATAACTTATTTATTTCATTTCTTGTTCCGAATGTATTGTAAACACTATGTAGGCAGAAAAAAGCATATGTTTTGTTCCCTAATGTGTATATCCAGCTCCAACCAAGGTGCCTTATATGTACTAGGCACTTCCTATTTGTTGGCTAAATTTGTCCCTGCAGGGATGAATGAAAAACATGAATTAAAAACAACTGTGTTGGTGTATAAATCTTTCCCTGGTTTAAAAAAAATGTGTTCCTTTGATAGACCCATTAACTCATTTAATAAATTCTTATCTGCTTGAAGCACTGATGCATTGACCTGTAATTTATGGCACAAGTGATACACTTTTAGAAGGCAATAAATACTTTAGTAGTGGCAAACTCTAAGAGCAGACTAAATAAATGACCTACTTGTTTCCATAGCTGTCTAATTGATAAACACTTTAAAAGCAAGATTTGGGTTTTACCTGAAATTATCAAATTGCAATAAAGTAGCTGTAATTGTATATGGAAGATAGACAGTAAGCTCTAGTTTGTCATTTTATTATCAAGGGTTGACCAGAAAACTATGTGCAACAAAATCAAAGCACTTGGTGGTGGTTTAAATTGTCAGGTGGAGGAGTTGCAGGTAGCCCTTTGATCTACTAATTGTCCCACTGCCTGGGGGATGACTCCCATAAGTTCCACCAGCAATAACTTTCCTTCAACCATAACTTCTTTCCCTCCTCCTGCCATGCAGTCACACCTGCTACACCCAGATGTACTTGGCAGAGGGGAAAAGACAGCCCAGGAAGCTGTGTCTGCCCAGGAGCCCAAAGCTCTGTTTAGAGTTTTTTTGTATGTAATGACAATCTTTATGTCACAGCTAACTGCTGTTTATTCCCCTTTGGGCAAGTATACTTCTCCTTTCTTAAAAGCCTCAGTGGTTCTAAAACTATTTGTGTGCTTGTGACCTCAATAATTGTGTGATTTCCACTGCTAGTCTGAAAGCTCTGAAAACACGTCTTTCTGAAAAAGGTATATGGCAAAGGATTGTATGCAGTCACTTATAAAATCTAAGGCTTTGCTCCTTTTTATGTGATAAGAAAGAACATTTGGCAGTTTTTTTGAGGGGCAATTAATTCCTCATACTTACTCTAAAGTTTTAATTATTTTTGAACTGATAAGTATACACTCATTGAAGAAAAGCCATAATTGTGTCATTTGGTGTCTATATTTAGAGACATTTCAATGAATAAATACCTCAAAGTAATATTTTTAACCATAAAATTGATCACGACACGTAGTCTTATGATTTATTTATTCCGCAACTTTTTATTGAGCAGAGATAGATGCCAGGAACTGTTTTGGGTGATAGAACTACAAGAATGAACAAAACAGGCGGCAAACCTTGCTCAGATACAGCTTAAATTCAATGAGTTAAATGGATGGGATTAGAGAATAAACAAAGGAAATTGTCTAGCAGGTTAAAAGAAGGGGGTCGGGATTTCAGGAGTGGATCTCACTTTTATGTAGGGTGCTCATGTCAAGCCTCACTTTTCACCCCGAACATTAAGGAAGTGAGGTATATATTAAAAGCATGTTTCATTTGTCTCTGTGTTTATTATGTTTGTTATGTAACAGCTAAACTTATTTTGTAAAATATATCCACATTTTCCTTTATGATTTCTGCTTTTGGCAGAAATTTAAGTGTGTAAGAATTGCTCTTTGCTTTTTCTACCAGATGATTAGCTATGTGTCCCAACACAACTTACCAAAACTTAGAAAATGAAGCACTCATCATACACTAAATTCTATGATGTGTTTGCATCAGTTCAGACACTTACTGGGCTGCTTCTTTATTAGTGGGACAGTATTTTTAATTATTAAATTACTTATGAATTATGGATTTTAGTTATTAATCATTGCATGTCATTAGAAATACAGCAAAATATGGTTTCTAATATTTTACTTGGGATGTTTACATCTGTTTTTATCAATGACATTTTGAGCGATGTTTATCAAGCTTGGTACTAGGGAAATGCTATACTTGTAGAATTATTTAGAAAGCTTCTCTTCTTTGGAGTACTTTAAGAGTTTTTCTGTTTCTTAAAGTTTTGGAATAACTCACCTACTAAGCAATCTTATCTGTTTGTTGGGTACTTTGTGAATACTATTTCTAGGGTCTTCCATAATGAATGGAGCACTTGTTATTCCTTTTCCATTTTTGATAATTTATCATTTCTGTTAAATTTATCTATTCTGATACAATAGTATAATTTAAGAATATTTTCTAATTTATTAGCACATATTATATATAGCATTAAAATATGAAGTTATTTATATAAAATAAAACATTAAATATATATACATATACATATATATACATATACATATATACACATTATATATGTGTGTGTATATATATATATATATATATATATATATATATAGTGTGTGTGTGTGTGTGATATCTACAAAGTATAAAAAATAAACATTAAAAAGATAAAGGTTTCAGGCTCAGGAATCAGGATTTTCAACTTCAACAGTTGACTAACCTTGGTTTTCAAAAAATAAATAAAATGGGGATAGAAAAAAATAAAATAAAATGGGGATGATAATAGAATCTTACCCCTAGAGTTAATGTCAGGATTTAATACAGGTTAAGGGCTTAGAACAATGTCTTTGGCCAGGATGGAGATGATAGGGAAGAGGAAAAGGAGGACTAGTATTCCAGTTTTGTAGGCACAGTGCTTGGCTCAAATTATGACAAAAAGTAATTGATAAATGAATTGAGTGTCAATCATCTTTTTCATTTATTATTTTAGTTTTTATTTTTATCAAGAAGACTTCAGTCTTTTAACTGAGATATAATTTGCAGGTATACTAATATAATGTGATAAGAGAATGGAATCAGATAGACTGGGAGTTGGATCCTGGATAAACTCTTTACTAATTCTGCAGCCTTTTACATACCTAGGTTTACATACCTAACCTGTTTCCTCCTCTGTAGGGTATGGATAAAGCAAGAACAATCTAATACGGTCATTGTAATGATTAAAAGATACAACCCATGTAATATGCTTATAGATCCTGGCAATATAAACTTTCAATAAATATTAGGTATTTTTTATTTTCTTAGTTGTGGTTCTGGCTATTGCTATAAAGGGGTCAGTTACCCTGGATACCCTGGGATACCAAAGGAGAATGGGATACCGAAGGAGGGGATGGGAACCTGGATTGATCTGACAAAATGGCCAATCAACAGAGCTTGGCAATTTTTCAATTTCTGTTACATATATTTCGGTTATGTTTCTGATTTTAAATTATTGTGTTTTGGGGCATTTGACTATCTTAGTCTGTTAGGGCTAATGTAAGAAAAATACCATAGACTGGGTGGATTATAAAATACAAATTTGTTTCTCACAGTACTGGAGGCTAGAAAATCCAAAAGCAGTGTGCTGGCAGATTCAGTGTCTGGTGAGAGCCTGCTTCCTGGGTCATGGGCAGCCATCTTTCACTGTGTCCTTATATGGTTGACAGAGTGAAGGGGCACTCTGAGACTTATTTTCAAGGAAGGCACTAATGTTATTCGTGTGGCCTCTACCCTCATGAAGCAATCACCTCCCAAAGGCCCAACCTCCAAATACCATCACATCGCGGATTAGGTTTCAAAATATGGATTTGGGGGAGGGGGACATAAATAGTCTACGGTATCATCTATAATAGAATATCCTTCAGCTTCACCTACCCCACTAGGAAGTCTTTGCTTCCTTTATATTCTTCCCACCTAGTGGCACTGACTCTCTACTCTGAATATAGACTGTAAGTTGTGTCCTGATTTATAACCTATAATAGAAACTTCTAAAACATTTTAGGTTGTTTTTACTTCACATTTGGCTTTATAGGTCTCAATTGTAAATATGGTATATAAGGCAGTTGACAGCTTGGAAGTTTTTTGTAATTTGCTTATTCACGACTCGTGGTCTCTGTGGTCAGTACTTAGTATTCAGAAAACTCTTCACTGTGTCTTGCCTTTCAGCAGTTCAAGTTTATTTTAATATTTTATGTCAAAAAATGGATAAAAATTAAGTTTATGTTGGCCCAAAGGTTTTAAAATAAAAGAATTCCATTTGCATTTTAAAGAATTGAATTTTACTACTTCCTCACTTCTGGAGGGGGGTGGGGAAGAAAACTTTCCTTTAAGACATTTAGGTTAAATATAAGGTTTAGAGGGGCGCCTGGGTGGCTCAGTGGGTTAGGTGTCAGACTTCAGCTCAGGTCATGATCTCACAGTTTGTGGGTTCAAGCCCCACGTCGGGCTCTGTGCTGACAGCTCAGAGCCTGGATCCTGCTTCAGATTCTGTGTCTCCTTCTCTCTCTGTTCCTCCTCTGCTCATGCTCTGTCTCTCTCTCTCTCTCTCAAAATAAATAAAGATTAAAAATTTTTTAAAAAAATATAAGGTATAGATACACAAATATGTTTTATGGATTAGTGTAGAACTAATATGGCTTCCTATAGAATGAATCAGGTGGTTCAGATGAATTTAGAAATAGACATTAATGATTTAGGATAGAAGATTGCCAGGTCTGTTTGTACCTATTTTCAAAGTAACAACGTTTATAACTAAGATCATCTGATTGCCAGAGCAAGCAGGATTCCACATGAAATTTACATGGTTAAAAGTGTTGAAACTTATTGGGCAAACACATTAAGGATTATTTCCAAATCAAGTTACAATTTAAAACACTTTTGGGGGGTATTGTATGCATGTCTTCACAAAAGAACAATTATAATATGCAGATTCAGGACAAGGTCAGGTGATTAGCAATCTTGACTGCATCTACTAAGTCCCTTTTGCCATATGATCTAGCATGTTGAATAGGCAAAACACCAAAGGGTGAAGGTCATGGAACTAGAATCCTCCTATTGGTTACATACACAATCTCATGTAGACATAGGTTTGTACAATTCTTCATCTGTAGTAGCAGTGTGGACTAGTTTGGTATCAAAAGACAGTCCTGGCTCTAACAAGTACTTGCCTTATGACTGTCAGCAAACTCCAATCTCTAAGCCCTAGTTTCCTTATGATCAAAATCAAAGTGAAGCAATATATAAGGAATGATTTTGGAACCTGAAAACTGTCATATAAATCATCTGTTTTGGTGGTAGCCAAATTCTTGCTTTGTTTTCTATACCTTTATAAAATCAGCTAGTGTTGATGTCCCCCTCATTTGTTTTTGTGTGTTTTACTGAACATATCCAGATGTTATGAAAACTTTTGATTATACCTGTATGGAAAAGGAACATAAATAAGCACACAAAGAAATGATGACATATCTGATTTTTAAGTAGGCCCTGCATTGTGAGAACTTAATTGGTGGTGATGAGACACTGGACAGCTCTTACATGTTAACATGGGCACATTCATATCTGATGTCCCCAGATGTCTGTGATTTCACCTGCTCTTTTCAAACCTAAGCTGACACCTAGCATGGCTGGCTTAGAAAATTCTTTTTTATTCATGCAAATGTAGAAAGTTAAAAGTTAAATCATTTTCTCACCCTGCTGAGAAAATTGCCACCTCTAAAGGAATCAGGGTCATCTTCTCTCCTGCTGTGTTCCTACAACTCAAATTTCAGCTTCTTCTTGGCCCACTGCCAGTCGACAAAAATGAAATTAATACAAATGTCCTTAAATATAGTAGCAGTGATACTATTTAAAATATTTTAGCTAGTTTTATAAAATTAATTCTAGAGAATCATGCTTTGTTTTGTTTCTAAAAAAATCAGTTTCAAAATTATATATGAGTCATAACTTATTTTTGAATTAAAAATGCCTTGATAATACCTCGCAATATAAGAATTAGCTTAGATTCTAACATCAAAATGCAATTGTGTTATTGAGATTCCTCCCCATGGTAACTGCAAAGGTATGTGTAAATATAAATTTATAATACTTTATTATGATAATAAAGACAGTATGTAAGTAAATTAGAAAAATAAATATCTAAATTAAATGACATCTTTAGTTAGTAACAGATTTCATATAGTGATTGCTTTAAAATGAAATGTATTTGAAAGTCAAATTTAGAACTAAAACAAAAATATAGGCAGAATTACTGATAAAAAAAATGTCTGTCTGTTCTTAGGGAAGTGGCATAGATCAATGCGAAGTAACATTTCTTAATTCTTTCCAAAGGGGTACTTTATTTTGTTTTGTCTTCCTCATAATTGAAAAGTACTTTGAAATATAGAAAATGGTATCATTGGTATTAGCTGCATAGTAAACCAATCTAGAATTGGATGTTTCAGGTTGCTGATTTAACTTTAATTGGGAATATGTTATAAATTAAGTCAATTGACTTTGGGATAATAAGAGGCATGAAGAACTCTTCCAGGATTAATTGTTTGTGAAGGCAATTACTATGAGCAAACCCTAGAATCTAAGCCCAAGCAATTGGAGCATATAAACTTTAACAGTGAATTCTGGGGCTCATTTACGTTGGTATGTCAGTCTGAAAGTAAGCATTTTCATATGTAACTGCATTATAGAAAACTTAATGTTTAGGTCATTGGGCAATACAAGAAATGTAAACCATTACTCCACAGCATTCAATAGTACAAAATTATACTTACTTAGTCAATTGGAAGCTGGGTCAAACCATCTTTTTTTTTAATTCAAGAAATTGTAGGAATACACTGAGTCTTTTGAGTTCAACAATTTAGAGCTTATTCAGATGGTTCATTGGTTCCTTGACTCCTACAAAAGGAAATTAAAGCAAAATGAATTGATGAATAATTTGGTTGCACTCCAGGGACCTAAACGCTTTCTTTCTTTTTCTTTTTTTTTCTTTCTTTCTTCCTTTTTCTTTCTTTCTTTTTTCTTTCTTTCTCTCTCTTTCTTTCTCTTTCTTCTTTTTTTTTAAAGTAATTGCAAAGGTATACAGTAAAGCAAAAATATATTATTGTTATGTGCTTTTAAAGCCGAAAATCCACAAATTAAGGTGGAAACTGCTTCAGGAGACCTATTAATACATATTTATAATTAAAACTTGGTTCCTTTAGCATCATTGCTCATTTGGGAAGTTGGTTTATATGTATTCTACGTTAAGTTCATTTGTTAGGATTCTGCATAAGCTTGTTATTATAGGATGTTACTCACACTAGAGCTGTGAGACAGCACACAGGCATTTGTGTAACCAGAGTATTCATGACTTTCAATTTGGGTTATTAGACTATTATGTTGGAATGGTCAATATTGCTTCTTTTGGTTTATGAAAATCATTGATATATCACAATGACAAAATGGTACTGGAAATTTTTAGAGACATTATTGAAATGCAAAATAATGCACACAATCTTAATGTGTTTATGTAGTTCAATGAGTTTTCAAAATTGTGTGTACCTATGTAATCATTACCTAAAACAAGATATAGAACATTTCCATAATCCTAGAATATTCTTCCATGAAGTTTCAAGTCAAATCCCATCCTTACCCCTCCTCTCTCTAACATCTGTGTTTTTGACTTCTATCATTATAGATTAATTTTGTCTGTTGTTGGACTTTATACCATTGTTATGATTGTGTGTGTGTGTGTGTGTGTGTGTGTGTGTGTGTGTGTGTGTTTGGTACTTATCTTTGTTATTATACATATCATGAATGCATTTCTTTTTATTCCTGAATAGTATTTCATAGAAATATACCACAATTTGTTTATCTGCCCTTTAGTTGATGAGAAATTGGATTGTTTCTGGTTTTTAGCTTTCATAATGAATAAAGGTAATTTGAACACTCTTACAAATTTTTTTCTAAATAGCTATAATTTTATTTCTCTTGGATAAAATACCTAGGAATGAAATTTCTGGGTCATAGGTAGATACATGTTAACTTGAAAAACTACTCAACAGATCTCCAAAGGGATTGAATACTTTTGTTCTCACAACAGTTATGTATGAGGGTTCTGGTTGTTCCATATCCTCAAATTCTGTCACTATTAGTCTTTTGATTGTAGCTATTCTAGTTGAAATGAAATGGTATTTCACTGTATTTTTATCTAATGTTTTCAATGATTAAGGGTATTGAGGACACTATCATGAGTTTATTGACCATTTATATTTCTTCTTTTGTGATGTGTCCAATCTTTTACAAGTATTTCTTTTTTGTTGTTGTTTGGGAATTTTAAGGTTAATTTGTAGGGGTTCTATATATATCCTGGATATGTGTACTTTGCCAGTTGTGTGTTGCAAATATATTTCCTACTCTGTGGCTTGATATTCAGGGTTTGTTTTTTTAAGTTTATTTGTATGTGTGTGTGTGGGGGGGGGGGGCAGGGTGAGCAGATAAAGAGGGAGAGAGAGAGAATCCCATGCAGGCTCCACACTCTCAGTGCAGAACCTCATGCGGGGCTCTAACTCACGAACCAGGAGATCATGACCTAAGCAGAAGTAAGCCGCTTAACCAACTGAGCCACCCAGGTGCCCCTTTGTATTCAGTTTCTTAACGATGTCTTTCCATGGAGTACTTCCTAATTTTAATGATATGTATTTTATTGTTATTTTTCTTTTAGAGGGATTTTCATGCCCTAAAAGTCTTTGCCTAACCCAATGTCATAAATATATTGTCTTAGTTTTTCTTCTAGAAATCTTGTATCACTGGTTTTTACATTTGAGTGTATGATCCTTTCTGAATTATTTTTTGTAATTATCATTAAGTACAACTTGAGGTTTATTTTTTCTGTAGGGAGATTCATTTATTTCATTTGTTGGGAATACTGCTTTCATGTTTGAAATTTTGATATATCTTGTTTGCTTTAGTTTATCTTTTCTATGTCTTTAATCTGTTTCTCTGTCTTTACACCGATACCACAGTGTTGATTAATTTAGCTTTATACTAAAATTTGAATTTAGGTAATATAATTCTTCAAAATGTATTCTCTTTGGTATCTTTCATATTTTTGCATAAATTTTAGAATTAATTTGTCAATTACTTCAAAAAATCTTGTAGGGATTTTGATTAAAATTGCATTAAATTTGTAGATAATTTTGACGGGAAAGGCCATATTAACAGTATTTTATCTTCCAATTAAGATCTTATATTTGTTCATTTATATATCTGTATAAATCCATATTTAACAGTAGTACCAATTCCATTTGTAGGGTTTTATAAAATATAAAACATTTTCACATTATTTCATTACTCATGCTTTATTTTATTTTCAACAGAAATTAAATATAGAGTGGAGATCATTCAGCACCTTAGCATGCTTCACAGTGCTTACAAAAGTACTTTGCACTTAAGATATACTTGATAGACAGGTTCCCAGGGAACCATTTTATTAATATTTTTATACCATGACAGTACTGTCAGAAAAAAAATCAACACTTCAAATAATGAAGTTTTTTAAACTAAAATAAATATATAATTTTGCAAGTTTCCAGAAAAATAATCTGAGAGTCATAGCATCAGGTCTATTAAAAGCTAAAATAACAAGACCTTGAAAATATTGCGAAGTGCTTAATGGAATCAGTTTAGAATACCTACAAATCACTTTACTCTCTGAGAAATGAAGAGTGCACTTTAGCTACCTTGGATAGATAAGTGCCTCTTCTATTTATAAAGATATCGGTAGTTATAGTTATTCCTAGCTTTTTACAGAACAGTCGGGTTCATAAGGCAGGAAGACATTATACAGAGGCTTAATCCGCTTTAGAAGCTTAAAGTGTGTGTGTGTGTGTGTGTGTGTGTGTGTGTGTGTGTGGTCATGACCTTGTCCCAGAAGGGCGTTATTACCAGAAAGCTTTTGCTCTGACTGAAGTTCACCTTGGTTCACACCTGAACCAAATCCAAACTAATGAAATTTTCTTTTAAACACGTTAAGCAAAACCATCAATTGTCTATCTTTTCTACTCGTTTTGTGGAATTGATTCAGGAAAGTGGACCTAAGCTATACTGAGAGGAAACATGCATGCTTTTGAGCTACTCATTGCTGGCACCTTTCCAGCACATTAAGAAATATTTAACATGTTAATGTGGTGCATAGAACATTTTATGATTAAAAAGAAAGTATTCCTAGAGGAATTTTGCCTATAGGTCACTCCCCAAGTAAGTTTTTTTAATGTTTTATATAATAATTAAACACTAGATTGGGTTATTGGAAAAGAAATTGCATTCTTCTTAAGAGGCCATTATTAGCAGTATATTTATATTCACTGTCTCCTCCCATGATTTATATATGTCACATATGATTACAATAAAATGAAATAAAAATCTTCTAAAGGGCCATTTTTTGCCATGCCAATCTGTGATAAGATTTCGTAGATCTGTACCAAGTTGTACTTTGAAATTTACTTAGATCTCTTTTCCTTTCAGTATTTACTCAGGTTCTCATTTAGATAATTACTATTCTGGAGGTTATAACCTAGGCAAGTGATGGCATTACTTACTCCTTTCTTACTAATCTAATAGGAGATGACTGATAAAGGGCATTCAATTAATCTACTTACTTTATATTGAGATGTTTTGGGGCCGTGAATTTATTCCCAGGTTTCAAACACCTTGGCCTTTAATTTGTCAAACTTCCGTCTTTAAGTAAATTAGCTGGGTTCTGAACTGAATTAATTGAATCCAGGGAAGGCTGTACAAATAGTTGTTCCTATACTTTCTCACAAATTTCTGTAAGGTCCAAACTGTTGGAAAGTAATTGGATTTTGAATTACTTGGTTACCCCTGCAACACCTGTCCTTTGGCCTCATACAAGCTCTCTTTTTTTTTTTTCCCTCCACTAACCCTCTTCTTACATTTTCTACTTCTCTATTCAGCTTATATCATTTTGCCCCTTACATTAACTGCTCTCTTCTGAATCTTTACCCCCCTCCCTGATCTATTGGCCTTGAGCTGCTCCCACTTGCTAGTCATTAGGCTTACATGGCAGTAATAGTTCCAAGTTCTAGAAACATGCATTGGTCAGTGCACTGAGAATATGTTCATTTCCTAGGTGCCAACTACCAGGGATGTATAATTTGGAAGTTTATTATATGAGAATATGAATTTTAAATTCCATATTGGTAATTATAATCACTGAAGTTGCAAAAAGACACATGAAACTTCTGGTCAACTTATTCACTCTTTGTTTTCATGGAAGTAAAAGAGAGGAGTTAGTTGAACAACTTGAATGTCTAGTGGTTGGAGGCTCAAATGGTCTGCTGACCATAACAGGGACACACTTGTTTTATAGCCTGTGTTAAAGCCTCCATTTTTCTGCTCAGTGGTCAGTGCTTGGATGGGAAGGGCAAGCTTAGCCTCACCTCTTGGTTTTGTGTGTTTTAACTGCTGAATAACCTCTTTCCCCCTACCTTATCTACCAAAGCATGTCTGACTAACATATTCTTTTTCTGGATATGGCAATAAGTTCCCTTAATTCCAAGTCAACTCTTGTTGAAAAGTCAACTCCTGAAAACTCAGTTTTTTCTAGCTGTTAGGATTTTATCATTTACCCATCAACTGACAATTTTATTTTTCAGATTTCCAAGTTCTTACAGGATTCCCAATGTGTTTAAAATTGCAATCTCAGGATGCATGAACCATATAACTAGAGGGCTATAATGTTGGAATTTAAGTATTGGTTTTGGTTTTTATTTCAGAAACAAAATTTCGTATTTTAGAAATGCAATTTATACTTTTACATTTAATGATGACAATGAGTAATAATAAATCATTTATCTAATTATAAGCTTATCTGATCAAATTTTGGGCAAAAGTTGGCGACTAAAGAGGACATTTACTGCATTGAGAATAGCTGCTTTGCACATTTTATGATAATGTTATAAAGGTATAAGGGCCTGATAATGTTTTAATCAAATGGTTAATTAAAAATTTTTTTCTTCATATTTAAGTTATCTCAAACTGAAACTACAAAATATAAAATGTAAATGTTAATTTGTATGGGGCAGAACAGCAAAAATATTAAAATAGCATCTTTTAATTAATAGAGCCAAATCCTGTACCTACATGAGTGTTGTCCTTCACGATAATTGCCCAAGCAAGTTTATTCCTTTTTTCCAAATGATAGCATGATTGTTAAGATACCTTAAAACTCCTTTAGGAACTGTTAACACCACAGGATAAAAATGAGTGCCATCTTGTTTTATTCCAGAGTTAACATCCTCCCAAATATGTTTATTCAGCTTCATTTTTAACTAGTTTATTAGGCTTGATACTGAGTGATACTTTACTTCTTCTAAAAATTATATAAAGCCTTAAATGACCAAAACTACCATGATTTAAGTTCTTCAATATATTATAACATGATATGTGAAAGCAATTTCAAAAGGGAACGTCTTGTTCTCTCAGAGCAATTTCTCTATCCCTGATCACATCACATTGTTGTAGATGTTCCTAATTATTAACAACACTTTTCTGTGGTTTTATGGCTTACATATGATTTGAAAACACTGTCCCACACCGCGTCTCAGAAGAGAAGGTACATTAAATAGTTAGAGAAGACCCGGTGTGTTTCCAGAATGCAATTTCCATTTGTAATGTGTGCACTGGAATTGTCCTCTAAACCCCAAAATTATGAGGTTCCAGGGTACACTAGAGCTAATTATTGCTTGTGCAAGATGTTCCTTGGCTGTGTGGAGGATTCTTGTGGTTAGTCTGGGTTTTCTATGTGAATCCTGCTTCCTCATGGCTACCACCGCTGATTCCGCAGCTCTGGAGAGAAAGAAATGGGCCAAGACTCTACCAATGTTTCTATTGACTCTTTGCTTCCATTTTATTCACAGAAAGATAAGAACCTGGGAGTTTGGGATGGAGTAGGTGGAGGCTACAACTAAAAGTAGAACCAAACATCAGAAAGATTGTTCTATCAAGGCCTGAAAAGCCAAACATGATATTTATTAGAGTCAACCCCTGAATCAATGATATAATGACTAGAAGAAAATGAGCATGATTCTTGGTTAGATCTAAGATTGTATAAGAGAGGAAATGAT
Source organism: Prionailurus bengalensis (assembly GCF_016509475.1). NCBI lineage: Eukaryota > Metazoa > Chordata > Mammalia > Carnivora > Felidae > Prionailurus > Prionailurus bengalensis. The sequence goes on along the minus strand of NC_057343.1, from coordinate 148,320,172 downwards.
ATCACTATAGTTATCTAATGTGGTAGGAAGAAAATAGTCACCCGAAGATGTCCAGGTCCTAATTCCTTGAATCTGTGAAAAAGAAACTTGGAAAATGTGATTAAGTTAAGGATCTTGAGATGGGGAGATTATCCTAGATTATCCAGTGGACTCAAGGTAGTCACAGCATCCCTAAAGAGCATGAGGGAGGCAGGAAGTTCTGAGAAGGATAGGTGATGACTGAGGCAGAGTCAGAGTGATGATTGTGAAAAAGATTCAATTGGACATTACTGGCTTTGAAGATGGAAGGGGCAACATGAGTCAAGGAATGTGGAATGTGGGCACCTGTAGCAGCTGGGAAAGGCAAGATAACAGATTCTCCCCTAGAACCTTCAGAAGGGATGTAGTCCTGGTGACACCTTGATTTTAGTCCATGAGGCCCATGCATATTTGTCTTCCAGACTGTAAGGTGATACATTTATGTACTGAGTCTCAAGTCATTTAATTTGTGGTGATTTGTTATAGCAGCAGGAGGAAGCTAATATATTGATGCAAGATCATCTCTCTCATTTACATAATCCCAGCCATTCCCTCCTATCACCATTCTTGTATTGGCATCCTGAATTCTGGGAATAATAATATTTTTATGTGGCTTTTTATGTGACTGGTTAAGATTGTTAAAACATGCATAGAGTGAATTCATCTGAATTAAAAACTCATTTAGAGAACAGTGTGTTTAAAAATGTTTATCACTTCACTTAAGAGACTTAACAATGGTGGTCAACTGGCTTACAATTTTCTCTCGAGTTCCTTTTTCTGAATTTTGATGTGAAATTATACATTGTAACACTTCTGCAACTTTGTTAAAAATTTATCCTTTAAAGTCTATATAATTTCACAGTACTAAAATACTGTTATGTTTAATATTGCTAGTGATAAATGGGCCATCTGCTCATATTTGGGAGATTTTTTTTTGCATACAGGGATCTATATCCAGAGTATCATTTTAACAGAATTTGATAGGTGCTTTTTAACGAGGTACTTAAAAAATATGAGGAAAACGTGAACCTAGAGGTAGTACAGTGATATAAAAAAATCCCATAAAGGAATGAAAAAAATTGTTAAGATATAAAAATTATGTAAGATATAAAATGGAATTCTATACTAACATAGGTCTTGAATATATTTCAGTTATACACATTTGGGGAACTGCAACACATATAAGCCTAAGAAAATATAAAATTAACTTTACTCTTAAAACTGCCTTTCTGTATGACAGTTATTTAACTGTCACGGGTTACTGAACTTTTAAAAAAATTAATTTTTGCCGAATCACTGGAAGTTAGAGATGTACTTTCTTCCCTTCTTAGTGTCCAAGCATTGTCAGCATGCAAAGGGTAAAAGGCCCTGATATGGCTTAGTATGCAGTATCATTTTGCATTCTTTCTATTCAAGATTAGTATCTGCCCCATCTTCCCAGTGAGGCCACGTGGAAGATTAGTTTAGATTTTAGCTTTTACTATACACCTACTTTTTTTAGTTGACATTATTTCATTTGGTCTTCACTAGAGTCAGAAGTGATCCATCTACAAGGTCTTTATTGCACAAGTATTTATTATGCACATGCACAGATTTACAAAGTTTTGCAAGGAAGCAAAGATTTTTAAGAGAAGAAAATAGACAAGATAACTGATAAAATTAGTATTCATTTTAACAACACTCTCTGATTAACACAACTTCCTAAACCTGTATATTGTTGATTGTTTACTAACCAATCATAAGATATAGGACATAGTGAAAAATAAATATACAAATAAATACATACACCCTTGACAGGATTTTAGGAATGAAAGCCTACTTCATTGATTTCCTGCACTATATATTTTCTACAGAGATGGAAAGAAGCAGCCTGGGTTGCTCAAGTGCATGCAGCTGATTAGTTCTAGGGCCAGAACACAGTGTTTGTTAACAAGAGGTCTTAAAATAATGCCAAAGATTGTAGATAGATTTTTGGATCAGATATTATTGCAAAACAAGAATGATACTGCAAATTTATTGTCTCAATTTTGAGCAGAGTCAAAATAGATAACAAATGTTCAAATGGCACTAATAAGAGTTACACAGTTTCCCAGAACCGCCTGTCCTTGCTGACCCAAGAATAACCTTTTATTACCCCAAAGAGCTTGTTTAAAGGATAAAATGGAGGGGATGCTCTAGTTGAAAAAGGCTGTTACTGTACTGTCTGATGTAGTATTGTTTGGTGATAACATAGCTATTGATTATTTGAAATGTGGCTAGTCCTAATTGATATATGTTGTGAGTGTAAAACACATACTACATTTCAAAGACAGTACAAAAAAGCCCATGAAATATCTCATTAATTTTTATATTGATTACATGCTTAAATAAAAAATAAGTTTCATTACAGTTTTTTTTACTTGTCTTTCCTCTTTTTTTTAATTGATATACGGTTGATACACAATGTGACATTAGTTTTAGGTGTGCAACATAGTGATTTGACAACTCTATCATTACGAATGCTCACCACAAGTGTGGCTACTATCTGTCTTCTTATGCTTCTTATGCTCTTACAGTACCATTGACTACACTCCCTATGCTGTACCTTTCATCCCTGTGACTTATTCATTCCATGACTGGAAGCCTGTACCTCCCACTCCCCTTCACGCATATTGCCCATCTCCCCAACACCTACTGGCAGCCATTAGTTCTCTGTATTTACGTGTCAGTTTCTGCTTTGTTTCTTTGGTTTTTAGATTCCACATATAAGTGAAATCATATGGTATTTGTTGTTCTCTAATTGACTTATTTCTCTTAGAATAATACTCTCTAGGTCCACCATGGTTGTCACAAATAGCAACATCTCATTATTTTTCATTGCCAAGTAATATTCTATTGCAAATATATATACCATATTTCTTTATTTATCTATTGACAGGCACTTGGATTCTTTCCATATCTTGGCTACTATAAATAATGCTGCAGTAAACATGGGGGTGCATATATCTTCTCCAATTAATGTTTTTGTTTCTTTGGGTAAATTCCCAATGGTGGAAGTACTGGATCATATGGTATTTCTATTTTTAATTTTTAAGGATCTCCATACTGTTCTCCACAGTGGCTATAACAATTTACATTCCCACCAATAGTGTAAGAGAGTTCCTTTTTTTCTGTGTCTTCACCAATGTTGTTACTTCTTGTTGTTTTGATAATAGCCATTATGACTGGTGTGAGGTACTATCTCACTGTGGTTTTCATTTGCACTTCTCTGATGGTTAGTGATGTTGAGCATTTTTTCATGTGTGTGTTGGCCATCTGTATATATTTTTTTTGGAAAAAAAAAACTATTCAGGTGTCTTTCCTCTCTTTAATGTGGCTGCACATTTATGGCTATCACAAAATTTTAAAATGCATGTTTCTCCCCTTATATATATTTTTAAATGTTTATTTATTTATTTTGAGAGAGAGAGAGACAGACAGAGAGTGAGCAAGCTGGGGAGGGGCAGAGAGTGAGGGAGACAGAGGATCCCAAGCAGGCTGTGCACCAACAGCACAGAGCCTGATGCGGTGCTTGAATTCATGAACTGTGAGGTCATGACCTGAGCTGAAACCAAGAGTCAAACACTTAACTGACTGAGGTACCCAGTCGCCCCTCCTTATATTTCTATTGAACCATGATGGGCTAGAACAAGAGATAACAGGATGAATATTCAAATCAGAAGTAGAACATTTACCCTTGGAGCATTTTTGTTTATAAGTTTGAAGAATATATGGAATATATCCTTTAAAGACAGCTGTGGCTCACTATTATTTAAAAAGCTAGATAATGGCATACTATTATTTTAGTAACATTATTTTTGTTATCTTAAGACTCAGTCTTATTAATCTCTTGTGTATTGTCACATAAATGGTTGGCTTATGACTTAAGTACATACAAGTTTGATAAGTTTAAATATACATATGGTTGTCTGAAATCTTTTAAGTGGATGCAAAACTAAACTATAGGTGCTTATTTACTTCAATAGAGCATCTATGTAAAGTGACTAATAGAATAGATATGTCAAAGAATATTCAACTTCATTAGTAATTAAATAGAAATTAAAATTGTATGATATAGCTTTTGTTGCCTATCAGTAAGGCAGAAATTAAGTTTGGGAATATCTAATGTTATTCTGTTCATAGATTGCTGGAGAGAGTGCACATGGATTCAGACTTTCTGGTGGGAAAATTTGACAGTAGACGTAAAAGTTTAAGGAATTTAATATAATAGCTAAAGGTGAGACATAAGACTGAGAGAGAAATAGCCACTAACCACTAATCACATAATATTGAGAGACTGAGAGATAAATACAATAAAACAACTTACTACAGTGGTTAAGAACACAGCCTAGAGCTAGGCTGCCTGGGTTAGACAGCAGGATCTTTACTACTACCTGTGTGACATTAAATAATGTACTTAGCCTCTTTTTTTTTAGGAGATTTTTTTAATGTTTATTTGTTTTTTGGATACGGGGAGGGAAAGAGAGGGAGACAGAGAATCAGAAGCAGGGTCCTTGTTGTCAGCACAGAGCCCAATGCAGGGCTCAAACTCAGGAACCATGAGATCATGACCTGAACCGAAATCAAGGGTCAGATGTTTAACCCACAGGCACCCTTGTACTTAGCCTCTTTGTGCCTCAGTTCCCTCCTTTGTAAAATTGAAGGGTGAATAATGGTTACTCTATAGAATTATAGAACATAATTAAATATGTTAATGCTAAGGCTTTTGGAACAGCACCTGTACACAGTAAATTATATATTTTTTTCGGTTAATCAAAAGGATTTGCTAAAAGAGAGGTACATATAAAAACCTATAATATCGCATGTAATATAAAAATTGAAAGTAAGAATTAAATGAATTGTATATCCATGCTATAAAATAACATGTCATTAAAATGCTATAAGCTGTATTTATTGACATGGAAGAGTATTGATGGTATGTAAGAGAGAAAAGGAGATCATTCAATAGCATAATGGGTATAATTATTCTATTTTATGTATATTTATACACAAATGGCTAGAAACATGTTAACCTATTTCATTTAAAAGCAGAATTTTGCTTTAGAAAAATTTGCTTTTTAATTTTCAAAATGATCATGAATTATGTGTATTATCAAAAAGTATTTAAAAATGTATGTCAGAACCATTGCCTCTTTTCTCCAATAATGGATTATGTACTTTTTTGAGTCAGCAGATGGTTAAGTGCATTACTACTGTTAGTTACCTTTTAAGATAAGAGGGTTAGGTGGTTGATCTACTAACTAGATCGATTCATTACAATCCTCCCTAACCCATAGCTCTAGGAAGAAGAAACAAGCTGCTGCAGGTCAGACAGGGCCAGGAAACACAGGTGGAAAGGCTGTCACTAATTAGATTTCTCTGGGCCATAAATTTTTCCACAATACAGGGCTGTAGAAATATCTGGTGCACTGTTGTCTCAAGACCCATGTTTGGGAAAGCAGGCTGTTATTCTTTATAAATAATGGGAATAGAACATGTTTCTAAATTTGACCTGAGAAAAGCAATAAAAATGAATATTCCTCTAAGAAAAATCCATCAAGAAACTCACAAAGGATATAAGACATAATAACATATATCTAAGGGTGGAGAAGAAGAGAGGAGAAAAGAATGGGTTCAAACTCACCACCATCAACCTAATATAGACTGCTATATACAGAAGAGGTTATATACAAACTTCATAATGGTAACCGTATATCAAAACCCACTAAATTTGGCCGTAGAAATTAACATCTAATGTATTTGACTCTTAAAAAAGGCTGGTGTAATACATAGTACAGAAAGGAGAAAAAAGGAGTTTGATTTTAGATGAGATTTTCAGGTATAACATACAGGAGTCATTAGGCTTATGGACGGGGCTATGACATTATAAGTAGGAATCATATTATTTTTATGTATTAAAATAATGGTTGAATAAAATGTTTTAATTCCCATAATTTACGAGGTAATGAAAGATTATATTTAATGAAATATGTTTCAAGTGTAACATTACTAAACAAACACTAGCTAAAAATATGAATTTTGTAAGAGCTGAGGCAGTGCTTTAAGTATTTTGAAAACAGGATACTTATACCCTCAGTAGACATTGAACACCTTCTATATGTTGATGTATTTCCTAGATACCAGTACCAAAGAGAAAACCTTAAGACATTGGAAAATTATTCACATGTTTCATTTGATTCATCTTTAATTTGGCTAGCTTTGCACCTCAAATTCAAAATTATTTTTTGTGTGGATAGTTTTTGTTTTGGTTTGGTTTTTGGTTTTGTTTTGTTTTGCCACAAAGAAACCATAACAAAAACCTGAAGAGGAAAATCAGATGAGAAATTTTAGATTTGGTAAAACCAAAGAGAGAAAATAATTAAAGCTTTTTTTGGATAAGGAAATTTGATAAAATAGGTCTTTTTTAGAATATTGCTCAGGATAAATGGAAAGGAGCAGATAAGATGGGTATAACAGACAGTGTCAGTGCCCCGTCTGTGTCTCTCAGGTGCTGAATTTTGGGGTGCTCAGGATGTTGTCCAGTTGCCATATCACTTCTATGCCTAAAGGCTTCTTCTAGAACAGGTAAAGTGGAAGTGACAGGGAATTAACACCCTACGGGTAAGCCTTCAAGCAATGACTACAGGTAGTTGGTATCTAAATAACCTAGCTCCCATGTTTTAAATGGTATATATATGTCTATGAAGTGTGTTTTCCACCTTTTCCAGAGTTTTCCCCTAAGGAATTACAGTCCAAATCACTCTCAGTAGCAGGTTAATAATCTCTCTTTATTGAATACCTTTCCTTCCATGAGTCATTTCCCCACTCAGCAGGAAATGAAGAAGGTCTTTATCTTCTTCGTTCAAAATGGTTGCCTGTCTTCCAAGTCTATGTAATGTAGATGTTGGCCAGCTATCTGAATGTAAAGAAGAGTAATTCAATTAAGTAGATATTGACTTCTTTCTACATGGAATAAACTATGGTGTCCCTGCAATGGCTAAAACTGAAGAGATACATATCTACCTCCAAGAAAACTGCACTTTAATATTGGCTGAGAAGGTAAATATAAAGATGATTATAAGACAGACTAGTATAATATATGAAATCAAATTAAATAATCACTCCTATTAGATTTTAGACCTTAATGTGACTAGAATTTTTCTCCAATATTAATCCAATCCTCTCTTTTAAAAGCTGTTATATTTTATCTGAGATTATAGGGGGGAAAAAGCCAAAATATGGTTGTGTATATTTAGGTGAAAAAGATCAATAGAAAAGTCACAGGCACATGGTTTTAGCCACTATAATTAATGATGTGGGCACAATGCATTACGATAAAATTAAAGGCAAATATTACTGGAAATGTCAATTAGCTATTCCCAAATGAAGCATACCGTTTCTCTCTTCTTGTACATATTCAGTTTTTATCCTCTGCTTCATGGTATAAGTTCTGTAAATTATTTAGAGCAGTGTGAGATGAATAACCTTTCCAATAAGAAAACAGATAAAAATAGAGCCTTGTATTTGATGAGATCTGAAGAGATATATGGTTTTACTCTTTTCTTCCATTCATATACTGAATGCTGCCTAGACAGAACATGTGGACAAAGGGCCACTATGGTAAAATCTCTGGTCTCCTAGATATAGTAAATGAAGAAGCCAAATCCCACCTGTGCAGCTTGTCTCAGAGTTAGGACTTAGAAGCATTAAGATACAGTAACTTCTGAAAAGTATTTTTGTTAGTACTTTTTGCATACAAAAGATAGAAAACAAAAACTAGCTCAAAGGAAGAACAAAATGTATTGTATTATGTAATTGACACATTTCTGTCTGCAGACACAGAGGGATCCAGGAGTTTAAAAAATGCCTTCAGGTTGCAGTCTTAGTTCATCCCTCATTTCATCTCTTCATTCTCCGAGGCTTTCCCCATAGGGAAGCATGATGGTTATCAGTGGCGGTAGACATGTATCTTACTAGTTTCAAACCTAGTAGAAAGAGGATGAGCTTCGTCTCTGCAGAGTTTCACAAAAGTTCTGTGATAAGTGTCATTGGCTCTGATGTCCTGGTTACTTCATCTCACCATCTCTGAGTCACCTTAACAGACACTGAAAACATGAAGACTAGTGAAAAGGCAGATTTTCCAAGGAATATCAGGGTGCTATTAACAAATGACAAAGAATGGAAGTAAAGCAGGCAAAACCAAAAATGTTCACCGTGCTCTGGACTTCAGAAGAATATTCATGAGAATATCAGGATAAGCAAAACTAAATTGGCAAAATCATTAGTTCAGTGACTTAGAGCAGGGGTGAGTCAACGGTGGCCCTACGGCTAAATCAGCACCCACAGCCTGTTTTTATTTATAAAATCTTATTGGAACACAGCTAAACCCTTTGTTTATGTATTGTCTCTAGCTGCTATTGCATTACGACAACATAGTTGAGTATTATCTGCAGAGACAGTGTTGACCTTCAAGCCTAAATTATTTATTATCTGTTTTATAGAAAAGTTTGGTGGGGCACCTGGGTGACTCAGTCAGTTAAGCATCCAACTTTGGCTCAGGTCATGATCTCCCAGTTCGTGTGTTCAAGCCCCACATTAGGCTCTGTGCTGACAGCTCAGAGCCTGAACCCTGCTTTTGATTCTGTCTCCCTCTCTGTCTGCCCCTCCCCTGCTTGTACTCTGTCTCTTTTTCTCTCAAAAATAAATAAAAATTAAAAAAAAAAATTGGTGACCCTGAAGTAAAGATTTAAAGAGAAAAGAAATAAAGTTCATTACTTAGTAAACAGAATTTGTGCAAGCATCAGGGTTTTTTTTTTCATTTTATTTTTTATTTTTTAAAATTTACATCTAAATTAGTTAGCATATAGTGAAACAATGATTTCAGGAGTAGATTCCTTAATGCCCCTTACCCCTTTAGCCCATTCCCCTACCACAACCCCTCCAGTACCCTCAGTTTGTTCTCCATATTTATAAGTCTCTTCTGTTTTGTCCCCCTCCCTGTTTTTATATTATTTTTGTTTCCCTTCCCTTATGTTCATCTGTTTTGTCTCTTAAAGTCCTCATATGAGTGAAGTCATATGATTTTTGTCTTTCTCTGACTGACTAATTTCACTTAGCATAATACCCTCCAGTTCCATCTATGTAGTTGCAAATGGCAAAATTTCATTCTTTTTGATTGCCGAGTAATACCCCATTGTATATATACACCACATCTTCTTTATCCATTCATCCATCAATGGACATTTGGGCTCTTTCCATACTTTGGCTATTGTTGATAGTGCTGCTATAAACATGAGGGTGCATGTGTCCCTTCAAAACAGCACACCCGTATCCCTTGGATAAATGTCTAGTAGTGCAATTGCTGGGTCATAGGGTAGTTCTCTTTTTAGTTTTTTGAGGAACCTCCATACTGTTTTCCAGAGTGGCTGCACCAGCTTGCATTACCACCAGCAATGCAAAAGAGATCCTCTTTCTCCACATCCTTGCCAACATCTGTTGTTGCCTGAGTTGGTAATGTTAGCCATTCTGACAGGTGTAAGGTGATATTTCATTGTGGTTTAGATTTGTATTTCCCTGATGATGACTGATGACCATTTTTTCATGTGTCGGTTGGCCATCTGGATGTCTTCCTTAGAGAAGTGTCTATTCATGTCTTTCACCCAATTCTTCACTAGATTATTTGTATTTTGGGTGTTGAGTTTGGTAAGTTCTTTTGGATACTAACCTTTTATGTGATATGTCATTTGCAAATATCTTTTCCCATTCTGTCAGTTGCCTTTTGGTTTTGCTGTTTGTTTCTTTCACTGTACAGAATCTTTTTATTTTGATGAGGTCCCAGTAGTTCATTTTTGCTTTCGTTTCCCTTGCCTCTGGAGACATGTTGAGTAAGAAGTTGCTGCAGTCAAGGTCAGAGGTTTTTACCTGCTCTCTCCTCAAGGATTTTGATGGTTTCCTGTCTTACATTTAGGTTTTTCATCCATGTTGAGTTTATTTTTGGGTATGGTGTAAGAAAGCCCAGGTTCATTTTTCTGCATGTCACTGTCCAGTTTTCCCAGGACCACTTGCTGAAGAGACTGTCTTTATTGCTTTGGATATTCTTTCCTGCTTTGTCAAAGATTAGTTGGCCATACTTTTGTGGGTCCATTTCTGGGTTCTCTATTCTGTTCCAAAGCATCAGTTTTTAAAACAATAAAATAAGACATTGTGCTTTTGAACTTGTTTCAGTAGGCACTTTTCTTGATTCATCTGCTTTAGTAGTTTCGAAAACATTACTGTGGTTACATAGGGTTCTGCTGAGTGAGATTCTCCCATGCATTTTAGGTTATTCAGTCTGTACTTATTTTTAGAGGTTTTGAACCAGCCTTTATTAACTTGAAATTTATCCCCTCTCTTTTTTTTTGTACTTGCATTTGATTACATTTTTTCTAAAAGTTTCACAAAATGTTTGTTAATGGTATATTTAGCATATAAATATATAAATTAATAAGTAAATATAAATTATGATGCATAGATACTTTTTATGTATTATGCATTTTAAAAAATTTTTATGTATTGTGGGGCTCTGTTCCTCTTCCATGTAAATTAAAAATGAAACATAAACATATTATCTCTCTACCATGCTAAGCCCCACCTTATTAGGGAGCCATCAATAATGGTATGTCTTTTTTTTTTTTTAAAGTGGACCATCTGTAAGAGATGCTCAGATTGTGACTATTTTGCCATGCAATAACTCAAAATCAGCATTTGGCAGCTTGTAATTAGAGCATCATAACCCTACTTTAATTCAGTTCTTTTCTTTTTTAAAGAGTTTGTTTTAAGAAAAAAAAAGATTTTATTTTTTTAACTAATCTCTACACCCAACATGGGGCTCAACCCCATAACCCTGAGATCAAGAGTCACATACTCCACTGACTCAGACAGCCAGGAGGCCCTAATTCAATTCTTAAACTGAATCTAATTGATAACTTTTAGAGTCAGAGAGTATCTGGCTTTTTTAGTATTTAATTTTTCTTATTGTATTTATTTTTCCCATTAAAAGTTACCCCAAGAATAACATATTTTTAAAAGAATATTTGAGTAATTCTTATTTCTTTTTGTAAGTAGGTGAACTCAGAGGATGTTTCTGTGCCAAAATATGCATTTCAGATGTCTCCAATCAGTAGGGTTTCTCTTTCCATACTTTGGAATGAGTGACAAGGGAATGAGTGACATGTGTGTTACCCAATAATATAATTGCAGAAGGATTTAAATGGTTAAGTATTTTCTCTGTGGTGAAATGGGAGATAATACAAAATTGATTTACACTATAGAGCTTGTAGAATTTATCTGTGTGGGACAATAAAATGAGCAACAGGAAAAGATGAGAGAATAACAATTTGGTTATTCAAATGCTTATGTGAGCACACATAATCCTCTTAAAATGCTTTGTAAGCAATTACAAGAGTTTAGAATATCACTACCAGTTTGCACTAAGTGTGATATGACTCATTGGTTGAAAAGGATATTGTAATTTTGAAGCAACATAAAATGTTTAAATCAAGAGCCCTAGCATTTGACACAATAACTGATTTATTATTGTCTGAGGCAGCTCTACGCAATAGAAACATAACATGAACTGCATGTGCAATTTAAAATTTTCTAGTAGCTGTATTAAAACAATAAAAAGTGGGGTGCCTGGGTGGCTCGGTCGGTTGAGCTTCCGACTTTGGCTCAAGTCATGATCTCACAGTCCCTGAGTTGGAGCTCAGCATCGGGCTCTGTGCTGATGGCTCAGAGCCTGGAGCCTGTTTCAGATTCTGTGTCTCCCTCTCTCTCTGACCCTCCCCCGTTTATGCTCTGTCTCTTTCTGTCTCAAAAATAAATAAAGATCGTTAAAAAAAACAATAAAAGCAAATTATTAAAAAAAAAAATGGGGCGCCTGGGTGGCGCAGTCGGTTAAGCGTCCGACTTCAGCCAGGTCACGATCTCGCGGTCCGTGAGTTCGAGCCCCGCGTCGGGCTCTGGGCTGATGGCTCAGAGCCTGGAGCCTGTTTCCGATTCTGTGTCTCCCTCTCTCTGCCCCTCCCCCGTTCATGCTCTGTCTCTCTCTGTCCCAAAAATAAATAAACGTTGAAAAAAAATTATTAAAAAAAAAAAACAATAAAAGCATAAAAAGAAATTGTCTAAATTAATTTTAAAAATATATTTTAATGGTGATTGTAGTTGATAATATTGTATTGTAGAATTGAAATTTGCTGAAAGTACAACTGAGATGTTCTCACCACAGCAGAACAGAAGGTAAATATATGAAATGTGAGCTGTGTTAACTCAATGGAGGATGGGGAAGGAATCTTTACAAATGTTTGTATGTATCAAATCACCACATTATAACACTACATATTTTACAGTTTTGTCAATTGTACCCCAATAAATCTGGGACAATAATTTAGTTTTATTTAACCCAATATGTCAAAAATATTCTCATTTAAAAACAACAGTATAAGATTGTTAAAAATATATATTATATTATATGCTTTATTCTAGGTATTGGTAACCTACTATATATTTTACTTTAGTAGCATATCTCAATCTAGATGCTGAATCTTCATCAGAGATACTCTATCTATATTTAAGATTTCACAAAATTTACATTTGAAAGAGGTGAATCCCATACCCAAGTTGTTGTTAATGTATTTAATTTATTCTAATAGCCAAATTAAGTATTAGATTTTGATTTCAGTTAAAATTCCTGAAATTATTAAAAAAGTAAAAATGTAGTTCTTCGGTCACACTAGACACATTTCAAGTGCTCAATAGCTACATGTACCTAGTGGCCGCCATTGGACAGTACAGGTGTAAGACATTAGTCATACTGGGCAATGTTTTCAAATACTTGCAATTGATTATCCTATAATAATAAAACCTATAGTAAGATCTATGGCATGCCAATAGTTACAAAATATATAAGAATGAATCCTCACACTAAAAATTGACAGGCACATGTTCAGTAGGTATTTTGGATCTTTTCTAACTCTGGGTCTGTGTTAGGTCATCTTTCTTTTCCAGTTTCCACACTTCTGCAGTGACACGGAGCCTCTGCTAAGTAAGTAGCAGCTTTCAGACATAGATGGGCTGTCTTTCTTTTCAAAAATTAGAAATATTTAATTGGTGAAGCATCTCTCTGAAGAATGTTTACTTTTTCCAAATATTAAAGACATAACAGTTTCATGTCAGCATCTTGATGGGACTTCAGCCTGGGGCTCTTCCTGAGCCTTGGGTACAGGGAAACTTTGGCAGTAGAGGCAAGAGGTCTTGGGCCTTTAGGACCAACCTACAGCTTTTCCCATAGGAGAGAAATGCTCCTATTTCTTTCCCAGGTTCCATTCCAAGCCAAAGGATCCTGTAAGAGCACATGAGTTAGGGTGAGACTAGAGTCTCCAGAGCAATCTCATTTCTTCATCTCCTGTGGACACATAAGTATAAATTTATGGCCACTCATGCAGTATATATGGAGGATACCTTAATGGTTGTGTAGCTTGGCTTTCTCAAGTCCTAAAATAGGAAGAAGTTTCTATGGCTATATTATATCACTTGTTAATTTTCAGTTTTCCAGAGCTTAACCTAAATCCAAGTTATACTTCTTGCCCTGATACAGATGAGCTGGACCATCTTAAAATAGATGAATTAGACAAATTTATTTCTCCACTAAAAAACCCCTGCAATTCATTAACAACATAACACAAATGTCAAGAAACTATTTTTATTTCAGGTTAAAAGGACGTAAAGGCCTGACCCATCATTACAGCATTTCAGGAACATAGCCAAGAATAGAAGCTATGCCAAGCACATTTTTTTTTCCTTTCAGTTTTAAAGATACTGAGAACTCAGCTGGTGTTAAATAAAAGAAAAAGAAGTGATTTCATCAGATGAAAGTTTTCTACTTAAAGAAAAGAAAGTATTAGCAGCAAAGAATTTTGTTGTTGTTGTTGAGAGAGAGAGCCTGTGTGCACACAAGCAGGAGAAGGGCAGAGTGAGAGGCCAAGAGAGAATCTTAAGCACACCCCATGCCCAGCGCAGAGCCAGATGCAGGGCCCAACCCACCATAAGATCATGACCTCAGCTGAAATCAAGAGTTGGATGGTTTACCTCTGGAGCCATCCAGCTGCCACTAAGTGACTTTTTAATACCTTTTTCAGTTTGTCTCTAAGGATAATAGGGGACTGGCAAATATTTGGTTATTCCCTGCATTTGAGCTATTGAAAATTCCAAGATATGCATTTACCATGAATTTGAGTTTTTTAAAATGTTAAAACATGATTAGGTGTCCTGAAGATTTTAAATAACATACAAGAAAGTGGAAAGGAATTTGGTCAGGGAAATAAGAGAAGGATTGCAGTTCTGACTGGACTGTAAACACTTTGTGTTATAACAGTGAGGCTCTGATTAGGAAATGTGTATAAAAACAACTCATGGATGCCTTACAGCTGAGATGCTGAAAGAAAATACTATTTTGTTATTAGAAATTACTGTCCAACTTGAAAGGAAATTTGATTACAAGTGCACGGACAGATGGATGTTAAGTTTGCCCTCAGTTCCAGAAGTTTGAAAGTGTCTGTTATAAGAGGGAAACAGTGAAAAATGAGGAACAACATTCTGACAAACAGTGTGATTCTAAGTCAGTATTCAAAAAACTGAAATGTAATACTAAGCAGTCATGAAGGATAGGTAGGTAATTCATTATGAAAAGACTGAGTGCTGTTCTGTGTTTAAAGAATAGATGAAAGAAATGCTCATTTAGTTCCATGAAACTGTGCAATTTCGGTCTGTAAATTTTATTGATAAAATTTTTTTCAAGGGATAGAAATTAGCTCACCTCAAAGAGCCAAAAGACGGCACATAATGATTATAAACTTTCCTCATTTAAAAATGGGGAGAGGGGGTCTGGGTAACTCAGCTGCTTAAGCGTCCAGCACTTGATTTCAGCTCAGGTCATTATCTCAGGGTTTGCGACTTGGACCCCATGTTGGGGCCTTGGGCTCTGTTCTGTCAGCGTGGAGCCTGCTTGGGATTCTCTTTCTCCCTCTCTCTCTGCCCCTCCTACTTCTCTCTCCCTCTCTCCCTCTCTCTCTCTCAAAATAAATAAACTTAAAAAAATTTAAAAAGGGGAGAAAAGCTGTTATTTTTATTAAATACTCAAGGATGGTGTAAGGGAAAAAAGCATGCATTGATAATTCATTTAATGCATTTTGAGTTTCTAGGGGAAATGCTATGTTAAAATAAGCTACAATATATGTTTTTAACTCTTTAGTATGTCAGAGGGGCATTTGGATACATTCAAGGGACATTATACTTGGATGCTTAGTTGGGTTTTTCATATGAAATGTGCCTGTTTGCCAGTGGCAAAAGGAAAGATGTTTTCAAAACTCCTTTATGCACTAGGAAGTTAAAAGTCTTTTAAAAAATAATTAGTTGAAACAGAGTGGATTTTTTCTGGTTGACTCTATTTCAGGTTATATTCATTTGCCCTGGTCATCACATTTTTAGGCTCTAGTCTGAAAAGGATTTGAGGTGATTGTGTAATTGTGACTATACAACAACATATAGAATATACCATAGAAGCAGTTTAAACTTACTTTGTAAAACCACACAGAAATATTTAATAAAACCTTGTAGAAATATTAGGAAAACTTTTCTGTTAATCTGAAAAAAAAATAGTCTTTCCCTTGGTTTCCATGAGGCTTAGCTTTATTTTGATTATTATAAATTCTTTTTTATAGCCAGGAACAATTGTCAAGCAGCTGTTCATTCAACTAGAATATAAAATCCATCAGTGCAAGGATTTTTTTTTGTCCTTTGTTCACTGCTCTATCTACCCCCGGTCTAGAATATTGCACATAGTAGGAGCTCATTCAATGCTTGCTGGGAAATGCATTGAGTGCATGCTGTGTGCAAAATATTGAGCTGTGTGGGAAATAAAAGATAAATGTGTCTAATTCCATAACTATTTGTGAGAACCTATTTTAACAAAAAGATGTGTTTTGATACCAACCTTGATGATCTGTCAGAGAAGATAAACAGTAATCAGGTAATGAATGTAAGCTGAAAGTAAATGTAATGGATGCTGTAGAGGAGGAAAAATAATTTTTCCTTTACCTTTCTATGTTCTTGGCTGAGACACTCCCCACCCCCATAATAAAGGATTAACAGAAAAAAAAAACCAGGAATTTAAAAACATGTCTCCCTCCTATATACGAGAGATACTCCAGAAAACTGAATAACTCTCTAAAATGGCCCAAGCTGCTGCCTTAAATATCATCTTCAGTTAAAGACAAAGGATGTTGGGAGGGAGGAGAAGGCCAGTTATGGGAGGTTTCTAGGAAATGCGTAGTAAACCAAGGTTTGGTTGTTATGGACATTTGAATCACTGCCTTCTCTATTGATAAGAGTTTCTAGAGATCTAGTCATCCTTCTTCCCTGGTACAGAGAAAGAGACACTCTTACAAATGGAGATTTCCCTTATAAATGTAAATTTACCCTGCAAAAGGGTAACTTCCACTTGATTTTCAGAGCTTCTCCTTTCTCTGCAGCTTGTCAAAGCAATCAGCCTAAAATAATTCTGCCAGAATGGCATATTTTGAGGTGGCAAATTCTACTCCCTTTCAGTGCTTTCAGAAAGGGCTTTTTGTGGGGGCAGGGATGAGGATGGCTTTCAAGTAAGTCTTCCTTGACTTGACATGAGCTGAGCCTTGAAGAATAAAGGAGTTTACTTAATTGGGGTGACATAGTGGCAAGGGAGGAGTCTGTATGGGAATTATGGAGCACATCAGGTAAAGCCCTATGACAGGAGGAAATATTGTGCCTTTAAGAAAGTGAAATAGAATTTGTGCGGCTGTACAACAGACTTGAATAGTAAGGAGAGAATTGAAAATTGATAGAGAATAGTGGAGGGACCAAATCATCCCTGTAGGCTAGTTGATCTCTGTCCTATTGGCAAGAAAAGACTAGAAAAGTCTTTATAATTAATGTAACAATTGAAAGGTGCTTGTGGGTGGGAGGGACCAAGAGTAGGTCTACCAAACATTAGTCTCACAGTGGGCATGCCATTAACATTGAAATATTATAGGGATTGTCATTCTAGATGAATTCAAAACCAGAGATGTTTACTTAAAGTAATAGAGTTCTATTGTATGCAAATATACATAATAATGTTCCCTTTGTGAAATTCCATGTAAGAATATTATTTTCTAATTCAAATTGCCAGGCTCTAATTACGTTACACATATCAACTAATTTAGCTTCCCATTATTTAAATAAGAAAGACACTATTACTTTTAGAGATATGGGAACTGAGATACTTTTTTTAAAAATTTTTAAATATTTATTTATTATTTTGAGAGTCAGAGACAGAGCATGAGCAGGGGAGGGGCATAGAGAAAGGGAGACACAGAATCCAAAGCAGGCTCTGGGCTCTGAGCTGTCAACACAGAGCCCGAAGCAGGGATCAAACTCACAAACTGCAAGATTATGACCTGAGCCAAAGTCAGACGCTTAACTGACTGAGCCACCCAGGCACCCCCAAGGTACTTCATAGCTAAAAAACTTTCCAAGGGAGCAGAGCTTATAAGGGGCAGAGCTGCCTAATTCTAGAGCTAGTGCTCTGAACCACTGTTTGCTGTTGTTAATATAAAAGTTTAATTTACATGTATGAAATCCATAAAATTAGAAGTTTACAAATTGTATTGTTCTTAGTTCACTTGGGAATTAGGAGTAAGTTCTCTTTTTTCATAGGTGATGACTATGATGTGATGAAAGGAAATAAAAGCAAAGCAACTAAAAAGTCCTTCAATAGTCTGAATGTTATGAAATGTAATATTTGTATAGATCAGAAAAAATTTGCCACTATTAAAGATGTGTTTCTTCTTCTATACAACATTTTTTTCTTTTTAATGTATTTTAGATTTTCTTTTATACATATAGAAATTAAAATAATTATTTTGTAAAAATTTGAACAAAAGTAGAATTCATTCATTAAGTATATTTTAATAAATTAAGACTTAAAAAAATCTCTAGGATTTTCTCATTCCTTATCTTTTTTAAATTCTTAAGTTGTATCCTCAAGCATCAGAGTTAGAAGTCATTTATTTGTAAGTATCTTTTAAATGTACTTTATTGAGCATTCTAGGTTCATGCTGGAGTTAAGATTAAATAATAGACATATCTGACATTAACATGTTGGATTTTTCTTTTTTTTCACCTTCTTTAATGCTTATTCATTTTTGAGAGACAGAGAGAGACAGAGCAGGAGTGGGGAAGGGGCAGAGAGAGGGAGACACAGAATCTGAAACTGGCTCCAGGCTCTGAGCTGTCAGCACAGAGCCCGACATGGGGCTTGAACTCACAAACTGCGAGATCCTGACCTGAGCCAAAGTCAGATGCTCAACTGACTGAGCCACCCAGGCACCCCAGTGAGCCACCCATGCGCCTCTGGATTTTTTTAAAGGTAGTTGCAAAAAGCAATAAATTCAGTATCATAATTTTTTTTGGAAGTTATCATAAATATTTTAAAACATAGCATATCTCAGAGAATAAGTCAACCATGTAAGTAGATGGGAAAATATCATTATAAAAGTTCTTTAATTTGAGAACGATGCATGAAAGTGAAAGAAGCTTTTACTTCCCCACCCTAATGATGTTGGGTTTTGTCATGAGACATTTTAAGGCCAAGAGAAAATGCACAGTAGTGTTAATATGGAGCAGAGGAAGGGCCAACCTGCCTGTTAAACTACTTATGTGAAGTTAGATAGTTAAGGCACTATACTGGTGATTTTACATATTTTATCTCATTTGATTTTCACAACAACCATTGAACTTAGGTAATATCATCATGTACCAACCATTTTTCTTTAGTACAAATGAGGAAAATGAGATCCAGAGAAATTAATATGTTGTTTAAGGTTATATGGCTAATGTATCAGTCTGCTGTTGCCAAACTCATGCTGTGTAACAAATACTGACAAACTTCATAGCTCAAAAACAAGAAACAGTTATTTGCTCATATGTAGCAGATGGACTGGTATATAGATCTAGACTGGGCCCAGTTGGGTAGATCCTATTCCTGTGATAGGTTGCTGGGCTTGACCACAGGCTGTTACTTCAATTCATATTTACTTCATGGGTTCTTATTTTTCATGGAGTGGTCGTCTAATGGCAAGTGGTAGGCATGCAGGAAGCCAACAAAAGCCAATACAAATACTTTCTAAAATTTCCACTTATGTCACACCTGTTTGCATTCTGTTGGCCAAAGCAAGTTACAGACCCACTGAAATTCAGGCAGAAATGGGCTTCTCAAGGAATAGTCTTCTTATTCCTTCTTGTCCCCTGCACGTTTAGTATAACTTTCAGTAGTGATCGCCCCTGTGGAGCAATCTAGAATGAGCTCTTAAATATGTTTCTGTATCCAATTATTTGACACTTACATGTATATATCTAAGTATGTAGATCAGTATTTGATAGGTATGAAACTTCAAAGAAGCATAGAGGTGTGTCACAAACAGAAAAGAAAATGTATATTCTTGTAAAGTTGGTGACTAATAGCCTCATATTTATTATGATATGAAAAAGGACAATTTCATAGTTTTTGCATAATATTGCATATTGCCTATGTAGGATTTCTTATTTAGCATAAAATTAGAGATTATAGTTCTATATTAAGGATAAAATATTTGCATCATTATAGAAGAAATCACTTCTCTAATTTATCATTTGCCATGACTAAAAATTGTTATGGAAAATATTAAAGGTCACCCTGAATATAGTGATTTAGTCATAAATTTGTAGTTAATATAAAATAAAATCTATATGGTGTCAGGGAAAAGGAATTTTATTCTTTGTCATATCTGAATCATATTCTGTATGCACACGCTCTGGATCCATGCCCTTGGTGTTGATTTTTGCTCTAATTTCAGAACAGTCACTCCCCAAAGGAGCAATATATATTAATATATAGTACATTTATCTTGTGATTAATTTTAGTCACCTTAGAATAGCTACAGTTTTTATTATCAGTTGCTTATGTGTTCTAATTTGGGGGTGTAGCAACCATTTAGAGATGAGAGCAGGAAAATTTGAACTCAATACATACAAACTCTACAGAATTCAGAGTTACCCCTACCCCTTCTTTTCTTGTTTCCAGTTTTGTGATAGTTTCCCTTTACTGTTTGCCAAAGCATTTCAACCTGTACCTAGATAGAGAAAGTCCTTAAAATACAACAGATAAAGAGGGCCACCTCAAGATCATAGATGGTTCTGGTAACTTTGCACAAATTTGAACAATTGACTCTTCAAAGAAACTCTGAAGGTACACAGCTGGTTATCAGAAAGACTTTTTTATGAATTAGGGAAAGGCAGCTCTTTGAAATTTTATATGCAGGATTGGGTCAGTGTGCCTGGCTAAGCCAGTGGATCATAGACTGGAATTCATTTCCTGTCTATTCACTTGCCCTGATACTTTTGTGCACTAAATAGCCTGTGCAACTGTATGTAGTCCCTATAATTTAAAGAAAAATGCCTAGGTGAGAATTCGATTGGATTTCTAGCTCTCCTGCTTACTAGGTAAGTGACAATGAACAAGTTCCTTACATTTCAAAGTTTTTTTAATTTTTAATTTTTAAGTTTTAAGTTTTTTTTATCTTAGGGTTGTGAGCTGAGATCTCACTTCAAGGGAAAACAGGGGAGATAAGTCTTTGGTATCTTGTTTTGGAATTATTTACATTATGTAAGATAAATGAAGTTAATAGAACATTGTTATTTTTTATAGTGATATTTAGCATTCTCTCAACAATATAAAGGATGAAATGTATCTAAATTAAAGCTACCACCATCCACCCTGTGGACTAAGCCTGAATCAAAGGATACTTTATGAATTGCCTTCCTCACCCCCTCTCTTCCCAGTTATAGTTACTGAGCCTACTGATGAACTTTCTTTAAAAATCGCCTCTATTTTACCTTTTTTTCTATCACTATTCTCACTGCCTTGACCCAGACTCTCATTATTTCTTGCCTGGATTATTGTAATTACTGCCATTAATTCTCAATCATGTTTCAACCTCCTCTAATCCATTCTCCATACTGTCCCAATAATTACCTTTACACTGCGGATATCCCCTGTGCCTGAAATCCTCACAGACAGACCACAGTGCCCAGGAAGAAATCTCATAAGCATCACATCTGAGGATTTTCATTATCTGATCCCCATTCACCTTTCCCACCCTTGTTTTCCACCCTCCTGTTCTACTACACATAGACCTCAACACGTAAAGCCTTTTTATACTTCTGAGCCTTTGGACATGCTAGCCCCACCATCTCAAATGCTGTATTCCCAGTTCCTGTGATTTCTTATTCATTAAGTTTTTATTTGTATGCAAAAGTCCGTTCAAATATTATCTAACCCATACTCCTGTTCTCCACTGTCTTCCTAAGGCATGCAAACCTTTCTTGTTTAATGCCACTTATAATTATTTATTTACAAGTTGTAGTCTCCATTTGATTGTACTTTAAGTTAAAGGACAGGGCCATAGGTATTTTGCTTTCTTTTGTTTTTAAATATATCTTCAGAATCTTTTTTAAGGAATGACTCAAAATAGTTGTTATGCAAGTGTTTTCCAATGAAGGTCACCACTTAACACATTCAGTCTGTGGGTTAGAGCTTGACTTTTAGTACAAACAAATAACATGCCGTAAAAGGAGAAATAACCTGGGGTAAATGGAGGGTGTAATAATGCCAGTAAAAGGATAATGAAAAGAAGAGATTTCAGTGACAAGAGGTCAGGAAGAGGAAAGAGTAGGTCCGAAATTAAACAGATAGTATGGCTGTAAAGCCCTTGCCAGAGAGAGGGAAGGGGGAAACATGTAACCTTTGAAACATTTTTTTTAGTGTATGTTTATTTGTGAGAGAGTGCACATGTGAGACAGAGCAAGGGAGAGGCAGAGAGAGAGGGAAACAGAGGATCTGAAGTAGGCTCTGTGCTGTTGACAGCAGAGAGCCCGATGCTGATATCGATGCTGAGCTCAACTCACAAACCATGAGATCATGACCTGAGCTAAAGTCAGACACTTATCCAACTGAGCCACTCAGGTGCCCTGAAACATTTTTATTTTTTATTATTTTTTTTTCAATATATGAAATTTATTGTCAAATTGGTTTCCATACAACACCCAGTGCTCATCCCAAAAGGTGCCCTCCTCCATAGCCCTGAAACATTTTTAATACATAGAAAGAGATGTAGAATGGGCAAGATAATTTAGACAAAACATTTTGAGTATATGGTGGCTATGCTAGAAGAAGATAGAAAGAATCACAAACCAAGGGCATAAGATTAGAAGTGACTGAAAAAGTCATGGGGAGTAATAGAAGTGGTTGCTGTGTAAACTAAGAGCAGTAATGAAAGCCTACTGTAAATTTTAGTGAAATATTGCTATTAAATTTGGAATTATAAAGAAGGAATTCTTTTTCTATAATATCTGGTTTCTGATTAGAATTGCATAATTACTAACAAATTGGTGTAGGAGAACTCTAATTGTTACTCTTGGTTCCCTCTCTAGTACACTGTTCTAGTCAGTAAGGAGAAAAAAAGATCAAGCTCATGCCTCCTGGTATGAACAATAACATGAAAGAAAACTCGAGCAAGGCACTTTACGGAAGCACTTTAAAGATGCCAAACTTGAGTTGGTATTTCAGAGGAGGAAGACATGAAACTTTCGGCCTCTCTGAGAAACAGGACCCCTGAACCCAGGGTGAGGATTCATCACAGAACTCAACCAGATTAATCTGGAAGGAGCCCCATTGCCCTGACTTGATGGTTCACTTAGGCACAAGTAGCCTCTTATTTGCCAGGCAAATAAGACCAGTGTTATTTGTCCACATTCACATAGTAGGACGTTTTGCATGAAAACGTCTGTTTTCTCTCTCACAGAGGAATTTTTGTCACGGATTCAGTTATTTTACTTATTAACCAATAATGAAGATAATTTATTTTTCTTAATTTATCTATGCTGCTCATAGACTGTCACATCATTTACTACTATGGTTTAAAATTAAGATTTACTGTGTGACACCCAGTGACTGGTGTGCGAGTGGTTCAACATCTGAATCCTGGTCTCTGTTACTGTTCTTGCAGTGAAGTAATTTTGCACCTCCTAGATGGCTTTTATACTGTAAAGTAGTTAAATAGCTACTATTTGTCGAATAAATATATTTGAAGATGTCCAGTTTAATGGATCTTGGAGGCAGAATGTCCCCAAACACATGACTTCCCGCTAAAATCAGTGAAAATGAGTCACATTGCAATGGTGAGGGCAGACAGTTACCAGTGGCTTACTCACATGTTAGAAGCCGCATTTGGATATTTATATGCATCTTCTCATTGATCCTCACATCTCTCCAAGGTAGATAGCATTATTATTCCCATTTGTCTGAAGAAGCAGCTGAAGCTTAGAAACAAACAAACAAACAGACAAACAGCACCGCTGAGTCCCGGGTGAGGATTCATCACAGAACTCAACCAGATTAATCTGGAAGGAGCCCCATTGCCCTGACTTTTGTTCCCAACCATATTCAGATCTTCATAGTGAACCCAAACTGCTAACTGGCATACTGCGCCAGAAAATCATGTCGGTGAATGAAACACTTACTTGATTTTGTGCTAGGCCAGAAAGATGATTATTATGTGGAAAGCCCCTGTACATGGAGGCTGTGAGTGGGATGACTTTGTGTTTATAGAATCCATACCTGTGTAGGAGAGGAGTCATTTCCTCTACCCTTCAATGTCCTTCTAGCTGGACTAAGAGTCAAATTTACATGACATCTGCAAAATCAAACTTAAGTTTGAGGAGTACACATAGACATGGAAATTCCAAAGACAGGTGAACTGATGTATATGTGTTATCCTGAACTGGGGCAAAGGGTGTAGGAGTCTGGGACTTCAAAGTGAAGGAATAAATTCACAGAAGAGCAGACATTTGGTAATTAGACATGTGCCTTGCCATACAGAGGGGTCACTCATAAAATATATCTCCGGTAATAACTTTTATTCTGGGAAAGACCCCCAATTTAGATTCTTCTCTGTAGTTAAGGGAAGGACAAAATTTTCTCTTGAGCCTCAAGGGTCTCCATTGCCTTTGGCTCAAAATAATTTTCATGCCAAAATAGCCCACTTGGGGTGACCTGCCCTTGACCCCTATACATAATTAGATCCAGGCTGTGATTACTAAATGGGCTTTTCCTCAAGGTACTCTGCCTACAGAGCCTCTCTCAGTCACAGCTTGTGGTATCCTGACCACCTCACAAGACAGATATCCTGCTGGTATTCACAACTAGGAAAGACAATTTGTAGACTCCATTTAAAGAAATTAGAAGATCTCTTCTCAATTTTGGTATAACTACAAGAATCATGAGTGAGAATTGAAATAAAAAGTATTACTTTATATAAAATTCTTATTTATTTTATCTCCCAGTTATTTTATGTTTTCTCATCTGGAGAATAGCACTTGGAAAGGATTTAACAGTCCTCTGACCCAAATTTAATTTAAAATTTTATCGCATGAAAAGGCAAGTGAACTAAATGTTCATTAGTGGTTAAAGTATTCAAAACAAAATAGTATCTATTGAGGGAGGCTTTAAAGGAAGAGATGGTTTTAGGAAGACATAGAAGATGATACTTGAGGCAAAGGATAATAAAGTGAAAATAAAATAAAATAACCTTTAAGGGTGTCATTAAAAATTAATGGGATTTCACGATGATGAGACTAAGCTTAGTGAATGCAGGAACCAGTTTGTTTTCACCATTTTTGCCCAGCACATAAAATGGATTCAATAAAAAATCTGCCAAATTAATCGGCAGGTTTGTATCTCTGAAAGGGCAGGTAGGAAACTGAAAGTCAGAGACTGAAAAGGTACAATGAATCAGGGCACTTTGGCAACAAATTCTGAATGTGGATGCTTGGACTAAGTTTGAAATGAAAAAAAGGTAGTAGAAACTGGTTTCTTGTAAGAAAAAGTTTCCCTCTTTTTTTTTTTCTTGTTTCAGTATTTGAAGAATAAAATATTTCATTCATCCCATATGGCCCCTGTGCAAGGGCATCATTCCTGTTACATGAAAAGATTCAGAATGAAAGAAATTCACAGTGTGCTGTGGCAGGAAGAAACATATTGTACAATTATTGCCCTTTTGGAGTCATGGTCGCTGCTCTGCTTCCCTGAGCACATAAAAGGTTCTGTCTTTGGCACTTTTGGTTCCTTAATCTTCCATCAGTCAGCATTCAGACATACTTCCAAATGTGAACTCCAAACACAAGTTATTAATTTTTGTTGATTATTTTTTTGAGGGAAAAGTTTATGTCTGTGTCTTTTCCCTATTGAGTATGTTATAGTAGGAAATAGAACATACTGGTATATTTATGGACTTCAGTATTGTACTGGATTATACATTTAACTTAAAGCCTTGTGGTCCTGTTGATAAATGAAGAGTATTTGCTTCAGACATTAAAAAACAAAAAAGGAAAAACAAAATTTTAGAATGAGAGAATTTTATACTCTAAATAAACCTATAGCCGCCAATTATTTATTTATTTATTGACATTGAAATTTATCTTTCAGTGTGAAGTAATTCTTTCATTAAGTTTGTGCTTTAGATTTTTTTGTTAAGGAAACCATAACTAATCACTTTATTGTGAACATTTCTGTTTCTATGGACTATTTTTCTAAAATATTTCCCAGTGAAATGTTAATTTCATACCCATAAAAATTTCCTTTTGTTCCTCCCTAGGAAGCTATGCATTCTCTTTTTATTATCTAATTTATTATACATAAATTTCAATTTGCATACACAAGTAATATATTGTTTAGTGATATTCTAATGTTTATAATTATTTTGCTATTGAATTTAATGGTTTCTGAATACATATAATAATTTATTTTCAAAAGTCCCTATAGAAATAGTAGTTAGTGGTCTGACTAAAAAATATATTTATCTCATGATTCTTTTATAGTGGATGAGTATTGCAGACTTGGTCGTATTTATCTACTTAGTTACATTATTAGCTTGTTCCTTAAACAAATAGGGTATGTGTTAATGCACATATTTGTTATTTGAGATCTTTATTCATTTTCACATGAATTAGTTTTTATTCTTAATTTTCTCCTCTATCAAAAACTGAACTCCTCTCAACCCCTGTACAAAAGGTGAATGATATTAGTTTTCAAGTGGGGATAAATTAAGGTGTTTAAGAAAGTGGTTTGCATAGCTCCAGTTGTTAAGAAGCTCCAACTCTTGATCATCAGGTATATTTGCAACTTTGAGAACTTGATTGTAAGTGAGTAATTCACAACCTGAAATAAGGTGAGATACTAAACGGCATAATCATATGTCAGCAGGAAGTTAGTCCTGAGCCTTAGTATAATTCTGTGTCTTCTTTTAACAATTAAAAAAAAAAGCACATTTCTTGTTTTCTCACTGGCCACCCTCCTTTTTCTTTATACTTCTCAATTCTTCTTATTTTTATTCATCTGTATCTATATCTGTGTATCTGTCACTTACTACCTATATCATCTATAAACACATTTAAAACAGCCTAATTATCCCTCTTTTCAATGCAATAAGAAATAGTAGACAGGTTTTGCCCCCATTCTGCAATATGCTGATGGGAGTTTCAAGGTGATCCTCAACCCTAAGAAGCTTTTTGTGTTCAGCATAGCTTTTTGAGGAACTGTTGATTTACTTATTAAACCTGTTGCCATTAAACACCAGCACTGGCCCAAACCTTCCTTTCACAGTTCCTTAGGTCTCTGCCATTTGTGATATTGGCTTGTCTTCTTCTTTTTAAATTTTTCTTAAATGTTTATTTTTGAGAGAGACAGAGACAGAGACAGAACCTGAGCAGGGGAGGGGCAGAGAGAGAGGGAGACACAGAATCTGAAGCAGGCTACAGGCTCCGGGCTGTCAGCACAGAGGCTGAAGCCAGGCTTGAACTCAGGAATTCGGAGATCATGACCTGAGCCGAAGTTAGCTGCTTAACCAACTGAGCCACCCAGGTGCCCGAAGACACCGGCACGTCTTCTGTGTGACTGCAAGGATAGGGGTCCTGTTAAGTCCGGTAACAGAAACAACTGTATAAGCTCATGAAATCATGTACTGCAAACTCAAATTCTGTGATCAGTACTTTATCTTGAAGTCTCTTTATGTGCTGCAAGGTTTAACTTGTTTGGAAATCAACCATTGCAATACCCTTGTTCATGTTCTTTCTGGGAATGAGTGTGATATTAGGTTTTCCTCTTTTATCAGTCAGACAGTACCCCTCTACCAATTGGCTGGAGAGACTTTCAGTAAGGTTTTCTAAGGGTGAGATGTATCCTACCTCATAACATATCTGTCAATTTACCCCTAATTCTAGAAATGAGTAATTCAGTAATTCATTGAGCTCATATAGTTGACTGAGAGTCAATCCATTGATCAAATTCTGATATGTGCAGGAGGAGTTAAAATAAATATATGTAAATGAATAGCCCCTGTACCCAGGTCGATCCTCCCATTAAAGGAAAATTGTATATAGAGAAATAATTACTTAACTGTTCTTATTTAAAAAACTCTTTTGAAGGTAAATATAGTGAGGAAACAAAATGAAATAAAACAACAGAGAAGTTGCTCTAAGGGCTAGAATGCCAACCCCTTCCTGATCCACTTGTCTTTGCTTTACAAAATTCTGGGAGTAAAGAACCAACTGTACTCTTTATTGTTTTTAGCTGAAGACAGCTCTGCTACCCAGGGAGGGTGATCTTGACCATGGGTGGGTGTACAGTCCTTCAGGAGCCTTCCCACTAGCCCTGTCTACTTAAAAGATAAGCAGAACTGAGAGGCTGGGTTATAAATAAAAAGACGTAGGGAATTTTACTGATAATTGATCTCTGTATTGTAAATGTTGACCACATTTTTTGTAAGCTTGTATTGTCATCTAGATGATATTTTTGTTGACTCTCCTCTTTAAAGACAGATAAAAGAACATAGCTGGATATGAGAAAACATCCCATTAATGAGGATAATATTTTAAAAATTTGTTCCTTTTAGTTTGTCTTGCTGGGAATGGACATCACAATATATAAAATATGTAACTTTATTTAAAAATAAGATCTTGAGAATAAATTTGAGAGCTATAATTATACTAATCCTATCATTATAATTGCATAGCCAATTTAATTCTATTTTTGATTCCATAAAAAAGAGTCCTTTGACTTGAAGGAAAAGAAAATGTGCACCAATAGAAAATATGGATTGTACCAGTTTAAACATTGAAATTAACCATCTTCAAGCTTTATTATCTAAATTATTTGAGTACTTAAACATGAATGTGACAAATTTTACCTCTCAGGAAATGTTTCTGGTAATTCATTGCAGTGCGCACTGCAGCCTGCCTATGTCTATTATATGTTTCACTCTTGCTTGTTTATTGTCGTCTAAATGAGAGCAGGATGTACTCTTCTACATTTCTGAGTTCCAAGCGTTATAGACCAGTTTTTTTTTCTTTAATGCTTATTTACTTTTGAGAGAGAGAGAGAGAGAGAGAGAGAGAGAGAGAGAGAGAGAGAGAGAGCAGAGAGCAGGGGAGGGGCAGAGAGAA
Organism: Prionailurus bengalensis; assembly: GCF_016509475.1. NCBI lineage: Eukaryota > Metazoa > Chordata > Mammalia > Carnivora > Felidae > Prionailurus > Prionailurus bengalensis. The sequence goes on along the minus strand of NC_057343.1, from coordinate 148,291,492 downwards.
GGGAAGACACAGAATCTGAAGCAGGGCTCCAGGCTCCGAGATTTCTTTGAACTGAAAAGAAAAAGCAGCTAGTTACCACCAGAGAAACTGGTAGTTTTCTGGGAAACTGTCTTTCTGTTGCTCATACTTACTTGTATTTTATATATGTTGGGGACGAATTAGTTATTTGAAGGTCAGTATTAGAATTTAATAATAGATAAATATGTGTCTGGAAAATTATGTACTTACTTTCTAACAAACAACTTTAGGTAATTAGATATTTAGATATTTAGACATTTTAATTTGGTATTTGGAAATTAATTTGATGATAGTTTTACTCTCCCTGAAATCAAATTTCTTCTAAAAATTAACAAGTAATATGTATAAAAATATTACAAGTTTTATGATTTCAGACAGATCAGCTGATATCTAGATGTCTGTAGTTTTCTTTTGTGCAAAGGCGAAAATAGGGACCCTTTTTTTTGACAATATTGTTATGAATGGCTACGTGAAAATGCTTGAAAAATCCTAATTGTTGTAACTTTATCATTGTATTTATTATTTTATCAGTTGTCTTTACCGTTATTATTAAAAATGTTGATAAGTGATAATTACTAGAAGAAATCAGCAAATAATTTGTATAGTAGAATGAAGAACCAAATTAATACCAATAATAGCTTGTTGATTTTGAGTAGCAACAGGCTACCAAACAGAAATAAAGAGAAAGCATATACACAACTGATATAATCAGTATGCTAACTTCGAAGAAACTTACATAAATGAATACTATGGCACAGTGTCTTAGAATGCAAGTAATAAGCTGTTATAAGCTCATGGAACCTTTCCTAGCAAAGACTGTGTAACAGGAACAGATGTAGTTTTCATTGTAAGGCATCAAAAGATCATATCCCATGCTTTTACAAAATTAGAAAATAGAGTTAAAGTGTTTTATCTTGAATATTTAGGAGAAATCTTAGTATTACAGAAAAACCTAAGTACACATTTGATGGAAATTTCCCAACTTTTACTTTACTTTTTTTCCCCCTGTCTTCCTTGTTAGTATGAGATGTTGATAACAGTCAGCTAGTAGGTAAGGCGTTTAAGTTTTCAAACAAAGTAGTTGCCATGGAAGAGAAGAAACAATGGTCATTTTCCTTTTTATGTCTTTCTCTCTCTTGTTATTAGGAAAAAAAAAACAGAAGAAGAAACTGAGTAGCAGTTTTCCTGTTTTCAAAGCAGATACACTTTTGCATTTATTGAAAGGAGAGAATGTGCCTAATGAGGCACTTAGCATCAAATCAGTTAGTATGCAGATGGTGAAGTTTCAGACCTGGTGAGAGGTCCAGGGCTGACTGCTTTTCAGCATTGGTACAAGGCAGGGTTCTCTGGCAAAGAGCTGTAGTTCTTTTAGAAGATGATCTCTCTCTGAAGGGTCAAACCGGCAGCGAAGTTGAAAGTTCCCTGAGGAAAATTTCAAGTGTTTGTAAGAAACTTTACAAGTATCTGCCTCTTCTCTTTTTCCCAACTGAAATAATCTTACAGATGCTGTGAAAGATAATATGAACCACCTATAGTTACTTGAATTTTACTTCATTCAGGATACTGCACTTCCTTTACTGATGGAACGATATGAGGCTTTTTATCTCAGCTAAATCCTGGAGTTCATAGAGCTGAAGAAATTTGACATTTTCGTACTGAAGCAGAGGCATGGTAAGGAGATATTAGGGTGAACTTTGTATTTCTGTAGAGCCATTTATAATACACATGAAGATACCCTAGGCATATAGGAATCATCTATCCATTTCCGAAATATTAGATTCAAGTTTCAGAGATAAAAAGTCACCTAAAGCATTTAGTTAGATGAATTACACCAGTCAATGTGGATATGCAAAGGTTTATTCCCTTGAGGGTATTGAAGCTTGTTCTATTATGGTAATAGCCACATCTTTCCACAGAAAGTTGCAGCATAGAGATGGACGAGAGGTGGGTGGTAGTGGTGGGAAGGAATTTGGTACAGCCAATGTCACCGTGGCATAAAGGTTCACAAAGTCTAATATGCTTGGATTGATTCCATCTTAAGACACAGCTTTAAGGAACAGATCTATATATAGAACTTCTGGTTCTATAGAAGAGGATTACTGAGAAGGGCTGAAATGTTTAATTGCACATGGCAGGCTTTCTACAGTTCATGTTTCAGAAAACAGGTACCTGTCCTTTTTGCAAAATATTGTTCATTTTTGGCTCCCTTCTCACTCTAATAAAGCAAAAAAATTATATTTCCTTTAAAAAAATTTTAATATGTATTTTTGAGAGAGAGAGAGACAGACAGACAGACAGAGCATGAGTGAAGGAGGGGCAGAGGGAGAGGGAGACACAGAATCCGAAGCAGACTCCAGGCTCTGAGCTGTCCGCACAGAGCCCGACGCGGGGCTCGAACTCACAAACTGCAAGGTCATGACTTGAGCCGAAGCTAGAAATTTAGCTGACTAAGACACCCAGGCGCCCCAGGAAATGATACTTCTGAAGAACATTAATAAATGTTATTGAAGTGGTAAAATTTAATATGAAAATAAAATCTCTTTGATCGGCATTCATTCATTCATTCATTTGAAGATGGGTACAGACTACCTCCAAGCCTTCTTAGAGTGCTCTTGTGTGCTGGCAGGACCTCCACACACACTATCCTCATATAACTGAGATGACTGAGGACTTTATCCTCAGTGGGAGAACTAGAAAGAAACCCGGCTTTCTTAATCTGCCAGTCAGTAGAAAGAGGTAAAATACAAAACTAATGTGTCTCCCTGAGAATTCCTAATCATGGGCTCTCCTTTCAGAGAGCATTGGGCCTGCTATTTATACCAGCTGTGTGGCTCTAAAAACTCCAAAAGTAAAATTTTAAATAAATTAGTCTTGGGATGATGGTATCCAGTGTGTGTAACTGAAGTAAATACAAAATGTTTCTAGGGGAAAAAAATACGAAATAAACAACTCTAAGTGTTCTCACAGAAAAAGACCCTAAAGAGCTTGGAATTAAAAAATAAACAAAATAATATGAAACAGAAATAAGCTACTTTGAAAAAAAATTGAATCCAGAATCAAGTTTGTGGACTGTACATAATAAAGTTATTACATGCAAAATAAAAAATAAATATATTTACTTTAATCTCTTTATACAAACCAAAAAAGATGGAGTTGACAGTAAAGGTACAAGTGACTATGAAAATTCCCCAGTTATATTTAAAATGGAATTAAATTGAGATTATGGAAATGCAAAACATAATAATTGAAATTCTTTTTTTAAATTTTTTTAACGTTTATTTATTTTTGACACAGAGAGAGACAGAGCATGAACAGGGGAGGGTCAGAGAGAGAGGGAGACACAGAATCTGAAACGGGCTCCAGGCTCTGAGCTGTCAGCACAGAGCCCGACGTGGGGCTCGAACTCACGGACCATGAGATCATGACCTGAGCCGAAGTTGGACGCTTAACCGACCAAGCCACCCAGGTGCCCCGAAATTCTCTTTTTTTAATGAATTGATTCATTAAACTGAAAAACTAGGGTAGACACAATTAAAAAGGCATTTGAGGTACAAGAGGAGATATCTAAAGAAATTATCTTGATTGCAGAGCAGAGAGAAAATGAGATAAAAAACTTCACAGAAGTTAAGAATGAAGGATAAATAAGTCTAATACATGCCTGTTGACTTGTATGGAGATGGGGAAAATACAGACAATGGTAAAGAAACAATATTGAAGATAAAAGTAGCTGAAATACTTTCTAGAAATAATGAAAGATTTGGAAGGTACAGGAAACAAAAGCAAAAAATAAAAGGACGAGGAGAAGGGGAGGAAAAGAAGAATTATTCACATTTAAATACAGCATAATGAAACTATAAAATGCTAGAGACAAAGAGATCTTATAGGTAGCAGAGAGAAAATACAACCCACCAACAAAGGAATGAAGATTAGATTTATTTGTAACTTCTTACTAGCAACAATTAAAGAGAGAAGATACTGAATCATATTTTCTAAAAGCTAAGAAGACTTGTAACTAATAATTATATTTTGCAAACTTAACATTCAAAAACAAGTGAAAAATATATTTTCAGAAAAGCTGAAATGACAGAATTTAGCACTGACAGACACTAAAGGAACTTGTCAGTTGTACATTTCTAGTAGAAGGAATATACTCATTTTGGGAAAGTCTACACAAAGGAAAAGTGAGCAAATAAAGACGTAAACATGGAGGAAAATCTAATCAAATGTTGGTTGTGTAAAATCATAACAAGAATATGCAGTCTCAGAAAATCAAATTACAGGGATGCCTCGGTGGCTCAGTTGATGACTCATCTGATGACTCTTGATTTCGGCTCAGGTTATGATTTCACGCTTCATGAGATCAAGCCTGCCTAGGGCTCTGAGCTGACAAAATGGAGCTTGTTCCCAAGCAGCTCCCTCTCTCTCTGTGCCTCCCCCACATGTTTGACCATTTGCGCTCACTCTCTCGCTCTCTCTCTGTCTTTCTCAAAATAAATAAATAAACTTAAAAACAATCACATTTTAAACAAAGTCCTGGAATGTTATTGAGTTTAAATCTAGAGATAGGTGATAATAGTTAAAGATTTAAGGTCATTGTATTAATCTGGAAAAGGACAAAGTATTTGTTAACCTAACACATGGAGTGAAATACAGATTTTCAGATTTCTAGGCAGTGAAACTAAAGCAATCACTAAAGAGTAACAGTTGAAAGGAAAAAAAAAAATAGAAATATATATCCAAACAAGGCAATGAAAGGAATGAGGGTGAAGGTGGGAGAATATTGCTCAGTATAAAAGAGAGAGGAAAATATTCCTCAGAAAGGTAGGATAAATTCAAAGCACAAGGTGAGATGGTACAATTGAGTCCCAGTGTATCAGTGATCTAAGTTAATATGAATGTATGCTTTAGTTCTAAAAACGAAGAGTGTCAGAGGAAATAATAGAGCAAAATCTGTACAGGGGATATGTCCAAAATAAAACAATACAAAAATGTTGAATGTAAGAGTGGAAAAAATACATAGTTGGTGAATACCAAAATGAAGCAATTTTTAAGTTAGACAAAATAGGCATAAAGGAAACAAGCCTCACTAGAGATTAAGAGGGTTATTACAAATTGATAAAATGTTAAATTTCTGGTAACATATATCATTTTTGATCTCATATCAACTAATAATACTTAAAATATGTAAAGCCAAAATTAAACAAGGATGTTGACAAATCAGCTGTCAGAGCAGATTTTAAACTTTCCATTCCAAATAGACCAAGCAGATAAAGAGTATGTATATAGAAAATATGTACAACATGAACTTGATCTAAGGACACATAGAGCATTGCCACCAACAAATGGAGGGTGTGTCTGATTTTCAAGAATACACAAAATGTTATCCAAAATTGTCATTGTTCTAGGTTATAAAGCAAGTTTCTACATATTTTTTTTTTTTCTGAAATTTATTGACAAATTGGTTTCCATACAACACCCAGTGCTCATCCCAAAAGGTGCCCTCCTCAATACCCATCACCCACCCTCTCCTCCCTCCCACCCCCCATCAACCCTCAGTTTGTTCTCAGTTTTTAACAGTCTCTTATGCTTTGGCTCTCTCCCATTCTAACCTCTTTTTTTTTTTTTTCCTTCTCCTCCCCCATGGGTTCCTGTTAAGTTTCTCAGGATCCACATAAGAGTGAGACCATATGGTATCTGTCTTTCTCTGTATGGCTTATTTCACTTAGCATCACACTCTCCAGTTCCATCCACGTTGCTACAAAAGGCCATATTTCATTTTTTCTCATTGCCATGTAATATTCCATTGTGTATATAAACCACAATTTCTTTATCCATTCATCAGTTGATGGACATTTAGGCTCTTTCCATAATTTGGCTATTGTTGAGAGTGCTGCTATGAACATTGGGGTACAAGTGGCCCTATGCATCAGTGCTCCTGTATCCCTTGGATAAATTCCTAGCAGTGCTATTGCTGGGTCATAGGGTAGGTCTATTTTTAATTTTCTGAGGAACCTCCACACTGCTTTCCAGAGCGGCTGCACCAATTTGCATTCCCACCAACAGTGCAAGAGGGTTCCCGTTTCTCCACATCCTCTCCAGCATCTATAGTCTCCTGATTTGTTCATTTTGGCCACTCTGACTGGCGTGAGGTGATACCTGAGTGTGGTTTTGATTTGTATTTCCCTGATAAGGAGCGACGCTGAACATCTTTTCATGTGCCTGTTGGCCATCCGGATGTCTTCTTTAGAGAAGTGTCTATTCATGTTTTCTGCCCATTTCTTCACTGGGTTATTTGTTTTTCGGGTGTGGAGTTTGGTGAGCTCTTTATAGATTTTGGATACTAGCCCTTTGTCCGATATGTCATTTGCGAATATCTTTTCCCATTCCGTTGGTTGCCTTTTAGTTTTGTTGGTTGTTTCCTTTGCTGTGCAGAAGCTTTTTATCTTCATAAGGTCCCAGTAATTCACTTTTGCTTTTAATTCCCTTGCCTTTGGGGATGTGTCGAGTAAGAGATTGCTACGGCTGAGGTCAGAGAGGTCTTTTCCTGCTTTCTCCTCTAAGGTTTTGATGGTTTCCTGTCTCACATTTAGGTCCTTTATCCATTTTGAGTTTATTTTTGTGAATGGTGTGAGAAAGTGGTCTAGTTTCAACCTTCTGCATGTTGCTGTCCAGTTCTCCCAGCACCATTTGTTAAAGAGGCTGTCTTTTTTCCATTGGATGTTCTTTCCTGCTTTGTCAAAGATGAGTTGGCCATACGTTTGTGGGTCTAGTTCTGGGGTTTCTATTCTATTCCATTGGTCTATGTGTCTGTTTTGGTGCCAATACCATGCTGTCTTGATGATGACAGCTTTGTAGTAGAGGCTAAAGTCTGGGATTGTGATGCCTCCTGCTTTGGTCTTCTTCTTCAAAATTCCTTTGGCTATTCGGGGCCTTTTGTGGTTCCATATGAATTTTAGGATTGCTTGTTCTAGTTTCGAGAAGAATGCTGGTGCAATTTTGATTGGGATTGCATTGAATGTGTAGATAGCTTTGGGTAGTATTGACATTTTGACAATATTTATTTTTCCAATCCATGAGCAGGGAATGTCTTTCCATTTCTTTAAATCTTCTTCAATTTCCTTCAGAAGCTTTCTATAGTTTTCAGCATACAGATCCTTTACATCTTTGGTTAGATTTATTCCTAGGTATTTTATGCTTCTTGGTGCAATTGTGAATGGGATCAGTTTCTTTATTTGTCTTTCTGTTGCTTCATTGTTAGTGTATAAGAATGCAACTGATTTCTGTACATTGATTTTGTATCCTGCAACTTTGCTGAATTCCTGTATCAGTTCTAGCAGACTTTTGGTGGAGTCTATCGGATTTTCCATGTATAATATCATGTCATCTGCAAAAAGCGAAAGCTTGACTTCATCTTTGCCAATTTTGATGCCTTTGATTTCCTTTTGTTGTCTGATTGCTGATGCTAGAACTTCCAGCACTATGTTAAACAGCAGCGGTGAGAGTGGGCATCCTTGTCGTGTTCCTGATCTCAGGGAAAAAGCTTTCAGTTTTTCCCCGTTGAGGATGATGTTAGCTGTGGGCTTTTCATAAATGGCTTTTATGATCTTTAAGTATGTTCCTTCTATCCCGACTTTCTCAAGGGTTTTTATTAAGAAAGGGTGCTGGATTTTGTCGAAGGCCTTTTCTGCATCGATTGACAGGATCATATGGTTCTTCTCTCTTTTTTTGTTAATGTGATGTATCACGTTGATTGATTTGCGAATGTTGAACCAGCCCTGCATCCCAGGAATGAATCCCACTTGATCATGGTGAATAATTCTTTTTATATGCCGTTGAATTCGATTTGCTAGTATCTTATTGAGAATTTTTGCATCCATATTCATCAGGGATATTGGCCTGTAGTTCTCTTTTTTTACTGGGTCTCTGTCTGGTTTAGGAATCAAAGTAATACTGGCTTCATAGAATGAGTCTGGAAGTTTTCCTTCCCTTTCTATTTCTTGGAATAGCTTGAGAAGGATAGGTATTATCTCTGCTTTAAACGTCTGGTAGAACTCCCCTGGGAAGCCATCTGGTCCTGGACTCTTATTTGTTGGGAGATTTTTGATAACCGATTCAATTTCTTCGCTGGTTATGGGTCTGTTCAAGCTTTCTATTTCCTCCTGATTGAGTTTTGGAAGCGTGTGGGTGTTCAGGAATTCGTCCATTTCTTCCAGGTTGTCCAATTTGTTGGCATATAAGTTTTCATAGTATTCCCTGATAATTGTTTGTATCTCTGAGGGATTGGTTGTAATAATTCCATTTTCATTCATGATTTTATCTATTTGGGTCATCTCCCTTTTCTTTTTGAGAAGCCTGGCTAGAGGTTTGTCAATTTTGTTTATTTTTTCAAAAAACCAACTCTTGGTTTCGTTGATCTGCTCTACAGTTTTTTTAGTTTCTATATTGTTTATTTCTGCTCTGATCTTTATTATTTCTCTTCTTCTGCTGGGCTTAGGCTGCCTTTGCTGTTCTGCTTCTAGTTCCTTTAGGTGTGCTGTTAGATTTTGTATTTGGGATTTTTCTTGTTTCTTGAGATAGGCCTGGATTGCAATGTATTTTCCTCTCAGGACTGCCTTTGCTGCGTCCCAAAGCGTTTGGATTGTTGTATTTTCATTTTCGTTTGTTTCCATATATTTTTTAATTTCTTCTCTAATTGCCTGGTTGACCCACTCATTCGTTAGTAGGGTGTTCTTTAACCTCCATGCTTTTGGAGGTTTTCCAGACTTTTTCCTGTGGTTGATTTCAAGCTTCATGGCATTGTGGTCTGAAAGTAAGCATGGTATAATTTCAATTCTTGTAAACTTATGAAGGGCTGTTTTGTGACCCAGTATATGATCTATCTTGGAGAATGTTCCATGTGCACTCGAGAAGAAAGTATATTCTGTTGCTTTGGGATGCAGAGTTCTAAATATATCTGTCAAGTCCATCTCATCCAATGTCTCATTCAGGGCCCTTGTTTCTTTATTGACCGTGTGTCTAGATGATCTATCCATTTCTGTAAGTGGTGTATTAAAGTCCCCTGCAATTACCACATTCTTATCAATAAGGTTGCTTATGTTTATGAGTAATTGTTTTATATATTTGGGGGCTCCGGTATTCGGTGCATAGACATTGATAATTGTTAGCTCTTCCTGATGGATAGACCCTGTAACTATTATATAATGTCCTTCTTCATCTCTTGTTACAGCCTTTAATTTAAAGTCTAGTTTGTCTGATATAAGTATGGCTACTCCAGCTTTCTTTTGGCTTCCAGTCGCATGATAAATAGTTCTCCATCCCCTCACTCTCAATCTAAAGGTGTCCTCAGGTCTAAAATGAGTCTCTTGTAGACAGCAAATAGATGGGTCTTGTTTTTTTATCCATTCTGATACCCTATGTCTTTTGGTTGGCGCATTTAATCCATTTACATTCAGTGTTATTATAGAAAGATACGGGTTTAGAGTCATTGTGATGTCTGTATGTTTTATGCTTATAGTGATGTCTCTGGGACTTTGTCTCACAGGGTCCCCCTTAGGATCTCTTGTAGGGCTGGTTTAGTGGTGACAAATTCCTTCAGTTTTTGTTTGTTTGGGAAGACCTTTATCTCTCCTTCTATTCTAAATGACAGACTTGCTGGATAAAGGATTCTTGGCTGCATATTTTTTCTGTCTAGCACCCTGAAAATCTCTTGCCAATTCTTTCTGGCCTGCCAAGTTTCAAAAGAGAGATCAGTCACGAGTCTTATAGGTCTCCCTTTATATGTGAGGGCACGTTTACCCCTTGCTGCTTTCAGAATTTTCTCTTTATCCTTGTATTTTGCCAGTTTCACTATGATATGTCGTGCAGAAGATCGATTCAAGTTACGTCTGAAGGGAGTTCTCTGTGCCTCTTGGATTTCAATGCCTTTTTCCTTCCCCAGTTCAGGGAAGTTCTCAGCTATGATTTCTTCAAGTACCCCTTCAGCACCTTTCCCTCTCTCTTCCTCCTCTGGGATACCAATTATGCGTATATTATTTCTTTTTAGTGTATCACTTAATTCTCTAATTTTCCCCTCATACTCCTGGATTTTTTTATCTCTCTTTTTCTCAGCTTCCTCTTTTTCCATAACTTTATCTTCTAGTTCACCTATTCTCTCCTCTGCCTCTTCAAGCCGAGCTGTGGTGGTTTCCATTTTGTTATGCATTTCGTTTAAAGCGTTTTTCAGCTCCTCGTGACTGTTCCTTAGTCCCTTGATCTCTGTAGCAAGAGATTCTCTGCTGTCCTGTATACTGTTTTCAAGCCCAGCGATTAATTTTATGACTATTATTCTAAATTCACTTTCTGTTATATTATTTAAATCCTTTTTGATCAGCTCATTAGCTGTTGTTATTTCCTGGAGATTCTTCTGAGGGGAGTTCTTCCGCTTGGTCATTTTGGATAGTCCCTGGCGTGGTGAGGACCTGCAGGGCACTTCCCCTGTGCTGTGGTGTATACCTGGAGTTGGTGGGCGGGGCCGCAGTCAGACCTGATGTCTGCCCCCAGCCCACCGCTGGGGCCACAGTCAGACTGGTGTGTGCCTTCTCTTCCCCTCTCCTAGGGGCGGGATTCACTGTGGGGTGGTGTGGCTCGTCTGGGCTACTTGCACCCTGCCAGGCTTGTGATGCTGGGGATCTGGCGTATTAGCTGGGGTGGGTAGGCAAGGTGCTCGGGGGCAGGAGGGGCAGGCTTAGATCGCTTCTCCTTAGGTGATCCACTTCAGGAGGGGCCCTGTGGCAGCGGGAGGGAGTCAGATCCGCTGCCGGAGGTTTGGCTCCGCAGAAGCGCAGAGTTGGGTGTTTGCGCGGAGCGAGCAAGTTCCCTGGCAGGAACCGGTTCCCTTTGGGATTTCGGCTGGGGGATGGGCGGGGGAAATGGCGCTGGCGAGCGCCTTTGTTCCCCACCAAACTGAGCTCTGTTGTCAGGGGGCTCAGCAGCTCTCCCTCCCTTTGTCCTCCAGCCTTCCCGCTTTCCGAGCAGAGCTGTTAATTTCTGACCTCCCAGACGCTAAGTCGCGCTTGCTGTCGGAACACAGTCCGCCCGGCCCCTCCGCTTTTGCAAGCCCGACTCGGGGGCTCTGCTTGGCCGGCGAGCCGCCCCTCCGCCCCGGCTCCCTCCCGCCAGTCCGTGGAGCGCGCACCGCCTCGCCGCCCTTCCTACCCTCTTCCGTGGGCCTCTCGTCTGCGTTTGGCTCCGGCGACTCTGTTCTGCTAATCCTCTGGCGGTTTTCTGGGTTATTTAGGCAGGTGTAGATGGAATCTAAGTGATCAGCAGGACGTGCGGTGAGCCCAGCGTCCTCCTAAGCCGCCATCTTGCCCCAACCTACATATTTCTGAGAACGAGTATTATGAGATTGTTTTCTCAGAACATAACTTTAGTAAAAGTCAGTAATATAAGATAGTTATGGGGCACCTGGGTGGCTTAGTCAGTTAAGTGTCTGACTCTTAATTTCAGCTCAGGTCACGATCTCACGGTTTGTGAGTTCAAGCTCCACATTGGGCCCTGCTCTGGCAGTGCAGAGTCTGCTTGGGATTCTACCCCCACCCCCCATCTCTCTCTCTCTGTCCCTCCCACACACTCTCTCTCAAAATGAATAAGGTTAATAATAATAATAATAATAATAATAATAATAATAATATGAGGTAGTTACTAAACATATGTTTGGAAATTTTTAAAGCCATGTTAAAAAATATACCTCATAAGTCAAAACAGTAATAGTGCAAATTATACAATGCTTTGAAATGAGTAATAAAATTATTACATGTCCACTTGGGGGATGCATTAAAGAAAGAATTAGAAGGAAATGTGTAACCAGTAGAGTTATTAGGAAAGAAGAAAAAAAATGAAAATTATGTAGCTATTATATTTAAGAAGTTAGGTTAAAAAACATAAATCCTCTAGTGTTTTGATGGTTTCCTGTCTCACATTCAAGTCCTTTATCCATTTTGAGTTAATTTTTGTGAATGGTGTAAGAAAGTGGTCTAGTTTCATTCTTCTGCATGTTGCTGTCCAGTTCTCCCAGCACCATTTGTTAAAGAGACTGTCTTTTTTCCATTGGATATTCTTTCCTGCTTTGTCAAAGATTAGTTGGCCATACTTTTGAGGAGAAAGCAGGAAAAGACCTCTCTGACCTCAGCCGTAGCAATTTCTTACTTGACTAATCCCCAAAGGCAAGGGAATTAAAAGCAAAAATGAACTATTGGGACCTCATGAAGATAAAAAGCTTCTGCACAGCAAAGGAAACAATCAACAAAACTAAAAGGCAACCGACGGAATGGGAAAAGATATTTGCAAATGACATATCAGACAAAGGGCTAGTATCCAAAATCTATAAAGAGCTCACCAAACTCCACACCCGAAAAACAAATAATCCAGTCAAGAAATGGGCAGAAAACATGAATAGACACTTCTCTAAAGAAGACATCTCGATGGCCAACAGGCACATTAAAAGATGCTCAATGTCACTGCTCATCAGGGAAATACAAATCAAAACCACACTCAGATATCACCTCACGCCAGTCAGAGTGGCCAAAATGAACAAATCAGGAGACTGTAGATGCTGGCGAGGATGTAGAGAAACGGGAACCCTCTTGCACTGTTGGTGGGAATGCAAACTGGTGCAGCCGCTCTGGAATACGGTGTGGAGGTTCCTCAAAAAATTAAAAATAGACCTACCCTATGACCCAGCATAGCACTGCTAGGAATTTACCCAAGGGATACAGGAGTGCGGATGCATAGGGGCACTTGTACCCCAATGTTTATAGCAGCACTCTCAACAATAGCCAAATTATGGAAAGAGCCTAAATGTCCATCAAGTGGTGAATGAATAAAGAAATTGTGGTTTATATACACAATGGAGTACTACGTGGCAATGAGAAAGAATGAAATATGGCCCTTTGTAGCAACATGGGTGGAACTGGAGAGTGTGATGCTAAGTGAAATAAGCCACACAGAGACAGATACCATATGGTTTCACTCTTATGTGGATCCTGAGAAACTTAACAGAAACCCATGGCAGAGGGGAAGGGAAAAAAAAAAAAAGAAAAAAAAAGAGGTTAGAATGGGAGAGAGAGCCAAAGCATAAGAGACTCTTAAAAACTGAGAACAAACTGAGGGTTGATGGGGAGGGGGGGTAGGTGATGGGCATTGAAGAGGGCATCTTTTGGGATGAGCACTGGGTGCTGTATGGAAACTAATTTGACAATAAATATCATATAATAAAAAAAACATAAATCCAAGCAAATTAGAATTAAAGAGATAATGACAATAAAAGCACAGATGAATAAAATAAAGAAAAATAGGATCAAAAAGTCAATAGTTGGTTCTTTGAAATTCCTAAGATAACTGTTAAAACCTCATTCAAGATTCATTAAGTTAAAAGAGGCAAGGCCCTAATAAACAATATCAGGAGGGGAGACATGGGCATAACTGCAGTTACTACAAAGAATAAAGAGATAATTGGAGAAATAAAATGAACACATTTCTAGTAAAATACATTTGTCAAATCTGAATAACTTCCAAACTGTTGAAAATAATTAATGGTTAATGCATAGCTTTTAGAGAAATCATCCTAAAAGTAGAAAATGCTTCATTTTATTTTATGAGGCTTGTATAGTTTTGATCCCCAGATCTGACAAGAATTATTGGAGAAGAAAAAATTACAGTCTCACTCATAAAAATAAATGCAAAAAACCTAAACAAAATTTGAGTAAAAATTAAAGCAATGTGGGAAAAAAGATAATACAGCATAACCAAACTTGAATTTATCTCATGAATATAATCTGGCATATGCTTTTAAAATCTGTTCACCACATTAACATGTTAAAAAGACAAAAAAATCATCTAAATAGTTGCAGAAAATAATTAGTAACCTTCAAATCATTTGTGTCAGAAATTCTCAGGGAAATAGAATAGAAGGGGATTCCTTTCTTTTTTTTTTAGTTTAATTTTTTTAAATGTTTTTTATTTATTTTTGAGACAGAGAGACAGAGTGTGAGCAGGGGAGGACCAGAGAGAGGGAGACACAGAATCTGAAGCAGCTCCAGGCTCCTAGCTGTCGGCACAGAGCCTGTTGCGGGGCTGGAACTCACGAACCCATGAACCCATGAACCCATGAACCGTGAGATCATGACCTGAGTGAAGTCAGACGCTTAACTGACTCAGCCACCCAGGCGCCCCAAAGGAGATTCCCTTCTGGGTAAAGATTCCCCACCAGAAAGCACACCTGGTATTTAAAAGAAATGGTGTAGTCATGTGTATTAGAAGGGGATTCTTTTCTTGGTAAAGATTCCCCACCAGAAAGTCAGCACACCCGGTTATTTACAAGAAATGGTGTAGTCACATGTATATCCTTCCTGAGCCTTTCTTCCTATAGGCATCAATGTGTGGAAGAAATCTTGATGGAAGCTCCCATTTTTTCTCCTGTATTTGGTGTGGGACTGCTTGGAATCAAGACCTTTGTAGCTGGCTGAGGCTTAGATTGCTGTCCCTGCTTCTACTATCAGGAAGGAGGGAAAGAGCTGCTTCAAGGTGTTAAAGAACCTGGTCTGGATCACCGGGTTGGAAGAACCAAGCGGCACTCAGAGATCTTGGAAGGCAGGAGGTTTATTTCACACCTGCAGGCTCAGAGTAGATCATTCTCCAGAGGTCTGAGCCCCCAGTGTAAGCAGAGGGAATAATTTATAGTATGTTACTCCTGCATTCCGCCTTAGTAGTTGGCCTGCTTGGCCAGTGGGTAGGAAGAAGAACCTGGAAGGGGAGTCTTTCGTTGGGAATTGGAATTTTTCTGTTAGTCCTGTCAGCCATCTTATAACAGATTTTTCCCTATCAGAGGCAGTTGGTATTGTGTAGGACTTACAGGATGATAGGGTAGCCAAAGACTTCTGATTCAGCCTCAGATTAACTATGAGATCTTCATAAAGTCTGCAGGCCTCAGCTTCCATTTCTGGTTGTTCGAAATTCCTCCTGCTTATAAATTGTATTTTATGTCCCCTTCCCTGGGTAAGATTAGAGCTGGTTGCCATACTTTCCAAACTTCAGTGGACATATAAATTCCCAGGGCTCTGGTTAAAACACAGATACCTAGGGGCACCTGGGTGGCTCAGTCTGTTAAGTGTTCAACTCTTGATCTCCACTCAGGTCATGATCTTGGGGTTCCTGAGATCGAGCCCCACATCAAGGTCTGTGGTGACAGTGTCCCAGAGCCTGGTTGGGATTCTCTCTGTCCCTCTCTGTCTCTCTGCTCCCCCCCACTTGTGTTTTCTGTGTCTCTCTCAAAATAAGTAAACTTAAACAAAGAAGGTAGCATGAAATAAGAGGAAACTCTCTCTCTAAAAATAAATAAATAAAAATAAAAAGTGCAGACACCTATCAATTGGATTTTGAATGGGTCTGAACTTCTGCTTTTCTGACAATCTTTTAGTGATGTCAGTGCTGCTTTCCACGTTTTTAAGTCATTCATTTCAGATAGAAAAGTATTTTAAAAAATCTTAGAATAATTCTTTCAAGCAGTATACTTTTTTAATTAATTTAAAAAGAGATTCAATTACAAGAAAATGATATACAGCCACCTTTTTTTTAAATAAGTTTTAGTTACATTAAATTTATTTAATAATCTCCTTGATATAGATACACTAAAATCAGTAAGGTATTTTATATTTCTTTAAAAAAAATTAGCATGAAAGGGGATAATTGATTTAGCCAAATAAACAAATGAAAAACTCTGGATTTGGTAATTATGAGACCTAAGTACTAATCTCAACTCTACAACGAATTGGTATGACCTAAGTTATCTAAATCTCAGCTTCTTCCTCTGAAGAATTAAGAGTTGAATGAACTGCATGATTTTTCTGAATTGCTGCAGATGTAAACAGATATGATTATAAAACTTTCGTCATTATAAGAGTTTGGGGATAGCTCATATATGAATTTCAAGTTATTTTATATTTAAACTAAACAGCAAAGTGTAGAGTCCAAGGCAATTATTTCTATCATTGGGAAACATGAGTATTTTCAGCTGGGTCATTGACTTTAGATGATCAAGTTCACTGAAATAGTTCAGTTCACCTCTTACCTTTGTAGTCATAGCCATAAATTCTGTTAAATCAGAAGTAAAGTAAATAAAATAAAAAAATTGTAATAGAAAAGCATTTAGTAAACATCACATACACTCCTTATTATCCAGTTTCTACAACTGCTATAAAAGAAATAAAATTCAAATGGTACTTATATCTTAAGTTAAGTTGTTTGAACTACTTGAAATAATGGAGCTAGGATAATTTTCTTGAGATTTCTTTGATACTGGAGACTTATTCATTTAGAAAATTAAATAAGCATACATGTTTATTAAGCTGGGAGTGCATTTTAAAGTTTATCATCTTGAAGACTCTTCAAGATTTTATGTTTTATAATGTCTTATTTGTAGCATTATAGAAAAATTATATTATATGTATTTAAAATATTTCACCTTATAGAACAGGAGAGATAAAGTGGAAAAGATTAAATGATGACATTTTATCTTCAAAGTGTTTTAGAAGGAAGATTGATGTTCTTTCCTTCAAGGGTAAATTGGCCTAATAATTTTAGCATAGTGAAATTTATGAAATCTAAGAAACCTTTTAGCTTATATTTCTGTGCATCTGTATTAATAAAAGATTCTCCATAGCCTGAAATAGATTTTCCTTTGCATGCATTTGTTATGGGAAAGTCAAACACTAAATTAAAAACGAAAAGGAGTAAAGTGAATTTGGCATGAAGATAAAGCAGATATTTCTGATACTGTAAAGACCTAGCAGAGCGAGTCACAGTTAGGAGAGCAGAAATGTGTCATTGCAGTCATTGCCCTACTGTTTCCCTTGATCTGTGCATTTCAAATTGCTTTGTCCTCCTGTCGACTCCTTTCTGGTTCCCACCTGTGGTCTTCTATCCCTTTCTCAACAAGTGGGCCACACGAAATGGGGCACCTGCCCTGTGTTCTCTATACCATTAGTATATGGATATTTTCTAAGTATCTACAGTTTGGTTACAAATTTGGAATCGCCTGGAAGCTTGACAAATACTGGTGCCTAGGACTTACCCCCAGAGATTCTGATTTAATTGGTCTGAGGTGTATACTGGGCATTGGGGTTTTTTAAAAGCTTTCCAAAGACTAATACGTAATTTGTGAATCACTGAGATGTACCAGGAAGTCTTCCATCTGGTTGGAATCATCATCTAGTTAGTGCTCAAAATACCTTTCTGGGTAGATATTATATACATTGTAGAAAAAGCAAACGGGATAATATCCGAAAGGTTACGAAAGGTTACATGAACAACGTAGAGAAGAAAAAGTAATTTTCCCTGAGTTCTTAGCTCAGCCTCCTGTACTAAAAGACAGATTAACAGGATAAAAACCGACATTTACTAATATGCATTAACTCATGTATCCATGAGAGATCATTAGAAAAGAAGAATAATTCAAACAGGTGGCCCTAGAATTCAGCCTTAGCTACTATCTTAATAGAGAAAGGGGGATGGGGAGGGGAGATGTTGTCCTCTTAGGGAAGAGTAAATGGTTTTCAAGAAAGATAAATGGGCCCTTAGGAGAATGGATGGGAGGTATGATAGTTTGGGGACAGTTTGTCTGGGTGTGATGTCAACTTCTAGTCTCTCTTGTGATGAAAGCCAATCCTCCCCGGTTGATGAAATTCCTAGGGAGGGGATTTAAGACAATCGTGTGCCTTTTGGAGGCTCTGTCTTTAGGCAGATAAGGGTGATTCAGAGAAAGCTTTTAACTGTATTTTCTGTTTTTCAAGTGTCTTCTTCTCAAAATGATATACCGAAGTGGAGTGGCATGTCCTCAACTCCTATGGCGATATTTTGTGGTAGTATCTTCTGCTACTCTTCACTGGCCTAAAGCTAATATCACCAGTACATGGTAGCTATAGGATTCTATCCACGTTTTCCATAATTGTAGCCTTTATCCTTCCCATTGCTTTAGAAATAGGCCTCATTTTGTGCCGTGTGACCCAGATTCATAGCAAAGCTGTGGTCTCTATTCTTAGTGTCCTGAAATATTTTAAAGTCAATATTCTTCGTAAAAAGTTAAAGGAACGATTTTTACTTAAAAACATACTCTCTGCGTGTATAATGATAGAAAGATTTAAATTATTTTTGCCCTTAATATATTGTGGAGCTGCAGTAGCCCACTTGAATTTAAATTATGGTATACGTTTTAACCTGATCAGTGCTAAGATAGCTATTTGCTGTTTGCTATATTTCATTTAGTGACAACAATTCTAATCTTCTCTTATTTAATTTTAGTTATGCATTTAAATATATGCATGCATTTTCAATATTGTGGGCCCTGTCAAAAAAAACCCAGATGGTTACTATTAGTTACTTCATATAATTTTATGGCAGGAACAGAATGCCACTCAAAACGTTTCTGAAACATGTTAAAATTAAATTTTTCTTGGGTTGCCTGAGTGGCTTATTTGGTTAAGTGCCTGACTCTTGATTTTGACTCAAGTCGTGATCTCACGGTTTGTGAGATCAAGCCCCGCCTCAGGCACTGTGCTGACGGTGTACTGGCTGCTTGCGATTGTTTTTCTCTCTCTGCCCCCCCCCTCATGCATGTGCGTGCACACTGTCTCTCTTAAAATAAATAAATGTATTTTTTAAAATTATATTTTTATTTCAAAATATATTTATTCAAGATACACCAATATTATATGTGATGATTATTTTGAATTATGTGTTTTCTTCTCTTCATCTTATATACCAGAATATAAATAATTTGTATTTAAATTATCTATTTGTTGAGGAAAGAAGTACTTCAAATTGATAGAAGATCTCTTTGATGGATTATTTTGTACAGCTGACAAAAAGTGTAACCTATTAACAAAAAAGATCCGTCCTACCAAGAATGTTAAAATGTTCACTACAAAATACACTGAGTGGTAGGAGGGCACACTGGGACCACTTCCTGAAAGCAGTTTGTTATCATACTGAAGCTAATGAGCTCATGTATGTTCACTAACTAACTCAATATACCCTAAGGACAAGCATTCAAAATAGATGGCTTGCAAAAGAATGTTTATGATGGCATTATTTATGAATTAAAGAAAAACCTTGGAAAGTAAAATGTCCACCAACAATGGAAAGGATAAATAAATTGGTTTATTTATCCCAGGAATACTCTATAGCTATGAAGAACTACTTCCTACAACAATATGGGTAAATCTCACCAGTATAATGTTGTGTGAAAGAAACTAGACTCAAAAGAATACATTCCATTTGGGGCGCCTGGGTGGCGCAGTCGGTTAAGCGTCCGACTTCAGCCAGGTCACGATCTTGCGGTCCGTGAGTTCGAGCCCCGCGTCGGGCTCTGGGCTGATGGCTCAGAGCCTGGAGCCTGTTTCTGATTCTGTGTCTCCCTCTCTCTCTGCCCCTACCCCGTTCATGCTCTCTCTCTCTCTGTCCCAAAAATAAATAAACGTTGGAAAAAAAAAAAATTAAAAAAAAAAAAAAAAGAATACATTCCATTTAAATGAGATCCAGGGACAGGCAAAACTAATCTATGATAAGGATGGTCCAAGGTATGGTTACCTTTGGAGATTACTGTTGACTGGGTAAGAGCACAGGGGAGTGTACTGGATTGTTCAAAAATGTTTGTATCTGAGAGGTGATAAGGGAGCATACCTATGTGAATTCATGATTTGTGCACTTGACTATGTACAAGTTATAATTCCATGAAAGTACATTTGGTATACATATGCATGTATGTGTGTGTGCATCTCTTTTTTGAAGTTTTAGTTTACAATGACAGCAAGTATTATTTAAGGATAAAGAAAAATAATGACCTTAGAGGATTTAGAATGAACATTCTGGATGGCTGTGTCAGTCACCTTAGGGCTTGTAAAAGTAATGTATTTTTCACCATTTGCCTGTCTTCTGGGGTTCAATAGAATCATTTTTTTCCTGTAAACTCATCAAATAACTGAAAATTACAGTCCTAACATAAATGAAAATGAGCATACAATTCATAGAATACATGGTTTTTACATAATGACAGCAGAACCTGAAACTTTACATCACCCTCATGTAATCCCCCACATTTAAAAGTATATTTATTTTCTCTCATACTTATTTGTATAAATTGCTCACCACCATTCATCTGAAGATTTTATAATATGACCTCATCATCCATCACCAGTAGCATGCCATACAGCAGTAACTATTTAAATTTTTTTTAATGTTTATTTATTTTTGAGACAGAGAGAGACAGCATGAGCAGGGAAGGGGCAGAGAGAGAGGGAGACACAGACTCTGAAACAGGCTCCAGGCTCTGAGCTGTCAGCACAGAGCCTGACATGGGGCTTGAACTTGTCAACTGTGTGATTGTGACTGAGCCGAAGTCAGCCGCTCAACCAACTGAGCCACCCAGGGGCCCCTCAGCAGTAACTATTTAAGTGCTGCTCAGGGCTAAGAAGTGTTTTCTGAAAGCATGCCTTGATTTTAACATTGAGGCATTTTCTTTGTCAAGAGAATGGTTTTCAAGTGTTATTTTAAAGTGTGTGGTCTCAGTGTCAGAATTCAGTTATTTGTTTCCCATGAAAATCTCTCAACATAATATGATCTGAGTTTGAGCTAAGGTAAAATTGTCTTCTTGATAATAAATATATATCACTAGTCATGAAAGGGAATGTAAACACATTATATTAAATCCTATATCTTTATATAAGCTATGAAATTTACTTGACAAAAATGTGAACATAGCATCTCATTTTGTATGTCCCATAAAAAATCAGTCAGGCTTCATAAATGGTTGTTAACTAATTCTTATGGGTCCAAATGAAACAACTGAGTGCTTGAGGATCGCATTTTGCCCACTTGCAAGATCAAAAGGTTGCAGGGCATCTCCTGAGGAATCTTTATCTGAAAAACATGATACACTACTGGAAACAGAAGTGTCAGTTTGATTTTTAAAAATCACTATCAAATATATATCAGACCAACAGATTGATCTCTTTATCCAGATGATGTTATTTTTTTAAAGATATGTTTTTAGTGTTGCATATAATATTGTGAATCCTGCTCTGATAGAATATAAAATATTTCTGTTTCATAAAAGCTGGATCCTAAATTTACTTTTTACCATTTTTTTTAGTATTTCTAAAATTAGCTGGCCAAAAATGAGCCTGAAATTTATTTTGACACGTGACCTAGGAAGTAACAATTCTTTTCAATGAAATTGAATGAACTGAAAATACGATAGAGGTTATGTACCTATCATATAAAAACTAATTTCATTTAAGGTGTCACTTGTGTAGACTGCTCTGCAGGTGACCAGGAGCACACATTACTTGAGGAGCAAACACAAAAACATTAGGAACATTCGTATGTGTCAATCACCCTCAGCTTTACAGTCTTACATACAAACAGTTACTGCTGCTCTTTTCCAGATTCCAGACAGATGTTCATATCTGCATACTGGACATCCTATGAGAACTTTTCACACTCAGCGTTTCCAAAATGTACTTTGCAGTTTCTGCTCTGTGTGGATAATTTATTGGTAATAAAGGCCAGAAAGCTAGGAGGCCACTAAGTCATGTTGATTCTACATTCCATTATCTCCTAGTTTCCTCTCATCTTCATTTCTATGGCCGCTCCTCTTCTAGGAGTATTCTAGGAGACCCCTAAATTGTCTGCTTGCCTTCAGCTCTTCTGCCCTCCAGTATATTCTTTACACCGTTGACCAGAATTCTTGTTCTAAAATACAGATCTAATCATGGTTGTCTCAAGTCTTTTAGTGGGTAAAAGGATAATGCAAGAATCCTACAAAGCTCTGGTCTCAAACTGCTTTGCTGGTTCCACTTTCTACCCTAGCCACTCTTTTCAAACTCAGATTTGTCTCTTCTCTCCCCCCTTCTCTAATTCATATTCTTCTCCACCTTGTCACTGCTTTGTCCACTAGAGACTAAACTTTTTTATATACTCTACCTTCTCATTTCTTTTCCTATGTTTTTCCTTTCTCTCTCCTGTATAGGCTCTAGCTAATTGTGGACTTTCGTCAAGTTTGGCCTTGCCCTCTGCTTTTTTTCCCCTCTAATAACTCCCTTAGAGAGAGTTTATTTGCTCTCAAAACTTCAACTGCCACTTCTACGCTTCTGGTGTTTCCTCATCCCAGAGCATGCAGCCTACAGCTGCTGGCATAACCTTTCTAAAACATAATTTTTGACAAGTTATTTTCCTCTTCAAGAATCTATAGTAATTTTTTTTATTGCTCATGTGTATAAATGGATGAAGCTAGTGTGAACACCTTTTTGTAACTGTAGCTTATATAACATTCCTCCAAATAACCCTTCTGTTTTCCTGGGGGCCTCTTTATTTTTCCTTGTCCACTTGACTTCAGCATCCACCTTACCCACACCATGTTGTTAATTTTCTTTTCTGTGACTTTTCTTATTGGTCTCTCTTCCTAGAACACCATTCCCAATTTTCCGACAATCTGCAGACATCATTTAACTCACAGATTGGATTCACTTCTTCTACGAAGCCTTCTTTGACTAACCCTACTTCTCTCCTGTCACTCACTTTGGAATGGCTTTGTATCTTTTGTTTTTTAAATGTTTTCTTGTATTTCTTTTTGTTACTTAATTGTACTTCCCTAGCTAGATTGTATATGTTATTTGTGTCTTTTGTGTCTCTAGCACAAGAGACCGATACCTAATTAGTCCATGCTTACTGGAAGACTATATGAATAATAACTACCTGTTATTGAGTACTCCCTATGTGTCCAGTATTGTATAAAGCACTTTACATGAATCATCTCATGTATTTTTTTATAAAGTTCCTCAGAACCATTACAATTATTACTTTCATTTTGCCGATAGGGAAGGTAAGGCACAGGGAGATAAAATGGTTAGTCTAAGGTCACATGGCTAGTTAGTAATTACGCTAGGATTTAGAGCCTGTGTGCACACATAATCACTAACTCACTTTGGAAAATATGACTTGAAAGGGCTGCCGTAGATACTGCTAATGATCAAATCTTCTCAAAAAATGACTTGTTCAGAGAACATGTTTTATAGCCCTACAAATTTTACCACAAGTTTTGACACCACAAAATACTAAAAAAGAAGCCCTGAGAAACAATTGTTTTCACTAGAAGTTGATTTGTATTTAACACTTGGCTAATGATTTGGGATTAACATACTTACCAAGGTTTAAATTTTTTCTGATGCCATCTGAGCAATATTGGTCAAAAGAAAGTTATAGATAATTTGACTATTGAATAGAATTTATACATTTGCCATATTCTAGATGTCAAAGAAGAATCATTTATAGAAGGTGAGAGATGAGAACAAAATGGTTATTATTTATAACAATAATATATGCCAATATTGTGTTATCAACAAAGTATTCTCTAAATTTAGAAATGTTTTATGAGCATAAGACTAAAATTAGTTCGTATGTTACCGTTTCTAATATTAACCAAATTTTATGGTGTTAGGGGAATGCAATCCCAACTACATCCAGCTGGTTGTTATTGTGATTGGTCTTCTTCCAATATTTCAAGCAAGTGCTCAACCTAAGGCCTTTTTATATGGCAATTGATTGTAACGCTTTTCTGCCAATGGTGAAAGGAGAAAATAGTTTACTTGTGCCTGGTGACTATTTCTAGGATAATTTCTTGGACTTGCTCTGATGCTTTTGTCTAAAAAAGTAGTAAGTGAAAAAAGCAATAACCTTCCGGGGCTCCTGGGTGGCTCAGTTGGTTGAGCTTCCAACTCTTGATTTCAGCTCAGATCACAATCCCAGGGTCGTGGGATCGAGTCTGGCATTGGACTCTGTGCTGAATGTGGAGCCTACTTGAGATTCTCTCTCTTTCTCCCTCTGTCCCTCTCCCCTGGTGTAGCACCCTCTCTCTCTCTCTAAAAAAAAAAAAAAGGCAACAGCCATCATCACCTGTGAGAAGGAAATTCTATTCCTTAATCGGGAGAGGAATGTGTTCAAATTCACAGGTGGAAGAACTTGGAGGACAGGAGACACAAGTAAACAAAACACGTAAAGAGTATATCTCAAAGTTATTTTTTAATGAATGACTAGTGGAACTCATAACTTGGAATTGTAGAACATAGTACAAATAGAACTCTGTTGAGAACTTTGGAGTGGGCAGTACCTCATTCAGCTAGTAGATTACAGCCTATATTTAAAAAGGCTTTTGGGAAAAAGGGCAATAGAGCTAATATGAGCCTTTGGGAGTGATTATACAACAACTGGTGAGTGCTAAATTTTGTAGAACAAATTATATAGAAGATAGACATAGAAAATAGTTGCAAGGTGGTCCAGAGAAACAGTTTTACCACATGAGAGGGCAGAGGTAGTTAATATAATTGATCACATATGTACCCATGGGTAAATCACTGGAATTAAAAAAAAATGTTAATAGCATTTAAAAGTACCTTTTCTAGGGGCGCCTGGGTGGCGCAGTCGGTTAAGCGTCCGACTTCAGCCAGGTCACGATCTCGCGGTCCGTGAGTTCGAGCCCCGCGTCAGGCTCTGGGCTGATGGCTCAGAGCCTGGAGCCTGTTTCTGATTCTGTGTCTCCCTCTCTCTCTGTCCCTCCCCCGTTCATGCTCTGTCTCTCTCTGTCCCAAAAATAAATAAACGTTGAAAAAAAAAAAAAAAAAATTTAAAAGTACCTTTTCTATTCTTAAAGAATGATTAAATCACAGTTATTTATCTACTGGTTAAGCCCTAGATTTGTTAATTCTAGATTTATTTTATATTTGTTTAATTTTACCCACCTTCTTAAATACCAATTATTGTTTAATTTTGTTGACTTATCCAGAATGTTCCAAGCCAGTATCTAATGCAGTGTTTTGCCCTCCTAAGAGCTTTAAGCTTATTTTTAGTCACATTAAAGTTACATTAACACACACACACACACACACACACACACACACACATCTTTCCATCTCTGGAATTCTATTGATGGGGACTATTTTTATTCATTATTTTTAATGAGAGAGATCCTTGCTTTGGATCACATTTCTAAAATGTGTCACACCAAAGATAAGCTTTTATTTTTGTGTATTAAAATGTGATCATTTTCATCAACCCTAGGATTCCTTGGCTAGTATCTATTGGTTGAGTTTTTTTGAGTGCTTGGATTTGTTTATGTCGAAATGACTTTTGAAAGGGTTAGTCACAAACATTTAAAACTAATTAATGGATTTCAATGAGGCTTATCCCAAGACAATATGTATCATTCATCAGAACCTCAATATACTATTCAAAACGTAATTTCACCTTGCACACTTAATTGATCTTTATAACAACATGTTATAAGGCTCGGCTTCAAATTCTCATTTAGAGTATATAACAGTTTTTTCTACAGCATTCTTGTGTCAACCCCACTAAAACAAGAAGAGTGGAATAGAGGCTGCCTGTTCAAACCTACAAAATGCAAGCTGGCGTTTAGCATTTGTGGTCTGTCGTGCATGTCAGTTAAATGACAGAAATGCCTCAGATGTTCTATAACACATTGAGAAAGCTCCATACTCCAACTAACACAATTTTGGTGCACCCTAGGTGACTTTGAGCTGAAAATCCTAAGTTTGACATTCTTGTCAGTCCACTGACATATACCAAAAAATGTAGTCAAGCTCACTGCATTATGTTAAAGGCAAATATTCTGTAACCAATTCAGTTTTACCTAGAAAACATCCCTGCTACTCAATGGTGAAAATATTAAGAGTCAGCTATATATTGTTTACCAGACCATCTACTTTTGTGTATCCTCATGTTTACTAATATATTAGAGTTTTCTAAAATCATATAGAATCACAGATTATTTAAGTAAATTATGATTTCTCCACACCAATGAATTCATTATTCTGCACCTATTAAAAATAAAGGGATAGGTTTATATGGGGTACCTTGAAATGATGCCCATGATAGATGTTGAGTGGAAAAGCTAGTTGCAAACACTATATATGGCATGATCTACTTTATCCCAAACACACATACACACACATACACATGCACACACACACATAAACACACACTTGTTCAGGTAGTTGCCTCAGGGAAGTTAGATTTAAGAATTGGAAGAATAGAAGAAAAAATTTTAAATTGTTATATACTTTTCTATACTGTAAAAAAATTAACAGTAATCATTAAAAATGGCTTAACCATACCTATTAAAAATTGAACTATAGCTATTTAACTATTAACTTTAGAAATAAAATCTATTCAGTATAATGTGAAAAATAATTATTGACTTTCTTACATACCCACATGGATGTTAATCACTAAATTAGTTCAGGAGAGCAAACTAGCACAGGTGAAATCAGAATGCAGTCACTTACTAGTCCATGCATATAGTTAGAATGTTGGTAGACTAGGATGTCAGAAAAATGGAGAGAACAGAGAAGTCTGGGGTGCTTCAACAGTCATGATCACCACATTTGGGAATGGCTATGAGGCAGGTTCAGACAGCAAGGTTAGGATGAGTAGTGTGGTCAGCTTGAAGGTGGTTCTCAGTTATCTAGTTCTCTTGGTGTTTCACGGGCAAGTTGGATGTGATATTTATGAAGTCAGTATAGAAATGGCAGAAAGCATATTCCACATATAGTGCAGCCATTCTTTAGATATCATACATAATGAAAAGAAACAGGTTTGGGCAGAATTCTGGCCAAATAGGTAAGAAAGAAAATGGAGTATAGATACCAGAAAGGAAATGAAATATGAAAACTAGATCATGAGCGCATAAGTTCACCCTGAGGTCACACAAAGGGTATAGCCGATCATTCAGAGACGGGTGCCAGATGATATGTTTTGTTATTCAGCTATTTGTAAAGGAACAGGATTCTGTGGATAACGAGGGAGAAACATAGCTTTCCTAACATAGACCAGTCTAAGAAGGACCCATGAAAGATGGAGGGCGAATTTACATAACATAGGCAGAAGACAAGGAGACTGGGGCCGCTATGTTAGACACCTGCTGCTGGCAGCATTCATATCCTTACACACAGTATCTCTGGAGCTGAGCCTTGCACAGCTGCCCAGCAGTCCACACCGTCCTGTCAGAGATTTTCATGATTTGATCAGAGAATTGCTTTGAGGAAAAGTATCAGTATTTTTCCCTTGCTTTTAGAAACACTGTGGCTTATACAATAAGCTATGATGGAGGTCATTATAATAGTAATAGGCACAAGGTCTGGCCTATTCATTGGCTGTGGTAGTTTAATGGATGATTAAATGATTCTGCTTCACTCCAAGGACCTGAGATGAGGCATCGAAATGGAGACTATAGAAATCTCTGTTTTGAAGATATTGATAGAGAAACTGGAAGAGCTGTGAGGCATAAGTAAAATACTTCATTTTTAAGGTTAGGAAAAACCTGGGCACAAAGGGAAGCTCCAAAGAAAAAGTTCATGAGAAAAGAATGAAAGGTGCTAGAGGTGATGGCTGCAAGAATAAAAGTCTGACAGGTATGGCAAATGTAGGTGGAGGAATTCTCTGAAGAGGAGAAATCACCCATCTCTAAGATGGCTCACTTAGGAGCTCCTTAACTATATTGTGAGCATCATGATAGCACAGTGCAACACACATAGGAGCCATTGAATAAAATATTTTTACCCTGCATAAAAATAAATGTTGTTCATTGGGTTTTTGGTAGCCATGTCAATATTCTCCATAAATGTTGAGGATTGTCTACTTTCTACCTTGATTGAACTAGTTTTTGCTATTGTCCCCATGGGCTCAAAATCACTAGCTTGTGAGATGATCATATTGCCTAGAATAGAAGACATGTAATGGAGATAGATAACACAGGAAAGACTTTGGAAAATGACATTTCATGGGCATTTCTGAGAAATGAAGAAAATAAATCCATACTGAACTTTCTACAGGATACAACTGTTCCTTTTAAAATAAAGTAGTTCAGATTTCAAGTATTGCTAAAAACCGTGTGCAGTTACTAATGTGCTAATGTAAATGCATTAAAAAACAGTAAAACATTACAATGGAACTGATAATAGAATGAAGGCTCTATGATTAACACTAAATCTCTCAGGAAGCTACAAATCAAATTTATAATTACACTAAAAGGCAATTTTTTGAGACAGACATTACACAGATAAATTCTCTACATATTCCACACCCTTTATGGATAAAATATTTGCACCAAATAAAGAATTATTTTAATGTTGTCCTCTGCAACTATTTCAAGTCAGCATAGGATGGATCTTAACTTTCTGTGTCTCACACTACTTTGATAATGTGTTGGAAACTATGGAGTCTCTAGTTAGGAGGGAAAAAACACACAAAAACACATACATCTGGACCCCAAGTGAAGAAAGACTTAGAATTGCTGTTTTCTTTTCATCTTCATATCTTCTTTATCTTCTTTGGACCAAACAATGCTAAAGAATTACTGATACATTCCTTGAAAGGATCAGCAAAGATCATCACAAGAGGAGGAGTTTGGTCTTGTTGATTTTTTTAAATATAGAATTTACTTGATTAATGATTGCTTCACAAAGTCGGAAGTCACAGTGGCCCAGAACTTGATGATTTACAATCATAGTTTCAGTTTTTACTACAAGTATGACAGGTTTTTGTTAAAGTAATGATAATTGTGATTTATGTGACAGGATGGAGGCTGACATATTTTAGCAGGCAAGAATCAGACCATTCTATTTCTGCCTTTGGCTCGCTGTAGCAAGCAAATACTAAGTCTTACAAGAATAAGGGTATACTGTATTGCTTGTGACTTGATTTAACAGGCTTATTTTGAGATTGGCAAGTCTAAAATTTGTCCTGTCATAATAACTACCATTTATAGTTCATGCTGTTGGATTCATTTTACTTCATGAGTTTGCATTTGACTTTTTCTTCTGATTCCATATGATTCTGTAAAATTTCTAAAATATTTCATGAGATGTGTGTGTGTGTATGTGTGTGCACATATGCACACATGTGCCTGTGAGCATATATGATTGGCTTCAAGTCAGAATACCTGAGTTCTAACTGTAGTCTGGGTTCTATCACTTCCTGATGGCACAGAAATATTGCTGTCTATTAATTGTATGATTGTAAGTATGCTTTGTAAATGGATACATTATGCAATTGAGTTATTATTTACATTTTTTCTTAAATATTTCTTAAGGATGGATTTCTGTCAATGCTATTAGAATATACATTTTGTTTTTCTTAAAATCATAGTTAACTATATATTATAGACATACAACTCAGGAAATAAAGTAATTTACTTAGATCATACAGTATACCCATTGCTAAGTGTTTTTATTGATAAGATTGCGTCAATAATACTGAGTGTGGTAGGCAGATAATGGTCTCCAAAAGATGTCAACATCCTTCTTTTTTTTTTTTTTCTTTCTGAAATTTATTGACAAATTGGTTTCCATACAACACCCAGTGCTCATCCCAAAAGGTGCCCTCCTCAATACCCATCACCCACCCTCTCCTCCCTCCCACCCCCCATCAACCCTCAGTTTGTTCTCAGTTTTTAACAGTCTCTTATGCTTTGGCTCTCTCCCATTCTAACCTCTTTTTTTTTTTTTTTCCTTCCCCTCCCCCATGGGTTCCTGTTAAGTTTCTCAGGATCCACATAAGAGTGAAACCATATGGTATCTGTCTTTCTCTGTATGGCTTATTTCACTTAGCATCACACTCTCCAGTTCCATCCACGTTGCTACAAAAGGCCATATTTCATTTTTTCTCATTGCCACGTAATATTCCATTGTGTATATAAACCACAATTTCTTTATCCATTCATCAGTTGATGGACATTTAGGCTCTTTCCATAATTTGGCTATTGTTGAGAGTGCTGCTATGAACATTGGGGTACAATTGGCCCTATGCATCAGTGCTCCTGTATCCCTTGGATAAATTTCTAGCAGTGCTATTGCTGGGTCATAGGGTAGGTCTATTTTTAATTTTCTGAGGAACCTCCACACTGCTTTCCAGAGCGGCTGCACCAGTTTGCATTCCCACCAACAGTGCAAGAGTGTTCCCGTTTCTCCACATCCTCTCCAGCATCTATAGTCTCCTGATTTGTTCATTTTGGCCACTCTGACTGGCGTGAGGTGATACCTGAGTGTGGTTTTGATTTGTATTTCCCTGATAAGGAGCGACGCTGAACATCTTTTCATGTGCCTGTTGGCCATCCGGATGTCTTCTTTAGAGAAGTGTCTATTCATGTTTTCTGCCCATTTCTTCACTGGGTTATTTGTTTTTTGGGTGTGGAGTTTGGTGAGCTCTTTATAGATTTTGGATACAAGCCCTTTGTCCGATATGTCATTTGCGAATATCTTTTCCCATTCTGTTGGTTGCCTTTTAGTTTTGTTGGTTGTTTCCTTTGCTGTGCAGAAGCTTTTTATCTTCATAAGGTCCCAGGAATTCACTTTTGCTTTTAATTCCCTCGCCTTTGGGGATGTGTCGAGTAAGAGATTGCTACGGCTGAGGTCAGAGAGGTCTTTTCCTGCTTTCTCCTCTAAGGTTTTGATGGTTTCCTGTCTCACATTTAGGTCCTTTATCCATTTTGAGTTTATTTTTGTGAATGGTGTGAGAAAGTGGTCTAGTTTCAACCTTCTGCATGTTGCTGTCCAGTTCTCCCAGCACCATTTGTTAAAGAGGCTGTCTTTTTTCCATTGGATGTTCTTTCCTGCTTTGTCAAAGATGAGTTGGCCATACGTTTGTGGGTCTAGTTCTGGGGTTTCTATTCTATTCCATTGGTCCATGTGTCTGTTTTGGTGCCAATACCATGCTGTCTTGATGATGACAGCTTTGTAGTAGAGGCTAAAGTCTGGGATTGTGATGCCTCCTGCTTTGGTCTTCTTCAAAATTCCTTTGGCTATTCGGGGCCTTTTGTGGTTCCATATGAATTTTAGGATTGCTTGTTCTAGTTTCGAGAAGAATGCTGGTGCAATTTTGATTGGGATTGCATTGAATGTGTAGATAGCTTTGGGTAGTATTGACATTTTGACAATATTTATTTTTCCAATCCATGAGCAGGGAATGTCTTTCCATTTCTTTAAATCTTCTTCAATTTCCTTCAGAAGCTTTCTATAGTTTTCAGCATACAGATCCTTTACATCTTTGGTTAGATTTATTCCTAGGTATTTTATGCTTCTTGGTGCAATTGTGAATGGGATCAGTTTCTTTATTTGTCTTTCTGTTGCTTCATTGTTAGTGTATAAGAATGCAACTGATTTCTGTACATTGATTTTGTATCCTGCAACTTTGCTGAATTCCTGTATCAGTTCTAGCAGACTTTTGGTGGAGTCTATCGGATTTTCCATGTATAATATCATGTCATCTGCAAAAAGCGAAAGCTTGACTTCATCTTTGCCAATTTTGATGTCAACATCCTTCTTAATTCAAGGGACCTGTGAATATGTTTCCTTGGCACTTTGCAGATGTGAGTAAGGTTAAGGTTTTCATGTGCTTAGTGATGAGGAGCCCACCACCTTGTGATGAGGAGCCCATCTTGTAATATCCAAGTGGTCCCAACCTAATCACGTTGGCCCTTAAAATCAGAGAACATTTTATAGCTGAGTTCAGAAGAGAGGAAGATGTAACCATAGGAGAATGGTCAGAAAGGTGCAGTGCTGCTGAATTTGAAGGTAGGGGAAGAGGGCCAATGGCAAAATATTGCAGACAGCATGTAGAAACTGGAAAAGGCATCCAAATCAGATTCTTCCCTTTAGCATCCAGAAGGGAATGCAATCCTGCTGACACCTTGATTTTAATCCAGTGATAACTAGGTCAAACTTCTAACCTATAGAACCATAAGAAAATTAATTTGTGTTGTTTCGAGTCCATAATACATGGAAAATGTTGGCAAATTAAGACCAAAAGGGTAGATTTTAAAAATGTATGTGTGTGTATGTATATGTGTGTGTGTGGATAAAATTTCCAATATGTTATGATATGCAGAATGCTTCAGATTTATTGGTTAATAAGGACTGACCTGTAGACAAATAAAAACTTAAGTGCCTTGGAGTCCAGGTGGTTAGTGGATCATATGCGTTCACATCCTATCCATTCTGAATTGTAACTGAAATAGAGATGTACATACAAGAATCACTAAGTACATGAAAAGAAAACAAAGCAATTACTAACTCTAAGAAAAACTGAACTTTGTGTGTAAAAAATATATAGTCAATTGAGACTACTTAGAACAACAGGAAGCAATTATAAAATTGAAATAATTACATATAAATTTATATTGAGAGAATGGAAGATACATTCAAAAGATGGAGAAAAGATTTTCTTCTGTAGGGAAAAAAATCAATTTAAGAGTTAGAATTATTGGGACAGCCTTAATGATAGCATATATTTTTGTAGGGATATATAGGGAATGGAGATCTCAAAGAAATAGCATCTACAATGAGTACTATATTTGCATTAAATGGCATTCCATATATATATATATATATATATGAAATCTATATATATGAAATATATATGTATAATTAATAATGCATATTGCTTTTAAGATGTACCAAATAATGCCAAAAATCTTAATAGAGGAAATAGCGGTTCCCTGCCACCCAGCCTTATCCTGTTGCTCTAGGCATCTCTTTCACCTGCTTTAGCTCCTTCTGGCATGAGCCTACACGCTATTATGCAGTGTATGTCTCCCACCATCTCTTAGTTCAACAACTTTGGACATTGGAGTTCTACCACATATGACAAGGATTGTACCTGCCTTTCTATCTACCACCTGTTAGTGCATTCCAGAGGCAGAACCACTTTAACTCCAATGCAGCTTGTTAACAATGTTCAGAACAAAGATGTCTTTCTAGTATTGAACCTCTCAGCACAAGCTCATTAGGTTTCTCAGACATTTGTTAAAGATTCCATATGCTGATTATGACTCTCTTCTTTGCTGAAGATTTAAATGTTATAGTGGCTAGTTGGCAGCTTGCAAGTGAGGTTATCCAAGGCGGCCCAGAGAGAATGTGCTGTATAGTTGAAGAAGCAGCACAGTATTGAACGCTGCGATGCTCCCACCATAAATATTGAGAACCAGTATTCACTGAGGCAAGAGGGAAACCAGTGGATGGTGGCAACCATGAGAGGAGAGTGGTTTTAAGGATGGAGAGGTCAGTTATGTCCAATTTGAGTGGAAGACAACGGTGTGACCATTGCTTTCATGATGCAGAGATTACATATGAACTTGGCCAGCACAGTTTCTGCAGTCCTGTAACCAGTGAATTAGGGCAGACATCACATGGTCGTGACGAGTTTCCCTTAGGTGCCTTCATTTAAAACACCAACTCAAACTTCAGCTTTGTTTCAAGTTTAGATGACATAAAAAAATTAGCTTGTATTATTAGCCTTAACAATTTGAAATTGCATTAAGTTTCTCAAAATGAGAAATAAATACCTTGTGCTCTTCAGATACAAATAGTTTCATTTTCATTTCAAAATATGTATTTAATGTTCACTGAGTATGCGTCACTCTCCTAGGTCCTGTGGGAAATTCAGAATAGACAAACTTATTCTGGAATATAAATTTTATCCCTAAAAATCACTGAAATACCTAACTAAAAGGAAACACTGATGCAACAGTAATAAGGTGCTTACTTTGCTGGTCTGAACTTCACTGCCTGGAGCTCGAAGCATGTAGAGAGCTAGAAAGGAAGAGAATGCCCTGGGGTAAGGAAGAAGGGAAGGAGTTTAAAATCTTTTCTGTAACTACCTAATCCTTGTAAGAGTTGGGAAAAAAAAGTAACTGCCAAGTATAAACTGCCTACTATGTGCCAGATGCAAAGGTTGTTGCTTTTTGTGTAGTCTAAATTTATCCTTATAATAAATTTAGGCAGTAACTGATTATTCTCACTTTACAAATGAGGAAACCAAGACTAGAAGAGATAAAGTAACTATAAATGTGGACCAGGCAGAAAGTGGTGAAACCCAGCTCTGTAGCAAAGATACACTAACTTCTGTCACATGTCTATAACAAGTGTTATATTTGTTTACTGACCCTATTTGATTACTGATAATTTGAGTCAGTGTTCACATGGAGACAAAGTCTTTGGGCTTTGAAAATCTTTCTATTACAATACAGTAAACGGTGTTTGTGGAAGTTAAGAAACCTAGGGGAATAATTCAACTCTAATTTTTATTTATGTAATAAACCGTGGCAGTGAATAGCAGTCTGCCTTATTGTGTTTTAAATTGGAAAAGTTTGTAATTGTGTCTTTTAAGAGCAATATATTTAAATTAAAGAGCCATATTGTTAATTATTGTTCATTGATATTTTAAAATGAAGCAATGAACTCTGGATTTAGCTTTCAGAAATTAGTCATTAAATTTAGGAAAAGTTAGTAGGTATGCCTTTTTCTACTTTACACATGAAATCTTTGTTGAATATTCAAAAGAATAAAGTCTTAACAATATAATTTAGTTAATCTTTATGATGGGTATGCTGTAATATCCCATTGTTAAACAGTTAAAAAGTCTGTTAAACAGAATTGCTAAATTTGCTGTTATGCATAAACACCATTGTCTGAATTACTTTAGATAATTTCCTTTGGGTTCATGTTCTTAGAGCAAGAATGAGATCTAATGTTATTTTAGAGTACATCCTTCCTTCAAGCGACATACTAATGTGTGGGTTAAAACAGACACACCTACATATTCACACTTACATAGTTGTTATTCTTGGAAGTTACGTATGCAAAAACATTTTCCTTTAATTTCCTTTATGTTATTAGTGTGGCATAGGAAGAGGAAAAAAACTAAAATTTTCCATTTTCTCATGACTGCTGAGTCTTCTGCCTTTTTCTTTTCTGGCCACTATTCTTGTACTGAATTCCTTACACAACATCTGTGGGAATTGTATAAATGCTCCAGATAAATATACTTTTTGAAATGTATAAATATTTAAATACACTCTAATGTGCATTCTACTCAATTTACTGGCACACTTCAAATTTGCTTTTGCTTCTATGTAGTGACATGAAGTCTTGGAAGTAGGGCTTTTTCCATATGGATCCTAGAGTCAACATGTACCTGCAGTATAACATTGGCATGTTATTAACCTCTGGGTTCTGTAATATGAAGATAATGATGCTTAATTCATTGTTGGGGTTTAGGGAGGTAATGCACAAATGTATGACCACAGCATCTAACGTGCAGTAATCACTCAATAAAGATTAGCCACTAAATGTTGGCCACTATATTTCCTAACTGGAAAATCTATGTGGTAGTTTAAAATGCTTTCAGATAATATGAATGGGTTCCAGTTTGTGGATTTTTTTTTAATTATAAAAATCCCTTTAATTGGTATAGTACTTGAGTGAGATATGCATGAGATATGCATGTACATACGTGTGTTGTGTATGTATGTGGCATGTATCTGTCAAGACTAAACTCTAATGATAAATTAGTTTCAAAATAGTTTATTTCTTTAGTAATAATTGTGGGATATAGGTGGCCAGTTAGAATTTCTTACAGTGTTGCCATCTGGATGATGACTTACTTTATGATCATTATGGTACATGCAGTTTTAAAAAGGAACCTGTGATTTCACAGTATTTAATTTTGACTTACATTTTGGATGCTGCTATACTTCATATATTTCATATAAACACTTGCAGATGGGATATACAGCATTCTTCTGTTTCTAGCAAATCCAAAAGAAGATGTATTTGTATGTATTTGTATATGAATATATTAGGATTTTGCTGTGAAAAATTACATACAAACATAAAAGTGAGTAAAAACAAATATGCATCGGAATGGATGAATTATTTAAAAGAGGAAATTCTTATAACCATCACTGGTCTGAAAAGCTCTAGACAAGTGCATGATCTCCAAGGCTCCTCTGTAACCACAGCCCTCCCTTCCCTCTTCTCCCAATTGCAAAGGAAACATTATATTCATTTGTATGGTAATCACTTCCTTGAATGTTTTACCACAATACAACCTGAAAATGTCTCCCTTAAGGCTATAGATTTGCCAGATTTAAAATTTTGCCTTTGTATAAAGATTTAACTGGGACACAGGTGGATTGAACTTGACATGGTTCATTTTCTCTTATACATGGGCAAGTCTGTGCTTGAAAAGAAATGTCAGCAGGGCCATTTGGAAATAAAACTATAGCTCAGTGGTCAAGAGCACACACTCTACAGCTAGAGAACATGGGTTCAAATGCTGACATTGCTTCAGCAACCCTGAGAAATTTATTCAGGCTCCGTGGAATTTAGGTTTCTCAACTGTAAAATTGGGTGATAATAGTGTTAGCTCATAGAGTTTTTAGGAACATTTAAAAATTAACTTAATTGACTTTGTGAAGTGCTATGAGTTTGTTAAGTAAATAAATACAACAATAGTTGTAATTGTGTTGTTAGCAATAACCCTTGGTTTGCCCAATGTACCCATGGCTTTCTGTTATCTGATATATTCATCAGTCTGTGAAATCACTAAGAGTATATAGTCTGAGAGCCAAATATTTTAATGATAGGATATTTTCAAAAATATTTTAAAATAGCGAGGATGCAATTTTAGCTTCCTAATCTTTTTATCTTCAGCCATTAATGATAAACACTGATAGCTGCTCTTTTGCCACAGAGAGTTTGTATCAATGCTGTTGGCTTGACAATATGCTGTGAAAATCTGTGCCATGCTTCTGTCCTCTTTCTTCTGTACACAGCAGACAGAACTAAACAAAAAAGCATTAATAAAGAATGAATACTTTCCTGGCTCCAGAACACTGTATCCTATTCAGTGTTAGATGGATTCTGAAACTCAGAGAGCCCTTTAATATTTCATTCTGAAAACAAGCTCTAAATTTTGGATGTTATAATTTTGAGGGGTTGTTTTTTTGATAAATAATATGATCAGCACATTGATATGCACAACCATTGTTGATCAGATAGGCATGAGAGAGAGCATGGTGTAACAGAAAGATGTCAAGCGTGGAACTGAGTTTGTTAGGGCTGCCATAGCAAAGTACCACAGATTAGGTGGCTTAAACAATGGAAATTTATTTTCTTACAGTTCTGGAGGGTAAAAATCTGAGATCAAGATTATGAGATCTCACTCCCGGGCTGGTAGATGGCCGTCTTTTCCCCGTGATCTTCATGGGGTCTTCCCTCTTTACATTTTTGCATCCAAATTTTGTGAGTCATATTGGGTTAGGGCCCATCCTAATGACCTCATTTTAAATTGTTTTCTTCTTTAGAGACCCTCTTTCCAAATACAATAATTTTGTTCAGGTACTGTGGTTAGGACTTCAATATATGAATTTTGGGGGACACAATTTGGTTCCAAACACCTGGGTATCAGGATACAATGTTTCTGATT
Source organism: Prionailurus bengalensis (assembly GCF_016509475.1). Taxonomy (NCBI): domain Eukaryota; kingdom Metazoa; phylum Chordata; class Mammalia; order Carnivora; family Felidae; genus Prionailurus; species Prionailurus bengalensis. The sequence goes on along the minus strand of NC_057343.1, from coordinate 148,254,106 downwards.
CAGTTCACCTGTAACAATAAGAGTTTAGTAAGACACTTCACAGGTCTGGTGTGCATAAATGTTCTTCCAGCTGTAGCATATGATTTAGGACAAAATTTATGTAAGCATAAATATCTGGAAAATTAGCATGCATAGAATCGTTCATTAAAGTGATCAATTCTGTGATAAGTGGTAATTCCTTTTTAAAAAGTACTTTTAAGTACACAATTTAATCTATGAATTCCATTCTTTTTTTAAAAAAATCAGGAAATAGTGGAAAACAAGTTTTTGTCTTCAATAAATACCCCAAATCCTTGTTTTTTTTTCTCTGTTAAAAGTTTGACATACTCTGGAAGAGCACTGTCAAATTCAACTTTCTCTGATGATGAAAATATTCTGTAGCCTATGCATATAATAAGATAGGCAGCCTTAGGGCAAATTGAGCATTTAAATGTGGTTAGTGTGGGGCACCTGGGTGGCTCAGTTGGTTAAGCATCTGACTGTAGATTTCAAGCTCAGGTCATGATGCCACAGTTCCTGGGTTCAAGCCCTGCATCAGGCTTTGTGCTGGCAGTGCAGAGCCCCCTTGGGATTCTCTCTGTCTGTCTCTCTCTCAAAATTAATTAATTAAAAAAATAAATGTGGTTAGTGTGACTGAAGAACTGAATATATACTTGTGATTTTATTTTTAACTTTAAATTTATATAGTCACTGTGGCTAGTAACACTACACTGAGCAGTAAAGTTCTAGTACATTTTCTGAGTTTTTTGTTGTTTCTGTTGTTAAGCAATATCTTGGTAAACCTATTGCTATATGTGTGTTTTGTTTTGTTTTTTTATATATGCACGAAGGGGACCATAAAATATAACAACGTTTTCTATACGTTTTATGCTGTACAGTTTTTCAATTATTGTTTTCTTTACACCCGGGCTTTGTGTTATGTGTATACATGACAATTTTGTAACTTCTTGGCTGCTTTTGATTTACTTTATAACCATTGTGTAGATTTTTGTCTAAAATCCATTTTGGTTTGATATTTATGTTTCTATTGCTTTTCATTAAGTGGAATAGCTTTGTTATATGCCATCACTCTGTTTTCTATATTTCATGGTTGTTTCACTTTAAATAAATCTTTTGAAAAGGACATATACATGGATTTTCAAATATTCAACCTGATAACCTCTACCTCTGTCTTCAAAAGTTAATTTATCCCTTTGTTCAAGTATTCTTTAAATATATTCAGGCAAGCCAGTTGTGTGTGCTTGTGTGTGTGTGTGTGTGTACATGACTAAAACATAATTAAATGTCTCAATATAATTTAGATAATATTCTGGTGAAAATAATGAAAATAAATTTAGTAAGTAGAAATAGTAACTCTTTTTGTAAAATGTTTATTTATTTATTTTGAGAGAGAGACAGGGAGCTAGCAGGGAAGGGGCAGAGAAAGAGGGAGATAGAGAATCCCAAGCAGGCTCCATGCTGCCAGTACAGAACCCCAGGCAGGGCTCGAACTCACCAGCCATGAGATCATGACCTGAGCCAAAACCGAGAGTTGGATGTTTAACCGACTAAACCATGCAGGCGCTCCAGAAACAGTAACTCTTAATTGATTTAGCTGAATATAAAGCTATGAGCCCTTTTCTCTCTTTAGCTCTGTTCAATTCTATAAGCAGTTCCTGAGTAATTTGCAAGATTCTAAATGTCACATATCCTCACTGTTGAATAGACAATACCTTGCAGTTTTGTTGTTGTTGTTGTTGTTCCATATTAAAACTATAAGTTGGATTATCAAGCAGATTATAATATGAGCAAACTCTTTTGGCTATAATGTTCTATTGTAGAGAATATTTTAGCTTAAATACTGTAGTCACAGTAAAGCCAAAATAGTAAGCATTCAGCAAGCAGTCTGTTCAGGGATTGAAACTGAGATGCTTAAAATAGCATAGATATTCAATATCTTAAGTATTACAGATGCTATATGTCCAGATGGGACTCCCAGACACCAGACTCTAAAATGGAGATCTGCATGTAGGAAGAGCATTTCCAGGGATTAAGAGAAGAAGAAATAGGCAGAAGGAGAGATTGACCATGGCAAGGTTATAAAAGAGGTCTCAGACATGGGCAGCTCTGAAGCTGGGATGGCCCTTCCATGTTGTGTGGCATTGAAGCCAGGGCCTGCACTTTTGTACTCCAGCATCAACCCTGTGGGCTTTCCTAAGGGAGGGAGTGCAATCTCCAGTGAGGCAGCTCCCTTGGCCAGGACAGTTACTGAGGAGGAATTAACTTTTGAGCTTTCCAGAGCCAGTATTCCCAAATGGGGAAAAATGAATGCTTTGTTCCTGAAGAAAGATTTCAGTGGCCCACCAATAGATTTTCTACAATATGTTAATTAGAAGGCACGAAGAGTTTGTTTTTAATTCTTCTTATTAGGCAGAGGCATAATAAAATGACATTACTTATTATGGATATTTAGGATGTTTATCTGGAAGTGTATACAATTCATATATTAAGGTTTTCATTTCTTCAATATATTTTAGTGCTTAAGCAGTTTCTTAAGAGTTGGAGGTATCTGAAATTATTACTACTTACTTCAGTAAACTATTTGCTTCTGGTAAAGAAATAATGTTTGAAAGAATAGCTGGAGAGATTAGTCAGAGTAATGGAAAGATGAAAAAGGAGTGAATGCTATTTTGGGAGAGGAAATTTTTTCCTATCCTTTAATGTTCTTCTCACTGGTCTGAGAATTAAATTGACATTAGGCAGATTAATAGGAGTAAGTCAAAATTAATTACATACCTACAGGGGATTCACATAAACCAGAGAGATTCCAAAGACAGGCAAAATGAGGTATATATTCTTGAGTAAGGAGAAGGAGGTAGGAGTCTGAAGCTTCAATGGGAAGGAAGGCGATTGATAGGAAGAATGGAAAGAGTAAATGTTTGGCAAACAAATGTTTGCAGAGCCATTGAAAAACAATGGGAGACAGGGAAGACTTTGATCTTCCCTGTCTTACACACCTAGTTCATATTATACTAGAATTCTCTATGGTAACAGCATCTTTCCTGGGACAGGTCCTCTGTCTAAAATTTTTTAGGCAGTTGGGGAAGGCAAAGAAAAGAACTTTTGGATTCTTCGTTTCTTAAAAATAATCAGCCTAAAATAATCCTAAAAGAGCCACACTTTCAACTGGTAAATTTTGCTTAAGAAGAAAGTGTTCTAAGATTCAGAGAGTGGTCAACCGTGTCAGTTGCTGGCAGAAAGTCAGGTGCGCTAAGGGGTATGGAATACCCACTAGATTTACAACCAAGTGGCCTTTGGTTCCTGGAACAGACAAAAGTTTGTAAGGAGTGAAAGAGTGACTGAATGAATCACGGGGAGAAAATGTATTTGACATGAGCATGTGTCAGCATGTACTTGCCAGAAAGAGCTTATTGAAGAGAAAATTGAAAAATAAAGAATTAGAGGATGTCATCTCTCACCCTTGAAAAGGTGGGAAAGGGTATGTTCTGGAAAGAAGACAGTGTACAAAACTCAAGCAGCAATTTGCTTACTTAATCAAGCTTTTTTTTTTTTAATTTAAAGGAAGAAAAAATTAACAAAACATTCTATTATTGTTAATGGCTAAGTTTAAGTAAATTCATTTAGATAAAGTAACAGAATGTTAAGTATATATACAACCAAAAGCCAAACTTACATTGTGGAACTTATTCTATTTGTTTGTTTGTTTTTATATGCCTAGCTCCATTTAGAAATCTAGAGGGTTTAGGGGTGCCTGGGTGGCTCAGTAGGTTTAGCATCCGACTTTGGCTCAAGTCATGATCTCCCGGATTGCGACTTCAAGCCCTGTGTCGGGCTCTGTACTGACAGCTCAGAGCCTGTACCCTGTTTTGGATTCCATGTCTCCATCTTTCTCTGCCCCCTCCCGGCTTGTGCTCTGTCTCTCTGTCTCTCAAAAATAAATAAACATTAAAAAAAAAAAAAAGAAGAAAGAAAGAAATCTAAAGGATGTAAAGTGTTAAATTTAACAGTTTTCCTGGAAAAAAAAAAAACAGAAACATTGTAAAATGTGGCATTTCAGGATAGGCAGGGATTATATGTGTTATAATATATACTATATATTTCACTGACCCATGTAACTTTGATTAAAAAACTAAATAATATTCTAGAGCACCTATTATATGTTGACTCTGTTCTAATCATGAATATAGCAGAAAACAAAAACAAAAATAAAAAACCAAACTCAGATAAAAAAAACTAAGTTTATGAGGATTTGTTCTAGTGGAAAAGAGAGACAATAAACAAGATATTTAAGTAAAATTTGTACTATGATATTTAGTGATAGTACTATGAAGGAAGTGTCAAGATTTGGGTGCAACTACAATTCAAGTTCAAGAGTCAGGGGGGGCCTTTCTGAGAAGGTAATATCTGAATAAAGACCTATTAATATGGCAGGGATACAGGCCTTGCTGTGCTTGGATCAAGGGCATTCCAAATGGAGCAAAGTGTTTTAGATGCAAAAATCCTGAAGTAAAATACATGGATGAAATATTTGACAAATCAACAGGGGCCTATGACCTGGAGTTGACTGAGCAATGGAGATGAGATCACAGATAACAGGAAGCTGGGAAACCATTGGATTATGGCTGATATTTAGTTCGTATGTGTGATACTGTGATTTATAATAAGAAATATATATTTAGTTTTTGTCCTATTTCTGGACAGAGCTCCTAAAACTCTTGAAATTTCCTGTGATAAGAACAATGTAGGTGTCTTTTGTTATGTTAATGAGGTGACCTCTGGAAAGACCTTAGGTAACCTAAGGTTTGATACTGGTTGTCAGGGTAACCAAGCTTGTGATTGTAGATTTGGAACTTTTAGTCCCAACCTCCTGGTCTCTGGGGAGAGATGAGGCGCTGAAGGTTGAATCACTGGTCAGTGACCAATGATTTAGTCAGTCTTGACTATCCTGTGTAACAAAGCTTTCATAAAAAACCCAAAAGTCTGGAGAGCTTCTGGCTTAGTGAACACATGGAGACTTGGGGAGAATGTCCCACTGGGAGAGGGTATGGAAGCTCCATGTCCTTTCCCCATACCTTACCCTATGTTTCTCTTCTAACTGGTTGTCCTGAATTATATCCTTAGCAAGTTAAATGTTTCTCTTGAGTTCTCTGAGCTGCTCTAGCAAATTAATGAAACCTAAGAGTGGGGGGGGGGGTTGGAACCTCTGATCTATAGTCAGTCAGGCAGAAACATAGGTGACAACAGGTCTGACATGCGTGTAGAGGAGTAGTCTGATAGGATTGAACCTTTAATCTGCTGGATCTGATGCTGTGCCCAGAATTACACATCAGAATTCATGTCACAATTACAGTGACTTGAATTATAGGATGCCCAGCTGGTGTTGGGAATTGCTTATTGGTATTGGGAAAACTCCCTTTCCCCCAGAACACACCCACAGCAGAACTGGGTGTTGGAATCACTTCAGTAGGTACTGGTCCAGTCTTATAAGGTTGATGCTGGCGTCCATTGCAACCCAACAGGACTGCATTATACTCCCTGCTAAAGTTTTCAAATATCATCCTGACACTGAGAATTATGAACAGAGGGATAACATGATCTGACATGTTTTAACAAAATCACTCTTGCTGACATGTGAGAAAATACAGGAAAGGGCCAGGGTGAAAGGAAAGAAACCAGTTAGGAGGTTATTGCAATAATCCAGGCAAAAGATGATTATGGATTGATTTTGAGTGTTAGCAGTGGAAGGGGGAGACACAGATTCTGGCTGTAATTTGAAGAGAGAGCCAATAGGAACTGCTGACAGAGAGGATGTGCTTATGAAAGTAAGTAATGAGTCACGAATGCCTCTGAGGCTTTTGGCCTGAACAACTGGAAGAATGAAGTTGACGTTAACTGAGATCAGAAAGACAGCAGGAAAAGTAGGTTTGAGGGAGATGATCAGGAGCCTGGACATGTTAAATTCAAGATGCCCATTAGTCATCCAAGTGAGTTTATAATTATAAGTCTGGGGTTTGAGGAATTATATCAGGTTGGAGGTAAAAATGTTACGAGTCATTAGTCGCTAGGTTGTGTTTAAAGCCAGGAGACTGGATGAAATCACAAAGGGAGAGACTATAGATAGAAAAAACTAGAGGTCAGAGAGCTGAGCCCTGGAGCATTCTAAAATTAGGAGTTGGAGAGGAAGAGGAAGAGCCTGCAAAGAAGGAACAGCCAGAGAAGTAGGAGCAAAACCAGAGGAAAGAAGGGTATTGGAACTAAGTGGAGAAAATAGTTTACAGAGGAGGCAGTGCTGAACTGTGTCAAATGCTGCTCATCGCCAAGTGGGGTGAGAACTAAGAATTGACCAGTTGCATTATTGCAGCAATGTTTTTAGTTTCAAAGGGTTTACTACATTCTCCCACATGACCATGTAAAAACCAGGCCTGTGTGTGTGTGGGTCCTGCTAGACACAGAAATTCTTGCATTTTAATCCCTATTCATTAAGCTTGTATAATTTTATTGATTAATTTAAAAACTTAACCGGAATTCCAACAGCATTGGAAATCATTTGACAAATATTTACATGGCAATCTGACCTCCAAACTTAATATCCCAATTATTCAGAATCTAAAGAGCATTATTGTTTTCTTCATTTTTCTTCAGTTCAGTTCTGCTAATGATGATTTAAAGATATGCCACAGAGGGGCACCTGGGTGGCTCGGTCGGTTAAGCGTCTAACTTCAGCTCAGGTCATGATCTCACAGTTTGAGTTCGCCCCGCTTTGGGCTCTGTGCTGATAGTGCAGAGCCTGGAGCCGGCTTCTGATTCTGTGTCTCCCTATCTCTCTGCTCCTCCCCTGTTCTCGTTCTCTCTCTCTCTTTCTCTCTCTCTCTCAAAATAAATAAAGATTAAAAAAAATAAAAAATAAAGATATGCCACAGAGAAGACCAACACCTTTAAAAATCAAACACCAACATCTTACATTGTTAATAAGTTTTCTTTTTAAAAATAATCTCACATACCAAACTATTTCCAAAACTAAGCTCTCATTCTTTTTTTTTTTTTTACTTTTTAATATTTATTTATTTTTGAGAGAGAGAGAGACAGACAGCAAGAAAGGAAAGGGCAGAGAGAGAGGGAGACAAGAGAATCTGAAGCAGGCTCGAGGCTGTGACCTGTCAGCACAGAGCCTGACACGGGGCTTGAACTCATGAACTGGGAGACCATGACCCGAACAGAAGTTGGATGCTCAACCTATGGAGCCACCCAGGTGCCCCTAAACTCTCATTCTTGTATAAAGGATCAAAATAGCACATTTTTCCTTAGAAAGTATATTATTGTATATACCTTGTAGAAATAAGGTAAGTTAATAAATACAGGCTTAAATCAGTAGAACTCTACATTTTATAAAACATAAGCATATGTTACATCATTCAACAGTATTATGTAAATCATCACCAACCAAAATTCTGTATCTCTTATTATATGGCTGCCTTCCTTTCTCATTAGCAGGAATAATCCTTGGTCACAGATATCTTAGGTAGAGAGTTGTTTTCAGAAGAGCACTAATAAAATGTTATCTATAATCCTCTCTAGCTCTCTGCACTAGTATGTCTGAAACACTGTGTGCATGGCTTCCAGGGTGGGTAGAGTTTCCAAAGTTCATGCTAAAACCCCAGTGGAGAGAGCACCCAGCTATAGTCTGCCCCACTGGGAACCCTGAACACTGAACAGCTGAGGCTCAGCCTAATTGATTTTAACCTGAAGTGCAGACCCTGTTTTATGAAGGCAGGAGAAAAAGCATGAATAGAGAAAGCATTGTATCTGAAATCATCAGAAAGAACAAATAGGTTCTACATTATTCTGTATATTATTATGTTGCCCTTGTAACCTAGTAAGTTATAAAATTTGCAAAAAGGACAATAAAGACCCCCTTAAAAAAAGGATCCAACTAAATGTGTAATATTGTGGATCACTGGCTTATGTTTATCAAAATAAATCAAGCACACCAAGAGTAGAGGCTAAATATAATGTCTTGATCCATAGTGTGGCTGTCTTCTGAATTCTTTCAGTATAGGCTTGATAAGACTTTAAGCACTTCATATCAGCCTGTACTGCAAGATATATTGCTGAATAGTTTTTTCTATACCTTAAGGAGTATTTTATTTGTTGTTTCCCATTAATAAATCTTCTGTTCTTTCATGTGAATATCTAGGTCTTTAAAAAAAAATTAAGGATAGACTATTATTCCTTAGTAGCCCTTCCTTCTAAAAATACAACATGGAGAGAGTGCAGCAAGCTAAAACACACATCAGTTTTTGTGAAAATACATGATATCACAGAATTAAAAACATTTTTAATATCCTCAACTGCAGTCTACTGCCTGTGCTATTCTCGGGAGAGCTTGGTGCACAAAGCAAACCTCAAGAATATTTATGCAGTCTGACTATAGAGTTCACAGTAAGCCTAAAGCTAAAGCAAGAATTTAAAGATCCAGGACAAGAGTTTCATTTTAGGGAAATCCATGGAAAAAATTCCCATGGAATCACAGAGATTCTGGCTGCCAGTAATTATGTTCAAACAGGTAAAAAAGAACTTAGTCTATAATATACTTTCAATTTTGTGCTCTCCCTATTTCCATATAAAGTAATGGCACTGAAATTAATCAGTGCCCCTGGAACCCTCATGCCACTGAGAGAACAGCCACCCTGGCACTTTTCCTGTAAAGGCTTTCTCTCTGAGGCCTTCCACAGTCCATCACTTCCCTTCATTAAATCCATGGCAAAAGCAGTGGCTATCATTGCAAGTGCAGTCATGCATACCAAGTATGTCCAAACATTTGAGAAGCTAACATAGAATTTATTTTCAGCAACCTAGAAGCGTCCATCTAACCTAAGACTATCTTTTCATTATGGTTTCCTTATATATTGTCCCAGGTAATATGAACAACATTAATTTTTTAATATTGTAAAGACAAAGTGTTTTTGGCTCATTCACCTGCCTAGTTATTGCATACCTACTATGTGCCAGATGCTGACCTAGGCACAAGGGATGCAAAGCCCTCAAGACATGGTCACTGCTTTGTAATCAGCAATGCTCCTATTTATGTATGTATGTATGTATGTATGTATGTATGTATGTATTTGAGAGAGAGAGAGGGAGAGAAAGAGAGAGAGAGAGGCAATAGAAGAAATGGGAGAGAGAATCTTAACCAGGTTCCTTGCTCAGCATGGAGCCCAGTGTGGGGCTCAATCCCACCAACCATGAGATCAAGACCTGAGCTGAAATCAAGAGCCAGATGTATAACTGAGCCACCCAGGCACCCTGGTTAGAACACTTAAACTTAGTTTAAATTAATGGTAGTATTTTGTCATTAAGCTTTTTCTTAACATTAAAAGTGTTCTTTTAAAACTCAGATTATGTGAATATTTATTATTTTTTGGCATTTAAAAGGGGCCCACTTATTCAGATATGTTTTAATTTACTGTTACACAGACTTATGTATATAGTTTAACTATACTTTCATCATAGTGCTGTTAAACACAGATTCCCTTACCTATACCTTTAGGACCATTCTTGTAGATATCGACTTCTTGTGACAGTTGTTTGGTTTGTTAAACTAAATTTCAACCCATCACAGAGGTTTCTCGCGTACACAGAATGTCACTGAAAATAATAGTTTTTATAGATTTTTTTCCCTTTGTTTTCTGGATGGTAACTGATACTTAGCTACAAATCAAAAAATATATCTTTCAGGAAGGAACAGGACAGTGTTTTCTTAGTTGTACTGGTAACAAAGGTAGCATTACAACAATGAGCTGTGGCATCTGTTTCCAATTATGCTCTTTGGTCTGAATTCTTCAAGACTTTTGTTTTTATTGCAGTGCTCTTAATTGTGATGTTAGGACAAAACTATTTAACACTTTCAGAAGTTAAAAATGATTGTTCTATCAGGCAGAAACATTTCTTAGAGCAACAAAAGAGGACAAGCAACAAAATAGCCCTAAGACTACTTTCCTTAATAATGGCCATCTCATGAGATTCATTATAATCAATTCTTACAGCAAGCAGTTTTTTAATGTGATGATGGTACTGTGTGCCATTCTAGGTGCTGGCAATAAAGTGATGAAGGATAGACATTTGTCCTCGAAGATTTTGTGACCCAGTGAGGAAGGACCAGTAAACAGAATGAATGCTTGGGTATGGTAGCAGTGTCATAGGACACATGCCATGGGGGTTTGGGGAGGAGTAACTTCACCAGAAACAGATGTGGAATGAGTGTGGGGAAGGAAGCTGGGACTTGGGAAGGTCAGTTCATAGGTAAGAAATGAAGACTGAAAAGGAGGAGGGCGGGGATTCTTGGCAAAGAGAGCGTCAACAGTACAGAAGTTTGACAATGATGTTAGGAGTGGGGATGGAGGGGAGTAGATTCCAGGGTAACTTAGGAGGTAGAATACAGAACGTTTTTGCTGATGAGGATGCTGGCGATGAGGGACAAGCACACGTCTGTCCTTGCCTTGTGCAAGTGAATGAGTTGTTGTGCTCTTCACTGAAGAATCAAGTTTTAGGAATCATTAAAGGGAACATACATTCAATTTTGAATATAATCAACCTGTGGTGCTATAGACATATCTAAATTGAGATAACCAGTTGACAAAGAAGACAAAGAAAAACTGTCCAGAGAAGTAAGAAGAAAACTAGAAATATATTCTAGGAAACTAAGAATATACGTAAAAGGTGTGTTTGCCAAAGACAGAATGCTCCATGTTGCTGAATGATGATGAGGCATTGAGAAAGATTAGTGAATTACAAGTAGTAGTTCAGAATGTCCAGAAATGTGAACAAGAATTTGTGTGTAATTCTAAATAATTGATATTTTCCTTTTAAAGTACATGGTGCACCCTGAAGGCTTAAGCTGTAACCTGATTTAGTTTAACATGGCCTTTGAAGGAAAACTTGCGGCCATACTTAGGTTTAAAAGTAGGATATAAGCCATACAGAGAAAGACAGATACCATATGTTTTCACTCTTATGTGGATCCTGAGAAACTTAACAGAAACCCATGGGGGAGGGGAAGGAAAAAAAAAAAAGAGGTTCGAGTGGGAGAGAGCCAAAACATAAGAGACTCTTAAAAACTGAGAACAAACTGAGGGTTGATGGGGGGTGGGAGGGCGGGGAGGGCGGGTGATGGGTATTGAGGAGGGCACCTTTTGGGATGAGCACTGGGTGTTTTATGGAAACCAATTTGACAATAAATTTCATATATTGAAAAAATAAAAAAAATAAAAAAATAAAATAGGAGACCTTAATGGAGCACCGGGGTGGCTCAGTCAGTTAAGTGTCCAACTCTTCATTTTGGCTCAGGTCATGATCTCACAGTTGGTGGGATTGAGGGAAGGGTATGCGCTGACAGTGAGGAATGAGGAACCTGCTTGGATTTTCTCTCTCCTCTCTGCCCCTCCCTGGCGCACTCTCTCTGTCTCTGTCTCTGTCTCTGTGTCTCTCTCTCTCTCTCAAAATAAATAAATTAACACTTAAAAAAATAAGTAAAAGTAGGAGACCTTGAAGATTCCCCAGGAAAAAAATTATCTTAGTTTTTTCTTATAAAGTGGAGTTAAGATGAAGAAAATTGTTTATTTAAAAAGAGAGCAGTCATTCATGTTGAAAATTACAACCATGTTGTAATTCTTACAACATAAACACGAATAGTTAACTGATCTTATAATTATTATAATGATTATCACCATGATGTTATAATTATTATATCATCAGCAGCCATTTATTAAATACCCATATGAGATCGCATAATTGGGAAGAAACTGTAACCTTGCTTAGCAGACATTTATAGTCACTTTTTAATATGGTTCTTATACTTTATATTTGCTCTTATAATTGAATACTGAACATTGCAGCCCAATGCAGACTTTTACCAGCTTCTCTTCTCTCTCAGTGACATGTTGGTTTAAAAAAATAAGAATAATCAATAGCCATTTACTTGTATCCATTTATTTTTCCTGCATGACACTTGATTAGGTAATTTCAAGAACAAATTCATTGATATAGCTGATATGCACTAGTTTTTCAATAAGTATATGAAACAGACTGAAACCAATATAATGGAGAGTTAGTCATTGAATATCAATATTGGATGCTTAACTACAGATGTCAATTTCCTCAAATAAACAGAAGAAAACTTAAGAGTAATCAGGGAAATGCAAACTAAACTAGTGATATGATACTATGTCAATCAATTCACAGAGAATTAAAAGCTAAACAGCACGAAGTGTTGCCACAATGCAGAGTGGTGGAGACCCGCACACTGATGGTGGGATATAAGTAGGTGCCACTGCTTGGAAGAGTGAGTTGAAAATAGTTTAGTAAATGCATATCATTTGACCCAGTAACTCTACCTGTAGGTATATATCCTAAGTTTTGCATAGTTTATAAGGAGAAACATACTAAAATGTAATGGCAAGACAAAAAGCAAAACAGGACAAACTTACATCCTATAGAACCATATACAGAAGAACAGGTAAATAATGTATACTGTATTTATACAATAGACTGCTATCAGGCAATTAAAATGTACAAATTGGAGTTTTGTGTGTAAATATGTATAAACTTCAAAAACAGCTTCTGAGAAAAAAGAAAAATGTGGAAGGATACATTCAGTATAATACTGTCCATAAAGGTTAGAGGGTACAATAAAACTCTAGATTTGTATGGATCTATACTTCTGTAGTAAAAGCATAAATCATGTATTAAAATGATAGATATTAAAATTATTTAGTGGTTTCCTCTGCAGAATATGCAAGAGAAAGGAATGGAATCAGGAGGGATGAGGACAGACTTACAACTATGCTTTTACTGTTTTTGCTTTAAAAAGATGAAACAAAATGCTAAAATTTGGCAAAGTTAGGTGGTAGATACATGTTAGGTTCGTTATTTTAATCTTCACACTTCTCTGTTTTCTTGAAATATTTCATAATTTGAAAATAAGTACTTGGATTGCCTGTGGTAACCATTTATTAGCAGAGCCAGCATTAGGGAGTCTGGTTGTGATAACCAGCAGAGAACAAACCGGAGTCAAGTGTGTACATACAATTGCCCATGCAGAAAAACACCAAGTGTGCATTTGCCATTTCCACACTGTGATCACAGATGTCACCCACAAATCATATTAACAGCGAACATTTTTTAAAGCACTGATTAGATACTTTGCTGAGGGTTTTATGTGGATGATGGCATTAGGATAAGATGAATATAAGAGCCATGTTAAAGTGAGATCTAAAATGGTTAGAGTGTACTGCCCATTACTGAAAGGGAATATGGGTTGCAAAAGGCATTCAAAAACAAATGAATGATATGTTTGTGAATGAAATGATATCAAACAAGGTATAGCCCATCCTCTTCTATTTGTAGTCAAATTATTTTTTCCACTTTAAGCTGATTTAGATGGTAGCCTATTCATAAAATATCTGAACTCTTGAAGGTCACATTTAAATTCTGTTGATCACAGCGAAGGTAAGAAATCAAATTTAGTGAGACTAAACTGATGAGAAAAAAGTAACATAGGACACTGTGGAAAGCAAACCAGATCCCTTCCACAGATCATGGAAAGTTAGTAGTTGATGACGATAGTTATCATTTATTGAACACTAACTATGTGCCGGTCACTGTTGAGGGCTTTGCAAACATTAATTCATCTGACTTTCATAATGACCTTGAAAAGAACGAGTGATTTTAAGTGATTTTCCCAAGTTCACAAAACTAGTCTGTAATGAGGACAGAATTCCAGGGCTCACATTCTTACCACAATATAGTGCTGATAGTCACAGTGTGAAAAAGTGATAGAAAAAAAAAATTTCAGGTAGTATCTCACCAGTGAAGAAAAGATATCATCATTGATAGTCATAAGAATATGGTCTACCAAGAAAAACTTATACAGACAAGTAGAATAATAACAGAAAACATTGTAGAGAAATTGAACCATTAGAATATACTATTAAAATAGCAGCCACCATTGAATGAGCGCTTGCTAGATGATCACTGTCTAATCTAATGATATCAGTTTCAAGGAGATGAACCTGAACTCTAGAGAAATTATTGAATTGATGCGATGTTATACATCTCATACTTCGTGTAGCTGTCATTTCAACATAGGTGTGTGGACTCCAGATCCATCCTTGTATCACCCCATATACTACTTGGACATTCATGTCTTATGGTTTCTGGTAGGATTACTCTGAGTTGCTATTGTTAATCTCATTATATTTCTAAATAACACCCCTTATGGGCTCCTGGGTAGCTCAGTCAGTTGACCATAAGACTCTTGATTTTTGGCTCAAGTCATGATTCCAGGGTCATGGGATTGAGCCTTGCATCAGGCTCCATGCTGAGTGTGGAGCCTGCTTGAGATTCTCTCTCTCTCTCTTTCTCTCTCTCTCTCTCTCTCTCTCACTTCATCTGCCCCTTTCCCAACTCACACTCTCTCACTCTTTCAAAAAAAAAAAAACATGACACCCCTTACTACTCAGTAAAGGTGAAGTAAAGGGAAGAACCAAGAAGGACATGAGTCCTGATTACAAGGAAACAGTTCTTTGCTGAGGATTTTATAGAGAGCGAAAATACAAAACACATTTTGCCTTTCTCTCACTCAGCTATTGTCCTCCAGTGATACAAGTCACGTGGGAAGGATCAAAAGCATTGTGGCCAAAGCGTCAAGCACCATAAAGCAATAGAAATATGCAGCTTTCAGACTTCTCTGAAAACTGGATAGCATCAGTTCTTGAGCAGTGGTACATTAAATAGCAGGAAAGGAACCCCAGGGATTAAGTACTGGTGTGTGTCAGTGCACTGGCAATGAAAGAATGCTCATCTTAATATGGAATTCCTAAGTATCAGGGGATAATGGGCAGCAATAGAGTATTCAAACAATTTTGGAATAGGAGCTGGAAAAGAGCAGGTGTCAGCAGAGCAGACGGGAGAACTATCTGAAAGAAGCTTCAGCCCTGTGATTTTGCTATGGGCAGCAGGTCACAGGAGTAATAAGGAGAACAAGATAGAGCACTAGGGAGGGGCAAAGCTCCTTTCAGACCAGAGCGAGCATCCATCCCAAATAAACCGGAGAGACAGTGTTACGAACACAGAAGTGTTCTACTAGTAGTAGCTCTGACTACAAATAAAGAAAGGAACAGTTCTAAGATATGCACAGTATAGCATAATCTGTTCATAAAGCATCAGCCATTGTAGGTTTAGCAGTACACAGTGATAGTAATCTCTGTAAATACAATTGCATACAAATAAAGAATGCATAAGTAGAATGCAGATTGCAGTCTTTATGCTAATCTACATAGCAGGAGTTTTAAAGAAAATAGAAGAAAACAATTTTTAGCATGTTGGTGGGATGCTGGGGGAACTCTTCTAGGGGAAGTATAGGTTTTTTTTTTTTTATTGATAGAGTTTACTAACAGTTAAGACAGTGTTTTGATGTGATTACACCACGTATATTTAAATTATTTCCTCTCACTCAAGGGACTTGGACTTAATAACCTTTATTCTAACACAGGATTTGAATAATCTTTCTTTCACGAAAGGGGAAGGGAAGAATTGAATTTATAACTATTGAATAACTTTTATGCACCAGGAACTGTGCTAGTTGCTTTATATACATTATTCTGATGTCCCAGTTAAGTTTCCCAATTTAAGAGAGAAAAAGAAACTGAGGCAGAGAGGGTCTTACCAAAGTGACAAGGCTAAAAGTAGTAGAACTGGGATGGGAAGAGGTTGAACTGGCTCCTATAGCCAATAGCCCTTGACTTGTACAACACTGTCCTTTGCATGTTCTCCAAAACAGCAGGGAACCTGGGTGGGACCATTTTTAGCCGCTTTCTGTCAGTAATGCTAAGGAGAACATAGGGAGAAAGGCAGGGAATCCCTGCTCCTCTGGAGAGGATTCAGCCAATCTGCATTTACTTATGCAAACTCACTTGTGCAAGGCAAATGGGTTATACGCTGACAGCCCACACTTTGTGTTTTCATTCTGTGAAGAATTTCGTTCTCTTCAAGATAAGGTTGGCATCTAAGAAGTAACGGTGGACCCACGGATATGTTAATGGTTCCTTTTCTCACTCCTGGGGGCATCAGACAGTTTTCCTGTGATTCCTACACCTGACATACTTTGGGACACATGGTAGATGCCCAGTATGTTGATTTGCATTAAAAGTATGAAAACAACATCAGTTTTCAGCCATTTCTGTGCAAGTTTATGACATTGAGGAAGTAATTTTGCCCATCTGATTCTATAGAAGTCCAGATCAGTTTTGAGCCCCTATTTTGTGCCAAGATTGATGCAAGAAACACAAATAGACTCAATCCATATGCTCAAGTGGATATGCTGTATTTAGTACCAGAAGCAGCGGTTTAAATGAATGAAATGCACTGCGAAACCCACAAGAGGGACACACACCCTGTTATATTATGCTTCCACTCTTTTGCATTTGTTGCACAGATCCTTCTCTTTCCATCCACTCTTGTTTCACAAACTCCGTTCATCCTTAAGATCATTTACAGACGTTTGCTTTTAGGTGTGTTTGCCTATAGCTTTTCTGTCTATATAATAGAGCCAACCATCTAGACTGTCATTGATATGGGCCATTGAAGGGAAAACACATTTGTATAACTGCTTTCAGTTATTTGGGGAAATATGCTACACACAAACAGGTATTATTAGGATTCTAGTCACACTGATGAAGACATTGAAAGGTTGAGTCTTCAGGGACAGTACTTCAGAGGATTAGTACTAAGAGAAGGGCATACATTGTTTCTAATAACTACATGGTAATGTGAATTAACTTTCAAAGTTAGGGGTTCCATTCTGTGCATTGAAACTCATTTCTACATTAAAAGAGTCTGTTTTGATTTCATTTTTGTTCAAAGTTTTGAGAAGTAAAAGATATTACAAGGCCCCCGTATAAATAGTAGAAAAAACACCTATGATGTTGTAAATTGCTATTTCACTGTGTGAGGCACAGGTAGGTGCTTATGAACAGCATATTGAATGAATTAATGGATGAAAAAATCGTGATAGTCATACTGAACTATATTTTATGAAATGTTAAGAAGTACAATATAGATATTTCAAATTGCAGTCTTAATGACTTTAGTCACTACGTATTTGAAGGTGAAGGTAAATGCATAGTAACATTTTTATAAAGAAATATGATTCTTTAAGATAAAATAGCAAATAATTAAAATTTTAATTAAGCAAAAAGTGACATGAGCTTTTTAATTTTGAAACTTACTTTACACAGTGGTTTACTTTATAGAACAGGATTAAGACTAGTGGTGGTAATGGACCAAGGTTAGAGAATAACAAAGTTGTAATTTTTATAGGTACTGTGTGTAAAAAATTTAAATGGCTAAAAAGGTACCTGATTCAGTTTTTTTATTCTTAGAATGTGCTATGTAAAACCAATTTTACTTGACTTTTATGTAAGGTCAAGAGGTATATCAGCAGAATAATGCCACAGAGGAAATGAAGATAGCAGTAAACAAAATAAAGAGATCAAAAGCAAATAAATTAGTGTTGGCAGATTATGAGGAAAAGGATTACAAAATGATAGAAGAGTAATTGAAGCACAGTGAGAGATTAAGAAAATGGGGAGAATTAACAACCAGAGCTGAGAATTCTGAGGACATACCTTGAATTCATGTCGAAAATCTATAAGCAAGGGGATGTAAATATTTTCTAGAATTTGTCTGACTGTAACTTTAGTGACGCTTTTACACTGTAATCTTCCAAAACTGGATTAGAACTAGGGAGCCATATTTCTTCCTTGGGGATTCCCTGGATAACTTTATGCACATGACCAGTTTTGCGCAGAGACACATATGAATAAGCACCCAACAAAGGAGATGATGTACAGTAGGATGAGGTGGCAGAGGACCAGGCTGTAGGCACCCAGACATGTGCTTAAAAGGAAAACAGCAGATGAGTTGTGGCTGGCTTTAAAAGATGCAGAGCAGTAAGAAAATGAGATCCCACTAATATAAGGGGAAAACTTACCAAATATTCATGCATGAAAAATGTTAACTAGGAAAACTCCCTGCAGCAAATATATAAATCCAATGAATAAAAAGTAGTTCAGTCTTGCCGTAATGAGGCCCTGAGCTAGTATTAATAGTACTATTTGACAAGAAAAATGTTGATGCTTAAGGTTTACTTTTACTTTTGTACCTATCAGATCTCTGGCTTTGAAAATGCATTTGTCAAAATCATTCACTACCTCCCTCTAGGGACTCAGTTAACATATTTGTCTAGTTGTTGCAATTCTTTCATATCCACTGTCTTTGAATAATGATGCTTCCTTAATCACTTATTAGAGCTGCAAGTATTCTAGATTATCACCTCTACAATTCTTTAAATTGCCTTAGGAATAAAAATAAAGAACTTTAAGAGTGTTCTTTTAATATCTAACAGATATTACACACTGAAATCAATTCAGGTGGGGATAAGAGAGAAAACATTCAGTGGGAATTCAATTTGTAAATGAAACCAACAAATTATAAGTTATACATAATTGAGAGTGATTGCTAAGAATATGTTAATACATTCTCTATAGATCCCTCTGATTGCTTTCTTGTGCTGCTAAATGAACAGACTATATTTTAAATGAGTGGTTAAGGTAGGAAATCAAAACTGGTGCAAGACTTTTGTGACAATCAGTTATTTTGCACATTTGACCAAAAGAAAGCTCTACTGAATGAAACCTGCAAAGTGGATTTTCTTACATCCTTATTTTAGTGGCTAAGTAGGGAGTAGAAACAGCATGGGGCTTGATTTATTCAAACTGGGTTTTCTAGTCATTCATTAGCACTAGAGACTCAATTTTCCACCCTTGAAAGAATTATAACTGTGGAGTAGGTGGTGTGGTGTGGTGTGGTTAAAAAACAAAAACAGAAAACAAAAAGCACTGATTAGGCGTTCAGGAGATTAAGATTCCAATCCCAATGTGCCACTCATTAGCTGGGCATGTCAGTGTGTCTCTAGACCTCCCTTAATTCGTTTAAAGAACATGGGGGTAGATTACATGCCTCTGGGGTCCTCTTTATGTCTGAAATTCTATGGATATGATCTATATACTAAGTCAAAGGATTATTTTGTGAGATTGAAAAGAAATATGCATTTGTGAGCATGTGCTAGGAGAATTAAATTGCTACAAAATGCAATAAATTCTTTGTCATTACCACTCTGATGACTAGTGTGCTTGAAGATCTTCCTCTTTATGTGTATGTGTGTGTGTGTGTGTGTGTGTGTGTGTGTGTGTGTGGTTGTTCCTGTGGATGTTGATTTTCATTGGTGTATAGTGTTTCCAAAAATCAGTCATTTGTTATGATGGCAAGGATGTTTACTATATTTATTTGCCCCATTGTTATGTAAAATTATTTAATATTTCCTTTAAATCATTTCACATTTTCCTCAAATGAAGTTAGCAATAATATCCATAACATGGATTTCATATGCTGGTTTTATTTTTCTAGTGTATTTTAAAATAAATCCATAATATATTCCTTCACATGTTACTGAAAGTAATCTCTCAATAGTTGGAAAATTGGGCCAGCATATTGTTGGAAAATGGTGAATATAGAGAGGTTACGTGTTGGATGGTAAAAATGATTCTAAAATATTTTAGGATGTTCAAATTCAAATAGCACAGTTTAAATCAGAAATATAGCATTCTGAGGAAAAGCAGATGTGCATCAAAATCAACAGACATACAAAGACTGGACAAATAGGTCAGTTCATCTCTACTTGTCAAGCTCTTGGACGTCTTTTAAACCTAAAGTATACTTGTGCATACTGGGAAGAATATTAAGTAGTATTAAGATTATAAACAAGGAATAATTGTACAGGTATGAAACACGGTGGCATACCCTCTTCTCATATGATAAAGACCCAGAAATACAAAAGATGGGTGGGCACATCTATCTAGAAGCATGCAAGAAGGCAGTGCCGTGGGACGGCTACCATGGGAAGCCACTAGAAAGGCAAGGCTTGGAGCTTGCATTAGTAGGTAATTGTAAAACAAAGAGTGTGTGGTTGAGAACTTTCAGGGCACTGTGGCAATGCTGTGTCTCACCTTTCAAGTAGATTTCATGGGTCTATTTATTTAACACATAGTACTTATTATGTGCTAGATATTTTTCTAAGAATTTTATGAATATTAACTGATTTAATTCTCAGCACAGCCTGATCAGATAGTTACCATTATTATCTTCATTTTACACATGTGGTAACAGGCACATAGAGGTTAAGTGACGTCTTTTTGGCAGTATATGAGAAACCCTTTTGAGAGCTCATTAGACAGTCGAGACAAGCAAAGCCCGGAGAGCTGTAGAGACACAGAGGCACAGCCACTGCCCTCTCTGAAGCCACCCCATGAAGTGTTATTGCCACAAACTTGGGTGCTTCTTGAAGTTTTAATTCCATGCCTTTATAGAAGATGAATTGTGAGTAGTTCCCGATTTTCTTTTTTATTTTTTTGGTTAAAGAATAAAACTAAAATTTTGAAAAATTTAAGTCAAGAAGAAGAAAAGCTCCAAGAAAATATTCAGAGAATATAGTGGTAGCAAATCTGAATCTTTCTCCAGTTGAGGGTTTGGTCTATAATTCCTTTGACTGCTGTGAATTATGTCATCCTGCCTGAAGAGTTTTTATACTGACCCTGGAAATGCTCCTAGATTTTATCATGCCAATAAAGTTACTAAAATGGAATTCCATTCCCCATAGTATTAGAATGTAGCTGATTTAGTAATTAAGTAATTACTTTAAAAAGTATGAGACATAATTTTATTAATCAAAGTGAAAAACTAGATAAGGGATTTGAAATGAACATAATAAAATAGATTCTCTCTCAACAGGTAAACTAAATCTCAGTAGCTTACAAACTTACAACATATCAATAACTAGTGGCTTCATAGGGAAAATCAAAGGTGCATAAATCATTCATGAGAGATCCTCTGAACATCAGCATTAGTTTTCTTTCTGTAATAAACTAAGTCCTTTTTTTTTAAAGGGACAGCTAAGGGGGCATTTTAACTCCACATTAAAGTTCACAGTAATAACATGATATCTTCAAATAGAGTCAATTTTGTCTGTTGCTCTTCTTTTGGAAAACCCAGAAAAGATTAATCTTAAATTGTCTAGATGAAATCTGAGAAATAAATTAGGTACCCCAGAACTGTGTCATAAGTTTGTAGTTTAACTCACACTAATTAGCCTTGTGCCTTGAATCTGGTAGAAGCACAATAAATTGTTTTTAAATGAATCAAGAATTGGATGAATGAGTAAGATCTTTCTTCAGGATTGGGCTGTGTTAGTGATCCAGACCATTACTTATATTTCTATAATGTTTTCATTTCTGCCTACTCCATAGATATGACTTCATTCATTCTGTCAGATTCTAGGTCAGAGAATAAGAAATTAGATTGTACGGAGTTGAATATAGATGGCATTACTCATTAAATGAGGAATCTGAAGCAAGTTATATAACTTTACTTCTTATTAACTATTTTTTTTCACCAAAATGAAAATAGTATGTCATATGGTTCCTATGAAGTTTATATGAAATAGTATCTATAAAGTGACTAGAACAATTCTTGGTATATAATTAGGGCTTAAGAATTAGCTTTTATAGTTGTTGGTGTTATTAATTTATAAATAAAATAAAAATTAAATACAATAGATAAATTTTTAAGGAAATATATCAACCAAAATAAGAAATGAATTAGATTTGAATTATGCGTTAATTTTATCAAAGAGATGTTCCAACTGACAAAGAACACCACATAAAATAAGCAAACAATATCAGCATACACTGACAAGTATCTATATATCCTCAAGCTCATGAGTTTAACAACTATGATAAACCTTGAAAGTTCACAGCTGTGATGTGTTATATGATGAGCTCAGGCTGGATTCCTACAATCGCATTTTTAGTATTCCTTGCATTAAGTAAACATTAAACATTCATGGCCCATCATAATGCTCACTAACCTCTGTTTCTTTCAATTCAACCTTGGTAGTTATCGTTTCTGTTTCTACCTCGCTGCTAATTGGATTTTTAAATGTTGTGAGTTTTTTAATTAAGTTTTTTCTTATTACAAAAAAGCAGGGTATATATTCTAGGAAAATTTACAAAAAAAGATAAACACAGTGACAACTGTTTAAATACTCCCTTAACCTCCCTATCTAGAGATAGCTACTGTTGATTTCTAGATCTTTCTCCCTCTTTCTTTGACTGCAGAGAGAGATTGTAGAGTATCTCCTCTTTTTCTTCCATTTAACAAAGGATTTTGATATGATCCAGCAGCATCTGTGTGTTGACTCCATGCTTCCAAATTCTAATGATCTCCAGTAAAGAGTCTTCCAAGCTTATGATGTGGGAGAAGGGGACAGGATGGCAGGCAGGTCCTCTGGAGACGATTTAGTGTCTACTGACATAGAGTTTCCCAACTCCAAATCTGGGAAAATTGCCAACCATCACACTAACATTGTGGCCCACACTCAGAAGAGAATTTAAGCTTTAAGAGCCTTCAAATTTGTATATCTTTTGGATTAGTTATGCAGTTAAGCAGATCATCCTTTATCTTCCTTCCCAGGTGACAAGAACTGAGAGGTTTTTTACTTGTTGGAACCAACATTGTAAACTGCTTTCGTTAAAGAGGAACAGAAATCATATGTATTTTTGCTTACAATACTGTAAGGAAATTTGCTTACATATTGCTTATAATAATGTAAGTTAATTTGGAAACAGTCCTGGCCAAATGCCCCCAACCATAATGAAGGCAGTATACAATTAGTGGTATTCAAAATTGCTATAATATTTTTGGAAGACTATTAGGCATTATTAATAAATTTTTGAAGCATATGCCCATTTCTAAAGTTTTATTTCCAGTGCAAGTAAAAGTTCACAAATGTATTGGTACAATAGTGATAAATTCGTAATTGTAACAGGAAAAATTTGAAAACTCCTAAATATCCTATGGTATGGAACTGCATATAAAATTATGCCATACTCATATATTTGATACCATGGATTTGCTAAGCAGAATGAAGTGTCTTTATGCTGACAGTCTCTGAAATGTGTTGTAAAGCAGTACAAATGAGGTATGGAAAAACATGCCATTTCTGTCAATTTGTGTAAAACAAATATTAGAGAGAGAGTGTTTATAAATTTCAGCAAAGATAAAAAAGAGCTAACAGTGGCTACTTCTAGGGTTCAAGAATCAGAATCAAAGAAGGTGGGTATTTTAAACCCATGTAATGATTTTCTAACTGAAAAAAAAATATGCCCTCATTTCTTTTATAGTTAAAAAATATGAGATTAAAATGAGCAGAGCTAAACAGAGAAGAAGTTTTGTGGGATGTATTAAAATTAGTCATGATTATAGCTTAGGGGTGGGAGCAGAGAGAACTATGTGCTTTTGGCTTTACTACTATGTTATCTGAGTTGTTTACAATGAATAAACACGTTTTACTTTTTACTTTTCTTTTCCAGCCCTATGGAGATATAACTGACATATAACATTGAGTAAATTTAAGCTGTAAGGCATGTTGATTTGATACAATTATATATTGCAAAATGATACCACCATAGCTTTAGCTAACCATCATGTCACATAATTACCATTTCTTTTTTTGTGGTGAGAACATTCAAAATTTGTTTTCTTAGCAGCTTTGAAGTATATAATACATTGTTATTAACAAGGATCACAGTGCTATACATTAGATCCTCAGAATTTATTTGTCTCTTTACCAGAAGCTTGTACCCTTTGACCAATGTCTCCTCACGTCCTCCACCACCCCCCACCCCCAGCCCTTGGTAACCACCATTCTAGTTTCTGTTTCTGTGCATTCGGCTCTTTAAGATTCCACATATAAGTGATGAAGTACAGTATTTGTCTTTCTCTGTCTGACTTATTTCACTTAGCATAGTGCCCTCCAGGTACATTCATGTTGTTGCAAAAATCAGGATATTCTTTCTCATGGTTGAACAAGCCTCTGTTTCATATAATGCACCACATATTCTTCATCCATTTATTCATTGACAGACATTTGGTTTGTTCCCATGTCTTGGATCTTGTGAATTATGCTGCAGTGAACATGGGAGAGCAGATATCTTTGAGATCCTGTTTTCATTTCCTTTGGATATATACCCAGAAGTAGAATTGGTGCATCATATGGTAGTTCTATTTTTGATTTTTTGAAGAACCTCCATACTGTTTTCTGTGGTGGCTGGAACACTATTCCTACCAACATTATAAAAGGTTTTCCTTTTTTTCCACATCCTCACCAGCACATGGCATATTTTGTCTTTTGTCATTAGACGTTCTAACAGGTGTGAAGTGATATCTCATTTTGGTTTTGTTTGAATTTCCCTGACTATTAGGAATATTGAGCATCTTTCTATGTTCCTGTTGGCCATTTGTATGTCTTCTTTGGAAAAATGTCTATTCAGATCCTCTACCTATTTTTTTAAGTTTATATATTTTGAGAGAGAGAGCAAGAGCACATGCATGTGTGCATGCATGGGAGAGGGGCAGAGAGAGAGGGAGAGAGAATCTTGAGCAGACTCCCCACTTTTAGTGCAGAGTCTGACAGGGGTCTTGATCTCATGAACCATGAGATCATTACCTGAGCCGAGATCAAGAGTTGGATGCCTACCTGACTGAGCTACCCAGGTGCCCCAGATGCTCCACCTGTTTTTCATCAGATTATGTGTTTGCTATTGAATTATGTTAGTTCTTTATACATTTTGATACTAATCTTTAATCATATGTATGACTTACAGATATTCTTCTGTAGGTTGCCTTTTCATTTTGTTTATGGTTTCCTTTCCTATGCAGAATCTTTTTAATTTGATGTAGTCCCACTTGTTTATTTTCGCTTTTTGGCCTTTGCTTTTGGTATAAAATCCCCCCCAAAAAATCCCAGGACTGATGCCAAGAACTGACCCCCCCACCATGTTTTCTCCTAGGAGTTTTATGGCCTCAGATCTTACACTCCAGTCCTTAATTCATTTTGAGTTGATTTTTGTGTATGTTATAAATAGTTCAGTTTTATTCTTTTGCATGTGGCTATCCAGTTTCCTCAACTATAGGTTATTAATTTTTTTATAGAAATAAAAGTGTTTGGATCATAGTACATGCTCAGTAAAACAGAAGTTTTGTATTTATTGTTATCATAAACCCTAAGAGAGAAAAACAAAGAAACAAAAAAACAAAACCTTTGGGTTCTGAGTAGCCTTCTGTGGAATACAGACCATATTATTAGGATGATAGTGATATCAGTTTCTGAATTGCTCACCATGTTACTTTAAATCTGTATGCTTTTACACTAAAGTTTTCAGTGACTCATTTTATTCTTTTATGGAAGTTGGTTATAATCTTATCTTTGTAAGCACAACATGGCTTCAAAGAGGATTGATGTTACACACAGAAAATGCACATCTTACTCTGTTGCTTAAAGTATCCTTCACAACTGAAAAGAAGCAATAATAAGGCACTTAGTCCAAAAGTCGTTTGTTATTCCTAAATCTCCAGTTTAGTGCTTTATTAATCTACAGCTGCCTTTCAGGAGGAGGAACAGTTAACTCTTTCTAGCCAAATTATTACTGAGCTGTTCTACCTTAGGCTTCCAAAAGCTGTATTTCTGTCACAGGTATTTTGTTATGCTCCTGTGATTGTCACCATTGAATTTTTTTTATAAGAGAGCATGTATTACATAAGTTCATTTTAATATATGTATGAAACTCTTTCCCCGGATATGTGCTGAGTCTACTCTGGATCAGAGCTTATTCTAGGATTTGCTATCCTTGACTCAAACAATGATGCAAATACTTTGGTCATCTACATAATTTTCCAAATAAGATTGGGAGGAATAGATGAATTTATTTTATAATACTCAGGCTCTAGAGACTTATCTAATTAAAAATAATTTATATGTTAAAGAAGAGATATGTCATCAAGGAATCATTATATCAACATAGCATATTTTTGCATCGTGGTCTATTCTAGCATCTGGCCTGATATCAAAGGCCTGCCATTGCTTTGCAGCTGTGGTTAGCATTGTCCACATGGGGGAGAAAGTTCATTGTAAGGGACATAGCTATGTTAACTGCAGACTGGAATCCAGAATTGTCCCGTTTTAAACCAAAGGAGGATCAGAAATGCAGGTGATGGGTGGATTCTACCAAAAGACTGAAGTTATCTGAAGGATGAAAGGTGGGCAATGCACAACAATACTAAATAATTGACCCCCAGTCATAGAACGAAAAGAACTTGAAGAAGGTGAAGAGATTGAAGAGGTGAAGAGAGAAGATGAAGGAGAATAGGGGCAAGGGAAAGCATCCAAACATGCATAGTTTCTTGTTTCTGAAGCCATGCTGCCTGTGTGTAAATCTCCCTTTGCCAATGTTATTCTATACCTTTTGGTAAATTCTGCAACTTTAGTAAATTTCCATTCTTTCATATGTAAAATGAGTTTTCTTATTAATATCAGCAAAGTTTCTGATAGGAGTATTATAAGGATTTAATGAGATTAATACTCATAAAGCACTTAGTATAATGTTCGGCACATAGTTAAGCCACAAAAATATTAACTAACATTACTAAAAAAATAATAAAGTGTTCTAATAGATCAGCCAAGTGATGGAGTAGCAGATTCCAAGAGTATATGAAATTTGGAAATTTGAGCAAGCAGATAATTTGTATCAGAAAATTTTTTTCAGGAAGAGGTTGCGTGATTTCTTTAGATCTATCCTATGGATAGTGATGCCACAAGACAGGTATGTCAAAAGGGAGCTACATGGGGAATGTGGGGCAGGGTGTTTCCCAACAGTTTATGTAGTATGAAGCCTTTTATCCAAGGTTATTCTGTTTTTGAATATTTTTTAAATATTTATTTTTGAGAGGGCGAGAGAGAGAGAGAGACAGAGCATGAGAGGGAGAGGGGCAGAGAGAGGGAGGGAGACACAAAATCCGAAGTAGGCTCCAGACTCTGAACTCTCAGTACAGAGCGTCACATGGGGCTTGAACTCATGAACCGTGAGACCATGACCTGAGCCAAACTCAGATGCCATAACCAACTTAGCCCCCCAGGCACCCATATCCAAGATTATTCTAAACTGCACTTATATGACCCATGTTTGAGAGTCACTAGTAAAATTTCATCGACAGTAATTAAACCAATGAGAAAAGGGAAAGACAAATAAGGTCAGAGCTTCACTAATAACAGTCATAAGCTGATGCTGGGTTCTGAGTCCTCACTTTCAGGTCAGGGCTCGATCAGGGATTGGGAAGAAGCTGGTGTGTATCAAATGATCACAAAAACAAGGACAAGAGGGATACCAATGCAGAATCGAGACTATGGATAGAATAGAGGCAAAGGTTTTTTCTTTTTCTTTTTTTAATGTGTTCAAGTTCTCTCATTTGTCCATTTCTGTGCCAAATAGTTACCTTTTAGCAAGTCACATTTCTATTTGGTAGGCTGGAAGAGTAATGTAGTCCAGCTTCCTAAGTATTTCCCTGGTCTTTTCAGTATAAAAGCACTAATATTCTGAATGGAGTTCCATTAAGGCAGCTGGAACACCTAAAGAAAGGGCACTTTGCTTCTGTCATTACAATCAGGCTGTTCCCTATAAAGATGCAAATTGGAGTGCTAACAGCAATAGCCTGATACCTGTTGAAAACCAAGAAGATAGCAAGAACACCCATAATTTCTGATTTCCACTGAGTTAATTGCTCAGCTGTCTGTTCTTATCAGGAACTGCCTTGCATTAGAAAAGCACAATGGCCATATAGTCATTAAATCTGAATAAGATATTCCATGTTTGTTAAAATAATTACAGAGCTAATATGTTCTCATGTTGATTAGTAAGCATGTCTACTGACAGTGGCCTAACCAAGTCATTTATGTTTCTGCTTCCTAAGACCGTTGGCGGTGAATACAAAGATTTAAATTCTGAAAATGTATGCATTATATGGAACTAGAGCATTCAGCAACTATTTTATAAAGTGTTACTTTCTTGTGAAAATATTGCTATAAAAGGTGAATATATATTCACTTTATACAAATCATTCACTTTATACAAAAATTAAACAAGATCTAAATCTGACTTTTAAAATATGACGTCCATTCCATAAATTAGATAAGTGTCTATTGGTTATTTTTAGCTGGAAGAAGACTAGTTTTAATCTTTGTGATTTTTTTTATTCCAGCCTCCAAATGTATAAACATATGTAGTCAGGTTTAGTGCGCAAGTTTATAAACACGTTATGTAATGACATGATTGACTACTTTAAACATCTGGCAATAAATAGTTGGGGCTGTACTTAAAACAGTGAAAGATATTCCTTCAGCTTTTCCCTGCTATAGTTGGAAACTGTCATTCTACTGCTGTCTTAAATTGTGACTGTTTCAAACAAATTCTAAATAAAACACAAATTAGACTTAAAAATTTTTTATGCCATTTTACTGTAACGTATCCTTTCTGCCTGAAAAAAAAAAATGATGAAATGGGTTATCCAGTGATTAACAAATGTTCTGTTCTTTCTTTTGGTCCCCATTTTTTAGTAAGTGATCAAGTTTGCCAGGTTGTTTTCGACTGGTTTTCGTTGGAAGTTATTTTTATATGGTGGCTGAGCAGCTTTACATTAAGAAGAGGCAGAACTGACAATTTAAGATCTGGATAAGAAGGCAATGTGAAACTTCCATAGTTAGACATGGCTCTAAATGTGATCCTCTTTGTATCACCTGATTGTTTTTATAGTCGGTGGGAGTTTGTGTTCTTGACAAGGATTGATGGGCTAAGTGTTACCGTCATGATGTACTGTGTTATTTACATACAGCAACAAAATTCTATCTTTTAGTTTGTCCTTTGCTGTCAACTGAACAACAGAAATATCTGAAAGAACAATTCACAGGGTCTATAATTTTTGCATAATTAAAAATATTATCTTAGCGTATAAAATTCAGTAAGTTATCTTATGTATTTTTCAAAAAATCAAAAGCAGCCAGGTGTCACTCGTTTTGCTCCCTTGGCCATCGCTATACCTATGTGACAAAACAACAAACCTGGATTGGTCCTCTACCTGTAGCACACATCCAGGCATTGACCTAGAAGCAGATATCTCATTGGGTACTTATTGCCGCTATCAATTCTTGTTTTCAAACTCAACTGAGCCCTCAGTGTTTTCTGTCGATCTTTTTTCTGAGGCTCATCAGTCATGTTTTTTCACACTCCCTAACCTTCTGAGTATTCCTTCTCTACTGTATCTTTAACCTCTTCTTTATAGTAGCTGCTTTTCATTAGCACCAAAACACTGTTAGGTTTCTGACATTTTAAATACATTTCCAACCCCTGTCTCCCACCTGATTTTTATTTGGAAACTGTTGACTGTATGCCAGGTACTGATCTTTGGCACAGGGGAGAGAATTTGCTAAGTTGAAATGATTCTGACTTTAGAGAGCTTGCAGTATAGAGTGTTTTCAAGTTTATATGGCTTCTAGACCAAGTTTCCAATACTCTTCTCAGAATTTTTGTTTATATCTCCATGATTTAAAAAATCCACTCTGTGTTAATTTACCTATCTCTAGCCCAAACCTTTCTCCCCAGGTTCAAAGTCCTAAAACCAAGTTCTCACTGAATATCTCCAACTGCATGTCTGTAGGCACGTAGGTCCACTCATTTCCAAAATGGAATCCATCATCCCCTTTGACAACCATCCCCAAACTTGCTCCCTAGACCATGTTTTCCATCAAAATGAAAGGCAGAACTTTTTGTTGAATTTTGATATGTGGCTTAATTTTTAGTTCTCTTTCCTTTCAACCATCAGACCCATACATTTGGTCCCTCAGTATATCTTTTGGGATCCATTTCTCTCCATTTCTGTGTTTGGTATTCTAATCCAAGCCAGCAATGTGTGTGTCAGAATAACATCTGCCACTTTCTAACTGATCTGCCACCCTTAAATTTTGCCTCCTTGTAATCCATTCTCCCTACTACTTGACATCCAAATCATGTCAGCCCTTCTGCTTACTACCCTTAAATGGCTGTCCTTTTTGCTAAGGAATGGCCAGACTTCTTATGAGTGTCTTCAAGACACTGGGTATCCTGGGCACTTTGTACTCTTCAGCCTTGCCTCTTGCCATTTCTGTTCACTCTTCTCTCTAGCCAAAGTGAGTTTCTTTCTGTTTCTTGAACCTATGCTCTGGCTCTGCTGCCTGGTTTCACATACTTGTCTCACCTCATTGCCTGTCCGGTTTCCACTAGTTCTCTCGTCTTGAATTGGGAATCACTTGATTTGGGGAAGGCTTCCTAAATCACAGTTCTGAGTTTGGTGTTCCATTCCCCCAACATACTCCCTTGGCACACACAGTTTTCTTGTTCCTGGACCTAACATGCAGTAGTAACTACCTTCCAACTTATTTGTGTCTTTTCTTAAATGCTAGAGAACAAGTAATTGTCTGTCAGAGGTCCTATAGTATGTGCAGCAGTTATCACTTTTAATGGAGCATAGATGGCCTTCAGTAAATATTGACTGAATGACTGAATGGATATTCTTCATAGGTAGAAATAATATAGTCAACAGGTAGAAATATAGTCAACAGTACTTGAGAATTCCATATAGTTGAATTTTCTGGTAATTTACAAAGTTTTAACTAATTATTTGAGAGGAATTCAATGTCTGTTAGTGTTAAGTGGTGTCCATTCTAATTTCTCTTTTTTTTTAATTTTTTTTTCAACGTTTATTTATTTTTGGGACAGAGAGAGACAGAGCATGAACGGGGGAGGGGCAGAGAGAGAGGGAGACACAGAATCGGAAACAGGCTCCAGGCTCTGAGCCATCAGCCCAGAGCCTGACGCGGGGCTCGAACTCCCGGACCGCGAGATCGTGACCTGGCTGAAGTCGGACGCTTAACCGACTGCGCCACCTAGGCGCCCCCTAATTTCTCTAACATACTGTATACCTTTATTTTCCAGTTGTCAGTTCTGGCTTCCTGCAAATGAATTTTTCATAACTCAGAGTATACTAACAAAGAAAGCTAGTCAAGTATTTTTCTTCATTTGCTTTTCTCTCAATTGAAAGCCAAAAAGTATGAACTTTCTTTCTTCCATCTTTCCTTCTTCCCCTTCTTTCTTTCCTTCCTCACTTTATATGACTTCTTTTCCTTCTCTTTAGTAAGTTGACATCTTTGGGTGAATGTAAATAAATGTGGAGGGCTGGGTCCTACCCTCCGTGATTCTGATTTAATTGGACTGGGCATCCGGAATTTGAAAAGCTCCCCTGTGATTATAATATACAGCAAATTTTGAAAACCACCGGGTTAGATCATTTCTGATGTCCCTTTCAATTCTAAAAACTCTAGATTTTGTTATTTTAAGAGACTCTCCAGAGTGTTTTAAAATACAAAATATGCCCAAAGATTTTCTTTCAAAATGTAGAGCCTGAAATAGTTTTGTCTTTTCATGCAGTTAGCCTTGATTGAAGCTGTGTGTTAAGGGATGCAAAATTCTCATTGTCAATACTCAACAATATTTGCTAATTTTCTTATAATTCTCTTCAGTACTCCCTTAGCATTTAAAACCTTATCTAAAAAGAAAAATGTCTCTAGAAATAGTGCGATAAACACTGGCTAACAGCTGAGAGATAATCTGCTTTAAGTTAGCTTTAGTGTGGCTCTGAGTCTAAGCAGTTTCTTTGCTTAGTCATTATATTGGTGTCTTCCATAGCTGAGTATGGTCATTTGGGGACCCTGTAGACCCCAGGGTATAGCATTAGTGGTCTTTTATCGCAAGTATGTCCAGTGATTTTTCTAGTAAAATGGCAGATCCTATCAATGTAGATAAACTTATTCTTATTGGCATTCTTATTTCTTTCTCTCTTCCTCCTAATTGCAGTAATGGTCTGAAATATCAACTAGAATTTATTTTTTAAAGCACGTATGAAGCTAACAATCAGATCAAACCTTTTTAACCAGGTTTTTATGAAATTTAAACTGGCCACACTCATAAGCTTTAGTTTATGAATGAAGGCATTAAAATAAAAATCTGTGCCTCAAACTTATTAGAACATACAGCAATGAAATTTCAATATTCAACACAAATGGTCTCTCAGGAGACTCAGGAGGCCCCAAAGTAAATTGAGAGGCCTATGGTTGATTCAAAAGTGACATTTATTTTGTTGTGTACAATTTCGCTGGCAGTAAGTCATAAGGATACTAAAATTTTCTGTGAGGAATTTTACCAGGTTGAGTACGGAAATTCCTGTGAACTTTATCTCATTTTAATTTTTTTTTTTTCAACGTTTATTTATTTTTGGGACAGAGAGAGACAGAGCATGAACGGGGGAGGGGCAGAGAGAGAGGGAGACACAGAATCGGAAACAGGCTCCAGGCTCTGAGCCATCAGCCCAGAGCCTGACGCGGGGCTCGAACTCACGGGCCGCGAGATCGTGACCTGGCTGAAGTCGGACGCTTAACCAACTGCGCCACCCAGGCGCCCCAACTTTATCTCATTTTAACTAGAGTTATTGCTTACTTGTGTACTATGCTTGGCTCGTTTTGCCAAGTACTCTGTTTACAGACTGGTTATAATTCTAATTTGTGCAGTTGAAGACAAAGCTTTTATTTTCTTTCAGTTTGTAAATGAGATGATAGAAATATAGCTACCAAGTTCAGTGGGAGAGCAATAAACTGAAGATGAGGTTGTAATACACAGACCAGAATTGTCATAGTTGTGAAACATGGGTTTAACTGGTTACTGCGTTTTACTTTCTCACACATAAATATGTATGTTAATATTGTTCACATTTAGTGTGGGAAGATAGTGAAGAAATTAAATAATATTTTGTGTTGGTGAAGTAACTTGTTGGAGTGATATGTTGCCAATTATTTTGTTTTTATTTTTACATCAGCGTACACATTTTTTTGCAGAAATGGAGAGAGGGCAGGGTGGCATCTAGCACTGCTAAAGGAACAGAGAAAATGGGGAGGCATGCGTTCCTCCAAATAAATGATTGCTATATTTACATTGCCATGTATATAGATGAATACATTAGTAGTACTATGTAGATATATTCATATGTAAAAAAGATCACTCTGCAAATGCATAAGAAGGTTAGCATGTAAATACAATAATATATTTTCAGTAGATGTTTGATAAATATTAAGAATAAGCTTAGCAGAAATGCCCTTGGTTATCATGAAGACAGACAGTCAAATGTAGGGCTTTAAGTTATAAATTGGTTCCTACTAAAATTGTATTGCTGACAAAAAACTTTTAGTGACATTTTGTTACCGTGTCCCAAATGCATTAGCCTCCTTTTACTTTCTTGAGTTCATTACTCTCTTACCTTTCAGTAGGGTCAGACATATGCTACTCCCCTGCCTAAAAGACTTCCTTAGGTTTTAACATGACTGGCACGTGTTAATGTTTCAGTTTTCAGCTCGAGTGACACCTCCTCCGAGAAGCCTTTCTTGATTGTTTATCTCAAGTAATCAGTTCTTTTTACTGCCCTTTTCACCAGCCTATTCTCCTCCTGTGTCTCCTCCTATGGTTTTTATTACAGTGACCAATACCTTGCTTTCTTATTTCTTAGTTTTTCATTATGCATTCCCTTCACTATAATATAAACTTTGAGAGTACTGGCACCTTATGTGTCTTCATCTAGGCTATATTCCCAGCCTCTACAGTGTTTTCTGGAATATCAATACATGATAAATGGATTGGTGATTCTCTGATCTGTGAACTGGAGAGGGGCACTAATATGTAAAGAAAACCAGTTGCATAAATCATCTGAGAGATTAAACATGGATGAGGAAAATTAGCTCTTCGGTCCACCTGACTCCCTGAGTATGGCCAACATAGAATTTTCTCCTTTACTTGGCATTAGAAGTTGCATAGTTATATACTGAGCTCACAGAAGAAAAAACAAACAAACAAACAAACAAACAAACAAACAAACAATCACCATCATAAAGGTATAGATAGATAATAGGCTTTTAGGTTTTTGGGGGGGGGGGTTGTGTCATCTTCAGTGCTACATGATATAGATGCCTATACACTTTGCTATGTAGGCTAAACGACCATGGATTGCAAATTAATAATGAGCTGTAATAAGACAATCTGCGAATCACCTTGAACAGGTGACTGGCAACAGGTGGTGGGCCAGTGAGAAGAATGAGGTAGGCAGTGGACTCAGGATGATCCCAGTCCAAGCAGAACCCTGGAGAGTGGGAGAAAGACCAGGAAAACAAGAAGTTAAATTTAGCCTGCAATGATTTCTTGCCCCTGGGAAAAATAATTGCTTCATTCTATTGCCAAAAGGCAAATCGGCATCAGCTTAATTTGCCTGAGTCTGCCATAAACTGCAGATGGAATCATAAAACATAGTTAGACTCAAATTAAACACATCTGTCCTAATCTAAAGCAGGTGAGGCCAGACAGCCAAGAAGCATCAAGGTATAACGCTGCACACAGATTACAATATGCAGAGGTATATTTTAGGAGCCTGCTGACAGTGGAATAAAGAACCATGAAATTGTGTATTGTCCTATTTTCCTATAGTGAGCCTGCCTTCTTGTACTGGTTGCCATCTTAGTTTTAAAAAAAATTCTACCAATTCATCCATTGAGAAATAAACAAAAAGTGCTGATTTGAAGGCCAGGGATCTCTTGCATTTTAATCAGGAATCTTACCTGAGCTGATGCTTTCTCAGGTTAATTGAAATGACAAGGAATCAGAAGTCCCTACAGTGCATTTTAATTGGACTTGAAATTTCAGCTTGAGGATTTGTTTCTACTTAAATGATCATGCTTCATCTGTACAAACCATTGAGATAATGGGTCAGTAGAGAAAACAACAGGCTCAGATATGATCAGATACTTGACTGAGGTGTCTATGTACCCGATCCTAACTAGGACTGTCCTGAGAGAGAAAGGGGAGTGTGGCACCCAGGGAAGTGTGCTGCTGCAGCATCCCTTCAAAAAAAGAAGCTGTCCAGCTGCCAGGAATGTAGTTGACCTCCAACAAATCTTCTGCAGCACTTCCAGGATCTCACTGGAGCTTTAGAGCCACCCTGTGCCTAGGCCACCTCCAGCCGGTGATTGGACATGGCAAGGGCACCAGTGCCTGGTCATTTATGCCCTTGGAGGATTCCTCTAAAGGGTAATCTTTGCTTCCTAGTGGGCTGGCTAAGACTTCATCAAGTTTGCATTACAGACTGAGGCTCCCTTGCGTGATTCTTCTTCAATCCCTGCACACCCCCCTTCCCCATTTCTTTTCACAGGTGTCAGATCCGCATCACAGGATGAAGGCTTTTCCTGCCCATTTCTGCTTTCTCCTCATTTTTCTTTCACAGGCATTACTTCTTCATCTTGTTGCACTCTTAACTTTTTCTTAGCATTTACTTCATGGAGAACCCACCTGACACAGGGGTGTATTTAATAATTAGATGTGGGGAGGCAGATTTAAAACACAGTCTGTAATAATCCTAATCATGTGTGATGGGCTTCTGCTGTCTATCCTCTACTTTATCCAAGGCCAAAATTTTGTTTTCTGTTGACATTGTCCATCTAACACAGGTACCTGTGGGGACCTTTATTAATCTCAGACAGACCTTGACATATGAGACCCTAAGCGAATAAGCTGAATATTTATACTGAAGTGGAAAGGGCCTAGCACTAATTTCCCTTTTTCTTTTAAAAATTTATTTATTTATTTTGAGGGAGGGAGGGGGAGAGAGAGAAAGAGAGAGGGAATATGCAAACTTCTCAAACACAATAATTTCTTTAAAACTAAATCCATTATATTTCCTTATGAAGGTGACCACTCAGTCATACAGATAAAAGCTCTAGAAATCAACGCAGATTCCTTGCTCTCTCTCAACCCTTACATCAGTTTGATCACATTGTTATCTTGATTCTACCTCAAGATACATTGTGATTCTACCTCAAGATACATTTTGGTCAAATTTATTACCTCTGTTCTACCTTTCAAAAACACACTGAGTAAATATCAATAAGGGGAGAAAATATAAGATGAACTTTCACAAGTGTAATTTATTAGAATTAAGTAGACATCAGCGAAAAAGAACAAAATGTACAAGGACAAGAGAGAATAAACAGGTCAGCTAAACAACAGCTGGTGTCTACAAGATCTAGTGAGAGATAAACAGATCATCCTGTCTGATTTTGATTACAGAAGCGTCATATGTCTGATTTTGATTACAGAAGCGTCATATGGCTGGCAGACGCACCTGGTCAAATGGTAGAAAACCGATTAGATTAAGTTATTATCACCTAGAAGGGGTATCAAAAATGCCAAGAAAATTTTCTTAGGATACCAAGACTTCCCATGATGATGGGATAATCAAAGGGACTGGACATTCCAGCCTCGTGTGTCGCTCAGTTTATTTGGGCTGTTAAGCTCACATCAGTTAATAAATTTTGCAGGAACTTGGTTGTAGGAGTGAGAGCGATAATGAAAGGTACTTGATTTTAGAAAAGTGTATCAGTGTAGTCTGTATGCTTGAGAACCTCTGGGATGTCACTCATGCCTTGCCTTTCTACTGTAGACATTGCTTCTGTGAGTACAAATGAATCTATATACATCTACAATGTGCCTTGATCTGTTGACACTGCTGCAACAACAGATCCTGGTCTAGGGAATATAGAATTCCCCTTTTTGTAGTACTGACAATACACAGGATTATGAATGACGTCTCATCCAAAAAAATGTTTGGGTGTTACTACTCAACTTCATGGAATGTACAGGGTTAGCTGATGGCAGTGTTGTTAGTCTGACGGTACAAAGCTGTGTTGCTTTGCTCATGTCTAGGGCAGAGAGCTATGATCTCGCTTTTAAACTGGTGATTGCCTTTTTATAGAAAAATCTCAACAATAATGCCTTTGTTTCTTGATTAATTATCTGGGGGGAGGAATAGTAGTGATTTGGGGGGACTTTAATTTCCTGTTTTATTACCTAGTATTTATTAACTGAATTGGAATTAAATCATGCTTCCATTGCTTTCCCTGTTCATAGCTATCTCTGAAGAGGGTTGAGAAAATCAGTTTTTGCTAGGACTACTTCAAGAGTTTAACGCTTAGTTCTTTTGCCCTGAACTGTGACTCTTCCATTTGATCCAACACAATGCTGTTTGAGTCATCATTCCAAAACACAAATGTGATCATATATTTTCCCATGTACAAAGTCCTTTTCTGATTTTCCAGTGCTTAGAGAGAATCTTCAAATTTTTTGTCACAGCACATAAGGCCTTTATTTACACGACCATGCTACTTTCTGAGCTCCATTCTATCTCTCATATACATCTATGCTCTAATTATTGTGGCCTGCCTGAAATTCCTGGAATAAGCCATGATCTTTTTCCTTTGTATATGCTATTCTCTTTGCCTAGAATGTTGAGCAGGTACCTCCTCCTGTGTTGTTTCACCTCGCAGCACTGAATCTTTTTAGAAGTTTCTGTTGATCCTACACTTTGGATTGTGTAGACTAATTACAGCTCTTACTATGTATGGTAGTTGTTCTTGCTTTTTTATCTCCCATACTAGGCTCTATACTTCTTAATGGTAGAGACTATCTTTATTTACTTCTGTATGCTTCTGTATGTTCAGCACTGACCTTGGTGCCTGCATAGAATAGGTAGTCAAGCAATGGGGGGGTGGGGGTGAGGGATAAAGAGACAAATGGAAAGATGAATGGAGGAATGGCGAAATGGCTAGCTAGTTATATAAAGACATAGGAAGTTTATTGAAATATCTCAGTAATCAGCCCCCCAATCAAATTCACTCTGTAAAATGCTTCCAGGATAGTCATCTTAAAATATGCATATGACCATGTCAAAACTTTAAAATACATGCTAAAAGCATTCATTGGCTCTTCACCTTATAAGTTACGATGTTAACTTTTTAATCTTTACTAATCTGACATATTTATACGTTCTCAGCCATTCCTAACCAAGTAATCCATTGTCTAGCCATGCTAAATTCTATGGTATTTCCAACACATATTTATTCTTTTATTTATTCACTTATTTCATGACTCTCTCGTTTCTTATGGCCATCCCAGTGCTAGTATTTTTATCTACATCTTAATATAGCTAATGACTTGCTTTATAAATGTGACCAAAATCTTACCCTCCATTTTTATTTTTCTAAAGTCTTAGAATGGTTAATCTAGAAAATATAGGAAATAATTCTTGGGAAGGCTCCTATAAGGGAATAAAGTTCCCAAGAAACAGAAAGTGGTAGGAAGTTGGGACACAGATGCTTTTGTAAACTTTGAAAAACCTTCTTCTCTTGATCAGGTGATGGTACTTTCCCCTTTCAAGCTCCCTTTAAAACTCTATGGGTTTCTCTGAATCTGATTTACATCCTGTCTGTATAATAAAATCACACTCATGACTTTGAAGCCTGCTTTTCACTCTAGACTTAATCAGTGGTACACTGGGCGTGTCAGGCTGTTCAGAGATAATACCCTTAAGACTTCTGGAAGCCCTTTTATTTAGCTGAGAGAGTCTTCAGGCTGTACCTGAATTATTTGAAATATTTTCACAAGGGCCTTCTAGCCATATCCTTAATTTGATATTTATGTTGAGGCCATGTCTTTCTGACAAAGCTCCAGGTTTGATCTTTCACTGGTTTGGGAGGCTGGCATTGAGATAGTTTTGGTTGTTATTGGTTGGTTGGTTGGTCAGTTAATTATCACAAATCCTCCTCTCTCTATTCCTTTTCTTTACTTTCACACTTATCATTTCTTTATTTAGCGTGTCTCTTCTTGTAGTACTGTATCAATGCAGCTATTAAAAACCAACTGACACTTTAATATTCTGCCTGAAAATCTCATTATTCATAGGTAAAAAGTCATTAGGTATATTTCTGTCACTAAAGTTTTTCTCAGGTAACAACCTTACCAACTGATTTTCTCTATACAACATGGATAGCCTCACGTTTTCTCTAGGCTCCTCTAGTCATTTTCTTGATGCCTTTCCACCCAGTACCAAAGCCAATGCCATATATTATAGGTTCTGGTTTGGCACAACTTACTTCTCTGTGCCAGTTTCTTTCTTACTGTTACATGTTTCTCTCACCTCAGGCAAACTGGCCTGAATTTATTCTCATGGTCCTGACAGGGTTTGAAGAAGTAGAAAGATTCAAGTGCTTTTTCAAACCTTGGCTGGCTTCAAGTCTCCTAACATCCTATTGGCCAAAGCAAGTCGCCTGGACAAGCCCAGAAATAAACCTCACCCCTTTAGAGAGAGAAATTGCAAAGTTACAGAGTTAAGTGTATGAATTTAAGAAGTTTTTTTTTATTGGAGTAATTAATAAATCTTTCTACTAGACATATTTCAATTAATCTTTAACAAATCAGACAATATTTATTGACATGTAATGGAGGAACCCCAAAATGAGTTAATAGCTTTTAGTATGCTATTTGGTATGCAGTGTTTGAATAGAAAATTTCATTTTATGTTACATACCATGTCTTTGAAAAGTACAAGGTTTCAAATGGGTCTTGCATACCTTATCTGTAAATCTAAACAGTGTGGTGACTCTACTAAAGGAAAATGGAATATGAAATAGTACATCTCAGTGCCTAAGACTGCAAGTGAAAAGTCATTCTCTGTTTCTTTATTTCTCAGGTGATATTTGTGATCCCAATCCATGTGAAAATGGTGGTGTTTGTTTGCCAGGATTGTCTGACAATTCCTTTTCCTGTGAGTGTCCAGATGGCTTCACAGATCCCAACTGTTCTAGTGTTGTGGAGGTTGGTAAGTGCAAGATTTAAGCATTTCAGTAGTTACCCCCTTTGTTTGCATGAGTGACTGCCAAATTTGGTGTGGTGTAATATGGGTATTGTATACAAGATTGCTATATGCTGCTATTCTGTTTATTCCTCTATAGTATTCTAAGTTTTATAATTTATGTTTTATAATTAAATTATATTTTTATTAATGGTGTTCGCAAATCATTTAAAAATACGTTTTCGTGCTTAACACTATATTTCAAAGTCACTACAAGTACTAATTGAATATAATACATTTCTTACCTCTCTAATATTGATATACATTTAAAAGTTTATTCTCACTGAAAAATAATTCCTAAGTCAATTTATTTAAATTAGTCTCTCTAAATAAAATAGAACTTATTTTAGTGACTGATAATATCTGTCAGTATTTTGTAGCTCTTCTAATCATTACTTTTCCAAGACTGAATAAATGAAAGATTATATTTCAGCTGCATTGTTCCTTAGAGTCTTCTCTAAAACTTTGCTTTGCAAGTATTCATTAGTCATTGATCATATTTCAAATTTGTTTTCATCTGTGAAGTACTTCATTGGCATATATACTTACGGATTCAGGATCACTTCCATAATTGCCAAATTGTTCCCATTAAGGAAATGGCTGTACTTTAAATAATTTAGCCCTGTGTAAATTTGTGTAGAGATTTTCTCTCTGATTAAAGGCAATATCATGATTAAGGTTGAAAATTTTCTATATTTTTTCACATCAGTACCAAGAAAAATAAAAAGTAGACCCTATCTGTTTAACATAGGAAAACTAAATGTGTTTTGGGTTAAATTTCTGTCAACCTGCATAAACCTTGGAAAATTCAGAGGTTTCTCTGGCCTTTGAAAAATAATTTTGAAGAAGAGAAGTAATAGTGTCTATAGTAAGGGACCAGTTTGAGTTACTTATCATTGTGTCTGATACACCTAACCTAGTACCTTTATACATAGTAAAAGCACAATAACTATTGATTGAATGAAAGATTCATTAAACGAAACTGTCAGCTTGCCATTTTGACTACTAGTTACTGGATTTTAGTATGCTTTATTTGTTAAATGTGTTTTTCTTGTCTTTTATATGTATTAGTATCACTGTGTGGTATATGAAAAAATTAATTATGTTATTTTAAAAAGGTACTTTGTTCATTTAATTCATTTCAAATTTAGTTCTCTTCTAAAGCTTTTATTAACTCACTGCTATTTCAGGGATTTGATACAGTGCCACAGAAATAAAACTATACTAACCACTTTGACCCCGTCTCCAAATATGTATGGTGAATTTCAGGGTTTAATATGAGAGCCATATCCTCAGGAAAGTCTATATCTCTGAAGAAAATTATAGTCATAAATATTCCCAACAGGAATAAATGAACAAAATAAAACTTTAGTGTTGTATTTTAAGCTCACTAACTTGAAATTGACAGTGCCTTACATTTGTAGTGTGTGATGTTTTTGTTGCTATTTCTTTTCAAAAAAAATTTTTTTAAGGTTTATTTATTTTCTGAGAGACAGAGAGAGACAGAGCATGAGCAGGAAAGGGGCAGAGAGAGGGAGACACAGAATCCGGAGCAGGCTCCAGGCTCCAAGCTATCAGCACAGAGCCTGAGGGGGGGGCTCCAACTCACAAACTGTGAGATCCTGACCTGAGCCGATGTCGGACGCTCAACCAACTGAGCCATCAGGCGCCCCTTGTTGCTATTTCTAAGAACGAACTCTGGAATTAAAGAGGCAAATGTCTTAAAATAATTTAAAAATCAGTATCTTCATAGATTTCTTAAGTAAATTCTTTAATTCTTTGTCCATATTTTAAAATTAATTCGGTTTTTATCATTTTATCAGAAGAATGAGACTATGGGCAATAACACTTTAAAAACTAGATACACTGTCATATTCCATGTAGTTCAGTGAGCCTGTGGAGAATAAAATGATTATAGAATTAAATTTTGCTCAGATTCATTACTTTCTATTATTAAAATATTTGTGATATTCAGAAATATGGTAGTTATGATATATTATCTAAGCTCTAGATTTTATTATGTTTTAAGAAACCTCATTCTTCCATGGTATGTATTTAGGAACTATTGTAAGAAATATATTTTTTTATTTTATATTTGATTTGTCATTTAGCAAAGCATATTAGTTACACCAATTCTAATTTAATGTCTAACATTAAAATAATAGAAAACAAGTGCCCTAAAAGTTTAAGAGTGTCCATGGTTTCTTAGATACAACTTTGTTATACTCTGAAATATTTTTTTTAAATGTGAGAAAATAAGGGGAAATCAAACAGTTGTCAGATAAGATGCCTCTTTACAACAGACATGTATTTCCTTACATGCCTTTCTATTACCTCTTTCTCAGCTCCATGTTTTCTTGCATATAATAAGGGGAAACTGAATATGTATTAAGTAAAAACATGTATTAGTAATGCTTTTAATATCTATCCTCCTTGATGGTTTTTTTTAAATATTTTTAAAACTACTTACTGGGACAAAACGTATGAAACATTAGATCATTAAAGACCATCTTGCATTTTTAGTTTGAAAAAATTGATTACTTTGGTGGGACATTTCTGTTGTTGTTTCTATAGCTTTAGACAGCATCAGTGCAGAAAGCATAGAGTATACTAGAATTTTGTACAACCCACTCCCTCCCTACACACAGGAAAGTTGTAGATATTTTGATGTAATATATTAAAAGACAGAGATTTGAGGTGTCATCAGCTTATATATTAGTCCCCCAAAGATGGAGATGTGTCCAAGCTTTCTTCTAAAC
This sequence comes from Prionailurus bengalensis, assembly GCF_016509475.1. NCBI lineage: Eukaryota > Metazoa > Chordata > Mammalia > Carnivora > Felidae > Prionailurus > Prionailurus bengalensis. Next base: position 148,211,483 of record NC_057343.1, on the reverse strand, counting down.
TTTAAGCCATATACATTTTGTGATTATATGAAGTTTTAAATCTCTTTATTATTAATTTCCAAAGGAAAGAAAATCTTTTCTGTATTGGTTTTGTTTTGATCCCAATTGTAAGAATTATTTTCACTCTGTATATTCTACAATCAAACAGATACTGTCTTCATTGTAGTACATCTGGAAAGGAGAATTTCAAATATTCACTATTCTTAGAGATAAAAATCACTACTTGATATTACCTCAAACCTCATTATTTTGTAGTAACTTTATTTTAAGTTCTTGATGCTACTTATTTCAAAAAGATTCTTTTCCAATTTTGTACTTTTATTCTTCCTTCCCAAACCATTTAGAGTCAGATAAGCACAAAATACGGCATTTGCAATCAATCCTCATATCGCCTACATTCCTATATTATGTGTGGAGGCTTCGAGAAATTGACTCACTCAGGTTTGTGAACTTCACTCACTAGACAACGTTGCTTTTATTAGATTTAATTCTTAGTCTGTCTATACACTCCAGTATCCATCTTTTACCTCTATCTGTCTCTCTTTCCCTATCTCTGTTTCTCTTTCGCACACACATCTCCCTATACAGACATACCTCCACAATTCAATCTTCTCAGCCTCTTAGAGTTATTACAACTCACGTCTGAGAGCTGCAAAAGGCAATAGGAAAACATCTCCCTGATCAAAGGAAAGAAAAAACAAAACAAAACAAAAAAATCAAACAAAAACAAAAACACAAAACTCCTTCACATCCTCAGATGTGAAGACATCAGCCAGGTTAACCAATGTTTGCACAGATGTGAGCTAGATGGTGTCTTTTTCTCCAGGGAACTTGTAGATAGACCACCATGTGGTTAAGCCCCAAATTACTTCTCAATGGCCTGCTCACATTCCTGGATGGCACTGTGTAATTTGGAGGCAAATGTTGATTACCAGTGAATATTTTAGATTTCATATGTGAAATTTTGGGAAATTATTACATTGTCCAAGTTCTATGGCATAATTCTCTTCTATACACCATCAAATTAACCCAGTAAAATAATAACAAGTATAAGCATTTACAACTCAAATACGTAGTATATTACTGCAACCAAAGAGAACAAAATAAGCGATTGACCTAAAAAAAAATCTTAGTTTTCATATATTCTTAAATACCTATTGAGTACTTGGTAAGTAATAGTTACATATCTGATGGAATGCAATGGTAAACAAATTTACAGAAATTGCCATCTAGCCAGGAAAGCACTTAAATAAATAAATAGATGAATATGATGGGTATTGTGATAGCAGAAGTATGTGGAGTCCTAAGAATTTAAAGCAGGTGTCTTATCATAAGCTAGATGTCAGGGAATGCATGCCTACTCGAAAAAATAAAATCTTGACATGATTATAAAGATTAATTCCAATCTAGCAAGCAGAAAGCCAAAAGTATTCAAACATTGGAAATAATTTTTAGAAAAGATCAGAGATAAGAAAAGTTATGATTCCACGAGCTGCAAGAAATTCAGTGTGGCTAGAGCTTAAAAGGAAGACACATTGTAGCCCAATAAATTTGGAGACGTGGCAGATTCTGCATGTTTTAAGGAATTGGGACTTTATACTAAGACATACAGAGGATTTGTACTTTTAGAATTGGAGGAATTTGCTAGCTACTAGCTAAGAAATCAGGCATAGCTTTATAAATTATAATTATACAGATAGTTATTGACAGTCAGGGACTATATGAATCAGCCACACGGAGAATAATTTTTCTTTAAAAGACCAAAGGTTGGAAACTGATGAAAGTTCATCAATATTTGAGCAGTAGGTAGCAAAAGTTAAATCTATAAAGGACTCTGAGAAGGAGTGGTCAAAAAGACAAAAGAGAAACCAGAAAAATGTTGCACCCCCAAAACGAGAGGCAAATCGTGTGTCAAGGAATGTATTATCAGCAGTGTCAAATACAATGGAGAAGTTGACCAAGATAAATGTTTATGTTGATTATCTGTCACTGAGAGATCATAGTGCCAGGATCAGTTTTGCTAGAGTTGTGGAGAAAGAGCTGGATTGTGGCACATGGAAGAATTAGAGATAAGATTTTTAAAAAGTGGCTGAGAAAACAAGGAAGCTTTCTCAACTTGATAAAATAATAATAAAAAAGATATATCTATTAAAGGCCTACAGATAAAATGGTAAGAACCTTGAAGATTTTCCTCTTAGATTAGAAACAAGACAAGGATGCTCCCTCTCACTATTCTTTTCAACTTTATATTGGAAGTCCTAGTCAATACAATAAGACAAGGAAATGAAATAAAAGGCATACATACTGGGAAGAAAGTAGTAAAACTGTCTTTTCATGGATGATATGATCATCTATGCAAAAAGAAATCCTAAAGAATAAACAAAAAAATCCTGGAAGTAATAAGCAATTATAGCAAAATTATAGAATGCAAGGTTAATATATAAAAGCCAATCATTTTTCTGTAAACCAGTAATGAACAAGTGGAATTTGAAATTAAAAGCACAATAGCCAGAGCACAGAGGATTTTAGGGCAGTGAAAACACTCTGCATAATATTATGATGATGGATACATGCTATTATACATTTGCCAAAATGCATATAATGTATATTACCCAGAGTGAACTCTTCTGCAAATTATGGACTTTGGATAATTATGATTTAAATGTAAGTGTGGGTTTATCAATTGTAAGAATGTACCACTCTGGTAAGGAATGTTGACATTGCAGAGCTTATGCATGTGTGGGATCAGGGATTATATGGGAAAACACTATACCTTTCTCTATTTTTCTGTGAACTTAAAACTGTTCTCAGAAATAAGGTCTTTAAAGAATGGCTATAACATTTATCAGTTTATTCATTTGTTTATTCATCCATCAAATATTTATTGAATATATACTATATGCCAGACCCTGTTCTTGGCACTAAGGATATAACCACTAAAAATAGGCTTTGCCCTTATAGATCTTCTAGTCAAATGGGGAATTAGGCAGTAAACCATCATACTTACCATGGGAAGTTCTATAAAGAAAAATAAAGACAACTGTGAAGTAGAATAAGAAGAGGTATATTCTTAGGAAAGATGATTAGGAAAGACTTAGAAGTTTGTGTTTGAACAGAGAGTCAAACTGAGACAAATTCACTGTGTATGGATGGAGAGAGAGGACAGTAACGTGAAAAGTGAGTTTGGACTAAGGGAGGTTTTTACTTTAAGATGGGATTGCAGTATCATTATGATTCAGAAATATGACATAAAACTAAGCTTGTGTTTTACTAAGAATAAACTGTGTTAGATGACTCATATAGATATTTCAGTATTATTTGGCATACATTTAGCTATCAGTCTGAAAACAAAAGACATAAACATTGGAATTTGGTAGCAATTTAAAATCCATCATCACTTTTAGAAAAAAATTCCAAGTACCTGTGTTATGAGAGTAGTGCAGTATGGGATAACAAAGGCAGCATATCATTTCACTTATAGCTCTTCCTCTTAATCCTCTCTGTAGTTACATTGGCTTCTGACCAGGTTTTCTCATTTAGAAAAATTAATAAACATGAAGGTGCTTTATTCATCCTGTTCTGTCTTCTCCCGTCCTCTTCTATCATATTCCATCCAAACTCATTTCCTTTGGGAAGTGGTATTCCTTTTCTTTTTTTTAATTTTTTTTAACGTTTATTTATTTTTGGGACAGAGAGAGACAGAGCATGAACAGGGGAAGGGCAGAGAGAGAGGGAGACACAGAATCAGAAGCAGGCTCCAGGCTCTGAGCCATCAGCCCAGAGCCTGACGCAGGGCTCGAACTCACGGACCGCGAGATCATGACCTGAGCTGAAGTCGGACGCTTAACCGACTGAGCCACCCAGGCGCCCCTGGTATTCCTTTTCTAACGTGAATTCAGGTTCTTTTAAATTTGTGGCCCTTAGATCTCAACACTGCTAATCTGTCCTGCTTCCATTTCATTATAAGAAACCAGTTACATTTACCCAGGATAAATAGTCTCATAATTTTTTTAACAAAGCCCAACAATTTTCACTGTACTTCTTGCCCCCATGAATAGGTAAATTCATGTTTACCTTTAAGAAGGTGATCACTGTTGGGGCACTTGAGTGACTCAAGAGGATAAGTGTCCAACTTCAGCTCAGGTCAATATCTCATGGTTCATGGGTTTGAGCTCCGCATCAGGCTCTCTGCTGACAGCTCAGAGCCTGGAGCCTGCTTTGGATTCTGTGTCTCCCTCTCTCTCTGCCCCTCCCCTGCTCACGCTCTCTCTCTCTCTCTCTCAAAAATAAGTAAATATTGAAAAAATTTTAAAACAGAAGGTGATCACTGTCAGAATATCAAGTAGTGTAATAGAGACAGACACTGTCTAAAAGACTTCTTTTTAGTGATCATGAAATATCAGAATGTTAACAAGCTTTAAGTAGATCTCTTGGGTACAGCAAGGCTATTTTTAGATTTCTAAACTTTGGTTGCAAAATGAAAGATTTGATGAATTTCAGTTAAATTATTTATATATTAGGTAAAATTATGAGTAGTTGTCAGGTTTTTTTTCCCCTTAAGATTACTTCTTGGAATAAGGAAGGATAGCTCATGATTGAATCCATATTTCTAGAAATTATCATAATGAGAGCTATTCTGCATAGACTAAAATAGTTGCTCAAAAGCTGCTAGCCATGGATGATTGCTAAGAAATTTCCCAGTCAACTAGACTCAGGGGATTCATTTTCAGAGTTATATCTATATACTTTTCTGGTAATAAGAAAGATTAAATATGTGTCATATAAACAAATAGAATTGTACAGTTAAGATGGTAGATTTTTTTTCAATATATGAAATTTATTGTCAAATTGGTTTCCATACAACACCCAGTGCTCATCCCAAAAGGTGCCCTCCTCAATACCCATCACCCACCCTCCCCTCCCTCCCACCCCCCATCAACCCTCAGTTTGTTCTCAGTTTTTAACAGTCTCTTATGCTTTGGCTCTCTCCCACTCTAACCTCTTTTCTTTTTTCCCCCTTTCCCTCCCCCATGGGTTTCTGTTAAGTTTCTCAGGATCCACATAAGAGTGAAACCATATGGTATCTGTCTTTCTCTGTATGGCTTATTTCACTTAGCATCACACTCTCCAGTTCCATCCACGTTGCTACAAAAGGCCATATTTCATTTTTTCTCATTGAAGACGGTAGATTTAAGGGTAAATCTTTGCCATATTCTGTATATATTACAGAAAATTAACTTTGTTTTATATATGTAAATATTTCTATAACATAGCTTATAAACAATCAAGTTCTTGATCTTAAAATGTTTCTACTTTATTGTTAATTACAATGATTAGAATTTGTTAACTTGCAATTTCAAGCCCTGACAATCATATATTAATTCCGAAAAGAAATACAGAACATCAAAGAACCTTAGAAAATATCAAGTACAGAAATCCTCTCTCACCTAGAAGAAAGATAAGAGCCAATTTGTGATAAAGCTTTATTAGTAAGAAAAAAATGTAATACATTAAAAGAAATATTTTATATACCATTCTAACTATTCCTTTTTTTTCTTTCTGAGAGTATACCTTTTCTATTGCTTAGGTGTAAATACTTTTATGAATGAAGTGATAGTGGATGTGTATCATTATGCTTTTTCTGCTTAACAAATCATACAAATTTAGTGGGTTTAAACTATCATTTGTCTCTCAACTCTCAGAGCCAGGTAGGTTTCTGCTTGACTGGTGCTGGGTAGTGGAAATTGGCTCAGCTGGGATAGCTTGTCTCTGCTAGATCAGGCTTCTTTATGTGGTGGGGGGAAGGTCTGAAGAGCAGAGGAAAAATCAAGCCCAGATTATAAGCACTTTTCAAATCTCAGTTTGTGTCACTTTAGCTAATAACAGTTTTGATGGGTAGACCTGCCACTTTGTATTGAAAAAGTGAGGTTGCAAGAAAGAATTTTGTGGCTGGTTTTGTAGTCTACCACAGAATGTTAGTTGATTTTCTTTTCCTTTTTAAATATTGAAAAAAATTTCATTTTCATTGGCAATGCAAAAATATGATGAACATGTTGACATCTTAGTAGACACTTATTTTTATGTTACTAGCTATGAAGGTAATCTGTTTCTTTATACAGGAGGAAAAAGTAAAAGCTCTCTTCAAAAGGGGAAAATTGGTTATGTTCTGTTCATGTTAGGAAATCTATTGAAAAATTAGAAACGTGAAAATGGAAAGTGACATCAAGTTGTTTTTTTATTCTGATTCCGAATGGAATGGCATGAGGTCAGTTGTGGCATTGCCAAAATGTATAATTCTACACGTTCATGAAACTGATAAATTGCTATTATTTATTTGTTTTTGAGAGACAGAACTTGCATGCATGCACGTGCAAGTGGGGGAAGGGCAGAGAGCAAGAGAGAGAATCCCAAGCAGGCTCCACGAAGAGCCCATTGTGGGACTCAAACTCACTAGTGGTGAGATCATAGTCTGAGTTGAAGCCAGGAGTGGGAGGGTTAACCAAGAGTCAGACGCTTAACCCACTGAGCCACCCAGGAGCCCCTGAAAATTGCTATTTTAAAGTGATAGGCTAAGTGGCAAATTTGGCATTAACCTCTTGAATAATTTTCTCTTCCAGCTTGACTACTGTCATGGAAAAAAGGTTTATAAGAGACTCATAGATGACATAAAATAGTTAAAATGTGCCCAGCCCTATAATCTCTAAGATCTTTCATATAGTTACTTCGTTTTCTCTTGTTCATTAATTTTTAACCTGAATCCTCTTGATTCTAACAGTTATACCTATTGTTTGTTTCTTTTTAATTGAATTAATTACATATCTGTTTTTGGTTTAAAAATAACATTAAAAATATGATTTTAAGCAGTCATGACAGGGTGTTGATATTTTATCATGTCAGGGAAGTTGACATGTTGCTGGAGAACGAGCAAAATTATTCTTCCTATGATTATAATAGAAAAGAAAATGAAAAAAGTAATTATCTCTAGGTTGAGTTGTTGAATGCCATTATCAGGAAAAAAGTAAGCACCATGTACACTGTTTTTTTCTTGGATAAAGCCATCTATATTTAAGAATTTATAATTTACATAGAATTTATAATTTACATAGAATAGAAATTTTATAATTTACATAGAATTTATAATTTACATAATTTACATAGAAATTATTATTTACATATAATTTACATAGAATTTTATTTATTAAAGAAGTACTGAAGAAAATTTAGGAAATATAAGTTAATACAAACCAAAAGTATTATAATCTTAAGTCATATACACTCTTATTCTTTTTTTCTATCATTTACCTACATGTTTCTATAGCCATATACAGCCTTGTAAAGAATGATAGCAATTTAACTTGACTCCTGTTATACAACTATGCACATGCATGTTTATGTGTATACATATAGATGCATAAAACTTATACTATCCATAGATAGTTCATATTCTTTAGTGATCCTTTTGTGGTTTTTTTTTCACTTAGGATGTAATATCTTTCCATTTCTTTAAAAATTATTCCCTGACATTGTACAAAATATCTGGTTAACATACCATCATTTACCATCATTTATTCAACCAGCCTGTATTTTTTGATGTTTAAGCTGTATGCAGATTGGCTCTATTATAAACATTGGCTCTATTGATAAACCGTCTTAAATTTTGTGAACATTCACCATTGTCTCCTTAGACTAAATTCTTCGTTAAGGAGACTAACTTAACTAAGTTAGTTAGTTAAGGAGACTAACTTGGTTCGGAGGAGTTATTTAAGAAAAATTTTAATATTGTAAGATTGTGTAGGAAAGGCTAAATGCTTTATCATGATGGATTTATAATGAAAAGAAAACTTAGTGGGCTTATATCTACTTAATCATAATAATGAAGATTTGGGATCATTTGATTTGTAGAGGAAAGTAGAGGAGAAAATATAAGATATAAGTTATATTTACATATATAAAATATAAGAGGAGAAAAATATACTTGGAGAACAAAGAGATTATCTCATCAAATATAGTTTTAAAATAACATATAAAGACTGCATTCCCTTTCATTTTCCACTTAAACAATTATTATGTAAGGCTACCAATTATTTTAAAAGGAACCACTATAAACACATCTTAATATCCAATTTGGTTGACAAAAGCTATGAGGAAAGAGCTGTTCTCTAAAATTCAGACCAGTAAGAGAGGGTATAGGCAGAAAAGTCTTAAATAATGGCTCTAGAGCTTGTAGAGTACAGAGCTAACTTAAGATAACAGGATTAGAAAAAGCCAAACAGGGTTAGATAAAGGTAGGAAGTGGGGAAATGATTAATATTACTCTAATGGAAACAAAAAGTCTATTGGCTGAATGGTAGAGTGTTTGCTCTCATCTGCCCTCTTACCATTAGCTGAAGATAGAAGGAAGAGTAAGAAATGAAGCATTAAATATTCATTGCAAAGAAGTGTCTCGATAGGTTGAAATTTATTTCTTAGAACTACTAGAAATCCTGTAGTATTTAATACTGGTAAATTAGATAAGCTAACTACTCCTAAATCTTACTGAGGCCTACTGTGTGCTAAAATCATGATATTTGTTGTGAGGGATTACTAGAGTAAAGCATAGTGGTTACTAGAAGAAATAGAAGGCATGAAATCTTTTCTTAAGGAGCTTCAAGTAGATGTCATTGTTTGTGAAGATTTATTTGGCCACAGTCCCTGAAGCCATAGGAATGTTGGGTGACACTTGAAGGTAACTTTGTACTTTAAGGCAGTTGGTCTAAATCAAAGTATTCATGTGGAGGCAGATTCTATAATGCATATTATTTAAAATACAGTGACAACACATAATTTTTAAATGAGTCATATAATGAGTGAGAATTTGGGCAGAATCCTTTTCAGAATATATTAAATTTTTCCTTTTAAAGTATAAAACTCACCAAATTATGATTTAAAATGGAAAACAATCAATATTTATTGTTCTCTTTATTTTATTTTAATCAAGGTTTGGGAAATAAAATAGGGAGGACACAATTTTGTTTCTATCTCAGCAAAAGATAGAGCAAGTCTTAGGATATTTTCTTAAGAACTAACCCTTGGAAAAGACAGCAAATTTCAAATAAGAATTGGCAACTTCTTTTCAGGGCATGTTGTAAATCTCCATAATGTCTTTATCTGGTAAGATTTTAATTGAGAAATCAGAAGCCAAGTGCTTTATCCAAATCATAGAGAGCAATTGGGTATAGGACTTATTACTGTTACTCACTGACGTAGTAGCAACAAACATTTTCAACAAGATAGACGTCAGTTGTGTCATTTAAGCTCTCTTTCAATCAAAGGCTTTGGCTGCCCCAGGAAATGGATAAATCAAGGTGCATCATAGAACATGCTCTGACCTTTAAGGTCAGCATCTATTAATTATTCAATTATGGAAGTCAAGCTATATTATTCTTCACAATGATGTCCTGACCCCAAACTTCTGTGCTAAGGCTCACCTCCCAACCAGGCATGCTAGCTAGCTATTAGGCCATCACATCATGAACATTGAAGGGGGTGGGCAGATAGTCTTTTTATGCAGTTTACCAATCACCATAATGCCAAGGACATTTTTTTTCTTCATCCTCTTCCTTTTAATAATGTCTTTTATTTTTAGAATACTCTATTCATTAAAATGCTAATATACATATTATTCTTGTTATAACCTTGAAATAAACAGTTGAGCTAATACCATTCTCAGTGTTAAATAGGAAAGTGATAATGTGATAAATGTAATGACTCTACCAAGGTCATAGATTTCTCCTCAACGGCAGGCAGAACAGGTGTTAAACCTGAAGTTTTGTCCCATGGACTCTCCACAGTCCTCTACATTCAAATTAAACTGTGCCTGTTATACATATGGGGATGGATGCTTTGAACAATGAGAGAAACTGGAGATGTAATAATAATAACAATAACAACAACAACAACAACAATAATAGTACCTTTACTTACAGTGTTTGTCACATGCTGAGCATGCTTCCTTGGAATGTTGTAGGAACACATTCTTTAAAGGATTGCATCATGCTACAGTGGTTAAAAACTGAATTCAATCCTGGCTCTTCTATTGACTATCTCTGTTACTTTGGGCAAGTTGCTTAACCTCTCGATACCTTAGTTTCTTATCTGTAAAATTGGGGTAATAATAGGACGAACTTCGAAGGGGTTTTGTTCAAATTATATGAGTTAATATATGGAAGGGTCTTGGAACAGTGCCTAGCTTATAAGAAGAGGTATACGAGGAGTTATAAAATAAATAAATATATATATATAGACATTTCAGAAGCTATATGCAGAAATCAGACTTCTAAGTTCCTGAATATTCTTCCGTCATTTTAGTCATTAATAACATTATTTAAATGTCCAATAAATCCTGATCTATTATTTTTATGTCAGGATTTTTTTTCTGCTTGTGCTTGAATATGCAAACTGGTGGCAATTTACCTGTCAGCTTTTAATTTTTCAAAAATTTCTTTCCTTCAAGATATAATTTGACAAATCACCTCACTTGGAATGGGAAAAAGAGAACCCGATGTTTTATTATTTGAAAATTATGAGTAATGTAAGTAATGCTTGCATAATTAGGAATCAGCCTTTTAGGACTATAGCTTTCCTTATGCTCACAGCAAATAACTTATGAATTGATTTTTCTTTATAAGAGTACAAAATAGGAATCTGTAAGGACATAATAAATACCAAGATGAAATTTATGGTACCATATTAATATTAGGTTCTTAGATGTGATAGATCAACAGTAAGCTCTTTGTGGCTTTGCATAAAGATTGAATCACAGAGTAGAAAAAACCACTAGTATCTTTCATTTAACAAATATAATTGAGCATCTTTTAAAAGCTCTTCCTGACCTCCCGAGGCTAATCTCCCCTTTGTCTGTGACCCCTAAATAAAGAACTTACTCTCGAGATACTTATGTTTGGGAAAGGATTATAAAACACACACACCAGTAGCTATTACATAATGCAGTAAATAATCATCATAAAATGAGGACGAAGTGCAATAGATATCAAGAGAAGGAAAGGTTACTTTGAGTCCCAGGGATCAGATTTGACAGCTAAAATAGCTTTTAAAATGGGCTGGTATGGAAGTGTAGTTCATTAGCAATGTTATTAGATGAGAACATTTTAAGCAAAATGCAAGATGATAAACACAAAGATGAGAAACTTGAGAACATTTTGGAAGAATTAGAATTAGTTGTTGCCCAGATTATTTGGTGATTTTAGGGATGTTTGGGAGCCAGACCAAGAAGGCCGTTCGGACCTATATTATTATGTAGGACCTCTAGACATCCTCTCAAACTATTCTCATTATATAGTTTTCAAAGTTATTAACAAAATTATGCCAGGAATATGATTCTATGGTCTCTTTTGATAATATATTATTGAAACATACAAGAAGTATATATATATACACACACACACACACACACCCCAACACAAAACACTTTACTTAACAGTATTTAAGGTAATTTTTAACTACTACCTCAGGCTTTTCTTTTATGGATTAAATTGTACTACTTTTTACTATTACATTTTATTCTACCTCCAAGGTCTTTTTTTTTTCATTTCATTAATTATTGTGATTGTTTTCAGTTAGACTGGGTCTGGTATATAGTTGATTTGGAAAACGCTGAGTGTAGCTTATTTACTGAAATTAGTGCTAATTTCTAACCTAGAATTTATCACCAGAAATTAATTGCTGGAGGAAACACTATAAAGGTCTAAAGACAGTTTCCAGAAGAGTACTTCTGTGACTATAAATGTCAGCTGATATGTGAGCAACCACAGTGAGAAACCACAAAATATTTATATTCATCTGGATGGATACCTAGTGCCAGATACTAAGGAAACTATTTCAATAAAGACAAGTGTTTGGTTTTCTTGGCTGTGGACTTAATCAACTATATATGAAATACATGCAAATGAGATTCTTTGCTAGAAAGAAATAAGAGATTGGAAGAATACCTTTAAGTCTAATTCAAAATTTTGTAATTTTTTTCCTATTGCTAAAATACATTTAACATTGATGCTAAGCCAGTCATATTCTCCCTTGACCCCTTCCTGAAATATGACTCCCTTTATTTTATGTCTTCCTGCCCCCTGCCTTTTTTTTTTTTTCCTGCCCAGTCTTTCTCTCACACAGGAAGAAGATAAGATTAGTAGTCCCTAGTATTCTGGTAATTGGTATAAGGTGGGGCTGAAAGAAGAAGGGACAGGAAATTAATTCTTTACTCTTTTAGTAGCTAATACAATGTTGTGTTATTAGTTGTAACATAGCAGCCTAAAGAAGGCAGGTAATAAGGCCATTGTATTTTGTCCTAGTCAGATGTCATCTGGAGATCTAATTCTTGTTGCTGTATTTCAAAATACCTTGACAAATCTGAATTTATCAGAAGAAGGTTAAAAAAAATGATGACCATGGTGTAGGCCATGATATATGAAATTAAGTAGCGACGTTTATCTCAGTTAAGAAGAGAATTATGGGGGATATGATAGCTGTCTTCAGATATTTGAATGGCTGTTATGTCAGAGAAAGTGCCACATTATTCCATTGTTTCCCAGAGGCTAGCTCTGGGAGAGCGATGTGACATATTTCTTTGTGAGGTTATAAATTCCCTGCCACTGGAAGTTTTGAAGGAATAGTTAGATTTTTAGTTGGCAGCTTTGACTAAGTGACTTTTTAGTTTGGTTTGGATGTAAAATTTTGTTTTTTCAAAGTTGCATATATTTTGTCTGCTGAATAGCCTATCTCCTTGGCTGTTTTTGTTTTTTTTTTTCCATTTGGTAGAGTAAAAATTAATAGTATGCATTCACAACTTGAAAATAACCTCAAAGATAGGAAGAGTGGGGCTTGGGCCCTCCCTAAATAGCCCTGTACCTTTATTCAATTTCCTTTTCTTAAAGTTAGACCTGTCGACTTTTTTTCTCAGTTGAGTTATTTAAAGACATTTCAATTAAGGAAAAATTTGGCCTAGGGAGACCAGTTTTGCAGATAGGGAAATCACATTGTCAATGTCATTTGATTAATGCCTGAATGCGATATGCTGACCCTTTTTCTTTAAAGAAGGTCCTAATGATTCTGAAAAGAAAGCATTTAATTTTACCTTCTTTTGTAACAGGCAAGAGGAAACACAGTCCTCTTAAGCAGTCATTAACTGACTACAGAATGTCAGTGGCACATAGGTTAGTTGAGTTCTATATAGCCAAGCCGAAGCCGTGCTTTATCTCTTAAAGTTAGTGTCCTTGGGATGAGTTCACACTACATGAAAACAATAATTCCCCTAGGCCAAAGAGAAACATAAATCTGCCAGAGATATCTGAGCTCTCTTCAAATTAGACCTGCCCACTGTTCCCCCGCCTTCATCTTTTGATATCTTTTCAAAAGATATTTTAATTAAGCCAAGTATGTGGAACTATATTTTGAGAACTCATTTCAAAGCCATCATAAAATTTCTGAATTCCTCTTTGTAATATAGGCAGTGAAAAAGGAATGATATTTTGTTAAAAGGTTTCACAAATTTCTAAAGTGGTAAAATGTCATTTTTGAAATAGATGTAACATATTAAATATTTTCTTGTGCACACACAAAGACAAATCGTATGCCAGGATTTTGTAATATAATAAAGTAGTTTTCTGTCTTCAAATGGCCACCATTTATTTTTCTGAAAACATTGAGGTTTTATATTACTTAATATAAGACTATAATACTCAACGCTCAACCCTAAGGCTGAATCTGTCCAAGCACAGAGCTCAGCCATTTCTTTGTCTCTCTGCCTTGTACTACTTTGACAAGGGACACTGAAAGTTCTACGTGGTCATCATTAATGGTAACTCTATTGTGAGAGTAACTCTCACAGGAAGAAGGCACAAATATCTGGGGCCTTCTGTGGCTCTGTCAGTTAAGCCTCCAACTTCACCTCAGGTCATGACCTCACGGTCTGAGTTCTAGCCCCACGTCAGGCTCTGTGCTGATAGCTTAGAGCCTGGAGCCTGCTTCACATTCTGTGCCTCCCTCTTCCTGCCCCTCCCCACCCACACTCTGTCTCTCTTTCCCAAAAAAATAAACATTAACAATTTAAAAAAAGGCACAAATATCATATTATCCAATATATTTAAGAAGCATGTCACTGTAGATAGGCTGATGGCATAAAAAAGGATTATTTAAAAGCCTTATTTATAAAAAGTGAGTATTTTATATTGTGCATAGTATTATGAGCTCCTATTTATTTAATGAAATGTGGTCATTTATTTTGTTTCATGTTTCTATCACTATTCAAATGGATTCTGATTATTCATTGCAATATTATTTGTGAGAGAGATACCCCTTAATCCATTGAAATATCATTCAGTAGAGTTAAATAAATTATGATATATCCTTAAAGTAAAACATTATTAAATACTGTCTATAGTCACTGAATATATTGACATAGAAAACTACGTGCAAATACTAGTGTACAAAAGCAAGTTGTAGAACAGCACGTGTTGTATAATCCTCTTTTTATTTATATTATAAATAAATATATGTATGCATATGTATATGAATTTTGCTTAAAAATTCAGTTTATGGTGAGTTTTTAATTGGTAATTTAGATGATTTAATAAATATACTTCTAATTCCTAATTCAAACCTTAACCCATTTGGACAAGGTTTTTTTTGTTTGTTTTGTTCTGTTTTGTTTTTTTGCCAACCCCCTAATCAGAAAATCTCTTCTGACATTAACATTTTATGTGCAATGATTCTGTGGTTTCCTTAAGTGGATGCTGTCACTAAGATTTGTGTCAATATTGCTGGTCTATCCGGGACCTTTTAGTTTTTTGTTCTTTTGGTTTTAACAGATTTGCTTTTTGGATTAGCGCATTTGTCCAGACTTATGGAAATGACTTGAGGTTGAAGTGAGCAGTTTCCCACACATAAATAAAGCAGAAATCCATAGAACATGAGCCTGATGGTTTCAGCTTCTTTCTGTCAGTTGCTGTGAAGCAAAATAGTATGGGTGCTGTGACCATCTGAATGTCACATATGATGTGCAGGTAACCTTCACTGCATGGCTTTCCTAGTCACATTACAGAGCATTCTCATTGCAGAATTATTTTCTCTCTCCTATATTAAACTTTCAAAAACGTTATGAATTAATTTTATTGGAAGTTGATAAATCTGAGCAATCATATACATATTAACTGCTAATCTACTTGATCCCTTTCAAGTTTCTTCTTTCCATTTATCCATGAATTTTCTTAGGATACCTTAGATTTAATTACCAACCCTTACTTTACGTGACTCAGAATACTGTAAAAACAGCTGTTATATTCACTTACTGGACTTAAGTTTCTCATCTCTAAACTTAGATAGCTTTCCAAAAATATTTACTCAGTACCAATTATGTGCACTATACAAAATTAAAACATAACTGTTGGCCTAAAAGAAGTGTAGTAGATAATGTCCAGCTTGCGAACAAGACTGTAAAATATTGCCATTTTGTTTCAAGCCAGCTTTAGGTTATAGTTTAAAAGTCAGTGAGGCGTGAAAGGGGACAACTACACAAATATGGAGACTAAAGTAAATACTAAAGAATTAAGATGGTGAGATGTGAATTGAGTCTACAGGGATGAGATGAATTTGGTTAGGGAGGGAGGACAAATGGAATAAACAAAGGATATTTGAGGACAATTGAATAGATACAGGAGATAGTGAATTATATTCCTTTGTAATGTCGAATCACCTAAAGATCTTTAGTACTTCCTTTAAGTAGGACCATGTATCCTAATTATGTCCCCAACGTCTCTTTAGTACACATTGGGAGATGAGTCATATTACTTCCCAGTTTCCCAATACTCTGGTTTAGTTTTATAAATTGTGTATTTTTTTAACTCAGTGGTAAAAAAATGAAACTAAAGCTTCCATTCATTTTTTTATTATTTTTCCCATTTGTACCTCTTTCTAAAATGAGAAAATTGCAAATGCACTGCTAATTGCTATTAACATGATACACTGTATAAGTAGCTTGTGAAACCCATGTGAGCTATATTACTACTAAACATAGAAAGTGCATTTCGTGATGCTATTTTAATGAATCTATTTAATTAATAAGCTGTAGTTTGATGCTTTTTTGAGTTAGTTTAAAATCACACATTTGTTTTTTCATGAGATGATCAGATGGTCATTACAGTAACCATTGTCTTTTTAATTATTATTCTTTTTCTCTCCTGCCCCAAGAAAGTAAATCTGATTTATATAACTATATATAGCTATATAAGTTAGTATATATAGATCTATATAACTAAAACACAAATGAAGATGTAAGGCTTTCTCTTTGGTAAGTCTAGTAATGCAGCTTAATGAAACATCTGAATTTTATTGAGCAACATAGAGGAGTATATTAAATATTTATCCATGTTTTCTTTCTTTTGACAAATATTTCTTGAACTTACAACATTGTAGACACTATTTGAAAACTACAGTTTAATGGTAAGCAAAACAGTCACATCCCTGACCTCATGAAACTCCTAGTCTAATGGAAGAGACTAATAAACATATAAATATATACTTACATACTAACTGCATGTATACATACTTCTATGTACTCTATATTATTAACTATACTCAATAGATGCCGTTCTCCAAATTTAACATCGAAATCAAATTGCACGTGAAAGACTGATAGAATAGAGAAGACTTTGTAATTCTCTGGACACTTTCAATGCAAACACAAACACATTGTCTGTTGTTTCTCATTGTGACTGAAATATTCTGCAGTTCTGAGAGTGTAGAAACAACCAAATCATTTGCTGTCTGAAGTTTTTGGCCAGGAGAGAATAACATTCCTCTTCGTATTTTCACACAAAAGTTGATAATGGCAACCTGTAAGTCCTGAGGCGTGTTCTCATTGGGCCATAGGCAAAAAAATAAATTTAAAAAAATAATAAATAAATAAATAAATAAATAAATAAATAATAATAATAAATAAAGAATAAAAGAAAAAACATAGAAACCAAAACCTATCTCTGAAAACATCTCTGAATACTTCCAGAAACAACTCTACAACCTATTTAAATGATTGAGTTCATAGATTTGAAATGATAATTACTCTTCTTTGCATTAATAATCATGCATACACACACACATTCACATTTATAGCATTAAACATCTGAGCAAGCATGAATAATCATACATAAATATAGTTGTTATTTTTACATCAGTGCAGTTGAATAGAATCTAAAACATTGTCAGAGTGTAAGAATATATATTTCTTATTTCTTTGATTATGGAAATAATGAATTACAGTGATAATTGCAAACTTGAAGAACATATTTGTACATAATTAATGAGATTTATAATATAGCAAACAAAATGATCCATAAATCAATATGAATTAAGTAATATCCATATACAAAATAGATTATAATATGCTAAGAATTGTATTTTATATCTTTCATAATGGGCTATTTGTATTTGAGGGTTGAGCCACACTGAGTATAGAATTGTTTCTGGGGGCACCTGGGTGGCTTAGTTGGTTAAGTATCTAATTCTTGGTTTCGGCTCAGGTCATGATCTCGTCGTTTGTGAGATCAAGCCCCACATTAAACTCTGTGCTGATGGTGTAGAGACTGCTTGGAATTCTTCCCTCCCTTGCTGCGCATCTCTCATGCTTGCTCACCCTCTCTCAAAATAAAAAAAAAGAAAAAAAAGAAATTTATTAAATTAATTAATTAATTAAATTTAAAAAAGAATTATTTTTGAATGGATGGAAATTCCATGCTATAAAAGTTTACTTAAAACACCCAAAGATAAGGGACGCCTGGGTGGCTCAGTCAGTTAAGCGTCCTACTTTGGCTTAAGCCATGATCTCTTGGTCTGTGAGTTCAAGCCCTGCCTCGGGCTCTGTGCTGACAGCTCAGAGCCTGGAGCCTGCTTCAGATTCTTCATCTCCCTCTCTCTCTGCTCCTCCCCTGCTCCCACTCTGTCTCTCTAAATTAATTAATTAATTAATTAATGACACTCAAGGATAAGGCCAACAAAAAACAGGAGACATAAGAATGTTGATACCATGTAGAGAGACTAAAGCCTATCCAGTGAAGAAGTATGTGTGTTTTGATATCATATGTGTATCAGGGTAATACACAGCCTGTCGGGTTTGGGTAGTTATTGTCCTTGACATTGGGTCCTGTGGAACAAAGGAGAAAAGGAGGGAAGAAGGGAGGAAAGAAGCAAGTACACAGGTTGCCTTCTTCTCCTAAGTACTAATCCAGTTCATGAGCATGTACACTGCCAAACCATCCTGAAAAAAAACAGAGACCAACTTCAAAATTAGAGTAGGTTTATCATATCAAAACATGGGGTGGTGAGCTCTGTGGAACCATTTGGTGCTGAGAGCCCAGCTGCCCTCTGAAAGCACCGCCCAAGACTCTATGTACTTTCCCTCTCACTGCCTCAGAGGTAGTTAATTCCTTATCTCTTCTAATGTATTTTAAATGGGAACAACAGAACAGGTTACAGTTGTGCAGAATGCCACTTAGTTGCAAATAGAGAGAACTCAACTAAAACTAGATAAACAATAAATTAGAAGTATTTTTCCTCAGAACTGCAAGTCCAGATTTGGGTAAGGATATGATTTAGTGCCTGAACCATATCATCAGTAAATTTCATTCTATTTTTCCATTCTGCCTTTGAGCAAGATTGGCTTCTTTATAAGGCTGACTCCCATTATGGTTGCAAAATGTCTGCCTGCTTACTTTTGGGGCCATAGATTTCCTGTCTGTATCTAAAAGAAAGAGGGAGAGAGGGTTATTTCCAGATGCTTTCCCAGAAGATTGAGGAAGCCTCCCTTCCAACAGCCTCACCTCACCCACATACAAACTTGACCTTACACATCATTATCCCCAAATGGGTCATGTACTTACCTAGGCGAATAATGGTGGCCAGGAAAATGGAAAAGGTTTACTTAGTTATGACATACAAACTTCCCCTCTAAATCCACAGGAGAAGTCCTCTTCCCCCAAAGAATTGATGTAGATACCCAAATAAATCTGAAGATGATACAAGAGAAAGAGCATTGAAAGCTGATGAAACAACCCTAGTACACATTGCAAAGGGTTTCCTATAAGCCTGCTAATTTACTGCTTCAGTTCCGACAACTGAACCCATGGCTCTTTCCTACTGCAGCAAACTTTGATGGGTAGAGCCATCATTTCAACATTTAGTGTTTATAGTAGTCACCTGCTGCACTTTTTAAAAATGCAGAGACTTGAGGGGCGCCTAGTTGGCTCAGTCGGTTAAGGGTCTGACTGGCTCAGGTCATGATCTTGTGGTTAGTAGTGAGTTTGAGCCTCGCGTCATGCTCTATACTGACAGCTCAGAGCCTGGAGCCTGCTTCACATTCTGTGTCTCCCTCTCTCTGCCCCTCCCCCACTCACGCTCTGTCTCTCTGTCTCTCTCTCTCTCTCTCTCTCTCTCTCTTTCTCTCTCTGTCTCTCTCAAAAATAAATAAACATTAAAGAAATACATTTTATTTTTTTTTCCTGAAATTTATTGACAAATTGGTTTCCATACAACACCCAGTGCTCATCCCAAAAGGTGCCCTCCTCAATACCCATCACCCACCCTCTCCTCCCTCCCACCCCCCATCAACCCTCAGTTTGTTCTCAGTTTTTAACAGTCTCTTATGCTTTGGCTCTCTCCCATTCTAACCTCTTTTTTTTTTTCCTTCCCCTCCCCCATGGGTTCCTGTTAAAATGTTCCAGATCTACTGAATTTGAATTTGGGTGTTAGTTCAGGTTTCTGCATTTTTAAAATGTATTTCTTTATTCTTGATGAATGGATAAAGAAATACATTTTAAAAATGCAGAAACCTGAACTAACACCCAAATTCAAATTCAGTAGATCTGGAACATTTTAAGGAACACCCAAGGTGATCCTTTTATGGGCAATGAGAAGATCACACAGCTAAGTTCTCTACATCAGATACATATTTTTAGTGTCTCTTTTTTCCACTGTTACCATAATTTTCGTACATCCTTCTGCATTGTGCCAGGCAGAGCAATACAGAGTTACTTGTTTACTTTTGTTTTGCTTGGTGCATGTGTTTTTAATTTCCAGGGTTAAAGGAATTGCATGTGACAAAGACATATGTATTTTTTTGATTTGCTGATTTCATGAATTCTAAGAAGCAAATAGGACAAGTGAAAAATAACTTGGGTAGCATGACATTATCTTCTGTGGTAATCATTTCATCTGAATCTCACTAATTAAGCCACTAATGTCCACTTTGAGAATTATTTGTACTTTTGGAGCTCTAGCTGCCTCCCATTACTAGTTCACCATGTTTTGTCTGGATGCCTACACACAAAACATCTTTGCCAGAGAGAACTATGACAGTGAATTGATACTAATACTAACCCTTTTGTATGCACCTGTGTGTGTGTGTATGTGTGTGTTTTAATATAGTAGGAGTGTTGGTTAGTGACATCTTTATATTATGAGGAACCACTGTTATGGAGATATTGCATAGAAATAGAATTCAAGGCAGACTTGTGTATCTGCTGACTCTAACATGGTTAATCTGTTACAAAGATGTTTTTAGGTATTACAAGCTTACGTGGAGCTTAGTGCACTGCTTAGCCCAGAGGCTTTGGTTTTAAGACATTCTAATTGCGATGTCTTCTATAAATTTGGAATTGTCTTTGCTTCAGTGCTGGCTAGTTCTTTCCTAAAATGTCTTGCTTATCCATCTATAATGGAGGGATAAAATCTTAGCATTTCTAATCTCTCTTCCTTAGGCATCACATGCTTAGGATATTTTAACTGCATGCTTGGGATCTCACCTCCTGCATCTATCCCTGGGTTGTAAGAGACACAAAGAAGTTTCCCAGTCCCTTCATCTAGCTTTTTTCTCCCTTATACTTCTTTCTGAGTAAGATTATCAGATATCTAGCCAGTCTTCATTCCATGACCCTTTTCCCCCTTTTCCCTCTCTCTCTTAGTGGATACTCAATCAACACCTTGGGAGACAGGCATAGTGCACAGAGTTTGGTTTGAAAGCCACACTGATATGACCTCAAATTCAAATTGACCTTAGACTAATTGCTCAGTCACTCTGAACCTCTGGATCTTCATCTATCAAATATGAGTCATTTTCATGTCATCATAGCTTTATAGAGTTCACACACATAAAGTGGCCAGCCTTGAGTGCTTTTAGTTCCCCACTTTGAATCTCCAGACTTATACCAACAATGACCATATAAGTCAGCACTTCTACAAGACTTTATGGTATTTTCCTAAAAGGGAATTCCTGGAAGCCACTGACAGTTTTCCTCTTTGAACATGTTATGTTAGATTTTGGACATAATAAAGCAACAAACGGCTTTTTAAATATTTACGTTCTCCACCCCATGCATGCCAACTCTGTTTGCTCTCTCTGTTCCTTTATGTGCCAAGGAGACAAGCCAAACAGTGAGAGGAAAATACTGTCAGGACACAAAGTAACCTTGTCTAAGGTGTACTCTGTGCAGATGGAAACTTAACGGAAAAGAGTGGAAACTGCTCCCTGGTTTCACAGTGATACCTTGATTAACGAATCACCTGGGAACAAAGCTCCTTTATAAGCAATTCAGTAGAGTAAATTTTTATGTTAAAACTTCATGAATCAATTGAAATAGCACTGGCTGGTGTCATATAATTCAACGGTAATATTCAGAGTGAACTGAACTTGTGCACAGAGCAGAAATACCTCCTAACAGAGTGTGTCTGTTGGTGTGACGGTGAAGGGGTGGATTCTAGGCAAACTTGTGAAACAGTTGCAGATAAACTCTTGTTTTCACTCTTGCAACCACTGTGCTCCATCCTCCACATACGTGTAGTAGTAGGTTCTTACCCTTGGAGTCTGCTCTTAAAAATTCCTCCCTTTTAAAACAGGAATCAGAATGATTCACACTTTGAGTTATGGTTCATGTTACCTTATATCAGTGTGATTTAGCGATGTCTCAAACCTGGCCACGAGGTGGTACCATTGAAAGAGGTTCTGACTTCATTGGTTTGAGGCGGGGCCCAGAGTTTGACTTTCTAATATAGATTCGCGGTTGTGAGCCACTGCTTTAGCATAAAACTGTATTTTCATACTGTGGCCTCTCCTTTTATAATATCCATGTTTATCCTTGTCTGGGCTGTAGAACACGTGTGTCAAACCACACAGGGTCACCCTTCACAATGCCGGTTCTTGTGTGTGAATCACTGCTTCTGAATTTTGAAGCATGTGGTACCTGTGAGTTCAGTGTGTTTGTATGTAACCCCTATCTTATTTATAACTTCTACTTCATGGAGCAAAATTGTAATGCATTTTAATTTCTCTTTGCTAATAGAAAATTCCCACAAAGTGGTGATGGTGGGATATTCATATGTTATTTTCAATTTATATTTTCAAATAATATTATTTATGATAATTATAATTTCCAATCAAACTAAATAAAGTCAGTCTTATTTGCAGAAAGGAAGGGAAAGCAAGTTCAGACAACTGAGTGGTCTTTTCTAATAAATATGTATCTTAGGAGATAAAAGTGTATAAATGTTCCTTTAACGTAAACGCTCATTAACTTGTCATTATCCAGTTATCTCATGACAGATTTCTAATGTATTCACAAAATTACAAATCAGGAGCTTGTAGTCTTTGTTTGAAAATGCAAGGTATATTTATGTTCAATTTCAATCTCTCTCTCTCTCTCTCTCTCTCTCTCTTTCCCCAACCTCACCCCACCCCACCCTCTCCCTGTCCTCGCCTTTTTTCCTCTTATCATAGCATCAGATGAAGAAGAGCCAACGTCAGCAGGTAAAGTTCCTTTTGTTGCTAAGATTATTTCTATGTAATTTAATGCTGTTAACAATAGTCCCTTCACCCTTTGAAGTGTATTTTTTCTCAGATTTCAACCAGGAAACTAGCACAGTTTTATTTATTGACGTTTTTTTAATTTCTTGGACCCATTATACCACCCCAGATTAAATGATGTTAGTTATAAGCTTTAAATTCAAAGAAAAAGAATTGAAAATGAACTGTGACAGATGGAAACATAATGTAAAATATCACATCAACATTAAAGAATAAGGAAAATGGAGGGCACCTGGGTGGTTCAGTTGGTTGAGCGCCCGACTTCAGCTCAGGTCATGATCTCATGGTTCCTGAGTCCAAGCCCCATATTGGGCTCACTGCTGTGAGCCTGTCAGCATAGAGCACCCTCAAGATCCCCTGTCCCCCTCTCTTTGCCCCTCTCCCACTTGTGCTTTTCCAAAAATAAATACTAAATAAAAAAGAATAAGGAAAATGAGAAAATAAAAATATTAAGAAAAATGTCAAAAAATAATAAAATGAGGAGAAAAACTAAAATGATAAAATGCAGAAAAATAATAAAATGAGAATAAAAAAAGAGGAAAATGATAAAAAAGTACTTTCAGAAATATGATCTTTCCTGATAGAATAGTGCATTATCAAATATATAACTGGCACTGAACATGTTATTCATTTAAGTTTAAGGGTAAAAACCACATTGTTGCCTCAAACACTCACTTTATTTAAAACCAAATTTTTACAGTTATAAATTAATGATACTGAAATCTGGCATCATAACTCTGCTGGTCATCCAGTTAATCAGTATTAATCAAGCACAGGCTCAGGTTTGAAGTAGTTACTCCTTCATAGTAACTTCTATGTAACTATAGTACTTCAGAGTAACTACTGTGAAGAATACTAATGGTAGAGAAGGCATTGTGTTTCCAACTTGGTTCCAGGACAATGGGATGGATCAAAGAGAAACACCAGGAGCCTAAAGACCAGGCACATTTGTAGGGATAAAGTAGGCAGCACAGCTCTTGCGATTAGCAATAAATAAAAGGCCCAGGCTAGCCAATCAGCAGTATCAGGAAAAAGGAGTCAATGTCCTGAGATGCAGGGGTTAGAGACTGGTCAGAAGAGGAAAACCAGACTGCAGCACTAGATTCCTTCTTAGGCAAGTAACTGAGGAAAGCAATTGGGCCTGAGAGACAAGAGCAGAAAACGGTCACTGAAACCAATGGACAAAAGGCAACTTAGTTTTATAGGAAGGTGGCGGGGGAGCTAGCCCAATTATTGGAACTTAGGTACAAGGTAGGGCCATTTTGATTCATCGACAGAATTTATTTCAACTAGTATGAGACTTCCTGATTTCTACCTTCCTCCAAAAGTGGCTGGGTGGGCATTTTTACCTTTAAGAGTAAAATCAGAAGATCAAAAATTCAATGGAAGGAAATGGAATAGACATCTAACAAATACCTTTGATAAACCCCGAGGATACTGTATTGTATGATACTCTTTATGATTATACTTCTCGTAAGAATGGGGGCACCTGGGTGGCTCAGTCGGTTAAGTGGCCGACTTCGGCTCAGGTCATGATCTCACGGTCCGTGAGTTCGAGCCCCGCGTCGGGCTCTGTGCTGACAGCTCAGAGCCTGGAGCCTGTTTCAGATTCTGTGTCTCCCTCTCTCTCTGGCCCTCCCCCGTTCATGCTCTGTCTCTCTCTGTCTCAAAAATAAGTAAACGTTAAAAAAAAATTAAAAAAAAAAGAATGGAATCACAGAATTAGATAAACTCTCAGTTATTCCATTTTCATATGATCATTCGTTTTCAGTCTGATTTGGATAAGAACTCCCTATCATTGTCTCCCAGTCTGGTCAGTATTGCGTAGCCTCTTTTTAGGAGCAACCTAATCACATGACTCAATAGCAGACTCATCTGTTGATATGACTCCTCTGCTGATATGAGTCTTTTTCCTAGTTTCTGACTTCTTTTTGCCCTACTTGAGGCATTAGTGTTTACAGGGTTGCCCAGAGACTGTGTTTGTCAGCGTTAGTTTTCTCTTTGTATAAGTCCTCACTAGCATCTATGCTTTCCTAGCCCACCCTAATTCCTCTTCCTTACTTCCCACACCTTGCTCTTTTTCCTGCCAAACAATTTTGGTGCCATTGCAAAAGAATTATTAATTTTGTATGATGAAGATTAATTTTAGCCTAATGTAAATGATATTTAAGTATAATAGAACTATTTCTTGGTGTAATTTCATTATTCTAAAGTTATTTTGATAATTTACCTACTAAGAAGGTCTTTTGGTAATTGCAACTGAATGTTTTTTCTCCAAATATTTATTTTAGAGTGATATGAACATCATAGAGTTTAAATTATGGTTTAAAAATATTTTTGTCTTCAGATATGAGCAGATGTTTTTCTAGTGATTTTAGCACAGACTTTTAGAATAGAACAAATGTACTCTTAAGGAATATTTTAACCAAATAATTTCACATACAGGTTAGCCCTGAAAAAAATTTGTTGTTTAGGAAAGCAGGCACTCCTATATAAAAACTGCCAGCGGGAATTAAATGTTTTCCTTTTAATTTTATCGATGTATATAATAAAAAGAGTATTATTATATAGTTGTATTAAAACTTTTGACAAAGTATTTATTATGAGATTTCTAAAAACTTGATTTTATTAGGAAAATGGGAAGTGGATTATGATTATTTTAGTCCTTTTTGGTACCATTTACCACAAGTTTTTTCAGCCGTTATTTTTCTTTTTTCTTTTTTTTAATTTTTTTTTTCAATGTTTATTTATTTTTGGGACAGAGAGAGACAGAGCATGAACGGGGGAGGGCCAGAGAGAGAGGGAGACACAGAAAAGGAAACTGGCTCCAGGCTCTGAGCCATCAGCCCAGAGCCTGACGCGGGGCTCGAACTCACGGACCGCAAGATCGTGACCTGGCTGAAGTCGGACGCTTAACTGACTGCGCCACCCAGGCGCCCCAGTTTTTCTTAAATGAATATTTATTATCTGTTTATGTGCCTTTTTCAGTAGTATTTATCAAAATATATCTTTTGTTTAAAACTGTTAGTCAGAATACATTTATTTCATATATGGTTAATAATTTTCTCTACTCTTATCTTCTTCTGTTAACAGAATTTATCTAGAATAATCTTTCCTAACCTCAGACTCATTTTATGGTCCTTTATTTTATATTTCTTTCCTGGTATTTCTTCATACTGCTTAAATTATCAATGAAATGTTATCTTTTATGTGGTCCCAAATTTTACCTGAATTAAACTTTTATATGTTCCCACATGCTATTTTTGATATCTTAATCCGACTCATATTCTTCTTTCAAATCAGATTCACAGCATAATTGGATAGTAACTCTTTCAAATACATTCTTTAATTTCTTTAAATTAAATAATTTTAATGTTTTTGTTAGGAGATCTGCTACTCCTCAAAATTCAGTAGGAGAAGAAATAATAAAGTAAGTGGGGATGTTGCAGGTTCCTATTAGTTATGAATGTGTGAATTATTAATTAAGAATAATTCTTATTTTAAGAAAATCTATACATGATCTATCAGTGTAGGTCCCTAGAAGATACTACTACTGAATGATACTATGTATTAAATGGTTGTTGGGGCGCCTGGGTGATTCATTCCATTGAGTGTCCAACTTTGACTCAGGCCATGATCTCAGTTCGTGAGTTTAAGCCCTGAATCGGACTCTGTGCTGACAGATCAGAGCCTGCAGGGAGTCTGCTTCGGATTCTGTGTTTCCCTCTCTCTCTCTGCCCTTCCACTGCTCACATTCTGTCTCTCTCAAAAATAAATAAACATTAAAAAATGCCTGTAATGTCTGGAAACTGTATAACAAATCTAAGTTATTTTTACCCCACAGGTATACACAATTGTATTAATTATAATTCCATAATGTGACAAATTCTCATTGTTCAGAACTGTTTCTAAAGAGAATAATAGGTTTCTATCTTGAATAACGTACAGTATGAAAAAATCAGAAAGATAGATAATATAACTCAGAAAATGAATGAGATATTAGATAGTATTTTACTTATATTATAATGCTACAAAATGATAGAGGCTTTTCTCTTTACAATAGAGCCTATTTGAGCCTATATTCCCATATCATTCTGTTTATAATATTTTTATTCTTTATGCTGTTTTCAGTTATTTTTTTCAAATATCCCTAATTTCTCTTATTGGAACTTCTAAACTGCCACACACACAAAAAAGCAAGCGCTTAAAATAACTACTTTTTTGTGTGTTATTTTGTGGAGGGGGTGCATATTCCATCACATCTGCATTTCTCCTTATGGGGATATGTCCTGCTATTGAATATAGAGCGTCTGCTTGCTAATCGTTCAGCTCCGAGTGTTCTGATGGGGTGTGTTAGTCTAGAGGAGCATGTATGGTAGCATCTGAGTTACTAGGGCAGCCTCACTGACACCTGTTTCAGGAACTATTGAAAGCTTTTATTTGTCTTCGTTGAATCTTATGTTCAGATATTTAAACATCTTATTTCAATGAGTATAAAGAAATTTATGAACTATACAAATAAAAATTTCTTCAAACTAGGTTGTATGCCAAGATCTAATTACAAACTAGTGAGATACATATTTTTAGAGTGGCCACACAGATTCTGTACCTTCAACGGAGTCACCTTTACAGGTGACACATGCAAGCCAATTATGTTGCTATTGCCCAGATAGTTTTTGGAAGCTCTTTTGAAATTTCCTTCAGAATCCTCTCATGACATTGTAACATAAATTATTTCTTTATAGTCTCAGAAGTGTGATACTATACTCGTCAGACTTTGGCCTGATAAATGTACATTCAAAAACAATGTTGGGGCGCCTGGGTGGCTCAGTCAGTTGGGTCATGACTTCGGCTCAGGTCATGATCTCACAGTTCCTGAGTTCCAGCCCCAAGTGCGTCGGGCTGTGTGCTGACAGATCAGAGCCTGGAACCTGCTTCGGATTCCGTGTCTCCTTCTATCTCTGCCCCTCCCCCACTTGTGCTCTGTCTCTCTCTGTCTCTCTCTGTCTCTCAAAAAATAAATAAATGTAAAGAAAAATAAAAAAAACCCAATTATTCACAAATATTAAGAATGTGTGTGTGTGTATCTGTGCAAGTGAAATACAGATCAGTTTATAACTTTGAAATGAAGTCAGTTTGCAACTTTTGAAAGGTGATACATAATATTTGGATTAAATTTCATAAAATAACACTCTTTAATAAAGTTAAGTCAGTGGCCATTTCCCACTCTGTTGCACAAATCCAATATTCATTTATCTTTTCTTTAAATTTCATAATCAGGAGAGGCTTTATAAACTGATTATACCAATACATTTGTCTGTGTCCTTTAAAATATTAAGACATCTACATTAGAAAATTGACTGCTACAAATGAGCTTATCTATATAAAATTTAATTTATTAACTATAAGGTGTGTAAAATCAAGCTCATTCTCACATAAATTTCCTCATTCCTCTTAATTTATCTTGTCTTACTAGCTGTTATTTTAGCTCTCTACAAATACCATTTATTCTTCAAATTGATGAAGTAATTACAAGAATAACAGGGCCACAAATAAAAAACATTATTGAATGGGATCAAAATCAGTGAAAAAATGACACAGTGGAAATCTTGTAGCTATACAGTAGATCAGAAGCTAAAATTAAAACCACAACTTACTGTTTTTGTTCCTGTCACCTCAGAAACAGAGCTTAATTCTTTTTCTTCTCTTGCCTAAGGAGAGATTTTTAATTGCTTTGTCACTTTTTTGTAACATTAAAGAAGGGGACTAGGTTTGTGCTTATATAAAAGTAGCTCTTAATACTGAACTAACTCATAATGACAAAAAATTATAATTAGAAAATATGGAATTTTCCATGAATGTAAAAGATAAAGTCTTTTTATCAGTCAGCTGTGTTAAACACTAAACTACAAAAGCCACACTGTTCTTTACACATTTGTAAAGTTAAAATTTCATCATTTAATTAAATGAAAAACTCCATTTGTGGCCTATTAATATCTGATCCCACTTGGTAGTGATGATAAACATTGCTTCCTGGATACAGTAGTTTATAATAAACTTATTGTGATCTCTGTGATGCCCATCAGAGATGAAGAGTGTAGTGATGGGGCACGCCAGAGCATCATCATTTCCACTGGTTCCTTCTAAATATTTTAATATGTTTAATCTTTCTTTTTTAAAGTTTATTTATTTATTTGAAAGGTGGGGGTGAGGGGCAGAGAGAGAGGGAGAGAGAGAATCCCAAGCAGGCTCTGTGCTGTCAGTGCAGAGTCCGATGCGGGCCTCGATCTCACAAACTGTGAGATCATGACCTGAGCCGAACCAAGAGTCAGACGCTTAACTAACGGAGCCACCCAGGTGCCCCAGTATGTTTACTCTTTCAAAACATCAGTTTGGTCACTGAGGAAGTACACCCGAGAACACTAATTATCTACATACACAATAGAACACTGCCTAGCAGTGTAAGGATTTATAACTATGGTTTTATATATACAAATATGTATTTATGATTTGATACACAAACCATATATATATGCTTATATAGATAAGCCATGTGTATGTGTATATCTTTGTAGCTAAGCACAATACACAAGTGGTAACATTTTTCTCTAACTTTTGAAATATTCAGCTTTGGCCCTATGAAAGCTTTCCTGCTGTGTATGGTGAATTTTGTGATTTTTCTTAACTATGCTATAGATTTCTTTTAGATATCTTTCCTGTTTTCTTATGAAACATAATTCTGAATGGCTGACTATGCTCAATTATTCTACAACTCATACATTTTGAAAAGGAGTAATATCTTACCATATTATTCTCTAATGAACAAGAGTTGCTTTTGCATTCTGATCTTAGCACTTTATTTCCTTGGGGTCTGAAATAGAGCTTCACATTCTCTTTTTTGTTTGCCTTATATTTGTTACAAATTTTCTCCTTTTTTTATATGGACATATTTTCTCTCTAGTGCCTGGAGCAACTATACTAATTATTTTATCAAGTATATTCTTATTCATAAAGATATGCTAAGCAGGCTTAAATATTAAAAACATATATAAAAACCAAAAAGTTTATTGCTATGATCTCTAAAAACCAGAAGTCTTTACTTGCAGATTTTTAGTGGAATAAGGAATAAATTATTACTTCTAAAGATTTAGCTTTATCCAGTTTACTGAGGCATTAATGAAAAGACCAAATAAAGCTGCCTTTTTTTTTTTAGTGAGACAAAACTTTCTTATTGATAGATGTGTGATAGTGATATTGAACTGGGAGGAAAAATTAGTTGTTATTTAATTCTCTGTTTTATGTAGATAGTATTTTTTTCTTGTTTTCACGAAGATAAACTTCACTGTAGTATAAGATCATCATACCAGTAGAGAATTTGGGAGATTTTTTATTCCATATCTTTTTCTTTAGACAAGTTTAAGAAGTAAGTTATCAAAAAGGCAAAATAATATATTTGTAAATCTGTGAATATAGATACAGTGACATAATTTATCATCTTTCCCCCAAAAATACAAATCTTGACTTGAAATAAAGTTAAAATATTGTCAAGAAATATGTAACAAAAATTCCTCATAGTATAACTTGAAGATGTAATATCTTCAATAGTATATGTTAATATCTAGCAATGCATGCATTCTAAAAACAGTTACTGTGTGACATGCTTTTGGTACATTCAATTCAATGTCACTTGAATAATATGAGATTTTATTAGCTCCCACAGAATTAATAATGAGTAGCCCAATGATGTCACTAAAAATCTGAGTTTTGTTTTTCTTTCCCCATCTTTTTGTTCTGTCTTCCGTGGTATAAAATTTATCTTCATTTTCATACCGGTTTCCCTTAGGGTGGTGATAGGTCTGCCAAAAGCCACTGTGGCTGTATGTATCTTTATCCATGGTCCAGAGAAGACAAAGAAAACAAAAGTCCTGAGATCCACCCTGGGGCACCTGGGTGGCCCACTTGGTTTAAGCATCTGACTCTTAATCTCAGCATAGGTCTTGATCTTAGGGTCATGAGTTCAAGCTCCACCTTGGGCTCTACGCTGGGCTGGATACCTACTTAAAAAAAAAAAAAAAAAGACTGCTGAGATCCACTGTAATTGGACAGGCTTAGATCTCTTCTGCCATCCCTAAAACAACCAGCCAATCAAACCCTTCCCTTGGAGAATAAGGTTGATTTCTGCTTTCTGTTAGGATCAGGAGCTAAGGGGCAGATACATGAATAATAATCATGGTACTGTTTTGGAAGAGAAAGGTGGAAATACATACTAGGTTAATGATCAGGAAAGCCAATAAGTAACCATTGTAATACCTCTTTGTCATTTTAAACTACTTGCTTAGTTTTTCTTTTACATTTTGGTATGTTTTTCAGGTTATTGTATAAAAACTCTTAGGAGAACTGCAAGCCCAATTGTTGAGAAATACACTTAGTACACATCTCAGTCATACTAAAGTCTGTATTCATATTTGCACTGTTATACATCATGACTTTTAAAATCTCAACCTCACTGTATACTTTATTTTTCTCTCATGTGCTTAAAAATGTATGCTTACCAAAACTGTGTATATCTATTATCTGTTTTGAAGTTTCTATTTTGCTTTAATGATCTGTTTCTATAGAAACACCTAAGTTTACTCAGCTCTAGTTCTTACATGCTACTGACATAATCTTCCTCTCTCACATTTCAAAAAATGACAGTTATATTAAATTTCATTGTCCCGAAAATTTCTAAGAGTATTAGATACTGTCATTACTTAGCTTAACCCAGGATGATATTAACTTATTATAGATAAACATTTTTATCATGAACTTATAGTCAAAACATAATAATTTTATATTTAGAATATTAGAAAATGGCCATTCAAACTTAGTCAACTTTTTAAGCTTGGTGAAAAAAAAATGTGACTTAATCTTTGCATGCATGTTGCTACAGCTTCAAACATTCAACTTTTTGTAACTCACTTCCATCATAATGTTGCAGAATAACTCCAGTGGTATAAATAAATTTTTTATTTAGTGTTTGTAGATATTTCATATTATTTCAATTAACAAGGTAGATTTTGTGCTATCAACGTTTAGGATTCTGGGAGAAAAACCAAAACTGAAACCCAAGTTAATATTAAACTCAAATACTGAAAAAGCATCAAATTTTAAAAAATGGTAATAGAGGCATTCAGTTGGAAATGGAGAGTGTATCAGTCAGGATTCTCCAGAGAAGTATAACTGTGTGTGTGTGTGTGTGTGTGTGTGTGTGTGCGCGCGCGCGCGTGTGTGTAAATACATAAAATATATGATTTAAAGAGATTTATATTAAGGAATTGAGGCCAATTCAGCTGGAAACTCAGGCACAATTTTTATGTTACATTCTTGAGGCAAAGTTTTATTCAAGGAAACTTCAAGTTTTGCTCTTAAGACCTTCAACTGATTGGATGAAGCCCATCCACATTATGGAGGCTAATCTATAAAATCAACTGATTGTAGACAGATACAAAATATCTTCCCAGCAACGTCTAGACTACTATGTGGTCAAGCAACTGGACTCCATAGTTGAGCCAAGTTGACATATAAAGTATAACCATCACAGAGAGCAAGTGAAAATTATGTCAATGTAAAATATTTTAATTCTCAATAAATCTATTTCAGGAGAAACAGATAAAGCATAATTTCTAATGTTTAATAATGTGCTCGTTGCTCTGCTAGCTGTATAGACTTAAACTTTGAGTTTCTTTAATTTTTAATCCTCCCTACATTGGATGGATTTATCTTTAAGGCCATCTCCATTTTCTGGGCCATTTTTTTTTCCGTCTCAAGTTTCACCTCAAAATTTCATACAAATAAAGCACTGAGAAATATTAATTTAAAATTCCAGGGTTTTGTTCGTTCAAGGAAGGCATTAAACTTTCTGGTTCATGGGTAAGATAAAGTCCTCCATGGACTTGTAGGCCTAAACCTGTGATTTTATCTTCAGATGAATAGCCATCCCCTGCTTATAAAGTATTTTCGTTTTATAGCTTTAATTTTCATCATCTGTAAAATGGGATAATAATAGTGCCACCTTATAAGTTTGCTGTAAGGATCAAACATAATGATACACTAAAGCGCTTCCCACTTGATGCCCATCCTACAACATGACAGGGAATCTAAATGTTTTTGCTTTCATTATCATAAGGGTTGTTTGCCTTATTATTATTATTGTTGTTGTTTTGATTATGATTATTTGTCAGGCAATTTTTGGCGTGTTCTATGCACAGTATTTTATTTAATTTTCACAATAAAGGAATACAGCTTAAAGATAAAATACATCTATATCTCTATATCTATCTGTCAATGGATTGATCCATCTATATTTCTACTTAAAGAGGAGGACACTCAATTTTAAAGCATGAAGAAATATGCCCAAAGTTATATAATAAAGAAGTAACAGAAGCAAGATTCAAATTCAAGTTTCCCTAAGACAACTTGTGCTTATTCTACTTCAGCAAACTCTGCCTTTTTATTCACTTATAAGTAGTTTTAAATAACATATATTTCTTTCAGTTGTGAAAGTAATACATAGCTATTCAAATTTTATGCATATATTATAAAATGGAACCTAATAGCGTGCAAAATATTACCTATTATTTTAAATGATGGTCTGATTAGTATAGTAATTCATGGACCTTGTGGACATTTTTTTAAAAGAATAAAATAGGAAATGAAAATCTGAGTGCCTCTATCCATATTCAATATTTGCATTTTAAAGATATTCTGCTTTAATCTAGCAGTTCTTACAGTCTTCTTCATCCCAATGGCTGGGGATAGAAATTGCATATAATTTGTATCCTTCTACATTACCTCCCGGGATACATTTTCTAAGACCACCACGCTGTCCTTTCTTTTCTGTAAAACCAACACAAATCCTGGGCACAGTCTACAATAGACAGGGCTGTGCACTCACAGATCCACCATCTGATGGCTTCTCCCGCAGGTATCTGCCTGACTGCCTCATCACATCTTTCCTGTCTTGATCCAAAGATATCTTCTCAGGGAGGCCTTCTCATTGTCTCTAAAAAGGTTACTCCTTCTCCACTTTGTCAGATCTCCTAGTATGTAGCTCCTACATATACAGCTTCTTTATTGTCTATCCAGGCTGAATATTAACTTCTGAGGCTTAGAACTTTTTGGTCTATTTTATTCACTACTGAATCTCTAGCTACTATAGCAGATGTTTGGTATATGGTAGATGCTTAATAAATACTTGTAGTATGATTGGATTAATTAATATAGTCAGCCATACTGATTTTGTGCTAATTTCAAAGCACTATCAACCCAAGAACATACACAGTTCTTCCTGTCAAATGAAATAGAGGGCTGATAATAGATGTATTTCCCCATTTAAGAAATTAATAAATAAAATAGTGGCACTAATGATTTGCTAAGAATCTTAAAGATGCTTTATAATTACTAAAATCCCTTGACATTGGTCTTTGTTTTTCTGCTTTTGTTGCAATAGAATAAATGTGTTTTTCTTGATAATTCTTTCAGTGTGGTGTCCTAACAATGTTAGTAATTTAGCCATAGTTAGTAATTACTATATGGAAAATGCAGCAGTGATATTAAGAAGTCTCAAACCTGACAACAACCACAATCCAGTGCTGGGCATGGGCAGGAGACTGGGTGGCTCAGGGCAAGGAGGCGGAATGCAGGGCCCTGCACACATGGACCGGGCAGGCCTGTGGGGCCACTGGCTTCCTGAGATTGGACTCCAAGAGGAATGTGCAGGGACCTGC
Source organism: Prionailurus bengalensis (assembly GCF_016509475.1). NCBI lineage: Eukaryota > Metazoa > Chordata > Mammalia > Carnivora > Felidae > Prionailurus > Prionailurus bengalensis. Next base: position 148,176,821 of record NC_057343.1, on the reverse strand, counting down.
CATTGTTTAGTATAATCACTTAGTCATGATCTCATTGTTATTGATTCCTATTTTCTTAAACTCACAGGCATCTTCAGGAAATATTTTTTAAAGTTGCATGGACAGTAGATTTTTTAAGTCTTTGAATAGCACATTTAAAAATAAACTGTACCTGGGCATAGTATATTTGGGGGATACACTTAAAAAAGAGATATTTACCCAAAGAAAACCTTCAACTGCTAGAATTCACCAAGATTTAGAGATTCATTTCCTATTTATTCAGCTTCTCTAAACAGGAGTCTAAATGAGAAATATTCACTATTTTGTCTTCAATTTAAGGGATATGTTTAACGTGATATCCATATATATTCCTATCTGATTTTCTCCTTCTCCAGACATAAATCTAAGCAAGAAAATATTCAGTATTTTTCATCTAATTTAGACAATATCGGGTATTTTTATCCAATTTAAATAACATTGTTGGTTGTTTCAAACACTTACTAGATGCGAACCAAACCATAAGAGACTCTTAAAAACTGAGAACAAACTGAGGGTTGATGGGGGGTGGGAGGGAGGGGAGGGTGGATGATGGGTATTGAGGAGGGCACCTGTTGGGATGAGTACTGGGTGTTGTATGGAAACCAATTTGACAATAAATTTCATGTTAAAAAAAAAAGAAAAAAAAGGAATGAACAATCCTGTTCTTAAAACATTAAAACAGGGAATAAAACCCATTGTACATATCAGCCAGTGGTTTGTGCCAAAGCTTTAAATATTCTACAGAGGACATGTGATGCCTGTCTGAGACAGAGTCCCTGAAATGAATACATCCCATAACTTCGTGCTTAGAAATGGATTAGGAGGAAATATGCAAGTACTAAGCTACTAATACAAGCAAAGCTAAGGTAAGAATAATTGGAAAGTGAACAGATAGGGCTGTTGCCCTCAGAATTATAGCATTCTGCACCTTCACCTATCTAAACACATTGTTTTACACTGTTTTATTTATACAGTTCTCAAGAAAACACTGAAAATTCTGATGCATTTTGAGTTCCTATGATACATCAATCTTTAGTCTGATATTCTTTAGGCAGAATACTCAAGGAATTTGTCTACCTTTTGAGATTGCTGAGAATCCATAGAGCTATAGAAGTGGGAGATAAGCATATTTTTAAGTAACTTGAGTTTTCAGACATGATTTTATTTTCAGTGTCTTTTATGTCTGTCATCCAATTACTCTGTGATCCCTGACACTTGGGTGGGTGGTAGGAGCTTGAGAGATAAAACTACTGATTCTCAGTAATTTTATTCTTATTCTGGAAATGAGTGAGCCAAGAAAAGCTGGTCCCTTAAGGCATTCTTTCATTTTACTCATGAAACCTGTACCTGGTTTTTATGACCCATCATGCCATGCTTCTTCTCCCTAGGAGATACCAGCCTCCTCTGTTCCAAGTCATACATGCTGTGCTCATCTCACTTCAAAGCTTTATTTCACATTTGTCTGTTGAGCATGCTTTTCTTTCCCTTTCATATCTCTAAAACCTATCTCTCTTTCACACTCATGAGGTGTGCAGAGGCTATAGTTTCTGTCCTTAAAGGGATTTGAGTTCCTTCATTCCTTTATTATGTACTGGATGTGCATTAGAGTTGTTTTTCCACTTAGGCTGGGGACTCAGTCTTGACTGTGACTCAGTCCCTGTATTGCATTGCCAACAATGCTGAATATAGTCGGGGATGAATACCTGGGCCATGATCAATAGACAATACCATAAAAAATATTACCACTGGGGAACCTAGGTAGCTCAGTCGGTTAAGCTTTCGACTTCACCTCTGGTCATATAGTTCTTGAGTTTGAACCCCGCATCGGGTTCTCTGCTGTCAGCATGGAGCCTGCCTCAGATCCCCAATCTCTCTCACACACTCTCTCTCTCTCTCTCTCAAAAACAAATAAGCATTAAAAAAATTAGAAAAAACTATTATCAGCTGTTGGAATCATAAAGCAGAGAGAGTGAGAGAGATATCAAATGAACAGTGCTTTTCAAATATTAGAAAATATGTAAACTATATTATAGCACCTATACGCAGGTAATGGATTTGTGCAAATTATAACTATGTAAATTACATTTCTTGATTTCTATCATCTTCTAATCACTTGGATTATCTATACCTATATTAGTTTTCCAGTGTTCCCATAACCATTTACCATAACCCTGGTGATTTAAAACAACCCAAATTTATTCTCTCACAGTTCTGGAGATCATAAATCTGAAATCAAAGCATCGTGCTCCCTCTGAGTGCTCTAAGAGAGAATCCTCCCTTGCCTCTTCCAGTTCATGGTGGCTGTCAGCATTTTTTGGCTTCCTTGGCTATAGCTATATCACTCCAATCTCTGCCTCAATATTGGCATTACCTTTTCCTTTTCAGTCTGTGGTTTTTCTTATTATTTCTATTATAAGGACATTTGTCATGGGATTTAATAACCACTTGGGTACTCTAGCATGATCTCACCTCAAGATCCTAATTACAACTGCAAAGACCCCTTTTTTTCAAGTAGGGTGACATTCAGAGGTTCCAGGGATTTGGTGGTAGACACATCTTTTGGGAGGACATGATTCAACCTACTACAACAACTAAAGTACATGTGGTAAATAAATGTAAAATGAATTAGTTTTTCATTTTCTGAACCTGAAAATTTTAAGTAAATTAATATGTTGATGTATAATGAAAGATCCATAAGAATTGGTGGGATGTTTTTTCTTTCACTACACGTATTTTGCATTTCCTGGTTTAAAAAATTGGTCATAAAATAAAATAATGAGATCCTAGTTTACTCAATAAAACAACACAGATAGCTTTCATAAATCCTGCAGATATTGTCAAAACCTCAGCCAATATAATTCAATAAAGGTGGAGCTAACTTCAATATCAGTGGAAGGAAATTCTTAATGTTCTAAGAAATGAGTTCTAGGTAAAAAATTAGATAGCAACTATAATATGTAATATTTTAAACTTATGGATGTTTATGAAACATCTGGAGAGAGAAAAAATGGAGATAAACAACCTTATATAACCACAGTATAAAGTAACTCATTTTATTTATTTTCTTTAACAGAATATTTTATTTATTTATTTATTTATTCAATATATGAAGTTTATTGTCAAATTGGTTTCCATACAACACCCAGAGCTCATCCCAAAAGGTGCCCTCCTCAATACCCATCACCCACCCTCCCCTCCCTCCCACCCCCCCATCAATCCTCAGTTTGTTCTCAGTTTTTAAGAGTCTCTTATGCTTTGGCTCTCTTCCACTATAGCCCCCCTTTTTTTTCCTTCCCCTCCCCCCATGGGTTTCTGTTAAGTTTCTCAGGATCCACAGAACCCTCTTGCATTGTTGGTGGGAATGCAAATTGGTGCAGCCACTCTGGAAAACAGTGTGGAGGTTCCTCCAAAAATTAAAAATAGACCTACACTATGACCCAGCAATAGCACTGCTAGGAATTTACCTAAAGTAACTAATTTTAAAGAAGAAAAGTGACATTCACAAATTTCTTCTTAAATATTTTGACATAATTTTATAATTGCTTGCTGTTTTATAGATTCTCCAACTTTAATGCTGGATTCATTAACTTATAAAAGCCAAGAAAAAGAAAAGCAGGACCCCAGATTATAGAAACCTAAATGCATTTGTTTTATCCAGTCAGCTTAGAGTAATACAGAATTAGAAAACATAAAATTAAACCTTACCTTATTTCCATTTCAATTTTATCATACTGGAAAAAACAATCATCTCAGTATGCATGATCTGTTTTGAATAGAAAACAATTATTTACTGTGGTAAATGAGAACAGTCTGTTGTCCACATTCATTTTAGCAATTTGGGAACTAAAGCTTAACGTTACTTTAATGAACACAGGGACTTTTAAACTATTACTACTTTAAATTTCACTTTCATTATAATTCTAATATGTAAATCTTGTTGGTAGGCTAATACACTTTTTACATCTAGAAAATATCCCTTGCAAAGAATGATGCTAAAAGGTGAATTAGAATGTGCTTAGACATAAGTTTAGGCTGTTTCTAGATTCAGGTACAAGAACCAAGTGTCTCAGTATGATGTGGAAACTACTCCTGGGAGATCTCATGTTGAGTAACGTGAGGGATAGAGAAGAAAATATGAGTAGATTGCTGTGAAAAAAAAATGTGTCAGGAAAACATTTTAATGGAATTTCTTCCACTTTATTTACCATAAACCGGCTACTCAGTAAATATGTGTGTTCTGTTGCTGAGTGTTACAGCACTGCCAACTTTTCTACCCCATGATTGATAGAAATTGAGAATAGCTTTAGTGTTCGCAGTCTGTCATTAAAGAGTCAAGTTCAAGTGGGCACAGCTTCTTTATAAGATTTTAAATATTATGGCTGTTACACATTTCACATTGCCTCGGTGAAAGAGATGCAGTTTTACAGTGACCCATCTGACTTTATTGTTTTTCTTGCTGCTTGTCAGATTACTGTCCGTCCTTATTTTTGTTGGTTATTTGAATGTTTCTAGCTATTTCACATACTTTGGAGCTATCTAAAATCTTTCCTAGAAAAAAGTAGAAAACAGACATGTGTTAACATATATATGTGGCTGAGTAAACGGCTATTACTTTAATTACCAAGGCTACTTATAAGGCATATTCCGTTTAAAAGTCATACAAAAATATCATTTCGCATTTAGCCATTTTTTTGATAGTTGGCCTTGGGCCAATTAACTTATGCTTATAAATGATCATAAGAAAAAAAAGAATTTTAAGAATGACTTTGAGATCACTAATAGGTTATTTCAAAGAAGAGCATAAGACTCTTTGAAGGATACCAATGTTGCAGTCATACGGGGCCTGCTGAAGGCTCAAGTTAATTGGAACTCAAGCAGACAAGGGAAGGACAGTTTGCATGTAGACTTAGATATAGAAACTAATTGGATAATGGCTAAAACTAGACATTTAATAGTCATACATGCAAATTTCAAAGCATAATTGAAGGAAAGGAATTTTATAATTAAGGAATGGGCTGAATGTCAAAAACATGGAACTTGGTTATAAAAATACATTAATTGCAAAAATTCAGTTGTATTTTTGTCTACATTTTGATGAAAATTTTAAAAAATCTGTAACAAATACAATTAGGATAGACAATATTCAAAATATTTTAAAATTGGTTGTGTGTTTTACTGTTAGTTTCAGTGGATATACAGAGGAATATATAGGGAAATAGCAGGGTTATGTAAATGTGAACTTTTGCCAGGACAACTAATTACTTTCTAATGAAGTATTTTAAATAAATCCTAATCATTATAAATAACAACTATTAGGTTTATTCACTGTGCCCAACAAATGCCGTAAACAGTCTTTACTAATGTAAAATTGTGTTTGATGTTTTGCTTTCATTAGCTATTTTAGCAATAAAGTAATAATAGCAATAATAAAGAAATCTCTGTGGAACAAACAGGTAAATCAAAGCTATTTTCTAATGATAGAATCCAGTATCTGCAAGAATTGTTGATCACGTCTAAGGAATGGCAAAAGCATAGAACAATCCAAATTTTATTTTTTGTTTTTTAATTTTTTTAAATGTTTATTTATTTTGAGAGAAAGGGAGAGACAGAGCATGAGCAGGGGAGAGGCAAAGAGAGAGGGAGACATAGAATCTGAAGCAGGCTCCAGGCTCTGAACTATCTGCACAGAGGCCGACACAGGGCTCTAACTCACCAGCCATGAGATCATGACCTGAGCTAGAGTCGGACACTCAACCAACTGAGCCAACCAGGCACCCCACCAATCCAAATTAAAAAAAAAAAAAAAGAATGTATCTACAGATGTGCACTTTCCTTGCATAAAATTTTGCCTCTTTTCTGAGATAGTTAATATGCAATAATGCAAGTATTTTCTCTCACGTTATGTAAAATAAGTATTTTTTTAGAGAAATGTTGACACTTTTTTTATAAGTAAGGAGTATTATCTTCTTATAAGTCTGGAAATGGGATGAGCCCTTGACTGAAAGTTGTTAATGGCCACTTGTGAGAGTACAAGGCTTCCATTATGTGACAGATTTTGTAAGTCACTCACCTAGGTGACCTTTCAATTAAATTATTGGAGTGCATTCTAATTCAGGATTTCCCTGAAGATCACTTTGAATATTCATCCAATTCAGAGGTTCCCATGCATCTCATTAAGAATTACGACCCACCAGGAACATGTGCTGTTGGCACACCAAAATCAGCACTGAGATTCAAATTTCTTTGGAGAGCAATTTGTGGAATTAATTTACCTATATGATTTAGGCCTGATAAGGGGTTCATTCAACATCTGTTGGGTCATCTTTGCCTCAGACTTTTTATCTGAAGAAATAAAAAAATATTCCTAGTGGTAGTATTTACTTAATTCCCTGGATTTTAATTTAGGCAAACATGAGGTGGAATCCTCATAAAACACCCCATCTTTGAAATTTGTTCAGCTTAATGTTCTGCAGATTATTAATACATTAAAGCTGAGTACTTCTCAGTTTTTTCTCTCATAAGTTAACCATTTGAAAAAAAAATTCAATAGTTGGAAGATGAGTCTATTTAGTTTTCCCTGCAGCATTAAACATGAACAGCAGTCCATTACTTCTTGACATTTCCTGCCTTGCCATCTCTGGTATTGTATTTTTCGTTGGGTTTAAAGATGTCTGGTCCTATTTAGTGTTCTGTTTTCTTTGTCTGCTTCTTTAATATTATCTTTACTGTCTCCCTGACCCAGTTTTCTGTAATCTCCCCAAGGCTTCCTGCGTAGACAGGATTCCCAAATCCAGGTAGCTAAACCTCTTAGTGACTCAGTTCTCTCAGTGAAATGGTAAAATTATGTCATCATTATTGGAGATATTATATGTAAAAGACCTAGGGGGAATAACCAGCTCATAGTATATAGAAGGTCGCTTTCTCTTGTCCATCTTTGCTATAGCCTGGTCTCTCTCTTGAATTTCAGATTTCTATTTTCAGACATCAGCTAGCCACATCTAATGGCCTATTTGCAAAAATGAATGTTCTTTACTTTCTTCTCTCTTCCTTCATGTATTCCCTCTCTCATTGACATTACCAATATCTCTGTCAGGCATAAAACATCCAAGTCACCTTTAATTCCACTCTCTTCTTCAACATGACCTCATATATTCATTTGGTTCTTACTCTGCAATACTATTAAGTTCAGCCCCTCTTATGGACTCCTGATTGACATCCTATAGTACTAAGAGTCTTTGTTTCCACAAAGTTTGCTTAGCTCTTTATAGTTTGCAAATTGTTACATTTTCTTGCTGAATCAGTCCAGATGAGCTTGGTTATGCTCAGGAATGAGCCACATCCAGATTTCAGTGGCTTAGCATACATGTCCAGTGTGGGTTAGTTGGAGATCTCTGCTTATTGTAGACACTCAGGGACCCAGCTAACAAAGGCTGCATCTCAAGAGTTGTTCCTACAGTCACCATAGTAGTGTGAAACAAACATGGTCAATCATTCTTTAGTTCTTAAAACATCTGTCAGAAATGATACACATTATTTCTCACAATATTGGCCAAAAAATTTACATGGCTACTGTGAACTTCAAAAGGGTTGGAGAAGTGCAATCCTACCATGTATCTGTGAGGACAACTGGTACATTTGTGAAGTCTTAATGACTATAATCTGACAATTACAAGAATTTTCACACTGGTTTCCTTGCCTGTGTTGACATTCCTCTTTCTCAAACGCCTTATAACAAAATTCTCCATCTTAGCCCTGCTATTTCAAAAAATCAATTTACTATTCTCAGTGCCTTTTATTGTGTATACGCATTGTATACTTTCTACTTAATTGTAGAATAGAACGTGCTCTTTCATCTTGCATTTAATAGAATTCCATGTAGATATTAGCATGTAACTAAGTGGTTTTCCTATTTTTAAGCTAATTGGCAATATTCTACTCTGTATACTCCATAGTTATTTTATGTGAAGGTTGCTTAACTGTTCCTTAACTTGTAGTCATTGATTTATTTATTTTTTAAATGTTTATTTATTTTTGAGAGGGAGAGAGAGTGAGAGCAGGGTAGGGGCAGAGAGAGAAAGGGAGACACAGAACCCAAAGCAGTCTTCAGCTCTGAGCTGTCAGCAGAAGCCCAATGTGGGACTCAAACTCACAAACTGTCAGATCATGACCTAAGCCAAAGTTGGACGCTTAACTGACTGAGCTACATAAGCGCCCCAACTTGTGGGCATTTAAATGACTTCAGAAATTTAATTTTTTGCTATACAACATTTTTTGAAAGGTTCTGTAAGTAGAGTTGAGCTAATTCAAAATGTTGGATTGTCAAATCAGAGTAGTCAAGTCAGAGATTTGTCAAATCAGAGCTCTTATCCAATATCAAAGCTTACTAATGATTTCAAAGATCTAGGCAGTCAAGAAGCATAGGCAAATCAAGGGGAGTTTTAGGACATTGATGATAGCTCCCAGATCTTTCTTTCCTCCTTTGGACACATGCTTTCTGACCCAGAAAAGGTACATGTGTTACCATATCTATGAGGGTGATGATAGCTGTTTAGGTAATACGCTATCTTCATATAGTTGTATACTTTACATGGCATTTGCCATGGAGCTGTGTTTTATAATCCCATGGATTATAGATTTGTTTACCATAAACAATCCTAAACTAGAGACACCTTGCTAAGAACATTCACAGGTAAGGTATCTCCTCCCAGTAAGTGTTACTATGTTTACAAAGAACTGAAACATCTAACTTTCTTTCCCTTGGATCATACACCTGATAAAGAAAAGAGAGAGAGAAATGGATTAAAAGTCAGTTGGTTAACTGTTTTATCCACAAGATTCAAGTGATACGTATTTGGGAATTATTGTTTACATCCCAGATTATTTCTTTGAGATTTAAGATACAAGAATTTCATTTTTCAGTCTTCAAATAATATCTTGCAACGTTATAAAACACCCAACTTTCCCCCACTTGGTGTCTGAGTGCCTTATGCTTGATAAATAATTTTCTTAGGCTTTCCCGCGAGAGTGAATTTTAAAGGAAATCATACGAACTGGAAGATTTGTCACTCTTTCTCCATATAAGACAGTTTTTCCAGTTTTTTTTCCCTATGCCAATATTTTCCAAGGAAGTTGTTTTCTTACTGTCAGTCTCTACATAGTAATGCCTGTCTGCCACTAACACTGGCCTAATTTAGATTTAAGGATTTTATATTTGTCTCTTTTACAATTCGTTTCATTAGAATAACTATATGACTAATCACTTCAGTTTTGCTCAAACAAGTATAATATGTCACAAAACTATATAATACGTTTAACAATTTGGATGTGTCATATAAAAATATACCCCTTGAAACCTCATCAATTAAAATGCATAATTTAAGATAATATAGCCATTCTTCTCTATGTATGTTGTGATTCCTTTTTTGAGATGTGTGGGGTTTTTTTTAGAACTGAAGAGAAAGCTGCTATATTTACTTCAATTACTCATAAATATTAATTAATTTATATGTCCAGTTTGGTTTATTGAAAACAAATATGCTTCATCTCTTATGTGTTCTGAAGATCATTACATATAGCCATGATTAATCCCTAAGAAAATTTGAACTCATTAGATAGATTGATTAATTAATACTCTGCCTTTATTCAGAATGATTTTACAGAGGCATCTGTAAATTCAGATATGAATCATGCAACATTTATAACTCATATTCTAAATAAACTCATTAAAGAAAATTAATCCCTATAATCTTGAATGCAATCACCTGGGTTGTCCCTAATCTTTCAGGCTTCTGGAGAAAGTGTGCCAGTATAGTATTAGAAATCCCCAAATCTATAGATTTGTAAAGGGCTTGTTTTCCTCAGTCATATAGACCCTGTTGTGTTGCTTGCTCTCAGTTTGTCTATCTGCCCTTGTTCACTTTAGAGTAGACTGCAGAGTAAACTTCCAGGCTTCTGCTTTTCCTCCAAATGCCACAGCTAATGTGGCTCATAACTGAGCTGAGTTATGATAGGAGGAATCCAGCATTTTCTTTTACCACCCACCACTAAAGTCTCTTCAAGCCCACTGACACAAAAGCTTCTTGTTGCAAAGATGGTACTGGAGATTTGAAACTGCTTGGAAGAAATAAAAATGACATGATAGATAAGAAATAACCTTGATGTTTGATATGACTCTTTCTTGCATCAAGGAAGAAGGGAACAGAAGGTTGAGCCTTTTATGTTATTTCTCTCCATTGATGCATTCCATTCCAAGACTTGCTTCTCTATCTCAGTCACCATGTTTTTCTTTCTTGTTCTGAAATCTGCCCCACTCCCCGGTTCAAATCCCCCATTGCAGATCTCATGCTTGGAGGTAATAACAGAGGTCTAACCTAGGAAGAAAGATCAAGTTCATCAGAAGGCCTTGCTAGGTACGCACCATCACCCAACCCCCCCCCCCCCCCCACACACACACACACTTAGGAGGTGCTCACACTGGGCTGGATCACATTTGGAGACAATTGTCTTCCTTTCATTCATGTTTGAACTTTCAATATATGCAGTGTAAGGATTTTACATCCTCCTCCTAAAACTGGTTAGAAGGGTGAGGATGATTGTTTTTCTGGTTCTGTGTAGCTGGATACGGAAAACAGGACAGAGGAAGAAAGGTAAAGCAGACAAATTAACATGAACTTAAGGTGAGGTCTGTGCGTAAAGGGTTTGTACATTCATGACGTAGGCCTGCAAGGTATAAGTAAGCCATGAATTTGTTTCTAAATGTTTTCCTTAAGAGCTACCGCTGTTTTCAAAATAAAAGATCCTAACACATTGAACCATCTCATCTTTACCGACAAAAGCAAAGACTCAGCAAAATCAATTCAAGTTGCAATTTGCTCTTTACAGAGGTCTGAGTTTGCCCATCAAGCAGGGCACTGTTGGGAATGGATTATTCTGGAAATCTTATACCAGGTAATCTCATTCCATTTTAGACATCTTAATATCTTTGGTGACTACTAAAACTGAAACACTTTCTGCCTAGGGATCTTAACTAATTCACGTTCTCATATAGGTCTGCCTGCTCTGGTCAGGTCTAAATTTCTGCTGCTCACCTTTTTCTTGAAATTGGAGAGCCCCCCCCCCCCCCACCGCCCATTCATAGCACACAAATTCCATGGCATGCTTAGCATCTCTCAGACATTTCTTGTGTCTTAACACCCTGTTTTCAAAAGTCTGATACTCAGTGCTGATTGTCATGGGATGATTTTAGGTGGTGGGCAAACAAGACATTAATAACCTTGAATTAGGTACTGGTACAGAGAAGGTTACTTTCTTGCTAATTCTCCTTCGCTCATTATGGTCACGTCAAGCATGGCTCAGTATGTTGTTAATCTAAAGATTACAGTTTTCTAACATTTTATAAAATATATTCAAAATGTATATGTGCATTTAGCATGTGACTCCATAACTCATATCAAATCCATAACTCACTTAGTTTCTTACAGGACTCCGGTTCCTTGACTTCATACCTCCCATTCCTGTGTCCCTCCACCCTTCTGTTTCAGCTCCTTAAAGCCTGGTCTCTCTCCCTTTACTAGCCAAAGCCATCTATCACCAAAGCCACTCTCTTGCCCACATCTTAATTATCTTGACTTATCATTCTGAGCTGCACACAAGTGGAAAACATCTGACCTTGGATTAATGGCATCATCGTCCTTTTCTACTAAGCACAGTATAAGAAGTGCCACACCATACAGAGACTGGTGCCAGTAGTTTTCTAGTCTTCAACACCAGCTGAACACCAACACTACCTACAAATCCTCTGACTGCCTGCTCAGATGTCACCTATGCCCCACCACATGCCATTTAAAAAGCTTCTACTTCCTTTGGTATCATACTGCCTCCCACCACCCTTTCTATTATTGAGACAGAGATATACTTTGTAGCAGAAATAGAAACCTTCCCTCAGTAATTCCATCAAGTAGCTAATCCTACACATCAATTTTATGTGCATCTGATCAGTCATTGTTTGCTTGAAACAATTAAATAACTTTCCATTACCCTCAGGATAATCCCTAATCTGGTTTGTGAGGCTTGTCATAATCAGGCTCTGCTAATCTCTGACTTTCTCTGCTACCAGTACCCCTCTTGCACATACCATTGCAATTCTATTGCATTTGTTTCAGGTCTACTAATTATCCATTAATTTTTTATTTGAGTGTAGTTGGCATATAATAACATTAGTTTCAGGTATACAGCATAGTGATTCCACAAGTTTATACACTATGCTATGCTTACCACAAGTGTAGCTACCATCTGTTACCATGCAATGCTATTACAAATCCATTGACTGTATTCCCTGTGCTGTACTTTTTATTCCTGTGACTTATTCATTCCATAACTGGAAGGCTGTATACGGGACCTTCCTTATCAGCAAACTTCTGTTCATCCTATAGACCTCAACTTTAGATGTTAGTTATTCCAGGATGTTGTACCTGAGTCCCCATTATTGCATTAGGTATTCTCCCAGAACTCTGTGTACTTGCCATGCATTAGCACTTAATTTCATTATACTGAAGTTTTCTGTTTACTTGTCTGTAATCTTCATTGGCATATAAGATTTTTTAGGCTATGGACTGTATTTTGATATTGTTCACTATACTATGTGCCTGGCACATAGCAGCTGTTTAATACATTTCTGAAGACTAAATTCTGTTTCAAGTTAGATTTTCCATAAGAACAAAGTAGTTTGTTCCTCATAAGAAACAACTATTCTTGGTCTCAAGTTCACAGAGATTTCTCCTTGGCCCTGGATAACATAACTCCATATGGCAAATAAAGCAGAGCATTTTTTTTCTAAAATCTTTTTATGTAGGTCAGTGGTATAACAGCAAAATATCCTATAAAAGCACTTCTGTATATATCAAAATGATCCTATGTACATGGATAGCTCCTATTCTGACATAATACAGGGATAAATCCAGTTTTTGATTCAGTATTTAGTAAGTTTAATGTCCTATTGCCTCATGAGTACTTGAAAAACATCCATTTAAATGCAAATTCATATTCTATCAATAGAGTTATACTGAGTACCTCATTGCAAGCAGTTGGGATATATCAGTGAACAACACAAAGTTCTGTGTCCTTATGGAGTTTACATTCTAGGATGGGGTGTCTGACAATAAATGAAACCAATAGATAATAAATAGAGATAGATAAGTAAATAAATAAGTAAACAAGCAAATAAATAAGTGATATTAGAAGAGGGTAAAGTTATTGAGGACATAAGATCTCATGAAGAGAGAAATAGGAATATGGGGTTGAGGGTATGGTTAGCAGTTTTGACAGGGAAAAGGTAATATCATTTTGAGTGAAGTTTTGGTAAGATGATTTTGAGCAAAGGTTTGATAGAGACAAAGAAGTTAGCAGAAGAACTTCTTAGGTATGGGGAACAGCCAATGCAAAGTTTCTGAAGTGGAAGGCTGGCTGGCATGTTCAGTACAGGAGCGGGAGCCTGGCAGACCGAAGTTATTTTATTTTTTTTCCAATATAATATCAATAAATCATTTATTGTGAGTACTTATCCATATGTTCTGGCTTTATAACCCCTCAGGTTATAGGTAGAGACAACAGCATTTTCCAGTGAGGTGGATGCAGGGTAAAAGCACTTATACCCATATGCTTCAAGGAGCAGCATAGGCAGAAGTAGGAATGATGTCCTGTTAGGAAAATTGAGAGGCCTGATGAGCACAAGCATGTGACCCAAAGACTGTGGTTTTCTGCCCCGAGGTGGACTAGCACAGCTCCTATGGAAGAGCTGACATTCTCCTAGAGATTTCAGGTTCCCCTCTAGCACCTAGATCAAAGAAAATTTGGACCCCTTAAGTTCTGTGACCTATAGCATGGTGAAAATGATCTTCTACAAAAAATATTAAAGCAAGTGTAATGGAATTTATACTACATTATGGGAGTGAGCCTCAGTCCACATCCAGAATATATTTAATCTTCAACAATACAGTTATCCTTGAATGCACAAATTGAAGACATTTTTACTGCTTGCCAATTTTTTATTAGAATTCAACATATCTTACCTATCAGAGAACCATAGTGTCTTGTACAACGATATAAGGACATTGTTTAGCTGGGTTTTTTTTGAAAATTACCATGTGTATATATTTACAACTTATTTTTTAGCACTAAATAAACAATCATAAATCTCTTTACCTCATTGTTTATGGCCTACCTCAATTGGACTTATAAATTATTTTAAAAGTTTTTTGCAAGAAAAATCACACTAAAAGCTCTACTGCATTGATCAACTGGAGCCACACATTCTGTCGCTTCTAGGAAATTATCCGTAACTTTGAAGATCTTTCATACTTGATGCACTGATCTTAAAGAATGACCTAATAAAGTTCAATTTCAGACCTACTATATTTAAGTAGCATGTTGGTAATAACTCCTAATTAATTATTTAAGGTAGTCATTTATTGACTAAGGTCTTCTCTACTACATATAATCTCTCTGTACTATAATATTTCATCTAACAGAAAATGTGTTGGAAATAAAGAGTAACAGGGAAAAATAGCTCCAGGCATTTTGTACTGAAGACATGAACTTCAGCTTTTTTGTCCATCCAGATGGTGACATCCTGATCATTTTAATCAGCATACTTTATTTGGATCATAAAAACATTATAAATATTAAATCACAGTGCAGTCAAACCTGGATTATTGCCACTTCTTTTAATGACTATATGACCATATTCTAGGTAGTATTATGCACAGTGTCAGAGTCCAAAGACAGATAGTAAAGTATAATATTTAAATTTTTCTATTATTTTGATCAAGCCAAGAAGGGCTAAAATGTCTAATAACTTGTGTGAAGTAAGCCTTCCCATTTTATGAACTATAGTCAATCTTTTACAAAACTCACCACAAAATTGTCAGCAGGAATGGTTTCTTTTATAGGGAATACAGTGATTACCATAGTTCCATCTAAAAATTGCCCATCTATATTCATGTGATTAATGTAACATGGAATTTACAAATTTAAATGCATAATGCTGGAAAAGTAGAAATAAAGATTTTTATAGTAATGCAAATCTGTGCTGCATACATTTAATACTTTCTCTCATGGGTTAGAAAGTGAATTGTGTTTAATAGCTCAACATTTTTAATTGGGTTTGCAATGATAATAAATTGTTGTACACATTTTTAAGTGGATTTCCAGAGTTCTCAAATATTTAACTGCCTACTACATTTTCATGTCTACTACAAGCATACAGACAAGTACTTTATGTAAAATGTGATGTTATTATTTCTAAATGGCTTTTTGGTTTTTGGGTTTTTTTTTTCTGCCCACACATTGCTTATCCCTGTGGGTAAATCTTGGTCGAGGTTTTTTTTGTCCTAATTGTAAAGAAATTCAAAATGAGTTCTCCCATCAGAATGATCTTACACGAATCAGTTTGAGATGTGCATTCAAACAAAAGGACTTGTGAGGTTAGTGAAATGACAAGACAACCTTTAGAGCTCCAGAGAGACAGATCGTGGAAAAACAGAAAAACAGCTCAAAGAGTTTCAGGAAATCAGGAAACATGTATATTTTCTCAACATACAATTTTTCCATCTTTCTTCATTTTCCTATAACCCTTTTGTTCCCTCTGTTTTATTTTTTCCTCTTGTGATTTCTAAAGGAACTGAGGTTGCTGAAAAATGTGTTACTTCTTTAGGCCAAATAAACCTTTGGGAAGCAAACAGTATTGGTAGTTGCTCCAACTAGGCTTTTTCTTTAGTTGTATGAAACTAACTCCCTAGGTAAGAAAAAAGAGTCAACCAGAATGTACTTTTGGTATACTATAATGTCACCTAAAGGAGAACATATCCCTAACGTACATTGCCAATATATTCAGTCCATGAAGTTGTGAACATTTTTCAACTCTCCAACAAGTATTTGTTGGGTTCTAGGAGTCATATAAAACACAGAGTGGGTTATAATAGAAATCCTATGTTTCTGGGACCTTAAAATCTATTCAGAGGGATAAAATATATACACATTAAGCAGTTCATTAATAATGCAAAGCAATATGTTAAGTGCCACAATCATTTCACTTTCCTGCTAATTATTTTTCCTACCTCTTTGTCTCTTGCTTTTTCTGGAGTTTTGCATTTCCTATCTCACCATTAAATGGTGGTATTTCTTGAATCTTGGGCCTGGATTATCTGTATTGTCTCCAATGTTCCCATAGCTGATTATACCCATGCTGTGAATTTCCATCTATACCTAGGGATGCTAACATTTGTATCTCCAGGCCACACTCTCTTCTGCCTTCTTGATACCTCTTCTTGAAGAACAGATCCAAAAACTGACTCATGATCTTCCCTTCTAATCCAGACCCTCTTCTAAGGTTTCTCTTTTAGGGGATGCTACCAACATTCATCCATAGAGATGTGAAATCTAGAAACACAGTAGTCACTGTTGACCCTTTGCTCTTAGATCTGTCTGCCTGTCTCCCTGTCTCCTAGCCCACCACTCTAATATAGGCTTCCTGTCATGCTTCATCTGGACTAGAGGGATGACTTGTAACTGGTCTGTGTTCACCTGTGCTGATTCTGTCCTATGTTCACCTGTGTTCACCTATGCTATACTGTCTGTATAGCACACAGATTTTCCTTTGAAATTGAAATTCTGGTCCTATTATCTTTTTGCTCAGATGTATCAATGTATCCCATAAAGCCAATGTTTTGTGTGTGCATGGCCTTTGTCAGCCAGCATGATTTGGCCCCTGTCTATCCCTCTGTTTTTGTTCTGTCTCTTCCAACTACACTGGTTTCTTGGTGACCTTTCTTCTTGTCCTCCACAGAGGTATGAGTTGGAGACTCATCTCCTTCATAACCTTAGCCCTTATTTGTTTTTTTAGCTCCTACCTTATGCGTCACTTTCTCAGAGAACCTCCTATAAATAGATTATCAGGATACACTACCCCTTTTCTTCATGACTTATTAAACAATCACACTTCTTTATGTGGTGATTTGGTTGGTGTCAATTCTACCACTCGTCTTAGGTTATGCAAAGCAGAAAGAGTATCTGTTTTGCTCACTACTATAACTCTAGTACTTAGCACTGAATCTGGAACACAATAGGAGCTCTGAATTTGAACCTAGTGATTATGTGAATAAATGGATGAATGGATAAGTGAATGAATGAAACAAAGACTAAAATACAGAGTAATAGAGTAATAGAACATTTGTTGAAGAGGACAAGGAGAGATGATAGGGAGAAGTTAATGGAGGTTATGAAACTTGGGGTAGTCTTGGAAGGAAAGGGAAATTTGGAAGAGACAGTAGGGTATAGGCATGCATTCCAATCTGGGAATCATATGAGTAGAATCCTAGATAAAATTATCATCTTTATGTGACAGGATGGTAATTTAATCAGGTAAAGCGTTTTGGTTCATTGTGAATAGTGGAGGTAAAATTGACTATACAAGAGTAGTTCAAATTTATGGACTCAATTTCCAGGCAGTAGGAGACTGTCCCAATAATACATTATGTACATCATTACATGTCTTTTGGGGGATTAAAAAATTTCATGATATTGCAGTTATTAATTGTTTATGAGGGAAAGGCTGCTTTCTTGGAATAGGATATTTCAGTTGATCTTTAAAAAATAATGCCAAATATTCAGTGACTACTTGATGTAGTTCTGGGGACTTATTTGGGAAATTGTGATATTAATGGTGCTCTAACTGTGAGTGCTTTCAGTCCAGGTCAGGATGACAAAGTCCCTCACATTTTTTTTTTTAGTTTTAAAATTCTTCCTTAGTTTGACAATAAACGTGTATATATGTATAATGAGATAGTAGGAACTGTGATGGTATTACCTAACTTCCTTATGAGACCTCCATCATGTATTTGACATAGACTCAAGATGATCAGAAGTAAAAATGGAAAAGAAGTTAATTGTTGCTAGTTTTGCATCTCCTTCATTCTTCTTGTTTTAATTCTTCGTTTGTGTTGGTGACCTTTTCTGTGTTTGGGCAAGCATCCCCTAAGCTTTTATCCAGTGATTAAGAGGCATTCATTATGCACTCTGTTTGACATGGTCATTACTTAATGCTCACTTAACAAAATTCTACAAGACCAAATTATCACAGTGGGTGAAGGAACAGATGGCCAGCTGGCCAGAATCCATGCCTGCTTTGTTTTATGCCTTCTCAAGTCTGCCGCTAAGAAGCCACATGCGGGACCCAAGGAGGCAATCCAAACAGTAGCTCACCTAGCCAGCTGTGCTTCCAGCCTTCTCAGCCGTGAAGTCTGGATTGGCACCCTTCCCATGTGAATGTAGCTGGAAAGTCTTCCTATAGGGATCTTGCTGCCTCGTGATTAGGATGGCAGTCACAGAGGGCAGATTCCAAAAGTAAAAATAGAAATCTTTTTCCCCACCTCCTATCACTGCCTTCAAAATCAAAAGCACTATTCTAGATTTCAAGAGAGAGAGCTGTAGTTTTGGGGAAATAGTGCAGCTGTGCTTGTGTGTGTGTGTGTGTGTGTGTGTGTGTGTGTGCGTGTGCACATGCATGCGCGCATGCACGCACCTATTTTTAGCACCTATTTGTGATTATTATATTATCCACAATTTTATATTTTATAAATTGCGACAGCAGTCAACAATGAAAATTAGGGTTGGTCTCAGGCTTAAAATTAGTTGTGGAAACCTGCTAAGTGTGGATTAGAAAGGGCTACAGATGAAAAGTCATCTGATCTCTAAACTTTAAGTTTTTGTTATAGACCTGATTAGAAGTTTGGATTACATTCTGGCATTCCTAATATAATAACATATAATATAATATGTATAATATAATATAATAATAATTTTCATCATCAAACATTAATGAAACAACACCAAAGTATATAGCACTTTATCAGGATCTATGGGGTACAAAAATAAATGAAGGTGGTCCTATGAACAAGTAGTTTATAGGAACCCCTAATCCTTGTATTTTATAAGTTTACAATCTCATCAGAGAGACAAAAGAGACCCATGAAATAGAGAAGAAAGCAATGTTCAGTGAGTTATTAGTCACACAGTTCAGGTGGCAAGTTCATTCAGAGCTTGGAAAAGGTGAAGAGTTGTCAGAGAAAGATTGATGAAGAACATAAAAATTTTGTAGCTTTTTAGAGACCCCCATGTGAAAAAGTAAAATTTTTTGATGCTCCTGGAACTTGGACTCAAATATTTGCTTTTAATAATACACATGAAAAACATTGATCTCTGCCTTGTCTTTGATCTATACCCTGTCCTATTGACATGGAGAAGGGGAATAGCTAATGGCAACCTGTAATGATATCTTACCACTTTGCACCACCTGCTGATGTGTGTTCTTGAGCTTGAACTGTATTTTGAGACATAGTATATGAGTTCAGACAGATGAATTTCTCAACAAGTCATTTGCAGAGTTCCACTTGGAAATACCTCCCTGATTAAAGAGGACTTTTGGGGGCTCCTGGGTGGCTTAGTCGGTTGGGCGTCCGACTTAGGCTCAGGTCACGATCTCGCCGTCCGTGAGTTCGAGCCCCGCGTCGGGCTCTGTGCTGACAGCTCGGACCCTGGAGCCTGTTTCAGATTCTGTGTCTCCCTCTCTCTCTGACCTTCCCCCATTCATGCTCTGTCTCTCTCTGTCTCAAAAATGAATAAATGTTAAAAAAATAAATAAATAAAGAGGACTTTTTAAGGATTTGGAGATAAATTGCTATAATTTCAAAGAGGTAACAAAAACTAGTTTTCTACAATTACTAGAAACAGACTTTTTCTCCTTAGATTGATCAAATTTATTGGATGTTAGTTTTATCAATTAGCTTGGGTTGCATTTGTGGTTTCTGAAATATCATAGGAATTTTCACAAGAAAATCATTACTCTTATTCTAGTGGCCGTCTGAAAGAAATAAAAGTATGACTTGCTTATCATAATAGTTTATAATTTTTCTATCTCTTCCTCTTAGATTTTAAGAGTGTTTATTCTGTTGACCCAAGATTTCAAAGTACAGTTGGGTCTTATATGACTAACTTCAGCAATACTAACTTAATTTTTTTTGGATTCATTAATTCACAAATGGTTTCTATCTGCTCTCTCTACTGTTTATAGGTATATTATGTCAGATTTAGTGTCCTTTGTTTTAGAAAGAAAATCGAAGGGCAACGTTGTCTTTTGTCTGTGTTCACTATGTATTGCTCTATTAATGATAAAAATCAAACAGTCAGCAAATATTGTTGGTTAGCTAAAAGGTATTTCAAAATAGATGGCAGGTTTTGGAAAATTAAAAAAAATGTATGTGCATTATGACTGTAGAGTATGAGACAGATTTCTATTTGTGTAATAAAACATGCCCAGCTGAGGGGTACTTCTGGTTAAGCTTCTGGCTCTTGATTTCAGCTGAAA
Organism: Prionailurus bengalensis; assembly: GCF_016509475.1. Classification (NCBI taxonomy): domain Eukaryota; kingdom Metazoa; phylum Chordata; class Mammalia; order Carnivora; family Felidae; genus Prionailurus; species Prionailurus bengalensis. Next base: position 148,156,387 of record NC_057343.1, on the reverse strand, counting down.
TCATCATTCTCAGTTTGTCCATTTGAGCACAGAGCCTGCTTGGGATTCTCTCTCTCTCTCTCTCTCTCTCTCTCTTCTCTGCCTATAAACAAACAAACAAATCAGCCAGCAATTTTCTCTGTCTCCTTTTCTCTATCTCTGTCTCTCTAAATCAATCAGTCAATCAGTCATTCCAAGCTGAGAATTTCCTTTACGTGGGTGGTGGTTTAGGAATCCTGTTTCCACAGTAGTGTGCCAGATGAATGGAAAGAGGAGAGAATGAGAGGCTATGTTCCATGTTAAAATGTGGCAATAACAAGAATTTTCACTTTGTAAAATGATTCATCCTTTTGCTATAGTTTGTAATTAACTTTTTAAAGATCATAAAATGTTTAATAAGATATTTATTTATTGGAAAAATAAGACATATCAACTATTGTGACACAAATGATGCCATGCATTTATAGAAATAATACATATAAAGACTTTCTCAGATTGTTGACAGATTATGTAAAACAGTACTTTCACTGGAAAGCCCAACTCTAGACAATGGTCTTAAGTGAATAAAGATCAACCCCAAGAAATCTTTTTTTTTTTCAACGTTTATTTATTTTTGGGACAGAGAGAGACAGAGCGTGAACGGGGGAGGGGCAGAGAGAGAGGGAGACACAGAATCAGAAACAGGCTCCAGGCTCTGAGCCATCAGCCCAGAGCCTGACGCCGGGCTCGAACTCACGGACCGCGAGATCGTGACCTGGCTGAAGTCGGATGCTTAACCGACTGCGCCACCCAGACGCCCCAACCCCAAGAAATCTTAATTATTTTTTTGGTATTTCTTTCTGTCTTGCAGTGCCAGATCCTCCTTGATGCCAAATGAGTAGCCATTTCTGCACTCTTTCTAGGCACTGCTCCAAGTTTAAAATGCTCTCTTGATCTTGTAATGAGAGCCAAGTGAAAATAGTGTTAGTTGTTGATAAATATGAGTGCTTTGCCAGCCAACTTTAATAAAAAGTGAAGGCTCTAGTTTCCTTAACGAACTCCACTGATGCAAACGACACTTGGGGACTATGGTGGTTTGAATAGTCCTGTCCAAAATTCATGTCTACCAGGAATCTCAGTCTGTGACCTTATTTGGAAATAGGGTGTGTATTAGTTTGCTAGGGTTGCCGTAACAAAATTCCACAGCCTGGTGACTTAAACAACAGAAATACATCTCCTCACAAGTCTCCAAGTGCAAGGTCAAGGTGTCAGCAGGTTTGATTCCTCATGAAGCCTTTCTCCTTGGGTTGTACATAGCCAACTTCTTGCTTTGTCCTCACGTGGCTTTTTTTTTTCTGTGTATGCATATCACTGATGTCTCTTTTGTGTGTCCAAATTTCCTCTTCTGGTAAGGGAAGTTGGCTTGGATTAGGGCCCACCCATAGGACCTTGTTTAATCTTAATTACTTTAAAGTCCATGTCTCCACATATAGTCACATCCTGAGACAATGGAGTTTATGGCTTCAACATGAATTTTGGGAGAACAAAGTTCAGATCATCACAGGGGCTTTGCAGATGTAATTAATTAAGGATCTTGAGATGAAATAATCCTGGATTAGACTGGGCCCTGAATCCAATGACTGGTGTCCTTGTAAGAAGAGGAGCAAACACATGGAAATGCAGGGATGAAGGCACATGAGATTGAAGGCAGACTTTACAGTTATGCTACTATAAACCTAGGAATGTAGGAGTCACCAGAGGCTGGAAGAGACCAGAACAGATTTTTCTCTTGAGACTTCAGAGAGAGATTGGTCCTCCGGACACCTTGGTTTCAGACTTCTAGACTACAGAACTTTGAAGGAATAAGTTTCTGTTGTTTGAAGTCACCCACTTTGCAGGATTTTGTTATGTAGGGACTCTAAAAACATGTCTTTAGTCACTAATTATCTCAGTGCTTTCCTGTGGACAATTCTATATAAGGAGTCCAGTATTAATTCTTGAGGAGAAAGTTTATCGGCAGGTATTTAAAAACAACAACTCTGTTTAGCCCCAGATTTCAATTTTTATAAGCTATTCAAATATTTTTACATTTAAAGAACAGTTTGTTAAATTTTCTCATTCCTCCTCTAAAATGGAATGTTTTAGGTTTTTTATAGTTTACCCGCCTTTATATGTACAAAACACCCACAGATAATTTTTCCCTTCAAATGGCTGAATTTGCACTTTACATTTTTAAATGTAAAGAGAGAGGAGGAGGATGAAAGAAAAACAAGAAGCAAAAAAAAAAAAAAATGGTTTGAGAAGCATCAGTCATGTCAACGTTCCCAGACTATTTTTTTTTTCTTTTTCAAACTAGTTTTAAAATAGAGTGGCACTGGCTCAAAATGGCAACTGCCAACATGTTCAAACCTTATTAAATGTAAAAGCAACAGTATAATAAGAGGGCTTTAATGTGTTTTTAAGACCAGATTTTGAAGTGAACTTTTGGGTAGTAACCGTTCCTTTTGTATTCTACTGCAAGAACAGCTAGTGAAACTGTGCTCTTGCGATTGTCTGATTGGCATTTCCTTATTATATAATCTAAAATGTACATTTATTTTTAATATCTAACTGCCAGCGTTTGGGGGGAATAATTTGTAAAGTTGGCCAAGACTCTGTACACATAACCGCAAGACAGGGTTCACCTATTTGCTTCCTAATAATCTGCTTACATACTATAAGGCATTCATGATTTGGGGCATAGTATCTGAATGTGTGAAAAACTAACCATGTTACACATATGGAAAAAACTTCACCTCTCTACTGTTGAGATTGTGAGGAGGTAAATGCAGAAAAGTAGCAAACCATATAGATCCATTACTTTTGTGAACAATTAATCTTGCTGACACTCTTATATGAGCTTGCATAAAAATGCCTGGAAAACATGCTGTGGAATTCAGTTGTTCATTAATATTGATCATATACTGTCCCCATTGTGTTAGGAGCTACTTAAAGATTACCTACAAAAGTATTATAGCATTATTGATTTTAAAAGTCCCTGAAGCCTTTTGTATCTTAAAAGTCCACTTATACTTTTATAGTTAAGAGTGATATTACCAAGTGTTGTCTAATCGGATGATTTGTACTTTTATGAATACTAATTAGAAATGAAGCTTGTAACCACCACTGTATATACTCCTTTTATATAGCTATAATACAAAAGGAAGCAAACCTTTTAAAAGAGACTTTTGAAGTGGAAAGGAATTAAGATCATCTTTGTCTTATTTTGTTTTTATAAGCTCTAGGTGGTTGAATAATTCTTATTTGTTTTAAAATTTTGCTCTGCTATAAATTTGTTTTCAAAGCTATATATAAGCAATATATATATATATATATATATATATATGCTTACATGTTACAGAAAAAATATGAGATGCCCTAAATATACCAAAGTTTTGGCAGTAAAAGTGAAGAATGTGGCCATATTGCAAACATTTGTTAATGTGATTTCACTAAGGAAACCCTAGAATTAAATTTCCAGAAACCATTATGTAAACTCTCTCTATGTATGGATATATACATACACACACACACATATACTGAGTATATTATATTTGCAATAAAGCATAGCCATTAAAATTACCTTTAATAAGTGAGATGCATAAACCGGATAACTAAATATTTTCTTGTGTTGTGAACCTACTCTTCCAGCTGCTGACTATTTTAATTCTATTGAAAATATCTATCCAAATTACTAGTAGAGTGCTTAGAACATAATAGGTGCCTAATGAATCAATGTTATTTAACCTGAAATCAGAACAACCAAAACCAAAAACCAAAACCAAAACACTCTGTGTTGATCAAAGTCAGGGCCTGTGTATTTCTCACCTTCACAGTACAAGCAATAATATATGCTATAGGTGATGATGATTATTTATCAGTATGCCAAAACCTTAACATAATAACTTATTTTCCATGTAAAACAGTTGATATGTTGGACGAGGGAAAACACAAAAACAGAAAGAGAGTTTCCTGGGATCTCTAATTCTCATATGATTAGCGCATTTACCACTTGGAGAAACAAACCTAGAAAGAGTTGATATATACTTTAATTATCACTATTTAATATCAAACTACAAAACGTTTTGGCTAACAAGCAAATTCTGTGAGTTGAGACTTTCGGCTACATTTATTTTATTGCCTTTATGTACTAATTTATATATTCTGATTATTTCATCTTGCTAATGCTTTAAATGAATGTCTTTATTTACACAGGATTTGGCAAATTAGGAGAACAAGACACTTTTGATGAGATGATACAATGTTACATTTTTCTTGATTCTATATTTGCCAAAGAATTAAGATACATGTAATTATTATGCAAAAGTTTACATTTTAATGATCTGTTATTTACAATTGTAGTGGTATTACACTTGTAATACTCTTGAAGCTTAAACTCTATTAGAGATGAAAAATACTGGAACTTAATTACAGATTTAAAGAACTTGAACCTTGAAAGGTGTAGAAAAGTTACAGAAGGTATCCTAATTAATTATCTAGTGAAAAACCAAAAGAATTTGGTATCTTATAAACATAAATTTGAATGGGATTTATGCAAAAGATGTAATGGTCATCACTCATTTTGTCATACCCTTGTTTATTCAAAATTTATCCACCACCTACTATGTACATGACACTGCCCATAGAGAACTTATGGTCTAATGGGGAAAAGGGACACTCTGTCATGAGTACTCCAAAAGAGTATGTACAAGACATACACCATAAGTTTCACAGTATGGTTATTAGGGACGGACAAACAAGCAAACAAACAAAATCTCTGTGTTAGACGGAGTCAATTTTTTTCTTATCCTCATAGTGCAAGCAAGACTATATACATACAAATATGTAATTATAAAATATTACTGGGGAGATATACATATTTTTCAGTTGATTTCAAACATAGCTGAAATGGAGAATGGAGCACTGTTAGTATAGCAGAGCTTATCTATCTATATTTATAATATCTAATACACCCTGATCCATTTGCTGAAAACACTCTGAAATATTTCCGTTTAGGAAGGCTTTGGAGTCCTGCATTATTTATAGGAACATGCTTAGTGAATTCATGCTGATTCTGTTTGCATCTATCAAGATTAACATATTAATATACAGACCTTCAACATGGCAGGGAGTGTGGCTCAATAGAAAGTGCATAGATTTATAGTCAGGCAGAGTGTGTTATAATCTTGCCTCTTCCAGTTAGGCATGCCGCTTAACATCTGTGAACAAGCCTGTTTTCTGGCCTCTAAAATGAAGATATCTTCTTACAGAGCATTAGTTAGAATACTGTGTATACTTTATGTTGCTTAGCATATAAGGCACTCTAGAAAGGTTAAATCCTTGTCCCATTTACTTTACCTCATCCTCACCCTTTGAATGAAAATCATAGAATTTCTTAGAATAGGAAAAATAACAGCAGTCACAACCTCAGTTAACAGGTAATCTCTTTCTGAAACTTAGATGTCAGCTGAGGTCATGATGTTCTTTGGGTTGTAAATGAAATCAGCCCCAATGCTCTAACTCCTATCTTTTGGGAATCCCAGAGGTTGCACCAAGATTGCCAAGCAGGCTTCACCTATGCCCTCAGGAAATATCTAGTGTCTCAAACTTTAGATACCCTGTCAGCTCTGTCTTCTGCCACCTATCTCTTCTTGAATCCCCTGGGCTTCATGTGCTGTAACGTTTCTTCCTTTCCACTAGTATATGCTGGATGAATGGCACAGCCCTTTCCTCTTGATTTCCCCAAACACCACACACAGGTCTGTGCATCTAGCGGACTAAATGTAGATCTGGATGCTCCAGCAGAGACAGTTCACACAGGAGCTGTGCTAACAACTTAAACCTGAATTTTAGATGTCATGCTTTTTTACTAGCTACTTTTCTTAACATATTACAGCCTCACAGCATACTGTTTGACCCCACTCTGTCCCTCAAGTCCACTTCCAGCTCAGACTTGGAGTCTCCTGGGTTTTCTCCATCCATTCCTTAGTTCTTCCCTTTATTATGCAGAGCCATTAACTCATCCTCAACTTTGAGCCACTACTTTTCTAAGGTGTAGTAGGCTTGCAAGCTGCTGTTTGCCCCTTGTTCTTCAAAGTGACTTCCATAGACCACCCTCCATGGAATCATGGCTTTAACGGTTCCTAAGAACTGATGAAAGCCTTACTATTTCAACCTTTTTTGTTGTTGTTAATCCCTCCCTCACCCAGCTTTTTAAGAGGAAGAGAGCATAGAAAAGGTTTACTTTCTCTCAAATATAAACGACATCATGCTCTTTAACAGGCAAGAATAGCTTGATCATTTTTGGTTTTAATAACTTAAAACTGTTTTCCTCCTAATACAAATCCTTAAACCCAACTTTTCTTATATTAGGGTTTTTTTTTTTGTTTTTTTTTTTTGGTTTTGTTTGTTTGTTTGTTTTGTTTTGTTTTTAGTTTGAAAAATGACTGAATTCTTATTAGGCTTTGTTTCCTCATCTGCAAAATTGAAAGATTGGATTAGGTTATTTCCAAGGCTCCTTATTTAAAATTATATAATTCATTGAGTGTAATTACTTACGTATTTTTTTCTCTAGCAGTTATATGCATGGCTAATACTTATCAGTTAGTAAAAAAACTGTCATGGCTTTTCTTATTTTGAAGTGAACTGATGAATCAAAATTCTAAATCAATTTTTTTTTTTTCATTCTCCCTTCCCCAACGTTTCAGTCTCTAAAAAAATGTAGGTTTCGGGATCACAGACTCTTAGTTTGTGACCTATAGGCATCACTCATAGAGGTTCATTTGAGAAACATTATCTGATATTTGTGCCCTACCTTTTTTTTTAAAGGCTAATGGTAATGACAGTGACCTCATGGAGTAGCTAAGAGAAATGAAGTGATTATATATGTGAAAAGAATTTATAAATTGTAAGGTACCATCAAACGTGAATTATTTTGGGAGAGGGAAGAAGGAAAAACTGAGAAAGAAGAGGTTCTGTGACATGATTTGCATATTTTAGCAATGGAAGAAACCTGATTCCATTTGCTACAAAACAGATCATTGGTGCAGTTCTTTCTTCCTGTCTTAAACATTGGCAGTGTACCAACTGGCAGGTGTGGGTTAGTTTAATATACCACACCGCACAAAACTTAAATAAATGCATTGTTTTTAATTGATGTGAAGGTATCTGGAGAAAAATCACAGAGATACCAATTTCTTTTCACTTTTTGAAAGTTAACCCTATCAACATGATCCAGAGTTACCACAAGGTGTTGTATTTCATGCATATTCTCGTTAGATTCCACAACTGTTGAATTTCATGAAATTTTAAACTGAAAGAAACTGAGTTTCAAAGACAGTTGCTGGAGAAAGCAATTAAATTTTAGTCTTGCTTCCATGCAAGACAATGTTTCTCAACCCCTAAGTGTTTCCTGTTGGAAGCTCAAAGTGATGATGGTGAATTTCCTTTTCTATCTGTAAGTCTCTAAATGTTTTGTCCCATGCTTGAGGAGCTGTTCACTGTTGGACTCTTCCAACAGCCTAGCCTAATGGAGCTCTCTCCCAATTGCTTCAAGTTATCACTATTCTTGTGACCAACCCTGTTGCCTCCTCTCTACTCTCTGCTGAAACCACATGCTCCTTTTCTTGACTAATCTTCCTCCAGGACTCAGGCATTTACTTTGTCATACATAGTCACGCTGTTTAATTAATCTTTCTGTTCTAATCTGAACGTCTTAACTTTCTCTTTGGTGGTTTTTCTTTCACTCATGTGTTCTAGTCTTTTTAGTTAAACAAAATTTAAAAACACAAAATTAGAGACTGCTATATATTTTTCCTTGGCCTTTCTTCAACTTGCAGTGAGAGTTGATAGTTCCTTCAATGTCTCTCTTCCCTTCTTCACTATTCCTAGGCTGTATTCTGCCCTGGGTCAATTAGCATCGCTCCCAAAGAAGCAAACCATAAGACAAAATTAGAGGTACAAAAGATTTGTTGGGTGAGAATGTCTGTGATGGACAAAGGGTGAAAGAAGCAAGAGTAGGTAGGATTAGCCTTCAGACTGTGACACAAACCTGTCACTTCCAAAAGAGAAAAGAAAGGAAGGAAGGAAGATCTATTAAAAAAGCCTGGGACTGCTGTGCCACTTGAGAAAATCTCAGCCATACCAAAGGGGCACCCCAGAGTAGAGAATGTGCACTAGAGGAGCCCTGAGTTAGGCAGGACTGGCCCAGGTCCATACCTTCATAGTGCTAATAGCTGCTTTTCTCCAAGGGAGATCAGACACCACACTTCTAGTGCCTGTTAACAGGTACCAGTAACTTTGGTAAAGTCACTTTCTCAAAGCTTAAAAATGACTATCAGCCCTTTCCCCCCTATATTTGTAACTTTTGATGAGCTACTTCTTATAGACTGGTAAAAATTGTGGTTTGTAGAAGCCTGACTCACCACGAACTCCTAAATAGTCAGTAAAGGTATTGCAACCAGGTGTCCATAGTACCTTGGACTATGTGGCTACGGTCATTTGTAAGTATATGCTATTTTCACCTGCAGGTTTACAAAAGCTCTTCAGTGTTAATAACTCCAGAAACTTCCATTCAGTATTACTTTTTAAACATGCAGAAGATATTTTACAATTTGGAAACCTTAATACCGATATTTTACTTAGCGCTAATATTGTTTTTGACCCCTTAATAAGTGACAAACATTTTTCTGGGTGTTTGATACATACAAATTCTTTCTCATCTGTATCATCACCTTTTGAGATAGATTCTAATAATTCCAACATTTAACACAGGGTGAGAATGAGGTACAGAGAGGTTAGCTAAATCCTCCAAGGCCACATGGTTAGAAGGGGGCGAAACCAGGATTCAATCCCAGGCTATTAGAGCCCATATAACAACTCTATTTCCTATACCAAGAATATTCAGAAATATAAATATCTATAAATATGATATTATAGATATAGATTATATTAGATATAGATATAGGTTATATCTATATTATAGATATAGATATCTATAAATATCTATAAATATTTATAAATATCTATAAATATGTATGCAATATCTATAAAACTGTTAATTGCAAAATGTTGGCCCAGTATCTACTTTAAAGCATATGTATCATGCAGCAATTGTTTTTTTTTTTTTTTCTGCCTTTCAGGTCCCTGCATTCCTAACCCATGCCATAATGGAGGAACCTGCGAAATCAGTGAGGCTTACCGAGGGGACACGTTCATAGGTTATGTTTGTAAATGTCCTCGAGGATTTAATGGGATTCACTGTCAGCACAGTAAGTCATCCCCAGTCATTGTGCTTTTATTATTATTGATTGCAAAGTATGCAAGTCATTATCATTCTTATTGGTACTAGACTGATAGAAGCTTCCAGCAACAGAGAACCCTGAGAGTTGAATAATGCCACCTCTCTCCCACTGACTATACCACATCTCCTGCTGAGGACTCCTGGACTATGTCTCAATCCTCCCAGTGGTATATGGGCTAATAGCTTCATGGTGTCAGCCTTTTTCAATATTGTCCAGCCATACTTGCAAAGTGTTGCCTTTTATTTTAAACTATCTGCCTCTTTCTTTCACACTTGTCCTGAAGCTATATTCTTCATGCTTCCCAGATATTATTCTGTTGATTAGGTTCAGAGATACACTCATAAAAGAAAACTGCCCACCCAGCCCTCTCAGCAATCCAGTTTCCTCCTGCTTCCAATGTTGGCATTTTTAGCACAAAAATCTTTGGAAGTTCAATAAATGTATTATCTGCACTTCTCTCTTTTATCCCCGTTATTTATCCTGGGAAGTTAAACAAAATAGGACTGCTCGTGATGCTGTCTTCTTAGAAGTGTGGCTCAACAGAAATTCCAAGTGAGTGGTTGGGGGTCCTTATCTGTGGTAGGGGTGCAGCAAGCAGGGAAGCCACAGTGGATGGGATGCTGTCAGGGCAGGATCTTAGGGAGGATGTCCCATGTGAGCTGAGTCTTGGAAGAGGGAGAGGATTTTGATCAGAGGGAGGGGAATGCAAGAATGGTACCTGGTAGTAAGAGTGGGGAATGAATACATGAGCCCTAATTGTTTGAGTGATGGTTAAGACCATGGTGTTAGGAATGAGTAAGGCAAAGCTGGATATGTCATCTAGAGCCAGATTTCCAACCACCAGCAAACAACATAGAATGCCTCCTGGCTCTGCGACTGTGGGGGAAGAATGTACTTTTCTGGAGACTTGCCGTGACTGGGAATTTATAGTATAAGTTCTGTGCAAGACGGTTATAGTACGGTAGCATTTGTGCTCTTTACAACAGGCACCTAAACTGCCTATAATTATCTCTCAGAGCTCAGATCACCCACAAGGAACTGAGAGGCTACTGATTTTTCTCAGACTGGGTCCAGAATTGCCAAGGCTGATTCTCCCTTATTATAGCATTATTGCTCACCATTCACACATGAACACCTCAGAACATCCCCAGATAGACAGACATGGGAGCCCAAAGTCTTGGCTGCTTTGACATTCACTTAATCCCGTAAAGAGAACATTACTAATCTTCCTTGTTTACAAATATTTGTGATATGGTGTCAGCAGGGCCTAGAGGAAGACAGTCTGGTCACCCACTTGAGCACCTCAGTTGAGCCACTTACATCCAAACACACACTTACAGAGGAATCTTCCCTTGAAATGAGAACAGAATTTTCATAATGGGATGCTGTCAAATGTTCAGAGGCAGGAATTTCTCCCAAGGTCAGATCACCCTTCCTTTTTCTTTTCTATGCTGCAGGGCTCAAGGAGGGAGAGGGTAAGAGTATACAAGGATTCTTACTGTATTTAGAAGGCATATGTGGACCCTAATGTCACTTAAATATTTCATATTGATGAAGTCTCTAACCCTAACCTACTGCTGATATCAGTGTGAAGTTGTGGCTGGTCCTTAAACCAGAGGTCGAGAGAGTCTAAATATAAGCTCCAACTAATAATATCTATACAATGGCATAAAATTTTTTTCACATCTCTGGGTCATCTTGTTTTCTTCATATTGTGAAGAAAAATTTAGTTTCAATTACCTTTAATAGCTTGGAAGTTCCATTGAAGACATCTGGTCATCATTTGATAGTCCCAGTATAAGGGAGGTTGCCCTGGACAGGGTCCTGGAGAAGTGTCCACCTGCTTCTGACTCCCATACATGGTTAGCTATGAATTCTTTCAAGAGAACCATCAAGTTTTGAGAAATAAAGCAAACTATTCTTGCTTCCATTCTCCATGGTGGAACATCCAAGCCTTTTCTCTCCTACCTTACACTGTATTCAAATAAGCTCATTAATCTACATAATTTCTTTGAATTCCAGGGCTTATTTTGAGCACAAAGAAAATCTCTCCCTTATTGTACCTGATTCCAAACAAGACTTTAAATCCATGTTAGGAATTGCACTGGCAAGCCTGTGGCTGAGATTTTCAATTCAGAATTGGGATTTTGTGCTCTCAACAAACTAGTCACTATTCTTTGAAGTGCATCATTGTCAGAAACAACAGAGAATGGAGGGAAAAGGACTAGATTTGGATTCAGAGACCTGGATTTAGATCTGACCTTTGCAGTTATTGGTTAAGTGACCTTGAGCCAGTTGTTTGATCTTTCTGCGATTGAAGATATATAAATCAAGTAATTGAACTAGAAACAGATGGTCTTCGGTTCATGCAAGCTAGGAGAGTATTTTGACTAAATGGGTAGGTTGCTTACTGTACAAAGGTTATCAAGCCATTCTCTTCATAGATGAAACTGAAAAGGATTATATATTGGAAAAATAGATTTAGAAGTTTTGGGTTCCCTGGGAGCTTTTTCAGATAGGGGAAACAAACAAACAAACAAACAAACAAACAAAAAGCAGCAATTTAATCCCTTGTAAGAACTGCTGGGTATCTGGGTTTATTTTTCACAATGGCAATAGTTTCATGGCCCAGATGTGCTCTAGAGCCTTGCTGCTAAAAGTGTGGGGTCATGCATCAGAATTGCCTGGAAGCTTGTTAGAAATGTAGATTGTCAGGACCGCTTAACTAAGTCAGAAATCTGTTTTTTCAAAATGATCCCCAGTAGACACCCACATACACACTGAAGTTTGAGAAATTCTGCACAAGACTTTCAGTAGCTAAAAGTAATTGGCATTCAGTTATATAACACCACATTAGAGGCAAAAATACTTATTATTGTTTTTGCAAATCAAGATGATAGTGAAAGTCAATGAAAATAAGAAATGTACCAATAAAATATGAACATTTCATTTGGAAAAAGGATTGAAAATTTCTTCAGATAGCCATAAAAGGGGAGCTTATTAATTTAGTTCAATATGGCAGAATGTGAATTAAATATCTTTTGGAATATAGCTAAAGAAATTTAAGTTTCATGATACAGGAATGATAAATACATAATTAATAGACTTTAACAACTATTTTGTCAATAAGTTACAAATTAGAAAAAAGTGTTTCCAGTGACAGAATTAATAGTATCTACATATGATTTTTTAATAAATGGATTTTAGATTTTGGAGCAGTTTCAGGTTTACAGAGAAATTGAGCAGTGAGTTCCCATTTATCCCTCTACCTGCCTGTATTGTTGCCCCTATTACTAGCATTTGCATTAATAGGGCATATTTCTCATAACTGATAAAACAGTATTGATTATTTTGAACTGACATCCATAGTTTATATTAGGGTTCACTTTTTGTATTACACAGCCCTATGGATTTTGAAAAATACATAATATCATGTCTACCATAGCCTCGTAAATGGTTTCACTGACCTAAAAATCTTCTGTGCTCTGTCTAGTCATCCCTTCTTCTTTTGCCAAATCCCTGGCAAGCACTGAATTTTTTTTTTTATCTTTGTATAGTTTTGCCTTTTCCAGAATGTCATGTAGTTGGAATCCTGCAGTGTATGTGTCTGGAATAATATAGTGTGCAGCCTTTTCTGGCTAACTTCCTTCACTTAGCAATATATATGTAAGGTTCCTCCATGTCTTAATGGCTTTAAAAAAAACACTAAATAGTATTGCATTTTATAGATGTATCACTGTTTGTTTATTCATTCACCTATTAAAGAACACCTTAGTTGTTTTCAACTTTCTGGCAGTTATAAATAGTGCTGCTATAAACATTCATGTGCAGCTTTTTCTTTTGTCTTGTGTGACAGTCTTAAACTTACCAGAGTAAATACCTAAGAGTTCAATTGCTGTGTCATTTTGTAAGAGTGCATGTAAGAGTAAGGAACCTCAGGGCCACCTGGGTGGCTCAGTCAGTTAAGCATGACTCTTGATTTCAACTTAGGCCATGATCTCATGGTTCATTAGATCAAGCCCTGTTTCAGGCTTTGTGCTGAGTGTGTGGAGCCTGCTCAAGATTCCCCCCCCCCCCGCCCCTCTCCTGCATGCATGCATGCTCCCACTCTCTCTGCCCCTCCCCTGTTTGCATGCACACCCTCTCCCTCTCTGTGTCAAAATAAATAAATAAACACTTTTAAAAAAAGTAAGAAATTTCCAACTGCCTTCCACAATGGTTGTACCATTTTGCACACTTACCTGTGATGGATGAGAGTTCCAATGTTCTGTAACCCCACCAGCATTTGTTACTTTAGTGTTTTGGATTTTAGCCATTATGTGTGAATTTTTTTATCATGACAGTAGCAGAGGTTATAATTTTATAGGACTAATAATAATTAGTATTTTTATATAGAATTACCAAATTATACATGCTCTTAAAATTCCATAGAATAATGTGACATACACACATGTACATATATGTATACATATGTATATACATGCTTGTGTATGTGTGTATACATTATAAAATGTAAATTATAGGGTGAATTGAGCACCAAAATTGTCTAAAGGTTAGACTTTTGAAAGGAATTTTTACGTACACAGTTTTCTTCTGGGAGCCTCATTTGTGGCTGACTAGAAGTAATCATATTTTCTTTGTTGCCTAGTAACAAATCTAATGCCTTAGGGAAGGACGATTTCTTCATTCCCGGAACTCCTTACCACTGAAGGCATTCTGTGCATTGTTCCCTATGTGTGCACAGCTCCCAGCCTTCAATTCCTGTTAAGCATAAATTTTTGTGGTTCTTATTCTTTGAGGAACACCTAGAGCTGATCTAGGTGTTCACCAAGCCCTGAAAGAAAAAGGACTGGTTTAAAGAAATAGCCCATATTATCAGATTAGCTGAAGACAATAAGCTCTCTAGTCCCTTTTCCCACTGAAGAAGTTGGCCAGAAAAACACAGAATCTAAAACTTTCCTCCTTATATGTTATGCTAACTATTTGAAACCAGTTTGCTCTTAATTTTGCACTATTGATTAATGGATTCATACATTCAACAAATATTTATTTATTTTTATTTTTTGACTCGTATCAGATATTTATTATGACTTTATGAATAGTATTAATTCTAACCTAACATTAGAAAACACTTACCAGTAATACTGGCAATAAGGATTTCCATCTTTGAAATCAAGCGCTTATTTGTGTCACAAACCTTGGCATTGAATTCAGCAAGGAAATCAAAGTGCTTTTTAAGATCTATGGGAAAGATTGCTTCAATGACTAAAAAATGAAAGCACTTGAATTCCATGTGATCAAGATTAAAAAGGAAGTTGTATTCTGGGCAAGAAAGTTATAGATTCCAAGCTGATGCAGCATGGGCCTATGAGTCATTTTACTTTTGTAACTCAAATATTTCCCTTTTCTCAGAGTGAGCCAATGATATTTTCCATTTTGAGGATCATGTGTAATTGGGTTAATAACATATTTGGCAATTACATGTTATCTGTGTTATGTGGTACTTAGTAAACATACAGACTCTGGTTCCACGTCTCTCCATTGCATCAAAATCTTTGGTCAGTACCCTCAACATAGTTAAAAGCATCCATATGGTTTGTGGGTGTACCAGGCTAAGGACAACTCAAAGAATGGCCTTTACTCTCCAGTTTACACTGGGGGAAGCCTGCCATTAGGGGAGACTTCTGGATTAGGCCAGGGTTTTTAATGCAGCTGTCTCTAGCCCAATTGATGAATGATCAATTAGCACTTAATGGTTCTGTGCTTCAAAATTTCTATCCGATAATTCAATTTAACAAACACTCAGAACTTCACACTGTGTTATGTGCTAGAAATAACATGTCTATAAAAACTGGAATTAATAATCCTTTGTCCTAACTGAGGGTTGATGGAGGGAGATGGGTGGAGGATGGGCTAAGTCAGCGATGGATATTAAGGAGGGCACTTGTTGGGATGAGTGCTGGGTGTTATATGTAAGTGATGAATCACTAAATTCTACACCTGAAGCCAACTTTACCATCTATGTTAACTGACCAGAATTTAAATTAAAGCTTGAAGTAAAACATTACATACAAAAAAAGTAATAATCCTTTGTCCTGCTTCCCTAAACAGGATACTTGTTAGTGTTAGATGAGAGGTTTGAAAACATACTTTACATATTTTAAAGGGTTAATTATCCCTGATGGTCTAATAATTTTAAATATAATGGGGATTCCCATTGATCTTTAATTTTTCCCTTTCTCTAAAAACATTTTAATTGTAATTTTTTTAAGGAAAAAAATGAGTGGGGGCCAACGGGGAGCTCAATTCACAGCTTTATGCTTTTCTGTAAGAATTCTTGTCTTAACATCCCTGATTCTTTTTTTTTTTTTAAACGTTTATTTATTTTTGGGACAGAGAGAGACAGAGCATGAACAGGGGAGGGGCAGAGAGAGAGGGAGACACAGAATCGAAAACAGGATCCAGGCTCCGAGCCATCAGCCCAGAGCCTGATGCGGAGCTTGAACTCGCGGACCGCAAGATAGTGACCTGGTTGAAGTCGGACGCTTAACCGACTGCACCACCCAGGCGCCCCTTAACATCCCTGATTCTTATAAGTAATTATTATTTTTAAAAATTACTCTTTCTACTTTTAGCTTAATGGCCTCTTTACTTTAACTTTCCACTGAAGGATCAGTTTGCCCTAATAAAGTATTTACTTGAAAACTGTGCGGAAACTTTACCTGGAGTTATTACTGACACCTGCAAGCCATGTAACTACACTAGCTAAATCAAGACCTCTAAAGAGACTTCCAAAATAGACTTGTTTCAAACTCCAAAAGATTTTCTGACTGTGGATTGAAATTTCTAACTCTACTGCTCACCAGTGACTTTACAGGTCAGTGTTGGGCGCCTTAACTGTGTAAGCCAAAGGTTCTCAAACTTACTGTACAGCTGGGACTACAGATAAATATTCAGATTTCTCTTGCTTATCCATAGATATTCCAATTTAATATATATAATTGTGGATCCAAGTCTGTTAATAAGCACCCTCCTGAAACTGATGCAAATTATTCTGGAACACTGATTCTCAACTGTGGCTGCACATTAGAATCACTTGAGGACCTATGAAAAATACGGATGCCTGGCTCCCACCCCAGAGACTATGATTTAATTGGTCTGGAATATGGCGTTAAGAGTTTTAAAATCTCCCCAGATTATTCTAATGTACAGCCAAGGTTGGGAATCAGTGTTCTAGAACCTTATTGTGAGGAATTACTATACCTTTAAGAAACTAAGCAGAAAAATACTTAAAAAGAAGCCAAGCTTAGGGTACACAAACATAATCTCACACTAAATGTATAATCATGCAACCTTATTGAATTTTGTCATTTTCAACCATTTACAGCAAGAACTGATTGAAAGAATCAGTCCAGAGAAAGATATTGGCTTATTGTTTGTAAAATATGTTACCCCCCCCACCCAGGGGCTCCTGGGTGGCTCAGTCAGTTAAGCGTTCAACTTCGGCTTAGGTCATGATCTCACAGTCCGTGAGTTCGAGCCCCGCATCAGGTTCTGTGCTGGCAGCTCGGTGCCTGGAGCCTGCTTCACATTCCGTGTCTCCCTCTCTCTCTGACCCTCCCCCCGTTCATGCTCTGTCTCTCTCTGTCTCAAAAATAAATAAACATTAAAAAAAAAATTTAAATATGGTATCCCTTAATCTATCAGAGTTCCAAGGCATTTTAATTTTTGTGTTTTCATCCTTTTCAGGAGCCTTACAAAGAGCACTGAGATACGTATAATGGATATTTATACTATTCAAATATAGACATAATTTGTGATTTTTGCAATGAGATATTTGCATATTCACAAACTCAAAATATTTGAAAATTGCCACTTTTAATAACAGTTAAACATTTTTCCCATTGCTTATTAAAATAAATTTGTCAAGAAAACAAATCTCGACAAAAAAGATGTTAAGCAAATTTTGCTAGAAAATTATACACATGAAAGTGTTGTGTTTATACTAATAGGCCTGACCTTCTAGAACTGATTCATTCATGATTATATAAAGGATGTCCAGGAATATAGGTGGTACCACAAATACAGTTTAAAATATGTTTTTTTGCACGTAACAGGTTTCTCACCTTGGGCTCTTAACATTGATTTCTACATTCCTGTCCTGTAAACTATCATTGTCCATCCCAGTGACCCATGTAAGGCCTCATTCTCCCCTGAAGCTTTACCCAATCCTGTCAAGAAGTAATTTATTTATTTAAACATTTAATAAATATTTTGGGGGGAGCTTACTTATTATTTTGCCAGGTTGTCAACATGTGCTTAGGAAAGTATATAAGCTCCCTGACTCTGCTGCTTGGTCCCATCTTGAAAATACTGTTAACAAGTAGGCTACTTTGTCCTCTGCTGGTGGCCCTCCAGGCCCTTGAAACTGTACATGGTCTGAGGCTGTATCAGCCATTTTGATGACATTGGGATACTCTGTGTTCCTTGGGGCTGGAAAGTCATGTGACTTTTTTTCAGAGACTCACACATCCTTTTATACACACAGCTGCTCAGCCTAACAGCTCTTTCATTCAGGGTCAAACTGGCACCTGAGGGGACACCATGGCCATACCTCTCTTATTCTCATCTCTACCATTTTTCCCAGAGAGACTTTTTGCAGACTCATTTGGCTTTAATCAGTTATAAAAGCAATAGCATCTGTGCACATTGGCTCCATAAGGCTCTGAAGCCTACTCATCCAACAGATATATGTTAACTCCTTGCTCTGTGCCAAGCACTGTTATGGACACTAGGATACAGCACTGATCCAAAACAACCAAGTCGCTGGTATCATAGGACTTCCATTCTAATGGGGAAATGGGTAATAAAAACTATGGTACATACATTTACCATATGGCCCAGCAATTGCCCTCTTGGGCATTTATCCCAGAGAAATGAAAACTTGAGTTCACACAAAAATATATAAGTGGTTGTTCTTAGGAGCTTTATGGATAATAGCTAAAAATAGGATCAGCCAAGATGTTCTTCAACAGGTGAATGGTTAAACCAACAGTGGTACATACATTACTCAGCAATAAAGGGGAAGCAACTGCGGACACATCCAATAACTTAGATAAATCTCCAGGAAATTAAGCTGAGTGAAAAAATGCCAGTCCCAAGAGAATACATACTAGATGATTCTAATTATATAACCTTTGTGAAATAGCAAGCATTTAGAAACAAAGGACAGATAGTAGTTTTCAAGTGTTAGAGAAGAAGGGAGGGGGATGGATGTGCTTATAAAAGGATATGAGGTATTTTCGTGGTTTTTGGAACTCTTTAGTATGTTGACTGGGATGATAGATGCACAAACTTACATATGTGATAAAACTGTATAGAATTACTTACATTTAAACAAATGAGTAGAAGCAAAACTGGAGAAATAGGGATAAGACTGATGTAGTAATGTCAATATTTTAGTTGTGATTTTATATTATGGTTTTGCAAAATGTTAACCGTTAACCATTGAGAGGAACTGGGTAAAATGTACGTGGGATTTCTTTGTATTTTTTATTTTTCTTTTTTTTACAGATGGATGTGAATTTACAATTATGTCAACAAAAATTTCAATTAAAATGATTAATGTAGCACTATATAATATCAAGTATTGATGCATATTATAAGGATAAAGACAAAGAGCAGAGGTGTTTGAGTGCTATTTTAAAGCATGGCCAAGGAAGTTTTCTCCCAGCAGCTAACTTTTCTGTGGAGGCTGTAAATGAAGTTAGGGGGTTAAGCAAGTTAACAGAGAATAGTAAATGCTAGAGTCTTAAGAAGGGTATATACCTGGAGTATGGTGAATAATGAGGAGACGGGTGGAAAAGAGGCCTGAGAGGTAGTCAAGGGTCAGAATATGTAGGGCCTGATAAGCCAGAGGAAGGACTTTTTACTTTATTTATAATTGTGAAAGGGCATCTTTGGAGGGTGAAGAGCAATAAAAAGTATGCTAACTAACTTCTGTTTGGAGAGTACCTCTGGCTGTTGATGAACAGGCTGTGTTGGAGGCAAGAGTGGAACAGCTGAGACCAGCTGGGAGATGATGGTGGCTTGGACTGAGGTGGTAATGAGGACATGGGTAGAACTAAACAGTGTTCAGATTTGGAAACTGGTTTGAAGTGGATTCCACTAGGATCATAAATATTTGTTTTTTGCTAGTGAATTTCAGTAACATTATAACTTTTTTCACTTAAATTTTGCCATAGACTGGGGCTGTATAATACACTGTTACATTTTCCAGTATGCAATATTATTGACATTTGTTTCTAGCTTTTAACAGCATCATTAGCATAGAATCTAAACTTTTAAAGATGAAAAAAGATGTGTAGTACAAACACACATATAATCAATGCCTTTAATATACATGATGTTACTTAAGATAATAAATTTTCAAATTTTGGTATTCTTTTTTTAATTTTTTTTTCAACATTTTTTATTTATTTTTGGGACAGAGAGAGACAGAGCATGAACGGGGGAGGGGCAGATAGAGAGGGAGACACAGAATCGGAAACAGGCTCCAGGCTCCGAGCCATCAGAGCCTGATGCGGGGCTCGAACTCACGGACTGCGAGATCGTGACCTGGATGAAGTTGGACGCTTAACCGACTGCGCCACCCAGGTGCCCCATCAAATCTTGGTATTCTTAAAGGACTCATAAGATTGGTTGTCTTTACATGTATTTATCTTTCACATTAGCTAAGTCATAATGGTCGGATTCAGTATATTTTAAAGAAAACATAATAGAAGTGATATGTAAATCATCACTAATATAATTACATACTAAAATATAATACTGATTCTGAAAAAGAGGACATCATTGGTAAATCTGGAAATCACAGTTGCATTGAGTGGATATTTACTAACATCAGCCTTTAAAATGTATCTTGATTGATTTTGCTCTCACAGTTCCCGGTTGATTTTGCAATCATGCCATAGCCTATAAGCTTAGAAAAATTTAAGGCAATATATGCCTTGGAAATAAATTATCCTTGGATATTCAGGAAGTTATAATCATTTTATAAGATAACATCTTAAACGAGAACATTTCTAAATGTAACTTCTTCCCCTCAACCATATATAAAAAAGGGTCCTTTTAGTGATAAGTAAATGATTTGCTTGTGACTCTTTCCAAATAAAATGAGTATAGTTTATTTATTGATTTATTTTTAAATGTTTATTTATTTTGAGAGAAAAAGAGAGAGCAAGTGTGAGCAGGGGAGGGGCAGAGAGAGAATCCCAAGCTGGCTCCGTGCTGTCTGCACAGAGCCTGATGTGGGGCTTCATCTCATGACTGGATCATGACCTGGGATCTCACAACTATGAGATCATGATCTGAGCCGAAATCAAGAGTTGGGTGCTTAACTGACTAATCCACCCAGGTACCCCTGAGTATAGTTTATTGAAAGAAGGATGGCATGAAGCAGGTTGAGAATTCACTGTAGAGGAGACCCAAGCTTTGATTTCTTATATGTTGTTAACAAGTCATATCAACTTGAACCAATGATTATGCTGAGCCTTGGCTTCCTCATGCGTAAAATGGAAATAACTGGACCCTTAGCCTTCTTTTAGGTCCAGATTGATGATATACAGGCAATTTAAAGTATACAATGTTACATACAATTAGAAGTTCTATACCTTCATAAACATGACTGGTTTTCAAAATACTTTTTCCTTAATTATGGTAAAAGAAATTGGGACTAAAATAAAACTAAAGTAAATACTGATTTTTATCTGAGCTAAATTTGCAGCAGAGAGGATGGGAACAATAGATGTCTCGATTTAAAAAGTAAAGTCTTGGGGCGCCTGGGTGGCTCAGTCGGTTAAGCGTCCGACTTCAGCCAGGTCACGATCTCGCGGTCCATGAGTTCGAGCCCCACGTCGGGCTCTGGGCTGATGGCTCAGAGCCTGGAGCCTGTTTCCGATTCTGTGTCTCCCTCTCTCTCTGGCCCTCCCCGTTCATGCTCTGTCTCTCTCTGTCTCGAAAATAAATAAAAAACATTAAAAATTTTAAAAATAAAATAAAATAAAAAGTAAAGTCTTGGGCACCTGCATGGCTCAATTGGTTAAGCATCTGACTTTGGCTCAGGTCATGGTCTCATGGTTTGTGGGTTCGAGCTCTGCGACAAGCTCTGTGCTGACAGCTCAGAGCCTGAAGCCTGCTTTGGATTCTGTGTCTCCCTCTCTCTCTGCCCCTCCCCCACTCACACTCTGTCTCTGAAAAATAAACGTTCAAAAAATTTAAATAAATAAATAAATAAAGCAAAGTCTTGTAATCAAGAGTGTGTATCTTCTTAATAGCTGGGGTGAGAGAGAGGTAAATAAGGAAGGGGGTGGAGGGAAGGAGGGAGAATGGGTGAGAGAAAGAGAGAGAGAGAGACAGGGAGAGAGAGAGAATGAAAACATGTCAGTGCTATTTTTCCAATTGTTTGGTTTTCAGTGAAACTCCTTAGAAGATTTGTCTGTACTCAGTGTCTCCTGTATGCTCTGTGATTACTTAAAGACCAAAATATCCAGATTCTGATCACTTCCTACACTTCCACTTTTTTCTCTATGGCACTATGATCCATTATTATGTACTCAAATGATTGTGCTATCTCTACATTTGTCTCTAGTGTATTTCTTTTTTTTTTTTAATTTTTTTTTAACGTTTATTTATTTTTGGGACAGAGAGAGACAGAGCATGAACAGGGGAGGGGCAGAGAGAGAGGGAGACACAGAATCGGAAACAGGCTCCGGGCTCTGAGCCATCAGCCCAGAGCCCGACGCGGGGCTCGAACTCCCGGACCGCGAGATCGTGACCTGGCTGAAGTCGGACGCTTAACCGACTGCGCCACCCAGGCGCCCCACTCTAGTGTATTTCTAAAACAACAGCCAAAGTGATCCTCTTAAAACACAACTCATATTAGGGCATTTCTGGGTACAACACCACCCTCACACACACACACACACACACACACACACACGCGTTTCCTACTTCACTTGGAGTAGAATCCAACCTCATATAGCAACCAAGAGACCAACGTGTTCTGTTCCTGCCATCTTGGATCTTCCCAACCATGTTCCATCATGCTGATTCCACTTGGGTCACACCATTTTCCTTGCTCTCTGCAAACATGCCAAAGCTGCTTCCAGTGTGGGGACTTTTCATTTGTGTTCACGTAAGCCTCTCCTTCCTAGATAACCATGAGGCTTGCTCCCTTTCTTATCAGATCTTTGCACAAGTGATATTCTCAGAGTGTTCTTCTCCAACCAGCTTGAATAAAATGTGGTATTGTAAAACCTTCCTTCACCTTCTCTCTAATCCCCATTCATCATATTATCATTTATTTTTTAGAACTCCACACCACCTGACATATTATGTATTTACTTTTTATTATTTGTATCTCCTCTGGAAAGTAAGCTTCCTAAGAGTGGAGACTCGATTCGTTTACTTGTTCCTCTTTTTCAATGCCTGAGAAGCTCATAGTAGGTGCTCAATAAATATTTGTTAAATAAGTGAATAACTGCAACTTTAATCTGTTAACCAATCTACCGTTAATGTATCGTCTACTAATATCTGTCTTCCATAATGTTGGGCTTTGTGAAGATAAAAAACAAACAAACAAGCTCTGCAAAACAGTGTATGCCTCCAATAGCTTATGAAGTTACTGTGGATAAACACACTCCTTCATCTTAATGAAAGTCCTGTGACCAAATAAGTTTGGGAACACTGTACATTTTTTTCCTCCTTTTGGAGATGGTCAGTGTTCATTAACTTCTTGAAAGCTCTGGTGAGCCCTGGAGTATATAAAAAATGATAGATTAATAATTGGTACATGATTTTAAAATCTTGTTTAAATTTGCTCAACTCGATTACCTGGAAAACATGGGAGTGGGAGAGCAAGAATAGCATTGAAAGCTCAGACGGAAACTTTCAACTTTAGGCAAAAGAGAGAGGATGGTTGAAATTAAAGTGAGGTAGAGATGTGAGAAGGTGTGGGGCTCAAGTGAACGGTAAATATGGAAGTGGCAGCTGGGGTGAGGTTGAAAATTAATTCAGGGATCCTTTTCATCTGTTCATATGCTCATTTTAATGCATCAACACAAAAGGAGGAAAGTCGACCCACACATACTTGTCTATAAGCATTGATTCAGCACCTAAAATTCTCCCCAGAAATAGTGAGTAGTTTAGTGTTGCCTTGCTCCGGTGACTTCCCTTGTCTGAGAGATGGAGGGATGAGCAGTGCTTCCCATCAAGATTATTGAGAGAGCCATTTGCCACTTTTGTTTCTAGACTCTGTGCCATTATTTGTGGTTTGCAGTCAGCCCACTCTTTGCCTTCAAGTCACTTTTGTTCATATACATTCTTACCAGCTCAGTCCATTATCTGCTGCCTTCTCCCAGTTGTGTATGCTTTAATGCTGCCTCTCTTCAGACTGAAAAGAGGTCCTTGGTGAGCTACATTCTCACAGCCTAGGCAGTGAATCCTTCAAGAGTAATATGGTAAGACAGGAGCCAGCAGCACTCATGAGAGTGCTTCTGGGAGAAATGGGTCCTCAGAACCTGTAGTCACACACAAAAGGTAAGCACAGTAGATGGTGGTTATGCCACACATCAGACAACTCTGAATATGCTCTTTCCGGACTGGTGCCAATTGTATAGCTGCTTTCTTTATAGAATTCAACATCATCTGGTAGGTAAAGGTATGAGAATAGTTAACTGCAAAGATCTTGCATTTGCCTTTCCACGTGCATATTAGACTATAAAGGCCTTGAGGGCAGGGGTCTAGCTATATGTCTTCTTTGCTAGCCTTTGCACAATAAGAGACACAGAGACACATTTAGGGCCAACAGCTCCGTAAGTTGAACCTTATCATTTGCCAAAACCTGGCCCTGAACTAACTTCCCTACTTTTTTTTTCCATATTCTTTTAATACCACATCGCCCACTTAGCCACTTGTTCTTTTTCCTTTGTGTCCCTTGATTGCCCATTGTGCTGCTTTTACCAATGTGCTTTCCCTGACAGGGAGAACTTTCCTTTATGGCTCATCTATAAGACCAGGTGCACATCCTCCAGAAGCCCCTTCACGATTTCCACTCCTGTAAGCAAGAAAGCCACGCTACTTTCTACCTTGATTGACAGTTATTTCTCCATTTGGTTTACCTTCTTTTGTATTTATTTGTGTATTTCTCATCACTCTGGGTAGCTTAAAGACAATGTCCACCTGAGTCATCGCGGATTCCTGATCATAACCTAGAATCGTGCCTTGCAGATTGCAGATATTCAAAATACAGTTGATAAATGAATGACTAGTAAGAGCTCAGCAAACACTTGCTTATTGTTTGACTACCAAAACAGAAACCTAGAGAAAACCATGGGGAATTGCAACAGAGACAATTGCAATCATTCTGTCTCTTGAACTAGACCTGTTGGGGTTATTTGACCTAATTTGGAAGAATTATGTGCTTATTTTACATACCAATTTATCCCTTAAATCTAGTAGGTTTACAATAAATATGTGTTGAATGAATGACAAGATGCCTAATATCAGGGTATTATTTATACATTTTATATAATCTCGGGGAAGTACATACTTCTTTTTTCTGAGGTACAGTTTTGCTCGGTATTATCAGGTACTGAGAACTACAGAAGCTATTTTGCTTATCTGACATAGACAAACTTAATGTTCAAATCCAGTAAGTATTCCATCCTAGGATCATGTTATTCCCATTCTACTATATGCTTTTAGATATCTCTTTTTATTTTTAACTTCCTTAATGTGTAGAGATTTTACTGCAAGCTGTTTCAACTGCTTTTGGGGGAAAATCAGAGTATATATTAAAAATAAATAATATTCCAAATTCTTCTCAATTGCCTCTGCATATACAATGAGAACAACAAACACAGTACAACATGTCCAACGGTAAAGATAAATCCCTCAAGGCCAGCTTCAGGGTCCAAATCATCCTTTTGTGGAGGTTGGGAAATTACTCCAAATTTCTATGGAGCTATATAAATGACTCATCATATTTGAATAGAGTAGCCCATGGAGTCCACTTCGAAGTTGATAAGATACCATTTTTGTGACAATACTATGCTAGCATTTTTCAGAATTGTTTTTTGTCTCTTCACTTAGGATAAAATTCATTGTATATTTGCAAATCTATACACATGGATTTTAATTTTAGTTGTGGTTTCTTTTTCCTGTTGTTGCTGTTGGGTTTCATGTGTTTTTTTTCTTGTTTTTGTTTTTGTTTTTTGCTGAAATTTGCCATGTGCCTTTTTCTCTCTGTAAAAGATGACAATGTCCATGTTAATGCATTACTGCCAACATTACCATAATTATATAGCTGGGTTGACTCAGGATGACTGTTATCTCTGGTTAATCTTTTAAGTCTGGACTTAAAAGTTTCTGGACTATCAATTGCCTTTTTATTTTTATTTTTTTAATTTTTTTAACGTTTATTTATTTTTTTGAGACAGAGAGAGACAGAGCATGAACGGGGGAGGGTCAGAGAGAGGGAGACACAGAATCCGAAACAGGCTCCAGGCTCTGAGCTGTCAGCACAGAGCCCGACGCGGGGCTCAAACTCACGGACCGCGAGATCATGACCTGAGCCAAAGTTGGCCGCCCAACTGACTGAGCCACCCAGGCGCCCCTCAATTGCCTTTTTAAATTATAAACTCATTTAAGGCTTTTAGTATATTTTTTCCTGGATGGCCTCATGTATCAAAAACTAAACAAATGTGAAATTGTTTTATTTCTTTGGAGTAGTTTAACTCCTAATTGGCTCTATTTTTAATTGATATATCATGCTCATAGGAAACATAATTTATTTCAATTTTTCTGAGGATAGTCTTCTAAGAGTGTAAATGATATTTTTATCTGAGAACATAGTCTTTTTCTCTTTCAGGGCAATTGAATTGAAGGAAAATATTTATTGCCAGCTATCTTTCTGCTGTAGTTTATGACCTGCCATTCTCAAATGGTTCAGAGAATATATTTTAAATGAACCTCCTGGCCATTTTCTGTTTTTCAGAGACTTTGGACATGATTTGGTTTTGTCATTCAAAAGTACAGTCACACTTTAAGGTTCAAATTTCTTGCCCAACTTTTATTTGAAAGCTTTCTCACGTACAGAACTCGGGAGTCTTGGTGGATTTAAAAGTAGACTGTCTTGTTTCCTTAAATATTTCCTTTTAAAAAACATGATTGATATTAAGTGCATTATTACTGTTAAAGGAAAAAGGGACCATGGGAGATCAGAAAGAAATAAAACACTAAGTTTTTCCTTTATTATTTGTAATGACTTCTTGTATGCAATTATATACACACTGGTGATTTCACACCTGCCTGGACATGTCCAAAAACAAGAGGCTATGACTGAAACTGCAGTATGGAGCAAGGGCAAGGAGTTGTTTGATCAGCAGACTATACTTTTAGGATATGGCAGGGAAAGTGTGTGCATTTCCTGTGGGCCCGATGTGAACCTCTCAAAACCAAGCAGCTGTGTTATCTTAGGAGAGATGGAGCCCAAGGACAAAGGCCAGAGAATCTCCCTGGCTCACCAGAGTGGTGGTCCCCAGGGAACCAAGAGGCAGAGGATAGTGACCTGTCAGAGAAGGCGGCTGAGACAAGGCATTTCTCAGAAATGAGCTGTCTTCAGAAAACCCACAAAATTGCCCCAGGAGACAATGAACCCACAGTGGTACATTCAACACATCCATTAGTCACCAGTGTCACCTTTCAACCTGACCATCAAGGAAGACTTTCCTCTTGTCTACTCTATGAAGGCACGGATGGGGCAAGGAGTTGATGGGCACAAAGAAGCTTGCGCACCCGCCTTCAAGATCTAGGTTTCCCCTTCTAGGCCATGCTCAAGGTATTCAGGCCCACAGGATACCATGTCCAAATGACACCAAGCTGACTTCCAGGGCCTATCTGGGCCTCTTCTTCATATCTGCCCTGTTGTGGATGAACTGTGTTACTATTGTGCACACCCTTCAGCTAAGTGATAGGCCATAGAATAGCTGTCTACTGGACGAAGAGGATGTTCGGGCTGGGTTACCCATTAACAAGGGTGGACTGAAAGCCCTTTTCCCCAGGGTCCTCACATTGTTTTAGGAAACTCTGAGGTATCTGTGAGCTCTAAATATAAACCTAGTCCTTCACATTATTAGAAATGTAGGAGAATACACACACATATAGACACACACAAACACACCTGCACACACACACAATTTCATGATTTATTAACCTTATTTATAACTTTTAAATATTTACACGTGTAAAAGAGTTGCCCTTTTGCCCAGGCCCTGCTAGTCTTAGGAGAGGGCCTGCTCTTTCCTTGCTTTCCTTTCGTTTTCCTGTCCTTTTATTTCCTTTCCTTCCCCTAATCTGGGGAAGAAATTTCCAAAGTGGATATGATTATGGATTTTTAGATGCTATAAGACTGAACTTAGTTTTGTATGTAAAATGTAAATGACTGTTTGTTTGTTAACTGAAAGTAAGCTAAGAAATTTTTCTTACCTAAAGGTAAACAGGAAAACTGTGGAAGCAATGCTTCAAGATTTGATTCAATGATAGGGAGAAATAAATATCTAGTATTAGGAAAGGGTGTTTTGTTTTACGTATTGTATACTGGGAAACTCTTTGGTTAATGAAGAACCCAGTGTTCATTTTTTGGTTTGGGTGAATCATTCCCTTATATTCAGTCACCCTGTGATCTGAGTGTCTGGCAAATATATAGGCTTGAATATATAACTTTAGTAATACCAAACCCAGTTTTTAAAAAGGCATTTGTCCTTAAGCTAGCCTGAAAAATGTTTGGTATTTTTTTTCTCCTTAACTTAGAAATACTTCATTGTATGTGAAAGGTTGAGGGGCACCTGGGTGGCTCAGTGAGTTAAGTGTCCGACTTCAGCTTAGGTCATGATCTCACAGTTTGTGGGTTCGAGCCCTGCATTGGGCTCTGTGTTGACAGCTCAGATCCTGGAGCCAGCAATGGATTCTCTGTCTCTCTCTCTCTTCTGCCCCTCGCCTGCTTATGCTCTCTCTCTCAAAAATAAACATTAAAAAAAAGGATTGAAATAACAAAAAATCTAATTCTGTTAACCGTTATGATGCTTTAGGAGTTGTAAATAGAGTATGATTTGATGCTTAAAAACAAATGGGACATATGTTAAATCCCCAGATCCATCCTCGTGGACACTTTACTTGTAGTGTAATTGTTTTCCTGTTGAGGTGCATACACCTTATAAGAGTGCAGGGAAAATCTTCCGATGCATGCAAAGAAAATTAGAGAATTTACTTTTATATTTATTTGTTAACAATTACGCATATTAATTTTACTACTATTTGCCACATAGATTGAGAAGGTACCTCACTGCATTTGTTTGTCAGAAGGACACTAGTACAGAGGTTCATAGGGAAAAGTACGAGTTCTACAAAGCAACATACTTCTCGCAGCGTGCAACTGCTGTGTTATGTTTTTTGGAGTGGTTCCTATAAAACTTTATTTATGGATGCTGAAATTCGAATTTTATATAATTTTCCTTTTAAACCATTAAAAAATGTAAAAACCATTCGTAGGCTGCAGGCCACACAAAACACAGGTGGCAGGTCTGATTTGGCCTCCATAATTCACAGACCTCTGCCTTAGTGGAAATTTAAGCCAAGTTTTCTAGGCATTTGTAAGACAACTATTTGAACCATCTCAAGGAAGTTAAGAATCTCAGCTTTTTGGCCTTGATAGACCTCAGAATTGAGCTTTCTCCTCCTGCACGTGGGTTGACAAACAGCAGCACATAATCCTTTGGCTCTTTTCTTTGATTTTTTCAATTTAAATTCAAGTTAGTTAACATACAGTGTAGTCTTGGCTTCAGGAGTAGCACCCAATGATTCATCTCTTATATATGACATCCAGTGCTCATCCCAACAAGTGCCCCCCTTAATGCCCATCACCCACCTCCCCTCCAGCAACCCTCAGTTTATTCTCTGTATTTAACGGTCTCTTATGGTTTGCCTCTCTGTTTTTATCTTATTTTTCCTTCCCTTCCCTTACGATCATCTGTTGTGTTTCTCAAATTCCACATATGAGTAAAATTATATGATACCTGCCTTTCTCTGACTGACTTAGCATAATACCGTCTAGTTCCATCCACGTTGATTAACCCTCACCAAACCACACTGGGCTGAAAAAAAAATTATGCAGAGAAATGTCAGATTGGAGAAAATACTGATAATGCAAGAAGAGAGGAAAATGGCAGCCAGCAATTCTTCTCCTAATATGAGCTAAGCACAAAACATGAGATAAAGCAGTGTTAAATTGATCACATCCAACAGGAGGTTAGCCTCCTAAATTGAAATTATCAACATGATATATACTATATTTTTACTTCCACCATTATGTTTATGAACTCACCCAGAGTGAGTACAATGTTTCAGGATATTAATGATAATATGAAGCCATCACAATAAGGAAGATGCTTTAAAAATGTTTATTGCAACATTTTCTCATTATTTTTAAAATTTACATTTTCTATATGCATTTTAAAATGTACACAATATGTTCATTTAGTAATACTTGTATATAACCTACAAATACTTAACCAGACATTTATTGCGAGTACATACCACAATTAAAATTTTACTGATAGAAACATATGATTGAGAATTTTGAGACCATGGTTAGAAAGGACTAGAGAATATTTAACATTTTTGAAAGAAAAAATGTACTTAAACATATGAGCTCGTGTAAACTTGAACTTGTAAGAGTAATCAACAAATGAATGTCTTACATTTATGTTCACTCATTTCTTCTGCTTCTACCTAACCCAAAAGACACTGTTTCCTACCTACAGATTTGCTGTCTACTTATGATTATTGAGACAATATGAAACCTCAATGAGAGAAATTTGTGCACCCTAGGAGAAACACTTGTGCCAATGTCTGTACCCTGGCTTTCATATAGTGATTTACTATGAGCTAAGTCATAAATGCACTGTTTATTTATAACAGATAGCTAGTTGCCTTTTAACTTTTTCTGTTAATGGAAGTTTCTACCCATTAATTTGTATTGCAGAGTGGCATAAAGTGGATCTCTGGAGATGCCCGTGGCTAAAATGTTTCCACTTGGTTGGGCATGTACAGGCAAGGGGGATGTCATTAAAATATAATAAAAGTGTACATTGTTTCTTTTTATTGTTCTGTTTGTTCTTTTGTTATAGGCACCACAGGGGAAGTTTTTATGCATTTTGTAATAAATGAGTTGGAGGGGATATAAAATGACTGTAGATATTTGGGGGAATAGATTATGATTATTAGATCAATACCTTCTATACTAAGAATGAAACTGAAATGCACAAGCACAGAATGACAGGATGAATTACTTGACCTGAAGGTTTCAAAAATTAAGGTAAACAACTTGTTACAGAGAATGGAGAATTTATCACAAAAATACATTTTTTTCGAAGTAATGGTTTTCTACACATCTGAGGATAAAAGTTTCAGGACATAAAACCAAATATTTTTATATTTATGTATTCTTCTATTTTTATTCAGTTTTACCATGTAATTGAGGGATAAATAGCAAATAGATGCAAAGCTTACTTTATAATAAGGCAGTACTATGCACTACATAACTATGGAATATAAATGTATTTTGTATATGCTAGAAGCACTTTAGAATTATGTTTTAGTAATCGATGTTTTTCTGTTTTGACGTTCTGAATGCTCTTTCATCTCTCAGGTATTCTATTTTGTAGCATAATTCAGGGCATGTCTCTGAGAGAAAGCTGACATATTTAGATATGTATGAGTGCAGCTGAATTTTTGCATGTTTTGCTAGGGGAATTGGATAAATTATTTTCCCAGTATTCACTTTAATTTCCTTCAGTGCAGATAATATTCTTTAAAATATCAGAGCGGTGTTCACTTTCAGAATTAAGAAGTAAATTGGTAAAACCCTTAAGGTTACCTATTTTTGTGAATTCTTAGATGAAAGTAGGAAAATGAGAATGCTGAAATGTTACTTGACTCTGTCCAATATAATTGATAGACTTATAAACCAGTCAGATTTCAATTTATTTTTGCTCTTACTTAGTAGGACATCTGGTTTTACAAATATATTCTTCTTTTATTTTGCATCATACATAATGAAGCTTGTTGTGCCTAACGCTTTTGTCTGTATACTATTTTAATGCTTTCATTATATGCAGCATGCTGTTTCATTAGAGAAACACTTCTTTGTTCAGTAATATATTCTAGCTCTCATGGTCTAGAAAATTTCAGAAGCAGCTACTTTTGTTTGTGACCAAAATATGCAATGCTTTAAGGCTGAAGTATTGTTTTATTCCAATTACCTCTTCGAATATTTATGCATTTTGTAAGTTGTGCACTTAGCTTTCTGTATTCTATTATTTTTCATTCGTAACACATCTCTTTAGGAAGTAATTACAAGGAAAAAGCAAATTTGCTAACAAGAATTCACAAGAATTAAAAAATACTCATCACCTTCTTCTATATCATTCTCTTTACAGTTTTCCTTAAAGAGATCATGCAGATTGGCACCTCTGCCCTGGTCAGGAACACTGAGTTATACTATGTGGGCGGAATGCAAAGGGCTCGAGAAACTGACTTGGAAAAAAAACATAGAACCAGACTTTGTAATTTTACAAATTATGTTGAATTTAGAGAATTTTAACATTCATGAAAATAGAGTGTGAGTAAATGATGCCAGAACCTGTGTATGTGTGTGCACAGGTGTGTGTATATTTTTCTTTTAATTGAAGAAATTCTGAGATCTCAACCCCCATTACCTCCAACCCCTTTCTTTAACTTGATTCTTCCTAGTAGTTTGAGTATTATTTGCAAGGCAAATTGTTCACATCCGGGGTGTATATAAAACTGTTTAAGAATTAGTAACATGAGTAAATCCTCCACTTTGTTTTAAAGAAAGAACCAAAGGGTTATATAGAGATTCTTGTCAAATACTCCTCAGCTTTTTAATAGAATCAGACTGGCGAAGGAAATATCCTCAGAACTTTATTAAGTACCTGTTCTTCTTTTTTCTGCTGAGAAGAATTACATAAAAAATTATGGATCTGGTTAACTTCTGGCATAAAATGTTTGATAATGATGGTACTTGGAGGGGAAAGCCCAAGTGTGTTTAACTTCTTTTCTCTTTCTGTCTGTATGACATGTGTCGATGGTACTCTGGTCTGGTGTCTCAAATGAATATATGTTGAAGAAAGGTTTTGTCTAGTGGATGCTAGATTTTAAAAAAGAATAACTTCTCCTGAAGCTTTCCTAAACAATCTGTGGGACTGAGTTTATTGCTCTCTCAGGGAATATGCTCTTCTGTAACTTTACTGAGCAGTCAGAAGAAATTATTTTCTGTTTGGGGCTGCCACCCTCCCCAGAGGGCCATCTTTAAGTCAAGGGATGACAGTAGAAGGTTGGTTTCAAAATGCTTAAAAAGCTTCTTCATTACCAACCTTGGAGTAAACAATGAACATTTTAGTTAAATTGGGAAAAAGGATACCCTAATGGATGGATTGTCTCCTTTTTGTTTCTATGTTTCTATGTTTTCTTTCTATGTTTCTAACTAACTAATTAACATGTGTGTGTATATAATTTAAATTTAGCCTTTCAAGATAGCAAACTGAATATACATATTTACCATAGCTTTATTTTCAAATCTTACTGAAGTGACAGCAAAAATTAAAGAAAAAGAAATCATTTTTAATAGTCTAAAAATCTTGAGAAAAGGCTATTGGCACCCCAGTGATTTTTTGACACTTCTAGATGAAGGAATATAGGAAGAAATTGTGTTGACAGAGAAGGGGACAAAGAACCTACATCTCTGACCTGGAAAAGTCTGAAATTGAGGTAAAGGCTGTACTTCTAGTGGAAAGGTCCAGGGTAGGAGTCAGCTGGAGTCACCTGGTACAGAGAAATGAGTGGACAGAAATCAAGTTAGTTAATTCAGAACTCTCTTTACAACAGTGACTCCTCTTTCTCACCTATTCACTTTTTTATACCCCCAGTGTACAAAACATGATTTCCAAGGCTACAGCTGATAGACTTCTGTCTAAAAATGTGAAGAGTTATTTTTTTAAGAAGTGGGGGAGGGCTCGGCTTCCTAATTTGGAAATAGGCATCACTTAATAAAACCCTTCTCATTTTGCAAATAGAGTTATCCTTGCTACCTGCTCCCTGCCTACGTTCCACATACTTGGAGCTTAAAGTTAGTCCTTGCATGCAGGAGAGAAGACTATTAGTGAAAATAAACTTATGAATAAACTGAAGAAGTATATTAATCACTATAGCCTTTTCATTCATGTAAGTAGATAATCAAAGACCAGTAGTCATTTGAAGTAAACAACACAAAACAGGAGACCCAAAATTAATACATAGAATAACTGATACAGGAAGACACAAGTATGATTCATGAGACAGAAAGACCTTTTTAAAACATTTCAAGTATGGGCGTGTGGATGGCTCAGTTGGTTAAGCAGCTGACTTCAGCTCAGATCATGATCTCATGGTTCATGGGTTTAAGCCTCACATTGGGCTCTGTGCTGACAGCTCAGAGCCTGGAGCCTGCTTCACATTCTGTGTCTCCCTCTCTCTCTGCCCCTTCCCTGCTCATTCTCTCTCTCTCTCTCTCTCTCTCTCTCTCTCTCTCTCTCTCTCTCTCAAGAAAAAAAAACATTAAAAAACTTTTAAAAACTTTAAAACATCTTAATTAAAAGCAAAGAAAATTTATTTTCATAAAATAAGACTATGTCACTTTGAATAAGACTTCCTGGATATGGGAAATATGATTGGAAATATTTTTTATTGTGGCAGGAGAATAAAATCAGAGAAATCTTTCAAAATTTAGATTAAAATATAAACAAATGAAAACACGAGATATATGTTTAACAAATATGAAGAATCAATTAAGAAATTTAGCATAGGACTATTTTTTTAGTTCTAGAGAAAATGAAGAAATTGGAGGCAATAACAAATGACTCCTCATATTGCATCCAGACAAATTCTAGTGAAATATGATTGTAGAGAAAATTCCCAAACCCCTAAGAGAGGTAACATGTTACCCTTAAAGAAGCAAAATTGTAGCTTCCTGTGACTGACATATTTACCACAATAGAACAGAATGTGTTGAAAAAAACATAAGAAAAATGTTATAGTGAAAAAAAATTGTAGGACTGTAAAGGCAGACAGGAGGCTTGAAGGGCAATACAGAGTTTTAATGTCTAAAGCTTATGAACAAATGGAAAGTTTAAATATATTGGTTAAGGTTGAATAGGTAACCAATAGAAGAACTAAAATAGGGGCACCTGGGTGGCTCAGTCAGTTAACCATCCAACTCTTGGTTTCAGCTCAGGCCATGATCTCATGGTTTTGTGAGTTTGAGCCCGCATCAGGCTCTCCGGAGGCTGCTTGGGATTCTCTCTCTCCCTCTCTCTCTGCTCCTCCTCTGCTCACGTTGTCTCTGTCTCAAAACTAAGTAAGTAAACTTAAAAAAAAAGAACTAAAATAAATGATATAACTAACACATTTGAGGAGGGCATGGAGAATAAGTAAGAGGAGGTAGCTTTTAGAGATCATTTTCTCACTTGTATAATGAGTTGTCTATTGATAATGAATACAGTAGCCCTGGACTAAAAAATTGTACATCCACATAATTTACGTATATAAGTTTATATATGCATATATGATATATACATAGCAAGTAGGTAAAAATAAGATGCCAATCGTATTTAACTATTTGGAATTACTATAACTTCAGATTCTATATCTCCCTGTCTCTCTGCCCCTCCACTGCTTTCACATAGGCGATTTAACATAGGAATTTATTATAGTTTAGAGGCAGTACCTATAAGAAGCTCTACATATTTCAAAAATATATTTGTATATTCACTAAAGTAGATCATCATCATAGATCTTAGTTGTTCTCTACCTGTGCATGATGTAACAAAATGTTTTAAATATTGCAGTATCTTGTGGATGGATTCTACTCTGGGAAAATATTAATATCACTTTTGAGGATAACTCTATCACCCTTTTAATTGAACCTACATAAGCCTTCCTTTATCCTTTAGAAACACAGGAGAAGGAGATTTAATGAGTGTAGGGAAGTAAGTTGCTGCATAAACTCAAATAATTATACTCAGGGCCAAATTAAACAACCAAATTAAGTGGAGTTACCGTTATGCTTACTATTTACTGATATTTAGTCCATATCACAAGTCATTGGATTTTATTAAAAGGAACTAAACTATTTTTCTGCATTAATCTTATAACAGCATAACACAGCAATGCAGTTTCTAATCAGACCCGTTCCTCTCTGACAGAACAGGACCGTTTGTTAGAGCACTTGTTATAGAAATGTCCAGTTATTTTAATCAGGTTCATTGGAGATGATGGAAATTGTTGCCCTGAAGGCTTACTTTTACAATGTAAAATTGCATGATTAGTAATTAATGGAATTGAGATTTCCATCTTAGTACATATTAAGAGAAATTAATAATAAATCTCTCAAATATATTTATAATATTATATATATATACATATACATACACGCATATATTTGTTTTTAAAGTCCTACCTCTCATACAGGAGCAAAGAGAACTAGAGAAAATTATTTCATAGTTCCTACATGAAAATTACAGCCTCTTAAATAGATCATAAGAGTGCAGGAAACATACACATCAATATATTTTATGAACTTACCTCAGAAAAATTTCTGGGAAATAAGAACTATTAGGAGAGGCACGGGTAACCCCAGTTATAGTTTAATAATCTTCTGATTTCTTACAGTCAACCACATCAGAAGTAAATGCAATCTCAAACCAAAAATATATGAGCAGTAGAAAATCTTGCAGTTATATGACTTTTTTCTCATTCATCTTCATTTAAGACTTCCTGCAAAGCCTTCCTTGAATGATGAAAATAACCTGCAAAGCAGGAGGTAAACTGCTGTGAAAAAATTAGTATTTTTGTCATTTTTATGAATACAGCTCCTTCTATTAGTATGTTTTATTAAACTACTCCGTCTTTTCAATAAGGCCTGCCTCATTTCATTTGGGCTACATAGTTCTCACTTTGAGGTAGAAGTATAAAAAAAACCCTTTCTGATGTGAATTTGATGAGAAGGCTGATGTCCCTCATTAATTTTGTGGGCTGGTTACTGTGATGCAGTGTATGTGTGTTAGATTGTGTGTGTGTGTGTGTGTGTGTGTGTGTGTGTGTGTGTGTGAGCGTGTGTGTGTGTGTAGTTCTAAGTTCACAGTTGATAAATAAGTGAGTTATGAAAAGAACCTTGACATGATGACTTTATTTAATATCTTTGTTGAGATATAACTACCATACAATAAAATACACATATTTTGGGGTGCCCGGGGGGCTCAGTCAGTTAAGCGTCTGACTTCGGCTCAGGTCATGATCTCACAGTTCGTGAGTTTGAGCCCCACCTGGTCACAGAGCCTGATGCCTGCTTCAGATTCTGTGTCTCCTTTTCTTTCTCTCCCTCCCCCACTCGCACTCTGTCTGTCTCTCTCAAAAATAAAGAAATGTTAAAAACATTTTTAAATGCACAAAATGGTACATTGTGACATATATATGCACCTATGAAACTATCATGTTAATTAAGATACTGAACATTTTCATCACCCTCAGAAGTTTCCTTCTACCCCATTGTAGTCCCTCCCATCTGTCCCTTTTAGTTATACAACTACTGATCTGCTTTTTATCTATAAATAAGTTTGCATTTATAGAAATTTATATAAATTGAAACAGAAAATCCTTGGTCTTTGTCTGGTTTCTTTCACTCCACATAATTATTTTGAAGTCCCTCCATGTTATTGTTTGTATCAATAGTTCATTCTCTTTAGTTTTTTAAAGATTATTTATTTATTTTGAAACAGAATGAGAGAGAGAACAATCGGGGAGGGGTAGAGAGAGGAAAAGAAAATCCCAAACAAGCCCATGCTTAGCATGGAACCCAACGTGGGTTTCCATCTCACCACCATGAGATCATGACCTGAGCCGAAATCAAGAGTCAGATGCTTATCTGACTGAACTACCCAGGCACCCCGATAGATCATTCTCTTTCATTTCTGAGTGGTACTAAATTTGTACAAATAACTCACAATTTATTTACCCATTCTCTAATTTATGGGCATTTGGGTTGTTTCCGGTTTTGGGCTAGTACAAATAAAGGTGCTATGTACATTCATACAACTCTTTGAATGGACATAAGTTGTCATTTCTCTTGGATAAATACCGAGGAGTGGAATGGCTGGATCATATGACAGATATATATTTAAGTATTTGAGAAACTCTTAAACTATTTTCCAAACCGATTGTATTATTTTACACTGGTCTGAGTTCAATTCTTCCATATCCTCCCCAACACTTGGTATGGTGAGTCCATTTAATTTAAGTCATTGTAATGGTTATGTGGTAATATATTTTTAGTTTAATTTAAACTTATCTAATAATAAATGCTGTTGAACACATTTTCTTATGTTTGTTCTCCATTCTTAGGTATATACCCTTTGTGAAGAGAATGTTCAAATCTTTTTACTAGGGTTTTATTTACTTTTTTTTGAGTCACTTGTTTTATTATTGACTTTTGAGAAATCTTTAGATATTCCAAATATCAGATATTTGATTTGGAAGTATATTTTTTTGATCTCTGGCTTACTTTTTATTCTCTTAAAATTAACTTTGAAGAGCAAGAGTTTATAATTTTAAAGTACAATTTCTCAATTTTTATGATTCATGCTTTTGATGTTGTATATCTAGGAGATATTTGCCTAAACTGAATCCCCAAAGATTTTCATGTATGTGTGTGTGTGTGTGTGTGTGTGTATGTGTGTGTGTATATATATGTTTTTTAGTTCCAGATTTTACTTTAAGGTCTATAGTCCATTTTTGATTAATGTTTGTATATGGCCTGAGAAGTGGATCTAAATTCCTGATTTGTTGTTGTTCCAGCATCATCTATTGAAAAAACTAAATTTCTCTACAGAATTATTTTTTTACATCTGTAATAGTGATGTGTCTTTGTGATGTTTCTTCATGCTCCTGATCCTTGGGATTTGTGGAGCTGCCTGGATCTGTGGGTATAGTTTTATCATATTTGGAAAACGTAGGGCTGTTATCCAAATATTTTCTTTCCCTCCCACTCCACAGACTTCATTCACATCTCTTTTAGGCTGCATATATAGATACGTACTGATGTCCAGTTTTTTCTTCTCTCTGTATGTTTTATGCTGTGTGGTTTTTGTCTTAACATTCACTCATCTTTTCTGCTACAATGTCTAAACTCTCACACATTGTGGTTTTCATCTCTAGAAGTTCAGCTTGGGTCTCTTTTTGTATTTTCCATGTCTCTAACATTTTCAATATATGGAATACAGTCATAATAGCTGTTTTAATGGCATTTTCTGCTAATTCTAAATCTGTGTTTCCTGCTTTTATGCATGCCTATTAATCTGGAATGTATATCAGACATGAATTTTACCTTGTTGGGTATTAGATACTCTGTATTCCTTCATAATTTCTTGAGCTTTGTTCTCTTATAAAGACAAGTTACTTGAAAACAGTTTGGTCTTTCTGGGTCTTGCTCACAAGGTTTGTTAGACAGGACCAGTGAGGTTTTTAGTCTAGGCTAATTATTTCCCACCACCGAGGAAAGTTTCTTCTGGGTCCTGTGCCCAACACCCCGTGAATTAGTTTATTTTTTACTGAGGGATCAGGCACTTTTCCTAACCTGATATGAGCTCCAAGTGTTACACCCTCTGGTGCATCCAGATGGTTCTTTCCTTAGTGGGTTTTGTTGTTGTTGTTGTTGTTGTTTTTACTTGCATGAGGTGATCCACAGTCTGCTGAATTCCTGAGCGGGTGCTCTGCCGATCCCTGTGAGTTCTCTCTGTTTCCTTCCTCCCAGCTCCTTCTTTTTATCTGAGAGGTTTGGCAAGGATGTACCTGGACTGTCCTTTCTCAAGGCAGTAAACCTGAACAACTGTAGGACCCACCTGGTTTATGATTGTCGCTTCTTTCCTAATGTCCAGTGTCTTCAAAACTGTTGTCTCATATGTTTTGTCTGTTTTACTTTTTTGGTTGTTTCAGGCAGAAGGGCATATCCAGACTATGTCTTGGCCAGAAACTCAAGTTCTCTTGAATCCCAAAGTTATCACTGTTAATGGAAAAAATAAAATAAAAAGATGCCAAATTGGCATACTTAACAATGAATATGGGAGAAAAAATAAAATATCAAAAGTAATGGCTCATAGGCATTGCTTTTCTGGCATGTAGTAGTGAGTTGGTGGCTGGAAGCTGATTTTTCAATGGTGGTCTTGAGTGTGGCAGATGTTCTCTTGCCTCCAGGTCTGCCAGGAATCCAGGAAACCTCGTAGAATTATGTAGATGAGATTATGGACTTGGAAATACAGCCACTCAATTCTTGCACCTTGATGAGAACTGAAATGAAATTTCATAAAGAGCGTTTGCTATATTTACCGGCCATAATTTAAGTCTATCAGCTCCAGTTCTTAGTGATCTGTCAGCCAAAATGTATAGAGCTAATGTTCTTATTTAAAAAAATAGTGAATGTCTCCATTTTACAAAGAATTAATATTAACAGTATCTGTTGAATTATCCCATTCAGTGGATCAAAATTTCCATGGGCTTTGCAATTATGTGGATAAATACTGCCTTTCATGCCTCTCCAAGGCAGGGCTGCTCTTCTGTAGAATATTTATGAAATTTATTTATTTATAAAATCCTACCCTTTTATTTACTCTGATGATAATCCCAGAAGTAGAAATATCTGTGTACAGAATTCTCATTAAAAATGGGGGCAACTGGGTGGCTCAGTCCGTTAAGGGTCTGACTTCGGCCCAGGTCATGATCTCATGGTTCATGAGTTCAAGCTCCGTGTTGTGCTCTGTGCAGACAGCTCAGAGCCTGGAGCCGACTTCATATTCTGTGTCTCCCTTTCTCTCTGCCCCTTCCCCACTCACGCTCTGTTTCTCTGTCTCTCAAAAATAAATCAACATTTTAAAAAATGTACCTAGGGGCGCCTGGGTGGCTCAGTCAGTTAAGCTTCCGACTTCAGCTCAGGTCACGATCTCACAGTTTGAGAGTTCGAGCCCCATGTCGGGCTCCATGCTGACCACTCAGAACCTGGAACCTGCTTTGGATTCTATGTTTCCCTCTCTCTTTGACCCTCATCTGCTCACACCTGTCTCCTTCTTCCTCTCAAAAATAAATAAATGTTGAAAATACATTTTTTAGATGTTCATACATTTTCATTCAGCAACATGACCAAGAAACATTCTATAGAAGAATACATATACAGATTAGTCCATATTATAAAAATGTAGATAATTCTTTTTACAGTCCTTAAATTTATAAGAATTTTTCCCCACAAGTTACCTCATGTAATCCTCACAGTAGCTTTAGAAGTATAACAGAATTCATCACTTTTAACAGATTTTTAATTACACCTATAACATAAAATTTCAAAGATGTTAAAATGTAGGAGCAGGAAGTATTCTTATTTTATTATCTGGTCTACGTGTATCTGTAGGTGAGAGTTGATTTATAGAGTTATTTTTAAGAAATTAATTCTAGAATTAAAAGTAAAATTATTTTTCTGTATATACAAAATTTAACTGCATAGCAGTACCAGTTATTTCAATGTGGCATTGTTGACATGCCTTCAGTGGTTGACATGCCTTCAGTGGTTCATTATTTTTAGCCTAAGTTACTGTCTTAACTTTTCTAAACAAGTTGCAGTCGTTGAAGGGAAAAATAATTCAACCCAGTGAATTGAGAGTTCTAATTTGTTCCCTTAAAAGCCTCTCTTGTTAAAAATATATCTTACAGGGATATATTGGTGTTAAGCCTTTCTACTTATAACTTGTATGTGAAGTGGAATAAGTGGTTACCTGCAAGTTTCACACAGTTTGTATCGCCAAAAATGTTATGGATTAAATTGCTGATAGGAGTGCAACCATTTTAAAAACCAGATTGGCATTTAAAAAACCAAATGACTCTGTCGTTTCTCTACTAGGTGTACCCTTCCCCCCAAATTCAGTATACTTATACATCCAGAGACATGTACAAGCATGTTCCCTGATGCTTTTATTCCCAGCTACAGCATAAATGCCATAGGCAGTAGAAAGGGAAAGTGCCTTGTGATACACTTCACTGTGAAATATTGTTAAGCAATGAAAATAAATTCACTGCAGTCACCTGCAACAACATTGTGAATGAAACCACAAACAGAAGAACACACACTGAAAGATTTTTTTTTTACTATAAAGTTCAAATATAGACAGGAATAAATGTTCCTCTTATAGGAATGCATAGTTAAGTAGTAAAATTATAAACCACACAAAGAGTGAGTCTATGATTGCCTTAATAAGCAGGAGATCAATTACCTTTGTGAGGCTGGAGGAAATCTGGAAGGGGCCTGTGAAGACTTTTAGAGTACTAGCAGTGTTTTTGTGCTCGGCCTTTGTGCTTGTTACACAGGTTGTCTCATAACAATAATTCATTTAACTTTATTTATTTATTTATTTATTTATTTATTTATTTATTTATTGTTTTGTGTGCTTTTCTGTATGTATGCATTCTTTCAAATAAAGATTTTAAAGGAATGTGTATTATCACCCCTGAAAAAAAAATAATTGTACAGGTAGAAAATATATCGATGCCCTCTATAAAGAAAAGGCTAAAGCATATACATTTCCTTCATATGAATGTAAAGTTAAAAGGCATGTATAAAAGAATGTAGGATCCAAAGAAATCAATTTCTCAGTAAACAGGAATAAAATTAGAACAAATGTCCATTAAACCCAAATCACTTAAGATTTTGAGAAAAATTACTAAGAGAAATAAAGGAATTGGCAGGAAAATGTATTTCTAACTGAGGCTTTAGGATTGGATTCTTTGACCTAGAACACTGATGCTAATATTACTAGGACATTACAAACATTTAGTGGTTGAGAATTATATTTTATTCTATATCTGTCCTTAGCACATAGAGTAGAACCCAAAGGCAAGTGATGGTGAAGTGATGGTGAAGAGGGAATACTAATATTTGCTAGTGGAGCTGAAGCATGTTGGTGAATAACATGGATTCTTGAGACACACTTTCTGGGTTTTAATCTCAGTTTTACCACCTGTGTGACCCTGGGCAAGTTATTTACATTTTTAATGTCTCCATTTCCTCATTATGTTCATGGTTACTAGCTCACAGGGTGTCATGTTATACATAAAATGCTTCAACAAATATTTGGCACATAGTAAGCAATATACAAATAAGTGGAAATACTTATTACTGTCACCCTGAAGTGCTATTTGTCTGTATATGTAGTACTGAAGCTTACATAGAGGTAACTCTAAACTCTAAAGATTATGAAACAGTTTGCAGAAAGCAAGCAATGAATTTTAGCGATAGCAAAAGCCTGAGGAAGACTCATTTGTCAATAATAATTTTCCACTGCAGGTAGTTTTCCTTGAGGTCTGCTGAATGTACAAAATGAAAAGCATGACCATATGCTGAAAATTAAAGTGCTTCTATAAAAGGAAAGAAAGAAAATATGGAGAAATCACATTCTATTTGGCAATTTAAGTAGGATTCCCAGATAAAATACAGGATGCTACATTTGAATTTCAGATAAACTTTTTTTTAAGCATGAGCCAGATATTACATAGGCATCTTGTATGTTTGCAGCCAAGTCTGGCAACCCTAAATATTAGGAAATCTGTGTGTTTAGTTTCAAACCAAACTAAATGTTTAAACATACATGGCTGTAGCCAGCATGTTATGTGGTCTGAGTAATATGGAGTCAGCATAAAATTCCCTTCTGACATTTTGAATTATTTTTCCAAAATGTTCCCAGTAATGAAATTCTAGAGTATGTGAATGAGCTTTCTAAAATAAAGATCCCATGCCCCCTTTCACATTCTTCAATACTCTATTAACTCCCCAGTATCCAAGGACTATAAAGTTCAGACTCCTTAACCTGATTTATAGGGCCATAAAAATCTGGCCCATACTACCTAGTAACTTCCCCCCCTAGGAGCCCCACACATATCGTTCTGTGCATATCTAGACATTTAAAAGTGCTCAGTTCTTCCTGAAAACATTGTGTTCTTTTATATTCCTTCCTACTAAAAAATTCCTGCCAATCCTTTAAGCACTAACCAAATCTTACCTTCTGTAAGTAATTTTCCATATTTCCTCCAGGCAGAGCCACTGCCTGTTCTATGATCGCAGTACCTTTTGTGTGAAGTGGCGTAGGACACGTATTTCACTATTTTATTACCTCTCTCCCAAATAGAATTACAGAAGGTGAGATCTCTTAGAGTAGGAACTGACCCCCATTCACTGATGTATCCAACATTACATATTTTAGGGCTTGATTCGTGGAAGGTGCCCATCAAAATTTTAATGAGTGAGTGAGTGAATGAGTGGTTAAGTAAGCATATGAGTCATAGCTATGCTTCCAACATAAATCTCATCTTAGCTAGTAATGAGTGTTTGATTACTCACTCTAGAAAAAATCCAACATAGCTGATCATCAGTGTTGATGACTAAAACTAGAGAAAGCTGCAAGTGAACAAATTTGAAATGCAGGTGACAAAACAGAGTGGTTAATTCTGGATAAAACATTATAAATATGAAATATATATATGTGTATATATATGATAACATACTATAATAAAAGTAAAAAAACTAGGAAATATATGACTCTATACTAGGAGCAAAGAACTAGACCATGACCAGTCAATCTCAGATCTTTAGAATAATGAGATGTGTATTAATTTAGAAAAATGACTTTACAGAGTAGATAACCCAGAAGCATTCTCTCCAGTCAGCTAGACTCCTCTTCTAAAACTCAACATTCTGTAGTCTGCTAGACTGGTTTAGTTATTAATATTTGAAGTTTTTTTGAGAAACTGTGCATTCATTCTCTTGTTAGAATGTTTGTCACTTTGCAGCATAACTGGTCATTTCTTTGAGTAAGTACTGTACTGTAAGAGCCCTGCGAAAGTAATGGACCATGATATATTAATCTTTGCATTCTTAGCACATAGCAAAGAACTAAGGATGTATAGATGAATGGGCAGAGGTTCTACCTGATGTTTGTTAACTC
Organism: Prionailurus bengalensis; assembly: GCF_016509475.1. Classification (NCBI taxonomy): domain Eukaryota; kingdom Metazoa; phylum Chordata; class Mammalia; order Carnivora; family Felidae; genus Prionailurus; species Prionailurus bengalensis. The sequence goes on along the minus strand of NC_057343.1, from coordinate 148,111,884 downwards.
TAGCTACTTTTAGACTCATCTGGACTCCTGTACAAATAGTATTATTCACTTCATTTCACCCAAGTCCACTTAAATCAGAATCTCTGGTGTAGGGCCTTCGCATTGTTATGTTTTAAAAGTCCTAGCTTTTGGGACACCTGCCTGGCTCAGTTGGTTGAGCATCCAACTTTTGATTTCAGTTCACATCATGATCCCAGGATGGTGGGGCAGAGTCCCTTATTGGGCTCTGCACTGAGCGTGGAGCCTGCTTGAGATTCTCTCTCTCTCACACTGCCCCTCTCCCCTGCTGGCTGGTTCTCTCTCTCTCTCTCTCTCTCTCTCTCTCTCTCTCTCTCTCCCTCCCTCCCTCCTCTCTTTCTCTCAAATTAAAAAAAAAAAATGTTTTAAAAAATAAAATAGAAGTTCTAGCTTTTATTTTTTTTTTCAACGTTTATTTATTTTTGGGACAGAGAGAGACAGAGCATGAACGGGGAAAGGGCAGAGAGAGAGGGAGACACAGAATCGGAAACAGGCTCCAGGCTCTGAGCCATCAGCCCAGAGCCTGACGCGGGGCTCGAACTCACGGACCGCGAGATCGTGACCTGGCTGAAGTCGGACGCTTAACCGACTGCGCCACCCAGGCGCCCCTAGAAGTTCTAGCTTTTAAAACAAGCACTGGTAACTTCATTTTCCTTAATAGAACCCCTCTACCCCAAAGAAGTAGGCTGATCTTTGTTAAGTGGTGAGGGATAAGTATGCCTTGAGTATGATTTGAGTATGATTTGGGTTTGCTTGTTGTTTTTTTTTTTTACATTCTTGTCTTGGTAAGTGAAAGTTATAAATATGTTATTATAAAAAGATTTGTGATATGTTCTGATTAAAGAATTCAGTTTTTAACTTGCTACTTGAAAATGAATTACATTGAAATAGCAGAAGGCAAAATCCAAAGGGAGCTCAAGCACATAAAAATATACAGAACTAGTCCCAGAAAGGAGTGGGAAATTTTGTAGATAATTCTGATCATGATAATTTAATTCAATATCTGAGTGGGAGAACGGAATTTCTAGATTTTCATCGTAATTTATTAGGCTTAACAGAGAAATTGCAAAGCCATAAGCTTTAGATAAGAAAAACAAATAAGGGGCGCCTGGGTGGTGCAGTTGGTTAAACATCCGACTTCAGCCAGGTCACGATCTCGCAGTCCGTGAGTTCGAGCCCCGCGTCAGGCTCTGGGCTGATGGCTCAGAGCCTGGAGCCTGTTTCTGATTCTGTGTCTCCCTCTCTCTCTGCCCCTCCCCCGTTCATGCTCTGTCTCTCTCTGTCCCAAAAATAAATAAACGTTGGGAAAAAAAATTAAAAAAAAAAAGAAAAACAAATAAAAGGTCAAATTTTAAAAGTCAGCCACTCATAAGAGGTACGAAAATTATTTGATAGCTAATGGGGGGCCCAGGGAAGAGGGGTTGTTAGGATCAAAAATAGCAGGCTCTTGAAAATAGGCTCTGCTGGCTAATTAACAGTCAATAACAACATTGCAGGAGAAGAAACAGCCTAAGGGCTTTCTGTCTCTGCAAAGAAAAAATTAAGGGCTTTATCATGGCGCCCTTTTAATATATGAAAACAAGGATGCTCGGCCTGAAATTTAATTGTTCCTTTTTGACGATCATGGGTCTGGATATACATAGAGATGAAAAGGAGATAATTTCATGATTGAATTAAGTTATCTTTGTGTCCATTCAAGAGGTTAGATGGATCTCATCCTGAGAAGGATTGGTTGTCCTGATCTAAATGGTGGTCAGTATTCACAACATTCTAAGCCATGTTGGCAAGTAAATGCAGAGGCACTACTGGGGCCAGATGGCATCTACCTGAGGATTCTGGGTAAACTCAAGGATGAACTGGAACACTGATGGCCCTGGACTGCTACCTGTTATCTCTCTTAATCTATGTATTAAAAATGTGAGAAAATTTTGAACTAATTAATTAATTAGTTGGTTAATCAAGTAATTTTAAAAGTCTCCAGAGGAAGCTCAAGGGAACTAGACTCCAGAAATCTCCATTTCATTTTTGGCCAGCTGGTTGAGTCTATTATGAAGAATGGAATTACTGAATATTTAAATATAATTACCTGAAAAGAAGCAACATGGTTTCTGTGACAAGAAATTATGCCCAGAGAAGCCATTGTTTTTTGAAGTCTCAAATAAATGAACTAACAAATAAAATCTTGATTCTCAAAAATTCTTTGACAACCTACCTACCACTCCAAAGTCAATATCATGGGTTTTGGGACTATAGTTTGCACAATGATGGGTCTAAAAAACATCCAGAGAGAAAGGCTAGTAACTGAACACTTCTCAGGATGCAGATGTGTATAAGGTCATGAGTACTCAGACTGATCTTATGAATATATGCATTTGTCAGTTACTGGAAGAAGATTCTCACAGTGAAATCTCCAAAGTGTGTATAGGTTGGCATTTTTTCTATTAGCAAAAACCTAAGCCAAAGTGGCTTGTCTACCAACACACCTTTACATGCCTGCATGAAAACGGGCTAAGTGCAACATAATGATGATAGAGTCAGTTAGGTGTATCTTAGGAATGAATTTGTGTAATTAGAGCAAAGGGCCTGGGAATCCTTCTAGAGTACTTCTTTTTGTTCAAAGAAATGCTTTCTATTGTGACCAATTATCTATTCCCTCATGTCTTCTTCTCCTTTCTTCCTTTACCTTGCTTTTTAATTCCAGCATGCACACACAATAGCATCATGAGTTTACGTCTGGAAATCCATGTTCAGCTCTTATTGTCCTCAGCCAGAGGATATGGTAGGCAGCAGTTTTAGGCTTTCAGGATGAGGGATCAGAACTCAGCTGGGTGTCTTATTATAAAATCCAATTCTGAATGAGGCTATTTTTTTAAAACAGTTCCCATGAAGCAGTCATAGAAATAAAAACCTCAGAAAATGATAGCTATTAATATTATAAATGAACTATAAATATGGCCAAATATGGAAATTCCTATTTTGTATGGGACTGCTATGTCAAATTTTTCTTAGCTATAAAAGAGTGTAGTATATTTCACTACATTTGGAATAGATGAGGATTTTTTTTTCTGGAAATGATAATGTCTTGATCTATGACAAAGAGAAATGTATGTGATTTATTACAAAGATGTTTAATTTTCATTTCATTACATTATATTCTGTGAACATTTATATCTAGTCTTTAATTAAACATGATTTATTCAAATTGAGGTCTGTTTCCGTTTAGATTGCTTGCAGTGTTAATCACAGAGCAAATAGCCTTCACCGCTAAAAGAACTCCTGCATTATACTAATATATAAATGCTTCCATGTAATTTGCATATGTTATCTGAGTCTCCATGATATTAGATATGTACCTATACAGAAAGGTCTTACTTTTTTGCCTGCTGTATTAAAGTATGTAACCCCTTTAATGTAACATTTGTATTTTTACAAATAATAGATTTAAGGTAGTTTTTTAGCTTAAAAAATTAAAAAATGGACCAATAATAAGAGGTCACTCTGTATCAAAAATTGGGTATGGAGAGGGGTGCCTAGGTTTCTCACTCAGTTAAGCATCCAACTTCACTTAGGTCATGATCCCATGATTTGTGGTCTCCAGCCCCACATGGGGCTCTGTGCTGACGGCTCAGAGCCTGGAGCCTGCTTCAGATTCTGTGTCTCCCTCTCTCTCTGCTCCTCCCCTGCTTGCACTCTGTCTCTCTCTCTCAAAAATAAATAAACATTAAAAAACAAATTTTTAAAAAAACTGTGTATGGTTTTTCACTTCAGCAAATGCTGTTCCAGTTTATTCCGCATAATGTTAACCTCTGGATAAAAGTGTAACTATTGTTTATTTCAGAGTCCGATATTCTAAATTATAATTTTCTTTGTTGATGGTTATAAATCTGGCCTGATGATCAAATAGCTAGAAGGTTCAAACGTTGATGTATCTCCATTCGATTCACCTTTCACATGTATTAAGTATTTTTTATCGTTTAAATACTTGGAAGAAGTAAGGAAGCCAAGAACAACAGTGCCTGCATATCCTTACAGGCATATAAAATGATTCTTCGTAGTTCTCAACGTCATTGACTATGAAAACTTTCTTCTATTAACATCTTAAAGCAGCAAGAGATGGGTTTGATTTTATTCATGATGGATAGTTCAACATTAAAATGACAAAATGCTTAGTGCCTCTTACCTGAGAATTAAAATAGAGGTTGTACCTATTAGCATGAAATCCTGTGTGGGTCTCTCTACTCTGCTTGCCTTCATTCATTTCTGAATTCCATCCCAAATTTGGCTTCACTAGGTCTATCTGAAGTACAAGGGTACAGAGGATACCCTCCCACCCAGCTCCAAGTCTTTAGTGCCAAAAGATGAAGGCCATTTCTCTCTACTGGCACTCACAGTTCATCATAATCTGTCCCCTGTCTACATCTTCAGATTTAGGGCCCCAGCACCCGCCTTTGCACTCTATGCTCCAGACAGGCTGGCTACTCATGTTCCTGAATACAGCATCATACCATGAACGTTTCTCTTCAAAGTTGTGACTCATTCTGGTTTCCTTTTTGGAAATACATTACCATCCCCTTTCTGTCTTCAATCTTAATTAAACCTTTCCTTCAAGATCAAATTATATTTCCCTTATGTGGTCTTCAGACATCAATATTCAGTTTCTTCCCTGTAAGTAAATAAAAGAATAACTTGTTATATCTGACTTTATAAAATAGGCAATTCCTTCTCCAACATGAAGATTTAATTTCTTATTAGCCATTGACATATTCTCATCTCTAAAAAAAATGTAGTCAATATGATGCAAGGAGAGACATAGTAGGCATGTTCCCAAGTAGCCAGATGCTGCAATTGCCTTACATTGAGCTAACAATAAAATAAATAGCACAGTGATTTCTGTGCTTCTTTCAAAATGTAATGAAAATGTTTTTCATGTTAGTCCAATATAAATCAATACTATGTGAAATTTTCAGGAAGACTATAAAAAAGCTAAATATTCCATCAGATAAGGAATAAATGGCAACCTCCCCCCTTCCTCTCCTCCCCGCTTTCTCCCTTCCTGTCTTTCCTCCCTTCCTCCTTTCTTCCCCTCCTCCCTCCCCCTCTTCTCTCCTTCCTTCCTTTCCTCCTCTGGAGAGTTTATTTTCAAATATTAGGGAGGTTGTTATATTTTATGGCACACAACTATTTTTAAAGATTATCAGATTCTGATTTTATCCTATTATTTGATGTCATAAACTACTCATATTATCTAGATTCTTTGAACACAGTTAAGAATTGTCTCTACTCTCAAACTTTGACAGTTAACCAGAAACCAAAAAGGATGTCTTTTTCAGAGAAAGTCATCACCTGCCTAAGGAATTTTAGGCCTAACTTTACAGTAAACTTAAAATGAGAGCATAACCAACACTGATACTAAGAGGAGACATTGTTTAGAAAAAAGAAGTTAAAAAGAAAAGGCAAAATAGACGTTTTCTGGTATGTTGTTCTTGTTCAGTCTTGAGAGGGTAATTTATGATCATATTGCTTTTAGCACTGTAGAAACCCAGATCCTAAAAATAAATACATTTTGGTACATTGTAGTGTATCAAAAGATACATTACACATCTGAAACAGTTTGCTTGAATTGTCTGGGCCACTATTTCTAATCCTTTGTTAGAAATTTTATCAAGAAACATTTTGGGGGTACCAGTGGTCTCCCAGATAATGTGTGACATTCACAGAGATGCAACGAACAGTGCAGGACAGGGTCTACATCTGTAGAGCTGGCAGTTTGACTAGGTGAGAGGGTGAAAGGCACATAAATAGACAATTCCTAGGCAACCCCATTCAGGTCTGTAAGGAGCTGTGGGAGCAAGGGCAGAGAAGGAGTTCATCAGGAGTAGATGATAGAAAGAGAAAGCAATGGGGAGTGGTTGCGTGTTCTCCAACTACTTTCCAATTCCCACAGAACCTAGCCTGGTGCCGTGCTTAGAGGGAATGATGTGTAAGTTATCACTGATAGATATTTGACTGAATTAGTCATTATTTCTTGTTTCATTTAAAATCATATTCGTTGTATCTGTTGTCCAAAATTAGCATGGAAATTAGTATAATTTGCTGAATGTTTTATATTTCATGATTTTGCATCAGGTATAATAATGGTATATCAAAGGTATAAGTCCCTTTAGTCATCCTAATTTTAGAAACCCCTGAATGAGATTAGGAAGAGATCATCATTTACATTTATTATACTTTGCTTAATGTAACGAGCTTTAGCTATTAACTCTAATTTGCTTCTCATCGCATTCATCAAAGGCGAACTATTTAGAAACTAAAACATCTCTGTCAGTTAGAATTTTAATGAATTAAGATGAAATGAGACAGTGTTAATTGGCAGTTGTTGCTGCAGGGAAGGTTTCTAGATCTTGTAAGTGATACCAATTCATCTCTCTATCAGGGTTAATTTGCTCCATTTAATTCTAAGGATACACTGAATATTTCCCCAAACTATTCATATTTATTTTCAGGATTGGAGAATGGTCTAGTTCTGTTGGTCTTTCGTTGGGATTATCAATTTCATTTGAACTTGATTATTAATCAGTTGTTGATTTTGAGCATTGTTTCTATTATTGACTCAACACATAGACACACACTCACAAACACACAAAAGTAATAACATTACTTAGATTTTGTTTTATCTGAAAGGCCTAAATCCTTCCAATAATTAATCGTTTTTTTCCACCAATAATTCTCATTTTCTCTGTTCTTTCTCTTTTCCTCAGACATAAATGAATGTGAAGCAGAGCCATGCAAAAATGGTGGAATATGTACAGACCTTGTTGCTAACTATTCCTGTGAGTGCCCAGGTGAATTCATGGGAAGAAATTGTCAATACAGTAAGTATGCATATATGTATACATTTTCCTTATTGTTTGCATAGCCTCCATTTATTATGGAATCTGGGTCAAAATCAGTATCATTTGCTTCCAGAGTTCCTAACTTATTGAAATGGCACATTTTGTATTTGTTATTGTTAATATTGCTAATACACGTATCTTCCCCAGGATCGGTCTCAGTGCATGCTAGGCATAGAACTTGACACTTTGTGGTCCGAAAGGAAGGCAACAGTTCTGCAGAGATCCAAGTGCATCTCTTTTATGAATCCCATTTTGGCTTTTGAGTATGTGTATGACCTGAATTTCCACCAGAGTGGTCACTTCAGACAGTAAATTTACTTCAAACAGTAAATTCGGGGTGCTCTAACCTGATAGCCTCTATCACATATAAAAGGAGGATTTGTGTTGAGCTGGCATACACATTAGTAAGAATTTTACATACTGGTTATTTGCCTTTTTGGAAGCCTAAGAGAGTAGGGTCTTGTGATGATGGATCAAATGATAGGGCAGTGATTTTCTTGAAGTGTTTACAAAGAAGCACAAAGTGGCCCTTTTTCCACCTAAGAAACAAAAACTAGGAAAAGATGGTAACAAGATAATAGTCACTGTGATTAAACCAGAATCAGACACAAATACCTGCTAATGAGAACAATAATGATATCACTTAATCATTGTTGGACCCTTACAGAAACTCCATAGTGCTACTGCTTTGATGTATATTATACTATTAGAGTATCACATTATACAAATCAGAAGGCAGATGGAGATGAGAATTCAGAGGCAGAAACTGAGACACATAGGGATGTGGTTTGCCCAGGCTCTCGCAGATAGTGACGAAAACAGGACTAGAAGGAATGTAGAATTTTGGCTTGGGATTCCTAGTTCAGTGTCTTTTCCTCTAAATCAAGATATCTCTTCAGACAGAGTTGAAAGAAATAAACATGGAAACACACTACACCTTCCATCTCTCTTACACATGAACATACGCACACATACACCCCCCCACCACCACATACACACTCATACACTCCTTCCTTTTTAGTTAGAGTAGCAATTTTACATGTCATTTTTCCTCTCTTCTGACAAGGATACTTTATAAAATAAAACAGGGAGAATTATTGAAGAACTTATTTGAGTTATGTATATAAACAAAATGATGATCTATGAATACTCATAATCCTCGTCCTGAAAAAGTTGATTAAATGATGAAATTCTGAATATAAAAGAAATACATTTGGGCAAAATTTTTCTAATCTTAAAAATAATTGGGGAAGATGGTAATTGTGAATCAACTTCAGCCATCAAAGAGTGGAAGGAAAGGACAGCCTGAGCAAGCAGGTTGGTCATACAACTAAATAGAGTAGTGGCCACCCAGTCAACTAATCTAGCTACCTTCTATAAAGCATTTAACTGACCACTCTGTAAGTTAACTTAATTCAGATTCAATTGGTCCTTGGCCTGGCCAGATTCAGCTCCTGTATCCTTTTTTCTTTTGGTTCATGAAACTTACAGGTGGCTGCCAAATCAGCACTGGAAGTTGTACTAAAAAGCGCCCCCCCACCACCATGTATCTGTAAATGAACACTTCACTACTTTGACAAAGAACAAAAAGCTAATGTCAATGGCTATTTGATTTTCATGCAGCAAAAACAGAGAGTTGGTGCTGTAATGAAGCACCTTCCAGACAGTACTAGAACATTGGGAGAGCTTAAAACAATGCCTGGCTAAGAACATGTCCAGGCAGAATAAGACCTCCTCTGACACATAGAAGGCCTGGCCAGGGGAGCAAATAGGGAGATGGGACCTTCCATTTTCCTAAAAGGAGAACCATATAGGGGACATGTCATGGGAACAATGCCCAGCAATGATTGTCTCTCTGAGGTAGTCATGCACCAGCTTTCTGACTGAGCTGAAGAAGTGATAACTGAATTTGCAGGCACCCTGGGAGAAAAGCCCTAGGTCTTGAAGTTGTGTGTGTGTGTGTGTGTGTGTGTGTGTGTGTGTGTGCGTATGCCCTTGCCCTCCTGTGCTAGTCAAGGAGCAATGGGACAGTCTGTTGCCTATAGATTGAAACTGGGAGACCTGGATGTGAACTAGATGTTGTAACTGATGACTAAAGCCTATTTTGAACTAGATGACTAAAGCCTATTTTATCCCTCCATCATAGATTTTACTGAGGTCAACACATCTAAAAATACCCTTGAAAAGAAAGAAACTTGATTGATGATGGAAAGACATTTTGAAATAGACTTTGAACTTAATTGCCACCAGTTTGTTATCTAGTGTCTTCCAATCAGTGTTTGCTATTATGTTTAACAAAATTCTTTGTTTTCTTTGATTTAGTTTTATATCTATGTAGTATTTTTAATTTTTTTTAATGTTTATTTATTTTTGAGGGAGAGACAGAGAGACAGAGCACAAGTGGGGCATGGTGGGGAGGGCAGAGAGAGAAACACAAAATCCAAAGACTTCAGGCTCTAAGCTGTCAGCACAAAGCCCAATGCAGAGCTCGAACTCACGAGCTCTGAGATCATGGCCTAAGCCAAAGTCAGATGCTCAAATGAATGAGCCACCCATGTGCCCCTATATAATCTTTATATTTAAACTCAGGCTTCTCTTTGAACACAAATGCAGTAGTGATTTTCTAACCCATCATATGCTCCGACATTCTACATTTCCTCTATTCATCTCTGTGCCCTAACAAAAAAGATAAAAAAGAGTCACTTAGGATACACTCTAAAACATGTTCTTATTGGGGTGCCTGGATGGCTGTCTGTTAAGTGTCTGACTCTTGATTTCAGTTCAGGTCATGCTCTCACAGCTCATGAATTTGAGCCCCACATTGGGCTCTGCACTGACAGCATAGAGCCTGCTTGGGATTCTTCCTCTCCCTCTCTCTCTGCCCCTCCCCTTCTCACACACACACTCTCTCTCTCAAAATAAATAAGTAAACATAAAAAATAAATAAAATATTTTCTTATTGGTGTATTTGTTTTTATTGTATTGTTTTGCAAGTGTTTAGAATAAAAATAAAGATTTTTAATCTCCCTACTGTTTAGGTTTATAGGAATATGGCTCTGCTTTTTAGTGTGGCTTCTTAGAATTTTTAGAAAATCCAGAGTAAAAAGGTGCATTCTTCCCCAAAGATGAAGTAGTACTACACATTGAGAACGTACTGTATTCACTCACTACAGGGCACACAGAAACACCTGCAGATTCCAGGCAGTGCCAGCCCTAAGATGATCGAGGTTAGGATCTTGGGAATTGACAGTACAGAGATTATAATCAATGTTCCCAACTTCCACTCTGGAATAAGATTTATAAACTTTCTTATGAGCCTTCTGTCATGTACCTCAGGGGTACCATTGGGTCGGCTTATGCCTACAGTTATGGCAGAGAAGCCATTTGTTTCTGCAGATATTTCAGGAGGAAGAGGAAAGGGGGAATGATGGAGACTAACTGCTGGGTGGGACAGAGGACACAGTATTGAAATGCTGGCATGCTTATATTCAAATCCAAACCCCCTTCACTCTCCTCTTGGGTATCTGCACTCATATTACTTCACTCCTTCCACTACTTTCTTATATTTACTGATGGATTAATTAAGTTCTGCTATATTTTAAGATGAAATCATTCTCAATACCCTCCCAAATAATAAATAATGGAAGATATTGCAGAAGAACAGAAATGACTAAAAAAACCTGTACAAAAATAGTAAACTATAAACACAAATAATAAACTGGGGATATATTTACAATAAACATGAAAGGAAAATATTTCTTACCCTTAGTTTGTGATGTCTTTCAAGTCACTAAAATTAAACACAACAGAAGGAAAAAAATCAATCAAAACCATGCACAGAACTTCCTCACAAAGGAAATAAGTAACTTGATATTTATCATATTATAGTTGAGTCGTGTCTGCATCTTTATTCTTCAGTATATTTTGAATTTATAAGGCTTATGATACCTTTGTGATCTGAAAAGAATAATTATGTTTAAATGACTGTTTAATGAGAGAGCACTACATAAGGGAACAAAAACCTGGACTTACCATGCATTCTGCTGCTTCTTCCTCTCACCCCATTTCTCTACCCCCTCTCATTTCACAAATGGAAATATAAATAAATGGAAACATGAGATGGAAACAGATGAAATGGTAAAGAGGAGCAGAAGCTAGCTGACAGACTTTAGAAAGAGTATGGAAAAGAAAAAGGAGAAGGGAAAGAGGTGAATCTGAATCCATGCTGAGCATCCCAGGAAACGCCCGCACACACACTGTCTCTGTCTCTTTCTCTCTCTCCCTCCTTCCAGGAGGAATTTGTTGTTACTTATGGGAAGAGAATTGTAAGGCAAGGGAGGTGACAGAAAAATAATTTTTCAAAGATGCAAAAGGTTCCCACTAGACCATTTTGCTAGGGAGAGGTCCTTCCTTCCTTCTGCATGTGCTTCTTAACATTGTCTGTTCTTAACTCCACTGCCAGAGGTAGCCTGTTAAAGCAAAAGTCAACGTGCATCACCTAGCAGCTCAAAATCTTCCACCAACTTCTCATCTCACCCAGAGAAAAAATTACAGTCTCCCTGTTTCCTGAGGTCAATAGGCCCTGCCTATATCTCTGCCCTATTTGCTCACCTCTGTGACCACATCTCGTGGGACTCTCACTTTTTCATGTGCTCTTCCAGCCCCACTGGCCTCCTGGCTGTTCTAGGCACACACCTGGCACATCCCTGCCCCACAGCATTTCCTTTCCTATCTCCCCTTTTCTGTAATATTCTGTTATGATGTTATGAATACCCCATACTTCCTTTGGGTCTTGGCATAAAGGCATCCTCTCAGTGAGGCTTTTCTCAGTCTCTCTACCTCCCTATCTCAACACACCAAAACACACCCACCCCTTTCCCTCTTACAGTTTTTCTCCTTAGCATTGATCATTAACATATCATATTTGTACTTTTATATATTGTTTATTGAAAATTCTTCCAGTGGAGTATATCCTCCACGAGGGAGAAATTGTTCTGTTATAATCACAGTTGCCAAAGAGTACTAGCAAACAGTAAGCGCTCAATAGACATTTGCTGAATGAATGAATGAACCTTGCATTCTGAGTTCTTTCAGTAGAGGAATAGTATCTGATTTTTCATTGCCCTCAACTACCATAACTACCAAGTTATTTTTTTGTCTACTTCTCATTTTTGGAACAGTATTCTAAAGTTGTTTTTGCCAGTGTAATGAAATATAATTTGGTATATTAATTGGTACTCAGTAAATGATACTACAAGTTGAATTGTTTTCCTTTGATTTGATAAAATCTTTTATAACTCTATTTTGCAGTAGGATTATGCAAATGGCTTTTAAATAAGACAAGTAAACAGGCACTCTGTTCCTCTATGTAGACCATTCTGCTTGCAGACATCTTGATAATTTTATCTTAGATTACTTATTTATTTCTTATCCATTTCTAATATCAGTAAACATTTATTAGTGCTGTGATCTAACTACTACCAGTAGTAATGCTTGAAAATGTAAAAGTGGTAATTTTGGATATAATTATTTAAATGGTGTTGACAGACTGATCTCAGTATCTGTGTACTTATCATCAAAAAGATTTGCTTTTCTCAGATCTTAACCTTACTCTGCCTTTCCTTCAGTTTTACTCACCCTTCAATATTAGGAAATTTATTAAGACTACCTTTGCTAGTGGAATTCACTGAAATATTTTGAATATTAGTGATATACTACATTTTTAAAACCAAAATATATTTTTAAATTTTCAGTTAAACAGTTAAACCAAAATGTTTAAGACACTACTTTAATAAACATTATTTAAAATCTATATGAATTCTTTGCTATAATGTATGTCTTTAATTAACATGGCTACTAGGTGTTTTTACGTAAAAGTAATGTTTATATCTAATCCTATCTATGATGACATAATGCCCAAATATGTAGTAATAATTATTATGCAAATCAATCACCTATTAAACATTTTCAATTAGTTTAGTATTTCAAATACTGATAACAAAAGTTTTAATACTGGACAAAAATCTGCCTAAAATTTTTCCAATAATTATTTGCAAATTATATTTATAGGTAGGCTAAGGCAATAATGCTTTTGATTTAAATATTTCAGCTTAGATTTCCAGATACTGTTCAATTTATTACTTAATTTGGCAGATCTCAGTTGTTTTTAGTTTTATTTTTCATTTATTTATTACAGGGAATTTAATTTTGATTATCTTTAATTTTAATTGAAGTTGCATTTGAATGATATGTGAAAATCATGTAGATATGCTCATACTATTTATTACAGTATGACAGGCAATTCTTCTAATTATAAAGTCCTAATTTATATCCCCTTATTGTTCCTAATGATATAAGCTCAAATGCTCAGCCATTTTCTTACACAGCTTGGAAGGAAATGATCATGAACGGGCAAGAGAAACGTATTCTTATAAGAACAGATATGCTTTACTGTGTACATTTAACACAATGGGATGTTTATACTAAAGTGAGCACAATGGAAAGTGATAGCACTTTAGTTAACTAACCTAAAAATAACCAGGATTATTTTCATTGATTGGACTATGTGGCCCACAATAGCCATATACAGTTCCCTGCTGGGTGTTTAAATGTGGCATGATTAAATTTCAGAAATGGCACTCAAATTCATTTTCATCACTGATACTATTTCTGGAAATTAAGATAGTTACCAAGGGATCTCTTATAATGCAACATCCCCAAACTATTATGCCAGAAAGTATTAAGACTTGGATGGTTTCAGAGAGTTTTATTAAAAATGAAAGCTAAAATCTTTGACTGACGATAAAGGGATGTTTCTAAATATCATGGTCATCCAGTTTTTTTTTAATTACATATAATAATCTAGATAATTCTATAGCTTTACTTTAAGAATTCTACCCATAAAGTAATAAGGGCAAGAGATGATGATACATGTGAATATATTTTAAAAAACTGTGAACTGACATTTCTATATCTTCATTTCTTTGTAACTCTTTTTAAGCCTTCATTACAGATGAGCTAGTATGTACAAATACACAACCATGTACTATATAAATGTACGTGTGTATCTTTCTTTTGATGGCAGTGCTTCCAAGTACTTATATAAGTCCAGGCTTACACGGTGAAAATTGCCAAAACGTTTTATAAATAATTAAATTATGTGATATTTATTTTTCTATCTTCAACACTTCATTATTGCTTTTGTAAATAACTAAACACTCTGCTATAATCTTAATATTTTATCACCAACTAATGATCATATGCTTATGTTTTTAATTGAGACTTTTAACTTACTGTGTGCTAAGACTGTCTTAAGTACTTTAAATGTTATTTTATTTAATCCTCTTAACACTCTTTGTGGTGGGTTCTGTTTATCACTGGCTCCATTTTACAGAGAAAACAGAGCATACTGAGTGAATAGTTTGTGTAAGTTCTCGTGTTCACATGGCTAGTGAACTGCACAGCCTGGCCTTACCCCCAAGCGTGGCAGCTACAGAGCCTGCATTCCTAAGCATGATTGATCCTGCTCCTTACAGGATGAAAGGAACACTGTTCGTTACAGTTTACACTTTAAGAACATTTGCACTTGAGGAGAGGCCTTGGGGAGTATCCGAAGAGTAAGAGGAAAGAGTACAGGTTTTGCATTCAGATACAACTGGGGCATCAACTCTGCTTTTCCTCTTTATAATTAAATGTCTGGATAAGTTAGTTGCCCTTTCTGGGCCTCAGATTCTGCATCTTTAAATGAAGTTAATAATACCATTTGGTTTATATTAATGGATAGATTAAAATTAATAGCATATGGGGAGCCTGGGTGGTTCAGTTGGTTGAGCATCCGACTTTGGCTCTGGTCATGATCTCACAGTTTGTGAGTTCAAGTCCCACGTCAGGATCTTTGCTGACAGCTCAGAGCCTGGAGCCTGCTTCAGATTCTATGTCTCCCTCTCTCTCTGCCCCTAACCCACTCACATTCTGTCTCTGTCTCTCTCAAAAATAAATAAACATTAAAAAAAATTTAAATTAATAGCATATATAGAGTACCCAGTAAAATTGTAGGTCAGTAAATGTAAATAAACAAATAATTGCATTAATAAATAAAATGTCACAAGGTTATTTGAGTTATTTGAAAAGCCCATGCCAGTGATCCCATCTTTTTTCTTTTTTTAAATAATTTTGTGCAATTTGGAATTTTTTTATATACTCATACAACTAACCTATCTTTAGTTACTAACTGTATGTATTTGAGAACAACTTGTGTAAAAGTCAGCTATAATGTCTTGCATACCATGCATTAGTAGTACATAAATTTAGGAAATCCTGTGGCATTAATATAATTTTTAACAAATATTGTTAATTCAACCAAACCTAAGATAGGTGTTGCTTTGATTTTTGAAAAAATGACATCATCACATACTTTTGACCCACAAACATCTAATTTCATTTCTTAATCTATATTTTTTTGTTTGCAGTTATTGTAAGCTATCACTGCTATTTGATCAAGTATTTTAGTGAATGGTTAGAAGAAACCAGTGGTGGGATGAAAACTTCCAGTATTTTCTTGCCTGACATAGATGATCAAATAGTTGTTATACCATATAACACTAAATTCTTATTCTGCTATATCCAGGTATGACATAGATCCAAAAGCAAAATATAAACAAATTCTGATATAAACTAAAGAATTTTAAAAATAAGAGGTACCTATAGGGAAAATTAGAATTAATGCACAACTAATATTAAAAAGAAAATTGCAGAGTCCAGCATTATAATATAGTACATCTATTCATTTAGTCATGTGATCAAATAAACTGGCCACAAATATTTATTGATTTTTTTCTCTTAACATAACTTTGTACAAGGTATGGAAAACATATATGAATGAATTAATTCATCCACCAAATTACATCCAACAGTAGCCACTCTCTAGAGCTGGAAAAATGGTATTAAAATAAATTCAGTTCCTACTTTCATGGAGTATACAGATTAGTAGCAGAAAAACAACAATTATATAATATCTAAATATAAAGCATGATGAGTGCTATGATTGAAAAGTAAAGGAAGCTATGACAGAGGTGCCTGTTCTGTTTTGGGGATTTAAGGAAATGACATTTAATCTGAGACCAGAAGAATGTATAGTAGGTACCAAATGGAGGGTGAATTCATAAGAAAGATAATGTGCACAAGGATAAATAAACCCTTTGTCCATTAGAACCTTAATTTTTAGTGAATTATTTCAATTGCTGTGTGATCATGTGATGAGATTTGTAGGATGATCACTTAACTTTTAAGCCCTGAAAATGTAGGGTCAATACCAGTTGACAGGCGCCTGGGTGGCTCAGTCCATTAAGCATCCAACCTTGGCTCAGGTCATGATCTCGCGGTTTGTGAGTTCGAGCCCCATGTCGGGCTTTGTGCTGACAGCTCAGAGCCCAGAGCCTGCTTTGGATTCTATGTCTTTCTCTCTCTCTGCCCCTCCCCTGCCCGCGATCTATCTCTCAAAAATAAATAAGCATTAAAAATTTTTTAGAAAAAAAAAACACTTGACCCTAATATTTAATGTATATAAACAATGTATATTAAAAATCCATCTCATGAGCTTTTTGTGCAACCACAAGAGATTTTTTTTTAATTTTTTTTTCAACGTTTTATTTTTATTTTTGGGACAGAGAGAGATGGAGCATGAACGGGGGAGGGGCAGAGAGAGAGGGAGACACAGAATCAGAAACAGGCTCCAGGCTCTGAGCCATCAGCCCAGAGCCTGACGTGGGGCTCGAACTCACGGACCGCGAGATCGTGACCTGGCTGAAGTCGGACGCTTAACCGACTGCGCCACCCAGGCGCCCCAGGAGATTTTTAAAACACCAAAACAGGCTTTGATTTTTGTAAATATAGCAAGAAATCAAAAAAAAGCAAAAAAAAATCATTAACTTAAATCCTAGATTTATTCCAGATAAAACTTCTCTGTTTTGAAACTTTAAATGCCATGTTTTAGCCCTGATTTTTGTCTCTTAAAGCATTACCTGACATAAATTGAAATACATAAAATTAGGAATTAATCCAGAAATCTAATAGGAAAAGGACAATTTGCCTCAAGCTGTCGCCTTTTGTGAACAATAAAAAAATAAAGAAATCAACTATGGATTGACAAAACGTTTACATTTAGGATTAATTGTATAATGTTAAATCCAAGTTATATAACATTTAAAATCTACCCATAAATATGTAGAGATATAAATGGAAATGACCATGACTATAAATACTTGAGTATAGCTAATTATTGTAACTTAATTTCTCACATTCTTTTTAAAAAGATGTGGAATAAATAAAAAAAAACAGAACAGAATACTGTGCAAGTATATCAGTAGCCCTCAAGGAAAGAAACAATTCCAACATTACTGCAGGATGAAGTCTTTGCAATAATAAACCCAAAAAATTGACTCAATGACAAAACCGAATTGGATTTTCTGTGTCTGACATGGAAGTTTCATCTTCAATCAGATGCCTCTGGGTATATTTTCCCAAATGTTGCCCAACAGTTTTGTACAGACATCTCACACTTTGAAAGTTTACCTGCTGTACCTTCAAGTGATAATCTAATAAAGGAAAGATAGAAAAAATATCTGCAAAATGCTCAAATAGACCCTCTAGGATTTGCTAAATACCTCTAACAAATCAAATCAGATTCTCATTACCTGACAGCTTTGTACTTAGTTGCAAATAACTACTGAAACATCCAGTAACATCTTCTTGATTTTAAAATTATACTAACATTCCCATTTGCTAACCTGCACATGTCCAGGGATTAAAATTTAGTCTTGCATTTATACTCCAGGCTAAAACTCACTTTAATATTTCCTATTTCAAAGACAAAAAAAGATGAAGCCTGCAGAGATTAGGAGAGTTTGGGAAAAGGACAACTTGATTTCATCCTCATAAAATTTAAAATGGTATGATTGAAAAGTATAGTATTTTTCTCAGATTGAAAATATCAATCTTTCCAAACATCACTATTCCTCCCCATATAAATATTTAAAAAGAAAAAGAAAAGAAAAAAGGAAGAACCCAAATAAAGTGCATACAATAAAAAATAAAATCTATAAGGAAACCTCTAAAAAAGAAGTCATCTGATAAATTTATGGTTTGAACATGTCTAAAATGTAGTTTGTGAGCTCTTCGTTATCTTCTACACATGTTAACATGGATTATGGGGTGCTTTGGTGAAATTTTGGTTTTGAATTTTCAAAGTGAGGATGAAATGGTTATTTCATAGTGGAGAAATTTCAGGCACAAACTACAATGGTCTCTATCACATCCACCAAACAACAGAAATAAATGCTTTTGGGGCACTTGGGTGGCTTGGTTGGTTAAGCATCCAACTCTTGATTTCGGCTAAGGTCATGATCTCACGGCTCATGGGATTAAGCCCCGCATTGGGCTCTGCACTAACAGTGCAGAACCTGCTTGGGATTCTCTCTTTCTCTCTCCTCTGACCCCTGCTCGCACTATCTCTGTCTCTGTCTGTCTGTCTGTCTGTCTCTCTCTCTCTCTCTCTGTTTCTCAAACTCTAAAAAAAGAAAAGAAGTGCTTTTCTTAAGTAGGAGAAAGGAAATAACATATATGAATTTTGATATTTTACCAAAATTTACAATTTTCCATGATTTCTTGAAATCCCAAGGGTTTCAAATAATTACAATAATGATTTTACTAGAAAAAATGGAGCTAAGTTGAGCAGTGATGCCAACAACTGGCACGACCCCAGCCACAGTTTTCCACCAAATTATAGACTCAAAAGCGATGGCTTCCAGCAGTATGTAAGACAAAGAGCCACATATATGTTTCCAATTTCATCTTCAAAGAAATCTCCTTAAACTGAAAGATAAAGGCACAACAGATCTCTTTCCTTCAGAAGGCATACTGAATTGTAAATACAATTGACACATCTTGGTAAGCTAGTTATTAAAATGCAGGTAGATGATAGCTCAGGGAAACATTGGTAATTAAGATTCAGATTCAGGGATCACATGAAAATGGTGAAGTCGTAAGACTGAACGGGGATTGCTGAAGGAGAAAGTCAAAGTGTATAAAAGTATAAGGTTGCTAAAGATAGAATTTAAGTCAGGTAAAGAAATTCTATCTGCAAAGGTACCAAAAAAAATGAAATAAAAGCATAATCAGAAAAGTAGGAAGAAAAGAAAAACATGGAGAGAGCAAGGAAAAGAATGTTTCCAAAATAGGAGCTGGTCAGGGTAATGGGTACTTAAGAAAAGACTTTTTAATTTGGAGTCTCAAGCCATTAATGGCCCTTAAATAATTACAGTGGGTGGTAGAAAAAGAATGCCAGATTGCACCTGTTCCAGATTGAGCAGGTGTTGAATGAGAAATAGAGCCACAGACGCTCCTCCCAGGTTATGGTGCACTTTACTCTGAGCATATCTTAGACCCCAAGGAGCCATTAAGGTGGCCGAGGACCTAAAAATAAATTTCATAATAGTTACCTTAATAGCTTTATCTGGTCAATAATACACATTCTTTTTAGAGCTCTAAAGGGAATGGACACATAAAGTATCCAACTTAAAAATAAATTGAACTTGAGGAATATGGTTCTATAAAAAGAAGTAGAGCCAGAGCAAAGTCCGTAAATCCAATACTAAAATTCAAGGAAAACAGGAGCAGGGACAGAAAATAAACTCTTCTGACAAGAAAAATGGATAGAACTATAGTTATATAAGGAAGCCTATAAATACTCAGCACTATTATCTAACTACAAAATACCAAGAAATTGAACTGCAGCTCTTAGCTCCAAGAAACCCAAGGATATTCATGGTGGTTTGTTCAATATAAAATTCACTTTATATTTTCTCTGGTACACTCAGGCAGACACACAATTTTTTAAACATCCATAAAGTGACTACTTGGTATATAAATATTGCTTCACATCCCCTCGGCAGTAACTTAATAATGCCATTTCCTTTCCCATTAGAATTATTCGTGGATTCTCCTTTTGTGAATAGTTTTCAGTTTAACAGAACGTGAACACTTTCCAACAGAGATTAATATAAGGATGTTCTCAGTCCCACCCTTTGAGGCACTTCATGGAGTTTTTAACCAAGGGTACAGGACCATGAAAGGATGGATGGATGGAGTTCAGGGTGTCTGTATCCTTTGATAGGAAAACCAAAAGGGCTCCCTGAAATGTAGAATCTCCATAAATTACAAATGCAGGCAAACAGCAGATCATAATATTAACAGCACCAATGTTCTTGTGACTAATAGAAATCAGGTAATTATATACCACATTGTCCTTGTTGCACATAACCGAAAAAAAATTTATATCTTTACCAACATGAAACTACAGTAGATCTACCACTAACTCTGTTATTTAATGTGTTAATAGATAAGCACATAATATTAATGTATCACCCATTTTTTTAATATTTTGATAATAACACTATGTTTCTGTGTATTTCATTTTATACACTAAACAGAATTACTCTGAAAAGAGCTTCTAGTCTTCAACAGACTAATAAAAGGGTCCGGAATATAAAAAATGTTCAGAACCCTGAGCTAATGGCTTATTGGTTTCAAAAGATATACTTTTTTTCCTCTTGTATGGTAAAGATGAAGCTTTTTGAAATAAAACCTATTAAGGAGCTATTTTCACTGAATGCCCATTCCTGACCTTTCTACTGAGTTTTGATCTCTACTTCCATGTGTAAGAAAAATAGCAGAACATGATCCTATTTTTCATTGCATTTGTCGAGGTTTTATTAGCACTGTTTTTTTTACATCTCAAAATAAGTTTACTTTTTTATAAAGCAGATACACATACAATTTAAGTGTTAATGTGTGCATTACAACATATACCCAAAAATACTATTTTAAAGAATAAACAAAGATGAATAAATAACACTTTTACATTTACATCTCGTCTTACTATATACCATTTGAAATGACACAAAAATCCTATTTTGCTCTCATAATGTGTTATAATAACAGTATTTTAGAAAAAGCAGTGTCATAAGATGTGCTTCATTATTTTTAATCCTGAGTTTAACATGGAGAAAAGCAATTTACAAATCATGTCAATACTAGATTTCAATGGTGAAATCTGGGAACAAAACATCACTAAAATAAGTAGATCCAGTGGAAGATAAGCCTATAGCTGCACTCCCAGAGTTATCATACTTAGTGTTCAATGTTATGTGCAAATTTTTTTACGAAATTCAGCTAGTAAATTTTCTGCCCTAATGTTAATCAGATGTCCTTTTTTATTCGAGTATATTTAAACAATTCTATACATTGCTCAATGCTCATCAGGATAAGTGCATGCTTAATCCTCTTTACCTATTTCACCTCCCTCCTTAGCAACCACCAGTTTGTTCTCTGTATCTGTCTGTACTTTGTGTCTCTTTTTTACTTTGTCCATTTATTTTGTTTCTTAAATTCCCCATAGAAATAAAACCATATGGCATTTGCCTTTCTCTGACTGACTTATTTCACTTAGCATTATACCTTCTAGGTCCATCCATGTTGTTACAAATGGCAAGATCTCATTCTTTTTGTGGCTGAGTAATATTCCTGCGTGTGTGTGTCTGTGTGTGTGTGTGTCTGTGTGCCACACACCTACTTTTTCCATTCATCTCTCAGTGAACTCTCAGTGGACACTTAGGTTGCTTCCATATCTTGGCTATTGTAAATAATGATGCAATAAACAGGTGCATATATCTTTTCAGATTAGTGTTTTCATTTTCTTTGGGTAAACACCCAGTAGTGAAGTTACTGGAATATATATATACATATATATATGTGTGTGTATGTATATATATATATAGTTATAATTATAATTTTGATTTTTTGGGAAACATCCTTACTGTTTTCCACAGCAGCTATACCAGTTTGCATCCCAGCATCACACGATGGTTCCTTTTTCTCCACATCCTCACCAACATTTGTTACTTCTTGTCTTTCTTATTTTAGCCATTCTGACAGGTGTAAAGTGATAGCTCATTTTGTTTTTAATTTGTATTTTTCTGATGTTGTCGAGCATCTTTTCATGTGTTTTTGGCCATCTTTATGTCTTCTTTGGAAAGCTGTCTATTCAGATCCTCTGACCATTTTTTATTGTATTATTTTGTTTGTTTGGTGTTGAGTTGTATAAATTCTTTATATATTATTGAATATATCATTTGCAAATATCTTTTCCCATTCAGTAGGTTGCCTTGTCATTTTGTTGATAGTTTCCTTCACTCTGCAGAAGCTTTTTATTTTGGTGTGGTTCCAGTAGTTTAATTTTACTGTTGTTTACCTTACCAGAGGAGACACATCTAGAAAAATGTCTCCTTGGCTGATGTCAAAGAAATTGCTGCCTGTGTTTTCTTAGAGGAAATTTAGAGGGATGGCTTAGAGGAATTTCTTAGAGGAGTGGCTTCAGGTCTTATATTTAGATCTTGAGTGAGTCTCTTGAGTTTATATTTGTGTACGGTGAAAGAAAGTGGTCCAGTTTCATTCTTTTGCATTTGGCTGTCCAGTTTTCCCAACACCATTTGTTGAAAAGACTGTCTTTTTCCTCATTGTATGTTCTTCTCTCCTTTGCAGTAGATTAATTGACCATATGAGAGTGGGTTTATTTCTGGACTCTCTATTCTGTTCCATTGATCTATGTGTCGGTACCATATTGTTTTCATTACTATAGCTTTGTAGTGTGACTTGAAATCTGGGACTGTGATACCTTCAGCTTTGTTCTTTTCAACGGCTGTTCAGAGTCATTTGTGGTTCCATGCAAATTGTTGGTATTTTGACAGGGATTCCATTTAATCCGTAGATTGCTTTGGGTAGTAGTATGGACATTTTAACAGTACTGGTTCTTTCAATCTATGAACATAGCTTTCCATTTCTTTGTGTACAGATCTTTCACCAACTTAGTTAAGCTTATTCCTAGGTATTTGATTATTTTTGGTGCAATTGTAAATGGAATTGTTTCCTTAGTTTCTCTTTCTGCTACTGCATTGTTAGTATACGGTAGTGTTGACTTTTTATTGAACCCATTCCCACTTCTCATCAGCAGCGAAGATTTGGAAAGTTTGTAACTCTGTGATATGTTACCTATGGACACTGCACTGTAGTTACAAGACAAGGAAACAGAAAGAAACTGAAGAACATCCCTCTAGGAGCTACTGTCTGAAGTTGAGCAAAACCAGTCTCTCTTTTACCAAGGACTTTTTAATTTTCTTAAAATCAGCTATTATGTATGTAACAGTTTAGTTGCATATCATATACGTCAATATTATTTGTCAATATCATATAC
Organism: Prionailurus bengalensis; assembly: GCF_016509475.1. NCBI lineage: Eukaryota > Metazoa > Chordata > Mammalia > Carnivora > Felidae > Prionailurus > Prionailurus bengalensis. Next base: position 148,088,670 of record NC_057343.1, on the reverse strand, counting down.
GTAGTTGCTTTAGAAGAAGGCCACTCTGGTGTATAAGTTAACCAAAAAGTGCTAGCCATGCGAATCATAGCATCAAATACAGAGTAAATGGGGAATACTCATTACCTTAAAAAAAAAAAAAAAGAATGTCAGTCCGTTAGCTTAGTGATATTTTCACTAGTGTGAAACATCAGTTTCAAAGCATTAAGGTATTGTCTTAAACATAATTAAGACTACCTTTGAATTTAGTTATGTCAGAATATACTTGTACCTAGAGTCGTTTTAAGCAGAATACACTTTCTAGTCTCCTACAATTCTAATGTTTACCTGATCTTCTTTCCTTAAGGAGGATAAGTTTGCACAGGTCTCTTAGTGCTAGACTGGAATAAAACAGTGAAACTGTCTGGTCATCTAATAACCTAGATTTTTTTTACAGTATGCTTGTGGCAATATCATTACGGTAGGTGCTGAGAATACCATCAAAATCTACAATACAACCATTGATATTAGGATTTTAAATTATTGCTCTGATATACTTTTCTCTGGCTTTTTGATTACAGAAAAAAATAGACCAATTAAATTTACCTTATTAACAACACTATATTCAGGATCATGTGTGAACCCAAATTGTAAAGAAGGTTTGTTGATTCCTTGGGCTTCTGGCTTGCTTTTTCATTCTCTCTTTATTTCTGTTTCCAGGTCACATAGCCTCTCATTGCATTTTTGCTTTTCCCTATGTTTTTACTGTTTTCTTCTTTGCTTAAATGATGAATTTCACCTTATCTAGTATTCCTCAATTATAACAATATTTTTACTTGAGGTAGCTTTTTTTTAAATGAATAATAAAGAGTGCAATGGATTGTACATGAAAAGGTTACCTATAGCACCAAAAAGTAATCAGCTTATAATTGTACCTGAGAAGAAAAGCAATTCATTTAGTATATCTTAACTCTTCCTTGCATAGCAAAATACCAGCTTTTTATACACATTTAACCTTTTGAGTAGTCAGGTGGATTTTATCATAGGAGCTTAGGTGAGTTCATTCATTATACAGAGCACTTTAGAAGTCCCCACAGAGCTATTAACAGCATTCTTCTGGTGTTTGTTCTAATTGTAAAAAGTAAAACATTTTTTTCATGTACTAAGGGTAATGGCCTTGCTAGTGTGAAATTATAAAATTCATATAAAATGCATATAACATATAAAATTCCCAATAATCCATACCCAATTAAATGGATAAACCAGTAACAAGAAAAAATTTCATTTTCCCAGTCTTATATGAAGTCCGTAGGTTTTTGTATCTGATATGACCCGAAAGAAGTAATTTTGTGGTTCTGGCTTCACTGTACCAATTGTAGGACTGCCTAATTGTAGTTCATTTGGTAAGATCAGGAATATAGGAATAAGGAGTTGTTTGTAAAGAAAAACTGAAAAGATCACCTTTCAGAGAAAGATAAACAGAAATCACGTAGACTTCCTCAATTTTAACATGCATGCCATTTTGTTTAAACATATTAACATCTCTGAAATTGGGATACATCTCAAATCGTTGGTATGTTAGTGGTACCTAAGACAATGGTACACAATGGTAAACAATAATGGGATTTTTGTGTCACTGAAATCTGTTATATTAACAGTACCATAGAAATTTGGGGAGCATGAACATTCAAAAGATTTACTGTTAGCAGGCATTTATATCTAAGCTAAGACATCCAACTAATGATTTTTACATCCAGAGAATACAAATATGGATTAATACTAAAGCAAGTGATGCATGGATTTAGGTTGTCCAAATGTTTTTCCCATGGTGAGTAGAACTTTACCATCATTTCTGTTAAAGCCATATGTGAAGAAGTCAATGTATCTGCCCCCGATACCCTACCCAAATGTGCAGATGTATTTAGAATTATTTAAAATTAATAAAATCGGGGCGCCTGGGTGGCGCAGTCGGTTAAGCGTCCGACTTCAGCCAGGTCACGATCTCGCGGTCCCTGAGTTCGAGCCCCGCGTCAGGCTCTGGGCGGATGGCTTGGAGCCTGGAGCCTGTTTCCGATTCTGTGTCTCCCTCTCTCTCTGCCCCTCCCCGGTTCATGCTCTGTCTCTCTCTGTCCCAAAAATAAATAAATGTTGAAAAAAAATTTAAAAAAAATTAATAAAATCATTATACAGCATTTCTCTCTCCCTTTCTCCCTTTCTCTCTTTCTCTCTCTCTCTCTCTCTCTCTCTCTCTCTCTCACACACACACACACACACACACACAGTCTCTCTCTCTCTCTACCTTAATTAGAAAATACTCATATCTATCAAGTTGTTTTAGTGAGCATCTCTATGCCACTTAGCAACAGGTGATACCACCATCCCTATAGTCCACTTGGAAAACCGTTGACATTTCACTTGTTTTGAATGACACTTCAGTGTTTCTTAGACATTATTTCTGATTAGAAAAGTAATATAGATAGATAGATAGATAGATAGATAGATAGATAGATAGAAAAAACACTTGGAAAATATAAATAAATTTAACGTTTTAGTTTCTTGTCCTTCTGAAATAGAGTCCATTTAAATCCACTACAGGCAGCACAATACCAACGGCTGCACATACAGTGTTTACTTATTGTTACTGTATCCTTTCTGGAGTGTGTCTTCCACGTGTGTAGTTGGCAAAATCCCTTTTCAAATCTAAAGTCTTTCAAGAAGAGTTATGGTTTCTTCAATATATTTCCTTTCCTCATTCCTGAAATACCTATATGGATAAATTTGGCATTTGACAAACCAGAACAGTTGAGTGGTGAAGATTTCTTTGAGTTTTTAATAAGAATTTGAGGGAGAGAGGGGCGCCTGGGTGGCTCAGTCAGTTAAGCATCTGACTTCGGCTCAGGTCATAATATCACACTTGGTGAGTTCCAGCCCTGTGTCCGACTCTGTGCTGACAGCTCAGGGCCTGGAGCTTGCTTCGGGTTCTGTGTCTCCTCCTACCTCTGCCCCTTCCATGCTTATGCTCTGTCTCTCTGTCTCTCAATAATAAATAAACATTAAAAAAAGAAAAAAAAAAGAATTTGAGGAAGAGAGACATAGATGCCTTCGTCTGTTTTGATTAGCAACAACAACAAAAATGGGAAGCAGATTATCACTTATCTAAATATAATGAACGGACCACTAGATACATTTAATCCAAATTTTAACTGCATTTTAAAAAAGAAAAATATTAGAAAATTTTCTACGATCGGTCTTACACTTTTCAACAGCATGCAAGAAAAAAGAAGTGACTATTTTGAATCATAGTCACAGCTCCTCTGCTCCCAAGAAAATAATCAAATGTATAGTTTTTGAAATTCCAGGAACTGACTGACCAAGTAAATTGTCTACAAGGCTGCTTTTATGACTGGTAAAATGAAATTTATTTTCAGCATGCCATCTTAATCACAAGGTATTGATAAAAGTTAAAACCTGCAAAAATCATGTTTCAGTTAATAATGAGTGTTATTAATTAGTCATGCTGACTAGAGACAGGAGTTAAAACCGAATTTTAGAATGGTTGCAAGGCATGTGGGATAAATATAATCGATTGATTTATTTTCCTCATGTTTACTTTTTAATTTGTTAGCCCAGATAATGAGTCTTGGACCCACATTAAAGTGAATATGATAGAAAGGAGAAATGTGCTGGGGAAATCCAACTTTGTGTGCATATGAGTGTTTATCCGGTGTTTGCTTATTTATTCTAAGGATTATTGTGAACCAAAAATACTAAGCTATTGGAAACAGTAGTTAACATCAACCACAGAAATAATGCTGGGTTAAGACACAAAGTTCTTGATAAAGTAATGATAGGCATTTTGGGAATTATACATAAACATTTACCTTTGTATTCTAAGTTAGATTAATGTTGTGATACTCACCCAGATGCTAATTTCATGTTTGAAGATGTCAGCATTGAAAACAGTTGCTTCCACAGTTTATCCTGAGGCATTTGTTAAGTGGAGAAGAATGTCCTATGCTGTAATTGGCTTTCTTATAAGTGAAAATATAAAAACAGTTCTTAAATTGTGGCAATAAAACAAATAGTGAGAGAGAGAGAGGAAAAATAAAGCTCTAGAAGTCCTTGAGGTAGGCATTTTGCCCTAGTCCTTCCCTGTGGATAAAGTTATAAAATGATGCTAACTTTAAATTAGTTTCTACTATGCTGTTCTTAGTTGTAGAATCACTTTGAACCTTAAAAGACTAAGGCAGGAAATATTATGCCTCTGCCTTGCACAGAAGTCAACATACATTTGTTAAATGTTGAATGAATAACAGTCTGTGTTGAACCTTCAGTCCACAAGTCATGACAGAAACAACAATGAAGAACACAGAGTGAGTTAGGTCACTACTACATATCTCTATAAACATGATGGCCAAGTGACCTGCTCACCATTTTTCATCACTTCTCTAAGCTGCTTAAGGCATGTGCAGCAAACAGAATGTCCCAGCACATCGTATCACAATGTTTATTGTGAACCTTTGGCAATAGATACATGTGAGGCCAAATCCTCACTCTGTGACTTTAAGGAAGTTACTTAACCTTTCTGAGCCTCAGTTGCCTCAGTTAAAATTGGGAATGAAGTTACTATTCATTGGGTTATTTTCAAGACTGCAATGTCTGACATATTTTTCTTTATAATATATATGTGTTTCGTTTTTATTCTTCAGTAGTGTCTGTGAGAGAAACAAGATCTCTACCTTTGGAAGGGGAGCAGAAAAGAATGAAATGTTCATCTAGAGGGAATTGCAATGTTTAAATATTACTTCTCTTATAGTAATATTTGAATTACTTCTCTTGTTAGAAGACTATTGGAAGTGGAAAACAGGTAATGAGCTTGAAGTAGTAATGAGTAAAATGCAGCAAGAGTTTGCATTGCTGGATAGGGAATCACTCTACAGAGGGAGACTCAGTTCATGAACCTCAGATGAATTAACCAAATATATATTAGGAGCCCCTTTTACTAGCAGGCACTATGGAAGGTTCAGGGAATATATAGTCCAACAGATGGGACCTAACAACCCTTGTCCAACCTTGGAAGAATTTCCAATCTAATGTGGAAGAAATATTAACACATTCATAGATATATGATGAAGTATAATTAAATGCTAAGTTCTATCTGTGATGTAGGTATGCTTACGGCCTTTTTGGAACCCAGAATTGGTACAGTTAATTCAACTTGTGGAAAAGGTAGGACAGGGAAGAAAATGACAGGGACATGAGCTGCAAAAATATTTCATATGGCTCCATCTAAGTAAAATTTCATCTAAGATAAATTTTAAGCAGCCAGGAGGATGGCCTTTATTTTTTTGAGCAACATGGATCCACTGAAAGAAAATGTAATCAGAAGAGTGAAATGGTCAGATTTTCAGAAAGTTTATTTGGAATTCAATGTGTAGGATCAAAGAGGGAGCCTCAGTCAAGTAGAAGGCAGGTGTATAGACAGTGAGATCCTTAGCTATGGCAATACACTGAATGAGAAAAGACAAATATGAGAATTACTTAAGCAATGAAATTAGCCACAGGATTTAATAGCTAATATAATAAATAACATTTAAACACCTATTTACAGTTTGATTTTAAAATATCAATTTGTGAGGGTGTTGGGTGGCTCAGTCAGTTAAGCCCCCAGCTTCTTGGTTTCAGCTCACATTATGGCCTCATGGTTCATGAGTTTGAGCCCCGTGTCAGGCTCAGTGCTGTCAGCATAGAGATTCTCTCTCTTGGGATCCTCTCTCTCTCTCTCTCTCTCTCTCTCTCTCTCTCTTTCTCTCTGCCCCTCCCCTGCTCACTCTCTCTCTCTTTCTCAAAATAAATAACATATAAACGTGTGTGTGTGTGTGTGTTTATTGTGTTGTTTTGAAGCGTTTTCCAGACAGAAACTTCTGAAACAACCTGCCAGTGTTTTAAGTTCTCACTTTTTGCAACCATTAAGACAGGCAATAATGAAGCAAGAAAGTTGGAGGATTAGACCCATACTCCCAAGCGCTGCTCAGTGCACATACAGAGTGTAATGACTAGGGTAATGCCACCTTTCTAATCTAATGTATACTTTAGACTCTAGCACAATGTCGTTCTAAGTTATTAAGGCAGTTTGATATACTCATGAGACTCTAGTCTTATCTCCGCTTTCTCTGTCACTTGTTGGTACATGCTGAATGAAGACTGGCAATCTTTCTACTAAAATTCAGACCTTTTAATGGGGTGCCTGGGTGGCTCAGTCAGTTAAGCATCTGACTCTTGATTTCAGCTCAGGTCATGATCTCATGGTTATGGGATGGAGTCTCATGCCAGGCTCTGCGCTGATGGTGCGGAGCCTGCTTGGGATTCTCTTTCTACATCTCTTGCTGCCCTTACCCGTCTTGTGTTCTCTCTCAATAAATAAATAAATGACTAAACTTTAAAAATGAATAAACTTTAAAAATAAATTAATTAATTAAATTCAGAACCCTTACAAATACAGTTATTTGCTATTAACATTATTCTTCTAATATAATTTTTACTAATATATGTTTATATATTTTTAACTTAGTGCTTACTCTGTTTAACCCTTAACATCTTTCAGAGTATGAAATCAAACTTCAAAAATATCACATTTGTGACATTTCTCTATGACAGAGGACCATATGTAAATAACTTACCCTCTAGTTTCATGTGGCCAAATTATCTTTGTTTTGTAATTCTACTGATTTATCTTCAATAGGAAAAAAAATTTCCCTGTTCTATTCAAGAGGGCATTTGGCTATCTCCAAGAAAAAATCAATAGAGAAAAGAGTCAAGAATTTTTAATACTACTTATCCCTGAAAGTGGAATTCCTAGTCATGAATAAGTAATTAGGAATGAGAAAGAAAAACATAGTGTTTCTTGGATGATTCCATGCAATGACATCTGGGTGATCTGAGAGAGTAAAAAACAGAACCCTGAACTCCAGTGTTACATTAACAGCCATTGTAATAAAGATAAGATATTTAAAGAAGTATTTTATCAAGCTTCTTTCTATTCCCTTTCAACCAGTGGTGAGCTTAGAATTAGGCATTACTGAGGTTGATGGCTTGAGGAAAAGGAAACTGCAAAAGAAGAGATAATCACTCATTCAGGGATTTTAAGTGTATATTTGCTGCCCTGCCGACTTCTGTATCAAAATGTAAGCTGCACTTCTTTATATGGAACAAATAAACCAGAATGTTTTATTGCATCATCTGAAGTATTTTATCATGTGCTTTTGACAACCCCTGTGCCAAGATGTACATTTCCTGAATTTATCATACATTTCTTCTCTTTTTTCTGAAACTGTCTCTTCATTTTACTTTTTTATATGACACTTCATAAGAAACCAGTATTCATGTGTGGTTTTCTTATATCTCAAAATCAGATCATGAAAAGAGTTAGCTGGGTGCTAAGGGCATTTAATGAGCTGTTTTGTTTTGTTTTGTTTTGTTTTAATACATCCCCTTTATGTCCTTGGAAATCCGAAACAATGAATATTAACTCTCTCTTCACGTTGTTTAGAAAAATAAGTCATGATGAAACAGAAGAGCTTATGCTGAAGATATGAGAACCAGGTAGTACTCAATTTGGGGGGAAATGGTTTGTTACTTTACTGTCAGTTATGGACTCAAGGAAATGAAATATCTTTGATTACTGAAACAAAATTGCCACCAGCTAAAACTCCATCTCCATCTAGCTTAAAGGTAGGATTACTTGGATATTAGATTGGGCAAGAAACTTGATTATAAAGGTGCCTTTCAGAGTTGTAATCTGGTTTATCAAACTGTTAATATGAGATTTTTCCATAGGAGATCCCCATTTTGTACCACAATGAATAAAAGTGCCTGGCAGACACAGACCTATTTTAAAAAGAGATTATTTAATTAGTTATTTTTATTTCCAGCAAGTCTGGCAATATACTGTGGGGAATCACTTAGTTTTCATTCTTTACAAGAAGCTATAGTTTATATTTCCCCCAGGCAGAGATTTATCTGACAATTTGAATGCCTTGACGACAGAAATATCTGATGATGAATATGATATTAAGGAGATGCCAAGTGACATAGCATTTTGAATCATTTTCAGTAACTGCCCATGATTAATAATTGTGCTCCTGTATGTATTTTAATTTTTATTAGAGGACGTTTGCATGGGAAATGGGAGTAGATGTTCTACTCTTATTTCTCATATAAGAAGTAAATGCATGTAAACCTGGCTGTACCAGCAAAGATGTTGAAACCTCGGGTCTCCAAATAGTCACAGTGAAAGTCAACTCCCCCCTTCCATGACTTTTAACTCTCACTTTTGCTTTATAACAGTAAAATAACAATAACAACAACGTAAGAACTACCATTCACTAAGGGCATATTGATTGCCATATAATTTACTATGTGCTTACCCTATATTGTTTCCAATTTATGGAACAAACCTAAGGTGGGTGGTGTTTTTCTCCTTGTAATACAATTAACTCACAGTTTCCATACTTTGCTGTATATTGGTATCACTCAGATTTGTTAAAAATACAGATATCAGGAACTACATTTTCTTTCATACCCTTAACCAAAAGTGCCATGAAGAGCTGTCTTGATGAACTGCTATAATAGAACATTTTTCCAAGACTTAATAAGTCACTTCATGTACATCACGACTCAGCAGTATATTACACTTACTTTTTACTTTGATTATTTCCCAAGCAAATTACTTACATTTGTAAAATGCATGATCTTATGAAATTGTACACCTTTAAATCTATTAATACAAAACAAGTGTTTCTATTTCCTTCTCAATCTTTACAGTTTTAGTTTAGCTGAGCAGATAACTTTTGAAAGTATGAAGGCACCAAATATATGTATTACCATAACCCCCTGCCTGAGCAGTTTATAGTTCACATAGTCATTTATCTTTTCTGTAGTTAAAGAGAATTTGGGTAATTGAAGAATACTGTTCAGTTAATGAAATATTTTCTTACTCATGTAAGGTAATATATATATTTGCTTTATAACAAAATCATATATATATGTGTGTGTATATATATATATATATCTGATTCTATTTTTATACAATTTATCATTCTGTATATTAAAAATGGTAGTTATATACTGCTGTATCCTGAAGACCTTTAAATTATAAAATAACTTTTACTGTTTTTTGAAGCATAGGAGGGATTCCTCAGAAAAACAAGTCACTGTTTTCTTTATTTGTACTGGCTTTTTAGAAATGATGGTAATTCTTCCATCCCTCTTTTGGGTTAATTACTTTGCATTATTTTATGTGTGTGATTTGATGGCCCTTACCTGATCCCTAGCTAATCCTATAAATATATATACTAGGGTGGTGAGATATCCAACATAATAAGGTGGAAGCTTCTAAAAAACATAGTCTTTTAAATAATTTCAAAATTAGGGGCGCCTGGGTGGCGCAGTCGGTTAAGCGTCCGACTTCAGCCAGGTCACGATCTCGCGGTCCGTGAGTTCAAGCCCCGCGTCGGGCTCTGGGCTGATGGCTCAGAGCCTGGAGCCTGTTTCCAATTCTGTGTCTCCCTCTCTCTCTGCCCCTCCCCCGTTCATGCTCTGTCTCTCTCTGTCCCAAAAATAAATAAACGTTGAAAAAAAAATTAAATAATTTCAAAATTAGAGAAACAGTAAATTGTCTTTTAATTAAAAGCTTAACAAAAAGCATGAAACTCTAGTTTTTACTAATTTTTTTCAAAATTACAACTTCCTAATGAGCAGTCACAAGATTATTTGTAGTTTAAAACTTTATATTTGTCATACATTTTAATATAAGTTTATAGGAGCATATTTATTTACTTAATCATTAGCTTGAACTACATAACAGTAATGTATCCTATTGGTATATATCAGAAAATAGCAATTTATCCAATAATGGGTATTTTGTTAAACACAGCTAATATTCTGTGCTCATTTCAGTAGCTGAAGTTTTAAATCCAGATTTAAGATTTTTAAATACCTCTGCTTCTTTGAAATGTACATATGCATTATTAGGTAGCTCAGATACAAAATTTAGAAGTTATTTTTTCTACAAACATTTCCAGCAAAAAATGAGCATTTAACCTGGACAATGCATAATATCAGGGTCTACTTTATTGTTATATAAAATAAAGTTGAAAAGAAGCAAATATTAAATTTTCTATTTTAATAGGCTGGCCCATATTCATTACATTATAAAACAGAACTAGTATGAATCTCTATTGAATAAGAGATAATGTATGAAAAGCTGGCTTAGTTTTTACAGGTTTGTCATAAAATTGTTAAATTCTCCTAGAATATTCTTTCTATAAGATTCATAAAGCATCCTTTGTTTTAATAGCTTTACGTTTGCTCTGTTTAAAATTCTATGTTGAATTTTCCCTTACAGAACCACGGAAGCAATTGCAAATACTATATGCAAAGCCTTTGTGTTTCTTTATCCTCTAGGAATGTTTAGTTAGGAAATGCATATATCAAGAATTCATCTTCTGTCTTAGCTCTATACTGGTATTTTTAGTTCCCTTCTACAACTCCCATACTTCTCTGACTATATGGGTATTATCTATTTATTTTCTATATGAGAAACATTTCTTCATATTTTTAGGAGTGAATACATAATGTAGAAGTCTCTAGGATTCAAATAAACAAATCACCTACTACACACTTTCTAGCTTCTCTGTGCTCTCTATCCTTTGTTCTGCCTACTTTCCAAAGTGTTCTAGCATTAGAGGGGGCTCATTATGACATATCTTGCCATCTGCAGTGGCTTCCCTTTTAAACTCATGGATTTCTTTTGACCTCTGCAACACTAAGGCTTCATACTTGACCTGAGATAGCATCCAGTGTGAAGAAAAACACAACCACATGGCATAGGAAAAAATGGCTAGATAGCTGATCATTGGATTTGGGACTATGATTTATCAGTCAAATAAAAATCAGTGGTTGGCATGCCAAGAATATTGCTTTATAACAATACATCTGAGGCAGTGCCCTGTGGTATTTATCCTGATATGCATTCACCAACAAAATCTTAAAAGATGTAAATAACTTAAAAGCAAGGGAATATGCCCTCTGCATAGCAGTGTTTGAGTATTTACAATTGGTATTCAACTCAAGTTTCTTGAAGCAACAGAATCCTACCTTTAGCATTTTACCTTGGCATTTATACCCCTTTTTAGCTCTTTCTTGTGCAGATGTATGTTTTATCAGAAGGCAAGAATAGGTATACATCTGCAGGTTTTTGAATTGCAGGCTTTGACTATACAGACAAATGTTTCATCAAACCATGTTGTTATCTTCGTAGTTGGTAGAAGATGGATTGTTCAGTTTAAGTGGAAGCCTAAGAACAAGTTACTGAAATCTTGCCTGGCTGCAAAAGTGCATTCAGCACTTCAAAAGCCCATATGTTTTTCTCATTTGAAAGAATGCTTCTTAAGCAAACTGAAACACATTCTTCTACTTGGTGTAGCAACATTGTTTACTGTAATAGGATGGTAATCTTACTAGATTTCGTTGACTTTTGTGAACCATCTCAATACAAATTTTGACCTTTGAGTATTAAAGCCCATAGGCCCTGCTATTTAAACAACATCATCATTCTGCATCAATATTCTGAAAAAACTGACTTTCCTATTATAATTTAGTTTATTCATGGTTTTAATTTTTCCTCAATTCAAAACAATTAATTTAAGCTGATAATATATCATAATTGACTTGAGATAACACAGCGTGAAGAAAAGCATAACCATATTTTACAAGAAAATAGCGAGATGGCTGATAATTGAATCTGTAACCTTACGAATGCTGGCTTTTATTTCAAACATGATCTGTCCCCTACTTGCAAAAGCTGATTCTTATATATTTTCAAGTTATCCCAGCATACCAAGAAAGCCTTTCTGATTTTAACACACACCCAGTATGTTGAATCTTCAGAGTGATAATATCTACATTCAGAAAATTAATTCAATTTCAAGGAAGAAGAGAAGCAATTCCAAAAAGCAATGATTTGTTTTAATTTACTTTAACCCATGATGACAGAGAGCTGGCAATTTGTATGGCACTGTGCTAAGTGCTTTGGAAACATAAATAATGCAAAAAGCATGGTTTCTACCTTTACAAAGTATATTATCTAAGAGAAAAAAAAATGTGCACAAATAGTTGTTGCTTATCATTTACCCTGGAAACCTCTGAGCTTTCCAACGTGGAAAATAATAGAATACAGTTTCTATAGAATGGGGAAAATTCTTTAGTAGCCACATATCACAGAATCATCTTCAAGACTGCAACACAACAAAATGAACTTTTCTCTAACGTGCACATACATTTATGTGTCATCCAAATAAGCATAACTAATTCTTGAGAACTATTTTTATGACTTTGAAACTACTAGTTCTTCTAATCAGTGTTACTATGGTCACATGTGAAATTTATGCCCTGATACAAAGAAGCGATATTTAGGTGTGGAGAGAAACAAACATCACCAAATGGGATCTCCATTCTAAGTTCTTTTAAGGTGATTACTTCCAGTGCTGTGACCAGAAGCTGACACTCGAGTTCAGGGAGAGGGTGCTCATGGGAATTTGTGAATGACCGAGTGGAGGGAAGGCTATGTTGTGCATATACACATTTCCACACTGTGTCCAGGGAGCTCCTTTGCCACCTCTCATTGTCTCCTACATCCAAACCAGTGCATCCAAGACCCACCCCTGAGAGCAACCTTTCTTATACTTCCTGCCTTCATTCCCTTTCTTGCCTTCGGATGCCACCCCCAATACCAGAAAAATGATAGCCTGAGAGAAATTAGAGCAAATGTGTGGGCGGTTAGGTGACAAGTCTCACCAGAAAAAAGAAAAAAATCTTCAGAGTTCCTTTTAACCTCCAGGCCACACAGCGTGAGGAATAGTGGCCTTGACCTCTCCCTCACCATTCAGAGCCTGACCTTAAGACAGCTCTAAAATAAAAGAAATGCTAGGAATAAAGGAAAGGCTGTGGTCCAGGGGGCACAGAAGGAGGTTAATGCTTGAATCAGCATTAGTTTCTGCAGTTTTGGAGATCATCAGTAATCCATTCGCTAGTGCTTGTGTTCAGCACAATTATCGTGCTATGCTAAGCACAGCAGAGGACTCACTCCTATGAGAAGATGAGATGCTCAGAGAAAGAGAAGACTAGAGACGTTTAAAGGAGATTTGTTTCTAACGTGGCTTTAATTTGAAATCCTTTTCATTCTGAAGATGTCTGGATATTGAGATAGAGCAAATGAAAGTAGTGCATTCCTGTTACAGATTCAGCTGTGCATCTCTCTTATTTGAAAGGCTTAATCAGCACACTCAGGAACAAGATGTGAGACATCTTGAGGCACTGCTTACTTGTCAGCTGCAAGATCAATAAAATGCAGACACCATTCTTTGCCACACTCCAGAGAATGAGTTTGCAGAGTGAGAAGGACTTCACTTTGAAACCATTCTATTCACACCGACTTGGCAAAGGCAGGGAAGTTGCCCTAGGGAGGGCACCTGAGGCTTGGCCCTGGCTGGCCCAGCTGTTCTTGCTCAACCTGCCAGGTGACATTACTCACTGGTGCAGAGTTAGTCTGAACAGTCCAGCTCAGGTCAGAAGGCATTTGCAGGCCACTCAGGCAATTCAGGGAAAGCAGTTGTTTTAACTGACCATGTAAATGATGTCTAAAAGCCTCTGGTAATCGATGTTGCTTGGACTCATTAATTTAGGATTGTTGTTGAACCTGACAAAAGTAAGCACGATACTAAAGATGCGTAAACGCAGATCTAGCAGCCAGCAAATACAGACTACCGTATTCTGCTACCATAATTGCCACTGATCAAATTGCCACTAGGCCCACCTTAGGGATAACGGTGGACAATTTTCAGAAACACTTGGTAGCTGTTGTGTGGCAACTGGTTGAAAGAGAAGTAATTCGCTTGATTGTCAGTCCATGTTTTCATTAGTAAAGAAGTGCTCTTCTTTCCTCAGCATACAATTTCCAAAGGACGCCTCTGTATCTGTGTACTCTTGAGAGAATAGGTGAAAATAATTTTTAATTTAAAAATGAATTACACAAATAAAATGTTACAATATTACCTGTCATTTTTGTAGTTTATCTTTCATGTTTATTTTTTAAAAAATAGCTCCCTCTGCAAATATTTATTGTCTGATAAAATCAAGGCTTACTGGGGTGCCTGGGTGGCTCAGTTGATTGAGCGTCTGACTTCGGATCACGTCATGATCTCACGTTTCTTAAGTTCCAGCCCTGCATTAGGCTCTCTGCTGTCAGTGTAGGTCATCGGACCCTCTCTCTCTGCCCCTCCCCCACTCGTGCTCCCTCCCTATCTCATAAATAAATAAACTTTAATTTTTTTTTTTTAAAAAAAGATCAAAGTTTACTGCTGGATGCCATGGGGGATATAATCCCTATTTGCAGAGGGGCTCACTGTTTTGTGGGACAACAGATGTATGCACACAATACATGTGAATGAGTAGGGGGTAGGTAGTTCTGAGTATGGCTTGAGCACTGAGGCAGATTTTCTCTTTTCAATCCTGTCCTTGCAGCCTGATTGATGTGGCTGCAGCTCAGTAGGGTCCTGCATGACAGCAGCAGGTGGGACAAAAGAAGGTCCTCCCAAGTTAAATCCAACAGCAAGAGTAATATTTGACAAAATTTTCAGGGAAAGATAGGATTCAACAGTGTTATTTGTGAAATATGGGAATCCCAACTAAAGGGGACACTGTCTATGCTGTCTGGCATCTTTGAACATACTGCATTTTTCTCCTCCACTGGACATTTCATTATTACTAGGTCTGCCCAACTTTACCTTCTAAATATTCTTTGAACCCTTCCTCTTCTTCATCCCTCTTTCAGATCTGCATCATTTTGCATTTCTACAATTGTAGTAGCCTGCTATTCGGCGGTAATTTTTCCCCTCTTAAACCTACCTTCTGCAGTATAGCAGGAATGATTGGTATTAAATGAAAATATGACCATAGTTAGAATCCTTCAAAAAAATCCAAGCAAGTTCTCTCAGCAAGTTCTGGTCTGTCTACACTTCATCTCTTGACCATCCCCACCCCAATCCATCCTGGTCTAGTGGTACTGAAATGCCTCTGCTTCTCTAATCATACCAAGCTGGTTCCTGTCTCTGTGTCTTCCCTTCTTTCCTTCTTCACTCTGCTAGCTCCCACTCTTTTCCTGGAGAGCCTTCCGTGAGCCCCAAGTGGTTTATGATTACTTCTTCCTATGTCCCATTGAATTCTGTGCATCCACTATCACAGATACCATATTCAAATGTGTTTGTTGTTGTTTTTAATTTCTGTGTGTGTCTCTTCCACTGGACTAAAAGCTCCTTGAGGAAACCAGTGCAACAAACTTACTACAGTAGCTAGCTCCTGCTTCTCACTCACCCGGAGATCAGATTTAGTGACACCTCTTGAAAGGCCATCTCTGATCACCCAACACACCTCCACTTGCCTCACCCATCTTTTTTCTTTACTTATCATTTCATAGTATTTTCTTGTTTATTCAAGTATTTGTTTACAGTTTTTCTCCCCACTAGCATACGAACTCTTTGAGACCTGAGACCTTCTCTGCTTTGTTTATCCTGGTATTGCCACTGCCTAGAAAAGTCCCTAATACATAGGATGCCTTTAATAAATACGCAGTTTTCAAAACCGAATTAAATGGAGGATTGATGGATGGATGGGCACATAGTAAGAGGTCAATAAATTAGTTGGAAGTGAATTAGCCTATCCCTATTAGATAAACAGTTCATAGGCCAATAATGGTAGTAGGTGAATTTTTTAACACCTATGGGGCATAAACCATGAAAACCTCAATATTTACTTCCGTGGCTCTCTGCCATAAACTGTCATCCATTGTTTTAATGTATCCCAATTTAGGAAAGCTCTGTCTTATCCTGAATGTCACTAGTGATACAATACATGTTATCTTGATGTTAATTGTCCTATCCTGTCTCCTGGTATAAGTACACACACACCCCATATAAAATAACAGCAGAAGAAAAAGATCCAGAATTAACCTTTGAAGAATTACTTAACTCTTCACTTGCTCTTCAGTTGCTATTATTTTATGGGCAAAGAATCGGCTTCAGTTTCAGGCTCATCTGGAATTGAAGTTCATCTGGAAGCTTAACTTCCCTTCACAAAGGTTTTCTCATTTATGAAATAAGTGTGTTAACCTTTTTTCTTTGAAGTACCATTTTGCTGATGTGAGAAAATACATGTGAATGCTCTTTTTGAACTTCAGAATGTGCATCTAGTATTATGTTGTTCATCAGGTATTATTTCATATTTGTTCTCTATTTGTTGATAGCGATGATGATATGTATCTCCATATTAACTTTATTTTGAGCATCTTATTGTTCACT
Organism: Prionailurus bengalensis; assembly: GCF_016509475.1. Lineage (NCBI taxonomy): Eukaryota > Metazoa > Chordata > Mammalia > Carnivora > Felidae > Prionailurus > Prionailurus bengalensis. The sequence continues at coordinate 148,072,300 of NC_057343.1, read as the reverse complement.
GCTTAAGGTCACTTAATCTTAGGTGTATAATCATTTGCATTCTGAATTGCAACTCCTTCATTAGTTTTTGTAACTGCTGAATTTAATAGGACATTGGGGAAGTGGATAGCACAGGCAAAAGGAAATTGGATTTTGAACTTTTTTATTATGACGACATCCATTTGATTGTGATCCAAATGATTAGCTAGTGAAGAAGAGCTACTGTTGTGACAACTTTCGGTGTGAAATAAAGTATATGCCATGGATTTGCTTACGAGTTTACTTTGTGGAAAAACATAGCCCCCAATACCAACATGCATCACCTATTGACTAAACTCAGTGTATGTACAAACCACCACGGGCACCTAAGGGTGCAACACTGTGTGGGACCCAGTGCCTGCCCCAGAGAAGCTAAAAGTCCAGGATCACCTCAGTAGTATGCTCTAAAGAGAAACATGCAAGTGACATTCTTTTTAAACAATTTTTAGTTATAGAAGAAAAGCACTTCTCACAGCTGGTGAATCACAGTGTCACCATAACCCCAATTTTTAAAACAAGAAAAACTGAGGACCGCTAGACAGTAAGGAAGTAAGCTGGCACTTGAAGGATGCATGCTTCATTCAAGAACCCCACACATACTCATGTTTCCTCTGGTGTGCTTTATTGATTTGCAACATACAGTATGCAAGCGAACATTATAAAAACTTATTTTTTAAAAGTGTGGAGTTGAGGGGCGCCTGGGTGGCTCAGGCAGTTGAGCTTCCGACTTCGGCTCAGGTCATGATCTCACGGTCTGTGAGTTCGAGCCCTGCATCTGGCTTTGTGCTGACAGCTCAGAGCCTGGAGCCTGCTTCAGATTCTGTGTCTCCCTCTCTCTGACCCTCCCCCATTCATGCTCTGTCTCTCTCTGTCTTAAAAATAAATAAACATTAAAAAAAATTTTAACAAAAATAAATAAAAAAATAAATAAAAGTGTGGAGTTGAAGACTGAGAAAAGAAATACCAATAAATTTGGCATCACAGCAGTGGGAAAGCTCATGTAAAAATGTTTTATAAGCTGTAAAGCCCTATGAAGATATAACACGTCACTTTATATTTTTTGATTGTGTTTTGTTTGAATGTATGTGTAGTGAGGGCATAACTAAGATCGGGATCCTTATGCCAGAGTAAAAAATGATATACATATAGGTATATAGACACAAATATATATATATTTTTTAATTGTTCATGGATATTTGACTTATCTGATAATATAACAGTGTTTGCTGGCATGTTAATTAAAAAGTGGAAGTTGGTAGGTTAAGAGTATCAGTGAAGTAGACTTACTGAATAGTGTGGTTTGAGGTCTAATCTCTCCCTTTTAAAATGGTTACAGATTTGGTGAGAATGTCCAATTCAACATAAGGGTTTTAGAAGTACCCAACTAAATGGTGTAGAGTTTTTTCTAAGGCCATCATTGAGTTTAATTATATATTAAATTAAATTAAATGAAAGCTGGCTCTTTCACTCTGCTGTTCTACCGACTGGCCTATAGTCTCCTATTTACTGACTTGTAAATGGTCTCCTTGCCTGTGGCATTTTCCCATCCAAATGTTGTACAAATTCAAGACAAGGATGCTTGAGATTCCTTTCATGGCAATATCCTTAAAAAGCCAGCCTCCTGCAATTGTCTAAAATCAAAGTATCATCATGAAAGTCTCCTAGTGCTTTTATGAAGTCTGGAAAGATTTTGAAGTTTAAAGTGGAAAGCAAAACAAGAATCCAAAGGTTCAACATCTGAGGTTTTGAGGTTAGTTTCTCTGGAATGTGAAAATCAGATTATTACCTCTCCCAATATTGCAATTCTAAAAATGAATGGCTTCTTAATTGAATGACTTCAAAGTGATACAGTACGTCTACCTAAAACTATATAATTTATCAGTTGTCAATAACCAAGGTGCAATTTTTGTTGTATTAATGCCATCTTTACTGATAAAGTCTGATTAAGATCATTACTTTTCCACATATTTTCATCCATTTTATAAAAAGCATCCCAAGGTTTTAAAGCCATTGGAGAAATGTTAGTAGGTAATGTGCTTGAGCTACCTATTCCCTGAATATGGAATACAAAGGAGAAACATGTTTATGTTTAATGAAAAAATGGTTACCAATGAGAAACATCTTTTTAATTTTTTAAGATAAATAAAATTAGCTTTTATAGTGCAGCTGCAAAATTATTTCTTTTACATTCTAAGTGTAAACATTTAATTAGTGACAAGTGTTGGGCCTCAGTAGTTATTAAAATCCAGAGTATGCTTGGTGACAATCACTGATCAAGCTGGCTTATATATACTGATAAATAATGTCAGTGTACTCCTTTCATATTTTCAGGAATTCTTATCAATCAGCATAGTATATTTTATAATGAAATTATCATGTTTATTGTACAAATCTAACTTGACAAAATGTTGAGTATAATATAAAACCTAAATTAAGAGAACTATCATAATAGTACTTATTCTGAATTTTCAAACCTTAATAAATTTAGTTTGTAGTGAAATTTATGAAATAAGAAATTCATATATATACTTTTCAGGTAGATTTGCCATTTGATATCCAAGAACGTATTATTTGAATTGCATTATGCTTAATGTTAGAATTTAAAATTTTTATTAAGAAATTTTTCTTAAGTTTCCAAGATAACAAATTTAAATAAAATAAAATTAAAATGTTAGCACAAAACACCTATATGTTTAGCTATGAATTTTGAATTTAAAATATTAGAAATATAAATATTTTAACATCTTAATTTACTTATTGGTGTATGTAAGTTATGTATAATTCAGAGAGTTTACCTACTTAACTTCATAAAAATAATTTGTCTACATGTTTCTATTATAACATATTTCAAGTTATTATTAAAAGTTGACATATTTACATGTTGCCATTTTTGTTGGAAGCATATCTGATGATGTTTATAAAAATTAAAGTTAAAAAAATTTATAGTGGTGGGAAATGTAAAGTCAGTATGAAAATCATTTTGACACAAAACTCAGATATAGGCTATTCAAGAAACAATGGATCAAAGATATTTATTGAGGGCTTGCAATTAATGAGGTATGCTAATTTCTGAAAATGTAAACTATGATGTAGGTCCTTTAAGGGCATTGCACTTTGGTTGATGTGATCAACAGCCCAGGGATGACAGTGCATAATGCAGAGTCATAATGCAGGAAGGCAGTATCTATTGAGGTGCCATACTCAAAGCAAAGGAAGAAGAGAGTGTCATCAGGAGAAAGAATCATTTCCTTCATGAGGAGTTCCAAAAGCATGATGGTACAAAATAAATTCATTTAAAAAATATCTCCCATCAAATCTAACAGCCACATTTTAAATGTGGATTATTTCTAATACATTCACAATTTTTCCTGATTTGTTCCCAGAATGCTCAGGCCCATTGGGAATCGAAGGTGGAATCATATCAAATCAGCAAATCACAGCTTCCTCTACCCACCGAGCTCTTTTTGGACTCCAGAAATGGTATCCCTACTATGCACGTCTCAATAAGAAGGGGCTTATAAATGCATGGACAGCTGCAGAAAATGACAGATGGCCATGGATTCAGGTAACACATGGGATGGGACAAGGTGACTACCAAGGAATGACCAGAGTCATTTCAGAAAGAATACACATCACAGCCCAAAGTGTGACTTTTCTTCATGGTGACAGAGGACAGGATGATTCAGCTGACTCCAAATTGGCTATGAAATCTGAAACTGTGGGATATATGTACGTTGACTGTAAAGTGTGTTGAGGGTTAAAAATGTTGAAATTCTTGGGGTATAAATATTGCAATTTTTTTTTTATGTGAGAGATAGCACATGCAGTGCCTGAAAGCCTGGGAGGGGCAGAGTTTGAGGGAGGGAGAGAATCTTAAGCCAGTTCCAGGCTCAGAGCAAAAGGAGCTCTATTTCACCACTGTGAGATTATGACATGAGCTGAAATCAAGAGCTTAAACATCTGAGCCACCCAGGCTCCCCTAGAAGGTTTCCACATAGGCCACCTGTTAACATTTGGCCACAACTTTTGACACTTCAAGAAAATAAAAAATGCATGTTTTCTTTCTCCGTCTTAGAAGTGGTTTCACATGCACAGAACATATAATGTACAGATTAGATAACGCGAATACCAAAAATGTCTTCAGCACCCACTTTCAATAGCTGAGGCTTTTTCAACTCATACTCTTTTATTTATTATCATCAGCCAGCTACTTTTTTAAACAGAAAAAAACATGATATACCAAGATCGTAAGTGATTTCCCTAAAATGGGATGGATGGTAATAATACCAGCACATTGTATTTTATCCAGTTAAATGCTTTCTGAGGACTTACCTTAACTAAGTAGTATGTAAGTAAACTACACATTAGGAAGACAGAAAGATGATTAAAGCATGATTTCTGTGTAAGATTATACCCCTGTTGGGGAGAGCACATTAATAACATGTAACAAGTCATTGAGTGTGTGCTGAAGAGAAGGAATACCCAGTATATGGTGGGTTTAGTGGAAGAAATAATTATCATGAGAAAGCCTATGGGAGAATAGCTTTTTAGGTGGGCCTTGGAAAATGCCTTTCAATGGAGACTAAAAGCCTACAGAGCAGCATGATCAAAGATGCTAGGTGAGAATCTGGGGAACATCATATAGAAAATCATGACTTGTGTATAAGTTGCTAGAGGAACATGTTCAAATTTAGCGAGTGAGGTAAGTGTGCCTTAGGATTCACACATACTAAAAAGTTTGGGGCTTTTTCCATGGAGCTATTACAGAATTTTGATTTAAGTAGTTGAGCGATTTTGTTTACTATGTGTTTGGAGTCAGAGGTCATTTTTAACATGGAAATCCATGATTTGACATTATTAGGTGCAATGTCCAGGCATTGATTTACGGGAATTTAGTAGAATGAAAAGTTGATCTATGGCCAGGTAACATGATTTCCATACCTTAGGAACTGGGCCAGAATCCCCTTCAGATTTTTCCTTTGTTCAGGTTTCTTGTGAATTTTTACATATCCTATATATACTTCTTTAATTATATGGCTCCATGTGTTTACCAGAATTGTTTTGTTTGATGAATTTATTTTTGCGTGCATTTGCAGAAATTGCTTCTTAGATTACACATGATTTTTCTAATCTGTAGCTACATGTGCAAAGAGAATTCCAGATAGTGGTAATGGCACATTTATACAGTTTTGACCCCAAGCTAATGAATGTACAATTAAGGTTTAAAATAGATGAGAACAAAAATGCCTATATTTTATTGTTAAAAATCATTGCAGAGACCATTTTTTTAAAAATCAGCTTAGTTGCCTGTTATGAAATGCATTTGTGGGATTGTAGTCATGACAAAGCTTTAGAAATTAAAATTAATAGCAAAAATTGCACAACACTGTGAGACAATGTCACTAGATTGCATCTGGGTTTGGCAAATTATGTTTGAGAGCTTCAGTCATTGCCATGTTTTAATAAACCACAATAACATCCTTTCGCGGTATTTTTACTGAGAAACACCTTATTAATGTTTCAGTCCTGACTTTTCACTTTATTTTGTCCCACTTTATTGCCTACCTTAACCTTACACATCATTCTGCCTTCCAAAGTACAAATCAACTTTAAGTTCTCTTTATCCCACTAGTTATAAGTGGAAATAACCTCAATGGAATAGGACAGTGGTTGACTTTTAAATTTAGATTAAACCTAACTTTATCAACTTAACTAAAATAATTAAATACCTCTTTTAAGGGGATAAAATTATTATTATTATTAGTTTGCTTTTAGTCTGAAGGTGATAATGAACTCACAGAAAAACAATACAGGCACATAAAAAGTCTTTTAAAAGTATTTTTTAAGTTAAATTTTAGTTAACATATACTGTAGTATTGTTTCAAGAGTAGGATTTAGTGATTCCTAACTTACATATAACACCCAGTGCTCATCCCAACAAGTGCCCTCCTTAACACCCATCACGCATTTAGCCCATCGTCCACCTAGCACCCCTCCAGCAACCCTCAGTTTGTTCTCTGTATTTAAGAGTTTCTTAAGGTTTGCCTCCCTCTCTGCTTTTCTTATTGTTCCATCCCTTCCCCTAGGGTCATCTGTTGTTTTTTAAATTCCACATATGAGTAAAATCATATGATATTTGTCTTTCTCTGACTGACTTATTTCACTTAACATTACACTCTAGTTCCATCCACGTTGTTGCAAATGGCAAGATTTCATTGTTTATGATCACTAAGTAATATTCCATTGTGTATATATATGCCATCTCTTCTTTATCCATTAATCAGTTGATGGACATTTGGGCTCTTTCCATAATTTGGCTATTGTTGATGGTGCTGCTATAAACATGGGGTTCATGTGCCCATTTGGTAAAGACCTAGTAGTGCAATTGCTGTATCATCAGTAATTCTAGTTTTAATTTTTTGAGGAACCTCCATACTGTTTTCCAGAGTGGCTGCACCAGTCTGCATTCCCACCAACAATGCAAAAGTGTTCCCCTTTCTCTGCATGCTCTCCAATATCTATTGTTTTCTGAGTTGATAATTTTAGCCATTCTGACAGGTGTGAAGTGTTATCTCATTGTGGGTTTGATTTCTGTTTCCCTGATGATGAGTGATGTTGAGCATTTTTTCATGTGATGTTAGCCATCTGAATGTCTTCTTTGGAAAAGTGTCTGTTCATGTCTTTTGCCCATTTCTTTACTGGATTCTTTGTGTGTTGGGTGTTGAATTGGGTAAGTTCTTTATAAATTTTGGATACTAACCCTTTATCCGATATGTCCTTCACAAATATCTTCTCCCGTTCCATCGGTTGCTTTATAGTTTTGTTTGTTGATTGTTTCCTTCGCTGTGCAGAAGCCTTTTATCTTGATTAAAGATAGATTGATTTTTTTTTTTGCTTTTGATTCCCTTGCCTCGAGAGACATGTCTAGTAAGACATGTCTACTACAACCAAGTTCAAAGAGGTTACTGCCTGTGTTCTCTTCTAGGATTTTGATGGTTTCCTGTCTTACACTTAGATCTTTTTTCATTTTGAATTTATTTTTGTGTATTGTGTAAGAAAGTGACCAAGTTTCATTCTTCTGCATGTCGCTGACCAATTTTCCCAGCACCATTTGTTGAATAGACTGTTTTTTCCATTGGATAGTCTTTCCTGCTTTGTTGAAGATTAGTTGGCCATACATTTGTGGGTCCTTTTCTGGGTGCTTTATTCTGTCCCATTAATAAATGTGTCTGTTTTTGTGCCAGTACCTATTGTCTTCATGATTATAGCTTTGTATAATACAGCTTGAAGTCTGGAATTGTGATGCCTCCAGCTACAGTTTTCTTTTTCAACATTACTTTGGCTATTCAGGGTCTTTTCTGGTTGCATACACATTGTAGAATTGTTTGTTCTAGCTCTGTGAAGAATGCTAGTGTTATTTTGATAGGGATTGCATTGAATGTGTAGATTGCTTCAGGTAGTATAGACATTTTAACCATATATGTTCTTCCAATTCATGAACATGGAATGTTTTTCATTTTTTTGTGTCCTCTTCAATTTCTTTCATAAGTTTTCTATAGTTTTAAGCATACAGGTAATTTACATCTTTGGTTAGGTTTATTCCTAGATAATTTTTGTTTTTTGGTGCAATTGCAAATAGGATCAATTCTTCAATTTCTATTTCTGCTGCTCCACTGCTGATGTATAGAAATGCAACCAATTTCTGTACATTGATTTTATATCCTGTTACTTTGCTAAATTCATTTATCAATTCTAGCAGTTTTTTGATGGAGTTTTTTGAGTTTTCCACGTAGAGTATTGTGTCATCTGTGAAGAGAGAAAGTTTGACTTCCTCCTTGCCAGTTTGTATGCCTTATAATTTTTTTGTTGTCTGGTTGCTGAGGCTGGGACTTAGAGTACTATGTTGAACAACAGTGGTGAGAGTGGGCATTCCTGACCTTTGGGAGAAAGCTCTCAGTTTTTCCCCATTGAGGATGATATTAGCTATGGGTCTTTTGTAGATGGCCTTATGATCTTGAGGTATGTTCCTCATATCCCTACTTTCTTGATAATTTTTGTTAAGAAAGGATGCTATGTTTTGCCAGATGCTTTGCATCTGTTGAGAGGATCATATGGTTTTCATCCTTTCTTTTATTAATGTGGTGTACCACACTAATTGATTTGTGAATATTGAACCAACTCTGCAGCCCAAGAATATCCCCACTTGTTCATGATGCATGATTCTTTTAATGTGTTGTTGAATTTGATTTGCTAGTATCTTGTTGAGAATTTTTGCATCTCAGTTCATCATGGGTATTAGCCTGTAATTCTCCTTTATAGTGGGGTCTTTTATGTTTTTTTAATCAAGGTAATGCTGTCTTTAGAATGATTTTGGAAACTTTCCTTTCATTTCCATTTTGTGGAACAGTTTGAGAAGAATAGGTATTAATACTTCTTTAAATGTCTGGTAGAATTCCCCTGGGAAGCCATCTGGCCTAGGACTTTTGCGAGATCTTTGATTACTTCCAATTTCTTTTCTAGTTATGGATTTATTCATATTTTCTATTTCTTCCTTTCTCAGTTTTGGTGGTTTATGTGTTTTTAGGATTTTGTCCATTTCTTCCAGATTGCCCAGTTTGTTGGCATATAACTTTTCCCTAGTATCCTCTTATAATTGCTTTTATTTCTGTGGTGTTGTTTATTTATTTTTATTTTTTTAACGTTTATTTATTGAGAGACAGAGAGATGTAGAGCATGAGCAGAGGAGGTGCAGAGAGGAAGAGACACAGAATCTCTCTCTCTCTCTCTCTCTCTCAAAAATAAATAAACATTAAAAAATTTTTAATCTAGTTTGTCTGATATAAGTGTGGCTTTTTTTGACTTCTGTTAGCATGAATAATGATTCTCCATCCTCATTTTCAATCTGCTGGTGTCTTTAGATCTAAAATGACTCTCTTGTCAGCCCCATATAGATGGGTCTTCTTTTTTGTTTTAATCAATTCTGATACCCTATGTCTTTTGATTGGAGCATTTAGTCCATTTACATTCAGAGTGATTATTGAAAGATATGAATTTAGTGACATTGTTTTACCTGTAGCGTTGGTGTTTCTGGTGATGTTCTCTGGTCCTTTGTCGTCTTTGTTGCTTTGGTCTTCTTTTTTATTCTCCACTCAGAGAATCCCCCTTAAAATTTCTTACAGGATTGGTTTAGTGGTCACACGCTTCTTTAGTGTTTGTTTGTCTGGGAAAGTCTTTATCTCTCCTTCTACTCTGAATGACAGCCTTGCTGGATAAAGAATTCTTGCCTGCATATTTTCCCCTTCAGCACATTGAATATTTCTTGCCACTCCCTCCTGACCTGCCAAGTTTCAGTGGACAGGTCTGCTACTACTGTATGTGTCTGCCCTTCTGGGTTAAGGATCTTTTGTCCCTAGCTGTTTTCAAGAATTCTCTCTTTATCTTTGTATTTTGCAAGTTTCACTATGATATGTTGTGGTATTGACCTGTTTTTGTTGATTTTGAGGGGAGTTCTCTGTGCCTCTTGGACTTGAATGTCTATTTCTTTCTATTTCCCCAGATTAAGGAAGTTCTCAGCTATAATTTGTTCAAATAAACCTGCCACCCTTTTTTTCCACTCTTGTTCTTCTGGGTCTCCTTTGATACAGATATAGTTTTGTTTCATAGAATCACTTAGTTCACTAAGTCTCCCCTCATGTAGTAATTTCCTTTCCCTCTTTTACTCAGCTTCATTATTTTCCATAATTTTATCTTCTATTTCACCTATTCTCTCCTCTCTTTCTTCAATCCTCATTGTCATTGTATCCAGTTTGTTTTGGTTCTCAATTACAGCATTTTTTATTTCATCCTAACTTATTCTTAGGTTTTTGATCTCTGCAGAAAGAGTTCACTGGTGTCTTCTGTATCTTTTTTTCAAGCCCAGCTAGTAGTCTTATGACTGCTGTTCTAAATTCTTGTTCAGACATATTGCTTATATCTGTTTTGAGCAAGTCCCTGGCTATGATTTCTTCTTGACCTTTCTTTTGGGGAAAATTTCTCTGCATTCTCATTTAGGCTAAATTTCTGTCTTTTGTGTGTTTCAAAAGTTTTTATGTTTCCTGTACCTGGGAGTAATGCTATATTAAAAAGGGGTCATACACTGTCCCCTTTAATGCCACTAGGTTTGGTATTTCAGCAAATGTTTCTGATACTCTCTGCTGTTGCATTTTGATTGTTCTTTCCCAATCATCAGTCCTCTGCAGCACCCCTCTTTGCTTGCAGTGGGGGGTGTTTGCTTTGTTAGATGTGCTTTGATTTGTTTGTTAGGATAACCCTGGAAAAAAAGGGGATAAAAGCCTGATTCCCACCCCCCCCAAAAAAAAACAGAAAAGGAAAAGGAATGAAAAAAACAAAAGAGAGAATCAAAAACTGTAAGGCTAATTCCAAAGAAAAGGGAAGAGAAAGAAAGAAAGAAAGAAAGAAAGAAAGAAAGAAAGAAAGAAAGAAAGAAAGATTTAAGCCTTATCTGAGAGAGAGAGAGAGAGAGAGAGAGAGAGAGAGAGAAAGGAAATTAAAGAAACAAAGAAGAAAGTATAAGCCTGATTCCAGAAGAAGAAGAAGAAGAAGAAGAAGAAGAGGAGGAGGAGGAAAAGAAGGAGGAGGAGGAAGAGGAGGAGGAGCAGGGGGTGGGGGGAGAAGGAGAAGGAAGAAAGAAGAAAGAAGGAAGAAGAAGAAGAGAGAAAAGTAAGCCTGGTCTGTTTCCATGAGAACTGTGGGTGTTGTTTTCAAGCACTCGATTTTCAGTGTGCTTGGTGCATGGAGGATGCTGGCTGTGCTGGTCTTGAGGAGAGGCCCAGTGCGCAGTCTCACAGTCAGTCTCACCCCAGTAAATAAGCGGTTGCCACCCACAGGGGGGTCATTGTTTGGTGTAACTGGGTCCCACCTCCACAGTGGCCACAGTGCTGCTTTCTGGAGTCCCACCATGTTGGTCTTGAGGGGAAAATGGTGCCACCGCAATCTCTCGTCCACAGACAAGAGATCTCACACCCCATCCTGTTCATGCAGCCCTCACAGAATACTGAGGGCAGTCAGTTCTCCCTTTGTGGTTTTTCTTTTGGCATGTGGCTTGGATTCAAAACTTGAAGTCTTAAAGGACCCAGCACAACAGGGACCCACCCCCTCCTCTGAAACAGAGCCTCTCCATGCTATGTCTTAGGTCCTTTGTCCCAGAACAATCCCACACCTGTGTAGTGTGCAGAATCTATGGTGTAGCACTGATAAAAGCAGCAACAAGGCTGTATTTCCTCTGGATGCCTCTGTCCCCTGCTGCTGAAAAGCCTCTTGCTGGTGCCTGCAGGGTTTTTGTCCTTGGGGAGGCAATATACTCTCTTTCAAAAGTACTCCAGGAAGGGGAATGTCCTCTCTCAATGTGCCCCAGAGATCTCTACACCACACTATGCCCTCTGGGACCACCTTCCCTCTCCCCAGGAGTGTGTGCTACAGCTCCACTGTGGAGAAAGTTGCACATTTCCAAAACCTCAGAATTGGAACTCCAAATGCTATTTGCAAAAATATCTGAGACACTCAATACTTCTCACTCCCCTGTCTGTGGTCTAGAGAGGTTTTCCTCTTGTACAAAACCTATGCTACCCTCAACCCCTTTTTCTCTCCCTTTTGTCTGTCCACAAAAACGGTTCCCTCCCCTCTGTGGCACTGCCTTTTTCTCTCCCCCAATTCACTTCCACGCACCTCACAACTGCCACGCTGTCTCCCTCCAACCTTGGAGACCCTTCTCCCAGTCCTCAGAACAATTTCCCTGGTTTTCCAACTGATCTGACCTCAATACAGCTGTGTTTGAGGGATGAGGAAATTAGCCAAAAAGTCTTATAGTAAGGAAGCCAAAAAATCCCAAAAAGGCTTTTATATTAGATGAAACAGTCTTGTGTATAATGGAGGAAAACTGAAAACTCACAACTGTCATTTAAGAAATGTTTCGAGATTACATTCAGAGTTATTATGTTATTGTATTCTTTAATAACATCTTATTTCCTAAGTTATTTTTTAAAAGAAAAAGTGTATCCCTTTCTTAAAGGAAAATCATATCTAAGAGACTCTGGGAAGTCTACTCGTGTACGTGTACCAGATTTTCTGTTTGAACATTATTAACTTCCCTTGTCACTTCATTCTTTTGTTTATACTCAGTACTTCAAATGAAACATTTGAGTACTTTGCTTAAACTCACTTATAATGAGCACCGTATCCCCCTAATCTTTCAGGTGTATGACACACATACACTAATTAGTATTTAATTCCATTTTCTTCCGTGTCTTGGTGAAATAAAAACTGAAATTGCCATTTTAAATTTACACACTCAGTGGGCAATTATTGAGAGCTCCACAGTGTTTATAATTGCTTTTGGATTTAAAGGGTTAGTGCAGTAAATACAGTTAAACAAAACTTTTTTCTCCCCATTTTTGTTTTTCTGATCTTATATTCCTTACCTATATATTTTTTCAAACTAATAAATAACCACCACATTAAATACTGACTACTTCTTTAGCATCTTGGAATGTCAGTTTTTCTTTCTGACTAATGTATTTGAAATAGCAACTTTGCACAATTATGGAAATATGTCTTATCATATAGGTTATCATATAAAAATGTATAAGTTTATTTAATTCTTCTGGGCACTTTGTTAACTGATGAAGGCCTCTGAAAATGACCATTTTATTTATTTTTAAAGATAATTATTTTATATTCATTATTTTTCTTTTATAGATACATGCGGTAAAATATTTTTTTTTAATTTCTGAGGCGATTTTGTTTCATGTATGTACATTCTTTCTAGATTGCATGTACATTATTTTTCATCTAGTCATTTATTCATCCAAGCAGCAACATTTACTAAATGAATGTCTACTCTGTAGTCTCTGTTCTATTAGGCACTAGGAGGAAGACAGCAGTGGCCTTCAAGATGTTCTGAATCTAGGATATAGAAAAGTGAGCAGCAGAGACATAACAAGATATTATATATACCCTGGTCTTACATCATCTGCTCACCATTTCATTTGAACAGTAGTATTTGATTATATCAGCCTATTCTAATAAAACTTCTGTTAAATGGAAAAACTAATTTAGCATAGCATTTACAGAATATGAGAAGAGGAATTGCCATTACACTAGGTATTACATAGCTATGTTATTACATACTGCTCTGTGTGATGGGTATACCAAAGCAAAGCCATGATTTTCCTTTGAGAGTTAATCTGTCAGTACAAGTATTTTACCACTGAGAAAAATAGGTTTGGATCTTTCCCTTTTAAGTAACTCATGACTCTTAGAAAATGTGAATATAACCTTAATATGTTTCCTCTCTATATGCCACAAAATTTGTGTGTGTGGTGGGGGTGAGAGATAGTTACTTCTCAAACTTCAATATGCACAGGAATTGTTTGAGTCACTGGGTAAAAATAGAAGCTTCTGATTGCCTCTCACAACTGCAGCAGGTCATTCTCAGACCACACTGAAAAAACATGTCTCATGAGCTCATAAAGCCTGGATTTGTCCTGCCCCAGATACATTAATAAATAAATAAAATTAAAATAACACTTTTGTTTGATGATCTGGGCACTTTGTTTTTTGGAGCTGCAAGTAGTGGTAACTGCATGGGTAGGAAAGGAAAGAATAGTGAAGGAAAATGAGGAGGGATAGCAGGAAATATGTGACCCACAAAAGGTCTCCTAGCTGGATGGAGGCAGAACCACGTTAGATATCCTAGCCAGAAGTGCACCCAGCTTTAGCAGCAACTCATAAAAAGCATTATCCATTAGTCATAAGGATTTTATGTCTTTATTAGTCATAAAGAATTTTCAGCAATTACCGTCCCTAAATGGCTATAGATTCTTTGTTGTTAGAAAATTTAAAATATCCCAAAGCAAGCCCATCTGAGTTTTGCATTTCAAACCAAATAATAGTTAATGCGAAATATATGGACCCCAGTCAGATTTATGTGAGCACAAGTTGTGTTACAGATTTACATTTCTGGAGTAGACTTTCCGTGTCTTTTTTTAACTTTGTGAACAGTGGGATTTAAAATGCCGAAAAAAAAAAAAAAAAAGCAGAGTAATCATCTATTTCATTTCAAAAGCCTGTATATAATGTGTGTGAAAACTCTTTTGGTACTTATAGACAGCTGGAGCTCCTTGAGGCATAAAAATCATTTTTAAAAACATAGATTTTAAGAGGTAGATTTTCCTTTTATTTTCAGGTTGTTTTCTAGTTACAGAACCTGAATTGCATTGAATCTAATCCATCTTCACTAGTTCTTAATTCAAGTAAAACATGTTTTAGCCTATTTTTTCTCCTTAAAAAAGCTACCTTCTTAGATACACTGCTTTCATACTAAACACCTCTCTAAGGCTAATTACATCTAAACATTAATATACTACTCCTTCTAGTGATCTCTTTCTATAAACAGTCATCCTAAATGAAAATTTACTTTTTTTCCTTTGTTTATTAGAGCTAAGCTTCATCCACAGCTGTGTGTGTTTTAAGTTACTTTTTTTTTATTTTTAAAAACAAACAGATACTTAGCATTAAGTAAAAATGACTTGATACATCCATACTGAAAAATAATGTTTACTCTGTTTGGTCATTTATGAGATTTATACTAGTACTAATGCACACTTCTTGCTGATGAACTTTAAAGGATGTGTGTTGGATCTTAAGTCCAGATTCTATGAGTTATGGAATATATGGTTAACCATATAGCAAATGTTCTCTAATTTAAAAGGAGCTACATCTGGAATCTCTTCTCTAAGCTGCTTCCTCTCTGACTTTGCAGCACCCAGGGCCTCACTGACCTGGATTTCTTGCTGTTCCACATGTGTATCTGGCTGTTTTCTGCTGCAGTAGTTAGGCCCATACATTTCCTGTTTCATCTGTTGACCAGCTACCAGTCTTCTTTGGATTCATATCCTTAATTCCATTCTGTATAAAGTAATTCCTGGAATTTCTACTTTTTATCTCCAAAGATAGAAGTGATCACACTGTTCTTTTTTTCCACTCTGCCCACTATATGTTTCTGTCACTAGCAGCTAACATTCTTTATGGTCACTGTTTACCTTTCTCTCTCCTCCTATACTGTAAGTCACTTAAAAGTAAGAATTACACCTGGTACCTGGGTGGCTCAGTTGGTTCAGCGTCCAACTTGAACTCATGTCACAGTCTCACGGTTCAAGGGTTCAAGCCCCACATCAGGCTCTGTGCTGACAGCTTCAGTTTCTGTGACATCTTCTCTCTGCCCCCTCGACTGCTCATGCTGTCTCTCTCTGTCTGAAAATAAGTAAAATACAAAAAAATTTCTTAAAACAGTAGGAATTATACCTGATTAGGTCTATTTCCATAGCACCTTGAATAGTAATTAAAAAAAATAAACCTGTTAGATAGATGCAGATAATTGATTGATAGAAGAATAAAGAATGTTGAGCAAAATAGACGGAAGAGAATGTTTATTTTCACATGGTAATTATACTGCTCTGAGTGGTACTAGGAGTGTCCAGACAAGTCAGTTCACCTTCTATGTTCAGATGTTATAAATGGTCACTTGAACCATGACATCTTAGCACACTTCCTTTGGTGCCATATGCGATACATTTATCCACAGTGTAGGTAATGCCTCACCCATCTGGGCGACACAGGAACCAGAATTTCTGTAAAGCCCGATGACCCATGCCTTCCTCTGTAATCACTGCAAACCCCCTTTATAAGCAACATCAGACAGACATGGGTAATATTTGTAAGGTGTTCTCCGGAAACAATTAAGGCTGCTAACAGCCTTTAATGCCAAACACCAAAATTTTCATCTTCTCCTACCCTACTTAAGTTTTTCCTGAAAAATGCAAAATATTAACTGTTTGTTTTAGCTTCTTGCACATTTTTTTATAAATTTGTGATTGTGTTCACACAAACATTTGAAACTTTAGAGAGTAACTGTTGTTAAAGTAACCATATCTTCTCTTTCTAAGATGAATTTGCCCTAGTTAAAAAAAGTGGTTTTAAAATACTAGTATCACTCTAGCTTATGTAATTTGTAATTTTTATTTACCCACAAGAAATGTCAAAAACATACAAACTTATGCCTTCTTACTATTATTCATAAAATATAGAATGTATAGAGTTATAGGAAATTGTATTAATGCATTTTTTTAGCATCTGTTGGACTCTGAGTAGATAATTCAGTGAACCACCCCTACATAAAAGACTGTTTCATTGAATTTGCTGCACATTTTTAGCCATGCAGAAAACATGTCCAGCTTAACTTTTGTACTTACAAAGGTTAAGATTTTAAGTGCCTTGTAGTTCCCTCAGTTCCCATTATCTTGTGACTATTACCACAGTGATTTTATAGTTTTTGATACTGTTGAAAGTGAAAGACATAATCTGAATTAATTGAAAATAACGACTTGCTATTGTCATGAAAAAAAATACTCAAAGTTTAGAATCTCTGGTTTTACAATTTAACTTGATCACGTTGATGGCAAACTTACTCTGGTTCCCTCTTCATACCTCCCCACATGACCATCTAGCCTGCCTCTGGGCTGTCTCTTCCCATTTCTGACTCATAGGAGAGAAGAAGGGTAATACTCTGACTTCCACTCAACTTTCAGAGTTTCTTACTGTAGCTTTTCTCTTATATTGCTTGACATGCTCCTCACTATTCCTGTGATTGTGAATCCATCTTAACCAAAGGTGTTAAACCTGGCTATGGAAAATGCTGTTTATGAATTAGAATCAGCCATGGCCTCAATGTAACAATTGTTCCTCAGAGGGCAAGGGCAGAGAGGGTCTGCAGGAAGCCTGTCCTGAGTCCTGAGAGGTGAGAAATGCAGAGAAGCAGGGGGAAAAGTAAGAGTTTGAGCTAAAGGTGTGATTGTCTCTTCATGTTTATCTTCTGGGAACCGGTGGAATTACTGTTTGGATTGGGCTGAAGGAATCCCTTATTTTCACTGTAGACACTGAACAAATTTGTTCTGCCCCAGTGCCTCACTGAAAACCCCCTTGTTTTGAAAATGTGACCAAGTACCGAGCCACCTAACCTGATTCTGAAAGCTTTATTTTCTTGAGACAGTAATTAATTTGGAACCATTTCAGTTTGAGGGACGTTGTTGTTTAAAACTAACTGAATGTGGTTAGACCTAAGTGCAGAAAAAAAGTCACTGTATTCACCTATACTTAGGTTACAAGTGAGTCTCATTAGCCATAGTATCTTGTATTAGCTTCAAGTTAATCTCACAATTAGCACTGTGTGCTATTACAGTTGCCTTACATATATTGACTATGTATTTCCAGGTAATTGATATTGTCTTATCCCCATTATTCAGATGGGGAAATCTAGGCACAGAAAGGGAAGTTGTCCAAATTTACTGAAATAGTAAGTAGCATGGTTGGGATGTAAACACGGGCAACTTGTGTGAGGCCAGCGCTAAACCGTTCATATCCTCTGTACTATCCTTTCTTTGAACCTTTGGAAGTTCTCTTTTCCTTTTTTTTGAAGGATGGGCACTGCTAGTGGGCATGGGGGAGTCTACCATTTTCTTAAGGCCTTATAAAATAATTGTTGTATCCTATAAAATTTATATTTTCCCAGAAGCAAGCAAACACCTCTAGCCTAGGGCAGTAGTTGTCAAAATCCAACTACATAAAAATTACCTGGAGAGCTGTTTAACATGGTCCTCATCCTTAGACTTTCTAAATCAGTAGATCAGAGTTGGGACCTAGGGCACTACATAGTGAGCAGACACCCCAGGTGGATTCTGGTAGTGTCGATCCTGAGAAAAAAGGAGTAATCACAATCTAGTGTGAGAGACATACCCTCTCTTATATGTGCCCTTTCACTCTTAGAAACAACTGAAATAAATTCAAATATCAGGGAACAGTATATTGTTCTTCAAAATGAGACATCGATGTGAAACATTTTAAAATACTGAATGGCATCAAGACATCACAAATCCAAGACCGAACCACCTAAACTGCTTTGGTGATGTTTTATTATTAACTTGCCTATATCAGTGTATGCCATGAGTAGAATCCCCATTCTTCCATGAACTAGATATAGTAATGCTTAATTGTTTTCAAAGGATTTTTGTCTGTAACATGAAGCCTTCAATAATTAAGTCATAATTAAATAGTAAAAGAATTATAAAAATATCCACATCCTGTAAGATGAGGCTTTTAATGATTTATTATTAAATCCTCAGCTGGGTCTTAGGAGTCTTTAAGGAAGAAATATTTATTTTCCATGCAACCAGAATATAATGAAAACATCAAAAAGCCATTTACATTTTAATTATTAAAAGTGAATTTAGCATATTCACTGTTTTTGAGGATGATGTTAAGGAAGTTATTCCAGACAGAGAGAACAGAATGAATAAAATCACAAGGGAACTGGAGGGAACACAAGGTCCAGCAGGGACCAGTCTTTACTGAAGAGATGGGGCTATGTAGGGGGAATAGAAGGGTAAAAGTCTGCAAAAGTAAGGAGACACCAGAATGTGAAAATACATTAGTGTCAAACGAGGTGGCACTTGATGGTTATTGAAAGGTTTTCAGCAGGGTATTGACACTGTCAGAACTAGAGTTCAGTAAGATGAGCTGTCAGTGGGATGTGTTATGAGTACCCAACACAACGCCGAGTAGTTAGGAGACAGTAAAGTTTCATCGAGTGAACATTGTGCTGAATGCAGAGGCAAGCCTAGAAGCAGGCACACCACTTAGGAGGCTTTTATAGCTAACTGCCCAAGGAGAACCTGAATTACACTGGCAGATTTTGAAATAAAAATAAGAGATTAAATTGTAAGAGGGCTTGAGGGCACAGCACTGACAATTGATTGAATTGTGTGTTAGGGGAGAGGAGGAAGAACAAAAAAAAAGAAATATTAAATTCCAAAGTTTTGAGCTTGAGTGAGATTTTGGTACCATTTATAGAAATATAGAGGTCAGGAAAAGGACTTGGTATTGTTGGAAAATGCTGAATATATTTTGGGTCTTTTTTTTTTTTTTTGAGAGTGAGAGGAAAGAGAGAGAGAGCAAAAGCAGGGGGGAGAGACACACACAGAGAGAGAGAGAGAGAGAGAGAGAGAGAGAGAGAGAGAATCCCAAGCAAGCTCCACATTCAGCAGGGAGAGAGAGAGAATCCCAAGCAAGCTCCACATTCAGCAGGGACCCCCATGTGGGGCTCAATCCCATGACCCTGGGATCGTGACCTGAGCTGAAATCAAGAATCAGATGCTCAACCAACTGAGCCACCCAGGTGCCACCTATATTTTGGGTTTTAATGTTTGATTTACTTGGAGAAAATACTAATTGTGTCCAGCATGAAGTTGAAAGTGTGTTAGTTTGCTGCTCTCTACAGACATTGGAAGTATATTTAGTGGGCATCACTGACATGTGACATTTCTTATTGCTATTGATCATTTGTGAGTCACGTGACCACACCTAGTGGAATCAGAGGTAAGGTAGTATCCACTTAGAGTTGAAATAGCTATTTGAGGGGACAGATGGGGACTCTAAAATGAAGTACTTCCCACAAATGGTGAAACTTCTGTTTCTTCTAATTCCATCTCCATCAAAAGAGTTTATAAGACAGTAGCTCACCCAGGAGCACCATTGTGCAGCACCCTTGGGAAAAAAAAGAACTGAACTTTGAGCTTCTGAATAAGTGTAGCCATTCTATATTAACACCTTTTCAGGGCATTCATTTTCATACCATAAGTCAGTTCCATTTTCTCCATGTATTTCTTTTTAATGTTGTTATTGCTGTGGCTGCTGCTGTTTTCCCCAGAATTGATATAGTTAATTAAAATAGTAGCTATTTCAGTCTAACGTTGGTGTACTTAGTATAGGTTGTTTTATTTTGTTGTGATTTTTGCTTCTTAAAGAAACAATAAAGATCTCATTTTTTCCGCAAATGGGCTCTCAAATTTCTTGTATCTATTATATATTCAATGCTTCAGTAGTTTTGAAGTATTTGTCCTGAGTTCATAATACATCGTCTATATTTTCATTTCTCAGATTTAAAAAACTGTGTTAAACCCAGTTCTCCTTAGTTTATTACTATCATTAGTGCTGTTAAGAGATACAGTGCTGAATTTCAGATATAGATGTCAATTTTTCTATCTAGTTTTCCTAGCAGGAGCCCAACCTAAACCAGTATTTTTACATAACAGCAGCTTTCAAGAAGCTCTTAAACTGAAATGTGATTGTCTTGCAAAAAAAATATTTAATATTTTAATATTACCAGTGGATCTTAGCTTTCCTTTTCTTAAGAGCATTAACCCAGATTTGGACAGATGTATATAAATGTTGAAAGAAAAGCACATTATCTAATATTTTTTTCAGAATATTTTCCTTACTTTCAGATCTGCTGTAGATAAACTAGTATTTATTGGGCAGTTACTCTTTTCAGAGAGCTATTTGGGCAATCAATAAGTTTTGTGTGCTCATGTAGAGGTTACTTAAGTAGATAAAACATTTTAAAATTATGTGGAAATTTCTACTTCATTGGATGGACATTTGAGAAGGGAAGAGCTGTTGTTTTAATTCAGTGAACAACTAAACCTGTAACTATGTGCTTGGGAAGAGCGGAGAATTTACCGTGTGAGTTCCAGCCCACATGGGACTTTTTTGAAAGGTACTCTGTTCAGCTTTCACAGACTTAGAGAAAAACATCTTCTAAAGTGACCCCCAACTCCGTGTAAATTAATACATTCATTCACTTAGTATATTCATTGAGTATTTTCCATGTGCCAACTGCTATTCTAGATGCTCCCTTCTCCAGGAAGCTTTCTTTAACTCCACCCCTCACCTCAGACTAAATGTGGTTCTTCTATATGTTCTTACAACATTTTGTTCTTTTCTTACCTAGCACTTGTCACAGCTTATAACTAAAGACTTTATAGGAGATCATTTTTTAGTAGGTAAGCTGCATGAGCCTGGGGCACTCACTATCTGTTGGTTCAGTTGTATTCTCACCAGTCCTCATGACTAAATCTTTAATAAATGAAAATAGATTTGTGATTTGTTGTCATAATCAATATCCTGAATAAAAGTTCTGTTTTCTTTTTTAAAAGTTTTTATTACTTAAGTATGGTTGACCTACCATGCAGTAGTAGGTTTAGATGCACAGCATAGTGATTTGAACAGTTCCATGCATTACACAGTGTTCACCATGATAAGGGTAGCCACCGTCTGTCACCATATGACGTTATTACAATATTACTGACTATATTCGCTGTACTTTTTATCTCCATGACTTATTTATTTTATAACTGGAAGTTTGTGCCTCTTAATCTCCTTCATCTATTTTACCCATTCCCTTACCCACTCCCCTCTAGTAACTGTCAGTTTGTTTTCTGTATTTATGAATCTGATTTTATGTAATTATTTGTTTTGTTTTTCAGATATCATCTATGAGTGAAATTATATGGTGTTTGTCTTTCTCTGACTGACTTATCACTTGGCATAATACCCTCTAGGTCCATCAATGTTGTTGCAAATGACAAGATCTCATTCTTTTTTTGGCCAAGTAGTATTCCATTGTATTTGTATACCACACCTCCTTTATCCATTAATCTCTCAATGGTCACTTTGATTGCATAAGCAGTTATATTGTATGGTAAGCAATATGGTTTTCAAGATCAGCAATTCTCTATTCAACTGGCCACTGTCACTTTGAATACTTAGTGACAATGAAAATAAAGCAGCCTCTTAGGATTGTTGTAAGGATTATATGATGGATGCTTAGTTACATGGTGGCTCTACCACAAGTGACTAATAAATGTAGACTCTCACATATTTAACATATATTTGAGAGGTGTAGCCATGACTTTAAACAGTCTCCCAATGTCTTCTTCATCTGTTTCCATAGCAAGAGGATTAGTGGCTAAGTAATTTTTACCTCAGATAGTTTGATGCTATCTAAGATTCTGTATATTCTGTATAAAAATATGCTCTTTTAGGCTATATTTCCCAACCTCCCATTCCTCTAGCTATGGCCATGTGACTCACAAATGGCCACATGCGTATAAGCAAGTGTCACATGGTGTTTCTGGGAACTTTCTTAAGATACAGCACACACATGCTCTCTTTATCCCTTTCTCCATTTTGGTGCTGAGAACTCAGATTGTGCCATCTTGGACAATAAGATCAAGGTTACATACAGTGGCAATAATTTAAAAGGTTCCTGGGACCCTGATGTATCAGCCCCTTATGCCTAGTCACATGTTTACACAAGGGAGAAGCCAACTTCTTTCTTACTTAAGCTACTGTTTGGGCTTTTGTCACTCACAACTGAACCAAATCATACCTAATACAAGCCTGCAAATAACATGTTCAGTATTCGATCCAAGCAGAATATATTAATAGTGTGATCATAATATTTAAATGTTACATATAAATGCAAAGAAATTCATTTAAAATGAGAGTTACAGAGCAGATAAGTTTTCAGATTGCTATGGTAAATGAAAGAGGCCTTTTAGGTGGATAGGCATAGTGCAAGGATTACCTTTTTGTCCAGCCTCACAAGACCTCTCACTATCCCCAAGCATAGTGGATGCTTTACCGTGTGCTCTACCTCTCTTCCTGTCTCTTGAGTCTGAGATGACCTTTCAGTCCCGGTATGTGAGGTTGGGCAGGCCACTTGACATCTCTAAGCCTTGGTTTCCTATTTCCAGTATTAATTGATATTCTCTTAATGTCCATGCCAAGACATTTGTCCCTTCATCATTTATGATTATTCTGCTTTGTTTTGCAGTTAGTTGTTTGTATGTCTTACTCTTTCAATTATATGTGACAGGTGCAAAAATCTTTTCTGTCCTTACATTTCCCGCTGTATATGTCATTATGTTTGGAGATTACAGACATGCGAGAAATAATGGATGAATTAAATCTGTTTAATGATTATATAGAGGCATAAATACACATGTGATAATTATCAGAAATACAGCTGGAAAAATAAGCTGCAATGACCTCATAGAAATTTGTTCCTGCCAAAGTGAAAAACGTACCTGTTTTAATTTGGTAGAAGGAAAATGCCACTTAAAGTTTGAAAATGGTGAAGTGATTTAACAAAGGAAAAAAATCTATAGTTCAAGCTACAAAAAAAAGTGCAATTTCATTCGTTACAAATGATACAATCCGTATATTTTTAAAAGATTTCCTAATTACTAACATTTGTTCAGCAAAACGTTCATTTTAAAATAATGAGGTATAAAAATACAAAATAAAATAAAATAAAATAAAATAAAATAAAATAAAATAAAATAATGAGGAATAGTCTATTTTCTTCCTCATGCATTTAATGTTTTGCTCTACAGTATTGTTTGCTAGTGGCAAAACTGTGTTTCTTTGAAAACATGTAAAATGTTATTTTTCCATGTTATTAAGAAGTTGCTATTGCTGTGTGGGGAGTAGAATTTTTTCTGTGGTGGTTTTTATTCTTTGTGTATTCTTCTCCTTACTTCTGAGGGAGCAGAGATGACCAAAATTCCCCCATCATCTTTCCCTGTTGGCCCATCCAGAAGACTAGAATTGTCCAATTTAGTTCTTAAGGCGAATATAAAGTACAAATGAAATAGTGCATCATGTGCATAAAAGGACCTTAAAAAGTAAAATTAAAGAAATAGAATCTAATGTGCCTAATCAATGTGACTTAAAGAATCATTTTGTCCTTTTAATGTTTTTCCACATTTGTAAATGAAAATTCAATTTTCCTCTTCCCTGGAAAAAATAGTAAGGAGTGCAAACAATCATCAAATGCTGAAGGATGCTAGATGCATAAGGGATAACATCATCTTTAATACTCAGACAACCCTGTGCGTTAGATAACACCTCATTACCATTGCGTGGGTGAAGAAATTCTGGTTACAAAGGTTGACCTCAAATATTTCAGAATTTGTCTGTTCATCAAAGTATTCAAAATGCTAAAAACAGTTTAGTGCATTCTACCTTCCATATATTATTAAAATATAATTAGATATTTAAGTTTATTACCCATAACTCCCATAGAAATATAATGCAAATTACAACTTGATCCTCACTATATAAATACATAAACAAGTGGAAGAATGAAAACATATTGATTGCTTCCTCTAGGGTGATTTCACTATAGACTTCAATGAATCTTTTGTATCCGGTGACATTTTAAGAGAGCCTGGATTACTGCTAGTGTGTGTCTGATTTTGAATTCACATTGAAAACTTACTTTCAGCATGTCTGCAATTAGATAATCTGGTTAGCCCACTTTAACAGCTACCTTCAGGTCTAGAGTAACAATTTAATCATATGGAGAAACAACCAACCACTGTTTAATTTGTCTATTTATACAAAATTTTGAATCATGAAGTTAAGTTCTCAAAGAAAGCCATGAAATGTAAGTCCATTTTGTTACTGTTCAAAGCATATGCTGTTGTATTCCAATAGGACAATGCAATTTAACTCCTGAAATATATTTATTTAATTTAATTTTGAGACACAGATTTAATATTGTGCTAATTGAGACAAAGAAAAGCCAGAAGAACACAAAGAATATAAAAGCTAAGTCATTACTTGATAATAGCTACTGCATCTGTGTCCCAGAGCTTTCCAGTCTCTCCATTTAGCCCTCTTATTGCTTTTTTTTTGGTTAATTAATTCATATTGCACAATGCTAGAAAATAATATCCTGGAAAACTTGCCATCTTTTGTGCTACAGCATATGTTTGCTTTGTAGACTTTTTTCTTCAGTACATAAAATTGAAGATTATCATGGTATTCTGCTTCCCACAAGTACTTTTTAAGCTTTTATTATGTGATATTTGGTTTTGTCTTGATGTTTCATTGATCCCATGTCAGCTTTTAAAATTTCAGGACACTTGCTGTCACTACCAATAATATCTTCATAAATGGAAAAGTGTTCCCATAGCAAAACTTGGAGATTCTTCCATTGACATTGTAGTTATTTGCATGCTACAATAATACAATGAATTAAGAAAAATTAGAGTTTAGAGGACACGTGTAGGGTTTTGG
This sequence comes from Prionailurus bengalensis, assembly GCF_016509475.1. Lineage (NCBI taxonomy): Eukaryota > Metazoa > Chordata > Mammalia > Carnivora > Felidae > Prionailurus > Prionailurus bengalensis. The sequence continues at coordinate 148,047,244 of NC_057343.1, read as the reverse complement.
AGGGGGCAGGTAAGGCATTCTTGTCTGCCTGCTAATCCTTCACTGACCTGGATAGGAATGCTGGCATCAGGGACCTGACAGTTTTAGATAAGACTATCCTTAAAGTAATTGGGTATCCCATTTTTATTTTTGTTTATATTTATACTGTTGTCATATTGATTCACTCAGCACTGTCCTGAGTCACATTCATTTTGAAGTCCACTCAGTGAGATGATTGAAGTACAGAAGAGCATTCATGTGAGCCCAATGGAAATTCCTCCCACATAAGAGCTATTGCCACCTACAGGAATTTAAGAAGGTCCAGTCTTGCCCTCAGCCTCTTCCTCCCCTCTCCCGTTATAGCATACTCACTGTGCCCCTGTGCTTATGCATCAAGGACTTTTTTTTTTCTTTTTGGTAGCACCTCACGATTCTTTGAAAAATATAGATTAGCAAAGTGACCGTATTTTCATTATTTCTATTGTACTTTTATTGGTGCTAGCATTCCTACTTATGAACTGACATAATTTTCTCTTTTTTTCCTCTTTTTTCTTCTCTAACATCATTCGTGGTTTCTCTGTTTTTCTCCTCCTTCCCTCCCTCCGTCCCTCCCTCTCTCCCTTCCACAATTTTATTGAAACTCTTCAGAATGATGGGCTTTTTATAAACAAAAACTCCTTTAATTTTTGCCTTAGCCGTGCAAAGTAACATGGCAAAAATCTAAAGACAAAAATCTAAAATTCAGAGCATATGAATTAAAATCAATCCTTCAGACCTTAAAACTCTACTTCTGAGGATTTTACACTCCCTTTATATATACTATTCTGTTGAACTTAATATATGGCTGAAGTCTTTAAACGAAATAGCCACAGTTCATTTCACTTATGAATGTGAAGCTATGAATGTCAGAGCATATGAAGAAAGTCTAGTCACAGCAAGTACCAAGAAAGATGAGTACACTATAGTGAAAGCCCTTTAGAAACAGGTGGAAATACAGAGGAAACTGTGATTCTAGGCAGGACTCTCGGAACAGCCAACAGATTACACCCATGATGGTGTATTGCTTCTGTTGCATGCTGTTTAGTGAATTAGGTGTTTCAGTTTGATTGGAAGCTTTACCAGGTGCAAGGAGTCAGAAAGAGATTATAGTTTTGTGTCTATTCACATGTGTTTTTTCCCCCATCTCTTTTCAAAGAAGATGGTTAAATTAATTGAACATATGTCAAAGGCTGGCCAGCATTCAGAATAATGAAGGACAGTTGAGAAAACCACTTACTTGGAGCTTCAGAATTAAATATTTGGTTAGCTAATAAAAATTGATTAAAAAAAACATTTAAATTCTGTTTCTTGGATGAACCCCACCTGTAAAGCATCATTGGTACTTCTGATTTTCTTTGTTTGTTTTATTTCTTTGTTTAAATAAGAATAACCAGTTAAACAAGAATAAAAACCTAGATATTAATACCTTAGGTAAACGTACTATTAATGATTTTCCTCAGTATTATCCCTTGTTTTCAGTAATTTGCCTTTCCTTGGTTTTTCAAAGCTTTTTCATGTTTTCATGGGCAAAAAAACCCTCTCCTTTCCCAGTTCCATTTTGGCAATTATTTTTAATTAAATTACATAGTTAAAATAACAAGCACAACTTGAAAAAAACAAGTTGGAGAACAAACACCACTGACTCATGGTTGGTGGACAGTTCAGCTGGCAAGAATGAAGGCGGTGGGCCTGACGGAGAGCAGCCCAAAGTGCCAGGATGTGTACAATAGTGAGCGTGTTTAATGGTGGGATGAAGAATGTCAGTTGATTGGGTTGTTGGTGATAAAAATGAGGTTGTGTCAGAGAAATCTCTTATAGAACTAGGACCAGCCATGTCAAACTATAAACTCTGCCCTGTTGGGTCTGAGTTGCTCCCCTCATGGGGAAATACCTCAGAAGCCTTCCTCCTGAGGTGCATTCATGATACTTCCTACCAGGAGGTCTCCACAGAAGATGTTAAAGATGCATTCAGTAGAATACATTAATGAGAAAATTTGAAAGAACAGGGAGCTCCAATTCCTTGTCATTTTTAACTAGAAGCTTCTAGTGATAATGTTCCTGTGTTTTGTTTTTTGTTTTGTTTTGTTTTGTTTTGATCCCTGCAGGGACAGTCTTTACAATCCAAATATTTAAAACTGCCTGGGAGGCTCAAGTCCTTTCTGCTATCACCCAGATATGGTTATATCTTCTTTGTGCCTGAGACTAACTTATATTCCAAGTTCCCATCCAAAAGCTCTTCTAGGAGGGTTGTCTTTACTGTGAACTATGAGAACATGGTTCAGTGAGGTTGATTATGAACAATATTGTGGCTAGAAAAAAAATCTCATTTAGAAGTATAAAAGTTTAAATACTATCAGTGCAAAATCATTATCTGGACATTTCTTTTTTTTAATATATTTATTTTTGAGAGAGAGAACACCCAAGCAGGGCAGGGGTGAAGAGAGGGGGTCAGAGGATCCAGAATGGGCTCTGTGCTGACAGCAGCAAGCCTGATGTGGAAATTGAACTCATGAACTGCGAGATGATGACCTGAGGCAAAGTCAGACTCTGAACCCACTGAGCCACCCAGGTGCCCCCTGGAAGTTTCAAATAAATACCTGTACTTACATACGTCCAGATACTTAGCGTTAGGAAAAAGCGCTAATTGAATATATGGTTTGTTTTTTTTTGTTTTTTTTTTTTTTTTTGCATTACCACCAGGGGAGGAGTGCTAGTACAGAAAATAAAATCTCCGTTAAGATGAAAGTATTATGAATATGACAATTTACAATTTTTAGGTGCTCTAATTTTTCCAATTACACATTTTCTTGATAATAATCATGTGAAAAATAATGTTTTTAACTCAATAAAAGGACCTCTGATGTTCAAGTGAAATACTCATTTCTTGTAATTGAAAGATGGTTATAGGGTGATGGTTCTTTATTTAAGAAATGTGTTCTTCTTTGCATAAATCCTGAATCTTAGTGGTTTAACACAACAGTTGCTCACGCAAAAGCAGCTGTGGGATGAGGCACTATCCTTGCAGTCACGGCCTCAGCATTCAGGATGCTTTTTCCTTATGTTGGGGACCAGATGGCATGTTTGGTGGGCTCTTCTGTCCTCACCAAAACCGCATTGCAAATTTCAGGATTATGTAGCTTGATCTGTTGATTGCCCTTCATTTTTATTTTGGTAACTAAATAAATAAGAAGCCACAAAAAAAAAAAAAGGAAATGTGTTTTTCTTTTAGTTTAAGCCGAATGTATGCATCTAATATACACTAACAGCAAATTCCTCACGTTATATTTTTAGCAATTCTAATGATGGAAGGTATACAAGTCTCATCCTATCTAGCAGATCCTTTTATTAATTAATCTTTTACCTGATGCTTTTATTATTTATATGGTAATCTATAACCCTCATTAAAAAAGAAATGTATTTCAAAATTTCTCTTCACTTAGTCATTAATTTAAACAAAGTACCTTATTTTATGCAATTTATGAAAACAATGGTGTATATATAATGATTTCTATAAAATATTATTATTCAATGTCTTATATTTCTATAATATATAATATATGTAATAATATGTAATATTTTATATATATTATATACATATTATATTTATTTACATATATTACATATATAACATGTATATATATATTACAAATATATTTCTATAATATGCTATTTAATCTTTAAGTCTGCATTTTTATGTAGCAACTCACAAACCACTGCTTGTGTATATGTGCCTCAATAATCATGAAGTAAATGACCACTAAGTGTTTGATTTTTAACATGATTTTCCTTTAAAAAAAATTTTTTTTAACGTTTATCTATTTTTGAGAGACAGAGCATGAGGAGGGAACGGGCAGGGGGTGAGGGGGACACAGAATCTGAAGCAGGCTCCAGGTTCTGAGCTGTCAGCCCAAAGCCCAATGCAGGGCTGCAACCCACAGACCACAAGATCGTGACCCCAGGGGAAATCAGACGCTTAACTGACTGAGCCATGCATGTGCCCCTAACGTGATTTTCCTAAGAATAAGCTATGAATCAGACATTTATTTTTCTTGCTAATTGATCTTAAATTAATTAAATAAGGAGACCATTAAATTGAGTTGGCTTTTTTGTCTTAGCAGCCTACAGAAGCAAACCAGAACCTAAGCCTGAAATGCCTCAAGGTTAAGAAATCGAAACCTAAAGACAACCAATCATAAACAGCTAGGTAGCCTTTCCCAAATAATGCAGCTTGTTGAGCTCTTGACAATCAAATAATTTCCTTGCTTTGTTTCCACTTCTTCCCCATAAAAGTCTTTCCTCTAACACTTGTTGACAGACCACTCCTAACCACTTCTGGATTGGTGCTCCCCTATTTGCGTTGATTTTCATTCAAATAAACTCTTAAAATTTTTAATAAGCCTCAGTTTACCTTGGCAAATGCTTCCTAAAGTTTAAGAAAGAAATTCTCCTACGCTTCCCAACCATTACAACATTGAAAAAACCGAATGCTTCTTTTTCAATTAAATAAAATTAGAAAGTAATTCCCTTTTGCAAACTGTATTAGTTCGCATTTTATGTTTGGATTATTGTTTTGTAGTGATTCCAGCCACTAGTCAGACCCACACTTGAATGTACTATGTAAGTATATCACAACTTCTGGTAACAAGCTTGAGGTAGAGAAAAACAATTAGCTATTCATAAAGGTACCCTAAAAGCCAATTGCTTACTTAATACTAGCTTTTGCCTAAATTACAACCATAAATAATTTTAAGTATGTTATTGTATAATAAATATGTTTGAAATGCGTATGTACTCTATTTTATACTAGGCAGTGAGTCTCAGACAATACTTTTGTATATATGCAGTCCTATTACACCAGATGCCCATATGTAGTCATTTTCCTTGAGAAAAGAGTAAATGGGAGGAAACAATGATTCCTTTCCCCACTTAGGATATCATTTGCCAGCACTGATTTGAGGATGAATCTGTTAGCATTGTTACCCATTCTGTCCTTTCCTTACCATTCTTCTTCCCTTATAGAAACCCAGCCTGGTAGAGCTGATGTGTAACTGTCATTTCTCCCTTCCTATGTTGACTTAGACAAGTGAATTATTGGACAGTGCATGATATTATGGTGTATATGTGTGTTTTTAAATTTACATAAATGATATTGTGTATACTTCATTGTTCTTCACACATTCTTATGTTTTTTAGATAGCCATGGGTAAATCCAGTTCACTTCTGACTCTTAGAAGGTATGCCTGTGTATGTGTGTGCAAGAGTACACACACACACTTGCATGCACACACACATACGTTTTAAATTTTAAATCTCTTACACTTCTAGGGGCATTCACTTAAGCTGCCTTCTTTGCTAAGATAAAAAAAAATCTACAATAAATAGGTGTATGCATTTCTCACTGAGCACTTAGGCAACAATTTTTTCAGGAAATAATACTCAGAAATAGATTGCTTAATTTTGCTAACAACGAACAGATTGAAATAACTATCCCAGTTTGTACCTTCACTATCAGCAGAGGAATACTTCACCAATACTTGATATTATCTAACATTTTTGTTTTGTCATTCTGTCGGCTATAAATTACTATCTTTTTTTAATTTGCATTTGTTTAATTAAGAGTGAGAGTTTAACTATTGGTATTTTATTTTCTCTGAATTGCCTTGTAATATCCTTTGCTCCATTTTCTATTGACTTCTTCATCATGTGTATGTATGTGTTGGTAAAAACCATTATTTTAGATCAGTACTTCTCAGTTGAACGTGAAGGTCACATATTCCTTGTGGAGTCAGGGGTCCCCAAGTGCCCATTCAGGAGGTTCACAGGTCAACACTAGTTCCATAATAATTCTAAGACTTTCTTGGCCATTTTCACTGTGTTAATATTTGCACTGATGCCACAAAACAATGGTGAGTAAAACTGTTGGTGCCTTAGCACAAATCAAGACAGTAGCACCAAACTATACAAGTAGTCATTGTATCCATCTCCATCGTGCTAAAGGAAAAAAAAATTTGTAATCAGTTCATTTAAGAATGTCCTTGATGAATCATTAATGATCATTAATTTTATTAAATGCCAATCCTTGCCATGTCTTTAATATTCTGCACAATGAAATGGAAATTACACAGAAAGCACTTCTGCTGAGTAGTGAAGTATGATGATTATCTCAAGAAAAAGCACTCGGGAGAGTGTGACTTGCAAGCTGAGCTCCCCCATTTTTTTAAATCATGTTTACTTTAAGGAACAATTGACAGACACTGACTATTGACATCTGTATATTTGGCAGCATTGCTGTGAAAATGAACACAATAATCCATCAACATTAAGGGAAATAGCTGACAATATTTGTTGCTAGCGATAAAATTTGAAATTTCAAGTGAAAATTAGAATTTTGCAGAAAATATAACCACCAGTGTGAGCTTGATAGCTTCTAATACAGACTTTTCTGGTAAAATTTGTGGTGTTATTAATGAATGTAACATTTTGATATTATATAATAAATGTGTCATCATTTAGAAACTCTTCATATTTCAATGAGCCCATATTTCCCAAATGTCCAATACATGATGGCACAAAACCATACATAGATAAAAGATCTATTCAAAGTGCAAGATAAACCTATGGATTTTAACATTATGAATATGAAAAGTTCACTGGTAGCTTTCACATTCCACACTACAACTAGAATTTAAACTTTGCTTATCAAGTTTTGATATGGTAGCAAAGAGGAATATACATATTATCTGGAAAGATTATTAAAATACTCCTTCCTTTTACAATTACATATCATTGGAGCCTGCATTTTCTTCATATACTTCAGCCAAAAATATTTTGTAATAGAGTAAACAGAGATGCAAATATGAGAACCTACTTGTTTTCTCTTAAGACAGATACTCAAGAGATTCATACAAACGTAAAATAACCTTTCAATACATTTTTGGTTTGGGACAATATAATTATTTTTTATAAAAATATATTGTTAATGTTAAAATGTAATTAGTTTATTATTGTTATTTTGAAATTAAGTATTTTTAAATTTGTCAGTTTTAATTTCAAAAAGAATAAGTATATATATAATATGCTATGTATATTTCTACATTATTATATATATATACTCTATATATATACACATGCACATATATATAATATACTATGTACATTTCTATATTACTATACACACACACACACACACACACACACACACATGTTCCAAAACGCCGTGTGTGAGTTTATTTGCTCTTTGAGCCCTTCAGTAATTTTTAAGAATAAAGGAATCCTGGGACATCTGGGTGGCGACAATTGAGGCAGCTCTCAGTGCAGAGGCTGCTTGGGATTCTCTCTTCCTCTCTCTGCCCCTTCCCAGCTCTCTCTCTGTCTCTCTCAAAATAAAAAAAAAAAAAAAAAAATTAAAGAAAAATAAAGTAAAGGAGTTTGAGACCTAAAAGTTTGAGAACTAGTATACTAAATAATCTCCTGTCAGCTTTTGACATTACAGATTTCTCCTCCCAAGCTGTCACTTTTCTATTAACTTTACCCATAAGGTACTTGGTTGAATAGAAACCTTGAATTTTTTTTTGGAGGCAATTTCATTTCTCCCATTTCATTTTGTGCTTTTCTGGTCTTCTTCAGAACAGCTTCTTCAACTCTGAAGTCACAAAAATATGTTTGTACCTTTTCTTTCATTAGATAAATAGTGTTACTTTTCACATTTGGTCTTCAGTACATACCAATCCCACTTTGTTTTCCTCTATATAAAGAATCAATTTTCCCAACATGCCCTTTCCCCCTGACTTGTAATGCTGGCTCAAGTGTGAATATATATCCAGGCCTCTTCCTGGACCCCTGTTCCAATGCCAGTTAGGTATTTTTCTGTGTCTAAGTTAGTATCACATTATTTTTTTGATTAAATGGTTTTCCAATGTCTTAATATATGGCACATTTCCCCCTTTTTTACATCATCTCCAAGATTACTTTAAGTATGATGGAAATTTTTCTCTGTATAATTTAAAATAAAAGTATAGATTTTTGGAATAAATTTATCATGACACAAAATAGTATCCTTTCAGATTTTGATAAAAACTTCACAGAATTTACAAACAAAATTAAGAAAACAAATGTATTATGTTGTCCATTAAAATATATACTGGTCTTCCATTATGTCTTTTGGTTAAAATATATTTTCTACAAGGTCATATTAGTTGTTTATTAATACTTTCTAGATATTTTCTAGAATCACTTAATCTCTAGATATTTTCAAATTACTTTCCCTATTGTAAATAACACCTTATTATCAATCATATGCTTTCTTTAACTGTAATTATATTTTGAATGGGTAAGACATCACATATTTCAAGTTTCAGAAGACACAAAAGAGTATGTACAGTACTGTCCAAATATTTCTTCCCTCTTCTTTGACCCAGCTGTTTACCTCCTGTTAGAGAAACCATTGTTAACCAGTTTTTGTTTTTGTTTTGTTTTGGCTTTCAGAGACATGACAATCCTGTACAAGAAAATATGTATATGTATTCTTTGCCCTTTACAGTAGTATAAACAAAAGTATGCAGGACACATTGTTATGGTGCCAACATCTTAGTGCTCTTTCCATACAATTTCCAGATAATTGCAGATATTCTTCTTTGATACCACACCAAAACTGGACAAGCAGTAATTTCTTAAATCCTATGCTAAAGTCTCTCTCCTTCTCTCTTTCTCGCCCTCTCCCTCTCCTCCTCTCTTCTTCCCTCCTTCTTGTTCTTTTGCTTTACAACTGAAGAGTATTCCATTTTCTGGACTTTTCCATAATGAAATGACTTAGACCCCTGTTGATAGACATTTTAAATTGTTTGAAATGGTGCTCTGCATATACAGCACTGCAGGGAACAACTTTGTACCCACATCAATTTGCCTATGTGTGATTATACTCGTAGGCTGCATTCCTAGAATGAAATCTCTGAGTTTAAGAAAATGTGCATTTGTCATTCACTTCATGTCACTAAATTCATAAAAGTCCTTCCTAAAAGACTGTCATTTATACTCCCACCAGGAATGTGCAAGCTTGCCAAGTTCTTTACACTTCAGTGAATACTGTGTAATATTGTGGGAATTATAGTATCATATAGATTTAATTTAATTTGTATTATGAGTAACAGTAGGTATCTTTTCATATGTGTAAGATCTATATATATTTCTTTTGAAGTCAACTAACAAAATCCTGTATACATGTTTTATCTACTGGGTTGTTTGTGTTTTGTCTGTTAATATGTAAGATCTCCTGATTTCTTTGATTAATCTATTCTTTGCTATGATGTGATTAGAAAATAGTAATTCCAACTGTCATTTGTATTTTACTTTATTTTGCTTTTTATCTTAAAGAAATTTTTATTTTAACATTTTTAAGATTAGCGCCATGATTAGAAAGTCATTTTCATCTCTGAGATTATTTTTAATTTTATATTCTCCTCTGGTCCTTTGGTGGTTTGTTTGTTTGTTTGTTTTTCATTTAAGTGTTTAATTTACCTGGAATTTACTCTGGGATAAAAGGAAAAATATTGATCTAAATTTACTTACTTAACATATCTACCAAATTATCACAGTCCAGTTGTTGAACATTCTAGCTTTTCTCCACTGATTTGAAAATCACTTATTTCATATATAAAGTTCCCTTATGTAGTGGGGTCTATTTATTGATTTTCTACTCTTTTATTGATCTGTCTTCCTACACATGTGCCACTGTCACATTATTTTCATTATTTATATTACATTTTCAACCATTGCTGGTACAGATTATATTTTGATCTGATATTAAGCAAATTTACAGAACTTTTTAATTAGTTTTTATTATTTGTTGCTTCTTCAGATTCTCAAAGTAAATTGTTACATCATCTGCCAGTGTGGGCAATCTCTCTATCCCATCCTATTACCTTCTGGAAGGGGTTCCATAACCTGTCTTGTGTTCACTAGTTATTCTACAGCTCTGTCTTTGGCTTGAAATTACCCCATTGGGAACCTTAATTAACTTCATTTTAAACTCTTTTTAACTTTAATTGTATTTTTATTCTTATTTTTATTTTTTTATGTTTAGTTATTTATTGAGAGAGAGAGAGAGAGAGAGAGAGAGAGAGAGAGACAGCACAAGCAGGGGAGAGGCAGAGAGAAGGAGAGAGAATTGCAAGCAGGCTTCACACCATCAGCACAGAGCCCGATGGGGGCTTGAACTCACGAACTGTGAGGTCATGACTTGAGCTGAGATCAAGAGTTGGTTGCTTAACTGACTGAGCCACACAGGCACCCCTTAATTATATTTTTTAAAATCAGTATTTCAAGTTGATTCTTTTTTGTTCCAGTCTTCTATTTCTTATTTTTTTTAATGTCTATTTATTTTTGAGTCAGAGAGTACACATGAGTGGGGAAAGGGCAGAAAGAGAGGGACACAGAGGATTTAAAGAGGGGTCTGTGCTGACAGGCTGACAGGAGTAAGATCGATGTGGGATTTGAACTCACAAACCATGAGATCACGACCTGAGCCGAAGTTGGACACTCACCCGACTGAGACACCCAGGCGCCCCACCAGTAATATGTTTCAAAAATGTCTTTATCTTTGTAGGGATTTTTTTTATCTTAAAATCTTAACCTGTCAGTTCTATTAGATTACTTTTTTTCTAGTATTTTCTGTTCTTTTTTCTTCTTCTTCTTTGAATTATAATGCTTGCATTTCTCAGAGAGTTTGTATTAATATTTTGGCTAGTGATGTACCTGGAGGACAAGGTGAAGTCCATGCCCTAATTTCAACTACTCCAGGTGGACTGAGTTGGTACATACAGGGTGTCTAATGACAGAGCTATAATATGTACTTACGCCTAATCTCTCTTCTCCCTGCCTCATTTGCCCCAGACACTGCTTTTATCAGGATCTCCATCACTCTGTTTTACCTCCTTAGTGGGGAGACAGGGATGTGGAGTGTAGAAGGGGAACTGCTCAGGCCTATTAGTGACCATAGGCTCCGTGTTCCAGTCTGGCCCACATTTTACCACTTCCTCCTGCTGGTAGTAGACTGGAACTGGGTAAATCGAGAAGGAACAAGAAAATGAGAGTGAGAAATGGCATATTTTAGAAAGCTCTTCCCAAGCCTTTTACCCATCACAGCCCTTGGAATTCTCTTCCGTGCATCCCAGACACAAAGACATACACGGGGACGTCAAAAGCTCCTATTACACTAAGGGCTTTTCATGGTTTTTTGTATTAGAGTTTGTAAGTCTCAGTGCCGACTCAGCAACTTTCTACCCTGGAGTATCTCCAGTGCCAGAGAGAGCCAGTATCCCCTGTTCTTTCTATCTTGTCAGGAACCCATTAAGTTTCCTTTTTACCCCATGTTGAAGCTAATGGTTAGATTCATACACACATACACACACACACACACACACACACACTCACTCACACACACAATTTAAACATAGTAGCCCTAAATGTCTTATCAAGTTCATAGCTTAGGAAGTTGTTTCCAAATTATTTCATATGTTTATTATGATTATCAGCTTTAATACATAGAGTATACCTCTTGAAGTCCAAATTCCCTAACACCAAATAGTTAAGGGTAGAAAACAAACAAACAAAGGAATGCTTTTCATTTAAATAACAACAACAAAACTAAAAATTAACTCTAAAAGCAAATGTTCCAAAAGTTTTCTAGGTGGCAGGTGTTATTAAATTTTACATGCATTACATCATATAATCTTCATGTGTAATAATTCTATTAAAATCCCTTCACACAGGAGAAAATTAAATTTCAAAAAACTTAGACAAGTTGTCCAAGATTGTATTGGTGGGAACTGACAAGAGCCAGGGTTGAAATCATCAGTCCACTTTTAGCCTCTGGCTGGCCTTTGCATGAGTTCTAGGCATTCTAGATCCAGATTATGTTTCTCAATATTTTTATTAATGCAGGGGACACTATTCACTCAAAATACCTTAGAATACATTTTTGTTTAAGGCCATGCAATTTACCTACCTCCCAGAAGAGCAACAATATCCCTGAAACCAGATAAATAAGTGAAAATATTTCATTCTATATTTGAACATCCATCGAGCTCAGGGAGTCATTTTGGAATTCTGGAATGTAAATTTGGAATCCCCAGCAGACTTTTGGTGTCTGGGGTGGTTCATACAAGCAGAATAAACAGAATAAGAAGCAGTTCACCTTTTAGCCAATTTTATTTTACAAAGAGACTGTAACAATATTGGAATGATATGAAAGGCGATTTCTTGCAGTGAATTGTGTGGTGATGTTTCAAACATCATACGATAGCCTTCTTCCAAGGCTCATTTTACTTCTGACAGCAACGTGACTCCAGGTATTAATCTGGAGTGTGACCATGAGAGTGAAATCTTAGCCATCTTATACCGAGTCTCTCATTATCTGAGCTTAACAGTGCTAGGTATATGAGAACACAAAAGTCTAAAACCTAGTAAATGTTAATAATCCCAGAATCTGCATTCTATACACTTCTTATTGAATGGAAATAGCACTGATATTTAATTACAAATACCTACTAAAAGTAGATACAGTGCAAGTTGTGCGCTGCTTTATTATCTGGAATACCAACTCGCTGAGATTTACACTCAGAGCTTGTAAATATTAAAGCAAATAGGAATCTTTTAAAACATCATTTTGAATGACTTAGAGAGAAACATGTACGCAAATTTTTGGATTGTTATACTTCCACAATTTAAACTTTAGAAAATTAGTCTACAGCTCATCAGCCAAAACTCTAACAGAGATAATTGGGCTGTCTATAAGAGGTATAAACAAGATAATTGAAACAAGATAAAAGATAATTGAAAAGGAATGTTCAGCTATATCAAGGGTGGAATTTGGCTTCCAAAATGGGAGAAAATATGATTCAAAGTGTCCACTCTTTACGTTGTATATATTAGAAGGTGTAGACTATGAAGAGTCTCAGATTAAAGAAAAAGAAGATGATACATAAGATACTGGAAGAATGTTCCTCTTCCACAGCAATGTGCTAATTTACCTAATACACTGAAACAAAGTGTCTTTTGGAGGTTACCTATTCTTTTTATTGTATTTTATTTTATTTTATTTTATTTTATTTATTTTTAATATGAAATTTATTTTCAGATTGGTTTGCATACAACACCCAGTGTTCATCCCAACAGGTGCCCTCTTCAATGCCCATCACCCACTTTCCCCGCCCTCCCACCCCCATCAATCCTCAGTTTATTCTCAGTTTTTAAGAGTCTCTTATCGTTTGCCTCCTTCCCTCTCTGTAACTTTTTCCCCCTTCCCCTCCCCCATGGTCTTCTGTTAAGTTTCTCAGGATCCACAAGAGTGTGAAAACCTATGGTATCTGTCTTTCTCTGCCTGACTTATTTCACTTAGCATAACACTCTCCAGTTCCATCCACGTTGCTACAAAAGGCCATATTTCATTCTTTCTCATTGCCAAGTAGTATTCCATTGTGTATATAAACCACAATTTCTCTATCCATTCATCAATTGATGGACATTTAGGCTCTTTCCATAATTTGGCTATTGTCTTAGTTCTCATTTTTAACTTTTTTGAATATGTAACATGAATCTATATTTAGAATATAGTGTGTGTGTGTGTGTGTGTGTGTGTAGTGATTTAAAGAGGAGCTGGTTTCCTTGTGCACATCCTCTAACATTTCAAATGTTAACTCTTAGTCTCATCAGAGGGTGACAAACACTGATCACTTACACGAATCTGAAGATTTTCTGTTTTTCTTTGGAAAATGGGATCTGAATTATTAACTCAATATTATAGGATAATGTGATTGGTGAGAAGAGAGCTTATAGCATTCCCTCAAGGACAGTGAGGCAGTACCTTTCTACTGACTGTAAGATTTTATAGACATCATAAGGGCATTTTAAAGTGAATGGAACAATTCTTAATGTTTTCCCTGTATGTAAAAACTTTTCTTACCTTTGTCTAGCATTTATTTATACATTGAATGTCAAAAGGAGCTCCCTATTTAAATTTGAAAACAATATTAAAATTTTTATTGGATGACTGTTACTTTTGCAGCAAACTATTCTAAGGTGATTTGGAATCAGGAGAAAATACGGAGAGAAAATTCCAGTTAGAAAGCCTTCATAATGGTGTGCCTGGATAGCTCAGTTGGTTGAGGATCAGATTATTGATTTCAGCTCAGGTCATGATCCCAGGGTTGTGGAATCTACCCCCACATAGGGCTCTGTGCTGAGCCTACTTCAGATTCTCTCTCTCTCTCTCTCTCTCTCTCTCTCTCTCTCCTCCCCCCCACCCCTGTCCCCTTCTTGCATACTTCCTCTTTCTAAAATAAAATCATAAAAAAAAGAGAAAGTCTCTATAAGATGAAATGAAGAGGAAAGCAACTATGTGTTGAAAAACCATCCGTAACACATAGCAGAGACTACACTCTAAGGATCCTGAAAATGAAGATAATTGTTTGCTTTTTTTTATTTGTTTGTTTTTTTATCTTTACTGTTACCTTTACCCTTTTTTATTCTAGTATTCAAAGATCTCCTGACAGTTTTCATGTTTTATTTTACATGGATTTGTTGAAGCTGAAAGAATTTGAGACACATTAAAATTATGGTGACATTACTGTTTCAGAGTAATGTCATTGAGGTAATTTTGACAAGATAATATTTCCATTTTTTAGGTTACAAAATCATACCTCCATACCATAACCAAGCAAATGTTTCTTATATTTTGGAGACACATTGCCCTTTTCAAACTTTATTCACAAATATTGCTTACTTAAAAAAATGTATTCTGTTAAGGAAAGATTTTGAAACTGAGGTTGACATATACTTAATAATCAGGTGAAAAAAAACATAAGAAAATTATTAGCTTTTGTGTTATTTTAAATCTATACTAATAAATGAAAATGTCCCATTCCCAAAATTGATATTGTCAATATTGTCATCTTAAAAGAAATGAAATTACTGTTATGTCTTGTCTCCTCAGATAAATTTACAAAGAAAAATGAGAGTTACTGGTGTTATTACCCAAGGAGCCAAGAGGATTGGAAGTCCAGAGTATATAAAATCCTACAAAATTGCCTATAGTAATGATGGAAAAACTTGGGCGATGTACAAAGTAAAAGGCACTAATGAAGATATGGTAAGACTGATTTAAATATTTCATTTAAAAGTAAATACCGTTAATAATCATTGATTGCCAAATACTTACTTAGTCTTTAACAGGCTCCTTATGTTGTTGCAAATACATTTATGATTTTAATTGGATTAGTAGGGTGTAGGGTGTAAGGAATTTTTCCAAGTAATATATGTACGCTTGCTACTATTTACGATCTTCTCAGATTTTAATCGGTGGCTGTGTAAACAGTTTATCACAATATCGCAAAGTCCTGTATAGAACAGTTAATTTTTACTTTAATTAAAAATTTCATTTTATGGTTTTTCACAGATTAGCACACTCCTTAATCAAATAAGTACAGATCAAAATTACTATTTTTAAAGAAAAAAATACTATTTTAAATTTTAAAAAGTATGTTTGTATACTTTTATATTAGAAGGCAATTTTGTTATTTAGCAGAATAAAATATTTTAGAGGAAATGAATATAATATTCAGTGTATACTTTGCCTTTTCACATGATAGTCCCAATTTTTTATCAGTTTTTCCTCAAAATTTTTAATCTTAAAAATATCAGGACTGCACCTCATTCCATTTAAAACCAAATCACTAAACTACACTCTGATAAATTTTATGAAAGATTTTTTAAAATTTCTTTAATGAATTTAATAAAGTTTTCTGATTACCAGGCTATATAAAAAAGTAAAACAAGAATGGGATTTAAAAGAATTAAAAATAACACATTTTAGCATTTAATTTTTTGGGGGAAACACTGTTTTTCACTGGAGATACATATAAAAAACTTACGATTCTCTCATCCAGTGGTCTGGGACTGACTGATAAGAAAGTAATCTTGAGGAATCAGACCATGAAGCATCATAAGTCTCATCATAGCTTTAGAGAGACTGAGTGATCCAGTAACACTAGTGAAGACTGGTTCCTACAAAAAACAAACAAAAAAACACAATAAAACAAAAAAAAAGCAAACAAACCCCACAAACCTATAAATACTAAGTAGCAGCATGAACGGATAGACCCAGACTAAGGTGAAAAGTTTAAGGTGCCCATTTCTCAAAAAAATAAAGAAGCACTCCCCTGGCTCTAAAGGACTGGCCTTAAAATCGACAAGACCATCATAGTAGAGTATAGATTATACCATGGACCACAGTGGTTTATAGCTTTAATTAGGATTTTATCTATAGGTTTTATATTCACTGCTGAGGGCAAGGTGATTCCTAAATGCTTCAGATCCCCAAATTACTTAATCCAGTTTTTGAAAGATTACATTGGGTAGAATAAAGGGTCAGTATTTGAAAATAGGAAAAGAAGCTGCTGTAGTCAATCATTTTAAACTCTATATTATCTCTTTACACAGGTGTTTCGTGGAAATGTTGATAACAACACACCCTATGCTAACTCTTTCACACCTCCCATAAAAGCTCAGTATGTAAGACTCTATCCCCAAGTTTGTCGAAGACATTGCACTTTGAGAATGGAACTTCTTGGATGTGAACTATCCGGTGAGTCTCAAATTTTTTTTTTTCTGTATTTTCTGTAAAGAAAAAAAACCCCACATATTTTTATGTAGTCTGTTACTAATTTTCTATTTTCCAACACTCATGAACATTCATTTTTGCTACAAAATGTCTAGATGTCATTTAGAAACTGCGCGCGTGTGCGCGCGCGCTCGCGCGCGCGCGTGTGTGTGTGTGTGTGTGTGTGTGTATGCTCGCGTGCATGTAGCATCAACAAGTTCTAAAACTTGCTACAAAATGAAATTAATGTAGAAGGAGCAGTGTGTTTCTTTGGTGGAAGAAAGTACAACAATTCTCACTGGAAACTTTTGTCAAATTTAAATGTGTCCTGTGTTTAGTAGTAACTATGATTTATGTTTTGTGATGAAAGTTCAGTATAAACTGGAATCTGCCTGACCTCATAAATTGCAGTTATGCTGAGGCTCTATGGCATAGAAAAGTAAGCTTTATCTTTGTCCATCCACCATAAGAACTTGGTTTTATTTTGTTTTGTTTAGGTTTTATGAAACATGTAAATTTATCATTCCTCCCAGGGAGATAATACTTCACAAATAAGATAGCTACTATAAATTCATTCTTTATCATTCCTATCTAGCAACCTGCTTATTGTACAAACAGTGATTATCCAGCTCAAAGATAAATCTATCAAAGGACTCAGAGTTAAATAATTCTTGTCTTCCAGGAGCATCAGTACTAGATACAAAGGTGAAGACTTAATGTGTAGATCTCGCAGTGGTCCCATTTCAATATAGCTAGATTCTGAGCTAAACAGAAAACCTTGTCTAGGCATATCACTGTGCTGTATTTTGGGTAGTTGTTCTTTGTATTTCTAGCATCAACATTTAAAAATGACCTTTTCCACTATGGCCTGAGATTATTTTGTTCAAACAACTGTTTTGTAGAAAGCCAAATCAAAAATTCACATTTGCCCTACTTTTTAGCATGAAAGACTTTATCAAACTTACAATAATGCCACTAAGTCAAAAATAGGAGGATACATCTTTCCAAATGGACAAATGAGAGCTTTTTATTCATTTCAAAAGGTTGCACGGACGTTAAAACATATGCTTTATATCTGTTTCCCTTCGTAGGTTTATTTGTGATACGGAGAAAAGGAATGATTTTTTTAAGCAAATAAAAGTTATTATTAAAAACAGCCAAACTTTAACTGAACCCACTACACTTAAAGGAATTAGAGACATTTGGCCGGATGAGTGAATCTATTTTAAGAATTACATTTTCATACTATATATGGATGTCCCTTATAAAGCAACCAACATACGGTTTTAGTTCTGTTAATTATCCTAACAGTGATGTTTTCTTTATTTTGGTAATTCAAACCAGCTTATTGACTGCCAGAAATCTCAACAGAATAATTGCTGTGTAGTGTTTATATTACATGTCACTCTATCATCACAAGCCAATGTCATCCCTAAGTCATTCATCATAAAGCAATCAAGAAGAAGCCAAGCCCCATGGTTTTTAGTTGTTTAACAATCACCTTCCCCAATTTTCCAGTCTCTTGATTCATGAGGGTCAGTGTCTCTTAGATGGCACAGTTAAACCCCCAACGTATGAATATATGTGACTTTCAGTTTTTATAGGAGTCTACACCTGATGCGTTACAGACTTTATGTTCTTAAAAAGGAGCCAAACCCCGTCTCCCAACCCCACAAATTGATTTCAAACTTGCAAGCGGAGGATACTATCTCTCAATGGATGCTTTTAAAAGCTAGGGCACTTCACTATAGAGATAATCAATGTCTTTGTTAATGCTTCATTTTGTTCAGGTGCCATCCATTCTGGTCAAAGTGTTAATTAATCTATATATGTGAAATCATGTGGATGAGAAGGAAATTTTGTAGTGTGAGGCAAATTGGCAAGGAGGTTAGCTCTAACACTTGGAAATAAACGGTAATATGATGGTCCAAACTATTTGCCACGATCCACTGCAACACTATAAAGCACAAAGCTTCCTTTTTGTACCCAATAAAATGTTAGGAGATCTCTCAGCTTGCCTAGAAGATCAATAGTTAATCTTTTCCCAGACACTTGAAAAAGAAAATCCCCTAAATTCTCTGAAAGAGATATGATTTAAGATGGTTAGAATGAAATGAATCATGACTATAATTAGAGGAGGAACTCATTCATTCATTCATCCATTCTTTGAACAAATTATTCAGCACTTACTCTGGGCTAGATACTAGACAACAGAGTAGATACGAAATGAATTCTATGACTAAGCAGAAATGACCAGAGTAAAAGCATCCCTTTTCCATCTGAGACTTTAAATATTATATCACAAAATGAGAAAAACAACTACCTTTCCCCTTGTATCTTTCTGCAAGCCAAGAGTTTTATGAAGACTCTAGTATCAGGGCAGAGTGGCTGTGGGGGAGTTGGTGGTCATAATAAAAAAGTCAGAAATCTGTAATGCAGGCAAGGCATGGTACCCTCAAATGGCCTGAAGACAAATGGCTTGTCATTAAGACTTTGGAACTTTCTAGAATCTTTGAGATTTGTCATGAAATTTTTCTCCTCCAAAACTTATATTTAGAATTTGGAGCTATTTTTATCCTGAGACTTAGGGTCTAGATCTGTTACACCTAAAACCCAACAAGACTTGTGTTAGGCACACAAGTGGCTAATCCTTCATGTGAGTTTTTGCCACGTTTGCATGGCAAAGGCATTTCTTAGAAGGTGGAGGTGAAGGCAAACATGGAGGAGCCTCAAGAAGGAAGTGATCTAGGTTGAGTAGAGCAGAAAGCAATGGGTTGTAGTTAAGAATTATTTATCAATGAGGAGTGCTAAGCCCCCTCTCTTAAAGCCTTAGACTTAAAATGGCCTAGTTTCAGGAAATGCAACCAATCCTGGTCCATTATTTAGTACTCACTGCTGTGCTGATTTGGGGACTTAACATTGTTATCTGTTGGAATTAGCTTTAGGGAAATAATAAAAACAGCTAACATTTACTGAATGTTAGCTATATGCCTACTGTTTGTAAATACTTTATATTTATTAACTAATTTCTTAGAACACTTTTTGAGGTAGTTTCTATATTACTACCATTTTACAGATGAAAAAACTAAGGCATAAAGTAGTTAAATAATAGGTAAAAGGCCATACAGAGAGCAAGTGGGGAAACAGTAGATTACACAGAGATGGAGGCCTTGATTAGAGAAGTCCTCTTTTTTATCTTGGCTTTCTTGAAGATCAAACTTATGTGTTTCTCGGTCAGATTGTTATAATTATACATATGGAATATTTGCTAATATGATAAGAGAATCGTGCTTCCTATTATGAGCTTTGTGAATGGAATTTTGTCACAGTTGCAATTCAAGATTGGGAAATGGTGTGTACATTTCCTTGAGAAATTGTGTGTGTGTGTGTGTGTGCGCGCGCACACACACAGTTTCCTAGTAACAGACAAACCCAAATTTTACACCATGTCATACCTGAAGATACATGTACCAGATCTGAAAATCTTTCAAAAATATCCAAAACTAGAGGTTACTGAGTATGACCAAAATGCAGTTTTTATAATAAGACTTGTTCAGGAATGATTTTTGCTAGAATCAGCTTATTTTCTTCTATTATCTATTACTTTAAATTCTATACTTGCACAGTGCCTGACACATGGTATACATCGAGTAAATATAAGCTTCCTCAACATCCAGAAGAAGCCATGTTGGTGCTATAGGAATCAGTGACAAAGATTAACAGACATTTCTTAGAAAACAAAATACTGTCCAGTTTGAAATATACCTTTGGAGCAGTTTGTGAAAATGACTTTGTACTGAGGGAATTTTCATTTGCAGCATTATGGGAACAAATAAAAGAAAACCAAATATATTTTGTGAGAAAATGTTCTTTTTTAAAGGTACAATGAAACTGTTGAAAACACGGGAATAGTCATGAGGCTATCAGTAATGAGACAGGAAAAGGCATTTCAGCCTTGTTTTCATTTTGCAAAATCATCTATCACCGAAAAGCGGTTTGAATTATCTGTCTTGTTTTCAATTTTTCCAAAATATATTCCGACAAAATAGTCTGAATTGGCTATCTTGTGTTTCGATTTTTTTTCCAGATTTAGTTCTGATTATAGCCTTTTTTTTGGATTTAGATGCTTTCTCTTTGGGGAAATGAATAACATTAAGCTCAATCTTCTCTTGCCTCTGCAAAATGAACGTAGAAAACTTGCAGGGTCATCCATTATTTTTCTCATGGAGACCTTCTCATTTTCTTTCAGGCTGTTCAGAGCCTCTGGGGATGAAATCAGGACACATACAAGACTATCAGATCACCGCCTCCAGCATCTTCAGGACTCTCAACATGGACATGTTCACCTGGGAACCAAGGAAAGCTCGGCTGGACAAACAGGGCAAAGTGAATGCCTGGACCTCTGGCCACAATGACCAGTCGCAATGGTTACAGGTAATGATATGCCCCGATTCGAGAGTCCCCCCGAAAACAAACCACCAGAGTCCAGAGTCAAAGCCAAGCGGCAAAGGTCGTTTATTGCAGGTTCGAACCCAGTCCTCGGCGCACTCGTTG
Organism: Prionailurus bengalensis; assembly: GCF_016509475.1. NCBI lineage: Eukaryota > Metazoa > Chordata > Mammalia > Carnivora > Felidae > Prionailurus > Prionailurus bengalensis. The sequence goes on along the minus strand of NC_057343.1, from coordinate 148,026,021 downwards.
CCGGTGACGCTAAGAGGCCCCCAGTAAGAATCTTACAGCTTCTTTTATAGACGGGCACAAACAAGTTAGGGATTTTTTTGAGGTTACAGAGCTGTTATTGGTTGACATTTAAATTTGAACACTCAGCAGAACTCGATTGGCTCCCGCCTTTATTTCAAACCATTCAGCAGAACTTGATTGGTTCCTGCCTTTATGTCAGACTACAACCGGGCGTGCCCTGGCTGGATTCGGGAACGGCGGGGAGAGGGGAAAGATCTTTTCTTTGCAGTTGTGAGTATACCTGGTAATTTTTCTCTTAGCCTCTCAGTAATATTTTCCAAAACCATTTCAACCAGCCACTGCTCCTCTTCCTTAGATTTCCTGTTGGTGGCATGAATGTTGGAGTCCTTGCCTTCATTCTAATTTACGTGTGCCTTCCTCTTTGGCTTACCTAAAATTGGTAAAACAGAAATTCCTTAGAAGCCATATTGTGGTGCTCTTTTTGCTGTGATGTTGATTTATAGATGCAGCAGATTGGACCAGATCACAATATGGACAGGTCAATTCAATCGATTATGAGAGCATTTGCATTTTAACTCTCCTCTATTCTAATGCTTCCTGTCAGTATGGGTTTGAAAGTGTCACAGCAGGATGGCAGACCACCTTGAAATCATGCTATTGACCTGCAGATTGTTCCCACAGAATCATGACTCCTGACTTATTAGCTCTTTACCTGTGGTTGCTAAGCAATGGAGCAATTTGATTACATTCTGATAAGAGAGCTTGCTTATAGAAGGGAAGCATAGATGCTGCAGTCTGTTTATCATTTGCAAATGAAGTGCAGTTATAGTCAGTGCTTTTTAAAAACAATCTTCTTGAAATGCATTTATCCTGGAGTACTTTTAAGTAGGCACAAATTTGTTAATGTCTTCTGTGGCAAAGAAAAGTAAGACAGCTTAATTCCATAATGAGGTCATTTTATTCCAAAGATAAGAGTTCTATTCTTATTGATTTTTATGCTGTATCCATGAGTTTCAAAACTGTGGTAATTCATTGCATTTTGAAAATCACAAAAACAATTATAATAGCACCAAATGTCACTCCTCGTGGAACCAGATTTGCCATACCTGAGTCTGTTCTAAGTCATCTGGAATATCCAATAGAATCTTTTCTGTAGAAATAGTCACTTTTCTCTTTATTTCCCTCTAATATTCTATCTGGATATTTATTGATCTGGAACTTTGTTGAGCTCTTTCATTAGCTATTATGTATTAAGGATAATTATGTGTGTTTTTCTCCTTTTAATGCTTTATGAGCTTTTCGAAGGTAGGTGTATGTGTAGACACACACACACACACACACACACACACACACACACACTCTATATTTCCCTTCTCACCATCCCCACTGCCAGCTCCCTGATCTAGGCCATCACTGCTTCACCTGGGTCTTGCAGAAGCCTCCTCACCAGAGTTTGGTATCAACTCTCTAAAAATCTCAAATTGTAACCAGTGTGATTTTTTTTTCCTAAAATGAGAATATGATTCTCTTACCCTCTTTCTAAAACCCTTCAGTTGCTCCCCATCAGCCTTGGAATAAAGTGCGGATTTCTTAGTATAGCCTGGAAGTCTTCACATGATTTGGTCCCATTTCATCTCTGACCACACTCTTCTAAATTTGTTTCAGTTTCTCAAACCAAATGTTCTCTCTTCCAATTCCTTTATACGTGTCTTCTTCCTAGGGGAAAGTAATGGAAAGAACGTCTCTATCTTTAGAATTCCCTGCCTTGTGTGGCTCATATCTTTCAGCTGCAGTTTGGATGCACTTTCCTCTGGCAAGGCTTTCCTACTACAAGCTCCATCCATCCCATATCTGACTTAGGCTCTCTCCTGAATACTGCTGTGTCCTTAGTAATTCTCTCACTGTTCATTATCACACTACATTGGAAATTGGGTTTTCGTGTTAGATTGTTCGCTCTAGGAGGGATGAAACAACATTTGTCTTCTTTGACTTTCTCAACTAGTTGTCCAATACCAAACTGAATACCTGTTACAACACCTGATACCTGACAGGTATTCAATAAATATTTGCTGAATGAATGAATAAATGGATAAAGTGAATAGTTCAAAATATAATTCAATTTATTGATTTGGACCTACACAGCATATAATGTTGGTCCCCAACTGGTAAGATACTCAAATTGTAAAATAATATTTGAAAAAAAATCTAAAATTTTATGTTAAAGATCTAGTCTTTATAATATAGGAAATAAATTTTCATAATACATGGACTTTAAGACATTTTCAAGTTCTTGAAGAAACCATGGAAAAACTTTCTTCCAATGGCAAATTAAAACTGGTTCTTTGTTGCTGTATAATATTTTAACTGCATTTAGCTAATATTATCTTAAGTCATAATGCCATGTGGAATAGGATAAAATATTTTATACCTCCTAAGTAGCTCAGACAAGCTAGTAGATTCTAGAAATATCCACATGAAAGGATTGCCAATGGCAAATTTCTTTAGAAAGATAAAATAAAACATTTTTTTACATGGATCAGGGTGTAATCTTCAATCTGAACCTCAATCCATCACTTTTTTAAGATGGCTTTCCAACTGTCTTCTTAAAGTCACTTGCATGCTGAAATTGATTCATTCTGTTGGTGACAGATTTTCTGTCAATTCAAGGACCCCTTCTTCCAGTATATGTGTATTTTTTTTTGTTGTGTCAAAACATATGCAAAAATCTCCAAGGCAAGGTAAATTGACATCTTTTCTTATATTTATTTTTTTCTTTTTTGACATCATGCAAGGAAATGCTTCAGAATTGTGTCTATTTTTAGTGTTTTCTCCTCAAGAGAATATAATCTGTTCAACTATACCTTGTTATGCTTGTTAGTATGTTTGTTGAAGATGAGATTAACACTTTTATAGATAATGTATAGGGTGATTTTGTTTTTGAATTATTGATATACTCAGTTTTTGTTGAGACTTCTGAATTTATAAGTTTTAGCTGTGATTTTAACCAAGATGCATCAGTTCTGAGAAATAGGTCTTCAAAAGAAAGACCATGTCTGTCATTTAAATTCCCTACTTTCATTATTCATCTTCTGCTAAATGACTTTTTAAGAAATTTCTTTTATGCATCAACTATGCATATAACCCTCTAATTATGAGAGCTTTACTTTGGTTTAATAGATTTTTATAAAACCTATTCAGATAATATGGGGAAATACAATTATTGTAAATAAAATCCCAAAAACATCTTTTTGCCTAGTCATTGTGCATTTTAAGGGATTCTTATGTATTCTTTTAAAGAATTCTTATGTATTCAAATATCACTTTAATGTTTTATTCTGATTATTACTCTAAGGTTTCTTCCAGTCTCTCCTAAAAGGTCAAAATCTTAGCAGTTTCTCGAGCAAATATTCTTGTGTTATTTTTTTTAGAAGTGATCGTACCTGATTAATGTCTTTGAGCTACTGTTAATCATGAAATCATTATGCTATTCCTATAAAAACATGGCAAAAATGTGTTAAGTCCACAGGCAGTCTTAAATGAGAGACATTTCTCAGACCTCTGAAAGAAATGTTCTATCACTTTGATGTGTTTGATGTTCTCTAAAACTTTGAGCAAGAAACCCTACAGTGTGTTTTCCAAAAGCCTCTGAAGGTTAAATTATAGTTTCTGTCTTTCAGAAAATCTTACCTACACCTGAATTAAAAGCTTTTAAACCAATCATTACTGACTCATAGTTGGACATTCTTTTTTTTTTTTGTTTTGAGGTTTATTATTTAGAGTGATAGAGGATGCATGCATGCAGGGGAGAGGCAGAGAGAAAGGGAGAGGCTCTGAGCTGTCAGCCTGATGCAGGGCTTGATCCCACAAACCATGAGTTCATGACCTGAGCCAAAATCAAGTCAGACACTTAACCGACTGATCCACCCAGCTGCCCCTAGTTTTGGACATTCTTCATATGTGGTTGAAGTAGATTTTAATCCCCTTTATAAAAATTAAATGACATTTAACTCACTGAGATCACTTAAGATCAGATGATTACTTTCTATGGTTAGTCTCTAAACAAACGACCCAGAAATTTTGTCATATTTTAAGGTGGATTAAATCAGACAAATGACAGAACAGAGGAAGCACATAGTAGGTCCCCCAAAATGGGTATCTCCCTTTTTTCTTTCTGGTGATTTGTATAATCTCAGGAGAATGTAATCTGATGCCAGCAATCATAACTAAGAATGAACATATGTATCTATATTCTTTGCCTCTTCTAGAGGGATTTTCCAATAAATCTATGAAATGTAAAGTAATATATTACTAGGTAAGTTGCAAACTGTGAGCAGTGTTAATGAATTATATACATTTGCATTTGCAAACAAAATATTCACATTTTTACCCAGGTAGAGTCAGATTTTTCAGCTCTTTACCTGGGAGTAGTAATAACAATATTAACAGCTTTAAATGAACATTATATCATTTGGCAATATTCTCTGCTGAAGTCATATTCTTACTAGAATGTTTATGTGTCTTTGTGGACATTTTCAGTGGCTTTTCAACAGATTGAGTAAATTCCCTTCTTATTTATGCTCAGATTATACAAACTGATTAAAATTCAGCATGAAATTGAGAATTTAATAACATTCTAACAGGAGTAGAAGCATTACTGATGATAATTTTATAAATTGTGATGAAATATTTTCATCTAGTATATGCAGCTGTACAAGGAGCACTCTAAAAATTAACTTGGATTGATTAAAAACATTTTTTAAAATAAGACATTCTAAATTCTCTTACAGTGAGTATACCATGTACGAATTCATTGCCTTATTGGTGGTGACTATAGAACTCAATAAGTTACCATCTATAACTGAATCTGCTAAAAACTTTTTCAGATTTCATAGAAGGTAGCCTAATATAAATGACTATCAGGAAGGAAAATGTCACCAGATCACCTAGGAAATGACCTTTTGGTCTATTTCACAAGACATTTGCTAATTTAAGGTAGTCTGCATAGTATTTCAACCAAATTAGTAGAATTAATAGAGTTGTTAGCCTGCACATTTTAGTGTTGACCTTTGTCAAAATTGCAGCTAACCCTCCACAGCTTTATTTCAATACTAATTTTGTGGAAATATGTCAGGAAGCAATTGAATTTAAGTTTTCAAGTTAAATAAAACTTATTTAATTTAGTCTGTTTCAGATTTTTAAAGGGGTTTTCTAGCCATAAAATGCATCACTTCTTTACAGCCATTAACTTCTCTTGCCCTCTGGACAATTTATTTACAGAAAAGTTGAAGGGAAATTTTCCAAGGACCTGTAAGCCACTAGAAAACATTTGGCCATGTGAAGAAATATTCTGATTTCCATTTCACTATTCCAAAATTTAATTTATAGTGAGCAATAAGCCCACATAAAGGGTTCAGTTATAAAGCATATCTAAAAGAAATCAAGTAATGGGCCAATGTATGTACTATTGTGAACCAGCTTCCATCCTTCATAACATAACATATCTGGGAGTATATGAAATGAGTCAAAGGATGTCCATATGTGCTTGGAGCATAAATCATCTTTCTTTTTTTTTATTTTACAATATCAAAAGGAATCTCTACCCTCCAATTAGAAAAAAAATTGTAATTAGCAAAACAAAATTGAGTAGGATATTGACATAGCAAACACTTGGAAGGCAAAGAGAAATGCAACCAGAACTGATGAAGTACACTGAGTGCATAGTGTGAAGTCCACAAATCTGGTTTTGTGGGCTGATAAATCATATCAGTGTTCTAGAACTCATTTTCTCTTGTTCATCTAAAATGTGGATATTATAGGGATGCCTGGATGTCTCGGTCAGAAGTGCATCCAACTCTTGATCTCAGGGTTGTAGATTTGAGCCCCACATTGGAGGTAGAGATTAATTTAAAAAATAATAGAATAAAATGTGGATGTTAGAAAAAAGATACCACCCAGTTAGAAAAAAGATACCACCCAGGATGACTGAGTATCTTAAATAATGATTGACCAAGTCCAAAGTAATCAGAAAATTATCAGGACCACCAGCTAATTTCTGATGAAGTTAACAAAAAGACATCATATGATTGACTTAGTGTTGCAGATATAACCATCTAACTTAAAGTTACTCTTTTAAAAAGTTAACTTTGGGGGCACCTGGGTGGATCAGTAGGTTAAGCATCTGACTCTTGATTTTGGCTTAGGTCATGATCTCATGGTTTGTGGGTTCTCAAGGGTTAGAGCCTCACATGAGACTCCTCGCTGACAGTGGGGAGCCTGGTTGGGATTCTCTCTCTCTCTCTCTCCCTCTCAGTCCCTCCCCTGTTCACGTGCATGTGTGTGTGCACACACTCTCTCTCTCTCAGAATAAATAAATAAATATATAAAATTCTTAAAAAACTAAAAAGTCAAATTTTATATTACACATAGTATATTTACTTGATACCTAAAATAGTTCTCCTACCTTTCCACCTGTTCTAAATTTGAGTCATTTTTATGGGTTAGTGTACATCTCTCTATTAACAGTTAAAAGATAAGAATCCCCTAAGACAAAGCAATGAGACATATTATGCCATTATGAAGCACTAATACACTAGCAATGAATATAGCAAATCATGAAAAATGTACAAAGCAGTAGATTAAGTGCAATGTACAGTTTTGGAAAGCAAGCGTCGATGGTACATAGAAATTGGATGAAGGCTTTGTGGTTTCAGAGGTTATTTTAAATGACTTCATAATTTAAAAATTCACATAAATATTTTTGAAACACCTACTATAGCAAAACACAATGCCAGGTGCAAGGAACTGAAAGATATGTTCAGCACTGTGTCTGCCTGCATGTATGACAACTGACACCCTAATTTTCGTGATTCAACATTCCGGAACCAATAAATAAAAATGGGGGAAATTGGATGCTTCAGCTTAGAACTATTTGAGACCTTTGAAAAAGTGAACAGCAGGACTTAGAATTGTGTGTGCATAACAGGCCCATTCATGTTTTTATGATAATAAGGATTAAGTGACTTCTGGTTCCTTTGCGTGCAAATGAATTTTAATTTTTGACATACTCGTTATCTTTTATTAACGAGATATAGTTTTAATGATGGTTACCATTCTCCTCTAAAAATATGAGCTAAAGGTATGCCAGTTAGTGAGACTTAGAACCCGGGAATACTGATTCAAGTAAGGTGAGCATTTGTGAGGGCTTACATATCAGATGGGAATCTCCTTTAATCGGTGATCTTGTTTTGCCTTTAAAGGAACCCTCTCAGGGGCGCCTGGGTGGCTCAGTCCTTAAGCGTCCGACTTCAGCTCAGGTCACGATCTCACGGGTCTCTGAGTTCGAGCCCCGCGTCGGGCTCTGGGCTGATGGCTCAGAGCCTGGAGCCTGCTTCCGATTCTGTGTCTCCCTCTCTCTCTGCCCCTCCCCCATTCATGCTCTGTCTCTCTCTGTCCCCAAAATAAATAAACATTAAAAAAATTTTTTTAATAAATAAATAAAGGAACCCTCTCAGTGACTAAGTTATGTCTCTTTTCTAATGAGGCCACAGAGTGTCTGAGAGGCTTGCTGAAGATTGCAGGGCCAGTCAGCAATAGAAGAGGAACTTGAAATACACCAGGAAGCTTATGTGCTAATTTTTACTAAATATTTCATAGACTATTCAGTGAGTGAGGTGACTCCTTTTACCAGGGGATATTTGTTGCATCACGATGCCCTTTCAGAGCCCAGTGCTCACCAGCATTGCCGTAGCCACTTATCTTGTCTTGAAGGAGAGATGCTGGTATTTCTGTGGATCTAGCTTGCCTTTTAAATTTGTGGTTCCACATTGTAAAAATTTTATGCCCCTTAACAGTGATCATTAAATACACACACACACACACACACACACACACACACACACACTCACACACACACACAAACACAGGCACACGTTACATATTTTAAAAATGTAATTCTTCAATTTGTTTGGTCTAAGATAAAACTGATTGGAAATAATATGGAAATTCTAGGTTTTCCTACAACTCAATGGCATGTCTGTGTACACAACCTACAGTTTAGAAAATGCTGTTCATTCAACACTCTTGGTCACAATTAAACTCACCTGGTCCAGTTGCTTTGGTTTATCCTAAAGACCTTTGTAATTTTTCCTCACAGCCAGTGGTACTATGATGACTAAGTCATTCAGTGTTCATTTACATTTATGATTAAGGTCTCTCATTTATTTTTTTTTTTATTTTTAAAAAAAAATTTTTTTTTTCAACGTTTATTTATTTTTGGGACAGAGAGAGACAGAGCATGAACGGGGGAGGGGCAGAGAGAGAGGGAGACACAGAATCGGAAACAGGCTCCAGGCTCTGAGCCATCAGCCCAGAGCCCGACACGGGGCTCGAACTCACGGACCGCGAGATCGTGACCTGGCTGAAGTCGGACGCTTAACCGACTGCGCCACCCAGGCGCCCCAAGGTCTCTCATTTATGAAGTATTTATCTGCTAGCTAATGTCAACATAAAATAAATGTGTTTATAGTAAATATCACATTCATTTTCTCTTTCACTATTGAACTAGCATTTCTGTAGGGAAAACATGCCTCTGTGAAGTGACTTTTACATCTCTAATGTCTTTGTGTCGTGCTACTATTATCGTTTACTGGCGGAGTATGTCTCCTAAAGAGTGTAGGTGCACCTAACCATGCCTGTTCCTGTATTAACCTTTGGTTAGAATCTTCTCTAAAATTTGTTAAGATGTGCATACAGACACATCTGCCCATAATTCCAATTAATCACCTTCTGGAATTAGTATGTACTTCTGATAAAAATAGATATGTTTTCAGGCAGTTCTACTACCAGAATTTAGTTCTCCTGACTACAGACTCAGAGTTTCCAAAAGGTTCTTTCTTCCGCAGTGAGATTATGAACTGATAAAATTAGGATAACATATATCACTCTTTCATCCTAAACATGCAGTCCTCTAAAACAAATTAAGTTTCTTTTCTCCCCAAATGATAAATTTTATGAACATTTCCCAAAGCGTACCCTGCAAAACACTCCTTCCATAAGTTCTTAAAAAAAAGATTCTGAACCGAAATATATTTAATAAAGCCTATATCCTCTTCTCTGTTCTTACTGATTCAGATGCATATTAACATAGGATCCTTAAGAATGCAATAAGAAAGAGATTTGTTTTATTTGGAGATTTTTAAACTTATTTGATTACTGAATGCTTTTCAAAAATAACTACCTTAACATCTCTAGGAACCACTATAGAATATATTCTGTACTAATTAAATTGCATTTCTGTTTACAAAGGGCTTTTCTAACAATTTTCACTGTATGCTTATAATAATCCGGGTACATATGATTACTTGTATAAAGAATTTATCTCAAGACATGAAAAAAATATATGAGAGATTATATGACTTAATCCTATAAATGTCAGAACTTGACCCAAAAATCCATTTTCTCTATTTTTTATTGAGTGCCGTACTTCATGGCTATTTGCATTTGACATCATATAGAATGAAGTCTAACCTTAGCAGCCTTTCTTTCATGATTTTTTTTCACTACAGCCAAATATATGCAAAATATGTGTATTCGGAAATAGGGTTTCCAATTCACTGCATTCTTCTATTTTTGTGATAGGCCTACTCAATATCACAATTTCATCAATTCTATGTCCATAACTATACAAGCCATGCATTTAAAATTGCCTAAATGAATTCAAAGCATTATTTTCACTTTCTTTTCAGAAAAAAAAAATGTTTCCCATAAGCTAAAGTTAGCCTAGATGTACCTGGAGAATAGTTGACCCATGTCATGAGTAAAATCGACTCTACATTGGCCACTCAAAGCAAGGAAAGTAACATATGAACATTTTGATTATTAAGAAATATCTCGCATGAGCTAAAGAGCTTAGATAGAGAAGTTTGCAACAGTACACAAATATCTAACACTGGTAAAAAAATTTTCCCTCATTTGTTGAAAAGTGTATTTGATAATTTTTTAAAACTCTATTTTCCCCTCACTTAAAGTAACAGACGATCATCATTGAAACTTATCTTTAAATATATAATCTGTGAAATTCATCCTTCGGCAAATGTTCATACATTTTGGCTTTGCCTTATTTACGTTCACGGAGTAAAGTTCTCTTTCTTCGTTGCAATAAGAGAAGCTTTTATAACTGATGTACATTCAATTTTAATGTAGAATTCATATCAGAATAGTCCCTGTTTTGTAGTTAAAATGGGACACTAAACATGAGCAATAGACATTCTGTAGCATTCACCACGGCTGAACAATGGGAACTTGGAACTATGGAAGCATCATTATTTTACAAATATGTTCCTTGCAGAATTTCCTCATTTAAGAGGTCAGATTATAGTCTCTTTGAATAATATAATTGCTATTGTTCCATGAATCTTCTCTTCTACATGCTCAGTGGCTTTTGATAGAGAAAAATATAAAGGAAACAGGTGTGTGTGTGTGTGTGTGTGTGTGTGTGCATATATGTTCAATAGATAGATTCATTTGCCAATTTGCACTATTTTCTTTATACTGCTAAAAACGGATAAAAAACATTTCATCTAGGTTAGCCAATAAAAGAGAAAGAAACCAAGAGACATTTACCTGTAATCATTATTGATTAGTATCTACTTATATGAAACCTTGTTCTATGGTTTTAAAATAAAAAATATAATTTTATAGATTGCATTCAAAATTGTATTAATTATCATTGTGAAATTGTATAAAATTATTACCATTTTCTATGCAACATAATTAGGAAAACAAAATATGGTTAAGAGGGCTTAAAGAAAATAAAGTAAAGTAAAAGCAAGGGTAATTAAATAACTATTTTTCTAGTTAAACTCTGAGTCACCTTTCTCCCCTCTCCCAAAATCCTACCACCTATATGAGGGCTTTGTTTCTTTCCTGAGAAGCACTTAGTATTAATCCCCAAAGAAATAAGATTTGATGGCCCTTCATGTACCCACAGTACTCATCTCTTCTGTTAGGTATATGCCTGATAATGTAGAAGATGCTGTATAGACAAAATAAAGGGAAATAGGGGAAATTCTAAAAATAAACAGCTTTAAAGCCTTTAAAGGGAAAAAGCATGCCACCTGCTGCTTGTACCTTCTCGCAGGTTGGTATCAAAGTCATTTTCTCAAAGCATGGTTTGAAGACCTACATCAAAATCAGTTGACATGGGCTGGCTGAAAATGCAGATTACCAAATCCCATCCACAGAGCTTCTGATGTTATTAGATCTGGATTAGGCATAGAAAATGTGTATTTTGGAATATATATATTCTAGGATTCTTTCACAAAGTAAAGTCTGAGAGGAAAAGAAATGGCAATTTATGGCTTGACTGACAAACATTTTTAGCTAGGGGCAACCGTTTTAATGGAACTTGCTTAGTTACTTTGAATTGAAAATGACTTGAGTATGAATCTTTTTTTTTTTTTTAGATCTTTATTTTTTGAGAGAGAGAGAAAGAGACAGAGTGTGAGTGAGGGAGGAATAGAATGACAGGGAGACACAGAATCCGGAGCAGACTCCAGGCTCTGAGCTGTCAGCACAAGCCTGGTACAGGGGCTCAAACTCACAAACCGTGAGATCATGACCTGAGCCAAAGTAGGATGCTTAACCGACTGAGCCACCCAGGAACCCCAGATATGAATCTAATTACAGTTTAGGATTAGATGTATCCTGATAGGATACTTCAAATTAAGGAAATGTCGTGGTACCAGTATGCAGAATCAAAAAATTCAGGCTTATATTGATCTGACTTTTATTAAATGAATGAGTCCAACAACAAATCTTTAGTTTCTCCTAACTACATAGTAAATAACGTACATAAAGATGCATACATGGAACCTTATCTAAAATCTAAAAAAGGGGAGCCGCTATTGGGTTTTGTATCTCCAGTGTTCTCTTGTCATGAGCCATATATATATATTATATAATATATATATTATAAATATATATATTTAGTATTAAACCATATATGTGTTTTTATATTATATATAATGTATATAAATTATATAAATATACATAAATATTATAAATATATATTTAGTATTAAACCATATATATGTTTAGTATTAAGGCTCCAGTATATAGACTTATGGAACTTGAATTATCAAGGATTTTAATAATTAGTCCTTCAATATTCCTAATAATGACCATGAGATACTCCCAGTTTCTAAAGTACCACTTGCAGAGTGAAATATTTCAGTGAAGATGGAATATTAAGTTTTACTGTTTTTGTCTCATGGAGAGGCTTTGTTGAAAGTAGATGTTTGATGCATGTTGAAAGTCTGTTGAATAATATTTTCAAAAATTGTCAATGTATGTGCAGTTTATAGGTAATTTTAAACTAACTGATATATTTGGCAAAAAAATAGTATTTCACAACTGTTAGAGTGATAGACTCTATATAGCAAAACTGGGTTCAAACTCCTTCTCTGCCACTAATTCGTTGTGTGACTCTGACTCTACCTGTTAGTATTGCAATACTCTCATTTTCTAAACAGGAATAATAGTGTCTATTTTATAGGATTGTGTTAATATAGGTAAAGTGCTTAACATAATCATGATAAAAATATTATTTATTATTATGTTATTAATGAGAATAATCCAGTAACCAGCGAAACTGTGTACATTGCCGTCTTTTATTTAAATTTACCGAACAAAATACTCAATGCTTAGTTAAGAATTCCAGGTACATGATGAAGAGCTTTTTGGTATAAGGGGGTTGCAAGTATTGCATAGGACATACTGATACATACACACACCAAAATGTTGTTTATCTGAACTTCAAATTTAACTGGAAATCTTGCAACTTTTTGATGAATCCAGCAACCCTATTTTTACTCCATCATATTTGATTTCTTTATCCTAGTATCTCTTCTTGAACTAAGTTATGATGCTGATATAGTGATGATTTAATCAATAGATAATGGTTTTAATAGATTGCTCATCTGTAATTGTTTTGCTCTGTGCTTCTATTCCAGATGAATAGACATTGCAGAGCCAATAGTTTATGTGCAATAGAGCACGTAAATGTGCTTAAATTGACCTCCACTTCAATATTACAAATCCCTATTTTGTTCTGGGATTAAAAACAACAACAACAACAGCTATATTCTGGTTCTTCTGTGCTTCGTGGATTTCTGGGGACAAGAAGAACCCTTTGGGCTTCACACATGCTACCAGGTGATACACTCTGGAAGTCAGTCTCTCTCACTACCTAGGACCTCACTATAATATTTCCCATCATGAGAATTGATCCAAGTTGCCAGGAATGTCCCTGAGTGACTCTTAATGACATTTGGGATATTGTGTCTATAGTGTGTAGAAATTGCCACTAGATGGCATTTAAGATCCTCAAAGTTTTTGGCTCCATGAATTCATATTATAAAAAGACACAGATTTTATGACCTAAACTCAACTTTTGATCCCTTACATACTAGCTGTATGACACTGGGAATTGTATTTTCCCCCTGAGCCTCAGTTTTATTCATTTGGGAAATTTAGTAAATGCCCACTCCACAGAGCTGTTGGAAGATCAAATGCCATCACGTATATAAAACATTCTACACGGTGCCTGGAATGGGATAAGTGCCCCATTTGAGCAGTCTTTCCTGCCCCTTCCTCAGCATTTTAAAACAGAAGCTCTAGAAATTAGCAGTACTGGAGGTAATTTTGACCCCACATCCTCTGGCTGTATTATATTTAATCAAAAGACAAAAGCAAATGAGGAAATAGGCTACTTTGTATCCTACTTTTTTAATCAGCTTACTTCATATATTCCAAAAGTCGCCTAGATTTCTGGATTTTTCCATAATTGTTCTACTTAACTATCTGAATAAGTAGATTGTTCATTGCTTTTATCTATCTATCTATCTCTCCTTCTTCTGGGAAGTCATTTCCTTTGGGGAGCTTCCAGTCTAACTAGGTATTATAATAGAAGCTACCATTCCACCCCACAAGCTGAATTCCTCAGAGAAGAGTCCAGAACTTCCTTGTAAATGGGTTTAAAGAGGCATCTTGTTGGAATTGTCCAGGAAAGGTGGAGGCAGAAATAGAAGACATTCCCTTAAGCTTCACTTGCAAATCAAGCATGACAAAGTGATTATTTAGATTGTTTTGTGGAGAGATGAAGGAAAAATCAAATATTTACAGTCACCTTGGAGTAGCAAGTCCTGGGAGCCACCACTCTGCCCTCAGATATGAAATTGGAAAACAGGCTGGCCCCTTCCTGCCACATGAAGAAAGCTACTCTAAAAGCATGAAGTGAAGAAGAAAATCCCAACCCACTTTGCTCTTTCTTGAGCTCACTATTCATATTAATGGATAATAATTATTTTTGGCATCTGCCAGGCCATACTAACCAATAAGAAGTGGAGAGTGCTAAATATTTCAGAAAAATTCATGGTGTAAAAGTCCTTATGTTTTAGAAAAGCCTATTTACTGATTGTTTTGGGGTTGGTTTTGTTTGTTTGGTTCTAGAAGTGTACGGAAACAATGACAGAAGGACAGTATTCTGCCTATTATTCAGGTCTTGGTGGGAAAACTCAACAGAAAAATAGAAGACTTGAAAAATTCTATCTATAAATAATATCACAAATTAAAATGCTAATCAGATTTAAATATAGAAAGTATAGAATCTCTTTAGGAAGTTTTGTTCTTTGAGTTTTTTTAATATACTAAAATCTGTTTATATAGAGCATAAATATATTCATTTCCAAGGTGTTTTTTAATGGATCAAATAAATGCAAAACATATTAGAGAAATCTATCTTAGTCCTTACTATTGCCTTTATAGTTTTGAAAAATTTACCTACTTTCAATATGTCCAAAATAAATTAGAAGTAACAGCTATTTCCTAGTAAAAGTAAAATAAATCAGACTTATTATTTTTCTACCACTTTACCCAATGCATATAGAAAGAGAAAGAAAATGGGCAAATGAACAAAAGTATTAAACTGGCCAATTAATGCTAATTAGGAGACAGCTGTATCCAAGACCTTCAAGTTTCACTCATCGGAACCCCATACTTGTTAGGATATTATATTAATGAGGCAAGAATGTAAAACATCCACATCTCAATATGTTAAATTATCACTTTTTTTTACATGGAAATTTAATTACAAAATTTTAGACTACCGGGTACTGATTCTAGCTTATTATCAAGTGACACATGATACCTGTTGGAGATATCAAACATGGAAAATTATATTATTGTTCAAAAGATCAACTGCTACTACTCCCTTGTTGTTCTCCCCTCTGAAAGAGGACAATAAACCTTCTCACCAGATGACTGCATGCTTTGCCATGGGACTTACCTTGGTCAATGAGTGGGGACTGAAGTGATGCCTCTTTCATCTGAGTGGAAGATTTTGGAAGTGGAAAAAACAGATAAGGAGTCCTGATTTGTATTATAAAACAACATAGGAGTATGACATACGTCACTGTCATGTAGATTCATCTGACCACCACCGCAGTCCCATGAGGCCAAAAGGAAGTCAACCAGCAAGTTCTTTAAATTTTTGTTCTTGAAACTAAAGGGTGGAGAGTATACAAAATAGGAACACGAATACTTATCTATAGAGTTGTTCTAAGCTTTAAATTACATAACACAGATGTACTATTCCGCAAAACACCTTATTCATAGTAAACCCTCATTAAACAGTTAATGATAAGAAGAATGAACACGGTGATAATTATAACACTGTTACTCTGGACCTCACCCAAAAGGAAATATTTGTCAGTGAAGTGGAATTGATAGGAACTGGGTGAGAAAGCAAACATTTTATAGTATTAATGATAATGACTGCACAAAGTTAGCTAGTTTGCAAAGAATGTTTCAGCAGAGGTTGCAGACCAATAGCAGTGGTCTGGATTCCAATTCAGCCCAGTTTTTATCAGATGGCACTGGGGAAATTTTTAATTTTTAATTTGAATGGCCTACATGGGACATATGCCCTCTCAGTCACCATAATCCACCACTCCCTCTTAACTTTCTGAATCAAAATCGCCATTTGTTAGGTTACATATAGGCCTATTAAGACATTTAGTTTGATCAAGACACCAAAAGCAGTTTTATTTTAGTTGATTTTAAAATAACCTCAGATAAAAAAATAGCCCCCAGCATTTGATCGTTCTTAAGATATGACTTAGAGAACACTAAGCTCTTTTTTTAAATTAATTTATTTATTTTGAGAGAGAGAGGGAGAGGGAGAAAGAGACATCGAGTGCAAACGGGGGAGGGGCAGGGATAGAAGGAGAGAGAGAATCTTAAGCAGGTCCATGCTGTCAGCACAGAGCCTGAAACGGGGCTGGATCCCACAAACCATGAGACCATGACCTGAGCCTAAACCAATTGTCAGATGCTTAACTGGCTTAGCCACCCAAATAAGCCAAAACAAAGCTCTTTAAATTATAATTTGTATGTGTCATTCTGTCCTATTTCAAAACATAAGACAGAGAGAGGTGCCAAATGCCTGAATGAGGACTTGAGACTGAGAGCTGTTGCAGAGCCTTGCTCACCAAAGCAAGTGACTGAGCAAGTTCAGATGAGTAGGAAAGCAAAGAATGATAGCAAAGCTTGAAGATAAGGCAAATAATTGTGAGTGATGATAAATACATGCATACACACGTACACACACATAACATAGCCCAGGTATTAGCAGAGAATGGGCACAGTGACTATGACACCACTGATGGAAATTTTGTAGTCTAATAAGAGAAATATTCATCAGGAGAGATGTGTCCGAGCAGGACCTCAGCTGAGGAACCATGAACCAGAACTAGTTCCAGGCTCCAGTAATGCAAAAGCTTAGTAGAGCTGGCCTGATTCTGGGAGCAGACACATGGAGACAGAGAAGGAGCCCAGTGGGAAGAAACAACAGAACATCACATTCTCAGAACAAGAGTGAACTTGGGCCACTGTCTCCTCACAGGATGTATGTGCACCAAAGTACCCCTTCCTCTGAATGCCATGGCATTTGGCGAACCGAACCCAGGAAGCTGTTCAGCCCCATTTCACTCTCTCAGCTGGGTACCCCATGTGGGACACAATGTGCACAACCATACACGGCAAGCTTGAGGCAACCTGTTGGATGAGAAGAGAAGTTGCATAGATAGCTGGTGCTTCAGATTTGGTCTACTTGAGAATGAGGTGGGGTTCAGCGAGGGGAGCTGGGAAAGCAGGCTTTTATAATTTTGGCTAAGCCTGTCACCTTCTCTGGCAAAGACAGTGGTCTTTTACTGAAGCAGAGACTAAATATCAGAAACAGAAAGGTGAAGGTGAATATGATTGGAGAAATGGTTAGTTCGCAAGCAGCTCAAAATAAGAAATGTTCTCTCGCAGAATTAGTTTTATGATTTTTCAATTGCATTAAACTAGAATCCCTCAAGTCCTCAGTAGCTTTTAGAATCACCTCCATATTGAGGCTGAATGCAGGACTCCCTAAAATCCCTACCTAAGAGTCGTTGGCCTAGGCAATAATGTATTGGCCTTTAAAGAAATGTCTTGAAATGAGGTATTTAGAAAGTTTAGCCTTTAAAAATACGAAGAAGTAGAGTTTTTGTTTGCCTGTGCCACTAACTTATAGTAGGCCCTGAGGCAAATGACCTGCCTTTCCTGGAACTGGGTTTCTAATTTTTGAAGTAGATAGAATATCATCACACAAGTGGAAGTGAAAAGGTTTGTCATCTAATTGATGTGTGCCTGGTATCCAGAGAGAGAAAGTATGATGCCTATGGTTAGTGTTTCAAAATCCCAACTGATCCAGACAGAAACCAGAATGATCCTCCCTAGTGAGAAGTGCAGGTTTGATGCATTGAATCTACACAGACTGACCCCAAGAGCCACATGTTGTGGTTCTAATTGCCATCCCTGGGAGAGACAGGTCTCCTGAGTATTTAACATCATCATCCAGAAATTTCAATTCAGGTAACTTTGGAGGGAATGGCAGGAAGAGTGATTATTGGTTCTCATTTCAATATTTTTTATCATGTTATCCTGTGAGATTTTTTAACAAAAAATTGCACATTTTTACAGTATTACTCAGTACCACCCACTCATTCAACAGATATTTATGGATGAATTCTAAGTCCAGACTCTGGGGATGTAGAGGTAAAGAAGAAAGACAAGGTTCCTACTCTTAAGAAGTTTGTAGCTCATAAAAACACAGCTATAAACAAGAAATAAAAGAAAAGAAATATGAGTATTGTAGAAAAATAGAAAAATCTATTAGAACATATGGTAGAGGTCTGATATGATCTGGGGTTCAGGGAAGAATCCTAAGAAAGTGATATTCGAGCAGAGTCTTAGAATATAAGAAGAGTTAGTTGTGCCTATAAGTAGGAGGAAAGAGATAGAGTAAAACGAATATTTCAGGAACAACAATAAATGTAGTCCTAGAAATAAAATAAATGTAGTTTATCTGAGAAAATGAAAGAAGTTCAATTCCTAACAATCTGAATGAAACTTTAGGTGCATTACCCCATATGGGCTCTGCATACAACTTTAACGTTTATTTATTTTTGGGACAGAGAGAGACAGAGCATGAACGGGGGAGGGGCAGAGAGAGAGGGAGACACAGAATCGGAAACAGGCTCCAGGCTCCGAGCCATCAGCCCAGAGCCCGACGCGGGGCTCGAACCCACGGAGCGCGAGATCGTGACCTGGCTGAAGTCGGACGCCCAACCGACTGCGCCACCCAGGCGCCCCTACAACTTTAAATAAAGTGGCAGTATAATAGTAAAATGAAATTTAGGATATTTAGTGGAATAGCTGTGCCAATGAATGACCCCATTTTCAGCAGTATTCACATAAATATTTATTATGAATTAAATGAATCTAATTTTAAGGGATCATCATTATTTTTAAAATGTAAGTGATTTTACTTCTTAATCCTCTAAGAAAAGTTAAAAAGCTGTCATTTAAAATTAAAACTGAAAAGTTTCTATAATAAGAGTTGGAAAGACGGGAAATGAGATTATGATCCCAGCATGAAAAAGAAGAGCTAATCAGCAGGATCTTTGCTGAGATTCAGCCATATCAACATGAGGATGAACTTTGCTCCCTATTGCCCTAAAATTGCATCAAGTGTAGAATAAAAAGCTTTATTTCTTTAATTAATTTATTTATTTATTTGTTTGTTTATTTGGAAAGAGACAGAGATAGTGCGAGTGGGGGAGGGGCAGAGGGAGAGGGAGAGAGAGAATCTCAAGCAGGCTCCGCACTGCCAGTGCAGAGCCTGATACAAAACTCAAACACATGAAATCGTGATATCGTGACCTGAGCCAAACCAAGAGGGCACCCAAGTGCCCCAAAAGGCTTTATTTTCATAGACATTCAAATGAACTATTTTTATCTACAGCTAATATTAGTGAAAATTCTGATGTTAATATTAATGAAAATTCTGATGTGGGATCATATTGATTTGAGAAATCCATTCTGATTTCATGAGCCCGTTTCAAGAAACATCAGTATGGTCTTATAGTCTATGATAAAAACAACATCACAGAAAAGTAAAAAATAAATGACCGTATCACCTGAATCCCAACAGCTCAGGTACTGGGAGGGATCACTCATTTAGGCCTATAGGATGAACACAGTGGGACTTGATATCAGTGATAAAGCCTGTCTGGCCGAAACCAGAGAAGACTTTGTCTTCTGTGGGTTTATTGACCAGTGAGGAGGTGGAATACCAGAAGAGATCCCAATACAGGGTTCAAATTCTAAGTCTGCTGCTAGAGTATGTATTCTTAATTAGCAGGGCAAATGACTTCACCTCCCCAGGTCTCCTCATCTTCAAAATGAGGCCAACTTTACCTCAAGGGATCACTGGAGAGCTGAAATGAGAGGGCATCCATGAAAATTGTTACCATACTGCTCAGTACATAAATAATAAATAGGCACCCCCTCACCCTATTTCCACATGAATATACCATACTGTAGTAGGCAAAATTACAGCAAGGGCCATCCTAGATGGTTTGAAGACACATCTGCTTTTCTGCAGTGTCTCCCATGTAGAGTTGATTAGGACATGGTGATGATTATCATGACTGCAGTGAAGGAAGCCTAGCCTATCATCTGATAGTTTCTCTCAATTACTTCTAGAATGACCTGATCACTTCTAACTAAAAGGTAAAAATGTTTTTACAAACTGCACAAAACGTACCCGTTAGTCTTTGAGAGAAACCAAAGCTTAGTTGTTGTTTTTTTTTTTTTTAATAAAAAATGAGACATGAGAAACAAGTGCCATTCTTTTCTCAATGAAATGATTGCATCTAATTTTGTTGCATGCATCTGTGTTTGTGTTTAATGGCAAGTGTAATTATGCACCTGTGATGTGCGGCTCTTCTAATTTTAGTAAAATTGATTAAACTATTTAGAAAATACATAACAAATTACTCTTTAAAAATGAGTAAATTTAAATGCTGAAGCCTTTTTAACTATCTTTCAAATTTCTTCTAATTTCATTCAGTAGCTGCACACAGCTTTTGTGTACAACAGCACAACCTGGAGTCTTTCCAGTGGGTTCAGAGTCTTGTTCCGCATTCTGCTGGTTTAAGAATGACTGCAAGCCAGCCAGTGCCCCCCTCTTCCCTCCCCAAAGAGCTCCCCCACCTCGAGAGGGCTATGCAGAGAAAAAGCGAGTCTTTGTTCTTGTGTCAGAAAGATAGTTGTGGGGGTTAAGAGGATAGACGCTTTTTGTCAGACTGCCATGTTAAAATGTAGTCCCAGTACAACTCTGAGTCCAATTACAGTAAAACCTTGGCTTGTGAGTAACTTGTTCTGTGAGTATTCCCCTAGATGAGCAAATATTTCTAATAAATTTTAACTTGATAAACGAGTGATGTCTTGCAATACGAGTAGTATGTGATGCCGAATGTCACATGATCACAACTGAGCCAATGGTTCTTGAAATTCACTTTGATATACAAGTGCCTTTGTCTATAGTCATACCACCCTAAAAGCGCCGGATCTCATCTGATATACAAGTGCTTTGGATTACAAGCATGTTTCTGGAATGTATTATACTCACAAACCAAGGTTTTACTGTACTAAATATATCCATTAGGGAGTGCAGTCGTGCGTAAGGCACTGGTGCCTCACCTAAAGTATACCAGAACTCTGGACACACCGGATTCTTTGCTTTTTTTTTCCCCCAAACTTTATGTCCCTAGGTGTTACATGCCAATTTGCTAATATGTTAATATTTTTTAATTATATATGTCTTCAAGGCTTTAGTTTAATTTTGAAATAAGACAGAAGAAAAAAATTAAGGAATTATGGAAAAGATGGAAACAAGATACTAATTCTTATTGGTCAAGTGATTGGATTTTTTGTATGTAAAGTTGTGTTTTGATCAGGAAATAATCAAGTTGAAATTAATCACACAAAAAAGTAAACAAGAAAGCAATAAAAAGAAATTAATCACCAAAATGGTAAGGGGAAAGCAGTGCAATATGCAGGTAGTAAAGAAGGTATAGGACTTAGGAGCCTGTCTCCAGAGAAGCAGCCTATACTGGAATTGTGTGGGTCAAAAAAGCAAATTACGTAAAAAAAACCAAGGACAAACTCTTGACAACTCCTTGATGAGCTACACCTGCTAGGGCTGTGGAAACACAAGACTTGAAAGTATGACCTTTGGACCCAGGAACAGTTCAAACCTGAGGATCCTGATAAGTCCTATGGTCTGGCTTTCCCCGGGGAGCATGCCTGAACATTGTTGAACGTTACACTCAGACATCTTCTCAACCACTCACCTAGTTGTCTTAGAACGCATCTCAAAACATTTCACTTCTGATGGGAGAAACATGATTGCATGTATTGGGCACCAAGGAGTATTATTTATATTTGTTAAAGTATAGAGCATACTTTTAAAATGCCATTAATAGTCTCTATATCACAAAGCAGCAGTGGTCAAAGTATGTTTCAATATGTTTATTTCTGTTTCTTGAAATTTTCTTGGCCATTTTGTATGAGTGCTTGAAAATACCAGCCTTCTTTTCAGATTATTGTTGGCATTAATAAAATTTTGCTGTCTACATAAGCTGTGGGACTCAGAAATTTAAAGCAAATATTTCAGAAACTCTGACTGAAACTTTTTAGTTTCTAAAAAAGAATGTGTGGACTCAAATTCCTCTTCTATTTGTTCAGTGTTCCGCTTCCGTGACCTAGGGTTTGATTCTCCTTTTTCACCTATGGGAGTGTATTTTCTCATGCAGAATTCTCAAATTAATCAGAAATACCAGTTGTCAAATAAGATTTATTAGTTCCATTTTATGAGTAACTTTAATTTTAAAATGAAAGCTAACATTAAACTTAGTACATGATTTTTCTGTTTAACCATTTGGATACTTAAGGAAATGCCATAAAGGTACGTTGTAAAGGCCAAGTGTATTTTAAAGGTTATGTCAGTGGACCAAAAATTGCCTTTCTAAGGATGTTCAATATGGAACAGAATGTTAATTGATCTTATTGGAGAGATCCTCTTAAAGGTTTTTGGTTTAATTAAACAGTTGTGTTTAATCCATTTCAGATAAAACTTTATTTTTAATTAAGTAGGAAAGGCATTCAGTAATCTTACATGAGTTTTTTCTGAGAAGCTCTTTCATAAGAAAAAGAAAACACAGATTTCTCCATATGTAAAGAACAAGTGTATTTTTCAAATACTACTTTATGCTTCTCTCCATTATGGTTCAGGGAGCATGTTAACAAACTTTAGTGAGGTTTTATGCTAATATATCCAGCAAATCTAAAATTATAACTGAAATTCCTCTGTAATATTTTAAGTTCTTAAAAGGGCTTTTGTACCATCTTTAGTTAGAGCTTGGCTGGTAATAAGCAGTCAAAAGGCAGAATTACCAACTAAATCAAAACTCCAAAATAATTTTTAGACCTTTGCCTGAGAATACAGTTTGTTAAAGTAAAATATATTATCCAAAATATCTTTAATTTAGCAAAATTCCTTAATGAAAAAACATCCAATTAGATGTTGGAAAATATTGTCAAAAATATTTCATATCTTAAGAAGTCAGTTTAGTGTACTACTATTAATTTTTTAAAAAAATTTTAATGTTTATATTTGAGGGAGAGAGACAGACAGACAGACAGACAATGTGCGAGCAGGGGAGAATCAGAGAGAGAGGAAGACTGAATCTGAAGCAGGCTCCAGGCTCTGAGCTGTCAGCACAGAGCCTGACACAGGGCTCAAATGCATGAGCCATTATATCATGACCTGAGCCGAAGTCAGACAAAACTGACTGAGTCAACCAGCCACCCCAACTTTTTAAAACTAGTGTTGTGGGCTGGATTATGTTCCTCTGCAAATTCACATTTTGAAGGCCTAAGATCCAAACCCTTAGGATGAGACTATATTTGGAGATAGGTTCTCTAAAGATGGAGTTAATGTGAAATGAAGTCATATGGGAAACTCCTAATCAAATATGACTGGTGTCCTTATAAGAAGATTAGGACACACACACACACACACACACACACACAGGGAAGATCACTTGAAGACAGGAAGAAAAGTCAGCCATCTGCTGACACTTTGATCTCAGACTTCTAGCTTCCAGGACTGTGAGAAAGTAAATTTCTGTTGCTTAAGCCACCTAGCGTGTAGTACTTTGTTATGGCAGCCTAGCAAACTAATATAACTGCTGAATCTAGTCAGTCTGTGACAGGAGTTTATTGACGTGCCAAGACCCGGGAGAATCAGAGCAATGGTTGGAACTTTGTGAGAAGATCAAGGAAGGCACTGTCAGGAGGTGAAGCTTCCACAGCCCATAGCTCAGGCTGTTCCCAGGAGGTTGGGTCCCCTGTCAATTCTGCTTCTTCAGTGGACAGAATCGGTCTCCTAGTGTTCTTTTATGGATATAACCCAACAAGGACAGAAAATGCTGCCTAGTTCATGTAAAACAAAATCCCAGCAGCTGAAAATCTATAGCAATGTAACGTAATCTCTCAGGTGCTTCAAGATATATGTTTGAATTAATATCCTTTAAACTCCTTCTACATTCCAAATATATAAATACCCACCTAAGAATAAACAGGCATCCAGTATATATGCTCTTGTGCTATTTATCATAACCCAGCTATGACTTGGAAAATTTCTTTGCTTAGTAGGTATTTTTAGAACAACTCTTGATTTATGTACTCCTTAAGGAAAGCCATTTAGTCTCATGTTTAGTGCTTGTGATGTATGGGTTACAAGATTGAAAGTAAAAAAATAAACAAAATTGTAGATAAATGGTTTGAGCTTTCTGAGATACACAATTTTTAAAGAATGTTATTACTTACATTTAGATATGCAAATATGTGTGTGATTATAAAGAAAGTCACATATAAGACTTAAAAATACTTAAACAAAAAACACGAGCACCGTTATACCATTAACTGTCCACTACATGTGTCTTTTTTCCTAATAATTGTGTTACATGTTTAGAAATTGTGTTACATGACTTTAATGTCATCCAGATCAAAGCTCTAAACACCTAAAGCGTGATGAGTTCTAAACACCTGATGTTTAGAATCTTTCCACGATAGCTTTGATAGATGTATGGTCACTGAGCCTATACCTAGATAATTCCAGTTACAGGGAACTCCATACATGGTTGGATTATTCAGATTATTAAATTGCCCTTTCTTAAAAATGCTCCTGTTAGTTTCTAGCCACTTTCTAACCTGTACATTGTAAATAGAGTATGGTACCTCTAGCAAACTCATTTCTCTTTCTCTCAGTGCATTTTTGGAAATAGTTCTTTTAAAATGTGGTCCCCAAAACTGAACACAATTCCCCATAAGTGTTCTACTCAGTATGGGGTGAGATAGATAAAGTGCAGGGTGTCTCTGCCTCCGAGTTTGTAGACATAGACTTTAGTTAATGAAGCCTACCACTAGGGAAGCTTTTCTTACTATTGTTCTTTTAGGAATATCTTGCAGTTGGAGTATGTTCCATTTCATACAGGAAAGAGATGAAAGAAGTTATTGCATGTTTTTAGTGTACCTGAACATAAAATTTTAAGTATTTTTTTTCCAGGGGCACCTGCGTGGCTCAGTCAGTTGGTTGAGCAACCAACTTCAGCTCAGGTCATGATCTCACGGTTCGTGAGATCAAGCCCCTCGTTGGGCTCTGTGCTGACAGCTCAGAACCTGGAGCCTGCTTTGGATTCTGTGTCTCCCTCTCTCTCTGCCCCTCCCTCCCCTCATACTCTGTCTCTCTCTGTCTCAGAAATAAGTAAGCATAAAAAAAATTTTAAGTATTTTTTTTTCCTATTCCAACTAGCTCCAGAATACCAAAGCAATTCTCAAAGAAATACCTGTGATAAAGACTACCTCGGTCTTAAGAAAGTTGCATACCCCCTTTTGGTACAAACATTAAAGTAGCTTTTTATGTCTGTTTTTCTTTTTATTACTTTTTATGAAATATATAAATCTATGTTTATAACTTCAACACAGGACATTATTTACTCAAATTTAAAATTCTATATAGATAATATCATATATACACATAAATACTCTGTGTGAATATATATGTGTAATTTTATATGTGCATATAGCTATGCATTATACAGTTAGTTTACAATTTTTCCAGTAAATTGTCCACTGGTTTTGTGTATTTTCATGTATCATGTTTGCTTATTTGCACTCTCCTATAGATGTTTTATGCAGCAGAATTGCAAGTCTTTGAATAAAAGTATAAATTCCTGATACATACCAAAAGTATGTTCTACCCACATATGCACCCTTTACAATGTCTTCTTTATGTTATTCTTTTGTGTTTTCCTCTAAGATGGATGAAAAAACTATGTCACTAAGCCACATTATATTCTTTGTGCTGTCTCTTCTGAAATCTACCACCCCACTTCCCCTGAACGTTATCTTAGGGCCTTGACAGCCGATGGATGAGTCTGTGAAGCTCCTCTTCTTTATGGGGTGTGTTCTTGATGTCTATGTATTGCTCACCAGATATTGATGTAGACAGAAGCAGCATGATAAGGAATAGAAGCCTTTTACACAAACTTCAAAAGTTTCTCTGACTATCCCATAAACACTTCTCTCATCCTGTAAAAGACTTTACTTTTTTCATAGCCACTGAGATCGAGATGATCTCTCCTAGAGTCATTTATCTACCATTTTTCTCTTTTCTCTACAACACACCAACTCTGTGGAAATCAGCCCCGGATGCACATGAAAATCACTTGGGGAGCTTTAAAGAATTCCTGTGCCTGAAACCTGTCCAGATGTATTACATCAGAGTCTCAGGGTGCTGCCCTTATATCGCTCATTTTGTAGAAGCTCTCTGGGTCAGGCTAACATGCAGACAGGGTTGGAAATGATTCATAGGCACAAATTTACCTCAGCTACAAGAATCCTCTCCTCCTTTCTGACTAGTTCCATAGAAGAGGACTCTTTCTTTTTATCAAGGCTTAACATTATCAAGGCACATTTATCAAGTATTTTTTTTTAATCTGGATCCATGATCATGTAATCCTCAATTACAGCTCCTCCTACCTCATTTGATGCTTTGGTTATATACTTCTATACTACAGGTTGAGTCTCTCATTTCTTTCCACTCATTGTGTACAAAAAAAAGGTTAGGTCTCTTCTAGTTTTAGGGGAAAAAATAGCTCTAATCATAATCCTACGTTTCTTTCCTGCTGCCATCAAAATATAAATATTATTGCATTCACCTCCTTACCTTTCTGTCACTCCTAATTATCTTACCTTCTAATGGTGCTATAGCATCTTGTAATGTCTCTCCTCATTGGTTATCATGTAGCATGCCCAAATAGAAAAGGTACTTATCTGGACACTAATCCAAAAGAGTAGAGCCAACCTAATGTGCTTACATGGGGCATGAAAATTTAAGTCAGTACACATTACTTGGGTTCACTTGGTTCAGAGACCAATAACCCACATATCAAAGACGGTTTCTTTATTACTTTATTATGACATGAGCCAAGATTCACTGAAAACAGTTAATTCTACAGTGAAGTTGTATTGTATTTTCCTAAACAATTAACACGGATCCTAATATTAACTTAATTGCCTCATCGTTAAGAAATTGATGCTATTTAACTATATTAAGCTAAGGAAGTATCTAATCCTGGTTTTACCCAGAATGTTAAAAAAATATATTGTTGTATCTTTTTTGATGTTAATTTTCTTTTTTTTTTAAGTTTATTTATTTTGAGAGAGAGAGAAACAGAGACAGAGAAAGAGAGAGAGAAAATACAAGCAGGGGAGGGGCAGAGAGAGAAGAAGAGAGAGAATCCCAAGCAGGCACCGTGCTGTCAGCACAGAGCCCACGAACTGTGAGATCATGACCTGAGCCAAAACCAAGAGTCAGCTGCTTAACCTACTGAGCCATCCAGGAGTCCCTCAATGGAAATTTTCTTATGTGATATGTATTTATCCAATGCCTATTAAGTACTATGCTTAGCACATTATATATACAATTCCATTTAATTTTCAGAATAGGAAAATTTTTTGAACTTGAGTTCCAGATAAATAACTTGGTGAAGCCCACATAACTAATATCTAATAGAATCAAAATTTATTTTTTTTAATTTTTTAATGTTTATTTTTGAGAGAGGAGAGAGAAACAGAATTCAAGTGGGGTAGGGGCAGAGAGAGAGAGTGAGACACAGAATCTGAAGCAGGCTCCAGGCTCTGAACTGGCAGCACAGGGCACGACGCAGGGCTCGAACTCACAAGCTGCGAGATCATGACCTGAGCCAAGGTGAGACACTCAACAGAGCCACCCAGGCACCCATAGTAGAATAAAAATTTTAATTTACATATCTGATTCTAAATTGAGTTGCCCTTTCCATTATAACTCATTACATTTCCCAAAGACAAGATGACTATTCTGGTAGCTGTGTGAAGGATGGATTTGAAGGATGAAGACACTGGACAGGAAGACAAGTTAGAAAAACACTCTAAAGGTAGGTGGAAAATGATAAGACCCTGATAATAGCAGAGGCAATGGGCTTAGGCAAAGAGAAAAATGGAGAGGTGAATTAAAATTGGTAGTCCTGCATGACCAGTAGTATATAAGGCTGATTTTTACATTTCACAATGTAGTCATCAAGAAAGGAAATCTTAGTTTGGGAAAGAACATGAAAGATTATTTTTGAGACACTGAGGTTCATATAAAACATGGTAGAAGAAATGCCCAGGGGTTAGTCTAAAATGATTAAAATGTCTGCAGTTCAGGAGAGAGCAAACTAGAATTTGAAAGTTATTAGCAAATAACTCCGCTCCTTGAGGAGAAAAAACAGAACGAAAAGAGAAGAGGGTCAAGGGTAGGAGAAACCCTCACTATGAAGTGTCTTCAGGATCTGTTTCTTTTATTCCACCTTAGTTCCTATTTTCTAGGTGCAGGCTCTTATTCCCTCTGCAATATGCTATGCACTGATTTCACTATTGTCAGTATCTTACCACCTCCCTCCCCTCATTCCCCTCTCCACCTTCTATGCCTGTCTAGTATGCACTACTAGATTAATTATCTCACTGATAAGAATGCTGACTTATTACCTTTCCAAATTTACATTCCATTGTTAGCTCATAAGCATTTTACACTTAATCAAAATGGACAGTGTCCCAGAAAAAGCTCTGGGCATTTCCATCTCCATATTTGGATTATGCTGTACCCTCCGGAAGGAATACCAACTATTGCATGAAAACTTCTCATAACCCAGATAGGAGCAAGTTTCCCTTCCCTGAATTCTTGTAGCATGTTTTTGAGAATTGTTATGTTTATTACATTTCCTTCTCTATTTCAACAAATGTTTTGACCACTTGTGATTCTTGTAGGGGGGTAAACAAGAATGAGGCATAGATCTTACTCTTTAGGAAATTATATTCTAGTAGAATTTTTATTTGTAGATACTCTTATACTAACAAACACTTACTCTTCTCTCTGATAATGTCTTCACATTGTACAAACAAAAACTAATGTAATCTAGCTTGAATTCAAAGGATACCAGAGATAAGCAAGATGTTCTTACATGAGCCATTTTGAACCTAAATGTTAAGACCTTTTTTTTAAATTTAAGACCTTAGTAGACACCACTACTGTAAGATAGCTGCAGCTATTTAATTGGTTTGAAGATCAGTATTGGAGTTGGTTTTTTTAAATAATGAAACTTATTTTCATTATTAAATGAAAATATAATTATTATCAATTAGCAATAATCAAAAATAAAGTTGTCAGTGGCTAAAACCAAAAACAGTAAAATTTGTATTGACTAAATATTAAAGGAAATAAAATATTTTTAACAAAAGTTAAAGATGGTAAATTTAAGCCAGGAAAACTGAACTTAGTCGAAATGTCTTTTCCCCCTCAAAAAAAAGAGGCATAGTAGGCACAAGTTAAATATAATTTTATATACAAAAGAAAAGAGGGTGAGTGAATTGAATCTGTGTTATATAATTTACTTAGAGAAGAATTGATCAAATAAAATAATGGGAAGAAAATAAAAAAGAAGGAAACATTTTAAAATTTATTAAAAATTAAGTTGGCTCAATGCAATTTGCTTCAGAAAATGCTTTCTTATGAAAATATCAATGATAGCATAATTCTAATGAAATATTTGGATTCAAAATATCTGTAGGGTTTATTAGAATAATAATGCCTTGCAAAATTTAATGTGCACTTGAGTCACCTAGGCATCTTGTTAAAATGCAGATTCTGAGTCAGTATGTCTTGAAGTGAGGACATACGTTCTTCATTTCTAACCAGCTCTCAGGTGATGTCAGTGTTACTGGTCCAGGGACAACACTTTGAGTAGCAAGGTATTAGGACTTCTCATAGAACAAAATTTATTTCATCTTTATCAAGCAATTAGTCTAAGTTAACAAGCCATTGCTCAGTTAGAATTCCTTTGAGAAAATCTTATTAATCCAGTTTAGTGAAGTGGCAAAGGGTGCAGGGGACATATAGTAAACTCATGGTGGCAACAGCCCAGTCTTTTGTCTTTGGTTATAAGGTAAAAGACAACTTTTCTTTAGTTAAATGTGGTTTTGCTGAATAATGTTGAATGTTGATGTGTTGACATATGATGTGGCAGGTAATTGTGGCAGCCATCTTAGGATACTGAAGGAAGCTATTTGGAAAGACAAAATCAATATTCTGAAGATGGTGGAGTGAAAAGAATTGGGAAGGACTTGTGTCTTTGGGGATACTCATGAGCTCCTTAATTAACCAACCCTGGAGCTAATCCATTTTAAGTCTTCATGTTGTATGAAATAATAAATTTCAGTGAGTATTTAAGTCATTCTTGATGGGGTTTCTCTGCTACTTGGAGCTTAGAGCATTTCACAGCTACAAGTAGCAGATTCACGATTAAAGCCAAGAGATTTTGACTCCTTGTTCAATCTCCTTTCTTCCTATTCCAGGTTTTACCATGTTGCTTTATATTATGGCACCATTGCAATACTGTAAACTTCTTAGGGGACCAAGTTCTGAACTTAAACATGTATATCCTGAAGAGTGTCTGGCTCAGGGCTACGTATCTATCTATTATTTATCTATCTGTTTATCTATCATTTATCTATCTTTCTATCTATCTATCTATCTATCTATCTATCCATCATCCATCCATCCATCCATCTCTGTATCTCTGTATCTCTGTATCTATCTATCTTTCTTTCTATCTACCTATCTTAGCACATAGTCCTTAAATAAATGAATAAATGATTGAAAAAACAGAGGTGTTACAGGACAGAAGGAAATGGCAAATGAAATACTGATGGTAAGGAAAGTTTATTAAAACATTTTTTTGGCTATGCTAAATAATATTTAATTTTAAGTAGGCTATTAGGAGTAGTGTCAAAGGACTGCCCTGTACTTTAGAAGTGATTGAAAATTAATTAACAAAAGATATTTTCCACAAAATAGCTACAATATCTTTGAGAATAGAATACCATAAAGGGTCTGCTTAGTTATAGCATGCCTGAGTCAGGCCAATTAGAAGTGAAGTATAGTTACAAATTTTGCATTGCCTCTAAGAAGGTTTGCCTGGTATAAACACCAAAGCTAATCTGTGTGGAAATAATCTCTAAATCCTGGAAATTGGGTTATAGTCCATCATTAATTGCTCAGAACAAGTAAAATTTTAATGAACCACATATAAATGAAAACATTAAAATTAATTATTCAAATTTAATCTGCTTTTCAGCATTACAGAAAGATGTGGTTTAAATTGAGCAGTGCTATTGTATCATTTGAACTGTAATCTTGCAAGTGATTTATATATTGAAATAATTGTTCAAGGTTTCTTCGTTGTTGTTGACAATGGGATGATTTGCCATTTTGCTTATGTCAGTTAGTGATTAAGTCCACAGTATAATATAAAGAGAAAAGGCCTAATAAGACAGGTTAATAGGAACCTTGACACCCAGCTGTTTTGGTTTTTTTTTTTTCATAAAGAACGCCTCTCTTCAGAGTCAAATTTGAATACAGTCTAAGTAGCCAAATAAATTTTTTACATTTATATTAAGCATCTTATTACAGGCTATGTGGAACAATGTGCAGGCAAATAATCTATACTTAAACCTTCTGTGTAATTTAAAAATTGTTGAATCAGTAGAATATTTATGTCAAAATATTGCTTAATAGTACTATTCTGAAGGACAAGATTTTGTGGTATTTTACTGGTGTCTAGACTACATTCATGGTCCCCAATATCAATTGTTCTTAAATTCATACAAGATTAAAATAAACTTAGATATTTGCAGGAGGTACTTAAAGTTTTAGTTCATACATTGCTGCATGACATAAAAGCATAAGTAATTTCCACACTTTACTGCATCTTAAAATATAAAGAATGGATTTGCCAGTCATTTCTTAAGCTCATTTAAAAAATTGAATTGTTTCCCAATTTTATTTTTATGTTCAGTTTCAATGCATTTTTTTCTACTTGACATTTTTTCTCTTCAACTTACTTTTCCTTCTTTTTTTAGTATCAAGTAATGTTTGTCTTTATTCTACCTGAAGTAGATATTATTGGCAGGTACGTGTCTGTATATTAAAGATTGTTTAGTGGCGTACTTAAGTAGCTTTTACTTCTAGTAAGGAAATGCAAAAGAGAATTAGATATTTGTCTAATACAGCTATGTTATGGAAGGGGAAATGATATGTATATATTTAGATGTTTCTTATCAAATTTTACTGTTCTTGCTAAGAGAAGTAGGTAGTTACATAGATAGATCATTGGGACAAATATCATTGTAGTATGTGTGTGTGTGTGTGTCTGTGTGTCTCTGTAACCAACTTTTACATCCCTCTGCAAAGCTAGCCATATCGAGGGTCAAAATTTCTTTAAAAGAGAATGACCTCTTTAACCCAGTAAAAATTATTCTCTAACTGTTGAAGAGATGTGAAGAAGGATTGATTTTAAGTAGTCAATAAACCTGTTCCCTTGTAAATGTAACTCCCTCTGGACTTACCTCAATGGCTGCCATTTAGGTTGCTAGATTGTAATAAGAAATTAGTTTGACCTGACATTTTATTCCTTAATTCAGGCAACTATCTCTGGAGAAATGGCCCATAAGAAAGCAATCTTCTTAATCCATATTTCCTTTGGGTGAATATAAATTTGAGTCATTCCCAATCTGTCCAAGTCTCCTAAATTATTAAAGCAATTAGTAGCTGAATATAAGGCTCAGATGAGGGTAAGATCTGTTTTTAGAATCTAAGAAATGTCTCTCTCTATGTATCACAGTAAAAAAGGTATATTATATGTATTAAAACAGCATTTTATAAAATCTTACCTTTAGAAGGCTAATACTAGAAGAAATACATGATATCATAAAAGGAAAGCATTTTCTTTTTTTGCACAAAGTTAAATCTGCATGTTAATGTACTAATATTCATTATGAATCTTCAGGAAGGGCCATTAATTATAGGATTCCCCCACACTAACTTGGCCAATGAGCCCTTTGGTTGCAGAGCTCTTTTGGAAGACCAGTGCTCTGTGGGGAAGTCCCAGGACCTCCCAGGACAGTCTTACCAGAAAGCTAGAACTAAATTAGAACACAACTTCCAACAACTCAGGAACGGAACCAAGGGTTCAGTTAGAACCAGCCTGATTAGCCCATTTTGGGCTTCTTGTTCAAATTTATGTTGCTAGGAAATAGGATGAAAATAGGTCTTGCATATCCAGCCCTTCACAAGTAATTACTTAAAAGCCCAAGAAAAGTATGTTAGGCACCCTGTGTTGTTTTCCTCTCTCACATTTCAAGAGAGAAATGAGAGTTTTTGCAGTGCATATTAGAATCAGCCCCAGGGTCAGAGTTTTCCCTTTGCCTTTTGAGGATTTGAAGTTTTGTAATTCCAGAGTTAATGACTCTCTAACACCACCAGAGAGAGGCTAGCCTCGGAAGACCTCACCAATTCTTTGCATTGGTGATTTATGAACTTCTCTGGTTATTCCAACTAAGACATAGCACATCACAAGGAGTGAGGGGAGCCAGGTGCTGATGGCATTTTATGATGCTTGGGAGTAGAACAAGATTGAGTGTGAGGGTAAATGTGAGAGTCACGACAGCTGTGGAGAGATCCACTGAGCATTTTCTTCATGGCCCTCTGGCCTATCATTGTACTAAACCCAAAAAGACATTAGAAAAACCAAACATCTCTCCTGCCTTTAAGGGAATTAGTCTGCTTGAGGAAACAGGAATTAAAATACCGGAAATGTTTCTTAAATATCAGTTCTTCACAAATCTTATCAGGGATTTGTATGGTCATCTAACAAAGCAGATGCCACGTTGAGGCAAAGGTTGCAGAGAAACATCAGATGTAAGAGTCTCGCATCCAAATGTAGAGTCAGAATTTATATTTAGATACAAAACAGTGCAAGTTACTCTATGCTGATTGCCTACTGCCTACTTTAGACAACCAGACCTGAAGAGCTCCCAAAAGAAAGAGATGACTATGGACTTGGGTGGCCAGACTCCAGAGAGGGGGAGGAATTTAGTTAGAAGAATAGGGCCAATATATGCACAGTTGGGCCAATAAATGCACAAGTAAGTCAATGATTTTTGTTTTTCTCCCATGGACAACTTTTCATACGATGGTCAAAGAAAAGTGACATCTATGATGACTCAGTGGACTAAAACAGACCTTTTTTGGGAATGTGTTGTTTGTTCCTCTGGATTTATATAGAGTCTTTCTTGGAAGTGACACAATTTATGATCAATACTAACAGATGACAGAATAAGTAACCATTGAAAAGAAAACGACATGATGAATTCACTTTGTTCTATTTGTAATTCATGTCCTACTACTCAATGAGTGTATGCTGTCATTTTTTCCAAGTCTTGCTTCATTATGTATTTCCTGTCCAATGAATGCAGTCCCCACATGTGTTACATATTTATTTTAAAAACATAACTGGGGCGCCTGGGTGGCACAGTCGGTTAAGCGTCCGACTTCAGCCAGGTCACGATCTCGCAGTCCGGGAGTTCGAGCCCCGCGTCGGGCTCTGGGCTGATGGCTCAGAGCCTGGAGCCTGTTTCCGATTCTGTGTCTCCCTCTCTCTCTGCCCCTCCCCCGTTCATGCTCTGTCTCTCTCTGTCCCCAAAATAAATAAACGTTGAAAAAAAAAAACATAATTAAAAAATAAATAAAATTTGCAGTAGTGTGCCACAATGTGTTTCTATTCCTAAAATTTTAAGATAAAGCATGAATTTTAAAATTATTTTGACCCTTACACAGTTTCACAAGAATAAATATAGGCGCACCTGGCTGGTATAGAAGCTTGATCTCAGGGTCGTGAGTTCAAGCCCCACAATGGGTGTAGAGCTTCCTTAAAAACAAAAGTTAATAAATATAGCCACCTATTAAAGATGCTTCCAAGTTCATAAAATTAACTCAGGATATTGTGAACCTCATCAAGTCACAAAGTGTTGTTAATACATTTGAAAAGTGAAACTGTCTTTACAGTGAATAAAAATAATAATTACTCTCACTGAACCTTTCTATGTATCATACCGAAGAACAAATAGAAGGACAGATTTGCCAGCAGCAAAGCCCTGCATTGCAGCCTTACACATAATAGAATCCCTTATATTTGTACAGCAATTTAGATTTATAAAAAGAATACTATAAATCTTGACAGTACAACTAACTTGTGTCTGAGGGCAAATGTGAGAGTAAGAACATCCATGGAGAAAAGATTTATTGAGTGCTTTCTGCATTGATCCTCTTAAAAACTCTGTGGAAGATGTTGGGGAGATATCATACTCATCATTTTGTACACGAGGGAACGGAGACTCATGATGGTTAAGGAGCAGGTCCAAGGTTACAGGCTACTTAGAAACAAAGGAAAGATTCAAGCCTGCATCTTCCAACACTCATATTCAGTGTCCCTCCTACAGTGCCTGCAGGCAACCAGCCTGTGTGGAAGCTGAATTTCTGCAGGGCTCACACACAGCTTATTTCCATGTAAAGAAAATTTTTGAATAATTTTAAGTAGGCTTGAATGACAAGATGACATTGTGGAAAGGGCATAGACTTTTCCCCCCCTCGGTTTAATTGAGAAAGGGCATAGAATTTTGAACAGTAAGGTCAGAGTGTAAGTTCACATTCTTCCCCACAAATTTTGTCACTAGATAGGCAAATTAGTCATATTGTGGTAACATTTCCTCACCTGTTTGTTTATAAGTTTTTAAAGAAAATATCTGGTAGGTACTTCACA
Organism: Prionailurus bengalensis; assembly: GCF_016509475.1. Classification (NCBI taxonomy): domain Eukaryota; kingdom Metazoa; phylum Chordata; class Mammalia; order Carnivora; family Felidae; genus Prionailurus; species Prionailurus bengalensis. Next base: position 147,990,292 of record NC_057343.1, on the reverse strand, counting down.
GGATCCTTGAGAGGATTAAATTTGGCTTCAGATATATGAAAAGGTTTAACATGATATCTAAGCCTCATGTTGTTGATTCCCTCTGGGAACACCCCCCACCTTTGACTCACTCTTTGGCTTCTGTAGCAACAATTGCACAGCCTTCAGCAAGAAGAGTAGCAGTCTTAGTGAAACTAGTAACTTTATAGCAAATGCATTTCATGTGTGCAGATAGCAAAGACTAGAGGGGCCACACCTTTATAGTAATAAAATCCACATTGCTCTTCTTTGTTTGTTGTCTGTTTGTTTTAATTTTTCTTTGTCTCCAACATTCATATTTTGAACCCCATAGCATCTTGTATCTCTGCTTTTCTCTGAGCCAAGTACAAAATTGTCTATTTATCCTTCTTATAAAATAGTAAGCTTCGGAAGTTCAGGGATTCTGGCCTACTGAGGTATATAACACAAAGCAAAGTAGATGAGAGTTTAAGGTACTTCACTTTCAATCTTAGCTCCACCAACAAGCACAAAAATCTAAGGCAGATTCTCATTTTCTTTATGTTTTTAAATACGAAGTCTGAACAAATAACCGGAAGATGTTTTCAGCTCTAATAACCATCTGATTTTTAAAATCATCTAGAATCTCATATCTCTTAATACAAAGCTTTTACACTCAATTAATGTTTTTTGAACTACGTGAATTACAGCACCTATCACTATGAAATACGATAGGGAATATAAATTCAGGACACAAACTTCCACGCATTTCACAACACTGGGATCAGAATAAGGCTTTAGAGGAGGAAGAGAAAGAAGCGGGGTGGGCTATAATTATTGGAGATAACCAGGGTTCTGGTATGCATACAAATAAACCAGGCTGAGGCTGAACTTTGGCTGAAACATTCTCCTTTGGCTAGAAATCTCATCATACACCATTTAGACCATTTAGAACAAATTTGCTCTATAAACTATAACACACATGGTAATAAGCAGATTTATGAGATGACAAAGGTATAGAAAAAAAAATGCTCTTCTCTAGAAAAGCTGTAATTGTAAATGAAAACTCTCAGGGCTATTCCCACAGTTTTAACATTTACTTCTCAAGAGCACTTCTGCTATTCATATGAATCTTGTTACTTAGAGACTTCTGAGCCTGGTTCATTTTTTGATATAAGTTCGATGAGTTTTTAGTGCTGTTGAAAATCTTATTTTTCTCACACTATTTCAATACTAAACAGCCATATTCCTATGCATGTATTCTTATGATATTTTTCACCATAAATCGATAGTATACATTCTTAATTGCTTCATCCCAGCCAAGTGGTTTTCTTCCTATGATACTGAGAATTTTGTTGGGGGAATAGGCATGGTTTGCATAAAAACTCTCTTATTATTTTTTTAATTTTATATCTTAGGAATCAAATATTTTTTTATTTAATTGATACTATGTGCTTAAGTGTAATCTTTGAAAATATGTTAGAACTGTATCTAGAAAATAAATTTATGAATAAGTTCTAGAATGAAGGCACAGGTCTGTGCCAAAAATATTGGCCTAAGAACCAGAGTCTAGCATTTCTGTCCAAACTATGCCACCTAGTATGTAATAAGTCCTTCTCATTCCCCCACTGGCCCAGATGACTTGTACCATTTATCCATCTCTAATGTGCCATTGTATTATAATAGAGCTGGTTTTTTTTCTTCTTCAGCTTCAGTATTGCCCTTCAGAGCCCATATTGCTTCACTCACAAATAGCGTTTTCCACTTCATAGACAGCCATGCTCACTAGCTATCCCTGTTAGGTCCCAGGTGTACCACATACCAAAATCACAACTCAGCTCATTGAAGTGTCTGGTTCATTCATCTATAACAGAAGAACAGTTTATTTTGTAATCTCCAGGAGAAGCAAGTCTACAAAACTGTTCAATGGTACAGAGATCATTGTGTATTCCATCCAACCTCCTTCTGTTTTTAGCTGCAAATTTATAGACAAAATGGAGATTTCAATATCTAGTGTTATTTGGATTCTAGTGTTATTTGGATAGTGTTATTTGGAAAACAGTTATCTTTATCTGTTCTTGAGTTAGCTAGGACCCCAACTGACCCACAGACAGAAAAATAATTTCCTTAGTTAGTTTTCCTTTCATTCTCTTTTCTCCTGGATTAAGGTAGCATTTCGTTTCACATTTTGCTTCATTAGAGAGTCTGTAATTTTTAGCAAGAAATGTGATCAAAGACTTTCTCAAAGTGATTTAACAGTTCCAGACAATTGATATGGCAGTTTCATGCTTTTGGAAGAATAGTGAAAGTGCACATTGAAAAATCCTGTTAAGCGTAATGGAGTAAAGATTTTTTTGGAACCAAATAAAATATTATCATTTATCACAGGTTAATAGAGCTGCACTAATTATTAGGGCTCTAGGAAGCTTGAAAAGTCAAATACAATATAAGCTGGTCTGGTTAATTCTAAGGTGCTGCATCGCCCATTACAACCAAAAGAGAGAAACAACAAACAAAAAAACAAAACAAAACAAGAAAATAGCTTTCAGTTTATCTACAATTCAATTTATATGATGTAATATAACCAGATTGGCCAATTTTTCAATCAAATTGGTTGGCTGAGTACTTTGGCCTTTTGTTAATTCCACTTAAGATTTATTCCCCCTAGGGGTACCTGGGTCGCTCAGTCAGCTAAGCATCCAACTCTTGGTTTCATCTCAAGTCATGATCTCATGGTTGGTGAATTTGAGCCCTGCCTCAGGCTCTGCACTGACGATGGGGAGCCTTTTTGGGATTCTTTCTCTCTCCCTCCCTCTGTCACTCCCCTGCTTGCATTTATTCACTCTCTCTCAAAATAAACTTTAAAAAAAGAATTAAAAATTAAAAAAAAAAGATTTAGGGGTACTGGGTGGCTCAGTCGGTTAATCATCCGACTTTAGCTCAGGTCATGATCTCATGGTTTGTGCTTTCAAGCCCCGCGTCGGGCTCTGTGCTGACAGCTCAGAGCCTGGAGCCTGCTTCGGATTCTGTGTCTCCCTCTCTCTCTGCTCCTCCCACACTCATGCTCTATCTCTCTCTGTCTCTCAAAAATAAAATAAAACATTAAAATTTTTTTAATTAAAAAAAGATTTATTCCCCAAAAACAGGTTAAATATGCAAAATATTTTTTGTTCTGAGAGATATATTTGTATATCTTGCATTATTCACCTTGGGTTAAACATGTACTTTACACTTGAATCGGAACATCTATTTACCTGTACTGCATTCTTCTTTCTTTACTGCTGTATCCCAGCCTTCAGAACCATGATTACTACACAGTTGGAACTCAGCAAATGTGTTAAATGACTGAGAGAATGAATGAGTAAGTGAAGGAGGTGTTTATTTCATATTCCTCAGTGTCTCTTCATTTAATATATTAACAATTGGGGAGCCTGGGTGGCTCAGTCGGTTAAGCGACCTACTCTTGATTTCAGCTCAGGTCATGATCTCATGATGAGATTGAGCCCCGCATTGGGTTCTACACTGAGCTTGGTACCTGCTTAAGATTCTCTCTTACCCTCTTTCTGCCCCTTCCCCTGCTCATCCACCCCCCCTTTCTCAAAAAAAAAATTATATTTATATTTATGTTTATACTTATATTTATAATTTATATTTATATTTATATATAGTCACTGCTCACAAATAAAGAATCTCTATGGTTGGAAGCATAATATTCCTGAGGCCTTTGCATAAATTTCGAATAGTTTCAGTCATCATGATTAAAGAGTTCTTTTGAAAAAAGCTATCACCCGTTCCAGCTCTTAATCACTCTTGCTCTAAATCACAGGCCATGCTTATGACTTCAACTGAGATTTCCTAACAGAACGGCACTTTTTTTAATGAACAGTACCCATTATTGTTTTTGTAATAAAGGTCTGAAATTTAATTTTGAAGTTACCTTAATGGATATTATATTTCTATATGAGATTATTTAGAAATGGAAGGTCTACACTTTCACTTTCTGTTCCTAGGAATAAGATAAACACAGTAGGTTACAAACTCTTCCCTGAAAGCATGGGAAGGTTTTATTATTTAAAAATTATATTTTAAAACAATTTAAAACATTTTTTTAGTTCTTTAAATCTACCAGCTATATGCTCTTTAATTAGGAGGAGACTCTAGTAAGATTAGAAATGCACATTTTACTGAACACAGTAAAATCTTCATATAAGTGTAAATGTACTTAATAGATATTATATATTCAGTTAGAGTCATATAAAATGAAATCTATTTGTAGAGTAATAAGTTTGGCTTCTTTAGTTGGGGGGGTGAAGATTAAATCCTATCTGGAAGGATTTGGAATTTCTTTGATTAGTTTATCAGCCCTTTTAATAGTTTAGGGTAGAATAATTACAATATTAAAATGTGCCTTAAACCATGGAGAATAGCAAATTGAGAAACTATTTACAGTTGCCAATGGATGTTTCTGATCCTATGGGAAACTAGTCCACTCTGCTCAAAATTTGTGTAATTTTCTAAAATGTAAGGTTCAACAAAGCCTTGGTACAGTAAATATTAAATATTCCAAATAGTATTCCAAATACTATTGTATGGTCATCCTAACATAAGGATGAACATTTGCTGAAATCCAAACATTTTGTTTTATTGAATTAATACTTGTCACTTTAACTCATAATAAGGTCAATGTCCTGACCATAGTATTGCCCCTGACTGGTTACAGCCCTATAAGGATTAACCAATTGCGGTGGTAGACGGAATGGTAGGGTTTTCATAGAAGCTCTATTTGATCTTTACAAAAACTGTGAAAAGTAGGTATCATTATTGCTATTTACAAGTAGAAAGAGAAAACAAAAACCATACACAAGTTTAGAGAGGTAAGTGCCCAAGAACACACAGTGAGCCAGTTCTGGACAGACTTGCTATTCCAGCTAGTCTAGGTCCAAGTCTAACTCCAAATCACATCCTGCCTCTGCAACCTGTCATGATGACTCTTAGAAAGTCATCCCTACCAGACCTTCCTTTTTCAAATTCTTCCTTTATCAGGCCTTTTTTTCAAATCCTGAAAAGATGGTTAGGAATAATAACAGTTTCTGCAACCAACATTTACTGAGCACATGCCATCATGCTAAACACTGGGGATAGAGGGAAGATTAAGATAGACCAGATCCCCACCCTTAGGGAGCTTTTATCTGGTGGAAAAGATGCTGATCAACAAAGACTTTAAAAGGATAATAATGTCAGGTAGTGAAAAGTGCCATGAAGTAAACCCAAAAGAGGGAAAAACTGATAAAAGTGTGTGAATGTGTGTGTGTGTGTATGTGAATGGAAGTGGGGTTACTATTTTAGCCAGGATAGTCAGAGGGCCCACTTCTCTAAAGACTTGAGGGTACAGTAAATACTTGAATAAGGGGAGAGTATAAATCACGCAAAGTAAGTTCCTGTGGAGAAAGGCAAAACTGAGGCCCTAATGCAGGAATAAACTTAGTATATTACAGAAAAAGACAGAACACTGGCCAGAGGAATATGGAGTATGAACAAGTCAGGGACACACTGTCATTGAGGTTGGAGAGGTGGGCGGGGCCCGGGACATACCAGACCAGTGCTTTGCTTTCAAAGTCGTGAGAAGTCTTTGGAGATTTTACACAAGAAAGGAGTAATCTGACTGTCTGTGTTTTTAAAAGATTACTTTGGTGGCTCAGTCGGTTGGATGTTAGACTCTTGATTTCAGCTCAGGTCATGATCCCAGGGTCATGATTTCAAGCCCTACATCAGGGTCGTGAGATTGAGCTCTGCATTGATACTGAATGAATTAATGAATTAATAATTATTTTTGGCAACTATGAAGAGAACTGACTTTAGAAGGGCAGGAGTAGAAGCAGTGAGACCAGTGAAGATCATCTAAGAAAAGTATTCAATATTCGGGTGAGAAATGAAAAGGGGATTTTCAATTTGGGTGATAGCAATGGAGATAAGGGGAAGTGGACAGAGTCCATTTAAATTTTAAGGGGAACTTATCTGACTTGATAGAATGAATGTAGAGTTTGAGGGTAAAGGGAAATCAAGTATGATTTCCTGTTTTTTGGCTGATAACTGAGAGAGGGAAGATGAGAAGGTTTAGGAGTCTGTGGTTTTCAGGGGGTAAGTAATGCAGCAGGCTAAAGAAGTGTAAAGACACAGATGAAATAGAATGTCATTAATAGCAAAGTTATGGAAACTAAAGGAAATGTTACATATGGCAGGAAATGTAGGTAACACAGTATGCTACCGTCTGAGGTTTGACTCTTCCAGGGCCCCAACATTCTCACAGGATATAGATGATACCTCCTATACAGATATGTGATGTGGAACCATTTTTCCGGGGACTTGCTGTTTCCCATCGCATATATGACCTCCTACTCTGTTTTAGGTACTCTCGCTATATGCTGTCTGCTCACTAGGGTTAGATTTACTTTTGACTGGATGCAGTCTGGTTCCCAAAAGCGTCCCTCAGCTTCCTCAGGCTTCACACCTGTCTGAAACTCTCTTGTAGGAGAGGGAATGTGACTGAACATGAGTGTGAACCACCTATTAGACAACCATCTATAAAACCCCCAGTGTTAGCAGATCCCACATTTATTCAGTTCACAAAGAACATGATAGAATTGATAATACAATGAGGGACATTATATATATAGAAAAAAGAAGAATTAATTGATATAATGCCCGCACTTTGTAAACTTAGAAGCACAAAATAGTAAGTATACAGAATTATTAACATTAAACAACACCTGTGAAACTAGACACACATGTAAAATAAACTGTACCTTATGTCTGTAAAACCAAGTATGAGTAAACATTAAATATTTGGGGAAAACGAAGCCTGTACAGAGAAGTAATCTGGAAAAATTAAGAATAATTTTGAAGGAGAGAAGAATATAGTATGGCAAAGAAGACAAAGCTAGGTGAAATGAGCAAATGGGCATAATATGAGTAGAAAGTACAAGCAAAATGTTACAAAGAATGAGATTGTATGATTAGAAAAATGATTGGCAAAATGTGCTCAGACTGCTGATTTAGAATTGCGTATGAGGTAATTTTAAGAAGTTATCTTGATACAAATGTTACTCGGACAGACATAGTCTAGTCCTGAGAAAGAGGAAGAGGGGCACCTAGGTGACTCAGTTGGTTAAGCATCCGTCCCTTGATTTCGGCTCAGGTCATGATCTCATGGTTGGTGGGTTCAAGTCCCACTTCGGACTCTGTGCTGATAGCACAGAGGCCTGCTTGGGATTCCCTCTCTCCCTATCTCTCTCTACTCTCTCTCTCTCAAAATAAATAAATTAATTTCTTTTTTTTTTTTAAAAAAGAGGACCTTTGGATATTAAACATTATATTTCAAACACAGCCCCAACTCTAGTCCTAAAAAGTACTAATGAGTTCCTGGAAGGCGGGGGCCTTGCTGTTGTGACATGAGCCTCAGCAACTGCCAGTCTCTACTGTGAGTCCCAGCAAGGACACCTGCTACTCACGTGACTTGCCTGAGTTGCTGGACCTCGATAAGCTCAGTTTCTGCCCTTGTTGAATAGGAATAATTACGCCTGTCCTAATAAATTATTGCTCCTGAAATAAAGAACTTGGTGAAGAACTTGGACCTGTGCCTGAATTGGTGGTGGTGGTCTGCCATCTGGGCCAGGGACAGGGACAATGCAGTAAAGGGAAAGAAGTGCATGTGGTATCTGATGACCATCCTGCCTGGTCAGTGGACAGTTCTTCCTTCCCACCACCTACAGTGCTTTGAATTCTTACAGGCACAGTTTTCAGCAATCCTTAGTCACCGTCCAGTCTCCAGCCATCTAATTCCCCTTTACGAAGGCTTGCACTTTTATTAAGGCTGACTTTGATGTTTATGTGGCAGCCTGTTTGTGACAGTGTTCTTTACTCTAGACATTTCTCAATGTCATTAATCTCACAAGTTCTTAATTCAAATGTTAGCCTCATTAAATTAAGCATTAATCTACCTGGAATTTTGCTTAATTGCCAGACAATAATGTTAACATGCTCAGATTATTTCTATAGATAAATGTATCACAGCTTGACAATGACATCAATACGTTAAAGATATTTATTATTCAAAACAAAGGCTTAGTGAGGTCCAGGGAGTGAAAATGCCATGTCATCACAGCACAGTCTGGATCTTCTGAGTTTGGAACAAACGCCGGGAGATCCCATGGGTTTCATCTGTTCTTGACCCTACAGCAAAATGTCTTCAGGTTAATGATTATCATTTCCATAATTTCCCAGTTACGATGTTTGCATAATATGAACAAATATTATTTCTTCACATCCCTTTCACTTTCTACTCTCTCTTTTGTCCCATCACTTCTTTTGAAACTGCTTTCAGGAAGTTCATATTAGCAATAAGGTTTCACATTTGGCATAGTAAGTTCTTTCTTGATGTGGAAATAAAAATAGGCTATTTTTTCTTCTACCCTGATCCTTTCTGGTATGTCTTAAGGCTGTTCTTCCTGTTGCCCAACATTCTTTCTTGTACCCTCTTTTTTGCCCTTCAAATTTTATGCTCTCCCTAGGTTCATACAATCCACTCTTCATCCTTTGTTAACAACTCTGTTGACAGCCTCCAGATTTATAGCTCTAGGCCTCTATATCCAGCCACCACTAGTTCTCATCACTCGTATGTCCTACAGATTATTTCAAACTCAATGCGTTGAACAAGTTGCTTACCTTTTCCATCCAAATTCAATTTTTCTTTCCAGGGATTGGTTTCATCAACCACCCAAATGCCCGTGCCAGAAATCTGAGTTTGTAGGATTTCTCCTTCACCCTTACTCACAGCCTGTCTATCTCCAGTGTTCAATTAATCACTGAGTCTGTTAAGTTTTTCATTAAAATTCCTTATATAAGTGTGTACTTCTTTCCAGCCCATTGCCCTTACCCAGTTTAAGTCACCATCCTTTTCCCCTTTAACTACCACAATAGACTCCTAATTTGTCTTTCCGCTTCCTTACTACTTGCTCTCCACCAAAAATTTCTCCTTATATCAGCTAAAGGGATCTTACTAAAATATAAAAATGATCCTCTTGATTGTTATCTTGTAGAAAGCCCAATTCCTTTAAATAGCATATCTATCATTCTCCAACCTCTGCACACTTCTGCCTCATTCCCAGAAACCTCTCCCATTAAACTGCCTTTTTCCCACCCTAACCAGTATGTACCTACATTTCCCAGAACAGAGCAGCTGTCTCTACCTCAAGCCCCTCGCCCACATTTCTCCCTCTGTCTGGAAGGCTGTCTTTCTGCCTATTCATTTAGTTACTTACAAGTTATCTTCCAGAACAATGCTTTTTAAGCTTTAATGTGCATACAGATCACCTGGAGATCTGGTTAACATACAAATTTGTTTCAGTGGGTTCAGGCTGGGACACAAGATTCTGTATCTCTAACAACTGTTTCTAAATGGTGACAGTGCTCTGGTGGATTACACTCTGACTAGGAAAGTTCTAGAATTTACTTCAGATATCATTTATTCTAGAAAGACTTGCCTGGCCTGTCAGGGCCAGAAAGCTTTTTTTGGTAACCCGTGGAACATTCTCCATACCTTAGCACTCATGATCTTGCGATGTTATTACCTGTTTATTGTTATGTTTCCACAGTCTAATGACTGATGCCATCATCATACATTACGGTATACCCAAAACACTCTGGATCCTCTGCAGTGTGTCACATACTGATATTTCTCTTTGCCTTCACTGCTTCTGTGTCTACTTCTTGCTCGAAGAACAATTAAGCCTTTATCACCTGGGCAATCCTGGCTCTCAGTTACAGAATATGCACATTTTTTTTTTATGGTCAATGCATTTTCTGGTATCATCAGTGTCTTCTGCTGCCTTGGCAGCCATGTTCCCTCTGCTGTAGTATATTCTTCCACACCCTGGAATGACAGGAGGGATACTTAAATTTTCTTTTAAAGTAGATTCTTTCTGCTTGAATACCAAAGTGGAAAACATAGCTATAATTATCCAGAAATATAGGCATCATGAAAATTCTTGTTCAATACTGTAGTGTGAGATTGTACTATTTAATCATTCTGTGTCCAATATTATTAGAAAGGTTTGCACTTGTCCAATGGTACTTACATAATATGCTGGCTGATATGCTTGTAGGAACAACTAAATTTAATCAGAAACACCTTGCTCTCTTTTCATCTAGACTATTCATCTCAGACTATCTTCAGATTTACCAGGGATCATTAAATTTGACTACTGAAATGAAAGAAGCTTAAGATTACTCATAAACAGGTCAGGGGAAAATAAGAACATAGTGACTATACTTTATGCTTCCTAATTGATCAATTACAGAAGCCAAGGTAAATTTAGGGTACATATTGTCTTAGCTCATTATGGATAAAAATATGTCTGTCAGGAACATAATGAGACTCGTAGTCTTGCTTACTGGGTAGGAGGGAGAGTTAGCCTTCATAAAAGTTACAGCATTTTCTGTTCTTAGTTGAAAATTTTGAGCAGGAGAGGAATAGGCAGATGAATAAAACATTGTAATGGAATGTAATAAAGCAGAAATTGAGACGTATCCACTAAGTAAGATCACAGATAGCATACAAATTTCACTGACCATTAAGATGATTTGTCAGGCAAGATTGTGATTTTTTTAATTCCCAAAGTGATTATATGATAAGTCTACAGAGTTTGAATTTTATTAAAAATTTTAAGAGTATATGAAAATGGATTAAAGTTTCAACTTCCTAGATTTGACATTCATTTTTAGCATGTAACAGCTCAGCAGTTTTAATGATTATTGCCAGATAATTCTACTCTTTAGACCAATGTAGAAATAACTTTGCAAATGGTTCATCAGTTGTATGCCAGATACTGGTGTGGGGACACTATATATATAAAGTAACATTTACGGAATAAATGTCTTCCCTTAGCATCCCATCCTTCTTCTCTGAAACATGTGTTTATACACAAATGTAGTGACTCCCAACCAGAGTCCTGCAAACCCTACCCACGCCCACTAACTCCACTACCCATATTAGGGAGGTGGGCTACAAGGAGGAGGGCTGGAGGGTTTGCTAAGGTACTGTAGAATCCTAAAATACTGAGGGTTGTCTCCAGGACTTAAAAAAAAATGTGTGTAGGTACTGCTGGTAAGAATTAAATTAAAATGAATTTTAAAATGTTACAGAATTTTGAAATACTTATTTTGCCATGTCTTTCATCAATAAACAAGTATCATAAGTAAAACTACTTCTATAAAGAAAGAAAAAACATTGGGTGCCTGGGTGACTCAGTCAGTTAAGTGGCCCTCTTAATTTCAGCTTAGATCATGAACTCATGGTTCATGGGTTTGAGTCCTGGTGGGGCTGTGCTGCTGGTGTGGAGTGTGCTTGGGATTTTCTGTCTCCCTCTCTCTCTGCCCCTCCCCTGCTTGATGTCTCTGTCTCTGTCTCTGTCTCTCTCTCTCTCTCTCTCTCTCTCTCTCTCACACACACACACACACACACACACACACATACACACAAAATAAATAAATAAATAGTTTTAAAACAGAAAGGAAAAAGGCAATCCAAACTCTTGGCTGGGGGGGAGGGGTGTACAGGTTAATCGTACTCGGTGTTACAATGAAAGAGACAGTATCTTTCACCTACGTGAAATTCTTTCACCTACGTCTAGAGAAATTCTTTCTTTCACCTACGTCTAGAGAAATTCCTATAAGATATGAAGAAATAAAGGGAAATGAGTAAGCAGGAATTTTGGAATACAAAGTTTTGCACAAAATTCTATTTTCTAATTTCACCAAATTTTAAGTAATTCCAATGAGAAACACGTTTCCTTGAAAAACAAAATGAGAAATGATTTTCTCTGCACATAATTTAAGTGGAAATAATTCCAGTATATCCAGGTTTTCTCTCCAGGCAAAAAGTAATTTGGAAAGAACTAAGCAATATGGTGTTGGTAAACAGTGTTTCTCATAAAATGCCAGCCAAAAAAAGAATCTATAATAATTACCAAACTCCAAATTTAAGACTTTATTCAGATCTTTCTTACCATTAGCTAGTATAGAAATAAAAATATATTAAATGGACGGTATTAATGTAACTTACATTTATTGCCTAAGTATAGAGAAAAAAAAGGAACTTTTAAAACAAGCTCTTTTTTTTTGCTATATAAAAACCTTTACATAATAGCCTGAAAGGGTAGAATAATTGAAATGGAAAAGAAGTCTTGTGAAATTGTTCCCAGTGGATTTCTCTAACTTCAGTTTCAAATACTCTTCCAAAAGGAAAGTTGATAAAGTAATCAAAATCTCTTATATTTAACTTAGTCTACTGATGATATAAGTATAGCAGGTGTATAGTTGAAAAAAAATATGGTTATCTGAAAGTATGTTATAAATTAAGTCTAATACCTCCAGCTCTGTGGGATGATCTAAGAACGGTTTGCACTATAAGAGACGCATAGGATATTTTAATTGAAAAATGATGGAGATCTTAATTTGCAAGTTTTCCAACTATGTCCTCATTTAAAGTAGCCATGTGATAATGCCCTATTACTACATTCCTTTTAAGGGAACTATATGTATTTATGGGTAGCTTTAGGGAGTAGAGTGGCCAAGCATTGAATCGGAAGAGGAATAGGTACAATATAAGCAATAATAGAATATGCCAAAATGTTTTAAATTGGTAGTTTTCTAATTATGTTCCTCAGGACCCCAGGATTGCCTTTGAGGTGGTGCTAGAGGGCAGAGGGGAAGATGCGACAAGAGTTTGGGGCAGCCTCGCCCCTTCCCCAGCCAGTCAGAGTAGTCCAATGCCACAATTTTGCATGCTCATGTTGCATGGAAGATTCAGTTTGCAAAAGCAGGGTGTAACACAAATTATATTCAAAGCAATCATTCCTCATTTTAGTTTTCAAGGAAACTTGCTTCTCATTGGAATTAGTTAAAATTTGGCATACTTAAATACCACCGATTTAGAATTTAAGAAGAAAGTCTTGTGGCAGGTAGACTAGTAGATTCAATAGCTATTTTCTGAAAGATTCTCTCCAATCTTTGCTTTTTTTAAATTTGCTTTTCAGTTTATTTCTTTTAACAAAGAGAGAGAGCATGAGCAGGGGAGGAGCAGAGAGAGAGGGAGAGAGAGAGACTCCGAGGTAGGCCCCGCACTCTCTGCACAGAGCGCAACGTGGGGCCCGAACCCACGAACCAAAATCAAGACCTGAGTGGAAATCAAGAGTAGGGCACTTAATGGACCGAGCCACCCAGGCACCCCTCCGATCTTTCTTTAACGTGGTTAAGGGATGTTATTTACACAATGAAAGTTTAATGATTCAGATAGGAGAGAGTAGTGCACGCCTGGGGTTCTAATTTTAATGGAGGATAGAAGAGAATATGGGTGGTTTATACATAAAATATCATGTCACATTACTTTTTGTTTTATTCATGGAATTTATTTACAATTTCAACTAATATTAAGAAGAGTCTAAAATCTATATGTTCAACAAAGGGAGACATGCCTTTTATAAAGTCGAAATGTCTTATAATAATTAAAGTTTTGTTTAAGTGAAGTCTATTACCATTTGGGTTATTCTATTTCTTCCTCTATGGAATTATTTTTTCTAATGTTTTATATTATTGACTATTTTAAGATTCTTATTTAGGTAAATTGAATCTTGCAAAACAGCAACTAGTTCCACATATACTGCCCAGTAGTTGATTTGGGGAGGCACTTAATCTGGGCCAAATTTTTAAAATTTTATGTTTGCACATAACCAATACAGAAGAGAAAACTAAAATAAATAATCATGAATTAAAAGACCTCATTTTTAAAATTTTATAACTTTTAGAATATAAGGTATGATAATAATATAGTAGGGACAGTAATATTTCTTTAACATTAAAAATAGATTCATGTAAAATATGTTTCATTTCTTTAGACTATACTTTGTTTAAAATAATTTGATAATGGAACAAAACAGAAATATATGCAGATATTGCAGTCTTTATTGGTGAAGTAACTTAAAACTAGAACTGGCTGTGAACTTAATGACTTGAATATAAGCATATTTAAGTCATAGGTGCTTGTAAAATTTTTGTTTTCAACTATTTATTTACTTGCCTCCATTTCTTCTTGCTGCTTTGTTAACCAGTGTCTAGATGGCAATGTTTTGAATCTTTAATTGAAATGATCCTTGTAAGAGCATGTATTATAAAAGATACTTTTGAAAATTAAGGACACATTTAGTCTTAATTCTGAAGGTTTGCAGAGCATATTGTCTAAATCAATTTGATAAAGACCAAATCAGCATTTTGCTTTACTGGCATCTATGGAATAAATGTCCAAGTTTTTATCTAAAGAATTCATAAAGTAGACTTCTGAACACAGTTATCATATTCTTTCAATTATTGCCATCATGAACTGGCTGGGAGTTACATACAGAGTCTACCTCTAGGTGCTTTTATAGGTCCTTTCTGGGAACTGCCATCTAGAAATGTAGCACTGTGACAATAGCACTTATTACCTACCATCATTCATGCATCATTGAATCCCTATGTGTTGCACCTGCTAAGCTTTATGAAACCTCAAAGGCAAACTAATAGATTACAGAGCATAAAATGGAAATTATCTGCGTCCACAAATTTGGCAAATATGGGTGACAGATAGTTTCACTGAAGCAGGGAATGTGCGAGGGCACTCACATTCTGATTCTTTGGGGAGAAGGGCATTTCTCACCAAGATAGCAGAGGGAAAGAGGACAGTGGGGAAAACCCACATTCTGTCTTTGAGAAGGGAGGCAGACAAAGAATATGTCAGGATCCTGCCATAAGAGATGCTATTTGTAGCTGTGGCTATGACTCCATACAAACCTATTTTTCCTTACCCTCCAATGTCATCAACATCAAGTTGTCCACATACTGTATTCCTTGAGGGACTTACTTCATGGCCATCATTAATTGACAGTGAATGGCCCAGAGAATATAATTGTGTGTGAGGTACTGAGAGCATGAACGTGTTAACTTTTGTAGGTTCATGTGAATTTAAATAAAAGTGAGAAAATAAGAGGTGTGATCAAAGAAGAAAAACATGTTGTTGGATGGAGTTTGGAAGCAGATGGTGAATCGATGAGGCAGATACAGTAAGAAGGAGTGATTGGCTACCAGAAAGTACATCTAGCTTTTTCTAGTTAAAAAAAGATTTAACTGCTTCAGTATACTCCTACCCTTAATAAGAAAGACCTTTATAATATCAAATCGCACTGCTTCTGTTGTTATAAAATGCAGTTTCTTACAGTTCAACTAGGTAAGGCAAGGAAGGGCGAGTAGGCCAGTTGCTATAGAGACTCTAAACAAAGCTGTGAAAATGGAATGTGCAATACAGGGATCACACTTAAGAAGCAAGCAACATAAATGTTTAATGCAAAGAAAAACTTCAGGATCTGAAAAAATACAGGATGAGTTGAAATGGCTGCATTCTACAGGAACGCTGTACAGCAGTGTTTCATATTCCATTCACAAACATAGGTCTTTACTCTTTGTAAATAATACAGAATACTCATGCTATCCATTTCCCATGCTATCCTGTGCCCTTCACTTAATCTATTTCCTTCACCTTTTTCTCTATTACTTGCATTTTAATCATTTCAACAAGTCATCTTTTTTACCTCCTCCTGTTATCTGGTATATTAGTTTTCTATTGCCGTGTAACAAATTACTAGGAACTAAAACAATGCATTTTGATTATACCACAGTTTCTGTGGGCCGGAAGTCCATGCATGGCTTGGCTGAGTCCTCTGCTCAGGGTTTCACAAGGATGCAGTAAAGGTGTCAGTTGAGCTGTATTCACATCTGTAAGCTTGACTGGGGAAAAATCTGCTCCTAAGACAATTAAGATCGTTTTCAGAATTCCTTTCCCTATTGCTTTATGAGGGCCCAGCTGTTTGTCTGCCTGTCAGCTGGAGTCTGCCCCCGTGTCCTTCATGATACCTTCAGTTGCTGGAGGTCACATTCTCCTTCTAGAAGCAGTTTCCTGCCATGTGGATTTCCCAACATGGTCTCTGAATACATCAAGCCAACTAGAAGAAACTCTAGCTCAGTCTGCTAAGACAGAGTCTTATATAATGTAATGTGATCAGGGAGCTGAAATCCCATTATCCTTGCCATATTATATTGGTTAGAAGCAAACCACAGGTCTCACTTATACTCATTGGAGGGGAAATATACGACAGTGTGGACAGCAAAGAATTTGAAATCATTGTGGTCACCTGAGAGTCCACCTGCCACATTTAAAGTCAAATACCTCTTACAAGACCATTTATCTCTTCAATCATCTTATATCTTCCAGTGTCCTTTTTCCCCTTACATTCAAAGGACTGATCCTAAAGCACATTCCATAAGACCAGAAAGAACCAGCAGGGGTACCCCTTCTCCACTTCACAAAAGATAAGGAGCAATGCACATTTCCAGACAGCGTGAGCAAGGAAAACATCGGAACATTCTTCTGGCTAGTATATCTCCTCTATCTAGGAGTCATCTCCATTCTGTAGAGCTGTTAGCAAAGCCTCCCATTTATTTGTATAGTGGGAACAGAGGCAACCCTGGCACATGGAGTTGGGGGTGGGGTGTGGAAAGCAAAAAGGAAGTCAGTGAAATTCCAGATCTTTATCTAACGTGACTAATCTTTTCTAGTATCTGGAGAGCAGATGGGGAGGAGCTGCTGCTTCTCTGTACTTAGCATTTGTTAAAATATAAGAGGAATTCTATTTCCTTACAAGCTCAGTTCCTAGAGTTTGAGTACCTAAGAAAGAGCCACTGCCAAGCACTTATTCAATTATCCTGAATCACATTCGAGATAAAGTAAGCAATCTGAAGTTTACTTTGTAACCCTAAATCAATTTGTGAACAAAAGCTCTAGTAATTGATTTTGTTTCTCTTAAAATCATCTTCTAATGACTTTGAAATACTACCTTTCAGAGGATTCTCAACCACAGAGGTTGACCACTTCTACAAGGAGGGATACTTGGTTTTGGCCTAAGATTAACAAATGTCATTCTTGGTGATCGTCACATAGTGGCTATTGCTCTTTATTGAATCTTTATGTTGGATTTTAAATTGGTGTCATTTATTTCTAGGAAGCTCAGCTTATATTGCTCTTTAGGAACAAACCTATTGCTCTTTAGGAAAAAAACCTATTTTTTATTAAATAGAAAGGAAATTTATTTTTTAAATATATTTTGGTATAGCATTTTACCTTTAAAGCAGTATTTTCATATTTCATTTGATCCTCAGAACAATTATATAAGGAGGTCAGGACAGTTGCAATGAACCTCCCTTTTTAGGAGAGGAAGAAGTCTCAGAAAAGATACATGATTTTCTAGGGGTACATTGGCAAAAAATGATTCAAGTCCTACTGAGTCCAGGCTGGCAGCTCTACAGAGAGAGCTTTTCCACGTGCCTCCTGGCCAGATGATCTCTGTGCAAAATGGGACAAACACCAGATCTAGATGGAAACATTAAAGAACTGCTTTCCTCTTGTTCTTATGAGAAATAGTTTTAGTTGATTATTTTTTTCTTAATTTCAGAGGAAAAGGTGTGTAAGTTTAATAAATATAAAACTCACTGAATTTTATTCACTTTTAAAAAAGAAGTTGCCTAAGTCAGAAAAATATGATTAGTTCTGTTATGTGTCAGTAGATTTGGAAATTATGCATTATTTTATTGAGTCGTCTGGTAAGCACATAAATCACTTGAATTGTCAACACACAAATGTGTTGATTTTGGCTGCCTTAATGCTGTCATTACTTTTCTCCTCAAATATGAGAAAGAACTTACACAGATATCTTTCCAATCAATTTTAGTGTGGATCTGCAATGTTAGTATCTAAACAAGGAGGTCATTTTCAGTGGGGAAAAAAGCAAGTTGCAGAGAAGTATATATTGTGTAATCAGAAGACTATACCCATCTAAGAAAGCTCTAGAGATGTTTCCTGTCTTCCAGTTTGGTGCCCAGCCCAGGTTCCATTTTGCTTTCTGGTACACATCAGTCATATTATAACAAATGTTATTTGAGATTTTTCTTAATAAACTATACATGTAGTTAATTATTACATATAATAAACTGCTGTGATCTATATGGTGCTGTCTGGATATATATTTCCCGATACTATCTGTAAAACCTCGTTTTTATTTTTTCAAGTTTATTTATTTACTTTTGAGAGAGAGAGAGAGAGAGAGAGAGAGAGCAAGCAGGGGAGGGGCGAAAGGAGGAGAAAGAGAGAATCCCAAGCAAGCTCTGTACTGTCAATGCGGAACACATTGTAGGGCTCAAACTCACAAACCATGAGATCATGACCGATCCAAAATCAAGAGTCAGACTTAACTGACTAAGCCACCCAGGTGAAGAGGTTTGGGAGTGATGGGGTGTTCAGATCCAATGGCCAAGAAAGAATTATTGAAGACATCTTTGGTGCCAAAAGGTGATTTGATTAAAGCATGGGAACTTGACCTGTGGGCAGAAAGAGTGGCGCTGGGGTTATGAAGAGTGACTGGCTATATACTTACGGAGTTGGGAGAGGTGAAGTCAACGGGAAGTTCCTCAAAGGGATTTTCATATGCTAAAGAAGACTCATAGATTATTGGAGGCCTAGCTATTGTCAAGCTAAGGTTGTTTTTCCCTCTAGCAAAGCATTAATGTTAAGACAGTAGGAGTTCCTGGACTCTAGGCTATTGATAAGATTGCCCTGTTCTTGTAGTATTACTAGGATATTTGTAAACTGATGGAGACTCTATCAGTTCACCCATTTGTTTTCTGTCATTTCCTTTGTTCTTGGACAGCCAGGAGTGCCTAGGGATGTCACACATATCAGACCCTGGGAGTGGGGATGGTGCTAACTTGTGCTTTAGTGCATAGTCCTTAACTTGCCTTATGCTCCCTCATCACAGGTGCCCGTATGAAACAAATTTTTTTAATCCAAAGAAATATGGAAGATAATTTGCGACATTATCCCTTTCAGACTTTTAGTTGTCTATGTAATCACTCTTCCTCAGATTATAACAAAAATGCAGAGGTTTGGACACAAGTGATGAGTCTGCATATACTTGACATATATATGGATAGTGAGGCAAAGTGGCCATTTAAAAGATTAAGCTGCAAGAAGCAAATACTTTGAAATAAAAGCTGTGGATACACAAAGTATCTGCACTTTCCAGAAATGGAAAATTGATTTTTAGCAGCTGTTTTTTTCTAGCACACCTAAAAGGTGATGTAGGACATTTCTCCCTAGGCAAAAATTTGGCTATGAAGTTTGACAAATAGTAAACATTAGAAAGTCGACATACTAATGTCACCAGAAATTAAGGATGGAATACTGTTTGGTAGTCTGGCTAGGTCAAAAAGTTTTAAATCTACATCATACTGTATGAATACATGCTACTTTTCAAAAAGGTACAAATTGCTACTGATCTGCTTACTGGAGTCACGAATTATATATATCGCTAATAGGCTTCTTTGTTACTGGAGACTAAAACAAGAAGAAACTAAGCCATTTGCAAATGGAGTGGTCTATATAAAAATTGATAGCTAGGGACTGCCCACATTTAGAAATAAACATAAGAAGACTGACAAACAGAAACATAGTGTTGAAAGGTAGGCTGGGACTGAAAATCTAGAGA
This sequence comes from Prionailurus bengalensis, assembly GCF_016509475.1. Taxonomy (NCBI): domain Eukaryota; kingdom Metazoa; phylum Chordata; class Mammalia; order Carnivora; family Felidae; genus Prionailurus; species Prionailurus bengalensis. The sequence goes on along the minus strand of NC_057343.1, from coordinate 147,970,637 downwards.
GGTTGAAGGATTTGTTAAGTGGAGTACATAATGACAACCTAATTACTTTACTTTTAAAATAGCAGGTGTAAGTTAAAATCTAAATTCCTTATGCTGTAAATTTCTTCTTTACTTACTGTGGCTAGTGACTAAGGCAAGATCTTCACAAGTTAGTTACAACCTTCCATTCCAGCCTCCTTTCTCAACAATTCCTCTGACCTATGTTCCAGCCACAAGGAGATTCTCCTTCTCCAAACATGGAAAGGTCTTTCAAGATACCATACGTTTGCAAGTGCACTTCTCCTGGTCTAGAATGCCCTTCCCTCTCATCCAGCTCCTACTAATCCTTCAACATCCAGGCTTACCTGGGCTCTGAAGGATCTCCACCTCCTGCAGGTTCTTTGTTCCTATGCCTCAAGGGGCCCCACACCTCAGTACTGTAATCTGTGCATACAAGAGTCTGCTTCTCCCAGGACACCAGATTCACAAAGAATTTTAGTAACCTGGGGGCCTAGTGTTTAGTAAGCACTCAATAATACTGGATTGATGTTTGGGTAAATAGAGAATAAAAGGAAATTGAATACAAGTGGTTATTATTGATTAGCATGTAGCATAGGGAACTACAGAGGTTTATAAATGAAAAGGCACCTCACAAATATTCTGAACTATGCTTCTCATTTTACAAGTGAGGTTCAGAGAGGTAACTTTAGGTTATCAAACTAATGTACAACAAGTTCAAGATTTTTTTTAAAGATTTTATGTTTAAGTAATCTCTACACCCAACGTGGGGCTTGAACTCACAACCCCAAGATCAAAAGCCACATGCTCTCCCAACTAAGCCAGCCAGGTGCTCCCAGATTCAAGATTTAAATCCATATCATATAGTTTTAGTTCTACATCATAAAGCATCTGATGAAGGAAACTTTGTTATCTAATCTATGTCTTGGTTGTTTGGAGTTTTACCAGGATATAAAAATATAAAAAGTTTTTTCAAGTATTGAGGAGCACTTGGTGACTAAGCTCTTTTATACAAGCCACTTTTTTCATTTTTATTGTTGGACTGGTTTGCTAACTATATCCTTTTTTATTTTTTTAGATCGAAGGAAGTGGTACTGAACATTTTACACGCTCATTTTTAAATCAGGGCACTTAGCCTCTCCTTCATTTTTCTCAGTATGCATTAATCTTGTTTCCAGGTTTTATTTTCATGTTCTCTATTGCAACCCTACACTTTTTAATGTGAAATTTTATCTTTCACTGTAAACCTTAGTTGACCTTAAAAATTATACATGCATCAGTTCCAACACCAAGGTGACTGAAAATAAATCAGATCATAGTAGTTAGCATAACAATACAAATCTATTCATACAGCTATGGAAAACAGATTTTAAATTGCATGAATTAATTTACTGAATTTTAAAGTAATGAATTTAAAAATAATTTACCTAGTTCTAGACAGGTATAATACATAAAATAATCAGCAAGGAGTTCAGACAGACATATAATCAAGACCAATTTACTTATTTTAAAAAGGGAGAGATTTTTTTTTCTTTTTCAACCAACAATTGATTTCAAGAACAAGAATAAGCAAGAAATTTTAGAGCAGAGGGTGTATGGCCTTTATTTATTACTTTGGTATACAAAAATCATCCATTTCCGAAGGCTTTCTGGGCTCAGCACCAACACACAGAGACCACAATTAAGTTCTGTCACTAAAACCCCACATTTCATATTCACAACCAAGAACAAGGGAAAAAATGAGAGTCTTTAAAGAATATTTTGTCCAACCAAAAGAAGACCTTACATTTCTCCTAGGAAATATGCCATACCAAGACTTGTTTAACTATAGAAATCATCATGCCAGAACAGCGAGCTAGCACAGTGCTCTATATCGATCATGAGAGATTTTAATAATACTTATTTCTGATTATTTTTTTTGGAGTAATCAGCATGCAAAGGAATATACTATACAATTAGCACAAAGAGGGATCTAGAGACACCAAGTACAAAGAGCTTTCTCCCTTACCCTGCATTCTTCCTTTTACATAATTTGGGATGGAAGGAGAGAGTATCGAGGGAATGTTTGAGGAGCAAATCAAGGGAATTTTAAAATTGTAGGAATCTTTGCGTAGTACTATGATATATTACCCATGCAGGAAAGCCCTGCTTCCCCCTCTCCTTTCAGTGTCATATCTAGTCTGTCATAGGTAGAAGCTGTCAGGGTATGAATGGGTTGCATTTTATGCCAGGGATAAGTGGAAGAGGAGCTGACTTCTAATACAGCACTTTTCAGGACCCTCAGCTCTTCAGTGATCTGGATGGAATTCAACAGTGTAATAACCTCTGCACACTTGCAGCCCCCACAGTTGAGAGTACCTCATCCATACTTGCAGCTTCATCCTCCAGAGTCCCAGACTTTGGAGTAAATCTCACAAGACCGTGCACATGGAAAGCCCTGTCATATGAAGTGTCAGTCAGGCATCATTAGAATTGCTGCTGTCCCTCTCTGTTGTCATAGACAGCTTCGGACCACAACCCTATTTGGCCTCCCAGTTGATACATTGCATGATATGCCATCCCTTCCCAAATTTAGTGTCACCAGTATTTCCTGAAAAGAGCATCCAGCCACTGAGGGGACATAGTCTTATGCCTGTGTCTCTACTCCTAGATACAGAGTATCTGTGCTTGGAATTTTACCTATTATGTTCTGCCAGCCATCTCCAAAACCCCTTTTAGCCCCCCTTCTAATACACCCTCTTTTATTTACTCTACTTCATATACAGTGTGTCTTGCTGGACTTAGGTCTGCAAACCTCTGTAGCAGCTCTTCTGTCTTTTGTCACTCTAGCTTCCTGAAATTCCATCAGCTGACTGTAACATCCTGTCTCCCAAGATACTCTGGACCAACTTGCCTGACTTAGCCCCTTTTCTTTGTCCCCATGTCTGCCCTTCCTGGGGGGCTGGCCTCTTCAGCCAATGTTGTGTTCAGATTTGCATAGTCTACCTTTCTAGCCCTGGCAGGAGAATCCAAGCCCTACTGGTCCCTCAGCCTCCTGATTCTGAAACTTACTTGGCAAAATGACATGTGACTTGGTATTCTACTAACTTCTTCCTCTTTTCCCAGCAACTTATCTACCCATTTCAGACCTGGATGTGATAACCCCCTCTTATTCTTGAGGGCTGTCATTGGCTGTCAGGTTGGCACTCTTTATCTTGATTTAAGTTCAGATTAAATTGAGTAAACAGTACAAAAAAAAAAAAAAAGGAAAAAAAAGGTCCTGTCCTTCACCTGTCAGATTGTCCCTGGGTTTTTTGTTCTTATTAACATTCTTTGAATCTAGGGACCTCATTCTGCATTCCTGACAAAGTGTTGAAGTCATTCTCATTAACTTTAATCTTTTTCTCCCAAAGTTTATACTATACTGATCAAGGCTGCCAGATTCACAGTGCCGTGGAGTATAAATATGACATTCTTAATACTCTACCTTAAAACTTCTTTCTCAAGAAAATCATTGTCTTCACTCAGACATTTCTTTAGATATTTACACATCATTTTTCCTTGCTACTTATCTATGAAAAAAAGGTGGTCCTGCTATACTTTGAAAACTAACCCCAACCTGTGTTCTTGAGCCAGTCTCTTCCCATCTTATCTATCCACCTGTCCAGTAAAGGTGTTCCTGGATGCCTAACATATGCATACCTTGGAATAAGCCTGGAAGATGCAAAGATGACTAAAACATGATTAGAGTACTCCAGGAGCTCAAGATGTAGTAGAGGACAGGCATTCATAAACACATTACTGCAAGCACATGTGATACATACTATAATGAAGGAGTATGCTACAGAAAGCATAGACCTACGGTTTGAAAAGAAGGCTTAGAGCCCTTTACATTTGAGTTTCAGATGAATATCAAATATGGGTGTATTAATTTTGATGTATTAATTTACATATTAATTTTGGCCCTATTCAGGGATGAAAAAATAAAAACTTTTGTTGAGAATCCAGTTTTGCACTAGGCATCATGAAATACAAGAAAACCTGGAGGAGGGGATGTGTTAGGAAGGCAGTAAATATGTTTTTAAGTCTATTTATTTATTTTGAGAGAGAGAAAGTGCATGCACTTGCAAGCAAGAGAGGGGAAGAAAGAGAGGGAGAGACAAGTTCAAGCAGACTCCGCACTGTCAGCATACCCAACATTTGGCTGGAACTCACAAACTGTTGAGATCATGACCTGAGCCGAAACCAAGAGCCGAGCGCTTAACGGAATGAGCCACCCAGGTGCCCTGACATAAAAATATTTTACAAATTACTCTCATTATATTCTGTTACTGTTATGCATGGTTTTCAAAAATGTCCTTAAGGTGCATGGGTTAGATTTCATCTTTCATAAAACTTATAAGAAAATGATAAAATTTATGGAAGATAGCTCAATTATGTTTAGTGTCCTCACTTCTCTCTCCGTCACTGTATAAAAAATTGTATATGTTAATATAATTTATGAAACATGGCAGATTTCTTTGTTATTTCATGTACATGATTTGGCCATAGTTATTTTATTAAGAAGGCAGCAAAAATTGAGAAATATGAAAACAAGTTACACAAAATAAGTTCAGCTAACAGAACGAAGTCGTTCTTTAAAATGAATGGCTCAATGCTAGTGATGTGGCCGCAGTAAAAAGAAGTCACGTGAGGGCGCCTGGGTGGCTCAGTCGGTTAAGCTTCTGACTTCAGCGCAGGTCACGATCTCCAGGTTCCTGAGTTCTGCGTCAGGCTCCATGCTGACAGCTCAGATGGAGACTGGAGCCTCCTTGGGGTTCTGTGTCTCCCTCTCTCTCTGCCCCAACCCCTGCTCACCTCTGTCTCTTTCTCTCTCTCAAAAATAAATAAACATTAAAAAATTAAAGAAAAATAGACGTGAAATTTGAACTTAAACACTTAAGTATTCTCACTTTAGTTAGGTCTAGAGTTACAATATTCTGGTCAAGCAGATTTTTTTTTAACATTCAGAAGTTGCCTAATTATGTTTCTTTTCATTCTAAGATTTAATGGGTCCTAAGGTTATATTGCAAAACTAAAAACATATTGGCAGTATTACTGGCGAAAGTTAGATCTATAGTTGAAATGGTCCATCCTCTCCCTCACCTCCAAATACTTCTGTAGAAACAAAAACAGATACAGAGACTACTTAAGTCCTTCCCCAGACTTTCACAATAGAATGTGCTTTTTTAAATTATAAAATATTTCAATCATGTGCAGACAACAATACCCAGATTTAACAAAAGTTAACATTGTGCCATACTTACTATGTGTATATGTTATAGATATGTTTACATATATGTATATGTTTATAGTAAAAGATATATTAATGTATTTATTCAACAAAATGTATTTACTCAAAGAAAAATAGAAACCTATATGGTCAGGAAAGATGACACACAAGAGAGAGAGATAGAAAAGAAAAAAAGAAACCCTGAATCAACCTGCCATCATTAAAGACTTTAAGGCAGACTTTACAGCTTTCAAACTACATATGCCCTCTGAGTTACACAAACTATTTTGTAGAAAACAAAGAGAGAAAGGCTTCCCAAATTCTTCTATGAAACCGTAAGTTTCTGGTACCTAAACTGGGCAGAAGTACAAAAAAAGAAAATGATTTAGACTCTCACTTCTAAACAGAGATTTAAGAGTCTTAAATAGAATGTGACTGAATAGAATCCATCAAAGTTTAAGTAGGTTTACTTAAAGAACTTATGGCAGAAATGCATAAAGTGTTCAAACTTTAGAAAAACTTCTTAGGAAATCTAATGTTAATCACAAAGATAGGAAATTGAAGGTAAAGAATATATATATAGCTTGCTGGTAGGTGAGTAAATTGGTAAAATCATTCTGGAAATTTTTTTGGCCTTGTCTTATAGAATTGTACATTCATATACTCTATGAACAAAAAATTCCACTCCTATATACATAATCACAAAAGACATTCAAATATGTATGTTACAAGATAAGAACAAGAGGGTTTATAGCATTGATTTTTAAAAGCTAAAGTTAGAAATATTCAAATACTCGTGGTATTCACTGGGTCTTATTGCCTAGTTTGTACTCATGGAGTATTACACAATAGTAAAAATAAATATATAACCATAAATAAACATATAGATGAATCTTAGCAGTATAGTATTAAATGATAATAGCAAGTCCCAGAAGATTACTATATGATACTCTTTTTATAAATTTTAAAAACAACTTAAAAGTAAATATTATTTATTGGTCCACTCATGTCTAATAAAACTGTGTTTCAAAAAGCCAGGAACTAATGAAAAAGGTAGGATTAAGTAACCATGGTTAAGAGAAGCAGGGAGACAGTGGAAAGTACCCCCATAGATATTGTCACTGTTATAGTTCTGGTGTTGATTAGGTGTTGGTTTTGTAGCCATTTGTTATATATCATTAATTAAAGGAGAAATTCATATGATCATCTCAATTTAAATAGACATAAATTTTAATAAAGTTAAATATCTGTTCATGACTTTTAAATTCTGAAACAAATAAATACTAGACAGGAAATTTCTTAATCTAATAAAGCATATCTACAAAAACGCTATATCAAAAAGCATTCTCAGTGCAGAACTGTTAGATACATTCTTAATGTTTGGGTTTTTACTCTTAGATTATTTTAAATTATTGTTTCCACCTTGAAAATACAGCCGTATTTGTTGTTTTGACCTGAAAGTTTCAAAAGAATACATTATTTCTTCACAATTAACCTTTCAATCTCCCCAGAAACTGTGATATTTCTTGCTCCTAAAAGCATAATCTCTACTTGCCCATTTATATCACTTGCTGTTACTTTTTTTAACATGAAATTTGTTCTCAAATTGGTTTCCATACAACACCCAGTGCTCATCCTAACAGGTGCCCTCCTCAATGCCCATCAACCACTTTCCCCTCCCCCCACCCCCCATCAACCCTCAGTTTATTCTCAGTTTTTAAGAGTTTCTTATGGTTTGCTTCCCTCCCTCTCTAACTTTTATTTCCGATTCCCCTCCCCCATGGTCTTCTGTTAAGTTTCTCAGGATTCACATAAGAGTGAAAATATATGGTACCTGTCTTTCTCTGTATGACTTATTTCACTTAACATAACACTCTCTAGTTCCATCCACATTGCTACAAAAGGCCATATTTCATTCTTTCTCATTGCCATGTAGTATTCCATTGTGTATAAAAACCACAATTTCTTTATCCATTCATTAGTTGATGGACATTTAGGCTTTTTCCATAATTTGTCTATTGTTGAAAGTGCTCCTATAAACATTGGGGTACAAGTGCCCCTATGCATCAGCACTCCTGTATCCCTTGGGTAAATTCCTAGCAGTGCTATTGCTGGGTCATAGGGTAGATCTATTTTTAATTTTTTGAGGAACCTCCACACTGTTTTTCAGAACAGCTGCACTAGTTTGCATTCCCACCAATAGTGCAGGAGGGTTCCCGTTTCTCCACATCCTCTCCAGCATCTATAGTCTCCTGATTTGTTCATTTTAGCCACTCTGAGTGGCGTGAGGTGATATCTGAGTGTGGTTTTGATTTGTATTTCCTGATGAGGAGTGACGTTGAGCATCTTTTCATGTGCCTGTTGGCCATCTGGATGTATTCTTTAGAGAAGTGTTTATTCATGTCTTCTGCCCATTTCTTCACTGGATTATTTGTTTTTCGGGTGTGGAGTTTGGTGAGTTCTGTATAAATTTTGGATACTAGCCCTTTGTCCTATATGTCATTTGCAAATCTCTTTTCCCATTCCATTGGTTGCCTTTTAGTTTTGTTGATTGTTTCCTTTGCAATGCAGAAGGTTTTTATCTTCGTGAGGTCCCAATAGTTCATTTTTGCTTTTAATTCCCTTGCCTTTGGGGATGTGTTGAGTAAGAGATTGCTACGGCTGAGGTCAGAGAAGTTTTTTCCTGCTTTCTCCTCTAGGGTTTTGATGGTTTCCTGTCTCACATTCAGGTCCTTTATCCATTTTGAGTTTATTTTTGTGAATGGTGTAAGAAAGTGGTCTAGTTTCATTATTCTGCATGTTGCTGTCCAGTTCTCCCAGGACCATTTGTTAAAGAGGCTGTCTTTTTTCCATTGGATGTTCTTTCCTGCTTTGTCAAAGATGAGTTGGCCATACTTTTGTGGGTCCAATTCTGGAATCTCAATTCTATTCCATTGGTTTGTGTGTCTGTTTTTGTGCCAATACCATGCTGTCTTGATGACGACAGCTTTGTAGTAGAGGCTAAAGTCTGGGATTGTGATGCCTCCCACTTTGGTCTTCTTCAATATTACTTTAGCTATTCAGGGTCTTTTGTGATTCCATACAAATTTTAGGATTGCTTGTTCTAGCTTCGAGAAGAATGCTGGTGCAATTTTGATTGGGATTGCATTGAATGTGTAGATAGCTTTGGGTAGTATTGACATTTTAACAATATTTATTCTTCCAATCCATGAGCAAGGAATGTTTTTCCATTTCTTTATATCTTCTTCAATTTCCTTCATAAGCTTTTTATAGTTTTCAGCATACAGATCTTTTAATCTTTGGTTAGGTTTATTCCTAGGTATTTTATGATTCTTGGTGCAATTGTAAAAAGGATCAGTTTCTTTATTTGCCTTTCTGTTGTTTCATTATTAGTGTATAAGAATGCAACTGATTTCTGTACATTGATTTTGTATCCTGCAACTTTACTGAATTCATGTATCAGTTATAGCAAGCTTTTGGTGGAGCCTGTCTGGTTTTCCATGTATAGTATCATTTCATCTGCAAAAAGTGAAAGCTTGACTTCATCTTTGCCAATTTTGATGCCTTTGATTTCCTTTTGTTGTCTGATTGCTGATGCTAGCACTTCCAACACTATGTTAAACAACAGCGGTGAGAGTGGACATCCCTGTTGTGTTCCTGATCTCAGGGGAAAGCTCTCAGTTTTTCCCCATTGAGGGTGATATTAGCTGTGGGCTTTTCATAAATGGCTTTTATGATGTTGAAGTATGTTCCTTCTATCCTGACTTTCTCGAGGGTTTTTATTAAGAAAGGATGCTGAATTTTGTCAAATTCTTTTTCTGCAGCGATTGACAGGGTGATATCGTTCTTATCTTTTCTTTTATTAATGTGATGTATCACATTGATCGATTTGCAAATGTTGAACCAGCTCTGCAGCCCAGGAATGAATCCCACTTGATCATGGTGAATAATTCTTTTTAAATGCTCTTGAACTTGATTTGCTAGTTATCTTCTTGAGAATTTTTGCATCCATATTCATCAGGGATATTAGAGTGTAGTTCTCGTTTTTTGCTGGGTCTCTATCTGGTTTGAGAATCAAATTAAATCTGGCTTCATAGAATGAGTCTGGAAGTTTTCCTTCCCTTTCTATTTTTTGGAACAGTTTGAGAAGGATAGGTATTTTCCCTGCTTTAAATGTCTGGTAGAATTCCCCAGGAAAGCCATCTGGTCCTGGACTCTTACTTGTTGGGAGATTTTTGATAACTGATTCAATTTCTTCACTGGTTATATGTCTGTTCAAATTTTCTATTTCTTCCTGTTTGATTTTTGGAAGTGTGTGGGTGCTTAGGAATTTGTCCCTTTCTTCCAGGTTGTCCAGTTTGTTGGCATATAATTTTTTATAGTATTCCCTGATAATTGCTTGTATTTCTGAGGGATTGGTTGTAATAATTCCATTTTCATTCATGATTGTATCTATTTGGGTCATTTCCCTTTTCTTTTTGAGAAACCTGGCTAGAGGTTTATCAATTTGTTTATTTTTTCAAGAAACCAACTCTTGGTTTCATTGATCTGCTCTACAGTTTTTTTTTTAGATTCTATACTGTTTATTTCTGCTCTGATCTTTATTATTTCTCTTCTTCTGCTAGGTTTGGGGTGTCTTTGCTGTTCTGCTTCTAGTTCCTTTAGGTGTGCTGTTAGATTTTGTATTTGAGATTTTTCTTGTTTCTTGAGATAGGCCTGGGTTGCAATGTATTTTCCTCTCAGCACTGCCTTGGCTGCATCCCAAAGCGTTTGGATCGTTGTATTTTCATTTTCATTTGTTTCCATATATATTTTTTTAATTTCTTCTCTAATTTCCTGATTGAGCCATTCATTCTTTAGTAGGGTATTCTTTAACCTCCATGCTTCTGGAGGTTTTCCAGACTTTTTCCTGTGGTTGATTTCAAGTTTCATAGCATTGTGGTCTGAAAGTGTGCATGGTATGATCTCAATTCTTTTATACTTATGAAGGGCTGTTTTGTGACCCAGTATGTGATCTATCTTGGAGGGCATTCCATGTACGCTTGAGAAGAAAGTATATTTTGTTGCTTTCAGATACAGAGTTCTGAATATATCTGTCAAGTCCATCTGATCCAATGTATCATTTAGGGCCCTTGTTTCTTTATTGATCCTGTGTCTAGATGATCTATCCATTGTTGTAAGTGGGGTATTAAAGTCCCCTGCAATTACCACATTCTTGTCAATAAGGTTGCTTATGTTTGTGAGTAATTGTTTTATATATTTCGGAGCTCCCATATTCAGTACATAGACATTTATAATTGTTAGCTCTTCCTGATGGATAGACCCTGTAATTATTATATAATGCCCTTCTTCATCTCTTGTTACAGCCTTTAATTTAAAGTCTAGTTTATCTGATATAAGTATGGCTACTCCAGCTTTCTTTTGACTTCCAGTAGCATGATAGATCACTCTCCGTCCCCTCACTTTCAATCTGAAGGTGTTCTCAGGTCTAAATGAGTCTCTTGTAGACAACAAATAGATGGGTCTTGTTTTTTTATCCATTCTGATACCCTATATCTTTTGGTTGGAGCATTTAGTCCATTTACATTCAAGGTTATTATAGAAAAATATGGGTTTAGAGTCATTGTGATGTCTGTAGGTTTCATGCTTGTAGTGGTGTCTCTGGTACTTTGTGGTCCTTGCAACATTTCACTCACAGAATCCCCCTTAGGATTTCTTGTTTCTAGTTTAGTGGTGGTGAATTCTTTCAGTTTTTGCTTGTTTGGGAAAACCTTTATCTCTCCTTCTATTCTGAATGACAAACTTGTTGGATAAAGGATTCTTGGCTGCGTATTTTTTTCTGTTCATCACATTGAAGATTTCCTGCCATTCCTTTCTGGCCTGCCAAGTTTCAGTAGATAGGTCTGCCACTACTCTTATGTACCTACCTTTGTAAGTTAGAGCCTGTTTATCCCTAACTGCTTTCAGAATTTTCTCTTTATTCTTGTATTTGCCAGTTTGACTATGATATGTCCTGCAGAAGATTGATTCCAGTTACGTCTGTAGGGAGTTCTCTGTGCCTCTTGGAGTTCAATGCCTTTTTCCTTCCCGAGATCAGGGAAGTTCTCAGCTATGATTTGTTCAAGTACATCTTCAGCCCCTTTCTCTCTTCTTCTGGAATTCCTATGATACAGATATTGTTCCGTTTGATTGCATCATTTAGTTTTCTAATTCTCCCCTCATACTCCTGGATTTTTTTAATCTCTCTTTTCTTCAGCTTCCTCTTTTTCCATAATTTTATCTTCTAATTCACCTATTCTCTCCTCTGCCTCTTCAATTCATGGCCGCCTCCATTTGATTTTGCACCTCATTTATAGCATTTTTTAGTTCCTCATGACTACTTCTTAGTCCCTTGATCTCTGTAGCAATAGATTCTCTGCTGCCCTCTATGCTTTTTTCAAGCCCAGCGATTGATTTTATGACTATTATTCTAAATTCTTGTTCTGTTATATTGCTTAAATCGGTTTTGACCAATTTGTTAGCTGTCACTACTTCTGGAGTTTCTTTTGAGGAGAATTCTTCTGTTTCATCATTTTGGATAGTCCCTGCGGTAGCTCCAAACTGCAGGGCACTTCCCCTGTGCTGTCCAGAGTAACTTGTGTTGGTGGGCAGCCCACAGTCAGACCCGATATCTGCCCCCAGCCCACCACTGAGGCCCCAGTCAGACTGTGTGTACCTTATCCTCCCCTCTCCCAGGGGCAGGGACTCACTGTGGAGTGCTGTGAACCCTGTCTGGGCTACTTGCACACTGCCAGGCTTGTGGTGCTGCTTCGATGGGATCTGGCCAAGGGCGTATTAGCCAGGGCAGATCTGCGAGGGGCAGGAGGGGCAGGAGGGGCAGGAGGGGCAGGCTTAGCTACTTTGCTGTTGGTGGTCCCCTGTGGGAGGGGCCCTGCAGCACTGGGAGGGAGGCAGACCGGTGGGAGTGATGGATCCTAGAAGCACAGCATTGGGTGTTTGTGAGGTGCGAGCAAGTTCAGTGAAGGGGAACTGGTTCCCTTTGGGATTTCGGCTGGGGGATGGGAGAGGGGGATGGCGCTGGGCAGCACCTTTGTTCCCCACCACAGAGCTGAACTCTGTCTTCCGGGGTTCAACACCTATTCCTCCCAGTGTCCTCTCTCCCTCCCACTCTCTGAGCAGAGCTGTTGACTTATAACATTCCAGATGTTAAGTCCCACTGGCTGTCAGAACTCATGCAGTCCAGCCCCTCCGCTTTTGCAAGCCAGATTCAGGGACTCTGCTTTCCCGGCAGGCCGCCCCTCCACCCCGTCTCCCTCCTGCCAGTCCGTGTAGCACGCACCGCCTCCCCGCCCTTCCTACCCTCTTCCGTGGGCCTCTCCTCTACGCTTGGCTCCAGAGAGTCCGTTCTGCTAGTCTTCTGGCGGTTTCCTGGGTTATTTAGACAGATGTGGGTGGAATCTAAGCGATCAGCGGGACAAGATGAGCCCAGCGTCCTCCTACGCCACCATCTTCCATGCTCCCACTTGCTGTTACTTTTTAAAGAAAACGTTACTTTGCGAAAGAGTTGGAGACAATGCATTACAAGGTCATTTTTTTAGAACATAGGGTATTAAAGAGGTAGTAAATTATATATGCGACCTTTGTCCCAAGTGTCTTGAAAGGGGAAACTTTAAAAAGTCACTTGCATTGGACCTCCAGTGCTTCTGTTTAACATATAGATGTGTCAAAGGTTATATTCTGATTCCTAAACTAACAGATATTTCAGCATTTCTTGAAATGTACCAGATTTCTCTGTAATGAGAAAAATACCTTTTTAGGTTTGATAAGCCACAAGATCAAGTGACAAATCTTGTGAGTTATTTATGAAGATGAATAGTTTTTTGTTTGTTTGTTTGTTTCTGTTTTTATCTCTTGCTGATTGATTCCATTATAAATAACTTTCTAAAATTATGTTTTTAGTGTCATTCTATCTAATAATTTCTATATGATTCCTGTTTTCTTTAAACCAGTGTTCAAATTTGACAAAAATATCTTTTTGGATTTTAGGATCCTTAAGTGTTTATAATAACAAATGAAAGGGACTTGTATCCCTACTTTCTGCTTATTTCACTTCTGTTTTTTTTTCTTTGCAAATTATGTTAATAAACCTCAGCAGCTTTGTGACTAAAGTCTCAGATGGGATATCAAAGACAGTTATTGCAAAGATGTTCAACCATAAGGGTGGGAGATGTCTCATGAAATTCTTCATTTAAATCTATAAGTGATCCTTTAGTGAAGTGAGCTATAACTTAGAGAGTTTTAAAAATCTTGAGTACATATGCAAAAAAATTAAATAAGCTTAATAGAATGAGTTTGTTCCAAGTGATTTATTAATTCTATACCTAATTTAAGACTGTGCTTTATGAGCTATTTTACAGTAATCGAAAACCTAGTGCATGAATAATTTTAGAGTTAAAGAATGTGATTTTTAAAATATGAGATTGTTTGGAGCTGATTGCACAAAGAAATGAGCTCTTGTTCTAAGACAAGCAAATATATGATAGTCCCTTAAACATAGTGCTACTTCTTGAAAAAAAGAAAATATTAGCATCTTATTGTTCACATGCAATCAAGAAGGACATATTTTATGAAAGTTATATACCCTATATTCAAGGCATGTCACTGTAACTGTTAGGCATGTACCTATTTGGAATTTATTATAAATATATCCAGGCCACATTGCACTATGGAACCTAATTAAAATATGTTCATCAGGTAGTACTTAGATTTTATCAGCATCCAGCACCCAGTTTCATACTTTACCACTTAATAAGCTCAAAAGACCTTAGACACTGTATTAAAGGGAATAAATGGAAAATTAATATTAGGACCTCAAAGACAAGCCTGATAAAATTGGAGTCTCAAGAATACAATAGCTGCTCCTTATTTCTATTTGGGAACAAAACTAATGGAAATTAGCAGTGGAAGAATATAGAGGAGATATTTTTACCATAAATAAATTAATATAAGTAAACAAAACACATTGGTTTTATGGGTGTTCCATGAGGAAATCTATAACCAGGGCTGTCACTGAGGCTCTTTAAAACTACAATTACGATGTGTGGTGACTGGTGTCCTAGGGACTAGAGAGCCCTGCCAGATCCACCAAAGCCAGGCTCGTCCTTTTTACACAAATAAAATGCTGACAGTGTTACTGACCATGCATTTGAATGGAAATACCTTGTATCCTTTTTATCCATACTATATGTATATTTTATCCTTTGGACAAAAGATTGTTTTTACAAAGCCACCCTTCAGGGTCATTCACTTTCTGTGTCAATGGCTCTTAACCCTGTAATCCACAGACAGCTGAGCCACATCCCTCCCTTTCCCCTCCAATCACTTCAGAGCAACACGTTGACCTGGGCTATTTTCTAGCTGTTGACACTGATGGTACATTTTCCCAAAGCAATTTGAAGAATTTACGCCTTCACGCCTGATTCCTGAGAGTCCATGCCTCTTTCCACTTCCTTTTGTAAGGACAAGGGAGGAAAGTTACATCTAGTTCTCTTTGCAAGGATGTTGTTGAAGCCTAAAAATCAGTCACCATGTAATGTGCATATGTGAAGGTAAGGCTGAAAATCTAGTGTGAAGGCTCACCTGGTCTGATGAAACCAAATCATGCACAGGACTCTATGGATGATATACAAATTGTGAGAATGGCAAAGTTTTATATCAACCTCAAATTCATAGCTCCTCCAGCCAGCATGGTACATGAAAATAGGGTGTGCGTTCTGTCAAGTTTCCTACCTTTCGAGGTCCTCATAATATTTAAGATATGCATCGTGATTTGCTGTTGCAGTATACTTTACTCTGTGGGTGTTTTATTTTCAGAGTTCTCATGAGTTTTATGTATTTGTCCCAAAACAAGAAGATTTGTGTAAATTCACATATCGACACACATATTTGTGTGTAGATGTTTTGTATTTGTAAATGTCAATCTCTAAAATACACAATGGTTATATAAAATATAAGTGCCTTTGGTAAAATTATATTCAGTAAAGTAGTTGCCAAAGAAATATACTCAAAACAGGCTTTCCAAGAGAACAATCAACCAAATTCTGGCCACTGAAGTGCATGCAAATTTGATTGCCAGTTCAGTGAACCTCCGGCTTTATAAAAGATGCTGACACAATTTTTACCTTGGCTGCCCTCTCATTGTGCTATCAGAAAGCACTAAATAACAAACTACCTCAATTCCTATTTAAAAGTTGTGCTATGTTTTTTATATTACATGCAAATCATTTACCAGTAATTTTCTTTATTTTCTGCTGCATTTGGGCTCTGGCACGGCTCTAATTAAGATATCTGAACAATATTTATCGGATATCATTATGTTCTTTGATCAAAGTCTTGTATTAAGTCTCCACTTACTAATTAATAATGACCCTATCAGTTGCAGACTAATTCAATTAGCCATTGCCCTGAATTTTTATTCATGGAATAAGTCAAAGTTCCCAGCCTAATAAAAATCAAGCTTGAAAGGTAAATAAAGATATGTTAATTCTACTCTCTCAGGATGATCTTATTTTTGGTGAGCTCAGCAGAAAATCACTTTCCATAACCCAATGAGAAATGTATGGTTCTTTTCCCTAATAATTTTCTAAGTTTTATAATTTTTGTCAAATACTTTATTCTTTCTGACATAGGATTTGGAGAAATTGGGTAAGAGCTTACCTGTTAACCTAATGTCAATTTTAGTTACTTCTAACTACAATTGTTTGAGAATATTTTTTCAAAAACAATTCAAAAAATAAAATTTATATAGAATATTACAAAGGTCACTCATTAAAAAAAGAAGAGAAAGTCAACTTATTTTCCCTTTTGGTGTCATGATTTAAGTAAATCAATACAAAGGCATTAGATTCAGTCTATATATTATATTAATCCTAATGTATAATATATAATTTGGTTGTTTTTGTCTTTTCAATTTCTTTGAGATTGAATGAGAAAATTTTAAATCATTGGACTTTCATTTACACATAATTTTAGTGAAGCCTGGTTGAATTTTCTCTCACATTTCCTCTGGAACTGAGAGAGCAAGCCTGATTTTAAGTGTTCCTTTTGTTGAGCTTATGAGGAAATTGCTTATGTCATATTGACTCATTCAACTTCTACTGCAACCCTTGATTCGCTTCCCTCATCCATGAAGTATGCATACAAATATATGCCATTTGGTGATTTCCCAGGCGCCTGGGCTGAATCCCCTGTGCCTAGAGCGTGTGGATTCCAACATCTAAGTCAGAACAGTGGTGGCCAAGACCCAGAGCCTGCCTTGGTGTCTGGAGAGCCCAACCGTCATTTTACTACAAGCAGAAACTGTATGCTGTGGCCCCTGCTCTCCCTCCCAGTGTCTCATCACACCCATTTGCCTCCTAATACAAAGCTGGCTAGGTAGAGTAAAATATATGTTGGCTACATGTTGGCTCACTGAATCCTAAAATATAAAAGCATTCATTCAATATGTATTTATTGAATACTTACTGTGTGCCAGGTGCAAGATGAACAACAGAGACAAACTTGCCTGCCCCTGGGATCTTATATTTGACAAGAGAATGCTTTGGATTTTGTGTTATCAAGGAAATGCATTATCCTTACAATATTCAGAGGAAAAACAGCAAGAGTAGAGAGGCTTGTCCTTCAGACTAGCTAAACTGTTCAGCCTAAACTTCTGCTGGGCATTGGTAAAAAGGCCAGAGGCAGTGTTGACATCTGAAGGTCAGAAAGAGAATTCTCACAACTGCCTAATAGCTGGTGAGGGGCCAAGGGGACACTTGTGACCAGTGTGCTGCCATCAGGACTGTCCTCTCTCTGTTCAAGTAAAGGAAAATAAAACAAGATGATATGGGGCTTATTTTTCATTTGTAGAACAACAATAAAATAGAAATTATTCTAAAGGCATGAAGAAAAATTGCGAAAATAGAAAATTTCCTATCAGAACAGCAGATTACTAGAATGTATATAAAGTACAAAGGAATTTTCTCCATGAATACCAGAGAGGATAAAATAAATCCTGAGATGATGAGGGAGGCATCCTAATAATAATGTGTTTCAAGGAAATTTTAAAATGTAGCAGTAGAAATTGCATTATCAAAAATAAAATCCATAATATTGAGGACAGAATGGAGAGTAATAAAAAAGGAACATTATGAGTGAGAAAAGAACATAAATAAGAAAAATCAGAAGTAAAGAGCCTGTCTTTGGATAACTGACCTCCTAATGGAAGATACCAAAAAAGGAAGAAGCAACATTTTAAACCATAAAACAAGAAAACCTTCTGACCACACCTCCCTCCCCCAGAAACTAGGCTACAGCTTGAATGGACCCACTTGATTCCATCCATAAGCAATAAAAGAGACTCTCACCAAAATATATCCTAATATGTGATGGTGATGACCCTGAGTCATAGTGTTAATTTCAAAATAAAGAGCAAACCTTGTAACTATCAGCCAGGTAGAGGGAGAAAAAAAAAAAAAAAGAAATGGATTATTTGGGAAAAAGTGTTGCAAAAATTACATTCTTGTAAAAAAGAATGTCACACCATACATATCCATAAAGTCAAGATGGTTTAGGTGTTGAAAGAAAAAAGAAAGAAAAAAATAATAAGAAGAAATCATAGGTAAATATGTAGATCATATTTGATTGATTTAATTAAGTGAACAATCTTTTTAAGCATATAAAAAATATGGTATCACAAAAGGAGTGATTGATAGATTTAAGTACAGGAAAATTAAAAATTTGTGTGTAAAATATAAAATTAAATGACATAGAAAATTAGGAAAATAAAGCAACAAATATAACAGAAGCCCATATTGATACCATGTAAGTCCATAATTCTTAAAAACAATTAGAAAATCTCTAACATCTAATAAATAAAGGACATTAAAGAGACCATCTGTATATGTTATTAGTGAGACTGAACCCAACTGGGAGAATGTAAATTAAATGCCACTTGTTGCCATTTATGTACATTAAATATTAAAAAGCCATTTTCAGAATTGTCATAAATGTAAAATTTTTTAAAACATGAGATTGGTGACTATGCAGAGAAAAATTTATCATATACCCTAGATGCAAGTGTATAATCTTTCTTGAGAGAAAGGAAACAATGCATATCACATTTCAAATGGCAGGTCATTTAGGCCTACAAGAAATAGCTGCATCGGTGAATGAAGATATGAACTTGGGAGTTCATTCTAAGTTTTTACTGATGGCAAAGAAGTAGAAACAAATTAAAGGAATATCAATAGGAGACTTGTTAAATAATTTTCATATTTATCATGTAACTATAACAGAGACTGTTACACAGCCATTACACATTATTATTACTATTATGACTATTACTATTATTTATATGTAAAATATCCACAGTTGCACACCTGTTTATCTGTATCACTTTTCATTTTCCTCACCCCTTTAAGAACATCTCTGTGAAAATCAACTGACTTTCCTAGTGTGCTCTCCCAGGGAACCATCTGTCAAGCTGTTATGCAGATATCTGAAATGCCATTTATCTTGACCTTTGTCAAACAAATGCTCTTAGTTTTTCTATAATTTTCCTAAGTTAGACACTCTAAAAATATTTATGCTTCACTAAAACATTACAGGATGTTTTACAACATAAGAGTTGCATTCCTACATAACCCTCATGCAATACTTTTTTCTTTACTTCTATGTCATTTAAGCCTCTCTATATATGAATCTCTCATTTTTTACTCATATAATTAAATGAAAATAAATCACTCACCATAATTTCAAATCTAATTCTCTCTTTTAGTATTATTTTGGAACCATTTCCCTCCAGTAATTAATCTTAGTATTCAAATGAGGATGTACAACATTCCATAAAATTATATTACTTTTAGTAAAACATTTCACCCATAAATGGGAATTTCAGTTGCTTCACATTTTCTCTATTTTAATTGAAGATGAAATTACTATTTTTTTAAGAAGGTGACCAAAATATACTATGTTCCAGAAGTTGCTTGTAGGACAATCTAACCACCCTCTTTCTCTGTTTCTGTATTTATGCTTCTAATAACATTCTGAGAGTGATAATAGATTATTTCCCCAGATTTATTTATTGTTTTACTCTTAGCAGATTCTATTATAGCCCTTAGTATATTTTATATGTTGTTTTACACACTTAGTAAATATTAACTCACCTAATCCTCATAAAAATCCTATGAGGGTTGTTATCTTCATTTTTCAGATAAGGAAATTGAGATGTAGAGAAATAAAGTAGCTTTCCCAAGGGCATATAGCTAGTGAGGGCAGAGCCATTTGGGGAACCCAGACCATCTAGCTCTTCTACAATAGACTGCCTCTTAAGAAGATCGGAGAAGATTTTTAACTAGTTGCCTTTCCCCATAAAAATTGGTTGGTGCCACTGTGATACTATATTTCCTTGACCAATGGTGTTATCCTCTGTACAGAAACAAGAGAAAGACTCTTGGCATTTTCTGCTATGGTACCTTGTAGCCTCCTTAGGCATGGTTGGTTCTTGTCCATAGAACATACTTAGGAAGTAGTTTTAACTCAATCCAGCAAAACTTTTATTGAGGGATTGTTACATATAAGGCACATTTAATACAGATCCAGACATGAAGAGCAGAGCACTAAGCCAAATGTCTACCCATACGTCAGCTCAGTGCCCTAAATAACCTGCTGTATTTGAGCCAAACCTCTGGAGGTAAAGGTCTATCTAAAACAGCTGAAGGCATTTTGTCTAGCATGTTTGCAGTACAAGTTTAACTCAGAAGATCCATAAGAGGGTAAAGTGCTCATGAGCTAAGGGTTAGCATAGATCCAGATAAATGAGTTTTTCTGGGATCATCCTGCATGCTGAACATGAGGGTGACATGTCTGTGAGTGTGTTTCAAAGTGAGATCTGTATATACCCTGTTTCAGCACCTTCGTGCTAAGTGTGGGATGCTGATTATTTTTACATTAAAGAAGGTTTGCTTAGGCCTGGTATTCTAAGTTTTTTTGCTACATTAAGTAGCAAATTTTAGGACAAATCCAGCTTGAAACAGATTGCTGACTATTAAAGTAGAGAAATTTACTTAACTGGAACAAAAAAGAAAAACATTGCTAGATCACAAACAAACAAAAAAGCTGGAGAAGGGGAGCAGTTAGAGTGGGAGAAAAACGTATCTGTTAGAAAGAGCCAAGAAACACAGCTTAAGGAGAAAACATCTCCACCCAGCAGGAAACCCAGCTGACTTTAAGAAATACCACAGAAAAAGAGATATGCTATAAGACTCTTCATTGCGTCATTGTAGCTAAACACTCATAGAAGTTTAAAGAGTGAAGAATCAAGCCATGGAAATGTTCATATTCTTGGAGACAGTTTGAGTTCCTGTGTGTTTATAGCCTTGCAAGCAACACAGTGACTCAGTGTTGGAAGATTTTTTGCCCATTTAATTGAGTGTCAACAACATTAAAAGCATTTTGAAGACCAGTAGCAATGCCTAGGTGTCTGCACAATTATATTTGGACTTAGAACAAAAGCAATCTGTATTTTTAAGCCTGGATAGGTGAAGTAACAGAGCCAAAATTCATGTTAAAACACAGGGCTCTTCTGGGGCACCTGAGTGGCTCGGACGGTTAAGTGTCCAACTCTTGATTTCGGCTCAGGTCATGATCTCATGGTTTGTGGGTTTGAGCCCCATGTCTGCGCTGACAGCACAGAGCCTTCTTGGGATTCTCTCTCTCCCTCCCTCACTGCCCCTCCCCTAACTCATGTGCACATGTTCTCTCCCTCTCTCTCTTTCTCTCTCTCTCTCAAAAACAAACAAACAAACAAACAAACAAACATTAAAAAAAATTACAGGGCTCTTCTCGTATTATAAATCCAGGATTGTTTTGGTTTGGAGCTTAGAGTTTCTGTAAGTTTAATGAGTGTAGTGAGGAAGTTTTGAGATTCTCCAGAAATTTCTGAAATAATCACAAAGAATAGCAAGAAATCATTGAGTGAGAATTTTTATGTATGATGGAACTTAGAATGTTGAATTTGAATCTAGTATCCTCCCTTTACTCACTGTCTATCTTTGGATCACACATCATAATATATTAGCCTCTGTTCCCTCATCTCAAAGGTACTGTACAGGGCTGTAGAGAGGATTCATTGAGGACACACAAGAAAGCACTTAGCATAGTGTGTATGAGGCAACAAAAGTTTCCTTCCCAGGTGTCATCATTTTGCCACCTTGCTTTGCTGCAGGATAGATATTTTAGATGATATAATACCTGTTAGGAAATATACAGAAACAAAAATATTTTCTAGTTTTGATAAACTTTCTAAAATATTTTAATAAAGAATTAAAGGTAGTTTTCTGTCTTAATTCATTGTCCAAGTTGAGTCTGATGTCTTTAATTAAACAGTGTTACAAAAAGTGGTCAAATCCCCTGTGAATTTTTAAAGAAATTTTCCTAGGCTGTGAAACTTTGGGAACTTTTTTCATATATTTATTGAAAAGCATCTAAATACAGTCACTAAATATGGTCTATTCAGTACATTCACCCTGGCTCTCTCTTTTCATTCATGGACTATGTCTGACCCATGACTGTCTATTTGTGGCTGCATACATCTCACAGGATAAAGAACCTGAAATAGAAACAAAAGGACATAGTGGTTGAAAGCCACCAAGGTCACATATGGGATCATGACAGTGAAAGATGATAAGATCAAGGATGTAAGCAGGGCACTTAGTCACAGGAAGTAGGAGGAAGTAGGTCGCTATTGTGGAAGGAGAGCGGAAGCTGTAGATCAAGGAACATTAATAAACCTAAATGTAAAGCTCTTACGAGAATTGTCCACATGGAAAACAAAGATTCCTATATTTTTTTAAATTAACATAATAAGATATAAGAAAAGCTTCATGAATTAGAGAACAGAATTCTACTAAATTATTCAATGTTATGTATTCTTTTTCATGAAAATCAATGCTGTCTTTTGCATTTCAATCACATCTTGATTAATTTAATGCTTACTGAGTCTCCATGCGTGTTTTGCTTTTATAAGTATGTATTTTGTAGGAAAAAACACCTCATGAGCACAGACCCCACAAGTCAGGGATGCATACTGTAATCCTCCTTCATTTTTGAAGAATGTCCAACTTTGTCCTCAACATTTTTATAATTGTAGTTTTCTGAACAAGATTTTCATTGTACAATGATTACTATTATTCAATTATATATTCCTGAGCTGATTAAAACTCATGGAAATAATGTTGACTTTGTATTTAATGTTTAACTGTGATACATATAATATCATTTCTATTCCTAATGTGTATACAACTAGAGTCTGATTTTTATTAAAATTGAAATGACCAGTAAAGTTAGAAAACTGAATTATAAGCACAAGCTCTGGAAGACAAGCTGGGGAAGACCTTCATAGAAGATCAGCCCTGCCTGCCCTGTTCAATCTTAGTTGCACAAAACTGCACAGCTAGAGGAATTTGGTTTAATATAAAATTGATTGGTAGACTAAAATGACCATCGTTTTATTTTAAAACAGTCAAAATAGTTATTCAGGTTTTCAACTAAGTTTATCCAGTGGCAAAGTCAAAATTATTAGCCACTCACAGACTCAGTCATCAGTTTCAAAATACAAATAATCAGTGGATCTTTGACTTTAACATGTATGTTAGTTAATCTCCTGAATTTGAGCAACTTGCACATTTATAATGGACTCTGCTGTGGCATTTAAATTATGTCTGTTCCTTTTTTTAGGTGGACCTTCTGGTTCCTACCAAAGTAACTGGCATCATTACACAAGGAGCTAAAGATTTTGGTCATGTACAGTTCGTAGGTTCTTACAAACTAGCATACAGCAATGATGGAGAACACTGGACTGTATACCAGGATGAAAAGCAAAGAAAAGATAAGGTAAGTGATCCAGGTGGTTTATAACATGCAAAGTGAAGGACCAAAGTCTATCTGAATATGACTGAATGAACTGCTTAGACATATGTATTAAAAATAATGGCTATATCCACTGAAAAATGTATGTTAAATTAAAAATTCTAACATTTTCCATAGTATCAATTATCTAAGATCCAGCTAAGTAAAATTTGCTTATATTTTATAAACCTAATAGGAGCTTGAATAATTTAACTTAAAGCACATGTAAATACTTATTGTCTGAATACTTGTCACTATTAACTTTACTATTAAAAAAACATTACTGATATTAGGCAAAAAATATAGTTTGGCAGAAAATATTTTAAAAATTAACTAAAAGATTTTTAAGTTATATATTTCCTTGATTATTTTGACAATAGGAACTTTAGAAATGAACAAATTTTGACTATTATACTGTTTCATCAAAATTAAAATACAGGATGTTTCTCTGCTCAGTTTCCTTCATTGTTTTTTAATTCATAGATTTGTTTAGTTTTTTTTAACCTGTGTAAGCTGTTTTAATATTATGGTATTAAATATATATTATTGCAACATCCAATTCTACACTATACTATTTGTAATTGTTTTTCTAAATGTTCTTACCATTCTAAATATCTTTCTGTAGTATCTCCTGGTCTGAATTTGTGTGGGGCCCTAGAAAATGGAAGTGCTCAGGGTTCATATCAATAACTAATTGGACCAGATGTTAAAATATAGCCTTAGTTGGGCCAATGACACTGAAACTCATTCATTGCTTGGAATGTTTGTGCGAAAAACTCTAGCTTTCTAAAGATATCAACAGAAACAAACTTCTTACTTCAAGGATTTGGGGGAAAATATATAATACGTTAAGTATTTCTGAGTTCACAATGACTTTTTCCATTTTGTGTAGCCCTTTTATTCCCTGGTATATTATTCACCAACAGAGAGTTGGGAATATCTTGCTTTTTCAAAAATTCAAGACAGAGAATTTATTAATTTTCCAAGAAATACTAAGCCTAGATGGCTATTTCAGTGAGTCAACAGAGTCTGAATTCACTTCACATAAAATTCATTTCAGGGGAGACATATCTTTAGGTTTAGATTATAAAATCCACACTTATTTACCTTTCAATATCTCAGAACACATCCATTTAGCATCTAGAGATACATTTAACATCTCAGAACACACACACATTTTACATTTTAACATCTCAGAAATTGGTATATCTTACAATGTCATAATTTTAATTGGAGGCATTCATTATTTTCTAGAAGAACCTAAAATAATGGCATGTTTTCTAATCAGTAGTATCTTAGATTGAGTGTGTATAGGGTTTTTTGTGAAACTGTCTTCAAGTGTATTTTTGACTGTAGTCAAATACCTGCCGTGATTTATTGTAAATGACTATTTCAGTTCCTACCTTTCACCTTTTCACAGTAGGCATTCTGATGCATAGAAAATGAAAATATGTTCCGTAAGATGAAGCTTTTTAAACTTCATAAATTATATAGCTCTTAAAATTAATTTTAAAAGAGATAAGTATTCTCATACATTTTCCATGTGTAATGTTCACTAAAAAGCATATCTGTAATAGCAAAATCCTTGTATAGATTGATTTAGGGAGGAGGTATAATGAAAAATATGATTAAACTGTTGTACTAATTAAATATTTTTGACTCCATTTACATTAAGCTTGTCATTTCATGATTATATGTAAACAATTTTTTAATTTTTCCTTTAATTAATAGATTAGGCATTTGCATGTTAATATACTTATTATCTGTCTGAACTGTATATAAAATTTTCATCAAGTTGACCAGGTTACTTGATAGTATTCAGGTATTCTATATCCTTACCGATTTTCTATATCCTTGTACTATCAATTACTGAAAGAGCAATGTGGAAATTTCCAACTATAATTGTGATGTTCTTTATTGCTTCTTATAGTTATATCAGCGTTTGCTTGATGTATTTTGAATGTATTTTTATTTATTTATTTATTTTGATACAGACAGAGAGAGAGCATGTAAGCTGGGAAGGGACAGAGAAAGGGGGAATAAAGGATCTGAAACAGCATCTGTGTTGAGGGCAGAGAGCCCGGCAGAGAGAGGGCTCGAACTCACAAACCAAACTGTGAGATCAATAACCTGAGCCGAAGTTAGACGATTAGCCACCCAGGCGCCCCTGCTTGATGTATTTTGAAGCTCTGTTAAAAGATGTGTGAACAATTAGGACTGTGGAGTCCACTGCATCAACTAGCTCCTTTATTATTGGAAAATGACCTTTATCCCTGGAAATATTTTTTGATCTGGATTCTATTTTGCTGTTAATAGAGGCACTCCAGTTTTCTTTTGATTAATGCTATGTTGGTGTGTGTTTTTCATTCTTTTACTTTTAACCTATTTGTACCTTATATTTGAAATGCACTTCTTCCATGCAGCATATAGTTGGGTCTCCTTTTTCCATCCTACTATCTCTGCTTTTTGACTAGAGCATTTAAGCCATTTATATTTGATAAGAAAATTAATATGATTGGGTTTAAAATCTATCATCTTTCTGCTTATTTTCTACTTGTTGCATCTTTTCCATTTTTTTTTGTTTCTATCTTCTTTTGGATTACTTGAAGTTTTTTTAATAATTCCAGTTAAGATTTTGTTGTTGTTGTTGTTGTTGTTGTTGTTGTTGTTCACTTATTTGGTATAATTTTTTGATGTTATTGCAGTGATTTCTTTAGGCTCTGTAGCATACAAACTTAGTCTACCTTCAAATTAATGTAGACCCCCAGAAACCTGCCTCTAGAAACACAAAATAGACCATGACTATCAATCCATGGACTTATGAACCACATTTATTATAACATATGATTTTGACATTCCCCAAATAAGTCTTACTGTAAAAAAATAGGCTCCCACTGGCCAGTTGGTCACCTATGAAAGTAAATTGATACTTGGTGAACAGGATATAAGCCAGAATTCTTATGGGAGCCAATAAATCACTATCATCCATTCAATGTAAAAATTTCTGAAGAGTTAAACCATTTTAATATTTATAAACATAACAACTGGATAAACTTATCCCATGTAATTGGTAGTTTTAAAATTAAATTTAGCCAGTTTGTTTATGGTATTATAAATAATTTGGTATGTTGAAGAAAAGCCTTAGGTAAGTTTACTATTTACTCCTGAAGGAAATGACAAACACCAACAAACTGTACATAAGAATATAGCAATACTATTATGATAAAGAAATAATGTATAAGAAGGAACTTTAAAAGTTCTTTGAACACTTGGAAAAAAATATATATGTGTGTGTGTGTATGTACACACACACACACACACACATATATATATATATATATATATACACACATTCCAATATATGCATATACCAATCAAAATAAATGTTTATATATAATCCAAATAACTATTGTGCTTTGTTATTATTATTATTATTTTTACTAGGTATATTACTTATACTCAGAAATTAATTTTTCTGAATAAGCCATTTCCTATTGATTCCTAATATTATTTGTGTCTTCTTTCCCATGGTTACTTTCCATAAGGGAGAAAGTCTTCAATGTTTACAAGTGCAAATTCAACTACAAACTTTCATCCACACAAATATGACAAATAAATTGAATGTTGCAGGGCAAAACATGTGCTTGTGAAATGTTTTCTGTATGTACCTTTCCAAGGAAATATTTTCAAAAATTTTTCTAATTCTTTTATGCGTCCTTCTGTTTTTATTGACCACTTTGCTCTAATAGATTTTAGGCTGTTTATATTGAATTGTGATACAGATCCAGAAATAAGATTACTTCAGAAAAACAATCTCAAAATAATAGCAATTTTCTAGGTTTACCACAAGTGGTGTAAATGAAATACTAAAAATGTAAGAATGTCAATTTTTTTAAAAAATGTATGAATATCCTTTCTGGTTTTTATTAGTCATAACAGACTAAGCCTCAGGAAAGCGATGTCAAGGAAAAAGTATATATGTATGTAAGAGTATCTAAATATACGTATCAACGTATATTATGTATATGTATTTGTGTGTGTGTGCCAAAAGTCAACTGAAGAGAAATAGATGCCTGTTCTCTTCATTGAATTGTCAGTTTCTCACTACCTTCTCAGAACTTATATAAGAACTATAATTTATTTTAACATTTTGTTTTTTGACAAAATTCTACATTTTATATTTCATGATTGAGCACGTGATGACACTACCTCATTACGATCTCTACAATCTTATTTTTCTCTTTCTAGTCTACATTTTCTAACATTTAACCAACTTTAATATTTCTCTACGACATGGATTCAGATATATTTTTTAGTTGAAAGTCAAATGTTCCTTTGCTCTCATGAAAGTGACATTTGTTTTATACGCCTGGAGCTGTTTTTTATTGCAGTTAGCAGGAAAATTGCAAAATTTGACAGACACTTTCAGTATTTAATTTTTAAGGTTATAAGCCAAAGTAAAACAATAATAAATTTCAGGAAGCCTTCTTATATGGAAAAATTAGAAATGAAAATGGATTTTCTCATCCAATATATTAGTCATAATGTCATGGTGTTTAAATAAACCTGAATTCACACCATGGGGGCTTTCTTCTTGGGGGAAAAAAAGAAGCTGGTAATATTCTATTTGTCTCCCTCCCTCAAATTATCCAGGTTTTTAAAAAGCATAAATCAAAAAAAAAATTGCAACTATACTCTGGATATTCTATAAAAGAACGTAATCCAAAACTCTGTTTACAGTAAGATTTTATTGGCCCTGAACAATGAATGCCACATATTCATCAAGAACAATCTTGCAACATCTTGGTGAACTCTAATTCACTGGTTACCAAAATTACCTGGTCATAACACTCATGGGGGAGCTTGTTAAAAAATACTGATTTCTGGGTGCTGCCTCTGGCTCTCTGGGGATGAGTTGGAAATCTAAATGTTTACAGAGGCTCCAGCTAATTTGAATAATAAGCACATGTGGGAAAGATGACTCTAATTGGCACCAACTTTAAGTTTTTGAAACTAAGTGTAGTTTTGGATTTTTCTAGTCAGAATGGAATGTATTATATTATAATTCCTTAGGACTGGCTGGCCACTAATTTGTCAGTGGAAGTCAGTATGAATCAGTGTCTCCAAAAGTAAGTTTAGATTTTAACATTTGCCACTTCTCTCGTGAACACCAGAAAGTAAACATGTATTAGCTTTAAACAAAATTTAAATTTAAATAATAGATCTAAGTAGTTAGGAACACAGATTAGGTGGGAAAGCACCTCGAAGAATGTGACATTTATATTCATTCAATCATGTATTCAGCAGGCAGTTACCGTCTACATTCTGCTGGATACACTGGGGGAAAACCTGAATATGACAGTGGGTCAGAGAAAGCCCAGTCTAATGAGGAACTTGAGAATGGTGGAAGACCTTTGATACAGTCAGCTAATTTTGAAGACTTCAAATATAACCTGCCAAGTGTATAACTTGAGAAAACAAGTATAGGAAATAAGTAACATGATTTTAGAACAATCTGAGAACAATAAGAACAATATTAAATTATGCTCATTTCATAAAAGTCTGTGACTCTCCAATGGCGGGGGGGGGGGGCGGGGAAGAGATCCTCATTCTTCTCTACTTCCTTTCTTTTTTCAACATCGATGTGGAAAAAAAAATAAGCAGCAACTCCACCAATCCCCATTAGCAAAGCCTTCATAATCTGTATTGGAGTATATATTCAAATTAATCAGTAAGGACAGATGCCACAGGGCATCCTTTCATTCCTGCTGAAGCTGGCACTCTCAGGTAGCTGAAATTAAATGTGAATATTTAAAGCCTCAGAAGTCCAACTCTTCAGTGAGGCAGAGGTCAGGTGGGCTGTCAATTTAGTAGTGGATTGCCATGCTGCTCTTTTGAAATTTGACCTGCGTGAGAAATTTGGAACCTACAGAATCCCTTGGGAGGTAAAATAAATGGAATCCCCAGTGGCATTGGGTGAGAAGGATTCTAGCTGGGGGAAGTGAAAGAGAGTGAATCAGTCTTTCAAGGTGGAACAGTCACATGTCTGTGAGCAGCAGGATCAAGGACATCAAGTCTCTCGTCTTGCCTAGAGACCATTAGTCTCATCCACTCAGAGTCTTACTACTATTTTCAAATAAAGCAGGGGGAGAAAGAGAAGATGCTGCTTTTCTGAAAGCATTTTCTGATAACAAATTGACTCTACACAAAGCACTCGGATTCAAAAATAGCAAATGAGTTGTGCCCCTACATGACAGAGATTTATATGTAGTCACTGTAGTGTACTTACTTAGGTATTTGGTGAGTGACTTAATTGGAGCTAAGTTAAAGAAACAATGCTATAGTTTCAGCATTGTCTAAAAATAGGGACAGTGTAATTTAAATAAACACCATCTGGTATCAACTTATTTAAAATTGTATCTGTTTTCTTCCTTGTCACAATCCAGTATTATGGGACCTTACTTGGATATGTGTTGGTATGAAGAACAAACAATTGTCCGTATTCACATTAATGTGGATGTTATTAGATTTTCAAACTTAAGACATCACCTGAGAATGTGTCTGTTTTGGCAGAATGTAAAGTTCAGTGATGAGTCACCCTTTTTAATAAAGGTTGATAACATACAAAGACAAAATATTTAGTAAAAACATGTAAGTAAAGACGTTCAGTTATTGACATAACCTGTGTATACCAACTAAAAAATTCAAGGAAATCCAATGATTCCTTATGTAGCTTTTATAATTCATGTTCTTGACAAAAAGAGAATGGAGTCCCTGTAAATTTTACTAAGGCCTCGGACCAAGAAAGCCACATCTCAGTAAAAAAACCCAATATAGAAGAATTGATCTATCAATGTGAAAAGCCATTTGCAGATCTGGATCTGCCTGCTGGAATGGGAAAGGACATCCACACTGAACAAATTTAAGTCCAGAAAGCAGCATATTGTCACCAATGAGAAGTATGATAGCAGTTATTAAGGTGCACAGAGAACAACACAATATGGAATCACTTATCAGAATCAGTTGTGAGATGGGGACTTGGGGTCAGAAACAAGGCACAAGACTGGATGCAAGTCCAGACACAAATAGACAAGGGCAGATGAGCTACACGGAGGACTGTATTTCCATTTCCATATTTAACATGAACTCCAAGTGTCCTGCCTACCCAGAGATGTTTGTTCCTGAACCCAGGGTAAATGGTTTATGAGAAGGAAAGGAAGGGAGGACCAGGAAATGGGGCTACTGGGATGGAGGTGAGAAGGAGAGGGTTAGTAACTTCAATAATTATAATTGTAGAATCGAGTAACTGGCTAAATGCTGGAAATAAAAGGCAAGCTAGAATGATAGACTAGCCACAGGAACAGTCAGAAGCCATTGATCTGAAGGAGCTCATTAAGAAGTCGTTCAGGTTTTTTGGAGACAGCAATAGAAAGCTGATTGCCTTTCTTCAGGGATCAATTTTGAAGTTGCAAAGAAAATTCTTTGTATGTTATTTCACATTCTATAATATTAAAGACTAACAATGTAAAATAATTTTGGCCATTGAAGCCTTTACATTTCTTAGATGCCATTTGGATTTTTTAATCTTCTTCATTTAAAACAAACAAACAAACAAAAAGAGTGCTGGTCTGAGGACACACCATAAGGTAGCAGAAAAAAAAACAAACAGGCACAAAATCCATAAAACTCTCTGATTTGGGAGTGGGCTGGGAACAAGGGCAAGAAAAACATCCCTGCCTCTATGACTCTTATTTAGTGACATATAATATCCCAGCACAGATGGTATGAAACCTCATTCTCAGTGAGACATAAGTTCAAGATGTTAAAAAACAAACATTTAAGAGGCAACTGGGTGGCTCATTTGGTTAGGGAATGGACTTCAGCTCAGGTCATAATCTCACAGATCCTGAGTTCGAGCCCCACGGCCGGCTCTGTGCTGACAGCTCAGAGCCTGGAGCCTGCTTCAGATTCTGTATCTCCCCCTCTCTCTATCCCTAGTAGAGGGAGCTCAGAAGAGTTGTACAAAATGGAAGGTTTGTATAGAGGGGGGATAGGACAAGAGTTACTAGCACAAGAGGATTGTTCCAGGCAAGGCTGCTTTCCCTTAGGGGTCAAAGCAAAGAGTCTTATCAGGCAGATTACTTCATCTTCCTCTGGGGGATGGAGAGAGCCCATGTGGCAGACTCCTTGGCGCCCATCAGAAAATTCCTGACCGACCAGTTAAGACTGCATTTCCGGGGGAGGTTAACTGCAGTCAGATTATGTATTAAACCCTAATTTTCAAACTTGGCCTAACTGATGCCTTTTTGGATCTGTGGGTTTGGTTTTTGTCAATGGAGAAAGGAGCAAACAATGCAGAAAAATGCAGTGAGGGTTAAATACATGTTTTTTTTTTAATTTGTGTTAATTATCTTATATCCTAAAAACATAAGAACTTCTTGGTTTCTGGAAAATTTGATAAGTTACCTTAAAATTTGAAACCATATACTTTTTCTAGGTAACAGATGTTTCTGCATGAATGAAAAAAATGTGTGAAAAACACATGAAATACATTACATAACATGCTATTAAAGTAAAATGTTCATTGAAAGTAATTTTTATTATTACATATCATTATTATATTTATGGCCTTAATTTTCCCAAGGCTCAAATGCCAAAAAACTTTAAGTATCTTAATTTTTGTCGTCCTAATCCACAATCACTCATCAGAAATTAATAAAAATATCCACAGTGAAAATTCTGAATATCTCATGTTTTTGTTTGACATATATTATTAATCACAATTGTTTAATGACATTATCCCTCATGGAAAATAATTACACATTCTCTTATTAAGTCATGCTTGTATTACGACTGTGAGGGACCATCAAGTGTTAGCCCAACTATGACCCTAGCCACTGATTAAAAATGTTGACACACTAAAAATACTGATTAGCGATAGGTCCACAATAGAATAGTCAAGGCTATAAACCTTTAATAAGTTGTTTAAACTTCAAAAATGTTATTATTCATTAAAAGGCAGTGATGAACCTGACAGAAATAGCAGAGCTTAGCTGTGAAAGATTTTTAATAGTTTTATTAGAAAAAATAGAATCCTATTTAACTTGAATCTGATAGTTACCATCCCCACTATTAAAATGAGCATTTGATCAGTCTGAGTAAGAGAAAAAAAAAAAAAAAACATGTCATTATTTTGGGTGTTGGAACTATGCACTTACCATTGGCTGGAATACAGCAAAAAATATGAACCCACTTCATTTCTAAGTAATTACCAAACAACTAATATTTTGACTGCTGAATATGCATATTTTGAAGGTGAAAAAACCCTCTAGGATGTCAGTTCCACAGGGCACACATGCCGTTTTTCCTGTCCACCAGCACACGTTCAGCCGTAGTGTGTGAAGCAATGAAAGTCTCTGACTTTCAAAATGAATTCATGTTCTAGTCTTTTTCTACTCATTCCATAGTTTAAATCCGAAAAAGGATAAAAGATGCCTGTCATAATTCCATGCTTATAAGAATCTATAAAAGGATTTCTGGATCTGCCACACCCTATGAAACGACCCGTTAGGCAACGACGCTCATGTCCATACTTCTTTTTGTTGCATCTCAAAGAGAAAGCTTATTTGTATGTATGGAGGGCTCTCAAGGAGCTAAGGTACTAAGCCCCTTGGGGGCCTTATTGTATAAGCAACACATTTCTCATCATTATAAGGCTTCTGGTGTAATTTGAGACACAAAGCTGATTAAAGGATAATTTTAAAAATTAAAGATGAACCCAGCGATTATACCTGCATGAAAGGAGTATTTTTTTTCCAATTTTTCTATAGAAAAAAAAAAACCCAGAAGACCAAACACAGGAATTAATTTCCTGCTTTCCAATAAAGCGAGAAATAAAATTAATTTTGTACAGATAAATGAAATGTTAAATAGTTAACAATAATTAAAGGAAGGCATTCTTTGTAAGGGAGTGAAAAAAATATTACTTTTACATAGCAACGTTTCACTTTTGATTTATTTTCTTCTTTTTGGTAGTTTAGTAGTATCTATAAGCATTAGCAAAGGTGATTTTTTCCTCCTGATGTCCAATATAATTTAATAATCATTGTGCTGTCAACACATTGAAACAAAAAGACCCAGGATCCAGCTCAAACCCAAGTAGAGTTTGCAGCTGCTCAACTCAGGGCCATTTACTCTATGCTCTTCATTTAGAGTTGCTAGATTTACCAAACACAAATGCAGCATACCCTGTTAAATTTGAATTTCAGATCAGCAATGAATAATTCTTTTAGTATAAGTATATCCCAAATTTATATCTGCAATCCTGTCTCCATTAAAGATCTCCCAGATTTTCCAGCTAGACCAGATGTTCTTCTGAGAACACACATAAGGAAGACAGAATAAAGCGGGGATGCCTTTCTTCCATGCCTAGTCAAGCACAGCAAACGCATGCACACACCCTCACAACCTGCTTCATCTTTGAGCTTTCACTTTGCCACCTCTTTGTCCATCTCCAGAATTATTTTCTCCAACTCCCTGACACTCTTTCCTCCTTAGCAGTCTGGCTTCGAAGACACATGGCTGGATGCTGAAATCACTACTGTGTTCATATATATAGTATATATATAGTTGTGTATGAAGTCATTTCTGACCAAAATAGGATGAAACTCTTCAAGGAGATGTGGAGTGAGGAAAAGGTTCCTAAGGTGGGGTAGGAATTATCAGACACCAATTTCTCTACTGCCACATCATGGAAATTTCTACTATGAAGGGATAGAGTCAGACTACAGATTGTTCTGATACAATGCAAAATGCCCTGTGTGACTTAGGAAATTTTGAGATGAGCATTGAGCTTTATTAGAGAGGCAGACTGTTTTGTACTTTTATAGAAAAAAGAAAAGGCATTTCTACATTTCTGATGTTAGACTAAAAAAGAAAAAAAAAAAATAAGATGGTCTTACTCTCCTACTACTCCTGGTAATATCTCCTGTAGATATCTTTTAAAGCAGATGATCGGGGCACCTGGGTGGCTCAGTCGGTTAAGGGTCTGACTCTTGATTTTGGCTCAGGTCATCATCTCATGGTTTGTGATTTCAAGCCTCACATGGGGCTCTGCACTGACAGTGTGGAGTCTGCTTGGGATTCTGTCTCCCTCCCTCTCCATGCCCCTCCCCTGCTTTCTCTCTCTCTCTCTCTCTCTCTCTCTCTTAAAATAAATAAAAATAAACTTTAAAAAAAGCACATGATTTTCCAGTTCTGTTTCTTCTGTAGGACTATTTCTTACGGCAGTCAAAATCTGAGTGCTAGAAATCAGATAGTTTAAGTATATAGTCACAGTTTAGAATGGCATATTTTATGTTTCATAAATCTTTATAGGCAATCATCCTATATGATATATTTCCTAGGGTATTCTTGTTTCCTAAGGAGACTCTCATCATAAAAGAAGTTAAATATGGTTGTGTGTCCTACCTATTGAGTGACTTTTAGAGTGAGCATTCTAAATGCCAGCAACTATGGGAGAAGAAAGGTAACAGTCAACAGAATTAGAAACTTTAGCTTTGATTTTTCTGAGTTTTTTTTTCCAGGGTCAAGACTTAACAGAAATATTATGAATTTCTCAGTGAGGCCCTTCTGGCGCTTTGTAAGAAGCGGCCCGCTCCCCAGACACTTGGAGTTAAGGATCTGCAAGAAAATCACAGATGGAATGGAGGTGGCTACCCTGTCCCCAGGCCTTTTCCCTGTGTTGAATCTCAGCTGTGAGAATCTGGCTGTGTTGAATCTCAGCAATTCCTTAGCTCAACTTGTCACTCTCGCAGTGGACTAGGGAGTCACAGGTATAAGCTCTGCCAGCTTGCCAGTAACAGAGAGGGTGATGTTACTGTGGAGAGTTACATCCCTCCATCTCAGACCTCTATGGGTCAGGCGAGCCTTTCCATGAGAGGCCAGAAGTTAAAAGTTTTCAAAAATATTCCCAAAGATGTGCCATTTCCTCTTCTTTCCCAATGCTCCCAGCCGCCAGAGTACCTAAGGAGGAAGGGATTTTAGAAAGATATGACAGCCCTCTTTCCCAGTCAAGAATTAAATATCAGCCAACCAGCTTTCGTATTAATTACAGGAAAATGAGAGTGTGTGACAGTTTGAAAATCAATAAAAGAAAAGTCCCTTTATTGTCAGAGTAGAAAGAAAGAGGTAACATATTTGCATTGTTGTGGCCAATTATTATTAGAATCTCCCATGAGTGCATTTTGGGAAGAAAAAATGTGTAACAGGAAGAACAATACAGTGCACATAATACTGCAAAACCTCTTAAGTGAATATCAGATATGTGGGTTAGTAAAGATTTCTTGAGATATAATCAGAGATTTATATATACTAGGAACATGAAGCAAAGCCAGATCAGTTCAGTGAAATGCAGTATTTCCTGAAGCCAAAGACCTCCTTTTTTACATAATTACAAAAGAGAGCAAACTTCGGAGCCACAAGAAATCTCCTGAGGGCAGCAATGGGAGTGGAATGCATTTTCTCAAAGAATCCATATATTCATTTTAATGGTTTAAAATGATCCATGCACTAGTGTAAGAAAGACATGGTACTTGTCCCCATGTTTTTCTTTTTACTTCCCCCATCAAACAAAAATGTCCTATAATTGGACCTTTGAAGTTAAGTCTTTGGGTAGGCAGTTTGAAAGCCTCATCTAATTTCACTGAGGGAGCTTGGGAAGGAAAGAAATCTCTGAAGGAACCAGGGTCCAGGTTTTTTAAAGGGCTTGTGGAACAAAATACCATGCTGAAAGGAACACAGATAAAAATTGGTATCCAATATGAAATACAGTGCAGAATGATTTATATACGTCACTATAGTCTACAGCTTTCAGAAAACCTGGCAGTTTCCCAGGGATTTCAAATTAATCCCTAGTAGATGGCCAAAGTACCATTCCCCATGGAATGTGTAAGCTTTTGCAGAAATGATTTTAAAGAAATACGAAAGAATAAAGATGGTGAGTTGTTTTGTTACTGAAATACGAAACAGAACAAGCAAGCCACACTAGCTGTTTGATGTATTTGCTAGGGTTCTGTTCATGAAAATAAATATCATCCAGAAAATAAAAATAAAAGGAGCAAGTAAAATAGAGCGAGTAGAACCTAAGAATAAAAGATTTAGAAAGTGTTCTCAAGGGCCACGATAAATAAATTTCAGGAGGAAATTTAGGATTTATTCAAAGAATCGTAAAAGAATATGTTCACAATTAATTTGAAGCCTGAGGCCTGGCACATAAGGTTGAGGAAGTTTGGGGCACAATTCTTTGAGGTATTTGGGGTCCCTTTTCAGACTAATCGTTACAAGTATCAAAAAGTCCTCCATGAAACCTATAACCTTACAACATCAATTACTCATTGCCGAGTTTGGGAGTTCCTAAATCCACATTCATTTCTCACAACAACAGTGTTCAAAGGTCACCAAGACCACCTTAGGTATGACAATTCACGACTCACAGAACTCATTTAAAATTATTATACCTACAGTTACAGTTTATAACAGTGAAAAGATTCAGATAAAAATCAGCCAAGAGAGGGGCTGCTGGGTGGCTCCGTTGGTTAAGTGTCTGATTTTTGGTTTTTGCTCAAGTCATGATCTCATGGTTTCATGAGTTCGAGCCCTGCATAGGACTCTGTGCTCTCAGTGCAGAAGCCTGCTTGGGATTCTCTCTCTTCTCTCTCTCTCTGCCCTTCCCTTGCTCATGCTGTCTCAGTCTCTCTCTCAGAATAAATATATAAACTTAAAAAAAAATCAGCCAAGAGAACAGGCATATGGGGCAGAATCCAGAAGAGTTCTAGGCATTAGCTTTCCATTGTTTTCTCTCAGAGTCTTGAACAGTGCTAAATCTCTCTCAGCAATGATATGTGACATACAATATACACTAGGTATTACCAACCAGGAAAGCTTACTTCAGCCTTGATGTTCAGAGTTTTTATTGAAGCTCAGTTATGTAAACATGGTTTACTGCCCGCAAGGCTGACTTTAGTTTCCAGCCCCTTAGGTGGTCAAGTTGGTCCAAAGCCCCCACCATAAATCACTTTGTTAGCATACATTATCTGGCCCAGCCCATGTAAACAAAGACAGTCTTCTCCCGCAGGATCTTCCAAGGCTTTCAGCTCACAGGAGCTGAAAGCAAAGATCAGACCTCTTTTTGGGGTAAGATTAATATTTTACTGCACACTCATATTGCACAAAGTTGTATGTTTTGTATTCTCTTCACTGGAATGACCTACGTCTGCAAACATTGTGACTTTTGAAGGGCAGGATGCTTAGGGTTGGAAGACACTGAGGCAGCTCTCTGTTCCTCTCTACCAGTGAGGATTTTTGCTGCAGCATTGTTGTGAAGTCTTATAGTGAGGGCTCATCCCCCAACTCATTCTTTTGCAGACTCATGATCAATGTAGATGGTTATTAACACAATCTACTCTCTCTGACAAAACCTTTTCTTTATGTGTGTGTGCGCCTCTTAGAATGTGATTCTCAGTATGCACTGTTTTTCAAGGAACATTTCCTAGAATGTTGGAATTTACCTGGAAACTGATTTCTTGTTTCCGTTTTACATATGAAAGAATGTACTTATATTTAGACTAATTTTGTTACAGAGTTTCATTGGTTTAGTGGAATTGATTGGAGAGAAACCATCAAGAATGATATACCAGCCATTCAATCATGAAATGGTTTCAGGATGCTGATAAATTTTCCTAGAAAATTGAATTCACTGAATAATAGCTAGAGTCTATGTAGGCTAAAATAATCAAACTTTGGTTTCAGACTTTTTATATTCAATCACTAACAGAAGTTTCATACATGTAAAACTTCCAATAAGTTTTTTTTTAATGTGATGTACATTCATACCACTAACTGAAACTTTTTAAGACATAGTTTTCTATACATTTTAACACAAGCCTCACATTTTATTTTATTTTTTAATGAAAAGTTTTGGTTTTTAGAATGCTTTAATATAGGGCAAAGTAGAACAAAAATTGCAAATTTTACTAAGACATATTAATAATATAGTTATAGAATGAGAAGCAACTGGTCTTTCTTATAAACACTATATGAATAAATAAATATGTTTACTTTCATTTATGCATACTAATTCTGTGAAAATCTTCATTAGACTTTAAACCATTAAAGCATTCATTCAAGTTATACCTGAAATTTTTGACAGTCCAAAGAAATTCAAGTAATGTTCTTTGTATTCAATTTTTTTAATATTTTATTTACTTTTGAGGAAAAGAGTGACAGAGTATGAGTGGGGGAGGGAGAGAGGGAGACACGGAATCCGAAGCAGGCCTCAGGCTCTGAGTTGTCAGCACAGAACCCGATGCAGGGCTCAAACTCACAAACTGCGAGATCATGACCTGAGCTGAAGATGGACAGTTAACTGACTGAGCCATGCAGGCGCCCCTCAGTAATTTTATAGAATAATATAATATTATATGATAATAATTTTTATTAAAATTATTATATATAAAACAATTTTTATGATGCTGAACCATAAACTAATAAGTGTAAGTCCTTTATGTCACTCAAAATGCCAGATTTTATACTCACATTACACATAAATGGTTACTTTATGAAATAGATACTTAACTCCAATGTCTATTAAATTTCTACTATTTTTATATAGATCATTATTTTAACTAAGGAATTGCTATTTTTAAAATGTCACGATTCAATAAAATGAAATGAAATTGGAATAAACATAAATTTCTATATCCACTATAAATCTATTTTACAAGTAAAACATTGGGAAAATCCTGGCTTAAGAGAAATTCTATGACAAAGTTCATAGTTTATTTGGCCATCAGTCATCAATCATGACCAAAGTGAATCTACTCGTTTTAAATAATTTTATTGCATTGATAGAAGCATTGTATCTGTAACAAAGGTAAGTATCTTCTATATTTTGAGCCATTCAAGTCATAACTACATACTATGTCTGGATAAATCCACACTTTAATTGAGTCATAGTTAAACCAGAGGGTATCCAATGGAATGCAGTCAAGATGATAAGTTTGAAGATCAACTTAAACGAGGAATTTTTTAAGCAACCATGACTGTTTAGCCTCAAACACTATTTTTGAGTTTTTGATAGGTTTATATTAGTTATTATTAGTGTTTTTCTTTTGGTAGTTAGATATCTTCTATGCTTTTTGAGCATAAATCACTAGGATCATAGATCAAAGTTTGAAGGAGGCATATGTCAACCCATAAAAAGACAGACTTCCAAAGTGTCTAAAAGCATACCTACCCTATTATATTGATGAATAGGTTGCCATGGCTGAAAGTTCCATGTCAGAAATGTTAGAAAAAAATTGGTGCTGGCAGATCTATGCCTTCTTTTCCAAGTCTTGGGTTCTTCCATTGTATGGGTAGAGTTAAATAAATACAGGGTTTCTCAAGGATCAGAGCTTGAAAAGACTGTTCTTTTCTAACTTTGTTATAAGTACTCTAGATGAAAGAATAAATAATTGAAATTATATATGCCAAATAAGATTTTTTTCACTTTTCCATTCCTTTTCCTGCCCTGAACACACACACACACACACACACACACACACACACACAAATGCTGCTTTAGGGTAGTGGATTTTTATCTTGAACTTTTATCCTTTAAGGATATCAGATTGGTGTATCGACATAGCCAATGAAGCCAATGGTATGTCTGACACCATTACCAAAGCAAATACAAACAGTAGAGAAAACTCGAGAAAGCTTATTCAACCCTTATATTTCCACAATATTTGGAATTCCAGATATCGTTCTAGTCTCCACATATCAAAAGAGAGATAATGCAATCTAGAAAGGGGTGACCAAAACGCCATAGGGATGAACTGATGGTTACCCAAGACCTTGCTAAAATACAGACTCTTTAGCCCTGAAGAGCTCAGGGAGGCTACCTAAAACTGCTTAAAACTGCTGGTTAGATCCCAAAAGGTTAGACCAGTGAGAGTCTCTTTAAAACTTTTAATGCATTTGTTTACAACAAATAACAAGAAGTATATCTTCACAGACCAGATGGCATTCTAAGTAAGTAGTATGTGCAAGAAATCCCCAAAGAATTCCTCAATATTTGTGAAAGGCAGGTATATAGTACATGGCTGCTAAGAAAAGCTGAGATATGACCCAGCTCTCTGACTGTGTCATGAAGGATAATCCTGCCTTCTTGGCAGTCTCCACTGATGACGTCTACTCTGGCCTGAATAGACCATTGTCCCTAACGAAGAATGACAAGTCTCATCTGAGAAAAAAATTGTTAAAACGTTGCTAGAAGCAACATTTAATTGTTTTATCTGACAGTCTCTCTGTGTTGAGATTTGAATTTTCATTAGAATCTGATTTGAATTTTAACTATCACAGGAGAGTTGACATTGGAAAGCAGAATCCAACATCTCCGCCACATGGAGGCAGTTGTAGTTTTCTCCCTTATCCTCTAGGTTGTAACTGTGGAAGCCTCTCCAAAGTACTTTCAGTACCTTTTCCTTGAGGCCCCGTGTGTTGGGAAAATCCTGAGATCCCTAAGCATTATCATGTCTTAGTGCATCAACAAACTTGTCATCAGCTAATTATTAGCTGAGCCTCCTCCTGAAACTGAAGCATGTGCAGACTCTTTCCTAAAAACTTCTCAAACTATCTTTCTTGTGTACAATATTCCCCTTCTCAGTGGAGATCCATTCAATGTTTTCCATCAGTCTTTTCAGACTTTGATTTCAATCGAGGTGCTTATATGTCTAAAGTGTGTATACGAAAGTGCATTGCTAGAATTTTTACACATTTTTAAAAGTTAACTAAAAATACTGAGTTTGCATTCCTTTGCTGGGTAAAACTTTGAAACTGCAATTCTTAAGCAAGATCTTCCTAGCACTGGAGACAAGGAAACAGTACATGAGCCACATGTTTGCACAGCAAGTACAAGATGTCATGTTAGAAATCGCAAGTATGTGCTTAGTGTTCGCTACTATATCATTACTGAGAGACCTCCAGTATTAAAAGTATATTTTCACTACCTTTAGCTCATAGTTTGGGTGATTCCAATGTAGACTGTGGCTGTTTTTCTGTGAAAATTTTTGTTTTTTAATGATACTATTTTATGAAACTTCATTTAATCTTTTTAATGAGCATTCAAATATTTATGACTTTCACACATTGAATCAGAAATGTCACAGTTGTATGCAGTTTCAGATCTGATGTAGTTTCTTTAAATATATTTTCCATTATAAAAAGATAAGTCTAACTAATATGTCAACTATTCCTTTCTGGATTGATAGTTTCTTATTGAAACTTGTGCTGAGGACCAGTGACTTAAAAGCAAATTGTTTCTTACTGTATATGTTTCTTAAGAAGTGGTATGCCACTATGTTTTGGATGGTTATAGATCTTGTGATGAAAGTTAATGAATTTAAGTTCTATTATTCTGAAGATATACATTAAGTTCTCCAGCAGGGCTATGAAATTGGATTTGAGATTCTGTATTAAATTGTAACACGACAATCTCAGTGAAGCATTTGAATCCAACATCATATGTCAGAGAGAATGTCAGGGATCCGTACAATATACTCTCTTATTTTCTGCTTTTGCAATGACAACCTCTCTATGGATTTCTGGTGAGTGTTTGTGTGGTATGCCCTATCCATGTGAGCTTCTGCTAACAGAGACACTGTTACTTAGTAACACATTTAAATCCAGAATTAGTTCCTGCTTGGTCAATTCAAAGCCAGAGCATTGCTGAGGATAAAATGCCTATTAAATGAAAATGGATTCAGATATGCCAGGATGATGAATTCTAGATTTGGCACAGTTCGGTATTCTCTTCTTCAGCAAGTATTTATTCAAAAATAGCCTTTGAGATATATTTTGTGTCATGTTGAAAGATTATTCCCCACCAGATGGGGATGGCACTTTGCATTTGCCCTCAACGACATGTAATCTTTCCATGGGACCAACAGAAAGATTACCCCATCTTGTCTCTTGCTTCTATTAATCAGTGCCATGCTGTCTAATGCCTTAAAGAGCATATCTTTATTTTTCTATTTCCGAGGGACCTTTTATGATCATGTGAGACTGAACCAACTTATTCTAGAAGACGGTTTTTAAAACATTCCCTTTAATTTTAGAATGTTCAAAGATACAGGTTAAATATTCTGTCATGTAGTGATAGCATTTCTTTTTTTTTCTTTTCTTTTCTTTTTCCTTTGGGGAATTTTCTTTTCAGGTCTCCCTTTAGCCATATAGTCATGTTTTGATCTCAAGCAAGAAACAAAATTATCTTCCAATTATAAGATGCCTCATAAAGTTAAAAGGGGAAACTCTGAAGAGACATTCACTATCCTAGTTGAGCTGAAATAAAAATGTGAATATAAAATCATTAGAAATTCCTTCAATAATAAGTGTTCAGAATCTCTAGGTTAAAAAATGATGAAATCTTCAAGTAAGACTAAATATTATGAATGCATGAATTTCTCCCAAAGTCATGTGTAATTTAATACCATTTCTATCAGGATCCCAGTAGTTTGATTTTGTTTTTTCTGAAACAAGCACTTTTCAAAGTTATTATAAAGGTCTCTTGGGAGAAAAATGGACATAAAATGCACTAAGAAAATAAAAAAAGCTTTGCAACAAAAGAAGGAAGATAGAGAATAATGCAGTGCCAACGTGTCAGAACATTATAAGTCACAATGATCACAACAGTATTGCATGGATCCAGAAATTAATAGACAGAGAAGCCAAAAAAAAAAAAAAAAAAAAGGTGGGGGGAGTACAAAACAGCATTGATTGTGTTATCTCTTGGGGAATTTGTTGTCTATGTGAAAAGTGAGCAAAAGACATTGTGATAGTACTGTGCTCACCAAATATCCATGCTCTCCTCTCCATTTTCCAGCTTCCTTTATGGCTGGGCTGGGGTCATATAATTAGTTAAGGTCAATGGTATGTATCCAAAAATGATGTAAGCTGCTTCCTTACTGTGTTCTTTATAACATCCTGCACAGGCTAACAACTCTCTTTCACCATATCATTTGTCAGTGTGGAGACCCCATGTTTCAGATGATGGCTAGCCTAGATCAGAGAAGCCTAGATCTCTGAGTCACTCCTTGGAAGAGAGCACCCTCAGCAAGCTGCCTAATCAACATCAGCCTGTGACATAAGCAAAAAATAAATATCTGTTGCATTTTTAAAAACCTGATAGGCAAAGGGAAATGGTAGATATACATATTCCTGCCTTAGACACCCAGTTTTGTTTTATTTATTTTTATTTGATTGCTTTTAAGTAGGCTTCACACCCAGTGTGGAGCCCAACATGGGACTTGAACTCATGATCAAGACCTGAGCTGAGATCAAGAGTCAGATGCCTAACCAACTGAGCCACCCAGGCACCCCTTATTTAAGTCTTTACATTAAACATTACTTGACAGTTTGGTTTAAAAATTATCATTAGAAAGAAGCTGCAACAATTTATTTTGAAAAACATGATTACTTCTCAAATCTCACTTTTGGGAAAAAAGCTCGAAACAAGAAAATAATAAAAATAATTCCCGGGGCGCCTGGGTGGCGCAGTCGGTTAAGCGTCCGACTTCAGCCAGGTCACGATCTCGCGGTCCGGGAGTTCGAGCCCCGCGTCAGGCTCTGGGCTGATGGCTCGGAGCCTGGAGCCTGTTTCCGATTCTGTGTCTCCCTCTCTCTCTGCCCCTCGCCCGTTCATGCTCTGTCTCTCTCTGTCCCAAAAAAAAAAAAAAAAAATAATAATAATAATAATAATAATAATTCCCAAGAAAAAGAAGGCTACATGATTG
Organism: Prionailurus bengalensis; assembly: GCF_016509475.1. Classification (NCBI taxonomy): domain Eukaryota; kingdom Metazoa; phylum Chordata; class Mammalia; order Carnivora; family Felidae; genus Prionailurus; species Prionailurus bengalensis. The sequence goes on along the minus strand of NC_057343.1, from coordinate 147,926,612 downwards.
ATATTCTTTGCTCTTCTTTACTAGGTTTTCCAGGGCAATTTTGACAATGATACGCACAGGAAAAATGTCATCGACCCTCCCATCTATGCACGGCACATAAGAATCCTTCCTTGGTCCTGGTATGGAAGGATCACACTGCGGTCGGAGCTGCTGGGCTGCACAGAGGAGGAGTGAGGAGACTCCATACCCCACAACTCTCCTCTCTATCTCCCTAAAAGTGTCTCCACGGAATGAACTGTGCAAAATCTGTAGGAAACTGAATGGTATTTTTCATGAAAAAGTGCTTAAATTATGGTAGGCCACTGTCTTTAAGGAGGTCTAAGCTTACCTTTTCAATGGTTTAATTTGATTTTTATTGTTTAAATTTCTTAAGCAACATCACATTAACTTGTGAATTACTTTTGTCATTGTCTTTTGAATTATTCACAATGGTTGAAATATATTAAGGAAAGAAAGTAGCACTCTTTTGATAGCAAGGGTAAAAAAAATCTCATAGTTATCAAGTAGAAGCAAGAGTTGATAGAACTTTTATAATCAATACTCAACTAATTCTTATAAAAGGAATACCGCAATGTTAGCAATAAGTTTTTTTTCTTCTGTAATGACTCTTCATTATCATAATTGTTTCCCTGTGCCTACCAAACACTGTCAGTGCTTAGAACAGAATTTTAAAGAATCTGTAACAGGCAGTACTAATTGACATTATATTTCTCATTTTGCTTCCAGTATTTCTAATCAAATATTATGTGATCTTTTTTCCTTTTTGTTCTATTCATATATATCTTTATATTATATCATGACTGAATAAGTCCATATTTTTTTGCTAATTGAGTTTACTCCTAGCATTTGCCTAAAAGGAGGATCATGTTTGTGTATGTATACATATATATGGAACATGATTGTGTATCAGTAGATTGATCATATTTAATATCAGTATATTGAATCTGCAATTCTATTTTTGAAGGAAGCTATAACCATGTATTTCCAAATGCCTTCCTTTACAAAAAGCCGAATACCACCATTTTGCAGAATAAACAAAAACAGAGTTATATGATGTCCCTTTAAACTGGAATTTTAAACTTTGTTTTCAGCTTATTTACATACCCTTATCTCCACTTTAGGATAATCAATTTTTTTTCTCTATTTAAGAAATTTTTTAGCAAACAAATGTTAGCATCGTGCTGCATAGCTTGGCCAAGCATACTCCTCATTTGTTTGTTCACCTCTGCATTTCCTGTGAAACTAACATTTTATTGAGACTTGAATGAAACTGGTAGTGGTTTCCCAGGAAAGCACATTGTGTCGTTATTTGTGAAAAGAAAAGTATTTACTAATGACCAAGTAGTCCATCATTTTAAGATGAAAATTGATTTCTATTTATTTTGCTTCAGAGGTCCTGAAATAATAAGCAATTATCATAACAATTTGTTATTGATAATGGAGGTTTCATTGACATGTCTCTCAAATTAAAGCTCACACTGCCTCCATAAAAGTCCTCAACATCTAATTTATAACCTTTACAAGTATTTATTTTATAAGGCTTAGACACGGAATTATTGGAGTTTTAAATTAAGGGTCCTGGAAAAGAAAGTATGGTATGTGTACGAAATGTTAAGGTCCTGTGTAACACTGAGAAGTTTTTTTTTTCTCCCCTCTATTATTTGTGCTGCATAACAAAAGCCACTAGACTGTTACTGTATTGTCTGTCCATGTGTTAAAAGCATTTCTTAATGATGTATATATGGAGTGGTCTTCAATCATAGTGAAGAATTTAAAGGGAAAGTCAATCATAATGGCATTTTTAATAAGAGCAAAATTCGGACTGGCTGGTCACATACTTATCCTATGCCCACGGGCTTTCTACTTCAGGTTCTTAAGAAATTGTTGATTTGAAGCTTATTAAATGGCAATCATTTTTCAGCATCTTTCACAAACAAAATTGTTAGGTCCTCAATATTACCTTTTTCGGGCAATTTTAAAATTAGGAATTTAAATCTTTTCTATTCCCTATATTTCACCATCATATTACAAATCATTACATAGGCCCAACAATATACACATACATACTGTCTAGCCAGTGCCTTTTGTTTCTTTAAGCCTTTACTGTCCCACCAAATTTCTAACCGTTTTCCTTTGCAGACTATGCATAATCAATTCTCCATTCTCAGCAGAGTATATTATGGAAATTCTGAGTAATGCCTTGTAACAATTACTTTCTCAAAATTATTCATTGCCTCTCGTGATGTTTTGAATTTTATTTTATTGATAGTTTTTTAAACAAATATTTTCAAAGAGAGTTTGTTAAAATTATACTTGTTACCTTTTAGAAACACATTGAAATGGCTTTCCCTTGCTTGTGCATTTTCTCTATGCTCTCTGGTATCTTCAGCAACATGGCATGGCCAACTGGATACCTATTGGTCCCATGATGTCCAAATTTATGATCACAAAGGGGTTCCCAGGTGTAGTCATGTTAACAAGTACTATAAAGTAGCATGTAGCTGTTGTGTCATTTGTATCAATGGCATCAGTGGGAAACAAATTTATTCTATTTAAATTCACACTAAAGAAAATCTTATAAGCAGGACTCCCAGAAGAATCACCTTGTCTTCACTATACGGAGTAACTATAATATGCTAATTTTATAATCTCTGGAAATAACATTTTAAACATCTCCATTTTATCTATGTCCTGTCAAAAGCACTTATCATAGGCACTAATTCTAATTTCAGGGTTGACTTTCTCTTTCTGAATGGCTTCATGAGGATTGGTGTGAACTTTGAAGACTTAGGGTACTAATGACTGTATCTTTGCTAGTCAACAAATTATGAAATATAATACTCACTGCTGGCGTCTCATGTGTCAGTAAGTACAGAAGTAACTAAGACACAGATAACCTTTGCAAACCTTAAAGCTGTGTAATATTCCAACGTTGTTTTCTTTTCTTTGTATATATACTTAAATCATGTAGGATGTTGTAAAATTAGTATGACCTTGTCTAGTCTTCAAACTTAAAATAAAACTTTTGAAACTCTGGGGTACTTTTGAAGCAGTTGTAATTAAACACATTTGTAAGAATACACAAGTTGTCTGAATGTGATGCCCACCAGTCTTAACTACATGCTTGGCTTACTTTTTCTTTGTACAGGACAATTAAGCAAATGCATTAAAAGAAAAAAAGATTACAATAGCCTCCAAATATCATTGGTATCAGCTAACTTGGCTTTTCCCAAATTATTAAAATGTGTGCATTTCTCCTGTCCCTTTCAGCTGTGGAAAATTTATTGGAATACTAATAACCCAAAGTCATTTTTTTGCCTCATACATATTTAAAGTCTTGTGTTCCAGGATTGATCTGCCGAGTGTTAATCAGATGCCATTGCTATCATTTCTATTGTCTTTTATGTACATGATTCTCAGGAGTATAATGAAGAGATCCAGTCAATAGTAAGCAATAACACAAACATTAATAATATATTTACCCATGTTACCTCAGCTATCACTTAAAGACCTCCAGAACATTTGGCTTCTTTTAAACCCTATTTCTGCTCCTCTGCAAGTCATAGGTAAAATATGAAGTCTGTGTTCCTCCCACTTTTTAAATATATATATTTTTAAGATTCAGAAGTTTTGGAGGAAAGTGGAAGCTATTAAATGTTGATTCCTTAGTTAAGTTTCAACGAATCTCTGGTAGTTCTCAGTTTCAACTTGTAATATGTGCTTATGTAGTCGTGCATATTCCTATTTAACTGTATTTGAATGTGAATGCTTTAGTTCCATTGTTTGCCTAATTTTTTTTTCCCATACACAGACATATACATATATGCTTTTACTAAGTTAAATATATATATATATATATATATATATATATATATAAAATAAGGCCAATAAAGAATCAGGACAACATCTATACAGGGCAAAAATTCATTTCGATAGAATAATTATTCAAATGAAAAATTTCAATAGTGAAGCTTTTAAAATAACTGATTTAAGACATGCAAACAATAGAAACATTTAGAATTCCAAGGAGGAAAGTCTGACCATGTTGTAATTTGTTTTAAAATCTGTTAAGACTAACATCATGAATAGAAAATATTCTCTTCTCTATAATCTAAAAGTTTAAAACATCTAACACTTCAGCTTTGAATACATGATTTTAAGTTAAGATTTTGGTAAAGAGACATTAATCTTTACTGTCAGGAATGCAGTGCTCTCTTTCTCTTCCCTAGGTTGGTTTAAAGCTATATTAACAACTGAGTTAGTGTATTATTTATTTGTGAAAAATATTGCCTCTAGCCCTTGAGATGCAAAATGACCCTTTTAGCTGAGCAGGTAAAATGGAGGATTAAACCGTTGTGCTAGCTGAGAAATACCTGAACTACTCTGAAGCAGAATGTACTGATAAATGTGTCTTTACAACAAAAGAATACCTAGTGTGTGTAGCAATTTTTCTATTGACTTTGAAGGGGAAAATAGGATTCCTTGATTCTATTGCAGTGTCTATAATTCATATTGGATGTTTCAAAATTACCAACAAATAAAGTGTTTTCCACAGTAGGCAAGTGGCACTTACTCAAAGTGTTCCTCTGTTAGATGAATTTGGTAGCAGAAACAGGAAAACATTTTTGGAAAAAGCTCTTCATTTAGTTGTTTTTGCATATCTTGGCAGGGGTTGACTGAGTCATTTGAAAACACTAATGCTGTGGAAATATGGTATAGTAGCATCACCAAATGGTCACCGTATTACATGATTAGGCATTGCATATAGTGACTGCCTCTGACTTAATTTTATTTTAATGTCCTCAAAGGCATGAACCACACTCTTGTATATTTATGTAAAATCCCCATAGTGCCATTTACATGCCCTTGCGTAAATATGTTAATAATGATGATGCATTGTGACATAAGCTCAACCTGCTGCTACCTGGAAAAGAAGTGGAGGCTGCGAGACTAATGGTGCAAACAATACATCCCCCATGGCCAATATGGCGACAGCTTTGTAATAACTTATATAAGCAGCAGGGCCCAGACATTGTAAGGAATTAAGGGCAAGGCAACTGGGAGTAGACTGCATACATATGACAGAGAAGGAATATTCCTGATAATATGGCTGAAATGGCAAATTAAGCATAGATTTACATATATTTTATCACTGTTCCACTTCTTAGTGATTATAGAGCAGAATTTAATAATAATAATAATAATAATAATTTGCCTTTAGTAGGAGAACTATGGCAGGCCAGTGACATTTTCCACCTGGGCCCAAGAAACAGGAATTGAACAGAGAGATTAAAGAGGGCATATTACAAAGAAAAAACACTATATAATTAACCTCAAGCAGTTTAGCTTCCTCAGTTCTCGAACTTCTTAGGTAATAATATGGAAGAATGTTATTTTTTTAAACAGCAGGTGCATCCTGCTATTGTTTAATGTTTTTGCCCCCCCCCAAATTCATATGTTGATATCCTAACCCCCAAAGGTAATGGTGTAGGAGGTGGGGATTTTGGGAGGTGATTAGGTCATGAGGGTGGAGACCTCATGAATGGAATTAGTGGTCTTATAAAAGAGACCCCACAGAGCTTCCTAGCCCCTTCCTCCATGTGACATAGCAGAAAGACACTAGCTATGAATCAGGAAGTAGGCCCTCACTCAACTGTGGTAGTTATCTTGAACTTGGATACTTTCTTGTGCTTGTATACTCTTGAACTTCACAGCCTCCAGAAGAATGGGCACGAGCAATACATTTCTGTTGTTTATAAGTTACCCAGTCTGTGGAACTGTGTTACAGCAGCCTGAATGAACTGAGACACATCCCTAAAAGGAACCCATTTTTAGCGGTATAAATACCTGAATAAGCTGCTGGGGATGTGTACTGAGACTCTAAGAGCCATGTTTAAACAGTACTAAAATGCTTGTCAAACTTCTAGTGGTGAGAAATTTGTGGATTAACACTAACATTTTTTTTAATTAAATACCATAGGAGAGGAGCGGAAAAAAGCAGAGGGAAGAGGAGGAATGAGTCTCTGTAAAAATTCTTTCCTAAAACATTTTTGTTTCAATTACATTCCTGTGTATGTATGTGTTCTTGACCACAGCATAAATTATTTTTCTTACCCTGAGACACTGTCATAAACATTTGAAAACCACGGCAACATGGTCATGAACTGCTTTCTAAATGGATAGTGTCGGCTAGCTGCCTGGTATGCTGGGTGGTCAGTGTGAGCTTAGAGCCAGAATTGGACGGATCCTGGCAGCAGAAGGCTTTTCCACTCTCAGCGAGGACAGAGAAGGACTGTGGTGCTATAGGCCTGATAGGCTTTTTAAGAAAACCAAGATACTACCCAGATAACTGTGTGAATTTTTCCTACGTGGTGGATAAAACCCTTTGTCCATAAAACATTCTAATAAAACAAGTTTTCCCCTATTCTATTCCATTGTTTATTCTGCTAGGGAGGGTACACCCAAGTATTCAGTATGGCCTGTAGGTGGGTTTGCTGCGTGAGAAGAGGCTGCCTACGGGGGACCTGCCTCGTGGTGTTAAATATAATGCAGATCCATGTGTTGCTTTGGTTATTTGTTTGTTTAATTGACTTTGATGCTTGTTTCTTTTAATGGATTTTTCTACAGTCAATTGTGGCTGAAAACCCCATAATCTGGTTCCCCTACACTCTCCTTCTTCCCTTCTCAGCCTGTTTTCAGAAATTCATACTACTTATTCCTTGCTTGAGAGTTTTCCTACATAAATCTATTATCACAAACACTTATGACTCTGAATTGTAGCATTAGGCTATAATTCAGATCCTATAAAGTATTATATTTAATTTTTTGTAATGTTTATTTTTAAGAGAGAAAGAGAGAGACAGAGTGTCAGTGGGAGAGAGACAGAGAGAGGGAGACACAGAATCTGAAGCAGGCTGCAGGCTCTGAGCTGTCAGCACAGAGCCTGGCACAGGGTTCCAACTCACAAACCGCAAGATCATGACCTGAGCCGAAGTCGGACACTTAACCAACTGAGCCACCCAGGCAATCTGAGTCCTGTAAAATATTAAATCATTTTTGCTTTCACTAAATATATAACTGAACACTAAATTCTTTTATAACTAACACCATAGAAACTGTTATTAAGTAGTTAAAACTATTAAGTTAAACTATTAAGATTAACCAACCTCTTTTCAAAATCTTTTTTTTTTTTGAGTAAAATTTAAGTACTATGGCAAGGTTCTGGAAATACAGAGATGAAAAGACTCTGACTTTCAGAAATTCGCAGTGTGAAGGCCAGTAGGAGGTGGACAAGAAAGTAAACTATTACATTGGGCTCTATACCAAAAAATATGTTCAAAGTTTAAAGAGAACATAAGACAGAATTTACACCAATAAATGAAATCAGTCAGGGAAGGTTGTCTGAGGGAATGGACATTTGAAATGACACCTAAACTGTCCAAATTAATATTCATGACAGCTGAAACATCCAATCTACTAGTATGAAAACTCTAGGAAGAATGCAATAACCTGTCTTCTTTGTAAGAGCAGAAAGAGGAGCAGAAGGACGTTATATTTGTCCAAGATGCAGGGAGTCTGGATCACACATACCTACATCTTAGATGTCTCCCCCTCAGTTCAATACTCTTTTTCTTCCTTGGAGTCAAAGGGTCCTGAAAACGTATTTTATTACATACTCGCACATTAGCAACAGGAATGATTTGCCTCCAACCAAGAATGCATTGTATCAGGGCTGGGTGGCTCAGTCAGTTAAGCATCTGACTCCTGACTTCTGTTCAGGTCCTGATCTCAGGATTGTGAGTTCAAGCCCCATGTTGGGCTCTGCACTGGGAGTGAAGCCTACTTTTTAAAAAACGCAGTGTTGGGGCACGTGGGTGGCTCAGTGGGTTAAGCATCCAACTTCATCTCAGGTCATGATCACATGGTCCATGAGTTCAAGCCCCACATCAGGTTCTGTGCTGACAGCTCGGAGCCTTGAGCCTGTTTCAGATTCTTTCTCTCCCTCTCTCTCTGCCCCTCTCCCACTCCCACTCTGTCTCTATCTCTCTGTCTCAAAAATAAATGAACATTAAAAAAAAATCCTAATGCATTGTTTCTTCTGTAATTTCTCATATTGTCCTAAATAATTTAATACATCGGTATTACCTAATAACATGTATTTGAAATGATTTATCAGTGGGTGAAATGTAGACCATCACATGAATATACGAAGAAAGATCCACAAATTACTGAACAACTTACGATAACCATGAGATATCAGGTAGCATTCATTTTTTCCAAGGTGAGTAATTAGCCCAAAATGTCAATGCATCTGCTATCCATAGACACAGTACATAGCCTATCCCCACATGGAGAACATGAGATCTTTAATGCAAGAATAAAAAATACTTGTATTCAAGAAAATTTTGAAAATCTAGTGCTTGATAGATAAGAGAAACCATAGGTATTTCCATTTTTGTTTAAAGAAGAATCCCAAGTTGTGCAAAAGAAACATAAAACCACCTCTTCTAGCGTTCTAGTTCTCAATATTTAAGAGTTAACACACACTTGATTAGAAGATAAGCTGAACAGTGAGTAACATCTTAGAGAATCAGGTATGGGCACTAACACAACTTAAGGAATCAACTTCTTAACAATAAGTGGAAGGCATTATCTTTTCATTCCCTGGTGACTTCTCAATTAGTAGAATTAGGAGCTTAATCAGTGACAAATAACCTTGTGTAACCTTATATCATCAGTAAATTAAATTTCTATAACTTGATTTAAATGGTCAATTCTCTGTCCATCATTCATCAGTGAACCAGAATAAGCTGAGAGAATCTTAGACAACTGGAATTAAGGGACTGCTACGTCTGGGATGCATTTGTTTAAATGTTTAATTCTCTAGGTTGTATTCATTCAGTATCTAAATGTGTTCAAGAAGGGATAGTAAAACCTAAGTAAGTCTAATTATTCTAATGGTCAGTGAATCTAACTTCTCATATTTGAATTATATCCTTGCTGAAGCTGAATCTATATCTTTCACTAAAATCAGAAAACTTGTAGTTAAGGATTTCAATAATCAGTCTGTTCCTGTTCTTTCTAAGAAAAAAAAATATACTTGCTCTTTCACTTCTCTTCCATTTCCTAAAACCTACTCAATCTTTTCAGTGATCTTCTGAAAATGTAAGGCCTCAAACTGGGTGAGATACATTGAATGTAGTAAAAAGGTCATTTCCAATCCTAATCTCGTTCATCCTTCATTAGGCTTATTTTACAGCAGCACCTGTAAACTTGAGGATATTCATTCGGTAGTCTAATGTGAGTACCAGATTATCGCTAATGTATTTCTGCATGTTATTTCTGGGTCTTGGTTTGAGTCAATATCCGTTTCCTCTTTAAGCACAATATCATATATGGATTCCTATTTCTTTTTTTTAATGTTTATTTTTGAGAGAGAGACAGAGAGTAGAGTGTGAGTGGGGGAGGGGCATAGAGAAAGGGGGACACAGAATCTGAAGCAGGCTCCAGGCTCTGAGCTGTCAGCACAGAGTCCCACGCTGGGCTCGAACTCACCAACCATGAGATCGGACACTTAGCCAACTGTGCCTCCCAGGTGCACTCCCCACCATTTCCTTTTTTTTTTTTTTTTTGGTAAACCACTTTCACACTAAATAATAATTTGAAACTTGCATGGAAGGCACTCTCTTATCCAAGAAATTTATCTAGTGTCTACTAAAAGCAAAACATAAGGATCTATAGACATATCCATGATAAAATTTATGTACAGGGCATCTGTGTCCTGGCAAGCAGGTTGTGCTATACACAAAGATGACAGGCCAAGGGGTCTGAGTACAGGTCAAAATCCAGCCTCTTTTCATTTGGCAAGTGAAAATCTTGAGGAAGATCTGAGGACAGGGAGTGCCTTTGTGCATATCACATTCCCAGAAAAGGCCTCTTTTGCTAATTATAATTAGTATCTTATACGCTGGGGACAAAGGATTGATTTGTTCCAATGCCTGTCTACCATTTTTATGAAAGGCAATCTTCCAGGATGGGAGATTATCAATATTTTGCAGTTTTGCATATTCTGAAAACTCTGGGCACGAAAGTGAAAGTTCCAGCTTTTGCCTCCATCTTCCCTCCACTGATTGTGCTTTGGATCAAAAGCTGCACCTAACATGAGTATGGAAGTCTTCTTTTTCTACCCCTCATTCCTGATTTTAAAAATAGCTACAATAGAGGTGCCTGGATGAGTCAGTCAGTTAAAAATCTGCTTCAGCTCAGGTCACAGTCTTGCAGTTCGTGAGTTCAAGCCCTGCATTGGGCTCCATGCTGTCAGCTCAGAGCCTGCTTTGGAACCCTCTCTCTCTGCCTTCCTCCACTTGTGCTCTCTCCCTCTCAAAAACAAACATTTTTTTTTAATGGCCACAATAGTTACAGTAAGGATACATCAGGAAAGTCATATATGGGACAGAAAAAGAAAATTGAAGATTCTAGAATCTTTGTTATTCATTCAATAAGTCACTATTAAATGGTGACTCAGCATGAGTCGGACTTGGGGACCCACGAAACCATGTCGACATTCCACCTGAACTCAGAAGGCTTGCTAATAATTATGGTGGAATCTGGGGCAGCAAAGTCAGAATAGGGAGCTGATCCAAATTGCCCCCCACCATATGAAAAAGCTCTTTTATTATATTGACACTTTGAATAAGTGCATAGGACCTTGTTCCTGACTCTTCCTGAAGAAAATGTTTATAGCTGGTAAAACATTGAATCTGCCACTATTTACCTTTTCATACTATTTGCAAAATATTTGACTTATTTTTTTCCTTCAAAGAATGTTTATTAGAATACTTTAATAAAAATTTATTCGATAATGCAAATAAAACTGAAAATTTGTACACGTGTGTCACAATTTATGGTCTATATTGCATATCACTTAAATAAACACGGATTGAAAGGCAGAGTGCGTGTTTCTGCAAACTTGAATTAATAGGTGATTCCACTGAAACTTTCATTAGAACACTCCCATAAATTAACGGGAGATGACAGTCATTGATTTATATTGTAAAAGGATTCTCAAAATATTAAAAACACATGTCTCCTAGGTTAGCGTCTGGTTGGAGTAAATTTACTCCCCACAATCACACAAAAATAAACACACTGGTTTCCCTATACAAGTCATATTTCTTTCTGTTGGCATATCCTTTGGTGTTTTCAGAATTTATGTAACCCTGCCTAAATAAAAATGTAATTGGACCCATCACAAAATCAAGCCCTGAAACAATAACTATGGCTCAGCTGAAATTTACTTTAGGGAATATTTATTAGAATAGATTTATTCAATGGAGTGGTTTCAGTATTATGAGTTAACTTTTAATAAAAATAGTAATCCATCTGAGAGTCATTATTCTTACCTCTGCTACCTCTTTGATTTCCAAAGAAAAAGTTAGTTATTCACAGGCTCAAACATTGACATTATTTAAAGTATAGGAATATATAAACTTTAATATTATTAGCATATTCTCAGTTTGGTGCTTTAAATTGTAAATTCTATTAGGAAACTTAAATCACCCCATCTATCCCTAAGGAGTGCACCAGACATCCGACAGGATTCTGCAATCTCTGTTGACAAGTGACAAATTCTTCCATTTAGCGGACATATCTTTTTTAGATTGTTATACCCAAGACACTCATGTTTGCAAATAATTAGTATCATCGCTCTCATGAGTTAATGAGCCTAGGGTTCTACAGCCTCTAAAAAATAAATCTCAAGTTTGGGAATTAGACAGCCCTGGGTTCAAATCCCAAAGCTTCTCTGGACAGTTTATCAGTTTTTTTTCTCTGAAAAGTTTCTCCTCTGAAAATATGGAATTATATATATTACAGGTGTTCAATAAATTTCAGTTTTTTGGTGTTGTGATTTTTTTTTTTGGTCACTGTGACACACATACTTTTCACAGACTATAAACCTGGGTATACAAAAATGGCATTCTTTAAATTTTACCTAAGGTTCCCCACAAAAAAAAAAAAGAGAGAGAGAGAGAGGTAATTTAGTTATTTCCAAGAAAACTCAGTTACTTCAGAGACTTACAAATTATTCTATCACTTTACTAATTTCTTCTCAAATTCACTAATTTCCCCTTTTCAGTCTTTCAGCCTGGGGTTGAGCCTAAGCTTTAGAGAATATAGAAAGATGTGAGTTAGTGGGACAAGGGATGCCCACAGCTCTGTTTTATCAGGCATCTGGTGGGATACATAGAATCAGCCTGTCCTGTTGATGGTATCTCTGCTCCCATCCATGGCCATAGCCTTGTCTCCATCAGGCCCCTTGCTACTCCTTCATGCTGTCAGAAGCTACTGCCCTTTATCGTGACCCCTCAAGTCCAAGTTGACATAGACCCGTCTTTGGGGGACTGGGATGACTCCCTAAATTAATGCTCCATGATGGCTTTTGTGCACTGGTTAATCTCAGTCCTGCACAGATTCTATTCTCTGTAGATATCTGCTAAATGACTGAATGAACAAATACAGCTTCTACAGAGATTCTCCTTGGAGAGGAAGACATCGTGCTGTTGTCAGAACCTCTCAACCCCAACTCAGCCACTTCCATTCTACACCCCCAAGACAGTGTAACATAAGCATTTTGTGAGGCTGCAGAGACCAGAATTGAGCACTGACAACGGGTCACAGGTAACTTCTGCTCTTGACTACAGGCCTCTGCACCACCCAGGGGAGAACAGGGCTGTGTAGACCCTGCACCAATTCGGAGGATCCCATCTTCCCTTCACCACTCCTTCCTGCCCAACTCTGAGGGTCCTGGAACGCATCACGTGTGGGAGCAGTAACTCAGTCAGCAGGGGCTCTCTGCAAATAATTTTTGTGAGACGCCCAGACTATGGCTTTTCTGCCTTAACTTGAAATTGAAGAATTGGGAGAAGGCTGCAGTTAAAGGCATAAAGGCCTATGGGGAAGGATGCTTCAGTCAGTAATTCATACATCATTTAGTCACATGCATAGATAAAAGTATGTTAGACCTCTCTGAACATCAGTTTCCTCATCAGTAAAATGAAGGGAATGAGGAACTTGCAAACAGATAAAGCCTATGCATTCAGGAGATTTTATTAAATTAAAGCACAGTATATTATGACATACTATCTACTTCTGTTTTTTTTTTATTTGAAGACTGTAATGAAATTGGCAGTACTTCTATACTTAGAATCTACAAGATTAAATAGTTCAAAATATATATGAGGATTCTTATCAATTATATTCTGCAGGAAAAGAATATGAGAAGTTATTCACATATAGGTAAATAAATGATTGCCACTTTTTACAGTTGTAATAGAATGCACTGGGAATTGATAAACTAAAAAAAGAAAAAACATTTTGATTTTTAAATATTTCTATAAATTTCCTTTTATTGTACTATTTCTTCTCTGTTCCTCTCTCTCTCTCTTTCTCCATTTCTCTCACCCTCTCCTTCTTTCTGGACTCCTTTCTGATCCTAAAATTTTTCATTTGTAAATTCAGAAATAACTGGTCAGGCTGAAACACCAAGTAACACTTGTAAAGACTAAACTCATCCAAAATTGTAAGTCCCAAAATTCGCTACCATTTTTTTAGTAAGGAAACATATTTTAAGAGGAGTCATCAAAATTCCCCAATTTTCCAATTGCTGCCAACAAAGGTGTCAAAATATAAACAAAATGTTTGTAAGATTGATATATTAAAAAAAGAAAAGGGAGAAAGAAAGAAAAGAAAAGGAAGAAAACAGGAAAAGAAAAGGAAAGAACAAGAAAGACTGCACGCAGGTTGTCTTGGGTCCACAAATCTGGGAAAACCGGCTACGCACAGAGCCCCTTTAACCCATCTTGTTCCAAAGCAGCTGCAGCTGCCGCACTTCGAAGGCGTCATTGACGGACTGCGCACGCGCGGCAGAGGCCTCCGTCTACGTTGGCAGGCCCTGTGTTTGCCAAGCTGAAGCCAAGGTCAGAGCCATCTCCTCGCACCTGCCAGTCACTCCGCCACGCGGAAGACTACCACTTAGCCTCACGGGAGGTTCTCTCGACCCTGTCTTTATGGAAGACCGTAGACAGGTAAATGTGGCCTTTATGTAGACTTCTTTACCAGCAATCCGAAAGAAAAAAGCTACACTTTGCTTTTTTCTCTTGCTCATCCTCACTGTTGTTTTACCAAGAAAAACATGGCTTAAAGTGGGGGGGGGGGGGGGGGGGGGGATCATGATTTGGACATATTGGGAATGGAAAGTTATTATATTTGAAGCTCTAAATATCCTGTCTTTGTGACAGGATGTAAGGATACTGTTTGATATATGTGCAGACATAACACACTCTGTCCCAAGTCATCCTAGATGACCAGGTTTTAATACAACTTTAGAACAGTAAATTTGACTCATCGTTTTGAGTAAATTCCCCGGAACCTCTGAGCCCTGCAAATCCCTCCTTTTTGACTCAAAAATTCCCTCTATGGGAAGGTTCATATATGCTTTTTTTTTTTTTTCTTCCATCTTGTGGCATCTGCCATTTCCTCTGTCATTCTGTAAACTAATTATCTGGTCTTCTATATTACCTACTCCTGGACTCTGCCTGAACTCTGTGCTGGTTCCAACAGAAATATCCTTGTTTCTTGCTCACCTCCCTCCCTTACTTATTGTGTCAGTAGACCACCACCAGAGGCTGCAGGCTTGTTCTGAGTCCCCTTTCATCCATCTTGCCAAGTCTAGATTTCTAAAAACGATGTCTGGAGATAACTGGAGTGCCGGCTATGCTGCATTCAAAAATCACCTGTCCATCCAACCATCAAGCTATTGGTCCCATGCTCATTTCCTTTAAAACTTTGACCATTTCCTTATTTCTATTAAGCTACTTCTATGCCTACCCAGAAAGTCTGGAGGGAAGGTGGCCTTTGTGCCCTCAGCATGCAGGGTATATTGGTCTGGAAATCTGGTATTCTCTACATGTCTTGCATTATCTTTCTCCTAAACCCCACAGAAGCTCTCTCAAAGAGCTCCCCCTGATGGTCTTGTTCATTAAGACAGATCTGAATTGGCAATGGGTAGTAAACAAAATTCAAATTCTTGTTCAGGAATTCTTGCTACACTATGAATTGTTGCTGGGAGACATGAAAAAAATATAGAGGTTGAAATGGCATCTCAAAGAAACTAGCAAGAGAGGGAAGATCTGTTTGTTTTTTAACAGATGGAAGTAACAAGTATCTCCCATTAAGAAGACCCCCTTGTTCCTCTGGGTGAGGAAAGGTAATAGGATGGTAACCCCACCAGTAAGGGAGTGTTCCATATACAATGGAATGTTCC
The DNA here is from genome assembly GCF_016509475.1 of Prionailurus bengalensis. NCBI lineage: Eukaryota > Metazoa > Chordata > Mammalia > Carnivora > Felidae > Prionailurus > Prionailurus bengalensis. The sequence continues at coordinate 147,911,290 of NC_057343.1, read as the reverse complement.
ATACACAGTATGAAACGAGCCAGGTCACAGTGGTAATATAATTTTGTATTTTGTGGGCAGAGCAAACTAAGTTTCAAGAGGAAGGGAAACCAGAAAAAATAACTCTCCCCAAATCTTGACTATGGAGACACCATTGGGGCAGTGAAGAGAACTTGGAAGGGAAGGGTGTGCCTGAGAAGTGAATGTTTATCAAAAGCAGGCAGGAGTTTTAAAATATTGGTTCGACACCCACTACAGTATTGAGGTAGTGAGGTTTGCCAAGGCCCTACATACCTAGGTGTTTCATTCCCAGAGCTCCCTCACTGACTTTGACCAAGACCACCAGCAGCACCACCACCAATGTCTCTGTCTGTAGGCATAAAAATTCCTGCTTTAAGCAGTGAAATTCTCTGTCCTGTCCATCGTGGTCCTTTGCAATGTTTTCTTCTCTTAAAGTGTTCCCCTGGGGAAGGAGTCAGCCACCTACAGCTAGTGAAACCAGTTCCAAGGGAGGGTGTGTGTGTGTGTGTGTGTGTGTGTGTGTGTTCTAGTGTTCTACACTTGTTCCTCTTAGCAAAGTATACTTCTTGCATTCCCTTCAAAAAAAATAATAAATTAAATAAATAAATGAATAAATAAATAAATAAATAATAAATGTAAAAAACCACAGAACAGACTGTCATTTTGTTCAGAGAAAGGCTTAGGGTGCACTGCTGAAATCTCCGACTGGGGCTCTTTCAGTTTTAATGTACTTTGGTCCAGTGAGCTTTTTATCTCTGCCTCAGTAACCTTAGCCTTATCACTCAGCAGGAGCCAGCTGCTTTCCTTCAGGTGCCGTTCTGACAGCACAACAGACAGGCCTCTCCCTTCCTATCACACACTTATCTAGACTTCCTTGGAGTGAGGAAGCTCTCCCGGGCTATTTACTCTGAGAGGCAGAGGAAAAGTCTTTGCTTCAAAGATTGAGCTGCTATTTCCTGCAGTCAGACCCACACAGGCTGGAGGAACACGTTGATTCCTTCACACTCCACATTAAATAGTGACATATAGGAGCTGTTCAAAAGGTGCACAGCCCAGTATATTTCATGGCATATCTACTCATTAATGTAGTTGAAAGTGGATTTAGGAGTGAGGAATAGATTTAAAGCGCAGCCTAGTGACTCTGCATGAATTTGACTGGTTTAGGCCAGTTTGTTCTAGCTGTGTGGAACCACAGCAATAAACAGACCATTCATAAAACAGAGTGTGTGTTCACTGTGGCAGCATATTTTGCCTAAATTCTTTTAAATTATGCCATGAAGAATTTGGGCATAAATCCACTTCAAACCCTCACACTGTCTCAGGGGTGGCCAACATGAAGATAGGTGCCAAAAATGCTGTGGGTTAATTTTAAGAGCCCTTCTCCTCCAACGCATTTATGATTTTATCCTCTACCACCTATAAAAACCTACCTACAAAATTCTACCATACGCCAGTTTGATTCACACTTTCAGAAGAACCAACATCATTGAACTTTCTTTTTCAAAGTCCAATGTGCAGTTATTACTTAGACATCAGCTTATATTCTCCTAGTTCATATCCTAGCATGTCACAAAAGGAGATATTGGATTCTTGACATTTTCTTTTTATAAGGTCACCAATCCCACCAATATGATAGGATTTTTGGAACACAGTCTTGTCTCAGGCTGTGTGAGTTTTAACTGACAAATGAATGTTACATCAAATAATAATGGAGAGCGCCAGTAGTTATTGTACTAACTGTGTACCAGCAATAAAAGAAGATCTCCTTTATTTATCTCATTTAATTCTTAGAAGCGGCCTATGAGGTGACAGTAACAGTATCTCCACATTACACACGAGGAAACTAAAGCACAGCAGGCTTAAGTATCCTGCTATGCAATGGAACCAGGCCATCAACCCATACACGCTGACCTCAAAACCCATGGTCTCAACCACCATATTTACCTAACAATCTTCCATTCATTCTTAAAAGAATCTACTTTCCCTACTATACTAAGCTTATTCAGACAGTGAAAAAAAAGAAAAAAGAACAAAAACGATATCACCGGTTTTCATTTCAAATTTTATTTTCAGAATTAGTTTGTAACTTTAGATGTGCACACTACTCTCCTGAAATCTCATGCTTTCCTAAAGTAGAATTCATAAAAATCTAATCCATAGACCCTTCTCATAGGACTTGGATATTTGGGGCACAACTCAGAGCAGAGAAGTGTTTTTCAATGGAAATGTAAAAGGCTAAGACATATAGATTGTTCGTTTGCATATGTTGAAAACAGTTCTTTGTTCCAGGATAAGCATGCGATTAAGCAGATTAAACCAAATGCATTGGCAGTGACTTCTTGCACTTGGCCCAGAGTGGGCCTGCTGTAGTCATGTATGTCAGGAACGGCAATGTCAAAGTGCAGCTGTGGATGTCAGATACATGGGAGAGCATTCCCACATCCAGTGAAACAAGACCTGACTGTTCTCAGGGACTACACTGGCCTAATTCCTTCCTATCCCTATGGGGCTACTCTGCAGATTTCCTCCTTATCTTTCAAAGTACTAGAAATACACAATAATGATTGTAGCTTGTCAGGGACTGTTTTTCCAGCTTGAGTCCAGTAACCAAAGGCATCTGCCCCATGCTGTTTGATTTCCTGGTTTCCCTGCCGTCGTCAAAGGCATTGTAGTTGAAAAGAACATCAAGCACCTCCAACCTTTCTTCCACTCCTTTTTGCCAACAGGGTTCCGCTCCTCAAGAAAGATGCTTCAATTTGTGTCCATCCTGATTATCCACTGTTCGCTTTGCCCATAACAAGATGAAGGGTGGAGTGTGGTCTACTTCTGGCCAATAAGATGTAATGGAATAATCCCTAGTGAGTGTGATAAACACAAATTATAATGCAAAAAATTATGAGGGAGTGTGATACACACACACACACACACACACACACTGCATTCTTGAAGCCGTGAGGAAGAAGGAATGAAGTATGCCAGAGAAAAGTGTTGCAAAAAGCCCAGGAAAGCAGAAGTGGTGACTTGAGTGCTAGGCCTTAAAGGATGAGTCAAGAGAAGAGGGAACAACGTATGTAAAGGTACCATGTGAAAGTATATTTCGTGAAAATGGAGGACTAATTCGGCCAGAGGAGTGTGTCCCCAGGGCAAGTGACAGGGAATTGAGCTGCATAGTGGACTGAAACTAGATTTGAAAGAACCTTGAATGCCCTCCTCAGGAAGGACTTAGGGAGCCAATGAGGATTGTAAACACAGTGCCTTAGAACACAGGCCACAGAAAAGGCCAAAACAATACGAAAATGTATTCCTCTGTCACACAGCGATCTGAGAATGAGCAATCCAGGGCCAGCAGGGCTGTATCTTCATCCGTCTTGTTGCTCTGCCATCTTAAACAGGCTGATCCATCTGGCTCCATCCTCCCACCCCCCATCATACCTGCATTCCAGTCAGCAGGGCAAGTATGAAAGGTCAGAGGAGAACATAGTCCTTTCCTTTCCAAGTCCGTAAACCAGAATTTGCACCCATCAATTCTTTGCATGTCTCCTTGGACACGATCTCATCACTTGGCCATGCCTGGCTACAAGAGAAGCAGGGAAGTGTATTCTTCAGCTAAACAGCAACCTCTACCTTACACAAGAATGAAATTATCGTAACTGTGCTTGAGAAACGTACTTTGAAAAGTGAATAAATTGTCCGGAGGAGAGGAGGAAATCAATTAGGAGAATATGAAGCAGCCCGGATGTGGGCTGATGACTGAATTAAAGCAGACACTATAGAAAGAGCAAATAGGAAGACAGTGTTGTAGGCCACACATCAGAAAGACTCTACCGCTGGAACGTCCAGTATCACCAAAAGCTTGGCTTCTGCCTGCTTTACTAAATGGCTCCCTTGAACTGCAGCCTGAAAACAGTCACTTCGGGCAGTCCTCTTTTGTGAGCTGTTGTTCACTCGTGCTTTCTTCTGGTCACTGTGAACCCAGTGGCTGTCCCCCTTTGCTCGGTATCACAGTGCCCTCCTGAGCCCACGTCAGCACACAGGGCTCAGGCTTGTTTGATGAGCATGATGAACAGAGGTGACAATTAGTAGTAGGATGTTCATATGCCATTGCCCTTAGGGCACCTCACTGTGTAGAGTGATTCTAGCCAAACTGTTACCAACATTCTTAGTTTTCAGACTGATATGATACACTGTGAATTTTGAACTCATAAAGCCATTTGTTCGCGTTCTTTAGTGTAGAGAGGGAGAAGCATAACCTTCTTCCAGCTGTCTGATGATATCCCAGGTCTAAATGAAGCATGTACATTCATGTTTCACTGCTACTATTATTTGGCTATAGGTCAAGAGTTCTTTCTCCCTCCACGTGTGTATGAAAATAAGAATTTAGAAGATAGTTATATTAAGTGTTAAATACTTTCACGTAACTTCTCAGACTCTCCGTGTATATTTTTATAACCAGTGTGCTTACATTCACAATTAAGTAATTATTTTGACATTGTAAACAAAGACTGATCTCATTCAAACATCTCATATTACTAAATAAATGAAAAAGCTTCCACTCAGAAAGGACTTCTATCTAGGCTAGAGCTTCACCTCTCGTATCCCTTGTGAAAACAGTTCCTGTTGCCACTATCTCTAAGGCAACAGTTAGGTGAGTGTGGCTCAAACGGCTTTCGTATTTCTGGTCCTCCACTGAAGCTATTCCCTGTGACTATAATACGCTTTCTCATATGTTTCATCTGGAACCATCCTACTCATCTATAAAAGCCTACCCTAAAGGTCACTGTCTTAGCTCAGGCTCCTATATAACAAATATAACAAAGACTGTGTGCCTTAAGTGACAAACATTTATTTCTCACTGTTTTGGAGGTTGGGAAGTTCAAGATGCAGCTGCTGGCAGAGGACTCTTTTCATCAGCAGACATCGCAATGGATGTCTCTTGCTGTATCCTCACATGGCAGAGGGCAGAGACGGGCAGTAAGCTCCCTGGCACCTCCACTTTACAAGGGCACGAATCCCATTCACAAGCACTCCAGTCTCATGACCTAAGTACCTCCCAAAGGCCCCACCTCCTAATACTAGCACTTTAGGGGTTAGGATTTCAGCATATGAATTAACCACTGAGCATTCAGTCCATAGCGGTCACCTTATCTTTATGTCCAGCAACTTGACGATCAGGACGATTGGGCAAATATAATGTTTATCGTCAGCATTCCTTGAATTCTCATGTCTACCATTTCCTTCACTCCATTAAAGATAGCTACTCCATTTTCAGGACCTTGTCACCACGTTATATTACCTCTTTGATATTTTAAACATTAATATCTCCCTCTGTCACCACAGTCTCTCCTGTGCCAGGGTTTCTTGCTTCCTCACTCTCATGCAATTGTTCTTTGTTCTCATTCAGACTTTCATCCCATCTACTGAGGGGGGTCATCCCAACTGATCTAGACCCTACCTCACCAGTCCCCTTGACTCTCCAAACAAACATTTATGAGGCCCTGGCATATAGTATATAGAAATAATATTTATTGTATGATTGAACAAATTATCCTTTCCCCCATTTCACTCCCTGCTTCCAGCACACTGATAGTACAAATATCCAACATTCAACTAATCCCCAAATTGACCTCCTCAAGGCCCATATCTGAATTGGTGTTAGCCCATAGGGAAGTCACAGTTCTACACAGATCGTTGCCATGACAAATCCTTCAACTGCAGTTCGGTATAACTCCTCATGCAATGTTATTTTGTAATCCTTTTGCCTCTCCTGGGCCAGATCCTCCTCCTATGCCCACAGTGGCAGGCTAAATCTAAACTAGGTCCACTTTCCTCAGTCCCTCAGCCCCACAAAAGGCTCCCATCAAGGGCCGTTCACTCAAGACGAAATTGAGGTTACTATGACTCCCTACCACCCATACCCAGATCCATCTGAGCCCATCTTACTGCCTCCCTCCCCTCCGCTCTCTGAAGCAGTTTTGGCCAAAACCAGCCTCTCTCACTCTCTTCTAACTCCACAGACACCATGCCCACATGCCTCCCTGTCTCTCTGTTGCTCATTGTCTCTATTTTTCCTCTCTCGGTCTTAAACTTCATGGTATAACAAATTGGAAAGACACTAGTTTCCCTAGTAAGTCTTCATTTATTCTGTGACATAGAAAAAGCATTCTTCTATCTGTACCTTGATTTACCTATAAGATAAATGTAAAGAAAAATGATGATAATACATTTACTATAGGTTTGCTATGAGTGTAACATGCAATAGCTGCTGTGACATGCTTATTACCCTACTGGACATGTTAGCAACCACCTATACTCCTATTTTCCTGTTACTGTTGCTGTGAAACATACCACCCCAATAGCTTTCCCAGACACCTTCCTCACTCACATGCTGGGGCTTTGGCTGGAACAGCTGGAAGGCTGGGCATAAACAGGGCTGTTGGCTAGACTATCTATACAGAGCCTCTCCAGCGTGGTGAGTGGCTTCAGGGTAGTTGGACTTCTCACATGATGGCTCAGTGTTCCAAGAGCACAAGACAGCATGACACTTTTTGACCCAGTGTCAAAAGTCACATATCATTAGTTTTCGCAAACTCTGTTGCTCGAAGAAGTTACAGAACTCTCCAGGTTCAAGTGAGTAAAAACTCTCAGAGAGTGTCAAAGAATTTAAGGTTTTAAAACTGTTACTCCCACCAGTTACAGAAAAACATTCTGAGGATTCTTCTACATTTTTAACTCCAACTATAACCCTGTGAGGTGGCATCATTATATCTACTCCGTGGATGAATAAGGAGGCTCAACAAGGTAAAGGAGCTTGCCCAGAGTCAAGCAACTGGCTAGTGAGTAAACCTGGATTATAAAGTCTCTCCTATTAAACATTATTCCCTGAAAATGTGAATCTCCCTTCTTCTCTACTTCTTTTCTCTCTGTATTGAATCCCCTCAAAAAGCAAACAAACAAACCCAAAACAAAACAAACAAACAAACAAAACTTGCTGTGATCTACCTACCACTCTCTCTGTGTGTAGAGGAGGGGAGTAAACAAAGAGAAATTTATTTTAAGGAATTGGTTCATGTCATTGTGGGGCCTTGGCAAGTTCAAAATCTGCAGATTAGACAGGTAGGTTGGAGGTCCAAGACAGAGCCAATATTACAGTTGAAATTCAGTCTTCTGGACTCAGAAATTAAGACCTTCGCTACTGATGAGGCCTACCCACATAATGAAGAATAATCTGCTTTACTCAAAGCCTACTGATTTGAATGTTAATCTTATCTAAAAAAAATACTTTCACAGAAGCATTCAGAAAAATTACCAGATATATGGTTAATGTGACCTAATTAGGTTGACACATAAAATTAACCATCATAAAGCCACTCTTTGTCAACTTGGCACCTAAGAACATCTTCTTAAACCTTTCTTAGTCTCCAAATAAAGAAAATGACAATAACAAGGTTATATTTCCACATAATATGATATAAGCATATTGAATTATACAATTGAAAATGCTCTAAATCTTTCATCAGAAGATGATGCAAAGTCCTTGGGTAATGTTTACTTTTCTCATTGATACCCTCTTGCAATTTACTATGATGTAAAGTTAATAATACTTAAATACTATGATATATAGTGAATATATCTTATGCTATGTGATAAGGAGATAAGAAAAGACAGAAAATGCAGACATTTTTACTGTGTGCACACATTCACAACAAAATAAGGAACAATTCCTCATGACAATTTCCGGCCTCATTTCTGTATCTGGTGATGTGGTCATAACTGATACTTATAACTGCTTTCTTCCATTACACATTCCCTTTGCCTTCAACAAGGACTTCAACTGACTGTGATTCTCTACCTGGTGTGGTGACCCAGATTTTTATTAGTGGAGGGTCTAAGCCATTTGTAGCCCTGCCTGAGTTGGGTTGTTGTAGTTTTCTATTGAGTTTAATTGTAGGACATGGTAATAGTAAGAGACACCCTGTGGGATCTCTTATATTCCATATATATGTTTCCTTCCATTGTGGAATAGTAGTCCAATTTCATTTGGTAGTGAGGATCAGTCATGCCAGCCAGCCAAGTAAATCCTTTCATTCCCTGTTGATTCAGAGAAACAAGGAACCCAAAGTGGCCAGGTGGCAGTCTTAAATCCTAGTTTAGTGGAATCACTGTTATGTCTCCTGGTGGAGGCATTCCTCCCTTTAGAATAAGACCTGTTAGGCCAGCAGAGCATAAAGTTACAAGAACAAGAAGCAAAAATTTTGCCAGTGGGTCACTAGGGATAATAGAGAATGGTGCCACTCCCATCCCCACCCCTTGATTCTCAAACTCGTGAATACTGGCTATGAAAAAGACAACATATTGGATGCTGGGTCCGGGCATATACAACTCTCAAGCATACACAGCTTGCAGTGTATGTTTGCCCAGTTCTGCAAGGTATTGCCACCTCGCTGTCAATGTAACCGAATATTCAAAAGGCCGTTTTACCATCCTACCAAACAAAGTTCTAGGATGACAGGGAACATGGTAAGACCAGTGAATTCCATGAGCATCTGCTCATTGTCACGTTCTAGTTTTTGATATTTCAACTTGCAAATAAGTGATGTATTTAGATAAGTGCACTTACTATCTTAACATGGTGCTAAGCTTTGTGAATCCCCAGTAAATGGGATAAAGTCAGTTGTACCACAATAGGAAGAAACCAAGTATTTGGAATAATAGAGCCTATCGAGTTCTTTTAAATAGAAACAGAACAATCTAGTCACGAGGACTGACTACAAATCCAACAGCCTGGTAGCTTAATGACCCTCCATATTTACCTTCTGTAAAAATACGGATTCTGAGGATTTTCTCCAACTTCCCACAATATTTTGAATGCAAATTGGGTTTAATAAATAAAATTCATGGCATATCCATGATTTTTTCACACGCTGTCTTATCCTTAGCAGAAATGGAATGTATGCAGTTTAATATCATTAAAACATTTGCATGAAATAGTCTAAATTTTTCATAAAAGAAAACCATTGTGTAACCACAGGAAAAGGATCTATTGACACAGTACCTTTAGCTCAGAGTAAGTTTAATTCTAAAGGTTACATTCTTTAAATATTTCCTACAAACTAAATGCAGACTTTTATGAACCAAAGCAAACTAATAGATCCTCTGATGTGAGCAAAAATAATCTGTAAACTGAGATTTAACCAAAGGGTGTGTGCAGTATATACCTATAAATACAGAGTAGGGAATATGAACTTCAAAATCAAATAAACTCGCTGTGTCTGAAAAAAAATCTGCATGAAGACTTACACAGAGACATTTTAGATGTTCTTAAACACTGAGGTACCTTTGCCTAGAGGGTTAGCCACAAATATTTTCCATTTGGCCACAAAAATGTGTGTGTGTGTGTGTGTGTGTGTGTGTGTGTGTGTGAGTAGCACACGTCTTGAAATGGCAAATCAGAAGAAAAAGACAAGCAATCATCTAATAAAAGTAGTGACTCTATATCCCTTTCAAGATAATAGCTACAACAAAAATTACAAAATCTCTAAAAGACACCTTATTACTGTCCCTATTTCATAAGTGGCAATGAAGCATGACAGAGGAACGGCTTGATGAAGATCACGTAGCCTATTAGCACTAGAAAGGGAATTGAATTCAGGTCACCTAACTGCAAGCCCAAGACTTTATCTTTACACTCACACTTGTACATGATGAAAAATGCAATAAGAGAAAGCCCCATAGCTCACTGAACTAAAGTCAACAGCTGTTCTCCAGTCATTAGTTTAATGAGAAAATGTTACATTTCATGGGAAGTCTGTTTTCAAATTTCATATAACATTTCCAAAAATCTGGCCTTCAGGTTTCATCCTTTCTTGCTCTGCAGGGTGAGGTAGCCTGTCCCTCAGCCTGCCAGAAAGAGGGCCCCACCCCAATGCCCACATGGCCTCTGCTTCTACCTTAGCATGGATCAGCTTTCCCTGAGAAGCAACAAGATTCCCACAACAGCACACAAGCCTCCAGCTGACTGCTTTTGAGCCTAGCTTTATGTGTGACTCCTAGAAATGAAATGTAGATACTGCAGACATACTTTGAAGTTAATCAACCTATGTGCTTTCAAAAAAAAATGTTCAGAGGATGTAAATTGGCAGATGCATGCCAGTGGGAAAGCATGTTTGATACATAGCGTAGGTGTAGTCCAGGGGATTGCATTCACTGAGATAGCTAGTCTCTAGTCTCTCATGTTGCTAGCATGGGGGAAATTTGTCTGAGGATTAAAAACAAAACAAAACAAAAAAAGACTTCTCAGTGAAATATAATCATCTGTCCGTAGAAGGACAAAATGAACATTTCACCATTTCTGTTCACATCTTCTTCACGCATTGCCAACGGTTTTGATCTTCCTCTTTGATGATTTGAGCAGTTACTTCATCAGGTTATCACAGTTTTTATCACATCTGTTATAATTCAACAATTCCTTCTAGAAATACATGCAAAAAGTCTACAGACAATACTGGGAACTACAGACTAAAGAAACTGATGGATGTATGATTCATCATTATTTAAAACATAAGGTGATATTTCTTTGGGAAGTTTTAAACTAACTTATTTTCTGAAGTTACTATTTTTAAATACATTTTAAATGTTTCCACATTATAAATTTCAAATTTTTAAACAAAAGATTGACTTATAATTTTTCCCTACCTTTTAAAAATTCAGAACGCCGCCCCTTTCAATTCACTCAACGGGAATGCATCCAATCTGACTCCTGAAAATTCCACATTTCTCAGTGCCAAATAAATGGTTTCTTTTTAGGCAAGCTACATATCTAGGTAGAAATCATTATATTATTTACTGTTGAACACTTACACTGTAATATTTCTCAGCATGGAACTTGAATAGATAAAAATGACAAAGGGACAATTTGACCCACTATTCAGTAACCTGGAGTTTGAATAGAAAACTACTAGCTCAGTCAGAAAGGGCAAGTTTTCAATATTATAGTAATCATTGCTAGTGTAATGCCTTATGTGCCCCTGCAGAGTTTACTATTCTGTATAGACAGCTTCAGGCTTAACAATATAATGTAGTGCTAGTTCCTTCAATTATATGATTTCAGAGCAGGCTAAATTAAATCAGTAGATATCAAAGATTTTAGTCTATTCATTCTCTAAACATAGAAGAGTGTCATTACCCATTCAACAAGTCAATACACTATTACGACAATATTACTGTATGATTATTTTCTTTCACTCATTTATGCAACCCTCACAAAAATGGGATGTGTTTATAGGGCACAAATAAAAGTGCTTAGACCATACCTCAGTATTCCAGATAGTATCTCAACACTGAGCATTTCTCTTCTATGTCATGCAGGGTCACCGTCTCCACATACACGTATTAAAATACAATAACTGAAGGCTCCATTTTTTCAAAAGAGTCTGTTAGCGTTTAAATAGCTGGTGGCAGATCTTTTGTTGGCTTTTCTTTTTTTTTTTTTTTTTTAATTTTTTTTTTCAACGTTTATTTATTTTTGGGACAGAGAGAGACAGAGCATGAACGGGGGAGGGGCAGAGAGAGAGAGGGAGACACAGAATCGGAAACAGGCTCCAGGCTCCGAGCCATCAGCCCAGAGCCCGACGCGGGGCTCGAACTCACGGACCGCGAGATCGTGACCTGGCTGAAGTCGGACGCCCAACCGACTGCGCCACCCAGGCGCCCCCCCTGTTGGCTTTTCTTAAGGTACAGACCTAAGACCACTCTCTTGCTCATTATTTTATTTTTCAATGTTGTTAACTTACCCAATGAAGGAAAATAAACATAACACAATAACGAGCTGATTGAGTTTCCCACTGAGCAGTGCAAGCTCAGTTTGAGTCTCTAATAAAAATCTTTTTTCCTTCCTTTTTTTTTTTAAATTTTCATGACACATTAAGGAATGGTTTAGGCTTTGCTAATTGATTATTCAAACCTACATTTGCCAACTGGTGTTTTTAATACCTTCAGGCTTAAGTGAAAATGAGACAAGAAATCTCAGTTAGATTTTTCCTGATGTTGTTATTATAGTTTTAATGTAAATTATTATTACCAACATTCAACGCAGAACCTAAAACATTAATTTTTAGAATTACAAAAAATGTCTTCAGTGTTAGTTGTCTTGTAAAATAATGTAATGTGTCTATTTACCCCGAAAGTGTTCTTTTCTGTGGCTATCATCAACCATTTAATTACACAATAAAAGCCATTACCACTGTGAAAACATTCTACATTCGGAGAGATTATATATGCCCTTAGACTCTTTATCTTCCTTGGTGGGATCAGCAAGGATCGCCCTGGAGTCTGTTCCACACAATCAGAAAATATTTAATGAATAATAATTACATTTTAGGGTTAGGGTTATTACAAAGAAAGGAAAGATGTACTCAGTGTCCTCAAGTGATCAGAAGCTGCACGAAGGACTGACTACATAAGTTATAGGCCCATTGCCAAATAAAGTTCAGAGCTCATTGTTCAAAAATTATTAAGAATTTCAAGACAAGACAGCAGAGCACTGAACCAAGTATGAGGTTCTCCTGAGTATGGAGTCCTACATGACCACCCAGGCCACAAAGTCAGTTATGCCTTAGTGAAGACAGAGTTACAACAAGGCGGCTTTTTTGAGAGGATGGTGTTGGAAAGAAGAGCTTTAAAATTTCTTTCCACCATAAGATATTATAGAATTTGAGATTCTAAGAAGTCTGTGTAAGAGAAATAAAATAACACGATAAAATAAATATCAAGGCAAGAGATTGATAACAAAACAGGAGCTCTCTTGAGAAACCTAAAAACCAACCTTGCGAATACAAGTTTCCTGGTAGTGAATGCCAAATAAATAGTTTGTTGGGAGAGAGGAGGAGTAGCAATAAATCGAAGAGAAAGGATCATTCTGAACTGGTGTAGGAAGGAAATGTTATTTTGGAGTAAGTGAGAAATGGCCTTGTCTTTGACAAAGGAGTTAGATTTCACTAAGTCCACTCTGATGTCACATGTTATATGGCTTTTATAATTGTCAGGTAGTTTTGTTTTCTAAATAGAAACCCTTTCAAAAGTCCTTAAAATATTTGATTATGTCAGGGGTGCCTGGGTAGCTCAGTTGGTTAGGTGTCTGACTTCAGCTCAGGTCATGATCTCGCACTCTGTGAGTTCGAGCCCCACATCAGGCTCTGTGCTGACAGCTCAGAGCCTGGAGCCTGCCTCAGATTCTGTCTCCGCCCCCCTTCCCTGCTCATCCTCTGTCTCTCTTTCTTGCTCAAAAATAAATAGACATTAAAAATATTTTTTAAAAATTGATTATGTCATAAAGTCTCCAAGATGGAAATTTAGAAATATTAAACTATAATTAAGCACATTTCTGTGGTGGGTTGCAATGAAGTGCTGTTTATGTAAGCACCTCATAAAAAATGGAATCATTTTTTACCTTTCCAGTCAGAAAGGTTAACACCCTGTAGAAGCAGCTTTAGATGCTTAAGCAGTGGTGTGCGGCTAAATGTTTAAAATTGACCTGGAGAATAGGGAGTGGGGACATGAGTGAAGTCCTGATTTTGGCATTTGCTAATTTCTTTGGTGTAAAAACTCCCACCAAGGGGAATATGAGAAACCTCTTGTTTTGTGTTGTTTTTTATCTTTACAACTTTTCTGTACATCTAAAACTATTCTAAAGTAAAGTTTGTTTTAAAATAAGATTTTAGGGGTGCCTTCATGGCTCAGTTGGTTAAGCCTCAGATTCTTGATTTGAGCTCAGGTCATGATCTCATGGTTTATGGGATCAAGTCTTGCATCAGGCTCTGTGCTAACACTGTGGAGCTTGATTGACATTATCTGTCTGTTTCTCTCTCTCTCTCTCTCTCTCTCTCTCTGCTTCTCCCCTGCTCATATTCTCTTTTAAAATTAAATACATAAATAAACTTATAAATAAAATAAAATTTAAAAAAAACTCATGATGGCCAATTTCAAGCTACCAAGGTGACATCACTGAACCCAGGGGAGAGTTGGGCAGAGATAAGCACAATCAACACTTCAGAGGAGAGAAAGGGGCTCAAATGACAGAGCAGTAACAGCAGCCCCAAAACACTGGGGTCAGAATAATGTGCAGAGCCTGTAGCACAAAAGTATTTAGTGACAAGATCGTCTGTGTCACCTGTTTTCATTCCTCTGGCTTTTCCTTAGAAGGATTTGCAGAATGGATCACAAAATCCCAGGATCCTACAGCAATTATCCAGTTCAGTGCTTCCCTGGCTTCCCTAATATAAGAATCAGCCAAAACATTTGCTAACAACATCAGCAAAACTGTTAGACCCTCAACCCACGACTGCTGAAACAGTTTCTGGGAAAGAGGCTTGGAAACCCCAGAAAATTCTCATCATTAAGAAAAGTTGGAATGCCCTGGCCAGCTCATTCCCCTGCCCAGTTAGGAAACTTCCTTACAACATACTGAACATGTAACCAGCCTTTTGTTCTACCTTGGTCTCAGAACTTCCACCAACGAGAATCATGAACAGACCTGGTGCAAATCTCTACTATTCTATTATTCACCTACTATTGACCAACCATGTGACTTTGAGAAATTCACTCGACCTGACTTTAGTGTCTTCATCTGTAAAATGGAGGTACTAAATACAATTTCAAAGGTTTTTTTTGTTTTGTTTTGTTTTTTGTTTTTGTTTTTGTGTTTTTTTGTTTTTTGTTGTTTTTTTTTTTGTTTTGTTTTGTTTTTTTTTTTTTTGGTGAGCAAGCAAGATGCCAAATGTAATGCATTTAGCACAGGGCCTGAACAAAATAAGCACTCACTACATGCCAGCTAATACAGTTTAGACAATGATTTGCAACCTGCGCTGCATGTACATGTCACCTGGGAGGTTTTAAAAATCCCAAGGCCCAGGCTACACACTAGCCCATGTAAATTAGAATCTCTGAGGATGGGATTCAGGCATTAATATTTTATACCTCCCCGAGTTATGCCATGTGCAGCTAATGTTAAGGAACACTGAATAACCAGCTAAGAAATTTTCAAGGCCACCTAATTCAGCAGATAGATAGCTATAATTATTACATTGTACTTTCTTTTACAGAGGCACAGCTACAGCAGTCATCACTAGATTTATCAAGAAGCTTAGGCTAAACCCCACTGTGTGCAAGAAAATAAAAGCCCCTCTTCTGGGTGATCTTTGAAGCACCAGGCAAGATATTTACATGGATAACCTCTTTGCTTAAGTTGCTTGGGTATATATTTTTTTTCTTGTTTACAGTTTCAGATTCTTAGATGACGTCTTGTCACATCTGTGCTGTCTGTGGTGATTTGCCAGCTAAGCTTCATCTCTGGAGAAATCACTGAACACAGCTTTGCTCCGATGCAGGTAGCTAAGTGAAGGAGGGAAACATTTCTGAATAATTTGAAAGGAAGAGAGGGGAGTGGGAGTCCCCGAGGAAAATGCTTCTGTCAGAGCCAATGGAAGCAGATGCTGCAACAAAACAGGGCTCAAAAGGATCAAGCAGGAACCTTCTTTCTGTGTGACCACGGATGGTCCAAGAGGATCAATTCCATTTAAAACCATTAGCACACAATTTTTGATCAAAGGCATTATTCTAATGTCACCTGTCCCTAAATCTTGAGATACTTATGACATAGCCTGTGATTAATCAGTATGACAGTCATAATTAGGGGAAAATGGAAATAAATATGTCTTATTTCTATCAGTTTTACTCAAAGCTTGCCCCTGCTTCTGCCCATATGACTGTCAATTCAACCTTCTGTGAACAGCGGATTGAAAGCTTGTTTCATTTTTCAAATCCCTTTATACCATCAGGCTCTGAATCAAAAGGCAACCTGCCATTATGTTTATGTTAGAGTGATAGTAATTAGAGTGACCTAGAATTGCCTACAAACTATTTCATCTTAAGAAACACAGGTTTTCACTTTTGCTGTCTGCATAGCTGTCAATCTATATAGAGAAGACACCAAAAGGATAAATTAACTTGGTGACTCCTTCAAAATGGTATTGATCCAAAGATACATCGGTTGACAACCCACCCTTAGAGGACAAAGGACCTACTGCCATTCATGGAGTAAATAAATACTTTATAGGCCAGTGACACTGATGTTTCCAGAGGCCTCTAAGAACCTGGCTTTTTAGAAAACTGTTGCCCTGTTGAATGACCTGTTATTATGAAGTGATTACTTTCATTTATTTTGTTTCATGAATTTTACTTGTTTTTGCTACAAACAGATGTTTCTCTCATTCTGGAAGAGAATAATATGTTATAGCATAAGAAAAACACTCATATGATGTAAAACAGCTTTTGGTTTGGGCCATGTTTTCAAGGGCAAGTCAAAGCACAACAACAGGAATTTTGAGATGTAGAAATAACTTAAATCACCAACAAAAAGCAAAAGATGGAGCAGTGGAATGAAGGTGGGAGAAAGCTTTAAATTGGCTCACATTTTATAGCAAGAGATCAATAAAGATTTACTTAAACTGATAAATCAAGTACTATAGTTCGAGTGCATTATTTAAAGACATAAATGCATGCTTTGATTTCTCTAAATTTTTGAAAAATTGCTTCCACTCACATAAAGTTTATCTTCCTAAAATATATGTGTATATTATAGAAATATATATAAAATAAAAATTAAAATATTTGTATATTTTATTGTTATTTGGTTATATATATGCATATATAATAGATAAACATATATGTAATATGCTGATAATATCAATGTATATTATTTATTATAAAAATAGATCATTTACCTGTGTCATATATACACAATATATTTATGTATAATAATATATCAATATTATTTATATATAAAGTTGTATGTATGTATTAACACATATATGTACACACATATATACGTATTCCTATATACATGCATCTATACACACACACACACATACACACACAAATCATCCAAGCAAATATGTATGTGAAAAACCTCAGTGATTCATTTTGAGGCCTCATTCCAGAAGCAGACCTGCTCTCCTAGTGGGTAGAACCTCCATAAGTCTTATTTTTTTCTCTCATGGTTTTTCTATAGTCACATCTTATTTGTTTGTTGTTACTAAACTTATTTTCAGAATGAAAACACCAGGTACATCCAACTCAAATTTTTGAGAGTGTCAATTCTACTTCCATATTTATCGATATATTTAGAGAGTGGTTGAAACAAATACTATAATGAACATAAATACTGAGAAAATGTAACAAGGCTGATATTAAAGACAAAATAGAAAGAAGCCCTTTACTAACACATCAGGATTACCTTTCTTCTGCTGCTCCTGTTTTCTTGTTTGTACTTAAAAAATTTAATAAGCTTGTATATTGTTATCCTTAAAATAACAATGCATAAAGAAAAATATCCCAAGGAAACATGAAAAAGTCAAAATACAGGTGCAATTAACTACAAAATGGTATCTGTCCCATAATTATATAGCATTATATTTACTATGAGATTTCAGGAATGACATTTTTTAAGCCAAAAGGGTTTTTTAAGCAATTTCTACATTGCAAGGAAAAACCAAACACCTCTTGAAATAAAAGATACAAGATGAATAAGTAAATAAGAAGTATTTAAGTGACAAAGGATAGCCTTAACTTAGAACAATAGTGCTCATCTAATTCTGTGTGTAGATAATTACTAATTAGAGCAACTAAATTATAAAATGTCTCAAAATTTCTTTTAAAATATTTGCCAGCTCTAGTAGGTCAAGTCTGCCATTCTTTGAGATAAAAGTCATGACATTCATTCCCCGACTTCCTGAGCTTAAACTTAATCTGGGGAGTTTGGGGCCAGCTTCCAGGTGTATTAGAAATATTTGTCAATTTATTGCACCAAGATGTTCGTCTACATGCTATACGTTTTCCCTACTTCTTCTGCCCATGTTTTAGGTCTGGCTCTACCATTATTTCTGTCCCTAATCTTTCCTCCTAAGGCTCATTTTATAACATTGGCCATATTACTACTTTAATGCCCTAATAGACAACTAATTAAAATACTGCTATTCCTTTTCTCTGCAGATGAAATAGTTATTATTAAACATAAGATGAATTTTTTTAAAGTTTTTTAAAAATGACTTGCACTTCTCAATTCAACTAATTTGCACAGTATGCTGGCTATAAAGACAGAGCCTTTTCTACTCACAAGAAACCCTGTATCTAGTTGGCGATTTGAATAAGTAAACAATAAGATTTAAATATGATATGATAAAAGAATCAATAGAATGCTGTTCAAGATACTGTGAATCAGAGGGAAAGAGATTAGTGCTGTCTGGGAAAGTTTCCCATGGCATTTGATCTGTGCAATGAATTTTATAGAATGAGAAATGGTTCACAAGAAGAGTGAGAGACAAAAATAGATTCCCGGGTCAGGGGCAAAAAATGGTATCCATTTAGTGGATTTGTGTTGTTCTAGATTTTGGAGATGTAATCTAATGGAACATACTTCCCTGAGAGGTTAAGTGTTCTATTTCCTAATGTAGAAAGTTATTTTAAAATGCTAGTATGGTAAGGGTGGGTAAAACGCCTACATTTTTTCCTTGTTTAGTGATACCTATTAATGTGCTCCTCTCTGGGTGGGCATAATTCCGCCACTACAGTTCCTCATACATATTTTCATGTTTATCTTTTCCTAGACTGAGTTCCTTAAGGTCAGGCACTGGGGCTTTTTGCTCATCTCTGAATTCTTAATGTGTTATCTTGAATATTATGAGGGACAATGAAAAAACTATGTTGAATAAGAAAGAAGTGTGTACAAAATAAAATATTTCACCAATGGGCAGCCAAGAGATATGAATGAGAAAGAAAGTACTTCTGAGAAACGGAGGTGCAGTTGCCCTTGATTTTAGAGGGGCTCAATGAATGTTTGCAAATTTGCAAGTTTCCAGGGTCTTAATAGGAATCCTGTGTAAAGCTGAGTATTTTACCTCATTTCTGTTGTTAGCTTTTGGAGATCTTCAAAATTACTAGCCTCAATACCATTACTTTAATTCATGGTACCTTTTTGAGGGCTCTCATTATCAGCCACCTGTATTCCTTTCCAAAACTCAGTATTTGGCCGTTTTATTACAAAGAAAACAACCACCTGAGAGTGAGAGTTGTCAAAAAGTAGAAGGGGTGACTAGGAAAATTGTTCTGATGCTTTCTTTAAACACAAAATACTGTTTTTAATCTGTCTTGATTAATTAGAGGATAACCACATGCAATGCCACGGTTCCTCCCACATTCATCCAAGGCCTCTGATTCTCTTTGTGCAGAGGGATTCTTTCCACTCTTAACACTGTTAGTTTCTCAGATGAATAGTGTAACTCTTATCTGAAATTCTCTCCCTTAAGAACAAGCAAATGTAAGCCACTCATAAAATGGTACCATTCCACACAAATCACTTAACAGCATCAAAATAGTCTCTCTACAGGAATGAGTTCTCAGAAATGAAATACAGTGATACTTGATCAGAGTCATCATTGACTCATTGCAGGGTTTAGCACACTACCTTGCATACATGATAGTTGTTGGTTAACTGCATGAGTAAATTAGGAGCCACTGGTTCAAAACAAATAAAGACAATATTCAAAGTAGATAAAGGCCTTATTCAAGGAAATGGAACCATATATCTCTTTCACATTAAACTACCACCATCTTATAATGCTGTTTCAGGCATAACACCGTTACAATAATTATTGTGCTCTAAAAAGAGAAACCTTGCTGAGCACAAAGGCAACTTTATCATGAAATAATGAAGCATAATCTTTGGCCCTTCTCATTTGCAAAGGCCCCTTCTACAGTCCTTGGAGGAGTTCCAGCACTGTGTTCACACAGTTACTTGTTATTTTTTTAATGTTTAGAAACATAACATGCCTTCCACATAATTGTTTATCTCTTTCTACTCTTCTACTTTGTTTCACTTTCCTTCACATAGGAAAGGTCATCAGGATTTTGGGGAGTACAGTCAAGGAGAGGGTGAGTTGAAGATATGTTTAACTTGGCTTTACGGAGATATATTATGTAGTTCTAGTCATTTCCCTGTACAGTTAAGTTATTCCTGGCCATCTGGTGTGGGAACAGATTTCAGGAACACCTTTACCCCTCATTATGCCAACTCATCCAGCTCCATGACATGTAGGTATAGGACCAGAGATTGAATCAGAGGATGTGAACTTCTATTCTAATGTCTGGAAAATAATAACAGTAGAAGAAAACAGAGGTTTGAAATGGACCTGACCAGAGGAAATTCTTCCAAATTGTGTAATTGACATATCAAAAACACTTGATAGAAGTTTTCCAAATTTGATAGAAATCCTTAAAACGTATATGACATCATCGATAGAAAGCTATCGGTCTGGAAGAAACTTGTCTAAATTAATAGAAGCAGTTTTCAATCAAACATGTTTGACAAAAGACTGAACTCTATTGTATCTAGAAAAAGTGATATTAAAAAACTATTGTCATATGGAGAGGTGATCAAAGGGTAGTCAAATTTGTAGGTGGAAAACAGTTAATTTTAGAGGAAATTAATTAATAAAGCATTATTTTGGAATTTGTGATGTTTGTGGTGTCTGATGGCCTAAATTTTTTATATTTGTAACTTGATTTATTATTGTATTCTAAACTATATCTTTCACTTGATTCTAATTTTGTATTTTTGATATTAGATTCATTTTCTTAAAGAGACCCAAAATTTGCATATGTCCCAGGCATTACAAAAGCTGAATCAGGCTATAACTAGCAAAACTAGTGGATTGTCTTGTTGGCAGTTACTTCTTGGTGAGATAATAAAGGCTTTGCTTGTGTCACACAACACAGTTGGATTAGAAAGATATAATTATTAGAGTTATTTGGGATTGAATCTCTGAAAGGTAGAGATTCTCTTTGAGGGAATGCACTGTCCAAATTGATCAAATATTGAAAAGTTGCTGTTTAAGATATTTAGACCTACTAAGATACTAAGACCTAGAGCATTGAATATTTTATCTGAAAGATAGCATAGTTACTCCATCTTTAACTACAAGTGTTTGTTTAGATCTTCTATATATCCAAAATGGTTTTTCATACTTGATTACAGCTTCTAAATGGCAGTGATGAATCTTGTTTCAGAATAGTAGCTTAGTGCCTGGCACAGAGTAGGTGCCAGTAAATTGTTATTGAGTAAATCAGTGGCTATATTTAATTCCCCAATACATTTTTAATTCCAGTATAATTATCCACAGAGCACTGATGTGAAACCAGGTGCAGAATGTTTGCCCAAATTTACCCTAAGTACAAGCAAACAAGATTCCACATTTCAAAATATGTAGGTTTTGTGCTACATTGATGACATCCTACTAGAGTAAATAAAACTTCCAACCTTCTGCTACAAAGACTATTTCAAAGGAAATTCATTTAATACTAGTGACAAGGAATTATTTTTGTAAAACATTTTAATTAGTGTATATTTGTTACAAATGGCATTAAGGTTCATAGTAGTAGACAAACTATTAGTTTCAGCAGTACATTCATGGGGGAATATATTTATTGAATTTAAATTTGTTAATGTGAGGACTATGCATCTAAAAAAGAAAACATTTCTAACCATCTAAATTTCCCTTTGACTTGGAAAAACATTTATCCAATTGACATACAATTGACACTTCCAGCAATTAAAGCCAACATTTAATATTGCCAGTCCCTATTAGAAGATAACTATTGTCCTTTACTAGACTCAAATGACCATTTACTTTCTACCAAATAGCAGACATTAATAGGATTGACTCACCCAGTCAACTGTGCTGAATTGTTTAAAAGGACAAGGGCATTTGTGTTGGTAAGGGGACGGCCTATTTTGTAGACCTTTGATAATGTTTGGTATCTTATTTAAAAAATCACATGAATTCAGAATTTTTGAAATAACAATTGACATTAGTTTCCTGTGTGTGTGTGTGTGTGTGTGTGTGTGTGTGTTTAAGAGTACAAAAATGGGTGAAAATCCTCTACAGAGGGCTCCTAGGTAATTTTTTGAAAATACTTCTTGCAAACATTCCAATGAAGCCACCAAATCTGTTCTTCAATAATTGCATGTGTTTGGAAGAGGAAGTGGGTGGCTTTTCCATTCTTGCTCATAATATCTCAGTTTCTTATAAAGATAATCAGAATCAAAAGAGCATCAAAAGGAAGTTCAAAAGGAACTCAGCATCCTTTCAACATGCAGCCATGTTCTTCTTTAGGATTTTAATGGTTTCAAGTCTCACATTTAGGTCTTTAATTCATGTTGAATTTATTTTTGTGTATGGTGTAAGAAAGTGGTCCAGTTTCATTCTTCTGCATGTTGCTGTCCAGTTTTCCCAACACCATTTGTTGAAGATACTGTCTTTTTCCCCAATGGATATTCTTTCCTGTTTTGTTGAACATAGATAGTAACCTCTTTGATATTGGTCATAGCACCTCCTTACTAGATATGTCTCCTAAGGCCAGGGAAACAAAAGCAAAAATAAACTATTGGGACTTCATCAAAAGAAAAAACTCCTGCACAGTAAACAATCAATAAAACTAAAAGGCAACCTATGGAATGGGAGAAGATATTTGCAAATGACATATCTGCTGATGGGTTAGTCTCCAAAATATATAAAGAGCTTCTAAAACTCAACACCAAAAAAAAAATGAATAATCTAATTAAAATATGGGCAGAAGATATGAACAGACATTTTTCCAAGGAAGATATGCAGATGGCCAACAGACATATGAAAAGTTGCACAACATCACTCATCATCAGGGAAATACAAATCAAAACCATAGCCAATTAGAGAAATACTGATTTTAATTAAGGATAAGGTAAACTCTAGCCATCTGCCATCTTTTAGCCTAAAAATTAGCAAGACTGTTGAAACAAGGCACAATTTTCCCCCATACTTGTTACGTGGCTCCAGGTACAAAAAAAAAAAAAAGATGATGAAAATGTTAAAACATAAAAATAGAAGTCTGTGATTTAACAAAAGTGCATAAAAAATTCCCACAAAACCTGTCAACGTTGTTCCTTATTCTACAAAATAGCACCAGTAAGAAGAGTAAAATTTATCAAAAACCATTACGAAAGCATTTCTGAAATGCAGCCTTTCTGACCTCCCGTTCCCCATAAAAACAATTTCTCATGTAATACAGAAGGACTTTAAAATCTTTGGAGCAGCGGGGGCATCGAGCTTTTATTGCAGTTTCCCCATGTGATCTCTTAGATGAGGGGAGAGTGCGGGCAACGTGCTTGTGCCCCTGCTGTCACTGCTTCTCAGTTTAGAAAAAGGCTGAGGAATTGGGGTATCCTACTTCTAATGTGGGGACCTGTGCCTGCAGAGTAGTCTGGGAGGGTGCATTTTGGGGGTGGCCAGGATGTCTTACCTAAGCCTACTCCTTTGCTCCCTTCTAGTGGAGAAAAGGGAGACAGTGAGAATCCATATCTGTCCGCATAATATACAGCAGCTTATAACCCATCCCACCCCTTCCTGAGCTCCCCAGAGGGTTCTATTGTAGTCAGTGGGAGTGATATTGCTAAGGGTGGCCCTCCCTTTGGGTTTGTGGGGGGAAAATACCCCTGAATGTAATAATAAAGTCATCCCTGCTGAAATTAAAACCACAATGAGATCACTTCACACCTGTCATAATGGCTAAAATCAGCAACACAAGAAACAATAGATGTTAGTGAGGATGCGGAGAAAGGGGAACCCTCTTACACTGTTGGTGGGCATGCAGATTGGTACTGCCACTCTGGAAAACTGTGGGGTTTCCTCAAAAGGTTAAAAATGAAACTACCCAGTACCACCACTCAGTATTTACTGAAATGACACAAAAATACTAATTCAAAGGGATGCATGCACCCCGATATTTATAGCAGCATTATTTACAATAGCCAAATTATGGAAACAAGTCTCAGTGTCCATCAACTGATGAATAGATAGGGAAGAGGTGGTCCCTAACATATAGGGTGTTTCATATATACAATGGAGTATCACTCAGCCATCAGAAAGAATGAAATCTTGCTACATGCAACAATGTGCATGGAGCTAGAGAGTATTATGCTAAGCAAGATAAGCCAGTCAGAGAAAAAGAAATACCATATGATTTCACTCGGATGTGAAATTTAAGAAACACAACAAACGAACAAAGAGGAAAAAAAGAGAGAAGGCGGGGGGGGGGGGGTTGCAAACCAAAACAACAGACTCTTAACTGTTGAAAACAAACTGATGGTTACCAGAGGGGAGATGGGAGGGAGGATGGGTAAAATCGGTGATGGGGTTAAGGAGTGCACTTGTTGTGATGAGCACCAGGTGTGGTATGAAAATGTCGAGTCACAATATTATACACGTGAAACTAATATTACACAGTTTGCTAACTCACTGGAATTTAAATAAAAACTTAAAAAAGATGCAGAGAACCAAACTTAGGGAGCCACAGACAGTAGACCCTACGTGCATCCTGACTGGAAGGTTGCAAGTCTGCTCAGAATGGGGGTCCCTCAAACACACAGCCTGTTTGTTGGCTCGCCTAGGCACTAGGGTTTAGGTCGGAGTTTTAGGGAGAAAGTGCAAATTCAAGGGTGGGAACAGATGTTTCTCATCTTGAAGACTCTGTCCAGATGCTGCCACTTGAAAAGAGGAAAGAAGCAACTAATTCAGCAGGGCTGGGGAATTGAGAGTTTGATGCCAGGCTATAAGTTGCTTGCGGAAACCTCGAGTTCCCGTCGCTGCTGTTGTACGGATGCCAGCTCCTTCCAGTCTGGGAGCATTCCCCAAACAGATAGTGCCGGCAGTCACGCCAGGTACCGCACAGGAAGCTGCAAATGCATGAAGCGCACACCTCTGGTAAGAAACAAGTTTAACCTTCTTCTGACATGGTGATGGTGGTAAGAGGTTGTCAGTGTTTTAAACGGTATGCTTGGTTGTAGTCATCTAGGAAACGAAAGGGCCACAGAGAAAACTACTTGCTGACAGACAAAAGCGCTTTGTCCTGCCCAGGGAGAGAAGTTGTTTCTGTTCTCTGCTTAGAGGTAAAAAGAGCGAGATCAAGAGGTCAGGTGGGGGGAAAGGTAAAGCAAGGAGATGTTTTATGTAAGCAATTGCCCGAGCCTGAGCCCGGAACCTTCATCCTCTTGGGCTCCAAGTCCTCTGACTTGGTTCCAGTCACAGACGCGGTGTATCTGAGGGTAGCAAGATGGTTGAAGCAGCCGGTGTTTCTTAGGAGAGCAAATAAATGAAAGAATCTAAAGAAGATCTCATCAAATGAATCTGTCTGATCCTAGGACCTTGGCTTCTGTTACAACCCTCCTGTTCCTTCCCATCTTTCTACCTTTCCTGTATGCATCTCTGGCAAATCATCAGATATTTACAATCCACACATTCCAGGAATTTAATTTGAATTGTCTGCTCCTAAGGATGTCACAGATGAGATTCTTCAATTATCAAAATATGTGTGCCTCTAGACCCACGTGGCAGATAATGAGGCTAGCTTGCTCAGCAATCATTCTACCTCTCTTGTAGCCTACTTCTCTGTCTGCAGTCGTTTGCCGTCTAAAGGCTAGTTTTTCCAGACTTTTAGGCACATAAAATTCCAGGCAATTTAGATTCTGTCAATCAGATCCCCAAAAACTCTGAATGTATGCTGTGTTTCGTAGGAGTGCAATAGGGTGTATGGCATAGAGTTTTCTGGTGCAGTTAGCGCAGAGGTTATATAGGACTGGAGTAGTCAGGTGTTTTGGTAGCTTCTTGATTCAGTGGGTTCTTGAAGAGTCCTCTGTTCCCTTTGCAGTCTAGCTCTTACGTATGTACAGTTTGGGAAATTATTCCTGAAGACTCTCAGTGACTGTTGCGTAGGGTCTACCAATGAACATGGGGGCCATAATAATCTCTTTGGTCTAAACCAGCTAAGAACCTGATTGTTAACTTGCTCCACTTTATCGTTGGACCTAGAAACAAGGCGAAAAGAAAAATTCTGTGGGAAGAAACCAGACAAAATGTATGCTCCTTTCTCAGACATTCTATTTATGCTAATGAAAGATTGACCAAAGGATAAATCTATACAGCTGTGGGTGTCACCATTTTCTTTCCCAAACTAGGTTGCACTAAGTTCGTAAAAATCTATCCTGCAAGCTCCAGGTCACATTTATTCAGCAAAGTCTTAGTTCCCCCAAATTATATTTTTATGTAGCATTTACAAAAATACTTAATGACCTTTGACCCAAGGGGCCCAGTCACGACCCTCATTGTTAGATGTGCAGCCAGGTCCATTGGTTTTCTCATTCTCTGAAAAATATTCTGAGGGGCGCCTGGGAGGCTCAGTTGATGAAGTGTCCAACTCTTCATCCCGGCTCAAGTTATGATGTATGGTTTGTGAGACTGAACCCACACTGGGCTCCTCACTAACAGTGCAGAGCCTGCTTGGGATTCTTTCTCTGCCCCTCTCAAGTTCATGCACATATGTGTCCTCTCTCTCTCTCTCTCTCTCTCTCTCTCTCTCTCTCTCTCAAAATAAACATTAAAAAAAGTTCTTGTATTCTTAGTTGTAGGCTTTTGTTTAGGGTCCTATGAGCTCAAATCCCAAAATACAGTAGAAGCTACTCTGTTTGAAGAACTGTAAATAATATAATTTTCTTCAAACTGATTGTACATGATTGGAGTTTTATTGGAATATAAAAAAAAGCATTAGTTACACAAAAAAATTTATTATATAATAAAACAAAAAAAAGTAATTGGGAAATCTTACCTTGGAATTACCTCATATATGCATATTCTCATTAATCACCCAGTAAGAGAATACAAGGAGAATCCCAGGTTACCATACTTAATAAATTCTCACTGCCTGTGTTACCCCATTCTCCTCAGCATGTGGTCCATACTAACTTGAAACAGTTTCTGGTACATGCTCACATAAAGTGATGAGAGAGCGTTAGCATATAATCAGAGAATTCTAACCCCCAGAATAATGTAATCGCCAAAAATGAGAATAAACGAAGTACAGAAAAGAGAATTGTTCTATCAGTGAAAAAGTAATTTTACCCTTGTGAAGAAGATAATATGATTTAAAAAAACAAAAAAGATCTATTTTTCCACTTAACATATATTTCAGAAGCATAAAATGGCATTTATTAGGCCAAAATATGATTGGGATCTCTGAAAATGAAACTTGTAAGAAGCAGCTTTAGAGGTTGTATTAGAACAGATTAGAAATAAAAATAGATAAGGTTTCTCGGAGCATGTCTTATTAGCAGGCAGGTTGTCTGTTAGTTTGGGCATGCAGAAGGAAACCAGGGGTGGAAATGAAATCCCAAAAAGCTCTTTGGAGGACAATATGAAAAAATGAGAGCATAAGAAACCCATTGCCTAAATAAAGGTGACAAAATTGGAAGAAAAAAAAAGGCCAGAATAGGACTTTAAAAATAAAATCTATAGGGGCGCATGGGTGTCTCAGTAAGTTAAGTGTCCAACTCTAGATTTCGGTTCAGGTCATGATCTCATGGCTGTGAGCTCCAGCGGGACATGTGGCTCCGTGCTGGGCATGGACACTGTTTGGGCCCTCTGTCCTTCTCTCGCTTGCCAGCACAGGCTCTCTTTCTCTAAAAAAGAAAATAAAAAGCATAAATCTCTAAAGGAGAGAATAAGGTCAATTCTTCTTATCCCAAATGAGAAGCCATCTGTTTTTTACCTACCATTTACTTAGCAATGACTCTTAGGTCAGACCTGGACTAAGCAATTGTTAATATAATATTAATCACCATAAGACATCTCTAAGTCTTGAACGTGTGCTGGACCCTGTTAGGTGCTACAAGAATATAATCTTAATCCTCACAATAATCTCAGGATTATTTCAGGATACAAGTATAACTATTAACTCCTTTTTGTGTCTAAAAGAGCTGGAAAGAGAGTTTGAGGAAACAACTGAAGGTCCTACCTCACACTTGATACTGTTAACTTCTATAGTACCCTAATTTTTTCATGGCCTTATCATTAGAACTAAAACTAGTACCAAATTGTACCAAATAGATGTGTTCACCTATGTGACTGTTCTTAAGTCAAAGCACAAGAAACACATTTAAACACCAAACAAATAAAAACTGAGTGAGAATCCACCAGTGTATCAGTTAGGACATCTACCTGACAACGACAAACTAAGCCTTTTGTCCAAACATATATAAGCAAAACAACACAAAAAAGAAGAAAGAATTATGGAAAGAAAAAAGCAAAAAGGAGCTCAGTGGCTGAGGAAACTGAGAAGCACAGGAGGCAGTGTTGCTTTTCAGGCAACCACTGCTGCAGAGATTCTGACAATGACCCCAGGCCTTGAACCTGCCCTCCTCTGGCCTCCAGGTCCTCTCTGCCTTGGTTCCAGTTGCAGCCAGGCCCTACCTGGCAGAAGCAAGGTGGTTGAAGCAGATTCAGTCCTTATCCTTCCAACTTTGAGTCAAACTACATCTAGAGTTCACTGGGACTGGGAGTAGCAATGTGTCACTCAAATCACATGGGTCGAGTCATGTTGATGGCATCAGTGTGTCCAGAGAAAAGGCTTGTTGTGGTTGGATTAGGCTGAGGGTGTGTATGAATGGGGCTCACTATGCTACAAGAGTCCAGTATAAAAGGAAGGCAGCGCCCTAACTAAAACTCAAGGCTCGCTAACAAAAGAAGAAAATGGATGTGGAATGGTCACAAAACCAGAGTAGTCAAATACTCACTCTTCTAGCAACTGAAGTCACCATTTCTTGATTTTCTTCATCTCTAAAATCAAGTGTTGACCTAGATGATTTCTAATCTGTGAGTCCACAAAGGTCTATGGAAAGTCCCAAATCATGAGCATTATTTGTTGGCAAACCCCTACTTGTGTATCTGATTTACTTTTCTTTTTAATGCCAGTCTGCCAGGTACTGTGGCCTCTGGTGTTCCCAGCTTACTCTATTCCTCCTCCTTGGGAAGACTCCTGTGCTCCATCTAGACCTCTCTGAGTCCTTCGCTTTGCCTTCCACAAATAACATCTTTTCTTGTGCCACTTCGAGTGCTTGGTGAATATAGATAGATACACATATGTTTAGCACATAGTATGTTCAATGAATATCTTTAATGAAAACAGGTTGTCATAAGTGTTACTGCATTAATAAATTACCAGCCTTACTAACACACTTGCATTCTTTAATGGCTGATACAACAATGACTTCAATCGTAACAGTAACTCTATTGTGGGATTTGCAGTGGGTATCTTTCATGACCTTCAAATTCAGCCTCTTAAACTATAGGTAAAAGGAAGCCCTTCTAATTATGCAGTCATAAAAACCCATACCCAGAAAATGATACTAATGTAATATTTTATGAGCTGTTAAGTTCTACGGGGCAAGGGTTTTATCTTATCTTCACATGTCCTAATGCCTAGCACACAGTCAGAATTTAATTGGTGTGGGATAAATGCTGTCACCCAGTGCCCCAGAATTGTCAACCCATAAGGTGAATATATATAAGCAGCATCAACATTTTTATGATCCTATCATTCATTCATCCAGTAAAAACGTGCAAGACAGTGTTGTAGTACTCAAGATATAAAGGTGAATAAGATAGACAAAATGCTATTTTTATAAAGCTTATATTCCACTGGAGAGACAGGAAGTGAATTAATAAATACAATGTTAGAAAGTGATGTGTGCTACAAAGAACATCATTCAGGGGAGAGGAAGTAGAGAAAGATAGGAATAGTGTTGGTTTAGGAAGGGTGTCCAAAGGTTACCTCTAATGAGGGGATTTTGAGCAGATACTCTTTATCTGGTCCTCACTGCACAAAGCAGGAAAGTTTGCATTGTCACATTTCATATCAGAAGCTCTACAAAAGCAGGAGCTACATTCGAGTTAGACAATATCTGAATTACTCCAAATTCCAGTCTACTGATTCTTTTGTAATTACTGATAAAAAGTGTCAAAACGAGATGTATTATAGTTACAGAAAGAATAAAACTTGTTCTCAGAGAAATTTAGGATGAAAGAAGCAATGAAAGTGGTGTCAAAAAGGTAATGATCCTTTGCAGCAACATGCTGATTGCAGCTTTGCTCTGCTGGGGAGGGTAGTCTGGGATGCCGCTCAGGCAGTGGAACCCCGGACATGAGGGTTCTCAAGGCCTTGCTGCCTCAGGACATTCACTAAAGATGCAAATACATGTTCTTCCCTCATTATTATTCATGATCGCCCCCAACAGACTCTTATAAAGCAAAACATCATTCACTAAGCTCAGTATCCATGAACTTAAAATATGGTTCTTCACTCATGTGTCACTAATTACCACTGAACTAACTAAAATGTATTTATAAACCATTATCCCACTGAGGTTACCTCAGGCCATTTTTAGGAGATACTTTTGTGGGAAGTGATGCTGTCAAAAAATTTTAAAGAGGAACTTGAAAACCAAGTAATGGGTATTTTTGCCTTTCACATTAAAATGTCACAGAAAATCTTGAAGGTTAAGAAAACCAACACTTGGGTGTCAAACATATGTTTTAATGGTTTTATTTATGAAAAAATACAAACCTCATTTGAAAATACTACAGAACATGAAGATTCTGGGTTTATAACCCATAGGATTCACTGCAACTCTCGATCTTGTTTGTTTATTCTGAGAGAGAGAGAGAGAGAGAGAGAGAGAGAGAGAGAGAGAGCGCGCGCAAGAGAATCCCAAACAGGCTTCATGTCATCACAGAACCCAACACAGGGCTCCATCTCACAGAATGTGAGGTCATGACCTCATGAAAGAGGAGGCGCCTGGACAGCTCAGTCGGTTAAGCATCAGACTCTTGGTTTCGGCTCAGGTCATGATCTTGTGGTCTCGTGAGTTCAGGCCCTGTCTTGGCCTCTGTGCTGGCAGCACCGAGCCTGCTTAGGGTTCTCTCTTTCCCGCTATCTGCCCCTTCCCCACTTACGCTGTCTCTATCTCAAAATAAATAAGTAAACATAAAAAAAAAATGAGGCAGAACTACTTGGCATCATAATGAGCATTCAGAATACATTCTGTTGCACTGATATCTCTGAAAAGATGCTATAGCAAAATGGTTTATGATAAGGTTCCATTGTATTAAACAAATTGATTCCATAGATGTATACATAGGCAAAAGCACAGAGGGAAATGGAAAAAACCTAGAGCTATTAGCTACATAATTAATGTCAAATAAAAATCTAGTTAATTATCTAGTTTTTTTTTAAATAAAAGAAACTGCAAAGATGAAGTCAAGCTTTCGCTTTTTGCAGATGACATGATATTATACATGGAAAATCCGATAGACTCCACCAAAAGTCTGCTAGAACTGATACAGGAATTCAGCAAAGTTGCAGGATACAAAATCAATGTACAGAAATCAGTTGCATTCTTATACACTAACAATGAAGCAACAGAAAGACAAATAAAGAAACTGATCCCATTCACAATTGCACCAAGAAGCATAAAATACCTAGGAATAAATCTAACCAAAGATGTAAAGGATCTGTATGCTGAAAACTATAGAAAGCTTATGAAGGAAATTGAAGAAGATTTAAAGAAATGGAAAGACATTCCCTGCTCATGGATTGGAAAAATAAATATTGTCAAAATGTCAATACTACCCAAAGCTATCTACACATTCAATGCAATCCCAATCAAAATTGCACCAGCATTCTTCTCGAAACTAGAACAAGCAATCCTAAAATTCATATGGAACCACAAAAGGCCCCGAATAGCCAAAGGAATTTTGAAGAAGAAGACCAAAGCAGGAGGCATCACCATCCCAGACTTTAGCCTCTACTACAAAGCTGTCATCATCAAGACAGCATGGTATTGGCACCAAAACAGACACATAGACCAATGGAATAGAATAGAAACCCCAGAACTAGACCCACAAACGTATGGCCAACTCATCTTTGACAAAGCAGGAAAGAACATCCAATGGAAAAAAGACAGCCTCTTTAACAAATGGTGCTGGGAGAACTGGACAGCAACATGCAGAAGGTTGAAACTAGACCACTTTCTCACACCATTCACAAAAATAAACTCAAAATGGATAAAGGACCTAAATGTGAGACAGGAAACCATCAAAACCTTAGAGGAGAAAGCAGGAAAAGACCTCTCTGACCTCAGCTGTAGCAATCTCTTACTCGACACATCCCCAAAGGCAAGGGAATTAAAAGCAAAAGTGAATTACTGGGACCTTATGAAGATAAAAAGCTTCTGCACAGCAAAGGAAACAACCAACAAAACTAAAAGGCAACCAACGGAATGGGAAAAGATATTCGCAAATGACATATCGGACAAAGGGCTAGTATCCAAAATCTATAAAGAGCTCACCAAACTCCACACCCGAAAAACAAATAACCCAGTGAAGAAATGGGCAGAAAACATGAATAGACACTTCTCTAAAGAAGACATCCGGATGGCCAACAGGCACATGAAAAGATGTTCAGTGTTGCTCCTTATCAGGGAAATACAAATCAAAACCACACTCAGGTATCACCTCAGACCAGTCAGAGTGGCCAAAATGAACAAATCAGGAGACTATAGATGCTGGAGAGGCTGTGGAGAAACGGGAACCCTCTTGCACTGTTGGTGGGAATGCAAACTGGTGCAGCCACTCTGGAAAGCAGTGTGGAGGTTCCTCAGAAAATTAAAAATAGGCCTACCCTATGACCCAGCAATAGCACTGCTAGGAATTTATCCAAGGGATACAGGAGCACTGATGCATAGGGCCACTTGTACCCCAATGTTCATAGCAGCACTCTCAACAATAGCCAAATTATGGAAAGAGACTAAATGTCCATCAACTGATGAATGGATAAAGAAATTGTGGTTTATATACACAATGGAGTACTACGCGGCAATGAGAAAAAATGAAATAAGGCCTTTTGTAACAACGTGGATGGAACTGGAGAGTGTGATGCTAAGTGAAATAAGCCATACAGAGAAAGACAGATACCGTATGGTTTCACTCTTATGTGGATCCTGAGAAACTCAACAGAAACCCATGGAGAAGAGGAAGGAAAAAAAAAAAAGAGGTTAGAATGGGAGACAGCCAAAGCATAAGAGACTGTTAAAAACTGAGAACTGAGGGTTGATGGGGGGTGGGAGGGAGAGGAGGGTGGATGATGGGTATTGAGGAGGGCACCTTTTGGGATGAGCACTGGGTGTTGTATGGAAACCAATTTGTCAATAAATTTCATATAAAAAATAAAAAAACAGATGAAAAAATAAATAAGTAAATAAATAAATAAAAGAAACTATTTAACTGAATTAGACATTATATGTATTCTATCACATGTAATATAGATAAAATAACTCGTCTAGAATTGGGATTGTCTGTGTGTGTGTATATATACATGCACATGTGCACATGAGCTATATTTGGTGCATATACATATGCATACACCGTACATGTTAGGTTTCTTAGGCATGTGTGTGTTTTAATGAATGAAATTGTGGTGCACAGTGGTTAATGACCGTATGATACCATTGCAGAGATTAAACAAAGTCTTTTGATCTTTGTTCCTAGCTTTGTATTACTCCTCCACATTCAATATATAATAGCTTAAAAAACACTAGAAGTAGCAATAAGTGTTGATTTCACTCTTAAAAGGATGACCAAGACTATTCCTAGGATAGCATCACTTTAATTCACTTGTAAATCCCAAGTACACCTCAAGCTCACAAAACTTCATCATGATTCCTTATCTGTATACAATACTCTGGGCATTTGTAAGGAAAAATGACCCACAAATGAGACAACAAAGGGCTATGCTCACTTTGGAACAAAATGGCTACAAGTAGCTAATGATTAAGAATATGCAGAATACTTATATATGCACTATTCGGGCTCTAAGATTCTCGTCTTGGGAAATTTTATTGAGGATTTGAGGATTTTCAATGAAAAAGGCAGCAGCAAAAGTGTAGATGTAAATTGGGGCTAGGGGAATAATTCAAGTGAATGAAAGGTTTCATGAACTAGGCACAGGCACATAACTAAAACAGAAATAGAAAAGATTGTATTTGCTGTATTAGTCTAACTATTGAAAGAATATAAATCTGGCAAAAGTATTTACACTTCTAGAAGATTTGACAGAGAAGTATTGGGCTTAAAGTCAGAATTGAAGCACAGGAAAATACATACCACCAGAGATACTTAATGTAACAATAAACTAAGCCAAAGGTAGGTCTAGAATTTCAACTACCAAGACAAGTAAGTGCTCATTGACTCCAGTATTAATTTTGAATTCTGATCACTTAGGTGTCCTTTATGGAATATTAAAACAATTATGATATTTAACTGAGCTACTGGCAGATTCCAGGCAATCTTTCATGTCCTTTAAAAATATCTCTAGTTAGCAACAGTAATTCCGTGGGTAAGTTTTCGTTGTGTGTGTTTGTTTGGGTGTTTTGATTTGGTTTGGTTTGTTTTGGTGAGTCAGACGACCAAAATTCCAATCCTGTTTGTGCAGTTTCATAGGTATGTGATGTTGATTACAATATTGCTACCTACCTTAAAGGTATCTTATAAGGAGGAAATGGAACAGTAGGGTCCTTAACACATTGCAAGGAGAATAAACCTAATAAAAGGATTTCTAGGGGTGCCTGGGTGGCTCATCTGACTTGATTCAGCTCAGGTCATGATCTTGTGCTTCATGAGTTGTAGCCCCCACTTCAGGCTCTGCAGAGCCTGCTTGGGATTCTCTCTCTCCCTCTCTCTCTGCCCCTCCTACCCCACTCTCTCTCTCTCTCCCTTTCAAATAATAAATAAACTTTAAAAAATAAAAACCATAAAAATGAAAGGATTCCTAAGTGGTCACTTTGTTCATCAATTTATAAGGTAGTAATTATTATCTCCTGTTGACAATTTAGCTAGTAAGAGATATATCTGAAAATTAGAACTAAATTTGTTTGACAAATAAACCCACAAATAACAAGTTTTAAAAAAATACATGATACTACATAATTAAAGGATTTTTCTGCCTATGACCCTAATGTCAATTGCATTTGCTTATTAACAAAGTTTTAATTCATCTTTATATTTTTAATTTTTTTATGTTTATTTTTCAGAGAGAGAGACAGAGTACAAGCAGGGGAGGGGCAGAGAGAGAGGAAGACACAGAATCCAAAGCAGGCTCCAGGCTCTAAGCTGTCAGCACAGAGCCCTACATGGGGCTCTAACCCACAAACTGTGAGATCATGACTTGAGCTGAAGTCAGACACTTAACTGACTGAGCCACCCAGGCACCCCAATTCATCTTTATCTTTTTACTCTATAGAAAAATTGAAGTAACAAAATGGCAAATAAACAATTTTGAAAGTACACTGGAGGGAAAGCACTTTAAGAAAATGTTAATTAATCTTATTAATAGAAGTACATTTTAATACAAGCAAATCAACACTGAAAAGTAAATTTATATGCAAAACTTAGGGCATTTAAAGGCAGACATTTTTACTGGAATAATCAAACGAGTTAAATGATTTGCAATTTTTGCAATACATGAAGCATATAATCTTTTTTCAAAAAAATGTCAGTTTTTTGAAGTGCCTGGGTGGCTCAGTTGATTAAGCATGGACTTTGGCTCCTGTCATGATCTCCCAGTCTGTGAGTTCCAGCCCCAAGTCAGGTTCTGTGCTGACAGCTCAGAGCCTGGAGCCTGCTTCCGTTCTGTGTCTCCCTCTCTGTCCCTCCCTTGCTTACACTCTAGATATTTCTCTTAAAAATCAACATTAAAAAAATTAAAAACAAACTTTGTCAGTTTTTCCATGTCTGTAAAACACACCATTTAAATTTCTTCATGTAATTTAAAAGGTGTGTTGTCCTAGAAACAGCTGTTAAATAGTTTTTATTTTTAAAGACTATTTATTCCACTATGGCAAAACACTTTAGGATGGAGGTACAAAATCTTTGAAACTTGAATAAAGGCTATATTTTCCCCAGAGGTTTATTCTTTTATACTACATTGGGTGATTCCAAGTAGGACATTTTCTAGTGAATATGATTTTCCACTTTGATCAGTTCTGGCAGAACATGATAGAAGAGCACAGAGCAATATGTGAATCAAATTTTTTTAATTTAGTCAAGTAGGCATTTCCTCAGGCACGAATTAATGTAAATCAAGCATTGCTAGAACTCTGACCTTTGAAATTATACTTGCATAGTCAGATTTCCCTAACAAAGTGCATGTTTACAGTATCTTTTATTTAAATCAATATCCTTTATGCATGAGCAGATAAAGGAAAAGGGAAAGGCCAACAGCAAATAAAGAGAACCCAAGTGATTGAACTCAGCACAGTGGAATAATGAGCCAACCTTTCCCCAGTGTCCAAGTCACTCTGTGATATTTAGCTAGGCACTTACAGAAGTGTATTAGCTCTTCAGGTCATTAAGATGCCATTTTGTGCACTTCCATAGTCAACTTATTCTCTGAGGCATCCACGTTGCTATTGGGGAATGACTGCAGCAGTGGGGTGAATAAACTGCATGATTAATTTATGGCTTGATGACAATGTTAGTTAAGGGGTAGACTTGATTTTCAGAAAGGGAGTAGTTATCAGATGTGTGGAATTGAAATGAACTGAAGCACTGAGTTGATAGTAGGGAATGAAAAAAATCTTTTCAGTATTCCTCAAACATAATAGCAGATCCCTGCACTAGATCAATGTGTGCAGCAATTCTTTGGGTACCACTAATAAAGATGCTAGTGAAATACTAAATTCTTGGCAGCTTTAACCGCAAATCAAAAAGATGACACACCTGCCACCTGTAGTT
This sequence comes from Prionailurus bengalensis, assembly GCF_016509475.1. Lineage (NCBI taxonomy): Eukaryota > Metazoa > Chordata > Mammalia > Carnivora > Felidae > Prionailurus > Prionailurus bengalensis. Next base: position 147,874,535 of record NC_057343.1, on the reverse strand, counting down.
AAGAAAAAAAATCTTGGAATGATCACATTTTATCCATTTTTAAGTATGACACTGTATAGTTTGGATCAATTGAGGAACAAATTCCAGTCCACTGGGGACCTCTACTTTGTACTAACCTATCAACAATAGTTCCTTAAAAAAAAAAAAAAGGTTGGTTGGTATAGGAAAATGGCCTGATGAGAGGGAAAAATTGCATGTCAGGGGCATGCCTGTGTCCTGTGTTGTGTCCTGTGTTGTGAAGTAGACCTTCTCAGGTCTACATGTTAGAGCTATCAAAGCTTGGGAATCCATTCCTATGGTCCCTCTTCAGATTTTTCCTAATAAAACATGCTGTTGAGCAAATTATCTGGTTCACAAACTATTGCAATTTACCAGTTTGGGGCATTGTTTTTTCTTTGTACTATTTATCTAATCATTAAGTCATTAAATCTAGTCCAAGAAAACTTTTCTGAATTTTTATGAAACTCCTCCAGAATAAAAAGTACCTGTTGGTGAAGTGATGTCAATGAGACCATAAGAATTTTAAGGGAAGTCCTTAGTGCTATAGATTTGACATGAATAAATATAAACATATTGTACTCGTTCATTGTGTATGGGAGATGAATGCGTCTTAATGATAGCATTGTAGATGCTGGAGACAGATCCTCACCAAAAAATTAATCATAATAGTAAAAACTTTCATTACCTTTACTGTGTATCAGGCATGTTCTAAGCACTCTGTGTTACTTTATCTTCTCACTCCTAAAGGCAAGGTTTTATTACCTCTATTTTGCAGATGAGAAAAGTGACACGTAGAAAAGCTAAGTGATTCATCAGATGTTGTATGACTCGTAAAGAACAGACTCGGGAAACAAACTCACAGAGCACGTTATCAAGTCCAGGCTCCTGGCCACTGTACTATGGCCCTCTCAATGTCATTGTGGTACTCTTGACGTTATACCTCATGAGTTTTTATATCAACATGCTACAATTCAGTGCTTTTAAAATGTATTCACATATCATGGCACACACAACAAATTACAGCATTTGGCCTGCAGACTTGAAGGAAAGTATGAGGCTGTTTGCGGCCAGAGGTCTCTTTGTTCTGGCTGCTCTGGGGATTGAAGGAATCGGTATCTCAGCACAGTTGTATGGCATTTTAGCGACACAAATGTGCCTTAGCCCAATGGTCAAGAAGCTCTCATGTAATTCCCTGTAACCAGCTACTGTAGATAGATCTTTCCAAGGAAGAAGCAGATTCTGAAATACTCCCTTTAAATTGTTACCAATTTTAGAATTACGAGCTAACATATGAAGAAGGAGGGGGTAGAAGCATGAACAGGAGTTCATGCATAGATACGATTAAAAAGTAAGTTACGGGTTAACTTTGTTACTTTGATGCAGAATATCGTCTTAAGCAACTCACAGACGTGTTTGTGAAGACCCTGAAAGTGGGAACTTCTTTACATGTACACATGAAGTGCATATTACATTCATTCCTCATAACTGGGGACTTGAAAAATTGCTCTGAAATCCAAGACATTGCACATCGTATAGACCAGCTCTGATAAGTACAGTGCTGATGAGTGATCCGTGCAGTCCAGTATAAATAATTTGCAGCATTGCAGGTGGTTCACAGATGGCAGGGAAAAATCATACATGTACACAGTTAGGAATTCTTAATTTATGAAGCCCTCATAAGTGCCATTATAGAATATGTTGCCAGAGCAATATAATGTAGTGTGGCTTTTCTGCCTCCCCTACTGAGCTTCCAGATTAGTCTTTGAGGTTGCTGTAAGCCTAAAGAAAAAAAATAGGCACCTGGGTGGCTCAGTCAGTTAAGCGACCAACTGGGCTTAGGTCATGATCTTGTGACCCATGAGTTTGAGCCCCACGTCGGCATCTATGCTAACAGCTCACAGCCTGGAGCCTGCTTTGGATTCTGTATCTCCCTCTCTCTCTGCCCCTCTCCCACTCACATGCTGTCTCTCTCTCAAAAATAAATACTTAAGAAAACTTAAAGAAAAAAGCAAAGTATGTGTTAGGACAATGTACTTGTTAGTCTTTCAACATCAATTCAGAAAAACCTACACCAATGATTTATGTACTTCTTTTGAAGGGCCTATTTACAGATATCCTTATTCCTGATACAAATTTAGCATAAACAGGGACTTTGTCACCCATGAGGCAAAAGTACTGTCAAATGTCTAGGTACCCTTGAACAATATCTGTATCTCTAATTTTCCAATGTTCTAGAAAGCCCATCACCCAAAGGAAATAGAGCACTCTTGAGTGTAGGTTATAGAGGTAAATTTAACATGGGATTGTTTCCTTCACCCCTTCATATATTTAACATACTTGGCTTCTGCTGAAGAGCAGACATGTTTAAGATACAGGAAATGCAAAGAGGAATAGGGCAGAGTTCAGTCCTCAAGGAGCTTGCAGGCCAGTGGGGAGAGACATGAGAAGGACATGCATTACAAACAATGTGGTAGTTGCTGGTGAAAACAAGATGCTGGGCTTGGGGAATGTGATGGGGTGTTATGGGCACAGGGATTGTAACAACTTCTGTTTATTTCACAGTAGAGGGAACATGTGAACTGTGCCTTGATCTATGAGGAGGGGTTTCTCACGCAGACAAGAAGAGGAAAGGCATTCTAAGCACAGGGCTTAGTATAAGGAACAGTGCTACGAAAAGAAACGTGTGTTCAGCAAATGATCCACAGTTCACTGGAGATACATCATAGGATGTGCATATGACGGGGTGGGGTGGGAATGAAGACTTACTCTCAAGGGGTGAACCTGAGAGAACTCACAGGGTGCCAGGATTTGAATTGTCTTCTTTCCCCCCACCCACACAAACGATTTGATTTTGTCCCCTAGGCTGCCTTTCTCATGTTAAAAAAAAAATGCCATTATTAAATACCCTTCCTTCTACTTTCCTTACGGACTTACCTCTTAAACATCATAAATATTGACTGTCAAGTAATTCAACTATTAATCTTGGCAAATATTACTGTCTCAGTAATAGCATTCTATTTATCCCAGGCTCCCAGCTCAGTACTGAATTGTGTAAATCCCTCTGGTGTTTTCCAGGAGTTTTACATTCTTGCTGTACCTGCAGCCAGTATTATGGACCTGCTAGTACTCCCTCAGAAGCCAGAGATTCGGCCACATTGTGTAGAACCAGTTTTATCAAAGGTACATTACACTGGATAAATCTAAGACTAGAAAAACATCAGTTCTGAAGTATATAGGATAAAATAAAGAATTTTACAGTCCTGGGTACAACTCCCTAAACTGATCCTGAGCTTTCCGCTTCAAAACAGTCATTCTTAACCTATTCTCCTACCTCTGCAAGCTACTGTGGGTGTTCTCTTTGGGACCATAAAGGTTACATTTCCTGAATTGATCAAAGCATTTTTCTGGATCTCCTCTTTTATGAGTGCAAACATGTATAAATTTTAAAATTCTAGGTCAAGAATTTGTCAAAACAGTACTCTTACTCAGACTCGTGTGTGAATTCAAAGAAAGAAAAATAAAATTACATAGATTCATTAAAACTATTCAGCACACTGTAATTATAGGATTACTCAAGAGCTTCCTTCTAACAGCTGCAAGTCTTTAAAATTAATCCACACACATATTTGCACACGACTTCACATGCTTGCTTGCATACACACGCACATGCGCGCACACACACACACACACACACACACTCCTTGCTTATTAACACCTCTTTCAGAAATGTAGAAATGACAAAGTTTGGGAAATTGAAATCCATAAGAAGCAGAGAATTTGCAAAAAGATAAGGAGCAGAGATGTTTCCACACCACCCTCATGGATGTCTATGGAAATAAAACATAATAAAATGGAAAAAAACATCTACCAACCTGAAACTATAAAGGGTGCCATTAAAATTCAGAAGCTTTGGGGCGCCTGGGTGGCGCAGTCGGTTAAGCGTCCGACTTCAGCCGGGTCACCATCTCGCGGTCCGTGAGTTCGAGCCCCGCGTCAGGCTCTGGGCTGATGGCTCAGAGCCTGGAGCCTGTTTCCGATTCTGTGTCTCCCTCTCTCTCTGCCCCTCCCCCATTCATGCTCTGTCTCTCTCTGTCCCAAAAATAAATAAACGTTGAAAAAAAAATCAGAAGCTTTGAAGAATTTCTTCAAGATGGAGTGTAGAGAAGACTGTAAGAAGCACAGAGACCTGCAAAAATCATGTCTAGGAAATAAGGATGGGAGAATTTAAAAATAACTCACATAGTTCCATTTATGCAGGATTGGGGTGCAGGAAGAAAAAGGAGATCAGCGTAAACCAGATGGCCACACCAAGCAGAATGTCAAAGTTCATAAGGTTTATATCCCAGAGTAGATAGCCAGAAGGAAGAAATATCAATACATAGATATTTCCTTGAAGAATAGATTCTATCCCAAAGAGAAAACCTAAGTCATCAGACTTTCCTATTGAGTGAGCTGCTACAAAAAGCTATCATCATGGTTGGCAGTTATGTGACTGGCATATTTGATAATCAGAGATTACTTTTTAATCTCTTTCCCCTATATGAAAAAAATAACAGTAATCAGGTACTAATCATAATTTTACTTATTTTTTAGTTCTAAAGCCATTATCACTTGAAAGAATAGATTCTATTTTAAAAATATTGTTTAGTGGCACCTGGGTGGCTCAGTCAGTTGAGCATCCAACTCTTCCTTTCATTTCAGGTTGTGATCACAGGGTCCTGGGATCGAGCCCCGTATTTGAACTCCGTGAGTAGCATGGAGACTGTTTGAGATTATCTCTCTCTCTATATCTGCTCCTCTCATCCACTTGTGTGTTCCTCTCTCTCTCTCTCTCTCTCTCTCTCTCTCTCTCTCTCTCTCTCTATATATATATATATATATATGTATGTATGTATATATATATGTATACACATATATATATACACATACATATACACATATATATATTTAAATACAATAAAATATTTTATGTATAAATGAAAATTTGCGTTTACCAATCCAAAACAATGCACTTGTGATTCACATTTTGTTCACTGCCTTAAATTTTAAGCACAAATAAAACTGCCATGTAGAAAGACACACTTGAAATAAATACAGGTCTGTTTGTAAATCTTTATATTCCCTGTTTTAATGCAGAACTATGTAGAACTACCTGGACTGGGGACACAATCTGTACCCTAAAAGAGCATTATTCTATTTGTTAGAAAACAGTGATAACAAAAAGCAAACTGACTTTTAGTTGGTTTTATTATTGTTTTTCTTTTGTTTTGTTTTTGATTGTTTTTTTTACACCTTATTTTTTAAATATTTTGAAATTTTTATTTTTTTTCCTATTTTAACCATGGTTATTTTTTTAAATTTACATCCAATTTAGCATACAGTGCAACAATGATTTCAGGAGTAGATTGCTTAATGCCCCTTACCCATTTAGACCATCCACCCTCCCACAACCCCTCCAGCAACCTTCTGTTTATGCTCTATATTTAAGAGTCTCTTCTTTTTTGTCCCCCTGCTTATTTGTATATTATTTTTGCTTCCCTTCCTTTATGTTCATCTGTTTTGTCTCTTAAAGTCCTCATATGAATGAAGTCATATGATATTTGTCTTTCCCTGAGTAATTTTGCTTAGCATAGTATCCTCCAATTCCATCCACATAGTTGCAAATGGCAAGATTTCATTCTTTTTGATTGTTGAGTAATACTCCATTGTGTGTGTGTGTGTGTGTGTGTGTGTGTGTGTGTGTGTGTACACACCACATCTTCTTTATCCATTCATCTATCAATGGATATTTGGGCTCTTTCCATACTTTGGCTATTGTTGATAGCACTGCTGTAAACATTGGGTGCATGTGCCCTTCGAAACAGCACACCTGTATCCCTTGGATAAATGCCTAGTAGTGCAATTGCTGGGTGGTGGGGTAGTTCTATTTTTAATTTTTGGAGGAACCTCCATACTGTTTTCCAGACTGGCTGCACTAGCTTGCATTGCCACCAACAGTGCAAAAGAGAACCTCTTTCTCCATATCCTTGCCAACATCTGTTGTTGCCTGAGTTGTTAACGTTAGCCATTCTGACAGGTGTGAGGTGGTACCGCCTTGTGGTTTCAATTTATATTTCCCTGATGATGAGTCATATTGAGCATTTTTTCATGTGTCCGTTGGCCATCTGGATGTCTTCTTTGGAGAAGGGTCTATTCATGTCTTTTGCCCATTTCTTCACTGCATGATTTGTTTTTTGGGTGTTGAGTTTGATAAGTTCTTTATAGATTGTGAATACTAACCCTTTTTCTGATATATTATTTGCAAATATCTTCTCCTATTCTGTCGGTTGCCTTTTAGTTTTGGCAATTATTTGCTTTGCTGTGCGGAAGGTTTTTTGTTTGTTAGTTTTGTTTTTTGATTTTTTTTTTTTTGATGAGATCCCAGTAGTTCATTTTGCTTTTGTTTCCCTTGTTTCCAGTGATATGTTGAGTAAGTAGTTGCTGCAGCCAAGGTCAATAAGGTTTTTCCTTGCTTTCTTCTCGAGAATTTTGATGGATTCACGTCTTTCATTTAGGTCTTTCATCCATTTTGAGTTTATTTTTGTGTATGGTGTAAGAATGTGGTCCAGGTTTATTTTTATGCATGTCGCTGTCCAGTTTTCCCAGCACCACTTGCTGAAGAGACTGTCTTTATTCCATTGGATGTTCTTTCCTGCTTTGTCAAAGATTAGTTGGCCATACGTTTGTGGGTCCATTTTTGGGTTCTCTATTCTGTTCCATTGATCTGAGTGCCTGTTTTTGTGCCAGTACCATACTGTCTTGATGATTACAGCTTTGTAATACAGCTTGAAGTCTGAGATTGTGATGCCTCCAGCTTTGGTTTTCTTTTTCAGGATTGCTTTGGCTATTTGGGGTCTTGTCTGGTTCCATACAAATTTTAGGATTGTTTGTTCTAGCTCTGTCAAGAATGCTGGTGCTATTTTATTGGCATTGCATTGAATACATAGATTGCTTTGGGTAGTATTGACATTTTAACAATATCTGTTCTTCCAATCCAGGAGCATGGAATATTTTTCCATTTTTTTGTGTGTGTGTCTTCTTCAATTTCTTTCATAAGCTTTCTATAGTTTTCAGTCTATAGGTTTTTCACCTCTTTGGTAAGATATATTACTAGGTGATTCATAGTTTTGGGCGCAATTGTGAATGGGATCGACTCGATTTCTCTTTCTGTTGCTTCATTATTGGTTTATAGGAATGCAACCCATTTCTGTGCATTGATTGTGTATTCTGTGACTTTGCTGAATTCAAGGATCACTTCTCAGAGTTTTTCATGGAATCTCTTGGGTTTTCCATATAGAGTATCATGTCCTCTTTGAAGAGTGAAAGTTTGACCTCCTCCTGAATGATTTGGATGCGTTTTATTTCTTTGTATTGTCTGATTGCTGAGGCTAAGACTTCCAATACTATGCTGATTAACAGTGGTGAGAGTGGACATCCCTGTCTTGTTCTTGACCTTAGGGGGAAAGCTTTCAGTTTTTCCCCATTGAGGATAATATTAGCAGTGGGTCTTTGATATGTGGCTTTTATGATCTAGAGGTGTGATCCTTCTATCCCTACTTTCTTGAGGGTTTTTATCAAGAAAGGATGCTGTATTTTGTCAAATGCTTTCTCTGCATCTATTGAGAGGATCATGTGGTTCTTATCCTTTCTTTTATTGATGTGATGAATTACATTGATTGTTTTGGGGATATTGAACCAGCCCTGCATCCCAGGTATAGAGCCCACTTGGTAGTGGTGAATAATTTTTTTAATATATGTTGGATCTGGTTGGCTAATAGCTTGTGAGGATTTTTGCACCCATGTACATCAGGGAAATTGGTCTATCGTTCTCCTTTTTAGTGGGACTTTGTTGGTTTTGGAATCAAGGTAATGTTTCATAGAAAGAGTTGGAAGTTTTTCCTTCCATTTTTTTTTTTTTTGAAACAGCTTCAAGAGAGAATAGGTGTTAATTCTTCAAATGTTTGGTAGAATTCCCATGGAAAGCCATCTGACCCTGGACTCGTTTTTTGGGAGATTTTTGATTACTAATTTTATTTCTTTACTGGCTATGGGGGCTTTATTATTGTTTTTAAAGTCTGTATAGATAATGTATCTCCTACTTATCTGTACTCTGAGCCCTGATATTGAGAGTGAACAGTAGACTGAATTCTGCATATTTTAATATAATAAAAGATAAATTCAAATAACCCAGAATTCAGAAAAGAAATACAAAAAGGCGAAAATAATGTAAGGAACTATATTCGATATAGAAGAAAGAGAAAATCCAACCTATCATAGACATCACAGGGAAAAGGAAAATAATTTATAAGAAATCACAAAATCAATAATAAGTGAAAAAAAATTAATGTTAATCTGAAGAAAGACCTGAATTTTTATCAAAGGAATTTGGCATATATAAGATGTAAATAATGAAAAGAGATAATATTATAACATATCCTAGATATGACTGTTAAATTTTACAACAGATGTAGGAGAAATTCAACTACTATATAGGAAAGCAGATAACTTATAAAGGAACAAAATTCACATTGCATCTGGATATCTCCTTCTTAACCTCAACACCAAAAAATAATCAGGCAATATTTACAGTTGTAAAAAGTGAACCACAGCTAAAAATGTAACCCCAAATTTATCCATCCTCGATTTTGTTCTTGTGACAAAGCTATAAAAAGACATTATCAGGCATTCAAGTGGTAAAAAATAGACATCTACTTATGTATTCTTTCTGAAAACTACTTGGCATTGTACTCTAAATCAAAAAGGATCAACAGAATTCAAACTGAGGAAGAAAGGATAGTAACTGTTAATTATATAAGTTGAGAAGCAATAGGGGAGAGGAGATTGAAAGTAAAGGCTAAATGTTCATTTAACATACTTCTAACTACCACTTCACTCCTCACAATGAGGATTAAAGAAAGGTAGTAAGTTGAAATAATTGAAATTCCTCAAGTATAACCACTAGTTAAAAAAACAAATAAATAAAATAAAGTGCATATAACTTGGAAATCATGGAAGCAAGAGAACACTTCAGATTAAAGAAAAAAATAGGCCCAAAAACGTATGAATGGAAAGTTAGGAATAAGAAATAAGAAACTTACAAACAAAATGATGTGATGCTAATAACACCAAATACATCAGATACAATAATAACAAGATTATGCTTCTTGTTGAAAAGCAGTTTGTCAGGTTAGGTTCAACAGTAAAATTCTAAACAGGTAATTCAGATGTCAAAGGAGATTATATTCTTCTATGACATTTAAAAAAACCACGCATTGTAGTATCTCAAATTTTATGAGCTCAATGTGCTGTGGTGGTGTATACTTAAAGTTCTTGCTGGACCCAAGTTCTTTTAGTATCTGAACTCTAAACCTTGCTTGTATCTGACCTTCTATGTCTCCAGCTCTTCCTCCTGCCCCTCTCCTGTGTTTCCCCATGTCCGACTCCCTAGACAGGAAATGCTGGGCGTTGCAGATAACACTGAAGCTCTGGGACCATGGAAATGTGCTTTCACCCTATGGTGTGTCCTTTCCTCCTTAAGACTCCTTGTGGATCTCCAGCCCTCTCATATTGCCAAGAACCCCTCACCACTGTGCTTACAGGTTACTCAGCAACCCCTCCCCCTTTATTAAGCTGAGCAGTTTATCTAGCTTTTGAACCACAAATAGTCTTCTGTCTTGCCTTTGCTTTTCCGAAGTCTTATTAATATCACGACCCAAACAGCCCTTCTCCTCTGAGTCTCACCTTTTAACAGCCTGGAAGAATGGGCTTTGAAATTTCACTATTCATTTTCCCTCTTGTATGATCCTATGTAAATGCAAGGGAGCTAGAGATTTTACTTTCTTAAATATAAATTAGGCCATCACTTGTTCCCATACCCTCCCTCAATTTCTCAAGACAGATGCTATTTTAGGCTATTTGGATTTTAAATTAAACTATTATAAATTAAACTATTTTAAATTAAATTACTATAAAAATGCTATTTACCTAAGAAGTATCCAAAATAAAATTTAGGTTAAAGATATAAAAGAATGAGTAAAGACTTATCAAGGAAATACAAACAAAAAGGAAGCAGTGACAGTCAATAGGATACAAGAAAAATCCAAAGAAAATATTAAATGAGATAGAAATTATTTTTTTGCTAATAAGTACAATTCTCAATAAATTTACAATAATCACTAAACTTTATGTGTCACGTAATAAAATACCAACATAACTACAGTTAGGCTGTCAGAAATAAAAGAAACTCACAAAACACAATTATGGGAAAATCTAATATGTCTTTGTTACATTTCTCTGGATTTTTAAAAAAATAGAAAAGTTATTAGGCAATGTATTCCAACTCATAAAAAAATAAATAGGAATCAAAAGAGCAAGACTAAAAGTAATTGTTAATAAACTATGAAGTGGTAGGGGAAAGCAGAGATAAAATACAGAAAATTGGAAAACAGAATTAACAATAGTAATCCCCCTCAAAAAACCTCTATATTCTTTTATGGTTCATGAAGTACTTACAGGAAAAACCTCGCTAATTAAAAAAATAGAAGTCATTCAATGCCAACAAGACAAATTATAATACAATAAAATTAGAAACTAGTACAATTCTAATAAAAATGCTAACAGGAGGTTTTTTTGTTATTGTTTTTAATTTGTATGTGTGATTTTTCCAGTGTATCTTAGAGAATAAGGGTTGTAAAAAACTCAAATTACAAAATATTATCAAGGAGAATATACCGTACTTGATATAGAAATATAGAAGAAAAATAATTAGAGTGACACTGTCCTAAGTATAGTATAGAACCTATGGTTTATAAAACAAAGGTGCAAATTCAACCATATATATAAATTATATGTATATAGTCATATATATAGACGTCATCTTCTATATCTCATACATAAATATGGAGAGAGAAAGAAAAAGAGAGGGGCACCTTGGTGGCTTAGTCGATTAAGCATCAGACTCTTGATTTCAGCTCAGGTCATGATCTCATGTTTCAAGAGATAGAACCCTGTGTCGTGCTCTGTGCTAACAGCACGGAGCTTGCTTGGGATTCTCTGTCTCCTTCTCTTTCTGTGTCTCCCCCACTCGCATGCATGCTCTCTATCTCTAAATAAGTAAACACTTAGAAAAGAGAGAAAGTAATTGCATATCAGAAAGGAGAGCATGGAATGACTATTCAATAGAGCATATTAACTGATGGACTATTTTATGTTTCAAAATGTATTCTAATGAAGTATAACAGTAAATAGAAGAAAAATGCTAGAACAAATGTGAGGGAATATGATCCCCTGTTGATTTTAGAAAATATTAAAGCTAAATGTGATCAGCCCCATAACTAATCAAAGTAATGTAAATTACAATAACAAATTAAATACAACATCTAGTATATATCAAACTGATTAAGTGTTTTTATTTATATTTCTGGGGTTTTTTTAATTTAAATCCGAGTTAGTATATAGTGTAATAATGATTTCAGGAATACAATTTAGTGATTCATGACTTATGGGTAACACCCAGTGCTCATCCCAACAAGCACTGTCCTTAATGCCTCTTGCCCATTTAGGCCATCCCCCAACCCAATACCCCACCAGCAACCCTCAGTTTGTTCTTTTTGTGATAACCAAGTAATATTCCGTTATATATATATGTATATACATACATATATATATACACATATATACATATATATATACACACATACATACATACATACATACATACATATACATATATATATTATAATAAAAGAAAATGTGAGAGAATATGATCCCTTCTTGATTTTGGAAAAAACTAAAGCTAAATGTGATCAGCCCATAACTAATCAAAGTAATATAAATTACAACAACAAAAATTAAATACAACAACCAGTCTATATGTATGTATATATACACACACATACATATAAATATACCACATCTTTTTTATCCATTCATCAGTTGATAGACATTTGGACTCTTTCCATATTTTGGCTATTGTCAATAGTCCTCCTATAAACATTGAGGTGCAGGTGCCCCTTTGAGTCAGCATTTTTGTATCCTTTGGATAAATACCTAACCAAAGAAATAAAAACTCTATACAGTGAAAACTATAGAAACCTTATGAAAGAAATTGAAAAAGACACCAAAAAAATGGAAAAATATCCCATGCTCATGGATTGGAGAACAAATACTGTTAAAACGTTAATACTACACAAAGTGATCTACATATTCAGTGCAATGCGTATGAAAATAATACCTGCATTCTTCACAGCCAGAACAAATAATTCTAAAATTTGTATTGGACCAGAAAAGACCCCAAATAGCCAAAGTAATGTTGAAAAAGAAAACCAGAGCTGAAGTTCTCACAATTCCAGACTTTAAGCTCTTTTACAAAGCTGTGATCATCAAGACAGTATGGTACTGGCAAAACAACAGACACAGAGATCAAAGGAACAGAACAGAGAACCCAGAAATGGAACCACAAATGTCCATTAATCTTTCACAAAGCAGGAAAGAATATCCAATTGAAAAAGACAGTCTCTTCAGTAAACGGTGTTGGGAAAACTGGACAGTGACATGCAGAAGAATGAACCTGGACCACTTTCTTACACCATACACAAAAATACACTCAAAATGGATGAAAGACCTAAATGTGAGGTAGGAGAACTGTCAAAATCCTAGAGGAGAAAACAGACAACAACCTCTTTGACCTCGGCCGCAACAACTTCTTACTAGACATGTCACTGAAGGCAAGGGAAACAAAAGCAAAAATGAACTTTTGGGACCTCGTTAAGATAAAAACCTTCTGCACAGAGAAGGAAACAATCAGCAAAAATAAAAGGCGACTGATGGAATGGGGGAAGATATTTGCAAATGACCTATCAAATAAAGGGTCGGTATCCAAAATCTATGAAGTACTTAGCGAACTCAACACCCAAAATAATAATAAAAAAAAAAAAATCCAGTGAAGAAACGGGCAAAAGACATGAATAGACACTTCTCCAAAGAAGACATCCAGATGGCTAACAGACACACTAAAAGATGATCAATATCACTCATCACCAAGGAAATACAAATCAAAACTTCAAGGAGATACCACCTTACACCTGTCAGAGTGGCTAACATTAACAACTCAGGCAACAACACATGTTGGCGAGGATGTGGAGAAGGAGGATCTCTTTTGCATTGCCGGTGGGAATGCAAACTGGTGCAGCCAGTCTGGAAAACAGTATGGAGATTCCTCAATTTAAAATCAGAACTAACCTATGACCCAGAAATTGCACTACTAGGTATTTATCCAAACGGTACAAAAAAATGGGTTGTTTTAAGATAGATCCCAATATTGGCACAGCTAATGGGAAATGTTTGCTCTCTTACATGATTGATGGGATTGTCAATAGTAATAACTGTCTATAGTGAAGTTTTCTCTATTAGAATAAGCCTTAATTTTTTTTCCATACAATTGGACTCAAATAGTTCCACTTTTAAAATACCGGTAATTAGGGGCGCCTGGGTGGCTCAGCTGGTTGAGCGACCAACTTCAGCTCAAGTCATGATCTTGCAGTTGGTGACTTCGAGCCCTGCATCAAGCCTGCTTTGGAATCTGTGTCTCCCCTCTCTCTGCCCCTCCCTTGCTCATGATCTGTCTCTCTATCTCAATAATAAATAAATGTGAAAAAAATTTTAGAAAAAAAATAAAACGCAGGTAATTAGAGGTACCTGGGTGGCTCATTTGGTTGAGCTTCAGACTTGTGCTCAGGTCATGAACTCGCGATTAGTGGGTTCAAGCCCCACGTGGGTCTCTGTGCTGACAGCTTGGAGCCTGGAGCCTGCTTGGAATTCTTTGTCTCCCTCTCTACCTGCCCCTCCCCACTCTCATGCTCTCTCTCTCTCAAAAAATGAATAAACATTTAAAAAAATTTCAAATACAGGTAATTAAATATAAAAGAGAAAAATTATAAATAGTTGATTTAAATTAGACAAAAATGGGGGGTTGTGTAAACAAACTATGACATGATAGGCATATATAAAATTTATAATATAAAGGATACTGATGAGAGATAAAATGTTCAGGATTAACATTACATTCAAAAATATTTATACAATGATCCAATTTTGTCAAAGTGGGGATGGGCCTCTTTGGAGAGGAGGAATATTTTATCACTCACATTGTTTAAAATTGTAGGCAAATGGTGTTAATGAGTTATTACTAGTAAAGTTTTAATTATGGAGGTAGAAAAAAATGAGAATCCCAGAGTCTGGAACAAGACCTGCTCGCTGAGTTGACTAGTACTTTCTGAGAGGCAGCCCTGGCCCACCCTGTGCACTTACCCCCCTTCCTAATAGTGTATTCCTGGCTACTGAACTTGCATAGTCCCTGTCAAAACTGCCTAACATTCTTTTTTCTTGACTCCAAACTTTACCACCAGCAATGCCATCCTAAAATCTCGAAAGTCTATCTCTGCAAAGCAAATATGATTGACAGCAGAGGCTAGGGAGGTCCAAAGAAGAGGTGGAATGGCATGGTGCTAAATTACCAATGACAACTATTTGCCTCTTCATCCCACTGCAGATGGTTCCTGACCTGCAATAGTCTGACATGATTTTTTGACTTTATGATGGTGTGAAAGCAATAAGTATTCAGTAGAAATCATACTTTGAATTTTTATCTTTTCCTGGGTTAGTGATAATGGAGTACGATACTCTCTCATGATGCTGGGCAGGGCCAAAGAGTTGCAGCTCCCAATCAGCCAGGCAATTACAAGGGTAAAGAACCGATAGGCTTACAACCATTTCTACTTGTACAACTGTTCTGTTTTTCATGTTCTGTACAGTATTCAATAAGTCACGTGAAATCTTGAATGCTTTAATATAAAATAGGCTTTGTGTTAGATGACTTTGCCCAACTGTAGGCTAATGTGAGTGTTCTGAACACATTTAAGATAGGCTAACCTATGATGTTCAGTAGGTGGGGTATGTTAAAGCATTTTGAACTTAGAATATTTTCAACTTGTGTGGGTTTATCAGGACATGACCCCATCATAAGTTGAGAATGATCTGCATTGATCTATTGATCAGCCCTTCTACCCCCTTATTGATAAAAATAGCTTTGGGGCTCTCTTTCTTTTGAGTAGCTAGTAAACCTGGGCTTATTATACAGTAATTTCTCAAATGATAATGATTATAATCTTGAAGAAAAAATATGATTTCCAAGAAGGTAAAAGTTAGAGAAACTTCCAAAATAAACCACCTTTATGAACATTCAAACTCTGCTCCATGGTGTCAAAAAGCGATTCAGAAACACCTGCCTGCTGCATTAGAATCTACAGAGGCAGAATCTCTCCCGTTACATACACAGTGCCTCTATTTAAAGTTTGTTAACATCTCTATGTTGGTTACCATCTTGGAATTTAATTTGGGAGTCTTGCTTTATGCTCCAAAAAATCTTGGTAAGTCTCAGCAAAACTCCTGTGCCTCAGTGAAGGCTTGCTATGTTTGCCCAAAGGATGGAGACTCCATGCTACCTCCCATACTTGTCTACGTGACTGGGAGGATATAACAACACTCTTGTCTGGTTTAAGGATCTGAAGGGAAGCATATACATGCAAAAAGGTAGGAGGCTTCCAATAATAAAGTTTTGTCTCTTCTCAGTCCCCAAACTCACCTTCCCACAACTGGCTAAACCAAGACATGAAATTCAGCATATAACTAATGTATTCTAAATTTATTTTAAAATTCTTTCTGAAGTAGTTCTATTTCTCCATTATAATTATAGGATAGATGTGCATTTGCCTTAATTACTCTCTCTTCCCCTTTCAAAATATGCATTGCAAATAATTAAGACTCCTCTATTCCTAATAAAGATAAAGCAAGTATATATTCTGAGGGGAAAATGCTTTATCTTTCACTTCTGAATGTGTTTTGGTCCTTGCATTTGAATATGATCTGGAAATTCACTTCAAACTGAAGCAGTGCAGCTGAAAACTCAAACTCTTGGGAACCAGTCCTGGATCAGCCGCTGAGTAACCTGTGCACGTTGCTGCCTCTCTGTAGCCTCTTAGGGAAAACAGTGAGATCAGAGACTGAACGTAGGACCCCTTCCAGCATAACAAATCAAAGCATCTCTGAGTTTGTCTTTAAATAATAAAGTCTTGCTGTGAAGAACGGCTGTTGAGATCTCACAGCACAGCTCTACTCCAAGCTGGAAATAGCCCTTCTCACGGACTCCTAGAGAGCTCAGCTGAAAGCACACTCACATTGTTTCGTTACATGTGGAGTCCTCAGGGTGTCTCCTCTAGAAATGAAAGCTACCTACAATGTGAAAACAAACAACAACAAAAGAGATAAACCAAACGAAATAATTAAGACTCTTCTGGAAGAGATAGGTTATTCTACCATGTCATTCCCAGTCCTGTTTCTTCAGTCACTTAAAATCTGCTTGCCACTTTGTTTCTGGAAAATTCAATAAAAGATAGCTGAGTGTGTCAAGATCTAAAGCTCTAGCTGTATACAGGATTTGGGAGCTGTCTCTTGCTATTCTGACTTGACTCACAGTGAGAGAGGCCTAGGGCCAACTCTGAGAACTGCAGGCACAATTCCAGGCAATTAGTGATAGCGCTTAAGGACCACAACATCTGAGAGACTTGATTGGAGCTTTTTCTGAGTGTATGATGCTTTTTGGTTGATTAATGAGTGAATATGCCCTCATTTATTCTCTTTGAGGACGCAGCTGTGGAGAGCAAGCACATAGGCACATCCTGTCTGAGCAAAGTGCTTTTTCCTTTCAGCTGCCTCTCTGCCCCAGTCCTAAAATGGCACCTCTGGTAGACAGCCTGATGCCTGACTTCCAAAATCATTAGAGAACAAGGCTGAAGGACTCCATTTTAACTCTTATTTTGCTTAATGTCACCCCAAAGTTGGAAACATTCCAAATGTACACTTCTCAAAAGGACAACTTTGTTTCTAAATAACATGCCCATTTAACAAAATACAGTTTTCTTTGGCTGCTGTTTCAAACCCCCATCCCAAGCCTCATGCCTGTGGTCACTTGTCTTTGGATGTCTTACAAATGGCCTCCTGATTGAGGTATTTGGGAAAGTAGCTCCTGAGTCACTATGTATTAAAGTTGGGTTAAATATAATAAATTAGATGTTTCAAATTAAAATGAGTGTTTTTAAAATGCATATACCTAACAAGGTGAAGTATATCCAACGCAAGGTCAAATTTAGTTACAGGTGTGATGGAAACTGTGCATACGCTTATTGGGAAGGTCTGTAATGTTAAATGAGGAAATTCATCCTTGGACTTGAAAGGGCTTTGTTTGTAGTTTGTATTAATAGCCGCTTCTCAAAAGATTGCCAAACAGCAAATGACTTGTAAGAAGAGACAGTCTCTAGATATTGCCCATGATTAGCTGAATAGATCCTTCTGTCACCCATCAATTCCTCATTTCAAGTGACTCAGAGTTCATTGAATTTCTACAATTGGAGGGCTTTTTTAATTTTCAAAAAATAACATTGTGACTCATCTTGAGATTGCAATATTCTGCCTGAGAAGTACTCATCCATGGCTAATTTTTTTTTAAGAAAGGTACTATTAGAACTTAGATGTTACCATTTGTCTTACATGCCAAAGCAGCTTACAAAATGGCTATTAAAAATAGAATTGCCATCCACCTGTTGGGTTTAGTACATGCTACGTCACGTTTTACTTCTAATATGATTTGTTAGGCAATGTGTGGTTGTCAAATTCTAGGAAAGTAAGAGAAAGGAGATTAATGAAGCAAAACACTTATCTTTTTTAGAAGGCAATACTGAGAGTTAATCATTCTTACTACTAATATTTGTACTGTTCCACAGGGCCATGTGACCCACAAAATGGTGGCCATGTAACCTATAAAAATGGGTGTGAAAGAAAATCGTGTAAGACTTTCCAAGCAGCTATGAAATGGAAAGTAAATTTAATATAGTATTTAAAATGCCATATTGAACATGTAAACAATGCCCTTTTTGTCAAATTTTCTATTGTCTTTTGTGATCTTCTGTCATTGATTTGCTTCTAGTGCTTCGTAGGACCTAGACTTCACTGGTTTCCAATCTGAAATCTCAAACCAAGAGCTCTAGATATAAACAAGTAAAGACAAACATGCAGAGCATTGGGAAATGCAAATGCAATGATAAGGCACCTAAACAAATGCACCGTTTCGTTTGGATTCTCAAGTGTAGCCCATGTATAGCATCTTCTTATGAAGGGAAATTGCTAGGAAAGCAAAGTGCTGGGCATTACCCTAGATGAATAAATCAGAAACTTTGGGGATAGGGCTCAATGATCAGTGTTTGAGCAAGTATTCCAGGTAATCATGATGAATACTGAAATTTGAGAACCACTTATCTATAGGAAATATCTGAATTTCTTCCACTGAATAATGAAATGTTGCCTAAATCCTAGATGTGCTCAACAAAATGTGACAGTAGTAACCAGAGATAAAATTAGAGAATTAGATGTGGTAGGAGTAGCAAAGGCCTTATTATAGTCCCCCCTCCCCCAAATTGTTTATTTGCAGTGTTGATCTCAGAGTCATTACCTGTAACATTGAACTTTAGAGCAAGCTCATTGTACAGAAAACCACAACCACCCCAACAGTAAAATGACTAATGCTCATTAAGCACATACTATAAGCCAAGCATAGTTCTAAGTGTTTTACATTTATGTAAGTTAATCTTCTCAACCACCTTAACCTCATTTTACAAGTGAGGAAACTAAGACCCAGAGGGAGTAATTGTACACGGTACCACAGCTACTAAAGAAGTGGATGGCCAGTTTCCTCAGAATATCTTTCTTGTCTCTAAGTGATGATAAAATTATGAGAAAATAAAATATACATGTAAGGTTCATAATTGCTACTCTCTGGTTTTTAATATGAAACAAAGTCCATTACACAACTGCTCAAGTGTAATTCGGTAACACTAAAGACAGTAACTATAGAACAAACCAGATAATCAAAACTAAAGCTGTCATATACATATACACACACATACATATGCACATATGTATATAATACATACATTATGTATACGTACATATACATACAAATATAATACATAATACATATGTAATCTTTCTTGACATTATACATATGTATAATACAAGATACATATATAATCTTTCTTGACATGCTAAACTAGTTCTGAGACCACAGATCTAACCTCAGTACTGATGAGAGTCAGCCTTCATATATGACCCTGAAGATGGGCAGACAGACCCTGGATGGAGAGCCTGCTTCTCAGAGAGTCTGGAGCTGTTGCTGCCACCAAAGGGTCAGTAGCAAGGAGAGCATATCAAAAAGAGTGACCTGCAAGGGTGCATAGAAAGCTCACATCTGCAAATTCCCAAACCAAACAGAAGCTCATTTCTGTATTTCCTGCTTTTTCCTTCGAAATGATAGTCATTTAAATTTTGCAATTTCCCATCTCACACTTACACTTTATTTTTAGCGACTTGTTTTACATTTGGTCCTATACTATGAGATCACTAAAAGAAGCCTTTACCTCCCTCCTTCATCGATTAAACAAAAATTATAATGATAACAAAACATAATAGAAAATGAACCTGATTTCTTTACAAGTTTCCTAATCACCAGTCTCTGGGGCCAATTTAACAATGAATTATTCAAGACCTCTGACGTCTATTTCTTGGAGTAACCTGTCTAAGCATCACTAAACTGTTAACCTCCCCTGCCATCAAAGAAGTCTTAAATTACACCATATGCATCTATGTTTTCTAGTGGTGTGTTTATATTTTGTGCATTTTATACAGTGCATATACACATCACTTGTATTCTTAGCACAAGTCTGTCAGTAATAGATTTGAAATAAAAATTGACTTTTAAGATTGAAAGATAGGATCTAAAAGAATACAAAAGAGTGAATACTTTTAAAAATAGCATTACACAGTTTATCTTTTTTTTTTAATATAACTTATTGTCAAATTGGCTAACATACAGTGTGTAAAGTGTGCTCTCGGTTTTTGGGGTAGATTCCCGTGGTTCATCGCTTACATTCAACACCTAGTGGTCATCCCCTAAGTGTACTCCTCAGTGCCCATCACCCATTTTACCTTCTCCCACAGTTTCCCCATCCACCCTCAGTTTGTTCTCTGTATTTAAGAGTCTCTTGTGGTTTGCCTCCCTCCCTCTCTGTAACTAATTTTTTCCCCTTCCCTTCCCCCATGGTCCTCTGATAAGTTTCTCAAGATCCACATAGGAGTGGAAACTCATGATATCTGTCTTTCTCTGACTGACTTATTGCCCTCAGCGTAATACCTTCCATTTCCATCCATGTTGCTGCAAGTGGCATGATTTCATTCTTTCTCATTGCCAAGTAGTATTACATTGTATTTATAAACCATATCTTCTTTTTCCATCAGTTGATGGGCATTTAGGCTCTTTCCATAATTTAGCTATTGTTGAAAGTGCTTAAACATTGGGGGTACATACGCCTCTATGCATCACCACTCCTGTATCACTTGGATAAATTCCCAATAATGCTATTGCTAGGTCATAAGGTAGTTTTGTTTTTAATTTTTTGAGGAACCTCCACACTGTTTTCCAGAGTGTCTGCACCGGTGTACATTCCCACCAATAGTGCAAGAGGGTTCCCATTTCTCCACATTCTGGCCAGCATTTGTAGTTTCCTGAGTTTTTCATTTTAGCCACTCTGATCCGTGTGAGGTTTTGTTGATTGTTTGCTTTGCAGTGCAGAAGCTTTTTATCTTGATGAGGCCCCCTTAGTTCATATTTGCTTTTATTTCCCTGGCCTTTGGAGATGTGTCAAGCAAGAAACTGCTGCAGCTGAGGCCACAGGTTGTTGCCTGCTTTCTCCTCTAGGATTTTGGTGGTTTTCTTTCTCACATTTAGGTCTCTCTTCCATTTTGAGTTTATTTTTATGTATGGTGTAAGAAAGTGGTCTAGTTTCATCCTTCTGCATGTTGCTGTCTAGTTCTTCCAGCACCATTTGTTAAAGAGACTGTCTTTTTTCCATTGGACACTCTTTCCTGCTTTGTCAAAGATTAGTTGGCCATACTTTTGTGGGTCCAATTCTGGAGTCTCTAATCTATTCCATTGGTCTATGTGTCTGTTTTTGTGCAAATACCATAGTGTCTTGATGATTACAACTTTGTAGTAGAGGCTAAAATTTAGGATTGTGATGCCTCCCACTTTGCTCATCTTCTTCAATATCACTTTGGATATTCGGGGTCTTTTGTCGTTCCATACGAATTTTAGGATTGTTTGTTAGAGATTCGAGAAGAATTCTGGTGCAATTTTGATTGGGATTGCATTGAATGTGTAGATTGCTTTGGGTAGTATTGACATTTTAACAATATTTAATCTTCTAATCCATGAGCATGGAATGTTTTTCCATTTCTTTGTGTCTTCTTCAATTTCCCTCATAAGTTTTCTATAGTTTTGAGCATACAGATCTTGTGTACATCTTCAGTTAGGTTTACTCCTAGGTATTTTATGGTTCTTGGCGCAATGGTAAATGGAATCAGTTTCTTTATTTCTCTTTCTGCTGCTTCATTATTGATGTATAGAAATGCACCAGATTTCTGTACATTGATTTTGTACCCTGCGACTTTGCTGAATTCCTGTATCACTTCTAGCAGTCTTTTGGTGGAGTCTATCAGGTTTTACATGTAGAGTGTCATCTCATCTGCAAGAAGTGAAAGTTTTACTTCTTCTTTGCCAATTTTGATGTGTTTTATTTCATTTTGTTATCTGATTGCTGATGCTAGGACTTCCAACACTATATTAACAACAGTGGTGAGAGTGGACATCTTTGTCCCGTTCTTGATCTCAGAGGGAAAGCTCTCAGGTTTTCCCCATTGAGGGTAATATAGCTGTGAGCTTTTCACATATGGCTTTTATGGTGTTTAAGTATGTTCTTTCTATCCTGACTTCTTGAGGGTTTTTATTAGGAAAGGATGCTGAATTTTGTCAAAAGCTTTTTCTGCATCAATTGACAGGATCATATGGTTCTTATCCTTTCTTTTATTAATGTGATGTATCACACTGATTTACAACTATTGAACCAGCCCTGTAGCCCAGGAATAAATCCCGCTTGATCATGGTGAATAATTATTTTTTTATGCTGTTGAATTAGATTTGCTAATATCTTGTTGAGATTTTTTGCATCCATGTTCATCAGGAATATTGGCCTATGATTCTCCTTTTTTTGTGGGATCTCTGTCTGGTTTGGGAATCAAGGTAATTCTGGCTTCATAGAATGCGTCCAAAAGTTTTCCTTCTGTTTCTATTTTTTGGAACAGCTTGAGGATAGGTATTTACTCTGCTTTAAATGCCTGGTAGAATTCCCCTGAGAAGCCATCTGGCCCAGGACTCTTATTTTAGAGATTTTTGATAACTGATTGAATTTCTTCATGAGTTATGGGTCTGTTCAGATTTTTTATTTCTTCCTGTTTGAGTTTTGGTAGTGTGTGGGTGTTGAGGAATTGGTCCATTTCTTCCAAGTTGTCCAGTTTGTTGGCATATAATTTTTCATAGTATTCCCTGATAATTGCCTATATTTCTGAGGGATTGGTTGTGATAAATCCATTTTCATTCATGATTTTATCTTTTTGAGTCCTTTCTTTTGAGAACTCTGGCTAGGGTTTTATCAATTTTGTTTATTTTTTCAAGCAACCAACTTTTTGTTTCACTGATCTGTTGTACTGTTTTTTTTTGTTTTGTTTTGTTTTTTGTTTTTGGATTCTATATTGTTTATTTCTGCTCTCCTCTTTATTATTTCTCTTCTTCTGCTGGATTTGGAGTTTCTTTGTTGTTCTTCTTCTAGTTCCTTTAGTTGTGCTGTTAGATTTTGTAATCGGGATTTTTCTTGTTTGTTGAGATAGGCCTGGTTTGCAATATATTTTCCTCTCAGGACTGCCTTGGCTGCATCCCAAAGGGTTTGGGTTATTGTATTTTCATTTTCATTTGTTTCCATATATTTTTAAATTTCTTCTCTAATTGCCTGGTTGACCCATTGATTCTTAGTTTTTTTTTATTTATTTTTGAAAGAGAGAGCATGAGTGAGTGACAGAACATGAGCAGAGGAAGGGCAGAGGGAGAGGGAGACAGAGAACCAAAGTAGGCTCCAGGCTCCGAGCTGTCAGCCAAGAGCCCGATGTGGGGCTTGAATTCACAAACCACAAGATCATGACCTGAGCTGAAGTTTGATACTTAACCGACTGAGCCACCCAGGCGCTCGTGACCCATTGATTCTTTAGTAGGATGTTCTTTAACCTCCATGTATTTGGAGGTTTTCTTAAATTTTTCCTGTGGTTGATTTCAAGTTTCCTGGCATTGTGATCTGAAAGTGTGCATGGTATGATCTCTTTTCTTTTACATTTATTATGGGCTGTTTTGTGACCCAGTATGTGATCTATCTTGGAGAATGTTCCATGTACACTCAAGAAGAATGTGTATTCTGCTTTAGAATGGAAAGTTCTAAGTGTATCTGTTAAGTCCATCTGGTCCAGTGTATCAATCCGGGCCATTGTTTCTTTATTGATTTTCTGTCTAGATGATCTGTCCATTGCTTTAAGTGGAGTATTAAAGTCCCCTGCAATTACCACATTCTTACCAATAAGATTGTTTATGTTTGTGATTATTTTATATATTTGGGTGCTTCTGAATTGGGTGCATTAACATTTATAATTGTTAGGTCTTCTTGATGGATAGACCCCATAATTACGATATAATGCCCTTTGTCATCTCTTGTTACAACCTTAAGTTTAAAATCTAGTTTGTCTGATATAAGTATGGCTACTCCAGCTTTCTTTTAACTTCCAATAGCATGATAGATGGTTCTCCATCCCCTCACTTTGAATGTGAAGGTGTCCTCAGGTAGAAAATGGGTCTCTTGTAGCCAGCAAATGGATAGGTCTTGTTTTGTTTCGTTTTTTATCAATTCTGATGCCCTATGTATTTTGATTGCAGCATTTAGTCCATTTACATTCAGTGTTCTTATTGAAATATATGGGTTTGAGTCATTGTGCTATCTGTAGGTTTCATGCTTGTAGTGATGTATCTGGTACTTTGTGGTCCTTGAAACATTTTAATCACAGAGTCCCCCTTAGGATCTCTTGTAGGGCTGGTTTAGTGGTGATGAATTCCTTCAGTTTTTGCTTGTTTGGAAAAACCTTTATCTCTCCTTCTATTCTGAATGATAGGTTTGCTGGGTAAAGGATTCTTGGCTGCACATTTTTCCTATTCAGCACATTGAAAATTTCCTGCCACTACTTTCTGGTTTGCCAAGTTTCAGTAGATAGGTCTGCAACTACCCTTATGTGTTTACCCTTGTAGGCTAAGGCCCATTTATCCCTAGCTTCTTTTAGAATTCTCTCTTTATCTTTGTATTTTGCCAGTTTCACTATGATATGTCATGAAGAATGATTCAAGTTATGTCTGAAGTAACTTGAAGAACTGGAATTTTCTGTGCCTCCTGGATTTCAATGTCTGTTTCCTTCCTCAAATTGGGGAAGTTATCAGCTATGATTTGTTCAAATATACCTTCAGCCCCTTTCTCTATAAGGGAACTACTTCTTCTGGAACTACTTCTGGAACATCTAGGGTATGGATATTACTCCATTTCATTGAATCATTTTAGTTCTCTAATTCTCCCCTCATGCTCCAGAATTTTTTTTATCTTTTTCTCAGCTTCATATTTTTCCCTAATTTCACCTTCTCTTTCACTTAATTTCCCCTGTGCTTCTTCAGCCCTCACTGTCACTGCCCTTAGTTTATTTTGGAGCTCATTTACAGCATTTTTAATCATCATGACTATTTTTTAGTCCCTTGATCTCTGCAGCAATAGATTCTCTGCTCTCTTCTATGCTTTTTTAAAGCCCAGTGATTAATCTTATGACTACTATTCTCAATTCTTGTTCAGTTATATTGTTTATATCTGTTTTGATCAATTCTTTAGCTGTCATTTCCTCCTGGAATTTCTTTTGAGGATAATGTTTCAGTTTTGCCATTTTGGCTAGTTTTCTGTCCCTTATGTTTTTTTTTATTATTAAAAATTTTTTTTCAACGTTTTTATTCATTTTTGGGACAGAGAGAGACAGAGCATGAACGGGGGAGGGGCAGAGAGAGAGGGAGACACAGAATCGGAAACAGGCTCCAGGCTCCGAGCCATCAGCCCAGAGCCTGACGCGGGGCTCGAACTCACGGACCGCGAGATCGTGACCCGGCTGAAGTCGGACGCTTAACCGACTGTGCCACCCAGGCGCCCCTGTCCCTTATGTTTTTTTTTTAACGTTTTATTTATTTTTGGGACAGAGAGAGACAGAGCATGAACAGGGGAGGGGCAGAGAGAGAGGGAGACATAGAATCCGAAACAGGCTCCAGGCTCTGAGCCATCAGCCCAGAGCCCGACGCGGGGCTCGAACTCACAGACTGCGAGATCGTGACCTGGCTGAAGTCAGACGCTTTAACCGACTGCGCCACCCAGGCGCCCCTCCCTTATGTTTTAAAAGCTTGTTATGTACCCTGCACCTGCGAGCACTACTGTATTAAAGAGGAGTCACACACTGTCCAGGGCCTGGCCCTTCAGGAAGTGTTTTTTGGAGAGTGTTACTTGTTCTCTGTTGTTGTGACTTTGGTTACTTTATCTCCCTACTCCTAGTAATGTTTTGGACTCTTCACCAAGTGTACTTTGATTTTTCCTTGAAGTGGCCCTGAAAAGTAAAACAAACAAACAGACAAATAAACAAAAACATAAACATCAGCTACAAGTAAACAATAAGGTGGAGGGAGGGTTGATGGAAGAGGCCTTATCCCATACAAAGGGAGAAATGACAGGGGTGGAGGAAAATAAGAGAAAATAAAGTTTGACCAGAGAAACTATATGGCTTAATCCAGAGAGAGAAAGAAAAGGAAATAAAGGAGGTGTAGAACATGTATCAAGAGAATAGGTTAAATATGTCTGCTTAAACAAACCAATAACCAGAGTAACCAGACTAGAGAAGGGAAGAGATGAGGAGAAAAGGAAGGAAGAATATATCTATATAATAAGAGTTGTCCAAGAATTAAATCAGACAATGCAACAGCGCTGGTCTGGAGGAGGGGCTGTCTGGTTTGTCACCTACAATCCCACTCTTGGAGATAGGCAGTTACCAGGCGTGGAGGGATGTAGTTTGGTGTAGGCAGGTCCCGCCTCCACTGTGGGTCCACTCTCCATTCCCTGAAGCCCTACCTTGTTGGTAATGGGGAGAAAAATGGAAACATCCCACTCTCTTTCCATGGACTGGGGGTTCCAAACCATTCTGTTCAGGCTGTCCTCACTGTGCTGCGGGCACAAACAAGGGAAAGGGAATGAGCTCACTGTGCTGCGGGCACAAACAAGCATGTCCTGTGCTTCCCTGGCCCTTGGCTAGGATTTAAACCCCAATGTGTTTCAGGTTCCCACTCCATCCACCCCTGTTTCGGGGACATTTCACTCCTTTGAGTGGATATATATTTTCTTGCCACAGCACTCCAAGGAGGGGATTGTTTTCTCCCACTGAGGACTGCACCTCTGAACTAGTTACCGAGCCCAGGGCTGGCTTTCCTCCTCCCCAGGTGCATGAACAAGGCAGCCGGCCCCCGTACAGAGAAAGCCCCTCATTTAGAGATTGGATCTTTCTCTTTCCAGTTCTGTGATTTTTCTCTTGTCCAGATACAGGCCTACACTTCCACAGCCTCTCTTTCTCTTCTCTTTGTCTCTTCGCAGAGGGGGATCCTTTCCCTCTGTTCCTTTTATCTCTCACAGTTCACAACCACGCACCTGTGGCCTATCAGGTTGTCCTAGTGGGTCCCTGGAAGCATCTTTGTCACTTTTCTGCCTGGACTCTTGGAGTTCAAATTCCTTTGGCCTCAATATTGCTTTGTTTGGGAGACGAGAGAACTTGGGATCGCCCTACTTCACCATGTTGGCCCCTCAAAATCTATACAATTTATCTTATACATAGTCAGCAAATGAGAGCAAATGAATCAAAAACCTGGCTATAGACTTAATTCTTGAATGGTGATAGGAGTGGAGTAATGGGAAAGCCAACTCCTATAAATGGTAACTTCAATCTGATACTACATTAGAATTAGTTGTTTTAACCCCTTTTAAATATGACATTGGTGCTTGAGTGGAAACTAGCCATGTGTCATCTAAACCTCCTGAAAACTTCTTATAATTTGGAAGTTCAAATTAAAAATTTTCAAACTTCAAGGGTAAGTTCTACCTTCTTTCATGCTTCCAGAGTCAGGGGGAAAAGCACACACACCTTAATGTCAGATAAAATTTTCTACATTCTCTAGCTGAAAAGAATTATAGGGGGCAATCATTAAATAAGAAACACTTTCATGAGGGGTTTCTGAAATGATTCTGATGTGAACAGTGAAAATCTGTAGTTCCATGGAGTAGAAAGACTTGTCCACAGAGGAAATCATCTTTTATAGTCATTGTTAAAGATAAAAACTGATTAGGTAACCTATTAACTTTACTCACCTACTGCAAGGTATTTGCTTAAGACAAATTAGTAGCTACAGAATATCTGCTATAAATGAAACTGTGGAGGGACTCTGGGGGCAGGAGGAAGATGACTTTTTTTTTCCCCAACAATAATTACTGAATATCTCCTATATGCCAGGCACTACTCAAGATACTCAACATTTTGGTCGTGAGTAAAAGACACACAAATTTCTACCCTATGATGTAAGTTCTAGGGGGAGGAATAGGCAATAAACAGGATACACAGCAATAACACGTGTTGTAAAGAAAAATAAAGCAAGACAATGGACTAAAGAGTAATGTTAGGAGGCATACACCAATTGCAAGTGACAGGGAAGAATGGTTCTCCATTGAAAAGATGGTGAAGGAGGTAAAAGAGGAATCAGGGAGGATGGCTGCAGGAAGATCATTCCAGGGAAAGGGAATGAGCACAAAAGCTCAGAGACAGGAGATTGGTAAAGTGGAAGAACAGCATGGAAGCCAGAATGGCTGGAGTAGCGTATGGGACAGAAAGAGGAGTAGGAGGTGGGGACAGAGAGGTAAAAGGGGTCAGATTCCCTAGTGTCTTATTATAGGTTATTGTAATGACTTTCACTTTTACTCTGAATGAGAAGGGAGCCACTGTAAGAGTTTGAGCAGAGGTGAGAAATGTTCTAAATTGGGTTTTTAAATGTTCTTTGAAAGATTCACACACACAAAAATAGGCTGATATATAGCAAGTAATTACACCACCAAAGAATGAAAGCAATCACTAATATATTTTTAGCTAATGAATTGAGTGCTTACTATATGGTTAAGTAGGTTATTTCACAAATGTGCCCAGTAAACCTATTCTCTAATTTAGTTGAGGAAATTGAAGCCTGGAGAGTTTATACAACTATTTCATTATCAAACAGCAAAGTGTAGCAGAGCTGGCCTTCAAACCTAAGCATTCTCAATTCTGACTCCTTGAAAGGAAAGCTTATGCTTTCTGGCTTCTTCAATGCTCAGGGCAATACAACAGAGGGACTGATTTGCTCTCTCTGGTAAGTTGAAGAGGGCTCTGCAAAGAAAGCAATGGTTGAAAATATCCTAGAAGAATGACTAGATTTCTTGGAAAACAGTAGGTGCAAATTCATCTAAGCAAAGGAAAGCATGGTAGTTCAGGAAGAGGTTTTGTGTGGCTACAACTTGGTTAGCCCATAACAGCATTTTGGGATGACATAAGACAGGTGATTTTAACAGGCCCTAACCCAAAGGGAAGATTTCCTCTTTGCTGAGATATATATTTTTTTCAGCAACCGATCAAGGGTAAGAAGAGCCCTACCAAAATGTTTGCTTCTAGGCAGAAAAGTTTGCCTTCTGAGGGCAGGAACCTCCTCTCTTATTTGCTGTTGCTTCCCAGCTCCTAAGACTATTAGATTATATGTATTTTCAATAACAATGTATACTTCTTTTGTGCCAATTCAAGTCCAGGAGTGGGTGTGAATGATAGCCATGCAGAGCTAGGTGCCATGTTTTTCTGCCCTCCAAGGGAAATGAAGCATTCACAAAGTTAGCATATACTACACCTACTGGTTTGGCAAATTTGCTCAGCCTAGATGTCATTGATTCACTGGACTCTTGGTTGTCCCTCGTGTCACACAGTTTCCTCAATTCCAGATCTTATTATCTGAGAGGAAAGAATCAACTCAACTAGGAAATGAGTAGACTTTGTTAGATTATCAACCCTTGGCAGGGAACATCCTCTCATCTCCATGTCTTGCTTATCAGGGGTAGCACCAATGATGTCATGCAAGAGACAATATAGGGATGAGACAAGTTCCTGTTCCCATAGACTTAACATTTGAAAGAAAATAACCCGCTTCTGGAAAAGGAAGTTATTCCTGATTAATCTAGACAGATACAAGAGTCTCATGTGTATAAAATGGAACCCCTGAAATTCTGTCCATTTCAAAAATATATATAGATTTATTTATTTTTTGTGTATATCTAGATTTTAAAAAGGATTTGGCAATCAAAAATAATGAAAT
The DNA here is from genome assembly GCF_016509475.1 of Prionailurus bengalensis. Lineage (NCBI taxonomy): Eukaryota > Metazoa > Chordata > Mammalia > Carnivora > Felidae > Prionailurus > Prionailurus bengalensis. The sequence continues at coordinate 147,844,966 of NC_057343.1, read as the reverse complement.
CTTGCCATTAACAACAGCAGGGATGGAAGCAAGCAATATAAGTTAGAGAAAGATAAATATCATATGATTTCACTCATATGTGGAATTTAAGAAACAAAGCAGATGAACATAGGAGAAACGAAGGAAAAATATAAAAACAAGGAAACACACCATCAGAGACCCTTAAATACAGAGAAAAAACTGAGGGTTGCTGGAGAAGTCTTGAGTGGGGCGATGGGCTAAATGGGTGATGGACATTAAGGAGGGCACTTGTTCGGATGAGTACTGGTATTTTATATGGATTGTTGGATCCGGTTGGCTAGTATCCTGTTGAGAATTTTTCTTCCATGTTCATCAGGGAAATTGGTCTCTAGTTATCCTTTTTAGTGGGGTCTTTGTCTGGTTTTGGAATCAAGGTAATTCTGGCTTCATAAAATGAGTTTGGAAGTTTTCCTTCCATTTCTATTTTTTTGGAACAACTTCAAAAGAATACGTGTTAACTCTTCTTTAAATGTTTGTAGAATTCCCCTGGAAAGCCATCTGGCCCTGGACTCTTGTTTTTTGGGAGATTTTTGATTGCTAGTTCAATTTCTTTACTGGTTATGGGTCTGTTCAAATTTTCTATTCCTGTTTCAGTTTTGGTAGTTTATATATTTCTAGGAATGTTTCCATTTCTTCCAGATTGCCCATTTTATTGGCATATAATTGCTCATAATATTCTCTTATTATTGCTTTTATTTCTGCTCTGTTGGTTGTGATCTCTCCTCTTTCATTCTTGGCTTTATTTATTTGGGTCCTTTCCTCTTTCTTTTGGATAAAACTGGCTAGGGGTTTATCAATTTTGTTAATTCTTTCAAAGAACCAGCTTCTGGTGTCATTGACCTGTTCTATGTTTGTGGTTTTGTGTTTGTGTTGTTGCTGTTTGTTTGTTTTTGGTTTCCATAGTGTTGCTTTCTGCTCTAATCTTTATTATTTCCTGTGTTTGGCTGGTTTGGGGTTTTATTTGCTGTTCTCTTTCCAGCTCTTGAAGATGTAACATTAGGTTGTGTACTTGAGACCTTTCTTCCTTCTTTAGGAAGGCCCGGATTGCTATATACTTCCCTCTTAGGACTGCCATTGCTGCATCCCAGAGGTTTTGGGCTGTGGTATTATCATTTTCTTTGGCTTCCATGTACTTTTTAATTTCCTCTTTCACTTCTTGTTAGCCCATTCATTCTTCAGTAGGATGTTCTTTAGTCTCCAAGTATTTGTCCAAATATTTTCTTGTGGTTGATTTTGAGTTTCATAGCATTGTTGTCTAAAAATATGCATGGTATGATCTCAGTCTTTTTGTGCTTGTTGAGGGCTGATTTATGTCCCAGTATGTGATCTATTCTGGAGGATGTTTCATGTGCACTTAAAGAATGTGTATTCTGCTGCTTTAGGATAAAATGTTCTGTATATATCTGTTAAATCCATTGAGCTGGTGTGTCATTCAAAGCCACTGTTTCATTGTTGATTTTCTGTTTAGATGATCTCTCCATTGTTGTAAGTGGGGTGTTGAAGTCCCCTACTATTATGGTATTATTATGAACTAATTTCTTTATGTTTGTGATTACTTTTATATATTTAGATGATACCATGTTGGTGGCATAAATGTTTACAATCGTTAGGTCTTCTTGGTGGATCGCTTAATTATGATATAATGCCCTTTTTCATCTCTGTTACACTCCATATTTTAAAATATAGATTGTCTGATAAAAGTATGGCAACTCTGGCTTTCTTTTGGTGACCATTAGCATGACAGATGGTTCTCCATCCCCTTACTTTGAATCTGAAGGTGTCTTTAGGTCTAAAATGGGTCTCTTGTACACAGCATATTGATGGATCTTGTTTTCTTGTCCATGCTATTACCCTATGATTTTTGACTGGAGCATTTAATCCATTGATGTTTAGAGTGAGTACTGAAAGTATGGATTAATTGCCATTATGTTGCCTGTAAATTTGGAGTTTCTGGTGGTGTTCTCTGGGCCTTTATGTCTTTGTTGATTTTGGCTTTTTTTCCCCATCTTTTCTCCCCTCAGAGTGTCCCCCTTAAAATTTCTTGCAGGGCTGGTTTAGTGGTCATGAAGTCCTTCCGTTTTTGTTTGTCTGGGAAAGTTTTTATTTCTCCTTCTATTTTGAATGACAGCCTTGCTGGATAAAGAATTCTTGGCTTCATATTTTTCTGATTCAGCACATTGAGTATATCCTGCCACTCCTTTCTCGCCTGCCAAGTTTCTGTAAATAGGTCTGCTGTGAACCTGATCTGTCTTCCCTTGTCGGTTAGGACTTCTTCCCTTGCTGCTTTCATGATTCTTTACTTTCCTGAGTATTTCTTGAATCTGACTATGATATGCCTTGTTGATGGTTGTTTTGTTGAATCTAATAGGAGTTATCTGTTCTTCCTGGATTTGGATGTCTGTGTCTAACCTGTGTCCCCAGGTTAGGAAAGTTTTCTGCTAGGATTCCCTTCCATCAAACTTCTACCTCTTTTTCTCTCTCTTCATCTTCTGGGAACCCTATGATTCTGATGTTATTCCTTTTTAATGATTCACTCAGTTCTGTAATTCTTATATTGTGTTTTTTTGTCTTAGTCTCCCTCTTTTTTCTGCTTCATTATTCTCCATAAGTTTGTCCTTTATATTGCTGATTCCCTGCTCTGCCTCATCCATCCTTGCCACTGTGGCATTCATTTGAGATTGCAGCTCGGGTATAGCATTTTTTATGTCATCCTGACCAGCTTTTATCTCCACAGAAAGGGATTGTAATCTATTTTCAACCCCAGCTAGTGTTCTTACTATCATGATTCTAAATTCTGCTTAAGACGCATTGCTTGTATCTGTGTTAAGTACCTGGCTGTCATTTCTTCCTGTTCTTTGTTTTGGGGGGAATTGCTTCATTTTGTCATTTTGAAGGAAGAAAAGAAATTAATAAAGTAAAAAAATAAAAATTAAAAAATTAAAAATAACACAAAACAAGCAAATAAAGGATGCTAGATACTAGGTATGTTTTGGTCTGGTTGTTGAAAGAAGTTTGATAAAATAAAGAAAAAAGGGAAAGAAAAGAAAAGAATACAAAGGAAAAAAGGAAAACAGTTGAAATTTGAAAAGTGAATACAATAAAATAGAATAAGATGAGATGATAAAGTAAAATGGAATTTAAAAATAGAATTACAAAAAAGTGAAAAATATAATAGAAAAATATTAAGGAAAAAATTTTTATATAAAAATGGAAAATAAAAATAAGTTTTCTCTTTGTATATTCAAGAATCAGAAAAAGGAAAAAAATTAATAGATGGAGCATCGAACAGAGTGAAATATGATTGAAATTACATCCATTTTCCCCTAGAAGTCAAATTATGAAGCACTTTATAATCCATAAAGTAAGCAGGTGGAGACACTTGTGCTCCTCAAGAGTGTGGTTGCCCAGTTGGGTGAGGCTTAGGGTAATTGTTCCATTCTCCACTAGATGGTGCTGCTTAGCTTACTGTGGTGGATTGTTGCAGTGGGTGTAGGCATGTATGCACATGCGCGGGAGGGGTGAAAATGGCATCACCCCGCTAGCCAGTCTCTAGTTTCAGAACTCTGTGCTCTCCCAGACTGTAAATCAAGCACCCCTCCTTTGTCTACAGATTCCATGTACTCCCCACACCTACACTGTCCGTGACAAAGCTGTCAGGCTGCCAGGAGGCACTTCCCTCCTGAGTTTTATCTCAGATGGGGTGGTGTTTCTCAACCTCTCACTTCTGAGGGACTGCAGCCTTGACCCACTCAGTCCCTTTGGGGGTGGTTCTTGTTGAGCAATGGCAGGGTACCGGCTGCCCCCAGGAATATTTGTGCAACCATGCTGCTGCCAATATCTAGGGACTGCAGCTGGGCACTACCCCACCCCAAAAAAAGTTCACACATGTAGCAGCACTGTTTTAGGGACTCCAGAAAATCACAACACACATCTGGCACAAAGCTTCATCCCCATCATTCTTGTTCCAACACCAGTGAATGTGGATGTCTGGTGTCCACATGGACCCTTGCCTGTGCGGTAGCCATACAGGCTCTACCAAATGTCTTCCCAGGAGGGGAACCACCTCTCCCCATGTGACCAGAGGACCTCTTGGACCTCCATCTTTGCTCCTGGGGGCTCACCCTTCCCACCAGAGCACTGCCAGTTATCAAGCTACAGAGCCTCAGACTCTGCACTCCCCTGTTTATAGAGTCTTGATAGAATTTAAACCCTCTCCTTTCTCCTTTCTCCCTTTTCTGTCCACTATTTTGCAGATGTTTCCACTCTTCCTCTTTCTCTCCAGCTGCTTTTGGTGGGGCAAGGGTTGCTTTTCCCATATTCTGCCCCTGTTTCTGTCCTGTCTCCACAAGCAAAACCAGCTCCCTGCCCTCTGCAGATTCCCTCTCCCCCAGTTCACCTCTCCACGTCAGGTACCTGCAGAGTTCTGTGGTTCAAGTTGTGCAGATTGTTGTGTTAATCCTCAAATCAGTTTTCTAGGTGTGCAAGATGGTTTGGTGTTGATCTGGCTGCATTTCAGGGATGACAAAGGCAAAAAAAGTTCCATGATGTTCAGCCATCTTGGTTCCCTCCTATTCCTTACAAATGGAAGAGTTGAATTCCATGTAATAAATGGACATCACTGCCCTAGTAAGATGTCAACTTAATGATTTTCCTTAACATACTGCTGAATATAAAAAACATTATTGAAAGCTAGGGAAACTGAGGGAGGACTTGTTATTTCCATGTGTTTTTTGAATCTTAAGGATCTAGAAGGAGAATCGGGGACCCTATGCTATCAGTGTACTTGTTTGTACACAAGAAACAGTTACATCTTGAATGCCAGTTTGAGTGTGCCTTGCCACCTTTTTTTTTTTTATCTTTGCTTCCTCATTCTGATATAAAATAACTTCAGATTAGTATTTCACTCACATTGTTTTTATCAGGGAACTCATTTATTAACAGTAGATACAGCTTGTAATACAAACTCACATGAGTACTTTGAATAATTGAATCCATTACAGGGAGTTCTATAGGATAGCCCATGATAGACTTGCAAGTTTAAAAGCAATGAAAGTAATTTTTAAAATGTGCCTAGATTTGACTTGACATATTTTCATATTTCATACTAGTAAACTGAAGAAGTACATTTTAAAATACTTTGAAATCACTGCTATTATAAATAAATATGATAACATTATTTTCTGGGAATCAAGACAGGTAATAGTGTTTGATGATACTGCCCTGAATATGAATTCTAATTTTCAATCTCATGATGGTAATTCTTAAAAACTATTCTTTGGTGGTTGCAGCTGTAGAGCTGAATGTCATGTTCACAGTTTGCATATTTGTGCAGATTTGTTTAGAAAATGGGCTCTGTTGTGAACTTGTTTCAAAATTGCCAAATGGGTGTGTAATGAAAACACATCTGCTAAACAAAAAAAGAGAAAACCAAGTATGAGAAAGGAATTAGCAAGGAAACATTAGTTTTAAAAGTTCTCTTATAATTGAAGTGTGTTGCAAATGAAGTGGATCTTTGCCCAAACATGCTATTCATAGCATCCAGAATCATCAAATAGTAGGCACTCCAGGCAGAGCCAGAAGTAGATAAGCCATAAGCAATTAAGAATAATGCAGAAGAAGAGGGGATGGCAGATTGGAGGTGAGGTAGTAGTGGCGTGATTGTCCAATATCAAGTACCAAGAAAACATATGTTGAAAAAAACTAACAATTAAGGTGACCTTGTGTGTCTTGCCCCAAGGAGTGAAGAGAAAATTTTGAAAGGGATTTTTAAAATTTGTTTGACTTACGGTGTCAGCATTTTGACCAGCTCAGATGCTACCCCATCAGTGAGGTATTCTCTGCAAATACATATGTACACATAGACATATATTTATACATACATACATGTGTGTATATGTATATTGAGAGAAAAATCTTACTGGTGGGCATGTTATAAATTTTATTTACAAATTATTTATGAATTATAAATAAATATATACTAAGACCTCCAGTGGCAGTCTTGAAATCCCAACCCCCCTTTGTTTGCACCATATAATATATGATAAACATAAAAACCTTAGTTTGTGAACATAATTCACTCCAGAAACCTGTCTGTAATCCAAAACACTTGTATATCAAAGCAAATTTCCCCATAAGTAGTAAAGGAAACTCAGATGATCCCTTCCACAAGCCAAAAATATTCATATAAAAATGATTACAATAGTATAATATAATACAAAATAATAAAGAAAATACAAAATATAAACAAAAAAATTAACCTACTCTTACGTTTGAAAACCTTCATGGCTGGTGTGAGGGAGATGACAGAAGAGGGTTCTTGCGTAAGAGACAACTTTCCCTATCACTAACAAAATCATTGTTATCTATTGGCTCAGTGGAATCTCTTTATTTTTGTGCAACTTTAACAAAGAACCTATTCAATTACCTAGAATGAAGCAGAGCATTCCTAAGCTTACTCTTATATGGAAAAGCAAAGGACTGTCCATAGGTGCTTTGAAGGAACAAAAAATACACTAGTGCCGGTTGTGGGCACCTTCCGATGTTCTGAAAAATCACTGATTTCTGCCAAACACCACAGCCTGAGACCAAGCATTTGAGTATGGGAGAAGATCACCCACAATCCCGCAGCGAGAAAGAGAGAGAAGAACCATTGTCTGAGTAGTGATCATGTGATTTTTGGCATCAGAAACTACTCGTATTGCAAGACATCACTCTTTACCAAGTTAAAATTTATTAGAAATGTTTGCTCATCTTGCAGAACATGCACAGTACAGGTTACTCACAATCCAAGGTTTTACTGTATTGCCCTATTATCTCTTTATTATCTCCTCCATCTAAAATATATGCCTCATAAGAACAGAAACTCTGTTCTCTCTTCAGTCCTCTATTTCTAGAACCAATACTTGACACAGAGTTGATGTCCATAAAAATGTGTTTAATAAATGAATAAATCACCAAATATGAGCCCCTTTTTAGCACATAGTGAAATATTACCTCTATCTGTGTACCTCTATCTGGGTAAAGAGGCTCCTTTGATCTCCTACTTCTATATAACATCCATATTTCTCAGATGGATGAGAAAACATCCCACAGACAATTAGAATGTCTTTGTAAATAAGGAAGTATGTCATGTCTTCTCTATATGGCATTATATTCATTTGGGAAAGAATTTTGCTTCTAGCTTATAAATCTGTATTTGTCCATTGATTATTATTTATCACTCTGTCTTCATACTCAGTTTGAGAACTCAAAGTTTTTTTAAGTGAAACTTAGTGAATTCCTTTTTCCAAGTAGCTTTTTTTCCATTTGAAAAAGCCAGACTTGATAGTATTAAATCCAGAAAGAAGGAAAGAAATTCTTAACAGCATTATATAGACCACATTCCTCATTTTTTTCTCCCATCAAATCTTAACAATAATTGCACATTAGAGAACAAAATTGGTAAATGAGTTCCCTTCCACTAAGCTGAAAATCTGCCACGAACAGAAAGTAATTTTTCTAAAATGCAAAGTACATCAATCATTTTACCCCCTTGCTTAAAACCCTGCAGTAGCTTCTCATTGCTCTTGAAGTGAAGAACAACATCTTCATCTCTGCTCACATGTCTACCTGGCCTGGCCCTTGCTTATCTCCCCAGTCTCATTAATCATCCATCTCTCACTTGGCCTGTGAGCTCTGGCCAAACTGCCTTCTCTCAGTTTTTAAATTCCATTCTTTATCCAAATGCCAGGCTTCTCTGATTTCACTCCCACATCCTTCAGATCTCAGCTCTGAGGTCCCTTTCTCTGGCAGCTTTCTCTCCCTCAAATTCTCATTCTAGACCAGGATCTTTTGTTACAAGCTCCCATAGAAACTTTCCCTCCCTCCCACTCTTCTCTCTCCTTTCCTTTCTTGAAGAGCACATACCTCCATTTCTAATCATACGTTCTTCTGTATTCTCATGTGACTAACACCTTTCTCCCAATTAATCTGTAGGAGAGCAGAGATACCTCTTTTACTCACCATTATTTTCTAAGCTTGGGAACAGTGCCTGGCATATGTAATAGGCCACTAGTACTTGCTACATTAATGAAAACAGTTCCCAAACTCTATGGTTTGCCTTGCTGATGGAAGTCAACTATTTAAGTAGTGTTAAATACTCTTAGCTTAATACAGCAATAATTGAGGTAGGGAATTATATTGATGTTTTTTTGTTGCTATGAACATAGGTAGTTAAGGAGGAGCAAAGGAAGAAGGAATGTTAAACAGTTAGAAGTAACTTCCTCAGGGGCTTCTTCGCTGTGCTGAGTACCTATAAGTCCATCTAATCTTTGGACATTCATTTCCACAGGGAGTATAAAATGCAGTAACATTCATGAAAGTACTCTAGATTCATTTTGCCTATGATCTCCAAGAAAACGATTTATGACAAAATGTTGATAGTAATAATGAAATGAATATAAGAGAAAAAGTTGGGAAGTGTGAAAACAAAGCACCCAGACCCTGCTGAACATTTCCAGGGAAATAAATATTTAGTTACTCCATAGTGAGAAGGTCATGTTTTGTAATGCGAAATGTTTCATGCCTCATAGCATGGAAGTTATGAAAGATCAGTCAGTAATCAAAGAGTAACACCATCCGTTAACCAAAGCAAGAGATGACACAAAGATGATAAATGAAGTGTCTTTTTCGAAATGGGGAAAAAATGAATGAAGACTTCAGACATTGAAATCAGTCTGGTTTCCCTCTGGGATTTCGGAGAGGATTTTACATTTTTTCTCACTTGGCTTCTTCCATATTTTTGTGTGGACATGAGGCCTGTTAATACTTTTAGTACAAACTCAAATCAACAAAAATTGTTAGAATACATGGAGAAAATAAACTGGATGATGGCCGAGCTTGTTTTCCTGGATCCGATATTGAATAGTTGTGTGACCTTGATGAAATAACTTGACCTCTTGCTTGGGTCTGACTTTATGCAGTACAGAATTTAATGAGAAACATACAAATGATTGTTGTTATGCCTCCTAACATACCTGGAAGAGGGGATATGTGTTAGTGTTTCCTTTTACCTAACCTTATGTGACTGTGTATGTGTGTGTGTGAATTCAAGGTGTATTCCAGAGTGCTGGGATGGCTTTTTTTGGTTTCTTTCAGAATCTCTTTCTAACTTTCCCATTGATGCCTGGAATTCCTCAAAAGGGGCACAGCATTTCATTCTATAATTAGCATTATAAATTAACATACAAATCATTCTGGGAGAGGTGACACATGGAATTTCATACTATGAGTTAAAAAGACTTGAAAGAGCTCTTTTTCTGAGAGTAAATTTTGACAGGGTTAAGAAGCTGAAGGAAGTGAATGCTGACAAATGGGGAAGCATAAACATGAGAAAGCTTAGAGTACCAAAAGCACATTTTACTTGCTTCACATTTTTGTCTGGAGCTGGCCCTGGGGAGCAACTTGAAGAGGACCATTACATAGACTTTGAGTTTTGGTAGCAAACACCTCCCCTCCATCCTCCTCAAGAGAATGTAAGCTTGTAGGGTTGTACCCTGGGCCCACTTCACATTGAGAACACTTAAATTGTTGAGCAATGCTACACAGTACCAGGAACAGCACCAAAGGGAGCCTATCTGATGGTAAAATAGCAAATGGAATATACTTCAATACCAGTGTTTAGAACATGAAGAGCAATGACAGTTCAGCGAGGTTAATGTAACAACTTTTGTTTGTTTTTTTACTGTTTATATAATTTCTGTTTGCTTATTTATTTGGCAGCCAGCATGGAAAGCCTATCTTTTAAAACTATCCATAGAATATGAGTGCACTCTAGGCATTTTACATTACCTTATACTTAATAATAACAACCCGTTGCTAAGGATCACAGTACAGATGGCATATGAAATTACTAGGAGGATGCAGCATTTCTGACAGTCTCATTTAGTCTGATTTTGATAAAATAACTATTCGTTGAAAATGAGTTTGTGTTTTGAGTATTCTGGCATATTCTGGCATGTTGTAGATCGAACATTAAATAATAGTGTCTTGTTCTGTATCTAATATTAGTTCCCAGCACATCTGTCCTCAGTAACCTTCAAACCCAGTGTTCCCTTGGTTTCATTTTCTTTGCCTTTTGTCACAATCATCAAGATGAAAATGAACTTAAGGAAGCTGCTAAGTCTCTGCATGTGTATATAATGGATATCATGTTGACCCATATTCCAAAGACCTCTGGAAAACACAGGGACAGGTAAAAAGGAGTAAAAAAAGGGGGGGAGGGTAGTTATTGATAATGTACAGAGAGCTAGCAGTCTGATACCAGGGACAAGACCTATTTGGGAACCAGACAAAAAATACAGGTATTCTATTCAGAAAGAGGATTGTGTCTGGGACCACTTTTGTCATGTCTCCAAAAGTCTTTCATTTGAGTAGTATTTACTAGATAAGTCCCACTCTCAGGGGCTTTTTCTTAAAGACACTGCTGGTCTTCTGACACCTGCAGGTATGTAGACTTCCCTCTTCTCCTGCACTAAACATTTTTGTAGACTTATTTAGCAATTCAAGAATCCTTTCAAGATTTTAAAATCCAAACTACTATCAAGAATAACTATCCTAGGGGGCACCTGGCTGGCTCAGGGGAGCCCGAGACTGACTCTTGACCTCAGGGTTGTAAGTTCGAGTCCCATGTTGGGTGTACAGATTACTTAAAAATAAAAATCTTAAAAAAAAAAAAAGAACTATCCTAATTATGATGGGGTTGAGATTGCTATCAGACTAGATGCATGAGGGAAGATTGCACGAAAAAGGAAAGATAATTATAGTGAAATCCAGGATCTGCAAATCCCAGCACACCACTCCATCGTGCCCACAATTGCTGATTCTTGGTATTGCTCTGAACTTAAGTACTTTCTCCTTAACGCTCTTGAAAGGGCCAAGAAGAATGAATAAATTCTTAATATTAAAGAATGAATAAAGAATAGGAAGAGACGAGTGTGTTTTTTGGTATTTTATTCTCCCAGCAACACAAGGCATGTAGACTATCAAAGACAGATTTTCAAAGGACCCCTAAAAACACCTAGTTCCCACCTCTGTTTCTACATAAACTTGTCATTCTGAAAACTTTAGGTAAGATTTTATCTATATACTTATTTTAAAAGTTTTCTGACAGCCATATAGCATTGTTTTTCCTCAAATATTTCAGTTAGAATTAGTTTCTAATATGTAATACAAGTTTGGCTGTAATTTAAGGCAATTTCTTTTTTTTTGTCTTTTTTCATGTTGGTTTTCTTCTTATACATACCTGCTGTTACATTTTAGATAAAGATATTAGGCGATTTTATTCCCTTGGTTATGAGATTAAAATTGCTTAGGACTGCACATTCATTTTTTATGTTCAAGTTCTGGTGGCAAATTCATTCTTTTTTTTTTTTTTTTTTTTTTTTCAACGTTTTTATTTATTTTTGGGACAGAGAGAGACCGAGCATGAACGGGGGAGGGGCAGAGAGAGAGGGAGACTCAGAATCGGAAACAGGCTCCAGGCTCTGAGCCATCAGCCCAGAGCCCGACGCGGGGCTCGAACTCACGGAATGCGAGATCGTGACCTGGCTGAAGTCGGACGCTTAACCGACTGCGCCACCCAGGCGCCCCGGCAAATTCATTCTTTATAAACATGCCTCTTTATATGGTGTGTTCCCGGGTGGTTTGCAGTTCCAAGGGCAGCAGTGACGAAAATTCTTGAGGTAAAAGCTCATCTGTGACTTGATTCCTCCAATTCAGTTCTCACAACAATTCAGTGTCTCAGCTTTACTCCCTTTTGAGTGTTCTCCTTGAAACTAATACTATGGAAAACAAAACAAAAACAAAACCCCTCTTAGATATGGATAATACAGAAGGAGAGGGAAAATCTACAAAAGATCTCTCATGGACTGCTCACTGCTTGCTTCAGGGATATTTTTGAAAACAGAAATTATATCTACACAGCCAAAAATGCCTGGAACCAGGGCTGTGCTGAGTTGCAGACTCTGTCTGTCTCCACAGCCAAGCTGGGGCAGCTCTGGCCACTCGGCCCGGGCTCTGGGCCACTCTGGTTGGCAGCCTAGCCAACCAGAACATGCCAGGGAGGTGGGGCTGTGGGGCAGCCTTGCTGTCTCCCCAGGACTGTGCAAGTGAAAACTCTGATTGGGTCTAATCCTTCTCAGGAATCCTATTAGAGTGCTGATGCCACGTTAATCCTTCGGCTACTTTAACTCAAGTCCCCAGTGAGGCTGAGGAAAAAATGGAAATTATCACTTTTCCTGTTCCTCCTTCACTATGAAAGCATGACTCTGCACAACCTTCAAAAAGCCATCTTTAACAATCCCACTATCTTGTATCTATTTCTCTAACTGGATTTTTTGGCAGTAAAGGAGGATGTGAGCAAGCAACACATGTGCAACTAAACTTAACAAGAGCAAGAGCCAGCCTTGCTGGCTGATGGAACTGATACTCAAAGCAGTGGTTCCAAGCGTTGTAAAACTGCCATGATGTGGAGATTTGGCTATATGTATGTCAACTAGAGGATTGCAAGTCACCAAACCAGGTCATGTGGGTCCATCATATTCCATCTGGGAACTGAATTACTTAATCTGGCTGCCTAAAATAATCAGATTAACTAGAAAACTGCCGGACTATTTAGGTTTGGGGTTGGTAAATAAAAAACAGTAAGATAAAGAAGTACCATGCATTGCAGACTATAGGGAATTTAAAAAGTGCCATCAGATCCTTCCCATAGAGTCCTCTCTGGCACGTATGTGCTTGCTTCCCAGTAGACTGCAGGCTAATATTGTCTCTATCCTAGAGGTATTAAACATACCTTCCCCTTCTCAGCTTTTGCATTAGGAGGGAAATCTGTAATGGAAACTGACCAGCTGGAGATCTCATTATTTTTGGTGATCAAAGAAAAACAATTGATCCTTGGACATTGTTTTCCCTTGTGGAACAAGAATTGTAATTTGTGCCGTTGGTTGGTTCTCTCCCTACCCAAAGGAAAATTAGGAAATTAGAGTGCAGATCCTAAAATAGGTTGTACTTCTGAACTCACTGGTGATTAATAATAGATATCTCTAACCCCTAGACAATTAGTGTTCATATATAATTCCCTTGACTCAAAGAGGGGAAACAAAAGAAACAAACAAAAAAAGAGTAAAGCCAAATGTAAAATCGAATCAGATTTTGTACACTGTTCCCCATAGCCAAAATGGAGACTTAGAAATTTATGCTATCCAATTACAATGTTGCTTCACATTTAAAGGAAAGAAGAATAGAGCAGTTATCTAAAATACCATTCCAGGTCAGAGCATATCACTGTCACTGACTGGCTAAATTTGTCTCCAGCTTTGTGCTTATTCTCCCTCCCCCAGCTTCTGGATCCTTCTCTCTCAGGTTTGACCTTATAATTGTACTGACCCAGACCAATCTCGGAGCAATGGAGACCCTCAATTCAAAATAGATTAATCTCCCCAGGATTGATAATCTATCCAAGGTCTACATCCCCTTTCATTTCCAGCACTGTCAGTAAGATGGACAGTTAGCAGTCAGCAAGAAAAACTCCCTTTGGTCACCTATGGTGCAGTAGCACATACATTATAAAATAGAAATATGTATTTATGGCATGCTGTAAAGAAAGCTCTAATCTGAACACTGGGAAAAAAAAGTGAATGATAATGTCAACCACATACATTCATCTATTTCATCCCCTTGCATTTAAGTTTTGCTTTGTCTTTTTCCCCCAAACTGGGTAGTTTAGACATTTCCTATAATACATCTTCATTAGAGTCCATAAATGTTTTATGGATGTGCATTTAGAAAAGTTGCTTTAAAACTTGAATTTGAGCAAGACCATCACTACAAGAAAAAAAAAAAAAAGTATTGACATCTGCTGAAGTGTTAATTTCTCTGAAAGCACAGAGGGTATTAACACAGATTCTCTCTCTTGTTAAATGGTAAGTTTTAAAATTGTTCAAAGAATGCCAAAGGGTTTTTTTTAATGTTTGTTTATTTTGTAGAGAGAGAAAGAGAGACGGGAGAGAGGGAGAGAGGGAATATCCCAAGCAGGCTCCGCGCTGTTGCTATAAACATTGGGTGATGTATACCTCTGAATTAGTATTTTTTCATTCTTTCTTTAATTTTTTTTAACGTTTATTTATTTTTGAGACAGAGAGAGACAGAGCATGAACGGGGGAGGGGCAGACAGAGAGGGAGACACAGAATCGGAAGCAGGCTCCAGGCTCTGAGCTATCAGCCCAGAGCCTGACGCAGGGCTCGAACTCACGGACCACGAGATCGTGACCTGAGCTGAAGTCGGACGCTTAACCGACTGAGCCACTCAGGCACCCCTGTGTTTTTTCATTCTTAAGGTAAATACATAGTAAGTGCAATTGCTGGATTGTACAGTAGTTCTATTGTTAACTTTTTGAGGAAACTCGGTACTGTTTTCCAGAGTGGCTGCACCAACTTGCATTCCCACCAACAGTGTAAAAGTGTTCCCCTTTCTCGGCATCTTTGCCCACACATTTTGTTTGTGTTGTTAATGTTAGCTATTCTGACAGGTGTGAGGTGGTACCTTATTATAATTTTGATTTGTATTTCCCTTGTGATGAGTGATGTTGAGTATGTGTTCATGTGTTTATTCACCATCTGCATGTCGTCTTTGGAAAAATGTCTATTCATGTCTTCTCATTTTTTAAATTGGATTATACATTTTTTGGATGTTGAGTTTTCTATGTTCGTTTTATATTTGGATACTAACCCATGAGTGGGCATGTCATTTGCAAGTATCTCCTCCCATTCCATACACTGCCTTTTAGTTTTGATTGTTACCTCCACTGTGCAGCAGCTTTTTATTTTGAAGCCCCAATAGATTATTTTTGCCTTTATATCCCCTGCCTTAGGAGACATGTCTAGTAAGAAGTTGCTACAGCCAGTGTCAAAGAGGTTACTGCCTGTGTTCTCATCTAGGATTTTTAATGGTTTCAAGTCTCACATTTAGGTCTCTCATCCATTTTGAATTTATTTCTGTGTAGGGTATGAGAGAGTGGTCAACTTTTCGTTCTTCCTCATGTTGCTATCTAGTTTTCCCAACACTATTTGTGGGAGAGACTGTCTTTGGCCCATTGTATAATCTTTCCCGCTTTGTCAAAAATTCATTGGCTGAATAGTTGTGGTTCCTTTCTGGGTTTCTATTCTGTCCCATTGTTTTATGTGTTTATTTTTGTGCCAGTATCATACTGTTTTGATAACTACAGCTTTGTAATAGAACTTGACGTCCAGAAACTTGATGCCTCTAGCCTTTCTTTTCTTCTTTAAGGTTGCTTTGGTTATTCAGGGTCAAGTGTGGTTCCATACAAATTTTAGGATTACTTGTTTTAGCTCTGTGAAAAATGCTGGTCATATTTTGATAGAGATTGCATTAAATGTGTAGATTGCTTTGGGAAATAAAGACATTTTAACAATATTTGTCCTTTCAATCCATGAGCATGGCATTTTTTTCCCATTTCTTTGTGTCATCTTCAATTTCTTTCATTAGTGTTTTATAATTTTCAGAGTACAGAACTTTCATCTCTTTGGTTACATTTATTCCTAGTTATCTTACAGGTGTTGAATGGGATCAATTCCTTGTTTTCTCTTTTTGCTGCTGCATTATTGATACATAGAAATGCAAAAGATGCCTGTATGTTGATTCTGTATTCTGCGACTTTACTGAATTTGGGTATCAGTTCTATCAGTTTTTTGGTGGAGTCTTTTGGGTTTTCTATATACTGTATCATGTTATCTGCAAATAGTGAAGGTTTGACTTCTTCCTAGCTGGTTTGAATGCCTTTTATTTCTTTGTATTGTCTTATTGGTATGACTAGGATTTCCAGTACTGTGTTAAATAACAGTGGTGAGAGTGGAAATCCCTATCTTCATTCTGGCTGTAGAGGAAACTTTCTCAATTTTTCCCCACTGAGGTTGATATTAATTAACAGTGGCTTTTTCATAGATGTCCTTCATGATGTTGAGGTATGTTCCCCCTAAACCTACTTTATGAGGGCTTTTATGAATCAATGTTGCGCTTTGTCAAATGCTTTTTCTGCATCTACTGAGAGGATCATATGGGTCTTACCCTTTCTTTTATAACTGTGGTGTATCACGTTGATTGATTTATGAATATTGAACCATTGTTGCAGCCCAGAAATAAACCCCACTTGATCAGGAATGATTCTTTTAATGTAGTGTTGGATTTGATTTGCTAGGATTTTATTGAGATTTTTTGTATCCATGTTACTCAGGGATATTGGTCTGTAGTTTTTTGTTTGTGTTTTGTTTTGTTTTGTTTTGTTTTGTTTTGTTTTGTTTAGGGGGGGCTTAATATGGTTTTGGTTTCAGGGTAATTCTGGACTCATAGAATGAATTTGGAAGTTTTCCTTCCATTTATATTTTTTTGGAATAGTTTGAGAAGAATAGGTATTAACACGTCTTTAAAAGGTAGGGGGCACCTGGGTGGCTCAGTCAGTTAAGTTTCCAACTTTGGCTCAGGTCATGATCTCACAGTTCGTGAGTTCAAGCCCCGCATCAGGCTCTGTGCTGACAGCTTAGAGCCTGCTTTGAATTCTCTGTCTCCCTCTCTCTCTGCTCCTCCCCCCCCTCATATTCTCTATCCTTCAAAAATAAATAAAAACATTTTTAAAAAATTATAAATGTTAGGTAGAAACACCTGTGAAGCCATCTGGACCTGGACTTCAGTTTGTTGGGAGATATTTTTATTACTAATTCAGTGTCTTTGCTGGTTATCAGTTTGTTCCAGATTTGTATTTCTTCCTGTTTCAGTTTTGATAGTTTATGTTTCTAGGAATTTATCCATTTCTTCCAGGTTGTCCAATTTGTTAGCATATAGTTTTTCATAATATTCTCTTATAATTTTTGTATTTCTGTGGTGTTGGTTGTTATTTCTCCTTCCATTTGTGATTTTATTTATTTGGGTCCTTTTTATTTTCTTCTGGATAAGTATGGTTAGGGGTTTATCAATGTTAATAATTTTTTTCAAGAACCAGTTTCTGGTTTTATTAATCTACTCTATTGTTTTTTTAGTTCCTATATCATTTATTTCTGCTCTAATCTTTAATACTTCCTTCCTTCTGCTGGCTGTGGGCTTTATTTGTCCCCACCCTCAATGGGGAAAAACTGAGAGCTTTTCAGCCAGAAAGAAAACAGGGATTTCCACTCTCACCACTGTTATTTAATACTGGAAATTGTGGCCATAATAATCAGACAAAAGTCTAGGTGTAAGATTAGGTTGTTTCAGATTTTTTCTTTTCTTTTTTTTTTTTTTTTTTTTTTTTTTTTGCTTCTTGAGGTATGCACCTGTATGGCTATGTTCCTTCCTTTTAGGACCACTCTGGTTGCATCGCAAAGGTTTTGGACAATTGTGTTTTCATTTGTTTGCATGTGTTTTTTTCTTAATTTATTTTTTTTCCTGGTGACCCATTCATTGTTTAGTAGTATGTGGTTTAACCTCCAGGTATTTGTGGTCTTTCCAATTTTTTTTTCTTGTAATGGGCTTCAAGTTTTATAGAATTGTGGGTAGGAAATATGAATGATATGATCTCAATCTTTTTGTACTTGTTGAGACCTGATTTGTGTAATCTTTTCTGGAGAATGTCCCAGGTGCACTTGAAAAGAATGTATATTCTGCTGCTTTAGGATGAAATGTTCTGAATATATCTGTTAAGTCCATCTGGTCCAGTGTGTCATTCAAAGCCATTGCTTTTTTATTGTATTTCTGCTTAGATTATCTGCCCACTGATGTGTAGATGGGGTGTTAAAGTCCTCTACTATTAATGTATCATCAATGAGTTCCTTTATGTTTGTTATTGCTTTATATATTTGGGTACTCCATATTGGTGGCATAATTAGAATTGTTACATCTTCTTGTTGGACTGTCCCCTTTATGGTGATACAATGCTCTTGTTCAGTCTTTGGCTTAAAGTAGAGTTTGTCTTAGGGGTGCCTGCATGGCTCAGTCAGTTGAGTGTCCGACTTTGGCTCAGGTCATGATCTCATGATTCATGGGTTCAAGCCCCATGTCGGGCTCTCTGCTGACAGCTCAGAGCCTGGAGCCTGCTTCCTATTCTGTGCCCCTCCCCTGTTCACACTTGGTCTCTCTCTCAAAAATAAGTATTTAAAAAAACTTCAACTCTAGTTTGTCTGATATAAATATTACTACTCCGACTTGCTTTTGATGTCCATTTGCATGATAAATGTTTCTCCATCCCTTCACTTTCAATCTGCTCGTGTCTTTAGGTCTAAAATGAGACTCTTATAGGCATCATATAGATGGATCTTGTGTTTTGTCCATTTACATTCAGAGTAATTATTGGTAGATGTATATTTAGTGCTATTTTATTACTTATTTTGTCATTGTTTCGGGAGATTTTCTCTGTTCCTTTCTCTTTGTCACTTTTGGTCTTTCCATGGCTCTCAATGACTCCTTTTAATATTCTTGCAGGGCTGATTTAGTGGTCATGAATCCTTTAGTTTTTGTTGGTCTGGGAAACTGGTTATCTCTCCTTCTATTCTGAATGATAGCCTTGTTGTGTAAGAGTATTCCTGGCTGCGTATCTTTCCCATTCAGCATGTTGAATACATCTTGCCACTCTCTTCTTTCTTGCCAAGTTTCTGTTGAGAAATCTGCAGGTAACCTTATGAGTCTTCCCTTATCAGTTAATAACGTCTTTTGCTACTGCTTTTAAGATTTTTTTCCTTATCACTACATTTTGCCAATTTAATTGCAATATGTCTTGCTGTAGGCCTGCTTTTATTGGTTTTGATGGGAGTTCTCTGTGCCTCCTGGATCTGGATGTCTGTTTCCTTCCCATGATTAGGGAACATTTTCAGCCATTATTTGATCAAATTTTCTGCCCCTTTTCTCTCTCTTCTTTTTCTTCTAGGACTCCTATAATATGAATGTTATTACTTTTGATGGAGTCACTGAGTTCCCTAAGTCTATTCTCATGTTCCATAATACTTCTCTTTTTTCACCTTTATCATTTTCCATTATTTTGTCCTTTTTATCACTTATGCATTCCTCTTTCTTGCAGCCTTCTGTTGATTGCATCAAGCCTATTTTCAATATCAGTTATTGTTTTCTTTCATTTCTGATTCTTTAACTCTCATCTCTGCAGTAAGGTTTTCCCTGAAGTCTTCCATTCTCTTCTCAAGCCCAGCCGCTATCCTTAGATTGTTGCTTTAAATTCTCCATCAGGCATGTTATTTGTATCTGTTTCACTTAGATCTCTGGCTGTGACCTTATCTAGTTCTTTAATTTGGGATGAAGTCCTCCATCCCGGCATTTTGTCTAAGTCTCTATCTTCTTTTGTATGTTAGAAAAACCCATTATTGTCCCTGCTCCTGAGAGTAATGGCTTTATGAAGAAGAGGTCATATAGTGTCCTGGGTCTGATGCTTCAGGGAATGCCTATGGTGTGGGCTGCATGTACTTTACTGTTGTGTTTTGGCTTCTCTATCCTTCAGGCCAATCATCCCTAGAGGCTCTCCTTGCCTGAAATGGGTAGTGTTTGCTTTTTGCCCAGAATATGGCAAGTTATAACTAGATATGCTGTGGTCTGCTTGTTAAATGAGACCTGATTCTACTTCCACAAACCCAAAGCTTTGCAGGATTCTGGTCAGGACATGTGGTGTGGTTAGGGGTTTCTGCTGGTCTTTTGGGGAAGGATCTTGACATACTGGGACTGAGGCAAGCTTGACTGAGAAGGGCAGTCACACCACAATGCAGGAGTATGAGACTTGGAACAAACAGGGTAGACAGCAAGTGTCACTGTTTTGCTGCTTAATACAGGTAGTTCTATGTTTATGCTGAGACGTGGGGGAGGGCAGTGGCAAGAGCTAGCTCCTTTGTTTCCAGAGAGGCATCCCATTAACACTACCTCTCAGCAACTCACTCCAAGAGGAGCAAATAATCTCCCCTCTGTGCATCCCAGGCATTTCTCAGGTCACTGTTTCAAAGCCTTCTGCCCCCTGGGTGGTTTGCCTGATTTCTCTCTACAAGTAGTGGAGCATGCCCAGGGCTCTATCCCAGGCAAGCCTGTTGGCCTTTATTTAAAACTGCAGTCTTTAAACCCTGCTGGTTGCAAGAAAATCAACCCCTCTCATTTTTGCAGCCGCTGGCTTTGGGGAAGTGTTTTCCTTTCCTGCAGACTCCACTTTCTAGCCTTTCTCTGTGACAAGGGCTCCTTCCTCTCTGTAGCACTTGGAATCCATTTCTCCTCTAAGCCACATCTCCACAATTCCTACCTTCCTCTATGTGGCTTCTTCTCTCCCTTTGGATGTGCAGTTTGTTCTTTTAGTCCTCAAAATGGTTTCTGGTGGTATTTAGAAAGATTTGATAGCTATCTACTTGTGTTTCAGGGACAAGACAAGGCTAGGGTCCTCCTACTATGCTGCCATCTTAGTATCCAGACATGATTTATCCTTAAAAACTGGAGGGGAGTATTTTCTCCAAGGGAAAATTTTTTTATGAGTGTACAAAGGGGTTTTCAAATGAGTCTTGTTACTTAATAGTAATGAGTGAAAGCAAAATAAATGAAATAAGTGAAGACTATTATTTCCATCCTATGACCCAATCCATCCCATTTTGAGCTTTTTTACGTTTATCCTATTTTGAGCCTTTTGTTTTTAATTCATCGTCCGATGTTATTATTGTAGCCAAGCCCCCCCCCCCCAAGCCAAAAATGCATGTAGCACTTGTCATTCCCCCAAAATGTAACTAAGAGCCTATTTTTGACCAGAAGCTTTACTGGTAAAATATACAAAATGTGTTAATCATCTGTTTATGTATTATATATACATATGTATTCTGGCAATAAAGTAAGCTAGTGAAAAAGGTTTAAAAATCAGAAGAGAATATACATTTACAGTGCTGTACTGTATTTATTGAAACAAAAAAATCCATGTATAAGTGGACCTGTGCAGTGTGGTTTAAGTATGTTGTTTGGATTTTGTTTTACTGTCTAATCTCCCATTTTCATTTATTATTATAATGAAAATATTGGGCCTTATGTTTACTTGTTAAAGGATTTCTATCTGTTTTAAAATGCTTTGCTGATGTTTTCATTTTCTGATTTCTGCCATATGTATTCATCTCTTTTGTCTTATATTTCTGTTTTAAACCATATGTAACCTATTTTAAATTCTGATCGTGTTTTTTACATTTAAAAATCATTTAATTTATATTTTGAGTGGGATGCATTGATCAGAACAAGAATCTATTGCATACTAAACATGGATAAGCATGAGTTTACCGGAAGCAATTGAAGTTAAGTTGTAGAATGAAGAAGAATTGTGCCTATTAGCTAGACGTTGAGGGGAAAGGAAGGGAGAACAGGAACAGAGAAAAGTAGAATCCATTGCATGACTTGCATTCTCTTAACATACTATGAAGATATATTACTTATCTATTGCTACTGTAATAAGTTACCCGAAACTGAGTACCTTCATACCAAATTTTGTAACTTCAGGTTCTGTAGGTCAGAAGTCTCGTGGGCTCAAGTCTCTGCTTAGAGTTTCACAAGACTGGTATCAAAGGGTTAGCAGTGTTGCATTCCTTTATGAAGGCTCTGGGAAAGAATCTTCTTGTTTATTTGGACTATTGGTAGAATTCAGTTCCCTACAGTTGTAGGACAGAGGTTCAGTTTCATTGCTGGCTATCAGCTGAGGAGTGTTCTCAGCTTCTAGATGCTACGTGCATTCCTTGGCTCATAGTCCCCTTCCTCCATCTTCAGAGTCAGTACTTGGGTCAGATCCTCACACTGCATCCCTCTGACTCCAGCTGGGAAAGGGTCTCCTCTTATTTTTTGTTTTGTTGGTTTTACTGCAATATTAAAATAACACACAAGCAATTTGAATCCAGTCTTGCTCTGATTTAGTCAACTTTTCACCAAAAAGTTGCCAAATTATCTTTTCTTAAATATCACTTAAATAGGTATGAAACAACCAGCTAGCTTGCTTGCTTCCTTCCCTTCCTCTCCCTTCCTTTTATAGGCTGGTGTGATTAGATTTGTCTGAAAGGGATAATCTTTCCATTTCAAGATCCATAAACTTCACATCGGGACAGTCTTTTTTTGCTATGTAACATGACCTACTTAGAGGTTTCAGACATTAGGGAGTAGACATTTTTGAGAGGTACTTCTTTATCCTATAGCAGAAGGATAGGCAAGAACCTATTAGAAATCAGCTCAGGCAGCATTAGGAGTTCTGGGCAAAGCTTCATTGTATTGACCTGACAATAGTATCCTACCTTATGAAAATGAATTATAATAAGAAAAACCGTATGCAAGTTAAATGAACAGTAATTATAGGTGGAATTACACATCGCCTGGAGAATCTCACTTTGGGGAGGGTCTAGCAAGAGTTTGATAAGGAGTTTTGATGGAGATCAAGAACAGTGTAAGTGAAGGGAAAGAATGTGACACCTATGCAGGGAAATACAACAGAGACCTTCTGGGCATTGCAGACTTATTGCTATTCTTTGTGACCCAGTTGCCTCATTTAGTGTGGCATTACTATGTGAAAAACAAAACAAAATTCTTATTAAGAAATGTTTCCTGAGAAAAAGCAGGTGATCAGTCTTCTGTGTTCTATGTAGGGGTGCAAAGCACTCTAATCACTCTATACCTTGAATTCTGTTCCCTTAACATTATCCTGGAGGGTTAGGCCATTCCAGGAGAAGTGGCATGGATACAACAGTATTTCTCAATGTTTGGAGTCAAGGTTGAAATATTATATTAAGAGTTACATAAAACCATTCCCTTCCCACTAGAAACCATGAGTTTGCAATGTATTTTATTTTTTTCATTTCATGTACCTAGCTTCTCAATATTTTCTGTTACATCTAAATTTTGCATTTAGATTATTCTTAGTACATTGTTTTTATCTATTCTTTTGAGTTTTATATTCAATTTTACTAAATAGATTTATAGCTATCAGTAATTCTACTGAGAGACCTTTTATAAAACTATTTTTCTATTCTTTAGTTCTTAATTGGATAGAGATGATATTGTATCAGTATGTGCTCAGTGTAAGAAAAGTAGAAACATTTCTTTTTCTGAAATATTTATTCTCTAAAAATCATTTTGTAGGGCAAACATTTAATCAGGCTCTACATAAGATTGCTTTTTCTTTTCCAGCCTATTTTGGATTCATCCTTTTCTCTCCACCTAAATTTTATTCTTCTACTTCAGACAGAAATATTCAGACTTAGATTTCTCTGTTAACCTTTCAACTTCTTTCCTCCCCAGTCTCTGCCCATCTCTATCAGTCCTCAGGCTGGTGCTAATCCACTTTCCTAAAACATTTTGACCTTGCCGGTTTGTTCCTCATGACCTTACTAAAGCTGCGCGATATATGTTACTCCTTCTTGGGTTGTCATTTCCATTTCTTTTCCCTGATCAAATCCTTAGGTTTCTTTCAACACTAAATGCAGATTATATCTTCTTGGCCTGATGACACCTGGCAACTTGTCTTTTCCTTGTCTCAATTCATGTAATATATATCATTCACTTCAAGGACATTAGCCTGAATTATATGTACTCTGTGCTCTTCTCTCATTGATTCTGTGAATCTTACTTCCTTTATCATATTTTAAGTTTGGTTAGGTCAGTGATTGTTTTTTCTTTAATGGCCTCCCCTGCACCTGGCCTGGTTTCCCCAATGCAAACTCTTAAAGGTACCTTACATATACTTACACCTACAAGTAGAGAAAATATATAGGAATCCTATATAGGAATTTATAGGAAAATACATAGGAATCAAAATATGTAGGAAAATATATAGGAAACAGTGGATATATGGGTTTTTTTTCTCACTTATTTTTTTCTTAGTTTGGTGATGTTTCCATATCAGCATTTTTGGCTATATTTCATTACTTTTTAATGACTATGTAGCCTTTCATTGTGTAAATGTGCCAAGCACTATGGTGACAGTCAGTCTTGACAGTTTCTTGCTCTGGAACAAATGTAGCTACATTCATGTCAGATCTCTTAAGTAAACCTCCATCTCCAAAACCAGGAATTTATATTAACAGTGAGAAGAAGTGCATCAGAAAGAGTGAGAGAAACCTTTAATCTAACACCAAATTTTAACAGTACGTGGATAAGATTTGATTGAAAGTTTGGTTAATCATGGGAAATACACTATATTGAGCTCTATAGTAAAAAGGTATAAAGTTAACATTTGCACACTATTTTCCTTGGGATTATGACAGTCAGGGATGGAGCCACATAGGAATCTGGAGGAAAAATGTTTCAGGCAAAAGCACAAGACAAGTACAAAGATTTGGGGATGGGAACATGGGGCTTCAGTAGTGTGAGGAAGAGAGCAAGTAGTATGAAATACTTTGCCTTGTTTCTGAATCAAATGGGAACATATTGTAGGGTTTTAAACGGACAAGTGAGTTAATCTGACTTATATTTTAAGAGAGGCACCTGCTGTTTTAACACTACGTTGGAAGGGGGCAAGGGAACAGAGTGACTTGTCAAGTGTAGAGGTGTAGAGGCCAGCTCTACGGTAATCTAAGTAAGATTAATTGTAGCAATGGACTGTGAAATCTAAGCTACTGTGTTGGGGGGAATGAGGGCACCATTGTGGGAATGAACAGTGAAAAACTGATAGGCTCAATGGATCATTAGATTCTGGTGGGGGCAAAGAGTGGTGGAGTATGGATATTAAAAGGACTGAGTGGGAAAACAGGAACAGTAAAGAAAAGAAAGCTGAGATAGGGTGGAGGTTAAGATGACTGAGAGGAAATTGAGCAACTCATAAGCCAGAGTAGTGCAAGGTTCATCTATAGCAATATTGATATTTCAACAAATTATGGCCAGAGTAAGGTTAGAGAATATGCTAGTGAGCCGGGAGCTAATACTTGTAAGGATGATGGGGGTGCTGTCTTCCTTATTGAAGAGTTGAACATTTGTTTCCTGAGAACTTCTTGTGTATCAGAGAATATTCAGGGAAAAAAATGCCATGATTAGCACAGTTTAGGGTCATGCTTATAGGAACTAAGTTCTAGAGCCAGACAGCTTGGGATCAGATGTCATCTTCTATTTACTAGCTGGGGGACCTGAAGCAAAATCTTATCTCAACTGTAAATTGGAGATGAAAGTACCTTCCTCCCAAGGTTGTTTTGAGTCTTACTTGAGATAATATATGTAAAGCACATAGACCAGCGCCTGGTGCAGACTAAGTGCTATGTAAGTGTTTGCCATTAATAATGTCACTTTTTTCCCTTGGGTATCACAGGATATGTCAAGGAAATAGTCAACACATGCATTGTAAGTTGGTTAGAGAAGAAATTGGTAGAGAGCAATTTATCAGTGCCTTTACACAGCAATTCTATTTATCCTTTAGCTATACTTGCCCATCTATAAAATGACATATACAAAGATATTCTTGCTATATCATTGATAATAGTAAAAAGTTAATAATAAAATTATAATAGTAAAAAGGAACAACATATCCATAGAATACATCTGATGCAGCTCTTTAAAAGAATTCATTAGCTTTGTAATGTTGATACAGAATTCACCAGGATACATTGTTAGGTTAGGAAAAAAAATCAAATGCAGGACAGTATATATACTTAGCATTTGATATACACATATAAACATTTCTCTGTGTGTGTATTTGTAAATGAATATAGGATTTTTGAAAAGTTACACAGGAAGCCTCTGCTTCTCAGGAAGAAAACTGAGTAGAAGATAGGGGTAAGAGCACCATTACTGTTTCAACTTATATTCCGTGGCAGCTCTTATATTTTGTGTTGTGTTTATATTTAAAAAAAATATTTTTTAACTAAGTGTTGATTTTATAATGTTAAAAGGCAAATCCCTTCAGGAAATATTTCTTGTACAACCAAGTTCATGGCAGGCTGTACAAGAGTCTGAGGAACACTAACATTAGTCCTTACCTTGTACTTGTTGGGGAGGCAGGGTGCATCTCATGAATCATTCCAGAATAAACCAGAAATATGAAATTGAACAATCTAGGGGGTTAAGAAGGCTAAGGGGCTGACAACTGTTTCAACTGGGGACTTTTGAACTAAAAACCAGATCTGAATATACACGTAATGTATTCAGAATGACTCAGGAACATAATCAATATCTATATATTTGGTTCAAAAAAAAAAAAAAAACACCTCTCAGTTACCTGTCACAATACAGCAATATGAAAGCAATAGATCCCCTTATTTTTGTTCCAGCTGCTTTCTAGTAGCACTGCAACTAAGATGTTCTATTTATTTAAACCTAAATTTAGCATGAGGTGACTGGGCAGCTCAGGACACTGTAATAAAACGTTAGTGAGTGGTACTATGATCCATGGCTGCTGATGAGAATGTAGGACGTTAATGTTTCCAAAAAGTCTTAAGGCCATGACACACATGGAAAAGAAAATAAGAGAGAAGTGGTAATTGAGATTCTGAGAAGGGACATTGAGAATTACCTACAAATAGAAACTGACCTTTTTTTCTTTTTCGTATCCTTAATCCCCTTCTAACCAAATATCACAGCGATGTGTTGGAAAAGCAGGCATGGTTTCTGTGCTACAGGCTATAGCCGATGTGTGAACAGAGCAGTTTCTAATCCTGTACCAAATATAAAATTAACTTAAAAAATGGCTTTCTGTTTCAGTTTGTTTGCTCATAAGTTACAAAGCCTTGATAGATATTTGAGGAAAATGAAAGCAATAAGCTCAAAGTTGTTCAACTGAGAAAAATAGCGGCTTTGAGCAACAGACATTTCTGAGAAACCTCTACCCTCAACCCTCCACACTTAGTCCCACCTTCCCTCTGAAGTCATACGTTAGGAAGAATGTGCTGTGTTGAGCAATGCTGTACCACACATGGGCTGCCGACTAAGGGAAGGCTATTTCCATGCTAGATGGATTCCAGAGAAATACATTTTGTTGGAGCCTAATCCCGGCATCTGATCTTGCCCAGAGAAAGCCCTTGTGGTCTTGAAAGCCAGAAGATCCATCAGAATAATTCAGAGATTGAGAGTTTGGGTTCACTCTAGGGCATAATCAGGGACTAGGTTTGGCCCAATGGTCTCAGGCCACCCTAATGCCATTTTTAGTCAAAGCCCCAAACTGACCTGTTTTCTCCGGAGTCCTTATGAGAATCCCCACCAACACTTGCCCAGCTCTGCGACCAGCAATAAAGGTGTGCTGAGCATAGGACCCCGAGGCCTAGAGAGCCAGGTGTGGTAGTAGCTTAAGAGCTACTACACCCCGGCAAGGAATGTCAGGAATCCTATCTTCTTTCAGAGTCCTCGTGAGAGCATCAGACTTTAGATTCCCTTCATGGATGTCTCATCTACCTAATCAGTCTTTTACCCAAGTCTTAAGTTCTCATCAAAATTTCTGGCCAGTCCAGGGTCTATCTAGCCTAGTTAAAAGCATCCACTAGCAGCCCTTTTCTCCTGGGCTGGAATGCCCAGGAGGGTTTTTTTGTTTTTTGGTTTGGTTTGGTTTTGGTTTGTTTTTGCTCTGTTCAGACACCCTATAAACAATGGGCATTTCAACACCAACCTAGGCACGTTTAAAATTTTTACCTCTGTAGCTTGACTATTTAGGCAGCAGTCTGGTCTTGGATTTATTTGTTCCTCCCAGGCTTTCTTCAAGCTCATCACCACTAGATCCATCCTCCCAACTCAGAGCTCCCAGAAAACCTGATGGACAGGGAAGAACTATTTGGAATACTTGAATGGAAATGTACCTTGGCTGAGATGTGTCTGGGGGCTTAGTCATAAGTAGGCCCCAAACACTCATCCATGCTATCTCAGACACACACAGGAACCAGACGGCCTCTATAAAAGAAAAGAGAAAACAGGAATGTAAGTACAGGTCTACCTTGACAAATGCCACCCTAAGGGAAACACTCACCTCATCCTATGTCTACAATTCTAAGAGTAAATAGAAATACTATGCTTTTCTGTACTTGTAGGAAGGGTACTGCTTTATTCGTTTTTTAAAAAATGACAGAGGAATCCTTGTTCTTCAGTTATCTAATTCAGGTTGTAGAAGTTGACAGAGCATGACAAGTCTTCCTCTTACCCTAGTCCCACTCCACTGCTTCCAAAAGGTCATCAGAGAAGGAGCAAAGCCAGAAGATGCAGAAGAAGCACTGCATTTTTAAAAGACTGTCAGATTATGTGATTGATAGTACAGCTAACTCAGTATATTGAAACAGTAAATAAATAGGGCCCATGTGCCCTAAGTTAATATAGCTCCCAAGGGTGCCTTGGTTTCAAGGGCACAGTTTACGTCCTGCAGAATCTCACTCAATTAAATAATAAAAATAAAGTAGCAGAAAGCAGGCTCTCAATCAGTGAGTTCCTGCTGGGAACCCAAGCTCTGCTTTGTGCTGAGGGGTGCAGATGACAGCTTCCCTATCTTCAGGGGGCCCACAATCCAGTAGTGGAGGGAGAGACTCACACCCAAGAGCAGCACAGCAGAGGACTGAACAATGGGCAATTACGTGCTACGTGTTTGCTGAGACAGAGGAAGAATGGGTGAAAGAAAGGGTCGGGTGCAGGACCCTGGAGGGAAGGAGCGAGGACAGGTGGAGAGAGAGCAGCAGAATGACCTTGCTGGAGGTGGAACCGACAGGCTCTGTTCATGGACTGTGAAGAGGCTGGACGATTAGAGCAGACCATCTGCACTGTGTGCATAATTTCATAAGTACCACTTTCAGATTATGCAAAACAGAAAGAAGAATGTGTTGATCTAATGAATATATATAAATGCAAAAGAGATAGGATTCGTTTTGCTTTGCTCTTCCATCATATGTCTGTGACAGTTGCTTCAGAAATCATACGATACAAGCTTCAAGCTGAGGATGAAACTTTGAAAGAAAGGAACATTTTTAGTTATACCAATTACTTTAGGATCTCCTTGTCTATATTTAACATAAAGCTTTTCTGGTGTTAACCGTGATCATTTAAGTCTTTTCTTTGATTTCCAAATATTAGATTTTCAGCCTGAGATTCCAACCCCATACCTTTTCCTGTATAAAATTAGTGAAGAATCCAGTTGACTAAAAGTAGAGTATCAGGCTTATATAGGATTTAGAAAAAGAAATAGAGGAAAAGGAAAACAGTTCTGTGCAATAAGCCTCATGTTATATTTAAAATAGAACATAAATATGTTTAGTCTATAAAGCTCTGTCTGCCACTAATAAGGCACATGATCTCAGAAGGAAATGATAAGACTTAAATAGTTCTGATAAATGAAGGGCAAAAGACACTTTGTGGATATATTTTGATCACAAATACTATCTTAGCATTTACTTTTTTTTTTAAGTATAGGATTGTATTTTCCTGCAAAATGAGTAATATCCAAATTTACTCTTTTCTTTTATTAAAATGGATTTTTCCCTTGCAGAAAAGGCTAATACCAATGAAAATGTTAGGCAAAAAATTGAAAATTAATGAATAAAGAATGTATATGACTTTGGAACAGTCCTTGGGGAGGTGAGGCCATCTGGCTGTATAATTCACAACCCATCTGAGACACATTCCTCAAGCTGTATGCTGCTCACTGATTTTGTACTTCTTGATAAAGATCACGTGAGAAATTACCAGCCTTCTGCTCAAAATGCAAGGTCCCCATACTTAATACCCACATGATGGAAAAGTAAACGTGCAATATCTTCCTGGTCCCTTGACCAGTTATTCTTTATCAGACTCTAGTTTGAGCTGCTTCTCAGTCAGCCTCTGTGAGCAAGTACACAAGTGAGTGTGTCCCGAGCTCATTGACAATGCATAGCTTGCCAGGACCGCACACCCAAGTGCCATCAGAGAGATGAATGTGTGTTCTCCCCACCACTCCTGAAACAGAGCAGGTCTGCATCCAGACCAGTCTCCCAAAATTCAAAAGTAAAATCCTAAACAGCAAAATACTTTTGTCAGAAGTCTAACAAGTTCATGAAAGCAAACAAAGAGGAACCCCATCACACAGACACAAAGAGGCATCATAGGCCCTAAGGTACCTGGGAGAATGAAAGCTAAGGAGTTACCAGCTGCAGGCGTGGCTCAAACGCTCATTGCCCCCCTCGGGCAGATACTTAGCTGGGCTGAGTCTGAGTTCACATTTATAAAAAAAAGGACAGTACTCCATCTCCAGGTTTTTTTGACAATTACCAATAATATATTTGAAGGAAATTGCATTCAAAAAGTTCTCAAAAAGTATACTTAGTCTTAGCCACTAGTAATGGTTATATTATTTCCACTTTTATCATTGACCCAACATAGGCTTCTAAGCTTCTAGTTTCTCTAATTTGCCGATCAAAACCCACCATCCTATAGGACTGGAACCAAGAATATCCTATTTTGCCACAGTAACATCTCTTTTTTTCAGTTAGTACTAGACTCTTTGGCACAGATGCTTTTGGGGCGCCTGGGTGGCGCAGTCGGTTAAGCGTCTGACTTCAGCCAGGTCACGATCTCGCGGTCTGTGAGTTCGAGCCCCGCCTCGGGCTCTGGGCTGTTGGCTCAGAGCCTGGAACCTGTTTCGATTCTGTGTCTCCCTCTCTCTCTGCCCCTCCCCTGTTCATGCTCTGTCTCTCTCTGTCCCAAAAATAAATAAACGTTGAAAAAAAAAATTAAAAAAAAAAAAAAAAACAAAGATGCTTTTTATCAGAAACAGGCCACCTAAGCAAGCAACATCTCCTCAATAGGAAGTAAAATGTTACTGTTCCATCATTTTGCCACAAGGCGGGCAACATGCTGGGAAATGCTTTTGCCCACTTGTCGCTCCTTGTCTAATCAATTTTTATTCTTTTCATAGTTCCATGTAATGGGGTTGGAAATGGCTAAATAAAGTGAAAGATGTTTTGAATTGCATTACTAAGTGGTAGCTACATTATTTCATAAATGAATAGTGCTAACTACATTCATATAATTTATGTATTGAAGTGTCATTCGGGGGGAAAACATCAGTGTCAGATTTTGCATTTAAACGCCTGCATTAGCTGTCAGCTGTGCAAAGTCCCATAAAGACAAACGGCTCCACGGTAGGCACACAGATGAGGGTATTCATGGCCCACATTTGCAAGTAGACGTGCTACTGTAATCATGAAGAAGTTTTCTGTAGTCAACTCCTTTAGAGCTTATGTAAAAGTTCCTAACTTCCATTCAGACAACAGCCACATCTACACGATCCATACTAAATAGCAGAGTCTGAACCCTTAGAGTATCATTTTTCTTTTAATTCTGTCTCTGAATAAAATTAATCTTATTTTTGTCATTTACCTTTAGAACAACCAACAAAAATGAGATTTAATGAACTATATAAGTCAGTGGCATATAATAAGTCTGATATTTATATTGCAAATTTTAAATTGATACTTCTGTACTACTGCACCCTTCCAAATTAGTGGATACTTATGAAGTATGATTATTCTGCTATGTGGTGGTATGTGTGTGTGCAGGTGTTTGTGCATGTACACCCACAGCCTATAGGATAGGAAAAGAAAAGGAGGAAGGGAAGAGAAAGAAGCCTTATGCCATCAAACATTAAAAGTGTGAATGAAAATTGTCATTAAAGCTCAATTTAATGAAACCTGTCATTAAAGCTGAACTTAATGAAACCTATCCTTAAGGGGTGCCTGGGTGAGTCAGTTGGTTAAGCATCTGATTTTGGCTGAGGTCATGATCTCATGGTTTGTGGGTTCAAGCCCCGCATCAGGCTCTGTGCTGACAGCTGAGAGCCTGGAGCCTACTTCAGATTCTGTGTCTCTCTGACTCTGCCTCTCCCACACTCATGCTTTGTCTCTCTCTCTCTCTCTCAAAAATAAACAAACATTAACAAAAATTAAATATATATTTTACTTCTCTAATTTTTTTAAGTTTATTTGAGAGAGAGAGGGAGACAGAGATTCCCAAGCAAGTTCCGTGATGGCAGAACAGAGCCAGACTGGTGGCCTGAATTCCTGAAACCATGAGATCATGACCTAAGCCAAAACCGAGTCAGATGCTTAACCAACTGAACCACCCAGGTGCCCCTACATATTTTACTTCTTAATCATCTATTCAACCAGAGTTTATTCAGCTTCCATGTGCTGAGCAAACTGTTGATTGTGAACACATTAAGTCTGCATGATATATGGTCTTTGCCTTCAAGGAACAAGTCAGGAGGCAGAGAAACATAAGGGCCACAGACAAAACAGAAATGCCCTCTGACATCATTAATGGGATAAATGTTTTAATAGAACTGTATTCAAGGTTTCAATGGGGGACAAAGGAGGAGACCCTTAATTTAGCGAGTAAGACAGGCTATGTCAGGAAAATGTGGCATTGGTACTGACATTTGGAGACTCTACGTGATTTCCAAGGGATGATGAGAAGAACAAGGGCATTACTCCTGAAAATTGCAAATGGATTATCTAGAATATCAAAACAGGATGAGAGAGGACTATGAAAATAGACTAGCAGGGAGCAGCACTACTCAGTCCAGGCCAACAGTTGCTATACTTTAGTCCCAGGATTGTCTGATCTCTCGATTTATAAAGAAAAGCAAGGAACCCATATGTTTATACGCATTATACCCGTTTTTAAGTGGTAGCAGCTGATTATCAAATACTGAAAAAAAAATTCAGACCTATCAGAAGATAAATGTAAACCAGATATGACCTACTGTTTTCTGTTTGGTGTCCTCTGATCTCATCGAATACTGTGCACCCAGGAGAATGCTAGCAGACCCTTGGCTGACAGAATAACACTAAGCTTTAGTCCTGTGAAACACAATTTGAGGCAGATATTCAAATATTTGTGCAGTGGAATTTATTTTAGGTGTAAAGAAATGTCAGCAACTCAGTCCAGAATATTTGGGAGCGAAATCACAAGATTAACCAAATTAAGATTATTAGTATTAGAAATTATATGGCTGTTTATAATGGTCCGTTAAATGCACTGTTTGATGCCAAAGAAATGAAATGCTATTTCATCAATTTTTATTGTCTGTCAAGTGGTTGTTTTTCTTTCAGATGTTGTGCTTTGCTGGAGAAGGCTGAGCCATTCACATGTGCCTATGCAGTTATCCCTCTGACTGCCCACCTATGAATGAAAGTGGTTAGGGACAACTTGATTGGAGCTTCAAGTCCTCAGAAACCTGATCCTGATAACACTGGTGCTTGGTTGAGTTTTCCCAACAAATAATGTTGTAACAGCATTGTGCTTCTTAACCAAAATTCAAGTGTTTAAAATTCGTAGCAGCAGACATGCTTAGGTGTACAATTGTCACTGTTCCCCAAAGGTAATCGCAAAATGGATCAAAAGCATGGTGTAGACAAGGGCACCTGAGGTGCTCAGTTGGTTAAGTGTCCGACTTGGGCTCAATTTATGATCTCATGGCTCTTGAGTTTGAGCCCCACGTTGGGCTCTGTGCTGACAGAGCTTGCTTCAGACTCTGTCTCTCTCTCTCAAAAATAAATACACATTAAAAAAAAAAAAACTAAGGAAAAGCATTGTGTATACACAAAAAGATAGGAAGACAGTATGTAAGTATGCAAAATGGTACCATAGTTGTCTCAGATAAAAATGTGTGAAAGTCTAAATGTGCTGTAATTTGTTACATTTAATGCTTCCTTTCACTTCCCCTGTATAGGGAGTGACTGTAAAACTTTAACATGAAAATAATCTGTCTTCTTTTCTTTCAGAGGGGGAAAGGCCAAGATTAGGCAAAGAGTCCTAAGGGGTAACCTCAATTCATGTCCGTCAAAACACAACCTGAGAAAGACAGAAACATGAAGGGCAAATATTTGATAACATTATATTAGTCTGAACGTGAGCTACGGCAACTGTGAGTATATATACTGAAATCAACATTTCAGAGCACTGGAAAGTAGCATTCATGTAAGTTATGAAATTGCTTTGATGGTAAACAACAGCAGCAGCAAAACGGGAAAGAATAAGTAACCAGAATTATGCCACAGTCAGCGAATCTGAAAAATTAGGAAGACTAGAAGTCAACAAAACCTTGGTCCCTTTGGGCAATATGGATAGTTTGTTATTAATACTCAGTGTTCCTTTGAGAAGGTGAATAGCTCATTAAGGCTACAGAGAGACTTGCTAAGAAATGCAAAGGATTGGGAATAAAACTTGATTTCTTTAGAAACTGAAAATGATGCTTCTGAAGCTCCCACCAGCTAAATAGGTCCTTAGTGTGCCTAATGCCGAGATAAATAATGCTAAGTGTGTTACTAGCTCCGTGTTTCCATTGCAATTAATATAATCCTCCAGGGATAAAACAAGAGATCATGTAAAAACCCCTGGTACATTAAACTGAACATTAAATTGAGTCAGATCTTCTCAGCTGCCTAAACCACGCTTCAGCAAGTGCAACATTTGGGACATGAGGGTAACATCAAAGGCAGCTTTGATACTCCAGGGCATGGTACTCTAGCACCTGGAAGAATTAAGGGACCAATTTTAAACAATGGGAGAATCTGGCTCATTAAGAAAAATTCTTGCTAGAATAACAAACATAATGTGCACATTAGTCAGCAAGTGCTTTACTCTCTCTTGGGCATGCATGCCACACCTATCATTTCTTCCCCCATTTGTAACATCCCCTTATATAGCATCATTTGCCCATGTAATTAATAGGTTCTTCACTCTGTCTTCCAACTCACTAATGGTTTTTTACGAATTTTAAATTAACAGGATGAGACAGAGCATCACACCTAGTTACACACCATATGGTTGTTCCTCCCAAGTGCCATTTACTATTATTTTATTTATTCAGATCCAGGATACAGACACAGCCATGTTCCTACACGAATCTCAAAGGTCAGATAATCCGTTTCTCTCATTTTAACAGATGAAGAAGTTAAGGCCAAGCGATGTTTAGTGATCTTTAAAAGATGACTTATTGCTCCAAATACTGACTACCAAATCTTAGACTAGACATTAACCATTTCCTCTGCAGATATTCCACCTGAGTCTGGAGAGAGTTATGCCATATGCAAGCAAAATCAGAGGAAAAATATTTTTCAAAAATCCTCCTAATGAGTCAAAAGAAATGGCGTCCATGAGCTTGAAAGGTAAAGGACTTGCATGTTACATTATAATTTGCATACTCGATGCTTTTAGGGCCTGGCAAGTTGTACAAATCAGTGAAATGGGTTTTAAGATGATAAGAAATTTGTGAACTGTACTAACTGTAAAGACTGGGCTCCTTTCAAAATTAATTTCAAAAGAAAGTATAAATATAGAAATATACATCTTGGTGAGTTCCAAATCAATTTTACAGAGTC
Organism: Prionailurus bengalensis; assembly: GCF_016509475.1. Classification (NCBI taxonomy): domain Eukaryota; kingdom Metazoa; phylum Chordata; class Mammalia; order Carnivora; family Felidae; genus Prionailurus; species Prionailurus bengalensis. The sequence continues at coordinate 147,809,623 of NC_057343.1, read as the reverse complement.
CACCAATTTGTGATATTATTTTTTAAGTTTGTTTGTTTATGTCTTTAAGAGAGAGAGAGAGAGAGAGAATCCCAAGCAGGATCTGCCCTGTTAGCACAGAATGCAATGTGGGGCTTGATCCCACGAAATGTGAGATCATGACCTGAGGGGAAATAGTCAGATGCTTAACCAACTGAGCAGACCAGGCACCCCCAATTTGTGATATTTTAAATCCATCCCACAGGATGGACTGAATTATCATTTATCACTGCATAAATGAGATACTTTTATTCAGAGAAAAAAACAGGAGTTAGATATTCATCCCATACCATACACAGAAAAATTCCAAATTTTTTAAGATAAAATCATTTAAATAAAGTGCAGGAAGTTTATACTCGGATGACTTCCTCTGATCAAAACACATAGGAATAAAATACAGAAAGGAAAAACCAAAATGGCATAATAGGATAAAAGGTGAACTAAAACTTATCTTGAATCAGAAAGAAAGCAGGATCCTGAGTAGGTCCCAAACCCATTGGTCATCTGAGCTCTGGGTCTGGGAGCAGGCAGTAGGGACCAAGAGCTAAGCTCTATGAGCCCCTGTGAGTAGGGAGCCAAAAGTAGTTCAGGTGAGTCAGGGGCCACTGTTTAAAGTTACAGACAGGAAGGGAGTTCCCCTCTCACAAAACATAATTTTAAAAAGCACTGTGCTGTCAGCACCGAGCCCGACGTGGGGCTAGAACTCACCAGCTGTGAGATCATGACCTGAGCCAAAGTCAGACACTTCAGTGACTGAGCCACCCAGCCACCTCTTAAATGTCACTATTTCTATGGAGCTGCCCACGTACAAAGGCAATGAATACATTCAGAATAGTAAATCAAGAGACCTGTATGATTAGCATCCACACTTTCCATGTCTTCGGTATCACTGCAGGAAAGAAGCTTTAAACTTTAATTATAAGACCCACTTCTGGACTTTGAGGCTAATTAGAAACAGCCTTCAAACTATAAGCCAGAGATAGACACTTGAGAAGAGAGAAGGTCTCAAAATATCTAAATTAACACCATACAGACTTCGGGTTTTACCCACAATGCAAGCAAATTAGATACAAAAGAGTAAACATGTATGAAAACACACGCACATACACTAAAACCTTAAAACGTGCTCCTTAGGTACTCACTCACAGGATACAAAGGAAGCTGTAATGGAAATGATGACACACTTAGAAACAAATGACAACTGAAAATACTATAGAGCAGAATCTATAGGATGGAGGCATTGGTGTTCTAAGAATGTAAATCTAATAAAGTTAAGTTCATTTCTTTGAAAAGTATTTTAAAACTGAGATTTTATTTTTTTTTTCAAAAACTGAGTTAAGCATTTAACTGAAGAAACTAGCAAAAGTAAAAACAAAATAAATCTGAGGAAAGTCGAAGCAAGAAAATAATAGGAGCAGGTATAAGTGAAGTAGAAACCAAAGAAATGAAAAAAATCACCAATGAAATCAAACCTCATTTAAGGGGGAAAAACTGAAAGAGAAATAAGATTAATCGATGAAACGTAACACAAACATTAGAAATGAAAAGGACACACCTACAAATAGCACACTTTAAAATGAAATCAAATTCAGGGAGCAATTTAACATAAATATAAATGCCAAGATATTAAATAATAACGTAGTATTTAGAAGTAAAGGTGTATTTAGAAGTAAAGTAAAAGTAAAGAAGTAAAGGTCTAAATACTAAAGTAGTATTTAGAAGTAAAGATGTAAAATGATACATCATGTTCTAAATCCATTTGCCCTGGGAATATAGAAAGAGTTCAATAGAAAACTAGTAAGTATTACATTAATAAAAGTTAACAGGGTAAACCACCTGATTATAATAAATAGAAGAAAAAAAGCATTTCATAAAATTCAACACTTCGTTTTAAAAAAATCTACTTAGATGACAAATATAGATAATTCCTCTATTGGATTGTAAATTTTAGCCAATGCAATGTATTACAAATGAAGAAACAAAATTAAATGTATTCCCTACCTATGTATTGTGGGATTTTCACAAATAGAAGATATCACAAGGTGTGCAGGATACAAGGTCAACATCAGAATTATTAAGGTTCCTACACAACAATAACCAATTAGAAGAAAAAATAGAAAAAAATTTTGTCCATTGTAGGAAACAATAGTAATGACAAAACCACAATGAAGCCAGGAATAGCCCTAACAACAGAAAGACTTGGAGGAATAATACAAGCCTGAAGAACATAAACTTGAATAAATGGAGCTTTATTCACGAACGCAAAGGTTTAATATTGCCAAGATGTCAATTCTCCCTTTGATTTTTAAATTTATACACATAAGTGTTTTTTTTAATTTTATGAAGGTCATATGAACCCATTTTTTAAAAAGTAAACTCACCTAGCCAGCCTGTATTAGCCAGATTTCATTGGAATGTCTTCTATTTACTTCCAGAGTCTCTATATGACTTACTGGCTTCTACAGGTTCCTACTTAGGACTGCCCATTCACAATTCTAATTCTGTAATACGTCCACCCTGCTCTTGAGATTTTCTGATCCCTAGTTTGGCGAGTCCTGAACTCTGGTCTTACCTCCAAGCTTAGGTCATCCCCACCCTCCTCCCCCCGCCCCCCCACAGCAAACCAACTGCTGGTTTGTAGTTGCAGAACCATGTTCCACAAAACAGAACATGACCACATTCAGTGGATGGCTTCTAACTTACACTCAGTTTAATTTCTCTGTCTGACATCCAAAAACTTTAGGAAAAAACATTTTTGATGCATAAATGCTTCAGTTCTTCTAACACATGTCTCATAACAGGTGTGCCGCTATCCATGATGTTGGGCCCTGGAAATGGGGTTTTCAGGCCAAAATGACTCAGTGAGGCACCATCTCTAGAAATCTAGTCATTTGTACTTACAAGATGGGTCATTCTCAGGAAGTAATGAGTAAGGTACCAAAAGGGAAGCTAAAGCTTTGAAAGAAGTCTTGTGAGATTTGGGTGAGTCAAAGCCTTTTTTTTTTTTTCCAAAAGAAAAATAACCTTGGTTAATTTTCAACGTCTGAAAATCTGATTCTTCCAAAATGAAAAAGCAGCAGAACAAACTTTTTATAACTATGTATTAGAAGAAACCTGGGTAATGATTGCAATTTTTTCAAGTTATTTTAAAAAATACATGTAACACGTGAAGCTATAAATTTATCTGTCAAACACTTTAAAAATTAAACAGGTCAAATAATTTGTTTACTTAGAGCTTCCCTCTTATTATTTGCAACTGCTTTAGTACGTGGGAAAAACAACCAGATACTGGATAGCACTTTCTTCAAAATAACTAGTTACAAAGAATGTTTAACATAATAGTCTATGTTTGTAAGTCTAATGAAAGTAGTAAAATAAGATTCAGTTCCATGACTGAGCTATCTGGAAGGTTAAAATTCACATTTATACACGATATAAAAAAAAAGGACTTTAGAAAGAAAGCATATTTCTTAACTTTTTATGTGAATAGAGGAGACAGCTCAATTATGCCTGAGGAGTGTTATTAGCCACAAAGGTGGTCTCTACTGCCTTTGTCCCTCCTGTTCCACACTTATACAGACATGCATTCCACACTGCTTCTATCCTGTGGGGACAACCCTCTTTATTTCAGTCTGAGGAGCCTGCAACTCTTCATGTTGGGGTTGTGAGTTCAAGCTGCACGTTGAACATAGAGACATTAAAAAAATCAACAACAACAAACATAATTGTTTTGTCTCTCATATATTTCTAAGTTCTTCATTTTCAGTTAGTTTAGCATGAGCTTGTTCATCAATAGCCATGATCTGCTAAGGAGAACTAACCGTTTCCCCTTTGATCATCTAATCTGTGTGTGTGGTAAAGATGACCCCGAACAGAATGGTCTCAACACATCAGATCCTTAGAACAGTGTCATTTATTAGTACCTATTAAGAATTGGTAGGACTCTAGTAATTATGATGGTTTATCTTATGTGTCAATTTAACTAGGCCTAGGGTGGTCTCTCCTGTTTTATCCCTTCTTCAGACTCGGCTGAACATACTCCCCACAGTGCTCTAATACCAGGTATGTGCTTAAACACTGTTTCTGGGTGTGTCTGTGATGGTGGTTTTTTATTTTAAACATTGTTTTAACTTCTAAACATAAAACTTTATTATATCTCTAGTTATGTCCTTTTGTAGGATATATTTAGGACCAAGTACTGTATAGAGAATCGTTCTGCTAATTGAGTTTCCACCCTCACCCATAGATGACCCTTATCCCCCTTCCCTACCCAGCTTAAGTAACTTGATCACAAACAAAGTGGTAGTTTGTTGGACAGATGGAGCTCAAGTCTAAATCCTACAGTATAAGAACAAACAAGGAGAGGAAGTCTCATTCCTCTCAGGGCCCTCCCAAGTTAGCAAAAGAAAAGAATACAGAAGATTCTGCTCTAAGCATCCTGAGCACAGATTGGCTGAGGCCCACCCACATTAGGGAGGACTATCTGTTGAAGGCTATTGTTGAATAGAATAAAAGGCTGAGTAAGAAAGAATTCTTTCTGGGGCACCTGAGTGACTCAGTCAGTTACGTGTCCAACTCTTGTTTTAGGCTCAGGTCATGATATCCCAGTTTGTGGGTTCGAGCTCCTCATCCAGCTCCACAGTCTCTCCCTCTCTCTCTGCCCTTCCCCTGCTGGTGCTCTCTCCAAAATAAATAAACTTTAAAAAGGGAGGGAGGGGAGGAGGGAGGGAGGGCTTGGACTGGGAGTGGAACCTACATCACAAGCCTTGTGGCTCTCCAGCTTGCTGAGTACTCATCTTGGGCTTCTCAGCCTCTGTAATCTGTTTCTGTCAGCCAACTTCCTTTGTAACCTCTGGGAAGAAGGTCAGCAAGTCTAAGTTAAATATCAATTATTAGGTAGGTAGTCTTCCATGTGCTGGAGATACACTGGTGGACAGCAGGGAAGACAAACATTAATCCCTCTTTCTTAGAGTTTAAAATGTAATGGGAGAGACAGACAACAAATAAAATACCTAATTGTTGAGAAACAATTCTCCATGTGTCTCTCACATTTCCACGTATATTGTGATCAGAGGTACTGCCTGACTTTGTTCTGGGCTATTTTCTCAAGGTTGTTTATACAGTAAAGAAACTTGAAAAATATAGTCTCTTGTTCCAGAGCAAGGTCAGGTTTTCTTACAGCTTTGGATATAGTGATACTGATAGTGATAGGCTTTAGAGCTGAGTGAGATGGAAAGTCACTAGGAGGTTTTCAGTAAGGGAGTGACATAATTTGATTTGCAGTTTAATAGAATCACTCTGGGTTCTGGGTTGAAAATAGCTCAAAGGAGACCAGGACAGAAGGAGGGAGTCATGAGATTGATTGAAAGATAAGGCAGAGAAGGAGTATGTAGCTAGAAATGGAGTGTTTCCTTGAGTTACAAGGAGAGGCAAAAGACTGGTGTTCCTTGGATAAAGGCATTTCTCCTTTTCATATTTCAAACCCCAATTAGTGTGCTATTTTTCTCATGAGCATTCTTTTTTTGTTGTTCATTGAACTATAATTGTATAACCCTAATTAGTGCTAAGAATCCATTAGGCAATAAAAATTTCCTCTCTAGTTACAGAGGAGCACATGTCCTACATGTGAAATTAACAAAAAATTAATTTTTATTTCACCAAGTTAGAAACCAACTCATTGATAATTTGGAACAGATATTGAGCTTTTAGTGTTTTCTGATGCATCATGAAGCAAATAAAATTGATGTTTTTTTTGTTGGGTTTTTTTTTTTGTTGTAAGCTATGTCAATACATAAGCCCTTTTATTCAGAGGAATGTTTTTTTCTATCATTTCAAAAAGTAAAAATCATGACTAGGATAGTCATGGATATCCAAATCACTACTTTCTAGGAATCTTTTCTTCCTAAGCCAGTCATCTCAATCTTTCAGAGATAAAAATCTTACATGAATTCTGGCTGATTCGCTACCATAATTAACCTCATATAGCCTCCTATAATATAATAAACCTCATATGAAAATTAAGGGAGGAAATAAGAAAAATGATCATGGCAAGGAAGCCATGCAAGCCCTAGATAAAATCAGGAAAGACCAATCTCCTTTTACAGACTTCACCATCATCCATCTTTTCTTAGTTCCCCAGTGAGGTATATATCCTAATCAGATGGCATCATTTTTGGCTCACCCAGCCAGAGAGAAATCCCCTCTTTTCTTTGAACTTGAGATTTCAACTAGACATCAGCTAGACAATGTCATGAATTCTTGATAAGCTACTCTTTGAAAAAAACCCCAGATAATACCTGAGTATTTTAACTATTCATCCATCCATCCATCATAGCAACAAATATTTAACACTCTATCCTGGAGGGTACAGTGATTTACATGGAAAATAGACATAGATGTCTAAGATCTGATCTCTGAAGAGAAAAATATACATGCAAGGAAAGGCATTCTGTGGTAAATGCAGTTTATACTGCTATTATGAAAGTTAATACAAAAAACTATAGGAAATAGAAGAGCCATTAAACTGCAGTGGTGATGGGCCAGGGGCTACTGAGCTGTACATTTAAGGGTGAGTGGGATTTATTTGGGAAAAGAGATAGAGGCAGGAGCAAGATCTTCAGAACACAATTTTTTCTAACCCATCTCTGATATGTGTTGTGGCTATGAAAAATTTAATACACTCCCCCAAGAAAGCTGCTTCACATATTATTATGATCTCACATTATTGAGATCTATGCCAGAGGCTTTAAGTAGCATAATGAATGTAAGAAATAATTTTGCAAGAGAGAAGATAGCAGAGTAGGGTGACCCTAAGCTTGCCTCATCTCTAGAACACAGCTAGATAAAAATCCAATCATTCTGAAAACCCAAGAAATTGATCTCAGAACTCAGAGAACCAACTGCACAACTAGAGGGAGAGAAACAGCCACATCATGAAAGGTAGATGCTGTGGAGAGTTTATATGGGGGACTAAAGAATTGGAGGTGCTGCAGAGGGTAGGGAGCCCTGATCACAGAGGTAGGAGTCAAAGAGAAAAAGTGAAAACAGTCTTCAGGGGATTGCACAAGAAAAACCCTGCCCCAAAATCATGGACTGGGAAAAAGAGAGGAGGTGACTACCACATTTTTTTATAAGTAGTGGAGCTCAAACTCTGAAACTTTAGAAGTCCCTGCCATCACTGGGATCATGGCTGGGGCCTTAGTGGTGCCCTGTGAGGAAAAACAGAGACCTGAGCTCAGGCAGCATGGTCTGAGGATCCCCTGGGTCACATGGGGAGAAAAACTTCTTGTACTTTCCAGGGACAAAAGAGCTGGTGGGCACCAACCAACTGCCCTGTTCGCTAGCATAGGAAAGGGATACCTGTTGAGGGCAGCAAACCTTGGTACCAGCTTTTTGCTGTATCCTACCATAAACTCAGTTGCTGCACAGTCGTGCAGCTGCTTTTCTGTGACAAAGCAGCACTAGCCACAATTCAGTGAGACCCTCCCACAAAGGATCAGCCCAGGTCCCTAAAATCTGGAGTTTTAAAACTAAGCTGCACACCTGAGATAAAACACAGGTGTACTATGTCACCAGGCAGGCAGACAGATAAGACACAGACAAGGGTGAAGGCAGGGATCTGATGGAAGCTGGCAATACAAGAGGGGAGATTGTTTGCTCTCCTTTGAGGGCTTCCTGAAGAGTGGCAGATGTGAACCTCGTGTTGCAGGGACAAGAGAGCTGGGTGACACCAGCCCCCACCCCCCACCCCACATCAGCAATGACCAACTTCAGTGAGCAACAAACTTCCCCAGAGTGGAGGCTAGAGCCACTTACACCAAGTCCCACCACCCCACCCCCCCAGCCCTGTGCCCTGCAGGTACTTTTCACCAGGGCAATTCTGCCTGAGAATTAGTGCAGCAGTTCCCTCCTGAAGAAAACCAGCACAAATTCCTCCCTCACACCAAGTCTACTGATCATAGAGGGCTGCAAAGCTTCAGCTCTAGGGGAAATAGGATCTAGCTTTTTAAAATCAGACCTAAACACACCTACTTAAAACTTGCTACACAGTAGACAAGGTCTACTGTGCCTCCCCCCACAGCAGGCAAGGAGAAAATCTTCAGAGGACTGACCTAAGGGAACGAGTAGCCAAAACACAAAAGCAGAGTACACACAACATACACCACAATCAATTCCCGATTCGGCACCAGTCCCAAGACAGTATAGGACCTCTCCTTCATGTATCCATCATTTTCTGTAGCATGAATATAACATGCTTTCCTAACACACAAAAAAATCTGGCCTAGACAAAAATGTCAAGACGAAGAATCCATACCAAAAGAAAGAACAAAAAGTAGAAGTAATGGTCAGGGATTTAATTGAAACTGATACAAGATGCCTGAACCAGAATTTAAAACAACAATCATAAGGATACTAGCTGGGCTTGAGAAAAAGCATAGAAGACACTAGAGAATCGCTTGCTGCAAATATAAAACAATGGTCATGAATGTAGACTTAAAGAACTCAGCAACTCCTTAAATCATAATAATATGTCACAGGAGTCCCAGAAGAAGATAGGGGAAAGGGGGGAAATAGTTGAGTAAATGATAGCTAAAAAGTTTCCTAATCTGGGGAAGGAAACCCAGATCAAAATCCAAAATGCACAAATAACTCCCATGAAATTCAACAAAAGCCAGCTGATACCAAGACATATCATAGCCAAATTCACAAAATACTCAGACAAGGAAAGAATCCTGAAAGCAACAAGGGAAAAATAAGTCCTTAACCTTCAAGGGAAGACAAATCAGGTTCACAGTACATCTATCCACAGAAACGTGGCAGGCCAGAGAGAGTAACATATATTCAACATGCTGAATGGGAAAAGTATGCTGCCAAGAATACTTTATCCAGCAAGATCATCATTCAGAATGGAAGGAAATAAAAACAGTTCCTATCAATAATAACTTGGAATGTAAATGGACTGAATGCTCCAATCAAAAGACATACGGTATCAGAACGGATTTAAAAAAAAAAAAAAGCAAGACCCACATCTATATGCTGCCTGCAAGAGACTCATTTTACACTTAAAGGCACCTGCAAACTGAAATTAAAGGCATGGAAAACCATCTATCATGCTGATACACGTCAAAAGAAAGCCAGAGTAACCATACTTGTAGCAGGCAAACTAGATTTTAAACCAAAAACTGTAACAAGAGATGAATAGGGGCGCCTGGGTGGCGCAGTCGGTTAAGCGTCCGACTTCAGCCAGGTCACGATCTCGCGGTCCGTGAGTTCGAGCCCCGCGTCGGGCTCTGGGCTGATGGCTCAGAGCCTGGAGCCTGTTTCCGATTCTGTGTCTCCCTCTCTCTCTGCCCCTCCCCCGTTCATGCTCTGTCTCTCTCTGTCCCAAAATAAATAAACGTTGAAAAAAAAAAATTAAAAAAACAAAAAGTTAAGCGTCCACTCATCATACAACCCCAGCAAGCCTGTCCTTTTAAAAAAGAAAAAAAAAAAGAGATGAAGAAGGCCACTATATCATAATTAAGGGGTCTAACCATCAAAAAGAATCTAACAATTGTAAATACTTATGCCTCCAACTTTAGAGCACCCAAATATATAAATCAGTTAATAACAAACATAAAGAAACTCATTGATAATACTATAATAATAGTAGGAAACAGATCACCTAAGCAGAAAATCAATAGGAAACAATGGCTTTGAATGACACACTGGACTGGATGTACTTAACAGATATATTTAGAACATTTTATCTTAAAGCAGCAAAATGCACATTCCTTTTGAGTGTGCATAGAACATTCTCCAGAATAGATCACACACTGAGTCACAAACCACCAAGTACAAAAGATCTCAACAAGTACAAGATTGAGATCATGCCACATGTATTTTCAGCTCATAACACCATGATACTTGAAGTCAACCTAAGAAAAAATTTGGAAAGCCCTCAAATACATGGACGTTAAAGAACATCATACTAAAGAATGAATACGTTAACCAGAAAATTACAGAAGAAATATATATACATACACACAAATATATATACACCACATTAATAAAACAAAGGATAAAAACAATGATACTGTCAATACATGCAGAAAAAAATATTTGACAAAATACAGCATCCATTCTTCATAAAAACTGTCAATGAAACGGGGCATATACAAAAGATCTCAGTTAAGACTATATACCAAAGAGGCCTCAACATCATAAAGGCCATACACAAAAGACTCACAGCTAATATCATCCTCAATGAGGAAAAACTGAAAGCCTTTCTATACAAAGTTGCATTTCTATACACTAACAACAAAGCAGCAGAAAGATCAAAGAATTGATCCCATTTGCAACTGCACCAAAAGCCATAGGATACCTAGGAATACACCTAAAATAAACCTAACTAAAGAGGTAAAAGATCTATATTCTAAAAATTACAGAACATTTATGAAAGATATTAAAGAGAACACAAAGAAATGGAAAAGCATTCCATACTCATGGATTTGAAGAACATTGTTAAAATGTCAATACTACCTAAAGCATCTACACATTTCATGCAATCCCTATCAAAATACCATCAGTTTTTTTGCAGAACTAAAACAATCCAACAATTTGTATGGAACCACAAAAGACCACGAATAACCAAAGCAATCCTGAAAAAGAAAAGCCAACCTGGATGCATCACAATTCCAGACTTTAAGCTATATTAGAAAGCTGTAATCATCATGACAGTATGGTATTGGCACACAGACACCTAGATCCACAGAACAGAATACAAAACCCAGAAATGAGGGCACCTGGGTGGCTCAGTTGGTTAAGTGTCCAACTCTTGGTTTCAGCTCAGCTAATGATCTCACATTTTGTGGGATCCAGCCCTATGTTGGGCTCTAGTCTGACAGCACAGGGACTACTTGGGATTTTGTATCTCTCTCTCTCTCTCTCTCTCTCCCCCCCCCCCTTTCTCCTCTCTCTTTCTCTCTCTCTCTCTCTTTCTCTCTCTCTCTTGCTCGCTCTCTCAAAATAAATACATAATTTTTTTTTAAAAAAGAAAAGATAATCCAGAAATGGGCCCACAACTACATGGTCAACTAATCTTCAACAAAGCAGGAAAGAATAGCCAATAGGGAAAAAAAAATCTCTTCAGCAAATGGCATTGGGAAAACTGGACAGCAACATGCACAAGAATGAACCTGGACCACTTTCTTACACCATACCCAAAAATAAATTCAAAATAGATGGAAGACCTAAATGTGGACAGGAAACCATCAAAATCCTAGAGGAGAACTCAGGCAGGAATCTCTTTGACCTGGACCATAGTAACTTCGTACCGGACACATCGCTGGAGGCAAGGGAAACAAAAGCAAAACTCAGCTATTGGGATTTCAAGATAAAAAGCTTCTACACAACAAAGAAAACAACAAAAAAGCAACCGACATAATGGGAGAAGTTTTTGCAAATGACATAGCTGATAAAGGGTTAGTATCCACAATATATAAAGAACTTACCCAATTCAACACCCAAAACACAAATAATTCAGTTAAAAAATGGGCAGAAGACATGAACAGACACTTTTCCAAAGAAGACATCCAGATGGCTAACAGACCCAGGAAAAGATGCTTAACATCACTCATAATCAGGAAATTACAAATCAAAACCATGATGAAATACCACCTCACACCTGTCAGAATGGCTAAAATTAACAACCCAAGAAACAACAAATGTTAGCAAGGATGTCGAACTCTCTTACACTGTTGGTGGGCATGCAAACTGATTCAGGTGATGGGCATTGAGGGCACTTGTTGGGCACCCATTTTAACTAGAATTTAAATAAAAATTTGAAAAAAATTAATTCTTCATCCATGATATTTCAGACATTTAAGATACTTAGCTAGCCAGGACTTCACAGACCCACTTTCCTGTGTGATGGAAGTTTAAGAACCCAGTCCCATCCAGCAAGGCATCCCTTCACAGTGCTTCTGTCCTGATTCAACTACAAACTTGCTTTAGAATATAGTTGCATATATGAAATCTAAATCCAGGCAAACTAATTTATGGGGACAGAAACCAGACAAGTGTTTGGGGAGGGGATTTGATGGCAAAGAGAGCACCGGGAAAGGGAATGAAAATGTTTTAGATCTTATTTGGGACAGTAGTTAGATGGGTATATAAAACTATCAAAACTCAACAAACTAATACTTATGATTATATTTTAATTCTATCTTAATAAAAAAATAAGAAATGGTATCATTGCACCTTCCTCAAAGTGAGCTTTTTATGCATGGTACTACTCAGAGGTTTTAAGGATAGGTCTGGTGTTCTGCAAGCTACAAGAACAGTCTCAGAGTTTTTCCGACAGCCCATGAGTAAATGCAGGTAACTTTGGCAGACTTTGGCTTTAAATGTGTTTTTATTGGAACTATCTAGTCACTAGTTCATAGAGATGCTGACAGAAAAGCAGTACCTACACCCTAACTCTCTGATATTTACTAAAAAAAAAAAAAAACCCACCTGACAATACAGCTCAATGGTTGTACTGCCTTCTGTTAATTTGCAACCCTGAATAATAGCAATTCTCACTGTGAAAATACAAAGTCAAGCTACATAGGGAGGGTAGTGTGCTGGTGAATCCCAGTGTGCTGGGATTGTAAGAGAGATCTTTTAGTTCCCTCTCTAATTGCTCGTGAGCCAGGTTTGCAGATGTGCTGAGATATGGCCCACATATCTACTCTCCTCACAAGGCCTTCTATAGTGTCTTGCACTAAATATTTACTTACAATGAAGTAGAGGAGGAATAAATATAGAAAAGTTTGTTTCGGGTATATGTTTATTAATTTGCCAAACCAGAAATTTGTAAAGCCAAAAGAGGACAAAAAGAAAAGGAAAAAAAAAAGGAGAGGATTTGGGAAAAGTATTGACAATTGACAAGAAATAGACAAATATTAGATGCAAGAACCTTGCACATGTTGTTACTGTCATACTCCCTTATCTCCTCAGTACTTTTCTTCTCTCCTTAGGAGTCTTTCTCTCACCCTATACAAACAATGAGCTTAATTTTAAAACTATTGTTCTTAAGGAGGCTGATAAAAACATCATATCTCAGACTTAAACTATGTTTATTCTGGAAAATGAGTCAGGCTTGGTTTGGTTAAAGCTCTTAAGCTATCTTAAATGATTTCCAAAAAATATTATAACCTAAAACTGAAAAGCCACACCTGCATTACATTTTCAATTTTATATACCTATTTATATACCAATTGTATATACCTATATACATTTTCAATTTTATATACCTATATACCTATTTCAAATTTATATACCAATTTTATATACCTATTGAAATTTGATAGCATGTGCCTTATTCCTCCACAAATAACAATGAAATAGTTTAGCCTTGATTGAGTGCATACTACAGTGAATCTGATATTTCTGAGGTTATATATTTCAATCTCCTTATTGACTGAATAAACAGAAAAAAATGCACACACAATTGTAATGTGAATACTGCCTCATGAATCAAAAGATAGCAACCCTAGATAACTAGTTTTCCCTGTAGAATAGAAACTCAGGATAGTGAAAAAGTAAGTTTTTGTCACATTCATTTTTAAAATGTCAGTACACGGTGAGCTTTGATTGTAAGGCCAAAGGAGTTGCGGGCGGGCAATGGAGGAATAGTAAATCTGTTGACCTTTTAACAGACCAACAATGTTTGATGTGAATTTGCATTTATATTTCCAGATGCATAATATTTATGGCCCCTAAAAATTAGCGTATTGCTGAAACACCCAGTTTTTTTTTGAAAATGCATAGGATACTGCAATGTCCATAGAACAGCAGGCATACAACATGCCTAATACAAGCTTCGCTTTTGTACAGTCTGTTCCAACTACGACACCATGTACCTTGGGGACTTTGCTTACATATTCTAGAATGTTATTTAACCTAAAGATAAATGAAAGTCTTTAAAAGAGAGTACAGAGGCTGCATTTTGAAGCCCAGGTCTTACTTTATTCTTGGGTGCAACTCAACCCACAGAAAGATTATTCACACCCACTCATAGGTCCCAGCTGCAATCCCACCACCGGGTATGCATACACCCAAAATGGTCCCTTTGTATGGAGGAGGGCCTGGAAAGGAGGAACAGTATGTTCAGTCATTCTGCAACCACTGGGTAAGAAGCTCACCTTCTGTCCAAGTTTAAGAATGTTAGTACCTATTCTATACGGTTGTGCAAGCCAGACCAAATGAAATGTTGTTGAAAGAAAGTCATGTTTTAGAGTTTGGAATTCTTTATTTCAGTTTTAGAGATTTCCTTGCAAGCGAATTATTAACTTGGTATTCCAACCTATGTTTGCAAAAGCACTCTGTTGTCCGTTTAGAATGTGTTTTCAAAGAATAGCTGGCATAATAAGCTTGCACAAGCCATATTAAAATGTTAATGCAGAGTGGAAATGAAACAAAAAGTACATTTATGTTTTATATTAGGCAACAATTTTACGTGTAAGGATGAGTATATTTTTTAAGTACTTTTGGTGCATATCCTGATCTAACTGGAGCTCACTATAGAATAAATTACTGGATAATACTCATCAAACTCCAAATTGGGAATATCAGAATACATGAACTGATAAGTATGCAGAAACACAATGAGATAGATTATTTAAATCAGGATTTGTCAGAGTATTACTAACTTTGGGGGCTGGGTAAGTCTTTGTTGTGGGAAGCTTCCTGTGCACTATAGTACATTTACCAGAACCTCTTGCCTCTACCCACAAATGCCATTAACAACCCATCCCCATCTTCCAAACTGTGACAAGCAAAAATATTTCTAGATATTGTCACCTTCAGGGAACAGGGGAGGTCAAAATTACCCTCTGTTGAGAATCCCTGTTTTAAATCAAGATAGTTCTATGAAACCCTGAACATATGGTTACTAGTCACTTAACTCTAAAAATTAGGATGTTGAAAAACAATACAAGTATGAACACAAAACAATGCCACAACTACACATAAGCTCTTTTCTTTGGCTGGAAGATATTAGCTAGTGTCAATAGGCAGTTTATTGCCCAAATATTACCCAATATATCTGATTTAGGAAATGGAGTCATATTTATCTAGACAAATTTTTATACCGGTTTCCTAGTGTACACCACTTTTTTTTCTGTATTAACAAATCTGAATTTTTATATTTTTTAAGGTTTTATTTTTAAGTAATCTCTACACCCAATATGGGGCTCAAACTCACAACCCTGAGATCAAGAGTCGCATGCTCTATCACCTGACCCAGCGAGGTGACCCAACAAATCTGACCTTTAAAAAAGAGGCATTTTCTAAATTTTCCACTAAGCTTTATAAGTAAAGTGAAATCTTATTGAATATCAGGCGAGGCCCTGGGTGGCTCAGTCGGATAAGCGTCTGACTTCAGCTAAGGTCATGATCTCACAGTTCGTGAGTTTGAGCCCCACATAGGGCCTCTGTGCTGACAACTCAGAGCCTGGAGCGTGCTTCTGATTCTGTGTGTCTCTCTCCCTGCTCTCCCTCCCCGACCCCTCATACTCTGTCTCTCTCTCAAAAGTAAATAAACATTAAAAAATAGGTTTTTTTTATAAATATTATAACCCAATTCTCAGAAACCATCAGTAATACCGTACTTGGAAAACCCAACTTCCATTGTTGCAAAGATAGAAGTAACTTTGTAAAATTTTGCTTTCTGGAACAAAGGACAATTAACCAATGCTATATCGCATGCAAACTATTCTCCTATTTATTTTGAGTCCAATTTCTAGCCTCACAACTTATCTATTGTTGTCATTTAATTTCTGGGTATCTAACTGATGCCTTTTAAACCCAGAAGTTCCCTCTAAACTCTCCCTTCCTTTGTACATCAGTAACTGATGGAATTTAAAGAAAAGTAAACCTTAAGTAGTGTGGGGGGGGGGGGCAGAAGAATAAAAGGAATTTGCAAAGAAGAATATAAATCACAGAGAATATTGAGATACCTGCACTCTTCCAGGGTAGGGCAAGTGCTAAAACAACAGGGGATTGTCCCAGCACAGACTTGTTAAGATGAGAAGTCTCTGCCCCACCCTCACAGGGTACCCACCTGAACCTGGTAAAGGTCCCCAAGTCCTGAGATCTCAAATAAAAGCCACAAGAGAGGCTGGTCAGTTGTGAGCTGTATGTATTTTCTCACTGAGAAGTTCCTTATTCAGAAGCTTTCCATGAATGTTTCTTGTGATATTCTCCCTGAATTCCAAGATTCCATTAATAGTAGGCCTACTCCACTTGCTATACAAGTTCACAACCTCTAAGTCTGTAAGTGTTAAAAAAAAAAAAAAAAAAAAGGGTAGGGGAGCCTACCAATGGGAGTGCTTTTCAAAACTTTATTTACCCTGATGTCTTGGCATGATATTTCACACCTCAATTTCTGTGTACAGATCTTAAGGACACAGCTACATTCAGACTGCCCTCTAGTCACACATACTTCATATTCAGTATTCTTTGGTCTCTTGTTTGAATATATTTTTAAAATTCTTTCTCTGAGCAAATCCCCTCCTTTTTTTTCACTTTAACAACTCCTATTTAACCAAATTACATAGACTTTTGCCTCTGAAATGTCTGTACAATATTTCCTATCTCCTACTTGACCTATTCCATTCCCAGAATTATTTTGCTTATGCTCTGACTGCACTTCCACACTTATCACCTCCCACTTCTTTCATACATTCGGGTGTTAGTTTGTATTCATACACACAGCTCTGATAATAGACCAAATCCCTACTAAAGTCAGTGAATGGCTCCTAGCTCTCCAGAGACATCAAATACAAACTGATCCTGCACATTTTCATGGCTGCTAACAATATCACTATGACTTTATTCCCCTGTCACTCCAGCTTTATCCCTTAACCCTTTCTGTAGTTTCCCCGTTCATCAGGTTAAATGGAACATTATCATCACCCAAGTAGGCCTAGCTGTGTACATGTTGTTCTCTTGCTTAGAATTTCCTTGATGCCTAATTCATCAAATACTAATAACAAAGTATTACCGATATTTCAAGTTCCATCTCCAATGCCTTGTCTCTTTTCCCAATTCCTCCTGAGTGGAGGTGACTGCTGATTTTAAAATGACCAGTCCTTAAAGAACTTTCTTTGTACTCTTTTATGGCATTAAGCCTGCATATATCACCTTGTACTCTATAGTATGTGCCTCCTGGATCATGCCATATGCTAGACCATCAGGTCTTTAAGTGTAGAAAATAAAATTTACTCATCTTTATGGTACTTAACAAGCACATAGTCAATATTTGTAAAGTTAAAAATAAAAGAACAGAAAGTATCGTCAGGGGCTTGAAGAAACATTCAAGTATTCACTCATATATTCAATAAATATTCTTGAGTATATATATATCACTTGCCAGAAACTGTCCTATGATACATTTAATTCTGCTCTAATGGTTGTTCCCATGTGGAAGCACTTAATATTATGTACTTGCCAATAACAATGAAAAATAAGCCAACTCTACTTCAAAAATAATCAATCTGCTGGGGCGCCTGGGTGGCTCAGTCGGTTGAGCGGCCGACTTCAGCTCAGGTCATGATCTCGTGGTCTGTGAGTTCGAGCCCCGCGTCGGGCTCTGTGCTGTCAGCTCACAGCCTGGAGCCTGTTTCGGATTCTGTGTCTCCCTCTCTCTGACCCTCCCCTGTTCATGCTCTGTCTCTCTCTGTCTCAAAAATAAATAAACGTTAAAAAATTTTTTTTAATAAAAAAAAATAATCAATCTGCAACACAGCTTTCACCAACAAAATCTGGCAGATATTATTTCTCGTTATGTTAAAATACGTAAATGAAATTAAATCTCCCTATGTGTTAATTTACGCATTATCTCTGCATAGAAATCATGATATATAAGTAGAAATTTTCACCTTCTAGGATATACTCGATGCAAAATAAACATATAACTGACAGCTGACAGCTTTGTAGGATTAGTGTTGGAAAAACTCCGTAAAATTAGATCTGTTAGCTCCATAACACACTAGGTAATGGTAAATTTACACTAAAGTAACAGTAGGCATGAAGACTGGAATAAATCTTTGCAAAAATCGTATTATTGTACTTGCTATTTTTTACTGGCCTATGTGTGAATTATTTAAAATTAAGTTACCAAGCATCAGAAATTGGTATAGTTGTGCATATGTGCCCAACATACACATGACTACATACAAATTTTGTAAACTGAAGTTTGTCGGAGATTGACTACTGAATGGCATAAAGACTGGGTTACAATTCCTAGGCCTAGCTGTTCTAGCTAGCCTGTATTTACTAGCAGTACAATCTTAAATCAATTAACTGTTTGAGACTTAATTTAATGAGGTAAAAAAAAAATCACATAATCAAAATTAGCTTTAAGGGACTTCTGCCATCTTGGAAGAACATGGAGTAACAGAGTCAGATTTACCCTCTTTCTGAAACAACCCCAACACCAGACAGCATATTGAAATAATGGATTTCAGGACTCTGGATACCAGGCAAAGAAAACAGTGATCTCTGAAGATGGGCAACAAATGAAGTGATCCTTTTGATTGCCCAGTTTACTGCCTTGAGAGAGTTCCCAGATAGTGTTTTGGGGAGGGGAGACCAGGTAGAGTTTGGCTGATTCTTTAAGGTGAAGAGATGAAATCTAAGAGAGACCAATAGGGTGTAGTTCTCAAGCCAGAGTACTGGAGAGAAGTCAGATGCACAGAAAAGGGAGCACTGCAGATCTGCAGAAGGTTTCCCTTCAAAATTCAGGAGAGTTTAGGTCATTGCATGCATATGGAGAAACTACTCAAAGCCAGGGCCAGAACCATCCATAAGGACAAGTGACAACATTTCATGAAGCACATACAGGACAGGATACTGTCCTAGTTCCCACTAGCTAGACTAAATATCAATTAAACTCTCACTGGTTCTTTGAGATCATCAATAAACCTCTAGTCAGACTAATCCGGAAAAAAGAAGACAAATACACCAATATTAGAAATTGAGGGGATAACATCTCTAAAGATTATATATATATATATATATATATATATATATATATATACACACACACACACATATATATATGTATATGTATATATATATATATATATATATATATATAGGCAATATTATGAACTTCATACAAATAAATATGACAACTGACAACTTGGAGATACAAACTACCTAGGCTCACTCAAAAAGAAAAAAAAAGAGATAATGGGAATAACCCCATATCTATTTAAGAAATGCAATTTTTTAGTTAAAAACCTTCATACAAAGAAAACTACAAACACAGTATCTTCTCTGGTGAATTCTACCAAACATGTAAGGAAAAAAATAGCAATTTTACATTAACTTTGAGAAAACTGAAGACAATTAATGGCTCCCTAAATTATTCTATGTAACTAGAATTACCCTGAGACTAAAACCAACAATGTCATAAAAACAAACACAACTTGAGCTGAATATCCCTCATGAATATAGTTGTGAACATTTGAATATAGGTTGACTTAAGTCAAAAATTAATTAAGGTGAGGCACCTGGGTGGCTCAGTTGGTTAAGCATCCAACTTCTGCCGCGGTCATGATCTCATGGTTCATGAGTTCAAGCCCCACATCAGGCTCTCTGCTGGCGGCACAGACCCCACTTTGGATCCTCTGTCCCCCTATCTCTCTGCCCTTCCCCTGCTTGCTCACTATCTCTCTCAATAAATAAATAAATTTTTAAAAATATTTTAAAAATTAAATTCACTGTAATTGTTCATATACTAATAAAAATCCTGTGACATCCAAATTTATGCAAACCAAGTATTTGACAAAATCAGACATCCATTCTTGACAAAAACTTACAGCAAAATAGGAACAGGAGGGAATTTTCTCAACCTGATAAAGGGTATGTGTATATGGGTATAGCTTATATCATACTTAATGGTGAAAGACTAAATACATTTCTCCTAAGAGCAGGACGAAGACAAGGAGGTTTCAACCTTACCAGTTCTGTTCAAAACTGTACTAGATGGTCTCGTCATTTCCATGAAATAGAAAAATAAGTCATCCAGATTGGAAAGGAAAGGATTCTGTTTATTCATAAAAAATATGACCCACTATGCAGAAAATATAATGCAATCTTTCCCAGAGCTACTAGATTTAATACATGAGATTAACCAGATGGCAAGATAGAAGATAGATATTCTGTAGGCAATTTTATTTCTATAGTTATTATCAACAGGCACTGTATATTAGAATTTTTAAAAACTCATGACATTTATAATAGCAAAAAATGCAAAAGATATGTACACTGAAAACTGCAAAAGTTGTTGAGAAAAAATAAAGTAGACCTAAATAAGAGGAGAGACATACTTCATTCATGGATTGGAAAAATACTCAAGATTATATGCCTTCCAAATTAATCCATAGGTTGAAGCCAATTTTAGTTAAAATTCCAACAGCTGTTTTTATAAAACTGACAGCCTACATATAAAATTCACATGGAAATGCAAAGGACCTAGAACAATCAAAAACAATTTTGACTAGAAAAACAAAGTTGGAAGGCTAATATCTGCTTTAAAGATTTATTATAAACCTACACTGATCACTACAGTATGTTATTGGCACGAACATCGATCACTGAAACAGAATAGATAATCCATAAATAGACCCCTATTTATGGAAAACAGACTTTTTTCAGCTTTATTGAGGTATAACTCACAAATAAAATTGTAAGATATTTAAAGTGTATGATGTGATTTGATATACGTATACATTGTGAAATGACTAACCCCATTGAGTCAACTATCTCACATATTTACCTTCTATTTTTTGTGGGGTTTTTTTTCACTTTTGGTAAGAATATTCAAATTCTACTCTCTTAGCAAATTTCAATTATACAATATAGTGTTATCAACTACAGTCACTAGGAGCCCCAGGAAACCACTTTTCTACTCTCTGTTTCTTTAACTTTGACTGTATATTTTCTACATGTAAGAGATACCATGCAGTTTTTGTCTTTCTCTGGCTTTATTTCACATAGCATAATGCCCTTCAGTATCATCCATTGTGTCACAAATGACAGGATTTCCCTTTATTTTTTTTTTTAGGTTAAATAATATTCCATCGTGTTTACCACATTTTCTTCATAGAGGTTAAACTCCTGGACATTGGTCTTGGCACTAATTTTTTTAATTGGCAACAAAAGCAAAAATAAGCAAGTGGAGCTACATAAACTAAGAAACTTTGGCAAAGGAAACCATCATCAAAATGACATGGACATACATGGAACATGAGAAAATATTTTCAAACCACTTATCTGATAAGTGGTTAATATCCAAAATATATAAGGAATTCGTAAAATTCAATGGCAAAAAAACCTCTAAAAAACAAAAAGTCCAATTAAAAAATGTGCAAAGGGCCTGAATAGACATTTTTCTACAGAAGATAAACAAAAAACCAATGGGTACATGAAAAAGTGCTCAACATCACTGTGCATCAGAGAAATGCGCATCAAAACCCCAATGAGACATCACCTCCCACCTTGTTAGGTTGTCTACTAACAAAAAGACCAAGTGATAACAAATGTTGCCAAGAATGTTCAGGAAAAGGAAACCTTGTTGCACTAGTGGTAGGAATATAAACTGGAATAGCCACTATAGAAAACAGTATGGAGTTTCATGAAGAAATTAAAAAAGAATTGCCACGTTATTTAGTGATCCCACTTCTGGGTAAACATCCAAAGGAAACAAGATCGTTGTATCATAGAGCTATCTGCACTCCCATGTTCATTGCAGCATTATTCATAATAGCCAAAGTATGGACAATTGATTTTCAACAAAGTTGCAAAGGTAGAGAGAAGATGGTCAAGAAATAGTGGCAGAAATAACTGTCTGTATGAAAAAGCATGAACTTTGATCTTTAACTCACACTATAATAAAAACTAACTCAAGATGAGTTATAGAACCAAATGTGAAACCTGAAACTACAGAACTTTCAGAAGAGAATTTAAGAGAAAATCTATATGGCCTTCGATTAGGCAACAATTTCTTAGACACTGAAAGTATATCCATTTAAAAAATTGATAAAATAGACTTTGTCAAAAATGAAAACTTCTGCTCTCCAAATGACATTATTAAGAATATAAAAAGACAAGCCATAGACTGCAAAAAAATATTGACAAAGCATATTTCTGATAAAATACCTGTATTGTAAAAATACAAAAACTGTCAAAATGCAATTATAAGAAAATAACACAATAAAAATGGGGAGAGAGGGAAATGACAGATGCTTCTCCAAAGAAAATATATAGGTAACAAATAAGCATATGAAAATCTAAATATTGTGAGTTATTAGGGAAATGGTAATTAAAACCACAATGAGATACATACATCATAGAATGGCTATACTTAAAGGGACTGACCATACCAAGTATTGACAAGGATGTGGAAAAACTGATGCTTTCATACACTGATAATGGAATGCATAATTGTCAAACACTTGGGAAAAGTTTGACAAATTCTTAAAATGTTAAATAGAAACTTATAATATGATCTAGCTATTCCACTTTTAGCTAGTTACCCAAGATAAATAAAAACATATGTCTACACAAAAATATGTATCTGAATGTTCAAAGAAGCTTTATTTGCTACAGCCCTAAACTGGGAACAACCCAAATGTTCATCTCAAAATAATCGCACCGAGTGAAAGAAGCCAAACAAAGAGTAAACACTGTATAATTTCATTTCTACAAAGCTCTAGAAAGATATCTAGAATTATCTCCAACATTTGCAGATGACATGATTCTT
Source organism: Prionailurus bengalensis (assembly GCF_016509475.1). Taxonomy (NCBI): domain Eukaryota; kingdom Metazoa; phylum Chordata; class Mammalia; order Carnivora; family Felidae; genus Prionailurus; species Prionailurus bengalensis. The sequence goes on along the minus strand of NC_057343.1, from coordinate 147,786,807 downwards.
TATATAGAAAACCCAGAAGCTTTCACCAACAACTGCTAGAACTAATTAACAAATTTGGTAAAATCTCAGGATACAAAGTCAACACACAGAAATCCGTTGCATTTCTATACACCAAAAATGAAGAAGCATAAAGATAAATTTAAAAATCAGCCCCATTTACAATTACATCAAAAACCCTAAGATACATAGGAATATAACTACCGAGGTGAACAAGAAAACTTCTGGATGTAACAGAAACATTCACTATCTTGATTGTGGAGATAATTTCACAGGTGTGTACATGTGTCAGAACGTTTTAGGGACACCTGGGTGGCTCATTTGATTAAGCCTCTGACTCTTGACTTCAGCTCAGGTCATGATCTCACCATTTAGTGAGTTGGAGCCCCACATTGGGCTCTGCACTGACAGCGCGGAGTCTGCTTGGGATTGATTGATTCATTCATTCATTGGTTCATTCTCTCTCTCTCTCTCCCCTCCCCCCAAAATAAATAAATAAATAAATAAATAAATAAATAAATAAATAAATAAATTTTAAAACCTTTTTAAGTTGTAAAATTTAAATCTGTGCACTTTATTACATGTCTGTTTTACCTCAGTGAAGTTGTTTAAAAATGTCCTTTGAAAACCTATGACATTATTTATACTTGAATTAAAAAATGTCTTGAAAACCCATTAGCTTGCCCCTACACTATAATAAACATACACATATTACATACACTGTAAATTCTTACATGGTGAACCACTGTGAGAACCACAAGAGTAGACTAAAAAAGGACCAAAGGAAAGTGTGTACACAGATATTAGGGCATTCAAACCATTCTGCTTCTAATTTCAATGATGAAGACAAGAGCAGGGTGAAAAATTTCAAGACATTCTTATGTTCAGTGTTTACTCCTTTTGGTTATACTATAAACCTGACCATGTGAATGCACATTACTAGATGTGTTTGTTACTGTACAAATAATAGGGTCCTATCAAATTTTGTTGTGGCTTGTTGGCATAAATTAAAATCATTTCTATGTTCAGACTCCACTATAATTTCTACCTACTGCATTGCTTTTTGGATGTTTGAATATAAAAATTAGCTTCTACCCTAAAGGCCTGTACATTCTATTGGGAAAGTCAGCATGCAAACATTTGTAACACAATGTTGTTACGGCTACAGACAGGCAATTGATTTTGCATAGGGACAGAGGGTCAGGTAAAGCTTTAGAGAAGATGTGAAATTAGAACTGTGACTTGAATTAAATACAGTTATTTTCCTAGAAGGGAAGAAAGAGATTATTTCAGAAGAAAGTGTCTTTTCTTGGTTAGAAGCACCTTTAAAATCTCTCCTTGTTGCCACCCAAAATTTTTCAATTGCCATCTCCAAACCTTGTGTTGGTTACCAGTTGCTAAGCTTTAATGTATGTATTAATGTATATCTCACTCTGTCGTACATTAGCTTTGCAGAATGGGTAATGTTACCCCCACTTTATAGATAAGAAAATGTGTAAATCACTTTAGGCTAAGGTACTATGTAGTATAGCAATAAGGGTTTATTTCCTGCTCACATTACGGGTCTCCAATGTGGATAGATTGTGCTTCATGTCTTCTGTTTTTCCAGACAAAAACTGAAGAAACAGCCCTTATCTGGTATAGACCAATCTTGTAAGAGGAAAAGACCAATACTGGAAACACAAAATGGCTCTTAAAGCTTTTATTCACAATATGTTGGCTAAAGCAAGTCACTTGGTCAAATGCGATGTAATGGCTGGAAGTCTAATACTCTCATGGAAATCTACCATGAGCCACATGCCATGGGAAGAGACATGTCATTCTCTCACTGTTGAGGGTAGCAAATATCTAGAACTTCATAGAACTAACGTTCAAAAATGTGTATAACTTGCAAGCCATAGAGCTGAGTGGCAGGGACAGGGTTCAAAACTGTTCATTATCAAAACCTCTACTTTTTACACTAATACCACATTTCCACACTCATTTATCTCAAATGTACAGGTCAAGTTTAAGTGTAGCGAATATCCTTGGTAGGGAAGAGAGAATCTCAATAGTATGTGTATACACACAAACATGCATGTGTGTGAAATAGAGAACGAGGCAGGTAGACAAAGACAGAGACACAGAGATGAACTTGGAGAGAAATGAAAACAGGACTTGATCGTTTAGTCTTACCTCAATTCTATGGCTATAATAAAGAAGAAGTTCTTTATTTCTCCACAAATTTATCCCGCCCTTCCCCTGAATATGGATAAAAGTATTAGATACAAATTTGAGGCTATTTAATATAGTCTCAACATAAGGCAATACGTCACTTGGCATTTAGTAAGCACACCATGGATACAGCGCTAAACCAGGGAGTCTAGAGAGACATCAGTCAGATGGCAACCCATGTGAAATAGCATCAGAGCTCCTACAACCCAAACAACAAATGCTTAAGATACTCCTTCAGATACGTTGCTAATTGGGAGCATGTCCCACACACAAGTTAATCTCACCTAACCTGAGGTTCCACATCCCATTCTACCATGGGCAACTCATCTTACCCTCCCTGTTTGCCTTCCCTGGAATCCTTTAGCACACAAGTATTTCCATATTAAAACAGAAGGACGTGCATGATAGAGAAGCTGGCCTCCTTGTCTTGAGCTTCAACATAAATCAATGAGAGAGAACTTCAGTAATCATCCAAGTCCTCATCATTCCCCTCTGTCTTTGCATGGTTCTGACCGAGTGTCACTTGCCAAAGTTAAACTTTCTTGAGGTATTTCCTTCTAAATCATCAAAATTAAATAAATGCAGCTGACTGTATATAGCAAGGAAGGGGCAACAATTATGTGGCATTCTAAGCACGATGGAACCCATTAATTTTCTTTCCTTTTTAAAAGAATGCTGTCACTTTAACTCTGCACTTAAGGCAAATTTTCAGAAGTCTTAAGTTGCTAAGAGTATCTAGAGAAAATTGTTAAAACACCATAAGTAAATCTGTGTTACATTATATAGAATAGTCAAGTACCAGTCAGCAGAGGTCTGGAAAAAAAAAAGACATAAAAGATAAAATTTTATTTTGAGACTGTATAGTGTGATTCTCACCTTGAGGGCTGCTGTGTCCACTAGTCAAATGTGTCATGGGCATCGTGCTTGTGAACTACTGGGAAATTGGTTTGTAAGGAAGTCTACTGGGGCTCTTTGGAAATAACTGAGCTTGTATCCATTTATGGGGTTCAGTTGTCCTCAGGTCTGCATGGAAAACTGGAGTAGCTGACAGAGCGCATCAGGGGAAGAGAAGGTGGCAGAGTGTGCAGACAGCAACTGAATTCCACAAAGGATGGCAACATTCATGGTCAACTTGGCTCAGAAAAAATAGATTTGCATGGATGGTGCAAGGAGTTTTTAAGTATAAAGGAAAAGTGGAATTTCTCAGAGGCAGGTGCTGTTTATGCCCTGGCAGCAATGCCAGCTCACCTCAGAGCCTGCATCTCTTGGTTTCTCAGTCATTGGGCTTTCTCCAGAATCATGCAAATTTGCCCAGTGTTACAGGGTAGCCCAGAAATAGCCCAGTGTAGCTCGAGATTTATCACTCCCCAGGAGTGATACCCCCTCAACAAATGAGAAATGGGAGCCAGCAGATAAATAACCAAGTTTCCTAGACATTCAGTGGACAATTGTGACATGTATTCCACCCAATATCTCAAATAGCCCATAGTGAGGTTGAGCCCATAACCCACTTATGAATGAACCTTTATCAGTGCTTCCCTCCCCTCCCCATCTCTTTCTTTACCCCTTTACTTGTGCTTCCTGGAATACTCCATAAACAAACCACCTGTTGTTATGTCATCTCAGAGTCAGCTTTTGAGGAATCAACTCTAAGTTACTCACCGAATACAGTGTTATCACTGGGTCCAAAGAACTCAGCTTTTGAATTCTATTAAAAAAGGTATAATACAAAGGAGGAAAAGACACTTTTCCCCGATTCTGCAAGATTATCTCAAAGCTCTGGCACCAAGAAGATTCAAGGTGATCACCAGGAGAAACATGTATCTGATAGAGCAGTGAGAGAACAGAACCCTTGCAAGGCAGTTACTAAGACTGAAGGGTAGAGGCAGCACTCACCACCCTGTTGGGGTGACAGATGCCATGTAAAGAGGGCCATGAATCAGTGAGGCATAATGGCATGGTAGATGTCTCACAGGGGGAGAGTAATAAAGGAGATTTTAATAGGAGTGTATTTTTATTGATGTGTTGCTTACATAGTAGACGTTTTGAAATTATAAATAGTAATGGATGAAGTAAAATCTGACACAGAAATAAAGATATTCCATGCCTCATTATTGATCAAGCAATTATAGTTACTTATTTCCTGCTGGTAGGGTTTAGGAAATGAATATCAGAGCAGAGCACAGACTGCACAACTGAGAGCAAAGACTGAAAACTGAAATGAATGAAAACTGAAGTAAAGCACCCAAGTAGTGGACTAAGAAGTTCTCTTAAAGATGTCACCAAGAGGATTCTCCAAACTGAACCCTGAGGGAAGGGTTAACTCCCAAGTTAATGTAAGGAACCAATACAGGGTAAACAAGATCCATGTACTAATTAAAATACCTTGAAAGTAAAAAAATTGGCCTACTAGGATAGAGGTTAAAAATTCCCATTTTGGAAAAATATCACTAAATGAAACTATTAAATTTTACATAATAAAACAAGGATCTACAAATGGTTATGGAGATAATAAACACATTTCAAACAAAATACCAAAATACATACATTTGTAGACAAAAAAAACCTACACAAAAATAAATCCAAAAAATGCACTGGAAAATATGTAAATATATTTGGATATGAAATAGAGTTAATATTTGAATATAATAGATCCAGAAGAAATAAAAATCTCCAACAACCTAACCTTACACCTGAAGGAATGAGAAAAAGAAAAACAAAAGAAGCCTAAAGACAACAGAAAGAAGGAAATAATAAATATTAGAGCAGAAATCAGTGATATAGCAACTAAAAATCAAAAGAACAGATCAATGAAACCAGGAGCTTGTTCTTTAAAAAAATTAATAAAACTGATAAATTCCTAGCCAAACTTATCAAAAAGAAAAGACAAAGGACCCCAAATAAAGAAAAACACAAATTACAGACGAGAAATAACAACAAACATCACAGAAATACAAACAATTGTAAGAGAGTTTTATGAAAAATTATATGCCAACAAATTGGACAACCTGAAAGAAATGGACAAATTCCTAGAAACATATAAACTACCAAAACTGAAAAAAGAAGAAATAAAAACTAGAACAGACCAATAGCCAGCAAAGAAATGCATTCAGTAATCAAAAATCTAAAAAACTAAAGTCCAGGTACAGATGACTTCAGCAGAGAATTCTACCAATCATTTAAGAAGAGCTAATACCTATTCTTCTCAAACTATTCCAAAAAATAAAAATGGAAGGAAAACTTCCAAATTCATTCATGAGGCCAGCATTACTCTGATACCAAAACCAGATAAAGACCCCCCTAAAAAGGGAACCACAGGCCAATATCCCTGATCAATATGGATGCAAAAAAAATCTCAATAAAATCCTACCAAGCCAAATCCAACAGTACGTTAAAAGAATCATTCATCACAATCAAGTGGGATTTATTCCTAGGCTGCAGGGATGGTTCAATATTTGTATCTCAATCAACATGATGTACCACATTAATAAAAGAAAGAATAAGTACCATATGAACCTCTCAATAGATGCACAAAAAGCATTTGACCAAGTACGGCATCCATTCATGATAAAAACCCTCATAATGTAGGTTTAGGGGGAACATACCTCAACATCAAAAACCCACAGCTTACAAAGCTGTAATCACAGGCACTGGCACAAAAACAGACACACAGATCAATGGAACTCAATAGAGAATGCAGAAAAGGACCCATAAATGTATGCCAACTAATTTTTGACAAAGAAAGAAAGAATATCCAATGGATAAAAGAGTGTCTCTTTCACATATAGTATTGGGAATACTGGACAGTGAAATGCAGAAGAATAAACTTGGACCAATTTCTTACACCATACATAAACTCAAAATGGATCAAAGACCTAAATGTGAGGCAAGAAACCATCAAAATCCTGGGGGAGAAAACAGGCAGCCACCTCTTTGACCTTGGCCACAGCAATTTCTTGAGACAAGGGAAACAAAAGCAAACATTAACTATTGGGACTTCAAGATAAAAAGTTTCTTCATGGTGAAAGAACAATCAACAAAACTAAAAGGGCAACCGACAGAATGAGAGAAGATATTTGCAAATGGCATATCTGATAAAGGGTTAGTATCCAAAGTGTATAAAGAACTTATCCAAATCAACACCCAAAACACAAAGAATCCAGTGAAGAAATGGGCAAAAGACATGAATAGACACTTTTCCAAAAGACATCTAGATGACCAACATACACATGAAAAGATGCTCAACATCACTCATCATCAGGGAAATACAAATCAAAACCACAATGAGATACTACCTCACATCTGTCAGAATGGCTAAAATTAACAACTCAGGCAATAAAAGATGTTGGTGAAGATGCTGTGAAAGAGGAACCTTTTTGCACTGCTGGTGGGAATGCAAACTGGTGTACCCACTCTGGAAAACAGTATGGGGGTTCCTCAAAAAGTTAAAAATAGAATTACCTTACAACCCAGCAAATGCACTACGAGTCATTTATGCAAAGGATACAAAAATGCAGATTCAGGGCGCCTGGGTGGCTCAGTCGTTTGAGCATCCAACTTCGGCTCAGGTCATGATCTCGCGGTCTATGAGTTTGAGCACCGGGTCGGGCTCTGTGCTGGCAGCTCGGAGCCTGGAACCTGTTTCAGATTCTGTGTCTCCCTCTCTCTCCGCCCCTCCCCCACTCATGCCCTGTCTCTCTCTGTCTCAAAAATAAATAAACATTAAAAACTTTTTTTTAAAAAATGTAGATTCAAAGGGGCACATCCATCCCAGTGTTTATAGTAGCACTATCGACAATAGCCAAAGTATGGAAGGAGCCCAAATGTCCATTGACTGATAAGTGGATAAAGAAAATGTGGTTATGGGAATGCAAGCTGGTGCAGCCACTCTGGAAAACAGTATGGAGGTTCCTCACAAAACTAAAGATAAACTATCCTATGACCCAGCAATTGTACTACTAGGTATTTATCCAAGGGATACAGGTGTGCTGTTTCGAAGGGACACATGCACCCAATGTTTATAGCAGCACTATCAACAATAGCCAAAGTATGGAAAGACCCCAAATGTCCATGGATGGATGAATGGATAAAGAAGATGTGGTTTATATATAGACAATGGAGTATTACTCGGCAATCAAAAAGAATGAAATATTGCCATCTGCAACTATGTGGATGGAACTGGAGGGTATTATGCTAAGTGAAATGAGAAAAACAAACACCATATGACCTCACTCATATGAGGACTTTAAGAGACAAAACAGATGAACATAAGGGAAGGGAAACAAAAATAATATAAAAACAGGGAGGGGGACAAAACAGAAGAGACTCATAAATATGGAGAACAAACTGAGGGTTACTGGAGGGATTGTGGGGGGGGGGATGGGCTAAATGAGTAAGGGACACTAAGGACTCTACTCCTGAAATCATTGTTGCACTATATGCTAACTAATTTGGATATAAACTTTAAAAAATAAAAAATAAAATTTAAAAAAAATGAAGGGAAATAGTCTGTACCAGAAGGAAGGAGAAAAAAAAAAAAGAAAATGTGGTATAGATATACAATGGAATATTACTCGATTATCATAAAGAATGAAATGTTACCATTGCAACAACATTGATGGAACTAGAATGTGTTCTGCCAAGCAAAGTCAGTCAGTCAAAGATAAATATCTTATGATTTCACTCATAAGTGGAATTTAAGATACAGAACAGATGAACATAGTGGAAGGGAGGGAAAAATAAGATAAAAACAGAGAGAGAAGTAAACCATAAGAGACCCTTAATTACAGAGAACAAACTGAGGGTCGCTGAAGAGGTGTCAGGTGGGGGGATGGGCTACCTGGGTGATGGGCATTAAGAAGGGCACTTGTTGGGATGAGCACTGGGTGTTATATAAAAGTGATGACTAAATTCTACTCCTGAAGCCAATATTACATTATATGTTAACTAACTTATATTTAAATAAAATTAAGAAACAAACAAAAATAAATAAAAGCAAAAACAAAAAAACCTGAGCTATTATCAGCCTCAATTAGGAAAAACTGACAGCTTTTCATCTATAGTCAGGAACAAGACAGGGATGTCCACTCTCACCACTGTTATTTAACACAGTACTAGAAGTCCTAGCCACAGCAATCAGACAACACCAATAGATAAAAGGCATCCAAATTGGCAAGGAAGAATTCAAGCTTTCAATATTTCAGATGACATGATTCTCTATATAGAAAACCCGGAAGACTTTACCAACAAGTGCTAGAACTGATAAACAAATTCAGTAAAATCTCAGGATACAAAGTCAACATACAGAAATCCATTGCATTTCTATACACCAATAATGAAGAAGCATAAAAAGAAATTTAAAAATCAGTCCGATTTACAATTGCATCAAAAACCATACGATACATAGGAATATACCTACCAAGAGGTGAAACCTATATTATGAAAACGGTAGAACACTGATGAAAGAAATTGAAGAAAACACAAAGAAATGGAAAAAGATTCCATGCTCATGGATTGGAAGAAAATTGTTAAAATATCTATATTACCCAAAGTAACCTACACATTTAATGCAATCCCTATCAAAATACCAACAACATTTTTCACAGAGCTAGAACAAACAATCCTAAACTTTGTATGGAACCGAAGAAGAGCCTGAATAGTCAAAGAAACATTGAACAAGAAAAGCAAAGCTGGAGGGATCAAATTCTGGACCTCAAGTTCTATTACAAAGCTCTAGTTATCAAAACAGTATGGTACTGGCACAAAAACAGTCACATATATCAATAGACCAGAATAAAAAACCCAACAATGAACCCACAACTCTATGGTCATTTAATCTCTGACAGATCAGTAAATATTATCCAATGGGCAAGAGACAGTCTCTTCAAAAAATGATATTGGCAAAAATAGGGGCACCTGGTGACTCAGTAGGTTAAACTTCTGACTTTGACTCAGGTCATGGTCTCATGGTTCATGAGTTCAAGCCCCACATAAGGCTCTGTGCTGAAAGCTCAGAGCCTGGAGCCTGCTTCGGATTCTGTGTCTCCCTCTCTCTCTGCCCCTCCCCTGCTCATGCTCTCTCAAAAAAATGAATAAACATTTAAAAAATACAGTTTAAATAAATAAATCCATCCATCCACTTTTTCTAGTTCAGCATCAGGATGAAAAAGCCACAAAGCAAGCCTATCTTTTTACCCTAAAAGTTGAGAGTATTGAATAGCATGACTCCAGTTACCTTATTAACAGAATCTCTTTTCTCTACCTTATTAAGAACGCTACTGTTGCCTGCATCTGAGTACACTTCCCATTATATGGTCCTATCTTTTTCCTATCTTTTAAAATAACCTATACTATCATCAAGAAATGGTATAGGGAGGGCCCCCCCGGGGGGGTTCAGTCGGTTAAGCTTCTGACTTTGGCTCAGGTCATGATCTCATAGTTCACAAGTTCGAACCCTGCGTCAGGCTCTGTGCTGACAGCTCAGAGCCTGGAGCCTGCTTCAGATTCTGTGTCTCCCACTCTCTCTGCCCCTCCCCACTCTGTTTCTCTCTGAAAAATAAATAAACATTAAAAAAAAAAGAAAAGAAAAGAAACTGTATAGGGAAAGACATCCTACCATCTTACAGTAGCATCAAAATCCCATATCATTAAAAATTTTAATAAATGCATATGCAAATTTTGAGATGCAGAGTTGTAAACCATTTACTTCACTAAGCTTATTTTAATTCTTTTTTCATTTCTTTAGTATTTATATCATCATTTGATGTGACCATGACAGATGGAAATGTGTGTTAAATTCTGCCACTAAGACTGGTTTTGTCTACTTCTTGAATTTTTACTACCTTTGGTTTTATATATTTCATATATCTAATGACTCAATGTTCATGGTTATGATATTTTACTGTGGTTATTTAATATTTTGTCAATATTTTTAAAAATCTTTCTTCCAAAATATGACTTTCCTATAGTGTTTTCTGATATTAATATTGACTACCCACTATCTTTCTCTTGGCATTTGCCTGGCCTATCTTCCACTCATTTCTTTGTCTGTTTAGCCTTTCAATTTCCAAGGGAACTAAATAGTTTTAATAGTGCCCACACAGTCTCTGCAAATATTTGCAAATTCAAATAGTGAACTAAAACAGGTCTCCTTTTTTGAGGATGAGCACACGGAGAAAAATACCTTTTTATTGGACTGGGAATCCAGTTGAACATAAAGGGCAAAATAGTGCTGATTCTAAGTGCAGGGAGCTCTCCACTTTGCTGAGGGCAGTCCTTGAAATAGTGGGCATTTCATAATTAGGTGATCTTGGGCGGGTTCCTCAACCTTTCTGTCTCTCGGGTCTACCTCCTCTGAGAAATAAGATGACAATATATACTTTCTAGGATAGATGTAAGAGTTAAGTAGGTTAATCCACGTAAAATGCTTACAATACCAGGCACATTGTCAGTATTCAAAGGACGCGAAGTAGTATCACGATTCCTATTGTTACCCCTGTCACAGGATTTGTTCCATCTGTTTCCTACTTTTCTCTCTGGAGCCTGCTGTTAACGTTTAGGGGTCCATGACAGGTTCGAGCTGCAGCGACCAGTAGGAATAGGAGCTTATGAAACCGGACTTGCCATTTTTTTCTTAACTCAGCAGAAAATGTTGTGTTTGACATGGTGAAATTTTTTCACAATATCAAAGGTCCCCTCAAACCTCCCTTCCCAAGGCAAATCCTAAACTCAGCTTCTTAATGTTTGTTTATTTCTGAGAGAGACAGAGCATGAGTGGGGAAGAGGCAGAGAAAGAGGGACACACAGAATCTGAAGCAGGCTCCAGGATCCGAGCTGTCAGCACAGAGCCCAACACGGGGTTCGAACTCAGAAACCAGGAGATCATGACCTAAGCCAAAGTCAGACACTTAACCAAATGAGCTACCCAGGCACCCCATGTATTCAGCTTCTTATGCTACCTTTCTGAATTATTGTCTAAGTCTTTAAAAACAAAGAAAAAAGGGAGAAAAACCAAAATGGTACTGTTCTGCCTGCACACAATACTCTGCACTTAATAATACCTCTTGTATATGGTACAGACTTTCCCCTATTTAAAGTATTCCCTGGCTTATCATTTTATTTTCAAAAATAAAAGTCACAACGAGTATCTTTGTACATATGGATATATTTTCTAAAGGGTAAGTTTTTAGAAGTAGAATTCTAGGCCAAGACCATGAGCACTTTTAATTTTGGTAAATATGCCAAATTGTCCTCTGTGGAGGTCATATCAACCCACATTCCCAATAGGGTTGGAGGGCAGAAAGCTCACTTACTCTCCAAGTGTATTAGCAAACCTTTTCATCTCTGCCAGTCTGGTAGCTGGAAACAGTATTTCATTACGGTTGTGATTTACCTGTGTTTCATTCAGAATGAGACTGGGTGTGTCTGCCTCTGTCATGGTCATCGTCTAACATTTGGGCTGATGAGACAGTGAATGAGGCGGCATCAGTCTTTGCAGAGCAGCAGGCTTTGAAAGTCTACGGTGGTCAGCCTGAACCTCGTTACAGATATTTTAAAAAGCAAAACTGCAGGTTTCTTTAGCCTAATATTTTTGTTTCTTTTATTTCATACTTTTGTACCAATTCAATAACATTTCTAAATTGCAGTGGCCGCAGAAGTTCTCAGGGAGTCTTTTACACTTCTATTAATTTTCTTTTCTGTGAAATTATACTAAGAAAATATAAAGAAGGAAATCCTTTTCTGCTTGCCTACAGCAATTTAAAGGCCAATGATGAATGGTTAGCTGGGAGAGCAAGGCTCCCAAAGCAAGGGAAATAGGGTGATTAGGTTTTGTATTTTAAATGAGGAATATGTACTTGGAATACATAAGCAAGAAGATACCCGTTTGTGCAAAAGAAAGAGGAACACAAAATTAATCCATTAATTACAAAAGAATCAAGCATAAAAATACAACTTTTCCCAAAGAATAAAAATTTCTTCGTAGAAAAATGCTTTTTTTTTTTCCTGCTCCAGACTAAAGATAAATGACCAGACATGTGTTTAGACAAACGACAATGTATTTTCAGTGTGAAAACCTGAATCATGTAATGCCAACAAATCAGAATATGGTTGGGGTGCCTGAGTGGCTCAGTCAGTTAAGCATCCGGCTCTTGATCTCAGTTCAGATCATGATTTCATGGTTCATGGGTTCCAACCCCGTGTTGGGCTCTGTGCTCAGCTTGGGATGGTCTCTCTCCCTCTCTCTGTGTCCCTCGCTTGCTCGTGTGTTTGTGTGTGTGTGTGTGTGTGTGCGCGCGCACACACACATGCATACTCTCAAAATAAGCTTAAAAAATATTTAAAAAGAATATGGTTATTCACGTGAATCATTTCTTAGTGAGGTCATTACCCCTAAATGAATTGATATTTATGAGTGGATATTCATAATCTAAACCTCACCTAGATTTTCTAAAATCCCTGTTGCCGTACATAATTGCTCAGCTACAGAATCCTCAACTACAGTACCTGAATCATTGAGTTGTGTTGCACAATTTTATTGCTACATCAAACTGGTCAACTGCACAAATATTTTCTGTTTCCTATAGTCACATCCATTTTTCTATTGATCAGATTCTGGTTTAATCTAATTTTTCCATAATGATTCATCTTAACTTTTTACTGGAATTTCTATAGAAATTAAGAAGAATTAAACACTTGAGAACATGCATCTGAAAACTGCATTGCTGGATAAATGTTATCAGTAAAGAGAGTTAATAGTTCATCAAGTTATTGTTTTGACTACCATATCTATATATGATAAAAATTGTTAAAAATGTTGTACAATATCAAATCTAGTAACAGAATAAATTAATCAATGAACAGAACAGAATTGGGCCAGGAGAGAAGGGCCAGTTTCTTTAACAAACCTCAAGACAGCTTTCCCTTCTCACTTTAACAGTTTTGACTCAACACGATTTTACCAATAATTACTCATCCTCTTACCCAAAGAAGTAATAATAAACACTGGTGTAGAAAATATTTGAGGCATCTGTCCAGTACCTTCTGGAAATACCCTTTCTCCTTCATACAGTCAGATGTCTTAAGAAGAGACACCTCACGGGGTGTCTGACAGTTAAGCATCTGACTCTTGGTTTCGGGTGAAGTAAAGATGTCAAAGTCATGAGATTGAGCCCCACATGAGGCTCTGCTTTGGGCTTGAAACTTGCTTGGGATTCTCTCTTTCTTCACTCTCTCTGCTCCTACCCTGCTTGTGTGTGCATGAGTGCATGTGCATGCATGCTCTCCCTCTCTCAAAATAAATAAGTGAAAAAGAAAGAAAAAGAAGAAGAAAGAAGAAGACAGCACCTCATTCAACCAAACCCTCCCTAAGCCCTGGCCACAAAGAGGAGTACCTGACTCAAGCTGGTTTCAGGTTTGGAACTAAAGAAATCATTAAGCAGTCTCACCAAGAGTTTGAATTTGTGAGAAGTAAAGCTAGGGAGTTATCAATGGCAACAGAAGAATAGAGGCAAAAACAGAAAGACAATCGCTTGTGACAAATGTCAAAAGGTAAAGGAACATACAGTTGACTGCTTTCAGATGGATGGGTCAGGGAAGACTTGGAGAAGCGGCATTCAAACTGGGTCTTAACACATGGATAAGAATTGAACATTCATTCTTTATGTGTGCCAGAAGGGACTTTAGTGCAATTTTGGAAGTTTCTCTGTTGTTTTCCCTTCTGGAGACCCTCACTTCTAAATCACAAGCCAGTTATTTGGATATATACATAAGTATGTGAGTATGTATGCATACATATACACACATATAAAAATTTAAGAATAAAGTTATATGAGTAGGGATGTTAAGTGCAGCTGTATTCTCATTAGTAAAAAGAAACATGAATATTTCTATTATATATATATATATATGCACAGTTAATAATGATAACACATTATGACATAGAATGGTAAACAGATCTGTAAAAATTGTATTCCAGATACCTATGTATCTTTTGAAAAATTTTTATGCCATGTATTTCAATTTTTATTTTTGTCAAAGTTATACATGAACACAGTTCAGAATTAATAGCTCTTGTTTTTAAAAAAACAGCATGCCTCTGACCTCCCATATGCCACTGCTTCCTGATTTCTAGAGGCAACCACTTCTGAATCCTTTAACAATTTATTAATTTTTATTTTTCTGAGTAATTTACTTTAATTGCTTCTTCTTGACCTTTGAGTTTTAGACACTATTGACTTCCCACTGTGAAGATGAGGCTCCCGCCCATGCATTCATATTTCCCATTTCCTATTAAGATAACAAAACATAATTTTTATTAAATCAATGTTCATTTTCAGCCATGGTGGACTATTCGCTATACTATGATCATTTTGTGTTTTCTATACAACAGAAACTCTTCCCTCCAAATTACTTTATTTATTTCTTTGTTTCTTTATTTTTGGTGTTTGCTTTTCACATTGGAGGCTTTTTCAAATGCCCGGTGATCCTCTACAGTCTGCTCCCACTTATGACTCAGCCAAAAAACTGTTGATTAGAAAGTCTACCTGTGGTGGACAGAGATGGTTGTTGAATGTATATTCTTTTTAGGGTTGTCTGCCTAAATTAATCCACTGGAGGTAGTCAGCATCTTTACTTAGAGGATCAATCATTCCTCAGAGACAGTTTCTTCAATTCTTGCTTGTGGATATAATCCTAACGGGCAAGCTAGGAGAGTCAACATAGATATATCAATCTTTACTTCATTCCCCTGCTTCTCTGTCTCTGCAGGACAAAGACCTTCTAGAGAGGATAAACCTGCCAGCATCGGAGGAAAGCAGTGGCTGATTGAGCAGAGGAGAGGAGCAAACTGGGTGACTTGCTTTCTGGAAAGACTTTCAACCAAAATTCTTGTTTTCAACCCACTTTTGTCTCCACTTCCAGCACTTTCTAGCATCAGCAATTCTGGAGCCCTTTGCAGGTCTCATGGTATAAATCAGTTGGCTTCTTTGCTTTCTCCACTGTGTAATTAGGATTCAGCATTCTGGGATCTGCTAAGTC
Source organism: Prionailurus bengalensis (assembly GCF_016509475.1). NCBI lineage: Eukaryota > Metazoa > Chordata > Mammalia > Carnivora > Felidae > Prionailurus > Prionailurus bengalensis. The sequence goes on along the minus strand of NC_057343.1, from coordinate 147,771,561 downwards.
AGTTTTAATTCTTCCATCTGTTCTTTGGCTTCCAATGTTTCATTACTGACATTTCCTCTTCTCTTTGTCCTTAGATATCTATCATCTTTAAAAATACCTGTACTGTCATTTTATTGAATTTTCAGGAGGAAGCAGAGGCTACTGCCTATTCAACTCACTGTGCTTAACTTCCCAATTTGCATTTTATACTAGACTTTTATTTTTTAAAGACTTCAAAAATTAGGCCTCAAGTAGCAATGTCTGGTTATTTATTGTAAACCCCAAACACTAGATTTTCTAGCAACAAACTTGGAGTCAGTTCTTTTTTTCCCCCCTCCAACTGTATGTAAGGGGATAGCAGGCAGTACAAATATATTTTAAAATCATTTGATATGATATTTAACTCAGCCTTGGTCCTGGGACCTGGGTAAACAGAGTTTAAAATGTGCACTCTGACACATATTGTGTATTTGTATCCTAACTTTTGGAAACAGTGTACTGAAAGTTTTCTTTCTGTTTTGGAGTAAACAAAAGGGTCCCAAAAATGAAACAAAAACTTGAACATCTGTGAGACCTGAACATCTACCAGTCACAAATTCTCATTGTATCCACTAAGTCTGAGATACTTAAATTATTGAATACCTGCGGCCTTATCCCCATAAATTATTGTTCAGAAATTTAAATTTCAGGAAGAAGTGAAGGCACTTTTCCCTACACCTAAGAAGTGTGCCATCTATCTTAATACTGAAACTTCTTTCAAACATGTTAATTTGAGGAAATTCTAGAACAAGTTTTGAAATCTTATTTGACAAGAATTCCTATACTTGTTTTTATCTCAACCAAAGGATATACTCAGTGGTCCATGAATATTTACCAGACTTTAATATTTCACTAAATGTCTCAGACATCTAAGAAGTAGCTTACCCACAGTATAGTTATCCATGCCGTCCAAGCAGAGACCTCTTACTAACTAGGTCATCAAAACACAGTGAGGGCTAGAGAGAACAGCCTCTCTTCAGCTTATGGAAGAGCATATAAGGAAGATTCGTCTCAGGACAGGATGGTGATCAAATCCAGGGATTTTTGCAGCAGCTCCCATTGATAAATACTAGGTTATATTGACTATGTGCACCACAATAAACCACCATTTGTAACCAGTTCAAGTCAACACTGATAGAGGTGAAAAAAAATTTCTACAAAACATTTTCACTTGCCAAGGTTAAGATAAACAACTATTCTTCAAAATCGTCTCAACAAAAACAGAGGCTATGTGCCTGAATCTTCTGGGCTACATCCATCCTTCAAAAACTATTCCCCTTATCATTTTAGGCCACACAAAAACCTCTTGGGAAGAAAATGGTTAGTTCAATTGGAGTCAGAGCCTATGGCCATCTTGATATCTTAAGTAACTGACTGGTGCCAAATTCCCCAAGCTATTCTCAGTGTCATTATAGGACTGTGGTTCTGGAATCAGAGATTTGGATTAAAACCTGGGCCTGCCACCAGTAAGCTGTGTATTTGGGGGGAAGTCAGGTAAACTCTTCTATATAAAATGGAAAAGAATCTTAGAATTCTTTTGATTGTTCATGTCAAAAACCCTACTTAAGGTGACTTAACTAAAAACAAAAAAAAAATGCATTGGCTAGCATGATTTATTGGCTCTGCTTTCTTTTGGGTTGCCTTCATTTATGGGAAGATTCTTCCCATGGAGAAGCAAAAATGGGCCCTTATCATTCCAAGTATACAGATATCCCCAATACTAGAAAACCCAGATAAAAAGGCAAGGTGTCTCTCCCCACGAACCCCATGAATCTCCAACATGGATTCTGGATGACTTTTTTGGGGGTCGGTTTTCACCCTTGGGACAATAATTTTGGCTACTGAGATTAGTTTTTAAAAATGGCAGATTTGATCTATGTTACATAGAAATGAAGGCACAATTACCTTCTGTACCATCAAAATTACATGGAGGCGTAGTTCCAGAAAGAAAAAGACAAAAGCAATTTAAAAATTGTACAAGTCTACAACATGGTGTACCCATTCCTATTTTACAGAACCACTATGACAAATTCACAAGGTAACTTCAGCAAAGCAGTGGACATAATGACTTTTGGCAATTATTTTTTTAAAACCTTACTTATATAGATAAGCTAATTGTATCCAGGTGTTTTACCCATTTCTTTGAAAGCTAGATATGTGCCTTTTGCTCAGTAGTCTCCCGTAAGCATCTAATCAGATGCTGTTTCTTTAATTTCTAAGCATGCTAAACATGATTAGTTAAAGCTAGAACCTTCAAACAAACTTCTTGCTTCAAAAACAAAGTCTGAAAACCTAAGCAAAGTACAGATTGCAACCAATATTAAAAGTCACACACTGCCAAAAACCAGAAAATAGCCCCACAGTCAACTTTAACCTCCACCTGAACTGGCTGACAGAGAGGCCATAAACACCCATAGAAATCATTGCAAATTTGGTGTGTTATAAAAATTCTGAATGCAGTCCTGAAAGTGAGATCTAGATGTTAAAAACTGTATGTTCTTGCTCTTTCAGCATGTATCTTAAAACCCAAAAATTAGAGACAGTGATATTTTTTTTCTAAGGTCACCATTACAACTGCAAGGGTGGTTTGTATACACACTACTTTAACCCTTTCAGGGTCTTCCCTTTGCTACTTATAAGATGATGTTTATCAGGTAGCCAGACAACTGTGTGTGATATAATTTATGGGTGAACTTAAATCCTTATTTGTCTCCTACAAGAAGAGTATGGTTAGTTATATAGTAACTAACTTAAGATAGGGTGCTTATATACTGCAATTCTTTGGGATTTCTGATGCAAATATAATAAGAACAGAGATTCAGAGGTGGGAAATTATACCAAGTGAATGCTTAGTAGTACAGTTTGCGCAGAAAAGAGAACACAAAGAAGAAGCTATGGGAAATATTCATGACACATTTTAAAGAATATCTGATGAAAGCAGTTTACAGAAAATTGGATTCTAATATTTCTGCTTATAGATGAATCAATAAAAATTATTTTAAAGAGAGGATTCTATAGACCTTTACAACTCCAGAGTGGCTCTAACTCAATGCTCCTTTCAATATACAAAAAAGTCAAAATTATTTCACATTTGAGAAGAAAAAGAGCTCTCTCTCACAGCCACTGGATCATTTTCTGGTCAAGCTCTCCTACTTTTTTTTTTTTTTTTTGGTTGTTGTTGTTTGTTCGTTTGTTTTTGAGGGAGAGTAAGTACTACAAATTATGTGAGCTGCTTTTTAGAGCATGAATTTCACGTATTAAACTTTTTTGATTTCGTGCTGAAACTAAAGTAGTGTGGTTTTTTTATTAAGCAGTTGCTTTGATTGTACTGGTTTACTTACTGCCCACTACCAACCTTATTTCCAAAAGCTGGAGAGGAACCTGCTGTTAGCCTAATTGTCAACACACACCCTGGAGGAGGAAGGGGGATCATTTCCCAGGACAAAGACACCACACAATCTTTCTGGGAAAAGTCTTTCCATTAGTTTTCTTGGCCCCCAACTTGACCATGTGTTACTTTTAGCCTTGGAAATTTCTTCAAGGTTTATGGATTGTCACAGAGAAACCTTCTTATAGGAGAGCCCTGAGTCCTCAGTTTAAATCTGGCAATGTTGCATGTGGCTATACAATGAGGAAATTGGTTTTGTTAACTTCCAGAGACTGACTTCTTTGTGCATGATGATATTACTTACCAACAATAACTAGAGGCATGGAACTCTAAAAACCCCGAGAATGGAATCAAATAATGGTAGATCAAAACCTACATTGGCATTTGAGTGAGGAAAAAAACTAAGTACATATATCACCAAGAAAAATCCAATCCCTATTCTGTAGGTGGCTATTTTGAATGATAACTTTCAGAATTAGTCACCATTCGTGGAGAGACAGAAGGTGAAAAGTTTTTATAATAGATGATATCATCTCCAGATAGCAATCAGTAAACTGGTATGCTGTTCCTTACTATTAACAGTGGAAAACACAAATAAACACCTTCCCCTCAAGTAGTTTACAATCTAAAATTAGAGATAAAAGATATTAAAGAGATATAGTAACAAAGCATCATAAAACTGACAATCAAAATTGTCATAAAAACATCACTGAGTTGAAAAGGCAGCATATATAATTTCATGTTGAGAGAGTCTCATGAAAGGGTGAAATTTTAACTTGGACCTTTAAGAAAAGGTAGGATTTTGATAGAGAAATGTGTTGAAAATCTCTTTGTAGGGAGAACAGAGTGAGCAAAGACATGGAGGAAAAACAATGTTAAAGGAATTGGATTGGAATTGAAGCTTTGTGTGAGAAAAGTAGATTAGCTCCAAAGGTATATAAAGGGTAAATTGTGTGAGCCCTCAGATGCAGTATAAAGGGATTTAGTCCCAAAGGCAAGGGAGATTAACCTTAAAGAAGATTGATGTATGCAGGGTGAGCTGGACCAGGGAGAGGCTAAAAACGCTTTGAGCATAAGCTAATCTTTGTGTGGCCTTTCAAATTCGGTGCAAGTGATCTCGAAGCGGATGGAGCCAGCGTGGTATCAGTGGGAATGGAAAGGAAAGGATGGATTCAGGAGATACAGCAAAGGAATGCCTGATTAGAGGAAAGGCTATCAGACTTTCTGCGTCTGGGTGACTAGAGAAGTGTGATACAGTAGCAAAAATGTGACATCAAAGGGATGGTTTGTATAGGGGGAAAAAGAATGGGTTTGGTTATAAAAACGAGTTTTAGTACTGATGTCCAATGAGGAGTCCTGAAGCCAGAACTGGAGAAATAAATTTAGTGCCTTTATAAATAAGCGAAGCCACAACTGCAAAAGGTGACCCCAAAGCTGGGTGAGTATAAAGAAGAAGAATGAACCCCAGGGATAGCCAAGCTTCAGGATAACAAGTTAAGGAAGAAGAGGCAGCAATGAAGGGAAAAAAAAATTAGGTGGACAAGACATGTACAGGGGGATAAGGAACCGAACATTGAGCAGCAATAGAACAAAACAAGGGCCGGGGGGCATGGGCACGGATTCCAGGAGGGCAGAGCTCTCCTTTGGAGCCCCATGTCCTCAGAACACATAACCATTCTCTGCTCTCCACTATGTGCACTTCCAGATGGCCCTGCAGAGTCATCTATGCCAGGATCCAGGTGGGCTAATTCGTTCAAGGGAGTATTTTAGTACCACTCGGATGCCCAAATAAAGCCACCATTTCCCATGAGCCTTATCTATAGTAGTACTAACATTTTCATCTCTCACTGAGAAGGAAAAAAGGGAAGTCTAAAGGCAAGAGACGGGGAGAAAGGAGAAAATGTTACATAAAGTAAGATGCTATAGAAAAATTAAGAAGTATGAGGGTTGTCGGCTGAAAAAAAGGATTAGAAAAAGTCTTCTGAGAAGGCATCTGAGGAAGAGAAACACCTTATTTTTTAAGGAAAGCTGTTTTAGTAGTCAAAAAGTTTGCTGCCTTCACTATTCACAAAGAGAAAAAATTTGAGAATTTCCTATAGCTCAGTATACTGAATTGAACTTGGCAGAGTTCATTAACTGTAATGGTGCCCTCAAAATTACATCCCAAAATATGAATCCATCATCAAAAGTGTTCCATAGTTTTTGTAGCATTGATTTTGCATAAGTGAAAATTAATAGAATATTCACCAGTGAACAAAAAGTTTTCTCTTTATTAATTTGGAAGGACTACAATGACTTGAGTAGCCAAAGTTCTGTGCAGTGAAAGCAAAGAAACACCAACAGCTTCCTAATTGAACAGGCACACTATTGTGTTTTGAAATATTCACTGAAAAATTTTCAGGCTTGGAAGTGAGCTGCTCAGGGTCTCTTTCCTCCATATGTCCTGTAACAATTAAAACCTCAATACTACTTTGAGGAACATTTAACACCAGCTTTCCTGCTTTCTTCAAATAATAAATGTGGCTGCTAAATCAACTGTAGACTCATAAAGCTAAAAGAAATCTCAGGATCATCAAGTCCTAGAAGAAGCATAAAGAGTATTACCTAAGCAGTTTAATCAGAGATGTATATTTCTATACTTGTGAAAAGAACTTCAGATTTTCAATTTCTATTGGCTAACGAGTCAGTGATTACTATGTAGATTCATTCCTACCTTTTCCCTAGTAACCAATCTGTGCTTACAATAAAGGGATTGAGGTTTTCTAAAACATATTTTTAAATATTAAATACATGCATTAATATATGCATAAGCCAGCAAGTATGGTTACATCAGTCAAAATTAGTTTGGGCTGTAACAACTGAATCCCAAAAGAATAGTACCTTACACAAGCATTTTATTTTTCTCATATAAAACTCTAAGGAAGGGCAGTGTGGATATTAGGGCCACTCTGCTCCCAGCCTTCTTCCAACTTTTGTTTCCCTTTGTAAGGTCTCAATCGGCAAGATTTCCCCATGGTCCAAAATGGCTACCTCTAATTACATTTACCCAAATAAATGTGGTCTCTCATATTGTGTATTATAAATAGCTCTGTAATGAATTCATTTACACAGAAACCTTTGTTTATATCTCCCATTTACCTTGAGTGAATTCCTAGTGCCAAAATAATCATTCAGAAAGGGTATAACAAATGATAACTTCACCATCAGCCTGTAATAGTACCCTTTTTACCAACACATGCCCTTGACAAAACGGAGTATATCATTTCCTCAATTATTTGACAGGTGAAAATGTTTTCTGGCAATTTTAATTTGTACTTATTTGGTCATAAGTGACCTTGAACAACTTTTGTGAATACTAACTACTCACACTTATATCTCTTGCAAATTGTCCTGATACCATGGTAATTTGTTTGAAGCTGGAATAAGAAGACTGTATGAAAACATTTGCATATTATAAGATGCTTTATAAATAGGAGATGCTTTTAGAGTCTGATTAATGGTAAGAATGTCTTCCCTTTCTTCTTTCGGGATTATCATTCAGATCAAGTAAATATTATATGTGACAATGCTAAACATAGTTTATATGTAGAATGCACTTGGATATATGTAAAATTTCTTTAGTTTGTTGATGAATTGGCACCCATACAAAAGGTAGGAAAGGAACATGTGCAGTTTTTCCCATGGTCATCACTTTACTCATGACCTATCTGCACAGGAGCATGGAGCATAGTCCAGGAGCATGGAAAAAGTATGTTTTCTAGAAAGTTCCTTCCAAAATCTACATCAACGGTAGGGAAATCAGGTTTACGGGGGCAAAAAAAAAAAAAAAAACACAGTAAGATTTGAAAAAGAAACGGGGCAACTTTTGACACTTCTAAAAAGGAATTGTCACTAGGAGTTTTGAAACTAACCTCACCTTTCTTCTAAGAGCAAACAGAAGCAGTAATGATGCAGGAATTACCTTAATATCCCCCCTTCTCATTAAGTTACCTAAATCCACACACACCATTGTTTGCTTGCCTTAGTATCAGAGATGATGCTGTATACATTCCCCATGCAAGCTCATTTCTGGCCAAGGCTGTAACTAATATGTGTATTTTCAACTCTCAAATACAAACTTCCAGTTACATCTCGCTATAGACCAGTTAACCCATATTTAACAAAAACTAAATTCATCTATATATTTTTGCATTTGGTGTCCCTTAAGCAAACACATTACTAACACTTTGCTAAAATCAAAACATCTTTTCTGTGAGTGACAATAAACATTGCAAATGCATATAATTTATGTTAATAGGATATACAGATTTGGAACACAAAGAAAAAGAATGATGGCAATATTATCCTCCTCTACCTCATTTATAAATTTTTATATATTCTGATTATACTGCTTATTTCAAAGCAGAATACGATTCTATCAGAATTTAATCTATTCGACTTATGCTATTATTATTTTTATGCATGTTTTGTTTTATTAGTTGACTTGTCATGGTTGCTGGTTATTTTGGGGAGTTTGGTAAGATATTGATGCAAAAGAAATTAAAGGAAAAAATGCATTTACTAAATAATCCTAATATTTAAAATGCTTCACAGGAAATGAAATGAGTATTTCCAAAAATGAATATTGTTTAATAAATCATAATTATCTTTTTCTGGAGAAGAGTCAAACTTAACTAAACCTTGGCTACTGAAAATTCTATGTCTCTGTCAAGGAGCAATGAAATGTTTCCTAAATGGCTTTGGAACTAGAGTGCAGGGCACAATACCTACATGAAGGGTGGTTCTTTATACAGTTGGGAAAAATAAGCATAATGATTCAAGTGCCATCTATAGGAAATGTTCAAGTATGTTAAGAAAGCTTGCAGAGTTGACTGATAAGTAATCTTTAGATAATAAATCTCTTATGCAAAATGAGCTAAGTCTTTGGGCCTTAATTCTGAAATGAGTAAGAATTTCTCATGCAAGGCAAACCCTGGACTTTAGTTTCCACCTCCCCTATTAGTGCTGGCTTTGTCTTTAGATCGTCTCTGCTCTGGGTCCATCAAGGTGACTGAGTGTGGCTCAATGTCTGATGCATTAGTTGCAATCTTTTCACTCTGATGATGTGTTATGAGTGCTGCTGCTAGCAGCTGTGATTGTTGTTTGTAATTATCTCTATTTTCCTGATAGGCGGTCTCTTGCTCCTACAGCTCTGAAGCAATCATCTGCAATGTTGACTTCTCAAAGCAGTAATACTCAGGACAGAATTGCCTCCCACTTTATTTGTCTACAAATGTCAAACGTGTATTGCCTGAAGCTGCTGTCATGCACTATGTGAAATGGAGAGGGTCAGTTATTGCCTAAAAATTTAAATAAAATAAACATTGGACATTAAACTGAGGAAGACGAAGGCCAGGATGACAAGTTTTATCTGGACTGAACGTTTGGATTGGTAATGGCTGCCTGTGCTGAAGACGGTGAATCTGTATTTAATCCTAGCAGAAAGCTGTTAATTATTCATTAGCAATGTCTACCCTCAGTGCATGGGTCGTGATTCAGATCTGTTCATTTGGGCAAAGGGATTCTAGACAAATCTGATTGTCATCAAGAGTTGTTATATAATCTGTGAAGTAAATTGCTTTTAAAATCCATCAGTAAGCAGTGTAATATATACAGGTATGGGTTAACTTTAATACTCAAGGCAAGGGCATCCAGTTAGCATTTGAAATAGATTAAAGAGGAATCCACACTCCGAAAGTGCACTTAGGCATTTCAAATATTTTATCAAAATCTTTACAAGAAATTTTGTTAATCACAAAGAAACTCAGCAGTAAATTTTCATTGCTAAAATGAATGATTTCTGAAATATATGGTTGGCTAAATGCGAGACTAAATGAAGATGGCATAAAAATTCAACAAACCCAAATTGGCAATCACTTGATATTCAAGACTCCAAAGGCCTTTGGCCACTCCATTTCAGGAACAGCTCAGTCATTTGACCCCAGTAACCAGTGGCTGACATGGCCATCAAAATATTGTAGCATTGGCTTCAGGTTAAATTTTTCATGTAAGCTACCTGTCAGAGTGGCTAAGGACAGAGAGATGGATGTTCCAGAGAAATCAAGAAAAGATTTTATGCATATGTTTTTTCCTATTCATTAATAAACGTTTATACATTAGGCAGAACTGGGGTTTAGGCTAAGACTTGCTTTCAACATCAAGTATCACCCGGTAACATCAAAGGTAGCCTCCCACATATCTCTATTTATCTGATGTGACATTGTTGAGCCAAACTGGCTTAGACTGGTTCACAAAAGTGGTTACTCTTTTGTTTGAGATGGTTATCCCAGCTCCCTAGGTTTCTTTGTTCCTTTTTCTCAGATACATTTTATGTGTAATGCTTTGTTGAAAATTGTTTTCTCCACCATCCTTCTCTGTACTTCTTCCTTGCTATTTTTGTATCCATAGCATTAAAGGAGGCATTTTAGTAGAATATAAGTTTCAAATGGAGTAATGACAAATTCTCTCCCAAGTTTAAACTCACAGAATTTATAGTTATCAAAGTCTGTAAGAGCCCTGATATGCTTAAGGCGTATGCACTCTTTTTTTGCAGGCTAAAAGACCAGTCATCTTCTATTTGTCAGGTATCTAAGCCACTTAAGGAAGAACAAAACACAGCATGGGTTCTAGGCCAAGGAGCTGGAAGACCAGTTTTGAGCCACTGCCAAGTCCAGAGCACCACTGGTCACACAAATGAAATGGCAGCTTCCCTTCTGTTTTGCCAGGAAGTCAAGAGCTTCGCTGCCCGCAAAACAAAATTTCAAACATTTTACTTCATCAGTATGACCCAAGACATGTGTGAATTCTGCATTTAAATCTTCCACCTTTGACTATGAAAGAAGATATTATTTGTTGTTGGGTAATTATCTGTGATATCTTTATTTCCTCAGTCTCTATTTTATATTTATTGAGAGTCTCTGGTCTGAGAGGTCCAGTTCAAGTAATGACAAAGTAGTTGGTATCAGAGTAACTCTCCCACATAAAACAATTAGAACTTTGAAAAAAATTATTAAACTGGAGAAAAGAACTGCACTGAGGGATATCCACATTTACATGGCTTTTCCTCTATAGGAGAGTCTCACCAGCACACAGAGCAAAGTAGAAACCAAGCAGAAAGCAGAAGGTTTTTGAGGAGGAGGTGTCACAGGACAAAGTTCAATTAAAGTTATGCCATTTTGTGCAATTGTTAAGAAAATTGAAGGTATTTGTAAGTTTGTCATATTAATTGGAAGTATTTACTATTCAGAAAGATGATTTTTTTATTTTGCACGACTGTACTTTTGCACAAGTGAAATATTTAAGAAGAATATTCAACATATAGTATATAATCTATAAATTCAGCTAAGTATATTTGAAGATGTCAATTAAGTTTCAAATGGTGCCAAATATTATTTCAAAAGTAATTTAAAATGATGGTTAAAAGTTGCTAGACTTACAAATTACAATAGTAAGATGTGTAAGCTAAAAAGAAGTTAAAGAATTACCAAGTCTTTGAATTCACATAACTTTAAAAAATAGTTCTAATTATTGGAACCATAAGTTAACCTTTGGGTAGTTATTCAATGAAAAAAGAAGAATCGTCAGAAATACTAAACATCTTACACTGTCAGAGACAGGAACAGAACTACTCCAACAAGGTGCCAATGGAAGTTCAAAGTTCAAGCAAATAGGCAAGACTGAGGATCTGAAGGAGCTGACAAGCCAGAGAGAAGAATGCAGCAAAACACCAAATATAGCAAAAACAGGAAGGATCTTGATGACTACCAAAGTTACCCTTTGTTCTAGCCAGGAAATGTGTGTGTTGGGGGGTGGGGGTGGAGGTATTAGATATAGATACTTAAAAAAAAAAAAAAAGAACTGGGCAGTAGTCAGCCTTTTCTTCCTTTTTATGAAGCCAGAACCTATCACATACTGCAGTCACCGAACTGTAGGAGAAAGTTACAGGCCACAGAGAAAACCTGCACCAGAGTAAATTAATGAACCCTACAGATCCATCATTATTTATTCTTAGAAATCAACTAATTCTGTTCAATAGCAGAACCTTAACCAGAGTTTGGACAATAAGCTACTTTTCTTTACCATGTGATTTCTGGCTTCACTTTTTATTTTTAATGCTACCACATTTAGGAATATACACAAGAACCTAACATAGTTATGTACTTGTTCATTTTAAAACCCACCTTATATTTGGGAGAGTAAAATCTCTATTTATAACAACACAGATCACTAGACAACAGAGTCCTGCCTTAAATTATTTTCATCTCCACTATGAAATATATTTTCTTCCCATTTACATTTTTTCTCCAAGGCATATTAGAGTTTTCTCAGTATCATGGAAACTCATTGAAAATAGATATTGAGGGGCGCCTGGGTGGCTCAGTCGGTTAAGCGTCCGACTTCGGCTCAGGTCATGATCTCATGGTCCTTGAGTTCGAACCCCGCGTCGGGCTCTGTGCTGATGGCTCGGAGCCTGGAGCCTGCTTCTGATTCTGTGTCTCCCTCTCTCTCTGCCCCTCCCCCGTTCATGCTCTGTCTCTCTCTGTCTCAAAAATAAGTAAACATTAAAAAAATTTTAAAAAATGGATATTGACTTCACTTTTCTGATTGACTCACACTCCTAGGTACTGTTGGGTGTCCAAAAACACTTTTGTTATTCAAGTAATTATGTTTATACAGACTCTACTGCATGTGCTGTCAAGTAAGTAGAGCTCATGGGCTAGAGACTCATTCAGCCCCCTCATTATTATTTTAAAAAATCTAATGGTATCAACCAGTTGTTCTGAAACATCTCCCTTCCCTGCACTCTTGGGATGTGTGATAATTCCTATCAATAGCAGGGGCTCGCTCTGGCTCAAGTAAGGGTAGGGACCAACAGGGATGGATTTTTAAAGAAGCTTAGATGAATTTTTACTATCACCCTTCACCAGAATTCCCCTGAAATAACTTGTACAAATGGTAGGTTAGTGGTCGAGAACGATAAGCAATTTAGGTGGGTAATTTGCTTTTAGGAAAATAAAACTTTATAGAAGCACAGAATTATTATAATTTGCAAATAAATTGCTCTTACAGCATGGTAGGTAAGAGCTTGTACTCTTGAGCCAAATGATGGGTTCAAAGATGCTACCACTTACTTAGTTCGTGGTATTCAGTAAGTTCCTAAAACTCTTGTGCCTCCCATCTCCTCATTTTGCAACACAGGAAAAACAAAAATGTGAGTACCAGCTTAATAGCCTTGTGACACTTAAATGGGTTGATACTAGCAGAGAGGTTGAGACTGTGCCTGGCCAAAACAGAAGACGAACAAGCAGCCGTAGAAGAATTCAGGAAGTATAAGCTGTTATTGTTTTCATAGCGTTAAACAAATATGCAGCCCATCTGTAATTATTTTCTATGCTTGCAAGTACTAATATGCATTATTTTATAATACATATGTATTAATCTGCTCAGGCTGCCATAACAAAATATCACAGATTGGGTGGGTTAAACAACAGAAATTTACCTTCTCACAGTTTTGGTATCACAAAGTCCAAGATGAAGGCCTCAGAGGTTGGGTTCTGGTGAAGGCTCTCTTCTTGGGCCTTTGTTCTGTGTGCGCACACACACAGGCAAAAAGGGGAAGACAGGGAGCAAAGGAGAGGGGGAAAGAAGGAGAGATAGAAACACATGGGGAGGAAAGGAAAAGGGGAAAGTGGGAGAGGGTAACAGGGAGAAAGGGAGGAAACAAGGAGAGAAGGAAACAAGGAAAGGAGGGAGGGAGAGTGGGAGAGAACTCTTCCATCCTCTTCTTCTAAGGACACTAGTCCTATTCAATTAGGGCCCCTCTTTATGACTTCATTTAACCCTAATTACCTCCTTATAGGCCCTGGCTTCAAATACAGTCACACACGGGGTTAAGGCTTCAAATTGTGAATTTGGGGGTAGGGAAGGGTATACAATTCAGTCCTCAACAATTCAGTCCTTTACATATAATCCATGTATTTCACATTTTTTAGCCAATCTCACCAGAATATCCCTCCCCACTAATTATCCCACATTAATTTAGCTGAATTACTCAATAGAAGAACAATTTAATGATGCTTTGTAAAATTAAATTCCTAGTTGCTACCTTCCTATAAAACTGACATTTTCAGGTAGAACTGAATTAATCATACCTCTAATCCAATATTTGCCTATATCCTACCTAAATACTTCATAAGGGAGGGCGGATTGGGCAGAGGAAGGGGTAGCAGCGCATAGATGGTACCACAATAATTAAGTCACAATTATCTTCTGGAGCTTCCTCAAAATATACCTTTTTCACTAACCTCTCCAACTCTGCGAAGTATTATGTAGTTATCTTTAGATACTGTTCTAAGAACTCCCCAGATTTCTCCCATGACTTCCCTCTCTCCAGAAAATTATACAACAAATATTTCCCTGCCAGACCCATTGGCTGCCAGAGCCCATCAGCCTCCAATTCTCAGCGAATATCAAACACAGTTATTTAGAGTTTTCTAGCAATGAGCCAGATACCTTCTTATTCTCCAAGTCTAGGAACCCAATTATTTTTCAGAAGAGATTTTTTTTTTAAAGAATCAGATCGTGTCTGATATATTGATGCCATTTAGCTTTATAAATACTTTTAAAAAATAACTTCAACTTCCTTCATCTGGCAGTTGTTAGTTTTCCATCACTATTGTAAGGTCTTTTTGTTCCTGTTCAAATCACATTCAAGATGTGTAACTCTAGAAAAACAATTTATCTGAGAAGTGTACTGGCCACGCTAACACATCAAAATCATAATGGTGCACAAAGAGCAGCAAAAGGGGGAAAATGCATGGAAATATGAATGTTGGCAGGGACCTGGAGAAGCAAGTAGGTACTGTTCACTACAGTAAGTTTCAGAGTTAACTTTGAAATAGCAGATATAAATATAATAGTTTACATATAAAATCAGCAGAGCTGGCTTATACTGGTTTGTAAGAACAGACTTATTAAAATTTTAGGAACTTTGTGGTAGTTTGAAATTGATCAACATGCAAGTATTTACACCGCAAAAGTAAGCTAATTTTACACATTAGGACTTTTTCCCAAAGAGCTAGTGGTTCCACATTTGCAAATGTATCACCATAATATTCAGTGTAATTTATGCACATGTATCACTTTAATTATGGGCAGGCGACTATGTAAATACCAGAACTCTCCCTTTTTCTCATCTATGCACTCCCAGTACATCTCTATAAAACTCTCTGATGATTTTTAAAGGAAGAAAAACCGAAGTGAAAAGCATACTGACTTAGTAGAAGTACTCTTATTCTCAAGTAGCAATAGGTCTCTGTAGTCTTCTCACAAAGAGTCATCTGCACACCATGGAATACCTGCATCTCAGAGTCTACATCTGTAGCTTCCTTATGGAAACAGACTCCTCAATGTTCACCTCTCTTACTGTACAGCACACAGTATGCTGTAAGTCATGGATTCTTAAGTGCTAATAGACTTGGGATTACTCGGGTCATTACAAAAACAGTCAGATTTTCCCATGTCACTCTCAGAGATACCAATGCTGCAAGCCTAGGGTACGATCTAGAGGCCAGACATTTCACAGTATCCCCAGTGCTTGTGCTCCAAGTGATCCTCAGCCTGCACCTATGAAACACTGCCATAAGGTGGTGTAGAAGGTGGTGGCAGAGTGTCTGCAGAATTTTGGTCACCTTGCCAAAAATTAACTTGAACCTGCCTACTCTAAGGAGCAGTATTTGTTCCGTCTCTCTAGGTCATGCTTACATGTCAATAATCACCTCTCTTCTGGGGCGCCTGGGTGGCGCAGTCGGTTAAGCGTCCGACTTCAGCCAGGTCACGATCTCGCGGTCTGTGAGTTCGAGCCCCGCGTCAGGCTCTGGGCTGATGGCTCAGAGCCTGGAGCCTGTTTCCGATTCTGTGTCTCCCTCTCTCTCTGCCCCTCCCCCATTCATGCTCTGTCTCTCTCTGTCCCAAAAATAAATAAATGTTGAAAAAAAAATAAAAATAAAAAATAATCACCTCTCTTCTAGGAGCCCTGATCAAATTATCTCCTCCTCCAATTTGTCTGGATAATTCTATCCCAGCACTTTTCCTCTCCAAAATGTATATTTTACTCGCCAGTTGATTGCTGAACAGCTACTGCTGGGTTTCTTGGCTAAGGATCAGACTTATGTGTCCAACCTTTAGGTAAAAAAAGACTTTACTGGGTTGGGACTTCCCAAAGATCACACAACTTCTGTTCAAAATCATGCTTCGCAGGTTGCAACCTTTTCCTTGGAGCTCCTCAGAGACACCTAGTAAGAAATTTAAAGGCTTTTGAACACTCTTTAAAAAAATTATTAGGTAAACTCTACACCCAACATGGAGCTCAAACTCACGACCCTGAGATTAAGAGTCGCACCCTCTACTGCCTGAGCCAGCCAGGTGCCCCAAAGGCTTTTGAATACTCTTAAGGGTCTCCTCTTGTCTCCCTTGAGGAGCAGAACAGCAATTCAAACTACTTACTATCAATCTTTTAGTATCTATCAGGTTAATATTTGCCTAACAACTTCAAATACAGTGACTGACCAGGCTTCTGTCTTTGCTGGAGTTCTGATATTGTACTGCACACTATTCATTACCGGTACCACAGACCTATTTCTCAGAGATTCGTTCTATCTGAATCCTTCATTCATGACTGTATGTACTGGCCACTATCCTAGGTATTTCCAAAGCACTCTTTTCTAAGTGATTTCCAGCATATACACACGTTAGTATAATATTTCCAAATTTAAATCTGTTTTCCCTATATGCACACCTTGTCTGAATTTAGTTCCCTGAACCTTTCCAGTTGTTTCCTCCAGGGGCCTCTTCCCTCTCCCAAGGCTGCACAGGGAAAAGTAGCTGTGAATCATCCAATGCAGAAACATAAACAGAACCTGAGAACAACGGAAGATAGAAAGATTCAGTTACGGCAGAAGAAGTTTTCCACTGGGAGAAGCTCTGGAAGGAAACTGTTGGGAGGAAGGTATATAACACGTAGAAAGAAAAAGAAAGTAAGGAAACCACTAGTCCCTGGAAGCTAACTTTTCTGGAATCTAACTAAATATGCAGCTGTTGCCTTTTGAGAACCATGCCCTTGAGCAGTCAGCCAGTTGCCCAAGTTTCCTTCAGTTTGTATTAACTTTGATCTAGACCAGAGAGACAGCCCAGAGCTCAGACCAGCCCTTTCCGTCAGCTTCTGAATCTGCTAGCTCTTTGCTAGCAGGAAATCTCGGGATTTGGGGAAGCTTCCGGAAGAGAGGGTAAAGGATGTTAGATCTTAGAAAATTTGTGAGTTAAAGAGGATACCGAGAGAAGTTCTAGTCCTCTGACCAACAGTGGAAGGTTAACAGTACAGTACCGTCACATAAATGGCATAATTTATATAAATACTTTGTATAAATGTGTAAGTGCCCCTTCTGAGTGAACCAACACAAGAAGGAACCACACTCAACAGAGAGATTACAGAAAGGTGCCTCCTCTGGGCAGATGAATTACAAAACAGCGTATGAGAGCAAGGCAGATCATCAGGAGCTGGACTTCAGGGCACAGCCTGTGCAACTGCATCCAACATGTTGGCCATGGTGGGACTTCTAACTTCATGGACCACCCTTTATGTGGCTAGTTTTTATCCCTGAAAACTGAGTTTAAGCATTACCTCACCTTACCAGACACAGTCAATACTCTGTTCCTCAAAGTATTTGTAATGTTTCTGCCTAAATACTAATTTAAGACAATTATATCAAGATAACTTGTTCGTGGATCTGTTTCTCTCTCCAAACTATAAACTCATTGGACACAAAAACCACCAACCATTGATCTTGGGGCTTCCAGCACCCACTATAGTGCTTGCTACATAGTAGGATCTTACTACACGTTTGCTTAACTGCCTATCCCTTGCAAAGTTGTGGCATACTTACAGTAGCATTTGTTTCTCTGTTAAACACTTCTAAACAGAAGACGAAAGCTAAAGGTGAAGAGGCTTCAGTAATATACAGACATTCCACTCAACAGATTCAGTGAAGAGTTTTTTTAATGAGGCAAGTATAAATGGTAGCCTTTTGAATTATTAATGCACATGATCTCTTCTTTAACGTAAGTACATATTCAGGTGGATTCTTAGAAATAAAATCCTCCAACTTTAATCCATTCTGTGAAGTCATGTATTTCAGTGCAAATTTTGGAAATATCATGAAAGGCACTAACAAGCTACAAGCGATTATTTTAACATCTGTATTTACAAGGTACATGTAGAGACTATGACTATTTTTTTTAAGCGCACAAAATGCCATCACTACAATTGGTGAGATTGCACTGCAATTACAGGAAAAATAATCTGCATATTAAATTTTTAGGTTTATAATTCATAACACAATAGTTAGTAAATGAAATATTTGAAAAAATCATTATCATGAATTGTTCCAAAAAGATGTGTCAGGAATTCCTAATGACAGCATACTTTGCAACCTCATGATCCGCTGGAGTCTATAAAGCTAGGGATGTGTAGAGCCCAGGACTGTCGTGACATTTTCATAGTGTTTTCAGTTTTTGTAAGTAGTCATTTACGTCAAAAAGTAATAAAGCATAAAAGTGGTGTTATGGTGGCAGTGGTTTCGTAAAACTGCCTCAACAATGAAATTAGTAATATACTGCAATGGTTTGATAGTCTATCTTTTTCAGATATTATCTAAATGCAACTTTCAAAACCCCGGGGAGAAAGGCATTTACATTTTAATTTTATGGGTGAACTATGGTAGGTTTAGTATACATTAATTGAAATTCCTGTATGCTTGGTCAACATGATAGCCAATGATTACCCAGACTTAATGTTTTTTAACTTTTCTCTGTTTTTTCTTCATGAAGATAAGGAAGAAAGGATGGGAAAATTAGTGAGCAAAACCTGCTAGGGAAAATCATCAGAATATTGTTTAAGAAAAATGGAAACTATTATACATGTCCTATAACAGGACATAGGTTTTATCAGTTATGGTATGGCCTTGCCATGGAGTCGACTTTGCATCCATAGGACAAATGCTGCAAAATGTATTTATCATCTTAAAAGCATGTTACATATTTCGGTCACTTTAAGAATGGATAGACTATAAACCTTGAAAATGTAAAAAGTAGTAATATGCTTGACAAAAGCAGTATAAAGTTGTTTGATAGGAAGTAGCAAATTATGTGCGCAATTCATTTCCTAATCATTTACAGCAGTCATTTAATTGATAGTATCTAAAGTTACATTTTCCGAATGGCATTGTTTAAAAGATAACTCACTTTTATTTTAGAAGCCGTGAGCAAAATTATGCAGGAACAAACTGCAGAAAAATTCTTTTTATTAATGCCTCTCTGAAATACTGCCTATTTTCATACTCAAACCTTTTAAAATTCTATTTTCTTCTCATGTTTGTACATTGGACTGATATGCTAATATATACACCTTGCCAAAGCTTTAGTCATAAAGCAATCAAAAAGACCAAAAGATAGTGTAGTTAAATAAACTGATTGCAATCATGTACAGAAATAGACTGAGTGTCAAAATGGGTATGAATGAAGAGCTAAAGGAGATGGTGGAACTTTAGGTCCTGAAGTGTGTATAGGATAAGGACAGAAGAGCTTTGAAGGCATAGGAGATCCAGAAACAGCTCTGCTAACAGGGACCAAATTCTTTTGCCTTTCAGTAAAGAAATGCCTTGATTCATTGATTCTGCTCTGGTTTGGCAAGGAGGGGGGAAACTAGTGTGCAGGGTATCAGAGAGAAAGCAGAGATAAAAGAGAAGAAAACCCAGAAAATAAACAGATAAATAGTTGAAAAAAACCTCCATATGTACTCCATATGTACTCCAAGCACAATTGGATGAAACAGGTTGGCAGGAACCAAGCATTAATGGCAGGGTATGGAAAGAACTCTAAATGAAAAGGTGAATTGGGATTCAAACATGGAAGGCACAGAGAGATAAACAGAGTAGTAGATTTTAGCAAGTATGAATCATCACTTCTGGTTTTTAAGGAGACTCTGGAAATATTTCAATGGTGCAAAATGAACTAGAAGTACAAAAGAGGGAAGGGAGAAACAACCTCTCCTAACAATCAAGGAACAGAGCTTGGTAACTTCTCTTTCATTATCTACAGCAACCCGGTGAGGCTTATGTTATGGTTTTCAATTTACAGATGAGGAGATTAGGGCTCACTGATGTTAAATAACATGCTTGATCAAGGTTGGCAGGAAATGAGACTATAAAGATGCTGTTGAAGAGACAGGTTTCTGGGATGGTAGGATAAGGATCTCCAAAAATCCACTCCTCCATACAAGTAAAGAAAACACGGACAAAACCAACTTTCTCAGACCTCTGAAAGTTAACTAATACACGCCAGAATCCAAGGAGTGTTTATTCAAGAAAAAATACTTAAGTTTTGGTAAGGGCAGTGAGCTTTGAGGTGAATTCTAATAAACATTTAAAGAAAAGTAAACACCTATTCTTCTCAAACTATTCCAAAACATAAGAAAGGGAAGAAAACTTCCAAATTCATTCCATAAGGCCAGCATTACCCTGATACCCAAACCATATAAAGCCCACTAAAAAAGAGAACTACAGGCCAATATCCCTGATGAACATCGAAGCAAAAGATCTTCAACAAATTACTAGCAAATCATATCCAAAAATACATTTAAAAAGTCATTCCCCATGATCAAGTGGAATTTACTCCTGTTTTTCAAGGGTTGTTCAATACCCACAAATCAATCAACATGATATACCACATTAATATAAGAAAGGATAAGAACCATATGATCCTCTCAATAGACACAGAAAAAGCATTTGACAAAGTACAAAATACATTAGTGATAAAAACCCCTCAACAAAGTAGGTTTAGTTTACCTTTTGTATGTTTCGCTTTCTTTGTCTTCATTAAAGGTAATAATGTCTTCGGTAGTGGCTACAGCAAAATCAGAAAAGAAAAAAGTAAAGTAATAAATGAATATTCCCATAATAAACAGTCTCCTGAATCATTAAGAATTTGAGTCACTTTTTACCTGTCTTTTTTTTTAATGTTTATTTATTTTTGAGGGAAAGAGAATGTGAGCGGGGGAGGGGCAGAGAGAGAGGGAGACACAGAATCTGAAGCAGGCTCCAGGCTCTGAGCTGTCAGCACAGAGCCCAATATGGGGCTCGAACTCACAAACCCACAAACCCACGAACCCACGAACTGCGAGATCATGACCTGAGATGAAGTCGGACACTTAACCAACTGAGCCACCCAGGCACCCCTTACCTGTTTTCTTAAGCTAACTATTCTTCCAATGAATAAATGAGAGGTGCACCTACAGAGAAGAAGTGGAAAAAAAAAAAAAACCAACCACAGTGGATTTCTATTTATATTTAAATCTGAGCATGCCCTCTTCCTCTAAATTCCCAGACAGGTGATTTAACCTTTGTAAATAGATGATGGGGATTAAGGAATGCACTTGTGATGAGCACCAGGTGTTGAATGAAAGTGCTGAATCACTATATCGTACAGCTGAAACTAATATTACACTGTATGTTACTGGAATTTAAATAAAAACTATACACCAATAATGAAAGAACAGAAAGAGAAGTTATGGGATCGATCCCATTTACAACTGCACCAAAGCCAGTAAGATACCCAGGAATAAACCCAACCAAAGGGGTGAAAGATCTGTACTCTGAAAACTATACAACAGTGTGGAAAGAAATTGAAGACGGCGCAAAGAAATGGATAAACATTCCATGCCCATGAATTGGAAGAAGAGATATTGTTAAAATGTCAATACTACCCAAAACAATCTATGCATTCAATGCAATCCCTATCAAAATACCACCAGCATTTTTCACATAGCTAGAACAAACAATCCTAAAATTTGTATGGAACCACAAAAGACCCCGAATAGCCAAAGTAATCTCGAAAAAGAAAAGCAGTAAATAGGAAAAGCAGTGTGATCTACAGGTGTAAGGAAAAACCTAGTCCTTCCTGTGTTTCTTTTTTACTCTCACGCTACCAGACTCCCACAGAACACTTCTAGTCACCTGATGTGTGAAGGTTTTCCCCACACTACCAAACAGCACTCAATTCTCGTGTGTGCGGAGGGCAAGAGGATCCTCCACACCTCTTAGCAATGCCCAGGAGACCAACTGAGTGTCCTACAATTTAACTCAAATTTCAACTCAATTCTGACATTTTCTACCTAGAGAGAGCAGCAAATCCCACAGATTTAAGAGTTCAGTCCTACAACCATGGCCCCCCTTAACTCCCAACTTCAGATGACAGTCATAAGTACAGGTTGTTACCAGGGCTAGAACAGCTTACAGAACTCAGAAACACTTTACTTACTTGACTACCTGTTTATTTAAAAAAAAAAAAAGGTTTTATTCAAATTCCATTTGGTTAACATACAGTTTAATGTTTAGTTTCGGGTGATTAAACACTTGTATACAACACCCTGTCCTCTTCACAGCAAGTACGCTCCTTAATTGCTATCACCTGTTTCACCCAACCCCTCTCCTACCTCCCCTCTGGTAACCATCAGTTTTTTGTCTATAGTTAGAGTCTTGGGGTGCCTGAGTGGCTCATTCGGTTAAGCATCCAGACTCTTGATTTGGACTCGGATCATGATCTCACAGCTCTTGAGTTTGAGCCCCACTTGGGGCTCTGTGCTGACACTATGGAGCCTGCCTGGGACCTCTGTCTCCCTCTCTCTCTGTTCCTCCCTAGCTTTCTCTCTCTCTCTCTCTCTCTCTCTCTCTCTCTCTCTCTCTCTCTCTCCCCACCCCCAAAGGAAATAAACATTAAAAAAAAAAAAAGAATCTGTTCCTTGATTTGCCTCCCTTCCCCCCCTTTGATTACCTGATTATTATAAAATTTAGAAACAACCAGATGAAAGAGGTGTGTACAACAGGGTATGAAGGAAAGGCATGGAGTTTCCATACCGTCTCAGAGTGCACTTCTCTCCCTGAATCTCTACCTGTTCACGAACCTGAAAGTTCTTCAAACGCTCTCCTTTTGGATTTTTATTACAGCTTCATTACATAGGCTTGATTACATAGGCATGACTAAACCATCGGCTACTGGCGATTGATTCAAATTCCAGCCCCTCCCCTCTCGCGGGACGCCCTGGGGTGGGACTCAAAGTTCTAATCCTCAAATCATGGTTGGTTCTGGCAACTAGCCCCATCCTTAGGCACTGTCCAAAAGTCACCTCATTAACATAAAAAAAGACATCTTCATTGCTCTCTTCACTTTGGAAATTTCAAAGGTTTTAGGAGCTCTGTGCCAGAAACGGGGATGAAGAACAAATCTACATTTGTTATTATAAATCACAGTATCCCATTTAGGCTTATGTAAAACAAGTGAAATCTGCACCATCCCTTGCCCCACCTCTCCTTTGCGTGGAGAAGCTCCTGGCTTGGGTGAACGGGCAGATGGTGGTTTCCTAGGCCAGAGCATCTCTTCTCACAAGGTCTCATTGCTTTGATGGCCTTTGAGTTGCTAAGCAACTTACCTTTCTCATCCCCAGGTCTGTCCCCATCACTGTTCATCGAACTCTGGCCCTGTCGTCTTACTCATTCCATAAGCCAAATACATACATATACATTGAATTTCCACATTCCGAGGTTCTTCCACACTTAAAGAATATTTTAGGGTTTTTTTTCCCTTAAATTTTACACAAATAATCTTGTAGCTGACATTGTTTAATCTCTTATCCATTCACCCTCCTTACAGGAATACCTTCTAATCCTTTTCTGAAGTTTAGCAGGTCTTTTTAGAGGTTCCCCCTGACCCTTCCTCAAATTTTCAGGTGGAAAATCTCTGCCCATTCAACAAAATGATAGCACATCTGATGTCATTTAACAAGTCCTGCCCCATAAAGGAGGTAGTATGCCCTTTTGTTTTCACAACAACCAGAATAAATAAGTTTAAAATGGGCCTCCTGGAGACACTTTAGCAACAACAACACACAACTCCAATGATGAGGATTCCAAAGATGCGGTAGCCAGGTGGGGGCTATTTTTGAACAAACACACCTCTCTCTGTCCCTCAAATTATACCACTGGCATCACCTCCCACTCTGTTTATAAGTGGGATCACCCTACCTCAAACAAATTCACTAACATTTCTTATTAATAGATCTGGAAGAAGATTTGTAAAGAGGAACAAGTAAATTAGAATAGGAAAATATTTTTCTCTCTGCTGTCAATGTGATTCAAAGATTCAATTAAGGACACTCTGTGGCTAAAATGAACAAATCAGGAGACTATAGATGCTGGAGAGGATGTGGGGAAACAGGAACCCTCTTGCACTGTTGGTGGGAATGCAAACTGGTGCAGCCGCTCTGAAAAACAGTGTGGAGGTTCCTCAAAAAATTAAAAATAGATCTACCCTGTGACCCAGCAGTAACATTGCTAGGAATATACCCAAGGGATACAGGAGCACTGATGCATAGGGGCACTTGTACCCCAATGTTTATATCAGCACTCTCAACAATAGCCAAATTATGGAAAGAGCCTAAATGTCCATCAACTGATGAATGGATAAAGAAATTGTGGTTTATATACACAATGGAATACTACTTGGCAATGAAAAAGAATGAAATATGGCTTTTTGCAGGCACTGGAGAGTGTTATGCTAAGTGAAATAAGACATACAGAGAAAGACAGATACCATATGTTTTCACTCTTATGTGGATCCTGAGCAACTTAACAGAAGACCATGGGGGAGGGGAAGGAAAAAAAAAATTAGAGAGGGAGGGAGACAAGTCATAAGAGACTCTTAAAAACTGAGAATAATGCTCTGGTTTCTCTTCAGATTGCATAAATCTTTCGCCTTTTAAAAACTGAAAATAAACTGTGGGTTGATGGGGGGTGGGAGGGAGAGGAGGAAAGTGGGTGATGGCACTGAGGAGGGCACCTGTTGGGATGAGCACTGGGTGTTAGTTCCTCTCTAATTTATTTGACAATAAATTTCATATTAAAAAAATAATAAAATAAAATAAAAATAAAAAATAAGGACACTCTGGAGATGAAATCTAATTTTAGTTATGGAGTTTTTGATCTTTTTTATTTTTATTTTGTTACTTTTAATTTTTTTAGTGTTTATTTTTGAGAGAGAGATAGAGAAAGAGACAGAGTGTGAGTGGGGGAGGGGCAAACAGAGGAGATACAGAATCCAAAGCAGGCTCCAGGCTCTGAGCTGTCAGCACAGAGCCTGATGCGGGGCTTGAACTCATGAGCTGTGAGATCATGACCTGAGCGAAAGTCAGACTCTCAACCGATTGAACAACCCAGGCATCCCTTTATTTTTTTTACCTTTAAAATAAACTTTATTTTTTAACATTTGTCAGATATTTGTCATTAACTTTCCACATGCTAGTCACTGAAAATAAAGTGGTGAACAAAATGACTTAGTTGTTGTCCTAGGGTAGCTTAGACCAAGGAAGACAAATATCAAACAAGTCATAAAAACATGATGTAAAGGGGTTCAGGTTGCTAAGGAAGTATATGACACAGAAACTGAAACTATAATTCTGTGTGTGTGTCTGTGTGTGTGTATGTGTTTTGGTTCCAAAATTTATTGGTATTGACTGCAGCACAATGTTCCATTTAACTGAAAATTTTCTAAGCCACTATCCCTACAGAAATATTAATAAGCATAATTATTCTAGATAATAAAGCTATAATTCTTAAGAGGAAAAATTTAGATATCATTTACTTCTAGATCTATTACAGTTTTCATACTTTATCATTCCTCATGTGAAAAATATCATAAGAGAAGAAATGAGAGCAAAAGAGAATTCAATTGAGGTCCTTTTCAGATTCCTGCTCATATATAACTGCACTTTTAATTTCTAAATAGGGTTAGAACTTGGTAGGTAGTAATCTTACATATTCTAACTATAACAGCTTAATCTAGAGTATAATTTTAAAGAGACTGAAATTCAGACAGCATAAGCAGAAGTCTTCCAGTATTTTGACAGATCAAGTGAGTGGTTTTTCCCAAAAACTATTCCTCAAGTACAAATAAAAATAGCAGTGATTACAGCCCCTTTTACCACTGTGCTGGTAAACACTTCTAAAGAAGAGAAAATCATGCAATGTCTCTAAGAAAAACCAACAGAACTGTATCTGGCAAGGCAATTGGGGTTCTAAACTTACTGCCCTATTACAACTTTTCCAAGCATCAAATCTTCACAGATTCTGTCCTTGACACAACATGTATTCTTTTGAACAGGAGAACACAAAGACCTCTACAGAGAATGATTTACCAATAAATAAAGTACAAGTCCATCTAAGCCTGTAGCCTCAAAACTAGACAGAGGTACTGTAATGCTCACTTGTCCAATATACATATATTTATATGCCTTTTATTGTATGAATTTTTTTTTAAGTAAAATGGAGATGCCCAATGCAGAGCCCAACTGGGGCTTGAACTGATGACCCTGAGATCAAAACCTGAGCTGAGATCAAGAGTTGGATGTTTAACCAACTAAGCCACCCAGGCACCCCTATGAATTATTATTTTCATTGCATGAATAATCCAAATAGTCTCAATAATTGCTAATGAATTATTAATTCATTAAGAATACAAACTAGATGACTCACAACATAAAGAACGGACTATTGTTATTTTATTTTACTGATCAATTGATTAATGTCATTGCCCAATCCATGGTTTGGGGTAAAACCTGCTTCCATTTTCAAATGAAAACAACAAAAATTTTAACCAAAATAGTCATCACTTTAATAACAACAAAGATAGGTTGTATCAAATTACCCCTTTTCTAGAGGTCAAGTGAAGAATGGAAATTATAGCCATGGATCTATTATTTCTCTTATTATTTGATAATACTAGCATACATAATATCAGAAAGATTACAGGCATTAAATTTAAGTGTTTTATTATTTAAGAGTCATCTTTTTTCTCTAAACCCTAAGGAAAAAAAGATATCTTTTGACAACCAGAACTTTGAAGAATCAGTGAGATAAAATATCCTTCAAATTCAATTATTTTTTTGAAATGGTAGAAAGAAATCATTTTCACAGTTAACTTTTCAAAGGGCAGTTACAAAATGACATACATATTTTACATTGAAATGAAAATAAAGCCATGAACCTTAATTTTACCTTAAATTCTAAAGTTGACTAAAAATGATTCATGATTTTTAATAGCAAAACTACAAAACAAAATAATACCATCAAAGGTTAATTAATGAATTAATTATCAGGAATGTGAACCAGCCTTAATGATAGTCTAGCAGACAGAAAAAAAAAAGCTTTACCCTTATTAAAGGGCCAGGAATATACTCCTACTGCACTGATTTTACCTTAAAACTTATATTTATCCTTTCCTATATAGAAGCTAGACAACATTAGGACATATTCTAAAATAAATAACATGTATTTTAAGCTCCCAAATTTGTGCCTTATTGTGTTTTCTAAGTGGGTGCTAGTACTTATATTCATTCAGAATGGGATCTCATAGAAACTCATTCTTAGCTTCTTCAATTATCAAGAAGCATCAAAAATGGAAACTCAGTCAAGTGATTGCTAGGCGTTAGGTGGAAAGAGGGATGAATATGTGGACCACAGAGGATTTTTAGGGCAGTGAAAATATTTTGTAAGATACTATAGTAGCGGGTACATGTCATTACACTTTTGTCCAAACCCAAAGAATGTACACCACCAAGAGTAACTAAGAACTTTGGAGGATAAGGGTATGTCAATGTAGTAGATCCATCATTTGTAATAAATGTATCACTCCAGTGGGGTGTTGATAATGGGGGAGACTATGCACATGTGAGGGGAAAGGAAAATTTGGGTGATCTCTATACCCTTTTCTTAATTTTGCTGTTAACCTAAAACTGCTCTAAAAAATAAGACTCAATAAGGCAATGTACACAGTTTTCTGTTTTTATTTTCTGTTTTTATTCCAGCTGGGGGGGGGGGGTAGCTTCTGAACTCTGTACACTATTCTAATAGCGATACTCAAATAATAAGTAATACTCAAATAGCTCAAGCCTTACAGCCACAAGTAAATCCACAAAGGGATCAAACTATAACACTAAATGATCAAGTATATTTTTTGGTCTACAAATATTTCTCTATTGTTTTTAGATACGCAGAAATGTAGCATAGTAACTGTCTATGAAATTGGAGTACAAAATTCCATTCAGCAGTGACCTATATGTTTAAGTTTCATGCATAGTTATAGAAGGAATCAAAAAATATATTTTAGGAGCTGCCGGAGTCTGATGAACAACTATATTCACTCAACTTTATCCAAAGATAGTTTCTACTTCCTCCAAACAACTTAATTAATTCAAAGAGTAGAGAATGCCACACTCAGGCCAAGTATAGTAAAGCAATGTGGTTTTTAACATCTAGATCACAAAACCAAAAACGCATCTCAGGTTTTTAGACCTTAGCTATCCAGCAAGCTTTGTCAGAAAGGTTTTCATAAAGGCAGTGTTATGTTCAGAGTCATGACAGAGGGAAATGGTATCATGAGCAAGTAGAAATGGATTCCTGATGAGAGCTGAGTCAGGGAAGGCAAGCAGGATGCTAATACAAGAATGAGGTTCAAATAAGAAAGGGATATTCAAAATGAGAAAGAGGTGACAGGTATGAAAAATACTTCAGACTTCTTTCTAGGGGCAACAGAATCCTGACATGTTAATTCAACTTGCAGGAATGCTCAGGCATTTGTGTGGCAAGGCACTGAGATGATGAAGAGAAAAACTAAGAGGGAAGAGGCCGTAAAAATGAGTCGAGTCTCAAATCAAATCATATTGTTATTTTTTAACAGAAGATAAACCTGAGAGTGCAGTCAGAAATCACTTTCCAGGGGTCCCTGGGTGGCTCAGTCAGTTGAGTGTCCAACTTCGGCTCAGGTCATGATCTCACAGCTCGTGAGTTCAAGCCCCACGTCAGGCTCTGTGCTGACAGCTCGGAGCCTGGAGCCTGCTCCGGATTCTGTTCCTCCCTCTCTCTCTGCCCCAACGCACTCTCATTCAGTCTCTGTCTCTCTCAAAAATAAATAAACATTTTTAAAAATTAAAAAAAAAAAAAAAGAAATCACTTTCCAGTTTCTTCCTGCTAACATACTTCCTCTGTGGTTTTGAGGTGATTCAGTTCAGCAAACTTTCCTTCATTCCTACATGTAGAAGGGATTGTGCTTGGGGTGGGTAGTAGGCAACACAGGAAGGTTTCAAAATACATTTGACATAAGCAGTCAATGTGCTTATAGTATAATGAGGGAGATAGGTATACACCTAACTAATGAGTTGAACTATGCAAAATTCTGTAATAGAGTTATGAGGTAATAAACAGAGGAGGAAATAATTAATTCCTAGTTATGTTCTAGAAGAAATACATTAGTTACAACCGTATTCTAAGTACTCTGATTTACAGAAATAGGTGGCTGAGAACATTTCACATGATACCAGGGTGACTTTGGGACAATTCCTTAATCTCAGGAGACTCAGTTTACTTATCAAGAAAGTAAAGGATTGAGTTAAATCATGTTAGCTTACTTTTAATTCTAAAAACTTTCTACTTCTACTTAAGTATTATTGGAAGGCAGTAAGGAGGGCTTAGAGTAGAGGACATTTACAGGATTCTGAAGTTACTGATGAGGTTTTCCCTGTATAAGCTGAGAGGTAGTCACCTCAACTTTGCTGATGTTCAGAAGACTTCATGTTCCCAAATTACCTGCCTTTAAGCTCAAAAGAGATGTGACACTGGGTATTTACACCAGCAAGCATTTTCTAGTTGACATTTAAGGCAGGATTACTGAAAAATTACAGTGTGTTCAGCAGCAAAGCTAGTATCAAGTAGACACAAAATGGGGGAAATACTTCCTTTTTTTCTTTGTTTACAAATTGAGTCTTTCTTCCAGTTTAACCTTTCCTAACTTAATTTAGCCATATGTTGGAAAAATTAGATTATGGTTAAGAAAGGAGTTCAGATTTCCTATTTACAATGGAATGAATTGGCTGAGCCAGGCTGTGAGAGCAAGCATTGAAGATAAATGTATGTAAAGCTATTTCTACTCTCACTGTTCAGAGGCTCCTTCTAAAATCCTTTTCTTTCCTCAGCACTTAAAATAAACCACAAGTGAGCTTTCTAATGACCTTGATGCAAAAAAGGATACATATCTGTCTATATATGATAGATGTATGTGTATATATATTAAGTCTTAGCTATTCTTTTAAATACTGTCTAGTGCCTGCCTTGGATATAAAGAGAGAATTAATTCTGTATATTTGGTCATATGAGGAAAAAATTAGCTTTTACCTATCAAGTTTAGCACAGATTTGTATATAAAATTTCAAAGCATCTCAATGTTTATTCCAATCCAAGCTTAAATCACAATTTACTAAGAGGCATGTTGCTCTAAGTATTTACGTTAATATTCTCTTCCAGCCTTCTGATAGAATTGTCCTGAAGCTTGGCACTTGACTAATCTCTCCTTTTTGAAATTCTTCATAGGCTTCTGACACAATATAATCTTGTCTTTCCCTCCATCTGTCTGACACCTCTAGACCATTTCCTTCACTTCAAATAATCAAAGCCCTACACTCCAGTCTCTCTTGGGTAGTCTTCTCTATGCCAACCTTAGCTAATTCACCCATTTTAGCCTAAGAAGAATTACATATTAATCACTCCAGCCCAATTAGACTTGACATCCTTTTCTTTAAAGGTTGTAAGAAAAGAGAATAAGAAAAAAAATACAAAAAGGACTACATTTGCTGATAGTTACAATTGGTTTAAATTTAAAATAACAATATTATAACAATATAAGCAAAAAAAATCAATTCAAATGGTTAACATTAGAATTCTAAGACAATAACCTTATTTTCTCCTAACCTCAACCTAGTTTCTTAGAAGAATAAAACAGTTTACCTTTGTTTATTATCATTTATAAAATCACTCAGCAGCCAAGCATGGAAGAAAAATATGTATTATGTTTCTCTTAATTTTATTAGATCAATAACAATGATACAAATTATTAATCAACCTTCGATGATTTATTCTTTATGCCATTGGCTATTAGGTACAGAATACTCTGAACTAGCTTGTTCAATAACTAGCTTTCCTCATTTTTTTTTTTTACTTTCTCTGCTGAATTTAGACTCTCATCGTTATCTTCAACAATAGCAATAAACATTTTTTGATCAGGTTCTAACAGCAAGGCTGTGTGCTAGAAATTGAATATACAAAGATATAATATTGTCTTTCAGGAAGTTTATGACATAGCCGATTAAAAAAACTGAATATATGAAAATACCAATAAAATGCAAGGCAGCATAAAGTGGCAAGTGGGTGTTCTTAACACAGTATGCATTTGTGAAAGATGAAGAAATTTTCTGATACTAGGACAATCAAAGACAACATGACAAAGGTCATGGGACTGAATCTGGGCCTCACTCCAAATTGGGAGAATCTGGTTAATAATGAAATAGACAGCAATGTATTGAAAAAGTGAAGAAAGAGTTTGGGCATTCTGGACAAAAGAAACACACTGAGAAAACAATAGATTAGAATAAAGTTGCTATGACACAAAAACCAATCCAACAGGCAAGCAGGGGACAATGTAGGCGCTCACTTCTCAGGAGCTGAGGATATTTATCACTTGGTATGATATTCATATGGCCTCACTAGCTTCTAGAACAGCTCTGCTCTTAACATTTGAACAATTTATTGCCTAATTATTTCATTTGCCCTTTTGAAGAGGCTCTCTACAGGACACTTTCTGGGAGTGAGAGCACAAAAAGGGGGCCCTTGGAAAGTTATCCTCTCCCCATTGCATTAAAAGCAAAATAACCTTTTATCAAATGCTTTGTGACCATTTCGAATATTGAATTTGTATTTTAATCTTGGAGTTCAACAGGAATATAGCCAGTGGGAAGGACTTAATTACAAACGATGTCTTTCTCATGGTTATGCCCGCAATCCCAAGGGATGTTTTAATGAAGTTCTGAGCCCTCAGACAGGAAAGGTCAAATGGCTTTCCTCCCCTGGTACCTCAAAGTGCACATAGCTGCACCTTTATCCTCACAGATGTTCAACCAGGTATAATATTAGCCAGAGGCGAAAATTCCAGGAAATGTGAACTCACAGGGTTAAGAGTTCTTTGGAATTCAGTGGATAATAGAACAGCCTCTTTCAGAGTTTGAAGAGCAGATGAATTTAGATAATCACCATTTGAATACAAATGTATATTTCATTAGTGATATAATATGCCAGGAGGAATGCCATTCTCCTTGCAAATGTATCACATATTAAAAATTCATGATATTTTAGGCTGATATTTTTTAAATGGTGAGGATGTTTCTGCAATGTTTATGCACATATTTAAGTTTGTATTACGTTAGCTGGATGAAATTGCCTTTTTTTGTAGGTCAAAAATGGTTGAATATTCCATTTTATCTGGTTCAACCTGACTATTTAAGTTGTCTTACAATTAGGAAAAGAATGCAAAGTTACATTTTATAACACCATCCTGACCTAATTTATTCTTAAAAAGTATTTTTGCACCATGCTAAACAAGATCTTTTCAAAATGTGCTGATTTGTGTTTGTGTGTGTGTGTGTGTGTGTGTGTGTGTGTGTATCCATTAGCTCTAAATTTGTATTTGCTTTTCCTCGCACTGGCCTGGATTTTCAATTTTGATTTTTAGGTTTTGTATCACGAGCACTAGCCAAGTAACTTAAGGTAGAACCTGACATACATTTTAAGCACATAGTCGTTTTAAAAATTAATACTGGAGAAAAGATTTGGCTTTTCTTAAAACGTTAAAAAGCTGGTTGCCCTGCCTTCCCCAAACAAAACCAAAAATACCTCAATATGCCATGAAAAGCATGTGTTTCCACATGAATTACTAATGTTAATAATTAGAAGATTCATACACAGAATGCAAGTATTTGGGTCTTCCATTTTTTTTCACAACTTATACTTTCACAAAATATTTGGTCATGAAATAGATTTGAATTTATTTAGTTAGTTCCTTAATTAGACTTTTTAACCAAAATTTATTAATGTGACTTTGCCCTGATGCATAATTATAGTAACAGATGAAAGTAATGTCTACCTCTATAAAGCATTATTTAGGTGAATATTAATTAACTTAAACATAAAAATATTTTTAATATTCTTAAAGCTGATTCCAGTGTAAATTTTAAATAATCACTAAAATATGTGAAATTAAAAATGAATGGAAATGTATATAATGTCAAATTAAGTCTGAATAAGACTTAAAACACACACTTTTGGCAGGTTAAGTATCTGTGATTAAAAATACTGGAGATCTTTTAACAAAGACTAGTAACTAGGTAACTTGGAAAGGGATCTAGGAAATAAGGGTAGGATAACTCTTGTCTGGAACAGTAGAGGTAAGTAGCTGTGGTTATTTCTTGAAGCTTATCTCACTTGGTGGAGTTGTACCTGACACTGAAACAAACAAAAATTCTAGAAGAACTCACTGCGATCCAACCAAATCGCAAAACAGATGGTCTTGTGTGCCTAACAGACAATTTCTGAAGAGAATAAATTCATGGAGCAGACCACAAAATAAAGGGAACAAGTGCCATCCATGGGCCAGCCCATCTGATGGACTCTCCAAGCACCTCCCAGAAATTAGGTTTTTAAGCTCAAAGAACAAGATTAGGGTCTAAGCTCTCTTTACACGATTTCATAACCACACACTACCAGCCTCGCCATCGTTATGAAGCTTTGATATAAAAACTGTAAGATACTTGTTTTTAGGTCTAATTCCTTTATGTTCCTTAAAATACGGATCATCATGAACATTTACAAGAAATGGCACAAAAACTCTTCTCATGATTGAAAAGCAGAGAGGTATCTTATTTTTATTGGCAGTTAATGTGGGGGCCTACACTATAACAGCTGTCTCAGCCATTAAATTAACAACCTAAAATCGCAAAACCTTTGGCGGCCTGTTTTCTGTGGGGAGAAATAGAAAAAAAATGACTAAAACGGCGTCTTCCCGGGGTTTTGGAACGACTGTACAAGAAAGGTGTTGGATTGGCTGTTGGGAGATTCATTTTTAATTATTTCAGTTTGAATAGAACTGTCTTCTTTTAGTGAGGATTTATGGGTGTTGGGTTTGTTTTTGGAACAAAATCTTTCTAAGAGGCACGTGTTAATTTACCAAGCACCTGAATGGCAAGGACGACGAGTCTGGGGCAAGAATCAGTGAAATACGTCAAGGGAAAGCTTGAGGGGGGGGGGGGGGGTGATTTTTTTTTTTTTTTTTTTAATTTATTTTAAGATCTCTTTCCCGCCTCTCTCCAAAGGGGAAGCCACCACCGCGGTTTAGGCTTAGACTTTATCTCTGAGACAATAGCGCCGCTCGCCGCCTCGGGCGCAGCTCAGACCTCTAGCCCTGCCCTGCCCTGCCCGCGCCCTCGTACCCCCGCCCGGCCAGCTCATCTGCCCCGCGAGTCACCTGCCCCGCGGACGTCCCTGCCTCACTGCGCCTGTGTCCCACTGACGCCGCCACTCCACTAACTCATCTGCCCGCAAGTCCCCCAGCCGCGCCAATCCCTCTGCTCATCAGTCCTCGGCCCCGCCGGACCCTCTGCCCCACAGGTCTCCCCGCCCCACGAGCGCCCCAGCTGGGCTGCAGCGGTGGTCGTGAAGAGCCCGCAGTCAGTCCAGCCTGCGCCTTCCCCGGCCCTCGGGCCAGAGCCGGCATGAGGCCGCGAGCCCCTGGACGCCTCCCAGCGCCCCGCGCCCACGGTGCCCTGCACCCCCGGGCTCTCGGGCGGGCCAGCCCACGTCTCGCCTCCTCGCTGGCCCGGAGCCCCTCAGGCTTGTTTGCTTGTCCTCATCCCCGGGCCAACCCCGCTCCCTCCCGGCTGCTTCAACAGCCGTTTGCTTCCTGCGGTGTGTTTCTTTTTTTCCCCTCCTAGGCTCCATCAAAGGTGGCTCTGTTATTGAAATATGAAGCCATTTCCTCTCC
This sequence comes from Prionailurus bengalensis, assembly GCF_016509475.1. Classification (NCBI taxonomy): domain Eukaryota; kingdom Metazoa; phylum Chordata; class Mammalia; order Carnivora; family Felidae; genus Prionailurus; species Prionailurus bengalensis. The sequence continues at coordinate 147,737,099 of NC_057343.1, read as the reverse complement.
AAAACCCTTGGTTACTCAAGGCGGGAATCAATGGACCTATATACTCTCCCAGGAGTTATAAATAAACGTCTGTTTGTTCAGGAGGCGTTTTCCCGCGTGTCCCAGCATCTTCCCCAGTGGTTATTTTAGGGGTGTGTGTGTGTTGCGCGCGCGCGCGCGCTCACCCTGTGCCCATCTGGTTCTAATCCTGGGTATGGATCCATAAGCCAACCCCACCCATCTCGTCTGCCCCTCGCATTCCTCACTCTATAAATAAATCCAGGTTCTTTGAGCTCTGTCATCCAAGGATACAATAGCAGTTGTTTGTTAAGGGAGAGTCAAACCCAGATTGATAACTGAGTCCAGTTAACAAGAAAATACACTTCTTGCAATTTGGGTGGAAGGGTACCTCCAGTTTATGAAATTTTGTCTCCTGTTGTCATGATTGCCTCTCTACCTATTCACCCTAGGTCTACTTTGGGGAGAGGGAGGTGGAAAAGCCAGGACCTTTTCTACCTTTGGATTTTTCTTTTAACCAAGGCAAACACATACACACACACACACACACACACACACACGCACGCACGCACACACACACACACACACACGCTAGCACCCGAAAATGCACTGTCCTGGAGTTTCTGTCTCACACTGCTGCCCCATAGACCATCCTCCAGACCCCTTACCCCAGCCCCTCTGTACAGACCTAGGAGTGGTGAGAGTTCAGGAGGTGTGGTGTGGGTGGGGGTTGCGGCTGTAGCTGCTGCTTTCCCTGAACCCCTGAGCGGGATACTCAGGGATCTGAGCAGAGTGGAAAGTCATCTAAGAAGCTGCTGTTTCACAAGATCTGGGCACAGAGCTGCCCCTCCCTTCCTCCCTGAAGTTTGCATGAAGTGCACGTTAGGCTGTAATTAGGGGATCTGGGAGGAGAACTTTCCTGGTGACGCTTTGCTTTTCTTCTGCTCTTGGTGAGAAAGTGCCTCCTTCTTCCCAGGACCAGGACCTCTGCCATCCAGCGCCACAAAGACACATTCTGCGCACACACACACACACACACACACACACACACACACTTGCCCAGAGACAAACTTAAGGTGAGGAGAAAGAGCGCTAGCTTCACTTGATCTCCAGGCTCCAACCTCAGCAGGACTTGAGAGCATCTGAACTTCTGGATTTCAGGACAAGGTAAAACTTCCATAAATTTTTCACTCTTCCTCTCAAACCTTGTGCCTTTAAGATTTCAGAGAGCAATACATATTATGATGTATATATACATTAAAACAATTTTTCTTATTTTCTTTAATTTTCTTTTGGGTTTAACATGACATCTCCACTTTTTTTTTTTTTGAAGAGTCATATTGTCAGACAAAATGCTGAAGTGCAATAAAAAAAGTTCAGTCTACTTTGGGGTAAGGATTAACTCTAGTATCCTGGGTTTTGCTAGTGCTACTATAAATCTGGTAGGCATGTGGTTTCCAACTCTTGGCTTTTCCATCTGTGTTTCAACAAGCATTTTTATTGCACCTGAAATTATAAAAAAAAAAAAGATAGTATAGATTGAAGGAAATGCTGAGGAATGGGAATGACCACTCCAGACTTATGAGTTTTATTTTAGGGAATATATAAGTTTGTGTGGAAAAGAAAGATACGGCAATCATGTAGGTAATACCTGTTAGATTGATAATCTTTGAGGTGTTGCCAGTTTTGTTCCCAGCTTCTCCGATTAATTGTGAAATTAAGATTATAGAATTATGTGTGTCATACATAGAATGATGTTGCTAGATAATTTTAAGGCACTGAAAAATATTTTAAAGTCATAGTTATTAAGATTACTTTTAAAAGTTGGTTAAACGATTTATGTATTGAGACTGTTCACCACCCTAAGCAAATCTGAACACTTTGGGGCTTAAATGAAGTTGTTTTCTTCCATTGAATTTGACTGTTGTGTTCAAAATGAGATGGTTTATTACTTTGAAAATAAGTTATTTTATTTTCATTTATCACTGGAAAAATACACAAAGTGGCTAGTACATTTGGGAATTTTTAGGGTGGAAAGTGTTCCTGTACATGTTCCAGCGTGATGTCATAAAATCAAACATACTGGCTGGCTTCTTGGAAGCTAACGGTTCTTAAGAAATAAAGCCTGTGAATTAATTTCTAAGTGAAATGTAATATTTATTCATTACAAATGTAGTTTCTGGTAATCATTCTATTTGATTATTTCAGTGTACTAAATTTTGCAGTAATTTTATACATACTCCAGTGACTTCAATATTTTAATGGAATCATAAAATGGGAATATTGTTGTACCAAAAATATATCACACAAGTTCTTTTTGGATAACTTTTAGTGTGATAGTTCTTAATTCTTACATTAGTTTTTATCCTCATTTGCATTTATTTCTACTAATAAAAAAGTTTTCAATTCCATTCAGTGAAATAGAATGTATGCCAGAGGTCTATTGAACATTTATTAGTCTTTAGTCATTTGCGGGCTATCTGTTCTTAATAATTTAATTGTTTAAGCTAAGAGCTGACATTACATTTTTGGTAACCTCTTCACAAAATTGGAAACAGCTTAAAAATGGGAAAAAATAGATAAGGAGGAGTAATTTTCTTTAAGCTTAATTAAATGAGCAAGAGAAAACCAACAAACTTAAAAGATCACTGGCCCCCTGGGAGAACATGCCCAGAAGCCAGTATTCCAAACAGAAGTGTCCAGTGGGCCTGGGCTTTCCATGAGAAAAGAAGAAAGAGGAGCGCATCATGTTCTTATAAAGTGAGCCATTTATTTATTGTCAGCAGGCCCTGTCTTTCAGAGGAATGACGGACACTGTAATTTAGAAGTACTGAAGAGACTTTCACAGAGAAGAATCAATTCATTATATCCCTAGTAGTTTCACTTCCTCTTCCTTCCTTTGGGAGCAAGTAACACATCCAGGATAAATACATTTGGCGGAATATGCAGAAAGATACTTTATGTGTAGATGGTTTACGGAACAGTCGTGCCTTTTAACATCTTGGTTGTGGAATGCTGGTATTTTCTGAAGAGTTGAAGAAGTCTTTGAATCTTAAGGTAACACTGGACTTTGTTTCAGGAAAAATGAACGTGAATCATTTTCAGAAAATAACTCTCATTTCCAGAAAATGCTAGTGCCAGCTTTCTTTTCATCTCCTTTTGCGTGTTTCCCATGCATGTTTTATTTTCCAGATTACATTTTTAAGGGAATGGTATTCCACCAATTAAAATTCCAACAAAATGCAAAGCAAATTTGAAAATAACTTTTACATCAGAGTCTTCTGTTGCCTTTAGTTGATTTTCCAACATCCTGGATTCATTATTAGTAACCATGGTACTTGGTTTGTGCTGTTTAAATGTACTTAGTTTGTTATTTAAAGGTAACAAAATATTGTTGGAGGAAAATGGGGAGGGATGGAACCCTGAATATGCTTAGGATTTTAATCAATAGTGTTTAAGGAGAATTAGAGGAAACAGCTGGTTAAGCAAATATTAGGTGTAGAGTGGCCGTGATAGCATAAATTAATAATGCAGCTCTTTATTTACACCATGAAAGGTAGACTCTGTGATGGTGTGTGTGAAGTACGGTCCCTGTGTGCCACCTAGTGGATGAGTCAAAGAAGGTTTTTTTTCACTAGCCTCTCTCCCTAAAAAAAATCTGAGACTTCCATTGGGTTGACACTGAACGCTAACTGTATGCCAGATGTTGGGGTTGGAGCTCAGAGTAGAAAATACAGTAAGTGACTTTCATATAATTTAAAAATCAAGGCACCACTTAACAGTTGATTAAATTCCCAGTGGTTGCATTTAAAATCAGCTTAATCTTTACTGGGTAATTTACCATCAACTTTCTGCCTCCATGAGGGTATAGTTTAATAACTGTAACTCACTTCCAACACAGGATGTGTTTTGTAGAAGGATGCCATGACCTACCTAGCTCAAGAAAGGACTGGAGAGTTGGAATCCTGAATCACTCCTTCTCAAATGAAAATATATTTCTGTCTGGAATCACTGTTTCTCACATGGAAATATATTTCTGTAAAGTTCAGTGTTACTGAGTTTAAATGGGTAAATAAATACTAGATTAAAAGACTAGCACACATATACGAGCATATATTATTACATATTCTCTAGACATTTTTTCTGAACACTTTGGGGCTTAAATGAAGAGAGTAGTAAAATTTGTTTGGGGGTCCTGGAGGAATATTTTACAGAATATTGCCCTCAAACACTAATAATTCATGTAGAACAACGTCTTCAATACCTGTTGCTCATATGCAGTTTTGAAGTAGGAACATTGTTTTCATTAAATTGACATAATAGAAAAAATCCTAAAAAAAGAACTATTGCAAGGAAAGGCAGTGTTTGAAAGGAGCATCAGGAAGGCATAGATTAATCCATCAGAATACTGCATTGAGAATTTGGAAAACCTTTTCTCCAAGAGATACATGAATTATTATTCCAATTGGCTTTTTGCAAGATCTATGACTTAATAGCAACAGTGTTGAGCACACTGACATTCATCAAGACAAGTTCTGAAATTCACATTAGAAGGTAAAATGCCTCAGCAAGAAAAAAATGATTAATTTGTTACTTGCTGAGCTCTAGAGGTGTCATCCACAAATCGAGTTAGGGCATGCTGGTGTGGAATGGAAGTTCCCTATTTAGGGAACTTTGGTTTTGTGTATGGCCGTGAGACCTACACGGTGAAAGAAGGACAGCCTCTCATTAAGTCCTTTTTCATTAATTCCACAAAATTATAGCCTGAGTTGATCAGAAGTGGTGGCTGAAAACACTATCAATCATGTAAAATAAGGCATATTATCTTAATTCTTCTTTCCAATAAGCTGTTATCCACCAGAAACAAACCATTCTGTTAACAATTTCCTCTGACCATCCTCGTGATTTAGAATGAATCCCATACTTGTAGTTTAAGCACCTAAAAGTCAGAGGCCGTGAAAGAAGAAGTTCAGACATGGATTGCAAAATTGTCATTAATGATTTCAGATGACTTAAGGATACTAGAGTTTATGAGAAAGACCCAGTCAAGCTCTCTGAAATGCTCTGTTGCTACTGCGTTCTCAGCTATATCATAAGTAGTAGGTCCACAGAATGGCTTCTCCTGGTGATGGAGATGAGGAGGCTCCTGGGATTGAAGACTTCCTAGCCATGTTCAGATAAAGCCAGGATTTGTTTAAAATATCAAATGGTGCTGGACTATTTTGAGCTTCTATTCATTGTTTTATAGTCTAACAGGGGGGGTGGGAGAGTGACACCTGATATAGGTAGGGGTGGCAGGGGTTGCTAGAAGACCAGGAGGCCATTTGCAAAACAAGGCAAGACAAAAACAAACAAACAAAACAAAATAAAAGTAACAGAAAACTGACTACAGTTCAGGGGTTGGTTCTCAGTCTTGGAAGCCATAGAAATTTCCCTACAAGGAACACAAATCACTTGATTTGTTACTAAATTCCAATGACTATACTCCAGTTACATTTACTGTATTGAATAAAATCCAATTAAGTTAAATAAAATTCAAATTATTTTTATGGTAAATCTGGATTTTCCTAAACTTTTAAAGTTTCATGGATATCTTGGATCAGTCTCCACCTACACTGTCTGATTTTTTCTTATTTTGACTCTCTTATTTTGAATTGGGGATCACTTCATTTGATCATTCTTGCATTCATTTTGTTCATTCAATGAAATTATCAAATACTTGCTATTTGCCAGGTACTATGCTAGCACTATGTGCTGGGACCCTTCCATGAAAACTCATTCTAAAAAAATCAGAAAGTCAAAATTAATGATAATGAATCTAAAATGCACAGGATCCTAAGGTATACTGAGAAACAGAAACAACTAAAAAATTCTAGCCTCGTAGTTTTTATATTAAGAGAATTTGGGGCATACATCTTCAAAATCATTTTCCTTATTTGCTATCTAGCTGAGTGGATAAGAGCTTTGTTTTATTCGGTTGTGTGGGCACAGATGGGCCTGGGAGGGCAGCTCTGACACTCCAGAACTCCAGGAGAGCTAGGGTTCCAATAATCCGTCTGCTTGGATGGACAGGAAAAGCAAAAATTCATTTGCACACAGTTGCTGTCTGCCAGTTTGCGGCTAAATTCAGATTGAGCACAGGATGATGTAGTGCTTACCATTTGCACCAGGCACCATACTAGGGGTTGCACAGTAATTGGCTCAAGGAGTTCACAAGCTAGTGGAGAAGACAGATGGGCGCACATCATGAATCACTAGTAAAATTTGCCACGTAGGTGAAGTTTGGCTTCATAGTCTCCTGGGTCTCTTTTCTTTGCCTTTATCCAAACTTTCCACCTCGCCTCTACCTCATAAAGTAAGACTCCTGCTCTCTACCCCCACTCCGGAAGATCTGCAACTTCTCTGGTTTATTGATTTCTTGACTGACTGATTACACTTCAGTGTGAATGAGTTTCACTCATGCATTTACATTTCAAGCCTTTTATGTCCCTAAAGCAAATGTTTTGTTTTCTGTAAAAAGAATTTCAAACATTTGGGGGCCTTCCTATCCTTACACCAAAGGGTGTAATTAAGCTGATTTAGTCCTCCATGGTCTTCAATCTCTCAGTTACCCCATTCCGTGTGTGAGGCTAGAGGGACTCCCTCAAGGGCCATTTCTAGAAACTTGAAGGATGTTGGATCCTGTTAATGATTGGCTCCTTCCAGCTGAGCCGGATCAACCTGTCCTTTCATCCTCTTCCCAGAGCTTTGCCCAGACCAAGTTTCCCCTCTCCTACCTGGAGGGGCTTCCAAAGCCCATCCCTTTACTTTGCCAAAACCTGCCCTCACGTCCTCTGCAGCACTTGGGTCGCTGCCCCTGGACAAAGAGGGCACCTAGAGCTTCTTATGTTCTACTCTTTGAGCCCTTAGGTCATCCTGAATGTCCAGGTATAGAGGGAAAGAGCAACAGGAATCCACATATTTGGTCCAAGGACTCCTCTAAGTGAAGGGGCTGAGGGAAGAAGATGAAATATGTGTAGGGCAAGCATAGGAATGAGACCTCGTGTTGAAAAGATGGGTCGAAGTCAATATCTTTTAAATTATGCTCAGGTACCTAACTATGATTAGCTACAGAGAAATTTTGACATTGATGCTGATTCTAGATTCTGGAAAACTAACTACAGGAAAAAAATTGAACATTTGCTTTGGCTTTATATAAGAAACACTAATCATAGTCATTTGTGTAAATTCCCGTTTTATGTTTAATTAACATACAGTATAACAATAGTCATATTTTATTGGTTGTTTCAGATTTATGTTCTCATTGATTACATTCCTTGGATTACGCCACCATAGTTTGCTAGTCCTGTAAGATACTATCTGTTCTTATGTAAAGATATGCTCACCACTTTTTAAATTGCCAGGTCAGATAACCCATATTTAGAAAGTCCCATTTCCTTCCCTTTCTTCCCGGCAGCCTAGAGGAAAAGGAACATTTATCTGCATTATTCACCTAGCTAGAAGATATAGATGCTCACATTCAGTAGGTGCCCTATAAATGCTTACTGTTGTTGTCAATGTACAGTACAGTGCAGAACATGGGGCTTTCTTCATCTCCTGGCCTTTTATCCCAAGTGCCTATGTTCCAGATGTCTGAACACTTCCCAAACTCAGGCCATTCCCTGACTCAGTCTTTGTTTCCTTTTTAGTCTTCTTCCCATCATTCAGTGTTGTTAAGTGCATAAAATCTTCTCAGATTTAATAATAATAATCGGTATAAAATGAATAATGTAAGTAGAAATAATTGATAATTTCAAAAAATCTCTAAATTTAAGAAAAGCAAGACTAAAGCCTGGAAATGAGTTTAGAGAGGCTTTGGAACAGTGTAGGAATGATCTCAAAAGGATGCATTTATTGGATGAAAGAAAGAAGTCAAGGATAGTGTGACTTTTTCAAGGACAGACGATAACATGAAGAGAAATACAATAGACTAAGATTGAGAATAAAGGAAGAATAAAGGTTTCTTGAAGAATATTGTGAATATAATTTAGGAAAGACTGACAGGACAGTGGAGAACCCATGTGAGTTGAATGTATATATTTTAAGCACAGGAGAGAACTCAGGGCTGAAAATAGATTTGGAAGTCTTTAGTATTAAAATGGTAGTTGAAAATCATACAGAAGAGGGAAAGACATCATCCCAGGGAAGAACAAAGGGGAAAACAGCTGACCATGAACTGAAACCCAGGAAAAAATTGGTAAGAATGAGTTTTGCCATTGTGTGTGATTTTAACTCTCACTTTATCAATCATAAATGTCCACTGAGTTGGATAACATCAGTGTGTTATTAATCCTTATGTCTCAGAGTCTTAGTCAGTCCTCTGCTTATAGAAGGTGCCAGACATGTTTGTTAAATCAAATGAAATTAAAATGGTATTTCCGAGCCTTGATACTCTAATGACAGATTTTCATAATGATAACTCTGAACATGGGTAAGACCCCAAAATGTCTGAATTGTAGTTATTTATTCAATTTTGTCTGATACTGAGCTAGCTTTAAATATATGTTGTTGCATTTTGTTGTTTAAAGATCAGTAATCAATGTGTGGTGTAGATGGTAATTCACCAGAGTACTTGATTAACCTTAGCCCATGTTGTTTAGCTTAACATACAAATGAGTTCGCCACAGAATGCAGCCTAGTTCAGGTCCATTTATAATTCTTTTCCTAGTTCCTTGATCTTGAAGACCTCTAAATCTTAGATCAGATTTGGAGCCCAGAATCCTGGATTTCTCTGGTTTTTCCAGCAATTTGCTTCCCCCCCACCCCAGTTCTTCTCCCTCCCATTGTCCTCCCCACTAGGGCTGCCATATAAAAACCAAAGGATAACTAAATAACGTTTAGTAGAAGTATGTCTCAAAGATCTCATGGTACATACTTATGCTAATGAGATTATTTGTTGTTTATCTGAAGTTCAAATTTATCTGGGTGTCCTGTATTTTTCATTGACTAAATTGGATAACCCTACCCTACACTTGAAGTTCTTACTACTAGAATATGGCAAACAAGAGTTTCTCCATGAGACTTCTGAACACTTTCCTTCTAAAAGTCACCAAATGAAGTTACTGAATTTATTTTCACTAGTTAAATGTATTAAAAAGATCATCGAAATAAAATTGTCTAACTACAATATACCAATTGATGCAAATTTATAAAACATTTATAACTATGGTGTTTTGTATATATAGACTATACACCAACAGTTATAAAAATGACATAATGTATATTAGTAATCATGTGTTTTGGTCTATGCAGAATGTTACAAAATAATGCACATGTTAAAAACAAACTTTTTAATTTTCACTTTTGCAAGTCAGCAATAATGATAAAACAAGCAATTATTTTTAAATGAAAAAGCATACGTTCATACAAGCATGTAGAATGGGTACAAACTCCCAAATATTCTAACTGCAGAAATAGCTGAAAGGGATCTTTTCTCTTCTTAACTATGTCATTTTGTAGTTGTGCTGCCACCTTGTGATGTTTTGAGGTATGATTCAACTTAACTCAGTCCATTTACCATTTGGTCAATGTTAAAATTATTCCTCAGGTGATTAATGTTTTTCGTTTTACCAAAAAATGTCATTTATTTTTATATTTCGAAAGGGCTCTCAAATTTTTAATGCAAATATTTTCTAGAAGTTTATTGTCTGCAAATTAGTATATCATTCTTAAGATAATCGATTAGAAGTCATTTAGTACTGTTTTATGTTTTATGATAGAATTCTGGTTGTATGTGCATGTAAAGTTTACGTGACCTTTCATCCTGAATTTCCTTTAAACTAGTTGAACTCAACATGTCCATACTTGAACTCATTATCTTCCTTCTACCAAGCCTGGTCCATTCCAATTCTACATAGATACCAAGGCCATATAATTTATGAGCCAACCGGGAACACTTTGAAGGTGAAATTAGTAAGGTGACTTATTAATTATTCCAGAAAAGTAATATAAATCAAGACTGCCTCAAGCAAACTGGTTTTCTTATACATAAGTCAAAAATTGTCATCATCCCAGTCACCCTAACAAGAATGTTTGGACTTTTGGACGACCGGTCCATCAGACTGACCTGAAACTTCCATCCCAGACTTCCTGTCTTTCTTCTACCTGTTTGCTCCCTCAGCCTTTGCTTTCTCTTCTGTTGTCCATCAGCTTGCCAACATTCTCACTGTCTTTGACCTGTTGTCTACAGAGGGACCCACCAGCCAGAAATGCTTTTTCAGGAAAATCTAACACCTCACCTCTTCTATACTTGATCCAAATTGCTGGGGACTGCTAGGAAACCCTCCTAACACCTTGCATAATGGGTCATCATATCTGGACCACAGATCATCATATCTGACCTCAGATGGATCTTTAATGCTGTGTGGCAGTTCTATCAGATTTCTTAAAGGTTTTCTGTTTCTTGAACGCCCTGTAGCAGATATCTAAGCCTCCCTAATTCATATTAAAAATAGAAGCCATCTGGAAAGAATTTTGTCACTGTTCTGCCACCAAAACTTGTTTCTGACTACCGGCACCTCCATAGATTCTCTTTTCCTTTCTATTAGGGAAAGAAGAAAAAAAAAAAAAAAAAGCTATGCTTTACCTCTAAGAGTCTAAGGCAGACATTGCACCCTGAGCTCAAGATCCCATATCCTCTTCTCAGAAACAGTCCCTATTAATTAAGGTTTTTCTCTCTGGTATCTTCAACCTCTCCACTCTGGTTATTTCTTCCTATTTATTGGCATTTAACCATGGTCATAACTTTTTGTCTTAAAAATATATAACTCTCCATAATCTCACATACATTCTATCTACCAATCTCTCTCCTTCCCATCAGAGCCAAGCTTCATGAATTAATTACATGTGGTCATTCTCTACCCTTTCACCGCATCCACTTTTCAACTCACAACAATGTGCTTTTTCCCTCAACTACACCAGTGGAACGCTCCTCATCAGAGTCACTAATGATTTCTTTTGATACATTTTCTTTCTCTGAAATTTGAACTGCTCCCAGTTTTATCTAGTGTAGTAAATTATACTGTTTTCTCTCCATTCTATTTCCAAAAACAGAGTCACCATGTTGATTCTATCCCATAAATATCTCCTTTTCTATCTCAATTAGCATAAACCCTACCTTCCATGACCATCCCCTCTTGTCTAAATTCCTTCAAACCTTACCCATTGGTGTCTGCCTCTTCAGTCTTGTTACTTTCTAATGCACTCTCCCACACAGAAGCTAGTGTTTCTCAAGTGTAAATCTGAAAAAAGTTGCCCGCTTAACCCCTTCAACACCTTTCTATTACTGTGAACATTAAGTTCAAATTATTTAATATCATTTGCAAGGTTCTCAGGGACCAGTGCTAGCTTACCTTTCTAGCTTCACCTCTTCTCATCTACAGTTACGCAGCATACCAGATGGTAGGCCCAAAGGACCAAAACAAACAAGCAAAAGGGCACCTGGGTGGCTCAGTGGGTTGAACGTAGGACTTTGGCTCAGGTCGTGATCTGGTGGTCTGTGGGTTCGACCCCGCATTGGGGTCTGTGCTGACAGCTCAGAGCCTGGAGCCTACTTCAGATTCTGTGTGTGTGCGTGTGTGTCTCTCTCTCTGCCCCTGCTCCATTCACACTGTTGCTGTCTCCTACTCTCTCTGTCTCTCTCTCTCCCTCTCTCTCTCTCAAAAATAAAAACATTAAAAAAAAGAAGCAATCAAAAAAATCCAGGTAATAAAACAGAAAATAGAAACAGATCAATAAGAGATCTAAATATTAGAATTATCAGATACAGATTTTATGTGAGTAATATGTTTAAGAAATTAGACTCTGAGAGAATTTTGCCAAAGAACTGGAAACTACAACAACAAAAAAAGAGCATTCAAATGGAAATTCTAAAACTGGGAAAACAATTAATAATTAAATACTAATAACTAAAATTAAAAAACTCAATCCAGGAGTTTCTGAAAAGTTGAGACACATTGAAGAGATAATTAGTAAATGGAAAATAGGTCTGAAAAGCAACAATGACAATAAGAAGCAGACTGAAACCTAAGAGAAGAAGGGGAAAAAGTACTGGGGCTTGGGAAGCTAGGTGTGTGGGGAAAGGAGAGTAAAACATCTATGGGCATCGTGGACATTGCCATCCATCCCAGAAGGAGAAACAGCAAATGGGGCAGAAACAATGTTTTAGAAATAAATGCTTGTGAGGCGCCTGGGTGGCTCAGTCTATTAAGCTCAGGTCATGATCTCTCAGTTGGTGGGTTTGAGCCCCACATTGGGCTCTGTGCTGACAGCTCAGAGTCTGGAGTCTGCTTCGGATTCCGTGTCTCCCTCTTTCTCTGCCCCTCCCTCCCTCACACTCTGTCTGTCTCTCTTTCTCTTAAAAATAAAAAAAGTAAACATTTGAAAAAATAGCTTGTGACTGTCCATGTCACAAATTCAAGAAATACTACAAAGCCACAACAGAATAAATACAAAAAACAAAACAAAACAAAAACAAAAAACCAACAACCCACACCCAGGCACAGGACATAAAAAACTGCTGACAACTACAAAGACTGTTAATATGTTCTGGCAATAAAAGGCTTCAGGTAGACTAACAAATAGCAAAATTAGCCAGCTGGAAATTTTTCCTTTTTTTTTTTTTTTTCCACATTAGAAAATGCCCAAAATCAGCAGGTTGGCTTGACTGGGTGGCTCTTATCTGCTGAGCCTACTTTCTCTGAGAGAGCAAAGTCTTTGAGCCCAGAGGGCTTGAAGGGTATCAGAGAGATACCAGTTCCCTGAAGGAGCTAAACTGAGATACTGAGACTTAGTGGTGACTCAGTTCCTGCAGTCTGTTTTCAGATGTCGTCCAGTCGTATTGCTGTTTAGGAAAAATTATGGACATGTTTGGGAGGTTCATATCCATCTGTAATATGATCTAATGTTATTTATGTATTTATTTTGGTTATCTGGGATACTTTGTTGTCAAAAAAGTGGAAAGTGCAAACATCAGACACTCAGAAAAACATTCTAAAGAGAACATTTAAAAGATGGAACTCAATAAATAGAGTATGGCTAAAAATAAACTGCCACATGAATTTTACAGTTATTTGACCCAAAATTGGGACCCGATGGATCTTGTGAGCAGATCAGACTAGGTCTATGATTTAAAACATTATTTACTTTTTTTTTTCCTTCTGAGGGAAGAAGCTTCCTAACTTTGTAACTTTATCACTCTCCAATGTTATCTTACATTACAAAGAGGAAATCAATAGAATGATCGTAAAGTTTATGATTTATATAGGATAGTTTACAATATTGTAACTATTTGTTTAAGGCACCAAGAGGCAGATCTTGGTAGCTAAAGTAAATGCAAATATATCACAAAGATGATGACAATGACAGTCTCCAGACTTCATTCTCCAAATCTTCTCTTCCCAAACATTCATGCAGTTCTTTCACCCTTTGCTCCTTCACTTCTCTCAGGCAGGAATCGCTTACCCTTGATCCCTCCCTCCTGAACTATGGCTCCCAATAGGATCATTAATAGAACACTTCCTCATGCAACCTTACATTGTACCGCCTGCCCTCTGAAACTAGTCACTTTTGTCTCAGTTCCCTCTTAGTATTTTATTTGCATCACCATTACTCTACGTAGCACAGTTTTCTATGTATTTATGCTGTAATTAATTATTGACATGTCTTTCACTCATTTATAGCCTCCTTGTTAATGGACTGTTTTATCCACCTGATATTCTTAAGACTTTTGACCTGAAAGGTTAGGTCAGATTCAAACCTGAAAGGTTTGAATCAGAGTTCAAAGAACCTGATCTGTTCCAGTGTTCCACCCACCACAGGAATCCCTTGTGTGATATAATTTGTTGATCTACTTCAACACCTGCAGCCTCAGAAAGCACTATGTATTTTGCAGGGCAATTCGTTTCACTTTGAGAGGACTTACCAAAAAGTTCTTGCTGACATTGTGCGAAATCAGCTTTCCTCACTGTCATCCATTTGTTCTGGTTTTGTCCTGTGAAGCTACCTTGAATAAGTTTATTATCTTCCTAGTTCGTATTTGGGCAATTTATTCCTAAATGCAAAACAATATGTTTTGTTCTATAAAAGTTTATTATTTGGGGCACATCATTCCAAACTCTGCAGATCCTTTTATTTCTTCTAGCTTCCCAGCCACATTGCAATCGCTCTTAGTATTAGCTTTATAACCCACGTACAGGCTTTGAGCCTTGGAACTCTATGACTGAAAGGAAAAACCCAATTTGTATTACCATGACTTGAAAGCAAACCTCCTGATTGATAGTGCTCACAGAATTATAGAAATGAGTAAGATAATGTCCTTGTCACTGGAAAGGTCTCCTTTTATTAAACAAATAGCTGGTGCACCAGAAAAATGGAAAATAAATGTCAATGCAGAGTTGAAAACCTTTATTTTCAAAATGGAAGGCATTGATCTTCTGTACTCCTTTATTGTGACTATCTGATTATGTATTATTACTATTTCAAATTAATCTTCAGATAGCAGAATGAGAAGAACAATGCATCATCATTTAAACATCTGCATCCCATAAAAGGTTAGGTTATGTCAAAAATTGAAACCTAGCTTGGTCTCATAGTGAAATCATTCATGGTAATGCATTAATTGCCCAAACATAAAACAAAATAGTTCGAAGAGTTTGAGGTCTAAACAGTGAAGGCAAATACCAATTTACTATAATTGATATAGAGGAGGGCCACCTGGGTGGCTCAGTTGATTAAGCATCCAGCTCCTGACTTTGGCTCGGGTCACGACCTCACAGTTCCTTAGTTCAAGCCGAGTCCCGGTTAGGGTTCTGCACTGACAGCATAGAACTTGCTTGGGATTCTTTTCCCTCTATCTCTGCTCCTCCCACACTCACACTCACACTCTCTCCCAAATTAAAAAAAAAAATTAGTATAGAGCAAAACGTGATCTTAATGTGTGTTACTATGCATTCTGTGAAAAAAAATGCACTGCCTCCCCTCATCCCTCTTTGTCTGCACCAGCATGAAAATGTCCATGCTGAGCATCAGAAGTAAACAGTCTATGACTCCTGGATAATAATTATTCCATGGCTTTGCTATAGGCCAGTAGCTGCCACCTCAGAAGGGGAGAAAGTCATTCAGATATGACATACCTACAATACCTAGAATGCCAGGGTGCCCTCTTTTTAAAAATCCTGGTTTCTATGCAGCATAGTAGTAGATAAGTGTAATTTTATTTTTTTTTTTATTTTTTTTTCAACGTTTTTATTTTATTTTTGGGACAGAGAGAGACAGAGCATGAACGGGGGAGGGGCAGAGAGAGAGAGAGACACAGAATAGGAAACAGGCTCCAGGCTCCGAGCCATCAGCCCAGAGCCTGACGCGGGGCTCGAACTCACGGACCGCGAGATCGTGACCTGGCTGAAGTCGGACGCTTAACCGACTGCGCCACCCAGGCGCCCCGATAAGTGTAATTTTAAATAAAGCATGTGTTTTAACCAACCAACAGAAGGGATTCCAGTTGTTCCATTCTCCTAATGTTAAAGTAGAAGTATAGAAATTATGCTCCTGTTATTATCAACACTTTAAATTGGTTGTTAATTAAGCCTATTATCCTAAATTATGGAACAGGACTGGTTTACTATGAAATTTATCAGGAATCAGTTCTTTCTTTGTTTATGTATTTCATTTATGTATCAGAATGTTCTCATGAATTGCAAATCCAAATTTTTGGTGCATGGGTGAACACTACAGGAAATTCAAGTTTGAATGGACTATATAAAAACATTTCCCTTCATCTGTGCCCTGCTATACAATTGAAAATTATCTAAGCATACACAAAATGTCTTGCAGTGTATTGACTGCCTGTGAAGTTGAGATTTTGATATAATTGCATTCGTGCTCTGTGTAATGCTTAGGATCCTTCGATTAAAGAAGATTGTTCAGAGCAGAGCAACTTTCTATATAGCCCATGGGATTTCTCTTGAAGTAAAACAAAGGCATCCTGGGCCTTGATAATTTACAATTTGAACTATTTTGCTCCTTAAGGACAACCAAAGGAGTGTTATTCAGCATGACTAGGCTCTATATAACTTACCCTAATGATAGTAATCATATAAAGTCACCAAAAATATTTTGGACACACCTGATGAAAAAAATAATAATGTCCTTTAAGATTCTCCACTCTTGGAGGATTATTAACTGGTTAAACAGCAAATTGAAAAGTGGTGAATGGAGATAAAAACAAACTGTATCTTTATTTATAAAGCCAGATCTTTACGTTTAGATGCTGGAAAGCACGCTTGTTGGCTGAGATACAAAGTGTAATAGGGATTGGAAGCTTACTTCAAGGGACAGTATGGAAGGAGAGAGAGGACAGAAAGAATAAGTTCTACCAAAAAACCCAAATCCCAAAAAGCAAACAAACAAAAATGTTCCTTCAGTAGTTTATTGAAGGTAAGCTCATCACACTGGATATTTTACATTTGTTTGATAACTTCAAGTTTCTCTCTACACAGCCCATAGCTGAAGTAACCAAACAGATACTAAATATTCAGTGTGATGTACCTTATCATCATTATGCACCGAAAACAAAAAGAGCAGTATCCCTACTATGCAAAAAGTTCTTAAAAATCAATAGCATAGTTTCAACAAGAGTGCCAAGACAATTCAATGGAGAAACTATACTCTTTTCAACAAATGATGCTGGAAAAAGTAAACAGCCACATACAGAAGAATCAGTCTGGACCTCTACCTCATACTATACACAATATTCATTGAACATAGATCAAAGGCCTAAACATAAGAGCTAAACCTATAAAATTCTTAGAAGAAAACAGAGGAGTATATATTCATGACCTCGAATTAGGCAGTGGTCTCTTAGAGATGACATTAAAAGCACAAGCAACCAAAGAACAAATGGATAAACTGGGCTTCATCAAAATTAAAAACCTTTGTGCTCCAAATGTCAATATCAAGAAAATGAAAGAACAATACACAGATTGGGAGAAATATTTGCAAATCATACATCTATTAAGTGTCTCATATCTAGAATATATAAAGAACACTTACAACTCAATGATTAAAAAACAACTCAATTTAAAAATGGGCAAAGAATTTGAATAGACATTTCTCCCAAGAAGATATATAAATGAGCAACAGACACATGAAAAGTTGCTCAACATCATTAGTCACTGGGGAAACACAAAAACCAAAATGAGGGCTGCCCGGGTGGCTCAGTCGGTTAAGTATCCAACTCTTGATTTTGCCTCAGGTCTTGATATTACGGTTTGTGAGATCGAACCCCACATTGGGCTCTGCACTGATGTGGAACCTGCCTGGGATTCTCTCTCCCTCTCTCTCTGCTTCTCTCTCTCTGTCTCTCTTAAAGTAAATACATAAGCATAAAAAAAAATGAGATGCCACTTCACACCCACTAGGATGGCTATAATTAAAAAGACAGACAATAATTTGTTTAATTAAAACCTATCCTGGTAAGGACGTAGAGAAATCGGAACCCTCATGCATTGTTTGTAGGAACGTAAAATAGTGAAGTGCAATCCCGTTACTAGTCCACACAAAAACTTGTACATGGATGTTCATAGCAGCATTGTTCATCAGAGGCAAAAAGTGACAATATAAGCCTAATAGCCATCAACTTCTAAATGGATAAGCAAAATGTGAAATATTCATGCAAAGAATTATTGAAAAGAATGAAGCACTTATATATGCTACAGATTGAAAACATGATGCCAAATGAAGGAAGCCAGTCATAAAAAAAAACCACATAGTGTATCATTCCATTTATATGAAATGTCCAGAATACGATAAATTGAAACAGACAGAAAGTGGATTTGTGGTTGTCAGAGAATGGAGAGTAACTATCACAGGTATAAGGTTTCTTTTAGGAGTAATGAAGTGTTCCAGAATTAGATAGTGGTAACGGTTGCACAACTTTGTGAATATGTATCTTTAACTTACTCATCTCACTTTGTAGAATTGAGCCTAAGAAAATAAATTTAGATTGCTAAAAATTTACCTATAGCTATGTGATGACAATGTTTTATTAGAAAAACAATAAAAACATACTTAAATATACAAAATACATGATTGTTTAAAATATTTTTGGCATGTATATTTTATACACACATAAACATCCATATCCATGTAAAAGAAGATTTGATGAAATGGAAAGATGCCGATCATATATTCAATTTTTAAAAATCACTTTTAAAGACACTGTATAATTTGGTTTTATTTCGGTGAAAATAAAAATAGCACTTGTTATTGCTAAAATGTTCAGATATGTATGCAATAAATATCTTGCTATTATAAAAATAAGGCTGCAATAAACATAGTGGTACATATATCATTTTGAATTTGTATTTTTGTTTTCTTTGGGTAAATACCCACTGGTGGAATTACTGGATCATACGGTGGTTCTATTTTTAGTTTTTCAAGGAGACTCCATATTGTTTCCCACAGTGGATGCATCAATTTACATTCCCACCAAAAGTGCACAAGAGTTCCCTTTTCTCTACATCTTCACCAAAACTTATTTCTGGTCTTTTTGATACTAGCCATTCTGACTATTTTGAAGTGATAGCTTATTGTTGTTTTGGTTTGCATTTCCTTGATGATTAGTGATGTTGAACATCTGTATGTCCTCTTTGGAAAAATGTCTATTCAGATCATCTGCCTATGTTTAATCAGATTATTTGTTGTTTTATGGTGTTGCATTGTAGAAGTTCTTTATATATTTTGGATACTAACCCTTATCAGATACATCATTTGCAAATATATTCTCCCATTCAGTAGGTTACCTTTCATTTTGTTGATAGTTCCTTTTGCTGTGCAAAAGCTTTTATTTTTGATGTAGTCCCAATAGTTTATTTTTGCTAGTGTTTTTCTTGACTGAGGAGACATATCCATAAATATGTTACTAAGGGGAATGTCCAAGAGATTATCGTCTATATTTTCTTTTAGGAGATTTAGGTTTTCGGATCTCAGATTTAGGTCTTTAATTCATTTTGAGTTTATATTTGTGTATGCTATAAGAAAGTGATCCAGTTTCTTTCTTTTCTTTCTTTTTTTGCATGTAGCTGTCCAGTTTTCCAAACACCCTTTATTAAAAAAGACTGTCGTCTCCCCATTATATATTCTTGCTTCATTTGCATAGCTTAATTAACCACAGAAGTTTGGGTTTATTTCTTGCATCTCTATCCTGTTCCACTGACCCATGTATCCACCTGTCTTTTTGCAATTGATTTCTAACATAATTCTACTATGGTCAGAGAGTATATTGTGCATGACTTGGATCCTTCTACATTTATAAGAATTATTTTATGGCCCAGAATGTAGTATCTTGTAGAATCCTGGTAGATGCCTGGTATACACATGAAAGGAATGTACATTCTACTGTTATTGAATAGAATGTTGTATAAATATAAATGAGATCAGGCTGATTTATAGTGTCCAAGTCTTCTTTGTGTTTACTGTTTTTTTGACTAGTTATTCTATAAATTACTGATAAAGAGATATTCTCTCCTTACAGTTGTATCAGGTTAAAACCTTCATGTATTTGAAACTCTGTTATTAGTGGCATACATTTTTTTTAAGATGGTAATGTCTTACTAATGATTTTATCAACTTATCATTATGAAATTATCCTCTTCTCCTTGCTGATATTTTTTGGTTCTGAAATCTACTTTCTGATTTTAATATAGTCTCCCCATCTTTTTTTTATTAGTATTAGCATGTTATATACTTCTTCATCCTCTTACTTTTAATATATTTTTGTCTTTTTCATTTAAAGCGACTATCTTTTAGGAAATATACAGTTAAGTCTTTCTTTACAACTAAATCTGACAATCTCTGAATTTTAATTGTTTTATTTGGATCACTTACATTTAAGATAAATATTGATATTGTTGGTTTTGAATCTATCATCTTGGTAATTTTGCTACTCGCTTCTTCTATTCTCCATTCCCTGCCCCCCTCCTTTTTCTTTTTTGGATTAATTTAACATTAAAAATTTTTCAGGGCATCTGGCTGGCTCAGTCAGTAGAGCATGACTCTTAATCTCAGAGTTGTGAATTCCAACCCCACATTGGGTGTATAGATTGCTTAAGTTCTTTCTTTGAGCCACTCTCTCCTCCCCACACCCCTCCCCTCTCTTCCCCTATCCTCACACCTCTCCTCTCGTCTCCTCTCTTCTTCTCTTTTCTCTCCTCTCCAACATTCTGCCCTGTGATCTCTGACTTCATTGGATTTCCAGAACTCTGGGCTCTATCCCCTCATCTCAAGTTTTCCAGTGGCATCGATGTAGACTCCATCATCCTGCACTGTAGCATGGAAACTTTCTTTTGGCAATAACCTCGGACAATCACACACAAAGCACATTTTGAGTGCTGTTTTTTCTATATTTTGTCCATTTTCCTTTTAGTTATTTTAGACAAGAGGTTATAGATCCTGCCCCTCTTACTCCATCTTTATCAGAAGCAGAAGTTCTACATGGTTTTATTTTCATCTTTTGCTTTTCTTTATTTTTGTAGTTTTTCTAAAGTAATACACATATGCATAAATAGAAACTTATGATAATAAAAATATATGACTTATTTTAATAAAGTAGACAGGACAGTACTAAAGGATTTACTTAGTTATTAATCATACTAACATGCTTGAATATCTAACAAATAGTTACATAAATGGTTTTCAAATTATATCAGGTACTTTTCCCTGAGTGGAGAAAAGGCAAACAAATATCATAATTTAAGAGAGGAAAATGGGGCGAAATCTTGAAAAAAATGGACTTGTGGCTCTTGTCGCAATATCAAACTCATATTAATAACCCTAAAATGCTACAATTGTACTGATGAAAATACCATTAACTTGGCTCTAAATAGAAGTTGCCCAACATTTTTCTTATTCTAGGTTCCAATGTGTTCCCTCAATATTTTTTCATAAACCTTTTAGTCCCCATTTGCAGATGTTTCTCTCATGACCAAATAGTTAATGAGAATTCCAAGGCCTAAATGCTCTACTTTGAATTACATCTTTCACTTTTCCCAAACTCAGATTCATCACACTACTAAAAACCTGTTTCTACATCTGTGACTTTGGCTTTTATGATCTCCTTGGGTGGCTCGTTTATTCCTGGCATTTCTAAACCTCAAATGATGAAGGAATTTTTCTGAAAAATAAGTATCAGATTCTTAACTATGAATGTCTTGGGCTTTTAAGGGCAAAAAGAAAAGACCAAGGTATTTTCAAAATGATTGTCCTTTGCATTATATCCAAGTAGATATGACCAAGGACTAGTGCCAGGAATGTGTTCCATGCAGTCTTTCTTCTCAAGTAAGCTGAAGATTGCTTCCTCAATCAGTTCAAACTTCTGGGTGGTCTCTTAACAAATAGTTCTTTGAAGAAAATAGTGAACAAATAATACTGCAAATGTAAAATAATATTAGTTATTTAACTTTGAAACTAAGGAAGGATGAATTTTAATGTTTTATGTTTATTAATATAGAATTTCCTATCTCTGACTTTTAAGAGGGAAAACTCTATGTAAATCCAGTGGAAGAAAAAAGTTTAAAGATGCATATATATTTGGACTTAGAATTAACTGAGTGTAATTGTGTGTGTGTGTGTGTGTGTGTGTGTGTAAACTACTTGGTTTTATTATTTTTATGTGGAAATAGATGCCTACATGCATACTACATTCTATATTAAAATCAGCATACAATAAATTTAGAATATCTAAGGATATTTGGCAAATAAATAACTTCTTCCATTTCTGAGAAAAATTGCTCCATTACTTGACCTTAGTTTGCATATTTGATTCTACTTTCAGGTCTGAAGTCACCCCATGTGTTCTACAGATACCATCCACCCTCTGTCCCCCCCGATTACAGCCTGCCCTAGGCAAAACACTAAAGTAGTTGAAGTAGGTTTTTGTCAGCACTTCATTCTTCCAAAGTCTCCTTTTTCCTTTTTACACTTCTTGGCTGGACAGTGAAAAATAAATTGTATTTCCGTTTTGAGGACATTTATTGCCCAAAAAATAACCATTTGGGCAGCTGTTCCCTCCAGAGAAACATAAGACAGGCTGACAATATTAGTAATCGTCACTACTCAAATACCCATAACTGTGGTTTTCATTACTACACTGGCTTTGTCTACCTAACAGTTTGACAATGAAAAGAGTCACCATTTAGGCTCAGAATATTCAGTTAGAGACTTGGCTAAATCCAGTGACTCCAAACCCTCCCCACCATCCACCCCAAACAGAAAAGGTGGCCAAATTAATTCTGTCATGAAAAAAGAAAATCTTATATAAATGGGGGCCTAATAATTAGAATGATTGGATGGACTGAGAAAACTCCAATAAAGTAGACTTTATCTGTACCTGTTGTAGACTTTGCAAGTCCTCCAGGCAAGCTCATTTTAAATGGCATTTTTGTCTGTACCAACACAGTGTCTGTACTAAGAATTGTACATAAGCGTGAATAAGTTCCCCCATGGGGCTGATAGGCTTCATCTTCTATTGGCCAAATGGGCACCAGTGAGCAAATGAATATTGTCTGGCCTTCAGCTCAGTTTTCTTAGTTTAAGGCTTTATTCGTAGAATTATTAGTAGCTATTTCTCATTGTACATAAGCAGAAAGTGATAGAAGTTTTCTGCCTCTGTCCACTATTGCCCTGAATGCATCATCTTACAGCGTTATTGTCTCCTCAGTCTATACTAATGTCTCCCATTTAAATAACATTTCCTCAAATATCCATTTTCCAAAGTAAAAAAAAAAAAAAAAAAAAAGATTCAAACCTGCCCGCATTTGGCAAATACTATCCCAGGAAATTATCCACAATCGTGGGCGCCCACAAAAGAGGTCAACAACCATTTGCTTTTCATGTGCATTTAATTATTGGAGAGAATTTGATTTGCCAATTATGGTAGTATTTTAAAGCAACTTCATTTTACAATTAAGAATGAAGACTTCTTAAAGTGGGGACTATGCCAGTGATTTCATGCCAGATCCATTGTGGATATTGAAAAGTTTAACTGGTGAAGAGAACCAAATAAAGAATGGCAGGAACTATTCTGCTATATAGAGATAAACATAGCCTGTGCCTCAGAAAAGGCAGCCAAGGTGGATGGTGTGATTCAGTGGTCACTGGGATGACTTCCTGAGCAAAATATTTCTCCCACTGCCTAAAATGTTCACTATGGAAGATAAAAATCAAAGGCATTGTTCAAGAAGCAAGAGACCAACAGAAGACTAAAGGCAAAGGAAATACTGGATTTAAGGGTAGAGAGGGTCAGAAAATAGCTATCACTTGAGTCAGGGATGGCAGGTCTGAGGAGAGAGCCTTGAAATGTAAATCCATGAATAGGTAAAATGTCTCAGACATCAGGGTATTCTAGAAAGAGGAAGAAGAAAGAAAAGAAACAAAGGAAAGAATTGAGGGATATGAGAACACATTTTCTTCATCCCATTTGGCTTATTTTGTGACTAGAAATTCTTGTCTATCCAGTATTTGTTTCTTAATGAAACCAAGGGGGTAAAAACAGCCTTTTGATGTGTCAGTTGAAGAGCAGTAATGGGGAATGTTCTTATAAATGCACTTCCATAATTTAGATATTGTAACACCAAAGAACAAAAATACAAAGTTAATCAATTCTCCTGATACTTTCTTTTTTTTTTCATTATCCATATTAAAGAGTAGGATGTCCTAAAATATTAAAATTGACAGATAACTTACACAATAGTCTGAAGACATTCTTCCAGCCTGCATGCTGGAGATTCAAGGGCTGATAATACAATAAGGGCAATGGAGTTACATTCTAGTTGGGGAAACTGAGCATCTAATCACATTAGTGTCACATCCAATGCAATCCAATGGGATTTCAAGAGGTCATTGCTGGTTTGGATTCCATAATGGTAAGATATTTGGGGCTATGGATTGCATTTTATATGCTTACTTCTAAAACATTGTTGAATAAATGCTTTGAATACTATGCCAGTGAGTAGATATTTATTCTGTCATTCTGCAGGAGACTAAACAGAAATTTATGCTTTTGCTGAACAGGGTATTTTGCAAAGATGTGCCTAAAGTATCACTAAAAATGCAAATTTTGGGCAAGGGTTCCTTAAATGAGGGGCAAGCCCTTCCTCTCAATGGGAGAAACAGCAGATGCATCCTTAGGCCATTCGCTACATACTGAGAGAATATTTGCCAATTGTGCAGTTTTTAAAAAATTGATTTTGACTGGACTAGATCATTGAGGTTAATGATTCAGTGAGATCATTGTCTTTTCCTCTGTGTGTGTGTGTGTATGTGGGTGTGGGTGTGTTTTGCTTTTTAATAACTAGTTGCCCTTGTTATGCCAGTTATGTTGAAGTCCTTTCAGTAGTTTCAAGTACATTTCCTCTTTTGCATATATTTTAAAATACCTGTCACATTGACTATCTTAACTTACAAACAGCCAACTTAACCTATTAGCTTTTTTTTTCTCTAATGGAATTTTTACAGAATGAAATTCTTCCCTTGAAAATCAGGAATGAAAAAACAAAAACAACAACACACCCTCCCAGATGTGGAGAAAATAAACCTTATCCTGCTTTGAACTTCCTGAAATTTAATTGACCTTCTTTTGTTTTGTGTCACTTTGCACCCCACCTGTTTTACTCTCCTCTCCCACCCTTTGGCCTGGCAGTGTAGATTCAAGGACTTTCCTGAATCGACATGCTGAGTCTCTGAAATGGCTGGGATGGCGTGAGGGGTGGGGCCTGTGCCTGTGTTGGCACTGGATTTGCTGCACTACATTTTTAGTCAGCATCAGCAGAATGAAGAGGTGACATGGTTGCTTCAGAATTCATTGCTAGAAATTACCACCTGAAGTCCGACCACACTGAGCCTTTTTATTTCGTTGCTGCTCTTGCTATTACCAACTCAGATGAGAATTAAAGTACGTGGCTTTCACTATCTTTGCCTCTCATATAAGCCAAGGGAGGGTTCTAGAAGCTGTGCAGGAAGAGACCGACAGAGTTCAGAACCCCTCACTAAGGTGATTATATTGGACAGACTGGTCTTGTTCCCTATGCTACCTTTTCACCACTCATAACCGCTGCTTCTTTGTTTTCCTGGTCATGTCTTTCCCTTTTTAACACAGAGGTCAGATAATCAAGCAAGGAGTTGGCCAGAGGGCATGATTCTTAAGTAAATTTTAAATTAGCAGGTAGGAGGAAATGAGATAGAAAATTTGGCCTCAAGTCCTGTTCTTTCCTTTCCTGTTCTTCCCCCTATTTGACTGCATTTTACATCCCTAATTTTTGTCTGACTCTGCCTTCACTGGAGGTACAACTTCAGACAATCTCCAAAGTACCAGTGTGAAGAAATAAAATGGGAAATACTGACGAAATATTGGCTCACTCACACTAAGCTTTCAGAGGCTTATGCTATGTTTATTTTCCACCAGTGTGAGAATACTCTATCAAGAAGATGGCTGAAGGATTGGTGACAGAGGTAGAGGAGGTGGGCAGTTAGCAACGAGAGCCTGTGTAAATGCTTCAGTAACTTTTATGCTTTATGTTCTTCCACAAACGGACTACAAAAACTTGTGTGGACATACTTGAGAGAAGGCATGGGAAGACGTAGGCCCTGGGCCAAAAGTGGTCTTTTATGTTAGATTATGTGCTTCAAATGAGCAGCAAACATGCAAGATATGCCCATGGCAGGTTGAGATTGAGGTAAGCGAGAAAGGATCGTAGCAATCCACACAAGCAATGGAGTAACTGAGTTACTCTGGTAACTAGTTAACTCTGGATCACCCTTACATCAGCTGTAAGTACTGAATAATTCATTCGTTATTATTCACGTACACTCAGAGGAAACTCACACGATGCTAGGAGTATCTTTATAAAATATCATAAAATTCTGAAATCCAGTTTTTGTACTCAGTGGGGCTTAAACTTCTGTAACATTAACATGGAATCACTTTGAGGTGGTTCATTAATCATTTGAAAATTTTATGATTGTTTCATGTGTATAAAATGGGATGATTGTTTCAATAGGTTAGTTGTGTGTATGTGTGCGTGTGTGTTATGTCTCATATCAAGAAGGCTAAAACATATGGTTGTGTAGGTTGTGTACTGTACAACACTGGGGGTTGCCATCCATTCTGCAGTGCACAGTGCAACACCAATGCCCCCTGAACTCCCAGTGGGTCCCAGGGGATATCATGGTAGATAGTTTCTACCCTTCTGGAGCTTGCATTCCAGTAATTACGCACCCATGCAATGGCGTATATTCTGCTCTTGAATCCCACACAATATTCAGAGAACTACTTTCAAGTATGTGGCTTGACACTCTTTTGATATAACCCAGTATGAAAATGTATTAAATTTTTGGTGTGCTCTGTGACTACACTGATGTTGAACGTAGAGTAACATCTGGGTGAATCTGGCATTTCGGAACAGTAAGTGAAACCCAATACTAAAAGTTAGCCTAATAGGCTTTGAAATGTTTACATCATACTTTTGTAAAACACTAGAAATCTTTGGAAAGTGTGTTATGGATGCATCTTCCTTAGTCAATAGAACACGACACGTGTAAGAAAATCCCTGTTTGTGATGCGCTCTAGCAGTTATATTTTTAGGGTATTAATTTGAGATATGTAAAGATAAACTAAGCCACTTGCAGTGGTGGTGAGGATTTGGTTAGAAAACCGGCTGGCATCAAGAAAAATGCAAATTAGCGTGCCGTGCAAGGCCTTCTTGCCCGTGCCCTGGATGCCTGTCCAACCACGCGCCAGCTTATCCACATCGCTATTCTGATTATCCTATTCTGCAGTCACGCGGGGCTTCGTGCAACCGTTCAGCGCCCCAACGCCTCTCCCAGCTCATTTCCTTTGTGCGTGCTATTCTGACAGACAGCAACATCCTCTGCCCCCTTCTCTATCTCCTTGTCTTGCAGATTCAGCTGTGCCATCATCCTCTTTGTGAAACCACGCCTGTCCCCTCCCAGGCTGGTTTAGGTGCCTGCCAAGGCTGCTGCGTCCTACAACTCCAGAGGGTGCCCATCCCATTGCATTCTGGGGAGCCCTTCCTCTTTCTCCAACAGTATCCCGAGTCATCTCTATGCACTTAGCATTCTGCTCCGTGCTACTTCTTTGCAGCCTCCCTGAAGGGTGACTTTGGGATCTGAAGCCTTATTTCTACTTGCCTGGCATAAAGTGGTGCTTAGTGGATAATTACGTGAATTGTGGCTTCGTATGGCACAGTACATAATTTAGGGGCCCTTAAGCTATGTAAAGCTGGGTTTTCCCTCTCTGGATCTGCTCAGATTGTTCACTTAGCCTATCTGGTGGGTTTTTCTTGGTTGTGATTTCTGTACTTCAAGTCATTTCTCCCATTTCCAGTGGCTGTTGCTGCCGGCCGCCTTTTTCAGGTGTCCATTAGCACGAAGGAGCACTGCTCCTTCTCTTCCAGCGGCTGGGTTTTTCCTCTCCTTCTCCTCCTCCTCCGCCCTCCTCTTTCTCTTCCTCCTCTTCCCCTTCTTCTCTCTCTCATCTCCCCAGTTCCCCATTCCCCTCTTGCTTCTCTTCTCTTCTTCTGTTCTCTTCTCTTCTCCTGTTCTTTTCGTAGGCTTCTCATTGGTAGGGGCTTTGGCACTTTAAAAGACTGCTTACAAAAGCACACTTTTCTAGAACCCAATCTCTGAATCAGCCCTGGACATTTTATTGCCCATGACATTTGTAGCTTTAGTGGTCCTCTCGGTATTTGTTCTGTAGCATGCACTACAAATTATTTTCAGGTGTGCAGTTATTACCAACATCTGAGCACAGTGACTGAGAGCTGTGTATGTGCTGTTTTTGGACAGCAGTTTCTTTTTTGAAGAGTTGTGCAAATGTTACCATTTCTCTTGCTTTCTAGGTACTGTGTATTCTCAGGATCACATTTCATCACCGAGGTATAAATACATCTGCATACCTGCTAAAGTTAACGAGGTAAAAGAGATTACTCATAGGTCCTTAGTACACAAATAATTCTCAACTGTCATTTGCTCAACATTGATGAGAATTTGGGACTTTTATGTTCGTGGAATGAATGCTGCTTTCTATGAAAATTATGGAAGAGTAAAAAACATAGTTTTTATAGTTGTTCCTTTCCTCTGAACTTTGGCAAAACCCACCCAGGAACAAAGGCACCTCTCCTAGGCTCTCACTTGCAGGGACTTGAGACCCTCCATTAACATTTACAAAGCCACGGTCACATTTGAAATGGAAAAGACCCTGAGAAACTTAGCATTGGTAACTCCAGTGGTGGGAATTTGGAGCCAGGTCGAAAGGAAGGGTCTGTGGAAGGGGTGGGGGTGGTAATTTTATGGTGTTCAAGGACACTGAAAACCTTTGAGATTCAGGTGTACATGTTTTCCTTACTTCTTGCGAGAATACAACTCACTTTTATGTTTTATACTCATAGATGATTATTTGGTTCTAAGTCAAAGGGAAGCCTAATACATACTACAAAAGTTTTAACTGATATTATTATTTATAAAAGAAAGTTATAAATTATGTAGATATTTTTAGAGTCTAGAGTAGTCAGTTCTAAGTGACTAAGTCAGTGCTTCAGCGCCTACAAAGAAGATTATTTAATGATTTTAGTTGCTTTCAGAATGAACAAATTCCTCAGCTAAAGAAGATGTAAATGAGGATAATTTTGTTTTAAAAGCTTAAAAAATACTTTCAAAGATTACTATAACTTAAAAACCTATCAAGATGAATTCTTAGGCTGTATCTTGCATCATAAAATCAATTTGGAAACTTAATTTAATGAGCTTAACTGTCGATATTTGCCAAGTTAATTGAAGAATATTGTATTCTCCCTTTTTGTGCAGTGTAGACACAGCCTTTTGGGCTGGAACAAGCTTTGTTACTCATAAGCCAATGAACTGAATTCTGATGAGAATTGTGCTTTGACGTAGGATGTGAACCAATACTAAACCTGCCTCAGGGTCTTGGAAGAGACCTTAAAAGTGGCAGCCAAAAGAGGTGGGGACTGCACCAAGCAAGAAGGAGACAGAAGTTTCTGCTGCAAACGATCATTAATGGATTTTTTTGTTTTTGTCATGACTTAGTACAATCAGATACCTCAGTAAATCATCGATCATAAAGTTCTTCCTTGTATTTAGTAAAAAATCAGAATTGACATACATTTAAAATCTTTCTACACCTTCTCAGAGTCTGATCACCGTAAAAAATATATGTGAGTTGCCTGATTCTTGTTGTTTGTCAACTATTTTAGAATTAGATGTGGGATGCTGTGATGAGTTTAGAGTTGGGTTTTGCATTGTGTAGAAAACTTGTGACTGTTACATCTGTGATGCCACCAAAGCTGTCTTGTAGATGATGTGCAGTTGTATTTTTAGATCCAGTGTTAATATAATGTTTAACTGAGAGATGTTGAAATTTTTGAGCTTTTAAAGAAATGCTAAGATTTTAAATGAAACGGAGTCCTAAAATATTGTTTTGCTACCTCAATTAGACATACTTTCAAAGATAGTTTAATTGAAAGTGATGTTATGATGAGTTTTTTACCCATATAAACCCTGCTTCTAAATATTTTATTTAAAAATTTTTCTTTCAAATTCTAAGGCCTGTGGACGTTTGCATCCAATTACTAGTATTCGTGTGAGCTAGATTCTAAACTCGTTTTTATGTAACCTACACTTAAAAGCAGTTCTAACATTTTTCAATTTTATTCATATTTGCACATTAAAGTATTAAAAAGGGAGTTACTTTCCATGGTTTTAAGATGATGTAAATGAGTAATAAAAAATGGAAGTGGTTTTATTTTATGTGCTATTGTCTGTTTTTGGATTTGTTATTTGTTAGGACAAAATGAGGTAGCAATCTAAATTCTTAATCTTTTATATATATATTGATTCTTTTATAATGTTTTATAGTGTTTATATGTCTACATTGTTGGTTAAAGGGCTCCTTTCAATCTCTTTTAAATGCTGTGTTTAATTAAGTTCTATTTGAATTGCCGTTCACTAGGGAATCTGTCTACCTTTGTAGAGTTCTTAATTTAGTGCCAAATTCCTAGTTCCATGTTCAAAAATCATTTACTGTTACTGATAATGACAATAAGTCATTTGATTTCACACATTAAGAAAAAAATATTTTTGAAGTCTAATTTTCTATTACTCAACGTGTAAGTTGTTGATGCTACTGAGATTTTTGATCATGGAATCAAAGAGGAATGAATTATAAAATGAAGTCTTTCTTGCACAAGTGTGCCTAACAAGAATACTCTTTAGAGCATGCTTATTCACTCTACAGAGAAAGCTTTTTTTTTCTCCCCAGAACGATGCTAACATAGGTACATGCTTTAGTGTTTGGTTTTTGAAGAAATTACTCTAGGTTAGAAATGAAGAAAATTTTAGTGAAATTTTTATTTTAGTCAAAATTTAGCATGTGGACTTACTATTTCTGTAATATCACTATTATAATGTCAATATAATGCAGCATTTAGCCTAGTAAACAATAAAGAAACTATGAGATGGCCTGAGAAGTGGCAGCAACATTAATTTATATTCTAACAAACTGAATTATCTTTTAAGAATTGTTCATGATGTGATTTGATTTTTGACCATTTTCTTTATGTGTAATGATAGGAAATGAATATTTTCCTCTGTATTCCATGAAGGATGCACTTTTAAGAACAAGCAATATAATATTCATATCAAATATACTCTGATTTTTAATGTTCTATGGTAAAATTATGGTTTTCAGGGCAGCAAAAGTAGGATCCATTCGCCAAAGATAAATAGAAGGGAAGAGAAGAGATTTTCTTTTAGCATCGCCATCATCAAAATGTATTTTTGTTAATATGTTAACAATGTACTTATTGACTTCCTCTACTAAGAACTGTCTGGTTAAGAAACAAACTATTAATTATAGAAGACATGTTCCTGCCTGAACCTGAAAACTTAGAAACCTCATGTAAAGGAAAGCTTTTGAGTAGACAGTGAGAACACCTGCAGATAGTATGTAGCCAGAGCTGGCAAAAATACACTAAAGCTACTGTGCAATTTCTTCTACACTCTAGGGCTTTGAAACCATAAGTCTTCTTGTCCACCTATCATACCATTTTTTTTCTCCAACAAACTGTGAATTATATGCTAACAGTAGAACCAGAATATTAGAATATATTGGCAGCATGTCTGTGATTTCCTTTGAATGACCAGAAAGGAGGGTCTTACTGACTGTCCATATAAATGTGCGGAGAAACACATTTTTAAGTGTGTAATTTCAGAATGAATAGGTGTGTCTGTGTCCACATGCCATCCCACCCATATGATGTGGCTACACATGCAAAAGTCACTAAGAACATACGATCACGAGAAAGTCATCTTTTACTGTAGTTACAATGTACATTCTTTCCTTCCTGTCACGTGAGTGAATTTTGACAACTACCTGTCCTGTGGTATTAACCCACTTGGAGAGATTCTTGGGTGAAGAGGACACACTACAACATTGGAGAGCCATAGTTTACTCTGCTTACTCTTTTCATAGAAGAAAAATGAGTCAAATAAGATGTAAAATAAATATAAAATACTATATTATATCTATAAATCCATCTCCAACCTCAATATGAGCTGGGATAGATAACACAATTCCAAAGGAAGGTATTGCATGCCAATAAACTTTGAATGACATGTTTGCAACTTTTAAGTATTACTTTCAGTTTAGGGTTTTACATAGTTTATGACCTAGACATATCAGAATCCTGCTACATGTGCTTCATTCATTTATTCATCCAGCAATGCCAGACTGTTACTCAGAAACAAGTTCTTAAACTTATTAATATGTGTATGCACTGCTTCCTCCACACCCCCTAGATATTCAACAAAAGCTTGCAGAATTGAACACTATAAACATCAAATACAGTTCCTACTTTTATTCATGCACGCCTTGTTTCAATTTATTTGGGAAAACCTATCAGCAAACAAAACCACTGTAGAACTCTCATAAAAATGGTTTGGGGGAAGTCTAACTCTTAGCTCAAGAATTATTTAAAGCAGTTTCAGGTGGGTCAATGAACAGCTTGAGCAAATGCACTTTGATTAAGTGAAGGGATGCTGAGTTTGTCCCAAACTCCATCAATATTCTCTCAGAGAGAGCTGGCAAAGAATAACCAGCCAAAAGCAGTAAGTGAATTGAATTGGCTATTTAAACAAGTATTATTGATATCATCCCTTTAAAAATCCATGAATTTGTTTGCTGAGGAGGACAGTCCTAAAATGCAATATAAGTAGATTGGAGGAGGGCCTGATCTCTCCAGTAGGAAAAAAATTACAGAAAAACAATAATAAAAATGTGTATAAAGCATTGACATTTGTCATCAGCTGTTCCAATTGATGGATAAAGAACTTGACCCCTTCAAAGCAGCTGCATGACTTCTCTCAGGGTCACATAACTAGATAGTGGCAGAGCAAGGAATGAAACTAAATTCTGCCTTCCCTTTTTTACCCTTCTACCCTATCTCCCCATCTGCCTAGAAGAGCTCCAATTTACACGCTACTGTTTTTCCGTGTAATTATAGTTTTCCTGTACATTCTATGCCCTGCTTTGTATGATAAATCAGATGACTGTGTCAAATATCGAATAATATGATAAATATAATAAAATATAGGAAGAAGAGAAGAGTGGAGAGGTAGGGTAAGATTTATATTCAATGAATGGAGAAATAGAAGTAGAGAGGAGAAACAAGAAGAGATAAAACAATGATGGAAAATGTAGAGAAAAATTGGAAATAAAGTAGGTGATTTCAAACTACAGAGGAAGAAAAAGAAGTAACTAATACATTTTAAGACGCAAGTTATTCTGAGAGTCATGAGGATCCTAGGAAGCAACAGACTGACCACGACCAGATTAGAAAGTGACCATGGCTGGCCGTCTAATTCAGGGCATCATAAATGCTCTTTAGCTTCTCCAACAGCTTGTGCTTTCATATAACAATGCAAGATGACAGGCGAAAATGCCACGTTCACTTGAAGTTTATATAGACTCACTCCCTGAGGGGAGTTGTATCATTGAACAAAGATTTCTTTTTTTTTTTTCAATTATGGCTTTTCTCTTGAGCAATGGGTATATTCCAAGCAGTTCTGCATTCTACTGCCCCCATGTGTGCAATAAATCTCAGGGCTTAGGTAAAAATCCAAGTGTTCCTCTGCACACTGAAAAACTCGAACGCATCATTAGGGTCAATTCATTAGCCATCTTTGGGTCAAAGGTCTGGATACTGGATTGCACCTATGTGTAGAGTCAAAACAGAAAACAAGGGTGCCTGGGTGGCTCAGTCAGTTAGGCATCTGACTTCGGCTCAGGTCATGATCTCAGTTTTGTGAGTTTGAGCCCTGTGTCAGGCTCTGTGCTGACAGCTCAGAGCCTGGGGCCTGTTTCACACCCTCTCTCTCTCTCTCTCTCTCTCTCTGCCCCTCTCCCACTCATACTCTGTGTCTCTCTGTCTGTCAAAAATAAACATTAAAAAAAATTTTTAAAAGCAGAAAACAAGGCCAACCAACAACAGTAAAACAACAGAGAAACTGACATAAGGTTATTCTTTTTTTAAAAAAAATTGCTCAACACACAAAAAATATACAATTTGAGAAGTCTACAACTCTTAATTCCATGAAATAAAGGCCATTTCTAATACCAAAAGGGTAAAAGAAAAAAAAAAAAGGTTACTTCAAAAAAGAACTAATTTTTTAATGGATTAACGTTACCTAATGAAAAATTACACTTTTGGAGTCCCTTCTCTTTTGTTTTTCTTTCTTTTTTTTTTCATTGACCAAGTTTTACCACTGACGAAGTTTGAAGAAACACTGATCATAAACCCTCTTCTGCCTGTAACTAGATCAGATTTAAAAGATACCGAAGAGGAAAAGATTCCATCTATTTCGAAGTAATTCTGTCAAAGGAGATTCTTAGTCAATCTTTAGCAACCTTTATATTGATTCTTGTAATTTCTAAACTAAGTTTCAAGTACTAAACTGAAACCTGGTTTACTTCATTAAGTTCTCAGTGGAGAAGAAGTAACTTTTACCATTCTCCATATAATAATAAGTGTAACTCTTTACACAGTATTAAACTCTCCTCAGTCTCAGCTGCTTTAGTCCTCATAGCTGTTTCTCCCAGATTCAATTTTCCATTCATTCTTCCTCTTGGCACAGGGAGGTTCTGGGTGCTGGGTGTGCAGTGAGAAAAGCATTCATACTGTGCACTCAAACATGTCTTGTGCAAACAGGACTGGGATTAAGTGCTACTCCTATAACCCAGTGAGAAAGGGATGAAAGACAGCATTCCAACCTGTGTGAACTGTAAGAGATCTGGGAGACCTGACTGGGAGAGTTGAAGGCCTTTCTCAAGGCACAAAGGACAGACGCCGTGAGTGGCGCTGGAGAGTGCAAGCCAGAGCTCGGGGGTCAGACTGCCCAGATCCCCAGTTTCTCGTTTTATGTGCTTGGGACTCCACCACTCCGACTCTGGTTCTGTAACTGTAAAATGTGTATAATAACACAATTCTTCAACTGCATTGTTTTGAGAAATAATAATTAAATGGGTTCAGGAAATGTGTGGCATAGGCCTCTTGGCACAGAAAACAGCACCCATGCCTTCCATTGGGTTTTATTAACCTACTACCTCATATAGTAATTTTATTTTTTATTTTCTTAAACTGAAGTAGAGTTGACACACAGTGTTACATTAGCTTCAGGTGTACAAGAGTGATTTGACAAGCCTATACGTTACCTTGTGTCACAGTGTAGCTACCATCGTAACACAAATTTTAGCAGTGTTTAAGAAATAGCAATTGGCGGGCGCCTGGGTGGCTCAGTCGGTTAAGCGTCCGACTTCAACTCAGGTCATGATCTCGCGGTCCGTGAGTTCAAGCCCCGCGTCAGGCTCTCTGCTGACAGCTCAGAGCCTGGAGCCTGTTTCCAATTCTGTGTCTCCCTCTCTCTCTGACCCTCCCCCGTTCATGCTCTGTCTCTCTCTGTCTCAAAAATAAAAAAAAATTAAAAAAAAGAAATAGCAATTGGCCACTTTGCTATTAGACTACTGGTATTGGTATATCTATACTTGTATCAAACTACTAGACTTCTATGTTGACCACACTATCTTGCTTCCGAATAGCGGTTTAATTATCACCAAAGCAGCACTGGAAAATTACAGCCCTATCCTATGTCTTTGACCAAGAACACAGGCATTTCTGTTTGAACCCATCTTGAAGCTGGCTGCAGCATCAGGCAGCCAGGCTTGGTCAGCTATAAAAAGAGACGTCAATGGTGTGAGCTGCAGGTGAACTGAGTGCTAATTCAAGGTTGGTAAATAGGTGGTGGTATAAAGGTCCCCTAGATTTCCTAAATTTTACTCATATCAAAAACTGAAACTTTTTACCTAACACACCTGGATATTCAGAGAAAATGTTGTTACAAAATGCAAATAAGCAGGATTCAATTCATTCCCTCACATGACCGCCTGCTACCTCCAAGGCATCCTTCTCCACTGAGCACCAGCACGCAGGCCTCTGGCACAGCCCTTGTGCTCTAGGAAACGCACCCTAGGACCTCACGTCACAGTGCAGTTGGCTTCGACACCTGAACACTGTGGCCCTAAAGTTCGTTCTAGGGGACCTTAGCATGTCATAGTCCCACGCTATCCTGCCTGGAGTGCGTTAACACCAGTGAGGGTGCTTGAAAGTGTGCACCGACCCACGCCTGTATTTGAATCAAAAATCACTGAAGATGTGCCATATCCTTGTTAAAATGAAGATGGTGTGTGTGTCAGTGTGTGTGTGTGTGTGTGTGTGTGTACACACGTGAGCACCAAGGCAGTGTTTGTGGCCCTAGGTTGGTATCACAAGTGAGGCAGGGCACAGTCATATTACAAAAACTGCCATCTGACTTCTCATCTATAAGCTGTGGAAAAAAAAAGTTTATATTCACATATAACACAAATTAAGGTTTTCAGAGCTTGGTAGGTTCAAGTTAAAGAGGCTAAATAAAAAAGGCAATAAAACAAATAACAAGTTTCACTTTCAGAGCAACAAGCGTAGCTCAGGGTAGGGGTTGCTTTTGCTTGAAAGCAAATACAACTTACTAGATGTGTGACCTTCAGCAAGGTAACTGTCCGTGTTAGGAAAAATGGAAATTTTGGTCTCACAGTCTCAAGGCATTGTAGGTACCGTGCTTAGCATAGCACTTGGCAAATAGTAGACATTCAATTAAAAGGAACTGCTGTTGTTATTATTATTATTGTTATTATTATTTATACCCCTCACCCCACCTGGGATGTTTGCATTTTAAAATTGAGCTGTTGGACAATGAATATGTTAATTCAATGGAAAGAACCTCCAGTGATACAATTTCTAATTCTCTGGTATGGAATTAAAGGAGATGCACAAATTTGTGTGGAATATGCTTTAAGTAGAAGTGAATAAAAATGAGGATGACTGTAGGTCTAGGATGTACAACTGTAACAGTGTGCATGTGTATGTGTGTGTGTGTGTGTGTGCATAAATTCTGCTGTAAATGACCACGCAAATGTGGAAATTAACATAGCAAATTCTCTGCTTCTGCTCATCTGATCCCTCACTTAGAATTTTTCTGCTCTTTAAGTGATGAAATTATATATGTTTTCCTCCCACTCCCTCTTCAACATCTCCCTGTCCTTTAAAAAAAAAAAACTTTTTAAATGTTTGTTTATTTTTGAAGGAGAGAGACAGAGTGTGAGTGGGGGGGAGGGGCAGAGAGAGAGGGAGACACAGCATGTGAAGCAGGCTCCAGGCTCTGAGCTGTCAGCACAGAGCCTAACACGGGGCTCGAACTCTCAAACCTTGAGATCATGACCTGAAACAAAGTCGATGCTTAACCACCTGAGCCACCCAGGTGGCCCCACATTTCCCTCTCCTTTGATTCCTGTAGCAGGGAGAGAGCCCATGATACCTCTTGTGTTGGTTTCCCCACTGTCTTATGCTTGAGTATGGAATTGTCCCCATTATATTCCAAATTCGAAAAGATCACTTTTATTATGTGTCTTCACCCAAAGTACAGTTGTGGGCTGAAAAGAGGTAATATTTGTTAATAATATTCCTATGGACAAAAGTCAGTATCTTCAAAAACGTAATCATTTCTGGGGCATCTGGGTGGCTCAGTTGGTTAAGTGTCCGACTTCGGCTCAAGTCATGATCTCGCGGTTTGTGAGCTCAGGCCCCGCATCGGGCTCTGTGCTGACAGCTCAGAGCCTGGAGCCTGCTTCGGATTCTGTCTCCCTCTTTCTCTACCCCTGCTCCACGCATGCTCTGTGTGTGTCTCGCTGTCTCAAAAATTAATATTTTTAAAATTAAAAAAACAACAACAAGCATTTCCAAAAAACCCTCAGAGACACAGTCAAGTGAACTTCAGAAAATAAGATGAGCAAATCAAATAACATTTTAAAAGTGACACCCTCAGTGTCCTGGAAAAGTAAGTTTCTTCATTTGCTCATCCACTGTCTTCTTTCTGTGTCATAAGGAAGAGAAAGAAAAGGGTTCAAGCTAACATGAAAGACTGAAGCCACAGGCACCACAGCAATGCCCAGTGTTAGGAGAACGCAAAGAGGGATTTCTGTCCCAGGAGAGACGGGGACGCCTGTGTCTCGTGTGTCATCAGGCTCTGGAGTCAAGGCAGGCCTGCAAGGACCTCCAGGAACAGACTCAGCGCTCTGTAATGAGTATTCCAGGGAGTCAGGCTTTCCTGGAAGAAACAAATTAGTGTGAGAAGCCAGTACTGTGCAATTTCAGTTTTAAAAATAGCCAAGTGTTGTTAAGGCTGCGATGTGCATGGGAAAAAAAAGAAAGCCCTTGTTACTATCTGCCTCGGCTTTCACATGGAAACAGAGGAGCTACACTCAAATTCTTCCCTGGCAGCTATTGCCAAGGTCATAAGGTTTGTATCACTTGGAGTCACTTTTTGGCCCTTCCAATGACAACGTTTGGGGGCATTGTGTCCCCTTTGATCAAATTGGTCTCGCAGTAAAGAACAGCCAAGTGAGGGCTCTGCCTCTTTCACTTAGGACCAGGGCTGTGCTTAGCTGTCGTCTCAGCCCTTCATTTGCATAATTGCCCTGGGAGGCTGGCAGGGACGCTCCCTGCAGCCGTGCCTCTGCTGACTGCAGAGACCCCACCTGGCACTCTAAGTTGGTGCGTCAGCATTTTAGGGAGGAATGAATGAAAAATCAATCAGGATGACTGCAGTGGTACCATGCACAACTCTAACCTAGTTTGTCCATAATCTTCAACTCTTCACCATCGACCCAAGCAGTGTTTAAGATGGTAAGTGAATCTGTAATAAATGTGCTGCTTTTACTTAATCAGGGATTTTTGTTTGTTTGTTTCTTCTTCTTCTTCTTCTTCTTCTTCTTCTTCTTCTTCTTCTTCTTCTTTAGAACAAGCAAATCCAACTTGCTTAGGAATCCACATGTAAAATGAATGACGATGTCAAGTTTCATGCAAATATTTTTCATTTGCTCCGGTTTAAGATTCAGTTTCTAATTAGACCCGGTGATACTCACGTGCAGGGCAGCTATGTCAGATGGTGGTTTTGTTAAGTAATACTTCAAATTCAGAGATCAAAATAATTTTTAAAGTCTTTTTATATCCTTGCCATATCTTTTTGTAACTAACTGTAACTCTTTATATCAAAACAATACTGATTTACATCTCTAGATTTACAATTCTGCAAAGATAGAGTTAAACACTATTTGGACTCTGGCTGCATAAGGGAAACTGGAATTGTTCAAAGCTGCAGTCTTCAGCTCCCAAAGACAGCTACAGCAACTTTCTGAACAGATTGGGTTAAATATTTTTACAGACCCATTCTATGATGATAAGGCGGTAATAAGTTGTGCAGTGCAACACTCCAAAGGGTTCCAAATCTCACAAGCCTCTTTGTATGTGATGCTCTCACAGTGAAGAAGATTCTTTGGGTTATAAAGATGATGAAGAGTCTACTTCTCCTGGTGCTGATTTCAATCTGCTGGGCCGATCATCATTCAGACAACTATACTCTAGATCATGACAGAGTTATTCACATCCAAGGTAAGAAAACGCAGGTTCTCATGAAAGTCAAATTAATTTCAAGTTACTTGGAGTTGGGGTGCTTGGTTGGTGTTTCTTAATTTTAGCTCTGCTGCATTGGCTTTTTCTTTTCCTTTCTGTTAATTGGTGAACATGCTTTTCTGGTTTTTGAACGCTATTGCATTACAGTAAAGAATTGAGGACAATTAAAGCAGAATGGCTTAGGAATGTCCAACCGCAAGGGGCTGATGCAATTTGTTCAGGGCTTTTTACTACGGTTGGTGTCTTCCAAGTAGAATGAAGGGAATAAAGTTTATTTAAATGTAAGCGAAAGGAGGGAGAAATAGGAAGTAAAACTCACAATGGAACGTCATTCTGTTCGAATAATCATTAAGAAAAACCATGTGAAAATGAAAGTGGGACAAGCTAAGGTTCAGGAAAGAGTAACTCACTTTACGACAATCTCCTCTGGCAAAGCTTTAGTTCCCATAGACCAATGTGTTGCTCCTGCATATTTTGCAGCTCAGCTGAATCCTAAGCTTGAGAGCTGTAGCAGGATTTAAGGCTGCAGTAGAATGCAGCTGTTTCCTCAGTCCCAGCTTCAGACGAGGGACATCCTGCACTAAGAAAGCCGACAGACTTATGCAATAAGAAAAAGATAGTTTGCAGCTTCTCTCTTTGCCCTTGTAGGCTGAATAATTAAAATAAGAATTATAGACTTTAACAGTTCAAACACATGAAGATATTAATTTTAGATGAGCTTGGTTTGAGGACCAGAGGTATTGTAAGTTTGCTAAGAGACACAAAACATTAAGTTACATCTTCAAGGTCAAAAGCATAGCCTCCAAAAACCGCATCCACTGTTGGAAAGTATGGTTGGTGAAGGTCAAATGCTAGTCTGGCTAGAAGTATTTTCCTGTATTATATTATGACTACACAAATCGAATTCTGAATTTGATGACGTCTAGCTATTTTAGACATCTCTCTTTCAGTTCTCTTTGCTTCCCGCAGCTTTAAGTTTTCCAATGTTGGACCATGAAAAGGAATTATATAATCATAAATTTTACTATGCAAGCTGCTGACTCAGCTGTTCCCTTGAATGTGTATAGTAGAATCCAGGCTGTCTCCCAAAGACTATACGGTATTTACACATAGAGATTTTCTAATGAGGGATAACATCCTTTAACATCTAATCACAGAATTAAATGCAGCCAAAATAGGAATACCTAGTCATTAACAATAGCAGTTTGAAGCGCTCTATAAAATAAATTCTAGCTGTGGTTTCAAGTAATTATTAAATTCCTGTGACATTATGAACTATGTACAAACCATTTAGTCTAAAGTGCACCCAGAGTATGCAAATATTATTTTTAAAACGTGTTAACATGTTAAAAATTACTCTGGGGAGTCTCTAAGACTCAAGTTATCTCAGCAAGGAAAACTTGGTTTGCTCCTGCCTTTCCAACCCATATATTCTGCTGAAATTTAGTGCAAAGGAATTTCTTACACAGGGATCGGAATTATCCAGATCATTTGCATACACTACCCAACTTTTTTAAGTGACCTGGTAGTCCCCCTCATTTTAATTGTAAATTCCTATTCTTAGAAAGTTAGTCACAGCTTTCAAGTAATAACACTCATAGGCCTATACTTTGCTTATGGAAGTTGTTACTGAAAGGTGATTTGGGACAGTATTCTGATGCTAGGTCCATAAGTCAGAATTTATTTTAAAATTGCTCTAAATATTCATCATCATTACTTTTGTTTAATAGAAAGTTTTCTTTTTCCTTTATGATTGTACTCAGATGGAACTTTCATATTTTTCAATCCTTCCAAGAAACACCTCCAGTGGTCTGCCACAATTTCCGTTGTCTTTTACAATACAAAAGTAAAGCAGACAGCAAAATAGATAATCACTGAAGTAGGCAACCTTCATTATTTGCTGAAATACTACATTATTTTCTCACATTTGGAACTGTTATTAATCAAACTTGGCCCAGAAAGGATTCAAGGGAGCTGAAATCCTTGTGAATTTTCTATGAATTTTGCAGTCATATGATTAAATTAGGAATCTAAATCTCAGATTCCTGAACTGGACTGAAGAGCAGTATATGCTTCTCTCAGGGATAGAAAATTGCTCAAGATTCATGTTACTGCAAAAATACTTCTTCTATCTCCCATTTTTCATTAAATATCGATTTTTGTATTCTAAGTTCTCCAGGCCTAAGTAACACCCAGAGGAATAATGCTCATCACCCTCAAATTCTCCTTGGCTGCAATGGTAAAGATGTTCAACACTTTAATACATCCTTGAATCTCATGCATAAGAGTTACCTAATTAATTTTCTGAAGGCTTCCTGCCAATTTTGTTTTAGAAGGTTCTATGGAGATATAGGCACAAAAAAACTTAATCTGGGTTTTTTTTTTAAAAAAGTCAGATTACTAGGAAAAAAAAAAAACAGCAAGGGTAGGTCCCTGTGCAAAGTGTTTCTAGTAAAAAGAATTTTCTGGTGATGAAAAGTCTCCCAGATTCCCATGGGGGGAAACACAGCTTTAAATAAAATTGCACGCATACTAATTTATTCTTTTTTTTCTTGAATCAATTTGGTTACACAAGAAAGCAAATGTCACTTGTTCATAAAGTCTGCTAAAAATGACCAGTCAAGATATTACATTGGCTGTCATACACTGCTCTCAATATAGGAGAGGGCCATTTCCTCAAATACTTGTACAGGAAGAGACAGTTCTCGTTAATGCCTTCTCCATAACCCTCTCAACTAATGGATTATATTCCTCATTTCATAATGTGCCTAGTCAAACAACTTCCAAATCCTTTGAAACTTGAGATCTTTGGGAAGGATTTTGTATGGAAATCCAAAATACACAGAAGCACAATTTTTTAAATATTTGGATCAAGCCCAAAAACTCTTTGTGTAGACTTTCAATGACTAGTAGAAGTTCAGAGATGATGAATATGCTTTTTAAAGTACAAGTCTTAAGACAGAAGAGAAATGTTGTGGTCCTTTTCCCATTGACCAATGTGAAAAGCAAAGCAGGTACAGTTATCCTGAACATGTAACTGTTTGACCGTATCCAGGTCAGAGAGCCAGCACTTCCTGCCTCTGGTGTTCAAGAGAAGGTCTTCTGATGGCAAATTCAAGAGTTTTACCCATTATGCCACTTACTGGCTTTAGCGCTTGGACAATTGATCTCTTCCAGTCTCAGTTATCACATCTAGGAAACTGGGCATGATCACTGATTCCAAAAAGTTTTGTGAGAATTAAATGAGGTAATACATGGAAAAGTGCTTAGTACTGAACCTGGCACACAATAAGCTCCCGCTAGATAATAGTTGTTGTCGTTGTGGTTATTACTTCCTAACCATCATGGAAAACTGGTTTTTATGGGTGGAGGGGATGGGCTAAATGGGTGATGGGGATTAAGGAAGGCACTTGTGATGAACATAAGGTGTTGTATGGAAGTGTTGAATCATTAAATTCTATACCTGAAACTAATATTGCACTGTATGATAATTAGCTGGAATTTAAATAAAAAGTTGAGGGCCGCCTGGATGGCTCACTCAGTTAAGCGCCCTGACTTCAGCTCATGCCATGATCTTGCAGTTCGTGAGTGTGAGCCCCGCATCAGGCTCTGTGCTGACAGCTCAGAGCCTGGAGCCTGCTTTGAATTCTGTGTCTCCCTGTCTCTGTCCTTCCCCAGCTTGTGCTCTGTCTCTCACTGTCTCTCAAAAATAAACAAACATTTAAAATAAATAAATAAATAAATAGTTGTGAAAAAAATAATAAAAATAATAACAGCAGCAGCAGCAACAACAACAACAACAAAACCCTGACTTTTAAATAGAAAAAGGAGCACAAATACCAGTGGAAAACCAGTGGTTATCTTTTCAAATTCATTTGTTAACAGAACCATATCATTACCTTAGCTCTCAGGGAGTAAACATTTTATAAGTTGCCTCTTTGTCCTCCTTAATTTCACAATTTAAGATTTGTTCAACATTGTTAAACATCATCTTATAATTTTTACTTTCCTATGGAAACTGAAGCTTTCCAAACATAAGTAATATTTCCCTCAACATACTTACTAGGTAAACACAGATAAGCTACTTTAAATTTTTTGAAAGAATATTAAAAGGAAAAGATAATGTGTACCAGGAACCCTTGACAGAAATGGACATTCCCACTCATTGTGGTTGGTCCTTCCATTCGCTGTGTGTCCCAAACGACTCCTCTGTTCCAGTTTAATGTGCGTTCCTTTTTGCTAACTAACGTGCCTCCCTTGCCTCATCAGACCGTGAGCTTTGTAATGCCCCAACTGTATAGTAGTGCTTGGCACATAGTAGGTGCTTAACATACGTTTGTTGAAAAACGAGTGAGTGTAATGAGATACTTCCAAATTATTGCTATCGTAATGAACATTTAAGTCCTGTGTCATCCACAGCATTTAGCATATGTGACACTTTACACTATAGGATTGCTTCCATTCTGTAATGTTGGCATAAGTTAAATCATAGTTTATAGAATTTGAGAATTCAAAAGAACTAGTGTAGATCATGTAGATCAATAGCCCATTGTACAAATGAGGAAATCAAGACTCACAGCCTTTACTTGCTTGTCCCAGGTTGCATGGCTGATGAGGGAATTGACTCTCAGCTAATGCCCTCCCTTTCTTCAAATCTGGGCTCATTTCTCACTTTCTTAATGAAATTTCTCTCTCAGCAGCATTCTGCCCCTCCTCGGACACCCCGATCTCTCTCACACCTTCTCTTCCTTTTCTCTGTAGCGCTGATTATCTACCCTACTTATTGTTTTTAACATTTATTCATTTATTTTTGATACACTCAACATGAGCAGGGGAGGGGCAGAGTGAGAGAGAGAGACAGAGAATCTGAAAAAGGCTCCAGGCTCTGAGCTGTCAGCACAGAGCCCAGTGCGGAGCTCGAACCATGAAGCAGGACACGATGCCCTGAGTCGAAGTCAGGTGCTTAAATGACTGAGCCATGCAGGCACCCCTCTACTCTACTTGTTTTTATGTAATTGTATCCATCTGTGCTTCATGTGTCCATCCACTCCACAAGGGTAGACAGGGATCTTCGTCTGATATATCCAGTCACCTGAACCACTACCTGGCACATAGTAGGTGATCAATACATGTTTGTTGAATAAATGCAAGACCAGAATCCAGGTACTTTTTCTAATCCAGCCCTATTAAGTGTTACCAAAGCCATGAGGTGTCTTTCTAGTTCGTGGAATGACAGGCAGTCGATGAGGAGGAGGATTGGGAGTGTGGTAGCAAATTTTGTTTGCTCGTATGCATGGCTCCCATACTGCACACAGCATGTTATGCTCCATGAGAGTCCACCAGAGGCAGGAGGCAGCAATCTTCCTGATGTGTGTAGGCAGCTTTGAAGAGTGTTCGATTTATGTTTGGTCACTGCAGTGCTATCCTGTTCCTTATGTAATATCTGCAGAGTTGGGATCTGGTGGTGCAGAGTGGATCACAATAGGTGGAATGAATTTAATAATGTATGATCACAAACCGTCTGCAGAGCCAAAGTTTA
This sequence comes from Prionailurus bengalensis, assembly GCF_016509475.1. NCBI lineage: Eukaryota > Metazoa > Chordata > Mammalia > Carnivora > Felidae > Prionailurus > Prionailurus bengalensis. The sequence goes on along the minus strand of NC_057343.1, from coordinate 147,692,381 downwards.
ATGTGAGAACGGGATAAGTGTTATTCCAGCTTAATTTTCTCTCTTCCACTTAAAACTCAATTGGACTCTGAGTCTGTCTTGAAAAGTTAAATTAATTCATTTTTGTAGTTTTGAGGCAGAATAATGCTTTTTGGCACAAATTTAAAATCCACAAAGATTAAGTGTATTTTCCAAGTCGCACTTACAGAAATATATATACTATTGATAATTCTATCTAGAAACTACTAGCTATAAAATATCAGCAAAGTTAACCATAAAATTATAAAACTTAGCAACATCATGAGTATTGAATGAACTTTCTGAAATCTATTAGTTTACGATAGGACATAAAGCCAAATACGATAATAAGAACCAACTACATTAAACACAGGCTTATCATTTGGTCAAACTAAGAATATGAATATAATAAATGAGCCATCAAAAGAAGGAAAATAATCATGTACTGCACACAAACGTACATGCACTTAGTGGGGCTGCTATAAGGGAATACCATAAATCGGGTGGCTTATAAATAACAGAAACTTACTTCTCACAGTTCTGGAGGCTGAGAAGTCCAAAATCATAGCACTGGAATATTTGCTGTCTGATGAGAGCTAGCTTCATGATTCACAGAACAAGGTGGAAAAGAACAAGGTAGCCCTCCTGTCTCTTTTCTATAAGGGCACTAATCCCATTCATGAGGACTCATACTCATGACCTAATCACATACTAAAGGTTCTACCTCTACAAATCATTACTCGGGGATCAGTGTTCAACATATGAAAAAAAATGTTTAAGTTTATTTATTTTGAGAGAGAGAAAGTATGAGTGGGGAGGGGCAGAGAGAGGGGGAAAGAGAGAGAATCCCAAGCAGGCTCCACACTATCAGTGTGGAGCTCGATGCAGAGCTCGAACTCATAAACTGTGAGATCATGACCTGAGCCAAAATCAAGAGTCAGATGCTTACTGCCTGAGGCACCCAGCTGTCCTTAACATAGGAATTTTGAGAGCATACAGACATTCCGTCTGTGGCAAGCACCTACTCTTACAGGCATTGGGGACAGAATGATGAACAGAACACACAGTCTTTGTCTTCATGCAGCTTTTCATCCAGTAAGAGGATGAAACAGACATTACTATGAATATAGAACTAAGGACTATGATAACTGATGGAAAAATTATGGAATGCCACAGAGAGAACACCACTACCTGCTATTACTTTTATTTAAACAGAAGCCTTCAAAAAAGTAGTTTCTTTAAATTACAGATAAAAGTCAAACATGGCAACACCTTTCTTCAACTATATAGTCCTGGATACACACACATTGTATAATTATACATATATACATATGTACTCAATGGTCATGAATAGATAAGGCAAGGGATTAAATGATTATAGATTAATATATAATTTCTATAAATTCCTTAATCTTGATTCAGAAATACGTATATTTTCATACCAACTTTGCATCTGCTAGCCCATGCCCTAGCCTTCTCTGCATTTGTGTGTCCTTTTGAGAAAATCTGCAGTCAGGCACTTGATGAACATTGTCCTCTTTCAAGCAAAGCACTGGGTTATTCTCTGAGGAAGGACAGACCATGTCCTCGGTGAGATTACCAACAAAATTATGGCAACAAAAGGTAACCAAAAAAGAACAAAGTAAGTGTTAAACAGAGGTGGAAACATGGAGAAAAGAGTAAAGAGCTACTAAACAAAAAACTCTTATTGTTTAGAACTTTGTATCCATACTCACTAAAGTTTTTATCACTTAGTAGATTTAAACTCATAAAATACATCTTAAGAATATTTCTAAACTTGTTACTGAGTAACCTAGAATGCTGATTCTATGTTATTCTATAAAGCACATTAAAGCAACACATTTTATAATATTTCCAGGTATAAAAACCTACATTTAAAAATCTCTTGGGCCCGCCTGGATGTCTCAGTCGGTTAAGTGTCTGACTTTGGCTCAGGACGTGATCTCACAGTTCGTGGGTTTGAGCCCCATGTCCAGGCTTTGGGCTGACAGCTCAGAGCCTGGAGCCTGCTTCAGATTCAGTGTCTCCCTCTCACTCTGCCCCTCCCCAGTTCTCTCTGTTTCAAAAATAAATAAACATAAAAATTTTTTTTAAATCTCTTCAGGTAGCAACAAATTCACACCAACAGCCATTGCTTTCTCTGTTCCATTCTGGGTGCTGATATGCACAAATCATGCAGGAAACCAATAATTATTTGGAAACTTTCCCAAATACTGAGAAAATCCATTTAATACAGAAACCTTTCCCTCTGGTTGCAGTTTTGCAAGAACCAATGTTGACTCAGCTAAAGCGCTGACCTATAGCTTAATGGCTTAATGTTAAAGTAATTTCAACATGCTATGTTTCTTTGACTTTACTAGATATCAAGAAAAAATAGATTTAGATTTCTTTATTGATTTGGCGCTTTATTTTAAATGTGAGGTAGAAAATTACTGTTTTAGGAGAGTCTTTTGGAATAGAAAAATCTACCAAAATGGTAAAAAGTTAAAATATTCAATTAGGGGTTATCAAACTGATAATATCCAGTGGGGATAAATCTTTGTTATGGAAATATTTTTATTTCAAAATGAAGACAATGAAAGAACAGAAATGTAAAATTTCTATAAACCTTCAGAAATATTTTGTGTATACTGTAGTAGCACTAAACATATGTGCCCTCAAAAATGTAGTCAATACAAAGGTATTTTAATCTTATTTTAATTTTAATCTTATTTAATCTTTTTTTAAATCTTTTAATCTTATTTAATTTTAATCTTATTTAAATTACATATGTTGGTTACTTGACTTTTATGCTTACTCAGTGACTAGTTACCACATGTATGAGCTCTGAGTAGTATGTTTTCACACACTTATGGATTACTCTGTGAAGTATATTGAACAACTGAAGTTAAACAAGAATTCTCCAGAACTGCCTTTTCCAACCCTGCCCACTCAGAAGGGTCAGGGACATTAAAGATAAAAACACATAAAGTCGACAGTCCATCACATATGAAATTAACAAGGCATGTTAGAACAGGAAGCATTCACTATAGTCAAGTGGGTCAGTTAGGTGAAGAAGGAAAAAAAGGAGTGTCCTACCTTGTTTCTAAAGAGGGATTATAAACTTTAAATAAGAACACCACTGAAAACCTATCCTTGAAGTATGGAGATTCCCACTTCTAGATGATTCTATTTGTAATCGTGCTTGCTTTGCCTTATTCCTGGAAAGCATTGGAAATGATGTCTGTGTATTTGGCTCAGAGTTACAGAGTTATTCACTGAATTATAGTGAAAGCACAGGTGAACAAGAGATGTGGAGGTTGGAGATAGGTAGGTTTCCTTATAAGTCACGATAGGCATTATGTAAATTTCTTATGTTCTCAGTTACAGGACTCTATTTTTTCACTATGGATTTGTGATTATCTGTGGCTAATTATGTTGGTAAGAAAAAAGAATTAACATCTTCACACAAGTTTATTTTTCCTGTTTTGTTTTTTTAAGAGTAGATGGGTAAATTTTAAAGTTTTCTTCCCTAGTGTAATGTGGGTTATGAATAATTATTACTTTCTTTTGAAAAGTATCATAAGTTATACTGATACGTTTTAAATCTCCAAAATCTGCATATAATTATTTTTAATTCTCACTTTGCTTTTTCTTTTATCACACAATCATTAACAAGGAGTCTTGTAGTGTAAAATAATGAAAAGCTGATTAGATGCTTAATACTGTACTTCCCTGAAATGTTTTCAAGGAAACAGAATACCTTATTTTAAAAGATGAATAAAGTAATGGGTTTTTGTAAACTGCCTACAATATACTAAGATTGTGAGGGGGCCTCCAGGGGGGCATGGAATGAAATGCTGTAGAGGAGAGTCAAGCAGGGTTCTGTGAGCTGAGATCTGAATAGTAAGCAGGAACCAGTCACATCAAAAGCCAGGGACAGAGCACTACAGGTAGAAAGAGTGAGAAATGAAAATTCTCTGTGATAGGACTAACATGGTGTCTTTAGGCTGGAAAGAAGCTGGAGGCACTGCAGCCTCACAGTGAAGAGGGTGTGATTTAAGATGAGTTGGAAGAGTAGGCAGGAATGAGACCACATTGCTTTGTATTTGGTCTAGAGTTCAGACTTTATTCTAAAAGCATTTGAAAGTGGTTACAAGGTTTTGAGCACGACAGTAATGTCATATGGTTTACAAATACAAAAGTCCACATTAATACTGAATTATGACGTGCCAAGTGCAAAGGTAAGATATTTAAGAAGGTCTTGAGGTACTTTAGATGAGAAACTATGGTGGTGGAGATGAACCAATTAGAAAACAAAAGAAGCAGAGATAGATATAGAGATGAAGTGAAAGAGGCACATCAAGCTCAACTTCGAGATTTTGCCTTGAACAAATGAACAGATGGTAGAGGCATAAATAAATGGAGGAAAATTGGGGGAAGAACAGGTTTGGGCAGGGGAAGAGGGACTCGAGTTGTCTATTCGGCATCCAATACATGTCCAGCAGATAGTTGGATTTATTCATTTGGTGCTCAGGGAAAATTACACTGCTAGAAAGTTTTGGAATCATCAGCACATAGTGCTATTTATAGCCATGGCTCAGCTGAGAACACCTAGAGAAGGAGGAAATGCAGGTAGAGATAAGGAGACAGCCCCGGTCTGAGCTTCGGAGGTGCTCAATACCAACAGGTAGGGGGAAAGAGGATGCAGATACCACATATTTGCTTCCCAGAGTCTGAATCCTGCTCACTGAAATGCGGTATTTTTTTTTCATGTAACTTCTTTAAAAATCTAAATTAATTGCAAACATTTTAAAATTGGAGATATTTGCATGAAAATCTTCATTTCTAGCTTCTGCTGAAAATTCCAAAGACCTGCTATTTTTCAACCTGCATTCCCGTTGGACAACATCAGCAGGAATCGGTATCCTGCTCCCCTTCAGAATGGAGCATGCGCTCACCGCAATGGCATGGTCCGTTCCACTCCCTGTTGTTCTCAGCACCTTGGTGTTCCCATCATTTCCCTCAGCCTTGCCCACCTGGGCGTTTGTGTTCAACTTACCTTTCATTTGTTTCAGCACTCAACTTAATACTTGACACATTCTAGACTATCAATTTATGATTGTTTATTAACTAAAGAAGCAAAAGATCCCTTATGCCTCCAGGGCTGACTCTGTGACAGTATTATCTTGATGTCCTGCATACTAAGTGAAGACTTTAACCATACTAGTGTATAAAACCAACAATGTCTTTTCTTCAAATTACGGATAATTTGACCTTACATTTCACCACAAAGTGGAAGTGGTCTGAGCAGAGACAAGTAGATTTGATCTCTACCCCTTTACCACATAAAGCCACATTTCCACTAATTAAAGAGTGTGTGGTTAATTACAGCCTAATGAAGATAAATGACTCATGCTAATGTTTTGGTTTCCCCATACCCTTTGAAAGAAACCTGTAGGACATTTAAAACCCTGAAAAGTATATTTTTATTAGGAATGTCATTCACCCTATTAGTGAAATATTCAAATTTTATTTTTTATTTTATTTTTCTGTAATGTATTCCTTAATCTCTTTATCACTATGATTTGGTTTAAAATAACAGTAATTAAATACTAGTTCATTATGCATAAAAGTCTTTGATAACATAAATTTAAAATCTGAAAATTGTTAACCAGAGTAGATAATGCTGAGTTGACAACGGTAGTAAGGTTATCTCTAGTCCTGGGGCCAGTTATATTGGATGAAGCAATGGCAATAATATAAGCTAATATTAACATTTAAAACCACTAACTATGTGTGATCCACAACAGAAAATGCACTACCGCAGTCATCTCGTTTAGGACTCACCACAGCACTGAATGAAGGTGGTTATCCTCACTGAAGTTGAGAAAGGTTCAAAGCTTGCCCCTGGTCATATGGTTATTAAGGGGGAAGCTGAGATTCAGACTCAGGCAGGTTAATCCTCATGTTCCTAACCCAAACAGGAACCAACTCTTGAAGACTGTTGAGTGAATTAATAGGTGAGAATGGCTCTCGTTTTATTGTATTCTGTCGATACAACTATGTTTCAGAAGAAATTAAATCACGACAAAAAAACATTTGGTCTTGGACCCTGAAGAAACTATTCTTATGAACTATTCCTATTTCTTGGAGAAATCCTGCTACCATAGTGATTCTTAAGAGGAGTTAGAGGAGTGGGGTGGAGCAGGGGACAGCTGCCAATGAATACATGCCATCCCTGTCCCCAAGTGAAGACTGTCTGGAACCCCCAGGGAAATTGAGGAGGAGGCAGGAAGAAGTTAGATTCTATAGATGTGGATAGATTTGGGTTTTTCTGAAAAGGCTTCAAGGTGGTGGTCCCAGGTGTACTCCTGTCCTGCTAAGAACTACTAGATTAAAAGAATCAAAGAAAGTTGATGAGATGTCAATTTCTCAGGAAGCAATACTTTCTAGGAAAGTCTTCTGAAAGAGCACAGGAAAGAAGCCAATGTGGAAGAGAGAAGCTGGTTTGCATACCTGGCACAATTTGGATCTCAGCAAATGTTGGTTAGTAAGAGTCACTGGGCACTTACGGTGTGCGAGGCACAAGGCTAAGTTCTAAGCGAATTACCTCATCTAACTCACACAAGAATCTAGGAAGAAGGTGGCTTGACTCCATTTTACTCAGGAGGAAACAGAATCACAGAAAGGTTAAGTAACACAATACAAGAGCCCATATGTTTAATCAAAGAATTATAACTACCAAAAACATACATGAACAAATCATGAACATGGAAAAACAAAGCCCACAAAGAACTTAGCAGATAGAGCTAAACACTCTCATCACAACTTACTTCTTCCTGCTAGAAAAACAGAGAAGAGACAGAGTATTTTTCAGGATATTAACACAGTATCAGGTTTACCTCTGAGAACAAAGATTTTTACACTGTGTTCAATGGATGGATCCCTTAGAGCTACTTGGAGGCTCCTAATACCTGTTTCAAACAGAGAAGCTCACCTTTTATCAGATATATGTGGCAAAGGTTTGTCTAATATATCCTATGGGAAGAAAAAGTTCCACTGTCCCAAGGGAAAAAAAATGGTTGTTTTTTTTTTTTTAATCAAATATTGCCATAGATCAACCTCTAGGCTCTAAAACAATGACAACATTTATCCTTATTTTTTACTATGAAACTTGGATAAGACAATAACACAGTGCACATTCATGATAAACATCACTCAAAACAATACTATATTTTGGTGTGGGCAGTTTCCCATTACAGAATCCATTTAGCTCTAAGGCAAGGAAGGAAGATGGATATGGTCAATATCTAAGAGAATGCTCCATAGCACATCACATCAGATAATGCAGATCTTGACAGAAAGGACACGTGCCGTTTAAGGACATCGGGAAGCCACAGTTCTAGGTAATTTGGTTCAGCTGCAGATTGATAGGAGCTAGCAGGGCACAGACTATACAGTAGTTGGAAACAAAGTGGGCCCTGGCAGGAGGTCAGGGCCAATGTGGGGAGAAGTGTATTCTTATAGTGTGTGAGTCCAAATGGCAGGGTCACAGATGGTCACAAACAGCTGTAATCACTTTACAGCAAAGAGTAGACCTCACTTCCCAGATTTCTAGCATTGGACTTACCCTTTATAGTCAAAACTAGACAACAATCAGGACCTTTGTCAATGGCTTGGGAATAGGGAAAATGAAGTAAAACTTTCACGCTTCGAAGACATATTTAAAGGTAACATTTTTATTAACAGACGCATAGGTCTACAAAAATATACTCCTGCAATCACACAATATACTGTAGTTGTGGCTACCATCTTCCTGTGCATCTCTCCAGAGATAATTTTGGCAAAGCTTTGCATTTACTTGTCAATTAAATTTCCCCGACTATTTTGTTTATTTTTGTATCATTCTATTTAGTGTGGGCATGGGTTATATATTTGCACAGTTCCAAATTTTTTAAATATATGTAAGTGTACACAATGAAAATCTCTCAAGGTTTCTCTCCCAAATATCCACCTTACCTTCCCACAGGCTACCAAAGTTATTAGCTGCTTGTGTTTCTTATAAATCCTTTCAGATACAGTTTAAGGAAATAGAACTATTTCTTTTGAATTTAAGTAAATGGCAAGAAACACACATACCTTTATGTATCTTCAGGTCAGACTTTATTTTTTTTAATGCTTATTTATTTTTGAGAGAGAGAGAGAGAGAGAGAGCGAGCAGGGGAGGGCCAGAGAAAGAGGGAGACACAGAATACAAAGCAGGCTCCAGGCCCTGAGCTGTGAGCACAGAACCCGTCGCGGGGCTCAAACCCACAAACCATGAGATCATGACCTGAGCTGAAGTCAGACACTTAACCAACTGAGTCAGCCAGGTGCACCAGGTCAGACTTCAAACTCCAGATGAAAGCAAAGATGGGCTACAGACAAATCCAAGAAGGTCTCAAACCCAGATCGGCTAGTTGAGGACAGGGCAAGAATGGATCATTAGAGCCTGTCCTCTGGCCTTTTCAGGTTGGCTTTTCCTGAAATGCTGAGTCCCGGAGGAGAGGCTCAGCACCCTTTGCATTTAGGAATAGCTGGTGAAGAAACTGAAGCTCTGTCTCTGACAAATTAAAAGCAACCATCCCTTGGAAAGGACACTGAAGGCTGTCTGGGGACCGAGGGGGGCAGCCAAGACAGCAGAAAGGGCCCTCATAAAAGTTTTTGATGCACAGCTGACTAGATACAACAGAATCATAGCCAAACAATGGGAGGCTCTGACTCCTGGCGAGCAACTTTAGGAAAAAACTAGAGTCATTCCAGTTTGAAGGAAACAAAATATTCTCAGCTAAATGAGTAAGATGCTCCTTACTTTTTTCCGAAATTATGCATGCTACTCAAATGTAATGTGTGAGGTACAGTGAGAAACCAAGATCTCAATTACGTATTCTGCTTAAATATTGGGCTCTTAACAGGTATCTTTAATTGTGTCTGTAAAATGTGTTTATCTTGGAGCTACATCAGGATATAAATCAAACCCCATCACACCCACGTCTCACTGCCATAGCCGGCTGAGGCACTAGGCAGCACCAGCCCGTGGCGGTCCTAGACCCTTGTTGCCGCCAGGCACTACATGATGCTGGAGTAACAATGTTAACAAGGCATGGCCTAGAGAGACAGAGTGGTCATTTGCAGCAGATTATGCTAAGCACAGCCATGAAGACAGAAACCCATCTCAGTTGCTCATTCTCCAACAGGTTTGGCTTATATATGGTATTTTCACCGTAAGCGTCTTCACCACAAGCATTTTTGCTGCAGATATTTTCATGGCCTAACTAACTGGCAGTAAGACCACTGTGCCATAAAAAACTACAAAAAAATTTTTTAAAGGCACATTCATTTAAAAGGGCATAATGAGGGGTGCCTGGGTAGCTCAGGTGGTTAAGCATCCAACTCTTGATTTCAGGTCAGGTCATGATCTCATGGTTGGTGAGTTCGAGCCCCACATCAGGTTCTGAGCTGCCAGTGTGGAGTCTGCTTGGGATTCTCTCTGTTGCTACCCTGCGTGTGCTCTCGCTCTCTCTCGCTCTCTCTCTCAAAATAAAAAAATAACAAACTTTTAAAAAGGGCATAATTAAATATGAAATAGGAATAACAAAATTAAAAAGACTTTATTACGAAATACTAAATACTTGAATACATTTAAAATGTGTGTATAGTCATGGCAATACGAACAAAGAACTGATTTTGTTTTGTGGATGGTTCCTAAACACTTGTCTCCAAAGTCTTTCATTCATAGTATTAGGACTTTTTTTTTTTCCCTGTTGATTCAACTCCTTGTTCAGCATCTCGCTTCTTCTTTCTTCTCTACAATCTCGTCCTTCATTAAGAGACTTAACAGTTTCCAAATATGAGGATGCACATCTGTAACTGAGCTTTGTATCACAATAGAAAAGCCTGTTATGTTGTTGTTTGTTCTTGGCATATTGTCACCTGTCCCTTTGAGACATTCCAAAGCTCAATGGGAAACATGGGTTCAAACTCTGTGTCACTGTACGAAGGCTAAAATTTATGTAACATAAAATGGGAGTACTGCATCAACGAACAAATAAAACCAAACTGTCAACCAGTTGATGAAACCAACAAACTACCAAACCAAAAGTGCAACCAGTTGTTTTTTCTTTAATCTTTTATGGCAAAAGTGCCATTACCATTTATTCATGCAGCTGAATATTTGTAGCAAAAATACTTCCAGCAAGGATGCTCATGGTGAAACTACCTAGAACCAGTCTGTGTGCCCTAAGGAAACTAACACCTTCCACAGTGTTAGTCTCACAGATCCAAACCAGCCAAGTGGTGACAAATGTCACAAAAATAAGGAACCATTTTTAAAACCTGTGCAATTTTCTCAAATGACTCATCGTGGAGCTGACAATTGAATTTTTGCCTCCCAGTTTGGAATGCCAGGGAGGAATTAGCTTTTTCTTTGAAGTGATAAAAATTTTTAGAAATACTGGTGGTGGTGGTTACACAACACTGTGAAAGTAATTGATGCCAATGAAATGTATACTTAAAAATGGTTGAAGTGGCAAATTTTATGTACATTTTACCACAATAAAAAGAATTCAAATGATGTTGGTGGAGTTTTTTCTTGGGAGAAGAGTATTCTTAATGTCCTTGTTTAGCCATCTTATATATGTTCCCCAGTTTTATTGTTTTATTTTTTTTTATATTAATCTAAGAAATCCTCAAGTCTTGAGGCTACTTCATCTGTGTACCCTATTGAGAAAGTAACCAATACTAACACTGGTTATTTTGCAGAATCTGCAATTCACTTTTAAAAGACAGACTTTAAGGGGTGCCTGGGCTCAGTAGGATAAGCAGGCAACTTCGGCCTAAGTCATGATCTCAGGGTGAGTTCGAGCCCCACGTCGGGCTCTGTGCTGACAGCTCAGAGCCTGGAGCCTGCTTCGGATTCTGTGTCTCCCTCTCTCTCTGCCCCTCCCCAGCTCACACTGTGTTCTCTCTGTCTCTGAAAAATGAATCAACGTGAAAAAAAAATTTTTACAAGGCAAACTTCGGTTTGTAACACCTTCTCTTTTTTCCTGTTACATACATTTCTTTGGCAATGAACTGCTAAATAATAATAATAATAATGACACTTTTAAAGGAACGAAAAACAATGGGTAATAGTCCAATACCATATTTCTAAATTGTTTTTCTGCAACTAATTGCTTTTGTCCTATTGTTTAAAAGACTTCATATAAATTACACAGCAATGCAAAGATCTGTTGTTTGGTCATGCCGATGCTTTCATAATTTGGTGAAACTGAATGATGTCCTCTAGATTTCACAGCAGAATCTGTAAAATAATAATGAGAGCCTGCTGTTTCCCCTGGAGACAACTGTGGTCTTTGAAGGGTATCAGATCTGTCAAGTCACTGTCTTGGACACTAATAGAAATAGGAAATTTCTGTTACTTACAAATTAAACTTTAAAAAAAAATCCAGTCCTTCCAAAATGAGCATATGTATGTTGCCCAGTTTTATTCTTTCAGACTTTTTATTAAAAAAAAAAAGGAAACCAAGCAATTCTCATTCTGATGATCAAAGTTTATTTTTATCCCTTGCTTTTTATTTGCTTTGCAACTGCCTACTTATCAAACAGGCTGATTTAAACATTAATTTCAAGGCACTTAGGTATTTGCATCCAATGATGAGATTCAAGACTTACCCTAGACAAGATGGGTGCAAAGTTTGTCATGCGCACACTCGATTCCCTTTTCTGTTCTTTGTATCTGCCTTCTCCCCTCTCTAGCTGATGTTTCCTGGCTGACCCCTAACATGATTGCCTGTCACGAGGAGCCTGGCAAGAATCTTAAACTGAATGTTCTCATGAGGCAGACCAGTCAGTCAAACACCCTGAGCTCCTGACTCACTGGCCAGTGCTCCTTCCTACATTTCACTTGTTCTGCAACAGATCACTCTCACCAACGATCCTCAGTGCTGTATCATGTGCAGTGTCAATCTTCTAAAAACAAGCAAACAAACAAAAAACCATTGTTCTCAATGCCAGGCTGGGGGTGTAGGCTAATGAACACTGATGGCCCTCAGTCACCCAATGTGTTACATATTGCACATCTTTCTTAGAGTTCTTTGAATTTCAGCCACAGACTTGTGGCATTGATTACCACAACACCCCAACCTCCCTTCCCAAAAAACAAGAATGGTAGAATTTTATACATTCTGGCAGCCTTGTTAGAAAAATTATTTTGTGGAAAATCAGTGGATTTTTGGTGACTGTTCAATTCTCAATATTATACCACATGAATCATCACCTACTCACAATGTTGGATTACAAACAAATAGTACCTTAAAAAAATCAGAAACCTGTAATTCTAAAATACTACGAGATGATGTGCAGGTAACCACAGGAAAAAAAAATTAAAAGTCTCAGTCCCTTGTACAAGGGTTTTGATCTTTGCTTGAACTCTTTAATTTATGAAACACTCAGACCTTGTATTCATTCTGGAACACCTTATGATTATGTAAAACCGCACAATAATTTCTACATCTCCTTTATGACACAAGTGGCATTTTATGTATTTGTCACCCCACATGGTTCATAACTTTATAAGTAAGTAGAACTGTGGAAGGTTAATATATGCCAAAATTAGGCTCAATATCAGGCAATACCATATTTGAGAAATACTGTGCAAAATCTATGCAGTAGGAAGAGTTAGCAGTGAGTGCACGCTTACTTTTGGTCAGACATAATTCTAAGAATACTTAATAATATCCCCTATCCCTGTGTATGTGGACATTGGTTTTAACTTTAAAGTGAAAGCCTTCAAAGAATCATGAGACTACAACCTCCTGGAGCAGGTGTCCTTCCAGGAACTAGGTAGGAGATATTCCCTACACCCTTCAGGCTCTACTGAGCAGTCGACAGCACTTTCCTCCTCCCAGAAAGAAGATACTTGGATGCACTCATTAGGGATGTTGTAGGGGGAAAAATTACACGTAGGGTAGAGTTGGGTAGATTTACCATTCATCCCTTATGATTCTATGATCCTAAATAAAAAGATAAAGAATAAAATCTAAAGGAAATGCTTAATGAGCTGGATTTATGATTCATTTTAATTAAGCCATTATCCTTAATTTATTATCTATTCCAAGTGGAGGCATTAATGGCTTAAACTTTTCAGTTTCTGAGCATTGGGCTGACTTCTAAATGAAATATATTCATTTTAAAATACTCATTGCTATATGATAAAAATAAAACTACCATCTCTATTCCTCACGCTTTTTATTTTAAAATCTGAATCCTGTGTATGCCATTAAATAAGTAAGGCATGGATCTGTCCAGAGGTGAGTGGGTACTCTTCCTGACCTGTATATGTTAAATGACTGATGGCCAAGGTTTGTTCACTACCTGCTGCCGCAGGCAGGAAGAGTTGCAGAACTTCGTGAAAGGTAGCTTTTGGCAAGCTTCGAAAGCTGTGTGGAGATGAGAAGGCGTGTGTGTCCTAGAGTTTTTCAATTGCTTTCTCATTTTCAAATGTTGCACGTCCTCAAGAGACCTTGTCAAGGTCAAAGAGCACAATGAGCTAACCAGGGGAAACCCCAGAGAAAGCCAAGATGTGAAAATAACAGCTGGCTCCCTAGAGAACAGGAGCCTTGCTGGTTTGGCAGGCTTGGACTCTTGCGGTGCTCTCTGGAAGGCTCTCTTGCTCTTGGGGGAGGGAGGAGGGAAACCACAGGGCAAGAAGAAGAAAGGTGGGAGCGATAAGATAAACTATAAAACAAAATGTAGCAGAAAGCAAAGACAAGAAGTAGAAGGAGATTTTAAGGGTACAAAAGAACCAGTAATTTTTTGGTTAATCAGAAAATAACATGTAACTTTGGATATACTTTTAACATTCAAGTTTTGAGGGATATATTTCAAAACCTGAATCTCTTTAAAGCATTGGCTGAAAGTACCTTTCCGATGTCTAGTCTTCGTATGAAAATAAAATATATACATACTGCTTGAAATGCTCCAGAATGTCATATTACAAATGTATATGTGAATAAAAGCCACATATGTGAGGATATTCCAAGTTCTTTGCCCAGAACAGTGCAATGAAAACTGATCATGTAGTTTTATATTCTTCCCATAAATAAAATAGAGATTTATTATATCAGAAATCTTAGGTGTTTTGTTTGAAATCTTGAGATGTTTTGGTTTATATTGATGAAATTAGTCATGGAACTATGCCATTTCTCTTGGTCTTGTTTCTACATTTTTGATATTGAAATGTAGAGAAAAGTAAATGGAATTTGCTATTAAATTATCAAATTTTGATGACTGTGGAGTTTTCTATTCAATACTTCTCAATTAGTATAATTAACACCCTTCTTTTTTTCAGTGGTTTCAAATGCATGACTCCCTTATAGATGCCCTCTAGGTATTAGAGGAACCTTTCTATGTGCTTCAAAAAAGATTGTGTTCAAGAATGCAGAGAAGCTTTGTCAGATACCCTGTATAGATATATAGATAGCATATTTCATTTTATTTTTTTTTAAAGTCTACAAGCATTTTAATGGTCTTTTCTTTTCTTTCTTTCTTTCTTTCTTTTTTTTTTTAATAGCAGAAAATGGCCCCCGTCTACTCGTAGAAGCAGAACAAACCAAGGTGTTCTCACATAGAGGTGGCAATGTTACACTGCCATGTAAATTTTATCGAGACCCTACAGCATTTGGCTCAGGAACCCACAAAATCCGAATCAAGTGGACCAAGCTAACTTCAGATTACCTCAAGGAAGTGGACGTTTTTGTTTCCATGGGATATCACAAGAAAGCCTATGCAGGCTACCAGGGCAGAGTGTTTCTGAAGGGAGGCAGTGATAATGATGCTTCTCTGGTGATCGCAGACCTCACCCTGGAGGATTATGGGAGATATAAGTGTGAGGTGATTGAAGGATTAGAAGATGATACTGCTGTGGTAGCATTAGATTTGCAAGGTAGGTACCTATAAATCATGTTAAGCTTGGAAATGATAATTAATCATTTTTCATGATGAGTAACGTCTAGTGGTTACCACAGTGATAATGTGAGAACTCAAAAGCCCATGAATGGAATGCTTCTGCTCTTTTGTGTTTTGCAGTCTGTCACTGATTCCAGCTTTCATGTTTGAAATGTACACACAATGGTTAGACGTAAAAGTGAAGCTATTTGCCAGTAGGAGAAACGTGCGGTGGAACTGAATTAACAATACTTGGAAACTGCCTTATGCTATTCAAAATTTAAATCTCATTACATAGTTATTGAGAAATTCAGATTGAATGCATTTTTATTATGCTTCTAAAATTATCTCAGTTTCAAATAATGCCAACTTTTGTGAAGGACATCTGCTAGCTAAAATACATGTAATTGCAATCTATCAACTAACTGAAAACTTAATTTAACAAAAAAGTGCCCTCCAGATTTACTTAAATAAATAAGTAAAGAAGTAAACATTTTTAATGGTCCAGACTCCTTTAGACACCAAATACCACATACTCAAGGCATTCTGGAGGAATTTTATTTCTTAAATAGGCAATCTTTTCAGAAGTTTTAAAAACCAAAATGTGAAGAATGCTAAACAATAAAAAGTGTGCTCGCCATCCCACCTCCCCTCTGCCCAAAGCCCACCGTCTATATGCCCCACTAACAGGGAAACTCCTCTCTGTTTCTCATATCTCAAAATATCTCATATTCATGAATTTCAGTGTTTCTTTACACTGAAGGATGACTAATGGCTATATTGTTGGAATACTTCCTTCCTTAGGCACATAAACTATAGGTATATGTTTGTCAGAAGCTCCTTTCACATCCTAGGACAGATTTGTGCCTTTTCCACACGTGTGTTGGTTCATTAACACATC
Organism: Prionailurus bengalensis; assembly: GCF_016509475.1. Classification (NCBI taxonomy): domain Eukaryota; kingdom Metazoa; phylum Chordata; class Mammalia; order Carnivora; family Felidae; genus Prionailurus; species Prionailurus bengalensis. Next base: position 147,676,495 of record NC_057343.1, on the reverse strand, counting down.
ACTGAAGATGTGACCTTCTGAATCCCGTAGAATCCCATCACATGTATGGAGATTTATTAGCTTTATGTATCTAATAAATTGCACAGTATCATAAAGTACATTTTTGTGACCTTCTCTTGTGTGTTTTAGTTGTACTTCTTGGCTCCTGATTATATGTCACCTTGTACTTTCAGTTTTTATTGATTTACATTAATATCCATAAACATTAGCATTATTCAAGATAAAACAAGTGATTGGCTTAGAGAAGACTGTTAACCATCAAATATGAATTGACAGCCAATTTCTTTTATCAAAGGGGCATCAGACAGTGGACGGAGCCTTGAGCTAGTAGTCCCAAGACTCTTAGGTTAGTCCCAGCTCTGCCAGTATGAGTTTTATAACTGGGGAAAGTTATTTATACTTACTGTACCTGGCTTCCTTTTCTACAAATAATAGGTTGAACTGTTACTACCCATCGAGTTACTTTTTCTTCTAAAATTCTATTTCTATACCATGTATTTCCTAAACCCAAGTAATTCACATACCATATTTACTGTCTCCCCACATTTATTTTAAAATGAAATTTTAAGTGAATAGAAACCCATATAACTCACCAGAAATAGAAGGACACCATAAAAATAAATACAACTAATATAAGATACTTCTATCTTCCACCTGGATACCTGCGTGCTAATAGCTTTGAGCATGAAACCTGCTTTACCCTTGTCTGAAAAGGAGATTCATGTGTTAGAGGATGAGGCACTCTAAGGTCAAGCTGAGACTGTATTCAAGACATAATTAAAGGTGCTGAAAAGGAACTATAAGAAGAATAATTTTTTCCTGCCTAGGCCCTGCACCATCCCAAATCATCATGCTTTCCGCCCTATTGGAACACTTCCATACCATATAACCCATAAGCATACGGGCCAAGTAAATGTGTCCAAGAAACCAATTTAACTGATAAATATTTTTCCAAGGACTGTTTTGGTGCCAGGAGATATAAAGATTTCCAAGTCTTGGTTCTTTTAATTCAAAAGTCTTACAGGCCATTAAAGATCCCAATATACTTTACAAAGTAAGTATTTTAAAATAAGGCAGAAGTTATAATTTTGTAGGTCAACTACACTTCAGTTAAAATAAATAAATGAAATCAGGTAGAATTTGGTAAAGTGGGTACAAACCAGTTGCTATAATCGTGCTCACTATGTATTTTGCCCACTTGCAGTAATCCCACTTGAGAGACGAGACCTAGGGAAAACTCCTGTTCTAAGGTAACATGGCCAGTGGTAAGAGCTAGAATTAGAATTTGATACCAAGACATTGGAAGAAGCCTATGCCTTTATCCACTATGATCCAGGGATTCACAGGAAGGAGAAATTCTCTGTTGGAGAGAAGACCAGAGGCTTCAAAAAGACAGCAGTCTTTGGCAGCTCCCAGCGTGAGAGGATTCCTAAAGGTCCCAGAGTTATTTGGGGGATAACCGACAAACTATCTTTTGGTCATACTGCATTAATTGGTGTACTCATGGTAGCTGTTAAAATTCCCCTCACTGCAGGTAGTGTTTTTCCATCTTTCTTGTGTGCTGCAGAAAGGGTAGGAGCCATCAGTAACCAGCGGACCTGCCTTGAAAAAGCTAACATTTTAACATTTAGTCTCATATACATGAATCCATTTCCAAACAAGTGAAGAAAATACAAATCTTCAAAGAATAAGATCAGAGTTCTATCTTGTACCTTCTGCCTCCTCTCCTAAGCTGTGATGTTTTCACAGCACCTTACACAGCTTTCCATTTAGCTCTCATCACATTTTGTCTTGTAAATATTTGTAAACTTTCTTGTCTCCACTTGCTAACTACAATCTACTTGAGGGCAATCAAGTGCCAAGAATAAAATTAGTGCTCAGTAAATAGTTTACAAATGATTGAATGTTAGATAAAATGCGTTTAAACTTTTAAATACAGAACAAAAAAAAAAAAATGCCTGCCATGCAGGGGCCATGGAAAGTAGGAAGCAACACTTGATTTGGACCACGAAAGATGAAAGGGTCCTTCCAAAGGGTAGAGAGTGTGAAAAAGCAAGGGAGAGGGCATTGTGGGTATGAGAGAGAAACTCCTGAAAGGTAAACATGTGAACACCAGATGCCATAGACAGTCGGCATCCACCTGGACTGGTTTAGGGCTCTAAGCTCAATAATAGGGTGGGATACAAATTTTTATAATAGCCAATTTCAAATATTTGGAAAAGTAGAAAGACTGACCCCCCATATACTATTGTCCAGCTTCAGAAATTATGATAATGGCATCTCATTTTATCTTGTTTTATATAACCCTATTTCTACTGAATCTTTTTCAAGAAAAACTCAGAAAGCATATTATTTTATCTATACCTGCTGCAAGAAGAGATAAGGACACATATTTTAAAATGCAATTGCACACAAAAAATTTAAGCTAACCCTTGGAGAATAAAATTTCAGGAGCTTGCTTGCTGCCTGAAAGTGACTTGATAGTTTCCACATAGTCTGGGATAGAGGAGCAAGGTGTGTTTTAAAGGCTCAAATAAACTGCATGTGCAAACGCAAGCTTGCAGTTATCACTTACTAGCTCCACCCCAGTTTTTGACTTTTTTTCATTATCATTTACATTCTTAATGTGACCATCTACCAATCAGGCAGCTTTCACTCAAGCTCCTTGTCAATGTTCTCATGTGCATAAATAAGAGCACCAAAAACTAATATCATTTTAAATGTCATGACTATGCTGCCTTTTCAACTGTAATTGTAACAACGTCTTAAATTATATTGGCCCTTTATTAGAGACTAAATGCTATGTTCTCCAAAGAATTTTTCTAATTAGGAAAAAATCGTTCTTCTTCAAGATGTCCAAATTAGATGCTTTGTATTTATGTTCCAAGATTTTATTCTGTCTTGGATTCAAATTGCGTATCAAATCATGAGCTGTCTTCAGTAACAGGCACAACCCAAACCTGTATCCTAGAGAACCGAGTACAGTGCCTTGCTCTTAGTTGTGACTTATGAACTTTTTGAATCACACTGATAAAAAAAAATTATACATTTTTTTGAGAGACTGAACTACATATAAATTGGAGTTAGCCGTGCAAACAATTTCTTCATATAGAATCTTGGGTAGGGTAACACCCTCTGATTACTCCCGATTACCCACCATGCCCAAAACAGCACCCAACAAGAGAATAGCCTCATGTCAATATAATGAAGAAATTCATGTCACCAGAAATTAATGAATAGCTGGGTCTGCAGAAATCATATCAGCAATCAACACATATATAAATAAAGATACGAAAAAGAACATGATGTTTGTGCTTCCGACCTTCCACTGTATTGGTTTTCCACTGGTGACAACAGCTCCAAATATACAAAAATATAGTATGAGAACTTTTACAAATAGAAAAATAATTTCAGATATGTATGTGTACAGGATGTGTACAGAACTAATAGGCACTGAAGACAGTAAAATTATACTCCATGATTTCTGTCTTTTTTTTTTTTAATTTTTTTTTTTCAACGTTTATTTATTTTTGGGACAGAGAGAGACAGAGCATGAACGGGGGAGGGGCAGAGAGAGAGGGAGACACAGAATCGGAAACAGGCTCCAGGCTCTGAGCCATCAGCCCCGAGCCTGACGCGGGGCTCGAACTCCGGGACCGCGAGATCGTGACCTGGCGGAAGTCGGACGCTTAACCGACTGCGCCACCCAGGTGCCCCTCTGTCTTTTTATTACTAAATATATTTACTTTATAAAGTTACTGAAATTTACATTAGCTTTCATATGGGCCATGGTATGAACATCTTATGTGTCTAACAAATTGTTATTTGCCAACAACTAGGGTGAATTGGACTGCAAAATTATAAATATTAAGGAATGTGTTTTCAAAACACACTTCAACAACTGAACTTCTCACGTCATTTGATATTATTCTTTTCCATACAATATATCATTCTTATTAATCTCCTTTGTCATGATAGATACCAGCCCTTCATGGCAAAAGATATGGTTTTTGATAACATTTTGACATATAACTATAAAATAATCATACGTGGAAAATAATCACACACCCTTGGTGTCACCTGTGTAAGTGTAACTTTTCTTATTTTTGTAATGCTGGATGAAAGCAATAACCATTTGCTCCAGAATTCAGCTGTAGGAATTACACATTTTTCCACAGAGCCAAGGTTTCTGCAATTATAGTCTTAGATATTAAAATATTAACTCGATGGAAGCAAAACAAGTAAATAAATAAAATGCTAACAAACATGTAGTTTAAGAAATGCCCCTGCTTGTAAGAATCAAGATTATTGAAATGTGTGCACCCAATGTGCTCAATACAGTGAAACTTCTACCACTTTGGCTAACACATAGAAAATGACCCTTATTTCCCTGGAATGTATTATTTCCATAATCATCAAACATTAAAATTCAAGTAAATCTTTTGAATTGGTATAACAATAAGTTGACCAATTATTCCTACAATTAAAAAATAATAAAGTTGTCATATAGGGTTTCACTTTGATTTTAAGAAGGGGTTGCATGAAGTTATGTTAAATTTGAAAAGAACTTAAATAAAAATACAGTACACTAAATTTGGAGCTGAATCAATTGTGTTTCAGTAACATTCAATTGTTAATCAAGAATAACCACTAAAGAAAATTTTTTCCTAATGTCCATGATAGTCCACCAAATATACCACAGTGAGTTTAAACCAGAAAGGTTGTCTAGGTCTTTAAAATTATTACAAATTAAAATATCCTACATTCTCCACTATTTCCATCTTGAGACATCTGGGAAACGAAATCCAACCCAAATGGTTTCTTTCTCCAGATTGAAACACTTTGAGATTTTCCTTTCACTTGGGGTCTAGCTGCCAAGGAAATCTCTACTGGATAAATTAATTATTTCTCTTTTCATTGGCATTGCTGGAGTTCTGAGCAAAGAGGACGAAAGGCATGAGGGACAGGCAGGGCTACAGCAGATCCTTCCAGCACTAACTGGGGTTCTTAGCTGGATGCCTGGAAATAGGTCTTCTTAGATAGAACCATCTCAGACTCCCCTCCACCCCCATCACTGCAGGGGGCAGTGGTAACTGACAGAGTCTTTTCCTCCTTCCTTTTGGCTCTGATTCAGCTTACAGATCCCTCAGCCAAGAACCTGAGAAGGCAGGATGAGATCAGGAAGCCTTCCTGGATCTCTGCCTCCAGTGAAGAGTGCCAGCTGGACTGCCCTAGAGGGACAAACGTGTCCTGCAGAGGCCCTGGGTGGACAGGACTTGATTTAGGCTATTGAAATTTCTTCTTGTAGAGTCTTCCAGGACAACTTATAAAAGAAAACATTTCCTGTGTCCTGGTTACACTATTAGTCAATTGTAGATTCATCTTGAATAGGGTCTGCGGTCTCATAAAATAGCACTTGTGATATAACCTACCAATTACTGTGTCAGTGGGACAATTTTTCATATTCCACATGCTCAAGTATTAATCATTTCTAATTATAGTAAAAAATCCAAGGTAAGGCCTTGAATAACCACTCTAAATTAATAGTCTTTTATTTATTTATTTATTTATTTATTTATTTATTTATTTATTTATGTATTTATGTTTATTTTTGAGAGAGAGAGAGAGAATGAGTGGGGAAGGGGCAGAGAGAGGGGGACAGAGGGCTCTGTGCTTACAGCAATGACCTTGAAGTGGGGCTTGAACTCATGAACCATGAGATCATGACCTGAGCCAAAGTCCAATGCTCGACTGACTGAGCCACCCAGGTGCACCCCCTTTTTCTAATGTTTATAAATTAACAGTCTTATATGGGGAGACATTCTGATGCAGTGGTCTTTCTTAAAGTCCGGCAAATGATACAACTTTGCTTCCTTATGATGTGATTCTTATCCTTTAAGGAAATTGTACAGAAAGTTATGCGAGGGTTCAATGACTGCTAGTGATGATCTGACCAAAAAGAATGCTTTTGGAAAGTAATTGCATCTTCCCAGGCAAAGTCAAGTGCCGAAGTCACATTGTTCACTTTCGTTAAGTGCTTTTGCATTCTCAAATATTTTACTTAATTCTTTGGCGTTAACTCAAAAGATGTTTATTCTGTATCTGCCTTGTATAGGACAAGTTTTGGGAAGGTTTTTCTGTTTTTCTATTTGCAATAAAGAATGTTTTTAAAAGCTAGTTTCAATTTTCAATATACGAATATGAAAGCTGAAAAATAGTAATAGAAATATTTTTAAATGAAACCTTTCATTTTAGCTGCACCATTCAAGGACAGAAAAAATAAAATAAGATTAAGGGCTACACTAAAAGTTGAAATGGATAAGAGTCACAGGGAGCCTGGGTGGCTCAGCTGGTTGAGCGTCTGACTTCGGCTCAGGTCCTGATTTCGCCGTTCAAGAGTTCGAGCCCCATGTTGGGCTCTGTGCTGACAATTCACAATCTGAAGCCTGCTTCAGATTCTGCCTCTCTATCTCTGCCCCTCCCCCGTGCGCGCGTGCACTCTCTCTCTCTCTCTCTCTCTCAAAAATAAATAAACATAGAAAAAAAAAGGATAAAGTCAGGATACTCTCAATGGAAGTTGTGCTATACTGGAAAGAATTATCTTATTAATATGAAGTATGGGTGCTTAATTAGGTTTTTGCTAGACATGTAAACTCACTTTAGAGTTTCTCCAAATAAGAAACCTCCTAAATGAAAATTTCTTCTCTGTAAGTTTTCAGAAACATGTGTAAAAGCAAGTATATATCTACATTTGAATCATTTATTACCGTGTTTGTTCATACATTTAAAAGGCTATATTAAGCAAATTACTAATTATATAAGAAAGATTACTAAGAAAAACATGGAAAAAACAAAATACCTTCTCTCTGAGCACTGTTTCTATACCCTCTACCACTATTAGTATTCAATATTGACTTTTTCCCAGCTGAAAAGGACTCAGTAGAAATCCCTTTTTAAGATTAGTGACTAGTAGCAGAAGGTAAATTCTCAAGGGGGGCTATTTGAAAAATATAACCTGTGGATGAATCATTCCAGCAAAGAGAATTTTAAGACTTGGGTTGAGCTCTTAGCAAAAGGGTAAAATCACCGAAGTTATGAAACCGCATAGCTGACTATGACATGCTCATAGCTGAGACACTGTTGATGAGGAAAAGGGACCGTGAGAAACCATTTCAGGTTGATCAAAAACTGCAACTTCATTGGATGGAGATTCTATTAGGTTTTCACCAATCAAGGGGCATTTGCTCAGGGTTGTTCCTTTTCGTACCACTAATCCCTTGGCCTCTCCTTTGGACAGGTGTGGTGTTCCCTTACTTCCCACGACTGGGGCGCTACAATCTCAATTTTCACGAGGCACAGCAGGCTTGTCTGGACCAGGATGCTGTGATTGCCTCCTTTGACCAGCTGTACGACGCCTGGCGGGGCGGGCTGGATTGGTGCAACGCCGGCTGGCTCAGTGACGGGTCTGTGCAATATCCCATCACAAAGCCCAGGGAACCCTGTGGAGGCCAGAACACGGTGCCCGGTGTCAGGAACTACGGGTTTTGGGACAAAGATAAAAGCAGATACGATGTTTTCTGTTTTACATCTAACTTCAATGGTAAGCTATTAACTGTACTGCCTTCTTTCCTATCCCGGGGACCAATGCATACTATGACGCCACACTCAACTTTTAATCTTACCAATTAGAAAAGAACATGGTTTTGATACACTGTTCCTGTTAGAACATGTAAAGTTCTTCACTGTCATAGTTTTTTAAAATATCCACCCAGGGCAAGCAAAAATGCTTATTTCCACTATTCTTAGGTTTTATTGCATCAGATTATCATAAAATAGTTCAAACTGTAAGGGTTCTCTTTCTTATTGACAAAGATGCTGCTGCCCCTGTGCGCAAAAGAGATGTGTGCCCTGGGATACAGAGCTCTTAATGAAGTGAAGGTAGCTTCCGAGTCATACTCTCCTTCTCTAAATTACAAAGCCAGTTATGTTCAGGGTTGGTCAGCAAAGCGCACCATCAGGAGAGAGCTCAGAGTAAAGAGAACTTGGCAAGAAAAATTAAGTAGCAGTAACACTGGAGGTGAAAGCAGAAGAAGAGAGATCAGGTTGCCTCGGTGTTGCTGATTGCGTTCCGTGTAACCCCCAGCCCTGTCTTGCTCCATCCAGAGCCAGCTACATAGTTTGTGGGGCCCAGTGCAAAATGAAAATGTGGGCTCCTCATACAAAAATTAAGAATTTTAAGATGGTGACAGCAGTAGGTTAAAGCAAGCACGGGGCCCTGTGTAACTGTACAGGTCACACATCCATAAAGCCAACACTGGCCCCATCATTTTATATTTTTGCTCCCTGATGACATGGTTTAGGAAAAATAGCAAGGGATCAGGGATCAACAAACTTCCTGTGAAGGGCCAGATAATAAATATTTTTGGTTTTGTGGGCCACAGGGTCTCTGTTGCAACCACTCAATGTGGTTTTGTACACTGTAACACAAAACAGCCATAGACAATTCTACACAGATGGGTGTGGCTGTGTTCTAACAAAACTTCAGCGGACTCTTGTGCTCCAGTTTGGGGACCTCTGGTGTGGATGACAGAACGAACCTTGTAGCTAATGTTGCGATGGCCTCTACCTTCCCTCCAAATCGCATTGTCTTAGTCACGGAAGAATTGGCAAGCATTAATTTACTCTTCAGTAATCTGTAGGTAATGGAGGGCAAGAAGACATCACATTGCAAAGGGTAATCAGATAAAAGAGTGTGACTGTATGCTACCTGAAACTAAAAGTCTAAGATAATCTTCATTGTTTCACCGCAGTCAGTGTCATACTTCATACATTGTATGCATATTTAATACACATTGAAGGCATTTCAGTAATGAACTTTACTCAGTAAGTGGTGGAGACTAACTTGCTCTTTCTTGTGAAATCAAGATATGGTTAGGTGTCAGGGCTCCCACGGAGACAAGTTGAAAAAAATAATTCATTCTCTTTGCTAGTAGGTGAACAGACTGGATTCACATTCTGAGTCCGTATTATTTATGGCAAGTGACTTCCTGTATTTTTTGCATTTTCATACTGTAGTCTCTGAATAAGAATAATGTCTTATTGATACCTGTAATGAAAAGGACTTGAGGGCTTTTGAGTTTTTTTAAATGGACTTTTATGTCAGGAATGTGTTTTGATCTTTTCACATTCAAATTTTGCCTCTCCAGAAACTTGTGCTGGGGCTCAGTCTTGCTACAGCTAGAATTTAAATAGCTCTTGCTTTTAACATGGAATTCTCGCTCTAGTGCTACAGAAGGGCCCTTTGAGTCACTAATTAGCTAACAGAAACTGCAACTGTCATTTCCCTTTTCTGTTTTCAAGCTATGAAAGGGCATGTCTGAACACATATTAAGGGGCAAGGAATAAGTTAATTTAACAGCAAATGACTGAGGGGCACTACATTAAAGTGACAATCCTATGTTCCCAGAGCTTTATAGACATTGCTCTCTATCCCCCTTCCTTGAGAAACGCTTCCGTTTGGGCTCCTTCCGTCTCTGTGTGGCGCAGTCGCAGACAGGCCTTTGACGCGCTCTCTCTCTCCTCCTCCACAGGCCGTTTTTACTACCTGATCCACCCCACCAAGCTGACCTATGATGAAGCGGTGCAGGCTTGTCTCAACGATGGTGCTCAGATTGCCAAAGTGGGCCAGATCTTCGCTGCCTGGAAACTTCTGGGATACGACCGCTGTGATGCGGGCTGGTTGGCGGATGGCAGTGTCCGCTACCCCATCTCTAGGCCAAGAAGGCGCTGCAGTCCTACTGAGGCTGCCGTGCGCTTTGTGGGTTTCCCAGACAAAAAGCATAAGCTGTATGGCGTCTACTGCTTCAGAGCATACAACTGAGGGTGCCCCTAGAGCACGCCAGTGTCAAGGTCATTGAGAACATGTGAAAGGTGTTTTTTTTTTCAATACGAACTCATGCAAGTTTTACCAAAACTGTGATAACCCTTTTTTACTTACTGTAAAGAGTCATTTTCATAAAGACCAATTCATCAATTTGTTTTTTTTTTGTAAAGCTATCACTCAGTATATATTATAAATTAATATAATTTTAAGGGAAGTGCTACACAAGGAGGCTTTAGAGCCAAACTGTTTCGGCTACATCATCCCAGCGAAGTATCCTTTCATGAATGGGGCACGCGATAGCTTGAGAATTGCTAGGATTAAATTAAGGGAAGCACGGCTACTCAGAGCAGCAGCTCCCACAAGCACAAATTTTACACATTTGTACAATTGTGAAATGTACTACAATCAGCAAATTAGAGCAACAGATTTGAAATACAGGCTTCTTTACATAAACTGAGATTCTGAGAGATTGCACAAAACTCAGTTACACATGGGACAATCTACACTTTTCTAAAAGGTATTATTTCAAGTCTGCAATAGACACAATGTTTTACTCTTAAAAATCCTGCCTTTTGACCAAGAAATAAAAATTAAAAAAAATTCATATGGACTCCAATGCATATTAACAAGCACAGTTAAAACTCCTTAATAACCCCATTTATATGAAGTACGAAAGGTAAATAAGCAGATAATATTTAACCAGTGAAAGATTCCTATCTTCTTTTAATTAAAATTACACACGCCTGAGAAGAATTGTTCTATCTTTTGAGTAGCTTTACTGAATTATATTTAAATTCTAAGGGCCGTTTGCTAAGCAGCATTAGCATCTACTCAGGGCAGTTATATAGATAAACTGCTGGACAGAAAAATTGTAAAATTTAGCAGCTTGATTTTATGTTAGCCTATGAAATATTATTGTCCTATAAAAATAACTTTAAACTATTTAATATTTCCTTACTTACCTTACATGAATAAAATTTAAATCACCAAAATAATGTATAACTATACACTTGCCTAAACAAATACGGACCCGACATTCAAAATTCTTACTATTCTTATTTGTATGTTTACTAGAAAGCCCAACTGGTGCCTGTGTGGGAGGAAAAAAGTGAACAAGTGGTTCTAAACCTTCCTCCATATAGAAAATGTGGTCAATGATATCACTTTCCTTGCTGGTCGTCATTAGGCTCAAATGAAATGTGGAAGCTCTCAGCAAAGAAAGAGTTTACACTAAAATCTTCAAGGCTGTAAATGAAAGGGTAAGACCAGCTTCAGAAAAACAACTTTAGACATTAGCAGCTCCAATATTAAATAAAGCTCTGTTTTCCTATATTTTTATGACTGTTGAGACCCCGCAGGGACCAATATTTGTATTCAAATTACATTTCATGGTTTCCCATTGTTTCACAATGAGTTCTAATAAATGGGATTTAGTCTAATAATCCAAGTATGACATAGCTGGTATGCTTTCATGAATGTTTTTATGTAGATTTTCCTCCCATGAACATGAGTAAATAAATCTGTTTCCTGAATTGATTGTGGTTGCATTTAAAGCTCTGTAATAATTCTAATAAATTCACTCTATATAAATGTAGAGTTACATATGTGGAAGGTATAGAACAATCGGAAGTCCATGAAACCATAATTATATCCATACATTATTTAGACAAAATATTGTAAATAAAAGTAGGCCATTTCTTTTGTCGAAGTAGATCTGGGAAATTCCCGATGCTTTAATATTTAAAGAGGACAATGTATGCATGCACTTTTTACATTAGGTTGGATATGCAAATTGTACAAAAATATAAATCCAAAGAGATTGTGAAGTTCAACTCAAACACACTGCTGATATAACTAGAACTCAAACTTCAAAACTAAAAATACCTGAACGGTCTAGGAAAAGATGAATATATTATTTAAAGAGGGGTATCTCCAAAATAACGACTTTAACACCTCCAATATGGGGTTTAGCTTATTGGAGGAAGCCCATACTTGAATGATTATGACCCACATTACAAGAATTTTATTGGAAATCCAAGTGGGAACAAATTTCTGTTGAGGCAGATATATTATTTTCAGTTATTGCTGCAGAAATCTACCTTTATAATATTAAGCATAGTAGTGTTTCTTAACTTTTGAATACTTACTAGTATTGGAATTGGTGCTGATCAAAATCTCTGGAGTGACTGTTAGCTAAATAAAATCTATACTGATTGCACACCATTTTTCCATGCTTGTAAAAAAAGAAAAAAAAAAGAAAGAAAAAAAAACCTTAACAGAATGAATACTGCTGGGCAGAATTTTTATCTTCTGACTTCCCTCAAAAGATCAGAATCCTCTTATCCCTTTGGACTTCTACCTGAGTAAGGGTTTTTTTAATGTTCTTATTTTGCTGTTTTCCACCAATGTCTATTTTCCTACTTCATTCTCCAAGATATCTCATTAAGAATTTCTAAAAAAGGAAAGTTATCCAAATACAATTCCTAACAGAAAGTCAGTATAGCACTGACAAATTCAGAAATTACTCCTCAGACTAGGGTTCCAAGAGTATCAGAGGGATGAGATGGGAGTCTGGGTTAGGAAATCCTGTTTTGATCATTTTGTCCATAATTAACAGTTGTGGCCCATATAAAGAACAAAGCTGATTTGAAAATTCCACTGAGATACCTACATTTGAAAACACAAACAAAAAGAAATGATTCATATGAAAAGAAGGAATGGAAATGAAAATAAGTCACATTAACACTGGAAACCATCTTTAAATGACTGCTGCCATATTTTATCACAGTAATTTTTAGTCAAATATGGTATTTGTAAATTTAAACTTTCTGTCATAGAAAGGGGGCCGGTACCTGTTAAAGTTTTATTGTATGCAATAATATAGTTGCTTATTATTTTGGCAATTAGAAGTAGACTCAAAAGAGATTCTGATTTGGTTGCTGGCAGCCATACTGGGTTTCTTGATTTCAGTGCTCCAAAGAATATGGTGGTCTCATGGAGTAGCTGACCACTAAGGAGGGGAGGATTAAAAGGGAATGACCTGTCAGTTTTCAGCATAGAATGCATCAAGAACAATCAATGGATAACTGACATAATTTTGTTGATAAGTGAACTGTATCATAGCTCACTACTGCCAGAGCAGCAACGATGTACAACAAAAGAAATGCAAAATTCAAAAGTCATTAAACCACCTGATTAAAAGAACAATCAGTACTTAAAGGCATTTAATACCTACTGAGTACAAATCTGAGGAGAAAAACCAATCTGTATTACTAAAAAAAAAAAAATGTTTTCATTTTCTGTAAGATACAATGAACTGGTAAACAAACATTAAAAGTCAATTTTGTGTTACTGCAGTATCTTTTGATTCTTCTGAGTTGTAGAATCTTAGCTATTATTCTTCAGTGAAACTCTGTAAGTTACATCATTTCAAGAAAAGACATTTAACCCATTCTTGTTTTCATACATTTCAGTTCAAATTGTAAACACGTAACATTTTCCATTTCCTATTATTTTTGCAAAGCTAAGGGGGGGAAGGTACATATCTATAATAATGATAAATCAGCAATAGTATGTCCCCAAATCTATTGGCTTTTTAAAAAATATTTTTATATAACTCAAATATTTTATTTTCTTCACCAGGTTAGCAATCGCAGAAATCTGTGGTATTGATTCAATTAATGTACTTGAGACACTTTATGACTTCAATTATTAGTACTGAATTAAAAGAAACACCTTTATTTTCATAGTAAAGTTTCTATACTCTAGCAACAAGGAATGTACTTTTCGATGTTTCCATCCCTTCCCTGAATTTTCAACATGGAAAATAGTTTCTGGAGAGTGCTAGTATATAGAAATAGATTCTTGGATACAGAGGCTGTTGCTGGTACAATGAATGACTTGAATTCAAACACCCAAAATAGTTTGAGGCATTGACATTCAAATAGAAAAGAGCCCTTTAAAATTTTACCCCTATTTATGTGGAATACAATGAACAACCTTGGAAAAGAAAGTTCAAGGGTAAATATCAAATTACATAATCTTTAAGTGTTTAACTTCTGGCAGAGATGAAGGATATCATCTTCAACTTTGCCAGCAAATTTCATGTATGACTACTGCCCGGTCAAACACAAAGCCTGGTTGGTACTAGCATCGAAGGGTCCCATGGAATTCCATAGTACTTACATTAAAAACAAGTTAAACTTTTCTGATTCTGTGTCTCCCTCTCTCTCTGTCCCTCCCCCGTTCATGCTCTGTCTCTCTCTGTCCCAAAAATAAATAAACGTTGAAAAAAAAAATTAAAAAAAAAAAACAAGTTAAACTGTTCACATGTGATGTCCTTAGTCCCCTACCAAGTGTTAACACCTCATACTGAGACTATTCTGAAGTAAAAGGGACCCTGTCTACTATGGTCAGATATGTAAGGAGACTAAAAATAGTAAAAGATTATGGGGTAGCATGAGGGAGCTACGGATGCACTAAGAAGAAACTGATACCAAAAGTGTAAGAAAAGGATATTTCCTTTCCTGTCTCAATGTCTTGGGCTTTCTATTTAGAATTGCTTAGAGACACAGCTTAAGGTGGCTCCGGAGTCTTTGCTTCTCTATAAGGTGATATATTTAGGAAACTGACATCAGGCTATGCACACCAATCTTAGGGAGGAAATTCACTGCACACAGTTTTTTTCACTAAAGAAGCTAACAAAGCTTATTTATTTTCTCTATATTTCTTTCAGGCCAATAAATTTTGTCACCTCCATGGCCACTCATCATCTTAAACAACTTGGGTCAGCCCAGAAGATGATTCCATGTGTTTCTTGAAATCAACCAATTTTCCTTCTCCGTTTATCTCTGTCCACTGGGGCTGTTCAGTATCACATGCTTCAGCTATTAAAAGATGGCTCTTTATTTAGTTGTTATCTGACTACAGGCTGAGCTGTATTTATCTAGGGGAGTATTCCCAAGGTATAGGAAAAAGCTCAGATTCTTCATTTACCTAACAATGAAAAGCTAGTGGCTTTAACAACAAATGCAAGATTCTTGGATGACAAGGAATTCTAAGAATGTTTTCTTCTCATATTTTTCTTTCTAAGGAAAGGGCCCCATTGCCAGTTCTTTGTCCTGCTTGAAATATCTGGGTTTTTAAAATTTGTTTGTTTTAAAATTTTTCTCCTTTTGATTTTGGTCAATGAAAATTCTACCTACCAAAACCTATATATATATATATATATATATATATATATATATATACACATATATATATGTGTGTGTGTGTGTGTGTGTATACACACACACACACACACACATATATATATGTATATATAGATATATATACACACACATATATATATGTGTGTATATAGATATAGATATATATAGACACAGAGAGAGAGAGGACAAGCGAGAGAGCAAGAGCGCAGAAAAAGATAAAAATCAAGTGAGTTTGAGGTTTTAGAGTCTTTGAATGGCTCTTCTTTGAAGATGCTGAGAATCTTGCATGTGAATCTAAAATGGAGCTTGCAGAATGAGTCTTTTACTATTTTGATAAATAAGCACATTTGTGTATAATGATTGCTGTGAGCCCAGAGAAAAGATGAATTAAGTCCTTACTCCATTGGAAGGTACTTATTCCTGTGAGGAGAGTCAAATTTCAAGTGGCTGAGAAGCAAATTCTGTTGTTTTAATAGGAATAATGTTTTTAAATCCAACCTTTAAGTTCAATGTACATGAAAACTTAGTAATCTGTTAAAGCAGTTGTATTCACATATTGCAATTACCTAGGGAACTTAAGAAAAACACTAAGATCTGCATCTCTCCCCAACAGATTATGGTGAAGGGTGCGGTCTGGACTTTGGGAATTTTTATTTTTAAGTTTTTTAATGTTTTATTTTTATTTATTTTTTAGAGACAGAGAGAAAGAGTGTGAGTTGGGGAGGGGCAAAGAGAGAGGGAGACATAGAATCCCAAGTAGGCTCCTTACTGTCAGAGTAGAGCCAGATGTGGGGCTCAAACTCAAGAACCATGAGATCATGACCTGGGCAGAAATCAGATAATCTACTGAGCCACCTAGGTGTCCCTGGACTTTGGGAATTTTTAAACCACTCCCCCCTCCCCCAAACCACAGTCAATTCTAATATGCAACCATGGTTGAGAACTACCAGTCTTAACCGATTAAGAAACTAAGCCATTCAAGTGATACATGGTTCAATTGATATTTATAACTCACAATTAAAAATTTTTAAACTAGTATAATTCAGTTGAATTTATTGAACTTAGAATATTCTTCAAATATAAATATTTTATTCATTAGATTTGCTCTTTGTCTTCCAGTGTTAATTCCAATTATATTAGAAAATGTGTATCTAGTAAGCTATTTATCTGTCTGCCTGCCTGCCCTATTATTGTCACTCCTTCTATAAAAACTAATTGAAGCCATTTATATGTCATCCTGAAATCAAACTCTATCCTATTTAAAGTACTGGGCTATAACAATAACTGTGTAGAATATTTTGGGGACAAGAATTCAAACTTCACCCTGAAGTTGACAGCCTCTGAGATTTCAGTTCTATCTCAGGAAGAAAAAAAAAAAAAAGATCTAAGCCCACTGTGAGCTTTACTTTACAAACATGGACACTTAGACAAAAAAAGAAAGAAAACAAAACAAAACAAAAGGAAAGAAAAAAGACAACACAATGCCAGTAAGAGAAAGAAGAGAATTGAGGGTACAGGGATGGAGGGGGCAGAGAATAAGTAAGATATAGGAAAGTGAGGAGAGAAGATAAAGAATTCTACCCCTGCCCTAAGTAAGGACATAAGGTTCAATTACTTGGTAATTCAGTTATTTGATAAAGTACAGAGACAACTGTTTACTTTTTTAAACTCTAAGGGTGCACATGGCATGCATTCCTTATCACATTACCACGAATTCACTTATCAATTTTGTTTATTTTTTCAAAAAACCAACTCTTGGTTTCGTTGATCTGCTCTACAGTTTTTTTAGTTTCTATATTGTTTATTTCTGCTCTGATCTTTATTATTTCTCCTCTTCTGCTGGGCTTAGGCTGCCTTTGCTGTTCTGCTTCTAGTTCCTTTAGGTGTGCTGTTAGATTTTGTATTTGGGATTTTTCTTGTTTCTTGAGATAGGCCTGGATTGCAATGTATTTTCCTCTCAGGACTGCCTTTGCTGCGTCCCAAAGCGTTTGGATTGTTGTATTTTCATTTTCGTTTGTTTCCATATATTTTTTAATTTCTTCTCTAATTGCCTGGTTGACCCACTCATTCGTTAGTAGGGTGTTCGTTAACCTCCATGCTTTTGGAGGTTTTCCAGACTTTTTTCTGTGGTTGATTTCAAGCTTCATAGCATTGTGGTCTGAAAGTAAGCGGTATAATTTCAATTCTTGTAAACTTATGAAGGGCTGTTTTGTGACCCAGTATATGATCTATCTTGGAGAATGTTCCATGTGCACTCGAGAAGAAAGTATATTCTGTTGCTTTGGGATGCAGAGTTCTAAATCTATCTGTCAAGTCCATCTGATCCAATGTCTCATTCAGGGCCCTTGTTTCTTTATTGACCGTGTGTCTAGATGATCTATCCATTTCTGTAAGTGGTGTATTAAAGTCCCCTGCAATTACCACATTCTTATCTATAAGGTTGCTTATGTTTATGAGTAATTGTTTTATATATTTGGGGGCTCCGGTATTCGGTGCATAGACATTTATAATTGTTAGCTCTTCCTGATGGATAGACCCTGTAACTATTATATAATGTCCTTCTTCATCTCTTGTTACAGCCTTTAATTTAAAGTCTAGTTTGTCTGATATAAGTATGGCTACTCCAGCTTTCTTTTGGCTTCCAGTCACATGATAAATAGTTCTCCATCCCCTCACTCTCAATCTAAAGGTGTCCTCAGGTCTAAAATGAGTCTCTTGTAGACAGCAAATAGATGGGTCTTGTTTTTTTATCCATTCTGATACCCTATGTCTTTTGGTTGGTGCATTTAATCCATTTACATTCAGTGTGATTATAGAAAGATACGGGTTTAGAGTCATTGTGATGTCTGTATGTTTTATGCTTGTAGTGATGTCTCTTGGACTTTGTCTCACAGGGCCCCCCTTAGGATCTCTTGTAGGGCTGGTTTAGTGGTGACAAATTCCTTCAGTTTTTGTTTGTTTGGGAAGACCTTTATCTCTCCTTCTATTCTAAATGACAGACTTGCTGGATAAAGGATTCTCGGCTGCATATTTTTTCTGTCTAGCACCCTGAAAATCTCGTGCCAATTCTTTCTGGCCTGCCAAGTTTCAAAAGAGAGATCAGTCACGAGTCTTATAGGTCTCCCTTTATATGTGAGGGCACGTTTACCCCTTGCTGTTTTCAGAATTTTCTCTTTATCCTTGTATTTTGCCAGTTTCACTATGATATGTCGTGCAGAAGATCGATTCAAGAACTCTGAAGGGAGTTCTCTGTGCCTCTTGGATTTCAATGCCTTTTTCCTTCCCCAGTTCAGGGAAGTTCTCAGCTATGATTTCTTCAAGTACCCCTTCAGCACCTTTCCCTCTCTCTTCCTCCTCTGGGATACCAATTATGCGTATATTATTTCTTTTTAGTGTATCACTTAGTTCTCTAATTTTCCCCTCATACTCCTGGATTTTTTTATCTCTCTTTTTCTCAGCTTCCTCTTTTTCCATTACTTTATCTTCTAGTTCACCTATTCTCTCCTCTGCCTCTTCAAGCCGAGTTGTGGTGGTTTCCATTTTGTTATGCATTTCGTTTAAAGCGTTTTTCAGCTCCTCGTGACTGTTCCTTAGTCCCTTGATCTCTGCAGCAAGAGATTCTCTGCTGTCCTGTATACTGTTTTCAAGCCCAGCGATTAATTTTATGACTATTATTCTAAATTCACTTTCTGTTATGTTATTTAAGTCCTTTTTGATCAGCTCATTAGCTGTTGTTATTTCCTGGAGATTCTTCTGAGGGGAATTCTTCCATTTGGTCATTTTGGATAGTCCCTGGCATGGTGAGGACCTGCAGGGCACTTCCCCTGTGCTGTGGTGTATAACTGGAGTTGGTGGGCGGGGCCGCCGTCAGACCTGATGTCTGCCCCCAACCCACCGCTGGGGCCACAGTCAGACTGGTGTGTGCCTTCTCTTCCCCTCTCCTAGGGGCGGGATTCACTGTGGGGTGGTGTGGCTCGTCTGGGCTACTTGCACCCTGCCAGGCTTGTGATGCTGGGGATCTGGCGTATTAGCTGGGGTGGGTAGGCAAGGTGCTCGGGGGCAGGAGGGGCAGGCTTAGCTTGCTTCTCCTTAGGTGATCCACTTCAGGAGGGGCCCTGTGGCAGCGGGAGGGAGTCAGATCCGCTGCCGGAGGTTTGGCTCCGCAGAAGCGCAGTGTTGGGTGTTTGAGTGGAGCGAGCAAGTTCCCTGGCAGGAACCGGTTCCCTTTGGGATTTCGGCTGGGGGATGGGCGGGGGAGATGGCGCTGGCGAGCGCCTTTGTTCCCCACCAAACTGAGCTCTGTTGTCAGGGGGCTCAGCAGCTCTCCCTCTGGTTGTCCTCCAGCCTTCCCGCTTTCCGAGCAGAGCTGTTAACTTATGACCTCCCAGACGCTAAGTCGCGCTTGTTGTGGGAACACAGTCCGTCAGGCCCCTCCGCTTTTGCAAGCCAGACTAGGGGGCTTGGCCGGCGAGCCGCCCCTCCGCCCCGGCTCCCTCCCGCCAGTCCGTGGAGCGCGCACCGCCTCGCCGCCCTTCCTACCCTCTTCCGTGGGCCTCTCGTCTGCGTTTGGCTCTGGCGACTCCGTTCTGCTAATCTTCTGGCAGTTTTCTGGGTTATTTAGGCAGGTGTAGATGGAATCTAAGTGATCAGCAGGACGTGCGGTGAGCCCAGTGTCCTCCTAAGCCGCCATCTTGCCGCAACCCCCCTCACGAATTCACTTATCAAATGAAACATATTGGGCTACTTATAATTTGAAGACAGAGTTCAATACAGTGGTTAAAAGCACAGACACTAGAGCCAGGGTCCCTCAGTTCACATCTAGCTCTGCCACTACTGTTTCTCGGAAAATCATCTTGGCGTTGATTTCCCCCATTTAAAGTACAGATATTAATGTTAATATTAATGATCTCATAAATGCCTGCCTCATAGGGTTATAGAATTTGATTGAGGGAATATATTTTGGTAATGGCTAACAAAATATACCACACTATATTGAAAGTATTTTACATATACAATCTGTTTAATTCACTTAACCCTATAATGATACATGTATTATTACCTACATTTTTCCAAAGAGAAAATGGAGGTCCAGAGAGGTTAAATGACTTGCACAAAGTCACAGAGTTTCTTAGAACTAGCAAAAAAAGATGTAAATCAAGCAGATGGTCCAAAGAGTCACCCTCTTAACCACTGTATCATACGTAACCTCATGGAAAATGATGGAACAGCTCCTGGCACATTGTAAGCACTCTGTAAGTATTACGTATTATATTAGAATTTATACACAGACTCACAAATCAAAGAGAAAAACGGGTCTCAGTTTCCTCATCCCAGAAAAAAGGTCACAATACCCATTACAACTTCTTTTTTCTCATAATTAAATGAGATTATCTAAAGGCATAAAGTTATTTATCACCCATCATTACATACTACCATGAAATATCTTTATTGTTCATTTTGTTACTATGGAAATTTTTAATATATAATTATTTAAATTTTTTTTTGCATAACTCTTGGACAATATGCTACATTATAAGCTTCCAAAAGCAAGGACAATAAAATGCTGTTTTAATAATAGTTCACCTCAAAGGCTAGTATTAGGTGTAAATTGATAATTAATGTCTTTATCATAAACTAATATGTACTGATAGTAAAAATTCCAGAAAATACAGATAAGCATCCAAACAATGGAGATCACTCATCCAAATACCCAGAGGGAGAAAACAAAATCACTGTTAAATTTTGCCTTATAGTATCGTATTTTCCATTGTATATGTCAATAGGTCATAATTTTTAATAAAATTAAATTATAGATTTTATTTAAACACTTAATTGATTAATCAATTCTACAAATTATAAAACATATAAACTATGTCATTAATAAATCTATTGAGTGATTTCCTAATTTGCCTATGTCTCTGGTACAGCTACTTGAATCTGCTACAACATACTCCAAGGCAAATGTAAGACATGAACAATACATAGCTTGAAATTCTGTTAGCCACCCTTTAGCCTCCTTAATTCTATGGCTTCTGCAGAGCACAGAGGCCAACCATCTGACCCTGGCAGAGGGGATAAAGGCCTGCCCCTTCATCCCTAGCTTTAGACAAAACAAAGGAAAGATTAATGGCTAAAGACATGAAGACTTCCTATCAGAATACTTCCTATATGAAAAAGAAAGAAAGAATAAACTTCTATTTTATATCCTCTCCACTGGGAAGAATAACTAAATTTCCAAGAAAAGAATGATAACCAATTACTTGGATGGATTAAAAATAATAAACGTTAATTAGAAAGTTGCACTAACCATATGACAACAGTTAGTTGCCACCAAAAAGATACAGGAAACCACCAAAGTATGACATTCATTGAGAGGTGACTCCGTATTAAAGGCCTAGTGGAGGAAATCCCAGGCATCAGTGTTTGGAGGGTTTGGCGGAACAACACTGTTCAGGATGGACTTTGGAAACAGAAACATTGAGCCAGCATATAGCTTCACAGCATCCAGAAACTGCTGCCTATGTTTTAAGAGTCCACGGAGGAAAGCTATCAGGTAACAATTTTTCTGCAGAAATACCCTCATCTCACAAGGTAAAGCTTTACTGCACAAGTCAGTTTTGATGTGTAATGTAAATAAATTCCCTCCAATCTATTTGAAATAATACAGAGATAAATAAAATAATGAAAATATAATTAAAGCTTACCTCTATCTCTTCACATATAGAAACCTTCAAAAAAACTCCAAAATTTACAAGCATACAGTATTGATCTGAGGCTATGAGAGTTCTTCACTTCTATGCAAGTAACAAAAATGTCGATTTAATAAAGTCTGTTGTCTTTATGATCTCAACTAGCTGCAATCAGTCAGTTC
Organism: Prionailurus bengalensis; assembly: GCF_016509475.1. Classification (NCBI taxonomy): domain Eukaryota; kingdom Metazoa; phylum Chordata; class Mammalia; order Carnivora; family Felidae; genus Prionailurus; species Prionailurus bengalensis. The sequence goes on along the minus strand of NC_057343.1, from coordinate 147,654,531 downwards.
ACATGCCTAGTAAAACTACTTCTAAAGTTTCCACAGCAAAGATATATTCTTCAAAAATTATTTAACAAAGTGACATGCCACAATTTTAGTGTATTGTCATTGGAGCCTAACAATTTCCCAAAAACCTGGAAAAACATTCAACATTTAATTCTACAAACCCCCCCCCCCTCCAACCGCATCATCCTCTATGGCAGTTTTGCCACTGTAAAGCCACAAGGACCTGAATTACCTCCAGCATTTCTCAAGAAGGGCCATGGGCATTTTAGATAAAGTAATTCTTTACTGTATGGGATTATCTCACCTCTCAGGACACTTAACACCCCCCACTCTTTGAGGCACTCATTGCCAGGGATTACCCCCTTCCAATCATTGCAACAACTCAAAGCACACCACACATTTCCGTACATCCCCAAGGTAGGCAGTAGTTCCTTTCTAAAGAAATGCCTGCCTTTTTTATTGCAAGGTGGATGATCTGAGCAGAAGGGGGATTAAAGGAACTGTAATGTTCCCCAGTGGAGCTGTTCCATCTGCTAAATGACCACAACGAATCTACTGCCTTAATGTCCACCAGAGCTGGATGGGAGTGCTCCTCCCTCAACCAGCCACCTCTCTGTGGCTCTGTCAAGGTTGACTGTCTCCAGGAAGCCCGTGGATATTTTACCCAACCCTCATCTTTTATCTGGGCAGTCCTTTTAGGAGTGCCTTCCATTATGAAAGAAATGAACTCATCTCAGCATTTATCCCATCGGTTAAGATTATTTGTTAATTAAATGAGTTAATGTGTAAGCGCCTCTAAAAATGCCTGGCACTACCAACTGTTCAATTAATGCTATTTTCATCATCAATATCATCACCACCATCATCATCATTTGTGATTTCCTTTGCAGGCACAGTACATCAAGTAGCAATTTTTTCCCAAGGTCCAAGCCTTAAAGCTTAAAATAATTACCCTTCAGTCTACTATATGCCAAGCCGTGTACAAAGCAAGTTATTCCTTCTCCAATCTGGCAATGATCAGCTTAAGACCTAAACAGTTTTTGCCCAAAGGTCAAAATGTGAAACTTGCAAGTCGTACTCATATTTCTAATAGACCCAATGAATCTGGCTTTGGCAATATATTTTTCAAAAAAATTACCAAAATTCTTAATAAATACGTGTTTTTACCAACATGTATTGAACTGTGAAGCCAAATACAATGTCAAATTTGTATCAAACACGTGCTCTGAAAAGTTTTCTCATGGTCTGACCTGGCTGAAGTTTCTTAAAATAAGAAACAAGTGACATTTGAACTGAAAATATTTTTTCCTGCTTTAGCAAATCCTCCTGTAGCAAGTGAAGCTTTTTTTCATTGACTAAAGATCCTCTCTCTGGGACTTAAAATTAGAATCAATGGTCTCAAAATTGTTTACTGTCAAAGACATTGCATGAAAAGTTTGAGATATCATTAAGTGATAATCCTGAGACATCTCTTGTCTCAGCCTGTGTTGGTCAAGACCTTAGAGGAGGTAAATGCAGTATAGGTAGTTAGTAGATTGATTTACAATGTATTTTACAGCTATGGTTTAATTTCAGGGAAAGAATTTTTCATTCAATTATTCACAAATGTTTGCATCCTTCTAGTTCTCTCTGAAGAAAAGACAACATCATGGAGCATAGTGCTCACAACAGATTTATTCATTAGTCCTTGCTAAGTATCTGTGCATAGTCTGGGTTGCCACATTTTACGTCCCAATTTAAAAGTCATTCAAGTTCAAATTCTTTTCAGTTGCAAATATGGTCAGGATCCCTGGGGTGTTTGTGACTGAACCAGATGGCTGGCAAATATGCAGAGTTCCACCTAACCTAACTTTTTATCTTGAAATAATTGAGTTTCTCCTCTTGATGTAGCCTTTAATGAAAATGAAATTGTGTAAGGGGGAAAATGTTATTGATGCTTGTTCAAGTTTTGTTGGGTGATTTAATGTGAGTTAGTCTTGGTAAATAGGAGAAGAAATTAGGGTCATAAGATAAATTTCCAAGTCTGCAAGTGTTCCTCAGCTTGGTAAATACATGAGTAGAAGTGTATGTAACTTGTCCCAGCGGAACTTACAAAAGTCCACAAATTTTAAGAGCAGACCAATTTTTCCAACTTGACTGAAATGTTTCCTGATTGGTCCAGTCTGACAATGTTATGTATTTCAGCAGTTCTCAAACTATTTTCTGTTACCTCACATACCACAAACAATCAAGAGTTTCGTGAAATGGTGCAATAAGATTTTGAAGTATCAGTTTGCATCTTTCTGCCTAAATACTCAATTTGTTCACTTACATCCCCCTAGTGTTTCTCACCCCAGTGCTCGGAGGCAGACACGAGTCACCAATGCAGAGCCTAAAAGAAAGCTAAGATACTCAACTCTCCAACAACACTCTGGCCAAATAGGAGCTGAGAGCTTCAGATGGATGCTTGCAGAGAGGTTGCTCCCCAGGATTAGAAAAATGATGGAAGACAACGGATGAAGAAAAACAGGAAGGCTCTGGTCTGGGCAGAACTGATGCCACCAATCTGCATCATTCAGCCCACTGCCTAGCCATCAACCATCCACTATGGTTTGCACCCCAAGACTTCCCAGCCCCCTAACCATCCCATCCAGAACAGAGGAGATGTGTTACACCTTGTGAAAGAGGGAAAGCCCCTTCCCAGAGCAAAGAGGGCTACCCAGAATGGGCTCTGAGGTGGAACACACAGCCCCCAACATACTCTCTTTCTCAGGACACACATGGTGAACAAGCCACCACCAACAAAAACAGCCTGCGAACCATATGCTAATAGGGACAACCCAGAATGTAATGCATAATTATGGACTGCCAATGACCTCTACCCTGGAATTCAAAGAATACAGCACAAGTTTTGTTTTGCTTTTCTTCACAAATTCAACTAAGCCAGTGTTTTCTGCTCTTACGTGATATATCCACAGAGCACACTCACCTCTAGCCTGTATCTCGTCTTTTTCCACCATTGGTCTCAGCCGTTCTCACAGTTCTCCTTCACTCAGTCTGGGCCATTACTTCTTCCAAGCTTTTAAGAGCTGTCTTCAGAACGTATTGGCACCATCCCCCAGGTCCGTGTCAGGGTGTTACTTCCTCTGTCACATACTGAAAAACTCCACTTGTCCAACTTCACATTCTATTCCTGTGCTCCAGCACCCTCAGAATCTGGTCCAATCCATGGTCTCCCGACTCCTGGTGGTATGTGTTGGCTAAGTCCTATAGCTTCTTCAAAGTACAGTGTCTTTCCTGCCTTCTTTGGCCTGGCACTTTCTGGCCAGGTTATGTTGTGACTCAACTCTAGCAATTGATCTGGTTTTCACTAGCAGAGGTGGGGTTATATCCTAAATGAGGTGCTTGTTATCTTCCGAGGCAGACCCCTGTGTGTCATCTCCAAAACAAGGTCAGAGCACTAGCCTCTTACGGGGAGGGGTGGGTCACTTCCACAGGCTCAGAGGGTTCAGAGATTTAAGGTACTTCAGTGAACCAAATACAAGTCTCAGGGTCCGGTACTTTCCCTCTGGCAGGCCAGACCTTGACATACAGACTTGCTAGGGGTGGGATTTCCACACTCCTTCTCTGCAGCTTTGCTACTCTTCTAATTAAGTCCTGAGCCCAATCCTTCATGCTTCCAAAAACACCTTCTGACTCACACTTTGCCAATAAGTGGTGATTAATCACCCTCAGCTTTTCTTTGTCTTTCTCTAATGTATCAGTGGCCAGTAGCAACAGTGATCCCGTCCCACAGCCCTTATCATTATCATTTCTCCCCGAATCTCTGGAACTTTCAAGATATTGCACCCACAAGTGCATTTCCTTCGCCAAAGTCCATACTTCAACACCAGTGAAAGTCTTCTCAATTGCAACACCATAAGCCAAGGGCTCTACAAATTCTACCTGTAAGTGGAGGTTGGGTTTTAACTGCCAGCCAGCAGCCCAGGAAGGATTCAGGTCTAGCATTTCATTTTACAGTCCACTTCTGTGGATTAGTCCTGGCAGCAGCTGTCTCAGGTCTATTTCTCCTGGAACCATCCAGATTCTAAGATGCAAATTTGCACAGGAAATGGACAGAGCAGTGGTCTCAGGAATAACATTTATGAGGGAGCCACAGCAAGCAGAGCTGGACAGAAGGAGAAGCTGAACTGCCGGGTACTTGCAGTAGAGGCCTAGGCCAACCCCACAGACATTTAAGAGCTAGGATAGACCTTCCTGAATTAATGGCTTTCCCAAATTAAGAAAGGGGCAAGGTCAGGGGAGCCTAGGTGGCTCAGTTAGTTAAGCTTCCAACTTGGGTCAGGTCATGATTTTATGGTTTGTGAGCCTGCTCAGGATTTTCTCCCCCTCTCTCTCTGCCCCTCCCCTGAGTGCAAGTGCACACGCGTGCTCTCTCTCTCTCTCTCTCTCTCTCTCTCTCAAAAATAAATAAACATTAAAAAGAAAAAAAGGGGCAAGGTCTTTGTGTCCTTGAGCTGACCAGTTTTTGGATGCAGGCTGCTCCAAGCAGAAGTCCCTTCAGGAGAGATCAACTCCAAGGGAGGAGCTCAGATGTGAGTCTTCTGCAGCCAACGTGCCCAGTAGCTGAGAGAATGAGTGCCTCCCCAAACCAGGTTCTTTCCTTCCTGTCTGCAGACCATTAGTATCAATCCCCTTGGCTTTCTGATTACAAGAATTGTGAAAGTCTTGCAAATCTTATGATGTCAGCTCTTTCCTCTCAAGTCACACTTTGGATCTGACCCTTTGGGTGTTCTGGGACCTGACGGTAATTACAGGTTTGGAAAAACAAGAAATGGAAAGGGTCCATGAGGGAGGCAGCTTCACCTTTGCAGGTTTCCAGGCAAGGCAGCACCAACTTCCCCAACAAGGAAGAAGGGGCTACTCTGCTGGCAGAGGAGACCCTGAGGGGACCAGGACGCTCAGCATCATTGAAACTGATACAGATGCTCCCTTTCCAGTCCCCTTGGTCTTCCTCCTTCCCAACCACAGACAAGAGATCCAGGGAGGCTGTAAATTCAACTTCTTCCATCATCGGCAAGTCTCAGGTCTTATTTTAGCTACGACAACCCTGTGGTAATGAAAGAAACATCAGTCTAAAATAATCCTGATCCTCTGACCGTGCCCTGAGCCAACAATTTAAAATTCTAGTTGATAATTTTTTTTTTCCTTGTGGCCTTGCCGAGCACTTAGAAGCAGCCGACCTGTATCCCCATTTCTGCCAGAAGGAATTCTGTGCAGTGTCATCAAGGGGCCGCATCTGCACCATCACTGTTCACCAGAAACAAGCTGGAGAAAAGAGGGTTTTTGTGACCTCCAGAGTTAACTTACCTTCATATTTCATCTGATGGATCAAATGACTGATTTTCAAGATTCTGATATACGTTAGCCATGGTGATAAAATATGTCTTTAACAGTTCTTTTTTACATATTCTGTTTCAACAAAAAACTCAAGTTAAGGAATTGTGTCAATAGCATCAAAGAATGGTAATTACTTTAAAGAAATAAGCAGTTTAAGTAAACAACTTCCCTATAAAGCATTGAAAAGGAACTTAAGTTTTTTTTCCACCTATATACATTTTTTAAGTGTTGAGAAGAGGGAAGCTTCGTGAATTCAGAATAAATTCTATATTAGCTTTGGTGACAACCTCATGATAATATAGGACTAGTGCTGATCAGAATGCTGGAGAAATGGGATTAAGATTGGCAGAGATACAAAACAAACATGTTCAAGTAATTCAAGATTAGGCTAAGAAAGAAGAGAAAATTGCACACACACACACCAAGATGCATTGATTTATTTGCCTTTAAAAACATAACTCTTTGGGGGTGCCTGGGTGTCTCATTCGGTTCAGTGTCCAACTTCACTCAGGTCATGATCTCACGGTTCATGAGTTCGACCCCAGCGTTGGGCTCTGTGCTGACGGCTCAGAGCCTGGAGCCTGCTCCGGATCGTATGACCCGCTCTGTCTGACCCTCCTCCATTCACACTCCGTCTCTCTCTGTCTCTCTCAAAATTAAACATAAAAAAAAAAATTTAAAACGACTATTTGGATTATTTTTATTTGTTAGACTCATGTCGTGTTTACGTAAAAAATATTTAAACATTGGAGCACCTGGGTGGCTCAGTCAGTTAAGCATCTGACTTCAGCTCAGGTTATGATCTCATGGTTCTTGGATTCAAACCCCACATTGGGCTCTGTGCTGACAGCTCAGAGCCTAGAGCCGGCTTCAGATTCTGTGTCTCCCTCTCTCTCTGCCCCTGCCCCACTCACACTCTGTCTCTCTTTCCTCAAAAATAAATAAACATTAATAAATAAATAAGTAAATAAATAAATAAAATAACTGTGTTTTTAGATAAATAGTCCCTAGAGAAAAGCGTAAGTTGTGATTTCACATTTAAACAAGAGAAACCTTCAGAAAGAATTAAATTGCTAACTGGTAACATTTCTGGACAATATGTTTTTAGCTTACAATGTATACGCAAAAGATATGTAAAGCTTTAGAAGTCACCATAGATTTCCAGCACCCAAAGTTAATCAGTTATGACAATTTGTCAAATTAGAAAAATAAATTGCTTTTTAAATAATAACAATCATAACTTGCCATAAAAGAGGTAGGATAAAGATACTTTAAGCCCCCAGATAAAATTACTTTTTAAATAGTTCAGACAGAATTTCAAGTGGGTTACCAAAAAATGGAAATAAATAGAAAAGCACAGTGGGAAACCACTTCTAACTATTGTTTAATTCTATAAAGGCCCTAGACATGCTGCATATATTAACATTCTGATTAACATTTTAACATTTTACAACTGTACTTAAAGAGGTGAAGACAGATGTCGGACATTGCACATATTTTTATTTTTATATTATTTGCATATGGCTCTGATGGCCAAAAAAAGAACTATCTTAGCAACTGCTTAAAGCCTTGGAGTACCCAGCTGACTCCATTGGCTGTCGTTGTGAGCAAGGAAGAGACGTGTTGTGTGCAACATAAAATTTTAAATTGAATATTAGGAGTGCCTATTCTTAAATGTTATTTGCCATGTGTACCATACAACCATATCTCTGTTTCTCTTCCACTTATGTCTTCCTTCTCCCCAAATCCTAATGCACAGCCACTCCCCATCTCTTCATTCACCTCCGTGCTCTCATCTTTCACCTGATCTATTACACAAATGATTTCCCTTTTCGAGGTACTTTTTTCTTTAACAGAAATTCCACGATGGGTGATTAAAATCTTTTCTTCAAACCACTACCCAAGCAAAAATCTAGAACCCATAGACAGATCTACCTAAGTGAGGTTCAAACAAGTACACATGCAAGAGATTACCGGTCTTCAAGGAGACAGGTTGGAGGAACGTTCTTCCCAGGGCTTCCTCTGTCCTGACTTTGTGATCTATCTTGTCTGCTTCTCCTCTTCTGTGTTCCAAATTGGCCAGCAATGAACGTATCACATCTTTGGGTTAGGGATAATATACCAACTATGGAGAAATATTTTTCGGCCATTATTAACACGGTTCAGTTTCTCTGGAAAGTGTCCGTATGCAATATGTCCATAGTCCTGCAGAGCTGGACTCTGAGAGGTTCACTGTCTGCTAATTCCCATTTGCAAATGCACCCTGTAGGGAAGACTCAGGCAAGGATGCTTCTCTCCCTGTGGCTCTATTGGTCATGATTTCCATACACTGCTATAGACTTTGGTAAGAGGAGAGAAATTTTCAGGTGGATCCTTCTTCAGAAACCTCCCTTCACTTCCAGCAAATACTACACTCTGTACTATACCTGTAAAACATTATCATGCACCCTCCTGCTTGCAAACCCCTGGGGATTCTTGATTTAAACCCATATCTTAGCAACATGCTTAGACAAGATCATCAAGGGTAACATTGGAAGAAACAGGCTTGTGTCATCAAGAAAGATAGCTAGTAGATACTCCTTGGTGAGAAAACAAAACAAAACAAAACAAAATAACAGCCTATAAATTTTCCATTTTTTTTCCCACGGAAAAGGGCCTAAGCCCTTTTATCTAAATAAAAACCATTTTCAGAGCAAAAAGATCTTTCCAAGTTACTCTGCCCACTATATTTAATTCAAATATATTATCTCAGCACCTCCTCAAAAATACTTAAATTCTGCAAACTAAAACAATGAATCAAATATGGCCCCTTTAATAGTGATAACAGCCAAATTTAGCTTCTTCCACAAGCCAATTCTCAGATACTTGCAAGATTATCCTCAGGTTCTGATATATACAGTAAATTAAAAGCCCATTTAGTAACTTTATTTGACAGCTCAACTGTCTCTAAGCAGCCTTAGGCAAAGGATACAAATGTCTGGTTCTCTCACAGAGAGCCATAACTTACAAACAACCTTACAATGTTTAGTCTTACATTCTTTGGTCTATAGGCTCTGCCATTAGTAATGTGTTTATCAGTGAAAATATTATATAGGCTTGTTTGCTAAGGCACTAAAGACATGTTCAGAATAAAATGTCCACGAACATGCTATTAAAATGCAAAAGAATTATGTGAAAGTCACCTTTTCAAAAATAGTCGTTTTACTTGTGACCTTTATAAGTGAATAATAGAGTTTCATTTGGAACATAATTGCGTGATCTAAACCATGTGCACTCTATACAATGCTGTCCACAAAAAAACAAGATACTTCTTGATAAAGTAAGCTGTAAGTTCCTAGTTTAAATAGGCAAAATGAGAAGTGGTTAAGGATCTATAGTCATTGGTGCCTTTTAAGTGCTCTTAGAATTAAAATTTTTTTAAATGTTATTTCTGAGAGAGAGACAGAGCATGAGTGGGGGAGGGGCAGAGAGAGAGGGAGACACAGAATCTGAAGCAGGCTCCAGGCTCCATCCGAGCTGTCAGCACAGAGCCCATCGCAGGGCTTGAACCCACAGACCGAGAGATCATGACCTGAGCCAAAGTTGGACGCTCAACCGACTGAACCACCCAGGAGCCCCTAAAGTGCTTCTAGAATTAAATAGTGTTTATAGCAGCTTTGATTTGAGTCCTTTATTCATGGCTCAGGGAACTGTCTCCCTATCTCCACCTCAAACCTGAGCCTTTCTATGGCTCAGATGCTGGACGACTCTGTTTCCAAATGGTCTCTGTCTGCTCACCCTCTACTTCCTTATCTCCCACACCCTGGAAGTTCTGGACAACTGAGCCGAAGTACATTTTCTCTAGCTAGGCATGTATGTAAGGACACACATACATGCACGTGGGCATACACACACATCTGTGATTTGACCTGAAATCCCATGTTGTTCACTTGAGATGGTTCACCTAACTCCAATGTCCCCTACCCACCAGTCACAGATCCTGCCATGCCTATTCACTCACCTCAGGCCCCAAGTATACCCAAACGAATCACTGTTCCCATTCCTGCCAAAAATGCCCATGCCCACTTGTCCCTATAAAAACTCCCCAAGGACTTTCAAGATTCTTTTTTTTTTTTTGTAGGTTTTATTTCTAAGTAATCTCTACACCTAGTGTAAGACTTAATTTACAACCCCAAGAAGGAGAGTCACATTTTCTACTGAGCCAACCAGGCACCCCTCAAGATACATACCTATTTCTACAGGTCTATCCTAACTCTCCCAGAAAGATTTTATTTATTTTTTTTTTAATTTTTTTTTTTCAACGTTTATTTTTGGGACAGAGAGAGACAGAGCATGAACGGGGGAGGGGCAGAGAGAGAGGGACACACAGAATCGGAAACAGGCTCCAGGCTCTGAGCCATCAGCCCAGAGCCCGACGCGGGGCTCGAACGCACGGACCGCGAGATCGTGACCTGGCTGAAGCCGGACGCTTAACCGACTGCGCCACCCAGGCGTCCCTGCCAGAAAGATTTTAAAACGTACTAGTTATTCTTCCCACAATTCCCCATAAGTAAGACTCTGTACTGCTGTGATTGGTGGTGCTTTTTTTTTTCCAATATATCTGCCTTCCTGTTATATCATAAGCTCCTGGACAGCAAGAGCCAAACTGAATTATGTTTTGTGTCACCATGCATCCACATTGTTTGAAACCATCATTTTAATTGAAGTATCTACTATATAGGCCCAAACTGGGAGCCAATCCTCTGAAATAATAGTGGATAAGGGAGAAATATTTCTGCTTTGAGATCTGCAATGCCTAGAAAGAGTTATTAGTGTATAAAGAAAACATAAGTGCAATGAGAGAAGTGGAAACAAAACAGAAATAAATGGAAATAAGCATTTGAGGGGGCACATGGGTGGCTCCATTGGTTAAGTGTCTGACTCTTGGTTTCGGCTCAGGTCATGGTCTCATGGTTTGTGAGATCGAGCCCTGCATTGGGCATCGCACTGACAGCATGGGGCCTCCTTGAGATTTCTCTCTCCCTCTCTCTCTGCCCCTCCCCTGCTTGTACTTTCTCTCTCAAAAACTAAAAAACATTTTTTAAAAATGGAATTAAGTATTTAAATAAACCATTAAAGTCCTACAAATTTTGACAAATTTTGGATGGGTCTTTGGGATTTTACTAATAGATATGATCCTTTTCCCAGAAAATGCAACTGCTTGTGCACATGAACATATAAACACATACACACAGACAAACAGACAGGCAGATACACACACACACCTCTTGAAAATAGTTTAAAGGGTCTTTATACTTATAGGGTCATTTCCCCTTGAAATTATCCGTGGATTCCAGTGGTAAGCTTTTGTGCTAGAATCCTCAGCCCACAGATTAAGAACACCGAGCCTTTGAAAATGATGTGATTTGGCTCAGGTCATGATCCCGCGGTCTGTGAGTTGGAGCCCCACATCAGGCTCTGTGCTGACGGCTCAGAGCCTGGAACCTACTTCAGATTCTGTGTCTCCCTCTCTCTCTGCCCTTCCCCTGCTCATGCTCTGTCTCTCTCTGTGTCACTCAAAAATAAATAAACATTAAAAACATTTTTTTAGAAAGAAAGAAAATGACATGAGAGGGCAGAGCCTTATAAGACAAGAAGGAAAGAGTGAGCTTTAGGAGAAAGTGGAAGAAAACCACAAGATAGGCAGTGTCCCTTTGGACCACTCTGGCTTAGAAAGCTTTTGCCTCAGTGTTTGAATTTTAAGTTGTATCCGCCTTATAATTGCAACTAGCTATTGAAGGAGTGTAGTTTTGATGTTATTGTTGTTGTTTCCTTATGAAACAAAAAGATACCACTGATTAAAGGCCTCTACCCTTTTCACCTATGGAGGTGAAAGCTGAGATCTTGAGGAGCAAGTCACTCTTGGGAGAAATGCCAAAGGCAAGGGTTAGGCCGCTGGAAGGAAGGAGGGCGATGGCTTGGAGAGAAGAGGGGTGGGTTGGTAAGCTTATTTTTGTCATTTGAATTCAAGTTTGGAGGAGTTTTGCAGTCCTCAAATCTTCTTAATAGAAATAGGATTTAGTGGGAGCAAGCAAACGAGATGGAATATGGAAGAAAAAAGAAAAACAAAAAGGGGCGTCTGGGTGGCTCAATGGGTTAAGCGTCTGACTTCGGCTCAGGTCATGATCTTGCAGTTTGTGAGTTCCAGCCCTGCATCGGGCTCTGGGCTGACAGCTCGGAGCCTGGAGCCTGCTTCAGATTCTGTGTCTCTCTGCCCCTCCTCTGCTCACACTCTGTCTCTCAAAAATAAACAATTTTTTTTTAATTTAAAAAAAAAGAAAAACTTCAGCAAATAAGATGTAGAAAAATGTTAAAATTATATGAAAGGCTTACCGTATGAAACTACTACTTAGGGGAAGTATGACATGTTAGCAGTTAGCAATAAAATATGTTGTGTCTACAGACTACAGGAACCACTGCAGAAGTAGAATGATTTGATTCTTGGCGCTGTACTTTCAGCAAGCCCCATGGTCTCTTCTTGGTCCCATCTAGCTTGCCAGGAGACCTAATTTCTTGCTGGAGACTTCCGAGGATTCTGTTTTATTTTCCCCATCTAGCAACATAAACAATAACAGGATGTGATCATTTATTCAGCACTCGCGCTAGGCCAAATACTGAGCAGAGAGCTTTCTATAAACATGATTTCACTTAATCCTTGCAACCGTTCCATGAGGCAGGTGCTACTACGACCCTGGTTTGCAGATGAAAAATAAAAATGTAAGCTAAGAAAAGTGTTAACTCTCTCAAGGTCAAACAGCTAATAAATGCAAGGACAAAATTTCTTCTTCCAATACTCATTTTCCTGCAAGGCAGTTGCAGACCTTAATTAACTGGTCAGCTAGTTAGAACGAGACATGAAGTCTGGAGCGTAAAATGACTTTTCTAACACTATGGCAGACAAAGCATAGTCCAACACCCAAAAGAAATTTCACAGTAACTCAGATTCTTTATTTGAACAATGCTTCTTCAAATCTCATTTCTTCCCTGTCTCTTTCCTTACCCACCCACAGCTTCTCTGGTCCTTTCTCCCACTAACCACCATACAAACCTCTTTTCCCAGTAGTAGACATTCTCTCTCTACCCCCTTTCCTTCTCTTTTTAATTTTTTTTTAACGTTTATTTATTTTTGATACAGAGAGAGACAGAGCATGAACAGGGGAAGGGTCAGAGAGAGGGAGACACAGAATCCGAAACAGGCTCCAGTCTCTGAGCTGTCAGCACAGAGCCCGACGCAGGGCTTGAACTCACGGACCACAAGATCATGACCTGAGCCGAAGTCGGCCGCTTAACCGACTGAGCCACCCAGGCACCCCTTTCCTTCTCTTGTCTTGCCCAGATGTCTTCTGTCCCCCCAACCGTAAATCACAAAAGCTAACTCTGCAGGGCTTCTGCGCGTGTAAGACAAACATGGCGCCAACGGCAAGCACATCTTGGGAGGCTGATTACGCGCTAAAGCTCAGGCCTGCTCTCCACTGCCCCAGGTACCTTTGGGCAGCCGTCCAACTATGCCACCAGCCAGTGGCTGTGCACAGGACACTGGAAGAACTCTCCTCAAAAGGAAAAGGAAAAGAAAACTCTGAGCAGGGCAGAGCCAGACCACTCTTCAGTTGGCAGAGAGAAGAGAAGAAAATTTGAGAGTTCCCATATGTTAGTCATTTTGGTTCTGTGACATTTATTTGTATGTTTTTTTTCCCTTCAACTAACCTTAAATGTCATGAGATTTGGGTTTACTTTATAGTAATAGGAAACCACTGATGAGATTTGATGAAGTAAGTGGCTTAAACTTATCCATATATATACAAGATAGTCTGGCTAAAAGGTAAAGGACAGATTATAAAGAAAAGAAGGGTGACACATGGCAAAAGAGAATTTTCTTTCCTTTTTGTCCTCTTCTCCTAATCCCCTGGAAGGAGTCTTTGCAAAGACTCATATAAATCAGAGACTTGTTATGAAACAATGCATAAAGTTTGCATTGGGTGGGGAAGTCACTATTAGCAAGAGAAATGTGTGTGTTCGTTCTGCTCTGTTTGCAGTCATAGCTAAGACACTCACTTGGAACTGTCAGACATACTTGGATAAGATTTCAGAGGTGCTAGCCCAGAGCCTGGCACATAGTAGTTAATATTTATTCATTGCATAAACAATTATTTATTACAGGAGTGCATGCAGAAATACATGGGTGTGGCAGTCCTGAGTAGGCAAGTGGAGACATGGACTAGAGACATTTAAATTATTACTGTTATATGACTTCATCTATCCCAATAGGTTGGTGGTTCCAGGAAAAGTAAAGTTTTGAATTAATACTTGTGAAAAATTCGAAGAAAATCAAGTTTGAGGGAGATGATAATGACACTGATTTAGGATGTTGGTTGAGCTCTAGGGGTAGAAGACTATTATCTCTGTAATAACCTGCTGCTCCCACAAGTAAATGAAGAACAGAATTACTGTCTTTTATTTGTTCAACTAAATATTATTGGTGACTACTTTGGCCAAGAATTATAATAGGGATCATACAGAGATGACAAAGAGGGAGCAAAAATCAGCCACACTTAAATTAGACATAGAGAACCCATGGTCTGGGGTAAACAGTATAATATGAGGTGATAGGTGCTATATTGAAGGTATATACTGAGTCAGAGTAGGCCAAGGTGGAAAGGAGTGTATGAGATATAGAGAAGCACTCCTCATGGAAGGAAGGAAGGAATATTTTGTCAAACTCACGTTGTTTAGAGTTGCCAATGCATGGTGATAATAAAAAGCAGCTGACCTCTAGTCAGTTTTATTATTGTTTTCCAATTGTCCACAGACAGAGTATCCCCTCTATGCTTGCTCTCAGGGAAGATTTCTCTCCCTTCTCCCCCACCTACCATCCTTGGTATGACACTGATTCTAACTGCTGTGTGATCCAAGTGAAAGAAGAGACTGACTTTTTTATGAAGGACTTACAGAAAGAATAACAAGGCCAGTGACATTTTAACTGGACTTTGAAAAGGACGAAGAGTTCACCTAGTTATCTAGAATCAAATATCATAAAATATCAATTCCCTGCAGGATTTTTGAACCCACTGCTCTGTGTGGGGTACCGCTATTCATTTACACTTGTAACCAGTATTATCTTCAGCTGTAATCAGCTGAGAAGTACCACTACTATTCTTCAATAGAACAAGTCAATTACTTTGCTCACTCTCCCATCTCACTCTTGGGAGTACCTAGTTTTGTTCCAGGATGGGAAAGAAACCCTATTTCCCATGCACATTGATACAGGTTAGGTTCTCCAAGAAGCTGACTCTGAGGCAGAGGTTCATGTGTAGTATGTTTATTAGGAAGTGCCTGTAGAAAGAGGAAGCAGGATTAGTTGAGGGAGAAGACAAGCTGAGATGCAGGCCTAATAAAAGCAGCTTCAGCTGATCCTATGGGAAATTCTGGAGTTAAAAGAGTCTTTCAGAGTAGTCCTACACTGCACTGAAATGACTGAGCCTTTCTATACCAGATGATCCTTGGATGTGAACCATCCCAGGAAAGTATGCCCTTGGGCAAGGTGGCCACACCTACCTGTAACCAGTACCAGCCCTGAAATGCTTAGTCATTTCCCACCTTCTCCATCATTCTAGATAAAAGGACCATCTGACCTCATTGAACCACATTCTTGGCTCCTTAAACATTTGTTCCCAGTAAGAACCACAGTAGATAAAGAGCCAGCCCACCTATCCCCACTCCCTCTGACTCCTTTGGTTTAGATATCTGACCATTGGACTGCTTGTTTTTCCCCCCCTCTTCCTGTGCTTTAAATTCTTTCTCTAATGTTTTCAAATTCATAAATACAAAGTGAGCTCTCAAAACCATAGGCTTGAATCCTCTACCCCCAAAAAGCAGAAACAGAGGCCCATACTCATTCTCTCCATCCACAAACTCGTGGTGTACCAACCTTTTATAAAAAAACTTCCTGATGGTTATTGCTGAACATATCTTGCAATCGTAATGAGAACCACAAGCGTGGGTCCAGTCACAACATTGGTTATTGATAGGCTGAGACTAGCACTGGTCAGTTCTTCCCACCTTGACCCAGAGTTTCAGAGCAATCCCAGTCAAAATCCCAACAAGTTATGATATGGACATTAACAAAATGAGTCTAAAGTTTTTATGGAGGGCAAAAGATCCAGAACAGCCAACACAGTATTGCAGGAGAAGAACAAAGTTAGACCAATGTCACCCAACTTCAAGAATTACTACGCAGCTAAAGTAATCAAGACAGTGTGGTGTTGGCAAAAGAATGGAAGTAAAGACCAATGAAACTGACTAGAGAGCCCAGAAATAGACATCTATAAAAATAGTCAACTGATCTTTGATAAAGGAGTAAGACAGTACAACAGTCCCCCCTTATCTATTAGGGATATATTCCAAGACCCTGGTGGATGCCTGAAACCACAGATAATACAAAAATCTATATATACTATGTTTTTTCCCGTATACACATACCTGTGACAAAGTTTAATTTATAAGTTAGGTAACAGTAAGAAATTAACAACAATAACAAATAATAAAATAGAAGAGTTATAACCATATACTGTAATAAAACTTATGTGAAAGTAGTTTCTCTCTCTCTCTCAAAATACCATACCACACTTAGCTTCTTTTGGTGATAATGTGAGATAATAAAGAAACTTCATGATGAGATGAAATGAGTTGAATGACATAGGCATTCTGACAGGGAGTTAGGCTTCTAGGAAGTTAGACTTTAGAAAGAAGGTCATCTGTTTCTGGACTAAAACCATACACTGTGAAACCAGATAAGGGGAAGGGAGGACCGCTGTACAGTATAGCAAAAGTAGTTTCTTCAACAAATGGTGCTGGAACCATTGGCCATCAATATGCAAAAAGTGAATTAGACACAGACATTACAGCCCTTCACAAAATGGATCACAGACCTAATGTAACATGCAAAACTGTAATACTCTTAGTAGATAATATAGGAGAAAATCTAGATGACCTTTGGGATGGTGATGCCTTTTTAGATACAAAACCAAAGACATGATCTATGAAAAAAATAATTGCTAAGCTGGACTTCATTACAACTTAAAACATAGATTCTGTGAAAGACACATGTCAAGAGAATGAGAAGACAAGCCACAGACTGGAAAAATATTTACAAAAGAGACATCTGATAAAAGACTTTTATTCAGAATATACAAAGAACACTTAAACTCAATAATGGGAAATTAGGGGCACCTGGGTGGCTCAGTTGGTTAAGCGTACAACTTTGGCTCATGTCACGATTTCACAGTTTGCGGATTTGAGCCCCGCATTGGGCTCTATGCTGACAGCTCAGAGCCTGGAGCCTGCTTCAGATTCTGTGTCTCCTTCTCTCTCTGCCCTTCCCTTGCTCATGCTCTGTCCCTCTCTCAAAAATAAATGGACATTGAAAAAAATAAAAAATAACCTGACTTAAAGTGGACCAAATTCCTTAACAGACTTACCACAGAAGATATACAGATGGCAAATAAGCATAATGATGAATATATGTCACTATATATGTGTTCAAATCCATAGAATATACAACAACAGGAGTAAACCCTAATGTAAACAGTGGACCTTTGGTGATAATTATGTGTCGATGTGGGTTCATCCTTGGTAAAAAAAAAAATGTACCACTCTGGTAAGTGATGTTGATATTGGGAGAGCCTATGTATGTGTGGGCAAGAGGTATTTGGGAAACTCTGTACCTTTCTCTCAATTTCATTATAAACTTAAAAGTACTCTAAAAAAATAAATCTGTTCAAAATATTTTGTTTGGTTTTTACAGAAGGATAAGAGTGCATCACCATCTCTCCTTACAGGAGAAATCACAGAGCAGAGCAGAACACTTCCCCATGTGTGACATCTAGTGGCTCTGCATCTGAATGACAACCTCTTAGAGAAGGAAAATCTGGCCAAGTCAATAGTGGTTGTGCCTGGGTTTCGCCAGTTCCTAAAAAAACACTAAAGCGTTCCTAATTTCCCAGAAGAGCTCAGCAGTGTCCCAGTTTAATAGCCAAGTAGATTAAAATATAAAGCATTTGTCTGTCTGCTGACTATTTATTTGGATTTAGGAAAGCACAAAAGACAAAACGCACCAGATCTAGAAAATAATATAGATAGGGAAGAATTGAAAACCTAGTTCCCATCCTCAAGCTATTCCATAGCACAAGAAAAACGAGTAAGGAGCTAGCTACCCTCCGTAGCAGCAACTTACATAGCAGTGGGAGGCAATATGCAGAATGGATCTTCAGGCTGGATAGCTGGTGTCTTCACAGATGCTGGCTCCTTAGGAAAGAACTGGGAAATCAACCCGGACTTCAACGTCTCTGTGACCACGTTGACTTGGCTAGTTGGTATCGTCTTTGTGTTTTACATATGTTATCTCATTAAATTTAGACCCCACAACAACTCTAGAAGGTAGGTACTTTGCTTCCTTATTTTGGTGACAATACAAAGTCTCAGAGAGACTACGACTGGCCCTAGTTACAGTTAGGAAGGAGCATTGTTGATATCCAATTCCATGTCTCTTTGGCTTCAGGAGTATGTTCTTCTATATCACATTCATCCAGATGGCAGTTTTCATAAACTAATATTCTTTGCTTTTCCACCAGTATTTTCCACTTTTCTTGTCCCCCCCCCCCCCCCATGGATAACAAGTATTCTGGGTTTATTGACTCAGGGAAGGGACATGGCCAATGGCTGCAAAATATTTGGGTTTTGTATTCCATAAGTCTAAGTTAGGAAGTTGGAGGATTTGGGGCATACAGAGAGAGTGTAGGAAGAGTGTCAATAATCAAGGTGGAGGGAACTGGATCTACTTCTTTTTCCACCACAGAGGTGGGATAAATTTGCAAGAAAATAGGTGTGTTTTGGGAAGAGAGGCCCGCAGAGCCCTCATGACAAAGAAGAACTCACTGTGGAATTGTCCTTAACACCGCAACTAGGTGTACATGTGTGTAAATTGCCTGTCTGGGAATCTCATCCCCTGTGGTAGGCTGGAAGCTGCTGGAGCCATCCGATCTCTAGAGGCCATGGGCACAGAAACAAGGCATCACCAGACAACTGGGTTGCACCGACATGCATACATCATAGCTTAGACACAGCCCTGGGAGGTAGGGGAAGCTTAAATGGATTGGGCTTTACGTGCTTACCCCCTGGAAGTACTGAAGGACAAAATAAACCTCATGTTGAATTACACAAAAGTAAAACTATATTTAATAGCCACATTGTATTAGCTTCCAAGGACTGCTGCAATGGATTACCACGAAGTGGGTGGCTCAAAACAACAGAAATGTATTCTCTCAGTTCTGGTGGCTAGAAGCACAAAATGATGGTGGCAGCAGGGCTGTGATCCCCCCTGAAAACTGTAGGGGAAACTCTCTTTTTGCTTCTTCCTAGCTTCTGGTGGTTGCCAGTATACAGGAGGAAAGTAATTTTCCCTTTATCCTTCTAGGTTCTTTGCTAAGGTCCACCTATGATAGAAGACAGATTAATAGGAGAGAATCAAACAGAAGTCTAATAACACGTGTACATGGGAGATACCCAGGAAAACTAACTTCCCCAAATGGTCCAAGTCACCACCTTAAATACCATCTTCAGAAAAAGACACAAGAAGATGCTGAGGGAGGGTAGTGATGGGATATTACCAGGCAAAGCTCAACATTGGGATGGAGAACTATTTATCATGCTACTGGAAGCCAAAAGGCAAAGCTCAACAAATGAGATCATGGCTGTGCAGGTTGAAGTCCTTGCTGCCTCCACTGGTCAGAGTTTCTAGAGATTTAGTCCTCTTCCTCTCCCTGGGAGAGAGGAAGACACCCTAAAATTAGAGATTTTCTTTATAAATGTAAATGTCTCTTACAAAAGGGTAACTTCTACTCAGTCTTCAAAGCATTCCTGTGCCTGCTACTTCTTAAACTTAATCGGCCTAAAATAATCCTTATGCCAAAGAGGTATATTTTGGGATGGTGTATTCAGCTCCCCTTCACCAACAATGCCTGAGGTCCTGCATCACTTCTGTCTCTGCCTCCATGTTCACACAGCCTTCTGCCCTCTGTGTATGTCCCTTTACATCTTCTCTTCTTCTCATAAGGATACCAGTCATTGGATTTAGGGCCCACCCTAATCCAATATGACTTTATTTTGATTACATCTGAAAAGACCTGATTTTCATATTAACAGATTCTAAGAGTTAGGACTTGAATATATCTCTTTGGGGGGCACACTTCAGTACACTGCACACCTGAATCTGTGGTCTGGGATTCATACCTGCTACACACATGAGTTTGGTGTGAAATAGGTGTGTCAGGAAGGCTGGTCCTGGTCAAGTGTCGAGGTAACATAGGATCCTGAGCAAAGCAGTTAGCCTCTACTGGTCTTGATTTCCTCATCTCCATGGTGGAGACTCTTTCTAGTGCTGACCACTAACACAGTGTGGTTTAAGAGGTACCGCAAGACTCTACTGGCCTGAAAACACTACCCTGCCACCATATGACCCTTCCTTCCTGCCCTGCTTTTCTCACCATTAGAGTGACAAAGGTATTAAATGACAAATAAACAAATACATTGTCACTTGAGGGCCTCTGCAAGGATAATCTAGATTCTGGAAAACCAACAATTCTCTTGACAGCAGGATTCAGTTTTGAAATGCTGAAGCTACAGGGAGACCTGCTTGGTGGGGGGTCAAGCTACATGGTTGCCAAGGGAAACGAGGACATAATTCAGAGAAAACACTGGGCTTAGGGGCTGCATGATTTCTTTGTTATAATTGCAAATGCATTCTAAAAAGAAAGCAATGATAGAAGAGAGCCAAAAGCCAAGGAACGAAGGCCAGCCCAGACTGCACTACTCATCTCCAGGAGAGCTAGAGAGCTGTTCAAGTGGGCTGGAATCCAGCCTGCACCAGGAGGCAGTGGCGACGTCTCACTCTGTTATGAGACAATCTCAGGGATTTGCGCAGCCAAGCTGCAGACGTTTTCAGAGGCAGAGGCCTGGCTGAAATCTGGGCTGCTTTTCAATGCCTAAAAGCTCTGTAAGTAAAAAATAAGCAGCCCTGAGAAAGAATGAGGTGTCTGAGAGCTTTGAATTCTGGAACCAGAGATGCTGCCTGGATGCCACGTTTACTAGCTGTGTAACTTCAGGCAAGTTATTCTCTTCTCTAAACCTCAGATAAAATAAAGATTATTGTCCCACAACCTATCTAGACACATCGTTGTGCAATGATGTAGGTCAAGTGCTTCGCAGAAGCACAAGGGAAGTATCCCGTTAGTGTTACTTATTATGTTACAGATACAGAACCAAAGCTAAGGGATACTAAAAATTAAGTGGTGCTAAGGCCACAAGGCTAGACAAACACCTCTGAGGTGAGAACCCAGGGTTGCTGACACCTTAGTTCTTCCACAAAATAATACAGAAATTAAAAAGGAAAAGCCAGGCATACTTTATTTAATTTATTTAACAGTTATCATCATGTTTACACTGTGCCAAATGCTATTCTAGGCACTTTATAAATACAAAATCACTTGAACCTCATAACGACCAATGAGGCAGGCACTATTATCAATTTATAAATGAGGAAAGTAAAGACAGAGAAGATAAATGACTTGCCTAAGGTCACCCAGGGTCAGTGGGTACTGTGCTATGTCTTGGGGTTCTGAAGCAAATTGTACAAAAATAAAGAGTATCAGTACGTTTAGACCATCTCTCATTAACTAAAGTATACTATTCTTTTTAAGAAGTATTTTAACTTTCTAAGACATTTAGTAGACTATATAGCAGGCATAAACCTAAAACTGTCAGTCATATATGAATAAAATGAGCCTAAAATTTCAACCTGTGGAACACAAATTCATAGTCCAACCAGCAAGTAGCTGTTATGAGATGGTAACTATCTTCCATGAGACAAGCCTTATAGAATTTACCTTATAACCCCTATCATTAGCTTCCAAATTTCTAAAGTCTCTTAGAAATCACTTAAACATTAATCACAAATGTTCTAAACATCTAAAACCAAGCATAGCAAACATAAATTAATCTGTATTCGATGGCTTTGGCCTTGCCTATGACCTTAGGTACCTGTCCTCTGCTATGATTTCAAAGTTCACAGCCCCTATACTCTCAAATACCCTAACAAAAAAGACTCTGATGGGAACTGTGTACTTGACCCAGAGCAGAGAAAGTAAAGTCCTCAGCCAGCAAAGAGATGAACTCTCACAAACTTGAAAGACTAAGGAAAAGATGAGCTACTGAAACCTGGTGTGTTGAAATGTGAGGGAAGAATCCAGGTTATTCCCAAGTGTCTGGCAAGGGTAACAGGCAGGGCAGGGAGGGTATGGAGGATGATGATGTCCTTTACTGAGATAAAGAACTTGGGAAGAGGGGGAGGTCAGCATACAGCACAAAAGTAGTTCAGCTTTAGGCACACTAAATTTGGAAATCCTTGTGAGTCATCCGAGTCAAGATCTCTGGTAGGCTATTAGATCCAAGTTGTGAATCTTAGAAAAGGGCCCTGGTCTGGGAATATAAATCTGACAGTTTCCACCATAGTGTGGCAGTCATCAGATTTGAACGAGATCATCTACAAAGGGCTGTGGAGGCAGACGCAAAGAGCACCTATCAGAGAGCCTGTGAGGGGCCCCAACATTAAATGTTGGATAAAGGAGAGTTAAGTCTACAAAGAAGACTGAGGAAAAATGGTCACAGAGGTAGAAGGAATTCCAAGAGTGTGTGACATGAAAGCCAAAGACAGAAAGGGGCCAACTGTGTCAAATGCTACTAAGAGAGAGAGTAGAATAAGGCCTGAGAAGAATGCCCCCCAGCCGCACCATGGAAGTTAGTGGTGACCCCAGCAAGAGCAGTTTCACAGGAGGAGTGGGATGGAAATTACCTTCCAGTGAGTTGAAGAGTAAAGGGGAGCTGGTTCCAGCCATGGAGGAGCATCTTGTATTGGATTCATGCTATGACTGGAACAGCAGTAAGAACTGGATAAGACATGCAAAACAAATCCATGAGCCAGCCAGCAATACGGGTGCTGTAAGCCTTCAGAGGAGAAAGCACAGAAAGTGAGCCCCCATGTCCTCTGGCTTTTTCTCTAAGATGTTTTTCCACATTCAAGCATGAGGAAATAGGGCCCACATAGCAAGTGGCTGTCTTGCAGGGGTGAGGCACTCCAGAAGCAAATTTGTGGATAGTGAAAGAAATTCAGAAAAGGAGCCCAGAAACCCATGTACATATTCCCCACAAGCTGTTGGGCAGTGTCTAAGCTGTGCATGAGTCCACTGAGATTCTGCCAAACCAGATGAAAATAGCAGCTGGAGATCTAAAAATCCGATCACAGATTTCAGCAGCATGCCGTACTGAGAAAACAGAAGTTAGAATTTAAGCCTTACCAAAGAGGAGATGCATCAGTAAACACTATAAAATTTTAGTCAAGACTTCAGAAGGGGAATGCCTTAGTAGCAAGAGAAACCAACCAGAAATAAGGTCAAATAAGGTAAAAAATTTAACAGTCTGGCCTTAAGAAAGCCTAAAATCACACCTCAGCAGGATCTGTCTGCCTGCCAAAAACAAACAAACAAACAAACAAAAAACTAGCTCTTTTTGAAAGAAATCACAGAGCCTCTACAGTTCTTTTTTTAACCCACAATATCCAAATTTATGAAGCATGATAATACATAGGACACACGAAGTTTCCTAACAACCAAGGGGAAAAAGAGATCCACAGGTGATCCACATATTAGAAGAAGTTGGTTGAATAGCAGAAAATATTGAGAATTAAGCAAAAAAAAAAAAAAAGGAATAAATAAAAAATCAAAAGGACATTTTAGAATGGAAAAACACAATACTTGAAATTAGGAAATTATCGGGTAGGTTTTACAGCAGACTGAACACAATATAAACCAGGGCTGAGGAATGGAAGACAGGTAAATAAAAATAGGCAAAACAGAGGCATAAAAATCAAATAGAGTAAACAAAACAGAAAGTAAGAGACATGTAAGGCATAATCAAAAGGTGTAAATCTGTGTAACTGGAGTACTGGGAGGACAAGACTGAGGGAAGGGGACAGAGGCAATATTTAGAGAGAATAGTCAATGCAACAACATTTTCTCCCTTATTTCTGAAGTCATCATTGTATCCTGAAGTGATGACTTTTGCTGAAAGTCTGATAACTGGTAAACATTCTCTTGTATTTTTGAATGCCTGCTGTCTTAGTCAGCTTGGGCTGCTATAAAAAAATATCATGATTGAGTGGCTTACACAACACACATTTATTTCTCACAGTTGTGGAGGCTAGAAAATCCAAAATCATGGTGCCTGCAAATTCAGTTCCCACTAATGATCCTTTTCCTGGCTTGTAGATGTCTGTCTTCTTGCTGTGTCCTCCTATGGTAGAGAGAAAAAGAGAAAGCTCTGGTCTCTCTTTCTCTTCTCATAAGGACACTAATCCCATCATGGTGCCCCACCACCATGACCTCATCTAAACCTAATTACCTCCAAAAGGCCCCCACTTTCATAAACCATTGCATTGAGAGTTAGGGCTTCAACATATGAATCTGAGCAGGGGGTAGGGGGAGGGCACAAACATTCAGTCCATAACACCTGCTATGTGCATAGTGCAAAGAGAAGAATTGAGCTTGAAGGACAGGTCTGTCCGATACCAGAGTTTTATGATTGCTCTTTGCGGGCACTGTGCTGCACCTCTCCTCACCCACTGGTCCCTACTCCAAAGCTAATATACCCTCTATATTCTATCATAAAGGTAAGCAAACTACAGCCTGTGGCCCAAATTTAGCCTGCCACTCAGTTTTGTAAATAAATTTTTACTGGAACCAAGCTGTGTATCTGTGTTTACACTGTTATCTATTGCTGCTTTCACACCCCCATGGCAGTGCTGAGTATTTGCAACAGACACCATATATCAGAGAGGCTAAAAGTATTTACTCTCTGCCCCTTTACAGAAAAAGAAAAACGCTTGTTGACTCATGTCCTAGCTCATGGTAAAAAGGAATTTGACTATGGTAATTTACAAAGCTATTACTGCTATTAATTTCTTCATTAACTGGCTAAGTACCGTAAACTTACCACTCCTTAATATAAAGTAAGTGATGATGTTGATGCTCTGGGAGACAAGATAGAGGTCGGTGCTCGGGATGGGAAGAAGTACAGCTTTAGCCATAATGACCAAAGTAGATAATTAATTTTAGACCTATAGAGCAAAAAAGTGTCTCCTCCTTTAAGAATGGGGAGGTGATTCGAGTGACGCAGTGGATCCCCATATCTCTCAGAGTAAAACCCAAAAGTCTAGCTCTGTATTACCTATGATCTTCTTCCCAATACCCTACCCCCATCCCCATCCCCAACCCCACCCCTGGCTTGTTCATTCTACTCTGCGCATGCTAGCCTTCTTGCTGTTACCTACTGTCTTTCAAGGAATCTCCCATCTTAGAGCCTTTGCACTGACCACTCCCTCAGCTTGGAACATTATTTCTTCTGATATAATTTAGCTAAGTACCTCATCTCCTCCAAGTTTTTAATCAAAACATACTTTTTGCATGAGATAAACCCAGACATCATTGATACTGCAGCCAGCTTGCCTGCCCCTACTTCACTTTCTATTATTTTCTCCAAAGTTCTCACTTTCTCTACTTTGTAATATACTCAGCTATTATGTTTATGTTTATTCCGTCTTTGTCCTCTAATAGGACTTAAGCTCTATCAGGGCAGGAATTATAGGTATTTTTGTTTTTGTCTACTGATGTTCCCAAAATACCTAGGACAGTGACTAAAACATAGTTCGTGCCTATCATATATTTATATATATATATGTAAATAAATATATATATGTAAATATATATATGTAAATATATATATATATATATATATAGAATGAATGAATGTACATTCACATTTTGTTCCACTGTCCCAGAAAAACTTTTAGGTCAATTTAGAACTATCATTTTGGGATTTGTCCCTGTAATTTTGATTGAGAAAATCATTTTTTCCTTTTGTTCCTTGTCATAATTCTCCTATTGTATCCTACCCAATAATAGCAAGTGTCTCCTAGAGATTTCTGATGAACGAGATTTTCACAAGTCAGGTCTTCTAGGCAACTTATTAACCAAAATACTTTAATGAAGCCTTTAATCCAAGTTAGCACCTAAAATCTAGACACTGATGTCAGGCCACTATGGTTAACCTAGTAGTATGGAACAGGAAATTTCAATATTCTATTTACATCTAAAATTCAAACTACATTATAAAAAACTCACTAGTTTATATTCTCCATTTGTATTAGAACTAATTGTTCAGTGTAAATTAGTGTTCTCCCCTCCTTCCAGGGTATCGTTATATGTAGGGTATATACAACTTCTTGGAGCCGGACTAGGTCTCAATACAGCAAATGGCATCACACATCAGAACAATTACCAACAGAAGGTCTTTTTCAAAGTTCTTTATGTATTTCCTTTTGATTACACAAAGAACTAAATATCAAACAGTTTTCAATGCTGTAATAAAATTACCCGTTTTCAGCCTTTTAACTGATGGAGAAAACTAGTTTCGTTCTGAATGAAAATAGAAAGTATAAGTGTTAGTGGTTGAATTCATGTCTAATTATCCACTTCTTAGTTTGTAGAAAGGCAATTCCAGGATATTTAAGTTGAAATATTTTGCCTCGAAATCAATGCAATAGAAGCCTGATTTTCCATAGAAATATTTCTTTTTGTTTTGAACCATATTTCAAATTCCAAGTATAGATCTACTGAATAAGTCTATTTAATTTTAGCATTTAAATATTTTTCCAGGGTGGGAGGTGGGGGCATGCTTCTTACAACAAAAACTTTGTGTTGACTCTCAAAACAATTAAATTCTTGAAGGTATCACCTCAGTGTGTTCCCTTTTCTAGCACTGTGTTTAGAAACAGTCTATCTGGTTTAGGGAAAAATCAGCAAGAATTGTTCAAAGCACCACATAGGGTCCAGTGACATGTTGGATTGTGGGTCTGCAGCATCTAATCTTGGATCTACCATGGTTCTTCAACACACAAGATCTGAAATAACAGAGATGAGTCCTAGGGAAAGAGCAAGGAAATGCTAAATAGACCCTTCTAAGTTTGTATTCATACATCTCCCAGTGACATGCATGGTATCCCAAGATAGTAGTGTATTGACTTAAGTATCAAGGACCTGGGATACAATCGAAAGGAAACACAATACTATACACGAATTGCTTTTATTGAGATGCTCTCCATTTGTTAAGGTCCATACAAAGTACATCCATTTGGAGTCATGAAAATCATATATGTGGAAGTGTTTAGTTTCCACCAAGACAGAGAAATGGGAATCAGATTTATTCTTTTTTTTTAAACAACAATAACAGCAACAATGACAAAGCAAATAAAACATATAAAACAATGGTTTTCAGATACTGAATGACAGGCAGTACCAGACAACAATCCCTGAGAGAGAAGAAACAAATGAGACAGCTAAAAACATGCCTTCCCATCTGTGCAGCTGAAAAGTGGAAATAATTTACAACCTCCAGGAAAATATCTTCAATCATTCTTCTTTCATTTTTCAGAATATGTAAAAGAATCCATTTATTCAACAAATAGGTACTGAGTCCCTAGTATATAATAGTTATAGGCTGTCACAACTAGTAACGAAGACATGTATACAATGAAATAATTAATGTAAACAAGTAAACAATGAAATAATTAATGTAACTTCAGCTGAGAAAGAGTCTAAAGTAAAAAATAAAACAGTAAATGATTCACAGAGATGGAGGACAAAGTATCTCGCTGTTTATTTATTTGTTTAATTAAAAAAGGTTTGAGAGAGAGAGAGAGAGAGACAGTGGGGGAGGGGCAGATGGAAAGAGAGAAAGAGAGAGAGAGAATCTTAAGCAGGCACCATGCTCAGTGCAGAGCCTGACTTGGGGTTCCATCCCACAACCTTGGCTGGGGTCATGACCTAAGCGGAAATCAAGAGTCAGATGCTCAACTGACTGAGCCCTCCATGTGCTCCAGTATGTGCCTGTTTAGATGCAACAATCCTGAAAGTCATTTTTAAGAGGTTATTTGAGCAGAGAGGTGAAAAGTGAGGAGTGGAAAGCTAGAGAACGCACCCGCTGGAGATGGAAAACGTGACACTGAAAGTCTAGGAGATGAAAATAAGATTGAGACAGAAAAACATAGTGAGTGAAGGGAACCTGGTAGAAAGTAAGTCCGGAAGGGTAGGCAAAAGCCAGGTCATGGAGGGCCTTAAGGCCCATGGAAAAAAGCCTGGTATTTTATTCTAAGTGGATTTACTTTAAATCTAGGAATGTTTGAGCAGATGAGTGGTATGATTAAATTTCAATAAAAAACAATTCTCCCTGATTTCTGTGTGGAGTATGGATTATACTGGCTTGTGAATACAAAGAGCCAAAATAGAAAGCAGTTTTTTAGGAATAGGGCAAGAAATGGTGGTGGACCAGAGTAGACGCTGCACATGTGGTGAGAAGAAATTGAATTCAGAATATATGTTCAAATTTATATTAAAATATATACTACATGGCAAATACTGTTCTAAGTACTTTCATGTAATGGCTCATTTGATAACCCAACAACTATATGAAGTGGGCACTAAAAATATGCCCATTTTACAGATGAGGAAACTAAGGCACAGAGTAGTTAAGTAACTTGTCAAATATGACAAGCCAAATAAAAGGTGAAGCCTGGATGTGACCTCTAATCTCTTTACGATTACATGACACTGTAGAACCTACAGGAACTGTCAATCTCTCACTTCAAACACATTGGCTTTCTTTTGGTTTCTCAAAGATGTCGTGGGTTGTTTTTTTTTTTTTTTTTTGCTTTTGTTTTTAATTCCCTTGGGTCCTTCATATGGGTTTGTTTGCTTTCCCTGAAATGCACCCCCTCCAGACTGTATGGGGTCTGCTTTACTTGTTCCTTTTCATCCTCTACACCTTCACTCAGCTCTAATGTCACTATAGTACTGTTTCCGCCCTCATAATCCTTTACTACCATTTATAGCTTAAATGTGTTTGCGTTATTTAGCCAGTGTCTTTCTCCAGCAACCATATGACAGGCTCCATGATAGCATGGATAATGTTTGTTTCATTACAGTATTTTTCAGCACCGAACACAGGGTCTGATACACAGCAGTCCCTCAGTAAGCAATGAACAAGAAAGCAAGAAAGAAAGTGGAAATCTAGCTTTTTGAACAGACAAGTAACAAGGAATAGGGAGAAAGAGTATATTAAGAAACAGTTCTGGGGGCACCTGGGTGGCTCAGTTAAGTATCTGACTCTTGATTTCTGCTCGGGCCATGATCTCACGGTTTGTGAGTGTGAGCCCCATGTCAGGCTCCAGGCTGATACTGTGGATCCTGCTTGGGATTTTGTCTCTCTCCCTCTCTTTCTAACTCTCCCCTGTTCATGCACACTCTCTCTTTCTCTCTCTTGAATAAATAAATAAATAAATAAATTTTAAAAAAAAAGAAACAATTCTGTAAAACAGGCCACACATTGCTCAAATGTTCAATAAACGATAATAGGCTAAAAGTAAAAAATAAATCAAAGAAGGAGGGCAAGAAGTGTTGAACAAGAGAGTTATAATTTTAAAGAGATGTTCAGGGAAGTCTTCACTGAAAAGGTAACATTTTAATAAAGATCGGAAAGAAGTGAGGGAACAAGGCAAGCAGGTATCTGGAGCCAGAGTGATCCAGGCAGACAAAAAAGCAAGTGGAAAGCATTTAGGTGGGAGTGAGTGTTAAGTATGCTTTAAGGAACAGCAAGGAGACCCATATGGCTGGAGCAGTTTGAGCATGAGGCGGAGCAGTAGAAAAAACAATTAGAGAGGTATTATGGAGCCAGGTGTACAAAGACCCCACACAATTTTGGTCCATTCGTGGCTTCCACTCTGAGAGAGACAGGGAGCCCCTGGAGAATATTCAATAGTGGAATGACATGTTCTGGCTTAGGTTTTAACAGGGTCCCTCTAGCTGCTCTCATAAGAGTAAACCAAAGTGGAGCCAGGATGGACCTGTGAGTCTAGATAATAGGCCATTTCTTAATCCAGGTAAAAGATAACAGTGGCTTGGATCAGAGTGGTAGCAATGGATGTATTAAGATAGGAAAGACAATAGAGGGAGGAGGGAAGAGCAGGAGTTTGTACTGGGACATGTTAAGTGTGAAATGCTTACTAACATTCAAGCGAAGATGTAGGGTAGGCGATTGGCTATGTGAGTTCGGAGTTCAAGGAAGACATCCAGGCTGTGTCATAAACATACATATGATATTTACAGTCACAAGAGACTGGATGAGATCAACAAGAGAGAGTATATAAACAGAAAAGATGTGGATGAACTAACAAGGAAGGGAGATGACCAAAGAGTAAAACAAAAACAGGAGAATGTGATTCCTGGAAGCCAAATGCAAGACTGTTTACAGGGGAAGTTTAAGTGAATGATCAACTGGGTCAAATGCTACGGATATAAAACATGGCCGTTGTGCCCTCCTTGGCGAGGGTTCCTTTGGACAACCTTGTCTTTCTCAATTTCTTGTTTGTTTTAAAATACTAGACTACAAAGATTATTTATCTATCATCTACCTATCTATCTATCTATCTATCTATTGATTTAGGATAGCCAACAAGAAGTATCAAAGATCAGAAAGATATATTGTTTCTACCCATATTAATAGCTGCAAATCTTTACAACTATGGTAAGTTTGTTTTCATTACAACTGTAATTAGCCTTATAGATTGCTGCTCTTGTAGGAAACTAAATACTAGGGGTTAGGGTTCTAAAGCCCCCATAAAGATGTTAACGGTCCAGAATTGGTTTTTGCTACCAATCCCCCAATGCAGATAGATGTCAGAGGAAGTTAGAGCTCTAATTTTCACAGCACTATGGCATATTTGTACTGGAGAAGCGCACACTACAGAATTCTGGAGTCTTTTCTATAACTCATAGATCTAAGTTTAGGACTAGCGATTACTTGGACTACAATTTTAGAAATCTACACGTTTTTTTGTGCTCCTGTATAAGATGCATCATTAACAGCGATGCTACTGTAGGATCCAAGTTGTCAGATGGACAATTTCAGAAGCAAAAAAACCCAGGAAGGATATTATATAGATACAGCTATAGCTATAGATAGATAAGTTTATGTATATACTATATATTTGTAGTTACATATTTGTAGTTACATATATATAGTATACATATATACTATATATATTTGTAGTTACAGTGTGTACATGTATAAACAATTGGTGATATGTATTGTTCTAATTAGACATTTTTTCCATTTAGAAAACAAGTGAGTGATCAAATTTTATAAGATAATAATATTCCATCTTAAACTAAAATCTGCTCTCATATTCTTTTAAAAGAGTCACTGTTTCCACTGAGGTTTGTGTTGGCAACATCAGAGTGTTAATTCAGCAAAGAAGATTAAATATTAATACACGCATAGGATAGATCACTTTCGTTATTTCTTGGATTCAGAGCTTTGTTCTGCTTTTCATTCTGATTAAATGAGGTGAGTGCAGATAAAATAAAATTAAACATAATTTTAAATAAAGTTAATTTAAAATAAATGAAAATAGACATATTATCGTGCCATAATTAATACCGAATGACAAAAAATAATTTTTTCAGGCTAACTTGAAATGAGCTTTTTTGGACCCATGTTAATTATCTGTAGTCTCAATTTTATTTTTAACCACTAACTGCTGGGGCTGACTTCAATTGCTTCATTTGTGTTTTAAATAATTAGTATTTAATAATGTATTATGCATTACAGTGACATTCATAGAGAACCCACGTTTCAATTACCTGTCACTTCAAATTACAGGCTCCCAGTAATTAGCTTCTGCCACATAACCCATAATGAAACAGACTCAAGTTAATAGAAAGTGGGAGCAAAAATATATAGCCACTTTGCCATGAGTAGATTTCGAAACTAACCAATTTGTGTACCTTTTAAT
This sequence comes from Prionailurus bengalensis, assembly GCF_016509475.1. Classification (NCBI taxonomy): domain Eukaryota; kingdom Metazoa; phylum Chordata; class Mammalia; order Carnivora; family Felidae; genus Prionailurus; species Prionailurus bengalensis. The sequence goes on along the minus strand of NC_057343.1, from coordinate 147,623,108 downwards.
ATATTTCTCTGCAGAAATTAACAAGTTGTCTGGCTAACCTCAGTCTCCTTCATTTGTAATAAAAGAGATAATAATGAAGACGGTAGCTGCCTCATAGGGATTATTTATTCACCTATCTAGATAAAGGTATAGTTTAGTTGTCAGGATTTCATCAGGTCTAGTACATCATATTATATTTCAAATAACATCTGAAGTCCTCATGTGACCTATGAGGCCTTTTATTGATGGTTCTCAAGCTTTACTGAGCAGTAGGATCAGCCAGGAGGGTTTAGATCAGATTCTGTAAGAACAGAGTATGGGGAGGTGGGAAGGCTAGACAGCAGGGAGGTGCCTAGCCTGAGTATGCTTTATAAGTGTGCCAGGTTTGGGCAGGTTTGAGAACCACTGTCCTCCATGATAGTGTCCCGAGCTACATTGCCTGCAAACTTATTAGAAAGAAACGCAAATTATCAGAACTGCACTAGACCTACTGGATCAGAAGCTAAGAGTGGGGCACAAATAACCTGTGTTTTAATAGACACTTCAGCAGATCATGATATGCATGAAACGATGAGAACCAGCACTCCAAGATCTTGCTATTCAAAGTGTGCTTTACCTTCCAGCAACATCAGCACCACCTGGGAGCTTGTGAGACATGCAGGATCTCAGACCTATCCCAGACATCCCGAAGCAGAATCTGCATTTTAATTAAATCCCCAGGTGATCAGTAGGCGCATTAAAGATCCGGAAGCACTACTTTCTCTAAGACAATGGTTCTCGATGTTGGCTGCAAACTGGAAGCGTTTTGAGGAGCTGTAAAAATGACACATGCCTGGGAGGCCGAGCAGGGAGCTCCTGGTTCTCCTTTTTCAAGAGAGAGTTCTAGTTTTGTCATTTTGGAACAAGCTCTCATTGTAAGAAGGGTTCTATTACAGCTAAATGCTTTGGGCCTCATCTATCCCCTTTTCACTAGGACAGCCTCAAAGTGAATTACAATGGCTGAAATAGCTAAAGTAGTCCAACGCTTGACTCTGTCTATACTCGAAGGGCCTCACAGTATCCCCAGCTCCTAAAGCAGTTTCTGTTTGTTGTTGTTGTTGTTGTTGTTGTTTGGTGGGGGGGTGTCTGGACATTCCCAGTAATGCTGTGGTGTATTTCCTGAAGCCCACACTGTGTCAGAGGCACTTAATTTGCCCCACCCTTCTCCACCTACCTATAGGTCACATTCTGTCCCTTTTAGCCTAAAGCAACAGCACTGCATAAACCTTGGTTTCAGAGTCTCTCATAAAAATAGTTACTTCAGGGGCACCTGGGTGGCGCAGTCGGTTAAGCGTCCGACTTCAGCCAGGTCACGATCTCGCGGTCCGGGAGTTCGAGCCCCGCGTCGAGCTCTGGGCTGATGGCTCGGAGCCTGGAGCCTGTTTCCGATTCTGTGTCTCCCTCTCTCTCTGCCCCTCCCCCGTTCATGCTCTGTCTCTCTCTGTCCCAAAAATAAAATAAACGTTGGAAAAAAAAAATTAAAAAAAAAATAGTTACTTCAGCTTCAGTGGTAGACTTAGATGGGTAGGTCTCTGCCTTCTCACTGTCTCACCAGGAACAAAAAGGAAAAATACCTTTCCCTTTAGTTTTCAGTGAAATGAAAATTCTTGATTTCCAAGAATTATCCCTTCATGGGGCATCAGACACCATCAGATCCTAAACATAAGTTTAGGTCCTGGTAGGAACCAGCTATGTTATGGGAGCAAACTGAACCTCATAGGAACCGAGGCTCAACAAGCCCCTTACGTAATGGATGGAGATGTTGGCCAAGATCTACAAGTGCTGATTTCACCCACGTCTGCTTTCTGCCACTATTGCCTGTGGTCTGACAACCCCCCAATGCACCCTCTGCAGAATTAACTTAGGATCTTTCGGTGGTATTCCGGCTACCCAGGGGATTTTCTCACCCGCTTGGATCATAAGTACATGCTTTCCAACTCCCAAGCAAGGAACCGGCAGACATAAGTACAGAAAGTTGGGCCAAAACGTTATTTGGAACCGTGTCAGTACTTTGTAAATCTACTTGCAAGATGGCAGAAGACATGACTTTAAAAGAAACCTTTGAGGCAGTGTTTTCAAGAAGGTCCTTATTTACCGCAAAATTATTACAAACTACTTGTTGCTTGAATACAAATCTTCCTTCCTCCCCTCAAATATTTGATTTCATTCTGGACTCACAGGCTATTTCTAGTTCCCAGCAAACTTTTGTTTTGTTCCAAAATATCTTTAATCCTGAAGGAGACAGTATATATTTTTACTATGTCAGTATAGGTGTAGGATGTTCTCAAATCATTTCTGGGAAGTTGAAAACTTCCAAACTTTTCAGGAGCAACTACTGAAAACCAGACGTACCTTGTTCTGTTGTTGTAATAAAGTCTGAAATGAATTGAAGAACTGAAACAGAATAGTTCCTGGGGTATAGTTCCTGCTCAAAAAATATTTATTGAATGCATGAAAAAAAAATAGTGCATAAATGAATCAATTTGTGCTTTTACATTTATAGTCTAAACCTAAAGAAATTTCTAAAGGTTATGAAAACTTGGAGCACATCATTTTCATAATTATTTTTGCTAAATTTTCTTTGAAGGAAAAAAGCTGGATTTTTTTAAATCTCTGTTTTTACTTAAAAAATTCACATATTCACATACTTACACCAACATTCTCAGGCTGCATGGTAAAAGTATAACAGTAATTCACTACTGTGATGTGGGCTGTATTTGCAAATTTCCTGCAATACTTTCTTGAGATCTTGGATCAAATTAAATGGCTGTATAGAGATTTGCCCAGATCTTCCTGGAAAGCAACTTCTGGTTCTGTTCTAATGGCAAATCTTTACCTCGGTTAAATAGGCAAGAGTTAAAGTCACAACGTACTGACAACCAGCATAAAATAACACTAATATTCACTCTGACAACGTAGGCATATATAAACATAAATTGCACCTGTATCTTTCTAAGCATTCTCTTGTGTGATATTCTAGAAATCCCAGTAGTTCGTATAATTGTCACCTCCTAAACCATTCAGCTACTACCTTAGGTGGCAGACAACTGTGGATGGCATATTTCTGGAGCAGAATATTGAGAGACAGAGACAAACAACTTCACATTTTTCTTTCTTTCTTTCTTTCTTTCTTTCTTCTTTTGTTTCTTTAAAAAAAAAATTTTTTTTTGTCCTCAGCTTCTGAAGCTGCTGGTTAATAGAACTGCTGAGTGAATAAAACTTAAGTCTTTGATGGCACTTGTGGCAAGGAGGTAAGGGGCTTCTGTCTTAGTTTCAGTATGGTGTTACTAACATCATCCTACTGACCTTAATTCAACAGGCTCCCCCTCTACTTAAGGAGTAAAAACCAAGTGTATTAATGAGCTCCAGAGTCAGACTTCCCGGGTGTACATCCTAGCTCATGCGCTAAGTGACTTGGGACTGTCACTGTAACCTCCCTGTGCCTCTGTTTCTCCATCAGTAAATAGGAATGACAGTAAAATTGATGTGAATATTGAAGGAGGTGGTTAGTCATTCATTTAACAAATATTTATTGAGTGCCCGCTGCAGGCCAGACACTATTGCAGGTGTTTGAAACATAGTGATGATCAAGACAGAAAAGAAAGTCCCTGCCCTCATGTTCTTGTGAGAAGAAACAGATGGAAATACACTTAGGAGAGTGAGTGGCACCCAATAAATAGTACCTTCTGCAGTTAGTTATTGAACACTCTTTGGGGCCATGTGCATTAAAAATAGTAACCTCAAGCAAATATTCTCTTGAACACTTTCTTTGTTATTTATGCTTTTCTGTATTTTTCCAACACATTTACAATGAGCACTGATTACATAGGTAGTAAATTAACAACAAAAGAGCAAAGACATATTTTAACAAATACCTCATGGTGTCTGCTGGAGAGAGTTAGGATTCTGGTAATGATTCCATGCATGTTCATTGCCCAGGCTCTTTGCAGCCCAGATGTAATTTCCAGCCCATTCCTTCTGTTACTTCAGCATCTGTCATCCTTTGGTCTAGTCTCTATCCTGAATCTCCTCCTTTGCAGATGGACAGGACTGTTATTTTTGTGTTTTCAAACCTGCGTTTAATTAAAAAAAAAAAATCACTCCAAATTTTTTTGTCCTTACACAACCAGAAACTCCCAAGCAACTATTTGTCTCATTGCTAGTAAGCTTCAACTATAGCTTGTTTTTTCAGGGCAATTGTCTTCTCTTTTTAGTCCAAATGCTTGATAGTATTTTTCTTTTCCCTAACTGTGGATGCTAAATGCTATAATTAATAATTTTTCTTCTTTCTATCTTTCATCATCAGGGCCTCACCAGTTTCCAATGCCTACTTGTTAATGACATATTTTGGCCCTACCTAAAGTAGTACAACCTCTAAAATCACAGCAAATAGTCTTTCTTTCCTAAATTCTTTTACAAAACCATGATATTGTTGTCTTACCCTCATTCTTCAGAAATTTTGCTGGATTACCTGTTTATCTTGCTTCTGATGTTCATTTTTAAATTCCCAAATTACACTTTTGCCTTACATATCCTTATACAAAATAAAAGTATCTGTTAATTTATGTCATATTTGAATGAGAAAAGACTCAAAGTTAAAAGTCCAAAGTATTGCCACACAGTAAGCATTGAAAATACTATTTATAAGAAAGCCTATGTAAAATAGATGCTCTTAAGCTTAGTTTTAAAAAATTGCACTTCCTTTTGGTGCTAATACAATATTCCTAAGACCACATGGTACTTGAAAAAAAATCTATCTATATCATCTATATCATCTATATCTATATAAATTTTAGCAGAATCCTTTCCCCAAACATTCCTGGCACACTGGCCTGTTTCATAAATCTACTCTGTGTGTCACTGTGCCCCCAGCAAGTCTGGTACCAAGCATATGGCGCCAGAGCACATCACACCATCTTTATGTGACCAACTAGGACTACAGCTGATCTTTCCCCATCCCTCCCCAGCGACGATAAGGTCCATCCTTTGCTTCTGAAAAGGTCCCTTAAGCCTTAACAAAACTATCCTGAAGACTTGAGAACACGTAAAGAATTCTCACATAGTCAAGAAACCAAACTGTGTACTTTATTGGACTACTTCCATTGTTTATAGGCTCCTCCACCGATCTCTACTACAGGTTCCCTTAATTTCAGTACATCTGCCACCAGACTGCTGAAACCAACTTCCCTCTTCAACAGAGGAAGCCCTTATGCCAATAATTTTCCACTCCTTGGAATCAGTACCCCAGAGAAAATAAACAAAATATTTCTTAATGTAAAAGTTTGCTCTAAAAATAGAACATTTTACAGAAGAAGAAAATAACATCATTTTTTTTAAATGCAGAGCAGCTCAGCTCCTCCTTTTTACCAATCCATTCCAAAGTAAGAACTTGTCCTGAACTCCTAGAACTCAAAGACCCACTGGAATGGGTCCTCGTAAATCAAAGGGGGAAAATAGTCTTCACTGAAAGATAAAGGTGTGCCTTTATCCAAGAAATAAAATGGGCTGGCAGCTTTAAAACAACCTCCCTTCCCTACTCTTTCCACTTTCCCCATATATGGCCATAAGGCTTCAAAAATACTGGGGTGTAGTCTCAGAGAAAATTGTTATGCACATTTATAACGTGACTCCTATTCTTCACTCCCAACTATAAGACAAGCATTGAAAACCATACCTGATTGTGATTTCAAGCTGAGGAGTATCATTCTTCATTTTGGAAATTTAAGGCAGAGAATACAACCTCAGGACCAATCAATTGCCGTGTGGCAATTTTTATGCACAGCTGAGGCACAAAAATGACTGGCAGTTGCGACAATCACGTGGTTAGTGTTTAGTGGTTCTAAGGAAGGAACTAAAGCTATAATCTCATAAAAGCATCTAATGAGATGCTACAGAAGAAACCTAAAGAAACCATCATATAGGTTTCCAGACTGTAATGTAGCATGCCCATCCTATGATTGATGTGAACTGGGTCACTTACATAATTTCCCTAAGGAGATACATCTAAAACACTGTCAGTCAGAAATCCAGTAGGAAACAGATGACACAATCAAATTGGATAAGTTATAGACAGTTGAATAAAGGGACTATTTCTAAAGGTGGGCAGCTTAAAGAAATCACAATTTATAGGGCAATACCCCTGGGCCAATAATAGTGGGGAGGTCTTACTCCTCTAGTCCTGACGGGTCAAGATGAGAGAACAGCTGGGAACGAGGAGGCAGAGAAGGGATGTGGAGATGGAGCCTGGTAGAAGCTAGTGACTTTATTGAGGAATAGAGGCAGCCTATGGCAATCCTACAGGGTTTAGAAGAAGCCAAGAAGAAACACACACTGAGGTCACCCTTCTGTTTCCCTCTGATCTCCTAACACTTCTCCTCATGGCAGAACCCAATGGGAGCAGTGTGTATGTCAATTTCACAGGGCACAAAGCAGGAAGAGAAGGGTGGAGAGTGTATCTGGAGGGGCGAACCTATGTCCCACTAAGTCAGATAGCATTTTTAGTCTTCCATTCCTGCCTTGTGCATAACTAGTACAAGGGAAATCTGACTTTTTATCAGAAACTAAACAGGAGGCAAAACTGATGTAATAAAAAAAATAAAACTTAAATTTAATGATTGATTTACTTAAGATAAATATCAATTTTTCCATTCTTCTTAAGCACATAATACCTAGAACAGGGTTTTTTGTTTTGTTTTGTTTTCCCAAAGCATTTTTCTATGCATATAAAATTTGATTTTATTTTGTTGGTCATAGGTTCTGAAGAATTTTGAGCTGGAGAATGCCAAGCTCTTATTTGCATACTTGAAAGAATATCATAGTTTAAAAGATGATTTTGAAAGAAATGCATCTAGAGACAATAATATATGAGGTATTGACAGTTGGGGAAAAGAGGTGATGGATGTGAGAAACTTTCAGAGGTAACATTAATAGAACTCAATCCTTGAGTGAATATGAGCATTAGATTATGAGTGCAGAGTGACTCTTAGACTCCTAGTTTAAAACAACAACAATATGCAGATGGTTAGTGGGAGGTGTGGACACTGGTTCAATTTGGGACATGTGGACATTACTGTACCTACAAAATCCAGCCAACTGGATACATACCCATCACACAAAAGAAAGAGGTATGGAATTTACCATAATGTAGGAAGTAGTTAAGATCGTGGTTATGAGTAGAATCAGGTAAAGATGGAGGGCAGAGCAAAGAGATGGCCATGAATGGAAGCTTTGGCAACAGCATTTTGAGAAATCAGACCTCTTCCTGTTTTAATGCCATTGGTAATCTTTCCCATGACTGTAAGGTCTATAAAGGACAGAGACTTGACCTATCTTGTTTGTTCCCAATATCTAGCATACTGCGTGGCACATGGGAAGGGCTTACTACGTATTATTGAATGACTGGTGTGTTCAATTTTGCTAAAGGGCAGGGGAGGGGTGATCTGATTTAGGAACTGGAGTTATTCAGAGATCAATTCAATCCCAATGATTGTCCCACGTATGCCTCTTTTAGGGCTCCCCAATGAATTGAATTTCCCTTTCATGAATGACTGTTGCTGAGAAGTTACAATATATCTTCTTTGCTTCTATTTCTCAGTTTTTAAATCTGCCATCAGAATGACTCATTGAATAATGTAGTTTTTAATTCCTGCCTTTCAGGTTTTGTTTTAGGTCTATACTTTAAGGAATGAATGTTTTAAATTATGCTGCTTTATTCAGGTTTTTTTTTCTTTTTCTTCAGAGAAAGGTTCTCACTTTTTCTTGTAAAACCAGAGGTCCATTCAAAGTTTGCATAGTAATCATCACCAGACTGGTAAGACATATATGCTCATAAATATGGATAGATAATGTACTAAAAATCTTCAAGTACTTGAAGGACTGTGTATCTTAAAGCAGTAGTCTCCAAACCAGGGTTGCTTACCCCAAGACTTCCCAAAGGGTACATGGGCACATAAAGGGAAGCAATTTCCAGAACTTGAATTATGATTTGGCCTCTTTCCTAAAATTCATCTGCCTAAGAAGGTGTCTGTGGTGGAGGCTGCTGGTTCTACTTTTGCATCTCCTTGATCTGTTCTCATAAATTTTAGAATGGATCAGAATCATCTGGTGTGCTTGTGAAATCCTACGTTGCTCTCCCCATTACCAAAATTTCTAATTCAGTAGGGCAGGGCCTGAGGATTTGCATTTCTTAAAAGTTTTTATGTGGTGCTAAAGGTTTTGTTTCAGGGACAAGCTTTGAGAATCAAAGGCTTCAGACAATTTACTTTTTCCCACATTATAGAAAACAACCACCACATCAAACTCAATTCTTATCCATCTTGAGTCTTAGAATGCATTTCCACGGAATGTAAAAACTATGAGCAAACAGAAGGTCAAATCAGAATAAATTATTCTGATGATAATGTACAAATCAAATCATGTTTAAGTCTGGTGCTTACAAAAAAAAACAAATAATAAATAAGACGGGCACCTGGGTGGCTCAGTTGGTTAAGAATCCAACTTCCACTCAGGTCATGATCTCGTGGTCCATGGGATCAAGCCCCATGTCAGGCTCTGTGCTGATAGCTCATAGCCTGGAGCCTGCTTCGGATTCTGTGTCTCCCTCTCTCTCTCTGACATCCCCCAACTCATGCTCTGTCTCTATCTCTCTCTCAAAAATAAATAAATGCTAAAAAAAAAAAAAAAGAAAGAAAAAGAAAGACTTCATTGAGATGTCAGCTGAAGGGCAATTGAAAATAATTTTGATAGACCACTATGCGATTTTTGGCATAATTCAGAAAGAGGTAAAAAAATAGTGAGTAGCATTGCATAATAAAATTATGATTTCTATCATTTCCTTCTATGACAAGTTTCTCAGTGTTTAAATCTATAAAAAACAAAATAGGAATAGAATTGATGCTAAGCCATGGCACATTCTAATTTTTAAGAATATTTACTCACAGAAATGTGAACTGGGAAAAACAGCTCTGATCATCTCATTGAGATATATTTCTAATAAAATTCTACAACTTGTATAATTATCTTTTAAGTTTTGTAATAGTGTAATATTGTTTTGATCAATTGTATATAAGAAAATTATAATGATAATACAAGAGATTTTAAACTTTTATACCTTTATGTTCACAAGAAAAATTAATTAACTTTTAATTATAAATTTTGATGTATATATGTTTGATAGCTAAGTCAGTAGAAGATTACCAAGCACATAAATATATATTTGGATAAAATTCCAAGGGGGAAACTGAAATAAGAAAACAAGTCCAAAAACAAGAAAAGAAAAATATAAAATGCCTGATTGTTAAAAGCAATCTTCAAGTATGTTTTAAATGGATAATCATAGGTATGAAACCACTATGGTATTTAGATTCCACTAAATATATTTAAAAGAGTAATGTTACTTGTTTATTTTAGAATGGCAATATTTAAAATATGCCAAATATAACATCCTTTACAACTATTTGACTTTATGATGAAAATGTTTTTGTTGACAACTTAAAATGTGATGGGGATATATGTTTTAAATTTTTATTTTAGAGTAAACACTATCAAAAATCATTTAAGACTTCCTGCTTTAAGGCAGTAAACTTCAATCTTCAGCAGGGATCACGTGATAGGCTTAGACAGAACTCTGCATTAAATTTTAATGAAAGCACAAGCTTTGCTTGTTCTGTAAACACCTCAACAAAACCCATTTCTGTTCTTGTTTGGCATTTGCTCTTTCTTGTCCAGCTGGGACCCAAACATACAGAAATGAGTGATAATGGGAAAAAGATTATACAATCTTGAGTGACTCACTCAACAACCTTTAAAAACTTTCTATTTAGACTTGTTTTACAATTTTTTAAATGTTTATTTATTTTTGAGACAGAGAGACAGAGTATAAGCAGGGGAGGGGCAGAGAGAGGGAGACACAGAATCTGAAGCAGGCTCCAGGCTCTGAGCTGTCAGCACAGAGCCTGACATGGGGCTTGAACCCATGAACTGTGAGATCATGACCTGAGCCGATTTTGGAAGCCCAACAGACTGAGCCACCCAGGTGCCCCAGACTTGTTTTAGAACAGAATCATTTTGGTGAATTCTGTTTTGTTTAGCAAATGGAAATTGCAGCATAAGAAAGAAGAAAGAAGGAAAGAAAGAAAGAAAGAAAAAAAGAAAGAAAGAAAGAAGTACAAATATCAGCATAAAACATTGCTGTGGGCATTTCTCTTCAAAAATGATTTCATTGCATTTATATTAGGAAACACAAAAAAGAAACACATTACAAAACATTGACATCGTTGAGTCTTCAGCCACTTGATAATGACATATTTGCCTTCTTCTAAAATATATACCCTGTTGTAGATCATTTTCTTGGGAGACATTCATGCTCAGGTTATGCATAAAATCTACTCAGAACCTATTACATTTGTTTTTCTATTTCCAAACTCCATAACTTTATTTTACATGATATATGGCTTTTGGACATTAGCTCAAGGCTAACCCAGTTCCTATTTCCTGTACTGTATTGAAAATTCACTTAAGATCAGAAAAGGTCTACTTTGTATCACATTAAAATGATATATTCCTCCCTATATAATCTCTTACTTCTTTTCCATTTCAGCTACTCTGGAAGACTACCTATTCTTAATAGCCCCCAGAGGTAGGGGCATGTTCTTCCTCCTGATATGTAACCTAGACTTTAGAAACAGAAAACCACCTCTAGCTGACTTTGAGTGGTACAAATATCCTCAAACTTCTGGGTAATTGAAAATCCTACAGACTCCATTATTTGCACCTAGATCAATAAAAATATACCCGATGGGCTTATAAACATCTAATAAGGGTGTACATGCACAAGTAATGCAAATTCATATCTACTCTCCAGGGTAATTTCTGTTTAAAGTTCTGGGTAAAAGATATGACAGACTGCATTGCACATTATAAGGACAAGATCAGCAAAGAGAAGAAGAGATTCTATTCATGCCCAATTCCCATATATTTTTGACATTCCAAGAAAGAGACCTCAAAATAATTTTGAACTCACCTTTGCCCTTTCTGATATCTTTGCTACAACTGCAGAACATATCATGGATTTGTTCTTCCAAATTATCCATAAATTTATCGAATAGAACAAAGCTCTAAAATAATCCCCAGGGGATGTACCCCGCATAAAAAACTTTATGTGGGCAGAGATCTGTCTAGTTCATTCACTGCTGAGTCTCCAGGGCCCAGGACAGTGCCTGACACATAGTGTCATAAGTGACATAAGTGTCAGAGCCTGACACTTAATAGTGAATGAATGAAAAATGAAGAAATGGATGGATGTCTGGGTGGATAGAAGCTTGATGCTTTTGAAATCTTCTGATCACTTTTTAGATAGGATCTTCTAGCCAGTAATTTAACCTCCTAAACATATAACAATTGGAACATAATATTTTACATTTTTCTTGAGAATATCATTCAGACTCTGGAAATGACCTGCATTCACTACAAATTAATTATGGGACTTTGGACAAAGGACTTGAGTTCTCTACGGCCGATCCCTCATTCATCAGACGGTAACAGCACTGCTCTCACAGGCTGCTGGGAGATGATGCACTTGGCCTGGTTCATAGGAAGCATTCTGTAAACATGAGCTATCACTTTTCCTATTGAATGCATCTTTCACATTTGAGATTAATGGGTAACTATGTAGATGTAAACACTATCAGCATTACTATCTGAATTTTCACAGGTACATATATAATCACTTCTCTGCTAGCCACAAAATCAGTTCATCCAAGCCAGCAGCTTGAACTTTGTGATGAAACTAGGGTGTAAAAATGTTGGTGCATTTAAAGTTGTAAATAACCAGACCAGTCACAATATAGTAAAAGAAGGATTTTAGGTTTCTTTGGTGAAACAAAAGCAGGTATAAAAAGTTACAAAGATTTTAGCTTTTCATTCACAAAAAAAAAAAAAAAAGAAAGAAAGAAAGAAAAAAAAACAACAACAGTCATTCACATTTTACACTATACATATTATAATATAAATACAGGAACGTATTGTGTGCATTGCAAAGAAAGAGGAAAATTAAAACCTAATAGGTCGACACTGTCATTCTGTGCTCTGGAACACCTAAAGGTGGATCACACTTAGTGTGACAACCAAGGAACTTACTTAAAGCCACAGAGAATGATGGTAGCTACTGTTGTTCCTTCTGAGCCAAAGGAGGTTTCGCGAACAAGAATCCATGTTGGGTCTGCTCGTTTTGCATTTTATTTGTTGTCTATTCTCCTCAAGGTTGTTCTAACTGAAATGAGGGAATGGCTCCTAAATGCCTTCTTTCCACTACAGGTTTTTCTTTAAACATTAAATTAAGTGGATAATGATTCAAATTCATCTTCAGCAGTCACTTTATTCAAATAAAGGGGAGAAAACACAGTGGGAAGAAACAGGGAGAAATGTCAACATGTACACTCCACCTAATAGGAAGAAATGCCCACGCTCTCTCTGTAGCTCCTTGCTTAGAATGGGCAAACACCATTTGCTGAAAGCTATACATTTTCCACTCTTTTCATAATAAACACTGGATGCATTCTATCCATCACATTATTTAATCAGGGACAAAATACCTAGATTATATGGCCCCAAACTGTGTGAGGGAAGCATAAAGGCTAACACTGAAAAATAACTAGCACACTAATGTCAATTTTCAGGTTTGGGGGAAAATAACATCCAATAAATTAAATCAGTATGGCTTACTTCATTTATTTATGTATGCTTCACAGCTGCAGCATTCATACATGAACATTCAAAACTTTATAAAAGATTAAAATGGTTATATATACAAAATTTCTTTCTTTGAATGCGTGTTGTTGTTTTAACAATCCCCACCCCCCTCCATAACCCTTAGGTCTGTATCCATTTGAAATGTGTTGATCTGTAACCTTGTAAGTTAGTGTTATGAAAGCCATTAAAAAGGAGACCTGGTTGAGTTAATAATTAGCACTTTGACCCCTAAAAAATGCTCTTGGTCCTAGAAAAGTCCTCCATTCAGGCCTTTCGTGTAAGTGAAGAGAAAGGAATGCAGCAAAGAGGAGTTCCACGGTGCAGTCCCTAGTTCTGTCAGGATCCTATTAGCCAGGCTTCAGCACCGCTTGGAAGCAAACTGCACTTCAGGCTGACGTGGTGCAGTGACCTATAAGCCCTTGTGTTTGTTAGTTGTCTAGGAAAAGCCGTCCTCGGTCTTGCTGACAAAGGGCAAATGAAACCATTTCCAGCCTAAACAAACTACAAAAAGCAGCCGAACCAATGATTAAAGACCTCTGAGGCTCCATAATCATCATTAAATATGCCCAAACTCAGTGTGACTTTTTTATTTTATATACAGGATTAAAATCAACATTAAATCATCTTATTTACATTGCCATTGGTGCTGAAATTGAGCTTTTTAAATAGTACAGTATGCTGGTATACACTATAAAATGGTCTGCACTGGAGGCGAATAGAAAACTAAAGAAATTAGATAGGCTGGAAACGGTTACTTTCTGCCCTCATTTTCTTTCATGTTGTTAGCCTTCTTACTGAATGTCAATACTTTCATTTAAAATGTTTTGGGAGCGCAGCAACCCCAAATGACTGGACGGTGGTCCAAAAATCCAAACCAACTGATGATACTTCTCGAGGTGATAGGAAAGGCACAGGAAGTTAGGACTTTGGCTGCAATGATGAAAACACATGTTCGCCATTTGGGGGGTCAGCGCCTGGACTCCTGCCACCTCCGGCTCCAACGGTGATCATGTTTTGATGTATTTATTGAATTGTCCTTTGCTGATGAGGAATTTTTAAAGTATTTCTTAGAGTAAGTCCTTTGGTATGCAGATGCTACATGGAAGGAAAGAAAGAAAGAAAGAAAACACAACAATATTACTTGCTCCATACCCTAAACTACCAATACCGTAGCTGTAAAATGAGGGTGTCTAGTAGCTGTTAGAGCACGGTTGTCCATTCTTTCTAAAGTACCACTTACGGTTCATGCAGGTAATTTTAGGCATAGCCCATCTTCCATTTCCTAGGCAACGGATAGTTGGAAGGTGGCGTTGAATGAAACCATCTTTGCAGTGATATCTAATCAGGGAGTTGATTTCATAACGAGGTTTCATCTTTCCAAAGGTCTTGGCATTTTCTACAACAGGGGGCTGGCCGCAAGCAACTGAAGAAAAGTAAATTGGGTTATTGCCAAATAATCTAAATATTTCTATTAGTATGAATCTTTTGCTTTCTTTCCTTTTTTACGGTACCCAATCAAGCACCTTCAGCAAAGGCAATCATTTAGAATTGAAGAATTGAAATTTTTCAAGAGCAAAAGCTAAATACTGAGACTCTGTGCCTAGTTTCAATCTCAGATTATATCACCTTTAACTGTGTTTTAGTAAGGAACCACTAGGCTAAATGATCATATATTCATCTACCCATCTGGAAGGGCCACTTCCAAATTAAAAAGCACCTGTCTCATGCCAACATGTGGCTTATCGGTGTTGTCTCCATCAGTATCTTAAAGTTTTTATTTATTGTATGTCTTCAGTCGGAAAACTAATGGGTTTGTGAGGTTAAGGTTAAAAACTATCAATTATATAATTCACTTACACTTGATTCTGTGGTATGCTGACAAATTAAAAGTTGTCATTGTCAATATACAGATTTCTTTCAAAGCTATTTATAGATGAGGACTTATAATATGGCTAAAATAATTCAATGAGTACGGTATTGGGAAGGACAGGCAAATAGACCAGAAATGGATCCACACATATAGGCTTGATACTTGACAGAAGCAACATGGCAGAACAGTGGAGAAAAGGTAGTTTTTTTCACTTGGACATTGGGTATTCATATGGATAAAAATGAACTTCATTCCCTACCTCAGGGAATACATGGGAAATTAATTTTGGATGGTTTAAATACAAAAATATAAAAGGCAAAAACCTTAAAACATTTAGAAAACAGTGTAGACTATCTTTCTGACTTTAGGGTAGGTAAAGATTTCTTAAGACACAGAAAGTTTTGAACCATAAAGAAAAATGCAACGAAAGGAAGAATTCCGTTCATCAATAAATACCACAGGGTAGGAGTAAAAACAGTCTACAAACTGGGAGAAGGTATTTGCAACAGATAAAATTGCCAAGGGATTACAAAACAGGATATAAAAATGACTCCTATGAATCAATATAAAAAAGAGAAGCAATCAATTTTTAAAAATGAGGAACAGGGGCGCCTGGGTGGCGCAGTCGGTTAAGCGTCCGACTTCAGCCAGGTCACGATCTCGTGGTCCATGAGTTCGAGCCCCGCATCAGGCTCTGGGCTGATGGCTCAGAGCCTGGAGCCTGTTTCCGATTCTGTGTCTCCCTCTCTCTCTGCCCCTCCCTCATTCGTGCTCTGTCTCTCTCTGTCCCCCAAAAAATAAATAAACGTTGAAAAAAAAAATTTAAAAAAAAAAATGAGGAACAAACATGAATAGAACCTTTACAAAAGAGCTATAAGTGAATGCCATATAAGTATATGAAATGATATTCAGGGAAAAGTATCCAAGTAAACACAAATTAAATCACAACAGATAACATTTTATACCCACCAGATTGGCAAAAATCTCAAAGTCCAATAATATCAAATGTTAAAGAAGATGTGGGGTAACAGGACCTCTCACATATTCCTGGTGGAAGGTGCAAATTGGAAAACTAGTTTGGAAAATAATTTGGCATTTTGTAATAAATTTGATGGCACATAAATCCTATGACTCAGCAATGTCACTCCTGGAAAAATACCCTATGGAAACTCACAGAGGTCTACCTGGAACAAATTGAAGAATATTTATAGAAATGTTGTCTATAATAGCAAAAACACTCAATATAACCTAAATGTTTACTGACAGGAGAACTGGTAAATAACATGTTATATAGTTAGTTATACATAAAATACTATAAGCAGCAAAATGAAGAAATACAGCTAAATGTATCAACATGGATAAATCTCACAAATAACGCTGAACAGAAAAAGCAAGTCACAAAATACATACAATATGATTCCACTTGAAGTTCAAAAATGTGCAAAACTAAACAATTTGCCGTTTACAAATACGAGCATATGTGATAATACTAAAGAGGAAAATAGGAGAATGAAGTCATTATCCATGGTTGGAATTGGGAAGTAAACAGATGGGACTGTAAGGAATCTGCAAAATGATCCAAAGATGTGTGGATAGTATGCACTGAGGTGTTCTCTAAAAAGTGATGATTCCAAGAACAACTAGCATCTATTCAAGAACAAGACACTACTGAGAGAATCCTTGAACATGGAGGGGAGGTTAAAGCACTCCCCTGCAGCCCAGAGACAAAGACAGACTCCATTAGCAGGATAAGGGAATGGCTAACCATTGACCACTTTGCTCCTCCACCAGGAGTGTGCAGCATCATGTGAAGAGGTCTTCTCTGAGCCTCAGGTTCTTCCAGTTGGAAAAAAGAACGCCAGGAAGAAAACCAGCTTCCCCAGCATTGTGGGATGCTTTGTGGGAGCCCTACTCTGATGTTGCACCACGGGTATTACAGGGGAATCTTTGGGACTCAGCCACGGGGAATCTGACTATGACTCCAAAGAGGGGGAGGGGTCTGAAACAACTAGCACATGAATCTTCGTAGACCAAATTCATACCTGCAATGCCTAAGTAGTAATCCCAGCCAGCAGCATTGCTTATCTGCAGAGCCAAGTCAGAAGTGCACTCTGACCAGGGAACATATCTGCCTGATTCAGATCCTCAAATGAGGAGATTTGCCAGCTCTAGAGCTTGGTTTGCTCACACCCAGGCAAGGTGCTGAGTCACAGCCTCATCTGTTGCAGACAGTGTCTTCCAGCCCCTCAGACCAGAAGGGCAGCGGCAACTCCAAATAACCCAATTAAAAAATGGGCAAAGGGTCCAAAAAGACTTTCTTCAATGAATATACACAAAGGCCAAGAGGTACATGAAAAGATGTTCAAGATCAGTAGTCATTAGGGAAATGCAAATTAAAATCACAATGACGTATCACCTCATGCCTATTGGAAAGGCCATCATCAAAAAAAAAAAAAACAAAAAAAAACCAAGAGATAAATACTGGTGAGGATGTGGAGAAAGGGGAACCATTGCGGGATTGTAAATTAGTACAGCTACTAGAAAAGTAGCAGGGAAGTTTGAGGGATCCTTAAAAAATTAAAATAGAACTGCCATATATCCAGTAATTCTGCTTCTGGGAATATATCCACAGGTAACAAAAACACTAATTCAAAAAGATATCTGCACCCTCATGTTCATTGCAGTATTATTTACAATGTCCAAGACACAGAAACAACTGAGTGTCCATCAATGGATGAATAGATAAAGAAGTTGTGGGTATATATACATACATATAATGGAATATTATTCAGCCATAAAAAATGAGAAAATCCTACCATTGGAGACAACACGAATGGGCATTATACAAAGTAAAGTAATTCAGACAGAGAAAGACAAATACTTACATGTGGAATCTAAAGCAAATCTAAAATCTAACTCTAAATATGTGGAATCTAAAACAAAAAACCAAACAGACTCATAGAAAGTGGTCAAAATGTACGAACTTCCAGCTTTAAGATACATGAGTAATAGGATGTAATGTAACACAATGACTATGGCTAACAATGCTGTATGATATACAGGAAAGTTGACAGTAAATCGTAATAGTTCTCATCACAAGGAAAAAAAATGTTTTCCCTTTATTCTTTTTTCTTTCTTTTCTTTTTCTTTTATCTATGTGAGAAGATGAATGTTAGCTGAACCTACTGTGGCAATCATTTTCACAATTTATGTAAATCAAACCATCATGCTGTATGCCTTAAACTTATACAGTGATGTATGTCAGTTAACTCTCAATAAATTGGAAATAATGGCTTTTATATACACATATTATAATCCTCTTCACACGTATTTAATTAAAAGTATAATTATTTAGGTCTGTATGTTTAAGGATGTCTAAAACATGTGAAAGGAGAAATGAGTCTTTTATAAAAGTCTATAGACATTTATAAAATTCCCCAGAGTATTTGATTAACAAAGAGTTAAGTCTATATGAATAAAAATCAGACAAAAGAGTGACAAAATACAGGAATCTTTCTGTTTGGTTTGGTTTTCTCCCTTAACCAAGTAGAACCAACGTCTTACAAATCTTTTTCCCCATCTGGAAATGTAAACCAGGATGCTGTTTTTGTAAAGCCTGTGTAGCTATAGGGCAGTGGTCCTCAAACTGGGGCAGTTTTCTCTCTCTCCCTCCCTCCCCAGGGATAGGTGGCATGGTCTAGTGACGCTGATGGTTCTTACAAAACAAAGGAGGAGGATAGGGGGGTGGAGAAGAACGTTCCAGGCATTCATTGCATGGAGGGCAAGAACGCTGCTACACATTTGCAATGCACAGGACAGCCCCCACAACTAAGCATTACCTGGGCCAAAATATTAACAGTGCTGCTGTTGAGAAACCCTGCTTTAGGAAAAAATAACATGGGGCATACAAGAATGCTTGGATCACAAAGGGAAAGGCATGACTCCAAAGAACATTTGGAGACTTAAGAAGGCAAACATGACATTCAGAGAAAGACAAACAGTTCATTAAAGACTTCTTACACTAGAAACAGGGAAAAGAGCAAATACCTGATTTGCTATTTTCACAAGTCCCGTGGCAGAAGTGCTGAAGTAATGCACAAAGCCAGGGAAGCTGCTCAGACAGAAAGGATAGTCAGAATAAATTCGACTTTAGATAAGACAATAGCAGAGAGAGTGACAGAGCTGACAGCTGAGTTTCATCTGAGCTCTGTGTATCTCAGTGTTTTCTTTCTTCTGATAGAATTTCTTAGTATTGGGGTTTAAGTTGTTCCTAAAATATCTGCAGAGTGTGTATTTTTAGTTTACTACTTTTATATCCAAAGACAAATGAATCCAATGAAATTTATATTTTGCAATTGTACTCTTACTTGATGAAAAATTCTAGGTCTAGAGGCTAAATTTTCATATTCTAACACCATTATCAATTGTGAAAGGTTAAAAAATTTTTATGGAATTCCTGTTTTTTTTTAAAGGAGGACGTCTATACAGTGTGCCTCAGAAATTCAAACATATTGGTCAATAATAAACACTTTCTAAAATCAGTGTTCTTAATTTTATCTGTTTAATGTTGACTAAGCAATTCTTGCTACAGAGCTTACATCACAAATGTTTTTATTTTAGCAGATGTTGAAGGTATTAAACAATAGAGTGATGCTGTTTTTGTTCTATTGTTTATAAACACATAATGAGCTCCTACAGAAATGATTATAAACTTCAAATGCCTACAAGATGAGGGAACAACCCTAGTGAGCGAGGGCAATTTAAGCTCCAGAACTTTAAACCACTGACACGTTCCAACATGGACCAAATGGTACCAGTTCTTATTTTTCTACCAGAGTAAAAAAATCCAGATTATTTCATGATATAACCCGATTCTTAGATGTTGACTTTTTTTTTTTTTTTAAGTTCTCCTCATCAGAATAAACAGGTGGACAGACTCTTGGGCTGGTACTTTGTTTTTCTTAAAGATACTGCCAGGTAGTTTTTTGCAATACGAATATGACATTGTTATCTTAAGCATCTGAAATCTAAGGTAAAGACATTACTGAAAATGAATTTTGCAAATGTATTGGAGGAGTGAAATATTCCATAAGCAGCAAGAGATGCCATATATGACATCCAGTTTGTGTCTTGAACTAATGAAGTTTATTCATCTTGAATATGCTTGATAATTGAAATGAAGATTAGGTATGCGTTATTAATTGATCATTACCTGTTCCTTTCTTGCAGGTATAGGTGAGATGATAATTGCAGGGAACATCATTCCACTGGCCGTTCTCATGCCAAATGATTACAACACAATCTTCTCCAGCAGAAAAGAAGCTGTCTGGCTGGTTGGGCCTCCAGTTCTCATATTGCTATAAAAATGGAGGAAGAACAGAATTAACTACTTGATAGTCGAAAAGTAGCAAATGATAAGAGCAACAGAGCCATTACATTGCAATGGAATTAGAATGACTCAACAGTTTTTGTTGAACTATCTAACTGAAATTATTTTAATGATAAAGAAAAAAGTTTTTACACTCTGAGTGGAAAATATACGTATTTCAAAGTCTCTACAGCAAATGTGTATTTTTTTTTCCTTTGGCAATGAGATACGTCTGAGAAATTTTGTTCTAGATATCCTACATTTCTAAATATGTAATGAATGCTTGACTTAAGAAATTTGATCATGTTATTATTATTAAGTGTAACAATATTAATGGGAGTGGAAGTAGAGAAAAAAAAATCCATAATCTCATCACTCTGTCATGTTTTCTCCCAGCCCTTATGGGCACATGTAATTTTATGTAATTATAATGACAGTGCAATAAAATTTGTATTCTTTCTTTTACCTCTTTGCCACTATAAAGTATGTTTTCTTGCCTTATTTAATTGATTGGTTTTATCTAAATTCATTTATTTGGTTAAGAAAAATTGAGACATTTGCTAATTTATTTTTTATACTTACCCAATATACATGTTTCCATCATTTCATATTCAACCTTCCTTAGTAATTTTGTTTTATTTTTTTATTAAAGTTCTTACTTATTCATTTATTTTTATTTATTTTGAAAGAGAGAGACAGAGACAGAGACAGAGAGGCAGAGAGAGAATCCCTAGTAGGCTGCACACTAACAGTGCGGAGTCTGACGCACAGCTCATTCCTACAAACCATGAGATCATGACCTGAGCCAAAATCAAGAGTCAGAAGCTTAACCAATAGAGCCACCTAGGTGACCCCTGAATAATTCTGCTTTAGATGTGATTCTTATATGCACTATACAGTTAAGTTTTGCTTTACAATATAAATCTGGAAGTTGTTTTCTCTCAATTGGAACACTGACCACAGTTAAGCATATTGATACAAAAGACAAACTGTTAAAAATATATCTTGCTAGGAGCGTCTGAGTGGCTCAGTCATTTAAGCATCTGGGTGGCTCAGTCATTTAAGTGTCTGACTTTGGCTCAGGTCATGATCTCATGGTTAGTGGGTTTGAGCTCCTCATGGGGCTCTGCTTCATATTCTGTCTCTCTGCCCCTCCCCCTCTTGTGCTGTCTCTCACTCTCAAAAATAAATAAATAAATATTAAAAAATAATAAAAAGTCATATATATATCTTACTATAAAATATATTTGTTTTTCTTTTATGTTTTTCTATTGATTTTCTTTTTTAATTAAAAAAATTATTTTTAATGTTTATTTTTTGAGAGACAGGGAGAGACAGATCACGCGTGGGAGGGGCAGAGAGAGGGAGAGACAGAATCTGAAGCAGTCTTCAGGCTCTGAGCTGTCAGCACACAGCCCAACACGGGGCTCCAACTAGAGAACCATGAGATAATGACCTAAGTCGAAGTCAGACACTTAAATGACTGAGACACCCAGATGCCCCTCTATTGGTTATCTTTATAACTGTATCTTTAGATGGTATCTTTTGATTTCCCAGTCTGGGCAATGAACTATAACCAGAATTATCTTTTGCTTTCCATCAGAATAACACCTGTAATTTATTCAGCACCTATAATGGATGAACCCTCTCCTAGGTACTTGGTATGTATTATCTCTTACAAGAATCCAGTAGGATTTGGAGAAACTTGGACTTTGAGATCTTAAGCACTCAGGGCTCTTGGGCTTACATTCAATTTCTTGTTACCTTAAAATGTTGTCTCCATCATCAATAATTGTATGAAAAACACAGTCCCTATGTCTGTTGAAAAATTATAAACTTCAGACTATAATTAAGAGAGCAATTTCCTAGCCTTGGGTCTCCTGATAACTAGAATGTGATATGGGACAAGTTTGTTCAGTATCTTTCTGGATCAACTTGAGAATCACTTTTTCAATATGCTTTGCCTGCTATCATGTTGTACATCACATCTAATGCTACCAAATCTGACAGAGTCAAACTTTCTTCACTTGGTAGAAGGACAGATTCAGATTCGTGTGCAATAGCTGAGATGACTATCTTTCTTGGTTCTACAGATCTATGTCTTTTCTTGAATTAAATTTAAAATAAGTTTGTGGCTTGAATTAAGGGATTTTATTTGGGAAAGATAGAGAAAAAAGAGTTGTATTTAAGAGTAAAGCCGTTGTTTCCAACTCAGAACATGCCAAACAAACAAACAAACCAATAGCTCTGTGGGTACTTTTATATCTTTTAAAAATGTATAATAAGTATACTAGACAATATCTGATTTTTCTTCTCAGAAAAACAAATGGCTTTTAAAACTTTTAAGTATGGTAAAAACCTTGATCTTTGATAAAATAATTTGTGAGAAGATCTAAAGTTTGAAAGCCTCCAGATTAAGAGACCTGCTACTTTTCCTTCAACCTCTTTTCCTAGCTTTGTTTTAAAATCCTCCTCAATCATGCCAAAAATTAAGATCGAGATAAGGAGATCCCCACTATATAAGAGTCTTTGAAAAGCGATAAAATTGCAAAGAACCAAGGGAAGCTTAATAAAGGTGTGGTTTGTGTTTGTTTGTTTGTTTTTGCCAAAACACAGAATGAAGGGTGTTTTTATTTTTCTGGTGGAGATCCAGAAATTAAATGGATTGAAATCCAACTCTAGTAGCCTGAATGGTACCACTGAGTTACTGCCTTGATGGCCTTGGGAAGGAAGATCAGAAGATCCTTTGACTGGCAGGTCTCCCTGAAGCCAGGAACTGATATTTGCTCTAAAAGGGGTTGCTAATTATTTCTCTGTTTTCCTTTTCTTTGCTTACTTCCTTTCCCTTATCATCTCTCACCCTCCACCCATAAAGCCTTTTGTTGTTTTTGCTTTTGCTACTCTTTTAGATAGCTAATAAACAAGGAAACAGGAAATGGAGCAACAAAGCAAAATAAAAGTCATATTCAACCTGTTGCTGATATGTAACTAAGTTGTCTTTAACAGACCTATTAAAGCAGCATCAAAATAAAAATTTAAATTAAATTAAATTAAGTTAAATTAAATTAAATTAAATTAATAAGCAAAGCAATAGGAATTCCTTAAAACTAACAAAGATCTGTATTGGATATTTTCTATAGCCAAAGTTCCAGAGTTCCTCAAATACTTATGGATTTTGGCGCACAATCATTTCTAGGTTACTTTCTAACTAACCTCTTACAGGAAACACGTAAAAAAGTCCTCAAAGGTGGAAAACTTTCCCATACATCCACAGGATATGCAAACTGTGTAATGCTCCCTGAGTCCTTGTCCCTACACACACTCCCAGATCTCTTGTTTTATTTGTCTTCATAACAATTAACTTCCGATGTCCTATATAATTTATTTATTGTATTTTTTTTCTCCTTAATATAATGTAAGCTCACTGAAGACAGGAACTTGGGGTTCTTTTGGTTACTACTTATCCTCATTGCCAGGAATTATGCCTGGCACACACTGGTATTGTTTAATAAATAATTTGATAGTTAGAAATAATGAACAACAGAGTGTGTTGCGTTCTACCCTATCCACGTCTACTTCTAAATGCTTCATTTCTTTTAGAGAGAGGGAGAGAGAGGCAGGGGCAGAGAGAGAGAGGGACAGAGGATCCGAAGTAGGCTCCACACTGACAGCACCAAGCCCTACGTGGGGCTTGAATTCAGAAGCCATGACTTCATGACCCTGAGCCAAAGTCAGATGCTCAACCGACTGAGCCAATCAGGCACCCCCACATCTACTTCTAATCAAAGATGTTGCTCACTGTTGGCAAATGATACGTGAGACAGACAATAACCATTCTGGAAAACAGTTGGTGATAGACATCAAGAACCTCAAAAAGTTCCACCACTTACATCCCATAATTCCACTTCTAAAATTCTATCTTAAAAAAATAATCAGAGATGTGAACAATAGTTTATCTAAAATATTAATTATACTAGCAGCAAATGGGTAAAAATCTATAGAGTGAATATATATATATATATATATATAGTCTGTATATCTTGTCTGTGAAGAATATATAGGGAAATGGAAAATACTAAAAGAAGTTTTAAGTTAAAATTAAAAAGCAAAATACAGAAAATATGCAATGAAAAGCAAAATACAAAAAACATGCAATGATCCAAATTTTACACATACTCTCAGATATCTAAGTTATATGAGGAGGTAATAGTTTATTCTATATATTCTTATATATTTTCCACTTCCCTAAAGACAGCGTGAATTATTTTTCTAATCAGCAAAAATGAACACTATAAGATGGTCTATGCAGCTATCAGAAAGAACTTATAAATTTCTTAGCTAACCTTTTTCTGATCTAACCTCAACAAATATCACTTCAAGTCACTAGTTCCTGGCCTGCCATGTATGTTGCAGCTGACTTTTCCTCCTGATCTGAACAATGACTGCCTCATTTTCACACTGAAATGAGATTCAGATTCCATGCCACTGAAGTGATTCTCAGGGCTTAGGCTGCCCAGAATTAGACCTCTGGTAAAAGATTTAATTGTTTCTGGTGGGAATTACATTGGGCTTGCAACAGTGATTGAAAACCTGCGTTCTGTGTTGTTGCTTGGCAGAACTGTGGCTTAATGGTGCAGGACCAAATTTTGGGTCTGTGGTTTTTACAAGAATGTTGGATACCCACAGGCATGTCACACTATTACCTCATATCTGATAGCTCCATTGTGCAGATTTATTTTGGCTAAGATGCTTTGATTTTGCTCCATGTTATTGCCAACCTAACTTTAGCAAAGGAAACTCCAGTTTTCTGAATAACTCTTTGTTTCCTCCTGAATTCTTTACAGCTTTATTTTTAATATCACTTGCAGGGTAAAGAGTATAAAAAAATAAATCATTGACTTCAGGTTTAATAATATATTTTTTCACTGAAGTTAAATATTAGAAAGAGATCTCTCCTCAGGAAATCAATTCCAAGTTCTAAGAATGTAATAGAGCCTCTCTCAAATGGACAGTGTCTTATACACACAGAAATGTAGGTTCTCAGAATGGGCAGAGAAAAATGCCCTACTCCCATCTTGATTTTTTTCCTCCTCATTTGAAATCATAAGCAAACATCCTGGGTGATCTACCCTAGATCAACCCTCTTCTAGGGCTGGACAGGCAAACTGAGAAATATGCCAAAAAGCCAGCACAGTTTACGGAGAATTCATTTCAACACCATTGACAAAAATAAATGCTGATCAGACTTCTGCACATTTGTCTGTGTCTCCGAGACTCATGTTCTCCAACCCAAACCCCAAACTCTCGTTGCCTCCCCCAGGGAACAGAATAACATCAAGGCTATGTCTGAAAAGAGAACTCTAAATTACTTTGCATCTTCATTCTTTCCTGATGGCAGAGAAAATTAGGACATATAACTTAAGTAGTTGATATAGAGGAAAGCCACTTCAGATATAAAATTTTCTACGTGTTCTATAACAAGCTTGCACTTTATTAAGAGATAATTATTTTGTATCCAGTATGAAACTGCTTAATGTTGCCTATTATATGGTAAAGTTCCTCCTAGAGTTCCCGTTAAATGACTGTTCTCTGTCTCTGTAAAAAACCAAAGTGCCAAAAGAGACAATTATTTCAATTAAACTGGATTTTGTAACTTTTCAGTTGTTTTCTCTTTCTTTTTCCCCCCAAATGGATTTGAATACATCAGCTGCCAAAGGCCTACAATGATTCAAAAAACCCTGGCCAAAACCCAAAAGCTACGCATGGTTCTCTCACATGAAAATTATCTCTACAAACCAAAGAACTCATTTGAACCAATCTTAATACTGAGAGGGAAAACTCAGAACTGAATTAAGTTACTCATAAAAATCTATCAAACCTAATAAATACTTAGTTTATTTTGTTCCAAATAATCTGTATTTTATTGTCAAGAATTTGTTTCTGTCTCACATTAACATAAAAGCAAAAAGTTAACCTGCAGGTCTTCTGGAGAACACAGGACCTCCCAGCCTGCCCAAATTCTTCACTCTCAGAGAGTGACCTCAATTCCACAGACCTAAGAGGGACTTGACTAATTTTTGTCAAGCAGCATAGCTAAGGAGCTCTTCTCTCTCCTCAGCTCTTTGCAAGTCTTCCCCTGGATTCCATAAACACACTGGGGGGGGGGGGGGGGGGAGGGTAGAGTGTGTGTGTGTTTGGGGGTGGGAATGGGGGTGGAGTGTCTGCTTTTGAAAGTTATCTTTCAAAAGTAATCTACTAAAGTTAGACAGAGTTTAACATCCTTTCAAGATGAATTTCTGATTATATATAGTTGGGACTCTAGGAGTCCCAACTATCATTCAGAGATACCAGGGGATCTTTTATCTGTAAAATACACACCACAGGGCCTTGATCAATGGCGCTAACATCTCAGCAGATAACTAGTATCACAAGCACGAACAAAAGAAATTGATAGTAAAGATGTAATGCGACTAATTGACATTTTCCTTACACAGAGATGAAAACTGCCTTTTTTCCAGGTTAAAAAGCCAGAAATATAGAAGATTTAGAAATAGACTTTCTAAAAAAGCTTCGTTTTGCTTTAAAAAAGGAGTTTGCTTGGGTTCATGGCTCTCAGTTAAAGAAAAGAAACAGGATATCCAGTATTAATCAGTTACTGCTGTGACAGTCCTATCCCAGCTGGTCCTCTACTTGATACATATGTAAGCAAATCAATTTATGAAGAAAAATGCAAACAGCTAGGTGGTGAAAAGGAAAAACTGGAGTAAGGAAGGTTCCTCAACCACGGAATGACTTACTCTTACCCCTCTATGCAACATTCCAAATAGTATTTGTTTTTCTGTGTCAAAATTTTGTATAAATCTTGTAAATTTGATTCAAAAATGAAAACTTTGAAATTACAAGATTCAAAAATGAAAACTTTGTTTCAACTTCTAGTGGAGAAAGAATGCCCAGAACATTAAACTCTTGTTTTTAAATCTCTTTTATCAGCTTCTTGAAAGGGAGAAGTTTACAAAGCAACAGGTCCTATCAAAACTTAATTGATAATTAACTCTTCTCCATAATATTTGACCCATTTTAAATTCTTCTCATTGATAGTTTACGATTTCTTAACTTGGTCAAATAACTATGAAGAATAATCACTGGGCACTAACTAGTTCTCCTAAAAAGTTAGATACTCTGTTCAGAATCTCTTGATTTCTTTTCATCTCTATTAAAAAGAAAACAGAATTTTCAGACACTAGATAAAATTGCAGTTCATCTTTTTGTGAGACACAAATGTGATATTTACCACTATTACACACACACACACACACACACACACCTACAAATACAGAACTTCTTGGCACTAGGGAAGAATTATCTAAGATCTTTAGAAATGTCCCTATTCCCACACACCTGGTGGCAGATAGGTTCCCGCCATAAATATGATCCAAAATGGTTCAAAGTTTAGCAGAATAAACAGCAATAGACCTCTGGAAATGCAAAAACTGAGCTACCCACTAGACAGATTTGATAGCTAATCGAACAATTCTCACACACTAGCCAGCCACTAGGTACACTTCAAATTTGTACCTGAGAAAAAAAAAGTACAAATTACTTCATCTTGTGAATCTTCAGGGTATCTCATGTGTAACTGAAACTGCAAAACTTGAAATCCTGAATCTGCAGCTGCCAAGGGCCTTCTTTCATCTATCTATATAACTATCATCTACCTATGCACACTTTTTGCTATAATTTTTCAGCTTAGATACAGTCACTTTTTATTCTTTAAAATTCACTATAATTTAAATTATCTTAAATAGCCCAATTAAAGTCTCTATGTTTCAGAACTATTATGGATTTTGCCAAGCACATTTAAATAATCACACACATTCCATTGGTAAAAACCATTCTTGACATTTGCCCAGTGAAGCTGTCCTATGACATAATATTTTATTGTAATTGATGGGAGAACATACTAAATCTAACAGTCCAGTCGCTGCTTTCTATCTACTCTCCCTCCCCCCAAACACTGCTAATTTAATTCTCTGTGAAAAGCTTTCATAAGAAAACCAAAAATGTCCTCTAGGTTCACATACCAATGTAAGTTGCCAAGGAAAACTTTCCACTGTGTTCTATTACTGTGTATAAAGTGAAGATATGAGAAACGTTGGCTCTAATATTTGCCTCAGTTGCTAGGATTTTACTAAGCATGTGACTTTGTGTGTTAACTTCACGCTGCGTTTGAAAAATTATCTAATTTCACATTTAACTTTCAGGTTCACAATAAGTATATAGTATATTTTAAACTCCAGACTAAAGGAACTTAATTCACCAGGAATACTATTCCTTCGTAGATCTAAGTGGAATTCTGGGTATGTGAAGTTTTGAAACACAAAATACAATATGACCACTAGGTGGTGATATCCATCCATTAATATATCATGAATTACCAACTAAGTTACTTAAAACAGAATTTACAATACCCCCCCAAATCATGATTATTTACTTCATGTATCAAGATGAAATGATTATATGTGAAATGTTCTCTCAGTTTTGTGAGGGAAAGCATGAAGAGAACACTTTGCTAGAAGATGGACCTCAGCTAAACAGTATTTAACAATGTGATTGCATTCTGTTCCGTTACAGGTCATGGCAGCTATAATCCGAATTTTCAATCTGACTAGAATGTTATCTACAATAGTTTATTTTTCTCCGTTTTTTCTTTTAAAATTATCAGATTATTTATATTTACGTCAATGCTGAAACTGCATCAGAAGCAAAGTAAAATCTATAATACCCACCTCAAATCCTTACAACAGGGCAGATTATAAACAAACACGTGTGTGCTCAAATTACTGCCCGTGGTGTGATTCACATTTAGGTTTTTTTTTTTTTTTTGTAGGTAAAAACTTACCTAGACTAGCCATAAAACCTGGTACCTGTACTAAAAGCTGACTTCTGTGTGCAAACCCCTATCATCACCTGCAAGGGACAGTGCCAAGGCCGTATTCTCAGAGCTACAAGTATTAGCCAAATGCCACTGATGCCAAGGGGAAACAGATAACCACAGAGTATAAAAGCCAACTCCACAAATAGAAACACTTTCCCAAGAGGACCGCTTACCCGTTTGAAACGTTTGAAACGTATGCTGATAAGAAACCACCTTTTCACAAAATAAAGAACTCAGAGTAACCACTCTGGGTTACCCTCAGCCTTTCAGAACATAGGTCAACCAGTTATCTGCAAGGAAGTGAGGAGCACTACTTATTACAGAAATCAAAACATTTGGTAACTTTAAAATGCCTTTTCTCCCCCTAGATGGCTATGCTGCACAATAGGCGTTTGTTTTCAGTCTGCAGGGGGTACATTTAACTTTGCTTTATTCAACTCCTAGGGGGCAAATGACCTCCCTGCGAGGTAGAGATCTACCTCTTCTGATCCTAGTACTTGCTTAAGGTTACTCCAGTCTGGGTCCTTATTTATTTATGTTTTAAGGGAGGTTATAGTCTTGCTGTTGTCTTTTAGTTGAACAACAAAAAGGAAAAGAGCAGCTTTGTTTTAAAGGAGAAAGAGACATTTGTTTTGTGTCACTGCCCTGGGCTGGTAGGCTGGAGTTGGATCCTACAAACATGAATATGCTGAAGGGAAGAAAAACTAACTTGGGGTCTCCTGATAGCTGTTAAAATGGCAATATGCCCATTATTTTCCTAGCTGGCAAGTCTCTGTGCGGGAGAGACAATCTGGCAGCTCTTGAGTACAGCACTAATCTCATGTAATAGCGTGAGCTCACTGCCCTACAAAGCTGTAATTATCAACAGCATTTTCTAAAGGATGTGAGTTCCTCCCACCGCGAGAGCACTTGGAATGGGGGAGGGGCAGGCAGAGCCCCACGGAACCCTTTGCGTTTAACCCCCACCTCGGAAGGAGCCAGTGGGTTCCCTCACCCCAAGCTTGTTTGCGCAGGTCTTCAGGCAGGAAGCGCTAACGATCCAAATGCAGTGGGAAACTGCCAAAACCCATTCCACAGTTTTGTTTGCCTTTTCCATGAATTGCCTTAAAGTAATTAGCAATTAAATTTAAATATCTGTACATGATTTTAGAGTTTCACAGAGCTGCTGGGAAAGCATCTGTGAGAAGGAATTGATTTTTTTTTAAGGAGAATCTTGTCAATTATGAAATGATTTTCCAGTGATGGTAAGTGTTCTTCCAGCCCTGTCACCTATCACTAGATATCTGCGCGCAAGTAAAGGCAAGGAGGAGATGAGGGTTTTGTGTTCCAGAACTTCTATGACTGGTTATATTTCACACGTAGAATCACAGGAACCAGTTCTTGGTTTCAAATCAAACTGAACTGCAACACAAGTAAAAATTTTTATTAAGAGCTGAATGGTCTTGGGCAGAACAGAAACTGAGAATTCTTCCACTCATGAGTAATGTGTTAAAGGATGAGGAAACAGCATATGTTTTCCTTGGCTTTTAGGTTAATATAATGAAGTCTGTGAAGTTTAACATAATTAAATTAATGTTGATATGCGGTGTGACTTGTTCACAGACAAGTGGCATCTGACTTGGATCTCAAACCACACCACAGCTGACACATATCCATCTGCAAACACTTTACAGAGCGTTTTTTAATGTTTTCAGGTAGACAAAGTAAAACTTAAGTTTTCAGTTCGGGGGTTTTGTTTTGCACTGTTTTCTGCCAAATCATGGACAATCCTTTCAAATGAGCAGAAACCTACAAACGAGTTTAGAAAACACTGGGAATTAGCTCATACTCTTGATTCTCTTTCAATGTCCAAGACATCTGGGAGAGGGAGGAGGAGAGGAACCTTTGTGTTTATAAAAGGGTAATAATGATACCTTCCTGTAGAAAAAAAATTAATGGTTTATGGCCTGCAACTTGTTACTCCTTTTCTCTGCCCCCTTTAAGTGTTTATTCCTGAGTTAAGGGCTATTTCTTCATTGTTTCTACCTTTTTTCAAAGCTGGTTTTTCTCACAATACTTTGCTTGACAGACTGATGAGTTTATTTATGAAAAAAGGAAAGGGGTCTCTGTATTTAAAGTCAATCCACAAATCTGGCGAGTCTCATGCATCAACCCTAACCAGGAGGGTGACTGGGTGTCCCAAATTCTAGGTATGCCAGCTTGCCAGTGCTGAACATGCTTACCAAGATGAGAACAAACAAAAAAGGCAAAATTCAGTTACCTTCCAGAAATATTTTTCAAGTAGTATTTTTTTAAGTGCAAAAGGCTACCAATTAGCCTTTTGCAACCTCTGTCAGAACTATCGAGGGGCAAGATGAGCTCGTTAGAGCTAGAAAATAAGACCTTTATGGTTCTGTGAATTAGTAACTTGTTTGAGAACTTCCTGAAAAGATTTAGACAAGTGCGGAGGAGAGGAAGGTTTTCTGTTTCCTCTAATAGTACTGGACAGTGAGAAGAGGGCTGTGGCTACTTCCCAGGAAGCTGACAAGCCAGCAGCCTTTCAGGGCTTGCCTGAGTGTGGACAAAATAGAGACGATAGAAGGAAAATGTGAAAGAGACATGGAAAGATTTTTGCTTGTTTGTTTCTGCTTTTTGTTTTGCTTTTTGTTTTTTGTTTTGTTTTGTTTCTTGCCAAACAAATCAAACACTCCAAGGCTCCTCAACATTTTTAAAAGGAAACTGGGTTGTCAGTTCTATTCAATCCTCAACCTCTGCACAACACTATCTAAGGTGACATTTTCCTTTGAAGTAACTGCTTCTGATCCACTGAAGCATCCAATCCCCGGTGGTGAGGGGTGAGCTTTAGTGGTGCTGCAAAAACTCACTAAAGAGAAGAGAGAAAGGACCAAATTCTCCCCTTGTGAGAATTTATGCCTGGGGGTCAGAGAGAGGAGGGAGCATGATGATAACAGCTTTAAATCTCTGAGGTCCAGGGGTTGAATTTAAACCAATTGTTTGGGAGATATGTTATAAAAAGTAGTGTCATGAAGGCACCTAACAGTTTCCAATGCCTGATTGTGCTATCCATGGACAGTTGTCTGTAGTCTGCAGTTGTACAGAAAGTTGTGAAAATGATTTTGCTAGGAAATATATAGATAGGACAGTATAAATGATTCCATGCTGTTCTCTCATGTCTGGCTGCCTCTATGCTTGAAAGAACAGACTCAGATAGAGGATGAATAAATGAAGCTCTGTCCAGCCTTAGGCAACCAATTCATCCTTAGTCAACCAAACTATAAAAAATAAAATAACGTTCAGGGATAAGATTTTCTTTTGTGTGTTCTACTACATTTTGGATTTGGATAATATGGGTTTTCTAAGTAATTTTTCTGCAGAAAGTATAATGACAGAATATGTGCCTATCTTGAAAAAAAATCCTCCTTCAAAGTTTTGAGTAATTGTTGGTTTCCTAAAGCTTCATGGAAAATCTGCCCTGATATAACTCAAACCTGCAGGGGTGGCAGAGGCTGAAAGGTTTGCTTTCCATTTTTTCTTCCCAGAGCTTATTGTAAATGTATTCTTGGGACAACCATGGACAAAACTGTCATCATTTCCAGTAGGCACATCTGTTTTCCTTTGGGTTAATAACTTCTCTAAGATGCAGTACACTCAGCCATATATATATATATATATATATATATATATATGTTTATGTATATATATATATTTGTTTTGGGGGAACTTTTTTTTTCACCATTTTTGAAATCTCATCTATTATGTTTTAATGTTTTTCATACTGGTACAACATTAAATTAAATATTTAACTTAGATAAACAAGAATTGTCACAAAGTGATTCACCAAAAGACTTAATTGGTCATTTCATGATTCAGAACATAACAGAATAAGATGATTGAGCAATGTATAAATATTAATTATCATTCAGGGGTGCCTGGGTGGCTCAGTCGGTTAAGAGTCCGACTTCAGCTCAGGTCATGATCTCATGGTTCATGAGTTTGAGCTCTGCGTTGGGCTTTGTGCTGTCAGCTCAGAGCCTGCTTCCCATCTTCTGTCCCCCTCTCTCTCTGCCCCTCCCTTGCTTGCCCACATTCTCCCCCGCCCCTCTGTCAAAAATAAACATTAAAAAATATTAATTAGCATTCAAAAAACATTAAGTATCTATTTTTGTCAACAATTCCACTAGGTGCTGAAAAAATATAAATGAAGGTTAATCCCTGCCTCAGAAAGCTCAGTGTCAGGAAATTAGCCCCACGGAGGTCAGTGGTCAGATGCAAAGAGGACACAAGAGGCTTCTGGAACAAGTAGAGGAGCTCTTAGTCACAGTCAACTGGGAAGGCTTCCTGGAAGGAGACTCTTGCCTAAGCAAGGCATATGAACATTTATTAAATAAAATTATTCTAAGCACTAGGGCAAGAGTATGCAAAGATCCTCAGGAGTTAGATGTCACGGCTTATTCCAGGAACTGAGTATTTTGAGATGATATTGCTTAGGAAGTGGCAGGTGGAATAGTGGGCTTGGTATGCCAGGCTCATAATTAGAATTTTATACTGAAGGCAAGAGGAAGATATTGCAGGATTTCAGGAAGAGAGTAACAAGAGTTCATAGTAAGGGAAAGGGCAGGTCATAGGCACTGGAAACATATCTGGGGGAAACACTTCAGACTAGTCATTCATTTAACAATTAGGTTAAAGAAAGAACTTAAAACTCAACTAAAAGTATGGAAGCTAGATAAGAAATGTTTGTTTAAGTTTGCCAGCTTTAATGTGTATTTAACTTGGATAGTTTAACTTAGTGTCTTTGAAGACATCACTTGGGTGACAAGTGAAGTTATTCATTATTGAAGTTATTTGTCTGAGTTTCTAATAAAGTACTTGGGGCATTTCGCTATTAAGAGATCAATAGTCAAGTTAAAGAACAACTCGTCAATAGAAAACTAAGACACAAATTGAAGTGTGACTGGTTACTAGAAAACCTAGTGAGAAAATAAAAACTGGAATGTGTTAAGAGAAAATGACCTTAATAAAAATCACAAAGGTTAAGGCTAGACCCAATTTCCCTCTGAGTACACTTTTGTGAAACTTACTGGGTAAACCCCCCAAATGATAATAAAAAGATTTTGAAAATACAACAAAAGCAAGAATTTGGCATGTTATCCACACCATATTACAGGGGCCAATAACGTGGAATGAATCAATCAGAATCTGAAGAACAAGGGCAATTTAGATAACTTGGCCAAATAACACTATTAATGTAGTACAAGCATATAAGTCGACATCTCGCGATATAGCATAATCCTGTTAACTACGATATAATTATACTGCAAGTTCATTGAAGCAGAGCTTAATTATTTTAAGAAAAGAAATTATTGAGACTGAAAAACCTAATAGAAACTTGTTTGCTTTTACTGAATTGTAAGGCTGAATAACAGAAGATAATATACAGTAAATATCAAAGGTCCTTTTTTGTTTTAATACTGCTCTACCTCCCAAGAAGAATAAGCTCTAATAAATCTTTCAAACAAAAAATGGGGGCAAAGGGGAGAAGGGAGAAATCACTCTAAAACATAAACAAAGTCCTTAAAATTGCACACAGTCAAGGTAACACCATTTCCAAGTGTAAGCGGATACTGCTTTCTCTGATGTAGAGTTTACTATTAGGGATCTTTTCAAAGGCAAGACATTTGGAGTAAACAGCGAAACAAAGAAGAACTATTTTATTCAAAGCCTGCAAACATATGGAACCTGTTAAGGGGATGGTGGCTGCAGAATGAACTACAAACGAGTTTAAGAGACACCTAGGCTGTGTCAGAAAGGAAGGGATAGAGGCGAGGGTGGTTACAAAAGCAGAGTGGGCCAGAGATCAGTCAGATGGGAGGGAGACAGGCTGTTGGGCAGATGGTCTTTTCTGTTTCAAAATGTTCAAAGTTAGGGACACTCCTTAGCACACTTTTATTTGACACAAAGAGGGAATTAAGAAGAAACCAAGGGTCTGTCAGAGTGCTTTCTAGATTTGCTTGTATTGTTTCTTTGATACGCTTTGCTTATTTATGTAATTCATCTGCTCACTTCTTCAAACCAAGACCCTCACTTGATGCTCTCTTCATAATCCTTAGGTTTCAATGTAAAAACGTGAACTCATTTAGGGTAAGTTTCTTGTTTACACTGTACAGTTACCTACATGAGGTCATGTTATCTTCCCCTGAAAATTTCCTAGGAAGATCAAGATATTTCTCTCGTGCAAAGTGCAATTCTTGCTTACTTACCAAGTTTAGGACCAGTCTAGGCCATGGAAACGGCAATTAAGTTATTTTTATACAGTATTTTTCACAGTCCATTGAAACTTAATGGACATAGACCACAAGAAAAAAGAAAAAAAAAGTTGACGTGGCTTGCTTTGGCATAGTGGAATAATGACATCTGATGAATCAAGCTCACCTGAATGGCATTTGACAGGAAAGGAACATTCCCTAAGATGTTTTATAGACCTCAGCCAGCTGCCAGCTAGAAGTCAAGATTCAGTGTCATTAACCAAGTTCATAGGTAGTATAAGGGCCTTGTCCGAGACACCATAAATAGTAAAAAGCAGGCAAGAAAACTACTTCTTTGAAAAGCTGAACTGCTAATGACCAGAATAAACATGTTGTAACACACAAAAATGCTAAGAATGAAAACAGACAAATCAGTTCCATAGAACCAATGAGAAATTGAAGTTGGGGACTTGGCCTGATCAGGTCAGTATGTAGCAAATGGCAGACTTTACATATACCACACCTCACCAAATGCCAGGCTCAGAGCGGGAACATAGAGGTACACTTTCAGATAAGCTGTGGTTAAGGTCTTCAAGGAACAAATAAGCACCAACCAGAGCCCTACCTGAGTTCTTGGCATTCTAACTTCTGTAATACAGATGGGACCTCCTAGGACTTGTACTTTTCAGTGGGCTATGTGTAAAGGAATATGTGTGGGAGGAAGACTTAATGGTGGTTCTTAAGACTCAAGTTACCCCATAGGACTGAAGTACTCACTCAACAAAAGAAAACTCGTTAAATGCCTATACTGTATAAAATACATTTGCAAAATTATAAAAAGTCTTAACCATCTATAACATACATAAAAAATCCTTTAATTTTATATTCACATACACATTATAAGTAAAATCAAAATAGTTTATCTTCAATTACAATTCAAATACAGAAGGATTCACACCATACCAATCATCATTAATCTAACTGACCAAAATTATCCTCCCTGAAATATTTATTTATTTTAGCAAAACAAAAATACACAGATGCAACTTTTGCAGATATACCATCCACTTCGGACAATGAGAGAACAATGAGTATTGATACAGAGGATATGGTTGATAGATCTTATTGGGAATATATTTTACAATCTACCTTCCCTATTTTTTCTGCATCTTGCCAAAGACCCTACTTATGAACCTGAATGGCAAATAGTGCTGATTAAACATAAGGAGTGATGACAGAGAGAGGGTAAGCCAGACTTTATTTTAGGGTTGCTCAAAGCAAAATGTAATAAGGCATACCTTTTCAAATCAAGGACGTGTCAGCCAGAATAAAGCATGGCTTTGGAGACAGGCCTGAGTTCACATCCTGACTTTGCCACTTAATAGAATTGTGACTCTGGGCAAAAATCTCAACCTAACTGACCTTCCCTCTCTACCTGTAAAACACTTAATACCTCTCTTAAAGATTATTATGGGGGAATAAACACACGCAAAATGCTGAGTATGGCAACTGACACAGAGATTACCTGAGTGGTATGTCCATAAGAACACAGAAAAGCTTTCTCGAACAGAGTAGAAGTTCCAAAAGCAGAGGTTATTTCGGCATCTGTTCTAGGACGAACTTTACGTTTGGCCAAACTCATTACATCCAGATGAGTGGCAGGTAATGAATGAAATTTAAACATAAGAGCTTAAAAATTATTTTCAATTTTTCCTGCTATTCATCTAATTTAGAACTGAATTTATACCTATCGTTTAGCCCAGTGGATCTCAACTTGTCTGCATTTTAGAATCACCTGGAGAGCACGTGGAAAATATAGCTGCCAGAGGTTTTGCTTTAATGAATTTGAGCTGATGCCTAGGCACCAGTTGTTAAATTATGTTCCCCAGGTGATTCCAATGAACAGCCAGTGCCTAGAACCACTAGTATAGCTAACCACACTTGAACTATTTCTAAAAAAAATTACACTCACATGTATCTAGAATAGTGACTCAAAACAGGTTCAGCAGTCCTAAGAATCTCATTTCAGCCTACTCAAGGTTCTGGCCAGGATTACCAAGTCATTCTTTAAGAAGCAGAGAAAGCTCAAAACTATGTAATTAGCAGTTTCAGTGGAAGAAAATCCACAAGATCATAATTCAACAATCTTTCTTAAGATGAAAAAAAATGAGCATTTTGGTTTGGATAAAAATGAGCCTTGCCATATAGCAGATTTCCAGTGAAATTATGTAAGAGAGAAAGGTATTTTTTTAAAGGCCTTTTCTCTTACATTTATTCTTTCCCTTTTTCCTTTGAAGCTATAAAAAGCAAAGATA
Source organism: Prionailurus bengalensis (assembly GCF_016509475.1). Lineage (NCBI taxonomy): Eukaryota > Metazoa > Chordata > Mammalia > Carnivora > Felidae > Prionailurus > Prionailurus bengalensis. The sequence goes on along the minus strand of NC_057343.1, from coordinate 147,585,610 downwards.
ACCATCTGAAAGACAAACTTAAGGCAATTCTGCTGATTATGTGGTTTTCCAGTTCAACAGAGTCTGATGTGCTGCTCTTTCAAAGAGAGCCACAGTGATGGGAGCACTGTTTGTGGATCAGTTAGCATGGAACTCCATTCTAACACTCATTTATTTCACTGAGTGACCCTGATCAAGTCACTTAACTGGTCTCCAGTCAAATACACCCTCTGTAACATGCAATCAGCACACAGTACCAAGGTCCTAGAATTGGTATCATTTTTCATGCACAGTCAACATTTACCAGTGTGCTGCCATCGGTCCAACGGAAGTCATGTTCAAACATCTTGTCATTGAGGCCTATCCACTGATAATCATGGCCCACACCTAAGAGAGGGGAAACAACACAGATATTTTTACTACCTTTCCCATATATGGATGAAATGTATTAAAGAAAATTATTTTCAGAGTGAATCATGCATCCTCTTTCCTGGCTGGATTTTTGTTTAGTTGCTCATAAAAATCTCTCATAGTCTAACTATCTTTTGTTCTTCTGCCCAGTGTGCTTTAAACTAAAAAGCTAATTCACAAACATTGAGAAACATTAAAATATCAGACATAAGAAAATAATTTCCCTAGCAGTTTCCTATAATTAAATATTTTTTCCAGCCTTACTCATGATAAAAACTTTCCGTTTTTTTATTAAGCTATGCCATTGGCAAAAATTCAGTGACCTGATAAAATGTGACAGATCATTCCCATACTAGCCTCACTTTGGAAGCCACATGTTTTTTCTCAAAGCATTTCAAACAATGAATACCTAGACCAGATAGTCCTGCAAAATTATCCTCAAAAATAATTACTTTCATCATAGATGAGTCACTGGCAAGAATACCATGCAAAAAAGTTAAATGAACCTCCATCCAAATTGCAAATTAACTATCAAACTTCTAAAAGATAGCAGGCTTTATGAGAACATATTTAACAGAGCATCAAACAATGCTTCATAAGCAAAAAACTTCTACATATCCGCTACATAAAAGCAAGCTGCTCTCCTCTTTGTTCTAGTTTAAGGAGTTATTCAACAGCTCTGGTAGTAAGTTTCATTAGCTTTCAGTCTCCATTTGTTCATGCCCTTAACATGAAGCCCACTTTCTATGGCTTAAAACCATTAGCGGTGTGGATAAGAACCAATTTTGTGCCGAGGGTAGGATTAGGGTGCTATTACAAATTCAGATTTAATTAGTGGGATAAAAACAACTGGAAGCAATTTTGTCTTTAACTTTAGACAATATATGCACATCTTCAAAATAGAAACTACGACAGCAGCTGAGAAGAATGAGATGGAACCATAAGAAGGGGCCATTTTGGTAAGTCAAAAAATGATCAAAGAGCAATTTCATGTGACTCAACCTACAGGGTGCTGTTTCACCTACTGCTGGCAGATCAGGAAATGCCTTCCTATGTGAGAGGTGAGTATTTCTCAAAGTAGGGGACTCATGTAGGAGAGAGGCTTTTAAGTAGTTCAGATGAGGGACTTAGTAAATCAAAATGCAATGGAGAATGCTACTTCTGTTCAGTTAGATGCAAAGAAAACTAAGATGGTGACACTGAGTGAGCTTCAAAACCTTAGTATGCTTGCTACATACGATTCACAAACATCTGTTCTTCATGAGACAGGATGCTTGTAAGATGCGCGCCCTGCAGACGGCATTCCCTTTCAGCTGCGTCCCATGTGCGCCGATGCGCGAAGTATTTGTAGCACTGCCCTTGGAATTTGTGCCAGCCATAGTCACACGTCTCTGTGTCTGGAAGAAACAAGGCAGGAGCTTATTAAACTCACCTACGTCATTCCATCTTGCCTCAGGGATCTAAGTGCTAGTAAGAAGACCTAAGCCAGTATCAATGCAATGTCCCTGAAATTACATATGAAGAAAATTTGATCACGATGATGAAGAAAGTATGATAATGATAGCCCAACTGATTCCTGCCTCGCGGGTGACTGTACATCTCTGGACTGAAAAGTCAGTATCTAACTGCAGTTTCCTTGATTAGAGCCAGTTTCAGCAGGAAAGAAAACTGGAAGAGGGGCCAGACAAAACTTCTTAGGCTGCAATGTCTACTGACTCATTTGTGAAGCAACTGGGGCTAAGTCCTTACCAACACAACTTTTCTGAAGAGAATCATTCAAGTGATAAGATAAGAATTCCGGCTAATAGGATTATGAATGCTCTATTTGAAGAAGGACTTCAAAGTCTCTGGAAGTAGTTCCTTTACCACTTCCCAGAGAGATAGCTGGGTGGCCACTGGATCTTGTCAAGTAAGATTTACAACGAGAGAAAAAAAAATTCTTCATCGTCAGGCAGCTTCTGGGATACAGCTAGGATGGGATACAGCTAGGATTGCGTGCCTTCTTCCCCAAAGGACAGGAAGTATAGGTAACTCCTTGTGCAAATGCATCATGATTTTAAGTTTCTTTAGAAAGAAATAGCAGAAGTCACATCCCATCATGCCACACATGCATATGCATATTTTTTTTCTCTTTTGTAACAAGCATACCATAACCAGTATCCTGGTGGGATGAGAACATTTTTCAAATATACCTAAATTTTAAACAGGCAGTAAGCTGCAGCTATACCTTCTATAGAGATTCTAGATTGCCAGTTTTTAAATATTTTCACAGGAAAGCAGCCTTGCTCATAGCACCGCCTTGTCACCGGCAACCTTCTCTCAGACTCATCCACTCACAGGTGGGGTTAAAGTGTATGTATTAAATGATGAGCAATGGAAATGATTTTGACTATCACAAAACATATCTCACAAACATACTGAACTAGTTACACATAAGAACTAAAAAACTGCAATGTTTATGGAATTTTAGGTACCAGGAAAACTTCCCACATTACCTATTAACCCATCCTCCCATCCCCTAATCTTACTAGTTGATGAAGGAAACAAAATCCTACTAGATGAAATAAATGTTTGCTTTATAGGTCAGGCTTAGTGGCCAAATTGATAGTCAAATTGTCTCCTGACTCTCACACCATTTATTCCCCTTTCTATAATTGTGGGAAAGGATGAATTCTGAGAGATTTTAATGTTTTCCTGGCTCCAGGGATTTAGACGATAGTCATACAACAGATGCAGCTCATCTCTGGGAGCAGTCTGTATTTCAGTTTAGTCTATCCAGTCTTGTTAGTTACAGCCAGCTGACTAATTGGTTTAAATAACGTGCACTGGAGGTTTTAAGTTTTATTCAAGTGTTGTTTGGAGACCACCAAATCTCATAGGAAAGGACTAGAGACACAGTTAGATGGTTTGGTATAAAAGTAGCATTCAGCCCCGAAGAATGAAATGTAATTTGGCTACTTGGATGTAGCAATTTTCCTTTTGCAATATTCACGTGGAAGAATTTAGAGGTGAGGCAGGAGGGGTGGGGAGGAAACGAATCTTCATATAAGAGGGAGTTAGTTTATAGGGGAGGACAATTGGAAAGAATTTTAGAAAACTCTTACTGCCAAAGTCAATAATGTGATATTATAAAAGCATAGCTTTCCTTAACCATGGGAATTAATATTTATTTAAGACAGCTTAAAATTCTAGAGAATCCTTAACTTATTGAATACGAAGTTTAAAACAATTCTTCTACACACTCATATCCTCTATTAACCCAATGGCTTTAGTCCAGTTTTCTTTCTTTGTCTTTTATCATTGAAATAGGTTATCGTTACATATGTTTTCCCTTATACCAAAAATCCTAAATGATCATAAAATTTAGATGCACAACCACATCATTGCTACAACACCTTTCTCAGTTAACAGGTGAGTATATTTCTATCAGAACCCAGGTCCAAACTGGAAGTTTGTTTGTATGTTTGTTTGTGGACATATATATGTATGTATGTATGTATTTATTCATCTGTACTATTTTTTTTAAATTTTTTTTAACATTTATTTATTTTTGAGAGACAGAGAGAGAGAGAGCATGAACAGGGGAGGGTCAGAGAAAGAGGGAGACACAGAATCTGAAACAGGCTCCAGGCTCTGAGCTGTCATTACAGAGCCCGACGCGGGGCCCGAACCCACGGACCGCGAGATCATGACCTGAGCCGAAGTCGGCCGCTTAACCGACTGAGCCACCCAGGCACCCCTCATCTGTACTATTGAAACCATAGATTTACAATCCTGATGATTATGGATATATGTGCAAATGCCACTCAATAAACTTTTTATTGAAAAAAAATCAAATATCGATATGGATTTACATAACTTTTATTATTTATGCGTTCAATAAATATGTAAGGAAGGACTAGGTGTCAAAGAGCATCTCCTAAGGATGCTATTCTGATAGGGGTTATTGGAAGCAGCCTGTTTGTTCTTCCAATCTCATCTAAAAATAACACGATACACATTTCATTTATTAAAAGAAACACATTTGGATGATATTTTCTTAAAAATCATACATATAGAAATTCTTCTTATGCTTTAAAACTACTATAACTCATAGATTACATGATGAAGACCCAGATTCAGTTTTGCCTGGGTGTGCTGGCTATGGTAAGGAAGGGTACGATAATTCTGGTTCATGGCTACAGAAGCCAAGACTATCACTTTAGAGCAATTTTACTAAAAATGTATTCTCTTTATGTCATGTAGGTAACATTTTCAACATCTGTGACATATAGCCGTCAAGCCTGAAGAAACTGTTAACATTTAGGCACTTCTTGCTGGCAAGCTGTATCAATGACTTTAGTGTGGGGCAATCTGTGTGTACAGAATTGTTTCCATACTGTTGTAAGATCCCCTTCTAGAATTTTATTTCCATTATCACTCTACCAAAACATTTTCCCTATTCCAGAGTTACTGGGACTTGGGAAGTTACTAATGCAGAGAAGAAAGGGTCAGCTGAAGAAACAACATAGTCATCACTAAAATTTGGATAGAAAACTGTTTAGACAACAATGCTGCTGTTAATGAAAAAAATATTTGTTCTTAGGCAACCTGAAAAGAGGAGAAAAAAATCTTTCAGTGTCCTGGCAATAAATCACAGGAGCACAGCTGCAATCGGGTAAACAGACTGGGATAGCTGTTTCTCAGCAAATGATGTGGATGAAAGTACACTTGCTTTAAGACAAAATAGAATGTACCCGAAAGCTAGTGGCACCAGAAATGAGAGGGAAAAAAAGCAAAACCTTTTTAAGATAGACATAAATAAAATGCTTATCCATAAGAGCTACTTTTGAAGTGTGAAGATATCAAGAAAAATCTGGGCTTTATAAAGCAGCCTAGGTTCATTTTCCCCACTCTCTAATTTACTAGTTGTGTGACCTTGAACACATCACTTTTCCTTTCTGAGCCTCAATTTCTGGCCCACTTCCCACAAAGAAATACTGTCAACTAAACAAAATGATGTACCTGGAAACATCTGGTAAACTACAAGGCATTCAACAAATAACATCTCTTTTTATTCCCTGCCAAGAATTACACTGAGTCACCAAGACTGGGGACCTTGTCTGTTTTGCTCAAAGTTCTACTTCCAGTGCCCAGGACAGCACTTGGAAGATAGTAGGTGCTCAGTAAACATTTGTTGAATGAATGATTTTTTGAATTGCTCCTTGGACTTGAACTAAGGGAAGCCAGAATCATTTTAAGATAAGCTGATGTTTCACATATCTCACACTTTTGTTTTCTTCAAAATATGGTATCTTTCTTACTGTTTTCTTTAAGGAAAGGATCTTGCTTAGTCAATCTGCATATTTACCCTTCAAATTCTAAAACAGATTCATCCTATGCAATAGAGAGAAAGAAAAAAAAACACCTAAAAATGGAGCCATCACCCATCCCCTTTGGCAATTCAATACGTGCTGCTTTCAGTTTTGTTCTAACTGTGGTGACGTCTGGATTAACATTGCAAAGCAGAATGTGGGGCCAGACCAATGTGTCTGAGCGTCTAATACATTTTCGTTCTGTCTGGTGGAACAGAAGTTTGGCACTAGGCACTTTGTTCAAAGCCAAACCACTGTATGACTTTAAGTAAAGGAAATAGACATTTCAAAGCTGAGGATGCAATGTGTTTCTGATTGATGACTAAGAAATGTTACCATTAACCACCTAAAATACACTCTCAGGTTGGCCATAAAATACAAATTACAGGGATCATGAGATTCAAGCAATCCTGAACATAGGCCTTTGTTTCATTCAGAAAAAGTAGATGCTTCTTTAGTAAGAAAACTCCGGGTTGAGCAGATTTATAATACCTTTTACATAATGTTTGCCAAGCCAAGCTAATGTATTCTACAACTATAACAATTCATTCTCCAGAGGTGATTACCTGTGAAAAATAAGCCCATTGACCTTCAAGTGCTTAGGAGAAGAAAATAAAGGCAACCAATATTGAATTCCATACTCCTTGGTACAAGCCACAAAGATGGATTAAGGTCAATGCCTTAATTGACCTTAAGGTCAATGCCTTGTCCTCAGGAAGAATACTTACAACAACGCTCCTTTTGTTGGCTAGATGTTCTGAAATTCAGCTAAGTGTTCCTGTCTGCAATTCTATTTTATCAACAAAACATCAGTGACCGAGTCTACACTGTTTTTCAGGTGTTGTGAGCTACGGACAGACACATAAGGAAACCTAGCATAGTTAGGTAACCTGTGAATTTCCCCTGCAGGAAAAAATATGCCATATAGCCAACATTGCTAAAAACACCCAAATAATTATGACAAAAAGCTGTCTAGAAGTAACATTTAAAATGAAATATCAATAATTTTCATCCTCCAAATGTTGCAACAGCTCTTACCTTGTTCACAAAGTGCACCAACATAGCTTGGAAGGCAGAGGCACCTGAATGTATTAAAACCGTCAACACACGTGGCTCCATTGCGACAGGGGTTAGAGTGACATTCATCAAAATCTGAAATAAAATCATAAAGGCCAAAAAAGTATTTTCAGAAAAGGTCAAAGGATCCCATTTAGTATAAGGTTGCCAGATAAAGAACAGAACAGCCAGTTAAATCTTAATTTCAGATTTAATAATAATTTTAAGTATAAATACGCCCCATGCTATATTTAGGGCCTACTTACAATAAAAATTTATTCTTTTCTTTTTTTATCTGAAATTAAAATTTAACTGACCTTCCTGCGTTTCATTTGCCAAATCTGGCAACTCGAGGAAAATTTCAAAGTTATTCATAAGAGGGTCATTGTCTCCATTGCTTTTAGATGAGTCACATGAATGCTGAAACTGATAGAGAATTGTATGGGCTTCCCACACTCAGTCCTGGCTCCTGCTTTGATTACCTCACCTGTGGAATACTAAAAATATGTAACTGGCCTTACCGCCTCTGGGCCTTTTCCTTTCCAGTACATCCTTCATTCTGATTGTCATCTCCTTCAAAAGCAGTCATGATAATTTACTCTTTGGCTTCCAAACCTTCCATAGATGCCAACCACCCAGGGCAGAGATCTTCTACATGTAGTCCCTGAACCAGCAGCATCAGCATCAACTGAGAATGTTAGAGATGCAGATTCCCAGGCCCACCCCAGACCTACAGAATCAGACCCTGTGGGGGATGGGAACACCAATGATTGGTGTTGTAGAAGTCCCCCACATGATTTTGATGATGCTAAAGTCTAAGAATCACTCTACTAGAATAGGAAGCAATCTCTTGGATTGAGAATCTTCTCAGATGTATCCAGATCTAACCTCCTTTCAAGTATTTTCTTCTAATATGTTTCTCTCCCACAAACCCATAAATAGGCCTACGTCAATACTCGCAGTCACTCAAATGCATTCTGCAGTTTGCGGTGTCTGTACTTATGTTTGCTGTGTCTGTGTCTCCCACACCAGCCATCAAAATCCTCCTAACTTTAAATGCAATACTAAATGCAACTTTTCTACCCAGACCCGTATGATCTCTGATGAAATTAATGCTTTATTCCCATACCATTTTCCAATTCCACTAAAGATTTAATTAATGTTTATATTAAATAAAAGAGTATTAAACTATATAAATATACAAAGTAAATTAAATTTCCAAGAGGTATATAATGTATTGGTACCTAAAGAAATGGCCTCAGTAATGATGATATCATATAGTAGTGATATCAAACACTTTTATGATGCTTGCTAAGTACCAGCCACTGTTCTAATAGCTTCACATATATTAACTCACTAAACTATTTTCAAGTGATTTTAATGTAAAACAGAATGGGAGCCAAATAGATGCTTTTATACACATATATGTAAATATGACATTTAAGATGTTACTTATTCCTTAAATGCATTCTATTGCTACCTCTACACCCCTACTAATTAACACAGAAATAGAGCTTACCAGCTCTATTAACTTTTTTTTTGAAGATAAGCACTCTTGGGGTGCCTGGGTGGCTCAGTTGGTTAAGCGTCCAACTTTGGCTAAGGTCATGGTCTCATGGTTCGTGGGTTCAAGTCCTGTGCTGGGGTCTGTTCTGAAAGCTCAGAGCCTGGAGTCTGCTTCAGAATCTTTGTCTCTCTCTCTCTCTCTGCCCCTCCTCCGTTTGTACTCTGTCTCTCTCTCTGTCTCTCTCAAAAATAAGTGAATAAACATTAAAGAAAACTTCACAAGACAAGCAGTCTTTTAAAACGAGTGTTGAGAATTTTATCTCAGTATTTTTGTGTAATCTAAAGTGTTATCATGGGCTTTCTTTACTCAATTGTATGAGAAAATCTTTACGGTACCTCTAAAAGGATCACCTATCCAATGTATTCCATCATCTCTTTTCTCAGAGGAAAGGTCTATATTTAGTCAAATCAGAACTGGAGTCTTTTTTTTTTTTTTTAAAGAAAAGGAAACCAAAATAAGAATGACAGTGAAAGGAACTGATTTAGTAAAGAGACAATATACTTCTTGAAACCCAAAAAAGAGGAGGACAGAAACTTCACAACTTCTTGAGGTACAGGTGGGTTAGGCTAGCCTCTGGAGACCAGGGCCAATTCCACCCCAGAAGAACGAGTTAGCTCAAAACACAAAAGCTAAACCCCCTAATTTTTTAATGTTTATTTAGTTTTGAGAAAGAGTGCAAGCAAGTGACGGGCAGAGAGAGAGGGGGACAGAGGATCCGAAGCAGGCTCCACACTGACAGCAGAAAACCCGATGCGGGCTTGATCTCAAAAACCATGAGATCATGACCTGAGCCAAAGTTGGACGCTCAGCTGGTTGAGCCACCCAGCCACCCCAAAACTCCCTAATTTTTAAATACAGCTTTCTGAAGTTATTTTGTATTTAAATTGATTATTGATATGTCAACTGAGGGAAACAGATTAAAGTATTTCCTTACTATTTATGCAACTTTCCATTTGTAAAGCCTACCTACAGAAACTATAAAAAGATACAAATCACCTCAGGTAGCTTCACTGAGTTTTGGGTATATTAACAAAATTCCATAAACACCTGTCCCCAACATCATTTAACAAATAATTCATCCACAAACGGGTTTTTATGAAATCCTTGGAGCAATATAAATTCTGCCCCAATATATCTTCTAGAAAAGCATCACACTCTTTCAGGCAAGAACGTCTTACCCAGTTCACACTGGTCGCCACTGAATCCTGGCACACAGGTGCATACATAGGAAGTTTCAGTAGGATAACAGGTGCCTCCATTAAGGCACGGGTTCGTTTTGCAACGATCAGGTCCTACCATGTTCAGGAAAGTAAGAAAAGCAGTTAGGCTCATATCCAAGTTTCAGTGTATTTCAGCATAAATTGCCACTTATTGCTACCATAAATATAAGCTTTACCATAGCAATTTAGATACTACACACAAAAATTAGCATTAACTTTACTCTCTGGAGTGTTTCTTGGCATTATAACTAATTGTTACAAATTGCATCTATTCATTTCTGGGATTCAGTCATCATTATTTTTAAACAATATTTTGTACAGTATCTGGCAACTAACATATTCTACTGCAGATTTAGTCGGCATGATAATGGCAATTGATTTTAGTCAAAAATGATTACACATATGTGCACAGTGAATGGAAAATGTATTCTTTTAAACGAGGTTAGTTCATGTGAAATGGCTGGATACACAGAACATGCATTCTTTTTAGCAGTTTGGCTGGTTATCATCATTTGAATTATTATTGCCTTTTACCACTTAATGCTCAGAAACTGTTTTTCTTCGAAAGTGTGCACTGAAGTCTCTTCTGCTACATTAATATGCTTTTTCCAAAAACACGTTCCAAATGTACTCCTTTAAACTATACTTGAAGAAAAGCAACACATAAATTAAACTCTACTGTACAAAAACAAACCCAAAGACATAACACCTCACCTAAAATGAAACCCCCAATTTTTTGAAACCCCAAAGTTTTATTACAGTTTTCTTATTAAAACACAAATAACATTGACACTCCTAGAAGATAAATGTAAAGGTGACAGACACAAATTTCTGAGAAGAAAAACCTTTAAAATATGCTTTCTAAATGCAAATACTTTTACATAGTTTGAACACGTATATTCTTCTGTAATATTGCTTGGATAATTGCATTTACATGAATCACTTATGTTTATTACTTGAATACTTTTTCAGGATCCCCTATGTTTCAAAATGTACAAAAATACAGATAAGAGTTGAAAGTTCTACAAAATAATTGGAATAGGATGCATTTGGACGAAAAACTGTATTTTCAAGAATCTTGAGTCCCGAAACCCTGAAATAATTACACATAAAAAAAGATGTCTAGTCATGAAACATAAAGTTAGGAATATTTGAATAAGCGAGCACTGCTGTGGAAGACAAGTGAGCCTTTCCATATGAGAACGTCAGACTCAAACTTTCTGAGTGTTAAGTAAATCCCAGACTATGAGAAAGACTTGACAGATAATACACTCACCTCTGGGGGTTCAACATTATAATCAGATGCTTACACCTACTTCTCCAAAAATGACCCCAATTATTCTAAGACTCTTTCTCCTATAGTCCTAAAAATATGTAAAATCTCCCTAGCCATTTTAGCCTTCTGCCTCGGAAAGTACACTGCTTGTAGGTCAAGGATGCTGTCAACAACACATCTACGTGCTGACCTCAGTGCAAAACCAGAGTGACACTTATGCGACAGCGCTTGCTAAAACTGTGCCGTGCCACACAACTATGAAGTTCTGTTACTATTTCCACCACAGGCTCCAGACACCATGCTGAGAGTATGGGACAAGGACTTGGCAAGAAAGCGGGGGGCTTTCTGTGAACTGAAAGTAGTTGGGATTAGGAGAAAAGTTTTGTTTTGGCAAATTTTATTCTTCCCTAAACAGTTTGTATTACTCTTTGAAAGTTGAACCTGCAACCGATGGACCAGGCAATCCATTATGCGCTGCTGTTTACCAAATTTGCCTGAAGTGACAACTGGCTTCGCAGTGAAGACGCAGGCTCTAATTCTAGGTAAACATTGTGGGCTGCATCACTGGCACACATTTCTCACTCATTTGTCAAACCCAATTCTCTCTCTGTGATTTACCAATGATTTCTGTATTATATTTTCACCAACCTGAAGTATTTGCAGCGAAATTGCAAAAGAATAAATATTGGCCAGATTACTAGGTTATCATTTACAGACTAAATATAGAGTGACAGTGAAAAATTCCATCAACCACCTTTGATTAGTTTTCTTCAGAAAATACTTTGAGTCATTTATAAAAGTTGCACTTTACAATTATTTTACTCTATCCGAAGCACAACAAGCTGAAGCATTAATGGTAGGTACAAAAAGATAACATTGAAACGATCAGGAGAATAATCCTAAGTACAGCCATGCCAGAAAACATATTCATTAAAATAAAACATATTTTCAACAACACAGCCCTTGAGATACTGATTTTTTTTTCTTTTTCTAGGTAGTGGCTAGGTGGTAATGGACATTTGTGGATTCCACTGACATAGTTATTTAAATAACATTACTGGAAAATACCATTAGAGCAGGCTTTTCAATATCATCAAGCTAGATTAAAAGGAAAATAAATTCTACAAAGTAAATATCCCAAGGTTTCTGGTTTACAAATAATTAAATACTGATTATTCGTTGTTATACTATATTAATAGGAAACCAGCAAAGAGCAATGAGAAGACCATGGACTTTGGGGTGGTGTTGACCTGGGTTCAAATCCCACCTATGCCATGGCATGTGTGGCTATGCAACCCTGAGCAAATTACAGAACTTCTCTGAACATCCACCTCCCATGCATTTAAATAGGGATGATAATAATAAAGGGATGATGATAATAATAATACAGCATTTTTGTGAAGACCAAATGAGAGAGTTTATTGAACCAGTATCAAATTCATGCTTTCTATCCATTCAGTAAAAAAATAGAAATCTTCTTTGGACAGGCAGGGCGTAAATATATACCCACTCTGGCGAGGTACTGTGTTAAGAAGCATTATGCAGACTATCTGGAGCAAGGAAATTACATGAACGTATGGACTGATAACTGATATTGCACAAACTACGTGAATGTTTATTAGAGTTATTTACTACTCTCAAATTTTAAAGGCCTGACAGATTTTGATATCGCCATAATAGCACCCATCAATGAGAGATTTTTAAAATGAGATTTTTTTTTTCCTGTTTTTAAACTAAGATGTATAACTACAGGGCATGTGACAAGACAATATTTTAGTTATGAGTAAAACCAAATTAAATTTTTACACCATTAACAATTTCACATTTCCTAGGTCACAATTATATATTGTTTCTAAAACCCAGAAAAATACAAAGAATATCTATAAAGCCCAGAAATAATATATACTTACTTTATTTGCATCTAATTATGGACTCAATACTGTGGCCTGTCCTGGTGTTATGTGAATAATATAAAAATCTTCACTGATTTAATATCACAATAAAAATTATATACATACATACATGTTAGGACCAAGGGACTGTTTCCGAGTTTGGAAACAGATTTATCAATGTTGCAACCTTACCTGGTAAATAGACTGCTGTGCCTTCCACTGACTCTTCATTAATGCCAATCAGGAAACTGGTTTCATTAGAAGTTTCCAGAAGGGAAAATGATGGTGTTGCAAGCTCAGTATTTAACTCTGCAATGCTTACTGTTGCCTGATTATTGGAATCAAGAATTCTTGCTGATACTTGCTGTTCTGATGTTGCTGCTGTATGATCCTCCTCTCTGATCAAAGCTGCTTGTGTTTCAGGGTTTATTTCCAGAGACGAAGAAATGGTGGGCCTCTCAGAAACCTGTGGGCTGGGCTGAGGCACGACGTCTGCCTCAACTTCATACATTGCAAAAGCAGAAGTAGAATGTGGCCACAGTGTAGCACCTTCTAACTTAATTTCACCTGCAGTTGTGGCCATAGTCCCAGCCTCGGGTGTTCTAATACTGGGAAACACCTTGACCATTTCTCCAGAAAGCAGAGTGTTGGTTTTGTTTTGGGAATCTTGGAGAATCTCAGTTCCTTCTTCAGCAATCAGTTCTGTGGGAGAAGCTTCCATTTGTCCTAATAATTTATGATTAGTTTCATCTTCTGACGGTTCTAATCCAGTGTCAGAAGATAAGGATGGAGGCTCGGTTATGTGAACGAACTCCTCCCTCGATGATGTGAAAGGCACTTCAGTATCTGCAAGTTTTCCTGGAGACATTGGAGATGTGCCGACATCTGTGCCTGGCAGAGCACTTGCCTGGGGGCCCTCTGCATGTTCAGAGGCTCCACTGCCTAAGTAGACAGTAAGTGGAGATGATGGTGTCTGAGAGGACAACTTTGCAAAAGCGGTAAGTGCTGAGGTATCAGTGTAATCTGAGGGACTGGATCCTTCCATCACATTAGATGCCTCTGTTAAACTCTGAGCCATGAGGTGGATAGTACCGATACTTACATAGGGTGTAGGATCTATCAGTGCCTCCTCGGTTCCCGATGAGAATTCTGGCTGAAAAGAAGGACCTACGTATTTCTTTTCTTCATACTCCTCTTGTGTCTCCATATGGCCCAATGTGGATATTACCTCACTTTGGTCTGCAATAGCTTGACCATCAGACAAAGTACTTGACTCAAAGATATCATCCACGGCTTTTGCTTCAATTTTTGGTTCTTCAGTCTCTGGATTAACTGTGGCAGATGTACTAGGAATGGTCAGAGATGTCGCTGTGGGAAGCAAAATATCTAATTCAGTTTCAGGGATCCGAGTTGTGAAGAGAAAGCCCATGTGATCTAGGTGGCTTCTGTCTTCAGAAGTCATTGATTCATTATGTGTTGTCTGAGTGTAGTTAGCCAGAAGAATATCACCAGAGCCCTCAAAGTTTTCATCAGTTAAAGAAAGGTTAACAGCCGCCTCATACTTCTCTTGAACTTGAATGCTTTCTTCACTACTGCCATGTGGTCCTGATAATGCCTCTGGATCTATGTCTGTTTGCATTCCAAGGATGTCTTCATATACAGGTTTAGTGTGATCTATATCTATGATAGTATTTTTATCTGATGTCAGCTCAGGGAGAATTTCAAGGATCGTACTCTCTGTAATTGTCAGTATTAAATCCTTGTCCTCTTTGTCCAGATCTATAATAATGTTTTCAGTGGCTTTTCTTCTGTTAGGTTTTATGGTAGAATCCTCAAATCCTCTGAAATGGTCTTGGAAACTATCTGCAGCACCTTCTGTGGACCTCTCATATGACACTGTATTTGACACTGTGCTAGTTGGATCAGGGGAGCTTTCATTCGGCTCTAAATGAAGAGGCAGCAACATTGAAACTGTTGGGAATCCATTAACAGTAACAGCTTTAGCACTTGGAACTGCAGGATGTTTTTCCAGGGATCTATCAGAAACAAATGTGGTGCTTCCTTGCCTGGTTGCCTGAGTAGTTCCAGAAGTGTGGACTAAATCAACCATATCCAATTCCCCAGATCCCTCTCCAGAATGTTCATAAAGCAAGTCAGATGGTTTTGGTGCTGATGTAACAAATCCTTTGGCCATTTGAAGACTGTAAGTTCTAGCCAGAAAATCAGAGGGAGGGGTTGCCGTGTCTTTTGTTTCTGCTGTTGAAGAATTCTCGTTAGAGACTTGTTCAGTCATCAGTTGAGGTCTACTGGTCTGGATTTCTTCTGCCCAAGTGTGAGTCTGACTCTGAGGATGTTCAGTATCTATGGAGAAAGTGAGAGGTGCCATAGAGGGTCCTTCAGTTCTGGTGTCCCTTAAAATTTCTAGTAAGGTCGTGCTGGATGCTGTCTCACTATTTTCAGAGAGGTTTTCTGTCTTAGAAATGAGTGGTCTAACTTCATTTGCTACATTTTCTCTTCCCTTATAGCCTTCACTTGTATCACTTATGAGGCTGGTTTCTAAATTCTCCATTTGAGAAGCATGAGGATATAATGTGGTAACAATTTGTTCCATTTCAGTAAAACTCGCTGATACTGTAGTAGCCAAGACTTCTTCTCCTGATCCCAGCCCAGAGAATAAAAGATCAGTATCTGACTCTTTAATTATTGGTCTCATAACTTCAGGAAAAGGTTTTACATTTTCCTCCTTTTTGATTGGTGAATCTGTAACTACACTTTCAGTGGATACAGATTCAGTCACTGAGGTAGTAGCTAAGAAAAAATGGGATTTTTCAGTAACTTCGGGGACAGCAGTGAAGGGTGCCAAGCCCTTTGCTTCTGGATCCGGAGTAGACACATCAACTAAAGAAATGTCTTCCTCCTCCATTTCCTCATCAGGATGGTACATTTTATTTGTCGTTAGCATAGGGGAATCTGTGGTGTGGAGTCCCAGTTCAGTAAATGTTTGTGAATAGAAAACTGTTTGTTCTGGTGCAACAGAACTTTGAGGGAATTCAAAAGATTTTTGCTCCTGAATCTTTTCTTCTGACACTGTCTCACTTTCAATTCCTTGTCTCACAGGGTTGACTTCTTGTGTGGACCATAATTTGGCTGGCGCCATAGTCTGGGGAAAGTTCGCTGAGACTGTGACAGCGACTTTCACTCCCCCCTTTTCTGTGGCAGCTTCAGTACCTTCAGTTTCTGATGTTGGTAAAATGGTGGATCTTGTATCAGTTTCATTAATAGCACCTTCTACTCCCAATCGTCGGTCAGTAAATGGGGGATCTGTACTAGAAACATTTCCCACAGCACTGGGAAACACTTGGTCCACGGAGCTGCTGACTGAGACCAACTGCTCACCTGAGCCCTCAGCTGAGGCTGTGAACTCTTCCCAAGGGAAGCCAGCAGTGCTGACCAAAGTGCCACTGGGTCCTTCTGAGTCGGCTCTGTGGTTGCTGTGATCTGAAGTAGGTATTACAGGTGACAGTGAAATCTGGCTATCCCTCAATGCTGCATCCCCAGAGACTTCCATCATTACTCGTTCTTCTTTTGCTATGGGATAAGTTACCGTTGAGTATTCTCTCAAGTCACCACTGAAATCTTCTTCTAAAGGAAAATCTGTAGAAAAGCCCTTTATCTCTGCCCCATGGTGTTGTTCTCCTGAGACTTCTAAAACCAAGTTTTCTTTGGATGTTTGGCTTATAATTTCAGCAACCTCCCTGTCCATTACAGTAGTCAAAGCTAATTCTGTTGGCTCAGAAGGGAGTATAGTTTCCACATGGGGAGACAAAGTGCCAGCTGCTTCCTTTTTGGTTTGAATTTCAGACTCTAAATTTAATGAAAATGAAGAAACAGTGGTAGTTTCTGGGTCAGCAGCAGCTTCTCCAGAGCCCAGCTCCATGGAGAGAGAGGTGGGGCTACCTGGGACAGTGGACGGCCCTTCTTGAACCTCATGGTGACCGCTACTGCTGGGCTTAGCAGTCTGTGCCCCCAGACTGTCTAAAACATTTGTTTCTGTAAAGACAAGAGTAGACCTTGCCATTTCTTTTTCAGATTGTGTGGGTTTTGTCGAGGACATAAAACTGCTCCTGTCAGTAGATGCTGAACCACTAGATGCAGCTTCATTTGAGCTTTCTAATTCAGAGGGTAAAATCAATTGATCTGATCTCTGTGTAGATGAATGTACCTGAACTGTAGCAGATCCAACTGTAGATCCCACCTCCTCATCTTTTCTCTTCTTTCCTTCAAGAGATGTACTGAAAACCCACTCAGAAGTGTCTGTTTCCCCTGTAAATTTGGTTGGCACTACTTCTGCAGAAAGTTGTTGAGAGATCGAATAAGAGGTGGTTGCAGGAACATCAAAAAGACTTTCTGTGATCATGATCTTGCCAGTGTCTAAAGTAATGGACGTATCTGTAGTATTGTTCTGTGAGAAATCAGATGTTATGGTGAACATTTTATCTTTATCTTCTTCTGCTTCCCCAGAGCCTTCTGGAATGGGAATTGAAGGACTGACTGAGAGCTCTGCATTTTCCCTAGGGGTTATTTCGGCCCAGCTTTCTACAGTGGACAAGCGGTCATCAGGGAGGGCATTTCCTGTGAAGGTAACTGAGACTTCCTCTGAAACATCTGCTGACACAGAACTTGGAACTGTACTTGGAGTGTATGTGACAGAAGTGCTTTTTTCTGCCTCTTCACCAAATGTTACTTCAGTAGCCCTTGAAAATACTATTTTTTGAGATTCTTGGTCAATGGAAGCATCTCCTGAAGACTCTTCAGAAAACAGAGGTACAGGTTCTATGTGCTCATGGACCAGATTATCAAATTCAGGCCCTCTCTCTGTGACTGATTCTCGCCCCTCTGTGGTTTCTCCCTCATGCAATGGGACTGTGGGGAACACATCAGGCTCACCACTTGAGAAATGTTCTGGTGTTTCTGGGTAAGTCTCAGGCCTCCACGCAAGTTCAAGCGACTCTGTTGTCTCTTTCGATTCATTAGGTTGCACAGCAGTAGACTGTCCAGTTTCAGCCATCACAAACTGATGCGTTTCACTTTCACTGCTGTCTGAAAAATTTTGAGAAGGTGCAACGCTCTCAAACTGGCCACGCCGAGCTTCTGCTGTTTCTGGGTCCTTGGGGACAGTGGTAACGAGCTGTTTCCCATTTATGTACTGCACTGACGGGGTGGTCGTGACGTCAGTAGCATTCGTACATTCTTCATCCTCCTCTTCGTCTTCTTCACTGTGGTACAGATCTATTTCAATTATCTCAGGTAAAATTTCAGCAATTAGATCGTGCTCTGGGTCTGTTTCTTCACTACAAGGTTCATCTTCTTTAGATTCTGAATCTATTGGATGACCAATTACACTCAAATCACTCATTCGACCTGAAAAAAACAAAGAGTTTTCACAACACTTGAATAGAAGATTTGGCAGTGTATGACAGAAGAAATCGATAGCAAGGCTGGCTGATTAAGCTCACACACACAAAGAAAGGATTCGAATCTTTTTACGTAACAGGCAATCACCCTTCTACACAGGGTTCTCAGTTTCCAAATTTGTGGATTCACATTAGCAACAAGAAAAATATATCCAATTTAAAGTGGTAGGAACAGGTTATGAAAACTCTTCAACACATTTAACAAAGCAATGTGCTTAAACTGAAAAAAGGAATCACATATATACATTGTCATCATGAAATGTGGGAATTCATATGTGTGTGAACTGAAAAAAAAAAAGAAAAAGAAAAATTAAGACCATTTCACCAGATCATACAGAAAAAGTATGTGATTATTGTTTTCTGAAAGGGGATGCTTAGACACCTTCTAGTCAATAAGGAAATGAGAAGAGAGTCCTCTTGCCAAAATCTGTCCTAGAGAAGACTGTGTTTCGAAAAGTAAATAAGAGGTTTCTTTATAGTGCTTTCACAGTGCAACAACAACCTCCCCCCACCCCCACCCCACCCCTGCCCCCGGTGTAACAGTGAGACAAGATTTAGCTGCGCAGGCTGCAGCGACATCCCAGATACAAGGGCAAGAAGCCCCGGATGGAGGGCCCTGCGCAGGATACGTCACTGAAAACACCAGGAAGGAAGAGCCCTCCATACTTTATACCTTTGTCCTTCGTGAGAGGTGATTTGGATTAGGTCTGTTATGGCTCTTCTTACTAACATTTTCTCCAAAGGAAGTTCAGGGGTCGCATCTACACATTTGGACGAGCATACTTCACATAAGACATATCCTCAGAACATTTCCCTTGATCATAAATTGCTAAAAGGTACCAACCATTAAGCTCAATGGACTTTACTGCTTCCAGAAATACACCAGCAAAACTCTTTGCCCAGGCACGAGGAAAGAGTAAATCCTGGGCCCTCACCTTCATCAGAGTGAAATTCAGTTGTCCTAGGAGAGGATCCTGCCACTACAGCTGTCCTGGCCCCTGTGTCACGGCAGTGTGAAAAGGTGCCTGTGGGTGCAATGACCCATGAAGAAGACAAAGAGAAACATGCAGGATTGCAGAGTGTCTCGCTCTCCCACTCCAGGACACTGTTGTAGAATTAGTTTTCAGACTAGCCCCGATCCATGCCACATATGCTCAGGCTAAGCCTGAAAGCTTGCAGAAGGAATAATTATGACGGAGCCACCTCTGTCCCCCATCAATAGGGGAAACGTTCCTGTAGCAAGAAGCCACTCCCTCCCATGTATGAAAGGACCACCATCTAGCATTTACTGATAAGTCAGAAAAGAAAAATCCTTATTGAGAAAGAACGAGCAGTGCTTGTATTCTTTACGCACCAAAATAAATACAGAAGGATGTGAACTATCAATAAAAACTCTAAGACGCTCCTTCTTATTTTTAACTAAGCTTTGATAGAAAACCAAAGAAAACAAGACTTTTATGTAACTAGAAGACATATACAATTTTTACATTACCCCTTTCAACCTTACAAAAGCAAGAAAGAAAACCCTTCACTATACCCCGTCACATCTTCACCGTGTTATCTCTATAAAATATTACTTGCGGGGCGCCTGGGTGGCTCAGTCGGTTAAGCGTCCGACTTCAGCTCAGGTCACGAACTCACGGACCGTGAGTTCGAGCCCCGCGTCGGGCTCTGGGCTGATGGCTCAGAGCCTGGAGCCTGCTTCCGAATCTGTGTCTCCCTCTCTCTCTGCCCCTCCCCCGTTCATGCTCTGTCTCTCTCTGTCTCAAAAATAAATAAACGTTAAAAAAAATTAAAAAAAAAATATTACTTGCATAGGGCTCGGTTGTTCCTACCCTAATCCTGTATCCTATACCCAAATCTCCAACTCATTCCATTCCATGTACTCAGCCTTTCACCTGTGGAAACAAAGGCTTACGGGTATTCAAATGAATAAAATATTTCTACCATAAGAGAAGTGAGATCAATGCATAACTCTGGTATATTAAAAAATATAAAACGAATACATATGATTTCTGCCACAGATGTTGCAACAACTCTTAATTGCCAAGCAGGAAAATGACTAAATGTCTGACCTTTTTCCAAACAATATAACTAAAAACATAAGTTTGTTCAATATTAGATTACTGAAGTTGTTGCTGTGATCTTTTTTTTTTTTAATTTTTTTTTTCAACGTTTATTTATTTTTGGGACAGAGAGAGACAGAGAATGAACGGGGGAGGGGCAGAGAGAGAGGGAGACACAGAATCGGAAACAGGCTCCAGGCTCTGAGCCATCAGCCCAGAGCCCGACGCGGGGCTCGAACTCCCGGACCGCGAGATCGTGACCTGGCTGAAGTCGGACGCTTAACCGACTGCGCCACCCAGGCGCCCCATGTTGCTGTGATCTTATAGTGTCTCATTTTATATATGTTTTAAAAGAGAACTCAGTAAGATCTTCAGATAATAACACCTTTTAATATGGCTTCCAGAGAAGCCCACATTTTGCTATTAGAAAAATTTTGAGATAATATATATGCATATGTACATATATGTATATGATAATACATTTTAAATGCTTTTTGTACAAATAAATCTTTTGAAACATCACATCAGTGGTTTTGCCTAATCACCATACTACGTAGTCTCTCAGTGCCAATACTATTTTAATATAGTTGAGGTAAGCCAGACTCAGTTAAACTATTCTGTACATTAAAAAAAATTTTTTTTTGTTTATTTACTTTTGAGAGAAAGAGAGAAAGACAGAGGAGTGAGCAGGGTAAGGGCAGAGAGAGGGAGACACAGAATCCGAAGCAGGGTCCAGGCTCTGAGCTGTCAGCACAGAGCCCGATGTGGGGCTCAAACCCACAGACTGTGAGATCATGACCTGAGCTGAAGTTGGACGCTTAACTGACTGAGCCACCCAGGTGCCCCTCTGTACATTTTTATAGGATTTAACCAAGGCTTCAAAACTGTGCCTATCTTAAATTGCTAATACTGTCATTTTACATTGAATCTTTTGCACTAGGTTTCATTAGGTGTAAATAAAACTAGAATTCACATTAAGAAGCAGCACACACACGGATGCTAAATTCACACAATATCTTTCATTTAAATACAGAAAGAATTTTATTTTTTTTTTATTAAGAAAATGTTTTGGGGCGCCTGGGTGGCACAGTCGGTTAAGCGTCCGACTTCAGCCAGGTCACGATCTCGCGGTCCGTGAGTTCGAGCCCCGCGTCGGGCTCTGGGCTGATGGCTCAGAGCCTGGAGCCTGTTTCCGATTCTGTGTCTCCCTCTCTCTCTGCCCCTCCCCCGTTCATGCTCTGTCTCTCTCTGTCCCAAAAATAAATAAACGTTGAAAAAAAAATTAAAAAAAAAAAAAAAGAAAATGTTTTAAGTTTATTTATTTTGAGAGAGAGCACGATCTTGAGCTGGGGACAGATAGAGGAGGAGAGAAAGAATCCCAAGCAACCTCCATATGTAAGCATGGAGCCTGATGTGAGGCTCAAACTCACAAACCATGAAATCATGACCTAAGCCAAAAGTCAGAGTCAGACCCTTAACTGACTGAGCCACCCAGGTGCCCCAACACAGAAAGAGTTTTAAATAAGAAACAGGTCTGTGTCAAGCATATGAAGAATCCCCACCACATTTTGTACCTTTTATAAATAACGGAGATAAAACTAACCGTTCAGCCAAAGTTCTCCTAGCAAACACAAGATAAATAAGGAAATAACTGCTTGATACTGTTTATTTATAAACTCCTGGACCAGAAATAGAGTAAACAGCACTCACTGTCATTATAGATTTATATAGGTATCTGAATAAATTCCTTACTTAAAGAATAGTAATGAAAAACTGATATAAACATATCTCATGATCTTCAGAATGAACCTAAACGGAGGTTCCATCAATGTATGATGTTGGTAGCTCTAAAAATAAGTGGGGTGGAAAAAAATGGACAGAAAGAAGACACTAAGGTAAGTCAGTGTGTCAACTGTCAATGTGTCAAAGGAACTGACATGTCTTGGTGTTCACTTAAATGTTTTACAAAGGAGTGAATAATTTAAAATAAAACGTCTTTTTTTTTCTAGGAAAGAAAACAAAGAACTGTAATTGTGAATCAAAAATTTATATAATAATTTCATTGACTATCAACTCTTATTAAATCTACTTAATTCAATTAATAAAAGACCCTGGCATTCACTTTATATTCTCCAGTTTTAGTTCCAATGAACAAAGCATAACATTCTTTTAGTCTATTTTCCACTTGGATAAGGAACTTTAACATTTTTTATTTCACATGAATCTATGGGGACTTCCCTTAGCATTTTAGATGATCATATCAGAATATTTTACCAAAAGATTCAACTGTTAGATGCAGTATATTCCATTTTCTAGCCTAAATAAATATCACAGAATTTCAATCACAGCAATACAAACATAGCAGAGATGGCCTTTGTATGGTCTTCACAAACACAGTCGGTTTCATATTGGCTTTTGCACACAAAATTAAATTCACTACCACAACTATGCATGCCACCCAACCACATTATCTTCCCAGAAGCCAACTGACTGCACAACATTTACTACCTATTATGTATCAGACTCTATTGCAAACCCTTGCTTACCAACTCTGTAGAGACCTAAGAGCCTCAAGAATATTTTCCAAGTCATTTGACTGTCTGCCTACATGTCTCTCTCTTTGAAACAAATGCTCTCACCAAGAGGTTAGTAAAATGGCCTTGCTAAACCCTTTTCTCCTTATTTTGAGTGTACACATTGCAAATGTACCGATCACTACATTTAATCCAGGATACCTTCTTTCACCTGCCTCCCAAGTATCTGGTCTGACTTGCTTTCAGAATAGTAGAAAACACAGAAACATCTTAAGCTATTTTGTCTTAAGGTTCTCATTGTACCATGAAGCTGGTAACCACCAAAGAACTGTGGGCATGTCATGGTCAACAGGGACTGAGAAGATTTTTAAAAGTGCTCATTTGATATGTATTACAAAAGTGTTCTATTCAATGGGAATTCTTAAATAATACAGATACAAATAAGACTTGAAATTATTGTTTCCTTTTTCCGAAAGAAATATTCTCATAATTACAGAGACTAATATTCACTTTGTTTGAATAAGTTGTGTCAGCTTCCAAATGGTTTCATCAGATTTCTTAATATTGTTTTAAGAGCGAGGGAAATGTTCATTTTTTTTTCTGCAATAGATTCCCTACAGATCAATCTACATTCTATTCTCTCCTTGTGGCTGGTTTGTTCCCCTACTTTTAAAATCTCATGGAGTGGGGGGTGTGGGGCTATGAAATCTACCCAGTATGGATGGGAGGGTTCTTTCCCACAACCCCATTCCTCTGTCATTGCTACCTTACATCTCACCCATATTTCTATTTTCTCCTTTTTGTTATTTAGTCTTTGAAATTACTTCTTCATCCCTCTTTCTTACTACTACCCCACCCACCACACACGTTATTAGAGAATTGCAAGTACTATAATTATTGTAAACCATAGAAGTTTCTTTGCCAGGTGAGATGGGGGTGGGTGGGGTGGACACCTGTGCGATTGTAAAAGCAGGTATCTCATTCCAAAGTCATGATCTGCTCTATTTTGTATTAACAGTGCAACCTGATGGAGTCATTAATGCTCCCAGTTCTTAGATGAACATGTCCTTAAAAAAGACTCTCTATGTTAGAATTTTATCCTAAGGATAATATAACTTTTATTTGGATTTCAAGGGTAGAACCACAGAAGTTTGCACACTGTGTGTATAATCTGTTCTATGTTTATACAAATGTATTTTAACACCTTGACTTGCATATACTAGTATCACAGTTGGTAGATTTTTTGTAAAGGCACACAAAGCTTTATTGCGAGCTGACCTCACCATGTATTCACCATGTATTTTTAAGTACCTCATGGCGGAGTTCTGTGGACATAGCACAAGTGTTCCAGTTATGCTGTTAGCAGACACAAAACATAGTTGCTAAGATGCCCAGGCAGCTGGCTGAAGTTCACGTTCTCTTTAGGGAATTTTACAATTTAAGCTTAAGAGCTTTTAATTAAATATAAGTATATACCAGTTTACTCAGCAGAAGTATATTAGGATCACATTTATTTAGCAAAATGGATTTCACTTTAATGTGCAACAAAAAATATTTTGTTTCCTTATTTTAAAAATGTAATAGACAACCACAATGGAGTGCTTGAGCAATCCTCAGAGAATTTAAATAAAGAAAGCTTGAAGTTCTTTAAGATGTTCACGTTTTCTCACACATACCTATAGGTCCATCGACCATACAGAAACAAGTGCCCCACTTTCATTCACGTTTGATATGTTCTTAATTAAAATAAAATGCTAATTGGCACCTCATGAATCAAAGAAAATCACCTAATATAAATTTTAATCAGATCGTTTCAGATATCCTAAATTCCTCAATATTTTCAGAATCTGAGACATTAAACTAAAAATGGTGCCAACTCAGGGTATTTGAAACAAAATCGACATTAGTAATCAAGATATAAATACCCTCCCCAAATCTCATCAGATGTTTCTGCACCCTTAATGAATTACCTTAATAACTGAAAATCAGGTGATATTTATATCAACACTCAATCCTCCCAGAGATGAGAGAGATTAATCTAAAGGTTGGGAGATCAGCATTAGACTCTGTGGCCCACATCTCCCTATTAACTCTGCCAGTGGAGGTTCATTTGGTGCACCTCCCAAGCATGTTATTTTATACTGACGGTCTCCTCTTGCGGAGCAAGGAGCTCAATATTTCTCAATTCATGAATTTTACACCCAGAAAGGGTAATGTATATGTATAAACAATGTAAGCGTTTCTGATGGCCTCGCTTTTAAGAGACAGACATGAGGATGATAAATGGGAATCATCTCTTTTCCCAACTTGAGATAATCCTCTAATAATGCTGTTCCCTCAAGCGGAAAGGACGTATTTAGATACAGTCATCTGGTCTAAGTGCGCGTAAGGAGATATGACCAAGTGTGGTCTCTTCTTACTTATAGAAAAGGCCCAGGAGAGTTGATAACTTCAAATTTTTAAAGAGCAGAGCTTGCCTGGAGAGCATAATCCAGTAAGTTTGGGACTTTCAAGCGCTTCTGAACAATAAGAGAAAAAGCCATATGACAGAGAAGTAAGCCAGGTTATTAAGATTTCAAAATGTTTGCTTAAAAATAGAACAGATAAACAAAAACCAACCATAGACAGCACATTTATTATCTTTTCTACTCTGGTACTCCCACACTGTCAAAGCCTTTGATAGATAGATAGGTACCAAATACCCAAACACCAGAAAAATGCTTTGGTCAGCATTAACGATTTAAAATTTAAGTAACAACTTTGAGCAAAGTAAAACAAAGGCCTCTCATAGATATAGATTTATACTTCCTTTCTACACCCTAAAATTAAAGCTACCGAGACACACTTTAACAGACACCATTTTATTTTTAATTATGTTACTCTTTTCTTCAAAGGTCAATAGCAGTTTCCGCTCACCTCTTCCACCTGACCTCTTCAACAGGGTGTTTGAACGGCCCAATTGACTGTCCCCATATTTACCTTCCCCTTCAGTTTTCTGTTAGAATTCTCTGCTTCTCTGCCTTGGAGACCAGCAACTCCATGTCCCTCTCTTGTTATCCTCCTCATTCCCGGCTCAGACTTCTATTCAAGCGGAGTCCTCTCGCCCCCAACTTGGAATGCTTTGTAAATCCTCCTTTGAACTTCACCCATGCATTTATGAATGATCCAGCTAAAGCCCTCAGTTCTCCAGTGTCTTCTCTAAAACTCCTCACCCCAAACTGGTTGTATCTTTGATTTGTATGCCTTGGGACTTAGGTCATACTATTTCTTATGTCTAAATTCCTCAGCTGTTTTTATGTTTTTGTCTCTGCTCCCTTACTAAATTCTATATTCCACAGTTGAAGTGTAGGGATACTTATACTTTAAACATGAATGGTGTTCACACTCTTGCAACTCAGCCCCACTTTGAGAATTTAGTTAGAAGAACATCTGCTCAGTTTTTTATCATCAAGAGTGAAAAAGTTTACATTCTAGTAGAATTTGATACTTCCTTTGAAAGATGTGAGTTTGGGGCTAAAGAGATATTGTCCTCTGATTACAGTAGCAGCTCAAATTTTGAGATACAACTAAAGAAACATACAGATAATGCAAACACTAAAGACTATACTGGATATAAAAATCTAGATAATCTGAAAATGCAGACAGAGCTTCCATTTTTTTTTTTTTTTTCATCATTCACCTTTTCAAACCCAGCATTCCATATAAGGCTTCTATCAGGGTGGTAATCACTGTTTTTCTCAATGTAAATGTATAATGAACAAACTCACTTTGGTAGCATAAGTCAAAAGAATCCTTAAGCCATGTTGATATAGGCAAGGTAACATGGATACAGCAAAGTGAGGTATAAAATCTGGTTAATTCAAGATATACTTTCCACCCCTCACCATTACTTGTGATTTAATTACTATGTTTCATGAAACTTTAAAAAATATGTTTTAATGATATTTAATTCAACTTTCCTTTTTTTTAATTTTTATTAAAATGTTTTCAACATTTATTTATTATTGAGAGAAAGAGCATGAGCATGGGAGGGGCAGGGAGAGAGGGGGAGACACAGAATGTGAAGCAAGCTCCAGGCTCTGGGCTATCAGCATAGACGCGGGGCTTGAACTCACAAACTGCGAGATCATGACCTGAGCTAACGTAGGATACTTAACCGACTGAGCCACCCAGGTGCCCCTAATTCTACTTTCTTCCTCACTTACAAATACCAAGGTCCATTTAACACTTGTGACAAAATACGATCAAAGACCACCAAAAATATGATCAAAGGCCACCATTTCATTCAGGGGAGACTGTATTAGACATATTCTTTATCTCCTTAAAAAGGGGAAAGTACAGAGGCTTAAAGCATCCCCTTCCCCAGGAATGTCTATTTTAGCCAGCTGTGTGCAACTCAGAAAGCCTTCACTTTACCAGTAACGTTCAACTCTCACTGTGCATCAAAATCACATGAGATGCACTTAAAAATACAGATATCTAGTAACGAGAAATAAATAAATGAAGCAAATTTAAGAAAAAAAACAAACAAAAAATACAAATGCCTGAGCCCCTCGACTAGAAATCCAGATTTAAGTTGTCTGATGAGGGATGAGGTAGTAGGTATTTTTATTTAGAGGTATTTTTATTTCGAGGCTCTAACATACAGCCAGTGTTGAGAAGCAGTGTGGGAAATATTTATGCACTGGGCCATTTCCTGGTGTTTCTCAAAATCCCCTGCTCAGAATGGTGTCATGGTTGGTTAGCTGGCTAGTGCCTGGTTGGTGTAGCTCTGGGCCCTCCTGGGTAAGCAGGGTGGTGGCTCACTGAGGCAATGAGTGCCCAGAGTTTACTGTGAGTACAAATATAAGATGCTTCTTATATTAACTTATTTCATATTACTTCTATTTTTTTTACTACAGCAAGCAAATAGCCTTTATTGTACATTTTTGCTTCCTAATTATTTCAAGTTGCCTTCTCTATTAAGCTATAGATTGTGTTATCTTCTTTTATCCAGCCACATAATAGCTTGATTGAATGGCTTTATTTCAACATCTCCAATTATTTCCTAGAATTGAGTGTGAAGAGATGAGAAGAGAATGTTTCATCCGCAGATAGTAAATGACTTCCCTACAGAGCAGAGCAAGGTAAGACTGCACCATAGTGAAACATGATAGCTATACTATATTCCATTATACTCTACAGAAATATACGATAATAATATATTTCCTTTTTCCTCCCGCAACTTAGAAAAAAACAAAATCTTCAGAAATTCACTATATGTAGAATATGGCCAAAGCAACTAAATCACTCCATGAGAAGCTAAGAAGACTGTGGTACAAAGCCAACAGATGAAGCCAGTAGAAGCCAGTCAAGACAGCATGTACTAATGATACATGTGGGCAAGCAAGTCTAGGTATAATAGACATGACAGGTCAAATTTTCATAGACACAGATGCTGAGATATAATTAAACTTTTCCTCTCACTCCAGAGGTTCTTTCTTTCCTATTTAGACTTTCAATTATTTACGGAGAAATACTTTATACCTATCGCATTTATTCAAGCAAATATTTAGAAGGTTCGCCATAATTTATTTTCCTCCCAAGAACCAAATCATTCTTTTGAAGAACAATTACAGCCTTCTTGCCGATAGATAGGTGTGTTCCTCCTGATTCATACTCAAAAAGTCTAAACATTGGCATATCTAAGGAACACCACTTTTTAATACAATAAAGTACTCAGTTATCTACATGATATCCTGGGATGAAAGACCATTTCACATTTTCTGTCACCTCAGTTACGTTAAAAATTCAAAGTCCTTAAATACAAATGAAAAAAAATATATATATACAACAGTTTTTTACCAAACATATCCCCATCCTTGCTCCCCAGCCAGGGCCCCATTCTTGGAATCATTCTTCCAATGAAGCCACTGAATAACCAACCCTTCTTCTTGGACCTGACAAACTGACCTCACTGCCGTGTAATGTTATACACTTTGTACACTGATAAAAAATAAGCAAGCCTTATTAAAAACATAACATTTTTAGCTTTACCTCATTAAAATGAAACCTCAGGGAGCATTTTTTCCCCTTTTCCTTTATCCCTCTTGCTCCTCTCACGATGCACGTCTCTCCCCTTGGCTACATCCCTCCCCTCAAAAACGTTCTGAACACTGTCTGGGCCCATGAATACATTTTTTATTCATTGCACAAATGAATGATCTAAGAGCTATTAAGAAAGAAGAATGTAATCCCTGTGTAGAGAACTGGGGGTTTCCTTGACAACAACAGAAAGACAGCAGGGAATGTCCATGCATTCCATGAATATGCAAGAAGAGACTAGGCCCAGTACCTGGACAATTTTATAAAGAATTTGTAAAAAGATCTTTTTCTTTGGAAAAAAAAATGGGTTGGTAGTTATCAAAATCATAAGTCCAAGTTTTTTCACACACGAAAAAGAGCAGAAAGCTAAAGGCTTCTACATATAGGTACTGTCGAATCAATACTATATTTAAATTTTAAATAAGGGTTGCAGCTGCTTCTGATTTGCACCCAAAATGGCATCACCCTAGACAAACACAATTCATAGAGGATTAAAATTTTAAAAAGCTCTTACAGTCACACAGATACTATGGTGTAATTACAATTGGCTCCCTGTGGTATAAATCCTGAATTTTAAGATAATTCCATTTTTTACCTATTTACAGTACAAAACCATCTAAGTGTTCCTACATTTACAAGTCCAGAATAAAATAATTACTAAAGCAGACATGGGATTAATTTGTACTAAGTAGTTCCCATGTGCCAGGCACTATGCTTGGTGCTTTGTTGTCATGAAATATTAACTCTATGATATCTCTACCACAGTAATGGGCAAACCCTTGAAGAGATCCCTTTATCCTTGAAGCAACCTAGTGAGTTTGTAGTATTGTTGTATATTTTTAACATTACAACAACTGAGGCTTCTGGAGATAAAGCAATTTTTAAGGCCAAACAGAGTGAAATAACAATGCTGACAAAGAACTCAGGACTGTTTCCAAGGCTCTTTACACTGTGTCAACTGTCTTTTCCATGTATCCTATGAACGCAACAGACTATCTACCCATGTTCATTTAGAACGTCACAGAGCGTGCTCCAAAAATCCAGTTCTAGTGTAGTATCTTGTACATGGTAATTACCTGACTTGAGTAAAAGAGAAAAAAATATATTGGTATATTATATGTACAGGTGTGTATATATGTATGCATGTGTGTGTGTGTGTGTGTGTGCGCGTGTGTGTATATAGGTAGGTGATCATTTTCCTTGTTTCATAATCTCTGTGGCTTGGAAAAAAGAGTATGGGTCAAAGTTTAGGTAATACTATTCCTTCTATACATAATAACCATTACATCTATTTTGCTGGCAAAAAGTTCTGACAAAGAAATTAAGAAATTTCTGGGTCCACACCATGGATAAATAAAAGAAGGACTGACTCCAGACTCTTCAATCTCTAGCACTTGTTTCTGTAATACTAGTGGTCAAAAATCACTTGAATTAGATGTTATAAACCTTTAACTCACCTTTTAGAGTACGTAGCCCACCCTTCGTAAAGTAGCTTTATGCCATTTAACTTTAAAGGTGTGGCACTTTGAACCATGACATGGGAATACATTTTGGAAAGTTAAACATATTTAATCTACAGAAGATGCTACATTTGTCAAAAAAGCATGAATCACTGAAGGATAAGAAAGTAGTATGAGAACACTGCCTCCTGAAGAAGTTGGCTGAATATCTCTGGTTTCCACACACTGCAGGTTTCTAGGTGAATACTAAGAAGGCATTCATCTTCCAAAGCGGGCTGTGACCCTCTGTCATACTGGTGCTATTTAGAAAAGTGTCTGATTATATTTGTGGCTCCTTAGTCCCCACTGATGAGCCTCTGTTAGGCAGCAAAAGGTTAATAACTGGTTTCCAGTAATTTGTTTTTGATCTTCCTCTCCAACAAGGACCCAGCTGAAGCCTCATCCTTCTCACAGAATATTCTCTGACCTCTATGCCTCCAGTGATTCCTTCATTCACTGACCCCAGCTGCCATTTATAGCTGGTACCACATCACCTTGTGTGTAACTATATGTTTCCGTACTGCAGTTATGTTTGATTGTGTTAATATTGGCTCCCCAGAAATGCTCTATGCCTTTAAAGTCCTTGGAAGCAGGGTTTATGGTTTATGTTTATTCTGTGCCTCTTGTAATATCTGTCAAAGGACTAGGCGTGTTGTAGCTTTGCCTTTACCAAGATAAACCTTTCTTGTGGTATGCTGGAAGACAGTGTGTGCCTTTCTCTCGAGTTCATTGCCAGTGACAGATAAGTGGTATTTGTCTTTAAATAAAGCCCCACCTCAGTAGTAGTTGTGATAACACTAAGTTGTAATGGCAAATGCTATTTTCAGAAAGAATAGGCATCGGATCATGTTAGAAAGATAATAAAGTTCTTTTTAGTTATCTATGGAACATGTCTTTTATTATTAAACGTTAACTTGTGAAGAAACAATTTCAGTTTTTTGAATTGTATCTCGAGGTGGGTGGGTTAATAAAACATTCATAGAGCATTTAAAGAAATTGACAGTCTACTATGTGTTTGTGTCTGCATGTCTATATGTGAGCAGTGTGTGCATGTATATGTTACACATAAAAAATATTTCACTTAGAAGGACTTTCTAAAAAGGTAACCGCTGGTCTGTAATGTAGTGTTAAACTCACTAATAAATTTAGTAACACTAAGGTCAATTCTTTTCTTCGTAGTATAGAATCAAAGGGAAGAGAGTCTCTTCCCTTTTCATTATTTGACTATTAGAAGAGGAACTTGATCCTTTTCTAGATTTCAGGCAGCCAAGGAGAGATGGGGAAAGCCATCCCAATTCCCTCCAGAAAAAAGAGAAACTGCTTCTCTGGCAGGGAGCCATAGCTGGAGACCAGCAAAGGGAACCACTCATGTGTGCAAGCGCTGGCCCCATCCAATTTCAGGGATGTGTTCCAAAATTCTGAAGGGAAGAAGCAGCTCAGAACCAGCGCCACAAATTTCAGGATGCTGTTCTCTTGCCATGGCAGGTACTTGAATAGCATCCGCAGCCCCCAAAGTTAGCAGCAAACTAAACACAAACCATGAGCCTCCATTCCTTATTTGCAGTACTTTCCCTAGTTGTCTCACAAATTATCTCTGAAGTTCAAACATGAAAATATATGTATACCATGCCCCGAAAGTATCGAGCTCCAAGTGTGAGCTCGATGATGACTTAGCTCTGCACATACATGTGATGTTCTGAAATGTAACTATACATTACTTTGATTACGCACAGGCGTTGGTAAGATTGAAACTAGACTTGCTTCATTTGCTTTATTCAGCAACACACAAAGTTATTTAAAGGTAAACACCAAGAAATGTATATTATGATACTGAGATAAGAGTATTGATAATCAGACCAATTTAAAAAATGTTCTCAAGTTAAATTAATTCATTCAGGAATGAATTATTATTGCTGCTTTCTTTTGAATTCGCTAGAAGTTATTATTCTTTTTCTAGCTGTGTTTTGAGGTACATGTTATTGTACTTTAAAAAATTTTTTAATGCTTTACTTATTTTTGAGAGAGAGAGAAAGACAGAGTGCGAGTGGGGGAGGGGCAAAGAGAGAAGGAAACACAGAATCTGAAGCTGGCTCCAGGCTCTGAGCTGTCAGCACAGAGCCCGACGCAGGGCTTGAACTCACGGACGGTGAGCTCATGACCTGAGCTGCACTCAGACACTTAACTGACTGAGCCACCCAGGTGTCCCATGAGGTACATGTTATTTTAGAAACTGCCACAAAATAAGATCTGATTCTTGATCTCCTCTCAAATATGAACATGAACGGTGCAGTGTTGGGGTATAGTGGGGAACAGAGCTGCCTTTCAAATATTAACCAGAAGAGCCACTCTTTCATGTGCTCAAAATATAGTGTCCCTAATAAGATTTTGTTTGGAGAAAGGAATCTGATATAATAAAGAATCTTAAAGTAATTTTTCTACATTATAAATGCTATAAAAATGAAAAATACATGATTTTTAAAAATTATATGAAGCTGGGGCACCTGGGTGGCTCAGTCGGTTAAGCATATGACTTTGGCTCAAGTGGTGATCTCGTGGTTCGTGGGTTCGAGTCCCACGTCAGGCTCTGTGCTAACAGCTCACAGTCTGAAGCTGCCTAGAATTCAGTCTCCCTCTTCCTTTGCCCCTCCCTCCTCTCACTCTGTCTCTCTCTCTCTCAAAAAAAAAAATTATATGAAGCTATCTTGTATAAACGTTGCCTTTCAAAAAATGATGACTGCGCACCCAATGATACAGATATTGCCATTCGCCCAGACATCTATCTCCTGTTCCCAGAGCCAACATCCCTTATCCTTCATCCTGTCCTCAGTGATATTAGCATTATGTACACTGCTCCAAAGTACAGATACAAATGCAGGAGGAATTGGTAATATGAGTTATTTCTGAATAATATAAGCAATAAGGTACCATAATTACCAATAAGGAAACTGAGCAAAATGAATTCTAATTTAGAGGCCAAAATTATCTTTCCCAAAATGTCACTAATTTTTAATACCATTACATTAATAATTTTATCAGTACCTTAATACTTATGTCATTTTAGTTTAATATTGGCCTTACATCTGCCTTATACTTAGATGTAAATTATAAAACTAGCAAAAAAGACCACCTGACAAAACAAATAATATCAAGCTGGCCTGACAAATAGGATGTTGTATATACAAACACATTTAAAAAAAACAAACTAATAAGGCATCTATTTTAAGGTTATAACTGTGAGCATTTGCATAATAACATTCAGATTTACAATCTGCACATTTACAAATTATTCTTTGGTTTAAAGATAACAGTATACCAGTTTTTCAAAACATTCACAGATCTGTCACCCCAACGTGTGACACTTCAGATGATACAGGGGAGCATTCTTTAAAAAAAAGAAAAAAAAAGCCCAGAATTGAAAAAACTTTCTACACCATTAAATCCTGTAGACTTCATACATGTTCACAAAGAAAAGCTTTCAATAATTTTTCAAAATGCAGGTGTGCAAATTACTCCTGAAGTAGACAGGAGTCATGTTTTCAGTATCCCCCAAACCACTGTTAAACACACCCCATAGCATTTTTCAGCTCATAAAACCTTTATGAGCTGAAAAGTTCCTTCAGATTTTTTTAACTGCTAACTACAGTTGCCCTCCAGCAACAGCACCTTAAGCTGCTATTAAGATCCATTTCAGCAAATATAACATAAACGTGTCTTGAGTAGCATGTTTTGTTTCATAGTAGTAAAAAAAAAAAATTGAGATTTACATGACTTGCTGAGCACAGCAAAAAATTATGAATGCCTTGGTTTAGTGTAGCACGGGTGGCATTTTTGCTTACTTGGGCATATAGTACATGTAGAGGGGGGGTTCTATGTTTGTGAATAGATTTATACAAGTTCATACGTGAACCAAGGATTTTCCAATCTGGGAAAATGTGCCTTGATACATAAAAAGTTGGTTTCCAGGCACATGTGTATTTTTCCTTATTAATGTACACCTGCCTTAGAACTCATTAATTTAACATCTGCTTTAAGGTTTTCCGTTGCCAAAGTTCAAGATGCTTAAAAAATTAACTTTCTCGTGTAAAAGAAGTAAAATTAGGAAAAGTCAGCAGTTGGAGCTGAGTAAACCTTGTTGTCTTATCAAGACAATAAACAACGCTTTTAGTCCTAAGGAGAATGGCCTCTTTCAAGTTTACAAAAATGATAGGTAGATGTAAGACAGAGAAAAAGGGAGACAGAGAGACGGGGGGAGGGAACGAGATAACCACAGGCTATAGCTCTATCTCTTCCTCCAGCCCCCGCCCTACTACCCACACACCGGAATCTCCTCCTGATGGAGAATCCCGACCATTCCCGTTGCAGACTTTTCTGACCTATTGTTATCAGTGCTGAAGGAAAACTAGTATGAGAGAGAATCATGGCCCCATGTTTTCAAAGTGGAAGAAGGCAGAGGACACACCTAGGCATGTCTCCCAGACCAGCTGAATTAAGTTCACACCTCAAATATAAACATGCACCTTTGTATAAAACGGTTTCTGGGTTAGTTACTCAGAACCACCATTTTGAGTCACCATTTATAAACTTAGATTTTTTTTTTATGACTGCCAATTTTTCCAGGAAGATAAAGTTTCACACTTTCTATTTTTTAACTCGATCACCCTAACCTTATCACACAGTTTCCCATTTAGAAAAGTTTTTAAGTGCAGAATGGTTTTACTGTTTCCTATATTATTTGATTCAGCATAGAATCTACGTTAACATGAGAGTAATCTAAATTGGGAAAAACTTCTGCATAGTCAGTCTTTCTAATCTTAGTTTCAAAAGGTGGAAAGGGAATGTAAGAAACAGGAAACATGAGATAGTTTCCAAGAAACTATCATTAGCAGAACAATAATGTCCAATCCTGGCCTCTTTCAACTGTACTAGACAGTGGACATTACCTTCAATACTCTGAGAATATATTCCTTTCTACTTACTGCTCTGCCAGAGGCTTTACACTGAGAAAATTCTAGATGCTATGACTGTGAAGTTGCCACCTACAGCAATGGAAGCCAGCTGACCTGACGAATAGAGCGACCTGTTTGTTTCCAATAGGTACACTCCAATAGGTATCCTCTAATGAGGATAGCATCACTTTTAAGAAAATGACACCCTGAGGGGAATGTCTTACCAGCAAGAGAGAGAACCTGCTAAAAAAAAAAATTCTTCTAGCCCAACCTCTCAGACCCCAGTAAAGGAAAAATCACTATTCTTTCAAATCACATATTTAAACTAGTATACAGCAATTTAACTAAAATCAGTGATTTTAACTTCTAAATTAAAAAGATACAAACCTGAATTGATCTATTAAACTGTATGCACTATGTGTTCTCAGCCAGCTTACCAAATTCAAAAGATGGTGTGGTCTGACCTTTAGGAAGGAATAAGTTGCATTTGATAATGAAAGTGGCAAGTATTATTCGATGTAAAGAAACTGCTTTTAGGAATTTTGCTGGAGAGATAAATAAAATATTTGAGCAGAATAGAAGGTATCATAAAAATTCCTAGAGATAAAACAATGATATCATAAAATAAGTAACATTACAGCCTGTTTTTTAGGGAGCAGAGGTAATGCTGACATATCCATATCTGAAGTTATATGTGACACAATGAATTATAGCATTTCCTAGAACTGAGCTAGATTGTATTTGTTGTAAATATTCAGAGCCTTATTAAAATACCCAAGAGACAACAGCTTAACAGTATGTTGAACTTTCATAAAATAACATTTAAACTACAGACCTGTTACCCACCCCACAAGCTGCACAACAAACCTACAAAATCCTGGGAGAGAAAACGCAAAGCACACCTGTAGACATCTTTCTATCAGCCTTAGACATGTGCCAATACAGTTTTAGCTGTCCACAATGTAAGTGCTGAAGGTTAATAGTTAAAGACCGATGGAATGTTAACACAGTCTAGTACTACACTTGAGTAGTAATGCATGGAAAGACACTGAAATTAAAACATTTTGTTCTGCATGTTCTGAAGTGATGTAACAGTGATGATTGGTTATATTAGATGACAAAGCAGGGCTTCTTAGAACTTTAAAAAACACACTCGTATCTAACATTCTTCCAAATAACATATTCTTCCAATTCTTGTACAAATATATGCAGCTAAAATACAGAAATTTTCACACTCCAGTTATCTTCTAATGGCAGCATTTGGTAGGTTGATTTTTTTTTTTCCAAAAGTAATTTTCAAGATAAAATGCAGATTGCCTTGACTGGTATGTCTAGAAAGCAAAGACTTACCTGTCTTGTTTTCTCTGACCTCAATAATATAAACATTTATGTCAGGGTGGAATTTTGTCCCTGCTGGGGGTTCTGGAGTGGAAAGCGCCTGAGGTCTGAAGGCCTCTTTGCCTTCCACAGTGGGTGGTCTTGTTGGCTGTGTAGCAGATGGAGTACTTGAAGTTGTGAAATACTCTCTATCAATATCAGTTTCTGTTTCCTTCACTACAACATCCTCGAGTGTAGTGGGAGGAACACGAGACGTTGATTCTCCAATGATTACCATGTCTCTGGTTGTTTCTTCTCCGGGTTCCCTGTCAATGAGAGGCGGTTTCTCAGTGCGTGCTGGAGACGGCTTGGATGAAGTCGTGTGGAGTCTTTCTACTGAACTGAAGGTGGCAGTGATATCACTTGGAACGGTGGCTTTAATTGTTGAAAATTCTGGTATTTCTGTGGCTTTGGGCTTTTCAAATAATCCTGAGCCTAAATCCATATAATCTAGAGATGTTTTCTCTCTTTTCTCAGTAGTGGTATCCTCTATAAGCTGGGTAACATGGGTGCCGAAATGTGATACAAATCCCCCTGGACTAGTACTTTCTGTTTCATACTTTCGTTCAGGCTCTGGACTTAAAGACACCTCTGATCCTATGCTTGGCATTAGTGTTATTGCTTCATCAGTTTCTGCTTTGTGCTCAGTGACAGCACCAGGTGGATAAGACATACTATGCTCAATTTTTCCAACTGGAGTTGTTTCTAAAACTGGGACTCTCTCAGAACCTGTCACCAATCTGTCTTCAGAGACTGTGTATGCTGACCCATCACTCTCTTGTTCATCTAAAGGTGTTGCTGCCTCCTTGGCTGTGTCAACTGCAGAACTGAGAGTAGGAACTGGTTTCTCTGAAGTCTGTTCTTCCCAAGGGAATTCTTCTTGAGTTGTTCCCTGCGTGATTTTTGTTGTTGTTCTTAGACTCTCAGGAGAAAGAGTTGCTTCAAGATGAGTCTGATCAATGACATGTATGTCTTGAGAGGGTGCACCCAGAACTTCACCTTCTGAGGGAACAGAAGGTACCAACACTCCCCATTCTGTCTTGGGAATTACAGAAAGAGGAATGGTATGGGAAGTGTCTACATAAGTAGTAGATTCTTGGGTGCTACTATAATTAACAAATGCCAATCCTTCTACTTCCGAAGTCTGGGCAAATTGGGGGACAGTAGATACTGGCTTAGAGACATCCCTATATTCTCCTTCATCCAAAGCACTTCCTTCTGTAGTTGCATAAACAACTTGGCCTCCCGTGCTTGTGACAAGTGGAACTCTTCCTTCGATTGTAGAATCTCTCAAAGTTGGCTTTTCTGCAATACCAGTTAACATAGTTGGCTGAAATCCAACTGTGAATTTCCCGTGGCCTGCTGTATCTTCCTCAGTTAACTCCTCTAATGGCTTTTGAGTACTATCTGGAAAAAGAGTAAATTCATCTCCTCCATCTTCAGTGAAACTTGGAATTTCTTTATCATTTCCACCCACTTCTGTAGTAGTGAGTAAGGCAGGGGGTAATCTTGGAGGGCCTGCATGTTCTGTGAACTCTAAAGGCTTCGATGTTGTATTATCTTCATCCCATGCCCATTTTGATATAGTGACCACCTCCACATTTAAAGTGCTGTGGCTCAAATGTGTTGTCGTAATACCCTCATCATACTTTGTAGTTTCTTGATAGCCATCTGTTTCTAATTCAACTGGTGTTGTCATAAAGTCTTCCTCCACATCTCTTGCTTCTGGGGGCTTTGTTGTTGTCAGTGCTGGAGAATAAAAAGGTTTGGTCATTTCCACTGAATACTCTGTAAGATGAACTTGCTCTGAGGAAGTGGTTGAGAACTGCATTCCAGAGAAGTCTTCTTCCTCTATTTTTCCTAGAAATGGATCTTTTGTAATCTTTTCCTGTATCTCATCATCAGTGTAAGTATCTGTTTTCAACTCTGGACTTAGTGTTCCTGTTCTTTCTCTTCCTTGTGCCATTTCTGTTTGTGGAGAGGGGTAAATAACTGTGGATATTCCCTCGACTAATCTTTTATCACCAGAATAAGGAAACAATTCTACTTCTGTATGATGCTGTGATGGGAAAGGTGTAGTAGACACATACTGGCCAAAAAAATCTTCAGTTATCCTTCCATTAGTTTGTTTCTCTTCCCATTTGTCCGTAGTTGATTCATTACTGTCAGGCAGAGTTACAGGTGAAATAATTGTTGAGGCTGAGACTGACTCCCTGTCCTCTAGTTGAGTGGAGGTGGTGTCTTCTGATGTCTTTGACACTGTAACAACTTCAGGTATTTGGCTAAAGACCAAGGTGCTCTGACCAGATCTAACTGTAAATGTTCTGTCTTCCCTGTCATCTTCTCCCACGGTGAATCCATAGTGGCTTGTGGTCACAGATTCGGAAATAGCGCTTACTGTTTTCTTTTCAGTTTTGGATTCCAACGTCATTGTTGTAGATACAAATGGTGTTTCAGTTGCAGACAATTCCTTGGAAGGAATGTGCTTTGAGATTTCCATAGATGTTACCAAGGGACCCACTTCTATTTGTTCAATTTGGGTAACTGATTCTCGTGTTTGTATGTCTTCCCTGACACCATCCCATGAATCAGGAGCAGGACGGGGGATGACGGTTGTACTTTGGGGTGCTTCTTCCCTAATTTCAGATATGTCTGGCTCTCCAAGTGGTCCTGATGCAGAAGGTGAGTCGTAGTCCAAATCCCAAGGCTTTCTGGTACTCCCAGTAGGTGTGGATGATTCAGTGGCTACTCTGTGTGTGACAGCTTGAGACTGAACTGTGGTTTTCTGTTCAAAACTGACTATATTTCCCACAGGAGGGAACTTTGTTGTAATTATAGGTAAGTCAGTGATTAAAGGGATGACTGGTGTTGTTCTGTCAGGTACCATTTGTAGTTCTTCAGAAAAACTGGATGATGCAGTTTCTGCAAGGATATTCAGTTCGATGGTTGTAGCCTCTGATATATTCTGTTTAGCTAGAAAAATAATTTCAAAGAGTTGATTAGACAAGTCACTAATAAAAAGTTGTACGTCCAGTGTTTGTCAAGTGCTGCTGTGTACTTTGGGGTGACCCAAAAGCGTTTGTGATGAAGGGAATCTAGAAACTATAATTAAATTAACTCAGACAATTGAACATTTTATAGTCACAAACTGATCACTTGTTTCATATCGTAAGGGTTATCACTGCTTTTACCCGTAAGTATGAATGACTGTTTTTGGTTAGGGAAAATGAATATTATGTATTTTAAGATAAAGAGAAGTCCAAAAAAATATGAATGTAGAGTTTGGAAACAGTGGATAGGTTACTTATCAGAAACTACAGCAGCAAATCAAAGCTTAGTAGGAAAACTTGGTAATACTACTCTCCTGAAGGGTTCCTGTGTACTCTGCCTCTATCTTTCTCCCTCCTTTTCAAGCTGCACTGTGTCTCAGGGGAGAGGGAGTGCCTCAGATTGCAAAACAACAAAAAAGCCACATCAAATGTACCCAAGATACATGTAAACTATTACATCGTCCATAATGTGGGGGGTTTCATAAAAACAGGATATTAAACATTTTAATACCACTCTTCACTTGATTCCAGGTGTTGAGACATTTGTCTTCATCTTCCTTTCCACTCTGCAGTGCAGCCTTGTTTCTAATAAACAATAAGATGTTTCTGGCAGAGGCTGCTTGGCGTTTTTGATACTTCTGTGTTTTGTTCTATGTTCCACACACTATGTTTGCAACTCTTAAGGGTCTTGGTTCCAGGCTTACTTTAGCATGAAATACGAACATAGACCAGGAAGTGAAGTACCCACATGATATATTTTAGGTTTGTAATTACAAATCACTGGAAACAACTCCGAGCATCAGAAAGAACGGTCTCAGGCAATAAAAAGTAACATGTCATCATAAAATGCTACATTATAATAACTCCAGATTTACAAAGAATGGCCTGTCCTGTTTAAAGAAATGTAAAACGTGTGTAAAAGTGACGGTGTTATAGACGAGATTCCTTTTCAACATAGGGAACATGCAGCGGCTTAGTACGCAAAGATTTTTGTTTCTTAAAAAAAATTGGATTTTCAAAAATCAAAAAGTAGTCATCACTAAATTCAGAAGGAACTGTTCTAAGGAAACACGTAGTCACTATTTCACCACATCCTGTATGATTTAAAATAGTTGTATGCATATTGCCTGTCTCCCTGATAAGAGTTGCAATATCTGTAGTATTTGTAATACCTTGTGTTTCACTCTCAATAATCCCCAAACAGGAGTTTTCCAAAGGGAAAACCAAAGTGGATATCTTTGAACTCCATCTACTCTGTCAAAATTTAATGATCTTTGGACACTGAAACTGCTGTGTATGATACTAGAATTGTAAATATATGTCATCACATATTTGTCCAAGCCCACAGAAGGTACAACATAAAAGATGAGCCTTTATGTAAACTATGAACTTTGATTATGATAAGTCCACATGCATTCATCAATTGTAACAAATGTACCACTCTGGTGTGGGATGCTGACAATGGGGGAGGCTACGCACCAGAGGGGGCAGGAGGTAAATAGGAAACCTCTGCACTTTCCACTGACTTTCACTGTGAACCTAAAAACTAAAAACTAAAAGTACTCTAAAAACTAAAGTCTATTAGAAAATTTGAAGATAGGATGATGTGACTTTGTTGTAAATCAGACTTGAGTTGTAACATGTTGTTTATTTTTGTTTGCTATGAGCTGTTATTAGCTGTGGTCATTCTGCAGACCATTCTAAAGCTCAGATCCACGAATTTTGTAATGAAAACTTGCTGGTCATTTACAGTATGGTAACATTTAAATATTCCTCGAAGTCTGTCACTATTTACCCTTTTGTGTTGGAACAAAACTAAACAAAAACATACTAAATAATCTCTCTCTCCCTCCCTCTCTCTCTCTCTCTCTCTCTCTCTCTCTCTCTCTCTGTAAAGAAAAGCCTTTTCTATATTCATTTCCTGGAAGAGGCTTTGGTCTGTTTTGATTGACATGAACAACTAAAGGAGCCAAAGTGTGGTTGACTCTTTTTCTTCTAATTCAATTCTCTATCCTCTGAAATTCCATAACTGTTACCTCATTTTACTGCCAAATATCATGTTTGTCTTATAACAGCTTTCTTTTGGGAAACAGTAAAATATACATGCAGAAAAAGTTCCCATGGAAACATAACATAAACACTTATGACACTGCTTATTAGAGAAAAATTAATCGCATTATTGTTAATGACAGCAAGAGAGCTGATTTTGCTTTTCTCAGAGTATTTTCGTGGCTGATGAAATTAACTTAAAAGGCGATGATATGGCATTAGGGTCAAACAGAAGGCCTGTGGATCAGGTTGTCCTATGTCTCAATCCAAGTTCCGTGCTAGCAACTTTCTATGATGCTATGAAAATGCTTCTATAGTGTTCCAGAAATGAAGGACTCATCTTTTAAAGATGAAACTGTACGTCACTGTCGATTATTACGGTACCATTTGGTGTTGCCTTCCTCTAGTCCTGGAGCATGGGAAAGCAATGGCACTACATCTCAGAGAATCTCCCTTACAAAGCCAGGATTTCTGTGACTTTGTTTTCACAAACAAGGGTTTTCAATAATTTTAGAACTCTGTTTAAAAGTCTGCTTATAATTTAATTAATTCTACTATTTGGAATGGAAAACCTCAGACTTCCTTTGGGGTTGGGTGGCTTTTTCGTCAGTTTAACAGCTGATTTCCATCCTAAGTCAGAATATCTGATTATCTGTGCCATTTGCTTCAACCATTTCAAGAAGAGGAAATAATTTCAAAAACCACAAATATCTACAAAGAGGTATCTTAAGAATAAAGGCTGCTATATTAATGATGACTATCATAAAGGTGAAAATGCAGCTCCAAATTATTCCAAAAGTGTCCTCCCAGAAGAATTCACATGGAGAGATCTCTGAACTGGAAAACTACCAGTGTTCTTTCAACTTCATTAATGAGAAAGCCAACAGAAATCAGCATACTTCTCTTCCCACAAAGCTCCCTTCCAACCTTTGCAGCTGTCTGCCATACAGATGTTTTGGATCACTGTACTTATATATTTTATGTCCTATGGACTATCTTCTTTGTGCTTCTGTTATAAGACACGAGGCAGATTTTCCCAATAAAACATAAAGCCCCTATTAGCAGCACGACAGTCGATTTAACACACACCCAGGATGCGTACATTATATGAAAATTATTAATTTCAAATTAGTTCTTCTATATGAAAATGTCTTATACGTGAATAACTGTAAACATGAGAAAGCACAAATAGAGTGGATATTCAATAAGTTGATTCTGAGTTCATTGTTAAATAAAGCGTAAAGGTTGGAACCGTGGTATTAGAATTCAAACTATTTTTAAAAAGTTTTATGAGTGAGTGATTGAATGCTAACAGATTGAAGTTCAATAGACAGAAAACATATTTAAAATACCATTTAGGGAAAGATTAGTTGGGTGCCTATGATCAGATTATGATCGAGGGCACGAAGAGAATAAGAAGCACCCCAAAGGTTAGAAGGGTAGGGTACTTTTAAAAGTGAACAAATAGGTGAAAATGTAGCATATGAAGTGGTGAGAATTTATTTCACCTTCTCTAAACCATAATTTCTAGCTCCCTAGCTTAATCAAACAGAGGGATATAAAAAATAATGAAGGTTCAAAGCAAGATCACATAGATGATCCAGGGGCTTAGAAATTAACATTTCAAAACAAGGACATTGTTTCAGTTGAGGAAGATGCCTAGGGACAAATGAACAATTGTGTTCAATAATAGATATGGCTGTTATTTAGATTTTGGTCTCCAAGTTAAAAAGGAAAAAAGGGCTCAACGTCTAATGCAATGAATTTAAATAATCAGAAAAATTATCTGAGAATAATGGTAATGGGATATTAGAATGGTTTTTCTGGGAAACGTGCTGTATCTCCCTGGCTTGGAGATCATTAATGATATTACATGAGAGATTATCATGAGTCTTGAATGGCTTTGATTCACTCAAATTTGGGGATGTATGGGTGATTTTTCAAAGTCCTAAGTCTCCAACCTTGGAAAAAATCAAAAGTGCACAATTTAGTTTAATTGTCACAGGGAAATAACACAGGAAAACTTTATTTCACAAATGTATTAATTTCCTGGTTTTTTAAAATCAACTTGACATGAACAGATTCTAATTATGTTTGCCATCAGCCATTGTTAAATTTCTATTCAGTAATGTTCAAAGGAAAATAGAATTATAAGTGAGGTTTTAGAATTGTTCATTCACCAGGAAGTGGCTTAAAAACACCATCTACATTTGGTAAAAAGCAAACAAGAAAAATATGGTTATACTTCTAAATTCCCCTGCTTGAGCAAACAGCTATACATCTCTGGAATCACTTTTGGAACTGCTGCTAAGGTCACAACTCTTATAAACTTTACCCTAAAAACTTAGTCACACCTCAACTGTGTGGGAAAAGTGAACAGCAGTCAAGTCA
Organism: Prionailurus bengalensis; assembly: GCF_016509475.1. Taxonomy (NCBI): domain Eukaryota; kingdom Metazoa; phylum Chordata; class Mammalia; order Carnivora; family Felidae; genus Prionailurus; species Prionailurus bengalensis. Next base: position 147,541,385 of record NC_057343.1, on the reverse strand, counting down.
TTTTGAGAGTATTTTTTACATTGTTTAAAATATATACATTAAAAGAATCCTTGAAAAAAGATTTAGCAATTTGGGGAAGCAGTTGGCACTGCATGTAGTTTAAGAAAGACTAAGAAAGATTTTTATGTTATGACTGAGCCTTCTAAATTTTGTATATGCCCAATCAATTTTGAATATAGTAGGTTTTAGGAAAGAAATAAACAAGAATCTAACCCTTAGATTAGATTTGTAATAGATGAGATTACCCTTTGGTTTGGAAAAAAAAAAAAACCCAAAATTTGAATCATGATATTTGGAAGTTATATATTTCCAAGTTATATGAATTCAAATGAATTAGAGGGGAAAAAATAGGAAACTAGACCTGAATTTTCAAACTTTTCTCAGATTTTATGCAGATTTTTAGTAGGTAATTATTGTATTTGAATAGAAATATCTTATTTCATACATTCATGTGAATTCCTCATTTAAATAAATAATTTAAAACACATCAGGATGAATTCTTGGTGGCTACAGACAGCCTTTGGTTTAAGTTTTACCCTAGGGGTGAAAAAAAAAGGTTGTTTAAAAGTTTTGTCTTGCCAGTTTTATATAAAGCAAGAGAAAATGCAATCTAACAAGATAGTCAGGTTGGATAATTCCACTTCTTCCCTAATTAAACATCCCAACAGCAATCTGATTTTAGTTCTTAATCATAGTCACTTAATGTAAAACTGATTTGAGAGCTTGAACTACTTGAAAGTCACTGTTAGGAGATTGTGGCTTAAAAAAAATGTATATCTTTCTACTTTTAGAGATAGGCTTCCCTTATTATTGTTTTAATTCCCCCCCCCCCGGCCCCCCAAAAAATAACTAAGGAAGACCTTTTCTATTGTTTCAGTCTAGGAACAAAAGTTAGTATTTTCAATGGCTTTGTATAGCCAGCTTGTACCATGCCAAAACACAAAACATGGCTTTCACACTCAGAGAGTTGAGTCAATGGGAGGAGATGTGGGCAAAGGCCCCTTAGCAGGGAGGCAGCAACATGTCAGTGCCTTTCCATTGCACTAACGTCTATTCTGTGGAATACTCAGACATCCTAGCATGACTTTTTGGTTGACAAAGAATGCCTGTGTGTTTCACTTTAGAAACCAATTACATAATAAGCTAGTGTATTTTCTACTCGTTTCAGTTACACATAGCTAAAACAAGATATATTCGAAACTTAGTAAAAACCTTTCACTATATTTCAATATGACATGGCTCTACTTTGAATATACTCCCCCAAATTCTAGGAAATTTTTGTTTTGCTATCACAATACAGACCAGTAAAAGTCACAGTGAGACTCTAGACTACTTGCTTGTTTGACCAAGCAAATTCTACAAGCATACTGTGTGGCTACGACTGCTAAAATAACTTAAGGACATCTGATAATTTTAAATAAGTAAATCATGTATGGATAAATGTTACTTAAGATCAGTTTTAAGTAGCAAACCAAATTGAAAGTAGGCTATGTTACACCTTGCAAACAACATATACTGCACTTCAATATGTACTACAGAATTAATGATGAGAAGGCACGTATTTCCATGACCTGAAATAAAATAAGATAAATGGAGATTTTTATTTACAGCATGGTTCCTTGTTAGGAATTAATTGAACATTATGATTATCCATCTCGGTTCCAAGTACTCACCTGCAATTACTGAAATTTGAATTCTCCGCCATTTCAAAGAAAGACATACCAAAGACAAAAGAAGCAGAATTCAAGAATTCAACTCAGCTATAGTTGGCCTCAACATTATAGCACCAACACTCTAATTACATTTAAGGACTGCAATTAATGTTAAAAAAAAAACAAAAACTAATCGGAAATGTGTTCTGTGGTTCTAGGTGCAATGGAAGCACTGTTAAGACCTCAACTCGACATTTCCTTATCACTTCAAAAATAGCATTTGTCAAACTTCCACCTGTTTTAACCATATTGCTGCTGTTCCATGTATTTGCCTTCAGAAGTCATTGAACTGTTTCCATTCTGTGCACACACGGCAAGACATGGGATCCATTCCCATCAGTTGAACACCAATGCATGTCTTCGAAGTATGTTTTTAAAATCTGTAATTTTTAAAAAGGTAGCAAACACTTACGTTTAAAGCAGTAGGCATCAAATCTGCTATCAGGGGGAGGGAAGCCTGTCTGGTTCTCAAAACGATACAGGGTTCTCACCCCAAGTAAACCACCTCCACACTGGGCCCTGGCCACAGTCACAGGATGGCGAACGCTGGCATCCGACAGCCACCCATAATCGCACTGGTCAAAGCCATTCCTCCAAGCCGCTTGGAGTTCCCCCACTGTCGCCAGCCGGGCATCCTGGTTTTCGCACTCTTCTTCAGCCTCCTCAAAGGTAAATTTACTGGGAGCAGTGATATGGAACACGTCACCTGGAATAAGAAGAGAGTAAAAACAAAACAAAACTCTAAGTTTTACGATTCATTCCTTTCCAGTTTACGGGTGGGTGGGGCGAGGTAGAAGGATATAATACTTTTTTCATGGTAAACTGGCAGCTTCTGATACTTTAAAGCAGTAAACATAACAATTACCCAATTTCGGTACTATTCATGTATAATAAGAAATAACACATACCAGAAAAGTTCATATATATTAACTTTATTATCAGATGACTGCTTTTATGGCCTACGGATATACAGAAGCAATCATTTGATAATAAGTTATGATAAATTCTTTAAAATGAACAGACCTTTCCAATGGATTCTTTGGATTACTATCTGGAAAATGAGTTTTCTCTTCAGTGAAAAGGCCTGCAATGTACTTAACAATGCATGCTGGAAAGGGAAACTGTATTGAAATGTCACCAAGGTTATTTCACTTTGGTCAACCTGAAAGCAAACAGTAGTTCTCAGACCTTCCTTCTCACATATCTCTACCATCAAAATGGATTCACTCCTATCAAATTAAACGACAAAACAAGAAAAACTACAAGGTTTGAAGGTAGGAAGAGACAGAAGCAAGATGGAATGCTGTTATGTGTGAGGCCTGCTGGGGCTGTGTGATTGTTATGTCAGCCGGGGCTCAGAGTGAATGGAGGCCAACATCAGCTTCCACTCAACTGGTCAAAGTGACCAAAGTCCCCTGAAGGAAGGGGCACCTTTTTCTTTTCTACTTACTCTGTCCATGGTGAATACCTCTTGCAATCCGTCTGTCCTTTTTCCAGTTCTCACAAAGATAACTACATATGCTAGCAGGGGTGCTAACTAGGGTTGAGAAACTCCTACATTTGTTTATTGATTAACAAAGAAAGGCTGAACATTTACTTTGTTCATCACCAGGCCCAACTGGCAGAGAATATGTTCATTATAATTTAACATGTCACAATAAAATATTCCGGAAACGTCAGAGAGTTTGTTAAATTGGTACTTGGACAGCTAACAAAACAATTGGCTGAAATAAATTCAGTGCAAATCAAATGATGCTTTTCACAGTTGGGTACAAGTGGCTCAAAGAGGCAGAAGTAGAGAATACCTAAGCTAATCCATCAGGCAGGAGGAATATAAAATGTGGCAGAGAGGAAGAAGCTAAAATATCAATAGTCCATCACTGCAGCAGCCGCGGGTCCTGTTTCTGATTCTGTGATATATTAGACAACGGGGACTCTAGAGCTCTCATGATTCAGATCCTCACCTGACTAAATCCAGATGTAACCAGCATTTGTTAAAAATGAATAGAGCCATTACTCTCTCTGAGTGTGCGATAGCTTTCTAAAACAAGAAAAATTAGTCACGGGAAAAATGGCCAAATCACACATATCAATTTTTGTCACTCTAAATCTAAAATTGCTGCTGAGGAAACTAGGCCAAATCCCTACAAGAGCTATTTGAAGAAGAGAGAGAAAATGACTTTTACCTGACTGAAAAGAGTAAGGTAGACGTGAGAATAGGTTTTTGTCCTTAATTGTCTAGGCTGGCAAGGTCAGTAATCTCAAATCCAAAAATACACTACAGCAACATAAGTTCCTCCTCCCCATTCCTGCACTACCTCCCTCCCTAACAAGCTGTAAAAGCATAAGAGTCACAGTACCAGTTACGTAGCATGTATCAATGATGCTTGTTAAGTGAACGGAATTTCAAGTTCTTGCTAAGAAACAAGGTGCTATTTTTCTTCCATCCTTCCCAAGCAGCACATTAAAAACAGCTCACTGAAGCAGACCTTTGGGTATAGCTGCTGTCCAGAACAGCTGATTCATCTCACCTATGGATTTGGCTTAAAGCAACACAGGGAAAGGCAGACAGACTGTGTCTGTGTCCTCCAGTGGCCTCATTCACTTCAAAGGAATGCAAGTGTGAACATGGGCTGCGTGCCAATTCGTTTTCCTCCAAGGTAGAACACTTGCATTTGTTATTACAGCTGGAATATCACTCTATTGCCTTAGTTTCCTACGTCCTGACGTACTTCGACTTGGAGGCAAAATTTACTGTTCTTTTAAAGTAATAAGAGCGATCAGCCAACCAGAGCAGGGCAAAGAAATGTAACCGGTTGAGTAAAACTCTGCTACTCCAAGCAGCAATGTTAGTGTATATGTTGGGGGAAATCAACTTCTCCAAAAATGGCCAGACCAAACGGCTAATGAAAAAAAAATAACAGCACGATTTCATGGGTAACTGGTTTCCCTGTTTTAAACCACAAACATGTCTGGGGTAATAAAAGAAAGAAAGGTTTCAGAAGATGCTGGTAGGTTACAAAGAGAATTCCCTTATTATTATTAAATTAATAAAGACCTACCCTTATAGAACTTTTCATATAGAAAGTCTTGTTAAATCTGACGTTATATCACAATATCAATTATTTAATGCATTTGCAGGATACAATTTCCATCCATCTATCCAATACTCATAAAATAATTATTTTACTTATTTGATTAAATTCTATAATTCCTAAAGTCATCTATTTTCCTTTATATGTAGGAATTTTTCCAACACTGCAAAAAAAAATGTCGAAAAAGATATCACCATGAGGTTTCATTTAACTCAGTTGAAAAAAAAATAGTTAACTGGCATTGAGTTTAGTTTAAAGTGACAACCAAAATAATTCATTTATAAATATATATATGGCAAATTGTTTTATTTCAAGATGAGCAAAAGAAAAGAAAAATATTTATTTTAACTCATTTCTAAAAAGTAAATATTTAACACCTCCTAAATCACGATTTAACATGTTTATGTTATGTTAACATGTTAACATGTTCATGTTTAACATGAACATTATTTTGCCCACTTCAAAAATCTAATAATAAAGTATCCACACTACACAATTATCTTACTGTATCTTGAAGCTGTTAGAATGAACAGTCTATACCAAAAATGAGAAAAATTAACTTATTCAAACTTTTCCCTTCCTATGTATCAACCTCAAAATATTAGGGCCAGGACATCTTATACTTTTTAAAAATATTCCAGAATATCCTAGCAACAGTTTTATATAGAAACCCAAACCAGAAAAAAAGAATAGGTGAGTCAAAAGGAACGCAGAGTAGTAATTGAACTAGTTCATATTACTGTCTTTGATTCCTAACACACCTATAACTCAAGTATTGTTGTATTCACTACATGCCTGTTTTTTTTTTTTAGTTTTTTTCAATGTTTATTTATTTAAGAGAGACAGAAGAGACAGAGCTTGAGTAGGGAAGGGGCAGAGAGAGAGGAGACACAGAATCTGAAGCAGGCTCCAGGCTCCAAGCTGACAGCACAGAGCCCAACACAGGGCTCGAACTCACGAACCATGAGATCATGACCTAAGCTGAGGTCAGACACTTGAACTGAATGAGCCACCCACGTGCTCCTATATGCCTAGTTTTAATTAGACAATCCTTTGGCATTTCTAACATAATATAAGTGTAGGTAACCTGTTGTTTAAATCAGGATTAACCTTTTAAAAGCTTATTTTTTTAATGTTTATTTATTTTTTGAGAGAGAGACACAGAGAGAGCAGGGAAGGGACAGAGAGAGGGAGAGACACAGAATCCAAAGTAGGCTCCAGGCTCTGAGCTGTCAGCACAGAGCCTGATGTGGGGCTCAAACCCACAAACCATGTGATCATGACCTGAGCTGAAGTCGGCCGCTTAACCGACTCAACCACCCAGGCATCCCTAAAAGTTTATTGTTGAAGATGTGGATCAGAAAGGCTGTTAACTTATGGTCCATGTTCAATGAACATAATTTCCCAAAATGTCTTGTGTCGAAAACTGGTGACCCCTGAGATGTGAGCAGGTGTTCTACAGAAAAGAGGTTGCAAGGACAACTGCATTTAGAAAACAAATACAATTCATATGACAGGTTTTTTCTATGCAAGACTTATCAGAGCATTTAGTATTATAGTATTTATTGATAGTCCCCACAAGGAAGTCATGATGTGTAAACCATTTGATTGGAGAACTTTCTTTTACTCAGAGAATACTAATTAAGTCCATGGATCTGTTTCACAGCATTGTTTTCCAAACTCAGCAAATCCACAGCAAGTACAACTTAGTGTTATGTTTCTGGTTGCCTATGTGTCAACCTGATTTAAGATAGAAGCGAAGTAAACCAGGTAACCAAACAGCATCAAAGCAGGAGCCAAAAAACTAGAGTACAAAGCAAAGGGCACATGAGGTTCATTGCCTTCCAGGGTTGCATCAAAGACTGCCAGTGAGCACAGGAGGCTGGGGAGAGCAGGGAGCCTTGATGAAGTGTCTAAGATGGTATTTAAAAGCTGAACACACAAATTCATTTCTTAAAAAAATATCTTTTGGTGGCACCTGGGTGGCTTAGTTGGTTAAACTTCTGACTCTTGATTTCAGCTCAGGTCACAATCTCACAGTTCATGGGATCGAGCTCCGTGTTGGGCTCTGTGCTAGACAGCAAGGAGTCTGCTTGGGATTCTCCCTCTCCTCTCTCTCGCCCCCTCTCCCTGCTCGTGCTCTTCTGTCTCTCTCTAAAAATAAATAAATAAACATTTAAAAAATATCTTTTTGAAAAAAAAGTAAACCAAGCAAGAGCTGATAAAAGCAACAGGCTTTCTCCTCAATAATAAATTGTAGGCACAGAGCTTTCCCACAGAAAGAAAGCATAGCCCATAGGAAAAAAGAACTGCAGATTCTAAGCTAAACATTGACCACTTTTACACTGAGAAAGCAGTCAAGATGTTAAGATTTTCAATGTCTCCACTGATCTACTTTCAGTTTTTTTTTTTTTTTTAATTTTTTTTTTTTTTCAACGTTTATTTATTTTGGGGACAGAGAGAGACAGAGCATGAACGGGGGAGGGGCAGAGAGAGAGGGAGACACAGAATCGGAAACAGGCTCCAGGCTCCGAGCCATCAGCCCAGAGCCTGACGCGGGGCTCGAACTCACGGACCGCGAGATCGTGACCTGGCTGAAGTCGGACGCTTAACCGACTGCGCCACCCAGGCGCCCTACTTTCAGTTTTTAAAGCGATAGTCAGGAATTATTTATAGGTCAAATGATGTGTTCTAAACTATAACACAGTGGAATGAAATGAGACAGATATAAAGCCTGGACCAGTAAGAATAATGTAACTCCAGCCTTGGTCCAAAAATGAATGATCATAAGAGGATGCACCAATACATAAAGTCTGAAGTTCAGAGGCAAAGGCAAATCCAGAACCAAGGAAACAAGACAAAGAGAAAGCAAACATGGGAAATCAAGCAAAGCAACTCAGTGCTTTTACTTAGTTTCTCTCTCTGCAACATGACTTAATTGGTCAGGTTGTAGAAGTTTCCACCCCGAAGGTATCCTAAAGGCACCCTTTTGCCTCTGATGTAGGCAGTAAAATTTCCTTCTGAATCACAGCAGAATTTTGTGAGAGAAAATGCCTATCTTACGAACATAGGACAGGATTGTGTTCTATTTCTACACCTCAATACTTATAACTGAGCCATTTAATGTACTTTAGATTTACTGGATAGTTGCCTTCCTGGAAGGCAAACATACTTGTATAAGTTGAGGATGAGTCAACTGTCTCACTTCTAGAAGTAGCCTCATCAAAGTAGCTACACCTAGAAGATCCTTACTATCAAATTTGTAACTAGAGCACAGATTTGGAAGGTGTTTCTAAATGTTATACATCTATGAGAGAATACTTAATTTTTCTTGAAAGAGAGCAAATAAAACATCAAGAAAGAAATATACAAAATGTTTTACATACACAAAACAATACATTACTTACCATAAAATGACAAGTTCATTTAAGTTAGTATAAGTAAGAATTCATTAAGGTGTATACATATATGCTCACATTAGTAACACATAAGATATAACGATGCAGAACAGAGGATTTCACACATAGTATAATTTACATATCCATTTGAAAAACACATATGCAGTATCTTAATGCATATTTTTCCAAAATCTCAACTTAAATGTTAACTTAAATTATTCCTGTTATTTTAACTTTCTAGGGATGTCCTAGAAGGAACTGGAAGATACTGCTTGTGAGACTTTAATATCTGATGACATCCCACAAATTAAATTTACCTTAACTGTGGGAATTAACACCACCAGAAATATTGAGAAAATAAAATACTTTCATTTGACAACTAACTGCTACAAGACTCCCTGGAAATTGGACCATGCGTGTTCTTTTCCCACACTTCTGATTGCTAAATGGACAAGCGGCTTCTTGGCAGACTAAAGAATGACAAAGACTAAAAGGCAAGCGATGATGAAAACAAATCAAACGTTTAAAATGACCCACATCATTCCAAAGCTAGAGTTTATACCCAGGAGTAACTCGGAAAAATTATTAAAGAGCCGGACCTAGAGCAAAGCTACGATAAGAGTGTTCCCTCTTGCTGACAATTCCTTATGAATACCAAGGAGGAAAAGGGAATTGGCAGGGGCAGGTCATATTCAATTCTCTCCTGGACTAAGCCGACAGAGAGTCAAAGCTGAGATCTCATCAGTTTCCTCACTGGGTATGTTTGCTGGGTAGTGTGATAAATGTTTTTTTTTTTTCCTGTTTATTTGTGCTCATAACCCTTTTATTGTAAATTGTCCAGTCTGAAAGTAAGTTCTTATAAACGAATCATGATTCACTTTACTCGTTTGAGAACAGAACTCTGTCTTTCACTTTAAGGAAGGTTAAGATTTATCAATGTGACTATATTTCCTCGTTATTTAAGTGAAAATAAGTAATAAATGTATGCAAAGTAGCTACAGTGCGTGAGCTGGAAGTAGCCACATGGGATGAGCTTCTAAATACTGATATAATAAAACCACTTACGGCAAGTTTCCTGGTGATGAGAGTAAGTCAGCACAATTATTATTAACTTTGAAGTTTGGGATTTTTAAGTTTCAAAGGAGGTTTCTCTTTTCTTTTTCTTCCTCTGTCTCTCTCTTGCCCTCTTTCACTCTCTTATTCTTGCTCTCTCTTTTTTGCCTGTGTCTATATAGACATGATCAAAGCATCGAAGACTAATGCTCATTATTCTCTGGGTCACAAAATCCATTGGCTGTATATGCTTGATGAACAGCTAACGCACTGCTAAATAATCTTGACGACTGATATTTGAAGGTCATTCAAAGTCACGTCAATTCCCCTAAGATATGCTCTTTCACCTGCACAGAGACCACCCTTCTGTTAATAGTGACAAGCAAACCTCCGAGGCTGCCACCGTCACCTCACTCCATTTCTAGTGGTAGGCAGGCATTATTTCTAATTTGGAGATAATGAGACTGGAAAGCCCGATCAGCACCTTACAGATTTCTCACTTGTTTTTAGACTGAAGGAGAAACATGATGTGGCTTGAAATAAAGCTTTGAACTTTTTAACTTTTAATTAATTATTTAAAAAAATTGTCATCCGTTGGCTGTGATCGTTAACATGCTCCAAATCAGATAGGAATCTACATATATGTCAATGCATTATTATACAAGATTTCATGTATATCAATTTGAGAAAGGAAGCCTCACTAAAATTTAAACATATTTTTATGGTTTTCAGGATGTCGGATCTCATTCTTTCCTACTGACAGAGCAGTAAGATTTTAATTAGAGTGAGAAAGAGGTTCTGAAACATTTCTGGGTGTCTGAGTCTTCAAAATATATAAGAGATTGAATGTGCTATTTGATTTGACAGGCACAGTATGGCTGCAGGTCTACACAGGCGGATAAGCCTAGTTTGGCTTTTTTTTTTTTTTTAACTTTTCACAGCTGAAAGGTAAATGGTCACTGTATTTCCAAAGACATTCTTTTGATTCAGAACTCCAAGAGATCTTGACATCAAAACCTTACAGCAAATGACTGTCACATGCTTCAAGGGGTGTATGACATGACAAGTCTACTTCCTTACGGTAAGATTACAAATGAAAGGGACTATATATAGAAAATTCTAAGGATTCTATTAAAAGGTTATTAAAACTGGGGCGCTGGGGTGGCTCAGTTGGTTAAGCGTCTGACTTTGGCTCAGGTCATGATCTCATGGTTCGTGGGTTTGAGCCCTGTGTTGGGCTCTGTGCTGACAGCTTGGAGCCTGGAGCCGGCTTTGGATTCTATGTCTCCCTTTCTCTGCTCCCCCATCACTCATGCTCTTTCTCTCTCTCAAAAATAAATAAACATTTTAAAAAGTTATTAAAACTAATAAACAAGTTCAGCTAAGTTGCATGATACAAGATACATGACCAATATATAAAAATCAATTGCATTTATATATACTTCCAATAAATAATCAGAAAAAGGAGTAAAGAAAATTCCATTTTCATTTGCATCAAAAAGAATAAAATATTTAGGAGTAAGTTTGATAAAAGTACTGCAAAACTTATACTCTGAAAGCTATAAAGTGCTGTTGAAAGAAGTTAAAGAAGGTCTTAAGAAATGGAAAAGCAGGGGCGCCTAGGTGGCGCAGTCGGTTAAGCGTCCGACTTCAGCCAGGTCACCATCTCGCGGTCCATGAGTTCGAGCCCCGCGTCGGGCTCTGGGCTGATGGCTCAGAGCCTGGAGCCTGTTTCCGATTCTGTGTCTCCCTCTCTCTCTGCCCCTCTCCCGTTCATGCTCTGTCTCTCTCTGTCCCCAAAATAAATAAAAAATTAAAGAAATGGAAAAGCATCCCATATTCATTGATCAGAAGATTTAATATGGTTAAGATGGCAATATACCTCAAAGTGATCTAGAGATTCGATGCAATCTCCATCATAATCCCAGCTGGCTTCTTTGTAGAAACTGATAACCTCATCCTAAGATTCAGATGGAAACTCAAGGGACCCAAAATAACTAAAATAATTTTGAAAAAGAACATAGTTAGTGGTCCCTCACTTTCCAATTTCAAAATTTACTACAAAGCAACTGTAACCAAGACAATGGGGTACTGACATAAGTACAGACATATAAATCTGTGGAATAGAATGGAAAGTCCAGAAATAAATCTGTATGTCTATGATCAGTTGATTTTCAAAAAGGTACCAAGATCATTAAATGATGGAAAGAATAGTCTTTTCAACACATGATGCTGGGACAACTGGATATCCACAAATATAAGAATGAATTTGGACACTTATCTAGCACTACATATAAAAATTAACTCAAAATTGATCAAAATAAGCTTAAAACTTAAAACTTACAAAACTCTTAGAAGAAAACACAGAAGCAAGTCTACATGACTAAGGATTTGGCAGTGTCTTCCTTAGATATTACATTTACAGCACCAACAACCGAAGAAAAATAGATAAATTGGACTTTATTAAAACTGAAACATTTTGTGCATCACAGGGCCCTACTGAGAAAGTAAAAAGACAACTCACGGAATGGGAAAAAATATGTGCAAACTTTCTGATAAGATATTTGAATCTAGAGTGTATAAATAACCCAACAACAAAAAGACACCCCAATTAAAAATGGGCAAAGGTTCTGAATAGACATTTTTTAAAATTGATATTTAACTGACACACATTATATTCATTTCAGGTGTACAACATCATGATTCGCTATTTGCACATATTGTGAAATGATCACCACAATAAGTCTAGGTAACATCCATCACCATACATAGTTACAGATATTTTTTCTTGTGAAGAGAATGTTTACGATTGACTGTCTTAGCAACTTTCAGACATGAAATATAATATTATTTACTATGGTTGTCATGCCATACATTACACCCCATGACATTCATTTTACAGCTGGACTGAATAGACATTTCTGTAAGAAAATATATAAATGGCCAATAAGTACATGAAAAGTTGCTTAACATCATTAGCCATTAGGTAAATACAAATTAAACCCACAATGAGATATCACTGAATACCCATTAGGATGGCTATGATCAAAATTTCAGATAAAAATGAGTGTTGGCAAGAATGTGAAAGAATCAGGACCCTAATATAGTGCTGGTGAGAACTTAAAATGGTGTGGCCATATTGAAAACCAGTCTAACAGTTCCTCGAAAATTTAAAAATAGAGTTACCATTTAACCAAGCAGTTCTAATCATGACAACATAATCAGTAAACAAATCATCACTCAAATAAGAATTAAGATATTCTTATATGAGAAATCAGAGATTTGCAGGAGCTTGGAGAGCACATCATCCCTTCTTTACTGGTAAGAGCACTGTTGCTCCGCTGGGGAATCTGTGGTTGGCCAAAAGAGTTTACTATAGTGGAATAGGAAACAGGGCATATCCAATTATTTAACCTTTCCTCATGGCAAACAGTAGGGTAAAGAAAAACAACAACAACAACAACAATAACTGTCTGACAACGATTTCATGAGGATTAACCTAAACAATAATACACCCATGCAATAGTTTCCTTCCTTACCCTACCTATGGAGCTATTTCACAGTCAATCTATTGAAATCATTGCAGTGAATGGGGACATCATTTTCCAGAGGTGCTGCCAGTGTGCCATGCTTTGTCACTTTTTTCACTGGCTCTTAGCTATGCTATGCAAACACTTAAGCAGAAAGAACTTGAAGTTCAGTTTCAGGCCCTTAGCAAGACATGTTCATTTCCAAAGCCTATGTCAGAAGCCACAGCCCCAGCTATGATCTATGGTTCTGTGAGTTCTTCATAGAATAAATGAAAAGTTTTCAGCATCTTCTAGCACCAAACCAAAGTAAACCAAAGTGAAGAGGTTCTGTAATCCAGAACCAATATTTGAACCATCCATTGAACCACAGTGTGCGGGAAGCTCTTCTAGCTGACATGGGACTTAAAATTAAAAAAAAAAAAAAGTTTATTTATTTTGAAAGACAGAGAGAGGGGGAGAGAGGGCACACAAACAGGGGAGGGGCAGAGAGCGAGAGAGGGAGAGAATCCCAAGCAGGCTCTGCCCTGTCAATGCAGAGCCTGACACAGGGCTCAATCTCACAAACTCTGAGACCTGAATCAAAGTCAAGAGTCAGATGCTCAACCTACTGGGGTACCCAGGCACCCCATTGACATAGGACTTTTTAACTGAATAAGGCCAGTATCATGGATTCTTAGATATCTCCCGCCAGTGAAATATTTTGTAGATTACATGCTGTAAATTCCACTGAAATTAAAAGTCAATCTGAAAATCTGCCAGCAAGAAATCATACAATTTCAAGATATAATATCTGATTTTTGTCCAATCAAAGCCTCCAAAAAAGTCTGAACTAAGATCTGCTCTAAGACCTGTTTAATGACATTTGGGTCTTTCCCTAAATTTTTAGCTTTGCATATCTAAAGAAGATCATATGATAACAAAAAGGAAAAGGTTATTTTTTGGTTCTAGGCCAAACACAAGGATGACATAAAAGAATTAAACAAGTCATGGAGGTGACAGAACTATACTGGACTAAAAAGATTTTTTTATGTTTATTTTTTAGAGAGAGAGAGAGAGAGAGATAGCATGAACAGGGGAAGGGCAGAGAGAGAAAGGGACAGAGGGTCCTAAGCAGGCTCTGTGTTGACAGCTGAGAGCCCTGTGTGGGACTCAAACTCACAAACTGTGAGATCATGACCTGAGCTGAAGTTGGACGCTTAACTGACTGAGCCACCCAGGTGCCCCAGAGCTATACTGGACTTTGACATGAGGAAGCAATCTAAAAATGAATGGGTACAAAGGAACCAATCCCAGACAGGGTGATTGGCTGGGGTGGCAAGAAAGGGAAATTACTGTAAGAAGTTGAAGAGAAAGTATTTCTAGGAAGGAATGCTTTCTAAGAGACCAGGGAGAAGTGTGAGAGGAACAGTTAGTATTGTGGTCATCCAAAAGGATTAAAAAAAACCCACAAAAACATTCTTAGTAAATTTGGTGAACAAGGGGTGCCTGGGTGGCTCAGTTGGTTAAGTGTCAAACTTCGGCTCGGGTCATGATCTCACAGTTCGTGAGTTTGAGCCCTACCTCTGGCTCTGTGCTGACAGCTGGGAGCCTGAAGCCTGCTTTGGATTCTGTGTCTTCCTCTCTCTCTGCCCCTCCCCGACTCATGCTCTGTTTCTCAATCTCTCTCTCTCTCTCTCTCTCTCTCTCTCTCTCTCTCTCTCTCTCTCTCCTCTCTCTCTCTCTCTCCCTCTCTCTCTCTCTCTCTCTCAAAAATAAATAAACATTAAAAAATTTTGGTGAACAAAGTGAAGCATTTTTTTCAAATACAGAAATGGAAAGGTGGTGGTAATTGTATTTGAGAAGAGACAAAATTGGAAGAAATAATGCAATCACCACCAAGTTATTTCTTAAGTAATTATTATGTATCTATTACTGGAATAGGTTCTTCATTGCAATTGAGAGAGGTATAGAAGATGTTTATGGCCTTATCTCTACCATGAGTTACAGAAGTTTTGCAGAAACAAAACAAACAGGTCACATTTTGTATTCAGTGCCTATAAAGCAACTAGAGAACAATTAAATGCCAAGCATGTGGAACTATGAAAAGTGGGAATTCAGAGTAAGAAAATCACAGTGTGAGCTGTAAGAGCCAAAGATGGGCTCTTGGAAGCAGTAAGTTTTCCGGGTGTCTGGGCGGCTCAGTCAGTTAAGCATCTGACTTTGGCTCAGGTCATGATCTCACAGTTCATGGGTTCCAGCACCACGTTTGGCTCTGTGCAGACAGCTCAGAGCCCGGAGCCTGCTTTGGATTCTGTGTTTCCCTCTCTCTCTGTCCCTCCCCTGCTTACGCGTGCTCTCTCTCTCTCAAAAAAAATGTAAAAAACGAAGAAGAAAAAGCAGTTAAGTTTTCAGGTACAGGGAAGAGTGGAAGAACAGAGTGTCAGAAAGCTCATGTTCTCTGAGAGGGTCAAAGAAGACCTATGGGTAGCAGCAAGCACAGGATCTTCAGAGGGCCTGTGCACACACCATGTTGGAAAGAGGGAAATAAGTTTGGATTGGTTGTTCTCCAGCCAGGTTGGAGGGCTTCATAGATCATGCAGTTTATACTTGAGGAGGAAGAGGACAGAAAATTCACTACACGATGCTGAGTAGAAGACTAACATAGGAAGAACATGGCCATGGTGTTTGAGTACTTTGATGGTCATCAAACAGGCCCCTTGAAGATCTGCTAAAGGCATAGGGATTATTTGTGAGAACCAATTAGATACAGGAATAATTTCACAAACTAGAAATAGGAGTATGGAATTCAGAAGAAAATTCAGGCCTAAACGTGCAAAACTAGAAACTAACATCTTCATTTTCACTTGTTATTTTGGTGTACTTTTGTGCCTCATTCATCCTACAAGGGATATTTTATCTACAATAGAACAAATGTGAAATTAAATTAATGAGGAAATTGTAGCAATGAAAATTTGGGAACCAACTAGAATAATGCTAAAGCCTAGAGAGGCGTGAAGTTATTCAAGGGGGAAGTGCAAAGCACGGCGAGTCGAGTGAGCACTTCTGGTTTGGAGGTTAATTCAAGAATTCATACATTTATTCAACTCTGTCTATGGGGTCCCTACTATGTGCCAAGGACATAATGGGGATATACATGGTTCCTTTCCTCCCAGAAGTCACAGTCTTACAGGAGAGAGAGAGGCATAAGCAAACATTGTGGGGGTGGAGGTGCTTATAGTCATACATTCAAGGTTTAGAGATATAAGGGTGATCAAGGCCAACTAGGACTTAGGAAGCAGATATGAGATTAAGGAGAGAGTCCATAAAAATGAAAGAGAACGTGAAATGTGAAAGACACATCAAAGTGCTGGGAACCTTGTGTGGAAGCCAGGAAATCAGAATGGTAGGGTAATAGTTATTTCAGGTAAAATAATAGCCAAATGGTAGGATTACAAAGAAAACATAGGCCATAGAAGGACAGGATGTAAGTCGCCAAGCAAGAAGATCATAGGTCAATAATTTGTTGAATGTATGGTTGAGACTGGAAGCATTGACTCAATTGCAAGGAAATTAAGTGGGGTCAACCTTGAAAATGAAAGCAGTTTGACCTCACCTACAACCCTATGATTTATCTGCAAGGAAAATTAAACACCTTTGTAAAAGGAAACTTTTCTTACAAGGACCTGCTACCGTAAAGAAATAAAATAAACAGTCGATCTATTAATTTTATTAAAAAGCAAGCAAAGATTCCTTAAGCGGTTGAGTGGGGTTTTTAGATGAAATATTTACATTGTACTCCATTGTTTCCAACATTATCTTATCTAACTTATTTAGGAATTATTTTTTGCTATGATACAAATATTTCCTATCAAACTGCCAATCTTCAGCACAGAAATGCATTAATTCACAAAGCACTTTCAGAATTATTTAAATCTCCCACTAGCAAAGTAGACATGTTTATGCGCCCATGACCTTCTGTGGGGAATCATATACCAGATTAATTCCTGAACACTGTGACTTAAGAAGCTAAAGTTCTAATCAGAGAATACTTGGTGTAAACAATTTAAGAGGAATAACATAGGAATTCTTTTTGCCACTGTACTAATTTTAATTCTTCACTAATGTTCAAGCAACTTATCATGTTCAAAATGACGACATGAAAGTCACCCTTCTTCATAAAGTGACCCATTTCCAGTTATTTTCTATATACCTCAAAGTACCATGGCTCTGACTTTGACAGAGCATTGCACTCAGAACATCTTAGGAAAATTCTAGTTTTAAGAAACTTCCAGAGAAGAAATTTTATAGTCTGTGAGGATTATTTCTGTATTTAACAGTATTCATTGTCAGAAAAAATGTCCTTATAGTGAACCTAATTTACAGAGTTGCAAACTTTTTATTTTTTTATGTTAGAAAAAGAGCACATGAGCAGGAAAGAGCACATGAGCAGGGGAGAGTGGCGGGGCAGGGAGGAGAGAGAGAGAGAAAGAGAGAATGTTAAGCAGTGTCTAAGGTCAGGGTGGAGCCCAACATGGGGCTTGATCCTACTACCCTGGGATCATGAATCGAGCCACAATCAAGAATCAGATGCTCAACCTCCTGAGCCACTCAGGTGCCTCTAAATTTGCCATTTTAAAGTCATTCCTTCTTTTGATGAATTCAGTGGAAATAAAGAACATTTTGTATATCCATAAGCTATTATTTCTTGAGCACTTACTTTGTGACACACACTGTGATAAAAGCTTTACACACTAACTCACTTCATCTTCATACCATGATTAAAAGGTAAGTATTCTCATGGTCTCCATTTCAGAGAATAAACTGAAGCAGAGGTGAAATCTTGTTCAGGATCTCACAACTAGTAAGTGACAGAGCTGGGATGAAGTGGAGGTCCTTCCCGTTCCTTTTTTTTTTTTAATCTTTATTTATTTTTAAAAGAGAAAGAGACAGAGTGCAAGTGGGGGAGGAACAGAAAGAGAGGGAGACACAGTATCTAAAGCAGGCTCCAGGTTCTGAACTGTCAGCACAGAGTCTGACGAGGGGCTCAAACCCATGAACTGTGAGTGCATGACCTGAGCCTAAGTCGTACACTTAACCGACTGAGCCACCCAGGTGCACCCCTGTTCTTTTATTACGAGGACCTTAACTACTTCCCAAGACTGCTCTCTCAGCATTCTAGATAACTCTAATCATTTACTTGATTTTCTGAACTGTATAATCATCTCAACTCTATTCTAAAGCCTCTCAAAGTTTTCCAAACCTACATTTCCAGTAAACACAAATTAAACTTCCTAATAAGGAACCCTCTCACTGTTTCCAAATCTATTTCACCAGGAAACACAGATTAAACTTCCTAATAGATCGTTTTGTGGATCTTAATTTCTAGATTTCCTGCTTTAGAATCTTAATTGCATTAATTTCTTAGTAACAGTGTTCTGTTATTGAATCATGGCTAATAAGCCAACACAGTGCCTAGACCATTTCCAAGAACACAACTAATACTGGAATCCTTGCTCATGGATATAGCTAATATAATTGCTATTTTATATTTACTAGGTTTTTTTTAAAAATAGAATTGAATATTATGTTCATATGTATAAGTGTGCTACAATCATCTTAGAGTAAGACCCAGAATAGTTTCTTCTCCCCCAAATAAGCCAGATTGAATAGAGTATAATTATTTGAATTTTTTAAGACACACATACATTAGAATGAATGTGAATTACAAAACAAGAAGAAAAAAAGAGGATTGACAATCCATCAACTAAATATCTCTCACTTTAAATGACTAAACACAAAATTAATTATCTTTTTAAACTACACTTCATTTTATACTTAATTGACTTTTTCATTAGACCATCTGGAACAATTTGGCTTCTGATCTAAAGCTCCTGCACCTTAGTTCATAACTGGATGTATGTTCCATCACATGCATTCTGAATACATCAATATCTCTAATTTTTACTCCCTCTCTCACATATACTTTGCTGTCAAAAATACAATAAAATATAGGTAGTAATTATGATACCCATGAATATAATAATAAATTTCTCTTATGAGGAATTTTGGCTCGCCTTCAAACAATCTTTTATCAATGTGGCAATTGAAACATCAGATGTAACTTTAAAGTCAGCTTTCTACGCAAATTTTTATCAATTCAAAGTTTAGCCAATGGTCTTTACTTCAAAGAAAGGCATATACTTCAGTAAAAGAAGGAGAGAGGGGCGCCTGGGTGGCTCAGTCGGTTGAGGGTCCGACTTCAGCTCAGGTCATGATCTCACAGCTTGTGAGTTCAAGCCCTGCGTTGGGCTCTATGCTGACAGCTCGGAGCCTGGAGCCTGCTTCAGATTCTGTGCCTCCCTCTCTCTCTGCCCCAACCCATTCAAATTCTGTCTCTGTCTCTCTCAAAAATAAATAAACATTAAAAAAAAATAAAAAAAAAAGGAGAGAGACCTTTACAAGAGTGATCTTGTGATCTTCCTCATACATCCTCACTCACAAAAGCCCTCTTTAACCTCCCCCTGCACACCAGTCCAATTTCAGGGCAAGAAGGAAAGTATCAGTGTGTAAAGATTTGCTAATTATTCCAAGGGACAACAAACAAGGAAGAAAAAGTTTCTAGAACAATGTCACTGTAAAGATGCTGAATATCCTCCAGAACTGTCAAATTTCTTCTATAAAACAAATAAAAGCTTTATTACTCTGCTGACAGAAATTTCAGCCAGTGCTTAAATTAGTATTTATACTGATTCTTTTGTCTTTCTCTTTCAACTTTGTGTACTAAAACAAAAACATTCAAATTCCATATATATATATATATATATATATATATATATATACACACACACACACACACACACACACATCCATATTTTGTAATCAAAAGACAGATACTGTATGTATCTGTATGTCTGTAATCAAAAGACAGATACATATACTCATATGTGGATCCTGAGAAACTTAACAGAAGACCATGGGGGAGTGGAATGGAAAAAAAAAAAAAAGTTAGAGATGGAGGGAGCCAAATCATGAGAGACTCTTAAAAACAGAATAAACGGAGGGTTGATGGGGGTGGGAGAGAGAGGAAAGTGGGTGATAGGCATTGAGGAGGGCACCTGTTGGGATGAGCACTGGGTGTTGTATGGAAACCAATTTGGCAATACATTATATTTAATATAAAAAATTCAGTATATATATATAGCATATATATCCATAAAATCCAACCTATGAGATATATGTATCTCATAGGTTGGATTTTGTAGATGTTTTCCCTTTGTCCCTATACAAAAATGGAAATTGTTCAAACCCAAAGTTCTAATTTAGAAAATACATTTACCATTCTTAAATGGTAGTTATAATAAGAATGGTAAGATGCTAGAAAACCACACTTAAGCAGCCTTCTGGTAAGTTGGCCTTCTTATTCAAGTTTAGTCAGGGCATTAGGAAAATATAAGCTACTTAGTTTCTAGTTTTCAGTCTCTGAGCTTGTTTATTCAACTCACAGAAACACAGAATCATAGAATTTTAATGTTGGAAGGGACCAGGGAAACTATCTAGTCTAAACTCTTTATTCTATACATAAGAAAGCTGAGATTCTTCTTTTTACATGCACCCATCCAAAATTAAAAGTACAAGCCAATTCAATATTTAATTCACAGAAACTTCTATTCCATGTGTCTTACAGTAAAACTGCATTGTGCCCCTCTTGTGATTTTGCCACTACTGAACTCACACTGGCCTTTAAGAACCTCTGACTCATGCCTAGTGAGAAATGATAGTGCCAAAATCAATCAGACTCAAAACATCTTTGAAGTAAGGTCTATAGCTTACCTATAGATATCTTACCTATATCATACAGTAGGTGGTTTTTTTTAATGTGTTGATTGCTTGAATGAATGTATGATTGCTCTGAATATTAGTGTAGCAAAATTACCACAAGAAGACGTAAAACATGAGAATCCCTCCTGGGCTAGTTTACACTATTTAGTTGAGCTCTGGGTGTTTATCAGCACTTGGACTCATAGTGGTTTGTCATCACAGCATTTTACCTGAAGTTCTCACAAGAATAGGTACCACCCTTACAGCTTTCTATTCTTAAGGCTCTAAAAGTGTATTGGAAACAGTCCAATAGCAGCATGCCTGAAAGAAAACCTGCCATTAACTAAAGAAATGTCTAACCTGCATAACCATTTGGACACTCCTCCTTCTCTTTCCACTTTAATTTAAGCTTATTTTACCACAATCATACGGTCATTTAAACTAAATGCTGCTGTTTGGAATCCAAACAAGCATGAAAATTTGCTCTATTCCTACGTGCTCCCAGTCCTTCTTCAATTTCCTTAGTTCCAATGAAGTTTTAGAAATTCAAACATCGTACCATCTAGATGGTCCACGTAGCAGTATACGTCGTAAGTTTCATGAGGCGAACGGAATCCATAGGTCCTGACTCCTTCCTTCCCCATCATATCTCCGTAACAGCCTTCCCGGGGAGCCCGGATGGGATATCTGGGGAAATAAAAGACTAGTAAGAAGTACTTTATTCTTACTCTCAAATTAATGAATTACAGCTTGTGGCCCCTAGACCTCTCACCTGACGGTCTGATCAGACAGCCAACCTGCATCACACTGTTCAAATCCATCTTCATAGGCGGCATGGAGCTGCTCTGGGGTTGCTATGACTGCCCCAATATCCACACAAGCCTTCTGTGCAGTCTCAAAATTCAGAGTATACCTGCTTGTCGCCGCTCTGTAGTGAAACACAACCCCTGCAAAGAGAGCCACAAGCAATTACTGGCATGTTCAAATATCCCACCATAATTTGCAAAGTTTCTCACTGATGTAATACATCAAATTAATTGCTCCCATGGTAATAACACCATGGTGATACTTTATTTTCATTTTATGTGGCATTACATAAAGTTATGGTGATGTGAGGAGCCCCAGAAATGCCGTTCACCCAGGTGTCCCATTGTGCTCCATTAGAAAGTTTCTTAACCAGGAATTTTCTATTCTCATGTCAACAATCTAAGAAAAAGATTTAGGCCACTAAAATTCCAAGGGGTGGACAGCTTCTCCAATTACAGGTAGTATTCACATTATCACGGGAACACTGGACAACTAAACAGAGTAGGTCCTGCAGGAGATACAAAGAGTTAAGGGGGCCATGAGGTCAACTTGCCCTATTTTACCCAGGCCCAAATGAATAGAAGCACATGGAACATTCACTAACCCCGCTTCCTCCAAACATAAAACATTGAGATATTTACTTCCAGAAACAATGTACTAAGAAGAAAAAGACAATGGACTATGTATGAGTGAGAAGGTTTGTTCCAATTACTAATTTGTTCCTTAATCATATACTGAGTTAATCTCCACCCCCCCACAATAAAGTGTACCTAACATTGCTTATGTTACCTGATATGAAAGTCAAATTAGGCAAAAGTTTTAAAAATGTTGTATAGGCTACTAACTCCCACCCACTGCTTATCATATTCACCATCTGACTAGCATAACTGAGGGTTTCCACTAAGACAAATAAAATGTACGATTTTTATCCCAAAGAAGGCTTGAAGTAAAGTTACCCAGATTCCTCTGAGTTGAAGCCAGGCATCTTGGTACTTGCCTCCAACTCCACTTTGCTGTATGTTAGGAGTTGCATAGTCTAGTGGTTCTAGAGCTGTTCTCCAGGGCTCAAGGAATTGTCAGAGGGCTGAGGGAAGAGTAACTGGGTGGGGATGAGGGTGGGGGTAGGAGTGAGGTTTTGGTCTTCTCCTCTTACTTCAACAAGAGCATCTCCATCTTTAATTGCACTAAATGTGGTGACTCGCTTCTGTAAGACTGCAAAGTGAATCAAGGTAAGGGGCCTGGGAAGTCACTAGAAAATAAAAGTTGGGGCAACTGGGTCTTATGGATGAGATTTTATTAGAGGTCAAATTGCCTAAGACCACTTTTTTTGTTATGCAGAATGAACTTTGGTTTCCAAGATATCTTCCACTGTCTTTTTATTCCTAGTAATTCCCTTGGGTTGACAACAGTCTATGTCCCACAGTCTGACTTCTAGTTATAAGACTGTCTTCCATATGCCCATCCTTAAAATGTCTCCTTCTTGCAAGACAGGTTATGTGCCAATAAAGTAAATACAGGGGAACAGACTAGCCATGTCATAGATGAGCACATCTGATAAGTGTCAACACAAAAAGACCTGCACAGGCACCGAGTAGATGCAATGACAACTAACATTCATTTTCCCATTTCTGACAGTGCAATGAAAAATTCATCAAATGCCTTTCCAAAAATTTGTACCTTTATAGAAATACTCTAAAATCGCCAGGAAGTGTGTATCATACTATCTGGTAAGTATGAGATAGTTTATAGTGATCTCTAAGGCTTAAGCAAGAATTTGAATGGTTTTAAATTAGTCTTATGTCGATCAAAGCTTCCAACAGTCCTCTTGATAATTAAAAATCTTCCATGTGCACTGAAGACTGTAAGGGGGCACAAAGGGGCCTCCAAGAGCAGGGCAGGGAATATCAGTTGGTATAAGTATCTGCAGTTGTTGGGATAATTTGAAGACCTCATGGGGCTAAGGAGATTAAGTGGAGGATTTTCATTGTTTCGCAGGGGCAAGGGGAAAATCCATCGCTAATTCTTTAATGGTGAAATTAGTAAGAAGTTGTTAAATTCCTTTAGAGATTTTAAAAATATATATAAATTTATACATAGTGTGCATATACCACTACTATATATTTATAATTTATTAATAATCTATTTATATAAGATATAAATATAATACACAAACACACACACAGATTAAAAAAAATATCAGTACAGCAAAACAATCCTAGGCTAACTAAAATAAATAATAAAAAGGTCAAAAGACTGAAGAGCCCAGGATATTTAGTGGATGCCTGCACAACGTAAAAATAGATTGACAGGAGACAGTAACAGAATCTGAACATAAAAGAATGTACAGTAAATTAATTCTCTGCATCTGAAATTCAAAGTATTTCCTTTTGGCTACAGAAGAAAGTTTTAATAAAACCCTCTGTATATATTTCTGAAAGGTAAATATTTTATAGGAAAATGGAGGGATGGAAGAAAAATCTGTTCTATCATGTCTGGGTATTAGAATCTTGCTTAAAGCTTGCCAAAATATTCTGTTTCCAAGAGCTATGGTATTATGTGTGTACCCAATTAAAGCAATTTTTCTTTGCTTTGTCTCCTAACTTAAATTCAAATGACATACAAACCACCACTGAAAGAGGGCTAAAATCAAAATGCCTCACTGCAAGCCTTAATGTATAACAGTTAGTGTATTGACCTTTAAAACAAAAAATTCACCGAGTTTTATTTTGA
This sequence comes from Prionailurus bengalensis, assembly GCF_016509475.1. Taxonomy (NCBI): domain Eukaryota; kingdom Metazoa; phylum Chordata; class Mammalia; order Carnivora; family Felidae; genus Prionailurus; species Prionailurus bengalensis. The sequence goes on along the minus strand of NC_057343.1, from coordinate 147,517,263 downwards.
TCCAATGCAAATGTTTCTTAGGTCCTGGCCTTTCTAAGGCACTGTGACATGTACCATGATACTTATTAAATGCCCTATTTCTTCAATGTAAGTTAAGGTAGAATTTATATTTCTTAAAAAGAAACTCAAAGATTTTAATAATTATGCTAGGACAGTGAGAAAAAGGAGAAAAGGTGTGTGTGTATGTGTGTGTGTGTGTGTGTGTGTGCGCGCGCGCGCGTGTGTGTGTGCACATGTGTGTGTGCATACACACATGTCGTAAAAATTAAAATAAAATGTAGATCAGCCTTTGTGGTCTTAAAAAGTAATCACAGACAGGTAGGTCAAAGTAAGGAAATAATTAGTTCTTGAACTATTTATCATGTCTTGAGCTATTCATTAATTCCACTATACTGCACTTTCCTGAATCAGTGAAGGTGCTGTGCAAAATGTCACCTTCCTTGACCCTTAAAGAAATAACAGTTCATTTTTGGTGAAAGGCATGAACTGTTGAAATGACTGATGTTTCTTCCACTTGTCCAAACTCCGAACACCATTTACTTCAAGTACTGCTTCACAACACTTCTGAACCAGGTATCATGTCTTACAGATTTCGGAAGCCTTACCGTCCACTGCCAATGATACTGTGTCTTGTGTGTCTTCAATCCCGTACATGACATCGCAGCGGTAGAGGCCCGCGTCACTTGCGCGCAATTTGACCATGGTGAGCGAGGCATCCCCGACGACCTCGGAATGTGTAGGCACGGACACTCTCCCCTTATAGCCCTGACCAATCTTGATATTCCCATTTTGGGCTACAAGAACAGTAGTCTCCTTCAAATCTTTTCCACTCTTGTCCAATTCAATCTTAGACCATTTGATTCTGAGAAATTCGCTAGAGGTGTTGTAACTGGGTGGTAACGTAGGCATGGTTGAAAAATGACAAGGGAGATTGACTTTTCCAGAGAGGGAGCCCTTAACAGGTGGGCTTTTTTCCACTTTGACTAGGAGAAATTGAAAATACAAAATTAACATTCCTAAAAAACTCAACCAAGTCTATTAAATAAGTGAGTGGCTAAGAAACCCTTACAAGTGGTTTGGTTACTTTTTCAATAGGTGAGATAATTGGAATGAGTTTATATACAAAGGCTAGTATACAGTTTTAACAATGTTTCACAACAAAGATATGGCTTAAAAATGCTCATCTTTATGTACTAAAAATATAGCATTCATTTTAAAGTATTTGTAACTTAGAGTTCAATATGTACAAAATAAGTAATAGAATAAGGCATGTATAGCAAGGTAAGCAATTAAGAGCAAAAGGAGACTAGAATTGGTAATGTGGGTAAAAGATTGGACCAATGTTAGGAAGAGCAATTGAAAGAAGAATTTATGTCTACCTGTCAGAAGAGGAAAATCATTTAAGATAACTGCCACATTACCTTAGAGGAAATGAAAATAAAATTCAAAGAGGAAGTGAAAATTAAAATATATATATATTTCAGTAGACTGGAGCAGGAAGAAGTCTAACACTCATTTCGTTCAGGACCCTCATTTCGTTCAGCGTTTGAACCAAAGGCTTTCATCATAATAACAAATCCAGCTGCAATCACTTTGCAGTGAAACATTACCTCTTAATTATATCCTGTGTGTGGGGGTGGGGGGGTAGGATTTGGTCTGTTCACCTAACCCCCACCTAAAGTATTAATCTGCAGAATGTCTTTCTGTTTAAGCCCTTAAAATTTTAAGGAGAAAGAATACCTTGAGTGCAATTTAACAGTATCATATGCAAAATAAATGACATTTTATTCTTACAGGAATCCATAACCCTTTCCCACCACTTCCTCCCATTTTCCAGTCCTGACTAATTGGCTAGACAATGTGCTGGCAATAACGATAGATAGAAATTATGTTCATACACAAGCAATCCTACTTCATGAAAATATGATGAACAAGTTAAAAGTAGCCTCTAGCTGGAGTGAAATAATAATTCTTAACAAAATGATGTGTATGTAACACTTAGTGTGTTAGTAGTCAAGGTACTGGGAACATATATCTCAATACAGACATGTATCAGAAATGATATAGCTGTCAACATAGCACTGTGGATTCAGTTGAGGATAAGTCATTTTGAAAATTTCAGGAAGATATGGAGATACTATGCACTTTAAGAAAAAAATGCTCTTTATTGTTAAAGATTGAAATTTAACTTCTTAAAGGCTGGACTATAAAATCTCTCATATGATACAAATAAATCTAAAATAACCAATACAGTATTATATTTACTGTATTTATGATAGAAATCAGTCATATATTTCTAATTTATAGTGGTCATAGCTGTCATACATTTCTTTATCATCTTACTAATCTATATATAACTTGCCCCAAAACAGGATTTAAGGCACTTAACAAAATTAAATAAAAATACACTATTAGCTGCACTAAGTTAGTCTTTTAAATGTTACTAAGATCGTAATCACCTTTAAATACAGTATCAAGGGAATAATTCCATTCTATTAAATTCTTGGCTTATAAAATAAATTGTCTTACTTAAAGCTCACCGTCAGAGTGAAACTAGTCCAATCCCTTACTAAGGATGCTCCACTGTGAGGAAGTGACATTTAAGATCCTAGCTGCCTGCTGACAGACCTGGGCCAGAACACAAGTCTCCTCACAACTAATCAAGGAATCTTTCAACTTTGGTACTTATTGGGTTCTTCCTCTGTCCCTAAATTAGTGTTAGTTCCTTTGCAGAGTCTACACCCACTCTATTTCCATCTCATCCTATTTCTTTAATTGTTATCTGCACGGACAGCAGTTAGCAACTTGATCTTTTAAATAAATCTATAAAGTCCACAGGGGACTCCTTACCTGATTTATAATCCCTTGATTTGGCCCCCATTAGGAAGATGATGACAACACAAAGGTTGTTTGTTTGTTTGTTTGTTTGTTTGTTTTTTGCCAGCAATAGGAGTTCTGAGAAGGAAAGGGCTAAGTATTCTATGATCTAAAAATCTCCATTTACGGTATGTTCTAGGAAAGCTCATTTCCTTCCTAAAGAATTATTTAGATGATTAACATTACCACAAAGTATTGGTTTTTTAATGGAAAAAAAAACAGCTTTACCATCAACCTCAATTATGATATAAATTATGAGATTCTTTATCATCTCCTTAAAAACGAGTTTAAGATAAGTGACATCCAATTCCTTAATATTTATTACTAAACTATCATTCTTTTCACAATTTTAGATGTGTAGAGGCACATATGAGATGGAATCCAATGTATCCAACTGGAAGGTTTCTAAAACTCCAAGTATTGCTCAGTAACTGTGCTGTTATGTAAAAATATATTGGAACAAAATGATCTCAAAAGGCAAATTACCCAAGGGTTATTGACTGTTCTAGATGTTTACAGATACAAGGAAATCAAAAGCTTTGTTCAGATATAAATATATATTCATGTAGAATCTAGTCTTAACAACAGGATTAACAAAAAGCTGTGTGGTCAAGTCTTTTGTGTATAAAATCTTGAGTCTTAATGCACTGGGTCATAAGAACTAAGCTCACTAAATCTAAATATTTTAAGGAAGAAACTAAGTAGTTCAGAGAATAATGTTTACAGAGTATACATTTTTTTTTAATGCTACCTGTAAGAACTTGTCTGAAACTGTGAACAATGCAAGTAGTAAAAAACGAAAATTAACACAAAGTTCACTATTCCCACCACATGGTTTGTGGTCTATATGAGTAGCGTAAGGGAGAAATCTCTAAATAACGAATGATCAATTGCCTTTCATTCTCTGTCGGTAAATTCTGTGGAGAAGAATGACATAAATTCCATCTATACAATTTGATCACACGCACACACACACACACACACACACACACACACACACCTTGGCCAAATAAATGTCAGATTGAGAATATGAGAATTTACTACTCTCTAGGGTGATAAATTTCACTCTGTTGTTCATTCATTTGCTCATGACTGTGCAGAACTCATTTATTAATAGTAGAGGAATATCCAAATAACTTAGGTAAGCACTAGATAATCAATAAAATAGGTATTGTTAAAGCACAGAACGCTTCATGCATTAAAATAAAGCCAATAACCAGTGGACAAGGTGTTCATTAATGTTAGTTATTGACCTTTTGAGTGCCTAGGAATAAACAGAGAAAAGCTTAAGATGAAAACACTTGTGTTAACTCCTAACAAGTTATTGCTGTGTATCCTACTATAAACTGGCAAATTTGTTTTATTTGGATCTTACGTTTTCAACTTTTGGGCCTCATATGAAAAAATTAAATTCTTCTGAAATTAGTCCCAACTAATTATATCTCTTAATCATGATCACAGATTTACAAAGAACTTGATTCTTGGAATAAAGTGTAATATAGTGGTTCATAGCATGGATTATGGAGCCCGCCTGCCTGGGTTCAACTCCAGGCTCTGTAACTAAACAGCTATATAATCTTCTACATTAGGTAGGCCTCCAAACCTTGTGGTAGTGCAGTTTCTTCATCTGCCAAATGGGGGGAATAGAAGCATCTGCCTCATTGGAGAGTTAAGATTCAATAAATTAACTATGTAAAATACAGAAGACCTGCCATGTAGAAATTATTCAATATTGTTAGCTATTATTACTGTTATAAAATACTGTCGAGGAGCTATATCATAAGTGCTTTTGGTTTTTTCCCCATTGTTTATGTGAGTGCTTTCTTTGCCTTAAGCAGAAAGTCTAAACTCTGTTTTAAGTGTCCCTCAAGTTTCTCTCATTGTTTTCTCCCCTTCTGTTACTACCCATCTAAACCAACTCTCTTTTCTGTATTTCCTTTTTGTGTTCTCCCTTGTTACTGGGTGCTGTTGTCCTTCCCTGTCTGTGACCTTCACCTGTATTTCCTGACCGCACTGAAGGAAATAGCGCTTGGGCTGTTAACAGATTGGTGGAGCCTAAACTCCGACAGCCATCTTGGTCATTCATATCTCAGTTTAAATGTTACTTTCTCAAAGAGGCCGTCCCACCTTCCCCCTACTCAGGCACTTCTTTATCATATCACTAAGCTTTATTTTCATCAATCTGAAAATACCTGGGTTATGAGTTTATTTGTTGCCTATATCATATAACTAGGAGATTAAGTTTAATGAAATAGAGAAAGAAGAAAAGAAGAGAACAGAAAAGGAAGGGAAAGAGGGAAAGAAGGAAAGGAAAGGAAAGGAAAGGAAAGGAAAGGAAAGGAAAGGAAAGGAAAGGAAAAGAAAGGAAAAGAAAGGAAAAGAAAGGAAAAGAAAGGAACACAAAGGAAAAGAAAGGAAAAGAAAGGAAAAGAAAGGAAAGGAAAGGAAAAGGTAATATATGTGGAGGGTAAAATCCTGGCTGTAAGCCTGCTCTTTATCTTTTTGACTCTTCTCACACTCTAGCCTCCTGGGGGTTTGATAGTCTTTCTTTATAGGAAAGGCTTTGAGTAGATTGAAGATGACAGATTTTAAAAAATACGTATATATGAGCACTTTTGCAATCTGAAAGTAATCTGGGAATTTATTGAAAACCCACTTGCTTCTTTAGCATCCTGTTCATTGTTTTATTTTATTTAAAACCATTTATTAAATGAAAAATAATATTATTTCAGCTGAAAGTGTTCAGCACTATAAATCACTAAATAGATCAAAAACTAATTCTTTATTCTATTGACTCCATATGGCCATTCTGTGCTCTAGCACTTAAATTTTTATTTCACTAAACACCAAAAAAACTTAAACCACACTCACCTTTATGTAGTGCATGGGTTGCTATTAAGGTAGAGCACATCCATAAGATGCTCTTTATATTGATCAACATCTTGTCCTGGAAATGAAGAAAAACACAAAGGAAATCATAAGCATTCAGGTTTGTGGTGGGCCATAAGTCAACATGCTATTTTGTGCATTGTATATAGTAAGAGTACAAGGTACAGCTCCTCTTAGAGTGTAGAAACAAGAGAGAATTCGTAATAGGAAAAGTCATCCCAACACTTTAATTATTAGTTCGACTCTCACCCAATGCAGTAGTTACCAAAATAATCCCAAAATCCAGTTTGGGAACATATAACAATATGGATGTGTGGGACAACCGCAACCCGGTGGGCTGGAGAAAGAACAATAAAGACCACAGCCGAAGTAACTAGTGGCTAGGAATGGGCACAAAGAGGGAGAGGTGACCACAATGTCTATTTAGAAACAGGAAGCTGGTCACAGATGGAGCAAAAGAAGATGGGGAACCAATAGGGAGAGATGTTGAAAGAAAAGGATTCATATCAAATGTGAGGTGGGAAAGAACATGGTGGTGGCTCATGTACATGCTATCAAAACAGGCAATAAGGACTTCAGCAGGCTTTTTAAAGCACAGACTCAATTTAGTTTCTAGGAGGCTGAACAAACAAAACAAATGTATTATAAGGAGCTGTTAATTACAAAAAGACCAGGGCTTGCCATGAGTTTTAAAGCAGTTCCAACAGTTCTAAAGTCTGAAGGGTGAAAAAAAATAAAGAAAACACTCTGTTCTGAGAGTCAAGAAACCCTGCCCTGGCTTTGCCATTAATTTATTGTGAGGCTTTGGGGAAGACATTTAACAGTCTGGGTCTCAGAATGGTCCCTTCCAGCTTGAATTTCTATGGAGCTGTAATTATGAGGCGGCTAAGTACCAGTGTTGGGGACCATCTGGAAAGCAAAGAGCCAATCTCAAAAGAACTGCAGATTACTTGATCCCCAGGGTTCTTCCCTCCTTAGCTGCATTTAGAACGATTCTATAACAGGCACTCTTGGTTGGGTACTCAGTAGCCATTCTTCTTTCTCCTTTCCAACAATACTCTGATTCCATTCTAGTATCTATCCTCTTTTACACAGCCATACACTTTAGAGGAGCCTGGGTCAAACCCAGCCAAAGGGAATGATGCTGATTATCCTAAGTCAGTCACCCTGCTCCCATTCATTTTGCCAACGATTGGTTTTGGAATGAGTACATGATACAGTTTTTAACTAATGAGATGTGAGGGGATCTCAGCAGGATAGACGGGATGCTCCTGGGAAAGGTATATTCACCTTAAGAACAGGAAAAAAAGAAAGAGGTGGTTGCTTTTCTTCAGGGAATACTGTCACAATAGGTTACTTCTTCTCAAACTGGTGTAGCCTTCTTGTGTCCATGAGTGTATAAGATAGCCTCTGGCGACAAAGCTGAGAAAGAATCAAGACAGCTAGGTCTTAAGCCCTCAAACATTAGGCCAGAGTAAGATGTCTCTTTGAACTTCTTTTTAAACGAAATAAATTCCTTTATTACATAAACCTAATAAAATCGGAGATTTTTGTTACTTGTAGCTGAAGGCATCATAACACATTTGAAATAATGTCCTAAATAACTTCCTAATATCCTCCTTAGAACATATATAAATTCAATATGAATTAGGAAACCTAGACTGAAAAGACGTAAATGCTGTAAAATCCAAGTCCAATTTGAGTTCAAGTTTAATTTCATAATTATGACAGTTACTCCCTTTTCCTTGCTATTCATTTCCCTTTAATTGTTTTATTTTATATATTGTGAAATAAGCATTGGAACCTCTCTATAACAAAATCCTAAAGAGCATCTTTTAAACCTAATAATTATATATATATATATTTTTTTCCCATCTATATAGGCTATTTGACAACTCACAATGAAAAGCATACAGTTGATAATCCTTGCTACAGATGATTAATCTTGATAATTAAGTTTATTATTTATCATATAATTAATGGAATATGTAGTAGACACTATTAAACACTAACTGCAAAATTTAGTTTCTACATTTCCATAGTTCTTATAAGCTACCATAGCAAGCAGAAAGTATTCACTTGTGTTTCAATGCTATTACAGTATTTCAGAAAAAAATAAAAATATCACTTCCACATATTCTATAGTTTAAAGCTGCAAAAGTGAAATTTTAGGTTGTATATTAAAATCTATTATGGGGCGCCTGGGTGGCTCAGTCAGTTAAGTGTCCGACTTCAGCTCAGGTCATGATCTCGCGGTCCATGAGTTCGAGCCCCGCATCGGGCTCTGTGCTGACAGCTCAGAGCCTGGAGCCTGCTTCAGATTCTGTGTCTCCCTGTCTCTCTGACCCTCCCCCATTCATGCTCTGTCTCTCTCTGTCTCAAAAATAAATAAACTTTAAAAAAATCTATTAAAGAAAATGAATTCCATAAGTATTAACTGAATTTAAGAAACATTTTTATAAAAATAAATAATTTCCTATCATCATGAAAGAAAAAAATTGAGAACATTTTTTTCTTTCATGATGGTAGGAAATTATTTATTCAGGAAATTATTTATTTTTTCAGGAAACTTTTATTTTATAATCATAATGTTAAAAGTCTGGTTTCCATTTTCAAACAACCCTGAATTCAAGTTCTGAATCCTCTACTAATACTCTGTGATTTGGGATAAGTGACTAACTCTCTTATTTTCAGTAACTTCTTAATTATGAAAAGTAGTACTTAACTGTTGGAGTGAACGTGAGGATTGATAAAATAATGCATATGAAATATAGGTCAGTGATACAGTGTATTCAGTACTCAATATTTCTTATTAAAATTATTGATTCAGGTTTTCTATAGATGTTCTCTTTCTGTGTTCATATCACTAATAGTAAAAAGAAAAGTATTTGAACCTGTTGGATATGAAAATTATAATCTAGGTTACCATTATAGAAGCAGTGTATAACTTTATGCTTACAATAAGTTGCCATATAACTTATTGCTATATGCTTTAAGTTATTACTTGTAAACTAACATGTTTTATCTCCTCTGTAGAACAGCTGTCTCTGTAGAACAGACCTAGTATCACGTTCAACTTGCTAATTACCACAATATTCCACAGTGCCAGGTTCAGAGTAGATGCTTGAGAAAGGTTTATGGGCCAAATGCATGACCAATGCCTCTATTTACCAGTTCTGAAACACACTTTGAAGAGAAGTGCCAACAATCTCTTAAGAATGTGGGCATGTAGGGTAATTAACACCTGAAATGTATTTAAACCAGTCCAGTTGAATGTGTACCATGACACAAAAATATCTGATGTTTGTCAATATTTGGAGTGTCAGATCTCCTAACAAAATCAGGCAAGGCGTGGCCTTGACCCAGGGATGGGTCTTTTGCATCCTAATTTTGTAAGACCAATACTCCAAGTCTAACGTTTTGTGCCATCCTTCACCCTTATAAAAGTGCCCTTTTTTAAGGGAGGGAGGAAAATGGTCTTTCATCTACAGAACAAATGTACTCATTGCTTGCCTTAAAATTGCCCCAAGACAAATCTAGGGAAGGAAGCCAGTGCATTAAAAATACAAGGGAGAAATCAGTCATGTTAGAAATATATTTGTATAAATAGGTTTCAATAAATTCCCAGCATTTAAAAATTGGAGTTTTCACAATAAGTCTCAGATCTCTTTTGAAAAACCAGATCAAACAATTCTAGGTGCATATTCTTGCTGGCCAATAATCAGCACTAGGCAAGGAGCAGCCTCTCACCTTGGCTTCATGAACTCAAGGTTATCACTGGCCCCACTTGGTTTCTCATGCATTTCTACTCCATGCCTGTTCCCTGTAAGCACCTGAGCTTGCAACACTTGATTTAAAGAATGGCCATTTATCTCTTTAGTAAATATCTCAGAGTGCTTTTACTGACCTTAATTGCCTTAGAACTATATTTCTGTGGCCTCTTCCTGGGACTCTATGGGCATTCATTCCATTTCTCTAATTTTCTTAAGGCTATGTCCATGTTCACGGTTATTAAGGCACACTGTTTACCTTCTGCATTTGATGTTGCTAAATAAGAAAAACTTTTAAAACTTTACTTTTCTTTTTTTTTTTTTTTTTTTTTTTAGCACCTCTCCAACACCCACTTCTATTCTTTTGCTCTTCGGTGTCTGTCTTGTAAGCATAATCTGCTAGTGATAACAAGTCTATCTGCAAAGAAAGACCTGAGAGATATGAAAGCCAGTGCCTATATTTAGCCTTCACTCCACTGTAGTCAATGAGAAGAGGAGAAAGTCACTGAACAATCAAGGCACAGCTGACTGAGGCTGTTTAATTGCCTGGGAGAACACAAGAGACAAGGTCAATGGGACTCCTACCATGAGACATGTCTTGCAGACAGGGTAAGAGCCATGCCCAGGATGGGCTGCCTTGAAGAAAGATAGCCAAGATGTTTAATATTCTCCCTTAATCTTGTGGAAGATCTGGTGAGCAAAGGGTGACTTAGGGACACAGACTTCTTGCCTTCTAGTCTTCAAATTAGTAAACCTAGACAACCAATTGTCCAGGACATCTCAACCACAAGGTGGATATAATGAGTACTACCTATCATATTGCTCCTGGGTGATTTCTCACAGGAGGAATCACTGTAATGCAGAGAAAAATCTCATGGTTAAATAAGAAATCTTGTTTAACTCTGAACTTACTTCAGAGGAGCAATGGCCCCATGTGAATTTATCATTAACCTCCAATTGGATTCCTGAAGCTGGACTTAACTAAGCTTTTTCATGTCATTGCCCCTTAGTGGTGCTCTTTTCTCTGCCTAACTCCTTCCTCATTACTCTAAAACACTGCACTCTCTGTTCCCTTTCCCATGCTCTATTTTCACCAAAGCACATAGATGATGAGCCTTATGAGGAGCCTTTACAGTGTTTCCAAATTTTTGTATTAAACAATGCTGCAAAGGTTGTCCTTGTCCATTCATCTTGGGTGATATTTGTACCAATATCTATATGGCAATATCTAGAGTAAAAATTGCTGGGTCAAAGAGTATATGCAGTTTAAAATTTTTCTGATAGCTATTACCAAATTATTTGGTAAAGAAGATGGACCTATTCATATCACCACAGTAGTATGTGAGAGATCCAATTTCCCTACAACCTGGCCAAAACAAATTTTTATCAAACGTTTTAAATCTTTACTGCTGTGGTTGAAAAAATAATGCAGCATATCATTTTTTAATTACTATTTCTTTAATTATGGATGAGGATGAGCAATTTCTCATATGACTAAAAACACATTTCTTCTTCTGCCAACTGCCTACATATCACATGTGACAGTTTTTAGATAGACTGTGGTCTTTCACTGATTTGTAAAAGTTCTTGTTACATCCAAAGAGTTATTAGCTCTTTGTCTATCTTATGTTGCTGATGTTTTCCAAATGTGTTATTTGTTTTTGTGTAAATAATTTGTTATTTACTCATACCTACCAGTCTGTTCTAGTACGGCTTCTGGATCTTTTCCTTTTTAAAAAAAATATTTTTTAAGCTTTCTTTATTATTTTGAGAGACACAAACACAGTGTGAGCGGGGGGAGGGGCAGAGAGAGAGAGAGAATCTCAAGCAGGCTATGCACTGTCAGCACAGAGCCCGACGTGGGGCTTGAACTCATGAAACCATGAGATCATGACCTGAGCTGAAACTGAGAGTCGGACGCTTAACTGACTGAACCACTTAAGTGCCCCTGGATCTTTACTTTTGCTTAAAACAGGTTTCTCTGTTTCTATTTTATTATTTTAAAAATCCTATAATTTCCTCGTTATTTTTTATTTATTTGTTTTTAACATTTATTTATTTTTTGAGAGACAGAGAGAGACAGAGGGTCAGCGGGGGAGGAGCAGAGAGAGAGGGAGTCACAGAATCCGAAGCAGACTCCAGGCTCTGAGCGGTCAGCACAGAGCCTGACCTGACCCATGGGGCGGGGCAGGGGGGCGGGGTGGGCAGTTGAAACCACAAACTATGAGATCATGACCTGAGCTCAAGTCCCACACTTAACCCACTGAGCCACCCAGGCACCCCACCTCTAGTTATTTTTTAAATGTCATTCTCTACATTTCATACGTGCTGTATCTTAACTTTATTTGAGGATAAGAAATGAGGTAGAGGTTGACTCTTACTCTGAATGGACCAATCAGTTGTTTCCAAACCATTTGTTGAATAATCTTTCTTATCCACTGAATTTCCATGTCCATTTTAGTATATTTCTGGACTCTGTCTCCTGTTCAGTGAAACTAGACAATTTTTAAAGCAAAATGCTCCTATCTAACTCACTTTATGGATTTAGTAGGAAATATGTCATTTGGGTAATGGTGTTTTTATTAAGATTATAGAATATATCAGTATGAGTCCCATGGATGTAATATATTAACACCACTTATTTGTATAGTTTTTCATTTGCCAAAGTTTCCCAGAGATAGTCACCCTTTTGATGTGTATAACTATATATCCATTTAATAGATTTTGATATCAAGCTTTGTGATTCCAAGTCAAGTGATCATTCTACCACACCACAGGTGATAGCAACTCAGTAATTTAAAAATAAAAAGATTACAGCTTACATATTATGTATGTGTTTATAATAAGCTATGTAATCTCATTTTTATAAACATAAACACCCCTTAGGGTGCCTGGGTGGCGCAGTCGGTTAAGCGTCCGACTTCAGCCAGGTCACGATATCGCGGTCCGCGAGTTCCAGCCCCGCGTCAGGCTCTGGGCTGATGGCTCAGAGCCTGGAGCCTGTTTCCGATTCTGTGTGTCCCTCTCTCTCTGCCCCTCCCCCGTTCATGCTCTGTCTCTCTCTGTCCCAAAAATAAAAAAAATAAAAAACATTGAAAAAAAAATTATAAAAAAAAAAACATAAACACCCCTTAAAATTCTTAGAAGAAGAAAGTAGGATATATAAAGAGTGGCAGAAATCAGGTAAATTTAAACATAGATCTGCATGTATGCCCTATTATAGACGACAGATCCATCCAGAGGAGTTTCAGGAAACATAACAGGCAAACACATTCAACAAAGATACTTTGCACTGACCAATGAAATACAACCACCCTGACACATTCAGGGATAAGAAGCCAGCAGTCAATATAAATCAACCAATCAATCAATCAATCAATAAAACCAAAAAACCTGGAGAATACATATAAATACAATGTAAATGCATAAATGTGTATGTGTGCATATGTGTAGTTTACTAAACCTAGGCTGTGAGAGGAAGCTAGCAAAAATTCAGTAATTATCTCTACTTCCCTTTGTTCTGATTCCCAATCAGAGGGAGTACCAGCCTTGTGTTTTCTGGTAGAGACCTATGCAACAATCAGCATGTTTTTTCAGACTACAGCAACTCACCCGCAACAATGAGTGTTTGTGAGTCCTAACTGGTTTCTCTAGGTGGGTGGTGAAATAATCGCCTAACTAAATTCACTCATTCTTCTCCTCAAAAGAACCATGTGTCTTGAGAAGTTGGCCTCAGTCACAGGGTAATATCCCATTTTAAATACAGTTTCCAGGGAGGTCTGTCCATGAATGAAGTCAACAAAAAGGCTTAAACTGCACTAGGAAAGAAGAGCTTGGTTATATGACTACTGGGAGACGGCCTTGGTGGATCTCTGTGCTCTCAAGCTCAATTAGTGACCAATTATCAACCACAAAGTACTTATAATAATAAGGTGAGGAAAGAGAGAACAAAGACTATATCTTTTAACATTAATCATATTCAGCCTTAAGTTAGCTTTTTAGGTCCTTTCAAACAGAATTTCCAAGCATGCAGATATAGGTATCTTAGAATATCAGAGACATTCCCCTCCAGTTTGTAAGCACAGAGAATTAGAGGAAACCTACATGTGTAAACATTTAAGTCTAGAGAGATTCTTTTCAAACTTCAGTTTTTTAAAGGAGGAAATACAATTTAGGAATAACTTTTAGTTTATCTACTATGAAAAACAAAACAAAATTTGAGTTCTGACATAAATCCTCAGATTGTCTTAATCTCATCCCTCTTCCCACCAACCATAAGATTAAGGACTGTGGACTTCCTGCTGGAGGAAGTCATTGCTCAATCACTTTGGAATCCATTGGAACCCTTTGCAGTATTAGTTGGGACAGGCATACACCATTGTGAAATATTCCTTTCTTTATTGAGGAATCAGCACTACAATTCAGTCCCTGAGACCTTCTGCTTGATAGGCTCTTACCTCCAAGCTACATATTCTCCAAACAGGGAACAGATTTTATCTCAGGAAACTAGTTGTTGCTTCCACTAATGGTTTCCCATTTTTATATTAAACTCACAACATCCTATTTTAGGACTTCACATGAATATTTGCATGATAGGTTTGGCACAGCTGTCAAGCAGTGCTTAAAATAATTTAGGTCACAGCTTTTAGAAGGAGTCAAAAAGAAAGGGAACGTGAATCAATTAGATATGAAAATTTGAGATCTCAGAGAGACTTAAAGTCCCGTTCTTCCGAGGCAAAGCGAGGAAGCAGGAGAGTTTAAAATGCAGCGTGTAAGTGGCAGCGTCTAGACTGTGCCCCATTCCCCCGGGGTTACTAGCTCAGTCGTTTCATAAATATGTGCTGAGTTCCCACTGTGGGCGGGACCGAGCTAAGGATCCTGATGCCCAGGGACCTGAGTTACACTTCCAGCCCCTTAATGTTTGCGCTCATTGGAATTCCATCAGTCCTGTAATTGACTAAAAATAGTCTTCAAACTGACTTGAACATATTTAAAAAGCCAATATATGGAGCACAAAATAAACTCATGTCATTTTTCTGCCAAAAAAAAAAAAAAGTCTGCTTGGAGTATATCTTTACTTTCTCCCTGTCAAAAGGCAAAAACTCCTCCTACCACTCCCAAGAAGCGAGAAAAATGTTTTTCAAACTGTTAATAAGAGTGTTTAGCACCTTCTGGACAGCAGTCGGGTAGCCTGTAACAGCAGCCAGCAGCCTCAGCGCCGGGTGCGAGACCACGGAGCTCACACCAGTGAGCCCCGCCCCGCCCCGCCTTTCCCCGCCCAGCCCCCGCCCCCGCCCCCACCCCCGCCCTCCGGAAAGAGCAAGGCCCCGCCCTTATTGGCCTCTAGGCGGGACCCGAGGCGCCCCGCCAGCCTCAGGCTGGGCGGACAGCCGGTTCCGCGCAGCAGTTGTCTCTGAGCCCAAGTCACACCCGTCTCGGGCCGAGAGCTGAAGTCCCAGCCCACGTGGCGGCGGCTCGTGAACTCCGGCGCATCGAGGAGCGCCCGGCGCGGTTCCTACCTCCGCGCCCGCTGAGAGAGTGGGGGTCGGCTGGCGGCCCCAACCCCTCTAAAGGGCTAGCTTCCTTCCATCCTGGCATGCCTCTTCAGTCGCGTTTGTTGTCGCGTATGGGACTTAAAATATATCTCAAAAGGAGACGCGAAATTCAGCCTCAAACCTCGAAACGTACCCTACCGGCCTTCTCCAGGCTGTTTGCATGCTTCATCCATATCTCTGTTCCTTTCTTACACTTCTTCCACCGTCCCCTTCTTCTTCCCATCCCTTCTCTTCTTTTTCCTCCCGGGGCACTTCTTCCCCCCAAATTCCACGTTCGATTGTGTTTTGAAATTGAGTAAGTTTAAACTTTGGATTAGGGGCCTTTCCTTTGCAATATCCTGAGGCAGGGCCCTAGCATTGGGTTCAAGTGGTGAAGGGCTTTAGTACAGTTTCCAAAAGTAAGGCATTCTGTACTATATTTCTGAAAGTAATACTTAAGACTGAACATCAAGCCCTCCAAAACTTGGATCCGCCCCAGGCCATGTGTCCTTCTCCACCAAGCTGCAGACTTGGCTGAGAGCAGTGAGCACATCCCCGCGGACTTGGGAGCAAGCGCGCTTCGGTACCTCACAAAGGCAAGGTCTCCATTCCTGGTCCTTCAAACCCCTAGATTTACGTCGCATATTCTTAAATTTAAAACTAACGACTAAAGGTTCTTCATCATTGAATGTATGGTTGTAAAAGTGGCTTCCTTGGTTTTTTTGGTGGGGGGCATCGGTTTCCTCCACCTGTGCTGAACTTGTCCATCAGGGGGCGCCCACATCCGCCACAAAACACCCTATTCCTAGACATCTGGGTTCTGCAAGCCCTTAGCACGCCAACTGGGGGCAGATCCGAGGGAGCTCCCAGCCTCTCTCGCTCCTCCCTCCTTGCCTGCTTCTGCCGATCCGGGAGGCAGGGATTTCACACTAGCCATTCATTTGTCAGCCGTGGGGGAGGGGACGTAGGAGCGCAAGAGACTGAGCAAAGGCTGGGAGAAGGGAAGGGAGGCAGAGAAGATGGAGCCAGAAGACGGAGAGACAAAGATGAGAAACGGGACATAGATAGCAAGACTGTCTTTCAGTCTGTGGGTGTGCGCACGGTGGGACAGCTCTCCCTAGGTTGCTTAGATTCCTCCTCCCTCCCGCTGTATCTCCCGGGGACAAGCAGGACTTGCTGGGGCGCAGCTGGATAGGAGAGCAAATAGTTTAAGCTGTGACACTATTTTTCTACCTCGTTCTCCGCTGCCTAACACACTGGCCGCTCCACGCCCAGTGACACAGACAGCGAGCCGGGACAACCCTGATGCCCCCATATCCGCGCGTACTAGGGATGTCGTCCGGAGGCGCCCACACCTCTGCAGGGTGGTGGGACGCTCCAGCCTAGGGCGTCCCCTGGGGCTCCCGGCACACGCTCTCCCTGGCCGCTCCGCTAGCCTGTAAAGTTGCTCAACTAGGGCCAAGAGCTGGGAGGGGGTGGGGAGATGGAAGAAAAAGGAGAACTGCTGTTTTCGGGGCGAGAGGGCTGGTCCTAGAGGCCCGAGATTCGGGTCCCCGCGCCACCTTTGTCTGGAGAGCGCTCTGAGCACGGGGTTTGTTCGTTGAGACCACAGTGGAAGGCTCCACTTCGCTCTTCTGGGTGAGATAAAATTCTTGCACATCTCTGATGATTCAAGTCAAGCTTTTCCCGCCCAGGAGCTTCCCAGACCTCCGCGGCACTCCCAACAACCCCACCCCCATACCCTGCTCCCTCCCGGCCGTCCACCGCGCTCCGCGCGCAGGACAAAAGAACCCTGGGGCTCCGAGGAGGGCCTTGACAGCCCCCAAGTCCCCAAAGAGACGCAGCCGGGGCACCCTGCCCATCTCCCGGCCGGACCTCTTCCCAGACTGCCTGCGGGCAGAGGGGGTCACGTCCGCCCAGGTCCCGGGCTGCTGGGGCGCAGGACCGTCCTGTCAGGAGCTGCCCTGGAACAGCATTCCAGGAACACCAGGTACTGACCACACACCAGGGGCCCGGGAGCCAGGTGGCCCGCACCAAGGCGGCTTCGGGGACTTGCAAGTGGGCAAGTCTCGGGAGTCCCCATTCAAACTTTTGCCTCGAGCAGGTTAACAAAAAACAACAAAAAACAAACAAAAAAAAGACGAAGAAGAAAAAGAAGAAGAAAGAAAGGAAAAAGAAAGGAAAAAGAAAAAGAAAAGAAAAAAAAAAGCTCAAGGTGCCATTGGTCCCTCCTGCTCTCCAGCTCAAGACCCCACGACTTTTCTAAGGGTTCGCTACAATTCTCTTCCCTCCCTTCCCCCAATTCCGTTAGTCCTTCTACCCCCACCCGATTCCGGACTTCTTTTGTCTGCATCTTTTCAGCACCACGGTCCCTCGGTATTCCTCTCTCCAAACGTCCTTCTGAAAGTTACCTGCATTTTTAAAGTGCATATATTTTCTTAACTTCGCCTTACAGCTAGTTCTCTTTGCTTTAATTAAAGTGTTCTACCAATTACAATGTACTTCGATTTTCTAAGCTCGCTCGTCTTTTTTTCCTTTTTTTTTTTTCCTTTTTTTTTTTTTTTTTTTTTTAAGGGGAACAAAAGAAACGTGATTACCTTGAAAGGCGGCTTATTGCAGTTTGGGGGAAAAAAATCACCGCAGCGCTGAGCGAGTGGGCTCGGTGTTGCCGGGGCGGGTCACATAGGAAGCGCGGTGGCCTGGGGAAGCGTGAGGAGGGTGCGGGACGGTGCTGAAGGATGCAGGAGGATGCGGGGCTGGCCGCAGATCCCGGTCCCAGCGCCTGTCCACAGCACCTAATGTTCGCGGCTGTTGCTCCCACCCGCCTGGAGTTCTTCCCCAGAAAGGCTCGGGGCAGCTCGCCTGCAAGTTCAAATGCGGGTTGTGACACCCATCATCATTATATCACTGTACCGTCAGCACCGAGGAGGAGACTCAGCGAGGAGGAGGAGGAGGAAGAGGAGGAGGGTTCATTCACGGGCTCCTGAAGCGCTCCGCAGCTTCAGCCACTCCTAAGAGCCCAGGCTTGGAAAGCAGGCAGAGGGGCGGAAAGGCAGCTCCCCGCGCCTGCGGTAGGGACCGCCTGCCTCCCTCCCCAGGCACTCCCACCTCTCGGCGTTTCTTCCTGACAAGAAGTACCAATCGGCTTGGGGACAGCAACGCTCCCCATTCAGCGACTCACTAAGTAACATCGCGCTGTGTGCACAGAAACCACTGCCCTCCCACCCCTCCCCACCCCCACTTCTCCGCCCCCTGCGCTGCCAGTTCTGGGTTAGGGGAAAGGAGCCCCCAGGCTCTTGTGGGGCAGGCCAGCACTAGACAATTCAGCACCCTCAGTTCTTGGGAGCTAATGAAACTCTGTAAAAATCAGCAAAGAACTCGGTTACAGCGTGTTTACGCGGCCACAGAGCCTGCCTGTCCCATCTGAGGGAAGTGTCATTCTTGCGCCTTCTGCCAACCTGAAAGAGACATTGAGAAAATGAGATCCTTCTAAGACCTAGAGGAAAAGTGTAAGAACTGCCTTTCCCGGGAACTGCCCAAAGGGGAGCCCAACGTCACTGCACAATTTACAAAGACCCTGGTAATAAAGGGCTGGACAGGAAATTCCCCAAAGCAAATCCCTTGTTGGATTTAAACTCTTACTCTGCCACAAATGTACATAAGTCTCGATTCTGCTTTCTTCCTTCTTCCTTTCTCTCAATTTTTCAAAGTGTCCCTTATGGTAGAATATTTAATGATTTTTCTGAGTAACAGACTGCTTGGATGTACCAATCCCCTTCCTTGTGGTCAGGAAATGGGACCCTAATCTTTCATGAGTTTATGTGATTTTTGTTTTCAGCCAGGCCCACCAACTATGTAAACAACATCAACACAAGGAAGAGTCCTCTGCATTGTGTTACAAAAGATTTCCTATAGGACCTTAGAGAGCCAAGGGTCAACCAGTTGCACAAAGGATTTCTGCCCCTTAGAAAAGAGGGACTTTGGGGGCGCCTGGGTGGCGCAGTCGGTTAAGCGTCCGACTTCAGCCAGGTCACGATCTCGCGGTCCGGGAGTTCGAGCCCCGCGTCGGGCTCTGGCCTGATGGCTCAGAGCCTGGAGCCTGTTTCCGATTCTGTGTCTCCCTCTCTCTCTGCCCCTCCCCCGTTCATGCTCTGTCTCTCTCTGTCCCAAAAATAAATAAATGTTGAAAAAAAAATTTTAAAAAAAAAAAAAAAAAAAAAGAAAAGAGGGACTTTGTATTTTCCTTTTCTTTGAAGTCAAGTATGAGTTTATACAATGGTAAGAAAATAAGTCCAAGGTGCCTATCAGTTTAACACTGGGGACACTGGAACGGATAGCAAACATTTCTTTCTACACAAACATGGAAGCATCCTCATAATTTTTCTCACTGATGTCTCTACTTAGAAAATTATATCAAACACAACAGTGAGGATTAAAGAAAAAAGTTGAGTTTCCCTCTGAATTTCTTTGAGTAGGTGGGCCTTACACTCACACTTTAAAACTTGTAGAAGCCTAGACTTCTGTACATGCACATCTACCATGTTTCTTTCCAAAGTTTCTTTTGCAAACTGTATGCATTCTGCATGATGCTACATTTTAAGTGATAAACAAGTCGAAGTTCTGTTAGAATTTCAGTTCTCAAAATGTGTGTTATCCATTTCTTCTCAGTTATATATTTATCAGCTCATGACAGTAAATAATGTAACTATTAATTATAGGATTTAGGAATCAATTTTTTGTTTGTTTGATAATGACAATGATTTACTTATTCTTAGTATAGTTATCATACTACTATTCTTAACATTGAAGTTCTATTTCATTAAATATTTAGAATAACAGAGTCACAGAACAGAATCGGATTTCAACCTTTAGATTCAACAGATAAGCAAACTAAACCTCAGAAAGTGACTTTTCCTAAAATCACCCAATTAAAAGCAGAGCTGTTACCACAACACAATTCCTCACACTGGGTACAGTGGTCTTTTCAGAGCTCCTCAGAACAACTTTATAATCAAGATCACTTCATTCAAAAAGGGTGAAAAACGAAATTAAAGAATCTTTATTGGAATTTATACTGCAGGCATTAGGATAGACCTTTCTCTGAAACATTTCAAAGTATATACTATTGTTCTCATTCTTAAATTTGAGTAAATCTAGTTGAGTTCCGAAGAGTTTATATGTCTTGCCCAAGGGTACTTTCTAAGTGGTAGATCCGCCCATCTGAAAAGCTTATTATCTCTCTATTACCCTGCTCTCCCTTCATCATACAGCTAAGTAAAACATTCCTACAAAGGAAACCTAATAGCAGATTAATATCCATTTTCAAGGAAATGTTAATACATTAACAGTCACTATAAGTAATGCCATATTTACATGATAAAACATGAAGAAAAATTAAGGGTCAGAGACTACTTACATCCTGAGATATTTTCCTTTATCTTGCCAAATGTATTCCTCTAGCCTTCTAACATTTATAGTTCCTTATAACGTCCAT
Organism: Prionailurus bengalensis; assembly: GCF_016509475.1. Lineage (NCBI taxonomy): Eukaryota > Metazoa > Chordata > Mammalia > Carnivora > Felidae > Prionailurus > Prionailurus bengalensis. The sequence goes on along the minus strand of NC_057343.1, from coordinate 147,496,699 downwards.
GGACATTACAACTCTTGGCCAAGGAGCAGTATTATTGGGCAAAGGTACTTTCTCAAGAAGACTTCACCCGTCAGAAGACGGACAATGTTGAAAAGCTTTATACCACATGTTTTCCCTTTAGTTTGGCTTGTAACGTTATTTAGAAAATTAAACACTTCTTCAGGCTGTCAAATAACTAAAATGAAGTGACACCCCTGAATATCAGCTTGGTTTCTCCAAGGCAGATTTTCCCCTTCAGGTACCTATAATGGAGAGGGAGTAAAAAGGAAAACATATAAGGTAGGTTCAGAATAGAGTCCACAGCTGTATTATTTATATTTAACTGTCCCTGAGGCCTTCTCCCTCTCTCTCTCTCTCTCTCTCTCTCTCTCTTTTCCCCCTCTCCCTCCTTCTTTCCCCCCTCTCTCCCTGTCTCCCTCTCTCTCTCTTCATGAAGACAAAGAGAATGACAGACCAGTTATTTCTGATTCTCCCATGTCTGAAAAAATATCACAAGGTTTTGAATGGGAAAGTGTGTCTTTGTAACTTTTATTTGTCCACTACACTAATTTGCAATGTAAAACTAATTTGTTCATTACACTCAAGTCTGAATCAAACAGCAGTTAAAATCTCATTCTGTGTATCCCCCTTTAAATCATGGCCTTATACTGGGGATGCTCTGTATGTAAATTCCATACTCTCAGGTAGTATAGATAAAACAAGATCATCATTGCTAGCACTGGTGTCTACAAGAAACCAGAACCCAGAGTCTATGTGCCTTGCTTCGTTGCCTTGATCTTGTCTTCAGGAACTTGGCAGAGGTCAGGGGCATCCAGCCAATGACTTGAACAAGAAAGGTGTAGCTGGCAGGTAGGTCTCCAGGGAATTTCATTATCTCCATCTAAACCTCCCTCTGAGCTTTAGGATCACATTTCAGACTTCTCCTTTTTTATTGATCAGGTGAAGTGTTCTTAGACATGGTATCATCTTTTGCTTCATTGGGGATGACAAGGTTCCAGTCCCACTTATGTTCAGAAAACAGGTTCACATTTCAAGTCCCTGGTCTGGCTGATCCTGGACACAATGGAGCAAATATCCTCTCTGGAGGGTGAAAAACTGTGACATTAAAAAAATTCACCTTTAGTGAATTTCACAGTGCCTAGAAAAAGGAAGCCAACCCCTAAAATTGCTTCATTATTTTGTTGTATTTCATTTTTTTTTATAATTTAGGGACAGATATTTTACCCAACACTTTAAATGCTTTTTGCTTTTTTAGGAAATGCAGAAGTAATATGAGGTCTTTGCTGCCTTCTTTAAAAAATAAAAGAAACTCTACAAAAGGCAAAGTGATGGTGACGATCTCATTACTCTTTAGCCTGAAGTATATAAATTACTCAGAGAAATTAAACATAGACAAATATCTTTAGAAAGCCATGAAAAATTTGATTTTTCCCAGGGTGAGATTTGGCTCCCCAGTCCCCAAATCAAAATGTTACAGTAAAATGTTGCTTCCAATAAAAGGTTTTTTTTTTTTTTCTTTGCTGTAAATGTCCTGTTCATGGTTGGGCAGATTATTCCAGAACTTAACTGGAAGACCATCTACATCACGACGGAACTATGCAAGCCAAAGCCAAGTCCCAACATGGAGTGATGGGAAAGGCTGGGCTTTCGAGAGGAGATGACTTCATTAGGGAGAAGAGAGGCTCTCTGAGTCGGTCCACAAGGCAGCCAAATGGCTCAGCACATCTGCACTCACCCCCGGGAGGCTCTGGAGCAGAGTACCAAAAATGTCATCATTTTTATAAAGAAAAAGATTAAGGCATAGATGAAGCAGTCCAGTTAAACTGAATCAGAGATAGTATCACCCTTACTCTCCTCCTTAGTCACTTTCTCAAAGTCTTTTCTTTCCTTTCCACAACCTGAGAAATATAGGTCATTTTTTATAAAGCATTTTGTCTCACTGAACCAAGATGAGCTGAAGAATTTGATTTCTGAACACAAGGAAGTGGTAGAAAGTTTACAGTCTATGTGGCAGGGCAGAGAACAACGCGGAGGTTTTCTTAAGAGGCAAAACTTTTGCAGGTGCTATTGATTTTCAGTGAATACCAGATTCCATTTATTTAATTAGAGTACAATGGGACCCAGAGACAAGAAGTTTAATGAAAGCACGATGGATGGAGCCAAAAGCCACCACAGCAGCATTACTGTCTCTGGTGAGCAAAGGTGGAAAGTGTGAGTGGAAACAAAGGAAGTTCTAAGTAGTGAGAAGAATGTTTGGAGAACTCTAGTATGGGTATCAGAACAAGACACAGAAGTAACGAGCAGACATTCCATTTTAGTTTTTTCAGTAAAAAGTATTGCAGGACTAGTTGAATTCCAGAGGCTTTACACTTTTGTCAAAAAATATGAATGATCCCATTTTAACCCTGAAATTCAAAGAACATCAAATATTTGCTATAACGCATCAAGAAAAAAATTAGAGAAGAATACTTATAAGACTCAGCAAATACTTATCACAAACAGACTGCTCTCAATTTCATTTCTATTTTCTTTGTTCAATTCAACAAGCATTTACCAAACACTGTTAATGTGTACTGTTTTAGACCTTAGGCATTCAGGCATTACTCAAAAGGTAAGAATTGCTTCTCCGCCTAAAAAAGTTTGTAATCTCTACAGAAAAAAATAATTTCTTAGAGTAGCCTAGGTTATTTATCTATGTAATGACTAATGAAGTTAAAGGGAAAAAAAAACCAACCATTTTTGTGTGTGTGTGCCCATTGGCTGGTCTAATCAGCCATCTTTTAAAAACATATCACTGACTACAAATGAATCAGGGGAGAATGATAGCTCAACAAATCTCCCTTACTGGAAAATCACTTGCATGCACAATTCTATTGACATTGAATCCCAGGCATTAATCTTGTTGTATGCAGAGAAATTTGTGTTTCTTATTTTTCCATAATAAAAATAGTCCATTAGATGTCATGTACTTAGGGTGCATTTTAAGGGTTTTTTTTTTAATGTTTATTTATTTTTGAGAGAGAGAGAGAGACAGAGTGACAGCAGGGGAGAGGCAGAGAGAGAGAGAGGGGGAGACACAAAATTCAAAGCAGGCTTCAGGCTCTGAACTGTCAGCACAGAGCTCAACATGGGGCTTGAACCCATGAACTGTGAGATCATGACCTGAGCTGAAGTCAGACGCATAACTGACCGAGCCACCTAGGCTCCCCAAAGTTTCTAAAGGTCTTCTAGAGTGAATAATTCAAACCAAAGTTGAATGGTGGAAGGAAAACATTAAATATCATCCTAACAAGGAAAGGAAGTTCAGAGAAATTGACCACTCCAAGAATACAAGGGTCTCTGGCTGTTGGATAGGAGTATCTAATGTAGGCATTAGAAAACAAGAGAAAAGAACAAGGCAATAAAAATTCTTCTTAGTCATCACAAACCTGAAATAATTTGATTTTAAATATTGCATCGAATTTACAGGCATCCTCAAAAATCCAGTTCAGGGGTGCCTAGGTGGCTCAGTCAGTTGAGAGTCCGACTTCAGCTCAGGTCGTGATCTCACAGTTTGTGGGTTTGAGCCCCATGTCAGGCTCCGTGCTGACAGATCAGAGCCTAGAGCCTGCTTTGGATTCTATGTCTCCCTCTCTCTGGCTCTTCCCTGCTTGCACTCTGTCTCTGTCTCTCTCAAAAATAAATAAACATTAAAAAAAATGGAGTTGAGTATGTGTAATAGCCCTTCGCATCCCCATTTCTGCAACTCTTTTGGGAATGTTTGTCTCTTTTTCTCTCTGGAAGTAGCTACCTGTGACTGCCTCCTTTCCCCATATCATCTCACACAATATCTATCTCTCTTCTCTCCTGTTAACATATAGCATCATGTATGTTCAAGGTGTATAATGTGAGGACTTGATACATGTATATACTGTGAAATAATTACCCCAATTAAGTTGGTTAACACATCTTTTATCTCCATAATTAACATTTTGTTGTTGTTATGGTGAAAACATTCAAGTTCTACTCTCATAGTGACTTTTAAATATGTAATACAGTACTGTTAACTACAGTCACTATGTTGTACATCAGATCCCCAGAACTTATTCATCTTATAACTGAAAGCTTTTATGCTTTGACCAACATCTCCCCATTTCCTCCAACCCTTAGGCCCCGGGTGACCACCATTCTACTCTCAATATGCTAAAAAGGCCCGCCATGTATGACAAGCCCACAGCTAACATCATACTTAATGGTGAAAGGTTGAAAGCTTTTTCTCTAAGGTCATGAAAAAGACAAAGGTGTCCATTCTCACCACTCTTGTTTAGCCCAGTACTGGATGTCTTAGCTAGAGCAATTAGTCAAGAAAAAGAAATAAAGGGCATCTAAATCAGAAAGGAAGAAGTAAAATTGTCCCTGTTGATGAAACAATCTTGCATACAGAAAATCCTAAAAACATCACCAAGAAACTCTCAGATGTAATAAACCAATTCAGTAAAGTTTCAGTAAAAGTCAACATAAAAAATCAGTTGCATTTCTATATAGTAACAACTACCTGAAAAAAAAAAATAAAGAAAACAGTCCCATGAGCAGTGGCATCAAAAACAATACCATACTTAAGTATAAATTTAACCAAAGACGTGAAAGATCTGTGCACTGAAGACTATAAGACCTTGAGGAAAAAACTGAAGACCCAAATAAATGGAAAGATATCTTGGAAAAGTTAAAATTGTGAAAATGTCCATACTATCCAAAGCTATCTATAGATTCTATGCAATCCCTATCAAAATTCCAATGTAATTTGACACAGAAATTTAAAAGGAAAAACAAAAAAAGCACAGTATCTGTCTTAGTTTGGGTTGCCACAGAGGCAAGACTCCTCATTTAGGAGTCAAGACCAAGAAACACCTACAGAGAAGATGCAATGAGACAGGGAAGGAAAAGAGGCTAGTGGAGGCATTTCAAGCAGGTTGTCACTACAGGGAATTGGAGCTGATTCTCACTGAAGAATGCTGAGAAACAATAGAGAACATGCACGGCCCCCCTTCTGGGAGGTTTATAACCAACTTGCTATTGGCTGAAGGCTTTTCCAAAAAGTGTTAATCCCCTGCCACTTCTGTGTGAGTGCAGGCAGACTGGGCTCTGGTGGCCAGAGAAGGCTCTTTTTGTTTTGTTTTGTTTTGTTCTGTTTTGTTTTAAAGATTATTTATTTATACTGAGAGAGAGAGAGAGAAAGAGGGAGAGAGAGAGAGAGAGAGAGAGAGAGAGAGAGAGAGAGAGAATGTGGGTGGGGGAGGGGCAGAGAGAGAGGGAGAGAGAGAGAATCCCAAGCAGGCTCTGTGCTGCCATGAACCATGAGATCATGACCTGAGTCAAAACCAAAAGAATCAGATGCTTAACTGACTGAACCACTCAGGCACCCCCAGAGAAGTCTCTTAAAGCTAAAAGATCTAGGGACTGTGATGAGAAATTGGGCCAGTTGGCATGGAAATGATAAAGGTGAGGGATACAGTAGGGGTACCGATCACATTTGCTATAATTCTCAATATTCTAATCACCACTTGGCTGGCTAGAATCCCAGAACTAGCCACACTGGTTTCCTGCCTTGGTGGGGGCAAGATGAGGCTGTAAGTTTTCAGAGACCAGGGAGGCGTGTGAATACATCCATGGCTCCTTCCTTTTAGCCGTCTTCCTCCCATGCCAAGATCACATCATGGCTACTTTCTTATATCCAGTGCTGCCTCATTTGCAGGATCCCTAGTCTGAATCTTAGTGCCTCTTCTCCCTCTCACAGATCTAGTGTGTAAATTGACCTAATGCAAAGTCTTCTTTAGACATGTAGTCACTGGTGGAAGCCCTGTTGAGAGTAGGGTCTTTATATGTCAGGTTCACATTATATACAGTTCCTTACCACCACGCCCGGCCCACAGTAGGTGCTCCATATATATGTGTAAAATAGATGTGGAATGAATACAACTGTTGAGAATGTTCTATGTCCTAAGAACAATCATTAGAGAACAGAAATGAAAATAGGAATACAACATACTCTCTGCCTCAAATAACACTGAAAACTCAAATGCTTTACCAAGGCCATGAGGACACCACAAATGAATGAAGTTGAACACAGAAGTGAACAATAGTGAATGGTGAGAAATGTAGAAGGAAGAGAGCCTATTCCTACTTAGGGGAAGTCAGATGGAATGTAGGACTGTTGATTCAGTGCTTCCAGATCTTTACACACTAGAAAGGCCCAAAGAAATTGGTCTTTGGACAGATCCCACCTGAAGGATCCTAACATTGTGACCACAAGTTTATTATTTTTTTTTTAATGTGTATTTTTTAGAGAGAGGGTAGGGGGTTGGGGAGGGGCAGAAAGAACGGGAGGCACAGAATCTGAAGCAGGCTCCAGGCTCTGAGCTGTCAGCACAGAGCCCGATGCAGGGCTTGAACTCGCAAACCACAAGATCGTGACCTGAGCTGAACTCAGACCCTTAACCAACTGAGCCACCCAGGCGCCCCAATAAGTTTAAATGATCAAAGGGAAGGCTGATGGGAGGCTGGCAGACAGGAGTACTCATTTTATTCCCTTTATCTACTCTCTCCTTTTCTTTCTTTGCTCACCCCCTCCCCTAGAGTAAACACCCTTATGAACCCCCAAGAGGCCAGTGTGTTCTACAGAGGCTAAGAAAGGGAAGAAGCGATGGCAGAGAGATTCCAAGGAAGGAAGGGGATGAATATACAATGATTTCTGAAGAAACAAGGAAGGCCAAAACCGAAATGTGGCAGGTAGAAAAGATGCCCCCTCTGCACCCAGCTCCCTCTCTTTCCGCCATCTGGCCTATGTGTGACCAACACCCATGACTTCAAGTGAGCTCCCATTCTAGGGGCCAAGAAAGTTCCTTTTCCTCTTGTAGTTGAGGGATACAATTATCCAGCAACCCAAATGGTAATAAAGCATTTTCCCAAGGGGGTCTTAAACGAGAATACCGTTAATTCTGTACTCTTCAGTGTAAATTCTTGACTTTGTATCTTTGAGGCAATGTATTCTGAGGTCTAAAGGCACAATTTTACACTATTCATAAAGAGAGGCATGTAGCACATGAGGCTGTCAATAAAATAGGAAAGAATACCTACTCTGATAAAGACTATTGCATTTTGGAGGGGGAAGCAGATTTCAAGACAGTGCTCACACCTGAGAACTAAGCTGGAAACTGGATTATAATTGGAAATTGTTTCCTAAAATGGCCCAGATATGCCTAATAGAGATGGTAGATACAGATGGCAAACAAAAGAATCTGAGAGAGGAGAGTGTTAATCTGGAAACAGATGAATGGCTGGTGTTTAGAAAACAGTGGGAGCAGGAACAGGAAAAAGCAAAGGTGAATGAAAAATTAGGTTGCTTGAAACCAGGTTATTTGGCAGATTCCAGGTCAAAAAATAAAAACCTGAATGCTACTGTTTTTGTTTCCATTCACTGCCCAGACTGCTATGTCAAATGTCTCCTTCCCATTGGGAGTAAGGTTCCATAACTATCTGTACACTTTTCATTAATGTACGCCTATTTTTATGTAGTTCAAAATGCTCATCCCATATACTAATTAAGGCTTTCCTTCCACCAAAGCTTCTATGCCTATGGCTCAAGAGACATGAATTGGGGAGGGCGGATGTCCGTGTTTTTACTCTTCCTGCTCCTGCCTGACAGGGGCATGGGGCAGGGCTGGGCAGGCTGCTCTGGGATCTCCGTACTTGCTCTCTTCTAGGCTTTAGCATTTCTGCCATGAAGAGACAGAAGTGAGGGTGAAGGAAAGGGACAAGTCCCTCTTAGTTACCGGCTGCTATAATAATCCTCTTTGGGATCATTAAAGCTTCCCTGGATAACAGTGACTGACAGCTGATGCTCTTGGTGTGTCAGGTGTCCCAGTGCTGGCCACCTAGGGGACACGAGTGCACTTTCCCGGAGTCTTTAAAGGACACCCTCCCTGGGCAATTCCCTGCCCTAGGGGGGTGCATGCAACTGTGCTGCTTCTTTCACTCACCTCAACTCAATCTCCATTGATAAGCCCCATATCACCTGCTGGTGTCGTCCCCTAGTCTGACAGGACACTCTTGGGGACACCAGCAAAGCAGCTTGACTGCAACTACTTCCTGCTCTATCATTTAGTTCATAAAAAACAAAAACAAACAAACAAACAAATCCCCAAATCCTAGTCTTTGCCAGACCAAACAGTGGGAGGGCAGGCTACCCATGCCCTATCTCCTTCCAATAACTTCTCACCAAAAACTTTTGCTCCTGTAGAGTAGGCACAAGGCTGATCAACAGATTCCTTTTCTGAATGGATATATTAAGCTCCACTTGTTAGAAACATCCTCAATTTCTGTGACTTCTTGTCTTAGAGTCTCCCCTTCACCTCTCCCTTGAGGAGAAGAGAAGAAACAGTGCTATCTACAAAAAAATAGTGGCATATAGTTTGATGGAAGGCAGTGTGAGAGATGCTAGTGAGGAGAAAAATGGGCTATCAGGTTGTCTAAAAATGCAGCAAGATGTATCTTACTGGTGAAAATGGGTTTGTCCAGCAAGAAAGAAATTACAAAAGGCTTTCCCTCCAGTCTCCTCTGCCATTGCCCCTTGGCTTTCTGTCTGCGCCCTTATGTAACTATATGTGTGCATGTCTTCATACCCTAGACTTTTATGTCTCATTTGAATAAAAAGCTTCTAGGCATTCCGGTGATAAGGCAATTCCATACCAAATTCCAGGATTTCTTCTGATTCATAGCATTTTGGCAACTGCATTATGGAAGAGGAGATCTGGCTATCGTTCAGCAATAAGGGGAAAGAAACACTGCCAAGCCTCTGGAAGTCCTAAATTCAAAAGGCCAGGTGTTTGATATAGGGAAGCAATGGGAAGGAAGTAGTAATGTGAGTACAGACTCCAGCAAGGTAAATAGGTTCCCAACATGTCTGGCAGTTCCTGATCTGGTTTCAGATGGAGGAATTTAATAAGCTTTAAGGTCTTAAAACCTGAGTGACAAACAGAACACCAAAAGTGGCACAGTGGAAAGCCTTTTAGAACTGAAGTCATAGGATGGGGGCATAAATCTCAGGTCTGCTACTTACTAGTTTTGTGAATCGGAGCAAGCCAACTGACCTGCTGGAGTTTCCCCACTGGCAAAAGAGTGGTAACAATACCCATACAACAGAGTTAACAGCAAGATTTGACGAGGTAACAAAATAAAGCACCTAGGAAAGTGGCCAGGCCCACCATGTACGGCTCTGGAGTCTTTGCACTATACAAGTGTCCAGCCAAGCAAATGAGCAGGGGTTGAAAGAGCATCCAAGCTCTGCTAGTTAAGCCATTGACCCAGCACAGGTCTATAATAGACAGGAGCAAGGGGCAAATTTTCCTCCACCTCTGACACAACCTACCAAGACTTGTATCAGGGGACTCTATCTTCCCACAGCTGGCACCTCTTTCTAATTTTCACAATGCCTGCAACGCTTGGATAGCCACTAGATGAATAAATAAATGGAAGGCAGTGTCTTGTTACTGGGGCATGGCTTAGGCTAATCTTTCTACAGAGGATAGCTCTCAATAAATCCACAAGAGCAGGCTCCAAATGAATGAACTGGTCCAAGTCAAGGACCATCTGCAACTAGATCAGCATTTTTCAATGTATACCTTGTGCTACTGTAGAAAAGAGTTTGTATTTTATAGCTGTGACACCAAAGTCACAAGCAATAGAGGGAAGAATTTAAAAATGGGACTTCATCACAACTAAAAACATTCATGGTGCCAAAGGACACCATCAAGAAGGTGAACAGACAACCCAGAAAATATAGGACACAATTTTTTTCAAATCATATATCTGAGAAGAAACTCTGATCTAGAAGAGATATAGAACTGTTCCAACTCAATAACGAAAAGACAACCTAATTTTTAAAAATGAACAAAGTGTATAAATGTGCATTTCTCCAAAGAAGATGTACAAATAAGCAGTAAACACATGAAAGGTGCTCAATGTCATTAGCCATCTGGAAAATACAATTCAAAACCATGATGAGATAGATACCACTTCACACCCACTAAGATGGCTACAATCAATTTTTTTTTTTAATGTTTATTTATTTTTCAGACAGGGATTGACAGAGTATGAACGGGGGAGGGTCAGAGAGAGAGGGAGACACAGAATCTGAAACAGGCTCCGGGCTTTGAGCTGCTAGCACAGAGCCTGACACAGGGCTCGAACTCACACACTGCGAGATCATGACCTGAGCCGAAGTCAGATGCTTAACCGACTGAGCCACCCAGGCGCCCCAAGATGGCTAGAATCAAAATGTCAGAAAACAACAAACGTTGGTGAGAATACACGGAGTTTAGAAACCTATACACTGTTGGTGGGAATTTGAGATGGTGCAGCCACTTTGGAAAATGGTCTGGTAGTTTCTCAAAGTTACCCATTTGCCCTAGCAATTCCACTCTTAGATATATATCTGAGATAAATGAAAACATATGTCAACATAAAAACGTGCACACAGATGTTCCTAGTAGCACTGTTCCAAAAATGGGAACAACTTTTATGTCTATCAGCTGATGAAAGAATAAACAAATTATGGTATATCCATGCAAGGGAATATTATTCAGCAATAAAAAGGAGTGAAGTACCAAGACATGCTACAACACTGATGAACCTGACACAAAAGACCACATAAGAGAAAAAAGCCTGACACAAAAGACCACATATTGTGTGAATCCACTTATATGAAATGTCCAGAAAAGGCAAATCTATAGAAACAGAAGGTAGATTAATAGGGCTGCCTAGGGCTATGGGGTATGGCCTAGGAGTAAGGGGATATGGGGTTGACTGCTAATGGGTGTGGTATTTCTTTTTGTGGTAATAAAAATGGTCTGGATTATGTTAGTGTGGGTGGATGCATAACTCTGTGAATATAATAAAAAGCATGTAACATAAATGGGTGAATTGTATGGTATGCGAATTATTATCTCAAAGGTGTTACCAAAGAAATGTAAATGTGTATTTAAAAAAACTTACTGGTGATGCTTGTAAAAATGCAGATGACTTCCTCACACTTACTAAATTAGAATTTTCTGTGACTGAAACCCAGGAATGTGTAATATAAAAAAGTCCACTAGTCATTCTCATAGGCAGTAAGTTTGTTGACCACATGACCACTTATGTCATATGAATTAATTGTATTATATTTTTTGTTACAGTTTTTACTGGGAGATTTTTCCTTGTAATAAGTGTGGCATTTGAAGTTCAACAGCTGAGAAATAGTTTGGATAAGACAAAACTCTCTTTTCAGTGTTAATACTTACAGGTAACAAAGTGGAAGAATCTATCTTTTCAGTTTTCCCACTTGGGTGCTCAATGATAAAAATTAAAGGTAGTAAAAATGAAAACCAAGTAAAATTTTGTAATTCATGGTAGAAATGTCCACCATCAATACCATCAACCAAATAAAGACAAGAAGACTGGAAAGTTTCTAAAACTTGGGGGATCTAGTTTCTATTTGCCCCTTTGCCACCAACTACTGGGATGAGATTTCATCATTCATATCTCCAACCCTGGCCATTCCTCTGACAGTGTTTACTAAATCTGAATAAAAGTTTGAGATGAAGGTTATTATTTCAACTGCATGACACAATTAATGTTAAAAAGTTAAATATTCCTATTCAAGATATTTTTACTCTTGGATTGAATAACTGTCTTTATATTTGTACAGAATGTTGGCATTTACAAATTTACAAAGTTAGTATTCACCAGACACTTAATCCTGGAACAATCACTGTGCAGTATATGTGGAAGATTATAGTAGGCCTCTGACAGAGACTTCTAGTTGTTCCCCAAGTTGGAAATGTACCCAGTGTTTTCATTAGATATTGTAAGACATCAGATATGGAAATGATCATCATGAAGGAAGTAGTCTGCATTCACAGATCTCTAGAAATAGATGGATTGCATCTATTGTGCATGTGTGCACAAAGGGCCACACGGAGAAGGACAGGAATGGTCAGGAGCCAGGAGTGAAAGCAGAGCATGGCCCAAAGTCTATTATTAGATTTTATTTTATTTTATTTTATTTTATTTTATTTTATTTTAATTTTATTATTTTATGCGTGGCAAGTTATGGGCGAGACAGGGTAGCTACACTGAAAACTTTAGGATTGGATAGTTTGAATGGTTTTGGCAGTCTTTGGGCTACAGAGATGGTCTCTAGTGGTCTGGTACCTGGCCCTGGGGAGTTCTGGGCAGGTATTGGCTTGTTGTATGAGCTTGATAAAGGAGTTGGTTGGGGGTGTGGGCTCTGGATTGGTGGGTTTGTGTATCGACAGCACACTCCCAGGAGAGTTGTTCGCCATTTCTAAGAATTAGCTAGCTCCAGGAAGGTAGTCTCTTGATTAAGGCTCTAAATGTCAGTGCATCAGGAATATAGAAAATAAGGAAATATAATCAATATACTTCCCCCAACTACATGTCTGCTCACTATGTCACATGTCTGTCCTAGAATGCTTGAATCATCACTACTGGAAAAATGACAACATTTCCCAGATTCTCCTGCAGGCAGGAAAGACCACATGATTCATTTCTTGCCAATAAGACAGGGGAGGAAATGATGTGAACAACTTCTAGGACATGTCCTTCAAGGATGGCAACATGGTCCCTCTTCCCTTCTTTCCTCATCCTGCTGCCTAAAATGTCGATGTGCCAGGTGGCTTTCTTGGATCATGTGTATAAGGGCAACAGCAGAGGGATGGCAGAAAAGCTAGAGAGAGGGAGTACTCACGGGCACTGAATGTTTGCCATGCCAATGTTGACCTGTTGATCTGCTTACATTTAATCAGATTGTTTTATGAGAGAGAAATAAACTTATGGCTTGTTAAGTCACTCTAATTTTGAGCCTCTGTTACAAAGAGAAGACCTATATCTCAACTGATAGAGCTGAGCTATTGTGTAGAGTTGTGCAAGCATCTTTCGCACTGCACGGTGGACAGCCTCTGTTCTGTCCATGGCAGCCATGAATGTATACCATTTCTCAGATGAGGACAGGGAGTGTCAAGTAGGTTAGGACATCCTTTTAGTAAATCATAGTAAATCTGAAGCCCTACAAGGATTATAGAACCCAAGGGAGATAATACACCAGTTTTACTATAAAATGAAATACAATAATACATCAACATTCTCAGGCAAAAGATAAAAAAAATGTTAAGTACCCATATTCAATATTTGCTTACTTAGAAATGAACGTAAGAGATTTAAACAAAAATAGAATTGGAGAGAATTCTGCTGAATGTTGTTCAACATGCTCAGAGGAATAGGATATCTCTTTAAATTCAAAAGCCAAAGTGACAGGCTGTGCGTAGGGGCAGTTATAATGCCTGTGTGTGTGGGTCTATCATTTGCATGCATTACGATGGAAATTGAGCATCCATATTTTACTTACATGTGCCAGTGAAGTGATTGCACTTCCCAGATCCCTTTGTACACATAATTACTTGATTTGTGAGACAAATGTGTGGTTTAAGGATGGAAATAGGTACACAGCAACTCCATTTGGAAGGTCCAATTTTGACTTAAATGACTAGAAACTTTTTTTTTTTAATGAAAGAAAGATTAGATATAGGATTTAAATTTAGTTTGTTTAAAACACTTGATATTTAGGGATTCATTTTTTTTGAAGGGTTCACTTCAAATTAAAATTGCACTTAAATTGGGAGATACAGTTAAGTGATGATTGAGATAATTAATCTGTAAGAAGAAAACAATCAGAAAGTATTATTTTATCAGTAGGCTATACATATATCAGCTCTGCAGCTTTAAGAAAAATAGGGTCAACATTTTATATTTAAATGATTCGCAAAAACATCCTGCAATTATCTGCCAGTTGTTCTAAAACACACGTCATAATACTAGCAATTGCAAAACTGAATTTTGTCTCCACACATCTAAGAGATACTTTTCTAAAAACACCCCGGGATTTATAGTTTAATATTCTCAAAAGTTTTCCACTTCCTTGAAAAGTCAATTTTTTCCTTTTGTGCAAGTATGTTCCATAGGAAATGGAATAGTTTAAAAAAATTTTTTAATGTTTCATTTATTTTTGAGAGTGAGAGAGAAAGAGTGTGAGCGGGGGAGGGGCAGAGAGAGCGGGAGACACAGAGTAGGAAGCAGGCTCCAAGCTCTGAGTTGTCAGCACAGAGCCCCATGAGGGCTTGAACCTGAGCTGAAGTTGTACATTTACGGATGGAGCCACCCAGGTGCCCCGGAAACGGAATAGTCTTATAGCAAGCATTCTTTACTGATTTAGAAGTTTCCCTACCCATACCTATTGCTGTATTAGTTAATATAAACAAAACATTACACTATCTACTATATCCCAAGTTGTAATTAGTAGAAGTGCAGGAGGACTTGGGGCCTCAGGCGAAGATCCCTGGGGTGCTGGACTCTCGGCTGCTGGCTGCCGGTGGCTGGCATGGGGCAGTGCTGGTAGCCATCTTGAAATAATAGTTTTAGAACAATTTTAACCTAAAATGCTGGGTAAAGTTACACTCAAAAAGTTTGCAGCCAATAGTAGTTTCTAAATTGAATAGGACAACCACCGTTAAATTTTAAAAAGGATGTTGTCGTTGGTTAAAGTAAATGCACAGTGCTGGCATTAATTTTTAACTTCTATTTTGGTGACAAATCTAATGATTATACTATCCCCCTGTTATGGAAACCAAAATATTTTGCTTCCAGGGTAGTATTGGTCCAAAAGATACCATAATCTCAGATGAACTCTAAATTTCTCTATTTCATTTTCCAAATACGATTATACTAGTAATAAAAATAATAATGACAACAACAAAAATAATAGTCATAATAGCCACCAATCATTGACCACCTAATGTAGGCCAAGCATATCTTCATGATAACTTTGAAAAGGAGGTATTATTATTCTAGTTTCACAGAAGAGAAAAGTAAAATTCAGAGAGGAAGGACAGTACCTCAAGCAGCCATTGCTACTTTTCCATGTACCACATACCTTCTATGTCTCTATATAATCATATATTCCCATGATAGGCTGCAACTGAATTTCCAAAGAATATTGCAACTTTCCCAGGAAGTTGTTACTATTTAGATAGGGGCCCATTTATTACTACTATTTTCTTTCTTCTTTACTAAACTGAAGCTGAACAGAACAAGAACTGCCCTGCTCCCACCCTCCTTAAAAAAAAAAAAAAAAAGGGAGGGAGGGGGAAGTGTGTGGCAAAACTACTTACCACATTTGTGTGGCCTCGGACTTAGAAAAGCGGTCTGTAAATCCTTGCCATCCCGGACATTCTGATAAATTCAGTTCTGGGGACATATTATTTTTATTTTGATAATTTGTCTTCAACCTCATTCCGTTTTACGCAAGAACACAGAGAAATCAATTGGTGATTTGTTTCATTGCTTTTATTCCATTAAATGCTTCCTTTTACCTCCCCCCCCCCCCCCCCCCCCGACCATGCTTCAAACTTAACAACATGATAGCATCAGCCTTGGGTATTAGCCCTCACAGATAGTAATGTTCTTGAAATAAGTTCAGTGGGACGTTTTGTAATAACGTTACCCATGTTCTCAGACTCCTATCAGTCTCAGAGGTAGTCATAATAAACACAAAGTGAAACCTCAAAATCTTGAGGAAATTCTGGCCTTAAAAAAAAAAAAACTGTCTTTGGAGGTCTCTCTAAAGTTAACGTAATGTTTACAAATTGGGTCAATAATCTATAAAAACAAAAACAGCAATCATTTGAGAAGATAACTGAGAAACCCCTGTTTATATGGTACTAAAAAATACAAACCTAAAATTTTCCAACAAAAGCAAGGCAGTGATTTCATAAGAATAGGACTCCGGAAGGGGAAACTGATCAGTAAAAGTTTTGGCATTTCAAGTGCTCCATTTCCTTAAATAAAGAGAAATTGGGATTTTGAAAACCGGTTTTGTGGCATTTTCATGAAAGTCTAGTTTGTAAAGCATGTTTAATGAACATCAGTTCATTTGTTAAAATAGCTTTGAGGCAGTCTTGTTGCCATGTAAAATCTAGTCCTGACTCCAAGTGTTTTCATCCTACTGATATAGCACTTAGAGATACCATGCACTTAGCAATCCTAGGTCACACATCGTGACCTGAAGTGTATATCACAGAGAGCCTCCTCAAGTTCATCTATTTTTGTTACCTCTTGGCCACAAAGCACAACGTGTTTCAGTTTTTTTTTTTTTTAATTTTTTTTTTCAACGTTTATTTATTTTTGGGACAGAGAGAGACAGAGCATGAACGGGGGAGGGGCAGAAAGAGAGGGACACACAGAATCGGAAACAGGCTCCAGGCTCTGAGCCATCAGCCCAGAGCCCGACGCGGGGCTCGAACTCACGGACCGTGAGATCGTGACCTGGCTGAAGTCGGATGCGTAACCGACTGCGCCACCCAGGCGCCCCAACGTGTTTCAGTTTTAATTATTTCTGGAAATTACCATAGCCTGATGAGCTCATAATGAACACTTTGCACATTCCAGAAATTTCCAACTCAAATACTGATGATTTTCCTTACAACAAATCATCTTAAAAGTTAATTCCCCTGTGGCTTCTACCTTTGAAAACATCTGCTCTTTTAGAACATCTTCTTGCCTTCATATTTTTCATTTCTGTAACTTGCAAACTTCTTTCCCTGTCTCCCACCTTTGTTTATCTAGAAAAAAAGGACCAACATTTCAAGACGTGGATTAAATGCACAGTAGTCCATGAAGGTTTTCTGAAGTGACTCCCCTGCTTAGACCCCAACCCCTGTGCCAGCTGCCTGTCAAAATAGCTACTGTAAATTGTGTGCCCTTGCACTGTTACATGTATCCCAGAATTGCTACAATTCATGGACTCCATGAGACTTCACAGGGGCCATGTTTGTACTTGTATCCCAGTTTCTGGAGCAGGGCTTGACACCTACATATCCTGAAACTTATTAGGTGAAAATGAATGATGAGAAAGAACACGGGCTGGTTTGGATTTTTAGATACTTTTGTTTCCTTCTCAGTCCTCACAATGAAGTAAAATCATTAGTGCACCTATTTTGTCATCATTGAAAAATGAGCCACGGACACAGGGAGCTGAAATAGCAAGGGACTGCCTGGGTTTGAAACATGGCTTCACCGGTTTCCTGGCTAAACAAACTTAGAAAAGTAACTTCATTCATTCTTCTCCCCAAAAAGAATTCCTGGGTCCATTCATGTGTAAAATAGGTATTGTAACACTGTTTACACCTCACAGGATTCTTGTGAGGACTAGAGGATGTCAGATGCACAGGAGGCTTTGCCCAAGGCCCTGAGGTGCAATCAGCTCTTATACATGACAAATAATTAGGCTAGTGTCTCATAAACTATTGCTATTTATTTATTTTGGGGCGAGCACAAGCTGGGGAGGAGCAGAGAGAGGGGGACAGAGGATCCGAAGCAGGCTGCAGGCTAACAGGCTGACAGCAGTGAGCCTTATGTGGGGTTGGAACTCACCAACTGTGAGATCATGACCTGAGCTGAAGTTGGAGGCTCAAATAACTGAGCCATCCAGGAGCCCCTCTGGCTAAAAAAAAATTGTCACTTTGTGGTGGCTTCTCCTTCTCCTGCTCCTCTTCTCCCCCCAGCATCTTTATTGAGATATGAGTGACACATAATAATGTGTCCAGAGTTGGAAGATGAAAAGAATTCTGGTGATGGTTGCGACAAGCAACATGAACGTACTTAATGTCACTGAACTGTACAGTTAAAAATGATCAAAATGGTAAATTTTCCATCGTGTATCTTTTACCACAATAGCAAACATTTAAAACATACTTTAAAGTGACACACAATAAACTTCACATATTAAAAGTGTACGATATTTTTGGCTACTTTTGACATATGCATACACCTGTGACACCACTGCCCCAGGAAAAACAATGAACATATTCATCATCTCCAAAATATTCCTTGTGTCACGGTGTCATCTGCCCCTCCTCCACCTCTGCCCCACTCACAGCCAACCACTGATATTCTTTCTATCAGTAATCTATAGATTACTATATATTTTCAGGGTGCCTGGGTGGCTCAGTGGCTTAAGCATCTGACTTTGGCTCAGGTCATGATCTCGTGGCTTGTGGGTTCCAGCACTGTGTTGGGCTCTGTGCTGACAACTCACAGCCTGGAGCCTGCGTCAGATTCTGTGTCTCTCTCTTCTGTCCCTCTCTCAAAAATAAATAAATACACGTTTAAAAAATTAAATAAAAAAATATGGGTTTTCCAGAATTTTATATAAGGGGAGTATGTACTGTATTTAGTCTGGCTTCTTTCTCTGAGATTTATCCATGCTGTTGTAAGTATCAACAGATTATTCCTTTTAATTGTTGAGTAGAATTCTGTTGTATGTATTTTAGCAGTGTGTTATCCATTCATCTCTTGATGGACATTTGGTTGGTGTCCAGTTTTTTAGCCATTGCAAATAAAGATGCTATGAGTAGTCACATACAAATCTAAGGACACATGCTTTCATTCTATTGGGCAAATAAGAGTAAAAGGACTGGATCTCATGGCATGGGTATGTTTAACTTCTTAAAGAAACTGTTAAATTGTCCAAAGTCGCTGAGCCCTTTATAAGACCACCAGCAGTGACTGAGAGCTTCAGTTCATCCATGGCTTGGACATATGGCACTATGGCCTGGAAACTTTCTTGGCAGTAAATTGGGACAACGGTGGGGCTCACCTTGTTTATTTCCTGTCAGGTATCTCTTATGTTTTCTCACCTGACTTCCAGGTACTTTAAAGCCATTGTTTAATACACTTGGTCCAATTTTCCAGTAATTTCTGGTAAGGGGATAGATCTAGACTCTTTCATTCTACCTTGGTCACAAGTGTAACTCTTACATGCCTTCATTCTTATGATGTGAACACTTTAAATTACCAAGGAAACTAAGAAAGAAGCGACCATTAAATGAAATGACAGTCCTATCTCATGCTTTCTAATATTTCAGTTTATAGTGGATGCCAAATAATTAGTCTATTATTTATATTGTGTGACATTTGGATTTGGATCTTTATTATCAACTAGGTTGAACATAAGAAAATGCAATTTCTCACCGATTTATCTAGGGAGAAGAGGAGCAAAAGGGATATATCACTCTATCTTGGCCAGTTAGTTGCTTTTATGCTACTTCATACTAGCATCAGAAAAGAAAAAGGACTATGGAGTTGCTCAGTTCTGAACCTGATCAACTGTAAGAACGTAATAAATGAAGACCGTTATTGATTTGGTTTGGGTAGCTCAGAAACACAATTATACATCAGCTGAACTGCAAGAGATACTTCTAAGGAATGTTCACTTATCCTACTTTATCTCTCCTATGGTTGATCAGGCAATTCTCATCAAATAGGTTTTGTAAAGAACCCACTTGCCTTAGGTGCTCTGGTGGCTGATGAATAGATACCACATTATGCTTTGCATTTTTTCTGGTGTCAACAGAACACTTCATCTGTTAAGAGAATATTTCCTGGCTTTGGGGAGTTAGTCTAAGCTAAATGCAGCCCTCCAATGAACCAAAAGGAACGTCAGCCCCTGAGACACTCTGATCTGAGTCACTGGTTATTATTTCAGGGGAAGTCAGAGACAGGAGAGGTCGTGAGCTTCTGGATATGAAGCGTTCTAATTACTGCACATTTTAGGATCCGGTTCCCTCATGTAACCCTTCCATCTTTGATTTGTTTAGAATGAAGGCCAATTTAGATGAGAAAACTATTGTAGACTCCAGGTGGAATAGCTGACATGTATACATTGAGGTGGTGGGGGTGGAAAGTGACAAACCTTCAGGAGAAGTGAAATGGTTCCCAGAAGGTTGAGTAATCTTTGGGGGAGCCTCTCACAGGTGGTGAGTGTCCCGAGGCAAAGAGGAGGCCCTGACTACTAGGTGTTCGTTGGTAATAAATCCCTTCAATGCAGGTTCAGACTGGGGATGGCAATGGGGAAGTAAAATACTGTCACTATGTATAAAAGGGCTGCAAATAAATGCACCCGCTTTTCAAGAGCTTCAAACATTAACTTTTTTTGGTGCCAGAGGCCCTGAAGGGAGGCAAAACAAAAACAGTGGTAAAGAGTAACGGGTGAGAAAGAACAGAAAGCTTCAGTGGTATAGGCTGAAGTCTTTAACAACTACGAAGTCAATGTTCTACCATAATTTTTGAAAAATCATTTTTACCTTTTCTCCCCAGTTTTTGGATCGTGGCAAAATGCAGGTAACATAAAGTACACTATTTTAAATAACCATTTTTAAGTGTACAGCCCAGTGATATTCAGTACATTCGTACTGTTGTGCAAACATCACCACCACCCATCTCCAGAGCTCTTTTCATATTGAAAAAACGAAATTCAATAGCCATTAGACACTAACTCCTCATTCCCCTGTCCCCTCAGCCCCTGGCAACCATCATTTCGCTTTCTGTCTCAATAGTTTCGACTATTCCATGCACTTTACAGAGTGAAATGTCTGTCTTTCTGTCAGTACCACACTGTTTTGATTACTATAGCCTTGTGGTAAGCTTTGAAATCAGAAAGTATGAACTCTCCAGCTTTGTTCTTTTTCAGTATTTTTTGGCTATTCTAGGTTCCTTGAGATTTTTCTCTTTCTGTAAAAAACCGTCATTGGGATTTTGAGAGAAGTTGCATTAAATCTACAGATCACTTTGGCTAGCACGACCACTGTAACAATATTAAATCTTCTGTGTCTTCTTTAATTATTTCAGCAATGTTTTGTCATTTTTATTGCACGAGTCCTTCACCTTCTTGGCTATATTAATTCCTAAGTATTTTACTCTTTCTAATGCTATGGTAAATATAATTGTTTTCTTAACTCTGAAGAAGTTCCAGTTTAAGGAGAAAACATTAGAGCAAAATAGTTACGGTCAAAATTTAAAGGTAAGTCAGTATTATAATGTATATCTGAGAATCCTTTCTTAAAATAAAAAAAATATGAACACAACTACATGATAGACATTCTATAAATGACAGACATTGATAAAGTATGTAATAACAACATGACTGAACAGCTTTAAATGGTTTTATATTTTCTTAATCACAGTGGTCATATATATGTACAAGCCCTACTAACTACTGAGACTAGATGAGCCATAGATACCCTCCAATATCTCTGTAATCCACAAATTGGCTACCATTATTATATATGGTGTCTGACAAAGTCAGGAAACATAAGGGAAATTTTTGTTTGAACAGTCAATATTTACATTTTCAAATGAAATGCATAATATTTTGTCTTCAACCTCTAGCCAATTTGTCAGGTGCAATATCTCTAAATGTTTATTTATTTTTGCAAGAGACAGAGTGCAAGCAGGGGAGGGGCAGAGAGGGAGGGAGACACAGAATCTGAAGCAGGCTCCAGGCTCTGAGCTGTCAAGCACAGAGCCCAACGCGGGGCTCAAACTCACCAACTGGGAGACCATGACCTGAGCCGAAGTCGGTTGCTTAACTGACTGAGCCACCCAGGCGCCCCTCAGGTGCAGTATCTCTAAATTTAAACAATAGTTCCTATTGCTAATCTGTAAAAGAAGTCTCCATACACTATTCTCTCTAGATCTCCAGACTCAAGGATATTGAAAGATCTGGAAATCCTTCAGCTGAATGCACATATATATACACACACACCTACATACAATAGCCCTACCCAAGAAGGTTTTATCTCAATTAACCTAGCATTTCCCAAACTTAACATCTTGATGGTAAGCTCCCTGAGGTCATAGACAGTGTATCTCTAGCACCTATTAAAGTACCTGACACACAGAGATGTCAACCCAGATCAGGTGAATGAATGAATGAATGAATGAAGTTTGGGAAACCAATAACTAAACCTGTTTGGTGCTTCCATAGGCCAGAGATCATAAAAAATGTAATTCCAAAGTTAAATCTGTTTTGACACCTGAAACAATTCAGTAACGCTATCACTATCCTTTGTAGCCTTTAAGGTCTGGTGTAAGTCTCACTACTTCTAAGACTCTTTCTCTTATTACTGCAGTCGTCATCAATCTTCTTCTCTGAAATTTTATAGCACTTTTAGTCTTTACCACATAATTTATACCCTATCTTGTAGAACTCACTATGGCATGTTTGATTTATGGCTATTTGACTTCTGGCTATGCACGTTTCTGGTGCTCTGTGAATTATAACTCTCATACGATAACAAGCATGCAGCACACCAATAAACCTCTTATTATTAATAACTATTGTACAATTAATAACTTTACAGCCCTTTATACCAATAAGGTTCATTTAAAACTATTGTCTCATTTGATTTCACAATGGTGGTGCAGTGGATATTAGTGCAATTATTCCCTTTTTGTAGATGGTGCAACTAAGAACCGAAGAAGTTAAATAATGTTTCAGTGATTAGATATTTGTTAGATTATGGACTAAACCCAGCATCTATGACATCCAAAGCCCATTTATTTGCCTCCCTGTCTGTTTTCTGACCGAAAACAGAAGTAAGCCTTGCTCTGACATTCAGAATACATACAATTCTCCAGTCTTTTTTCCCTTCACAACTTTTATCCCAGAAACTAGTTTCTAGACAATCAGTGATTCAAGAGGCTGAAAGGAGAGAGAGAAAGAAAGAGGAAGCAGAGAGAAGTCCAAGGGAAGTAAAGAAAGGAAAAGATACTAAGAAGTACAGACCCAGACTGGAAGACTCTAGGCCTATCTGGCCAGCAGATGTGTTTTGTTTGGCCACCACAGAGCGTTTTTTAAAAGAGTGAGTTCACTGCCAACTTTTAAAATGGCAAGTGTTCTCATCTATATTTCTGGCTTCTCTTGAAAATATGAAATGAAAGGCAGATTAGTCTCAAATTTCTGCATGGTGATAATTTGCTCGAGCTGAGTAGTGGCTGCTCTGTCAAGACAGAGAGTGCACCTTCCAGTCCCAACCCTGTCTCTGGTTTAACTCCAGGTAGCATCACTCTTCCAGCCTCTCCAGGGACTTGCAGCTGTTTCTTCTGCATAAAGAAATACAATGGGCTTTATTTTATGCCCGTCTCTGACTTTCTATAGATATCTTCAGCTTTAATTTATTTATTTTAATTACCCACATCCTGATCAGAGGGCTACCTGAAGTCACACGCTTTCTTAGCCAAATAAATTCATGCATTGAACAAATATTTACTGAGTGCCTACTATGTACCCAGAATTGCTTAGGAATCAATTTCATTAATTCAAAGTCATACCTTAGGTTTCCTCTGAGATGACTAATGATTACAAACAATTACTACCTGGTAATGAGTCAGTCTTACGGCTAAAATACAAACACTTTTAATTATGCATATTCAGGATCAAGTTTTGACAATGATTTGGCCATAAAATCCAAGCATAGCTTTAAGGATTCTAAAACGATCAAGTAACACTGGAGTAGATCAAGGTGCCCCAAAGGATTGGTTTGGATATTCTAAAGATTTGTGATTTTGTTTCTGAACTGTGCTACATGTAAGAAAAACAATACAAGTTTTTAATTGGGTTTTCCTCAAGAAGCCAGACAGACTTTGGTTTGAAGACAACAGATGAACCAAAGCTTATTCCCTAATTCCTTAATGTGTTACCTAAAACTTTGAATAAATGGAAAGGGGAGAGCAAAGCAGGTACACAGGGATAAGTGTCTCTAAATCTTATTTTCATCCCCAGACATCTCTTCAAAGCTGCTATCACACTCTATGTAGAAACTCTGCTGAATTTAATTAATCCTATATGGCTCTACCTTTAATTTCTGATTTATTACAGGAAAGGTAAGGCAAGAAACTATGGTAAGTAAGATGAGACCATCAAAAAGATCTCATGTAGGGGCGCCTGGGTGGCTCAGTCGGTTGAGTGTCCGACTTCGGCTCAGGTCATGATCTCACAGCTCATGAGTTCGAGCCCTGCGTTGGGCTCTGTGCTGACAGCTCGGAGCCTGGAGCCTGCTTCGGATTCTGTGTCTCCCTCTCTCTCTGCCCCTAACCCACTCACATTCTGTCTCTGTCTCTCTCAAAAATAAATAAACATGCAAAAAAAATTAAAAAAAAAAAAAGACCTCATGTAACTAATCACCATGTGTATTTGTATCTTGTGGCTGCCATAACCAGTTAATAGAAACATAATAGTTTAGAACAACAGAAACTTATCTTCCTAGTTACGGACTAGAAGTCTACACCCAGAAGTCAAGGTGTTGGCAATGCCATTCTCCCTCTGAAAGCTCTAGTGGAGAACATCCCTTGCCCCTCCCAAATTCTTATGGTTCTAGGGGTTCCTTGGTTTATGGCTACAAAATTCAAATATCTGCTTCTGTCTTCACAGGACCTTTTCCTTTGTGTCTGTGTCTCTTCCTCTGTCTCATAAAAAGACACTTGTCATGAGATTATCAGGGTAAACCAGGATAATCTCATTTTAAAACCATTAACTTAATTACATGTTCAAAGACCCTTTTTTCTAAATAAGGTCACAGTCATAGGTTCTAGGGGTTGAGATATGGACATATTTGTTTTTGTCTGTTCACTGTGTGCACTGACTATACTATGTTTGAGCTCTTGATGAACATTTTAGAAACATTTATACCATACAGAAGTACTATTAAAATCAATTCAATGTAATGCTCGTGGTTAATTCTATAAAGGGTTTAGCATCAAGTCCTTGGTCAACAACACAAGCTTTAATTCCACCATTATTTCTATAGAAAAATTAGATGTGATTTATGACATGCCTGCTTATCTGTTTCTTGTAAATATTTAAATGTAAGTTTTGCCAAACAATGTGAGCTCTGAGAATACAAGAATTGTGCCTTATATTTATTTCTATTTTCTACTCAACACTGAAGATAGTCTAATGTATATAGATAGATATTTATATATGCTTATTGATTAGTACGTTAATTTGAAATTAGTCTTTGTGGTCTCTGTAGAGATTTTGCTAAGGGTATGAATGTACTGGAGGAACAAGGACAGCTTCTGTATGACAGAATATTTTCCTTGGGGTCAGGGGGAAGCATGATCAAGGCTAGCTCTAGGTGTATAATTTCATTTTTTCCCCAATGGGTCCTTCTTATTTGGCTGTTTGCATCGACCTACATACCAGCTTCCAGAAGGTACAGGTAAGAAGAGCAAGCCTATAAAGTCTGTTCAAGAGCAGAGATACAAGAGTATGGCCTAGAAATCTTGACAGAATCCTTTGAATGATTTAGTTAGGACTGAGGCTCTATAGAACTGGCACTGGGAAATATGTCTATAGAACTCAGGGAGAGTGTATTAGTATTTTAGTTGGAACTGCTCTGAACAACTTTCTTGGAAGAAAGGAAAAAAGGAAGGGAGGAAGGAGGGAGGGTTGGAGAGAACTTGTGTGAATAGATATTAGGATCAATAGAAGAGTTATTTTTAGGTTCAGAGAATTTCAAAAGTTTTTTAAGACATAGTAAGAGATTTCAGAGAAAGACTAATTAAAAGTCTGCAGAGAAGTGAAGAAATTTTACACTGGGTTGGAAGGGTAGCAAACAGAAATTAAAATATCAGAATGTCATGAGCTGGCTAGAGGTATTTAGTAGCAGAGAAAAACTGATGAAAAAGGAAAAAAATAAATGATTGTGGAGAAGGCTGGAGAAATATAGTGCCTCAGTGTTGCAATTACTAAAGGAACAGCTGGCCAATCTGGGGTTGCTGGAAGGAATCATTAGTGCTGGTTAAATGAATAAATTCTTGCACTAGAATAATAAAGTACCTTAGAGGCATCAGAAGTTGGGCTGAAGATTTGCGGCAATCCTCTTGATATTTCATTCATTAACAGAGAATATCTTCTCTTAAGCTTCTTTGAACTTCCATTGACAGAACATAGGGACATTTTTTTCCACATTGGAGAAAGAAAACCTACTACAATCATATCCTTTTTTCATTTTGAGTAGAGGTCTCTTAGATTTCCTTAAGCTCAGTAAAAACATTACCCAGGCGAAGATTCCACTTTACACAGAAATAACTACTAATCCAAAGCCCTAGATTAGCGTCTAAATGGTTTTCCTTTAAACTAGGAAAATTGTAAAACTCTGAACATTTGGTGAGGAACTGGATGAAAGGCTGGGCTCTCTAGACAGTTGTGCTTGGGAGACATGTGAACTCTACTATCCCTTTTCTGTCTGTCTAGCCAAGGCGTCTCTGAATGCTCAAGGATTGTTTTCAAACCAGATTGATAAGAGGCTAAAAAGACCCAGTCTAAGTTTGCTGGACCTTATCTTTTTCTCCTTAAAATGCCTACTGCACTGTGAATGTGAAACACAACTAGGTAAAAATGAAATCAAACGTGGTCAAAATAAACATGTTTTCCCTTACCAAGATGAATATTACTGTGATTTTTTAGTAGCAGAAGCAATGACAAAGTTGAGATGTGCATCAGGTGGACGAAGGAGAAACTATGGGTAAGACCCATGGGCTACAGAGAGAGAACAAAGCTCCCTCTTGTTCCAGAGGGGAGGGCACTGCCTAGGGACATGTCCACTAGGTGGCGATTCATCTCTTATATTCATCCTAAAATTGAAGGCCTGATCTGCTAAACATTATAATGGGCGTGAGAAAGGAAAATATGGATCATTTACTTTAAAAATCACTTTTCTCTGAAAATCAGTTTTGAATAACGGTGAGAACTATCCAGATACCTCTTTTAGGGTGAAAATTGAGTCCTATCATTTTGGAAGGTTTCATAATCAAGGTTCTGAGTATTAGAGTTGAAGAACTTTGAAGCCAAAAGCAATCTTAGAAGTCATCCCAACAATTATCCTTGCTTTGCAAATGAAAACACCGAGGACCAAAAATATCAAATCATTTGCCTAAGATTACAGTATTACACAGTAAGAAAACCGGAATTAGACTCTATATCACTTGAGTCATCCTGGTCCAGGTTAAAAGCCTTTGTCAATAAAGGTGCCTATACGTCTGTTAAATTCTAGGCACAGTCCTAGATTCTAGGGATGCAAAAATAGCACTCGTCTTCAATCACCCCTTATAGTATGGTTGGAGAAACAAAGAATTGAATAGGCAATAGCAATGCAGAGTGCATTAAATAAGGGCTGGTGATGGTGTCTGCCTGGTTCCAGAGCAGAATGTGTCATAGGACAAAGAAGCACAGGCCCTTAGAAAAGAGAGGCAACACTGAGTGTTTGGGAGAGGAGGTGACTTCAGAAGCTGGCTAGGGACTCTAACAAAGGCAAAGGTTAGGTATCACAAGCCAGTGGTTTGATGAGAAGTAAGACACATAGTGCCAGCGGTTAACCACAGGCGGTGCCATAACCCCTAGCTCCAGGACCCACGTTGGAGTCAGGTTGCCTCACAAATCACAAGCCCAGGCAAGTGGGTAGAGACCAGAAGATAGGCAGGATGCAGTAAGCCAGAGGGCCAGGCAAAGTAGTGAGGAAAACACCTTGATAAGGAAGCTGAACAGCAGTTGATCAGATAACAGAGTAAGGATACAAGAATCTGGTGTGCAAGTCAATTTTGTACTAGTCAAGAAGCTTCTGATACACATTTTGCTGGGACAAGAAAAAGTTCCAAGACATGAGAAGCTCAGAATCTGTTGGCAAGTTCTGCACAAGTAGAACTCCATTCTTTCTGTTTCTCTTGATAAAGCTATACAGAGAGAGATTCCATTTACTCACCTGGCAAGTGCACCCAGCCATGGCATTATTCTCATCAAAAGCTTAACGAAACCACTATGCAAGATCTCAAAAACTCATGCCCATCTTAAAACATATTTAGGAAGGCTGATGAAAGGGAGAGGAGGGAAGGTATTAGATAGAGTAGGTACCTGGCCCCTTTTGAAAAGAAACTGTCTTGGAGTCCATTTATGGAGAATCTCTAGCTGTTCAAAACTTACCACATACATGCGGCCAGAAACAGTTTCCAATCGAGAGGAAGCACTGGGTCCTGGGAAAGACAGAAGCAAAAACCACGGAGTAAATTGTGTGTGAGGAAGACAAGTTCTTCCTTTATCCCAGAAAATGAATGCCAACTCAGGCCAAGAGTAACCCACTCCTGCACACATTGTGCCTGTGGATGTTGCAATATTTGCCTGTTTTCTCTTTCAGGGAATGAGCTTTTCAGACTCCAAAGAGATGCCCCAAAGAGATGTTCAGTCTCAAATCTGAACAGTGTAAACATGGTAAAGCAAGGCACCATTAGGGCAAAACAGAATTTTCTGTTGGATGCTGACTATATTCATTATCTCTAACTTTTGTCTTGAAATGTTTCACTCAAACCAAATATAAATCTTGGCTGGTTATTGGTTTGAATTTACCAGGACTGTTCAAATTTGTCTGGAATATGCCATTTACTTAGAATATTAATTTCTGAAGATATGATTTACTATGTCCTTATCCTCCAAAAACACTATGGGATTATTTTATTATTATTATTATTAAGTTTATTTATTGATTTTGAGAGTGAGAACACAAATGGGGGAGGGGCAGAGAGAAGGAGAGACAGAATTCCAAGAAGGCTCTATGCCATCAGGACAGAGTCCGATGCGGGGCTCAAACTCACAAACTCTGAGATCATGACCTGAGCCAAGATCAAGAATTGGACGTTTAACTGACTGAGACACCCAGGTGCCCCTGGGATCATTTTAATGAATAACTCAATATGTCATGGGTCTTGGGAAGGGCTCATGTGTTGCTGACCCTTCTAAATTTTTTTTAATGTTTATTTATTTTTTTGAGGGAGACAGAGACAGAATGTGAGTGGGTTAGGGGCAAAGAGAGAGAGGGAGACACAGAATTTGAAGCAGGCTCCAGGCTCCAAGCCATCAGCACAGAGCCCAATGCGGGACTCGAACTCACAGAGCTGTGAGATCATGACCTGAGGTGAAGTCAGACGCTCAATCGACTGAGCCACCCAGGCACCCCAATGACACTTCTATTTCTTTACCGATATAAGATATGATATTTTGTCTTATAATCGCTCATTAGTTTTATGTTTTATACTTTTCTTCATTACATTTCACAATACCAAAAAAAAAAGGGTTTAAAAAATGTATGGTCTATGTTTTTAAATCTGTGAGCCCCTTCAAAAAACTCAGTGAAGTGCTAGCAAACTCAATAGTGGTATTCCATGAGATTCACTGGCAATGAAAAACTAGTTTTCAACTATGCAATAATTTCTTTTTTTAGTTACATTTTAAAGGTAAAATATTTTAATGTATATTTCCACCGTCTCTGTTTAGTGACTTGAAAATACTTCACAAATGTATTTTTGCTTTCCCTAGACTACTGACACCCAGGTGAGCCCAGTTAACCATATCATATAAATAAAGACAATGGGAATTTTGAAATTAATTTTTCATGTTTAAACTCTACCTTTTGATCTCTCATTTCTTAGTTTTGGACTTTCTCTCTGAGGAATGTGTTCCTGGCATAGTGCTATGTGCCATGCGTTCATTTCAGAAAAGTTAGTTGATTTCTCCAAAAGCATTTATCCTCTGTTAACCTACTCCAGGTCTGTTAGTGACAGACCATGAGACTCGGGAGCTCCAGATCCGTATTCGCTACACCAGATCTGAGTTTTTAATCCTTTCCTGAATGTTCTGCTAGTTTAAACTGGTTTCCCCATCTCCCTTTGTTAGACTGTGTATGTATCTCCTCTATACAATACCAGAAACAATCCATGTGAGTCTTACACTGCCAAGTTTAGATTCAATCAAAATTTGTGGTTTTTGTTTCAAACCAACTTGAATCTTTGGTGTTTGGGACTGTTTAATGTTGGCACAGTTTTCTTCCTGTTTCCAAGAATGACCTATTATTAGGCTCAAAGTCTTCTTGCCTATCTAGCAAGTTCTTAGAAAGCAAATTATCATTGAGTGTGTGAATTTAGTAGGTTAAACATTCAGGATAATGAAATAAAGTGTGGAAGAATCTAATAAGGAACACAAAGAAAATGTACTTGAGAAAAATCATTTGTATTTAACAAAAGTCCAAAATATCCAGAAATAGCTTATAATTTTATATATTTAAAATACTAAAGAGAAAAAAACCTAGTCCTTTTTTTAAATAACTTTTTTAATGTTTTTATTTATTTTTGAGAGAGAGAGAGAGGGAGAGGGAGAGAGACAGAGAATCTGAAGCAGGCTTTGTGGTGTCAGTGCAAAGCTTGACATGGGGCTCAGACCCACAAACCATGACATCATGACCTGAACCCAAGTCAGATGCTCAACCAACTGAGCCATCCAGGCGCTCAAAACCTAGCCCTTAAAATTGACCTCAAAGGGTTTTACTGTCAGGGAAAGTCTGAAATAATTTTATTTAGTTTATTGAGAAAAAAAAAAGGTCAGGTTAGAAATCAGGATATACAAATGAAAATTTTCCCTGCTAATAACCAACTACTATATAAAAGTTTTTAACCTTTGCTACTAATTTAACATTTTTTTAATAGATAAGTTAATTAGTTAGTTCATTTGTTTGTTTATTTATATATTTTGAGAGAGGGGGGTGCAAGTGAGTGACGGTCAGAGACAGAGAGAGAAAATTCCAGGAGGGGCAGAGTGGGAGAGAAGGAGAGAGAGAGAGAGAGAGAGAGAGAGAGAGAGAAGAGAAATGGGACTCACCTGAAGCAGGGTTCAGGTTCACCTGAAGTGGGGCTCATGCTCACCCAAAGCAGGGCTTGACCTCACCCAATGTAGGGCTTGTACTCACAAACTATGAGATCATGACCTGAGCCAAAGTCAGATGCTTAATGACTGAGCCACCCAAGGTGCCCTGAGTACCTTTTACTTTTTAATACTAAAATACTTCATTGAATGGAATGATGCAAATGTAGGAAGAAAGCAGAGGTGCATATTTTGATGACGCGTGCAGGTGGCACGTGTGAGTACACTGCATTACTCACCGTGAGGAGTTCTTCCCATGGCCTGTAAGGAGGCCTCATGGAGGCTTTACCTCTACTGTCACTGCCTCCCAGCGTGTGCTTGTCAGAGACATACGTGATGCCAGATTTTGAACCCGTGTCTTGCATAAGTTCATGACACAATCATCCATCTTTAAAATTTAGATAACACGTTTCAAGGAAGTCAAACAAACTATCAGTAGATAGTTTTACGACTGCAGCAGTAACAGATTCACACATTAATTAGGTGTTGCACACATCCCATTGCAGTCAGCCTGCTTTCCCATTATTAGGGTCAGCTTTATTTATATTCTGAAGCGACTTCATCTACATTTTCGGTACTGTGGTCCTGGTAGTGGTTTTGGGGCACCTGCAAGGAGGTTGTGGTCATCATGCCAGGTACATGAGAAGAGGTGGCAGCTGCCTGGTATTGGACTGCTGGGGACTTTGTGAGAATTTGAGCACAAGACGTGGTAGTCAAGTGAGGGCATGGCTATGAGCGGCTGATCAGGTGCAAGGCTCAGGGTTCTGGCCAAGCACAGCTGAAGAAGGAAACTCCAGTCATTCTCTGCATGTAGCATCTACCCACTCACTAAAATTTTTATGCTGGTTTCAACTGTCAGAAGACAATAACAGACTTGTGTTTCTGGTGATAATGGAGAAACAGGAACAAGATAAATCCCTTTCTCTAAAACAATTAGAAGACCTAACAAAATATGTGAAACAATAATTATAAGACCTTGGACAACAAAAGTCACAGGATCATTATCTCATAGAAGGGCACAAAGTGGGGGACTTATTGCCTGGAGGTAGTTTACAGGCCACAGAACAGGACAGTGTGAAATGTACAAAGAACACTGGTTTTACTGACTTGAGGTAGAGAGATCAGAGTTTAGTAATGCCAAGAAAGTTAAAATTCATGGGACAGAGTACCAGAGGAAGGAAATGCACACAGAGAGAGGGAGAAGAAGAAAGAAAGTGAGAGGGAGAGGGAGAGGGAGAGGGAGAGAGAGAGAGAGAGAGAGATGCAGAGAGTGAGTGAACTCTCTAGAGATCGATAGAGGGGTCCCCTGGAGTCTTGGTCTGAGTCTACACAACTATTCAGGAAAACAAGACAGGGAAAGAATGTCTAGGAAGCAGTAAGCTAAACAGCTGCCTGAGCTCACACAAGGCTGGGAACATTTCTAGTTTTTACCAGTTAGAGGAGAATGATCTTGTAGTACACAGAGACTTGGGTACAGTCCTTGAAGAGTATTACCTTAGTCCTGGGGCTACATTAGACCTACACTAAAGGTTGCTCTAGACATGCCCTAACAAAGCTTAAAAGCAAGCCAAGAAAGGATTCAGCCAATTTCCAGCATCTTGACTGCATGCCAGAAAAATGTTCCTTAAAGGGAAACAACAAAATCTAGCAAACAGTGATGTAAATTTCATAACAACTGCTACCCAATCAAAATTTACCAGTCATGAAAAGAAGCAGAGAAATATTATTAAAAGCTAGGAGAAAATTAATTATGGGCACAAACACATATGTAATGGAGATGATGGAATTAACATACAAACCAGGCCATTAAAACAGCATCATCAATACCCTTTCAGATTCAACAAGGTGAAGGAAATGTGAACATGAGGATGAGAGAAAAAGAAATTATAAAAATTCTCAACTAGCCTGCCTACAGATGAAAACTGGAGTATTAGAAATT
The DNA here is from genome assembly GCF_016509475.1 of Prionailurus bengalensis. Lineage (NCBI taxonomy): Eukaryota > Metazoa > Chordata > Mammalia > Carnivora > Felidae > Prionailurus > Prionailurus bengalensis. Next base: position 147,464,090 of record NC_057343.1, on the reverse strand, counting down.
AAAAAAAAAAGTCATGGGCGGGATTAATGGTTGATTAGATACTGTAGAAGAAAATCTCAGCAAGCTTGAACTGGTAGTAATGGAAAGCATCCTAAGTGAAGCAGACAGGAAGAGCTAAAACAATCTCACTGAGCTGTGGGACACTATCAATAGGTCAAATGTACAGAGAATTACAGTTCCAGGCGAAGGGGAGAAAAGAGAACAAAAAAATATTTTAAGAAATAAATATAACATTTTTCAAATGTGTTGAAACTATAATCCCACAGATCAAAGAATCTAATTACCTCCAAGCAGGAAAAACAAGGAAAATCCAATCAAGGGATCTCATAATCAAATGCTGATAATCAATGAGAAAGAGAAAACGTTTAAAGAATCTAGAGAGAATGACATATGGCAGAAAAACAATATAAAGGATCACAGATTTCCCAGCAGAAACCACAAATTCCATAAGACAGACACACTTCTCTAAACTGCTAAAAGGCAAAAAAACAAAACTAAACAAAAACAAAAACCAAAAACAAACAAACAAAAAAACACATTATAGACAGAGGTATAAAGATAAGCAGACTTCTTGTCAGAAACTATGCAAGCCAGTAAACAAAGTGGCTATAACCTGTAAAGTCCTGGAAGAAAGAACTATCAACATAGAATTAATTCTACATCCAGTGAAAATATATTTCAAAAAGCAAGGTTAAATAAAGACTGTTTTCAGACAAATAAATGTTGAGAGAATTCATTATCAGTAGACCCAAAACAAAACAAATATGTTACAGGAAGTTCTTCAGACAGAAGGAAAATGATATCAAAATAAAATCTGGATCTGTACAAAGGAATGAGGATTGTCAGGAATAGTGAATATAAAATACGTTTTTCTCATTTCTCACATGTTAAGACAATGAAATGTTTAAAGCAAAAGTAATAGCAATGTATTGTGGAGTTTAGAATATATAGAGAACATCTACAACACGTATAAATGACAGAATGATCTGTTTGCAGAATATAGGAATCATTCCTATGAATTAATAAAAAAATTAAATTTCTCACAAAAGAGAGAACACAAATGGTCCATGAGCATTCGAAAAGATTCCCAAGAGAAAATAGAGAAATGCAGCTCAATATCATGATGGGATTTTAAAATCCCATAGTGGGAACCTAAAATCCACCAGTTGGCTAAAATTAGAAAGTTTGACAACATTTGGTGTTGGTGACAATATATAGAAATAGAGACTGCTGGTTTAAGTACTGTGGGGGAAAATGCACGGGCTAGGAAAATTCTACTCATAAGTATCGTCTGTAAAGAAATTCTTGAGTGTGTATACTGGGAGATCTATACAAGAACATGCGTCATGACAATCTCTGTAGTACTAAAAACTTAGAAACTGAAATGTATGCTGACAATCAAATGGAAAAATTAATTACAGTACAGTCTTACAATGATACCCTGTACACCACTGGGGGGGGGGGACAATTTATAGTTACATGCAACAGTGTGAATAAATCACAGAACCATAACTTTAAACAGAAATAGTAAGTCACCTACTGTTTATCATTTATATGATACAAAGCCAAAACCAGGACAAACTAAATAAAATATTATTGTCTTTCCACTAGATTCTTCAGTATATTTATCACAGCAATACTAAAGTCCCTATGTGATATATCTTACATTTGGCTGTCTCTGCATCTGATTCTGTTGACCATCTGATTCTTTTCTTCTCTTGACTGTGGCCCCAATATTTTTACCACTTGGCATAACCCAAGTTGTGTGCCCAGTATTGTGTGCACAAGAAACTGCACAAGAAGAATATTTGCCTCTAGAATAAGGCCTGCCCTATTACCATCATGGCACCAATATAAACACTGAGTCAATCTTCTCTACAGATCAGCTGGGTCTTGGCTTTGTTACAGTTTTAGTTATTTAGTTCACCATTGGATTCAAGTGACTTGATGGAGGAATCAGGACCTTCCATTAGGTAGGACCTCAGACCTGAGCAGTTACATAATTCCAGAGCTCTTTGTACACTAGAGCCCAGTCTCCAGTTCTTTGAATGTGGGATTTATCTCTTTGCTTTACAGCTTGTGAAAGTCAGATTTTCAGGATTCTAAAGAGTTCCCTTTGCTCTCTAGGGCTGTGATTCGCCTTCTGTGTCTGGCCCTAGCCTTGAGAAGGCTGAGATGATGCATTTAGTGCAGGCCTTAGCAGTCTTGAAGAGCTTTCACCCTCCTGCCAGGCTCCCAACCTTCACAGATACTACCTTGCTCTCAAGGAGGGCCTGGAGATCCCCAGAGGCATTTCTCTTCATTCTCCTGGCCTGACTCCAGCCTTCAGCAGTTTACCCAGTGCACTCAGGGAAGCCCAGGGGAAAGAGTTGGTGGGTAGGTGGAGACTTGCTCTGGGTTTGGACTCCTTGGGATCTTAAACTGTTCAACCAGATCACCTGCAGCTGTTTCTTTGTTACTCCCTTCTGTGACAGATTTCTCCTCCCATTGCGCAGTAGACATTAAAGTAGCCACAGATCTCTTGTTTCCTGAAAACGGCTAATTACCTCCTGGATTGTAGTCCACTGAGCTTTCTTAAATCTTCAGAACTCTGATTAGTTTTAAATACCCAAACTGTGTAAGTTATCTGGGCTGTCCTCATCATTAGGTAGGAATGACAAACTTAGGACTTACTAAATTGTAAGTGGAAGCGAAAGATGAAGTTTAAGTTTTGAAAAGGATTTGCACACGGGCCCTTTAAAAAACTGCATGGTTTTGTTACTGAATTAAAAAGTATTGCACAATCATTATGAAAACTCAAATTATATTAAATTTACAAAAATCTCAGATACATAAATATTGAACATTTCTTAGATCCACCCTCCGGACTAATTGTATGTAAGAGTTCGTTGTAGTACTACTCTACATAGTGAACACAATTTCTAATTGCAAAAACTATGTGATTCACCAAGACTGATTTTAAACACAACTGTGTAAGTTCCTTGAGGTGAGTTAACACTATTCATTCCTATATGCAATTAGGATAGATGGTGTCTCCAAACAAAAGCATTGCTCTAAACATTTATGAACAGCACATAATAACTTTTCTATTCTCTTTTCTCAGCAAGTCTTGACCCTAGGTTAATCTTATGATAACAACATTTCATGACAGCAAAATAATAATGTACACGTTCACTGAAGATCTGCACACATCAAAGAGAAACAGGTTTAGCCAAAAGAAAATTGTAATCAAATTAATGTGTATGTTTGACGGATGCTGTGTTGAGAGAATCTGTGGAAGTTAATACCATTGGGCTGTCTTGTTAATGCAGAGATTGGCATGTATTAGAGTTCTCTAGAGAAATAAAACCACTAGGACATATGTATGTAGGAACTGACTCATGTTGTTCTGGAGGTCAATAAGACACAAAAATTGCTCTCTGTAAGCTGGAAACCCAGGAAAGGTGGTGGTGTCATTCAGTCTGACTCTGAAGGCCTGAGAACCCAGGGAGCTGATGGTCTAAGTGGTTCTAGAGGCCGAAGGGCTGAGAACAGCAGGGAGGGGAGTTGCTTTTGTAAGTCCCAGAGTCCAAAGGCTATAGAACAAGGGGCCCCAATGTCTGAGGACAGGAGATAAGGGATGTCCCAACTCAAGAAGAGAGAATTTTCCCTTCCTCTGCTTTTTAGTTTTAGGTCCTAAAAAGATTGGATGATGCCTAACCACATTGGCTGGACCTTCTTTACTTAGCCTAGCAATTCAAATGCTAATCTCTTCCAAAACACCCTCACAGACACACCTGAAAATAATGTTTTATCAGCTATTTGCTAGGAAGCCCAGTTAAACTGACACATAAAATTAACCATCACAGAGCATGACTGAGGCTGAGAAAAGAGAAAGCCATTCACTTCTCTGAAAAAACTGTAGATATAAAAATAGCATCCTTGCTTTGTTCACTTTTGTTGACAACTTAAACATTAGTTTATGAACCTATTTGAAGACAACATTTTTTTCCTGAGGAATTCAAATGGATAATAAGTTTAGCATATTTCAGGAACTCTAAGAAAAATTATAAACAATGCTTGGGACACTGGGTGGTTCAGTGGTTAAGGTCTGACTCTTGATTTCAACTCAGGTCATGATCACATGGGTATGGGCTTCTGAGATCAAGCCTTGCTGGCCTGCTCGCACTGTTGGGATTCTCTCCTTCTCTCTCTGCCCCACCCACATGCTTTCTCTATCTCCCTTAAAATAAATAAATAAACTTAAAAAAAAAAAAAAGAAACACTCAATACTCATGATTAAAAGACAAAGTTTGTGGTTGTGTGACGGCACACCCCAATATATATTTTAGGTTTGGTGACCCATAAGTCACAAAAGCACATTGCTTTTCTTAAGGAAGCAGTTTAGCTCCTAAAAGATTGTCTCAGTGTATGTCTATTTCATTGCTTATTCCATTGAATTGTACGGCAAACCTTAACAGCTTATGTTACTGAATCACTTACAAACATGCAGATAACCACTCTTTACCATACTAGGTGTTGTGCTAAGTGCTGTGGGTGGTGGGATAGGAAAGTGAATAAAATCAAATGCAATTCTTGCCCTTATGTTGTTTATACTTACTTGGAAAGATAGATACTGTTCCAATAATCACAATGAATAATGAAAAATTACAAGTGGAGATAAGTACTCTCCTAAAAAGGAATGTGTTTTATAAAGACATGTTATAGGAGAATCTGACCTAGACTGAGATTCTCAGAAAGGGCTTCTTTGAATCTGAGATCTAAAGCATGAATGGGAGTTAACTAACTGAGTGGAAGATATCTGGTTTAGATGAAGCATAGGTAAAGGCTACGTGTTCAGTATTGCTTTAGGGACTTAAGACTAGTATACCTGAGAGGCATAAATTGAGGGAGATGATGGCTTGAGATGGGGCAGTGAGGCATGCAGAGGTCTGACCATGTAGAGCTTTAAGAGATTTAAATGTTCTAGTCTTTATCCTAAGAAAAACAAGAAGCAATTAGAGGGAGGTTGGGGCAGTATGGGGGAAAGAATTTGGAGTGACTTGACTAGAATAACATTTCAAAAATATCACCCTATTTTCAATATGGGGAAAGTCTGCAAGGTGTCAGCATGAATGTAGGGAGACCAGGTAATAAATTTTGCCATGTAGACTTGGTGGAATAGTCTTTTACCACAATCTTAACAATCAAGAATGAAGCAAATAAGCTATGATTTGAGACATTTAAGAGGCACAATTGATATAACTTGATGATGGATTTGAATTGGGGAGATAAAGAAGAAGGAAACATTAAGGATCACTTTTAGAATTTGATTGGATGGTAAAGCCATTAGCTGAGATGGGAAACACCATAATAGTCCTTAGCAGAAGATCACAAATTTGATCTCAGATATTTTAAGTATGTAAAGTATTTTAAGTAAGTTGTCAAATAAGCAATTATATTTATAGGTCTGGAGTTTAGAGGAAATGTTCTGACTAAATACAGAGTAGTAAGATGGATATCTAAAGTATGAAGAAGGAGGAAGTTACAGAGTATAGGGTGATAAGAAAACAAAACACGACAAGACAAGACAAAACTATGGCCATACATAGTTTTCCAAAAGTGCAGTGTCTCCCTCCTGACATGATGCCCTGAGAAGGACACATCACTTCTGTGAGATTTCTCCCCCAAAGCATTACCTGATTCTTTTTTTTTTTTTTAATTTTTTTTTCAACGTTTTTATTTATTTTTGGGACAGAGAGAGACAGAGCATGAACGGGGGAGGGGCAGAGAAAGAGGGAGACACAGAATTGGAAACAGGCTCCAGGCTCCGAGCCATCAGCCCAGAGCCTGACGCGGGGCTCGAACTCACGGACCGCGAGATCGTGACCTGGCTGAAGTCGGACGCTTAACTGACTGCGCCACCCAGGCGCCCCGACCTGATTCTAATCATAAGGAAACAAGAGATGACCAAAAGTAAGGGACATTCTACAAAATCATGGGCTTATATTTTTCTTTTTTTTTAAATATTCTTTTTTCTTAATTTTTTAAATGATAATTTATTTTTGAGAGAGACAGAGAGACAGAGCACAAGCAGGGGATGCACAGAGAGAGAGGGACACAGAAGCTGAAGCAGGCTCCAGGTTTTGAGCTGTCAGCACAGAGCCCGATGTGGGGCTCAAACTTACGAACCGTGAGATCATGACCTGAGCTGAAGTTGGACACTTAACCAACTGAGCCACCCAGGTGCCCCATTTGAAGACTCAAGGTCAAAAAAAGTAAAGGAAGCAGAAAGAACTGTTCCAGATTAAATAAGTCTAAAGAGACATAAAAACTAAATGCAGTAAATGATGCTGAATTGTAACCTGGACCTCTGTAGTGGTACAAGGGAAAGTGGTGATAAAATCTCACGGCATAAATAGCCAATCATTCACCACTTTATTATAAATGACAAAACCACTCAAACTTATTCATTACTGTACACTTAGTGACTATCAGCCAAAGTGCTTTACATACATAGGTACTTAAATATTTTCTAAAATAAGGAATGCATGAATACAAAGTGTATTTTTGGTGAATTTTTACATCTATTTGTTGCTATCTCATTTTCTGAATTTGGTTGGTTTTTCAGACAGTTGCTATTTCCATTTCCTGAGCTAATTGGTTCCTATACAATTTTAAGTGGGGAGAGAGTGTACTTGACTATTGCTAATCCTCCCACTGTCCCCTACTTCCTCTCACCTGATGACTAAGCCAATGACTTTCAAACCCATAGTCACCCCATGGGCACACTCATAAGATTGAGAAATTCAATAAAGTTCACAACCAGGAGAAAGTGTGTAATCCAGCAAGAGCTGGGTTTTTGTTGTTGTTGTTTGTTTGTTTGTTTCCCATTGAGTCACTATAGGTATCATTGCTCCAAATTCCAATAGGCTTTCATAACCTTAACCTGGAGAGCTGCATAATAACTTTTGTTAAAAATAAGCTAGCTTGTTCGTACCTGATAAGGGCTGTCGTTTTCTATAGGTAGTGGGACCATTTTGATTGATCTGAGTATCCCCTACCAGCATTGAACACAGTATCTTACACATGGTAGAATCTGCATTATAAACACACACACACACACACACACACACACGCACACACATGCACACACCAGAGAATACATTTACTGTCCATGCACCACACATGACAATAAAGACATCAACTGATCTCGTAGGTTTCCTTTCTGTAAAACAGAAGGTGGTTGGGTTGATTAGTAGAAACCTTCACTATGTTTTATTTAATTGTGCCACAGTAAAGGGGTCTGTATCTCCAATTGAACAGACAATTTACGCTTCATTAAATTCTCCTCTCATTTCTGCACTTCAGGTACCTCAATTAGATGGCAGCTCTATTTTGAATGACTCGTTCAAGCGTGACAAGATGCCAGTGAGGATCTGGAGAAGCAACAGAATTAAAAGCACCCTTTACATCTGGAAGACACTACCTCTCACTTCGTATAATGCTCAATTGAACCCTATGGCTCATAAATATTCATAAGCCTGAAAAAATATCTTAGATAAATGAACAGACATCACAGAATTCCTTGATGGGAGGTTCAACTAATGCTTCAAAATTAGAAATTTATTTTTACAGAAGTGAAATGTTTGCCTCATCTGGCACAGTTGGGGACTAAGTGGCCTAGAGATCTATTTATTTTTAATTACAGTATGCATAGAATATTAACCCTTTGGTGATTAAATATGACCCATCAATATGTAAAGCTTGCAAGATATAAAGCTTAAGATTTTTTATTTTCTGACATTGAATGATATACTATATATATGAATATTTTTTTGAAATAAGTTTAATTTCATTCCAAATATGATCTATGTTTTTACATTTATATATAAACTTAAATTTACACAAATAAGGAAGGTTGAAATATGCAGGGATATGATTTTATGTAAGCTCCTTTACTATTATCATAACTTCATAGAGAATCAAATAGTCTGTAATTTCACTGGTGAAAAGCTGAGAATCTTAATTTTTTTTCTTTGAAGATAAATATGAAAAATATTACTACCTTCTTTTAAGGGAAGCATTTACGGTATTTTTATTTATTTTCATGAGTCAACAAAGTCACACAAAATGATTCTTCTCATCTTATCATTTCAGTAGACATAATCATTTTCCAAAATATAGCCTTGATGACTGGATGTTTGTACTCCTTAAAAAAGAAAGTTTCCCTTTTCTCTGGGGTTTCTTCATCACTTTGCGTATTGTGTGGTCAAATACCTTCCCCAGTTCATTCTCTAACTTGCTGACATCCAGATTCTCTGAAAATGGAGCTAGTAACTATGACACTCTTTGTATTTATATTTTCACTTTCAAGATGGAAACTAGGGGTTTTAAAAAGCAGTTTAAACGCATTTCTTGGTAGCACAGGTTAATTCCAGGAGAAATTCCACGGAAACACGGAGGCTTTCAGAGAAAGATGGAGAAACACAGAGAAGCCAGCTGAGATGGGTATCAGTGATGCTCATGGATTGAACCGTAGCTGATGGAAATTATTCAGCAGCAACCTTAAATTTCACTTTCCTCTATGGATAGGGAAACATTTTTTTTTTAAATGACAATTGCCTCTTTAGTTTATGTACTATCTGGCATACATGAAGCCACTGAACTGCACTTTTTCTTTCATCCTGTGTCCTCTGGTTTGCAGGAGCCATTGCTCTCCACCCTTCCTGCCCCACATGTACTTTCTTCAAACATCTTTTTTTTTCCCTTAAGCAAAGAAAATCTCCCTGCTCTCCATTTTTGCTTGGCCTCCCACACACGCTGTTAACCGTTCCCCAGACATAGATGGCAGACAGGCTTGGAATCTCCAACTGGTGCTTTCTCACAAGATCTCTTCTCTTTAAATATTGTGATTTATTCTTCTGAAGAGAAATTGTCCCTTTCTGGGGCTTTTCCTCTTACTAGTGACTGGTTATTTTTGAAACTTGCCATTTTGGCAGTAATAGTCTCCAGTGATAAAGTATACATTGATGGAATGGCCAAGTGTACAGTTAAAAAAAAAAAAGCCTCACAATTTATGTTTCTCTCATGTGGCTTCCTTTAAGTGAAGACAAAAGGGTCAAAGATGTAAAGAAACAAAAAGCAAACTCACCAATAACCTCTGACTGAAGGAAGCATATGTGAAGAGGAATACAACAATTTCTTCAATTCTTTATCACGCACAATTTCCTTGCTTTGCCACTAAGCCAAGAAAGGTGTGGCCAGTGTTGTTCTCAGGTGTAGGAGTATTTCAGACTACGGTTTGGCCTTGTGCATGCAGGCATGGAGTAAGGACACTGAAAATTCATAATGCCTTTTGAAAATCAAGAAGTTTGGGGTGCCTGTGTGACTCAGTAGATTTAGCATCAGAATCTTGATTTCAGGACAGGTCATGATCTGAAGGTCATGAGACAGTTCCCCACATTGGGCTCCGTGCTAGATTCTCTCCCTCTCCCTCTCCCTAGTCCCCACCCCGCTCTCATGCATGTGCTCTAAATAAATACATACATACATACATACATACATACATACAATAACAACAAAAGAAAACAAGAATGTTCTTTACCGTGTGTGTGTGTGTGTGTGTGTGTGTGTGGTGGGGGGTGGTGATGCGGTGGACTTCCCTTTGTCACAGGAGCAACTATTTCCAACATGAGATCATATAAAAAATAATCTAGCATGATTTCAAAACTATATAAGGCTTTTACTTAAAAAAGAAAACGTTTAATATAGAGGACGAAGTACACGATGGAGAGATTATCCAGAAACTATAAAAACCTCACACTTTGGATCTGTCACTATTAACTGCACCTTTTTCTTTTTCTTTTAAGTTTTTAATATTTATTCATTTTTGAGAGACAGAGACAGAGTGTAAGTGGGGCAGGGGCAGAGAGAGAGGGAGACACAGAATTCAAAGCAGGCTCCAGGCTCTGAGGTGTCAGCACAGAGCCCAACACGGGGCTTGAACTCATGGACTCTGAGATCATGACCTGAGCCAAAGTTGGACACTTAACCGACTGAGCCACTCAGGTGCTCGCACCTAACCACACCTTTCTTTATAAAATATGTTTCCTTAGAATCAAGTGTAGTTTTCCTTCTAATACTAGTATTTTTCATTAGATAGATAGATCTATATAGAGATATCTATTATGTGTTTATATATATGGAATTCCATATAGGATAAGATTCTCTATATATACATGTAATAGAGCTTTCTATGTAACTATGTTATAGAGATATCTACACAACTATATATATATATGTGTGTATATATATATATATATATATATATATATATATCTAGAGAGAGGAGGGAATCAATAAACAAATTTTCACAGATATGGATTCTAATTAATTTCTTCTTGAACTAGCTTTCTATACACGTGTGTGGGTGAGCACATTTGTACACCCTGCCTTTATTAACACTGGTGTTCACCAAAGGTTTTTGATTTCCTTCTTGCAGGCACAAGGTAGGATAGCACTTCTCTGCCCCTTTGAAGTAAGATGAGGCCACGTGACTTGCTTGGCCAGTGAAATGTGAGCACAAGTGGGATGTTTCACACCAAAGTGGAAATTTGAAGAGCCAGTGTTCATCTCATCACGTTTCCTTTCCGTCCGTCACTGCGCCATAATGACATGGAGTCTCTGTCAGTCTGGGCTCCTGAATCATCTGGATAAGCAGAGACTCCTGGCAGCCTTTGTTGGGCATACAGTATTACCAAGAAACGTATTTTTTGGCAAAACCACTGAGATACAGACTTTGTTTGTTACCACAACATAATCTAGTCCAGGGGTTTGCATAATTTTTCATAATAACGGGTCAGATAGTAAATATTCCTCTTTTTATTTTTTTAACACACCTTAAAAAAATTCTTCATTTCCAGATCATATAAAAACAAGCTGCAGACCAGATTTGGCTTGTGGGCCTTAGTTTTCCAATGCCCTAATCTCATTTATGCTGACTGTAAAAGGCATTTACCTTCTCTCTGCATCATTTTCTTGCTGCAAAATAGAACACAAGTGTCCTAATTATACTCTCTGTGTTTCCCTGAGAGTAAAAGAAGAAATGTAGACAAAATTATTTAGAAAAAAGGTAATGTGGGGCACCTGGGTGGCTCAGTCTGTTAAGCGTCCGACTTTGGCTCAGGTCATGATCTCACAGCTAGTGACTTCGAGCCCCGCGTCGGGCTCTGTGCTGACAGCTCAGAGCCTGTAGCCTGCTTCGGATTCTGTGTCTCCCTCTCTCTCTCTCACTCTGCTCTTCTCCCCGTTCACACTCTATCTCTCTCTCAAAAAATAAACATTAAAAAAATTTGTTTTAACAAAAAAGTAATGTTATATGCTATATGAAATGTTATTATTTCACCATAAATAATGATACAGAACAATACTTCCAAACAAAAAAGTTAGAGAGAAACCAATTTTCTCCATTGTATTCTATTTGTTATAATGTAGATAGCCTATTTCAAACAGGACCTCTGCCATGCCACAGCCCAACACTTCCCAAGGGGTGCTTTGTAGATTACCCATCCTCTAGGATGGTACACACACACACACACACACACACACGGTTCTTTATATGCATAAATTCAGGCAATTCTATGTACTTTTTAACATAGTATCTATCAATATCCATCAGAATTTCTCTTCAACCCAAGACACTTTGGGCAGGCTTGCATTGCCTCTACTTGGTACTGAGCTCCTTGAAGTTAAGTCACTGCTAGCTTAACTAGTCAACTTATCCTCTTCCTCCAAGTTCTGCATTTGCCCAGCTTTATGAGCCAGCTCTTGCTTGACAACATCTCTGGACATGCATGGTGCTTTTGGGCCTGAGCACCAGTTGTCGGCAATGGTAAAAATTAATTTCATGCTGAGGTATGTAACTGCCACAGATGTAAGTTCTCTGGCTTTAAAATGTAACACTTGGGGGGAAAACACTATATGAGAAAGGCAGAAGAAATGTTTTTGGTTATTTGAGTTCTTACCTTTCTAGACCAATTGTTCCCTAAGAATCAAGAGCATTTGCAGTAGCACTCTCTAAAGAGCTTCAGGCTTTAAAAAGCAACAAATCAAGCCCTAGAGAGACCTTGTCGTCTATGATTGACATTATGTTACATTGGATTGCTTCACTTTCATGTGTGATAATCATCTTGATTTGCTATGTTATCCAAACCTAATTCAGTATGCAGCCCTAGAATGAGTAACAAATGTTTCCCATTTAGAACTGCATTTGAATGTTTTACATCAGCAAATCCAAGAAAGGGGGAATTATGAGACAATAAAGAAATTAAAAGCTAAATTAAATATGCTTCAGATTTATATCTACATATACTTATATTACATATATTTTTCATATATAGCTATACATAATTTTATTATGTGGCTGGAAAGAAACTTGAGAAATGTGTTAACTATGCCAGAATAGATATTTCTACTTCAATTTACATGGAATTATAAAATGTTATACTTATTATGATTTTGGTGATTTTCCACAAGATATAATATGGGGAAAAAGTGATAGAGCATAATGTTTAAGGTGAGCAGTAATGGTCTATTCCATGAATAGATATTGCCTCCAAATGAAATGTTCTGAAGTCCTTCATGCATTCCCATCCTTCCTGCCCTGAATCACCCAAATCAAAGTACCAGGGTAATAGCACCTGATCTCAAGTAAGAATTTTCCACCAAGTAACACTGAGATTCGAGGGAAGTTACTTAACCACAATGAACCTCACTCACCTAGAAAATGTGGTTATCCCTCTCCCTGAACCCGATGTGAAGGTACTTCTAGATAATGTATATGTAAGCTCCTACATGAGGACTGGCATGAGTTACATTACATGCTTAATAAATGTGGATACCAATTTGGGTCAGTCATATGTTTGAACCAAATTATCAGTAATTCAAAATGCACAAAATAATTGCCCCTTTAAAACCAGGACCATAGAGCCAGTGCTAAGGAGTGAAAATGTGTTTCCTGGCCATGCTTGAGCTGCAAACGAACAGAAAGCCAGACTCAAACAAACTTAAACTCTGATAAAAATGTATTTCCCCCTACCTCAAGTGGCAGTTAAAGGTAGTTGGGCTTTCAGGTCTGGTCATCATACATCAAGGTTCTTTCCTTTCTCCTCTGTTGTCTACAACCTTAACTTTATCTCAAGTCTCCTTCTGCAGTGAGAGTGAAAGTAGCTCCTTGCAACCATATGGTTAAGTCTCTCCATTGAGTCTGGCTGGGCCAATTTAGGTTATGGATTGCAGAGCAAATGACAGCCAGGGGAATGTTGTATTCCGATTGGCTTAAACACTAGTTCCCCAAGCAATGCTAGCAAGGAAGGTAGAATTATTGTAATAGGCTGGGTCAAATCAGAAGCTGCCTCTAGAATTAGGGTCACCTCCCAAACCACATGGCTGCTGCATGTGAGGGCATCAACCATAATATCCCTGTAGCCACCTTTCTCTAGAAGACTTATAGAGATCTTTTAAAATAATCCAATAGTCACCATGTCACTTTCAAAAACCAAGAACTCATTCAATTTTGAGTCAGAAGCTTATACTTTAAAAAGTTATATTCTCTTACCTGATTTATCCAAACTAATCATGCAAATTAGACAGACCATACAAATGGAAAGAAATATAGCTCATTTTGAGAGAAATCGGGCATTAGGAGAGAAGGTGGGTTTTTTTGTTTGTTTGTTTGTCTTTTGTTTTTCCTTGTTAGGAATTACATGGTAGTACTGTATCCCAAAACAGAGGTTTTCATCACCACTGAAGTGCCATAAATTTGATGTTGATCAATAGGAAAAAGCTCTGGCTATGTAACAATTTTGGTCAGATAACCTGATGCTTGAGTCCTGTACTTGAGTCCTGCTTGAGTCTTGTACTTGCTGCCTGTGCGACCTCAGCAAGTTACTCCACTGCTCTGCAGGTCAATTCTCTGCAGTATAAAATGGAGATAAAAATAGTACCTAGCTTATAGGGTTGATATGGGGATTAAATGACTTAATATGTGCAAAGGGCTTATTACATGGCAGGATGTGGAAAGTACTGGCTGTTATTGTCATATTACTATCAGTATTTTTTTCTTCTACTTCAAGATGGTGAGCTGTCTTTTGAAGAATGTTTGAGACTAGACAAGAACAGAAGTGGAGATGCTTTTTAAATGTATTTTCAAGATTATTACTAAGAATTTGTTTTTAACTAAACTATATTGCATTTTAGATGATTGTGAGAAACACAAATCTGGAAAGACATAGTTCAGGCAAAATGATGAAAATTCAGCACCTCGTTTTGTATGCACCACGTGGCTATAAAACTCCTCAGGACATACGCATGCCAAGTCCCCAAATGTAAGAAAGAATCCAGTTTGTTTTAAATAGCATTTGGGTGCAATTTCAATTGCTAGTTGTTCATGAATTTAATTTGACTCTGAAAGTACAAAATTAACTTTAAAAGCCTACCTATTATAAAATGACTATGCTTAAGTGATTGTTATTTTTGGAATATCCTTTTTAATTCCAATAGTTTAGAAAGACTATGAGTGGTTTATGTTGTTCACCAATATTATGATTCCAAATGTTATTATTAAAACTGTTAAAATAACACTTAATCCAATTAATGATCTATTAATAAAACAACTAGGACATTAACATAGGCTACTTTGTATAGTTGGCTAGAAGGTTGAGCGAATGAGGCCAAAGTTATAGATTGTATTTAAGTATGATATGGTCTAGTTTCAAAAGCTCTCTTCTATAACCAGTGCACTTCCAGGCAGCCCCCTCAGACTGCAGGCTCTGAGGACATAAGAGAGACAAGGCAAGCGCAGAAAGGGAACAGCTTGCAGGTATACAGCTGTTAGAAAATAATCCAGAGCTCTGTCTCGCAGATAGCAGTGAGCAGCATTATGAGTAACAATAATCCTAAAAATTGCAGTTTATTGAGGATTTATACATTGAGCATATAAATACATGCTTAGACTTGTAATTTTCATTTGACTCCATCTTGGCACCAACACAATGAAGGAGGTATGACCACGCCATTTCTAAAGATAAAGAACATGAAGCTTAGAGAGTTAAGGAAGCCTGCTCAAAGTGACACAACTAATAACACAACAAAATAACGCAACAAATAGCACTACACGCCAGAAATGCTCTTCTTCAAAGAAAGGTGATTGGGGATGGGCTTGCAGAGCAGTTGATGGGGCTGCTGAGCTTACAAACGCATTGATCTGCTTTCCAATATTTTTTGAGCTATACTCTATAGTTGCCGTTTTCAGACAGCTGCATCAAAAGGGAAAAAAAAGTGCAAAAAAAATCTCTTCCCGACTTTTTCCTTGGAGGAGGAAGACTAGATAATGATGGTGATTATGATAATGATAATAGATATTACTGAATATTTACCATGGGCCAAACACTTTTTAAGCACATTTAATCCTCCCAACAAACTCAAGTGTAAGATAGATACCATTTTACTCTCATTCTACAGATGAAGTAAATGAGGGTAAAAAGCTAAATAATATCCTCTTTGACCACACAACTACCAAAACGAAGAACTGAAACTTAAGTAATCTCCATATAAGGTCAAAGCCCATGCTCTGAGATATTATACTGACAAAAATAAACAGCAAATAAATGTTTATATAATTTGGTAGATCAGTGATAAAAATTATATACCAGGGCACTTGGGTGGCTCAGTTGGTTAAGCGTCCAACTCTTGATTTTGGTTCAGGTCACGATCTCATGGTTCGTTGAGTTTGAGTCCTGTGTCAGGCTCTGCAGTGTGTCAGCACAGAACCTGCTTGGCATTCTCTCTCCAGCCAACCCCCCCCCCCCCCCCCCCGCCTCTCTCTCTCTGCTCCTACCCTGCATGCTCTCTCTCTCTTGTCAAAATAAATAAACTTAATTTTTTAAAAATTGCACTTAACTTCTTATTATTCCATCTAGATTTATCCTCCCCAATTTAGCTCTCAATGATTTATCAATTATTTCATGGCAAAACACATTATGCCTGTAATGAAAGCCTCTTCCAGAAACATACATATTTCCTGGGAGACAAAAATGCAGGGAATGGAACGTACAGGTTCTTCACACATTTTGAATGAGATGCAGTTTCTTATTTAACTTCTCTTTCATCTAGTTGGTGAAAAGTCATAATTGTGTTGACACTTCCCTAAGGTACCTATGATCTGTATAAAATGCTTAAATTTACTTACACCATGTGTGCATTCGGCCATAAAAACAAAACGGAGAACAATTCAAATTAAATTTCATCATTTGTTCAAATACATGTCTCTTTGGTCACACCTTCTTAATGAATGGTAGCAGACAAGCAACACAGCTAATAAGTTATTTTAATAGGGTGATGTAACGGCGTGTGAACTGTTACCTCCTGGGAGAGTAAGTGACAGATTCCAGTTCTCATTACTGTGTAGATTAGTCTCAGAGAATTCATTAGTGCCCAGTGTGGCAGCTCTGCTGAGTGCCCTTAATTTGGAAAAAGAGACAGGAGGCCTATGTGCCCAAGAAACTCTAAAGACAGATGAGCTGGAATTGAAGGCTTTTAGGGCAAAGGGCTCTCTTGAGAAGATGGCAATTATTCCCCCAGCTTTTCAGGCACTGGTGACAGCTCTCTTCCCTTTAGTCTGTGTCAGTATGTACACTAGAAACAACAGCAGACTCCTGGGTTTCCCTACACCTCGGAGGAGGCAGCTTTCATGCAGAATGTTCCAAAGGACCCTACATCCATGTGACTTATGTCCATTATAAATGGCTTTTTTATTTTACAGAATGACAGTGAGCAGAAGTAGCACAGAAAAGAATGCAATCTGTCAATAACCCTATTTTATTTCCTAGGTAATGGTTTTAATCATCTCCTAAACCACCAAGCAAGCTTGGCGTGGACTGATTTAAAAATCCTGTATGTGCCATTTCGGCCACTTGCCGGTAAAGATATTATAAAGACAATAGTAGTTACCAAACACAAAGTTCTTCTTAACAAACACAAAGTTCTTCTTCCTAACAAACACAAAGTTCTTCTTCTTAACAAACACAAAGTTCTGATCTGGACAATTACAATAGCAATATAGCACTACCTACATACTTAAAGAGCTTTCAAACTTTTTTGGCTGAAATCCTTAGTAAGAAATAAGTTTCATACACAACCAATACCCATATACATATAGGTATTTATATGGGTGAAATTAATGTTTCAGTACATGTGATGCACTCTTATCTGTATTGTTCTATTTTAATCTCTTCATTTAGTTTGTACTACTCTACTGTAGCCTGTTCTATTTTTTTTAAATGTTGGTTTTTAAAAATGTTGCTTCTTTTAAAAACCTGATTTTATCACTTACTAATATATCAAGATCTATAGTTTAAAAAACTATATGAAAGAACCATATCTCAATACAAAGACCTTTTGCTATTAGTTTTTGTAAGAATTACAACTTATTTATGAGTACTTATTATCGGTCAGGCTCTATGCCATTCCTTCATAAAATTTCTAAGTTAATTTATTCTCCATAGCAAAGACAGATATTATTCCACTTCTCAGATGAAGAAAATCAAGTTCAGAGAGTTAAAGAAAGTTGCTCCAGCGCACACAGCTAGTAGGTGGGAGAGCTACCATACTGCCATACGGTAAGGACATAATAAACATTGGATGGACAGATGGACGGATGAGGCACAAGCCTGCTGATGACTGGATGTGTTAACAACTAATTTGTGTTGCAGCATTTCTTTCTGGACCACAGTCTATGGTTTTCAACTATCTCAAAACAGAAATAATAGTTTTTAGCTTAAAATGCAAAAGTGCTTCCTCTCCTCTCCTCTCCTCTCCCCTTCCTTCCCATCCTCCCCCCTCACCCCTCTCCTCCAATCACCTTTCCTTTCCTTCCCTTCTTTTTTAAATTTTAGAGACAGAGAGGACATGCAAGAAGGGGAGAGGGGCAGAGGCAGAGAGAGAATCTTAAGCAGACTCCACTCTAAGTGTGGAGCCTGACAAGTGCTTGATCCCACAACCCTGGGATCACGACCTGAGCTGAAATCAAAAGTTGGATGCTCAATGGACTGAGCTACCCAGGTGCCCCGCAAAAGTTCTTTCTTAATTGGGAGCAGTGAGTATAATGATGATGATGATGATGATGATGATGATGATTGTGGCTAATACTTATTGATTAGTTAATATGTACCAAGACTACTCTAAATTTTTTATGTGTATCAATATAAAATAATAGTAGCCAACCAAAAACATTATTACGAGGATTAAATTCATTTAATACGTTCATCAACCCTATGTGGTAATTATCTCTGTTTATAGTTGAGGTTAAGTTACTTGCCCAAGGACACACAGCTAATGAAACCCAAGACCTCTGTCTCAGAGCCTAAACTCTTAACCTTTACTTCTGACTAGATTCATTAGAAATCAGCCAAATTTTTCTTTTAACACTAAAAGCAAGGTTGTGCTCCCAAAGAAAGCACGGTAAAATTGATAAACGCTTTGCTGGAGTGACCCATCCATGATAAGCCATTTAGTTCTCTTAACATGCTCATGGGGTTCTTTAGAGCATTTTTCTGAGGGTTTGGATATAGATTATATTACCCAACACAAATACTGAAGATTATGATTTCAATCTTGTATTTCTGTGTCTCAGTATTTTATAAAGTTAGTGTTAAAACACACCTTTTAAGAAATTAGTGATGAGGGGCACCTGGGTGGCTCAGGTGGTTAAGCATCAACTCTTGATTTAGGCTCAGGTCATGATCTCCTGGTTTGTGAGTTCGAGCCCCGCAGCGGGCTCTGTACTCATAGTGCGTGGCCTGCTTAGGACTCTCTCCCTCTGTCTCTGTCCCACTTGCTCTTTGTCTCTCTTAAAATAAATAAATAAAACTAAAAAAAAAAAAGAAATTAGTCATGATTTTATTTTTAATAAAATCAAATTAAGAACTAGTTGCATAGTTAATAGCAATTCTATTAACTTAGAATTCAATTTGCATAGTCAATTCTAGTAACTAATTCAATTTGCATAGTCAATAGCAATAACTATTGTTAATAGCAATAGTTATAGCAATAGCAATTCACTCTGCTAGTGTTGGGGAGACAAAGAAGTACATTCTCAAGTATAATCATGAGTACTTTAGGGGTCGGGAGAGCTATGGTGGGATATTTCCTGGACAGAATTTAAAGGATTAGCACGAGAGCTTGAAGATGAAGCTGATTTAAAGCCAGGAGCCAAGTTTACCAGCCAAGCTCATGAGGAAGCAAAATCATAGCAAAGAGGGCTGGCAAGAAGACACGTGAGTATAGCAGAGTCCTACAAGCTAATTTGCAAGAGACTTTCTCCCTTTGGCCCCAGGTTATCTCCTATATTTATTGACGCCTATAAGCCCTACCACAAAAATACAGTGGATGAAATTGGTTATAGTTTTTGTAGCAGAGAAGGCCAGTGCCCAAAGACACACATGACTTTCCTTTTCTACCTAGGACCAGCACTCAATCACATTTGCTAGCCTCTTAACATTCTTACCAATGAAATGCGGGTAGAAGCGACGTGCCTCATCTCTTAACAACCTCTCTTGGGATCCTCTATTCTCTCTTTCCTTACCCACCTACTTGATGACACAAGACAATATCATGTTAAAGAAGAAAGCAAATTATGTTCTCGAATGACTGGATGGGACAGAGCCACCCTGACAACTCTCATTAGAGAGTGACAAAAGCGAGAAATAAACTTGTATTAGGCCACTGAGATTTTTATAGCAGCTAACATTACTTAACTAAAGCAGTGCTAGAATATGAACACTGGTGCGAATGCTGTTTTAAATAAAAGATTACAATTGGTATTTGGCATTATAAATTGGGAACATGGGTGTGTTATTCGCACATGTGGCTCCATCTTCTCTTGTGAGCCATGACTACTCCCAGAAACCACTCTGGCACAGTAGTACATGCAGTCACATGGTTCTCTCTTCAGAAAACCTGCTGGAACTGCTGAGGGCTCTGCTGCCTTCCCCTTGACTAATCAGACTCATATACACACATACACACATATGTAAGCATGCATTATACATATTTATTTATGTATCTCTTTATCTGTGTGTATATATATATATATGCAAATATGTATTTAAATATCTATGCTCACTCTATCTATCCACTTACTATCAAAACAAACATGCTTCATTCTGATCTCTCAGACACTAATCCAGCATGGCCGCTTTCATTCTAGACTTCATTCCTTTATCTGCAACTTCTTTCTCTGAAGGTAAGAACGCTCACTCTCAATATCACAATGTACTTACTTATCTGTTAATCCCTAATAATATACACGTGCTAAGAATTGCAAAAGTCCCCTGTGAGGAATAAATTGACCAACTAGAACACAGTAGCAATGTACTTCACGCAGACATAAAAAAAGAAAGAGGGGGTGCTACTAGAGACAACATCAATGGACCTAGAAGATCTTATGCATAAGACTGAAAAAGACAAATACCATATGATTTCACTTATAACTGGAATATAAAAAAAAAACAAAAAAATACACAACAAAAAGCAGAATCAGACCTATAAATACAGAGAACAAACCAATGGTTGCCAGAGGGGAGGGAAGTGGGACGGTGGGCAAAATGAGTGGAGGATAGTGGGAGATACAGGTTTCCAGTTATGGATTGAATAAGTCATGGCAATAAAAGTCACAGCATAAGGAATACAGTCAATGATATGCTAATAGCAATGAATGTGGACAGATGGTAGCTACAGTTGTCATGAGCATAGCATAATATATAAGCTTGTCAAATCACAATATTATACACCTGAAACTAATGTAACATTGTGTAGCAACTATACTCAACTGAAAATTAAAATTAAAAATTAAAAAATAAAATCAAACATGTTTTTATTTATGAAGAACAATAAAAAAAACATGAGGACAAAGGTAAAACTCTGAATAAGATTAATGAATTCATTGTGCCTCAATAAAGATTGGCTCAGAGAGCTGGCCTATTTAGGTTTTTTTTTCCCCCTGAAGCTAGTTGACAATTCTATTGGCCAAACTATGACTGTTTTCACTGTAATGTCAGGAAGAAAGCTTCAACTGAGAATGGAGTTTAAGGTTTAGATGCAGAGAGCTGATCTTGTGCCCGAAATGTTTGTCTCTCTTCCTTTACTTAGTGATGTGTAATTAACACATTAATGATTTCAAGGGGAAAATCATGGTCAGTCATCTCTCTCTGCCCTGAGAAACAAAATTTGATGAACATTTCCTCATTCAACAAAAGAATCTGATTGAAGATCCACTGAATATGCTATATAAAGTAGAATTAGACTGGTCATTGAAAGGGATACAGTTTGTGGCATCTAAAATTTCTATCAGAAACAGTCTTTTAAAAAAGGAATCTGGGGGCGCCTGGGAGGCTCAGTCAGTTGAGCGTCCGACTTCAGCTCAGGTCATGATCTTGCGGTCAATTGTTCGAGCCCCGAGTCAGTCTCTGTGCTGACAGCTCAGAGCCTGGAGCCTGCTTTGGATTCTGTGTCTTGATCTCTCTCTGCCCCTCCCGTGCTCACGCTCTGTCTCTCTCTGTCTCAAAAATAAATAAAACATTAAAAAAAATTTTTTTTAAAAAGAAAAAGTTGGAGGCATCACAATTCGAGATTTCAAGTTATACTACAAGGCTGTAGTAATCAAAACAGTATGGTACTGGAACAAAAATAGACACATGGATCAATGAAACAGGATAGAAAAACCAGAAACAGGGGTGTCTGGGTGGCTCACTCGGTTAAGAGTCCGACCTCAGCTCAGGTCATGATCTCATGGTTTGTGAGTTGGAGCCCCACGTCGGGCTCTGTGCTGACAGCTCAGAACCTGGAGCCTGTTTCAGGTTCTTTGTCTCCTTCTCTCTGCCCCTCCCCCAGCCATGCTCTGTTTCTCTCTTTCTCTCTCTGTGAAAAATAAATAAACTTAAAAAAATTAAAAAAAAAAAAGAATCTGAAAATGTTGTCACTCTGGCCAGCAATTCGGCCAACTTTCTTTGCCACTGCCATTGGTAATTGCCTACTTATGTGAATCCAGATACTTAAAACACTATGACACCAAGACAAAAAAACACAGGCTGAAGCTGCATATAAGCTTCCCCTGCCCTACATCTCCTTTACCAATACTGTTTACAACTCCTGTGGTATATATACTATTAGTATCCACATTGTACAGATGAGGAGAATTAGGCCCACAAAGGCTAAGTAACTGCCTAGGGTCATATATCTGGTAAGTGGGCATGAGCTAGGATGAAAGCAGATCTACTTGATCCCACAATCTGCGGTACTCATGAACAGTTTGCTACTTTTTTTCAACCTTGGAATGCCATTTGTAAATCTTTTTAATAACTGTGTAGCCATCCACTACACATTCATAATTGGCTTAACGTCTAACCAAGTTGCCCTGAGGCTGTTGCCAGTTTTTTACCATTATGCAAAAAATGCAACAGTTAAATCCTTACAGGAACTTCTTTTCCCATTTGTGCAAATGTGTTTGCAGGAAAAATTCCTATGTACTGTAATTGATTTTTAAATTTGTACATAATAAAAATATTTAATCTGTTGATATAAAACCCAATATATCATGAGAGCCTTAATTCTTCTAGAATTAGTAAAGCATAATTTTTCATTTTTCTTTTCAATATATGAAATTTATTGTCAAATTGATTTCCATACAACACCCAGTGCTCATCCCAAAAGGTGCCCATCACCCACCCCCCCCCCCCACCCCCCATCAACCCTCAGTTTGTTCTCAGTTTTTAACAGTCTCTTATGCTTTGGCTCTCTCCCACTCTAACCTCTTTTTTTTTTTTTTTCTTCCCCTCCCCCATGGGTTTCTGTTAAGTTTCTCAGGATCCACATAAGAGTGAAAACATATGGTATCTGTCTTTCTCTGTATGGCTTATTTCACTTAGCATCACACTCTCCAGTTCCATCCACGTTGCTACAAAGGGCCATATTTCATTCTTTCTCATTGCCACATAGTACTCCATTGTGTATATAAACCACAATTTCTTTATCCATTCATCAGTTGATGGACATTTAGGCTCTTTCCATAATTTGGCTATTGTTGAGAGTGCTGCTATAAACATTGGGGTACAAGTGCCCCTATGCATCAGTACTCCTGTATCCCTTGGGTAAATTCCTAGCAGTGCTATGCTGGGTCATAGGGTAGGTCCATTTTTAATTTTTTGAGGAACCTCCACACTGCTTTCCAGAGCGGCTGCACCAGTTTGCATTCCTACCACCAGTGCAAGAGGGTTCCCGTTTCTCCACATCCTCTCCAGCATCTATAGTCTCCTGATTTGTTCATTTTGGCCACGCTGACTGGCGTGAGGTGATATCTGAGTGTGGTTTTGATTTGTATTTCCCTGATAAGGAGCGACGATGAACATCTTTTCATGTGCCTATTGGCCATCCGGATGTCTTCTTTAGAGAAGTGTCTATTCATGTTTTCTGCCCATTTCTTCACTGGGTTATTTGTTTTTCGGGTGTGGAGTTTGGTGAGCTCTTTATAGATTTTGGATACTAGCCCTTTGTCCGATATGTCATTTGCAAATATCTTTTCCCATTCCATTGGTTGCCTTTTAGTTTTGTTGATTGTTTCCTTGGCTGTGCAGAAGCTTTATAGTTTTTCTTTTCTTTGTGGCTACAGTCTATCAATGATCATAGGGACCATAAAGTCAGCATGAAAACACAGTACATTGAGAGACAGGTACACAGTTGTTAAAATATGTATATTCTGGGCCAGGATGATGTGAATTTTAACTTAGGCACCATAATTTATTAGCTGTAACCTTGAAGGCATTACTGTTTTCTGGGCCATAGTTTCTCATGTGAGATAGCCTAATCACTATTTTCTATAAGACTATTTAGATCATTATATAAGAAAATGCATGCAAAGCACTTAGTAGAATGCCTAACACATAAAAAAATGGTCAATAAACATTCATTACCAATGTATCTATTAGTTCTGTACCTTTGTCTTTTGTGTGTGAGTGACATCACTTTTATTATTCAAATTTCCACATGAGTTAATATATTATTGTTATTATCTTAATATATTATTATTTCTTTAATTCATTCATTCAACCATATTTACTGACCACTTACTATGTACCAGGCACTGTTCTAGGTAATGGGAATACAGTGGGCCCACAGAAAAATGATTCATATTTCATAGACATCAAAGTTCTCTAGAAATCAGTGTTTTAATGTATTTTAACTTAAAAAAATAATACTGGTTAAAATAATATCCCATGAAGCATAATTTAGGACACTTAATTATAACTCTAAAGATTTGGTGTTATTTTAAATTGATTTTGATACTTTTCTAAAAAAGAAAAATGACACCACTGTTTATGGGTCAGTGGCTAGTGGGAATTCTTTTTACAGCTGCCTTGTGTCATTTATCTTGATCAGACACTAAAGAAGCCATTTCTGGGTAATTTACAAGATCATTGCGTCTTTTATACCCAGGCTTCCGGATCAGCAAAGAATACAGCTTAACCTTTATTTTCATCTATCCGTGGAAAAAAATAATACATAACAAGGTCTCAAATTCTACATTTCAATTCACCTGCTTTTAAAATACAAGTTGAACAAAAGTATCAACTGGTAACAACTGCAGAAAGAGGAAACTTAAATGTGTATGTCACTGGCAATACACAATTTGAAAATTCAATAATTTAGTATCAAATAAAATATACTTTTCTTTTTGGTGTATCTCTAACCCTTCTGTAGGTCTATTCATTATTATGCATATATATATCTACATATATAAAAATGTATAAAGATGTGTATTTACATGTATGCATATAGGTATATACTTTTTTTGTTTTTTTAACCACCACCAAGCAGTGGTATTTTGTGGATAAGTAGCAATCTTCTTATCGTTATTTAAGTCTATGTGTATGGTTTGGAAAAGTTAGTAAGGGATCAAAGTCTGACCAGAATGATGTCATAACAAGGTAATATGGAATCTGATTATGTGAAAAGCTGGATATTTACACAAAGAGGTCAGAAACCAGCTGGCTACATATAAACTATAGAAAAACCAACAAACCTCCTAAGACAGTTCTTATTCTTGATCTGCTATGGACTTGCAAGCTTAGCATAATTTTTAAAGACCCAGATATTGAGAATGTCTTCTAACTCAGCACAAATCCACTCAAAAATTTTGTGTGGCTTGCTACTCAAATTATACTGGAGGCAATGAGAAAATGGATTTAGTTTTCCTTTGCGTGGAGTTATTTAAAAATTATAGTATCAGTTTAAAAAACTGTAGCAACACTTTACCTCTATGATTTAGGAAAAACATCCTTACAGATTATATAAAACAACTTGAGGCTATTTTTATCTGTATTGTATTTTTATTTTATAGATCTGAACATTCATTCCAATTGGGTTTGGGGTAGACACTCAATTGAATTGTCTGAACCATTGCCTATATTGAACTTATCTGAAAAGTTAGCTTTATGATTGTTTGCCTTCATTTCTTCTTTCTTCCTTCTTTCCCTCCTTTCTTTCCCTCTCTTTCTCTCACTAAGTTTTGTAAATTGTCCTTTTGCCTGACTCTAAAATATTAACAACCAGTGTCATAAAAGATTATGTGAGTAGGTAAAAACTTGGGTCACTTATAGTGTAAAAAACATTACTAAATTATTATACTATTTTATCTTCACCGAATATTTTCATTCTCTTCAAAGGATAGAAGATGTATTCTAAATTGAGGAATGACTGATTACAGAAAGGAAAAGAGGGACCAGGAATGTGGTATTTCAGGATTATTCCATAAAAAAATGATGACAAACCAAAGTTCTCCACTCAGGCCTAATAACAAGAAGAGAAATAGTCCAGGATCACAATTCCAACATTAGATTAAAGATAAGATTTGTTAAATTCTTTGGTGCTCTGCTGAACAGAATGAAGAACTGGTCTGTTAATTCTGTGATACCTTTAATAACTTTTGTGTTTTTTAGACCCTTGATTGCTAAGATTATTGCCATGCCATCTAACTTTTGTGAGGTTAAAAAGCACTCAACATGGATGTATGGAGCCATTCTTATTAGAAGAGTTAGATAACACAGAAGAATTCCCACACAAGCATGATCCATGGATTTGCTGATCGCAATGTACATTAGCTTATTGATGGACTTAAGTACTGGTAGAATCTAAAAGCTTTACAGAGCCACAGAGATATTTTGACATTAACAGTGAAACTCCTTTTTTGAACATTTGGTTTTAATAATCTTAAAGATCTTCTGGTTTAACTCTTTTTTTTTTCACTTTTATAGGTATTTCATTAGGCCAGGCTTTGAAATTAAAAGAAAAATGGTTAATGACGCCGTCTCAGCACAATATAGCATTAGCAATGGACCACAAGTGTCAAACGTGCGAACACAAATAATCGTAAAACAGTTGTGATGTAATGACCCACATTTTTGTCACTGTGACTCAGGATACCCAGAGAGGGTCAAGAGAAAACAGTGGTAACACAGAGCTAAAATGTCAACATACACTTGGGCTGGGCAGTTCTGTCCAGAGCAATTAACTCCTCCATGCCCCTTCCTCCTCTCATTTTCCCCAATGTCCGCTCTGCTTTACTATCCCTTGAAGCTAAAGGAATTCATGAGACAAAATCTGTTCTATGACGTTAACCAGTTTTTCTGCTTCATGTGTAAAAGGGCTACTTAGTTTTTGCTTCTTTTCCCCAAGACTAGAGAGAATATTCAGAAGTCCCAGAAGATCCAGACACTACACAACCATTTCCTAAAGGGATGTGAAGCCTTGAATTCCTCAGGAGAATGTAATTGCTTCTTTGGCAAATAAGGGAGTGCAGTATATGAGTCATTCAGTCATTGTAAACTCCAATGAAAGTTTGGTTTTATATTGTTCAAAGTGGAAACAGCTTCTTCTTTTGCCCCTTAATTATAACAATACTTTGTGCTTACTCTTAAAATAGCAAAGAATCTAGAAAGTGAAGAGAAGCAGTCTCAATTGTAGCTTTGCAAGCCATACAACCACTTTGTTGCATAATCTACTACAATTTTTACTATACATTCAAACATACACAGAGTTGTTTAACAAAATACATACTTTTTAAAAATTATTGGGGTAAAAAACACATAAAATTTACCATCTTAAGTATACAGTTCAGCAGTGTTGACTTTATTCACATTGTTCTCAAACCAATCTCTAGCACTTTTTCACCTTATAGAACTGAAACTCTAAATCCATTAAACAACAGCTCTCCCTCAGCCCCTGGTAACTACCATTCTGCTCTATGAGTTTAAATATTTTAGATACCTTATACAAGTGAATCGTGCAACCTTTGTCTCTTTGTGAATGGCTCATTTTACTTAGCATGATATCTCCAAGATTCATCCATGTCATAGCATGGGACAGTTTCTTTCCCTTTTAAGGCTGAATAAAATATAATTGTCTGCACACATCACATTATGTTTATCTGTTCATTCACCAATGGACATTTGGGTTGCTTCTCTGTCTTGGCTATTGTGAATAATGTTGTGAAAAACATGGTTGTGCAGGTATCACTTTTTTAAGTGAACACTTACATTGTTTATAATTCTTAAAATTATGAACATGAATATTTGTGTAATATATCAATTATTTTCTTAAAAACATTCCTATAAGTAGAATTTCTGAGCGGAAGGCTATATGCTTAAAAAGAAACCTATATTTCAAGTAACACATGTGCAAGATACAGATCAAATATTGTAACATTTCTTATTAAAAAATGTTTTTTCTTTTCTTTTTGAGTATACTTGACACACAGTGTTATGTTAGTTTCCAGTGTACAACGTAGTGATTCAGAGAAGTTTATATATTATGCTCTGCTCACAATATGTGTAGCTACCATCTGTCCCATTACATCACTATTACAATATCATTGACTGTATTCCTTATGCTGTGCTTGTACTCCTCGACCTACCCATCTCATAACTGGAAGCCTGTGTCTCCCTCTCCCCTTCACCCATTTTGCCCAACTCCTCACATTCCTTCCCTCTGGCAGCCATCAGTTTGTTCTCTGTATTTATAGGTCTGATTCTGCTTTTTGTTTGCTTGTTTATTCATTTAAAACAAGTCTTTTCCATGCTTCCTCATCCTCAGCCCAATGGCCTGATAGATCCAGAAACAAAATTAAAATATTTTTGTCTTCATTCTCTTTGTCACTTACCATAGTTCTTCTAGATCACTGGTTCTCAATCATGACTACACATTGGAACTACCTCAGAAGCTGTTAAGAAGAAATACTGATTTCTGTACACTATCCCTTTTAAAGCATCATCTCTTAAAGTGGGGCCTGGGCTTTGCCCCTTTCTAAATGATGTATTTTTAAAAGTTTTGCAGGCAATTCTAATAATGCAGGGCCAAAATTAAGAAGTACTGTTTTAAAGGAGTGCTATTCAAATTTAACGTGCAGATGAAACACTGATGGGTCTTGTTAAAATGCAGATTCCATTTCAGGAGTTCTGCAGAAGGCAGGGTGGGGGAGGGGGCGGGCTGAGACCGGGTTTTTCCAACAGGTGACATTTTTGTGTATGAAGGATCTAGATTAATACATGTACTCTTCTATCCAACTACTTTAGACAATATGTAGTGACTCCTCAAGATGAAGACAGGGATTTGCTCATTTTCATTATCTCCTTCCACCTGAATATTTATTATATTACTTTTAGTTTTACTATTAGTTCCTTTTAGGTTATAAAACTAAATTCTCATTTTTTTCCAATTTTGACCGTGTTTCTTGGTCTTGACCACCCCTTAAAACTTGAGAAAGTCTTCCATTTTTTTTCCGTATTTCCCCCCAGAAAGTTTTGGTGCCATCTTTTGTTAGTTTTGCTTTGACATGTAGTCCAAGTAGCCAATATTTCTGTTTTCTGCTGAGAACAGCAGATACAAACAAACCTTTCATGTTATGTCATTAGGTTGTCTCTTAATAGAAATCCAAGCAACTGATTTGCCAGTGTTAATTCTTTAATACAAAAACAGATATACACCATGCCAACTGATGCACTAGGCTTCCAGTGCTTTTTCCATGGGCCCTTGTACAGAAATCTAAGCAACCCAAAGAATTTTGTTTCTAGAATTTTGTTTCTATGGATTCCTTAAAATCAAGGCATTAGTTTTTGTCATATTTTGATCAAGAGTGTGTAGTATAACCTTTCCTCTGGAATTTTTATTACTTCCTACTCCCATCCCTTTTGCTATTTGCCCTTTATTTTTTCCACATTCTAAGCCATATTAGTTATTCCGTAAGGCACAGACTGTCCCTGAAGTCTCCCCCTGGGGTGTACTGTCTCATTCTCCTCAGGACCGGTGGCTCTGAGGCCTGTGGCAACCTGGAACATCCCTTTATCCCTTTCCTGGGTCAGAACTACTGTTTCTGCCTTCCTTGGTTACTGATCTTCTATGCTGAGGACACTCAAGTAGCTTCATGAGAGATGACACATAGGTGATAAATGTACTGAGTCCTTGTATTTTTGAAATGCAGTTTCAAATATATATATTTCAAATATAGAAAATTCTGGGTAAAAAGTTTTACCTCAGAACTTTAAATGTTATCAGTCTGAGTCTCTCTCCTTTGTGAATTGTGGCTTTTTTTCTTCCTAGAGGCTTGTAAGGTTTTCTTTTTAATTATGTTGTTCTGATACTTCCCATACAATGTGTCCAGGTGGGGGGTCTGTTTCCATTCATTGGGTTGGACACTCGGTGAGCCATTGTAAACCAGAGTCTTACCCTTCTTTAGCTCTGGCACGTATCTTTTTACTATCTGGTTGAATAATTTAAACACTTTGGCTCTTTCTCTCTTTCTGAGGTTTTTATTAGTTGAACATAGGTCCTCTGAGTTCATTCTCATATTTTCCATCTTTTGCTCTTTGATTAATGTTCAGAGAGATTTCTTTGATTTTGTTGTTTTTTAGTATTTCTACTAAATTTTTTATTTTGGCAATTATATTTTAAATCTCTAAGAGTGCTTTCTCATTCTCTCATTCTCCTATTTGTTTTATAGAGGTAGTATTTTCTTGAACCTTTTTGCAAATATTTCTAAGGATGATTTTTTTGTTCCCTGAATCATTTCAACTTCCTCCAAGATTGTTTTGTTTGTTTGTTTGTTTGTTTGTTTGTTTTTAGAATTTCGTACTTTTCTTTTTATACTGCTAGTTCTCTTCATATTCTAGTGGCTTCTCTCTGTTATTAAGAAAGCAGGCCTGGGTAGATGGAATAGATATTCTGCTTTTGTAGTGGCAGAAGACTGTTCTCCTAGCAGGCCTCTCCCCTTCTTCTGAAATTGCTTCCTGGGTTGCGCCAGGAAGTGTGGGCCAGTAAACTTTGAGGATCAATGGGAGTGGTAACTGGCTCCCAGACTGAGTGCCTGCACAGTGCCGAAATGATAATGGCTTCCCTCTGAGGCATCAGCAAATGTAGAAATGTTATCTTTTCCCAGTTTGCCCAATTACTTTAGAAAGGAGTCACCGTATATTTTGACTGGGAGTATAATGCCAACTGCCTGCTTACTGTGTTTATATATGTTGGAGATAGGGTGCTGACTGAAGAATTCTGGATACACTCAGACCTTTGAGGCATCTCTCTCTGTTTAGCTCCATCTTTCACTCTCCCCTCTGTTGTGTCTGCTGACTCTATACCCAAGACATGTCAGGGGTTCCACAGGGCAGATTAGCTTTCTTCCTTTACAGAGCTGTCAAAGTGTATTCTAGGCTGGCAATTGCTCTGCCCTTTTCTTCTATCTAATGGCTCTCATCTACTTTTTGTATCCCAGTAATTTATTAAATAGCTCAATCTTTAGTGACATACACACTTCCCATTCTCTCTTGTCTGTTGTTCCAGGCAGTTGCCTTTTTACTTTTAGTCATTACTCAACATTTCCCTGCTCTGTTCTCGATCACAGAGCAGTGACCAGCTCCTGTAAATGACATTTCCATGCCAACTGGCTTCCATGGAGGTTCAGCCAGTGGGAAGCACTGGTAGGATATTGGAGAGAGAAGAAGGAAGAAGGCAATATATTTCTCCCTTCTCTTTCTGCCGTTGGCAGCATCTCTAGAAGTGGTTTCTTCTTTTTTGTCCAACACCTCCTGACTCCAGGCAGCCCCGTTCTCATGGTTCAACCTCTCACCATGAAGGGCCTTGAGCTCTAGCAATACTAATTTTTTCTTTGGTCCCTCCAGTCCACTGGAGGCAGTAGCCCCTGATGTTGCAAATCCATCTGGCTTTTTAGATGTTCCTACACTTTCATAAATAGGTGCCTACATTGAGCTCTCTCTATTGAACTAATTGGTTCCATTTTCCTTACTGAACTTGAGAGATACAGGTATAAGGGAGATTTTATTCTACATTTCTATACTTTTAATTCAGTAAATAAGGTTTTGGAAGTAATGAGAGGCCAATGCATGTGGTCAGTCTGCCATCTTGAATTGGAGAATATATACATTTTGAGGCTTTTGATACACATTGTCAAATTGCCTACTGGAATGTTTCTAACAAATTATATTTCCACTAACAGTGTGATGCTATCCATATCCCATCACCCTCCAAACACAGGGGATTGATACTTCTTTTTAATCATTGCATCTAATATTTGTATGGGGATCTAATGAAAACTTCAAGTTTTCCTGGCTCAGAAGATCTCATATTTGTGTTGTTCTAACAGCTGGAAATGATCTATGAGGAGATAGAGCCAATAGCACTCGCCTAACATTTGATTCAAGACAGTTGGCCAAGTTACTAAGGAGCCCAGAATCCTAACAGTATGAAAACGACACAGAAAGCAGCTTTTCCAGTGTCTGCTTCTGATATCTAAAAGAGGAATTATTCTGGTTGTCCAGAAAAGTAAAATTCCCCAAGATAAATAAAGTCATTGCTGAGATCCAAATTATTAAAGCATGACTCAAAGATGAGAGTGTCTCACAAAAGACTGAGTCAAAATCGACTCCTAAGAGTCCCAGCTTCCTAGCTTAGAAATTCAATGGGAAAAGTTAACACCCGGCTCCATGAGGATCTCACACAGATTTCCAACTAGAGAACTAACCACAGAATAAAGGTATTGGAAATAAGGAATCTCCAATTTCGCCTTATGAAGTAGTGTCATAAATGCAGCCCTCACCGAAATCATGCAGAAATGTCAATCAGGAGTCTTGATTAGCCACATCTGGCCACATCTGGCCATGACTCAGTCCATTTTATGGTGGCTTTGCCCAACAATTACTTTCCCTGCAATATTGCTTTTGATACTCATCAGCTTATCAACTGCTAGTAGTCATTTCGCCCACTCAAGACCTCCTTTGTGCCTTCCATTTGCACAGAGAGTATACAGAGATCTGCTTTTTCACCAACTAATTGACTGCACTCTAAAGCACATAATTTGCACTCTTTGGCCTCAGTTTTTTTAATCTATATCTATCAAATGAGGCTAAATGATCCTGGAACTTCCATTCAGCCCTGAGCAGGAGCTATGATGATTGGGAGCTAGGTGTCTTTAGTAAAACCATTTAGCTAGGGCTGTTATAATCACAAACAGCCTCAAATCTGGCCATTTGATCTTGTCTTCCAGAAAGGTTATTTTATATTTCATGTGTTTAAAGCATGATTTTAAGCACTTAAAATGTGCTACACTTTATTTCTATGCTGTTCTGGTGTTTTTCCTCTTCTCCTCTTCTTGTTTTAATACTCCAGGAGCCTTAAGAAATGGAAGGTTCTCAGATCTCTTTTGACGTCTGAGAGGGCCAGGCCCTATTATTCAGTGAGTCTATTCACATCTCTCTCATTCTCCCTACGGTCTATGAACAGGTTACTGTGGGATGGAGAAGAGCTTTGGTTTTATGAAGTGATGAATTGGTATTCTGACTAAACCCAAATGTTTTGGTGACTGTTGGGGTGGAACCCAATAATTCTGCCAAGTTGGGATTAGCACCAATGCTACTTCCCCCTTGGTGGAGATTCAGCTCAGAATCACGGTTAAAGAGAAATGAAGGAAATCCAGTATGAAAGTGGACTTCCATTATAATAACCACCAAAAGATTTTTTTTTTTAAAAGCTTCAAAGGAAGAAAAATGGAAAACCTAATCACGCACATAACACATCACTTGTAATTTGCGTGATGGTTATCTTTGTTGAAAACTATTTTTTTTATTTCTTTTTAACGTTTGTTTCTTATTGAGAGACAGAGCATGAGCATGGGAGGGGCCGAGAGAGGAGGAGACACGAAATGTGAAGCAGGCTCCAGGCTCTGAGCTGTCAGCACATAGCCTGATGCGGGGCTCAAACCCACAAACCCCAAGATCATGACCTGAGCTGAAGTTGGATGCTTAACTGACTGAGCCACCCAGGTGCCCCTGTTGAAAACTATTTCTAATGAGATGGATTAAAAGCTAAAATGGTCAACAGATTTGGTCAAATCAGACACAAAAAATGTCCCTGAGGCTTTTCAATCTTCAACACATATTGGTTCTTATCAGTCTTCTCAACCATAATTTGTTCCTTTGAACCCTCAGAATCAAGGTAAGGTTCAAAAGCCACTTTACAAAATAATCATTTATCTCTACAGTCTCAAAAGTTGTAAAATATATTGAATACATGTTTTACTTCATATCTGAAGAATTTAAATTTAATCTAGTTAGTTCCTTATTAGAGATGGAACATCAAAGAATTCAGAAGGACTAAAACATTCTGTGTATGTTGTGCTTTTATTCATGCATAGGTTAACTTTTGGAAGTCAATTTGCTTTTTTTAGTTCATGAGAGTCTGCATAGAAGAAATAACTAGCAGGAGTCAACAATATATGATACAGGGTTCCAGAAAACTGGGTCCCTTTTGCTCTGTGCTAACTGCTTGGGTCAAGTATACAAACTAATTTGCCCACACAAGATATCTCTTAGTATTCCTTACTGTTCAGCAAATACCTATTCTGACTGAACCCAGTTCTTTGGTAATGGTGGAGGCAATAGATAACAGTGTTATCTATACATATCCAAGACTAAATTTTGCTATCTTTTCTCAGCCCAAGTAAATACATGAATATGTCTTCTCTATATTACAGGAGATGTCAAAAAAAGAGCATGTTTTATGGATAACAAATGGCATCTCTGTTTTATAAAAACTATTTCTCTGGAAAGTAAGGTGGATATTTCGAGTCTTCTGTAGATAACTGGAAAATCAGAAAACTAAAAAACTAAAAATACATACACGCAAAATACAACTAAAAGCAAATAAAAAACTGAAAAATTTCCCATTAAACGATATCCACCAACAGGGAGATATGAAGAAAAACAAGTCAACTTTTTCTACAAGTATATCAAGGTTCATGATTAAAATAAGTCCACAACCAGGGAAAGGCCTGGTCTTTAGTACAAGGACGGGCCTTTTATTTGGCTGTCGCCTTTGACACTGGTGGACAGCATATGAAGTTTAGTAATTTAAGAAATCCTGGGGTGGGGGAGAAGCCCTTCCGGAAAGCACTTTTACATTGTGGATTAAGCTGTGGCTACTGCCTCTGAACATTATCTGCCTTATCTGGTGCTTAGACAAGAAGTACACGTGAGCTGGTCTCATTTGTGAGGAAGCTGACTTCAAAAGAGAGGTTAAGTGGCTGGCTTGAGAGAAGAGAGTTAGGCAGTGGGAGATCCAGGATTGGAACGTCAAAGTTAGTGACTCCAGCCCACTTTATCCTGCTGTGACGCTATCTCTACTTGGCTGAAAAAAAAAAAAAAGTGTCACTGGAATTATCTATCAATGGAACAGACATTTGTGCTATTTGCAGTCATTTGGGGGAAATGCTTCTGGTTAACAGTAAAAAACGTTTGCTTCTCCTGTTTCCGAGGTCATCATGAATGGGGTAGGTATGGGATTAATTCTTTTTGGCAGCCATGTCCTGGAGGGAAAGGGAGAGCCAGAATTATCTCACAGACAAATAGAAAGAAACAGCAAGTTTTACACCCACTAGCTTTAAAACGACAGCCAGTTCCCCTTGTGACGTCTGCCTCGAGCTGAGTAATGCACTTGAGAACTGTTTTGCCAGCCTCTCAGGGCGTAATCTTTAACCCCTTTTATTAATGGATTCTGTGACACTGTGCATCAGAAAAATGATAAACGTCCAGGTTAAAAACAACCAAATTTATTTTTTTCACATTCTTCTTCACATTCAAAGATGTTGAAGCCAATGCTATTGGTAACCACATATAATAGTGTATGGTGGAAAATGTCAAGTCAAAACTCTAACTCACACATGCCTACTCACTTCTGTATGGCCATAACATTAACCTCTTATTTACAATGTTGTGTGATGACTAGCTTTTCTGCCTTGATAAAATATTTAGTGCTCACAGGTTATTATTCCATGTTTCCCAAAAATCTATTTGCTTTATAATAAAGCAGGAGCTCCTAAACTTCGTTCTTAAGTAACTCACATGGTTTCGGCTGTACTATCAAATCGGTATCTATGTAATATTTTTCTTTAACCGGATTCACTCTATTATTTTACAAGATTATATCACTACTGTAGATGGAAAAAGAATCTACTGTTTGCCTTAAATAGATGGAAGCTACACGACATATACACAATGAATTAAAAAAAATGCTTTAAAACTTATGTAAACATTGCTACCTTGTGCTAAAGGCTCTGAATGTGAGACCTAGACACTCTCTATGTTAAAAAATAAATGAAAAATGGAGGGAGGGTGGGGACCTGTAAGAAGTGTTAAATATACGCCAACACTAAATTAAGGTTTCTTCTTTTATGTGATCATAAACATTGAAAGAAAACTGATAAATAAATCAACTTTTCATTATGGGAATCAGAGTAACAGTGTTGGGTCATGTGCCATCTTATGTGCTGTCTCACTGTGGAAAACATTTCAGTGAAGTTTTTGTAAAACATGTCTGAATATCAAAGAGCATTTCTATTGCTCACTTAGACACTAGCGAGAGAGAGAACTGAGACAAGGGTGAGAGTTTCTTTTCCTCCACAGTCAATTCCATTCAACATAAAATACAAATTATGTGCTTAGATATTTCAGTTTATTATCTTATTTGTGAGAAGAGACAAATACATTGGAAATAAATGATTACCAAACAAATCGACACTCTTAAGGGTGCATGCTGAGTATCTAGGCAGATAAGAACACCCGAGGGGCCTTTGGGTTCCTCTGCATGAATAAAGCACAAAATGGCACTCATTATAGGTAGACAAATTAAAAATGGGCCACATGTGGATGGAAGCACCCCAGGGGAACTCAAAGCATGTCAAGCAGAAGACAAGAAGAAAAAAACTGGGATTTCTGGTCTCACTCCACCCTGCCCATCACCCCGTCCAGGGGAGAACTATCAAGTGTTGAAAGGAGGGAGAGAAACCCTACTCAGACTCCTACAAGATTGATCCTTAGATGCTTTTTTCTTTTGCTTTCTTGAGAAAGAGAGGGTATGTGGGCAGTGGAGGGGCAGAGAGAGAGAGAGAGAGAGAGAGAGAGAGAGAGAGAGAATCCCAAGCAGGTGGGTGCCCTGTCAGTGCAGAGCCTGATGTGGGGCTCAATCCCTCAACCCTGGGATCATGATCTTAGCCGAAATTGGAAGTCAGACACTTAACCAACTGAGCCACCCAGGCACCCCTTAGATACTCTATTTCATTTTCCAAGACCTGATGGTGTTTGTTGTGTGATGTATGGACTAAGGAGGGTGTTAGCATAAAGGCATTCTGCAAAGACAAAGAGTGTATACAACAGTTTATGGAAACCTTTGGTAATGCAAATAATTAGTGAAACATTAAAGAAAACGTTTTGCCTCTTGTTTAATTCATCATCCAATGGCTTTATACATGTTTTCCAGTAAATAACAATGGCAATAGTCCAATCTCTTTTGAGTATGAGGACTGTATCATGCTAGACATTATACTTTCAATGTCTATAGACTGAGAAAATACATAATGATCAAAGGCTTCTATTAATTCAGTGAACCAAGTAAGTGTATTTACATTTTATTCATCACCTCACCTATAGACATTCAAAAAATAGTACTGTGTGTGTGTGTGTGTGTGTGTGTGTGACATATTATTTATTTAGTCTAGTCATACTGAATGTGCATATGGATTTACAGACCCCTCACAATAAATTCTGCTACTCCCAGGGGTCCAAGACCTAGTGGTTGGAACTGTGGAATAGGACAGGCTTATGATTGATGACAGTGAGGAGGGCCTGGGGCACATCTGTGGGTCCTCCATTGCTTTTGTCATCATGACCCTCACACTTTCTTCCTGAAACTCTGCACTCTTCTTTGTTTACTGAAAGTATTTTCTGTATAAACTTCAACAGGTTGGTTTTCCATAGTGGAAACATTTTTTTTTTCATGCTAAAAAATTAATCTGTGCCTTAACTGGAGACCTGTACAACTGGGATAAAAGTCATTTTAAATTCAAGATGCACCAGGACTTCTGCTGCATTTAATAAAATGTTAGTCCTGAAGGTAGGTTGTGAGTACACGGTTATTTGCTGTGCGACTCCTCATACCCTTGTGACGTCCATATTGAATAATAAATGAAAGCATAAACATTCCCTGCATCTCACTTACACCTCTTTTCCTTTATGTGGTTATCACAACAAGCCAACAAAAGCTACCAATAAAGTTATTACTTGCTGCACAAAGCAGTGAAGCAACATTGTAAGCTTACTTCCTGAGTGTTTTCTGGAATTTTAACTCCTTTGTCCTAGCACATTTTATCCGAATCTGAGATTCAAAATGTGCTCATGAGTTTTGCCAAAATAGGCATTCCTTCTTTTGGGTCTGCCTTCTGTGTGACCCTAAGGACAATTGTGACTTTCTTACAAGCAGTGTCTTTAATCGTTCACGTAATATGTCCCTGCAGTCATGCCCTCTCTCTCCTGCAGCAGCACTGTCTTCCTCTTACCATGGCACATCTCACAGTAAACTTGTCTATATTTGCTGTCTACATGTACTAGCGTCGTAGGCAGTTTCAACCCACTCCACTCCACTCTACTCTGTTACATCTCGGAGAGTGCTCTTATCACAGTCACAAACCACTTTCACATGGGGCCAAAGGTCATTCTCTGGCTCTCAGCTCATTTGCTCTCTCAGATGCATCTGACATGTTGACACTCCTTTAAATACTTTCTCACGTTTGCTTCCATTATACCCATTTATGTATTCAGGAAGACCTACTCTGGGTACAAAGAATTGAACACTGAAAAAGATTGGCTTCTTGTCTTTATGAATGACTGTGACAGAGACAGAGAAGCAAACATGCAGTTACAAGGGCCATGTGGACTAAATGTGCTAAATGCTATATGGTGGGGGGAATATGGTGTGGACACAGGATCTATGAAGAATGCCTAATCAGGATTTACATGGTCAGGGAAAGCTTTCTGAGGAAGTGACATTCAACCCAAGACTTAAAAGATGAATAGGAATTAGTCAAAGAATGGAGACAGCATAGTGAGAAAGGGTATTCAGGACAAAGGGAAGAGCATATTCAAGGACTTGGAAGGGAAGAGAGAGCATGGAAAGATGTAGTGCCAATATGTACAGGGTTGTTTTTTTTGTTTTTTTTTTGTTTTTTTTTGGTGGAGGGGAGGGAAGAGTAGCAAAAGAAAGAATGATAAAAATGTCACTGAAGTAAGGAGGCATCATATCCGACAGGCCTTATAAGACAATTTAAGAATACTGGACATTTTTCATTGAAGGCAGTAGGGAGCAATTAAGGAAAGTGGAGCTGGAAAATGACTGAACCAGGAGAAGGATTGAGAAGGGGCAAGGTTAAAGGGCAAGACTCACTAGAAATCTGTGACACAGATCCAGACAATAGTAGTAGTTCTGTTAGTGGCAGTAGTGTTGGTGATGGTAGAGAAAATTGGCCATTATAGAGGAAGAAGTAACAAAATTTGGTGATTTGATGGAAGAAAATGTCTGGTCAGGAGATGGAAGAGTCAGTGATAACAACCACGATAAGGTTGGTGCCTTTCACCAATTTGGAAAGCACCAAAATAGGAACGAGATGTGGCTAAAGATAGAAGGGAGATGATGAGTTCAGTTGGAGCTTATTGACACTTCAAAAGCAGAGATGCACTCGGAAGATAGTGGGGACTCTAAAAGGGACTGGCCCTCCTCTCTCTCCCAGAGATAAGGAATGAGGAAATAATGATGATTTCCCTATTCCTGAGAGCTTTCTCAGGGAGCACGTTTGAGTGACCCATAACACAAGATGTGGAGCGTGGGAGTCACATGCTTCTAGCACGGAATCTACTTTTCTCCTAAGCAGTTTTCTCCCTACTTTTCTCTCTACTTTTCTCCCACTACAGACAGACAACAGCCACAGCTCCGGATCCACAGCTTTGAGAACTGAGGCATCAGGGAATCTATAACAAGAATCAGACACGTAGTGACAAAGGACACATGACCTCATTGCCAAGTTCTTGGTAATATCCTTTAAAAGGCCTCAGTGGTGATAGAGGAGAAGTTTAGGGAAAGCAGAAGTAGCCCGGAAATAGCTAAAACCTGAGTTGGGGGCTCCTGTCCCTTCTCAGCATCCTGACAAGGTCTTGGTAATATATCCAGATTTGTGATCAGCAAATTAGGCCAAGTTGGAATGAATGAGTATAGGCAAATGAAACATAAGGGGAAAAAAATACAAGTTTTTTTTTTTTTTTTTTTTTTTTAAATCTCAGCTTTGTTGGCTTGTGTGTTTTATTTCGTATTTTAACGGTGCATATCATTTTCAGTTGAGGTCTTGTTTCTTGCAAGATCATTGCTTTTGCAATCCTATCTGGAGCAATATGTAAAAAGGATGTGTATATAAAATGAGGAAGCATATTTCAGTCCCTTCTAAGAAACCATTTAAACTGTTAGACATTTGTTTAATGCCTATACCTTTCTAACACTCTTAGCTGAAATATTGTGCTTCTCTGTGCTATCAGCAGTACAAAAATCAAAGAATTAAGATACTGTGGTCCAAGGGAACCATTTTACTGTTTCCATCAAAATATGAGTTTTCCAGGTTTTATTCCCATTACTTATCTATCAAGGACTATGTCTCTCCCCATGCTAAACTGTAGATACCAATACAATCTTCCTCATCAAAGGCTATTAGGACACTATTCATGGAGTGTATTTTGCTTTAGGAAGTTGGCTGGGAATTCCCCCAAAATTGTATTTAGTATATGTTAAAGGTTGACGTGTGTTCTACAAATGAGTGAATTTCTTCTAAGATTAGAACTATGGCAGGAGTGACATGGATTAGAGCTTGGCAGTGACCTGAATTTCTGTAAGCAGAGCATAGTCAACTTCCCAACTGTGCCTTGCACAAGGGTGGCCAACTCCCTTCTGCTGTATTAGTCATCATTAGCCACACTAGGGAGTGGTTTAACTCAATTTACAAAACAGCGATTGTTCTGCTACCCTCAGGAGAGTGTTCGGTCATGGGCAACAGCTCTATTGCATGGGGCATCATACTGCACCCATCTGTCCTAATAGTTTTGGTTAAAACGGAAGTGGCAGCAGACTAACACTAACCATCCCGCACCTTTAACACGGCTCTTCTTGGGCACCAGGCACCGCACTAAGTGCCGTTTTACATGATCTCATTTAATCTTCAGAACCACCTGTGATGAGATTATTGGCTGCATTTTAGAAATGACAAAAGTGAAGTGCAGGGAGAGGAAGACATTTCCCAAGAGTCACCCAGAACAAGGGTTTGAATTCAACTGTTTGACTCCTGAATCTGTTCTCTTAATCTGAATCTCTTAATCACTGGACCAATGGCTTGTAAATTTTTTCCCAAAGGATAAGGGGGACCGAACTCTTGGATCCTACTCCAACTCTTCTTTTGTTGCTTTATATACTGAGGTTCAGCATAGACCTCACTGTAGTAAGGAACCAGAGCCATGTTTTTTTTTTTTAATTTTTTTTTAACGTTTATTTATTTTTGAGACAGAGAGAGACAGAGCATGAACGGGGGAGGGGCAGAGAGAGAGGAAGACACAGAATCAGAAGCAGGCTCCAGGCTCTGAGCCATCAGCCCAGAGCCCGACGCGGGGCTCGAACTCACGGACTGCGAGATCGTGACCTGAGCTGAAGTCGGACGCTTAACCGACTGAGCCACCCAGGCGCCCCCAGAGCCATGTTTTAAGAACAGTTTGACCTCGCATCATTTGCTCTGACGTCTCTGTGCATCTGAACCAACTCAATACTGGACATGGAATCCAGAACTGCCTGCTTCATATACTCTAGTGACTGATTAAAAGAAAAGCCTCACTGAGTGGCTACAGAAAACAAACACACAAACAAACAAAAAAGAAACCTTATGTCAATAATTCTGAGTTAGCTCAATGAAGGCCTGTCAAATGGAACATATAACAAGACAAAAGGTAGCCAGTCCAGGTTAACTGTCCTTTATCTATGGCATCAATTTATTAGCTACCTTGTCATGCAGGAATATCCCAGGATAAGAGACTTGGGCAGGTATATTTTCTTAGTGGGAAGGTTGGAAACAGAACAGTGGGGACCCAATGAAGGGATCATGAGAGATCAAGGGGAAAAGATGGAGAAAGAGCAATTTTTCTCCCATGGACTAGTCCCATGTAGCAGAAATTTAAAAAGCGGGGGTGGAGGGTGGGAATGGGTTTTGTTCATTGCATATTTAAAGGGAAATTAATCAGATTTAATTTATTATAGGCCACTCTAAGAAACCACATGCAGAGTCTCCTTACAATTTTTCCTAATGACAGTTTGACAGAAAAATATCACTGTAGTCTAGAGACAGCTATCATTTCACAATTCAGAAAAGATGTGAGAATTTATTATATGGCATGAAAACCAATGATTTTGATTTTGGAATCAAAGTATTATTATTATCTAATAGGTAAAGGAAGCCCAGATTATAGAGGAGGAATGTGTATCAACCCAAACACTCAACACATCATATGCAAGAGCTTTCCTGCATTGGATGCCCTTTAGAAGTTTTTGGACACCAAAAGGTGAAAGTAAGGAATTTGCCATTTTGATGCAGCCTTTTTAATCTGAGAAAAACAACCCAATGTGCCTTTCAGTTCTAAATAATAAAGTAAATATCTCTATTCTTGAGGCCGAAATAACAACCTGGATTGAGACCCTTTAGGTCCAGAGGATGGGTCTTCCATTTAGTCACATAAATCAAATATGTTTTCACACAGTTCTTTTTCTCTGCAGATAGTTTTTGGGGTGGAGGAGAGCAGAGTCCAGGGAAGAAAACTTTTTTTTTGTCTTTATATGGATTTATGCTTTATAATAGCATATTACTGTTTATTGTTAAGAAGACCATCTCAGAGCATACAGGTCAATGGTGTGTGTGTATGTGTGTACAATAAATACATGTGTTCATGATATTGTTCCCATATGTCAAGATCTTGGTATCAGGGAATCTGAAGACTAAAGAAAGTTGGGTATGTTTGAACTTGATTGGGCTTGGTGCAGCTTAGAATGGATTGCAGATGTCCCATACTTAGTGTATGAATGGTTCAATGGCTCTAGTTTGGGGGAAATACACTGATATTGAACCATTTGCCTGCTTAAGGATACAGGTTAAGACTGACCCACAGGCAAGGTGTGGGGCTTTCCTTGGAGAATTTACAAAATCATTTTGGAAGGAGACAGAGATCCTGGGATTCACGATGGTCCAGGAGGCAGAATTTAGGATACAAAGAGGAGGGAATTTTTCCTTTGAGCTCATGATTAGGTTTGGAGGGGACATATGGCAGAGGAGAATCCCAGTGAGGGGTGTACATATGTGTGTGCTGGATGGTGCATGTTGATAAGCTGGTTGCTTGCAACATGGCCATGTTACTGGTGACTCCTTATGGGTCTAGCTACAGTAAATTAAATTAGTCAGTGTGGTGAACTTTCCTTGTATTAGTCCCGAATTTTCATGTTTTCAAGTGACCAGTGTGAACAAAGTGATGACTGCAGAATGACCACAAAACTTAGCAATATGTGGATCCTGAGAAACTTAACAGAAGACCATGGGGGAAGGGAAGGAAAAAAAAAGTTAGAGAGGGAGGGAGCCAAACCATAAGAGACTCTTAAAAACTGAGAATAAACTGAGGGTTGATTGGGGGTGGGTGGAAAGGGGGGGCGGGTGATGGGCATTGAGGAGCGTACCTGTTGGGATGAGCACTGGGTGTTGTATGGAAACCAATTTGACAATAAATTTCCTATTAAAAAAAAGCTTAGCAATATGGAGGTCAGTGTAGAGCTTGATATGGTTTTATTAAAAGTAAATAAGCTTGGTCTCTTGTGCTGCAGAGAATCAAAGAAGGCTTGCTGCCCCACTTTGGGAAGCAGTTCAGTGGAGCAGCAGCAGCTTAAAGAAACCTATTCCAGGGAGATAAAGGAGTGAGCAGTGGCCCACAAAAGGAGCAGAGACCCAAGCTCTAAGCCAGATGCTTGGCTGAAATGATAAACAATGACCAAGACCCACTTGCAGAGAGAAATCAACAGTCATATGGAGTGAAGACTCAGGTCTTTGTTTTGGATATATAAAGTTAATAAAAACATGTGAGTGTAAATATCTTTTCAGAATAATGATTTCTTTTCCTTTCAATATATACCCAGAAGTGGGATAGCTGGATCACATGGTAGTTCTATTTATAATTTTTTGAGGAACTTCCACATTATTTTCCATAATGGACATTCTCACCAACAGTGTGCAAAAGTTTCCTTTTCTCCACATCCTTACCAACACCTATTATCTTTGGACTTTTTGGTGATAGCCAATCTAAGAAGTATGAGGTGATATCTCATTATGGTTTTGATTTTCATTTTTCTGACGATTAGTGATGTCAACTACCTCTTCATACACTTGTTGAGCATTTGCATGTCTTCTTGAAAAAATGTCTATTCAGGTCCTTTTCACATTTTAAAATCGAGTTATTTGTTGTTCTGGTATTGAGGTGTATAAAATTCTTACATATCTTGGATATTAATTCCTTATTAGATATGTGATTTGCAAATATTTTCTCCCATTCCATAGGTTGCTTTTGTATGTTGTTGATGGTTTCCTTTGTTGTGCAGGAACTTTCAAATTTTACTGTGGTCTCATTTATTGATTTTTGCTTTTGTTGCCTGTGCTTTGGTGTCAATTCCAAAAAATCATTTCCAAGACCAATGTCAAGGAGCTGACCCTTATGTTTTCTTCTAGGAGTTTTATGGTTTTAGGGCTTACATTTAAGTCTTTAATTCATGTTGAGTTGATTTTTAGGTATGGTGTAAGACAAAGGATCCCATTTCATTGTTTTGCATGTGGCAATCCAGTTTTTCTAAGACCATTTATTGAAGAGACTATCCTTTTCTTATGGAGTATTCTTGGCTCCTTTGTCAAAAATTAGTTCATTGCAGCATTATTATTCACAGCAGCCAAGATAGAGAAATGAGTTGAATGAATAACCAAAATGTGGTATAAATACACAATGGACTATTATTTAGCCTTTAAAAAGAAGGAAATCCTGCCATATGCAATAATATGTATGAAACTGGAGTACATTATGTTAAGTAAAATAAGCCAGATACAGAAAGAT
This sequence comes from Prionailurus bengalensis, assembly GCF_016509475.1. Classification (NCBI taxonomy): domain Eukaryota; kingdom Metazoa; phylum Chordata; class Mammalia; order Carnivora; family Felidae; genus Prionailurus; species Prionailurus bengalensis. The sequence continues at coordinate 147,419,457 of NC_057343.1, read as the reverse complement.
AAATATCATATGATTTCAATTAAATGTTCAATCTTAAAAAAAAAAAGTCAAACTTATAGTAACACAGAGTGGAATAATGGTTATCAGAAGTAGAGGGATGGAGGAAAAGGGGAAATACTGATCAAAGGTCATAAACTTTCAATGACAAGATGAAGGAGTTCTAGAGATCTAACATACAGCATGGGGACTGTATCAGTAATGTTTTGTAGACCTGAAATTTGCTAAGAGAGGAGATCTTAAATGTCCTCACCATACACACACAAAAGAGTCTAACTATGGGAGGTGATAAATAAGTTGGTTAGTTTCATTGTGGTGATCATTTCACAGTACACACACATATATCAAACAATGTATTATAAAAAAAACACATTATACTGTACACCTTCAATATACACAAAGTTTGTCAAAAATAAATAAACAAAACTCAGAAAAAAATAGTAAAATTAATATGATCTCATTTTGAGCCTTAACGTTGTTGGGACTTGGACATATGATTTGTACATAGAAATGTAAACTCTTGAACACTATAAATGCTAAGAGAGTCTGATATAATTTAGACCAAGCTTTCATGTCAGATTCAGTAAAGGGTTTGTTCTAGTAACAAGTCAGTGGGCCTAATCAACAAAACTTCCCATGCCTTATTGCTCTTATAGTTACCGTGATAAAAATTTAAATCATTAACCCAGAAAAATCTATTAAGTATCTACTGTGCACAAAGCAGCACTCTTGGCAAAGGAGATTATAGGGGAGTACAAAAGAGACTAAGTCCCTCTTCTAATGGTGTTTGTAGTCGGGTGAGAGGAGACAGACAACAAACAAATGAACACATATAATATGCCAGGTCTGAAAACTGATGTGGAAAATGATGAATGAGAGCAAGAGAAACAATGGTGTGGCAGGTAATGCTAGAAGGGTGCTATTTTACATAGGATGGTCAGGGAAGGCCTCCCCAATAACATGGAATCTGAATAGAAACATGAAAAAAGTAAGGGAGTGACTATGTAGCTAATCTGAAGGGAAGAGCATTCCAGCCAGAGAAATAGCACATTCAAGGCACCGTGCTGACATGACTGTGGCTGGAAAAGGGATAGGGCAAAAAAAAAAAAAAAAAAAAAAAAAAAAAAGGGGGGAGGGCTGGAGGTAAAGCCACAGAAATGGAGCTGGGAGCAGATCACTAGTACGTTATAATTAGAGATTAGAGATTATGGACTATAGATTACAATTGGAGATTAGAGAGAAATAGATGAATCAAGGATGTCTCCAAAAGTTTTTGCCTGGGCAACTGGTTGAATAGAGTTGTTATTTATGAAATGGAAAAGGTTGGTAAATAAGTATGTTTGAAGAGACAATAAAGAATTTAATGTTAGAGTTACCATGTCATTTGTACATCCAAGAAGAGAGGCCAGGAGGCAGTTGGCATTTTTCATCATGTAAAGTTACTTAAAGTCATGGACTAAATGAGACCACTTAGCCAATAATGTAAAGAAAAGAGATCTGAGTACCAATCCCTTTATAGAGACTGAGAAAATTAGGAGGAAGCAAAAAAGTCATAAAGAAGGAATAGCCAGTAGAATAGGAAGATAACCAAGAGACAACAATGAATCAGAGATCAAGTATGTTAAGTTATCAGTGTTTCAGTGTGACTAAGATGAGGCTAGAAATGACCAATGACTTTAGCAACTTGAAGATCCTTTGTGACTTGATAAGAACTCTTCGGTGGAGTGGTGGACATGATGGCTACCGGAGCGGGTTTCAAGACAGGATTACAGGGAAGGAGGCAAACCATAAGAGACTCTTAAATACAGAGAACAAACTGAGGGTGAGTAGGGGAGAGAGGAAAATGGGTGATGGTCATTGAGGAGGGCACTTGTTGGGATGAGCACTGGGTGTTGTATGTAAGCCAACTGGATAATAAATTACGTTAAAAAAAAAGACAGGATAAGAAATATATCTATAGCACAGTTAAGACTGTGATTTGAAGATTTAGACACATTCTAAATCTAGAATGGTTCATTCATGATGTAGAATAATCACCTATGTATAAGTCAACTCACGGTGAGAATTAGTGAGCCTATTTAAAAAAATCATCAAAGATGCCATAGTTAGTTCCAAGTCATGGGATGAAGACACAGCACCAACAGCAACAGAGGGCATAAACTGAGGAGTGATCTGTCTACGGGTTTTCATTCAATTACTCTTTGAAGCTCCTTCTAGAAAAGTGGAAACTTGTTTTATAGTTCTGAGAACTGAGGGAGGACACCCAGTAAATCTGTTGATATAGTCTCCAGAACTGAGGCCATCAGAAAGACCATCTCAATGACTATTTTTCTTAAGTTGCAGTTATACGGAATCAATTTACTTAGTTTTATCCTATTTAGATTTTTGTTCTTACCTTGGCACTCTGGGGTAACATTTCTGAGCGCAACTAGTAGTGAGTTTGTTCTTGATGGGCACATTTCTCTAGTTTGTGAGTTATGGGCCAAGAATGGAATGGTAGCTCTGAAAATAAAAGCCAGGCACAAAGAGGTTTGTTGTTAACCTTCATGAAGGGCCTTATAGCAGTTTAAGTATCTCACCCTTCTGGGACTAAAGACATCATGCTTTCCCATGACCTGAAATGGAAAATCATTCCACTGTTTCTGGGACGGCACAGAACACACACCATGTGAAGCAGTCATAAAATATTTTACTTGTTTTATCTTACTTTTTCCTCTTGCTAGTTCCCTTTATTTTGGCAGGAGGTGGGATGTGATGACCTAAATTAGGCTTTTCCACATCTAATTTCCAGATTCTGGGACCTAAGTTTTACTTTCCTATTTAAAAACATATGAACTTCCAGAAGTTATCCAGAAAGAGTCCCACTGAAGGCAAATGTCCTATCAGTTTTAGCTGGTCTGAAACAAATTTACTGGAATGGGATTTCCATTACCTCTCGAGCAGATTGGTCACATGAAGCAAATTTACAGTACAGTAAGTGGTATTTCCTGAGGTGATGGATCTCCCATCTAATAGCCTCCGAGCGCAAGTCTCATGAACCATAATGCTTTTTGCATACAAGCCTGTAAATGCCCACTGCAGATTTTCCCACATAAGCGTCTTCTGCATACAAGGTTCTAAAAGTCTATGGCAGGCAATTCAAACAAAATTGTGTTCACTTCTCCTCACTTTTTTCCTAAGCTTACACCCCTGGGTTTTTGTTAACATTTAAAAAAGATATTTAAAACTGCACTTCAGCCACCTTGTAAAATGAAAGAGTACATTGTACAGGCACCAAAGGTACACGTCAGTGCTTTTATCAAATTCAGGGTCCTGCTCTGCTGCACTAATTGGAACCATGTGTTGAAAATGCAAGACAGGATTTTTTCAGCTGTTCTTTAATTAAATGGAATAAAATAAGGACTAAACCTCACATTGCTTCATCAAGAGAGGCTGCCGGGTTGTGCTACTAGACAGGACTGATAGAGGATCCTGAGTGGGGATGCTGGCACCCGTGTCAGGGCTCCAGGGACAATGGTGATTACTTTAATATTGAAGATATTCTCAATGATTCTATGATACGATTTAGCCACATTCACAGATTGCCTGGTTGCAAATGCTTCTCTGATAAGGAGAGGAAGGCAAGTGATAGCAAGCCTAATTATTTTCAAGTGCACTGGAAGATTGACTCATGAAGATTTTGTAAAATATTTTCATAAAGTTCGGTCACTGCAAAAATCATCAGTAAGGTGGAAAAAGTGCCTCCTCATGCACTTGCCCACTGAAATCTGTGGAGAAATAGTGGCCAACAATGTGTGTGTCTACTAGAAAGACAGTGGAAAATACAGTCTCAAGTTTTCTGTTGAAACTTGAAAACAAAATGTAATTTGATTTTTTAAAAAGTGTGATTTCTGCCACTTTGTTTTGAGGAAAAGGATACTCTATACCTTTTAATTGTCCTGGGATCAAAATCCCCGGGAAGAAAAGGTTAGTTCACAATGTCTCCTTTCAGGATTGAAGCCCGTCTTTCACGATGCTTTATGTTATTTAACATCCATTGAATGGCACCAGTGTATTGAACTCTACTCCCTCCTTCCTGTACAAGTTCTGGATCCAGAATGGGTACCTTTGCATAAAGTATTGAAGCTTTAGGAAAGAAATGTGGATATTGCTTCCAACAGCACAGTCGCACCTACGGCCTCCAGAAAGAGGTGTCAGAAGTGAATTAAAGAGGACAGCAACAGCAATTCCCCTAAAGGTGTATATAAGCAGCATTCTGCAGGACATGGGAATGTCAAAGCAGGGCTGAGAATGTTCAAGGAAGAAAGCCAATTCCACAAAACGTTAAAAAACCCTGAGATCACTCTTAAAGGAAATGATGAAACCACCCCTGCTTGTATCAAAGCCCAAGGCCTGGGCACTAGAAAGGGGTCTCTCTGCTGTGGGCTGGTTGTGTCACTCTACCATCAGGACTCTCTCAACTTGCAAAGACTGTTGGCAAGCTTTAATCAGTGGATACTGCTTGGTCTGAAGCAGAGTTTGACAGTTTTCCAGACAGGCTGGGAACAGCATCAGAGAGTTACACAACCTGCAAAGAAGTGGGAGACGTCTGGGTGCATGTGGTTGTGCCCTTAGATGGCCTTCGGATTGCCCTTTCAAAAGCACAAACTGAATCAGGTCACTCCCTTTCTTCTCTTAAGATCATTCTATAGTTGTTCATTCACATAATCAGTGGGGAGTCTACACTGCCTTCTCAGGCTCTCACTGCATCTTTTTCCCCTCCCTTCGCTCCAGCCACAAAACACTGAAGATGCCACACCCGCCCATTTCCTAAAGTGCATCTCAGCCACCTGGCAAATCCTCAATCATCCCAGAAGTTCAGCTCAAACTTCATCCATCTCCTCTCTGGGGTTTCCCTTGGCCATAACCTCTTCTTCCTATACTCTCCCAATAAAGTCAGAGCAGGATGATTCTCTTTTGTGCCCCCTGAACTTCCGGGGCTCCTCTCTTAGAGCACTTACCAAACATTTGATTGTGTACAGGTCTGCCTCCTTCCTTAGTCTAGACTTCCAGGCACCATGAGACATGATGGTGTTACTCATCTTTATATCTCCAGTGCCTGGCAGAGTGCTTGGCACAAAGTGTTCACCAAACACGCGATGACTGAATAAACACATACACATGTGGACTTGTGTTCTTCTAAACATAGTTGAGAATTGTGTGTAAGCTCAAGGGCACAGGGCAGATTCCGGTGTCCTTGCACACAGCCTGAATTTCAAATTCTTGAGATGAATGATTACTGACACAAAGGACAGTGACAGTGAAACACACACTGAGTGATTATCGCTGAAAAACTTGTAACATTTGCCAAATGTAGGCAATTATGAAAGTTACTGATATCGTATATGACAGATTAGGGCTACAATGGAAAAATCAAACAAAGATAAAAATGCTCTTCAGGAAAGGCATTATTTTATATAGAATTCCTCAAGAAAATACTAGGATTTGTTTTATTATATAGTTTCTTTCCTCTCTCACCTTCTTCAAATGTCATAATTCTTGCAGAAAAATTCTTGTTAAAGAAGCAAAGACTTTGGATGACATATTATTGAGTCTGAAAATCTATCTCCAAGTCAGAAGTAACTACACTTTGAGATTCCAAATCATATAAAAGATAACCAATTGTGGCCCATAAAGAGCTGCAATTTCATCATTTGAGGGACATTATGAATAAATAAATGGATGGGTGAATACATAAACACATTTAAAGCTCTGGGATAGATTTTTCTTTTCCCTAGGTAGCATTTGGACTATCTTCCAATGTTTAGACAGACACACAATGTTTTCCTCTGGAGTTCATCATTATTTATACTTTGGTGGCAAATGTGCCTCCCCTGATAGTCATTATTATTTCTTTAGATAAGTCAATACATTCAATTAGATCTTGCTTTGCTTAGAAGTCATGCCATCTTTTTAACATGGCATTGCATAAATGGTGAGGGATAGACACCGCCATTTATAAATGCATTATTTTAACATTTAACACTAGGGAAAATGTTACATGGAGATACGTTGCATGACTACTGGTAAACACATGGGATGATCAGAATAAAGAGACAGAGAAACAGTTCTTTATGAGAAAATAACAGCAACTGGGGGAAAGCTGAGAGCGGAGGAAAGAGGGAGATGAGAGCAAAGGGATGGACGTCATAGCAGGAAGCTGGACTCTTAAGGTGACAAGTTGCCAGTGGAAAGTTCATACAGTAGGAAAGCCAGAAGGCTTTAAAGAATAGAGTTATGGCAAAAATGGAATATAAATCGCTCATTTTCTTTGAGGTAAACTACCTCTCTCTGATCCAAACCTTCCACAAATTCTGCTACACACAGACATTTCTCAGTGCTTTTGTCACGGAATTCAGAGGAAAGGAGGGAAGTTTCATGGCTGAGGTAGCATGGAGCAGAGAAAGAAGAAAATCAGTTTTATTATAAAACATAAGTGAGACTCAGAGCCCAGTGGAAGCAGGAATTCAGAGCAGAAATGGCCACGAAAATAAATTGCACAAGAATTCGTAAAAGTCTCGGGAAAAACGCGAGACTTTAGAAAGGAGCAAGGATAAGAAGCTTGAGCTAATAAATCTCAGAGAGAGGGTCAATGCAGCTGATCCACTGTATGCTGATTTGATAGTGCAGTAGTAACACTCATGGTAAGGGCTTCTATACATGCTCTACTTACTGTGTAGCAGACATTGTGTTAAGTGCTTTATCTGCATTATCTTATTTAATTCCCATTGCATGGATGAGAAAACACAAGTTCAGAGAAAATAAGTATGTTGCCCAGAGTGAGATAGTTAACAGCTGGCAGTGTAGAAACTTGGCTTACTCTCGTCCCCAAATCCACACTTGTAATTCCTACTTATTCTATTATCAAATTCCAGCTAGAAGACACCAGATTTTTATGCCATGTACATATTAACAGCTACTACAAATGTAAAGTTGTCACTGTATGTTATTCTATATGAGTAACTATATTGGTCAGCTATTGTCAAAATACCGTGATATAACAAACTACAGCAAACCTTAGTGGCTGTGAGTAGTAAGCAATTGTTCTCACGCTCATGGTCAGCATGGTTGACTGTAGTTCGGTCTATCTGGATTGGGCTCAGATGGATCGCTCTTCTAAAGGTTTCAGGGTAGTGAGCTCGACTCCAGTTTAGGACTGAGTTCATTTCTGCTCCATGATCTCATCAGAGGCCCAGGCAGCACGGGCTGCAGCTACCTGGGGCATGTTCCTCTCACAGCAGAGATCAGAAGCTCCCAGAAGAAAAAGCAGAAACACATAATGCTTCTTAACTTCTGGGCACAAAAACTGGAATATTTTTATTTCATCCACATTTTATAGTCCAAAGCAAGTCAATGGAGCAGTGATAGTGGAGAGTAAATATTTACTGACAATAATTTAATCTTCCATAGTAATGTAATTACTTCTCTGTAAACATAGTTCTTGAGAGAAATATACTATATTATATCTTTCAAAGGAGCAAAGCAAGATTGTTCCCAATATTACTCAACAGGGGCTCTGGAATATTTCAGATGAACTCCCTAAATGTTTGCAAAGCACAATGACAAAGCATATTTCTCCCATCATCACTACCAGCATCTTGTCCTAATAGGGATCCAAAAGTTTCACAAAGTCTTCTTTCTTTCTTTTTGTAAGTTTTTTTTTTTAAGTTTATGTATTTATTTTGAGAGAGAGAGAGAGAGAGAGAGAGAGAAAGAGAGCGCGCGCGCACAAGTGGGGTAGGGGCAGAAAGAGAGGGAGAGACAGTTCCAAGCAGGTTCCACGCGGTCAGCACAGAGCCCTATGTTGGGCTTAAACTCACGAACTGTGAGATCATGACCTGAGCCGAGACAAAAAGCAGGACACTTAACCAACTGAGCCACCCAGGCACCCCTCTCACAAAGTTTTCAATCAGATCATAATTGAGAGAGCAGAGAGAGAGAGAAAGGGAACCCTTGTCATCACATAAAAACACTACAATTTGATAGAGTTCCTTTTACTATTTGGTAAAATCAAGAAAAAATATATTGCTTTGTATTCTTTAAAGGATTAGCATAGGTATTAATCTACCAATGATGGCAACTTTGTGACACCTTACACTTAAAATTCATTCCTAAGTAAAATTTATAGTACTATCCTATGTTGCCAAAGATCATAGACATTTCATACTACCATTCAGATCCATCAATACTTTAAAGACACATCTAATGTAAGATCTTAGCTATATATAATGGCATTTTAATGCATTTTAAAGTTTTATTATAAAAATTATGTAAATTTTAATTATAAAAGTGGTTTTACTTTCCCCTCTTATTCAAGTTTGCCTATACCAATCTAGATGAAAACTCTCCTGAAATGTTCTATTAGTGGTAGAGTTAACTAGTGACAGCTTGTTAACTGAAGATAATAAAAATTGATTAAAATGTCCAATGGAGAATATATTTGATTTCCTTATTAATTAGGTACTTTCTGTTTGCTTTATGGAACCATTTCACTGGTAAGTCCTCAGAAAAGGGAGCAGTGAAGTTTAGACATATGTCTGCACTGAAACAGGCTCTGAACTACAGAATGACCTGCATCTACTCCAGGCACCGGCTACTCTCCCAATCAGTCTCAAGGGTCACAGGGCACCTCTGCTCCATTGTGCTCTGCAGCCTTCTCTTTCTTCCAGTCAGTCTCTGTGCCAACTTATACATTGGCTTTTTCAGGGAACTCAAGTTCAGCCACGCAGTGAGAGTCACATTTCTTTCCCTGGCCTAATCAGCTATGGCTAGGGTTGGGGACGTGGAGCAGGGGCATGTGCATAAAACATGGGTTCTATATTGGACACCCCTTGTATACCACTTCAAAATCCTCAATAGTAGTCATTTCTTTGGCAATCAGTTCCAGGCAGGCTTTGCTCTACTTCAGGCACGTAAAATTGGTACCTGTGCTCCTCTTGTTCCCTGTCCAGGGCTTCTCTGAGACTGCAGCTTTGGTCACCTGCAGGGACCCCGCTACATACTAAACAGGGACGAAGTGAGGTATGTGGGAACAATGCTTCCAGGCCACTCTTGACCAATGGGAAACAGCAACCCATGGATAAATGCTTCTCCCTTTTGCCCCCAGATGTATTGTTCTGAGGTGACTTTCAGAAGGTACCTCAGAACATCCTGGTGGGGTGGAGCATATCACCCACAGGGTGGGCTGCCTTGATAAGGCATCCTTGCACTCGCTTTTCCTCCTTTCCTTCTAAGTGCTTCCAGTCTAGCACTCCTGCTCCCTAGCATCATATTCCCGAATAAATTGCCTGTATGCAAGCCCTTCAGAGGAATGCAGAGTATGACAGATTCCTAGAAGGGTCTTGTATGAGCAGGTTCCAAAAAAATTATCTAATCCACCTACATATAGTTGACTGGCTGTGTTATTTCTAAGATTGTAATTAAGCTGGAGACTGTCTTTAAACCAAAAGTAAGTAGTTCAGGTCTAGCCTATATTCCACTTACTGGAACAGTAGCCACAAAAATTGCTCCTGCCCTTGATAAGACCATCCACTATCAAGATAGGTGTAGGCTCCAATCACTCTCTCCTGTCCTGAAGAATCAAGAACTTTTAGGGACAAAGAGACCCTCACTGAGAAAATACAGTTCTCTGTGAGATTTTGAGATGAGAGTTTAGGACAAAGGACCTCCAAAAGAGGGAAGAAAAATCAACATATAAACAACAAAATTCATATTACAGAGGAAAATCAGAAAGTAGTAATAACAGTTGGTGAATAACATGACATGTGGATAACTGAAAGGAAGAAAGTAAGTACAAAGTACACTGGTGAGTGTGTTTTTGGGGGAGTAGATCAGAGAGGTGGAAATTAGGACAGGAGACGGATGGTCAGTTAGGAAGCAACCATGAAGTTCTTGGCATGTATGTGTCAAAGTATCCTTTCACAGTTATTAATATATGGAGAAAATCACAGCAGGCTTGCTCACAGAACACTTGCAAATGAAATCTGCCCTCGTGAAAAGCATTCACCAGGAGTTTTCAGAACACCAGTGAAAATTTTTAATTCAAACAATAGGTAGAAATGGATAAATAGTGACTATCATTCTCCCTTACCAAATGTGTTAACTACTTATTTTTTTTTTTAATTTGCTGATGTATAGGTAAATTCATGAGGTCTTTCATGAATTTCGAGGTCACCTATTTAATTTTATTTTATTAAAAATGGATTCTATAAATTATACTAAGTGTAAGACTGAGAGACACAAAGGGATGAGGGTTGGCTACTTCTGCAAAGTATCTGTCAAGGGACCCACTGACTCGTTCTCCTTTCTCAATCCCAGATGTCTAAGAAGGGCCCCACGACCTGAAGATTTCTGGCAGTATATATCTTCCCGTGGAAGTGCCAGTCTGAAATGTGGAGCACAATTCTTGTTATATCTTTATTACAAAACTTAGCTTCATATTCTAAATCCACCTGGCTAACATTCCTCCTGGAAAGCCTTCTAACTTGTTTCCTTCATTCTGATGATTCACAATTACAAACTTGAACAGTAACCCCAAGCCCCTACCCCCAGGACCTTCTGTACTCTCCTCTGATCTGGCATACAGTTTCATTCACAGCATACGTTCCTCAACCCTACTGATTTCTCTTAGCCTCCCAATAGGATTTTTTTTTTTTAATTTTCTGTGGATCTTCACCCATAAACTTTTTGTTCTTTTCTTTATGACACTTACGCTACCACTCCTTGATATGATAGTTTTTCAGATACTGATTTTGGGCCCCAATGTCAACTCCCTTCCATATACTTGACTCTTTGAGAGCAGGCCCAAATTTCACTTACTAGAATATAAGCTCCACAGCAACAAACCATACATATTATTTACTGCTGCATCTAGTGCCCAAAACAGAGACTGACACAAATGCTTAATGGATATTTGGTGAATGGATGGAATTATCCGTAAATTCTCCACATGGCCCAGTTCCGTTTTTTGGTGTTTTTTTTTTTTTTTTTTTTTTTTTTTTTTTTTTTTTTTTTTTTTTTTTTTGTGTGTGTGCATAACGGATCCTTTATAAACATTTATTGAGCCAAATTTACCCAATAAACAGCTGTTTGGCTCCAAAACACAGGGTCTAGTATTTTATAAATTTGAGTTATATGCCATTAAGAAAAACTTGTCTAAAGTAGTTTCCTGACCTTTTAAAACTACATAATAAAGACATCTCTTCCTGAGATGGGACTTTTTCTTCCATGAACTTCCCTAATGAGGCCTAAGTCATACCATCTGATCCCAGGGCCAAGAATTATAAATTTTAAGCTGAAAAAAAAAATGTCACCTTGTTTTATAACAAAGGTCAAAAAAGTAAAAAACCAAACAAAATTCATGCTGCATTATAACTTAATTCTTGTGCCTTCAATTTCAGTGTTTTTCTGTAACAATCTGTTTTTGAATATAAACAATGGAAAAATGTGAGGAAAAATCATGGCATAGAATGACTAGAGCTGCACATCTTAACACCAAATCGATAGATATCTGTCTACGTGGAGCACAAAATGTAAAAATAGCCCTTCAAATTCTCCATGCTTGATATAAAAGAGGGAACCATAACTATGTACTACTTATGCTTTGTTCTAACCAGCTGAATCAATCTGACACAAAACAATGGTGGAAAAGATACACTGCTCTGGAAAAATATAATCAAAATCTTGTAAACATGAGCTTTATAGATTCTGTTGTTACGATTACTTAGGAAACATTTTCTGTACATCATCCCTCTCTCACCACTAGTGGGTTAATAGCCACAATTCTGTTTTTCTTCTTCTCTTTCACTTAAAAAAAAACTTTATATGTAAGTACACACACACACAATAGTTGTATATTAATTTTGGTTATTCAGAAGAGATAACATTATTTTGAGATTCTAGTACTTTATGTACAAAATTCCCTTGGAAAGGTCCAAGGCAAATCTTAGATTATCTGGGATTCATAGTATAGTGAAGTTTCTATGTAACTGAGCAGAATTTTAGACTTTATAATTATGTTTATTGTATGTATGTGTGTATTTATTTATTGAATTTTAGAGAGAGAGAGAGCATGAGTGGGGGAGAGAGGCTGAAGGGAAGAGGGGGAAGGAGGGAGGGAGGCAGGGAGTGGGAGAGAGAGAGAGAATATGAATCTTAAGCAGGTTCTACACTGAGCATAAAGCCCAATGTGGGGCTTGATCCCACAACCCTGGGGTTGAGACCTGAGCTGAAATCAAGAGTTGGCTGCTCAAGTGACTGAGCCTCTCAGGCACCCCTATATTTTCATATTTCACATATTTGTATCTACATTTATTTTAAAGTCTTCCTTCTTAAATGGATGCCACTATGGAAATAAAAATGTGGTAAATTTCTTTTTTAAAGAATTTTGTTGTTCCATTGACTGAATAGAATCTTGTTCTGATATAAACAATAAAGTGTAATTTCTTTCTGATTCTCTCTCTGTAGTCAAGCCTACACGCATAAATATACATGTATATATTATTTATAATTAAGCACAAAAGGTACTTGAAGCTTTCTAAACAATTATTTCTCTGTGTCAAATCAACTAAGTTTCAACCTTTTCCTAAGTTTCTTTCAAAACAGTTTAATAACTTAAAGAAACATTTGAGTGGCTGTTTTGTGGAAGACATGCATTTATTCATTCAACAAATGCTTAGTAAGCCTTTGTGAATCTAGCCCTGTTGTACGAACTGGAAGATAGATAAAACAGATGGCCATGCCTCTGCTATGATGGGGCTAACTTTCTATTAGGAGACAGGCAGACACAGAGAGAGAGAGATGAAAAAAATAATTCTGTGTGGTGATATGCACAGTGAAAAAATATTCCAATGGGACAGTGACTGGGAGTGTGCACATCTTTAGAAAGGGCATTTCAGGGAAAGTACCTCTGAGGAGGTGACATATGATTCTAGACCTGAAAGATGAGAAGAAACCAACCATATGAAGATGAACATTCTGACCAATACAATGGTTGTGAGATCTGACCTACTTGAGGGGCAGTAAGGAGCAAGGCAAGCAAAGAGAAAAGAGCAGGAAACCAAGGGTAGAGATAGGTAGGGGCCAGATCATATCAAATCTTGTAAGCTGTGGTACGGAGTGTGAACTTTATCCAAAGACCAGTGGCTTACTATTGGAGGGTTTCAATCCAGGCAGGGAAACGCTCTTTCCTAAAACTTAAAAAATTCAGTTTGTGTGCATTGTACAATAGGAGATTGGCAGGGAGACCAGTCAGGGGGCAGATGTAGTAGATAGTAAGAGAGAAGTAGATAGAATCAAGCTATATTTTGGAGGTAAAAATAACAGGATGTGGGAGAAGAGGGAAACAAAGGTACTGATCAGGATTCCTGGGTTTTCAGCTTGAAGGGACCAGGTGTCACCGTAATTTGTTGGGTGGGGAAGAATGGAGAAAAAAGATGATTGGGATGTAATCAGACCTCTGCTTGAGATGTGCTTAAACATCCAAACAATCATCCAACGCAGGTAGATGTACTCAGAGTTTTAAGAACCTCCTTTTGCAAAAAATTAATGATAAATTATACAGCTGACCCTTGAACAACAGGGGTGTGAACCATGCAGGTCCACTTATACACACATTTTTTATCGTACAGTACTATAAATGTATTGTCTCTTCCCTATGATTTCTTAGTAATATTTTCTTTGCACTAGCTTACTTTATTGTGAGAATACAATATATAATACATATAAATACAAAATATGTATTGACTATATTTTCAGTAAGCCTTCTAGTCAATAGTAGTCTCTTAGTCGTTAAGTTCTTGGAGAGTCAAAAATCATATGAAGATTTTTGACTACACAGGGCACCAGTGCCCCAACCCCAGCACTGTTCAAAGGTCAACTGACTCTACACATATATGACTGTGGAAACAGAACTATTCTAATTTTGGAGATATTAGCATGCAAATGGTACTTAAAATCACAGAAATACTAGATAGACAAGGTAGGTAGTGAAAAGAAGAAGGCTGAAGAATAAACCTGAGGCACTAAAACACTTAACTCTGGGCCAAAGAGCCTCCGTGTACAAAAAGAAAGAGAAAACAAACAACATATGTCAATGCAAAAGTCAAGTGAAGAAAATGTTTACTGAGAAGTGACCGACTATGTCAGGTGTGTAGCTGAGAGGCTTAGTAAGAGGAGGACTGAGAATGGACCAACTGTTGAATTTATCAACATGATGGTCGCTGTTAACTTTGAAACCATGGAGAAAAGGGATGTTCAACTGGAGAGAAGTGAAGACAAAATGAGAGGGTAGGAGGTAGAAACAGTAAGTATGTTTTTAAAAAATTGTGCTAGATGTTATTGAGGATTGATAAGTAAATATGACATGGTCATTATTTTTAAAGAGGGTCCTCAATGTGTAAGAAGTCTTTTATCAACAATCTCTGAAAAGAACATGTTTTTTTAAAATATGAAATTTATTGTCAAATTGGTTTCCATACAACACCCAGTGCTCATCCCAATAGGTGCCCTCCTCAATGCCTATCACCCACTTTCCCCTCTCCCCCACCCCCCATCAACCCTCAGTTTGTTCTCAGTTTTTAAGAGTCTCTTATGGTTTTCCTCCCTCCCTAACTTTTTTTCCCCCTTTCCTTCCCCCATGGTCTTCTGTTAAGTTTCTCAGGATCCACATAATAATGAAAACATATAGTATCTTTCTTTCTCTGTATGGCTTATTTCACTTAGCATAATACTCTCCAGTTCTACCCACATTGCTACAAAAAGGCCATATTTCATTCTTTCTCATTGCCAAGTAGTATTCCATTGTGTATATAAAGCACAATTTCTTTATCCATTCATCAGTTGATGGACATTTAGGCTCTTTCCATAATTTGGCTACTGTTGAAAGTGCTGCTATAAACACTGGGGTGCAAGTGCCCCTATGCATTAGCACTCCTGTGTCCCTTGGGTAAATTCCTAGCAGTGCTACTGCTGGGTCATAGGGTAGATCTATTTTTAATTTTTTGAGGAACCTCCACACTGTTTTCCAGACAGGCTGCACCAGTTTGCATTCCCACCAACAGTGCAAGAAGGTTCCCGAAAAAACATGTTTTTGATACAAAAAGCGGTTACATTTCTATCAATAAGCACCTTATAAAGCCTGCTACTATAATAAAGGAAAAAGGTAAGCTAAATAACATATTTTATTAGGAACATAAATCCTCAATGTATCAAAAATTTTATCATCAGATTTTGAGGTTGCTTGTGTATGAACTAAAAATAAATTTTATACATCATTTCACAAATTAAAATGTTCAAGCATCATTGTTCAGAACATGACTATTCAAAAAAGAACTGTAGACATTTTCTTTGTCCTTTTTCCAAAATCTTCCTAGACAGGATGTTAGACAGCTACCACATATAATATGTGTGAACTGAATATGATAAATGTGTCCTTTGCAATACAAAGTCTGAGATTTTATGTAATTATAGGCATGGGAATGAATAGTTTAGAATAATGTACCACTGTCATCAAATCATATCTTCATATACATGCATAATCCATTTTGCACAATGGTTTCGATTCAGTGTGTATGTAATTAAATTGTAGGGTACAGTAATAGCTGCTGCTGAGTTGAAATCTTGCTTTCTTAGTTTAAAGAAATGAATAGAAAACATAGTCTAGTGAACATCAAAGTACCTTTTGAGACAGTTAAATCTCATCAAAGAGGTCTTCTGAACTACTGTTTCTTAGAGTTTCTAAAGACATGTTTTCAGTTGAGCTGTGCTCCTTTTTCAACTTCTCAGGTTGTGGAGGATCAAGCCTAGAGAAAAAAGAAAATCAAGATAATTTTAGTCTAAAAAATGCCATTTAGAGAAAAAGAAAAATAAGAGATATGTAAGTGAAATAAAAAGTTAAATTCTATTTCAGAATTGGTTTAGAGACTTACTTCCCTATGCTGCGTTAACATAAAAAAAAGAGATGAAGAGAATCTAATTACTTTAACTGCTTTTAGAATTAATCCGTCTCTATTCTGAGCTAACAAAAAATCAAGGGCCTACAACAATACTCAAAATTAAGGTCAAGAAATAAAATATCTTCTATGTTGTCTTTTTATGCCAAGATACGAAGGTTCTCAAGCCATTTCTTCAGTAATCCCATCACAATTTACAATTCCTTAGACTCCTTTAAAATCTACCTATTAACATGCATTTTAATCTCTTAACATCAGAAGGTTCTGCTTACATGAATTTCTTTTAGTGGTCTTTTGACTGTTAGTGTGTCTATAATAGTGACTTCACATTTTAGCAGTGCTGAAATGCTGTTGGTCCACACTCATTTACTGAATCTATATATCTTTATTTAGTAACTAGATTTTATTCAGTGTCAGTACTGGAGTTCCCACATCAATGGAATGACCTCTGTATTTATGTAAATATTCTCTCTGAGACCTAGGATAAAAAGAATGATGATCACTGACTGTTAAACAGATTTATAAAAAGGTAAGCTGGTAGGTAACAGAGCTCAATCAGAAGGATCCCTGTATAAATGTTGTCAGTGGTTCTTTATGAACCTAAATAAATTATGATATTGAAAAATTAACATTGACAATCAGAGTGGCTTCTGGGGCAGTAATGACTAAGATGAGTCAACACAGTAAAACTCAGTAATGCCACCACATTTCCAACCTCAAAGGCAGAGGAGGAGTCATAGCAGATCGGTATAGATGAAAGAACGGGACTTGAGGTCAGGAAACAGATTTGGATCTAGGGGCATTTCTTATTAGCGATGTGACTTCAGACAAGTCATTTAACCTAACTGGATTCTGTTTTCTCACCTGTAAATATGAGGTGACATCTGCCTCGGAGGTGGTCTGAAGATGAAATGAAGTGTTGTATATGAAAATGCCTTTAAATTTCCACAAAAAATTTGGAAACTATTATTATTAGCTGCTAATGCTGCATGAACAAAAAGCTCCTGCTAATAACATCTTTAATTTAAAAGAATAACCACTGAAAAATCCCCAAACATTGAGTATGTTTAGATTATGAGTATTTCAGAAATCCCGCACCCACTGTTTCTTGTCTTTGTTTTTTTTTTTGTTTGTTTTTGTTTTTTCTTGCACAGAGAACTAAAAATTAATCTGCCACAGGGTCCTCTTTTGCCTCCTGACTGCATACAATCAACCGTGGTTGGCTGCCACTAAACCTGGGATGTGTTCTGTCTTATCCTGAGCAAGCCAAGTTCAGACAACATTATGCTCACAGGAATGCCAAGGTGCTAGGCATTGATGCATTATGAAGATGACAAGACCTCCCTCTGGGAACTTTAATGTTAAAATTAACAGTAAATATGGACACAATTATTGTGACATAAAATTAAATAGCTAAAAATATACTCTATAGAAGGAGAAACTGTTACAGTAAAGAACAAAAGTATAATTATTACTAGCCCTAAATGTCTTAGAGTTGCTTTTTCTCCTCCTGGCAAGATAGAAAGCTGAATTTTTTTCAACTTAAATTTTTTCAGACTTTGAAAAGTCTCTAATTTTGTTTGTAGTTTACAACCAGAACACAAAGATCAATCAATTCAGCTTTTAAAAACTGTCATAATACAAAAGGACCACTGTGAAGTGACAAATCTGAAGGAAATAGATTCCTAGTGGTCCATTTATGATTCCCATCTCCTTCTAAAGTCACGAGAAGCTAACAAATTATATTTTGACTCTTTTGGCCTTAGTGTCCAGGGCATAACACATGTTCAATACAAGTTGTTGAATGAATTGAAATCATTGTTCTATAGCTTTCATATCTGTCGTAAGTCAACAGGGTAAATTTAGAATTCTTCCCATAGCCAAAAGAAAAGTTTGATCATTTTTATAAGTAATAAATATTTATTGTACGACTTGTGAATTAAAGAAGAATGGCTAATGATAATAAGAAACCACCTTTGTAGATTTCAATGCTGAAGAAGAGGACTTTTTCAAATAAAGGGAGTAAGTGAAACTAGATGATGACAGCTTTACTAAAAGATGAGTTATGTTCTCAGTAATATAATTGCAGAAAGTTCTGTTTTATTAGTTTGATTCCACACTATATTACAGCACACACATGCACATAACACACACAGGAACTACAACCCAAATCAGAACTGCACTACCACCATCTAATTAACAGCGAATAATGTAGATCAAAAGTTAGAATTGTCAAAAGATGTATCTCATCCTGGGAAAGTTTCTCTAAAATTTTAGAATGAAGATTGGCTTCTCTTTTAACTTTCTGGGAGTTGAATGACCAACATCTTTTAAAATGTTATTCCAGCTACTGGCTCCTTTTGTAAGGACATTTTATCAGCCAAGTTTCATATTGGTATTACCTTGGATGGAGTATCAACCGTTTCTTATTCAAATGAGAAACATTAGTATTGCTTGGAGTGAATTATGTGCATTTTGTAGCATATTCTGAGAATAGTATTTCTGAAACATGTCAAGGTGCCAATCTGAGCAAAGTGAGAGATCCAGGAAAATGTGCAATGATTGATGGCACTTTGACACTTGAAAAATCATGCTTATTTGACCATGACACAAACAATGGTTCTGACATCAAAAATCAAAAGTCAGTTTTTATGTAGTTTAACTGTATCTCTACCCATACAATACACATAAAATTTAGGACAATGTCTTTAGGATCTTAGGATAGAGATATTTATTTTTGGTTTTGGTTTTTTTTTTTAAAGCAGAAAATGAAACCATAAAGACTGGTAAGTTCAATTACATTGGAAGCATTAGAAGTAAGTACTGGTAGGGGTGCCTGGTGGCTCAGTCGGATAAGCGTGTGATTTCAGCTCACGTCGTGATCTTGTGGTTTGTGAGTCTGAGCCCTACATCAGGCTCTGGGTTGACAGCTCAGAGCCTGGAGCCTGCTATGGACTCTGTTTCCTTCTGTCTCTACCCCTCCCCCACTCACACTCTGTCTCTCTCTGTCTCTGTTTCTCTCTCTCTCTCACAAAAATAAATAAAACATCTAACAAAATGTGGGAAAAAAAGAAGTACTTCTATTCACACTTAGAGAAAATGAAAAGATAAGTTACAAACTGAAAGGAGATATTGCAACATATGCTACTAATAGAGGATTACTATCTAGAACTCCTATAAACATTTAAAAAATCCAACCTAATTTAAAAATGTATGCCAAAGACCAGAGGAACTTCCAAAAGGAGGGAACAGTGGGGCCAAAAAGCATACGATAACAATAAGTTCAACTTGAAGGAAATGAAAACTAGCATGAAATATTTTACAAATGCAAAAATGAAAATGTCTAACAGCAAAGATCACGAAGGACACGGAATATAACAAGATAAATTACTATTGGCTAGAGTATAAACACCAAAGCCATTCTGCACAACAATTTGGAAACAACTGCCCAGGTATATGAAGGTGTATATATCTATACCCAGGAATTCTACTCCCATGCTACACACTCTAGAGAAACACTTGCATATTTATGTCAGAAGATACGTGCACAGATGTCCACCAGTGCATTGTTTGTATGCACTATGTTTGTTATAGTGAAAAACTGAAAAGTACCCAAATGTCTTTCCACATGAAAATGGGCAAATAAGTCCTAGAATTTTCACATGATGGACTACAATACAGCTATACACATGCATGAATCTCAGGGTTGAACAAAAGAGCATGGCACAAAAGAATACACATTATATGATTCTAATATTTAAAATTCAAAACTATGTAAAATTATGCAATATTCCTCTGTGAATACCAGTGTGTGTGTGTGTGTGTGTGTGTGTGTGTGTGTGCGTGTGCGGTGTCAGTGTATTTGTATAAGTACATAATAGTTCTGGATCTTATTTGGTCTTCCATGACAATGCTCTCAGATTTCTAGGTTTTCTAAGTTTGGCTTTCATGAAGATGGTGATACAGAGGAGGGCAAGTTTAGTATGGGCGTAAGGGTTTGGTTTTAAACTTAAATAGGTGAGTCTTAAGTACCTGCAAGATATATGAATGGGGATAGATAGTAAACAGGTAAACCATTACATAGATGGAGAGCTCAGGGGAGAATACTGGACTATGTGTAGAAAGACAGCACTCATGCTGTATTCCCGGCGCTAAAGGCAAATGAGTTGAAGAGATCACCCAGAGGAGTCTCCCAGAGAAAACAGTTTAGTATAGAAACCCAGAGAATATTAAAATTACAGGGGCAGACAGAAATGATTAAAAGAGATTCAAAGGAATGATGTGAAAGACATGGGGAGAATCAGGGAGAAGTGCTATCACAATGAGGGCCAAGTTTATTTTGTGAGCCCACAGCTTATGGTATTTCCACATGCTACCCAAAAGCTGGCTTTCTGTACAACTTTGCTGAATCTATAACCTCACATTTTCACCCACTATCAATTATCTGGAATTGAGAAAAATAGCTTGGAATGATGCCGCTATGCTTGAGATTTTACAGAAAAGAACAGACAATGTTTTCTTTTAGAAAGAAGGAAGTCTTAAACTCTTGGACCATAGCAGTCACAGCAAAAATCTAGCAAAATGGTCAGTTCCTGCCTGGCCACCAAAGCAGCAGGTCATTCTAAAGTAGCTGTTTCTCTCACATTGTGTGTGTGTGTGTGTGTGTGTGTGTGTGTGTGTGTATACTACCAACTTCCCTGGCATCCACCCACCACATCTCTGACTTCCTCTGGGATTGGGGTAAAAGTCAGATGTGGGACAAGGGTGAAGAGGAGAGCTGAGGTGGGGGCAATGTATTGGGAGAGAATCAGACCTGAGCACTGGCAATGAGATATATGATTTGCTAATAATAGAAACCAAATATCAAATGATTTGTCTTTTAAGATGTGACAAATCAAACTTTCATTAAAATGACCACCAAAAAAACCCCACTAAATCAAAGTATTAAGCATTTGATACTATTAAATTACTAGGCAGCTATCATACTGACCTTAACAGAGTTCCCGTTATGAAATAAACTCAATTACAGAGACATTTTTTAAATGGACAAGTTTTAGATGTATGCTTAAAGAGTCAACACCACCAAAGTTTTCAAATTCAAACCACCAAAGTGGTTTTCAAATTAAATTTCAGTATTAAAAAAATATTTAATGTTAAAATAAGTGGGAAAAGTAGCTTCAAATTTCTAGTTGACCTTATAAAAACCAAAAGCATATCCTAAATAAATTAACAGACTGAAGTCATCAGGATTCAGTAAAACAAGTGTTGAATGCTGTCTGGAATTCAGTAGGCCTAGACAACATTTTGTTGGCCTGAGAAAATGAAAGAAGAGAAGAAATGAAGAAGAGAAACTTTCTGGCAATCAAAATGGCAATTAAAGAAACTGTGTTAGTTATTTCCACTTAAATTTCTAAAGATATCTTTTTCTAAAGAACATGAATTTCCTGTCCAAAGTTATTAAGACCAAGAAGAAATTAGAAATATGCTTTTGAAATAAGTAATTGTGGTTTAAACAGAGAAAGGAGAATTATGAAGAGTGACGACCCTTAATGCTAAAATGTACCAGGGGTGCCTGGGTGGCTCAGCTGGTTAAACACCAGTCTCTTGATATATTGGTTTCAGCTAAGGTCATGATCTCACAGTTCGTGAGACTGAGACCCCTGTCAGGCTCTGCATTGACAGTGGGGAGACCGCTTGGGATTTGCTCTCTCCCTCTCTTTCTGCCCCTCCCCTGCTCATAGGCAAGCGTGAGTGCACACGCTCTATCTCAAAATAAATAAACATTTTAAAAAATGCACTTATGTGCTTTATACATTGGGAAAAAATGTTAATTCTAAAATTTCCCTGTAAAACATATACATCATGGATTTGAAAAAAAAGATTCTGTGGTTGTATATAATTCAATGTTTAAAGTGATAAACATTAAAACATATATGTCCATAATCCACAAGGATGCCAAAATTTATGCAGGAATTTCATAATCAATTAGAAGATTTTGTTACTCTTATTGTACTTTATTCAGATAAATAATGTTACCCTGGTAACTCATCAGGTGATTAATATCAGAGTCATTACATGCTTTAAAAAATCAATACCTGAAGACAATATATTAAACCTCATTTCTTCCTGCATTCTTTGCAAGTTTTGAAATGGTGTAAGTGACATTTGTTACTGTTGATCTAGGCCTATGAAAGTAGAAAACCAGAAAGCAGAAATCTTGGCAGAAAATGATTCTCCACAACCTTAATTTTAAGACAGGCCACTGCTTACTGCTGATTTGTGTGCTACAAATGAAACCTCTCTCACTAGACTAGAAAGCTTCTCAGGTGGAGAGACTGCTTTATTTTACCCAGCTCATGAATGTTCTAATAATTGCATGTATTAACTAATGAACGAGTGACTGAATAAATGAGGTAGACCACATTAACAAGAAAGTCTCAATAAAGTTTAACAACCTGCCCAAAGCCACACAGCCAGTTAGCATGAAAGGGAGCAAGCAGGAAAGTCAACAACAGAGCCAGGACAGTAGCCTGTCACTCTAAACCCCAAATCCCTCCCAAATCCATACCTGTCATGCTACACTGGTGTATGGGGGTCACTAATTCTTACTTACTAATTCTTACTAGTCCAGAGGAAGGCAGCTTGGTGTTAAGCAGTGTGTCTCAAAAAGTAGTTCTATGAGACACTCTTAAAGAGTGACATTTGTGGTCCAAAATATTTGGAAAATATGTTATTTTTTCTTCATGAAGAGCTCTGAGTGTTGCATGTGCACGTTATACATTAAAAACTATGGAAATTCTTCCATAAATAAATGTGTTAATTAATTCATCAAGGAAAACAAAAACAAAGGTACAGAAGAGTATGTGTAGATAATTAGTGTATGTGAGTTTATATGTATACAGGAGAGTTCTGGAAGAATTCACAGGAAACTAGTAATGGCTGAAAGGAACTTGGGCTGAAGGACAGGCATACTTTTTGCTGGATACTCTCTTAAACAGTTAAGATTTTTTACAACCTTATACATAGAACATATCCTTATAAAGTGCTTAAAGAAAAAAGAAGCTTGCTTAACCTGGGTTTTAGAAGTGAATTTGGAAGTGGAAGCTTCTTTTTTTTTTTTTTTTTTTACTGTCTCTCAGCTATTAACATCCCAAGAAAGCAGTGCACTCTGGAACTGGTGGCATTTCTTGCTTCCCTGAGAATACAACTACTAGCACGAATGCCAAAACTTAGTGGTCTAATGAAGGCAAATAAAAATACACAAAGAAAGAGAGCTCTACTTTTGGTTACCAAGAGAAATGTAAAAAACCTGGGCAGACAATAATACCCAGCCATGGAAGTTAGTGATTTCTAATGAACCAGGAACCAGGACTGATAGTTTCACCGTAGTGCGGAACCAGCTGTTTGAGTTTCCTGCTGCTGCTGTAACAAATTACCATAACGTAATGGCTTAAAACAACACAAATTCATTCTTTTACAGTTCTGGAGATCTGCTGTCTGACCCAGATTTCACTGGACTAAAATCATGGTGTTGGCAGAGCTGTGTTCTTCTCTGGAGGCCCTAGCAGATAATTTATTTCCTTACCTTTTCCAGGTTCCAGAGCTACGCCCTTCCTCCATCTTTAAACCCAGCAAGGACAGAAGGACCCCGTTTCACAGCACATCACTCTGACCTTGCTTCCTTCATCACATTTCTTTCTCTGCCTCTCTTCTCTGTCACTCCCATTTAAGAGCCTGGTGATGCACTGGGCCTGCCCGGATAATCCAGGATATTTAGCTACTTTAAAGGTCAGCTGATTAGCAACTTTAATTCATCTGCATCCCCTTTGCCATGTGATCTAACATAGGCTCAGGTTCCAGGAATTAAGACATAGACATCTTTGAAAGGGGGTGGCCATTCTTGTGCCTACTCCAGCCTTAACTTGGTTAGGGCTCAAGTGTTATTCTAATCTGTTAGCTTAACTATGTTTCAGAATAACTGAATAGACAAACACGTTTTGTAAGCAGACATGCAAGGCCCAGAGCTAAAGGAAACCCTCAACCCGGCTGGAGGAGGCATCTGCAAGGTGTGATTAATGTGAACTAAAACTCCAAACAACCCACATTGGGTCCTCTTATCCAGAGATAAATGGAACCAGATTCCCTGAGAAGGGCTGGCAACTACTATTATCCATCACCTACCCATCCACTATTTATTGAGTGCTTACCATGGGTCAGAAACTCATGAGACTGTGCTACATGCTTAGGATACAAAGGTGAGCATACAAACAATCTAAGGCAGAAGCAGCACTGAGCTGCTGAGCTCCCCTGAAATTATACTCACAGTAGCCTTTGTCTGGGCTGTGTTTAGAGGCTTGTCTACAGTACTGTGTTTTATTATGACAGTTCTAAAGAGGAAGGCTGTAAAAGAACCACAGAAATGCCACCCTCATGGGAATGTGACATGTGCTGTCAGTCACACAAGGCCACTGGTATAGATGGTCTTCATCCCTGACTTAATGTCCTGCTATTACTATCTTGAAATTGTTAAATTTTGAACAAAGGGGCTCTGCATTTTTATTTGCACTGAGCCTGCAAATTACTGTAGTTTGTCCTGACCACAAATTTTGAGTGACCTCAGCACACCAGTCCCAAACTGAACCTAACCAATTGCTCAAACATCTGGACCAATAAACAATGGGACTTTTTTTTTTTTAACCAATTATGTACTGATGTATGGACTCATTCTGTCCTAACCATAATCTAGTTTTGATCCTTAATTAGCATAACTGCCAGTAAACCCCATTTCTAACATTTATAACACACTTTTTCTCTTCTGGGAAATGCTTGATTTCTTTTTTTTTTTTTTTTTTTGCCTGCAAAAAAATAAGAATGTATTTTCCTGATAAATAAATGCTCTGCTTCATTAGGCTTTTCCTTCTCCTGCCTTTCTCTACTTTTTTTCTGTTGAAAGCTCCACTGTCCTTTGTTTTATAGTAAGAGAGCTCAATTTCTATTTTAATTAACAGATTTCTCCATTATATTAATTCTTGCTAGTGGGCTTCATTCTTAGTGTTCTTAAAATTATCCGTAGTAATTAATTCCTTTACTCACAAAGCAGCAAACATCATCAGTGCCATCCTATGCTATGGCTTACCTATCTCCTTCCCTTTGGATTTAATGATTATCAGTGTGCTCCAAATTCTTCCTGAATGTTTTCCTAGGCTTTTCATGGAATAAGTGACTAAGGATGATTATGCAGTCAGACTTTTTAAAAAAGTCAGACTCTTTTTGTAACATCACTAACATCATAATAACTTTTATACAAAATGAGTAGAGTACCATAATAACTGATGAGTGATATAAACAACCAAAAAACCACTTCTTCACCAAGTATATTAATTCAACTTGGTACTATGGGTGAAATGTAGAGAGTCAGTGATCAAAATCTGGGAGATGTCTGTTTACAGAAACATGTCAGAAAGGAATCAGAGCACTGGAAGAAGGCAGATACAAAAAACCTACAAAATTATGTGGATTTTGATTTTGAATTAAAAAGATTAAACTTTTCAGATGTTTAAAAAAATAACCAAACTGCAAAGTAAAACCAAGTTGTATAGGGAGGCAGGGTGTTTTAAAGACAACTGTCTCCCACAATTGGTAGCAATTCCCTGTGTAGATAAGGCAGTACAAAGCATGTAGGATGCAGTCTACAGACTCTGAGTGACCGAAGAAAGACCTATCTGCCCTTTGACCCTAGAAAAATTTATTACATGAATGGTGTTATGATTCCAGCAAAAGTTCAAATGTCACTAAACTTTTATTTATCACATTAAAAATACATGAAATAAATGCAAATGTTATTTAAAAGTCAATCAAATCCACACACAAAGCTGTTGACTACAGTTGTGTTTTACGTTTACATAATTATATTTACTAAATGAATTGTATACATTTTCTCATTTTAGCATCTTTGTGACTACATAAATTACCATTTTTTTTCAAGATTTCTGTTCATAATGTTTATTTCAGGGAAGCAGAGTAAGTATGACAAATGGCCCTATTAATGCATTAAATGATGCAATTCAGTCTCATTTGTTTTTGAATGTCCCAGTGTAATCGATGCCTTAAGAAAAATATAAAAATAGCATTATTTAATAATAATTCTCCAAAATGCATAGTGGAGGAAGTTTTCACAAAGCACTCAGAAGTATCACTAACACATTTAATTCAGTCAAATGTTTTGTAAAGGCATTGGTCGGATTTGCCAAAAAGCAGGACTGGCTGTAGCATTTAATTAAGCCTTGAACAGAAAAATTTAGTAAATAATCTATTCACAATTCAAACATCCACTATCACCTAAATGATCTTATCAGCTACTATAAGAAAGCTATCTATCTCAGCCTTGATTGTGTGCCATCTGAACTATATAGTTTTCCTCTTTGCCTTTTCATTTTTCTCCTTCAGCCCACCTTCCAACTGTTGCTAATTAGTTATCTATGACACAAGTCTGATTATTATCTTCCACTCCTACAATGCTGTAGCTGAAACTCCCTTGGCATAGCAAAAAGAAAAAAAAAAAAAAGCACCAAAGAAGGACATCTCTGCATAAATTCTAGATGCCTGGCTTCTTTTCCAGCTCTAACTCTCTGATGCTCTTCTACACTAAACTTCTTTTCATCCACCAAACACACCATTCTTTCGCCACCATACTTTTCCACATATTTCCCTCAGTTTGAGGTCCCTTTCTCCTACCTTCTCTACTTAGCAGTCTCCTACTCATCATTAAAGGCCAAATTCAGATGTCACTGCTCCTGGGAAGCCTTCTATATTTTCCTAGGTAGAGAAACTAATTATCTCCTATTCTCACATAGTGTATCCTAAATCAAGTCAGTTATCGCTCTGTAACAAACCACCCTACACTTAGCAACCCCAAACAATAACCACTGTATTCTGCTCATACCTTCTATAAATCAGGAATCTGGACAGGGCACAGTGCAGGATGACTTGTTTTTGTGCCACAGCATCAGGGCATTAGCCAGAACTACTGGAGAACTGGGCTGACCTATTGACCGGGAACTAGAATCCTCTGAAAGCTCAGTTAGTCGTATCTGGTGTTTGGACTAGGAGTCCTCAAAGATTAGCACTGGCTACTGGAGAGTCTTCAGTGTCTTGGCTTCCTCACTCTTGCCTTCCAGAATGGCAGCCTGGAGTACTGAGCCTTCATTTAAAAATGTTTAGGGGCCCAAGGCGGCTAAGTGCCTGACTCTTGGTTTCTGCTCAGGTGGTGATCTCACAGTTTCATGAGTTCAAGACTCGCACCAGCTCCACACTGACTGTGGAGCCTGTTTAGGATGCTCTCTTCTTGCTCTCTGCCTCTCCCCTACTCGTGCTGTCTTCCCTCTCTCAAAATAAATAAATAAACAAACCCTAAAGAGCAAAAAAAAAAAAAAAAAAAAAAAGGGCACAAGGTTGCCTTTTCTGACCTAGTCTCTGGAAATTGCCTAACATCACTTTTCCTGCATTTTGTTGTTACAAATGAGTTAAAAGCCCACCCAGATTGAAGGGGAGGAGCCATAGAAACTACCTCTCAATGGAAGAAGTATCAACCACAGACTTTAATTCTATACATCTTTGTCACTTACATTGTAACCAACTGAAGAACAGGAACTATGATTTAGAATAAGTGTTTCATTCAGAATTTGGCGCAGTTCCTATAATAAAGAACTATGTGTGCTGAAACTGACTAAAAAGTGTCTTATTGAGTACATCTGCCTTTTTTCTCTTTGAGTTGAGTATGAAAAAAGCTATAGCTACATTCATATATAATTTACAGAGAATAAAAACCATTCCAGAGGAGAATGGTACTGATATTGACGTTTTAGAAATCCCACCACATAAAATCACTTCAAACCTCATTTACAGGTTCAACAAGGAAATTTTAATTCCTGACAACTACTGCTGGCTAGTAGCTAGCTTATTTTCCATTATGAAGTAACTTAAATTATTTATTTTTTCCAAGTAGTTTTGGCTGTTTATAAATCTATCTGCTTACACGTTCATAATGCCACTAGTGTAGTTCTATTCCACTTTACTGGAATGTTTGGGAAGAGAAAGTTGTGGTTAAATTAATGATGTTTCAATCTTCATGGCTAAAAGCCTCCCTAGCAAATGCTGGGCAACTTCTAAGTAAACACATACTCAGAACTATATAACAACTACTTGAAGACACTATAGTTTCTTGAATTTTCTGTTAACTTTCATTAAGTTGTCATTGTTGTTGTTGCTGTTATTATTATTATTACTTAAGCTTTAGGAATTTAAGACAATCTAAACCTTTTCTATCTGGCTATTGAGAAATAAGCAATCATAGTTTCCTTAAAAAATTTAAGTAAAATTCAAAGATAAAATAAAATCTTCAGTCCTATACATCCTTTATTCTGAGAAGAAATGTGACCCCTGTTAGCAACAGGGAGTTATCACCATCAATCTCACCACAGATAAGCAATGAAGAAGGAGAATCAGATTTCATATACCAGAAACCATAAACAAAATTTTAAATGTTGAACCAAGAAATTCTAACACTTGTTTGGAATTAGGAAAGCTGTCATCCATAAATTCACATGCAGCCCCAAAATATAAGCATGAAAATTGAACAGGCTACAAACATGCATGGAAAACATTCAGCTAGATTCTACAGTCTGATCATGATTTCCCTTAAAATATATATAACCCCCCAATTCTCCTCAAAATGTTATTGGGCTTCTGTGGTTTGGTAAACAGAAAATTTTAAATTAATTCATTTAAAATGCTGTCTACAATGCATTCTTTTATCGTTGCTGTAAAAATAGGCTATTTGTCATACTGTAAAAGAAAAAAGATGTTTGATACTTCCTATTTTATCACTGGACAGTTTTCTGTAACTAAGAAATTTGGAAGTGACTAGAAAGAGCAATTAAAAACCCTATTTGTAAGATTACAAGTTTCTGGAAGGCAGGAACTACAGTTATCTATGCATGGTTTAAGCACATACAGGACATTTGCAACTAAGAGTTGTTTTTTTTTTTTAAGTTTGTTTTTAAACTCAGGACACAATTTTTAGAAATGTTACAAATAACAGATTTTCCACTAAGACCACTTAGCCTATTATATAAACAAACTATTAGAAAGGATTAATCATGAGAACAGTCAACACAATTATAAAAATCCATTTTTTATACATTTCTTACTTCAATCAGTATATTCTCATTGTAAGGCATTGTGCTAGTCTCTGAGATGAATAAATAAAACATAACTCCAAACTCTGAAAATGTCTAGTGAGCAAAAAAGTTTAAAGAATTATGTATAATATACTGTGATGAAATACATAAAAGTATTGATTTGTAAGATTAAAAAATATTTTAAGTTTCAGGGGCGCCTGGGTGGCTCAGTAGGTTAAGCGTCCAACGTCGGCTCAGGTCATGATCTCACAGTTTGTGAGTTCAAGCCCTGCATCGGGCTCTGTGCTGACAGCTCAGAGCCTGGAGCCTGCTTCACATTCTGTGTCTCCCTCTCTCTCTGCCCCCTCTGTGCTCATGCTCTGTCTCTCTCTGTCTCAAAAATAAATACATTAAAAAAAATATTTTAAGTTTCAAATCTGGATTTCAGGAACACATCTCCTTACAGAAGGCTTATCTGTATTTGCACTTATATGTAAACATGTTACACAAGAAATGCGATTTGATTACTACATGGTAATTTCCCATAACTCTTGAAGAGATACTTGGCTGTTAAGGATTAAACGCAATTCTTATTCCTAGCAGCCATAACTGTTTTCTTTCCTTAAGCAACTTTTCTCATAAAGAAATGGAATTGAATGCTGTATCAGAAGACTGAATACTTAAGGAAAACATTTAAATTCATGGGAATTTCATTAAAACAACAATAATTGCTATTAGACACCTAGACAAACCCAATCTGAATATCCAACAGTTAGGTGGGGTGGGGTTAAAAAAGGCAACTCTATGTCTGAATGTCTGAAGGTCCAAAATATCAGTATTGTCTTTTCAGGATAGAAGACTTTTAGGTTTCATCCAAAGTTATGAACCTAAATTTTCTGTATTACCTCCTCTCCTTATTTTGGGTGTTGAATCTTCATCAAATAAATATTCCTTATAGTGAAATAGTTACTACTTAAAATAAACATTTGGTAAGATGAAATTATGAATTTCCCAAATGACTTTTTAAGATGACTTGGGTTTCAAATTCAGAAATTCTAATTCCTATAATTAATATAGTGGATGCAAGCAGCAACAAAAAATACTTATTTTCTTGGTATATAAAGTAGTATATGCACATTATAAACACTTCAAAAACTTCAGAAAAATATAATAAAAATAAAAATTATCCTGTCCCTTCACCTGTTGATATTTTAGTGTATATACTTTAATTTATATATATATACAATATACACATATACAGTCTTCTAAAAATAATTATACTATAAAAATATTTTATATCATATTTCTCTTAATAATTTTGGGGGTATTACTTTTCCGTGTCAATAATTATTGCTCCATGGGGCACCTGGGTGGCTCAGCAGGTTAAGCATCTGACTCTTGATTTTGGCTCAGGTCATGATCTCAGGGCTCACTGACAGGGCAGAGCCTACTTAGGATTCCCTTTCTCCCTCTCTCTCTGCCCACCCCCCCAGTTTGCACTTGTGCTCTCTCTCTCTCAAACCAAAGAAATAAACTTAAAAAATAATTATGACTCTCCATACTCATTATTTAATGGCCTCATTGTCTATTCCATTACACTGAGGTACCTTAAAAATACAACTGGCTCTCCGTTCACAGTCCAAATTTATAAACAATTTAAATACCTATTGTAAATCACATTTCAATGAACATCTTGAATATATTCCTTCTAGGTAATGTTCTTAAGGTAACAGTTTTATTTAATTCTAATTGAAAATGGTTTGCTATATAACACTATAGTTCCTGACAGTTACTACTCTTAGGAATGCTAAAGGGAGAAGTACAGCTTAAGTCCAAGAGAGTAGCTAGCATGTATGTTTTTTAACTACCTGAAAATTAAATCAGCTTTTTAATGAAAATTCTATTTTGAAATTATGTGAATTTTGCCATAGAAAAAGTACTACATTAAAGTAGTACATTAAAGTACTATATAGAGATAAAAGAATTAATGGGAGCAACAACCAAAGTAACTACCCATATAAACCAGGGAAATAAAGTGATTAAAACCTTGGGAAGTGAAGAGAGTACTCACTAAAATATTTGTGTATTACCAAACACAAAAAAGATCAGACGTTCTTTAGGTTCCTCTCTGAAGACTACCCCACCCCTTGCTTTCCAGTAATAAAAAGGTTTGATATTATACATCAGAGGTGGGCCTCATACACATTATACACTACGATTTTTGTTCACTTTTCTTGGGGACATTAGGTTAGGTCAGTGACCCATTACAGGAGTGTTTTGTGTCTGTTTGTCAAGGTGTGGGCCAAACTCTCTCCTATACATTAAATGGTTATTACTAACTTGGAAATAAGGCAAAGAGGGGTGCTTCACAGGATTCGGGAAGAGTCAGAGCTGACAATGATTCTGAACTTAGTGTGCAGATAAGTAAAAGGATTCAAAGATAAAGACAACACATTCATTGAAAAGTACCTTATTCACTGTGATGTTGATATTTTAATCCAGGTATAAATGACTATACTCTGATGTCACTTTGCCACACATACAGTTGAAGAGAATAATTTAAAATGGATACAGATGCCTTTTTAAAAGGAGGATCCCGAACTTTCTTGATGCAAATAAGAATTCTAACTGGAAGTTTTAGATCTTCACACATAGCGTGGAGCTGTCCTCCAAGTTTCTCGTGTGTGTGTGTGTGTGTGTGTGTGTGTGTGTGTGTGTGTGTTTTAATTCAATATTCAAAATTCTGTTTAAACTCTATTCAGGTTGTTCATCTGTCACTGAGACTAACAGCTAACATTTATTAAATATTCTCCTTACACCAGGTACTATGTTAACTCCTTATTCATGTAATTCTCACAATAACCCTATGTCTGGTTATGGCCTCTATTTTCCAAATGAGAAACCAAAACCTTAGATATATGACCACTCAACCAAGTTCTCACAATTTATAAGTGGCTAAGGAAGGACTTAAACTCAGTTCTGCTGGCCTCCATGCTCTGAACCAATGCCTCTTTCCCTTTTTCCTGAAGTATCTTTTCCATCATTATTATATGTGCAAATTCTATCTACCCTACAAGGCTCAGCTAAAATGCTACATCCTTCATGAAACCTGCCTTGA
Source organism: Prionailurus bengalensis (assembly GCF_016509475.1). Classification (NCBI taxonomy): domain Eukaryota; kingdom Metazoa; phylum Chordata; class Mammalia; order Carnivora; family Felidae; genus Prionailurus; species Prionailurus bengalensis. Next base: position 147,387,175 of record NC_057343.1, on the reverse strand, counting down.
ATTCAGCCTTTAAAATCTCTTATCACACATCACTAGAGAATTATTCTAACACAAAATAAATGAATTCTGTTCAAAACAACGTAGCTTTATGTGTTACCTGCCTAATTACAATGTGTGAAATTAAAAGTAGGGTCATTTCCAGCAAATATTTCCTGAAGTACAAAAGGTGTTTATAGTCAGATTAGAAGTTCTATCTTTCCTTAAAGTCATTAATGTCACCTTCTTGACTGACAAATACTTAGCAAGCATTTGCAAGTGACTTATGCTTACTGGACATTGTCTGCATAACAATAAATTGTCATGATCACTGCCCTCTTTTAGCTTACAATCTAAAACAGATGTCATGTGGTAAACAAACATAAAAAAAGATAAAGGTGTTTACATACAACTGTTTCAACAATTGAGATATACTACATGCATGAAATGTTTATGTTATATGCCAGTCACAGTGCAAGCATTGTGTGTGTGTGTGTGTGTGTGTGTGTGTGTGTGTGCGCGCGCACACGTGCACATGCAGAAGACTGAAATGTCATATACAGGGTCAAGATAAGGATTTTTCAAATTCAGGTTTTGTCTATGTAAAAAAGAGGGCAGCAGCTTACATCTGTGCAACTAGGGCTTTATTAGAAGAATACAGATGTCAATCACCACAGACTAACCACTGTACACATGTGAACCAGATGCTTCCATGTAAAATAACCCAGGGTGTTTCACAGATGAATCACTGAAAACGTAATTACACATCAGTCCTAGTTTATTAGTAACAGGTCCACTTATGTGGAAGCCATATGGTACTATCCATCCTGAAGTAGTGGAAAATACAAAAATGCATTTTTGAGATCTTCAAATATAAACTCTTCTTCTGTTGGTTTGCTACATTACTCTTGCGGCAAGGTAAGTGGTGACTGTATGTGTTCAGTCAAATGCCTTTGGGACAGAGGTCCGTTGCTGCCTCTTACTACTGAAGACTGGGTCAATAAAGTTTATATTCTATCCTTTCCCCTTCAAAGGATTTTACTTCAACAAAAAAATAAAATGTTTTAGGGACCATACAACTCTTATATATCTAATTAATGACTGTCAGGGTAAATATTTACAACACCTAGAATGTATGCTGAGTATTAAAGTATTACCAATGTTTTCTCTTGCATACAATTTAATGTTGATTCGATATATATGCATTCACTGCAGGTAAACAAAGCCCATAAAAAAGTTGTGAGAAAGCATCTAAGTTTTACAACATCGATTCTCTGAGCTCCAAGGGTCACTAGTCTGCGTTTCATAAAGCTGTCAACCTATTTACATAATCAATTTGCTTGTTTTCCTCACGTGTCGGACAAATAGCAATGAAACTCTTCAGTGAAGAGCAAAGCCCTTTAAGAGGAGATTAAATTTTTGCTTCAAAGAGACTCTTTAAAACAAAAAAAATAAGCACACCAAAGACTACTTCTCTGAAGCACTTTGGTTAGGAAACTATACCAGGAGGGCACACAGCATCAATGGTGTCTAGATTACCATTAGAAAACCTCAAGGTTTTCTTTTGTTTACTCTTTGACCACAGGGGCAAAAATGTCCTGGCAGGTTGATTTGCTGTCTTCCCCTTTCTCTCCAGTCTTAAAGTGGTTTTTTTTTCAATTATTTAAACAAATTTTATTTAATATTTGATGTATATAATATTTGTATAACATATAAATACACAGAAATTATAAAGCATAATAGTAAGTCTGACACCTGCAGTGCTACTACTTAAGACAAAATTACCAATACGGTTACACCCAACATGCTCCACTCTCGAACCTTCTCTCTTTGCCTCCCCATAAGGTATAATTCTATCCTATGTTGTGCATTAATCATTTCTTTGCCTTAAAAAGGAAAGTTATATTACACATATACATATTCCTAACTAACATTTTGTTTAAATGCTGCTTTCTTGCGAGGGGATGGAGAACTATTTATCATGCTACTGGAAGTCAAAAGAAAGCTGGAGTAGCCATACTTATATCAGACAAACTAGGCTTTAAATTAAAGGCTGTAACAAGAGATAAAGAAGGGCATTATATAATAATTACAGGGTCTATCCATCAAGAAGAACTAACAATTATAAATGTCTATGCGCCGAATACCGGAGCCCCCAAATACATAAAACAATTACTCACAAACATAAGCAACTTTATTGATAAGAATGTGGTAATTGCAGGGGACTTTAACACCCCACTTACAGAAATGGATAGATCATCTAGACACACGATCAAAAAAGAAACAAGGGCCTTGAAAGATACATTGGATCAGATGGACTGGACAGATATATTTAGAACTCTGCATCCCAAAGCAACAGAATATACTTCCTTCTCGAGTGCAAAAGGAACATCCTCCAAGATAGGTCACATACTGGGTCACAAAACAGCCCTTCATAAGTATACAAGAAGTGAGATCATACCATGCATGCTTTCGGACCACAATGCTATGAAGCTTGAAATCAACCAGGAAAAAGTTTGGAAAACCTCCAAAATCATGGAGGTTAAAGAACACCCTATTAAAGAATGAATGGGTCAACCAGGCAATTAGAGAAGAAATTAAAAAATATATGGAAACAAACGAAAATGAAAATACAACAATCCAAACGCTTTGGGATGGAGCAAAGGCAGTCCTCAGAGGAAAATACATCGCAATCCAGGCCTATCTCAAGAAACAAGAAAAATCCCAAATACAAAATTTAACAGCACAACTAAAGGAAATAGAAGCAGAACAGCAAAGACAGCCTAAACCCAGCAGAAGAAGAGAAATAATAAAGATCAGAGCAGAAATAAACAATATAGAATCTAAAAAAACTGTAGAGCAGATCAACGAAACCAAGAGTTGGTTTTTTGAAAAAATAAACAAAATTGATAAACCTCTAGCCAGGCTTCTCAAAAAGAAAAGGGAGAGGACCCAAATAGATAAAATCATGAATGAAAATGGAATTATTACAACCAGTCCCTCAGAGATACAAGCAATTATCAGGGAATACTATGAAAACTTATATGCCAACAAACTGGACAACCTGGAAGAAATGGACAAATTCCTAAACACCCACACACTTCCAAAACTCAATCAGGAGGAAATAGAAAGCTTGAACAGACCCATAACCAGCAAAGAAATTGAATCAGTTATCAAAAATCTCCCAACAAATAAGAGTCCAGGACCAGATGGCTTCCCAAGGGAGTTCTACGAGACGTTTAAAGCAGAAATAATACCTATCCTTCTCAAGCTATTCCAAAAAATAGAAAGGGAAGGAAAACTTCCAGACTCATTCTATGAAGCCAGTATTACTCTGATTCCTAAACCAGACAGAGACCCAGTAAAAAAAGAGAACTACAGGCCAATGTCCCTGATGAATATGGATGCAAACATTCTCAATAAGATACTAACAAATTGAATTCAACAGCATATAAAAAGAATTATTCACCATGATCAAGTGGGATTCATTCCTGGGATGCAGGGTTGGTTCAACATTCGCAAATCAATCAACGTGATACATCACATTATTAAAAAAAAAGATATGAACCATATGATCCTGTCAATCGATGCAGAAAAGGCATTTGACAAAATTCAACATCCTTTCTTAGTAAAAACCCTTGAGAAAGTCGGGATAGAAGGAACATACTTAAAGATCATAAAAGCCATTTATGAAAAGCCCACAGCTAACATCATCCTCAATGGGGAAAAACTGAGAGCTTTTTCCCTGAGATCAGGAACACGACACGGATGTCCACTCTCACCGCTGTTGTTTAACATAGTGTTGGAAGTTCTAGCATCAGCAATCAGACAACAAAAGGAAATCAAAGGCATCAAAATTGGCAAAGATGAAGTTAAGCTTTCACTTTTTGCAGATGACATGATCTTATACATGGAAAATCCGATAGACTCCACCAAAAGGCTGCTAGAACTGATACATGAATTCAGTAAAGTTGCAGGATACAAAATCAATGTACAGAAATCAGTTGCATTCTTATACACTAATAATGAAGTGACAGAAAGACAAATAAAGAAACTGATCCCATTCACAATTGCGCCAAGAAGCATAAAATACCTAGGAATAAATCTAACCAAAGATGTAAAAGATCTGTATGCTGAAAACTATAGAAAGCTTATGAATGAAATTGAAGAAGATATAAAGAAAAGGAAAAACATTCCATGCTCATGAGTTGGAAGAATAAATATTGTCAAAATGTCAATACTACCCAAAGCTCTCTACACATTCAATGCAATCCCAATCAAAATTGCACCAGCCTTCTTCTTGAAGCTAGAACAAGCAATCCTAAAATTCATACGGAACCACAAAAGGCCCTGAATAACCAAAGTAATTTTGAAGAAGACCAAAGCGGGAGGCATCACAATCCCAGATTTTAGCCTCTACTACAAAGCTGTCATCATCAAGACAGCATGGTATTGGCACAAAAACAGACACATAGACCAACAGAATAGAATAGAAACCCCAGAACTAGACCCACAAATGTATGGCCAACTAATCTTTGACAAAGCAGGAAAGAACATCCAATGGGAAAAAGACAGCCTCTTTAACAAATGGTGCTGGGAGAACGGGACAGCAACATGCAGAAGGTTGAAACTAGACCACTTTCTCACACCATTCACAAAAATAAACTCAAAATGGATAAAGGACCTGAATGTGAGACAGGAAACCATCAAAACCCTAGAGGAGAAAGCAGGAAAAGACCTCTCTGACTTCAGTGGTACCAATTTCTTACTTGACACATCCCCAAGGGCAAGGGAATTAAAAGCAAAAATCAACTACTGGGACCTCATGAAGAAAAAAAGCTTCTGCACAGCAAAAGAAACAGCCAACAAAACTAAAAGGCAACCAACAGAATGGGAAAAGATATTTGCAAATGACATATTGCACAAAGGGCTAGTATCCAAAATCTATAAAGAGCTCACCAAACTCCACACCCAAAAAAACAAATAATCCAGTGAAGAAATGGGCAGAAAACATGAATAGACACTTCTCTAAAGAAGACATCCAGATGGCCAACAGGCACATGAAAAGATGTTCAACGTCGCTGCTCATCAGGGAAATACAAATCAAAACCACACTCAGATATCACCTCACGCCAGTCAGAGTGGCCAAAATGAACAAATCGGGAGACTATAGACGCTGGAGAGGATGTGGAGAAACGGGAACCCTCTTGCACTGTTGGTGGGAATGCCAATTGGTGCAGTCACTCTGGAAAACAGTGTGGAGGTTCCTCAAGAAATTAAAAATAGACCTACCCTATGACCCAGCATAGCATTGCTAGGAATTTGCCCAAGGGATATAGGAGTACTGATGCATAGGGGCACTTGTACCCCAATGTTTATAGGAGCACTCTCAACAATAGCCAAATTATGGAAAGAGCCTAAATGTCCATCAACTGATGAATGGATAAAGAAACTGTGGTTTATATACACAATGGAGTACTATGTGGCAATGAGAAAGAACGAAATATGGCCCTTTGTAGCAACATGGATGGAACTGGACAGTGTGATGCTAAGTGAAATAAGCCATACACAGAAAGACAGATACCATATGTTTTCACTCTTATGTGGATCCTGAGAAACTTAACAGAAACCCATGGGGGAGGGGAAGGGGAAAAAGAGGTTAGAGTGGGAGAGAGCCAAAGCATAAGAGACTCTTAAAAACTGAGAACAAACTGAGGGTTGATGGGGGGTGGGAGGGAGGGGAGGGTGGGTGATGGGTATTGTGGAGGGCACCTTTTGGGATGAGCACTGGTTGTTGTATGGAAACCAATTTGACAATAAATTTCAAAAAAATAAAATCAGGAAGCAAGATATATATATATATAATATATATATTATATATATATAAATAAATGCTTTCTTTTTAAGTTTTATAAAAACAAAATCACACTATATCTAGCCTTCTATGACTTGCATCTTTTATTCAACATTAAGTAACTATGATTCATCTATCTCATTTATATTCTCTGTTGTGAAAAAATATTTTGTGATTTTATATGCCTAAGTACATATTATATAAAATACTATATACATACATACATATATATGTATAAAACACAAACAACACTGCTATGAACAGTCTTATATAAAATGTTTAGAGCACATATACCAGACTTTCTCTTCGGTGATATGCCGAGGATTTGGACTTTGGGGTCATTCTGTGCATGAATGTTTGAGTTGTTGTTGTTTTTAAAAACAACAAGGCCAAATAGTTTTCTGAAGGGTTTGAACTCATTTCTACTACCATTAGCAATGTTTATGGTTCCTGTTGATCAATTCTTCTTCAAAATTTGATACTGTCGGAATTTTACATTTTTGCTAAAACAAAATTTATTGGTATCTCTGTAGCATTTTTGTTAAAGCTTACTCTTGGGCTCCTGGGTGGCTCAGTCAGTTAAGCATCCGAATTTGGCGCAGGTCATGATCCTGCAATTTGTGGGTTCAAGCCCCACATCAGGCTCTCTGATGTCAGTGCAGAGCTTCCTTCAGATCCTCTGTCTCCCTCTCTCTGCCCTTCCTCTGCTTGTGCATGCTCTCTCTCTCTCCCTTTCATTTAAAAAAAAATGCACTGGTAAATTTAGTTTTCTTAATGCTGTTCAGGATTTTTACACATATGTTCAGGAATAAGATTGGTCTGTAATATTCTTTGCCAAACTCTTGCTCTTTGGGAGAAGATTTTAGAATCGAGGTTATGTTACCTTATAGAATAAGTAGGGAGTGTTTTCCCATTTACTCTGACAAAAATGTTTGATAATATTAAAATAACCTGTTCTTTGAAAAACCTGAGGACTTGCCTCCAGAGTGGATTTGTGTTATTTCTACTGAGAGCAAGGGGGGTGTACTACCCAAGGGTACTTAGGGTCGAAGGTAGTCTTCCAATGACTGTGCTTAATCAGCATTTTTATCTCAGGACAGCCCTACTTTTGGGTTTGTTTACTTCTCATAGCAAAGTGCCTGTTTTGGCTTTAGCTTATTGTTGCTTTGCTATTAATTCTTTCTCATAGCTTTAAATTCATTTTTGTGTATACTAGAAAAAATACATATACTTCTAATTTATGTAGCATTTTCTTGTATTTTAGTGGAAGCATTCCTCTAAGTGTCCAGCTTGTCATATTGTCAGAGGGATTCAGTGGTTTGGATTTAATAAGAAGTAGTATCTTGTCACGTTTGGAGTCAGATAAGGCTAGGTTAAAATCTTGGATCTGTCACTTTAGTGATCACATGATTTTGAGGAAGTCTGAATTTTTGAGCCTATTTCTTACTTAAGATGGGGATACTAACTTCTACTCTTATGGCTATTCGAAAGTATATAACAAAATATAACTGACATTTACTGAACTTGAGTGCCAGACACTGTAATAAGTATTTAGAGATATTAATCCATTCAATCTCATAACGGCCCTATGTGATAGAGATTACCATCTCCTTTACACATTTGTATAAAACTAGAGAATGTTAAGTAACTTCCCTGAGGTTATAAAACTAATAAGCAGAGGAGATGGGATTCAGACTTAAAGTCTGGCTCTGCTGTTAAAAAATACTATGTTACAATTTACAGCACTAAGTCCTTTCAGTTATGTAAATGTCTACCAAAGTACCTGGCACATAGTAAGTGCTTTTAAATAATAGCTACATTTTAATAATAACATAATTATCAATAGTGAAAGAATTTATAAGGTAAGTAGATAAATGTAATATATCTACACCTGGAGTATGCTCATTAAAAACAATGAAACAGTGCCACAGTTCTGCATGGAAGAATCTTAAGGGCATTATGCTACAAGAAAGAAGTTAGATTCAAAATGGCTACAAACTATATGATTTGATATAACATCATAAAGAAAACTATTGGGACAGATCAGCAGTTGCCAGGTCTGGGAGTGGGAAGACTGGACTGACTGGGAACAGGCATGAAGAACCTTTCCGGGGATGACAGAAATAGCCTGATTATATGTTTGCCAAAAGTCACAGAACTATACACTTAAGAATCTCGAATTTTATTTACCTCCACGAACAAAACAAATAAAAAATAGGAAGCAATCTTTCCCCTGAAAGAGTATTTTCCAGCTATATTCATGAACTTTTGTCTTTGATTAACCTACAGAATTATGTTAATAATTTCTAAAATCTACTGATTTTAAAAATACAGTGTATTATTAACTATGAAATATATAGATCCATGGAACAGTGCTAAGAGTTCCTTACCAATCCTGTGGGAATGGAGGGAAGCAATTAAGGAAGAGGGCTTGCTAGTTTCAAACTATCAAGGGATGCTTACTTAAGATACTTCTTTAGATTTTCTATTTCTTTCTATACTCTTTAAGAAATAGATTACAACATGCTTTCTGGCAAGAATTACAAGCTATATGACAAAAAGAAATGTAAGTGCATAGTACTAAAAACTCACATTATGCAAAGACAAAATTACACTTGTCAAAGCAAAACTTCAAGAAATAAACCGTACTGTAGTTCAAAATGGAAGAGTGGAAAATGTGATGTTAGTAAAATATATAGATCCAAAACGGATTTTTGTATAAAGAGTATGAAATGTGAAATCATTCAAACTTGGTTAGAAGGATTATTTAATTTTTTTCAGTTATCCTTAAAAAATTAGAGACAGATTCTATAATGAAGAATAACTAAATAAAATGAAATTTGGAGGAAAACTTCCTAGTAGTAATAAGAGAATCTGGCTGAAGGCAGGCAGAGTTACAATTCCTAAAAGCACAATATGGTCAAATACATGATAGCTTGGATTATGAGGCAGAAACATTTCCAGTCTCACTACAAAAGGGCAATGTTGACTTTGGAATTCAGTCACAGTAGGGAATAGAATAGGAAAGGTATGTACACCAAAAAAAAAAAAAAGACTCTTCTGCTCTACATTGTTCTAAGAAGCAACTTCAGTAAAAAATCACTCAACAGGTTCCCACTCCATCTGTAAAAGTAGCAGGAAGTAAAAAAGATCTCATTCTACAAGATTGCCCAAGACTCAGACAATCTTCTGAGTTCCCAATGAGTTTATTTTCAAATGATTTTTTTATCTGCTCTTTACAAGACTGTGTTTGTTTTTTAATTTAGATGGTGATAATAGTTGTATTACTACGTCAGTCAAAATCTTTACTAAGGTGACTACCTAATGTCAGATATGTCCCAACCTTAGGGAAGTCTTATAGCTAATTAAGAACATATTCTTTTCTTTTTAGAATAATTAAAACTGCATTTTCTTTCTTTCACATGCATGTGCACGTGCACACACACACACACACACACACACACACACACACACACCTACACACAGAGCTGCAGAAAAAAAAAAAAAAAAGCCAGTCCCAACTTATGTACTTAAAAAAAAAAAAGCAATGATGCAGACATTCGACCGCTTACCTCCTATCTTGTTAGGTTGAAGCAAGGATAAGATTTGTTGAAATTCTAAATAAATTAACATGGTATCCCAAGTACAACTGTGACTTTTGCAAAATTCCCACTGGTATACTGGCTGATTAAACTGGTAGTTACTTTTCAGTCTAATTTTCCTATTATTGTCAGGGCTGACAAACAGAAGTAATTCATTGTCTAGAGACTAGCAGACCAAAAAATTTTGGAATGACTGAACTTCCCAGGCTTAGGCTGGCATGGGTAAAAACCAGGCAGACAGTGACAGCATAGAACTATATTTTTTGTTAACAAAATAGTTAAAGGACACAGCTTATTAAAAAAAAAAACTTGAAAATTAATAGTGAGGCATACATTACCAAAGTACATGAAGTATTTGGATATCTGATTAGAAAACAAAGAGAAACATACATTTTTAAGATAGTCATAGAAGTCTTCAGTTTTACAATAAAATGAGAAGTAGAAATTATAAATTATTTAAAAGAAATCTTTCTGTAAGTGAATATCACATATGTATTGTTCCTATGGGTGACTATACTATTCTATCAGTTATTTGTATAGGTATCAACTGATATACACAGGGTCAAACAGAAACTAGGCTTACAGGAGTAATGAGAGAGAGATTTTCCCAAACTATGGGCCATCCATCGTTTAAGCATAATTACTGTGTGTGAATAAAATTTTTAAAAGTTTTATCAATAGGAAATGTCTCCTGAACCACTCATAAAAACAAGCAGAATATTGCCATTTGTGTAATGAATTCAAATCTCCCTCTCAGTTTCATGTCTATTTGCATTAATAGCCAAGGTTTTTAGACTGTACTGGAGGCAGTTATCTCAGAAAACCCTCTATCAAAATAATACATGAAGTGAGACCTCCCTGACTGGCTGAGTTTGCAAAACTATTTTTTTTTAATTTTTTTAAAGTTTTTTTTCATTTTTCAGAGACAGACACAGCGTGGGCGGGGGAGGGTCAGAGAGAGGGAGACAGAATCCAGAGCAGGCTCCGGGCTCTGAGCTGTCAGCATGGAACCTGATGCAGGGCTCCAGCTCATGGAAGGCGAGATCATGACATGAGCTGAAGTCGGACGCTCAACTGACTAAACCACCCAGGCGCCCGCAAAACTATTTTTAACTGGAGTGTAGACAGACCTCATTCAACATACTGTGTTTGGGGGGCGCCTGGGTGGCGCAGTCGGTTAAGCGTCCGACTTCAGCCAGGTCACGATCTCGCGGTCCGTGAGTTCGAGCCCCATGTCGGGCTCTGGGCTGATGGCTCGGAGCCTGGAGCCTGCTTCCGATTCTGTGTCTCCCTCTCTCTCTGCCCCTCCCCCGTTCATGCTGTCTCTCTCTGTCTTAAAAATAAATAAACGTTGAAAAAAAAATTTAAAAAAAAAACAACATACTGTGTTTGGGCCAGAGGCCAGGAGGGTCTGAGGAGGGGGTGTGTGAGCGGCATGGCTCTCAGGTGAGCTGGAGATGCTGAGGAAGGGAGCAAGTGTTGGGCTTCCATAGGAAGCTTAATGAATATGGCTAAAACATCATTTAAACACTTATTCCCTGGTGCTTTGGGAAGTAACAGTATTTGGCCTCTTCCTTACAGACCTGAAGTTTGATAATGCCTAATGCTGTGAAAAGTGTAGGAATGAACTTCTCAGTATCTAGTCATCAGTTAATCCAGTTTCTTGGCTCTAGGAAAAGAACTTAAAGCAACAGCTCTACCTTTTTTACTTTTACTTTTATTGTGATCTCTGGATAATCAAACTGTCCTTTATATTACAACTTATTTGTCTTTCCCTCTTTGTTCTCACAGCCAAATCACTGAGAGCTGATGCACACCATAGTAATTCTCCATTTGGCATATAACAGCTTTTCTTTATTATTTTCTCTTAGATATCCAAATCAACTTTGCAAACAGATTTCAAAACTCATCCAAATTCTGTCCAGTTAGCAAAATTTCTAGGCCCCAAACAGTATCAGATGTTTTGTTCAGCAACCTTACTACTTCTACTGTTTAATTTTGACAAGAGAACACAGACAAATAACCTCTCTCTATTTTTCAATTGGCCAAAACCTTTAGGCAAAGTTCTTACTAATCCAAATAAAATGGAAAAAGAGAAGAGAAATATTTTTATTAAAACTATTGATTTGAGGGGCTGGTAATTATTTGTATAACTAGAATAAATGATCTCTCTTTCCCCAACTGACTAAACTATGGCACTGTTGAGATCTTCTAATCAAAATTTCCATGTGATAATTTCTCTCAGCTATTTTCCATGTCAGGAAATAATAATTACTCTTTACTTCTAGAATTGCAATATTCTTTTACCTTATTTTAGTAGATAGGATATTACTCTTTCCAAGAAGGCTTCATAGCCCTATACTCTTTTTTCCTCAAACACTCTTATTATTTAAAAAAACTGAACATTTCAATTAAAGTAGAGTTGTCATATTAGTTTCAGATGTACAACACAGTGATACAACGATGTTAATAAACACAATGCCCACCATGATAAGTGTAGTTACCATCTGCCACCCAACAATATTACAGAATTACTGACTATATTCCTCATGCTGTATTTTTTCATCCCTGAGACTTACCTATGTCTTGTATTCTTCTTTGATAAACATAACAAGTCAAATTTAAAACACCAATGAAAATGATTTTAGGGCTTAATATTTCCTGAGATAGAATATACATTTCAAAGTACAGTTTTGTATCAGAAAACTCACCACACTTTTTGTTTGTTTCTGCATTTTTGCACTCTCTTGTTTGAAAAGCACTTATTTTTACTTCAAGCCTCAGTTCACATCTTTTAAGTAGCTTTACAGAACCCGATCTGCCAGAGTTAATGCTCCACCCCCACCCCGGCACTCCCCCTTCCTTTCCTGCATACCTCTGATGGGGCTCTCACTGCACCATAATTATTAGTTTTTGCATGTGTCTCTTTCACTAAATGTTGAGTACGCCAGCATATCCATTTCCTATGGCCTGCCACAACAAATTACTACAAACTTGGTGACTGAAAACAACACATATTTATTCTCTCACAGTTCTGGAGTCCAGAAGTCTGAAATAAGTATAACTGGGCCAAATCAAACGATTTGCAGGGCTCAGTTCCTTCTATATGCACTACAGAAGAATCTTTTCCTTCTTCCAGTTCCTGGCGATTGCCATATTCCCTGCCCTGGAGTCACATCACTCCAATCACTGCCTCCATTATCACACTGTCTTCTCCTCTTATGTCTGTGTCAAATCGCTCTACACCTGCATCTTATAAGGATACACATAATTGCATGTGGATTCACCTCAATACTCCAAAATAGTCCCAGGATATTCCCAGGCTGCTTAACTTGATCACATTTACAAAGTCTTTAGCCATATATGTGAACATTCACATATTCCAGAGATTAGCACATGGACCTCTTAGGGGACAATTATCAAGGCTACCATACTTAGTGAGGAACAAGTATCTTATTCATGTTGACACCCTCAGTCCTTAGAATGGCAGAGAACAGAAGCTATAAGAATTGTTGATAAATATATACATAATTTCACTGAGGTTTTAAATGCTTATAAATTCACGCAAAATTGTGAGTTTACAGTGTTCATTAGAATTTACTATTGAGAAAAACTGACTAGAGGCTTTAACAGGATAATCGTAATGTTTTTAGTGGCCATATATAGTGAATAACTAAATTTGTTTTATAATTGGGTTCTCATTTAACACCTAACAATATTCAAGAATTACACAGACATCAAATAAGAAAAAATTCTCCACCTAGCACAATTTACAATTAAGTAATTCTTAAGTGTGAAAGCATAGAATGTAAAATAAGAAACAGCTTATGAGTACAAACTCATTATTTTTCCAATTAGAAATATAATTCACATATTTGCAATTACTAGCTTTAAAAGGGTTGTTTTATTTAAAAATCATAGATACTAGATAATGAAATATTCACTAACTCATAGAAATCAACTGGACCTCTCGAAGATGAAATATAAATGCCTCTGGAGAATGTCTAGCTGGTTTCCTGGTCTTTGTACCATTTTGGTGTGACTTAATCAGGGTAATGAGGGACAGTATCACAACACATTACAACTTCTCTGCAGCTTGATCATGGATAATAAATGGCTTGGCAGAGGCCACTCTTTGGGGAACACTGTATCTCTGCAATTATATTATGTTCCTTCCCTGTATTCTGCAATTCCAATTAATGCTATGGAATAAGCTCTCTATGCCTGTGCCTGTAAGATAGACAAATCTAACTCACCTGTATGCTTTGTTTTATGAGATATCAATTTGTTGGTAAGTTGGTTCTCCCAACATTGACACTAATTTGAAAAAAAAAAGTTAACATATTAACCTTATTAATAAATATTTGCTGTGGCTTAATAAAATATACAAGGCTACCAAGAAAATAATTTAATCTAAGTTTTTTATCTTAATAACAACAAATGCTTCCGTGAGGGGGAGAGATCTAGAAGCTCTGAAAACACTTATTGCCAAAAGAGTTGGAGATTTTCCTGATGCAGTCTGCTATGTCACTCCAAATGATCTGATGAAATTTGTGGCAAATTTTGCAATAGCAAAAAATTGAAGTGAAACTAATATATTTTTATTGCAGTCATAATGCTCAAAACTATCACTTATTGAAACAATGCTGTCTACTGAAAGCTGTTATCATCTACATTGTGTAAATAACTATTTCTATCAATTTTGGGTACAGAGAATCTAAACTACTACACGTAACAATTTCACTCAGAATTAGAACTTTTTTTGTGCAATCAAATGGTTTTCTCTCACTAGGCCATGTATTACCTTAAAAAGGTGTTAAAGAATAATCACGAAAGTAGAGGAAAACATTACTTTTATACCTTTATTAGAACAAGGGGTAGGATTTACTTATCTAATAAAGAGTTGTTTTTTTTAACTGGTGTCTAGCATGTGCTATGATTATGATTTCTTCTTTTTTAAGTCTTATTTATTTAAGTAATATTTAAACTCAACATAGGGCTCAAACTCACAACCCTGAGATCAGAAGTCGCATGCTCTCCCAACTAACCCAGCCAGGCACCCCTTGATTATGCTTTTTTATTTTATTTTTTTGAGTTTATTTATTTTGAGAGAGAGTGAGCAGGGGAGGGGCCTAGAGATAAGGAGAGATAGAGAATCGCAAGGAGGCTCCACACTGCCAGAGCAGACCCTGATGCGGGGCTCAAACTCACAAACAGTGAGACCATGACCTGAGCTGAGATCAAGAGTCAAATGCTTAACCGACTGTGCCACCCAGGCACCCCTTATTATGCTTTTTAAAGGAATATGCATTTAAGTAACATTTACTAAGGGAAAAGCCTATGGTTTTAGGAGACATTTGAGAATCAAAAGGGAAGTATCTAGAGTATGGATGTGATTAAACAATAATTAAATAATATTGATGGGGAAGACAATTTTCTTCAGGGTTATATATTTGTCTGAACATAAAATGTCTAGCAACTCTTAAAATTTTTATAAATGTTTATTTATTTTTGAGACACAGAGTATGAGTGGGGGAGTGGCAGAGAGAGAGGGAGACAAAGAATCCAAAGCAGAGTCCAGGCTCAGAACTGTCAGCACAGAACCTGACATGGGGCTTGAACCCACTAACCACGAGATCATGACCTGAGCCGAAGTTGGACACTTAACCAACTTTGCCACCTAGGTGCCCCAACAACTCTTTACTCATAAAGGTATCTGTGACAATTAAATAAGACAAAAAAATTACTCTCATTATGAAACATATGTCAGTGAGAAAAGAGACAAAATAAATTGGTACACAGTATTTTAGAAAATGAAACGTTCTATGGAGAACAATTTTAAAAAGGAAGTAGACTGGGAGTAGGATGGGATTATGATATTGAATAGTGTGATCAAACATGGAGAAGTCTAAAGGTGAGCGAAGGTGTGAAGAAGGGAACAAACCAACACCTAAAGGAAGAGCATCCTGCAGGAATACTACTCTTGTGTTTGAAGAACAGGCAGGAGTCTGGTGTGGTTGGAACTGAGTGAGCACAGAGAGAAAAGTGGGTGAGCTCAGAGAGGTGAATGAGCAGACAGGTAAAAAGTCCAGCATCAATATCCTATAGCAGTAGACTGATTACATGTATCATGGGAAAGCTGTACAACAAGATACTGTGGAGCCATTACCGAGAATGTGTTGATATTAAAAGAACTCAATGGATGGGGTAAGTGCTCTGCATATGCTGTGATTCCATTTTGTACATGAATATGTGATCTTTACACCAGAAAAATGCCGTTTCCAAAAGGACACCTAAGAACCAGTTAATAGCAATAATCTTTAGACAGAAGGTAAGGGGGTGTATGAGACAGGCTTTTATTTTTCATTTTATACTGTCCTGTACTATCTTTTTAAACCATTTCTCTATATAAATTGTACTTTAAAAAGACAAGAAATAGAGCGGCTTGTATATGTATGGCATGGTGTCTTTTCAGTCAAACCTCATCAGCAGTTGATGAAAGCGTTGCCTTTTGCCCTTTGGATGCCATTTCAGCATCATGAAATAAACGTTGCAAGTTTTGTTTCCTAACTTCCTTTCTCAGAGCTTATCCCAATGATCTTACTAAGTCATAACAACTTCACTAGAAAAATTAGTTCCTCAATTTGAGCCTCCTAGCTACTTAGCAACTACATCAACCTTAGCACTTTCCTCCCCATAACTTCTCTACACTGACTCAGGTAGCAACCAGTCAGAATTACTCATGTGACTATATTTCCTCCTGCCTCCACCCTGCACATAAATTGTGTCCTCCCTCATCCAGAAATGCATTTCCTACTCTTCTCAGAGAAACAGTCTCTTCTTTCAAAACTCTCTTCCCAAATGAAGAATCTGAATTCATTTCCAATTTACTTTTATCATTCAGAACTTTCAAACATACTTTAACCTATATTAACCATATGCACATAGTAGATACATTTTACATTAACCATACATTCTCTGTCAGAACAGAGACCAAGTTTTTCCTTTCTTTGGTATTATCCCATCTTGACCTTACATGATGCTCTGCAAACAACAGGTGTTCTATCCACGTTGTTGCATTAACAGACTTAATTTTATTAACTCCTATTGCTTAAACAGTAATTCTATAAAAACATAGGGAATGATGGAACCGAGAACAGTCTCTAAGTAACCTCAAACGCTTTGTGGTAAATTCTGTAGATTTTTCTGCTTGCCTTTCTGGGTTAAATTTTCACTAGTGTAAAAAGTGCAAAGCTAAAAACTCGCTTCTGTAAAATTGGTTGAGGTATCTGGAAAGTGAAAATGCAGCAAAGAACATTTTCTTGACTCGTTTTATTGTTTTCCTCCCTCCTCTGACAGCAAGCAATGTTTTAATGGAGAATAAAAGGCTTTTCTAAGCAGAGTCTTTTGCCTATTTTTCAGCTTTTTGTCTGTCAAGAGGCAGCTGTTCTAGTTGTTCCTAACAGAGGAGACGCCAGAATCCATATTATTATGGCCATTCACCAATTCTGAGGCTGTCATGTACCAGAGTTTCCTGGCAACTGGATTAGAGTTACGGTAGTAGCTTCTTGGGTTCTGATGGCTGCCTGAAGTCGATCATCCCTAGAGGCCCACTACAGCGCAGTCCAGGCTTTCCGATGACTTTATGAGCACCTAATGCCTTATGTGTATTAATTTTCTGTGGTTAATGACAACAAGCTTTTTGCCTTTCACAACAGAACTTTATTCCCTTACAGTCTGGAGGCCACAAGTCTGAAATGAGTGTAAAGGGGCTCCAGCCAAGGTGCTAGCAGGGCGATTTTCCCTCTGGAAGCTCTAGAGCCTATCTATTTCCTTGCTTTTTTCAGTGTCTAGGGCTGCATTTCTTTCATTCCTTGACTCATACCCCCTTCCTGTGTGGTCAAAGTCACCAGCTTAGCATCTTTTCTCTCTGACTCTTCTTCCATCACATAGCTTCTTTGTCCTCTGTCTAAAATCGCCCTCTTCTTCCTTCTAATAAGGACACTTGCAACTGCTTATAGGTCTCATGTGGATGATCCAGGATAATTTCTGTATCTCCACACTCCTAATTTAATCACAACTGCAACATCTATTTGCCATATAATGCAACATTCATAAGGCAAGGTTGTGACCTGGATATATCTTTGGAAATTATTATTCAGCCTACTACACAACGTCTTCCTTTCACCTGTCACCATATAAGGTAACATGTTCACAGGTTCCAGGTATTAGGAAGTTGACATCTTGGGAGGGGAGGGGTGCATTACTCTACCAGCCACAGAGATACTTAGAATAAATGTGAAAACATGATAAAAAATAATGAGACTTCTAGTGCTGCTAGTTTTTCTTTATCACCTTCCCTACATCTGGCCCATCCTTCCCATTTAGCTTTAACTCTCTCTGCTTTCCTAAGTGAGCCTCCTGCTAGAGCCATTCAGGTCTCAACAAGTGACCACAGTAGAAGATATATATAAAAGCCCCTGTTAGTTTGAAATATTTCATTTAAAAAATACAACTAGATATATATATTGGAAGATATATATTAAATAAGACTCTTTTTTCTATTTGGTAAAGAATGTCCCAAATATTACAAGTACTTACATTTTTTTTTAGAACGGAAAGAGTCAATATTTTTCAACAGAGCTTTTGAATTAAGGACAAAAAATATGTTCAGAAGTATGGAGGACTTTTAGTATTGACCTTTCTAAGGAAACCAGGAAACTAGTTTGTAAATGCCAGTATCCATGTATTAAACAAGATTTTTCTTTTCTCCAAAATATAAATGGTTAAAACTGGCCTGTTTCTATAATATACTAACTTAATCTCATACACACATTTTCCATTAAAATATCCCACACCATGTGCCTATGCTTCTATCCATTCATCTATCCACAATATTTATGTCATAGCATTAAAAGAAATGGCCTCCTACAATACGTTAATGCTTTCTTAGTAATACAACTACACAAGAATTTTGCACTAGACCCACATTTCATTTTATTGGTGAAACTCCCTTTTTTTACATGAACTTTTGTAGAAATCATCTAACAAACCAGAGAGTAAAAAGTTGAAATGCTGCAGAATGAGGGAGAAGATACAGGAGGAAGACCCTCTTATTTACCATCAGCTCTTTTGGTCCTCCAAAATACATTTAACAATTTTAGGGCTTCATGAAACATAGTGTGGAAAAGGGCAAGATATAATACACGTTAATAAGACACAGAGTATACTGCATGCTTCATAAAAACTTCCTTTACAGAAGCTGAATATAAGGTTCAATTATTTAGTATTAACTCTAAGTTATCTGATCTAAAATTTTCTATCTAGAATTCCATATGGTTGTAGACAGCCAATCTTATACAGTGTGTCACGTATACATAAGAGTCGTATACACAACCACAACATGCCTCCTGGTTTCAGCTTACCTTTGAAGCGCTCTCTCTTCAACCTTCCCACTATGTCCTACACTACAACTAAAAAAGAACTGCTTTCTGTTCCTAAGCATAGTTTGTGTTTTCCTTTTTCTGTGCTTCTGAATCTGTCACTCTCTGTTAGGATTCTGCCTTGCCTTCACTGTTCACACATCCGGCCCTTTATCACATTGGTATAAAGCTTCCTGATAGTCATGATTGAGTATGCTCTCCGTCCCAGTCTATGATACTCTGTTTATGATTAAAACAATTAAAACAATTAAAAACACTCTACAGTTTTTTTAAGACATTCTATTTTGTCTTAAAAGTATGGATTTTGTGCATTTGTTCATTCCTCAGCTAAAATAAATAAATAAATACATTCAGGGAGCTACATTAGGGAGAGCTGGTAGCCCCTCAGCAGTGAATATAGTGTAAAATCTTCTATTTTTTACTTTAAAATTTTTTTAAACATTTATTTATTTTTGAGAGATAGAACATGAGCAGGGGAGGGGTATAGTGAGAGGGAGACACGGAATCTGAAGGAGGCTACAGGCTCTGAGCTGTCAGCACAGAGCCCGATGCGGGGCTCGAACTCACAGACCATGAGATCGTGACCTGAGCCGAAGTCACACGCTTAACCGACTAAGCCACCCAGGCACACTGTAAAATCTTTTAAAATTGCTACCACTCTCTCCTGTCCCCAAACCCCAAACAACTGGCAGAAACCATGTATAACTACTTTTGAGAACAAATCAGTAAACATTACTAGTCTGGATTAATGACATTAAAAATCAGAATTCCTTATCCAAATTCCTTGAACACTTTTAGAATTCTTCTATTAGCAACAGAGTGTGCTGGACTAAAATATTCTGGGAAAAAAGTCTTATACCTCTTTTTAATATTTGGCCTGGATGAGCCTAGAACAAATAACAAGGGGACAGGGAACAAAATTAAGCAGGCCGTCCCTCTGGCATAGTAAAAGTCGGTATCCCAAGTAAAAGCAATTCTGACTACTTATTCCCACAAAAATAAGGTCTGACCAAAGAGTGAAACACTGAAGTATGTCAGAGAGTTACAAAATTTCCCTTCTTCCTTTCTCCCCTTATTTGGCATGTTCCGTTCTCTGTTCTGCATTTTATTCCTCGTGAGGGAAGAAAAGAGGCCACAAAGATGAGTAAGGGTTTCCAGCCTTTAACAGAGACACTGCCCCAGCTGAAGCACTTCAATGATGCAGATTGCTGTTGCCCAATCAGTCCTTTGAGGGAGGTGGGAGGGATACTGCCGCTGTGGCTTTGTTCCCATCACCCACAGTCCATCAATGCCATGTACTGCTTACTTAATCTGAAAATGCTAAACTACGCAAAGTATCAAACGACAACGGCTCGGAACTGGATCATCCCGCTTCCATGATACTGACACTCCCTGTTGACTATATAATTATTCTTGTTAACACAAAGTCTTAATCATTTGGCCCTTAAAAAAGTCGATCTTAAGAGTCTACAATCTTAAAAGATTTACCTGATTACTTGAAAGCTTTCATTAAGTTTGGCCCTGCTTTAAAACATAACTATCAAGTCTAACATGGAATTTAATAATGATCTGTGATTTCATGTACTGAAATGTTTTTCTTTCCAAGTCTAAAATGAGATGAACATAGAAATGACTACTTACTCTTGAGTAAATTTTAATGTGATGACAAATTCTATGGCTTTTAATAACTATCCACTTTCCTGCTTCTTAATCCTCATGCATATTTATTAATATATATACATAAGCACTGATTACGCATTTGCCCATATAGGTACCATATCAGCACTTGATGAGGACCACATGGTTTCTACTCTCTAGGAAGATGCAAACTTCAGAAGAAAATTCACTGGAATGTTCAGGTATAAAATTGGTATCAAGTGGTAAAACTGATTTGGGTTTGGTTTCTGGATGGCTGGACACTCATGAAAAATGATGTCACCTGAAAACTGCAAAATGCAATCTTCTACTTTCCTGACTTAATTAATAGAGGCTGCAGATTGAAATTGAACATCTCCTTTGGGTGATCATCCTGAGAATCAGTTCTCGTTGTGTTATGATTCTGAAATTCCTTGGACGTTATTGTTATTTTTTAAATTCTTAAATATCATCTTTCTTTTAATTAATTCTGTCTCAATTTCTGATTATTGAGGCTGTGTATAATGAAGCTGTGGCTACAGCCAGGGAGCATAATATTCACAAGAAGTACCAAAGAGCGGGGTCAAGAGACTGGAGCTGAGAGTGTTCTGAGTAACCTAGACAACACCACTAGGCTGCTGCATCCATCCCCTGCTTTGTAAAGTGGCATCAGCGATAAATCCATGCTACATACTTCCCAAGACTACTGGAAGGGTAAAATAATGATAATTATGATAATGATATTAACAATATAAATATGTGGGAAAAAATAAGTAAAAGGAGGTTAATAGTTTAGTTTTGTAAATCAGAATAATATGCTACAGTATAGGCTCCTGTAGCCAAGTATTTTACAATTTTATTTGGATAGACATTTCCCAGTGAAACAGCTGAGAAAGTTGCTTTTGTACTGAGGCTAAATTATGATGAATCCTTCTTTGTAGAACATATTGTTTAATGAACCCTTACACTTTGATGGTCTTGGGCAAATTTGGGTTAATTTCTCCAGAAAAACCAACTTTTAAAAACATATTTTTGGGGCGCCTGGGTGGCGCAGTCGGTTAAGCGTCCGACTTCAGCCAGGTCACGATCTCGCGGTCCGGGAGTTCGAGCCCCGCGTCGGGCTCTGGGCTGATGGCTCAGAGCCTGGAGCCTGTTTCCGATTCTGTGTCTCCCTCTCTCTCTGCCCCTCCCCCGTTCATGCTCTGTCTCTCTCTGTCCCAAAAATAAATAAACGTTGAAAAAAAACAATTTTTAAAAAATAAAAACATATTTTTATATTAAACCAAAAACTATAATCAATCAAACATACTACACTATTCATTCTATTAAATTACAGACATGCATTTTTTTAAGTTTATTTATTTATTTATTTATTTATTTATTTATTTATTTATTTGAAGTTCATTTATTTATTTTGAGGGGCGGTGGAAAGAATCCCAATCCCAAGCAGGCTGTGGGCTGTCAGTGTGGAGCCTGATATGGGGCTCAATCCCACAAACCTGACCTGAGTTGATATTCTGACCTGAGTTGGAATCAAGACTGGGACGTTTAACCAACTAAGTCACCCAGGTGCCCCAAGACATGCATGCCTTCTGAATATAATTTTCTGATTTCTTATTGTGAACTTACCTAGGAACATCTTGTATTGGTTATTTTCTAAAATATTCTTATACTGATAATTTTATGTTAAACAATTTATCAACTCATATTTGAGGATAGAGTATAGGCATATGATTTTAGTTATTAGCAACAATGTTTTATTGTTGTGGACATACACCATAACAATCATGGTAGCAAAATCCATATTTGCACAGTCAATAATTTTTTTCCAGGATATGCTGAATTATAGAGTAATCCAATTTATACCATTTTGTTAGTTTTTGAAGAAGTAATACATGCACTTGACACAAAAATTTTAAAGGTACATAATAGTCCATAAGAAATAGATTCTACTTTCATCCTTACACCCTTAGCCAATAGTTACCTCTAGGAACTAAGCACTGTTATCAATTTCTCAGCCATACTTTCAGAGATGATGCTAAAGAAACGAGTTTTCATGCTTTCAGATCTATATTAAGTGCAATTTATGTGATAGGCCATAGTGTAGGGCAGAATTTTTCAAAGAGTGTTCCCTCAGAGTCTAAGTCCTTTGAAATGTTCAGTTACCCAATAATTTTGGAAAATACAACATATTCCTAACTCCACTTAGAGATTCCAATTACTTACCTTACGAACTCTGAGTTCTTCAGGTCGGGAATATGTCTAACTTTGTTTAACTTAGCATTTAAGCTTATTTTTATCACAAAACACTTTCTTCCTCCTTACCCAAGAACACTAATAAGCAGCCTGTGAAATTAATTTATATTAGAACTAAAGAGTAACTATCTGAGTAAATAATGGACTTAAAAGGTATCGACGCTGGTTTACTAACTATAATGAATGTACCACACCAATACAAAGTGTAAATAATAGAGAAAAGTTGAGTGTGGTGTATACGGTAATATTATCTTTTCAATTTTTCTGTATATCTAAAACTATTCTGAAAAATGAAGCCTAGCATAAAAAAAGTTAATTTGGGAGCTGCAAATGGAACATGAAATAACACAAAAAGGCACATTAAGAAACCAACTTCTAGATTCAGTTCAAGAGAGTCAGGTGTCAGGAGGCCTTGGTAAGCTCACTGTATTGGTTTTCTTGTTGCAAACTGATCGCTAATGTTTGTTTTTTTCCTAAACACTATAAAATGTTTCTAAGATATGAAAGAGGTACAATCAGTTTTTTTTCTATGTTTATTTGTTTTTGGTATTTTTTTGTTTGTCTCTCTGTTTGTCATACAAACAGAGATTGTAAGGGGGAAAGAGACAGAAGGAGAGAGAGAGGGGAAGGGAGAGAGAGGGGAAGGGAGAGAGAGAAAGAGAATCTCAAGCAGGCTCCACACTGAGCATGCAGGCAATGTGGGGCTCAATCCCATGACCCTGGATCAAGAGTCAGATGCTCAATAGACTGAGCCACCCAGGCACCCCTATATTTATTTGTTTTTAATTCAGAAATTCAGCTTCTGTCCACTAATTCAATTTAAGACATATTTATAGGTAGCTATTTCATACCAAGCAATCTAAGCATGTGTCTTTAAAAAGAAATGTAAAAGTTATTGTTCTCTGAAGCAAATGAAACATTATTCCCAGAGTCTTACTTAAATATCAGTTCATGCACAGTGTATGTGAAAATTTTTTTGAAGCAAAGCAAAGGTAAACTTCCTCTAGAGATTATTTAAATGACTACATATTTGGGAGGGCACTCAACTCTTGGTTATCTGGCAGACAATAACTGAAGTTATAATTAACCATAGAGAGTGTATGTGTGAAGAAATTAAAATTCCTATAAACCAATAAAAAACTAGATACCAAAAGAGATTTTGTATATAATCAATGGTAACCTGCCCCATTCCTCAGCCCATAGAGCGGTACTGTGGTATATTCTAATACTGAAGAGCAGGGACTTTGGTTGAACCAAGGTAAAGGTGAGCAATGGAAGAGAAAGGAGGCATATGTCTGCTTAATTCAAGTCTCATGAATACAAGGGATCTTCACTAAGAAGTTGTTGAACAGCCCATTCTCTTTTTTGGCAGACACTTTATGTGGCCTTAAAGCACATGTATAACTTTTACACTTTTGGATAATATCTGTGGACTGTGTTCTGAAATACTAGTTTACTGAAAAAAATCATTTCATGTCACATTGTTATTAGTTTTGTAGTTTTGTTTAACCCACAATTCTGGGTAATCTGTGGTTTCCTTTCAATCTATTCATCACTCCAATTATTCCAGTTAATCAAGGGTTGACTGTAGTCGAGTTCAAAGTAATTAGTTTTACTATATTCTCAAATTGTTTCCTTATTTGCCATGCGTCATCTGCAAATATTATCAAAGTTTTCCCTAATTCTATTTGTAGTCATTTTCTTGTACTTGAAATTGTACTCATTTGAATCATTACCTCAAATCCTTCATTCTCAAACAGTTTACTCCACATATTAACTAAACATAAGTAGGCTATGTGGTGTTCTTTGTCTCTCTAATTGAATTTTCTATTGTGTTATTTGCAGGGTTTTTTGCTAGGTTATATTTGATTTTCACAAGTTATTGTAGTATACAATTAGGGATATTTTAGTTGGCCCATTTTTAAAGGTTTGCCATAAAAGCAACCTCTCGTTTTTACAGTTTAGAAGTATTGTGAATTATTTCTGGTACTTATTTTCCTTATACTTTATTATTATATTACTATAATTATAATTAAAGCTTCCTCGTAATAAAAATATTTGGTCATCAACCAACATTTACGTGACATTTCCTATACTATATAATAATTGTTCTTATAAATGCAGGCTTTGCTTCAGTTTTTTCTTGAATGAGATATATCTGAAATTTTTCTTTGTGCATAAATAATCCTTCATTTTTCCTTTACTGCCAGGGCAACAATATAGTATATACCATGGACTTTAGATTGTTGTTACCCAAGTATGATTTTCTTTTACACCACTGATTATGTGACCTTTTTTTAAGTTTATTTATTTTGAGAGAGAGAGAAAGAGAGTGTGTGTGTGTGTGTGCATGTGTGTGTGTGTGTGCATGAGTGGGGGAAAGGCAGAGAGAGAGAAACAGAGAGAGAGAACCCCAAGCAGGCCCCACACTGTCAGCACAAAGCCCGATGCAAGGTTCAATCTAACGAACCATGAGATCATGACCTGAGCCCAACCAATAGCCTGACATTCAACAGACTGAGCCACCCAGGCACCCCCCTCTGTGACTCTTTGTAGCTCAGTTCCCTCATTATAAGATGAGGATAAAAATACTAGTTATCTCATAGAATTAGTGGAAGGATTAATTGAAATAATGCACACGAAGCCCTTTGAAAAACTGTTGTTAAGTCTTTAATAGTATTAGTGATCATTATTTTTGTTGGCGTTGTTATTTTTCACCATTCCAAGAATGCTTACAAACTATTTCTCCTTGAATTAGGTCTTCCATAATTAGTTTGCTATTAAACACAAAATATGTGTATCGCAACAAGCTGTTTTCTAGCCACTCTGATGAAAAGTTATTTTACTTATACCTGTAGTACAGTTCTTGCTAAGTTGTAAGCTTCTGAATTTGAACGCTTGTCTCTAATACTTGAAAGGCTAGGTGTCTACATAATATCTATTGCTTTAAACGAACTAAAAAAACTAAAATGTGTGTCTACACATGTGAATGTGTACGTACATACATACTTTTTCCCCCCTTAATAGCACTGTACAGATAATAAAGTATGGAAATTATTAGATGAAAAACTAAGAGAAAGCAGGATCCTAGAAAGGGAAGGAGCACTGAAACTATGTTTACTTGAGGACATTTACTGGAACTTAGTGAATTTAAGGTGCAGTTTGTACAGAGCTGTTGAACCTAGGGCTTGCCCAAAGCAGAGGTCCTCCTCCATAAAGGTGGGATGCCACAGATTCACTTAGTAACTACAGACCTGTCCATGGGTATATTTGCAGCCCAAATTAATGCAATTTGGGTAATTAAAAAAACAAAAACAAAAACCTCAGTGAAGGTGTGTTAACTCATTTGTGGGAACCCTGTCTCAATGTATATGTACATCAAATCATATTGTGCACTTTGAATATATTACAGTTTTATTTGACAATTATAACTAAATAAAGCTGAAAAAGAAACAAGAAACACTCAAACTATGTAGTTTAAAATAGCTGAAGAGCCTTAGGGCCCATGGGTGGCAGAAACAATGACAAATATTTTTTCAGGAAAAACACCTCCACAGGAGGCCTCAAAGAATTTCCACAAGTAATTTTCCAACAAAAATGAAAATCATAGTAAATGATTACTTCACTCATAAGGAAACAAGGATCATGAGTGCGAATAGCAGAAATAAAAGCAAGAGATACTGGTCATGAAGATTTCAAATATAACTAACAGCAATAAAATAACAATGCTTCCTCCAATTCAAGAAATAAACGATACTCTTAAGAATGGTCAGAGGTATCTGGGTGGCTCAGCCAGTTACCCAAGTGTCTGACTCTTCGTCTCAGCTCAGATCATGATCTCTTGGTCCCTGGGATTGAGTCCTGCATCTGGCCCTGTGCCGACAGTGTGGAGCCTGCTTGGGATCCTCTCTCTATCTCTCTCTCTGCCCCTCTCCTGCACTTACTCACTCTCTCTCTCAAAATAAATAAATAAACTTAAAAAAAAAAAAGAATGAGAAGAGAAAACATAAAGTGCAAAGCAGATTTAAAAAATGTATCATTTGTAAAAATAAAAATTATAATACCTGAAATACAAAATTCAATAGCCAGCTTCACAGTTTAGTCTGTTATACCTGAAGAGTGAATTAGTGAACTGAAACTAGATTACAATAGAAAGTCTGACAAATAGTATAAGAGACATTAAGAGATATGAAAAATAGAGTGCGCTGATCTAACTTAAGTGTAATATGAGCTACAAAAGGAAAGGACAGAGATAATGGGATGAAGAGATATTTGATAAAATAATGGCTGAGAAAGTGACTGATATCTTAAAAATGAAAAATCACAAATAAAATAACCAAAAAGAAAGCCACACTTGGATATATCACAGTAACATTTCAGACCGAAGACAAAAAGGCAATCTTAAAAACAGCCAGTGAGAAAAGGAAGATTAATCCCAAACACTGTCAGACAACTCTCAACTTCCGGTGAGATGAAATCTAGAGTATGCTGAAAGCTGAAAGAAAGTAACTGCTAACCCCAAATTCCAACACCAGTAGAATTTTTTCAAGAACAAAAGTGAAATAAAAATATTTTCTTTCATTTATTTATTTTTACTTGAGAGAGAGAGAGACAGAGAGAGAGAGAGAGAGAGAGAGAGAGAGAGAGAGAGAGAGAGAAGGTGAGCGTGAGTGGGGGAGAGGGGCAGAGGAAGAGAGACAGAATCCCAAGCAGGCTCCAGGCTCAGTGAGGAACCTGACGCAGGGCTCCATCCCATGACCTTGGGATCATGACCTGAGCCAAAATCAAGAGTCGGATGCTCAATTAACTGAGCCACCCAGTTTCCCCAAAATAAAAAGATTTTTAACCCCCTAAAATTGAAAACGTTGGCCTCTAGTAGAGCTTCATAAAAGGAAATTCTAAAGAATGAATTTAGATAATAGAAAATAATCTCAGCAGTTCTAAAATGCAAGAAGGAAAAGAAGAAAATGAAAGTTATAAATCTGTAGATAAATTTAAATGAGCACTGAACAGTAACAACAACAACAAAAAGACCATTAAACTATCCCCCAAATACAAAAATAACATATAGAGATGGTAGGATTTTGGAAATGAAGAAATTTAGAGGAATTAAAGTCTAAATCCTTGTGTGGTATGATAAGAACAAATGGACACTGATTGACCTTATGCTTTCTCTTTCTTTTTTTCCATTTATTTAGTTTATTTATTTATTGAGAAAGAGAGAGAGTGAAAGCAAGGTAGAGGCAGATAGAGAGAGTGGGAGAGAGCGAGCATCCCAAGCAGGCTCCACACCATCAGAGCCTGATGCAGGGCTTGAACTCACGAACCCTGAGATCATGACCTGAGCTGAGACCAAAAGTCTGTCGCCTAAGTAACTGAGCCACCCAGATACCCCGACCTTATACTTTCACAAGTTAAGAAAGTATGTTGGAATTAGCCACTAAAAGAAGAAAACAATGTATTTCCTCCAAAATAGTAAAATATAAAAGTTGAAAGACAAAAACTGTCAGGACTCAAAAACAAATCCATCTAAATGCAATATGCCAGAGAGATTTCCAAAACGTAAGGATACATAAAGGTAGAAACTAATAAGGAGGGAAAAAATAGGTAAGTTCTAACCAAAAGAAACCTCATGTGGTTATACTAATATCTTTTATTGACATAAAAGCATTACTAGAAATGAGAGCCATTTTAATAATAATAAAAGATTCCATTCTTCCAGAAGATAAAACTATTTTATCTAATAATATGGCCTTAGATAGACAAGCACAAGACACAGGTACATTTATCATAGTGGGAGACTGGAACACATCTCTTTTCAGAGAATAATCAGAGGAAAATGGATATGGATACAGAAGATTTTAATAACAAGACTAACAAATCTGGCCCGATGAACACTTATAGAACACTTCACCCAACAACTGAAGACACATTTATCTCCAGCACATATGGAAGATTTTTGGTGCCATCAGAAAACATTCAACAAACTTCACAGGACTGAATTAATACAATATTTGTCACCTAAACTCTGCCACTTAGTAGCTTTGTAACCTTGCTGAAGTTAACCTCTCTGAGCTTCAGTCTCCTAACTTCAAAATGGGGATGACAGTGTGTTTCTGCTATGTAAGCAGAGACATAAAGAAATAATGAATTAAGGGATCCTGCAGGCAATGAGAAAAAGTATGGGGTTTTATACTAATCAATTTAAACAAGTAATAGCATGATTAAATCTGTTTTAATTAAGATAATTTTGGCAGCAAGGTGGAGAATGGTGGCAAGAAAGTGAAAACTGGAAGCAAAAGGATGGAATAGGAAGAAATTATAATAAATCAGATAAGAAATAATGAGGGTACGAAGAGCATGTGAAAGAATTTAGCTTTACCAATATTCATGTTCCTACCTAACAATTTCAGTCCTGAAGAGAACTAACAGAAACTAGGCATACTAAACATATGGCCATTACTTTACAATTCTTTGGTGAATAACTAAAGGACACTAAAGCATGTAACTTTTTCATCCCTTAGAAATAGACAATCTAAGAACCTATCTGTAAGGTGAATGTCTCTATGGCCTATAAGAAAAAGGAGTATCTTGTTTTTTGCACATATATATATATACATTCCTTAAGTCTATTTTTTTTTAAATTTTTTTTTCAACGTTTATTTATTTTTGGGACAGAGAGAGACAGAGCATGAACGGGGGAGGGGCAGAGAGAGAGGGAGACACAGAATCGGAAACAGGCTCCAGGCTCTGAGCCATCAGCCCAGAGCCCGACGCGGGGCTCGAACTCCCGGACCGCGAGATCGTGACCTGGCTGAAGTCGGACGCTTAACCAACTGCGCCACGCAGGCGCCCCTTTTTTTTTTTTAATTTTTTTTCAACGTTTATTTATTTTTGGGACAGAGAGAGACAGAGCAACCTTAAGTCTATTTTTAAAGCAGTCTATGATCTTATTCTCTAATACCGTCTAAAGTTTAAGAATCCTCACTGCTTGGAATCTCTTCTTCACAGCCAATCCCCAAAAGCAAAAACATTGCCTATTTCTGTTACCTCCTATCAAGACGTACTAAACAACACTTACATACTGGTGTGTTTACTAAATAATTTTAGAAAACTCAAGTGCTTCTATGCATAGGGTTTTGAGGAAGTTCACTTCATAAATGCAAATGAGGCAAATACAAACTTTCTATTTTCTTTGCAATTTTCATTTAGATGGAATTTAGCAAACATATAAAAGGCAAGTAGTTTAAATGTGAATAAGTGAAGTTAAAAATAATCTGCATGATACTTCTATATAGCACAAGTTTTCTATAGGGAAGAGATTCCTTCAGAACTTAGGTTTTTTTTTTTGTTTTTTTGTTTTTTTAATCATAAACTCAAAGCTCATAAGTGGTATGAAGCATGACTGAAATTTAAATTTAGGAGGAATAACACCTCACTAGTATAAATGACAGTAATAAGGACAGCTACTGCGGAGAATGCCATGGTGGCATATCTGTGCCCAAAGAGTTATTTTTCATAATACCAACTGAGTTTTCATTTACATGTCCTTTACAAAAGTGTCATAATTAAGGTGAAAGCAAATGAGGTTCATTCTAAGTAAAAGGGTATGCTGAAATAAAGTGTCAAAGGACGAAGAATAGAACAGGCAAAGGGGAGACATGACTCCAAGAGACTTTACACATTATCTCTGTCAGTCATTCTAGAAATCTTCCAAACATTAAATCAAATAAAGTCAAACTCAAGAGAGATCTGAATTCATATAGTTTATACTTTGGCATAAAGCAATGCTAAATAAATACTTGAGCTATTTGGAAAGGAGAGCAGAGGGGAAAAAAAAAAAAGATTAAGGTCATCCTTATTCGCTGCTTTTCTCTTTTCTCCCACTGGAAAGCATCAAACTCTATATCAAACCTGACAACACATCATCCCTTGCATCTCTCATCTGGATTAACAGCCTCCTAACTGGTCTTCCAGAGCTCCACTTTTGCCCACTTTTCAATCAATCCACCAGAGCACAGGAAAAGTGATCTTCTCACAGCGTAAATCAAATAACAAAATTCAATCTTTAAAACACTGCAAAAGCTTCCCAAAGTACATAGAATGAAATCCAAGCTCCCTTGCTTTGGCCTTCAGGCTCTGCATGATCTGGCTTCTGCCTACATCTCCATGCTACATTCACCCCACCCAACCAACCACATGTGCATGTGTGTGTGTGTGTGTGTGTGTGTGTGTGTGTGCATCCCTTCCTGTGTATATTACCACCTAGCCATGATAAGTTTCTTCCCACCTTAGAGACTTTGTATAGGCCATTCTTTCTTCATGGAATGCCTCACTTCTAAAAGTATAGCTCTTCCTGTTTACATGCATATTAAATATTACCTGCCTGGATTCCTTCCTAACTACCTATCTCAACTACCTGTTTGTTTCCTTTCTAGCATATATCACTGTGTACAATTATTTTTTTTTTGTATTTGTCAGCTTTTTATAAAGTTAATTATCTAACATGTAAGCTCTATGATTTCAGAGAGGTCTTTTCTGATGGCATCATTTTACATACAACTTTTTATGACAGAAAGGTAAGGTGGATTATTCTACATACTCATCATTTTTCCCCCTCTTTGAAACAATAGGACAGTGTTTCAGAAAACATGCACCAAACTAATGCATGATGTTGGATGAAAGAGTAGTTCTACGGTCAAACAATTCTTTGCAAATGCTACCCACTATATGTTCCTCTTAAAGGTCAACGAGGCACATTAGGATATGGAAAGCTTTGAAAGTGTATAAATCCTTTTACTTTCATTCAATCCATTGATTTCTGTATTTGGAGATTTTGCAAACTCCTTCATTTCCTTATTTAGCATGTATTAATCTGCTGAGGTACTAGTGTTCAACATAAGAAACTTTGAGAAATAATGTTACAGATTTCCAGGGAAGAACTAACTGTTGACTTTTCTATTTACCTACCTAAATGGATTCAAGGATTTCATCATAGCACCAAAGAGTGTTCCCCAAAAACCCTCTTGCTCTATATAAAACTAACTTTAAATTGTTCTTTAAAAAAAAGTGTTAACAATATCTAAAATGATTTAAAAGATTCCAGTGCCGGAATAAAAGCATTATCATTAAAGTTAAGTAAATTTATGTGAACTAGTAATCGTTCGTAATAATTGATGCATACCTAAAATTCAGGCTTCAACCCTAGTTTTGTATCTGGTGTGTTTACTTTTTGATACCTGGTCCTTTAACTCTAACTACACTACTTTTGTTGTCACTGTTGTTGTTGTTATTTGTTTATTTTTGCTTATGATCTTATAATAAGGCAACCTGAAATCTTAATTAATCCTACAAAACTTCAGAAAGAATTTGCTGCTAATGGTAATCTATGTCAATGGTTTTTATAGGCCACATATATTCTCTGAAGTAATGGAGTATTACTTGGATATACACTGCTCCCAGTGTATATTTTTATTTAGTCAGTTCAAGAAGTTTCACTGATAGTCATGAACACTTGGGGCACATGTCTGATACAGTGAAGATAATTTTCCACTGGTAAAACTATTTGGTTACTCTATCTTTGAACCACTTCATAACTTTGCATTTTTTCTTCAAAACACCAAAAATTTAGACCTTAAAATCCAATAATACTAAATCTTTGTTTTTGTTGCCTCTGTTACCTTTTGAATGTATGTCTTCGGCACAAAATCCTATTTGCAGAAGAAGGTCTCTAAGTGCCCCCTATGCACTTGAGAACTTCTGTATTTATACACACCATTGGTTAGAGCATAAGTTTATCTGCCTACGACAGATGGTACTAATGGCTTAGTCCTGCTCATTTTTTATCAAATTTTACTCTTTAGTCCACAGAGCATTTAAAGTATTGTTTATACCTATTTATGATGAAAAGAGAAAAAGGGGGGCGCCTGGATGGCTCAGTCGGTTGAGCATCCGACTTCGGCTCAGGTCATGATCTCGCAGTCTGAGTTCAAGCCCTGCCTCAGGCTCTGGGCTGATGGCTCAGAGCCTGGAGCCTGCTTCCGATTCTGTGTCTCCCTCTCTCTCTGCCCCTCCCCCGTTCATGCTCTCTCTCTATCTCAAAAATAAATAAATGTTAAAAAAAAAAAAAAGAAAAGAGAAAAAGACAAACACCTTTGGACATTTTGGAAAAAAGATTTAAAGAGTTAGATAATACTGGTATTAAATGTCCACAATTTTTTAAGTGAAACCAATGTTAAAAATACCCATATATTAGTGGTTTTAGAGTGTTAATTTAAGATTTGTTTTCAACCTACTCTGTTCTAAATTTTTTCTTAGGTAATGTGAGGTAAAAACACACTCATTCACTCATTAATTAATTTAGCAAATATTTTCTGCATGTCTAAAAAATGTACAAGTATCTTGCTAAGTGCCATGGAATACAGAAGATGCAGGTGTCCTATCTCGGCGTTCAAACAGCACATAAGCCAAGAATGGAGGTAAAGCATGTACATAAATAACAGGCAAAATGGTATCATGGCTGATGATGTGCTCAACAGCCTACAAGTTCAAAGAGGATAGATTGTTCTCATGATTTCCAGAAGTGGCATTTAAAGGATATGACTATGAAAGAAGAAGGGAGTATGAATTTTCAAGCAGAGACACAGTTTAGGAAAGAAAAAAAAAAAAAACCAGGAAAGAAAGGATTCCTGTGCATTGGGTTCAGTGGAATGTTAACTAGTCTGTAAGAAAGAGAATAAAAGTACTGCTGTGTTTAACTTACAGAACTATAACTCAATTTTATCTATAAAAAGAAATTCAATCATTTCATTAATTTTGAAAATATGGTACTATTCAAAATGTCATTTATATGAAATAAAGTAATGTCATTTCATTACCAAAAGGCAAACAGTGGGAAAGTGAAATGCATATTTAAAGATTTGCTTCAAATTAGATTTTGGAGCTTAAGTTTTTGGGTAATGAATACCATGAAACACCGACTTTTTCAGCAAAAAAATTTCAGTCAATCTTAATTATTCTGGGGGGATACTTACTAGAAGTAGTAATAACTGTAATCAGAAACTTCTCTGGGAAAGTGTTTTTCAAAATCCCATGAGACACTGCAGTAAAAGGTGTTCTAAATTCAAACACATTTGGAAATGTTGGTTCACCAAAGCTCACGGGCAATGCATCCTGTTAATCTTAGAAAGGGTTATATAGCCAGGCAAAGCCTGCTTTGCCTTTCTTTACATAGTATTCACAGGGTGTCCTTTCTTTACATATTATTCACAGGGTGTCCTAAAGTCCTGCACCGTGTCCTGCATGACCCCCCCCAACAACATATATAGTGTACATACATATATATATATGTATATATGTTATACATATATATAATATATGTATTATTATATATATTATCTATTGAACAATAAATTGATCAAAATTTACCCTTCCTGGGTAGTGCCTCAGGATCCAGTTGTTTTCTCCCTCTATCTTTCCCAAATCAAAAGTCTTAACACATAGTGTTTCCATATCAGCTGTCACAGAGGAACACACCTAATAAGTTAAGATGATTTGGCAGATAAAGGTGGTAAGTAATCAGGTGTATACAAATTTTAAAAGAATAGGTTTGGCTGTGACCCAAAGAAATAAATCACAAACAATAAAGTAGTACAAGACTAGCTATAGTTTGAGGGAAATTGTTCTATTCTACTGGCCCAAGAACTATTCTACATATGTGTCTATCCCTCTGGCTTAAATTTAAGTCCAGTAATAAGTTTTTATCCAAGGACAGCTTTGTGATTATACCTAGGGGAACATATTTAATTTTTTTGTTATTCTTTCATCCTTCCCAACACAAAATTAAAATGTATATATATAGGAAGAAAACTTGGGCAAATTTTATAGGAAAATGACATACCTTAAAAAAATATTTTACAATTTTCTTAATTGTATAATCTTGGTGTGGACTACTTGTGTTTTACATATTTAATGTTTAGAAAAAGGAAATGCTGTCAGTAATGTTTATTTATTTTCTACCTGAATTTATTCATATTCACCTGCTGATTTTAAAGTCTTAAAAACACATGTATAATCTATTTAAAACTAAAAAAATACAAAGCCCAACAAAGTAATGATTATGTGACTTCTCCTTGCAAAAGTCACATTGTTTATTATTACACCTAAGGAAGAGTATTTTTACCTGCCAATACTCATTCTTGAAGGTGGTAATTTTGTAGCATTTGCAAATCTCTGAATTTTGAATACTGACAAAAGAATAAAACTGTATTTAGATTAGAGAAAAGAAAATTGTGAAGAACTTAGACTTCCTTATACTAATTTAACTCCCTGAGCTCTCTAAATTACTACATGAGATCTTGAACAAGATGTCACAAATAATGAAAATTTTCCCTTTGTGTAAATATAAAGTGCAACATATTTTTTCCAATTATTTTTCAGTTAAGAAACTGTTAGCTTGAGCATTAATAATATGTTTTATAAAGTTCCAAATAATGACGATTAATTTTTAGAAGAATCCTTGTAGTCACATGGTACAGAATATAATCACAATACTCAAAATGTAATAATCATGTAATTAATATTTACAAGATGAATAAAATATAGATATTTAACCTTTGATTTTCTTAAACAGAATTAATAAAAGTACCCACTTTATATACAAGTTCATATAATATATAATTCCATTTTTATGATTTTTTTAATTGTAAAAATTGAATTGAGTCAAAATAACATTTCAGCTCTCCATTTGTTTATGGATTAAGTAAATTTATTACATGAGGGGGGTCCAGTTTCACTTCTCATATGTAAAGAGCTTGGAAAACATCACCCCTTATCCTTGTAAGAAAAAGGTGAACAAACTGAAAATCAGTAACTTGTCTTGGACCTTTCAGATAATGAAAATTGCAGGGTAAACTACCACCCCAAATCTGTAGAGACAGGTCAGTTCAGAGTTATTGAGATCAACTTACCTGGAGTTGAGGCTTCTGGAGCCATAAATTGGTAGTAATACTTAAGCGAGAATTTCAATGAAACACTGGAGACTGAGTGTAGCTTGAGAGTGAGAAACTCCTGTGGGTACAGTCTTGCAGAATCCCCGCCCTTTTCTGGATTTTACTTCCAGGAGCTCTAACAGGTTCTCCTGCTGAAGAAAGATCCCCTTCAGGGGTGCCTGTATGGCTTAGTCCATTAAGCGGTTAAGCATCTGACTCTTGGTTTCAGCTCAGGTCATGATCTCACAGTTCCTGGGGATCAAGCCCCATTTCAGGCTTGCACTGTTGGCCAAGAGCCTGCTTGGGATTTTCTCTCTTCCTGTCTCCTGCCCCTGCTGTGCAGGAGGATGCACGCATGCTCTCTCCCTCTCTCTCTAAACAAATTTAAAAAAAAAAAATCCCTTCCAGATTCTGGGAGAGGGAAAGAGTCATCACTGTGAAATACACCATGAGACTTTCCATGGCAAAGGCCTAATCTCCAGAGGAAAAAACTACCTGAGTCCTACCCTTACCTGGGGAGGGAAAAAAAAAAATGTAACACCAGAGAAACACTTAGGATTATCATAGTCTTAAGACACAAGCTCAATAAAATGAGATTTAATCATAAAAATATACCACCATAGACCCGACCAACAGGATTTTGGTAAAACAAAGGTGAATTATATTTAGAAGAGCTGGAAGAAGTAGACTCTCTGACAAGAAGTACTCATAGAAGTCTAAAGATAAGAGGGGAGACAAAAACAAGGACACCAGGGGAATCTGAAGCTCCTGATACTTAAAGGTAGAATAAACATTAAATATAGCACAATTCTTAGTCTATATTGACATAAATCCTCACATTAATGACCTCTTAACTCTAGTTGCTATTACTCAAGACAAATTGTCAGCTTTCAACAAAAAAAATTAAGGCATACCAGGCAGCAAGAAAAAAAAAAACTATCTCAAGAGTAAAAGCAAATGTCAGAACAAGAATCAGATATAGAATAGATGTTGGAGTTAACACACAAGTAATTTAAAATAATGACTAGGGGTGCCTGGGTGGCTCAGTCGGTTAAGTGTCCGACTTCAGCTCAGGTCATGATCTCACGGTTTGTGGGTTCGAGCCCTCACGGTTTGTGTGTCGAGCCCTGGGTAATGTAAACACAAAGATGGAAACTCCAAGAAAGAATCAAAATGAAATGCTAGAAATTAAAAAGCAGTATCAGAGAAATGGAGAATAAATTTGATGGTATCATCAACAGACTGGACACAGTCATAGAAAAAAGTCAATGCACTTGAAATTAGGTCAATAGAAATGACCAAAACTGAAACGTAAGGTACTAAATGAATGAAAAACAGAACAAAGAATTGTGAGACAATTCCAGAAGGTCTAACATAGGTGTAATTGGAATGCCACAAGAAGAAAAGGAAATAGAGTAGAAGGAATAATTTGAAACAATGCTGCCTGAGAAGGTTCCAAAATTAATGGCAGACACAAGGCCACATATCCAGGAAGGTCATAGTGCACCAAGCCATATAAACACCAGAAGAAAGAAACAAACAACATACACCTAGGCAAGTCGTATTCAAATTGCAGAAAACTAAAGACAAAGAGAAAATCTTAAAAGAAGAAAGAGAGATATGCTATCTTTCCCTTGTTGCCCTAGGATGGTGGGTTGTAAACTGTTTCTAAACACAGATTTCCTTATCAGATGGATGAGCCTCAGCCAATGATTTTGCACTGAAGATTTTTTCTCTTTTTTTCTCATATTACCCCTGAAAACTTAAGAAGGGACAGAATACCACTTCTACTGACAATCATTTCAGTATGCATGCCCTTCTTTTTCAATCTCCTATCTAAGAATATTTTCACTAGAACTATGAAAACGTGGGGTAAAGAAGGCAGGAGAATGGGGGTGAAGAAGAGTCACCAAAAATCTGCATTATTACTCCCTGGCAGCATAAAAAATCTAAACATGTAACATAACATATAACAATGATATTGGTATAATCATACACAGGCCAGTCTAGGATGCAGACATCCTAACAGTAACAGCCTTTTGCAACCGATTACATAACCTGTCCAAATGGTGACCATGCACCATGAACTCTACGTCTTTCATACTGTTTCTATCTGTGCCACAATTTTCATCTAGTCTTCAATGATCTGTAACTAGGCTAGAGTACCCAGTTACATAGTCAAACACTAACCTGTGTCTTGCTGTGAGGGTATTCTGTAGATGTGATTACTATGTTCAACCAGCTGACTCTCAGTAAAGGTGACTGCCATTGGTAACATGGGCAGGCCTTATCCAATCAGTGGAAGGCCTTCAAGTAAAACCTGAAGTTTCTCAGAGAAGAGTTCTGCCTCAAACCTGCAGCATTAACTCTTATCTGAGTTTCCAGCCTGCTTGCCATACATATTTCAGACTTGCCAGTCCTCAGAACTATATCAATCAATTCCTTAAATAAAACACTATGTGTATATGTTTATGTGTATGTATATGCACACACACGCACCCATCATTGGTTCTTTTATCTGGAGAACCCTGACACACACATCCCTATTTGTTCTTTTCTGCCTTAAGCTTCCTACTGACACTTACAGAATACTCAGGTCTTTGACATTCAGGACCAAAGAGATAGTTCATGTTGCCAGAATAATGATGTTCAATAACCTTTTTTTTTTTATCTGATCTAAGCAGCAATGGAAAAAATACATTTTTGGATGATTAAAGTTGCAAACAATAAATTCTGTCCTTCATTATATTTGTACTACCATTAAGACATTTTTAAGGAATCCTTTTTACAAGGGCTTCAAAATATATACTACACATTAGTATGCATTTGAAATCCAGCTAAGAATGAAAAACAATCACCAAAGCCTTTAATTGTGTTATGATCTAAATCAATACATTCTACAGAGTGTCAAATGTATTGTCACTATGTTATATAACCACAATTTAAAAGTTATTTTCATATAAAAATTACATTAATAATAAAAAAATATTACCATTAGACACACACTATGTTATGTATTGCATGTGGGTTATCTTATTCATCACTAAAACAAGATTCAACAACCAAACACTATCAGCTAAGACCTCTCATTATGTCCTTTAACAGAGGACGAAAATGAAGTTTAGTGATATGAAGTAATTTGTCTAAGGTCAAACTAATTAGTAGGTAGTACAGCTCATGATTCTAAAGCCTATATTCTAAACTGTTATTTAGCTAAGATATGATTTTGACTGAATAAAACTCATTCCTCTTTTCCAAACTGGTGGGTATATACTGACATTGTTTTAGTTATTGATGAAGAGAGGCCAGTGGTAAATAATTTACCTGAACCATTTCGAAGATAGAATAATTATGTAGCTTTAGCAGATCATCAGATTATGATGACAGCCTTTAATAGCATTTTGAGGCAACAAAATGCCAAGAAAAATAATAGCAACTACCTTTCAATAATTTAACTCATATTTAATTTACAGTCAACATCAAAAT
The DNA here is from genome assembly GCF_016509475.1 of Prionailurus bengalensis. Taxonomy (NCBI): domain Eukaryota; kingdom Metazoa; phylum Chordata; class Mammalia; order Carnivora; family Felidae; genus Prionailurus; species Prionailurus bengalensis. The sequence continues at coordinate 147,347,934 of NC_057343.1, read as the reverse complement.
TAACAGGAAAACTATGATGCTGTATACAGAACTGATTCTGATAGCAATATGTGCTCACTGGAACCTCACAGTTACCACTACAGAGTGAGATGTGCAATTCAGCAGGCTTATTTTGGGGCATGGTATTTAGACAGGGGCCTATGTCCTTACTTTGTCATAAATCTTTGGGAAAGCTCCCTGTGCCTCAGTTTCTCCATGTGTCATGTGTCAAATGGGGATAATAAGACCTATCTGGCAAGACTCTAATAAAGAGTAGAGAGGGTAAAGGGTAAGCACTGTGGTAAAGAGGAAAAAGAATTTGTAGTATAATGGTGGAAATACAGCAGGTGCTAAATAAATGGTGGCTACTCTTATTATTGCTGTCATTATTAATGTTATCAGAAATGTAGAGGGCCACCTGTATCATAAAAAGTACATCTTAAAGAATCACATCAGAGAGCCACTTAGTGAGGCTGAGGACCACTGATGGTTGCTTTGGGCAGTGAATAAAGGTGACAAGTTGTCAGACAGCAAACGTGAGTCAGAAAGGTCAGAGAAGAACTATACAGGGAGCTTCTGCAGTCATTTCAGACATGAAGTCGATTAGTTGAGAAAGGAAACTGCACGTCACACAGACAGACCAATTCACAGTCCACTGGTCCCAAGAGTCACATTTAGATTTCAGTCAGAGATGTGTTGTGCAAAATTATTCCATCTCTGGAACCTCACCCAGCAATGGATATTATCTTACTAACCAGGAATTAAGGGCTGGATCGTCTGGCTTTTCTAAATAAATACATGCCAAGGGCAGGGGTATCTTAGACTAATCCCACTTCTGATTCGAACAGACTGAAAAAAGGAATAACAAGCTCCTGTAAAAAGCCATGTTTTTTCATTTTTGTAAATCAGATGTTACATTCCAGAAGAGGGTGGAGTGAGAGCGGAGGTAATCACAGTCCCTGCCTCCGCCCCTCTCAACAAAGCCCAAAGGAATTACCAACAGGGCCAAATAAATAAATACATAAATAAATAATAAAAATTATACAGCACAGAATTACAAGAACATACTCACGGCTTTCAACTAAATTTATTACTTTTAATTTACCAAGGCTATTGTGATGAAACAAACACCACTCTTTGATTGATACAAATTTGTTACACAATATAGCATCACAGCTGACTTCTCTTTGATTGCTGAGTGTTTCCCAAAACTATGAACAAATTAGAATGATTCTGAAAAGATGCTGGCTTTCAATTCTTTTGTCTTCATCAACCAACAGGTCAAAATAAGCTATGAAAAACATTAGAGAGGTTCCAAAGATAGTGTAATGACCTGTTTTGTTTGTTTGTTTGTTTCACAAAACAGCAGAGACTTCCCCATTTACCTCTCTATCCATCCTTTGTCCTTCTTGGTCTAGTTCAGTAACACCCAGAATCCAACTGTTCAGTCTTTGAACTTTTTAAAAATTATTTTTAATTCCACAAGTCACACATGAACATATTTAGACTGTACCTCAATAGGGCTAAGATCTTTGAGACACTTATGCCCCCGCCCCACACACCACTGCCAATTCCACCACTCAGCTACATCAGAGGTGGCTATCATCAATAGTTTAAAGGTAACTTTCAGAGCTTTTATGTACCAATAGAAAACATTTGCCATTTTTCAGTTCTGTTTTTTTTTTTAAATAATGTACATTATATGTACAACGCTCCAACTTGCTTTTATTAAGCTGTAAGAAATCCTATGGTACCCATATTCATTTATAGAGGCTAAAAGGTTCATGGACATAATGCTGGGAAGCTAGTAGGCAATAAAATAATGTAGTAGGTTCTAGCCTTGTGCGTAGCCATGAAATTCTGGGTATGTCACTAATCTCACTATCCTCATTTTTGAATAATCTTCCCATATCCCTCTTTCACAGGGTTTGAGTAAAAACTAAATGAAGTAATACACATGTGTGTGTTTGAAAGGTTGTATGGTGTTATATATAAACAAAAAAATATTTCTCAAATATTATCTGGAAAATAAAATCAGATAGTGTTACTATTCTCAAAGAGTATATACTACAGGTATGTAACCTAAAATTTTAATCAGGAAGTGTCATAAGAATATTTCAATACTTAAATTTTTAGCTAGTGGCATAGCATTCCTAGCTTTGAACGCTTCATTGGAAATACTGTGATATCTGATATCAAAGGTTTAACCATGAGAAAATATATCTGCGTGTAAGTCCATGTTATTAAACTGATTATTTACCAATCTTATTTCATTTTTACATCTGTGAATTTCTGTGCTTGATTCTCAGAGTAAATGAAGAGCAGCCCTACCGTGTTAAAATAATTAGAATAACTAAATCAGAAAAGAGTTTACAAAACTATGACATTTAAAAATATTTAAAATTTACCCCAAATCTACTACATGTGATATTCAAAGGAATTATTTTAGTAAAAGCAACTGTATAAATGATTTCAGTTTTAAGTTATAATTCTTTTAAGCAAACTATTCTTTATATGATACAAGCCTCAAAGTTTTGCATTTTAATTAAGATGTCAAGATAACTTGGAGGGGGAAATGGTTAAAAAAGAATGTTCCTCAAAGCCCCTCATCTCTAGGGTTTTTCATAAATAGGATCATCAATAACAAAAACCACCTTAAATAAAGATCTCCATGTATTTGTTCTGTTCTGATTGCTTTTCATTATGAATTAGTCTTTTTTTTGTTTTTCCTTTGGCTGGAGGTTGGTAGGGGGTTTGGGAGAGTGACTGATGTTTCTGAACCTTCCCATTTTTCTTTATTTGAAACACATTACCTCACACTGTTTATTCAGAGTCTCCAGGGTCAACTGGCTACCCAGTTTTTACCTCTCAGCATTAATACAAAAAAGAACCATGGGACAGTGCTGATATATGTATATGTAAAAAATATTACACAAAGTCATTACAGTTGGGGGGAAAGGGGTCAGTGCACTCATAGCAAGATAACTTAGAGATGAATTAAGGTTCAGAAATACAAGTAAAGCAGAGTCCTTCCCAAGTACATTCATGTCTGAGAAGGAAGGTGGAGTAGACGGAACATGTATCTAATGTCTACCTTTTAGATGCCAAAAGTGAGGGCAAATTACCTGAGGTCAATCCAGTCTAACACCAAATTATAAATCTGAACGAACATACACATTTAATGAATTAGTGGAATAAAGTAAATTAGAAAACTCTAATTGTGTAAATCAGAACACTGAGTCATATGACAGTTTCAGGATGGTTTAATGTCCTAGTTTGTGCCAGTTTTTCTAAATAGAAAAATTTTGACCACTGGAACTTCAAAAAAATTAATTTTTACTCATAGGAAAAAGCAAGAAATAACACAATGATAGATCTTCCAATTAAGTAGACATAAATGAGAGACATGAAAATCATGATTATTTATAAATTGTGTGGACAGCAGAAAAAGCACAAGGCATCAGAAGATCAGTGCTTCCAGATCTAGCTTCCATATACCGAAATGTTTTGGATCATAGTTTCTTCAAATATAAAATGAAGGAACTGTACTGTATCTTCAGTGTTCTCAACAGCCTATATTATTTCATGGAAAAAAAAATTCAAAACGGTAGGAGGTTTACAAAACCTATGATTTGAATGCCAAAAACGGTAAATTGGGAACTTTTCAGTGGCTTGTGGACTAGTTATTGCTGTCAACTAATTTTTTTTTCAAGAATCATTTTTTGTTTGGTTACAGAAATAATTGCATGTTATCTGTAGACAATGTAGAAAAGAGAGACAAATCCAAGTAATAAAAATAAATGACCTATAGTCATTACCCAAAGATAATCTAAACTGTTAACACATATTTCCTTATGTATTATTGTCTAATATTACTATGACTTATTGAATATGGTGGTTTTCAAATTTTTATTTTTATGAGAATTTGTTTTTTCTAAAGAAAATTTCACATGTAACCTTAATACCTACAATAAGTAAAAGTGAAACTATCCTGCCTGAAGTGATGATACAGGTCTGGGTTTTTCTGAGATTACCCAGAATCTCAGATGTAGGGCTGAGATTAGCACAGTCCTACAAAGGCAACACTCTAAGAAGTACTGTGTTAAAACCACTCATTGACTTAAAGAATTTCCTAATGTTGGACACCTATTTTTTTTTTTTACTTTTTGTTGTTGGTAATGATAGATAATGTTTAGATCTTTGTATACATTCATGGTTGTTTTTTTTAGGTTGGATTCCTAGAGGCAGAATTTCTGGGTCAAATAGTTTCAAGGCATTCATTGTCATGCTGACCTTGATAACCATCTCCTCCCAAATCATTTGCCACTGGCAGGAAATACTCATCTTCCATTCTGCTTTTTTTCATGGCCACTAAGCCCAAGTGGAGTATTGGAATCAGATTTAATTTCTGCCTAATATATTTCCTCCTCTTTCCTTTCTCTTCCTCATGATGCCAAGTAGGTTGCTATTAAGGTTAAACAGATGCCCTCTTTGGAGCACCAATAGTTCCTTCTGTTAAATGTAGTCAGATACCGAATGGATTAGTCTTTTGCTGCCTTTTGACAATGATCTGTCAGTCAGCTTCTATGTAGGAATGACTAACCAAAGTATATGGTCCTTTTGGAGAGAAATACCTTCATTATTTGGCACTTTAGGACACCACACGCCTTAATCCCCTTAAGTCTTATTTAGTATATATCTGAGCTTTGGTTAAAATCTGTTCAAAGCAGCCTTTGACCCCAGATTCCCAAAAAGGAACAACAGACAGCAGACTTTCAAATAAGAAGAACCCCTGAAGGTCATCTGATCTCCTTTGTGAGCACGGCTCATCATTTTATAAACAATGACACTGAGGTCAATAATGGCTCCTTTGAGCTCAAACTGTAACACAAAAATAAATTATACACTGTCTATGCCCCCAAAAGACTTTACCACCTAATGAGGAAATCAGACAAATAAATCAACAAATACTACACAATGGGACTGGTAGAATAAGGCCGATGCAGGTACATCAGAAGGGAAGGTGGGGTGAGTTTTTCAAAGAAGTCAACAACTGTCCTGAACTTTCAAAGAAGTGAATGGGTCAGTGAGATAAAGAAATGGAAGGAGAGGAGGACACCCCAGGATAGAGTAAGCATAAACCTTTGAAAGCACCTGGTATATATAATTCAGTGCTATAAGAAAGGAACATTAAAGAATGGCTGGAGGGAGGCCAGAGGGGGGATGCAAACTCAAATGCCCACAAGTTACATAAAGGGGTGAAACGTCAGTGGGTGAGGATTGTGGTAAATCAGAGAGGGACTGTCCTCCCTAAAGACACCTTTACTGTAAGCAAAGCAGAATAAACCACTGCTTAGCTACATTTTTACAAAGTTAAAAATATCTAACATATTTCTAAATGTTACAGTTTGGAAGCTTTGTAGTCTCTCAATACCAGTGTAATTGTATAATATAAAAACTAGGAAAACTAAATTCTTCAATGAATGGCAAACAAATGAATACCTTTTAAAAAAGAAAAAAATAGCATTTTCAGGTTTTTCTCAAGCAGGTAGTAGGAATCGATTTTATTATTCACAAAGCTATTTAACAAATGCTCTTTTATAAGCTCATCTTGTGCCAATCAGACAAATGGAGTCCAGCTCCCATTTAGAAGGTTAAGAGAAAAAACACTAAAGAGAACAGTCGGAATAGCCAAATGCCAACGTGCGAGAGGATAATCTTCTAATTTCAAGAGAAGTCAGCAATCTCTCAATTTGTAATTTAACGTTCATGCCATATTTTTAAGAAAACATGGTACAAAACAGACCAAACATACATGAGCTGAATTCTTCTCACAGCCTGCCAGTTTACAACCTCAGGGCCAGAGGTAGGCAAGGGGCAGCTCGTGAAAAGCTTTGTGCACAACACTAAGAGGTTTAGACTTTATCCTGAAAACTATAGGGACTCATTAACAGACTTGAAGTGATTAACATCTTAGAAGGGTCACTCAGGCAGCTGTGTGAAGTCTGGAAGGGAGCTATGTAACAAGGTCTTAAACCAAAGCAGTGACAGGGACACGGAAAGGAGGAGACAGATTTGAAAGATGTTAAACAAAGCATACGATTTAGTAAAAGACACAGTTAAAACTTAGACCCAGATCTCCTACTTTCTTACTTAATATTCTTATAATTTTACCAGTATTGTAACATTTCTTTTTAAGTACAATAGTTTAGTTGGCAGTTAATAAGGTACAGGGGAGATGCTTGGCAGACATTAACTTGAAACACCAGATTTTTTTCCTTAGATGCTATTAGCATAGTGTAAGCAAACACTACACCAAAACAAACTCCAGGAAAGGTGACATATAGACAAATTATGAGGACACAGACACTGTGCATAGACACTGACCATGAAGTCCTAGCTTGCTTCATTTGGCTAATATTCTATGCCAGTTTACAACTAAACAATGGATAAAGATATCATTAATTATTTGGTAAAAGAACATAAAAGCCTATCTTACTCTATTCACCTTAAAAATTCTATGACTAAAAATTACTCAATTTATGAGTTTTTGGATCATCTGCATTGTGGTTAATCTCCACATACTTGGTGGGAGTGAAGACTACAGCTTTAATTTGGATAGTACATTTTTTAGTTCAGTAAATAACAAAAAGCAAGTCAAATGGAAAGTGAAGTCATTAGGTGGGGTGGAGTGATGTCAAATCTCTGAGTGTTTTCTCTCTTAACCTTCTAAATGGGAGCTGGACTCCATTCGTCTGACTGGCACAAGACGAGCTTATAAAAGAGCATTTGTTAAATAGTTTTGTGAATAATAAAATCAATTCCTACTACCTGCTTGAGAAAAACCTGAAAATGCTATTTTTTTCTTTTTTTAAAAAAGGTATTCCTTTGTTTGCCGAATCGTTGAAGAATTTAGTTTCCTAAAGTTTCTATATTATACAATTACACTGGAATTAAGAGAATATGTAACTTCCAAATTGTGACATTTAGAAATACATTAGATATTTTGAACTTTGTAAAAACGTAGCTAAGCAGTGGTTTGTTCTCCTTTGCTTATGGTAAAGGTGTCCATATTCACTTCATGGCATTGGTAGTGAACTTTCAACCAATGTTGTCTTATGGTTCATGATTTTTTAAACAGTAGTGTGATGGTGCTAAGAATATGCTCTATCTGGACAAGTCTCTGTATTCCAGTGCTTAGGTTCAACCTAACCGATATTGAGTAGCAAGTACCCCAACATCTCAGTGACATAAAACAACAAAGCTTTAATTTCTCATTCATGCAGTTCTGTCTCATTCAACATTTCTCATATGTCCATCAGGAGTGGCCTGGGGGCTCCATTCTGTGCTGTCCTCATTCCAAGACCTAGGATGACAGGACAGCTACCAACACTGCCAATCATTATGGCAGAAGGAAAGAAAGCGCTCTGGCTCGGAAATTACACATGACACTTTTAATCAAAACTTGCTGGTAAGACCTAGTCTCATGGCCTCACTCAACTATAGCTATTGAAGTGCAATTTTACCATGTGCCCAGGAGGCAGAGAGCTGGAAATATTTGGTGAACAGAACTAATGACTATCACAGTCACCCAAATAATTGCTCTATTATAGTTTCATGTATCTGTTTTTTCTACTTGCCTGGACTAGGAAGTTGGAATCTATGACTTAAAAGGTTCCCAACAAATTCTTTTGATTCAACCATTATACAGGAAGAGAACAGTTCAGTATAAAGTGTGATTTGGAACTTTTTCCCCTATACTACATATAATTTAAAATCCAATTGATATAATATTAAAGTTGTCAGGAACAGATACTACAATTGTTCAGATGAGTTGAGAGCCCAGAAAGAAATCAGCTGGCCATAAAATCCATGTAGGATCCATAAAATAATTAAAAAAAAAAAAAGAACTGAATTTATTTTCCTACAGCTGTTATAATCTATCAAAGAACAAAGCATGGAACTCTGGCACTACCAATAGTATCTCCTTTACCTTTACTCTATTTGTTGCTCAAAGCTACACATTAGGAACTACTCAAGAATTACTGAAGAGAAACATCTACCTATACTGACTGTTCTCACTACAAAATCATAACCGTACATCCCAAATGTTTAGGACTCTCAAATCTTTAGCTCTAGACCTCACTTCTCCCAGGAACTCCAGATTCCTATATCTTGATATATCTGCTTTGATATCTGTTAAGTATTTTAAATATAATCTAGCCAAAACAGAATGTTTCAATTTTCTTCTCTGCAAACTTTTAAAAAAAATTTTACATATGTATGTATGTATGTATTTTTAAAGAGAGTGCAAGTGGGGGAGGAGGCAGAGGGAGAGAAAAGGGGAATCTTAAGCAGGCTTCATGCTTAGCACAGAGCCTGACACAGTGCTCAATCTCACAACTGTGAGATCATGACCTGAGCCAACATCAACAGTGGGATGCTTAACTGAACAGCCACCCAGGTGCCCCTGCAAAGCTGCTTCTTATTCAGTTTATCCCTCGTCTGAAAACTGCACCACTCACTTAAGTTTCTCAAGCCAAAAGCATATGAATTTCAGAGGATAAACATTATTTCATTGTAATTTATTAAAAATCATAAAATAGAGTTAGATGCTTTGATAATATCATTTTACCATAAGTAAATAACTTGCCTTGGAGGACAATCTGCATTAAACTTAAACAGCTGGACAATGCAAGGGAAAATTAAGATGAACAAGAACTACAGTAATAACCAACATTGAACATTTACCATGTGCTTAGCACATTGTATTTGTCATCTCATTAATTTGAGTGAGGTGGGTAGCACTGCTCCCATTTTAGAAGTAACAAAATTGAGGCTCAGAGTGGGTAAGTAACTTGATCCAAATTACACAGCACCTGTCTGTTAAGATGTAGATAAATCTGTATCTAACTCCTTATTCTATGGCCTGCCCTCAGAAGATGGTTACATGGTGAGTAACGATGTAGCAGCAGCTATTACAACTATAAAATTAGTGATCTCTCTCTCAAGGGGATGTCTTTTAGATGGCAGTGTGTCTTTTAATAGAGAGAATCATACTTAGGTACAGAGTCTTGAGGTAAGAATATAATAGTTGATTGCATTTGTTAATTTTATAATGTATTAAAACTTACCTTCACCTTCAGGTAAGACTGATTATCCATTTAAGAATGTATAGCTTTGGAGCACCTGGGTGGCTCAGTCGGTTAAGCGTCCAACTCTTGATTTAGGGTCAGGTCATGATCTCATGGTTTGCGAGTTTGAGCCCCACATGGGGATCTACACTGACAACACGGAGCCTGCTTAGGATTCTCTGTCTCCCTCTCTCTGCCCCTTCCCCACTCGCACTTGCTCTCTTTCAAATAAATAAACATAAAAAAAAGAATGTGAGGCTTCTTCTTTCAATAAACTTATTTAATTTAAAACATAATTTAGTAGATAATTAACTCACAGTGGAAGTGTTAATAAGAAGGGGTAAACACTGTGGAAATGGGTGGTGAAACAGACACAACAAAAATCCAAATGGTGGCCTATGTATGACTACAGTTTGAGAAACTCAGGACCATTGTACTTATCTTTTTAGGTAGGCTTAAAAAAATAGTGATACCTCAGGAATGAAAAGTGTAACAGCTGGGGAACATCTCACATTAATACAAGTGTGGTGTCCCATCATTCTCTGTATAGATCACACCACATCTGAGATTATAAACAGGCTCTGGGAAAACAACTTCAATGGAACACTAGCAAACCATGTGTATTCAGTGAAAGGCAACTCCGACCAAGAGAATAACCACATGAAAAGCATGTTATATTCAGGGAATATTGATAAATTCAGGCTCTGTAGCTCACAGTAGAAAAACTCAGAGGATGTAATGGTCTCCATATTAAATGGGTTTCTATTTTATTTAGGGGTTGGGTTCTAACTAAAACTCATAGTAAGAGTCATAATGTGAAAATTACATTATCCTGAAAAATCGTTATGAAAATATTACCCTGGCATGATATACTAATTTCAAGTAGTCCAGCACTATAGTTTTCCTTCCATTCTGATAAATGGCAATTTATTTTCCATCCAGCAGTAGAAAATGTAAGGTAGGTGCCTTGTGTTTAATGGCCATGTTAATGAAAAAGGTTTATTTTTCAATGTGCTATTCCAGTTATATAAGGATCATAGAAACTCAGACAGATAGGGGGAAAGGAGATCTGTTTCCCACTTGATACCCACTCCTGGCATATGTGTGAATAGAATGTCCAGAACTATTTAAAATGTTCTTTCTCCTATGTCTCTCCCCTGCCCCTCTTTATGGTCAAAGAAGAGGAAAGAGTGTACATTGAATATGTGTATGTTGTATGCACTTATAACATGACTCCACTCTACATGAGTGACTTTCGTGTAGAAGATTTATCTGATTCGACAAAGGAGGCAGATCTAGGGCCTTTACCATGGACATTACCAGGTGAAATGGGCTTTCACTGACACAGTAAGCCTTTTGTCCCACAAAACATTCATGTAAAGGTTATGTGGCCGTATATTTTTTATTAGATAATCAATAAATTCCATTATAATACTAATAAATCAATTATCTGAAACAAGTGGACAAAATAAAAATACAATACACCATCTTATTACTTAGTAAGAATACTGAGATCTTCATTTGTCTTACTTAAACATATAGCAGTTAAGCACAAATGAAATGTTTTCTTTACCAGTTTTTAGGCCTTATGTGGCACCATTTATTGCCAAAAATAAACCTCAGTAAATAAATATTATTTTCATGGTTTCCTTGAAATAGGGATATATAGGCCTATTTAGTTTTATAGCATTATCTCTTAACTTCATTGGTTTGTAAAATTCACTCATGAATACAACTCCTGTATTAACCCTTACAGCCTGGAAACTTCTAGAATGTCATACATGTTGGCCCAAGTCAAAACACTTTATAAAATCAGTACTATATCCATAAAGGATTATAAAGCAAAAAGTTATTTTTTTTCCTGTAGTCCATAAGTAGAATGTCATATCTCTCTAAGCAAGAGAAACCCATTAACTTCAGATTGAAATGAAAATACATGATACATGTCCAGACGGAATATTTCCTGTGGTTGGAGCTAACAAGAACCCCTTCATCAAGAAACATTTTTGGAGACTGTAGCACACCTTCCACAGTGACAATGTTTCTTAAAGTATGATTTGAAGATAGCTTACCGATTAACATACTTACCGATATGCTTAATTAAGTTTAAAATATCAAATAAATGAAGAAGTAAAATAGTATAAAATTAATGTAGTATATACCTATATACTTGAGTATATAAATATGCCAATCTGGAAAAGGAAATTTTTCCAGCCTTTCCAGAAGTCAATGCCAAGACCACCAAGTTCTGATTATCCAGCTTTTGGGGTAGGTTGATTTCTGAAGTAAGAAAAATGACTTACTCTGATAAAGACCAAGTCTAACAAATAGCTTTCAATACTGATGAGGCTTCCAAGGTCTTTGGTAATAAGAAGACAGCAATCTTAAGCGTTTCTCAATTCATCTCTTCCTTTCCTTTCCAATCACACTCACACTTAAAATCACTATCCTTCTTCAGACTAACTCTTCCTGAACTACTGTAATATCCTCCTATCTTCACTGCTGATCTATAAACATTCCCCCCATCAAATATATGATTTCCAGGGAAATTTCTGTAAAGCACTATTCCTTATGCCATTCTTTGCCTCAAAACCTTTAACAGTTCCCAGTTGCATTCATAAAAGAAATCCAAATAAATCAGCTTAGCATTAAAGTTCCTTTGTGATCTGAGATCCATCTAATTTGCCAGCTTTATTCACATGTCTATGCACCTCATTATATGGTCACTGGTCCCCTATGTTCCAGACTCTCCCTCCATGTATTTAGTTTATTGCATTCTATTCCTCTGACAGTAACACCCTTCTTTTTAGTTAGGGGATATCTCAAGTTTCTGTAACAAAGGGATGCAAAAAGCACCATAACTCAATCAAGCTACACATTTATTTTTCTCTCACAGAATAGTCTATAGGTAGGTTGGGTATTCCTCAGCAGATATGCTGCTCTGCTCCACGAGAATGTCCAGGGGCTATGATTCTTCCTTTCTTATTTCCCTGCCATCTCCTAGAATATCCTCCTAACATGCTAGGCAGAAGATGAACTGAGAAGGAAGAAATGGAAGAATGTATACCCATTCACTTTAAGGGCAAGATCCCCAAACTGCACATATTATCTCCATTCACATCCCATTGTCAAGGACTTTGTCATATGACCGTACTTCGCTGCCAATGAAGTTGAGAAATGTCGCCTCTAGTTTGGCAGCCACATGCTTTGTTAAAACTTATGGATACACAGGATGTTGGAAGAGGGTTCTATTACTAAAAAAACAAAAGAAAGGGAGTCCAACAACTATACAGTCAACTAATCTTTGACAAAGCAGGAAAGAATATCTAATGGAAAAAAGATAATCTCTTCAACAAATGGTGGAGGCATCACAATTCTGGACTTCAACAAAGCTGTAATCATCAAGACAGTATGGTACTAGCACTAAAACAGGCACATAGATCAATGAAACAGAATAAAGAACCCAGAAATGGACCCACAAACTGTTGGCCAACTGATCTTCAACAAAGCAGGAAAGAATATCCAATGGACGAAAGAAAGTCTCTTCAGCAAACGGTATTGGGAAAATTGGACAGTGACATGCAGAAGAATGAACCTGGACCACTTTCTTGCACCATACACAAAAATAAATTCAAAACGGATGAAAGACTTAAATGTAAGACAGAACCATCAAAATCCTAGAGGAAAAAACAGGCAGAAATTTCTATGACATAGGCTAGAGCAACTTCTTACTAGACATGTCTCCTGAGGCAAGATAAATCAAAGCTAAAATGAACTACTGGGACCTCATCAAGATAATAAGCTTCTGCACAGAGAAAGAAACAATCCACAAAACTAAAAAACAACTAGCATAATGGAAGAAGATATTTTCAAAAGACATGTATGGTAAAGGGTTGTATCCAAAATCTATAAAGAACTTATCAAACTCAACACTCAAAAAACAAATAATTCAGTGAGGAAATGGGCAAAAGACATGAAGAAGACACTTTTCAAAAGAAGACATCCAGATGGCTAACAGACATATGAAAAGATGCTCAACATCACTCATCATAAGGGAAATACAAATTAAAATGACAACCAGATATCATCTCATGCCTGTCAGAATGGCCAAAATTAACACCACAAAAAACAAAAGGTGTTAACAAGGATGCAGGGGAAAGGGGAACCACCTTGTACTGTTGGTGGGAATGCAAACTGGTGCAGCCATTCTTGAGAACACTATGGAGTGTCCTCAAGAAACTAAAACTAAAACTAAAACTAAAACTAAAACTAAAACTAAAACTAAAACTAAAACTATCCTATGACCCAGATTGCACTATTAGGTATTTACCCAAAGGATACAAAAACACAGATTTGAAAGGTATGAGCAACATTATCAACAATAGCCAAACTATGGAGAGGCACCCCCAATGTCCATCGACTGATGAATGGATGAAGAAGATGTAATATATATACACAATGGAATATTACTCAGCCATCAGAAGGAAGAAATCTTGCCATTTGCAATGATGTGGATGGAGCTAGAAAGTATGCTAAACAAAATAAGCCAGAGAAACACTAATACCATATGGTTTCACTTATATGTGGAGTATTTAAGAAACAAAACAGGTGAACTTATGGGAAGTGGAGGGAGGGAAACAAGCTACAAGAGACTCTTAACGATAGAGAACAAACTGAGGGTTAATGGAGGGAGGTGGGTGGGAGATGCACTAGATTCATGATGGGTATTAAGGAGGGCAGATGTTGTGATGAGCACTGGGTGTTTTATGTAAGTGATAAATCACTGAATTCTACTCCTGAAACTAATATTGTACTGTATGCTAACTCAAATTTAAATTAAAAAAATACTTATATATATGTATATATATACATATGTCTGTGTGTATATGTGTGTATATGTGTGTGTGTGTAAATACACACATATATACATATATGCGTATATATACGTATATGTATATGCGTGTGTGGATATACATACACACACATAAACAGAATAGGAATGAGGAGGCTGGCTTCAATATTCATCTCTGCAATATATTTCTTCAGTTTATCTCTCTAGAAATATCCATTCCTCTACAAAGCCAAACTGAGCAATACCTTCTAGTCTGTCTTCTCTGACTTTATCACATCTCCCTATTTTACAGCCTGCAGATGTGATATCAACTCTCCCTCCTCTGAAATTTCATAATTCTTGTATCTATTATGGAATTTGGCACATTTTAGTCATATACATATTAAAGACAGTTTGTCACAAAAGATAAATGTGTGCTACTGATTAATCTTCCTTCATTGTTTTATATCATATACAAAGATTTTTGCAGACATAGCCTGCACCAGCCTCTTTATTCTGAATTTCTAGAAGTGGTACGTGAAGAATAAAGCACTCAATAATGCTGGTAATGATAACATGGCCTTATTCAATACACATACTTTATCCTCATTTATTATAAAAATAATATTTAAAAAAATAACATGTTAAGTTTGCTCTAGAGGAATTATTATTTTTTAGGAACTGTTTAGAAATGAAATTATTATAAGATTTTTAACTAAACAAAGTATATGTCCTAAAATTTTACTGAAAATATTTTTAACAATGATGTTTAAACAAAGCATTTCGGTGCTCTTTGTCCTTTAGTAATGATTTACCAATAACAAGCAAAATCCCTGAATAATATTTATGAACTATGATATATTTTTAATTCCTTTATTTCAGTTTTTGTTTGTTGTTCTTTATCCTCATATTTTATTTTCTTCTTCCATTTGCTATCATCTCAGTTACTTGCAGAGTTTACATCTTCTTGTTTTGACATAATTAGCTTGTAGTTTCAGATAAGCTTAGAACGTGAAACGTTCAGTTCTATTGTGATGAAACATTTTATATCATTTCATGATGTTTTAATACAAACCAAATACCTTTTTAACATTTAGTTATATATCATAGTAAATGATTTAAGTTATAGAATTTCACTGTTAAAGTGTATATATTTTGAATATGGTACACCAAATAATAAAGAATACATGTACCTATTTTTCTTTCAATATTGAACAATAAATTATGAACAGGGAGTCAATTCTTTTGATTAATAACTCCTCTGACCAGTATAATGAATATTTACACATTATTCCATGTTGATAGAGCACTTAAAATGCCTGAAACAATAACTATGTTCATGCCAAATTTAGAGAAATTCGATGTAAAAAAGTCTTTCGAATGTGAGCATAATATATATGAAGTATATGATAAATTCCCTTTACCAAAAACACAGAAAGATTATAACAACTCCCAATTAAAAATTATTTTAAACAGAAACTCAAGTCTGTCAGTAATTTGAAGTCTAAATGCATATAATAGCCAAAGGGAATAGTAGGAAAGGTTGTTCCCAGGGTTAGTTATAAACAAGGAAATACTTTATATAAACATCTATGTAATCTCCAATGAAACATATTATTTTGAAATTACGTTAAAACAGAACTCAAAATACATGCACTTAGAAGACTAAATCGTTGATACATTTAATCAATATGCTTTAAAAGGGCATAAGGCCATGGTTAATACTGAATATATATATTTTTAATATTATTACTTTGTCCTTTGTGTACAGTTACAAAAATCCACTCAGGGAAACTTTATCTTAAAATATAACTGCTGATTTTATTGGAAAACCTATAATAATACCTATGATAAATCTTTACATAATTATTTTGAGCTGCAAACACAATTAATAAATCATGTTTGAAGTGCACTGACCATAATCAGTATATTCTGGAACAAGTCCAGAGGGTCATTAATCAAAACATGCGGCAAGGAAAGTGAGAGCCGCAGCCTGAACAGTTAGGTAAACACAGAGTGAAGCTAATAAAAACCTATCTTGCTTTAAAACCACCACTGTGTTTACTTTTGCAACTAAGATAAACATTATGATAAAATTAAAACTTGTCTAAAAAAAAATGAGGTTTGCTCACAATGACCAAAGTAAATATATAGCAATCGCACATTCAGTTTATGTCTCTAATTTGACACTAAGGAACTTTTAAAGTTCATTTACCAAAATTCTTCAAGAACTAGAAATTTGAATCTGATGAATTATATTCGCAAGAAAAATCAAACACACACACATACACACACACACAAACTTCAGATACACTGAGGTTTATACTAGAAAAAACAGCAATAAGTTCTCAGGAATTGTTAAGAGTTAAGATACAAACATGAAAGCAGATCCTTTCTGAAAAAGTAACATGGCCAACTACTATATTTTAATTGGCAGATGGAAATGATCAAACGGTAACAAAAAATAAGTAAATAACTTGAGTAAGTGGAAAATTAAATCTTAAATGATTAATAATATAAGATAGAATACAAATGCATATATATGCATCTGAAATTAATCAAAGTGTTTTTAAAACATGGAACATGGTCTTCCAATTGTATTATTTTCCTCCAACATTATCTTCTTGATTGCCAAATGAAGGAGGAAAATTTGCTAGGCTAACACATAGACAGTTATGGGTAATCCTCAATTCCATAAGAGTTACGAGAAAAGCAAACACTGCAGGTTTGAAAAGTGCATAAACACAGTTTCCTTGCCAGGAATAGATTTCCAAGATTTAGCTGAAAACCCAGGGATAATAGTGCTTTAAAAATAATGGTGCATCATATTCCTAGAGTATCCAACCTAGATAGTATTTTCATAAACACGATCTCATGTGACCTTGATATTCATATTGAAAGGCAAGCAGGAGGTCTTATTAACCCAATCTTTGCTCTCACGGAGCTTAGTTTTATTTCTACTGTGTTATTGTAGAAATTTTGAACAAGCAGTTAAATCTCACTGAAACTCATCCTAATTTAACTTTTCATAAATACGGTTATAAATAGAGCCCTAATTCAGAGTTGTTGTGAGAATTAAGTTGATGGAATTTAAGTGTTTAACTCATCACCTGGTATATAGTAATCAGATACATATTAGTTATTATTTTTGAGCAGGAAAATAAAGTAGCTTAAAGGAATTTTCTTTGGAATAAGTTGATTCTAGATTCAAAATCAAATTTTGGGGGCAAGTTATCTAATCTGTCTAGGTCTGAGCTTCCTGATCTATGAAATGGGCATAGTTAAATGAGATAATGCATATGAAGAATTTAGTTCAGGACCTAGGACATCATAAATATTCAATTAATATTAAATATCATTATTATGTATGGATTGATCTAATAACTTATGCAAATACAAATGTCATTAACAAAAATTAAAGGGCAAATGATTGGCTGTGAAAAACAAAGATTAATATATTTAGATATAAGAAGTTCTCATAAAACAATCGGAGACAAAGACCTCCACTGAAAATCAGCTTAGGTTACGAACACATAGTAGACAAAGGATAAAATGCGAATAATTGGTAAATACCAGAAAAACTCCAGACTTCTCTAACAGTTAAATACAAAAATTAAGCAATGAGGTAGTCATCATTGATTAAATAATTAAAATGATCTGGCAATGATCAGAATGAACTGGAGAACAAAAGGCAAACACTGCTTGTGAGGGTACAGACTGTTAAAGCCTTCTGGAGGAATTCTGGCAAAACATAACAAAAGGACTAACAAGTACATATGCCCTCTGACCTAGTAACTTCACTTTTGGGAATTCACTCTAAAAAAATAATCAGTCCTATGTGCAAATTTATGTACAAGTATATATGGAACTTTTTGTAATAACACAAATGTGGATAAGGCCTAAATGTACAGTATGGGAATTGGTTAAAGAAATTATGGTACATTTATGCAATGGAATACTAGAAATATAAAATGATGTGGAAGCAATGTATTTACTAAAGAGGAAAATGTTTATAGTTAAATTTAAAAATAGCAGGCTACATCATAAATGGTAGGAGCCTTGTTTTGCAAATAAAGTACAGAAGAGACCTGCAAATACAGAGCATCATGGTATTACTGAAAAATAAATGGATTCCTTTAGTCAGTAAGTGGATAAACTGTGGCACATCCAGACAATGTAATATTATTCAATGCTAGAAATAAATCAGCTATCGAGTCATGAAAACACATAGAGGCACCTTAAATGCATACTGTGAAGTGAAAGAAACCAATCTGAAAAGGCTACATACCGTCTGATTCCAACTATATTATATTCTAGAAAAAGCAAAACTATGAGGAAGGAAAGATGAACTGGTGAAGTACATAGGATTTTTAAGGTAGTGAAACTACTAAGTACTACAATAGTGTATACTTGTAATTATATATATATATATATATATATATATATATATATATATATACATACATACATATGTCCAAATCTTATAGAATGTATAACAAACAGCAAGAAAGATCTCTAATGCAAACTACGGACTCTGAGTGAGAAAGGTGTGTCAGTGTAAGTTTATCAGTTTAACAAATGTATCGCTCTGTTGGGGGATGTTGATGGTGGAGGAGACTGTACATGTGTGGGGACCAGGGATACACAGGAACTCTTTGTACTTCCTGCTCAATTTTGCTGTGAACTTAAAAATACTCCTAAAAAAAAGTTTATTCATAAATAAATGGATCAACACTGGGCTCTTCCCCTCCTTACTATTAGGTTTTATTATTTTTTAATAACCCATGACACTGACAAGAAACATAGAAAGAAATGTATCAGAAGGCAAACAAGTAAGTTTCTTCAAAACTCCACCATAAGAAGAATCTCACTTATAGTAAATATTTGATTTCAAACTCTATTTGACCGCAACTAGGTCACTATGCAGAACTGGGCTCTCTAGGACCCTGAAAAGCTTTGAAAGACATAACTTCACTTTAGTAAGTAGGGAAGACTGACGTATGCAATCATTACTCTAAACAAAAGTGTATGTATTGTGCAATTTCATCCAGGATGATGCTGTAAGATTCTACAATTAAAAAGGAAAGAACTGAGCTTTCCTGGGTCCAGAAAGACCATGTGTTAGACGAACTATCTCAGTGGTGGCTGTGTTAGTACCTAAACCCACTCAACGAGGTATGAAAATACTGTGCTAAAATATGCTGCTTCTTTTGCTGGTCCCTGTAGCTATGTAGACTTTAATAAGATTGTATAACCTTGGCCAATTAAACTATAAACTTAATCTGAAGAGGGTGTTTGCTGATCTACCACCTACCACTAATCTAAATTATTACAGCTACACAATTACTTAGTGGGACCACTACAGGTTGATTCAGAACACACAGTTAAAATTTTTCACTACAGTCCAAGGAGCAACATCTGTGAAAAGTTATAATTTAGTAATATTTTTAAGGTTGTTTGGAACATGTTAGAACCCTTTGTTTTCAGAAGATACTCATCACATAGAAGCCTAAAGCATATCTGACCCTTGCATGACATGTGTGAACCTATATATTTTTACTTGTCAGCATGCAGAAACAAAGACTATATAAAAGTATCTAAGGACTACACAAATATTTATTTGTATTTTTGGACCAAATTATTTTAATGCTTTTACCCTGCAGGTGAGATAATGTTGAACTGCTCCTTTTACGGATATAAAAATGTGTTCTAATCACTAGAAATCTCTTAGAAAATGATCCTGCTGCTCCCAGCAGGTCCATATGTTGGACAAGCAGTATGTTTCCAAGGTAGGAGGATTGTGGGGAGGGCAGAAGAAAGTCCCACATATGCACCAATTTTCCTGTGAAGTCCCCCACTATTTTTTTCTTGAGATACACTCAATGGCTAACATTCTATAATTATGGTTTAAGGTTCTTATATTTCTAAAATCATTGATTTGGGGGAATTTTGAGAGTTCATAACCCAAACTAGGGCCCTGCAAAATATTATTCCTTGGACTGTTAACTGTTGCTAAACCATTTTGGGGAGGGGAGAGGCAGATTGCATGAGGGTGCTATGCTTAAGTACATTTCAAAGGTGACTACAACATCAAATGAATTATTTACTATGGGTTTCTCAGAGCCTTTAAAAATTGTATCTCCAAGTTCTATGGGTTGGATCACATGGAAGTGTGGAAGCTGTGGCAGACAGCCGTTTAAAAACTTATTTGAATCTGGAACCTCTTATAGATTACCTGTTAAGATCTCCTTTAGATATTCTACAGAATGAAGTCTGTTAATGTTACTGTAAAGAATAAATTATGGACTCATCATCAACTAAATTCAATACACATCTTGAATTTCTTCCCACCAAATCTCAGAGATAGAGGCTTTTTGTTCTATCTGATCCATACATTTAGCTCTTGTGACCACAGGGACTAATATTTTTTTTCTAGTTAAGGACCGCTTAAAGAGTTCAAAGTTAATTTAGCAGTTGCTTCCAATAAGAACAATAAGAACTTTTTATTCCAGTTCTGGTATTGTTACCAGAAGGTCTGTACGGTGTATCCTTGTGTTTGATGCCTTGTCTAGATCTCCAGCATAATCCTCACTTGGTTGCATATGGCTCTGGTTCTTCCTGGTCACCTCTCCTTAGGGTTAGAGCCTTGATTCTTAGGCAAAGTTTTCATTTCTAGGTCCCTTGTTCAGATTATAACTTCATTATCTTTTAAAACCAGTTTGCTTTCAAGAAAGAAAATCTACAGAGTTAAGAAAGAGAACACCTAGAAAAAGGTTAAGCAGAATTGGGGAAAAAAGAGGTTGAAACAGCTCAAGATGTGACAAGCATTAAAGTATGAATTAAATAATCTAATCTGACAATTTTGTTTGTTGATTGATTTAATTCACTTGTTGCTAATTTCAGTAAGACTGATACACTGACTCAATGTTGCCAAATAAGTAAATAATGAATGAAATACTTAATCAATTTGTTAAGGTCATCCCACAAGTCTACCTGGTCATCAGTGACTTCAAGGCATACCAACAGAATGCTATTAAAAGACTTTAATTACATTCACTCTTTTAGGATGTTGGAAGAATTAAGAGCTCCTAAATTTTAAAGAATTTTAAATGAAACATTCTTCCTTGTTTATTATGTTGTATTATAAAGCATGACCTCATTAAAAATTTAAGCTCAGTACCTAATAAAGCCTGAACATGGTGACATTTCATTTTAGATACATATCGTGCCCTTATATATTTATAGAGTAATTTCACAATATTTTTGTTTACACTATTTTACCTGATATTAATAAAGTATATAAATATGAAAGTAATTTTATAATTTCTGTGGTCTTTTACAGCTGGTTCATTTTAATACACAGGATTAAAAAGTCACACCAAGCAACTCTATAAATCACAATTTCAACTGATGTAAGATAGTAAATAGCAAGGAATGTACAGCATATGGTTATGTTGAATAATAACTCTTAAGTGTTGATGCTAGTTGACAGAACAGGATGAATGTACCCCAAGAATAATCATATTGTGTGGATTAGTCACACTAAAATTTTTTTAATGAATATTTATCAATATATAACACATTCAAGGATTTCAGAGTTTTACTAGAAGTAGGAACTCTTCAAAGATCTAAAAATATTCCTGAAAAAAAGTATTAATATTTACCATAAAAAGGCAAAATAGCAGTACAATCCTGCACCTCAGTCAGGACTGCTAACACATGCCAATTTAAGCTATTATCCCTGGGAGCACTCTACATAAGTTTCGGTATGTTTTCAATTTTCTAGTTTCCTGTGTTTCAAGAGAATGAAAGTTGTTATTGGGAATCCAAAATTGTACAACATTAAGCAGTTTGAAAGTAGCGTTAAAAAAGAAGAAAAAGAAATTAAGTACAATAGCTTTAGATAATTTTAAGTGATCATATCTAAGAAGATGTAATAAGGATGAAAATATCAGAGTTTTCTAGTCGATATGGTACTTTATAACTCTTACGAGCATGAGTTTAAAACCAGTATTGAAAAGTAGGGAAAACAGAAGAAAAGTCTCCTGTGATATGAGAAACAAAAATGCTAATATGTATACAAGGAAAGGATGAATTTTTATTAAGAAGCTCACAGCCAGCTTGGTGTGGCCTCTGAGCAGTCCTGTCTCATCACACTTCCTCCCTTCTGGCTCCCTCCACGCCATCGCTTATGCACTACACCTGGGTCATGCTCACAGGCTGTTACCTCTGGATTTTAAGCACTCTGCTCTCTACTCTACCATTGCATTCCTCTTTATCCTTCAGATTACAGCTCAAATGATTCCTCAAGCCACAAGCTCCCCTTGCCATGTTTCCCCTAAATCCTGAAATACTTCAAAAGTTTGCAATTATATATTGATTTAATGATATAATTAACGCTTGTCTTCTCTCATACAGACTAAGCTTTATGAGATCAGGGCCTCTCTCAGTAGTATGTCCCTAGTGCTCTGTAAAATGAAGGAAGGGTGAATGAATGAATGAATGAATGAGTGAGTGTATGAATGAGGCAAAACAACAGAATTCTTTTCTTCTCAACAAACAGTATCTACTGTGTATTTCTATTGTCAATGTAAAATCATGTAATAGTCATACAATGAATATAAACCACTCAGAGGCTACCGCAGAGAATACAGAGGAGATAAAATTGGGAGGGACTTACAAAAACAACTGAAAGCCAGCATATTCTTAGCACTGAAAACAAGTAATGAAGTCAAACTTCCCAGGTAAATTTAATGCTATATAATGGTTAAAATGCTATGGTAATGTAAACTATGAACTCAAACTTTCTGTGCAATTTTTCTTCACTGAGAAGTATAAAAAATTATACAATACATTCATACTCAGTTTAACTTTTTTCTAATTAAACATGGCTAAGAATACAAAGAAAAACAATATGGTAGAATAACTTTGTTTACATATAAAATTCATTAACTATTCAGAATTTTGAAAACTTTTGATACTGGTCATCTAGGAGTTACCTCTATTGAATGTCCGTAGAACATACACTTAAGGAGATGTACAACCAAATATTTCATGTACTTTTACCATGTAGTACAGGTTTATAAGCAGGCAATACTTATGTTAGCAGAGTGAAGTGCAAGAAAACACCATTGGTCAAACAACTGCATTACCTATAGTGACTGGTTGATGCAGAACCAACAGTTTAATTTAGTAACAATAACAGTAACAGTAATAGGATGGTAATAATAATTAAACTGGTTTTATGGCTAAATTTAGCAATTGGAATTACTCATGCATGAAAAGACAGTCTCTCACTCTTTTATGAAAAATGGAGAATGTGTTATTCAATGATCCACAAAATAATTGTTTAAAATCACTCACTGTGTGACCTTGGATCCGTTACTTAAATTTTCTGTACCTCTGTGCAACAGAGTTTTTGCATTATGTGAGAGAATTTGGTTAATGATTCCATAGTACATAGCTCCCACTTGACACGGTATTATTATTTTTTAGAGTAAACTCAAGGACTTAGAAAATTACATTTGTCTTGGGTTACAAAATATTTTGAAGATATTGGGAGTGACACATTTTTTTTTAGAACTTTCAAAACATACCACAATATTTAATTATAAAAGCTGTGACCATTACAAATGCCATTATAGTTTACTATTTTTTAATAGTTGGTATTTTCTTATATGGCTAAATAATTATTTTCACATAAGGATGGATTTTTACTTTGATACAGCGATAACATTAGATAATCTGTTAAGAAATTATCTTCATTATAGGTTTTACATTTATTGACAAATTAATATGCTAACTTTTCCTGTGTGAAAGTTATCTAGCTGTTCACTAATCATGCTGCTATTCACTCATTAAATGGTGTTTTAGAGCCCAGACACTGAGAAGTCACCTTTGCTTTGCCTGGTTCTTTATACCCGTCTGAAGAAAAACCTGCTGTGTTTCTATCTAGAAAGGAGCGAAGAGAGGGTCAGAATGAAGAAATTGAACAGACTTGAGTCATCTTTATGTGGTTTCACTATTTAGTATTATCTTATTCCTGAAATTTTATTAACACATACACACACACACACACACACACACACATATATATATATATATATATATATATATATATATATATATATTTTTTTTTTTTTTTTTTTTTTTTTTTTTAAATCAAAAGCAAATAGGGTGCCTGGGTGGCTCAGTCAGTTAAGTGTCTGACTTTGGCTCAGGTCATGATCTCATGGTTTGTGAGTTCAAGCCCCACATCAGGCTCTGTGCTTACAGCTCAGAGCCTGGAGCCTGCTTCGGATTGTGTCTCCCTCTCTCTCTGCCCCTACCTTTGCAGTCTCTCTCTCAAAAATAAATAAACATTTAAAATTAAAAAAAAAAAAGCAAATATATGAGGCTTGACTTCACTTTTCCATCTTTAGTATAACATAAACAGTATACTTTAATATTATCTTGTAGAAGATGGTAAACATTTCCATAGTACCTCTCACTCACATTTTCTGATAAAAACTGTATTGTGTATTTTACTGTTTAGTATTTTTATTGGTACAAATAACTTTACTACAAAGTCTTCTTTTGTAGACTTCTGTAGACTTATTATGTATTTAATATTCATAATGTGCCCATAAATTTTAAAAGTTTATTTACCAATTGATTTACTTCTCTCAGTTGAAAAATAATGCAATTGGTATCAAACACAGCTAAATTACAATTTCATAACTTTCTAAACACCTTTTTCTCTGACAACTTCACATGTACATTAGTTAATGCAGGTGTGGGTATTTACTACTGAGGGCTGAAAAGAAAGTGGCCCCTAATTCTAAACTTCTTGTGTCCTAAACCCTCTTTGAAAAATTCTGGGGCCTTTACTCCTTTCAAATATTCCCACTGGGCATGTTCCACATTTATTCCTTGACTTCCCTTGGTTTCTCCTGGTCTGCATTTCAAAAACAAAGTGGAGGAAGGGATGATCATAGGTACTTCGACTTAATTTAAAATTTTATTATGTCTACTGGAGTTTATGCAAGTCATTTCCTCTTTCTGGAACTTAGTTTTCTATTTGCAAAATGAAAGGATCAAACCAGATGATCTGTAAACTTTCCCACTATCTATAATTTTATTATGCTTTTAACTATGCACTACTTTCGAAACATAAATATGAGTTAGCAATAAATTATTTACACATTTATTAGGTATTAGCAATTAAAATTCATGAAAAAAGGGGGGCACCTGGGTGACTCATGGTTCATGAGTTGAAGCCCCGTGTCGGGCTCTGTGCTGACAGCTCAGAGCCCAGAGCCTGCTTCGGATTCTGTCTCTCTCCCTCTTTCTGCCTCACCCTGCTTGAGCTCTGTCTCTCTATCTCTCAAAAATGAATACACATTAAAAAAAAATTTTTAAATTCATGAAAAAAGTAAGGTTAAAAAATGCAGGATGTTGATGAATGAGAAAATTATTTTTTTTAATTTTTTTTTTAACCTGTATTTATTTTTGAGACAGAGAGAGACAGAGCATGAACAGGGGAGGGGCAGAGAGAGAGGGAGACACAGAATTGGAAGCCATCAGCCCAGAGCCCGACGCAGGGCTTGAACTCATGGACCGCAAGATCGTGACCTGAGCTGAAGTCGGACGCTTCACCGACTGAGCCACCCAGGCACCCCAAGAAAATTATTTTTTAAATTGATGTATTTATAAGTATTTCACATTATAAAATTTTTACTGTATTTCTAAATACCATGGGTTACTCTGTACTCTTAAAAAAACTAAATACTAATGTATGCTAATCTGTGTATATACTAATCTATACTAATACTAATCCATAACACAAAATCATGATAACTTTTAAATTTATTTAAGCATTTATTGTGATATTGTCATTGGTATAGTGGCAAGGTATGAGAGAAGAGAGAGATACAAAATATATAAGAATTGTGATAAATTTTTTATATGTGACCTCTCATTTACATCTTACACAAACCCTACAAGGTAGATATTAATTTACCCTTCTTACAGATGAAAACAACTCAGACACAGACTTATATAATTATTTTTCCAGAGCAGCACAACCAATATTTTGTTGCAAAGCCCATGCTTGGTTCACTGCCTGAAGGGGCTTATAATCTACTGAGAAACAGGAATATACACAATTAATCTTGTGACTGCAAGGACAGAGTGAGGGGATAACACCAGCCTTAAGGTTCTAGATTGGAATCTTTAGAATTATACTCAAAATTTTTAAGTTATATCCTAAGTGGGAGTGGTTTTAGGGCATTTTATGTGAAATCTGAGATCTACATTTGATCTGTGTTAGAGAGGTATGTTTAGAACTAATGGATGGGGTCTCTAATCCCATTTCACCAGCATGGCAATATTAGAAAGTCAGAATATGTTACTTGGGTATCATATTTAAGTTGTGTTCATGGTTAAAAAGTATAATAACCTAGCTCCTTATGAGTGAATAAGACAGCATTATGAAGTGGTAATTTTAACTTAGGTAGTAGTTTTAATTTAAAAACATAAAATAAGGGTTAATCATCACTATTTGAGAATGAGTTATTTTAAGTTTTCTTTACAGTTAATAGCTTGTTTTTTGTTTTGTTTTGTTTCATTGAAGCTTTCTACTGTTTTTGATTTAAAAAAAGGGAAAGAACGAGCACTTGAAACTTTAAGAGCCATAAAATTTGTCTTCTGTATTCAAAATGGAAGAAAAACCCAAATGTATAAAAAAATAAAATTAAATAACAAAATATACACTTTTTCTCTCTGCTTTACTTGGGCAGAGCAAGAGGAATTGTAGAGCAGGGTATCAACCACTCAACACATGATTGATAAGTGTTACACTAAATTTTCTTCAATCTTTAAAATTCTTCCTGACATCTAACATATGTTTTCCATTTCTTCTTAGGACCAGTTGAGCCTTAAGGTCCAAAGTAATAAAATTAGCAGACAATTCAAAGAAGCTGATATGGTTTTATATCAACTTTTAAAGTAGTGAAAATATACAAAATAAGTACTAACATGATTATCAAAATATAGAAAAGGAAAACATGAATTGCATATAATTGGTAGAAGCAAACACAATGCCTTTATTAAAAATCCTAAATAACATATTTAGTCTTGATTCAGATCTAAACTTCTTTCATCTCTGTACCATGTGTACTGGAAACCTGTTCAAGCAATATCATGTAATCAGAAAATGTTAGTAACCTCAAAACCTTGTATATGCTTCACACGCAGAATGAAAAGAACTAAGGTGCAGCTCTCTAACATAAAACCAGTACATTTCATTCTTCCCCCAGACCCTGAAATCTTCATCAGACAAAAAACTGAACCAAAAGTTCCATGAAGACAGAGGCTGTCTGTTTTCTACTCTCCTGAATCCCCAACATCTAGTTTCTGTCTAGCACAAAACTGATACTCATTGCTCATTTGCCTACAGCGTGACTGAATGAAGTACAGAGCTTGAATACTTCAAACTGCTTGTAATTTTATTTTTTCCTATAATTATCTATAGGAATAGTCTGGCTACTCTAATATTTGCAAATTGGAAATATTTTTGGTTCGTTATTTAAAAGAGATAATACATGGGTGGCTCAGTTGCTTAAGCGTCTGATTCTTTGATTTCAGCTTAGGCGGTGATCTCACAGTTGTGAAATCAAGTCCCACATTGGGCTCCACATTGACTGTGGAGCCTGCTTAAGATTCTCTCTCCCTCTCCTTCTGCCCCCTCCCCGGCCCATGCTCTCTCTCTCTCTCTCAAAATAATAATAATAATAATAATAATAATAATAATAATAATAATGATAAATAAAAGAGATAATACAATACCTTTGAATTCTATGAAGCCAGAGGTTTATGAGCTAATGAATAAATTCAGAAGCTGAGTACAAACCAGTAAGAGTTTAATGTACACTGGGTTTTTGTATGTATTGTCTGGAGACATAAGGGTATAAAGACCTAATGCATTTTCAATACCAGTAAATCAGGCCAATGGTGGAGAGAATAAAAACCCAATGATAAATAGACAAACAAAACAATTTCACTCTTAACTGTACAATGCTTACTTTTATACCATAAACTCAAAAACTCCCTTCTGTCAGGCTGTCAGTTTCCTGAAGGCTTGGACTGTGTCTGTCTTGGCATCCTCAATGTCTACAACAAAACTCTAAAACGTTTTGCTCTCAGGAACAAAAACTTTTATACTTTTAAAAGTGTAGGGGCGCCTGGGTGGCGCAGTCGGTTGGGCGTCCGACTTCGGCCAGGTCACGATCTCGCGGTCCGTGGGTTCGAGCCCCGCGTCAGGCTCTGGGCTGATGGCTCAGAGCCTGGAGCCTGTTTCTGATTCTGTGTCTCCCTCTCTCTCTGCCCCTCCCCCGTTCATGCTCTGTCTCTCTCTGTCCCAAAAATAAATAAACGTTGAAAAAAAAATTAAAAAAAAAAAAAACTTTTTCACTTTTGAAAGTTCTTGAGAATCTCAAGAGCTTTTGTTTATATGTATTATATTTATCATACTCAAAATTAAAAACCTGGGACATTTTTAAATCTTTATTAATTCATTAAAAAAAATAAACTTAGTATATGTCAACATGAATATGATATTCTTTATGAAAGATCATTATATTTCAACAAAAAATCTTGTGAGGGCTATGTTTATACTTTGTAAATCTGTTTCATGGCTGGCCTGAATGAAAAGAGTTGGATTCTCATAAGCTTCCACATTTAATCAGATGTGACATGTTATTCTAAGTGAAATATATGAAGAGACTGGCTTCACACAGGTATGGAACTGAAGAAGAGATGAGCTTGGGGACTGTCCTAGGGGGTCATCATTCCACACTGTGAAACCACTGATCTGTAATATCATTTGTCATATGGCTATTGTTCATTAACTATTTGCTAAATTAATAAAAAGTTTAGGGAAAAAGAAATAAACTCTCAGGGCATAGAGATAGATAGAGATAGAGATAGAGATAGATACACAAATGATTGGTACATTCATTTAGGATTCAACTGATAATTATTCTTTATAAATGCTATTTTGGTGAAATAAAATGTTAATTATCCCAACTCCTCAATTCACTACAACTAAATTGGGATGCATATCAAAAGAGGGTATCTGAATGAAAGAGTGAAAATCTGTAAAATTAAAGCATGTAATCAAAATTTTAATAGAGAGATAGAGATGACTAGGAAGAGACATTTCGCTTGAAAAAATTCCAAGCATAACCAAATCAGGTAGCTAATTCAAATGCTATATGAGTCTGCTGAAAGCAGTAAATCAGATTGAAACACTACTGAACACAAGCTGGATTCTAATATTTGTAGTGTCTACATGCCATTTCTAATTAATCTATAAAAACCACAAGAAAAAACATTTTGATTATATTTTTAGTACTTCTGCTTTCAATATTAATAAGAATTAACCAAATACCAGAGAAAAGACATTGATTTGAACATTTTACAATTTCCAAAATCACAACTTTTGTTGTTTAAAAACAACCTTGAGTAAATTCAGAGTTTTAAGTAAATAAAATTCTTGAGATCAGGTATTAGATTTTTAAAATAATATCTCATCATGTGGCAATAAATAAATAAATAAATAAATAAATAAATAAAATTACTTACTTTTCCTTTTCTTGAGGCTGAGTCACCTGAGAAGCCATTTTAGGTTCTGTTCCAAGATTTTTTTGCATCCGCTGCCTCCTCTTTCTACTTGGTGCAATATCAGTGACATCAGGACTTGAAATGATGGAATCATCTCTAGAAGTAGCTAAAATAAAATGATATGAAAATGTGACCCAATGAAATTATGCATATAATTTGTAAGAACTTGCTGCTTTAGCACTGATATGAAGTGGCACAATTAAAATATGGCACAACTCCTTTTTTTGTTTTAATTCATGAAGATTTGGTAAAGCGAACCAGCTAGATTGTAATACTTTAATATAAAACATAAAGTTTACTGTATACATGGAATAACTTGATCAAAACGCTCTCTGCCTATCTTGCACAACAACCTTCCCAAATACATGATAGGCAGTTTGATCTCTCAGTGCTAGAATTAGATAGAAGTGCCTTAGAGGCACCTCTAAAAGGCGTCTGGGGGGAAAACACTGCTATAGGAATAGGATAAATCAAATTGATAGTAAACAGTAATTATGAACAGGAATGGGGACTTTTGCTAGTGATCCAGAGATAATTTCATACTCTTCAGCCAACCGTGGGGAATAAGCACAAGAGAAATGTAAGAAAACTCAAACAAATGTCTCTACTGAAGCTAACCCATTAAACTACCCCTAAAAGTACTTATACACCTGAAACAGAAGAAAAGAAACATGTTTGATTTATATTCCTTATTCTCTATAAACAACTTAGTTCCAAAGAGCTTTAGGGACGTTCAGAATTCTTTCATCTAATATAGTATACTCCATTCTAATACATATTTATATAAAAGAGCCCCTTTGCCATTGGTAAATAATGAACAATATCAACATAATTTAGACTTTGGGTATCTTGCTGCTTCATAGGATTTTTTTCTAGCATGTTGACATTTTATAGTGATCAGAAGCAAGTTTTCACCCCAATTAAAGAGAAAGTCTTAACAACGTGTAAAGTCCTAAAAAAGTGCAAATGAGCGGCTAAAAATCCTGTACAGGTCAATTCCTTTAGTATACATAGGGGCTAGTTTAGTGGATTCAAGAACCCTACACTTTACAACAGTTAAGCTTTCTGTTCAAGAAAGAAGCTGTGAACATGTTTCTCCCTGTAGCTTGAATCAGATGTTCAATTTTGATGAAAAGTACTGGAATCAAATGCACTCAGTAACTGCCATCTCCTTGATTTGAGGGGAAATGTGATGCAAATGGTTAGTTGACTGTGATGTTAGGTGAAAATGTTGGCAGAGAGTTAGTGGAGTTAATATTTTCATTAGGTTTGTAACCAAAGAACTAACAACAACAATGTAAAGCTGCATAGATTTTGAGTGGTATGCCCAAAATTAATTTCCCCCATAAGCTCATTTTCAGTGCACAATTCTGCAGAATGAGTGGTTTATCAGGCACACATGTATCACATTCTAGAAGAAAAGTCTGTATTTTGAGTTCTCACTTGGTGTACCCCATGCTTCTCTGGGTGGCCTGAAATTACTTGAATGTTGTTGACCACTCTCTTGAAAGTGTTTTTTTTTTATTTGTGTTCTTAAAATGCCTACTATTTTTCAGAACGTATCAGTAGACACTTCGCTAGAACTTAATATTGTTACCTTCATCTTACTTATAAAGAAACCACAGCTTTAGAGAGCTTAAGTAACTTGACCTCACACAGCCTTTGAGTTGATATTTTATCACATAACAACTAAAACATATTCCTCCCTAATGGATAAAGTATTCCTTGATAAATATTAACTGAATAACAATCTGAAGCTGTGTAAGTTATTACGGCACAGAATTTCCACTAGGTTTCTTATACTTTATTTTCCTAATCCCTACAAATGAGTTAGAGAAGAGTAGACAACAAAGGGAGTTTCTCTGAACACAAGCTGAATAACTTCCTTAATTTATTAGGCTATGAGAGGACTATGGAAGATACCTGGTTTCCTGATTCCTTTCCCAGTTTGCTCTCACCTAGGAATTACTCAAGTCACATAAGCAATAAACAAAGTACAGACTTGTCTATAAACAAATCTAGTAAGAGTATCAGAGTTATTTCAATTGTTGATAGACTTGAAAAATGAAAAAAAAAATTGCATTTAATGACATGTTGGACATCCAGAAGGTAATAATATTAAATTTGTTTAAATTAAAATGTTAAGGTAAAATTAAAAAAAAAATTACCAAGAAGTTCGGATATTCAAATCAAAACTGCCAATAATGACTTAACACATTGGTACCAAAGAGGATGTTTTACATGCAATATGGTTACACTATGTTATAAGCTTTAGGATTTACTTTAAAATACAATGCGTATTAAATGCGGGTTGTTAGGGTGAGCTATAACCCTGGTGCTGCTAGCATCTACTGAAAGATGCACAGCTCAGGAGCAGATTGTTGGGATTCAAAACCCATACACTTGAGGGAGCTACTAGAGGCACTTTTGTTATTTGTATATAAATGAGTAATAGTTTATTAATTAATATACTGAATGACAAAAATGTGTATCACTTGGTGAACACAAGGCACGAAAACAAGCAAGAGGAATATTGCATATAGGCTCTCATGAGTGAAATTAAATGTATTCCAGATACACAAATAGACTAAAATATTTTAGAGGTACTCTCCACTACTTTATGAAGAGAGTATAATCCACTGAGGTCTGTTTAATCTTGGAGATGATACTCTCTGCCAAATTTTTAAGTGGTTCTGGGTCCACTTGTGAACTCTGGACAATTGTGGTCACCTGATACCAGAAAGAATCATCACTCTTGCCTCAGGAATCACTGTATTTGCCAAAAGTAATCTTCTTATATGAGAGTGTGACTGAGACCCCTAAAAAGACAGATAGCTGGAATTTCTTGAAGTTTATATAACCGGTTCATAAATTATTTTGTGCTTACTTGTTAGTAAATATTGAGAATTGCATGTGTGTTGGGGGGAACTTAATCTGATAATTTACTATTATCCTCATACTTCAATCTTCTTAATATCTTTCATTATTTACCACAAAGAACCTAAAAGTTGTGTATAACCAAGTGTTTCTGGTCAGTTCACCGCACCATTTTTTTTCCTTTTTCTTGAAAATTACAGGGTAGCCTATGTATAATGTGGTCATGAGGGAAAAGGGCTAGCATGTAAGTTAATTACTATTTAAACTCTTTTGGTTTTGTTTTTTTACTATGGGAAACAGTTTTCTTTCAGTTTATTCTACACATGTAATAGAAAACTGTATTAGAATAGATTTTCTTAATTCATATATTCCTTTAAAATAAAGTTTTGGTTGGGGCACCTGGGTGGCTCGGTCGGTTAAATGTCCGACTTTGGCTCAGGTCATGATTTCACGGTTGATGGCTTCAAGCCTCGTGTCGGGCTCTGTGCTGACTGCTCAGAGCCTGGAGCCTGCTTCAGATTCTGTCTCCATCTCTCTGCCTCTCCCCTGCTTGTGCTCTGTCTCTCTGTCTCTCTCACATATAAAAAAATAAATAAGAAATAAATAAAATAAAAAATAGTAAAATAAAATAAAGTTCTGGTAATGTTTACATAGTCTTTAATGAAAGGGAAAGGTTCCATTCTATTCTTTCCTCTCCATCAATGCCAGAAACCAGAAAGAAGAGGCACAAGTTCCACACCTGGTACCTAAGTGTTAATTTTTTTTTAATGTTTATTTATTTTTTAACGAGAGAGAGAGAGACAGAGTGCAAGTGGGGGAGGGGCAGAGACAGAGAGAGACACAATCTGAAGCAGGCTCCAGGCTCTGAGCTGGCACAGAGCCTGATGCGGGGCTTGAACCCAGAGACTACAATATCATAATCTGAGCAGAAGTCGGATGCTTAACTGACTGAGCCACCCAAGGCGCCCCTGGTATACACACACACACACACACACACACACACACACACACACACACACATATACACACACAAATGAAGCCAAATATGGGACTTCCAAGTCTGTACTATTCATAACCTTACATATTTTTAAGGGCAACAACTGAAGTTTTCACTTTCAAGTACTGCATCCCATTTTTAAGGAAAAAATCAATTCTTACTAACTTTACCAGATTGTATACACTTATTTTACATATGAAAAATAACTTGAAGAGAGATGGACAAAAATGGCAAATGTTCAAAGATAACGAGAAGAAATGTGGTCTGGTTGGAGTAGTGTCCATGAAAGATGCAGAAAATGACTAGATAAGTAAGGACAGCAAGGAAGGAGGGGAGGGAAAAAGGAGATCCTAAATAAATATACTAAATAAATTTGCTACCTTTCAAATCTAGGCAGAGAAGTATGAATTTAATATTGAATGTTTTTTTTCCCCTGAGATTTCACCTCCAGAATTCTCAGTTTCTACTATTATCATCAGCCTCTATCATGACAATTTGTCTTTCACCATTTCCAGGATTTTGTTTCAAAGAGAAAACAAAAGAAAAGAAAAAAAAAAAAAACTATTGCCAATGAACTTACTACAGCTGAAACACTGATGGGCAGAGCTGTGGGATGAATTTCAAGTTCCCATTAGGTTCACTGAATCCAGAAAATGGAGAATCTTTACACAAGCCTTGTTATTGTGAAAGGTGGCTCCAGAGAAAGCCACACTTCTTCTCATCTGACAGAAGAACTGCAGGAGTTTGGCAGGAGTAGCTCAGACATGAGAGGCAGTGTTGGCTTCCCTGGGTACTCTCCATGTCTCAATGTCCAGACGAAAGGACACTGTTGGCTCAACTGCCAGCCATCTGCATAAATCTCATAAATTTACCTGGTAAACTACCCGCTCAACTGTGTACTCTCTTCCAACACAGCCCAATTCTGCCACTTCGGTCACACTAGTAGCTCCAATCCACAGCAATCTCTCCTTTCTCTGTAAGTTTCACACACACTTCACTACACACACACTGTCATATACTGTTACTCTTTTTGTGGATACCTCTTGTTTCTCCAGTTAGATCATGAACACCCTCCAGCCAACGGCCATGCCTTACACTTTGCTATATCCCTAATGTATTACCCATTAGTGTTATAATGATCCTGAAATCATTGTTTCACTGTATGCTAATTTGGATGTAAATTTTAAGAAGTAAAAAAAAAAAAAATACTGTTATAATGAGAAATGTGAAGACTTGAACCCTGTATATTTTATTTTTAAATCAAAACTTACTCATTTACGGCCCTCTAGATGAGGTGTAGGGAAAAGTAGAATCAGAAGATCTGGGTCTGGGTCTCTAATTCTGCCATTTACTTTGACCATATTACAGAATTTAAATTTCTAAGATGAGAAGCATATTTTAAACATGATTTCTGACATGATTAAATGAGATAAAATGTTTCATAAATTTTTATAAATTTTTATTTAGTTTATAAATACCAGTATTTAAATATTTTAAACAAAATTTGTATGTCCTTATAAAAGATCAAGTTGAGATTAATTTAGATGACTCTGAGGAACTTTCAGGCTATCATCCATAGCTTAAGAGAGACATAAAAGAAAAAAAAAACCAAAGTAAAATGAATTTATGGTTTTCCAAATTCAAAATTGCCCAAATGTCATAGAACTATTATCTGTTATAAATATACGGTAGCCAGTCTGCTGTGGCTGCTTTCACTATTTTATTCATTTACTCATTTCACAAATATTTATTGTGTTTACATTCAATAAGTCATTTTGTTTTATTTCAAAACACATAAAATATTGAGAGGAAACCCCAAAGTCCAAACCTTAAGATACTACCCTATGTAAATCTGAAACTTCAAAAAACACTATTTCTTTCACTAGGGAAAACAACCAACCAGTGACTTGGGCTACTTCATGTTTCTGTAGTTTCTCTTACTGACAGGTATAAAGATAAGTAAAAAAGAAGCTGAGATAAGGTAGGTCACACCATTCTTCAATGACCAGTATCTTAAAGTGGCCTATCTTGAGGTAGTAAATTTCTAATCTGACCAAAGAAGCAAACATTATTTTCCCTCACCATTCATCAAACAGCCCTTTTTCAAATCTGTAATTAGTTGCTACCCAGTTTTCACAATCTAATCTGAATAAATGATGACCACCTTACACAAAAGGTCAATGGTTTAACTTATTAATCAATAATCACCAAGTAAACTGATAATTAACATCACACTAAACGCTTAAAAGAGTGTGTGTGTGTCTGTGTGTGTGTCCACATATAAATACGTTTCCAAAAACCAGCCTCCTCTTTTAGCCGGCACAGCTGGAAGTGAGACTTAATGACAAATACCTACTGACATTGGGGTAATGGAAGAGGTCATCTTTGGAAATCCAATACACTCAATGTCAGAGGCAGTGTGGGCTACTAGAGATAAAGTACAGACTCCAGAAGTATTCACAGCAAAAAAAAAAAAAAAAATTATAATTTGAATATATTAAGTATTGTTCTGCACCTACAAAACAATGCGATTGTTTAAAAAACTGAATGAACTCATTTCTTTAAATCGTAAAGACTCAGTCATTCCTTTACTTTATTCAACACATATTTATTAAGTGTTTTCTATGTGTCAAGGACTATCCAGAAGATACCACTACCAGGTATTCAAAAAGATTACAGTTAGGTAGAGAGGAAGAACACTACTATTTGCAAGAAAACCATAAGTCACATAAGCAATTATAAAGGAACTACTTTAAAAGTTCTAAGATGCAGCTTTCCAACCTTTTACTATTTTTTCCAAATTAATCTGTGAAGATTTTTCTTTTCATTATTAAGCACTAATTATAACTTGATTTCTCACATTACTTTTCTTCTTATATGAATATTTCTTTTGAAAGCATAATCATCAGTACTAGATGGCTCTGAGGTAGACTTCCCAAAAGAGAAAATTTAAAAGGCTAGCTCACTTTGAGTAAACTGACAAGAAAAGATTGGGTTTTAAAATTAAGTTTTGGGGTGCCTGGGTGGCTCAGCTGGTTGAGTCCAACTTTGCCTAAGGTCATGACCTCCCGGTTCATGGGTTTGAGCCCCACATCAGTCTCTGTGCTGACAGCTCAGAGCCTGGAGCCTGCTTCTGATTCTGGGCCTCCCTCTTTCTCTGCCCTCCCCCCACTTGAGCTGGCTCTCTCACCCTCTCTCCCTCAAAAATAAATAAATGTTAATTTAAAGCAGAGACAATACCTATCCTTTTCAAGCTTTTCCAAAAAATAGAAAGGGAAGGAAAACTTCCAGACTCATTCTATGAAGCCAGCATTACTTTGATTCCTAAACCAGAGACCCAGCAGAAAAAGAGAACTACAGGCCAATATCCCTGATGAATACGGATGCAAAAATTCTCAAAAAGATACTAGCAAATCGAATTCAACAGCATATAAAAAGAATTATTCACCATGATCAAGTGGGATTCATTCCTGGGCTGCAGGGTTGGTTCAACATTCGCAAATCAATCAATGTGATACATCACATTAATAAAAGAAAAAAAGAACCATATGATCCTGTCAATCGATGCAGAAAAAGCATTTGACAAAATTCAGCATCCTTTCTTAATAAAAACCCTCGAGAAAGTCAGGATAGAAGGAACATACTTAAACATCATAAAAGCCATGTATGAAAAGCCCACAGCTAATATCATCCTCAATGGGGAAAAACTGAGAGCTTACCCCCTGAGATCAGGAACATGACAGGGATGTCCACTCTCACTGCTATTGTTTAACATAGTGTTGGAAGTGCTAGCATCAGCAATCAGACAACAAAAGGAAATGAAAGGCATCAAAATTGGCAAAGATGAAGTCAAGCTTTCACTTTTTGCAGATATCATATTATACATGGAAAACCCGATAGACTCCACCAAAAGTCTGCCAGAACTGATACATGAATTCAGCAAAGTTGCAGGATACAAAATTAATGTACAGAAATCAGTTGCATTCTTATATACTAATAATGAAGCAACAGAAAGACAAATAAAGAAACTAATCCCATTCACAATTGCACCAAGAATCATAAAATACCTAGGGATAAACCTAACCAAAGATGTAAAAGATTGGTATGCTGAAAACTATAGAAAGCTTATGAAGGAAATTGAAAATATAAACAAATGGAAACACATTCCGTGCTCATGGATTGGAGGAATAAATATTGTTAAAATGTCAATACTACCCAAAGCAATCTACACCTTCAATGCAATCCCAATCAAAATTGCACCAGCATTCTTCTCAAAGCTACAACAAGAAATCCTAAAATTTGTATGGAACCACAAAAGACCCCGATAGCCAAAGTAATTTTGAAGAAGACCAAAGCAGGAGGCATCACAATCCCAGACTTTAGCCTCTACTACAAAGCTGTAATCATCAAGACAGCATGGTATGGGCACAAAAACAGACACATACACCAATGGAATAGAATAGAGACTCCAGAATTGGACCCACAAAAGTATGGCCAACTAATGTTTGACAAAGCAGGAAAGAATATACAATGGAAGAAAGACAGTCTCTTCAACAAATGGTGCTGGGAGAACTGGACAGCAACATGCAGAAGAATGAAACTAGACCACTTTCTTACACCATTCACAAAAATAAACTCAAAATGGATAAAGGACCTGAATGTGAGACAGGAAACCATCAAAACCCTAGAGGAGAAAACTGGAAAACACCTCTCTGACCTCAGCCGCAGCAATTTCTTACTTGACACATCTCCAAAGGCAAGGGAATTAAAAGCAAAAATAAACTATTGGGACCTCATGAAGATAAAAAGCTTCTGCACTGCAAAGGAAACAATCAACAAAACTAAAAGGCAACCAACGGAATGGGAAAAGATATTTGCAAATGACATATTGCACAAAGGGCTAGTATCCAAAATCTATACAGAACTCACCAAACTCCACACCCCAAAAAACAAATAATCCAGTGAAGAAATGGGCAGAAAACATGAATAGACACTTTTCTAAAGAAGGCATGCAGATGGCCAACAGGGGCGTGAAAAGATGCTCCATGTCGCTCCTTATCAGGGAAATATAAATCAAAACCAAACTCAGATACCACGTCACTCCAGTCAGAGTGACTAAAATGAACAAATGACTATAGATGCTGGAGAGGATGTGGAGAAATGGGAACCCTCTTGCACTGCTGGTGGGAATGCAAACTGGTGCAGCCACTCTGGAAAACAGTGTGGAGGTTCTTCAAAAAATTAAAAATAGATCTACCCTATGACCCAGCAATAGCACTGCTAGAAATTTACCCAAGGGATACAGGAGTACTGATGCATAGGAGCACTTGTACCCCAATGTTTATAGCAGCACTCTCAACAATAGCCAAATTATGGAAAGAGCCTAACTGTCCATCAACTGATGAATGGATAAAGAAATTGTGGTTTATATACACAATCGAATACTATGTGGCAACGAGAAGGAATGAAATAAGGCTTTTGTAGCAACGTGGATGGAACCGGAGAGTGTTATGCTAAGTGAAATAAGTCATACAGAGAGAGACAGATACCATATGTTTTCATTATTATGTGGATCGTGAGAAACTTAAAAGACCATGGGGGAGGGGAAGAAAGAAAAAAAAAGAGAGAGGGAGGGAGCCAAACCATAAGAGACTCTTAAAAACTGAGAACAAACTGAGGGTTGATGGGGGGTGGGAAAGAGGGAGAGTGGGTGATGGGTATTGAAGAGGGCACCTGTTGGGATGAACACTGGGTGTTGCATGGAAACCAATTTTACAATAAATTTCATATTAAAAAAGAAAACATTAAAAAAATTTTTTTAATAAAAATTAAGTTTTAAGCATCTGTAAGGGTCAACTCAAACAGCATTTCTTTTTTTTTTTTAATTTTTTTTTTCAACGTTTATTTATTTTTGGGACAGAGAGAGACAGAGCATGAACGAGGGAGGGGCAGAGAGAGAGGGGGACACAGAATCAGAAACAGGCTCCAGGTTCTGAGCCATCAGCCCAGAGCCTGACGCGGGGCTCGAACTCACAGACCGCGAGATCGTGACCTGGCCGAAGTCGGACGCTTAACCGACTGCGCCACCCAGGCGCCCCTCAAACAGCATTTCTTAACTGAAGTTATACCATCACCTTTTGGACAGTGCCACAACACTCTTAGATTTCATCATGCTATAATAATTTATCTAATATTTGTAAGCTCTATGAAGGCAGGGGTTGTGTTTATCTTCTTCACTGTTGTTATAAGACAGACTAGCTGGGTTCTAACCACACAGTAATCCCTCAATGAGTATTAGTTGATGAACTGATATAAATGCTTAAACACTAACAAAGTTAACAAATAACTTCTTAAAAATTATTTTGTATCCATGTAAAATACTATACTACTGTTTAGCTATGTGAGCTGCGGCTACTCTAGTTAACATTAAGAAAAGGAAAATATTGGGGCGCCTCGGTGGCTCAGTCAGTTAAGCATCCAACTTTAGCTCAGGTCATGATCTCGCGGTTCGTGAGTTCAAGCCCCGCGTCGGGCTCTGTGCTGACAGCTCAGAGCCTGGAGCCTGTTTCCGATTCTGTGTCTCCCTCTCTCTCTCTGACCCTCCCCTGTTCATGCTCTGTTTCTCTGTCTCAAAAATAAATAAATGTTAACAAAATTAAAAAAAAAAAAAAGAAAAGGAAAATATCAGTGAGGAAAAGCAGTTAATGAAACAGCAACATTAGCTTTCAATTTATATCATTTGGTAGTTAAAAATAACAAACACTTGGGGCGCCTGGGTGGCGCAGTCGGTTAAGCGTCCGACTTCAGCCAGGTCACGATCTCGCGGTCCGTGAGTTCGAGCCCCACGTCGGGCTCTGGGCTGATGGCTCAGAGCCTGGAGCCTGTTTCCGATTCTGTGTCTCCCTCTCTCTCTGCCCCTCCCCCGTTCATGCTCTGTCTCTCTCTGTCCCAAAAATAAATAAACGTTGAAAAAAAAATAACAAACACTGGAAAGCAGTTCTAATGGTTAATGAGTTTTCTGAAAACAAAACTACAATTTTTAAGCTTTCAACAGCTTTGTAAAGTGGCCTCTGCCTGTGACCTGTGTCATGAAATGTTTGGACTGAACATAAAGCTTTCATTGTTGTATATGGACAGGTATGGTTTGCTGTCAATGTAAAGCAATTTTTAACATTTTATTCATAGAGATTGAAAGGTTTTTAAAATTTTCATTTTTTAAAATTTTGGTCAACTTTTAATAAAACCTAGATTTTTTACAGAGCTTAGGATTTCACTGAGGTAATATGAATGAAAACTTTGGATACAAAATGAAACATAAACCCGTTTTAAAGAAATGATATATGAAATCTTTCAGTTTTGTCTTGTTTTAAATAATGTATTTTTAAATTTTTTTTTTTTTTTCAGACAGAGAGAAAGCAAGAGCAGGGAAGGGGCAGAGAGTATGAGAGAATCCCAAGCAGGCTCCATGCGGCCAGTGCACAGCCCCATGTAGGGCTCTATCTCATGAACCATAAGATCATGACCTGAGCTGAAAGCATGAGTTGCATGCTTAACCAACTGGGCAAGCCAGGTGCCCCTGTTTTAAATAATGTATTACCAGACTCTGGGTAACTTGGTTAGAAGGAGGACAAGATCACTAGTTTAACTAGCAAGTCAAAATCAGAATAGGATTAAAGTGGCAAAAGTTGGGGCCCTTGGGTGGCTCTCTCTCTCTACCCCTCTCCCGCTTGCACACGTGCTTTCTTTCTGTCAAAATAAAAAATAAAATGTGGCAAAAGTGAAGAGCTGCATAATTGTATGGTAAACTAGGTAGATAAGAATCATCTTATGTCACCTAAAGACCTTCTCTTTTAGGTGACAGACACTTTCTTTGTGACTTTTAAGTCACAGACCTTTTCTTTTTTAGCAGGAAGGACTTGACTGAGGTTACGTGACATGATGTACTTTTCCACTTTATTTTGCCAGTATTTGTTTAAACTTTGAAAATTTTAGAATAATTTTGATACATTAAGAAAAAGTAGTCTATTTTATTTGCACTTCTTTAAA
Organism: Prionailurus bengalensis; assembly: GCF_016509475.1. NCBI lineage: Eukaryota > Metazoa > Chordata > Mammalia > Carnivora > Felidae > Prionailurus > Prionailurus bengalensis. The sequence goes on along the minus strand of NC_057343.1, from coordinate 147,306,407 downwards.
CCCCTGTGTAATAAGATTAATGCCTTTGTGATATAATTTAGCGATCTCATAGTGGTTCTGTAAAGAGGCAAATATGAGGCTAAATTTCAGAGGCTTCCCTTGAAAACTGTGCAAAGATTTTCAAAAAGATCTGCAATGCTATACATGTTCCAACTAGCCTTCAAACCAAATGTGATTAAAGCAATACTTTTACTAAGGATTAAAAAAAAATTCTCTGCCAAATAGTCAAATAACTAAGATAATGTTTATACTGAGTTAATAAAATACTTCAGAATAATCCTAAACCTTACAGTTAATCACTGACAAAATGGCTATAGGTAATTCTGTAAAGGTTTTTGTTTTAATATGTAAAATTAGGTTTCGAGAAGTAAGACCAAACAGTTACCTGTGGTATAAAAAATGCCCTAAAATACATGGTTCTGGGAGAACAGGAGAGCTACATGTAAAAGAATGAAACTGGACAACTTTTAACACTATACATAAAAATAAGCTTACATTAGATTAAAGACCTAGATGTGAGATCTGAAACCACAAAAATCCTAAAGGAGAATGTAGGCAGTAATTTCTCTGCCACTGGCCACAGCAACATTTTTCTGGATACTTCTTCTAAGGCAAGGGAAACATAAGCAAAAATGGACTGTTTGGATTAAATTAAAAAATAAAAAAAAGCTTTTGCATTTGAAAAGAAACTATCAATAAAACAAAAAGACAACCTACAGAATGGAAGAAGATATTTGCAAATGATGTATCTGTTAAGTCACAAGAATAAAAAGCACAGCATAAGGAACACAATGATATTATAATAGCTATGTAATAGGGCAGATAGTAGCTGTACTTGTGGTGAACACAGCATAAGGTATGAACTTGTCAAATCACTGTGTTGTACACCTGAAACTAATGTAACATTGTGTGTCAACTATACAAAAAGAGGAAAAAAAGGCAAAACAAAGCCCTGATTCTATAATTCATCATGCTTTTTAAAGCTTATTATCTTATATTATCTGAATTTGATAAGAAAAACTAAATGTACTCTAAGGCCATTTTTAGGCACTTTAAGGTGCATATTGGGTTACATGTCTTGCGCAAACAAGAAAGTTTTTCTTCAGAAACTTTATTTCCAAACATCCACATGCTTTTCTTTACATTAAACTTTTGCTTTTATTTGTTTTTAATTGTTTTAAACATGTTATTTAATTTTGAGAGACAGAGAGACACAGTGTGAGCGGGAAAGGGGCAGAGAAAAAGAGGGAGACACACAATCTAAGGCAGGCTCCCGGCTCTGAGCTGTCAGCACAGAGCCAGACAGAGGGCTTGAACTCATGGACTGCAAGATCATGACCTGAGCTCAAGTTGGACACTTAGCCAACTGAGCCACCCAGGCACCCCAAACTTTTGTTTTTAATGGGCAACTTAAGGAATTTTTGTTTGTAGATTTTTTATTTTCCAATAAAAACTCTGTAATGTTTTTATTCTAAAACAAATTATTGCATATCCTTTTGCCTTAATACTCAAAATTAGACAAACAACATCAAAATAATTTTAAGCATTGATTTGACAAAAGTAACAGTGGGAATTTATTACAGTTTATTATGAATATACAGTTTCCATTAGATCTATTTATGAATCTTGTTTAGCAATCACTGTTGGCAAAGCCTGTAAAATGCCACTATCCCATAACTTGCCAAAAACCAAACTGGGAATCCTACTTGATGCCTTCCAAAACTTCATCTTGCACATCCTATCAGCACCTTGTAAAAGGTTCTTAAAGTTGTCCAATAATTCTCTGCATCCGGAGTATTCCACAATCCTTTCCCTAGATTATTGCTATATCTTATAAATAGCCAAGTGGTTAAAATTCATTCCCTAGAAAACATTGAGGGGAATTTTTCTAAAACTGCAAATCTAATCAAGTCTTGTCCTTTTTCAATGCCTTGAAAGCAAAGGTAAAACTCTCTAATGCACTTAATATCTCTTTCTTCTCTTGGTTCAACTAACTTTTACAGTCTTACTGAATTTTGCCTGATGCATCTATCAATCATTCTCTCTCTCTCACTCTCTCTCTCTCTCTCTCTCTCTCACTCACTCCCTCCTTGGATTTTGCACATACAATTTTCTTAAGATATAGTGTTTTCCATCTATCGTTCAACTGGCTCTCACCCATCCTTATTATCTCAGAAAAGATACTATGTTAGGAAGCCTCAGACGTCTCGGTTAAATGTCCCTCCTCTGGGTTCCCATAGTATCTTTTACTACTCTTATCACTGTAGTATAGAGTGGGAAGGTCACAGACTTAGAAAAATGAAGTCTGGAAAAACTGTTTTGGGTCTCCTAGGGAGCCATATATTCAGTGGGGTTGAATCTTATTGTACAGTCAGTGCACGTGGCAAACAATCACAATTAATCAAAGCTACCCTTAAAGATTCCTTAAGTTCCATTAAATACAGTCATATGTAGTGTGTATAATTCTGTATATTTGTCCATAAATATTTCATAACTACCATGGTGTGCAGTTTTGTAGAGACATTGTATTTTGAAAAAGAAAATTACTCAAGGCCTTCAATAACCTAAACACATCATCAATATGGAAACATTTGACTTGCTAGCTCTCCTGGTTTAAAGTCATTATTTTATTTTATTTTATTTTATTTTATTTTATTTTATTTTATTTTTCAATATATGAAAATTTATTGCAGATTAGTTTCCATACAACACCCAGTGATCATCCCAAAAGATGCCCTCATTTTAATCTTCTGTGGAAGATGTTATCAGTTCCTCTAATGCTTCCCTAGGCAGATTTCTCTATGGTTCCCAATTAATTTTTCATTGTTTTCTTTCATGGATGAAGATATCACCTTACTTGCTTGGCTACCTAAGTAGTGCTTACCATTTCTTTGTCAACAGCCTCACACCTTAAAGTTACTCACACTTGTTTATAAGTTTTTCCTACTGGTATTAACTCTTGTCAGGCTTGATTCCTTTCATTACTGGTGGACACACATTTGTTAAGTGGAATAGTAGGCAAGTGGCAGAACTATTTAAAAATAAAAGTTTTTAACTCCTGGTAAAATTATATTTGCCTAGAAAATACAGTTAAGGAAGGTTAAATTAAATATATATTAATAAATATATAATTTTTACATTAATATATAACATATATATAAAAGGCTACTGTACTATAATTCATAAATGAATGACTAATAAGTCCAAATTTCAATTTTTAAAGTATTTTAATTTTTTTAATGTTTATTTTTTAGAGAAAGAGACAGAGAGAGAGAGAAAGAGAGAGGGAGGTCGGGGACGGACAGAGGGAACGGGAGGCACAGAATCTGAAGCAGGCTCCAGGCTCTGAGCTGTAAGCACAGAGCCCAATGCAGGGCTCAAACTTGTGAACCACAAGATCATGACCTGAGCCAAAGTCAGATGCTCAACCGAGGCTCAACTGAGCCATCCAGGTGCCCCAATTTTAATTAAGGTATTTTAATCATGAAATGGGAAGTGGGGATATCACAGCATAGTAGGACTCACAGAATTATCATCTTACTCTCCCTGAAATTTATAAGTTTTTTCACCTATACATTTACCATAATGCTTCGTCATAAGTTAAAAAGGACAAACTGTTACTATAAAGAGCTAGAATTTTTAGACATTATAATTTTGTATAAAATGGGAAAAAAGATAAGGCTACCAATATAAGAAAAGTCTTTCCAACGAAGTAGGTGCTACATGTATCCCTGCATTTTGGTATTTATAATTATTCCATAATTAACTGAAATTTAGGAAAAAAGGTCCATCATATTGCCTACAATACTGCTGGTATTCAAAATATTTTTAAATGAAAATAGCAAGAAAAATACTGAAGATTTTATAAATAAAATCTAAAAGATGACAAAACTTTTGTAATTAAATACAAACTTAAACAAAAATAAGTTTGATTTGTTTATCCATAAACATAACTTCTAAAAAAAAAGAAGCCAATAATATTCATTATAAAGCAAACACTGAATTCAAAGCCTAATACATTAAATTAGAGTTGTCATTTAAAATGCTCTTATGGAGAATATTCTGACCTTGTACAAAGGAGTATATTATTTGTAAATAATGGTTACCAGATATCTTAGCCAAAAAACACAGTTACACAGGAGAAGTTATCATAACACAGCTGGGAAAATACAGAAGCAGAAAAAAATGTCTGTAAGTGTGTTCACATAGACAAATAGATCTATACCTATACACATACATGTCTATAAATAAATCGGAAAATAAAAAACTATAAGTGTTCTAAATAAAAGTGAGAAGTACTATTGCTAACTAAGACCAAAAATAGGGGTAAAAAATAACTGGGAAGAAACTAGGATAAATAACTTGATTGAGAAAATACAGAAACATGAGGGGAAAAAACAGGGATCTTCAAGAATCAGTATTCAACAGACAAATAACACACTTCCTGGAGGTCACAGGATTGTTGTGGATGCCTATGTAACATGTTTTAAACTCACTGTCTCCATAATTGCCATTGGATTTATTTGACCAATTTGAATTGCAGAGGAAAAAGGTAAATTTAATGAGTTCATAAATCATTCTGAGTAAAGCTGATGTTATTTTCTTAGAGTGGAATCAGCACAAAATTTTTGCCTAACTTTGTGATTCAGGGACTGAGTCAATAGAAACAAAAAAGAATACCCACATTCTTTTGGATATCATCTTTGATGCCAACTGTAATAATTTAGATACCTCCTCTTTATAAAATTTTATAAAACTGCCCTTTAAAGAATTAATAGACACAAGCTCTACTCATAAAGGTATAATAATACAGAAACAAAAATTAAATGGAAAATACATAGATTAAAAAAAAAATCACTGCCCTTGAACATGTGGTACCTTTTTTAACAGGGTTAGGTGGCAATTAAAAATTTTGTAAAACATTGTATGTTGCCAAGACGTATGTAACAATAACACTAAATATAATCATGCAAGGTTTAAGACCTTCCCAAGAGCTAGACCTTGGCTAACAGTAGCTTAGATATCAAGCCCATCATGACATGCCAACAACTGGCTTGAATCCTAAATTGAGGGAAGCAGAAAGAGTACAACTAAGCAGTAAGCAATTCAATCATAAACGATCAAGGTGGGCAAGAGGATGGTATGAATACATCTTACTACCATGACTCTAAAGCTATAGAAAATGAGGGTATAGAGACAAGTATCCAGATAAACAAATGCCATCTCTCACAAAAGTAACTCAAATCTCTGAGTTATCCAGATAACTAAGAACTATGTCACTACTTTGGGAGACCTAGCCTCAAATTTTCTTCTTTAGATCACAATAATATACAATAATATTAGATCTAAATTTGTTTTTAAATAGAAAAAGAAAACAGGTAGGAAGTGAGAGAGAGAGAGGAGAAAGAGGGGAGAGAGAGAGGGAAAGAGAGGGTGAAAAGAAGGAAATTTTAACCAAACTGTTATCTAAAATTAATTTGTATTTTTTCTTCTCTGATCAAATGATATATCTTAAAATATCTTTCAAACAATTATTTACTTCATCTATATTCATTTTCTAGATAAACAATTATTCTTCCTTAATGCAGATATCAAATGAACATTTTAAAACTGAAAATTTAAATAAACTCACATGTTTACAGTCATGAAAAAAATCTTACACAATTATTCACAAAATAATTTGTCACTAACTTTTCCTCATTTACCTTATATGTATTGTGTTACTTGTATGATGCCAATACAATTATATTCCTAGGTTTCTAGTAACCACATGTTTCTGCTTTGTTTTTAGACAATAAATTATTTTAAAATCTACTAACTCTAAATTGTTACACTAACCAGGCTAAGTCTAAAAATTAATAAGGCCACTTCCTAGACTTCCTTCTTCAAGTCTATATGGCAACAGATTAATTTCAAAATCTCTTGTTTCAGTAATTATAATAAAGAAAATAAGGGACCCTAATGATTTAAGCCATGAATAGTTTTTTATTACCAAAACACCTGTTGCTATTTCAAAACCTATTTTCATTAAATACAGAAGAATGTTGACTTTGTTACCCGAGGACATCAAAAGCTAAGAAAACAAACTTTCTTTAATGTTAGAACCATTCTCAGAACACTTTTCCCAACCCAAGTGATTTTAACATGCTGCTCCTTCTCAGGATGGGGCTTTTATAAAGTATTTTACATTAATGTTTCAAGCTGGTGTGACTTATCTTTGATATGTTGCTAATATATAGCAATGTTTAACTTCTTCAAAACAGCACTGTTAGTATGAATATGTAAAACTGACCTCAGCAGAAAGCAACCTCTAGAAAGCTGAATTTAATTTTATCAAAACTCATGTTAAAGATGTTTTCATCTTCTCAACAAGAATTTATTGGTTTTCAACAGTGGACAACAGTCAGTATAGGGCTATGAATACAGAAAGAAGGGAAATACAAGAGGTGAATTCAGGATCACTCTGTGTTTCTGACTGGTGGCATTTTCTGGACCTCAGTACAGGGAGGTAGATGGAGCCCTAGTAGAATACAATGATTTCACTCAATTGTGTTCAGGCAGAAATTAGAATTCGGTACTATTGAAATAGTTGGAATCTGCAGTGCAAAATACTGGACAACAGATAACTGTAAACAAAAATGGGCCCCAAAAGGGGACATCTCAAATTGTTAGATGAATAATAAACTGCACATGCACTGAGCAAGACTGTAAGGCCCAGTAGAAAATAGCCAGAGCTGTCACCTGAATAAAAATTCCAAATGTTAAAGGGGTGCCTGGGTGGCTCAGTTGGTTCAGTGTCCAACACTTGATTTTGGCTCAGGTCGTGATCTCACAGTCATGACATAGAGCCCTGCATTGGGCTCCACACCCAGCATGGAGACTGCTGAAGATTCTTCCTCCTCCTCTGCCACATGTGCTCTCTTTCTCTCTCTCAAAAAAAAAAAAAAAAAAAAAAAAAATCCCAAATGTGACATATACTATGAGATGCAGAGCATCTGACTGGTACAGTAAAATACCACACTGAAAATGCTAAGTATTCAGGAGACATGCCTAAAAAGTCTAGAGCCACTCCAATTAAGCTTGGAAAAAAGGATCAAGTTTATTTGCCAGTAAATTAACTACCCGCCAGGGCAAAACTCAACATTTGTTAAAAGAAGACCACAGATTCCAGACTCTCAACAACATAAATTATAATAAAAAATTACTGGACATGTAGAATAGGAAAATGTGATCCATAATAAGGAAGAAATCGCTAATACTTTGAGTACATAATAAGGAGAGTTATATTCACTACACTCACCATTATAAAATAGTACAGCTCTTAGAATTGTAGAAACATTACATGTTTAAATTAGTATACCCCTTCAATTCTAAAAACATTATCTCAAAAAGATATGCTCTAAGAGCCTGCCTTCATCTGCCACATCCCCACTATTGCTTATTCCGCTCTCCATTAATTCAAGTCTTTCTCAGCAACAGGTACACAGCAAAGAAATAAGCTATTCAGAGCCCTGAACATCAACTTTTGGCTTATATATAAGGAGGCTGGGTAGGTCATCAAATCTAGCACATTATTCTTTCTTGCCCTTCCTTCCTACACATCATTAAAATGTGCTTCCAATTTCCTCATCTATTGCCTCCTTTATCCTGCTGATGTCAGTATTCAGGATCAATGCTCTGTTGATATCTTTCTGCTAGCTCTCATTTTCATTAAATTGACCCACAGTCCTTTCCAGGGTAATTGTGTGCAACTGACTGCCTTTTTCATGGTTAAGAAACTCCTTGTTCAAAACTGAACTGTGTCTCCCCAAGATTCATGTATTAAAGACCTAACCCCCAATGTACCTCAGAATATGACTATATTTACAGATATAGTCTTTAAGAGGTAATTAAGGTTAAGTCAGGTTATACGAGTGGACTCTGTTCTGATATGATTGGTATACGTATAAGAAGAGAGACACCAGAAATGCTCACACACAAATAAAAAGCCACGAGAGGACACAGCAAAAAGCACAACCATCTGCAGATGGAGAGAGAGGCCTCATGAAAAACTATACCTGCCAACACCTTGATCTTGGATTTCCAGCCTCAAGAATTGTGAGAAAATAGATTTCTGTCATTTAAGCCACCCAGGCTATGGTATTTTTTTTTTATTATGGCAACCCTAGCAAACCAATATATCCATAAATACATTTTCATTTTTGCTGGGCATTCAAACAACCTCCTCATCATTGTGAAATGCCACCACATCCCTTAAGACATCAGTCTTATCCCATGAAGTAAGACAAGCACATAGCCAGACCACTTACCAATCACTACTACTTCTACATTATTATTCCAATATTACATGTCAGTCTTTAAGGATGATAAGTTTGATTTTAAACGGAAATGATACATCAGGAGGAGGGGGGTGTAAATATATCTTGGTTGAAAAACACAAACAGCACGGTGGTGTTACATAAATTTGTCTAAAAGAGAGTTATATATGACACCTGGATTTGAAGCCCAGTTTCCCTGCTTACTATCCGTGTAACCTTGAGCAAGCTACTGAATCTCAATGTGGATAATAATAGTACCTATTTTATGCTGTTGTATGTTGAATATGTTAATATTTGTAAAGTACTTAGCCTGGCACATTAACTGTTATATAAGTGATTTGCTATTATCGAGGGAAGTGATTTTGGATGAGATTGCTAAGTGAGTGCAGGGAAAAGGACCAAGGTGACAGGAAGGCTGAAGTAGCAAGTGTTGATTATGTATTAGAAATTTGAAGGTAAATGAAGGTTAGATTCAATAATAATTTTAAAAATGAGTAGAACAAGAGAGAAAAGTTTTTTTTTTTAATTTTAGGATAAAGGAGAATTGAATACATTTACAATTTCACAGATGAGACTCCTTGAAGGTGAGAGAATAGGCATTAATAAAGCAAAACACTGAAAAGAGATTAAGGAGGTCAAATACTGTCTGGAGCAGGTCAGGGCCCATTAATAAGTTATAAATTAAGAGGATGGTAACCAGATTTTAAAAACCAAAATATCTTAGAGAACATTAGAATTCAAGAGATGTAACAGTGTGAGTAGTGTCTCATGAAATGAAATGTGTCAGCTTTATATACACATATAAACGTGTATACTTGGCTGAAATATGCAATATATTCTTACTGTGGGTCTCGGTTGAAAACGTTCTTACCTTAGAGTATAAGGCACTTTTGAAAGAGATTTTTCTTCTGACGTGAGAAGAAAAAAGTATCAGTGAACTGGGATTGGAAACGTATTATTCAATTTAACAAAATTAATTCACCTATCCATTACATTCATTACAAAAGAAACTAGTATAAAATTATGTTGTGCTTCTTGGATTTTAAACTAAATGAGTGAAATGATTTACCAAATGTATTAACTTAAAAGTCTTACAACTTAATTTTCTTATTTATTTTGTTTTACTGAATATTTAACACAGTGAATGAATCACTCTTTGAAAGTCTTGTGGGCTATTCATTAGATGCCAATTATATATAAAGACTGGTTTTCATTCACCTGTATTACTTATTTTGCATTCTAAGAAACACCTCAAAACTAATCTTTGCCCTTCTTCTTTTTTTTAATGTTTATTTATGTTTGAGAGAGAGAGAGAGACAGAGAGAGAGAGAGACAGAAAGAGAGAGAAAGACAGAGAGAGAGAACAAGCAGGGGAGGGGCAGAGAGACAGGGAGACACAGAATCCAAAGCAGGCTCCAGGCTCTGAGCTGGGGCTCGAACTCATGGACCATGAGATCATAACCTGAGCCAAAGTCAGCTGCTTAGCCAACTGAGCCACCCAGGTGCCCCACTTTTGCTCTTCTTGACAGTGCTTGTAGAGGACAAGGTTCAGAACTCCCAGGATCTCATGCAGCTGGCTCTCCCGGGTGATTCTGCCCACTTTTCCCAGCTTCGGCTGTCATCTACAGAATATGGAGACTGCCCTTGTGTGCTTCCCTTGTTCTGGACACACAGCTCCAACTATTTCTGGGACATTTTTTTTTTTTAATCTGAGATTCCTAAAGCACAAATTCAATATCTGAAAATTTTAAATTTTAAAAATTTAAATCATTCATTTTGATCACCAGCCTTACCATCAACCTACTAGTTTAAGGTAGAAATGTAAAAGTCAGAATGTTCTCATCCTTCTGCAATAAATCATCAAGTTCTGTCAATCCTGTCTCCAAATAGCTCTCCGTGTCTCCCCCTCCATCTCAGAGGACATTATTTTCTCTCATTTTAATTGAAAGCCCTTTTAATTCATCTCCACCTTCTTGTTTTTCTCTTTCTGGTTAGTCTCCCACACTCAAATCAGTTAGCTTTCTAAAATGTCAGTGTATTATATTCTAGAAATCCAGCTTATCTCTCCCATCCTTCCATGCCATCCGCACTCTTAGCCAGTCACATAAACTTGTGTCTCTTCCTTTAATATGTCCTATTCTTTCATACTTTTTTTTTTAAAAAAACACCTTCATACCTTTGCATATGATATTTTTTCTCTACTTGGAATGTTCTGGGCTGCCTTCTCAACCTGCTTACTCTTTACCTCTACTACTCTTCAATATACAGTTCAAACATCAACAACTGACAATCCTTTTTCTTTACCTTCTCAGACTTTCTACACAGCATTGGAAACATTCATTCATTAATCACTCATTCACTTAATCACATACTGAGTACCTTCCATGACCCTATACTTGTTATTTTGCAATGTAATTAATTGTTTTGATGTTTCTTTCCCCAACTAGAGAGGGAAATCCTAAAAGACAGAGACAACATCTGATTTAATGGGGCTTCCCTAAAGTCAGACTTCAGGCCCACTACCTAAAAGGCATTTAACAAATGTTGGCATAAATTAATCTGATGCTTTCTAACATATTATTTTCTTCTACCCTCCAATTATTTCTCTTTTCTGCAACAAACTTTAAAATTCTGTGAGAACAGAATCATCAGGCATTTAGTTATTAATGGCATAGTCTGGGGTGAACAGGATTAAACATCTTTTCTAAAGAGATACAAGCCTACTTGAAAGCTGCCTGAAACTTGGAATCATTAGCACCGATTTGTGGTCTCCTAGCAACTAACCATTTCTTTTTTTTTTTTTTTTAATTTTTTTTTTTCAACGTTTTTTATTTATTTTTGGGACAGAGAGAGACAGAGCATGAACGGGGGAGGGGCAGAGAGAGAGGGAGCAACTAACCATTTCTTAAAGAAAAAGTTAAAACTATTTTGCCTAGTTCCTTAGGCTTCAAAAATTCAGTACCTTAAAAACCTTTACATTTCCTGAGAAAATGGTTTAAATTTTTATTACTGATGAACCTGAAAACCATACAGCCTAAAGGTATGACCTAAGCTTCTTTCTTTTATGAAAAATAAATTGCTTCATGGAAAAGTCAGACTTACTTTAACATCAACAAAATCACTTAGGCAAATACAGTGCTCTCATTTGCTCATTTATACACAAAGATGAACACTTTGTGTCTATTAGTATTTATTACTGTTTATTATTATATTTTTTCTACCTCATTCTTTAATGTTTATTTTTGTGTTATTGAAAAACAGCCTGCAAATTAGAGAATTTACTAAAGAAAGGGCTTTGTGTGCATTTAATAACACTTACTGACCCAAATAAGCACTAAAAGAATCTTTAGAGCACAGCAGTTTTGTCCAAATTTTGAAAGTGCCCAGGGGTATGAAAGCTCACTGTTTATCCTAACAACTCACATTCTCTAAAGCCTGGCAGATCCTTTCCCCAAACCAAAAGTATTTGTTCAAGAGGCAAGATCTTACGTTCTGAGGACCATCACTATATCTCTTCATAAATCTATTACCAAATTCCAGGAACTTTTTTTAAATATTTGAATTACTAGAAATTTAGACTATTAGCATATTTTCTTTAAGTATTTTTTGCAAATTTACATAAAATAGCAGTATGTTATTGCATTTAACAGTGGTATTGACCATCACCTCCACCACAAATAGTAACAGTAATATTAATAACAATGCTAAATCAGCTCATTTTTATTATGTGACAAGTACTGTATTAAACTATATATTTATGTAATAATAAATATATAAATATACATATTTAAAGGGGTTTAATTTTTAACCTATTTAATTTAAAAAGAAATTTAATGTTTATTTATTTTTGAGAGACAGGGGGGTAGAGGCAGAGAGAGAGGGAGATACAGAATCTGAGGCAGGCTCTAGGCTGAGCCATCAGCCCAGAGCCCAACATGGGGCTTGAACTCAGGAACCGTGATATTATGACCTGAGTCAGAGTCGCACGCTTAAGCCAGGCACCCCAAATTTAAACCCCTTTAAACCTACAGTAGCCTCCATTAATATAGTCTCCTCCACCATTTAGAAGACTAATTCTTTTCAGAATTATTGGGATGGCAATAGGTACAAGAAAACTTAGGAACATTTTTCTACCTACCAAGCAACATTACAGTTATCTCCTGGCACACTGCTGACTTTCCCTGACCTTCTTACAGAACAAAAAGTACCCTTTAAATACATTGGGAAATTACAAATTTAGAGTTGATTGAACTTCACAGATTATCAAATTTTCTTCTTACACTTTACAGATAAGAAAAATGAGATGCAGATAGATTGGTCAAAAAAAAAATGCCTTGATCAGAATGGTTATTGGTAGATCTACAACTGAAGCCTAGATTTTCATAGCGCTACAAATAATTGTGGTGTAAATCACTCAGTAATTATTGCTGTTAACTGAAATTTTTAAAGAATAGAAGTGGTGGGAAGGAAAGGTTTCTAATACATAAAACTCAAGAGAGATCTGTTCTTTTCTGAGGAAGACTAGGTTCCCCCTAATGAGGCAATCAGTAAACAAAAGATCAACTTACATTATTCTAACTTGAAACTGCATCAGTAATGCAGTTGATTAGTAACAACAGTAACCTCCTCTAGAGTGCCTAAGGAAGGAGTAGAGGAGGCTCTGATTCTCTCTTCTGGACTCATTTCCAGAGAAAATCAGAATCAGTCGAGTATTTCCATTTGCCAATTGGACACAGGAACACGTGGTTATCCAAGTCAAAGTTAGAGAAATAAGATTTATATTGATCTCAGATCGATCCTTTCTGTGCATTCAAATGAATGTTAAATAATGTCTTAGTAACTATTTTCCAGTATAATAAATGACAAAAAAAAGCTGTTTTACTTCATTTTTACACTAAATCTTGCCAGTTGACCTATATAAAATAGTTAAGATTTAACAACCAAATCTAGTTATTAATTAATAATAAAAGAACCTGAAAAACAGAGTGGGTAATTAAACAGCATGGGCTTTACCATCACCCACAAGTGAGTTCAAATTGTGGCTGCTTCTCCTACTAGTTGTGTGACCTTGGACAAATTACTTAATCTCTCTTTAGAATTGAGAGCTAGAAGGCCCGAAATTGATTGTGGTCAAGATGAAATGAGATACATTATGCAAGGCACCTAGCACAGCATCCCACACGGAGCAGCATAAAATCAATGTTGATTCACTTTTCCATTATTCTTTTTGACTAGAAACTTAGCAGACTCAATGACCTTGGTCTGAACAAAATTTGATTACAGTAATCCTAGGCACCCTAATTTTGATATTGTTTTGAAAGGATAGACATACTCAAACAAAATTCCACATATTCAGTTCTCCCCAAACTGAAAAAACAGTTTCCAGTGAAAGTCCTATTGCTTTAACACCTGGTCTTTTGCCCAGCCACCTGAGAATTATGTGACAGGCTGAGCCCCTGCTCATGATTTTTTGGCTTTAGGTAACAGTTCTACTAGAGACCTTTGTGGAGCAGTCACTAGTAAGACTTTTCATAATTTTTTTAATGCAAATATTATGACAATTCAATTGAAAAAACAAAAAACAAAAACGTGGCTATCCATTAAATACAAAGCACCGTGCTGATGCTGAGTAGCAAAGATGAGTAAACCATGGTGTGATCCGTTTTCTTTAGAAGTTCACAATCAGGCAAGTGCACAACTAACTATGTTGATGATGTTTCTTGTGCATTTAAAAATTGTTCAGGAATGTAACAAATGTAAGAGGTGACTTTGGTGAAAAGGCTGATGTAGAATACCGTAACTGCTTATTTTTGTGAAAATATTTAATGGAGGCATAATTAGAAAGCCCTCTGGCTTTTAAAATATTCTAGGATATGGTTTCATGGAAAGAAAAGTATAATGGGGGATAAAAGTTTTCTTTAGAGTAGTGTCCAACAAAATAGAGATTTAAACCAGGCTAGTCTGCAGATAAAAGGAGTGCATTTTGCAATGAAAGTCATTAAAAACACCTTATTACATGTTGTAAAGTCGAATAGCAGAGGGAATTGTGACTCATTTAAACTCTAACAAATGACCAATCCATGTAAGTGGGTCTCAGAGGCAGTTTATAATCAATCATAGTCAATGAATCTGTGAGTAAGTGGCATACCAGCCAGAGAACAGAGAATGAATGGAGTCTTTTAGGCTTATTTGGTATAACACAATGTTTAAATAAGTGTTATGAAGCTTAGGGAAAAACAACTAGTATAAATTATACTTTATCCTTCTGAAATAGGTAGGAAATTGTGCCAAACAAAAGTCATAACTGCTGGGCTTTGTTTAGCAATATGATGATGCTAAAATAAACTCTGAGGCAGTTCTGATGCTATGCCAGATAACGACAGAAGTCCAAACGTGTCAACTTCTTACTAATAGTGTTCAAACAAGATGGCAGGTAAGATGAGTTAAAAATTATAATCCAATTAAAATTGTATTTATTTTGTTCATCTCAAAGATATTAAATTATACTGTGAAGGAACCATTTACTACTTAATGAACAAATGTTAGAAATCCTACTGTGTGCAAGGCACTATGATTGGTGAGGTAGGAACAACACTTTTAGAACACAGAGAACAAAGAGTATGGGAAACAAGGAAAACTCTATCTATAAAGTTCTTTGAAATCCATATATCCCTAAATAAAAGAATAACATTGATTAGAATAATACTAGTCTGTGTAATCTACAGAGTGCAAACACTTTCACATATATTATTGATACATGGCTTCCAGAATCCCTGCCTGAGATAGAGGTAAGAAAAAGGTATTCTATCCACATAGACATGAGCTCTCAGCTCATTCTAAATCTTTCCATTAAAATAGGCTATGCTAGCTCTCCTTACAGACATACACTTTATTTTCATGATGCTAACGTTCAAATAAGGAAGCAGGATTAGAATGTGGTACCATCTAAATCACGTGAGTTATTACAATTTATGTGACATTTAAACAAGCAATTCTAGGCCGAAAGGAATTCTTACAAAAAGGTAACTTTTCCTCCCCATAATTCCAAAGAGCTAGTGATTCAGCAGATGTCAAAATTTCCTTCTAAGACAGAATGCAGATTAGTTCTTAAAGTATTTAATTTTTTGTTTTTAAATTTTTGTCCCTAAAAGCATGAGGTGAAGCAACAGAAAGATCCTAATAAAGTAATGGCACCTTCATTTTATGTTTTTGAAACAATTCACTTCTTATTCTGAGTTTCTGCTGATCACACTCTTTGTAACCTGAGCTAGGAGAACTTGGCTTTGAAAATAAAGTCTTCGACTGATAGCGTGTCTATGGGAAATTCTCCATATAATTATCAGATGCTATTTTTTGTTTGTTTCTTTTGTTTATCTTTGGGTTTAAACAAAAGGTGGTCACTTAAAAAGCAATTAAATTTTTAAAAGAAATGGTTCATTATTCCTGATTTCTTTTGTAATGGAAATTACAGCAAGTATATAATAGTCTGTACACACAATGTCTTAAAGATATTATTCATGTGAATTCTGACTCTAATGGTAACAAAATCCAATTTTATTTTACCTTGAAAAGCTATACACCATAATATAGCAGAGAAAGAGCTTGATCTGTAGGTGGAAAATCAGGAAAAGAAACCTGAAGAGTTTTTACAAAGAAAGTCAACAATAATTACCCTTTGAAATTTGTATTTTTTTAATAAGGAGAGTGCCAAGAATTTTGCCAGGTAAACTCAACCTATGTATTATTTTTTAAATCTCTCAAAAATCGATACTAGGGGCGCCTGGGTGGCGCAGTCGGTTAAGCGTCCGACTTCAGCCAGGTCACGATCTCGCGGTCCGTGAGTTCGAGCCCCGCGTCGGGCTCTGGGCTGATGGCTCAGAGCCTGGAGCCTGTTTCCGATTCTGTGTCTTCCTCTCTCTCTGCCCCTCCCCTGTTCATGCTCTGTCTCTCTCTGTCCCAAAAATAAATAAACGTTGAAAAAAAAATTTATAAAAAAAAAAATCGATACTAGTAAAATTTTTATTTCAAAATGTATTATCACCTAACTTCATCATTTTGTACTTCCAAATTAAGCATGCCACAAACATCTCTGAAACAGAATAACCAATGAAAGGGAATAAAGACAAATGCACAGAGCTGTGTAAGGGAGCCTCTATTTCAGCAAATATTGTTTATTAACAACCTAGCTTAATATCAATGAAATTAACTGCAGGATAGAAGGCCAAATTAAAAAGTAAAGTATATTAAATATTGTTATATGCTTTATTTAATTTTCAATAATCTCACGTTCTGTTGGAAATAAATTAACTTTCTAATAATGCAAATGTTGAACTGTGGAAAATGGTACATGGTGTAGTCCTCACTTAACAAGATTGAAAATGCATACTAATTAGCATATTAAAGACTGACCTATTTAGAAGTAAGGAAATATGTTTAATTTTTATTAACTCAGTGTTTTCCAAACTTACTTGGTCACAAAACATTTTTAGCAAAGAAAATTTTTAACGTTTATCTCCTGGAATATAGAAAAACGTTTCTAGTTCAAAGTTATCTTCCTATTAGTACTCAATTTTAACTATTGGTTTTTTTCAAATAAAAACCAATGGAAAGCAGTGCCTATAGCATCTTTTTCAGAATCCATTCTTGGTTTCTTAACAATAATAGAATCATCCCTGATACCCCATCATCACTGTCACCACTATTGGCCCCTGCAGTTTTAATAACCTTTGGGTCACCAAAGTCACATCACAATGACGGCCATCATAATGTCTGAGAGTATTACAGTGTATGCCAAAGACTAATATCTCAAGACCAACTCACACAATACATTTTTTTAAAGTTCCCATTCATACTGCAACACCATTTCCAGTCCTTCTGAATAGCATAAAACTCGCCTCCAAGGACAAGCACTAGAACATCAGATCAAGAGAGATGGAAAATGTAAACTACAGTGCTTAAATTCTAGAGTTGTTTCTGTTGATTTTAATCACCTTTTGGTGGGATTTAGTGATGGTGCTAATTTGTGTTAGGCAAATCGTCTCCAAATCAAGGTGGTCACTATTTCTCTGCACCAAGCAAACCAAATATTAGGTTGAAACACATGAAATTGCCAACATTTGGCCATTATTGATGCACAAAGATCTCAAATTGCAAATAAAGAGACATTTAGGGGCACTGCCTCTAATTATATCTTAATTTAAAAAAAAAAAAGGAAACTGTGAATTTTTATGATGAAACAGAAAAAGTAGGATATCACAAAAGGCCTTATGGAAGAGAATATACCCAAAACTGGTGAAGCGAGTTTATACTTAAAAATCAGCATCCAGCATACTCCACCTTAGTTTTGAACATTATGGGAAAATTTTGTTTTCTTTTAATGAAGGAGATTTACCAGCAAGATTACGTTACAAATAAAAACACAACAACAACAACAACAAATGTTTCAAAGCAGTGTTTTTGAAAATTGTGAAACCTCTATACCTATTGTGAATGGATGCTTATTCATTATGGGCCAACTTCTAAAATCTTATATGTGGACTCAAATTTTGCAGGAACTGTGCACTGTTGAGTTTATTATAGGAATTCTTGAAAACATTCATTTCCAGGGAGCCTGGGTCATTTAAGTGTGATAGTGATGATAGATATGATCATCTGAGTTCTTGATGACATTGTGAAGATACTGACTTATTCAACAATGGAAATGCTTTATGTTCACACTTGATATGTGAGATAATAAAGTCCTTATCATTACCTATACCTGAGTGCTAACTGCAGCTGAAATCATCCCAACTCAAAAACAAGCTAATGACTCTTTAGACAACAATTCTGAAAATGCACGTCATAGAGTACAGCATGCAAACCAGAGAGAAGCATGTAGATAATTTAAGACAACTATTTACTAATTACACAGTTTACTATAGCCCCACTTTGTACATGACTACATAATGCTCAATACTAGCTTAGGCACTTATATATATTTTGAAACATTTCACCAATGGGGGTAAAAACACTTTCAAAGTATTTAACATACATTTCCATCAAAAAAAAAACAATATGGAGAACACACACAAATTGTATTCACTAGATGAATTTTTTTTTTGGAAAAATTTATTACATTCCTTTTCATTGCATGACACTGAATGAACCAGGTACTGAGGGAGTACCACCTTCAAGCAGCTAACTACCCAATGTAAAGAAACATATCTTCATACTTTATCAAAACTCCAACATACGGAAAAAATCTAATATAGATGTAACTGGAATCTCAGAAAAGGAGAAGAGAAAGAACAGGATAGAATCTCCTTAACATGAAGAAAAGAAGCCAGGGGGTGCCTGGGTTTGGCTAAGCATCAGACTTTGGCTCAGATCATGATCTCACAGTGTGCGAGTCTGAGCCCCATACAGGGTGCTATGCTGACAGCTCAGAGCCCAGAGCCTGCTTCAGATTCTGTGTCAGATTCTGTGTGTGTCTCTCTCTCTGCTCTTCCCCCGCTCATGCTCTCTCTCTCTCTCTCTCTCTCTCTCTCTCTCAAAAATAAAAAAATAAACATAAAAAATTTTTTTAATAAATAAATAGAAAAGAAGCCAGAAGACAATGCAGTGGCATCCTCAATGTGCTTAAAACAGACAAAACAATCAAACAAAAAACTGCCAACCTACAGATCTATACCTGCAAAAATTCCTTTCAAAATGGAAGGATTTCAAAGAAACCAAAACCCAAAGAATTTAAGAGCTAAGGTGCACTAAAAGAAATATTAAAGGGAATTCTCTAGGTTGAAGAAAAATGACTTTCAATGAAAACATATAAATGCAAAAAGAAATAAAAGAAATAAGGAACAAGGTAAAAGCTAAAGAGAAATGAGTAGTGGCTTTTCAATACTACAATAATAATCCTTTATGAGGTCTGAAATAAATGGCAAATTGGAATATATGTTACAATAATGCAAAAAGTTAAGTGGAGTTAAAGCGTCCATTATCTAGGGAGTAGGAAAGTTAAATTAATGTCAGACTATAATAGGTCATGGGTATATGTTGCCATCTCTAGGATAGTCACTAAAGCAAAAATATAAGAGTTGGTAAGTAACAAATTAATAAAAGGAAAAAAAATAGAATGAGAATAAATAAAAGAGTACATTAGCAGATCTAGATCTAAATATGTAAATAACTATATGAACTATTAGTGGAATAAACTCTCCAATTAAAAAGAAAGATTATTAGACTGGGTTTAAAAAACAAGCATGGGGCGCCTGGATGGCTCAGTTGGTTGAGCATCTGACTTCAGCTCAGGTCATGATCGGTGGTTTGTGAGTTCAAGCCCCGCACTGGGCTCTGTGCTGACCGCTCAGAGCCTGCAGCCTGTTTCAGATTCTGTGTCCCCCTCTCTCTCCGCCCCACCCCTGCTTGTGCTCTGTCTTTCAAAAATGAATAAACATTAAAAAATTAAAAAAAAACAACTATAGATTTTAAATATATAAAAGATTGAAAGTGAAAGAGTAAAAAGAGATGAAAAAGATATATCATGTAAACATCAAGGAAAAAAAGTTGTTATAGCTATACTATTATCAGACAAAGAACTTTAAGGGAAAGAAGCAGTACTAGACCAACAAGAGAGATTTCATAATAATAAAAAAAGTCAATTCCCAAAAAGATATAGGAATTCTAAATTTATATCCACCACATAATATATAAATAGTATACAGTCTAAGTCTATATTTAAAACTACGTCTGTATATTTTTAAATGTCTACATGGACATTTGGTAGTATTATTTAATATTTATTTCCAAGCCTTTTATTCAAGGACTAAGTATAAATCACTGTTCTGCTACCTTATTTGCTTTGCCATCAAATCATAATAGAATATCCAACAAGGATATGAACATTCACATTCATCTTCACAGTGCATTAATGTCACCAAACTGTATCTTTTTCCACTTAAATGTGTGCCCACTCCATTGAGTCAGAAATCAAGGAGGCCATATACTCCACCCTTCCTTTATTAGGAGACTTAAATTGTTTTATAAAAATGAAGGCATCAAATACACTTAAATTTAAAATATAAAAGCAAACTCTCCGAACTCTTAGATTTTAATAGAGTATTCTACTAAATGAAAACAAGGAACATTAGCACAGGAAGGGTTCTCAGAGATAAGTTCTGTAGTTAGACTTTCTGGGTTAGAATCCCAGTTCTATACTTTACTAGCTGCATTGCCTTAGAAGTTTTCTAATCTTACTGTGCCTCAATTCTCTCGACTGTAAAATAACAGTATATACTTCGTATGATTGTTGTTGCATGTAAATAAAGTAATGCATATAAGAAAACTGGAATACATTCTGGCACCCATATAAATGTTTAAGTCTGTAGCAGTTGTGGTGGTGGTAATGAAGTTACAGTAATAGAGGTAATGGAACCATAATAGAAGAGTAATAGCAACAACAATAGCAATATTAATAGTAAAGAAGTAGAAAAAGGGGGAGGAACAATAATTGTAGTAGAAGAATCAGAATTAGAAGAACTAGTCACAGTAGTTACCAGTGTCAGAATAACTGTAATTTTCCAGGGTTCACAAACTCAAATACTTCCAGAAATCATGCAAATGATATCAATGAATAAAGTGAACCAGATTAAATATAAAAGCCCTTTCTGTGTTAAGGACTATAGAAAACTAGGGAATCTATGTCTTTTTTAACTGCATTCAGATTTATTATTTGGAAGACTCACGTTACCAAGGGGAAAAAAAAAAAGTATATGACCTAGGTCATACCAAAGACCAACAGTCACAATCTCTGATACAGTCTCAAGTTATTCATTTATATTAAAAATATATATATGATTGTTAATATGGCTACCCATTATGCTTGAGAAATAACAGGGCTAGCAGTACTCAAAAGTTCTTTTTTTTTGTTCCGCCATCCCCCAAATTACAACTCTCCCCACAAAACCCTGAGTGCCACAGATACATGTTTGCAACTACTATTTCTCATTACCAGTGAGTTTTACCTCAAAGCTTGAAATTGGCACTAAGGATCTCACTTTAAGTCCTTCTTCTGCCCACCCCACTTGTAACTGTTCCCTTTCACTACATCTTGTATTCAGACTCTGCTTAGCAAGCCTGTTGATATCCATCCTTCACACATACCCAGCCCCGCCCCCCCCCAAATGAAGCTGCAGCAAGTATCATGTCAATGCTGGTGGGCTGGCAACATTCCAGAACCTCATCACTGGTAACCTTCCTATCCCTTTGATCTAAAATATGGCTTATAAATGATGTTGATGAACTGGTTCAAGGAACCAGATGCGCTGTTTGTGCTGGAGATCCCTGTCACAATCACAAAGAGGCAAGAATCCTTTATATTACATTATAGACATTCAGCTGATTTAGAGAGGATCGCTACATTACCCCCCCTTTTGTCTCAACCGGATCATGGTTGCAGTTACACAGGATCAGTAAAAATGTTTAGCTTCATTTTCCAAGGACAAAAATGACCCAGGCTTTCTTAAGTCTATTTTACAATGAATCAAAAAACAATAAATAAATAAGACAGTGCAACCCCTTTAGCATTTCTTATATATAAATATTCAATCGCACCCATAGTCATCTACATCCACCTAAAGATCTCACACCCTTACATTAACAGCTTCATAAAAACTTGGTAGTACAATCTGATTTAATTTTCACAGTGATACACAGCTATTACAGAACCACAAAATCAACCCAAGATGGAACTTTTTAGAACACCAAGATCCGTATGTCAAACAAATAGAAATATATGAGTCACATACAGAATTTTAAATTTCCCATTAAACACATTTTAAGAAGTAAAAAAGAAGTAAATGAAGTTAATAGTAATAATATATTTAACTCAATATATACAAAATAATTATTTCAAGATTTAATTAATACACAAATGCATTAATGAGACATATTACTTCTTTTCTCATACTACATTTCTGAAATCCAATGTGTAGTCTATACTTCGATCACATTTCAATTTGGACTAGCCACATTTCCAGTGTCCAACAGTCTCAGGTAGCTGGTGGCTACCTTACTGAACAGTGCAGTGCACAGCCAGAAAAATGACGGTCCGATGAACTGACAGATTGTGATTTAGCTTCTGTTTGAATGCTATTTTCTCTTCTTCCCATCTTGTCATGTAGTCTAAATTGCAGTTTCCTTTTAACATATCTTATTCCATCTTTTCTCATTTAAATACCATTCTCCTAGGTCAATGATTCTGAATCATGTTTGGAATATAGTCCCCATTGAAAATACATTAAAAATTTGATCCTTGCTCTAGAAGAATGTACATTTGCATTGTTAAGAGTTGAACTGCCCACCCACCACCACCAAAAGGCATTTTGGAGTCTTACTCCCTGGTATCTAAGAATGTGATTTTATTTGGAGACAGAGTATTCACTGAGGTAACACACAGGAGAACCTTTCTAAGCCTCAGTTTCCTCACTGGAAAAATGACGGGCTTGAACTAGAAGATCTAGATTACTGAAGTACATAATATCTTTCCTCAGCAATTATGTATAAGAACCCATGATTGCTAGGAAATATACTCAAACTGCACTTCCTGTTTTGTGACAGGTTTTACTAAATCAAGCTTTTTATTTAGAATTTATAAATAAATGAGCCTATGATAAACAAGCTGGATAAGATTAAGGGAATAATCTGTGATTCTAAAGTTGAATTTCTGACTAATCTCTTTGGCAGTACATGTTGTTACCCCTCTGTGAGTAGACATTCACTGTTTGAAGCAACGAGCTCTTTGATACTTAGAGATTTTGGATTCTGTTCTATTTTTAAAAGCTACTATATCAGTATTCATCAACTGTTTGACATAGCCATTCATTTATTTTCTAAAAGGCTATTCTATAATCACACTTCCTTTCAGGAAGCCCACCAACTAAGTAGAAGCCTAAATTACTGATAGCAGTTATACAGGGACCTTCCTGTTGGTTAAGAATCAAGACTAATTAAACTAATGTGCTAAATCGCAGGCTAATAATTATGCAGAAAAGTGGTAAGAAAGCTTATTTTATTTGTTTTAGTGGTTGTGTACCTTTAAAATAAAGCTAAGAAGAATAAAACATTCTAGAATAAGTATTTTTCTTATTTATACTTTTAGTAAAGTTGATTTAATTGGTCTCTAATTTTAAGAAATCTTGTCAATTTCTGCTAAGAGAAATAATTATCATTTAAAAATATTGATTACCTTAATAATTTAAAATAAATAATTAAAAACAATTAATGAGACATTAAAACAATTCCTCTCGTAAAGGCTACTTAGGAGCCAATTAAGCATAAGTTTTCAAAATGCTTTATAAGAAAAAGCCTTTTTCTATGAAAGAAGCCCAATCTTTCCAATAATTATTCACACACATTTTGAATTATGTTAACATTAAGAAATGTTTTGTAATAATGGTTAAAATTCTTAGACTATTCATATACATTTTAAAATTATTTTCTCATGTAATTTTACTATTATTACAGGTCAAAATGGCTATATATATGAAAAACTGCAAAACCATAAATTATTTTTTAGTTTATATCAGACATTATTGAGGCCAATGAAAGCCCACCTGCAGTACTCAGATGCTATACTAATTACACTCTGATCTTTTTGTATTTTGGTGAGGTTCTGTTATTCAGGAGACATACTCAACCTCAAGTTTCTCTGCAGACATGGACATCAGGTGTTATCTTGCTCTGTACCCAACAAACAGATTTCCGGTAGGAAAAGTCGTTTCACTATAACTATAGTAAACAATGTATAGTAAATAAATCTATAGTAAATAACCCAACAGGTTATTTTTCTTTTTTTTATTTTTTTTTTAAATTTTTTTTTTCAACATTTATTTATTTTTGGGACAGAGAGAGACAGAGCATGAACGGGGGAGGGGCAGAGAGAGAGGGAGACACAGAATCGGAAACAGGCTCCAGGCTCTGAGCCATCAGCCCAGAGCCTGACACGGGGCTCGAACTCACGGACTGCAAGATCGTGACCTGGCTGAAGTCGGACGCTTAACCGACTGCGCCACCCAGGCGCCCCCCAACAGGTTATTTTTCCATTGAATAAAAAACAAAAACAACACAAACATTAAAAAAAAAAAAAGATCAGATTCTGTGTCTCCCTCTCTCTCTGCATCTCCCTGGCTGCATTCTGTCTCTCTCACTCTCTCAAAAATAAACATAAAAACAAAACAAAACACTGTAGGTAGGATGAGTCCAGACTAAGCAGGAAGTCCTTTAAAACCACGAGGAGTTAATACAGACTAGGGGAGAGTGAAAGTGACCCATTCCATCCTCCTTTGTAATCCAGAGGCTGAGCTATAAATAGAGATCACTGCAACCAGTTTATAGATCATAATCTTAATCTGAAAGAAAGCAAAATACCCATGAACTCTAGGGCTTTACTATGCAGTTTAGTTTACTTCTTAAACTAAGGCTGTAATACCGTTGCTACCTACCTAGAAACTCTAAAAATTAAGACCTAGAAACAGTAAATCTTGCTTTATATTTTTACAGAAAATTATAAAATGTAGTTGTAGGGTGGTATAGACTGTGACATTCAAGATTCAGAATTCTTCCAAGATCTTTTAGCTAACAAACTTTTAAATGTTTTTAAAGGGTTTTCATACTATATGGTATCATACACATAAGCATGATATACTTTATTACATTGGAGTACTGTCATCAGTTATTTCCTCAACAATCCTAATGATGGGAGGGAATTTAAAACTTTGGAGGAAAAAAGTAATAAAATAGATTGCCTATGCATAAAACTGTTACTTATCAGTTTCTGTAAACTACAATATCCCTATTGTATATATATATACATCTCCAAATAAATAAAATATATATAATATATATATATATATAACAGACCTTTTCCTTGAATGAATACTGTGAATCACCAAGTGTCTTGGTCTCACTAAACTTACATTATGCAGGAATAGGGTAAAAAAAAAAGGGAACAACTCATGAGGAAATTTGGTGGTTTTAATAATAATGAAAATACATTTGCATAATAGAAATGACTACCAAGTTAAACATTTAGCCGTTTAAATAAATGCCTTTCTGGAAGAGTTAAATGTATTAAATCCCATCAACTGCTTTCCTCTTGTTCTTACTGGAGGGAAAGTGTACATGAAACTGCACTACCTACAATAAATTCAAATATTTACTTGTACAATAAGAATAGGTAATTTATTACCAAGATGGCATAATAAGTCCAGGAAAAAAGTTTCACTGCTCTGGTCCAAATACATAGTAATAATATACAAAATACCAAAAGACAAAGCTATGATTAAATATATATTCATATATCCCATGGACTACTAGTATATTTTGTCTCTGTAAAAGAATGACATATATAAGGAAAGTTATTTTTTGTTTAATACATATAATATTTTTCCTCAGATGTATGGAATCTAGTTCTTAATTCCAGATGAAGCATTTTATATCTGAGGTTCTTTTTTTTTATCCCTAACCTTAAGTTTCCTGAATAATTCTTACTGAAGCAGAAGGAAAAGAACAGCTAAAATTTAAAATGAAAGTGCTCTTAATTCTTTTTTTCATGCTCTTAATTCTTGACATCAAAACCTGCCAAAAGCAAGTTAAATGCAATAAATAAATAAATAAATAAATAAATAAATAAATAAATCAAACAAACAGGATTGGACGCCTATAAGTCAAATATGTAGTGAACTAGATTTGAATTAAAGAAAATATGCCATGTAAAACATAGAAAAAATGTACAATGAACTAAATGTTTTTTGAAGAGAAGAGAAATTCTGCCAAATTTAAAATAGTACTATTATAGTAAAGCTTTGCTTAAAACAGACTGAACACATAAAGGACCCCATTCTCATATACCCACTATTTAACCACACATTTTCTCTTCAAAAATAATTTCCATCTACTTCAAAGGTTGGTGAGATACTCTGAATAAGGAACAAAATCAAAGACCATTGTACTCAATAAAAATTCTGAACATTTAAGTTGGAAAGAGTACAGATCCCCTTTTTAGTGAACTTTCAATTACATGTGATTATTAAAGAATGACTTCATTTTTTATTGGGTCACTAGTGTAAAACAAGCATGCCCTCCAAATAAAAGGAAATTTAACTCTGATGTGCGAAAGTGAGAGTGTGTTTGAATGTGTGATCCCATTCAAATCTAATTAGAATCAGATTAATCAACCAACTTATTGAATCAATATCAGTAAATTTCCATGGCTGCAATTAGATATCTTCCTGTGTCTTTGTCCATTTATTCTGCTTTCTTTCCTGTCATTAAGCAAAGCTCCCACGTTCCAAGCTAAACAGATCCTGTCACTTGTCCATCTGATCCCATCTTCGCCCATGTACTCAGAGACAGTACTCCAGCAACTGTGGCAACATTTGCCCCCCTTCCTTCCTTAATCCCATAAATATGCAAACATGATGTTATTTCTGTCATCTAAGAAAACAACAACAATTCTTGACTCCACGTGCCCCTCCAGCAGCTAGCCAGATCTTTCCTTTTTGTTACAGTGAAACTTGTTACAAGTGTTGCCTAGGCTTATTGTTTCTTTTCCAATTATCTTGTCTCATTCTTTTTGAATTTCCTCTTCTTGCTATTCCACTGAAAACGTTTTATTAAGATCCCCAATTTGTGTTGCCAAATCCATCAGTCAGTCAGTCAGTCCTTGATCCTCATCTTCTTACCCAGTCTGTAGCATTCAACTCAGTTTATCTCTAGCTCCCCCTTGAAATACTTCCTTGACTTGCTCTCCAGGATAACACTCCTACAGTTTTCCTGCTACCTCCAGGCTGCTCCCTCAGCCTTCTCTGCTGGTCTCCTCATCTTACTGACCTCTACACATCCAAGTGTATGTACTAAGGTGGAGGCCTTGGATCACAGCCCTTTTCTGACTTCTCAAACTCCCCTGACAGCTCAGCCAG
Source organism: Prionailurus bengalensis (assembly GCF_016509475.1). Taxonomy (NCBI): domain Eukaryota; kingdom Metazoa; phylum Chordata; class Mammalia; order Carnivora; family Felidae; genus Prionailurus; species Prionailurus bengalensis. The sequence goes on along the minus strand of NC_057343.1, from coordinate 147,279,136 downwards.
CTTTAAATATCTCCTTACTTAGCCTTCCCCCAAACTCCAAATTTGTATATCCAACTCCATACTCAGCATCTCAGACTTAATGTTTGTAAAACTCAGTTCCTAACCTTCCTCTTGTAGATTCCCCTAATTCAGTAAGTCAACTGCATGCCTTCAGTATTCAATCTAAAAAACTTACCATGGTTAGTGTCTTTCTCTCAGGAGCCATACCCAGTTCATCAACAAATATGCTGCCTCTAGACATACCTAGAATCTGCCTGTTGTTTATCATCTTCACTGCTACCACTCTGGTCTGAGCCACTCACATCCTTCACTCATTGTTGAACCAGTGTCCCACTGCTATATCTTCTTGTAAGCTTATCACACTATGTATACTCTATTCTTAGCACAACAGCCAGATTAATCCTGCTAAAACTGTAAGCAGGATCCCATCACTTGATGTTTGCAACCCTCCAACAATGTCCAATGTAATTCAAAGCAAAACTTGAAGTCCTTACAATAGCCTGTAAGGCCCTGCACATGATCTGGCCTCTCTCTACCTCATATCATCATTCTTCCTATCTTCATCTTCCTACTTTATCCGTACCTCCCTCCATTCTATTGCTTGAATATATCAATAAAAAGTTAATAAAAACTCCTGCATCAAGACCTTTGTACTACCTGATTTTTTCTGCCTGGCATGCTTACCCCACAGACAAACTTGTCACATTCTCACCAAGGCCTTTTCTGGTGCCCTGGCTAAAATCATGACCTTTGTCCTACTTCCATCCTGACATTTTCTATCATCCTTCCCTGGTTTAGTTTTCTCTTCAGCATTTGTAACTATCTACAACAGTTTATACTCAATTTATGCATCTTGTTATTGTCTATTTCCCTGACTAGAATTTATAAACTCCATGAAAGCAGACATTTTTGTGTTTTGCTCTCTACTGCATGGAATAGTTCCTGGTACATAATAGGCACTCAAAAGGTATTTGCTAAATAAATGAATCAAACATTTATTTTGAGAATACGGGGCTTCTGTCAGAAACGTAAGTGTAAGATGTGTTCAGAGGCTCTTGCCTCTAGGAAAGGTTTAAATCTCTAGAAAAATCATCCATGGGTTTAAATCTGAGGGACTGAGTGAGGCTCAGGTACTTTAACTTAAACTGTCATTTTTCCCTTCTTTTCCCCTGTAACCCATCTCCCCCATTACAATTTCTTTTCTGAATAGCGAGAGAAGACTCAACCTTAAGATAATGTGAATCATTCTACATCCCCCTGCTTACCCACCAATAGCTCTAGCTAGGTGATCTCATATGTTACAGGCAGCCAGCTTCAAGCTGGAGATAACTAGCATGAACACGTATCTTGCTTATTCCTTATGCACCCTTGTAATAAGGAATAGTATGACTTGGAGGGTGTGTATGTGTGTACGTTTGCTTATTTTGTTGCTAATGAGTTGTTGCATATTATAATAAATATTATTTTCAACATTAAGTACTTGAGGTTTTAGACTAAAAACCCTAAAAGAAGTTTTGTAGAAAAGAGTTTTTACTTTTTGTTTTTTTAATGTTTATTTATTTTTGAAAGAGAGAAAGTGGGGGAGGGGCAGAGACAGACAGGGACAGAGGATCCTAAGCAGGCTCTGCACTGACAGCAGAAAGCCTAACGTGGGGTTCGAACTCTTAACCCTGAGATCATGACCTAAGCTGAAGTCAGATGCTTAACTGACTGAGCCACTCAGGTGCCCTGAAAAGATTTTTTTCATAACATTTTTCATTACAGTTTATTATCATTAGAGTAATAAGCCAAGTGAAATATTCCACAAAGGTAATAAATGTATATCTCCTACCTGGAGCTAACACAGAGGGATCAGGCAGGTTCTCACTTTCTTCATCAGTACTTTCATCGTAGACTGCATCTCTATCAGCGGTCATTTCAGAACATGTTGTGGCTTCCCTAGAAATAGAGCAAGGTAGAATTATCAAGTGTTGGCTCACCCTTGGTTAGGTATCAAATTCACCAGTAAGTAATTATAAAAAAATGTCCCTGAAAAATACTGTAGTTAAACAAACATATATTGAAACATATGTGATCAAGATGAAAGCACTTTAAAGATTATCTGTTAACTCTCTTAAGAACAAGCTTCTCTTCTACATAATCTAAATGTGGCTAATGTTCACTGTAATTAACTCCTGAATCAGTTTCTTATCACATCATTCATCTATCAAAATACTATTCCTCCAAATTACCTTCTGTGGATCACACAGTATTAAGTGTTTTACTGATCTCGAAGCAGTCTGCCTTGCATTTGATTGCCCCAAACTTCTGAGACAGGAACCTTTATTCTTATTATGAAGATACCAAGTAAGGCACAGAGTTTAAAGTATTTGCCCAAAGTCATGTACTAATAGATATCAGTTTCAGACCAGCACCTGAACTAGGAACATCTGACATCAAATGTTATATTCTTTATATGATGACATTACTAAACCTGTGCTTTCTCTCAGTTTCAAGGCAATAGATCCAAGCCTGTATCCACTAAATAGTGGATAAATTATAAATAAAACAATAAAACAATAAAAATCAGACTAAAATAATTATAGTTGTCCAAACCATACCAGCTGTAAATCCCCTGTGACTTTTCCTTAAAAATCAAGTACACATCCACTCTCGGCCACCTGATTCCATGATTAACCACTGCTTAGACACCAAAATGATAAATGTGTATTCAACTCTACAGTTTTGCAAAAGATAAAAGTTTTTAACTAATATATTTTTAATGATGTCTAAGAATTAAACAAATAATAATTACTTAAACCATGTGACAGTTTTAGGATTTAAGTACAGCTATGACAGTGGGGAGACATGGAGAGACCATGCTGAGAATTCTCCAGCCCACTGATTCCAACAGCCAGAGCATCTCACCTCAGACTAGCAAATGATCTCCTAGGCTACAAAGTTGGCACCTAACTTTCATTAAGTTTGGGAAGAAATTCCATTTAAATTTATGTATCTGTCATCTCAAAACAGACACTCCAAATACCTTTCATGCTCAATGTTCCTTTCTGGTTCTTGAACTTCATTTAACAATTTATGCAAGCTTCTGATCTTTGCTTTCTTCTCATTCAGCACTAGAATAAACCGCTTATAAAGATCAGTCTCCAAAGCTTCCTTAGCACCCACACATTTTTCAAATCTAAAATGTAAATAAACAAATAAATAAATCATGCAGTTTTCTTTAACATTAATATTATTCAACCCAATAGTGAAGATGATTTCAAGAAAACTTTTTAAGGAAAGTATAATTAAAAGTCACTTTTATGGGTTTCCATTGATTTAAAGTTTTATATAGATAATTAAGCAAATGAGAATTTATTGTTTATTAATGTTAGTAATTTATGTAGTGAGATAAGGATCAAAATTGGAAAATGATACCAAAAAGGTTCAAAACATCTAAATGCTTAAATGTTAATAATTTATTCACATCTACAATTTATTTCCAAAAGGATATTTTTTATGGGAGAAATTTCACACCAGAGTAATTATAGCCTACGTTTCCTGTATTTTGCTAATATTACTATAATATTAACTGTGATAGTGTTTTGTGATTAAGTGATTTACCTAGTATGTTTTCCCTAAAGAGATAATGAATTGCTCCACAGCAAGAACATGACTTGTAGAGTTGTGTCTTCAGCACCAGGCATACTCACTCACATATGCACGCATATAGTGAATGCAAGTATTTAATCTGAAATTCCTATAAATGTGAAACACTATGTATCTCCAATTTTAGATACATAAACATAAAATTTTCTGTCATTTATAATTCTTTCTACAATGTTCAAATAAGTGGACAAAAGACTATACTAATTTTAATCTCCCAGATATAAGAAAGCTAGTAAGCAGAGACTGCATATGTAAGATTTGTGCATACACACAAACCATGAACACACCTATATTTTAAAGATTCAATTTCATGTAAAATATTCTTGTAAATGTAGTCTTGCTCTGCCTAGTTTTCTCTTCATTATTTATTTATACTTTTGTTGTTCTATACAGGTATTCTAGTATTTTCATGATATCTGTATTTATGTGTATATATTTCAGATATTTACAATATATAATTTCTTCAGTGAAAACTTAGAAACAAAAATGTCAAAATTTGATACCTTTGATATATATGTCCTTATGCTTTCAACAACCTACCTATCTAGAGATGTAAAGAATTAGGGCCTCTTATGGAATGAAAAGGAACAAAAAGTAGTATAATTTCTGGGAGTAATTATAGCACTCTTACAGTATAGTCATTGCCAAGGCTGTCAACTCCATAAAGGCAGGGTGCAGGTGTGTTTTATTGACTGCTTTACCCTCCGTGCCTAACACAGTGTTTGGCATTCGAGAGATGAGCAGCAGCTATCAGAAAAATGAATAAAGTAAGGGAGTTACTATGGACATCTTATAAGGAAATGAAGAACCAGTGATTCTGAAGTTATTTTTCACTCTTTAACAGCTATTCACCACTGTAATAGTAACATTTTTGATCTGCCTCAGCTTCTAAAAAATCTGTGGTAAATATTAATACAACAGTACTCCTTTTACCAAGCAAAGCTCTTTGAGAAAGATGTATACCAAAAGGTGTAGGGAAAAAAACAGAGCCAAAGCTGAAGAGGAGCTGGTAATACTGATGGCTTATTTTAAGCAGGGATATGTCAATGCATTTTTATTTCATATGCAAAGCATTATATAAACATTCTACATAATTTTCTTGAACTACTTTCTAATGTAACATAACAAAAATTTGAAGAGACGAGTAGAATATATGTACCACTAAAATACTTGAGTATATTATAAAATACTTTAAACAAAGGCAAAGTAAAAATCAATTATAAGAATGGACAATAAAAATCTTGTATATTATATAAAGTTTTAGGAACAGTAATCAATTAGTTATTTACCTGATTTAAATGCATACTTAATCTCCATATAAGTCACTTCAATAATTCTTAATTGAAAGATTCTGTGCACGTAACAATTATCAAGCACATTTCAAAACCTTTATTAAAATTAATATTTAGTATAACATATGGATTTAAATGAAAATATCAAAATAAAATATCATATAATCTGTGTAAAGAATACCATCAATCCTAATGAGTAGCATCACAACTACACTGTCCAAGTTAACATGTCTGTGATGGGAGAGCACACAATAGAATAAATGGCATCCCATGACTTCACTTCGCTTGGTTTTAGAAAACCGTAAGGATTTTCTGGCAACTAAACTTCTGATTATCAAACTGGATGTCACTTCCTAGACAAAACTAGGAAGTGGGGGTTGACTAGGAGAGAGTATTAATGTGAACAGTTTCAGGACATAAATTTATTCTTAATTATTAATTTATCAACAAATTTAGAGAACACTATCCTTCTATTCAATATTCAGTAACTAAGAGGTATATACCATCTGCCCCATCCCATTTTTAATGCCAATTCTCTCTTACAGCATTATGATGTTACGATGCCTTCCATGTTACTTGCCTCCTGTCAACCTTCCACAGAAAGAACTAGAATTAGAACATGAGGCCATTTAGTGCAGGAGAGACATGGGATTCATTGCTAAGTCAGTGATACTAAAGGAGAACTCACATACAACTAGATTCCAACTAGATCTCTAAGCAAAAGCCAAACCTAATGAAACCAAAGACAGTATCAAACAGCAAAGGACTAATGATGTTTCATCCTTTCAACAGTGACTAGGACAACAGAACAATAATGCTAAGGTTAATTATTACCCTAGGACTGACATATCTATAAATGTAGTCAAAAAACAGTTATTAAAAAAAATAAAAAAATAAAGACGTCTGGGGAAAATACTGAATATTCAAAATAAAATATTTCTGCACAGGAAGACAAAGAATCTAAGAAGAACATCAAAACATAACAAAAATAAGAGCAAAAACAAGGGAATTTCATGCAAAAACAAAATCCAAACTAAAACAGATTAAATGATAACCCAAAATAAAACAGCAGCCACATAAATGTGAACATGTGGTATTCAGAAATAGTGCAGTAACTCTTGTATTTCCAATCAGCTCTGGCCAAATTTATATCTAGGTCAGGGTTGTACAGCAAAAGAAAATGTGAATAGAGTTCAGAGGACAAAGAATACTAAAAAGAACTGGAAAAGAAAGCAGTGGTAAAGAGATTTAATAAGCCTTTAAGTACTGAAGAAGATGGTAAACAGCTGTTCCTCATCCTTTCTGACGACAGAACAAGAGGAAATGGCCTTCAACTATACCATGAAGGACTCAGATTACCAAGAGATGGAAGGAAGAATTTTCTGACTGTGACTGTTCTTAAACATTATAATGGGCTACCAAGGGGAGTTGAAGCTATCTCCTGAGGTGTTTAAAAATCAGACTGAATTCATCTGGATATAATGTGATCCTAGCTTGAAGGCAGAGAGTTAAAGTAAAAGAGCTTTCAAGGTCTCTTCTATTCTAATGATTCCATGAGTGTCAACCCCATTCAATCTGCTGAGAACTGCCTCCAATTATAGGTTTAATAACTGTAACTCAGAATAAAGCTGGAGAGTTTCTAACTTGATGTCTGAATGCAAACAAAAGACCTATTCAGTAATATAGAGCTTGAGAGTTGTATTTGAAATTAAATAGGAAAAACAAGTGAACTAATTACAGCTAATAACCCAAGGACTGGCATATAATATTTCTAATGTTTTCTCCTTTATCTAAACTATACAAAATTAAATTGATCCAGTAATGTCACTTGCTCAAAATGGAGCTAAGACTGCAATTAGTAAACAGTTAATAAAAAATAATAGCAAATATATATGTTAAAAGTCTGTACATTAAAGCTCATTCTTTTTACTCACACTGTAATTCCTCATTCCTTATTCAAATTTCATTTATTCTCTACTGTCATCCCAAATGGAAATAGCTTTAGAGTTGGTTCTGATTATAATTATACATTTTTAAATAACAAAATATATGCAAAAAAATCCCCACAAAGTAAAAAAAGAAATTTAATCCACAATTCCAGACATACACTATTAAGATTTAATTTTCTCCCTCTACATATTTTCTATCTAAAGATATACTTTGAAAAAACTGGCACTCTATTCCTCCTTTTGGTAACTCACATTTCTCTTCTTAACATGTCATTAACATTTTCCATGGTACAAGCACATGTGTATATGACTGCCTTTTGCTCATATTAATATCCTACTGTGTATTAAATTTATTTCAGACCTATCTACCATAGCCTCTAAGGGAATTCTCAGCATCTCTTTTGTGCTGCTCATCCCCTTAGCTCTCCCATGCATACACAGTCTGAAACAATGATGGGGAAGAAATGATTGGAACATGGATGGACACTCTTATAAGAGTATCAGAGGCCACCCAGAAAACTGAACTGTGTCCAGGCCTAACACAACAGTCCCCACTCTAATGATTCTCTAGTTTCTATGTCTTCAGTTACCTAACTTAGTATGTTCACAACCTATTTCTAATTTCTCTAAAGACTCTTGATCAGTACCACTGCTTTATGAAAGCTGGAGATGTAAGTCCTTTGCTCATTTTCCACTGTACTAAGGCTCTAGAGAGAGAACACTTAAGAAAGTACTGCATGGCCAAAACCATGATACATTTGTAGCTCCTTAAAATGGCCACTTTCTCCTCTGATAGAAAATAAACCATTTGAGAAATTTGGGAAATAGATAAAGCTACTAATCTAATATCTGGAAATAGATAAAGCTACTAATCTAATCTAATAATCAAGAGCCTAGAATTCTCTGGAGCAGGCTAACCTTCCTCTGCTTGAGGGGGAGGAGGGCACCCCAATGACACATATCTTCAACCCCTGAGGAAAATATGTGACCCAGTATTTACACAAAAAGAAGAGCCGGAACATAATAAGACTGGTGATGAGAGATATGGTTGTGCTTTTGATCAAATGGGAAACCCTTTGCCACAATAATGCAAAAGCACTTTCTGGGTAGTTCAAAAATAGCAAATCAAGCATCTGTGGGCTACATGTTGTATACACCCCTCCCCCACTGTCTTACAGCACAGGGTGCATTTGTCTCCACTGTCTCATCTTTGTTCCCTGCTGCTTTCCAGTGTATGGCAGTGTGTTGAATACTGATGAGATAATACCTCTTTCAACCTCTGGCAGACATTTTAAAGCAATTTGTTCAAGTACCAAGTACCCAGTCTGCATTTTTGTGAGCAATTTGTGGATCAAATTTCCTATCATCCTGAGGGTATTCTGAGTTTTAAATACAATGGCTTATCACAACCATAGCACATCTCCTTTAATTTGATTTATTTTGTATGTAAAATAGAAAAGCATATCCAAACTATAGATATAGACTCCAAAACGTGATTTCTAGCATAGATATATGATAGTGATTCATACTAACATGATTTTAAGGAGATAAGAAAGATCAAAATTAACTTATTTTTCCGTTTGGTTTCTTAATATTTACAATTTTTTTGGTCTCATTTTTATGTAATTGGAGATAAGTATTAATTCAGAGATAAAAGAAAAAAAAGATACTTTCTTAATATAATAACTGAGAGCCAAATATAACCAAGTTTTAGGTGTTAAGTTTACATATCCTGCATTACTCAAATGTGTAGAAACATAATTTCATCTAGTCAACATCCTTTTCACAAACATACACTGACAGTAGTAAACCCTTCACATTTTTCATGTTCTCTCACATTTACTTACCAATGTCCCCATAAAACAATCTTAGGGGTTGTCCTGAAAAGACTCTAAGTTAGCAAATTGTTCTTATGTTTTAGAGCTACTGGTTTGAATGAAAGATAAAAAATCATCTACTGGATATAATGGGTGTAATGATAATATTCATTATTATATACATTCCATAAAACTCTTTCAGATGTCACCATGTATGTATGTACAGACACATGCATATGATAATGTCTCCGTAGACATACCAATGTTCACAACATACATTTTATTTCCTTCAAACATCTTTTACATAACAGAGTAATAAGAAAACACCTCTGGAGCAGCCTAGATTATGAATGTTATACTTGAAAAAACGCATAGAGAAGAAAAGTGACTTTTTTCATTGTTTAAAAACTAAGAGGCAAAATCAGGAAAATAATATATTCCAAAGGTCTTATCTTGCATCTTTTTAAAATGTCAGTAGTATGAATTTTCAGTGAGCAAAATAAGTCTCTATCAGGAGCCGAAGTGCACAGCATCTGAAATAGTTACCATTTGTGTAGACATTCCAATAAGAAACCAATTGTGCATACTGACACTTCATGTCTCTTTTATATTCGTTATTAATCCTATAATTTGAAATAAATCTCAAATACCAACATCCTAAATTTTGATTAATATTAATGGATTCTGATTCTCACTGCCTGATTACCACTTACTGTTTGTTAGTGTGCCGGTGCCACCAAGTACTAATGACCAGAAAGTGTTAATGTACTACTATAATGTACAGTAATAACCAATAATTTGGTTTAATCATATTAAGTAAAGAGTTTATTTTAAATACAGGCTAGTCTACATATATTATAAGCTTATAAATCATTAACATAAAGCTATAGCAATATAAAGCGCTTAGTATTTTTATAATACAAGAATATTAGCACACACCGTCCTTGAATATCATTCCAATCTCTCAGAAGCCTTTCATTTTCCTTCTGCAGGTGCTCATTTTTGGCTTGGTTTTCCGTAATGGTGTCCAGGCAATCACAAATAAGTTTCCTAATGACCTCAGCTGGACTTGCAACTTTCTCTAGATTGAAGGAACCAAGTCTAAACTAGAACAAAAGGAAAACATTATTAGTTTGGGGAGAAGATCAAAATCAAGCAACGCAGTTTTAAATATACATCATTTCTTCTGAGGGGGAATAAAGTGTAAGATTCAAATACAGTGCATTTATCAAGTATAAATATAGTGAAGAAAAACTGGGCAATTTCCTACCTTCTTACTGAAATTTATCATAGAAAACAACATATAACCCAAGAATAACTTGTATAAGTGGTAAATCACTCTCCCACCTCCTACTAGAAAACAACTGAGTACATATAAGCATACAACCATTTGTTTGCTACAACTTAATGTAAGTCCCTACTCAAAGTAAGAAAAGGAATTGTACACAGAGATTTATACTGTAGTTTCTGTTAATAGCGATGATAACAGAATAACTGACATAATCTATTTCTAAATAAAGAGCAAAATTTTAGTAATAGTTAAGAGACATGCAGGGTTTCAGGAAACTGATAAACCCAGTACTTACTTATGTATCAAAAACCAATAATGTGTTACTATAAATTACAAACAATAATATCAAATGTCAAGTTTGTGTACTTCTTCATAAAGGTAAGACTTGTGAAGATATATTCTCTACCGAAAGGCACATAATAAAACAGTATTAATACAGTTTCATTATATATATGGAATTTAGGAGGGAAAACAGCATCTCCTCATTTGGTAGATAAAGATCCTGAAATATAGTGATTTAATCAGAAATATTCTTACTAGTAAAATTAAAATTATTGTAACAACTAAAATAAGATTTTAAAAATAATAATTACTATATAGTTACTATGCCCTGCAGCTGAAATTTAACTCAAGCATAACACAAATACAAACTCCTCTAATCATCACCAAAACAAAACTATTATGTCCACAATACAGATTAGTAAACTGAGGTTCAGAGCAGTAATCTAATATACTGAAGGAATAAAGTCACAATCATACTATGCAATGCTGTTACGCTGTTTCCTGACATTAAAGGATATCCTAATTAACAAACTAGTAAGAGCAAGAATTAGGTTCAGAAACCACACATAACTCTGAAGGGAGATTCTAACGGGATGGAGTTTGGGGCAGAAGTGGGAATGAAACTGAGGGTTTTTAGTTATTTTTGGTATTTTTTGGGTTCCTAGATCAGTAATTTCTACTATGACACTCATCTATAGGAACGTTTCTAAAATGTCTCGCTTTTCAAAAGATTGTTTCTATAAACGTGTTATATTCAAACTGAGAAGTATTTAACAGTGATTGATAATTCTGAGAAAAAAATCCTTATTATTCAATGTACAAATAAAGCTGCAAGTCAGTAAAGTGAATATCCAATATTTATAATAGGTAGCATTTCATAAGACATTTCAGTTAATTTATATGATTTAGGAATATTTAGGGCCATTTAGGAATTTTTAGGATAATTTAGAAATAATTTAGGAACATTCAGGTGTTTAACTCCACAAAGTAAACTGTTATGGATAAATTGTGCTTACTAATTTGCTTTCAATTTTCAGAGAGAAAGCATAAATAGATGTCTTAATACCACAGAAAATCTGCCAGAAGGCTTAAATACTGATAATTCCTAGTTGTTGAAAAGCATTCATTTATAGTCACTTAAAATGTAAAGAAAAACAAAGAATATTAATATTCTTCAGTATTATACTACATTTGAAAGGACTAAGTAGTACTGTGGTAGCTACACACACACACGCACACACACACACACACACACACACAAAAAGTGTGTATGTATTTGTATGTGTTTTTGAGACCCAAGCAGATCAGATACATCTGCTTAATTCTTCAATTTGTTTCATCTCACCTTTTCCTGTTTCCTAACAAAAGAAAGTAAGTCAGATTAAGAAAAACTCTTTATTTCAATGAGTACAGGCAGTTGTAATAGGCTTATATATGTAAGCAAAATTAAGCAATTGAAGTAATGTTTACCAAAAGAGACCTAGAAAAGGTTAAGAATTTTTATTTATTCAGTTGAAATTATTACAGACTATTTGTCACATCTGATTTATTTATTTCTCACACACTTAGAATCAAATGGCCTAAAAACATTTGCAGTTTTCGCATATGAGTCCTTTTATAAGCAGAGGAATTTAAATTAAAAAAGTTTTATGTGTGTGAAGCATACATAAATTGAAAGTAGATTTGAGGGCAAAAAAAGAAAATAAATTTTTGCATTTACTTTTTGAAGCATCTGCTAGTATAAACAAACCTAAAAAAATAAAGATAAAGATAACCTATAGAATATAACTTTTTGAGTTGATACAAAACAGAAGAAAAGTTAAGCTTACTGTTAGGTAATAGATTACATTATCAGTAAAGCGTAAACCCACAAACTAACTCTGTATTTCCTCATTATCAAAATTGTCAGCTAGCTTTGACTAAGATGGACATTTTTAGAAGGGGAGAGTTTTTCATCATTTGAAAGTTTCAACAATGACAAAGGGGTAATGAATTCATGCCACATGTTGATCCTGAATAAAGTAATTGGTAAAATACAAATGCACAAATAAACACAGGCCCAGCCCCCTAATCTTCTATCTTAGAGAAGGAAGAAGGGACAAATTCTAAATGACTAATAACAAGCAACTTCTTTCAAAATACCATTTACGCTTATATATTCAAATTCCAAAAGAGAACTCTTAAATCTTTTCTTGGCTATTCACTTTAGTATAAACCTAAAATGTCATTTCTTCTTAGGAATAAGAAACTATTTTCTGTTTCTACTTTCTAATTATATTCACTAGTTTTTGGACCTTTAAATGGTGTGAACATGTTATTCTAAACAATGGAAATATACAAGAAGTATCTAGAAATTCAATCCAAGAAGAGAAATGTACTTGAAATATTCAAGTTATTTCTTAGAAGTAAAGTTATATACTCAGAGTTCAGGTTCTTTCCAGTGGCCAGATGAAAGAGAATATATAACATTAGTAAAATATACAAAATAAATACTGTGAATAACTACTAACCAATTCCTGGGGAATCGTTTGTGGCTACTGTGAATGTTTCTGGGGAGAGGAGAGTTGTCAAGGTGTGAGTTGATATTCTGCTTAGAATACATCAATTAAAGAATCTGAGCTTTGATACATTATCAAAGTAGTCTAAGTTATCTTGCAGAAGTAATCTTTGCTACTCTCCCAGGAACCAAAATATAAAGCTAAAGGAAAAGGAGGAAAAAAGATACTTGATGTTATTGCTAGGCAAATAAATGATGCTCAGATAGGACCTCATTTCTTTTCAGTATGTGTTTTTAAATTTATTCCTATCAGAGAGAAGTTTAACTGTCTCTAGATATGTATACAGTAAAAAAGTAAAGCTTGCCCATTATAGTTTATAATACAGAATGTTTTGACTATTTTAGACAAATACATAGTCTCCAAAAACACCTCCTGAAGGTCCAGGCCCTGGACAGTGTATGACCCCTTTTTAATACAGCAGAACTTGCAGGGGCAAGACACATAACAAGTTAGTAAAACAGGTAAAAGACAAATACATAGTTACATATATGTAGCTTTGATAATACACAGTTGCAAAATCCAGTAATACAGGAAATCAGTCAAGTTAAATAACAAAAAAGAAGCTGAACTGTATTACTTTGGTCTACTTATGTTAATTATCACTTGCTCATATTTTGGATTAAATATATTTTTACAAAGATTTGTAACATGAACCCTTTGGTTTAGTGGACTGTTGAAATGTTTACTTTGTATTTAAATAAACAACATTACAAATGTACTTCCTAAAGCAGTAATATGTCTAAGTTGACAATTGGTCAGATTTCTCTTCTAAACTCTCTAGAACTTAGAAAAGAATACCAATAAGGACTTCTTCTAAAAAGATAAGACAGTTATATATACCGTGAGACCACTAATCTCACATTTCCAACTATTTTCTTGTAATTTCTTACAGCTCATTAAAAAAAAAAGTTTAAATGTCTGAAGATGATTGTATGATCAAGCAAGACTCTGCATATTTTAGATCCCATAGGTTCTTACAATCAAAATGCAATAATCTAAAAGTGAGAAATATGCTGAACTCAAATTCTAGTGTTGCAAAATTATTAGAATTCTAAGGCCATGCTATATGCTTTCATATATTAAGTATCATCTAATAAGTCTTATTTTGGTCTTCATAACTGCAAAAATCATTGGTGGACGTTAGAGAATCCCTGACAACAAAAACCCCAAAAGCGTGTGTAGTAAGAAAATCTCAGAAGTTACTTCTACTTTGAATGACTATAAATGTTCACTCCACTGCTGTCTTAAACCAGATGATGAGTCTTTTGGTTCATGGGAAATACAGTAAAATCTAGATTTATCTCAGCCTAATTAAGACTTAATATTAACAATGAAAAATTATACTACACATGGTTTTAGCATCAACTGAAAATCTTTTTATAGTAACTGAATTGGGGAGAGGGGTTGAGGGCAGGAGTTGTCTATTATTTGCCTGTTACTTTATTTTTGGTATTAGGTGCTAATACATCGTGCCTTGGATTCCCTGACAGTCTTTTAATCTCATAATATTTATCTAATCACATGTGTGCGGTATGTTTTTCTATCCTCCACTCAGACGTGAAATTGTAATATTTCTTGGCATGGTCTCTTGACCTACTTTTCTTTTTTCTCCATAGTTATAGGGTTATCCACAACCACAACTTCCATTATTACAGATAAACTGAAAACTGCCAAATGTGTATCTGTAGATGGGGGCCTATCCTAAATCCCAGACTTATATACACAGTTAACTCCCTTTTGGAAGGGTGACAGCAGGATGACCTACACAAACTTCAAACTTCAAATGCCAAAACAGAATTCATTGTCCATCCCTCTCACTACTCAACTAGCTCCTCCCTGCATTTTCCAATAGACATTCACCATTCACTCAGCTATACTTGGGTGGTCTCGTGAGTGAGTATGGACATCTATCATAGCACTACAGTATTTACTCTTTTTCTTTTTTGTAGTAGGCTAAAAGCTGCAAAGGAATAGCAGCTACATATTACTCAGGTTAGTATCCCCATTCTTGTACAGTGAAACACAGAATACTTCGGACTTTCTGGTACTATGTACGAGGCATTGGAGACATTGATGTGAGAAAGGAAAACAATGTCTGCTCTCTTGGAGCTTTTCAATGGAAAGAGTTGGTGGTACACAATGATTATAATTTCACACAGCTGTAGAATCAATGAAGAAAATAAAACAGGTAATGAGGTTGCGACTAGAGGGCAGAATATCTTTAAATACGGAAGTCAGGAAATAAGACCTTGCAAAAACTTAGGGGGAGAACACAGGAGATGGGATGGAAAAGGTACAGGAGGCTAGATCACATAGAGCTTTTTAGGCTGCAGCAAGAAGTTGAGAATTCTAACTAACAAAAAGCCACTGGGAGATTATAGGAAGGATAATGACTACTTAAATACTACACAGCATTTCCTCTAAGACTGCCCCTGATTATCTCAAACTCTTAGTACTCATACTGTGTAATCCTTTCCCCTTGAGTGTGGGCAGGTCTGTGTCTTACTTCTAATAAATGGAATAAAGCAAAGGTGACACACATCACTTCAATGATTAATTTATATAAGATTGTAAAAGCTATCTTGCTAAGGAACTCTTCCCTTGTTGGCTTTTATGATGCTAGTAGCCATGCTGGAGAAGCCCATGCAGCAGGAAACCAAGAGTGACAGCTGGCAAATAATCATTTAAAAACCAAAGGAGGCCTCTGACCAACAGCCAGTGTATTAGATGGGTTCTCTATAGACACTGAAACAATAAGACGTTTATACATATAAGAAGAGACTAATTCTAAGTAATTGGCTGACATGATTATGAATGTTGGCAAGTCCAAAATCTGCTGGGTGAACCAGCAGGCTGAAAGTCTAGGAAGACTCAATGAAATCTGTTGGCAGATTTCCCTCTTGTTCTGGCGAAGTCAGTCTTTTGTGCTATTCGGGCCTTTAACTGATTGACTGTAGCCCTCCCTTATTTGGAGGGCACTCTGCTTTATCCTAAGTACACGAATTTAAATGTTAACCTCATCCAAAAACCTCCTCACAGAAACATCCAGAATAATGTTTGACCACACATCTAGGCACCCTAACCCATCCAAGTTAACACATAAAATTAACCATCACAGCCAGCAAGGAACTGAAGCCCTCAATCCAACAGGTTACAAGGAATTGAATTGTGCTACCATCCATATGACCTTAAAAACAGACCCTTCAGCTTAAGATGAGACTCCAGCTCTGGCCAAAACCTTGATTGATTGCAGTTTTCATATGTCCTAACAAAGCCTTGCCTGAATTTCTAACCCATGGAAACCATGAGTTAATAAATGTGTATAGCTTCAAGCTGCCAGGTTTGTGATAACCTGTTACTCAACAATACGTAGTACAAATATGCTTTAATATTACCAGTCTAAAAACAAAAGCAAAACAAAACAAAACCTTCTTAATGCCGTATCTCTGATTCTAGCTACTGTTCATTTGTTTCTATCATAGCACAATTTCTCCAAAAAATATATGTAGTATCTGTCCTGCTTCCAACAGTTACTACCTACACATGGGCTATGAAAGTTTAAATTGACTAGAATTAAAAACTGAGCTTCTCAGTAACACAAGCCACATTTTATTGCTCAATAGCCACATGGGGCTAGTAGTTGCTGTATTAGATAGCACAGATCTAGAATCTATCATCCCAGAAAGCTCTTTAGCATAGCATCGATCGGTTTCCTCATTTTATTACATCCCATTTTCTCTTTAAATACTCCAATGTATAAAAAGGCTTTTTATAATCTGGCCCATGACTACCTAATTGCAGCTCTCACCATTCCCCTAACTTTGCTATTGCTAGCCACTTGCTTTCTTTATATACTTGACCAGGTCAATTATTCCCATAGGTAATAGACAGCTTCTCCGAAATGTAATGGTGCTCCTCCCAAATGTCTGTCTACACCCTACTTCCTACAACTTGTGAATATGTTACTTTCTACATGAAAAGAAACTTTGAAAATGTGTTAAGGACATATACCTGGAGATGAGGAGACTATTGTGGATTATCTGGGTCAGCTCTATCTATTCACATAAATTTTTAAAATCAGAGAACTCCCTTTCTCATGTACCATCAGAAGGACATGTAATTTGAAAAGAGGCACAGAAAGATGCAAAATTTCTGGCTTTTAAGACAGAAGGACACCATGAACCAAAATGTGGGTGGATTCTAGAAGATGGAAAAAGGTAAGGCAATGGGGTTCTTCTATAGAACTTCCAGAAAGAAATACAGTCCTGAAGACACATGGATTTTAGCTGAGATTACCTGTTTTGGACCTTTAATCTACAGAAACATGGGATAGTGAATTTATGATGTTTAAGCTATTGTTTGTGGTTATGTGTTACCATAGCAATGAAAAATGAATATAGTGTATCAGGGTCTGGTAGGATGAATAATTGCCACCCCGTGACACCCACATCCGAATGCCCAGAATCTGTGAATATTACTTTATATGGAAAATTGCAGATGTGATGAAATCAAGGATCCTGAGATGGGGCTATTATCATGGATTATCCAGGTGGCTCAATGTAATCACCAGGGTGCTAATAAGGGGAAAGTAGGAGATAAGACTGAACAAAGACTGTGATGATAAAAACAGACTCTGGAGTGATGTGGACAAAGGCCAAGGAATGCTGACAGCCTCTGGATGCTGGGGAAAAAAAAAAAAAAAAAAAAAAAGGAAACCACAAAGTTTGTGGTACTTTGTTACAACAGTAACAGGAAACTAACAGTCTTTGCATGTTCCTCGAGAATGTTCTTCTACCTGAATTTTATATGGCTTCCTCCTATATTTTATTCAAGTCTCCGTTCAATGTTACCTCTAGAGACTTTCTTGACTACCCTAACTATGATATAAGCATTCCAGAATCCTCCAAATAGTCCTACAAAGAAATGCCAACAGTACAGGTATTAAGAAACAATATTTTATAATCTCTACAGCAGTTCTCATCGTCTTACATCATTTTATTTATACATGGTTATTGTCTCCTTTCCCCATGCTCACAACAGGGATTCAAAATTTGTTCATTAACTGAGTGAATGCTTGGTAACAATGCTGCAAATATTTTTTTGGTTTGGAATATTACTTGTGTAAGTAATGCTCTATAGCATTTACATTTTAATGTATTTAAAATCTAAAATCAGTTTCCTTTGGGGTGCCTGGCTGGCTCAGTTGGTACAGCATGCAACTCTTGACTCTAGGTTGTAGGTTCAAGCCCTACACTGGATAAGTTTACTTAAAAAATAAAATCTTAAAAAAAAAAAGTTTCGTATTAAGGCCTTTACAAATCAGAGAAGTAACTATTCACCTATATTTTAATTTTTAATTTCTTTCTCCAAATACATAAGCAATGTTTTCTCACCATTTATTCAGTGACCTATTCTCTCCCTATAGATATAAAATGCCACCATTATTAGAAACTACATATTTACTGGGGCACCTGGGTGGCTCAGTGGGTTAAGCATCCAACCCTTGGCTTTGGCTCAGGTCATGATCTCACAGTTTTGTGAGCTCGATCCCCATGTCAGGCTCTGTGCTGGCAAGTAGATCCTGCTTGGGATTCTCTCTCTCCAGCCCTCCCCCACTCATGCTATCTCTGTCTCTCTCAAAATAAACAAATAAAACTTTAAAAATGTTGAAAAACAGAAAATACATATTTATGTATAGTTAAATGAGTTTCCTATTCAGTCTCATCAGTCACTATTCTTTTACTAGTGATAGAATGCTCTTTTAATTATCATAGCTTTATAATAGGTTTTATTATTAAAGACAGTAAGTTCCATCGCACAATTCCTTTTCAGCATTGTATTGTCTAGTTTGCCAAATATGTCCCAAGAGTTTTGACTGTGAATTTCAGACAAGGCAAAAAACAAACGAAAAAAGCAACTAAAAATTACTAGGAACTTTGCTTGGAATTACATTCATTTTCAAATTATTTTATAAGGAATGAACTTATTTCCAATATGAATTAAATTAACAGTGCAATTCCTCCATTTAGGACCATTATGTTTCTCTATCTAATCACTGGTTATTTTTATGTCCTTTGGTTAAGTTTCTCATTGTTTATTTGGGGTTTTATGTTTGTTTGTTTGTTTGTTTGTTTTATTTTTAATCTTACTCCCTACACTCCAGCTGATAAGATCATCAAATAATCTATAGGTAAAAATAGAAATTCAACTGCTTACTCAGTCTTATTTTTTATTATTTTTGATACTTTTGTCACATCAAAACAATTATACGATATATGGGAACCTTAAAATCTCTATTTTAAAAGTTTTTTTTTTTTTTTAATGTTTATTTACTCTTGAGAGAGACAGAGACAGAGCATGAGTGTGGGAGGGGCAAAGAGAGAGGGAGACACAGAATCTGAAACAGGTTCCAGGCTCTGAGCCTTCAGCATAGGGCCCGACACGGGCTCGCACTCAGGGACCGTGAGATCATGACCCAAGCCGATGTCAGATGGCCAACCGACTGAGCCACCCAAGCACCCCAGAAACCTCTACTTTAAAATCCCAATACTGAAATTTATTTTCAGTGGGTCCAGCACAAGCAATGGTGATTGCTGTATTCAAAATAATGACTTCTCCTATAGAAGATTTTATATATCTAAGCACTGATCATGAAGGATTTTGCAAATGAACCACAATAGAAAGAGCACGTAAGGGCACAAAAACCTCCGTTCTCTTAAGTCAGTAAGAATTTGATTTGTCTTCTAAAAACAAGTGATTACTTTTACCCAGTAGCATTCCAGAGCGACTATTGACAGAGAAAAATCCTCACTGGGGCTGGGATCACTGCTGTCACTTTGCTTTCGAGGCCTCACAGAAACAGTAAGCAAGAGAACACTGGACAAAACTTACGATAAAATATCATGCTTTGGAACACTTCAGAAATGTAACTGTTAATAAACCATAGTATAAAATGTCATAGATCACTTATTTCTGAACTTAAATCAGTTTATCCTGTTAAGGAACAATTGTTCAGGTCTCTCATAACATTCTCCAGGAAAATTAAAACAGTAGAATCTTATATATATTTTTTCTGATTATAAAATTCTGGCCTTTTGTCGTTTAAAAATTTCAGAAACTTAAGGTCAACCAAACCTCCCTATCCTGCCCCCAAAGCACTGAACTATAGTTTTTTGATGAAATAGCATGACTGGTTAAAAGTCATTATATTGACATCGGAAACTTTTTAGACACAAAATATTTTCATAAAAACTTATTGTGTTAACTATAACTCCAATATCCTTAAAATCAATTATCATAAACTAATACACTCAAACTAGTGATCCTTAAAAAAATCACAGAAGTATCAAGTATCTTTAAATTCTCAATTTAAATAAAATGATACAATATGACATAAAAGACAAAATACACTCATTTTTCTGTATGGTTTATGAATTTATTTCAAACTATTTTTAAAGTTTAATAATTA
Organism: Prionailurus bengalensis; assembly: GCF_016509475.1. Classification (NCBI taxonomy): domain Eukaryota; kingdom Metazoa; phylum Chordata; class Mammalia; order Carnivora; family Felidae; genus Prionailurus; species Prionailurus bengalensis. The sequence goes on along the minus strand of NC_057343.1, from coordinate 147,258,831 downwards.
TCTTTTTAAACCATGGATTAAAAGTTCTTCTGCCACATTTTTTTCATTCAAAAATATTTACTAAGAATCCTAAAAAAACTTTACTTATAGTAATTCAATGGCAGATCTCTAGCAAATAAATTTCTATCCAAAATATTTATACAGAAAAGTAATAATATTTACTTTGATCTATTCCCTTATATATCTAGAGACAGGATAAAAACAAATTATTGGGCTAAAAAAACATTTTTAAATTTTCAAGGTTTTTTTTTTTTATTGAATAATCAATAGGAAAGCAGCCTATAGGGTGTAAAAATTATTATCTTTTGTACTTGAGAAGTGAAGGGCACAATGGATGGGAACACAATATTTAACTGAATTTTCTTGCAAAGAAAAATGTAATTAAGAATTAACATTAAGGTAGTTCCAATTCAGGTAATGGCAAAGTAAGTTGTATGAGACTAACACTCCTGGAGGGTTTAACTTTGAACCCAAAACCAAAAAACAAAACCTATCAAGGGATCGGAGAATGACTGAAAGCAGACAGCAACCAGAAGGTACTCCAACAAGGTGAGACCCATGTTTCCTTGGGGTCCTCACAGGGCACTCTCCCCTGTAGTAGAGCTCATATAAAACAAGAAGAAACCATAATACTGACTTGAGGTATCAAAGAATAAAATTCATATAACACACACACACATACACATACACACACACACACAAATAAATAGATGGAAAATAAGAGAAAATATAAGAAAATCAGAGGAAAAGTACAGTACAGGATCAGTTAAAATCCACATAATAGAGTTAGCCGAAAGAGAAAACAAAACAGAAAAAGAATTTAAAAAGCAGAAGAAATATATGAACTAAAATATTTAGATTTCCAGATAGAAAGTTCACTAAGGCCCCAATACACTGGATTTTTTAAAAGACTCATATCAAGATGTAACATTAAATTTTGGAACATTTGGGACAAAAAGAGAATACTAAAAGATTCCAGAGCAATAAAAAAAGTTACATGTGAATGATCAGGAAGTGAAATGGCACTAGATTTCTATAGCAATGGTGGATACCAAAAATCAACATTTTTATGTCTTCCAAATAATAAAGAAATATTCAGAGAATATGTTCCATCAATGTGATGAAATAAACCAAATTATATCAAAACATTTTTTAATAACAATAAGTGACATTTATTGAGTACTTAGTATGTTACAGACATTTATCAGTTAACAGAAAAGTCTCTCTGGGGCCCCTAGTAATAAATTCAGATTTTGAGCTTGGCTCTAAAACTAAAAGAGTATAAGAAATATATGAAGTATATAGTCAGTAAATTTCTATAGAATCCTATGGGAAAACTTGAAATTCAATGAAATACTTTCTTTAGTTTCTACTATGTCTATGTACAAGGCAATCTACGTTATACAAAGATAAGCCAAAAAGATTATCTGCTTTACATAAATGTAAAGAGAGTAGTGTTTTTTAAATTTTTTATATGTTTTTATTTACTTTCAAGAGAGACAGAAACAGCACAAGTAGGGGAGGGGCAGAGAGAGAGGGAGGCACAGAATCTGAAGCAGGCTCTAGGCTCTGTGCTGACAGAGGGGCTTGAGCTCATGAACCATGAGATCATGACCTAAGCCACAAGTTGGACGCTTAACCAAATGAGCCACTGAGGCGCCCTGAGAATAGTAGTATTGTATAAGACCTACAATGTTAATAGATTAATTTCAGAAAACTCTAGGGTCAGCTGGGTGGCTCAGCTGGTTGAGAGTCAGACTCTTGATTTCGGTTCAGGTCACGATCTCAGTCATGAGACTGAACCCCACTGCAGGCTCCACACCAAGCATGGAGCCTGCTTAAGATTCTCCCTCTCTCTCCTTCTGCCCCTCTTCCCACTTCATTCTCTCTCTCTCTCTCTCTCTCTCTCTCTCTCTCTCAAATAAAATTAATCAATTAATTGAAGGGGTACCTGGGTGGCTCAGTCGGTTAAGCGTTCGATACTTGGTTTCAGCTCAGGTCATGATCTCAAGGTTTAGTGAGTTCAAGCCCCGCACTGGGCTCTGTGCTGACAGTGCAGAGCCTGCCTGGGATTCTCTTCCTCTCCCTCTCTCTGCCCCTCCCCCATTCATGTTGTCTCTGTCTCTCTCAAAATAAATGAATGAACTTAAAAAAAATTAATTTATTATAAAAAGAAAAATCTATATAAACCATCATACTCAACCATGAATTTTGAGCTTTTAAAAGCTCAAGGTAAAAATGTAGCCAGACAAAAATTGTGAAATACTGCAGTACTAAAATTAGTTTCAATGAAATAATGTCGCTATTGCATGAAATACCAAATGTTTTGTGGTAACTATGTAAATAAGTCATGTTACATAGAATAGCACCTTGCTGTTAAGCAAATATTAAAAGCAGAAACCTAGTTTTAGTTAAATCCAAAAGAAATCAGTTGTTTTGGCATACTGTTGTTGTATTTCTGTGACCTACTTCTTATAAAGTAGCTCTCAAATGAGAATACTTACTCGTTGCCAAAAATGTCCAAATGGTATAGCAGTTACTGTATTTTGACAATATAATAATTTCAATTTATTCAATGGGGTGCTAAGGGATAAATCCCTAAAACTAGAGTGAGGGTGCAGTGGAAGAAAGGGTAACAATCTGAAAACAGAGTATACAGTGAGATACAGAGTTATATGAAGAGTTATAGCCATGGGGAAATAATGTCAGATGCAAAATGAGTATTTCATACTTTTAAAAGGATAATTTTTCTCTGACTGTATGACTCAAAAGGTCAGATCAAAGACGTATGTTCAACTATGAGAAATGTTTTGCCACTGTCAAGGTTATAATTTATTAAGGGAGAAAAAAGCATTCCCCTTAATAGTTCATAAAACTGTAGAATGTAGACTCTTTAAAAATTACAATGATTTTATAAATCAGTGTTTGGCTATAAACTGAAGAAGGAGGCCACAATGCCTGGTGTGCCTGTCACATACAGAGCTCCTTATGGGAAAGGTAGCTCCAAAGAGTTTATTTAATTTTTAAACAGGTGGGTGAGCTTCAAGTTTATGGCAGTCTTTTATAAATTCATGCTTTGGATAAACTCAAATTTGCTACCCAAGCATTACTAACTGGATCAAGGCACAAGCCAAAAAAAAAGAAAAAATTACATAAGGATTATGAGGATGGCTTTTGAAATAAACTCTTCCCAAAGGGATTCTATGTATTAAAGGACAGTAAATGTCATATTCCATGTCCCCTTAGAATTACCAAAGTGGTGATTTTAAGCAAGCAAAACAAGGACATTCCCATGAGGTTAGGTTGCTTTCCTAAACTGGACAGAGCTAAGATTTCAGTTCATCATACAGCAGTCACAGGAGCTAGAAACCAGGCATTACTGAGTGGCCAAAAGAGGTGGTTTTCCAATCTGTACCTACCTTCCCCTTAACCCAATACTCTCATTTGTATGGTTATTCCTAACATACCTCTATCCTCAAATCTGTATACACTTCCTCTTACTGATCTTAAGAAAACTGACCAATTTGGCTCTACAATCTAGAAATATTTTCTGCAGTTGAGTATCTATTAGACTGGCTACCTCAAAAACAAATTACTTAACATATGTTTAACTGAGATTTTCATTTTTAACAACTATAGATCTTAGCAACATCTGTGCTTAATGAGCATAAATTCAAAGTCTACTTTAAATTCTGAGGTTGTCAATGTAACAATTAAATTGGCTGTAAGAGTCAATTCCTAGACCTAAATGTCTATGGAAGACTGACAATCAGATTTAAATTCTGATTGTTCTTCATCCATGTCTTTCTTCCTATGCATATCTTCCTCTTAGCTAAAGCTAAAAATAGGAAGAAAAATAGAATATGTTATAAAATACCCTAAAAATTTCAGATTTCCTTCCATATTTTATCCACATTCTTTGTACTTAAATGGAAAACAAGATATACATGAGATAAATACTATAGTCTAGATGAAGTTCCCTTACCAACAAGCAGTGACTAATCTTTGAACTTCAAAATCTTGGGACAATGCTACTGCCCAATCTATCTATCCTAGTTCACAGGTATTATATAGACGGTATTTAAGAAGATAAACTACCATATAGCCTCAAGGAACCGTTCATTCTTATAATTTAATTCAACCAACGTTTTTGAGGAACTTTTCATGAAATACTAATACACACATCAAAGCAACAAAGAGGAATAAAGCAATGTCCACCTCTGCAAAGAGATTTATACGGAGGAGACTTATAGGATATACCCATTATTTATGACGAGAAGTGTTACAAAACTGTGCCCATTAGTATAGTATTCAATATTTTTCACAAGGACATCAATCCCAGGATAAGTATATTTTCAGGATAATAGTAGCAGCACGAAATATGATCAAAATACCAACATATAGGACTATATTCAGACTCTCAATATCAAGAATGACTAAAGCAAGTGTGATGATTCATTGTATATGTCAACTTTACAGGGTCACTGCATGCCCAGAGAGCCAGTTAGACATTATTTCTGGGTGTGTTTGTGAGAGTGTTTATGGAAGAGATTCGAATTTGAATTGGTACAATTGAGTAAAACAGATTACTCTAAGCAATCAGTTGAGGGCCAAAATAGAACAAAACGCAGATGAAAGCTGAGTTCACTTTCTGTCTGCCAACTTAAGCTGGGACACAGATCTTTTTCTGTCCCCAGTACTTCTGGTTCTCAAGTCTTCAGACCTGGGCTGGAATCTACACCATCAGCTCTCTGGCCTTCAGCCCTTTGAACTACACCATCAGTTTTGCTGGATCTCCAGACTTCAATGTCAGATAGTGAGACTTCTCAGGCTCCATAATTGTGTAAGCCAATACCTTACAATGTCTCTTTACATACTGACTTTATTTCTCTGGAAAACTCCAATACAGGTAGTATTTCAGTACTTGCAGCCTTACAGAGTCTATGGTTATATCCTAAATTCATTTCCTATATTCTCCCATTATGCCCTGGACATCCTCTGACCAAAAAAAAAAAAAAGAGTTAGGATAAGAACTACTTCTTTTCAGGCTTTTTGTTCTTTCCACCCCCAGCTCCCACCATGGGTATGGACTGAACATTGCAAATAACAAAAGAAAGAAATACTAGAACAAAATCTAAAAATAAAACCAGAGAGTACTGAAAATAATGACTATAGTTGGAACATATACACAAAACAATTTCTTGCAGACAACTAACATCATCACTATTAACTATCAATGAAAAAAATCAGCCCAGAATGTTTTGAACCTGTGAGATCAACACAAAAACAAGATCACAAAAAGAATTTGTTCACAATTTAACGGAGAGCAAGAAAGAGCAATGATGCAAATTTTTCCATTGTTATTGTCTCATCAGTGAGTAACCTAGAAGAACCACCCTGTCTTGGATTAAATACGATTTCTTTCTTACTGCCAACAACAATCTATGATCCTTTTCAACATGAGTAGCAGCTACCTCTATTTCATGCAAAAATACTTTTGTGTGATATTGTGTGTGTGTGTGTGTGTGTGTGTGTTTAATTAGTTCAATATAACATTTCTGAAAAAGAGAACTAAAATATGCAGAAGAAAGGCCGTCCTCAAACCCTAACGGGACAATTTAATTACAAAGAACACTATAAACTTTTCCTCCAAGATTTAGATATATTCAATAAGCCCATTTATACTGTCATGTTTTAATCCAACCATAAAGAAATACAATAAAAGTTCCATTAATCATCAACACAGATTAATTAAATACATAATTCTCCAATAACCAAAGCCACCATTCTCAAAAACACCTTAAAGACTCACAGTGTAGACGTGCCTAGGTAGTTTAGTCAGTTAAGTGTCCCACTCTTGATTTCAGCTCAGGTCATGATCTCAGGTTGCATGAGATCAAGCCCTGTGTTAGTGTCAGGCTTGGTGATGACAGATCAGATCCTGCTTCGGATTCTCTTCTCACCCCATGCTCACATGCATTCTCTCTCTCTCTCTCTCTCTCAAAATAAATACATAAACATTAAAAAAGAAATCACAGTTTAAGATGCTTATTAATGACCAGCAATGGTTAGGATATCTGTTTAGAAAATTAATTAATATTTACTGATGGATGGATACCCACAAACAAAAAGCCTTTCAGTATCTTGGAAAGAAAAAAATCAGAGCCAATTGGAAGCCCTACTTTCCCTCTGTTCTCCAGAACACTGAACATATAACCTTGTCAGGGCAGTCCCAATTTTCACACTCCCACGAAAGAATGGAAGGATCAAGACACTGAAAATGTTGAAGGAATTCCACAACTACTATATACCATCATAGTACTACAATGGATTATTTGGAAACCAAAATAACTCTAGTGATTCATTTGTGGTAGAGAATAAAGTTTTAAGATTTTTCAATAGTGCTGAGAGTTGATACTTTCATCTGTATTGCCTTTTGAGCAAGTCTACGGGCACATAAAAATTGGTGTGAGGGTACAATAAACACCATTCAAATCAATTTCAAAGAGTGGCTAATATGTGTTAGAAATTGTGTTTGAGTGGGCGGGGGGGGGGGGGTACCTGGGTGGCTCAGTGGACTGACTCTTGATTTAGGCTCAGGTCATGATCTCATGGTTCATAGGATAGAGCCCTGCATCAGGCTCTACACTGACAGTGTGGAGCCTACTTGGGATTCTCTCTCTGCCCCTCTCCTGCCCTGTCTCTCTCTCTCTCTCCCTCTCACTCTCTCAAAATAGAAGGAAGGAAGGAAGGAAGGAAGGAAGGAAGGAAGGAAAGAAAGAAAGAAAGAAAGAAAGAAAGAAAGAAAGAAAGAAAGAAAGAAAGAAAGAAAGAGAGAAAGAAAGGAAGAGAGAAAGAAAGGAAGGAAGGAAGAAAGAAGCAATTGTGTTAGAGACTGAGAATGAAAGTATAAACCAAAAATACTTCCTGTCCTTAGGAAATCACAATTTGGCAGGAGGAAATGAAATGTAATCATCCAAATAAAATACAACAATTTTGAAAAGAATTAATGGGAGGAAGTTAGGAAAATTATGAACCGTCATGCTAAGAGCTAAGACCTTCAGCCTTTATTCTCAAGGTCAGGGCTTGAGAATCAACTGTCTTTAGAAGCCGGGAAGGTAAAGTAAAAGAATAAAGCTTATGGGCTGGCAAACTACAGGAAGCATTTCCCTTCTACAGGGGGAGCTACTAGGTAGTAGTAGTAGATTGTTGCCTGGTGGAAATGTGGGCCAGATTACTCAGATTTTTTAATTTTTCAAGAAAGACTAGAAATGTAGATTTTTATATATAAGCTCCTGATTTTGATAGTTAGAAACTCGTGTTAAATTTTTTCTAGATGTAAGTGCGAAACATAACATGTCTATAGGCCATATTTGGCCTTCTGCTAAAGACAACAAAGTGGGGCTTCCAATGACTTTTAAGCAAAATAATGTGATTAGATTTGCATTTTAGAAATGTCTCTCTGGCAGTAGATGAGAGTAGGGAGGGCCAGAGAAGGAAGATCACCTATTTGCAAAAAAGATAGTAGACTTAAACCAGAGCCACAGAAAAAGGCACACAGATTCACTTCAGTGATAAGACCTGAGGACTAGACCACGTGTAAATTGAAGGGAAGGAGCAAGGAAATAGAGGAAAATGAAAATACAAGAGTGTGAGTGGGGGCACACACAGGTCTAATAGAGTGAATGCAAAGAGGGGTTGGAAGGACCTGATGGAAAAACTTAAGCTTAGAACAGAATATTCTTCCTTTTATGAAACTAAAGGAATGACTACAGCCATATATGAAGATGGAAAAAACAAACTGAAATAACACACATCTAATAGTCTTCTATTATTTTAGAGGTAGGCACTAAGATGACCCTCAAGAATTCCAACCTCCAGAGCACATGCCCTGTATAATCCTCTCCTTTTGCATATGGGTGAGAACTTGTAGATTTAATGAGATATTCATTCCCATTAGGTTAGGTATATGGCAAGGCTGACTTAAAAAAAAGATTATTCTGGTTGAGCCTGATCGAATTAAGTGAGCCCTTAAAATGGATTGAGATCTTCTTCAAGAGCAGGGATTTGACTTGAATGAAATTCCTGTTGTGGGATTTAAGAGGGAGGGTGTCATGAAAATGGCTTCTAGGAGAAAGGACTACCTTTGGCTAAAAGCCAGCAAGGAAATGAATGCTTGCCAACAACCACCACGTGAGCTTGGAGGCAGAATCTGAGCTCCAGGTGAGAATGTAGTCGGCTGACACTCTGATTCCAGCTTTGTGAGACCCTCAGCAGAGAACCCAATTGTGCCACAACACCAGTAAACTAGTACACTTAGTGAACAGAAAATCATTTTTTGAATGAAACAAGTCTTGTTTTAAGATACAGCTGGTAGAACTTCCATGAATTAGTGTCGGGCTGAATACATTTTCTAGCAACTTTGGTCTCATCAAGTTTTATCCGAGTGTCACATCAGGTACAAAATGATTCACTAGAAAGAGAAATAGCTGCTTGTGTTACATAAAATATTGAGTTCAATACTAAAGGAGGTGGACACTTCCAACTAGGTTTTCAGAGTATACTTCCATGAAAAGTCTATAGAAGAAAGTAGCCGCAAGCAGCAAACACACAAGATGCCAAGTCACTGCTCCCCTGGTAGTCTGCAAACATGAAAAATGTTATCAAGTAATTCCTGACAATTTAACACCTTCAGAAAGTTCTAGTCATCATAATTGCTATAAACAGAATATATTCAAGTTTCTCCATTTAGTAAAATAAATACTAAAAATTTCTACTAAAATTCTAAAAACAAAAATCATGTATGCATGCCAAAAGACTAACATATATATTATAAAATTATTTCAGAAAGGAACGCCTGGGTGGCTCAGTGGGTTGAGCAACTTACTTGGGCTCAGGTCATGATCTCGCAGTCTATGAGTTCCAGCCCCACTTCGGGCTCTGTGCTGACAGCTCAGAGGCTGGAACCTGCTTCAGATTCTGTGTCTCCCTCTCCCTCTCTGACCCTGCTCCACTCATACTCTGTCTCTGTCTCTCTCTCAAAAGTAAACATTAAAGAAAAATTTAATTATTTAGAAAGCATTTCAAAAATTATGGTAGAAATAAAAGCTATGAAAGAATAATAGTATTACTGCAGTCCTCTTGGCATTTAATCACTTAGTCTTTTGAAATCATTCTGTTTACAGTCATACTTGCTTTCTGGTTTCCACAGTAATAAACACACAGCCTGTTTATTTTAAATATTCTATCCCGAAATAAGAAGCTTTTTTTTTTTCTCAAAATCATACTTCACACTAACCAAGCTCCCAAGCCAAAAAGAACACAGGAGACCAAATGTGTAAAAGACAAGTATGCTCCAGAATGAACATTATCCAGTCTTTAGACTTAGAGAAGAAAAATGTCAAACTCCAGCTGTTCTAACTTAATAGGAGAGCCCAGATTGGCCTAGTCTTGTCTCTTGAGGGAGACAAGCAGTCCATGACATAATGTGTCCGTTTTGTTCATTTTACGTTAGCAAGCACTGCATTGGCTTCATGTTTCATCTCTTGTCAACTTTCAACTCTCTTTCCCTAAAGAGAACAAAGAAAGTTCTCTTTACATTAAAATAAACGTCTATTCCAAATCAAGGGATATAAGAAAATCAACCGCTGAGAAAACACAACTGAAAATTTAGAGTTGTCTCCAAATAAATACATTCAAGGAGGTATTCTTTGTATGCTATGCTATATCCAATCAGCATATATTCTAAACAGAACAAAAGTACTTCCCTTTAAATCTGGAAAAAAAATTTATGAAGTCATACACAATTTTAAAAAGGAAATAAACTATGAAAAAAATAACTTTTTCAAGAAATAAGAAAATAAATCTGAAACATATTCCTTTTAAAATAAAAGCATAAAAGAGATGGAAAATGAGAATGGGCAAAATATTAAAAACAACTTTTGTTCAACAAACTTCAACTCTAACTCTTAACAACCCAACACATCAAATAATCACCACCATCAACCACCACCCCCCTTAAATTCAACCCTCCTGGCCCTCTCACCCACCCTGCTCCAAGATGGACTGACAGTCTCTAAGTCCACTCTATGTGGTCATCCTGGATCTCCCTGTGGCAACATCATAAGGATTCTCTTGGTTGTAGCCGTCTGTTGTTGTTGTTGTTGTTTTTTTAAGGAATCAACTTCTTCCAAATTCTTCTTAATGTTATTTTGACCTCTTCCCATGAATCACCAGTATTCTTTTTTTTTTTTAATGCTTCTTTATTTTCAGAGAGAGAGAGAGAGAGAGATCGCATGTGGGGAAGGGGCAAAGAGAGACAGAGAGAGAGAGAGAATCCCAAGCAGGCTCCACACTGTCCGTGCAGAGCTTGACGCAGGGCTCAAACCCATGAACCATGAGATCATGATCTGAGCCAAGACCAAGAGTCAGATGCCCAACTGACTGAGCCACCCAGGAGCCCCCATACACCCTGTTCCTTACATCACATAGCATGAGATAAAAGCTTGCCTCATCAATTTTCAATCATTGCTAAAATACACATTTAAAACTAGGCTAACTCTTCAGCTTCAAGTTATGATCTGCAATGTTTGAGCTGGTGTTTAATTCTAAGTATTTCATAATCTTTCTTTAATTTTCTTCTTTGGCCCATTAATTTTCTTATATGTGTGTGTTTTACATTTGTGGGAGCAACAATCTTTTTGTAATTAAGTGTTATAGAAATATTGAATTCTGTTTATTCTCCAGTTGAGAAGTCTTTTGTGGCCTAGTACATAAATATTGTCATGTTTTAGTATGCTTGAAAAAAAATGTATATTCTCTAATTGTTAAAGGAATATCTTTATGTATCTATCCATCTACCAATCCATCCATCCATCCAAGTAACCTTGTTAAAATATACTGTTCAAAGCTTTTTTTTTTTTTTTTGCTGTTTTCTTATCTGCTTAATATGTTGGTTTTTGAGACATGTGTTTTTAAGTTTCAATATGATTTTGGATTTTTAAATTTCAGTGTGTAATTGAGCCAAGTTTTGCTTTATATATTTTGAGGTTATGTTGTCAGTTGAGTACATGCTGTCAGAATTACATCTTTCAGTAACATCATTCGGTCTTCCCTATTCCTAGTAACAGTTAGTGCCTTTAAGTGTTATTTTTTGTATGATAATCGAATTCCCTCACAAGTTATATTTTGATTAATAGTTTTCTCATGTGTTATTTCCCTTTCTTTCAACCTTTATGATCCTTATGTTCTAGATGTATTTCTTATAAACAACATGAAGTTATATCTTGCATTTTATAGAATCTAGAATCTTTCAACAGAAAAGCTTATATTAACATAATTGATTTACTGACTTATTTCTACCATCTTATGGTTTCCTATTTTCTATGTATTTATTTTTCCTTTGCTCCATTTTATTATGTTTCATATTCATTTACAATCTGCTTAATCACTTAAAATATACTTATTTCATATGAAATATTTCATTACATATTTCATATTTCATTACATCTTTCATTACATTTCATTACATATTTCATTACATTTTTTACATTATTTTATGTTTTGTGGAAATAATCCTTTTTATTGTGTTTGCTAACTATATCATGTTATTCACGTTAGATATTTCATATAGTTGCCATTTTTTTCATTTGAACTTACCTTCAGAGGGGACACTCTTCCCATAAGATGCCCATCAGTGTGAGCTTTGCATTTGTTTCTAAATAACTTAGCATTTGCTTTTGCAAGAGTTTCAGAAATTAGAGCAGTCTCTTGGCTTGAGATCCCTCTGCTATGGGGACAGTATGTAATTCTGACTCCATTCAGAGGCTCCTTCCCCTCTCATTCCCTAACCCTAATATCCTATCACCACATAGCCATTAAACTCAAGACCAAAAAACTTATAAACAGGCCAAGTGACCTCTCTGACCAATGCAACATAACTCGGGCTTCAAGTTATCTTTTTACTTCTGTACCCTGGAGATTTCCCCCTTCTTTCCTTGCCTCAAAATTTCTATGTACCTGGAATGGAATAATCACGTCACAAGTCAGTCCCAGAAATCCATAGAACACTGTTGTAAACATTCACTTTACTTCCATGAATATCATCAGTATTTATTGAGTGCTCGCTTAGCACAAACATGAATGACAAAAAAGTCACGGTCCCTGCAGACTTGAGTTTACAAAAGGCCTGAGGATTATTCATCAAGGTCCTCAGGATTTGAGCATGCACTATTAGCACTATACCAGTTTTCTATCCAAGATGTAAAATCTTGTAATTCCATAGTATCTTTGTAATAATAATTTTAAGTTAAATCTAGTATAAGTCAATTAGGTCTAGGGGTTACCCTAATCCAGACATATTTATCACCACAAGAATTACTAAGAAATTTTTCAGAAAGAGTATCTCCTTACAGAAACTAATTTTACTCTTATAGGTTATGATTGTTTAGATAAAAGGGTTATTTCATTATGCCTGGGATCAGGAAAATTTTGCATTGGTTTTCATTTTGAATTAAAAACTGATAACTAATGCTGCACGTTTGTTCAAAGCTGTCAAGCTCCAGGATGCTATTTTATAATGGGATTATCTCAAATCCTTACCTACTCAGACAATAATTTACCATTTCACATTATGTGGAGACTTGAGAGAAAAGACATTTTAATTATTTAAAATAAAATAAAATAAACATACCAAATGAAACAAAATCATAACTTATGCCATCCACAAAACAATTTCATATTCCTAACTGATTTTTATATTGTACTCCCAATAATGTCTTAAAGTCTTTAACAAAATGAAATCAATGTGATTCATAGAGGCATTCTTATTTAACCTAAGTATGAAAGATTGAATTTTTTTTTACCTGAAGATACTTTCATGCAATATGTTACATACCCAAAATATATCCCAAATTGTAAAATTGTTAAAATTTCCTGTTTTAGATCTTAATAATGTATAAAGAGTAATGGTTTTCAACTTTTGAAATTAGAATGGTTTATTGAAATATTATTCTGTAACACATGTAACTATGTGAAATTCACTTATAGGCTGTGCCGATATAATAAATTATTATATATTCTATTTTAAATTTCATAGTGATTTAGATAGTACAAAGCTGAAAGTTGTTTTCTATTTAGTAGACTGTTATATAGACAGTAGACATCATTGTGGTGGATCAGACTTCTTAATAAACCAAATTTCATTCTAAAAACTATGTTATTTTTAAGAAATTATCCTTTAAGTTGACAACCAATAATTTTTTTTCATTTTTGTTTTTGTTCTGTTTTGCGTAAGGACCTTAATGTGCTCTCTTATAGCATTTCTTTAAAAATTCCATACAGAAAATCTTTGATATGCTGGCTAGATTTTCTAAGACCTTAGGAATTCTGCACATTTAGAAAAACATAAACTATTCTACCAGCTCCTAGCATTTTCAAAGCCATATTGCTCTCAGGAGACATGTTTCTAATGTGTTTTGCTACAAGTCAAGAGCATTTTCAATATTCACTAAAATTTTCCTTCTCAATTGGTGACTATTTCTCCACAAAGACACAATGTTTTGAATATTTCAAAGGTTACTGTAGTGACAGCACAGTACGAAAGCTTATATGTGGATAAATAGGCAACACTCCCACCTAAGAATCTGTGGTTCAAAATTAAAATTCATAACCACATAAATTTACAGATCATTTCATGTCATAGACACAGGAATTGCTCATAATTTGGATATTAAATCCACGATTAAAATTTTTATATTTGGTCTTCTCCATGAATTAATCTAAACTACAATGCTTTACTTTGCTTTACACTACTCTGTTAACAGGCATACAAGTAGAGAAATGTGTTCATTAAGATAGATGCATTAATGAAGACTGATTCCCAAATGTGGCAAAACTGATGACTAAAGAGATATCAATCAACATTAATAAATCAGTTTGAACAACTATAGGACAATCTGAAAGAAGGGTACCCTTATTTGAGACATTTCCTCAATCTTATTTATTCAGAATTATTTTTGTTTTTTTTTTTCAGACCAATAAATAACTGAGAAACCCAATGCCTTAAAAATAAGCTACTGTCAAGAGGACTGACCAGACCTAAGACTCCAAAAGAGCAGCAAGGCCTATTTCAAATAGCCACAGATGTCCACCACATGATAGCTAACATGCTGATCATGAGGGACACGATGAAAGTCCTCTGTCTCCATTGTATTTGTCATAAGGTGTGACCAGCCATCTGTTCTTTATTTATGTTTCTAGAAACCCAACAATTTTTGAGATGCATTGACTTGGAAAAAAAACATGTATTAAAAACAAAAAGGAGACAGTTATGAAATGACTCAGTGGCAAAATCTGTGAGACATTTTAGCAGGTATATAATAAAAGTTCATCACAAGCCTTACAAAATCATCTCTTCCTTCATAAATAAGCAAACCCGCTGAAGAGGCAGGCAGGAACTTACTGAAACTTAACTCTCATAGCCATTATTACAAACCGATTGTCATTAAAATAGAAATCCAAAGATAGGGGAGAAAATAAAATGCAATTTATCAACCAAACAAAGTTAAGAAAGTTCATAATTATCTAGTTACAATAATAAGAACGGGCAGGGTAACCCAACATATGAGGAAATTAGCATCTTCACTGCAGAAAATAAATGAATTTAAATTTTACGTATGTATTTGGTTTCAATAGCTACTCAAAAAGACTGAATAAAATTTTAAAGGCATGTGCCAAACCAGAATTTAAGATTAACAGTACCAAGCGATTGTTGGTATCAGTAAGTCAAAAGTTTTTGTACCAAATTCACTTCTAATCATAAGTCCAGATTTAAGGACAAGATAGGAAATATATTTTAGCCTATTTATTAAAGTTCTTCATACTCTAACAGACAAGACAAACAAACAAATATGCTGAGTGGAGGTACGGCATGAGTAACCTTCATGAGTCTTTTATTAGCACGTATTTTTTTGAGGTTAAAAAATAGCCAAATACAACTGATTTAAATTAAATTAAGATAATTGAGTATATTAATAAATATTAAGGGATTCCCTGGACTTCTTCAATCAGGTATTGTTTTTATTCTTTTAAAAGTTAAAACTTAGAGTTATGATTTATAATGACAGGTCCTCTTTTAATGTAAAAAATTCTGATAATGCATCTAAAAGGAATAAAAAAAACTGAGACTACTATGGTCACACTAGCTATATGCCTGTGTATCAATATCCACATCTGTAAAATGGGAATGATCATAGTATCAATCTCACATAGTTGTTATTATTATTATGTTAGCTTAATATTTGCAAAGCACTTAGAACAGTCTTGGCTCATTAAGCGCCTAAAAAAATGATAAATTATAGAATATCATATGACAAACTTAAAAAGGAATTATTACCAAGTAATCAAATTTAAATTGGTCCTTCTAAGTGGAAAAGTTTAAAAAAATAAATACATAAAAGAAAAAATAAGTAGGGGTCTGTACCATCTCTTACAGCACAAAGTGATAGCAGTCTATAAACAATCAAAAGATAAGTCATGGAAATACACTGAGAAGAAGAAAAGCAGGAACATCCTAATCAGAAGCAATTGGAACTGACTTCCTTTGTGAAAGCACAATCTGATTAGAATCCTGAAAGAACACTTTCTGAAGTAAGAATAAAGAATTTCACAGAATAATGCAAACAAAGGGAGATCAGTCATCCTATATGGTATAATGGTGACATCTGCTTACACACGCACACACGCACACACACACACACAACCTCACTTTGGAGTATAAAACATTTAAACCTTGGAACAAACAGGTTATTACCATGAATATCTAGCACATTTCAAGGAAAATATTAATAAATGAAGCAGAATTGATGAGACTATTTTCCAATTAGACACTGTACCTACGTAATTGTAATAAATAATGGATGCATCAGATGGTGATAAAATATTATCAATATATTTGATCACAAAATTGAAAGCTGACTGCTGTACAATCCCCTGCATAGACTACTTGAACTGTTCCCTCTTTTTGTTCCCTCAAACAATTTAATATTCTCTGACTGATGCAATTCAAATGGCATATCCTATCAATCAAAATTCTCTTAATAAGGCTTTCAGAAATGTAATTGTTTGATGAATTTAGTTTTTCTTAAATTTCAAAAAAGGATAAAGTTTGCCAGATAAGATTTATTCAGAACTATTTTCATTTCTTTTTATTTTTAATTTTTTATCTCATCATAATGAAAGTAAGAAATATCAAACAGGGTCTTAAAACTCAGGAACTCTTCTAAGTGTTTACATTTAACAAATTATTGATTTAACGTAAATTGTATGCATTTACAACCATGGTTAATGTAAAATTTTTGCATTTATGATAATAAACAGAAGCTCCAAAAATATTCATAGCACAATATATATGACATGATGATCTAATAACAGGACTCAAACTTTAAGTGGTAAAGATAAAAGAATATATTTTTTCATCCTAACAGGGTATCTCTGAAACTGCAGGTAAACTCTTACTTAGAAATAACATCAAAAAGCCAAAGTTTGAAGCCTCTCACAAATGTGAATTCTGACAACAAAAATGTTTCAATGAATTGCTCCAGAAAATTTATTATTCTCCATTTTTATTTCAATTTTCTGAGATTTTCTACATTTTCCCCCAAACTGTCATAACTACAAAATCGCCCCCCCCCATATTTCCCATATAGGAAGATATCAGTAAAATTTAAAAAGTGATTAAACCTTCATGAAAAGGTCAAGGGAGGGCCCTGGTTTTGGTTTCTTCACCTGTCATCACAGCAAAAAGTCTTTTGCATAAACACACTATACCTTGGTCAGGCCATAAATATATTATAATTTCATCTTCACCAAATCTCCTAAATTCAAACATTTCTTCTTTCAGTATGTCCAATTGTTCCTGCTACATGGCAGAACTCTAGAACATTCATGGATGCTTTTTAAATTGCATAAACTAGCACTTTGGGTCAAACACTCCCAAAGCCGTCAAATTTTCTTACACTCTCCAAATACCTTATCTCAGTAACTGACAGTTCTACTAGATTATAAATTCTCAGAGAAAGGGAATTATGTCTTGCAAGCATATCAAAATGTTTGGCAATATAAGCAATAAAATGAATAATCATTATTTTTTCAAATTATAAAATGTGGAAGAATTTTAATAATTTTGAGAGGCTTTAAAACATTTCATTAAATTAAAATTTTTTTTTCATATTTTCCACATAAGCCTCCAATACATTTCTTACTATCTATGTAACAATCTCAAAATCATGTGCTAACAAACATTTCATAAAACTTAAGAAGTTATAGGAGTTTAATTTCCAATATATTTCTTCTCTAATTTGTACGGCTGGAGTATAGAACAGCTTAGGTTGATACTCATGTCGTATCATAGCATGTATCTCTTGAAGAAGTAAAGTAATTTGGTGAGTAGTGTAAGACAAGAACTATAAAAGGAATTAACAGAACTGTACCAATTAGAAAAAATAGATATTTTGTACTCTTTGTTCAATGTTGTGCGCACAAGATCAGTTCTTTGTGACTATCGTACTTTCTATTTCATAATTAAAGAAAAAAGCAGTTTCCTTTCAGCTAAACTGGGCAACATTCCCTTCTGACTCGTACAATTAAAATTGTTTACAGTTCTACAGGAAAATATGTAATAGTCTTATGAGGGAAAAAAATTAATTTTTATTATGAATCATAAAAGGCAAACATCAAATTGTCTTTGCCCATCCATAAATTAATCCCCCTTTACTTTCCTCTTTTTTCTCAAAAGTCATCATGACTTTACACTATTTGATATTACTATCATCTTTACATGAAATAACTTTTGTGTATATTAGGTGGATTTTATTTATTTTTTAAAATACAGTCAAGATAAGCTCTCTCATGGTTGATAATGATCTTACATTAATTATCAATATAAAATCTTTTTATATTGGTAGTGGAATATAGACAATGATTCTTTCACAATCTAAAAAGAGATCTAATCCCTGTCATAAAATGTCTTATGTGGAGTGGTTGATTTTCTGAATTATATAAAAAGAAAACAAGAATTATTTTTAAATGGAAAAATAACTATTATATCCTCTAATCCATCTGCTATCATATACTTCTTCCTAGCATGGAAGCGTAACAGACCACTACGGAAAATGAGTCCTTTACTTGGTAGAAATCCCATGGCTTCACAAGTTTAAAGTTAATGAATGTAGCCAGCTTTTCTCAAATTGTTTCCAAAAGATAAAATCCCACAGAAGTATTCAGATTTAGGAATTGCTTCCTCATACAAAGAGATAATTATAAAACAGTCATGTCCATATTTATAAAAGCTTCCAAAAATGACATTTGAGTAAACAAGCTCTTCACCATGTAATGTACCATCCACCTAAATGCAGATTTTTTTTATTTGGAGAGAGAGAGAGAGACAGAGAGAGAGAGAGAGCAAGGAGGGAAAGCACAAGCAGGGGAGAAAGGGGCAGAGGGAAAGAGAGAGAGCATGACAAAGGGCTTGATCCCACGACCCTGGGATCATGACCCGAGTCGAAATCAAGAGTCAGACATTTAACCAACTGAGCCACCCAGGTTCCCCAAAATGTAGATTCATGATAAACAGCTAATTGGATGGACAACAAATTTCAAAATAAGGATAGGTGTTTTCAATCACAGTGTATCCAAAGTTTTGAGCACTGGTTTTGTTTTGATAATTTTTCATTCAGCAAGCAGAGCCTATAATCATACCTTCTTCTTTATCAAATAGACCTATAATCATACTTTCCTATTTATGTTCTTAAATGTTCACAGCATTGTTTGATGCAATTAAAAAAAAAAAAACTTAAATCCATTATTTTTCAAAGTGGGTTTTATATCCTGTTAGAAGCATGTGGCCATGAGCCAAGAAGTAGGCAAAGAAATCCACATAATCAGCCCAGCACATCAAGCGAATATTTAACTAAAGCATTTTGAGAGTTGGAAACTTTTCTTAATAAAACAACCACAAGTATAAAAGGGAAGAGAATACCAAAGTCACAGGCATATTTTAGTTCCATCTTTAACCAAAATAATGCATATTGGTAGTTTAAAAATCAAAGCGTTCTACAAGATTCATCATGAAAAAAAGCTCCATCCCACTCCTGCCACCCAGATTCCATCTCACATAAGCAGACCCTTTCACCACTTGTGGCTACTTTTCACAACTTGTCAATTTTAGCCATTCACTACTGATTTCCTTTAGTCTTTCTTCAATCTACTCACCATGCAAGATGTGGATTTAACTCTTTCACCATTCCTTCCTCCAATTCACTTCCTCTGCTTCCATTCACATGTATATATATGAGCAGATTTAAGAGACAAGAACTAAAAAAACTGATTGTAAACTCTGTGTGGGGAGTCATGCAGTATAATATGGAAGTGCAGAGATATCATATTCTTAGATTCTATACCTGCCTATATCTGAGAGTCTTTTTTCTTGATCAGCTCATTCTTGTACTTAGGAATTATAAGGCTGGCTGCTACTATTCTTGCAATCAAACAAGGAAAGGTAGCCTGCTCCCATTGTTAATTATATAGACTTTCATTTAATCCTCATGTTTTTAGTACAGTCCTTCACTTTTTCTTCAGCTGTGTTTGGTTTCTGTAAACCTAGATTTTTTTTCTGGGAACAAAAAGAAAATTAGGCTCATGGCTACCTGGGGTGTCGAAGTCCCTCATTATAATGCCTTAAACAAATCATAGTTTCAACACTGTTCTGTACTGTCACCTTTGGAAGAAACTGGTACCTCCAATTTCTGAGGCTTTCTGCTTAAGAATTAGTCTGGTTTTGTAACAATCTAAAAGAATTAGACTCTTTCTCCATTCCACTTACGGAGTTACAAATCATTTCATTTGTCTTCTACCTTCAAAAATTGTATAGATACTTCTTAGATGCCTCTAGTATTTTTCTTGGGTTTGTGAATTTATACTGGGTTTCAGCCATGTTAACAGAAAGCCTCATATAAAATATTTAAAGCAATAAAAGACACTTCAAAGAAAATTCTGCATTTATGCTAGCTAACAGGCCATGCATCGAGTTCATTCCCCTTAGCTAAAAGGGATGGTTGAACGGAAAATTTTGAGAAATGAACATCGTCTAAATAAACAGTCTTTGATTTTCAAAAACTAACAACATTCATATTTGACAAAGGAGCAAAGGCAATACAATAGAGCAAAGATAGTTGATTTAACAAATGCTGTTGAAATAATTGGACATCCACAGCCAAAACAAACAAAACAAAAACAACAACAACAACAAAAAGGAATGCAGACACAAACCTTATGGCCTTCAAAAAAAATTAACTCAAAATGGATCGTAGACTAAAATGGAAAACACAAAACTAAAAACTCCTAAAAGATAACATAAGAGAAAACCTACATGATCTTGGGTATGGCAGTGAGTTTTTAAACACAACACCAAAGGCACGATTTACCAAGAAATAACTGATAAGCTGGAGTTCACTAAAATGAAAAACTTCAGGAGCTCTCTTCTATTTGGTAAATGTATACTGCCTGATTCATGAATCCTTAAATAAAACTAATGAGATCTTTAAATTTACCCAGATAATATTAAAAACCTTCTCTGCAAAAGACAATGCTAAGAGAATGAGAAAACAAGCCACAGACTGGGATAAGATATCTGCAAAAGACCTACCTGATAAAGGACTGTTATCCAAAATATACAAAGAACTCTCAGAACTCAACCTAAGAAAACAAACAACATGATTTAAAAATGAGGCACAACCCTTAACAGACACCTCACCAAAGAAGATACAAAGATGGTAATAGAACATGTGATACGATGCTCCACATCATATGTCATCAGGGAAATGCAAAATAAAATAACAAGATACCACAACACACCTACCAGAAAGCCCGAATTCTACAATTACTGACGACACTGTATGCTGACAAGGGTGTGGAGCACCAGGAAGTCACTTTTGTTGCTGGTGGGATTGCAAAAGGGTATAGCCACTTTGGAAATGGCTTGGGGACTTCTTATCAAACTAAACATACTCTTAAAATCATAATATCCAGCAACTGAACTCCTTGGTAGTGCAAAGGAGTTGACATTTATCTGTGGGAGTTGAAAACTTGTATCTACACACAAACCTACAGCTTTATTTATAACTTCCCAAACTTGGAAGCAACAAAGATGTCTTTCAGCAGGTGAATGGACAACTTGTTAAATCCAGAAAACAAAATATTATTTAGCACTAGAAAGATATGAGCTATCAAACCATGCAAGACATAGAGAAACCTTAAATGCATATTAGTAAATGAAAAAAGCAAATCTAAAATGCTATATCCTGTATGGTTCCAACTATATGGCACTCTGGAAAAGGCAAAACTATGCAGATGGTAAAAAGGACAATGGTTCCCAGGGTTTGAAGCCAGAGAGAAGGATAAGTAGGCCAAGCACAGAGAATTTTTAGGGTAGTGAAAATACTCTGTATTAAACCACAATGATGGATACATGTCATTAGACATTTGTCCATACCCAAAAAACATACACCACCAAGCCTGAACACTAACATAAACTATGGAGTTTGGGTGATAATGATGGATCAAGTATAACAATTCACCATTCTGATCGGGGTAATGTTGATAATGGGGGAGGCTGTCTGGGAATATATGAGAAATCTCTGTACCTTCTTCTTAATTTCGCTGTGAACCTATAATTGGTCTAAAAACATTGTGCAAAAAAAAAAAAAGTATAATAAAAACTCTAGTTGCAAATGTAACTGTGTAAAAGTCCATCAAGTGATTAATGGATAATCAACTTGTGGTTGATCAGTGTAAAATAATACTGTTCAACAATGAGAAGGGATGAAATACTGATACAGGCACCAACATGAATGAATCTCACAGATGTTGATGCTGAGCAAAAGAAGCTGCTCATATAAAATTACATGCTGTATGACTGTATTTACATAAAGTGCAAGAACTGGCAAAATTAGTCTATCATGAGGAAAATTAGAAAAGTGGTTGTCTATGGGGGATGGAGACTGGCTGGGTAAGGACACAAGGTAACATTCTGAAGTGATACAAAGGTTCTGTATCTTGACTGAGGTGGTAGTTACAAGGGAAGCTACATCTTCAAAATGCATCAAACTGTACATTAAAGATCAGTGCATCTCACTGACTATAAATTTACAGAAGTGGGAGACAGAAAGAGAGATGAAAGAAATATATATGTATATGCGTATCTCCAACTAAGTGACCACAAGTTTTGCCATAAGATTAGTGACATATTTAATATTGAAGGCTGCAGATAACTTAGAAACCTTTTTTTGCAATAATTAACCATATCAAATAAATATTGATGATTTCAGTTTTGCGTTGTTTAAGTCATAGATCTGATACTACCTAGTTTCAAGATTTTTTTCTCAACTAATAAGAACTATTTTTTTAGTAAGATTCATTGATCTCTTGGACCTCTTCCCTTTCTAAAAATACCATCTCACTAAGAAACTTAATTTGATTTGTACATATTAGTATTTATTATGATTAGTTTTGATTATTTTTAAAGTATATCACTGAGGACATTTTAAAGCTTAAGAAATAATATAACCTTTTAAAATATAACTACCATATCCTAGTTAATAAATGGTATGCCTAGGACGCCTGAGTGGCTCAGTTAGTTGAGTGTCTGACTCTTGATTTCAGCTCAGGTCATCACCTCATGGTTTGTGAGATGGAGCTCGGGACACACTCTGCTGACAGTGCGAAGCCTGCATGGGGTTCTCCCTCTCAGCCTCTCCCCTGCTTGTGCTTGTGTATGTATATATATATATATATATATGTATATATATATATATGTGTATATATATATATGTATATGTGTGTATATACATATATGTATATATATAAAAATTGCATGTTCACCTCATAGTATTCAATTTGCTTAATTTTTAAGCTTTTTATATTTTATATGTTGTTTCTTAATGCTAGTTTATCAGTAGCACATTTTTTTCTTGTGGATAACCAGCTTCACAAAGAAATAGTTTGATTCATAATAGTTTTTTGAATATAATACAGTGGGTTGTAAAAAAAATCTATTTTGAGATATCAATTTATCAATTTTTTTATCTCACTTAGGAAGTGACTTAACTACTACAGAATATCCTTTGTGATATACAGAATTTAATTTGGGGGGCACCTGGGTGATTCAGTCAATTAAGCGACTGACTCGATTTCACTTCAAGTCCTGATTTCATGGTTTGTGAGATCGAGTCCTGCACAACGTCTGCGTGGAGCCTGCTTGGGATTTTCTCTCTCCCTCTCTGTCCCTTCCCAACTCACGCTCCCTCACTTACTCACACACACTCTCTCTCAAAATAAATAAACTTAAAAAAAAAAAGAATTTAATTTTGTGCTTAAAACTTAAAAAGTAAAAAAAAATTAAGTTACATCACAAACTTGGGCAGCACACCAATGTAAAATTCTTGAATGACAAGAACATACTGAGAGTCATAGATCTTTACTCTTTTAATTTTATCATTTAGTTTTAATGTTTTCATTAAGTTTTTTCCAATGACACTAAAAACACATGAAAAATACTAACATAATAGAATGTGCTACTAGTTTTTAAAGAAACTCTACTTTTACCCCATATTATCAGAAAGACGAGACAAAAAGGAAACAAAGATAACTGCAAAAAACTCAGCCAGAAATGAGCTATTACACAAAATACATCTATAAAGACGTATATGGTAAGTGGAAGTGAGATGTCTGTTATATAACTATTATTTACTCAACTACATGAAATCTAATTTGTTACTTCTTTATATTTATTAATTTGTTTCAGATAATATTGGCACAAATTCCTAATATAATTACCTAATTATATAACAGTAATATGATTTCACAATATATACTCAAAATTAAATAGCATTATGTATGCCTGATAGGAACCTTTCAGCAATTCTGCTAGAGTTCCCTTCTCTTCCATGTTTACATTCCATGCCTCAAAATAAGAGACGTATGAATATTCCTAAATATAAATGGTTCAAATCTTTCAAAATAAAAACTCTTTATTGAAAAAAATAGTTGAAATGGTTTATGAAAAACACTATAATTTAAAAGCAATATTAAGTATAAATTACTATTACTAGCATTTAGGTCTTCTAGAAACCTAAATTCACTCCCTAAGACTCACATATACTGTGTGCATCATTCCATGAAAGACTGCTTTCTATACAATAATTGAATCACCCTGAAACAAATATTAATATAGCAGTGAGAGGAAAGAAGAGGATGAGTAAAGGGGGAAAAAAAGGTGGTAAAAAGGTCAGGACCATAATAACGGTATAAATCTGAACAAAGTGAAACATTTTCTTAAAGTGAAGTCTATTAAATGATGAAATAAGCTCTGTAGGAATGCAATAAAAGCCCCATCACTTAGGTTAAGAACTAGCCCAGACAAAGCACTTGAGAAAATCCCATGGGTACAGACTAGTATTGGCAGGGGAGATTGCTTTGATGAATGTCTTAACTTTTCAACTATATTTGTCATTCAAAAGACAAAGAAGATTGGTTACATTCCCTGAAGAATATATCTGTAAATAAATGATGCATGAAGACCTCACTTTAAAATGAAATGTTATGTTCTTTCAGCTTGTCCTTCTAAAAGTAAAATAATTAATAGTTGTTTTGCATTGAACATATTTCATTCAAAACTGACTTACCAGTTACAATTTGTTTTATTTCCTCTGCTTTTAAGCTACCAATTTCCAGAAAATATTTAACTAGTGAGAGTAATATTATCACGTAAAAATATAGATTATAGTTCATATTGCCTATGTAAAACTAGAGAAAAAAGATGAGCTAAAATAACAAAACATGTAAACAAAATTTCCTAGATGTACCTGGTTTTAAAATTATCTTTGAAAGAACTCATGCTTTTAAACGGGATTTTTCGTCAGTTTTATGTTGGTACCAAAATTAACAGACATTCAAATTGTATAAATATTATCACTGTATTCCATTTGTTATATTTCAATTAATCATATTCTAGTCATATCTGTTCTTACAATTTTAACAGTATTTTTACGTGTACTTTTATGTATTGGAAAAATGTCTAAACCATGATCATCTAAGTTGTTTTCTCACTTAAACTTTGTATCACTCTACTACAGGCTAGTCTAAGACAAATGCTGGAATAAAATCCATCAAGGCCAGATTTCAAGATTCAATTAATATATATTTTGTACTTTACATATAACTAATCAGCTTCCAATTTCATATCATGTAGGATCACATAAAATCAATGCCTCCAAACCTCTTTTAACCTGGTGAAATACTGGATTAGTATATACGGAGCAATTAGTTTGTACACTACTTGTTTGATTGAGTATAGGGACTGAGGGAAAGCTTCCTAAAGGGGACAAAAGGAGTATTTTCTTCTAGTATTTTAATCCTTCCTCACATTAGAAATACATCAAAGTTCTCATCAAAGAGTCTGAACACTCCACCAATAAGGTCTGATCAAGAATCCTATCTTGACTGGGGCGCCTGGGTGGCGCAGTCGGTTAAGCGTCCGACTTCAGCCAGGTCACGATCTCGCGGTCCGTGAGTTCGAGCCCCGCGTCAGGCTCTGGGCTGATGGCTCGGAGCCTGGAGGCTGTTTCCGATTCTGTGTCTCCCTCTCTCTCTGCCCCTCCCCGGTTCATGCTCTGTCTCTCTCTGTCCCAAAAATAAATTAAAAAAAAAAAAAAAAAGAATCCTATCTTGACTATATTCTAGCAGATAAGGTTATGACAAGCTTGGTTTTTAGTAATTCAAATTTTAAGACTTAATATTTTAGAACAATTTTAGCAGAATTGAGAAAAAGTACAGAATTTTCCATATATGCTACACATACACAGCCTCCCCCATTACCAACATACTTCATTGTCACAGGTACCATCGCTTATTTATCCATTCAAGGTAATAATAACATAGCAAGAATACGGTATAGAAAAAATTCTGGGGAGAAACTAAAACCCACATGTGTGAGCCTGCATACATAAATATCCATAAGCCTGGGAATGATAAGACATGAAAGCAGATAAAGACACAGGCCAGTTACTGGGTGCCTTAAAGGCTACATGAAAAAGCTTGATCCATACCGATAGGGGACCAAAGAGGCACCTTGTAGTTACTTTCTGATTTGTCCAGTGGATTTGTAAAGTTCATATGTAAAGAAGCCTAAAAATAACTCCATATATTGGTTATAATTAAATATTTAATGACTGACAGGCTGAAAGAATACAGTGACAGGCTGAAATACACTCACTTTCTAATCCCCAGACCCTGTAAACATTAGCTTATATGAGAAAAGATGTGATTAAGCTAAGGATCTTGAGAGAAAGAGCTTATTCCAGAGAGTCAGAGTTCCCTCTCTCTATCTGTCTGTCTCTCGCTCTCTCTCTCTCTCTCTCTCTCTCTCACACACACATACGAACAAATATAGACACACTGTATGTACACTCTCTGTATGTACAGAGAGTGATGTAAAGATTAAGGCCGAAATAAGTGATGTAGACACAAGCCAAGAAACAGCAGCTATAAAAGCTAGAAAGGCAAATACATCAATGTGAATGTATGTGAACATCAGCAAATTGCACACTTCAAAACATGATGGTAAATTTTATGAGTATTTCAACACAATTTTTTTAAGGTGGCAGGACAGCAGGAAGGGAGAGTGGAGACACATGGACAAGGCAAGGAACAGATTCTCCCCCCATAGTCTCTGAAGGAAGTGTGGCTCTCTCTACAAAAAAACCTTGATTTGGAGTATCTGGCCTCCAAAAACTATGAGAAACATTTCTGGGTTTTTAAAAAAAAATTGTAATGCTTATTTACTTGTGAGAGAGATACAGACAGGCAGAGAGAGTGTGAGTGGGGGAGGGGCAGAGAGAGAGGGAGACACAGAATCTGAAGCTGGCTCCAGACTCTGAGCTGTCAGCACAGAGCCCGATGCAGGGCTCAAACTCACGAACGGTGAGATTATGACCTGAGCAGAAGTCAGACGCTTAAACAACTGACCCACCCAGGCACCACAAGGATAAACTTCTGTTTTAAACCATTCAGCTTGTGGTAATTTGTTACAGCAGCTATAGAAAATTAATAATTACATATACATGAAAACCATGTATGTTAAAATACCAAGGAGAGATGTATAAGGATTTATACTTATATAAATTTTAGATGTGGGTAAATATATTATGGGAAAATTAGCAACTATCCTTAAAAATTAAAATAGAGTCATTAATGTGTATTCTACTTAAAAATGTAATATTTAAAAATTTTATTCTTAGCTCTATGGAAAACACATATCATAAAAATGACAGTATTTTCTTCACAGGACAGCCTTTTATAAGAATAATATACACCAATGACTGTCACAACTGTAGGAAATAAGATGAGGAACCAGAATATTTCCTATGCAGGTGGCTTTCCTCCTAGTATTCTAGGCTTACATACTGTCAGAAAAGTGACATATCAAGAACAAGAACTGCCACTGAACTGAATCCAAGAAAGCTTATAGGTGCAAGAAAGTTTATAGGTGATCCCATCCCTGAAAAGTTTATATATACATATATATATATATATATATATATATATATATATATATATATATAGACATATATATATGTTTTTTATCAGGCTCGAAAACCTGAAGAATAGAATTATTTCCATGAAAGCTATAAAAGGTTTAGTTAATACAAATATGAAGGAAGCTATCTCAGTTTAGTTGTGGCTGTGTTAACAGTAAAAAATAGTTCATTCGAAACCGGTAATACGTTTTTCTATTTTGGTTACCAGGGCTGTATGCACTATTATTTTTTGATAAACATATTTGTGCTGAAATTGCACCACTAGGGAAGAGTCTGGAATGGAGTGGAAAGACAAATTATATATCAATAAATAATAATACTACCTGAATATGTGGTTTGATGTCAAATAAAGAGTTATGTTTTATAATATAGATTCAGTTCAGCAGAGGTTATTCAAAACCACACATAATTAAAATATTTT
The DNA here is from genome assembly GCF_016509475.1 of Prionailurus bengalensis. NCBI lineage: Eukaryota > Metazoa > Chordata > Mammalia > Carnivora > Felidae > Prionailurus > Prionailurus bengalensis. The sequence continues at coordinate 147,230,760 of NC_057343.1, read as the reverse complement.
CTATATGCATTGCTTTCTTTCCTAAAGCACTTTGTCACTACAGTCCTAGGACTGATTCCAAGCAGTACTTCACACTGGAGTTACAGTTACCCAGATGTTTGTAGAACTACTTACAAATCCAAAAGCATGTCTTAAAGTTATTATTTTCTAGACCTATATAATACGAAACATACTAACTCATAACTATTATTTTATAGAAATCCAAAAATGAAATAAGTTATATTTCTCAGTAACTAAAGCACTGAATTAGCTGTTACCAAACTATAAAAGATTTAAAAAATTTAATTCAATTGCTGTCAATAGTAGTTTAATAGTGATTCCTGATTTTTTAAATTATTCAACTTGGTTTTAATCAGGGATATAAAAATAAAATTAAAGGACTACGAGTCTCCTCTTCCTGATTTAAACTTAATACCTAAAAATAACTGTATATATACACACAATTGTTGTAGGACCTCAGATATATTTACTTTAAAAAGCTATTTTAAGTTTGAAAGACTATTCTGGAAAGATTCATGTTCTTTTCTTATTAAACTTTTAATGTTGAAATAACTGTATACCCACGCAGTTGTAGAAGTAGTACTAAGAGATCCTGTGTAGATTTCACCCAGTTTTCCAAATGGTAAATTCTTGCAGAACTATAGTACAAAGTCCCAACCAGGAAATTGACATTGATACAATCTACCCATTTCATCCAGATTTCCTCATTTTTATATATATTAATTTATGTGTATGGGTATGAAGTTCTTTGTAACTATATTTCATGTGTAGCTTCCTGTATCCATCACTAGAGTCAAGAACACATTATGTTGTAAGTTCTATCACCCTATCCCTAACCCCTGGCAACCATTAACCTGTTGTCCAACTCTGTAATTTCAAAAATTTTGTGATATAAATGGAATTATTTTGGGACTGGCTTTCTTTGGTCAGTGTAATTACCTTGACATTCAACCAAGTTGTATGTAAGACGAAGTCATTGCTTTTAGTGTTGATAATATTCCATTTTATGTGTACCACACTTTGTTCAACCATTTACCAGCTACAGAATGTATCAGTTATTTCCAGTTTTTGGCTTCTAAGAATAAATCTGCTGCTATGAACACTATTGAATAGTTTTTATGTGAACATAAGTTTTCACCTCTCCAGGATAAATGTCCAAGAGTTTGATTGTTAGGTAATATGATGAGTGTATGCTCAGTTTTATAAGAACCAGCCAAATTATTTTCCAGAGTGACTGTGACATTTCCCATTTCCACCAGCAATGCATTTATGATACAGTTTATCCATGTCCTCCCAGCACTGTCATTACTTTTTATTTGAGTCATTCTCATAGGTGGTAGTGATATCTCATTGTGGTTTTAATTTACATTTCCCTAATGGCTAACAATGAGCATCATTTCATGCGCTTATCTGCCAAGTAACTATTCTCTCCAGTGAAATGTCTGTTCATGACTTTTGCCCAGTTTTCTAATTGTATCATTTGGCTTTTTATTGTTGTGTTTTTATTGTATTTTTACTGTGATATTTTAAGTCTCAAAATACATTAGACACTAATCTTCTATTGGACATGTGGTTTGCAAAGATTTTCCCCAGTCTGCAACATGTCTTTTCATCCTCTCACAGATCTTTTGTGCAGCAAAAGTTTTTAAGTTTTTTGGTTGCATTTTATCAATTTTTCCTTTTATGAGCCATGATTTCAAAGTCAAGTCTAAAAACATTTCACCTATACCTGGATCCGAAAAATATCCCAAAGATTTTTCCTTATGTTTGCCCTCCTAAACGTTATATAGTCTTATGTTTTACATTTAAATCTGGAATCCATTTCAGTTAATTTTTATATAAAGCAAAAGCTTTAGGTCAAGCTTTATTTTCTTGCTGTGGATGCTCTACTACCATTTGTTGAAAAAGCTATCCTTCATTGAATTGCTTTTGCACTTTTACCAAAATCAGTTGGGGAGCAGGGGGAAGATGTAGGAGCAGTCCCAGGTGGCTACAATCTTTTTCCACTTCACTACCCTTCATCTTCTTCTCCAAGGAGAGCCACTTGCAACTAAAAAGTCTGTCATGTAATTTTAGATTGGCATAAATCTTAAACAATGATGCAAAGTGAAACAGGACCATGATAATTATGATGTTTGTCTCAGGTATTTCCTGGTTCTTTGACACACAGTTGACCATCGCCTGGTAATTACTGCTTTAAGACTTCATATCTACTTTGACAATACTTTAATGAATTAAACTGACTTCTTGAAAGCATCAATTATGCATATTTGTATGGGTGCACTTCAGTGGTTTTCAATTCTGTTCCAGTGATCTGTGTCTACGCCTCGCCGATACCATATTGTCTTGACTAGTATAGCTAATAAACAGCAACCTTCATATAGAGTAGTGATCCTTCCCACTTTATTCTTCCTCACCAAGACTGTTTTAGCTATGCTAGGGTCAGTGCCTTTTCACCTGAATAAAAATTAGAACAATTCTGAATATGTCTACAGAAAATCTCACTGTTATTTGACAGAAATTGAATTAAATCCATTAATCAATCTGAGGAGAAATGAAATCTTGACTATGTTCAGTCTTCCAATCCATGAACACAATAGATTTTTCCTTTGATTTAGCTCTTCTTTGATTTCTGATGCAGATTCTGTACATGTTTTATTAAGTTTATATCGGAGCATTTCATTTTCTTTGGAGCAACAGTTGATAGCATTATTTTGTATTTTCGTTGCTACATGTTTGTTTTTTTAAGGTATTTTTAAATACTTTACATATACTTACCTTTAATAGGGAAAATTGTTAATGATATTGAAATAGGGAAAAAGCTCTGAGTGTCTTTTCAATAGGATACTGGATGGCCTCTAGAGAGACTCCCATGTTACCTGATTCTATGGAAGCATACAAATACGACTATTTTTGACTAGGTTCTTTTATAACTTTGTAAGCCAGAGAAAACTAACAGTAATTATAATGATTTTACCCAAAGAAATTAATTTTGTCTGATATAAATACACTAATTTCCACCCATAGAAAATATGATTCCAAACCTTACAATGTCCTATAGAATATTTTACCCAATTTTACATGGATTAGTAATTATATACATATCTCATTCTCATTTGAAACAGTTTTACTATCTCACAGGTAACCTCATTAATTAAGAAGATGAAGCATCTTAAAGGTTCATTTTATATTTAGATGAGAGTCATGATTTTACTTTTTTGAAATTATACTTTAATAGATTTGATAAAAACTAAAAGTTAGTTTTGCTTTACTGACCTGCATCTGGAGGAGTACCTCCCTTGTTAGGATATGTAGACAAGACTTTCTCAATCCACAACTGTCAAACTGTAAAACTGGCAATATCTAATGCAAAAGCCAGCAAAATTTTTCTGTTAAGGGTCAAACAGTAAATATTTCAGGCTTTTACAAAAAAATGTTAATGTTTATTTATTTTTGAGAGACAGAGCATGAGTGGAAGAGGAGCAAAGAGAGAGGGAGACACAGAATCTAAAGCAGGCTCCAGGCTATGAGCTGTCAGAACAGAGCCTGACATGGGGCTCGAGCCCACAAACTGCAAGATCATGACCTGAGCCAAAGTCAGACGTTTGACCGACTGAGCCACCCAGGCACCCCTAGACTTTGAAGTCCACATAGCTCTCTGCTGCTAAGATTCACCTCTGACCATGTTGCAAAAAAGTACTCATAGTCAATATGTAAAGGCATGAGTGTGGCTATGTTCCAAAAAAAAAAAAAAAAAAAAAAAAAAACTATTTATAAAAACAGAAGGCAGGCTGAATTTGGCCCACTGACTGTAGTTTGCCAACCCATGGCCTAATGTTTTGCTGTTTTGGAAAAATAGTTCTCAATCTTTTTCTAAAATAACACCTACATTTACAAGCAAAGCACTCCCAGAGGTCTATCAAGGATGGAATGATTGTCCCCTGGTCATAGCACTGCCAGCTGCTTCCATGCAGTGTCCAGTGAGTTAATTCTATCTCCACCCATTTCTCACAACTCCTTCTGACCAGTGTGTCTGGATATTCTGACAAAGATCTACTACTAATGATAATTATTTTTCCTTCTAAAAGAGTGATTAATCCTTTGAGCAAAGACATTTTCAAACGTACAGTACTGTTCATGGGAAACCACTATTTATCAAAAAGCAAACATAATTTATAACATAAAAATATGATGCGGTTGGAAACTTGGCTGTCCACAAAAATATTCGCAGTTTAGTATGCAACTAAAAACTGAGACTCTCAAAAACTAACCCAGAGGAATATGGCAGTACACACTCATATAAACCTTTTTCTGTTTTTCAAAATTTCACACTTTGATTGAGCCAAACATTGATCAAGGACCTCATGCATTTATACTAAGTACTTTGTATGTATAGTACTCAAATAAAGTAAAGCACAGCACTTAAGAGAAGTGGGTTAAATGATTATAATACCTATGTCAATATACAGGGTTCAAAGAATTTAAATACACAGAAAAAATACACAGAAACCAGACATGGGAGAGAAGGTGAGGTGAGAGTGAGGATGGCTAGAGAAACCAAGATGTGTATATGTGTGTTGATTACCGAGCCAAGACTCAAACTACTAGAAGTTAGGTAAGAATATAGGGAGAACTAACAACACCCTTACTCAGAATTTCTTTTTTTTTTGTAAAGTTTACTTATTTATTTTGGGATAGAAAGAGAGAACACAAGCAGGTGAGAGGCAGAGAGAAGGAGACACAGAATCCCAAGCAGGCTCTGTGCCATCAGCACAGAGCCTGATATGGGGCTTGAACCCACAAATTGTGACACAAGATAATGATCTGAGCCAAGATCAAGAGTCATGACCTGAGTGAAGATCAAAAGTCAGATGCTTAACCAATTGAGCCACCCAGGTGTCCCCCTCACAAAGAATTTCTTGTTGGAAGTACGCAGGGAAAGGAAGGGAAAACTAGATCATACATGGCCTTACACTACATGCTAAAACGTTTAATTTTATCAGAAAGCTTTTGAACAATGTCAAAATATTTTTAACAGATGGATATGGAATGTGTTATGTCCAGTAACATGTTATTATGCTTAAATAATTCTTTACAAATTTACACATTTTAAATAACTGGAATAATTCTAGTTACTTTTCAAAAGTATTTGTAGTTGCATTCATGGTGAGATAGAAAAGGAAAACAGAAATATAGTGATGCCAAATTATTACGAGGCCACTTTCACACACCGAGATATGTTACTATTCCCATTACAAGTGAGCGGAGGCATAGAGGATTAGTAAAATGCCTTACTAAGTGAAAGGGCTGAGTGAAAAGGCTGGATTCAAACCAGGAGTTACCCATCACCAAAGCCCATGCTCTTCTGATTATGTATTTTGTCAAGATTGTAAATACTTGCATTAGGCTATCACAAGTAATGCAGTGAAGTTATATCATACTTAAGATACACAAAATCAACTGTATGTGCTAATGAAAAAAAATCCAAACAAATATTTTTATTCAACATAGCACCTAGGTTAAAGGAAACTTTTTTACCTGGTCATCAATGAAAGAACAAGAAATGTCTTTAATCACTAGAGAAGAAACTGCCTAGGCTGGACTTATTGGTAGGTAGTGTCATGGATATTATACTTAATGGCAATTAAAGGACCTTCAAGAGTAAATCTGACTATATTCAATTTTTACCTTAGGCACAGACTTTAAAAGTTAGCCTTCATTCAAGACTCTTCTATAATTGTAACAATCCACCATGATTTACACTAACTCATTTTCACTTAATCTACCACTCTCTATGTTAAGGGCCATAGACAAACCACTTAAAAAGTGCTATATGCTTATGTTTATACAAGAATGTTTATAAAGGAATTTTGTTTTTATTTTAAATAAACCTATTTTAAAAATTGCTATGATAAAAAACACACACACACACAAGCTCTATTTATGTTCCAATATGACATCCTCCTGACCAGCAAACAAATTATACAAACATGCAATTCCCTAAAAATTAGGTTTATCTTTGTTATGGAGGTAATGATTCTAGACAAGGTAAATCCTAGAAATCATTCACAGAATAAATTTTCAAAAAGTTAGAATATATTTTTTGGAATAATTTCATATCACACAAGGCCAATAATCTTTCTCATTGTTCATGTAACAACCATGCGAGGGCTTTTATGTTTGTGTATGTCTATGTGTGTGTATTTATGGTGAACCCTCAGTAAGCAGCTAATACCAAATTAAGTGCTCACTATACCTATATTTTTTGTTACCACTGAAAGCATTACCTTTTTTTCCCCCTTAATTGAGCAGTTAGTTAAATTCCTGGGAAACACTCTGAACTCCAAGTGAATTATGCTATCCAAACACTACATCACCAGACCACAGATATATTACTACTCAAACCTTGATCGACCGAATCATGCTTAGAAAGCTTTTAACACCAAGAGGCTTCCCCTGCAAAGTAAAACACATACTTCATTATGACAGATTGCTATTAATGTGCATCACTCAAGGATATCAAACAAAATTGTTATCACAATGGTATTTGCTTTTTTAATAGTCCCAAAACACAGAGTGGCAAACACAGAGAAAGGTAATACAAATATCTTATGAAGAATGATACTGTTGCACAGAAAACTATTTAGACATTATTTACAGTAAGATGTGATGCATAAAAATTAAATTTTACAATTTAATGATTTTTAGAAAATTCACTTGAGGGGCGCCTGGGTGGCGCAGTCGGTTAAGCGTCCGACTTCAGCCAGGTCACGATCTCGCGGTCCGTGAGTTCGAGCCCCGTGTCGAGCTCTGGGCTGATGGCTCAGAGCCTGGAGCCTGCTTCCGATTCTGTGTCTCCCTCTCTCTCTGCCCCTCCCCCGTTCATGCTCTGTCTCTCTCGGTCCCAAAAATAAATAAACGTTGAAAAACAAAAAATTAAAAAAAAAAAAAAAAGAAAATTCACTTGAATTTTACATATTAAATTTACATCAAAGAAGATTCTTCTTTTTATTATTTTTATTATTTTTTAATATAGAATCTCAACAGCTCAGATACTTGGAAAGATTCATTTCTAATTTAAATCAAGCATGAAATCACAAGATCCGCAATAGTAATTGTTCAGGTGGTAGCGGTTTAGTAAGTCTCCACTGGACTCTGTGGGTGGCCCATTTTGGTGTTGCAGCTGGCTTAGCACACAGTAAACCAAACAAGTTGTTATTTTAATAGGAATAAACAACACCCCCTGCTCTCACTACTCAAAACCCTAAAAGAGTACTCCCATAAAGAATATTTACAATCTGTCAGATAGCAGCTTAGTGGAGCAGCATTATCAATACATTTATAAATCAGTGCTAATGACACCATCTCTTTTGATAAAATGCTACTTTAGTTGGGGGTAAATATTTCAAAACACTGAGTCACACAGAAATCTAACTTCTTTGATCACTGCTGCAAGAGACTAAAAGGAGTGCAATAATTATAATTAAGGATGCTAGAAGTATTTGGAGTTTCTTGTGTTGAATGAATTACTCATTTAACTTGAAAACTGCATTTAATCCTTATGCTACTATTACAGTATACAATGTATAACATGTAATGACATATCCATTACATATATTTCCTATATCTCAAAAAAAACAAAATATTGTAGACCAGAAAAAAGATAATGCATCACACTTCAAGGTAGTTCAGCCATTTGAAAAACACATGCTAACTAAATTGCTAACTAAATGCTAATTAAAAGAATCCCTAACTACCTTAAATACTACTGATTAACAAAAGAGAAGCCCAACATAACCTCTGTAAACAGAAGAATACCATGCAAAGAGGAGACTTTTCTCACATTTTAAGACCCATCAGAAAGAACCATCAATAGATTGGGGTACCTGGCTGGATCAGTCAGAGGAGCAGGTGACTCTTGATCTTGGGTTTTGAGGTCAGGCCCCACGCTGGGTGCAGAAATTATTTAAAATAAATAAATAAACTTAAAAAGAAATCATCAATAGATTTATCCAAATCTCTGCATGGCTGCAGAAACCATTAGAAAGTGAAAATATAAATCAATATGGTCATATTAACTATCAATGATATGATCTGATAATTAAATATAAAATGCACTGTGGATTTTGATTTAATAACTTTAATAATATTTTGATTTAATATTTTGATTTCATAATCAGTATTTTGATTTAATATAAAGTTCTTGTTTTGGATTGAGCTATTCACTGTACAATGTTGCAAAAATACTATATCAAAAACTCTTATTTTTGCAAGTAGAAGCTAAAGTTCTTTACAGCTTGTTAAATACTCTGTTAAAAAGCATATTTCTTCATAGTACATTTGATACAATTTCTTAACTATTTTCTTTACTACAACTTATTACTATTATAATGAATGTCCTAAGTAAGCTCTCTCTTTCAGGAAAAGAATCCAGGAAAGGTATCACTCACTTGAACTTTCACAGATCCAAAGGAAACACCTAACACAAATCTCTTACATAAAGTGAACACTCAGTAAATACTTGTTTAAAAAAAATGTGAAGTTACATGAGTATGTCCTTAAGAGTTTATTTTATATCCTCATTTATTGAAAGTTGAAAACTGAGGCCATGAACAGGTAAGTGATGTCAAATCTGGTTCATAGACTCCTATCATTACAGGATATCTTTCACTGAACCATGGAAGTAACCCAAGAGTACTTTGAAGAACAGCCCTCCAAGAAAAGCTCCCACCAATCAGAGACGGCACAAGAAAGAGACTCTGAGTAAATTCAACTCTTCCATGTATAAACAACTTAACTGAGAATCAAAGGTTAAGCCAAAAGGTTCAAAATCACATGGCAAGTAATTGGTCCTATGTTAAAATATAAAATTATCCAAAAAGCAAGAAGGAAGAAATTATAAAGATTAAGATGAACAGAAAAACTACCATAAAATACCAGCTATCTTTTATTGAGTGTCTACTGCATATCTGGTATGATGCTACACAATTTTATATACTAAACTCGTTTTAAACTCGCATCTGCCAAAAGAAATAGGTACTAATTACCAACACTTTTTAAAGATGATACAACTAAAAGAAAGATTAAGGGAGCTTTCAAAGGTCACAAAACAAGCATAATATGTAGCCAGAATCAAAATCAGGACCACTGGACTTAAGACCTTGTGCTGTTAACCACTTTAATATTCTCTCTTCTGGCAAATGATTGTGATATTGTTTTTCTGTAGCGAATTCCACAGTTATGACAAAATGAAATCCTTTCATTCTTTCCTCTGACCAAAACTACAGAGAACACCTAAACACCTTAAATTCAGGATTCTGGAGTGAGGGGGGAAGAGAAATATAGATAATAAGAGAGGGACGCCTGGGTGGCTCAGTCAGTTAAGCATGTGACTCTTGATTTCAGGTCAGGTCATGATCTTGGGGTCATTAGATCAAATCCCAAGTGGGATTCCATGGTGGGTGAAGAGCCTGCTTGAGATTCTCTCTCTCCCTCTCTCTTTCTCTGCCTCTCCCTCTTGGATGCTTCCTCACGCTTTCTCAAAACACACACACACACACACACACACACACACACACACACAGAGAGAGAGAGAGAAATAGAGAAAGAAAATAAGAGAAATAATGGAAAACATCAACCTTAACTGTCTCTTTCAATAAGTGACATCCATTGGAAGAGTATGTTGCTTTTTAACAAAGTGTAATAAAAGTACAAGGAATACTAACACTTACTGGGTATTAGGGATACCAGACACTGGGCATTAGAAATATAATGATAAGAGAGTTCAAGTCCCTGCCATCAGGGAATTATACAAAGAACATATAAAAATGAGTATCACATTTTTTCTTCCTTTCCATAAAAATTTTTACTATCAATTATAAATTTTCTAAAGGAATCCACTTTCTTACTCCAAATCAGAAACTCATATTAATAATGTAAAACCTAAAGGGTTTTCCTGCTAATGACCACACAGTCAAATAGCCACTGGGAAAGTTGATTATGAGATCATACAAACTGTCCATCTGCCAATACAAGACCTGGGCTTATTACTTGTTTTTCCTCTGACTTTTCCAATTTAGTCTGAAAAAGCTCAGAGAAAGTCCCCTTGCCAGATTGTTTAGTCTCACGAATCTCACCATTAGATACTTTTTCCTGAGGATCAGACTAACTGGCCCTTTGCTTACTTTCATTGCATAAAACTCCTTTGAGTGTCAATACCAGCTGCTCACTTTCCCTGGAAATTTTCCACTTTTCAAATACAGGCATGACTTTAATTAGACAAGGCATAAACTAGGACAGCAGAAAGACTGATTTTAAGAAATCAGGCCAGAGCACCAATTTCTGAACAGGCCAAAAGATCTGAACAGGCTGAAAGGACAATATAAACATGCTTTTGTTGAAATACGGAGAAGAGCCACAAGACCACAGTGCCTGGGGAGCTCAAAAGCTAAGTGTAGACCTCTGCTTCTAGTCATCATTAGATAGTTCCCATAGGACCAACCGTCCCAGAGGTAACAATTACAGACTATGAACAAATATTTTAGAACAAGGAGAAGGAGGAAAAGGAGAAGGAGAAGGAGACTTGAGGGCAGAGGAAAGTGAACCAAAGCAGCCTGAATCAGAAAAAAAAGGGAAATACACTGAACAAGATTCCCATTTTTATGGGTTTTAGCCAATCCTGGCCATGAAGAGCAGTTAAAATTTAATAGAAACCAGTAGTCTTAATTCTGTTAAAGAATTTGAAGACAGAGTCCAGGAAAACCAAAGCAAGAAACTGAAGGGGAGAATTCTAGGAAGGAGAGAACCAGTGAAGGGAAACTCTAAACTCCATAGATAAATTGCTCAAGTCTCTTGCTAATCCCCAAATCAAGTATGTGAGAGACAGATTCCAAGCAGCCTTCCCAAGGTTAAAAGAACGGGCCTGAAATTTCAGCTAACACCCACCAAGTGGGAAACAGAATTTGAAGCTGGAGTATAGCCAAGTTAACTGACTTAAAAAATAAACAAAGGGGCACCTGGGTGGCTCAGTTGGTTGAGCATACGACTTCGGCTCAGGTAATGATCTCAGAGCTCGTGGGTTTGAGCCCCGCATTGGGCTCTATGCTGACAGCTCAGAGCCTGGAGCCTGTTTCAAATTCTGTGTCTCCCTCTCTCTCTCTGCCCCTAAGCCAATCTCATTCTGTCTCTGTCTCTCTCAAAATAAATAAACATTTAAAAAAACCTAAAACAACAGACAAAAAAAAATCAATAGTCTTCAAATGAGTCTAACAGAATGCACTGTCTATAATAAATCATTCACAATATCCAGGACAAAAATCTGTAAGTTCTCAACAAATGAAGAAACAAAAACATATTAAAGATATAATACATATAATCAGTGGAGACTGACATAAGTTTATCCAGATATTAGAATAGAAGAAAAATATTTTAAATCAGCTCATGTAATAATTATAATCAAGGGTTTAAAGTTAAATATGATCTGTGTGACTGACTTCACAGCTTGAGAGACTGAGACCCATGGTGAGCTCTGCACTGACAGTGAGGAGCCTGTTTGGAATTCTCTCTCTCCCTCTCTCTCTCTACCCCTCCTCTGCTCACACTTTCTAGCTCTCAAAATACATACACACTTAAAAAGATAAAGTAAAATATGATCATAATAAATGAAAAGATAGAAAATCTCTGTAGAAAAATAAGTTCTAAAGAACAAAATAGAAATATTAAAAACGGACAAATATTAGAGGTGTCTGTTTTGTTTTCTTTTTTTTTTTAATGTTTATTTGTTTTTGAGAGACAGAGAGAGAGAGAGAGAGAGCAGGGGAGGAGCAGAGAGAGAGACAGACAGACAGACAGACAGAGGAACCAAACTGGGCTATCCACTGACAGCAGAATGCCTGACACAGGGCTTGAACTCAAGAATTGCAAGATCATGATCTGACCCAACATTGGAGGCTCAATTGACCCAGCCACCTAGGTACCCCAGAAAAAATATTAGACTTTTAAAAAATCACTGGATTGAGATTTAAAAAAAAGAGACAATGAACTTAAAGGAAGACCAATATAAATGATCTAATCTGAAGACCTGAGAGAAAAAGGAATTTGAAAATAAATCAAGCCTGAAGGGCCTTTAATTGAAGCCTGAGAATGGGAAGGGGGGGGTGGGGGATAAATAAATAAATTATATATATATATATATATATATATATATATATATATATACACACATATACATATATAACTAATGGCAAAGAATTTCCCAATTTTAGACATAAATTTACAGATTCAAGAAACTCAGAAACCTCTAGGAAAAGATATTTTTTAAAGCCCACTCCTAGACATATCCTATATATATTTTAAAATGGTCAAATTGTTGAAAACGAAAGATAAAAAATATTAATATCAACCTTCAAAAAGTATTCTTTCACTGGTAACTCTTTAAAACTCTCTGTATAAGTAGCATCAAATGTACAAGATCACCTGACAAAATCAAAATTGTATCATAAGCACTGTATCCCAAACTGACATGCAAAACCATTGACAAACATTTATGCTAATCAAAGGCTTGTGAAAATTATTCAAACAATTTTTCTGAAGGAAATTTTTTTTTTAATTTTTTTTTTCAACGTTTATTTATTTTTGGGACAGAGAGAGACAGAGCATGAACGGGGGAGGGGCAGAGAGGGAGGGAGACACAGAATCGGAAACAGGCTCCAGGCTCCGAGCCATCAGCCCAGAGCCTGACGCGGGGCTCGAACTCACGGACCGCGAGATCATGACCTGGCTGAAGTCGGACGCTTAACCGACTGCGCCACCCAGGCGCCCCTGAAGGAAATTTTAACAATGTCTAACATGTAGCACTCGGAACTAAAAATGACAGAATTAATTTTATTAATTAGAATAATTAGAATTATTATTCTAATATTAGAATTAATGATTTTTTTCCCTTTTACCTCAGCTCCTTCGGCCAAGGTCCCCCCCAACTTTACACCTGGAATGTCGTGAATGCCACAGAATTTTCTTTTGCCATAGAACTTTTATAGATGAATCCATTAAAAATTTGAGCATAGTAACTACATACAAAATTAATGGGCATTATATACAGAATGGTAATAATTAGCCCCAAATGCTTTGAAGTCACACCACCTGTGTTCAATCCTAGCTCTGCCACTCACAAGTTATTTGGCTTTGGAGAAGTTATATACCAGTGAACTCTAGTTTCCTTATCAATAATATTAAAATGATAACAGAACCTATTTCAAAAAAATCATCAGGGTTGCAGGTAGTATAATGTATAATGTAGGGCACATAGTTGTCACTCCCACTATAAAGCACAGTAAAGGAGGAAAACATAACAATGGCAAGGTCCCAGATCTCAGGTAGCAGTAATAGATAAACACAACTCAATGTAAATAGAATTATGAAATACATAGAACTTACAGGAATACCAAGAAAGGCAAGGACAGTTTTGAATAAAAGCAGAGGGTGAGTGCAAACTTCTTAAAAGATCAGGCATTTCCACAAACCTACAGAAATATGCACTTTCCTTAGGACAGTATAAATGAAAGATATTTAGAGAATAACATGAACCATACAGAGGTGACAAAAAGTAGGATTCATTTTCTGTCACAAAGAGATTGACATAGCATTTTTTTTTCGTACAAGATGATTTATCTAGAATATCTGAGACATAACTTGTTCCAGATTAGTATTTTGGGAAGTTTACAAACAAGCATGCTGAATGAATAAATCTTAGTGCAATAAGTAATACCCACACAAAGGGCTAACGTCTCTAACATATAAAGAACTCTTAAAATGTGAGGGGCACCTGGGTGGCTGTAAGTTAAGCATCTGACTTCAGCTCAGGTCATGATCTCACAGTTCGTGAGTTGGACCCCCACAGTGGGCTCTGTGCTGACAGCTCGGAGCCTGGAGCCTGCTTCGGATTCTATGTCTCCCTCTCTCTCTGCCTCTCCCCTGCTCGTGCTCTGTCTCTCCCCCTCAAAAATAAACATCAAGTTTTTTTTTTAATTTTTTTAAAAAGAAGTCTTAAAATTTGAGAAAGGACCAAAACCAATAGAAAAAACCTGAAAAAGATGGGACCAAAAAGAAATCTAAAAATGATCCTTAAACATATGTAAAGGTGTTCAGATTCACTCAGAATCAGAGAAATACAAATTAAAACAACATGGGAGACATTTCATGCCTATCAGATTGGAGAAAATTAAAAAGTGTAACAGCGTGTTCTGTTAGTGAGGCTGTGGGGAGCTAGACAATTTCATATGCTGCTGGTGGAAATGCAAATTGGTCCAACTCTTCTGGAAGGGAATTTGGTGACATCTAAGAAAACAATATATCCACTGATTTTCTAGCAATCACACATCTAGGAGTTTATCCTGAAGATAAACTTCCAAAAACATACAGAGATAATTCACTGCAGCATTGTTTGAATTTGCAAAATACTGGAAACTTACATACATAAGTAACATCCTTGCTCATCCTATGCTTACATACATACATAACATCCTATGCTCATACATAGGAGAATGGTTGACAAACTGATATACACAATGAGAGTATGAAGTCCTTACAAAAATAAAAGAGAAAAATCTTTGTGAACTGACACGTTGCAATTTCCAGGAGACGCTATGTAAAAAGATCAAAACGTAAAAAAAAAAAAGTGTTCATAATATACTACCATTCACATAAGAAAAAACAGAATATAAGAAATATATGTGCTCATGTGTACAAAAGACAGAACCCATAAACCAGAAACTTATGAGCTTAATTAATTATCTAGAGGAGGTGGCTGGAATGTAATGAAAAAAGTATAGACATGGGAACAGAGCAGTGGGGATGAGGGAAAAGTGACCCTTCTCTGAAATCACCTTTGTATATAGCTTTGATTCTTGATAACTGTTCACATAGCAAAAAATAATCAATATCAACCATAATGTGAGATGAACCCCAAAAGGAACAGGGACACCAAAACGGATGGTAAGGCACAGTACTAATTTAAGACATTTTGGCAAATTATATTTTGAATGTATATTACAAGGACAAAGACAAATTGATTTGTCTATTGTACTATATTTAGAAAATTTGTTTTTCACAAAGGTATGTATTAGCATTTCTAAAACTACTTTACATGTATAGTAGGACTGAGTAAATAAGTAAACATATTGTGGAAAATGAAAGCTAGAGTTTCACCATAAGAGAAAGTTACAAAAAGAAAGGATAGGGAAGGATAAACACTGGATTAACTAACAATGACTCTTAACATATGTACTGATGGAGATATGCAGATGTGTGCACATATATGTGTAGGTATGCAGATATATTTGCTACCTCTGTTAGTCTGCTGAGAGGACCCAGACCAATAATACCTCAGTAGAAATGAGCATGCCTAACACCCAGATATTGATTACACAATGCAGCCTCGAATAAAAGGAACTGTGGCTCTTATGAATAAATGGTTGATTCTATGGTTGGGTCAGGAAACACAAGATGA
This sequence comes from Prionailurus bengalensis, assembly GCF_016509475.1. NCBI lineage: Eukaryota > Metazoa > Chordata > Mammalia > Carnivora > Felidae > Prionailurus > Prionailurus bengalensis. The sequence goes on along the minus strand of NC_057343.1, from coordinate 147,215,255 downwards.
CCCTGTGGTGCCAAAAATCAAGGAAGGGCTCAAAGTAATGAAGACATATGTTTTGTTTTTTTTTTTCTAATAAAATGGTTTTTATTTTTATTTCTCTTATATAATTTATTGTCATTAGCTAACATACAGTGTACACAGTGTGCTCTTGGCTTCAAGGGTACAGTCCCATGATTCATCACTTACATACAACATCCACTGCTCATTCCAACAAGTGCCTTCGTCAATGCCCATCACCCATTTTCCCTGCCCCCCCCCGCCCTGCCCCCCCCCCATCAACCCTGTTTGTTCTCGGTATTTAAATACAAAGTCTCTTATGGTTTGCCTCCCTCTCTGTTTGTAAATATTGGTTTTTTTTTCCCTTTCCCCATGGTCTTATATTAAGTTTCTCAGGTTCCACATATGAGTGAAAACATTTATCTGTCTTTCTCTCACTGACTTATTTCACTTAGCATGATACCCTCTAGTTCCATCCACGTTGTTGCAAATGGCAAGATTTTATTCTTTTTTGTTGCCAAGCAGTATTCCATTATACTATTACTATTATATACACATACACACACACACCCCGCATCTTCTTTATGCATTCATCAGTTGATGGACATTTGAGCTCTTTCCATAATTTGTCTACTGTTGATAGCACTGCTATAAACATTGGGGTACATGTGCCCCTATGAATCAGCATTCCTGTATTCTATAGGTAAGTTCCTAGTAGTGCTATTGCTGGGTCATAGGGTAATTCTATTTTTAATTTTTTGAGGAACCTCCACACTGTTTGCATTCCCACTAACAATGCAAGAGCATTCCCTTTGCTCCAGATCCTCACCAACATCTGTTGTTTCCAGAGTTGTTAATTTTAGCCACTCTGACCTGTGTGAGGTGGTATGTCAATGTGGTTTGGATTTGTACTTCCCTGATGATGAGCAATGTTGAACATCTTTTCATGTGTCTGTTACCCATTTGGAGGTCTTCTTTGGAAACGTGTCTATTCATATCTTTTGCCCATTTCTTCACTGGATTATTTGTTTTTGGGGTGTTGAGTTTGGTAAGTTCTTTATAGATTTTGGATATTACACCTTTATCCAACATGTTATTTGCAAATATCTTAATGGAGACATATCTTAAAGATACAGTTGTCAAGTTGAAGAAGTTCCCAGTGGCCAAATCTAGCACAATCTGAGCAACAAAATAATGAAAGAAATTTAACCCATAGAACAAAATAAATGTTCTCATGAGAGTACATGCTGATATAAATAAATAAGTGAAAAAAATAAATGAAGGAGAAGATACAGTTTTACCTTACAGTAGGATTCCAGTTAATAAAATAAAGAAATAATGAAAATAGAAAATCATAGGTATATCATAGTAATAACTATTGGAGAAAAAAATCACCAATGGGTGCTGAAATTAGTGAGTAAAAGTATGGGTAAAAACAGGGTATTTGTATACCTTCCGAAATATCTCTGCATAAGATACTTATTAATAACAACAAAACAAATAAAAAAAAAACAGCAAGTTTACAGCAGAGAAACTTGGCAGGTACCACCTTAACCAAGTATTCAAATTTAACATCACCAGTCATAGTGCATATGGATATCATGTCCCTCCCAATATGTTCCACTGGGAAGGGGAGAAGATCATTTCTGTGTAGAAGATCATTTCTTGACCTCCTATGAGGTCAAGGGAGATCCAAGCTACACACAATTATTTAGTTTCCAGATATATTAAAAGTCAAAACTAGTTTATAAAAATAGTATTGACATATTTAAATTGATGTTATTCAAAATATACCTCAAGCAGTATGGTTTGTATCATACAATTTTAAACTGGTATAAAAAAGTCTGCTACAACCATGTGTATAAATTCATTCACAGATAATATTACAAGTATATGATTGAGGCCCTTCTGAATGCAACTCAATGGCTTCCTGAGACAGACCACATGGTATACCAATTTACAGTTTACAAAACATTTGCACACACATCAATCTGAGTGCCAATAAGCATAAACACTATGAGTTGGCATTATTACTCTATTTGAACTCAGTTTTTTCATCAAAAACATAAATTATTTTCTAAAACCCATATAATTAGAAATAGATTTAAGATTCAAACCAACATCTTAAGTTATTTCCACTATGCTACATTTACTCTCAACAGAAGGCCATCCCCAAAACATCTGCATTTGCTGGAATTTCAAGTTCATTTAAGATATGGTCACTTCCCTCAAGGAATTTACCGTATAATGGAAAAGACACTCAAGTAAATAATTAATAACAACAAACACTTATGAAATGCTTATTATAAAAAAGGACTGTTTTAGAAAAAATATGCCCACACACACATCTATACACTACTTTATTAAATCCTTACAACCACCCTGTGCTTAACTATTAGTATTATTTCCAAATGATAAACTAAAAACTGAGGAAAAACAATTGAACAAGCTGCCCACGGTCACAACTAGTAAATCCAGGGCTGAGAAGTTAAAAGTCAACTTTTAAAAGTTAAAAACTAAAACCAAAAATAATAAAATGTTATAGAGTTTATAACCTACATATAAGTAAAATGCATGATCACAGTAGCCTAACACCCAGAAGTGATATTCAAATATATTGTTGTAGATTCTTAAACTATCTGTGAGGTAGTAAATTACTTCAAGGTAAACTGTAATAAGGTAAAGATGTATACTATAAACCCTAGAGCAGGCAAGAAAATAGCATAAAAATGAGTTAAATAAGCCAATCAAAACAGAAAATAGAATCATAAAAAATAATTCGTCTAAAAGAAGGCAGAAGAGACAGCAAAAAGGAAATAAAAATGAGACAGATTTTAAAACTATCATTATCAATAATCACATAAAATGTAAATGGTCTAAAAACCCCAATTAAAAGACAGAGATTGACAAGCTGAATATAAAAAAGCAAAATCCAACTATATGCTTCTTCAAAGAAACCGAATTTAATTAAAGACAAAAATAGTCAAAAGCAAAAGGATGGAAAAAAGATCACGCTAACCTCTATCAAAAATTAAAAAAAAAAAAAAAGAATAGGAGTACTAATGTTTTAAGTAGATTTTAGCTCAAAGAATATTAATGGTTCGAAGGTCACTTCATAATGATAAAAGGGTCAAATCATCAAGAGGACATGACAAACCATTAAGGTTTGAACCTTCAAACAAAGATTCAAAATACATGAAGCAAGACTTGATAGTACTGCAAGGAGAAGTAAACAAATCCATATTTACAATTGTAGATTTGAACATGTTTTCAGTCATTGATAGAACAATTAAATAGAAAGTAACCAAGAAAACAGAAAACTTAAACAAGATTAACCACACTGACCTGACATTTAAGGAACAATCCACCCAACAACAGCAGAATATTTCCTTCAAGTGCACTCAGATCACTGAACAAGAGAGACCAGATTCAGGGCCTTACTACACATCCAAGTAAACTTAAAGGCTTCAAGTCATATTATGTTTGCTAACAACAATGGACCTAAATTAAAAACCAGTAACAGAAAAATATCTGGAATATTAAACAACATCAACAACAACAACAAAAACCCAAATTGGAACTAAATTATGAACTTCCAAATAATTCATGAGTGGAAAATGAAATCAAAAGGAAAACTGGTAAATTTTCCTTTATTTAAACGAAATAAAAACAAAACCATGACATACCAAAATTTGTGAAATGCAGTTAAAGCAGCACTTGGTAGGAAAGTTAGATCCTGAAATGCCTATATTAGTAAGAAGAAAGATCTCAAGTCAATGACCTAGGGTTCTATATCGGAATGACAAACTGATAAAAGATTTACAAGACCTACACATTGAAAACTACAAACGGCCAAGGGATTAAGGAATACTAAATCAGTATTTCTCAACTTTGACACTAATGATGTTTTGGACCAGGTATTTCTTTGTTGTATAAGCCTGTTCCTCTGCATTGCAGGATGTTTAGCAGCATCCCTGTCTTCTACTCACCTGATGCCAGTAGCAGCTGCTAACTGCAGCAATTAAAAATGTCTCCAGATATTCCCAAATGTCCCTGGTAGAGCAAAATCTCCCCCAGGTGAGAACCACTAACCTAAATAAATGGAGAAAAAGATCTGTTCACAAGATAGAAGACTCAATATTGTTAAGATGTCAGCTCTGTAGATTCAAGTATTCCTCATCAAGATTTCAGCAAACTTATTTGCAGAAAATGACAGACTGATTCTACATCTCATAAGAAAATTTGAAGTATATACAAATTATCCAAAACAACTTTGAAAAAGAACAAAGTTGAAGGACATACACTACCTGATTACAAGAACTATTCAAAACAATTTAGGGTTTGTACAGAGATAAATCAATAGATCAATGGAGCAGACCAGAATCCAGATATAGTCCTATACATACATGATCAAGTGGTTCTCAAACAAAGTAGAAGAAAATTCAGTGGAAAATTCAACAAATGATGCTACAACAACTAAATATCCATATGCAAAAGATGAGCTTCAATCCATATCCTGCACTATAAACAAAAATTAACTCAAAATGTATCACAGGCTCTAAATGTAAAACCTAAAATTATAAAACTCATACACGAGAGCTCAAGAGAAAAATCTATGATCTGAAGGTAGGCAAATATTTATTAGACACGGTATCAAAACCATGATCCATAAAAGGAAAAAATTCAACTTCCTTAAAAATAAGAATTTTTCCTCCTCTCCAACAAACAAGAATAGGTATTCCCAAATCATGTATCTGTTAAAGAACTAGAATGTAGAACATATAGAGAACTCTTCAAAACTCAGTAAAACAAGAAACCCAGTAAAAAATAGTCTGAATAAATATGTCACTAAAAAAATTATATTGATGGCAAATATCATTAGACATTAGGGAAATGCAAATGAAATACAATTAAATACTATCACATACTCAATAGAATACCTAAAATTAAAAATATGAACTGGAATTTTTCACATCTTGCTGGTGGGATTACAAAATACTACAACCACTATGGAAAACTGTTTATTGGTTTTTTTAAATAGTAAAGATTCACCTGCCATTTAACTCAACTATTCTTTTTTTTTTTTTTTAAGTTTATTTATCTTAAGAGAGAGATAGCATGAGTGGGGTAGGGGCAGAGAGAGGGAGAAAGAGAGAATCCAAAGCAGGCTCCACACTGTCAGTGCAGAGCCCCATGTCAGGCTTGAACTCAGGAACCATGAGATCATGACCTGAGCCAAAATCTAAAGTTAGACACTTAACCAGTGGAGCCACCCAGGCGCCCCTTAAGTCAACTATTCTACTCCTAAGTATTATCCAAGAAAAATGAAACATTTCCACACAAAGATCACTACACAAATATTCATGGAGCTTGATTTCTTATAGTCCAAAACTAGAAATCACCCAAATGACCATCAAGTGGTAAATGCATAAATTGGGGTATACTCATAAAATGCAATACTACTCAGTATTTAAAAAAAAAAAAAAGGAAGAAAGAAAGAAAGAGAAATGAACAATTCACACAATAACCTGGAAGAATCTCAAAATAATTACACTGAGTGAGTGAAGTCAGACCAAGGTGGGGGGGGGGGGGGGGGGGACTACCTCCTGTAAGATTATATTTATATGAAATTCTAGAAAATGTACAATAATCTATGGTAACAGAAAGTGGTTCTATGGGGACTGACTGGGGGACAAGCAGGTGTGGGAGGGGAGAATGACAAAGGTAAACAAAACAGTCTGCTGGGGAAGGAGGATATCATTACCTTGACTGTGGTCAAAGCTTGTTAAAATGTATCAAAATGTGTACTTTCTATATGCACATTATATATCAATAAAGCTGTTATAAAAAACATACCCACAAAAAGATTGACACATCAATGTATACAGCTGCTTTACTCACAGTAGCTGACTACTGGAAATCAACCACACACACACATCTAAAAGTGAATGTGGTATATCTGCACAAGAGAATACTGCTCAAAAATCAAAAGAAGTGAGTTGCTGATATACAACACATTATGATGAATCTCAAAAACATTATACCATGTAAAGTTACATAAAAGAGTTCATAATGTATGGTTCCATTTATATGAAAATCTAAAACAGGCAAAGCTAATTTGTTTTTTTTTTTTATTTTTTATTTTTTTTTTAATTTTTTTTTCAACGTTTATTTATTTTTGGGACAGAGAGAGACAGAGCATGAACGGGGGAGGGGCAGAGAGAGAGGGAGACACAGAATCGGAAACAGGCTCCAGGCTCTGAGCCATCATCAGCCCAGAGCCCGACGCGGGGCTCGAACTCCCGGACCGCGAGATCGTGACCTGGCTGAAGTCGGACGCTTAACCGACTGCGCCACCCAGGCGCCCCTAGGCAAAGCTAATTTGTAATGACAGAGAACAGTGGTTGCCTGGGGCCTGGAGGGTAGGCAGGGTTTGGGGAGAAAAGGGGTATAATTGGGGACTGACTGAAAAGAGGCATAAAGGAACTGTCTGGAGTGATGAAAAACATACATTTAACAGAAAGTACATTTTATCATATGTACATTATACATAAACTAAATTAAAAAAAATTTTCTTTCGGGTATTTAAGACAGAAGCTTAGGGGTGCCTGGGTGACTCAATCATTTAAGCGTCAGACTTTGGCTCAGGTAATCATCTCAGGGCTTGTGTATTCAAGCCCTGCGTCCAGCTCTGCGCTGACAGCTCAGAGCCTGGAACCTGCTTCGGATTCTGTGCCTCCCTCTCTCTCTGCCCCTCTCCAGCTCACACATTGTCTTTCTCTCTCTCTCTCCCTCTCTCTCTCTCTCTCTCTCTTTCTCTCTCTCAAAGATAAATATTTTTAAAAATTTTGTTTTAATTAAAAAAAAAAAAAAAGACAGAGGCCTAGATTCTATCCTAACTTAATACTTACTGCTTTTCTTAGGAACTTGTTTAAGCCTTCAGCATCTGTTTTCTCACATATAAACAATAACAAGGTGAAGTGAGCACATGTTAAAGGAAACTGACTGACAAGTAAGAAGCAATATTAATATTATAAGCACTCAAAAGTCCTTCTAGAGCATAATTTTTCCTTGTTATTTTCTACTTCTGTCTTTAGTTTGTTTCATTCCTGAACTACAGAAGAAAAAACTAAAATATAATGACTTTGAGATGAAGGCAAGAAAAAGCAAAAGTTCTCAAAGACGAAATAGTATAACTGAAAATTAATAATCTTCTTAAAGTAAAAATCCTATTGTCTCTTTTATGGCTTGACTAGAGAGTACATACTTTGAGCAGGATTTCTGTACCACTTAGATTACTGATTTAGTTCCCACATTCCAATGAAGTAGGAAAATTATGAAGTCTTTAATATATAAATGGTAGATGTGTACAAATATTTCTATTACAGAAATAAAGAATACTATTTTTTTTTCAGGCATTCAAAGAACACATTTCCAACCCATACTCTCACAAACCTGAAAGCAATTACACTTTTGACAAAGTCTTTGGCAGAATATCATATAAGGGCTCAAATTCTGATATTTCATCTGGAAATACCCATTTGAATCCAAAGTCCCCAAACCACAGGGACACATGACAATTATACAGGATTTTGGACTGATGTTTTTACAAACCACTTTGGCTGCTTTGGGCGAACTTATTGTACTTCATTTTTATATATCTGAAAATGAAAATTAAGTAGCTATAGGGAAGTTGTGTGAAGTTAGAATGCATTTTTTATTTAAAAAGTTACAGTATATAGCAAGATACATTAGCCTGTACCTTGCTAGATCTTGCAACATTTTTTGAACTAAAACATGACTGAAACAATTGTTTATAATGAAAATGCTACAGAAATAACCCTGTAACAATAAAGGTGAAACAGTCTAAATGACATATCAATCTCTCATAAATGTTAACATGCAGAAATTGTTAGTTGCCCCTCTATCTCTACCTTCCCATTTTTACATGGTAATGGAAATTACTGGGCATAGAACACAGCTGACGATCACATTTCACAGATTTCCTTGCAGTGAGATGAAGCTTTGTGACTTAGTTCTGGACAATGGGATGTAAGCAAAAGTAATGTATGCAACTTTAGGTCATGGCCTTAAAGAAAATACACACGCTCTTTATTTTCTCCTTAACTCAGTCCTATTGCCTAAAAGGTGAACATAACAGCAAAGTTACAGCAGCCTTCTTGGACCAGTAGATAAAAACTGTCTGTTAAAAATGGCAAGGCAGGGAACGCCTGGGTGGCTCAGTCGGTAGCTCAGTGGGTCCAGAGTGTCTCTCTGCCTCTCCCCAACTCACTCATGCTCGCTCTCTCTCTCTCTCTCTCAAAAACAAACAAAAAATAAAAATAAATAAATAAGTAAAAATGTCAAGGCAAAAGGATTTAAAAAAGACTGGGCCTCCAACATCATAAAGCCATTATATTAACCCAGGACTGCCCATCTGTATTTTTAAATCAAAGAAAAACAAACCTCGAAGGTACTTAAGTTGTCAAATTTTCAGCCTAAACTGTATCCCAGCTTCTGATCATGGGGGCAGTGGAGACAAAGAAAAAGGAATAAAAAATAAACTTTACTGTAATTCTAAGAGACCCGTAGCTAATTCTCTTTTGTGTGTGTGTGTGTGTGCGTGCGCGCACGTGTGTGTGCACGCGCATGTGTGTATTATGTTTAATTGTGCTTCAAACCTCATGGCTTTCCTTCATTAGGGCTATTTTTAGAGCTATAAACCGCAGTATGTTAGATGACCTGTAATGAACCCAAGAAATCACTTTAAACCTTTATAGATGAGAAAACAGAAGTATGAGCAAACAAATAATGAGCCCAAGGTTATTCTTATCAAAAATTATTAGATCTTTTTTTTGTGGCTCATAAACAAGTTTTTTTCTGAAGAAAAAGAGCAAGTTATGAAAGGAAAAAAGGAAAACATTATTAACTAAGATGTATTGTTTGCATGACAAAGAATATACTGCAAAATCAGGAATTGCAAATGGCGAGAAAATAACAATGACTTATGAAGTATAAGAAAAATCTCTCCTGAATGGGGGCTACTACTTATAATGAAGAGATGAGTTCTAAATACTTGCATAATATGTTTTCATCTAGAATAATCTACTGCCAACAGAAAAATACTGGTGATAGGGCAGGAAGGGTACCAGAGGTTTGTACTGTGTGGAGAAAGGTAATGTCTAGCTGGTCATTCAACATTTATTCCAATGGCAATTAAGTTAAAATAAAAACACCTATGTTATCTTTAAAGAAAAACTAATTAGAGCATAAATGAAATTTTGGGTGTTATGAGCCCAAATGGAATCTCATGACAATTATGTACACACTCCCTACAAAAAAGGTATATAACATCCACATTATACATTTTTAAATATTTCATTGCTTTGGATTGACAATTATTTCACTCTGATAAAACACAAGATAGTATTTTCAAAAACTCACATATTTTTGAATACAAAAATCAGCCATTACTTTCTTTAAAAATTTTTCCTCTAAAAAGATTTTTGTAAAAGAATATTTTATATAAATTTCAAGTAAGTCTTATATGACTGAATACCCGAAATGTTCAAATTATGCAGTGATCTCCAGCACAGAATTAAAAACATAAAACTTCTTGAACTGATGGCAACAAATGCCTAAAAACCACGTCCCTGAGAGGTATAAAACTGGTAGTAACTGTACTTAGGACTCATGGGATATCCTTTGCACTGGGAGAGTAACCTTATGACAACAAACGACAGGATTCACTACAACTCTCTGGACGGAATCTACATTCATTCTTTTCTTCTAAGTATAAGAAGATTTTGGCCACAATCGGATGTCTGTGTCCATCAAGCAAAGGCTTACAAATTCCTTTTAAATTTTTACATCATCCAAAGCACTATAACCCTTAAGAAGGATTCTGCCATGTGTCTGATTGTCCGCATATTTTTGCCAGCAGATGAATTTACAAGGTATTGTCTCTATGAAATTCAATTTGAGAAACACATCCTGAAGCACTGGAAGATTCCCATGGCAGTTTGGCCAAATGAACTTGTAATTTTCATCTGCATCCATAAGGCTGACCACAGCACCACAAACTGAAAGTTACACTTCATTCAAATATCCAAAAATAGCTTTCAAGTATGCCAACTCATGAAAAAACTCAAGAAACTCTTCTGAGAGCACCATTTCTTTTTCTCATAAGCAAATTAATAGATGAAAAATAAGGAAGCAGTTATCTAGACTACAGTGTAGTGCTCTAAGACATATCCTGGGACATACTGGGAATCTCTTATTCTGTTTCCATTTCTTGAGAAAACCTGTTGAAAAGGTAGCGTTTCAAGGTTTTCTCTCTCTCAATAAAGTTGATTATATCCAAGGTGGTAAGCAAGACACCTTTTAGGATAATTGTCACAGTTTTTAATGCTGATTCATGCCAAGCCAATTGTAAAAGACATAGATCATGAATCCTTGAAGTTCTTTCTTCACAAAAGCAGCAAAATCAGATGTACTTCCAAGTACTCCATCCAAATCCAAGCACACCCCCCAAGTCAAATACAGCAAAAGCCTTTCAGGCTTCCAATAGGTAACTCACAATCTTGGAATTTCTCACGCATCAGTGTACATAAAACAGATAAAAACCAGAAACTAGCTACATGAAATAATGTCAGTCATTACACATGAATGCTTGTTGAATGGGAAATGGTACTACTCCCAATTTGATGATAATCTGCTTCAAAGTATCAGAAGAAAAAGTCGAGAGCTCTTTTGAACATAACATCATTTGATTGTGCTTCGGTCATAGGAAAGAACACTTTGCAATAAATAACAAAATTTCAGTAGTCAGTTCAGACCTCACCTAACCTATTTTAGATTATCATTTTAAGGACCTCAGCATGTTGAAACTTACATAAATTGGATAAGTAGAAAAAGTATGTATCTTCTAAACAGAAATAATTACCGAAGCCAGTCTCTCTGTGTTATTCTCTATAGGTTAACATACATTTCAAAATAATGATTCCATCTGTTGCTTTACATGTTTCTCTAATTGGTGAAATCCCTTTAATCATTCTGAATTAAAGAGTCATTTTAAAGGAATTTTTTTAACTCAATTTAGTTCCAGCACAAATTGCCAATAACTGTCTCTAAGCATAATGGGCTAAAAATTTCCCTCCCTGTATTCTACTATAGACATCGTATCAGAATGATAAACCACTGGTCAAAAACAAATAATTCAATCTCTAATTATACCATAAACTTAGGTAAAATATATAAACAGTACATTTTGATGCATATGTTTGATACAGAAACCAGCCACTTTGATCTGAATTGGTATAGGAACTAAAGAGGACAAGTAGCAGATATTCTTGTCTGTAAAGCATGTAAGCCTTGAAAAACTTGGGTTGAAATTTATTCCTATTTTAGTATTTCTAAGTTTGATACATAAATAAAATACCTTAATTCCCAAGGACATGTCTTACTGAACTTAATTTTTTCAATTTGTAATTTCAAATACATTCTAATGAAGTTGAGAATAAGTCATCATTATTAAATATTATTGGAAAATATATATTCTTTCTTAAAATCAGTATTTTCCAAAACATATTACAATAAACTTTGCCTCAATGGTCCAAAGCTTCTGACCCCACCTTTCAGAACTATTGATTCATGTAATTATCTCTATTATCCTTATTTTTAAACCATTAGCAACTAAATACATTTCCTAATAATTATTTTTCACAATTAATTAATATGAAGCATTTAATGACTATAATGTTGAATGAAGCATTCTTCCAACTTGGAAACAAAGTACTTTTCAAACTTTGATTTCCTAGGTATTCTGGTAATAATAAGCTAGTTACTTAGAAAATTCCTCAATAAATGCTCTGACATTTTACCACTTACAGTATTATGGAAAGTTTTACTTACTGAAACATCTTTCAGGTTTTTCTCAAAGGAGAAATGACAAGACTCTTTAGAAAAATCAAACTTGTATGCATCAGCTGGTCCTCCTCCTGATATCAATACTTTCCTCAGTTCATTAACATATTTCTCTTTTTCCATTGCCATGTCATCAGCTTCTTGAGAAATCTCTGATTCGGAAACTATGGGGGAAAAAATAAGTTTCAAAATGAAAAATAAATTCCTAAACATGAGAACATACTTGATTACCTGTTGCTACTAATTTATCACTTATGTTACAGAAATTTAAACAAAAGGTAAAAACAATCCCCATACCACACGTTTTTAAGTAAAATTATACCATTTAACTGAACTAGCAATTTTTAAAAATGTTATTATTTACTTTTGAGAGAGAGAGTGTGTGTGAACAGGGGAGGGGCAGAGAGAGAGAGGAGCACAGAGCATCTGAAGCAGGCTCTGAACTGACAGCAGACAGAGCTCAATGAGGGGCTCGAACTCACGAACCATGAGATCATGACCTGAGCCTAAGTCAGACGCTTAACTGACTGAGCCACCCAGGTGCACCTGAACCTAGTCGTTTTTAAGAAACGTGTTAATTTAGCCTCAAATCTCATCTGAAAAAACATTAGACTCCTTGCATTTTTTTCTGCCCTCAAATGAAATACATGCATTGTAACTTACTAGAAAAACTACCGTCTTGTATACCTGCTCCTATGTCAAAGTCAGATAAATTATTCCTTATGATGATTAATACGCTCAGTATTTTACAACATCTTTCTTGTCTCAATTATTAAAGAGATAAAATAGTCTATAGCCTATTTTTCACTCACATGGGCTGAGTCAAATTAAAGTAAAAATGGAGTTCATTCTTCTCATCTCATTATGTGCCAACAATAAAGAAAGTGGATGAGGCAAGTGACGAGGAAGAAAAGAGAAGGGAATTAATATTTATTGAGTGTCGCCTGTGTGACATACAGTATATTACAGATCCGGCTTCCAATTCCCTCACCTAGGTATATTGAAAGCTGATGCTCTATTCATCTATAGAAATTGTTACTTCAACAATTATATTCTCAATTCTAGATATTCTCTTTCTTTTTCATAATATCCTGTTCCACACCCTTCCTTTAAATATTGGAAGGCTTTAAATATACTTAAAATCTCTTTCAGATTGGTCTCCATGCAGGGTTCTTAGAGTATTAATTCCATTTCTACTACCTGCTGACACATTCTCATTCTGGTTTTTTGCCTTTCAAGCTTTGCAATGTTTGAACAAGACTCTCCTCTAGCCAGAGTATCATCTGATCTGGGAAACAGAGGTGGCCTTAAATGAAGGTTGCTAGTTTAACTTTCTTGGAGTCTCTATAGGCCTTAACAGCTCCGGACCAGTTTTAAAAGTTACCTTCTTCACTTGTTTTTTACATCTGAAGCAGAGAGTTCAAATGTAAATCCCCCACCCCTCATTCATACATAACACAGGCTTAGGGATCTGATTTTTGTGGATTTTTTTTTAAGTTTATTATTTATTTTGAGAGAGAGTGTGGAGGGAGGGGAAGAGAGAAAGAAAGAGAGAGACTCCTAAGCAAGGTCTGTGCTCAAAGTGCAGCCCCAGTGGAGCTCAACCTCACAAAATCAAGAGTCCGGAGGCTTAACTGACTGAGCCACCCAGGCGCCCCTGATTTTTGTTCACGCTTTTATTCACTCATAGCTCTTAGTGACTGGTCTGATTCTATGTTGCATCTTCAAACCAGAGAGTAGGTTTTGTTTTTGTTCTGTTTTTCTTTTTTAGGATGATTTCATTAACAGGATAACTTTTCAGTTTCCTTTCTTGACATTGAGAGCGAGTTCCAGTTCCTTGAGAGGCCTGCACTCTCAACATTGCACCCCACTCAGGTAGTGCAGTCACAGCCATTTAGACACACATCTAGTTCAGATATTCCATGGACCTATAGTTAAGTTCTAGTTCCCGTTAACCACTTTGGTTTCCCGATACCTTTTCGTAGATGGCACCAGGGATTTCCCTTTATTACATTCTAAAGCTGCAACGTGTCTTTTTGCTTTTCAAATTACAAGATTTAACCTAACATTTGTTTGAAACATGTGTGTGGTTGGATGGTTTCCTGTGTCAATTCAGGCTACTGCAATGATGAAAGACTCATGTGGTCCCATCTTTTTATATTCAAAGGTTACATTTATCCATTTTATCCCTTATAACACTGATAGACATTTTCATTTCTCAAGTGCTAAAACTGAGGCTCAGAGCAAGTAATGCTCTATGGACACAGAGTAGATACGTGGTCAAACTGGGGTTCATACTTATCGTCTCTCTGCTTGTTTGGTTTTGTCGTGAGGCAGATACGGGACACTGGAAAAACTATTTCTTTCCATGATATTAAAAAAAATACATTAGTATGATATACTACAGAATATACTATAATGGAATCTTTACTAAAGAATCTCCAAAAATTTAACATGGATTTTCATTCCACTGGTCAGAATCCTATCAAGTGTACATGGAAGCCTCATGACAGGCAATGAAGAAAAGGGTTTGAAATATCTCCATATATCTTTCATTACCCTTTTTTGGTAAGTTCTGATATTAAAATATGAATGTTAACACAGACTTTGAAAAGAGGTAAGAATAAAGATATTTTATATTCTTTTAAAAAATATTTTATGTTCTTTATGTGATTTTACAGGTTCTAAAATACTTTCATATGTTTTGTCTATCTCTGAAGCAGAGGCAGATTTAAGATGATCACCACTATCAAATCTAACTGACCTTCTAAATACCCTATTGGTGCTTCTGAAAAAAAAAACATAAAAATAAGAAGACAAATGCTTCCTTTTAAGGAATAATTTCATATTTTATAATTTTGAAGTTATAAAGACCTAGGAAGAGAAAATATTTCACAGAGAAATAGGAAATACATCTGTAGAAACCATCTTTAATGCCACTACAGAAAAAATTTATAAGAAAACACAAACGAAAATTATGTCTACTGATGAAACATCCAGTAAAAAGCATTCTAAATTTCATTAAAATGAAAAGATATCTACCTGAAAATACTTCCGAGAATTTATTGATTCAACTCTCTTATTCAAAACAATACTTAATCAGCATCTACTATGTGCCAGGTAACATTCTACGCACCAGGGATACAAGTTTAACAGACAGAGAAAAATGCCAGCCTTATGCAGCCTAGATTCAAGTGCTAACATCTTAGGTATTCTCTTCGATATTCTCTTATGTTATGCCATCTGTGAAATGCTGTGATGATTATTGTTATGGAACATGCCATTTTTGAGAAAAAAAAAAAAAACATGAAAGGAAATTTTCTATTTACACTTCCCCCTTTAAAAACTGTAAGAAAAAAATTCAGAAAAAATGTACTTGAACATTTCCATTAATGGTAAATGTGAAATTTTGACTGCCTATTTAAAACTTCAATCCCGGAAAAACTTGGTCACCAGTTTTGAATTTTGTGCTAAGAACATCTGGAAGAAGTACAGCTGTAAGCATTCAATGTTCCAAAACCTTTGGTGACCAAAAATAAAAGCCATGGAAATAATAAAATTCAGCAAGGATACAGCTGAACCGCATAATAATGGCATAAAAAGGGAGCAGGCCAACATGACCAAAAACCAAGGAATTGTTCTCAGACATGTAGGAATCAAGAAAGCATCATTTTAACACTATTTGTGGGTAGATGAAGATGTAAATAAGGAACGAAGATTTTTTTTCTTTTGGATACTTATGCATAAGGAACCGTGCATATCCTAGGTTTGTGTCAGTGCTTCGAAGACCACCTTATTATCCCATTAGGGATCTTGCTGTTTTGATGTTCATTTATTTGAGAGACAGAGAGAGAAAGAGAGAGCACATGCGAGCAGGGGAGGGACAGAGAGAAGAGACAGGATCCCAAGGAGGATCCCAAGCACGCTCTGCATTGTGAGTTGTAGAGCCTGAAGTGGGACTCGATCTCACAAACTGTGAGATCCTGACCTGAGCAAAAATCAAGAGGCAGACGCTTAACCAACTGAGCTTCCCGGGCACCCCCTATTAAGGATCTTTGATGATATCACATCATGGACCTACTCTACTACCTTTATTAAAAATCCTTTGTCCACTGAACCCTGTCATATAATCTCCAAATAGGTCACTAAATATCAATGCTTAGGCCACCTATAAGTAGATATAATTATGTGACAATAAATGTGTTAATAAAGTTTAATTTACTTTTCAATAAACTTTAAACTACTCTAGAGATGGGTAATATACGTTTCTCCTCACTGACTGAAATTCTTATAAAGGTCACATAATAGTCATCAATCATTAACCTACTTTGTGACTTAACTCTGCGATATAACCCTCTATAATGTTGAAGTGATGACAGACCACATGATAATTAGATCTCAAAACATTCATTAGATAAAACATTACTAATGGAAAAGAAATCAGTGAATTTAGTGTGTGGGAGATTAAAAGGAACCCCACATCCTTTTAATTTCACTCAAATGAAAAGAGAAAAAAAATTACCCAAATTGAAGGTTGCAGCAATCAAAAAATTGTACAAAAAAACAGGATGAGGTATAGGAAGGAAATCCATTTTCATGTTTCAATTATGTAATTGTTTCAATGTTCTTAATCATGTTATTGTCTATCTATAAAGTGCCAAACCAAATCATATTTATGTAATAAGCCTTAACTAAACATGGAGACAATGTTATATTATTTGGCTTGATACTTTGTCCCTGAAATGTACACAAGAAAATAGAAATGAATAATGAAAGATATAAAACATTTGTGAGATTAAAACTTAAATATTTTTGAAAATAAAATGACCATATATGGTGCATTATAAAATGTTCTGCTTGAAAGCCTGTTTAGTAAGGAAGCCAAAATGTTAACAATTCACCAAGGATACAGAAATCATACATCATATTTTTCTCACACTATTCATTAGCTGGAAAACAAACTGCAAAATATACTACATTTACGACTAATGTCAACATTAAATAAATATACAACTGGAGTTTTCATTAAAAAACATGCTAACTCTAAAATAAATGGTTCTCTTTCTTTTCTTTCCTAGAAAGTTTTATATATTTGAGGCATCTTTTCATTCTCTCTTCCAAAGAATATCTATTGAGCATGTATTTTCTAGGCACTGGTCTAGATACTTCTAAACAATAACTGATGAATCACATGCATTCCTTGTTCCTAATTAATCTAGCCTAGGGAAACAATATTCATAATAATAGTATTAAGAACAACTGCCAGCACATTCTGTTTGACATACACAAAATGTTCCATAAATGTAAATTCAACTTAAATTTCCGGTTAAATCAAGATTTAACAGTTAATCGGAGTACTCGTTTATTCCCAATCCTTAGTAATAAAAAAAAAAAATTAAAACAACATTTTATTGTTCTTTGGTTTGGTGAATGAATTTTACTAACTAGATTACAATTTATATTTTCTTTTGATAATTACATCTCTTAAAGCATCTCAAAGTCATCTGTCTAATCATAATTTATTATACAGAATAAGCCATTTGTCAACTGTGAATATCTATGTTATAAAGAAAGTATTCAGTATTCCCTACATACAAGCAACCACTTCACCTAGGACCCGTATCCTGGGCTGTGCAGTTGAAACTGCTCTCTCTCCAGATAACTGGCATTAACCTACTGCCATGATCTTCAACCCTATGCACCTCCTTTTCAAAACAGAGCTATTGTCACCTGGGTACACCTTTACCAGCATACACAGAACTAACCTAACAAGTTCTCACTCATAAAAGGCAACAACTGATTTCTCTTACATAGAAATTTACAGCTGGGGCAACTGGGTGGCTTAGCTGGTTGATCATCTGACTCTTGATTTCAGCTCAAGTCATGATCTCAGGGTCATGAGATGAAGCCTTACATCAGGCTCCATGCTAAGCTTAAGATTCTCTCTCTCTCTCTCTCTCCCCCCCCACCCCGTCCCTCTCCCCTGCTTGCGCTCTTAAAAAAAAAAAAAAAAAAAAAAAAAAAAGGAAATTTACAGCTTAAACAGAGACCATAACAGGTACTGCAAACATTATCCTTGAAAACTCTTTATTTTAATAATACTTACATCAGCATTCCTTGCTGTCAAAAAAGGAGAATTAAAATAAATAAATAAATAAACTCTGCAAGTATAAAGTCAGTTTGACTGCACTGTGTAACAGAATTTTTAACATCCAAGAAAGAAAACTTTACCATGTAATTTTAAAAGATGATATAATAATTACAGTAACAAGTTTTAGGGAAATATTTCAAAATTGATAGAAGATACAAATGGTATATAAATTAACATGACAAATTTATTTTACCTAAAACATTATTTACAACATAACTCTAGAAATGACTGTTACATAACTGCGTAAATACTTTTTCAAATCTTTCAATAAAATACTTTAATAAAGTATAAAAACTGCTATATGAGCAAAAGATAATTCCATGTATTTTCACTTTAGACCTGCCATGTTCCACAAATAATAATTAATTGCAGGGGCATCAGACTTTTTAAAAGATCACTGCCAAACATAAATTAAAAGTCTATTTCATGAAGTAATAGCGAAAATACCACATACAGTTTGAACCTTGACTTACAAAATTTTACACCATGGATTCTGTTTTGTTTTTGTTACATATGTAATGCATGTATACTAGAAAATAATTCAAACAATATAAGTGTGTGAAATAAAAAGCAAATCACTACCACCCCACTCCTCCAAGCCAACACAATCCCTTGGCCCAGCCAACCCACCTTCTTATGCCTCCCAGTATTTCCCTGGGGTCCTGAAAATACATATATGTATAAAGTACTATTTATGTTTTGTATAAAGACATCATTTAAAAACCCTGACCAACTCTAAGTATTAAGACTAAACTACTAACCAGAATTTACTGGGTTACATGCTTATTTATCTATCCTTCTATTAATTATATAAAATGGCATTCAATCTTAACAAATCTACATGTAAATTAGACAGCAATAACAAGTAAAAGCAATCATGCTCATTTTACCCAGTACCTACTAAAGAAACACTTTAATATGAAGTATCACTGAAGACTAAAAAACAGCACATTACTGAAATTTCACCTTTAAAAAACTTGCTTTGAATATTACCTGTTCCGGTCCATGCTGACTGACCATCAGTAAGTGTAATAACAAAACCAGATGCTAGCGTTCTCTCCCAAGCAATTTGTAGAAAATGAATTATATCTGGTTCAGAAGCAAAACAAATTCTGCTTACTTTTCTTTCCATTTCTGGTCACCTGTTATAAAATAATTAAATTAATATTTTTGTAAGAAATTTTGGCTATCAAATAATAATGTTTTCTTTTTTTCTTAATTTTTTAATGTTTATTTATTTTTGAGAGACAGAGAGAGACAGAACATGAGTGGGGGAGGAGCAGAGAGAGACAGGTAGATACAGAATCTGAAGCAGGCTCCAGGCTCTGAGCTGTCAGCAAAGAGCCCGAAGCAGGGTTCAAACTCACGAACTGTAAGATCATGACCTGAGCCAAAGTGGACATTTAGCTAACTGAGCCACCCAGGCACCCTAAATAATAATGTTTTCTATATTGGTCTCTCAGCTACACAAAGCACCAAAGAAATATTAGTAAAACAGAACACTGTACAATAGTTAACCAAGCATCAAACAGTAAATCACAGTTCTATTCAATATTGGTTTATAATTTTTACAGATAAAACAGAAGCCCGTAAGTGCCAAACGAGTTGCCCAAGTTGTGTGCTGAAAAAAAAAAAACTATGCTCACCAATATGAAGAATAAAGACTTTTCTTACTAATCCCACTTTCATTTCTAATGATTAGAGGTTCTTTTTCTATGAATTCAAAAACCATTCTTCTGCTAATTTACTCTAGAATCTTGCCCAAATTGACCTCAAACTTACCAAACTGTGGTATGACACATATTTGATTCAAAGCAAATAACTATATTCCTTCTAATACTGGAATATCCCTTGACCATGTGCACTTCATTAAGAAAGGCTGAAAGGGGCACTTTGGTGGCTCAGTCGGGTAAGCATCTGACTTCGGCTCAGGTCATGATCTCATACACAGTTCATGAGTTCAAGCCCCACAGTGGGCTTGATGCTGACAACTCAGACTATGGAGTATGCTTCAGACTCTGT
The DNA here is from genome assembly GCF_016509475.1 of Prionailurus bengalensis. NCBI lineage: Eukaryota > Metazoa > Chordata > Mammalia > Carnivora > Felidae > Prionailurus > Prionailurus bengalensis. Next base: position 147,195,163 of record NC_057343.1, on the reverse strand, counting down.
GTCTCCCTCTCTCCCTTCCCCTCCCCCACTCGCACTTGGTCTCTCACTCTCTCAAAAACAAACGTTGAAAAAATTTTACAAAAAAAAGAGAGATACTTAAGCTGTAGAAACCAACATCCAAAACAAAAACTACCCTAAAAATTACAAATATACAAAGAAAAAAACATTACAAAAAGAAAAAAAAAAAAACATTACAAAAAGTCAAAACCAGGAACAAAGCACACAAATTGCCAAAGATGAAAAACTAGAATTATTCTTTAATCACAAAGCATGAATCTCTTGCTAGATGATCCTTAAAAAGCTAAAAAGAATTCTTGGGGTGCCTGGGTGGCTCAGTCGGTTGAGCATCCAACAGCTCAGGTCATGATCTTGCGGTCTGTGAGCTCGAGCCCCGCGTCAGGCTCTGTGCTGACAGTTCAGAGCCTGGAGCTGCTTCAGATTCTGTGTCTCCCTCTCTCTCTGTCCCTCCCCTGCTCATGCTCTATGTCTCTCTGTGTCAAAAATAAATAAACATTAAAAAAAAATTTTGTTAATAAAAAAAAAAAAGCTAAAAAGAATTCTTTAATCTTTTATTCAGGGAGAAGGTACAAAATTTCTTCCATTTTTATGAACAAAATGTATAACATGCTGTAAAAATCCAAAGTAAATTGTTAACTGACACTTGACTGACAACTGATTAGTAAGTTTTAACAAGAGCAAAATCTTAAAGCAGTTTTAATTCACTTTCTCAATTTAAAACTACTATATTCTTGGGGCGCCTGGGTGGCTCAGTCGTTTGAGCGTCAGAGTTCGGCTCAGGTCATGATCTTATGGTTTGTGAGTTCAAGCCCTACATCGAGCTCTTTGCTGACAGCTCAGAACCTGGAGCCTGATTTGGATTCTGTGTGTGTGTGTGTCTCTCTCTCTGCCCCTCCCCCGCTTGTACTCTGTCTCTCCCTCTCAAAAATAAACATTAACAATTTTTTTTAATTTTTTAATTAAAAAACTATTACATTCTCATAAAGCATATTATTTTTCTCAATTAACAATTGCATATGAGAATACCAACAACTGAAATATGAAGAAACGCTCCTTGTCAGCTCTTCACACAATTGAACATGAAAATAAAAACAACTCACTTTGTCAGCTCTTCACAAAACCAATTTTACTACAAATCTCTATCTTCTGGGAGTGGAGGAGATGCTTAATTATAGAATGCTAGAGCTATTCTGTCTTACAGTAAAAAGCATAAGGAAGCAGGGCAATTTCCAGAATAAAAGAAAGAGTATCTAAAATTAAGAATGTAAGATACCTCTAAATTGATAAATTAACAATAATTCTAACTGCTACCTAAAGTGTACTCAGAGGAACGTTTATTCTTCTTCCCAGTAAGAGACAAAGTTTTAAAATAACCATACTTGAAGCCACATCAATTAAGCATGTTTGTGTTAAAAATATACAAATCTGTAGACTTGACTATAACATAATCACTGAAAAAATATAATTCTTTTTAAATATTTCATTTAGTCAAAAATTTTCCTACACTGAGGTTTTTTGTTTTGTTTTGTTTTTTGGGGGTTTTTTGTTTGTTTTGTTTTGTTTTTTGCCTAGATGTGCTTACTTCTGAAATGCTTTATTCATTTGGGAATATTTTCTTTTAAATCAATTAGTCAAAACCACTTACCATGCAGCTAATTACCCACATGCTCTGTAATCCTTAAATTTGAAAATTACTGGAAAATGCATATTGCTGTTTTTCTATGCCATTCATTGAAAAAGACACATAGCTTAAAGCCTTACATAATTCTCATAGGCCTCAAATCCACAACTTTGGTTGGGGGAGGGTAATAGAAACTACTTACGAAGGCCACTTTTTGCCTCTAGAATTTATATACAAACACACAGATACACAAACTGACACTGATTATTTCATCTTAAATAAGCCTCAAGAACATGGCCATTGTTAGCAATTAATGTAACTTTGTGAAAAAGAAAACTCAGCACTTAGAACTGCTGATAAAAAGCAACTGGTTTCACTGATATTTTTACCCTAGGGGGACCAAAAGACAAATTAATTATTGACACAAAGTAGTCTAAAATTGATTATTTCAGATACTTCATCCTACTTTCACAATGATATACAGGGCTTTAACCTCAATAATGTTAAAAAGACATTTAGGGATCAGATTTGTTTTAACATCTTTGAATTATTCATGTTTCAAATATTTTCCAATGTCTGGTCAACTCTAGGTTTTTATAGCTAAAACTAAATCAAATTATTTTAAAGATTCCATTATTTTATTATACTCAGATTTGAAACTGTGGATGCTGTGAGTCATGTTTAAGCACTTGCATATTAATAGCACAAGTCAGTATCCTGTAAATACTTTGTAGTGAGTGCCTCAGGAGCCTCAGATATGTCTTCTATCAACCGAGTTTTAATTTCCTGATAATATACTATTTGAATCACTTTTGAAAGAAATTCATTCTTTACTTACTGAGGTCACCCCCTCATTAAATATCAAATACAAAATATCTAAGAACCAACCACAAAGCAGAAGAAAGGATGACTTGCCATGTCTTTTAAGATTCCTAAGGGCAAACCAATGATGTCTTTGCTTTAGCCAGCCCTATAAATGGGAATACTCAGCCACAGTTTTTCTGCCCCAAGAATACTTCAAGAAAGGGGTGGAATCCTCTTCAGAGGGACTGATTGATTAGGGCCATAAGAAAGCCTATGTTTTGTTTTCTAAGGGCACTAAAGGTCGCACTGGTATCAGCACCTCTCCCAGCCAGAGCCAAGGATCTAAGACATGCCTGCAGGTGGAAACAGTTGGGTCCCACCCCAATTTGTACATCAGTAGCTTTATTGAGAGCTCAGAACAGTTGAGAATTGAGAAGCTTATCTTTAGTACTTTGTGTCTCTGATACTTGGCTTCCTTCTTAGGAGAGAAATAAGTTGTTGGCTGGTATGCAGTTGATGTGATCTACACTCTGAACAAATACCATTCACAGTTGCCTCTGAATAAACAAGACGCTTTTTAAATTAGTTTACAAAGAATTTTGTATGCCCTTTTGGATGCTGATAAGAAGCAGTGCAGAAGCCAACTCTCTTAGGTCAGCTCAAGTTAGTGACAACACTGTATCATTGATAACACCATTTTGAACTTGAGCTTCTTTTATTTTCCTTTATAGTTAAATTACAGCTTCTTTTCAAGCTGCTTGGGCTGCAGGTGTTCAAACTTCTGCAGCTATGCCAGATCAGAAGAGACTAAATGCATGTTTCTAATGAAGCAATTAACTTAAGTGCCCCCTTGTTGAGAAAAGTAGGCTGATACCTAAAGTGAGTTCAGAATAAAGATTAGCACACAGCACATTGCCACTAAGAGTCTGTAATTAGATTCCCGATCATGTTATTTTGTTTAACCTTATTTTTTTCTTAAGGAGGAAAAGAAAAAAAAATGTAAATTGTAAACCAAAAGCACGGTAATAATTTTTTTTTAAGTTCTATCATATTATAAAAATTCAAGGACAGGACCAAATATATTACTCAATAAAAAGGAAAGAAAGGTTTATGTCACAAACACTGGGCTATTTACTTTTAATAATACAAACGTCACACAATTCAAGAAAACTAAATGCAAAGAGGATGACTATTTTCCCATTTGTTCAGTATTTTTTTTTAAAGCATTGATTATCCATACTAATCTTAACAGAATTCCCAATTGAAGACTTTTTTTTAATTAATAATTCATTCCTAGAATTTTCATTATTTTTTCCTATAATTTTAATTAATAGCATGCCAGCACCTACCTAAAGGGTAAATTCAGTTTTGTTTAATCAATTTACCTTTAAATTTCCAAGGCAATTAAAAATATTAAGCTAACTTTCTATAGAAGAAATCGTTTCTTGAAACAATGTTTTCACGTTCCAGTTTCCTAAACTTTAATGATAAAAAACATATTATTCAATATTTTTCTAATCATGTCAATATTATCCCCATTCTAGTAATTTAGGAATGAAACTAAAGTGACCAGCGGTCCAGGTTTGTCTGAGATTTTCCTGGTTTCAACACGGAAAGTCCAGGTACAGTAACCCTCTTAACCCCAGGCAAATTAGGATGGACGGTTCCCCAAGGTAAGAGTAAAATATAGCTAAGACTGTTGGCATAATCTTGTTCAAAAACTTGTAAAATACAGCTAAGTTCAAGTTACACATTAATAGTCTGATGCTTCAGAAATAAAGCATTAGAACTATAAAATAAGTCTAAAAATTAAGGCATCTTTGCCATGGTCATAGTCCATTCTCAATTACCTCTGTTATAACTGTGGAATGCCAGCTGCTGCCATTCCAAATATCGTATTACTGCTCATTTCCTCTGCTTATCTTTTACAAACACCATTAATAATCATTAGTTTCAGTGATTCATTTAAAGTTCACTTCCTCTCCTTTTTTCTTTACCCAATGAACTAAGAATTTAAAAACAATAAAAGGCCTGAATAAATTTCCCACATAAAATCTAACACCTCGATCCAAAATGCCCTGAAAATTGGACCCACGGTTCCAGAACTTCCTTTATCTTCATCAAATGGACACTCTTAATTACAAATAAACTTGGCAGAAAGGACGAGAGTATACTTATCATTTTGGAAACTTTCTAAACTTTCACAAGAACACTTCAGTCCTAATTGCAGAGTTTCATGTGAGAATGACACTTAACAGAACTGAAGAGATAAGATAATACCTGAAATACAGCATTAGCTAAACAACAGTCATTTTTTCATTAAGAACTTAGTACTTATGATTTCTTAAGCCTTGAAATTCTGACACCTCTCTTGTATTTTAATTTCAGAAGAGTGAGGGAGTTCCTATGAAATACCATCAGTTAAGCATATATACAGTCTATCCTACTTGAAAAATGTGCTGCTCAGAAATGAAATCAAACTAAACACACGTTCTAGAAAAGAAATAGGACTTGCACTGTCCTTTTTCCCCCATTCACAAACCCACCATTTACTTACAACTGTACCCATTTATCTACCTACTTCCAATGGCAACCAGACGATGAATAATAAGATTGGGGTACAAATCAGATTTAAACCTGACAAAAAGATCCCTACAACATATCCTCAACTGGTGACACTACCTAATTCAGCCATACACAACTATTCAGGAACTATATGAAATTGCCAGTATTTAACAATTTTTAACACACACACACACACACACACACACACACACAAATGACTTCACATGGTTCAAATGATAGTAAGTTATAAACAACCCATTCCTAATTGGATAAATAATTACATATTTATTTTCAAGATAAAAACAAAAGAGCAAAAGATGAACAAGCTGATAATTGTTGTGCTAGGTGATGGGTACACAGGGATCTATTATTCTCTCAAAATTATTCTCTCAAAATTTTTAAATTTTTTCACAGTAAAATGTTTAAAAAGAAGAGGGTTCAGTAAGTATTATTTGACCATCATGTTGATTACGTTGTGAAAGAGTACTTTTGTAAAAAGAGAAAACATCATCTATTAGAAAGATATTCTTAAATATACAACTTAAATATGTAATTTAACACTTCAAAACTTAGGACCCTATTTAAGAAGCAGTGAACTCAGTGTTGACTCTTTAGTAACAGTCTTTATGTAATAAGCATTACACCAGAAATACTGGTATGTCATGCACCATTAACTAACTTAGAGATGAGCACATGATTCAAGTCAGGACCACAAAGACCAGTGAAGCTCAATTCCAGGACTTTGGATATACATTCTTCTCTACTGGACTTGATGTTCTAACACTGCAAGCTTGAAGCCGCTGACAACAAAACCAACAGAACAGAAAGTGAAACTGAGGTGTGGGGAGCAGCTCAGATCTGACTCCAGGGGTACCAAAATCTAGATCTAACTATAGATGGTTCAGGTATGAGGCCAAGAACGTTGTTTTAGGCTTTGGAATCAGTCAGACTTCAGTATGAATCCTCACTGTCATGCCTTGGTTGTGTAGACTTCAGCAAATCATTTAATTCTCTAAACTTCAATTATCTCATACCTCAATTATCTCATACCTGCAAAATAGCTGTAAGTCAGCAATCTGTGTATTCTATCAGTGACAGGAGTACCAAACTTTGGGAAACATTAAACTTACAATATTCAACATCAAACAGCAAGTTTTACACTTTCAGCTTAATACGCTTACACTCTCATCACATCTAAAATGCATGACATTTTGAAAAGACTGGGCAACTTTGTTATCACTACATGATAAATAATCGGTAACAAATGGTTCAAGAAGACAACTGGTCAAGGAGCCAACTTTGCATAATGGTCATAATCCTAATGATTCGGCGGCGGGGGGGAAGTATATTCAAAACAAAGGTTCAAGTCTTGGTGACACTGCAAAAATATGTTTTCCAAGTTTTAAAAATCACTAATTAATAAGTCTAATGCTTTCTCCTTAAATCTCAACAGCTTACCTCAAAGTATCGACAAATGATCTCAGCAAGAGGGATCAAAACAATTTAAATTTTAAAATTTTTTCTCTTCTATCTTTACTACACTGAAAAGAATAGATTAAAAGACTTTTATGGACCTCTAAATACAATTTGCTTTTTTATGTTTATAAGATCTTTATAGAAATAAATGTAACTCCTGGCAGAATATACAACCTCAATTATACTTTGCATCCATTCTTCACAATATAAACATAACAGTGTGATGTGGTTAAATGATTCAATTACTATATAAAAGCCATCAATCTCTGTTATAAGAAAAGCAACAAGAGGGTCAGTCTTGATACCCATAGTTAACGCTCTTCTAGGACTGTTTTAGGACTATCATTCAAAGAATGCTCAGTTTAACCTTTTTCTAGACGTCTGCAAAACAGATGGAAGATTGTTTGTATGGTTCCAATGACTTGGAAAGCTTCAAATGTCTCTTTACTTTGCATCAAATGTTCTATTACAGTGATATTCCTATGAGAACAGTAGTGAACTATGACATTCAACCAAACATATCAACTTTAGTTGCTCTTTATTCTCATTTTTCTTCTGAGACATAGTTGTCAAATAATAACAGAACAAATTTTCTCATCACATTTAAACTTCACAAACTTATGTTTTTTTCTATTGCTAAATTCTCAGAGCATAAACTTCCCAAAAGTAATAGCTAAGTCTTGACTTGAGCCAATTTTTATAAGAATAATGTGCAAGATGATGAGGTTGGTTCCCAAACACAGTATTAAGGCAAGAAATTTTGATTCAATTTATAGATGAGTATCATTGCACAACTAATTTATAAAATTATAAATTGCAACCATGCTGTCATTTTTTAAAAACATAAGTTAAGCCCAAATATGAAATTATATCAGTATACTATTTTATATACCTACTATTTATATACCTACTATTTTATATCTACCTACAAATTACCAAAGAATTGTCAATATTTTTTTTTTAATTTAACTTTAAGTGCCCCAAAGTTTACACAGATGTTATCCTACTTTCTCTCAGCAGCTGTTCATTGGACATGTCCCTTATTTATTGATATACTGTGTTCAATGCTAGGGTCACATTTCTTAAACAGGAACTTGGCAACTTCCAAACTCTATGGTAAATATTGACATATCTCAGCATGTCAATATTTATACTGTCAGGACTCTGACGAGTCTCCTCAACAATGGGAGCATCTTAATTTCTAAGCAGCAGCTTGCTTCTGTTCCAATTGAGCAAGGTCTTACGTTATTCAATATCATTCTCACTAACTATTTGGATAAAATTATAAGTAAGCTAATAGTATCCTCTAACATAAAGACCAGATTGAATTCCTTGCTGATTTCAACATTTTGGACACTTACAGGGTTAGTAAAGTTCAAACAAGGCACAAAATCAGGAATGCCTTCCAAGGAATATTTGTTTTTGATTACTCAATCCCAAGCCTAATCATTATTTTCATTCCCATTAATGGGGCTGAAAGCTGCTGAAGCCTTTTCAGAATTTATAGAGTTAAATTATCTCCTCTTCTGTTAGTACTAAAGGCTAGGCAACATTACAAAAAGATTGGCTTACAGACTACAACAATGATAAAAATATTCAGAGGAGAGTTTAAATTCAGAATGCTTACCATAAAAGGTAGTTGGAAGTCTAGCTCATTATCTAAGATTATACAGCATTTTAAATGCAAAATTAATTTACCTAATATGGGGGCCAACTATCAGAAATCATGTTAACAAACTAATCATTTTTAACTCAATCTTAACAGCAATTTCCATATCAGTGGAAGTGCATCTAGCAAAAGCATGAATGCCTCATGAGCAGTTTGGAATTCTAGCATTCCCCTTTGAGGCAACAAAAATCTCAACAGTGTTATCCCAACAAGAGCCCAGTTTCATCAAAATTAAAAATTGCTGACTATAATAACCCTCTGTTCATCTATTTCAGCCAGTGTCTTAGAAAAAAAAGCACAACTCATGTTCTCATCAGCACTGGCAGCTTCACAAATGACAAGAAGCAAATTGCTCAGGACTATAAAATGCATTAACTACCTCCTACCTGTATAAAAAGAACTATTTTTCTATTATTTTAAGGTCAGCCACCTTTTCCTAGAAAACACAGTTTAGCAAATAGAGTTAAATTTTATGCTCAGAAGATTCGGATTGAAATCACAATTCTACTGCTCCAAAGCTCAGTGACTTTGGTCACGTCATTATTACATTAAAACATTCACTGAATGCTCCCTATGTACCAAGCTTGGATATTCCCAAAATGAGTAAGACACATTCCCAACTCTCTAGTGAAATAAAGAAACCCAAAAGGAATTATTTTACAAGTTTGTAAAGTGCAGAGACAGGGTGGTACCTCCTCTCAAGAGTACATGTAAGCCAGCCTGACATTTCAAGGAAGGCTTCCTTGAATTACACCTGATATGAATCTTAAAAACTGAAAAAGGAAAAAAAGGATAAGAAAAGGCATTCCAAGCACAAGAACTTGCTTGAGCAAAGGCTTGGAGGCAAGAAACAACATGATATATGAAAATGATCAACAATTCAGTGTTTCATGATGACTACAAATCAAGGATGACTAAATTCAAATAACCAGTCAAGTCCATTCATTTAACCAAAACATGCACATTTGTATGTGTCAGACAGTGTTTTAGAATTTGGCATAAGGAAGCAAAACAGATAACAATTCTTGCCTTTTTAAAACTTACGGTTTAATAGGAGACAAACGATTAAAAACAATAAAAAACACGTAAAATATATAGCATGGTGATAAGCTATAGCAAAAGGAGAGGATAAAACAAGAGAAAACTGGGAGTATAGAGGCCAGTAGGGGAAAGGGGGATAGTTACAAAGCCTCAATTTTAAAGGTTTTATTTTCATTATTATTATTTTTTTTTAATCTGAGAGAGAGAATGCGAGCATAAGCAGGAGAGAGGGGTACAGGAGCAGAAGGAGAGAAAGAGAATCCTAAACTGACTACACGCTCAGCACAGAGCCCAACATGGAGCTCAACCCCAAGACCTGGGGTTATGACCTGATCCGAAATCAAGAGTAAGATGTTCAACCAAATGAGCCACCCAGGAGACCCCGCTTTTTAAAAAATTTTTTCTTTCTCTCTTTTTTTTTAATTTTAAAGAGGCAAAGTTGCAATTTTTTAAAGGAAGTTGAGGTAGGCTTTCTTGAAAAGGTGATATTTGAGCGCATACATAAAGGAGATGAAAGATTTAGTTGTTTGGATGTTTGGGAAAAAGCATTCCAAGCAGATGAAGCAGTTGGTGGAAAGGCCCTAAGGTAGCCGTGGGCTTGGTATACTGAAGAAACAAGGCAGCCAATATGGCTGAGACAGAGTGAGGCGAGGAGAGAATACCAAGGGTAATGGGAAACCAGATCAGGTAGAGTTTTGTAGGCCAATGTCAGGATGTTAGCTTTTACTGTGAATCAAATGAGAAGTCATAAAACGTTTCAAGCAAAGAAGTAATTTCACATTCCTTCTAATAAACTTTCTATTTTGGAGTAATACTGAATTTACAGAAAAGTTGCAAAATAACACAGAGTTCCCATATACACCTGCCCCAGTTTCCTCTAATATTAACATCTTATATTACCATGGTGCATTCATTAAAACAAAGAAACCAACATTGGTGCATCACTACGAACTGAACTCTAGACTATTTGGATTTTACCATTTTTTTCCTCTAATATCTTTTACCTGTTCCAGGATCCAATCTAAAATAACACATTGCATTTAGAATCTTACATTTTAATACAATTTCTCACCTATATTTTAAAAGTATCATTCTGGCTATTGCGTGCGAATAGATTGCAAAGAAGCAAGGAATGAAGAAAGCAGAGAGACCAGCTAGAACTATTACTGTTAATCCAAGCAACAAATCATAGTGACTAATAACAGACATCCAAGGAAGAGATGATCAATGTGCTAACAGCAGAAATAGTAGGAAATGGTTAAATTCTAGATATATTTTATGGAGAGAGTCAACAAAAGACTCACTGATGGATTTGATGGACTAGAAGACAAAGCAGGGTCAAGAACGACTCCAAATACTTAACTTTGAGCAACTGGCTGAACAGAGTTGCCATCAACTGAGGTGAGAAAGATTGGAACAGGTTTTGGAGGAAAAGGAGTTCAGTTTGTAACATGTAAGTTTGCAATACCTTTAAAGAATCCTGTTGTAGACAACAGGATACTTGAGTCTGGAGCTCAGAAAGAGGGGGGGACTAGGAATATGAATTTGGGAGTCTTCAGTATACAGATGGTATTTGAAGTCATTAAGACTTGATGATATCATCAAAAAAAAAAAAAAATGTAGGAAGAGGAAAAGAACAGAACCAAAGACTGAGCCTTAGAACACTTCAACAATACGAGATCAGGAAGAGTAGAAGGAAGACAGAAAGAACAACCAATAAGGTAGAAAGAAAACCAAAAGAGTGGGATGTCCTGGAAATCAAGTGAAAAAAAATATGTATCATGGAGAAGGAAGTGATTAATTGTGTTAAAGGTTGCTGATAGGTCTAATACAATAAAGACTGGGAATGGTCAACACCTGGAGATCACTGGTGACAATAACAAAAGCATTTGGGGGAAGAATGGGAGTAAAAGCTACACTTTTAAAAAGAGGACTTCGGATTTAGAACATAAAGAAGTCTTTGGAGGATTTTTGTTCAGAAGATAAATAAATAGGGTTAGAAGTGGAGAAAGGTTAAGAGAAGCATTTCTTAAAGTAAAGTAAAAGAAATAACATGCAAGTCAAACATGGGTCTTAAAGTAAGGGCCATGGGGAAAGAATATAAAAAAGACGGGGGGGGGGGGGTAGGGGGGAAGACAAAAATAAACAGTAGAACACAAAGAACCTTAATCTTAAATTAGGAAGGCTATTGAGGGTTAGAGAAAACAAGCAGTTAAGTAAAACCACGGTCTTTTAACATACGCAACTACCAGTGTATTTTAAAAGGAAATCATACAAAAGGAAATCATTAACGTCAATACTAGATACAAAATAAAAAGGAGTTGGGGGGGGCAGCCTAGTGGTAAAAAGCAATACCAATTTAATTCAAAAACCTTTACTGAGTCTCCAAGAACTATGCAACCTGAACACTTCAAAACATCTGTTTCTTTATCTAGACTATGCAAAGACAAAAACGGAGGGATAATAAAGCCTCATCAAATGGGATTATCAAAACTAGAAGAAGCTAGGGGCGCCTGAGTGGCTCAGCAGGTTAAGCGTCCAATTTCGGTTCTGGGTTCAAGGGTTTGAGCCCCGCTTCAGGCTCTGTGCTGGCAGCTCAGAGCCTGGAGCCAGTTTAGGATTCTCTCCCTCTCTCTCTCTCTCTCTCTCTCTCTGCCTCTCCCCTGCTCATGCTCTCTCTCTCTCAAAAAATAAACATTACTAAAAATTAAAAAAAAAAAAAAACAACAACTGAAGAAGCTAAATAATACTACTGATTAAAAGAGAGTACCAAAGAACTACTGAACTCAGGAAAGGGCAGTTCCTTTCCATTTGTTACTACAGAAACTTCTTTCCTGACCCAAAGGGACTAGTACACTTCAGTCCCAGATGACTGAAACCCATGGACAGTTTACAAACAGCTGGGAATTGGGAGAGGGAGAGAGAGAGAGAGACGCGGCCAGCGTTAGAAAAGCGTCCAACATCCTACTTAACACAATACTCCAGATTCAAGTGTTTTCCTAATCCCACAACCAATACAAGGCTTTTCCAAGGCGCTCTTAATTCTAAAGAATCCCTGAGGTGCAAAGGAAGAAACTGAAAAGAGGGCGTGGCAGATGCACGCCCTGCGCCCAAGTTTAGGGAACCCAGGCGTCCCCCAAGAGTCTGTAAACCGAAGTCTCAGGAGCATACAGTGAGAGGGATCCGAGCTGGGAAAAATCCAAACACCGAGTTCTACAGGGAAATAACAGACAACTAAAAATAAAAAAGAAAGCGAAACAAAAAAAGGACAGGACGACAGATTACTATTACTAAAACACGCAGCCCCCACTTCCGGACACTACCTCTCATTCGCTCCACTTCCGGTCTCCTCCAAAAGGCCCGCTCCTACAGACAGACGACCCGCAGCCAATGAGAGTGTCGTCCACTTCCGCAGAAGCGCATGACGTCTCTTAACTCCTGCCTTTTCCGGTTGCGAGGAACCTATCCTAGTGTCGGGGTCGCGCGGCTCAGGAGGAGGTGCCCTGACAGGCCCAACCGAACGCTGGGAGGGAACGAGAAGGGCAAGTGGGTTGGGCACGCCTCTTCCGCCCTGCGCCCGGAAGGGTGATGTGGCTGGGGCTTCGCCGGCCTCACTATGGTAAGAATTGGGGCTGTGGGGTCGCAGCTGAGCTTTGTGAAGGGGTAGTGGGCGCGAGCTAGGGCCGGAGGGTTGGACGGCGGCCTTGGGTGTGCGGGCCAGGGAGTTCAGTCACTAGCTTGATTCTGCCGGGCTCGGAAGATGCACAGGCCCGGGAACCATGTGGCCCCTGCAAACCCAACAAGGAGAACCGGGGCCGACCGCCCAAGAAAGACCCCGCGGCCGCCGGTCCCAGCCTCTCCCGCAGAGTCCACTTTTCTGACTTGGTTCAAAGGAATTCGCTGGTCTGGCTTAACCCAGTCATTTAAATGTACTCTTTGTGGTCATTGACTCTAGGAGACATGGAGCTTCTCAACTTCGCGCTTGTTATTTTGCGTCCTCTAATGCCCTACGGGCCTGGCCCACACCTTAATTTTTGTCTGTTGGGTTAGTGGCCTTTCAGGCCCCTTTTACTCCATTCTTTCAGTCTTAACGATACTCTTTTACAAACAGTAGATTTTAAATGATTGGCGATCTCTGCAGAAGCAGTTTTTCGCAGGAATGTACTCGAGGTGGTACAATGATTGCCTGGCCTGGGATCTTCCTTCCCCACACCTTTTTAAAGTTTTATGTATTATTTTGTGTTATTACAGATTCCTTTGATAGTTTGGGCCTCTTAGGAAAGCTTAAAACGAGTCATGAAAGTTTGCAAAAGAAATGCTTACATCTCCAGGCAGAGAAAAAGAGTTAAAGCCAGCATGGCGGGAGGAAAGATATAGTAGTATTAGTAATAGTGAAATCTCTCAAGCTATATCTGAAGCCATTTTACTTTTGTTATACTAAATGCCAGCAGCTTCTACACCAGGACCTCATGGTGCACTTAATTAAATCCACAGGCCAAATGTTGCATTTATGAGCATACTTCTGGGGAAAGGATGCATGTCTTTGATTATAGTATCAAAAGAAACCATGACTCAAAAAAAAGCTATTGTGGGGTGAAAGTTGCTGAGCTTATGTTCCAGAAGTTCCTGCAGAAACCCATACAATACTAAACCCTTAGACATTTAATCGAAAATTCGTTAATTGTTTCTTGCTTTACTCCAACTACTTTGATTATAGATGGGGCATAAATCACAGGGTCTTGCCTGGAGAACATTACCACTTACAGAGGAGATGGCAGTTTATTGGGAGGTTATTCATTCCTGAGCCAAGAATTTACTCCAGCTTCTTTCCCTCTGTACCACACAATCGGATGAATACACTTGCTCTTTTTTTTTTAATTTTTTAAAAATTACTTATTTATTTTGAGAGCATGAGAGAGGATCCCAAGCAGGCTCTGTGCTGTTGGCGCAGAGCTGGACGCAAGGCTTGAACTCACAAACCCTGCGATCATAACGTAAGCCAAAATCGAGATTCAGAGTCTTAACCGGCTGAGCCACCCAGGTGGCCCTACACTTGCTCTTAAAGATTGCCATTAGTGAACTGTTGCTGAACTTAGAAAATCTTCTTTTTTTCAATTTAAAAATGGTAGAGTCTGTTACTCTTTTAAGTACTCTCTACCCCCAATGCGGGGTAGACCCAGAGAGCAAGTCACATGCTCTACCTACTGAATCAGCCAAGTGGCCCTAGAGACAGTTACTCTTAATTCTTGCATAGCTTCATAGATGTTAAGGTTGAATTATTTTACTCTTAGTACAAGTCAAAGATCTGTTATTTTCATCATCTTAATGTCTTATGATCTAGCTAATAGCAAGACAGATAATGTGTTTAAGATCATCAGTATTTAAACTGTCTAGCCATACTTGTTTTTTCAAAAGTAACAAGAATAGCTCTCGTTAGCACTTGCTGTATGCCAGGCTGTGTTCAAAAAATCAACTTATAAGCACTGTCTTATTTCAAGTCTGTAATGTTTGAGTAGATGTTTACAGGTGAAGGAAGTCAAACACAAGGAGACTGACCTGCTTGGGATTGTACACTTAGTAGTTAGTAGAGCCAGGACTCAAATTTATTTTAATATCCAGATGCCAGAAATCTTCATGCTGTTGGTAATAAAAACAACATAATGGAAGATAAAGTATGTCTTAGTGATTTGTTGCTCTCAAGTATGCCAATCTTACATGGATGGATAATAGAAACAACTGCCAGGTGGTTAGTATTTCTTTCCTGCTCTGTTCCTCTGAGCTTAGAATGTCAGCATTTTTGAGAAAGCAAGTACCCTGTAGTTTGAAGAGCTACACAATGAAGTTCCTTTTTGAATTTGCACCTCAACTTGTGTATTTGTGAGGTACCTCAGTGATCATGACTTAAATTTGAATTACTGTATTCTAATGAATCCATTTTTAAAATGCAATTTCACAGCCATAAAAGGTTTATCAGCCATAATTATTTACAACTACTGGAACACAATCTGATAACTATATCACTTATAAATGAATACTTTTAAGAACTTCAGAATGCCTTGTTCTCCCTAGCTCTTAACATCCTTCAAGATGTATCCCAAGTTTCATCTTTTCATAAGAAACCTTCCCTTCTGTTTTCTCCTGGATCTCATTTGGGGTCTATAGTCCTTTATATTATCTCCAGTATCCCTCCAGCGTAGCAGAAAACAGCAATACCTTGTGACCTTTATTTCTTTCTAGCTAGAGTTTCTGAAGTAGATAACCAGGTCTTTTGATATCTACATCACAATGGCAGTTAGCTAGTCCTCAAATGATTGCAAGTCTGAGGACACAAAGTCTTGCCCGGTGTCTTAAAGGAGTTCACAGTCCACTCGGGGAGATTATTAAATAAGTAAATTCAATGTGTTGTCGGAGATGATAAAGAGAAATAACGTGTAGTGGAAAGGACTTTGAGAAATTCAATGCCCAACCAATTCAGTCCAAATCTGGGCATTGATAGTCTTTAAAATCTCCAAGTGATTCTTATGAACAGCCAAGCTTCATGCCACATTTCCGATTTCATGGTCAGAACACTTTTCTTCATAACAGGAGTTGCACTTTGTCCTTTGGAATACTTTTGTCTTATCAAATTATCAACAACATGTGAAGTATTTTTTACTTTATTTTTTTTAAGCCTACTGCTCACCATAGTTATGTATGCTTTCTCCTATTAACACCTTTGATCCCCTTGTTGCTTTAAATTTAGATCTGTGGCGTTCATAAAATCGCTCAGAAACTAAGCAGTACAAACACAGTAAATGCATTATAGATACCATGACCGTGAGATGAAACTAAGTGCAAATGACCATCTGTGTTGCCAATGGAGAACAGAATTGAGGTGCTTTTCTCTGGACTGTAGCTTTCCTCATAGCCATGAAAGTTCTGAATTTTAAGTGGAAAGTGGAAGTAGGAAAGGTCTCTGTCTACCATTTGAAAGAGGACCAGTAAGATCAAATGGCTATTTACTCTAGCTCCTCATTTTGCAATTGAAATTAAACTGCTATGTAGAGGTAATGGATTTATCCAAGAACAAATTTATATACTTGGATAATTTCCTAAATAATCCAGATGTTTAGTAGGCACTCATGTTGAGAGACCGTTATTTAACATTAAAACATTAAGCAATCCTGGTTTCTTGGTTTCATCTGAAACCAAGATAATTTGTGTATTTGGTACAATTTCAGTGCTGCCTTACAGTCAGCAACAAAGATTGATCTTAGGTGCTAACAACACCAAAAGAAAATGTTAATATTTCTGTGTGTTAATGAATATTAGTAATCACCTGTGGTCACCTGTGTGGGGCAAGTGTTTGCACATTTACATACAGGCTTCATTTATTCCTGCATTTCCATGTTTTCTATTCTAAGAGCAAATAGTGTTACGTATAAATTTACAAGTAGAAACTAGTTAGAAAATGCTGGCCTGACCTAGAATTGTAAATGATAAAATGCTGACCCACTTTTGCAGTGCTGTATAATTTTTATCACAATTAGGTCAAATATCATTTCTGGGGTCTCCTTCCACCTCTGGAGAAGGATAAATCACTACTTTTGTGCAAAAGCAGTAAGTATTAAAACAATTAAAATTATTATTATTATTTGGACTTGTAAAAGTTTAAGTCTTTGGTATTCAGTTCTTGTTTTAAAGTGAATTTCAGTAAAACTGGAAGAATTAATATGTCAGTCACTTACCACATAAGAGGCAATCAACATTTGAAGCCCCCAGACAGTGTTATAAGGAAGGCCCTTAATCAATAAATTGGTTAAACAATTTGTTTTGATAATGATAAAAATAAATAAGCTACAAGGAGCTCAAGTGATCCAGGACTAATGAAAATACCGTAGGCTTAGGCAGTCTTTTCTGCAGATTAAGTACAGTTAGCAACCAGTCATTGAGCACACCAAAGAACTGTTCAGCCTATTAATATGTATATTTCTGCTGCTTTTCTCATTGCTTCTTTGTGCCTTTATACTGCTGGGATCTTTTCTCCTATTTTTCCCTCTATTCCTAATGTTTTGGGTGGTTTCTTAGACTATTTTTATATATACATCTAAAAGCAAAACCTTACACTGAACTCTTCCCTTTATATACAAACCTAGTGAAGACAGTTTTAATATTCAGGAATGACTAAAAATAAGAAATTGTATCTTCATAGATAAAATGATAAAAATTGAATCTGAAATAAATATTCCTAACTTTTCAAATTGACTTGAGAGTAGGGAGTTTTTAAAAGATGTGTTAACATCACAAGTAATTTTTTGTTTCAGCACTAAGCTTTGCATCAAACATTCTGCATCAATTCACTGATAAATTTTTTTCGTTAGTGGTGGCCAGATGAAAGTCTGGATTATTTTCATTATTTCAGATTGCTTAACAAATTGTGATTTACTTCAGAATGGTTATACAAAGTGACTTGTTGAGTTTATTTCCTTCACATTTGGATAATTTGATTTAGTACAATAGCACTAATTATTTGAAGCATATCAGAAGGTCTGATCAGCTGTGAGTAGTAGATAGGGCTGGAGTGTGGAGGGATAATAAAAGGCGCCTTCGGAGAAAAATATTTTAGGATCTCCACCGTATCATTTCGAAGAGTAAACACAACTCTCAGACTAATGGTCAAAAGGCAAGGCTGCTGTGATCCACAACCCCAAGTATTACTGTCCTGGTTGTATTTGAGGCTATGCTCCAGAGAGTGTCATAGGTAGCCCTGAGTTGAGGGAATGTTATTGGATGCCTCTTAATAAAAAATATTTGTTAGGTATGATAGACAAAATGCCCTCCATCACTTCAAAAACACAAAACAAAAAAACAAACCCTGTAAATATGGTATCTTATTAAGCAAAAGAGAACTGGCATATGGGATTAAGCTAAACATTCTCGAATGGGAAGATTATCTGGAATTATGGGGACGGAGAGAAATTTAATCATAAGATTTCCTTTAAGAAGTAAGTAGTAGGGTGGCTCAGTCGGTTGAGCGTCCCAATTCTTGACCTTGGCTCAGATCGTGATCTCACAGTTTGTGAGATTGAGCCCCACATCTGTGCTGACAGCTCAGAGCCTGGACCCTGCTTTGGATTCTGTGTCTCCTCTTTCTGCCCCTCGCCTGCTCATGCTCTGTCTCTCAAAAATAAAATAAATGTTAAAAAAAAAAAAATAAGCAGTCGGGTCATAGTCACAAAAGAAGTATCAAGGTCCCTGTGATGATTCACTAGCCAAGAATTGCAGAAAGCCTCTAGAAACTGGAGAAGGCCAGAAAACAGATTTTTTTTTTCCTAGAGCCTCCAAAAGGAATGATTTATAACTCCTTAGTTGCAACGTCAATTATTTGATGTTTAATAGCTGAATTTGTTAAACTGGGTAGCATACCATTGTATAACTCCCTGGTGTTGTCTGACTGAAAATTATGTAAATAAGCCTTAGACTTGAGAATTATCTGAGGTTCTAGAATTTTCTGCCAGCCAGCTAGCGTACTCCATCATCCAGGCAGAGTCAGAAGAACACTCATTGTCCCGTATGCAAGTACTGTGAAGCTGGCTTCTTGGTAGGACTTTCTTTGAATTCCAGTTGGTGACCAAACAAAGTTTAGATACTGAGAGGGAATTAACCTTGGGCCTTGATTTTACCCTACACCCTGGGCCCTTAACATAAATGTAAGGGTATTGCTTCTTCCATTTGCATTTTCCAAAATACCATTGATAAGTAAATATAAATGCAGAGCAGTGCGTGGCAGTTTCTCTGGAATAGTTAACAAAATATTCAACAGTCTAATCTACGCTTTTTTTAATAGAATACACTGTTGATTTGGCATTTATGCTCTTGAATTTGTTAAAATTGTTATTTTGCAGTGTTCAAGTTGCTGTTCATTCAGCATTTTTCAGTGACTTCTGTGCACTATTCTGTTTAATAGGCACAAGGGGTTGATAAGTACCTCAATAAAATAGAGGAGACCATTACAGTTTGATGGGTGCTATCATATATATATACACCTGCACAATTATCTCAACCTCTGCTTGGTGTAGCAAGTGGGGACAGGGAAGACTTCACAGAGGGGACTCAAGTTGAAACCAGAAGTTTGAGTCAGTTCACCATGCAGGCAAAAATAGTCTGCAAAAACACAGAGCACCTTGAAAAAGATGTCATGATCTGAACAAAACAGTAAATTAACTTTATTTCCCTTATCACCTTTTTAAAAATCTTTTCTATTTTGTAATCTTAGCTTCTTCCTTTTTAATAACATTTTTATAACTTTATAACATTTTAATAACATTTTAATTTTGTAACATTTTAATAACATTTTAAACAAATCCTAATTATTTTGCTACAAGAACAGGAACATCTGTTTCCTTTAAACCTTAGACTAAAATTTTGTGTCGGCAGACAACAGATGCTAAGCTTTAAAAGGAATGCTTAGGTACAGTAAGCAGTGGTAGGCTAATGTCTGGATGTTTGAAACATTCTTTTTTGGTCAGTCTGAGTACATGTAAAAGACTATATACCACCTAAGATTATCTGTTTAAATCTTAGGGTCTATAAACCCTAGAAACAAAGTTGTCTGTATCTTATATTGTACACTTGTAACTGGTTTTCATTTATAAATTGTTTCACACACAAATGTATACATACACATTCCAATTTTTTAATAACAGGCATGTCTCTAAGTGCCCCTTAAATTCTTTTACTATATAAAAATTCAAACATACAAAGGTAGGAAGAAGAGTATAATGAAGCCTCATATACTCAGCATTTCATCATCAACCACACTCCTCCCATCACACAAAATGGATTATTTAGAAACCAGTCCCAGACATCCTATCATTTAAGCATTTTTTTTAACTAGACATTTAGGGAAGGAAAAAGTACACATTGCAAAATTGGGAGATTTAGATACTCCATCAGGAATGCGATAAACCTATGTGGCAAACTGATTGCCCAGCCAGTTTACTGCATAGGTCCTTTGCTTAATACAGTAAGTCTGCTCATTATTCCCTGAACATGCAAGTTCTCGATTCTATGGGGATGTTTTCCATGCTCTCGTCTCTTCTGGAGCCTGCTATTTGCCAATCCAATTGTGCCCTTTCATGATTTGACTTCAGTCCTTGCTTTCTTCTTGAAGCTTTTCCTGACTTTTCTTTATGAAAACAGCATTTTTTTTGTCCACATGGCTTAGTAACTAACCACTTACATACGCTACAAGGAGTTGCTGTTTACTTGTTAAAAATACATGACCTGTTCTAACTTGATTGTAAATGCTGTATGCCTCAGTTGTCTCATGTATAAAATAAAGGTCTCATGTATAAAATAAAGGTGAGTAACACCTACCTCAAATATACCAGGATAAACAAGATAATCCAAAAGAAGCTCTCAGTGAATATCAGTTATCATTAGCTATAAACTCCTGAAGGGAAGGAATCCTGCTGTGTCTTTTTTAATCCTGTGTCTAGCCTCATGCCTCAGACACCATAGATACTAAATACATGTTTAGTTACTTTGGCTGGAAAGAAATCTGTGCTTTATATTTCATGAGGTTGTTATCAAATACTATATCAATAAATTCATAATACATGTTCAAAATACGGTCTTTAAAAGACAAGCATTGTGAAATACTGTGTTTTCTATATAACATTTATCTTTAGAGTTCATTTATTGATTTAAGTTATAAAATTTGTATCACTTGTTTTCACAGATGTAAAATTAAAATCCAGTTCAGAAAAAAACCAAGCCATATTAAACTTTACCTTTGTGTATCCATTAAGAAATGATTTGCAAGCAAAACAACTATTAATAATGCAAGTCATTTTTTATCTTTTTCAGACTATAAATATAACACTTAGGAAATTACAGAAATCCAGAAAAGTTGAGAATTGGGTTAAAAACCTTCCAGAGATAATCACTGCATTCTCCTCCCTCTTGCTTGTATAAGGTTTACATAGCTAAAGATACACTGATTATGGAATTTTGGGTACTGTTTTCCCCACTGTTTGTCATTGTACATAAGCATTTTTTGTCCTTAATATTGGCAAATAACGTAATTATCTTAATGTTTTAAATAGTTTGTACATATTTGCCATAAAAACATATAAGAGGTTAAAAAATATTGATAGCTTCTGACATGTCTAGTTCTTCTTTTAGGATTCTTCTGGCTATTCTTGCTTTATTTTTCCATATGAACTTCAAAGTCAGTTGTCTATTTTGAAAATAACTGGTTGGTGTTGAGTACACTGTAAACTTACTGATTAGCTTTATGATGTTACCTTCCAGTGTAAGAACCTCATATACCACTCCATTCTAATTTTATGTTTTTCGGTATGTTTAAAGGTTTTGTCAATTTTGTTCTTTAATGCCAGTACTGCATTTTTTGTTAGGCTTATTCCTGGATATTTCAGCTTTTTATTCTAGTTGCTGTTACAAATAGACTTTTTTTTCCCATTATGTCTTTCAACCAGTTGGTAATACAGTCATGAAGCTACTGATTTAAATATTTAAGTTGTGTACCCAGCCACACCCAATTCCCTTATTGTCTGTAATTGTTTTTCACTAAATTCTTTTGGGCTTTTCAGGTAGCACTTAACATTTACAAGTAACAGTTTTGCCTTTCTCAAAAAATTTTTATAACTCCTATTCTTTAACTTCTGACACTATGGGAGGTGCCTCTGGGTTTAGTAATTAAGCGTGTTGCTAGCTGCTGTGTAAGATTGATGTATTTTAT
Source organism: Prionailurus bengalensis (assembly GCF_016509475.1). Classification (NCBI taxonomy): domain Eukaryota; kingdom Metazoa; phylum Chordata; class Mammalia; order Carnivora; family Felidae; genus Prionailurus; species Prionailurus bengalensis. The sequence goes on along the minus strand of NC_057343.1, from coordinate 147,173,224 downwards.
CTACCTGTGTAAAATGGAAACAATTTTTCTTTATTATTTATATAGTGGTATTCTTGCACCTTCAAAAATTTGTTTTATTTATTCAGCCATTACTTCTTGGTCTGCTCTGTGGTAGGTGCTTTGTCAGGTGCTGGAGTTCAGAATCTGATAAGGCAATGTCCACTTTCAGGGATGAGTATTATAAAATGTGTAACAGTTTGTGTGGGAACAGAAAGGAGAGTTTTTTATGAAATAGGAGAGGGGAGGCAGATAGGTCCAAAGAAACTTCCCGGAAAAGATGATGTTTGAGCTGAATTTTGAGTAGACTAAATCCGCCTCCATTTTACTTTGACTGAAAAACTGTGATTTCCAATCATTCCTGTGTTAAATTATTTCAATAACTTTAAAAGAACCAACAGTGAAAGAGCAAGTGGTTTTCTTTCACCAAAACCTAATAGCCTAGTATTAGTCAATGCATGGAACATGATTGCTTAAATTTAAAACATTCTTACTCTAAAAGAATTTAAGAATTGAAAGAAACTTGAGCCAACATTTAGTCTATATCCCCGCTGTCCACCAAGGTTTACAGATGTGAAAGACAGCCTTAGGTCAGTGATTCAGCTGAAGTCCTATGGCCAGCTACAGGCAGAGCATGGAGACTCTCTGTCCTGCCTCATAGTCTGGGTTCCTAGAACATCTGTATTAATTACATAATGATTGAGTTTTGGTGAGTTCCTTGGATTCATGACATTTTTGGTAATGTTTTCAAATTCTTGAATTTAGAATTTTTGTTGCATCTTCTGCATTCCTTAGCCCAAAGAATGGAGAGGAAAGTACACTCTCTGAATACCTTATGATTTGGGGTTTTAAGTATTCTCAGACATGTCATTCTGTTTGCCTTTTTTGAAGAACAAAACTATGATTCTTAATATGGAATTGTCTGGCAGTTTTTACCTATGCGGTTTTTCTTGTGATATTAATTTTTCTTTTTCTCTTTTTTAGTCTGCCATTTTCAATTTTCAGAGTTTGTTGACTGTAATCTTGCTGCTTATATGTACCTGTGCTTATATCCGATCTTTGGCACCCAGCCTCCTGGACAGAAATAAAACTGGGTATGTTACTAATGATATTTAATCACCCATATTAGTTCTTATAGACATTGAGGGTAAATTACCATAAAAGTCATTAAATAATTTAATTCCTATATATAAATTATTTTTATAATAACTTTTTACATTATTTTCTCCTCTGTTTTTCAAAATCTGAAAACTTTGGGGATGGCTGTGTGGCCCAGTTGGTTAAGTGTCCAGCTCTTCGTTCCAGCTCAGGTCACGATCCCATGGCTCATAGGTTCGAGCCTCATGCCAGGCCCCACACTGACAGTACAGGACCTACTTGAGATTCCCTTTCCCTTTCTCTCTGCCTCTCCCCTGCTCAAGTTTTCCCCTCTCTCTCTCTCAAAATAAATGGATAAATAAACTTTAACAAAATATATTTTTTAAAAATGGAAAACTTTCTATTCATAGAATCTTACTAAATACGATAAATACCAGAAGTAACCTGAAATGTGTTCAACTAAAAAAAAAAGTGTATTTAAAAAAAGATAGAGTTGTGTTTTTTTCTGGGATTAGAAATACAGTTTAGTACTTTCAAAGACAGTATTTCGCCTTACTTTTTATAGAATAATTGGTAAAGTTGGTATTAAAAACAAAGTTATGTTTTTGAAGCATTTAACAGTTTGCAAGCACTGTGTCCATAAAAATAATAATGTAGACATTCCCTCTCCAGTGTAAGACTGCTCTAATCATATGAGCTCCCTGTCAGTATCATAAAGCAAACATCTTTAGAGAAATTTATGTAGCTAACTTAACACAGTAATAAAAATTAAGTCTTGGGCATGTCACATCTGTTTTATTATATGTTCATACCCTGAAAAAAATCTGAGCTTAATATGATACACAGAACTAAAATTTTTAAGTGCCATATTCACAATACAGAAATATGGGGCAACTGGATGGCTCAGTCAGTTAAGCGTCCAACTCTTGATTTTAGCTCAGGTCATGATCTCACAGTTCCTGAGATGGAGTCTAGTTTGGGCTCATGCTCACAGCACGGAGCCTGTTTGGGATTTTCTCTGTCCCTCTGTCTCTGCTTGTTCCCCATACATGCACACGTGTGCATACACTCTCTTTCTCCCTCTCAAAATAAGTAAGCTTTAAAAAAAGAAAAAAACATAATACAGAAATACATGTTGAATTAAACCAAAAGGAAAAGTATATTAAAAAACAGAGACCATGTGGTGGGAGCTGTGTACATTTTATTTGCCTTGGATATTTATTAATTTATGTGAATACTTTTCTTAATCGTTTTTTTTTTTTTAACTTTATTTTGAGAGAGGGAGGGAGAGCACATGAGCATGTGAGCAGGGGAGAGGCAGAGAAACGGGAGAGAGGGAATGAATCCCAAGTAGGTTCCATGCTGCCAGCACAGAGCCCAACATGGGACTCAAACTCCTTTCTTGATAAAAGCCTGTATCTGTTTAATCCTTTTAAGAAATAAGAGCTGAAAGAATACTTCACATTGGAATAATTGTCTCCAAACCTGTATCAGTCCAGATTAGGATCCTGCAAAGTCAAATTTTGCTTTTCCACTAATAAAAATCTACAAGAGGCAAGTTGGTAGATACTCAACTGTGAAAGTAATAATTTCTGCTTCTCTTTCCTTTACTTCCATTTTATCTTTGAGTTCATAATTAGCATTTATCCAAACATTCCATTATCTAAATTATTTGGTTTTTGTTACCATTTCTTCCTTTTTATTTATTTTTTTTATTTTTTTTTTCAACGTTTTTTATTTATTTTTGGGACAGAGAGAGACAGAGCACGAACGGGGGAGGGGCAGAGAGAGAGGGAGACACAGAGTCGGAAACAGGCTCCAGGCTCTGAGCCATCAGCCCAGAGCCTGACGCGGGGCTCGAACTCACGGACCGCGGGATCGTGACCTGGCTGAAGTCGGACGCTTAACCGACTGCGCCACCCAGGCGCCCCTTCCTTTTTATTTATTAGGGTTGTTCAGACATGTGTAAAGGAATAAGTAGAAGCTCTAATCAGTTGTGAATATTGAAAATCTCGTGATCCTGTTCCAATAAACTGATAATCTATTGCTAGGTAAAATAGCAATACTGAGGTTATTTGTCCATCATTTTTTATGACAATCCCCCTCTTCCTTCATAGACATTGATTTCTCTTCACTCCACCTTTTTTTCCTCTGAAGTCCTCTTCCACTAAGTCTTTATTCATTTTAATCCTTTGTCCATTTGTTGAAATTATATAGTACTATGTCAGTTTGTTGAAGTTGTATAATCTTATGTGTTGCTTAGTTGTGCATGAAGCCTTTCCTCCCCTGACGAATAACTTAAAGCATATGTAGAAACCAATAAACATTCTCATTGATCTGTTCCTTGGTATTGGAATATAATACATAACACCTACCTAATAACATATTTATTTATTTCATTAAAAAATAATCACATAACAGGGCACCTGCGTGGCTCAGTTGGTTGAAAATCCAACTCTTGGGGCGCCTGGGTGGCGCAGTCACTTGGGCGTCCGACTTCAGCCAGGTCACGATCTCGCGGTCCGTGAGTTCAAGCCCCGCGTCAGGCTCTGGGCTGATGGCTCAGAGCCTGGAGCCTGTTTCCGATTCTGTGTCTCCCTCTCTCTCTGCCCCTCCCCCGTTCATGCTCTGTCTCTCTCTGTCCCAAAAATAAATAAACGTTGAAAAAAAAATTAAAAAAAAAAATCCAACTCTTAATTTCGGCTCACATCATGTTCCTAGGATCTTGGGATCCTGCCTTATGTCGGGCTCCTGTGGAGCCTGCTTAAGATTCTCCCTTTTCCTTTCTTTCCCCTGCTAATGTGCACACTCTCTCTCTAAAAATAAAATAATAATCATAGTATTTCATTAAAAAATAGTCACAATACTTATGCTTTCCAATACAGTTATGGAGAAAGTAGATGGCATGTGGAAATGTCTGCTCCTCATTCCTTTGGGAGCAGGAAGACATCCATTACATGCTACATTGAAAAAGGAGTTCTCAGGGCTGCCAGCCTTACAGTAGAGGCTGAGTAGTAGTATATTTCTCCTACATAGAAGACCAAAGAAATGGCATGCTTCTGTTTGTACTGTAAAGCATATACTGGTCCATTCAGCTCTTAAAAGGCTTTTTTTTTTTTTTAAACTTTGTTTCTGTTTCTATAAATGTTAGGCCCCATTTTATTTTGACTTGTATATAAGAAATATTTTCTCCAGGAGAAATTTTTACAGGCCATTGTCCTTTTGTTACAATATGCGTTTTTATGAGATTCATAGTAAACTGCCCTTTCATTACAGTGAGTATTCCATGTTTAAGTAAAGATGTATAGAGACCAGTTGGATAAAGCAGGTTCTTGATGACTTCACTGTTGAAAATAACAACTTAATTTTTTACTGCTTCAAATAATACAGAACTAAAAAGCAGCAATAAAAGATTGCTACTTTTCTCATTGACTATTATCATAGACCTGATTAGTTCTATCAGCAGATATATTTACTGGCTTACAGGTATAGAAACCAAGCAGCATAATTGTATTGGTTTTTACTAACTAATTAAGTTTCTGTGTTAAATAAATAGCATTTATTTATTAATTAATAAATAGCATATTACAGAAATATGTCTAGGTAGGGAAATACATGGGAAAGGCCAAAGTGATACTGATAAATCTCTAAGTTGCCCGAGTTAGGAAACTTTTCATGTATCTAGCTTTTAATATACCGTGTTATCACAATTTCCTAATGATGCTTTGAGTTATTTCTAGGTTAGCAAACCTGAAATCACCCTGATTGTGATCATATGATTTTAGATTATGTTCTTTGGGACTATAAGCTTCTCATGCAGGAGCTTCAGGTATCCTGCCTCTGAATCCTTCAGCCAGAGTAGCTTTAAATCCACAGTGCATGTTCCACTCAGTAGATTTTTACAGTCAAAGAACCATGGCATTGCATGTCACTAACCAGTTGCCTTCCATTTTTTGGTGAAATGTAAGCCAATTTTAAGTGATATCTGAAGTTACTGTCACATGTGCCTTTAACCTTTTACTGAATACAGAACATATTAGTCACTACTCTGAAGAGTTTCTGTGTAATAACTCATTTAATCCTTATAACAACCCTATAAGGGTGAGTGTTATTAAAGAGAAAATAACTTCTTCAGAGTTAATGCAACAATTAAGTAGAATTAAACTTAAGCACAATCTGACCCTTATATTATCCTACATTATTTCCAAGAATATGTTTGATTTTTGTCCTTTTATTCCTATAGGAAAGTTGCTTCACCTGCCAGAATATCCATCCTTCAAAATAAACATCTATGTTTGCCCATTTCATATCATCTGAACTAAGAGACATTTTGCTTTGAGGTCAGGAAGTTACACTTCAGAGGAGGAATACATATAGAACTTAATTGAAGCAGTATTTTCTTTCAGTCTTAACCACTCAGATACAATAATTCATCAGCCAGCCATCTCTTTTGGCAAAAAGTATATCAATTTACCTGAAATTTAAGTATTTTGATATTGTTACACCAGTCCTAACCCACTGCAATAAGTACTGCTGATCTGTCTTGACTTTTAGCAATGTATAATACCATTTGTAATTCTGTTCTTTTGTCAAAACAACAAAATAGTTGCCTACAATGTTTTATATCTTTTAGCTACCTCTATTCATTGAATGATTCGGTTGCTTTTCTTTTAAAGGCAGTACTTTTTATACATGCCAAAGAAGTGAAATACACATAATTTGTATTCAACTCATAGTATGTTCATTCATAGAATTGAAATGAACATTTTCATTGTAATTCTTATTTCCAGAATGTATGTATTTTAATTGTCATATTTAACTCATATAGTGTTCCCAAACTAGGATTTTGTACTAATATTGAAAACATAGCTACATATTTTTATATTCTCTCTTACTGAATGACATAGCTATGCAAATGCTATCATTGGAGTTCATGGCTATGAAGTATTTAAATACAGAACTACATTCTGTAAAAATGTAGTTTCTTTAGTGTGAGAGTTTTATTTTTAAATGTCAAAATCCTACCAAATCAACCAAATGTTCGTTTACCATTTTTTCAAAATTAATGTTTATGCAAATTGGCATATGTATTTTCTACTTTTAAAAGTAAAGCAACTGAAGTTGACTGAATTAATTCTACAAAAAAACCCTGTGCAAATTTTTGCCAGTCATATTAATTTACTGTGTGTTTAACCTAGGATACTGCATATATCCCAGTTTATGACAATTTATGTACACTAACAGTTGATAAGTTCATGTGGCTTCCTTTCCTACAAAGATGGTGGCTCAATAGCAAATAAATTTCAGTTTTTGAAGCAAAGTATCAAAAGAGAAAATGCCAGTGTCTAATGAATTCTCTATATGATACTGAGAGAATGATTTACTTTTCCCACTAAACAATAGCTACTTTCTCCTTTTTTTACTCTATGCAGATTGTTGGGTATATTTTGGAAGTGCGCCAGAATTGGTAAGTGTCCTTCTATAACTTCCACATCATCAGCTGTAAGTTTATAGAGTTCTACCAAACTTTTTCTTGGGCTAAAACTAGACATGGTGGATACCTCATAATACTTCATACACAGGGAAATGGAAAATACAAGAAAAAATCTTAATTCAGATATCAAATACTATGCTTTGCTGGTGTTGAGGAGATTTCAGACAAACATTTATAGTTTTATGCACACATGCATATAGTATACAATATGCTGCTCTGTAGAATTTGTACTGTTTTGGTCACTAAGGATGAATTTCCCATCTAATGAAAGGCTTGCTAACCAACTGTCTAAACATAATCATTTTACTGCCTTATGCTAAGTCCTAGAATGTTGTTTTTAGAAAGCAATAACTGTTTCACCTGTCAAATTCATGTGATCATAGCTGAGTTTTGTTCTGATTAAAGTTAAATGTGATTATCTTCTAACTTTTCATAATAAAATTTGTGGTGTTTTTGTGTTTATGTTTAGATAGTAATATACCCTTGTCTCATCCCTGTGTGTATATGACATTTAGCACAGTGCCTAGCTCATAGTAGACTCTCAAATGATTGGCAAGTGAATGAATTAAAATGTATTTTACTGATACAGTTTACCAGTGTTCCTGAATAATAGAGTATACCCTTTTTAACATCGCTGGTTCCAAAATACTTCAGAGCATTTGTACTTGTTCCACTTGGACTGAAAATGAATATTTCTTCTCCACCTTGGAATTATTTACATGACCCCCTCAAAAAAAAAGGTTGATTTTAATGTTTTCCCAATATTTAATTTGTATATAACTACTTTTTTCTTTTATAAAGTTATGAGACTTCAAAGACAAATTTTCCTATATTTGACATTTACTCTAGTTAGCCAACCTGACAACAGCCTGAATTACCCCAACGAGTCACTTTGAATAGAGAAAAATTAGGAGTCATGTCCCTTAGATAATGTGTGTTCTATTTAGAGTATTAGGTTTTATTTTGGATTCACTTCTCAGAAATGTGGAAAATTTAAAAGATGGTTCATAACAGGAAACAAAATTGATTAAAGATTGAAAACTACAAACTAAGTTCTTATAATATCTAGACATTTTTCTAAAGAATACCTGAGAATGGGTGTAATATATCTGAAGATATTATAGGTATAACCTAGTCTCAACTAAGGACTAAAAATTAATTGTGAGAGTTTCTAATTCTTTAGCATCTTCTAAGATTCATGTTGTTAGCCACTGAAATAAATAATTATGAGAGAGCAAGTTTTCTTCCCTTGAGCTTTTAGTGATAGGCAAGAACCATTAACAGGAGAACTTGTAAGCATCCTACTAAATTATATAGAAATCCTTTTAAAATCTGCTGTGATGAGATTATAAGAATCTTTAGCCAGATTTCTTGCCAGAAAATGACAGTAGTGTATAGAGGCACCTAAAACTACTTCCTTCAAGGCCCTCATTCTAATGTATTGACTACTGAAGCAGGCATCCTTTTGAGAATTCACTGTGCTTTTAACATGTTAAACTGTCCTTCCTCAGTGTTCTTTGTCATACTTTATTATCTCTTAGGGTGATAGACATGAGAATTCTTCTTTTATAGGAAGAAAATTGACTTCAGAGAGGTAAAGCACAGATAAAGCCTAGCTAAGTAGTTATCAGGACATTTAAACCCACCCCCCCCCCCCCTCCGAAGACATTTTTGATTGTCATAACTAGATGGGGGAGGAAGGTATACTGAGTATAGGTCATTGATATTGCTACATATCCTACAATGCACTGAGCAGCCCCTCGCAGAGAATTAGCCCAAAATGTCAGTAGTACCAGAGTTGAGAGGGCCCAACCTAGATTTGCAGAGATTTGTGATGCAGCCTTACCTGACATCTAGTGCCACTCAACAGCACAAAGCCTGAAATAACAGTAGAAATCTTAATCACTTGAAAAATAACAAAGGGAGAGATAAAGAGAAGAGCACCCTTGATGGCTAATGCTGATTGATAGAGAGTAGCAAATGTAAATATATGCAAATTAATGTAGTTTCAAAGCCAAGGTACCCAGAAAAAGAAACAATATTGTCAAGGACAGAGTCGAAAGAAACCCTCAAGGAAACTGCAAGGAAACTGCGAAGAGAGAACATAATGGAAGAACAAAACTGTCCTAATAGAGTCATAGTCTCTGTGTCAGTAATACTGAAAGTTCATTGGTAAAAATAAAAAGTCTGCAGTGAGGGGGCAGAGCTTTCACCTCAATAGGATGAAGTTGCTAAGTCACAAATAAAAGTTCTTTAAGGTATTAAATTAAGTATCAAGGTATTTTAAATCCATTTTATATAATAAATTAGAGAAGTCTGTACAGCTTCATTCAGTAGCCAACCCAGGTGACACTTTTCACAATGGTTACTTTGAAGTATAACTGAAAATTTAAGGCGTTTAGTTTGTAGCTTTCGTAATGATTGCCTTCAGTATCATCCATTGTTATTGTCTTAATCAGACAATAACTGAAATAATCAGAAAACTGCCTTTTCTTTTTGCTTGGTCAGTTATTGTCTTCCTTGTTCCTCTTAACATTATGAATGCCATAGGTTAAATGGTTCAGTTAAACTATGCATTCTTGCCACTGATGTGTAAGCATTAGCTTTTCATTTTGGCAAAATGGCTCAGAAAATGTTAATGCTGATATACTCCTCTCTTATCTTGACACAGAATATATCCACCAAGAAAGGATGCAGTTTTAATGGGAAAAGGCCCAGCCAAATCATCTTATCATGTTACACATCACGTTACAGCAACTGTTTCACATTCACTTAGACAGACCTAAGACCAGACGAGAAGTAACATTCTTACCCAAGTTCAACCAAAGATGTTTAGCTCTACCACATGGCAATCTCTTTTAAGAAAATTAAAAACAGGAAAATGAAACCCATATGTAAATTATAGCATTCTGAGTTGGAAGATGAGGAAGAGAAGAACTTCCTCAAAAATTAATCTCCAGCAGATGGAAAATTCAGGGCAATTTAATTTCTTCTTTTAGGTGTTTAATAAGACTATATTAGACAATGAGATTATCTAGCCCTAAATAGAGTGACTGGCTTGCTTATGAAATCCACTTGAAAACTATGTCTGAATAGTTTGGTTTTGTTTGATAATTTGAGTGTTGCCTCAAAAGAATTAACATTGTTTAAAAATGATGTCCCAAGTTATTTTTTAGTTTTAAAAGATTTTTTTTTTCCAATTGAGATAGTGGCATTTTGAAAATGCGCTGTCTCACTTTTTAGAATTTCCTTTAGCTAGAAAGCAGTCCCCTAAATGTCTCTGGATAGAAAAACACCAAATGTTTCTTTTATTTGTATGTGTGTAATATCTTCTATGAACACTGTCATTGAGCAGACACAAAGATATAAAGTTAGTAACAATATGACTGTGAGCTCTTTGAGGAAGCTCTGAAAATGACAATGACCTTGAGGATTTTAGTTGATGAGAATGGCAAAGATTGGCATTTGCCAGAGGTAGTTAACTTACCAAATGAAATGGTTTTTCACCGAAGGAACTTAGTTACTGGGAGGGAGCTGATTTTAAACACCACAGAAAAGCACAAGTGAGGGGAGCATACACAATCTCTACTACAGGACACCAGGTATATGCCATGATTATTTCTAGAAATAGCATGTCACTCCCTCTTCCTTCTTCCTTTCTTTCACACCCTCAGAGCAGCAGAAATGTCTGGTGCTTTGTGGAACTGTACAGCCACTCAATTAATGAACAAACAGGAAAAGAACAAGATGACGTTGGGATAACTCAATCACAGAATCTCTAATCTGTTTGCAAGACAGTTTCACAAGCCACCTCCATTCTGCTTCATGGGAGGGAAGCTCTCCAAATACAAACACTTTTTAAACACATGTGAGAATTGACTCCTATAAAAGTGGTTGTTTTAAGTTCTACATTCCTAACCCAAGAGCTACACTATAAATCATTTCATATGAAATCCAGGTCAGAAATAGTTTTTTCTAAAATGTTTCTTTATGAAGCATTTTATACCCTTTCTCTTTAAAGTTTTTATTTAAATTCCAGTTGACATACAGTGTAATAGTAGTTTCAGGTATAACAGTATGATGATTCAGCACTTCCATATGCCACCCAATGCTCATCACAGGTGCCCTCCTTAATCCCCATCACCTATTTCACCCATTCCCTGCTCACTTCCCCTCAACCATCAGTTCTCTGTCGATAAGTCTTTCTTGCTTTGTATTTTATGTCTGCTTTCTTACATGAAGTTTTATTGATCACTCTCGTGTTTAAATTGCGACCAATCAAGAAAAAAATATATAGCTGAAAATTGTATGTCAAATTTCTTTTCATAGGTAGAAATTTCCTTTTTTAAAGGAAAAAAAGCGATTTTTTTGGCCTTAATTGAGTTGTTTGAGATAGTTTCTCTTGAATCTCTGTCCTACATTCTGTGTTGTATTTTTTCAATATCTAGGTTTATGCAGTGGCATAGGAATGGTGCATTAAGGGTTTTCTAAACACATGAAAAGGAGGTGGTCTTAGAAATAAATCCGTGTAATTTAGCTCATTCTGTGTTGTGCTGCTTTTATGTTATATCTAGTTCTTGTTTTGGCCATCCCCCAATGTGTGGGCCTTCTAGGCAAGAACTTTATCTTGATTCTTCTATATCCCTCTCCCATAATAAGTAATAACCTTATCATATCCATGTTAACCACTCAGTGAATCAACATGAATATCTCCCTTTTTTCCAACAGGTGAACGGAAGAGTCCTTACGTTGCAGTATGCTGTATAGTGATGGCTTTCAGCATTCTCTTCATACAGTAGCTCGGAAAAATATCAGAATTTAATTGCCATCGGATTACAGTATGAAAAAAGGACTTATCTATAGAAAATAATGGAAAGAATGGTTAACCCTTTTATCTCTGAACATTGAATGAGATAAATTTCCAGCTGCTGTTGTCTATTTTTGTTATTGGACCAATGTTCTATGTAAATAGGATGTAACCATTTAATACGCAGAGTTTAATATGTCTGTAACAATCAACCTCTGTACTCTCACTACAATATTACATTCTGCAAATGTTATTCTGTTATGTCGGATACCAGTTTTTAGTGAGGTATCTCTTAAGACATAGAATAGAAAACAAAATTGGTAAATTATTCCACTTCCTTTCACTGTGATTTGGAAATGATTAATCTTTATAGAATGAGACATTTTTCTGGGCTAGCTTTTTTACTGGGGGGGAAAAAAAAGGTTTAATTTGTGTTGGTAAGGATTGCATTCATATTTAATAATGCTTGCTTTTCCTGTGGCCACACCAGACCATTAACAGAGTACATCTAAGCAAACTATATAGTGTACTACAGGCATTTCAACTATTGAAAACAAGCCTGTGTGGTTCTTAAGGTAAATGAGATGTGACTTAAGAGTACTATTGAGAAAATGTCCATATGTAACATAAAAGTTTAGAATAGATGACTGGTCCAGTAGCCTCTGAAAACTCTAGATAAGTATGGATAAATATCTTACAAATAAATTGACCAGCTGTCATTCTCTGAATAAGACTACATTCTTAGAGTGAAAAGAGCAAAATAGAACAATTCAGAATGATAATCCTGTATGTGTCTTTCTTTTTAGTGTCAGGTCTCCAGTTTTAATTGCCCCAAAATGCAAACTGAATTTTTTTTGTTTTTAAATACAGCACTTTAAATCTAGTTTACTTTTTGTGTGTCATCTTGAACTGGAATCTGCTGTGTAACTCAGTAGGCGATGGTAAACAGTTTTCAAATCTGCTTGTCTGTATACCTTGGCATAAGTGTCTTTGAGTTTTGATAATAAAGACCTTCAATAACCTTCATCAAAGCAAGAGAAACATTTGGAATATGACATAAATTTTGCAGTAGAGCAGTTAGTAAAAGGTCAGAGGTTCCTTTTTTTTTTTTAAGGTTTAACTGAAATTCTGTTAGAATTTCAAAGCTAGGGGGAACTTAAATATCTTAGCTAAAAATTGCCCATCATAGGTAGTACTAATTAGATATTATCCTTAGATATTAATTCCTTTTCTCTTTTTAAGAAAAGAAAATTATTTAGAATTATTTGAAAATGAGTCTGCCACTAGCTCTTTCTGCAGAAACCAAGTATGGAATTGAAAGCCATCTTTTTTAAAGACCACTTTAAAGTACTTGAAAAGAATTCTAGGAAACATGTAAGAAAAGCTTGTGATGCATTGCCTGCTTTTTTTGCAAAAGATAAAAGCTGCTGTAGGCTGTCTATATATTTATTTTACAATTTTGGCCTAAGTAACTGGTAAAAAGTTGTCTATTTTGCTTTAGACCAGGAATCAGGCTATGGTCATTGTGTGTAGTCTGAACTGTCTTTCTCCTGGGCTTTGCACTAGGTCAAGAATTTTCCGGGTGTCCTAAAAATAGGACTCTTATCAGCATATACATGCAGAGCATGTCACCTTTCTGAGGCTGGTTTCTGAGTGGCCATCTGTTGTCCAACTCTGCTGCAAGCGAGACTTTCCAAAAAGCTATGTCAACTGATCTTTTTATGTGCTAACACAAATCCAAATCCAATATGAGTGGTATGAATAAAGGGAAGAATATTCTAGATAATCTGTTCTAAGACAGTTCTGAAATTTGGACATTTCGGAGGAGGTAGGTGGAAAGTGGAGGAAGAAATAATTTCTTTGAAAAATGTGTGGTAGCATATAAAACTTGGTGCTGTGTGTATATGCTTAACAGAGTGGGAGGCAGCTCATTTCTGACCCCAGACATTGTGACTCTTTGGGAGGTTAGGGACATACAGGATTCTGTAAAGAAAAGCAATTAGCACTTTCCTTAATGTATTTTTTTCAAAGAGTTACCACAATCCTGTTCTCTAGCCCAAAGGGCAATGTAGGTAGTTTTAGGTCCACTTAGTATTCAGATATTCCCATTGTGGTCTTGGTGGGGTGGTCGGATGCAGAAGAGGATTAAGGATCAGTTTTGCATCAGGTGGCTGCCTCTGTCACGTGGTCTTACTACAGAGCTGGATGGGATGGTGGGCACTTAAGTCCATGTGTTGCAAGGCTTGAATACTCTCCCTAACCTACTTCCTGGCTCTAGAATCTTGATTCCATCTCTCGTGGAAACTGTTCTGTGCTGATACTAAGTTCCTGATTGGCCTCAGTTATGCCATGTCAGGAGGACTTCGTTCCAAGCAGTCTTAAAAGATGGCCAATTAAAAGGACACTTAGTCAACTGAATTCCCTCTGTGACTTAAAAAAATTTGGATTCAAGTCCAGTGTCCTGTTAATGTCCACTGTGCCAGGCACTCTCCATGTTCAAATTAAATAATTAGCCCTTTCACACTGGGGATAATAGCAATACATAATTTGTAACAGATTCCTTTATCGTGAATAGGCACATTAGTTTTATCTTAGGACAGAGGTCAGAATGAAGTGACTTCTCCAGGTATACAAAGTGAGAAACGAACAGGTCTCTGCCTAGTTTTCTGGGAAAAACCTAGCACTTGTAAATAGAATGTATCACCATTCTTTCAAGAAGCATTTATGGAGTGCATACAGTACATTATCACTGAAGACAGAAAAACCAGTACACAATTTCTCCCTTCTGATAGTTCCTAATGCAGTGGATGGGAAAGATTATTTATACAAAAGTGCAATGTGATAGCATTTATAACAGATAATGCCAGGATTCTAGGAGAAAATAAGGGTGACACCGTAGAGGTAAGAATTTCCTTCCCGAGAAGCAGTGCTTACACTGAATGAAGAGCAGTATGCAAAAGCACCAGTGGTATATTTATGGACTCTAAGTCCCTAGCTTGTTGTGCCACATGAGGCGTATTAAGACATAAGCCTAAAAAGGTGGACAGAGGTTAGATCCTAGGGGGTCTTCTATTTTTTTTCTCACTTCTGTCTGTTACCTACCTCAAAATTAGTTACATGTATTTTCCCTCCTACCTGACAAAAAACCTTCAAAAAAAAAAAAGTTCTTCCTTTGGTGTATGTGTAAACAAGGTTAAATACATCCATGCCAGCCTTAATTTGGACCAGGAATACAATACTATACTCTCCAGAGACTCTCCTGCATAGTATATAAAGCCAAGGTAACACTAGTCAGGTCAAATAATTTTAGGAACTCTTATTGGCTCATACTCCATCGATGCCCAAAGCAGCCGTGATTCTAAGAAGCAGAAGTGGTTTCACCGTCTACATTTCCCAGGTGCACAGAAAAGATTTCTAATAAGCAAGAACTTGTACTCTTTTCGAAGCCTTTGGGGAACTTCCTGGACCATAGGAAGCTGCAAAGAATGGAAGATTCTTAGGGACCACTTTTCACACATATCCGGTAAAGGGTAGATGTTCAAAATATAAGCAACTGAGTAATATCAGCATTGTTTATACAGCCTTGTTAGTCTCAATCAGCAAGTTACAACTAGCTTCATAATAATGTCATTTAGCTTCATAATAATGTCATTTATACACTGCCTTCCATGATTTCTTTTACTTTACCCTAAAGTAATCCCAAAATAATCTGAAACGCAGCTCCAATATCAGGAAAAAGGGGGGAGGTGGAAATAATACTTCCTGTGATTTTAAGAGAACAGAATCATCCTACTCTGGTTAGTGAATATGTCTGTGGTATGTAATAAAAATCAAAATGAACTCTCAGCCTCCCAATTTTGTCTTACTGTCAGATGGGTGAGAACAGTTTCTTTAGAGGTTAAATGATTGAAATTGGCACCTTCTGAGTGAGATGGGAATAGAGAAATGTTTCTGTTCATTTTACCTGCATTTTAATTAATGGCTGGTCAAGATTCTTTTGGAGAAGTTTTTATGTTTTTTTGCATCTTAAAGCCGTTCTATTGCTGTTTCTCTGAGTGAACTTTCAAGAGCCTAAATTACTCTCTTTAGATATGAAGTCATTAACTCCCCCCAGATATGGGAGAAATTGGATTCTGAATGAGAGTGACAGATTGTTGACAATTACTTTCAACTTTGTCCTCCACTATGAGCCTTCAGATACCCAAACATTTGGTCCAAAATCTACCTGTGAGCAATGTCCATCAGAGTCAATTATTCAGCCAATTTATACCATTTATTGAGAAATACAAAAAAGCTTATATGTACTATGTGCCTTGCTTCGCGTGGCATGGACTTTCTGTTATCTTCCCAGCACCGAATTCACACAGATAAAACTTTTATTATACCTATAACTAGAAAGGATTTGCTTAACCAAATGAATTGGTGCAACTATATTTTTTAGTTGAACTTTTAACTCAACAAGCATTTAGATAGGAATAGAAAAACAGTATCTTAAGTTAGTTCCAACAATATATATTAACCTCCCTCACTGCTTAATCACAACTACCAGTTGATCTGAGACTTTATAGAGAAAAATCACTAAATTTCTGATTTCTAACTCAGGACAAAACTATTCACAATGGCTTTGAGACCATTGAATTTAACAATGGGAAAGCAAAATATGTTTTCAATTCAGAGGGTTTGTCTTAATATCCTTAACCATAACAGATTTATTGGGGGGGAGCATAAATATTGGGAATAAGGGTAAATCACATACATTATGTGGAGGATGAGACCACTTGAGAACTGCAAAATACCCAGACACCACTACTGGTTGAGCTTTATTTGATATGGGAAGTAACCTACGAGCAAATGCATAGTGACTGAAGGTTTGTAGCCAAATTGCCAAAACATGTAATTTATGAGTCACTTCAACACTTTTGATCAAGTAGTACGTCTAGACTAAATGTTGGAAAAAATGTGCAAGGATACTGTTTAAAAAGAAATAAGAAATCATTATGGCATGAAGGATTTCAAGAAGGCCAGCATTGAAGAAGAATTATTTCCAGTATTGAAGTGTTAAAGAAAAGTGACCTGCAGGCTCAGGGTAACACTAAAAATATTTGACCTTGGAAATTGAAAATTATAAAGATAGAATAATCTCAATAATATTTCATTTAGATTCCTAAAAAACACAAGATAGCATTTTTCTTTTGATATTATTTAATAAAGTTGGCTTGCTTTTTTAATCAATGTGTTATTCACAAATTGAACCTTTATTAAATCTTGAAAACTAATGAGAGTTCTTTGACTTATATAAAATAATGTTTAAGAAGTCTGCAATATGAAATTAAGAGAGCTATAGAACACAATATAGGGTCACATTCTTAGCCCTAAGTGAATCAAGGCCAAAAAACATACAGTGACTTAATTCTAAACCCACAATGTAAAATTGCATCCGTACTACTGGCAGTTCCAATACTAGTTGAAGTATTAACTATCACAAGCATCTTTTCAAAGAAGTGTAATTGAATCTGTTAACACTTAGAAATTGGATGTAGGAACTACTGAGATGGTTCCTGAATCCCTAGGCAGTGAGTTCAACCTTGCATGAAGAAAAGAAATAGGGGTGGAACTCAGGATGATCTGTATGTCCCCAAGGAATAGAAAATTAATCCCTCTGACATTCCTACCCTACAAAGTAAGGTCTTCCATATCGCCCTTTCTATTCCTAAAACAGTTCTTGGAGAACTGGCTGTGTGCCAGCCACAGTGCTAGGGTCAGGGTTATCCAGTGTGGAACAAGACAGATACATCTATCATGGAACCTAGATTGTAATGAAGACCAGCTAACCAAAAAATTAATTACATAAGCAAACAATCTCTAGTAAGGACTCTGAGGAAAACAAAGGATGATTTAGATGGAGTGGTCAGAGAAGACCAGTCCATGGAGTCAATGGGAAAGAACTTTGAAGATTGAAGTGGTGAAGAAACTGATAGGACACTAGAATGAGGAATATTACTGAGACAAAGAATGGTGTAAATTGGCTACAAAAACAGACCAAATCATGCAGTTCTGTGAACCCCAGAAAAGGCCAGCCAACTCATACAAAGGGTCTGACCTTACACAATTGGAGCAGGTATAGTAGTTTAGTCCCTGTAAGGCTACTGTATTTGTGATATTAGAACTGAAAACCCACAGGGCAGATAGTCAAGAAGGGAAGGCTAGAAGCTTTAGGATGGGCTGAAACTCATGTCAGTTGTTACTCTGATCTTGGTGCTGTGGATATCCTGCAGAAAGAAGCCAGTGACCTTCATCTTGGAACTAAAAAATACACATCTGGCACAGGAGTCAGAGAAGCTGAAGGAAAAGGTAAGAGTAGCTGTAGACCCAGCTGTGACTTCATGCTAACAAGTTAATCAGCACATCTGTTACAACATGTATGAGCTAATAAAATGGCTACTGCTTTGCCTCTGCCCTCCTCATTTCAACAAGACTCTCCCATGGTCCATTCTAACCGGAACCTTAAAGGGAAAGGAATTCTAGGAGATGTAGGTCAGCCTAACCAAGCTGACACATCACTAGGTCATCGTGCCCCCTAAGACCCTTCCACCTGGATCTCTTCCCAGCAACTCGCAACTTCATATGACAAACAAAGCTTTGTCTTCCCTTCTCAACCTCCTCCTTCTTCTCTGGGTTTCCCTAATTTTGTAAATAGTACAACTTTTCTTCTATGACCAAGACTTTCTAATCCCCCAAACCCTTTTTTTTTTCCTCTCTAATCCCCATTTTGCTCCTACCAATGTGTAACTTAGTTCTATCGTTTTTACCTCTGCAGTACTTACCCCAGGTGTATGAGTTCAAACTCACCAGGTGATTATACAAATCCCACACACAGATTTCACCTTTAGTTTGCTATCAGTCCCATTTTGGAACCCCAGAAGTACAGCAAGGGCAGCTCTCGCCCCCAAAGACATGTACTAGCAAATGAGTTATGGTGGAGGACTAGCATGCTGTTATCATTATTTAAACCAAGAAAAACATACTGTAGACAAGATGAAAGATCTAATAAAAATGTGTTCTTATTCCTGATTCTAAAACTTTAACAGCTGGGCTTTCCCATGTGGAATAATGTTACATAAATAACTCAGCCAGGAAGCAGAGGGGCTGTGAAGAAGTCCAGCAAAATGACAGATGATCTTAGACACCCTGAATATCACACCCAATGGAGTTACAAGGAAATAAGTGGTCATTGGAAGGTACTGGTGAGCTGATGCTGGTATGGTCAACCGACTTTACAAAACCTGAGTTGTGTATCACTAATTCTACAGAAGTTTCCTTTCTACTTAAGCATATCAACACTCTCTAATCTATTCCATAGGGACTTTTTCTGCTCCGTCCAAATTTCTCATCCTTTAATCAGTCGTGAAAATCTACAGAAATTGGCTCTCAGAAAATAAAGTTGTTGAGATTGAAGACAAACACACTCAATTCTTATGTTTAGTTTCCTTTTAAAGAGGACAAAGATCATCAAAGACATCCTATGGATTATTCTTGTCCACATAATGTAGGTATGGGTCATGTTACATTTCCTACTCCCACTTTTTCCTTCCACTCAAATATATATAGTTGCAGTTATGGCACAAATGGCAAAAGGCCTTTTGAGAAAATATGAGTGAGGAATAGAACTCCAGCCTCAGAAATTTTGTGCTCTTCCGCCTTTCCATTTACCTCATGGGAAAGTGGTGGGAGTATGATAGATACAGAAATTTGGGGCAAGTCTCATTTCCCTTGGGTTTGGGTTAGAAGATTCCTGAAAGCCTTTCCAGCTCTAAAAACAGATGACTGTCCTGTGTTTATAGTACAGCGAACGTATTCTTCACTGGCCCCTACTTCTGTTTCTCAGTAGTTGTTTAAACATCGACAAAGAGCTTTTAGAGAATGAAAATTCACTTGTTTGGGTTTTTTTTTGTTTTGTTTTTTGGGTTTGTTGGTTGGTTGGTTGGTTGGTTTAAAGGTGTGTTTTTGGAAATCCCACTGTGGTTGGAATTTCTACTTTGTGAAGTGTACCCAGGACTTCACCTTGCCAGAAATTACGTGAGGGCTCACTTCAGTCTTTTTGAAGAGTTACAGGAAACACTGTGTGATAACAAGAGGGCTTACTTCAGTAGGAGACATTCAGGGGGCATGTGCTGGTTACTCCTTTCTTTCCCCAATCCTGAGATTAACCTTATCTATGAATATCAGCAAGAATCAACTCACCCACTGGCTACACCATGCACACGGAGATATCCACATCAATCTGCGGGGGAAAAAAAGGAGAAAAAATAGAAAATTACTTCTAGGCTTTTAATTGCTTGTCATTTCCCCCTATTCTCTGCTCTGCATAAGTTTTTACTCATTATGATCCAAGGCAATATGCTAATGTAGCTGCCCCTCACCTCTAATCACGCTAGTACACTATGAGTCACTAAGCAAGAGATGCTTCTCTTTTCCACTATTTTTATCCTTCCTTCTAAGAGGATGTTGACCTCCAAATGACAAGCCCTGTGCTTAAGAAATGGTATAATGAACCCGTTCAGAATCATATGGGAGACAGAATTCCATAGCACTTTTCGTCTCGTATCTAGATAATTAAAAATGGTTTTTTTCTCATTACAAAATTTAAATCTTTGAATTAAAGAAAATTTAGAACATTCAAATACACAAGAAATAAATTTTTCCAGTAATCTTACCAATCCAAAACAACGATTGTTAATGATTCATGTAAAGATACTGATGTAAAGATAAAACATACATAATTATTTTTACAAAGTGGGATAAAATAGTACACACTATTTTACAGCCTCCAATTTAACATGAACATATTTACACAAATTATAGATTTTTGCAATACCATTTTGTAATAATTGGAGAGTATCCCACTATAGAATACAACATAATTTATTTAACCAATAGCCTGTTATTGCACAACTATTTTGTTTTCTCTTCAGGAACGATATATTTAAAGGACAGCACAGCACAAGTCACATCAGTGTCCTCTAAGATTACATTTTTTTAAGTGAAATGGATATCCCAAGTTTCGACTTAGCCTGCACAAGTCTTTTGTTTAGGATACGAAGCATATGTAGGCACAAGAGTTGACTGCTCACTGCTGATTATTTCAGGGGTACTTGGAAATTTCTCTCCACTCCGCCTCTACTTGCAAACTGAAATCATACCCTTAAAAAAGCTTCACATTCGAATTTTATCAACTTTTAAGAGAGTCGGGCACAGGGCATTTGAAGTCATTCCCTCCCGGCCACCAAGAGTCTTCAATTAAGTACCTGTGTCTATTGGGTGGGGGAACAGTGCTGAAGTACCACATTTGAATCCAGTTCTATTAAACATTGCAAGACACTGAGCAAAATAGGGACCTTCCCCAGGCTGGCCAAAAGAAATGAAGCATCTGAGAGAATAATAGCAGGCACAGGAACTTGAAAAGTGAGCTGAGGCCGTGGGCATGTTATAGAACAATCCAATTTAGCAAAGCACCTCTGTGCAACAGCCTGATGTCATGAGGCCATCTAGCCTACTGACACACTTGCTTCTACAGGTTTTCTGCCATTCAGGGTGCACTGGGGCTATAGCTTCATTTTAATAATAGAAGTAGTGGGAGAGAAATTTACAGAAAATTTTTGTAGAATTCATTTATTTGTTTATTCTACAAAATGAAATGTTTATACAGCCATTAAATGTATATTGAGTATATTTTTGACATGAAAGGATGCACACAACATATCAAGTGGTGAAACCATGTTACGCTTTATAAAATGTGATTCATTGGTATAAAAATCCTGTACTTGTGTGCACACACACACACATTTATAAATACCAGCTATAAAAAATGCATACCAACATGATAATAACGGCTTTCTCTAGGAGGTGGGAATACAATGGTTTTTCTTCCCTTTTATTTTTTTAAATTTGGATTTTTATGGTGAACACCTATGATAAAATAAATGCTAAGTATAGACATTTGAATTTCATGCTCTACTTTTCCTTCATGCTTGTTATTTTCAGACGATCAGACTCTTGATGCAACTTGCTTTATTGATTTTTTTCCTCTTTGTTTCATTCCCTTGAGAATATGAAAGGTCTTTGTCGTTTTATCTCTGAATCCAATTCTCTATCTCCCCATTCTCCCACTTGCTTCCTCAAACTAGATGTTTCATATGAACTTAAAGTATTTAAGGTTGGTCACTCTTATTTGCCTTTGGAAAGCCAGAATGTGAACAGTATTTAGTAAACTTTCATCTATCATGTAAATTCTTAATTCTTTGAAGAAGCACAAATGGACTGATTTACCTCCTAATGCCCTGACTTCAACATTTTTAACCATCAAGAAAGTAAATAATTTAAATTTAGAACTGACAAAAAACAGACTCCATTATCTCTAACATATATGCATTAAGAACAGTCTGTCAAGGGTTTTGTGTAAAGGCTAAAGATAATAAACTTAAAATGTATATATTAGTCAGTGAACATTTTACATATACATTAGAGTCAGTGTGATCCAAGTTCCAGAATTAAATGTCTTGGGTTGAATATAAAACTAACGCCAAGTAAATAGTTTATTTTCTGCGTGACAAAACTCAATTCTCTTCTACCTTAAATGAAATGAAATGCATCTATCTGAGATTACACAAGGACATCATCTTCTTAAATATTCCTTATTCTCTGGTTTATGACAATAATGGCAAACATATATCCATTCACTTTACATACCTTATAATATACTGGAGAATTTGGTATCTATTCCACTATTCAGTTATGTATACTTTGAGGCTTTAGAAAAAATGAAGTATTTGACAAGGCTTAGAAAAAAAAAATTAAAAACACCGTGCATGAATGATTTTGTAGTTGTATATGGCTTGAACATTTAATTTTTTTTTTTTCTGTAATAAAACCAGGTTAATGAATGGACAATGTGTTGAAGAAGACTATTACATAGGAGTTGTGACTAGGAACTCCTCACTAGGAGTTCTTATCATATCAAAATGATGTCTAAGTTTTAACAATTAGATAAGGAATAGACGTGTCAAGTGTCCATGAGGCATAATTCATTAGTTTTAGAATTGTGGATGGATGGAACTCACTGAGTGAAAAACTTTGATCCTTTTGAAAGACTTCAACATTTTGATCCTTTTGAAAGACAGCCTACTGACCAACCCCATTACTCATGTGCTCTGTGAGGAAGTAGGAACTGTTGAACATTCTCAAAGGCATAAAATAAAAATCCTGCCTCACACTGTACAGAGAGTCTCCCCTACACCATGCCACCAGAATTGTGGACTCAGGGACTAATGTCCCTGCTTCCTCCACTGCTGGCCCATTTCACTCTGCTTTTCCAAATCTTTCATTTCCATGAAACATAAGGGCTGATCAGACAGAGTTCTTATTTGCAAATAACACTGACTCAGACAAAATTAAGCAGAAAATAAATTTATTGGAAGGATATTTGTTATCTCAAAAGGATATTAGTTATCTAATGGAATAACCCAGAAAGCTGGTACACCAGGGAAGAAAATGAAACAAGAACATAGGGCAGCTGGGGAGCTGAAACCTCAGCCAAACTGATGCCACTGCTGAACGCTGTGCCTTGTCATTAGCCCTCTGTCATATGTTCCTAAATGTGGTATCTCTATAGGCAATATAAACTCTTCACTTTCTCTGCTCCCATGCAACATGTTCTACAAGTTCAAAATCCCCAGATTAAATGTACTGGTCAACTGCTACCACAGTGGAGCTGCATAGCAAAACTACTCCAAAATTCAATGACTTAAAATAACGATTTTTATTTGTATGTGGATCAGCTGAGGGTTAACTGATCTAAGCTGTGCTTGGCTCCGCTTGGCTCTGCTTAGCTCCGCTTGGCTCCAAACTTCAGGTTGGGTTCTTTGTGAACTCCTTAGCTCCTATTCTTATTGGATCAATGGGCTGCCTGACATTTCTTCTCATGGTAATGGCAGAAGTTCAAGATAGCAAGCCAAAATGTATAAATACATTTCAAACCTCTGCAACATCAAATCTACCTACACTCCACTGGCAAATACAAATTATATGGCAAGCCCAAAGCCAAGAGGCCAGTGCAAAACATTCCACCTCCAATGAGAAAAGTGTCAAGTCATATAGCAAAAGTCATTGAAACAGACTGTGATGAAGAATTGGGGCTAATGTATTAATTTATTCTAGTGATAATTCCTATTGGTCAAGTTCAAGACTTGTGATAGTGTCCTCACTGCCAAGGGGATGAATAGATCAAGAATCTGATCCTTTCTACTCCTATAGGGAAGAAAGGATTCTACTGTAAGTGTTCAAATGCTGAGCAGACATCAAATCACCAAACACACATCAAAAGTGCCCAATCATGCTTTCCCATTCCCTTCAATAAAGTTCCAAGAGATAATAAAGAAGTGGCATACCTGGGAAGTGGAAATTAAGAATAGGAATTTGGAGACTTAGGCTACATAGCAAGAAAAGAGGAGGAAACATCATTTTTCCCAAATAATGGCAATGAAATGATCACACTTGTAAGACCTTTGCTCTGGCTCTACACAGAACCCTGAGTCAATATGCTATTCTCTCATCCTCAGACCCCAAAAGATATGCTGGAATCAAATATATGTGAAATGGAAAGAAAGGGACGCTTATATGTATGAAGATGTTCAATCCCCTGTGCACTCACACCCCATAAGCAGGAGTTTAAACTCCTTTAAACCAGAACAAAAGAAACAGAGAAATCTGCCAAACACCACTTTTTTTTCTCTTGAGAATTTTAACAACCATTACCCTGGCACCTCTGTATTCCTAAAAACAGAAATTTGGGGCAAATCTGCCTCTAGTAGATTCTACCTCTATCTCTACTCCTTTAATCTTCCTAAATGTGACATTAGGCATAGATATGCGTTGGGCCAGAAAGTCCAGAATTTAACATGAGTGGCATGACTCGATGATGATGAGAATGTGGAGGCAAAAAAGTGAGCTGGTCCACGGGTAACTACTTACTCCATATTCTCCAGATGGGCATGGCTGGGTTGGTGCGGAGCTAATACATGGGGCTGTGCACCAGGAAAGCGACCTCACCCCCTGTTACTCTTCCTTTTTATAAGTCAGGTATGAAAGCAACAATGGTTAGGAGGAATAAATGTTTTGGACTCAGGTGTCAAGCAAAATAAGCCATTACTTGTTTAGGGCAATAATAGGAGTTACCAGCTGCCTCAGCACCTGAAGACTTTAGGGATCCAAGTTCCCATGGGAAACTGAGTTCAGCTTTATCTCCTCCCTCCACCACTGGAATGGGTCCACCTCGCTTATTGCTGGACAGAGTTCCAGGGTCATTCACTGGAAAATCTTAACAGGCTTAATAATGGGCCAGTTATTATATTGCTACTGGTATGGCAGAAGGGATTCAGGGGTAGGTCAGTTTTGTAAATAAGCAGCAGTTGCAACTCTTATTGGTGATCATACGTTATACTGATTTCTCTAGATAAGAAACAGGCTCCAACACGACCTGCTTGAAAGTCACTGAGTATCTATCATTAACAGCACCAGTCCCTAAAGAACATCTTAAACAGCTCCTATCTTCCTGCCAGTTCAGTAAATATAAGGTACTGAACATCAAGGTGCTGTGGCATCTGGTACAGCCTGATCATCAAAATGCAGATGTACACTTAGTACTGAATTTTCCCTTAGCAAAAAAAAATATATATATACATATATATATGTATATATATACACACACACACACACACACACACATATATATATATATATATATATATATATATATATATATTAGTCTGTTTGAATTCAACAAAAAATAGACTTCTTCCTTCTGTGAAACTTAGATTCTTGCCCTCAACTCTGGCCCTTTCACAGAGATCATGTGTGTTTGAGTGATGTGGAGTTGGCACGTGTTTCCTGAACAGGATCCTTTTGGAGTGCCAACCCAATTTAACTTTCCTGCTTTCCTGAAAACAGCCCTGCATGGGGCTGATTCTTCTGGGTATGGGTGACACCTGGCCAATGTAGACAATCATATTCTTTCCCCCAGGTATTTAAAATTTGGTTCGGAGAGATAGTGATACTTGAAGTAAGAGGAGTTAAGGTGCATTAATGGTAGCATTCTGATGAGATGCTCATGAAAACCCTCAGAAGCTTTCTAGTAACTTTGCTACTCCTTTCTTTCCTTTTTCTTTTTCTTTTTCTTATTTTGCTTAAGTTAGCTAAATTTTGTTTCTGTTATTTGAAACGAAAGTAACTATTCCAAACACACTCCTTCTGGAGGGCAAACCAGGGTTCAAGGACATGCAAGCTATCTAGAGAACATCATAGACAGAATTGTTTCCCACTGGAGAATCTCAGAAGGGCTCACTGTCAAGCACCCCTCCTAATAACATCCTCCAGAACAGGTGGCCGGCTGAATGCTTCATATCTTCTATCTAGGACAGGGACTAGATGAAGTTGGGCAACAGCTAAGCGATGCTTTGAAACCCTGGAAAACTCCACAAGACATGACTGAAGTGCCATCTAATTTACTTATGACTCTAGTTATAATTATGCTTATTTGCCAAGCACTTCCAGTGTATTCAAGTCTTTTAATAAGGAGAGAGTTCTTGGAAGATTCTTTCAAAGGATCTAGATGTTTCTATATAAGTGATAGGTCATCTTTCTAAAATGAGATGCAGTATACAAAAGGAAATCAAAGGATGCTTATAATTCCTGCCAGCTTGCCTTGACAATCTATCCACTCCCTGAAACAGCCTTTTGATATAACAGACTGGCAGAAACCATTTTATTCTGCCACAGCAAAGATTCATTAAATTAATGGTAATTAAGATCATAACAATAACTTAATTACTTGTTTTTTTATTCCTTACTCCTGGGTGTAACACCTAATTGGAATGTGTCTCCTCAGAGAAAAGAGGAAGGAAGAAAAATTTATGAAGCTTTTTGATGACTGCTTAAATCAAATAATTTTATAAGACCCTTCATTACAGTTAACATTTGAGTACTTATAGTGCCAGGCACTGTGCTGGGGACTTTCAATGCACTTTCCTAGTCTTGGAAACCACCCAAAGAGAGAGGTGCTCTTATTATCACATTTACAGATTAAAAAAAAAAAAAAAAATGAAGCATAGAGAGTTTTTAGTAACTTACCTATGGCCACACAGTGGATGAATTTAGCAGTTTGGGTTGGAACTCATGTTTCCTGCACATCAGACCTGTGTTTGGGAGTCTAATTCCAGCCTCCAGATCACTACTTCCAGTTATTTTCAAACTGTGGTCCTCAAAACATAATTTTTAAAGTTTCCTTGAAGTCACAGGAGGAAGGAAACGGTGAGCACGCTGGGATCCTGTTAGGATAGCAATTCTTTGGATTCTGCATAAGACTTCATTTGAGGAAAGGGGTTCAGTCAGAAAATATTTAAAAACCACTAATTTAATCCATCCCCTCATTTGAGCTGAGGGACCAGACTATTTCAGAGATGTAGTTAATAAGTTGTCAATCTGAAACAAGAATATGAGCATCCTGATTCTTCTCTATTTTTCTCTTCCATTGAGTTAATTCCAGATTTCACTAACTCCATTTGTTAAGATGACTTCACGTTCAAGAGAAACATTACTTTTTAATCTTTTCATCAGTAAAAGGGAACATCCTGACTCAAATAAATGAATAGTCCTGAGCAATCCAATAGATTCAGGTATGGCTTTATCTAGAGGTGTGATCTAGAACTGTGACTAGAACCCTAATTGTGTATTCATAGTTTTCTCAGCTCGGCCCTTCGTATTTTTCCCTTTGTCTCAACCTTATTTCTTTCATCATAGCAATAATGCCTGCAGCCATTCCAGAATTTGCTCCCTCAGCATACAGTACACAGCAAAAGAAAAGGTCCCTTTCTTAGCTGCTGATGAAAAACAGGTAAACTCCTTTTCCATAATTTTCCAGCAAAAAATCCCTTCACATTTCATTGGCCTGAACAAGGTCTTGTTCTTATTCCTCAACCAATGACTGTCACCACAGAAAATCAGATGCTCTGATTAACCTAACCAACCCAAACCACGGGGCCACTACCAGTGGAGGAAAATAAGGTCTCCAAAGGAAAACAGTGGACACTGGCCGGAAGAAGGACATTGATGCTGAAGAGACAACTACCAGAGCATATGCTCTAAGAGAGGTTGAAGCTAAAGCTTAAAAGCCAGAATAACAGGAACAGCACTTTCTAGGAGTGACAGTCACAAGCAGGTTGGCTCACTAGTAATTCTGACAAGCTCCTATTAAGACTCCTACTGACAGTGAATAAACCACTAGGCTCAGGCTGAGCCAGGCAGGAAGATAGATGACCATGCCTCAATCTGGGCAGGTGAGAATCACCTGAGTCTCCATAGAATAGGAATTGACAAACTATGACCCACAGCCTGTTTCTACATGACCCACAAGTTAAGAATGGTTTTTATATGTTTTAATGGTTAAAACATACTAAAAATACTTAATGATGTGAAAATTATATAAAATTCAGATATTGGTGCATATAAATAGACTTTGACCAAAACACAGCCATGCTCATGTGTCTACATATTGTCCAGGGCTGCCTTTGAAATATTCCCTATGTGATGCTTCATGGAAAAAGTTTGCCAACCTTGATTTAGGACATCGGTGCTCAAAGTATGATCCCTGACTAGCAGCATCATTACCATCTGAAAACATGTTAGAAATGCTATCTTGGGCCCACCCCAGACTTTTGAATCAGAAACTCTGGGAACGGAGTCCAGTAATCTGTGTCTTTTTCAAGCCATTGAGGTGACGCTGATGCAGGCAAAAGTTTGAGAACCACAAGCACAGAAGAATGTTAAGATGAAAAAGGTCTGGGCACCTGGGTGGCGCAGTTGGTTAAGCGTCCGACTTCAGCCAGGTCACAATCTTGGGGTCCGTGAGTTCGAGCCCCGCGTCAGGGTCTGGGCTGATGGCTCGGAGCCTGGAGCCTGTTTCCGATTCTGTGTCTCCCTCTCTCTCTGCCCCTCCCCCGTTCATGCTCTGTCTCTCTCTGTCCCAAAATAAATAAATTAAAAAAAAAACAAATAAATAAAATTAAAAAAAAAAAAAGATGAAAAAGGTCTGAAGCTGCAACCCCAAGAAGAGGGCCAGTGTAGAGAATTTTCTGACACCAGAGCTGAAGTCATAGAGCTTAGTAATGATAAAAATAACAATACTAACAATTGTAATGTTTATGGCAAACAAAGTGTGTCAGACATTTTGTTTTACGTTGACAATCTTATTAAAACCCCACCAGAAGTGTAGGAAGGAGTTACTATTATTATGCCCATTATGTAGTAAATAAATTGAAGTTCATGGGACTGACTAGTGTTAGTAAGTGGTGGCTCCTGGCTGAGACCTAGATGGTTTGACACCAGGGTCAGACCTCTTCATGTCATAGACCTCTGAGTTATGTAAGCTAGATAAACGGAAATGTTACTGAAAAAAGAAAGTGACACATGAATACCATCAGTTTTGAAATCAATTTTATACGTTTATATGAAGTAAGATGCACTTATAACTCCCATTTTCTTCGGGCTGGGGAACTAGTTTCAACTAAACTAGACATGTAGCCTTTCTTGAGTAGATTTGGAGGAAAGTCTACCACCATTTGTGGTCTCCTACTAAAATCTATTTCTTTTCCTCCTACATTTTACATAAATTTGAAAAGGAAGATTTTTCCTCTTCATTTGACTGGGCGTCGCTGACTTTTGCTTTATTATTTAGATTACAATTACTTAATGCTTTTGTTGTTTTCCACATGAATGTTAGAATAGTATACTTTTGTCTACTTTTTCATGGCATAACAAGTTTTAGTTTCTTTTTCTGGTCAGGAAGGCTGAGCAGGAAGGGGAGAGGGAGGTGGGGGAAGATGAGAAGTAAACCAACACCAGGAGAAATAGAAGTGGAAAAACAAAGCTAAAAAAAAAAAGATTCTTGGTACTGTAGGATGTCAAGTCTAGGCAAAGGACACCTAAGAGCAGTGATCTGACCTTTTTTATATTAGAAAAACAAGACCATGTTGAGATGTGAGAGACACTTGAAAGGTACAATTTGAATTTTGAACAATGTTTTCCATATGGTGCACGTGTCATCAATAATCTTTACAGGTTCGGTTGACTCTTCAATGAAATTCACATTTCCGGTTTCAGTTTATAAAAAGTAGGGATTATATAGCTCTGCACACTTTGAAAATGCACTGAAAAATATATAAAAACTAATTTTTGAGTATATTTTACATGTGGAATAGTCAATAAAACCCAGGTTTGATTTCTGAAGAATGAAAATGTTCATGTTGATCTATATGGCTATAATAAAGCAATTGACCTAAGAGACCAAGGGCTAATTAGAGAAAATTTTGCTTTGTGTTGCAAAGTTTCAGACTCTGTCCATTAAATACACCACATGTGGACAATGTCACATAATACTAGTTGACTGTAGGCAGACTGATCATCAATTGATGGATTAACCTAGAACATTAGAAAAAATACGGCCTTATTACATAGCAAGTTCTTGAAGAGATGGAGATGAACTATATTAATAATTTTTACATTTCCTTGGATCATCAATCTCTTAGGAAAACTGATAAAACCTAAGAATTCTCTTCCTATAAGTATGTGCATACCTATAAACAATTATGCTTATTAATTCCTAACCTAGGTTTTGAACCCTAGGTTACAAATTTCCAAACAGTATGTGTTTTGGGGTTTCTTTTGATCCAAAAGATCTGAGATGATATGATTCCATTGTTTAAATCATCTGAATTAATATCACTTAGAATCAGCTGATGGTTTTCACATAGCTCACAGAACTCTGGGGAACCAGGATATGGGTGATCTTGGTGGAAAGCCACTGAAATCCACTTTTCTACAGACTGAACACTGATCATTTGCAGGCTATTTTGAATTTTTAACTAATAACAACTTGTATTTTTTTTAGTTTCTTAAGCAAGGTACGTTAGTTAAAAGTAATGAATTAACTGACCTTGGCTTTCATGTGCTAGCGTAATGCTTAATTTCTGACTAGCTTCAGAAGATGCCTTGTAGAAACTTTATCGGTCCTATCTACAGTCCACAGAGACACGGAGTCCTTTAAAGTTATCAAATATAAATCCCTTTTGTGCTGTGCCATAGGCAAAGTTGTCTCATCAAATTCACTTCCCATTGAGGGGAAAAGACAATAAACAAAGTGACAACGATATTCAAGGGAATTTGGTTTAATTCAAGATGAATGGCGTCCGGGCACTTACTTGTGCTAATTGCCTGGTACTAGAACTACGGTTCTAGTCCTTTGGTTTCTGAAGGATCTGATCTTGGGGGGGTGAGGGGGGGGTTTGTTTTATCTTTTATTTTGTTGCTGCTTAGTCTTCGTTTTCCACGAGGGGTTTCCCTTACAGAAATACTCTGAAAGTACAAAAACAAAACAAAACAAAAAGATAGCAGGGAAGTATAAAGCCCATAGGGGAAATAAACAGTACAATTATATATGACACTAAAATAAATGAAGGCTTACCTTCTTCCAACCCTGCTTCCTCCTAATGACTGTGATAACTGAAGTGTTGGGTTTTATTAAATAGAGCAGCAGTGAACTCTCTGGAGATGAAAGCAGCTAGTGAAATTCATACCTGCTGAAACAGAAGGAGTCTCCTCCCTTTTGTAGCTGACAGATCCGTAATGAGCACATTTTGTAGCTGGAGAGAAAGAAAAGAAGATGAAAGAAAAAT
Source organism: Prionailurus bengalensis (assembly GCF_016509475.1). Lineage (NCBI taxonomy): Eukaryota > Metazoa > Chordata > Mammalia > Carnivora > Felidae > Prionailurus > Prionailurus bengalensis. The sequence goes on along the minus strand of NC_057343.1, from coordinate 147,142,050 downwards.
CTTTTGAAGACTAGGAAAAAAAAAAAAGGGAAAATCCCACTAATATAGTGAAACCCCTTAAATTGTTTTGCGAGAGACAGAAGAAAGAATACTATTTAAAAGGTCACATTGGTTGTTTGAATTAGTTTGGCTTCGAGGAGATAAATATTGTGTACGGGAATATAAGAATGAATGCTAGAAACCACTTTCACACAGTGAACAAAGGAATCATCCCTAATATGTGATTAACTGATGTTCCCTGTTCACCACAAATGTTGGCTTTCAAATACTTCAAGTGCAGGGGCTCTTTGTTAATTGGCTCAAGCATCCCTCAGGACTTCTAAGATATTAAGACCACAGGATGCTTCAAGGTTCTTTCTTTCTTGAAAAAACATGCGTACAGAGTTTTAAAACATGGTGATTGCCATAGCACTGCCATCTATTTTAAATGACAAAATGAACCTATCGTTGGTACTCCAAAACTTTTCCGCAACATGCCATATTAGCTCAATGTCTATCAAATAACAATTTTATTTTTTTCTTGTACCTTCAAAAAAATGTCTGTGATAAAATTCGCTCTCCAACCCAAACAGGTTCTGTGACTTTAAATGCAAATTACCAAACTGTTCCTGAGGCAAGTGAAAAGGAGGATTGCATCCATCATGCTGTTATTTAAAATGAATTTTAACCCCTTAGGCGGACAACAAACACAAACCCAGATTGCCACGAACAGAAGCCTGGGGGTCTGTTCAGATAAGAGCTGCCATTTCAAAAAAAAAAAAAAGTGCTGCAATAATGCCACAGTGAGCAGGACTTGATGTTGAAACCATGAGCCTGATCTAGATAAGGCTAAGGGTGAAAAACTAGGGAGGACATAAATGACATTTTACATTGGGTAGAGGTGATCTGAGGTGCTTCACACACTGCTGAGGCAGCCAATGTTTCATAGACTCTGGGTCCCATACATGCTCCAATCCATTGACTGTCTTGTTTGGAATGATTGATGTCCCTTTGGCTCCAGGGATCTGACATCCTGGGATGTGACAGGATATGGTGAATTGTTTATTCATAATTTAATCAGAAAACCGACTGATCTCCAGAATCCATGTATTTAAAACTGGGTCTCAATTAGAAGCCACCCTATAAGCTATTGCTCTAAATCCTGCACTGCTTATTATAATGTGTGTATTTAGAACTTCATATTTTATCATTGGTTCTATAATTCTTTAAATAAATCATTCCCTGTATCCTTGTAGTTGCTAATGGCTCAATTCTGTAACACTGTTAATGGTTCAGTCTAGTTCATAGTAGTGACTTGTTACAGGGGCTGTGTATCTGTGCTGTCCCAGCCCTCACCAGTCCTGCTCTCTCTGAAATGTGGCTGGGTGCCCAGAGAATGAACTAGCTACTGCCTGATAGAGAGGAGAATCAAAGACTGGTACTTGGCAGGTGCCTCTGCTCTTGCAGCTGCTGAGTGCTAAATTATTACTGATGTGCTTCTCCAGCCGTGCACAGCAGGGCTGGCCTAATGCAACAGTGAGCCTCTCCTCTGGCCCTTAACACAGGACTTGGGTTTCAGAGCGGGAATAAAGGGGGCAAACTGAGCTGGCTCCTGCCCAGGGCAGAGTGGCGAGCCTGTCTGTCCTGCACAGACTGAAATGCCGTGGACACGTTTCATGCTCTTCATGTGCACAAATAAGAACTTGTGTAGACTCCGACTGTGAGCCTAATGTGATTGCTGGAGAGAACCTTGGTAGGTTTTGCATAGGTGTATGAGTTCATCAAACAGAACTTCTGGGGCAAAATAACACCATTCAGAGTTTTCATAATGCTGAGGAAGCAGAGTCTCAGCAGGAGACACCAGTGAAGGAGGGAGGCAGCTTTTCTTCTACTGTTTAAAGAAAATCACATGCCCATCTATCTACCTGTGCTTTGCCAACAGGTATTTTTTTTTTTTCAACGTTTATTTATTTTTGGGACAGAGAGAGACAGAGCATGAACGGGGGAGGGGCAGAGAGAGAGGGAGACACAGAATCGGAAACAGGCTCCAGGCTCTGAGCCATCAGCCCAGAGCCCGACGCGGGGCTCGAACCCACGGACCGCGAGATCGTGACCTGGCTGAAGTCGGACGCTTAACGACTGCGCCACCCAGGCGCCCCCCAACAGGTATTTTTAAACTGACATTAGGTGTCCTGTAGTTTTCCAGTACCCTGGTGAGGTGTGTCTGCCCACTGGTATGGTATTTGTAAAGGAGACAGGGAAGAAAAGAACATAGAAAGAACCTAGGGTCACAGAACCCCCGTCTAGGACCCCCTGCAAATAACTTGGGCTTTCTCCATTTTCTCATCTATTACCTGTGTGTACTCCTAGATTGCTAGTCCTGGTTATTTCCTACACTTTTAGGCTGAATCTCCTGGAATGCCAATGCAAACGGGATTGAATGAAAAGTCAAAGTGTACATTACAACATACATTACATTTTTATACTGTCCCCTCCCCACATCCCACACTCAATTCAACCCATCAAAATGGGGGTAAACTCCACACAGAGCCCTTTCCCCCAAGGCTTGTATACATGAGATAAACAGAGTTTTATCTCTTTTCAGATAATTTCCTTCTAAGAGCCCATCAGCAGAGGGTAACAGTAATTGTTGGCAATTGATTTCTCTTGATTACAGTGACAAACTTTAGTAAAGTTTTAAGATCAGATGTACCTCTGTTGCTTGTATAAGACTGAAACATTCAGTGTGACTTTTATTATTCTTTCTTCTCAAGGTAATGAACTCAAGGAAGTATAATTAAAAAGCCAAAATTTTGTTCAAAATAAACAAGCACACACACATTTCCCCCACATACCAGCTGAAACCTGTTCTCCACTCATCTTTCAAGAGAAAATTTAAATTTAGCGACCAAGGCATCTCCTGTTAATTGCTCATGTTGGTTGTCTGACAGTTTCTAGAGCCCAAACAACTGAGATGTTAACATTTTGTTTTTCCACCCATTGCTTTGCTCTAAAGTGGATATGGCCTTAGAATATTTTCATGCTTTTACAAATGTTGTTCCAAATGAAATGTGAAAGAAGCTACAATTCCACCTCAAAGGCAAACCCATAGGAAAGGTGGTATTAGAAGAGACATGCTCTATATAGTGGCACATATTTCATTATACATTTTCATTTTCTCGTTGACAAATCCTTCAAGAAGTAGCTCTCCAACATTCCTTCTTATGTGTAATCTTCGAGGAAAACAGGGAACAAAGTCAAGAAAGCCTCTTGTCTTTGTAGGTGATTTTATATAGTGCCAAAAGTCATCTCAGGGAAATTGCCTTAATACTGCAAAATTCAAGCTATTCGTGATGGGGGCCCAGAAGTCCACAACAGTTTGACACTTTCAGGGAAGGACCCTGTTTGCTTTTGAGAGGTCCTTGAACTCTTTCAGGCTCCTGGGATCCATTTCATCCAGCACTGTCCAATAGAGATGTAACATGAGCCACGTATGTAATTTTAAGTTTTCTATTGGTCGTACTAGAATAAATAAAATGAAACAAATGAACTAAATTATAACGATATATTTAACTTAACCCCCTATATCCAAAACATCACTTTAACATATAAGCAGTATAAACATTATTAATGAAATGTTTTGCATTCTTTTTGTTGACCTCAAGTCTTCAAAATACAGTGTATATTTTGTTGTGACAGCATATCTCCATTTAGTCCAGACACATTTCACATGCTCAGTTGTCACATGAGGCTAATAAATAGCTAGGGTATTAGACAAAGCAGATTGAAGTCAATGCTCTTTACCAGAACATGTAATGGTGTCTGAGGGACCAGAAGGAATTGATGTGGCTCCAAACCATGAGCAGATTATCACCTTTGGTTTCTACCAAACCTTTTTCAAAAAGCCGTATAGCAAAGTGGGCTCTCTGATGCATTGAATCATATAACCATTCGTTCCTTCAGTATTTAGTGGTTACTGGGCACTGAGCTTGCCTGACCTCACAACTTTGAAAGGTGAATAACTGAATAACTGAATTTCTACTGACAGTATCCCATATTTAGATTTCTTTTAATACGGTTTTATTCTAGAATAGTTTTAGATTTATAGAAAATCTTGAAGATAGGTCAGAGATCTCCTTATGCCTCCTTCCCAGTTTTCCCAAATATTAATATCTTACATTAGTACGGTACATTTGTCACAATGAACCAACACTGATACATGGTTAAGTAAAGTCCATGCTTTATTCATATTTTCTTGGTTTTTAACCAGTTTCCTTTTTGTGTTCCAGGATGTGACATCACATTTAGTCTTCATGACTCCTTTTGCTCCTCTTGGCTGTGACAGTCTCCCAGATAGACTTTCCTTATTTTTAATAACTTCAGCAGTTTGGTGGAGTATTGGTCAGGCATTTTGTAGAATGGCTCTCAGTTGGGATTTGTTTGGTTGCTTTTTTTCATGATTAGATTGAGGTTATGAGTTTGGGGGAGGAAGTGCATTGAAGTAAAGTGCCATTCTCATCACATACCATGTATATGATTTATGACTGCAATATTAACCTGGATCACTTGGTTAAGGTAGTGTTTGTCAGGTGTCTATACTCTAAAGCCACTCTTTTGTGTCTTTTCCATCTTCTACTCTTGGAAAAGAGGTCACTGTGTGTAGTTTGGACTATAAGAGTTATGTTTCACCTCCTTAAGGGCAGAATATGCACATATGTTATTTGGAATTCTTTTTTCATGAAAGATTTGCTTATTGCCCCAATACATTTATTTTTTTTTAATTTATTTATTTATTTTGAGAGAGAGAGAGAGAGAGAGAGAGAGAGAGAGAATAAGAGGCAGAGAGAGAGGCAGATAGAATCCCAGCCAGGCTCCGCACTGCTGGTGCAGAGTCTGACATGGGGCTTGAACTAAAAAACCACGAGATCATGACCGGAGTTGAAATCAAGAATCGGTCGCTTAACCGACTGAGCCACCCAGGCACCCCTCCCCAATTTACTTTTTAAAAAAAGTCATGTTTTTTTATATCAGTTTGAGCTCGTGGATATTTATTTTATACTTCAGTTATTATCCAATATAACTTTATTTACTTTGTTGCTCAAATCATTTCAGCTTTGGCTGAGCCATTGGGAGCACTTTTAGTTGGCTCCTGTGTTTTAACATGTCCCCATCGCTGTGAGTTTTTGAGTTCTTTTGTTTTGTCATTTTGCTTTGTTTTGTTTTTGAGAACCTCCTTGCTCCAGGATCCTTTTGTATTCTTTTTGCCATAGGCCTAGCGTCAGATGTTTCTCCAAGGATATCCTAGTTCCTTTTATTGGAAAATGGTTAAAAACAAACAAACAACAACACAAAAACAACAAAAAGAAACAAGATGAGTGCTAGATATTTAACATTTTGTAGAGCATTATTAGTAATTTATAAATAGTGTTCCCTGGGGAAAAAATGAGGAAAATATAGTTTCCTGAACATTTTCCAAAGGACACATTTACACATTGTAAAAATTGAAGAGTTCTGGAATCTCTATCCTAGTGCAATATTACCAAGGTATTCTTGTCAATGACAATCAGGTGTAAGAAAGAAAATGTGCCTAAGTCAGGTAAATTAAGACTTTTCATAATCTTTTTTTGTGAGTTATATATGAAACATGACAAGCAATTGGAATATTCTATTCTACTCTATTCTATTCTATTCTATTCTATGACACCTGGGGAAAAAAAATCACCTCAGTGAAACAGTAAAGAAAATGCATTGGCCCAAAGAGAGATGAAAGACTATTGAAAAATAGAAAAAGGATTAAAATTATACAATTGAGCTTGAGTGTGTGTTCATGAAGTTGTAAGATCTTTAAAGACTGTTTTTAATGACTTATTATAAGCACAGTGACTGGTATATAGCCTAACATTTCTTAAACATCTAAACTGAATTATAATTAGATATTTAAATATTGCTTAACTTTATAAAAACCATACAGTTTCATAATACTCAAATAAAAAAAGAATTTAGAGGATATTGTCTGTTCTTAAAGAACAGAAGCTCACTTTGAATATTATACTCTGGTCAGCTCAGTTGCTAAATCCTTTATCCTGTTCCTTCCTTGCCCTACCTGCCCCAGTACCACAAAATCATTCACAACTTTTTTCTAAGACGTCATGGAGTGATCATTTCTTAAGGTAAAGTTGGACTAGACCAAGTACATATTTCATCCAAACATTCTACTGGAGCAAAAAAGGGAATAAAAAAGGGAAGCACTCTTTCCAACTATGGAAACACTAATGCAAACCAGTTCTGGTGTTTGGTTTGATTCTTCTGCTTCTAATTCAATAGTGCAGTGACCTCATTCTAGCCCTTCCTCGTGCTGGTCTGGTAATCCTACTCTCTTCATTTTGGCCATCCCAGCATTTTCTACAGCCAGCTGTTCTCCACATCCCCTTCCCTCTGTCTATACCTGGACAGTATATTCAGTCTTCACGTGCATCTTGTTCCCACTTGTGCTTGACCCTGCAGACATACCCATTAACTCCTCAGTTTGAGGTCAATTTGGTATGAGGAAGAGTAAACACACATCCCTGGTAAGCCCCAAGATAATGATTTAAGCCTATACTACTTCAGATTTTTAGTGACTTTTTGAAACAAAGTGTAAAAAGTGATGAACTGCACAACTACATGTGCTTAAGGTTCTATATTAAACCTGTATTTAACAGTTCCATAATCCTGCCAAACGACATTTTGAAAAAACTAAAACCTGTGTTCTCAATGGTTCTCTTTCCCTAGACAACATATTTGGATTAATATGCATTCTCTCTCAGCCTCTCTCCCTCCCTCTCTCTTCCATTCAAACATCTTTATCGTCCTGAACTCACTTCTTTGCGAAGCTTACCGTCTCGTTTTTGGACAGGTCAATTTGTGGAAAGCTGTTTTTCATAGTGAACTGAAATTTACCTTATCATCTGCACCTATCATTCCTGGAATCAAATGGGATTCTAAATGCAGAAACATTTTGAAACAGCAAAGTACTGAATAAATATATATATCAATTCCACCATGTAGAGTTTGAAAATTTGACAAGTGTACTGTCCTATCCAAGTCACTGGAATAGACGAATCTGAGAATATGACGTGAAAGATAAACACTGTATAGATTTCCATACAGTTCCTTCCAGGTTAATATTACTCCATTAATCCGTGTTCTTGAAATAGTTCTACTTAAGCAATGAAAGACAAGGACCAGGCTAAGACAAATGCTAGAAAATAGTTTTTAAAAGCCCAAACAGGAGAAAACCGGGACTGAAGAACTAAGGCTGATCAAGGTCCAGAAGGAGCTGGAATAGGTTGGTGGGACACAATCTCTGAATCTCGCTGCTGCTTAGGACACTTAAGTCTTTGCAGTTAGTGGAAGCAGTGGTTTCATGTCTTTCATTTCTTGCTTCTCTCCTCATGGTCTATGACAACCTCAGAATATTTAAGAAACTGTTCCAATTCTGGGCCCACCAAATAAAAAAAGCACTGGTTTGCAAAAGAGTACCAGATGAAAGCCTGAAAAGATTCCCAAACTTACTCTGAAAACATTGTTTGGGGAACATTTCTCAAGGCTTAACTGGGTGAGCTCAGCTTCCAAGCTGAGCTATGGGTGAACTGCCAAGAGTTCTGGATTTGAGGGTCGAAAAAGGGCAAGAAGAGAACAGGACCAGACCTCATGTCTATAGGTGTCCGCTGGACAAATTTGACAAGGACTCCCACTTCCAAACTCCCACCCATGGTCAGAAATCACATGAAGCTATGTGATATTTCAAAGGCTGTAAATAGAGCACTTTGATTCAAGTAACACAGAATACTTGGATATACACGAGAGAGCCTTTGGGGGAATTTCAACTCATAAAATGTACAAGGCAGCTCTCACAGAGGGTGAGACATGGGTTCAATATAAAACATAAATGATTAAATATGAGCAACTTCTAGATCCGTTGGAATTAAAAATAGTACTATATATCACTTGGAACATAAACTCAGAGTTCATGGTAAGGTCTAGGATATACAACATGACCTTATACCATGATAATTAGACCCTTATCCCCAGTGACCTTTACAGAGACAGAGTCTTTAAATATCTTATTAATCATCATGGTCCTTTCATAAATGGTAGCTTTGACAGCAGTCTTAACTTTTAGATAAGAGGCCTAAAGTCTAGAAAATTTCTAAGGTATTTATTGTACACAATACTGCTCATTATAATGAGTATATATTTGTAAACTGCTCTAGGCCCAATCAAAAGATCATACCAACAAATTTCCATCAAAGAATATTAATAATAAACAGTAAAAACCGTGTCCTGACTATTTAGCCAACATTAAGAGTTATGTCTTGGGGATTTTATATAGAATTGTAGCTCTTGGAATATAACACAAACAAATGCTAAGTGGAAGTATATTAGGCATTCTTTTTATTATTCTTTCTTCAGGTTTATTGAGGTATAATTAACAACTTAAAATTGTATATATTTAAGGTGTGCAACCTACTGCTTTGATAAACATATACATTGTGAAACGATTAGCACAATTAATCAAAGTAGTTATATACCCAGCACTTCACATTGTTATCTTTTGTTAGTGTGTGAGAAAGATTAAGATCTACTATCTTAGCTAGTATTTCCAGCCTACAATACAGTATTATCAACTATAGTTACCATGCTTTACATTAGATCTTTAGAACTTATTTACCCTGCCTAACTGAAACTTGATATTCTCTGACCTACATCGCCCTGTTTCTATCCCCCTCATTCCCTGGTAACCACCATTCCAATTTCTGTTTCTAATAGTTCAACCTTTAGATCATGCAGCATTTGTGTGTTTGGCTTATTTCACTGTACATAATGTCACACAGGGTCATCTATGTTGCAAATGATAGGATTTCTTTATTTTTTAAGGCTGAATAATACCTTCTTGTTTAAACACCTCACATTTTCCTTATCCATTTATCTGTTTATGTACACTTAGGTTGTTTCCATATGTTGGCTACTATAAATAATGCGGCAGTGAACAGGGGAGCACAAATATCTCTTTGCTATTCTGACTTCATTTCCTCCAGATATATACCCAAAAGTGGGATTGATGGATCATACGGTAGTTCTATTTAAAGTGGAGGAATCTCCATACTGTTTTCCATAGCAGCTGTACCAATGTATATTCTCACCAACAGTGTACCAAAACTCCTTTTTCTCCACATTTATCACCAACACTTATTATCTTTTGTCTTTTTGATAACAGACATCCTAACAGGTGTGAGGTGATAGCTCATTGTGGTTTTTATTTGCATTTCCCTGATGATTAGTGACGTTGAGTGCCTTTTCATTGGCTATCCGCACGTCTACTTTCGAGAAATGTCTATTTGGGTTCTTTGTCCACTTATTTGTTTTGGGTTTTTTTTTGTTTGTTTGTTTGTTTTCTTGCAATTGACCTGTTTGAGTCCCTTTCATATTCTGGACATTAACCCCTTATTGGATAGATGGCTAAAAATATTTTCTCCCATTCTGTAGACTGCCTTTTTAGTCTGTTGATTGTTTCCTTCACTGGGCAGAAGCTTTTTAGTTTGGCGCAATCCACTTGTCTATTTTTGCTTTTGTTTGCCTGTGCTCTAGGAATTATATTTTTAAAAATCATTGCCCGGGTGGCTCAGTTGGTTGAGCGTCCGACTTCGGCTCAGGTCATGATCTCACAGTTCGTGAGTTTGAGCCCCGCGTCAGGCTCTGTGCTGACAGCTCAGAACCTGGAGCCTGCTTCAGATTCTGTGTCTCCCTCTCTCTCTGCCACATCTCCACTCATGCTCTGTCTCTGTGTGTCTTAAAAAAATAAATAAAACATTAAAAAAATTAAAAAAAAAATCATTGCCCAGACTAATGTCAAGTTAGTCTGTTACAGTTTTCAGGGCTCATGTTTAAGTCTTTAGTCACTTTTGAGTTGACGTCGAATATGGCATGAGATAAGGGTCCAATTTCATTCTTCTGCATGGGGATATCCATTTTTCCCAACACCTTATATCAAAGAGGCTATCCTTTCCCAACTGTGTGTTCTTGGCATCTTTGTCAAAGATCTATTGACTATAAATGCTTGGGTTTATTTCTGGAATCTCTATACTATACTATTGGTATATATGTCTGTTTTTAGGTCAGTACTATATTATACTATAGCTTTGTAGTATATTTTGAAATCAGGTAGTGTGATAGCTTTAGCTTTATTTTTCTTGATTGCTTTAATCTTTATTTGAAGATTACTTTAGCTATGTAGGGTCTTTTGTGGTTCCATATGAATTTTAAGACTTTTGTATTTCTGTAAAAAATCCATTAGAATTTGATAGGAACTACATTGAATCTGTCAATCACCTTGGGTAGTATGGACATTTTAACAATACTAAGTCGTCTATTCCAGGAACACAGGATATTTTTCCATTTATTTGTGCCTTCTTCAAGTTTTTTCACCAATGTTTTATAGTTTTCAGTGCTCAGATCTTTTACTACCTTGGCTAAATTTATTCTTAAGTATTTTACTGTTTTTTGATGCCATTTTTTTATTTTTATTTTTTTGTTTGTCCTGTTGATGCTATTTTAAATGGGATTATTTTCTTAATTTCTTTTTCAGATAGTTCATGGCTTGTATATAGTAACACAGTTAATTTCATGTGTCGATTTTGTGTTCTGCAGCTTTACTGAATTCATTTATTACTGAATAGTTTTTTGGTGGAGTCTTTGGAGTCTTCTACATCATCAGATGATCATATCATCTGCAAACACAGATGATTTGACTTCTTCCTTTCCAACTTAATGTTTCTTTTTCTTTCTGTCTGTCTGTCTGTCTGTCTGTCTCTCTCTCTCTCTCTCTTTTTTTCATCCTGATTGATCTGGGTAGGACTTCTAGTATTATGCTGCATAGCAGTGGTGATAGTGAGCATTCTTTATTGTTCCTGATCTTAGAAGAAAAGCTTTTGGCATTTCAATGTTGTGTATGATACTAGCTATGGGCTTTCCATAATGACTTTTATTATGTTGAGGTAGTTTCCTTCTGTTCCTAGTTTGTTGAGGATTTTTATCATGAAAGGGTTTTGAATCTTATTATCTTGTCAGATGCTTTTTCTGCAAGTATTGAGATAATTATATGATATTTTATTAAGAATTCTTGAATGATACCGTTTAGTACACAGAAAAACTATCTCAGTGTATAATTTAAGGATTAAAATTTTAGACTAAAAATTAAGATCCACCCTTCATGAGAAAATTTGACCACAATACTGAAGTGACAGTTTGTATATCAGGTTCCAAGTTTCCTTTAATTATCTCTACCTTTTTTTTTTTAAACAAGAGAAAGTAGGGGGTGCTTAATGATATTCTTGTTAGCTAAATTGACACAAAGTATTAGAATCAACTTGATCTCTGCCTGTTAAGGCTTTTTAAGCACCCTCCACCGTAATCTGGATTTGGTTCAAGCAGATGAACTTCCTTTTTTCTCATAATACAGAGCATAACAGACATATACAATTGAACTAGCTACTTAAAAATCCTTTCTGTGGAGGATGATGTAAAGAAAAACCTTTCATCATACCCACCTACTTGCAGACTAATTTTTTTTCCCCTTTCAAATAAACCTCCCAAGAAGCTTGCCCTGAGTGCCTAACACTCCTGAAGTACATCCATTGACTACCAGAGACAGAATTGGAAGGCAGACTTTAAAGGTCACATAGTTCAGCCACCCTCAGAAACACTCTCACTTCCGTGCTTCTACTGGGTTAGGTCACCTCCCCCAGCTCCCAATGGAATGAGACGTTTAATTTACAAAAGCCCATTCAGAAACACAGAGCAGGTGCCCATTTGACTTGGTCTCAGTATTTGCGTTTGAGAAAGGGTCCTGGCTGTCTGGTTGACTCCAGAAAAATATTATAGATGATGCAGTTGAGTCATGTGACACATGGTTAAGAAAATAAACAGCCTTCTTGTTGACACAGGACCTACAACTAAGACAGAGGGTTTAGCTCATGTGATGAAATATTTGGCACTGAGGAAATGTCACTAGCTTTGTTTTTCTTAGCATGGAAAACCAATTCATATTTTCATATTAGGCTGAATCTCAACTGTTTCAGCCTTGTGTTATCTCAATAAATTGGACTACTCAAGAGTTGCTTTCTGCACAGCAAAAACAAGTTACAAAAACTTTTTGAAATGAGAGACTTTAGAAGCCATTCTCTATCCTTTCCGTGCTTTCCCTGGTTGCTGGCTTGCTGACCTGGAGCTTTTTACCTGGTGGTCTGATGAGTCATGGCATTAGGGAAAAACAAAGAAAAGAAGAAGAAGAAGAAGAGAAAGATAACAAGGCTATTTGGCTGGTTAAATATAGAAGCAATTAAAAACCTGCTGGGTGGGCTCTTTTCCTGTAAGACCTGGATGCTGATTTGCAAGACAACAGTGGATTCTCTTAGTCTTCAAGTATTTTACAGTCTTTGACAGATCTCCAGGTAGGTTACTTTAAAAAAACAAAATTCAGCTGCAAAATTGACTTGGAAGAACAATCTGGACACAAGCAAGCTTGATCACAATGCTAGCTGTGTCCAGTGGTGGGTATTTTGTCTCTTAAACCAGCTCCTCCTGTGTTCCCTCCCTCTCTGTGCTGAGCAGCCACTAACAGCCAACCAAACCAAAGACTTTGGAATCCCTCTATCTCACCTCCCTCATCTACACTCATGGTAAGTTTCTTCTCAAATACTCTTGTCTCCTCCTTTTTACTACTGCTACCATACAAATTGAGGGCCTCATCTTCTCACGTTGGGGTCATGACCTGATCTTTGAACTCTCTCCATTCTAGACTATATGCCAGAATGATCTTTCTAAGATCAAGTCCAAATGCACCCCAGCTTAAAAACCTTCTTGATGATGATCACCTCATCAAGATCAAGTTCAGATTTTTAGTGAGGGAGGCATAAAATGGAGGTTTGCAAAGCCAACGCAACCTACATTTGGGAGGCATGTAACTTCAGAGTGGAGGTTCTGGAGTGTGGGTGGGAATATTGCTGATCCCTTTACCAGTTGTATGATTTTAGGGAATTAAACTCTCTGAACTAAAGTCACTTCATTTGTAAAATAGGGATAGTAACATCTACTTCACAGAATTGTTGTGGGAATTAAATTAATAATGCAAAATATACTTGACGTGGAATCTGGCAGATAGCTACTGCTCAATGCTAGCAAAATATTATTATTGTTTTTGTTCTTGTTTTTATTTCTGTTTCTAGTATTTGCTGCTTTTTCCCCAAACCTCCATCTTTTTCAGCCATTTTCAACTGTTGTCTGTACATGAACAATACCCTGTGATTTCCCACTAGTGTTTTTAAGCTTTGCCCAGGAGGATGAGGCAGATTTGATAGAGAAATGCCTAAAGGAACTACGGATCATTGGAAGGTACTAGACTCTGGGTTGAACGAGGGTGGTGTAACTCAAGAATCCTCCATTAATATACAGAGAGATATATTGTTCATGTCAAAGTGTAAGACAGATTGGTTCCTTTATTAAGCCAATTGGGAGGAGACAGGTCATACAAAAGCTGATAAAAACTGGTGTTTCAGGAAGAAAAGTTAAGCAAAACTGAGTGTGCAATGAAAAATTCTATACTGTGGGATGCATCACATTCTGCCAGAGGGGAGAGAACCTTGAAAGTGCCACACCAGGTTGGGCAACTCCCTTCTTTCCCTGAATTTCCCTTCTTTGCTGATTCATTTTCATCTTCAATGGTTATTTCAATTATCCCTTTCTCTATTAGCCTCCCCTAACTTCGTCAGTGTTACCTACCCCCTCCGAAGTAAGCAAAATTTCTTGCTTTTTATTAAGCACATACTATGTACACTGTAGTCATTGATTGACTTACTCTAGGTCTTCTATATGAGGTAGTAAGTATTTTGGTCATTGTCAGATACACGGTAGCAATCAAGTGAGTATTTGTTAAATGACAGTTCACAAAGCAATTTTTCCCCCTAATATATGTTTTTGACTTGTCTGAATTTTATTCCCACTCTTTGAATTTCTCTTAGACACAGGATACTTTGAAAGGAAGAAAATTTTATAGGACCTTTGACTAACAATCTAAAAGACAAAAACAAAAACAAAACAAAATTGTGTAAACAAACCAGTACTTGAATTCAAGATTAATGGAAAATAGAAATTTAACTGAAAAAAATTGGTCACAGGTAGAAGGCATGCTACCACATGAGTAAAGTAGAAACAGACTAGGATAACCCATAGGAAAGCATGTCAGGGTTCTTAGAAAAAATACAGGAAATAGAAAGCTAGTGGTTCTGGCTGACCTGAATGCATAGCGTTCCATTAATTTTTTCAGGCAAATCCTTTCCTGCCTTCTCTGGCTCTTCTTCTTACCAACTGTATCATCTTGAGGAGCTTAGACTCTCTGAATCTCAAATTTCTAATATGTAAAATGGAGTGGGGGAGAGGATGGGAATGACTATTCTGCCCACTTTATGGGATTGGAAACTATGGTTAAACTGGAACTCATTATTGAGATAGTCGCTTTGTGTTTTCAAATGGAAAATTAAAAATTACCTAAAATATTGAATGAATGCTTTCTTTATCAAAATTCTAAAGCTATTTTACTCTACTAGTCCAATTGAGAAATGCAATTACACAAGTCATTACAGTTTGGATTTGGAGATTAGAATTCATCCTACAAGCAGTTTGCTAGAAGGCACATCACACACAAAATACCAGAATTACAGAACATTTTAAAGTAAAATAAATGGCAGAACTAAATGGATTTATTTATACACTCACCTTTTGGTGCTTGATGTTGTAAATCTGTAGTTTAATTGAGTGATATTAATATACTGTAAGTGACTTTATAGAAATTTGATTGCTATTATAACTATAATTATAAACAGTAATAGACCAGGTTATAAAGAAATCTTGTGGGACCAACTTTATTTATAATAAGTGAATAAGAATAACTGGTAATTCACTGGGTATAATTTAGTAATAATGTATAATGGTAACCTGCAAGTAACTGGATTGAAACAGCTTTGACTGGATTGAAACAGCTTTTGCCTCATTTAATATTAGTGATTGAGAAATGTTTCCTGGCTCTGTAATAGATATATGCATGATATTTATTATATTTCTGAAGGTATTTGAGTTATTGTAACATCTTAAACTCTTTGCTCATAATTTTATTTATACCTTTTATTTTCTTTAATCAGGTATATAAAGTTTGTTAAAAAAAGGTAAACTTCCCCTTCCTCTCCTAATGAAATCATTTGAGTGAGGACTCCATTTAAAGTTATTTGTAGAAAAAGGTGTGAATGGCTACCTCTATAAATAAGGTTTATGTATATTTTGAAATAGGATATGATGCCTTCAAAAATCACAAGAACCGTCTGGAAATGTTAGGAATATTTAAACAAGCAACTACTTGTTTTACAAAGTTCCCTCAAATGTCATTCCACCTTTCTTCATCTCTTTATGAAGAAGCATAGCTGCTGTGTAATTTTCTGCAGAGCCCTTCCAGCTAATATTAAATTGTAAGTGCAGAACTAAAATAAATTTGTTTACGTTGTCAGCTTTGGGTACCTGGTGTTTTAGACCCAGAGTTCTAATTGGAAATATGATGTCAATATGCTTTCTTTAGGTGCTTGACTGTAATACTTGTTTTATGAAAAAAAGAAATAATCATAAAATTATTAGCTCTTTTAATCAACAATCATTTGAATACTCGTAAAGATATTTAGATGTCAAGGCAATAAAGCCTATGAAATGAAATGGACCAGATAACTATTTAAAAGAATTCTCAGGTGTCAAGTTTCATAAAAAACATAGTCTAGAAGTGAGGATTAATTTTCTCTCAGATAACATGTTATCTTGTTTTAATGTGATTAAAAATCTCCACTGGGTCTGATGCTAATCTCTCCTCCAAAGGCTTGGATCTTATCAAGTTTAGGAGCTACTTGATACCCTCAAGAGCCAGTATCAGTTTTTATAATCTCTTCTGGGCTAATGAGACAGTGGTTAAGTTTACACAGATTATCACTTGTGGCTGTCTCATCAACTTGACATTATACAGAAGAACTCAACCCTCAAGGAGGCTCAGACAAGTTCACATGGGTAGAAACTGAGAAACCATATTTAGTGATTTGCCTTAAAATGCTTTAGCCTTTTTGGTTTTATTTGTTTATCTTATCTTCTCCTTCTGATGTGTCTAAAATTTATCTTTTTAGCCCAAAGGCTTACATTGTATACAGAGTTCTTGATTTTTAAATATATTATTCACCCAACAAACATTTATTGTGTGTTATGTGCCAGTTACCATGCTAGGAGGCTGGGATGTCACATATGATCCCTGAATGTTTCTTTCCCCCTTAAATGCTTTCTTTCACTGTGGCTTTCTGTAATAAAACTACTTGTAGGTTATGTCCAAGTCCTCCTGTCACTTTATGTTTGAATATAATACATATTCATCCATCCTTTCATTCATTATTCTTTCAACAAATGTCATTTGAGTGACTCTATCATCTTTCTAACAATTGGGTGATAGAAAGATGAATTAGTTCTGCCCTCAAGCAACTTATGGTCTAGTGTAGGTGAAAATATACATACTACATGACTGTGAAGATGTCACTCAATAAGGGATAAGGAAGTTCAGACAAAGAAGGAATTACTTCAGTTGACAGGATCAGGGCAGACTCTGGGTGAAGAGGCTATAATGGAACCTTACGATTAGTGAGGCTATACACACATGGCAAAAGGAGGATATCCCAGGTAAAGGACAGAAAAACAAAGGCATAGAGTTGGGAGCTCAGAAAGAATTAACACGCAAGAGAAGTGTTCAGTTTGGCTCATTTCAGTTTTGCTGGGTAGGTCAGGGAGGGTGAGGAGATAAAAGAGGAATGTTAAAAGCAGCTAATAGATGCTTGTTGCCAAGGCCCACCACAGAATCTTCATATATTTGGAAACCCTTTGATGAGGCAGACTTTGAAATTTAGGGTGCTCTACAACCAACCCACCCCATGATGCTGGTTCTCTAAATTGCCATTCTCTTACATTATCTAGTTGTTCAGGAATTCACAACATTAAACACAATAGATTCCGGGGCCAAATAATCAACAATAGTTGGAAACTTATAACTTAGAAAGACATGTCCTCATTTTGAAATTGAATCCCAGACATGACTTCTGGAATTTCAGGTTTGGTTAGGAACAATGAACTTGGACAAAGTTCACCAAAGTTCACTTCTAGGGAGCCTGGAGAAAGTTGGGCATAACTCAGAACCAGCCAATGTGGTGGCCTGCAAACATGCATTCATAAGTATAGACAGACATGCCCCAGTCCTTCAGGTGGAAACCATTTGAAATGCCATGGTATTGAACAGCGTTAGCTAGAAGCCTGGCCAGCTCAGTGCCTTCCACCAGTTCTCTCCCAGTGGTTTTATTTCCATCTGATCCCGAGCTTACTGCAGGGTGCCTATCATGACCACAGAAAATAAGAAGCTTGAAGAAATAGGTGAGCCCAACCTATTGGACTGCCCTCACTATCCAAACCTTTCCTATAAAATTCATGACATATGTGATCACCCCATATTTCCATGTAAATTAGAGCATGAAAGGAGAAGTTTAACTTGCCTGGGCTCCCACTATTGGATTTTTCCAGTTGGCATCAACTTCTGTTCCTAGATGGAATTACAGGAAAAAATAGGAGAGAATATGTCTTATCTTACTTCAACAGGACTGCTTTATTGCATATTATCAATTATGAAGCACTTTGATTCACCCATACAATGCATCCATCTATCACAACTTTGAATTGTGAGTGGTACTTAACTTACAAAAGAATAAAAACCATGATAGCTAATGCTTTTTTAGTGCACTTTCTTGGTTAAAAAAAAAATCTTAAGGAAGTTCAGCATTGCCGCTACTGGGACTTTTCTTTACTATAAAACCTAAAGATGCAAACTTTAGAACCAAATAGATGATAAAGAGATTCCTATTTGAATCTGCTTGAATAACTGAGGTGATGCTTTGGTGCTTTGTTTAGAAGCTTTAGACAGAAAGTCATGTGTAATATGGTTTAATGTATATTTATTACATCAACTTAAAACATACCTGAACTCTCTGTCTTCACTTCCCTTCACAGTACCATAAAAAGTTACTTAGGTCCTAAAATGGTGCTCAAAAAAATTTAAAAAGCACTTTCTATGTCACATAAATAAAATATACAAATGAAGACAATGTGGTTTGATGTTGTAAAATAAGTTTGAAAGGCAGGCATCAAAATGAATCTATTTTTAAAGGTCTGCATTTCATACGGAGTGGTAATGTGTGTTTTATTGTTCTTCTGCAAGGTCTAATACAAAGGAATACAATATCCCCCATCCACGAGGCTGCAACAATCCATTAAACTTCAGACATTTTGCTTCCAATTGGAAAGAGGGAAAAGGTTCCTCTTATGTGTTCTAATATATGTTATTTCAATATCTAAGATGTCTACCACTATAAAAACAAAGTATACATTTTTTTTTTTCCCAAAGGCTTGCCTTCTTAGTTTAAACCATTGAGTTAAAAATAGGGAATAAATACGACAAAGAAAGAAAGGTGTAATCACTGATTTTTTCTTGCAATGTTCCGCAGGAAAGTGGCACCACTGAGTGATATATGCACCCCAGGGCTAGCAGCTGGAGGGCAAAAACC
Organism: Prionailurus bengalensis; assembly: GCF_016509475.1. NCBI lineage: Eukaryota > Metazoa > Chordata > Mammalia > Carnivora > Felidae > Prionailurus > Prionailurus bengalensis. The sequence goes on along the minus strand of NC_057343.1, from coordinate 147,123,358 downwards.
ACTTTTTATCCATGATTGACAAATAATACATAATGAGAAGAGAGAGGCAATTCAAGTTTTAAATTTCACTCTTTCTTTGGCTTTTCAGGGCAGCTGGGCACTGCTGTTCTCACTTGGTAACCTTTGAGGTGCTGCCAGGAAAGGGGACCCAAGTGACAATTGTTTCTCTCCTCCTACAATCCCCCAAAGCCTCAATAAATATGTGTGCTTCATTCTTTCAAAGAGGATCCAGCTGCTAACAATGCTGCCATTTCTCCATGGAATGAAAATCCTGGAGGTCTGGAAATGTACTGCATGGTTATAATGACCAGCATAGAGTAAAGCTGAGATTTAAAATCCCTAAAAGTGGCATCCATCAGTGGGGAGTCAGTTGGTAGCTGATAAGTAAGCAGTTGGAGAGACAGTAGAGAGTCTATAAGAAGAGAAATCAAATCAGAGCTCCATCACAAGTGAGCTTTATAAAGTAGTGTTGTAGATATTAAACATTTTTATATTTCATAAAATCAAGACATGTTTAATGTAAATAAGTTAGGAAACTCAGGTAAGAAAAAAATCATCAATGAACTAAAAAACTAGAGATAGCTAATTTAACATTTTTGGTCTCTTTTAGATTTCTTTCTACATTTCTGAAACTCTGTCTCTATATTTTGTCTATGTCAATACTCATATCCAGATCTTCATCTCTCTGTAACTATGTCCAAATACATCACATATCCTTATATCCTCGCATGCATATCCTTATTTACATCACATGTTCTTATGCACATCCAACAACCTAAGTGTCATCTGATGCTGTCTTCCTAATCCCTCTGCCTTGAACCAAAATTGCTCCCCCCCCCCCCCCCCGTGTTTCCCATCACAACTACAAATGACAACTGATCAGGTCTAAAATCTTAGATTCAACCTCTACTCCTCTTTTTTTCTCATACTCTGCTCTAATGCATTAGCAATACCTACTGATTCTACCTTACATATTTACTCAGAATCCATCCAGTTCTCCTTTCCTCCATCCCACCACCCTGTCCAACTATCGTCATCTCCTGCATGAATTATTGTGACAACTTCTTAACTGGTCTCTGTGCTATGCATTGGTCTCCTTTCCCTCCAGCACAATGGCAAGGCTAAGACTTAATAAATATAAATTAGACCATTCACTCTTCTGCACTAATGGCTCTAATGGCTTCTCAATATTCAGAGTAAAATCCAGGGTTTTTTAAAATGGCTTAATGGTCTCTTAATGAGGATGGTGTTGGCATTTTGTGCAAAACAGTTTTTCACTGTACAAAATATCTTGGAGATCACAAAATCTTTGCTATAACTTTTTCTACCTAAGTGCCAGTAGAGTCCCAGAGTCATTGTGATAACCAAAAAATATCTTACCCAAACATTTCCAAGTGCACTTTGAGGGGGCAACCCTTTCTCTGTTCCCGTTGGAGAACCATTATAGCATCCCTACTCACACTTCTCCCTTAATTCATCTCCACCCACTTGCCTTGGCTCATCCTGTCACAGACTTGCTGTTTATTGGGTAGACTAAGAATCTTGTTGTCCAGGTGTCTTGTACTGTTATCTCTACCTGGAACCTTCTCCCCCAAGTTACCTTAGTTCTTATAGGTCTTTACACAAATGTCATCTTTTCAGGGAGGGCAGCCTTCTCACCCAACACTTCATATCCCCTCCCTCTGCTTTATTTTTGTTCCCCAGCACTTTTTGCTATTAAACATACTATTTCTTCATTAATCTCAGTCATTGTGGTCTAGTGTTCTGCCTTATTAGAATATAAACTCCAGGAGGCAGAGTCTTGGTCTATTTGTTCATGACTATATCCTCAATCTCCAGAGCATTCCTGGGACATAATAGGCACTCAAGAAATAAGGATCACTAAAGATTTAAAAAATAGAATTATTTTTATGTATTGCATATCAGGATAACTTACTAAGTTAATGGTCTTAATCTTTCTTTCTTTTTTTTTTTTTATATTAGGAAACTTTCTGAAAACACAGTGGAAGCTATGAATCCTCTCCCAAAGAAAATGCATATTTGTGTCTATGCACTTGCATGTGAAGAATCCAACAATTTTTTTCCCCCAGAACCTTGGAGACAAGACGATATAATTAACAATTGAGCTGGGTAGATCAGTGACCAGTAAATTACTATCCTTAAAAAAACATTCAGGGAGGAGGGAGCCAAGATGGCGGAACAGCATGGAAGTTTTTTGTGTGTCTCGCGTCCATGAAATATAGCCAGACCAACACTTAACCATCCTGCACACCTAGAAAACTGACCTGAGGATTAGCACAACAATTTGCACAACCTGAACCACAGAATTCAGCAGGTATGTGGCGCAGAGAGGTGAACTTGGGGAGAGAGAAGCCACGAAGGGCAGGGAGCCACTTTTGCGTGTGAAGAGAGGAAAGAGATGGGGTGGGGGTGGGGTGGAGAATACGGGAAAAGCACCCCTCCCCAAAAGCAGCTGGAGAGAAAGTAGAAAATTGGAAACAGCCACAGGGACTAAACTAAAAAGGGAGAAAGGAGAAAGGAGAGGGTTTATATTCTATTTAGACTGTAAACAAGGGGAGAGCAGAGTCTGTAACTCTGCAGCTCAATACCTGGCGGTGTTCTGGTGGGAAGGGCGAATCCCCAGGAGCAGAGTGGGGTCCCAGAGGTTATCAGGCCACATGGGGAAAAGTGGTTCCACTGCTGGAAGGACACTTGGTACAGACTGTTGAGGCCACTTGGTCCCAGCAGACCCCAGAGAATGGCCACATGCGCTGGTGCTAGAACAAGGTCGTTAAGAGTGAAGTCTGGTGTCAGATGTGTTGTGATTTTCCAAAATCCCTGAAATGCTGCTGCTACACTATCTCACGAACTTTTTCTAGGGCGGGCTGGCACCTGGACACAGGCTCTGGGCATTGGCAGGAGCATGGTCCCGCAAGTGTTTCTGGGTGTGGCCAGCATTCAGCCATTGCTCAGTGAGACCCTCCACAGAGGGGCAGAACGGGTCAAAGCCGCAGTTCCTCAGAAGTAAGGGGTGGGGAAAAACAGCTGCATCTGAGATAAAACTCAGGAGAGAGGTACCACCGGGGCTTGGTCACGGACAGTGTAAAAGCGGGGAATGGATGAAAGCTGAAGACAAAGGGCAAGTGCATGATCGCTGATTGGGGAGAACAGAGTTCCAATACTAGAGACTGGGTAGCTGGGTGATGCCATTTTCACAGCTCCCGCACAAACTCACTCACACCTACGAGTGCCACAACAACCCACCCCAGTAGGCTAGCAGCGCCATCTAGTGGAAAACGAAGCCCTTACCCTAAGTCCTGCCCAATTGGGCCAACCTCGCTCTTCAAGAACACAAGTCTCACCACCTCCTTAGTTTATGGACTATAAAGCGCTTCATAGTCTGACTTCTAGGGGAAAACGAAGTAATTTCAGTTGTATTTCAGTCTGTTAGCAGGTCCATCTATTCAATTTTCTTTCTTTTTTTTCCCCCTGTTTTTCATTTCTTTTTCTTGAATACAGAAAGAGAAAAAATTCATTTTTATTTTCAATTTTTATCAAAAATATTTTTCTTTAACTTTTTACTATATTTTTTACTTTTGTGCAAATTTTTTCAAGTTCTATTTTACTTCCACCATTTTATTTTAGTCTACCTCAGTGTATTCACTTTTTCAAAATTTCAAACTATTTCCTTTTTTTCCCTCTTTTTCATTTATTTTCTTTTTCTTGAATACAGAAAGAGAAAAAATTCATTTTGATTTTCAATTTTTATTAAAAATATTTTTATTTTTTTGTACTATATTCTTTACTTTGGTGTAATTTTTTTCAAATTCTATTTTATTTCCATCATTTCATTTTAGTGTACTTCAGTGTATTCATTTTTTCAAACTTTCAATTTCCTTCTTTTATCTTTCTTTTCCCTCTAATCTATCAAACCGCTTTCAACACCCAGACCAAAACACACCTAGGATCTAGCACTATTTATTCATTTTGTGTGTGTGTGTTTTAAATTTTTTAATACTCATATTTTTTTATTTTAATTTTTTAATTTTAATTTTTTCTACCTCATTAACTCCTTTTCTCCCTTCAAAATGATGAAATTAAGGAATTCACCCCAAAAGAAAGAGCAGGAATAAATGACAGCCAGGGACTTAACCAACACAGATACAAACAAGATGTCTGAACCAGAATTTAGAATCACAATAACCAGAATTTAAAATCACTCCAGTAAGCTGGAGTTGAAAATAGATTAGAATCCCTTTCTGCGGAGATAAAAAGAAGTAAAAACTAGTCAGGATGAAATAAAAAATGTTATAACTGAACTGCAATCATGGATGGATGCCATGGCAGTAAGGATGAATGAGGCAGAACAGAGAATCAGCGATATAGAGGACATTATTCTTATGGAGAATAATGAAGTAGAAAAAAAAGGATATAGAGGACATTCTTTTTTTTTTTTAATTTTTTTTTTTCAACGTCTATTTATTTTTGGGACAGAGAGAGACAGAGCATGAATGGGGGAGGGGCAGAGAGAGAGGGAGACACAGAATCAGAAACAGGCTCCAGGCTCTGAGCCATCAGCCCAGAGCCCGACGCGGGGCTCGAACTCATGGACCGCGAGATCGTGACCTGGCTGAAGTCGGACGCTTAACCGACTGTGCCACCCAGGCGCCCCTAGAGGACATTATTCTTATGGAGAATAATGAAGCAGAAAAAAAAGGGAGATTAAGGCAAAAGACCATGATTTAAGAATTAGAGAAAGCAGTGAGTCATTAAAAAGGAACAACATCAAAAAAAAAAAAAAAAAAAAAGAACAACATCAGAATCATAGGGGTCCTAGAAGAAGAAGAGAGAGAAATACGGGTTGAAGGGTTATGTGAGCAAATCATAGTGGAAAACTTTCCTAACCTAGGGAAAGACACAGACATCAAAATCTAGGAAACACAGAGGACTCCCATTAGGTTCCATAAAAACTGACCATCAACAAGGCATATCATAGTCAAATTCACAAAATATTCAGGCAAGGAGAGAATCATGAAAGCAGCAAGTGAAAAAAGTCCTTAACCTACAAGGGAAGTCAGATCAGGTTTGCATCAGATGTATCCATGGATACTTGGCAGGCCAGAAAGGAGTGGCAGGATATATTCAATGTACCGAATCAGAAAAATATGCAGCCAAGAATTCTTTATCCAGCAAGGCTGTTCATTCAAAATAAAAGGAGAGATAAAAAGTTTCCCAAACAAAAATAAAGGAGTTTGTGACCACTAAACCAGCCCTGCAAGAAATTTTAAGGGGGACTCTCTGAGGGGAAGAAAGATGAAAATATAAATGAATACATACATACATACATACATACATAAACAAACAAACAAACACAAAAAGCAACAAAGACTAAAAAGGAACAGAGAACACCACCAGAAACTCCAACTCTACAAGCAACATAATGGCAATAAATTCATATCTTTCAGTACTTACTCTAAAAGTCAAAGGACTCAATGCTCCAATTTAAAGACATAGGGTAACAGAATGGATAAGAAAACAAGATCCATCTACATGCTGTTTACAAGAGACCCACTTTAGACCTAACGACACCTTCTGATTGAAAGTAAGGGGATGGAGAACCATCTGTCATGCTAATGGACAACAAAAGAAAGCTGGTGTAGCCATACTTATGTCAGATAAACTAGACTAAAATAAAGACTGTATCAAGAGATGCAGAAGGGCATTATATCATAATCAAGGGGTCTATCCACCAAGAAGACCTAACAATTGTAAACATTTATGCACCAAATGTGATAGCACCCAAATATATAAATCAATGAATCACAAACATAAAAAACTCATTGATACTAATACCATAAGAGTAGGAGACTTCAACACCCTACTCACAGCAATGGACAGATCATCTAATCAAAAATCAACAAGGAAACAATGGCTTTGAATGACACACTGGACCAGATGGACTTAACATATATGTTTAGAACATTTCATCCTAAAGCAGCAGAATATGCATTCTTCTCCAGTGCACATGGAACATTCTCCAGAATAGAGCACATACTGGGACACAAATAAGCCCTCAGCAAGTACAAAAATATTGAGATCAAACCATGCATATTTTCAGATCACAATGCTATGAAACTTGAAATCAACCACAAGAAAAAACTTGGAAAGGTAACAAAAACTTGGAGACTGAAGAACATCCTACTAAAAAATGAATGGGCTATCCAAGAAGTTAAGGAAGAAATTAATAGTATATGGGAGTCAATTAAAATGATAATACCACAACCCCAAACCTCTGGGACACAGCAAAGGCAGTCATAAGAGGAAAGTTTATAGTAACCCAGGCCTTCCTAAAGAAGAAGAAGAAAGATCTCAGATACACAACCTAACCTAATGCCTTAACAAGCTGGAAAAAGAACAGCAAATAAAACCCCAAACCAGCAGAAGGCAGGAAATAATAAAGATTAGAGCAGAAATTAATGCTACCAAAACCAAAAAAACAGTAGAACAGATCAATGAAACTAGAATCTGGTTCTTTGAAAGAATGAACAAAACTGATAAACCACTAGCCAGTTTGATCAAAAAGAAAAAGGAAAGGACCCAACTAAATAAAGTCAAGAATGAAAGAGGAGAGATCACAAGAAATACAGCAGAAATAAAAACAATAATAAGAGAATATTATGAGCAATTATATGCCAATAAAATGGGCAATCTGGAAGAAATGGACAAATTCCTAGAAACATATACACTACCAAAACTGAAACAGGAAGAAATAGAAAATTTGAATGGACTCAAAACCAGTAAGAAAATCAAATTAGTACTCAAAACTCTGCCAAAAAACAAGAGTCCAGGGTCAGATGGCTTTCCAGGAGAATTCTACCAAACATTTAAGGAAGAGTTAACACCCATTCTCTTGGAGCTGTTCCAAAAAATAGAAATGGAAGAAAAACTTCCAAACTCATTCTATGAAGCCAGCATTACCTTGATCCCAAAACTAGACAGAGACCCCACTAAAAAGGAGAACTATAGACCAATTTCCCTGATGAACATGGATGCAAAAATCCTCAACAAGATATTAGCCAACTGGATCCAACAATACATTAAAAAAATTATTCACCATGACCAAGCGGGATTTATACCTGGGATGCAGGGCTGGTTCAATAGCCGCAAAACAATTAATGTGATTCCTCACATCAATAAAAGAAAGGACAAGAACCATATTATCCTCTCAATTGATGCAGAGAAAGCATTCAACAAAATACAGCATCCTTTCTTGATAAAAACCCTCAAGAAAGTAGGGATAGAAGGAGCACACCTCCAGATCATAGAAGCCTTATATGAGCGACCCAATGCTAGTGTCATCCTCAATGGGGAAAAACTGACAGCTTTACCCCTAAGGTCAGGAACAAGAAAGGGATGTCACTCTTGCCACTGTTATTCAACACAGTATTGGAAGTCTTAGCCTCTGCAATCAGACAACAAAAAGAAATAAAAGGCATCCAAATCAGCCAGGAGGAGGTGAAGCTTTCACTCTTTGCAGACGACATAATAATCTATATGGAAAACCCAAAAGATCCCACCAAAAAACTGCTAGAACTGATTCCTGAATTCAGCAAAGTTTCAGGATATAAAATCAATGCACAGAAATCGGTTGCACTCCTATACACCAACAATGAGCAATAGAAAGAAAAATCAAAGAATCGATCCCATTAATAATTGCACCAAAAATCATAAAATACCTAGGAATAAACATAATGAAAGTGGTGAAAAATCTAACACTGAAAACTATAGAAAGCTAGTGAAAAAAAATTGAAGCAGACACACACACACACAAAACGGAAAACGATTCCATGCTCCTGGATAGGAAGAACAATTATTGTTAAAATGTCGATACTACCCAAAGCAAACTACATATTCAATGCAATCCCTATAAAAATAACACCAGCATTCTCCACAGAGCTAGAACAAATAATCTTAAAATTTGTATGGAACTGGAAAAGACCCCAAATAGCCAAAGCAATCTTGAAAAAGAAAACCAAAGCAGGAGGCATCACAATCCCGGACTTCAAGCTATACAACAAAGCTGTAATCATCAAGACAGTATGGTACTGGCAAAAGAACAGACACTCAGATCCATGGAACAGAATACAGAACCCAGAAATGGACCCACAAACATATGGCCAACTAATCTTTGACAAAGCCGGAAAGAATATCCAATGGAATAAAGACAATCTCTTCAGCAAGAAGAGGGAAAACAGGACAGAGACATGCAGAAGAATGAACTTGGACCACTTTCTTACACCATACACAAAAATAAACTCTAAATGGATGAAAGACCTCAATGTAAGACAGGAAGCCATCAAAATCCTCAAGGAGAAAGCAGGCAAAAACCTCTTTGATCTTGCCTGCAGCAACTTCTTACTCAACACGTCTCCGGAGGCAAGGGAAACAAAAGCAAAAATGAACTACTGGGACCTCATCAAAAGAAAAAGCTTCTGCATAGTGAAGGAAACAATCAGCAAAACTAAAAAGCAACTGACAGAATGGGAGAAGATATTTTCAAGTGACACATCAAATAAAGGGTTAGTATCCAAAATCTATAAGGAACTTATCAAACTCAACATCCAAGAAATAAATAATTCAGTGAAGAAATGGGCAAAAGACATGAATAGATACTTCTCCAAAGAAGACATCCAGATGGCCAACTGACACATGAAACAATGCTCCACATCAGTCATCATCAGGAAAATACAAATCAAAACTGCAATGAGATACCACCTTACACCTGTCAGAATGACTAACATTAACAACTCAGGCAACAGCAGATGTTGGCGAGGATGCTGAGAAAGAGGATCTCTTTTGCATTGTTGGTGGCAATGCAAGCTGGTGCAGCCACTCTGGAAAATAGTATGGAGGTTCCTCAAAAAACTAAAAATAGAACTATCCTACAACCCAGCAATTGCACTACTAGGTATCTATCCAAGGGATACAGGTATGCTATTTCAAAGGGGCGCATACACCCCAGTGTTTATAGCAGCACCATCAACAATAGCCAAAGTATGGAAAGAGCCCAAATGTCTATCAATGGATGAATGGATAAAGAAGATTTGGTATATATATACAATGGAGTATTAGTGATCAAAAAGAATGAAATCTTGCCATTTGCACCAACATGGATAGAACTGGAGGGTATTATGCTAAGTGAAATTAGTCAGAGAAAGACAAAAATCATATGACTTCACTCATATGAGGACTTTAAGAGACAAAACAGATGAACATAAGGGAAGGGAAACAAAAATAATATAAAAACAGGAAGGGGACAAAACCTAAGAGACTCATAAATATGGAGAATGAACAGAAGGTTACTAGAGGGGGTGTGAGAGGGGGGATGGGCTAAATGGGTAAGGAGCACTAAGGAATCTACTCCTGAAATCATTGTTGCCCTATATGCTAACTAATTTGGATGTAAATTTAAAAACAAACAAACAAAATATTCAGGGACGAGCTTTACTCTGGAAACCAAGAGGGAGGACTTAAGTCAGGTCTTTTCCCGTTCTGCATGTTTTCTAGTGGCCTGGAGGAAAGATTTAACTACATACACATCAAATTCACAGAGACAGAAATCAAGAAGGGAGAATTCCCAAATAAAATCCCAAAAGACTTTGACGGTTGAAACAATGGGCCAATATAAACATGCTGAGATTTAACGGGCATAAGTTAGAAGCCCAAAAATCCAACTGTGGAAGCACATGATGGTGAAGATGAGCTTTAAGAAAACTTGGGCGTTCCAGTTGACTGCAATCACAATGTGAGTCAACAGAGATTTGAAGCTGACAAAACAACTAATTAAATTTTGAGGCTGCATAAATAAAGTTATAGTAATGATATGATTCAATACAGTTCTGCTATGTTTTGTTGGACCAGACAATACCTGTAAAGCTATGTCTAGTTTGGGTTGCCAAAAATCTTGATGGAATGTAACAAACCAGAGAAGAATTAACTAGCAATTGTGAGGGCGTTACTAACCAGAAACCTTAGGTATTTCACCTGAAGAATAGAAGACTTTGAAGTAACAAGGTCATAGTCCTTTAATAAAGGCTTTCTCCTGTGATTCTTGTTATTCCAGAGGGGAAATGAAGGACTAGTGGGGGAAAGTTATAGTAACTTTCAGGTCATCTTTCCTCACACATGAGAGACAATGCTTGTGCAGCACAAACTGTGAGAATTAAAATGGGCTTGCCCTCATTGGAGAGCTGAAGATTTTAGAAATCAACTTGGTAGGAATGTCATAGAAGTAATTAAAGCACTGGATTGTATTGTCCTTGTTTAGATCCATTCTGGCCCTGAGTCTGTCACCTTCCCTGCATCCTGCATTTTATCCCCAGCGCCGCCCGCCCCCCCCCCCCCCCCCCCGCCCTTGTGGGACACCAGTAGGTAGCTTCACTGGCAGGGTCTGAATGTGAAATCCTGTGGTTCAAATGACAGTTTTCTTTCTGTGTATAGAATTTCCCTGTATTTCCATTAACATTCCTGAATGTAACAAGTGGCTTCACTTCCGCTTAAGGTTTTCTGCATGAAGAGGGTCAGTTACTCTTTCAAAGATGATTGAGAAAATTGCTTTCACCAGGCCATTGTTAAACTGGGCATAAAGCTCTGGGAACAGAAGATGAATCTTGGGGCTTTCTTTTTCTGAAAGAAAAAGGATCATCATTTCTAGTAGGAATTGCAAGTGTAAATGTATGGCATCCAACAGATATTACAAATCAGTATAGCCAGCCAGGTGTAGGACAGCAGTGAATGGTGGGCAGCCTGTGCCTCATTAAAAACGGACAGGTATTACCAACTCCAGCCAACTTTGTCACGTGGTAGGGCAGACTCAGTGTTGCTAGATTTTCCCATTTGTAAGAAAACCTATGAATCCAGATTTTTACATGAAATCATCTGATTTAAAATTTTTTATGTTTATTTATTTTTGAGAGAGAGAGCGACAGAGTGTGAACGGGGGAAGGGCAGAGAGAGAGGAGACACAGGATCTGAAGCAGGCTCCAGGCTCTGAGCTGTCAACACAGAGCCCATCGTGGGGCTTGAACCCATGGACCAAGAGATTATGACCTGAGCTGAAGTCGACCTTAGCTGACTGAACCACTCAGGTCCCCCAAATCTCCTGACTTTAAATGCTGGAAAATAATTCAAATTAAAAACTAAATCATGAAAAGAAACAAACACTGTGCTAGCAAAATACACATGTATTTTAGAGACGCCTGGGTGGCTCAGTTGGTTGAGCGTCCGACTTCGACTCAGGTCATGATCTCACAATCCGTGGGTTTGAGCCCCACGTTGGGCTCTGTGCCGACAGCTCAGAGCCTGGAGCCTGCTTTGGATTCTGTGTCTCCCCTCTCTCTCTGTCCCCTCCCCTGCTCATGCTCTGTCTCAAAAATAAATAAATTTTTTTTTAAAATACACATGTATTTTAGAGAGTGACACAAAATACGAGTTTGTGATCTCAGTTGTAAAATGAGTTTCTGGGATCTCTCCAAAATTCACTTCATCTTATAGTACACCTTTGGTGTCCCAGAAAACCAATTCTCAAATAGAATTAAATAAATATTTTTGAGCCCTTGATAAAAGACACATAGTTTGCTAGATATTTGGAAAATATGAACATGAATAGCTACGATCTTTGTTCCCAGAGTTGACACCTTTGCACTAGGTTAAGAGAAAACAATTCAACTATAATTTAAGATTAACACGCACTTTTATGAGTGGTACAAATATAGTACTGGGAAGGGAAACGTTGGAACAATGGAAGAATCAGAGGGAGTTGCATTAAAGAGGACCATTCGTGGTTTGCCATGGAAGATTTTCGTAAGTGATGAATGAAGTGGGGAGACATACTCACGGGGAAGAGAGGACACGGGAGAGGTACAGTGATAGGAAGAGGAGAGATATTTCAAAAACTAGCGTTCAGGTAGTTTAGGGACAAAGGATAAATGTTGGGGATTTGTATGAGAAAACTTCTAAGGAAGGTAATAGATCAAAGGCAGGCTAAAGAGTCTGATTTAATTCAATAAGCAATGTGTGAGAGGCAGCAGAATATCACAGAAAGGGGCAGGTATTCCATGCTGAAGTCCCAGCAGTAATGCCAGCTGGCGGTGTGGCCCTGAACAAACCTTTTAAATTCACTACATGCCATTTTACTACTTGTCATATGAGGTGTAACCTATTTCAAAATGTGGTGTGAAATATAAACTCTATCAGTAAGTCTTTTCTTACAAGCCTTGTAAATTAGCTATTATTAATGATGGGCAACCTCTAAAGGTTTTGGACTAGAGGTGGGATGTGATGGGGGAACCATGCTTTGGGGAAAATTAACTGGCAATTATGCTCTGAATGCATCATGAAACAGGCAAAAAGGCCACTAGAAAGTGAAGTTATTTGCAATACACATATTTGTGAGTACCTAAACAAAACATGTATAGCCTTCTAAATTGAAAAAGGACAAAGGATTGGTCATTGAAGGTAAGTCTCCTCTCTTTGAAAGTCCTCTGAACACCGAGGTATCTTTCTCAGAGTCAATCACAATGACCAGCTTTTATGTTTTCTCCCAGAGATTACCCACATATTTATAAACACGCATGAAGGAACTACTTCAGTTTTGGAGCTACTTTCATTCCCAGTAGGAGGAGAATTTTAGCTCTGACACGGTGTGTGTCTGCATTCTCTTTCAAGCTGTCAATGCTAGACTGCAAAATGTGTGGAATGTGCAAGAGCAGCCCTGGGAGGTCACCTGGGGCTGCAGGATTTCCAGGTCACCAGAATGTCTCTCCCTTTCTCCCTGGGGTAGTCTGACCCAGGATTTGAAAAGTATTAACCTTTGAGCTATTAAGAACACTTCTTCACTTTCGTGTTTAATCTAAGTGTCTGAAAAGATGTTGGGTGGTCTCCAGTGATTCACTTCAAGTCCTCTGGAGTTTGAAGATTACAGCTGAGGATGAGAAAGAGAGGAGATGATTTTGAAGTTACCTTCTAGTGAGCAATTGTTTTGCAAAACTCCTCAATGGCTTTATTACCCTCTATAGTTCAACTCCACTGGATTGGTGCAATCTTTTCCTCAACTTTGACCTTGTCCAAACTTTGGACTCAATCTGGGCAGTTTCTTTAAGGGTCCAGGATATACTATGGACACTCTGGCAACTATGCTTTCACTCATGCTGGTGTCCCTGCCTAAAATACCCTTCTCTGTCCTCCTTGATTAAGGACTGCTAAATCTGCAAAGTGCTCCTCAAGTTTGTTTTATTCCAGGAAGGCACAATACAGCAGCAACACTGTAGGATTTAACTATATGAGCTCAATGCCTAATTCTGTTTTTCACTAACTTTCCACTTTGGGCAAATTAATCTCTCAAAGCCTCGATTTCTTTGTATAATATCGATGCTAATGATTGTAATTTATAATGTTTTGTGAGATTAAATGATATATTATTAAATATATTGGGTATATGGGGAGTGTTCAACAGCTGTTAATGTGATGGTAAAGATTCTGTAATTTCTCTGAAACGCATGATTTTCCTCCTCTGGTCTTTTCTACATCAACATGCCCTGAGACAAAATTTAGTGGTTAATCAAATGCTATTTTTTTTATTATTTACTAATTGTTTCTATATATTTTTTGGATTGATGCCCTCAACTAGATTTTAAATTCCTTAGGACAGGAATTATCCATTATAATTCTTTCTGAGTATATAGTACCTGTTCTATAACTATTTAAATAATCAATTAATATAAATAGGCATTTTTCAAACTAACATTAGTTTTAGAGAAAAATCCAATTCCTTCTTTGGGATAAAGATTTGAAAGCACATCAAGAACAACTATAGGGCAGTGAACAAAAAGAAATCCTAAATAAAAAGAATATTTCCTACTTTGATGCAGTCATCAAGGTCCAAAATAGCATTTCCAGAAAGGCTCTATTTTGCTCTTGGAGCCATGACAGCTCTGAAAATTCTAATTTTTCATTTTTTCAAAATTGTGGTGAATATTACCAGTTGTATATAAATCTACTTGTAAGTAAAATCTCATTTCCAGTAAAGTTCTTTTTGTTACTGGGTTCTGGACCGATCACTGGCTGAAATCAATCCATAGATCATAGTAAAACTGGCATTATAGAAATCTTAATACCATGCCACTCCTGCATGCCTATCCTAAAGCTGAGTGCTTTCCATGGGAAACCTCATTTTTCTTGTTTAATATTAGTTTGCATGAAATCTTCTGGTTCCTATTTTTAAGAGGCAATATGCACCATTATATGTGCATGAAACATATTTGCACAGGCCTGTTTTCCTACACTTGGACTTATCCCAGCCATTAAACTTAAAGTTTAATCTTGTCCATGCCATGTGACATGGATGCTTGCCAACAGTGTAAGAATTTCGTAGCTGAAGCCAATTTATTTAATACTTAAAACATTCATACTTTTCTTCCAAGGGCATATCAGGAGTATTTATTTGTGCTTTAGGATCTTAAAATTCAGTTAATACATCTTAGAAAAATGAATGGGTAGATATTGGAAGAGGCAAAGAACACTGATGGTTCCCTACACAGAAGTATGTGTTCTCCACTTTTCCTCCCCAAGAGAATCCCAATTTTGTTTTATTCATCACCCTTTTACTATGCAGCCAAGTACCACAGGTAAAACTGACCTTGGGTGGCCACAATTCCACAACTCTACTGTCTCAAGCATTGCTACACAAGTGGGCATGCAACCCAGTTTTAACCAAAGACACATAATGGGGAGCTTGATAGGGAATTCGGGAAGTTTTCTCTCTTTTATGAGAAAGTTCTGAAAGCTACTTTTTATTCTCATGTATATGGCCATTTGTTTTTGCAGGGTTTGTATCTTCTGAAGCCATCCTGATCCATCTCAAGGATCATACCCTGAGCTGGACAGAGCTGAGAGAACTGTAGGGGAATTCGACCAGAACCATTGGATATTGCCTCCTATGAAATTTACTTTACCTTTGAACTTCCAGCTATGCAAATCAATAATTTCCTTAATGTTTCATCCATTTTGAGTTTTCTATTCGTTGTTACTGAGAGCATGCTAAAATGATACAGAAATATTCTGATTTTATGCATATAAGAATGTTGCTGAAGTCATCACCACCTAATATAAAGACTTTAGGGTGTCTTTGAATGAATCCCTTGGAATTACAAATGAGTTTCTTACATGCATTTGCTACTACTGCATATCAATCCTACAATTTTGGATGATAACAAAATTAAAAGGAGACAAGGAAAAAACAGAGCATTAATTGTTAATGATGGGGGTTGCCTGGGTGGCTCAGTCGGTTAAGTGTCGGACTCTTCATTTTGGCTCAGGTCATTATCTCATAGTGCATGAGATCAAGTCTCGTGCTGGGCTCTGCACTGAGAGTGCACAGCCTGCTTGGGATTTTCTCTCTCCCATCTCTCTGCCCCTTCCCTACTCATGTGTACACATTCTGTCTCTCTCTCTCTCCTTCTCTCTCAAATACACTTTAAAATTGTTAATGACAATTATTTAAATAAACATTATCTTGGTTTAGTTGTTGGTATGTATTTAGTTGTAGGAAATGGATCCAACCCAAAAATGAAAAGGAATCCTCTAGCCTCTAAGAATCCATATCAAATTGGGCCACCTGATTTTAGAGATATGTACAAATTCAGGTTGATCGAGGTTTGAAAGTAACATTGATTCCTATCCCTTTTGAATAATGTCAAATATTTTCACAAAGCAATGCTTTCCTACTTCATCTATAAGGATACTCATAACCATGTGTTGAACAAGAAAATTTATAATAGAATTCAATAAATAATTTTAGTAAGTTTAAAATTTTGAGATCAAAAACCTAGAGATTAAAAAGATGGAGTCATATAGCTATATAAGACATATTGTTTATCCAGTTCAAAGAAATGCTTCATGTATGTCTGGATTCAACGACCCTACAATAATTCCAAGGTGTCGAAGGGGTAGAATGCAAGTGCCCAGAGGAAAGGTTTCCATATATGTTCAACATTTTGTGTGTAATGAAACCTATATATTGGTTTTCATTTTCTTTCCTCCAAGAAACTTCGATATACATATTATCACTTGCTGAGCATTACTGGGAGAAGAGAAATCAGGATAAGGTAAAATACTAGTAGCAATGATTTATGCAACACATATATTGTGGCCAAGAATTTTACATTTGTTACCTTATGTAAGTTTCATAACAACCGTTGTTTTACAAATGAGCAAACTGAGGCTTAGAGAAACTAACTTGCTGAAGCTCATCAAACTAGTAAGTGGAGAAATGGAGCTGTACGCCAGGTCTGGATGCCTCTAGAGCCCATGCTTAACTATGAGGTCATGCTAATTGGAGAGTACTAAATCAGGCTAGATGTGGTAGAGACAGGAATTCAGAGCTCTTGAATTTCAAACTGGTCCACACTTGTCTCACCTGTCTATTCAAACTGAATTTAGCTTCTGAATTAGAGAATTTGATAGAGTGCCCCTTTGCAAATTCACAGTAGAGTACAGATGCATGGGTTCTTAATACAACTCTGCCATTTACTGTCCATGGAACCTTGTCTGAGCCCTTATTCTATTTCTTTAACATGGAAAGAATACAAATTTCACTGCTTATGTCATAGGTTTTGAGGAGTAAGCCAAATTACATATACTGTAAGGTGTAAAAAAGTATGCATTATCATTATTTTGTGACTTTCTCATCCCATCTACTGCTTTTTCACACTTGGTAATACTAAATTATTATACTGGAGACATCTATTGTTATTACTGCTGCTGCTACTGTTGTTGTTAATCCTATATAAAGAGACAGGATTGATTATCCATTAACTGGGGAAGGAGTAAGAAAAAGGAAAAAGGTTCCAGGGCTCATGCTCACTTTGGAACACATGATAATCTAGTACTAGAATGAGACTGTGGAACTGACTTCAACAGAATAGTCAAAGGGCTGTTCCACCGTGAAACTTAGAAAACCCTATTTTAAAAAAGGAAACACTCTATTTCAATTTTCTCATTTGTAAGATGTAGAGCAGATTTTAAAAGATGACTTTCCATCCGCCATCAAAAAAATGAAAATAAATCTTATTAATGTAGCATACGTATTAGACAATTTAATTCTCTTTCAGCATTTAAATGAGTAAAGGACTTATTTTTATGACCACAGAATTCCTTGAAAAGGAAAGATTATGGAGAAATTTACATGTAAAACCATTAAAAATGTAGAAAATGAAACCATACTTACCAAGCCAATTAGAAAAATCCATTAATAAAGATTTCTCATCAAAGTAATGAGTTCCAGATTTAATGGGTTCCTTACCACAAAGATATTCCAAGTGCAATATATATATGTATATATATATATATGTATATATATATATGTATATATATGTATGTATATATATACATACATATATATACATAATTTTTTAAATGTTTATTTATTTTTGAGAACGAGAAAGAAAGAGTGCTAGTGGGGGAGGGGCAAAGAGACAGAGGGAGACACAGAATCTGAAGCAGGCTCCAGGCTCTGAGCTGTCAGTACAGAGACTGACGTGGGCTTCAACTTGTGAACCATGAGCTGAAGTCAGACACTTTGATGACTGAGCCACCCAGGCGCCCTAATATATATTTTTTAAGAACCACAAATTGGCTTTAGGCCCTTTTATTTATTTTTTAAAGTTTATTTATTTATTTATATATTTGAGAGAGAAAGAGAGAAAGAGAGAGAGAGAGAGAGAGAGAGACAGGAGAGAGAGGATCCCAAGTAGGGTACTCACAGGCAGCGCAAAGCCCAAAGCAGGGCTCAATCTCACTAACTGTGAGATCATTACCTGAGTCAAAACCAAGGGTCAGACACTTAACTGACTTAGCCACCCAGGTGCCTCAATATATATATATATATATATATATATATATATATACACACACACACACATACACACATACACATATATGTATATATATGTATATGTGTGTGTGTATATATATATGTATGTGTATATATATATATATGTATGTGTATATATATATATATATATATATATATATTTAATGCTAATGTTTCACCTAGGTGGATTTTTTTCTAGGATTGAGGGCAGTTACAGTCTAGTACCAGCCAATTACTGATTCAGTTTTTGGTTTTTCATCGTGCAAAATAATAACATGAAATAATAGAAAAAGCTCTGATCTAAGATACAGAAGTTCTAGGTTCTAATACTTATTGGCTTCATGAAAGTAACTATGTAACATACTATGTTTGCAGATTTCAATTTTATCATCTGTTGCGTGGAAAAATATGTGTTTGGTTCACTTTAAGGTTATTATAAGTGCGAAATAAAATGGGCTCCATAGTGCTTCGTAAATGATAAATACCAACTAAGAATTCTATTAATTACCTTCTCACGTTTCTGTGTATATCTTGACTAGTGAAGTTTTAAGAAAACAAAAACTCTAGTTGCTCTTTTATGATGGCATTCTGAATGTGATGTTTACTAACACATAACATGACCAAATCAAATGGTTATTTGCTCTCTCAGTTTTTGTTTAGGAACCCATATAACATAAATTATTTGGAAAACTGGTTTTAGAATCAATCTATAAGCAGTTTATACTGTTTGGCTATTGCTACTTAGAGGAGACCCTTAAGCAAATCCTCTGAATGTGAGTTGTAATTGTGCTAGCTATATCTAAAATTTACATTAATTATAATATATATATATATATATATATATATATATATATATATATATTTATTCATGGATAACTATTTCAGGTGTTTTTTGAAACAAGACTCATAACTACTTTGAGCATTAAAATATTTCTATTATTTCTTCAAAAACAAAACAAAAATAAATTAGTAAACTTTTCCCTTTCACCATTCTGGCAGGCTAATCATACGAACTGAAAAAAACGGATAAGGGAGCATATCTGGTTCTAATTTCTGAACTCAACTCCAGATGTTTTCAAGGTTTGCCTTTTTTTTAAAGGTATCTCAGCCCAAAGAGTGAAAAATCACTGCAAACTAAAACTTTTAATTTTATATTTTACTATTAAACCATGCTTATGAGGGAAGAACATCTCCAGTAAATGACCCATAATGACCGAAGAGACCCTTTCCATATAAATATATTATACAGATCTTCCTTGACCTATGATGGGGTTACATCCTGGTAAATGCATCATAAATTGAAAATATTGTAAGTCGCAAATGAATTTAATATACCGATACTACCAAATACCATAGCTTAGCTCAACTTACCCTTAAAGCTGCTTAGAACACTTACATTACCGTACAGTTGGGCAAAATAATCTAACACAAAGTTTATTTTATAATAAAATGTTGGATATCTCATGTAATTTATTGAATACTGTAGAAAGTGAACAACAGATAGTTGTATGGGTACAGAATGATTACAAGTGTACTGATTGTTACCCTTATGGTCACATGGCTAACTGGGAGCTACAACTTACTGCCTCTCCCCAGCATCATGAGGGAGTATTGTACCACATCTCGTTAGCCCAGCAAAAGATCAAAATTCAAAACTCTAAGCATGATTTCTACTGAATGCATATCACTTTCACACCATCATAAAGCAAAAGAATTGTTAAGTTGAACCATTGTAACTTGGGGATTGTCTGTATACAATGCTCATGTATTGTCAGACATAGAGTATGGGATGAGAAGTTTGCCCCAAATGGAAACACTGTGTTTTTTTTAATTTTTAATGCTTATTTATTTTTGAAGGAGAAAGAGACAGAGCCTAAATGGGGGAGGGGCAGAGGATAGGGAGACACAGAATCTGAAGCAGGTTCCAGGTTCTGAGCTGTCAGCACAGAGCCTGATTTGAGGATCAAACTCATGTACCGCAAGATTATGACCTTAGCTGAAGTCGGAAGCTAAAATGACAGAGCTACCCAGACACCCCAAGAAACACTGTGTTCCTTATGGAGCTCCTCCATATTTCAGGGGTAGAGAGAGGAACTTGGGAAGAGTTTGTATCACAGGAGCCTTGTGAGATACTCAGTTTTGTGGTCTATATTTGTTCTGAAAGCGTGTGCTGGGGACAAAAGTGAGTCATGTGTTGCTGGTGAGGATGGGGAAGCCCCAACCATTCACAAAATTAAAAAAAAAAAAGTTTACCTTTTAAACAATCATTTCCAATTGTTTCCCAAAGGTGTTTTCCAGCTTTTTTGTAATTGAAAGAAAATATAATTTTTGACAACTGCAAGTAGGTTATTTGCCCAAACAGAATTACTAAATGTTGAAATATCTCTAGTTATTCCCAAAGTGATGGGAAAAACCTATGATATACTACTGTCACTTTCTTTAAAATAAATTTTATGGGTATGTTTTTATTTGTGTTAAAATGACATTTCATGAGCATATCTTATTTGAATTAAAAAAAGCTATATCTTATTTGAATGTAAATGACATTTCATGAGCTATACCTTATTTGAGGATTGTGAACAGTGTGGTATATAAACTAAAAGAGTATCTCTTAACAATTCCACAAACATGTATTGAGGGCTCAATGTATAGCAAGCACATGGCCATGGTTCTAAGATGTACATGTAAAACTCAGAATTTATAAATAAAGATAAAGAAGCATGAAATAATTGCAATGACATGTCATTAGAATTCAGAGACTTGAGGGGACTTATTTTTTGTTCATCTAGCCTTGTTTGTTGATTACTTATATACTAGGCTTCAGAGATATCATGTGAAAGATGAACAAGACTGACAGAGACCGTCCCTCTTAGAAAGACCTTTCCAGTTGTCCACATGACAACCCAGATGTTCCACCTGCACATCAAAACCAACTCATGTAAAACTGAACTTATTGTTTCTACCCTGAAGTCAGCTCTTCCTCTGGCATCCTTTCTTCTGCTAATGGCACTTCCATCACTTCCATTTCTGAGACCTCAAACATCAAATTGCCAACTCTTTTCCTTTGCTTCTCCCAATGGTTCTGTTGATTCTGCTTTCCAAATATCTTGGCATCTCCTCTTTTCTACCCTCACTCTCTCCTTTTAGTATTCCTCCTCACTACTTTTCACCTGGCATGTTGCAATGCCTCCTATATGATTTCACTTGTCTTCTATTTTTGTCCTCTTTCATGTATATGAATAAAGCTATCAAATGATTCTTCCTAGAGAAGAATACTAATCGCCTCACCAAAGCGTCCCTAGTCCTTGTCTAATTAAGCAAAATCTCTCTAGTCTGTCATTTATGCCTAACCTAAAAGCTGTGACCCCACTAATCAATGAATATAAATCACATTTATGTCCAAATTACAATGGTGCTCATCTACCCCCCTGTAGAGAATATGCCTTTAACTTCCGGTTCTGATGATCTAACTTTGTGTTGGTTTTAATATAAGGCAGGCAGGCAGACAAGTTTCAGCTTGTGTATATATATATATATATATATATATATATATATATATATATTTTCCCCAAAGATTGTTGCATTTAATTACATTTCAATAACAATGGCATGGGCCTTCTAGGCGCCTGGGTGGTTCAGTCGGTTAAGCATCTGACTTCAGCTCAGGTCATGACCCCACATTCCATGAGTTCGAGCCCCGAGTCGGGCTCTGTGCTGACAGCTCAGAGCCTGGAGCCTGCTTCAGATTCTGTGTCTTCCCCTCTCTCTGCCCCTCCCCTGCTCATGCTGTCTCTCTCCATCTCAAAAATAAATAAAAACATTAAAAAAATTTTAAACAATGGCATGGGCCTTCTGCCTTTGGCTGTTTTTGTTTTTGTTTCAGTTTGGTCTATTTTTCATTCTTTTTTCTTTTTTTTGTTTCAATTTTTATTTAAATTTTCATGAGTTACATATAGTGTAATAGTTTCAGGAGAATTTAGTGATTCATCACTTACATATAATGCTCATCACAACAAGGGCCCTCCTTAATACCCATCTCCCACCCACCTACCTCCATCAACCCTGTTTGTTCTCTATAGTTAAGAGTCTATTTTATGGTTTGCCTCTCTTTTTTCCCATGTTCATCTGTTCCATTTCTTAAATTCCATATACGAGCGAAATCATATGGCATTTGTTCTTCTGACTTATTTCACTTAGCATAATACACTGTAGCTCCATCCACATTGTTTCAAACAGCAAGATTTCACTCTGTTTTATGGCTAAGTAATATTCCATTGTGTGTGTGTGTGTGTGTGTGTGTGTGTGTGTGTAGATATAGACATATAGATACGTAGATATATAGCTATACAGATAACACAACTTCTTTATCCATTCATCTGTCGATGGACATTTGGGCTCTCTCCATAGTTTGGCTATTGTTGATAATGTTGCTATAAACATCAGGGTGCATGTGCCCCTTTGAATCTGTATTTTTGGAACCTTTGGGTAAATACTTAGTAGTGAAAATGCTGCATCATAGGGCAGTTCTATTTTTAGTTTCTTGAGGAACCTCCACACTATTCTCCAGAGTGGCTGCACCAGTTTGTATTCCTACCAGCAGTATAAGAGCATTCCCCTTACTCCACATCCTTGCCATCATCTGTTGTTTTTTGTGTTGTTAATTTTAGCCATTCTAACAGGTGTCAGGTGGTATCCCACCACAGTTTTGATTTGTATTTTCCTGACGATGAGTGACGCTGAACATCTTTTCATTTTTCATTCTTGATTGTGAGAACCAAAAGAATGAAGCTGACAAGGCAGGACCCTCCAATACAGGTGGAGAAAAGAAAGAAATGGTACATAATTGTCAGAGCCAGTAAGTGGATGGGGAAGACTGGAAACAGTCATCCGTTAGTAATTTTGGGCTCAGTCACACCCATTTGCCAGCTGTAGTCAACATTTGGCATCCTCCACCTTCTCCTTTTCTACTTTCCACTTGTCAACACCCACCACATAAAAAGTTCCTTGCAGGAGCCTGACCACTGTTCCATCATGAGGACATCAACACTTATGCCAAGAGCTGGATCCTAAAGCTGACTTCTTTACCTGGCCCTCCAGAAGAATGAGGCCATAGCTTCCTCACCAAACATACTCTGAATTTTTGTCTTCATGTCTTCCCTCTTTCTGAAATGATCATTTTGGCCTATTATAGTCCTATCATCAAGGTCTGTATCTCATGCCAACTACTCTATGACCTTTTTTCTCAATTTCTTTAAATCATTGTCTTTGCCAAAGAAGTATTCCTGGTCACTTTGAATAAAAGGCCTAATTCAAGACTAATTTTCCCATGTGAATCAAAAAGGGTGACATACCACCCCCCCCACAAAAAGGGTGACAAATACTTCTATTTTATCAGCTAAGATAGGATTGTCATGTGATAATAGCATAAAGATAATTTATAATTCATCTTTGTATCTTGAAAATATGTAATTCATGACAACTTTTATTTTGAGAGAGATATATTATTTTGAAACCTGTACATAAAAGGTCACTTGGAATACCTCTATTTGTCCATAGTCAACTGAGCTATGAGAAGAATATTTAGAATTATAGGCATAAGAGGTAAGTCTATATGATATAAAATTTTTCAGTAAAAAATGTTAATATAAACTTTTCATCTAGGACAAACAGCAATAAATATTATCCCCCAAGAGACAGTTTTTCATATATGGGACTAGTATGTTCAAGAATGTCACTATGCTATGTTCAGAAAGGTCTGGAAAAACCTTATGTAACCCATTTCCATTTGGGGCCTTTTCTCCTCTTGAATTATTAGTAAAACTTGACTCAAATCTCCTAAAATTTACAGCCCACTTTCCTTTCTGTCTACTTCATCTCTCTACTAAATCCTACAGTCCTTACCACCTGTTTTAGTTTCTAAGTAAACAAGTGAATAAATTGAAGATCTTAGGGGAATTGGGTCTCACTGTGGAGTGGCAGGTTTGCGTCATCTCTTTTTTTCTCCTCTCCTTTCATGACCCTTTAATTCCACTCCTGTCTATACCTCTCTGATATGACCAGGAAATTTTTTCACTTTGTCTGGCAAGACAGTTTGAAGAACAGTCTTATTTTTACCTTTACTCTCAAGTGTCTGCGAATTATTTTCTGAAGAATTTCAATGTCCTCCCTGAAAGGAATTCTGGTTAACACAATTTGTTTTTGCTTTAGTTTTATACTAACACAGTTTAGAAATCAGGACTTATTCAAGACAAAAGAGGCGTTGGCAAGGATGTGGAAAAAAAATAAACTCTTGTGCACTGTTGTGCATAGCTACTCTATGATCCAGTAATCACACTACTGGGTACATACCCAAGTAATATGAAAATATTAATTTGAAGTCATACATGTACCCCTATGTTTATTGCAGCATTATTTATAATAGCCAAATTATGGAAACAGCCCAAGTGCCCATTGATAGATGAATAAAGGTACCATCTCATAACACCTAATAAAAAAGAATGAAACCTTGCCATTTGCAACAACATGGATAAATCTATAGAGTATAGTGCTAAGCAAAATAAGCCAATCAGAGAAAGACAAATACCATATGATTTCATCATATGTGGAATTTAAGAGACAAAACAAATAAACAGGGGTTTAAAAAAAAAGACAAACCAAAAAATAGATTCTAATTATAGAGAACAAATAAACGGTTACCAGAGAAGAGGTGGGTGTGGAGATGAGTGAAATAGGTGATGGAGATTAAGAGTACATTCTCATTATGATGAACGCTGAGTAATGTACAGAATTGTTGAATCACTATATTGTACATGTTAAATTAATATAATACTGTTAAGTATACTGGAAGTAAAATTTTAAAAAGAAAGAAATCAGGACTTAAGTCACAGTGATGGCATTAACACATATTATATGCATTGATATGAAGATGTAATGAGTTTTATTTTTGAAGCTTATAACAGGAAGAGATTATGGGCTTGATTGTATGGTGCCAAATACGGTACGATAAAATGAAAGTTTGGGTTTTACTTTGTAATCAAAGAAAATGCTATGCATAAGATTAATTATTAATTCAGATATCAGACACAGCAGTTACTTCTGTGAATGTGCTCTGTATTCTAGAAATTATCCATTGCAGTGACTAGGCAAGCCTGTTTGTTAGCATATGTTTTAAAACATGAGCTCAATATATGTTAAAAGTTTTCAGAAGAGTGAGTCAATAGGTCAAGGCACATAAATTACCTCCCTGAGTTTTTACAAAGTAATAACATTTATCACTAACTTCCATAATAAAATTATAGTGAAACATTTCCATGGGCATTGTTCTTCCCCTGAAAGGAAAGGCTGAAAGTGCTAGGTGTTTGATGTGCCAGAAAATTTCAAAGTCTCACACCAATACTGCCAGTCGTCTGCAGGAAAATAGCTCTAAACTGACATCCAATTACTGTATATACTGGGTAAGGTTTTCTAACTAAATTTGGAATTTGAAAAAAAAAAAAAACTTGAGTCTCAATTTTGTGCCATGTTTTTTAAAAAAGCAAGAAACAGAAGATATTATACTGGAAAGGACTGAAAAAGAGTCCATGTACTTCTCAAGAAATTTAAAATTTGTCTTTGGGGCACCTGAGTAGCTCAATCGGTTAGGCATCTGACTCTTGGTTTCAGCTCAGATCATGATCTCACGTTCGGAGTCATGAGACTGAACCCTGCATTGGGCTCTGCACTGACAGGGTGGAGCCTGCTTGGGATTCTCTCTCTCCCTCTCTCTGCCCCTCCTCTGCTCTCTAAATAAATAAATAAATAAATAAATAAATAAATAAATAAATATTTGTCTTTATTAAATGTTATCTTTTTTTAAGAATTTATAAAAAAGGAATATACAGAGTTTATTAGTGGTACCATAAAAAGAAGATAATATATGAATCATAAAGACATGAAATCAATAAAACAACGTCTATTTTCTACTTTGAACAAAAGACTATTTTAGTTGCCAGAGTAAGTGCATGAATAAAAAAAAATTCTGATGTAAACAATAAGAAACCTTTTGAGTGCTTTTGGGGTGATAATTTTGGGGATGTTATTGATTCAAATACTACCTGCTGACTACATCTACTCAATCTTCAAATACTCAAAACACTTCCATGGCAATTTTGTAGTGAAGGCCTTTGTAGTTAAGGCCTGTGGGGCAGTCAGGTTGGTGACATTTACCAAAAATGTTCCTTAGTTTACACATTTGTTTTGACTTTGAAAACTTCTAGTTAGCCCTGAGTTCATGGGCCAACCACATCTGTTTATCTCTGTCTCTTTTCTAGTGTTTGCACCTCACTTCTGTTTTAAGAACAAAGACACAACTTTCACAGAGACTCATAGATGCAGAAGGTGAAAATCCCTAATGAATTGCAATCAGGGGATCAAGAAGATTGTTCTTCATGTTCTCTCCATTTCCTCATGGTGATGCAGCTGACTTTCTGTTTTCTTAGCTTTGGTTGCTGTTTACCTTCTCCATAGCATCTACAATATTTCTTTGATAAAATGAACACTATTCTGAACATTGTTGTGATTTGAGACTTCTTGTTCCTTTACTTAAGATGAATTAACTGACAAATACACTCTAGGAACTTCTTGTGATAAATACTATATAGACCCTTTGAGAAGGGCAAACTAGGATTTATACCTACTTAGTCTGGATGACTTAGAGGACTGTAAATCACTGGGTTTTCCTTAAGAAGTCAAATTGCAAATGAATTTTATCTCTTAAAAAAATCACCATATGAAAACAATGTAATATACTATATGTGAGTATAATACACTATATGCTATATTTACTAGACAGATATACCCATTTATGTTCACAGAGGCATATATGTTTAAATGCATATGGGTTTGATTTTAGTGGTTCCCCATGTCATTGTTTATCTTTGGAAGAAATAGAATTCGCCAGGAGCGACTCGGTACCTACACACCCCTTTCATGAGGCAATTATTAATCTGCGTGAGAATGTAGGAGGATCTCACTCATCCCCAGGTTTGCCTTTATTTTTTAACACAAGTCCATTTAAAAAGTAAGTTTAACTTTCTGGTAAACATTTCTTCACACCTATTTTCCTTCTTTAAAGTTTTATCCATTAGGGGAGCCTGGGTGCCTCAGTAGGGTAAATGTCCAACTTTGGCTCAGGTCATGATCTCATGGTTCGTGGGTTCGAGCCCCACATTGGGCTCTGTGCTGACAGCTCAGAGCCTGGAGCCTGCTTTGGATTCTGTGTCTCCTTCTCTCTCTGCCCCTCCCCCGCTCACACTCTGTCTTTCTCTCTCTAAAAAATAAATAAAACATTTAAAAAAAAAAGTTTTAGCCATTAACTTCAAAATGGAAAATTCCCTTCCAGGACACAGTGGAGGGAAATATTTAAGAGGAGTGGTGCTTTATGGCACACTTCACGTAATTCTGTAAAAGACCAGGCTAAAGGTACTGTGAAATGACTTTTTGTTAGAGAGCAAATACGGGCACCTGTTCGGCCATCCACGTCTTTTGTGAGGTGCAGAGTGGAAATAGCAAGGGATTGAGGTCAAAAAGATCCCGGCTTTGCCACCTTGGGCATGTTACTGAACCACTTCATCTTGAAATTTCCTCTATCTTAAAGAATCTTTGAGGTTTAAAGAGAATACATGTAGGAGCACCTGGGTGGCTAGGTTAAGAAATTGATTCTTGGCTTTGTTCAGGTCATGATCTCTTAATTTGTGGATTTGAGCCCCCTATGGGGCTCTGTGCTGACAGCAGGGAGCCTGCTTGGGATTCTGTCTCTCCCTCTCTCTCTGCCCACCACCCACTCACATTCATGCACTCTCTCTTTCTCTCTCTCTCTCAAAATAAATAAACTTTAAATATAATGAAAGATAATACATGTAAAGTGACTAGCAAAAGTTACTAGGCACATAGCTTTATGTGACTGTTTTTACAGGTTTAAAGATCGCATCTTTCAAGCCACTCTGGGGAAAAGGTCATTGATACGGTGTTAGAGGGGAAGAACTAGAAATACTACTATAAAGAGTTCAGCTATTGTTCCCAGCCTGCATTTATTTATGGTTATTTTGTAGTTAGTGATCCTGTGGATATTAGAATTCCTTTCTTAATAGTGCTCCTGTTTATCGGGGAAATAGAGCATTATTTACAACTAGTGCCCTTTTCCCTCCAAGATACTTTCTCGTTACAATTGTTAACATTTGCTAACATTTTGAAGATTCTGAAAGGTAAGATACTAAATATTAACTATGCATATTTACAAAATTGACTTCTCCTTGATGGAAAAGTTTTACAAAATGAATTAGAAGAGGGAGGAAATTAACAGCAGAAAGGAAACTTTATATTTTGGCAAGCTCTGAAATGTGGAAACATTATTCTTCCTTGGTTTTCCATGAATTTGAATTTCTTGACAGTTTCTCAATTATAGCTTGTTACTGTGGGCTTCAAAGCAATTCTGCAGTTCAGTTCACCTCAGCCAGTCAATAACGCTTATTGAATTCCCATGGAGGAAAGAATACTGAGTGAAGGGTCCATTTTCATTTTCCTCAGCATGGATGCCTTGATCCAGAGTCTGTCATTCAGCCAGCCAGACCTGCTAATGCTCTCTCACTTTGAATCCTCCCCAGCAGTGTTTTCCCAGAGACCCTCTGAGGCTGGAGCTGGCCTTCTCCCATCTGCCAGCCCTCATCGTGTCTCTTCCTGCCTCTACCAGATGAAAACCCTTTAGGCCGGAAGCTTTCCCAGATTAATACCAGACCCTTAATCTCATACCACCTCCTACCCAATGCTGCTCAACTTTATTTTATAAATATGTGTATTGTTTGGGCTGAACTGAACCAAACTATAATCTCTACAAGTTTAAGGCTTAGACTCAATTATAGGATCATAGGGTATCCAAGTTCAAAGGAGTTTTTTAAGGCTTTGCCCAATCATCTTGTTTTTCAGATTAAAATAAATCAAAACTAAAACCCAGAAAAGGAAAATTACGTGTCACAATATAGTGAAATGGCAGGAGGCTTTAGAGTCTGAAAAGTAAAACCTGGGGGGCTAGTTCCTGGCTCAGCAAGTTGCTAGCTTACTATTAGTACATGAGTACTTGAGTTAGTTAGTACTTGAGTAGGTCACTGAACCTCTCGGTGCCCTATTTCACTTTAATCTAGAAAATGCAAGTTTAATAATTGCTGTAGCACTATTGACATTTTTAGAAATGAATGTAAAACACTTGGCAAATTTGAGATATTCAATAAATGATAACTGTTCTTCTCCAAGGTCACAGCTGATAAATGGCAGACCAGAACTGGAACCCAGAAGCTCTGAGTTCAAGTTCAGTGCTTAGTCTTTCCTAACCTGAGGCTTACTTCCAAAGGAATACCAGCCCAAATCCTCCCCCACCCTGCCCCCAAGGGTGTTCAATAAACATATCTTGGGGATGGTTATTTCCCAGACAGATTAGAATTCTTTTGAGACAGGCAGGTAGGAGGGACTTTGTTATTGTTTCTTGCCTTGGGGGAAAGCTTCCATCAGTAAAGTTGCCATAAAAATGTTTCCTCTATTAAGTGGAAATGATTAACACTCCTTCAGTTAGGCAATATTTTCCCACCCATTTCTGAATCAGGCCTCACACGAACCAAGCCACACAGATGGGGAATCAGAAACCTAAGAAAACAGCAACAAATTGGTTTGGTGAGTGGATGTGGTTGAAATCTTTCATCTGGTTTGTCTCAACTGGTTGTGGAAGTTATATGGGTTTTGAATAAAGTTGAAAATCCAAGCAAAATGTTATGAATATTAAGCCACAGGTATCAAAGCTTGGAGAATCTGATGAAAAACGAACCAATGTAAACACAAAACACAAGGACATTACACACCTCCTTTTCTGAAAGCCAGTTTCTGGCAGGAAGAAACACTTAACTCGTTGTATGAGAGGAATATGCAGCCTTTCTAATTAATTATCACCTCAGTGTTTATTTTTCAATGAATCAGTGGGCTGGAATGATTAAAGCATATGTGGCTCAGAGACTCAGGCAGGAAGGAGTAAGCTGGGACTAAACGCCAATGCTAAATATGCCCATGGTGGAGTCCCTGTGGAGTCCAGTCTTGCCTTGAATAAAAGAGTTTTCTGAAGCATAAGTACTTACACAGCCTGCCAATTTTGCCCTTCATATATTTGTGGTGATTGTTTGAAAATGGTAGTTCCAGACGGAAAGCTGGGAAAGAGCAAATAAATAATTTCAGAAGTGATACACATTGTCCACTTGCTTGGTAGAGGATCTTGGTCACAAAGGCATTGATAGCCTATGGTGCCTTCCTTCAGCTTGTTTTAAAAGTAAGACTTTTTCCAGCAGAACAAGTATCTGAGATAAAGCACATGACTTCTCTTGCTTCATGGAGACCAGGAGGTAAAAATGCTAGCGGGTGAGATTGTGCAGAGTGAAGAAGCATATGTTGTAAGTTCCAGGACAGCAATTAAACCTTTTTTGCTAACTTTCAGCACTTTTTTGGCCATTTTCAAAGGGAGGGTTTAGCCCTATAGAATCTATCAGACTAGTAAACTAACAGGTTTTTGTGACTTGGTGATTTGACAAAGCATTGGTGCACCTCTTAATACTCTAGGGAAATTCTGTGTTTGGAAGCTGCTTTGTCATAGGCTATTTTTCAAACAGCCTTTTCTATGTGGCTGTCAAACTGCAGTTTCTCGGAGCTTGTGAATTTATTTTATTTTTTTAAAATGTTTATTTATTTTTGAGAGAGAGATGGAGTGAGCATGTGAGAGTGGGGGAGCAGAAAAGAGAGAGGGAGACAGAAGATGCCAAGTGAGCTCTGCACTGACAGCAGTGAGCCTGACCTGGGGTTTGAACTCATGAACTGTGAGATCCTGAATGAGCCGAAGTAGGATGCTTAACTGACTGAGCCACCCAGGCACCCCTGAAGTTGCTTGTGAATTTAGAGTAAAAAGATCCAAACCGAAAATTTTTAGTTATCATATTTAATTATAATGAATGTTTACACTTCTTCGTACAAGATGTGTCCGTATATAAGATACCACTTTAAAATTGATTAGCTTTCATTACAAAACCTGTGAACAAAACCATCACTTAAAGCTTGTGTTTAGTTCAAAGGTGTAAATATTCATTAATAAAAAATAAGTTAAGTCACTTAAAAGGCTCTTGTTGAAAAACATCATGCTGAACTTGTTAATGAATAATCTTGAGTCATTTTATACAAAGTATTAATACAGTATATAAATAATTCTTAAGAGGAAAATGGCCTTGGAGCATTATGGCTCGTATAACAGTGACTCCTTGGTAACTGTCTCTTCCTTACTTGCCACGAGACAAGGAAAATGTGAGAAAAGAATTCTCTTTTGGATAAAGAAAATGCAAGGATTTGATTTCAGCCAAGCTGAAGCAATGGCTTTCATGTCAAGCATGGAGGCACTGAAGTGACTCTGAACTCTGGTAATTGAAATTCTTTTATTTATTAATGCTTCTTAATTTTAAATTCTTTTAAACATAAAATGGGTGCAGCGCAAGTTGAAAATGGTTTGTTCATTTAGACTAGGTTACAAACATAAAAACTGCAACAGACAGTATTAGATAAATAATAATCATTACCACTTAAAGCACTACTGCAGGTATGCTGGAAAATGGAGAGCTGTGTAAGGACAGAATGGTCCCAATTGCTCTGCCACATTACTTAGCTAAAGCGTTCTGGACTCGGGACAAAGAGGAGGTTCATGGTTTCCTAGATGATTTTAAACTTCATTTAAACTGTGTTCTTAAAATATACTAACATTTCTAGATGTTCATTTCAAGATGGTGGATTGAGAACATGCTTCAGTCTTTTACTCTGTATGGTTCAGGGACTATCAAGACAACAAACCATTCTAGATATTTTAAATGAGTGGAATTTAATATAGGAGATTGGTTACCACATAATGGAAGTGCAGAAAAGGAAAACAGGAGGCAATGAGAGAAATAAAACATATATAACAGCAGGAAGCTGCTATTTCTAGACTGTGGTAACAGAGCGCAGAGGTGGGGCCATTCAGCTGCAGGGCTAGTCATGGTCTGGGATCCTAAAAGAAAGGGGTGAGTGGGTACTGAAGCCACAGAGAAAACAGAGCCATCATTAGAGATGCCAAAAGAAACAGAGAGGAGGGAGAGAAATGACTTGGGTTTTCCCCTTCTCTAATATTTCAGATATCTTACCAGTGTCTCTTATTAGCAAAGTGACCCAGAAATAGACAAGGGAATCTAGAAACTGTAGTCCCCTGCAATATGGAGCAAAGAGGTGAAAAGAGAGCAAACTGACATTCAATCCTCCTTCACTAAATCTCTAAAAGTACACACATACAAGCATAAATATATAAATGTACTTGAAAATAGGACATACAACTCAGAAGACCAGAACCTACGACGAATATGTGATTTAGAAAGCGATAAGATCAAGTTGAACAGAGAAATTGTGGGTCTGGATATGGGTATGGGAGTCCTAATGGTGGAGAACAGAAAGAAGAGAGGAAGCCAAGCATAGTTGGAGGCTCAGCATTGAATAGGATCATTATTTGGAGCTCAGTAGTAAGGAGCAAAAACACACATTGAGCTGTATTCATCTCCCTACCTTGGACTATAAAACCTGAACAGCAAGTCGGCTTCCAACTGAGAATAATGAAAATAAGCACCCCGATTGAAGGGGGGGGGTCATTCAAGATCATGAGAACAGCCACTGCCCAGGGGTATAACTTGCCCCTGCCCCTTTCTCACTAAAAACAGTCTGGCATGCAAGCTGCAACAGCAATAACCACTCTCTCCCAAAGAGACTACATGTAGGTTCTTCAGACAATCTAATAAGGACTCTCAAATGATAAAGATGAACGCACAATCCAAAGTATCATACACTATGGAAAACCACCTACATAAAGGAAGGCAGTATATTTAATACCCAAGGAAAGCAAGTTAGCAAAGCAGCCAGAAAAGAATGCTAGAATATGTAAAATTAATATTATAAATAAGGATATTATTTTGATGAAATTAGTTATAGGTAGTTTTGAAACAAAAAAAGAGATAAATCCAACTGCATCATTATTCATGAATATCAAGGGAGGAGAATGAAAAAGAAATTGCTTTACCTAGAATGTAAGTTTAGTCCATATATTTCAATAACTACTCACCTACTGAAACCAAAACTTTCAGTTTAAATCTTGGTCCTTAAAAAAAAAAATAAGACAAACTAAAAGCATTTCTGCAGTTAGATACAGGAATCAAGTCAAGTAGCTCAACAGGAAAACAACTACAATTTTGGTCCAAGCAATGACATGAAACTAAAATTAGATTCCCCACCTCAGTACTCAACACCAGTTGAATGCCACCCACGTGAAACATTTTTTTTAGCATGTTTTTGCTTTTGCTTTTGCTTTGTGGTGACCCAAGAGGTGCATGTATGTGTGTATGCATATGCATGTATATGTGTGCTATGCATCAAAGTCAGACCTGTAGACCTACAGGACTCCATCCTCTCATCAATGTTATCAAAAGCTCTCCAAAATATTATGGGAACTCAGATTTCTAATTATCAGAAAGCCTTAGAAGTAGATGCATATGAGATTCACAAAGGTGTCTTAGTAGCATTGCTAGGATTATTTATATGATTTCCTCTTCCCCTTACATTGTAGAAATTAATCTCCCTCTTTTATTCACTTTCAACCTGACAAATATCATTATAACTCCAATTATAAGAGTAGAACTTACTGTACTTCATCAGTTTTAAGGTATTTGTTTTTATCATCTCTTAAATCACAAAGCATCTTACAATGGATAGCATGTCAGCTTAATTATTAATCTTTTTTTTTTCTTAATGGTACATAAATAATGATGCAGTTTACACTCAACCATCTTAGAGTCAATAAAATTTGACTTTGTTTTGCATGTCTATTTTCACCAACACAGAAGATGTGACTATTTATCTTGATAACTATTCCAGCCATCAACCATAATTCTCAGAACCACCATGTGTGCTTGGTGGATTTTTTAAATAATATTTATAGAATGCTATAGAGCTGTGCTTTCTAAACTTGGCCAATGAGCAGAATCACCAGAGGAACTTTTAAAACAACACAAATGTCTGAGATCTCCTTCTGAGTTTCTGGTTCTGGATTCAGCTGCAATTTTAGAAAGCTCCCAGGCTGATTCCAATGACCAGAGGTTTTAGGAGCTATTTAATGGATAAGAAAAACAAAGAGAAATGTCTATCTGTTCTATAGGAAGCACGTGAAAAAAAATTAGTATTTAAATATCACTGTCTTAAAGTAGGGAAAGAAAAGTCTACAAAAAGTCATTTCTTTCATAACCAAAATTTCTGTTGTTTAATAAAAACAATCTACATGTATCTTCAATAAATTTTTCTAATATTAATATAATTTTATGATCCAAAATGTATTAAAAGTTAATCTTCAGTGACTGTTAAAGTTCAAATAGAATTTTAACTATAGAAAATTACATTAATTTCCACTGAGACTTGAAAATCAATTCAACTCAATTCAATGCCCTTTTTATGTTGCAATACCAATAGTATCAGATCTAGTGGATCTGATGGAATCATACTAGTCTCCTGAAATACTGTGTTTTTTTAAATTTAATTTTGGTAGGCTTCATTGCACATGAGGAGGTATGATTTAATGGAAAGAGTCAGGAATCACAGGAGATCTACCATTAACTGTATGACCTTAAACAGATACTTAATTTCTTTTGGCTCCAATTTTCCCATCTGTAAAATAATTAAGTAGTATTCAATGACCCCTAAGGTTTCTTCCACCACTAACATTTTATGGTTTTTGTGGTCTGACTGGAGGCAAAGCCATATTATATTTGCAGTTTATTGGCAGGATTTTATTATATTTACAACTTATTGACAGGAACTAATTAATCTGCAATGTAAGGTTAAGAGATGAGTTTGTAACTGGTGACCTTGAACTTTCATAATTCAGTACATTAATGAATGGGATTCAGGAAAAATATTTCAAGAAAGAAAAGATTAGGAAATTAGAGAAATCTAGAAACAAATTTAAATGAATTTTTTAAACTAATGTTATTCCAAGGACAAAATTAAATATAGAAGATGTCTTAAAAAAGAAAAAAGAGGGGCGCCTGGGTGGCGCAGTCGGTTAAGTGTCTGACTTCAGCCAGGTCACGATCTCGCGGTCCGTGAGTTCGAGCCCCGCATCAGGCTCTGGGCTGATGGCTCGGAGCCTGGAGCCTGTTTCCGATTCTGTGTCTCCCTCTCTCTCTGCCCCTCCCCCGTTCATGCTCTGTCTCTCTCTGTCCCAAAAATAAATAAACGTTGAAAAAAAATAAAATGTTAAAAAAAAAAAAAGAAAAAAGAAACTTGGGAGAAGTTTCTTAGTCAAGTAAAAGAAAATAAAAGTTAAATTTAGAAATAAAAGTGAGAGTGGTTTTGTCAGTTTGGATGATATCTGTTCCAAGTAACAAAAGCCTCGTCAAACAATGGAAGAAATTTATTGACATATAGAGCTATTTTTTAATTAAAAAGATAGACTTCATTTAAATTAAAACAAAACAAAACAAAATAGAGCTATTTTTTCCCATTTCTCCCAACTAACAACTATTAATCCAGCTGTACTGAGTAGGTTTCAGGCATGGTTTGACCGGGAATCTGGCCGCATTTCTTGGTAGTTCACTTGGCTCTGTCTTGCTCTACATATTGGCTTGTCTTAGACTGGCTTCCATCATGTTAAAATAGCTACAGCAATTCCATGTCTCATATGTGTACATCATACTATCCAGAGCCAGAGAGAGACCTTTTCTTCCCTCCACCCTGACATAAGCACCTGAATATCATTCTGGACCAACCCGAACCAATCACTGAAGTCAGATGAACAATGTGTCCTAACTGACTGTTCCTTCCTCAATCACCAGAGATTAGATTAACACATAGATTGACACCTGTTAAGATTCCATACCTAGAGCAGGAACTGGAGTCAGAAACTGGAGTTCAAACCACATGCCTGCCTCATAATAGGAGAAGATTCACTCTCCAGAGGAAAATCTGGTTGCTCATAGCAAGGGAAAAGACAGGAATGGATACTTGGTATGGCACCAAGAAACATTTACTTGCAAGTTGATCATGTATTTCTACACCAAACATGGAGAAAACTAAGAACCTTCTTTCCCAAGATTATGCCCTGAGATATAAATCACAGAAGTTAAAAATATTGCCAAAAGAAGTAAAGGAAAGACAGTGAAAATAAACTTGACAACAATTGCAGAATGGTTAAGAATTTGAGTCACAAAAAAAGATCCAGATTTCACTTCATTGTGCTCATGTGACCCCCTCTCCTCCATTTATATTATGGCTATGATAATAATATTTATGTCAGGGAGATTTTATTTTGTGAGAACTGCATGAGATAAGGTATATAAAATGGTCCTGAGAGTTAGCTGTATCCCGAGGAAAAAGCAAAAATCAGCCATTCTGAAAAATCTTCAAATAAGGGTAAAAAAAGGAAAAGCAATTTTCAGTAGCAATTATGTCAGTGAAAATATAAAAACTCAATCCCACAAAAAGCTACACTTACACAGCTATTGTGCCTAAATCTAGAGAATTGATAGTTCTTTGCAAAACGACTCAGGAGTTCACAACTGGAACATGATGCTTTGTTTAGAATTTGTCATACAGTTCAGAAAAGATACTGGTTAATCATACATAGGTAGTAAGTTCAACTGAAAAGGAAATTGAAGGATTGAGTTGTGAGAAAATATACAAAGCAAAATGAAACATTTAATTGTCAGAGAAAACTTCCTAACCATAAGAGCAATTAATCTCGCTAAGAAAGTCATAGAAGTTTCAATATCTGGGAACCTTAAAAATAAAATTGTATAAGTTGAATATCTAATTTGCCTAGAACCAGCCAGACATAAAATAGGTACATAATAAATGTGTGTCAGATAAATGAAGTTTTATAAGTTATTATGCATTAATTAATTTACCAAGTATGGATTATCGGTCAGAAGCTGTTCTAGGAGCTTGGAATATTTTAATGAACCAAAGAGATAAAATCTCTTGCGTTCCTGAAGTTTATATTCTTTATTAACTTTCTAAGTAAATACTTTTACCTCAGGATTCTCTTCCCTCGGAAACACAGACAATTTGAGAGAATCTTAATTTCCTACAGGCCAGAGAATCAAGTTCTTTGTCTTAGTGTAATCCCCAGAGTTTAATGCAATAAATACTAATTACATGACATATCATCATTGCAAATAAAGACAAAAGTAAAAGTCTGTCAATTGTCAACACTTAAGTATTCACAGTATTTTGGGTTTTCGGACATAGTAACATTTCACTTTAAAATTCTTGCAAATTGATTATATTCTTGGCATTCATTATTGGTATGCTGAGATATAATGTTATTTCATTTGTGGTAGATTGAATCGCTTCTCGGCCTTTTGGCTAAGATCAAGTGTGGTAGATTGAGTAACTTATTTTCTCAAGATCTCCTCCCCCGTGTGGTACCTTTTACAAAGTAGGTGCACATCCCATAACTCCTGAATGGAGAGTGTATAATGAAGCCTAACAAAATGTCACAAGGTTAAAAATATTATTTATCTAATATTTGTAACCAAATTCCTCAATAAGAAAACTGTATTTGTTTGGAAAATATGTTTCAATGATTTTACTTGGAAATAAAAAGCTCATTCTAGGGGATATAAGGAATGCTTGTTACTCTGGAGAGGGTGGAGCAAAAGCAGAAGAGAGTGAGTGGAACAGGTCTAGCAAAATGGTAGAGTGGGATGTGACCTCTTCCCATGACCTTGTGAAACTTTAGGAAAGTTTTAGAATGCATGAAATTGTTGGTTCAAATTGATCTTTTGTGGAAATCAGCAAAAAAACTGAATTTTGGATCAAGGTCAGCAGAGGCTGAGACAAGGCATCATAGAATGAGGGAAAATATCAGAAAACACGTTAATAATCAGTGGAAAGCATGGGGAAGACTCTGTCTGGATCCTCCTGGGTCATGCAAATGAGGAGTTCATGCTAAGTATGCCTAAATCTTTTGATGGGAGCAACTCAGTGAGAGCAGAGAGACTTTTCAATTGATTGATAAATGCAGGTGGAGATAGGAAGGTATCCAGCTGACAACGGGGTTACAATAAAAATAAACAAAATTAGTAATATTCCTGTTTTCTACTGCTTGGCAAAACTGTTCTTTAATAATTCAGCCAACTGTACCTTTAGAGACTTAGGCTAAGCATTTTGCATTGAGGTTTGAATTATGGTGGTGGATATACTCTGACCCTTTCATACTTCTTTGGAGATTAATACTAGTAGCTGACATTTATCAAACAGTTGCTGTATATCAAGAGTGTTAACTATTTATTTTTTTATTTATTTAAGTTTATTTATTTATTTTGCTCTCGTGCTAGAGAGAAAGAGAGAGGAGCACAGAAGGGGCACAGAGAATAGGAGGGAGCAAGAATCCTAAGCAGACTCTGCACTGTCAATACAGAGCCCAGTGTGGGGCTCAAACTCAAGAACCGTGGGATTGTGACCTGAGCTGAAATCAAGAGTTGGATGCTTAACTGACTGAGCCACCCAGGAACCCCAACACTTTATAAAGAGTAGATTTTTTAATCCCTACATCAACCTATGAGGTAGGTACTGCTTATATTGCCATTTTACAGATGAGGAACTGAGATTTATAAAGGTTAATTAAAACAACCAGACAGGATTAATAAAGGAACAGAAGACCTGGATAACAATATAGACCAATTAGGCCTAACAGAAATATACAGAGCACTCTATCCAATAACAGAATACATAATCTTCTCAAGTGCAAATGAAACATTCTCCAGGACAGAACACGT
The DNA here is from genome assembly GCF_016509475.1 of Prionailurus bengalensis. NCBI lineage: Eukaryota > Metazoa > Chordata > Mammalia > Carnivora > Felidae > Prionailurus > Prionailurus bengalensis. The sequence goes on along the minus strand of NC_057343.1, from coordinate 147,084,535 downwards.
GTTAGGCCACAGAACCAGCCTTAACAAATTCAAGAAGGTTGAAATCACACCAAATGTCTTTTCTGATCACAATGGCAAGAAACTGGAAAGTAGAATGGTGGTTACCAGTGTCTGGGAGGAGGAAAAGAGGAGTTGTTGTTTAGCGGGTATAGAGTTTCAAAGTATAATGAAAAAGTTCCGGAGATCAGTTTCATGACAATGTGTACATACTTAACACTACTGAACTGGATCTGGGATGTGGTTTCCAAGTCAGAGCTCACAGGCTCCTAGAGTGTCATATTTTTTTTCAAAGATAGCTTGAGTCCATATGTTCTCTAAATACTTTCTGATTTCTGAATAAATAATGTAAGTGATCGCATAAATCTTAGTCATCAAATACCAAGTACCCAACATACTAGGCTGACAGGACATTCCATCACAGGCATCACTAAGTTTCCTTCTCCCTGTTTAGCGAGGTTTTGTGTAGCATCGAAGCATGAAGAGGCCCCTACATTTCCCAACGTTCACTCTGTAAGGGCCACTGTTCTCTGGTTCCCGGGCTGCCTGTGCCCCGGTGGGATCAGGACCTGCCAGAATGTGGTGTTCAAGCAACTTCTGCCTTAAAATTCCTGTAAAAATTCCTGAGACAGGGCAATTTGAGTATTTTTGCTTTTGTCTGACCAGTAACTATTCCTTATTTTGGTTACAGCATCTTGGCTTTCTTGGGGAATACTCTTCTTCCCCATTACTAGTTTGCTTGTTTATATGAGAGGAATCTTTGCCAGCATAGACACATGACCTAATTCTTGTCTCTTTGACCACAGCGATTACCCAAGAGATGGGCAGAAGAGCCAGGTCAGGCTAATGAGACCCACCCAGTACACAAAAGGTGGGCTCTCCCTCTGCTAGATTTGATAGGCCTGGAGCTACTGGGAGCTGGAAAGAAAACCTGCAAGAGAATGGAACCAGCCCAAAGAAAGTAGAGCCAAGATGGACAGAGACAGATAGCATCATTTGAGCTTTGGTCCTAGTCAATCTTGGACTTTCCAGGGAAGCCAATCAAGTTTTTGTGGTGACTTCACTTTGCACTATGATTGAGGGTCCTCACTCATAGAGTCTTCACCGATATACTGTGCTCCAAGCTCATAGCGCAAAAGAGGGGAAAATTAAAAAGAAAAAAAAACATATGTGAAGAACTCAAAAAATTACCCTTCTGCATACTTCCTACACAGAAGAGTATTTATTCAGACAAAATGGATATAACCTGTTCCAAGCTGATAACATTTCCAAAATTTAATTAGGTAAATAATATAATAATAACCAACTCGATTCATTCCCCCAAATTTCTGGAGGTATTCTTTTTTATTTTTTTATATAGATTAATAAAGGAGATGAATAAAATAGATATATTAAGAATGGCAGTTTGAATCTTTAAAGTATTTTTTACCTGTCAAAATATACAAACAACAAGGCTGATGTATGAGAATATCAATTGTTCAGTCATATCACCTTTTCAATATTTGCTCATTTGCTTCCACAGTATGAGGTCTTCATGCACATTATATATTAGAGCAAACTATCCTTCAATTTTTATAGTGGTGTGTTTTTAAAAAATGAATGGTCATATAGAAAAATTGGGAAGTTCCATTTCTTAAAAAAAGTACAGGGTATTAGAATACATTTTTGTAGTGGGAACATTTTTTAAATGTTTATTTATTTTTGAGAGAGAGAGAGAGAGAGAGAGAGAGAGAGAGACATATCACACAAGTGGGGGAGAGGCAGAAAGAGAAGGAGACAGAATCCCAAGCAAGCTCCACACCAAGCAAAGCCCGATGTGGGGCTCCATCTCACAAACCACGAGATCATGACCTGAGACGGATCAAGAGTTAGATGCTTAACCGACTGAGCCACTCAGGTGTCCCAGAAAGTTCCATTTTTGATGTTTTCATTATTTACACTTCCAGAAAAATGACCTGTATATTCAAATGCATATAGGTATATTTAAATAAAACATTTATTTGCAAGACATAATGAATTTATAATAGCTCTCTGACATTATGTCATACCTTAATCAATAACTGTTACACAGAATTCTGATATTTTAAAATTTTTGGCATAGTGAGTTCTTAGCCTTGAGGAGTTGGAAACCACTGATGGAAGGGATTTGATGCCCTGTACAGTAAACCAGAGACTCCTATTGCCTGCAGGGTTCACCCACCACTAAAACTCTAGCGGGGTTCAAAAGCCATGTCTTTGGAGACAGAACTTGCAAATTAAAGACTTTTACTGAGGAATTTCCCTTCCTTATACTAAACTTTCTCTACACATTTCAAACCCTCAGAACAGAAAACATTTCAAGATCCTATCAGAGAAAACCAACTAACTTCTGCTGAATCCATTCAATGTTCAACATTTCAAATGACAGCACAAAAGTTGACACATTTACTAACATAAACAAATGCAAGTGAAAACACAAAAACCAGGGGTGCCTGGGTGGCTCAGCCGGTCAAGCGTCTGACTTGGGCTCAGGTCATGATTTTGCATTTTGTGGGTTCAAGCCCCATGTTGGACTCTGTGCTGATAGCTCAGGGCCTGGAACCTGCTTCCGATTCTTTGTCTCCCTCTCTCTCTCTCTTCCCCTCCCCCACTCTCTCTCTCTGTCTCTCAAAAATAAATAAACATTAAAAAATATATATTTATAGAAAAACAAAAACCAATCCAACCATCTCCTTCTGACGAGAATACCTACGATTCAGAATTTGGTAATTTTAGAATTAAGTTTTGTCAGGTTCCCTTCACATCTCTCCTTCCCAGGGGAAATTAATTCACAGCTGATGTCCCACATATTTACAATAGGAGCTAAAACATTTTAATCCATGGACAATAAAATCCACCTTAGTATGCAGTTTTCCTGCCTTGATCTGTTTGTTCCAAGCCCACAGTGAGACATTTCTGTACCACTTAACCTCCACCTACAGGGCTAATAAAAGAAAGCAGGTAAAATTCTGACAATATATTGAAAGTAAGATGTTTTAAGCAGCAAACAACTCATGGAAGAAACATTTTTACATAATTCAACTTCAGTTTTATCTTTAAAAGTTTTCTACAGTTTCTGTATTGATTATGAGAAAAACATGCCCTTTGCAAAAATCTCAAAAAATACACAAAGGTATTTTTAAAACCACAAAATTTCCAGTTAACCCAATACCCAATTACAGCACTATTATGTTGGCATATGTCCTTCTAAACTTTTTAAATCTGCGCGCACACATGTACTTATAAGTGTAAGATTTCTATAAGTTACTTTTAAGAAGAAAAAGAATAATCTTGAAAAATAATCATGGTATGATATTCTAGATAATTTCATTGTTATCCAGACAAGGTGATAAACTCCCTGGATATCTGGCTTTTTATTTTATAAACTATGCTTGGAAAAATACATAGAGATAATCACTGTGAATTATGTCCCTCAGCTTGAGGCTGTAGTAGATCACAACCAGAAACTTGTACAAACCACATCTATCAGCTGCCAGGAAGAAGCACCAGGATTGTGCATTTTCTCTGTATGTGCATGAATACTCTGTAGTACAACAAAAAACAAATATGTGTTCAGCACAGTCCACTATTTCCCCTTTCTCTATTTTGTCTCCTTTTCTTCGGTCTTTCATATTGGTGTCTAAGAACACAGCAGTGACACAGGTGGAAAACGGCTCCTCATGGAAACTCCTCTCTTGACCTCCATGACTACCTTCACCAGAACTTACTTCTCTGACTATTCTTTCTCTTCATTTCTTGCTGAAGACAAGTTAGACTCTTTTTGATAGAGTCAGAGACAAGACAGTTTATTTTGGGATATGATCCAAGGAACAGGAATTGGGGACCAGGAAGAGTGAAAAGTGGAAAAGAGAAGAATCTGTTTTAAGTGCATGTTATCACGTTGGTCTTCTCAGTAGCCTTCCAAAAGGCTCCTAAAAAAGCTCCTTCTAAAAGGTTTTTCAGAATTGTCTATACAGGGAATGAAAGGAAGAAGCTTTATCTATTGTCTGCCTTTCCATGTTGTTTGTGGATTGCCTCACTTAATGTTTATTTCTTTACTCTTAACCTGAATGCTGAGTGCTCCCTTGAAACCAGCATAAGAGATTTTTTACTTGTTTCCTCCATAGCATGTAATACAATTTTTATTTTTAAATACTTGCATTATTGATGAATTGTCTTCCTCCCTAACAACAATAAACAATATTTTAAACCAGGAAGCTACAATTGCTTTATAATGTTAAAAATAATTACCCACCTTTGCAAAAGAAAGTATATTTTCAAATGTCTTTGTCATTTGAAATGTCAAATGTCAACAGAAAGAAAGAAAGCTGGTGGGCTCCTTTTATTTCTTTGAAGACCCACAGTTTATCACTCTTTCTTTGACATGTAGTTATTATGTTGTTTATAAAAGTCTACTGTAGCTACATAGGAGGTGTCCAAGAGATTTCATAGTAAGGTATAAAAGCTTCTTCCCTAGGAAATTACCTCAAAAGCATGCAATTTACTAACCCCTAGAGACATTTCATGCTGTAAATAGCTTTAAGAGAGCTCTCCTTATGTTAATCACAACTGAAACTGGACTTAAGTATATCTGGAAAGTAGTGTAAAATTACTATAAAACTTTCTTTCTTAGAAAAGATTATATATTTGATCTATTTACAATATAGAACACTTACAATATACAGTGTAATAAGATTTCTTTTCAAATTCCCTATCAAAGCCAGGAATCCATATCATGTTACAGACACAATGCCAGTTGGGGGTAATGGGCAGATAACTGTAAGACAAACCCTTAGTACTTTTTTCTAATTGTTATATGCCTTTGCAAGATCCATTCATTAATCTCATACATATATAAGTTTGTTACGCTGGAACAAAATAAAAAGCCCAAGGTTAAAATATTTTTGGCATCACTGTCTAAACTTCAGCAACAGTGACTGTGGCCTATTGTCGGTATAATGAAACTGATACCTTTTTCCTTTTAGCCTTGTTCTAAGAAATGATTATAAACACCATGACCAGACCAGAAGGAAGCTGATCACAAAAGTGTTTACAAAGGAGATGTGTATGCCATTTGACAGACAGCTCAGTCTTCGTCTTTGAATCGGCGCCTGCAGTTTCACTGCAGTTAAAAAGACATGAAATGCATTCTTTTTGTCCCTCTTGCCCTTACTTTAGCCTGCAAGAAAACAAACGCATAACCCTAAAGACAGGACTCATTCCCAAGAATGTCCGATCCTGGGTGACAGCTGAAGAGCCAGGGTGACAGGCTCTTCTGCCAGAAGTAGGCAGTTTGCTGTGTCGTTAATCTTTCATTCCAAGGCAACTTTTCTTTGCCTGATTTTTCTTTGTTTTTTTCAGGCTTGCAGATGTTGAAAGAGCTTTCAGGTCAGATGCAAATACAGATGCATTACTGCTTGACAGCCCTGTCAGTCTTCTCCTGTTTAAAATGCTTTTTGGCACTTAGGGTTTTGAGACTCATAATCATGGCTTTTCACCTTAAATTATAAAGTCCTTTCATAGCTGATACTGGCCTTTCAGGGGAGCCTGATGCCATGAAGTCTGAAGTTCCTGCTTGCGGCCAGGAGCATGAAGTGTCTCTAACAAAAGGTACTAAAATACACTGCAAAACAGATTATTTCCATTCAGGAAATAGTTCCGGGAACAACAAGTATCCATAAAGACCACACTGAAGTAAAGTTAGTGTTTCTCAAGTTAGGCTGTGCTTATCTGCTCTCCAAACAGCTTCTGTGGATCTAAAACAGTTGTCTAGCACAATAAATCTCCACAAGCTGCGTTGTTTAAGCAGACTCTGTCACGGTGAAAGTAAATGAGCATGATATATATTTCAATTCAGACCATTTTTTTTTCAAGGGAGAAAAGCTGAAACTGTTTCTGTTGTGCATAAAAACTGCAGTAATGTTACAAGGAGCTACAAGGCAATTATTTATACAAGTCTTTCCTCCTTATTTCCTTCTTTCTTATCTTGCTCGTATTTATTTTGACTACTCAGCAAAGTGACTGACTTCATTCAGGATGCTAACAAGACTGAACGAATGGTGCCACCCAGCTAGTTCCTAATAACAAAACTGTTGAGGGTTTGTTTCTTCTTTTTTTTAGGATTTCCCATTTGCACATCATGAACATTATGCAGCATTTACATAATTTGAACTATGAACCACTAGTTTCCAATGACAGTTGTTAGATATTCACAAGATCAACTGCATTTATAAACATTTTATTGTATTTTCAAATAGCCTAGTATTTGGAATTAGATTTGACAGACCGGCTGGGAGTGAGTAACTTGAGACTCACCTGGACCAAGCAACTTTGTAGAAGACAGGCAAAGTGAAATTGCCACAATAATTTTCTCCAGACTTTTATAAAATCCAAATCTGATTCTTGTCAAATGGTTACTGTCTGAGGTTGCTTTTGTGTTAGGGTATACATTCACACTAACAGAAAGAAAGAATTCAGACTTTTATTCTACTGGTATACATCAGTGCTTTGAAAATGTGGTCTCAGGACCAGCACAATCTGGGAACCTATTAGAAAAGCAAATTCTCAGGCCTTACCCAGACCTACCAAATCAGAAACTCTGGGATTGGGGGCCCAGCATTGTTTGACAAGTCCTTTCAGTGATCCTGATGCTCCCTAAGCTTGCTCACTAATATAAATATTATCAAAAAGAATTCCAATACTGTGGTTTCAAGCTTATGAGTAATCTTAACCTACAGTGTCATAAGTCTGAATAAAACTCACATAATTACCTTCTTTACAGTCTTCATCGGAAATCAAGGAGATAAGTTAAATACAGAAAGTAAAATTTAAATGTCTGATGTTGATTTAAACAAAACAGTTTTAAGGGTGTAACAACACCATCGCATCCCTTTCTTTTCATTGGTTTTCAATTCATTCAGTGAAAAAGGTGACTCTAATAGCTGTAAACAATGTTAAGTCAGGTGGATACTAAATATTTAGATTCCTGTTTTACTCTATTTTTCTTTCTATACAACTGCTTAGTTTCTATGTTTGTTGTTCATCATTGCCAACAGCCTGCCAAATTTTACAATTTAAAGATGAAAAGAGACCTCACCTATACAGAGAGATGTATTCTAGAAGTCTGTATTTCTATAAAAGTCACTTTCTAAAAAATTCCTAGAATTTCCTATGTGAAGAAAGCAAAGGAATCCACAAAGACAGGCACCTTTCTCAAAGTAATACTCGCAAGTTGGGAGAGGCTGGTTGGTGTTTTATTGATGAAAGACAACCTTGAGGCTATTGTTCACAGCGATTGGTATGGTTTAGAATTCTGAGAAGAAAAAAGGGGAAACCAATAAGGCAAAGAAAAACAAAAAAATTTAATTTCAACAAGCTTAAAGGAAAAGTAGAGAATTTCAATGAGAATCAAGAAAGGTGTCCTTCAAAATGGGCCATTTCCTAAGGGAAACATTAAACTCCATTCTCTCCCTTACATCTGGAGGCAGGTTAGTTATGTGCTTCTCACATTCAGGTGGCCAGACACCCTCTCTCTTCAAGAACACAAGTCTCACCGCCAGCTTAGTTTATGGACTATAAAGCACTACATAGACTCACTTCTAGGGGAAAACGAACTAATTTCAGTCTTACTTCAATCTGTTTGCAGGTCCGTCCATTCAATTTTCTTTTTTTTTTCTTTTTTTCTCTTGTACACTTCTTTTTCTTGAATACAGAAAGAGAAAATTTCATTTTTATTTTCAATTTTTATTAAAAATATTTTTCTTTAGTTTTTATTACTATATTTTTTACTTTTGTGTAAATTTTTTCAAATTCTATTTTACTTCCATCATTTTAGTCTACCTCAGTGTATTCACCTTTTCCAGTTTTCAAACGATCTTTTTTTGTTATTTTTTTCTCTTTTTCATTTCTTTTCTTTTTATTGAATGCAGAAAGAGAAAAACTTCATTTTTACCTTCAATTTCTATTAAAAATATTTTTCTTTAATTTTTATTGCTATATTTTTTGCTTTTATGTATTTTTTTAATTCTATTTTACTTTCATCACTTTATTTTAGTCTATTACGGTGTATTCACTTTTTCAAATTTTCAAATGATTTCCTTCCCCCCCTTTTTTTCTTTTTCATTTCTTTTTTTTCTTGAATATAGAAAAAGAAAAACTTCATTTTTATTTTTAATTTTTAATAAAAATATTTTTCTTTAATTTTTTTCTACTATATTCTTTACTTTTGTGTATATATTTTTCAAGTTCTATTTTACATTCATCATCTCATTTTAATCTACTTCAGTGTATTCATTTTTTTCAAAGTCTCAAATGATTTCTTTTTTTTTTTCCTTCCCCCCCCTTTTTTCTCTAATCTGACAAATCACTTTCAATACCCAGACCAAAACACACCTAGGATCTAACATCATTTATTCAATTTGTGTGTGTGTGTGTTTAACTTTTTAATTTTAATATCTTTTAATTATAATTTTTTAATTTTAATTTTTCTACCTCGTTAATTCCTTTTCTCCCTTCAAAATGACAAAACGAAGGAATTCACCCCAAAAGAAACAGCAGGAAGAAATGACAGCCAGGGACTTAACCAACACAGATACAAGCAAGATGTCTGAACCAGAATTTAGAATCACAAATATCAGAATTCTAGCTGGAGTCGAAAAGAGATTAGAGTCCCTTTCTGCAGAGATAAAAGAAGTGAAAAATAGCCAGAATGAAATTAAAAATGCTATAACTGAGCTGCAATCACGGATGGATGCAGCAGCGGCAAGGATGGATGAGGCAGAACAGAGAATCAGCGATAGAGAGGACAAACTTATAGAGAATAACAAAGCAGAAAAAAAGAGGGAGATTAAGGCAAAAGAGCACGATTTAAGAATTAGAGAAATCAGTGACTCATTAAAAAGGAACAACATTAGGATCATAGGGGTCCTAGAAGAAGAAGAGAGAGAAATACAGGTTGAAGGGTTATGTGAGCAAATCATAGCGGAAAACTTTCCTAACCTGGGGAATGGCACAGATATCAAAATCCAGGAAGCACAGAGGACCCCCATTAGATTCAATAAAAACTGACCATCAACAAGGCATATCATAGTCAAATTCGCAAAATACTCAGGCAAGGAGAGAATCATGGAAGCAGCAAGGGAAAAAAAGTCCGTAACCTACAAAGGAAGACAGATCATGTTTGCAGCAGACCTATCCACAGAAACTTGGCAGGCCAGAAAGGAGTGGCAGGATATATTCAATGTGCTGAATCATAAAAATACGCAGCCAAGAATTCTTTATCCAGCAAGGCTGTCATTCAAAATAGAAGGAGAGGTAAAAAGTTTCCCAGACAAAAATTAAAGGAGTTTGTGACCACTAAACCAGCCCTGCAAGAAATCTTAAGGAGGACTCTTTGAGGGGAGAAAACATGAAAAAAATATATATATATATATTTATATATTTATATATATATTTATTTATATATATATACACGTGTATATACACACATATATATATACACACACACGCATATACATATATATGTATATGTATATGCGTGTGTGTGTATATATATATGTGTGTGTATATATATATAAATAAATACCAGGTGGCCAGAAAATCATTTCTCTTTTGCTCAGGGCCACAGTGAATCCTGTCCCTGGGTTGGTAAAGAGTCATAAACTAGGAGTGAGAAAAATCAAGTTCCATTCTCTGCTCTCTACCTCTGACTTAGAGACATTGGGGAAACAATCCAATAACTTCTGCCTCTGCTCTTACTCATGAATTTTAATTTGTTCTCTTATTTTCCAAATGAAGGGATTGTAACAGAGACTTCAGATAGCAGCATCCAGCTCAACTATTCTCTGATTTTACCAATTTCTGGATATTAGAGTGAAAATGATAGATGACTTCCTAGTTTAAATATAACTACTGTTGGAAAAAAATGATTTTGACTATTTATTAGGAATCATGTTTTCTGAATACTGCTTCCAATATTAGTGATGTATTTATATTGAGCCACCCAGTCTTCCACTCTATTTTTGTGAACAGCACACATTGACTGACAAGGGTTAAATGTTGAACTTTCCAGTTATGAATCAGAAAAGCCCTTACTTAAACTTCACATTTATGACTTTGACCTCATTAGCACCGAATTTTACTCTCTACCCAGCTAAGCCAACCTGCCACAAATACTTTACCCGGCTAGGATAAAATAAAGTTCCTTCATTGTGCAGCCCAGTTGCCTTTATCAGATGCACGAATGTAGATAAGCCACTTAAACACTGCTTCCTTAAGCATAAAACGGACACCATGATTCTACCTTGCAAGGTACCTATGGGTTGCTACATTTAAACTATGTAAACTAGATTCCAGTCCTTAGCAGTTGCTCAATAATTGACAGTTAAAATGGTAGAGATTAAACTGAAAGATGGAGATTGCTATTTAATATATAGGAAACTTAAAATAACAATACAGATCTGGGAATTTTATGGTTTCAGATCTCACATGTGGGTCTTTAATCCATTTTGAATTTATTTTTTGAGTACGCTGTGAGAAAGTGATTCAGTTTCATTCTTTTACATGGAGCTATCCAGTTTTCACAGCACAATTTACTGAAGAAACTGCTTTTCCCTATTATATATTCTTTGTCATAAATTAATGGATTATATCCATTAGCATGGATTTATGTCTTGTCTCTCTATTCTGTTCCACTGATTTATGTGTCTATTTTTGTGCTAGTACCACACTGTTTTGATTACTACAGATTTGTAGTATATCTTGAAATATGGGATCATGATACATACAGTTTTATTCTTCTTTCTCAAGATTGTTTTGGTTCCATACAAATTTCAGTATTATTTGTTCCAGTTCTGTGCAAAATGCCGGTGGTATTTTGATAGGGATTGCACTGAAAACATAGGCAGTAATTTCCTTGACATTGGTCTTAGCAACATTTTTCTAGATATGTCTCCTCAGGCAAGGGAGCCAAATGCAAATATAAACTATTGGAATTACATAAAATTAAAAAGCTTTTTCACAGTGAAGGAAGCAATCAACAAAAGTAAAAGACAACCTACTGAATGGGAAAAGATACTTGCAAATGACATATCTAGTAAAGGGTTACTATCCAAAATATATGAAGAACTTACATAACACCAAAAAAAAAGGCCCCAACGAATCTGATTTTAAAATGGCCAGATGACCTGATTAAAACATTTTCCAAAGAAAACATACAGATGGCCAACAGACACATCAAAAGATGTTCAACATCACTCATCATCAAAGAAATGTAAATCAAAACCACAATGAGATATCATCTTACACCTGTCAGAATGGCTAAAGCAGAAAGACAAGAAGTAACAAGTGTTGAGAGGATATAAAGAAAAAAGAATCCCTGTGCAAACAGTATGAAGGTTCCTCAAAAAATTAATAATAGAATTACCACATGGTCCAATAATATTTACCCAAAGAAAATGAAAACATGAATTCAAAAAGTTCTATACACCCTTATGTTTATCAGCATTATTTACAATAGCCAAGATATGATAATAACTCAAGTGTCCACCAACAGATGAATGGATAAAAAAGAAGTGGTCTATATATACAGTGGAATATTATACAGCCATACAAAAGCAGGAGATTGTGCTAGGTGCAACAACACGGATAGACCTATAGGGTATTAGGCTAAGTGAAATAAGTCAGTCAGAGAAAGGAAAATACCATATGATTTCACTTATATATGGAATCTAAAAACACAAAAGAAAAGCAGAAATAATGGTTGACAGAGGGGTACAGGGATGGGCAAAATGGGTGAAGGTAAGGGGAAGGTACAGGCTTCCAGTTTTGGAATGAATAAGTCACAGGGATGAAATATAAGCATAAAGAATATAGTAAATGGTATTGTAATAGTGTTGTATGGTGACAGATGGCAGCTACACTTGTGATCATAGTATGTAGACTTAGGGAATCACTATGCTGTACACCTGAAACTAATATAACTTTGTATGTCAACTATACTTCAATTAAAACAACAACAACACAGATCATATTAAAATACAAATGCAGACACAGGTATGCCTTGTTTGCAAATGTAGGACATAAACCTAAAGGCAAGTTGATGCTGCCCCTTCCAGTCTTTGTCTCTTAAGTAAGCAAATGCAAAGCAGTCAGAATGCAAATAAAATTAGGATAACGTAGCCAGAATCCCCCAAATAATTATTTCCATTTACCTATGGGATTTCTCAAGTATAAATGACTCTGAAGCTGTGAATGTAGATATAAGCTAATAAGAAGGGGTCTAAGTAACATTAAATAAGAAATAAACTAATTTTTAAACCTGCTTTAATGTAAGGAGGACTTCTTGGTTATCTCCTTTTCTCAGTCTCCTACATCAGAATATCCATCATAACAGGGAGGTACAAAGAGGTTATTAGTGGAAGACTGTACTTTGTGCACACGTAGAAGGAAAAGCTGCGGGGGGATTCTCTCTCCAGGCAAATTTAGTCTTTACCTGTGGAATAATTCCCTTGAACGCATGTTATTTGTTAACATACAATAAGCACCATCTTTCCTTGTGTGTAGAAAAAAATGGGTAGTTCTGCTTACACTGCTGATAGGAACTACACATATGAGACTTTTTCATTCTTTTTTTTTTTTTTTTTTTTTTTTTAAACTGGGCAGGGGCACCTGGGTGGCACAGTCGGTTAAGCGTCCGACTTCAGCCAGGTCACGATATTGCGGTCCGTGAGTTCGAGCCCCGCGTCGGGGCTCTGGGCTGATGGCTCAGAGCCTGGAGCCTGTTTCCGATTCTGTGTCTCCCTCTCTCTCTGCCCCTCCCCCGTTCATGCTCTGTCTCTCTCTGTCCCAAAAATAAATAAAGGTTGAAAAAAAAATTAAAAAAAAAATAAACTGGGCAGCAACTACCATTAAACAAGTCAGCAACTATTAGAGCTAAGATGCTCTCTTTTACATCTCCATGGGTCCTAGAAAGCAAATGTGTTCAAACTTTCTGGTTCCTCACATAGGTCCAGGCCATTCAGAAAGCACAATGTCCACATATCTGGGGGAAATAACACATGAAGGTGAGAGGATGAGAAACTGTGTCCTAAGTAACCAGAGTAATCAAAACTATTTGAGTGCCTTGTCTTGCTGGAAAATAATTTCTTACATTCAGCACGCTAGCATAAAATCATCTACATGATTTAAAGAAAAAGTTAATGTTGTAGTTATGTATAACATTGTTGACTTGTATTTAACAAGGTATTTTTGGCTGGTCAAGGCCCTGGGGCATAGAGGCTCTTCTCACAACATATCCATTTGCATTTGGCTTTTGGATACTGCTATAGAAGCCTACTGAATGAAAAAGGAAAGGGAATTTACTTTCTTTTACTTGGAAGCCAAAAGATAGAAACTGTGTCTGATGGTTAGGCTCTTCTGTTGGGGGTAAGATTTGCAGCAATGAGCAAGAGGACCATGTTTAGCTCACCTAAGAGTAAAGGGGTCTGATCTGGTGCTGCTAAGTTGGGGGTGAGAAGTGGTAAGAGAAATTAGCTGGCAAAGGGAAAGTGCCAGCCTACTATTGATGCTGGAATCTATTCTCATCATGTCATACTTTGATGTTGTGAACATACCTTAGGGAAAAATTGCATGTATGTCCTTTAAAAGAGCTGCATTATTAAAAAGCTGTAACATTTGGGGTCCACATGCTTTTTGGTCATGGGTAAGACTTTTTTTAACGTTTATTTATTTTTGAGAGACCGAGCGTGAGCAGGGGAGAGGCACAGAGAGAGAGAGAGGGAGACACAGAATCTGAAGCAGGCTCCAGGCTCTGAGCTGTCTGCACAGAGCTGACATGGGGCTCGAACTCAAGTACCGTGAGATCATGACCTGAGCTGAAGGTGGATGATTAACTGACTGAGCCACCCAGGTTCCCCATGGGTAAGACATTTTTAAGGCAAAGAAAGATGGAAAGGGCATTACAGTGAAAGAAAAGAACACTGTAAATATGATTTGAGACCATGACTAAAAAGGGCAAATTATGGCAGGAGTGTGGCAGTTGTGAGGTGGGGGAGTGTAGGACAGGTTAAGAGGATGGAGTGTGGAATTTGACCTGAGAACTAAAGAGTAACCATATTATGACATGCCTCATAAACCAGGTTAAGGAGTTTGTATGCAATCGGGATGGCAATGAGGTGCCATTTAAATATTTTAAGCATGCAAGTGATATAATCTGCGTAGTGTTTTCAAGAGATCACTCTGCCTGCAGTGTGCAGAGGTAGGGAGATGAATTAGGGATTGTTTCAGTGCTGGAGGGGAGCTAACAGTGGAAAGTGGCAATTGATAGGTTTAATAAATGGAATCTACAAATCTCGGCTGACTGGTAGGAGGTGGCTGGAGCAGAGTGCGTGAATGGGGAGAAACTCTAAGGAGTTAGGAATTTATTTTGAATTTGATGGAAACCTACTGGAGGGTTTGGCAGAAGAAAGATGACTTGTGTACATTAAAAAAAAATAATTGTGACTGTTTTTGCTTGGAGAATAGATTGTAAGAAAGCACTGGCTGAGAAACGACGGATGAGCTATAAGTGAGCGTCAGTGCCATACATAGTTGCTGCTCAGTAAATTTCTCATCGCTTGATAGGTCTGTAAAACTGGTGACAGAAAGCCTTCCCTTTCTGTCCCTTCCCTTTCCCTTTGAATCAGAGAGTGACACAAAGAATGTTTCATTTAAACGTTGTGACACGCATAAAACTCATGGTAGGAAAGGTATAATTCACAGAAAGCCTCTAGAAGAACTGTCTTTTACATTTCCTCAGGCATTCATGTCTATTAAAATCTTCTATCCAACAAGCAACTATAAAGACATTAAACTCTTCTTTAAGAAAACGCCTCAGACAATAAGTCATCCAATAAATTCTGATTTTTGCCATTTCCCATACATGACGCTAGCGAAAACTTCTCCTCTTTTGAACTGTGACAAATGGTCAGCAGAATGAAAATATAGCAGGATCTACAATAAATTGATACTCCATACATCCAGATTCCTCTGAGATGTTCTGATTGCTCTGACAAACCTGCCCACACCATGGCCCTGTTAAGTGGATTGACATAACCTGACAGCTAAGTAAATCCTCTTCTTTCAAGTTGCAACTACTGATGAGATTGACTCATCTGGTTTCGAAAGGAAATTTATCCTCCTGAGCATCTTACCCCATGAAAGACACAAGGCCTTCCATGGAAGCCAAGGTCTTCAAGGTTACAGCATCTGGAACTCATTCTTGAACAACTGCCCAGCTTCCCTGTATAAACACTGCCTTTCTTCCCTTCATCTTTCTTTCTGATGTTAAATGTAAAATCTTGGTGAGAACTCCAGTTACAGTAATCAAGAAATGTTCACTTGAGAAATTTAAATCACAAGCTTCTTCCATTCTCAGAAAGCCTAAAAGATGAAAATAAGCACTAAACACAATGTTATCTGACTGATCTCCGAGGATTTCCTGGTTTTTTTTGAAGCAAAAATATAGATAGAGATCTATATTTCTATAGATAGAAATATAATTTAGAGCACAGTTAGAAGACACACAGGTCAGTCTTCAAGACAGAAGGAAAATACAGACAGATTTGTACACTTGAAGTTTGGGCACTGAAAGACTTTATTCAATTCACACTGAAATGCCATAGGGTTTAGAGGTAAAGTGTATATACATTCAAAGAAAAATGGGTTTTCAACTGCTTCCACTTGACAAAGATCAATTATTTTTTGAAATGATGGTGGTCATAAGCAGTTTCATTTTCAGACATAATCTTCTGGTGGTGGGATATTCTGGCTTCTTTGATAAAACAATCTGTTATGCATTTTAGACTTTTTTTCCATACATACAAACCTGAAGACATTTCTGTTTTCAATAAGATGAAAGACAAGTAGGAAAATGAGTTTGTTCAAAGATCATTTAGTAATACCCATGAAGAAGTTACGGTTTCACAGAAAAACATGAGCAAATCTTGTCAGGATGGTAGTAATCTCCCTCCCCCCTCCCCACCCTTCTCTCTCTCTCTCTCTCTCTCTCTCTCTCTCTCTCTCTCTCTCTCTTATCTCTAATAAATATAGGTAGAGATTTATCAATTTTATTGATCTTCTAAAAAAAAGCCACTTCACTTTGGTTTTATTTCCTTTCTGATATTTGTCATTTTCTTCCTTTTGCCTAATTTTGGTTTCATTCGCTTTTTCATTTTTCAAGATGGACTTTTTTCTAATATAGGCATTTAGAGATATATCCCCTTAGCTGTATCCCATATATATTGATATTTTATTTGTTCATTTTCATTCAGTTCAAAATTATTTTTCTATCTCCATTTTGATTTCTTCTTTAACCCACAGACCTTAAATATCCAATTTAGTTTCCAAAAATTTGAGGATTTTACATATATCTTTGGTATTGGAGTTTCTATAATTGAGGTACTGTCTATTTCTCCTTAAAGTTCTATCTGTTTTGCTTCATGTATTTGGAAACTCTGTTATTAGGTGCATGAACTTTAAGGATCATTATATACATATGATGAATTGATTCATTTATCATTATTCAATGGTCTTATTTATCCCATGTAATACCTTTTTGTTCTGAAATCTACTTTGTTTAAAGTTTGGCAATTTTGGGGTGTGAATGCAGGCCAACAAGAAGGAAGTACAGAATTAGGCCAGAGAGATAAGCAGGGTGTTCTGATGTTTTTATTGTTTCAACATATTTTTTTATGTTTTTAATTTATATCTTTCAATGGAGCATTACCTATATCCCTTTGTTATTTTAGTGGTTGCTTTTGGGTTTATAGTATACATTTTTATGGTTTAACAGAGTTTCTCAGTGGAGAGTGCTATTGACATTTTGGATAGGACAAATCTTTCTTGTTCTGGACTTTGCAAGCATTGCAGAATAGTTTAGCTTCTCTTCCCTACAGCCACTAAATGGCAGTGGAGCTCACTAGTCTCTCTATCCAAGAATGACCCTCCACCCAAAATGTCCACTAGGAGTGGTACTATTCTTGCTTAAGAATCACTGAAAGATGGAGAACTGAGAAAAGGTGTTAAACAGAGCGGTTTTGTAATTAGATCCCCTGTTCACCATTTCTTTATTACCATCCTCTTCCTCTAATTTTTGAATACTGACTGTGAACTTAATGTATGGAGACTTATACAGAATAATCTAAATAACTATAGGAGCTGTTCTATTTTTTTAAAGAAGGATGGACAAATATATTTCTTTCAAATGCTCGGGTAACATTTATGTATAGAAATAATTTGCATCACTGGACTGATTTTTCAAAAACTTAAAAAAGTATTATACAAGTGACACATGATCAAACTAGGGCAAATTAGAAAACAAAAATAAACCAATTTGGAAAAAACAGAAATCAAACAAATTTATTCAACCAGGAATGACCAGTTAATAGAGGCTGTGTATTCTTTATGATTCAAACCAGTTGTTATATGTAATTATCTTTCAGGTCAATAAATAATCACATTGTATGTTTAAATTATTGTTATATTCCATGATATGAATGTGCTATCATTTTTCAACCACCATAACATTTTAACATTATACCAATTCTCTACTATAAACAATTTTGTTATGTGATAAAACTCTATGTACATCTGTCTGATTGTTTTCTTAGATGAATTTCCAGAAATGGGACAAAAGGTCTTCACATTATAAGGCTTTAAAATATATATTTCCAAATTTTCTTCCAGAAAGATTTTTCACCAATATCTAAGTGTGCCAGTTTGTTCATATCCTTGGTAGATATTTCTTTCCTTAATTTTTTTTAAACTGCTTGCAATTGAGTAAGACAAAAAATAACCAGACACTCAAATAGCATTATCATATGCATTTATTTGACTATTTGTGGAGTTGGGTTTTTCCTGTTTCATACATTTATTAATCATTTATTTCCACTTCTCAGAATTATTTTAGGCATTTTTTATCTTTTTCTTTAAATGACATAACTACTTAGTTTTTGTTATATGTCAGCATTGTCTTTTGTCTTTCAATATTGTTTATGGTTCCTGTTTAAACATTCTAAAATTTTTGATAGACAATTAACACTATCACTTTTCCCTTTTTCTTTTGTTTTTCTTTAGAAGGTGCATATTTAGTAAAAGATTATCTAAATATTTATTCAAATTTATTCTAGTAATTTACGATTTCTTGTTTTACATTTCTACTTTTAAGCAATATGCAATTTATTTTGCTCTAAGTTAGGGGTATGTCTCTAACTTTGTACATTCCCAATTTGCCCATTTGTCCTACTATCAATTACTGAATATTTTATTTTGTCTTACTAATTTCAAACACTACCTTAGCCATATATTAAATTCCTGTGTAAATTCTTGAATCTATTTTGGGATATTTTATGTGGCCAGTTCTTTTAAGTTTAATTTTTAACTTATGCATTTGGTATATAAGAAAGTGTTGTATCTATTTATTTTATAGCTGGCCAGCTTATTAAGCCTTCCATTATATTTTTTAGTTTTAAAAATGAGTCTCTTGGAATTTTCAAATGAAGAATTTCATTATCTAGAATTTTGCTACCTTCTGCCTATTTTCTCTAACTTTTTTTTTTTTTTTTTGCTCAATTGAATTGACTCGGACATCTAAAGCCACAACAAATAATAATGGTTATAATCCTTATCTTGTTATAAATTTTAACGGTAACTCTCTTCGTAAGTAATGGTGACTATTTTTTTTGACACATTTAGTATGTAAAGAAACCATATTTTTTCTTCCTGTTTTACGAAAAAATTTGCTTTAATCAGTAATATTTCACCAAATGCCTTTTTAGTTTCTGTCAAGGTAAGATTTTAGGAGATCTATTAATAGATTTTAAAAGGGTAAGCCACTTTGAAAAGATCAACAAAATTGACAAACTTTTAGCTAGATTCATCCAAAAATAAATAAATAAAAGGAGAGAAGACTCAAATGAACAAAATCAGAAATTAAAGAAGAGAAATAACAACCCACACCACAGAAATACAAAGGATTATAAGAGAATTCTATGAAAAAAATATATGCCAACAAATTGGGTAACCTGGAAGAAGAAGTTTATAAATTCCTAGAAACCTAACCTTCCAAAACTGAATCAAGAAGAAGTAAGAAATTTGAACAGACCAATTACCAGCAATGAGATTGAATCAGTAATCAAAATACTCCTAAAAACAAAAGCCAGGACTAGATGGTTTCACAGGTAAATTCTACCAAACATTTGTAAGAGAGTTAATACCTATTCTTCTCAAACTATTCCAAAAAATAGAAGAGGAAGGAAAGCTTCCAAATTCATTCTAGAAGGCCAGCATTACCCTGATACCAAAACCAGATAAAGACACTATTTAAAAAACAAACAAACAAACAAAAAACAAAAACAGAATTGGCTACAGGTCAATATTTCTGAGGAACACAGATGAAAAAATCCTCAACAAAACATTAGCAAACACAGCAAAATAAATCCAGTAATACATTTAAAAAATCATTCACCGGGAGCAAATGGGATTTATTCTTGGAATACAAGGGTGGTGGTTCAATGTTCACAAATCAATCAATGTGATACATCACATCAATAAGAGAAAGGGTAAAAATCATAGATTATTTCCATAGATGCAGAAACAGCATTTCAGAAAGTACAATATCCATTCATGATAAAAACCCTAGGTTTAGAGGGAACATACCTCAATGTAATAAAGGCCATATGTGAAAAACCCACAGGTAACATCATACTCAATGGTGAAAAGCTGAGAAACTTTCCCTAAGATTAGGAACAAGGAAAGGATATCCACTCTCACCACTTTTATTCAACATAGTTACAAGAAGTCCTAGCCAAAGCAATCATGTAAGAAAAAGAAATAAAAGGGATCCAAGTGGATAAGGAAGAAGTAGAACTACCACTATAGATGGTATGATACTCTATAAAGAAAACCCTAAAGACCTCGCCAAAAAACTGATGAATGAGTTCTGTAAGGTTGCAGGATACAAAATCAATATACATAAATCCGTTGAATTTCTATACACTAACCATGAGGTAGCAGAAAGAGAAATTAAGAAAATAGTTCCACTTATAATTTCACCAAAAGCAATAAAATGCCTAGTAACTTAACCATTGAGATAAAAGACTTTTGCTCTATAAACTATAAAACATTGATGAAAGACAGTGAAAATGACACAAACAGAAAGATATTGTGTGCTCATGGATTAGGAAAACAAATATTGTTAACATGTCTATACTACCCAAAGCAATCTACAGCTTTAATGCAATCTCTATCAAAATACCAATAGCATTTTCCACAGAACTAGAACAAATAATCCTAAAATTTGTATGGAACCAATAAGACCCCAAATAGCCAGAGGAATCTTGAAAAAGAAAAACAAAACTGGAGGTATCACAATACCACATTTGAAGATATGCTACAAAGCTGTAGTAATCAAAACAGTATGGTATTGACACAAAAAGAGACACACTGATTGATAGAAAAGAACAGAGAGTCCAGAAATAAGCCCATGATTACATGGTCAAACTTTGACAAAAGAGGCAAGAATATACAATTGGAAAAAGCTAGTCTCTTGAACAAATGGGTGTTGGGAAAACTGGACAGCTTCATGTGAAAGAAGGAAACTGGATCACTTTCTTACAATACACAAAAAAATAAAGTCAAAATGGATCAAAGTCCTAAATGTGAGACCTAAAACTATAAAACTCGTAGAAGAGCACAGAGGAGGTAATTTCTCTGACGTTGGCCATAACAACATTTTCCTAGATATTTCTCCTCAGGCAAGGGAAACAAAAACATAATGGGATTATACCACAGTAAAAAGTTTTGCACAGCAAAGGAAACAACCAGAAAAACTAAAAGACAACCTACTGAATGGGAGAAAATATTTTCAAATGACATATCCAATAAAGGCTTGGTATCTAAATATATAAAGAACTTATACAACCTAATACCACAAAACAAAATAATCCAATTAAAAATGGGCAGAAGACAGGACTAGACATTTCTCCAAAGAAGACATTCAGGTAGGCAACAGACACATGAAAAGATTCTCAACATCACTAATCATCAGATAAATGCAAATCAAAATCACAATGAGACACCACATCACATCTGTCAGAATGGCTAAAATTAAAAACACAAGAAACAGTAAGTGTTGGTGAGGATGTGGTGAAAAAGGAACTCTCATGTACTCTTCATGGGAATGCAGAGTGGTGCACCATTGTGTAAAACAGTACAAAGATTCCTCAAAAATTTAAAAATAGAATTACCATTAGATTCAGTAATTTCACTGCTGGGTATTTACCCAAAGAATATGAAAACACTAATTCAAAAAGATATATGCACTCCTATGTTTACTGAATCATTATTTATGATAGCCAAATTATGAAAGCAGCACAACTGTCCATCAATAGATGAATGGGTAAAGAAGATGTGAGATAGATATAGATGATAAAGATACAGATATAGATATACACACAATGGAATATTATTCAGCTATAAAAAAGAATTAAATCTTGCAACAATATGGATGGATCTAAAGGGTATAATGCTAGGTTAAATACTTCAGTTAGAAAAAGACAAATACCATATGATTTCAGTCATATGTAGAATTTAAGAAAGAAAACATACAAAGAAAAAAGAGACAAAAAAACCCAGACTTTTTTTTTTTAACATTTATTTATTACTTTTGAGAGACAGAAAGAAATAGAGTGCAAGCAGGGGAATGGAAGCAAGAGAGGGAAACAGAATCTGGAAAGCAGGCTGTCGTCTTTGAACTATCAGCACAAAGCCCGACATGGGGCTCAAACCCACAAACTGTGAGGTCATGACCTAAGCCAAAGTCGGACACTCAACCAAATGAGCCACCCAAGCGACTCCCAAAAGACACTCTTAATGATAGACAGCAAACTGATGGCTACCAAAGGGAAGTTGGATGGGGCAATGGTGAAATAGGTGATAGGGATTAATTTGTGCACTTGTGATTAGCAAGTGATGTAAGGAAGTGTTAGGTCACTATATGGTGTACCTGAAACTAACATAACACTGCATGTTAATTATACTGGAATTAAACTTTTAAAATAATTTTAAAAATAAAATGATGAACCTTCTTTATATTTATAGACATTTTCCAAAACCAATTGCTATTTTAGACACAGTGTATACATTAGGGCTTCTGATTTACTAATATTTATTTCAGAGTTTTGTACCTATAAATAACTGAGCTAAAACTCTAGTGTTTTGTGTGTTTTCTTTGTTGCATTAGGCAACTCCTAGTTTGGAGTTACAGAGTAGCTCTTAGGTTACCTTGAGTAATTATAAATAGCTTTTTCAAACACCAAACCCTCTTGTATATCTTAATTAAATTAAGCATATTTACAACCAGACCCTTAAAAAAAGGAAAGAAACCAACTTATTTGTTTCTTTTTAACTAAAAGGAAAATGAGGAAGTGGAACTAAATAGCCTATTTACCTATACTCTCACCTGTGCTCTAGAGATAGGAGAATCACAATTTTCCCCTCAATAGAGGGATCTTGTAATAGGTTTAATATTAATGACTTCTTCGGGACCCTTATGTGAAATACATAGGGGCTCCTGGGTGGCATAGTCAGTTAAGGGTCTGACTTCAGCTCAGGTCATGGTCTCACTGTTCGTGGGTTCAAGCCCCATGTTGGGCTCTGTGCTGACAGCTCAGAGACTGGAACCTGCTTCAGATTCTCCAAAGAAGACATCCAGATAGGCAACAGACACATGAAAAGATCCTCATCACTAATCATCAGATAAATGCAAATCAAAATCACAATGAGATACCACAGCTCCCTCTCTCTCTGCCCCTCCCCTGCTCACACTCTGTCTCTCTCTCTCTGTCAAAAACAAATAAACGTTAAAAAAAAAAAAAGAAATACATAAAGCAATCTTCCATTCATGGTATGTTAAACAAAAACCTAGATATGCCAATATGACCTTTCATTCTTATTTTCAAGGGGAATAAACAACAAGAATATTTGATTAAATAACTACAACAAAAACTTCAAACAGCTTGAACAATTTTATATTCTTGAATTTTATATTCTTGATTTAGAAGTTCCTCTTTTTAAATTGCTGAGTGTATTTGTCATTTGAATATCATTCCAGGAAGAAGTGAATGAAATTTACCTCTAAAGCTAGCTGGGCCATAAAGACTTCTTTGCTGAAGTGTGGGCAGTTTGCTACACTTGTAATGGTGTCCCATATGCACTTATCTTTTAGAAAGTCCTTGTAAGCATTTAGTTTATTGATGGTTTTCTTCTTTCTTTTCTATCAGTAAGACATACACTGTTTTTTGTCTTTTTAATTTTTATTGTAAAAATATTTCAATAGGACTTTGAAGGAAAGAAAACTCAAATCAACATGTAGAACCAGATGTTTCTGCGAGTCGATTAGAAGGGTAGGAAAAAAATTCATGGTGGTACTTCTTGCTAACATAGGTCCAAATTGGGTTCACTTTTTAATCTTCTTCCAGAGACACCCACAGAACATTAGTGCACTCTTAATTTTATACCAGCAGTAACATTAGGCAGCCAACAGTTAAGCATTTAAAAAATTTTAAAACCTGGGATGCCTGGGTGGCTCAGTTGGTTAAGCGTCTGACTTCAGCTCAGGTCATGATCTCATGTGTTGTGGGTTCGAGCCCTTTGTGGGGCTCTGTGCTGACAGCTAAGAGCCTGGAGCCTGTTTCAGATTCTGTGCCCCCTCCCCCTCAAAAATAAATAAACACTAATTTTTTTTTAAATTTAAAAATAGTGTGAATTTTCTACCCACCTAGTCTAGGAGGCAGTGGAGCCAAACATTTCCAAGGAATCCTCTGGCATCGACCTCAGGAGGCAGGCAGCACAAGAGATGAGCATCTCCTTGCCTTGTCTTTATTCCAGTTCTTCTGAAGCTTTTATTTCCTCTAATGCTGGGACTTGTAGGAATTGACTAAAGCAAAATATACCCCCTGTATAGTTTTCAAACTTTACTTTTAGGTTGGGAAAAAATGTGAGGCTTCAGAATCACTCAAATATTTTGTGGGCTCAAGTATCATTTGTACTCTGTGTTGTGTAAACTTGAGCAAAATAAACGCTGCCTGAACTTAGGGATGAGATTCGCCTTCTATGGGGAGACATTCTTCTCCCCTTTCTGAAGGTGTACAGATGGCCCTGATGATGTTTCAGCATCTTCAGGACTATCAGCTCTGTGATCTGTTGTAAGGGGATTACTACAGGCAGGGCAGGAGTGTGTTGTTCAGGAGGAGAGGACTTGGGAAACATGGAAGAAAGACTGTCCCATGAGATGAGAGATGCAGAACAGAGTCTCATGGGAGCCCGGAAGCTCAATGTGGGGGCCTTGGAAAAGTGCAGCCACACCCAAGGGATATTCACTTCTACCTGAAGCTGTTCTCAGCTGTCAGCATAGCTCTGCTCATCTTCTTCCCTGGGAACTGCACTCTCCTGCCCACTTTGCCACCAGTCCATGCTGGGGCCACAAGCCTCTTGCCACATTTGCCACAGTGAGGTGGCAAATAAGCGGGCACTTTGCTCAAGCTATGACTATCAGTTCCTTCTCCAGAAATTCAGAATTGAGACCAAGAAATACTTTCAGTCCCTCTCCAGGCAGCTGGACTTGTGTCATGTAAACTTGGAAGTTCTTAGTTGCCTTTGTTTTCTGTTATTGAGTTGGATCAGCAGGAGAAGCTGATCAAGAGAAAGCAAGCAAAAGAGAGACAGATGCAGAGACAGAGAGACAGAGAAAAATTGCACAAGAGGGAGCAGAGATAAGAGACAGAGAGAACTTCCTGAATCTGGTTTCAGTCTTTTCTGATACTAAGGGTGCATCCTTGCCCTCAGGTTCTATACATCATCTCCTACTCCTTACAATAAATTTCCTTTTCTTTGCATAAGCTAATACAGTGTGTTTCTTCTGCTTAAAATCAACAAATATAAGCACATGTGATATACCCCAAGGGATATGCTGAAATGTTTGGAGCAAGGGGTCTTTTCTGTAGGGGGTTGAGGCCCATCAGCCAAGAGTATTTGGGAATTAATGTTAATGTGACTCATTTGTGCTCCTAAGCTGGTGGGGTCTAGGGACATCTAGGTTACACATTTAAAGTAATATAAAAACCAGAAACAGGCTTTATTGCAAAATCCACATTGTTCATAATGTAAAAACAAATTAATTGCTCAATTGCTTTCAACTGTTCCTGAGACCAGAAAGAAAATTTTCCCTGGAGTCCTCCTAGAGAAGACTCTGTGAAATGTACTGGAAACAAACACAATGCCAAGCAATCATACTTTTTAGTATATTTGTTCTCACATGCAGGTCCCCAGCTGGGACCTTTGTTTTAAATGAGCTCTTAGTGAGATCAAAGTAAATAAAGATTTCCCTCCACTGGGTCTGGGTATTACCTCAGAATAAAAAATAACTAAAAAGTGATCTGTAGAAATCAAACTTCTCAGGGAACTTACTGGACATTCTGTTCATTAGAGTCATTAGGTTGGCCACAAAAAAATCTTTGGATTAGAATTATCCCTCACAGTAATAGAGTGCACATGAATCAAACAGGATTGGGCTATTCAGGATGGAGCTCATCCAAGAGGACTTCAGGAGGGTTGATTTGGTTGTTCCAGAGCTAATGATCAGTCTTGGAAATTTGTACAAAATTCCTTCTGTTTGTGGATTTTTCTACAAATGGCCAAAAACTTAATAGATTAATTATATTCAATCTTTCATTATTGTGTGTGTGTGTGTGTGTGCGCATAACAATTACAACCAGGCAAACTAGGTTATTTTCTACTTTATCTTTTCAAATTTATCCCGTCAAATTTAGCTTCTATCTTTTTCTCTCTCTTACTCACTTGCTTTATGTAGCTATCTATTATAAAAATGATACATGGTAATGGGTCCAACTTAAATCATTCCCAAGAGGACAAATTTGAGAATTAAAAGTCCTCTAACCACTGTCCTCAGCTCTGTTTCCGCTTGGTAGAGCAAAGCAGTCTATAGTTTGTTATGTGTCTTCCAAAAAAAAAAAAAGTAACACATTGATGGGCATAGGTGTGTGATTAAGACAGTCCTTGTCATACAATGAATAGAGAACATTAGAGAACAACATCTATTATATATACCCATTCTTATAACAATAGTAACATGCTGGTATATACATAACATAAATTTGAAAAAATAACATACAGTACTATTTTTTTTAAGTTTTTATTTATTTATTTTGAGGGAGAGAGAAAGCACGAGCAGGGGAGGGGCGGAGAGAGAGGGGAGAGAGTGAGAATCCCAAGCAGACCACACTGTCAGTGCAGAGCCTGATGCAGGGCTTGAGCTTCAGCCAAAGTCAAATGCTTAACCGACTGTGCCACCCAGGTGCACCCATACTAAATTGTTAATAGTGATTATCTCTTGATGATATCCCTTGGTATCATGTGGTATGGATACCAGGACATGCATGTATTTTCTTAAAATACATTTTTAAAGGTAAGGACAAAAAATGAAACACACTGTCAATTTGGGGGAAACATAAGACAGGCCATGCCTATTCTTTTTTACAAAACATAAATGTTTCCTAGTTTTCACTGATTTGCTTCTTGTGACTCTCCAATTTCTAATTTGATTCTTTCTGACTCCTGATTTCTATTACCAAAATCATCCTCTTCATCATCTAATGAAGATATATAATAACTCTTTGCTATTGATATCCATGCATTCAAAGTCTGCTAATGTCTTAGCAGATAAAATCTGAGCAAATTATCTGTCAGAATTATGTTTTATGACAATCGAACTCTGGCCCTCATCTTCTATCACACATTATGCTGCCTATAAATCACACCTTTGTAGTAGCACCCCACGTATCTTTTTTCCCCCAGAAACATAATGAGCTATACAAACACTTGCAAAGAAAGAGATTGTTACCTAAGTAATTAGCTCTTACAACTGATCCATCACAGAGAACCTCTCATTTTGTAGCAGAGATTTTAAGACCTGTGAATGCAAAGTCTGCACCACCCTCAAAGGAGGGAGAAGATAAATATCTTCTCCTTAGGAAGAGAAGCTCATAATTTTCTACTTGAATATAGGCCTTGGAGAAGTTCTTTAAGACCCTACATTTCCTTTAAGGAAGCAGTGAAAGGCTAACAAATTGGCAATCCCAAAATTAAAATTAGAGCTCTGACGAGTACACCCTGTCCCTTCCATTGTTCCTAATTGTTCAGTGTAACAGCTAAATAACAGTTTTAGTATCTATATCATGTTATTTAGGGTTCAACCATAATTCCATTCCTAATTTTGAGTACCATAATAATCCTCTGGTAGAACAACTTTCTAAAAGTCAAAAATCAAAGTAGTTTCTACTGAAAGCTCTCAGGGCTGGCTAATTACACAAATCAATGTTTAGTCCATTGGTGTATATGATTTTATTTGCACTAACAGTCTTGTGTGGCTCTTTGCTCATTCAGAGCACTAAGAAGGGAGTCAGGCTGAGATCTGGACAGTAATCACCAATGACAAACTTGTTTTGGGGAGCTTCCTTTTCTCAATTGTTTTAAAATGAAACTTTGGTAGATAACGAGAAGGAAATGCAGTCTTGCATTTGTTTTTTTTCTGTTTTCCTGACCTGGACTATCCACTGTGTATCTTCCCATTGTACTTTGCTAAGGGAAGGGGAGAGTATGAAGGTTCCAGTTTTTGGTACTGACGGAAGATTCTTTTTCTTAGGGCACAGGTCTCTTCTCCTAACTTCTATCTGGGTACCAAGTGGTCACATTCTGTGTTTGTGTTTTACCCAGTTCCTCCCCTCTAGAAAAAATGGATTGATCATGCATTTTATAAAAAAAGTAATAGCCCCTGCAAACTTTCACTTGAAGAAGTGGAGACATTCTAAGTCTAACTTAAAGGACACTTGTTAGGACAGTGATATGACAATGTCCTTATCATTAGAGATGCTTTGTTGGCTTGATGCACCATCAGGATCTTACTTGAGCATTCCTTCCATCACAGACTGGACTCTCAAAGTGGTCTATATTCTCTAACCTGCATAATTTCAACCTTCTTTGTTTGGTTTAGGAGGCCATAGTGTAATGTGGTCAGGTAAAAAGATACCACTTGAATTCCAGCCATTTATACATTAATCAGTTGAAATACATGATAGGATTATTTCTCCAATCTCTGTCATGAAAAGGGATGATGAAGCCTGCTCTATCTAGGCTGATACAGACCACAAAGAACATCTGCGAATATTTGTGTCCATTATAATATCAGTTGCAAAGACACATGGCATGACATGGTACCCTGGGGTTGAGATTATACAAATCATAGGGGCTCCTGGGTGGCTTAGTCGGTTAAGCATCCGACTTCAGACCAGGTCATGATCTCATGGCTTATGAGTTCAAGCCCCATGTCAGGCTCTGTGCTGACAGCTTGGAGCCTGGAGGCTGCTTCAGATTCTGTGTCTCCCTCTCTCTCTGCCCCTCCCTCACTTGCACTCTGTCTCTGTCTCTGTCTCTCTCTCTCTCTCAAAAATAAGTAAACATTAAAAATCATGAGAAGATCTGTAGAGTCTAGAGGAAACGTGTGATGCTGTTTTTATCTGTTGCTGGGATGCTTCTACATTATCTCATTAAGGTTGTAAGTTGTTGTAGACTAAGTGTGTTCCTCCAAAATTCATATGTTCAGAGATAAGACCTTCAAAGAGATAATTAAAGTTAAATGAGGTCACAGGGAGCACCCCAGGCCAATAGAGTTAGTGTCTTTATAAGAAGAGTAAGAGACACCAGTGATGCTCACACACAGAGAAAAGACTATGTGAGGACACAGCAAGAAGATGGCCATCTGCAAGCCAAGGAAAAAGGCCTTGGGAGAAACCAGTCCTTCAGACACTTTCATCTTGGACTTCTAGTCTCCTAAACTGTGAAAAAATAAAATTCTGTTGTTTAAGCCACCCAGTGTGTGGTATTTTGTTATGGCAGCCCTAGCAGTCTAATACACAAATCAAAGCTATTTCCTTCGTTAGCAAGGACCACTTCTAAGAGCAATGTGCAGGGGAAATATGCCATCTAGACATTTTAAATGTTAGTGGTGGTAAGATAGGGTATGTGTGTAGTTAGGCATCTGAAAACATGCAGGCCTCAAATCATGTAGTATCTTTCTATCTACAATGAGAAAAAAAGAAAACTTGCAGTTCAGCATAAGATTTCTTGGGGTATCAAGTTGAAAAAACTTAAAGTAGAAAAAACATAATGGGACAATATTTGCTCTTATGTGTGATCCATAACTATTTAAGATGCAGGGTGCTAAGTTGTCACCTTGCTTCAAGGACATACAGCTAATAAAACTCCCCAGAGTATTAGCAGCGTATCACTAGTTACTGCTAGCATATTATGGACTGAGGATTGCACTGAATTAAATACCATAATTTAGAAATAAAGTGCAAGAAGAGAAAACCTATATTTGACACATCTTTAAAAAAACTGAGTTAGTATAGCAAATTTGAGCAAAAACAGGGATAAACCCTCACTTCTGTTATAGTGCATTCTTCTTAGGGAACCTAAATTCTGGGTCTAGACATGAAAATTTTTTTGTGGTTTCCCTTCACTAAACCAGGCCTGTGTGATAACAACTGTATAGTTACTACACTGTACTGGCTCTTTTGTTTTTTTTTTTTTAATCATATTTTTACAATAAAATTAGTATGGTTTCGGCCAGTATTTTTTTTTTCAACGTTTATTTATTTTTGGGACAGAGAGAGACAGAGCATGAACGGGGGAGGGGCAGAGAGAGAGGGAGACACAGAATCGGAAACAGGCTCCAGGCTCTGAGCCATCAGCCCAGAGCCTGACGCGGGGCTCGAACTCCCGGACCGCGAGATCGTGACCTGGCTGAAGTCGGACGCTTAACCGACTGCGCCACCCAGGCGCCCCATTGGGCCAGTATTTTTATTAGTTCTCATTTCTTAAAAGTGATCTCGATGACAAAACATTATAAGCAACCACTAATTCAATTCCTGAGGCTTTTAATCTGAATTTTTTTTTTTTTTTTTAGAATCAGTTACAAGCACATGCAGAATGTCGTCAAGAACTGGCTGATTCTATTTACAGATCTTAGTCATGCCTTAAATGTTAACTTTATCTTTTAAGAGACACCTAAAGTATTTTCCATCTTTATTCTTGTGGAGAAAACACCTCTCAAGCACCTGCTGTTATCTTTTTTCCTTCAGAAAAGACAGTGCCTTGAAGGGACTTCCACAGCATTTCTAGAACAACTGGGTAGAGAAAAGAGACACATATGGAAGAGGACATGACAATTATCACAAAAGGAACTGACCAGCAAGTGGGTTGTGAGTTTCTGTGTGTAAGGCATCTGATAAAAGCCCAGAGGTTCTACAGCTTGAATGCTCAGAATGAGACTAGTGGAATCCCAGTTTGTTTGTTTTTTTTGGGGGGGGGGTGACACTGGGTCTTTCCACAGATTATCTGCAAGTCCCCCTTCAACATACATATATAGCATGCAATATGTACTGATAATAATGCTTCATATCTTTATATTCCTTAGTGTTTTTACTCTTTTCCATCTCCAAAATCCTCCCATTTGTCTACCGGGGCTCAGATTCTGATCCCTAATTACATATCCTGGTCTTGCTAAGTCTTAGCTGACTCCCCTTTAAATCCACAGAAACCCACTCTGAGCTTCACTCTTCAGATTCTTTATTACTCTCAGAGAAGGTGAAGCATTAAATTCCTGAGACTCCCACCCCAAAGTAAGCCTTAGAACCAATCACAGAATGGCACTCTTGTGTACAGTCTGAGACTCAGACAGCAAGAATCATGGGATATTGTAAGATTAGACTTGGCCCACAAAGAAAACACAAAGTCTGATAACCTGAAGATGCTTATAGGGAATTTTGAGGGTTCTAAAAGTCTAGAATAATGTTTCTCAAATGGGAGTCTGAAAGCATACTAACAATATTTTTTTAAAATTCAGTGTTTTATACTCAACAATGAGCTAAAATAAAATTCATAAAAGCCTATTTTGCTACTCAGAAAGATTATAGCTGAACAACACCATCTAATTTTGGTGCTGTAGTTGTATTTTTGTCAACTTTTTTAATGGTGCCAAAAGTCCTATGTTTTTGTTTTGTGCTAGTTAGAAAAAGAACAAAAGATAATTTAGAAATGATGGCTTCCTACTAAGTAAAGAACAAATTACATCATTAGGCAGAATTTCAAATTGAAAAAAACTTGGAAAGAAAATTGAATCTTCAAAAGACCTACAGAGGTGTTGGCATGTGATCTCTCTACTTGTCTCATGGATGGTGACTTCATTTCTGTAAAATATAGTTTGTCACATAATCTGTTAATTTCAATTTTTAATTTATTGTTTCTATAATTCTGTGTACACAGATTTGTAAATCTGCTTTGATTTTATAGTTGTATTATAACTTTGAGAAAACAGCTTGCAATTAATTTTTTGGTATGTGCACAATTAATATTATAATGAAAAATTATAGTTAACATTAATGGCTCATGACATTTTTTTTCCATTTAAAATGCCATGTTGCTGAAATTCAAGCAATACTGACCTAGATGCACTAAAGGAATTCCTCAAAATGATGGCAAACCAAACAGAAATCATCAACTATTTTATGATTCCTTGTTTCGGGAAAATGAAATAATCTAATGAAAAAGACATTTTAAAAATGTTTACATGCTATAAAAGAAAGGTCAGTCACTTGTGCATCATTGTCAGAAATTTCTTCTGATCTGATAATGATACCAGAAAAAAATTACCATGAATTATGAAACCATGGAGCTATCAGCAATTAAAAAGCAACAACAAAATAATAGCAATCCATGAAATTAATTATTTAAAGGTAAATGCTCCAAACGCATACTGTGAGTGAGGAGAATAATACATTTCTAAAGAAGCTGAAGAAAAGAAACCAGGAAAAAGGAAGGGGTTGGGATAGGAATATATAAACATGATGACATAAAAAAGAGAATTGAATGGAGAGAGTGTGCAAGTCTAATTACATGGAGTAAAAGAATTTTAGGGAGAGAGAGAGAGAGGATTAAAAAAAAAAGATAAAGGGCCTGTTTGTTGTTTTAGTATCTGTTCAGTGCTCCCGCTATTTCTTATACTCCTTGCTACATTGTCATTTTTCTCAGTTTGTCGTAGGGGACATTTAGAATGTATGGCAGAATGATTGCAAAAATATTCTAAATTCCTGACCCCTCCTATGTAGTCCATGCCCTTTGGAATACATATTTGATACTTTCCCCATCAAGACTGGGAGTCTGTTTCCTCTCAAGTAGAATCTGAGCTGGTCCAAAGACTTTCTCTGGCTTATAAAATGCACAAAAGTGACGGTGCCAGTTCTGAATCTAGGCCTCTACAGGTCTTACGTGCTTCCCCACACTCTTGAAATTCTCTCACAAATATGTGAAGAAGAACAAGTGTGAGCTTGCTGTTAGATGATTAAAGACCTATGCTCAGGGGCGCCTGGGTGGCGCAGTCGGTTAAGCGTCCGACTTCAGCCAGGTCACGATCTCGCGGTCTGTGAGTTCGAGCCCCAAGTCGGGCTCTGGGCTGATGGCTCGGGGCCTGGAGCCTGTTTCCGATTCTGTGTCTCCCTCTCTCTCTGCCCCTCCCCCGTTCATGCTCTGTCTCTCTCTGTCCCAAAAATAAATAAACGTTGAAAAAAAAAATTAAAAAAAAAAAAAAAAAAGACCTATGCCCAGTACTTTCTCTTGTCCCAACCAACAACCAACCTCCACAGACTGCAGATGCATAGGTAAGCTAAAACGAAGGTCAGCTAGCATGGCCCAGACCATGAGAACTACCTATGAAACCCATAGACTTGTGAGCAATAATACATCTTTAGTGCTTAAGTCACTAAGTTTTGGCTTGGTTTGTTACATAGCAATAGATAAATGATACAGAAAGTTACATTTCTTACAAACTATGTAACAAAGAGATGAAAAACAAGTCTGCAATTCATTTATTGTTTATTTAACATCTATTATTCATGTTATTCATGTAATGTTATGAAACAATCTGGTATAGTTGTTAATAATTGGATTGAACAACAAAATTTAATCCATCCAATTTACTCCTAACTTATTCTAAACTGCTATACTATTTCATTTATCAGGGAATTTTATATGTTTAAGAACTGTTGGTATTTACTCTATGAATGGTGTTCTGGTACATTTTACCCATTTTTTTTTCTACTAAGGTATTGCTCTTTTAAAAATCAACTTCTAATGGCTTCTTATGTATTAGAGAAATTAACTTTTATTTATAATATGTAGCATTCTCCAAAATTATCATTGTAATTAGACTTTGCTTGTATCTTTTTTTTACATGCATAATATTGTTCTATTTTACACATTTGAATATATTACTTATGTTTTATGACATCTATGTTTTTAGTCATAATTGAAAAATTACAAGATTTAAATGGATCTCTCAGAGTTTCTTCTAGTACTTTTATATTTGATTTTTTGGCATTTATCCTGGAGCCAGTGTGAGGTATGAACTCAAGTTTTATTATTCATTTCTAATCTAATTGCATTGTAAGTAAAGAATGTTCTAAGTACTACTTCTATCTTTTAGAATTTGTTAATGCTTTTATTGCAGTGTAATGATGGCAACATTTATGAATGTTCAAGGCAAGAAGATGTATTCTCCCTTTGTAGTATACAGAGCTTGATATATATCAATTAGAGTCTTATGTTACTGCAGTCTTTCATACCTTTATTATGTATGTGCTTGAGATGTCATAGACTTAAAAAAAGGAAATTAGTTGTATTAGTAGTGTGCTACTGTTTACTTCTTCACAAATTCCTTTAACTTATGCTTTTTTTAATGTCACTGCTAGGTTATTGTGGCATAGCTATTATCAGTTTTATTTTCATTACATATTCACTTACTTTTCTACCATTTTCTACCATTTCCACCATTAAATGTCCTTCCTGGGTTCATTTAATGCTTTTTTAATCTAAATTCCAAATCATGAGAACTGCTTTAGTTTGTTTCCAGTTGCCTGGCATATTATTGCCCAACCTTTTATTTTCAACCTTTGTGAATCTTTGTTTCTTTTTAACTGTATTTCTTTTCAATAGTATGGGGTTAGGTTTTGCTATGTGATTTAATCTAAAACAATTTTTTTGATGTATGTAAGTTAAGTCTGTTTACTTTCACTGATAGAATAGATTGGCTTGGTCTTTGTTCCCTTTCATTATTTAGAAAGTTCTGTATTTTCAATCAGACACTTTTATAATTATTACTATATATAACACCTTTAGTTCTTTATTTCTTTAGACTGTCTATGTTAGTTACTCCTATAAGCAATGCAGAACTGATGTTTTCTTTTCTCCTTCTTTACTCTTCCTAACTTATACCACCCAATTTAATATTATCTTTCCTAAATGTTCATTGTTACTGTTAAATAGACTTAGCTTTCACTTTTTTTAAAAGGGTCAAAGGGGAAATTTACTCTGGTTTCCTATTTCCTTTTCTTTTTCTCTCATAATTTTTCTTACCTGTATCATTTCCATATTGCCAGCATTTAAAAAATTTCTATTTTATTTGGTCACATTCAGATCCACATTTGTTTTAGATTTTGTATTGCATTTAAATATACTCTGAACCTGTTGAGGGCGGATTTGTGACCCAGTATATGATCTATTCTGGAGAATGTTCCATGTGCACTTGAGAAGAATGTGTATTCTGCTGCTTTAGGATGAAATGTTCTGAATATATCTGTTAAGTCCATCTGGTCCAGTGTGTCATTCAAAGCCACTGTTTCCTTGATTTTCTGTTTAGATGATCTGTCCATTGTTGTAGGTGGGGTATTAATGTCCCCTACTATTATTGTATTATTGTCAATGAGTTTAAGTTTGTTATTAATTGATTTATATATTTGGGTTCTTCTAAGTTGGGGCATAAATATTTAGAAGTGTTAGCTCTTCTTGATGGATAGACACCTTAATTATGATATAAGGCCCTTCATCTCTTGTCACAGTCTTTGTTTTAAAATCTAGTTTGTCTGGGGCACCTGGGTGGCTCAGTCAGTTGAGCCCCCAACTTCAGCTCAGGTCATGACCTCACAGTTTGTGAGTTTAAGCCCCATGTCGGGCTCTATGCTGATAGTGTAGAGCCTGGAGCCTGCTTTGAGTTCTATGGCTCCCTCTCTCTCTGCTCCTCCCCTGCTCATGCTCTATCTCTCTCTCCATATATCAAAAATAAATAAACTTAAAAAAAATAAAATCTAGTTTTTCTGATATAAGTATGGCTACTCCAGCTTTCTTTTGACATCCATTAGCATGATGATGGTTCTTCATCCCCTCACTTTCAATCTATAGGTATCTTTAGGTCTGAAATGACTCTCTTGTAAGCAGCATATAGATGGATCTTTTTTTTTTTTTTTTTTCTGATTCCCTATGTCTTTTGATTAGAGCATTTAGTCTATTTACATTCAGACTGGTTACTGAAAGATATGAATTTAGTGCCATTGTGTTACCTGGAAAGTTGGTATTTCTGGTAATGTTCTATGGTCCTTTGTAGTCTTTGTTGATTTGGTCTTTTAATTTTTCTCTCCTCAGACAATTCCCCTTAAAATTTCTTGCAGACAACAGGTGAGGAGAAGATGGCAGCATAGGGGGACGCTGGGCTTGCCGCATCCTGCTGATCACTTAGATTCCACCCACATCTGCCTAAATAACCCAGAAAACCACCAGAAGACTAGAAGATGGATTCTCCAGAGGCAAGCGTATGTAGACAAGAGGCCCACGGAAGAGGGTAGGAAGGGCGGAGAGGCGGTGCGCACTCCACGGACTGGCGGGAAGGAGCTGGGGCAGAGGGGCGGCCTGCCAGCCAAGCAGAGCCCCTGAGTCTGGCTTGCAAAAGCAGAGGGGCTGGACAGAGTGTGTTCTGACAGCAAGTGGGACTTAACATCTGGAAGGTTATAAGTTAACAGCTCTGCTGGGAGAGCCGGCGGGTGAGAGGACACTGGGAGGGAGAGGTGTTGAGCCCCGGAAGACAGAGCTCAGCTTGGTGGGAAACAAAGGTGCTGGCCAGTGCCATCTCCCTCGCCCACCCCCCAGCCAAAATCCCAAATGTAATCAGTTCCTGTCAGGGAACTTGCTTGCACCAGGCAAACACCCAATGCTGTGCTTCTACAGATCCATCCCTCCAGCAAGTCTGACTCCCTCCTGGTGCCACAGAGCCCCTCCTGAAGTGGATCTCCGAAGGAAAAGCGAGCTGAGCCTACCACTCCTGCCCCGTGCACTTGGTGATCCACCCCAGCTAATATGCCAGATCCCCAGCACCACAAGCCTGGCAGTGTGCAAGTACCCCAGACAGGGGCCACACCACCCCACAGTGAATCTTGCCCCTAGGAGAGAGGAAGAGAAGGTACACACCAGTCTGACTGTGGCCTCAGCTGTGGGCTGGGGGCAGACATCAGGTCTGACTGCGGCCCCACCCACCAACGCAAGTTATTCAAGACAGCACAAGGGAAGTGCGCAGCAGTTCCGCACCACTCCAGGGACTATCCAAAATGACCAAACAGAAGAATTCCCCTCAAAAGAAACTCCAGGAAGTAGCGACAGCTAATGAGTTGATCAAAAACGATTTAAACAATATAACAGAAAGTGAATTTAAAATAATAGTCGTAACATTAATCGCTGGACTTGAAAACAGTATAGAGGATAGCAGAGAATCTATTGCTACACAGATCAAGGGACTAAGGAACAGCCAGGAGGAGTTAAAAAATGCTATAAACAAGCTGCAAAATAAAATGGAGGTGACTGTAGATCAGACTGAAGAGGCAGAGGAGAGAATAGGTGAACTAGAAGATAAAGTTATGGAAAAAGAGGAAGCTGAGAAAAAGAGAGATAAAAAAATCCAGGAGTATGAGGGGAAAATTAGAGAACTAAGCGATACACTAAAAAGAAATAATATACGCATAATGGGTATCCCAGAGGAGGAAGAGAGAGGGAAAGGTGCTGAAGGGGTACTTGAAGAAATAATAGCTGAGAACTTCCCTGATCTGGGGAAGGAAAAAGGCATTGAAATCCAAGAGGCACAGAGAACTCCCTTCAGACGTAACTTGAATCGATCTTCTGCACGACATATCATAGTGAAACTGGCAAAATACAAGGATAAAGAGATAATTCTGAAAGCAGCTAGGGATAAATGTGCTCTAACACATAAAGGGAGACCGATAAGACTCGTGATGGATCTCTCTACTGAAACTTGGCAGGCCAGAAAGGAATGGCAGGAAATCCTCAATGTGATGAACAGAAAAAATATGCAGCCAAGAATCCTTTATCCAGCAAGTCTGTCATTTAGAATGGAAGGAGAGATAAAGGTTTTCCCAAACAAACAAAAACTGAAGGAATTCATCATCACTAAACCAGCCCTACAAGAGATCCTATGGGGAATCCTGTGAGACAAAGTACCAGAGACATTACTACAAGCATGAAACCTACAGACATCACAATGACTCTAAACCCATATCTTTCTATAATAACACTGAATGTAAATGGACTAAGTGCACCAACAAAAAGACATAGGGTATCAGAATGGATAAAAAAACAAGATCCATCAATTTGCTGTCTACAAGAGACTCATTTTAGACCTGGGGACACCTTCAGATTGAGAGTGAGGGGATGGAGAACTATTTATCATGCTACTGGAAGTCAAAAGAAAGCTGGAGTAGCCATACTTATATCAGACAAACTGACTTTAAATTAAAGGCTGTAACAAGAGATGAAGAAGGCCATTATATAACAGTTACAGGGTCTATCCATCAAGAAGAACTAACAATTATAAATGTCTATGCACCGAATATAAAAGCCCCCAAATATATAAAACAATTACTCACAAATATAAGCAAGAATTGCTTATTGACAAGAATGTGGTAATTGCAGGGGACTTTAATACTCCACTTACAACAACGGATAGACCATCTAGACACACGGTCAATAAAGAAACAAGGGTGCTGAATGATACATTGGATCAGATGGACTTGACATATATTTAGAACTCTGCATCCCAAAGCAACAGAATATACTTTCCTCTTGAGTGCACATGGAACATTCTCCAAAATAGATCACATACTGGGTCACAAAACAGCCCTTCATAAGTATACAAGAATTGAGATCATACCATGCGTACTTTCAGACTACAATGCTATGAAGCTTGAAATCAACCACAGGAAAAAGTCTGGAAAACCTCCAAAAGCATGGAGGTTAAAGAACATCCTATTAAAGAATGAATGGGTCAACCAGGCAATTAGAGAAGAAATTAAGAAATATATGGAAACAAACGAAAATGAAAATACAACAATCCAAACACTTTGGGAAGCAGCTAAGGCAGTCCTGAGAGGAAAATACATTGCAATCCAGGCCTATCTCAAGAAACAAGAAAAACCCCAAATACAAAATCTAACAGCACACCTAAAGGAAATATAAGCAGAACAGCAAAGACAGCCTAAAACCAGCAGAAGAAGACAAATAATAAAGATCAGAGCAGAAATAAACAATATAGAATCTAAAAAAAATTGTAGACCAGATCAATGAAACTAAGAGGTGGTTTTTTGAAAAAATAAACAAAATTGACAAACCTCTAGCCAGGCTTCTCAAAAAGAAAAGGGAGATGACCCAAATAGATAAAGTCATGAATGAAAATGGAATTATTACAACCAATTCCTCAGAGATACAAGCAATTATCAGGGAATACTATGGAAAATTATATGCCAACAAACTGGACAACCTGGAAGAAACGGACAAATTCCTAAACACCCACACACTTCAAAACTCAATCAGGAGGAAGTAGAAAGTTTGAACAGACCCATAACCAGCAAAGAAATTGAAGCAGTCATCAAAAATCTCCCAACAAATAAGAGTCCAGGACCAGATGGCTTCCCAGGGGAGTTCTACCAGACGTTTAAAGCAGAGATAATACCTATCCTTCTCAAGCAATTCCAAAAAATAGAAAGGGAAGGAAAACTTCCAGACTCATTCTATGAAGCCAGTATTACTTTGATTCCTAAACCAGACAGAGACCCAGTAAAAAAAGAGAACTACAGGCCAATATCCCTGA
This sequence comes from Prionailurus bengalensis, assembly GCF_016509475.1. Lineage (NCBI taxonomy): Eukaryota > Metazoa > Chordata > Mammalia > Carnivora > Felidae > Prionailurus > Prionailurus bengalensis. Next base: position 147,045,375 of record NC_057343.1, on the reverse strand, counting down.
TGAATATGGATGCAAAAATTCTCAATAAGATACTAGCAAATCGAATTCAACGGCATATAAAAAGAATTATTCACCATGATCAAGTGGGATTCATTCCTGGGATGCAGGGCTGGTTCAACATTTGCAAATCAATCAACGTGATACATCACATTAATAAAAGAAAAGATAAGAACCATATGATCCTGTCAATCGATGCAGAAAAGGCATTTGACAAAATTCAGCATCCTTTCTTAATAAAAACCCTCAAGAAAGTTGGGATAGAAGGAACATACTTAAACATCACAAAAGCCATTTATGAAAAGGCCACAGCTAACATCATCCTCAATGGGGAAAAACTGAGAGCTTTTTCCCTGAGATCAGGAACACGACAGTGATGTCCACTCTCACCGCTGTTGTTTAACATAGTGTTGGAAGTTCTAGCATCAGCAATCAGACAACAAAAGGAAATCAAAGGCATCAAAATTGGCAAAGATGAAGTTAAGCTTTCACTTTTTGCAGATGACATGATCTTATACATGGAAAATCCGATAGACTCCACCAAAAGTCTGCTAGAACTGATACATGAATTCAGCAAAGTTGCAGGATACAAAATCATTGTACAGAAATCAGTTGCATTCTTATACACTAATAATGAAGCAACAGAAAGACAAATAAAGAAACTGATCCCATTCACAATTGCACCAAGAAGCATAAAATACCTAGAAATAAATCTAACCAAAGATGTAAAAGATCCGTATGCTGAAAACTATAGAAAGCTTATGAAGGAAATTGAAGAAGATATAAAGAAATGGAAAAACATTCCATGCTCATGGATGGAAGAAGAAATATTTTCAAAATGTCAATACTACCCAAAGCTATCTACACATTCAATGCAATCCCAATCAAAATTGCACCAGCATTCTTCTCGAAACTAGAACAAACAATCCTAAAATTTGTATGGAACCACAAAAGACCCCAGATAGCCAAAGTAATATTTAAGGAGAAAACCAAAGCGGAAGGCATCACAATCCCAGACTTTAGCCTCTACTACAAAGCTGTAATCATCAAGACAGCATGGTATTGGCACAAAAACAGACACATGGGCCAATGGAATAGAATAGAGAGTCCAGAATTGGACCCACAAAAGTATGGCCAACTAATCTTTGACAAAGCAGGAGAGAATATCCAATGGATAAACCATTAACAAATGGTGCTGGGAGAACTGGACAGCAACATGCAGAAGGTTGAAACTAGACCACTTTCTCACACCATTCACAAAAATAAACTCAAAATGGATAAACGGCCTGAATGTGACACAGGAAAACATCAAAACCCTAGAGGAGAAAGCAGGAAAAGACCTCTCTGACCTCAGCCACAGCAATTTCTTACTTGACACATCTCCAAAGGCAAGGGAATTAAAAGCAAAAATGAACTATTGGGACCTCATGAAGATAAAAAGCTTCTGCACAGCAAAGGAAACAATCAACAAAACTAAAAGGCAACCAGTGGAATGGGAAAAGATATTTGCAAATGACCTATCAGACAAAGGGCTAGTATCCAAAATCTATAAATAGCTCACCAAACTCCACACCCGAAAAACAAATAATCCAGTGAAGAAATGGGCAGAAAACACGAATAGACACTTCTCTAAAGAAAACATCCGGATGGCCAACAGACACATGAAAAGATGCTCAACGTCGCTCCTCATCAGGGAAATACAAATCAAAACCACATTCAGGTATCAACTCACGCCAGTCAGAGTGGCCAAAATGAACAAATCATGAGACTATAGATGCTGGAGAGGATGTGGAGAAACAGGAACTCTCTTGCACTGTTGGTGGGAATGCAAACTGGGGCAGCCTCTCTGGAAAACAGTGTGGAGGTTCCTCAAAAAATTAAAAATAGACCTACCCTATGACCCAGCAGTAGCACTGCTAGGAATTTACCCAAGGGATACAGGAGTACTGAGGCATAGGGGCACTTGTACCCCAATGTTTATAGTAGCACTCTCAACAATAGCCAAATTATGGAAAGAGCCTAAATGTCCATCAACTGATGAATGGATAAAGAAATTGTGGTTTATATACACAATGGAATATTACGTGGCAATGAGAAAGAATGAAATATGGCCCTTTGTAGCAACGTGGATGGAACTGGAGAGTGTGATGCTAAGTGAAATAAACCATACAGAGACAGAGAGATATCATATGTTTTCACTCTTATGTGGATCCTGAGAAACTTAACAGAAACCCATGGGGGAGGGGAAGGAAAAAAAAAAGAGGTTAGAGTGGGAGAGAGCCAAAGCATAAGAGACTGTTAAAAACTGAGAACAAACTGAGGGTTGATGGGGGGGGTGGGAGGGAGGGGAGGGTGGGTGATGGGTACTGAAGAGGGCATCTTTTGGGATGTGCACTGGGTGTTGTATGGAAACCAATGTGACAATAAATTTCATATATTAAAAAAAAATTCCTGCAGAGCTAGTTTAGTGGTCATGGACTCCTTTAGCTTTTGTTTGTCTGGGAAACTCTTTATCTCTCCTTCTACTCTGAATGACAGCATTGCTGGATAAAGAATTCTTGACTGCATATTTTTCTCATTCAGCATGTTGAATATTTCCCACCACCCCCTTCTGTCCTGCCAAGTTTCAGTGGACAGGACTGCTGCTAGTCCTTAACTTCTTTCAGAGTTCTCTCTTTATCTTTGTAGTTTGCAAGTTTCACTATGCCATATTGTTGTGTTGACCTGTTTTTGTTGATTTTGAGGTGAGTTCACTGAGCCTCTTGGACTTGGATGCCTGTTTCCTTCCCCAGATTAGGGAAGTTCTCAGCTAAATTTGTTCAAATAAATCTTTTGCCCCCTTTTCCCACTCTTCTTCTTCTGGGACTCCTGTGATATTGTTTCTATGGAATCACTAAGTTCCCTAGGTCTCGCCTCGTGATCTAATATTCGCTCTTCTTTTCAGCTTCTGTTTTCCAGAATGTTATCTTCTGTATCACCTATTCTCTCCTCTGCTTCTTCAATCCTTATTGTGACTGTATTCAGTTGGTTTTGCATCTCAGATATACCTTTTATTTATTTTTTTATTTCAGCCTAATTTTTAGGTCTTTGAGCTCTGCAGCACGGTTTTCTCTGGTGTCTTTTATGCCTTTTTCAAGCCCAGCTAGTAGTCTTATGACTGTTGTTCTAAATTCCTATTCAGATATATTGCTTATATCTGTTATGAGCAAGACTCTGGCTATGATTTCTTCTTGACCCTTCTTTTGGGGACAATTCCTCTCTCTTGTCGTTATGGCTAAGTTTCTGTCTTTTGTGTATTCTGAAAGGTTGTTATGTTTCCTGCACCTGAGAGTAATGCTATATTAAAAAGAGGTCAAAAAGAGGTCATACACTGTCGAAGTGTTTCTGGTGTATGCTGTGTGCACTCTTCTGTTGCGTTTTGGCTGCTCTTTCCCACTGATCAGTCCACTGCAGTACTCCTCCTTGCTTGCAGTGCGGAGTGTTTGGACCTTTAACTAGGTGTCTTTGTTTGTTAAAATAAAACTGAGTAAAGAAAAAAAATCGTGATTCTAGAAAAAGAGAAAATGAAAAGGAATGAAAGAAAAACAAACAATCAAAGAACTATAAGTCTGATTCCAAAGAAAACAAAGGTACAAAAAGAAAGAAAAGAAAAAAAAAAGAAGCCTAATCCAAAACAAACAAACAAAAAAAGCAACAATAAAAACAACAACAACAGAGAGAGAGAGAGAGAGAGAGAGAGAGAGAAGGAGAAAGAGAAAAGGAAATGAAAAAAACAAACTAGCAGGCAAACAAAAAACTATGAGTAAGGCTCATTCCAAATCAATAAAAGAAAAGAGGGGTACCTGGGTGGCTCAGTCAGTTAAGTGTCCAACTTCGCCCAGGTCATGATCTCGTGGTTCATGAGTTCAAGGCCTGTGTCAGGCTCTGTGTTGACAGCTCGGAGTTTGGAGCCTGCTTCTGATTCTGTGTCTCCCTCTCTCTCTGCCCCTCCCCTGCTCAGGCTCTGTCTCTCTCAAAAATAAGTAAACATTAAAAAACTAAAAGAAGAAGAAAGAAAAAAAAAAGAAAATTGAAAAGAAATAAAAAAGGAAGCAAGGTTCTAATTCCACCAGAATTGCAACTGTTGTTTTGCAGTGCTCAATTTTCAATACTCTTGGTGCATGTGAGGTGCTGTCTGTGCTGGTTTTCAGTAGGAGAGGGCCACTGCTCTGGCTTAGAGTCAGTCTGCTCTAGTAAATAAGCAGTTGCCGGGCACAGGGGGGTGGTATGTGGTCTGAACGGTTCCTGCCTTGACCGTGGGCCACTGTGTTGCTCTCTGAAATCCCACCATGTTGGTGTTGGCGGGGAAAAATGCCGCCACCCCAATCTCTTGCCCCCAAAGGGGGAATCTCACACTTCCTGACATTCACAACACTATGAAACTTGAAGTCGGCCACAAGAAAACGTTTGGAAAGCCTCTCAAATCCATGGAGGTTAAAGAACATCCTACTAAAGAATGAATGTGTTAACCAGGAAATTAAAGAAGAAATAAAAAAAATACAGGGAAGCAAATGAAAAATGAAAACATGACAGTGAAAACCCTTTGACAGGCAGCAAAGGCAGTCCTAAAAGGAAAATACATTGCAACTCAGGCCTATCTCAAGAAGCAAGAAAGGTCCCAAATACACAATCTAACCTTACACCTAAAGGAGCTAGAAAAGGAACAGCAAATAAAGCCAGTAGAATAAGGGAAATAATAAATATTAGAACAGAAATAAATGATATAGAAATTAAAAAAAACCCAGTAGAACAGATCAATAAAACCAAGAGCTGGTTCTTTGAAAGAATAAACAAAATTGATAAACTCCTAGCTAGCCTTATCAAAAAGAAAAAAGGACCCAAATAGATAAAATCACATAGAAATCACAACCAACACCAAAGAAATACAAACAATTATAAGAGAATACTATGAAAAATGATATGCCAACAAACTGGGAAATATGGAGAAATGGACAGATTTTTAGACACTCACAAACTACCAAAACTGAAACAGAAAGAAATAAGAAATTTGAACAGAGCCATAACCAGCATAGAAATTGAATCAGTTATCAAAAATCTCCCAACAAACAAGAGTCTAGGGCTAGACGGCTTCCCAGGACAATTCTACCAGACATTTAAAGACAAGTTAATACCTATTTTTTCTCAAATTGTTCCAAAAAAATAGAAATGGAAGGAAAGCTTCCAAACTTATTATATCATGCCAGCATTACCTTGATTCCCAAACCAGACAAGGACCCCACTAAAAAGGAGAATTACAGACCAATATCCCTGATGAACATGGATGCAAAAATTCTCAACAAGGTACTAGCAAATCAAATTCAACAGTACATTAAAAGACTTATTCAACATGATCAAGTGGGATTTATTCCTGGCCTGCAAGCCTGGTTCAATATTTGCAAATCAATCAGTATGACACACCACATTAATAAAAGAAAGGATAAGAACCATATGATCCTGTCAATAGATGCAGAAAAAGCAGGTGAGAAAATACAACATTCATTCTTGAATAAAACACTCAACAAAGTAGGGATAGATGGAACATACTCCAACATCATAAGGGCCATCTACAAAAGACCCACTGCTAATATTATCCTCAACAGGAAAAAACTGAGATCCTTTCCCCACTGTCAGAAACAGACAAGGATGCCCACTTTCACCATTACTATTTAATATAGTACTGGAAGACTTAGCCTCAGTAATCAGGCAACAAAAAAATAAAGGGCCTACAAACTGACAAAGAAGAAGTGCAATTTTCACTATTTGCAGATGACATGATACTCTGTAAAAAGCCCAAAAGACTCCACCAAAAAATTGCTAGAATTAATACATAAATTGAGCAAAGTCACAGGATATAAAGTTAACATGCAGTAATCTGTTGCATTTCTATACACCAATAATGAAGAAGCAAAAAAAGAAATCAAAGAATCAATCCTATTTACAATTGCACCAAAAATAATAAGATACCTAGGAATAAACCTAACTGAAGAAGTAAAAGATCTGTACTCTGAAAACTATAGGAGACTTATGAAAGAAATTGAATAGGACACAAAGAAACGGAAAAGCATTCCATGCTCATGGATTGGAAGAACAAACACTGTTTAAGTGTCTATACTACCCAAAGCAATCTACACATTTAATGCAAGCCTCATCAAAATAACACCAGCATTCCTCACAGAGCTAAGCCAAACAATCCTAAAATTTGTATGGAACCACAAAAGACCCCAAATAGCCAAAACAATCCTGAAAAAGAAAAACAACACTGGTGGCATCATGATCCCAGAGTTTAAGCTATGTTACAATGTTGTAGTCATCAAGACAGTATTGTGCTGGCATAAAAACAGGCACATAGATCAATGGAGCAGAATGAAAAACACAGAAATGGACCCCAACTATATGGTCATCTCATCTTCAACAAAGCAGCAAAGACTATCCAATTGAAAAAAGACAGTTTCCTCAACAAATGGTGTTGGGGAAACTGGACAGCAACATGCAAAAGAATGAAACTGGAGTACTTTTTTACACCATACATGAAAATAAATTCAAATGGATTAAAGACTAAATGAGATACAGGAAACCATAAAAATCCTAGAGGAGAACACAAGCAGCAATTTCTTTGACCTCGGCAGCAGCAACTTCTTACACATCACCGAAGGCAAGGAAAACCAAGGCAAACATGAAATATTGGGACTTCATCAAGATAAAAAGCTTCTGCATAGGGAAGGAAATAATCAACAAAACTAAAAGGCAGCCTGCAGAATGGGAGAAGATAGCTGCAAATGACATATCCAATAAAGGGTTAGTATCCAAAATCTATAAAAAAAACTTATCAAACTCAATACCCCAAAACAAACAACCCAGTGAAGAAATGGGAAGGTGACATGAATAGACACTTTTCCAAAGAAGATATCCAGATGGATAACAGACACATGAAAAGATACTCAACATCACTCATCATTAGGGAAATACAAATCAAAACCAGGACGATACTGTCTCACACCCATCAAAATGGCTAAAATTAACAGCAGAAAAAACAACAGGTGTTGGCAAGGATGCAGAGAAAGGGGAACCCTCTTGCACTGCTGGTGGGAATGCAACCTGGTGCAGCCACTATCAAGAAGAGTATGGAGGATCCTCAAGAAACTAAAAATAGAACTAACCCTATGGCCCAGCAATTGAGCTATTAGGTATTTAACCAAAAGATACAAAAATACAGATTCAAAGGGATACATGCACCCCAATGTTTATATCAGCATTATCAACAATAGCCAAACTATGGAGAGAGCCCAAATGTCCATTGATGGATGAATGGATAAAGAACACGTGGTATGTGTGTGTATATACATATACATACATACACACACACAATGGAGTATGACTTGGCAGTCAAAAAGAGTGAAATCTCGCCATTTCCAACAATGTGGATGGAGCTAGAATGTATTATGCTAAGTGAAATAAGTGAACCAGAAAAAAGACAAATACATTATTTCACTCATATGTAGAATTTAAGACACAAAACAGATGAACATATGGGTGGGTGAGAGAAGTTGGGAAACAAATAACAAAAGACTCTAAATGATAGAGAAAAAACTGAGGTTTGATAAAAGGAGGTTGGTGGGGAATGGGTTAGATGGGTCATATGTACTGAAGGCTTTTGCTGTGATGAGCACCCGGTGTTGGATGTAAGTGACGAATCACTGAATTCTACTTCTGAAACCAACATTGCACTGTATATTAACTAAAATTTAAATTTAAAATTATAAAAATAAATAAAAGTGAGAAATAAACAAACAAACAAACTCTATGACCACTACCAATCCTTTGCCATAATTTCTGAATTCTTGTTAGCTGAATTTTGTTCTGTAGCAGTTTGATTAAGAAGGACTTTGGGAAACAGTAAATCCTGGATTCCTTAATGTTCAACTGTATCGTTTATACAAAAGGGCAGCTTGGCTGTCTATAAAAACCTTCACTCACATTTTCTCCCCCTGAGAATCTTGCAGGTATTGATTTACTACCTCTGACATTGGATAAAAGTGTGGAGACATCTGAGGACCATCTAACACTTTTTTCCCCTTACAAATTACCTGATTATTTTGCTTACTACTGTCTCCGGATCTTTAAAATCTAATCTGTGTACTGAGTATGCACGGGTGTTGACCATTTTGTGTTAATATTCCCTAGCACACATGTATTTCTTCAGTATCTAGTTTTCAGTCATCTTTCACATTACGAAGGTTTTCTTGAATAGCTATTTGTTCTGTTCCATCAGGTTGTTTTTCTCTTGATAGCTTCCACGACTCTGTTGGATTTCCTTTCCCTGTTTTAAAGCTATACCTTTACCCCCAATTTCCTCATTGCCATTCACTAAGTTCTGTACTTGCTTTTGGCATCATCTATTCTCCCTTTCCCCTGTGTTCTTCCATTATTTTTTTCTTTTTATGCTCCTATTTTGTTATTTTCCATCAGAGAGAATATTGACTTGTTAAATTTTTAAATTCACAATGAAACACTTGGCTACAATTTTCATTTGCTTTGCAGCAACTTTCTTCTGGTGAGAGTTCCTCATGCTTGGAGGTTTTATTGCTATTTCCCATATTTTCTCTTACATAATCTTTGTATCAATAACGTGTCAAATCCTTTTATTAATTTACAGTGTGGATTTTCCTCAGCAACTTTTTGAAGGAAGTTTCTGCAGGAGAAAAAATGTAGTGGAGGTCCTTGAGGCTTCCTAATGCAGAGCTCTCTCCTATTCCACTTCCTCAGAGACAGATTTTTCTCTTCTAATATGGCTTAGCTGGGGGTTCCACATGCAGCCCTGCCATCTCTGCTTCTCTCAGATTAACTGGGTCCACGAAGACCTCTGCTGCCAGCCTCGCTCACACAGAACCTACATCCATTGCCGCTAGCATGGACACAGCTTCTCTACTTCTCAGTGAATCTCTCACTTGTAGGAAGTGTATTTTTCTTACATCTGCTAATCATCTTGTAACTGTCTTTGCTTCTCTCCTCATATTTTATGTGTGGCTTCTGCCTGGTCTTGGCTGCTTTGGGTAGCCCTTACACTTATTTTGGAAATTGTAGTTTGAATCTGCTACCTAGTTGTGCCAAAAATGGAGTTTGTGGGTTCTTTTTGTATTTCTTGCCTCTTTTGTTTGATTTCCAAGAGCAGAAGAGGGAAAATAAGAACACATCCCTGTAAATACCAAAAGTGCCTCTAATTCAAATTTAATTTGCTTTAACTTGACCTTATACAGTGATTTTTTTTAATTAAAACCAAATAGGTTTGGTTGACTAGAGAGGTTGCTGTCCAAAGGGAAATTGTCTATAGCATAGCATGTACGGATACAGAGAAAAAAAAGTCACATTAAAAACAATCTTGGAAATTATTGTTCAGAAATGATTGCATTAAACATAAAAATAGACAACTTGGTTATCCAAAATAATTTTATCTAATGACACTATATGACTAGAAACCATTTTAGTAAGGTGAAGAGTATAATTTACATGTAGAAACCAAAAAAACCTATATATGCCTATGAGATCATTCTGAGTTTTCTGAAGGGATAAGACAAGGTTGTTATTACTGCTTCTTTAATAAAATTTGCTATGGATTACTTTGGCCACATTGAAGATTGTAGCAAAAGTTTGTGGCTTTCAGATACCATCTCACCAAGCCTATACATTCAAGTATTTCATTTTAGAAAATTTTCCTTGAGTGAGTCTCATGAGGAAGGGAGAACATATGCTTATAAAAGTTTGAAGGATGCCCAAGTCTTCTCTGTAATATACAATATTATGAAAATATCCAGAGGGCTTTGAGTATAATGTATATAACAGACAGTGTTGACTTTGAATAGTTAAACATAGACTACAAAGTTTGAGATTTTCCAACGTCTTAAAAAAGCCAGTTTTTTTTGTTGTTTTTATTTTGCTAGGATGGTCCTACGGAGGTGGAAGATGAAGAGAATCTAAAGAGAAAAGGTATTTTCTTTCTGATCTGAAGGAAAAATAAAAAGATGATTTGAAGAAATGTTTCTTCTGGGTGTATGCTATGATGTGAATGTTTGTGTCCCTCTTAAATTCATATGTTGAAATTCTAACTCCCCAAAGTGGTGTGATGGTGTTAGTAGATGGGGCCTTCGGGTAGTGCTTAAATCATGAGGTTGGAATTCTCATGAATGGGATTAGTACTCTTATAAAAGGGTTCAGAAAATCTCTAGCCCTTTCTGGCATGTAAGAATGCAATGAGAAGACAGCCACTCAGAAAGGGGCCCTTACCCTACCATGCCAGTACCCTGACGTACCTAACCAAATCTCTATTTAGGAACATCTAGGTTATTTCCAAGTTTTTAAATTATATCTTTGTAATATAACCTTTCTCATTTGTTTAAATATTTATGAATGTTAAATTCCTAAAAGTGCATTGCTAGAGCAAATGGTATATTATATATGAGTTTTAGCCAATATTGAAATTTAGTCAATATTGCAAGATTGTTCTATCACGATGTGTGAAAGGTACTTTTTGTTTGGCTGAAACAAACAAGTGAGGTGTATGTCAGAAGGAGATTAGATCAGGGAAGAACAGAAAAGGATCAGAGAGGGACAGAAGAGCTAGATCATGCAGGCCATGCAGGTCGTTGTAAAGACTTTTATCACCAATCTTTTTAATCTTTTTACTGTTGATCTGAGCATTAAAAAAGAATTTCTTATTATGTATGCATTATCGATTTATTTATTTTATTATGTAAACTGCCCATTTTGCCCATGCTTTCTATGGAATTGTTCATCCAATTCTTTTTTATTTTTAAGATCTTTTTTTTTTAAATATTGGGAGTATGAGCTTTTTGTCTCATGACTGAGTATGAGCACAGTTTCATTCTTAACTTTTTTCCTTTCTAAATGATCTTTAAGAAGTCTTCTTTACTTATGAATTTCATTTAAAATATATCTTTGCAGATTAAAGAGCATTTCAGGCCTATTTGCTTTACCATGTTTGCCAATCACAGTATCTGGTACCTAGTAAGTAATTCTTAACTTTATTTATTTATTTATTTATTAGGTATAATTTTTACACCCGACAGGGGGTTCAAACTCATGACCCTAAGATCAAGAATCACATGCTCTTCTGACTGAGCCTGCCAGGCACCCTGATTCTTAAATATGTTTTGAATGAAATCAACACATGCATTCACGATGTTTAGACTTTTTGATTATTTGTGGTAGGCAGAATAATATTCTGTTCTCTCTCCCTCTCCCCATTATACACCACAGATTTGTGATTATATTACCTAAAGAAAGTTTGCATTTGTGATTAAGTTAATGATCTTGAGTTGGAGAGATTTTCCAGGATTATCTAGGTGAGCCCAATGTAATCATAAGGGTCTTTGTAAAAAGAAGGCAGAAGGGTCAGACTCAGAAAAGGAGATGTGACCACAAATGCAGAGAGCAGAGAAGAGAGATATTTGATAATGCTATGCTGCTGCTTTGAAGATAGACAATGGAGCCATAAGCCAAGGATGCCCAGGAGCCACTGGAAGCTAGAAAAGGTTAGGAAACAGATTTTCTGTAGAGCCTCCAGAAGAAACAACCCTGCTAGCCATTTAGACTTCTGACTTCCAGAACCCAAAGACAATGGATTTGTTCTGTTTTAGGCTTGCAACAATTTCTTAATGCAGCTCTAAGAAACTAATATATCATTCTGTTACTGATTTGAATTAATAACTTCAGTAACTTCTTGGTTTATCAGTTTCTCCATTTATAGGGTGGAACTTCTATGGTATTTCATTAGTCCTTAGATTCCTTTCAGATAAAGGATTGTATACTTTATCTAATGAAGTAGAATTCAGATTGGTCACCCTCCTGACATTATCTCCCCTAGGGAGGGGACATGATGTTCACTTTAATACCCTCAGGGAATTTCTACCACATGCTAGTTTGGCTCCAAAGGAAGCTTCATTCTCTGCTCAGTTAATAAAAGCCATGTAGAATCATGGTCACAAGGGGTGAGGGATTCTGCCATCCCAGGCTAAATCCAAACAACGATACCCAGTCTGGGAGCAGACAAATAAATGGTGCGATCATCAAGATGGCTTGTGGTGGAAGCTCTGGACACACACTGATTTCCTGGTGCTTCAAGGGCTTTCATTGTGGGTTCACTGGCTGTGTGAAATGGGCTATTATTTCAGAGGCTACACAACCAGATTAGGAGGTTTCACATGGAGATAATGGTACAGAGCCCACATTTAGTAGACCCCAATAGCTTGTTTTTCATCGGCAGGCACTAGGTCTGCGATGAACCATCCACAGATGCCCAATCTCCTTTGTGGTCTGTGCCAGGGTGGCCAAGCAGCAGTCTGTCATTGTATAAAATGCATGACTTTTAGAGGGATTGAACATACTACCTGGCCTTATTTTCACCAAGAACTAAGATAAGTGGATAGATACGCTATGTAGACAGATTATAACTGCTGAGGTATTGAGCAAATAAAACTGAATATACCTCAGACATATGTGAGATAGAGGATGTAAGCCCACAAAGTGCCATAAATACTGTGATCCCTTGACTAAATTGGTAAGCTTCTAGTAATCAGGATACATACAGAAAATTCATATAGAATAAGAAATATAATTAAGAAAAGTTATCTTCTTAGGACCAAGAATAACTTTTTAGTTAAAATGACAGAATCATGAACTCAAATACAACATACATTTTCTGTACTTTTCCACTGAAAACCTCATAGGATTTATAATGTGTTTTCTTCTCTATTGCACATAGTTCTACATCCATGGTTGGATCCAAGACATCTAATTGCTGTTCTTTGATTGGTCAGGAAGATTTGGCTCTAGGTACCTATCTGATTGCCCTGTGGAGCAGGCACCAGATGTATATGTCTCATTCTTTACTGGCAGTTTCATGTGGTCTGACTGAATTGTACAGGCTGAATGTTTCCATGTTCCCTTAAGAGTACTGAATGAATAAACAACTGAACACACCAAGCTAACCATTAATTTATATTGGGGACCACTACAAAATAGGGAATATATCAGTATTGTACAATGTAACTTGATGGCTGCTCATTTATGAGAAATTTCACACTATAATTGGGAGAGTTGAATGTACTAACTTACCAGGTTCAACACAACTACAGTTTTCGATTTCTCTCATCTGTTGGACAAACTATGTATTTCTCAAAAGAACAGTATTAGTTTCTTTGGTGCCTGTGCTCAGAGGCTACATTTGTGGTTGGTTAACATTTTGCCAAAAGCTCTGTTAAAATAAAATAGACCATTCTCTAATCTGTGTGGAAATTCTGGGGGTGGGAAGAAGGAGTCCTTTCTTACTAGGAAAAAAATAACTAATTTTGCTTTGGTTTCAATACAGTATTCATTTCTTATTTGACTCGTGAACAATTCAAAGTATACACTTTATTCAGTTTGAAATACTATTTGGTTTTAGGGTATTATGAATAAGAAATAACATTAATAACTCATTGAATATATTCTTTTATATTATTAAAGAAAACATATATTTTAAAAAATTGTCTTCTTTATGTTCAGTGTTTATTTACCAAAGAATATAACAGTGTTTAAAGGGAAACTCATCCAATCCTAAACATGTTGTAAACAATGTTTTCTGAGGATAGTCAATTATTTGCGAAATCAATGTGCCAGTGAAAACAAGTTCTTCCTCCTCACCATTTCACCTTATTACCTACCACCTTCGTTTAGTGTTTAGGGAGTATGCTTTGTGCATGGCTTGGGTTCGGGTGATGGAAATCTTTAGCTAAGTAAGTAGTATTCTGTTCCTTAAAGAAGAATCTCAGTAAAGTGCTCACTGAACCCAGTGCTGACAATTCTCATAAGAAAGGCAGTGTGGTCTAGAGCAAAGAGCACCAAAGAAGTCAAAGGGTGAGGTGCTTGTCCTAGCCCCTTTCCTGGTCATGTATACCCACGTGCATCTCTTTCCCAGTAGTGTGGTGATAATACAAATGGCCCTATACCAGCACAGGGTGATGCGTGATGTAAATCAGATCAAGAATGTAGGAGTGCTTTGTAGGCCATAGTGTGCTAGGCAAATATGAGGTGTTACTGGTATTTGATTGCATCGAGGCCCTGCTCTGACTGATCTGATTCTCTCTACACTGCCAATGTCAGCACCTGGTATCTTACCACCCCTCTTCCCCCATAGGGCAGCAGAGCCCCTCCTTGGCAGCCAGAAGAGTCATCCTCAGAACTAGGGTTTTTCTTTCAAATGGCTCATTCACCCCACCTCCTCCATCTCCCATGAGCTGTGTTCAATTGCCACCACCCTAGGGATGTAACCCAGCTGCCTCACCACACACAGCTTTCCTCCCAGAGCACACACGCCCAGGACACAGGAGTAGATGTGCTCCCCCTTCCACAGAGCACACCAGTACCTCACTGTCCTTCCACCACACCCACGGTTTGCTCTTTCCTGTTGCCCCCTTTTCCAAGCTGCCCCTTAGTAACGTTCCTGTGTCCTGGAGGCGGCAGTGTAATTTCCCTTCCATTATCAGGATTCTCAGGATGTAATTTACTCACTGTGACTCAGTGTGAATTCCAGTACTTCTAACAACGTTGTTTACAAGTTAGGAATTGGTGTTGACAACGTTGAAGAGGATCGAGTCCATTTTTTCACACTGCTCAGTCCCCAGACAGGCCCTGATCCTGAAATGATGTGGCAGAGAAATGGAAGAAGGATTCAGAAGAGATAAAAGAAAACGAAGTCAGGGGATAGAGCGCATAGTCTTCCAGGAAGCGTTAAAACAACTGGAATTACTTTGGCCTAAAGGCGAAGCATGCAAAATGCAGGCCAGCTGTTCTCCATCTTTACCAAAGAAGGAAACAAGGAAATGTTTTAAAAGGTAGCAAGAGGGATTTAAGTTAGATATAAAGAAGAATTTCTTAATAATGCAGGTTGTTAAATATTGCAAGGGTTTACAAAGGAAATTTGTGGAATTTCCTTTTGTGGCAATCTTTCCATGTTAGAATGAATTCCACTTGCATAGAATGATTTAAATAAAGTGCTACTTCACAATATTTCTCAAATGTCTCCACATTCCCTTTGGCAATTAGGCAAATGGAGTGGAGCTGTAGTGAATATCTTTCACTCACAATTGACTCAAGATTGTTAAATAACTATTGGGGAAGTTCTTTTTTTTTCTAACTGTGGTAAAATATACGTACCAAAAAATTTAACATTTTAACCACTGTTAAATGATCAATTCAGTGGCACTAAGCACATTCACATTGTTGTCCAACCTGCACTGCTATCCATTTCTAAAACTTTGTCATCATCCTAAACTGAAACTCTGTACCCATCAAACAATAATTCTGCATTACCCTTTCTCCTCAGCCCCTGCTAACCACTAGTCTCCTTTCTGTCTCTATGGATTCAAGCTCTTTCCACACTTTGATGGCTGTTCTACAGAGTGAACTCCATTTTCCCAGCAAAGACCCTAAAGTCCTGCCTGTCCCAGCCCTTTTTGCCAGACAGGTGAAGACACGGGACCTCTGTTTTGCTGCAGCCATGCCCACGTGAGCCTTGGTTCCATAAATAAGCAACATGGGAAGCTGGCAGGCTAGTGGCATCCATTTGGTTGGGGCAGGGTGGGATGGTATGTGACGATATCTGCAGCTTTCCATCTTGGTTTGGTGTAGCATAGCTCTCGGTCAGTGGGGAGGGGCAGCTTCCTCACTGTGGAGACTATTTATGGCATTGGGGTGAAGCATGTCTTCTTCCAGGCTAGTCCTCTGGTGTGACAAGGAGCTGGGAGTTATTCCAGGAAACTCTTTTCAGATTCTGTTTCTTTGGTCTTCCTGTGATTCTTTCAATATGCTCTAGGAAATCTCTTCCCACCTAGCTAGAATCCATTCTGACGTCTGCTTTTAAGAACCTTGACCAATGCAGAGGAAACTGTCTCCCTATATTCCTTCCTTAGGTGAAGTGAGGTGGACCCAGGAGGGCCAGGCAGGAGATAGAGCAAGGGTGACTTTTTCCTGTAGGCTGTGATACCTTGACATGCTTTTGAAATAGGCAAAACAGAGGTGGCATACAGAAATCTCTGCCTTCCTCACAGGGACTTTCTGGGTTGCTATGCCTCAGAGAAGCTTTGTTATAGCACATCTACATGCACAAAGCAGATATCCTCTATTTGAGACCTTAAACACTTACCCTCATCCAAGAAGCAATTCCCTCTTCCCCTGAGCATAGAAGGCTGAGTCTGTGTTGGGTGATAAACAGTGTGGTTTGCGGTGGTGGAGAGGAGGAGGTTCTCTCCTCTATGCTCCCAAGGGATCATTATTAACTTTATGGAAGAGGGCTGGTGCTCAACTATCCCTGTTGGCCACTCCATAGCAAGTCGCTGTGTTTATTCTATTTTAGCTGTTATAATTTTAATCTCTAAAATCTCTTCCTTGCAGCCATGTCACAGACTTTAAGTCTGCACTTCTCTCTTGTCCAGCGAGAGCGGACACAGAATCGAGATAAGAGGAAAGGTAGCATCTGTGAGGAGACAAGAGCCCCACGTGGGCGTTGTGTCTCCATATTTATTGAGCTCATAAGATATTACCCACATGGTGAATGTAAAGAAAACAAGATCTTACACATGTAAACATGGGGAAAACAATCATACAGTAATCACTGACTTGTGTGTATAAGCAAAGGGTCTGGGGGGGCAAGTGGTGTTTGTGATCAAGGCACATTGGCACCAGATGGAAAGTAATTTCCTGCAGGTGATATAACAAGTTACTCGTGATTCCATTACAACATCTTGCTAGCTAACCTCAGGTGCTTTCGCCTTGTGGTGACATCTTTCCACTCTAAGCTTTTTTTCTAACCCATTTATGTAAGTAGAACTTATTTTCCCACATAGCTGCATTGTTCCTTTTTCATGGCATTCTATTCTTATTACATGAATGTGAAGTAATGTAATGTAATGTTCTCACAGCATGCCCAGGGTATCAATTAGAACTGGCAGACTGATTAATGGAGCTGACTCTGGCCAGGCTGACTCTGTTAGAATCATAGCTCCGCCAGTTAACAGCTGTATGCTACTGGGTAACTCACTGCACCTCTCTGTGCCTTAGTTTATCTTTCTGTAAAATGAGGATAGTGGTGATACATACTTGGTAAGGTGTTTGTGAAGAATACATAAATTGTTAGAACAATGCCTTATACCAATCAAGGGCTATATAAATGCTAACTGTCATTAAGATCTCTTTCGTTTTCTGCAGAATTAGTTTCTCTGATTTATTATTCGGGTCTTTTGTGCTTCTACTTTTTCTATATATTTTTTGTTATCCAACCACTTTTAAGAATAATGAAACTCTTTATTCTAAATGATTGGTGTAAGTTTCCCTGGCTGTTGTGTGAATAGGTCTTTTCCCAAAAGTACCCTCCACTGCATTAAAAAAATGACTTATTACAGTTTTATGTATGTGAGCAAGGGCATGTCACATAACCTGATTTGTTTCATGGTAAGTGATACAGACATCATCTGACAGGTGCAGTTTCTCTAAATGGCAGAACAAACAGATTTTAAACTTCTGTACCCCAATAGAAGATTTAGCAACGTAATGAATTTATTGATCAAAGAGACCTCAGGCTCCTTGGCTCTATACTTCCTGGTATAAGTAGGAGAAATGAGAGGTACATTGGGTGGCTATTTGGTTCATAAGCATCCAGATAATCTTCCTGTTTACTTAATTTCTCATTTCCACACTCTGCCTTATTTACAAACTTAAAATTGGTGCCTCCAATGGAAAGACCAATTCCAACCTCCGTCTCTACTACAGTCTGCAATCAGTGAATTTGGACCTGTATTTTGCTCTATTCTATTCCATATGTCAGTAGCATTTTACCCCTTTTCTGTCTTTCAAAATTTTGTTAGAACCCCTGTTCCATCTCCCCATTATTTTTTTTTTTTGTTAATGAATTTGTTTTTTAGTACTTCTATACGACATCCTAAAGTCACTGGGACTTCCACACAGTCTGGATCGATAGGAAGTTTGTTGCACCTTCTGCCCTCTTGATCTGGAATGAATATCTTAAGTATTATTGTTGGAATCAGTGGAGATTACCAGTTAATCATTCATCCTCTCTTTTTTATTCCAAAACAGTTGAAAACAAAGATAATAGTCTTCCACCTCAAACACAATGGCCACACAGAATCAGAAAATTAATGCATTACCCCTTGTGAAAAAGGAACCAAGGCTAATAGACGTTAGACTCTCTCTAATTGCATCAATTAATTAACTCCTTTTGGGGGGAAAGAGAAGTAAAATGCAGCGAAAATAGCTGTGCTTGGCTCCAAAGAATTGCCTGCGAGTGAGAAGTATTAGCAAGTTCCCATTTTACGAGCTGAGATAGGAACACAACAAGCAAAGGAAAGAGATATCCTTTTCCAATTATCTTATAGATGAAGTACATGAAATTTTGGGAGGCTAAATGAATTGCTCCTCATTACCTAATTTATAAATGATAAAGCTAGATTCTAGCATTTCTAACTTTGAGCCTATTTCTCCTTCTGTGATACTTTCCTTCTCTGTAATATGCTACCATGACCTCAAACATCAAAATGCTCTAACTTCAAAGGTATATTCAATGAAATAAATAATGTTTTTCTTAGAAGTATGCTCTCTCACACCCTATATTGTAATTCCTAAGGCAAAAAAAAAAAGAACTAATGTAATTTAGAAAGTGCAAAAATACACTGTAAATAAAAGGATTTTCAGGCTCTCATTAATATACAACATTTTTTTTTGCTGTTTATCAAGTTAAAATTTATTAGAAATGTTTGCTCATGTTGCACAATACTCGCAGAACAAGTTGCAATCCAAGGAATATACAACATTTTATTAACCAGAGTTACTTGGTTTCTATCTTACTCCACAAGCTTTCAGACATATATGTTTTATACTATAGAACACATTTTTATTTTCTGAATGTTTAATTTTGGTCTTCGAGTTCCTTAGGAAATAACTGGCTCCACGCTTATGAGTGCCCAGTAGTAAATCACAAGTGTCTGTATTTCTTGCATCAGAAAAAGCACAGAACCAAAAAGGCTCCCTCAGGAAACATAAGTGTTCTGAGTCTTCATGACCCTGCAGATGGCCAGAATTTTGTGAAAGTCCATTTTAAATGTGGATGGCTCCTGACAGAACTACTCTCAAATGGCTGGTGATGACATTTGGCCATTTTCATTAAGTATCTCATTTTTTCCTCTGCTTAGCTTGAGATTGGTTCCTGAATTACAGTCCCTGGCAAGACGGCTTAAACAGGAAAACACTAAGTTGCTGGCATACAGAAACTCCTTTCCTTTACCCTGAGATTCCATTAAAGGATCTCTGGTCCTTTACTGGAAGTTTTTACAATAGGTATTTCCGTGTTATTTGAGGAAGAGGGCCAACTAGCTGCAACAAAGCTTTCTGGTATCTTCTTCTTTGTGGCACAGAAATTATAAAAACAACAACAAAAAAGAGAGAATATGCTATCTAGGCAATTCATCCAAAACAATATCACATTTGTGACCCCTGCTCAACAGAATAGTTGTGAAACAGTACTTCTTTCTTCATTCCAATATTTATAGGACACCTATGATGTGTTATTCACTGTACTCAGAAATGATGTACAATGATGACCAGAATAAGGACTCGACTTCTGGCAACACATCTGTCAAAAGGACCAGGTGAGAAAAAGGTCACGTGACGATCATTTTGAGGGATCCATTGAAATTAGGCAGGAGGATGATGAAAACACATTTATACTTCAAGAACTTAGTTCTAGAGGAGGCACCATGTCAATACATTTTGGTTAGAGCTTTATCTACTAAATAAATGAGGATTGAGGGCAGTGTGAATACATAAATATATGTATAAACACATAATTTTACATAATTTTAGAAGGCAGTATATAGCACTGGGATTGAAAGCTTAGGCTTTGGCATTAATCAGCCTGGGTTTGAAAGCTTAATCCTGTACCTACCTGTTGCCTGATGTTATATGGCAACTGATATAACATCTTTGTACCTCAGTTTCCTCATCCATAAAATGAGAATTATAATAGTACTTGCTTCTTAGAGTTGAGGTGAGGATTAAATAAAATAATACATAAAAAGCAATCAGAGCAGTCTGGCATGATGTAAGTGCTGAATACATGTTAGTATTATTACACTGGAAAGTATGATGATCCTGGGAAGAGGAAACTGATAGGATATGGCAAATGACAGGATAAAGGGAAATGAATAAGAGGGGAGACATAAGGATAACTTGAACAGCAGGGAGAAAAATGATTGTGAAATGAATGAGGAAATAATCTATATGGAGGTAAAGATTGAGGAAAGGTCATGAAAAAGAAAATTCGGTGTTTTGGGTGTAAGTCTGAGGAAACTGACATACACAAAGTGAGGTGGCAAGTAGTCAGTTGGATACATATGAGTTTGGGGCTCATATGAAAAACTATGCTGAGGATATAGATTCTGGGAATAAGTGAAATTTGGGGGCACAGGGGTAGGGAAGATTAAGGATGTCAAGGAGGAAGTAAGGCAAAGAAAGCAATTTATCTTTAAGACAATTACTTAAAATGTTCAGATAATCTCCTCTTTTTCCCTCTTGTAAATTAATCCTGTTTTGTTTTTCTGATAATGCCAGTTGCACATGCTTTCTACATAAAATTCTGAGTGTTTTCCTAAAGTTCTTTTTTTTTTAAGAAAAAAATTATGTGATTTTTCATTTGCAGCCTTTGCTCTGAGAAGAAAATGTTCTTGAGTCATCCCACATTGGGGCTTTGAACACGAGGCAAATGTAAAATACCTCCTGCTCTGTTCTCTTCATTGAAGACCAAACAAAAGTAATCAGCTTGAATCCACCCCTCCTTAGATGAAAGCCCAGCTGTGTTCCTGTCCAGACAGGGAGCTGGGAGCCAAATGGCAGGGGGATGCGCTGCTTACTCTGTGATGGAGGAAGAAGACTGGGGCCCTTTGTGCTGCTGACACTTTGGCAGGGCAGGCTGGTATTAGAGGAGAAAGCCTATGATTACCTCAAGCGCAGACATTTTCCCTTCAGTGGCATTACTGTACCGCCTGGGAATGAAACTGCAACATGACCGCCATGGCACCGTCAGGGCCCTACCTTCACCCACCTGACCTCAGATGCAGGTGGCATCCTGTGGTGAGGGAGAGGGTGCTCCATGCTCTCCTCACCGCTCAGGAGCACTAAGGCCTTGACAGGTGTCCACTTGGGAGGAAAGATGATTCTGAAAGGTGTTCCATAGTGGTCCAGTGTAAGCTCTGTCCCTGTGCCCTGGCCCCTCGCCTGTCTTCTGAAGCCCCAGTTTTGATCTGGAAAGAGTTCAGTGGTGGGTAAATGAATAGGCATACTCAGTAGGGGCACAAGACACCAGCCAAGCTGAGCCACCAAATGCAACCAATAGAAGAAGCCAAGCTCCAATGAACTCATCCAGAATTCTGCAACCAAAATACCTAGAAAGAAGCTGTTTTAATTCTAGCATGCCAGAGGCACCTGGGTGGCTCAGTCGGTTAAGCGTCCGACTTTGGATCAGGTCATGATCTCGCAGTTTGTGGGTTCAAGCCCCGTGTCAGGCTTTGCGCTGACAGCTCGGAGCCTGGAGCCTGCTTCGAATTCTGTGTCTCCCTCTTTCTCTGCCCCTCTCCCACTCATGATCTGTCTCTCAAAAATAAGTAAAGTTAAAATTTTTTTTTAAAAATTAATTCTAGCATTCCTGCAAGTTGTGTTTCACTCTTTAGGTATTATTCTGAATTACCAATGGGCAGGACCTCCTAATATTTTAAATACTAAGAGCCTCTAAAGGTATTAATCTGACCTTGAGAGAATCATCAGTTTCTATACTATGGAGTAGTATGTGCTGAGCTGGGAATATTATTCCTCACTTATTCTAAAGACTATGGCCATTGCTTTTGCATGTGGGGAGAAGAAGACCCAATGTTCTCTTTCCAGACCCTTAGTCAGTTGTTTTTACACATCTGGTTGACGTCCTCAGATGAGACAGGAATAGAGATAAATGACCTGTTTCTTTTGACATGTTATTCCCCGCTGCCGGCCATATACCCAGCTTTAGGTTTAGTCCCTTATCATCAGTGACTTGTTTCTCTGCTACTCTGCTCTAGCATTGCTCATAGATCTAACATTTCTTGGACTTTTATGCTGATTTCTCTTTAGTACTATATGAAGTTATCTTGTATTCTTATGAGTGTGTTTTGTCCAATTGTTGTTAAACACTGCAGAGGGTTACTGTTGATCCTAAATCGTACCAGGCAAGGTCAGCACATTGTGAGCTCTCTTCTTGAACTTCCAGAAAACTGCTTGAAGATGTAAAGTTAAAACACCCAAACAAAAACATGGCCAGTTTGAAAATGACTACAAAACCCTGGAAGATTCTAGCTCTTGGCCAGAGTTTAGTGTATGGAAAACCTCAAATTTCCCCACCAACTGTTTTTCCTTGCCTTTCCTGGGGTTTCACATTGCAGGACCATTATAATGTCACCACACATTGCTTACAGCAGGTTAGTTAGAAGAAGCTACTTAAATCCTAAGAATTTCACCGTCCATTTACCATCCTCAGTCTTAGATCCATCACACTTCCCTTCTTATTTTTCTTCACCTCCATCCCCAACATTTTCCCCTTAGGGATACCAAGAGGAAAAAGAATCCCAAACACTGACCTCTATGAGAGAAGGTTGTGGAGATTTCTGACTTGTTGACATTGAAGGAAAAAAGAAATCAACAGGATGTCTTCTCTACCCTTGTTAAATCCTACACTACTACTGGGATTCAACTGATTTCCAACCCTGAAAAGGCTTCAGAGAATACTCAGAAACTCAGTGAACATGAGTAGGAGAATTCTGATAGATTAAGAACAAATGTTAACAGTCAAGCCATTCCAACAATGCTCTGCTTTCTTTCTCCAGGAGTTATTTTAAGTTGAGCTGCCTTTAAAAGACACAATTGGATATGTAACATTTCTGACCCCTGGCCTCTGGGATATGGGGTATTTTGGTGGGAAGTACTAAGGCTTTTACAGTCACTTTCCAGAATGAGCCTCTTTAACCATAAAGGAGTACTTCTCTCACAGCTGACATAGGAAAACTAATCTTTGGAAAGCAAACACCTTGAGAAGAAAAACTTTAGTGCCTATAATGAATTCATGTTGTTTATTTTAATCTAAGTGGGAGACAACTGAATATTATCTGTGTGTGTGTGTGTGTGTGTGTGTGTGTAAGAGAACCTACCCTACTTTAAAAAAAAAATTTTTTTTAACGTTTACTTATTTTTGAGACAGAGAGAGACAGACCATGAACGGGGGAGGGTCAGAGAGAGAGGGAGAACAGAATCTGAAACAGGCTCCAGGCTCTCAGTGGTCAGCACAGAGCCCGACGCAGGGCTCGAACTCATGGACCGCGAGATCATGACTTGAGCCGAAGTCGGACACTTAACCGACTGAGCCACCCAGGCGCCCCCTCCTCCTTTTTAAAAGAAGAGTTAAAATGAATTATAGGAAAATTTGTTTCACTCCCAGAAAAAATTTGTGAAATATTCTTTTCACACATTGCTCATAAAGTAATTCATTTTTTCTGTTTCATTTAAGTAAAAACGTGTAGCTTTACTTAACCTTCCTTCAATTAACTGTCTCAAAGGAAAATAACCTTCAGCCCCCAACAAATCACACATTTTATTCTCTATTAACAGAGAAAAGAGAAGTAATGGTTGCCCTTCACATCAGGGACCCCCATATTATTGCAGCTCCAAAGTCAGATGCCCTGTGTTCACCAACCTCTTGTTTCCTGCTTTTATTGACAGGGGTTTTGACTTTGAAATTCTGCCTTCCGCATTTCACCAATGCACACAGCCATACAGTTCAATTAACATTATGCTGTTAGAAATGTTTGCATAGGAATATTCTTCATTCAACAAATATGTTTTGATCTCCTCTGTGTTAGGCTCTGAGGACACAAAAGTGAGCAAAATAAACAAGGCAACTTCCTTCATGGGGTTTATAATCTGGTGTGGGAGAGAGAAATTAACTAAATAATTAAAATAATTACAAATAATGAAGAAGCATTACAAAGAAAAATGCTGAGTGCTATCACAGTGTTCCATTAAGGGATTTATTTATTTATTTATTCATTTACTTACTTAATTAATTAATTACTTATAGGGCAAGGAGGTACTGGGGGGAGTTTGTCAAATTAGAAAAGTCCTTTCTGAAGAAATTTCAGAACTAAGATCTGAAAGATAATTGGTATGTTCATACAATTAGGAATTAATATAGCAATTATAAGTGAATGAGCATGGATGCCTGAGTGGCTCAGTCAGTTAAGCATCCAATTCTTGATTTTGGCTCATGTCCTGATATCATGGTTCATGGGATCAAGCCTCACATCTAGCTCTGTACTGATTTTCTAAATAAACAAACAAATAAATAAACAAACCTTGAAAAAAAGTGAATGAGTCCCAAAGCAATCTACATATTCAATGCAATCCCTATCAAAGTAACACAAGCATTCTTCACAGAGCTAGAACAAATAATCCTAAAATTTGTATGGAATCAGAAAAGACCCTGAATAGCCAAAGCAATCTTGAAAAAGAAAACCAAAACAGGAGGCATAACAATCCCAGACTTCATGCTGTATTACAAAGTTGTAATCATCAAGACAGTATGGTACTGGCACAAAAACGGACACTCAGATCAATGGAACAGAAGAGAGAATCCAGAAATGGACCCACGAACATATGGCCAACTAATCTTTGACAAAACAGGAAAGAATATCCAATGGAATAAAGACAGTCTCTTATGCAAGTGGTGCCGGGAAAACTGGACAGTGACATGTAGAAGAATGAACCTGGACCACTTTCTTACACCATAACACAAAAATAAACTCAAAATGGATGAAAGATCTCAATGTATGACAGGAAGCCATCAAAATCCTCAAGGAGAAAGCAGGCAAAAACCTCTTTGATCTTGCCTGCAGCAACTTCTTACTCAACACGTCTCCGGAGGCAAGGGAAACAGAAGCAAAAATGAACCACTGGGACCTCATCAAAAGAAAAAGCTTCTGCACAGTGAAGGAAACAATCAGCAAAACTAAAAGGTAACCGACAGAATGGGAGAAGATATTTGCAAATGACATGTCAGATAAAGGGTTAGTATCCAAAATCTACAAAGAACTTATCAAACTCCATACCCAAAAAACAAATAATCCAGCGAAGAAATGAGCAAAAGTCATGAATAGAGACACTTCTCCAAAGAAGACAGCCAGATGATCAACCGACACATGAAAAAATGCTCAACATCACTCATCATCAGGGAAATACAAATCAAAACCACAATGAGATACCACCTTACACCTGTCAGAATGGGTAACATTAACAACTCAGGCAACAACAGATGTTGGCGAGGATGCAGAGAAAGAGGATCTCTTTTGTATTGTTGGTGGCAATGCAAGCTGGTGCAGCCACTCTGGAAAACAGTATGGAGGTTCCTCAAAAAACTAAAAAGAGAACTACCCTATGACCCAGCAATTGCACTACTAGGCATTTATCCAAGGGATACAGGTGTGCTGTTTTGAAGGGACACATGCACCCCCATGTTTATAGCAGCACTATCAACAATAGCCAAACTATGGAAAGAACCCAAAAGTCCATCAGCAGATGAATGGATAAAGAAGATGTGGCATATATATACAATGGAGTATTACTTGGCAATCAAAACGAATGAAATCTTGCCATTTGCACCAACATGGATGGAACTGGAGGGTATTATGCTAAGTGAAATTAGTCAGAGAAAGACAAAAATCATATGACTTCACTCATATGAGGACTTTAAGAGACAAAACAGATGAACAGAAGGGAAGGGGAAAAATAATATAAAAACAGGGAGGGGACAAAATAGAAGAGACTCATAAATATGGAGAACAAACAGAGGGTTACTGGAGGGGTTGTGGGAGGGGGGATGGGCTAAATGGGTAAGGGGCACTAAGGAATCTACTCCTGAAATCGTTGCTTCACTATCTGCTAACTAATTTGGATGTAAATTTTAAAATACAGAAAATAAAGTTAAAAAAAAGTTTCTTTTCAAAATACAAAAAAATGTGAATAAGAACAACATATATCAGAATGGATGGACTTCTAAATCCTATTGTTTAGGCAAAAATCTCCTTTCCTTCAATGTGGGTAGGTCTGATGTAATCAGATAAATACTATTAATATGGGTTCTAGAAGACGCAAAAGTCAGAGTTTCTTCTGGGGGCCTTGAAAACACAAACTGCTATTGTGGAGAGGGCATGCGTCAGGCATGTGCAGGTGACTTTTAAAAGTTGAGAGTGATCCCCTTCCAAAACCCAGCAAGAAAACAGGGACCTTAGGCTACAGCCACAAAGAACTGAATTCTACCAACAGCTGCTAAGCTTGGAAGAGGACCCTGAGCCTCAGATAAGCTCATAGACCCAAGTATTAAAGAATTCAGACACATTTTGCCCTAATACTTGACCCACAAGAATTCTGTATTGAGATCGTAACATTGTGTTGCATTAAGACTCTGAATTTGTGATAATTTGTTATGCAGCAGAAAAAAACAAATACAACTACCAAAGTATATGTTAGGCAAATGCACACTCTCACAAAATGAGGGGCAGGAAGAGCACAGAGGTCATCTTGGCCAACTCCCTCACATTGTAGAAGATGGCAAGCTCTATGGGGCTGATATGAATTGCCCAGGGATGGAAATTCTACTTAGGGTCACAAAGTCACTAGAGTCCAGGAAGAAGACTGAGGGGCAGAATAACATAAAAAGATAATGTCAGAAGGAGGAAAAGAAGAATAAGGTAGTGATTCTGGATTATTATATATTTGTGTCTAAGTTAAAAATACAAAGAGATAAGTGAAGTAATAAAGCAGATCTGTTTTCCAGCACTGTGCTGCTACTTAGTCATTGTATGGGCTTGGACAATTTGTTTAACCTTTAAAAGTTTCAGTTTCTGTATCTCTAAAATAAAGCTAATTAGTATACGTATTCCATAGTTATTGTAAGGCTTAAATGAGGTAATGTACATGAAGTGCATAACATAGAGCACTACACAAAGGTATTGTCATTAGCTTTTAAAATCACTATTGATACTAATGTCACCATCATTATCGTTGTTCCTATTACTGTTATTTATTTTTATCATCTGAAGTATAACCTTAAGAATACAGCTTAACCTTAAGTATATCCTTAGGGAACTGAGATACTATGCATAGGTATACTCTTCCCATGCTTTATTACACCCTTGGATGGGTGAAGTACTTAAAAAAAATGATCAATGATGTTTTCAATGTATCAGAAATTACATATATTAGTTACATATATATTGGATAAGGCCCACCTATGTTATGGAGAGCAATCTGCTTTACTCAAAGTGTACTGATCTAAATGCTATCTCATAACACCAAATATCTGGGCACCATGAGCCAGTCAAATTGCACATAAAATTAACCATCACACCTACTCTGTATGCCTATTCCTACTATGTTTTGACCTTGTTGGAATATCCAATCCATTGATCTTACTGCTTTCAAAATCTTAACATATCCCTTTGGTTCACTCTTTTCTCCTAGTTCAAAAGTTTTATTTAATTATTTATATTTTGAGAGAGAGATAGCATGAGTGGGGAAGGGACAAAGAGAGAGGGAGACAAAATTCCAAGTAGGCACCACACTGACTCTGCAGAGCCCAATGCAGGACTTGTACCCATGAACTGAACTGTGAGTTCATGATCTGAGTTGAAATCAAAAGTCAAGACACTCAACCAACTGAGCCACCCAGGGAACTCCTTTCCTCATTCAGATTAATCACTCACCACAAACACCCTGAACTCCCTTACCACTTTCACTCTTTAAAATCAAGAATCTCAGGCACCTGGGTGGCTCAGTAGGTTGAGCGTCTGACTTTGGCTCAGGTCATGATCTCACAGTTTGTGAATTTGAGCCCCATGTCGGGCTCTGTGGTGATAGCTTGGTGCCTGGAACCTGCTTCGGATATTGTGTCTCCCTCTCTCTCTCTCTGCCCCTCCCCTGCTTGCAATCTGTCTCTCTCTCTCCCTCTCTCTCAAAAATAAACATTCAGAAAAACAAATAAATACACTTAATCTACCTACTTTGTCCTACATTAATATATTCTATTGACTTTCCATCAGTAACTATGAATGCAAAAAAAATAGTGAAACAACTTTTCAAAATTTCTGTAGGAAAATAATTTTGAAACAAACATGCAAACTAATACTAAGACCTGTAAAGTTTCATGAAGTTTACCACCCACAGAATTTCTCAGAAAGACTTACTAGTGTATAAGTTCCAGCAAAATAAAAAAAAATGAGTATAAGAAAAAGCTGTGAATTTAAAAAATAATAATTGAGCAAGGAAAACTATAAAACTTATAGTTAAGTCTAAACAGAGTTTAATGACTTAAAAAGTAACTGGCAATTAAAAAGTCTAGATAGTCCTGCACTCACACCACAGAGCCTGCTTGGGGGACTGACTCTCTCTCTCTCTCTCTCTCTCTCTCTCTCTCTCTCTCTCTCTCTCTCTCTCCCCCTCTCCCTCTCCCTCTCCCTCCCTCTCCCTCTCTGTCCCTTTCTCTCTGCCCCGCCCTCAGCTTGTGCTCACTCTCTCTCAAAAATAAATAAATAAACTTTAAAAAAAGTCTAGATATTCCCAAGAAAGGAACGAAGTGTAGTGGATTTTTGTATGTTTAGTATAGACTATAGTTATAATTCACTCTAGCTGTTGTTCAACAAATATGCTTCTGGATAGTATCCTTTTATCTCTTATTCTAAAAACCCCATGGAAACAGAGTAAGTAAAGTGATTAATTTATAGCAACTATATTTAGGACACAAACCAAAGCAAAACCCAAAACCTTTACATACATTTTCTGGATACCTCAAATCCAAGGGTATTTTTGGATTTCTCTTTATTTTAATTACCCCCATAGAATTTCCTCAGTTTCCTGTATCAGTCAGCAAAGACAAAGACTTTATTTTAAGCCTATTTATAATAAGATGCTATAGCTCTGGTTCAAATTTAACTTTACCCTGGCCTGCATTGCTTTGCATTTCAATCTTTACCAACCAACCAGTTTAATTTCAAATTATTTTAAATTGAGACTAAACACTATACAAATTTTGGATGTTGTGAATATAATTTATGGGGACCAGATGGAAGGCCAAAACTTTGATCAGATTGTAAATGTTAATGGGAATACTTAGAAGATATAAATGATTGATAGCATAATTTGACTCCTTTCACTGATTTTCACAGAATTACCTCTACTTCTTGAAGTTCTGATACTGTCATCCATCATTTTCAGAAAAGAAGAAAAATGTGTTAAATAGAATTTACTTTCATTGAATGGGGTGTTTTCTGTGATTTCTATTATTAATTATAAAAACGGAATTTCTGATCTCCCTGTTATGTTATTAGTTTCACCAACTAATTGTTGATATATTTTGAAAATAATATCTGAAAACAAGAGTTAAAGTTGTGTTTAACTGTGTCAGTTTTGAACTGAAGTTTACACTAGAACTGGCTATCTATTCTGATCTCAGATATATTTAACTTTTCTCCTGGATTTGACAGGAATAGCACTCATTCAAGATAAAGCTACCTCTCCAGGCAGAGAATAGAGTTCTATATTTTAGGTAATAGTTCCAGACGTCTCGAAACACCTTTTTCTAGTAATTTCTGTCATGTCTCTTCCTTTTCCATGCTAGAAGACACAAAAAGGAATAACTCCTCTGAGAACGTTCTCTTGGTAAAGTCACTGAGCAGCTAGAGACTATAATGAAGTTGTCAGAAATGCATTAAGAATTCAAGCAATTTGTTTTCAAAAATGCAAAAAATATCACAAAAGAAATAGAATGCCATTTTTTACACTGGATACTTCTCTCACATAGAGTGAAAGATCATTTGTTACCATAAAATCAGAAGTTGTGAGGAAAGAGAGGGATGCGTATACATGCTTTGGGAGTAGAAACAAGTGATTCTCTCTGATTTGACTGTTTTCTAATCTCCTTTAGCAAGTAATGGCCATATTGACTCTAGTAATAATTAGTTTTTAATTCTGGAGACATCAACTTATTAAAGTACATAAAGTCAATAAATCACAATAGGTGTTTTTTTTGTTTTTTTGTTTTTTTTTGAGAGAGAGAGAGACCGAGAGCATGAGCAAGTGGGGGAGCGGTGCAGAGAGAGGGAGAGAGAGAATCTTTTTTTTAATATGAAATTTATTGTCAAATTGATTTCCATACAACACCCAGTGCTCATCACAACAGGTGTCTTCCTCAATGCCCATCACCCACTTTCCCCTCCCTCCCACCCCCATCAACCCTCAGTTTGTTCTCAGTTTTTAACAGTCTCTTATGCTTTGGCTCCCTCCCCCTCTCTTTTTTTTCCCTTTCCCTCCCCCATGGTCTTCTGTTAAGTTTCTCAGGATACACATAAGAGTGAAAACATATGGTATCTGTCTTTCTCTGTATGGCTTATTTCACTTAGCATATCACTCTCCAGTTCCATCCACTTTGCTACAAAAGGCCATATTTCATTTTTTCTCATTGCCACGTAGTATTCCATTGTATATAGAAACCACAATTTCTTTATCCATTCGTCAGTTGATGGACATTTAGGCTCTTTCCATCATTTGGCTATTGTTGAAAGTGCTGCTATAAACATTGGGGTACAGGTGCCCCTATGCATCAGCACTCCTGTATCCCTTGGGTAAATTCCTAGCAGTGCTATTGCTGGGTCACAGGGTAGATATATTTTTAATTTTTTGAGGAACCTCCACACTGCTTTCCAGAGCGGCTGCACCAATTTGCATTCCCACCAACAGTGCAAGAGGGTTCCCGTTTCTCCACATCCTCTCCAGCATCAATAGTCTCCTGATTTGTTCATTTTAGCCACTCTGACTGGCATGAGGTGATATCTCAGTGTGGTTTTGATTTGTATTTCACTGATGAGGAGCAACATTGAGCATCTTTTCATGTGCCTGCTGGCCATCTGGATGTCTTCTTTAGAGAAGTGTTATTCATGTCTTCTGCCCATTTCTTCACTGGATTATTTGTTTTTCGGGTGTGGAGTTTGGTGAGTTCTGTATAGATTTTGGATACTAGCCCTTTGTCCGATGTCATTTGCAAATATCTTTTCCTATTCTGTCGGTTGCTTTTAGTTTTTTGATTGTTTCCTTTGCAGTGCAGAAGCTTTTTATCTTCATGAGGTCCTAATAGTTCATTTTTGCTTTTAATTTCCTTGCTTTGGAAATGTGTCAAGTAAGAAATTGCTACGGCTGAGGTCAGAGAGGTTTTTTCCTCTAGGGTTTTGATGGTTTCCTGTCTCACGTCCAGGTCCTTCATCCATTTTGAGTTTATTTTTGTGAATGGTATAAGAAAGTGGTCTAGTTTCATTCTTCTGAATGTTGCTGTCCAGTTCTCCCAGCACCATTTGTTAAACAGACTGTCTTTTTTCCACTGGATATTCTTTCCTGTTTTGTCAAGGACTAGTTGGCCATACTTTTGTGGGTCCAATTCTGAACTCTCTATTCTATTCCATTGGCCCATGTGTTTGTTTTTGTGCCAATACCATGCTGTCTTGATGATTACAGTTTTGTAGTAGAGGCTAAAGTCTGGGATTGTGATGCCTCCCACTTTGGTTTTCTCCTTCAATATTACTTTGGCTATTCGGGGTCTTTTGTGGTTCCACACAAATTTTAGGATTGCTTGTTCTAGTTTCGAGAAGAATGCTGGTGCAATTTTGACTGGGATTTCATTGAATGTGTAGATTGCTTTGGGTAGTATTGACATTTTAACAATATTTATTCTTCCAATCCATGAGCATGGAATGTCTTTCCATTTCTTTGTATCTTCTTCAATTTCCTTCTTAAGCTTTTATAGTTTTCAGCATACAGATCTTTTACATCTTTGGGTAGGTTTATTCCTAGGTATTTTATGATTCTTGGTGCAATTGTGAATGGGATCAGTTTCTTTATTTGTCTTTCTGTTGCTTCATTGTTAGTGTATAAGAATGCAACTGATTTCTGTACATTGATTTTGTATCCTGCAACTTTGCTGAATTCATCTATCAGTTCTAGCAGACTTTTGGTGGAGTCTGTCGGGTTTCCCATGTATAGTATCATACCATAATTTTATGATTATTAATTATAATTAATGTTAATTATAATTAATAATTATTAATTCTATAATTTTTTCTTCTAATTCATCTATTCTCTACTCTGCCTCTTCAATCTGTGCTATGGCTGCCTCCATTTTATTTTGCACCTCATTTGTAGCATTTTTTAGCTTCTCATGACTATTTCTTAGCCCCTTGATCTCTGTACCAATAGATTCTCTGCTCTCTTCTCTGCTTTTTCAATCCCAGCAATTAATTTTATGACTATTATTCTAAATTCTTGTTCCATTATATTGCTTAAATCGTTTTTGATCAATTCATTAGCTGTCGCTACTTTCTGGAGTTTTTTTTTGAGAATTATTCCATTTTGTCATTTTGGTTAGTCCCTGTGGTGGCTCCAAACTGCAGGGCACTTCCCCTGTGCTGTCTGGAGTAACTTGTGTTGGTGGGAAGGGCCACAGTCAGACCTGATGTCTGCCCCAGCCCACTGCTGGGGCCACAGTCAGACTGGTGTGTACCTTCCCTTCCCCTCTCCCAGGGGCAGGACTCACTGTGGAGTGGTGTGGCCCCTGTCTGTGCTACTTGCACACTGCCAGGCTTGTGGTGCTGCTTTGATGGGATCTGGCCAAGGGCATATTAGCCGGGGCGGATCCACAAGGTGCACAGGGGTGGGAGGGGCAGGCTTAGCTACATTGCTGTCGGTGGTCCCCTGCGGGAGGGGGCCTGCAGCACTGAGAGGGAGGCAGGCCCATCGGAGGGATGGATACACAGAAGCACAGCGCTGGCATTTGCGGGGTGCAGGCAAGTTTGGTAGCGGGAACTGGTTCCCTTTGGAATTTTGGCTGGGGGATGGGTGAGGGAAATGGCACTTGACAGTGCCTTTGTTCCCCCACCGAACTGAGCTCTGTCTTCCTGGGCTCAACAACTGGGAAAGAGAGAATCTTAAGCAGGATCTATGCCCAGCAAGGAGTCCAACTTGGGAATTGATCTCAAAATCAAAAGTCAGATCCTTAACCAACTGAGCTACCCAGGTTCCCCTCATTTTTAAATTATGTTTGTGTTGTTCAAATGTTATTTTGCTTTATGCCTGGTATTTTATGTTTCCTTTGCAATAGACTATTATTCTTTAAATATGCCTTTGTCTGTACTATACCATGGTGACAATTTGGGAAATTACACTGGAATTAGGAAGTTCAAAGTACTTTTTAGAAATCTGTCCCATGGGGTGCCTGGGTGGCTCAATTGGTTAAGTGATCCACTTCAGCTCAGGTCATGATCTCACATGGGTTCAAGTCCTGCATTGGGCTCTGTGCTGACAGCTCAGAGCCTGGAGCCTGCTTCCAATTCTGTGTCCCCTCTCTCTCTGCCCCTCCCCCACTGTCCTCTGTCTGTCTCTCAAAGGTGAATAAATGTTAAAAAAAAATTTAAAAAAAAGAAATCTGTCCTATGCAACCACACAGTTTGATGTTACTACTTTCTAATATGCTACTACTACATTAAAATTTAATTGAATAAAAAAATTGAAAAAAATAATAAATTGTGTCAGGTTTTGTCATGAGATTTTTCATTTGACTGTTAGGAAATAACTTCGGAAAGTGATTGATCCACTTACCCTCTCTCTTTTTAAAATTATTTTTTATTTTTAAATTATTTTTATTGTTTTTAATTTTTATTTGAGAGAGAGAGAGAGAGAGCAAGTGGGAGGGGGGAGAGAAACGGGAGGGGAGGAGAAAGAACGAGAATCTTAAGCAGGCTACACACTCAGTGTGGAGCCTGATACCATGATCCTGGGATCATGACCTGAGTCGAAATCCAAAGCTGTATGTCCAACCGATTCAGCCACCAGGCATATCACCCTCTCTCTTCACATAGAACAGCTTCTCAACGTTGTGGTTTAGCCCAGGAATCAAGGATTGCAATTGTTCTGGATTTCAGATATGAGGGGCACTAAAACAAAGAGCAGTACTTCTGCGAATATCCAGCCATTCTGCAAGTGCTCTCTCTGCCTTCAAAACTGATTCAGGAGTGAGAGTCATGGGTACATTTTGGTTGGGGGCAGGACAGGAGACAGGAGAGAAACAATACTTCTTATTCCTTCTATCTCTGTCTCATCCCTGTGTCCACATACTTGCTTCTGCTGAGAACTTGCAGCTTGTGACAGTTGCTCACACTTGGACCTTGAAGACTAAGGCTAAAGGATTCTGTTGGGCATTCCAGAATAGATCCTATTAGCCTTTATGTCCTATAAGAAATTCCCTTTCAGCAAAAATATCTCCTGCTGAAGTCCAAGATATCGTATTATACTGGGAAAAGTATTGGATTAGGAGTCAAAATCTAGGTATTAGTCTCAAACCTTTTAATGCTAATCTAATGCTTGAGATACTTTTTAAGCTTACACTAGCAACAGGCATTTTGAATGCTGTGAGTGTCATTTATGGGTACGAGAAGGAGACAGCCAAAAATCTCCCATCTTCCAGTTTTTAAAATATTAATGAAAAAGGCTAGAATTAAATTATTTATTTGATACGAATTGGTCTGCTCACATAGATCTAATTACCTCATCAATTCCTCTCCTCAGCTTGGTTTGCCATGGCGCTTTTAGTCATCTATGACAAGGCAGCCTGGTCCTACTCCTGGGTCCAGAAAACTGAACCACAGGGCCAGGAAGAACCACCTGTTTTCATTCGTGTCTTGTATTACAATTTAAAGTACTATAAAATGAAGAAAGCTAAACTCATATTCTATTGTAATTAAGAGAAAAAAATCTAATGGAAATATTTTGATGATTAGTGTCTGATGTTACTGTATTAATATTATATTTCTTTAATCTTGGCTGGTAGTACCCAAGAAAAAATTAGGAAATACTTGCTGTTACTTACTAGGTAAAGAACTCAACTTGAGATCACAAACATGATGCCATGTCAGATCATTGTATTTTGACTCATATATCTCGCCATTAAGCCCTCAGATGGCAGTCCCATCCCAGCATATAGCAACCACAGTTGGAGGATTGATGATAATGAACCATCATAGAAGATTTCAAAAACACCAGAAAATATTCTTCTGTGATAGAAAAGGGCAAGAAATAAAAAACTGTTTTTCTAAAATAAAAATCAATAAACACAAGTGGCAGGTAGAAATGAAGACTACATTTTTTCTAAGTTTGGGTGATATGAATGTAACAATCAGTGAGAGTTCTATTTCTTCCTCTTTTAAAAAAATACAGAGGGGTGCCTGGGTGGCTCAGTTGGTTGAGCGTTCGACTTCGGCTCAGGTCATGATCTCGCACTCTATGAGTTGAAGCCCCGCATCGGGCTCTGTGCTGACAGCTCAGAGCCTGGAGCCTACTTCAGATTCTGTGTCCCTCTCTCGCTCTGCGCTCACCTGCTCCTGCTCTGTCTCTCTCTCTCTTAAGAATAAGTAAGACATTAAAAAAATTAAGTTAAAAAATACAGAATACTTTATGAATTTACATTTCATCCTTGCACAGGAGTCATGCTAATCTTCTTTGTATTGTTCTAATTTTAGTATATGTGTTGCCAAAGCAGACACAGTAGGACCATTATTCAAACTCAGTGCCTGGCATAGAATGAGCCATCAGTGGGGGTGCCTGGGTGGCTCAGTCGGTTGAGCATCCAACTTCGGCTCAGGTCATGATCTTGCTGTCCATGAGTTCAAGCCCCGCATCAGGCTCTGTGCTGACAGCTTAGAGCCTGGAGCCTGTTTCAGAGTCTGTGTCTCCTTCTCTCTCTGCCCCTCCCCTACTCATGCGCTCTCTCTCTCTCTCTCTCTCTCTCTGCAAAAATAAATTAAATTCAAAAAATTTTGAAGAATGAGCCATCAGTAAATGCATTTTTAATGAATAAAAATGGTTGATATATTTACTTTTCTTAAGCATATTCTCATCAACCTTATAATATGTGAATTAGCAAATTTTCCTTCTCTTGATTTTATTTTTAATTTTGGTTACAAGATGTTATAGGTAAGCTGATCCTTAAAAAAAAAATCTGTCACAAGAAAAATAATGGAAAGAGAAGATTGAAGTCCATTTCCAAGCCCCGAGTGAAGGAACTATTAGGTTATAGGAGGATGATGGGTTCAAAGACAGACATCCTCCTTATTTTTCCCTTTCTTTCTTCTCTCCTGTGTGACTAGCCCCCAAATTGAGGAAATTTCTATGTGTAAAAGGAAGTTAATCATTTATGGATTAACATATCTGTAAAACTGCGGGTTTAGCAGATCTAAGTTTTGCTAAATCAGGCCACATGTAAGCCATTAAATGTTGGCCACAAACTTACAGCCAAGTGAGAAATGGAGGCTAGTAGAAACAATTTAAGTGAAGGTAAGTGAAGGGCTTTTGCCCTAGTAGACAGACAGAGTGGGGGGTGGTGGTGAACAGATTTGAAGCAACCTTTGTCTGGGATTGTGGAAATGGGGAAGATATTCATGCTTAGGGGGAATTTCACTTGGCATCTGGCCATTGTTATTTTGGGCCCAATCGTGCTAGACGTTTCAATCAGAGTGAGTAACTTCCCTGTAGAATTGAATACCTGTAAAACAATCACAACTACTTGTCTGCTGGATATACACTAGAGGAAGACAGGCCAATCTACTTTAAGAATCTAACAAAGACTTCTGTCACCTTTCTTCCTTCACAGTTTGAGTTTGCAGGTTTCTACCTGTCTACATGTATAATAAGGCAGAGGAAAATAGCTCAAGTTCTTAAAAAGTGAGCGAGATAACTTGAATGCAATGCTAACTTTATTTGAATATTTATTCTCAACTAAATAGCTCCCTTTGGTGATCTTTCTTCCAAGTAAAATACTTGACAGCAAAGAAAGTCTTCCAGTTCCAACATGTTTACCTGTTCACTTTTGTGTTAGAGCCTGTGGTTTGCCCTGACGCAATGAACAAACAAAGGGGTTCAGAGAATAAGAGATATTCTTGGGAAAAGAGAAGTATGAAAAGTGCTATTTATTTTAAAAGGGCAGGTGGAGGTTATGTATCTTGTGTATTTGAGAGAGGCCCATCAATTCAATATGCAGAAGAAACATTATTCTTTAGGATTACTATTCACAAAGCAAATGAAAATATCATCATTTCAAAGTTTAGCATTTTGGTAATTAAAACTTCTTTAAGTAAATGAGTTTTTCTTAAGAAAGAGAGAAAGAAAAAAAGAAAGAGAGGAAGGAAGGAAGGAAGGAAGGAAGGAAGGAAGGAAGGAAGGAAAGAAGAGAGAAAGAAAGAAATCTAATAATGACATCCATATCTCTTTGGTTCATTTACATGTATAATGTGAATCACCATCTATTTAACTCTAGTGGGACCCAGGTACATTAGAGACCTTTACATACTGATTTTCTCTGATCTATTTCCTCCTAAAGTATTTATCAAGATACACTGGCTTGTTAGTTAATTTCACTCTTTTTCCTCTATGCCTCAGAGTGGGATTCTCAAATGCACATACTAACTGCATTGGAATAACCTGTACAATTTAATTTCAAAGCAGATTCCTGGGCCTTGGTCCAGATGTCCTGAATCAGACTTTCTGGATTCAAGGCCCAGCATTTTGCATTTTTAATAAATTCACCAGGTGACGCACACTAGAATTTCCAAACTCTGTTATAGCGGGGAAAACTTACCTTCCAGGGAGTGGCAGCTTTAACTTGAAAGTGGGACATGGAAAACAACTCAGATTTCTAGCCAAATGAATACAATCATGCTTCAGGTAAAAGTTTTGCAAACTTACATACTAAAAATACATATTTCCAATCATATTTCAAGGGAAATTATCATACTAGGAATTATCAACAGGATAATTTGAACTGGTATACATATATATTCAGGTATGTGCTTAACATAGGAATGCATCATTTTCCTTATGGGAAGTTTAAGAGTGACATAATATTACATCATTGCGTGAGTGGCCACAAAGACCTGTATTCCTGTAAATGGGCATCACAGGAGACTTTTCTGTGCCACTGTGCCATGGAAACACAAGACTCAGCAATGCCCTGATCCTATGACCATTAAAAACAGTCACTCATATGTGACAACTAACAGAACTTGATAATAACACTTCAGTAGCTTGATATGACACTCTCCAAACTTTGGTTAATGACTTAATATGTAATCAAGTGTCTTTCAAAAATGTCTACCAAGGCAGGAAAGGTAAAACAGGTCATACAAAGAGACAAATACCAGCACTGAGAGAGATTACAACCTGCTCCTCTGTGCTCACAGCAAAAGCTATCGTTCTCTCCCCAGTTTCATGTTATGATCATTCATAGATCTTTTTTTTTATATATAAACATTCACATCTATAACTAAGCCTCACCCAGGAACTTCAGATTTAATTAAACTGTGGTGGAAGAACAATGAGAACTGGAAAGGAAGATCTTCAGTCCTGGAAGGCTGAAGAAACTGGGAAGGGAGCCATCATCAGAACAGAGATTTTAACATTTTCCTGTACGAGGATGACTGGTGTTTGTTGATGTGGAATAGAGGAAGCTGAAGCCTGAAATGTGAGGGGAAAGCCTTAGAGAATGAAACCCATTGGCTGTGCACAGCACTGGAGAGGTGTGGCTCTCAGAATCACAAGGACAATGAAGAGTCAGAGTGAAACAGGGGGCATGGAATGAAGGACTAATGGAAGTACAAAATATGGACTACCTGGCCACTTCCTTCCCTCCCCCTAAACACAGCACTCCTGGCAGTCAGACATATATTCTTTGAACAAACCAACAAATGGAAAAAGGAGGAGGATCTTTTCTCGTGGTATTGAATGAGCAATCTAAGAAGAACCAGGACAGCCAAGAAAGGCACTGGAGCAAATGCATCTGTTCTGTCAGGGTAGGGTCCACTAGTGTGAGAGCTGGCTCCCTGACCACTCACCCTACAGTGCAGCCGGCTGATTGACAAGCCCTGCCTACCCTCAGAAAGCTTACAAACTGACTTCAGTGGCCTGTGCTTAAATATACATGAAAAACAAGGGACACCAAACATGAGAAAATACTGCAACAACAACACACAAATCAAAATCAAAATTAACAACAGAAAAAAAGTGATCCTGAAGGAAAGAGAGTTAATTCAGAATGTAGAAAAAAAATCTTTCTTAATTTTTTTATTATTTTTTTTATTTTAGAGAGAGAATGTAAGCAGGAGAGAGGGATGGGGGAGAGGGAGGGAGGTAGAAAGAGAGAGAGAGGGAGAGAGAGAAAAATCTCAACCAGGTTCCATGTCCAATGCAAAGCCCAACTTGGGGCTCAATCCTATAATCCTGAGATCATGACCTGAGTCAAAATCAAGAGTTAGATATTCAACCGACTGAGCCATCCAGGCACCCCTAGAGAAAAACAAATCTTTCTAAATAATGTTAGAAAGATCAGAGAAGATCCTGCATCCATAAAACAAAGAAACAAAAAAGGTGAATGAGGAAAGAAAAGTTAGAGAACAAAAAGAGCTCTAGATGCTTACAAAAATATGTTTTTTGAAATTAAAATAAGAAAAGGAAAAAAACTGCAAGAGTTGAGACTGTTGAGTAAATCCAGAATAAAAATCAAAAAGTTAAAAAGATTTTAAAAGTGAGAGAAATGTTGTAAGACATATATTAACATATATAATAATTCAGAAGTCCAATATCCTATTCATAGGAATTATAGAAATAGACCAGAGAAGACAGAGAGAAGGAAATGAAAAAGAAAGAGAGAGTTCATTCCTAGAATGGAAGACAAAAGTCCCCAGACTAAAAAAGACCAGTTCATGAAATATTAGAGCCCACTCTAATTGTCATATTTTCATATCATCTCAGAATACCATGGAGAAAGATTATCCTATTAGCTTCCAAGAAGAAGAACCAGGACATCAATGAATGACAAGTGTAGTTTGGCACTGGTCATCCAATCCACAGTTTTGAATGCTAGAAGGTAATGGAACAATACCTTCAAAGTTTTGAGTAGAAATTACTGATAACTTAGAATCCTAAAATCAGTTAAACCAACTGTCCCAAGAAGGACACATTTCTAAGACCATCAAAAATGTTATTTCCCTGAAAGTTACTTTCTGCCACCATTTCTTAGGATATTATTTGAGGATACATTATGGCACAGCAAGACAGTAAATTAAGGAGGAAAATGTGAAATTTGCAAACAAATGATTCAGTCCAAGAGAGGAGTGATTGTGCAGTGATCCATCAGTGGAGGATAATGAAAGACTTGGGAAAAGTTGTCAAAGAAAAAAGGAGATTCAATACTACTCTTGAGATATTAAAAGATTTTATAAGACAGAAAAGGCAGGCAATGTAAGAAAAAAAAGAAAAGCAATTAGAAAACAAATAAACCAGGTAAAAAACTAAGTGTAATCATAATACTCATTACTTGACACTGCAATGGATACTGTTTATGTTGTCATTAGAATATAAATAATGGTTAATGACTTTCAACTTTAAGAGACAACCTAAAGAGATGGTATTATCCAATACTTTAGAAAACAGAATCTAAAATTCTTACTGGCCATATGAATCCAGAAATTTACTTAATTTCTATGTTACTCAATTTCCTTTCTGTAAGATAGAAATAATAGTTGAACACCCGGGTGGCTCAGCTGATTGAGTGTCTGAGTTTGGTTCGGGTCATGATCTCAGGGTTTGTGGGTTTGAGCCCCACATAGAGCTTTGTGTTGGCAACGAGAAGCCTGGTTGGGATTCTCTGTCTCCCTCTTTCTCTGCCCCTCCCCTGCTCTTGCTCTCTCTCTCATTCTGTGTCAAAAATAAATAAATATTAAGGTAAAAAAGATAAACAACAGTTATCTATTTTATAGTCTTATTGAGAGGCTTAAGTTACTTTACACAAAGTAACTTAGTACTTAGTGCTTTGACACATAGTAAGTCCTCTTTAGGAGTTAGTTAAAACAACAAACAACATATAAAAAGTAGAAGTATTTACTGACAGAAAAAAAAGGAATGTTATGAAATTTGACAATATAAATGTATAAGTACAGACAGTTGAACATGAGGAAGAAGAGAGAAGTGGAATCGAGATGCTGTTTACAGTTGACAGAAACAAAAATAAATAACGAAGACAACAAAAAACAAAACTTAGCAAGATCACTGTGTAAGTGGGTTAAGTCATAATCCATCATAACGAGAAACTAATAATAGATTATGACTATAATTAATTATAAAGCTGGCATGTAAGCTTTTAACAGAGAGGAGGAAACAGCAGAAGAACAAAAAGAAATAAAAGTGTTTTCTTTAAGAATCATGGAAGGTAAATAG
The DNA here is from genome assembly GCF_016509475.1 of Prionailurus bengalensis. Classification (NCBI taxonomy): domain Eukaryota; kingdom Metazoa; phylum Chordata; class Mammalia; order Carnivora; family Felidae; genus Prionailurus; species Prionailurus bengalensis. The sequence continues at coordinate 147,003,852 of NC_057343.1, read as the reverse complement.
CTTTACCTTTAATTGTCTTATAATTTTCCTTGTCAGTTTTACCTCAGTAAAACTGAAAAAAAAAAAATGATGGTAAGGAGGGGTTCACAGTTGATGGTGGGAACTGCAGATTTAAAAAAATAAAATAAGATTAGTGCTAGGATATCCAGAATTCTTGCTAGGAATTTCAGGAAACTCCAAGAATTAAGAAAATATGAAAATCATAGGAAAAGAATGCCAATTTCTAGACAAAGTCTGATCATTTAAAAATAATCTAGTAATTGGCCATAAGAGATAAGAATAATGTTTAATTTCATTAATAAAGTCAAACAAAAATCACAGTATATCTGAGCAAGCAAGGCTTAATGTCAATCACTCATTTACTTCTCCACCCCTTGAAAGCATCAAGTATAGTTTGGGGAGCTACTGACTTCAAGCTCTTTGGGACAGTTTGCTGTCTAGTCTGTTCTCCTTTCTGCTGGTCTCTTTTTTTTTCCAGGTAGTCTGCTCTTCTCCTTTCTGCTAGTCTTTTTTTTTTTTTTTTTTCCAGGCTGCCCTGTGAAGATTTCTACACCATTAGATTTCCTTTCCTGTGTTCCCAAAGGATGAGCACATTTGTAGTCAGTCCTGGAAACCTGATCTTTATCCTGAATCTCTGCTCAGAAGCCCCCAGAGATGGATTATGTTGATACCTTATTTTATTAAGAGAACTGTAATACATGAAATAGCAATGCTTGCTTTGGTGAATTTCATCAGTGCTTCTTAATCTGAACCTTGCAGAGCATGAATTTTTTTGGCTATTTGATTTCTTTTATTCTTTGGTCAGGATCTAGGACCTTAAAATTCACCGTCTTATTCAGTTGTTTGTCTAGACTAGAGGTATCAATGATGACAACACTTCTATCTGCCAAAGCTGACCAGAGTTTCTTCTATCTGCCAAAGCTGACCAGAAGCTGACCACTTTTATCTGCCAAAACTGGAAGAAAACTCTACCCTGTCAGCCTTAGTTGGATGCCTAGGAAACTTCTTCATATACACACATATACACATATTTCAAGAGGTTGGTTAGGTGTTGCCTGTGAAAATCCCACTCTTCAAAATGGTACAGAAAGTTTCATATGAAATGTCTAGATTTAATGAAAGCTAAGAATATAAAATAATAGGTATTTTTATAAGTAATCTCATCAGTGGCTTATGGCTCCAACTTCATAATTTTACAGTTACATTAGCTCTACTCCATCTTCCCTTTCCTTTCCTTCTGTCACATGTGATTTAGCTGATCTTCATGCTTAGAGGATACATGTGATGTCAATAGAAGACTTTAAAGGAGTATAGTAGGAACTATTTTCTCCTGATGACTGTTCACTACCAGAATCAAGGCTGGTAGTTCTTATGCTGGGGGTCAGGAGCTGAGAACTCAGGACGGAGGAAATAGTCACAGGGGCTGCCACTAGCAACTTCAGAATGAAAGAATAGCAAAGAAGACAATGTGGCTGAAGTTCAACAGGGTAGAGAGTCCCCAGAAGTGAGATCAGAGAGGTGAATGAGATGGTGAGGTAGAGGGTGGATTTTGTAGGGCCGGGAAGGCTTTGAAGGGCCTTTACTTTGGAAGAAATGGAATGTTATTGGAAAGTTTAAGCAGAAGAATATCAGGTTTTTACAGTATCACTCTGGCTGCTCTTTTGAAGATAGACTATTTGGAGAAAGAGTGCAGCGGGAAGGCCACAGTAAGGCTACTGCAACAAGCCACGCCATAGATGATGGTTGCTTGGACGAGAAAGGTGGTAATGAAAGAAGTGAGAATTGATTGGATTCTAAATATATTTTCAAGATGAAACCAATAAAATACACAGATCATTTGAATATTAGGAAATAAGAGAAAGATAGGAGTCAGGGTGACTACAAGATCATGGCCTGAACAACTGAAAATATGGAGTTGCCATTTACTGAGATGGATATGTCTTTAGGTACACCAGATTGGTGGAGGAAGATCAAGGGTTCAGTGTAAGAAATATCAAATTTGAGAAATCTGTTACAAATACAAATGGAAAGTTGATAGGAGCGGTCAAGAAACGAACTTCTAAGTTTTAAAAATTTATGCCAATAATTGAGTTCACACAAACTAAGTATCCCAGGATAAACTGATAGCTTGATGATAATCTTGGATCCTTCATATAAAAATGCTATGGCAGATATTCTATTTTTTGGGTGTTATTTTTATTGAGTAACAATTATGAACATTCCTAAAAGATCCCCAAAAGAAAGCATAGCAGAGAAGTTTGAAGATAAAAATCTTTTACCCTTGTTCCCAAAATTGACACCACTGAGCCTCAAAAGCCCGAGGGCCCTTACTATCAGATCATCCATTGTTATAATAAAGCATGTCATGTCAAATTTAGCAGGCATTTTCACAAAGCATATTTTACACTTGACTTGCCCGTAAGCATTGAGATATTTATTTCTCCCTGAAGCCACCTGTAAAGTTAGATTAGATAATTCTTAAGAGTTTGATTTTGCTCAGGTGTGCTGACAAGCACAAACAATAAATCCTTGGGAAATATCCAGAATTTAGCTGCCCTTTGTCTGTGCAAGTTGAATGAACCAAAAAAAAAAAAAAAGTAATAATAAGTAAATAAAAGACAATTTAATTTATTCATTTATCTCTTTACTGAAATTTTTGTAGCCAGTTTATGTGATTTGGAGTTGTCCTTATTAATTATCTCTCTAATCTAAGGCAAATCCATAGTGGAGACTACATAGATAAAGTAGTGCCAAATTGCCCTCTGGTGGGAAACGTTCCTCTGTCTATCAAGACAGACTCTCTGTGCAGTATGCATTAAAAGATAGATGTTGGAAAAAGGAAAACAAGAACAGTGTGCAGAGATAAGTGGTTTGTTCAATTTTTAGTAGTGCATTTTGCTTTAAGTCCATCCAAATAAGGTTAAAGGGGAAGAAAAAAAATAGTCTCAGTCAAGGCCAAGGTGACTTTGGCTTCTTTTTATTTATGTTTTTAATGACTAATCATTTGTTAAATGTATCCATTGACTGTCAAAAATTCCACTCTTTCTATTCATTTATAATCAGAGGAAACTTCTGGGAGATTTTTAAAGTTTTCCTTTATCCAGTAATGGGATGAGCCATGGGCTACACAGTGCTTACATAACCTTTGAAGTCAAAAAATAAAAATACAAATGAAGTCAAATGGCAGTTTTACGAGATCTGCAGTGTGAGTCTCAGGATGCTTCAATTCCATGACTGAAATTACAGTTTATTTTCGGCACTGACTCTGTGGAAGATTTGTTTTATTTTTGGCATATGACACATAATCAAAGGAGTTTGAATGTGTTTCTTTTTAAGCCACTTCAAACTTCTTTGTGGATCCAGGATCAGCCAATCAACAATCAAGTACATGAAGGAAAAAAGTTGAATTTTATGGTATAACTTATCCCATAATACCAAAAAAATCTTAATTATCATTAAGTACATACAAATAAGCCTATTTTTACACATGCTTGAAAGGGGAAAAATCCAATCTTGGGAAGTGGGGCAGTGACAAATAAACGTAGATCAGTTCACTCACTCAAATACAGATAAGGAATATCCTTGTACCCATACAGCTATACCACATTTCTCTAATGGACATGTACTGGTTCCTTTCTGTGGATGCCAAGCATCCTTGTTCCTCCCCTTCCTTTGGGACTTCTTCCTCCTCCCCTCTTTCTCTCCCCAATCCTACCTGTGGTTCCCATGGAAACCGTCAAGTTCTTGCAAGGCATTACTATAGATTAGTCCAGGGGTGGGCACCTCCCCCAGCTAAGCCATGCAAAGCTTTTCCATAAGCAGCTTTAACCACCACGTAAAGAAGAGATTCAGTACCTCTCTGGTACATAGAAACCACAAAATGGGAAATGGTATCAGTGGTAAGTCTATAGTGAAAGAGAATGAAGCCAACTCCCTGAGAAGAGCAAAGGTGAGTCATGGGCAGGAGAAGAGGAAAGGAGAGAGAGAGAGGGAGGGAGGGAGGGAGGGAGGGGGAGAGAGAGAGAGAGAGAGAGGTCAAGGTTTCCTGCTGACTTAAGGCCCAGATGCATTCATAACTTTTCTGCTTCTTCAATCTTTAGTTTTCATAAAGCAATGAATTGCCTTCCCTGCCTCGGTTGCCTGAGTTAGTTGAAGTGGATTTTCTGTTAGTTGCCACCAAAAAAAAAAAAAAAAAAAAAAAACCAAACAAACAAAAAAAGACCTTCCCAGCCCTCCAAATAAATAAATAAATAAATAAATAAATAAAACAAAAACAACAATTAAAACTACCATAATTTACATATAGCTGTGCATGATTTAGATTCAGTAATTATAACTCTACACAAGACTTCTGAAAGGCAAATTGACTTCAGCTCCCAGGAGTCCCTGAGATTTAAGTATAGAAGTCACAAAATCAGGATGAGCTTAGAGCAATCCAAAAAGTTGACAAAAGCTGGTGTTCTCCTGTTCAAGGGTACACAGTAACACACCCATGTAGAGGAACAGAGGTGAACAATTCAGCTGTAGACTCTTCTTTCAAAGTAAGTTTATATTTGGCTCATGCAGAGAATAAATGAACTAAAATTGATATTCTCTACAGCTCTGAACCAATCAGCCTTCTAGGTTGCTCCTTAAACTAAAAAGAGAATATGGGGCGCCTGGGTGGCGCAGTCGGTTAAGCGTCCGACTTCAGCCAGGTTACGATCTCGCAGTCCGTGAGTTCGAGCCCCGCGTTGGAGCACCGCGTCAGGCTCTGGGCTGATGGCTCAGAGCCTAGAGCCTGTTTCAGATTCTGTGTCTCCCTCTCTCTCTGCCCCTCCCCCGTTCATGCTCTGTCTCTCTCTGTCCCAAAAATAAATAAACGTTGAAAAAAAAATTAAAAAAAAAAAACTAAAAAGAGAATAAAATCTCTTCTGGAAGAGGTGAAGGGCAAGCAGATGAACTAGTCCAGTGTGGAAAAGCTATAGACATTATGAGTCCAACCCTCTGCCTGACCCAAGCTATCCTCTTTTTATATGACTTGACTTGAAAAATGTGCAGCTCCAAAATGGAGAGGAATTTTCTCCAATTATCAATCTGAGGAGAGTTCCTTGGGGGAGTTTACATACTCTTTATCTGCTTTGCAGAGGAAAACAAAAACATACTCTCGAAACCCTTCAAAATTCAAGTAAGAGCAAGGATGAAGTGGGGAAGCAAATTCTGGCTACAAACCACCAAACCCATAATTTTACACTCTACAAGCATCTAAATACATGAAATCATGCAGTATAAACACTGTTGATAAAGGACTACCACACAGTGTTTAATACCCCTACAGGGAAATAAAAAGACAGCATAAATATGTTTTGTTTTGTTTTGTTTTGTTGTTTTGACAAAAGACACATTCTCTATAGTTTCAGAAAAATTATTATTTTTAAAGAAACTAAGTGATGTTTCTCTTATTTCCCATTTAAAGTAAGTATCGTAAACAAGAGCATGGATTTAGGGGGCTAAAGATGTTTATGAATCAAGAGTGTCCATAATTCCTAGTAAAGAGCTTAGTCTGTGTAACTTTCTAAAGCTTTAAGGTAGGAAGCAATCAGTATCAACAGCGTGTTGATATAAAGAAAGCTGTGTCCAACACTAATCTGGCAGGTAGGTTTGCCTGCAGAGTTCTTTTTTCATTTATTCAAGCCCATAAAGCATATTTTCATTCATCAGACACTATGGTGACAATTCTTGGTTCAGAAAGATGGTCAGTCAAAAGTAGTGACTTTCCTGTTAGAGACTAGTAATCTCTGGCATTTCTAACAGCAGTACTTGGAACAGCAGCTCTGGAGACTCAGACGACGGAAATTCTGGCAGTGTGCCTCTCAGAAACTCATGGCTTCTGGCCAGCATTACCCACCCCAGCAACTTCACTGTACTTGTAATGTGCTTTAGCTCTTTCTTTGCCACTACTGTCTGCCATTCCTTCCCCCACCCCTCAAGTTCTTCTTTCTCCCTTTAGTCTTCCATGTCCTTATGGTTGCTCCTTTTCTCCCTTCTTTGTGTCTTTTAGCTTCTTTTCCCATTTCCAACTGCTCATTCCCTCTGCAAATGTACCTCATTTTCAGTCTTTTTAAGAGAGATCTTCTGGTTCAGCTAATTGGTATTAACCTTAGTGGGGAGGGCTTTTACACTAGCCCACCTCACTGGTTATCTGCCAAGTACAGATCATCTCTTTCTGATTTAGAAACACTCTTGGTCTAAGTAGTGATGCCTTGGGTGGCAGGGTCATGTTGTCAATTTTCTTTTTCTTTCTTTCTTTCTTTCTTTTGTTTGTTCTTTCTTCTCTTCCTTCCTTCTTTCCTTTCCTTTTTTTTTTTTTTTTGAGAAAGAGAAAATACAAACGAGTGAGAGAGAGGGGCAAAGGGAGAGAGCAAGAATCTTAAGTAGGCTCTGTACTCAGCATGGAACCTGACACAGGGCTCGATCCCATGACACTAAGGTCAGGACCTGAGTTGAAACCAAGAATGGGACACTCAACGAACTGTGCCACCCAGGCACCCCAATGTGGTCAATTTTCTTAAGGGATTTGTGGCATAGGGTCAGTTAGAGCCATATAAGCTCATACTGCGTTGTCAATCCCTCCACCACAGCTGCTATGGGAATTGTGTAAAAACACACAGGAATTTCATAGCATCTGAAGTCTCAGAAAGGAAGTAAAAGAAGAAAGTGTAAAAAGCTACAATAGCTAGGGAAGGGCAACACTCACAGGTCTAGTCGTTCCAATCTTTAAAAAAAGAAGAAAAATTCCTGATCCCCCATCCTCCATGCTTTCCAACTACTGCCCTATTTCCCTTCCACAGCCTTGTAAGAATCACCTGCACTCATGTGTCTTTTAGCCTATTTTTTATTTATTCTTCAACTTACCCAGTTTTCCTTTCATTCCCCTCCCCATTCAACCACAGTTATTCTTTCTACAGTCACTAGCTCCCTCCATACTGTTACATGCAATGAACACTTTGAGTTCTCTTATTACATGATTACTTTAAGAAAAAATTATCCCAAATTTGGAAATATATAAAAGAGATTATGAGGCCTATCTTATTTCTACATACAGGGACCAAGAAGTTTCTGGGAAAGAACTCATCACCAAGAAAATGAAAATAATGTAGAGAAACTAATGAACTGATATTGGAAGGGAGAGATGAGTCTGAACACAATTTGTCACCTAGGTTATGCCCTGGCCTATTTCCTAGAGACTCATGATTGAGTTTGTGGATGATACAATTTTAATGAAAGAACAAGTAAAAGTAAAAAAAAAAAAAAGCCGTTTTCCCTTAGATCTCTCTGGGGTGTGAAGAGTGCAAAGAACCAGGCTCATGACCACCAGGAATGGTACTGATGGCAGGGACATCATCACTGGTGATGAAAGTAGCAGCACCAGGAAAGCAGAGTTTGCTGCAGCTGTCACTGGATGCCATGCCCTGGATATTGAGCAGAGTTACACTTGATGTAGATCTAGCAATGTCTTTCTCTGCAGGGGGAATTTCATTCTGGTAGGTGGTGTCAGCAGCAGAAGCAGCTACAGTGGTGTTTTTGGCGGGAGGCACAGCTGCCACTCTTGGCATCAGCTACAGCCAGGGTCTTTACCACAGCATTCAAGACAAAAGAGGGATGGAATTCAGGCATGCCATGGCAATTGAGAGGCTTACTTCTCAGAGCACATGGGAGAATCCCTCTGGGAACTCCAAACTCTATTGGTGAAAAATCTGAGGAAGGAACCCGTTCCTTCTGAACACAAAAGGATGAACCTTTAAAATTCTATTCAGCTACCGATGTTGATGTCCTATCCCTTGGCTGGAATGATTTGGGAAGCAAAGGTCACATACATACCATACTCACCAGCACCTACACCTTCTTGGCTAGAATCACTCACTCACATGTGTGAGTGGTAAAGGCCAAGAAATCTTCACTGCCAACATGTGCTACTTTGAGCTGCATTATGTGACAGTCTGTTATTTCAATGACCAATGTCAAGCCCAGTATTTGTGACAGTACAAGGACTGACCTCTTTAGTAAGCATGAATAAAAATCTAAAACTTTCCCATACTAAACAAGCCATTCCAGTCTGAAGGCCTGCCATATGCGTGACGCCTTTCTGAGAAAGGCAGCTGCAAGGGGATTCCCTGGGCACAGAGACGCATGCTTTCTGCCAGGTGACCCTGCCCTGGTCACAGTTAACTGGGCCAGGGCCTGATGCCTGATACAAAGAATACTACAAAAGCTTTTCAGTAAAGATAGTGACAGGCTGAACTAATCAGATTCTCTTGGTGAGTTTGAATGCCAGATATCCAGAGAGCTTTGGCAGAGGAAAGTGGCACGGGATGAGGGAGACAGAGAAAGAAGGCAATGGAGAGATGCCATGTGCCAAGAGAAAGAAGATGCCCAGAAGCAGAGAGAGTAGTAGCAGAGAGGTTAGAAGTGGTTAAATGGTCTCAGAAAAAGTGAAAGCAATGCTAACTTGAGTCCTACTAGGAGGACACAGGAGAGTCGAAAGCATTGTATTATGAATGCCATTTTAGATCTTGTTCTAGTTTCTTGAGGCCTGAATGGGCACCTGATATTTGTAAAAATGAAATAATTTATTAGTTGAATATAAATGAGTAAAACAATGGTAAAGTCAAGAGAGAAATCAAAGTATTTGAAAGGTAGATCATTCAATACGCAAATGAATTCGCAGAAAATGCACACCTTTGTTTGCTTCCTAGCTTTGCTTATGCAGCAAAATACTCATAGGCGGGACAGAAAACCCACACTTCAAAATGTGTCATATATACCAATGTAAAGCTCTTTTGTTATTTTTACTGTCATTCTTATTTCAGTGGACATCCTTATGTTTTATCATAAGTTTCTCTGTTCCTTGTAACCCAAATGAGCTGAAAGATTCCTTATTTCACCAGGTATCTTTAAAACAAAACCCCAGGGGCGCCTGGGTGGCACAGTCGGTTAAGCGTCCGACTTCAGCCAGGTCACGATCTCGCGGTCCGTGAGTTTGAGCCCCGCGTCAGGCTCTGGGCTGATGGCTCGGAGCCTGGAGCCTGTTTCCGATTCTGTGTCTCCCTCTCTCTCTGCCCCTCCCCCGTTCATGCTCTGTCTCTCTCTGTCCCAAAAATAAATAAACGTTGAAAAAAAAATTTTTTTTTTAAAACAAAACCCCAAACCAGAGTAATATGAAGGTGGCTCTGTTCCTCACAACCTAAAAGAACATAAGGTAAAGGAGAAGAGGAATGGGAATGGGTGATAAGTTTGGATTGTGACCTAGAAACTATGTGTATAGATATATTTGAATAAATTTTCTGAAATAATGAAGAGTAATCTGTGGGAAACACAAAATTAGTCTTTAACAGCCCACCTCCCCATTTGTAATTTAAAGTTTCTTCCCCTTTCTTACATCTCGGTTACTCTTTTCCCTCATGACAGCTTACACCATACGATTCCTATTAGGAGAGCAGCAGTCATCTTATGATCCAATAACACTTCACCTTCATGAGGTGCTGAAGGATCAAGACAGCATGCTCATGCCTTTCAGATATTCCCCTGGGTAAAACAAAGTGTAAAAATAGAATGAACCACCAACTGTGTCCGCAAATTCTAATTTACCATAAGGACAAATGTTAGACATTAAAGGTCAAAATACTTTCAGGTGATTCTTGCTGAAGCAAAATGCCTGTAGCATTTAATAGAGTTGCATTTAAAGATCATGCCTTTCGATATTGTCATTTTGCTTTGCTGCCAAACATACTGTTTCTGTAAAGTTTAATTCAGTTCTTGACCGAATGATTCTATAGTGAAGAATAAACAAGTAAGATTCATCAGTAAAAACCTGAGGGGGGAATAAAAGAGTAATTAGTGGGCCCTTGGCCTGGTAGATACGCAATCCTATGATAAAGCTATAGTAATTAAAACTGTGTGGTTTTGATGTAGACCTCCAATCGGAGATACTTTTGCATAGTTACACTGAAATCATCCTATAAAAGTATAAAATAATTTTAGTTACCAAGGAATGTGTACCAAAGGTATTCTTGACCCTTCTTCTATCTCTAATTCTTATACCAATGATGAAGAACTTTCACTTTATTCAACACTATACTGTTGGCATTTTAGAAATTGCATATGCATTAATTTTACAGTCATAACAATTCAATAAAATATTTCAAAAACCTGTTGTAAGTTAGCCTCCAAGAATACATTTATCCTATCCTTTCTACCCATGATTATAAATGTCATATAATCCACATATATAATTGAAAGTATTGTGTAAATATTAGTGATTTATTTGACGTCTGAAAATTCACTTTTCCCACATCTACTGTCCCATAGTATCTACTTTACATCCATTCAAATACATTTAGAATTATGAGGAAGTCTACAAAGACAGAGGTGTACGTATTTTAGATCTTCAAATATGTGCCATTAGTAAGTCAAATAACTATTAATTGAATGTAAATGAATAAGATCTTAGTAAAGTCAGGACAGAAATCAAAATATTGAGAAGTAGACCATTTCATATACAAATGAATTCTCAAAAAAATGCACAGGCTTTTTGCTTACTTTGCTATGTGCCAAAGTATTCATAGGGAGAATATAGAAGATGTACCAATGTAAAACTTTTTTGTTATTTTCCTTCTTGGGTCATGAGGCAAGGCCATGTCATGGGTAATAGGAAGAGTGGGGTTTTTCCCTACCTAGATAAAATAGTCCTACTGTCAGTAATCCTGGGATATGACTACTCTTGGAGCAGAAATGAGTCATGGAGCCTAATGGGTTTCATTAGTGAATGTGGGAATGTGAGGGAGGAGGATATAACAATGAGGGTGGTCATCTATCTCTGGCCCATAAAAACAGACAAAGAGCAACGGGGGCATCTCAGTTCTATATTTTACATGGCGACAGTTGCTACAGCAAGAAAGATGATGTATTAGCTGAGATGCTCTAAGTAGCAAGTCAGGGTCAGCCATTGTGGAGTCCTCTGGCCTTAGGGGCTAAGTCTCAATTTTACAGCACCAGTGGATGGTAAGAACAGCAAGGAATGAACACAGACCTTGAGAGAAAGAACCCTGTTCTCTTCCTGGGATGGAGTCAAACATCAACAGGTCACATCAGAAAAAGGTCTGTTGTGTCCTCAGGAATTAGGTGAGGACATCCGTTTCATACTGCACTCACATATGAATCATACGTGCAGCAATTGCTTTTGAGGCCATAGAAAAGCATCCTCACTTCACAACAATCATATCAATGCAGTCACATCAAATTGACTGCCACAAAAGCACAATAGCAACATCTCATATCTTGGCAGAAAAATGAAACAGAGAAGGTGAAGTTTTCTTTTATTTTGTTTTTGCCACGTAATTCTTTATTCAAACAAAATCTTGCACACAAGCCCAAATTCCTGGGCCGAGATAAAAGCTGGTCTAGTAAAAGAAGGACTGAGAGCTCTCATAACAGATGGATGGGTTCTCTTCCTATCCAGTGCACACCCTCCATCTTAAATCACATTGTGAAGGATGTAAAGAGCCCTCCGAACTCTGAGTCAATACGAAATAAATCACTGGAAATGAGCCTGGAAACATGCCTGTGAATACTTTGGAATTTGCTGTGTAAGAGGCATTTCAAATAAGTGGGTGAAACAGAGAATAAATAAATAAGGAGGGGGAAGCAAAGAAAAATCTGGACAAAGTTACATCAAGATGTGACTTGTCATTTTTTAAAAGATGCGATTATCAGTGATTTGTAATGTTTTCCCTTCCATCTTTCTATATTGTTGGAATAGCTTGTGGCACATATATGGTTTTTGTAAAGAGAATAAATAATAGAGAAGTTTGAACTAAGACCCAAGCAAACAAATGAAGAACACAGCAGCATCCTGTAGCGCATTCTTTCTATTGCATAAAGAGGAAAAAGTAGACAGAAGCAAAGTAGAACTGTAAAGTGAATCAGATTGAGGCAAGTCTGAGAGCTCCTTAGTGACTCAGAGGTGAGAGAGATAAGGTTCCAAGTGCGAATGAAATCAGCAGCTAACATTTATTCCACATTTGCCCATTCTTTGCTCACAGAGCCTTCAGCATCCAGGGCAGACAAAGGGCGCTAACTGTTGGTGACAGGCTGTTTGTCAGCACTGGTCTCTGTGGAAACAAGGTGGACTAGGAAAGAGCACATTTTACTATTTAGGCTGCAAACTCATCACAAGTGAGAAGCCCTGTGCTGTGTCTAGATATTATTTTCTGTCAAGTCTTTCCTCTTGTAAGCACTTTCACTTCTGATGACTAATTTTTTTTTTTTTAATATTTAACAAGTTGTTGTGTTCCTCCCCCCCCCCCAACCGCCACCGGCCACCCATTCTCTGCAGTCAGGGAATGAACTTTTTATTTGCCTTCCCATGCTGAAAGCAACATATTGCAAAATTACCATGGAATTGTTCTGCTAGACACCGAGTTCCAGAATAAATGGAGATAGTTAGAAGCAGTCAATGTGCTAATTTTTCAGTGTTTGAATTTAACTATATACTGGTGCTTTTATTGTATTTGCCATTAAATTCCCCCAGAATATCATTTTCAGAGACAGAAACAGGTGATGTGTCACACTGGGTTATTTTCCGTAGCCCTCACAGTATTGCGTGTGAAGTGATTCAACAGGAAAACTGTTGCCTTACTGCTGTCACTAGAGGAAGGGGCTCAGGTACCCCCCAAAGTACTGCCCACAGGGAACACATTAGGTCAGACTCCTACCAGGAAGTTGTTCCTCCCACCAAAGGGGCACTTAGAATCCCCAGGTCTGTCCCCTGAGAATCAATATTGGGTCAGAGAGAAGAGTTACCTAGCTGGAGAGACAGAGGTTTACAGTGCAGTTAGGCAGGCTGTTGGCATTTTGCTGAACGTAAAGGACTGAATCAGAGCTTTTCGTGAAGGCCTGTTGGTAAAGTCAGTATTTACAGACTGTGTGGTGCAGGCAAAGACTGAAAACCCCCTGAGAACAATAATCAGGGTCTGAAGTGCCAAGTGGGCATACATCTTGGGGTACGGAGAGCGTGCCCAGCACTTGAGAAGAGCAGCACCCCGCCCTTGTAACTCTGGTTAAGAATCATCAGCATTTCCTTGGTGAGCAGGACCTGGAGGCTGATCGTTCGTTCACTGTCTATCCTTTCAAACATGTTTGCTAAACCGCATGCTGTTCTCACACTGCTGTTTCAGGGATTCCTGCTCTGTAAGAGCTACAGCATCTCTGTAGGTATTGTGATGGTAATGGTAATGGCTACCATTTTTAAGCATCGCTTTAATGAAGGCATTTTACAAACTTTATTCCTTATTATGATAGTCCTTCAGAGTCCGTATTTTCAGGAACAACACTAGGGTGAGGCAAGTGATACCCTCACCACAGGAGCAAAATTGAAGGGGGCATCAGAAAACTCAGTACTCAACAAAAGCAATATTTTAACATAATATATTTTTTTTAATCAAAATTAATGGAAAAATCCCAGAAGAGTAAAACATAATTTTAAATAAAAAATGGGCTCTGTGTTTTACAACCCTGCATTATTGTGCAACAGAAACAGTCATTTCCAATCAGCACATCCCCCAGCGGCCAGTTTATTAATATTGATAATGGTGTGTGAACAGATTGGGCAATACAGAGCTTTATAAATGGCCATTTTTTTTTTCCACTGGAGACCTTCCATTCATTTTTCCCACTTGATTCAAAATAGGGGAGAGTATTTTGATGAGTGTATATACGACTATACGTCTTTCCTTTTGTTTCAAGCCCCAGCATGACTTGTGAGGGCACTGCCTGTTATTTTCCTACATTTCGAGAAGGGAGCTAACTTGCTCAAGGTCATATAAACTAGTGAGTGTGCAGGCTGGGGTTCCATCCCAGCTCAGTTTGCCTCGCTAAGCATGCCACATCACACATACCACAGTTAGTGGTGTAGGGGCAACATTGCTTTATATTTTACTGAAGATTTTGGCTCCCCAGTGGACTAAACCATGTAAACAGCAGGTCTCAGATAAGCAGGGCCTCCAAGTAAGTATGCTGGGCTACAGGTGTGCTTGGAAACAGCTAGACAAAAGCCGGGTCATTGGAACTTCACTCCCCTCCAGCAGAAGTGCTTTTATTTCAATGTATCATAAAAAGGAAATGGTTTTCTTTATATGTATATGGTGGTGTGAAAAAGGTTAAAAGATACAGTGTGCTGTCAGACCCATGTTTGTTTCTATTTGGGAGTTCTAATTCTCTAACACTCCCTCTGACTGCTCTCCTGCCCTATCCCAGTAAAGGTTACAATAGTGATGCTCTAACTTGGCAATTGGAGTTAGTGATTTTCAGAACTGTGACATAATGGAAAACTTCTTTGTTCCTCTTGCCATCACCTCTTGCATTATCTATGTGCAAGTCTATCTCTTCCATAAAAAAAGGATACTCCTTGAGTGGTTGGGCCTTGTGTCATTTCTCGGTACATCATCTTCGCTTCCCCCCCTCACCTCCCTCCCTCTGGTGTCTAGTGCAGTGCTCTGCACAAACCAATACTTCATAAATGCTAATCAAAGTAAGAATTAGAACAAGAAAATGTTTCATTGCGTCATCCTAAGGGGATATGTAGGGAACACCCAAGCACATACAGATCTATTTGGAATTCTTTTTTTTTTATTTATATATTTATTTATTTTATTTATTTATTTATAAATAAAAATATTTTATTTATCTATTTTTGAGAGAGAGAGAGAGAGAGAGAGACACACACACACACACACACACACACACACACACACACACACACACAAAGCATGAGCGGGAGAGGGAGACACAAAATGCAAAGAAGGCTCCAGGCTCTGAGCTGTCAGCACAGAGCCCAACGTGGGGCTCGAACCCATGAACTCTGAGATCATGACCTGAGCTAAAGTCGGATACTTAACCAACTGAGCCACCCAGGTGCCCCTATATTGGAATTCTTAAAATAAGGTCTAATGATCCAGACAACTATTCTTTGTTATCATCTCTGCATTAACTACTTCAAAATTAATTTTTGTCATATGTATGTGTGACTTAGATAATGTGAAAAACAATAAAGTCATCGTAAATCCAAAACTAAAAAGTGGCTTATTGCTAAAACTGTTATTCAAATGACAAATAGCTTCCATTCAGGCACCCAAATGAGATGATACCCACAATAAGATTCACTATATGAAGTTCCAGTGTAACATAAAATTTATTAGCATTAATTAAAAACATTGCTTGAAGTTAATTTATACAATCGTAGCATGCTTTCTAACACAATTTCCAGGAGGGTGTGCCTCTGGTAAAGGTAAACTAGCTTGAGGGTTAATTTACTTAAAGAGCAGGTTGTATTATTAGCTCTGCTCTGCAGGGCTTTTCGGTTTTCTTTTGTTTTTAAAATCAAGACTTTCTTCCCTTGCCTACCTCAGTGGGAGATGAGTTGCTTAGTAACCTGCACTGACTGGGGGCTGTTGCTCTCAGAGCTATACCCAGGAGGAACCTGCATGTGAATGAGATGGCTGTCAGCAACACTACACTCAGATTTCCCTGTGCGGAGGGCTCTAAGCGAACAGACCAGAACTCCAGAGCCCCTGGTGTTCTGGCTCAGTTGAAATTGTGCTCTAGCCTATTACATATTTTTTTCACATATATAATCATTTGTTTGCAGTCTGGAAATATAAGACCACTCAAGAAATGGAGGACAAGCTATTGGTAAGAAACTTCGAATCCACATTCAATATCTCACAGTGTGTGTGGTAAGCAACTGAGTGATTAATCTTGTTCTATGTCTGCCTCTTAAGTTATGTGTACTTCCCTCTGGATGGAATTCATCTGTTCTGCTCACAGTGTGTTATCAGTATTTGAAATGCAATGCAAATAGAGCGGAAATACTTCTTTCATTGTTTCTCTTTTCCTTGTATTTTTCTGGTAATTTTTATCCAGATACTAAGTTTAAAATATCAAACAATGGAGCACCTGGGTGGTTCAGTCAGTTAAGCTTGCAACTCTTGATTTCAGTTCAGGTCATGATCTCACAGTTTGTGAGTTTGAGTCCCATGTTGGGGCGTGCACTGACAGTTCGGAGGCCGCTTGGAGTTCTCTCTCTCCCTCTCTCTGCCCCTCCCCTGCTCGTGCTCACTCTCTGTCTCTCTCTCTCAAAATAAATAAATAAACCTAAAAAATCAAATATTAAGACCAGAAGAAAAATAAAAGGTTTAAAACAATAGAGTCAAACATTATTGCTGGTTTTTTGTAAATGAGGCAAAATATTTTACATAAATCGCCTTATCTGGTGGTCACAGCAATACACTGAAGAGTTGTGTGTATGTGTTTTTGTGTGTGTGCTGGGAGCAAGGTCCTATTATTATCTCAATTTAATAGATTAGTAACTGCAGCTTACAGAGGTAAAATAACCATCAAGGTCACACAGCTAGTGATTTGCAGGGCTAGGACTGAAGCCAGGCAGTCTTAATCACCATGCTACACTATATTGCTCAAATGACTTTAAATTACTTAGTTCAGTGAAAGGTAAGTTGCCTATATTGTTAATGCATGTCATATAATGCTCAGATATTTAAATCAAAATAATTCAATTGATCTCTTGGAAAGATGCTCAGAGTAAAAGAGCCTCTGCCTGGTGTTCACCACCAAGACAATGAGATTCAGCAAGAAGGTTACGGACATCAGCACTTTGCAACAGCACAGCATTACTTTAAGGCAGAATTCTGGGCCATCAGAATTTCCCCCAGATAATTACAAAGCTCTGTTTGTCCAGACAACCTGTGTTTATTGAGCCCTGGGAAGGAGAAAAGAAAAAGGAGGGGAAAGGTCGTAGAAATGGTGTGAGGGAGGACCCTGGGGAATGGGACCAATCAGGGCTTCTCTCCTTGAGGGTGGAAATGAGCCCCACTTCCCTTTTGTTCCTGCTCCAAGTTATGCCTTTTCTTCTTTCTCCTTGTTTCTACTAAACTCCCTTAGGGCAGAATGATAGCTACAACAGCCAATTAGGGGGACACTGCAGGAAGAAGGGGCTCCAGTGACAGCTCCTTCACCTTGCACAGAGAAACCTTCACTTCCCTGGAAATGCGCATAATTGCCCTGCTCCTTTCCATCCTCCCCATCCCTGCCCTCTCAATCAAGCTCCTGTACCTAAGACTAGCAAGTAAACGGAACAAGAATAGCACAACTAACCTCTCACCCAGGTGGTTTGAATTAATGTGCAGGCAAACCCAAATCTTCTTCTGGGATTAGCTAGCTCTTGTCCTTGTACCAACCCACCCCCCCCCTCCCCGTCCCATCAGCCGGTGTACAAGAGTGTTTCTCAAGGTGTATGCTTGGACCACCTGCATCCAGCTCACCTGGGAGCTTGTTAAAAAGGCAGCTCCCTGGGAACTTCCCAGACTTGCTGAATCAGAAGCTCTTAGAGTAATGCTGGGAAATCAGCATTTTTAACAAGCTCCCCTGGTAATTTTGAATATATTATAGTTTTAAAGCCACTGCCTTGCAATTTGCAAAGTACTTTTACATAGATTACCAGGCTTAAACCCCAGATTCTTGAGAGGTTTATTTTCTTATGCCCTTCTCCGAGCTGTTGCTGTTTTCCTCTCCAGTCAACCCAATACCTTAGACTCAGTAGGTCCTCTGTTAAGAAGACCCAACGAACCAGTCATTTCTCTGCCAAAGGTAGCAATGAAAGGAAATCAATCAAGCTTAAAAACAATATTTAAAGCAGGAAGTGAGTTAACTCCTAGTGGAGGACTGAACATGAAGAGACTTAGTCTTACCCAGCTCTTTGCACAATGTCTAGAGCAAGACTGAGTTCAAACCCAGCTTTGTTATTTTACCTCAGTTTCCTCATCTGTAAACTAGGGTGAATAAAGTACTTACCTCATAGGGTTGTTGTGAGGATTAAATGGATTAATACAGGTAAAGGGCTTGGAATAGCACCTGGCTCAATAATAGCAACTAGTTTGCTAAGGTGGCAGAAAATGGTATGTTGAAAAGCTAATATTCAATACATCCACATGAGTTTCCAAATTATACTTTGTAAAACATAAGTATTATTGCCATCCTTTGTTTTGTTCAATAAGATTGCAAGAATAAATATTAACAGAACTGAATGTTAAGAAACGTCACGGTACATCTTACTGGGATTTCTCAACTTTAGCTCTAGTGACATTTTGGGCCTGATAATTCTTTGTTGTGGGAGCTGAGGACTGTCCTGTGCACTGTAGATTTTTTACCAGCATCCTTGGCCTCTACCAGTAATATCCCCTCAGCTCTAACAACCAGAAATGTCTCCACACATTGTCAAATATCCCCTGGGGTGGGGTGGGAGGGAAAGTAGAGCAAAATTACCTCTTGTTGAGAACTGCCCTATATTCGTCAATTTACACAGCGTCCACAAACATACTCTGTCATTTCCTAACATTCCCCTGAGGTAGGCAGTACAGATAGTCCATCACTGCTCCAGCTTACTAATTAGATGATATTCAGGTTAAGTGGCTTCCCCAAGGTCACCTCGCTAGTTCTCAGGTTGGTTACGCTCCAAGTTGAGTCCTCGATTGATCAATACATTTCTCATCTATGTCTATGAAGTATGAAAATGTTGTAAAAAACTAACTAAAGTCTTGTAATACCTGATTAACTTTATAATTTACTTTCCAAGGGGGACGCAAGTATTGTAAAGTCTTGCCCTTAATGGAGTAGCCCTCAACCATCTCCTTCCTAGGAAGTGCTGAATGATAATGAAAGAATGTTTATAGGTTCCTATATCTCAGAAACACGGTTCTTTACGCTTTCAATGAACATTCACAAAACATCTACCACATACTGGTTATTGTGCTGCCCACTGGGGAGTAGAAGACAGTTAGCAGCTTACAAACTCACAGGCTAGTTGAGGATCAGTCACACACAAATACACATAATGAGAATGCACACTGTGGTGTGGGACAATGTGGATTGAGGGTTGAGGGGGGATAAATGCAATGACAGGAGATATATAAGGCACAATGGGAAATTAAATAAATCAACTCTCCTGCACAGGGGAGTTGAGGCTTTTCAGACAAGACTTTCCACAGGAAACGATGTTTAGGCTTAGCTGTGTAGGGTAAGTAGAAGTCAGTAGTGAGCACTTCCTATCTGCTAGGCACTGTACTGGGTATTTTACACATGTTAACTTATTTAATCTTCACAATAATCATTTGAGATAGATATCAATCTGCTCTAGAGCACAGAAAACTGAGGCACAGAAAGGTGAAGTAATTTGCCTAAGGTCATTCCACTAACAAAGTATCAGAGCCAAAATGTGGATTGGGCAGTTTTACTCCAGAATCTGTATAATTTCCAATCTTTGGCAAAATAAACAAGTCCCATCCTTGTGCAGGCATTTGGCCCATAAAGCATGCAGGTGCTTTGCTCTGAGTTACGAAACCGCAAGAGTAAGGATTTGATAGAATATCTGGGACCAGACCATACAGGGAATGTGAGCTCCCCTTGGACATTGTGTGGGTGACAGGGAGCCCCTGGAAGGAGAGAGACCTGATCTGATTGTATTTTAAGACATTAAGTCTGGCCTAGACCAAAAAGGGGGAAGGACCAGAAAAGAGGGACACTTGGCTTTCTTAAGAAATGAAAACCTCCAATATTTACTGCCAAAATTTCCCCCCCAAAGATACTAAGGAAAAGAATAAGTCTTAAATAGAAAAGATACAGCTGCTCTGGCCTAAATGCAGAATCCTTTAATACTATCTTCCGGATGATATACATGTGTATTTACTCTAGTCTCAGATTTAATTGGATTTAAATCAGATTCTGAGCACAATCACCCAGGAGGCCTGACATAAAGAGGAGGGTAGCAAGAGGTCAGAGAAGACACATCCTGTCTGTTCCTATTGGAAGCAGATTCAGGCCATTCCCACCTGCACCTTCTCCCCTCTCCAGTAAAAAGCTGCTCCTTATGTTACTGTGTGACACTCATTCAACCACCCTTACCTCTGCCCCCATCCCGGATACGTCAACCAAATGCTGTAGTTTGGATTTATTTCTTTTGTTATCTATATCAAGCATGATAAAAATGCTTTGTTCTACACTGGGCTCTCACAAAGAGCTACTTCATTTCAACGTAACTGTGAAGCAAAAATGCCATTGGGACATTCACTTGCCATCCTTTTACAGGTTTAGGTTGGCATGCATACTTGGAAAGCTTGATTCTTTTCCTTCTAATTCCAGTTGTCTGCCTGCTCTTTGAGGGAGTTTTTAGTAGGTGAAGAGTGACCCAACCATTGTGACGTCATGATTTGAGTATAAAGGCTTCATAGGCTCTTGGTTAACTAGGTCTCTTTTAATCCTGGAAATAAATTATGGTTTTTTAAAAACATAATAGAGTTCTTAATTAAAATGTTCGCCTCTAATTCTAATATATAAAAAGAGCCCAACCACTGTCAAAAGAATAAAAATGAATTGTATGTGGCAATAGTAAAATTGAGGAACCTCCCCAGAAATGAATAATTAAGGAAAACAGAAATGTCCTCTGAGAGCTAAACTATTAAATACATAGTTGCTCCGGCAAAAGATGTATAAAATCACCTCAAGAAACACAGTGTTCCTTGGGTAAGCAAGGGGAGACTCATCTGATTGAGGGTATTCACATATCTAAAGAAATAATGGGTGAATTATTCTGTTGATAATGGAGCATAAACATGGCAGTCACCAGGGCCAATATTGGCTGTGCCCATTTGGAACTGTCTGTCAAGGAGTGTGGCTTTTCAGTCTCAGTCAATATTTACTTCTAGAGAAGGATGTACCCACTTATCACAACCTGATGCCTCTCAACATTGGAATAATACGTTCAAATGATACATAGGAAAGTCTATATTTAACATATGTACATTAAATCATACAATTAACCCCTCCCTCTGCTCTTGATTCCATGACTACCGAACAACTTTCTGATGATAATTTGACTTCCCATGTAATTTTCTCAGGAGTGAGATTTAAGTGCTTGGCTGCCTTGGTCTTTATTACTTCTTATTGGAAATTAACAATTGTTATCTTGTGTTACAGACTCCTGGGGTTTCATCTGCATTAATTAGTCTCCACTAACTGTCAGGGTCTGACAAAATGGGGTGTCTGCACACGGCAGGTTGGCAGCAAGAAAATAATCCACTCACATTATAGCTCTATGTGTCACCAGCAATTATCCATGGCAATACCTTGACTGCCACACAAGGCTTTCTTATGACTTTTTAGTAGATTTTTGCCCTTGAGGCTTCATCCCTTTCCCTTGGTCTGCCCATCTAATGAGTCAGCAAATCCTAGGACCACTCTGCTACTGCCTACTTTGTTTCCAGGATTTGTGTCTTCACTTCTCTTTCTAGGCTAGTGGTTTCCAAAAGCCAGTGCGGAAACCTGCTGCATCAGAATGACCAATCTGTGATGAGTAAACATACGAATGCCAGGACCCCACTTGAGATCTCCTCATCGAAATGTGCTGTGGTGGTGCCCAGGAATTATAAGCTCCTTGGGTAATTCTGATAAACAGCCACATTTCAGGATCACTATCTAGATGAGTGGTTCTCAAACTTGGCTAACAAAATAGAGTTGCTCTCAGAAAATATCAATATCAAGGCTTTTCCCTAGAGTCTTTTTTAGACATGGAGTGTGGCCAGATAGAATGGCTAAAATTAACAACACAGGAAACAATAGGTGTTGGCTAGGATGGAGAGAAGGGGAACCCTCTTACACTGTTGGTAGGAATGTGAACTGGTATAGCCACCCTTGAAAACAGTATGGAGGTTCCTCAAAAAGTTACAAATAGAACTACCCCACAATTCAGCAACTGCACTACTAGGTATTTACCCAAAGGATGCAAAAATACAGATTCGAAGGGATACATGCACCCCTGTGTTTATAGAAGCATTGCTAACAGGAGCCAAATTATGAGAAGAGCCCAAATGTTCATTGACTTGATAAATGGATAAAGAAGATGTGGTTTTTGTATAAAATGGAATATTACTCAGCCATCAAAAGGATGACATTTTGCCATTTACAACATGGATGGTGCTAGAGAATATTATGTTCGGCAGTATAATTCAGAGAAAGACAAATACCATATGATTTCACTCATGTTGAGTTTAAGAAACAAAACAAAGGAACATAGGAAAGAAGAAAGAGGGGCAAACCAAGAAACACACTCTTAACTACAGAGAGCAAATTGATGGTTACCAGAGGGGAGGTGGGTGGGGGGATGGGTTAAATGGGCGATGGGGATTAAGGAGTGCATTTGTTGTGATGAGCACTGGGTGCTGTATGGAAGTGTCCAATCACGACATTCTACACCTGAAGGTGGAGTGTGGACACAGGAATTTAAAAAATCTCTCCAAAGGAATCCAATTGTCACGAAGGCTGAAAACCTTTGGCTCAGACCGGTGATTCTCAAAGTGTGGTACCAAGAGCAGCCACAACAGCAGCACCATGGAACTTGTTAGAAATCTAGATTCTCTGATCCTGCCCTAGATAACCACTAAATCAGAAACCCTAGGGATGAGACAGTAATCTGTGGTTTAACAAGCTCTCTGAGTGATTCTAAGGTGCCATGGCTTAGCCTATTTCCCAAAGCCCTCTAATTGATTTCCTATGACTAGTCTCTCTGTTCTTCAATTAATCCTCCATGATAAAAATATTTTTACCTTGTTACCTTGTTCCACACTGCCCAACAAAATCCTTAGCTTGTGGCATTCATGACCTTCTCCAGTCTACCCCTTCCAGTTCAAGCTCTCACCAGTAGAGTAGGAGAAACCAGAGTGCTCACTGATCCCCAGACAGTGAGTTTTCCCATTTTGTAACACCGATTCTTTTGTAAAAGTCCAAGAGGACAGGGACCATAATCTCTAAATCTGCACTGTTCGCAGACTAGCAAATCAACACAGATTGGCAGAGCAAAGGGGTGATTTTGTACTAATCTTTAACTCGCCTCTACTTAGTCTATTACCAGCTCTCTATTCAACCTGGAGAGCAACTCACATAACCCTTTTGGTTTGTTTTTCATCATTAAATCCCATCAGGGTGTGAGCAGTGTTCTGTTTCCACACTGAATCATACCCTGTTTGGCATTGAGAGGCCCATGGGGCTGGGTGACTGGAAGGAGGTGGGGGTGTTCCTGGGGTGTGGAAGATGTTCTGTTTTGAGATGTGGGTGCTATTTACATACATTCCCTCTGTGAGAATGCACCAAAGTAAACACCAACAATTCATGCATCTTTTCCGCATGCATTTACCTCAGTAAAAAGTTACAAAAAGTCTTTTGAAGCAGTTTTTCTCTAGCTTCTCAAATTCTTATTCAATGAGAATTTATTGAACATTAATGAAGTGCCAGGCAAAGAGTTGGATGCTTTTTGTTATTTCATTTTATTTTCATAACTCTGAAGTAGGAACCATTATTGCTTCTATCAATGAGGAAATGGAGGCTTTGAGAAATTAAGCACCTTCCCAAGCTCACCTAGGTGGCAGGTGGCAGGGTAGGGACTGGAGTACAGCTATTGTGTCATGAAGTTCAGTGGTCTTCTCATTGTACCACCAGGACACTTCAAGAGAGGTCTTTAAATGGCACATACTAATAAAAAATAATAATAGTTTTGGTTTCATCATTCGTCATCAAAGAGAAAGGATTGAGTTGCCTTCATTTTGTTTGCCCAACATTTTGTTTTCCTCTCTTTGTCTCTTTGAGGAAAACTTATCAATTGTGTAAGGCAGGTTCAAAACACACCAGATGGGGTTGTGCAAGGCCCCCTCAGAGTTGCTGCACTGCCCTGAAGGGTTGCAGAACAGAGGCCAGGAGAGGGAGGGTGGCAAGAAGGACATTTGGGGGCTTGAGGCCGTGGCTCCTTAGTGATTATTACAGAAGAACTGCAGTACCGTAACTCCTGTTCCAGCCTGTGCTGCTGTGCCCCAGCAGAATATCATTTCCGGGTATAAGTGACTCTAAAATAGAATGCACTGTTGCCCTGCATACACACCTTGAAAAGAGAGGGGGGAAACTTGTCTTAAAGGAAGACCCTTCACTTTACAACTGGGCATCTTGACCATAACATATAATTTGTTGAGAATTCACGCTGATTTTTCTTTACTGATTTCTAAGTCTTCCTGATCACTCTACAAATCCTTTTGAATCCTTATTCTTAGAACAGTTGCAAGATTAGCTGTGAAACAGAGAGGAATAACCTCACAATATGGTAAGTGTAAAAAAGAACCCTTATACCTATGTGTGCAAGACAGAAAACAAAAGGGGAATAAAGAGAAGTGGCACTGAGTAGAAAAGCCACAAGCAACATCCCTTGAAGATTCTCCTTTCCCCCACAGCATATTAACCAACTTCAGGCATTTGGTGCTGCTGTTAGATATAGCTTTACTAACAGAATAAAGTACTGATGTGAAAAAAATTGTGTGGGGCTAAGTAATGGAAGAGAAAGAACTCAAGCCTGGGAGATCAATCCAGCTTTTCCCCCAGTTGTAAGTGCATTTCCAGGGAAATCAGGAACACCATTTAAAATCTCTGCTCTCTTGGCATGCCTGGGTGGCTCAATCAGTTAAGTGTCCAACTTCAGCTCAGGTCATGATCTCGTGGTTGGTGGATTTGAGCCCTGCGTTGGGCTCTGTGCTGACAGCTCAGAGCCTGGAACCTGCTTCAGATTCTGTGTCTCCCTCTCCCTCTATCCCTCCCCCGCTCATGCTCTGACTCTCTCTCTCTCTCTCTCTCTCTCAAAAATAAAATAAACATTAGAAAAAAAAGTTAAAATCTCTGCTATCTCGAAGTTCCTGGACAGTACGGTGGCTATAAATTTGGAATGCTTAGAGAAAACTGTCCTGTCCTAAATGAAACCCATGTATAGATACCAACTTTTCTACATTGTCTAGCCAGACATTGGAAATTGGAATAAAAATAACAAGAGAGTAATGAAAGAAATAGTTCTCTAGATGTAGTAGACCATATTTTTGTCTACCTAACACCAATTCTCCCACTTCTAAGAAAACACTGAATTTTGTTTAAGTATGTACCTGACTCCCCACTCCAGAGGAAATCCTATTTAGTTAGCTAGCACTGTTCAACAGAAATACAAAGACCATACATGTAATTTTAAATTTTTTGGCAGTCATATATTTAAAAAAGTAAAAAGAAACAGGTAAAATTTAATATATATTTTAATTATATATTTTATTTGTCCAATATATATAAAATATTATATTGTAAATATATAATCAATGTAGAAATTATATATATGTATATATACATATACATATATATCTCACATATTTCATATTAAGTCTTTAAAATCCACATTGAGGAGGGCACCTTTTGGGATGAGCACTGGGTGTTGTATGGAAACCAATTTGACAATAAATTTCATACATTGAAAAAAATAAAATAAAATAAAATAAAATCCAGTATATCTTTTTACTCATAGCACATATCATCTAGGACCAGTCACATTTCAAGTGCTCAGTAGCCATATGTGGCTAGTGGCCACCATAGTAGTCACTGAAGCCAACCACATTCACTTGACAACTATAATTAGTCCGGGGGCTAAGATGGCCCATCCAAGCTGAGAGCAGAAACCTTGCCTGTAGGCAAGCTTTCTCTCTTTTCCTCTCCTACTGGACAAGAGTAGGGAGGATAAAGTAGGCTTAACACTGTCAACCTGCTTGGTACTACATGAGGAACCAGCTTTAGATGAAGCTGACACTGAATTTGGCAGAGAGAAGAGAAAGAAAGAACCTAGGGCTTTGGTGACATTATTGGGCTGCTGATCAAACTTGGAATTTGCTCTGACTCTGGACTTTCCATATAATGAGGCAATATTTGCCCTAATAGTTTAAGCTGGGTTGTGTTGCTTATAGCCAAAAGAGTCCTAACTATATTCAACTTGAAGCAGATAGGTGATCATTCTTTGGCCCATTAGTGTACCTCTCAAGGTTATAGAATACTAGAGGAGGAACTAACCCACAAGGAGTTGAAGACAAAAAATCCCATATGGAAAGCACCTGAATTCACTGCATTAAATATAATGTTTAAATGTACAACATAACAGCCATATGTATAAGTAAGAATCATCTGCAAAGCACGCATGTTCACTTTCTGTTCCAGAGTCAGGCGTCTGAATTCTGAGAGTGAACAAAGCCTAGGGGGAGAAAAAACAAAAAACCCATACCAGATTTACAAGAATAGTTATCTTTATAAAATCTATATGAACTACAAAGTTATGAAGATGAAGGAAAAGCTGTTCAATAAAACTAAAGCTAGCAGTTCTCAACGAGATACCTTTAGAAGTGTGGTTCTATTTTAAGTTTCCCGCATAGGGCTAATTAGAACATACATTTCAATTAGAATTTGATTGCACTTCAGGAAGTGAATTATTAAATGACCTAGCACATTTTGATGTTTTCAATTGCCAAAACTGCCAGCTTTGGAGGACAATGATTCTTTAATGATAATTTATTCTTTTCTTGTCCCCATTATTGCTAGATGGCTTGGGGCCCTAGATACTTATTGGGCTCCAGGGACCCAGTATGGGCATTTTCAGAGGAGGATACCAATTAGCTAGTTTGGTTTCACAAAAAAGCAAAGATCGCCCTGAGGGGAAAACTCTGCCTCAGAGGGAGCACCCTTGAACTTTAACTGTCTTTACTGCTAATCATTAGAAGTCCGCAAAGCATTTGGCCTCTCTGTTACCATGTCATTATCTCCACTCTTTAGTCTAAAAATGCAGACTTTCTCTTAGTATGAAGGCAAAAATAAGGATAGCAAATTTACCATATGCATAAAAGTGAGTGACCACTTTCTACTAGTTTTAATAGCACTTCTGCTTCCCAAAATTGCCATAGGTCACCTAACTTTGACTACCCTTAGGGACAAACATTTCAAGATTTTGTGTAAGGCCCCTAAAGGATATTTTCAGGAGAGCAGAATTACCTGGGGTTCTGTAAACATGAAAAACAGCAGCTTCAAGGTTACTGAATAATGTGTGGTTGCATATTTGACTCATATATAAACAAAAAGTCAATTGCCATCTAAATCACAATTTTATTGGTTTTTTTCATTTATTTAATTACTTCATTCAACAATTTTTTTAGAATCTATTAAGTGTCAGGCACTGTACTTGGCACCTAGGATCTTATCCTGAGTAAGACAGAAGAATTCCACCCATTCAGATGCTCACATTCTGGAGGTGCAAGATGGATGGGGCAGGTGGGGGAGGCCCATGGAGGATGGTGACTCAGCAGACCATTAATTCCCAGAAGTGCTACCTTTGTATACCTGTAGAGGCCACAGAAAGTGTGTTTACTGTCCTCAAGACTGCTATATTTTTCTCAACATCAGAGGTCTGTACATTTAACAGTTGTTTTGAATCTCTTAACACTTAACCAATTTTCCGGCAATATGGTGAATTCAGTGAGTTCGTATTGACTCACAGAAGATTAAGACACTTTTCCTTTGCTTTGAAGAAAGCAAGCATTTTTTTGATATTGCAAAAGTCGACACTTAGTCATAAAAGCATTCATAGTGTAGCATATCCTAGTCATGTGGAAGTTCAAACTTTAGAGCCGGATCACCTGGGTTTGATTGAAACCCAAGTTCTACTGAGTAACAAATGCGTAATACTGAAAAGTTCCTAAACTATTTGTTCCTCAGTTCCTTATGAGTAAAATGAAAACTACACAGGATATATATGTATGCATGTATGAATTTATATGTATATAACTTTATAAAGTTATTATGGGGATTAAATAAATTAATGTATTTAATATTACCTGGAATAGAGTGTTAAGTAGTACTACGTCCAATATGAATGGAATTGCATATTACTTGGTGATTAGTTTTGAAAATCAGTAAGTAAAGTTACATTTAAATATAATAAAAATTTTCTTGAAAATCCTTAGGAAGTTACCTTTTTGGAGAACCAGAGCCCACCTGTCAATATGTCTAGCGCTGTCATTTTTTCTACCAGTTTTGGAATAGATTGCTGTTTCTCTGATTGAACATCAAGTAGTGTAGCAGGTCTGCATACAGGGATTGTGTTATATCAAAAGTCCATGTTAAACATTCGCCTCATCTTAGAAGCACTTAGGAACTGATCTAGGCCAAAACAGACTCCTTCCTCATCCCGGGGTTGGTCAGTGAAAAGGCGGGCAAGAACTGTAACCCAATGTATTTGTTTCCTCCTCTTTCACCAACTTCTCCTTGTCTCTTTTTGCCAAGACAAGATAATTGAATTCACAGAAATTAAATGTGAAGCAATTACTCTTTACAAACATCTTGAGGTGCAAAGCTTGTTAATTAATATTTAGGAAAAAGTAAGGCAAGTTGTGTCACATAAGAGATAATAATGTTGTTCTTTTCAGATAAGTATTCTGTTATTATTTGCCATGAATATTATTTCAAATGATAGCAATATTAAAGTATTTTTATACTTTCTTGAGTGTGCCCAGAATTGGACTACACTTACTGCCTTCAAAGCTAACAATACCCTGATCCAAACCCACCACCATCTCTTGCCCAGAATATGGCAACAGCCTCCCAACTTGTATGACAGCCTCTGCCTTTGGCCTCAAGAGGAAACAGTAGCCAGAACTGTCTTACAGGGCCCTCTAGTTTAACACCCTGCAAGGAGTCCCACTTCATTCACAGAAAAAGCTAAATGTCTTTTTTTTTTTTTTTTTTTAAGATTTGTTGAGCTTTGTGTTATGTCCAGGAGATGGTTTATCTTGTTAAATATCCATGGGTATGTGAAAAAATTATTTGCTCTGCTACTATTGGATGGAGTATTCATATATAGAGCACTCTGTATATCCTGTGGGCTGGTTGTATTGTTCTGATCTTCTATGTTCTTGCTGAGTTCCTGTCTAGTAGTTCATTTGCTGAGAAGAGGTGTTGAGGTCCCAACTACAATTGTGGATTTGCCTGTTGCTCTTTTCGTTTCAGCTTTTGCTTCATGTTGTTTGGTCCATACACATTTAGGATGGTTATGTCTTCCTGCTAGATCGATTCCTTTTGAATTTAGAATATTTATATTTCAGATAAATTCAGATAAAGTATTCAGATTACTGTCATTTTGTTTCTACTACTGTATTATTTGTTCCCTGTTTGCTGTGGTATTTTTCAGTTAAGTAATTTCCATTTTGCTTGTTTTATGACCTCCATCTCTTTGCTGAAATTTTCTATTTTTTTCATTTGTTTTAAGATAATTTGTAATTATTTGTTGAATCATTTTATCTTAGTTGCTTTAAAATAATTGTCAGATAATTCCGACATCTGATTCATCTTGGTATTGGTGTCAGTTAACTGTCTTCTCATTCAAGTGTGATTTTCATGGTTCTTGGTAATTTTTGAACATGTTCTGAACATTTTGGCTATTATGTTAGGAGACTCCAGGTCCTATTTACATTTTTTAATTTTTGCAGGCAGTCATCCTGTTTAGGTTTAGTATCCAGGTTCCCATATACTTTCATGGACTATGGTTTCAATGGCAATCACAGCACTATTTTGGTCTGCTTTGTTTATCTTGTGACACTGGGGCTCCTACTGGTCCCTGCAAATGCTGCTTGAGAGGTCAAGGGAGGCTTGACCTCTGCTGGTCTTCCTGGCACCTCTAGGTAGGGAAGAGATCTTTGTCAGGTAGGACGAAGACAACTTCCTGGGCCAGGTGCTTGTTGTGTGGGATCTCTCTTGCTGGTGTCTCAAGTCCTACAGGGAAGGAGAGAACTCCTTTGACCAGAGGTATTTTTGTGGCATGATCCCTCTTGCTGACACCCCCAGGCAAGTGGTATCTCCAGGCAGGTGAAGGGAACTTTAGAGTCAAAACAAAACCTTCCAAAGCGGGGGCTACCTGTGACATGGTCCCTCTTATTGGTGCCCCAGGCTACCAGGTTTCTGTGGGTGAGAGCAAAGAGTCTCAGGTCTGGCAGGGAAGGAGAATGCCTGCCTTGGCCATTTAATCTCTGCAAGACTTCTGATGCATCCCTCTTGTCAGTTAGACCATGCATACCTGACTTTGCTTGTGAGACCTCTGTTTAATCCAGATTGGAGATGAGTCTACTTGGATGCTCTTGGTCACTAGATTGGGAGTCAGAAAATAGTAGACCTGGGCCACTTTCTTCTTTTGGGGGGAGGGTTGTAAGATACCTGTTTTGTTGCTCCTCCAGTCCCAAGATCCCACCCCAGTTTGCCTTCCTCTTCTCACCTTTTGGATTTCTTTGATTTTGTCTCTTGCATCACTTCTAAAGCTCAAAGTTGTACCTAGTGAAGAGGAGCTGGGAGAGGCCAGTCTATGGCATCTTGTCTGAACTGGAAATCCATAGTCTTTTTGGTGGCTTCTGGGCCATAGGTGATGTGTCCTCTTTGGTTTCTCTGCTCTCATCCCTCTGCTCTACCTCTTGTTCACTCTTGTCCAACTCCACTGTCTTCTTTTCTGTTCCTGAGCATATCAGACATGTTCCCACATAAGGGCCCTCTCATTAACTGTTGTCTCTTCTTAGAACTTTCTCTCGCCAGATATTTGCTTGGCTGTCTCCAGTTTTCCTCATATCTGCTCAAATGTCATCCTCTCAAAGGAATCTGTTTTATCCAATTGTCCACCACTCAGTTCTTTAGCATCTGAGAAATAAAAAGACAGAGCTCAATGGTTTTGCTTATTGTGGTAAGAGAGAGCTGTGCACCTCACATACTCTTTCCAAACAGAGCAGAGGGCTGACTGTCACATTAGTCTTATACAAAGTTTTGAGAAGCATGAAGTTCAGGGATTGGCAAGATGCATAGGCACAAATTTCATCAGGAGAAGTAAAGTTGCTCCATGAGACTGTTGTTGATTGGTGGGCTGGCACTCAGAGGTATGTTTGCTTTTATTTTTAAATGAGATCCTTCCTGATTGGCTGACTTTTAAAAAGCAAGGGATTGACACTATGGTTGGCTTGTAAAAAAGCATGTTCACAGAGGTGAGTTGTCCTGATTCACTGAAAATTGTCTTTTCAGGGGGCGCCTGGGTGGCTCAGTTGGTTAAGTGTCGACTTCAGCCCAGGTCGACATGTTCCTAGGTTCGAGCCCAGCACTGGGTTCTGTGCTGAGAGCTTCAGATACCGTGTCTCCCTCTCTCTCTGCCCCTTCCCTGCTCACGCTCTCTCTCTGTCTCTCAAAGGTAAATAAAATTTTTTTAAAAAATTTAAAAAAAGGAAAATTGTCTTTTTACCAGAGCTACAGAACAAAGCAGTCTTGTTCTAGCAGGGTGTACCTTTTATTCTCACCCCACACTCAATTACCCTTATCCTGCTTTACCTTTCCTCCCTATTGTATTTATCACCTTCTAATGTAATAAATATTTACTTATTATGTTTAGTGTTTGTCTGCCTTCCTTTGCTAGAAAGGAAGCTCCACAAGTTGGGAATTTTTGGTTGTTTGTTTCTTGGTATATCTTACTTTTCTAGAATACTGTCTGGCACATAGTGAGCACACAATAAACATTTGTTAGATTATAATTATTTTTTTTACAATTTAAAAAAAATTAGAGAAAGAGAGAGAGAGCACACATGAGAGAGGAGAGGGACAGCATGAGAGAGAGAGAGAGAGAAAGAGAGAGAGAGAGAGAGAGAGAGAGAGAGAGAGAGAGAGAGAGAACCTTAAGCAGGCTCCATGCTCGGCATAGAGCCCCATGTGGGGCTTGATCCCACAACCCTGGGATCATGAACTGAGCTGAAATCAAGAGTTGACCACTCAATTGACTGGGCCACCCAGGCACCCTAATTTTGTTGGGTTATTATTTTTTTTTTTAATTTTTTTTTTCAACGTTTATTTATTTTTGGGACAGAGAGAGACAGAGCATGAACGGGGGAGGGGCAGAGAGAGAGAGGGAGACACAGAGTCGGAAACAGGCTCCAGGCTCCGAACTCACAGACCGCGAGATCGTGACCTGGCTGAAGTCGGACGCTTAACCGACTGCGCCACCCAGGCGCCCCATTTTGTTGGGTTATTATTGAATATTTGGACAGTATCCCAAGCAAGCCTAGAAAAAGCCAGTTATATTTATTTTTGTACCTGTTCCTCCCTCCCTGGACAATCCTGCAAATATGTCTTTCACTGTGAGGTACAGCTGATATGATAAGAATATATTTCAGTTAGCATTTTTTTTTTTATTTTCCAGGGTATATACATTTTTTAATTTGAATCTCATTTGAAGGTACATCCAGAAATTGGGGGCCCTCTTCAAGAAAAAAGAATACAAAATAAGAAATACAAAACAGTGCTTGGAAAGAGCCCATGCAAACAGAGCTCTGATTCTTTAGCTACATTCATTCCAACTTTCATGGTGGGATACAAGACACCACTCCTTTTTCTTGCCATTATTGAAAGAATTTCAGACAGTAGCAAATAAGAGAAACACTGATGACTTCCTAGGATAAACTATGATGTCAATAATAAACCAGATTAAACTAAAAGGAAAAGCAAAAGCAAAAAAAAAACAACAACAACAAATAAGGTAGCTTGGTTCAGTGAACATAATACAAATTAAAGTGACTTACCTGAACCATTTAAGGTTAATTACAATGAAGCACAGTATAGCTTACGGGTGTCATTAGTTTGACAGATTAACTTTGGCTGTCATCAAAACTAGCCCTTGATTCTATGCTGAGACAAGGATTTTCTTCAACTTCTGGCATGCAACCCACACCTTCCAAATTTTTTGTTAAAATCAAAAGAAGGCTGGAACAGAATCACACTGTTTGAGGCAAATAGCAATCTGAGGGAAAAGAGAGCCTGAAGATACTATCGTAGCATCCATAACCTCAACTGAGTTTCCATTTTTCTCTTTCCAACACCCCATTGTCTATCCAAATAGTCATGTGGTACTTTGTTTAATTACTTGTTTGATGTAAGTCTTCCCAACTAGACTGTGAACTTCATAAGAGCAAGGGCCCTGTCCAATGCCTTCCTGCTTTCTCCTCAGCACTGACACAATTAATAATTGTGTGGATTCATTTTATGAATGAATAAATTAATTGAAGAAAACTTGGCTTTCTTTAGAATCCTTCACTTGGCAGAGCATCTCCCTATTCTTCTTTTCTGTATTTCCCTTATTTCTACATCAGTAATTCATTCTGATCCTTATAACCAGGGCTGGAAGACTTAAATCCCTTTCTGGGAAATTCCTTAGTAGCAGCTGCCTTAATCAGAACCAGTTTGACCACCAAGACATCTTGTCTGTATTTTGTCCTACCTATCCCCTTTGTTTTCTTTGTAATCGATTAATAATAAATGCAGAGCAAGAGAAATGAAAAAATATTAAAACACACTCTCCTTACATAATTTGAGCATTTGGCTAAGTGTAAAATATTTGATATTTTCATGGGGAAATCAGCAACTTGTGGTCTCTGATGTTGGTGCTTTTTTTTATTTGACACATTTTTCATAGTCATGTTACCAGTAACTTTAGAGGTCCCAGAGTAAGAAATATTTCTCCTCCCTGGGTTCAGTAATTCTGTCATCCAAAGGGCTGAGAGCTGTGTCACTTGCTTCTTCGTTATTTGGCTAGAGAGGAAGTTTTTATGAACTGTCCTTTTTATTTCCAGAATGTATATTTAATACTAAGAAACCTGCTTGTAATTGTGCCAACAGTTAAACTATTATTTCTTCTTTAAAGGGCCTATTTTGTTGCATGGGTCTTTTAAATGTAATTTCTTTAAAACTTGAGTTCAAAGGACCACCTCTCCTTTCACCAAATTGCAGACACTTTGCAATGGTGTGAATTCAAGGCCCATTCTATTCCCAGTAAATCTGGCCCAGCACAAGTGTCCTCTTCAACATCTCTTGTCCTTTGTTGTCATCCCTCTTCTTGGTATCTTTCTGATGCCCACCTTTGTATTTCTTGCCATGGACATTTCCTGTGATCATTCAAGCATATGTCTCCCCTCTGGGAGGAAGCTGATAAGAATTAATCATTCATAAATGTGATTATGGATGATAACAAACTCTTCTCAGTTAAGGTCTGCAGCTTAGCAGGATAGTTTTAAAACATTCCTACTTTGCATATACAGCATTTTAGTAACCACATGATTTCCCCCAAAACTCACAACAACCCTGTGAAGGAGAAGATGTGGCTAGAAATAACTATCCTGCTCTTGTAGATGGCAACACTATGGTTCTGAGAGGCTAAATGACTTGCTGATCGTTTCATAATAAGTAGAAGCCTGATCTGAGACTAGGCTGAGGCAACATGCTCTTGCATCTTTCCACCACCAGACTGCCAGCATTTGACATGATCAGTTGATAAAATTTAGCCAAAGTGGCCAGCCATTAGGAGGGAGTAGGGAGGGGCACATCATCCTCTCAGTGCTTCCTTAATAGCCTTTCCCTCATCCTTGGAATTCTCTTTTCTTTCTTTGACTCCACTTCCTCCTCTTTGCCTCCCTGATCATGTGTTGTAATTTCCTATGCATTTTCCTCTTCCATTATGTGCCCCTTGGCACCCCCATAGTTTTTGACCCTCATTGGGGGGCATTGGTTAAACATACAATTCCAGAGCCAGGACCTGGGATTCTGTAGGTTAAGTAAGTGCCCAGGCAAATCCTATGATTTGGCACATTTGAGAGACTGAATAATATGAGAAATATTTGTTAACTGACTAAGAGATTGATGTGGAGAAATTCAACTACTTAATTGATTGCTAATATGCACACTCAACCTCTACATGGGGTAGAGAAAGTTTAAGCAGAGAAAATTTGCACTGAAATACACCATCAGTTAAATATGAAAGAAACTCAAAGTAAATGTGAATTTAAATTTATTATACCGTTGACTTCTAATAACTTTTTTCTTTTTGAAAATAAGAACCATGGGGAATGGAAACATTAATATTCATAATACATATTTTTGGAATTTCTCATTTCTAATATTATTGAGGATCGTGTCCCACCTATCTTGGGAGTAAGGCAAACAAAGGCGGAGAGGGAGCCTCTCAGAATGGCAAAGGAGATCAATAGAAAAAATCAAGTGAAAGGAAACACTGAATGGCTCCTCAGTTTTTAATAAACTCTCATAATCAGAGTCTGAATCCCCTCTTGATTAATTGAGTGACCCAAAAGGAAGACTTAAAAAAGGCTTTCTTTCTTTTTTTTCCCTTTTTTAAAAAAACTGGCTCCTTAGACCTTGTGGTTAGCAAATAGGTCTTGCCAATTTTGATAAATTAGTTGCAAATGAATCAGAAACATGTGGACTGTATGTATTCATATTTAAATAGGGGAAAGGTGCTTGGAAAATACACTTGGTCCATGCCAAGGTCTCAATGTTTCAGAAACAGTCGGTGGTATTTTCAGAAAACAAAACATTTCTACTCTGTCAGCAATCTCACGTCAATGTATTTACACAATGCTTAGTTAGCCTTAAACCCAAATTAACAAAAAGGTTCATATTGCAAAATAGCTAACATTTCTACAAACTCATGAGCACCGACTTGGCTTGTCTCTACTATTCTGAGACAATCACACACTCTTTGATGTTCAGCTCTCTACTCCTTACATAGTACAATCCAGGAATAGCACAAAGGTAAACTCCTACCTATCCCCACATCTCCCCATGAGGCAGTGGGTCTTTAATAAATGCAAATAGTATACATGGAATTCTGCATGTATTCTTCGATGCATATTCTTGAAAGAATAATTAGGAACACACAAAGTTAATATAATGCTAAAATACAGTATGCAGCAATTAAATCATAATTGTCATTGTATAGCTATGGTGACGTTATATAAAGAAGAATAGCACTTTATCTGGTGAATATCAGACTCAGTTTTCCCATTTTTAATTTGTTATGTTCTTTTTATATCCCACCTAAATAATCGAGTATTAATATTGGAGTGGTTTTTTTTCCTGCATTATCAGTGATTTTACCTATATAACATGTGCAGTTTTAAAAATTGGCAAAATTGATGTCAAAATAAGCTAGTAATCCTAAATATTTAATTATGTGATACAAACACTCAGGAGCTTCAGCTATTTATGTTAGGAAAAAAAGTCCAATTATATAGAGAGATTCAGTTTTAAATGACCATAGACATTAAAAATTTCAAGCAGCCAAAACTACCCTTAAATACCCTCATTAGGCCATTGAGGGCAGGGTGCATTTGGCTGCAAACCATTGCTATACAGCAACTGTTCAGCACACTAGTTTGTGAACTGCTGAACTAGACTCAAGGAAGGAAGAAAGGAGAATTATTGTGCAAAGATTCCAACACACAGATCCATCTGCCTTGAAAATACCTATGAAGTCTCCATGGACCAAAAGGGGAATTGGTAGAATATTCTAAAGTGCTCCTCCTTCCTGAAGACATTCTTTCCTTGACTCACTTTTAACCTTTGGCTTTTATAACCTTAACACCTATTAACAGACATGTTTGGGATGAGCTCTGAGGCGATAATGAGGTTTCATCTTAGAGACGGTCAGTTTCTAACGACAGACTTCAGGTACCTGCATTTATATGAGACTGCACTGATCTAATTAACTTGATGGAGAAAGTCAACTCAAGGATTGTAAATATTTTTGGTTTTGTGTTACCACCTATAGTGAGAAAGTCTACAGAAATAAAAAAAATATTGTCAGTGGGGTTATAATCATTTTAAACAAACAAACAAAAAGAAAATTCGTCCCGGAAACTAAAGTCATGTTAGAAACAGGAGTGCAAGAAGAAGCCAGTCAGATCACCACTAAGAAGAGCACTTCTCCAGCTTTCACGTGTGCACAAACTATCTGGAGATCCTGCTCAAAAGCCGACTAGAGCCTGAGATCCACACGTTTGACAAACAACCACAGATGCCCGTGTTGCTGGTCCCCACACCACACTGGGTAGCAGGGCTGTAAATCACCCTCTCAGAGCCAACAGCCAGAGATTCCTAGAGCACACTATACTGCACGTGAAGATTAACTACCAACCAAAAAACCACAGAACAAAATAAGAACAATGAATTGACCTATTATTGTAATATACCGTAAGCAGCCCTTACTCTTCATCTTTTCAGACAAGTATGTTTCTATTCACATCCTCAAATCCGACACTCCACAGAAACCATATGGAGGGTGGTCGTCAGATATGGAGGCCACTATGATGTAGACAGATTATGGAGCACATGCAGGGTGGTATTTTTGTGTAGGTGACGCTAATAGACAAAGAAGACAATGAGGCCACCTTGTGAGCATGGGAAGTTTATAAGCTGTTTACATGAAGAAGGGACTCCTTCACCTATTGAGTTGCTATTATTGTTTAATTTTAAGCTTCCCTTTTAAGTTTCATGTAGTTGTTACATGATTATGGACAAGAATGAAGTGAAATCATAACAAAACAAATAAAACCCCTGTATTTTGGTAAATTTGGTAAGACAGCCACTCAATATTATAAAAAGAACAAAACAATCCCATAATCTTTAAACTTGTTATCAGAATTCAGTGGTTGCATTGACTTGAATTTACTAACCAGTTCAGGCAGAAAAGTTCATCCTTCTCAAAGTCCTAATACCCATCTTTTTAGGAGTTTTTCAAATTAGTGAGTCACAAACCCCAAGCAAATAACTTGACAGAAATTATCAAAAAGATTTCGCTGATTTAATTTTTCTGGAAGTAGGATTTTGAAGCTATTTTAAGAAAGTCTAGGGGCGCCTGGGTGGCGCAGTCGGTTAAGCGTCCGACTTCAGCCAGGTCACGATCTCGCGGTCCCGGAGTTCGAGCCCCGCGTCAGGCTCTGGGGCTGATGGCTCAGAGTCTGGAGCCTGTTTCTGATTCTGTGTCTCCCTCTCTCTCTGCCCCTCCCCCGTTCATGCTCTGTCTCTCTCTGTCCCAAAAATAAATAAACATTTTAAAAAAAATAAAAATAAAAATAAAAAAAAGAAAGTCTATAAAATTGGAGATAACTCAATAGATCTGAAAATGACAAAAAAGACTCTCAAGAAACAAAAGAAATAATACAAAAAGAAAAGAAGGATTTATGTAGAACAGATATTAAAGGTGTAGTGTCAAAAAAATTCTGGGTAAGAAAATCTGTTCTGACAACTTGCAATGTTAGATTAGAAAAATTTTGGAATATTACCAAGTTCCATGAAAAACATGGAAAATAATTTCAAAGGAAAGGGAGGGGACAAAAACCCCAACAATTCATCCTCCTCTCTAGTGAAGAATATTAGCGTATTAACAGACCAAAAGTTTCTGGAGAGTTGCCATCTGTTCTATGGAAGAAGAAATGACATATAGCAATATGTGTAATTATAACAGGTACCAGTTCAACTAATGTTTATTGCCAGTGTCAGGTGGTTTGAAATACCCAAGAAGTATCAGCACAAACTAATGTCTTGCAATCACTTTTTACTTTTGTGTGAAAAGGAATGGTAAATTGTTTTTGTAACATCTCCATAATAAACCTTATTTTCACCCCCTTTTCACCGTGCCTTCTATAAAAGGAAGTAAAAAAATGAAACGCAATGGCTTCCATGACTGCTTACTTGGATGGTTCACAGCCTTAAACTTAAGCAACAACAATCAGTTTATTTAAAAAAGCATCTGAACTCAACACAAGGAAAGACTTAGCTCTGTTTAAATAGATTAAATATGTACCTTCAGACATGGGTGACCTGCCATCTTCCTCCACTCCTCCCCTGTAGTCTCTGGAGAATTAGCGTCCTGACAGAAGTACACTGGAACTCTGTGGGGGCAGAAAAAAGTTTGAGAACTACTTGACACAGGCTTACTTCCTATTTCTTTATTTCTTCTTTTCTAACCTCATTGCAGAATGGACAATTACTTATACCTTTAAGTTCACTTCATGAAACATAATAATCATTGTTGCAAGCAATGTATCTTCTTTCCTCTTTCCTCTCTTCCTTCTTTCTCCACTCCCCTTTATCGTCTTTCCTGTTAGTCATTTCTTTCCATCCCATAGTCAATCTCTCTAATGCTTTTATTGTGACTCTTTTGTTGGCAGTTTTCTTGCAAGATGAGTATTGTTGTTTTGTGTGCCTGTATATAAATTTGTGTATGTTTTGCCTTTTGCCCGTAAGCACCATAGCCTTAAGATATATTAATATTGCTATGCATATATTGGATCCACCCCTGCTAACAGTTACATCCCTGATGTGTATATACCACATTGTCACAGTGCTAGATACCCAGGCTGCTTGGTCTCTCTGCCACCGTATATAATGCTGCAATGGACATCCTTGTACATATCCTCTTGGGTCTGTGTGATAAATTCTTTGAAACATGTATCAACAATGGAATAGCTGGAGGTTTCCAGTCTAAGAGAGTGTCTTCTCCACATCATCCAAGACCACTCCAACTATATTTGCAAGTCAAGGTTTTAGTTCTATAGCTTTAAAGAAGATAATGGTCTAGCTTGATTGGAACATAGATATTTAGGAATTTATTTATTTATTCTTCTTTTGCTCATTCAGTAGTTTATTGAATACTAAATATGCGTATTTGATGGTATAAAGATAAATATCTATCCTTCATTTTACATATGTGTGTGTGTGTGTGTGTATGCCATTTTTACAGATGGGTAAAATATGGCTTGAGGTCATGTGATTATTAAGTGACAAGAGTTAGAATTTGGAAAAAGTCAAATTCCAAATCCCCTCAAGAGAATAAAAGAAAGAGGATACTGTCTTTATAGGAAAAACATCACCTTGCTCTCTTGAGAGTGGGAAATGAGGGAAAATAGATGTTCTTCCTCAGAAAATTCACACATACAGTTCTTGATTTGTTAGTGGAAACTTGCACCTTGGTAAGATGTGTCTTTAACCCAAGAGTTTTGATATAGTGCTTTTGTGTTCCAGAGAGGAGAGTGGATGCTCTGAGGCTCAGGCCAGTATTCTCACTGGAAGCTGAGCAGGGAGGATCTGGCAGCACAAGATTCTAAGAGAGAAAGACTCTGTTCTAGGGGTCATCTTTCCCTTTCCTGAGTACTTTTTAAAATATAAGTTCCAGTAGAAGGTGCACAGTACGTAGAGCAGCAGCATGAGAATGAAGTGCCACAGTATTCCCTTAGCCATGGTTTAAATTATCCATGCACAACTGTGGTTCTGAAACACATGATCCTCCTTCTAACATGTTCTCAGAAGGTCAATAATAGCCTAACGCTACATCATGATGCCTACGTCATTAACCTTACTTCATCTCATCACCATTCAGGCATTTTATCATCTCCCATCATCACAAGAAGAAGGGTGAGTACAGCACAATAAGTTGTTTTTAAGTTTATTTATTTTGAGAGAAACAGAGCAGGCAGGGGAGAGGCATCTCGAGAGAGCAGGAGAGACAGAATTCCTAGCAGGTTCCACACTGTTATCCCAGAGCCTGACACAGCGCTCAATCTCACAAACCATGAAATCATGACCCGAGCCAAAATCAACAGTCAGATGCTTAACCGACTGAGCCACACAGGTGTCCCCAGTACAATAAGTTATTTT
The DNA here is from genome assembly GCF_016509475.1 of Prionailurus bengalensis. Lineage (NCBI taxonomy): Eukaryota > Metazoa > Chordata > Mammalia > Carnivora > Felidae > Prionailurus > Prionailurus bengalensis. The sequence goes on along the minus strand of NC_057343.1, from coordinate 146,963,352 downwards.
GAGACTGAGAGACCATATTCACATCACTTTTATTACAGTATATTGATATAATTGTTCTATTTTATCATTAGTTTTTGTTGTTCATCTCTTATTGTGTCTAATTTATAAATTAAACTTTATCATGTAGGTATAGGAAAAAACAGAGTATATATAAGCTTCAGTACTATCTGTGGTTTGCAGCCATTCACTAGGAGCCTTAGAACAAATCCCCCCAGGCTAGGTGGGGACTATTGTTGCCTAAATGAATCTCAAAAAAACATAGGGAACACCTGCCGGGGTGGGGAGGGTTAAAGGAGTAGTGATCATTTCCAGTTTAAAAACTCCAAAATCAGAGGTTCTTAACTTTTTCGAGTTTGATATCTTAAAAACATAAAAAGCATTTCAGTGATGTATTGTAACAATGGCTGTCCGTTTAATATTAGTTTTGAGTGAAATACATAATAGCAAAAGCTACAATGAATTTAGTAATACTTCAATTTGTGCCTAACATTTTACAAATAACAGTGATATAGTTTTAGTTTATTAATTTATCTTTAATCTTACTACTTTACTTTTGGTGGTTGTATCAGAAAAGCTCCAGGGTGACTTGAATAGTAACAGTGGGGTACCCTTGGCTTCCTTTTTGGTGTTTCAATATAAAAAGAACCTACTTCTCTGCTCACTGCAGCCTGCTTAATCAAAGACTCTGATGTGTCTAATGCCTCACCAGGATGGTGGCTGGTGGCTGTGGCTCAGGAGCAGACCCCCAGCTGTTTCCTTTGCCCCACTGACTGCCAGGCTGCTTCCTGTGACTTCCACAGCCAGGTCACACAGGTAATCATGCTGCTAGAGGCTTGAGGAGATTGTGAGTTATCTGGGGATGCCAACAGTGTGGCCATGAGTGGGAGACTGGACTTCCCAAGACAGGCTTGCTCACCAGTGACTCAGACCTGCCTTGGGGAGATCGAGGTAGTGGGGGATGGCTCCCCAAGAGTACTTAGCACTTCTGTAGGAATTTATTCCCGGACGTGGAGCCCAGGATGTAACACGACTACTCATGGACGGCCCAGAGCAAATAGCTGGAGGGGACAGCTGCCACGCTCTTGCTTCTGGGCTGATTGATGGAAATTTTGGCTTATGATTGTACATGGCAGGGACTAAGGGGTGCTGGACCACCCAGTCCATCTGCAAAGGAAGTCTCTTTGCTGGAGGCTGTTTTACCACCAACAAATGTGCATGCGCTCAGGGTGTATATTTATTATACTATGTGTTATTCATTGCCTTTACAGACTAAAGCCTATGGTTAATGCTTGATGAACATTTAGATTCCCAAACCCTTATAATTATTTACTCTCTCCACCCATCAACAAGAGAACATGTCTTGGAAACCACTATTCTAAATGCCCCAAATCAGTGTCCCTAGTTGAGTACTTAACATACCACCTTGTACTGATATTTTTAGGTTATGTATTTTTTGGTTAGTATGTTAGTATCCCTCATCTCGTACATGTGGATTGTAAACTCTCTGAAAAGAGAAATCATATATTACATTTTCATACCCAGGGTGTTCAGTGGCAAGAACACAGCTTTGCAGAGAGCCATGCTAAATAGAGGGGGAAAAAATTAGTAAGCACCCACTCAGTGCCAGGAATTGTGGCAAATGCTTCACATTTACAGAGGACACTTAAGTTAACTTTACAACTTGCATTGTAAACCCTTCCTTTGTGCAGCAACAAAGGAATGGTTTTTAAACAGTGTAATCCCATCACCTAATCTCATTCCCTTGTCTTGGAAGGATTCTGGAGCACAGGTTTAAGCTAATCAGAGCATTGCACTCACCCAAAGGGTCATTAGATTAAGGCTAGGCATAAGACATAAAGTGGACCATCAGATTGAAAGGAAGGTGTTTTTGTTTTTGTTTTTCCATTTTGGGGGAAGGAAGCAAAGCTGTGCACAGCCAATTAATGTAAGGATCTAGATCCTTGAAGTCATTGAGCCATTAAACCAATCAATCAGACCTGAACTACTCTGTGGCAGATTCCCATATCTGTCATCTACCTTTCTTGACCTGCTCTCTGCTCTGAAAGGCTGATTTGTATGAATGTGTGTAAGTGGCCGCTCTTCCCTCTGGCTTCCAGTTGGCTCTAACTAATGGGGGAACATCAGCAGGACACGGAAAGGAGGGAGAAGAGTAAGGTCAGCATATTTATTCTGAGACAACGTCCTGTCCTGGAATACCTTCTTTTCTGAGACAGTACATCCCTTTACTATCTAAACCAGCTTGAGTTTGTTTTCAGTTCCAGTGAAAAGTGTCCTGCTGAGATATATATATATTATCATATATAATATATATATATTATCCCATATAGGTAGCCTTAGAAAAAGCTCAAGGAGTATTATTTCCATTTTACTTCAATGGAACGAGGGCCCAGAGAGATTGCCTATCTTGGACAAGATGTTGAAGGAAGCCTGATTTTTTTAAGTTTAGAAACTGATTTACATTTACTAAACACTCTATTTTAGAATTATTGATTTCACTTTTTAAAATTTAGTAAATGTCTTTCAAATACTTTCTTAGCCAAAGATCATGATCATAAAATAGTCTCATTTAACCTTTTATATAGGTTTCATTTGGTGCTGGATGCCATATATATTCTCCTTTATCATTTAATCGCCCCTAATCTGTGAAGATTCTAAAAGAGAATAGAATATATAGAGAAATCATAATTTGCCTCCTATTAAAGAACACCTTGGGATACATCCTAAAAGCTTTAAAAAAAAAAACAGCTATTTTTTTAGAAATCATTTGAAACTTACAATGGAGCTGCATGAATAGTACAAAATATATCCTTATATGCTTTACCAAGATTCCCCTATGGGTCATATTTGCCCCAGTTACTTTTCCTTTCTCTTTTCCTCCCTCCCACCAACCCCCCTCTGTGTATGTGTATATATGCCCCATATCTGTATATATATCTTTTAACTTCTAAATACTTTCGTGCATATCTCCTGAGAACAAGGACATTCTCTTATGTAACCACAATGCAGTTATCAACTTCAAGGCATTTAACATTGAATACTTCAATCTCTAATATTTCAATTTTTCCAATTAACCCAATAATGATCTTTATAGCATTTCCCCCTCCATACAGGATCCAGTCTAAGATCACATGTTGTATTTGGTTTTCGTGTCCAATTAAAATTTTTTTTAATGTTTATTTATTTTTGAGAGAGAGAGAGAGAGTGCGCACAAGCACTGGAGGGACAGAGAGAGAGGGAGACACAGAATAGGAACCAGGCTCCAGGCTCCGAGCTGTCAGCACACAGCCAACATGAGGCTTGAACCCATGAACCTCGAGATCATTACCTGAGCCGAAGTCGGACGCTCAACCGACCAGCCACCCAGGCACTCCTTCATGTCTCTTTAATTTATTTGAGTTTGGAAAAGTGCCTCAGCCTTTTATTGACTTTAACCACAATTCCATTTTGGAGCTTCCTGCCTCATTCCTCCCTTTTAAATATAATGCTCCTTTTTTTTTTTTTCCTGCTGTTTCCCCATGATTGGATTCAGTTTATGCGTATCCTGTCAGAGGACTACCTGGGTGAGGTTGTGTGCTCCTCAGGATATTGCACCCAGAGGCACCCACAGACCATCCGCCTTTCCTTGATCACTTTAATTGTGACCACCTGGTCAATGTGTTGTCTGATTTTTCCACTATCTAGGACAGAGGCCTGATTTTTAAAATCAGGATTTGTCAGACTGCAGTGCTCTGCTACTGGCTGCTTCCGGATGACTTTGATTCATCTGCCCTTGTTGAGAACCTTAAAAGAACCATTATTTGCTGACTCTAATTGAAGTGAGTTTTCTTTCTCTTAAGACCAAAGTCTGGGCAAGGGAGGTTACAATCAAAGGATTTCTACAGCTTCTGAATTGTTTTCAAATCCTAACAATTGGCCTCTGGCTATTCAATTAAATAACTGTTAAGGGAAAACAATCGATTTTCCAAACCTCTTTTCTTGCAGGCCCACGTTGCTTTTAAGGTATCTTACTTTCTCTGTAAAAGAAGTGTCTGCTCTGTCTGTTCAGATGTAGGGTGATTTGTTTCTGAGCAGCAGGTAAATTACTTTGTTCCCAGAAGCAGCTTTGGGAGGAGGGAGCTCAGGGTGGGAAGGTCCTCAGAGGGGTTTATGCAATGGTTGGTCCTCTTCCGCATTGCTGGGGTCCCGGGCGCCTTGACAATTTGGTTCTAGTCAACCCCGAAAGTGCTAAAGGTCACATCTCCAATATTTCTCACCTAATCTTTCTTGACCGATTTTCCCTGTTCCAGAAGGTAGTTGGGAAGACACTAAACTTTGGGCAGGCTTTGCAGGTGGGTCTCTGGGCTCATGTGAAATCTGAATGTAATAGCTTTAAGTAAGCAACTGATCTTAAAACCAGTACAATTGGTTGTTGAGTCAAAATGCATCCCAGACCTCAAAGACTTTGAGAGAATGTGAAACCAAACTCCTTACCTGTAATTACATTCTGTTGATTTGTCTAAAGTAATTCCCTTTTGTCACTTTAGGCTGCACAAAGCCCTCAAGAGACAATGGCAGGCGTTGTTGGCGTGCACAGTGCTGGTGTAACAGCCAGCAAAGAAAAGAAAACTTGTGGTCTGTGCATTTCACTGCAGGATACAAATCATGCAGCAGAATCTGGCGACTATTATGAGGCTGAAATAAGCACATATAGTCACAGAACAAAGCAACCAAATTATGTATTTAACATAATAATAATTATAAAAGCTTCCTAGGCATCATTTTGAACTATCTGCTGCCATGAGTCCTGAGGGCTTCCTTCCACTATGGGGAACACTAAAAAATGAATAGTGACAGGAAGCTGGGGTGGAGAGCGGGCTCAGCCATTAGTTTCCTTTTGTGTGTGAGCAATTGTTTTAAAGTTCATTGCAATGCTCAGGGTATCATTGTTTCCACAAATTACCCCTTGGATGGTTTACTATGAGTGCCAGCTTCTCTGGGGTACCTTCTGGATTTTACAAGTGGTTCCATCACACAATGATTATTATTCTTCAAGAAATTATCCAGAGTGGCTTGTTACATGACAGACATGTGGTTTGAATTTTGTTATAAACACAGAACAAAGGGTCTGAGAGTGTTTCTTTTCATTATCTGAGCTGTGTGTCTCTGAGGAAACATGAGACAGTTCATTATTCAAATGAGAATATTTTTTTGCCTTTCATTTTCGCTTTTATTTCTGTATATCCATGACATTTCAGCAAGCAAGCTGCCTCCTCTAGAAGCACCATCTGCTTTTCTTTTCAACTGTGACACCATCTGAGAGAATACCTTCTCACTCGTAGAAATACATGTGGGATGAGGGGAGTGGTGTTGTTAATTATATATACACATATAGGTGTGTGTGTATATGTGTGTGTGTACTTTTTTGTTAGTTTTAATACCAGAGCATAGATATATCATTATGAAATTTGATGTCAGTAAGATAGCTAAATAAAAATTTCCAACCTAACTTTCTCTCAGGTCTCAAATCCCTTCTTAGTGCAATGGGATATAAATTCCATGAGCGTGGGACTTCTGTATGTGTTCACTGGTATATGCTGAAATCTAGAAGAGTGTTTGGTATATAGTAGGTGCTAAATAGTTGTTGAATGAAGAAGTGTGAATAACAGGGTTCTTCCTGAGTACTTTTTGTGTGTTCAGCATGTACCAGTCAGAAATTACTCTTGCTGGCTGTGGATGTTCATGCCCTCCATCCCCATAGTGGCTGTGATCCTCTTTTGCCCTGCATTAAAATACACACTGTGATAGATGATGGTCTTGGATGGGGATGCTTTCTCCGACCTGCATCTGCCTGTGCTGCCAACTCTCTAGAATCACACAGGAGTGTCAGGTCTTCCCATAGGAGTGTCCAGCCTGGGCCCTAGCCTTGGGACTTTTGCTTCATTAATACACAGATCACAGAAGCAATCAGACCTTATTATCTATTGAGACGACTCCTGTTAAACTGCTACCATAACTCAGGAAATCTGTGAAAAATACCTTCCTAGGTACAGCTTTGAATAGTGCGGTATAACTGGCCATGAAACAGCAGCTGTTGGACTGCCCTGATGTCCTGCAATTGGAACTGCATTATCTCATTTCAGCAGAGGTTTCAGAAAGAGGCAGGGAGCAAGATCGGCTGGTCTTCAGGTTTCCATGGCGGAAAGGATTCATGTCCACACCTTGGGCCTTTACAGCCCATTCATAGAAAATCTGATAGCAGCAGGCGCTTTCATTGGTCTTGACAGACATGTATAGAAGGGAGAGACTGAAGTCATCCATGATATCATTAATACTTAATAGCTAACTGACGTGAGAGGCAGAAACATGTGATACTATTTTTTTTAGGAGCCGCTCTAATGAGAAATTTTCAGTGATTTCCCATTCCCAATAGAATGGAAACCAAAATTATAAGCAAGGTGTGTAAAAATCTCAGCTAAATGTACCTTCTTAGATGTAGTCTCCTTGCCCACCTGTGGCCACCCTATACTGGAAGTGAGCTGGAGGACAGTCACCATCCAGTAGGCACCCCTACTGTGGTAACCATGCCATGTTGCCTTGAATGGAATGCCCTCACCTCTGGTGGTTGAAGGTCTAGTAAAGGGGCTGATGACTTCCTCTGTAAACATATTCAATTGAGGTACTCAAGGTACAACTAAGGGGAATTTTGCAGCAAGGAGTTGGAGAAAGAGCTTGGAGCTCCAGAGAGAGGTCTGGCTGGAGACTCAGCCTGGGGAGGTTTCAGCTCTTGATTGTATGTGAAAGTATAGGGTGAATGAGATCATGTAAGATGAGTGTGTAGAGTAAGAAGAGACGAGGACATAGGTTTTATGGGAAAAGTGAAGAAACTGGTACCCATGAAAAAAATTATGAGTCAGTGATCCGAATTAGAGGAAAACAAAGGAAAGTGGTATGATGAATAATTAAGCTAATATTTACTGAATGCCAGCTATGTGAGACAGCTTTTTTTAACCTCTGGGTGTCAGTTAATTCAACTAATACAACAACCGTATAAAGTAAGTTTTATTATCTCAATTTTAATATGAGGCACAGAGAGGCCAAGTAGCTTGTCTAAGAGTACCAGCTGGCAGGTAGTGAGGATTAAGATTAGACTCATCTGATTCCAAACTTGGTATCCTATCTCTTCTATAATATCTCTCCAATGTAAAAAGAAAACAAACAAACAAACAAAAAAACAAGGCAATCAGGATGTAGAGAGTGGCTCAAATTTTCACAATGCCACATGCTCCAGAGAAGTCACTTAAGATATGAATGGGATCAACGTGGCTTTCCATCGGATCTGACAACTAGGATGATACGATGGTTTTAGCATGGGTCACTCTAGTGGACTTGGGGCAGGTGAAGTTTGAAACAAATGAGCTCCAGGGTGTCACCTATATTTCATCTATTTCTTTGCCACAGGGTCTAGTTGTAGGGCGCTTAAATAGATATTCAAAAGATAGTCATTCTCTGAATATTTCCAAAGGTAAACTTGAACATAACTTCAACTCTCCATAGTACTTTCAATTCTCTATTTCACTGTAGTTGTATAGAAACAGCCCACAACGAAGATACAAAACTGTATACCTTGAGTAACAAGCAGGACTGGTAGAGTTTTGGTTTGTGTATGCGGGAGATAGTGGGAGAGGCAAGCTCTACAGCTTTTAAAAATGAAGAAACTGAGGCATGGAGAGATGAAGTAACTTGCTATGTCGAGGAGGGAGCAATTGCCTAGTGATTACCTCCAGGAGATCTGAAAGGCTTTCAGCCTTACCAAAACTAAAAATTCAGTTTGGGGCACCTGGGTGGCTCAGTCGGTTAAGCGTCCGACTTCAGCTCAGGTCATGATCTCACAGCTTGTGAGTTGGAGCCCCGCATCTGGCTCTGTGCTGACAGCTCGGAGCCTGGAGCCTGCTTCTGATTCTGTGTCTCCTCCTCTCTCTGCCTCTCCCCTGCTCATGCTCTCTCTCTCTCTGTCTCTCAATAATAAATAAATGTTTAAAAAAATTACTTTGCCATTTAATGCTAATTAAATTCCATTCCTGTCTTGTCAATTGTGGTGGGAAAGAAAGGGCTTCTAGGATGAGTATGAAAGATCTTTAGGAATCTCCCCTCCTGGGTTCTCTTAGGCTCAGGAAATTAAGGAGCCAATGCTTTCTGCAATCATCTCTGCCCCAGTCCCAAATCATGAAGGAACCTCCTGCCCTCTTCAGCAGCTACCACAAAGACTGACCTGAAATATGACTGTCCCTTCTCTAGTGTTCAGACCAATTGAATTTTTTTTTTTAATTTTTGGGGGAAAGAGAGAGAAGAGAGAGGGAACATGAGGAAGGAACAAAAATAGAGGGAGACACAGAATCTGAAGCAGGCTCCAGGCTCCAGGCTCTGAGCTGTCAGCACAGAGCCCAAGGTGGGGCTCGAACCCACGAATGTGCGATCGTCATCTGAGTTGAAGTTGGTCTGTTAACCAACTGAGCCACCGAGGTATCCCCAGACCAATTTAAATGAAAGATTTCCTTACCTCAGATTTCCTCAGGAATTTATGCTGGGCAATAGCACGATATTCTTCTCATTACAGTGCAAATGTAAAAGTCACCAACTAATTGCAACTAGTTATGATTTTATTTCATGTGTTTAAGAATATATAGAACTCACTGGATGATAATAGTTTGTTTTTATAGTCATACAGTTCAATTGCCCTCTACTAATTTTAAACAATATCTGGGTGTTAGAAAAACATTCAAAAGAGCAAAATTCAAAAGGAAACCACATCAAAACCCTTCACTAGAAAAACCTACCCATTTTTAAAAAATTAGTCCAAAGTTGAATTCTCACCTGGTTCAAACAGAATTCACCTTTTCCTTTGTAGGGTTTTAGAATGGAGTAGGCAGAGAAACAAAGGGAAAGCAGTAACATGTGTAAGTGATCACCAAAACACCAGCTCATTTCCAACTAAAAAGACATGCTTTGTACACGGGTCACAGAACACATTAAACTAAACAAAAGTGCTGAGGAAAGTCACAGCTTATGGGGGAAAAAACCCAGGAGAGATTTTTTTGCAGGTAGATGGATAAGAAAGGGTAAGTTTCATTCTTGTGGACTGCAGCCTAGGCTGTCTGAAATAACCAGTTAATAACGTTAATAATAAATCACAAGATAACTCTAGAAACAACTATAGGGGGACCATGCCAAAGGGACTAAATAAGAGAAGGGACTTTCCAGAGTTAGTAAAAAAACTACCTAATAGAGTGGGAGTGGATTCTTTCCAATGGAGGGAAATTCCTCTGCAAGGGTTTTCTTTTGTGGCTATGTTTTCTAGCATTGAAAATAGTTCCTTCTGGAGAGAATGCAGCCAGTTCACTATTGAATTTGCATTCAAAGGTGAGATGAACAGCTGGGGAAAAAAAGCATTTTACAGTAAGGCCACATAAGAACGTGCAGGAAGGAGTCTGGCCCAGTGAATTCGAGTTTTTCATCCATATTTTCACGCATGAGTGCAGTACGTCCCATTAAGCACACCTTTATGGGCCATTTGCCCCAGTGATGCAGCCAGAGTTGCTCAAAATCGATGATTCTTATATTGGCTTCAACTGAATGTTTGTGAGAATTTTTCACTGCCTTTCATTTTTATCAGCATGCCAACCCATAAGTAATCTACAACAACCCACAAATGACCCAGGGCACAAACCTGTCCAAAATTATCTCTGTCCTTTCTTCCATCTAAAAATCAAGAGTTCTGGCAAGGAACACATATTTGATTCAGTGATGTGTTAAGTCCCCCATTGCTTTATGCTTCACAGTCTCTGTAACCTCTAGCACAGCAAAACCTACATGGTATAGAAGAGAAGGAAGAGTGCAATGATGTCATAATCAGTCTTGGTCAACTGGAGAGGAAGGAACAGAAAAAATTATCAAAAATATAAACATGGGGCTCTTACTCTGAGTGACATACTATGTTACATGTGGTGGGTAATACACCTAAGAAGCTTAGGATAAAGTTCTCGTCCCTGGGAATCTCTCAATCTAAGGTATTATCTGGAGAGAGAGATACAGAGTCATTACTTGAAGCCTGTATTTTGAATAAGTATGTAATAAAAAGCCAAGGACTCCATGCTAAGAATCCTAAATTAAGTAGTATCATCTCCCAGCTACACTCAGCTTGTGTGGGACAAAATTTACTAGAACAAATGAGAACATCCCTAAATCTGGAAGAAAAAAAAAATGATGCTTTACCTGTATGAACCCATTTAATCTTCACAACAACCTTATAAGCTACTATTACTGCTATTTCCATTTTACAGACTGGTAAACTGAGGCAGCAAGGTTAAATAATGTGACCAAAGTCATACAACTAATATGCAGCAGAGATGGGATTATCCTACAGTGTATCTGAGCATACCCAGGCCCCAAATGAGTTATAAACAGTTCAGCAGTGAAGATGAACCAGGGATTGGTATTAGAACTCATTGTAGAGCCTGCCAATGTTATTCAAATAAATGCATCTGTCATACTCACATACATAAAGGAAGGTTCTTGTGCTTCCTGAATAAGGTGGCCAGATAATTTGTACAGATACATCTCTAGAGATAAATGAACAATTAGGGTTCCAAAAGATCTTTTCCCTTTTATTCTTACATGTAAAGTACCATTAGATAAATGAGTTGCTCTGATGCAGTTACTTTGCATCTATGAAAGTGTATACATTGAAAAAATCTTAATAGCAATTTACTGACCTAGGAGACTTCAGAGTCAGGGAGCATCAAATGGAAAGCGCTGAGGGAAAGGCCTAGATCAAAAGAAAGGGAAGGCAGCATTTACTAAGTAAGTGCTTAGTAAACGAAATGTTTAGGTGAGGAGCCATGAGGAAGTAGACCAATAAAGATGTATTTTTCCAAGAACCAATTATCCATCCAAGCACTGCTTTAGATGCTGTGGAGGAAAAATGCCATCCTCCTGCGTCCGTGTAACCTCCATTATTATTGGGGAAAGAAAACTAAAGCACTTAAAATAATTGTCAAGAAGTGCTAACCATGAGTCTAAAAGCTCAGGAAGAATACTGAAGAACAACTTCCTGGCCTGAGTTTTCTGAGAGAGCAAAGCTGACTTCTTGAGCTTGGAAACACCCATCAACAGCCTGAGGATGAACTTTTGGGACTCTGCCTGAAGAGCCTGTGGAGAAAATCCAGGCCTGATCCTCAACCTGTTTCACTAACTGCCTCCCCTACATACACAGAAGGCAAATGGCTCTGTGGCCTAGTTGATTAAATGCTTCATCAGGCAGACCAGCCCCTGGGAACTGTATGCAACATTTTATTGCCTTTCAAGGCAATTGTTTCTCATTGTATAGATGTGCCTGAGTGGATAAATAATCTAGAGTTTCAATGCCAAAGGCTAATTTGCCCTGGCTTGGGAAATATCTGGTTTTGAACCCTAAGCAGCATGAATTATATTGATAGGTGTGTATGTTTCTGGCTGACCACCAAGGGCCCCCCTTCCAGGAGGATGGGAAAGTTGTGGGATAAAGTTTTCTCACAGAATTTACCACTGACTGTAAAGTGAAATGGCTACAATGAATACTCATCCTTCCCCATGCCATCTTAATTGGGTTGGCAACATGTATAATTACCATGATGGCAGAGGAACCCTGTGATGCTGAATGAAGGACCAGCTTCTTTGGGTATTTGCAGACAGCCTCAAAAAAAGTCATTTTCTGAAAGGTCTGACCACCAATGAACTCATTTGAGTAGAGGTACATTTTGCTTTGCTTGGGCTTACATGGCTTTCAAAATGCAATGCTTTCATGCCTTAGAAATAGGAATTTTTAGAAAGTGAATGCTTGCCAGTTAAAGGGATTTTAATCTCTCTTTCAAATGCTGTTACTAAAGTTCAAAGCATGTAAGGCTCTATCAATGGGTTGCAAACCACCGTAATACAACACTTATCCAATTTGCAAGGATGTTAGTTAAAAAAATTTTTTTTCTCCCAAGGGGGAAAAAGGGCTTTGCAGAGAGAGCCTACCCAGGAGTAAATTATAAAGCTCTCCCACGAACATCAGAGCTACATAAACTTAAATGTAATTACCACCTTGGTAAGGAAAATAGAGTCTTTATTTTTTACCTTTTCAGCAAGAGACTATCCACTCCTAGAAGTTCATGAAAGGTCATTGGCAGAATCTAACCTCTACTTTATGCAAACTACCAAGACTAAATTATACATTTTTTTAAGAGCCTGCTGAATGCTATACAAAGTCTTCTTTACAAATGCCAATTTCCAGTCCAATTGTCAATGAAACTTGAAGTCAGTGTCACATGCATGTAAATAATATTGAGGTTCTTCAGTTAGATGTCTTTTACCTGGGATAGTTTCATCATGTCCCCCTCTGATTCCTCATTACCAGAGGGAAGCTAAAGGATAGTCTGATGTTGCAAAAATAAAACCTGAAAAGTGCTTTGACTCTTCTGAAAATTAATGAGCTAGATTCTTTCAGGGAGTACAGTCCCTCATGAAAATACATTATACATTTGAACTCTATATTAACTAAGAATCCTGTGGTACCATTTAGTAAGTTATGGGCTTTCAGGGACTCTTGGTATACATCTTTCTTTTATATGAATTAATATTAAATGGGAATATTGCTCAAGGAAGTGGAGAGTAGGCTGTTATTCAATAGCAAAGGTCAAAATGTGAAACAGATGTTTGCTTATAGTACCCTTCTGAGATGTCCTTTTCTTCAGTTACCTCTCTTGCTAGCATGCAACTCAACACCTTCTAGGGACACTCCCATGTTAAAGAGACATGTTTGTATGGACCCACCCATTTTTGTACTCCTATTTATTTAGCATGATTTTTTCTTGTTGGTTGAAAGTACTCAAGGAGACTGGGACTATTATTCAATTATTCAATCCCTAGGGCTAGACCTCTAGGTAGAGCCATGTAGGGACTTTCTGATGTGGTTCAAATTACACTGCTTGGGCAACTGCTCTTATGATGAGTCTGATGTGATCTGAGATATCGCTGGGTTGATTGGCATAGTAGGGTCTCCTCCCTAAGGAGTTTCTGAGAAGGGCGATAAGGAGATAATTTGTATAAAGGGGGAATCAAGCTCATCCTTCCACGATAGGAAATAAAAGTATATCTCAAAGCTTACGCTGTATGCCTTACCTGATAATATAAACTACTAAGAAATGCCTATCTCTCACATTTTGGATAAATGGTGGATCTGGGTCGATAGAGCATGTTTTTTTGTTTGTTTGTTTTTGTTTTTGTTTTTTTCTCCTCTATTCTGTAACATAGAGCTTGGAAGTGTTAATGTGATTTTCTTAAAATTTCTATTTTAATGCCAGGAAACAATTTCTTCCCTGGAAACATGTAGCTCAATATTTCTTAAAAGCCAAAAGAACAGAATGTGAAAAGGCTTTTCAAAGAAGTTTCTGTCTTAGCTAAAGCAACAGCAATGATAGTAGTAATCATGATCATTATCTATTTCATTTATATAGGATTTTATAGTTTAGGAAGTACTTTCATGTACATTATCTCATTTTTTATATAACCGAAATCTTGCACAATACAAAATTAGCTGTTGTTTATGTCAAGGCATCCTGTGGGTTATTAGAAGCTGTAGGCCAGATGTTATGAATGGTGTAAAGAGTGTTTCTTGGCAGAGCACTGAAAGGTCCAAGCTTTTGGGTAAACTTGAATGGTAAGATAATGAGAAGAAAATTTGGCTTGCTTTGCTGAAAAAAGGCACCAGGGAGGGTCAGGGCCAACAGAGCCATAAAAGCCTGCTTTAGGTTCACAATGCCTCAACTCAGGAAGAGCAGAGATCCAGCAGAAGTGGCAGCCTAGAAATCTACATGAGATGGGTATCGAGCCACACTCAGGGGAAGCAGGACAAAGTTGCAGGAACTCCTCTACATAGGATCTTTCCATTTATGAACTTGCATGAATTGACGAACAAAGCTGCTGGCCAAGTAGGAGCACCTCCACTCTGTTCTATCACCATCAGCTTCATTCATTCATTTACCGTCGTTTTCACACATAGTTTTTGTGCCAGGCATTCTGCTTGGTGTTGGAGACACACAGTGAGCAAGACAGACACAGGTCCCTGCCCTCATACACCTTGTCTGGTATAGACAAAGAACAGGAGAGCAGAAAACAGATTGAGATAAGTGGTATGGAGGAAATAAACAGGGCAATAGATAGAAACTTGAAACATTTAGAGAGCATGGATCAATCGCAGGAGCAAACTCTATTAAGAAAGCCTGAAAAATTGCCTTCTGTAGGGGCGCCTGGGTGGCTCAGTCAGTTAAGCTGCAGACTTCAGCTCGGGTCACGGTCTCACCATTCTTGAGTTTCGAGCCCTGCATCGGGCTCTGTGTTGACAGGTCAGAGCCTGGAGCCTGCTTCCGATTCTGTGTGTCTGTCTCTCTCTGCCCCACCCCTGCTCATGCTCTCTTTCTTTCTCAAAAATAAATAAAACATTAAAAAAATTAAAAACTGCCTTATGTAAAACAAAATATGACACCTCTTTGACTAAGTGTGGACTAACTTCTTCCAAAATGTCATAGATAGAAAAGATCACACTTCGATGGAAGATAAATGGTTAGGGGAAAAACAACAAACACGAAAGTGAATATATTTTCAGACTACATGAAATCAAATGAGATACCTTTCTGTAGAAGAAAGCAGGAACATCAGGGTTAGAAATGTGCTGTGGCAGACAGCCCTTCTCCCCAACTCTTGGTCATCACCTTGTGCCAGAAGTCCAGTGCAGCTGCCCTGTCCCAGCACATGGTAGAGTCATGTAGACGGGGGCATGAGAAGCATAGACTCTTCTTGCTCTGCTCCAGGAATATATAAAAATGTCAGGTGATTTCCCCTCTAGGAAGAGTCTGCTGGCATTGAAAAGGAATAGCAGATAGGAAAGTCATGGGACAGTAAAATCCCTTCTGCTTCTGGGGCACATTCACTCTGTTCTTCTGCTGCACCAGGAAAGAAGGCCCAGTATCCTATTTTGTTCTAGAGCTTTTTGAACCTCTTCAGACCACAGTGTAGTCTTGGCAATCTTTGAGTGATGGGATTTGTAGGTACTATTGATCAAATCCTTACTTCGTAGCTGACATTCTTTCAATTCAAGAAGCATTCTAAATCCTTTATTATACACTGTGAATGTATTGCTGGGAACTTTGAAATAATATTTCCAGTGTCCTATTTAGTCTTTGTGGAATAGAAACAAGATATACACAGTTGGCAATTCTCTTCTCCTTGAAGTTCAAATGTATTGTTATTTTAAAAAAATTAATTTCTTCTACTTATTTGTTAGTTTTATTTATTGACATACAAAAAGTTGCACATAACTTCTATAGTTATACATAACTTTATAGTTGTGCATAACTATACAATGTATACAACTTGATGAGTTTAGAGATAACTATATATCCGTGAAACCATAACCACAATCTATGCCATAAACCTATCCATCACTTCCAAAAATTTCCTCCTGTCTTTTTATTATTATTATTATGATTTGTGATAAGATCTACCCTTGACAAATTTTTAAATATACAATATAGCCTTTTTAACTATGGGTACGATTATATATAGATCTGTAGGATCTTATTTATCTTGTACAACCAAATCAAACATAATTTTTAAGCTCTTTTGTAATATCTGAGCTGAAGGAAATTACAAAAAAATCTATAATGACCAAAATAATTTTCTCATGAGATTTTTATTATTTATAAATAATAAATTATAAACGTCATTTATAATTATAAATAACAAATTATTTATAATGTTTATATAATATTCATAAATATATGTTTATAAATAATAACATTAATATTTTTATTCTTACTATTTTTTTAATAGTAATAGCTTATTTATTAGAGGGAGACAGAGACAGCAAAAGCACAGCACAGCACAAGCACAGACAGACAAGCACAGAACAAGCTTATTTATAAATAGCTTATTTATTAGAGAGAGACAGAGACAGCACAAGCAGGGAAGGGACAGAGGGAGAGAGAATCCCAAGCAGATGCCATATTGCCACCTCAGAGCCGAAAGCGGGTCTGAAACTCACAAAACCATGAGATTATAACTGGATCCGAAACCAAGAGTTCAGATGCTTAACCAACTGATCCACCCAGGTGCTGCCTCTATTACTATTATTTTTAAATGCTGATTTATTTTTGAGAAAGAGAGCACGCACAAGCAGGGGAGAGGCAGAGAGAGGGGGACAGAGGATCTGAAACGGGCTCTGCACTGACATCAGTGAGCCCGATAAGGGCCTCAAACTCGCAATCTGTGAGACTATGACCTGAGCTGAAATTGGACACTCAACCGATTAAGCCACCCAGGTGCCCCATGAGATTTTTACTATTAACTTTTAAGTCAAGAATTGATGCCTGAAGGAGGCATTCTACTGTTAGTCACCTTGCTGATAGCTAACCACTGCTCTAATATATAAGAGAAAACATTATTTTCTTGTGTTTTCCTCCTTTCTTCCTAGGGTTAAATGAAACCTAAGTATCTCCGATGTTGCAAAGGAAAAGACACTTAAATTGGTTTACTTTCAAGTAACAAGCTAGCAAGACCATTCTTGAAATTCTGCCCCTGGAGAGGCCACAAATTTCAATTATCCTTCTGTTTCCAATGGTGTATACTATAATTTTATTTTCTGCAACTCTGACTGAGGACTCCAGTCAGGACTTCTAAGGAAATTATGCCATGAATTTAATTACTAAGATTTTTATTTGTATTTAACTTATGAAAAAAAATATATATGTTGGGAACTGCTTAAATAGTGTATTATTTCTCTCTATTCATAAGAGAAACAACCACTGTTGCTAATAAATGTAGCTAGGAGAAGTGTGCTGGGATTCATCATATACAGCATACAGTTAAGCTCTTATAAAAGCAATCATTTATTACATGTGATCATATTTACATTTCTCTATTTGTGTTGTCCAAAAGAATTTTGTTGCGAAAGAATGGTAAAGGAGGCCAATAACCATTAATATAGCGAGATAAGTTCCTTGTAGAAAGACAGAGAAGGCCACAGCAACATTATATGCCAAATTTTCTAGGAATTGTGGATAGCTGTAGATAACTGGGTTTCAGCCAA
Source organism: Prionailurus bengalensis (assembly GCF_016509475.1). Classification (NCBI taxonomy): domain Eukaryota; kingdom Metazoa; phylum Chordata; class Mammalia; order Carnivora; family Felidae; genus Prionailurus; species Prionailurus bengalensis. Next base: position 146,946,191 of record NC_057343.1, on the reverse strand, counting down.
TTTTTGACAGCATATAAATAATTTGATATGTACCAAAAGAACTTTGGAAAAGTTAAGATGAAATTTTCCTTAGAGTCATAACTATATAAAGCTGGGTTGCTGATTATAATGTGGAAAAACAGTCTACTGCTTTCTTCTAGTTCCTGCAGTTAAAAAAGATCCCACCAGTCCCAGCTTTGCACCCCAACAGTAAATACATGGGCTCCCAGAATGGGGCTAAAAAGAAGGCCTTTTTTTGTACTATAAGTTGGCTCTTACAGATTTTGGGAAGGAAAGAGCAAATAGTTGGTTCCAGTTTGTAACAGGGTTCAAAGATTTTTAGGCTTACCATTGTTGTTATTTTCCAATAGAATTTGGTTTGACTCTGCCCATACTTCTACTGCTACCTTTTATTTCTGCTGGCCTCCACCTACTTCCTACATATACCTCACTCAAAAGATGTTGGGGCGAACCTGAAATGTATTTGTACGGTGAAAACAGTGACCATATCTGTGTCTGCACAAGCAGTATGAAGTACTGTCCCACTCATTCAGACTCCTGATGGAAAATCACTGTGTTATGATAACTGATCAATAACTTCATTTCGCTTATGTGTCTGAATTTAAGTATCCAAATAAAATTGCTGGCTGACAAAATGATCAGAACAATTATCAGGAAGACAATAGGATTGGCTAAGCATCTCCCAAAGTTTATACACTAGACCTCCAGATGCTGGGCATTGGAGTAGAATGAGGTAGAATGGATACATTTGTATATAGGCAAAAAGGCTATGATAAGTCTTGCACTAAATAAACCTATTTGATTTTGCTTGATGCAGCCAAAGGGAACCCCCTTCCCCTTTTTTTTCACCTAAAAACTAAAAACATTCTGAAGAGTCAAAATTTTGGCAAACATAACTTTGAGAAATGCTAGTCTGGACAAGTTCTTCATTTTACAGATGATGAACTGAGTCCTTGGAGATTAAACTACACACTCACGTTCCCACAGTTCATCAGTGGCTTATCTGGCCCTAAAGTCTAGAGCTCATGACGTTCTAAGCTTCAGTATACTATACCCAACCTGTTCTGTTTATCTATAGTGCCTCAATTCAGCAGATAATTTTGCAATATTTACTTCTCTTTTTAAAAAGCTTTTTAAAAGTTGAGATGCAATTGACTTTAAGCAAACTTCACCCTCTTGGTGTCTAGTTCCCTATGAGTTTTGAAAAATCACCACCTCAATCAGCAGTTCCATTTATTTCTTAAAATGTTAAATTTAAAAGTTTTTAAAAATGTGTGCTAGAATGCATTCAAATAATTTCAATAGAAATATGTTCAAATGAGTTTAAAATCTGCTTAAGAAAAGAATCTTAGTCAGTCTTGATCAATGCAGCTGACTGTATACAGACTTCAAGAATGACAATGGGTACAAGAATTATACTGGGAAAAAGAAACGATGAGCCAAACAGTCAAAGATGAAGCTGTACCAAGAGAGGAACATGTAGCTGAAGAAATAACCAGCTGGGACTTTCACTTCTAACTGACTGCCTATGCATAAACAACTAAAGGGAGAGAAAGCAGCAGCAAGAAATCATCTTGACAATTCCTGTAAGAATTTCTGAGAAATCCTGGGCAAGAAGCCCCTCCCCACCCCAAACTCTTCACTCGGGGCACGGCCATTTCTCTTTGGAAATACAGTACTTTTGATCCATCTCCCTCAGTTCTTCCTTTCTCTACCCTTGTACTTCTCAACTTCCATTCCTGAAGTGAACCAGAAGGTCCCCTCTTCTGCTTCTCTGAGATACATATTATTCAGTGGTGAGCTAAAATCATCATGTTTTAGTTAAATACCAGTCATTGGAAGCCTTTTGGAATCATTCAGTTTTGAGAATGAAACTCCTAATTTCAGTTTCATATCATAAGTACATTTATGCTGCTTGATTATAGTTTCCGAGTGAATTCTATCTTTAAAATATCGTGTCCAGTTTTGTGTTTGAGGCAAAATGGGCTCTGATTAAAAGAAGCAAATCTCACTTTTATGAACTTTATTCGTTTATCCAGATTTTTTGTTTTATTTTGCTCTCTTCTTGACCATTTCAAACAGAGTGACTAGGTAAGAAAGCATACCTCACATGGGACTCTCCTTTATGGATGCCACCTCCTGAGTGGGAACACATCCTGTTTGTCCTAACTTTGTCCTAGCCTGTTTGTTTCCCAAAACAACCAGCTTTAACCATGTGGGATTGGAAACAAGAAATAAGATACTCATCAGGAGGGGAGAGCGTGCCTGCTGTGCAGGTAGGTCTTGCCCAATTTTAACATGAAAAGGATCTGGTAAGAAAGAAAACATGAAGCCCTAGAAAAGAACAACAGTTGCCATGTGGAGGCAAAATGAATGTGGGTTGTGTATACTGACTCTCCATAGGGATTACACTGGGGAGAGGAGGCTGCTGGGCCTCTTCCGCCCTGTCAGATGGCTGAGCGAATAAAGTGCAATCCTAGTGCAAACTGGCTGCTACCCATGTGCTACAGAGCACTGACTTCTATCCCTCTGCTCCAGCTGGGGGCCACATGGAAGCCAAATGCACAAGGATGTCTAAGAATGCAACCACCAACTCTGTCTGCAGAAAAATATGGTCCTAGAATGGCAAGTATGATAGAGCTCTTTAAATCAGCAGGATGACCTGATCCCCCCATGGGATACTCTAATATAAGGAGCTCTTGCTACATGTCAGACACTGTCAGGTGATCTACATGCTTCACCTCATTTTATACTCATAGCTGAGTATGAATACAGACCTTAAAAAACCCTATTTTATAAAGTTGGAGACTGAGGTTCAAAGATGTTATGTAACTTTAAGCTCCAGATTTGGCAAGTGGCAAAGATGAGATTTGAACCTAAGTCTGGTTGACTCCAAATTTTGTGCTCTCAACTTTCCTGCACTGCAGGCTAATGAGGCAAAAGGAAACATTTGTCCTGCATTATTTTTCTTATGCCCTCAAAGGAGATCCGTTCCTTTGGCTGCTTAAAGGATGTTGAATAACTTGTTCTTGTCTTCAGGATGGTAAATGCTTTAGTCTGACTGCTTAGCACAAGCCAATTCTCACTGTTCTTACAGAATGCAATGATGCTGGTATATGCCTATGTTTTACTCCTTGGATAGTAATGGCTAATCTTTTCATGGCTAGGCAGTTAAATTAGTTCATCTACAAGCAAGAATCAACTTGAAAAGTTCATCTACAAGCAAGAATCATCTACAAGCAAGAAGAAAATTTACTTCTCAGCCCTTTCCCAACACTCAGGGAAGGGCATGCTGATGCCCTGTTAAGTTTCTTCTGTGCATTAATGAAGCCTCCTACACAAATGGGCATAACTTCAGTAAAAAGTCAATTTCAGGCAGGAAACCAGCACTCATTTGGTTTAGGCAACAGAAGCTTTCTGCATTTTTAATCTTCTCACAGGTAGCATGGGTCACTGGTGTATTTGTTTTGAACATTTCATGTTGGAAAGCAGAACTCTAATTTCTCTGCTAACCGGTGCTCTTTTGTAAAGTAGATATTAGCACATCACTGAGTAATAAATAACTCAAAACCCATGACAACCATAGGAACATCAGGTTTCTTCTTGCCTCACATGCTTGCCAGGCAGCTGAAAGAATGTCTGAAAAAGATATCCGGAAGGTAATGAAAGACAGAACTTTCCCTCAGATATATTTCTTGGGGAATTTACATATGCTATTATTTACCATATCCTATAGGATATGGTGAAATAGACATGACAGTCATATTTGGAATGAACACAAAGCTTTATTTATGTGCCATACATATGGAAATAAGATGAATTTCCATGAAGTCCTAAGAAAAGTGCATTGACTCATTTCTATTTTACTTTTTGTCCTCTTAATATAACATGGTAACAGCCATACCACATGGGAAGTAAATTCACAGTTACAACCATTCAGATATTCCCTGATATGTAAAGTTTGTAGCATTACTCTTTTGTTAAGACTCAGAGCCCATATCGACCTGCTGGTCTTGATGCATATGGTGACCTGGCTAAAAGTCTGGATTTGTTAGTGGTTGCCAGCATAGTCTTTGATACTATTGTTGTAGAAGGAAACAGAAAAATTACATTAATCTACCAATTTCCAATGGATTTTTATGTGAATCAAATGACATAAGTTACATAACAGTTATCTGAAAACTATAGGACATTTTATAGAAAAGAGTTTACTCAATACAGATAAATCTTAGAAATATAATGTGAAGAGAAAACCACAAGTGACAGAGCACTTTACACAATATAATACCATTTTGATAAAACTCAAAATCAAGCAAAACTAAACAGTTTATTATTTAGGTTACCTATATATGTGATAAAACTATATAAAGAAAGGAACACAAAATTCAGTATAGCCCTTACTTCTTTCCAGGGGGCAACAGGAAGGTGACATAGATTAGTAACACACAGGTAGGCTCACATTCTGGTTTTTGAATGTGTGGTAGTTTTGTGGGCATTTGTTATATTTCGTTTTGAAATTGGAATAAATAGTCCCTATATTTTATAGTTATCATGGTATGTTCAAAAGATAATGAAAGTTTATATAAATGGTGCTACATAATAGTAAGAAAATTCAAATCGAAATTTTATCTCTGAATCATCAATGACATTTTTAGGTTCATATATTTTTTAAATTGCTTCCTTCTCTTCCTTCCCGTTTTCCTCTCTTTCTCTTTTTCACTTGTTCTGACACCCACAGACTTACACTGAATACCTAGGTAGCATCAGAAGCAGTACAGCAGAGATGAATAAACTAGCAGAATAACATTGGATGGAGACTTGGAGCCAGGCTCTATGACTTGCTGTCTGGTGACCTTCAGCAGGGTCACTAAACATCCCTGCGCCTTAGCTTCCTCATCCTAAAAATGGGGATTCAAGTCAAACTTGTTTCACTGGGCTATTACCAAGATTAAATGAGTTAATGTCTATAAAGTGCTACTCCATATTGTTAAACTAGATAAACCCTGTGCTGGCAACTGAAGTATAACAATGAAAACAATGTGGTTTTAGAGTTGGACAGCTTACTTGGTCAGTTCTGCAAAAACAAAAAATTTGTACTGAATGCACCATCACATTACATGAATAACAGAATTTGAACAAACAAAAACTTTTCTGTAAAAATACATTTTGAGAAAGAATAAATGACTTGTGTCTGTTACCAGGCCTGGATTAGCTTGTAAAGATAAAAGAATGGTGTTCATCCACCCAGCCTCTAAAATAGTCCTATGCATTCACTCTTCCATGGAGAGACTACTGGAAGACCTCATGGGTGGAGACGGTGGCCTCATGAGATAAAACCGTCAGGCTGCTCATTAATTACCTTGATGAACTGTTGACAAAATATTAGTCTAATGAAAGTTCATAGACAGAAACAAAGAGTAGCTGAACATAAGCAGTGATTTTCTTGTTATTCCAAGAACTGTTATAAACTGTGACCCCTAGACTAGATTGTAAACTCTGTAGACGCAAGAAAAATTCAGGGATGAATCTAAGATTTCAGTCAAATTGATTACAACCATGGCATGAGAATTTTGTTTGTAGGAATTAATTATTCACATAATTGTTGGAGTCTCAGGAGGTAAAAATAACACATTTTCTCTTCACTTTGGTAAAAATCCTTTTTGGTTTTTGTCTTCTTTTTTTTTTTTGAGAAAACTCTGTAATTATATACTGACCCATTAACTTTCAGGATTTTATAAGAAATTATGATTTTTGGATTAATTTCAGCAATCATAGTTTAGTATGACAGTAGGTTTCTGTTGTTTTATTTTCTTAAAGACATCCAAGTTATGATGAAGTTGTTATGAGATGAGAAAACAGCTAGCAACGAGCTATGACAATTGCAATAACCAGAAGTCATAAGAACAAATATGCAAACATGTGGTTTAGGGTAGAAACCAGATGAAAAGGTTATTATGAATGTCAAGCTAGAAGCAGGAGAAAGAAAATTAGGAAAGGAATGGGAACATAACAAGAAAGATAAAATGAAAGGCAAAAATATATTATGTTAAGAAAAAGATATTAAAAGAGTTCATGTATCCATTCCATTCCACTCCCTTGATGGAAAGGAAATCTGATGAAAAATCAAATGACGAGAGTGGGCAAAGATTGCCTTTGCTTCGGCTTAAGCACAGCCATAGTCTTACACACTCTGCCTCCCTATATAATTGAGGCCATTTTCCTGGTGAGTTCCAGTTTAGGAAAAGGAAGGATAGAATCCCATGATTCATTCCAAACCTGAGGGATTTTCGGTTTTGCTTTTGTTTTGGATCATATGTCTGAACAGGAGAGCAGTAGGCTAATGTCTGCAGCATATCACACACACACGCAAACACACACACACACACACACACACACACACACACACACACCCGTACACACACATACACACATCTACACAAGATCCTGCTTCTGAAGACCATCTATCTACATTTTCCAACACTATAAAAGTGATGATTACTCCAAGCCTGTCACCCTTGGGTGATTATGCCATCTCATCACTCACACCAATAGAGAGCTAGGTCTTTCTTGTTTTAAGAGCCTGAAATGAAGGAGCAAGGATTCTAGAGATTTTCAACTAAGCTTTCTTTCAGAGATTCTAGTATGCATATTTGGAGTCTTCCTATTGTTTCCTTGTTCAACAAGAAACAAATAATAGCCCGCTCAGAGGCTGAGAGTTTGCAGTGCTCAGAGGCTTGTTGTTGCCGCACCCCAAAGATACTGCTGACAGGCTTTGGCTATGCAGCAGAAGGCATCTTTGTGGAGTCATGCACATGGGACAGTTGTATAGCACATTTCACACATTGTGAGAATGAACACACTGAGTGCCAACTGCTGACATTAAAATATGGCTGCAGTATAAAAATACACTTTCTTGAAATAGAAGAGATGTCATGGGTCATCCCTTCTAGGACAATATAAGAACAAAAAAAAAAAGACAGAAAATAAGGTTGGGAGGAAAAGGAAAAAAAAACAACCTCTGAGCATTTAAAATATCTTTTTCATTTGGAAAGAAACCATTGTAACTAACAAAGAGTCGCTTGTTCTGCAGCTCCTTATTGCCTTCAGATTTGGATATAGTCATCACTAAAGTGTCTGTTTTCTACAGTCTAATTTCAAATTTAATGTAAAAAAAGAAGCAAATGTCTCATTTGGGCTCTTTAAAATGTATTACAAGTATGCATTTGTGTATATGAGGCATCTAATAATATAGTAACCCTACAAAGTCAGGCTCACACAAAAAAAGTTTTACATTACAAGTGGAAACTATGATTTTCAAGAGTCAAGAGAAGGAACAAACAGCTAATTTTCATTGTGTGCACTAAAAATAGAAGCTAGTATAATGATGTATGTTTTCCCTCTTTAACAGCAGCAGTTAAAACTAAGCCTTTGCTAAGAGGCCAGTTGAGTATCCTAACACCCATTTAACACCACAGAGATTTAAACTCTCAATTCCCTTGACTGATTATTGTCTTCACATCAGCTTAAATTATTAACTTACTTATAGGCAATTTTGAAACAGCCACAACATCCCATTATTGCATGATTGACACAGAACATGCCACCACTTTTATTTTAGAATGAACTATTTAAACATGCTGGCATCTATGGCAAATAATATAACAAAACATAAAGTAGCCACCATGCAGAGTTAGTGATGTTTATATGGATTTAAACAAACATTTATATGTTTGTATGGATTAATTTATCCTCTTTTCTGTTAATGAACAGGTAGGTTATTTCCCTTTGTTGGCAGGGAATAAGAGCATCTTGTATGCGTGTTCTCATGTAGATATGAAAAAAATTTTTCTGAGACATAACTGGATGTGGAATTGTTGTGTCATGGAGTATCCCACCTTTAGACTTGCAAGATACTGATAAATTGTTCTCTAAAGCAAATGGACCAATTTATTCTCCCAGTATACTATATCCCTGCAAAACTGGATATTGTCAAACTTTAATTTTTCAAGTTTTCTATTTTTTTAAACATTTATTTATTTTGAGGAGGGGGAGGGGCAGAGAGAGAGAGGGAGACAAGGAATCGGAAGCAGGCTCCAGGCTTTGTGCTATCAGCACAGAGCCCAACGCGGGACTCAAACTCACAAACTGCAAGATCATGACCTGAGCTGATGTCTGGACCCTTAACTGACCGCCATCCAGGTGTCCCTCAAGTTTTCTTTTTTTTTTTTTTAACATTTTTATAATGTGAAAATTTAAACATTATGAAAGTAGAAATAATATAAGAAGTCTTGATGTACCTTACAGTTTCAACAATTATCAACTTATGGTCAACCTTGTTTCAGGCATACATCCACCCCCTACACACCTACCCCATTATCATCATTGGATGTTTCGAAGCACATCACTGACAACATATTATGTCATCTGTAACCATTTCAATCTATGTCTCTAAAATATGAGGATTCTTTGAAAATCACTACAAAATCAGCATCATATCTAGAAATTAACAATAATTTCTTAGTACCATTACATAACCAATCAGAGTTCAAATTCCTAGCTCTGTAGGAATGTGAGTCTATGATAGCCTGATTGTATGAATTGTCAGAGGAAATTAGAAATTTAGAGTTTCCTCCTGAAGTGTAAGCTTCCAGAAATTTTAAGAATGCTGTATAAAATATAAAATTTATAGGCTGGTGATGGTCTGAGAGCCACGTGTTTTGACACCTGGATTAGAGGTTTTCTAAATAATATATGTTTTAAAATCTGATATTTGGGTGGTTGGGGTAGTTCAGTTAGTGGAGAAGAGGAAAGTGGAGCCCATTTGTAGGACACTAAAAGATTACCTTGGGATGGAGGGATTTCTTCCATTCACAGCTTTCCTTCTCACCCCACCAGCAATTCTGATGGTCTCCAGTAGGCGGCATCTGTCATTCTAACTCAGGATTTTTGCCACAGCTATTGATAGGGAAGTGCTGCTTTCTTTAAACTATGTTGGGATAGGGAAAATGTGGGGCGATGATCAGATGAGGCACAGACTTTGAAATCTGGTCCCACCCCGGGCTATGTCGGTGAGGAGGTTACGTGTGAGCAAAGTTGAGTGACTTGTTCAAGGACACATATTGCTTTAGTGTCATCTGCTGATTTTTTAGGTTTCTTATCAATTCTCAACTTTTGCGTACAGTCAGCCGATCTAGTCATGAGACTGCAGGAACATCTCAAGGCCCACAGAAATGCTAGGCTTTTCTGTATGCATAATTAGGGTTTAATTAAATTTAATTATTTAAATTAAATTTAAATAAGAATAAGAATTTGAAACATCAGTGAAGTCAGTAATTAAGTATGCAGGGCCTTATATGTGTAATAATTTCACTGTAGTTTCTTGCTATAGTTTCCAACACTGCTGACGGGGTTTGCATAGAGATAATTCCCTCATCATTGTAGCTCTAAGTAATATTATCATTTTTAAGTGATAATCTTGTTACAAAAACTGTTATATATGTATTGTGCGTGCACGTGTGTGTGTGTGTGTGTGTGTGTGTGTGTATAAAACAGAGATGTTGAAGCTTTTAAACAATAAGTATAAGGAATGGTAGAAAGTAAGTTTCTTTATGACCAAAAAATAATTAGATGTCATCTGAAAATAATACATGTTATCATTTATTGAGTCTTACTATGTATCAGAATTGATGATAAGTACTTTGCAAATTCTCTCACTTGATCTTTTTAACAAGTCTATGAGCCAGCTAGTTTTACAGAGGAGGAACCTGAGGATTATATGATTAAGAGTGACCTTAGATTTGACCCAAGACCTCTGACTTCAGAGACTATACTATTAATCTCTGCACTACACTGCCTACCTAAGCAGATGCTTCAAATTACATTAGCGTCATCTAAAACTCTAACAAAGATCACTCATCATCGTCTTCTAGGGGATTAAAGAGTTGACCAGAATTGTTTGTTCTTCACTCCACATTTCCTGTGAAAGTTCTGAGACTTGATTTCCTCAAAGCCACATCTGCCAAGTGGCATTGCTCAAAATTCTGGCTTGTGTTTCTTTCTTAGCACATACTCCATCATATGTAGCTTGAAGTGAGACTCCTAACAAAGAAAGTGAAAACACCCAAGAAAGTAACATCAAGGTGAATATATCTTATAAAAGACTTTATAAGCATTAGTGAGGAGGTTATCTGACAATGTGCCACAAATTTAGACCTCATTTAAACACATGATGTGCAATAGTTGTCTATAAAATGTAAACATGTTGTATATATTTTAACATCCCAAGTTTAAGCATGTTGCTTAATGAGAAAGGGCTGTTGTATGAAGCCAGAGTAATATAGCATTTATGACAAATCATATCTTCACTTGACTTTATGGAAGTAAAATTAATCTGTGAGCAATTAGGTATTGGGATGAAAATTGTTTCCTGTTTCCTCAAATAATACTTAGAAATTTAGGTATGGGCAATTAGTTGTGGTTTACTCTCCCAGGCAGCAGGGCAGATTGGTAGACAGGGACTGAACTGGAAACTCCCTGACATGCAAACTCTTTTAAACCTTGGCCACTCATCAGTATTTGCTCCCCTCCATCTTGAAGAGTCCACATCTACTTTAGTGCCTTATGCGTGAAAGGAATAGTGTCAAAAGGTTTTGGCCCTATAGTTTTTTGGAGGATTTGTTTTATTTTATTTTTAAAAGTTCATTTGCATTCTCTAGGTAGTGGTATACACTTTCTAGTCTGCTGTACTCCCCGTTATTCCCTATTAATTAATCCTAGCTGCTTCACTCATTCATTTTGTCCTGTACTTAAGACATTTGCAACCCTATTTTATGACCTAATGGAGAATGATTCATATGTAAAAAAAAAAAATACAATAATAAGTTATACGTGAGTAGCATGATTGTGACACAGTGGGGACACTGTAATGGAATGAATGTTTGTGTCCCCCCCCAAATTCATAGGTTAAATCCTAATTCTTAATGTGATGGTATTAGAAGGTGGAGTTTCAAGGAGGTGATTAGGTCATGAATGGGATCAGTATCCTTATAAAAGAAACCCCAGAGGAGCCAACTCGAAAGTTGGCGGCAAGATGGCGGCTTAGGAGGATGCTGGGCTCACCGCACATCCTGCTGATCACTTAGATTCCACCTACACCTGCCTAAATAACCCAGAAAACAGCCAGAGGATTAGCAGAACGGAGTCGCCGGAGCCAAACACAGACGAGAGGCCCACGGAAGAGGGTAGGAAGGGCGGCGAGGCGGTGCGCGCTCCACGGACTGGCGGGAGGGAGCCGGGGCGGAGGGGCGGCTCGCCGGCCAAGCAGAGCCCCTGAGTCTGGCTTGCAAAAGCGGAGGGGCCGGGCGGACTGGGTTCCGACAGCAAGCGCGACTTAGCGTCTGGGAGGTCATAAGTTAACAGCTCTGCTCGGAATGCGGGAAGGCTGGAGGACAAAGGGAGGGAGAGCTGCTGAGCCCCCTGACAACAGAGCTCAGTTTGGTGGGGAACAAAGGCGCTCGCCAGCGCCATCTCCCCCGCCCATCCCCCAGCCGAAATCCCAAAGGGAACCGGTTCCTGCCAGGGAACTTGCTCGCTCCGCGCAAACACCCAACTCTGCGCTTCGGCGGAGCCAAACCTCCGGCAGTGGATCTGACTCCCTCCCACTGCCACAGGGCCCCTCCTGAAGTGGATCACCTAAGGAGAAGCGATCTAAGCCTGCCCCTCCTGCCCCCGAGCACCTTGCCTACCCACCCCAGCTAATACGCCAGATCCCCAGCATCACAAGCCTGGCAGGGTGCAAGTAGCCCAGACGGGCCACACCACCCCACAGTGAATACCGCCCCTAGGAGAGGGGAAGAGAAGGCACACACCAGTCTGACTGTGGCCCCAGCGGTGGGCTGGGGGCAGACACCAGGTCTGACTGCGGCCCCGCCCACCAACTCCAGTTATACACCACAGCACAGGGGAAGTGCCCTGCAGGTCCTCACCACGCCAGGGACTATCCAAAATGACCAAGCGGAAGAACTCCCCTCAGAAGAATCTCCAGGAAATAACAACAGCTAATGAGCTGATCAAAAAGGATTTAAATAATATAACAGAAAGTGAATTTAGAATAATAGTCATAAAATTAATCGCTGGGCTTGAAAACAGTTTACAGGACAGCAGAGAATCTCTTGCTGCAGAGATCAAGGGACTAAGGAACAGTCACGAGGAGCTGAAAAACGCTTTAAACGAAATGCATAACAAAATGGAAACCACCACAGCTTGGCTTGAAGAGGCAGAGGAGAGAATAGGTGAACTAGAAGATAAAGTTATGGAAAAAGAGGAAGCTGAGAAAAAGAGAGATAAAAAAATCCAGGAGTATGAGGGGAAAATTAGAGAATTAAGCGATACACTAAAAAGAAATAATATACGCATAATTGGTATCCCAGAGGAGGAAGAGAGAGGGAAAGGTGCTGAAGGGGTACTTGAAGAAATCATAGCTGAGAACTTCCCTGAACTGGGGAAGGAAAAAGGCATTGAAATCCAAGAGGCACAGAGAACTCCCTTCAGACGTAACTTGAATCGATCTTCTGCACGACATATCATAGTGAAACTGGCAAAATACAAGGATAAAGAGAAAATTCTGAAAGCAGCAAGGGGTAAACGTGCCCTCACATATAAAGGGAGACCTATAAGACTCGTGACTGATCTCTCTTTTGAAACTTGGCAGGCCAGAAAGAATTGGCACGAGATTTTCAGGGTGCTACACAGAAAAAATATGCAGCCAAGAATCCTTTATCCAGCAAGTCTGTCATTTAGAATAGAAGGAGAGATAAAGGTCTTCCCAAACAAACAAAAACTGAAGGAATTTGTCACCACTAAACCAGCCCTACAAGAGATCCTAAGGGGGACCCTGTGAGACAAAGTCCCAGAGACATCACTATAAGCATAAAACATACAGACATCACAATGACTCTAAACCCGTATCTTTCTATAATAACACTGAATGTAAATGGATTAAATGCGCCAACCAAAAGACATAGGGTATCAGAATGGATAAAAAAACAAGACCCATCTATTTGCTGTCTACAAGAGACTCATTTTAGACCTGAGGACACCTTTAGATTGAGAGTGAGGGGATGGAGAACTATTTATCATGCGACTGGAAGCCAAAAGAAAGCTGGAGTAGCCATACTTATATCAGACAAACTAGACTTTAAATTAAAGGCTGTAACAAGAGATGAAGAAGGACATTATATAAGAGTTACAGGGTCTATCCATCAGGAAGAGCTAACAATTATAAATGTCTATGTGCCGAATACCGGAGCCCCCAAATATATAAAACAATTACTCATAAACATAAGCAACCTTATTGATAAGAATGTGGTAATTGTAGGGGACTTTAATACACCACTTACAGAAATGGATAGATCATCTAGACACACGGTCAATAAAGAAACAAGGGCCCTGAATGACACATTGGATCAGATGGACTTGACAGATATATTTAGAACTCTGCATCCCAAAGCAACAGAATATACTTTCTTCTCGAGTGCACATGGAACATTCTCCAAGATAGATCATATACTGGGTCACAAAACAGCCCTTCATAAGTTTACAAGAATTGAAATTATACCATGCTTACTTTCAGACCACAATGCCATGAAGCTTGAAATCAACCACAGAAAAAAGTCTGGAAAACCTCCAAAAGCATGGAGGTTAAAGAACACCCTACTAACGAATGAGTGGGTCAACCAGGCAATTAGAGAAGAAATTAAAAAATATATGGAAACAAACGAAAATGAAAATACAACAATCCAAACGCTTTGGGACGCAGCAAAGGCAGTCCTGAGAGGAAAATACATTGCAATCCAGGCCTATCTCAAGAAACAAGAAAAATCCCAAATACAAAATCTAACAGCACACCTAAAGGAACTAGAAGCAGAACAGCAAAGGCAGCCTAAGCCCAGCAGAAGAAGAGAAATAATAAAGATCAGAGCAGAAATAAACAATATAGAAACTAAAAAAACTGTAGAGCAGATCAACAAAACCAAGAGTTGGTTTTTTGAAAAAATAAACAAAATTGACAAACCTCTAGCCAGGCTTCTCAAAAAGAAAAGGGAGATGACCCAAATAGATAAAATCATGAATGAAAATGGAATTATTACAACCAATCCCTCAGAGATACAAACAATTATCAGGGAATACTATGAAAACTTATATGCCAACAAATTGGACAACCTGGAAGAAATGGACAAATTCCTGAACACCCACACGCTTCCAAAACTCAATCAGGAGGAAATAGAAAGCTTGAACAGACCCATAACCAGCGAAGAAATTGAATCGGTTATCAAAAATCTCCCAACAAATAAGAGTCCAGGACCAGATGGCTTCCCAGGGGAGTTCTACCAGACGTTTAAAGCAGAGATAATACCTATCCTTCTCAAGCTATTCCAAGAAATAGAAAGGGAAGGAAAACTTCCAGACTCATTCTATGAAGCCAGTATTACTTTGATTCCTAAACCAGACAGAGACCCAGTAAAAAAAGAGAACTACAGGCCAATATCCCTGATGAATATGGATGCAAAAATTCTCAATAAGATACTAGCAAATCGAATTCAATGGCATATAAAAAGAATTATTCACCATGATCAAGTGGGATTCATTCCTGGGATGCAGGGCTGGTTCAACATTCGCAAATCAATCAACGTGATACATCACATTAACAAAAAAAGAGAGAAGAACCATATGATCCTGTCAATCGATGCAGAAAAGGCCTTCGACAAAATCCAGCACCCTTTATTAATAAAAACCCTTGAGAAAGTCGGGATAGAAGGAACATACTTAAAGATCATAAAAGCCATTTATGAAAAGCCCACAGCTAACATCATCCTCAACGGGGAAAAACTGAGAGCTTTTTCCCTGAGATCAGGAACACGACAAGGATGCCCACTCTCACCGCTGCTGTTCAACATAGTGCTGGAAGTTCTAGCATCAGCAATCAGACAACAAAAGGAAATCAAAGGCATCAAAATTGGCAAAGATGAAGTCAAGCTTTCGCTTTTTGCAGATGACATGATATTATACATGGAAAATCCGATAGACTCCACCAAAAGTCTGCTAGAACTGATACAGGAATTCAGCAAAGTTGCAGGATACAAAATCAATGTACAGAAATCAGTTGCATTCTTATACACTAACAATGAAGCAACAGAAAGACAAATAAAGAAACTGATCCCATTCACAATTGCACCAAGAAGCATAAAATACCTAGGAATAAATCTAACCAAAGATGTAAAGGATCTGTATGCTGAAAACTACACAAAGCTTATGAAGGAAATTGAAGAAGATTTAAAGAAATGGAAAGACATTCCCTGCTCATGGATTGGAAAAATAAATATTGTCAAAATGTCAATACTACCCAAAGCTATCTACACATTCAATGCAATCCCAATCAAAATTGCACCAGCATTCTTCTCGAAACTAGAACAAGCAATCCTAAAATTCATATGGAACCACAAAAGGCCCCGAATAGCCAAAGGAATTTTGAAGAAGAAGACCAAAGCAGGAGGCATCACAATCCCAGACTTTAGCCTCTACTACAAAGCTGTCATCATCAAGACAGCATGGTATTGGCACCAAAACAGACACATAGACCAATGGAATAGAATAGAAACCCCAGAACTAGACCCACAAACGTATGGCCAACTCATCTTTGACAAAGCAGGAAAGAACATCCAATGGAAAAAAGACAGCCTCTTTAACAAATGGTGCTGGGAGAACTGGACAGCAACATGCAGAAGGTTGAAACTAGACCACTTTCTCACACCATTCACAAAAATAAACTCAAAATGGATAAAGGACCTAAATGTGAGACAGGACACCATCAAAACCTTAGAGGAGAAAGCAGGAAAAGACCTCTCTGACCTCAGCCGTAGCAATCTCTTACTCGACACATCCCCAAAGGCAAGGGAATTAAAAGCAAAAGTGAATTACTGGGACCTTATGAAGATAAAAAGCTTCTGCACAGCAAAGGAAACAACCAAAAAAACTAAAAGGCAATCAACGGAATGGGAAAAGATATTCGCAAATGACATATCGGACAAAGGGCTAGTATCCAAAATCTATAAAGAGCTCACCACACTCCACACCTGAAAAACAAATAACCCAGTGAAGAAATGGGCAGAAAACATGAATAGACACTTCTCTAAAGAAGACATCCGGATGGCCAACAGGCACATGAAAAGATGTTCAGCGTCGCTCCTTATCAGGGAAATACAAATCAAAACCACACTCAGGTATCACCTCACGCCAGTCAGAGTGGCCAAAATGAACAAATCAGGAGACTATAGATGCT
This sequence comes from Prionailurus bengalensis, assembly GCF_016509475.1. NCBI lineage: Eukaryota > Metazoa > Chordata > Mammalia > Carnivora > Felidae > Prionailurus > Prionailurus bengalensis. The sequence goes on along the minus strand of NC_057343.1, from coordinate 146,929,855 downwards.
GGAGAGGATGTGGAGAAACGGGAACCCTCTTGCACTGTTGGTGGGAATGCAAATTGGTGCAGCCGCTCTGGAAAGCAGTGTGGAGGTTCCTCAGAAAATTAAAAATAGACCTACCCTATGACCCAGCAATAGCACTGCTAGGAATTTATCCAAGGGATACAGGAGCACTGATGCATAGGGCCACTTGTACCCCAATGTTCATAGCAGCACTCTCAACAATAGCCAAATTATGGAAAGAGCCGAAATGTCCATCAACTGATGAATGGATAAAGAAATTGTGGTTTATATACACAATGGAATATTACGTGGCAATGAGAAAAAATGAAATATGGCCTTTTGTAGCAACGTGGATGGAACTGGAGAGTGTGATGCTAAGTGAAATAAGCCATACAGAGAAAGACAGATACCATATGGTCTCACTCTTATGTGGATCCTGAGAAACTTAACAGGAACCCATGGGGGAGGGGAAGGAAAAAAAAAAAAAAAAAGAGGTTAGAATGGGAGAGAGCCAAAGCATAAGAGACTGTTAAAAACTGAGAACAAACTGAGGGTTGATGGGGGGTGGGAGGGAGGAGAGGGTGGGTGATGGGTATTGAGGAGGGCACCTTTTGGGATGAGCACTGGGTGTTGTATGGAAACCAATTTGTCAATAAATTTCAGAAAAAAAAAATAAAAAATAAAAATAAAAAAATAAAAGAAACCCCAGAGAGCTCTCTTGCCCCATTCTACCATGTGAGGGCATAGCTAGAAGATGGCTACCTGTGAACCAGGAAGCAGCCCCCATCAGCCATCGAATCTCACAGTGTCTTGATCTTGGACTATCTGGTATCTGGAACTATGAGAAATAAATTTCTGTTGTTTACAGGCCACCAGTCTATGGTGTTCTGTTAGAACACCCTGAATGGACTAAGGTAGTCACAAAGGAATAAATAATTCTTCAGATTAGGGGAGACCTTAGGAAGGGTTTCTATAAACAGGTGGCCCATGAATTGATATTAAAAGACATATAGACTGCCTAGGAGTATGGGGTGAGAAGGAAGGGAATGCTTGGAATAGGGAACATATGATCAAAGAGGAGAAGAGTGTCAAAAGGAATTTTGGAGGCAGGTAGGGGACAGATTTTGGAGACTATTAAATGAGATGAGTGGTGAGCAAGTATTCTTTAGATGTACCCTAATTCCTATTCCAAATACATGCATTATTAAATAAGGACAGTGCAGATTGTGACCTAGGAAGAAATAAATTGCTTACAATTTAATCTTAGACATTTTCAAGATAAAAACTCTAAGTGACAAAAGGAAACTTTGTAAGGTAATGGAAATGTTCTATCTTGAATGGGATATTGGTTTTATGAATTTTGACACAAGTCAAAATTCATCAGGTTGTACATTTAGGATCTGTTCCTATGCATAATAATACCTCAATGAAAAAAATTATAAAACAAGGAATATTGCTATAAAATCATAACAATTATGATGTTTTGTTTTTTAGAACTTAAAATTTTATAACTAAATGGTATTTAAAAGTCAGTTTCTCCATTGCACTAGTCAAGTACTCAGTAGCCACACAGAGCTGGAAACTGCTGTATTGGATGGTGTTCATGTGGAGTATTTCCATTATCACAGCAACTTCTTTTTTTTTTTTTAATTTTTTTTTCAACGTTTTTTATTTATTTTTGGGACAGAGAGAGACAGAGCATGAACGGGGGAGGGGCAGAGAGAGAGGGAGACACAGAATCGGAAACAGGCTCCAGGCTCCGAGCCATCAGCCCAGAGCCCGACGCGGGGCTCGAACTCACGGACCGCGAGATCGTGACCTGGCTGAAGTCGGACGCTTAACCGACTGCGCCACCCAGGCGCCCCAATCACAGCAACTTCTAAGCATTTGAAACACTTTGTCCTCATGGATTTGGATATATTTGACTATTTTCATGCATCTGTCATTTTTTATTTCTCTTCCTTCCACCTATACACCACTCAATGTTGAATTATTCTTGGATTTTTGACTTGTCATTTTCAGCTTTTTCAGCTTAATTAAAGCTATAGGTAAGTAAAACTTTCTCAGGGCCAGATGACAACATATTTGTGCAATATTAGATTATGTTTGCAACTTTTCTTGCCCAGATATTTTCTTCTCTCTTCAAGCAGTTATTTTCAGAAAACCAGTTACATGGGCACATAATCTATTTTCAGTTTGGTTTTTGTTATGGATGAGATTTGGCAAAAATGTTATCATTTCTTGTATTCTCGTCTTGTACCCAATGGGTGCTGTTTGAACAGCATAAATTTCAAATAATTGAAAAACAGAAATCAAATATTCTGAGATTTCTTAAGAAGAGGAATGTATATATGAGTGTCATGAGGGTATTGCCATAATCATGATTGGGATAAACACATTCCTGTTTGTTGAGGCAGGCAACTCATTTGCTTGACCTTGCCGGAAGTTCAGTGGCTGACAACTGAGGTTTTATAGTGTTGGAGGTCTGCATGGCAATTTTAAGTCTGCCATTTAGTAACTGTGTGATATTAGGCACATTATATAACCCCTGTTGTATTAGTTTCCTATTGCTGCTACAATAAAGTGCAACAAAGTCCATAATTTAAAACAACACAAATTTACTAAATTATAGCTCTGGAGACCAGAAGCCAAAGGGCTACGCTCCTTCTTGGATGATCTAGGGGAGAATCCATTTGCTCGCCGTTTCTAGTTCTTACTGGCCACCTGAATTCCTTAGTGAGTTGGTCCCTTCTGCTTTCTTCAAAGTCAGCAATGTCTGATTAAATGTTTCTCATGCTGCATCACTGAGACAATCCTCTTCTATTGTCAAGTCTCTCTGTACTTCCCTCTTACAAAGATGCTTCTGATTACATTGGGCCTCCCTGGATAATCCAGTATAATCTTCCCATGTTAAAATCCTTAATTAATCACATCTTTAAAATACAAGATAATATATAGGTTCTGGGGATTCAAACATTGGTTCAATTCAATTCACAGGTTCTGGGGATTCAAACATTGACATCTTTGGGGGAGGGGTGTAATTATTCAGCCTACCATCCTTCATCAGTAGAGTAGAAATAATAACACCTATATAGTGTATGTACTTTGTATACTTTGTAGGGTTATTGTAAGAAATAAATAAGATGGCGCACGGCGTGCATTGAGCAGAGTTAGTGTTTAGTATTAATAATGATAAACTTAGTGGGATAAACTCATCTCTACCATCCTGAGTGATGGTATAACCTTGGACAAGCTATATTGTGTCTCAGAACTTCAGCTTCCTAAACTGTAAATGAAGACAACAATACTTAATTTGCCAGGATGTGTTAAGGATTAGAAATAATATTCAGTAAGAGCCCAGAAGTAGGAACTTGATAAAAGCTGTAAGAATAATGACAACCATCAATGTGATGATGTTGAAAGGGCGAAAAATTGAGGGGAAACTCTTTTCTGTTAGAAGGTGAAAGATTTTGAACTGACTTTATTCTGCAGGTCAGCTCATACAAAAGAGGTTTTTTTATGTGCTTGATTATGGCTTGCTGATTATTCTTTCCTGAAATTCTTATAAGTAGCTTCAGGATTTTCTTTCTTCTTATTCCTTTGAATCACACTGGAAGCTTACATCCTTTCACTTTGCCCCAAATAACATATTCCTTATGTTAAATTCACTTAGTAAATTCTAGAACATAGTAAACCTTATATGATCAGTCTTACTAAAACCCACGAGGTTAGCTATCTATACCTCTATTTAATGGGGCAAAAAATGAGCATATTACAAATCTATACTGAGCTCCTAGTAAGCCATGCTAATATTACAGCCAGACCCACTATATGATCTCCCAGTATGACTTTCATGATCCAACAACAACAAAATTTACACACGACAACAGATCATTACCTTTGTTACAGAAGTGCAAACTGACTAAATATGTGTATTTATGTGTTTAAATGTTAGTCAAAAGCCTTTTTCTGTTGGGATTCTATTTCCCTTTTGATACACATGTATATATTTACACACGGAACCAGATAGCTTGGGTTCAAATACTGGTCCTCTCACTTACTACTTGTCTGAACTGACAAAGTTACTTAGCTTCTTTTTCTTCTGTTTCCATATGTTAAAGTGAGTGTATAAATAGGAGGCACATCAGAGGATTGTCAAAGGTCAGATTGTGGGAAGGATTAAATGTATCAACACATGTAAAACGCTTAAAACAGTGTCAGGTACATATAGAGACTGTATCAGTATTATTATCATTGCTGTAGTCTTTAAAAAAGTAACATTATAACTTGTCACTTCATTTAAAAGTTGTCTACAGGGGCGCCTGGGTGGCGCAGTCGGTTAAGCGTCCGACTTCAGCCAGGTCACGATCTCGCAGTCCGTGAGTTCGAGCCCCGCGTCGGGCTCTGGGCTGATGGCTCGGAGCCTGGAGCCTGTTTCCGATTCTGTGTCTCCCTCTCTCTCTGCCCCTCCCCCGTTCATGCTCTGTCTCTCTCTGTCCCAAAAATAAATAAACGTTGAAAAAAAAGAAAAAATAAATAAAATAAAAAAAATAAAAGTCTACATGTGAAATGATGGTTTAGACAAGATGGGCACCAAGCTACAATTTATTTAGGGTTGGAGACACGCCATTGCATTTTCCCAACAGTAGGGTTATTGTGAGTTTTCAAAGTGTACATTCAGTCTGACCCTAGAGAGAAACCCAAAAGGATGGGTAATTTTATGAAGGAAAAATTAGATATACTTTTGGATGTTTTACTGATATGTTTGGCAAAATGCTGTTCAATAATAACCACTGAACAAACTCTGTCGGCACTGAAGGGCTCATGTGACAAGATCCTTGTTAAAAGACTTGGAAGCTGTTATAAAGTGGCACAAACACTCTTATTAGTTCTATGTCCACATCCAATCCCTGGTGCATTGTGCTCTGTATGTAGTCTGTTTCTCTCACCCTAACACAGGAAGCTTGTATTAGCATGGTTATCTGTGACCCTTGGAATTTAGCATTACAATAGATTAGTAATATATTTAATATCTGGTAGAATAGAAAGGTATCATTCTTAAGTAGCTAAAATAGTCCACACTGCATAAGACAATCCCAGATGATGAACAAAAAAGATGAATTTTGTAAATATTTCTTTACTATTTAGTTTTTGCCTGAATAGGGGACTTTTAACCTTAAAATGTCAATAGTAGTTTCAAAATGTTCTCTGTGGAAAATGTACAGAGTAGAATGTTCATCCACACACTTTCAATGCAGGACTCTAAGTGACTGTCACTTTCCCTGACAGCTGGCAAAGCCTGCCGGTCCTCCCAGCCAACTCCACTGTTTTATAGGTGTGAAGATGGGGTTCCGGAAAGGTTACATTAGTTAGCCAATGCCAATTTATTTCTTAGAAGTAGAAGCTAGATGAGAATGTTAGTATCCACCTCTTTTTACTATATCAAATTATTTTTTCTTTATAAATTTTATGGACTATGGAAGCCAAAGGAATCACTATATCCACATCTTTTATTCCCACATCCAGACTATAACCTATAAACACATTTAGTTAAATATGATCACAGTTTGCTATTAAACTCCAGGTCTCTCTTTGGTGTTGTTTTGTCCTTGCCAGCAAGTCGGTCATAGATAGGATTTCTCTCAAGTGTTCCCAAAAGAGGTGATTCTGTGAGCCAACTGACAGAGGGCCAGAATCCTGAGGTCGTCAACTCGCATTCATATACAGTTACATATACTTTTTTATTGAAATGCGTGTTTGAGGCACAGCCCACGTATCAGCTTTTCCCACTGACCTCATTTAGAATGAGGAGAAGATGAATTGTTCCTAAAATTCAGAAGTTGTCATGTTTCATGTCTTGTGATTCTGCTATGGCAGCAACAGTTGACTGGATCATGGATGGATAGCCTAGGAAGCCCCAAAGAGATGTTCTCGACCAGATGGTAACTGATCAGACCTAATCAGATTATTTTTGTTTTAGGAATGAAAGAAAGAGAGAGAGAGAGCAAAAGAGAGAGAGATAATAGAGTCAGGGATAGAAGCCAGTGCTAAATTGTGAGAATGGCTGATTCCAAGGCAGGGAAGAAAGAAAGGGCTCATGATCTTTAGAGAACAATAGTTTACCTGGATCACTTAAACTGCAGAATTACTGAAGAAGTAAAGATTTGTTGAACACCTACTATGTGTTCGGCACCATTCTAGGTGCCAGGGACACAGTAGTGTATAAAATAAATGAAGCCTTAACTTCATATAGCCTCATTTTGGGGAGAGAGTGGAATGGACAATGAGATGTTGATGCAATAGATAATAGTAGGTTAGAAAGTGATTAAGTGCACTATGAACAAAAATGGTAAAGCTTGGTAAGGGGCATCAAGAGAGTTGGTAGTTGTGGTAGATGAATGCTTGTTATTCAATTTTTTTTCTTTCTCAAATTATTTTTTTTCTTGTGATAAAAAACGTATAACAAATTAAAAAAAATTTTTTTTCAACGTTTATTTATTTTTGGGACAGAGAGAGACAGAGCATGAACGGGGAGGGGCAGAGAGAGAGGGAGACACAGAATCGGAAACAGGCTCCAGGCTCTGAGCCAGCCATCAGCCCAGAGCCTGATGCGGGGCTCGAATTCCCGGACCGCGAGATCGTGACCTGGCTGAAGTCGGACGCTCAACCGACTGCGCCACCCAGGCGCCCCAAATTTTAAAAGAGAATATTTAGAGCAGGTCTCATTAAGAAGATATTTGAGGGGCGCCTGGGTGGCTCAGTCGGTTAAGCGTCTGACCTCGGCTCAGGTCATGATCCCTCGGTTCGTGAGTTCAAGCCCCGCGTCGGGCTCTGTGCTGACAGCTCAAAGCCTGGAGCCTGCTTCGGATTCTGTGTCTCCCTCTCTCTCTGCCCCTCCCCTGTTCATGCTCTGTCTCTCTCTGTCTCAAAAATAAATTGAAAAATTTAAAAATAAAAAAAAGAAGATATTTGAGCAAACACTTGAAGGAGATGAAAGAGCTACCTCTGGGGCATAGATGCTAATGTCCAATAGATGAGGACCTATTGTTCTAGTTCACTTTGGGGTTTCTATATTGAGTTAGATTAAGGAAGACCCACTGAGAAGTCACCAATAGCCCCAATCTACAAGAGCTGCTAAAACAACACTGGAAATGTAATGTGATCACCAGAACGTCTCTCAGAAAGAATATTATACTGTGGTTGGAAGGAAATTTTGAAAGAGATGTTTGAGGCAGAGAGGAAATCCACCTCAAGAGACATAGAATGCATGATTCCTAAACTACCTTCTAAAAAGGGTAAGTTCCATTTGCTGTAGGCTTTTATTTGGGGGCATGTTTCTCTTTCCCAAGTGAATTTTGCATTTTGGGGTCAGATTTGAATTTCTTAGGAAAATAGTAGAGGGTAAGGCCTGCCACTGAAGCCCATCCTCTCTACTTTTTCTCCAAGTAATTCTTAGCAGCTCTCCTAATACTGGAGAATACTGGATTGAAGGGGTGCTACATTATTAGACTGCATAAGTGTAGTGGACACTGTTGCATCCCACCCAGATCCCCTTCATTTTCTTTCACTAACCCATGAGCTCAGCCCCCATCTTCTGTGCTGTGCTCCTAACAACTGGTACCCATGACTGCCCGTGGACATTGGAGCCACAGAGGCTGCCTTGACTGAACAGAAGGATCTTAAATTTTCTGTTCTTTTCTTTCCCAATTTCCTTTCCCATTCTTGTCTTTTAGCCAATGCTATCTGAAGTGAGGTCTAAATGCCCAGTTCCTTCATCTCAGGGAGGTACAAGCTCTGAAGAGTGATTTATGTCCCAGAGATGCTCCGAAATCAGGCCGAAATCATGCTGCTACTTAGCTGCTTTGCCTTCCTTATCCTGCTTCTCCCACTCCCTTACTGGTCTCTCCTAAGAGCGCTTCCTAAATAAATCACTTTCATCTGTACCTGTGCTCAGATCTGTGTTCAGGGTAAATCCAAACTATGACGACAGAGTGGCCACATTCCTTGTCAGATTATAGCTGTATATTTCAGCTCCCGGAGCACTAAGAAGTTGCCCAGAAGTTGCCTGGAATTCCCCATTTCCTTGTTTACCTGAACTTTTGCTGTTCCTTGAAATTGGAATGAGCCTAACTAATGCAAATGACAAGATCTTTTCTAGGAAAATACTGGAAATCTCAGATTCTTAGATGCTTCACAAGGAGCCATGAGTATAATAGTTCTTAAATTGTGGCAATATGGGGGTGTTTGCTTCAGCAGCACATATACTAAAATTGTGTTTACATTTTGTGAACATGTAAAGGTACCTTTAAGTATTTGACACTGTTGGGTGCAAAACTTATTAAACTCCTTTATCCAATAAAAAGATTACAAAAACTATTTTTTCCCCAGAATTGAGTCATTAATCAAAAATCTGATCAATTAAATTTCCTGGAACAGGTTACACAACTAAAATTTTGGTATTGCTGATTATTTTTTATAAGTCAAATATTTAAAAATCAGGCAGACATATATAAATGAATACACTGTATGTCAGCTAACTTGACAATAAATCATATTTAAAAATAATAAAAAAATAAAAGAAAAAATAAATTTAAAAAAGAAAAAAGAAAAAAGAATTAAGTTGTGTTTTTCCTCTTTACATAAAATAAGTGACAGTCCTTTAATTGCATGGACGTATCAGTAGAGTTTGTGTTTTAATGGAATAAAAAAATTACTTACTATGCCAATGTTTACCTATGGCCCCTCATGGTAAAAATGGAATTTGTGTGGAATTATGAGTTAATTACAGCTCCTGAGATACTTATTTATACATAACTATAAAAGGAAGCATCTTCTGTAATATAAAACAAAACAGTTAAAACATTTAATTGGAAAATGCAAACAATTAAATATTTGAAAAATAGGAAGAAGTCTTTGTAGTCAAGAAAACCAAATACTTAAGAAAAAGTGTTAATAAAATGTTGAGTCAGAGAAAGCCAAATAAATTGATGGTCTCACTGATTACTGTAATATACAAATGGAAGTGTGAAGAAAACAGAATAACCAAACAAATCTTGAAACAATTGAACAAAGTTGGAAGACTTAATAACACTTGTTTTCAAGATTTACTATAGATTATAACCAAGATGGTATAGTGCTGGTTTAAGGTTCAATGGAATAACATAGAGAATTCTGAAATAGGTCTATAAATATTTGATTAATTGATTTTTTTAAATAAATGAGGAGCTAAAGTAATTAAATAGGAAAAGAATAGTCTTTTCAAGAGATGGTACTGGGGCATCTGGATATCCATATGGGGAAAAAATGAACCTTAATTCTTACCTTACATTATATGTAAAAATTAACTTAAAATGGAAAATACACATAAACATGAAAAATTAGAACCATAAAACTTAAAAGTAAGCCTAGGAAAAAGTACTCATGACAATGACATGGACAAACATTTCTTTGAAGACAAAATGTACACACCATAAGAGTAAAATTGACATACAGTGTGCTCTCAGCTTTGGGAATAGATTCCCATGATTCATCGCTTACCTACAATACCCAGGGCTCATCCCAACAAGTGCCCTCTTCAATGCCCATCATCCATTTTCCCCTCAGTTGTTCTCTGTATGTAAGAGTTGCTTATGGTTTGCCTCCCTCTCTGTTTGAAACTATTTTTCCCCTTCCCCTCCCCCATGGTCGTCTGTTAAGTTTCTCAAAGTCCACATATGAGTGAAAATACATGATATCTGTCTCTGTCTGACTGACTTATTTCACTTAGCACAATACCCTCCAGTTCCATCCACATTGCTGCAAACAGCAGGATTTCATTCTTTCTCATTGCCAGATAGTATTCCATTATATAAAACCACATCTTCTTTATCCATTCATCAGCTGATGGACATTTAGGATCTTTCCATAATTTGGCTACTATTGAAAGCGCTGAGATAAACATTGGGGTACATGTGCCCCTAAGAATCAGCACTCCTGTATTCTTTGGATAAACAGCACCTAGTAGTGCTATTGTTGGGTCATAGGGTAATTCTATTTTTAATTTTTTGAGGAACCTCCACACTGTTTTCCAGAGCGGCTGCACCAGTTTGCATTCCCACCAACAGTGCAAGAGGGTTCCCGTTTCTCCACATCCTCGCCAGCATCTGTAGTCTCCTGATTTGCTAATTTTAGCCACTCTGACTGTCATGAGGTGGTATCTCAGTGTGGTTGTGATTTGTATTTCCGTGATGAGGAGTGACGTTGAACATCTTTTCATGTGCCTGTTGGCCATCTGGATGTCTTCTTTAGAAAAGTGTCTATTCACGTCTTCTGCCCATTTCTTCACTGGATTGTTTTTCAGGTGTTGAGTTTGGTAAGTTTTTTATAGATTTTGTATACTAAACAACTTAATTCTTTAAAAGAAGAATCTTCCTGACATTTCTGGACTGTAGATACACCTCTCTTTGAGTTGAAAAATGATACTAGAATACTACAGAGTTATATTATTCTGGATATTTTTGGGCCCAAAATTACTTCAAAATAGACATAATAATGACAGTTTCAAAAGATAAAAGATTACATTTCAGTATTTCAAGTATGTCTCAATAGAGGGGTGAAACAGAAGTTTAAGACAATAACCTCACAGATACCTAGTAGAAGTTGTAAATTTATGTTTTGGAAAGGAAATAGTGTAGAAGAGGTTTTAAATATATAGTTCCATATTCATAGAAATAATCATAGAGATTTTGGTTTCTTATCTAACTCATAACACTTTAGAGATACCAGTGAGAAATGCTTCACCTAGAAATTGCTATATATTATATATTCAATGTATTCAAAACTGTTCCAGTATGATGGGCTAACATTTAATTTTTACATATAAACTGATAACTCTATTTGCTTCTGTTACAGTCAATCCTTATAAATATGACAATAGCTAGCTGATAAGAGTCATTCAATTAACCTGCACTAAGATGTCTCTTTTGGATATTCATGGACCCAATCTTTTTTTTTTTTTTTTTCAGAACATCATGTAATCATGCAGTGTTCAAGTCAGGGGACTTAGGTGAAAGAGGTAGGAACCCAGCTAAATTGGCTCAAGAATTTGGGTTATGAAAAAGATAGAGTGAGGCTCACTGAAATCCAGGAACAGGATCCACTATGTAACAGGACCTGGGAACCCAAAGTTATAAAGCCGTTAGGAATGAAGGCTACTTTGTCTCTTTGGAGTAGGGGAGACAGGGGTGCAGGGTTATGGGATCTCAGCTACTTTGTGTATATGACCCATCATCAACTCTGCCTGCCTCTTCTTCAGCTTGTACATAATTCAGAGAGACTGATTCAGCTCCTATCATGGGAACTCATGATACTTACGTTTCTGACCCCCATTTGCTATCTAGCTAAGTGTTTCGGTATCTAAATTTCCAAGCAAGATTGCCCCCACTTACAATTTTTAGTCAAACCTCACAAGTCAAAAGTTCTGGAAGAATATGAAGGAACTGACTACCTTTGAGTCAGCTGTCATACCTGGTTCAATTAACTGTGGTCAAGGAGAGGGTATGGGGTCACTCAGCAGAGAACACGGTTTTGCAGGGTAGCAAGGCCTGCCACTAGTAAATGTTGAATGTTTGTTGAATGAATGAATGAATACATGCATGCATGAATGAATGAATGAATGCATGAATGCATGAAGGTGGTATCTATAAAAAGAATAAAGCCCGGGGTCTTAAAGATAAAACTTGGTGATGCTCTAGGATTAAAGGCAACAAAAAACAGAAGAGGAGGCATTAAATGTATTTACAGGCATTTTATACCAAATACAAACAAGCTATATTGAAGGGTGTTATGCCATCTGTTCACCACATAATTACATGGTTTAGGAGCCCTGCCTGCTTCGAGGAAGACGACTAGATTAGAAGAGCAACAGTATGATTCCATAGGCCTAATTCTCAATATTATTTCCTTCTGCTTTTAGGTTTTAGCTAGTTATTCTGTGGGCTTGAAAATATTTCCTATCATACCATGCAGCAGAAGTTCCTTCATGTGTTGTATTGTGTCGTAAGGGGGAGAATGTAGTTGGCATGTTAGTGGAACCTTTGTTTCTTGATTGATATGTTTATTATCTTAATCTGGAAAATCTTCTTAGAAAATTACAGATTGGGATGGTTTGGCTTAGCTGTTTGCAGCATTACTCCTGCACTCGAAGGATGCTTGTCTTTTGAGCTACCCTATTTTACCTCTGGACAAGAGACTATTAGGATGGTCTTTAACTATTAGGTTATCTTTTTTAAATAACTTTTTTATTAGATTTTTTTTCTCTTAGACTGCATCTCATATGGCAGCATGCACTTTCCTGTACATCTTCCTTACCAGGTCTGGAGTTACACTGTTCTCAATGTATAGAGAAAACTGTTTCTTGTAAGTCCCTTTATTGTCTTCCCTTGATGTGCTTACAAAGTACTTCTGCAGTGAAGTTTTTGCTTGCTCAACCATAACCCAGGAATCATTTGGTGCTGTGAGGGCTGAATATGCATCTATCTACAGGCTACAGAGCCCAGAAACTTTGTTTCCAGGGATAATTTTGGGGAGGACTGCATAGTTCTGCAAACAACCTGCTAAGGCACCAGGGTGGTTTTCACTACATTCTACCTTATATTCATCTTCGCCTGCTTCCACTTGGCCTTCAGAGATCTTGTCCATACCTACTCTGTTAAGAAGCCGTGCTGGCCCACAGCAGGCCCCCAAGAACTCAACTATGTGCCACAGCAACATTTTTCAGGAAAACTTCTATAGTTTACATTGGACATTTGTGAGCAGAAGCACTTTTCAAATGACCTTTCTGTTGGTAACACTATCATCCTATATTTGGGTATGTTTTACTTACTCTTATCCTAGATTTCTAAACAGTTTTGAGCACATTAATCAACTCTACCTCCTCATCTTTTCCCGTATTACACTTGGAATCTCTGGAGGTAGGCTTTTTTCTCAACAATTTGAACAAACATCATCTGGCCAAACAGAAACTCATGTTAGCAGCTCAGAACAGACCGGCAGGTCTAGCAGCACTCAGGGAGATAAAGTGTTAGTAGATGTTTGATTTTGTTTTTGTGTTCTGAGTATGAGTGTTTTACGTATGTTTGTATGTATGTATATATATGTATGTATGTATGCCACTTTTTAAAAACTGAAGTATACTAGACACACTAAATATCTGATTAGTTTCAGGTGTATGTAATAGTGATTTGATATTTTTATACATTACCAAATGATCCCCACAGTAAGTCCAGTTACACCTGTCACCACACAAAAGTTATTATAATATTACTGATTATATTCTCCATGCTGTACATTACATCACATGACTTCTTTTTTTAATTGAAAGTTTGTTTCTTTTAGTCCCCTTCACCTATTTTTCCCATCCCCCCAACCTCTCCCCTCTCTCTGGTAACCATTAGTTTGTTTCCTGTATCTATGAGTGAGTATAAGGATTTTAAAGTAGCAGGGAAATTTTACCAAAATCTTCTTGTAGCAGTTTACAAGTACCATGGCACATATTCCAGTGTCCTTGTGACATTCAGATACTCTCTTCTTTAATTACAAGCAGATGTGAGGATTGAAATATCATGGTTGATAAAGTAAGTAATGTGGCAAATAATTCAAAGAATTATAGCTCATTTTCTAACACAGGATTACGACAGAAAATCACCCTGAGAGGAAGTCTTCTTTACTTTGCCTTGGAAATTTTCACCAATGATATACTTCTCAGTTAATGTATTGTAGTGACCTTGCTCTAATGCTTTCTCTTTCTGATCATTCTTTAGCAATAAACCAGAAATAGGAAACCACCATCAGGTTCCAGTGGGAGTTGGATGTCAAATCCACAAAGCTGAACTTCAAAGTGTTTTAACAGATTAAAAAATAGAAGACCACAAAAACCACATGGACCACAGAAGGGAAAAAAGTTTGTTTACAAGGTCAGTTCAAAGTGTAGCCAAGTGAATGACCTGTATTTGGAATGGAACTCACTGGGCCAGAAACAGCCAGTGACACTCCTGAAGACCAAGACTAAGGCAGGTTGACTGTGTATGGATCAGAGGGAATGAGGGTGTGGATATGTGTGTGGATATGCATGAACATATGAGCAGGGTCTATCCCAGTACTGGTTATAGGTACTATTTGAGCTCTTTCCTGTTGTAAATCATTCTAATCTTTAAGTGTTTCCTTTGGTTGCTTTCATGTCTGCTCCAAACTTGCAAATTCCCAACACACGAACTTCTTCCTCTATCATCAACTTTGTCCTTTCCTCCACACAAAGTGCACTCAATTATCCTTCTCATGGTGACTATTATTTAGGGATTCCTTACTATATGCGGGCATCCTGCTAAAAGCTAGACACCATTGCTTCATGTAATCATGACAACATTGATGGGTTTGGGGTATTCTTATACCCACAGTTCTTAAAGTTGAGGAAAGTGACTCTTCAGGAGGTAAAGTAGTGTGATCAAAGTCACATAGTAAGGACTTGAACCCAAACTAGTCTTAATTTTAAATAAAATTGTCTTTTAGCAAAAACAAAAACAAAACACATTTTTAGACTATTTCACAATTACTCTAAAAATGGTGACATGTAGTTCTCTTTTTTTACTGGGTCTCTGTCTGGTTTAGGAATCAAAGTAATACTGGCTTCATAGAATGAGTCTGGAAGTTTTCCTTCCCTTTCTATTTCTTGGAATAGCTTGAGAAGGATAGGTATTATCTCTGCTTTAAACGTCTGGTAGAACTCCCCTGGGAAGCCATCTGGTCCTGGACTCTTATTTGTTGGGAGATTTTTGATAACCGATTCAATTTCTTCGCTGGTTATGGGTCTGTTCAAGCTTTCTATTTCCTCCTGATTGAGTTTTGGAAGCGTGTGGGTGTTCAGGAATTTGTCCATTTCTTCCAGGTTGTCCAATTTGTTGGCATATAAGTTTTCATAGTATTCCCTGATAATTGTTTGTATCTCTGAGGGATTGGTTGTAATAATTCCATTTTCATTCATGATTTTATCTATTTGGGTCATCTCCCTTTTCTTTTTGAGAAGCCTGGCTAGAGGTTTGTCAATTTTGTTTATTTTTTCAAAAAACCAACTCTTGGTTTTGTTGATCTGCTCTACAGTTTTTTTAGTTTCTATATTGTTTATTTCTGCTCTGATCTTTATTATTTCTCTTCTTCTGCTGGGCTTAGGCTGCCTTTGCTGTTCTGCTTCTAGTTCCTTTAGGTGTGCTGTTAGATTTTGTATTTGGGATTTTTCTTGTTTCTTGAGATAGGCCTGGGTTGCAATGTATTTTCCTCTCAGGACTGCCTTTGCTGCGTCCCAAAGCGTTTGGATTGTTGTATTTTCATTTTCGTTTGTTTCCATACATTTTTTAATTTCTTCTCTAATTGCCTGGTTGACCCACTCATTCGTTAGTAGGGTGTTCTTTAACCTCCATGCTTTTGGAGGTTTTCCAGACTTTTTTCTGTGGTTGATTTCAAGCTTCATAGCATTGTGGTCTGAAAGTAAGCATGGTATAATTTCAATTCTTGTAAACTTATGAAGGGCTGTTTTGTGACCCAGTATATGATCTATCTTGGAGAATGTTCCATGTGCACTCGAGAAGAAAGTATATTCTGTTGCTTTGGGATGCAGAGTTCTAAATATATCTGTCAAGTCCATCTCATCCAATGTGTCATTCAGGGCCCTTGTTTCTTTATTGACCGTGTGTCTAGATGATCTATCCATTTCTGTAAGTGGGGTGTTAAAGTCCCCTGCAATTACCACATTCTTATCAATAAGGTTGCTTATGTTTATGAGTAATTGTTTTATATATTTGGGGGCTCCGGTATTCGGCGCATAGACATTTATAATTGTTAGCTCTTCCTGATGGATAGACCCTGTAACTATTATATAATGTCCTTCTTCATCTCTTGTTACAGCCTTTAATTTAAAGTCTAGTTTGTCTGATATAAGTATGGCTACTCCAGCTTTCTTTTGGCTTCCAGTCTCATGATAAATAGTTCTCCATCTCCTCACTCTCAATCTAAAGGTGTCCTCAGGTCTAAAATGAGTCTCTTGTAGACAGCAAATAGAACTACAGGCCAATATCCCTGATGAATATGGATGCAAAAATTCTCAATAAGATACTAGCAAATCGAATTCAATGGCATATAAAAAGAATTATTCACCATGATCAAGTGGGATTCATTCCTGGGATGCAGGGCTGGTTCAACATTCGCAAATCAATCAACGTGATACATCACATTAACAAAAAAAGAGAGAAGAACCATATGATCCTGTCAATCGATGCAGAAAAGGCCTTCGACAAAATCCAGCACCCTTTCTTAATAAAAACCCTTGAGAAAGTCGGGATAGAAGGAACATACTTAAAGATCATAAAAGCCATTTATGAACAGCCCACAGCTAACATCATCCTCAACGGGGAAAAACTGAGAGCTTTTTCCCTGAGATCAGGAACACGACAAGGATGCCCACTCTCACCGCTGCTGTTTAACATAGTGCTGGAAGTTCTAGCATCAGCAATCAGACAACAAAAGGAAATCAAAGGCATCAAAATTGGCAAAGATGAAGTCAACTTTCGCTTTTTGCAGATGACATGATATTTTACATGGAAAATCCGATAGACTCCACCAAAAGTCTGCTAGAACTGATACAGGAATTCAGCAAAGTTGCAGGATACAAAATCAATGTACAGAAATCAGTTGCATTCTTATACACTAACAATGAAGCAACAGAAAGACAAATAAAGAAACTGATCCCATTCACAATTGCACCAAGAAGCATAAAATACCTAGGAATAAATCTAACCAAAGATGTAAAGGATCTGTATGCTGAAAACTATAGAAAGCTTATGAAGGAAATTGAAGAAGATTTAAAGAAATGGAAAGACATTCCCTGCTCGTGGATTGGAAAAATAAATATTGTCAAAATGTCAATACTACCCAAAGCTATCTACACATTCAATGCAATCCCAATCAAAATTGCACCAGCATTCTTCTCGAAACTAGAACAAGCAATCCTAAAATTCATATGGAACCACAAAAGGCCCCGAATAGCCAAAGGAATTTTGAAGAAGAAGACCAAAGCAGGAGGCATCACAATCCCAGACTTTAGCCTCTACTACAAAGCTGTCATCATCAAGACAGCATGGTATTGGCACCAAAACAGACACATAGACCAATGGAATAGAATAGAAACCCCAGAACTAGACCCACAAACGTATGGCCAACTCATCTTTGACAAAGCAGGAAAGAACATCCAATGGAAAAAAGACAGCCTCTTTAACAAATGGTGCTGGGAGAACTGGACAGCAACATGCAGAAGGTTGAAACTAGACCACTTTCTGACACCATTCACAAAAATAAACTCAAAATGGATAAAGGACCTAAATGTGAGACAGGAAACCATCAAAACCTTAGAGGAGAAAGCAGGAAAAGACCTCTCTGACCTCAGCCGTAGCAATCTCTTACTCGACACATCCCCAAAGGCAAGGGAATTAAAAGCAAAAGTGAATTACTGGGACCTTATGAAGATAAAAAGCTTCTGCACAGCAAAGGAAACAACCAACAAAACTAAAAGGCAATCAACGGAATGGGAAAAGATATTCGCAAATGACATATCGGACAAAGGGCTAGTATCCAAAATCTATAAAGAGCTCACCACACTCCACACCTGAAAAACAAATAACCCAGTGAAGAAATGGGCAGAAAACATGAATAGACACTTCTCTAAAGAAGACATCCGGATGGCCAACAGGCACATGAAAAGATGTTCAGCGTCGCTCCTTATCAGGGAAATACAAATCAAAACCACACTCAGGTATCACCTCACGCCAGTCAGAGTGGCCAAAATGAACAAATCAGGAGACTATAGATGCTGGAGAGGATGTGGAGAAACGGGAACCCTCTTGCACTGTTGGTGGGAATGCAAATTGGTGCAGCCGCTCTGGAAAGCAGTGTGGAGGTTCCTCAGAAAATTAAAAATAGACCTACCCTATGACCCAGCAATAGCACTGCTAGGAATTTATCCAAGGGATACAGGAGCACTGATGCATAGGGCCACTTGTACCCCAATGTTCATAGCAGCACTCTCAACAATAGCCAAATTATGGAAAGAGCCGAAATGTCCATCAACTGATGAATGGATAAAGAAATTGTGGTTTATATACACAATGGAATATTACGTGGCAATGAGAAAAAATGAAATATGGCCTTTTGTAGCAACGTGGATGGAACTGGAGAGTGTGATGCTAAGTGAAATAAGCCATACAGAGAAAGACAGATACCATATGGTCTCACTCTTATGTGGATCCTGAGAAACTTAACAGGAACCCATGGGGGAGGGGAAGGAAAAAAAAAAAAAAAAGAGGTTAGAATGGGAGAGAGCCAAAGCATAAGAGACTGTTAAAAACTGAGAACAAACTGAGGGTTGATGGGGGGTGGGAGGGAGGAGAGGGTGGGTGATGGGTATTGAGGAGGGCACCTTTTGGGATGAGCACTGGGTGTTGTATGGAAACCAATTTGTCAATAAATTTCAGAAAAAAAATAATAAATTAAAAAAAATAATAAATAAAAATAAAAATGATACTTCGCTTTCTTTAAAAAAAAATAAATAAATAAAAATGGTGACATGAAGAACCATCAAAAATCTACCTTCCCTTCTTTGAAATGAAATAAATAAAATTAATTAATTAGGGATATATAGATTTTTTTTAATTTAAAAAGTGCTAAGACCAAGATTTAAAAAATCTGAAAGAAACAACTTATCAAAGGGGCACAACCAACAAAATTAACTTCAAAAATGTGACAGCCAGGGATAAAAAGCAAAATATCCTGTCCCCAATGTGGCCTTCCTTGACCATCTGTCCTACCCTACCTGCCAAAGCACTGATGGGCATCATGAGCAAGTACAGAAAACCCTCACTAATATCCTAAATACGACTATCATTTTCCTTTCCTAACTGAGAGGGGCTTGGAATGGCTGCTGGGAAGGGAGCAGTGGGCCAGAAAACGTGAACACCTGTGGCTGGTTCTGGAGGAGTAGCTGGTCTTAGAGTCCCAGGCTGAGCTAGAGAAGCTACCCAAGATGGCGACAGCCATGGGACTCACCTCGTAGGACCTCCTCCTTGGTGCAGTAGATTCCAACACAGGACATTTAGCAAAGAATGACCAAATCTGGAAAATACTTCAATCATGATCCATGTGCTTGGCTGGGAATTGGTAGGCAGGGCATTAAATGTCTGAATAGGACAAGGAGAATGACTAACAGGCCTCACCAGGACTGAAGAAAAATTGAAGTCAGGGATGAGAGTGCTGGGTAGCCTTCTTCAATTTTACCTTAAGAACTGTTTCTGATATCTGTAATGCTTTTAAGGGATTACCATGTAAACTTCCCAAACACCCATGGAGAAAGGTCGCTGAGAGTGTTTAGCAGAACGTTCCAAATCCGAAAGCCAGCCGCAAGAAGAGAGCTACTTGACACCTGCAGAGAAACTGTCACTTCAAACGACAAATGGGAGGGTCTCTCCGAAGGATCAGGATGTAATCCCCTGCTTGGGCAGAAAGCTCCAGCTTTTTGTGGGCAGCTTCCCAAATTCCCAAGAGGCTGGGTCTCACTAAGTCAAGTGGCTCTCTGGTTAATTACTGCAAGAGCCTTCTAAATCTCCAATGAAAAGATTGGGTTGCATACAGTTTTTCATCCGTGCTAAAGACTGAACACTTAGCACTTCATCTCCAATCACAGCTTCCCCTCAGTGGGGCAGGACGTGTCCAGCTATGTATGGGATGTGTTTTCTCAGAGCACAGACCTAATCAGTATGGCAGGTTTTAAATAATGATTAGATTTTATAGCTATTCTACTAATACTGAGAAAAGTCCTAAGTATTCTAGAACCTCACCTAGAAAGTCTGGTGTAGATGGGCAAGGAAAATGTACACATTCTCAGCTTCCTTAAAATTATTCTGTGGTCTCCATCTGCTAAAACATATTCTTGAAAATTGCCAGAGAGCATAGGAGAATCTAGTTTCAGGGCCAAAAAAAGCTGGATTATATTCCTGCAATTTCTTTTCCATATATTCAAAACATTCCTCTCTTGGGGTTCGGTGGGTTGCTGATTAGCAGTGCAGTTGCACAAAGCAGAGCTC
The DNA here is from genome assembly GCF_016509475.1 of Prionailurus bengalensis. Classification (NCBI taxonomy): domain Eukaryota; kingdom Metazoa; phylum Chordata; class Mammalia; order Carnivora; family Felidae; genus Prionailurus; species Prionailurus bengalensis. The sequence continues at coordinate 146,909,702 of NC_057343.1, read as the reverse complement.
TTCTGTTTAAATAAACCTAAGATACCTCAATATTGCTCAAGTCAATACATCAGGGATGGGGGGAAAGCTCAAGTACACCTTTTGCTAAGAATATGCTATTGCCTTACTTGTTTGGAATGTGACTAGCATTTTTTTAACTTTTTGTCAGCAAGTTTCCTCTTTTGCTTTCAGGTGACACTCCTTTTCTCATTACTCTTTTTGGGTAATCTCAGAATTCAAGGAAATTTTGTTCTTTTTCAAAAGATGACACCCTGAGAAGTGAAGAAAGACCTGCCCTGAGTCATAAGGATGATTAGGAACAAAAGTGACATCTCCCAGACTTTTGTTCTCCTGTATCATGGTGCATTCTCCTGGCATTCACCATGTTCTCATAGGGCTTGGATGGATATGGCCAGCCTAGACGGACAGTTTCTCAAAATTTGAGACTTCCTTTCTTCTGCCCTTCCTTCCTCCCTCCTCCCCTCCTCCCTCCTTATCTCCTTCCTTCCTTCCTTTCTCCCTTCCTTCTTTCCTTCTTTTACAATCCATAATATTTTCTTGACATATTTTAAGCATAATTCTTGATGTTCTTTATTTAAAAAGGGCATATATACATATGCGTGTGTGTGTGTGTGTGTGTGTGTGTGTGTGTGTGTGGTGTTTTACAGTTGCCTAGTTGGAATGAAATTCCAACTAGTTGTGGTTGCTAAATGTCCTTGTTTAATGTCCACATAGAAAATTAAATTTCACTTGCATCTTTGCACAGCTCATTCAAGTCAATAAAACCTATCATGAACCTGACATGTTGTTTGGCTGCCTAACTGGAATCAGGAGTGATCAGGATTATGTGCTCTTCTTCACTCTAAGAAAAATCCCTATTTAATACTACAGGACATTTACAGCAAGGCTGGAAAACACAACATTCAGACCCTACTATCCAAAGTTTTAGGATAGAAATTGAAAGGGCTCTCCTAAGTGCCAGAGGCAAGGAAAACACTGGTGTTTGTCTTGACAGAAACAAAACAAACAAACAAAACTTTCTCACGGAAATATTCTCTGATATCAGAAAGTCTCCTCTGATATTCACTTCTCATGTCAAGACACGGCTGAAGTCCCTGCCTTCTGCTAGTCACAGGAAAGCAGATTATTGTGTGGCTTCAATATTCTTACCTTTCAGAAGTGCTAACAATGTGTCCCATCTTCACAATGGACCAGCTTCTTTCTTGCCAAGCTCCAAAGTAAGTTGTTGGGCAGGAGAAGCGAAAAAGGCTGGTAACTTTTATGACATTAAATATAAAACAACTCCCCCCCAAAATGGATGAATCCCAAAGGGCTGCTTACATTTGCTTCTGGCCAAGAACACTCCTCAAAACTCAGCATGATGGGATTTAACAACAAAACGACACCAAACCAAACATGGCAACTTGGAAAAGAATTCTGCTGTTTGTGGAGCAGGTTTGGGTGAATTTGCTGGAGTGGCAGACTTGCCCCCAACACAACCTGCCAAGGTTTGTGAGGCAGTGGCAGTTTTACCCCTAGCTCCACATTAAAATCTCCTGGTTCAGGACGTGGGTTCAGAGGTACTATGTCTGTGCCTCATCTTCAGAGATGTTTTTTCCTCTCTAGGGAGCCCCGATATTACTATTTCTCTAAAAAGAGTTCTAGGGGATTCATGTGCAGTTAGAATTGAGAACCATCTGGTTCTCTGCAGGAACAATTAATTAATCAGGCGCTATGAAATCAGGAGACTTAATTGTACCTGATTTATTCAAATGCCCATCAGATGTACATGACTTTCTCAGAAACTTGCGAAAAAAGGCTATGATCAAGGCTTTCAGAAAAAGGCTCCGAGTAAATGTATGGATTCTAAGCACATAAAACATTAATGCAAGTGCCCAATATCACTGACTTACAACAGAAACCGCTGTTATTGATTTGTGGTATTTACAAGTACTTGCAGGAATAGATTGTAATTTGAATCAAATTGCTCAGAAAATTCCCCTGTTAAGTCCATCTACTAGAAAAATATTATTAGAGAATAAGGAGTATGTTATTCTACCCAATGGACCTAAACCCACCTGCTTAGGCCCATACAAGAGACAAGTAAGCTGCCCACTGGCTCATCCTTCTCTCTTGGAGAAACTCCCTTTCTAGGCAGAGAAGCACTCCTCTTCCATCCTGAGGCTGTACATAAAGACACAATGGCCCACAGTCCTATGGAGCAGGGTGGCAGAGGTGAGAAAGGGGTAAACCGTAAGGACTGCTAGAGGCCTAAAGGCAGGGGTGGAGACAGAAAGAAGGGATTTCTGGAGGAGAGGGCACAGGGGCTTTGTACCTGAATAAGAATGCCTTTAAATTTTGGCTTCCCATTAGAACTATATGCAAAGCTTTAAAAATATTCTGGGGCTCATATTCCACCCTGGACCAATTAAGTAAGAATCTGTAGGAAGGGCTTGTGGCATCAGATATTTATTTAAAACTCAGAGATTCTAATGTGCAGCCCGAGTTGAGAACCACTATTGTGCTATCAGCCTCTCAAAGGGCTAGTAAAATAAATTGGTTATATACATAGCATGATTTCTTAGGTGCTGAAAGAATCCTCTTCCCCTTCTTTGAGTTCCGACCTGCCTAACACACTAATGCCTAAGATTCAACAATTAGAGATTAATTCCTTTGACTCAGTGAGAGATTTTCTCTTGCATTATAAAGCACACACTCCAGAAAGAAGTGTATGGAGCCTTTAAGTCATTTAAACCATTATTAATGGGTGTTTTAACAGGGGAAGGAATGACCAAAAAGTCAAAGGGAATTTTAGGGCACCAGGAAGGGCAGCACTAGGATTAGAGTGAAAAAGGGGGACTGAAGACTAAATTAGCCACCTCTTCAGTTTTGCTGAGATCTAGTTCCAGAGGACGACCTCTGTAGACTGCTGGCTTCAGAAAACTTGCGGCCTGGGAGACATGCAGGCTGAGAACTTAAAGGGAAACAAACTGGAAAACTCGAGGTTCAGTGGTCACATGGAAATGGCAAGAGAGCCTCCAAATGGCCATTCTTCTGGTCCTCCAATCTTTGAGAATCAGAGAACTGATCAAGGCCAATGTCATGAATTGATAGATGAGAAAACTGGTTGAGAGTAACAGAGATGGGACTATGACTCAGATTCCCTAACTTAATTCACACTTTCCATTCTGCCAAAACGTTCTCTTTCACAAGAAGGCCAACTTCTCCCTTCCTTGGATTTACTTTTTATATGGGAGTGGATTTATCTCTTCTCCCCAGAGGCTCTATCAATTATGTTTTTTCATTCCCTGAATACAGAGAGCTCCCAACTTATAGAGGGACTGTGTTCCAAAAGCTTAAATGGAAGGTGGTTATCTATAATTCAGAATACACTTTCTCAGAGAAACCAATGTTATATATGGCCATTAGCTTCCCAGATCAATTCATGAACAACTTCAATCAAATATTCCTGAAGTGATGTGATCTTGTATAACCATTATGGAAACAGGAGTTTATCAAGTCAAGAAATCTTGACTCCTCAAATAACTTATCTCCCCATCAGTCCTACTATAATAACACTTTAGGGAAAAGATATCAAAGTAAATATTCTTTGTATCAATGCATAATGCGGTAAGTCACTAAATGTAAGTTTACTGTGAAAAGTTTGGTGAGGGAAGTGAGAGAACCTTTCCTCCAAAAAGGAATATATAATATTTTACAGATGCATAAATTTATAAATAAGGGGACATAGGTAATATCTACATATTTACTTCCTAGCAGATGTGCTTTCATCTAGAAAAAATAATTGTATTTTCACACTTAAAAATTCAGTGGAGAATATCCACTGCATCAGGTCTAATAATACCCAATACTAATTTCCAAATTTTGTATCTTGAAACTATGGTGTAGAACATGCTATATTTGAGGATGCTTGACATTTCAGTAGCAAACACAAGTGACAGAGGGACTTCAGCCAAGCCATAGGAGATGTGGCAGATTTATTAGTGGAGAGAAATGTGTTCCTAATGATGACTTTGAAAGATGGCATAGGAGTTTTGAGAGGATGTGTTCTCTGTAGCTAAAGATTTATCTTTATGTCTTATAAAGTAGCAAAGTTGTATCAGACTCTACAAAGGAAAGGGATCGCTGGCCATACAGAGCAAAAGTAAGCAGCCCTACAGGATGTAAGATGAAAGAACCATGAATGCAGCCAGCCAGCTATGGGGTAGAGAACTTGCCTTTCAAGCCACATACAGAATTCTGTCAGACAAAGGAAAGAGAAACAACAGCTGAAGCAACAACAACAAAAAAGCAACAAAAATCAGGGGTGGGAGGTCATCAGAGCAAATCTTCACACGTGCATCTACTGACTGCTGGGAATGTGGATTTCCTTTAAGTTCTGAAGAAGCAAGGAGACGATAAGTTTTAACCCCCATTTTCTAGAAAAACATGTTTCTTTATCTAGCAACCTCCTGTCAGCTGATGACACAAGAATTGCTTGAAATGTGACTCAGTACCTAACTTCCCATGTAGATCCTCTGTTGGCCTTCAACTTTGATTTTATATGCATTCCTCTCTCCATCCACACATGCAATAAATCTGTAATGTAATAAGCACCTACTTAGTGCCAAACAATGTTGTAAGTTCTGAAGACAAAGTAGTGAATTACAAAAAGTCATTCCTTTATTTTATAGGGGAAACAGACAATAAGCAAATAAGTAAATAATTATATAATTTCAGAGATAAGGAATATTTAGTAAAAGGAAATAAAGTGAAGGGGAAATACAGAGCTATTTTAGATAGGATGCCCTGCTGAGAAGGGGATATTTAAGTAGAGTCCTGAATGAAAGAAAATGAGTCAGCTATTGGCAAATCTGGAGAAAAGATGTTTCAGGTGGTGACATCTACTAGAGTAAAGGCCCTGAGGCAAGAACAATCTCAGCATATTGGAAGAATGGTAAGACAACCAGAAGAGAGTTGGAAGAGAGTAATGTGGGGTAAGAGAATGGTAGATGAAATCTGAGATGTAAGTGGGGCCCAAAACATGTAGAGTCTTGAGGACTTTGGTAAGGAGTATGTGAAGGGAAACCATTTGGAGATTTGGAGCAAAGGACTGACATAAGATTATTTATATTTTAAATGCCATCCTGGAAAATCTGCTTCCAGTGGAGTAATAAGTATTGAATTTACCCTCCTGCCTGAAACCATTAGAAAACCAGACAAAATATATAAACAACAACTTTCAAAACACTGGACATCATGCAGAGAAGGATCTCTAAGAGACAGAAAACAAATCAGGTGGGTCTTACTACTGCCTGGCTTACTGCCTAAAGAAAGTTTCCAGGCCACAGCAAAGGAGGGGAAGCCAGGTAGGGCCCACTGATCTCATGAGTTGAGGGGACAGTTGTGCATCTGGGGAAGGCAAGGTGTTTCAAGATGACAGAGCACAGAGAGGAGAAAGCTGTACAGAGAACTCCAGGGATCTGCAAAGGGGCATTCAATTGAGTACTGATCAGAGCATGGGTGTGAAGAAATTATCTGAAGCTGGGGGGAAAAAACACCTTCTGAAAGAATGAGAGGAAATAGTACTCAGAGTTCACACAGGGCCAGGAATAGGGCCTATTTTGAACATTCAGAGAGAAGAACCTCATAATTCAGAGGGCACTGATTAGAGTACTGATTAGAGTACTAAGAAGAGTCTTGCAAGAACTGTGGGGGAAAATTAACCCTACACTAAATGTTGCTGTGATTCTGCTAGCCAAGCTTAAAAATAAGATCCAACAGGAATAAACTATCTTAGTGCCAGAATAGAATTCAAGAATATTTATAGGTAAACAAAAATATCCAGGATGCAACAAAGTACAGTTCACAATGTCTGGCATCTGAAGGTATGCAAAGCAGAAAGAAAATAATTAGAGGATAAATCAGTCATTTGGAACTGACCTATAGTTGACACTGAAGATAGATTAGGATATTTAAGTAGCTATTACTATAATTGTATTCCAATAATAACGAAGCTAGAAATAAGACTGTACAAGTAAAGACATGGGAAATACAAAAACAACAGAACTTTAAGCCACTGGGTGGCTCAGTCGGTTGAGCGTCCGACTTCGACTCAGGTCATGATCTCACAGCTCATGGGTTAGAGCCCCACGTTGGGCTCTGTGCTGACAGCTTGGAGCCTGGAGCCTGCTTTGCATTCTGTGCTTCTCTCTCTCTGCCCCTAACCCACTCACATCTGTCTCTGTCTCTTTCAAAAATAAACGTTAAAAAAATTTTTTTAATAAAAAAATAAAAATTTGCTGGGATTAACAGCATATTAGACCTTGCAGTAGAAAAGAAGAAAAGCTAGAAGATATAGCAATAGAAATCACCCAAAATTTTTAAAAAAGGCAGAGAAAAAGTCTAAAAAACAAGAAAGAACAGAGAGTCAGTGATCTCTGGGATGACTTCAAATGATCAAATATACATACAGAATTCCTGAAAAGCAGGATAGATGGGGGTGAGACATGTATATGTATATATATATATATATATATATATATATATATATATATATATGTTTAAGTAATCTCTGTACTCAATATGGAGCTTGAACTCATGACCTCAAGATCAAGACTGCACACTCCACTGACTGAGCCAGCCAGGTGCCCTGAGACATAAACATATTTTAAGAAACAGTTAAGGTAATTTTTTTAAGTTAATGAAACTATAAACCCACATATCGAAGATATTCAATAAATCTCAAGCACAATAAACATGGTAAAAACTACCCCAAGGTGCATCATAATCAAATAGAGAAGGAGAAAAGTTCTGCAAAAAGTTCTATAAAAAAGGTAAAAATGGGGGCACCTGGGTGTCTCAATCAGTTGAGCATCTGCTTTTGCTCAGGTCATGAACTCATGATCTCATGATTCATGAGTTCAAGCCCTGCATCATACTCACTGCTGTCAGTGCAGAGCCTGCTTGGGATTCTCTGTTCCCCTTTCTCTCTGCTCCTCCCCTACTCATGCTCTCTTTTTCTCTCTCACACAAAATAACATAAACATCCAAAAAAGGCAAAAATGGTCAACATTTTTATTCTTCTCTTTGTAAATCTGATTTAAAAAATTCACTAATTTTTCTGATATTACAAGGAACTATGGTTTTGGGAATTTTTGTCAAAAATAAAAACAAGTAAGTTTTGCTTCAGATCCAGAAGATAGAAAGCTTCCCTTTTCTACCAATACAGAATATATGAACCATAAAAATTACAATAGCTAGAAAAATGTCTTTCCAGTCTGCTCAGTATCTCCCATTTTCTACTAGGATTTATTTATTAATTAATAATATCTTTAAACACAGTAAATGAGTGCCAAATTAAGTTGGAGAGGGGCGCCTGGGTGTTCAGTCAGTTAAGCCAACTTTGGCCCATGTCATGATCTTGGGGTTTGTGGGTTTGAGCCCCGTGTTGGTCTCTGTGCTGACAGCTCAGACCCTGGAGCATGCTTCAGATTCTGTGTCTCCCTCTCTCTCTGCCCCTCCCCCACGCTCTCTCTCAAAAATAAATAAATAAATAAATAAATAAATAAATAAAATATTTAAAATTTTATACAAAATTAAATTGGAGAAAGAGGAGAGTATTGTCCATTTAATACACAAGATGGTAAACGAGGCAAACCAGATGATTATCATTTGTTTGGTAAATAAAACTCTAGACATGTATTAAAGTTTTATTTATTTGTTGATTTATTTTAATTCCAGTATAATTAACATACAGCTTTATATTTGTTGCAGGTATACAATATAGTGATTTGAAAATTCCATACATTACTCAGTGTTCATTACAATCAGTGTACTCTTAATACCCTTCACATATTTCACCCATACAACCATCTACCTCTCCTCTGGTAACCATCAATTTGTTTTGTATAGTTAAGAGTCTATTTTTTGACTCATCTCTTTTTTTAATTTGTTGGTTTGTTTTGCTTCTTAAATTCTACATATGAATGAAATCATATGGCACTTATCTCTCTCTGACTTATTTCACTTACCATTGTACTCTCTAGATCCATTCATGTTATTGCAAATCACAAGCTCTCATTAATTTGATGGCTGAGTAATGTTCCATTATATGTATATACCACTTACCCATTTTTCTATTGATGGACACTTGGTTGCTTCCATATCTTAGCTACTGAAAATAATTTATAACAATATAAATTATTGCTTTTATATTTTTTAGGTAAATACCCAGTAGTGGAATTACTAGAACATGTGGTAATACTATTTTTAATTTTTTGAGGAACCTCAGTACTGTTTTCCCCAGGGGCTGCACCAGTTTGCATTTCCACCGACAGTAGAAGAGGGCTCCTTTTTCTCCACATCCTTACCACACTTTTTTGTTTCTTGCGTTTTTGATTTTAGCCTTTCTGACAGGTGTGAAGCAATATCTCATTGTAATTTTGATCTGCATTTCTCTGATAATCAATGATGTTGAGCATCTTTTCATATATCTGTTGGCCATTTGTACATCTTCAGAGAAATGTCTGTTCTTGTATTTTGCCCATTTATTTGGATTGTTTTTTGGGTGTTGAGTTGTATAAGTTCTTAATATGCTTTGGATACTAACCTTTTATCAGATATGTCATTTGCAATATCTTCTCCCATTCAGTAGGTTGTCTTTTAGATTTGTTGATTATTTCCTTTACTGTGCAGAAGGTTTTTATTTTGATGTAGTCCCAAAAGTTCATTTTTGCTTTTGTTTTTCTTACTTCAAGACACACATCTAAAAAAATGTTACTACTGCAATCAGAGAAATGATTGCTTGATTTCCTTTCTAGGATCTTTTTGGTTTCAGGTTTCACATTTAGTTCTTTAAACCACTTTGAGTTTATATGTGTATATGGTGTAAGAAAGTAGTTTAGTTTCACTCTTGTGCATGTAGCTGTTCAGTTTTCCCAAAACCACTGTTGTGGAGACTATCCTTTTCCTATTGCATAATTTTGCCTCCTTTGTTGAAAATTAATTAACTATATAATCGTGAGTTTATACTTGGGTCTCCTTTGTTGAAAATTAATTAACTATATAATCGTGAGTTTCTTTCTGGGCCTCTATTCTGTTCCATTGATCTATAGGTCTATTTTTGTGCAGGTGCCATACTGTTTTGGTTACTAAAGCTTTGTAGTATATCTTGAAATCTGGGATTGTAGTATCTCCAGTTTTATTCTTCTTTTTCAAGATTGCTTTGAGTATTTGGGTCTTCTTGATTTCATAAGCATTTTAAGATTATCTGTTCCACTTATGTGAAAAATGCTGTTGGTATTTTGATACGGGTTGCATTAAATCTGTAGATTGCTTTGGGTAGTATGGACATTTTAACAAATTTGCTCTTCCAATCCATAAGCATGGAATATCTTTCAATTGCTTGTATGGTTTTCAATTTCTTTCACCAATACTTTATAGTTTTCAGTTTATAGGACTTTCACCTCCTTAGTTGATTCCTAGGCATTTTATCATTTTTGGTGCAATTGTAAATAGGACTGTTTTCTTAATTTCGATTTCTTCTGCTTCATTATTAATATATACAGATACAATGGATTTCTGTATATTGATTTTGTATCCTGTAACCTTACTGAATTCACTTAAGTGAATTCACTTCAGTAAACTTCAGTTCTAGTAGTTTTTTGGAGGGGTCTTAGGGCTCTCTTTATAGAGTATTCTGTCATCCGTAAATAGTGCAAGTTTTACTTCTTCCTTACCCATTTGGATGCTTTTATTTCTTTTTCTTGTCTGATTGCTGTGGCTAGGAATTCTAGTGCTAGGTTGAATTAAAGTGGTGAGAGTAGACATCCCTGTCTTGTTGATCTTTGGGAAAAATTCCATTTTTCATCATTGAGTATGATGTTAACTGTGAGTTTTTCATACATGGCCTTTAATATGTTGAGATATGTTCCCTCTAAACCTACTTGTTGAGATTTTTTTTTTATCATGAATGGGTGTTACACTTTGTTAAAGGCTTTTTCTGTCTATTGAAATGACTGTATGGTTTTTATCCTTTCTCTCACTGATGTTATGTATCATGTTGATTGATTTGTGACTATTAAACCAACCTTGCATCCCAGGAATAAATCCCACTTGATCACGGTGAATGGTTTTTTTAAATGTATTGTTAGATCTGGTTTGCTAATATTTTGTTGAGGATTTTCGCATCTATGTTCATCAGAGATATTAGTCTCTTTTTTTGTAGTGACTTTTGTGGATTTGGTATTGGGGTAATGCTGGACTCACAGAATTAATTTGCAAGTTTTCCTTCCTCTTCTATTTTTTGGAATAGTTTGAGAATAGGTATTGAACTCTTCTTTAAATGTTTTGTAGAATTCATCTGTGAAACCATCTGATCCTGGACTTTTGTTTGCTGGTAGTATTTTGATTAGTGATTCAATTTCATTGCTGATAAGTGGTCTGTTCAAATTCCCTATTTCTTCCAGATTCAGTTTTGAGAGGTTATGTTTCTAGGAATTTATCAATCTCTTCTAGGTTGTCCAATTTGTTGGCATATAATTTTTCATAATATTCTTTTATAATCCTTTGTATTTCTGTGGTGTCATTTATCATTGCTCCTCTTTAATTTTTGATTTTATTTGAGTCTTTTTGTTTTGTTTGTTTCTTTTTTTTAATGAGTCTGGCTAAATGATTATCAATTTTGTTGATGTCTTCAAAACATCAGCTCCCCATTTCATTGATCTGTTCTATTATTTTTTCAGTTTCTATTTCATTTATTTTTGCTTTGTTTTTATTTATTTTATTTTATTATTTTATTTTTTAAATTTATTTTACTTTCTTCCTTCTACTGTTATTGGGTTTTGTTTACTCTTTTTACAGTTCTGTTAGCTGTAAAGTCAGGTTGTTTATTTGAGATTTTTCTTCCTTTTTGAGGTAGACCTGTATTGCTATAAACTTCCCTCTTTTTTTTTTTAATTTTTTTTCAACGTTTTTATTTATTTTTGGGACAGAGAGAGACAGAGCATGAACGGGGAGGGGCAGAGAGAGAGGGAGACACAGAATCGGAAACAGGCTCCAGGCTCTGAGCCATCAGCCCAGAGCCTGACGCGGGGCTCGAACTCACGGACCGCGAGATCGTGACCTGGCCGAAGTCGGACGCTTAACTGACTGCGCCACCCAGGCGCCCCTAAACTTCCCTCTTAGGACCACTTTTGCTCCATCCCATAGACTTTGGACCCTTGTGTTTTCATTTTCATTTGTCTCCTTTTTTTCTTTGATTTCTTGGTTGACCATTCATTGTTTACTAGCATGTTATTAAAATTCCATGTATTTGTGTTCTTTCCAGATCTTTTCTTGTGGTTGGTTTCTAGTCTCATAATGTGTGGTTTGAGAAGATGGATGGTATGACTTCAATCCTATTGTATTTGTTGAGACTTTTTTTTTGTGGTCTAACATGTGATCTATTCTGGAGAATGTTCCATGTACACTTAAACAGAATGTGTATTCTGCTGTTTTAGGATGGAATGTTCTGAATATATCTGTTAGAGCCATCTGGTTCAATGTGTCATTCAAAGCCACTGTTTCCTTGTTTGTTTTCTGTTTGGGTGATCTATCTATTGATGTAAGTGGGTGTTAAGGTTACTTTTATTGTATTACTATCAACTACTTCCTTTATTTCTGTTATTAGTTGTTCTAAGTATTTGGGTACTTCATGTTGGATGCATAAATATTATTCTGTCTTGTTTGTTCCCTTCATAATTATGTAGTGTCCTACTTTGTATCTTTGTTTTAAAGTGTATTTTGTCCTGGGGCACCTGGGTGGCTCAGTCAGTTAAGCATCCAACTTCAGCTCAGGTCATGGTCTCACCATTCATGAATTCGAGCCCTGCATTGGGCACTGTGCTGACAGCTCAGAGCCTGGAGCCTGCTTCGAATCTGTGTGTGTGTGTCTCTCTCTCTGCCCCTCCCCTGCTTAGGCTCTGTCTCTCTCTCTCAAAATAAACATTAAAAAAATAATACTAAAGTGTATTTTGTCTGATATAATTATTGCTTCCTTGGCTTTCTTTTAATTTCCATTTACACGATAAATGCTTTTCCATCCCTTCCCTATAAATCTGCATGTGTGTTTAGGTGTGAAATGAGTCTCTTGTAGGTAGCATATAGAGGAATCTTGCTTTTTTTATCCATTCTGTCACCCTATAGCTTTTGATTAGAGCATTTAGTCCATTTACATTCAAAGTAATTGTTGATAAATATGTACTTATGGCCATTTCTTACTTGTTTTGTGGTTGTTTTGAGTTCTTCTCTGTTCTTTTCTTCTCTTGCTCTCTTATCTCATTGTTTGCTGGCCTTCTTTAGTGATATATTTGGATTCCTCTCTCTTTCTTTTTTTGCATACCTATTACTGGCTTTTGATTTGTGGTTTATTAGGTTTATATGTAATGTTTTATGCCTAAAACAGTGTATATTGAGTTCATGGTATCTTAAGTTTGAACACATTCTATGAGTACTAAATTTTTATTCCTCTTCCCTCCTCCCTCATTTTAGGTATATGATGTCATATTTACATCCTTTTATTTGTGTAGCCCTTGACTGATTTTTATAGATGTACTTAATTTTACTACTTTTTGCTTCCTACTTTTGTCACTCCTGCTTATGGTCTTTCCTTCTACTTAGAGAGTCCCCTTTAACATTTCTTATAAAGCTGGTTTAATGGTGATGCATTCCTTTAATTTTGTTTGTCTGGAAAACTCTTTATGTCTTGTATTCTGAATGAAACATTTTCTGGTTAGAGTGATCTTGGTTGCAGTTGCTTTTTTCCCCCCAGCACTTTGAATATATCATGCCATTCCCTTCTGTCCTACAAAGGTTCTGCTGAACAATCAGCTGATAGCCTTATTGGGTTTCTCTTGTATGTAACTGTTTTCTTTTCTCTTACTGCCTTAAAAATTCTCTATCATTGCTTTTTTGCCATTTTAATTACTGTGTCTTGGTGTGGACCTCTTTTCATTGATTTTGTTGGGGGCTCTCTGTGACTCCTGGTTGTGGATTTCTGTTTTCTTTCCCATATACAGCAAGTTTTCAACTAGTATTTCTTCAAATAAATTTTCTGCTCTCTTTTCTCTGTCTTTTCCTTCTGGGATCCCTATGATGCAAATGTTATTATGCTTCATGGTGTTGCTAAGTTCCCTAAGGCTATTTTCCTATTTTATTATTATTTTTTCTCTTTTCCGTTCAGCTTGATTGTTGAACTCTGCCCTCCAGGTCATCGATCTGTTCTTCCACTTTCCATTTCCACTCCCCCTACTGTTTTTTCTTTTCCTTGAGTGTATTTTTAATTTTAGTTTTTTTAGTTCTTAATATCTGAATGGTTCTTTTTTATGTAATCTATATCTTTGTTGAGGGTCACACTGAGGTACCCCACTCTTTTCTCCAGCCCAGTGAGTATCTTTATGACCATTACTTTAAATTCTCTATCAAGCATATTACTCATATCCATTTCATTTAGCTCTCTTGTGATTTTTGTCCTTTTCTTTCCTTTGTGACATAGCCTTCTGTCTCTTCATTTTGTCTAACTCTCTGTTTCTGTCTCTATGTGTTAGGAAAGTCTCCTGTGTAGTGGCCTTACAAAGAAGAGGTCCTGTAGTGCCCTGCAGTGCAATGTCCTCTGTTCACCAGAACCTGGCACTTCAGGGATGTCTCCTATGTGTGTTGTGTGCACCCTGTTGTTGCCTTTGCCTTCAGCCCCATCACCTGCAATGGCTCTCTTTGCCTGTTGTGGGCAGGTTTTATTCCCTGTGGTGTTAGAGAACCAGTCTGTGGCCATGTTGGTATTGAGTTGAGTCAGACTAGGCTTTTGCCAGAGCTGCAGTGACACTGATCTGCAGGGTGCTCTCCCTGTGTTTTCCCCTGAGAAGCTTTCATCAGTGGATGATGCCTGCAGTCAGAATTGATGTCTGCCCTCAGCCCACTGCTGGGGCCACAGCTGGACTGGTGTGTGTGCTTATCCTCCCCTCTCCCCAAGGCAGGAGTCACTTTGGCATGTGTCTGGCCCATGTAGGGGCTGCTTGCACACTTCCAGGCTTATGGCACTGCTTTGGACTGGCTGTGGCTAAAGGCATACAAGAGGGGGCAGGTCTGCAAGAGAATGCAGAAGTGGAGGTTATTTCATTTCTTTTTAATTAAAAAAAATGTTTGTTTGTTTATTTAGAGAGTGCAAGTGGGAGAGGGGCAGAGAGAGGGAGACATAGAATGTGAAGCAGGCTCTAGGCTCTGAGCTGTCAGCACAGAGCCTGATGTGAGGCTTGAACTCATGAACTGTGAGATCATGATGTGCGCTGAAGTCAGATGCTTAACTGACTGAGCCACCCAGGTGCCCCAGAGGTTATTTCATTGTTAGTATTATTTATAAATATCTCTTCACTGTTATATTTTGAGATTGACACATTATTTCATGATATTGTGTAATAGCTGTGAAATGGTTAACAAACAATTTAGAAAACTTTTTAGAAAGAATACGGCATGAGAGAGAAGTGAGCAATTGTAATTCTGAAAAGAAATTAAGCTCTGATTTTTAAGATAGTATTCCTAGAGGCTGAGCTCTTTTCTTTAAAATAATAATAAAATATAAATCCATTCAAACTAGTTTCCTGTCAATTAAACAACTGAATCAGATTTATTGTGTGGTAAAATAAACCAATGGATTGCACAGAAATCCTTGTTTGAACCAGATTAAAACATTATTTGTTAAAAACAAAGTTGTTTTGCTTTTGTGTATAAGCAAACCCCTTCCCTTACTGGCATACTTAGAGGATTTGCCATTTTCTCAAAGGGATAGAATCCAAATGAACACAATATATACTGGTGAACCCTCACTCTCCAAGATATTATTTCCTAATGGACAATAATAGGATCATTGCTCTGAAGTAAGGAAGCAAATGTCCTCACATATGAAAAAACTTGATGTATGAGAAAACTGCACATGATTTTTATTTCATTTTAAGCAAGACAAAACCCAGAATAGAAGTGAAAAGTAAGAGGGATATTTTGGCCTAAAAGGCAAAGAAAACATCTATTTTACTGATGTTTTTATAACTGAAAAGAATTTGTATAATACTATGATTTCTTAATAGGAATTAAGCATCAAATCTTTCTAGTCCCTCTTGTTAACAAAAGAGATAATGAATGCTTCAGACTGACTCTGCACATTTCATTTGATTTTTGAAAAACTGTTGTAAGTTCTAGTAAGTAATTACATTTCAAGGAGTGGGATTCAAGATTATTCCATTTACATTCCTTTAAAAAAATGTTTATTTATTTTGAGAGAGAGAAAGTGTGTGTGATTGTGTGCGCACGTGGGGAAAGGGCGGAGAGAGAGAATCCCAGGCAGGCTCTGCACTGTCAGCACACAGCCAGACGTGGGGCTCGATCTCATGAAGCATGAGATCATGCATGACCAGAGGTGAAATCAAGAGTAGGTCACTTAACCTGACTAAGCCATCCCGGTGCCCCAACTTCCATTTATATTCTCAGGGAAGATCTTTTTGATCTTTTGAACCATTAACAATTGAACATTAACAGTTGAGGGGAATAGTCATGTAAAGGAGTGATTACAACAGTGGCAATGCTTTTGGGACTGTGGGAGCCTAGAGGATGGGAATCCAGGTGTGGGTATGATCTTGTATTCCTCAAAGATTTTCTTCTGACTTCAACTCAGTTGTTTTCCTCTCTCCTCATCCTCTCTCACTCTTAGGTTTTCTTGATAAACCAGAACATTTTTTAAATGAAGAGAGGTTTCTTATGGCTAGGTTGACAGGCAACTGAGGTGGGACAATAAACTTTATTATAATGGACATTGATGTGGCCAATATTCTTGAATTTGGAATTCAAGGTGAAGATCTTGAAAGGAAGCCTTGAAGAGAGCTGTCCCCTCCACTCCTGGGATGGGGAACACTTCCTTTCATTTAGTGTGGTTTATTTGAGGGATAACCCTGCTATTTAGTTTCCCAACTGGGATGCTTTTGGAATGAAAGACGTGGAATTCATAATTACACTGAGATAACAGAAGTAATCAGGACTGCCTCAGAAAAAACAGGATGTATGTTCATCCTACTTAGTTACAAGTACATCAGTTCTTACGGCAATCCATCTATCCGTCTGTAGATCATTTTCTACTGTTTACACAAGTCTTACATATGTTTTCATTCTTTTGTTCTTCAAGAAATTTAGTCTATTTTTTAGGCCTTTCCACAGTGAAATGGGGTTAACTTCATACTATACAAATTTAAGGTTTGCTTTTGAGACTTTTAGGGGTGGAGAAAAGAAGCCTATTCTCTCTAGGATGATGTGTATAGAGCACAGGAGCTGCAGGATATGTGGCCTTCTAATACATTTCGCTTTGTTCTCTGTTGAGAATTTAAAGAGCAAAACAAAAAAAACTTCCCCTCCTGAGCCACTTGATGACTTTGGCCAATTAGGAAGGCATACTTGGGTGGTGTGGATGCAGAGAAGGAGTGTGGCTATGACTGCTTCAAACTGAGCAAAGCAGAAAGCTTATTCAAACATGACTGGCTGACCAGGTTGCTGTGCTGACATGCAAGGCTGTGTGCTGATGAGATCTACTAGGCAAATATTGCTCTGGGAAAAGTGCTTCAGAACTAAGCATGTGGGGAGCCATATATGAGCTTGAATGAGGATATATTCCTAGAAATTTATTTTCATACCTGAAAAAGACTTTTGAAGTCATCTGTCCAACACTCATATTTTATAAATGGGGAAACTTAAGCTCAGAAAAGTAAGCAGGGCCAAAACAAAGTTTCTCAGCTCCTTTTCCAGGGCCTATGAGCCAAGTCTGTTGTGTTGCATAGTACCAAGTGCATGATTCAAATACACTGCAATGACATGACTTAGAATGTATAATGGATAGGGAGTGGGCTTCATTAAATTTTGAGCGGGCTTAATATCAGAACTTTGATTACCCCCTACTTGTCACTTAATAATACTGACTTGGTCATTAGTTGTAATTCCAGTTCTCCTATTAACTACCAGGAAGAACTTTGGGGAAATCATTTCACAGTGTGGTTTCTTTCTCTGCAAGTTGTGGAACTAAGCTAGATTAAATTCTTTCAAAGGCTCCCTTCATCTTGAATTCCCAGCTAATCAACTCTTCTCATTTTACCACCCTGATGTGTCATTTGAATAGTAATTACGGTATAGATCCCAAGGCTGCAAGAAATTAGCAGAGGTCAGACAAAATGTTCTGCTTTATTCTCACTTTTTCTTAACTTCCCTATTCACCCTTGTAATCATTCTCTCTTATTTCTCCTTATTATCTATCATTTCTTTTGTTTCTATTTCGTCCTTCTGTTTTATTTCTAAATTTTCTCACCTCCCCATAAAAAAGTAAAAGCAATTATCAATATTAAAGTAACAAAAAAGAGAGAGAAAAGATATATTCCCTTGAGTGTAATAAGTCTAATTTGCCCTACCATAGATAGCAAAATATTCACGGGAAGAACCATTGAGGCATTATCCAACTAGATGTTCTTCTGAAAAAGGTGACAAAAGTTTATCATGACATTATTAATCACTAGGGAAATGCAAATGAAAACCACAATGAAATATCATCTCTACCCCATCAGGGTAGCTACTATCAGGAAAATAAAACAAAACGGGAACTGCGTGGATAAGGATATGAAAAATTGGAACTTTTGTACACTGTTGGTAGGAATGTAAAATTGTGCAGCTGCTATGAAAAACAGTACAGTGTTTTCTCAAAAAGGTAAAAATAAAGTCACCAGATAATCCAGCAATCCCACTTCTGGATAAACGTCCAAAAGAAGTGAAAGTAAGGACTCAAACAGATATTTGCACAATCATGTTCATAAAAGCATGATTCACAATAGCCAAAAGTGGAAGCAATTCAAATGTCCATCAACAGATGAATGGATAAACAAAATGTGACACGTACATACAATGGAATATCACTTAGCCTTAAAAAGGAAGGAGATTCTGACACATGTTACAATATGAACTTTGAGATCATGCTGCGTGAAATAATCCAGTCACATAAAAGACAAATACTGTAGGATTCCGCTTCCATGGAGTATCTAGGATAGTCAAATTCATAGAAAAAGAGAGTAGAATGGTGGCTGCCAGGGACTAAGGAGATGGGGAAATGGGGAGTTGTTTAATGAGTATAGAGTTTCAGTTTTGTCAGTTGAAAAAATTCTGGAGATTGGTTGCAGACCCATGTGAGATATACTTATCTCAATACTGAACTATATATACTTAAAAATGGTTAAGATGATAAATTTTATGTTATGTGTATTTTACCACAATTTTTAAAAATGAGGGTGATTAAAAAAAGAACTGCAATTGTAAACTATAATTTTTCACACAACTATTAAGGGCTTTTTTTTTTCTTTTTCTATGATATTAAATAGATTACTCATGGAAACATTTTTCTAGAAATGTCTCCTCAGGCAAAGGAAACAAAAGCAAAAATAACTATTGGGACTACACCAAAATTAAAACCTTTTACATAGTGAAGGAAACCATCAACAAAACAATAAGGCAACTGACTGAATGGGAGAATTTATTTACAGATGATATATCTTATAATGTGTTAATACCCAAAATATATAAAGAACTTATACAACTCAACACACACACACACACACACACACACACACACACATAATCCAATTCAAAATGGGCAGAAGATCTGAACATTTTTCCAAAGACAAACAGATGGCCAATAGATACATGAAAAGATACTCAACATCACTAATCATCACAGAACTGCAAATCAAAACCACAATGAGCTATCACCTTACACCTGTCAGAATGGCTAGAATCAAAAAGATAAGACATTACAAGGGTTGGTAAGGATTTCGAGAAATAGGAACCCTTGTGCACTGTTGGGAATGCAAACTGGTGCGGCCACTGTGGAAAGCAGTATGAAGGTCCTACAAAAAATTAACAATAGAATACCATATGATCCAGTAATTTTACTACTGGTATCTACCCAAAGGATACAAAAACACGAATTCAATAAAATATATGCACCCCTGTGTTTACTGCAGCATTATTTACAACAGTCAAGGTATAAAAGCAATCCAAGTCTCCATCCATAGATGAATGAATGAGTGGTATATACATACAATAGAATATTATTCAGCCATAAAAAATAATAAGATCTTGTCATTTGCAATGACATGGATAGACCTAGAAGGTATGATACTAAGTGAAATAAGTCGGACAGAGAAAGACAAATACCATATGATTTTACTCATATGTAAAACTTAAGAAACAAATGAAAAACAAAGAAAAAAGGAGACAAAAATCCAGACTCTTAAATACAGAAAAGAAACTGGTGGCTGCCAGAAAGGATGTGGGTAGGGAAACAGATAAAATAAATAAAGGGGATTAAAGGTACACCTACCATGATGAGCACTGAATATCAACATGTAGAATTGTTGAATCATTTATGTTGGACACCTGAAATTAATACAATACCATATGTTAATTACACTTCAATAAAAATATAAATATTAAACATTCTTTTTTTTTTAATTTTTTTTCCAACGTTTTTATTTATTTTTGGGACAGAGAGAGACAGAGCATGAACGGGGGAGGGGCAGAGAGAGAGGGAGACACAGAATCGGGAACAGGCTCCAGGCTCTGAGCCATCAGCCCAGAGCCCGATGCGGGGCTCGAACCCACGGACCGCGAGATCGTGACTTGGCTGAAGTCGGACGCTTAACCGACTGAGCCACCCAGGCGCCCCTAAATATTAACCATTCTAAAGACAAGTAAGTTCCCATATGATATTGTAGAGTAAGATATGAGCAAAAATAAAAGATCAATGACAAAAGTACTGAACAGACTTCCGTAGTCAGTAGGATAATAAAGAAAGCAAATTTAGCGAATGAAGTGGAAAGAAACTTCTTCAATAGAAATGGTAATGAGCCACTTTCTGGAACACTAATATGTGATCTGAGCAAACAGAGCATAAAATACAATGTGGGCTCCTCTTGTTTTCTTTAAGGTCTTTTATCATTTAATATGAGCATTCAACAATTTTGTAAAATACTGGTGAGAAGAAATTCTTTTTATTCAGTTTATCTGCCAATAGACATTTTAAATGATAAGAAATCCTTCAGGCAACTAAAACTCTTTTAGAAAATATATCCACATTCTTTCTGTTGAAATCTTAGCACAAATGCTAGAGGACTAAAATATATGTGAGGAAATTTCTTAACAGCAAGTGAGTGGCCTGTTCTCCACTACTATGGTTCAGAGTTGCCCTTGATTTTGAACAACATCTGAGCCATTAGTACAGCTTTATTGCTGAGGCCATGGCCCAAGAAGACTCAAGCACTGGTATATGCCTCACCCTTCAGAAAACCAAGTAGAATCTCTAGCTATCTGCCTTCCAGAAGGCTGTTACTATAAATCCCACAACCTGATCCCCTTTGCTTCAGACACCCCAATATTTCAAAGTTGATTTAAAGGTACCAATTCCTATTTTTCTTTTCCATAGGCGTTATAAGCAACTAAACATACAATTTTCTAAGGAAAATTAATTATGAGATAATTTAATATGCTTTGATGTGCTCAAACAGCAAGTTGGAGTCAGACTTTGCCCAAATGTTAGAAATGTAGGAAATTGACTCCAATTGCATATAATAAACAGATCACAGATCGCTGAATGTGATAGCCCAATCAGCCTTTAAAAAGTTTTTTGTTTGTTTAAATCTAGGGAGCCTCAGTCAGACAGGCCAGAAACACTTCTAGAAGGAATAGCATGATGGCTGCCCAAGGAGAACCCCAAGTTCTCTTCAAACTTGTATTAGTTGGCGATGATGGTACTGGGAAACTACATTCGTGAAACATCATCTGACTGGTGAGTTTGACAAGAGTGTAGCCACCTTGGGTGTTGAGGTCCATCCCCTTGTGTTCTTTATCAACAGAGGACCTACTAAGTTCAAAGTATGGCATACAGCTAGTCAAGAGTAATATGGTGGGCTGAGAGATGGCTATGACATACAAGCCCAGTGTGCCATTATAATGTTTGACAACACCAAGGGTTACCTACAAGAACGTGACCAACTGGCAGAGAGATCTGGTACGAGTATGTACAATCCCCATTGTGCTATGTGCAACAGAGTGGGCATTATGAACAGGAAAGTTAAAGCAAAGTTTATTATCTTTCACTGAAAGAAGAACCTTTAGTACTATGACATTTCTGCCAAAAGTAACTACAACTTTGAACAGCCCTTCCTGTGGCTTGCTAGAAGACTAATTGGAGACCCTAACTTGGTGTTTGCTCTCACCCAGCCAGAGGCTGTCATGGACCCAGTTTTGGCAGCACGGTATGCGCATGATCTAGAGGTTGTTCAGACAACTGCTCTCCTGGGCAAGGATGACAACCTGTGAGAAAGTGAGAAAGTGCAGCTGGAGCCCAGCATCACAAGTCTGGTTTTACGTTGAACTGTCCTGTGATGTCAGGGGCACAGTGCCACTTTAGCTACATAGCTAAGTGGAACATGTGCTTCATCTTTGGGATGCTGAAGGAGATGAATGGGCTTCAGAGTGAATGTGGCAGTTTCAAAAGTACCTTCATTTTATGGACCTGCATATTTAGCTGTTTTGGTACAAAGCTGTTTCCTTCCTGAGTTTCAAATAAAAGACTGTTATAGTAGTATCACAACATCCAGTGGTGAAATCCCGTTTGTCACTGTCCTTCCCATTCCTTTTCATTTAGAATCAGAAGAAAGGTGTATTTCAAATACCTTAAAAATAAATAAATAAACAAACAAACAAATCTAGCATTAGGAAAAGATGTGACTCTCTTCATGTGTCTGCCTTGACCCTGGTGGAGAGGGTTGTTCCGAATTTAATCCATACTGGCTAGCATTGTTCTCAGGGCTGATAAGAAAACAAAAAGACCTACTATGAGCACAGATTCAAGGACAGTGGTGGCAGTCCCTGACTCCTAAGAGTTTTAAATGTGGTTATCATTCTTTTTTCATTATTTTTCATTTGTATTTAAATGTTGAAAACATTCAAATTTTAAGAGTTCCAGTGCAAGTTCCAACTTTCGCCACATTTATGCATTTGTTGACGTTCTTGTTCAAAATGTTATTTGCATCTCAACCAAAGAAAAACACAATGGGGTTTTATATGATTTAGTTAGAATTTCCTGAGCCTCTAAGGGACTTCGAAATCGGGTTGGCAGTTTAAACAATACATCCTGTATAAAAGTTATAGCACAATGAAGGCATCTATAGAGACACAGTCCACACACCACAAAGGCTACAAATCTCAACCAGGAAGGTCAGCATGTCTGTACCCAAAGATCTTCAATGACCTTCCTGAAATATCTAGTTCTTTTCCTTTGAAGAAAATGCTTCACGAGGTAGAGATGTGCCAGTGTCTCATGCAATGTGTGAGCTGCTGTGGTAAGTGATCCCCTGTTTCCCTTATGGAACAAGTAATGCATTGTAACCCTTAACAGAAAACTCCAGCTGTCCCTTTACACGCCAGCCTTTTGGCAAAGGTTCAGATTTTTTTCCCCCTTGAATAGTCATAATTCATAGAGAGGGCCAGACACACAGATTTCTTTTTTCAACTGACTTTGTGTTTCTTTGGCTATCTTATCCCTAATTGCTCCCTGCAAACCCTCCCCTCCATGCTGGTAAACTAGAGGGAACCAGTTTCATGAACCAGTAAATACAAGGCTTAAACATTCACTCTGTGAGACATATACAACATTTATTGCCAATTTTGATTCAAGTAGAGAGGAAAATTGCGTAAGTCGGTTATTAGGAGCTGCAGGTGTGCCTGGAGAGGGAGAAGTCTTCTTATTCAGGAACTATAGATAATCCCTCTTATAAAACTTCCCTAGTTGTAAAATTTTTTTTCTCATCCCTTTGGGAAATGCTGTAAGCAGGAAATCGCATATGTGCATTAAAAGTGAGGTGATAAGCCAATTTTGCCAGACGGTACTTTCAGGAAATGACTGTGAATTTTGAAATTTTGTTGACTCTTCAAAAATTTCTGATTTACTTGAACTCAATTTTAACTAAATTATGCTATATGTGATTAACTTATTTTGTACACATGTCTTTTTACATGCCTGTGAATAAGCTTCCACAAAAATAATGTCATTTGAATTGGCAGGAAGTCTTTATTTCCTGTCCTGAAGTATACTGTAAATGAGAACATCTGAGCAGAGGCCTCATCCTTTGTTTTTTTTCTTTTTTCTTCTGTCTACTGAGCTGTGCATTATAAATTCTCACTGAAGAAGGAGCACCCATGTATAAGGAGAGCTAAGTGGGGCCCATTCATGGGCATTTTTAAGAAGCAAAGGGTTTTTTTTTTCCGACACAGTTGACCTAAGTGCATCAGAGTTTGAGGAGTCAATATATTTTGGATGACCATGATGCACCAGGCCCTATGTTGGGTTTATAAGCACAATTTCCACCCTCAAGGAGCTTAAGATCTCACAGGCAGAGCAAGGTACATACATCTCCCAGATACATGGTTGCACAGAGTAGGTTATATTCAAGGGCCCAAATGAACGGAGCAGATGAACAATCTGTGTGTACCACAGAAAGAACTGGTAGACAAGGCTGGGGTGAGGGGTCAGCGAAGGACAAGATGAGAAGGACATTTGACTTCTAGGATGGACATAGCTTGGATTGTCAAATGGTATTCAATACAGAGGTAAAAACATATGCCAAAGGTGAGTAATTCTGGATACTGGAGGTTGTGAAGAACAAAAGAAAGGTCCATGTGGGTCTCGGATGGCAGCAGAAGAGTTTGTACTTTACTACATGGGCAAGAGAGAACCTACTGAAGGTTCTAAAGCCAGTAGCTGACACAGATAGGGCCCTTATCTGATCCAGTGTAGATGAGATCTTTCTAGCCTCTATATCCTCATGTCTTTGCAGAGGTCTGTTTGGGACCCTATGCTATGCTTCCCAAATCACCTTTCAGGACTAAAAGACATTACCCCACCTGTTGGGCATGCTGTCAGCAACCAGAGCTCATTTGTCAGCCCTCTCTGACAGCACTCTCTTAGCTTCAGCTAAAGAGAGTGGCCCCTTCTAAGGGCAGCCCACATCTAAAAAGCCCACAACTAATGAAGTGAGAGTGAGTATAAAGATCTCAATCTCTTGCTCCCATTTGGGAAGTGTCTGAAGAATTATCCTGGCATTAGTGTCCCCCATGGGGTCTTGCCCAGGCCTTATAACTTCTCTCCAGCCCCATTCCTCTCTTTGCTCAATCTTATTTCCTTCCCTCCCATTCTCTAGTCATTGATCCCAAGAAGACTGCCTGACAACCCTCCTGCATATTCATTTCCATCCTAGAATCTGCTTTCCAGACAACTCAACCTACAACAAGGTGATCTTCCCCTGCTCCCACAAGTCACTGACAAAGCTTCTGAGTAGGTTTCTGGGGAAGTTTTCAGCCACCACACTGCCCAGTCTTGTGGCAAATTGACGGTTATGTTTATGCCCAGTAAAACTAACAGGTATTTATTAACACTTCTAGTGTTCCGAGGCACCATACTGGACAATGTGGAACGATTTGGCACAGACCCTAAGGACCAAAAATAACACCACAAATTGCTTATAATGGTTGAAATGAGTATATACACAGTGAGACTAGAGAAAGTCAAGGCCAATGTGGGTGTTAAAGAAAAAGTTATTCATGACACCTGTTAAAATTATAAGGCAGACTTTATTCAAGACTATTATAGCCATAGGGATTACCGCAATGGGGTTTTACAGTAGGGGGGGGGGAGAGAGGGAGAGGGAGAGGGAGAGGGAGAGGGAGAGGGAGAGGGAGAGGGAGAGGGAGAGAGAGAGAGAGAGAGAGAGACCAGGCTTAATTCGAAATACAAAAAGGAAAAGTGGGGATTTATAGCCAAGGAGCAGAATGAGAGAGTCGCTAGAGGGGAAATTATTAAGAGGGTGGGATAATTTTTTTCTTTTCTTTTTCTTTTTCTTTTCTTTCTTTTTTTTTTTTTTTTTTTTTTTTTTTTTTTTTTTTTTTTTTGCTAAACTGACCTGAGAATTCTTGCTGAAGGCAGGCCAAGGTGATCAGATAATACCTAGGGGATGGTGGGGGATGAGGAAATTGTTCAGATGTGGAGGGGGATCAGAAACTGTGGTAAGGGATTTTGGCTAGACTGGCTTAGCAAGAACCTTTCTTTAATTTTTTTTTAATGTTTATTTATTTTTGACAGAGAGAGAGAGACAGAGCATAAGTGAGGGAGGGACAGAGAGAGAGGGAGACACAGAATCCAAAGCAGGCTCCAGGCTCTGAGCTGTCGGCACAGAGCCTGACGCAGGGCTCAAACTCACAGACTGTGAGATCATGATCTGAGCTGAAGTCGGATGCTCAACTGACTGAGCCACCCAGGCGCCCCTAGCAAGATTTTTGTTAAAACTGGACTCTACAAAGATGGAGACAGAAGCCCATGACCAAGGAGTCTTTGTTAGGGGCAGGATGATCGGGGAAGGGTTCATGGAAGACCTTGTGGGAGGAAATGGTTCAGGAGAGGCCAACAGGAAGGACATATGGAGGATTCTGGTAAGGGATACATAGTGAGCAGAACTGTGAAACTTTTGTGAGAGAGACATGTTTGAAATCAACAAATCTCTCAGGACTGGACTGCCTCTCTAGGAAAAAAGAGGTAAGGCTGGAAAAAGTGGAGCTGTATTGCATAGGGACCTGGGAATTTTTGAGCAGTTAGTATACCAAAAAGTGACATCTTGCCCCAAAGCCTCCCAGAAGGGTGTAATATCCTCAGCTAGTAACTTATAATGGGTGGGGGCCCTTTGTTTAGTTTTTGTTTTTTAACATACCTAGGAACTGGAAAAGTAATAGGGGGGAACAGCAGGCCCCAGACAATGTTGAGGGCTTAGAACAAAAGAAGGTGAGCATATCCAGAGACCCGCCCACAAAGAGGACAATTATTATTATTATTTTTTTAAATTATTTTTGAGTTACTTTTTTTTTTTTCCAACGTTTATTTGTTTTTGGGACAGAGAGAGACAGAGCATGAACGGGGGAGGGGCAGAGAGAGGGAGACACAGAATCGGAAACAGGCTCCAGGCTCTGAGCCATCAGCCCAGAGCCTGACGCGGGGCTCGAACTCACGGACCGCGAGATCGTGACCTGGCTAAAGTCGGACGCTTAACCGACTGCGCCACCCAGGCGCCCCGAGGACAATTATTTTTAAAAGAATTCCTTTCAGTTTTATTCTCTCCAAGTTCTGAGGTAGAAGAAAACTACAACACAGAGAGTTTTGTAATTTGCATACTCAACTCTTGAATAGTAACACTGTGATTTGAACCTAGGCTGCCTGATTCCATAGCCTGACATAGTTAACCATTAAACAATATTACCTTCTGCTGGAGTCCTTACAGTAATTTTAGTGAAAGGAGAGGAATCCAATTCTTTTCCTCTATCCTGAATAAATCTGTTCTAAAATTTACTTTCTGTATACTCATAGATGGTTTTCTTATTCATGGTGCTAGTTTGGCATCATGCCTTATAGTTCTGAGTCTGTCTTAAGATCTTGACTGTCTCATGGCCCATTCCTCTATGCAGTTTATTAACTTGAACATTCACTATAGATTTCCTAGATTAAATCCTCAAAAGAAAGTATGATTGGTCTAGCTCACTTTTAGGATCAGACAAGGTCATAAGTTACTGTCAGAAATTCGATGTTTTGGGGTCACATGTCCACTGCTGATCCAGTAAGCTGTGGCAACTAGGGAAGTTTTTCAAGAGATGTAAGACAGGGCTAATCAGGCATAAAAAGCTGTGGGTATGTAAAATTTCCCTAGGTAAAGTAGGCCCGATAGTCAGCCTGAATCTAAAAGGATAAAGCCACAAAGAAATATTGTTCAATACCAGGTGGAGATTTCTTTTTACCTTAAATTCCTTCAGAATTGGGAAGGGAGGAGCACAATCTCAGAGCTAAGGCTTCTTACTAACTTCCTGCTCCCCTACGGCCAGAATACCTAGCTGTACCAAGCTTAGTGTTTTGACAATCAAATACTTGTCTAAATTCAAAGGCAGAAAGATTAAGTAGAAAAAAAAACTTTTAACCTTTCTTTAGTAAATGTTTTATTTTGTCAGAGATGAATAGTGATTTGAACAGGATTAGGCAAATTCCACTCTTGAGGTAGAAATCCATTCAATGAACCCAACTGATATGCAATCAAACTTTTTCTCCACACAGCTGCTGCCAACTCTTTACAACCTTATGATCCTACATAATTTACATTCCTGCATAAACATCTTATTTTTGCCACCATTGAACCATTTGCAAATTCTTTTTTACTTAACCAAATAATCTAAACCTTGCTATCAAGCATGATTCATAAACCAGGTCTAAAACCATTTGAAGCAGCATGATCTAATATAAAGTATGGAAAAAAACTATTAATGCTAACAGAATATAACAGAAATAACTTTCAAAAGACAATTGTAGTGGTGACACTGCTCAAATATGAGCTGGACAGATGTGTAGATATTAAGCATGCATCCATAGAAAGAGGCTAATTGTAAAGTATGTTTTATCAAAATTGCCATATTTCCAGCAGTTCTGATCATAGTTAAACCAAGGTTCTCAACTGGTGACAATCTGGCGATGTCTGGAGACATCTTGGATTGCTACAATGGAGGTTGGGGTCAGAAGGCATTACTGTCATCTAGCAAGTAGAGACTAAGGGTGAAATGCACAGGACAGCTCCTACAACAAAGAATTATCCATCTCCAAATGCCAACAGTGCCAAAATTGAGAAATTCCCAATAAACTACAAAAGGAATCTGAAAGTGCACCATAAATAGACACTCACCAAGAAACACAAGCCCTTTGAGTGGTATCAGGCTGAAGGTGTTGAGTGTTTTTGTCATAAGTAACCTTCTTTTTTTTTTCATCATGCTCTTGCACAAACACTGAGCCTGCATTCTTGAAGAACTTCCTCTAATGAGTCAGAAGTTCATCTTGATAAATACTGAATACTGTCTGCATTTAGTCTTTGCTTTGAATATTTATCTAATGGAATCAGACTCCATTCTCCCCTTCTTGCATCAGGACAGAATGGGTTATTGCTGGGCATCTGGCTGCAGAGCCAGGTCACGTATTTCCTCAGCTCCTATGGGACTCTAATGGCAAGTCTTGACCTTAAAATACTGCGTCTGTGTTCTCTCTTCCCTTACTTGCATGCCAAGATATGGAAGTGCCTGAATATGATCTAGTAGAGCAAAAAGAATTGCTCTGATTACCTAATGACTGAGTGGAAGAGAATGACCTTCTTATCCAAGTACCTATTATGTGCAAGAAAAATATGTGTATGTTCTTTGAGCCACTATATATTGGTGCCTCTTTGTTATAGCAACTTACACTTGACCCTACCTGATACACATGCTATAATTTTCTAGTACTGATTTTAATCAACGGTGGTGTTGGTGGAAGTGGTTTTCAGTTGCAATAAAGAGCAAACATGGACTTAGAAGGACTAGGAACTCAGCAGTTTATTTACTAAGGTATTTTGACCAACTGATCTTCCTTTATTCATTAAATAAACATTTATTGAACCTATACTATGTGCTGGAAATAAGAAGTAAGAATAAGTATTCTCCAGGGATCAGTTTTTTAAAAAGTAAGCATAATATGTATGTTCTTGATTAAAAAGACAACAATAGTAATTTTTCAAACTTCCCTCTTTCCCATCTCTTCCAATTAACCCAAGATCTAGGTATATAAACTGAAATGTGCTAGGCTCAACTTTATGAGGAAATGGCTAGGCAAGAGATGCAAACTGAAAGGTCCTGGGCTATGTAGGTAAAAAATGAAAGACTAAGGAGGAGCAGGTAGGACTGTGTCAGTTTAGACAGTACAAGTCCATTCTAAAGTCCTCAGCTGCTCCTCAGCTCTACTATATTGATTCTATATGGAAATACAGACTTGGTTTGAGAATGCGAAGAAATATGGATTTTTATATGAGCACTCCCAATTTTGAAATATTGGCAAGGTTTGTAAATATTTATTGAATTTCTTGGGCTGGTAATCAATAAGTAAATTAACATGCTTATTCAATTCTAAGATATCTAGTCATTTTCATGGATCTGCTGCAGAGGTCTATAGTGACGGACAGGGCCATAGATATGGATACATAGAGGTGGAAAGAAAAAGTAACATTTTTTTTTTGGTGGAAGGAAACAAGCAAGGGAGATCATATTTAGCATGATTATCTAAACCTTTCCAAATTCATTCTCAAGATTTTATTTTAGAATACTTCCCTACTCTATATTGACAGGGCAATAGAAATGTTTTTATGAAAAACTTGTTTACAGAATAAAATTATAAAACAGTATTATTATAGCATTGTAGAAATGCTCTATGTAATAGAGCAGTAATACCTTCTCAAGTTTTTCTAGAAAACAAAGCTTCTAAAAAACAGTAATGGTTGGATCTCAAAATACTCAATTTATACCCCTAGCAACAATATATGACAATGCCTACTTCTTTATAGGGTATTCAACATTGTTTATTAGGAATATTTAAGTTTTTTCCTATCCAATAGTAAAAAAAAGTGTCTTGGTGTTATTTTAATTTCCATTTCTTTTATTATGACAGGGATTAGGCATATTTTCATATTTTATCAAGCATTTATCAGCTATTATCATATATTTGTTTTTATTTTGAGTTCCATTTAGAATTGGACTTTGAGCTACCAAGGAGAACCTTCTCACTCTGAGTCTGGCAGGGATATGCTAATAGACTTAGGACAGTGGATTTTCAGCATGAACACAACCTCAAGCTACTTTGGTAGTATGCAGGAAACCCAGGGACTTCTAGTTCACTAAGTGCTTATTTGACCCAGAGAATCACTTGGCCTTAAGGTCATTTTGCAAATTAAATTAAAGAGGAAACTCCCTGATCCAAAACTTGCAAAGTGATTTTAGAGATCTAAAGAGGGATATGAACAGAGTGCTAAAGATATTTTTGCTTTTCCTCAAATTTCACATTTCTGCTAAAACAACTTTCTGTATTAAAAACTTCCAGAAATTGTATTTCTTAGCTTTTCTTAACTATCAGGTAGGTACCGACACAAGACAAAATCAATAAAAAGCAATGATAGCTAATGCTAACTGCTAAGGGTCAGATTCTGCAAAATGCTTTGTGAGTAAAAAAGCATTTTAAAATATTAAATGATTAGGGTTTAGATAAAAACTAAGGATAAGTATTCCCTATTTTCCAATAAATTTGGGGAAAATAAGCATTATATTGGCCATATGTTCTCCATTGAACAGTACTAATGATGGTCCTCAAACTTTTCCCTTTCTCTTCTCTATCAACTCATCAGAGACCTAAGTGTATAATTTGAAGTCTCCTAATTATGCAGCTCATTATCTCCTCTCCACACTGGCTCCCCTCACCAACTTCTGCCTCAAAGTGCTGAACTAAACCCTCATTTTTAATTATGAAAACAGAAAACTGTTTACTCCTGTTTTTCCCTTTTCTATCAGCCTATAAAATATTACAGAAAAATGGGAGACAGAAGTAAAGTAACATAGGAGCTAGACATTAGAACTATTTACACATCTGTAGATACCAGGGAAAAGCTTATCTGGCAAAAACACAAATAAAATCCTAAATCAGAAATACAGGGTCACACAAGAAGAGACCAAGGATATTTGTACTAATTAACCTCAAATTTGCAACCCTACCTCTGAGATAAGTTTGTGCCTAGAATGGAGGGCCTCGATTCATACTAGAGGTGCTTTCCTGCCCAGTGTAGGAAGGTGACTTAATGCACGGCCTTTGGAATTGGATAGAACCTGAGTTCCCACCAATAATCTGAAAGAAATGATGGGCTCAGTTTTGGAGTGTTTTGGTCTGTGACCATGGTGGCTCTCAATGAGTTATTCCTCTTGGAATTTATCCCCTTTGCTGGGCCCCTAAATGGAATGTTTTCAAGCCACATCCCCAGGAGGAAGAACCTTCAGCATCATGTTAAGTATATCACTCTATAGTGATAATTCCTTCCCCAGTGGGGCCAATGGCAATTTCCCCATGTGACTGTATTCTGCAGAAAGGAGAACACATGAATATTTTGAGGGCTGTTGGACACAGTCCAAAGTTTCATTGATTTCAAGGGGCCTGATGAATCAAGATGGCAAGTTATTTACATTAAGCCTAGAAAGGCAATGTATGCTTGTTGAATATGGACTAGCCCTGTGACTCACTTTAACCAATAAAATATAGCAGCAGCAACAACACTGTATCACTACTGGACTTGTCTTCATAAAGCTTTGTAACTTCTCTTTTTATACACTTAGAAACCTTAAGCCATATAGGAAGTTTCTGGGCATAATGGTAAGTGAGTATACTCCTGCTTCAGCTCTTGATTCACAGAACCATAAATTGGTTCCATTGTGACAATGCATCATACAATATTCATTGACTCATGGTATACTCTGCAGTGAAGAATACTGCTCCAGACTAGTACCATAGCTATAGCAATATAAAGACATTCCACTGTTTAATCAAGCTGGCAACTTCTGGGTGCTACAGTATGTGACAGGATCAGTGAATTCCATAGGCATATGCCCACTCTTTCCTCTTTTCTATTTTAAAGTGGGTTCCTTGGTCTCATGGGATAATAGGATGCCATGTCAGTAGATGAAACACTCCATAAACCCTTGAATAGTGGTGTCAGGCCCTGTGAATAGGACAGACAAACTCTGACTCAAAAGATGTGTCAATTCCAGCCAAGATGAACCATTGCCCTCCATGGTAGAAGTGATTCAATGTTAACAACTTACCATCTTGATGCTTTATGGCCATTGGTATCAATGTCAACTTGGATACTGTGACAGCAGACCTCAAAATATCTGACTATTCTCCTTTGCCTAGAATATAATTATATGAATAAATCACCTCCTTTGGGAAAAATCTGGGGAAATAATTTATTTCCCTATATTTATCATGATGTTGCATGGTCCTTCTTCTTGGGGACGTACCTTCTCCTATGGTTGGTGAACTCTAAGCCCTTCTCATCTCACAAGCTCTTATCACTTTAATAATGGACTGTCCTCTTGGCTCCATAGTTTCTGGGTCATTGTTTCATCTGAATATCCAGAATCCTCTGGAAAAAAACCTCAAACACAAACAAAGTAGTGCCATACTTAATAACTTATCATTATGAGTTAGGTATTTCTAATTCAGTAGGAATAAACAAGAAAAGTAACCAATTGTATATACAACTGGATTATCCATCACTGGCAGAAGTGTGGATACAACATCCAATCTCTTATTACAAAATCATTATCATGATTTTATATCATGATTAATTTCAAATTTAAAATAATGCTACTTTAAAAAAGCATATTGAGGTGCCTGGGTGGTTTCAGTAGGTTAAGCATCTGACTTTAGCTCAGGTCATGATCTCACACAGTTCATGGGTTCAAGCACGGTGCCGGGTATTGTGCTGACAGCTCAGAGCCTGGAGCCTATATCATATTCTGTGTTTCCCTCTCTCTCTGCCCTTCCCCCGCTCATGCTCTGTCTGTCTGTCTGTCTCTCTCTCTCTCAAAAATGAATAAACATTTTAAAAAAACACTGATGTAATTTAATTTGTTTTATAAGGGGCTTAAAGGATATACACTGAAATTTTGATCACCTCTGGATGCTAGGCTTATGAGTGATTTCTTTTACTGAATTTATTTTAAAGCTATCCAAAATTTCTACTATAAGTATTCATTAATTGTATACTAATTTTATTTTTTTGCTTAAAATTATATCAGATGCCTATTTCTCAGTAAAATCAATATTCATTAGTTACATTAAAGTTCTACAGTGTTAAATAAATTTTGAGTATTTTTTTCACAATTTGATATTATATATGTCCTCATTCATCCATCTCCCAATTGCCTTCTGTCATTCAAATTCCTGTTCATTTCTTTCATCAGTTTTTCTTTGTTAATCAGAACAACAGAAAGAATAATGGCTAACATGTATGCAACTATAAAATGAATTAGGCACTCTGCGAGCTTCAGATTTTTACATATTGTTATTTGTAACCACACTATAATCTATATATTTCTACCTTTATTTTAACAGATGAGAAAAATCAAGATCTGGAGAAGCCCGTGTGGCTTCTCCATAGTGAAGCCACAATGTGACTGTGTGATTCTAGAGCCTGCTCTCCAGCCACCAACCACTGCATCCCACCACCCTGCTACTTAGCACAGGCCTCTCAGCATTGTGAGGTTGAGATCATTGTTTCCTCCAGCTCTTTTGGAATTGGATACTGCTTTCATTTAAACCCAAACCATTATCTTACTGCTGTTTGGATGCTGTTTAAAAGCAAGCTTAGAGATCTTTAGCTTTGGGGGGGTGTTTACAGTTTTTCAATGGAGTGGAAACTAAGGATTAGTCAAGCTGGAGAACAGAGTGAGGGCACTGCATTCTTTCCATCTTCTGTGCAGTCCAACCCTAAAGGGATGTGTTCATTATTTTGCTTGATGGGTGGGCTTAATATATTGAAACCTCATACTCAAATTTCAACAAGAATACAAACTCTAGTGATATCCCAAAATAAATTACTTTTGGATAATGTGTCATTGAGGAAAAACCTTTAAGCGCTCACTGTAGCACTTAATGGATTAGAAGATTGGGGTCATTGAATAACAGGCTCATCTAGAAACGTATATCTATAATACACATAGTTCACAAATTAAGTCATATTCCATGGTGAGATCAGCTCAGTTTACTTATCACTGTAGCTTCTTATTTTTACGTTACATCAACTGTCTTAAAAAATGCTAGATCCTTCCCTGCCACTATGTCTTCACCTGTGCCAGCACAGCTGGAGAAAATCATACCAGATAGATCGGCACTTCTAAATGTACCACCCGTCCTTTACATGCCCAGCATCCCCAGTGTATCACTTGTCTCAGCTTCTCCCCGTTCTTCACAGTGACCACTTCAAACAATTCTCCTTCTGTTCAAACATCAAACAACCACTTCTGTACACCTATATCCCTTTAATCACCTCTAAATTCTCTCAAACTAAAATCCAAAATCTTTACCAAAGTGTCCTCCTTCTCATACTTGGCTGATGTTCTCTTATGCCCACCTCACCCTTCTTGACTCTTGCCGACATTCTTACTATTTCTCCCCCCCAAAACACTAAGTATGCTTCCAGTTTAGGACCTTTGCACATGCTAATCCTCTGCCTGAAAAACATTTCCTTTGATGCCTCTATGACTTGTTTCCTCACTTCACTTACTCCTCCACTCACATATCACATTTTCTGGGAGACCTTCTTTGACTACCCCATTTAAAATAGCATCCCCCACTCCCACCACAAGTCTCTATTCCCTTTATCCTGTTTCAGTTTTCTTCATAGCATTCACCACCAATTAATATAATTTATTTATTTATTAGATGCTTTGGGTCAGTTCCTTTGATTAGAATATCAGCTCTATGAAAAAAGATTTTGTTTTGTTTACTTCTATGTCACCTGTGTTTACAAAGGAATTTTGCATACGCTGCTTAAATATTTGCTGAGTAAGTGAATGAACGAATGAATGAATGAAAAGCCGAATTTTCACAACTGCTCTTTGTTCTCAGTCTCAGTCCTTTCCAACATGTTCTGCAGAATGCAAGAGTGAATGTTGTAAGACAGTACAGCTCAGGGGAGGAGCCAAGACGGCGGAACAGCATGGAAGTTTTTTGTGTGTCTCGCGTCTACAGCCAGACCAACACTAAACCATCCTACACACCTAGAAAACGGATTGGAGGATTAACACAACAATCTACACAACCTGAACCACAGAATTCAGCAGGTACATGGCACAGAGAGGTGAACTTGGGGAGGGAGAAGGTGCAGGAAGGGAGGTACTTTTGCAAACAGAGAGAGGAGGCAGACTGGGGAGGGGGGAGGAGCATGCGGGAAAAGCACCCTACCCCAAAAGCAGCTGGAGAGAAACTGGAAAATTGGAAACAGCCGCAGGCACTAAACTAAAAAGGGAGAAAGGAGAGGGTTTAAACTCCATTAAGACTGTAAACAAGGGGAGCTCAAAATCTCCAACTCCGCAGCTCCATACCTGGCGGTGCTCTGGTGGCAAAGGTGAATCCCCAGGAACACAGTGGGGTCCGAGAGGTTTTCGGGCCACAGGGGGAAAAGTGGTTCCACTGCTGGAAGGACATTTGATAGAGACTGTTGAAGCCACCTGGTCCCAGCAGACCCCGGAAGGCAGCCACATTCGCTGGTGCTGGGGCAAGGTTGTTGAGGGTGAAGCCTGGTGCCAGATGTGTGTTGCGATTTTCCATGGTCTCTGAAATGCTGAGGCTACTGTCTCGCGAATTTTTGGGGGGGCAGGCTGGCACCTGGACGCAATCTTGGGGCAACAGCAGGGCGTTCCTGGGTGCAGCCGACATTCGGCAATTGCTCGGTGAGACCCTCCTGCAGAGGGGCGGAGCGAGTCAAAGCTGCAGTCCTTCGGAAGTAAGGGGCCGGGGAAAACAGCCTCATCTGAGACAAAACTTGGGAGAGAGGTACTGCCTGGGGCCTGGTCACAGAGAGTGGAAAAGCTGGGAGTGGACGAGAGCTGAAGACGGAGGACCGGTGCGCGACTGCTGATCCGGGAGAACAGACTGGGTGGCTGGGTGGCACCGTTTTTTTCACCAGTCCTGCGCATGTGCATGCGCACGCGCACCTACGAACACTGCAACAATCCACCCCAGTGGGCTAGCAGCGCCAGCTAGGGGAGAGAGGAGCTGTTACACCGAGCCCTGCACAACTGGGCCAACTTGGCTCTTTGAGAACACAAACCTCACTGCCCACTAAATTTATGGACTATAAAGAACTACATGGACTGACCTCTAGGGGAAAACAAAGCAATTTCAATCCTACTTAAATCTGTTAGCAGGTTCATCTACTCAATTTTTTTTCTTTTTCCTTTTTCTCTTTTACAATTCTTTTCTTTTTCTTGAATACAGAAAGAGAAAAAACTCATTTTTATTTTCAATTTTTATTTAAAATATCTGTCTTTAATTTTTATTATTATATTTTTTACTTTTTTGTAAATTTTTTCAAATTCTACTTTACTTTCATAATTTTATTTTAGTCCACTTCAGTGTACTCACCTTTTCAAATTGTCAAACAATTTCCTTTCTTTTTCTTTTTTTCTCTTTTTCATTTCTTTCCTTTTGCTTGAATGCAGAAAGAGAAAAACTTCATTTTTACTTTCAATTTCTTTTAAAAATATTTTTATTTAATTTTTATTACTATATTTTTTGCTTTTATGTAAATTTTTTCAAATTCTACCTTACTCCCATCATTTTATTTCAGTCTACTACAGTGTATTCACTTTTTCAAATTTTCAAATGATTTCTTTTTTTGGTCTTTTCTTTTTTCTTTTTTCTCTTTTTCATTTCTTTTTTCTTAAATACAGAAAACAAAAAAATTCATATTTCTTTTTAATTTTTATTAAAGTATTTTTCTATAATTTTTTTCGACTATATTCTCTACTTTTGTGTATTTCAGTGTACTTTAGTGTATTCATTTTTCCAAATTCTCAAACGATTTACTTTTTTTTCTCTCCCTCCTTTTTTTTTTTTTTTTTTTTGGTTTGTTTCTCTAATCTGTCAAACAACTTTCGACACTCAGACCAAAACACACCTAGGATCTAGCATCAACTATTTGATTATTGTGTGTGTATTTTTAATTTTAATATTTTTAATTTCAATTTTTCTACCTCATTAATTCCTTTTCTCCCTTCAAAATGACAAAATGAAGGAATTCACCCCAAAAGAAACAGCAGGAAGAAATGACAGCCAGGGATTTAACCAATACAGATACAAGAAAGATGTCTGAACCAGAATTCAGAATCACGATAATAAGAATACTAGCTGGGGTGGAAAACAGATTAGAATCCCTTTCTGTAGAGATAAAAGAAGTAAAAAATAGCCAGAATGAAATTAAAAATGCTATAATGCTGAGCTGCAATCATGGATGGATGCAGTGGCAGCAAGGATGGATGAGGCAGAACAGAGAATCAGTGATATAGAGGACAAACTTATAGAGAATAACGAAGCAGAAAAAAAAGAGGGAGATTAAGGCAAAAGAGCACAATTTAAGAATTAGAGAAATCAGTGACTCATTAAAAAGGAACAACATCAGGATCATAGGGGTCCCAGAGGAGGAAGAGAGAGAAATAGGGGTAGAAGGTTATGTGAGCAAATAATAGCGGAAAACTTTCCTAACCTGGGGAAAGACACAGACATCAAAATTCAGGAAACACAGAGGACTGCCATTAGATTCCACAAAAACTGACCATCAACAAGGCATATCATAGTCAAATTCACAAAATACTCAGGCAAGGAGAGAATCATGAAAGCAGCAAGGGAAAAAAAGTCCCTAACCAACAAGGGAAGACAGATCAGGTTTGCAGCAGACGTATCCACAGAAACTTGGCAGGCCAGAAAGGAGTGGTGGGATATATTCGGTGTGCTGAATCAGAAAAATATGCAGCCAAGAATTCTTTATCCAGCAAGGCTGTCATTCAAAATAGAAGGAGAGATAAAAAGTTTCCCAGACAAACAAAAATTAAAGGAGTTTGTGACCACTAAACCAGCCCCACAAGAAATTTTAAGGGAGACTCTCTGAGGGAAGAAAAGATGAAAAAAATATAGATAGATAGATTGATAGATAGATAGACAGACAGACAGATACCAAAAGCAACAAAGATTGGAAAGGACCAGAGAACACCACCAGAAACTCCAACTCTACAACCATCATAATGGCAATAAATTCATATCTTTCAGTACTCACTCAAAATGTCCAAGTACTCAATGCTCCAATAAAAAGACATAGGGTAACAGAATGGATAAGAAAACAAGACCCATCTATATGCTGTTTACAAGAGACCTACTTTAGACCTAAAGACACCTACAGATTGAAAATAAGGGGATGGAGAACCATCTATCATGCTAATGGTCAACAAAAGAAAGCCTGACTAGCCATAATTATCAGACAATCTAGACTTTAAAATAAAGACTGTATCAAGAGACACGGAAGGGCATTATATCATAATCAAGGGGTTTATCCACCAAGAAGACCTAACAATTGTAAACATTTATGCACCAAATGTGATAGCACCCAAATATATAAATCAATTAATCACAAACATAAAGAAAATCATTGATAGTAATACCATAATAGTAGGAGACTTCAACACCCCACTCACAGCAATGGACAGATCATCTAATCAAAAAATCAACAAGGAAACAATGGCTTTGAATGACACATTGGACCAGATGGACTTAACAGATATATTCAGTACATTTCATCCTAAAGCAATAGAATATACATTCTTCTCCAGTGCACATGGAACGTTCTCCAGAATAGACCATATACTGGGACATAAATCAGCCCTAAGTAAGTACAAAAAGATCAAAATCATACCGTGCATATTTTCAGACCACAATGCTATGAAACTCGAATTCAACCCCAAGAAAAAAATTTGAAAATGTAACAAAAACTTGGAGACTGAAGAACATCCTACTAAAGAATGAATGGGCTAACCAAGAAGTTAAAGAAAAAATTAAAAAGTATATGGAAGTCAATGAAAATGATAGCACCACAACCCAAAACTTCTGGGACACAGCAAAGGCAGTCATAAGAGGAAAGGATATAGCAATCCAGGCCTTCCTAAAGAAGGAAGAAAGATCTCATACATACAACCTAACCTTATGCCTTAAGGAGCTGGAAAAAGAACAGCAAATAAAACTCCAAACCAGCAGAAGGCAGGAAATAATAAAGATTAGAGCAGAAATTAATGCTACCAAAACCAAAAAAACCAGTAGAACAGATCAATGAAACCAGAAGCTGGTTCTTGGAAAGAATGAACAAAATTGATAAACCATTGGCCAGTTTGATCAAGAAGGAAAAGGAAAGGACCCAAATAAGTAAAATCAAGAATGAAAGAGGAGAAATCACAACCAACACAACAGAAATAAAAATAATAAGAGAATATTATTAGCAATTTTATGCCAATAAAATGGGCAATCTGGAAGAAATGGACAATTTCCTAGAAACATATATATACACTACCAAAACGGAAACAGGAAGGAATAGAAAATTTGAACAGACCCATAACCAGTAAGGAAATCAAATTAGTAATCAACAATCTGCCACAAAACAAGAGTCCAGGGCCAGATGGACTTCCAGGGGAATTCTACCAAACATTTAAGGAAGAGCTAACCCCTATTCTCTTGAAACTGTTCCAAAAAATAGAAATGATAGGTAAACTTCCAAACTCTTTCTATGAAGCCAGCATTACCTTGATTCCAAAACCAAACAGAGACCTCACTAAAATGAAGAACTATAGACCAATTTTCCTGATGAACATGGATGCAAAAATCCTCAACAAGATATTAGCCAACCAGATCCAACAACACATTAAAAAAATTATTCACCACGACTAAATGGGATTTATACCTGGGATGCAGGGCTGGTTCAATATCTGCAAAACAATTAATGTGATTCATCACATCAATAAAAGAAAGGACAAGAACCATATGATCCTCTCAATAGATGGAGAGAAAGCATTTGAGAAAATATAGCATCCTTTCTTGATAAAAACACTCAAGATAGTAAGGATAGAAGGATCATACCTCGAGATGATAAAAGCCATATATGAGTGACCCAACACTAATATCATCCTTAATGGGGAAAAACTGACAGCTTTCCCCCTAACGTCAGGAACAAGACAGGATGTCCACTCTCGCCACAGTTATTCAACATAGTATTGGAAGTCTTAACCTCTGCAATCAGACAACACAGAGAAATAAAAGGTATCCAAATCGTCCAGGAGGAGGTCAAACGTTCATTCTTTGTAGATGACATGATACTCTATATGGAAAACCCAAAGATTCCACCAAAAGACTACTAGAACTGATTCATGAATTCAGCAGTTGCAGGATATAAAATCAACACACAGAAATCGGTTGCATTCCTATACACCAACAATGAAGAAGCGACAGAAAGACAAATCAAGGAATCAATCCCATTTACAGTTGCACTTAAAACCATAAAATACCTAGGAATAAATCTAACCAAAGAGGTGAAAAATCTATACGCTGAAAATTATAGAAAGCTTATGAAAGGAATTGAAGAAGACACAAAAAAATGGAAAAGGATTCCATGCTCCTGGATAGGAAGAAGAAATATTGTTAAAATGTTGATACTACCCAAAGCAATGTACATATTCAACACGAACCCTATAAAAATAACACCAGCATTCTTCACAGAGCTAGAACAAATAATCCTAAAATTTGTATGGAACCAGAAAAGACTCCGAATAGCCAAAGCAATCTTCAAAAGAAAACCAAAGCAGGAGGCATCACAATCCTAGACTTCAAGCTATACTACAAAGCTGTAACCATCAAGACAGTATGGTACTGACACAAGAACAGACACTCAGATCAATGGAACAGAATAGAGAACCCATAAATGGACCCACAAACGTATGGCCAACTAATCTTTGACAAAGCAGGAAAGACTATCCAATGGAATAAAGACAG
This sequence comes from Prionailurus bengalensis, assembly GCF_016509475.1. Taxonomy (NCBI): domain Eukaryota; kingdom Metazoa; phylum Chordata; class Mammalia; order Carnivora; family Felidae; genus Prionailurus; species Prionailurus bengalensis. The sequence continues at coordinate 146,869,105 of NC_057343.1, read as the reverse complement.
TCTCTTCAGTAAGCGGTGCTGGGAAACCTGGACAGTGACATGTAGAAGAATGAACCTGGACCACTTTCTTACACCATACACAAAAAGAAACTCAAAATGGATGAAAGACCTCAATGTAAGACAGGAAGCCATCAAAATCCTCGAGGAGAAAGCAGGCAAAAATCTTTCATCTTGGCCGCAGGAATTTCTTACTCAACATGTCTCCAGAGGCAAGGGAAACAAGAGCAAAAATGAGCTACTGGGAACTCATCAAAATAAAATCCTTCTGCACAGTGAAGGAAACAATCAGCAAAACTAAAAGGTAACCAACAGAATGGGAGAAGATATCTGCAAATGATATTATCAGATAAAGTGTTAGTATCCAAAATCTATAAAGAACTTATCAAACTCAACCCCCCTCCCCAAAATAATCCAGTGAAGAAATGGGCAAAAGACATGGATAGAGACACTTCTCCAAAGAAGACATTCAGATGGCCAACCGACATGAAAAAATGCTCCACATCACTCATCATCAGGGAAATACAAATCAAAACCACAATGAGATACCACCTTACACCTGTCAGAATGGCTAACATTAACAATTCAGGCAACAACAGATGTTGGCGAGGATGTGGAGAAAGAGGATCTCCTTTGCAGTGTTGGTGGCAATGCAAGCTGGTGCAGCCACTCTGGAAAACAGTACAAAGGTTCCTCAAAAAACTAAAAATAGAACTACCCTATGACCCAGCAATTGTACTACTAGGCATTTATCCAAGGGATATAGGTGTGCTGTTTCGAAGGGACACATGCACCCCCATGTTTATAGCAGCACTATCAACAATAGCCAAAGTATGGAAAGAGCCCAAATATCCATCAACGGATGAATGGATAAAGAAGATGTGGTGTGTGTGTGTGTGTGTGTGTGTGTATATATATATATAATGGAATATTACTTGGCAATCAAAAAGAATGAAATCTTGCCATTTGCAACAATGTAGATGGAACTGGAGGGTATTATGCTAAGTGAAATTAGTCAGTCAGAGAAAGACAAAAATCATATGACTTCACTCATGTGAGGACTTTAAGAGACAAAACAGATGAACATAAAGGAAGGGAAACAAAGATAATATAAAAACAGGGAGGGGGACAAAATGGAAAAGACTCATAAATATGGAGAACAAACTGAGGGTTATTGGAGGGGTTGTGGGAGGGGGGTGGGCTAAATGGGTAAGGGGCACTAAGGAATCTACGCCTGAAATTATTGTTGCACTATATGCTAATTTGGATGTAAATTTTAAGAAATTAAAAAATTAAATTAAAAAAAAAAAAAAAGACAGTACTGCTTAGGGTGTGGTCTCCAGACCAGGAGCATCCACATCACCTAGGAGCTTATGAGAAATGCAAATTCTCAAGCCCCATTGCAGGCCTACTGTTCATACTCTCTGTAGTAGACCCTAAGAAACTGTACTTTACAAAGCTCTCGGGATGATTCTTATGCCTTCCTAAGTTTAACAGGCACATCTTAAAAAGAATATATGACCATGTGATTGACTTGTTTTAACTCTTCCCTCTTCCTAAGACAAAGTTTAAACTCTTTCACATGGCTCCTAAACCCACTGAGGCGCAATCCGCCTATTCATCTGCCCAGTGTCACCCTGTCACTAACCCTCTTTGCACCCAAGTTCCAGTTTGCTCTAATTTTTGAGTGTTTTCAGTTAACTGCTTGCTTTCTCTAGCTTCATCTTTTACACATGTTCTCTTTGCCTGGGACCTGTCTCTTCTTTAACACTATCTTTACCTGCTTACTCTTGTTTATCCTCATTATTTATGTTAGTCGCCCCTGCATTACGTTCACCAACATTTGCACTTTCCCCATTCACACTTGTTTTTGGTGTGTGTGTGTTAATGTATTGAATTGACTGAGTGAATCACTAGGTTGAATGCCCCAGAAGCTCACGGTATTTACTTAGCATTTTGGCCATGCTACCTGGCCTTTAGTGGGCATTCATTAATATTTCTTGCATAAATAAATACATACAGAACTGGGAATACATTTTTCCTGATAAAAACAATGCTATAAATGATGTCTAGAGATAGGCTGGATGGTATTTCAGTTCCATAGCTCAGAGAGATCATTTATTAACTATACATTCATCTGGATACATAACCATTTAGGAAATTCATTTTAATCCCAAATAATTGATTTGTATGTCTTTTTTTTTTTTTTTTTTTGGGACAGAGAGAGACAGAGCATGAATGGGGGAGGGGCAGAGAGGGAGGGAGACACAGAATCGGAAACAGGCTCCAGGCTCCGAGCCATCAGCCCAGAGCCCGATGCGGGGCTCGAACTCACGGACCGCGAGATCGTGACCTGGCTGAAGTCGGACGCTTAACCGACTGCGCCACCCAGGCGCCCCTGTATGTCATCTTTAAGAAGATTCCCAACTGGTAAATTTCGCACTGTCATTAATTAGAGGAAGTGGTGCAAAATTTAAAAAAAAAAGGAAAGCAGTTCCTAAGAAAAAGATCTCTGGAAGATTTAGGAAACCACAGGCATGAGGTTTTGAAGGAAAGTGTTAGAAGGTCACTTAGAAGGCTAAAAAATGCAGACCATTCAGCACCAAAAGGCTTATTGTAGAGGCTTATGGGGACGTGCGACTTGGGAGAGTTATTCTCTGACTCTGATCTATGAAAAGAGAGGAAGTTATTATGCCTTGAAGTGCCCAAACTGCTAGTTTATTGTATAACCCAAGGCCCTACACTAAGTTAGAAGAGAAGTAATTGCAAATGAATGTTCATATGTGTTATTGCTTAACCTTCTCTTTCATGTTTCTGCTCCAATAAAAGGAGCTGTGGTACTTTCTTTCTTCTTTATTTCATTTTCTCTGGGCATGCAGTACGGTGGAGGCTGCTATGTACTACATGTTGGAATGATTAGCTGATCAGTTGGCTCTTCAGTGCAAGTACTTTCCATACCTCATGCATTCATCTTCAAATGCTTAGGATCACCAGGGATTCTATGGTTATTTGAGCTGCCAGGAAGGAACAAAATAAATGTGGATCATACTGGGACATTCTCACCCCCCACCTTTCCTTGGTTTTATGTTTTGGGTTTACCGTTCTTCATTTGGGCAATAGCAACTCAACTGGGATAATAAGGAGGCAGCTTAGTGTTTTAAAAAGAGCCTGGGGGCGCCTGGGTGGCGCAGTCGGTTAAGTGTCCGACTTCAGCCAGGTCACGATCTCGCGGTCCGTGAGTTCGAGCCCCGCGTCAGGCTCTGGGCTGATGGCTCAGAGCCTGGAGCCTGTTTCCGATTCTGTGTCTCCCTCTCTCTCTGCCCCTCCCCCGTTCATGCTCTGTCTCTCTCTGTCCCAAAAATAAATAAAAACGTTGAAAAAAAAAATTAAAAAATAAAAAAATAAAAAGAGCCTGGATTTTGTGACCCACCAAAATTCAAGTTCCAGCTCTGCTATTAGCCCTGTGACCTTAGGCTGGTTATTAATTTCTTTTGAGTCTCCATTTCCTTCTCATTAGCAAAACGGGGCTAAGAATAGCATTTGTCATGAATTGGGAGTAAGATACTGTGTGTAAAATGCATAACCCATAGTAGACTATTTAAAGAAGATTAATTCTGCTTCCTCCATCTCACTTCATCCTTTAAGTAAGGAAATAATTATTGATTAATTGTTAATTTGACGAATGCACCATTAGAATTAAGACCTGAATTAGCAGGTCTAAGTGTTTCTATGTTTAATAACCACCCTGGCTAATTAACAATTCTTACTTACATTCCACTTAAAAATCAGGCCTACATGCTGTAGAAATCTTTCCAAAAAGGAGTGCTAAGTGTGGGAAGCAGCACATAGGAGCACAAATTAGATGCCTTAAAAGAATCAGACTTTGGAAAAGTTTTTATACAAAAGAGATTATAAACATCTCAGAGATGGAGACGCAGAGGTCCAGTATTGTGATTACAGTGATTCTTTTGGAATCTCTGTCCTATATGAGATTTATGTGTATCTTACTCTTTCCCAATTATTCAGCACATAATCTTAGGAAACCACATATCCATCTTTGCCCCTTATTATTCCCTGTAGTGGTCATAACTTGGTTCCAACCCATGGCAGTAGATAAATTTCGCAAGATCTGTAGAAGCCACTTTTAGGCAACAGGCTTGAGCAATGGAAACCTGAGTGAGGCAAAAGGGCCCACAGTGACCACTGGGTTGAACGCAAATAGGCTTATTAGGCCACCACCTCAAAATATCTGTAAGCCCTAGCTGACCAGTGGGCTACTTACAACCAGGCACAGGTACCATAAAAGGAAAATTTCATACACTCCCATACCTCCTCACTCCCCCACTTAATTACAGCCCCCCACCACTGTCTCTTTGCAGTGTCTCCTTTGCTATCCTGCCTGTTGCTCCTTTGCAATGTATTCAATAAACTCGCATCTCCTTTGTTCTGCTTTGCATAAATTCTTTCACCTCCTATGCTTCCAGCCTCTACCTGATTGGGTCACCCCACAAAATCTAGGCAGGGCATCTTAAAATTCCATTTATTATTCACAGATGAGTAAGTTGGATTGATTAGCACTAGATGGCCAAGAGCATACGCTGTACCGATGGCAGGTCAGTAGCATCATGGTATATACTTTCTAAACTAAAAACTGGGGCTCACTGTCTAGAAATGGAAGAAAATATTTTAAATTTTTATGATTTTCATACTTTGGCGAATACCCAACTTTTAGGAAAATGCATTTAGCGTTCCACTGAGCAACTGAGAGATGACCTCAGGTAACACAGAACTGTGTGTGGTGCACATATGCACATACACATGTACAGATATGTGGTCTAAGGTCTCCAGAAGGGCAGGTAATGGGCTAGCACAGCCAGGGCTTAACAATGTCCAAAATGTGTTTTCCATGGAGTGAGTCAGATGACTTTTTAAAGGGTTGAATTAGATCCACCCAACAAAATATTTTACCAAACCAGAGTTTGACTCAGCAAATATTCTCACACAGAATGGAGTTTCCTGTTGCTCAAAGGGAGGTTGATGTGTTACTTTAGAAATTCCTTTTCCCATGCGTGGTGTCTGGAATTGTCAATGTGCTGCATCTCTGTGATAAATAATGTGGCAGACAAAAGGACAGGGCTTGCCCAATTTTCTGAGGTGTTAAGGATAAGTGCTTTATGATGGAGTGATTACAAGAAGACAGGATGTGAAAAGCTATCATTGCTCTGGGCCTGGAGGACACCCCTTAATACCCAATCAGGCTGAATCACATTTCAGTGGTGAGAAAATATTTAAGGTAATATGTATTGGACCTAGAAATGCACTCACAAAGTGAAATTTTATAAATCTGTAGAAAAAATAAAACTTCTTTAAAAAATATAAGGCTCTACCCAATTCTTAGATTCCTTAAATCATCGAACATCCTCCCAGCACCCCCGAAATAAGTTGAAGAATATCCTCTTGGCTTCCTGAATATCAAGAGTTTTAAAGACCACAACTCATTAGAATTTTTTCCATATTGATCCAGAATCTTCTGATTTTAAAACAAAACAAAAAAACTAAACAACTAAGTAAAAATCCCTGGTTTGAATGCAAATTAACTCTCTCTCTCTCTTCTAATAGTTTCAGTCTCTCCAGTGACTCTTAGCATATTTCCTGAGTATTTCAGCTCTTTGGGGCTTCTCTTTCTCTCCTACCAATAAGTTCTTAGAAACTAAGAACTTTATTTTATTCATTTAAAAAGTAATTTCTTACTGAGACTAGCTTCATGTGATCATGCAGTAGGAAAGAAAAAAACAGTAAATACTATTAAATGTGCATATTGCGATGAGGTAAAGCCATTTTGGGATATGCAGCAGAGACTTGAGTCTACAGAAATCCTATTTTAATTATATTCCATCAAGGTCCTGGAGTTTGGTCATTGAGTGGCCTGGATAACAAAGGATTACTATGTTCTGTGCACTGCAAGTTATGGGAAAGATCATAAATTATCTTGATGACTCATTTCCTCCAGCCACTCTAGCACTTCCAATATGGGGAAACTTTCTGCCACTTTTCTTTAAACTTGTGAGATATAAATGGGAAAAAAAAGAACCTGAAATTAAGGTTGTTCAATAATTACTAAATTACATATAACACTTGAGCTTTCTTAAAACCATTTTAATAACCAATTGATCCCAAAGGCCATGCTTAGGGTGACTCAGTATTCTCAGTGTCATTTTGTAGGGGAGTGGCTAGTGACACCAGGAGGTTATTTCATCTAAGTCACACAGGATGTTCCCCATGTATGTGCTGAGTATGCGAGAGTATGTAACAAAGGTCCCCTGTTCTTAAGACACAGATTGAAAGAGAAAGAAAGGAAGGGTATCTTTAATCCCTGCATGATCATACTCTCAGAAATGCAATTCAAAACCCTAAAAGGTTATGTCATTTCTAAATCCTCTATGCCGAAACCGAATTCACCCACAGTTATTTTTTATTCAGGTACGCATTCATGAGTGAAGACAAATAGCTTTATTTGTTCTTTAGCTTCTTACCTATTTGGATGAATTTTTAGATGGTTTTCTTTACTTATTTAGGATAGTCCTAAACAAAAGAAATGTTGAGTAAATATTTCCGAGTTATCATCTGAAATTTGCCTATGGATGGATTACTGCTCTGTAGCTGCCAATTGCTTCATTTCCTTGTCTTTGTTCTCATTCCAGGATCCTTTGGCATCGGTTTCATTTCATTGTTCTCTCATTTTTCATTTTTTTTCATGTAGCCTAGCTAATTAACTGCAGCATTGTAAGCATCAAGGATATGAATTCTGTACAATGCTTTGAAATAGATTTCATATGATATTATATATTTATGGGTAAAATTTTTCATTCTATGCATTTTCTCCTTATCCTTCCCTTTGAAGATGAGATCATTATAAGGAACCTGAAGTGTGGCTCGCTCTTCTCACTAATAAATGTTTCCAAGAATTTTACATCTCTTATGGCTGAAACACTGGACGTTATAGATATGTTTTTCATTAAAAAGTCTACTTTTTATTGTTGGTGTGCATTTCCTGTTTTCCATTTTTTCAATTCCCACACCTTGCTTCAGGACTCCCCTTCCAATGATGGATTTCCAGAGGGACCTGTTAACAGGGCAATAACCACAAACTCCCCTTCAGCTACTGCCTGTCAGCGCTCCCACCCAAGTGGTATGAGGTCTCCATGTGGTTCCCTTTCTCTTTTCTTTTCTTTCCTCTTTATGACCCAGAACCCCTTTCATACATGGGGACATCTTCAGTCCTCAAATGGACCTCCGGGGAGCTTAAAATTTGCCTAGTGCCAATAAGATTCAGCAAAATTCAAGGGCAACAAAATTTATATATACTAGTCTCTTTGAATTTGGAAGCCAAAGAAATATCTTCTGCTCTTGCTAGAAATACACTGAAGATCCTCCTTGGAACCGTCAGATGCTGTGTGAACTACGTGGAGTGTCGGATAACAAATTACCTTCTGGGAGTTAAGTCTAAGGACTCTGGACTGCCTTTCAGGTCACTGTCTTTGTCAGAGGCAAATTTAAAATTTAACAGATAAGGGTTGATGTGTGAATTTTGTAACAAGCTTAGTAATGATACTTAGGGGTATTAGCACCGCTACAAATTCTGACTCCTTTAGCTCCTGACTCCTGTCCATTCTTCCTTTTTCTGTGACTTGATCTCAGTCTGTCCAAGTATCTCTTTTTCTTTCTCTCTCTTTCTCTCACTCTCTCTCTCTCTCAGTAGACTTTAAATAATTAAGAACATGGTGTAACATGAAAATCCATTATCTTCCATAGATTTTTCTTCATCGTTTTGTGGTAGGTCTTTAGGGAAGTAAAGAGTAAACAGAGCCAACTTAAATGGTAACTTATGACCTTCATAGTCAGGATATGATTTATATTTTATATATCCTTAAAGACAAAAATCAGCTCATTCCCAACTACCAGCTCCAGCTCTCTTGAGTCATGAAATTGACCAGAGAGAAGATGAACTCTGAGGAGAATCTCGTAGTCATTAAGGTTTGTCCCATCATATAAATGTGCTATGTTTAAAGCTCAGCCCAGGTTCTCAAATGACAAAACATAAGAACTGATGAAGTTTAAAACAATTTTTTGATTATCCACCAAAAATTATAGTAACCTCTGAGAATTACAATCTGTACTTACCACGGCATTTTAAATAGCTCAGGAACATCTTCATTCATTACCGTATTGATACATTTTTCTCATAAGGTGATTTTTCTGAGGGAAAAAAATTATTTTTTGAAATACTCTGAAATAGTTATAATAGGCTTTCAAATCTATAATGGTTTGTCAAGAGAAATAGATTACTAATAATGTAGGATTGAAAAGTGCACTAACAGAAGGCAGAGTTAGAAAATACTTTAAAAATGTGAACTGCGCAATAATGCAGAGTAAAGAGATCCTTATAATTAAACATATTCTAGTCAAAAACAAATGACCATCAGGCATGGATGCGACACAGTATATTTACACACTGGTTGAGTGTCTACTCATTTTATTTAACACTAGCTGACGAAGTTTCCAAATTCCTTGCCATTTGCACTTTCTGCACAATCCACGTCACTCTTAAAATGCAGTGTCCAGAGATAAACCTAATATTGCAGACATGTTCTAGCTACGGTAGAATACAAAATGTCTGATGTACAAATGACCTTTTATTAACATAGTCTAAAATTATGTTAGATTTTTAAATAGACAAACCATATTGCCAATTCTTCGTAAACTTAGAAGCTTAGTCTCTTTTATCTTGTTTTTGCATAAGTGACTTTTAAATTCTGAACGTAAGTTTTCATATTTACTGCTGACGAATTTTGTATTATTGATTTTGATGTCAAGATGGTTTTTCACCTTCAATTATCTTATTATGTTCAATATTTCTTGCAGCTTTGTGTCATTGCAAAATATAAAAAAAAGACATTTTCTGCATCTTCCAGATTGGTAATAGAGGTTTAATAGAAGTGAATCTAGTGACATTCTAATGGAGTCTTCCCATAGGAAATTTGAATCACTCCTCTCCATAAAGCAAATTCTCTGAACATAGCGTACAATGTTTAAAGAAAATGTTTTTCCTTTAATCCTTGAAAATAGCTCTTTACTTGTCTTTGAAAAAGAGCATGAAAAATAGTGAAATACAAGTGACATGAGGATTTGCTAGCGGGTGGTTTTTAAGTTATCTTAGGCTAAAAAATGTAAGAACTCAAATAGGGACCTCCTACCTGCTATGGGTTAATCAATAACCTTTGGTTTTGCAAAAACATCTGTGACTGTTAAGAGTGAATTGAAATACATTAGAAATGGCATTACCGGGTGATGGTAAGGCTGCAAACCAGAGGTTACTGGCTCCTGCTTCTCCGGGCAATAGGCGCGCCGTTTGCTCACTTTGAAAGCCTTTCACATCTGGCGGGTGCTGAATGAATCTACTGTCAAACCGCGGCTGCTGTGGTACCTGGTTTCTTACGAATTAATTACATGTTCAGAACAGAGGACTTAGGGGTGTCTGGGGACTCGTGGCAGAGTTCACACAGCCTCTTTTAAACAAAGGAGGCTCTGTCTTAACTTATCCTCATGCTCTTAACGAGGAAGTGAATTTGATCATGGGCCACATTAGGGACCCCTTATTTAACAGAGCCAGTGGTGATTGGATCAACGTTTTTCTAAATAGCATCTTGTGTGTTAGCCATAAAGGAGGTTAGCTTTGTTCTATTTGGCTTTCAAATATGGTTCTTATCATTGACTAGCCTGAGAGAAAAGAAAATGGCACGACTGTATTTCCAGGGAAGTATGCGTGTGTGTGTGTGTGTGTGTGTGTGTGTGTGTGTGTGTTGTTAGCCACAAGAAGTGGGAGAAAACCAGAAGTATTCACAGGACAGGAAAACTGGAGGCAAACTAGCTAGTATCAGAGGGTAAGGACTGTATTTGCTTGCTGTTTTTACCTCTGGCCAGGAATTTACATTTGAGACACTGGAGGAGGTTTGTGCAATCTGAAAGGACAACCAGAGCCTCTGTGATCACAGAGGTTGCAATCCAGAATCTGAGTTTCAGAAATCTAGGAGTTTCAAAATGATTCATGCTATGTTTAAAAACCACTTTTCTTGAGGAACAATGGCTTTTTGGTCAAGCCCCTTTCTATAATCAACTTAAAGTAGCAGAAACACAAAAGAAAGTCAACCCTACTACTGGATTGTGGAGACAGATCTGGGACTCAGAATTGAGATGGTGCTGCTTTTCCACTACCATCAGCGTGGGCTGTGGTCCATCTAGTAAATTTATATCCATGTTCACACTATGCAAAGTGTTAACAAGAGCAGAAGAGAAGACACTAAAAAGATGGTGAAGCAAGTACATGAAGCAGGTAGGAATAAATAACTATATCAACTATATACAACATATAGTTGATCAACATGTCAACTATAAACAGCTGGCTAAGTGAGGCCATTAAGTTCAAAAGGCACTCAAGACTCAACCAGTAGCTCTTCAATTCCCAAGACTGGATTAGAGAAGTATCCCTGCTGTCCACTCATCAGCCGCCACAAACTCTTTTCAGAGGAGAAAAAACATCCAGAGGCAGAGAATTAGTAGGAAGGAAGCCATGGAGAGTGTAAAATGCTAGAAGGATACCCTACATATTGAAGCTGCTTTCTTTAGTAAACTTAGTTGTGGTAGCTAAGTTCTTTCTAGAAGTAAACATGTCGTATGCACTTTGAATCAGGACAATGGGAGGGAGGAAATTTACTCAGACTCTGCTGCTTTTTCTACACTCTTCTTTCTAGATGAAGCTGATGAACAAACAGAAACCTCTAACTCCTCAAAGATCTTCTGTGAATCCTCATAGCCATGTGTGGGTGAGAAAATTAATACTCGATAATAAAAACGATGTGCGGGAGTGGGTTTGTTCCCTGGTCTATTTTGTACGTGATGCTGTGCTGGTGGTACATGTCTATGTCCACACACGAGGAGACCAGCCAAGGGATGGAGGTGATAAATTAAAAGGCTTTTCCCATTACCAGAGTCTAGAATTCTTAATTAACTTAGAAGTGAACAAATCTAAGCAACTAGGAAAAACAAAGAAAATCAATCTAAAACAAATGGGAGGAGTGGCTCTTATATGTAATTATTACTTTTTAATTCTGCATTGTTTCCTAAGTAACTAAACAAGTTCACTTCAGCAGCTAAGCGCACTGCTTAGTGTCCAGTTCTCTTGGGGTCATGCTATTTCAATCATCCAGTCTGCTGAGATTTCCCTTTGCCAAAAGACCAGAGGGATCCTTGAAAGCAATTTTGGATCACACCCAAAAACCTAGAGGATGTGGCATTTTCGTTTCAACTGCAAAGCAAACCACATTACAAGGAACTGAGAAAAGCGGTACATAAGGGACTCAAGAGAGTGGGCCAATTTGTGAAATGGAATATATTCTTTCTCCTTATAAGCACAAAACTGGCATCCACAGATCGAAGTGGGATTTAGAATAAAACAAAAGGAAAAATATTTGTGCAATATTTTTTTTGGATTGGTCAAATTGTAAACTCTTCAGAAAAATAAAGACAAAAGACAAGTATTAGTAAAGCGGAACGTTGGTAGTAAAGTTGTTGATTGTCTTGGGGCTGCTCTAAGGTCCCATGAGAGCTGGAAATGTACATTGGATTTTAGCCTGAATTACTCTCCTCTTTTTGGTCCATAGGGAGGAAAACTATTTGGCATCTGTTCCAATTCAGTGTTGGAAACAACACTTTCAAACACCATTTTTATGTGTTCGTGTACTTGCTACTGTGAAAAACAACTTTAGAAGACACAGTCCTTCATTTTATGAATTTTATTATGGTTTACTGTAATAATAATGTTGGGGTCTTAGGGGGATTGATACCTAGCTTCCATCTCCTTCCTACCTGAATTCTTGACCAGAATTGGGAGATAAATCCAAGAGTTTGACAGGGGTCAAATTATCGCTTTTGCTACTGATAAACTGGACAATGTGAGTTTAGATCTACAGCTAAAAGGGCTTGTAATAGTATATTCCAGAATTAACCAGACATGCCCATCATTTCCTGAGAAAACTGGGCATCTGCCGGGCTGCCCAGAAGTGGCAAGCCCCAGAAGCCTAGTGGAGCACAGACCAGGTAATGTGATGAGCCGATCCAGAAGGGCTCTGAGGCCCCTGGGTCTAGTCTCTCCTTCCCTGGAGTAAGGGACGGGCAGAGAGAGGCCAGAAGTGTTCATCCTAAATTCCTCCACATGAAATTATGATGCCTGAAGGAAAGGAGGCCTCACAACAGGAATAATAATCCTATTTCTATAGTAATTTCATATTCCTATTGATTATCACCATTTGTAGAGGGAAGGTCATAGCAGCTAAAAAAGCCTGACTTTTGAGAGGAAAACAGAAATGGCACTTTATGTATATAAAACAGAGTTACTTCTTTTCAAGGCCCTTTTTTCAACTCACTAATTTTTTTTCTAATAATTGACCATTTTTGCATTCTTGTGTTAGGTCCTGACCATATTCCTTTTCTTGCTGCGATTACCTTAAAATTCATAAAAAATTTCTTGAGTTTTATTTTCAGAATTTGACATTGCAGTTTACAGTGGTAATATGTTTGATAACATTTGCAATCTCTATACCTAGATCTCCTCTAACTCACAAGGAAGGCAGTTTGTCATATTCATGATGTTCTTTTTAAATTTAGGAGCTCCGTTTCCTTTTGTTGTCTTTCCCATACGAAGCATAAAGAACCCAGAATATGGAAGATTTTTTTTCTTTTTTTGGAAGTGGGATTCAGATGTTTGGTTGTCCATACAAAAAAACAAAAACAAAAACAAAAACAAAAACAAAACAAAAAACAAACAAGGACTCAGGGCTTCCACTGGGTGCCGCTGGGCTGCCATCTCTGCCACCATGGGAAAGGCTATAGCAGGAGGGGGACAATGCAGCATCATGGAAAAAAGCAGAGCCCAGAGACAGAGGGAGGACCCTGGCAACACCATCCTCATTTCTAGATCCAGCAAAGAATTAATCCAGCTGCCTTCTTGACTTTATACTTTCGGGAGCCAAGAAATGACCTTTAGGTGAATTTATAAGTGACCTTAAGTGAATATGAGTTATTTCCTGTCATTTGCAACCCAGAAAGTCCTGGACAATGCAAGACTTATTCCTTTCCTGCTCCCTCACCCCCTGTATATCCAAGATTAGTCTGTAAAGTTTATCAAGACTTTAGTAAAGGTTGCAAGTTAATAGAAAAGAATTATAACACAGAGACACAGAAGTGGCTGCCTACCTATAGGATTGACCCTGCACAGTCCCGACTCCTCCTGAGGAAAACCCTGCATGATGCTTCCATGACAGGCCATAGGCCCTTCCCTGGCCAGCTATAAGCTTTCCTCTCATCTTAGTTCTTGGTGTGTCTCTTCAGCTGATGTCCTTTTTCTCTCATCAAGGAACTCCTGAGATCATCTGTTCCAGTCTAAGACTCAGAGAACCTTCTTATCCTAGGCTTTCCTCAAGACTAAAGTTGGTCTGCCTACCATTTCCTTATTTGCTGTTCCTGCATCCACTTCTTAGCATAACTGACAGTTGTGAATATCTACTTCCCTCAGCGGATACTCATCACTACACCCACAAGGGATGTGGCTGGGGACGTCAACAACCACACTGAAACAGAAGAATCCAGCGTCAATAGGAGAATTACCCATTTGGTAGCAGATGGAATCCCTTCCTCAAATTTTCTTCCCAGTTATAAAAAGAAAAGGTAGTCTCTTTCTTATTACAATACAATATTGGTTGAATTTTGACAAATTTCATCTAGGAACACTTCCTCCTTAATGAGGTAAAGAGGAATGGCAGACAAAATCGGTAGTAGATGAAAGGGACAGAAATAGGTTTTGAAGAATCAGAAAAATTAGCTGTGTAGCATCATCTTGAGTTCACTTCTGAAGTCAGTGGCTTCTGGAGGAAGGACTTCAGAAGAAATGGATGCCCAGTAGTTAGGAGAAAGTGTCATATCCATTTTAAGTTGGGAAAAATACAGTCCTGATCAGATGATGACAAACCTTATCCAGGAATGCCCCCTCCAGCACAAAGTAGAGATTGTGCTATGTACTCCTACCTTGTGGGCTTTCAGTCCTAATTTTCTGTGAGCAACTACTTCGGTCAAAATAGCTACCTCCACAGGAGAAAGCAACAGTGTGCTGCTCCGGAAAGATACAATCTCTATTTGGAAAATAATTCTCCAAGGAAAACAGGGTTCAGAAATGGAGCTTTGTGGAGAGAACATGTCACTTGTTTCTATGCATTCAAATGCATACCCAGCTATGCATTCAAATTATCGGATTTTTTTTTTTTACTAAGTCAGTTTCCTGGGTCCTATCTCAGCCCTGTTAAATTTTTTTATAATGGGGATGGAGATATGAATATTAATAAATCTTCCTGGATGATTCAGATGCTGTGTTTGTGGACCCTTTTCTTCTACCAGCTGTCTTGGTAAAAAGGAAACTTCTCCCACACATGCCCTCGTAGTGGGAGCTCTGGGAACAGAAGGTCTACTTTTTGCTTTAATATCTTGTTCTGTAACTGTCTTCCCTACATAGCTGGTCTCTGAGATATTTGCCAAATCTTTTCAATATAAATTTACACTCTTATTTTTATCTTAAAATTTTTAATAATACCTGTATATTATGTAAAAAGAAAACAACAACAACAGAGCATAATGCAGAACAGCACTAGGTAAGGTTGACTAGAAACTACCTCACCTGATCTAGTAGGACTGATCTAATAGGATTTAGAAAAGTACCAGTCTCAGAACCCAGGGTGGGAAAGAGTTTATGCATGGTTTTAAGCAATCTCAGCTGAAATGTATAGTGTGAACAATGGGTGAGAGAATAGGAAGCCAAAAAGACCATTCAATTCAATCCAAAAGAAAATCCCTCTGAGATTCATAAAGACAACCATACTTGGTATCGATTCAATAATACTTGTACTAATGTCCAAAAGGAATACCTAAGAATTTCTAAGATTTTAACATCTTGCACCTTCAAAACCACTTGTAGATATTCTGTATTAGTGATCCAAAAACAAAGATATCTTTGGCTAAATGTAATATTAATCATAAAAGACAGAAGTATGCTTTGAATCAAGACTAACACAAGTAAAAGAATATCTCCATCAAAAAGACATTGTTTGACCAAGATTGATCCTCTTCTATCCAAAATGTCAATAGACTGGAGACATAGTTTGTCCATTAGGGTATGAATATACTACAACACAACACAAAGAGCACTCAGTTACTTCAAGTACATTTTGGACTAAAACCAAAAAATTTCCCTCAAGCCCTTTGTACCGTATTTTAAAAATTAAAATAAAATGTGACCTTATTTAAACTTGCACATGGCATAGAAATTATATTATTTAAGAGTTTATTGGTATGCAAAAAGAAAAATCAGGGTATCTGGTTAAAGTAAAAACTCAGATGAATTAGAAGCTGGAAACAGGAATAATAGTAGTATCTATAATTAATGAATGTGTGTGTGTGTGTATGTGTGTGTGTGTGTGTTCAAATTTGTGTCACAACAACAATCTCATCTTCCTGGGAATACTGTTTTTTCTAGATCATTTGAAAATTTCTTGAGTGCTAGCTACATAACCAAATGAGAACATTGCTGGAATACCAAGGGCAGCTTGGATGGCTATTATAGTTTTTTGCATTATAACTATGGTGGCTTTTAAAGTGTTGACTTGGCCAGGATGAACTACATTCCCCAGAATTGTCTTTCCTGTACATCTGTCATTAGGATGGACCGCATGAGAAATTTTTTCTATGGGATTTGTAGACTACAACTGCTCCCCCTTCCCTGGATCCTCCTTCAGCTTCTCTGCTTCTCAAGCCAGGTGTATAGGCTTAGTTCCATGACAAAAGGCCCTTGGCTTCTGATGGCCCAAACCATCAAGGTCACAGACAATGAGAAATAACATGGGTTCCAGTGTGTTCTCATATACTCAAGCTTGTGCCTATGACTTCCACCTTGTTCTTTCTCTTCCCAATTTTACATCTATCTTTCCTTCCTTGTTATGTGTCCTGAACACTTCAGGATCTAGCATCAAAAGCAAGGACAATGGTGATATAGAGATTGCCGAACCAGCTCTCAAAATAGTGCAAGGTCAAATTGCTATAATAGTGCAAGGTCAGATTGCTATAAAAATCAATCTTTATCTCTAATTTTTTTTTTAATTTAAGAGAGAGAGAGAGAGAGAGAGAGAGAGCACGAGTCTGGGAAAGGCGTAGAGGGACAGAGATGGTCTTAAGCAGGCTCCACACTCAGCACGGAGCCCGACATGGGGCTTGATCCCATGACTCTGGGATCATGATATGAGCTGAAATCAAGAGATGGATGCTCAACTGACTAAGCCACCCAGGCACCCCAGTCTATCTCTATTTCTAACTATAGATTCTATAATACTATTTTCTATTATCTAATTATATATACTATATCTGTTTGTCTATCTATGTCATCTACCTATCAATATACCTTAGTGGTTCTACTTCTCTGACTGAATGCTGGGTGACATAAGAAGGGCTATAGTTCACCCATAACTCCCCAGGGCAAGGCAGACATGTTTCTCTCTCTCTCTCTCTCTCTCACACACACACACACACACACACACACACTTTTGAGAAGGACTTTAGTAGAGATAAAGATTTTGAGAACTTACATGCTTCCTACACTCCCTTACCTTACTGAGTGAGAAATGGGGAGCATGCATTATTTTTACACGTTTTTCCATTCTCCCCAGAGTCTACAAACTAACTTCAGAAAATGAACAATAATTTTGCTGCCATTTTATTCTTTCAAGAGAGGAAGGAAAGAAAACAGCATATGTGACTATTCCCATGCTCTCTGCACCTAGTTAATTGGCTGGGGTGTGATATCTGTGAGGAAGGTTATTTCAAATCCTAGGCTGAACCTCTAACAATGACCTCTGATTAGGTCACCCACTATCTTCTCTAGCCCTTGAACTTGAATTTCTCCAACTCCCTATTCAAGGCCTGTTTCTCAGCATCAATCCAGCTAAGGTCCAGGAATGGATTATAGTTCTTGGAATTTAGCCCAGATGCACAACTTATTCTAGCTCATTCCTCTTTTCTTTTGTATGTATGCTATTCAGACAGGCTCAAAAATATCTCATTTATTATTTTAAGAGAATCATCCTTTTTCTTATTTTAACTGGTAACCTATTATCAACCAAACAACAAACATCTTTTGAGAGCCTAATTAAGTACCTGTAGGAGAGCACTAAGATACATATGTTATGTTTATATTATGTATATTTATATTTGCAATAAGATTTGCTTTAAATATGGTAAGAGTTTATCTAATTTAGTAAAAAATCTATTTTGGAGTCATACAGTCTCATAGATTGTTCTGTATATCCAAAACTACTTCTCAGCAATAATAGAATAATCTTTAATGTAATTCCAATGAGGTAGCATATGGATCTCTCTCTTTAGGACAGTGAGAGATTATATATTATATACTTCTGGAAAATAAAATATTAAATGTATAATATTTACCTTCTTTCCTTAGTAGCTTTGGAGAATAGTCAGGATCTTCAGGGATTTTCAGCCTTTTTCACTCCTGAAAGAATTTTCTGGATGATTTACTTTTCTGAATCAAAGAAAGAAGTAGTAGTAGCCACAATGAGGTAGTGCAGAGGGAGATTTCATGCTTCCTGGGAATGTGGCTTCCAAGTTATACCTTCTTCTAAATGGTCTTGCGACTGGCCAAAGGTCAGCCAATGCCTATTTGTTATCTATTGTAGAATCCCATAACAGGCATCATATTCTTTATTGCTGTTCCAGAAAGAATGTAAAGAGAATGCCAGTTTTTCAGAATATCTATTAATTGGAAGTGATATGATTATTGTATAAATAATTTCAGAAATTTCATTTCGTCACGAGGATAACAAAGAATCTGAAGGTAGAAAGTCTATTGTAAGTAGGGCAGCTTCACGCTGTCGGTAGGAACTCAGGATCCTTCTTTTTTTATTCAGCCATATTTCCTGTTCTCTTCTCCTTGTGGTTATAAGATGGCTCCATTTCCACCACTCTATTCAGTACCTAAGTCCCCACTCTATCAGCCATTAAGACTATATTGTGGGCAGGAAATAGGAAGAAGGAAGAACAAGGCACTGACCAAGTGTGCCAGCGGAGTCAGCCTGGTACAGAGAATTCAAATTTCACTGGCTAGAGATGTGTCATGTGTGCATCCCTAGCAACAAGAGAGCTAGAAAATGTAATTTTACTACTTCTTCCCCTCCCTCCAGAAAAAGATAGGTCCTAATAAAAGGAGAACAGATATGAGGTTGTGAATTCCTAGTCTCTATTACAATAAGCCATCCAGAATGAAGCTTTTCTCCCCTCTTTCTCAAAAGTCAAACTATGCTCCTCTAGGAATTACACCAAGAACGTAATTGGAGAAGCAAACAAAATATATTTATTTCAACATTGTTTCTAATAGTAAATCTTGATTGGTTAGTAAATTGTTGTACATTCAATTATTTTTTGTTTAAAAAAAGATGCTTTTTTTTTTGAGACAGGGAGAGAAAGATAGAGATAGAGATAGAGAGACAGGGAGAGAGAGAGTGCATGGGGGAGGGGCAGAGATGGAGAGAGAAAATCCCAAGCCTCTAATCTGTCAGTACACAGCCTGACACAGGGCTCGATATAATGAACCAGGACATCATGACCTGAGCTGAAACCAAGAAATGGACACAACCGACTGAGCCTCCCAGGTGCGCCTATTTTTTTTAAAATGATATTCCAATGGTTTTATATATATATATATATTTATATATATATAAATATATATGGAATATATATATGCAATGTATATATATATATGAAATGTATATATATAAATATATATGGAATGTATATATATATATGGAATGTATATATATTTTGCATACATATGTATATGTATGCAAAGGAAAACTAGTTGCCTAAATGTTAATTAGCCATGTTTATCTTTTCTTAGTAATAATAAGGATACTTTGTATTTTATATTGTTCATTTTTCAGTGCATTGTTATTTTTTCTCATTTTGAAATGAGCATGTATTACTTTTCTTATGGAAAAATTTAATATAGCCTATACCAATTTAGAAAAAAGTAGATTTTTAAAATTGATTTCTTCATCAGGTTATCACTAGTACTAGCCATAGGAATAAGAAAGAGTGGGATATTTTTGAGAAGGAGGCACTTTGGGATAAATGTAATTTCTGGACAAGAACACATTTTTCTAGAGTTGCTTTTCTGTTTCATTTTCCCTTTCTCCTTTTGCCCTATTCTCAGATTAAAAATCGTATATAGATTGAGTGTGCACTGCTTTCAGCTGCAGTTCCATTACCCCACTTTGTCACTCCGACAGTTACAGGCCAGCCATTTTCCGTAAGACTCAAGTATATATGACCTTATGCTCCAAAAATTATTAAAAACTATTGTTTTGAGATGTAAAGCAATTTACAGATAATCTGGCTCAATTCTTTCATTAAACTTTTAAGATATGACACATTTTTCAAAAATGTTTAAACATTCAGAAAAGTACAGAAAATAATATAATGCTATGTACCTACTGCCCTACTACTGACTGCTATAATACTCATGTTTGACAAATGTTAACATTATGCATCACATTTTTTTTTGACAAGGAAAGAAAGCAGATACAATAGAAGACCCCAAATTGCAGGCCTCCTCCTCATGTCTTAGACATAAGCATTATCTGAAATCTGTGTGTATCGTATAAATATTTGTGTGTGTGTGTGTGTGTGTGTGTGTGTCCTTTTATTGGGATTTCTCATTTCTGTCACACCACTTAGATATAATTAAATGTCTGTTTGAACTTGTTTTTATCACCTAAGTAGATACAATAACCTTTAACTGTGAAGATCTTTCTCCTTTTTTCCCATCACCCACCACATATTTCCTTCCCTCTCCCACACACATAAAGCCATGACCAATCCAGCGATACCATGATATTCTTATGAATTACTGGATTGCAAATTATGCACGAGGTGCATACACTAGGTATGCAACCAGAGACTAATTCTCATTCTCTAGGAAAACCAATCTGGTTTTCTACCTATGGCACATTTATGCTTTTGCATAAGCAAAGTTAGCTTATCTTTTTTCACAATATCTGAAAATAATTTTCTTTTTTTTCCCTAATCCACAGCTCTATGACATCATCTCTCCAAGATCTTTCTTTACCCCATTCTAAACATGGAGGCCTTACCTTCTTACCAGCAAGAAGTGTTCTAAATAACATCCCTACCCAGTGAGTTTTCCAAAAGTAAAACAAGTATTTCTAGCCTTGGGTGAAAAGAGAAATATTCAGCCATTTAAGTGAGTCATGCTTTTTAAAACATTGAGAGTTTAAAACTGAAAATCACAATAGAAGACACTATTTCAAAACTTCTATGGTTCTTGGTCTGACATTAGATTCTCTACATTCACTTCTTTATAAACCTTCAATTCTAACATCAAATTTTCAGAGCAAGGGAAAAAAAATGAAGGAGGTGGGTTATAAGAAATAGCTTTTGGGAACCAGACACCCATGTTTGTTTTCTATCATCCAATATGAGTCAAGAAACTTAGAATCATCAGTGATTGAGCAATTTATTTTTAATGGTAGTAAAAATGAATTATAAATGTGAAATGTAGTATTCTCTTCTCATAAAGACTTATTATCTTCTGAGCTCATCTGAAAGAGTAGTAGTTCAATTTTGCAATGTTTACATAATGTAGCTAATTTTGAAAGAAAACAATCTGTTTTGGTCAAATTTTCTTGTGGTGACTTAGATTTGGAAAGGATCGATTTTGCATCTAGGATATGGAAAGACTCTTGTTGTGGCAACAAGAAACAAACCATAAAATGTGTTTAATGGATTATTCCCAATCACCATTTTTAGAAGATCATAGCTTTCTGTAGAATGGTGGTTGCTTGGCTATGCTTTTGAATCACTTGGGGAACTTTTAAGAAACCCAAATGCCTTGGTTCAATAATCTTAGAGATTTTTAAGTAATTGAGCTGATGTTCTGGTGGCACTCTCATGTGCCACTGAGACTGAGAACCTCGCCTCCAGAATAGGCTGTTAAAACCTCCTCATCATGTTCAAGCCACTCAACTGGGAAGTTTTAAGGTATTTCATGATTCAAGCCACTGTATTTGTCTCAATTACCTGAAAGAATAGATGCATTCTTGGGAACAGTGTGGGAGATGAACTCTGAACTTTAAAGCCAGAAATTCACAGAGCCAAGTTTATGCAACTCTAAATATTAACAGCCAACCTAAATTCTTAATTCATTACTCCTCTCTCTTTCTTTCTTTTTTTTCTTTCTTTCTTTCCTCTCTCTCTCTCTTCGTCTCTCTCTCTCTCTCTCTCTCTCTCTCTCTCTCTCACACACACACACACACACACACACACATTTGATAAAGAAGTGAAATTGAACTCCCACATTAGAAAGAGAGAAGAAAGATTAGTTAAGGCACAAAGAGATAGAAATATCTTGAAACACAGTGTCTCTCATCTTTCCATTCAGCTTCCTCTGGAGGTAGATGTATTCATGTCCTTCTGTACCTCAGCTTCAGGTACCAGGGGCAGCTGGTGCAGGAAGGAACAATGATCATAACAGCCCCTGTAGCACCTGAGAGACCCCTCAGCAGTAAGAACCTTGGAATGTCCAGGATCATATCCCAGAGCTCTTGCTCTTGGTGGACTCACCTGGCTTCCCTGGGTGCAATGGAGGGAAAGCTGTTTTCTGGAATAAGGCCCATGCCTAAGATTAGACTGGCCCAGGTGTCAATTGAGAAACTCTCTGAATCACACAAGAAGATATCACGCCATTTTAGTTCACCTGAATTAAAACAGAAAAAGTGAAAGAAAGGTGACAGAAAACCTCAGGTAAAACAGGATGCTTTTTGAAATTGATATTATGGAAGCTTGGAAGTTCTTCCAATACTCTTCTTCCCTCAAAGCCTCAATAATCAACATCCTAGTTATAAAGGTATCCATATGGCAAACTGACTTTGGATGGTAGATGTGGATTATACACATTCCTTCTACCCCTAGTCTTCCGAAACCAAAATACTCTAATGCAAAAGATCTTGCAAAAAAAAACCCCAGAAGTTGGCATTTTTCTAATTCCATAACTGATGTTCCTAACTAAATTCTTCTGAAATTAGCATAATTATGAATAATAGTCAAGTTGTAAGCCAGCATGCTGTTTTTCAAGGCCTGAAAAGAAACTCTTATCTCTCTTTGCATTAACAAGCATAAAATGAGAATTGATATGCTTATTTCTTTTTTTTCTAATATAGCCATTTAATACACAACAAATTATTATCAAGCATCTGTGTGTCAAAAACAGTACTAACTCCAGGGATTACAATGATGAGTAATATTTGATTCTTACGAGAAACAGACCAGTGGGAGAAACTGACAGACACCACTAGCTATGTAGTAGGCATAACTGAAAACGTGTGCAAACTCAAGACTCGGAAGTGACATAAGAAGAAAACAGGTGTGTGTGTGTGTGTGTGTGTGTGTGTGTGTGTGTGTGTGTGTGAAAGAGAGAGAGAGAGAGACAGAGAGAGAGAGAGAGAGAGCAAGAGAGAAAGAATATACCCAAGTGATTAAGAAATTGGGAGAGAATGCTTGCAATGAGATCTATTTATTTTTCTTATTCCATAAGAAATCTTAGCAAATCTTACTTTTGTTTTAAGACCTACAAGTTGCCCTAAAAACTGGAAGTCTATTGGGGCGCCTGGGTGGCGCAGTCGGTTAAGCGTCCGACTTCAACCAGGTCACGATCTCGCGGTCCGTGAGTTCGAGCCCCGCGTCGGGCTCTGGGCTGATGGCTCAGAGCCTGGAGCCTGTTTCCCATTCTGTGTCTCCCTCTCTCTCTGCTCCTCCCCCGTTCATGCTCTGTCTCTCTCTGTCCCAAAAATAAATAAATGTTGAAAAAAAAAAAATTAAAAAAAAAACTGGAAGTCTAACCACCAGCTTTATGCTCACTTCGTCAGGCTCCACAGACAGTTGCTGGGACGTGCTAACAATCTCCTGTTATGAACATCTATTAGGTCTGATGTTAGAAGTCTCAACATAGACATTATTGGTTAATTTTCTGTCTGCTGGTAAACATATCTCGACGATAACACACATACATAACAGTGCATGACCTTATATATTCTCAAAACACCCTGCCCCACCTTTCTCTAATGTTTAGTTCTTAATCACTGGTTTTAACCAGGTTCCTCAGATGTCTGACTACAAAAAGGACAAAAACTTCAAAACGATTCCGTATCTATCTAAGGTAAAGATGTAGTTTTCAAACACTTTAAAGCCACAGAACTTCTTTCTTTAAGCAAAATCTTATGAGGGAGATAAATATACAAAGCAGATTAAAGCAAGACTGCTGGTTAAAGGCAAGAGGTAGCTTAAAGCCCCATGTGTGGATTCCTCCCCAGTTCTCTGTTCTCCAGCTGCTGTTTCCTCTCCCTCCCTGGCTCCTACCTCAGGCTCTCCACAGAAGCCCTCAGGTTCCTCAAGGCACAGCTGGCAGACTACTCTTCTAAGGAGAACAGATATTTCAAGCAACACATGCAGTCATGTCTTTTTGGTTGAACTTGACTGGAGTGGAGTTTCAGGCACAAATCCAAATTCCCTAAAGCTGCCGAGCTTTTGTTCTGTCACAAACCAGGCACAGACTTTGGCATGTCACTGAAACATTATGAATCGTTTCTCACCTCTACCATGATGTCCATAAAAATTGTTTTAACACTTTTTAAAAAAAACCTTGCAAAATTAATTTGCAATAAGCACCATTCAAATATAAAGGGTTCTGAAAATCTGTAGAATTTTCCCTTGATTTATCTGGGGCACAATGCAAACAACTTTA
Organism: Prionailurus bengalensis; assembly: GCF_016509475.1. Lineage (NCBI taxonomy): Eukaryota > Metazoa > Chordata > Mammalia > Carnivora > Felidae > Prionailurus > Prionailurus bengalensis. Next base: position 146,845,128 of record NC_057343.1, on the reverse strand, counting down.
GATCCAGAAAGGTCTGTATTTCAATCTTGGTTCTGCAGTTTACCATATATGTGACTTTGACTGAGTCATTTCATTCTCCTAGACTCTTAGTTTCCTCATTTTCAAAAAATGGAGGTAGTAATAGGAAATAGGGTTTTTGTAAAAGATAAATAACAGTAAGGAGTCCCCACCTAGCCCAATGCTCGGTACGTGATAGGCATCAGATAAATGCTCATCGGATCCAAATGCCTTTATTTAAAAAAAAAAGCCACATCATTTCTCTTTAGTATGGATTTTACATCATAGCACTGCACTGTAGCAAATATATTACCAATTGTCTCACCTGAAAAATGGTGCTATATAAATGCAAATTTACTTCCCACAATCACACATACTCATCAGTATATGCCTCCCCACATCTTTCTTTCTTAAAAGCTATCACATCTACTTCTTTGCTCTGTATAGCAACTCCCTTTAGAATTTAATGGGTAAAATTATTCATTTCTCAGCTTTTTTTTTTTTTTGTTAGGACAAGCTCATTTGATCAAAGGTAAGGGTGAAAATTTACAGTCAGATTAAAATGTAGAAATTATCATACCTTTAAAACAAGGAGAACATTTACTGTTTTTTCTCTTAAATCATTATTTTTATAATATATACTTGTATATTTTCTATTGTATATGATATTTCTATTTTTCTATATCTTATTGACAGTAGACTATCATGGGAATCTTAGCAAAGGAACACAGAAACCAGAGAAAGACCACCCTGCTATCTAGCTCTTCCTTTATTTGTTTGATGACTATTTTTGAAATCTTGAAATATGTGAATTATGTATCTTGCCAAATCTTTATATGTTTTGTCACTTCCAATAAGAAATTAGATCTCACATCTGTTTCTGTTTTGAGAATACATCACTTTTTTTTTTTTAACAGACTTGAAAATCAGAACATGAAGGGATCAGAAATCCGTGTAGAGAATTTGAGTCTCTGGTTGGGAGAAGGGGGCAGGCTGGGAGCTCAGTGGATTTACAGTAGGTTCTTCCTCTGGTAGAGGTTTAACCAATTCCAGCCACCTCTCACTGCCGCATTCAGGGCATTTTTTATCGTAAGAGCAACTGGGGCTATCTCACCTGAAAAACTCACTGACTCTTACACCAGAAGGAACTTTTTTAACAAGTTGCTACCTCATGCCACTAAAATAGGGTGATAATAATTCTATTCAATTAAAATCAATTAAAACTTTATTCAAAGTTTTCTTTATTAGTTCTGCTTGGGAGAAGAGAGAATTCTTATTCTAGCCCATTTAGTTAGTGAGGCTGAACTGAACAGGCAAAACATAGATTTGGTGTAATGCATAGTTTCTGGAGAACAGCTCCAGCAGTCAGAACAAACCTAGAATGGGGAAACAGCACATTAGATGCCACACAATCCACCAGCAACAACAATTGCTGTATCCATCTATAAAGGTAGAGTCAATTGACAATGCTAATAACATGTAGAAAATAAGTGTATATCCATGGCAGGGCCTTTGTTATACAATTATAGTTTTTGCAATGATGTTCAGTGGAATAGTCATCACCTAAAAGGATACATATCCTTTCTGTATTCATTCTTGGAGGAGGTGGTAAAGTAGGTAGGCATCAGAATCATCTGTGGCCTTCAAAAGCAAAACTTCCTGAAGTCTGTCTTCTCTCCAGGGAAGTGGGGGATGTAGGAGTGAAATGCGCTTTTGGTTATCACTCCCCAAGTGATGATAATGGTAACTTTACTCCTGTCCTACCCACCTCCCTGAGACTGTTTCATTGAGCACTGCAGAGTATCTACACTATCGTGCTTGGCTCTTTTTAGTATCAGGACGTAGAGTATTCTCTTTCCAATATCTCTCTTTTAGAAAAAAGCAGAATAAGATGATTCACCATGGTTTGTTTAAGTTGTATTTCTTTTTCAAAGGTAAAAAGAAACTGCTACCCACTGATTGTTTTCATTGTTGGCTTATTTATGCCTCACTGTATCCTAAGTAAGCAGTTAAGACCAGAGAGAATTGCTTTATCAGTTCCAAATGCCCAGAAGAGACTCTCACACTTGGATTTGGTCATGTATCCATTCTGATCCCATTGTACAATTGCAGTTGAAAGGGGAGAGGTTCAGCCCTGTGGGCTTCACTACTCAGAGAAAGTGACAAGAGGTGCAGGGTGGGTAGACACCCCAAAACACTATCTACTACTTGTTAAATTTTCTGCAGGCTCTACAGGGATCTGTAGGGCAGACCTAGTATTGATTTATACTCTATCTTCTTTCAGGAAGAATTTTAAATGGTGCAGAAAATGATCATACGAGCAGAAAAGGGCAATTAGGATTGTTTTTATAAGAGATTTTTATGAAATAATGATGAAATGTAAAGAGAAAAGAGATTATACTTTTAAGCTCCTAGGCAATTAGTCAATAGAATTATATGCCAAATTTACATGTGAGTTCCCTAGCAACAAGATAACACAGAAATATGATAGATTATAGAGTTCTCCTGTCCAGAAAAAGAAGTGATAAAAGGGAAGAATTATTTCCAGGCACTGAACTCTAGAAAGAATTCATAAATTAGGTGTTTACTTATGAAATATCATATGAAATAACTGAAAATAACTTCTATTATAGTTTTACAAATAATTCTTCAAATAGAGATTTCTATTTTGTCTTTCTATGAAAGCTGAAGGAATAAAATTAAACTTTAATTCACTAAACTTATGAGGGTGAAAGATTAATGTGGTTCTGTCTGTAAACACCTTTGAGAACTCCTGATTTTTATATCACAACTTGCTGTGGGGTCTTCACCAGGCCTGATCTAATCTGGAAGGATAAACTGAGAAGTATGTAGTAATTTTCTAAACATAATATAATATTACATCTTCCAATTACTTTTATTATAGAAGTGTGCAACCATCATAGGTTATTAAAAAAAAATAAGAACTTCACATTGTCACAGTCCAGTGATCACCACTATAAATTCTTAGGCATATCTTTCCAGATGTTTCTGCAAGTATTAGTATTTTTTTTTTGGCCTGCTTTTTTTTTTTTTGGTCCCAATCACCAGTCTCAACCTTCCCCTTCCAATAAATTTTTATCTTATCTACTACTAAGACCAAATAATCAATTGTCCCTAAAATAGCTTTATGCTTGGTTGGTCCAAAGGCAGATCCAGGAAGACTCATTACACCTGGTTATTAAGGTCTCTTTCAGTCAAGCAGAATCTTTTTATTATGACCTCAGTTTGGTGAAGGGCCAGAGCCAGTAGTCCTGTGGAGGGTAGGGGGTTGGGGGGATGCTGTCTCCCATTGGTTAGAAAGGCTCTAGCGGGTGGAACTGCATAAAATTCTAAATCCCGGATGGGTTGTTCTGGGCACTACTGTCAGAGGAGAATCTCTTCCTGTGATTTTGTGATTAGGATTGCAATCAGCAGAAAGGGGGTGCGGAGCTAGCAGTGGGCCAGGTCTGAAGCAGAAACTAGGTGGAGAGCCGTTTATTAGAGCATCTCTTAGAAAACATGCATCAGTGTTTGTGCTGACCAGGGTTTGGCTTTTAGCACTATCCTTTAAATGGAACAATTAGCCCATCTGGGTGACAGTCATATTGCAGTGATCCTGGGAAAGGAACAAACTCCCTGTGTTAATGTTTGCATTTTACAGTGGCCATTTCACAAGGGGGTAATTCATTCAAGAGTGGTAACATACACATCTCTGAATCTGCAGTATTTGAACAGTCCTTGGTACAGTTAGGGGCCAGACTTTGGGACTTGTTTGACATCCCTAACATATAACAAGTGTGACTATTCAGAACTGGCATAACCAAGAAAAACCCTTCGTAAATGCTCTTCTCTGGGCTCCTTCAGTCATGCCTTTCTAGCAGGGTGAGGCATGGCTGGGGCTAAGGGGCATGCCCATCCAGGGCCCCACCGCCATTTCTAGATTAGGCTAAATATACACGAACCCTGGAATTCACTGTGCAAATGGCTCCAAATGCTTTTCGAAGGGTCTGAGTTGACCTTTCTGCAGGTCTGAATTTCTGGGGGCTCTGCTTAATCCTAGAGTAATATGCAACCCTAGGCCTGGGGGCTGGTCATGGGATTACTATTTGCAGGAGTTGTAAATGGAGTTTGCACCAGAGGGTTAAGGTGTCCACATGTGAACTCAGGAGATGCCTTGAGATCTGGGATGGAGCTGAGGTTGAAAGAAAGGTAGGACTGTCTGCAGGGAGTAGGAAGGGGAGAGCAGGGCCTAGACCAGCTTTCCTCAGACTGCCACATTCTGTCCGGAAACTTTGAGGAGTCTAAGAGTGCTGAGTTCTAACCTGGCCTTCCAGATTGTTATCAAGGGGTATTTTTCAAGGTACGAGTCAGGAACATCTTACTTAACAGTATTTTCTCTTAGTGTGTAATGTTTAAGTATTTCAACAAGTGGACTAGGGCCTTCAAGTGTACTCTTGCCCCAGGTTTACAGTCACTGGGGGTGAGCCTGTAGCTACTTCTTGCTAACGGAAGTGTTCCTTTATCATTGTTTATTTTTTTCTACAAGTCCTTAAAATCAACTAACCTCTAGAGCCCACTCTTCTGAGTGAGTGGAGCATGAGCCTCAGAAGTCAACCAAATTCATGGGAATCCTTCACAGCTCCTATGTTCCTCTCCAAGACTCTCATTATGGGGCCAGAAGTGGATCAAGCTTCAGTCTGAGAAACAGGTCACGGATTATCCAGGCCCCTCACTGCTTCTCCTTTTGTTCAACTTTAAAACATTCTATTACCATTTCCCACCTCCACTGGTATAGTATCGAGAGAAATAAAAAGAAAATGGCTACTAATTTCACGGAGTTAATATCCCTTGTAATGAACATATGTATTGGAAATATAAAAAATGTTATTTTGGTTTTTTTAATTGCCACTATTAAGGATGTATTTCCCTGGTTTTGTTCTCCGTTAAAGCTATAGCCAAAAGTTGACTAAAGACTGATTTTAAGAGAAACAACAAAGAGCTAACACACATCAAAATGAATATTTAGGAAATCATACACTAGAGAAATGCTTTTGCAAAGGAGAAGGGGGAAAATGAACACTTCTATCTTGTCAGCTATGCTATTATTGAAAGAGAAATGAAATATCCTTACTTTCATATGCTACATTTGTTTTTTTTTTTCTTTCCAACCCGAATTACACATCTCAGCCATATCAGAGACACTTCATGCAATAATTTTGTAAGGAAAAAAGATCATGTGCCAGCAAAATTCAATCCTTGGTTTGAAATGTATTTATGCATTATAAGTGAGGTCAGAACAGAATGATTCAGAGAATGGAGGGAAAGTTTCCTTTGAAGTATTTTGAGAATAAGAGAAGCCCCAGTGCCCAGATGGAAGTGCCATTTGCTTTGTATTTTTCATTTTTCTCTCTCCTCTGACAAACTATTGCAGTGATCCTCAGACCTATATTTCATAGGAAGGCCCATAAGTGAAAACATCCGAACCTTGGGAACCTGATCTCCGTTACCAATTCTACATTTCCAAAAGGGCATTTAAATACATCATTGTTTGTTCCCGGTGACTAGTTAATTGCATTTCGATTTCGTAATTGCAAACAGACCCTAGTCTCTCAGCTTTTGTATAAGCATGACAATCTTTAATATGATGGAACCAGAGTTGTGCTCACAAATTCCCAAAGAGGTTCATATTAGATTCTCAGATGATTTTTCTGCTCTTCTATTGTTAATGTTAGATCTGGATTTTTTTTCTTTAACTTACAACAATAGTCATTATTGATTCAATGCTGATTTGGTCTATTGGGAAATTGCTCAAAGATGGTGGCAGAAAAGACCACAAAAATGCTCATATTATCACATTTCACACTATAGATTATTTACATTTTCATGCGTTCCAGATCTAGAGAAAGAAAGGATACCTAAAAGAAATGGAAACATTTTCTTTTAAAAAAATGTTTATTTATTTTGAGAGAGAGAGAGAGAGAGAGAGAGAGTGAGCAAGAGAGCACGAGGGAAAAGGGCAGAGAGAGAGAATCCCAAACAGGCTCCCCACTGTCAGCACAGAGCCAGATGTGGGGTTTGAACTCACGACTGTGACCTCATGACCTGAGTGGAAATCAAGAGTCAGATGCTTAACTGGCTGAGCCACCAAGGTGCCCCAGAAACATTTTTTTTTTTTGACTTGGAAAGAAAGGGGAATTATAAGCTGTCTTTGAGAACTCTACTTTCTGGTCTTCATGTTTGTACCATCTCTAAAGTGAGATACAGATTATTAGTTAAATTAGTAGGATTCTGAGCAACATGAAACTGACAATAAAAAGTGAAGGAGCTCTACATAGGCAGTAAAAACAATAAACTGCTAACAATAACATGCAACAAAATGGACAAATCTCAGAGACATACATTCAGCAAAGAAGCTAGACATAGTAGCCTACATACCATTATATATAGTTCAAGAACAGGGAAAGCTAATCAATGCTGTTGAAGTCAGAACAGTGGTTATCTCAGGGATAAGGTCTGGACATGTGTGGGAAAGAGCATGAAGGAAACTTCTGGGGTATGGAAATGTTCTATAATTTGACTGAGGTAGTTTTCCAGGTCTGTACATGATAAAGTCATCAAGCTATATAATTCTAAAATTCGTCCATTTTATACACTCTACCGTACGTATGTTTAACTTCAATTAAAAAATGAAGACCGCAAGACAGCTAGCTTCACTTACTCTCCTCTGTGTAGTTCCTGTTCTATTTTCTTTGATTTAGCTTCCCTCAGCTCTTTTTGTCTCATCTCTTTTTCTTTGTATCTTAAAGAGGTGTTGGGAGATTGAAGAATCATTTGAGTTTGTGAGAAAACAAATTGGATTCAAACGTTATTGAATTTGAACCCAAACCAAATTCAAAATATCCTTGAGAGTAAAAGTTTAGGGGGTGCCTGGGTGGCTCAGTCGGTTAAGCATCAGACTTTGGCTCAGGTCATGATCTCGGGGTTCATGAGTTCAGGCCTCACGTCAGGCTCTGTGCTGACAGCTAGGAGCCTGGAGCCTGCTTCAGATTCTGTGTCTCCCACTCTCTCTTCCCTCCCCTGCTCATTCTCTGTCTCTGTCTCTCTCTGTCTCTCAAAAATAAGTAAACATTAAAAAAAAAGAATAAAAGTTGACATAATAAAATTAGCTAACATTTGTTTATCACTTCATAGTTTACAAAGCCTTCCCATATTCATTATCTCATTCGATCATGAAACACACTATAAAATACATACTCAGGATTTCATTTTATAAATTAAAAAAAGCCAAACTCAGAAAATTAAAATGGCTTGACAAAGTTCACAGTCAGTAAGTGGTAGAACCTTTATTTAAAATAGATTTATGACTCTAATTCAAGAGATCCATGAACTTGGACAAGAAAACCAATTTATATCTCCATTTTATAACTTCTAACTAAGAATTTCTTTCCATTTTAAATGTATGCAACAAACCTCAGTAGTATTCATGATACCTGTGACTATTACTGTCTTAGTCAGCTTGGTCTGTCATAACAAAATACTATAGACTGGATGGTTTAAACAATAGACGTTTATTTCTCCCAGTTCTGGGGGCTAGAAAGTCCAAGATCAAGGTACTCGCAGATTCAGTATCTGGTAAGGGCCATTTTTTGACTCACAGATGGTTGCCTTCTTTCTGTGTCTTCACATGGCAGAGAAAGAGAAGAGAGAGAGCTCCAGTCTCTCTTCCTTTTCTTATAAGGCGACTAATCCCAACATGGGGACTCCTCCCTCCTGACCTCATCTACCTACCTCCTTAATTACCTACCTCCTCCAAATACCATCACATTAGAGAACAGGGATTCAGTATTTGAATGGGGGAAGGATACAATAGTTCATAAGAGTCACTGATAGAAATAACAAATACTTTCATATCACCTTACAGTTGAAAAAGGTATCTTGAGTGCTCATTTACATACATAACTATTTTATAATCCCTGCTAGATTACACGTGATTGAAGCCTTCTTGCCTATAGATGCTCATAGGCACTATCTAGGAACTACTTTGTGATTTAGTCATCATGATGAATTTGAGGGTTCCCACTCTGGTGACCCAGACATCTTGGTTATTTTCCAGTACCTCATACCTCTAATTGTTGGTGGTCAACAGTTGAAAGGAGGTGAATTAAAGACCACCCCATACATGATGTCCTTATTCTAGACTACACACTGTGCTTTTAAAATATAACATTTAACTTTAACTCTCATATATTTGGGACGCCTGGGTGGCTCAGTCGGTTAAGCATCTGACTTCTGCTCAGGTCATGATCTCACAGCTCATGAGTTTGAGCCCCACATTGGGCTCTGCACTGACAGCTCAGAGCCTGGAGCCTGTTTCACATTCTGTGTCTCCCTCTCTCTCTGCCCCTCTCCCACTCCCACTCTGTCTTTCTCTCTCCTTCAAAAAATAAATAAACATTAAAAAAGAAAAAGATTTTAACTTTAACTCTCATATATTTTAAATATATTGTCTAATTATGTAGTGCATTAATAAAGGAATATATACAATATAGTATTATATTTAAAAACATTCTGATAGCTATATTCCTTATAACTAGTTTTCCTTTGTAGTAATATGAATTTTATTTTATGAATTAAAAACACTTTTCTCAGAAGGTATCCATAGGTTTCTCTAGTCTGCCATTAAGAATCTCTGCTTCAGGCTTGTACTTTTTCCATTATGTGATCACTTTATAATGTTTAAGAATAACAAAAACAAATTTAGGAAAACTATGCTTAAAAAGAAGTAAAAACTCATCATCTATATCACTCATTTTTTCCAGCTATTGCTTAAAAACTAGGTGAACTGTTTCAACTTTTTTCTTCTAGATCCCTGCAATGTAAGGATCCACTCAAGCCAAGCACATTCCATATTGCAAGTTCCCTCCACAGTAATTGGAGGTGTAACCATTAACTTGTCTAAATTTTATGTGTCTAAGTTTCTAATGTTAGTGAAGGTAACTAAACAAAAGTGGGGTGCTATGCCTTCATTCAAACTAGTTCCTTTGCAAGCTAAATAGTGTTATTAGTCCTGTGCTGCTTCTTTCTAGAAATGTCAAAGCAGTAGTTTATTAGCCTAGGACTATGAACACTGTGTACAAAGAGTCTTGGAATCAATACTGATGATACCATCACAGATCAGTGTTTTAGCAGCACACTGCAGAAGCATGTGATTAGATAAGAACATGTGTCACCCCTTACCAATTCTTAAGTATTAGTTTAACAAATAATAATAATAATACTGTAATTATGCTGTGTCTTTTAGCGTAAGGAAGGCACAGCTCTATTTTTTAAATGAATCAAATGCTATTACTCCAATTATGTATATGATGGAAATGAAAACAAAACTGGTTAATTTGTTTGAAGAAAAATGCCTAAAAACACCTGAAAATAAAGATGATAGAACCAGCAGCAGGTGCCCAACTGCCTAATTGCACATTTCATTTCTTTCTCTCCACTTTATTGAATAAGCAATTACAAGTTTTGAGCACTTTTAAATGATTAAAATGCATTTACACTGAAATACTGCCTTAAAAATAAAAAGTGTATTTCAAGTGTATTTCACAAGTGTATTTTCAAATCTAGCATTTAATTATTTTATTTCTCATGTCAGTTAACTGTGGTGGTTGAAAGTGTAGAGTTTGAAGCCTTACTAAATCTTAGCTCATGTATATCTAGCTATGTGAAACGGAACAAGTTTCCTAACCTCTCTGGGTCTCATTTTTCTTATAGATTATTTTTAAATTTATCTATCTATCTATCTATCTATCTATTTATTTATTTTTTAAATCTATTTATTTTTTAGAGTTTTTTTAATGTTTATTTTTGAGAGAGAGAGAGAGCAAGCGAGAGCATGAGAGTATGCAGGAGCAGGGGAGGGACAGAGAAAGAGGGAGATACAGAATCCGAAGCAGGCTCCAGACTCCAAGCTGTCAGTGCAGAGCTCTACATAGGGCTCCAACTCACAAAGCATGAGATCATGACCTGAGCCGAAGTCAGATACTTAACCAACTGAGCAACGCAGGCACCCCTTTTTTTAAAGTTAAATTCCAGTGTAGTTAACATACAGTGTTATATTAGTTTCAGGTGTACACTATACTGATTTAACAATTCCATACATTACTCAGTGCTCATCAAGATAAGTATGCTCTTAATGCCCTCTCATTTTAATTAAAGATAACATTAGTACTTCTGTCTTCCAACATCGGGCATAGTAAACACTCAACATTGTTAATTATTGTTAACCACTCAAATTTTTAAAAAATAGATGCAAATAAAAATTGATTTTGGTTCCACATAGAAAGTGAAATTTTATAAGGGGTCTTTTTATATATGTTTTTGGAATTCATACTTCTAAACAAAGATCCAGCTGGTTAATATTAACATTAGGTTCTTAATGCACTGAATGAAATACCTAAAATATGTGATTTCTACAAGGGAAGACACATTTACATGTCTTTGAAAACTTGATCATTTCCCACTATTCAACATAAATCTTAAAGGGACAAATAACAAAAATATATGATCCATTCTGTCTATATGTAAGAAATCATTTGGTCATCTTGGATATCATAAGTATAATCACCTTTCCCATTGAAATGTTCTTCTATGGCCACAAAAATGTCCTATCATGACCAACCACAAATACTCAGCAGTATATAACAATAATCATCGACAATAATCACCCCACAACTGGGGTCTGTGGCTAAGCATCTCTGTGATCTAGGCAAGGTTCATTTGCACGTCTAGGGGTTGGCTAGCTAATGGCTGATCTGGGAAATGGCTGTGGCTAAGATGTCTGGGATGATTCAGTTCTACTCCACATGGATCTTATTCAGGTTAGCTCACATGTGTCATTGTCATGGTATCGATGGCAAAGGACAGGAGCATGAACAGAAATGCATGAACATCTTTCCAAGTCTCTGCCTGGTTATATATTCTAAATCCTACCAGCCAAAGTGAGCCACACGGCTGATCTCTGTATCAAGAGGCCAGGAAGTATATTACACCACCAGATGACAACAGCTGAAAAGTCACAAGGCAAAGGACATGGACTTAGGGAAGGGTGAAGAGCTGAGACCATTACTGCTATCAGTCTACCACACTCATGTTCATGTAGATCATTGCTACAGAGTCTCCTAGGTTAACATAACTGACAACTCAGATCACTAACTTTCATGCATCATAATCTATTAAGGTATGCATGCTTGCCCTTTGAATGCCCCCTTGTACCACCTTCTCCCTTGCCTGAATTTATCAATTTCTCTCACACATTGTCTTACCCAAATTACTGTTTCCATTTCTCCTCTTCTTCTAGAATAAACATTGCCAAATAAAAAATATATTCACTTTTCTTTATATTATAGCGTGACTATGTTGACTGCAACTGAAACATTTAAACTTTGCACATCAAATTTAAGTGCATCTAAAACCCAGATTTATTATGAGTATCTAAGGGCAAATACATTTTCTGTTGGTTTTTACTAGGCTTTAGACTCATGATTGATGGTTTATAATAGTCTCTCCTAGTCACGATTGTCTCTCATATTTATATTCTGCTATAATTCTTCAGATCTGCCTAGTACCACAGCTGACTTCACCATGTCTCTCATGCGTAATGGCCTGGCTAGCAACACCTTCACCTGTAAATAACATATGAACGATAAAAATCCTTGTCTTCACGGCAGCACTTTCGTCGACATGGATTTTCAAAAGTGGGTCAAGATTTTCCCCCATTCTGTGAACCTTACATCATGTTCTTTCATACTTGGCATTTATGACATTCCTAGTGACTTTCTAATGAAGATGACTACAGGAAAACCCTGAAGGAGGCACTTGATAAATTCTTTTTGATATTGAAATATGAGGATAGTTTTGAGATTGGTTCCTTCTCCCGCCAATAATCTTTTTTTCCTCTTTTCTTGGGACAGTAGAAATCATTTCTATCTTTTATTCTTAGTCTGTGATATATTATTAGCTTGTCAGATCTCACTAAATATATGTTTGTCTGTCTCCAAGAAACATCCTGCAGAGTAAGAATGTTGATAGTAAAAGACAAGTTTTCCAGAAATATCAAATGTATACACTCACATTACAGACCTATAGTAAAAAGTGGAGTGTCAGACACTGGCTTAATTTAAAATGATACAAACTAAGGACAAGAAACAAAATATGACCTTGGACAGCCTTTGTTCTTTTTTCCCTTCTCCATCTCTTCTGCTTTGCTCTCACTACCGTCCCCAGTGAGTCATTAGTATTTTATGTATCACTGTCAGGAGAAAGCATGTCAGAGGTTTGTACCCACTCTCTTCCTTGTGAAACTGTTTTTTGTTTCTGTTTCCTCACATAGGTTCTGGTTCCTCTACTCCTCCACTGTACTATACACTCTAATTCTTAGTTTCCTATGCTCTTGAAAGAACTCTTTGGCCGTTTTGTTTTGTTTTTTTTCTTTCTTTCCTTTCATTTTTCAGGCTGTAATGGAAAGCAGACATATTGGCTTATATAAGGTTAGGTCTAACCCTCTCTGTTTCAGAGAAATTTAATTGAAAGTTTCACTCTGGGCTAGAAAAATGGAAACAAAAATCATTTTGTGTGTATCTAATTTATATGTTTGGCCTTTGTTTAATTTTCCTCATATTTAGTTTTGTTGTAAAATGGTCTCCCTGCTATAGGAAATGTTACAGACAGATAGTGACCTCTTTTGCCTTAACATAAAAGACTTTTCAATAACTCAAAATGAAAGGAAAAGATGGCAACCATAAGAGGGGAGCTAATGGCTAAGAGGTATTACCAGTGATGTGCTTTTGTAGCCTGAAGGACTGAGTGCTTTAGCCCAGAACACTGATTCCTCTAATAAATAATAAGGGTGTATATGAAATTTGAAAATGAGATAGGACACTCATGCTCAATTGCATGGTGACAACAGAACTATCAAAATGTGGATAGGAGTATAAAATAAGTACAAAATTTCTGTTCAAATTATTATTTGTTACCCTATATTATTATTATTCATATTATACATCCCCATAGTCTGCCCTGATAATTTCATATTTGCCTGGCCAGCCTTATTCTTTTTTGAAGTAATAAATAATCTTTAACATTTACTTAAAATGAAGGTAATATATGTTCACTGTGGCAATCTGGGATATTTAAGATAAAATATTAAGATAAACCTGGGGTTTTCAGAATAAAAAAACAAAAATTAGTATAATTCTAACAACCAAAGATAATCACAATTAGTATTTTAGTTATTTTTTTTTGGACTTTACTCGTATAACTATATGACCCATGAGAGCACCTAAAACTCAGCATAACCAAAATTTAACTTAGTCCATAAGGAGTTCTGATTAAATGTCAGGCATTATGTTAAAAAACAAAAACTAAAAAAAACACTGAGTTTGTGTCCTCTGGCAAAGTAATAAGCAAATAGATTAAAAAGAAATCTATCTGTAAGTGTTGTCTTTCCGCCCAGACTTCTCTTCATTTTGGGAGAGACTCAAGAAACTTTCTTTCTTTCTCATCCTCCTCATCTGATTGTTCTAGTTCAATGAATTATTATCTCCTTAGCAGCCTCCACATCTGATCCTCTTTGTATCCCCATCCCCTCTATCTTCATTCAAACCTTATTGGCTCTTGCCTAAACTATTACAGTAATCTCCTAAACATGCTCCATACCTACAAAGTGTGCTTCCTAAAATCCAAATCTGGTTTTATTGCTTTCCTTCCTCTCTATCAGGTTTTGTTTTGTTTCATTTTGTTTCAGTTAGAAAATACTACAACTCTAGCACTTCGTAATTCTTTGATTATATGACACAGGTAAAACCTAACATCTCTGCTATGGTTTTACTACTCAATAAAAAAAGGACAGGACAAAGGCTTGGGAATGTGAAGGATAATTTTTTTTTTTTTTGGTAGCTTCATCTTTTATGGTATTCTTGGTCCACAATATTCTTCCTGGGCACATTATCTAAGAAAACTGTGAAGTTTCAGATAAGATAGTAATAAATGAAATAATAAATTAATATACTATACTATACTATACTATACTATACTATACTATAATTAATATAGAAAGAAAGAAACATGTAATTTAGAATAAATAAGAAGGAAAGGTAACAAGGAATCAAATAAAAAAGTAAGCCTTAAGACCCAGGTAGGTAAAACAATGTAGGTAGAACAATGGTGAGGTTTTAGACTAAGAAAATAATCTATGCTATGAAGAAACATGGATTAACCATAACTTTTATAAAATGAAGGCTTAAAATCACATATAATAAACATTCCTGAGTGGAATATTTTTTTTCTCACCTAAAATGTGTTATTTTCTAAAATATGCAGTGTAGCCTTGTAAGGATATCTACATATTCTCACTTAAACAATAACAAATCTTTGCAAACCTGAAAGAAAAAGAATATGGGACTGGCTTATCCAATTCAAAGGAGGGGGTGACTAAGTGGAGCCAGACCAACATGAGTTCAAATCTTGACTGTGCTGCTTATAGCTTGTAAGACTGCGTTAGCTACTTGATTACTGAGTGCCAGTGTCTTCATACGGAAAATGGGATCGGTAATATCTATCTTACAGGAATGCTAAAAGATCTGGAAATGCTACATGGCATCTGTTTGACACAATTGCTTAGCAGTTTTCTCAATAAATGGTATGTATTGTTAGGATTACTGGAGTCATTGAAAACTCTAGAAACAAGGCAAAGTAATCGCATACCAAATCCAAAGCAATCATATGGTTTGGCCTAAATTATATTATGACTAAAGAAAAGATATGTTATCAGAGAATTCTAAGTAGAAATTACAATGTTATGAAATAGCTTAAATTAATTATTAAAGCTTTCACCTAGTGTATGTTCTTTAAAGAGGAAATGTAATCTTCAGCATTTATTCTGTTACATGTTACCACTTTTATACTGCATTGTTTGTAAAAGTAGGTTGCTGAGAGAAGCCCAGGGAGAAATGCGTAGAGTATCTATTTCATTGGAGAATAGGCTAAACACTGTATTTGAAAGACCTCTGCTAAAGTGTTGAAAGCATGGACTCTAGTGATTCATGCTTGGCATGGTAGCTTAGGTCACTTAGAGGTGTTTTGCAACCTGTGTTTTGGCAGAACTGTAACTTCCAGCTTCATTCAAAGCCCCAGAGAAAAAATATATCCTAACCAAACAATTTAAAAAAAAAAAAGAGGAGAAAACATCTCTCCAAGTAAACACTGAATGAACAGACCAGTGTTTGCGAGGAACTCACTGACTTGTGGCTCATCCAGAAAGTGTGTCAGAACACCAGGTATCTTGTTTCCAAAACATGCTGTACTGGCATGTACCTTTCATAAAAATCACGGAGCAGCCAGCATGCATTCCAGGTGAAGGACAACATGTGCACAGAACCATCAATTTTGTTTCAAACTGGCTAGAAGAGAAGAAGTTTGACTTGATAGGTTCTTTTAGTAGGTTAATTCCCCAAGAGTCTCTTAGCCTTTCCTTGCTTAGGAAGTGAATGCTGTCTGGAAACAAAACCCAGCATTTTTTATAGCCAGTGCACAGCTCTAGCCCAGGGGGGCCTGTGCCGGCCAAGACTAGCAGTGTTTTCAGTATGCATGTACCTTCCAGGGGCTTTACTCAACACACAATTGAAACTTGAAGGCACTTTGGAGAAAAAATAGAACTAGGCTACTTGAGACCCCCATTTTTCTAAATTTTAATATTTATAAGATTATTTAGAGCATACGAGTACACAATCATCTGTAAAAACATAATCCCAGAAAATATTACTTGACTTTTGTTTCATCTTCCCCTTGTTTCTTTTACTAGGTGTGTGCAGATAAAAATTGGCAAATGTATTGAGATCTTTTGTCAATGATATTTAGCATTTTGCTGCTAAGATTCAATAAATGATTATTCCCAATGATCTATCCTATACCAAATTATTGATAAAAGTGACAATAAAATTTTATATATAAAACTGTATTTCACAATGAAGTATCCCTCTAACAATAATATACATTCATTAATCAGCCTGTTTTTGTACAACTCTCCATTTCAGGCCATATTTCCCCACATTGTCCAATTATCCAATGGGACGTTTTGAGAGATCTTTAAAGTACATCTTAATGAAATCCTGATACACAGGGTTATAGCATTTCTGAATCTGGTAGTTAATAACTCTGTGAGAGGAAGCTAGTCCAATTTGATGTATTTTTAGTAAACTCAGTCTGGGTTCTTATGATCTCTGGTTTCTCTTCCATCTGTCCTAGAACTTATCCTAATGCCTTAAAAAAAAAAACAGCTTTACGGGGCGCCTGGGTGGCGCAGTCGGTTAAGCGGCCGACTTCAGCCAGGTCACGATCTCGCGGTCTGTGAGTTCGAGCCCCGCATAGGGCTCTGGGCTGATGGCTCAGAGCCTGGAGCCTGTTTCCGATTCTGTGTCTCCCTCTCTCTCTGCCCTTCCCCCGTTCATGCTCTGTCTCTCTCTGTCCCAAAAATAAATAAAAACGTTGAAAAAAAATAAATAAAAAAAATAAAATAAAATAAACAGCTTTGTTGAGAAATACTTTACATACTACAAAGTTCACCTTTCTTAAAGTATACAAGTCAAAGGTTATTAGTGTATTTATAGAGTTTTACAACCATCATTGCAATCTAACTGTAGAACATTTTCATCACCCCAGAAAGAAATCTTGTACCCATTAGCAGTTACTTCCCATCCCTCCTACCCAATTCCTACCCCCTTCCCTGTAGTCCCAGGCAACTACTTTCCTTTTTATGTATTTGCCTATTCTGGACATTTCCTATGTGGTTTATACAATGTGTTCTCTTGTGACTGACTTTTTTCATTTTATATAATATTTTGAGGATGTTCCATGTGGTAGCATGTATCAGTATTTCATTCATTTATGTTGCTAAATAATATTCATTGTATGTAAACACCACATTTAATTCATCCATTTATCAGATGATGGACATCTTGATTATTTCCACTCTTAGCTACTATGAACTTCTGTGTACAAGTTTGTGAGAGGATGTGTTTTCATCTCTTTTGCCAAAATACTTAAAAGTGAAATTGCTGGGTCATATCTTAATTCTGTATTTTAATGCCAAACTGTTTTCCAAAGTGGCTGAACCATTTTACATTCCCACAACCAATAAATGAACTTCAGTTTCTCAACATCCTCACCAACATTTGTTACTGTCTTTTTTATTATAGCCACTCTAGCGGGTGTGACGTATCATCACATGGTTTTGATTGGCATTTCCTTAATGACTAATGATGTTCAGCATCTTTTCATGTGCTAATTAGCCACCTCCTTTGGATTAATGCCTGTTCAAATCCTGTGCACATTTAAAAAAACTGATTGTCTTATTACTGTTAAGTTTTAAGAGTCCTTTACGTATTCTAACTACAAGTCTCTAACAGAGCTAGGATTTGTAAACATCTTCCCCCATCCTGTGGACAGTCTTTTCACTTTCTTGGTGGTATCCTTTGGAGCACAAAAACTTTTAATTTTGATGAAGTCCAGTTTATTCATCTTTTATCACTTGTGGTTTTGGTTTTCTATCCTAAGGAACCATTGACTAACTCAAGATCATGAAGATTTACTCCTGTGTTTTCTTCTAACAGTTTTGTATTTTTAACCTTTACATTCATGATCCACTTGGAGTTAACTTTTGTGTATGGTGTGATGAGTAAAATTTTTTTGTTTTGCTTTGTTTTGCATATAGAGATCTCATTGTGTCAGCATCATTTGTTGAAAAGACATTTATTCCTCATTGAATTGTCTAGACCCCTCTGTCTAAAACAATTGGACGACAAATTTAAGAATTTATTTTAATGCCCTTTTTATCTAATTCTGGTATAATAGAATGATAAGAAACTATACCAATTTCATCATATATTTGGGGGGAATTGCATTTTTTTGTCTTTTTTATTGAAAATAGCACATAGTTACCCTATAATTACATACCACTTTCAAATGTCTCCGTCTTATTTACATTTAGAGTCTAAGGATTCTTTTGAATCGTTATGGCCTTACCATATATTCTTTTCACAACCCACACTCATGATCATGTCCTCTTGTTACTTTTAGGCTTGGCTGTTAATAAAATTTCAATATGTATCCTGAAGTTTTTTGACAAGTAGAGGATATGAGATATATTGGTCACACCAAACACTTTGAGCTTTGAAAATTCTATAGTCTATTCCAGAAAACGTGACCATTCTTACCACTCACAACTGCATTCTTCTACAATACGTATTCTTTTCATTCCAGTGCTAGATCATACTTGTTTTTAAGATAATTTGTGTAACAGGAAACAAAAGGAAAAATTTGGTTTCATATCCAACCACAAGTGTCAAATGCAAAGAACTTAGTGGAAGATTATGTGGTAGCTAATCATCACTAATGCATTTGTAGGTGTAATCTATATTGGGTCTAGTGGGTGGCTAGAAGGTGTACTTTGTCTTTCGTGTATTAGACACTTCCCATTTTCCAAAATGTTAATGTGCTAAAAAGAAAAGGGTGACTTAGAATCAAGGAAATACAATAATATCTCTTAGAATCTTGTCACTCAAAGTAGTTTGTGGAATATATTTTTCTCTTGTTGTAAAACAGCAGATTTACACACACATATCCTTAGTCTTCTAGCAGTTCTCTGTATTCCAAGATTCTAAGATTGCTGCCACTCTTCTTTGAACGTTCTCTTTGCACCTTGTGATTGAATTCATTCAAGACTGTAGGTAGACTTCTTTACAGCTGTTATTTTGTATAAATACTGGCTTATTTCCCCTTATCCATATTCATCTCACCATTTTCCATCTCAAGATGATTCTCCTTGATGGAAAAGCAAAACAGAATGTAGAATTCAGCTTTTTGTATCTCCAAAATTGCACCATTGTCCTTGGGCAGCAGGCATGTTTTTCCTTTGCTTTTATAGCTTCAAAACGTAATCTAATGCAAGTTTGATTTCTTTCTTTTATTCCATCAACATTTTTACAAAAGATTCCCTGACATAATTCTAATAAGACTATGCCACTCATTTGCACTTGCCTTTAAAGGAGAAACTATATGTGAAATATGTGTACGGTGCCTGGGATATGGTCAGATATAGTAGTAGTCCTTATTGTCCTGATTGTCATCATGATTGTCATTATTAACGGCTATAACTATTCCTTTTGGAACTGGCTCCTTTAAAACTTGAAATATTTATGCAAATTGAATGCCTTTTTAAAATAGTACAAACCTCTAATAACTGAAGAACTCTTGACTCTAACCTTCAACACTAATTCATCACCATAAATTGCCTGTCTCTGTTCCCAGAGAAAACCAGGTTTCTAACAAAGTCTTTGAAAGAGCAATACTATATTTTCAGCAAACAGGAGGAACAAATTAAAAATTGGCTTCCATTCTTAAAGCTTTAAGTGAGTACACCCTGTTGCCTTCAAAAGACTTTATATAAGATATTTAGACTGGAAAGTTGATCTCACAGGTGTGCACACTGGGTCTACTCAAGCTTTGACAAAGAGGTGGGGAGAGGGGTATGGGGGGGATCCTGAAAAACTATCAGGTTTAATGCCTAGTCAGAATTGTGGAGCCACAGTAAACAAACACAAACTCAAGGCTAAAAAGCAATGATTAAAAGATTCTGGCCAAAAAATGATCCATCACTTTTTTTTTCTCCTTAGCTTGCTTCCTTGATCTTCACCATTTTATGAGGTTGCTTTATAAGTAAAAAATACTGGGGTACCTGGGTGACTCAGTCAGTTAAGCGTCCAACTCTTGATTTTGGTTCAGGTCACAATCTCATGGTTTGTGGGACTGAGTCCTGTGTCCAGCTCTGTGCTAACAGTGTGAAACCTGCTTGGGAATCTCTCTTTCTCCCTCTCTCTGCCCCTCCCCTGCTCATACTGTCTTCTCTCTCTCTCAAAATAAATAAGTAAGCATTTAAAAAATATAAGTTTTGGGGTGCCTGGGTGGCTCAGTCAGTTAAGCAGTTGACTTTGGCTCAGGTCATCATCTCATGGTTTGCAGGCTCAAGCCCCGCATCGGGCTCTGTGCTGACACCTCAGAGCCTGGAGCCTGCTTCAGATTCTGTGTCTCCCTCACTCTCTGTCCCCTACCCTGCTCAGGCTATATCTGTCTCTCTCTCTCAAAAATAAACATTAAATTTTTTTAAATACAAAAATAAAAAATACAAGTTTTATTGCTATTGATTTGTAAGTGCTTCCACGTTTATGAATTTCTGAATTGTATTCTTTAATGATGATGATAATATTAATAACAATACTAATTATATATACTCATCTTAAGGCAACCTTTTGTACAAACGCTTTTGGACTCTCTTAGGTAATGACAACCACTTCCTCCTTTGTGCCCTCATTGCAACTGTACACGTGTCCATCCTGGCTGCACAGGATAAACACCTCACTGTTTATTTATAGCACCAACCCCCTACTGCTAGATATTAGCTTTTTGTAGTGACAACAGTACGGGAGGATATATGGTATATCTCAATAAATATTTGTAGAATGACTCCAGGAATAAATTATTTCCCCAGCAGTTTACTACTTCTGCATCATTTGTTGTATCTAATTGATACTAAATTTTTCATATAAGAAACTAAAATTTTACACTATCAGGTGTGGATATTTTACAACTCAGATCAGTATTGGTGTAGCAGTTACATCCACTCTTAACCTTGACTTTTTCTGTCCCATCAGTACAATAACACTCAGGTAAGTGCTGGTATAGCCCAGGGAATAATTCTCTTTCCCCAGCAATCTGTCTTTGTTACCTACGTTCAGAGTAAGCCTCTGAAAATTTAAAAACTAAGACACATGGAAGAGCTATTGTAGTCAACCTACAATTAATTAGCAATTCATAGCATAATTACTAGAGATACATGGTAGGATATGTCAGAGTGCCAGCATTTCTTTTATTTTTTTTAAGTTTAGTTATTTATCCTGAGAGGGACAGAGACAGCGTGAGTGGGGAGGGGCAGAGAGAGATGGAGACAGAGAGAATCCCAGGCAGGCTTCCTGCTGCACCCACAGAGCCCAACGTGGGGTTTGAACTCATGAAATGGCAAGATCATGACCTGAGATGAAACCAAGAGTGGGATGTTTAACTAACTGAGCCACTAAGGCGCCCTGCCAATATTTCAAATCTTGAAATATCTAACTTGAAGAAATGCTAGTAATTCTCTCTAAATCTAGCAGATAATGCTTGCAGGTCTGAACTATTCGTATCAGGACTTTTACGAGTGGTGAATTAAGAAAGAAGAGAAATATAAAGTTAATACAGCAAATTCTTTGCACATAGCAGGTAACCAAGTCACATATCTCTATGAATACAAAATTGTAACTGTATTACTTTCTTGGTGAAGTGAATCTTTTGTCATTATACAGTAACTTTTTATTATTCATGTTTTAGTGTCTTAAAAATGCTTTTGTTTGGCATTAATTTTACATTAGATTTCTTTTGATGAATGTTTGTCTGGTGTATTCTTTTCCATACCTTAATTTTAGCCTTTTAGTGTTCTTACCCTTTAAGTATATCTCTTTCAAACATTGTAGGCAGACTATTTTTGAAGCCAATATGATAATATCAATCTTTTAAGCACAGTGTTTGGCCTGTTTGTATATAATTTGAACGCTGACCTGTTTGTTATTATTTCTACTATCTTATGTTGTATTTATACTTTGTCCTATTTTTCTTGACAATTTTTCTACCCTTTTTGGATTGTTTCTGCTATTTTACTTTCATTTTTCCTCTTTTACTATTTTAAGTCATACACAACCTTTGGTACCCCTTAACATTATCACTATCTTTCCTTTATAGATCATTTTTTCTTTTCTCTCCGACTGCTTTCAAAATCTTTAGTTTGGTTTAAGTGTTCTCCAGTTTCACAACAATGAGTGTAGACATGGATTTTTTAAGAAATTTATCCTCCTTGGGATTTGTTGAGAATCCTGATTTTTGGATTGATGTTTCTCTTGGGCTATGAAACTTTAGCCATTTATCTCTAATATTGGCTCCCACTGTTTTCTCTTTTCATAACTGTAAGTAGATATCTTTAGACATTCTCATTCTATCACACTTCCTATGTTTAACTCATTTTCATATTTTCCCTCAATGTCTCTCTCTCTGATGTATGTGCTGGACCATTTTTTCAGATCTATCTTCCAGTTTCTTAATTTTTCCTTCAGTTGTATTTAGTTTATTATTTAACCTGTCCATTAAACTTTTATTTTCATTTCTGGAAGTTCTTCTTTGGCCTAATTTTATAGTCTTTTAGTTTCACTCTTATTTCTTTATATGTTTGAAGGTAATGACTTCATGCTTCTTCCATAATATTTCCAAAATTTGAAGTCCAAAGAGGTTTAATTCCTGTGCTTATTTCTGCTATCTTTGAGTTTGTTCTGTTGCTTGTAATTTGGGTTGTGTGCTCTTAGGTTGGTGATAATCCTAAATTGAAGAGGCATTCCTTCAGAGAAGTTTTGTATTTGTTTCTTGCACAGACTCTGAAGCATTTAGGGTCACTTTAAATTAATTTCCTATTATGAGTTTCCTCAACTGCACAGGTAGCCCTAATTTTAAACTCCATACTCATGTAATGGTTAGCCTAAGTTACAAATTCTCAGGGGAAAATTCTTTTTTCTGCTGTAAAGACAAATTAATTTGTTGTCTCCCTTTTCAAAATGGCATAAATTTTTATTGCCTACTCTGCAGCATTCTTGATACAATCCTCACCTTGCACAGATGACTACATGTTTCTGTCTGGTATGTAGCTGTTAAATCCATGACCCTATGTTTCTGGTGCTGACAAACTCTCTAGCTTTAGGACAGGTTTTCGGTTCCATTTTCATTTTTGGTCCCTGGGAATTAAAATACAGCCTTATTTTACTGACATGAAATTAATATTTACACTGATAGAAGAAACTATATTCTTCATTTGACTTCTTGAGATTCCTTTTCTGTTTCATTTTTATTTGCTTTTCATGTATATGATCCATTTTCATTTTTTTTCTAATGATTACTCATCTTTGAATGGAGTCAGCTTTTTGCTGAAGAATGGTGTCAGGAGCAGTGTTCCTGACTTGGGAATACAAATGAATCTGCATCCCTGGAAAGTAACTAAAGATTGAGATGTTTCTGCTCTTCACTGCCCTATCAGTAATAGACAGCAGTGGCTCTGGTGCAAAATAAGTCCTCAACAAATACTTTTTAAAGTTTTTATTTTAATTCCAGTTAGTTAGCATATTATATTAGTTTCAGGTGTACAATATAGTGATTCAACACTTCCATACATCACCTGGTGCTCATCATGACAAGTGCACTCCTTAATCCCCATCACTTATTTAACCCATCCCCCACCCACCTTCCCTTTGGTAACCACCAATTTGTTCTCTATAGTTAAGAGTCTGCTTCTTGGTTTGTCTCTTTCTCTCTCTCATTTTTCTTTTTGCTCATTTGTTTTGTTTCTTAAATTCCACACATGACTGAAATCAAATGGTGTTTGTCTTTCTCTGACTTATTTCACTTAGCATTATACTCTACAGCTCCATCCACATAGTTCTAAATGGCAGTATTTCATTCTTTTTATGGCTGAGCAATATTCCCCCCCTCGTATGTATGTATGTATGTGTGTGTGTGTATATATATATATATATATATATATATATATATATATCTTCTTTATGTATATATATAAAATCTTCTTTATGTATTCATCAATCAGTGGACACTTGGGCTGCTTCCATAATTTGGATATTGTAAATAATGCTGCTTTAAACATCGGGGTGCATGTATCCATTTGAATTAGGGTTTTTTTTAATTTTTTAAATAAATACTCAGTACTGCAAGTGTTGGGTCATAGTGCAGTTCTATTTTTAACTTCCTGAGGAAACTCCATTCTGTTTTCCACTTTGGCTGCACCAGTATGCCTTCCCAGCAACAGTGCATAAGTGTTCCCCTTTCTCCACATCCTCACCAACACCTGTTATTTCTGGTGTTGTTGATTTTAGTCATCTTGACAGGTGTGAGGTGATATCTCATGGTAGTTTTGATTTGCATTTCCCTGATGATAAGTGATGTTGAGCATCTTCTCATGTGTCTCTTGGCCATCTGCATGTCTTCTTTGGAAAAATGTCTAATCATATCTGTATATTTTTTAAATGGATTATTTGTTTTTGGGTATTGAGTTTTGGAAGTTCTTTATATATTTTGGATACTAACCCTTTATTAGATATGTCATTTGAAAATATCTTCTCCCACTCTGTGGGTTGCCTTTTAGTTTTGTTAATTATTTCCTTCACTGTGCAGAAGCTTTTTACTTTGATATCACCAAAACAGTTTGTTTTCTGTTTTTGTTTCCCTTGCCTCAGGAGACATATCCAGAAAGAAGTTGCTATGGCCAATGTCAGAGAAGTTACTGCTTGTGTACTCTTCTAGAGCTTTTATGGTTTCAAGTATCACTTTCAGGTCTTTAATCCATTTTGAATTTATTTTTGTGTAGGATGTAAGAAAGTGGTCTAGTTTCATTCTTTTACATGTTGCTGTCCAGTTTTCCCAAAACCATTTGTTGAAGAAATTGTCTTTTTACCACTGGGTATTCTTCCCTGTTTTATCTAATACTAATTAACCATATAAATTTGGATTCATTTTTCTGAATTTTCTGTTTTGTTCTATTGATCTTTGTGTCTATTTTTGTGCCAATACCATGCTGTTTTGATTACTACAGCTTTGGAATATAACTTGCAGTCTGGAATGGTGATGCCTCCAGCTTTGCTTTTCTTCTTCCAGGTTGCTTTGTGATTCTTTGGTGGTTCTACACAAATTTTAGAATTTTTTGTTCTATTTCTGTGAAAAATGCTGTTGGAAAAAAATGCTGTTGGTATTTTGATAGGGATTGCATTAAATGTGTAGATTCCTCTGGGTACTATAGACATTTTAACAATATTCATTCTTCTAATCCATGAGCATGGAATGTCTTTCCATTTCTTTGTGTTTTCTTCAATTTCTTTCATCAGTGTTTTATATTTCAGAGTACAGGTCTTTTACCTCTCTGGTTAGGTTTATTCCTAGGTATCTTATTTTTGGTGCAATTGCAAATGGGATTATTTTCTTAATTTCTCTTTTTGCTGCTTCATTATTGGTGTATAGAAATGCAACAGATTTTTGAACATTGATTTTGTATCTTGTGACTTTACTGAATTCATTTACCATTTCTAGCAGTTTTGGGATGCATTCTTTTGAGTTTTCTATATATAGTGACACATCATATGCAAATAGTAAAAGTTTTATTTCTTCCTTACTGACTTGGATCCCTTTTATTTCTTTTTGTTGTCTGATTGCTGTGTCCATAAGCACTTTTTGAAGGAAGAGATGGATAACTCTACAACCAAAGTTTATCTTGGACACTTACTCTCTGTGCCTGTTTTTTCTTCTTATCTGGGTGCATATTTTTTTTCCTTTAAGTATGGCATTCAAACATCCAGGCTTCTTCATATAAAATTCCTGGTATGTAGATTGTTTCTTCTTCGCCTTATCATTTATGTAGGCTAGGAGGCTACAGCAGAGATAATTATCTCCCTGAACATTCTGAGCTTTTTGAGCTAGCTGTCAAGGAACAGTCTTACTTCTAGGTTTGCCCACAACCGAGCTCTTTTGTCTTTATTTAAAGAATCATTGGTGAGGCTTTTCAGGACTGTAACACTTATTTGTAAAGAAATTTTTATCCTGCTTGATGTCTAAAGAAGCTTGCTTGGGCACTCAGCTCCATTTTTTTTTCATTGGTGTAGAGTTCTTAGTATTTGGAAGGTTTGCTTTATAATTTGGGGTTTCAGGTTGTGTCTATTTCCTTGTTTTATTAAACATGGAACACTTTTCCCTCCGGTTTTCACTAATTTATTATTCACAACTGAGTTTGAGAAAGCATGGGAGTGTTAACCCATGGAGTTCTCTTCTTTTGAAGTTCAATTTACCTATGTATGTCCCTCTCTTTTTGTCATTGTTAACATCATATTTTCACTGCCAGAAAACACTGCATATTTTTCAACATCCAGCTGAGACTTTTCTCCATAACCACATCTCATCCTGCTATCTTAAGGGTTTTTTTTTTTTATTTTCTTTTTTAAAATTTACATCCAAATTAGTTAGCATATAGTGAGACAATGATTTCAGGAGTAGGTTCCTTAATGCCCCTTACCCATTTAGCCCATCCCCCCGCCCACAACCCCTCCAGTAATCCTCAGTTTGTTCTCCATATTTATGAGTCTCTTCTGATTTGTCCCTCTCCCTGTTTTTGTATTATTTTTGCTTCCCTTCCCTTATGTTCATCTGTTTTGTCTCTTAAATTCCTCATATGAGTGAAGTCGTTATTAACTTTAAGTTAGGAACAAGAAGATCATCTGCTGCTTTTCTCCCCGTAATTTGTGCATCAACACATACTATTTCAGTGATTGAGCTCTGGGAAAAATTATACAAAAATGAATCCATGATTATAGTAATGCCTAATGGGCAGCCTAATTGCCTAGATATCTAAGTTGAATTCCTTTATATTATTGATTTATATGCAATAGAGTTTCCAAGTGGTGACAGATTTAAATAATACATAATTTCATAAATTTCCATTCCATTCCATTCTAATACATTCCAAAAGAATGTACTATAACATGGCAGATCTATAGTTTATGTTTCCATGTTCTAAACAGGATCAAATTTTTTTTACTTTGATGAGATCTAATTCATCAATTTTGCTTTCATGGCTCATGCTTTGGTGTCAATGTAAACTAGTTTCAATGGAAACTAGTTAATTAGGCCCTAAGTATCAAACTTATGATCTTTGTTTTATTAAGATTCTGTTTCTACCTAAATGAACCAGTCAACAATGGGCTCAAGTTCCTATTCCATAATAATGTGCTCTAACACTTTATTTATATTCACATATACTTCAGTAAGTATAATGCTTCCAATAACAAAACATATATAAAATATTTTAAGTTTTAAAAAAGCAGTGTGTGATTGTTTTCCACCATGTATAGTTTTTTTCTCTCTTATATCTGTTAGAGTATAAATAAGATAACCAACAAAATGAAAAAAAAGAAGCATAAATATTTTGCTCCCAGTATCTCTTCTAAAAGTGTGATAAATCTATGTTCTTTTCACTTTATTTTAGCCTACATCAGATATTACTTTAATACTATCTTTAAGTCAAAATCTAGAAGATTTTATTTATTTTTAAGTGTAACCAATCTACTTTGGGAAAAGAAACAAATCTTGCCAAACTAACATACTTTCCAAGTGTAGAAATTACCTTGTAGGGTTACCATGATTCAAAGTTTCTGAAATCTCTAATGGCATTATCTATTGTTGGAAGTGGAATTTTCTTCCCTTTCTAGATAATGTCCAGATAATTATCTGGACATTATGTCACTTTTGTACACTGAATATACAATCAGTTGCACTATAGTGCTTGTTCTGAAAAATGAAAATTTGTTTCAAAGCATCCAATATATTAGGAAATAATTTGAGAATAACACAGACTTTATGTTTCTTTATGTGTAATTTTGACTGCAAGAAACAGTAGGTAAAGAAATAAAACTGCTCCTAAGCTCAACAACCAGATAAGCAGCAATATACAAAACAAAATACAGACATGTACACATCTCAGTTTTTAAACATCTACCAGCTTCCTCAGTTCCTTGCATGTATTATGAGCCACACCCACACATCATGTGTTACAACTTTTCCTCCCATGTCAATTAACATCCCTTCCTCCACTTCATGGTAACTCACAAGCTGCATCCCTTGCAAAGCCCACTTCCACTAACTAACTTCGGGTCTTTATCAGGGCAAAGAGTCATTTTAGCATGGTATTTATGGGTTCTTTAACCATTTAACAGTGTAAACTGTGCTACTAGCTTTATAAAGTTCTTATTTTTTTAATACGTCACTGAGTAAAATTTAGAGTGATAGGACCCCCAGCCCATTTTTCACTTAACCCCTATAGGTATTTTGTAAATTAAACTTTTTTTTGTTTTGAAATAATTGTAGGTATTTTGTAAATTAAACTTTTTTGTTTTGAGATAATTGTAGATTCTTACAACATGCTGTTGTAAGAAATAATACTGACTTATCCAATGTATACTTTGCCCAAACATCCCCCTAGCCCATAACACCCTGTAAAACTATAGTACAATATCACAACTAAGATATTGTCATTGAGATACTCAAGATATAGAATGATTCTAACACCACCGGGATCCTTCCTGTTATTGTTTTTAAGCTATTCCCATTTGCTTCTTGGTTCCTCTTCTCCATCTTTAACCCCTGGTAATTACTAATCTGTTTTTCATTTCTACAGTTTCGACACTTCAAGGATTTTATATAAATGGAATCTATGGTGTGTAACCTTCTAGGGATTGGCATTTTCACTCAGCATAATTGCCTGGAGAGCCATTAGAGTTATTGCATGTATCAATAGTTTGTTACTTTTTATTGCTGAGAGCATTCTGTGGTATGATATACCACAGTTCATCTATTCAGGGTTGAAGAGCATCTAGGTTGTTCCCATTTTGGGGCTATGACAAATAAAACTGCCATGACACCCATGTATAAGTATTTGTGTGAACATAAGTTTTGGTTTCTCTGGGATAAATTCCCAGGAGTGCAAATTCTGGACATTTTGGAAGTTGCATGCTTAGTTTAAGAAATTGTCAGACTGGCTGTACTATTTTATATTCCCACCAGCACTATATGAATGACCCCATTTCTCACTGGCATTTGATACTGTCATTATTTTTTATTTTAGCCATTCTCACAGGTATGTGGTGATAACTTATTGTGATTTTAATTTGCATTTTTCTAATGACTAATGTTGTTGAATATCTTTTTATGTGCTTTTTTACCATCTGTGTACCCCCTTCAGTAAAATGTCTCCTCATGCTTTTTGCTTATTTCCTAATTGGATTGACTTGTTTCCTTTTTTACCGTTATGATTTTAGAGTTCTTTGCATATTCTAGATACTAATCCTTTGTAAGCTATATGGACAGAGAATTTCCCCACCACCCAGTCTATAGCTTATTTTTCCATGTTCTAAACAGGATCAAAAGTTTTTACTTTGATGAGGTTTAATTCATTAATTTTGCTTTCAAGGCTCATGCTTTGGTGTCAAGGCCCTATGGTTTCTGTTAAAACAATTCTTCATAGTGTGTGGTTTTTAGACATGCACATGTCACATTATAGCAGAACTGACTGTACTTTGGAGAAACAGAATAAAAAATATTAGGGTAGCACACTTTTCATCTTAAAATAAGCTGCTGTTGGTTCAATGAAATTCTGAAAGCCCAATTAAATTCTGGGGTTCCAACTAAAACAATTTGGAAAATCCGACTTTAGGTCTGGTTTTGCGTTGCACTAAGTTCACCAGAGATATGGCAATTATCGGCTTAATTCAACAATACTGCTTAACTCAGGGGAATAGATCTCCACAAGTTTAAATGTGGAGATTCATTCGGTTCACAACAGCACACAATGTTTAGCCACTAGTCCCAATGGTTAGTAGGAAAATATCTGTCAATGAATTTAGTACTCTTGTTAAAAGATCTTTTTATCTCACGGATTTTCAATTAAGCAAGACCTCTATTACAACAAAAAGCTGAATGTTTTCCAGTCAGCCCCTCAGGAAAGATACCATTTTGGCTCTGAAAGCCATTATGAAAATTTGACCTTTTTACCTTTTCCTGACCAGGGCTTTTCCAGATGCAAATTTAATGGTTTAAACGCTGAATGCTATCGGCCTCATAAAGCATGAAACCTCCTCTCATCAAAGCAGCCATCATAATTTAACTGGTGAGGCTGCCACCGTGCAGTGGGCTCCAGCCGTGTTCCTGCCAGAGAAGCCATCAAATCAGTCCCGCTCTTTCTTCAGCTTTCAGGGGTACTGAGAATTGACCTCGAGTTAGGTCTCTTCCATGTAGAGGAAGGGGAGGGAGGAAAATAAATTATTACATAAAACAAAGACTTCATTATTTGGTACATATGTTATGGTTTACCCCCATTTCATCCTCTGAACAAGGGATTGTCTGCCTTCAACTTTTCCAGGGCTCTTAAAATCCCTCTTTATAGTCTGTGCAGTCAACTTAATGAGGACCATTTGAGGAGCATAAGCGAAATGATGTCATTTGGTCTCTCTCTCTCTCTCTCTCTCTCTCTCTCTCTCTCTCTCTTTCCTTTCCCCTCTCTAACTACAGGATTTGATCCACCCTGAGTGGGATGTAATACACACACAGTCTCAGAATTATTAAGATGAAAGCTTTGACTTGCTTCAGAGCACCAAACTAATTCCCGTCTCTTCTACCATTCAGGACCATCCTTCTAGACTCACCCAGAATTCACTGAACACCAATGTGCCAGGCATTATGCTAGACGTTTTCATTTCATAGAGGTTCATCTTACCCTCATGGCAATCTGCAATGCTAACTTACGCAGCTCTGGAAGATTAGTTTTAGACTTGCCTCATTATATTACACCCAGTGGACTACTAGAGCCGGGGTGTGCTGGCTTGTAAGAACTGATGGTTAAATTTTCCGGAATTTTGTGAGCACTTATTCAATACAGCCATTATTAATACTTATATTAAACAAACTTACAAATAAATACATTGTATTTAAAGCAAAGCTAACAAATACTCCTCAAATTAATCACTTCCTAGTTACTTTACTAGTATCTGTGCCCCTGAGGTTGTTTATAGTTATTGTGTCTGTGTGGTAAAAATACTCTTGAATGGTGTGTGACTGAGCATCAACCACCAGTTCCACTTACTGTGATGTGATGATAGTAACCTGAAATCAGCACTGGTGGGAGTATTTACACTATGGAAATCAACAAATGCTACAAATCAGGGGTTTTGCCTTGCAGAGAGGTGGTTGTTAATAATTTACCAACACACCAACTACACTTTTCCATGGTTTATATGTTGTACTATGAAAAAATACTTTATTGACTGCAAGTTTTGTGGATAACTGTTCACCAAAATAAATTACCTGCATGACAAAAAGCCTCTCTGTGTCTTGAACTCTGGAAGAAATCAGAACCATATTTAAGTTAAATGCATTCTTTTGTAGTAGAAGAAAAAGACCTCCACTTAGGGACTTGAGCCATGTGCATCATACAAATCCACACCTGTCTGAGCACAGTGGGTGAGGCCTCAAAGACAATGTTGGCATGAGAAAATTAAGAACCCCATATGAACTAACATATTCTAAGGAGAGAAAAATGTGATTCATGCAAGTAGGGACCAGCGGCAGTTGTATGAGCACAGGTGGAATGTATACTGGCCTCCAGCTCTTTCCTCCACCTGAGGTTTTGTGCCAAAGTTCTGTGCAATGATGCCTCTTAAAGACAGAAAGCAACATCACGAGAAAATATGCCATTTCACTAAGATCATTATATGATACTGGCAGCATGAGGCAGACCAGCTTTGTGGCCATGTAATAGTGTAGCATGAGCTAGGGTAGAGAATTCTTCTTCACTTCTGCAAGACGCTAAACCAAGATTTAGGCAACCCAACACAAGATACAAAGCAGGAAAGTTCACAATGGCTTGTCTAGTCTGTCTGGTCTACATCTGGAGTTGATTAGAAGTCCTAGAGGACCCACTGCATCATGGAGAATCAGATGGGGTCCAAAGAGTTCAACATCGCTATAAGAGACAAATGGGAGAGGACAAAAAGTGAGAAAGCAAGAGTACTTATGATATACCTGAACAGCATACCCAAGTGTGTGCTGGAGAAAATGGAAGACTCCACCTAGTGGCCTGGGTATTGTTCACATGACCACATATAGGCCCAAAGGACTTCTTGAACTAACTGGGAGAAATTTAAGAGCACTAAGGCCCCACTTTTTTCAATATAGGAACCGAGTCAGAAAATACTACCCTTTCACTGTCATTCAGATCTAGTTTTCCTCAGGTTAGTGGGTTGGACTGGGACCAAACTGGTTTCTCATCAGTAGTTCCAATGTCTTATCCATGTTCTAAGATGGGAGGGCTTAAATTCTAAGTGAGAATTTATATTAATGGAATTCTAAGTGAGAAGTATCTGGTACATTCTCTTTGACATTTTCATCATAAAGCATCTCTCTTGATGAGTTAATAAAACAAAGTGTAACAAACTGCAGGTCCTCTGGTTTTGAGGGACTGCTCTTAAAATATTTAGATTTTAGTCCCAGCTCTGCCCTCTGTCACTGAGTGACCTTTTTCAAGTCACAAAACCTCTGTGTCCCTCCACTCACCATCAACAATTGGAAGATTCTAACATCCTAGGATTCTAGGGCCAATCCAAAGGAAACCATGCCCACAAAGAAAGGTGTTTCCAATTATTCAAATGGCCAAATAGTCAATCACCAGATAATCTTCTTTGGGGAGAAATCTTCATAGAAATCTTTGAAAAACATCTGGCCTAGAGGACAGTGTTAATGACTCTTTTATGTTTTAATGTACCAGGTCTCCTTTTCCATTTGCTACACTGGCACACTGCAGAGAAGACTAATGCCACAGAAACCTCCCCAGAGACTCTCCAAGGTATTTCCATAAAAATGTTTCATACCTTTCAGACTGTACATTTCATGTATGTATGGGAAATACATGTCTGTCTCACAGCTCAGGTCTGAAGTCTTCAAGTACACTTACCCCACTTCATGATTTAGAATAAATCAGGCATAGACTGAGCATTATTTGCATCTTTTCAAGATTCTTTGTCCACTAAGCTTGGTTAAAAATAAGTAAATAGCTTCTAGGTGTGCTTAATTGCTTATTATTTTTAATGTAAAGGAAAGAACTTATCATGGAAGTAATTTTCAGATAAGTTAACATTCAACTGCTGAACCAGGATAAGAAAAGCTTCCAGAAAGCTACTAATAATAATAAAGGCATTTTTCTTTTTTTTTAAATTTTTTTTAATGTTTATTTATTTTTGAGAGAGACAGAGACAGAATGCAAGGGGGTTGGGACAGAGAGAGAGGGAGAAACAGAATCTGAAACAGTCTCCAGGCTCTGAGCTGTCAGCACAGAGCCCGACGTGGGGCTCGAACTCACGAGCTGCGAGATCATGACCTGAGCTGAAGTCGGATGCTCAACTGACTGAGCCACCCAGGCGCCCCAATAAAGGCATTTTTCACACATTGCTACAAAGTAAACAAATAAGGGGTCTGGTACTTCTCTCAAGAGAAAAGCAACTTGTAACAAAAACAAAAAATTGAAGGTAAGTAGCTGTATGGGTCTCCCTCTCCGACCAAGACACTGGGTGGGGCTCATGGGTTGAGCAGTTGCTTGTCTTACCAAGTTGTGTATAGAAATTCTTTACTGATAACTAAATGAGAGAAAGAGATTGTAGTAGAGTACAGGAGAAAAGAGCATATTTATCTTGAGAAAAGCAACAATTTGTAATCCTTCAAGATTGACTACACACCTAACTCAGCCATTCCAAAATACACACTGCTTTGGGCGTAGCTGCTTAATACTGTGCCATCCATGGCCTCTCTGTTTAATCTGGGTGACATTGGCATTCAATCATTTGCTGAGCGAAAATCA
This sequence comes from Prionailurus bengalensis, assembly GCF_016509475.1. NCBI lineage: Eukaryota > Metazoa > Chordata > Mammalia > Carnivora > Felidae > Prionailurus > Prionailurus bengalensis. The sequence goes on along the minus strand of NC_057343.1, from coordinate 146,811,503 downwards.
TGCTGTATGGCCCTTGATGGAAATTAGAGAGGTAAGGGGAACACTTTTCCCTAGGTCTCAGGGTTTTAATTTTTTTTTTTTAACATTTATTTATTTTTGAGACAGAGAGACACAGAGCATGAACAGGGGGAGGGTCAGAGAAAGGGAGACACAGAATCCAAAACAGGCTCCAGGCTTTGGGCTGTCAGCACAGAGCCCGACGCGGCACTAGAACCCACGGACCGCGAGATCATGACCTGAGCCGAAGTCGGACACTCAACCGACTGAGCCGCCCAGGCGCCCCCTTTTTTTTTTTTAATTTTTTTTCCTTAGGTCTCAGAGGTTTGATTGTGGATCATCAAAATTTATGGTGAGTAACAGAATAAACACTGGTCCAGGAGTCCAGAAACCTAAGTTCTGGACATATATATCTGCCTACTGTTGGGCTGTGGTTCCTTTGGCAAGCCACCTAACCATTCAGAGTTAGACTAAATAATAATCATGTTCCCTTAAAGTAATCCATATTTTAGAATTCTTGCAAGAAACCATGAATATATTTTGTAGATAAATCATTTTTAAGTCTCTCACTGAGTGAGTGTTAATACTTGGACATTTTGGAATACATATATGCTCTGAGGGCAACTGAAATTAGTGTGATTACCCCACATTCCGTATTAGGAACCTCTGAATTGTTAAAATGGCTGATGGGCAATGAATCTAGCACCCATTTAGTTAGAGAGAAGGAAAAAAAATACAGCTCCACAGTCGTCTCAAAAAAATCCTGATTCTTTAATCTCCTCATTCCAGTTTGATTTGAAAAGATAACAGAATGCACAACACAGAATATCAATATGTTATGGGGAGGGGAGAAAATAGAAGTTAAGGATGGGAATTTATATTGGGTCAACTTGTAGTCCTCTACAAATGATTTAGACCTATTCTGTCTAATACTGTGGGCACTAGCCATGTGACTATTGAGCATTTGAAATAGGCCAGTACAAATTGAGATGATCTTTAAGTGTGAATGCACACTGATATTTGAACACTTATTATTAAAAGATCAATGTAAAATATCCAAATTATTTTATGTTAATTACATGTTGAAGTGATTATATTTTGGATAAAATATTTTATATTAATTCTACTTTTTCCTTTTTAAAATGTGCTCATTAGAAAACATAAGATTGTATATGTGGTTCCAACTGTATTTCTGATGGACATTGCTGGTTCAGAGATTGTGCTGACCTTTTATGAACCCTGAAAGATTTCTGTTTCTCAGTGCGTAGCCAAGAACCCAAGACTAAGATTGTAGGGTAGAGCTGGGAGTAGAGGAAAGAGGGAGGCAGATTGGAAGGTAAAGAATTTAGCACTGTGCCCAGAACTATAGGTTTGTCATTTTTGTTGTTTTCCAAACATTTTCTCTCTTATTAGATTTCCTTTTTTTCTTTTTGAACTCAAGATATCGTGATTTATAGACAGGAGTAGGTCTTCATCTCTTCCTCTTATATAATTCCAGAGCCAGGAAACTAGCAAATCATGGAAGACCCACAGGGGCCGCGAGCACAAAGTGAGCTTCAGAAACTGATAGGTCCTGATGACTATGGCAGACACTGGGAGTTACCTAATAATTTCCATACCTCCTTACAGCAGTACCGAGTTTGGGTCAGGTATTTAACCTACTGGGCTGTTTACTTTTCAGAATTCATTTGTCTAAGATATCTATTCACAGAAGAGAAAATATGAATTATTAATAAACATATGACAAGATGCTTAAGAGCAGAAATAGTGAGAGATATTTAAGTTAAGACAAAATGAGATGCATTTCAAATTCATCAAATTAAAGTTAAAGGCTGATAACAGTAAATGTGAGCAAGGATATACAGCCATGGGTAATGTCATGAACTGCTGGTAGACGCATACATTGGTACAACATAGTAGGATAATCCAGCAATATATAGTGTACCATCGTGAATACACTTCAAGCTAGCAACTCCTCTTCTGAAATATTTACCCTGGACACATGGAGAAGAATGTTTACACAGCAGTATTTGCAGTACTCTAATCAGTATAAAATAGTATATTATGTAATGGAACATGATATAGCGATTAAAATAATTAACTGAGATTTCATGTATTAATATTTATATATCTCCTCAATATAGTTGTGATTGAAGAAAACAGTTGGAGACTGACACTTACATGCAATACCATTTATATAAGGTTTGAAGATAATATAGTTACTGATATGTCTAGTATGTATCTGATATATATATATATATATATATATATACACACACACACATACATACACACACACACATACACACACACATATATACGTATATATACACACACACACATATATGAGATAACAAATTCAGAATAATTCTTACCTCTAAAGAGACCTCTCCATCAGGAAAATACATAAAGAACTTTCACTTTATATGTAATGTTTTATTTCCTTTGGGGGGGGGGACAAATGTGATAAAATTGGCTAAATAGGGACAAGCTATTCCTAACTTCTGTTTAGCTAAATCAGAAGTATTCACCAATTTCTCAATCATGCATTCATTCATTTATCTATTCATGTAACAAACAAATTGTGTTTGAGTACCTACTCTGTGCTAAGTACTGGGGATGCAAAGAAGGAGAAGAGTACTGGTGAGGGATTTAGAGCGGCAGTTGGGGGCATAAAACACAGGCATTTGGTTCTGCCTGGCACAGTGGTTGGGGAGGAGCTCAGAGAAGCCTCCCTAAAGTATCAGTCCCCATAGCTGAGCTTCAGTAATAAAGAGTTAGAGAAGAAAGGGAACACAAGCAATGAGCCTGGACACTTAGGGAAAATGGGCAAGAGAGCAGAAATCCCTGTATGAGCAGAGACTTAGGGATAACAGCAGCACTGTTTCTGATCAGAGACTACATCTAGTTTGGTATGGCTGAGATAGGAAAGACTGGATTGGAAATGGAGGTAGGAGACAGGCAGGTGAACAATGAGGCTGTATGTGGGAGAAGTACAGATTGCTTGGGGCCTTATGGGCCATGTAAGGATCTGTTCTTCACTCACTAGGTAATGGAAGGTCAGTGACATGTTTCATCAGGGAGGGTGCATGATCAGACTTAGATTTCATTGTGACAGGTCAGAGAACAAACTGGAAAGGGAGGGCAACCCAAAGCAGCGAAGCAAGTTTAGAAGTAGTCAGCTCTGAATGACAACCTGAACTGGGGCACTGGCAATGTAGGGGATAAAAGGGCATGGGCTCAAGGAACATTTTAGATGAATTAGTATTTGGAAATGAATGGATGTTAGTGCATGATGACAGAGTCAGGGTGACTACTAAGTTTCTCCAAATAAATCCCTGTCGTGCACAGATAGCACTTTAGGAAGTCAAACATAATCACATAGCGAACCAATCTGGCCTCAGAATCAAGTGTTTCAGCCTCTGTACCACATCCCTGCCTTTACACAAAGATGATGCATTACAAAGGGCCATCAGTATCCCTGGAATCTGTTACTTCTACCTCAATCCTTTTTTCAAACATGAGGGTAAGTGTAAAACCATATGTGCATGCTAAGACTTCCTTTCTACACCTGGGATTTATGGGATTTATGGAATTTTCTGAATATATCTGATGTCGTGTAAGAGAAAAGAATCCCAAGATATGGGGTGAATGAAGACCATTAAATATAAATGGCAGAGAAGTTTAATGAACAGGGTTGCTTAAAGTGTCCTTAGCATACTCTACTTGAAAGCCTTCCCCAGTTCTCTTTCAGAAAAACTAGAGTGGTAAGTAATTTTAGAAGGACCATAATAAATTACAAATAGTAAGATATTACATAAATAAGATATATGAATTTCCAACATGTGCGTTTGTCTGTTTGATTGGTTCCTTACCAAAAAAAAAAAAAAAAAAAGAAGGGGGAGATATTAACTTGGAAAATATTTAAATGCAATATCCAAATCAAACGTGAACATTTGGTGACTGCTCTCCTTTGGAGATATTTTAGTTTATTTATCTAAGGTTTGAATGTAAAGTTTCATCAGCCTCTCAGAGTTGTTAAAGGTTTTTGCCTTTAGAATCTGTGTTCCATAAAACCCTCCAATCACTCTCTACCAGAGACATAATATTATACAGAGCAGCCTTGTGTTGATTTTTTTCCAACCATCATACACTTTGGGCCAAGAACCACACACTAGGAAAAGCAAACCTCCCCAATGCATCACCAGACTATTATTTTTTAATGTTCCACATTATATGAAAGAGAAAAATGTCTTCATTGTGACTGAATGCATATAGGAACAAAACTTGAATCCTTCTGAATGGACAAACATCAAGCAAATTCTAGTATGACCAGGAGGAGTCTTAAAGAAGAGACTGAAGCCAGCCCACCCCCACAACTCTGCTTGGCCTTTGATTTCTCTTTCCCACTCCTTTACAGTAAGAGCAATGAATATGGCCTCTTCTGGCTTGAAAGCTGAAATTGGAACTGTTTTGTCTGCAATGGAGTGACCTGTGGAAATGTGGATCCATCTGTTGGAAAGACAGCACTCTTTAAAATGTGAAGGTTTTATAAGCTAAGATGATGAAGGAGACCCTGGTCAAAATCAACTGATGAATCTCCAAGAGTCAAAAGAGCAAGAAGTGCTTGAATATTGGGTATTTACAGTTCTCCCCCTAAGAACTAACAGTCTCCACACCTGGGAAAAAACTTGGACCAAACTATGAATGTACGTGTCTACAGTGTTCAAACCACCCAAGGCACTTTTCACTGGCTAGCATATTTTGCCACCTAATAAAATCAGGTACTCGGAAGTTCCATATTTGCTTTGCCACCTCTTAGTTTACCTACTCCTGATTTGTAATAATCCACTAAAATAATAGGGATAATGATGAAACATTTGGAGAGCTGAGGTTTTCTCTCCTGTCTCTGCGTAGACTATTTTTTCATGGGCCTCTGTGTTTCAGTATCTTTGTGTGTTTCTAAAATTCACTACAATTAAGCTGCCTCTCACCACAGCACCTGTGCCAACACTAGCATTGGCTTTGATTCTCCCTACCTCTGTCTGGGAGCAGGGCCCAATGGAGGAGAGCAGTTTGTTCACTAGAGACCCGGTGGAGTTCTAGACTGGCACACTGCTGTTCTGGGCTTATTGCAAATGGCACTGTCAAAGTGCCACTGGCCCTGAACTCAGGGTCAGAAATCCCTGTGCATAAAAAGCAGCAGGTGGAGAACTGAGACTGACCTAGAGCCTCATATCTCTTACCAAACAAACACACAAGAAAGAGGAACGCACAAATTCCTCTCAATCCACTTTATCTGTGCTACCTCATCTGCAGAGACAGCTCTTCAATTCTATACTTAAAAAGTTAGATTGGGGCGCCTGGGTGGCGCAGTCGGTTAAGCGTCCGACTTCAGCCAGGTCACGATCTCGCGGTCCGTGAGTTCGAGCCCCGCGTCGGGCTCTGGGCTGATGGCTCAGAGCCTGGAGCCTGTTTCCGATTCTGTGTCTCCCTCTCTCTCTGCCCCTCCCCCGTTCATGCTCTGTCTCTCTCTGTCCCAAAAATAAATAAACGTTGAAAAAAAATGTTTTAAAAAGTTAGATATAGGTGTGACAAAGGGTAGAAACAAGATGAATATTAAATTCATGAGGAAACTAAGTCTTTGTTTTGTCCTGCAACTAGGAGACCTTGAGCAACCAACTGGGGCTTAGACAATGCAGTGAATGGCTCAGGGCTCTCTGGGGCACCACTTGTCACTGGCTTGTCAAGTGCCCCTGACTTTTCCCTGGGCACCTATACAACCCTCATGGTTCACTGTCAGCATGCTTCATGGTCAGAATTCATATTTACACATTGCATCACTGGAGCATGCCAGAAATAGATGTTTTGCACCTGTCTTTTCCTTTTTGGTGCCTCTCTGGCAAATGTCATTCATTTTTCTCATCTCTCAGGTCCCTGTTTGTCTAACCAAGTAGACAAGCTGATCAGACCCTTAGTTCATAGCTGACAATAGCTTAGAATATTAGTCTTCTTCAGAGACACTTGTACTAAAAAACCTTCACTTATTACCCTTTTCAAAGAAAGTGACCCCTGGTGAATGTTGGGAGGTGGGGGGGGGGGAAGGGCAGAATATCAGCATAAGACTGGTTCTGATAGGTATATTTAGAGTGTCCTATACTAGCAGAATCAAAAAAAGTCAAAGTTGATTTGAAGCAAGAGCTAGAATGGGGGACTAGACCATTAACCTTTCATCTTCATAGAATGACCTCTCCTTCTTACAGTCTGTGTCATCTTGTGGCTGTCATCTACTCAGCTCCCAGCCTCAAGTCTCCAGTTATGGAATACACTGTCCCAGAGTCATGGTTCTCTTCTCCACTCCAAGCCCTTCTTTCATCCTGGATGACTTCCACAATCATATGTTGGGCAGGGGGCATCTCCATCAACCCCACCCACAGAGCTTCTTACTTCCTCAAACCAACAATCTTCACCTCTACTCCACCCCAACTTCCCATTCTCATGAGCACTTCCCAGGCTCATGCCTGGGATTCCTTCATCCAGAAATGCCTGAGCAAAGCCTGAGGCCCTAGCAATCTCACCCTCCTGATTCCCATGTAACAGCTCTTCCATTTGAGGCCTTCAAAGCCTCTTACTCTCCCTTCTCCTAGACCATAACCCTCCTCACAGATTTGTCTCCTTCTCTACTCTCAGAGGCCTCATAGCATTACTTTAACTAAATCCTCACTGAGGAGAGGTGGGGAGGGGGTGTCTGGATGGCTCAGTTGGTTATGCAACTAGAATCCTCAGGGTCCTTCTACGACCTGCCCTCCATTTTGGCTCAATCTCCTTATTTACCTCTTAGTTTCTATACACAGAATGCTAAGTATTATTGTATAAGTACACACACACACACACACACACACACACACACTCACAAACATACACAAATACAGAATGAATTCATGAGAAATGCACTGTCTGAATTAACTTGAGTCCAGCAGGCTGCAGTCCTTCTACAGGGTCCTGGTCAGCTTCCTCTACCATTTCTTGAAGTTGCTATCCCAATCATAACCATGTTTTCTAGCCCCTAGCCGTCACCTCTCTGCTATCCATGTTCTTTGTCCCATCTCTTCTCATCCTTTTCAAAACCAGGACTTTTCATCTTCACTATTTTCTTCCCCATAGTCCATAAGCAGATTTTTCACTATATTTTATATTTTTAAGATGTTCTTCCCACTCTATGTCAGCCTCTAGTTATTTCCCTCATCTCTCTCCTACCCTTTATAGCCAAGATCCTCAACAGAATAGTGTAATATATCAACTTACTCGCATGCCAGTCACTCTTCAAGCCACTGTCACCTGACCTGTCCACATGATACCACTGAAAGAGCTCTGAAAAAAATAAGTAAAACCTTTAAATTTCACTTTGCAGCATTTGATAACATCAGCTTTTCCTTCTTCTTAGACCTTCTTGTCCACTAATGTCTCTGGCTCCTTCTTCCAGTGTTCTTTACCAGTTCCTCTTTTGCTGTCCAACTCTTAAATAATGTTTTTTTCCCCTAATGAAACAGCAAGGATCCAATTCCTTCACTTCCTGGCTGTGTGACCTTGAAGGGATTTCTTAAACCACCCCAAGCCTTGATTTGCTCCGCTGTAAAATGAGAATAATAGTACCTACCTCCAAGGATTATTTCGAAGGTTAAGTTAATTAGCACACAGAATGTGCTTACAATAGCTTCTGGCAAATAGCAAGCACTCAGTAAATGCCAGCTATTGTTGTTGTGCTTATTGTGATGATGTACTTGGCACTTTTCCTACCCCATAGCTCATATAGGAAGGTCTCACTTCCACTTCTACAAATATTTGCATCTGATGATTCCTCTCAAACTCAATATGTTAAACACTGAACTTGTTACATTTCCTCCAAAAAATTTACTCCTCCTCTACTAGTGGGAATGTCTATGAATGACATAATTATCATTTATTCATTCTTTCAACAAATATTTATTAGGTGTCTGCTTTCTAACCAGGCACTGATCTCTTTGCTGGGGATAGAGAGATGAAGGCAAAGTCCCTGCTCTCGTAGGTAATAAATAAGCAAACACACAAATGTTCTCTTAGGGAGTAAGGAGGTCTATGAAGAAAATACAGCAAGGGGCAGAAATTGACTTGGCAAAGGTGGAAGACACTTTTTTTTTAATAGAAAGGACGGCTAACGGTATCCTCCTGGAAGAAATTACTTTTGATCAGAGAGGTGCCCCACCCAGGGCACGAATGGATAAGTAAATTCTGACATTCTTGTCTTCTTAACTATCAGGTCAGCACTCCAATCTCCTTCCCTCTTGCTGCTGTTTCAGGCCCCCATTTCTCCCATGTCAGTTATTCCCAGAATTCCAAGCTTCTAGAATATTTGGTTTTTTTGCACAATGAAACCATGATTCTTTCCTTAGGTGATACATATTAGCATGTTCCAAAGTACATTTCATGGAAAATTTCCCTGGGATCTATAGCCAGATAACTCTGGGAAATATTGGGTTAAAGTTAAACAGGTTTCTTTATAGCAGAACTAATCAGACTATTTAATAAGCTAAGACACATTATGAATTTCTAAGGTGGGATAATAGTGGCATAATGGAAATCACCATTTCCCAAAAGTATTGTACCATAGAACCCTTTTTTAAGGTGCAACTCATAGGACTAGTGTTCCCTAGGACAAACTTTGGAAAAGGCTTATCAAATTATGCATCTACCTTACTCATGTAGACCAGTCCTTAAGAAAAATCTGCACCATTCACCTAGTAAACTCTTATTATTTTAACAATATTTTTGCTGAAAATCCACAATCTAGTTAATTTGATTTCTTCCTGAAGACTATAAATCCATACCCCAGAGTGCTGTCAATAGCAGGTTTCCCATATCTGTCTCTTATCAAATGTGGCCTTTAAAGGAGCTAATCCTTTTCTAATTCGGTTCTCCCTGGAAATATCACATCATTAGAGTGTTAACAGAGCTGTCTATTCTGAATAGACACAATTCTCAGTCATAATTTGTGAAAGATTTCAGTCAAACCCTCAGAATTTAAGTAATTAGATACCGATAATTACGAACATCTATCGGACATTTTGTTCATTACTTTATCAAATGATCACAGCAACCCGATGAAATAAACAGTATTACTGCTCCCATTTTATAAGTAAGCAAACTGAGAGAGCCTAAGTAACACACAAGTAGGAAGTGACTAAGCTGAGGTTTGAATCTGGTTCCAGAGACTGTGCCCTTGCTCACTGCACTGGACAGTTGTGCGAAGGAAAAGCTAATGAGATTTGTAGGAATACATCTAAATGTAGACAGCTGCTGGCACAGTCTCCATTTCCTGAATCTCTGCCACGTAGGTATTGATTGGGGCCAGTGAACAGTCTGTAACATACTGGTACTAAGGTTTTTCTCATCCCTCAGGAAGAAGCTGAGCAAAGCTTATTAATATAATGTTGGAGGAGGCTTAGTGCAACTGCATGTTTTCATCCAACACTCTCAACTGCCTCGTCCCATGTTTAGAGTTTGGCTGGACTCAGAGCACACTGAGCCAAGCTTTCTTCTCTTTAATTGCTAAACCCATGTTTATTTGAAAGCAGACTTAATCCATGTATTTCTGATTATCCATCAGAACTCATCAAAATGAGGTCCTGAAAAAAGCCCGTTTGATGTTCAAAAAATAATCTGAAGGCATTGCTCTTATGAACAGGAAGCTGGACTTTGCCAAGAGTGAACTGCCTCCCCATTCTGAAAGACCAGTTTGGTCTGATATTTTATGGGATATTTAAACTTCTTCACTGTAGACTTGGCCCAAACTTCATCCCTTTCTTTTTTCTAGCCCACAAACCATGCTTTTAGTTATTTACCGTGTGATGGTGATTTCTGTCATCAGGGATGAGAACACTGCTAAAAATATACTGTGTAACTAGTAGCAATAAAAACATGTTATTTCCTTCATATGCCAATCCATGGTTTCCACTTTCATGATAGATCATTGTTCTTTGAAGTTCTTTTACTTCTCTTGCTTAATACTATATTTTCATCATGTTTAAAGCTATCAACTAGTTAATTAACAAATATGAATATAATAAAGTATTAAACTTGTAGGATATTTTTAATAATAAAGAAAAATCTACTAAATTCAACAGTGTTTTCAACTTGCATACACACACACATGACAGAAGTATATTTATCCCTGGACCTCTATTTTTTTCCATATAAAAAATAACTACATGATCCTACTTTTTGAAATACAACCTTAAAATCCTCTGATTCGGTCAAAAATATTATAAGGTATTAACATAAAGTAATGACACATAAGCCACATTTTAAAATTGCTCTCACGTATAACACTTCAAAATTTTTCTATAGATAAAATGTACAGAATGGCTTCAATACACTTACAAGATAGGTTTGGGAATAAGAAGTTTTATATAAATCTCTTGCAAGGCTACAGCCTCCATAAATATCATGTAAATTTCTGTTTATTCTTTCTTCATTAAGAAATTAACATCAAATGCTCTGGAGTACAGTATTGCATTTGTTCCTTTAGCCAGTAGGACCTGTTTGGTAGTTTAATTTAATTTAAGGAACATGAGAGTACATACAAGATAGTGCAGGTGTATTCATTTTCTTTCTTCACAGAATAAATGTTTCTTTTAGTTCAGTCATCTGTTCCATGGCATGGGAAGGAACTTAATTCTCTCTAACATCTGGATATCTTTATCCTGATGAAAACTACAATTAACTTTCTAACCCAAACTCCCACTTTCACAGAGACCCAGTGTGCCTATGTGCTTTCTGGTGGTACCCAGTGCTTTGCAGTCCCTGGTGAAGCAGGAGGCCCAAGCTCAGAAGGGGAAGAAAGGAACCCACCCAGTGGATGTCCTCATTCAGTGACATCCTAAGTGCCCTTGTGTCTCAGAGGTCCCAAGTCACAAGGACATAGGTCTGGTGCAGCAAGGATAATAAGAATTAGGCAGAACATTTCTTGTCTGGGCTTCCTTACTCATCAGGGAAAACAAGGCTCCCAAACCATAGAGAACACTCATGAGAGCATAAAGTGAAGTTGGAGAGGTGAGCTGAGCTCAAAAGTGCCTAGGTGGACGCACCTGGGGAATGGGAACAGGAAGGACAAGGAGCGCCAATCCAAAGGTCTGCAATCAAAACAAAAATGCCCTCCAAGTTGAGCTGTGGGGATATGCAGCAGGGCTCTGACTTTAAGACAAAAAAACAAGACACATGAATCCCTCTCCAGGCCCTTTTTGTCAAAGAATAGGCAGAAAACTACCTTAACAAGGTCATCAGTTTTTTGTTTGTATGTTTGTTTGTTTGTTTGTTTTTGAGATGGAGAGAGAGACAGAGCATGAGAATGGGAGGGGCAGAGAGAGACGGAGACACAGAATCAGAAGAGGGCTCCAGGTTCTGAGCTGTCAGTGCAGAGCCCCACGCGGGGCTCAAACCCAAGAACTTTGAGATCATCATCTGAGCCGCAGTCAGACAGCTAACCTACGAACAACCCAGGTTCCCCTTCTTTTTTTTAAGATAACTTTTTTTTCAGTTATTAAAGTACCATGCTTGTTATAGAAAAGCCTGTACATATAGATGTAAGATGTAAAGAATGAATTAAAAATAACTCCTAATCTCACTGATAGAGACAAACATGGTAATTTTTTGGAGTATTTTCCTCCACCATTTCTTTTCCATGCATTTATTTGACCAAACTGGCACTATGCTCTATATAGAGTTTGGAAACCTGCTTTTTCACTTACCATAATAGGAGCATTTCCCCCAAATCATTAAATGGTCTTCAAAACATGATTTAGGATGGCAGCATAGTCATTTTCTCTAATGGACCAATGTTGAAATGTTTTTGGCTAGACAAGATCATAGGCCTTTTCTAATAGGCACAAGTAGTTCTCAGATTTTGTTTTATGTATTACATTTTCCATTTTCCATTAGGATTTTTCATGCAGTGGGGTGTTAGTACAAGGGCTGGTTCAGCTGGTTCCTGGAGAAGCAAGAGAAGCAGATGTGTAGCCTTCTGGAGATTATAGACCTGAGCTCACCAACTGTGGAATCCATACACAAGTCACTGTACCCTAAAGTAAGAAATAGTAAATGACGGGGCGCCTGGGTGGCGCAGTCGGTTGAGCGTCCGACTTCAGCCAGGTCACGATCTCGCGGTCCACGAGTTCGAGCCCCGCGTCGGGCTCTGGGCTGATGGCTCAGAGCCCGGAGCCCGTTTCCGATTCTGTGTCTCCCTCTCTCTCTGCCCCTCCCCGGTTCATGCTCTGTCTCTCTCTGTCCCAAAAATAAATAAACGTTGAAAAAAAAAAATTAAAAAAAAAGAAATAGTAAATGCCAGGCCTCGCCATTTCTCCTCCTCTAATAAGTTTCTGAATTTCTACTTTCTTTTTAGGATGTTATGGAATACTGGAATTTAATGACAAAGTGAAGCAATAAATAAAAGAGCAATCTGAGAATTCACAAGAATTGAATGTATGTTGCTATGTAAAGATGATGACAAACCTGGATTAAAATGGTGAATAAATATTCACCATGCAAAAATTAAACAGAGTTTCTATACTGGAAATGTGAAAGTGAAAAGAATATAAGACAAGACATCGTAGGGGAGATGAAAAAAAATAACGATCATATTGGCCAAATTAAATTTAATGTATGCACTCATGGATGGTAAAACCATATATTAAAAAGAAATCCAGGGAATAATTAACACAATATTGACAGAGAGGTTACCTATTGGGAGGTAGGAGCTTATAATAAAGGAGAATCCCACAAAGGGTTTTAAGTGCTGGCAGTGTTTGATTTCTTGACCTGAGAGGCTTCACTGGCATGGTAAATAATCTGTAAAGAAGCTTATGTTTATGTACCTTTCTGTAGGATAAATTAATGAGGCAAAATTTAACCAATTGTCAGAGCTACTTGGAAGAGTATGTTTGTGTTTGGGCTAATGGAGAATAATTGTTCAACAGGGTAGTATACAAAGGAGAAACAGCCTTTTATTTAAAGGGAAAAAATGGAAAAAGAATTCACATGTGGGAATTGGGGCTGGGAAGGACAGAGAGATGCTCCTAGTTTGCAAACACTTATATAGGTAGCAAAATTATACAAAATTCTTAAGATTGAGTAAATTAAACTCCTGGCAAAGGTCTTTAAGAATGATACAAGATGTACATACAGCATGATGACTATAATTAATAATATTGTATTGCATACCTGAAATTTGCTAAGATAGTACCAATCTTAAGTGTTCTCACTGTGCACGCACATGCGCACACACACGGCAACTATGTGAGGTGAACGATGTGTCAGTTAACCAGATTGTGGTAAATGTTTCACAATGCATACATAGATCAAATCACCATGGTGTACATTTTAAATGTGCAAACATTTGTGAATTCTATCTCAACAAAGCTGAGAAAAGAAAGAGGCATTCAAGAAATGAGAAAGGGTGACAACAATGAAGAAGTACTGAGTATATGTGTGTGTGTGCATGTGTGTGTGCACAAATATAAAGTCAGCAGTTAATTACTATTGCTCAATCGAATCATTAGTCATAATCATTAATCATCAGCCAAAGCCTGGGAAGGAGAAAATCTGGGTTGCAGTTTACTAGATCACCATGTGATATTTTGCCAGTAATCGAATTAAAAAAATAAAAAGGTAGTATGGTATAGTAGTTAAGCTTTTGCCTTTGCACATGGATTTCTGAGATCAAATTCCACTTCCACATTCACAGATTTGTGTGACTCTGGGCAGGATTCTTAACCTGCTGGTGCCTCAATTTCTCACTGTAAAGTGGGGATTGTAGTCCCTACCTCACAGGATTGTCATAAGGATTAAATGAAATAATCCATGCTAGTTGCTCAGCACAGTGTCCATAAATGTTGGCTGTCATTATCATCCTTGTTACTAGTTAGTTTTATGAGTCTTAGCTCTAAAAGAAAGGCAATGTACTCAATAATGACTAGGGCCCCTTCCAATTAAAAAATGACAGGATTCCATTCCTATGGCTGTGACTTCAGTGTGTTAAACTTCCTTGGACTTCCAGGGAGCCAAGTGTGATCAGTAAAACTGTGTTGAAGTGCAAGGGTTTGAGGAAATATGAAGTGGAAATCACTCGCATGATTCTGAGTCCATGATGACATAGCCACCAAGAAGAACCAGAGATGGTTAAAGTTGATGTCCTTCCATGCTGATACCTCCACGACCTCCAACAAACTGACTGAACTAATCTTTCTCTCTTTTATTAAGTTCATTTAGTTTTGAGAGACAGAGAGAGACAGAGTGCAGGTGAGGGAGGGGCAGAGAGAGAGAGGGGGACACAGAATCAGAAGCAGGCTCCAGGCTCCGAGCTGTCAGCACAGAGCCCGATGTGGGGCTCGAACTCATGGAGTGTGAGATCATGACCTGAGCTGAAGTCAGATGCTTAATCGACTGAGCCATCCAGGTGCCCCTGAACTAATCTTTCAAAAAAATCTCTGAGAAAACAGAATGCTTGGTGTTCCCTTCCCACAAAGGGTCTGCCAAATAATTCTTTACAAATATATCACTCAAGAAAAAGCAAGCATATATATTTTAATTTGCTTTAGTTTAATTAAAAGTACGGTCTGAATATTGACTTGGCTTATATTTGCTGGTGACTCACCTTAACCCCATTGTACTGGATGTCCCAGACCCTTTCAGCCACTGACTGCCCATAATACCCTGTAGTCATTGCCATGATACTCTTTAAGGGCGGCTCATAGATTAAACTGGAGATATTTTTCTGTTCCCTACTCTGTGAAAATACTGTTGAATATTTTTGTGACAGTTATGGGTATCTTATGTCTTAAATCATCCAAAGCTAGACTCTATTTGGATAGTTTTCCATCTACCTTTTAGGGTAGAACAGGAAGGAAAAAGTGTTTATATCTTTTCTTTAGTCACCCTGATGTTATCCACCTCCAACCCATCCCCTCCATCCAACAACACACAGAAAGCCTCTTACCATATCCTATGTCTGCAGTTCCTTTACAGGCCAAACTAGATCTATGAAGAGCATTAACTGATTTTGGGCTGATGCTCAGTAGGCCACATATAATACAGAACTATTTTTTTAAAAATTATCATGTATATCTGATTTTTTTTCAGGGTCAAAAAATGAATGTGTCAAATTTTGTGAATACCGTGTATATTCTTTTGTTACCCTCATAACAAGTGAAAAAGAAAAGAAATAGTGATAAAGATATTCCAGAAAATATAATAAAGTGCATTTTCATGAGTATTTATGTGTCTTATGATTTTTCTAGAGTATATTACAAAGTTTTCTTCAATAAAACAAAGAATTTTTTAAATGGTAAAAAGTAATTTTTAACTGAAGATCAATCATTTTTACTAAATCACTATTCTTCCAGATAACTTTAAATTGAACCTTGATCATTATCCAAAACCAAAAATACTGTAATTTCATAAATGGAAATTCTTATGAAATACAATATATTCTATGCAAACAACTGCTTCAGTGAAAACATTTGTACAGGCTAATCCAGGGAGGCGCTACTAATATTTTTTGGTGTTGGACAGAGATGTTGAAGGTTGTTAGGCAGGAGGTCGGTAGATCCTCGTAAAAATTCAAAAGATTCATAGTGAAGCCTAATAGGGTGAAATGGAACAATCCCATCAAAGGACAAGTGACAGGCAAAGACAATGAGAGCCCCAAAATAAAATCCCCATGAGAAAAGGCTGACCTTGCACCCAGTAGGAAGGTCAAAGTGGGATGGAAATCCCACAGTTGTGAACTACTGGCCCCTAGAACATATTCCAACACCCAAGAGGGAGCCAGCTTACACCCTGAGAACGTGATTTTATGCTCCAAGAAAGAGCTACATCGCTGTCCTGTCAGTATCATCTCCTTGAACCACCAGCACTGAGGAAAGAATTTACACAGTCTCAATGTCAACCACTGGAACAGAAAGCTCAGCCTTAGGCTGAGTACTCAGTATTTAGTATTCAGTACATAGGGCTCAACAGGAGGCAGTGGTGCTTTTTAGTGTAAAAAGAAGTCTTAAGTGCATTTTATGGTGACAGATGGTAATTACACTTGTGATGAGCACAGCATAATGTATAGACTTGCGGAATCGCTAGGTTGTACATCTGAAACTATGTAACATTGTGTGTCAACTATATTTCAATTTGAAAAAAAAAGGGCGGTCTTAGTGGTGGATAACTCCATAACCATCTTGGGTTTCAGGGTTTGACCTGAGGTCTTTCTGCTTTAATAGCTCCTTCTGAAGCATCCATCTTTAGAGGCAAAGTTCATCAACCTCAGAGATTCACTGACTTAACTGAAGTTGGACCCAGTACCAAGGCAAGGGGGATTCTTTAAAAGACATGACTTAGCATTCTGATAGATATTTGGACACCCAGGGACAGGGTTTGAGAGGAAACCTCTATAAGGCCTGTTCACCTCCCACACAGGGAAAAGGGACCACAATGTTACATAACACTAAAAGAATACTTAAATTAAAAACTATTGGTGAATTTACAACATATTTGGCATCACACTGGGAGTCATATTAAGTGAGACAGTTTGTTGAAACTAGGTTTTTAAAAAATGTTTATTTAGGTTTTTTTATTGTTTTTTTTAACATTTATTTACTTTTGAGACAGAGAGAGACAGAGCATGAATGGGGGAGGGTCAGAGAGAGGGAGACACAGAATCTGAAACAGGCTCCAGGCTCTGAGCTGTCAGCACAGAGCCCAATGCGGGGCTTGAACTCACGGACCGCGAGATCATGACCTGAGCCAAAGTCGGCCGCTTAACTGACTGAGCCACCCAGCGCCCGAAAAATGTTTATTTAGTTTAGAGACAGCATGAGCAGGAGAGGGGGAGAAAGAGAGAGAGAGAGAGAGAGAGAGAGAGAGAGAGAGAGAGAGAATCTGAAGCTGGCTCTGTGCTGATAGAAGAGAGGCTGAGACAGGGCTCGAACTCACAAACCATGAGATCATAACCTGAACTGAAGTCAGACACTTAACTGACCAAGCCACCGAGGCACCCACGAAACTAGTTTTTTTGGTTTTGTTTTTAATTTTTTTTTAACTTCCTGCCCTCAAGCCAACATAAACAGTATTCAGATTCTCGGTCCAAATATAAATACATGTTTTCACTTGAAATGAAAATTTAATCATAAACTTCTTGAGATTAAAACACTGATCAACCAGCAAGATTACATAAACATTTTAAGATTTTTTTTAAGTTTATTTATTTACTTTGATAGAGCACAAGTGAGGGAGGGGCAGAGAAGAGGGACAGAGAGATTTCCAAGCAGGCTCCATGCTGTCAGAATCTCAGTAACTCTAAGATCATAACCTGAGCTAAAATCAAGAGTGGGACACTTAACCAATTGAGCCACCCAGGTGCCACACCCAGCGTGGAGCCCAGTTCAGGGCTTGAACTCACTACCCTGAGATCAAGACCTGAGCTGAGATAGAGTCAGACGCTTAACCAAATGAGCCACCTTGGTGCCCCTAGGTTTGTTTTAAAATGCAGGATAAATATGTTTGTAGTGCAAAAAAAATTTTTTGACTAAAATTTAGTTTATTAAATCTGTATTAAATATGGTTTTTCTATTACACTGCACCAAAAAATAATAATGTAAAAGGGAACTGTAATGGAATTTTAATCAATCACTGTTACAGTTCATCACTATGTTCTGCTGACACTAAAATACCTCTATTCCATGGTATCCCATTTTGTTTTTTGACTTGTCACAAAAATAAATACAGTTAGATATTAGAATTTCATTTTACTTGAGTCTTTGAGTGTGCTTTCTAATTTCAAAATTCCTACTATATTTTCTCCAAAATGATTATCCATCTTCCTCTTAAACTCATGAATTCATTTCTTTCAAGGTCCACCTTGATTTCTGTTTTAAAATAAAATATTCCTCCTTCACATATTTTTAAAAAAAACCAGAGACTGTCCCTGTATTACTGTCCAACATACACACATTTACGTCAAATCCCAGCTAGTGAGGACTCATAAGTTGGTAAAGTTATATAGAACGGCAGCTAGACAGGATGAGTTTGTGTTGTGCATTTAAAGATGCAAAACGGAGAAGAAGGGCTTATTCAGTTCCAGTCCATCAAGTTCATAATAAGCAATTAAATATCTGTAATTAAATCTCCATTTACTCACCAGACCAGAACAGCACGTTCAAATCCAGTCTTCAGGGTAAGTAATAAGCTTTATAAAAACTACATTCATTAATTCTGATCATAAAGAATGTAACAAAAACAATAAAAAATAAATGTGTGTTTAAGAGATCTGGTGGCATTTAAGGTCTAGACAGGCTTAACTGGACTTCAAAATTAATACACACCTGCAGAAATAAAATAAACAACACTAAAAATTAATATGCATTTATTTCAGTACTGGGTAAGGGTAGCAATTAATATGGGCAAAAAAGGAGTTTAAGAATGAAACACCTGTGGGTATTAAAAATAGTAACATGCCCCTTCACAATGATTTCTGTTGCTGTGAACAATATTTAAGACATGTGGAAGAGGGAGATTTATAATATAATAAAAGTGTGATTGCTGGACTCGAATAGCATTCTTGGGTCTCAATAATACCCTTCTTCTATATTAGACAAATAGCATTATACAGTTTTCCATCAAAAATAATAAATACAAAATAAAAATAATTTCTAATTCAAGATATATGACTATGAGAGTTACTGATTTAGGGTTTATTGCACACTTTATGTTTTCAGAGATCAGAATTAGAAACACGGGGTCCAGAAAAAACGAAAACATCACTCCTGCTTTTCGGAAGCTAACATTTGGAGACCCGACATACTCAGAAGAAAGAGAGTAATCACAAAGATGTACACACACATCCATTTACAAGATGCTTTCCTCACATTCGACAAGCTCCACAATAATTTTATGATACAAGAGAAGAGTCATTATTGTTATCTGTGGGCTTTTGAGGTTAAAAAACTCCAGTTCTGTCATAAAATAATAATATAACTAAAGAATTAAACACTTTATTATATTAAATACTTCAGGTACTGATATAAGCAGCTGCCAGAAATATCTTAATCACACCTTACAACAATCCTATGAGACAGGAGTATAATGATATGTCCAATTTAGAAACAGGAAAAATAAAGATTATTGAATAAATTTCCCGATGACACATAGCCAGTAAGTGAGAGAGAGCCAAGATAGAGGATTTGAACCTCCACCTGACTGATCCAGAACCCATAGCCTTAACCATTACATCAGCCCACCCTCCTCCATTTGCCTAGGTCTTTGAATTTGACTGGTTACTCAACATCTCTGAGACTCAGTTTCTCCAAGGATAGTATATGGCTAATAACATCTGTCTCTGGGGCTATTGTATGGATTAAATGGCATGACTTTTGATAAATTCTTGCCTCCACTAAGTGTTGCATTAAAGGTGGGATTCTTTATCACCTTACTCCTAGAGTATTTGCCCAAGATCACACAACTAGTGAATGGCCAATCTATGGCTCAGACCCATGTCCTCTGTCTCCCTGCTCTCAGACTGCCTTAAACCTCCTTCCAAAATGACCAGCACTGTACTATATCCACAGTAGGTATTTTATTCTATTCTTAAGTGGTAGTGCAGTTCCATTACTTACATGTCGAAAGTCCATGTTACATAATAGGTAAGAGCAAGCAGCTGGTGTTCCTCAACATTCCCTAGGCTCTCATTTGAAATGCTGGTTTCTCTCTAAGCTTCAGAACAATCAATGAGCATTCCATTTTTTTTTTCTCATTGTTTGGGGGTAAGGGGTAAGATGTGCTAACTAAAATAAAACAAAGTGTTCTACAAACAAAGGAAGTCATGGAGATTAGTTACATGTACACAGATTTGAAAACCATACTGCAAATATATCATTAAAACCATAAGGCAACCAGCTGACAAAGTATTATATCTAAAGGAGCAATAAACTTTAATTTACTTATTCATTGGGGTCTGTCTTCTTTGGGTATTACTTACTGTATTTTAACATTTTTTAATTATCTGAAGCGAATTGTTTAGGAAAGTATCATTTAATTGTTAAGCTTGTAAAAGAACACAAAGATAGTCAAAGATAGCACCATCAGGTAGTAATTTACTGACCAGCCTCATGGGCTAACAGACATTAAGAGGCAGTGAGTTATGTTTTCAAATGCATGAGTTGTGTCTTGATGTCTGAAGACCAGATAATTCAGAATCTTAATAATTACTTGTAAGAATAATCACTTGTAATCACAATAATCACCTGCAATAATGTTAATAACAATAATATTGCAGGGTGACAATTCTTCCAGCTCCCACAGTAATAGAAAGCCATCCTCCTTTGCTAAGGAACAATAGAAATCAGAGGTGAGAACTCACAGTGGATCTTTGAATTATTTATGAGCTCATACATGTCACTCGCATCTGTATGTTAAAAAAAAAAACAGGAACGTGTAATAGCTCATTAGTAATGCAAATTACAAAAAGGCAGACTTTATTCTGGCTTAGTGATGATTTTCGTCATTCAGTCCAAACAGCATTCTTACCAAGAGCTAATTGTCTCTCTTTGTATTCTTTACTATACTACTAGGACTTAGATTGCTTGGCCAGGTCAACATTTTGGGCATCTTTATTTCACTCATCTCTCATTTACCCATTTTTATCAGCTCCTAATGCACACCAGCAACACTGATTAAATCACTGTCATAATGTGTCTGAGATGCAATTCGAGTGAATGTGCATCACCAGCACACTTACAATACAGTTGATTTAATAATATACACACAAAGGAGGGAGAACAATTTTTGAAAACCTACTGTAAAAATACATGAAAGAGAAAAAAATGAAGCGAATGTGTTTAAAATGTTAACCATAGGGAATTCTCTGTACTATTCTTGCAATTTTTCATTAAGTCTGAAATTAAGCCAAAATTAAAAATTAAAAGAAAAAAATTACCATGCAACTCAAATTTGCTATTCCATTTAATAAGCGTAAGCCACAGAATGAGAGAAAGTGGTACATGAGACCCTGAGCTAGCCTCAGTTGACAGGACCCCCAAAGTATGAGCATCATGCCATGCTGAGTGTGGTTCTAGTGTTTTAATATATGTATTTTTGTGTAAAACAGCCTTCAAAAATTTTTGCATATGCATTTTTATTATATATTATGGATTAGTCATGTATGCATACAAATTATTTTCAACAGGATTGCAAAACCCTGTACACCATATTTCAAGGGTGATTTAAGATTTTCAACAGTGATTTTGTCTGTGTGTGATTTTAGCCATACATTGTAACTTTAGGTTTTATCTCTAAGTACACTATAACTCTACTGAACTCTCACAAGTATAGAAAGAAGTTTCATCATTTGATAAGTTAAGATCTTGTCTTGATGGCTGCTCTATAATCATGAAAATCAAGATAATGAAAATTTGGTTCAGTAATCCTTTCTCCTCTCTGTGCTCTTTGCCCCCTTTTAGATCTCTGCTATCATTGGGAGGCTAAACCCTTACAGTGCCCTCCTAGCTCTGGTCACCAAATGGAAGCATCTGATAAACAAAATGTGCTATGTGTCCCAAGAATGTTTTATTTGGGGAAGGAAATGCTGTCTGGGAAAAGTAACAAAAGGGAATCTGACAAATCTGAGTCTTTAGTGGAGAAGAAGTCCTCAGGCAGGAGCAGTTCCTGTAGATCCATGATTCTTAATTATGCTGACATACTTATTCCATTTATTTCTTGATCATTTTAATCTCTACCACCACTGAGTTCACGTTACATTTACTCTAATGTGCCAAGCCTATTATAGGGACTCAACACACATTATAACGGACAAATTTAGCCAAGGAGATTTTCTTTGTCAGAGTATGCATCTTTTAGAGATTGGTTGTTGTTGTAGCTGTTGTTTTGACTTTGAAATAAATGTGAAATGTAGTGAAAAGAGTCAAGGACTAAGAGTTGGAAGACCTGATACAAACTGTATGTTTGTTAAGTTACGAAATCTCTCTAAGCCTCATTTTCATAATCTGCAAGAGACATGAAGATCAGAGTCTTAATTACTTATAATCACAGTAACCGCCTGTGATAAATAACCATGTGTTAATGACAGCATGCCCTACCTAGATCACAGGTTGGTAGTAAGGAACAAAAAAAAAGAATGTTTATGAAGGCACTTTATGTCTCTGCAGAGTGAGATAAATACAACACAGGAGACTAGCTGTGATGGTTCATTTTATGTATTAACTTGACTGGGCAAAAGGTGCCCAGATATTTGGCTAGACATTATTCTGTGTACATCTGTTGAGAATGTTTCTGGATGAGAGTAACATTTGGATGAGTAGATCGAATAAAGTAGATCACCTTCTCAATACAGGTGTGCCTCACCTCATCCATTCCATTGAAGGCTGAATGGGACAAAAACACTGAATAAGGGAGAGTTTTCTTTCCCTCTCCCTTAACTATCTGTAAGTTGGGACATTGGTTTTCTCCTGCCTTCAGACTTAGGATTGGACTGAAACTTGTATCATTGGCTTTCTTGTTTCTCAAGCCTTCAGACTCAAGTTAGAACTGTATCATCAGCTCTCCTAGGTCTCCAGCTGGCTGACTGCAGACCTTGGGACTTCTTAGCCCATATAATCAGTGGAGTCATTTCTCCTTATAATAAATCGTATATATATCCTATTGGTTCTGCTTCTCTGGACAACCCTGACACTCTAGCTATGAAAAATATTCATTCCTTACACCTATTAGTTGGGCAAAATAATGGATTGACTAGTGAACAGTTGTGTCAATCAACCAGTTTTGTCATTACAGCCACACTCAATGACTAGTCCGAAAATTCTGCATCTGTCTCCACCACATCTTAAAATTACTAAAAGGACTGAAGATTCTGAGGTGGTATAGGACCATTTCAGCCAGAATAATGCTGAATCTATTTCAGGGATAATCCACACCATGTAGTTTATCTTCTTGCTCTTTAGAGTGTTTCATACTTTCCCAAAGGAAGAAGGAATGAGATTTCATAGTTTAAGAAATGAGAATTTACAGAACACTGTATTAGGCATGAACTGGCATTATGAATCCAGTGTATCTTATTGTGATGATGTCTCAAAATTTTCTGCTCCTTTGGAAAAGGTTTCTGTATGTACCTGGACATTACCACCTTCTCATAGTGATACATGTTTTCCATGAACACAGATTGCAATAATCATATGCCATCCAGTATTTTCACAAGCTTTTTGTTGTTTTTATTGTCCTTAAATTTTATCTAAATTAAACATTTAAGATATTAAACGCCCTAAGTCCAAAGTTAAATAAAGCAATTCCATCTGAGGCGCAATCTCCATGAATGATAATGAAATACTGCCACAATTTTAATCACTTGTACGACCCCATTTGTATAATGCATCATGTCAAACACAAAGGATTAAATGCTCACTGGAAGAGAAAAAAAAGTCTAGGTTAGTCTGCCCTCTAGTGTTGCTTACTGGTTCCTAAAATAAACTAGACAGACGCATCTTGGAAGCCAATTGTGCAATTCTGTCAGCATGGCAACTTGCCAGTCGCCAGCACCAGATTTTCACAGCTCTCCTCTTTGGGAGCTAGGGATTCTTCTAGCATTAGGTCACATTTCTAACCTAGTTTTCAAGAGAAATACATACAAAGCCCCACCTTCTTGAACCTATACCTGCTTTAAGTCAATGGACAACCTTGACCATGGTTTGTGCCATTTGCTACTATTTCAGGAGAACCGGGATGCAAATAAATAAAAAGGCAGCTCTCTGACTTCAGAAATGAGTGTATTAGGAGAAGCTTCTGAAATGGAGATATTTGGTCTGAGAACTGTTACTAGTGTGAGCTAATCTCTGAGGGACAACCTGGGCTATCTATATAACAAAACACTTTGTCATGGGCTGGCCCTTCTGAAAGTGAGTTTGCAGAGGTATAGATCCTATGCTGGACTCCAAGGTCCGTGTTTGCAGTAAAGAAACATCTCTGTGTTCCCTGTTTTGTATCCTTCCTCGAATTCTGCTTTAGAGTTAGAAACTAAAGTGCTTTAGGGGATAGTTTTTAAAAAATCTGCAGTTTATACTCAACCACATAAACACTCCTTTGTTTTTTAAGAGAAAGTCTAATTCTTGGAATTGGTGGACTTGCGTAGGTTTGAAAGCTTTGTTACACATCAATTTCAAAATTATTTCAAACAAATAACTGCAATGTTGAATTGCTTTCTTAAAAATAATTCAAGCCACCATGTACATATTTACCTGAAAAACTCAAATTTCCTGATTAATTACAATCTGGCCTGTACGTCCTTGCTCTTTCCACAGCCCCTTAGTTCATGCCCCAGAGATATTTAGCTAAGAAGTAACAGTTTGTTTCTAGGCACCCTTAATCAGTACCAATTTCAGGAAATACCGGTCCTGACCTTCACAGATAAAAAAAATAAAGCAAATATTCTTTTTACATATAAATTATACACACAGAAACATTCTAAACCTACAAAACACAAAAATATCCTCCTATTTATATTTCTGTTGTCATAGTTAGCAGTTCAGTTAGGCTAACAATGAACCAAATGGCATTCCAGCCCCTGAGTCCTCTATCACAGACTCCGTGATTCATTGGTGCTGTAAGGGCTTCCTTAAGCCATAAATTTGGGTTCCTTCACAATGGAAGTATAAATACAACTTTGATCTTTGATCTATTTTCAAATTGTTCATCCCTGACAGTAAGATAACCACAGACATGTAGGCTCTAAAAACATGTTTTAAGCTGAATGGAGAGCAAATGTGAAGTAGTGGACAGAACACTAGGAAATAAGAGACCTGATTCTAATTGTGATCCTGTCACCAGCTAGACTGTTAACTTGAACACGTCACTTTACTATTATGGAGACTTCTTTTGCTCATCTGTAATAGGTTTGGGCTGGACTTAGATGAAATCAGAGGTATTTAATCTTTCATCACCAAACTGCCTGTTCTGATTACATCTATGCCTTCATATGCACATCTGTGTTGCAATGTGTTTTAGACTAAAAATATAACAAATCTAAGTTTACCAATCAAGAGACAGTGTTACCCAAATACCATGTTCGAGGTGACACTGGTTCTCAGTCTAATCCATACCCAGGACATGTTTGCCATTCGCTGTGCTGATTTTCCTGCTGGTTTTCTTTGCCTAAGTCTCTGAAAGATACTAGGAGCTTAATCACTGTCATAAAAAGAAGATGAAGAATTGAAGGCTTTCTGATTAGCATTTTGCATATTTTTTTCTGAGAATTTTAAGGGCACATAAAACTCACTTGTTCCCTATCAGCATTTCCCTTTACCCCCTTAGTTTGCTGACATGTGATTTTCAAGTCATTTTCTGAAATCTGAAACCTGTTAGAGATCGCAGATGCCAAGATCTGCATGACTGCTGTAGTTTTGGCAGAATCTGCTTTTTTAAGACAACAAAGGCAATAAATAGAAATCTGCTTTCCTCTGACTCTATTCTTTTCCAAAAGAAAAAAATGTCTTTGTAGATGCATGTCATTTAATAAGATTTCTAGACTGTCTTGGTTTAGACTGTTTTTGTTCTTAGCTTTGATTCACAATAACATTTGGGCTTTTCATCTTGAGAATTGCAAGCTTATTCCTGTTATCAGCTTTTACTAAGAGCATAGCTTCATATTCTTCTTAATGTCTATGATTATCTTTAATAAAAGTAATCATCTAAGTGCCAATGGTTGGCAGCAGTAAAAATATGTTTTTGCCAATACAATCAAGTATTTGACTAATATGAACCCTAACCCCGGCCAAGTCTCTCAGTCTCCACACCATTTAAGTCAGCTTCTAAGGGACGGAGCTGGGGGTTGCTGACAAAAGAGGTACAGCCTTATAAATAAGGATAGGAAATGAAAAGGAGATATGACATCTGACTTAAGGCTTGGGGAAATGGAGACACGTGAAACCGTCGAGATTGGGTATAACTCTGGTGGAGAGAAATGGGTGAGACAGAAGTGGGGCAGGAATATTAAAAGCAAATGTGAGATGAGAAAAGGACAGCCATGTTGAAGAACAGCCCAAAGTTCAGTTTTGTTATAGATGTAATTTGTGGTAACACGACAAGCTGCGAGACAGAGTTGGAAAGGTGATCTGTAATTAGACTGGAGAGAGCGCAAGAGTGGCCTGGTCTGTCCTTCATCAGTGAACAATGGAGAGTGCCCTGGAGGGGGAAACGGGCCACACCATACCTATCCTGGGTATGAGACACCTTCCAAAATGATACTAATAGACCCAGCCAACTCCAGGAACCAGAGATGGACTTAGACATGCTTAGAGGAAGTCAGTCCAAAGCATAAAGTCCCTGAGATGTGCGTCCCAGAGCCCTGCTCTAAGAGCAGTAACTATGAGGGATGTTCTAAGGAATAAGCAATGGGTTCTAAAGAGTACACAGAAAGTTGAGAGAGAGAACCATGGATGATGGCATCAACGTTCTGAGCCTGGAGACTGAACTTATCTGTAATGTCCTTTGTCAGGAGCTGCACTTTCCTTTATAACAGTATTTTAGGCCATTTTTACCTCTGAGAACTTTCAACAAAATAAAATAACATAAATGCAACTGCAGCAAAATTACTTAACCTTTCTGTGCCTCAAATTTGTATCTGCAAAATGGGAATAATAAGGCTTTACATGTTTACTAGAAGCATTGAGGGGTGCCTGGGTGGCTCAGTCGGTTAAGCATCTCTTTATTGACTTACAGTTCATGAGTTCAAGCCCCACACAGGGCTCCACACTGGTGGTGTGGAGCCTGCTTGAGATTCTCTCCCTCCCTGTGTCTCTGCCCTTCTCTCTCTCTCAAAATAAATAAATAAACTTAAAAATGTTTAAAAAGCATTGAGTTAGTATTTGCAAATAACTGAGAACAGTGCCTGTCACAAAGTAAGTGCTATTTAAGTAGTTGTTAAATACACGTCTTGCTTTTACAGAGCCCTCCTTTACATATAAACAACATAAACAGCAGTTTATAAAGAAGGTTCCAAACAATGTTTATCAAAATATTAGAGTCACAATGTACAACACAATTACCTTATTCTTCTGGAAGCTTCTTCTTCCTTCCCTTGGGAAGGAGGGCACAGGGAGATGAAATATTATTCTGCCTTAAGTCTCAGACTTCATGTAAATTTGTATCACATCTAATTAATATTTTAGTGGATATCCAGGCTCAAATGCATACTATCTCGTACTTTCAAAGGGCCTCTGCTGTTACAACTCAAGTCTAGAGATCTGGTGTGTCATTTGTGTCTGTAATGGGACAGACCATAGCATCGATTACACTTTTCTATAAAGAGCACACCCACAGACATGTCTGTCCACCCTTGTTAGATGGTAAGCTCCTTGCAGCCTGGGGCTGTGTCATTTCCATCGTTCTATTCCTCAGCAGTGTTCAGCATTGTGTTTACACAAAGTACATGTTCTCTAGTTCTTCGCTGAACAAAACTGATTCAGGAAAAACACACAAATGACATGTGTGTACAAACATTTTCAAGTCGATGAACAACCAGTTTTCTTGTAAAAACCAGAAATGGTCCATGTGCAAGTATCTGGCCAAGACCTCCACTATGACGACATTTGAATCACCTGTTTTGTCTGAAGACTAAACTTTTAACCTCAGTCCCACATCACAGCCCAATGTAACGATGTAAATGAAGCCATGTGGTTGAGGAGGCCTAACAAATAGCAGTCCTAATTCTTCTGTTGCTTTAAACTCTTAAAAGTTTCACATGACTGCAGACTGTTAGAATTATTTGAAATATGTTTCCAAAGTCTTGCCTCTGCTCTCTTTGGAAATAAGTCATAACCAGCTGCAGTTCCTGCCACGTCGTAGTATAGATGAAACACATTTAACTTTGTTGTCTATAAACACAGACAAATCTGAGCTCTGAATCCTGAGCAAGCATCTATAATATCAGAGGGAGTCAAAGCAGAAAAGTCTTCAGAAATCAGCTAGTACAGTTCCTTATTTTTCCTGATGAAGATCTATAAACAGAGGAGTATGGTAGCTAAGCTGCTTATCTGATAGTTCAGCAAATGCCAGTGCAAGGAATATGCAGATGACTGAGAAACTGAATTTTCAATTTAGATATTATATATGAGATTTTTCATCTCAGGATGAAAGTGTTAATATTAAACTTTGTAGGATTTTGTTTTTCAAAGCCCCTTTTTTATTGGTGCCTGCCACCTCATTTTCTCCTGGTTTTCCTCCAACTTTTGGCCCCCTTTTCTAAGTTTGTATCCTTTCCTTCTTGGTGTCTTATAAAGATAGATGATCCTAGGGATGTGTCTCTATCCTATCCTCCTTGTGTCCCACCTTCCCCTCTCTTGGTGAGCCTCCCACATCCATGGCTTCAACAACCACTGCACTTTGACATCTTTCAAATGCCTGTTTCCAACCCAACATTGCCCTCCTGAGACACAGACTCTTTTGTGTTAAAGAACATCTCCACTTGAATACTTTTCCAAAATGCCACATTCAGGATACAGAGAAAAGATCTTTAACTTGGCAGTGAAAATTCTCATAAATTGACCCTGGCCACTCTCTAGGCTCCTATCTCACCTCCCTTTTGCTGACCTCTACCTGACCATTCTTAACAAACCAACCTGCATTTCCTGAAAATGAGGTGTCCTTATATGCCCTCATTCCTTTTATCTGGTACATCTTCTGCCTGGAAGCCTCTGTATCTGGTTAACTCCCACTCCACCTTCCAAGCACAGCTCAAAGGTCATCCCCTTGGAGCATCCAAAATCTGCATAAGCAGGGCCTCTCTGGTCTTACATGGTATCCTGAACCAACTCTGCTACATCATTTATCCCAGATCCATATTTATTAGGTAGTGAATTTCCTGACATCAGAAACCATATATTAAGCTCTATTTCTATAGAGCTGACTGAGCTTAGAACCATTCCTGACACATGGCAAATTTTCAGTGAATGGCTGTCAAATTACTAAGAGAATGAAAGATGAAACTAAAAAGAAACCCAGACCTTTTCAAACCAGGTTATTATTATTATTATTATTATTATTATTATTATTTACAGTTTATGTTGATATAATTTAAAGCATACAGTAGTTATATGACTATTACAAAGAATTCAATGTATCCCTTATCCAGACACACTAAAGCTGTGTATTTATACAGCTTTATGATTCTGTGTATGTTTATGCTGTTTCTAAATATTTGGTAGTAAGTTGAAAACATCATGCTCCTTTTTCTTGATACTTCAGTGTGTATTTTCTAAGAGCAAGGCTATTCTCTTAATTAACCACAATGAAGTTATCAAAATCAGTAAATTTAACACTGATATAATTCTATTATGTAAGTCATAGTCTATTTACAAATTGTGCCTATAATGCCATTTGTTTATAGGTACTTAATAGCTACTATTTTGCCAATAATGTCTTTTATAGCTAATTTTTTTCTGACCCAAAGTCCAATCCAAGATCAAAACTTGTATTTTACTATCATTTCTTCTTTGTCTTCTTTAACCCAGACTTCCATTTCCTCGGCCTATCTTGGTTTTGACCTTGATATTTTTTTTGAGACAGAGAAGGTGGGTGGGGAGAGAGAGAGAGAGAGAGAGAGAGACAAAACATGAGTGGGGGAGGGGCAGACAGAGAGGGAGACACAGAATCCAAAGCAGGCTCCAGGCTTTGAGCTATCAGTACAGAGCCCGACGTGGGGCTTGAACACACAAACCTCAAGATCATGACCTCAGCTGAAGTCGGATGCTCAACTGACTGAGCCACCCAGGAGCCCCTCCAACTCCATTTTAGAAACAGCTTGTCAACTTCACATGCAAAGAAAGGTGCTGAATTTTTTATTGGAATACCTTGAGTTTATACATCAATTTGAGGAGAAGTGATAACTGAAATTTATTTTCTTCTGATTCATGAATATGGCATGCCTCTTGATTTATTTATGCATTTTGAAAATATTTCTTCCTTGGGGTACCTGGGTGAATCAGCTGGTTAAGCGTCCCAGTCTTGATTTGGGTTCAGGTCATGATCTCAGGGACATGAGATTGAGCCCTGCCTTGGCCTCTGCACTGATGGTGGAGCCTGCTGGGGATTCTCTCTCTCCCTCTCTTTGCATCTCCCTTGCTCACGCATGCTCTCCTTCTATCAATATAAAATATTTAAATTTTATTTTTAAATATTTAAAAAAAATTTTTTTTAACATTTATTCATTTTTGAGAGTGAGAGAGACAGAGCATGAGCAAGGGAGGGGCAGAGAGAGAGGGAGACACAGAATTGGAAACAGGCTCCAGGCTCCGAGCTGTCTGCACAGAGCCGGACGCGGGGCTTGAACTCCCGGAATGCAAGATCATGACCTGAGCCGAAGTCAGACACTCAACCAACTGAGCCACCCAGAGCCCCTATTTTTAAGTATTTTTTAAAAATATTTCTTCCTCATTGAGTTTTACTTTTCAGTGTTACAGGTTTCTACATAACTTTTTAATTTTTTTTAATGTTTATTTATTTTTGAGAGAGACAGAGACAGAGTGTGACCAGGGGAGGGGCAGAAAGAGAGGGAGACACAGAATGGGAAGCAGGCTCCAGGCTTTGAGCTGTCAGCACAGAGACTGATATGGGGCTCCAACTCACAAACCACAAGATCATGACCTGAACCAAAGTTGGAAAATTAACCGACTGAGCCACCCAGGTGCCCCCAAATTTATCACTAAGTATTCTAAAGTTTGATGACATTTACATGGTATTTAAAATTTTCATTTTCCTGTTGTTTCTGACTTATATATAAAAATTAAATTGAATTTTTAAAAACTAATTAATTAAGTAGGCCCCATGCCCAATAAGTCACACGCTCTACCAACTGAGCCAGTCACCCCAAACTAAACTGAATTTTATATATTGACTTAGTGCCCTTTGATTTTGCTAAACTCAAGGATTATTATTTCAAGTAACTTCAAATAATAGATTATTTACTTATTGTTTGTGAATAAAAACTTTTATTTCTTTTTCAACTGTTCATACATAAAGATTATCTGTTTTTCAATTAATTTCACAAGAACCTGATATAAAGTGGTGACAGTAGATATTCCAGCTTTGGTTCTGATCTTAGTGGAAAAGTGTTTAGTCATTCACAACTGAATATTAACTAGCTGAAGTTTTTTTGTAGATGCTTTTTGTTAGGTTAAGTAAATTTCAATCTAATCCTAATTTGCTAAGAATATTTTTATCATGAATAAATGTTGAAATTTGTCAAATCCTCATTCTGCATCTCTTGAGATTACACACACACATTTATATATAATATATTAAATTGATTAATTTATTAATGTAAATACCCACCTTACATTCCTGGTTTAAAAATCTCTTAATCATGATCTATTATCCATTTTATATATTTCAAGATTTCATTTGCTAAAATCCTGGTGAGGATTTGTTGTTGTTTCTGTTGCTTTTTTTTTTTTAACATCAAATCAATATTGGTTTATAGTTTTCTTTGCTTGTATTGCTTTTGTCTGGTTTTAGTATTAGAGTAATTTGAACCTCATAAAATGAGTTAGAAAACACTCTTCGTATTTTCTGGAAAATTTTGTGTAAAAACAATAAAAATTGTATCATTTCTTCATTAACTCTTTAGTAAAATTTAACAGTAAAAATCATTTGAGAATTGGGATTCTTTTCATGGGAAGTTTTTAACTATGAAACCATTTTTTAAAAAATTATATGACTATAGAACTATTTAGGTTATCATTTTTTTCTAATTTTTTTTTTAACGTTTTATTTCTTTTTGAGACAGAGAGAGACAGAGCATGAATGGGGGAGGGGCAGAGAGAGAGGGAGAACAGAATCGGAAGCAGGCCCCAGGCTCTGAGCCATCAGCCCAGAGCCCGACGCGGGGCTCGAACCCACGGACCACGAGATCGTGACCTGAGCCAAAGTCGGACGCTTAACCGACTGCGCCACCCAGGCGCCCCTAGGTTATCATTTTTAAGTAAGCTCTGGTAGCTAGTATATTTCAAGAAATTGTTCAGGGGCGCCTGGGTGGCGCAGTCGGTTAAGCGTCCGACTTCAGCCAGGTCACGATCTCGTGGTCCGTGGGTTCGAGCCCCGCGTCGGGCTCTGGGCTGATGGCTCAGAGCCTGGGGCCTGTTTCCGATTCTGTGTCTCCCTCTCTCTCTGCCCCTCCCCTGTTCATGCTCTGTCTCTCTCTGTCCCAAAAATAAATAAACGTTGAAAAAAAAATTTTTTTTAATAAAAAAAAAAAGAAATTGTTCATTTCCTTTAAGCTGTCACATTTATTGATGTGTTTTTTTTCAAATATTCCTTTTAATTAAATTCAATAGGATCTGTGGTGAGGTCCTATCTTTCATTCCTGATATTGGTAAACTGTGTCTTCTGCTTTTCTTCATCAATCTGGATGTAAGTTTATCAGCTTTATTGATTTTATTGACTTTTCAAAGAATCAGCTTTTTATTGTTTCTATTTTATTTATTCCATTCTTTATTTTTTTTATATTCTCCTGCTTACTTTACATTTAATTTGTTCTTTTATTCATAGTTTCTGGAAGTGAAATCTTGAGTCATTGATTTAAATTTTTTTTTTCAATTTTATGTAATCCCACAGAGTTCTTTCTAAGTGCACAAATTTGGTATGTTGGATTTTTATTACTGTTCTGTTTTAAGGTCTCTCTGATTTTTGGCCCATCAGTTATTTA
Organism: Prionailurus bengalensis; assembly: GCF_016509475.1. Taxonomy (NCBI): domain Eukaryota; kingdom Metazoa; phylum Chordata; class Mammalia; order Carnivora; family Felidae; genus Prionailurus; species Prionailurus bengalensis. The sequence continues at coordinate 146,778,733 of NC_057343.1, read as the reverse complement.
GAAATGTGTCATTTAATTTCCAAATATTTGGGGTTTTTTTTTCATACATCTTTCTGCTAGCAATTTTATTTAATTCCACTGTACTCAGACAACATACTCTGTACAATTTAATACTCTTAAATTTGTTGATTCGGTTTATAAATCAGCATATAGTCTACTTTGATGAATGTTCCATGTGTTTTGGAAAATAATGTGTATTTTTCTTTTGTTGAGTAGAGTACTTCGTAAATGTCAGTTATCACTGGATCTTGCTTTTTATAATCCAAAATGACAGTCTCTGCCATCTACCAGGGGTATATGGACCAACTTCATTTAATACAACTATCAATATAGTTAAGTTTTAATCTACCATCTTTGTTTTTGATATTTATCCCATAAGCTCTTTCTTTTTTTCTGTCTTCCTTTGTGGTGAGCATTTTATATTATTTCATTTCTTTTGTTGACTGTCTTAGCTATAACTTTCATTACGTTATTTTAGTAGTTTCTTCAAGCTTCTTAGTATACATCTTTAACATATCACAGCCTACCTTCCAATAATATTATGTCCCCCTTTCTCTTTTATGCTATTGTTGGTACATATTTCAGTTGTACATGTTAATGAAACTTACAACACACTGTTTATTATTTTTGCTTTATATAGCCAATTACCTTTTAACAAGATTAAAAATGAGAAGTAGAGTATCTTAAAACATACATAATCACTATTTTTCTGTTCTTTACTTTTTTGTGAAGACCCGAGTTTCCACCTGACATCATTTCCTTTTCACCTGAAAAAACTTCCTTTAACATATTTTATTAGAGTAAATCTGCTTGCTATGAATTTTTTCAGATTTGGTTGGATGGAAAAGTCTTTGTTTTGCCTTCGTTTTTGAAGGATACTTTTAGTAGGTATAGAATTCTAGGTTGTTGGGAACCTGGGTGGCTCAGTCAGATAAATGGCCGACTTCAACTCAGGTAATGATCTCACGTTTTGTGAGTTCCAGCCACGCGTTGGGCGCTGTGCTGACAGCTCGGAGCCTGGAGCCTGCTTCAGATTCTGTGCCTCCCTCTGTTTCTGCCCCTCCCCTGATCATGCTCATGGTCTCTGTCTCTGTCTCTCAAAATAAATAAACATTAAAAATAGGAATTCTAGGTTGAAATATTTTGTCTTAGCACTTTAAAAATGCTCTCTCACTGTTTTCCTGTTTGTATGTTTTGTGACAAGAAGTTCTGTAATTCAATACAACTCAGCACTAGGTTTATCAGAGTTGGTCTCCATGTAGTAGAATCATGGTGAAGAAGAGTTCAGAAGTAACTCTGTTAGTAAATATAGGAGTGATCAAAATTGGTTTATGAAGCCAAGGGCAGTAGAGTTGTTGAGACATACAATGATTTCTTTCATCTGCAGCTTCAAGTCTTAAAAATTCTCCTCCTAAAGACAGGTCCTTTCATCTAGTAACTGAATATAATCACCAGTGTATATGATAAGAATTAATTATACATGGTATCAAGTAACAGAGCCCATGTTGATGCTTCTAGTAGGCACTAGAGACTTATCGAAGAAAGAAGAAAGGCTAAAAAGGTAGCTATAAAAAATTAATAACATCATGTTATAAAGATTATTTATGTAATCTCCATGCTTCCTATGTGTCAGGTTAATATTTTTGAAAATTCAGTTGTTGGCAATCATCGACTCCTCTCATGACTGCTTATCATATCATTGTTCATGTTCTAGTATCTCATATTTAATTCCAATATTAAAATAATATGGGAAGAGAACTTTCCTGCTTTAAAACAAAACTATGGTGAATATCTACTGGGAATTTTCCCAAAGAAAATGAAAACATTAATTCAAAAAGATATATGTACCCCTTTGTTTACTGCAGCATTATTCACAACAGTCAAGATATGGAAGCAACATACTCAATAGATGAATAGGTATAAAGAAAATGTGGTACATATAATGGATTATTACTCAGCTTTAAGAAATAATGAGATCTCACCATTTGCAATAACATGGATGGACCTAGAGTGTATTATGCTAAATGAAATGAGTTAGTCAGAGAAAGACAAATACCACGTGATTTCACTTATATGTGAAACTTGAAAAACAAAACAAATGAATAAACAAATGAAAACAGAAACAGATTTATAAGTAAAATATAAAAATAGAGAACAAACTGGTAGTTGCCAGGGGTGTGGGGAATGGACAAAATAGGTGAAGAGAATTAAGAAGTACAACATTCCGAACATCAAATAAATAAGTCACAGAGATGAGAAGTAAAGCATAGGGAATATAGTCAATAATATTGTAATACCATTGTAGGGTGATAGATTGTAACTATACTTATCCAGGTGAGCACTGGGTAATGTACAGAATTGTTGAATCACTATGTTGTGCACCTGAAACTAACAGAACATTTATCTAAATTTAAAGAATAAAAATTTTAAAAAAATAGGTAAGTCAGGAATTTAAAATAAAGTTCTGCTTAAAATGCCCTAAAACACATGCAAAAGAAAAGAAAATATAGTGAATATATAAAGATCCTTCTTTTGTGGCTTCAGATACTATGATTTCTCAATGTTCATAATGCCAGTAGCCATTCTCACTGAAGTATTTCAAGTCTAGATGGTTAAGGCAATGGTTCTCAAACTTCAGTGTTCATAAAATTACCCGGAGAATTTGTTTAAGATACAGGTTCCCTGCCCTTCCCCAGTCATTCTGATTCAGTATGATAGAATGAAGCCCAAGAGCAAGTGCCAACAGGAATATTTCTAGAACTTTTTATGCAGGTGATCGTAACAGCATGGTTGGAGAAACACTGTTGGCTTTGAACTGACCAAAGGATACACGCAGAGATTCAAGGAATGCAAGGGTTTTTTGTCATTCACTTCTTTCCTCTAAAAAGAAGTCGAGGGGCGCCTGGGTGGCTCAGTCGGTTAAGCGTCCAACTTCGGCTCAGGTCATGATCTCACGGTCCGTGAGTTCGAGCCCCGCATCGGGCTCTGTGCTGACAGCTCAGAGCCTGGAGCCCGTTTCAGATTCTGTGTCTCCCTCTCTCTCTGACCCTCCCCCGTTCATGCTCTGTCTCTCTCTGTCTCAAAAATAAATAAATGTTAAAAAAAATCTAAAAATAAAAAAAATAAAAAGAAGTAGAAATCAGGATTTGGGAAAACATGGAAGAAAAGCTGTTTATCGTCTTTTATCCAGAGATAAGTTACTGGATATATTTATGATTAGATGAACTATCAAACTCTCCACATACATTATCTTTGAGTTAGAAATCATTATGTCATTTTGTGGCAAAATATGGCTAGGGATTGAAGGAACTTGTACAAGGTTATGCAACTAATAAATGTGAGGGCTGGAATTCAGCCCCGAAACGTGATCTAAAGCCCATACCTTTCTGCAGCATCTGCTTACCCCTCCTCATGTTCCCTCAGGGCTGTTTGCAGAGACAGCAATCAGAAACTTTTGAGTTGCCACCTTAGAAGTAACTCCGTATCTAGAAAGTCCCATATTCTTATCTTGGAAAACGAAATAAATAAAACCAACAAAAATGTGGCTGCTAGTCTTTGCAGCTTTTTGGAAAGAAAGAAAGCTTTATAGAGCTGTCTAGAATATGCTGATTAATACTTCTCTTTCAGTAGTTATCACTCTGTATTTAATTTACTGTGTAACATATCTATCTTTCCCACTAGAAAATGTATTTCTCCAGTTCAAGATATATGTCTTATTTATCTCTGTACCTGGCTACCACTACCAGAATCACATTGGCAAGCTGCCCTGTGATGGATACCAATAACCTACAAGAAATTTCTCTACAAATGTCACTATTTATGTTTAGTAAAACATGTGGTTGAGGACGCTATTCACTATTAACTCAGTATTCTGAGTATACGACACTCATCAAATAATTTTTTCAAATTGAAGTGACAGGACATTTTTTCCTTTGCCTTAAAAATTAGTATGTTTTCACCTTATAGACAATATGAGTCATACACCTTTAAAATTTATTTTTAGGGGCATCTGAATGGCTCAGTCAGTGAAGTGTCCAACTTCAACTCAGGTTATGATCTCACGGTTCATGGATTTGAGGACCATGTTGGGCTCTGTGCTGACAGCTCAGAGTCTGGAGCTGCTTTGGATTCTGTGTCTCCCCTGCTCTCTGCCCCTCCCCCCGCTCACACTCTGTCTCTGTCTCTCTCTGAAAAATAAACATTAAATTTTTTTTTAATTTATTTTTAGAATTGCTTTGGTTTCCAGGAGTCAAGAGCCAAATTTGTGGCTCAATTTAATATTCACGTATAGCCTGAATATTTCTGCTCTAAATTGCCACTGATCTTGGCTTATATTCTAATTTATGTTTTCCTATTTCTATTTCCTTGTTATTTAAATGTGTGTATTCTTAGTAGGTTATATCAAGTATTTTGTGAAACACATAGATTACAAATAAAATCCCAGTGCCTAGTTGTATTACTTAACACCACATCAGTTTCTCTAATAGATAACCCCTCATATCTCAACACAACAGAGCTATATTTCTCAATCCCATTAATTTCCTTGGCTAGTAGCCATCCATATGGTTATTCAGGCTTGGCTCTTTTTACCTTATGGACTCTCCCTCTTCCAGGATCTTACAGACATTCTGATTCAACCAGTATATGGGGATGAGACTGGAGGAGAATACATCACATCCACTCATGTTTCATGGTCAAGAACTAGAAACTAGTCTCTCCCTATGCCAGGTGTGGCAGAAAATCAAGATCCTAGGTGGGCAGCAGCTTCTTAGGACTCAGCTCTTTCTATGGAGAAGACACACACATTTTTGTTGATCACTTAACTAGCCCCATTTCCTACTTAACAGATGTTACAAGGTATCTGTTGGATGATTTAAAGGGATGCTTACAGAGCTAGAACCTTATTGGGCAAAAAATAAAATAACCTCCTTATTTGTGTATAGCTGTCCATGACCTTGCATTAGCATGATTTAATCAACCCATATATAGTGCTTATATGATAGTGTCTATAGTTGAATTTTTTACAACATAAAAAAATCAAATGTCTTGTATGACCTCAAACTGCCAGTTGAAGTTTCTTGGTCATGGTCATGTAAGCCAACAGAAGGTATTTGTTAATGACCGACTTCCAGTTGCTTAATAGAGAACTATGGCCAGTAGGCTGAGCAGATGGTTGAGAGGGTTTGGGCTACATGGACCATGAACACAGTTGTAGGCTTGGGGGTAGGAGCTCTATAGAAGTCATCCTGATTCCTTCTCATCCTGCAAAAAACCCACAATGAGGTAGAGGGCCTGAGGCTGATCAGCAAAATTAGGCCAAAAAACCATCAAATTACAACATGAGAAGGACTAAGAGTCCTTGAGTTTTAATATACACCAAAGTTAATTCTTTAAAATGTCAGACTTTTATATTTCAGGTCAGATTCTAAATATACAAAGATACAGCTTGTCTAACTGTGTCATCAGGATCCTCAACATTTCCTATTAATACTTTCCCAAACACAATCTTCTTCTCACATTATGGCCTACTTCTTACTAAAAATTATATTGGTTTAACAGAAAAGACTATAAAAAACAGTCCACTTAATTTAGTTCCTTCAATATTTCCTCAGAGGGGCACCTCAGTCAGTTGAGCATCCAGCTTTGGTTCAGGTTATGATCTCATGGTTTGTGGGTTTGAGCCTAGCATTGGGTTCTGTGCTGACAGCTCAGAGCTTGGAACCTGCTTCAGATTCTGGGTCTCCCTCTCTCTCTGCCCCTCTCCTGGTCGGTCTCTCTCTCTCTCTCTCTCTCTCTCTCTCTCAAAGATAAATAAGCATTAAAAAAAATTCCCTTAGAAACCCTAATCTTATCTGGGTTTATATCCACAATTGTTGCTTTCAAATCTCTGCTCTAGTCCCAGAAGACTCCCAGAGTCCCAGAGATGTTTCTCTGAGAGTTTTCTCCAGCTACAGCTGATAGGATTTATTATCATGACTTCACTTGCACTGTGTATGGTTTCATAGTTCACAGTTCACAAAGTTCTTGTACATATATTATTTCATTATATTTTTACAATAATCCTATAATATAGAGAACTTATTGTTATTTACCTCTTATAAAAGAGGAACTAGAACCTTTAGGAGGTGGATTCGTTTGTCCAAACACACAGTAAGTGGCAGAATGACCATGTATCCCAGTTTTCCAAAGACAGTCTTGGTTTATGCCTATTGTCCTAGTGTAAGTATTACATACCTTTCACCCTCAAGGTGTCATAACGTGAACAATAAATTATTGCCAGTAGTGAATCAGGACTAGAACACAGTTTCTCACTTATGAATATGAATACCAAGAGGGTGGGGGACCAACCGCTCCTCCGTCCTTCTGGGTTACTAGAAAATTATGGAGCAAAATGTTTACTCACATCAGAATGGAGCCATGAGTCTCCCTTTCTAAGAACTGGGATAAAGTAATCAAATTAGGGTAAAGAAAAAGGCTGTCCTTTCTTTAACCTCAAGGTAAGCTACAACATTTATCCTCAGTTTGGAAATCATGTCAATTCAATTTACAACTAAATTGAAAGAAAGTCCAGAGATTTCCCCCAGGCTCACAAATACATTGCTATTATTCAACCCAGGCTTTTTTTCCTTCAGAAATATGCAAGGAGTAGTCTCACACCACTTCTATCATCTATTGAGAAGATCCATTAGTGACACAATTTCCTTACTGTTCTCTGTAACACTGTATAAGGCCAGAGCATGGCATATTTTTCTTTCCCCCAAAAGTTAGTCAGAATAGACAGTTTAATGTCCATTAATAACCCAGTTATTTGCTGCCATATGTGAAAAAGAATGAAGCTAACAATTTGAGAGTAAATATTAGAACCAGACTATAATGATCTGGAAGTTGAACCCACGCAGGAAGAGGTAAACAGAAGGAATATTCTTTACCTTACCACACATTTTCCTTTCATTTCTTTATGCTTGTCACTGGTTAAATGTCCTAGAGTTCAATTCCTCTCTCCATCTGTGTACCTTAGGGAGGAAGAGGCTCCTCATGAAGTGGGGGATGGTGAGGCAGGCGGGGTGAGGGTGGTGAGGGGAGACCATCTTGAACAAGTGGCAATAAAAAGCCACTTCCCAAAGCCAGAATAGATTTCAGTCTGAAGAAAATGGCAGTGCTTGGGCTTTTTTTTTTTAATGAAAAGTAACTTTGTTCCAATAGTTTTTCAAGAAAAAAATGTATCTTCACACTTTTGTCATTATATTTATGAACTGTAAATCCTCATTTTATGGAAACAAGGCAGGATTTCAAACTCCTAAATCAACCTGGTAAATCTCCAACCTCAGGAGTTCAATTCAAAGAGAACCCCTTCAAAGATACTGACATTTTATAGGGAACTTCAGTAAAAACAAACAATGAGAATTTTCAGTGTACATTTTTTTGTAACCCTGAAGGCTTGTCATGGGAGACAGCGAACATGTAAAGAGAATAAAGCCTGCTGCTGAGATTGCATTTTCTGAACCCCAGGTCAGTATGACTTAAACAATAACAGTAAGATGGTCTCTTGGGAAATTTGGTCTGGGGCTCCTAACAAACCACCATTGTTTCCTTAAAGGAACATTTTCCTTTTTTATCAGGGTATCATGATGTTTGATACACAAGTAAACTTTTCAAAAGGGAGAAAAGTGGCTCTTTAGAAAGTCCACTTGCAACTGCAAAGCACTTTATGAATATTGTAGGCTTGAGGCTTTACCTTCCCTCTTACACTATTTCCCATTATTTGCTAGACACAGTCCTGTTATAGTGCTGTATCTTGGTGAACTGTATGCCAACTTCTACTAATGACGCCATTTCAATACGCCCAGCTTTACCAATGTTTAGCCAGCTGGTAGTGCACGGCAGCCAACCCAAATATTTCATTGTTGGATGAAATCGTTTCACAGGCAACCACAGTTCTTAGGCATGTGAATTTTATTAAGGCTTATTCCATACACTAGGACAAAACAGAACACAGAGCAGTTCACTCTGAGTTGCTGAGTGAGACTCATTGCAAACAATTTCCACCCATTCACTGAACAATGTCCAAAAAATTATGGTCTTCATGGAACTGGGAGTTGTGGAAGTATGTGAAAGTGCTTAGGTTCCTGAGAGCCAATAGCAACCATGTCTTTTTCTGCTAATGACAAAGTCTTAGTTCACGCGGTGCTTAACAGACATGGAGGCAAATGTCTCTTAATCCCTTAAATAGAAAGCATACATAGAAACTACATAATGAACTATGTCATCTTTTTCTCTCCAATGTATAGTGATAGCTGTGCCAAGCAGTAATGCTCTATTTCTGAAAGTATATACCAAGAGTTTTTAATGGCATTGTCAGCTGAGTGTCCTAGAGTCTCGCCTACATGTGCCATTTTCCACACCCTTAAATGAAAGACTTCCCTTTCATATGCCACTGTGGAAACACATCATTCGCTGCAGCTTGTGCCTCTCCAGGCTGTCATAACTGCTTCAGGGAATATCTTTATCAGCCACTAGAGAATCGGTGCTAGAAAAAGAATTCCAAGGCTGTCCTTGGGTTTACTTACAGAGAGGGTTTTAATGTGCTCAGTGGTGTCACCAACATATAAAAGGGGTCAAACGCTTTTACCAATTCTTCTGGAAAGGGAGTAAAGAATGTTGCAGGGAAGTTGGGCTCAGGCTCAGCCAATTCAAATTCAGAAAGTGCACAGACCACATTGAAATGAATACTAGTGTCAGTGGAGGGGCACAGTCACGGCAAAGATGGCTCACACAAAACTGACTTTGAAGAATCAGTGAGGCATTGGCCACAGAGAGAGACTCAGGCCAAGAGTCAACCGTGAGAGATTCTGTTTCCCTCTGCCACTACTGACCCGTGAGGTGTCTGGGCACACTCAGCAGGGTTAACCATTCCCCACGCCCATCCAGAATGAGGTCTCAGATGTGAAAACTTATAACAAGGCAGACATATACTCTACCCTGTACTGTTCTCTGATTTTTATTATGTGTTCATGAATCTTGTCCCTCCACCCAAATTATAATCACTTTAAGGTCACAAACTACATAAAATATACCCTTTGGATCCCACAGGAAACTTTTCAGAGTACTGAGCACAGAATCAGTACTCAATAAATACTTACTGAAAAATTGAATATAATGATGTTAAAGGAAAGAAATCTATGTATCAATATACTGTGAGTTCCATTAGGAAAATTCTCTGCTCATGGTTTTATCCCCAGTGCATGGCACAAGTACCTTAGTACATTTTTTTTATTGAATATGCAGGATTTGTTGAATGAACTCAGGGATGTTAATATATATCTTATAATACTGTGTATTTTTAGTTCTGTTTTAATGTACTAATACATATGACACATTTTTCCAATTAGGAAATATGCTTTTATAAAAAGCTGACTTTTTAACAGTTGCATTTACTTCATGAATGGATAGTGATCTACTTAATCAACATGCTAGACATGTAAATGCTTTCCTTTTTATTTATTTATTTTTTCATCTCCCTCATCTTGCTTTCTCTTTCCTTTCTTATGATAACCGGACTCTAAAAATTCACCAAGGAAAGCGTGTAGCCTTTTGACTAGAAAAAAAAGCCAAATAGCTTCTGAGGACAAGGGTGGGTTTTCTGTTGTTATTCTTTTTAAATGTTTACTCATTTTTGAGAGAGAGAACTGAACAAGGAGCAGGGGAGGGGCAGAGAGAGAGGGAGACAGAGGATCAGAAGCAGGCTCCCATGCTGACAGCAGTGAGCCTGATGTGGGGCTCGAACTCATGAACCATGAGATCATGACCTGGACTGAAGTCAGATGTTCAACCAACTGAGCCACCCAGGTGCCCCTTGCTGTTTTTTTAAGAGACAAACTGTATTCTAATCAACCTTTTTGTTTTATGTTATTTATTTGTTTAAGCCTTTTATTTTATTTATTTTTTTATAAATGTTTATTCATTTTTGAGAGAGAAAGCATGAGTGGGAAAGGGGCAGAGGGTGGGGGCGAGGGGGGCGTGGACAGAGGATCCAAAGCAAGCTCTGAGCTGACAGCAGCAAGCCTGATGCAGGGCTTGAACTCACAAACCATGAGATCATGACCTGAGGTCAGACACTCAACCAACTGAGCCCCTAAGCCTTTTTATTTTAACATAACTATAGATTCACCTGCACAGAGAGAGCCTGTGTACCATTTCTCTAGCACTCTCTCCAATAACAACATCTTACAGAACTATAGTACAATATCATGACTAGGATCTTGACATTAATACAGTCAGATACAGGACATTTCCATCAGTCTTTCCTGTTGCGCTTTTATAGCTGCATCCTTCCCTCACACCTTACTCTCACCTTAAATCCTGACAGCCACTAATTTGTTCTCCAATTCTAGCTTTTGTCCTTTCGTGAATGTTCTGTAAATGGAATTATACAATATGTAACCTTTTGGGATAGGCTTTTCCATTTGGCATAATTCTCTGGATATTCACTCAGATTACTTCTTGTATTAGCATCTTGTTCTCAGTACTCTCACTGAGTAATATTCCATGGTATGGATCTACTAGAGTACATTTAACCATTCACCTATTATAAAACATCTGAGTTGTTTCCAATTTGGGGCTGTTATTAATAAAGCTGCTGCAAGCATTGTATACAGGTTCTTGTGCAAATTTAAGTCTCACTTCTTTGGGATACACAGATAAGAGAGCAAAGTGCAACTATTGGATTATATGGTAATTGCATATTTAGTTTAATGAGAAACTGCCAAATTGTTTTCCAGAATAGCTATGTCATTTTACATTACCATCAGCAATGGATAAGTGATCCAATTTTTTCACATTCTTGACGACAGCATGTAGTGCTGTCATTTTTTATTTTAGCCATTCTGATAGGCATGTAGTGATATTTCACTGTGGGGTTGTCTTAATTAGTAAACTTTACTTTTTAGAGCAGTTTTAGGCTCACAGAAAAATTGAATGGAAAGTACAGTTTCCACATACCCTTTGCCCCTACATGTACACAATGTCCCCCACTGTACACACTGTACCATAGTGGTACATTTGTTACAAATGATGAACCTATATTGGCATGTTGTTATCACCTAAAGTCCATAGATTACATTACAGCTCACTCTTGGTGTTGCACACTCAATGGTTCTGGCATATGTACACTGACATGTAACCACCACTGTAGTATCGTGCAGAATAGTTGCAGTGCCCTAAGGTTCATCTGTGTTTTGTCTATTCATCCCCTCCTCTCCCTAACCCCCCTGGCAACCACTAAACTTTTACTGCCTCTATAGTTTTACCTTTTCCACAATATCATATAGTTGGAATCATATAGTATTTACACTTTTCAGTTTGGCTTCTTTTACTCAGAAATATGCATTTTAATTTACCTTCATGTCCTTTCATGGCCTTCCTTCCTTCCTTCCTTCCTTCCTTCCTTCCTATCTCTTTTTGCAATGAACAATATTTCATTTTTCTGGATGTACCACAGTTTATTTATCCATTCACCTATAGAAGGACAGTTTGATTGCTTCCAAATTTTGGCAATTTTGGATACATTTTCTATAAATATCCATGTGCAGGTTTTTGTGTAGACATAACTGTTTGATTCACATTGGTAAATACCACTGAGTAAGATTGCCAGATCGTAAGGCAAGAAACTGGCAAACTTGGGGCACCTCAGTCTGTTGGGCATCTGACTTCAGCTCAGGTCATGATCTCACAGCTCATGGGTTTGAGCCCCACGTCGGGCTCTGTGCTGACAGCTCAGAGCCTGGAGCCTGTTTCAGATTCTGTGTCTTCCTCCCTATCTCCCCCTCCTCTGCTTGTACTCTGTCTCTCTCTCTCTCTCTCAAAAATAAATAAACATAAAAAAAAAATCTAAAAAAAAAAACTGGCAAACTTTCTTCCAAAGTGGCTGTACCATTTGGTATTCCATTCAAAACAAATTAGTTCCTGTTGCTCCATATCCTCACTAGCATTTATTTGGCAGTGCTTTGGATTGGGGCCATTCTAATAGGTATGTGGTGGTATCTCATTGTTGTTTTAATTTGCATATTTCCCTGATGACCTATGATGCAGACCATCTTTTCATATGCTTATTTATCATCTACATATCTTTGGTGAGGTTTCTGTTAAGGATTTTTTGACCCCCCTTTCTTAAATATTTATATATTTATTTATTTTTTTTTTTTGGAAAGGGGGAGAAAGGGACAGAGACACAGAAAGAGACCAAGAATTCCAAGCAGCCTCCATGCTATCAACACAGAGTCAAATACGGAGTTCCAACTCATGACCCTTGAGATCATGACCTCATGACCTCATGGATGCTTCACCAACTGAGCCACCCAAGCACCCCTGCCCTCTTTTTGAGTTTTTTGTTATCTCATTGAGTTTTAAGAGTTCTTTGTATATTTTGGATAAAAATTCTTTATCAGATGTGTCTGTTGCAAATAATTTTCTCCTGGTCTGTGGCTTATTTGAATATTTCCTTGACATTGTCTTTCACAGAGCAAAGTTTTTAACTGATTGAAGTCTAGTTCATCAATTATTTCTTTCATGGATCATGTTTTTGGTACTGTGTCTCAAGAGTCATTGCATACCCAAAGTCATCTAGGTTTTCTACTATATTATCCTCTACACATTTTATAGCCTCTGATAAAATCCCAGCAGGTTAGGCATTGAAAATATAGTTTCTCCTGTGGACAAGCCTTGCTAAGAACAGAATTTTATGCATATTTCAAAATGGTTATTTTTTACCTTCTCCTGTCAGAAGTGCAGGAGATAGGCACTATGAGAAACTGGAAGTAAAACTCACAAAAGTGTTGGGGCATCCTTCCAATGAGTTGCGTAAGACTTTTTAACTCTCAGACTTTCTCACACTGAACCTCCAGCAATTAGTCAATTAGTTCAGGTATTTTTACCCAGGCATCCAGTCCCTGGGAGGTTTCTGATTGTGGATATCTGCTCCAATAAGTTGTAATTATCTGTATCTGTCTGTCTGTTTCTCCAATACTGGAGGGCAGCAGTTTTTCCTACTATCTTACTTCTTTGATGGATCTAAAAGAAGCTCTTGGGGTGCCTGGGTGGCTCATTTGGTTAAGCATTCGACTTCAGCTCTGGTCATGATCTTGCAGTTCATGAGTTCGAGCCCCACATTGGGCTCTGTGCTGACAGCTGGAAGCCTGGAGCCTGCTTTGGATTCTGTGTCTCACTCTCTTTCTGCCCCTCCCCCATATTCTCTCTCTCTCTCTCTCTCTCTCTCAAAAATAAACATTAAAAAATCTTTTTCACAGAAGCTGTTGATTTTTTAGTGTCTTCAGGTTTTAATTTGCTTTTCCCTAATAGCTAATAATGTTGAACACGTTTTCATGTGCTAAAACCAGTTTAAATCATGTTAACTTTTAGTAAGCTCAAAATTCTTGGGAAAAAATTTTTATCCAAAATATACAAGGAACTTAATTCCTAACTCAAAAGAATAACTGAATTCTCAAAAAGTTTTACCTAAAGAAACTAGGCGACTGGTATCTTTTCCAGTGAGCACAATGATGTTCACTGAACTTCATTGATCTGTGGAATAGATGACTCAGCGATTGGCAACAGAACTCTAGATAGGAAAGTTTATCACTCTCTTATTTCATGGAAGTAATAGACAGACATTGAAAGGCAAGCCAATGAAAGGTCCCTGAAATCCCCAATAAATTATAGAACTGTATACAGCATTGTGATACAGTTTACTGTTACATGTATCAGGATATTGCCAGTGAAACAGGGGCTTCAACTGCTACAGTTTTTAAAAGCTAAAAATGATTGTATAAGGAGAATGTTTGTCCTACCACAGCCTCGGTCAGCATTGCACATAACTCTCTGTGCATATAAAGCCAGTACGGCAAATGCTGTATCTAATTGCACCAGGCAGTTCAGTTTTCCTGATGTTAATGACCTAGTTCTCATTTTACCTGGAGTTTCCCAAATAGCATCTTAATAGTGAATTTTTAAGTATGTGATGTTGTTTTCTGACACTTGGAAATTATTTAAATATTTTTCTTGTTATTTTAGAATTACTTTTGGCTTTTTCGTGGATATATACTCATTGGCCTGAATTTAACAACTTGAGAGAGATCAAATCCCTTCATAGAGCTCAGGAATTGCAGTCTGATTTACCAGACACGCAAAAGCCAGGCTAACCCAAAACACATGCAGTGTCAAATCAGAAGAGGCAGAAGCAACAAGAGATGCAAGCAGTTGTGACTGTCCCCTCCAACCGTAAGGAGATTTTTAAGGGCTCTGGTAGAGCAATCTGTTGTGTAAACATATTAATCACCCATTTCCCACTGCACACATAGTATCTAATACAGTGGATGCACTTGGCTCTCAAAGTTCTAATTTTGTTTTGTTTTTGAAGGTTTTGAGGATTACATAAGCTTATAAACATGGGTGATAGACTTCAGTAAGAAAACAAACACGTAAGAATAATATAAAATATGGAGACTACTTTGAGTAAGGGCTCTTGTAGAATTCTAATACCCACGGAGGGTATAAATAGAACAATTAACATCATCTAAGACTGAATGAGATGGCAGAAATACTAGTTTCCAAACTAATACCTATTTATTCTTTTCTTCTTTTTTTCTTTCAAATAGTTTATTTTTCTGACTCCCTTATAGATAAGATGACAAATGAGATATAAGCAGAAAGTATTGCATGGCATTTCAGATAAAACATTTTTGCCAGGAAATGAAAATTGTAACAGGATCTCCAGCATTCATCTTGGGCTCATGAGAAGAAATGAAAGAGATATTAGAAATCTTGGCCAGAACATCCAAGAGGTACTGAACTAAGCCAGCAAATGCCTTCCTGGACATCTTATTACTTGTGTGTGATGAGTTGCTTTTGTTTGAATATTTTGTTATTCGTAATGGAACCTAATCCTTGCTGAAACTATTGATGTTTCAAAGGAATCAAACCCCGTTGGCTGAATCTGAGGACAAAGTTTAGCTCTTTCTTATATAAAAGCAATCGATAATAATTTCATACTTACCTTCAGTGGAGAAGAGTATTTCTCACTAATGTGTAAAGATATAATAGAGATGCTACATGCTGACACATACACATTTAGAAATAAGAATAAGGGTGAAGTTAGAACTGAAAAAAACATGGCGGGAGACTCATGAGAGGTCTTGGGAATGATGGACTCACTTGGTGATAGAGATTACACATGGAACTTCTGTTCCAGGAGCCCAAACTAAAATTGTTCATGATTAAATCAACATGACCAAAGTGAAATGAGTATGTTATGTTACTGATAGCGTTTATGAAATAGTCTTATTGATTATTATGATTAACAAATGAGGATATTATCAACGATTTTAAAAAGGGGAGCTCAAAGGTGATTTTTTAAAACCTCCTTGATAACTGGTAACAATTGGAAATTATCTCTGAAATGGCTTTAGTTATGTTAGTTAGGTCTTGTTTTGGTTTTATCTAGTCTGTTGGAAGTGAAAAAAAATGAATTAATTATGTTGAACATTTACCGAAAGAAAAAAGGTAAAACTTTTATTCAATTAGCAGATATAGTGGGAAGAGATAAAGAATATAGTTTGAATTACACAAATATGCACTTCAATCTTCTGGGCCAATATTTTCATTTTTAGACAGTTTTCTTATTAGCCTTTAAAACTCTCAATGCAAGATGAAAATACATTAAACCACAGAATTAATTTCAGAAACAAACAAACAAACAAACAAACAAACAAAAACTGCCATAAAGGGCTCCATAGCCACAGGAGGTAATTTCCTCTGGATAACATTTTCAATGGACTCTTTGTTTTTTGATATAATAAAAAAATGTTAATCTAAACAGGCAACTTTGTCCTTTAACTACTATTATTACTTGTGTAGATGTATGAAGTTCAGGTTAAATTATCAGCAATTAATTCTCTGAGCTAGATACCACATCTATAATGAAATATTTTCTACAACAAGGATTTCACATTTTTTTCCTATTAATTGGGAAATTAAGAAGTAGAGGGAGATGGGGCACCTGGGTGGCTCAGTCAGTTAAGCATCCAACTTTGGCTCAGGTCATCATCTCATGGTTCATGAGTTCAAGCCCCACATCAGGCTCTTTGCTGTCAGCATGGGAGCCTATTTCAGATCCTCTGTCCCCCCATCTCTCTCTGCCCCTCCAGCACATTCTCTCTCCTTCATTTTCTCTCTCTCTCTCTCTCTCTAAAATAAACATTAGAAAAAAAAGTAAGATGAGGGAAGATTATAGTTATAAGTCATTGTTCTCGCTAACAATATTTATCCTATATTGCACATGCACTATGTCCCAGGCATTGTATTAAGAACTATACTTTAAAAAAAATCTAGTACCAACATCCTTAAAAAGGAGTTACTATTATGATCATCCCCAGATGACTAACGAGGCAGGCACCTGAGGCTCAGACAAGCTTGGTATTTTCCCAAAGTCACATGATTAGAAGTGCCAGAGGGGCACTAAGTGCCTAAGTCCCAGCTGTCTGACACCAAACCATGAAATAATCACCACATGATACAGCTTACACTTTAAGGGAATGTGTGTTATAATGGAAAGAAGGTTTAATACTTCCACAAATGGACAGGAAACCTTAAATAAATGAAAAGGAAAACTTATGGCTGGGTGCACAGACTTCCAACGAAAGGATGACTGAACAATTAGTCTGTATTCTGAGGCCATATTGAATGAGGCAGGGCTTTCTGGTTTCATGAAGAAACTCAGTATGTCTCATCATGGATGAAAGATAATGTCTACTTGGCAGAGGAAATAAGTTAATATGTAAGATGTAGGCATTTTTTTATTTCTTAGGAAGTTTTCTCTTAAATAAACTCGTACCTTCCCTCCCTCCCCATCATCTTCCTTCCTATCTTCTGTCCCTCTCTTCCTCAACAGAAGCCATCTTAAAATACAGTGAGACTATAAAACTGAGGTTGTATCTCCTATCCCCCAATAATTCTGGCATCCAAGGATTGATTTAAACAAAAACCAATTCCTAATTATTTTTCTCTTGATCAATATAAATTATTTTTCTACTAACTTTGGCACATTATTTTGTCTGCTCCATAGCCCATAAGTGTATAAGATCACAGTAAGATCTAACTGAACAGTATAGTGAGCACAAGGAGATCTGTCCAGACTTGGAGTTGAAGTTCTAGCCCTGCTTCTGTACTCAGCAGTTATTTAACCTTAGGAAAGTAACTTAATTTCTCTGACTTTCAGTTTTCTTATCTATAAAGTGAAATCCGTGAATTCTACTCCCTCCAGCAGGAAGATTGTGTACTCTCTCTGAGGTGTCACTTAAATTTTCAAGTATCAGTGTGAGAGAAAAATTTCATCACACACGTTTCTCACCTTGGACAGTGTGTCACCATCCCTCCTAATACTACCTCCTGACACAAGCTCTATCTACATATCCAACAGTGCCCTTTCCAAGCCCCTGAGATGACCATTGCCCAACTATCCTGTGTATAAGATCAGCCCCGAGCAAAACCGGCATGTGGTTTGCTGATCAAAGCAGCACTACAACTAGAACTTGTCAGAACTTCAATGGAGTATTTCCACAGCACATTTTCTTCCACAATTGATGCCAATTTGCAGGAGCATGAGAAAGGGGGGCTAAGGATATAAAATCAGGTGTCTTCATGATTCAGTAGTAAGTTTAACTACTTCTCAGGGCTCACAAAGGAGTTATATCACTGAATTCCTATGGGGAAATAAAATCCAACTCACATGATAGAATAGACTTTAATAAAAAAAACATTCACAGGGGCACCTGGGTGGCTCAGTCAGTTGAGCGTCCAACTTCGGCTCAGGTCATTATCTCACTGTTTGTGGGTTCGAGCCCCACATTGGGTTCTGTGCTGACAGCTCAGAGCTTGGAGTCTGCTTCGGATTCTGTGTCTCCCTCTCTCTGGCCTTCCCCCACTCACACTCTGTCTCTGTCTCTCAAAAAAATGAATAATGTTATATACATATAAAATCCACTCACAGAGATGCAGGCAGGACTAAGAAGCCCCAAATGATGTTGGAATCCCCCAGGAACTAGCAACACAGGAAGCCACTATCATGCATAGACCTGAAGGGGCAGGAGAGACATTAGCATTGAGAAGTCCAGTGAGAGAAAGAGCCAGAGAGGGAGGGCCATCTAGTAGGACCTCTAGTGGTAGAGGAGTGCTCCCAATACCAGGAGGAAAAAAAAAAAGCCCAAAGTAGGCAGAATCCAGGAAAAAATGCCCTACCCTTTCTCTTGCTGCCTTATCTTTTGTTGGTGCCTGTCATTGGTCAAGGCCATTTATCAAGGAAACAAGAGTGCTTAGGGGTCATTGTTTTGTAGCCCAAAGTAGAATAGAGAACAGCAGAAAATGAATCTAACTTAGGCAGGGGGCTGGTATCCAAAATATAACCAACATAGGTACTTAGATTTTCCAAGCCAACTTTTAGTATAATTGGACTATTTTTCATTCCTAATGGAGAGCTGAGTATAAAGAAATGACACTATGATTTAGCAGATAGTCTGTATTTCCCTAGTAATTTTTATAGGCAGATAATTTCCTTTTGATTCATTTTCATTTTGATTTTTCATTTTTATTGGCACTTAGCTGCTAATGAGGAATTGCTCCATTTCCCTCTAATTCTTGCTTTGTCTTGATTGATACATCTCCACATTAGGATCCTGTTAACCATGGTGTAGCTATGGCAGCCACTGGCCAAATTAGACACTTCTCTTCACTCTGTTAAAGCTTAGCATATGAAACTGCAGACTGCTCCCTATCCTCACATTTTGCAAAGTTCTACAAGTTAGCAATTCTGATTTTTAGGTTGTTGAAGCAACAGTGAATTTAGCCTAAGAGAACAACTACTTAATATTTAGGGTGGATACTAGTTCTGAATTTCTGTTTGTAGTCTCTGGAGCATTTATAATGCCATGGGGAGAATGATAATTAAAACATGGACATACCCATGTCATTTGTGAGATGCTTGTACCCAGTGAACCACTATATAGACTGTATAGCTCTTATTAAGCATGATATTTTGGATTATTCTACAACATGACATTGAAGTGTTAACAGACTGAGAATAAAACTGAGCCCAGTGTGTGCCAAGTCTGGGCAGTTTATAAACCCAATGGAGCATGCTGTTAACATGCAGCTTGGCAAAGTCACTCATGGTCTGAGCTGCAAGTTGGGCTGTTTTCTATCTCATTGCAGCCCTTAAGATTCTGGGATCAGACCAAACCTGTCAGCTTGATTTAGTGAAACAGAATCCAGCTCTCTCTTCCATGCCTTCAGTTTCTTATGAGAAAACTAACTAAAATTTAAGCTATATATATTTACATATATGTATCAGAATTGTTAAATGAAAAGAATTTTCAGAGCACAGTAGGACTTTAACATCGCCTTTGGGTCATACACTAGACCTGTTTTACCATCTTTCCTTTCCTTTACTCTCTTCTCGTGTAAAATTACTTCTAGAAATGTATTCCAATTCCAGATAACAAATTGAACAACAAAGACAATTGAGAAGTGTAGAAAAATATTTACTTTTTAATTTATAGTTTTTTCTCTTAGTCTTATTTGTATCACTACAGCTAACTGGCTTTTAATATAGTACCACAGAAACACATACAAACATATAAACAAACATACAATAATATGAAACTTTGTGTTCTCCAATTGTAGAGAGGACAGTCAGGATAAATAAGAATTTCTATGTTTACAAGCCAGAAGAAGAGAAATTGAAGAGTTAAAATACCAGGGGGTAAGGGCTATAAAAAACCCCCACATTTCCAAGGAGTTTTGAGGATTAAGTCTGGGGAATCAGAAGTGGCTTCAGAGAGGTAATGCCCTTTGGGATGGGCTTTAAAGGATAAATAGGAGTTC
The DNA here is from genome assembly GCF_016509475.1 of Prionailurus bengalensis. Taxonomy (NCBI): domain Eukaryota; kingdom Metazoa; phylum Chordata; class Mammalia; order Carnivora; family Felidae; genus Prionailurus; species Prionailurus bengalensis. Next base: position 146,758,807 of record NC_057343.1, on the reverse strand, counting down.
ATTTAGTAAACAGGAGAGAAAAGGGATTCCAGACACAGGGAATGTAATCTTCAAGAAATAGTTCTGCTACCTAGAATGTGGCCTTTGCAGAGAGGTTATTATGAGAGATAGGATCAGGGTTCAGTGGAAATCAGATCAACAAGTGTGTTTTGTGCCTGACTGAAGAAGTTGAGACTTATCTGTTAAACAATGTTTAGGTAACTGTGATGTTTTTCAATTATATCTTCATTCGGATTATATAAGCAATTAAGAACCTGCAAAAATTTCAAGTTTCAGAATAGTTGAGGGAAAAGGTGAAAATTCACTTACTACAACCTCCACTGCTTACATCCAGAGTTTTCCAATGCTTATTTTAATATGAATAAGATCACCTTTTGTACTCCCTCTAACATTGTATCTTGAAGATATTTCCATGTGAGCACATAAAGATCAAACATATTCAATTTAATGCCCATATAATTCCATCCAAAATAATTGCTTAGAAAGGAGGTGGCATACTCACATATGCTTTGGAAAGGTAAAATTATGGATGGTGTAGGAGGCAAGGATTCAAGCAAATGCATATTGTTCAGATACCTGGCCTTATCAGTGGTTTTTAAGCTCTCTATATTCTATACCCCTAATGACTGATACTCTTTTTGTAGAACCAAATGCCAGCATAGGGTTCCTGTTGCTAGAAACATACCTGGAGACAATCTGGATTAGCGTCTTTGTTTACCCATGGGCATTGTCTCAGAACCGAAGAGAAGCTGGGTATATCACAAACGATCTCTGGCTAAGAACAGATCATATATTAGGCCATAACACAAGCCTCAAAAAAATTAAGAAGACAGAAATCATACCATACATCTTTTCTGGTCACAGTGATATGAAACCAGCAATAAATCACAAGAATAAAAAACTGGAAAAAGCACAAACACATGGAGATTGAACATGACACTAAATAACCAATGGTTCAATGTAGCAATCAAAAAAAGAAATAAAAAAAATACATGGAGACAAATGAAAATGAAAACACAATGATCTAAAGTCTTTGGGACATAGTGAAAGCAGTTCTCAGAGGGAAGGAGACAGTAATACAGGCCTACCTCAAAATACAAGAAAATGATCAAATAAACAATATAAACTTTACACCTAAAGGAACTAGAAAATGAAAACAAAAAAAAAAACCCGAAAAACAAAGCCCAAGGTTAGTAGAAGAAAGGAGGTAATAAATATCAGAGAAGAAATAAATGACAGAGAGATTTATGAAACCAAAACCTGGTTCTTTAAAATGATAGGCAAAATTGGCAAACTTTTAGCTAGGTTCATCAAGAAAAAGAGGATCCAAATAAATAAAATCAGAAATGAGAGAGAAGAAGGAAAAACTGACAATATAGAAATACAAATGATTACAAGAGAATACTACAGAAAATTATATGCCAACAAACTGGAAAACTTAGAAGAAATGGATAAATTCCTAGAAACATATAATCTTCCAAAACTGAACTGGAAAAAACAGAAAATCTGAACAGCCTAAATATAAGTAACGAATTTGAATTGGCAATCAAAAAAACTACCAAAAAATAAAAGTCCAGGACCAGATGGAGTCACAGGCAAATTTCACCAAACATTTAAACAAGGGTTAATATGTATCCTCAGCAAACTACTCCAAAAATAGAAGTCGAAGGCAAACTTCCAAATGCATTTATGAGATCAGCATTATCCTGATACCCAAACTAGACAGACACCGCAAAAAAAAAAAAACAAACAAAAAAACAAAAAACAAAAAACAAAAAAACCCTACAGGCCAACATCTCTGATGAACACAGATGCAAAAATTCTCAACAATATAGTAGCAATCTGCTTGCACCAATACATCCACCATGATCAGAAAGGATTTATTCCAGGGATACAGAATAGTTCAAAATTCACAAACCAATCAATGTAATATACCATATCAACAAACAAAGGATAAAAATCTTATGATCATCTCAATAAATGTAGTAAAAGCATTTGACAAGATTCATGATAAACATCCATTCATGATAAAAAAAAAACCTCTCAACAAAGTAGAGTTAGAGGGAATATATCTCAATATAATAAAGGCCATATATAAAAAACCCATAGTTAACACCACACTCAATCATGAAAACTGACAGCTTTCCCTCTAAGCTCAGGAACAAGACAAGGATGTCTACTCTTGCCACTTTTATTCAATGTAGTACAGGAAGTCCTAGCCACAACAGTCAGACAAGAAAAAGAAAGGGGACGTTCATATTGGTAAAGAAGTAAACAGTCACTATTTGCAGATGCCATAATACTATACATAGACAATCCTAAAGACTCCACCACAAAACTACTTTAAGTAATAAACAAATTCAGTAAAGTGGCAGGATACAAAATTAATATTTAGAAATTGTTAGTGTTCTGTACACTAATAACAAAGTAGCAGAAAGTGAAATTTAAAAACAACACCATTTACTATTGCACCAAAACCAAAACCAAACAAAACAAAAAACATAGAAATAAACTTAACCCAAGAATGAAAGACCTGTACTCCAAAAACTACAAAACACTGATGAGAGAAATTAAAGAGGACACAAATAAGTGGAAAAATATTTCACGCTCCTAGACTGGAAGAATTAATATTGTTAAAATGTCCAAAACAACCTACAGAATCAATGCAATTCTTATCAAAATATCAACAGCATTTTCCACAAAACTAGAACCAGTAATACTAAAATTTGTATGGAACCACAAAACACCCTGAAGAGCCAAACAAATCCTGAACAAGAAAGAAGGGCAAAGCTGGAAGTATCACAGTCCCAGATTTCAAGATACCTTACAAAGTTGTAGTAATCAAAACAGTATGGGACTGGCTGGCACAAAAAGAAACACATTGATCAATGAAACAAAAGAGAGACCTCAAATAAACCCATAATTATCTGGTCAATTAATCTATGACAAAGGAGGCAAGACTATACAATGTGGAAAAGACAGTCTTTTTAAAAAATGGTACTGGGACAACTGTGCACCTACACATAAAAGAATAAAACTGGACCACTATCTTATACCACACACAAAAATAAAGTCAAAATGGATTAAAGACCTAAATATGAGAACTGAAATCACAAAAATTCTAGAAGAGATATAGGCAGTAATTTTTCTGATATCAGTCATAGCATCATTTTTCTAGATATGTCTCCTAAGGCAAGGGAAAGAAGCAAAAGTAAACTATTGGAACTACATCAAAATAAAAACTTTTGTACAGCACAGGAAATAATCACAAAACACAAAGACAACCTACTGAATATGAGAAGACATTTGCAAACAATATAGCCAATAAAGAGGTTAATAATCCAAAATATTTAAAGGACTTAGATAACTCAACACCAAGAAAATAAACAATCCAGTTAAAAAAATGGGTTAAGGACCTGAATAGACATATTTTCAAAGAAGATATACAGATGGCCAACGGACACATGTAAAGATGCTCAACAACGCTAATCATCAGGGAAATGCAAATCAAAACCACAAATGGACATCTTACACCAGCAAGAATGACTAAAATCCAAATGACAAGAAATAACCAGTGTCAGCAAGGACGTGAGAAAAAGAAACCCTCATTCGCTGTTGGTGGAACATAAATTGGTACAGCCACTGTGGGAAAGAGTGTGGAGGTTTCTCAAAAAATTAAAAATAAAAATGTGATATGATCCAATAATTCCACTATTAGATATTTACCCAAAGAAAATGAAAATACTAATTCAAAAAGATACATGTACTTCTATTGCATTATTTATAATAGCCAAGATATGGAAGCAACCTAAGTGTCTATCAATAAATGAATGGATAAAGAACATGTGATATATATACATAATGGGATATCATACGGCCATAAAGAGGATGAGGAGAGTGCCATTTGGGAGACGGATGAACCTAAAGGTTATTATGCTAAGTGAAATGAATCAGAAAGAAAGACAAATGCCATATTATGATTCCATTCATAAGTGGAATCTAAAAAAGAAAAAAGAATACACAAACAAAAAGCAGAATCAGACCTACAAAAACAGAGAACAAACTGATGGTTTGCCAGAGGGGAGTGGGATGGAGGGCTGAGCAAAATGGCTGAAGGAGAAAGGAAGTTATCAGCTTCCAGTTATGATGGAATGAATAAATCATGGGAATAAAAGGCACAGAGTAAGGAATACAGTCAGTGATATTGTAATAGCAATGTAATGGGACAGATGGTAGTTACACTTGTGAGCATAGCATAATGCACAAACTTGTCAAATCGCTAAGTTGTAAACCTGAAACTAATGTAACATTGTGTTTCAACTCTACTTAATAAAATAAAAATAAAAAGAATATTCTCTGGCTGGACTTACTGTAAATAATGAAGTATAAATAAGCATTAGAAGTAAGTATGGAGAAAAGAAATCCATTATAGTTCCAATATAAGAGACAATATTTAGATTAATGGTATAATATTATTTTGAGAGTGAGATTAGATCTCATTTTTCCTCATCATGACTTATTATAGAAATTTCTTTGAGACTATTTTTTAGCAACAGCTGAACTGAAAAATTAAGAGATTAAGAAAGTGGACATGAAATGAGAGACTTTGTTCTTATAAGGATATGCCTTCCAATGCTCCACCATACCATATCACATACCATAGACTAGCAGCAGCCTGGGAGGAACTGAATTCTACCAAGTAAATGAGCTTGGAAGCAGATCTTTCATAGTTGAATCTTTCTTTCTTCTTTCTTTCTCTCTCTCTCTCTCTTTCTCTCTCTCTCTCTCTCTCTCTCTCTCTCTCTCTCTCTCTCTTTCTAGGTAGGCTTCATGCCTAGCACTGAGTCCAATGTGGGGCTTGAACTGACAACCCTGAGATCAAGATCTGAGAGCTCAGATCAAGAGTCAGATGCCTAACCAAATGAGGCACCTGGGTACCTCCCAAGTTGAGCCTTTAGATGACCATATCTTAGACCTTGACTGCAGCCTGTGAGAGAAGCAGAAGAGTGAGCTAAACCCTACCTGTTTCCTGATCTACACACATGGCAATAATAAATACTGTTGTTTCAAGTCATTAAGTTTTGGAGTAACTTGTAACAAACAATATATAACTCTAATACATCCTTCTATTTCCTGCACAATATTCTCATAGTACATTGTCATTCCAGCTATTGCTATGGCAACCAGCTTTTCACAGGTGTGAACTGATAGCAGCTTACCTTAGCTGTACTGTTTGTTTCTTACTTTGTGCCTTGAATCTTCTGACACTACTGTGTAAGGTGTAAGACTCCTGTTGAGAAGTTATTCAGAATTTCGCATAAGCAAATCTGTATAGGGAAGGAAAAAATAATTTTTCCTCTACCTTTCTAGGTTCTGTGGCTGAGACTCCCTTGTAGTAAAAGACAGATTAACAGGAGAAAAGATAATTGTAATTATGTACACCCCACAAAGATATGAGATTCTAAAAGTGGCCAGATGATTGAGGCTTATATACCACCTTAAGCTAAGGAAAGGGATAAGTCTGGTGCTTCAGGTGGGGGAAGCGAAAAGAGGAAATATTTGGTAAACAAAGGTTGCCCAGCCATGCAGATAAGTCTCTCAGGCAAAAAAGTTATCTCTGGTAATAGCTCTTTTCCAGGGATATGCCCCCCTTTCTCATGTAAATTTCTCTTACAAAATGGTAATTACTACTCCTATTTTCAGAGTTTCTCTTCTGTGTGCAGTTTCTCAAAGTAATCACTTCATATTCCTTACGCCAAAGAGGCATATTTTGGGTGGTAAATTCTGCTACCCTTCTCTTGGAAGTGCAAGGAAGTTAGTCCTTGTGGGGTACTTGTTGATCAGTGAAGGACAGACAAGAGCCAGTAGAAATATCTTTCCTCTATGGACACTGCTAATAGTCTACACAGATCCTCAGAAGGCCCCGATATGATCAAGCACCAGTTGCTTGCAATAACGACCAACTCAGTTATGCATCCTTCTTTGCTTGCCCTCCAACCTGTTAATGTCTCTCCAGAGAAAATTTATTTTGCACAATAAACTCGCTGCACTCAAGCCCTTATCCCGGGCTCTGCTTTTGGTTGGGGACTTGGAACCCAAGCTAAGGTACTTTGTCTCCTTTTATCATGGTGTTACCAGGTCAAGGAATTACTAAGATATTTATGTTCTATGTTTCTTATATATTGAAGCAAATTTCTAGCATATTCCAGTAAATACGTACTCTTTCTTTGGGCTACTATTACACATTGTCTCTTACCTCTTATTCATACCATTTCTCACATCACAGACACAAAACCTGTTTAGCCAAATATTCTCTCTGACAGACATGGCCGTAATAGCATGTATACTCAGTCCCAGTTCAAATACACTGTACACTTGGATCAAGATATATTCGTCTGACTTGAAATGTTTGCAGTGCATCAGCCTATCATGTACACTGAAACTCCCAGGAACTACTTTTTTAAAGCTAATTTCACAGTATGGATTTGGATCCCAGTTAATTCTTCTGTCATTTTTACAGAAATGTGAGTAAAAGAACCCCTCTGATTACTATTAGAATCAGATACCAGCACACACTGCAACTAAACTCCAAGATCTCCAGCCCATTCATTTCAGATAACATCCCAAACAACACTGGTTTCTACAGAGCTTGTATAATGTCTGACAGCTTTCTGCAGAAAGAAAGTCAAATCCTAGATCCTAACCCCATGGTCTTTGCCCCAGAATCCAGATAATATTTTTTTGCAAAAGCTGTCTGTGTCTGTGTGTGTGAGAGAGAGCATTTTACAAATGCCCTTTCAAGAAATTCCACAGATCTATTCTTTAAGAGGAAAAACGTAGTGTCTCCTTCATCATTTCCTAATTTAGAAAGAAAATTAGTTTTCATTTAACATCATTGGCAAAATTTCTAAGAATGATAAAAGAGATTCCTAAATAAAATGCATTTATTTTTGGATTACATAGCACTCTCTTTCCCTTCCTGATCTCCTGCTGAGATAAAACTTCTAATTCTCTCTCTCAACTCTGGAAGATAACTCTTTTGGGATAACTCTTTTATCCCCAAAACCCAATTGATTGGCTCTCAACTCTACTTGGTTTTTATCCCAAGACTAATGAGGGATGAAAGCAAAAGGGAGAACTGGGGAGATTTTCCAAAGTAGCCTAAAGAGGCTATTGAAATTACCTCTGAGCCTTTCAGGGCAACTTGGGGCCTTCTAAAGAATCTAAGTATAAATAAGCAATTTTCACATAGCAACAACCTTGCTGTGGAAACTAAATGAGTTACACAACAGCTTGTGGTCATGTATAAATTTGTTCTTCTCTTATCTTTGTCCTTTGTCTAAAACAGCCAACTCTTTCTTAAAGGGCCAGACACTAAATATGGCTTAGAGGCCACAAAGTCTCAGTCACAACTGCTCAACTCTCCCCTTGTAGAGTGAAAATAGCCAAAGACAATACATAAATAAATGAGCATGGCTGTGTTCTAATAAAACTTTATTATAAAAACATGGCCAGCGTGCCAGCTATATTTTTTCCAACCCATAGTCTAGGAAAGGAAATTTAAAGAACTATGGAGTGAGGTTATATCTTTCTGTTTCTATGACATCTTCTTGTCCCATTTCACCACTATATTTTAGCTTATTAAAATATATGGAAAGAGGAGAGATATCTTTTGGTACATATGGAAATTGGAACATAATTTTGAAAAACTTCCAGAACAGGAAATACAACTGAAAATAATAAAGGTCTGTCTACACTGATGGATGATCCAAGTTCAGCTTTACAGTATGTCTGCTGTACTTTGAAAGTGCAAGAAAAATGCTATTCTGTGTAATGGATAGTTGTGTCAAATGCAGAAATAAATAAAAATGCAAATAGGTCGTTGACTCATGCAGATAATGGCTAAATAAGGCTATTTCTAAAATAAGTCTCTCCTTGACCAAAATGTCCCCATCTCACAGTAATCACTGTGCTATCATATATTCCATAATACAGAGCACAATTCAGTATGTCTGACATGACATTAATAAGCTGAAGTAACATTCAAAAATTCCTCCCTCTCTGCCTTATCCAAAATTTTGTGTAAGATCTTTACAATGTACGAGAACCTCAAAAATCATAAGTGAAAAGTGTATACAAAGTTTCTCAGGAATGTTATACGAATTTTTCTCAGGAGAGTATCCATAACTATCAACAACTTCTCACAGAACTCCGTGATCCCCAAGTAAGAAAAATCACATTGTTTATGAATAAATGAAAAAAAAAAGAAACTATTCACTAAACCTAAATTTTAGTCCAGTTTATAGGGTATGACTGGAAGGACAGCAAGGAGGTAAAAAAATAAAATAAAATCCAAGTAAATAATGTCCTCTCCAATGAAACCTCAAATGTCACCATTACTTGATTCCTTTGTGTTCAGGATTACATTTTGCTTCAGCTCCATTTTTAAAACATCTTTTGTTTTAAAATGTTCTTTATATTTGGAACTCGCTTGTGATAGATCATACACACACACACACACACACATACACACACACACACACACGATGGAATTTCTACCTCTGCACCATGAATCAGGGAGGCCAAAGTAGGGTTGCTACCTTTAGCAAACAAAAGTATCGAACACCCATTAAAACTTAAATTTTATATGAGATATACTAAAAAATTACTGTTTATCTGAAATTCCAATTTCACAAGATGTCTTGTATTTTATCTGGCAAAGGTGGAGGGAATGTCACTCCCAACTTTCCAATGAAAAAAAGCTGAAGTAGCTTCAGATACATGACGGTTGAACTGAAGTTGTGGAACAAATAACTGGCTCAGAATTTGAGGGGAAACAGGCACCTACTGGGAGAGAGGAGATGGAAGCATTCACTTACCTGGGTTAAAAGCAACAAAAGTGAGATTCAGCCAGAATAAGTGGTGAATTGGTGAAGGCCAAAGCAGGTCAGGGAAGACAGAATGAAGTCCTCCTTCTCTGCCTTATCCAAAATTTTGTGTAAGATCTTTCCAAGGTAAGAGAACCTTAGAGACACAGAAATTGGGAACCTGCACACCTTCAGCTCCCTTTCCTCTACAAAAACCACCAGATGCTCTCACCCACACAAAAGACAAGGTCTTAAGAACTATCAGTGTTGATGCAAACCTGGTGAGGGGATAGCAGTCATGTGGGGGAAGCACCACACCTCATCTGTTTCCCTCATCTCCCCTACTGAACAAAAGCCTTAATCTTTGGGGAAAGTGGCAGGAGTGACAATGACACCATCCTTAGGGCACAAGTGAAAACTCTGTGAAGCTGGAGGAGGAAAATAGAAAAATAAGAAAGCTTCATCCTGTGTTAGGGGCATGAATACACACTGGGCCCAAAATTACAGCCAGGGAAACAAGTGGAGAATTCAGAAAGCCATACTCCCAAGATCCTACATAAGACTGAGATTTAATCATAACAGTAGAGACTATTCCATTCCACTGTCCTCTATAACTAAGAAAAATGTTCCAACAAGTAACAAGAATACTGTGGAGAAAGGGACAACAGAGGAGCAAGAATGGACAAAAAAGAAACTCTTTGAAGCAAAGTAGAAAGAGAAGACCAAATAGACATTGTTCTCCAAACAAACTCCCATCTTAAACACCAGGATCCCCTAAGAAATATGAAGCCCTAGAAAGACAAATAAAGAAACTGATCCCATTCACAATTGCACCAAGAAGCATAAAATACCTAGGAATAAATCTAACCAAAGATGTAAAGGATCTGTATGCTGAAAACTATAGAAAGCTTATGAAGGAAATTGAAGAAGATTTAAAGAAATGGAAAGACATTCCCTGCTCATGGATTGGAAGAATAAATATTGTCAAAATGTCAATACTACCCAAAGCTATCTACACATTCAATGCAATCCCAATCAAAATTGCACCAGCATTCTTCTCGAAACTAGAACAAGCAATCCTAAAATTCATATGGAACCACAAAAGGCCCCGAATAGCCAAAGGAATTTTGAAGAAGAAGACCAAAGCAGGAGGCATCACAATCCCAGACTTTAGCCTCTACTACAAAGCTGTCATCATCAAGACAGCATGGTATTGGCACCAAAACAGACACATAGACCAATGGAATAGAATAGAAACCCCAGAACTAGACCCACAAACGTATGGCCAACTCATCTTTGACAAAGCAGGAAAGAACATCCAATGGAAAAAAGACAGCCTCTTTAACAAATGGTGCTGGGAGAACTGGACAGCAACATGCAGAAGGTTGAAACTAGACCACTTTCTGACACCATTCACAAAAATAAACTCAAAATGGATAAAGGACCTAAATGGGAGACAGGAAACCATCAAAACCTTAGAGGAGAAAGCAGGAAAAGACCTCTCTGACCTCAGCCGTAGCAATCTCTTACTCGACACATCCCCAAAGGCAAGGGAATTAAAAGCAAAAGTGAATTACTGGGACCTTATGAAGATAAAAAGCTTCTGCACAGCCAAGGAAACAACCAACAAAACTAAAAGGCAACCAACGGAATGGGAAAAGATATTCGCAAATGACATATCGGACAAAGGGCTAGTATCCAAAATCTATAAAGAGTTCACCAAACTCCACACCCCAAAAACAAATAACCCAGTGAAGAAATGGGCAGAAAACATGAATAGACACTTCTCTAAAGAAGACATCCGGATGGCCAACAGGCACATGAAAAGATGTTCAGCGTCACTCCTTATCAGGGAAATACAAATCAAAACCACACTCAGGTATCACCTCACGCCAGTCAGAGTGGCCAAAATGAACAAATCAGGAGACTATAGATGCTGGAGAGGATGTAGAGAAACGGGAACCCTCTTGCACTGTTGGTGGGAATGCAAATTGGTGCAGCCGCTCTGGAAAGCAGTGTGGAGGTTCCTCAGAAAATTAAAAATAGACCTACCCTATGACCCAGCAATAGCACTGCTAGGAATTTATCCAAGGGATACAGGAGCACTGATGCATAGGGCCACTTGTACCCCAATGTTCATAGCAGCACTCTCAACAATAGCCAAATTATGGAAAGAGCCGAAATGTCCATCAACTGATGAATGGATAAAGAAATTGTGGTTTATATACACAATGGAATATTACGTGGCAATGAGAAAGAATGAAATATGGCCTTTTGTAGCAACGTGGACGGAAATGGAGAGTGTGATGCTAAGTGAAATAAGCCATACAGAGAAAGACAGATACCATATGGTTTCACTCTTATGTGGATCCTGAGAAACTTAACAGGAACCCATGGGGGAGGGGAAGAAAAAAAAAAAGGTTAGAATGGGAGAGAGCCAAAGCATAAGAGACTGTTAAAAACTGAGAACAAACTGAGGGTTGATGGGGGGTGGGAGGGAGGAGAGGGTGGGTGATGGGTATTGAGGAGGGCACCTTTTGGGATGAGCACTGGGTGTTGTATGGAAACCAATTTGTCAATAAATTTCATTAAAAAAAAAAAGAAATATGAAGCCCTTGGAACATTGAGGGTAACCATAGGTTACACACACATAGGAAGGTGTGTCCACTTCCAGGCATTAAAAACTATTTACTGCAGTCTCTTCTATCATACATAAGGCATCCAGCTTTCACAAAATATTATGAGGTACGTGAAAACGAAAGAAAGACAGACAAAGAAGAGCAATCATTAGAACCAGACTTAGTTATGACACAGATATGGAACTATCTGACAGGAGATTGTAAAATAACAGTGAAAGACTACAAACGAAAAAGTAGGCAACATGCAAGATCAGGTGAAGAGTCTGATCAGGGAAATATGAATCGAATGCAAATGCTGAAAGTGAAAAAGCACAGTAACAAAGCCAGGAGATGGCACTGCCAAGCTCAAGGAACTCTACCACTGAAATTATCAGTGAACCTGGAGATAAGGCAATAGAAATTACCTAACCTGAAACATAGAGGGGGGAAAAAAAGGGTGGGCGTGGCGAAAACTAAACAAATACCTGTGGGACAATGTCAAACATTTATAACTTACACATCATAGGAATCCCAACAAGAGAACAGAGAGAGAGAATAATGTAGAAGAAATACTGGAAGAAAAAATGGCCAAGAAGTCCCCCAAATTAATACCAGATGCCAGAATGTTCAGAGGAAAGTAAGCAGGATAAATACTAACACACACACACACACACACACACACACACACACACACACACACACTGAGACAGACACATACGTCTTCAAATGCTGTATTCAAACTACTGAAAACAAAAAAAAAACACAATTTTGAAACAACCAGCAGAAAAACAAATATTACATACAGCAGAAGAAAGTTTAAGTATTACAACAGATTTCTTATCAGAAGCCATATAAACCAGAAGATGATGAGAGAGATCTTCAATGGGCTTGTGTGGAGGTGTGGGGAAGCCATCAACCCAGAATTCTACAGTCTATGAAAATAACTTTCAAAACTGAAAATGAAAAAAGGAAGTTTTTCTCGAATAAATAAAAATGAACAGAATTCACTGCCCACAAATCTATTCGAAAAGAAATCTTAAAAGAATTTCATCAGGCAGAAGGATATCAGACTGAAACTTGGATATGAAAAAGCAAATAAAGAGCACTAAAGACTGGGAGAAAATATCTGCAGGCCATCCATCTGATAATTAACTTCTATGAAGAATTCTCAAAACCCAACAATAAGAAAACACACAACCCAATTTTTAAAATGAACACATTTCTCAACAGGTTTCTCACCAAAGCAGACATAAGGATGGTAAATAAGCAGATGAGAGGATGCACAACATCAGGAGTCATTACAGAAACATAAATTCAAACCACAATAAGATACCAATACAGACACTGGTTAACATGAGGGGAAGTGGGGTTAGGGGAAAACCGACTCAATGGCTATCTTTGCAAATCTTCTGTAAGTATTACATGATTTCAAAATAAAAAGTGACCCAAAAAAGGCATGGGATGATTTTCCATTCTTGACACTCCAGTAGCAAAGGATAGTGGTTACTAGTAGGGAGGGCAGCAGAAGAAAGAGAACATTTTTAGGAGTGCTAAAGACAAACTTTGGCCAGGGAAGACCCTGGTCACAGGTCCACCAGTCAGCTCTTCTTATGTGGCCCTTGAAGGAAATCTGAATATGTCACCCTAAAATATCCCTCTTTGACATAAAAATTATTTCAAATGATAGGCAAGTAAGAGGCAACAAATGCAGGAAAAAGCTACCTCACTTCTGCTTAAAGGCAGGATGTAAATTCTTTGAATGGAGAAAGACTCTTATCAGCCCAGAGATGCCTCCAGGTGAATCTGCAAACACACTTTACTTCATTAGTTTCCTCCCATATATTTACCTTCCCCGGTTTGCTGCCCTTGGAAAAGCCAAAAACTGTTTCTTTTGATCTGTCATTTCTCTACTAACATTGTTCTTTATTGAAAATGCTATATAAATATAAGCCAGAATTCAAAGTTGCTAGTTTTAGTTACTTTTGGTTTAGGTTTCTCCCACGTGATGTGCACTTCATGCATTAATAAACTGTTTTTTTCTCCTATTAATCTTTTTGTTAAATACTCTCAGCTGAAAAGCAAAAGCCTCTCCTCTCCTACACCCTCATAGATTCAAAGATATTCTGGTGGCTCTAGCTGACAGCACAAGTATATTCATGGTAATCACAAACCTGCAAGCTTTGGCAACCACATATGGTCAAATCTGAAGTGATGAGTTTTCCTTCGTTATTTTCTGCAATGTACCCCACATTAGGAAGGAAGTATGATAGAATGGAGAAGAAGATAAGGAGTTTCTCAAGGAGAGAACTATCTGGTAAATTTAAGTGACCTCATTGTTGAGTTTGGGTTTATTACAGTGCCCAATGATGAAACAAATTTAAATTAAAAAGTGGTCTATTTTGGTGATGATTGTGCCTGTCTTAATGACTACTTACACTTGCAGTTATGAGCAATTTTCCCTTTCATTTAAGACAATTCTAAGACCCCATGAGGCAGAAGTTGATTTGGGGGCTTCATGCAGATCTGGCATCACTGATTGGGCCTTGGTAAACTCACCTCCTAGACACTTTTATTCATCAGTGATAAGAGTTTAAAAAAATTTTTTTAATGTTTGTTTATTTTTGAGAGAGAGAGAGAGACAGAGCGTGAGTTGGGGAGGGGCAGAAAGAGAGGGAGACACAATATCTGACAGAGGCTCCAGGCTCTGAGCTGTCACCACAGAAGCCAACATAGGGCTCGAACTCACGAGCTGTGAGATCATGACCCAAGCCCAAGTCGAACGCTCAACCGACTGAGCCATCCAGGTGCCCCAGTCTTAAGAGTTTTTTTTTTTTTAACAAAAATTAAAAATGTTGAAGAATAGCTCTGGATTCAGACTTTAATGTTCAAAATCCTTTTCAGGTGTGCTCACATATAACCACATAACATCTGGTGGATTTCTCAGAAAACGTTGGCCTACACAGTCTTTGAATTCAGCTCATGATTCTATCAATTAAACTTAAAATAACCAAAAATATGACTTATAATTTCCTCCACTCAGCTCCACACATGACCACCTTTTAGGAAAGCCAAATACAACCTTATTTTTGGCTTATGAACCATACATCAAAAACCACATTTCTGCATATGTATAAAATAGAGACCTATGTAAAGAACTTCTAGCAAGTGCTCCAAATAATACTTCCCCACATGGATTAAACATGTAGAAAATCATTCTTTCCTTGGTTGAATTAGTTAGGCATTTTTTTTTGAGACACAATTGGCTATATTTCACTCCTCTCTGTATTAGTTACTTTTGCTCCGAAAATGAAAATTATGCCCTGAGAACGATTTCTCCTTTCATCACTCATTTTTTTCTGCACTTAAGAAACACAGGAACAATCTCAATCACAAAGCTCCCAGAGGTGTTCCTTATCCTTCTCATCCTACTTAATTGGCTTAAAATGGATGTTACAGTACTCCACCAGCATGCCACTTTTAACTGCAACCACTCCAGCGACTTTCCCACTCCAGACAGAAAGACTGTCCTGGGGAAGACATCCTCTAACCACAGGCTCCTGTGCCCATGCCTTACTGGGAGCATGAAGAACATCTTGCACATCAGGTCAGTTTCCTCTTCTGAACCCCAAATCCCCTCTCAATCGTCTTTCCCATGAGAAGCATGCTTTCACAGGGAGATGCTGCCTTTGGGTATGTCATTTTGTGTGAAGTAGACAGTTTCACTGAAATGAAACAGAAAGAGTAGCCAACATCAAGGGCAGGGACCATAACTACTTATTTTACTGTGTGGTGTTTGTCTGTTTATGTCCCTGTTTCTCCCTTTGTATTATGAGGATCTTGAGGGCAGGAACAATGTCTTGGTGTCACTATATTTGACCCAGAATAAATACCCAATACATTACTTACCTAATTAATCATAGTACTCTTTAATCTTGCCACTGACAGCAATAAACATACATGTATATAAACAGAAAGAAAGAGGAAGGAAGGAAGGAAGGAAGGAAGGAAGGAAGGAAGGAAGGAAGGAAGGAAGGAGGGAAGGAAGGAAGGAAAGAGGGAAGGAAGGAAAGAAACCAAACAGACAAAAAGCCCAAAGACAAACTAATTGCAGTTTATCTATCTATACTGGGGATTAAGAATAATGAACATTTTGGTCCTCTGGGAAATTTTTCATTTAGATACATGAGATATATTATGTACACACGAGCTTCTAAAATCTAGCAATGGAAAAGAAGCACGAAAAACCAAAGACTGAGGAAGTTCTAACTGCTTCTTGTAAGCAAGACAATGTTTTAATCGTTATGTACCCTATAATAGATGGTTTGGCCAATTCTCTTTTTCAGCCTGCATTTTGGGCATGATGAGCTTTGCTTTAACCTTGAAATAAGGCAGACTCATCAGTTTTTAATAAGTAATTATGCACATAAACTTGAGCATCCCTGGTCTTTGAAAAAGAGAAATGAATTCTCAAGCAGAGTTGAACCATAATTTGGTTTTGTGATGAGGAGTAAGAAAAACAACCTGAATGCTGAAGATCCCCACCCATAAATGAAAGTCATTAGCTGTATCTGGAAACCTACTATCCACCTACCAAAAACCTAGTGAACAACTCAATACCTCCATGATGTGTGCAGTTCTTTAAACAAACAGCCTATCATCCTGGAGAGTACATTTTCACTTGGCTTCTTTAACAGACAGTCAGAGAAGAAAAAATAATATGAAGAACTCCACAGCTCTTCTACATGAGGCAAGGGTTTTCCATCTATACTGTAGTGTTTGGCCCCCAAATCACTTTTTACACTCCACAGTGCGTGTCTGCATAGCAAGGAAGGAAAGGGAGTTGGAACGACATGAGGCCACATGAGAAATGGAATTGCTTCTCTTGGCATCAGGTGCTAGTCAATCTAAGAAACTACTCCCTGGGACACACCAACAGTTCTTTATTGACTTCAAGCAATCTTACTGCTGGAACAGCCAAAGGCGCAATGGATGTTCTTAACATCTTGACACCAAGGGCCCAGCCCTAGAGCTGCCAACAGGAGCTGCCTATTGAACTGTTGGGGCACCCTGATTCTCTTTCCCCACAAGAGCCACTGGGGGGACCCTATAATGTAGTCGTTAATAACTTTGAGGTCATAGAGACTTCAGTTTAAATATCAGCTCTACCACTGTCTAATTTATACAGAAGCTTCTCTAAGTCCCAGAATTTTTACCTATAAAAGAGAAATAATAATATTAACTTTGTAGGCTTACTCAGAGGAGGAAGGGATAAAATGAGGTAAAAGAACCGAAGCACAAAGCCAGGATATAGTAAGTGCTCAGTGATACTAGCTAATGTTACAATTCCCTCCTCTTTTCCAAGTGTTCTCCAGATTTCTTTCCCTTCTCCTTTCTGTCCCTTTACATGTCTCCCTGGCCATTGCCTCAGGCTTGCCAGACACATCTAAGAAGAACCACTGTCACTGCACAGGCAGCCTTGCTGCCTGGAGATGCCAGTTCTCTTTCAAGACTATCAGCTTCTCCACCACAGGATGCTTTTGCCAACTTGTAAACACCCCCCAAGCGCATTTGCTTGTTTAAAGGGACCTCTTTTACACTCTTAACTGAAGTTTGCTTTCTACCTGTAGCATTTTCTTAAACAATTTGCTTACAGTGAAGTGCATTGTGCTACCCCCACGGTCACCCAAGTAATAGGATACTGAATAACAGAAAGCCTTAATTTTTTTTTTTGGTTTATGCTGAATTTTTAATTATTTCTTTTTACTTTTTGTTTGGAAATACTTTAATACTTACATAAAAGATCTAAGAATAAAAAGAGTACATAGAACCCTTGCATACCCTATAGCCAAATTCACTTATTGGTAAAATTTTGTACCATTTGCTTTATCATTTATTCTTTTCAGATATAGATATAGATATAGATATAGATATAGATATAGATATATAGATATGAACATATGATGTGTATATATACATCCTATACTCTGAATATTTGTATTTACATAAAATTCATATGTTGAAACCCAAATCCCAAAAGTAAAGGTATGAGGAAGTGGCCCTTTGGGAGGTGATTAGGATTAGTGCACTTAAAAAACGAGCCCAAGAAAACTCCCTGCTATCAGCACAGAGGTCACTTCGGATACTCTTCCCCCCCCACCCCAACTGCCCTTTCTCGGCTTATGCTCTCTCAAAAATAAACATTAAGGGGCACCTGGTGGCTCAGAAGGTTGAGCCTCTGACTTCGGCTCAGGTCATGATCTCGTGGTCTGTGAGTTCGAGCCCCGTGTCAGGCTCTGTGCTGACAGCTCAGAGCCTGAAGCCTGCCACAGATTCTGTGTCTCCCTCTCTCTGCTTCTCCCCTGCTCATGCTCTGTCTCTCTCTCAAAATAATAAACATTTAAAATAATAATAATATTAAATAAACATTAAAAAAATAGGTCTGAGAGAGTTCTCCTGCCCTTTCCACCATGTGAAGTTAGAGTGAGAAGACAGCTCTCCTTGGACACCAAATCTGCTGGTGTCATGACCTTGGACTTCTCAGCCTTCAGAGCTGTGAAAAATACCTTTCTATTGTTTATAAGTCACCCAGCTTATAGTATTTTTGTTATAGTAACCTGAATGAACTAAGACTATATGTGTGTATGTTTGTATTTATATGTGTGTATGTGTATTTATTTATGATGTGTATATATACATTTATGTATAAAAACAGTACAATATTTTTATAATAGCATTTGAATGTAAATTACATACACCATGAATCTTACCTCTAAACACTTTGGTGTATATTTCCTAAGAACAAGGGTATGTTCTTATATAATCATAGTACACTTTAAACTGAACTATAAATATATATTATTGATACAACTTTTATCTAATCTACTATCCTTTTTCCATGTTTCAAAATTGACCTGATCATGTCCTTTATAGCATTCTTTTCCTTCCACGACAGGATCTAGTCTAGCATTGCCTTAGCTGCTCTATCTCTCTAGACTTCTTTAATCTGGAACATTTCCACAGCCCCTAAGCCTTCATTTTGATAGCAGTGCATTCTTATTCTATTACAGGCCTCATAAACTCAGACTATGTATTGGAGAACAAAGTCTCCCCTCCTCAACCTTTCTCCAAACCTAAGACAATTTAATCAGTCATTTCAAACTGTGTCAGACATGTGATTTCAATTATAGATTATACTTTCCTCAATGTCATCTGTTTGAAAGTGAGAGAAATAAAACAAAAAAACTCCTCAATCCTATTCTTTAGTATCCCAGAGATAAAAAATAATGAGCATATTGCATGGAATCTGTGAACTTACTGGACCTCATTAGGAATGGCATCATTTAGCATAGTCCTTGAAAAGTTTAAGGTTTTAGGGAACACTTTTTCTGAAAGTCATTATTTTTCAGAGTCTCTTCAGGAAATTTTTAGAAGAGTGATATCCATGTCCCTTTAAATATACTTCATTTGTGTTATAGCTTTAAAGAAGAAATCTTTACTTATTAAAGAACTGTTATAATAAGTGGCAAAAATCAATTGCCAAAGAAATCAAAGATATTGAAGATCAGTAGTACCATTTTTTTTTTTTAGGTACTAATGAGACAGTCTAAATAACTTATGAATAGCTGCCTTGTTGGTTCTTTCACTGGGGAAAAATCTTCTGGTGACAAATACTAAGCATGTGTTCTCCAACATCCAGCTCTTTCTCTCATTCCCTCTTCCTCCCTCTCCTTAGGTATGCAAAGAAGGTCTGTTTGCACTGAGGCCTTGAAGTTGCAGCCTGGATACCCATCCACCTTGCAACCCAGAGAGTTATGCCACCCTCCTCTCATGATTGCCCTGGAATGCATGCTCTCTGAGTGAGCCACTCTTAATGAAGACCTGCCTAATTATTCTGCATAGAGACTTGGACAAGAGCCTGTGAGAAAGAGCTAATGGCTTATAAATGTGAATATAAACTTAAATGGGCCAGTGAAACACACAACACTTTCTCAGTCCCACCCAGATTGCAAACAGTGATTTAGAGGTTTCTACCAAAAGAAATATTTTGCCATGGCCTAAATTATTTGGCTGTCGTGGCTACACACAAAAGATGAAGAGAGATGCCATCTCTGATGTGTGATACCTGGTTGCATGAATGTATTCTCTCCCTATGGTTTGTGGGTAATAGCCAACACTTATTAAATACTAACCTGTGTCACCTATTATTCTAAGGGCATTTTAAATGGACTAAGTTCTTCAGTACTCAAGACAACCCTATAAAGGTAGGTAATATCATTACCCCCATTCTAAAGATGAGAAAACAGATACAGAGAAGTTGAAAAACTTCCCCAAATTCACGACACAATTAAAGTCTCTAATATTTTATTTTTTTGAGAGCGAGGGAGACAGATTATGGGAGGGGCAGAGGGAGAGGGAGAATCTTTAGCAGGCTCCACACCCAGCGTGTAGAGCCTGAATGAGGCCTTATCCCACAACAGTGAGCTCATGACCTGAGCCAACATGAAGAGTCGGATTCTCAACTGACTGAGCCACCCTGGCATCCCTCTAATCCTTTCCAATGGAAGGTGCTATGGATGGAGTCCTTGTGTCTTCCACCATAATCCATACACTGAAGCCCCAACCAGTAATGTGATGGTATTTGGAGGTGGGGTCTTTGGGAGGTAATTAGGTTCGGATAAGGTCATGAGAGTAGAGCCCACATGATGGAACTGGTGCCCTTATAAGGGGATAAGGGGACCATAGCTCTCTCTGACATGTACATATATAGCAAGAAGGCAGCAGTCTATAAACCTGGAAGAGGACTCTCGCCAAGAACCCAGCCATGCTGGCATCCTGATCTCAGACTTCAAGCTTACAGAACTGTGAGAAATAAATGTTTACTGTTCAAGCCACCCAGTGTATGATACTCTGGTATAGCAGCCCAAACTGACTAAGACAGAAGGTAAACCTCAACACTCATTAGTCTTTCCAGTCAGAGATGGGCACTGAAAGAATGACAGGCTCCAAGAGAACAGGCTCTTAGTAAGAGTCTTGACAAAAATCAGTAATGCCTCCCTCTACATATACTTCATCCTGTTATTTTGAGGCCTTCTGACCAAAAGAAAGATTAGAGGACACTAAGAGTGGGGAAGAGCTTCATTTGAGAGAAGGGGCACTGAAGGCCACAGGGGCAAACTGTCATGCCTATGAGCATTGCTAAGTTTTATTTCTAATCTTTTCTCTGAGTGGACCAGATAGCAAATGGAATCAAAATTACTGAACCTGCAATTCTTTTTGCTTTTTCCTTTAAAATTAGTGCTCTTGCATTCTTAACTAACCCTTTGCTGTTCCCAAAGAATCTCCATTCCTAAATGAACTAAAAGAATAAGAAATATGGCTAAGGAAGCAGAGTAAGAAAACAAAAAATCTTATAATAGAGACCTATATTGTTCTTAAATTAATTTTTTAATTATTGGAATAAGTGGCTTTTGTAATCCCTTGTGGCTTTTCTTTAAATTTTTGAGGTTTGTAATTTATGGGATTGAAGGTTTTTCTAATTATAAAAGTAGCCGTTATGTTTTAACACCTACAAGCATAAGCAATGAACTAAGCTCCGATTGGATTTGAAATGGAGACTTTATACTTATAGCCCAGATATGCTCAAGGGCATTTTTTTTTTTTTTTTTGGTTTTCACAACTTTTTTTCTCAATTCTTAAATGATTCTTTCAATGTCAGATTTCACATAAAAAAACTGAGATTTCTAGTCTCTTATTTAAAAATCCAAACTGTGGGGTGCCTGGGTGGCGCAGTCGGTTAAGCGTCCGACTTCAGCCAGGTCACGATCTCGCGGTCCGTTGAGTTCGAGCCCCGCGTCGGGCTCTGGGCTGATGGCTCAGAGCCTGGAGCCTGTTTCCGATTCTGTGTCTCCCTCTCTCTCTGCCCCTCCCCCGTTCATGCTCTGTCTCTCTCTGTCCCAAAAATAAATAAAAGTTGAAAAAAAAAATTTTAAAATCCAAAATGTGACAATACTAGAAAAACATTATCCTAGGACAACAATCAAGTTAAGCTGACTAATGGATGAGTCTATTAAAAAACTGTTTTGTTCAGTTTAAAGGGCCAGCACTGCTGTGGAGCTGGGTGTGGGAGGTGGGAGAGAAGGGAAAGGAGCACAACAGCAATCAGGCCTGTGTGATCCAATTTACTTGGTCAGTAGACTTTGGGAGGGAATAAAAATAGCAAACCAGGGAATATTTCAAACAAAACTCTAGGACATGCTCTATGTATGGGCAGAGAAAATAAAAGGTAAGGGACACAGATACTAGACATTCAGGGAGAATGTGAAGATTTTTTTCTTTTCCATGCAGATTGCAACCAAGTCAGAACTCCTGTCTATTGGACTAAAAATAGGTTGGAGAGGAATAAATAAATTGATAATTCAACTAGAGCCCTTGACCAGTACCTGACACAGAGTAAGCGTTTAATAAATGTAGACAGTCATCATCATCATCCTCATCTAATAGGAAGAGAAGGAAAAATGAGCAAATTGGACATTCTACCATGTAACTTTATATCAGTAAGTTTAAATATGACCTATGTATTTGGAAATGTTGTCACTTTACATTTAGAAAGCTGACAAATTTTTAGTTTAATTAATACAATCTCCCATGGGTGTTTGGCAACTCAAACAGTATGTTTTGGCTATTTCCACACAATTTAAGCTATTGAACTTACAATCTTTCTCCAGCCCACTAATTCTCCCCATCCACTATCCAGAAAAAAAAAATCACAAAAACCTAATAATCTAGTGAGAAACTTTTCTTCATTTGATGTAAAGTATCCCTTGTAACTCTGCTGTACTGTATAAATGGTGGTTCCCTTCAGTAAATAGTACTTATTAACTGTGGAAACCATATTTACATGCCTTGGTAAACAATGAATTATTCTGAGAACGTGATTTAGTAAATACTGTGGTTTGTGGGATTTCAGTACAAAATTACAACAGCAAATGTAGAAGGAAATCTCTAGAGCTTTTATCTAACTTTCAAGGAAGAGAGAGATTTAAAAGTCCCTTACTATATACTTGATCAAGTTTCAAAAAATGGAAAAACATTTTTAAATGATATTTAAAGAAAGTAAAACTACTTGGCATGACTTAAGGTTTTAAAAGCAGATTTAAACAAAGTAAGAGGAAAACTGAATTAGAGATTCCAGACAGGCAACTGACCACACATTTAATTTCATATTGGTGATTAAAAATAAGAAAATTATTTGTCCAATAGTAATAACACTTATTTTTTAGGCAAAACTTAATTCACAAACATCATTAATTTATATATAACAAAATGGAGCTGTACAGCAATTTAAATGTAACATTTAAAAAGTTTTCTGACATTAACCTCTTTTTTTAAAAAAGCTGAGAAAAAATTTGGAAGACGTTCACTTTCAAACAAGTGAAGATTTCAGCTTGGCCTCCTTAAGCATTATAGATTTTCAGATATGGAGATAGTCTTTAACAGATAAGTAAGTTCTCATCTAAATGCACCACCTTGAAAGTAAATTAAGTGTATTAAATTCACATGTTTATATCCTTTTTCTCTTCTCCAAAGTAATTATGAAATAATGGAAGCAAGTATGGGTTCAGGCATATATGCCTGTGTGAATTTACAAGATCAAAAACTGTATGTGAGAAGAAGATAGTCAGAATCTACACCCCCCTGGGGAAGTTTATCCATAAAAACATCCAAGACACTTCAAAGAGGTCTCTTCTCAGATAATTTCCCTAGCTGTTTAAAAGTTGATAAAGGCCTGTTTTCATCTGAATATGAATTTGTTGTTGCTGTGAAAAGTTGTTATATTTACTTCTATATATTACTATAAGGGCGGGGTGGGGGGAGAAACCTATAATCTGCTGAAAGAACACTATCAGGATATGATTGCTAAATCACTCCCCTCAGCATTTTCCATTTCCCAACACATCATTACATTGAGCAGCATTTTAGGGTAATTGTGAGATACATGTAAAGCCTCTCAGAGTCTCCTTGCTGAAATTAACCCAAAACACTACCTGTGGTCAATCCACTCCACCCATCATCTTCCAACATAATCATGGGTAACTTGCCCCCAGAGCCACAAGGGCAGCTCCTAGACCACAGGCTCCTGGGGATGCATATTCATTGATGACCCTGGAATGACAATGACTTAGGGAGAGGATTTCATCCTGGTTCCTGTTGGAAAGTGCTAGATTTTAAGGGGGCAAGGAGGTGAGAGAGGAAGCATAGCATCCCCCAGATGTGAAGGAAAAATAAACTCCTCAATACTCTGGCCAATTTGTGGACAGAAAAGTCAGGCTTTATTCAAGTTGAACAGCTACCAGAAAAGGGGGCTACCTTCTTCCACAGATGGCACACAGGGCTTTCTTTCCTCTGCTGCACTCACTGAGGGCATCAGATGGGAACAGAGCCGGCTCCCCCAGGCCAAATGTTTTCACCCAAGTCCCACATTGCCAGGAGGTGTGTAAAGCTACACACCTAAACGAGGGTTAGAAAAGAGGAAGGAACTTCCCTAAGTAAGCATGCAAGAGAGGTCTTTTTGTATGTTTGTGACAGGTAACTCTACCTACGGGAGAGTGGCAAGCGTTGTGAAGTTTCCACCAATCCTTCAAAGACATATTAGTCCGTGTCCACAACACTTCTGGCATTTCCAGGACACCTCTTGCACATACCTCATCAGACTGATCACTTCCATGAGACTAATATTCTGTTCACATATGAGCATACAAAAACACATTGCTCTATTTTAACCTAATGGCCACTGCTAAATAATTAGTGATTACCTGACAGCATGATTTCTTGACTTAATGAGTTTAACTGAATTGGAACTCAGCCTCCCTTTTATTCACTGACCATTCATGGTAACCTAAATAAATTCATTGGCAATTTACATCAGGGTCCTTTCGAATGTTCAGAACACTTATGCAAATCTTTTCTAAAGTCTGAGAACATTCTACAATGCAGACCAAATCTCTTCAGACTGAGAACCTCAAAATCGTTTCACAATAATACAAACACTAAGCAGAGGCATATGACCTTCAAATAAGCTACCTGTGCACAGTCTTCAATTAAAATATTATGTGATCTTATTGAAGGAATGTAGAATTCCTGTTGTTAGTAAGATATAATTTCCCACAGCCACAAAAGCCCTTAAATTGTGGTGATAATACTTCGGCTTCCCATGGCAAATTAGGAAAAATGAGTTTCCATACGATTTAGAGCCTTCAGTATGTATGTTTGCCTCTGGCTATTTTCAAGAAGTAGAAAAAAAAATCTATCCTATTCTGACATAATTAGGATACTCTTGTGTGTGAAGATTTTAAACTTTAGACCATCAGAAGTGTCATTATCATACAGTTAAAGGAACAGAAGTGTCCAAGAGGCCACAATATTTATCTTCTCACATTTGATTGGGTAAGAAAGATCAGATTTTCTATTTCTGATCCCAGAGGCTTCAAACAAAGGTCAAATGGCAAATGTGATAAGGAGACAGATCTGATCAAAAGGAAAGTGAGTTGTACACACAAAGTATCTCTGAGAGTGTGTGTGTGTGTTCCGGTATACCTGAAAATAACACTTGGGGTCAACACAGAACAGATACAGTATTTATCCATTCATTGAGCTTTATTGGAGAACTTGCTATGAGCCACTTGCTGCCTGGAGGAATTGCCAGTGAGCTCCTTTGAGCTGAAGGAGTCCCTCAGAAAATATACATGAAGAGGGGAGTCTGGGTGGCTCAGTCAGTTGAGTGTCTGACTCTTGGTTTCGGCTCAGGACACGATCTCACAGCTTCTTCGTGAATTCAAGCCCTGCAAGGAGCTCTGCGCTGGCAGTGTGAAGCTGCTTGAGATTCTCTCTCTCTGCCCCTCCCTCACTTGCACTCTCTGTCTCTCTCAAAATAAATAAACTTAAAAAAAAGAAAAGAAAAAGAAAAGAAAATACACACTAAGGATTTCAATGATGCTTTCTCTTTCTACACTTTCTATGGAAATCTATTCCAAATACCAGTAGACAATTTAATAATTGAAAGTATTTATTTTAAACCCATAAGGATCCATCAAGGATCAATAGTATCAGTCTGAGTAGACACATATGTATGTTGAATAAAGGTATTTCTTCTCTCTCTCTCTCTCTCTCTCTCTCTCTCTCTCTCTCTCTCTCTCCTCCTTTGCTGTTTCATTCTATTTTACATTGATCAACCAACCACATTATAACAAATGTATAATATTTAATAAAAATTCACATGTAATATTTACTTTCACTATTCTTTAGTTTTTATTCAATAAGATTTTCTCTTCTAAAATTTATTATTCTTTTAACTGAGAAAAATCAAAGAACTCAAATTTTCATTTAGCCCTAAAGATATTTTTTGAATGCAGATTGAAAACCAAAATCATGAAAACAAATCCAGATTTCCACTTCAAAATTTTTTTTTACTTAAAACATATTCTTTAATTTTTTTAATGTCTTTATTTTTGAGAGAGAGAGAGAGACAGACAGACAGACAGAGTGCAAGGGTGGGGTGGTGGTAGAGGCAGAGAGAGAGTGAGACACAGAATCTGAAGCAGGCTCCTGGCTCCAAGTTGTCAGCAAAGAGCCCGACTTGGGGCTCAAACCCACAAACCATGAGATCATGGCCTGAGCTGAAGTCGGAAGCTAAATTCACTGAGCCACCCAAGTGCCCCTAGTTAATACATATTCAAAAGTCTCTTTCCATCTCGAAGGGTTCTCCCTAGTCCTGGGTAATATATTGGGGCTTTTTTCAGGCAGTATCTTCATGTTGTACATTTCTATGAAACAAGAAGACTATAAAACTAGACCTTGTTCTAGACCCATTTACCATCTTGTGTCATGACCTGTGAGAGTTTACACTTTTTGGTTAACATCTCAGATCTTAGATCAGCCTCATAGGACATAAGATAGGCGCTATAATTTTAAAATTTCTAGGCAGTGACAGTGGTTAACACGCTGACAGTCTGTCCTTGGAAGGATGAAAATAGAGAATAGCTTGAGTATACAACCTCTTTTCTCAGTTACACTGACAAAACATATGATCTGAAATGTTTCTTAAACTCAGTTTCCTCCCTTGTGAACTCGTCCCTTAAGTTCCACATCAGAGTGCTATAAGATAGTGGTTAAAAAAAATGCCTTGGAAAGAAATCAATGTATCCCAGACTCCTGATTTAGATATTTGTGAAGGGAACTATATTTTTTCATCTTTAATTTCATTTATTAAAGAGTTAATGGGGCGCCTGGGTGGCTCAGTCGGTTGCGTGCCCGACTTCGGCTCAGGTCATGATCTCGCAGTTTGTGAGTTCGAGCCCTGCATCAGGCTCTGTGCTGCCAGGTCTGAACATGGAGCCTGCTTCAGATTCTGTGTCTCTCCATCTCTCAGCCCCTCCCCTGCTCATGCTCTGTGTCTCTCTGTCTCTCAATAACAAATAAACGTTAACAATTTTTTTTTAAAGAGTTAAAAGAGGGGAACCTGGGTGGCTCAGTCAGTTACGCATCTGACTTCGGCTGAGGTCATGATCTCCCAGTTCATGGGTTCTGTTCCACATCAGGCTCGAGACCACTTAGGATCCTCTGTCTCCCTCTCTCTTCTCCTCCCCCTAATAATGCATCCATGCAAATGCTCTCTCTTTCCTCTCAAAAATAAACATTAAAAAAATAATTGAAAGAATATTGAAACAAATAATGGAATATGAAACTAAAATGATAGAGATGAGCAAAAAAATCAATATAAATTATCAAGAAGCAAACACTAATTAAAAAATTCAAATCATACTAAAAGCAATTCATTAAGAGGGAGATAAAAATTTCAAATAAAGTAATGAGTAGGTTCTTAGATTGATAATATAGAGAAGGGTATCATATGAACACATTGGAAAAAAGTATTTATTTATTTACTTTTAAATATTTATTTATTTATTTTGAGAGAGACAGAGACAGCATGAGCAGGGGAGGGGCAGAGAGAGAAGAGAAAGAATCCCAGACAAGCTCTGCACTGTCAGCACAGAGCTCGATGTGGGACTCGAACCCACAAAACTGTGAGGCCATGACCTGAGCCGAAACCAAAAGTTGGACACTTAACCAACTGAGCCACCCAGGCACCCATGGAAAAGTATTTAAATTTGGTGCTGATTTGACTCAAAATTTGATGCCAATATATTTAATATAAAACTCCTAACATGCTACTACAGTAAGGACATTTAAAAAAAACAGGTTAATGTATACACTGCCAATTTAAAGAGTGTCTAAGATTAGCCACTGCACAAGAAGTCTTACAGTATATGAAAGAAATTGGATACAGATTTTCCCAAATTGGATGACAATTCTAAAATTAATATCTTATGACATTAAGAGTAAATTATAAAGCAAACTTTTTGAATCAAATACTCTAGAGGAAAGGTTGAATTTTATTTTTATTCTCCTTATAGTCAGTGATACTACAAATTTGATCATGATCAAAGAGTGATTAAAAGCTATTAAGCCAAGGGACATCTGGGTGGCTCAGTGGATTAGTCCGACTCTTGATTTTGGCTCAGGTCATGATCCCATGGTTCATGGGTTCCAGCCCCATGACGGGCTCTGCACTGGCAGTGTGGAGTCTGCCTAGGATTCTCTCTCTCTCTCTCTCTCTCTCTCTCTCTCTCTCTGCCTCTCCCCAGCCCCCCACCTCTCTCTCTCAACAAAACAAAAAAAACAAAAAACTATTAAGCCAAAAAATTTTTGAGAAAATTAAGTAAATGTGTCAGGCGGTACACTAATGAAAATATATTATTTTTCCAGATTATGTAATGTTTGTTAAACATCAGCTTTTTATAGAAGTTATGCATTTCAATTTCTGTTCTTACTTTAAAATCTTGTATTTTGTGTCTACTTTTGCAATTGGATTTTTCTTTTTCTTAAAAGGAGCCCTTCAAAATACAAGCTGCAGCTTCACACACCTGGATTTTCTCCTACTGGGAGTCAGGAAAGATTTTACTAGGGAAATTATTTCTAAACTGAGACCATAAAGTTATTGTAGGCATTAACTGGGTGAAGGAGAAGAGGTATGGAAGAGTGCCTCAGGCAAGAGGAACAGCAACAGGGGATTTTGGAGGAGAGAGTGCCCATAGCATGTTGGACAAACTGAATGCAGTCCATTATGATAGGGACATGGAGAACATGGAAAAGAAGAACATTAAATGTCGTTGTAACAAATGTGAACATACTACAACATGGATGAATCTCAAAAATCTATGCTAAGTGAAAGAAGCCAAACATAAAAGCCATATATTACATGATTCTATTTACATGAAATACCCGGAACAGGCAGATGTATACAGTCAGAGAGCAGATTAATGGCTGCCACAGACTAGGGGATGGGAGAATGCAGAGTGACTGCTTAGTAAATATGGGTTTTCCTTTTGCGGTGATGAAATGTCCTAGAACCAGATAGTAGTAATGGTTGCACAATATATATTTTTAAATGGTTGAAATGAGGATCCCTGAGGAACTCAAATATCTAAAGTCCAAATAGAGAAGGTAATGCTGAGAAGGAGAACAGTAGCCTGATGGGAAAGGAAACCTAAGGAACTGAACACCGTTCCTCAGAAATGACCACTGAGGTTTGGAGTCCTGGGCAGGAGTGGTTGTGATAAAGTGGTGGAAATGACAAGTCTACTGGAGCTGACTGAGGAATGAATGGGAGGAGAATAAATGATGAAGTGAAGACAAGTGTTCCAAAAAGACCAAAGAGAAATGGGGAGAAGGACTGGTGTTCTCCAGGTTGCAGGAACACTAGCTGTGTTTTGGAAGAAATAAGAATAGTGTGATTGGGGCCATAAAAAATGGCCAACAGAGAACACTGACTAATTAGGGGATGGTTTCAAAGAATGGAATGTGAAGTAGGTCTCTGGGTCCATACCGCCCAACATAAGTTAAGTCTGGGCTGTGTCATTATGTCTCAGACATCTCTGAAGAAGTGGTGATAACCTCCTGATTTATTTGAAGGTAACATTATTGTTAATAATCTGTCTGCCAGCTCACTGATTCATTAACTAGGATTCTGGGCTTTGCTTTATGCCCCTATTTGCTTTCTACACGTAGGGAGTGGAGAAAGCACAACTTCTAGGGCTGTCTCCTGCCAGAGAGGAAACGGCCTCAGAGCTAACACAGAAACTCACATTAACATGTGAAAAATTCTGTTGGTTTCTATCCAAATAAATAGGAGTATCATAAAACCCCCAAAACTGTTTGTCACTTATTAAAAAAGCCTTCTATTGGCAGAAAATCTTCTGGACCTCATTTTTTTCTACACAATAGCCTGATGTTTCTGCTTTCTTTCCCCATCAATATGTGATTTAATGTAACAGGTACCACTGAAAACTCCAACATTCATTTGACTGTAACAGCCAAGATTTGCTGATTTGAGCTGCTGAGAAAGGCATTCAGGGGGCCGGCATTCTGCCAACAGTTCTATGGTTTGGAAACACCCCCAAAATTAATCCTTACTCTATTTTCATTCAATAAGCGGCACTGCCAAAATACTGTTCATCTGCTAAAGCTAAGTACTCGTTGAAAGTCAGGGGTAAAATGGCAACCTGGAGAAATAAGAAAAGAATTGAAGTGAGATACACATCTGCCTGGATTGCATTTTTCACTTTTCTCAGCTAGCCTGCCCAATTCATAATAGGTTCATCGTTCACAACTGCTGAGCAGTGGCGATTCGATGACATGGCAGTGGCTATGAAATTGAGGGAGTAAGGATGACACTGCCTGCTTTGCTACCCCTGAAATGAATTATATCTGGGGAAAAAAGTGGGGGGAGGGTTTCTGCAAGATTTTAGCCCCCATCCTGTGCAGGATTACTTTCTGGTGTGAGGGAACAGAGCTATTCCCAAATCATAGGTTTTAAAGACCAACAATTCACTGTAAAAGTTAAATCTTGACCTAAAGCTCTTGACTTTTTAAATTCAATTAACAAAGGTTTCCCAGTGACATTACACTGAATTCTAGCACTGCCACTTAATGCATTAATAGGACATATTGAGAGCCCAGGAGGGTAAAAAAATAGAGATATTTTTTTACCTAAAATAAGAGAAATATTAGAATTGAAAGGGGAGGGTAAAGAAGAGTTACTGTATATATTAATCTCACTCTGGATGGACTCAAAGAGATGAATTTTCCCTAAAGTTATAAAGTCTATAGGAGGCTTAGTTTGGGACTGTTATAAAAAAATGACTTCTTAAATGTCAAAATTCTGTAAAAATGATATACCTTAATAATTAGTAAGTTACCTATCTGAGAAAAGTTTCTAAATATTATTAGATTGTTGATTACTTTGAATAGGATACAAACACAGTAATTTTATTCTTTCTCATAAATCGCCTCCTTTGACCTGCTTTGTCAACTATTTTATTCCCACTCCTGGATAAAGCCTCATGAAAATACCTTTGCATTGCTGGGGCACCTGGGTGGCTCAGGTGGTTGAGCGTCCAACTCTTGGTTTCAGCTCAGGTCTTGATCTCACAGTTTGTGGGTTCGAGCCCAGCATCAGGCTCTGCGCTGTCAGTACAGTACCTACTTGGGATTCTCTCTCTCCCTCTCTCTCTCTGCCCCTCCCCCACATGCTGTACTTGCACTGTCTCTCTCTCAAAATAAATAAACTTAAAAAAAAAAAAAAAGGAAATACCATTGCATTGTTAAGAAGACCCCACCCAGTTGATTTCAAAGCTTTAATCTCTTATCTAATTTAAAACTTTTCCCCCTCCACAGCTCAGAAGCTTGCAGTGGAGGGAGGAGGCTGGCTGGCTTCTTCACTGCCCTACAGTGCCTCTTGTGCTCAGTAGACTTCTTTGGCCCCTCTAGGGTTATTACTAAGGGAGAAAGTGTAGGTGAAATGCAGACATCATACTTGATTAGGACATTCATCACCTGGTTTCAGGTGGCTATTTGTGTGTACCAAACAGCAAAACATTGTTTGAGCTAGAGTGACATTCCATGTGAATGGCTATCACGTTTTTAAGATTGTTAAAAAATAAAATGTGGAATTTCTCTGTAGAAGAGTTGTTAGAAGAGTGAGAACAATGTAGTTTTGATGATTAAACTCCTTCAGCATTTGTTGATCAAGAGGCTTAGATGAAAACAGAAATGTGTGGGGAAGAAATTTAGTCCATTAGGAATATACTAAAAATAACATTTACTGGTATTATATTCACTTTGTCTAACTAATTGTCATTACCTAAATTGGGTTGTGATTTGCTAAAATAATATTCAGGAAGTATTTGTCATGAGTACCTGCAACATGCAAACATAATTTTTAGAGAATTGTAGTACATTGTTAAACTTGAATAACCTTTTATAAAAATTCACAGCATGCTGTACATACAAGTATAGTCTACATTTTGCTCATTATAAGATTCCCTTTCTACGTATTTCAAGAGAATCTTGCTCCCTTTCCTATGAGAAGCAATTTTCAATTTTCCTATGAGAAGCAATTTTCAATAATTACTGAGAATTCCTTCTATCATGGTGCATATGGTTCTAGCTTCCATTTTAAGTAATGGTCTAGAAAAGTCAACACACTGATAGACATGTATGAAACATGACATGTATGATAGACTAAATGAAACACTTTGACCAAGAACTTTGCTGGTGAAAACATTTGATTCATCTGTTAACAAAGTAAAATGGTCATTGATTCAAGCCTTTATATAGAAAAAGAGATACATTGTGTAGAAATTCTTATTTCCTACATTCCAAATGAAATAACTGAATTTGTCCAACTGGAATCATTTCCATGAAGTTGTAGTAATTAACAAACAGTAACACTCAGTTACTAAAGATTGGTCACATTTAAGTACTGTGTCTCCTAGCTCAGAATCAGCTGTGTCCTTCATGCTACCACCACATAGAGGATTCAGTTCCTATATTTCAAATGTCCCAAATCTTACACAGATACATAATGGTCCATATGTGGAAAGGAAGCCCACCAATCTGTAGAATGATGATTCCAGGGACTGAATATAGAATCTCATGGGCAGTGAGTCTTAGGTCCAGTTCTGACAAAGATTCATGCATGGTATGGCATAGGGAAAGTTCCTTCACCTCTTTGGAGATCAGAATCTTTATCTAAAAAGGAAGTTGGCCAATCATTCCTAAGGATCCTTGTGACTCTAACATTGAACAACTCCAGGAATAAGAGTAAATTTTTTGTACTATTACCAATCAGGAAAATTCCCTGGAGGGATATAAACTAGAGAAAAAAGACAGAAAAAAAGCTGACCAGAATTGTACAGGTTGGCCTTAGAAATGAAGGAAAAAGCACGCTTCTTTGTGATTTCTAGACAAATGGGCCAAAGTCCTGACATTTATTTGAAAACACCTAAGCCCCTCCAATACTATGGTCAGTCTCAGGATGGAGTTTTTCTTACAAGTATAATTGAAATTATTAAGTTTTATATTCTTTGACTAAGACTCAGATATCTTTTTTACCAAACATTTTTAGGGATATAGACAAAATGTGACTTCAAAACCCTTTTGCTCCAGAAGAATGTATCCAAACCAAAAAAAAAAAAAATCTTGATTTTAAAGACAAAAATGTATGCAGAATGGTTTATTCTGCTTAAAATGTCTTTCTACCACAAATGAATATATTACACTGAGGTAAGCTACATAAAATATGAACAGAAGATTTTCTTTTGAAAAAATTATGTATTTAAACTTTGGTGATCTAGTCATAGTTAATAGAAATCTGTAAATATATACCATGTTCTTAATCAACTGAGCACATTATATCCATCTCTTCTTATAACTCTTCTCACCATAGGAAGAAATATTGTTTTGAAATAGAAAAAAGAATTTAATCTAGAAAGATAGCAATGATTATTTTCCACAGTTGCTGATGTGATACTAAGTGTAAGTAGTAAGTAAGAATCTGGTCAAGAAAGAGAGTGAGTTATTGTGGAGATGACACTTTAGTAATTATCATGCAAAAGGGTATGATCTGTTGCTCTGAATATCTTTAAGAATTAGAAAACTATGGGGGCGCCTGGGTGGCGCAGTCGGTTAAGCGTCCGACTTCAGCCAGGTCACGATCTCGCGGTCCGTGAGTTCGAGCCCCGCGTCGGGCTCTGGGCTGATGGCTCGGAGCCTGGAGCCTGTTTCTGATTCTGTGTCTCCCTCTCTCTCTGCCCCTCCCCCGTTCATGCTCTGTCTCTCTCTGTCCCAAAAATAAATAAACATTGAAAAAAAAATTAAAAAAAAAAAAAAGGAATTAGAAAACTATGTTATTTGCAGTGATGTGGATGGAGCTTAGAGTATAATGCTAAGTGAAATAAGTCAGTCAGAGAAAGACAAATACCCTATGATTTCATTCATATGTGGAATTTAAGAAACAAAACAAATGAACAAAGGAAAGAGAGAGAGAGAGAGAGAGAGAGAGAGAGAGAGAGAGAGAGAGAGAGAGACTGAGAAACAGACTCCTAACTACAGAGCACAACCTGATGGCTACCAGAGAGGAGGTGGGTGGGGGGGATGGGTAAAATAGGTGAAGGGGATTAAGAGTACATTTATCATGATGAGCACCGAGTAATGTATAAAATTGTTGAATCACTATATCGTACACCTGAAACTAATGTAACACTATGCTAACTATACTGGAATTAAAATTTAAAAACTTAATAAAATTTTAAAAATTTCTTTATCAATAAAAAAAAACAATTAGAAAACTATGTACTGGGTCAGGTGCAATGCCATCTGGAGATGAAAGTATTTAAGCACAACTATATCTTTATGGCTTAAAGATTCTATGTTAGATGGAATTGAAATATAAAATAATTTGGATTTGCTCTGAAAGCAGATTCTAGGGCTCCTTCCTGCAAGGGGGTGAATAAATGGTACATTCTCCAGTTCACCGATTGCCTAAAAGATTCATCTTCCTCCAGCTCTACACTGCTTGTCAGATGCTCAAAGGGGAGTAAAGAATAACTGAGCTAACGAAACAAGAGATGTTCTATTTTAATATATGTGACCACTAACAGATTCCAAACTGATATTTCTTTTTCAAAGAATTATTTAAAAGGAAATCAGATAGCATCAAACAACATTTTTAGCAAATGATCTCCTCTATATTACCTTTCACCAGCTCATTCTCTTGCCCCCATTCCCTCAACCCCCTCAAAACACACCCCAAATTGAAACCACTGGCGCCTTCTCACAGAGGAGAAATGTGTATGCTGCACAGGTGTACTGCTGTCTTTGGGATTTGAATCACCCAAACTATCTGAGTTCATTACATCAACTAATGTAACCTAATTCCTTTAAAAGAGATGTCTGGCTGTGAAGAATTTTGAATGGATATTTAAAGCTTTCCTTAGCCCCTGGAGAGGATTTGAAATTAGGCAGATATTTTTTGCCTAAGAAAAGCAGTGTATCTTTGGAAATTCAACATTTCCATGCTCTTTACTCATCTTTTTTCTGTATTCTTTTAACATGTTGGACCTTTTATAGAATCCCTTAATAGTGTAGATATGAAACTTTCATTAAAAACAGAAGGGAAGATAGTACTTTCCCAGTAAATCACGTTATAACTTCTATCCCCAGAAACTTAAGATATCCTCCACCAGGCAAAGTCAGTTCTATACAGCGATTTTTCCCAATTATTTTCTCACAAAGAGTAGGTGATCTCAGTGGTTTCCTGAGCTCTTTTCTGCTGGCTATCTCCAAGTGTTGCTATCAGCTCTATGAATCTGTTTTCTGGTGCACAGATGGTAGGAGTGATTGTTTTGAAAACAATTTCTTGCATGGCCACCCCTCCAAAACCACCCAAAGCAAAATTTATCCCATACTTCTGTATTTACACATTGAGAAAAATCTCCAGAGTTACAAGGATTTATGATATTACCAGCATGTTTTTTGCATAGTGGAGTCAAGCCATCCTAAATATTGCTTAAAACATTTTAATTTGTCTAGCCATGACTGGACTGGAAAATTAGAGCAATGGCCTGGACACTGAACAAAGGAAACAGTATCATTAACATACAATAATTCTATAATTCTGTCCACTAAAACAAATGCATTTTTATGGTACTCAAAATGAAAACCTGCCATGTTGGCAGAGAAGTTGGTGAGAATGAACATGAGCATAAACACTATCTAGTAAAGATAACTATGGGACTCATCTTGTGAAAATTCCAAACGTGGAATAGGGTTAAATCATAAACACAACTCATGAGATTCAATTAAAGATAACAGGACATACTTATGTACCCGTAATAAAAAGGGCACAGCTCAGTGAGCTAAGGGGAAGAATGTCAAGTTTAACTTAGCATTCCATGTTTATAATATTCTAAGAATATAGAAAATTTAAAGGGCATCTTTCCTTAAGAAATCCTAACTAATGGGTGGGAGAAGTAGACTGGTGGAAAGTTTTACAGAAAAAGCATTAATGCATTCAGGAAAAACTCACCAATATATAAAGTATAATATCTGATCATACATAGGAGCCATGAAATAATAGGTCAAGAAAAAGTAAATAAATGTCCCATTCAAGCAAAATGACTGGAAAACAGCCAAAGGCAAACAATAACCCTCATTAATATATGATGTTCATGTGTTCGTTTTGAGGGGCTATTAAGGACAGCACCTTTGAGGATATCTTGGCATCTGCTGTTTCGCAAAGCTTCAGGTCAGTTGCCATCTGCTGTGAAGAATGCAAAGATGAGGTTTCTTGAAAATGCTAAGTGACAGTTTGGTGGGGCCGATTTTAGAGCTCTGGATGAATATAATTTCCGGCCATCACAAGCATTCAAATGAAATAATTACCTCAGTTTCTGTCTTACTCTAAATCTTGGAGGTTGTGGGCAGTTAGCACATTTTTTGTTGCAAGCGACAAAATGCAAGTAAAACCAAGCTTAGGCAAAAATATTTATCAGCTCATATAACTGGGATCTCAAGGGGTAGAACTGGATTTAGGCAAAACTGTACACAGAGATTTCTTGGTATCTCAAATCCAGTTCTCTTTGCTTAATTTTGTTCTGCATGTGGGTTCTCTCCTCTGGGAAGGCAAGGTGATTGCTGATAGATGTAGTCCCCAAATTTTCTAACTTAGCATCAGCTTCCCCTGCCCACCCAAATATAATGAGAGAGGTATAATTCAGTTTTAACTTCCTTTAATTTAGCCTAGCTTCACCTCCACAACTGCACAAAGCAAGAAAATATACCTCTTCCAAGAAAGGAGTGCCGCCAGTTGAAAACAATAGGTCCACTAGAGTAAGTCTAATGGACCTAAGCCACTTTCAGGGCACCTCTTCAGGGAACTAATATCAAGCACAGGCTCAGCATGATTACGTCAATATCTCTTCAGAAGAGAGTGGCAAATCAATGCCCCTAACACACGCACCTACACACACACACACACACACACACACACACACACACACACACACGGACACACATGTGCACATGCACATGAGTAGGAAATCCCTTGTATAACTGGGCAGGCCACAGTGAACTGTGATTCTCAACAAGATTACCCTTCCCTCCTACTCCACCTTCCTACTTCAACAAGTGAGAAGAGGTGACAAGCAGCCCTGCAACCATACCTATTTTCCTCACAATAATATCTGTACTTACAGGGAAATGTAGAATTCTAAAATTCAACAGTAAGAGTAATTTTGGTCTATTGGTGATTAAAGAGAAAAGTGAAAATGTTATACCTAGCGGTCAATTGTGGAATTTGAAATTCAACCTCTATGAAACTGAAGGGCAGAGTGGACCCACATTCCACATGAAGAACTTTAGATGGCAAGGTCCCAACACTGCTACTCCACATTTTCAGTTTCCTTTGGGGCCAGATTCTTCCATGCCTTTTCCTAGCCCACAGACAGCTAGTAGAAGCTTTAGCAAACCTATGCATTCAAACAAAGACATTTTTTACCAATGACCTATGATCCCAACAGGTTTACCAGCCAGTTCAGAGAAGGATTTAGATTTGGAATATTTACTTTGAGTCCATCTAATCCAACCAAATGCCATCGAATCTGGCTAGCTAGAAAATCTGCTTCCAGGAAAGATTTGTCTAGCTCAACTATCTGTGGAAAATACCCTGGAAATAGTGCATCTCTAATCAGGATAACAGAACATATCCTTCTGTGTATCCTAGTTCAGGACCAGAATGAATATTTTCAATACTCAGCAGTTAGTAGAGTTTTAGGTTAATGCAAATTCAGTTTTGAGATATGCTCAATTTTTATTCTATTTTGTCTAAAATAATTTCTATCCATTCATGTTCTATCTAATTTCCCTCTTAAATGTCACTACACGCCAGCTTATTTTTTGAGAGGAATTTTTCAAATTAAACTTCTCATTCAGTACTAGTGTAGCTATTCTGTAGCTATGTCTCTACTATTAGTACACAATTCAAAATTAAAATTTACTATCAGAATCAGTACAAGAATACCCAACACCACCAAACCTCATTAAAAATCCCTGAATGGATCAAAAACAAAAAAGAATACAAAAAGCAACTGTCTATAAAGTGCAAAAAGAAAACAATTACATAAAAACTAACAAAGGTTTATTTCATGTACTGGGGAAAATTAATTCTACAACAAAAGTACCCTCAAAATTCACCTTGATAAATGTTTTATTGCGTGGATGAAGAAGGCTTTCTTTGTTACTTATAATACATTAGATTTCAGAAAGGAAGAAGACATTAATGCCTATATGAGGAATTTAACCTGTGTTTGTGTGTGTGTGTGTGTGTTCATGTATGCCCACATGTGTGTATCTGTCTGCTTTTGCCAATTTTGGCTTATGATATCCTACAAAAATACTATGAGGCAGAGAAGGCTTTTTCTGTGAGAATTTGGCAAAATCAGAGCTAAGTTGATGGTCCTATTCTTGGGATTCAGTGAGGCATAATCTAAAGTTTTCCACTTTCTAATAAGGCAGTTTTGGAGTGAAATCTGTTATACTTCATACAAACTACACATTCTCATCAAGTTACTTAAGCTCTCTGAACTTTAGTACCTTCAACTGCAAAACAGAGATAAAACTTAACTGATGGTGGTGTTGCAAAAATGGAATACATTAATGCCTTTATGGTGGTTAGCTCATTTTAAATAAATTACTACTATTACTCTTAGAGTTGGCAGAGAGCTCATTTAGTTCTTTTAGTCCAACTTTTGACCCAAGGCAGGAATTGCCCACATAAAAATTTCCTGACAGATGATCTTATAACCTCCAGTGAAGGAGAACTCAGTGTCTCAAATGTAGCCATTCCATTTATAGAAGTATTTCCCTTATAATAACCCTCCAAACTACCTCCCTGTAACTCATATCCATAACCCTAATTCAGTCCTCTAACATTAAATAAATAATATACTTAATCCCTTCCCTTTATGATAATTCTTAAAATATTTGAAGACTATCAGATTGGAGAAATTATTAGAGCATTAACTGCCCTAATGAGAAAGTCTTTTCTTAGTAAAACTAAATATTTTTATGCAACTGTTTCAAGACCTTTGGACTCCTGGTTGTTCTTCTTTGGATGTATTCTAGTTGACAAAGTATTTTATTTTTGTAATTATAGTATATTCTCTGTAATACAGTGACTGATTAAACATTTTCTTCTTTCTTTTAGTGACTGCACTTAAAAATTTTTGATTTTCATAATTAATGAAGTCTGTGTTATCCACCTTGAAAAACCCACACAAGTTGGAATATTTTAACTCTATCTCCCTTCAAAGCATCATGCTTTTATCTGTATTTCAGTTCTATATTTTCTAAGCCCACATATTAGGCATTATTATTTTAAAAAACATTTTGTTTTAACCTTTATTTATTTTTGACAGAGAGAGAGACAGAGTGCAAGCAAGGGAAGAACAGAGAGAGAGGGAGACACAGAATCTGAAGCAGGCTCCAGGATCTGAGCTGTCAGCACAGAGCCCGACGCAGGGCTCGAACTCATGAACTGTGAGATCATGACCTGAGCCAAAGTCAGACACCCAACGGACTGAGCCACCCAGGTGCCCCATTAAGCATTATTATTGTTGTTGATTTAAACAGTCAGTGTTTCATGGAGTTTTCTGTTCTCCCCATTCATTTTGCATGTCAGACACCCTTTCCATGACATTTCCTTTCTGTAAGTACAACCTTTAGAGATGCCCTTAGTGGTGTTCTATCGATAGTGTAATCTCTCTGTTTCTGTTTTTCTGAATATGTTCTTTTTTTTTTTTTTAATTTTTTTTTTCAACGTTTTTATTTATTTTTGGGACAGAGAGAGACAGAGCATGAACGGGCGAGGGGCAGAGAGAGAGGGAGACACAGAATCGGAAACAGGCTCCAGGCTCTGAGCCATCAGCCCAGAGCCCGACGTGGGGCTCGAACTCACGGACCGCGAGATCGTGACCTGGCTGAAGTCGGACGCTTAACCGACTGCGCCACCCAGGCGCCCCCTGAATATGTTCTTAAAAGATAACTTTAACAAACAATGAGCATTTGCTGTCAGTATTTTGAAGACAGTATTCCACCATCTTCCGTCTTCTACTGTTGCACTTAAAATGACTGCTGTCAGCCCACTTAGAATCTTTTTTAAAAACTTCTCTTGTCTCTGATATTCTGTAGTTTGACTGTGATGTGTATGGGTATAAATTTCCCTTTATTTATCTTGCTTGGCCTTTTTTGGGGATTCCTAAAGCTATTGACTGATGCCTTTTTCAATTCTGGAAAATCCTCAGCCATTGTATCTTCACATATTTAATCTCCCTCACCTTATTTAATAGGTCTTTCTGATATTCCAAATTAGATATATAT
Source organism: Prionailurus bengalensis (assembly GCF_016509475.1). Lineage (NCBI taxonomy): Eukaryota > Metazoa > Chordata > Mammalia > Carnivora > Felidae > Prionailurus > Prionailurus bengalensis. The sequence continues at coordinate 146,718,489 of NC_057343.1, read as the reverse complement.
TAAACATTTTGGTTTTCCCCTTTTGTTTTAACCCTTTTTTCATGTCTTCTCTCACTTTGCTTTTCTGTTACATTCTGAGAAATTTTTTCAGCTCTGTTTTGCAATTTACTAATCTCCCTATACCTAATCTGCCATTTACACTTTCAATGAGTATTTTATTCACTTATTTTTTTTATTTAGTTAGCTTCTAGAGGTTCCACTTCCTTTTTTATTCTTTTCATATTAAATTCTGCCTTTCATTTCTTTAAACATACCAAATATGTATCTAGAATACCAAAAAGTATAACATAATGGTTGGAAGCAGGGCTCTGCTGTTAGACTGTTCAGGTTCAAATACCAACTTTACTACCAAAGCTTTATGGGTCTGGTTCTGCTGTTTGTTATTTCTGCTGATTCTCCCTCATAGTAATTACATTGCTTGTTATTTCTGATTGTGATTACTCATGCAATGAGAATTTACCTATGGAAGTTCTATGAGAGTTGAGTAAAGAGCAGATTCCTCCAGAGAAAATGTTCATTTCCTTTTGACTGGTGCCTGGAGGTTCTACTAATTTGTGGTTATGTTAAAATAGTTCCTCAGAATGGAGTTTTTTTTTCTGATAGCACATATTATCTGGCTTTAAACTTTAAACTCAGGTGAGGTAAGCCATTAGATATGAATCATCAGAGGTAACACTTTCCCTACTGCCCTGGTTGTCTTGACATCTCCTTCCATAAAGTAAAATTTTAAGTTTATTGTTTCACTGAAGGTACAGTCTATTACATTTTTGTCATGTGAAAGACACTTTAAATTATAATTTTATTACTTAGCATATCAATCATCTGTATCAAATTTGTAATACTTATTAATGTCGTCCTCCAAAGCATGGACAAAAACATTGACACTTCTGTTTCGGTCATGGCTAATTATCACTAGATGCCCATTAGACACCCAAATTAGCCTTTATATAAATCACATCAGTAATTACTTTCTTTTCTACTGAATAATTCCCACAATAGATCAAGAGGCTATTATTCTGGGCATCATTAAACACACACACACACACACACACACACACACACACACACACACACGCAAACAAAAAAACCTCTTGGGACCTCATACCCCATTTCTCTCCTTTCCTTTATAGCAAAAGTCTTTGAAAGCATTATTTATACCTGTTGTTCTCAACTTATTTGTTCACATTACATCTTAAATCTATTATAATATAATGAACTTTTCCCCTCACTCTTCCACAGAAGTTGCTTTTATGAAAATCATGCATAATCTCCACCTTGTTAATGCACTGTTTTCATTGACCTATCAACTGACTAACAGAGTTTATCCCTTAGTCTTGGATACTACTGTGACCTGGTTTTTTCTAGCTCTCTGCTGAGAGAGAGTCTCCTTTGATGATTCTTCTGCATCTCCCTGACCTCTGGTGGTAGGCATTGTAAAACAGAGATTTGGGTGTTGATCCTTAATCAAATTATAAAACATTAATTTCCTTACTTCTACCATAAGCCAAAGACAATATATAGATTCCGAGGTTTTTCACTATTTTATCTCACGTACTTTTAATGATAACCCAACAAACTAAGTTTTATCAACCCAGTTAATGAATGTTAGCAGATAATTTTGAGCCCTTTTGCAAGCATATGGTTATCAATTTACCAAGAACAAGTCTTTTTTCCAGGCAAATCTGATCTCCTTTATTGCTAGGTATTTTTGATGTAGAGATCAGAGGAATATTACAGATATAATTAACTGTGTTTTCATCAAGTTTTCACACACTCACTCCTGACATTTTTAGAGAACAAACACTTAAATGGCTAATAAGTTGAAAAACCAAATGCAATAAGTGCTGATGAATGGATATAAATGAAAAACAGAAGGGGGGTCTCTAGTGCCATTCTGTGGGTATGTCCTCGCTTTGTTCATTAATTGGTTGATTACTTAAACAAATATTTATTGAGTGCCTATTTCTAGGCACTGTGGTTTTTTAAATAATTTTTTAAGTTTATTTATTCATTTTGAGAGAGAGAGAGAGAGAGAGAGAGCACACTCAGATGAGCAGGGTAGGGGCAGAGAGAGCGGGGAAAGAGAGAATCCCAAGCAGGCTCCATATTGTCAGCACAAATCTAGGCACTATGTTAAGTGCTAGGTATATATAGCTATGAATACATAAAAAAGAAATTTCTGGCTTTAAACTTCCCCACATTATAGTGGGAGAGACAGGCAATAAATAAAATATATCATACATTAGACAGTAATAAGTATCAAGGATAATAAAAGCAGAAAAGGGTTGTAAGAAGCATGTGTGTGAGGGAGTAATTACAGATAGAGTGGCTTGCATAGGACTTAGTATTATAATACATGTAGGTAAAGAATTGAAGGGAGGGAGGGTGAGACGGAGCTTACTATTGCTTTGCTCACCATTGTACCACTTATCATAATGGCTAGCACAAACTGGTGCTTAGTAATATTTTTGAATAAATGAACAAATAAGTGACGTTTGTCTACAAAAGCCTTCATCCTATTAACCATATTAGAAACTTACGAGTCATTTCCTATAGAACAAAGTCATCTGGCTTTTATTGTTCACTTGTACTTTCGAATGACTCAACAGAGCCACAAAGTGAAGGAAGTAGTAATTCTTTGGCAACCACACCTGCTCTTGGAGTATCACCTGTTGTGTTGTTATTTCCCTTTGTCCTAAAGATGGTTTGAGAAAGGACCCTGAATGCTTTGTTAAGAGCATGTGTTAGCTGGGGGGGGGGAGGGTGTGATATACCTTACAGCATGATTCAATAGTAGTGCTTTTATTCTTTTTGAGATTCTGTAGCTATGTCCTGTAGTGATTTGATGTGTAGGCAGTCCTGAGGGTTTTTTGGAGGAGGCAGGGGAGGGGAGGATGAAAGAGGTCTTACTGACTCTACACGTAAAATACAACCAAACCAATAACGTCTTTTGAAACAGGGTAAAACAAATATCTCCAATGAATTTCAAAATGTCCTTTAATATTGATAAGATTTTGTCTCAAGTGTTTCACCAAGGTTTCTCAAGCTCACATTTTTTTTTTTTTAAAAACAGCCTGGATTTCCCCAGGAGAGCTGACATGTCCCTGACACTCTTTGTCTCCGTGTCTAGCTCACTGACAGTACACTCAGCAGGCTCTCTCATTCTTTCTTCTTTGGACTGCTTGTAACGGTAAAAAATTGAAAATGTGAAAAAAAAGCTGTTATGACTACCTCTATAACAGCAGCAGCCTTTAGGGAATTATCTTCCATTTCTTGTAATTAAATTGCTTGTGAATTTTTTTTAAATACACTTACATCATGCTAACCTGCCAAAACAAATCCAACCAAGTTAAATTTTCCTAAAAGACTGACTAAAGATGAAAAGTCAGCAATCCCCAAGCAGGACAAAAGTGACTGAGTTGGCCATGTTGTCTTCCAGAGCTTTACCCAAACCAGCAGAGACTAAGTTGATCCTAAACTGGAGAGAAACAAATCATACAGGTCCTAACACCAATCTATAAGGGCACCGTTCTTCCTGCTTTTTAACATGTCATATGGTCAAAGAACATAAAGGGCTCTTTTCCCTTTAACATATTTATATCCAAGTGATAAATGGTCATTACCCTATTTTATTTCTCACTTTTCTATATCAAACTCCTAAAGAATTAAACAAAAAATAAATGGAAACAGTAGAGTGTGGTCTCTTGCCTAAGGCAGACATTATTAGTCTAAGAATTAGTTTTTAGTGAAACCACCCTATCCATTCCCTATTAGTCCTGACATTCCAATGCCCATCAGCAAAATACAGTCCACAGATAATATTTGTGCTCACCTATTTGTGGCAAAGCATGTTGAGACCTCTGACAGAAATAAATGTTTTTAAAGCCAAAATATTCAAAACTATGTAAACCTTTAAGTTCAGCTCTTCTAAATAAGAATTAGTATTCATTAGAAGGTCTGGAATGAAGTTTAGTTTTGTAATATCCCTTTCTGGACAATTTATACATTCAAAAAGCACAATTTATGAACACAAAAGTTAACATACTAAGTAATCATCATAGTACATCTCCTTAGGAACACTATTAGATAAATATATTGTTGGCCCAGCATATTTGTTTTATGTACTTGAAGTCCATAAATGTTCTTCCTTGTTCTATAAATTGTTTATTTTTACCAATTTGGGTTTCTTTCTCAATAAATGAGAGTTTTAGGTGCAATACTAACATTAATATTTTCTACACACTTATGCACTTTTTTTCCATTGATGTAGTCAGAAGTATATTATCAATTTCCATAAAGAAAAGTCAAACAGCCTAAACAATGTCAACAATATCACCAAAATTTGGGTAAAGTTATTTCTATTTCACAAGCTAGATGAGGTAAACACTTTAAAACCTACCAGAACATTGAATCATTTATTGCCCTCAGACTTGATTTTTAATTTTGATTTTAATATATTTGTTTGGAAATTAAACTCTGTTCTTTACCAAGGAACATAGAAGGAAGGGAGGATGTGGGGGAGTAAAGCTTTTAGAGATAATCTGCCAGAATCACTTCATCACTCCTTGAGTGAATTTCTCTAAATTCTCTGTTCTGCCTTTAACTACCTCTGTGATTTTGGCCAGGTTATTTGTTCATGAAATTCTGACCTGTATGATGATGGGATTCATCAATGTACTATCCACGGCTGCTTTCAGCTTCAATGGAAGCTAAATTTGTCTATGTTGTTCCTTAATGAGTTGGCATTCAAAGAACTAACAGACCTAAGCAAGCCAGGTTTCTGATCCTACTCTATCCCAAACATGCCAAAGTTTTTAATCACTGCCAGATACATGGCTCCTTCTGAGGGAAAATTCTCTGTTTAGAGCTTTCCAGGCACAGCCTCATGGAACCCAACGTGGACAGTAACTGAATGGTCACGTGGTCCACAGGTAGGAATCCAGACACTGGTTATGACCTGTTGCAGCTAAAAGAGCACGACCGGTAAGAATGTCTGAATACTTGGAAAATTTGAAGCATATGGAGAAAATATTTCAAGTATTCATTTAATTTAGAGATGTATACTCATTACAAGAAGCTCAAGAAATTTAAAACAATTTTATCCAAAGATTAGGGAAGTCTTTCTTCCTTACTTGTACTACCTTAGACTTCTTGGAATTAGCTATCAAATAAAAGGTTTGGAATTCTGAGACAGACATTTTTAGAAGATTAATTCAAAAGCCCCCCACCACATTTTTTTTACTCAAGATAATATTGAAAAATAATGAGTTATTCAACACAAGGCTTGTGATTAGTCACAGTCCTTTGTTGTGAGAGTTCCCTCAATGGCTATTTCAGAAGTGTAAGTACAGACTGAACACATCCCTACCTTAGGAGAGTCAAGCTTAGACATGGCCTAAAATGGGTTCTCTTATTTGGAATGACCTGCCTTCCTCTTTCAGACCCAAGATGACCAACAGAAATTATTTCCATCATATCTTCTCCTCTCCCATTTGAAGCATGAAGAGGTGACCTTCCAAGGAGAAATTATAAAGTAACAATATAAAAATTTTCATGACAAGATGTAAAAACTGTCTTTACTATAAACTCCCATTTTCTGAGGCAATCAGTGATTTTCTGATCAGAGGCAATCAGTGATTTTCTGATCAGACACTCCCATTTTCTGAGGTAATCAGTGATTTTCTGATCAGACACTTAAAACCAAAAGAGACAAGTTAAAGTAACTCTAAAATCAATCTAGGGGTACTTTAATGAGGGAAAATTGAAAAATCATGGACTTAGATGGTCATTAAAGAACTAATTGTTTCCTTTGCCTGCAAACTTACACCATATAAAATGGACGACTGTTGTTCCTATTCTGAGAACACTCTGGTGAGAGTATTCCCAGTGAGTGTAAAAGCTTCCCAAATCATGGTAATTGAAGTGGTCTGGGAAGCGGTCCGGAAGGTCATCTGCCTTCTCATTTCCATAGCTCAGGCTTCCTGCTGCCTAATCCCAGAATGTAGGTCAAGTTGACCTCAGAGGGGTGAGACTCATCTATGACAACTCTGGGGCTTTGGTCCCAATGCAGAGTTCATCAGTTAAGAACTCAAGGGTTCAAGGCAGAATCCAGAATTACCCTTTATGGGCAGAGAATTTCCTCCATTGCTTCCTTGATTCACTCAGTCAACAGTTGATTGTGAAGTTCTTACAATTTTCCAAACATTGCTCGGAGCACAGCAGGTATAAGATAGTAAGATCTCTGCTATTACAGCTCTTACATTCAACATGTGGATAAAAAAAGAAAAAACAAACAAATGCATACATGAAAATATGTAGAGAATAACATTTATGAGGGCTGGATGTCTTCTTCAGATTATGATGGTGACCTTTTAAGAGGTCAGGGGCTGAAATAAGAGAAAGGCAGACAAGAAAGTTTTAAAATATGCCGTGTGTGTGTGTGTGTGTGTGTGTGTGTGTGTGATGTGGTGTTGTGTTTGAGGACCTGTGCCCCAGTGCCTATTTCTAGAGCATCACCTGAGAGCTCCAGGGCAGGTAAGACCAGCAGGCCAGCCTCTTCCCCACAGACACAAATCTGTATATGTCACTAAGATGCCCCTGGCTGCTGTAGATCCCAGAGGAGTAGGGACATGTGAACAAATGGCTCTTGGCTGGCTGTACACTTTGTGCTCTAAAAGCCTGAATCTAGACTCTCAGGAAGAGGGAGTAAAACAGCACCATTGTCCACTGAAGATAGAGAGGGTACAAAATACCTCTCTAGTTTCTATTTGGTGCCAAACCACCTCGGAAAAAGTAAACGACCTAGGGAATGAAAAGTTGTCCCTTCATTTTCTAGGGTAATCATTTATAATCCCCCATATTAAGGGGCCTACTTTATTATTCCACAACTAAGTTAATTTCAAAATCTTTTCTCCACAGTGTTCCTAATTAGAAGCAGATGTGGGAACCACCTCAGTACCAGGAGAACCCCTCTCTCCTATCTCTCGCAACCTCTGTCTGTTGCAAATAAGCCAAATTTAAACCAGCAATCATGCATGTTTCCAATCAGTCCTCCAACTTTCTCCCCATGGAAGTAACTCCTTGGCTTTGCACAAGGAAAGGAAATGTTTCCTTCAAAAAGCAATGCCAGGACAGGGAGCAGCTTATTCTCACGATATTTAACAGGCTAACCATCCAGTGCAGTGAGAAAAAAAAAAAAAAAACAGTGCAGGAGCAGCCAGAAAAAGACAGCAGAGGCCCCATGCCAGCAGAAACAATGAGAAAGACAGAATAGGACTGGGGAAAACATTTATAAAGTTTGAGAACATAAAGCTTATCTTCCTAGAAGCCCACCCTTTCGTGGATCCATAAGGAAGTATGTTCATGGTGAGAGGTGCTATCTCTCTTTCATCTGATACAGAAGTAATATTCTGAAATCCACGGAGGTAAGGTTTAGCTTTTGTGATATGTGGAAGAGAGAGCATCACTCTAGTGCAGCCAAAAGACAAAAATGTCCTTCATGTGTTTTATGCCAACTCTCCCTCCTCTGTAGTAAGAAAAGGTAAGTATCTTGCCATACCATGAAAATTAAGAAAATTCCATGATTGCCCAAAGAAGAGGTCCCCATAAACGAAATCTGTTTGGGAGGGAAAGAAAAGAAAAATGTAGGATATTGCCATTCTCCCTCACAGCCTCACTTATACTTTTTCTCGATCTGCCCCCTTAAATGCTTCTCAGCATTCTTAGGAAATGGATGCACTCATTTGTGAAAAACGTTGAGCTATTAGAGGCATCTGGACAGTCTGTAGAAGAAATAGCCTACATGAAAATACTGTTGTTGACATTGGCTTTTCTTTGGCGTTTTTAAATACACATGCAAGAAAGGGTGACTTGTGAAACTGTTAGAGGCAGTTTCACTGTGGGCAGAGTCTTCATCAACAGTAATTAACACTAAGCTGACCTTCCATTTAACAGCATTTCATTGGAAAAACCATCGGTTCAGCTGTGTGTGCTTGTCTCTTTCTGACAGCATTTCTCAAAGCAGAGCAAAGTAGCAGCATCCATAGTAACATTCAAAACACGAAGGGGCTGGTAGTTAACTTAATAAAACTCCTGAACACACAAATAGCTAATAGTGTCTAACTGACAGAACAGTGAGTAGCTGACAGTTCTGGGAATTAAACTGAATGTTTATTTTAATCTGTTTAATTTAAAATTGGTACAACATTTTATTGTACGGTAAGTTTATATAAATTTTTTAGAGGTTGGTTAAGTTACACGCTTGTTTTTAGATGGGAATTTTAAAACATTTATCACATGTAGCTTCTTAAGATATTTTCAATTTTCCTAAAGCACTGCAGAAAACAGTTTAATGCAATAAACATAAGAAGTCAACAGACCATCACACTATGTTTAAAAGTCTTCCCGGCAACAAGCAACCTGCATTCAAATCCTGCCTCGGCCACCTACTTGCTCTGCGAGCTTGGACAAGTTACTCTCTAAGCCTCATTACAACCATCTATGAAATGAGATCAAAATAATTCTGAACTCATAAAATTATTGTGAACATTAACAAAACAAGGCAGGTAGAGCAGGAAGTAGAATGCCTGGCACATAGTCAGTACTCAGTTATTATCACTCACCTTCTTTTACAACTTGGCATCAGCCAACTAATAGACCTATTTGCCCTGAGTTGTTCACAAACTCTGGCTCTGGAGCCACACTGCTCATCAGAAACCTATTGGCATAGGAATTATTAAGGAGTACATGGATCTTTTCATTTACTAAAGTCTAAAATATAAAACCATAGCTATCGACAGAGAAATCTTCCAGCAAGAGCCATTTGGTAAAAAACATGCTTCAGAACACATTTCGTCTGTATTCTATGCAAGGAGAGCTGCTCATCAAAGACCCGCAAAATGCTAGCCCAGGAAGAGAACTTAGGCAAGCCAAACCCCACCACCTATCACCTCACCCTCTACTACCTTATTTTATAAAGGAAAAACAAAAACAAAAACAAAAACAAAAAACCTCTGAATTGTTATGATTCTCCCTCCTTCATTCATCTAAGTTTAGAAGCAATTCAGAACCAAATCTGGGGTCTCTCAACACATGAGTAAAATTTTTTTGTTTCTCATTTAAATTGATGATGTTTGATTTAATAGAAATGAAAATATGGGATTATTACATACAAACTTGCTCGTTGGCATTACTAGTTAAGTGTGAGCCAGAGGCCACATAGCAGCCATGCCACTGATATGTCAAAGAATCAAAACTATTAGGCTGTCTCAAATTTTCCTTCTCACAAAAAAATAGCATCACCAGTGTGGCTGGTGAGGCAGCTTCACAGGTATACCTTCTAGGGGATGAAGTCTGGAGGACACGATTCACTAGACATCCTGTCCCCCGGCCCCGATTATAGCATGATGTCCCTGGACAAGAGAACCAGACTTCTTTCATTCAAATTCTACCCAGAAACCTGTAGAAATGTCTCTTCTTAGCAGCTCAATGATGCCACCTGCAACTACTCTGGCACAGGAAAAGTATTACAAAGAGATTCTACTGGTTGCATTGGAAATCATCAAAGTTACTTACAGTAACAAAATAATGGGCCCTTTCAGTGTAGCTTTCCCAAACAACTTTTAAAATTCCAAGAAAGAGAGTATTCCTCGCCAAGGACCGTAATGCAGATACTTCTCCCTGCCATTGTTGCTTTTCTACATCATATGCTCAGAACTCTGATACTGAAGGATCAAGAGTCTTAGTGTTTCAGGGCACCCATAGCCCTACCTAACCTCTCTACATTTTAGGAGAATGTTCCCTTGAGTGTGTCTCCTGAACTGGCAATTATTAACAGCGCATCCACTTAGACCTTCAGCTCCAATATAGTTAACTAGAGATTTTCTCCACAGAAACCTCATTGCCCCTGCACATCTCAGTAGCCTCTGTACAAAGGCTCATTCAGAAGATGGGGATTTTGATTCCTCAGTGAAGATATACTTCCTAATCCCTTGTTTACAACACTTGTGCTGTCCTCAATACTGACATCCAGCAGGGCAGACTCCAGACGTCTTCCTATCTCTCAAAACTGGGGAATGGCCACCTTTCTTCTAGGAACTGTCTTGAAGCCACACCACATGTCCATGTAATTACACAAATCTAGGCATATGAACGTGGGAATTGAGTTTGCAATGGAGACTGCAATTGAGGGCAATCTGCTTGCCTTTCCTTCAATAAGAAAATGCCCCAGAGATGTTTGAGGCAAATCTGCTTTCCCCTAAGTATGATTGGAGTATTTAAAAATACATATTTTTGGAAGAGCATGCCCCCACCCCCAAATAAGCCAACCTCTTCATCTGGTGCTCATCTGCTTGAAAACCAGAAGGAAAACTGGCTCTATCTTAGTTTCCAATGGAGCATCTTCCTTAAAGCTTTCCAAGAATTACTCTGCCTCTCTGTGATTCTCACTGACTCACCACCTTTGGAATGTAATCCTCCCTCTAATGTGTGACTCCACTGCAGTCCATTCTTGACCAGGGTTTGATAAATCATTATAGTTCATGACCTGTCATGACATCCATGACAGTCTGTTGTCATGAAGCAATACATAAAAACAATCACGACAGACAAGCTACCACTTCTCCCTTCTCAGAATCACCCTGTAAAATCCTAGTGAGTCTGGGGTCTAAGCACCGCCCCTACAGAAGTCCAGAAGTGTGGGTAAAGGACAATGAGTAAACATTTAGAGGTGACATAATTTCTCCTCATTGAAAGAAATGTATCAAGTCCACTCAGCCCTCTGAGTAGCTTTATAACATTTCATAGGTATTGTGAATTCCCTGCTTTCAAAACATATCAGTGCCATTTCTAAATAGCCTTCAAAAGAGGCAGGACTTAGGTGGTTCCAAAAGGCAGTAAAACCATTTTCTGGCTCTTCTCCTGAACTTGGATCCTGAAGTGACCCTACCATGTCTGCTTAGGATTTGCTTTTGTTGTCTCCCTCCAAAAACACAACAGATGGAACCTGAGAATTCACTTAGTTCAGGAGAACGTGAGCAGGATGGATTCTACAATTCAGCCAGGACAGTCACGTGTGAGGAGCTTTATCTGGACCCTTGTGGACATAACCGAAACATCAAGAAATTTAAAAAGAGAAGGAGAGACAGTAAATGTTGTTGGTACAATAAGTTTCAACACAAACAAGGCAGTGAATTCAAAAGCTTAGCCTGATCAGACTGCACAGACCTTTACCATGGCAGAAAAGAAATCTCTTGGGAGATGAGGCTAAAAACTATTATAGACAAAGCCCAAAATGCCTAATGAAAAAATTCTAGGGGTAAAAAGTTTCAATTTGAAAGGAGGAGAAAGCCTCAGCTAATAGAAAGTATTGAGGAAGAACTTCAGTGAGAGAAAGAAAAAAAAAACACATGATATGTCGTTTGCATTTTACCCCAAATCTTCAGCCCAGAAAAACTGTGGTTACTGCATCTGGCATCCTTGCCATTTGCATATTCCTTGGAGCATGACATGAAGTTTGGAGGCTGCAAGGCATACCGCCTTCTGTCAAACACATAGGAATTTCATGGCCAAGTAGCCCAGGGAGAGTTGGGATCAAAGGTGTAACCTTCCTTTATTGTGATCTAATTTTTTATTCTTCCTTTTGTAAGAATAATACTGAAAATAGCATTTACTTTAACCCTGAAAATTACTAAGAAGAGAAGCCAGTGCCAAAGCCAGAACTACCCAATATAGACCATTGTAGCATCTCTTGTTAAATAGCAGCTCTGTCATACAAGCCATTTCAATGTGGGGAAGCGGTGTTTGCAAAGTTGGCTTCTATGTAAAACATCAGCCTTTACTGGTTGATTTGGAGGGATGGGGAAAATCACAGCATTTATAACACAGTCACAGTTATTACCTATAAGCTACAACTACAACTAACTTTGTTCTTCATTACTCAATATCCTCAATACTCAACCATGTAAGTATTCATATAAACTTGACCTCTGTTTGAAGGTTCTCAAAGACTGTCATTATAAAGCTGAAATAAATTCCAGAGGCTTGGGCAGGAGTTTACTCCAAATAACAAGTCTGTTTCTAAAAGGTAAGTCCAAAGAGCATATATCCTGAGAATGAGGAGGGCATTTTGCACAAAATCTCCATGTTCTTCAGAATATAATAGACTATGCTATATAATGAATAAACACTAAAATTTCAGTGGCTTAACAAAACCACAATTCTTTTGTCTCTCAGGTAAAGCCTGATGTGAATGGGACAAGTTTTCCAGGACAGCATCCCTTCATTCAGTAACTCAGGGATCCAGGTCTCCTCTCCCTTTCCTTAAGCAGAGAACAAGAGACAGAGGAAGAACACTTTTAACTCCTACTCACAGTTCAATGGCCTAAATTTTCACATAGCCCTAAATCCAGGGAAGAGAAGAGATTTAGAAAACACATAAAATATTTAGTTTGTACTAATTGTCTTTGCCACATTCACATTCCTACAGTTATTCACTGATGCTGAGTGAAATTAGGCTTGATGGAACTTCAAGGATAATGCAAGGGCCCTCTGTATGGTGTAGGTGGCATAGGAGGTCACCTCTATGAGATGGAGATGGTCACCTCCATACTTTGGGTTGCATTTATTACATTATGGTTGCATTTACGTCTTAAAACCACTTTATCAAGGTATGACTGACACGGAAAAAGTTGTACATGCTTAATGTATACAATTTTTGTAATGTATCTTTTCTCATTTCTGTGTTCCACGAGTGTTGCAACCTCTCATCCGGATTCTAGAGCTCTCATAAATGTATTTTTGTACAAGAATGATTGTGAAATAAGTGTTTCTGTGAAGGGATGAGGGCTGGAAACTCCTATTCTGTCACCTCACTGACATCACTTGAGACTGCTTTTATTTTTTTTTTAATTTTTTTTTAACGTTTATTTATTTTTGAGACAGAGACAGAGCATGAATGGGGGAGGGTCAGAGAGAGGGAGACACAGAATCCAAAACAGGCTCCAGGCTCTGAGCTGTCAGCACAGAGCCTGACGCGGGGCTCGAACTCACAGACCATGAGATCATGACCTGAGCCTAAGTCGGCCGCCTAACCGACTGAGCCACCCAGGCACCCCTGAGACTGCTTTTTTTAAACACAAATATCATCAAAGAGGAAAATACTTTCAGGTAGGATGCTTACCAAATAAGAACTTTTAGAGTTAAAAATGAAATTTCTCCCTGGATGAGGGGTCACAGTCTCACCTTCTGAGATCAAGGCTTATGTTCTGGACACTGGCCTTGATCACACAAGAGCCAAGACAGGAGATCTCAGAAAGAAGAAACACTGGCAGACAAATGGTGGCCCTTCTCCATGCTCTCACTGACTTGACATCAGCCATTAACACCTTGTTTGGAGCTGGTTCATTTGTTGATCTTACCAGACACTCTGCTGGCCTCTGAAGAAGTAAAAAAGTGAAATAGTTAAGTTAGATTGGGAAGCAGCATGTCATGGTAGTAAGCACATGACTGTCAATTAAACAGACCTGGGTTCATATCACTAGTTCCCACTAATTACTAGTGCTGTGAGTTGGGTGTTTTGCCTGATATATGTGAGCCTCGTGTGTAACGTGGAAACAATATCCTCTAACATTGCTTGCAGTTTGTTTAAAGAATCAAATCGTGTCAAGCTTCTGGCTCAGAGAAGGATGTAAGATCCTTTCCATCTTGGATAGAAGGAGACAAGGAAGAGTTGAGCTTTAACTAGTTTACCGGGGCAAGACATGACGTGGAGGAATACCGGGTCAACACTGAGTAAGCGAGAGACTAGTCACAGTGAGCAGGGAATGCAGAAAAGAGGAGAGGAATTCAGGACAAACTTGGCCAAATTCACGATTTGGGGCAGACCACTCCAACACTTCAGTCTGATTCTCATCCCCATTCATCATGTTCTCACATTTGGTAACAACTGCTAGACCTGATGATAAATTAGCCCATAGGAAGGCTGTGAAGTTTGCTAAAACATTGACAGAGGCTTTTGACTCTATATCCACGTACATTTGACCCTTACTATCTGACACAGAGCGGCGACACTGGGGCATACCTCTTACTATCAATCACTAGGAAAATGAGGACAGCACTTTGACCAATATAAGACCTGGCTCAAGAGAAAATAATTTACTTCCCAGACTTAAAGATTCTATTTTTCTTGCAGTGTCTCAAATTATGAAAACATAGGGAAACACCCTTAACTAAACAGTGTACTGGCTTAGTTTTCAAATCAAAATTTTATTAAGTATTCCAGGAAATACCTCAAGAACCTTTTAATTTTTTAAAATATCCCATTCTATGATGCTATTTTTGCTAAACACTGTATAAGTTAAAGAATTGTTAAAGAAAATAATCTCCTTTTTGAAGTAAATCCTTCATTATACAATGATAAATTTGATCCAGAAAAATCAGTTAGCCAAAAACAGGTGCTCAAATATATATATGTATTTTTTTATTACAGTTTCAAATCACCTATATTTAGGAATACTGGATTATACCTAAAATTAAATTATGATAGCCTTTTCTGGAGATACATTTTTTTAGTTTATTAGTTAAAAAACTAATCTATGATTGCCTTTCTGACAGAAATATGCTCTGTTGCAGAATTATACAGAGATCTAGGGAAGGCAAATAAATAGAAAAAAATGGTTCGCTAAAATACGGATTAAAAGTAGCCACAAAGTTTATGTTCCATTGAAAAAAATACACTGTAGTATAAGGAGTTCTGTGTATGCCTTTCACTGGTTACAGTGTCCTGGAACAATGCAAGTCCCTCAAACATTGCTTAAAGGCCAGGGCAGAATTTTTTAGTTTCCTGAAAACAGATATAAAGGCCAAAACAAAAACAAAGAACAAAAAAAAAACTGTTCTCTCTAGAAAAAGTAGATTCATGATTAGATTTAATAATTTGGCTGCTTTATTGAGCAGCTATGTGACACTGGAAAAATTAATTGACTTCTTTGATCCTCATATTTCTTATTAATAAAGGAAAAATAATAATAGGTCCCTTACAGGATTATTATAGATGAAGTATAAATGTGAAATTCTCGGGGCGCCTGGGTGGCTCAGTCAGCTAAGCATCCGACTTCAGCTCAGGTCACCATCTCGCAGTTCATGGGTTTGAGCCCCACATCAAGCTCTGTGCTGACAGCTCAGAGCCTGGAGCCTGTTTCAGATTGTGTCTCCCTCTCTCTCTGACCTACCCCGTTCATGCTCTATCTCTGTCTCAAAAAATAAATAAACGTTAAAAAAAATTAAAAATAATGTGAAATTCTCCACCACTGCTTTGGGGCACATAGTAAACATTCAGTTACCCATTATTGCATATTAATCAATCATGTCATTTATATTGCAACTGAACTTTCAGATATTCTCTTTCACCACTGTTATGTTTCATGAAAGCTACATGCTCATGAAAGCTACATAAATAAATATGGAGTCATTACATCATGTGAAAACTACTAGGTGAATAGTATGTCTGATGGTCTGACTTATACGCTACGTAATATGTAAGAAATCCACTTTGGAGGGCCTGAGGATGGGAGCTTAGAAGAATGACTCCATGTTTTCCAGAACAGCTGAAACTGGGCCGCCAGAGTCCAGCAGGTCTATTAACTGGAAGACATCTTAAGACTGTGGTTTCAAATATAAGCCACAATTGAAAGTCAAAAGCAGCAGTCTCTCAGAATTGGTAATCAAGAGCCTTCTCACATGGGCAAACTGTATGTTTAACAACGGTTAACAATAACTTCCCTTAGAGATGTGGCTAGAGGCAAACATATTCTATTCTATCAAAACATCACTTTAAAGAACCAGTCAACTTTGGGATTGAGGTTACCCCAAATCAAAACCCTGTTAGAGGGGCGCCTGGGTGGCGCAGTCGGTTAAGCGTCCGACTTCAGCCAGGTCACGATCTCGCGGTCCGGGAGTTCGAGCCCCGCGTCGGGCTCTGGGCTGATGGCTCAGAGCCTGGAGCCTGTTTCCGATTCTGTGTCTCCCTCTCTCTCTGCCCCTCCCCCGTTCATGCTCTGTCTCTCTCTGTCCCAAAAATAAATAAACGTTGAAAAAAAAAATTAAAAAAAAAAAAAGAAAAAGGCAATAAGTCTCAATAGAAGAAGTGATGTATTAGAAATTCTTATCTAATCGCTACTTTACCATGTTTCTCACATTAAGTTTTCCTCCCTAGATCATAGCTTTTGAAAGCTGGTTGTTCAAATCACTGTGCTATGAATCTACCTAGTCTGAGGCATAAGGAATATTCATGAATAACCATAACAGAATATTAATAATGCTTTGTGTTTTATAAGACATTTCAGGACTCTGGTTTTCATGACCTCCTTGATCCTCACAAAAGTCCTGGAAGAGGATTATGGTACTATTCCCATTTTATAAATGAGGAAATGGAGACTCCCAAGAGTTAAGGAACTTGATCAAAGGTAGCCAACAGAGAAGTGGGAAGGTCTGGAATAGAACCCAATCTCCCACTCCTAGTCCTATGCCTACAAGAGCCCTGTGTGGGCTCCCCAGCGATCCATTTCAATGACAAAAAACTGGCACAGGGATATGGAGAAGAGAAAAATGACTTCCACCTTGAAAAAGTGGAAAGGAAGGCCTGCTTAAGCACTATTTCATGAATAAATATCCTATTTCCTTACCGAGACTTTAAGTCTGTGGGGCAACAGACTTGAGTAAGGGGGTCTTTAGTAAGAATAGTGGGGTAATTATTTGTTGAGAGACAATTAATAGCAGAGCCATTTTAGGGCAAAATACATAAACGCACACACAATCTTATTTCTCATAATAATTCTACAAGGTAAGGATCACCACACCCATCTTAC
This sequence comes from Prionailurus bengalensis, assembly GCF_016509475.1. Classification (NCBI taxonomy): domain Eukaryota; kingdom Metazoa; phylum Chordata; class Mammalia; order Carnivora; family Felidae; genus Prionailurus; species Prionailurus bengalensis. The sequence continues at coordinate 146,701,627 of NC_057343.1, read as the reverse complement.
AAATGATGAAACTGAGTTGCAATGAAATGATTCGCATGGGGATATACAACCTACAAGGGACTGGCCCAAATGTCATCACCACGGCTCTTACAAGCTACACTTACCCCACTGCACGACACACCAGTGCTAAGGGCTGAGCACATGGTGTGCTGCACAAACACATGACCGAGGCAAAAACGATAGTGCCTGCTCACTATAAGATGAGTGAAGCTTAATGAGAATGCTGTGTTTTACTCACACAGAGTTCATTTATTTCCAAAGAGATGCTCTAGAAACCATTGTCCATTTCTACCTTATAGGATTAAGAGGAATAGTGTATAATTCAGGGTTAACAAAATGTGTAGAAACCACACAAGCCAGAAGAATGGCCCCATTGTTCCTCAGCAGTAGCACGGGACAGCCAAAGGGCTCCTCACCATTTCCTCTCCCACTCTTCCCCACTGGGCAGTTCATGTTCACCCTGGGGGTTTCCTCAACCAATCAGTACTCCAAGGACTGACAGCATGTGGGGAACAAGGAAGGAGATTTAGGCTATAAGAGTTTTAAGAACTCAGACAGTTTCTAAGAAATGTTATGGAATTACATTCCCTCATTTCAAATAGGACATATTCCTATCTCTAGGGTCACATTGGTTCAATTTGATAAATTGCTCGGTTGGCCCCATACCATACTGTGGTTCATTTTACATATAAGCATTAATTGCTGTTATTTCAATACTGCTGACTGTTAAGTTTTGCCAAGTGGCACAGGTCTGTACATTTAAGGTCAAATTCAGTTTTCTGCTTATTTCCACTGTTTGGCACTATTTAAATGGTTACTTTAGCATTCAGATTTAGAGTGAAAGCAAATTAACCTCATCTTTATTGTTAATGACTACCACTGTGTCTTGTTTCAGATATATCTGGGAATAAGGGAAGTGTGATTCTTTCCTAGCCTTCCTCCAAAAAGTTGATACTGTAATTGAGAGCCTGGCTAATAGTCACTGTTAGTGTGGAAAGCAGGGCTTTGTGCTGGGTCAGCTTATACTCAACGTACTGTTCAGCAGAGACCCAGTTTGAGGGCTAAAAGATTTTGCTAGCCATGGATAGGGTGTTAAGTTTTCAAGGAATAGCTTCCTGAAATATATGAAAAGAGACTAAATTTGAGTAGGTTTCTAAGATATAGAGCTGAAAATTCACATCCATTTATTGTCAGATGTAGTACTCAAGACACTTCCATACAGATAAATCCACGAGTATTTTCATTACCTCTCTTGACACCAAGTCCCTTAAAAATAATGTTTGAGGGCTTTCTGCCAGTATGTGGAGGTTCTTCTCAAGCTTAGTGGCAAGGTTCAGAAAATTACATGCATTCGAGAAGCCACTGCCCACAATAAAAAATGGTTCCACAAGAACCAAGAGAACATGGAGTTACTTTGCAGAGAGGTAGTAAGCACTCAAGCAATTTGGGAGGGTGGGAAGACCAAAGGATCTGTGTCACGGGATTATTTGGATTATTTAATATATTAACACATGATATGTGCTTAAAACGCTGTACAGACGAACACACAATATTAGCTATTAATACTATTGTGTTCTCACAAGGATCCACTTGACCAATGAGGAAACTCAGACATTAAGAAGAGAAACAAATGAAATTTTATCTCTTAGATTTTGTCTCCTTTATGAACTTCTTGAGAACTCAGACCTTCAGCTCTGAATCCCAATGTCTAGCACAATCCCTCTGTCTTCGAGTAGCTACTAAGAGAATAAAGAATACAACCACAACTGTTCTCAGCACTTCCACTTATATTGACTAATATGTAGCTGTAGGTTCTCTGGTCTTTTAGGATTTATAAAATTGTTTTCCTGAAATCTACCTCAGAGGTTATAAAGAAAAATCTAACCAGTAAATTCGAGATCTGGTGCTCTACTCAAGTCTTGAGCCTTGTTTTGATATTTGAAATCATATTGTAGGTTGAAAATTAACTAGAAAAAGGAATTTATGGCATATATAGAAAAATTCTATAGCTATATATTTTTTTTCATATAAAAGTTAAGTAAAAACAGTTCATAGGTAAGGTTTGTAAAGTACTTGAATGGTGCTTTTCTTTTCCTTTTTAAAAATAAAAGACAGGAGTAGAATACCAAAATAAGATTTGATCTCTGAGAAATTCCTAACTAATCAGTATCCACAAAACCGGAACAACCCTGGCTTAACAGGCAATGACTGTGATTTTTCCAAAATTTGAAAAAACAGTCCCACTCTGACACAATGTAGAAGCCTGCAGGTCCCAGGCTTCTTTGAGGAATCCTGTGGAAATGTCACCAAATAATGCAAAGGCTGCCCTTGGCAGAATATTAACATTCCATTTATATCACAAAAAGCCACAACATAATCCCAATCCTACAAGCAAACTACTTTCAACCCCAGGAAAGCCAGAAAACAAAAGCATTTGAAAAAGCCAATGAATGTCTAGGCATCATTTCCTAGGAAAACTGCAAAGATTAAAAGCTTTCAATACTTTGAAAGCTAGCCTGTTCCCAGATTTCATCTCTTTGGCTACATTTTTTTTTATTGTCAGCCTTTTAAAGCAATACATGAAACCCAAAATATGCAAAAGAAAATATTAAATAATCCAACTCTATGAAAATTTAAATTTATTGGAAGTTAAAGAGCAAAAGTCAAAAGCAAAAGTCAAACTGTACAGAAATATTCGCAGTGCAAATTACAAGCAAAAGCCCTCTTAGCAAAAAAAGATAACCTGTTATAAAAATGGACAAAGAACACAATTGGAAGTTCATCAAGGAAAAATTTAGATGATTAATAAGCATATGAAAATATTTATAACCTGAACCACAACTAAATATCTACAGATTAAATAAATAGTAAATTTATTTTTCATATTCTAAAATTGGCAAGTATAAAAAAGGATAATATCCAGTATGCTCAATATTGTAAAAAAAATAACAATAGAAACACATACACTGCTAATGTGACAAAACTGGCATAAATTTTTCACAGATCAACTTGGAATTATTTCTCAAACTTCAAATTAGAATATTATTTGGCCATCTAAAAATGTGTCTTACTAAAATGGAGTGTGCACAAAATTTGTCCGTATGAAGACATTTATTGCAATAATGTTTACAAAGCAAAATCTGGAAAAGATGAAATGTTCATCACCAGGGGAATGGTTGAACAAAATTTAATCAATTTAAGACACAGATTAGTACATCATTACTAAAAAGAATGAAGCACACAAATATGTTTCTTCAAAGAAACATTTTTAAATTAAAAGGCATGATGCAGAAGAATAAATGTAGCATGGTTCCATTTATATTAAAATACATGTATGTGTATGTGCTATGGATTGAACTGTATCTCCCCAGAAGTCCTATGTGGAAGTCCCTAACCCCAGTGTGTCGTATTTAGAGCTGGAGCCTTGGGGAGGTAATTAGGGTTAGATGAGTTTATAAGGGTCAGGCTCTCATGATGGGATTAGTGCCTCATGAGAAGAGACACCAGAGAGCTTGCTCAAAATAGAAAAATCTAGAATATTTCATCTTTGTTTACAGTTAAATAACATAATAAACCTCAACAGGTTTCTGAAGACATTACTACATTACAGCAAAACATAATCTATGTTGCTTATATAATAATGATCCAGAGTCATAAAGGAAAGGTGAAATGAAGATCAGTATTTTTATTTAAGGGTATACAGACATTTATCAGAAATGTACATCAAATTTAGTAAAATTATATTTTTTCATTTGATGGTGATATAAGCTTTGGTTATCTGGAAAATTCATTTTTGTAGAATAGTACATATCCTGGCTACCAGATTAAAAAAGCATTACTAAGGGATCCTGGGTAGCTCAGTTTGTTAAGCGACCAACTCTTGATTTCAGCTCTATCATGATCTTACTGTTCATGAGTTCCAGTCCTGCGTGGGGTTCTGTGCTATGAGTGAAGAACCTGGTTGGGATTCTCTCCCTCCCTCTCTCTCTGCCCCTCCCCCATGTGCATTCCCTCTCTCTCTCTCTCTCTCTCTCTCTCTCTCTCTCACACACACACACACACATAAAATAAACCTTTAAAATTTTTTAAAAAATTTAAAAGTATTACTGTATTAAAATTAGAACATTTTCAAGAAAGCTACATTTCAACTTCTGGTTTTAAGCTACTTTTTAAATAATTATAAATAAATAAGTAAATAGCACTCACACATAATTGCTGTTATATGATCTCATCAATCCTCATAAAAATCCAGATCACAGGACACTACCTCAGAACCTGTCCCAACCACCTTCGATCACTCCAGGCTGAAGGTAACAGAGTAAAAACCCGTTTCTCCATATTGCCTTGGCCATGTTACATAAAAGCTGAATTTGATAGAAAGTTCTTTCCTCTATTACTTTTCACTCCTCTGATCTACCTTTTACTTCTCTCTCTATACCTTTCTGTGATTCTTTTCTCTCCCTGCTTAACTTTCCATTCATCTCTTATTTATTTATTTATTTATTTATTTATTTATTTATTTATTTATTTATAGTTTGATCTTTGGCTGCATTTTTTAAATTACCATGTATGTATCCTTCTTCAGGTCAGGAGTTTGCTTTAATTTTCTGCAGTCTTGAACTTGATTTGGTGAGAAAAAGCGATTAATTAGGATTTTTTAAATAAGAATATTTTTATCTTTCCTCTAGGAATATGGTCCTTAGGACATGTCCCTTGGGACAGTCTCATCTTTCTAGTTCAAGGAACATGAACCCCTACTACCATTAAAAATAAATAAATACCGGCACTCAGATTGGCCACAGCAGGAAAATTACAGAGTTTAAAGACCATTTTTGGATGAAAGAGGTTTTCTAGGTGGGAAATGAATCCACTGGTGATTTATACCCAAATAAGGCAAAGAGGTGCTAATCTAGAAATTCTGTTCTGTCATTAGTAACTGTCCACAGTTATCTGCTCTGCTGCTTGCCAATGTGGTGTAGGTAGAAACTGTGCCATGATGTTAAAGACCCTTCTGTGACACCAGGTTAAAATCGAGGCTCATCCAAGTGGCAGCTTATTCCTCTTTTTACTACTCCTGTACTTAGGTACAGTTCATTTCCTTCCATGGGCCAGAGTGCCAAAGTCAATTTTCCCAGCTCATCTCCACCAGACCACAAGCTGTCCTTTGTCTCTTTTCTGGCTCCACTGAGTTCAGTCAGAGAAATCGATTCTCAAATTACTCCAATGATAAAATCTTTTTGCTGCTAGTAATTCTGGTGAGGTCTCACATTTATTTTCAGTGTTTTTGCACGTGTTGTTTTTAGTAACCCATTCCTGTATTTCTTTCTTAGAATATTAATTTTTCTCTGTTTTTCGTTTCTTCTTCAAACGGCAACCCCCCTTCTTTATATCTTTATTTCTGTGGTTGTCCTTATGTCACATATTTCAAACAAGGGGAATGTAACAAAAGAAGCTGGTTTATTCAGTGATGGAATAGTTTAAAAGCCAACTAGAGATGGGTGAGGCAACCCAGAGATTAGTAACACAGAAAACCACTACCACCACAAGTAGATACGGAAAAGCTTAGAAATCGGTAAAGCTGGAACCACAGCGGGCTTTCCAGTAGGATAGGGGGGCATGGAGGAGACAGAGCCACAGCTAAGAACATTAGCCAAAGCAGAGCCAGGGCAAAATATTGTGGTTCTTTTCTCCCATTCTCCAATCCCTCATTGACCTCTCCTTGGCTGAACTTAGCTGGAAGCCTGGGAAACACAATCTACTGGGTCAGCCTCCTGATCATTCACAGACGACAAGGAATGAATGTGAGGGCAGAAGCCAATGACTGACTGTCACCATTCCTAAGCTACCACCTACTTACTCCACATAACATACAATGCTGCAAATCCCTGCTCACATGTTCACTCTGAACATTTAACTCAAGTCATAAATGGGCCCTGGAGTTTGACTAGGCTCCTCCCAGCTCTAAAATTCTATGGTTGTTTGTTTCTAAGACAAAGAAGTAGCCCCTTTTGGCATGTTTACTGCCCTGTGCTAATAAAATATCTTTCCAAAACATATTTTATATTTTATATATTTTATATATATCCTTTGAAAATATAAATATATTTTATATTACTAACCACAATACTAGGTACTGTGGGAAACAGATAAGATGACAAGGCCCTTAAAATGTTACTGGTGAAATTAGATAATGCAACTATATTACTAGTGTGGGATAATGGTTCACAAGGTATCAAAAGTAGTAGATGAAAAAAAGGCCAAATGAGCAGTGGGCAAACCTGAAGGAGAAATTCTGGAGAAGTAGGGTTTATACTGCTTGTGAAGGAAGGGTAGGATCTCCTGGAGAACGGAAGCTTGGGAAAAAAAATGTGGGGGCAGATGACACTGACTGACATTTCAGAAAATTCTGCCTGAAATTTTGACAGAAATTTATTTTGTCCGTTTTGATTTTATGTTCTCCTTTCTTGAGAAATCAGTAAGCTACCAGATATTAACATCTCTACCATACCTAGAGTGGTGCTAGGCTGTTGGCTGGTGACAAATACCTGACAATATAACCACAATTTAAGTTCAAATTTTAGAAAAGCATGGCTGGAGTAACATCCTATGAGTTTTGTGTCACTTCTTTCCTTACACATTTTCTTTATCCCTGCTGTTCAACACATAGTCACTCAAGGATATTTACTGACCAGCTTAAACCAATGTGGAATACTGCCAAATCCAATGGACACTATCCCATAAGTATTTTCTCTGATAATTCTGCAACATTTGACACTGTTGACCTTTCTTCCCTAAAGATACTTTCCTTTCGGTTTCCTTGACACCATATTCTCAGGATTTCTCCCCCACTCTCTAGCATTCATTCTCAGGCTCCTTCAAGAGCTCCTTTCTCTACCTGTATTTAAAAATAATAATAACAATGTTTATTTAATTTTGAGAAAGAGAGAGAGAGAGAGAGTGCAAGTGTGAGCGGGGGAAGGGAAGGGAAGAGAGAGAGAGAGGAAGACACAAAAACCAAAGCAGCTTCAGGCTCTGAGTTGTCAGCACAGAGCCCAACACAGGGCTCGGACTCACAAACCATGAGATCATGACCTAAGCTGAAGTGGGTCACTTAACTAATTGAGCCATCCAAGTGCCCCTCTCTACCTGTATTTTAAATGCTGCTCCCTGGGCATTTAGTGTCAGGACTCTTTTCACATTATGCTACTTACCTCTCAAGTGACCTCATCCCCCACCATGACTTCAGCTACCCCTATACACAACTACAACCTCCAAATTCATAGAGAGCCCCAACTTCTTTCTTGAGATCCTGGCCCAAATATGAAACTGGTTAATTATATGTCTTCCTTAATGTATCTGAATGTCACAAATAAGCCCTGTGGATTGTACATTTTAAATATTTCTCTAACCCACCCTTCCTTTTATTCCCACTGATAATCAATTATCATTGAATTATCAATGACTTTGCATTTCTTATCTGGATTCCCTGTTGTTGCTTCCCTTCCTACAACCTTACCCTTTGATAATCTCACTGCTATCTGATCTTCAAGCCCTTAACCTTTCCATCCAAACATTTTCAGGACCTGTAGGAGTAGAAAACTACATACTGGGGGGCCTGGGTGACTCAGTAGGTTAAGCATCCAATTTCAGCTCAGGTCATAATCTCGTGGTCGGTGAGTTCAAGCCCTCCATCAGGCTCTGTGCTGAGAACTCAGAGCCTGAAGTTACTTCAGATTCTGTGTCTCTCTCTTTGCCCTTCCCCTGTTTGTGCTCTCTCTCTATCAAAAATAAACATTAAAAATTTTTAAACAGGGGCGCCTGGGTGGCGCAGTCGGTTGGGCGTCCGACTTCAACCAGGTCACGATCTCGCGGTCCATGAGTTCGAGCCCCGTGTCGGGCTCTGGGCTGATGGCTCGGAGCCTGGAGCCTGTTTCCGATTCTGTGTCTCCCTCTCTCTCTGCCCCTCCCCCGTTCATGCTCTGTCTCTCTCTGTCCCAAAAATAAATAAACGTTGAAAAAAAAATTTTTTTTAAAAAAAATTTTAAACAAAGAAAACTGTATACTTAACTATTTGAAATCTAGAAATCAAGCTAACAAGTTATTAAATATATTCTATTTTCTTCTTGACAAACATACTTTCATAATTTGGAATGCCTGGTTCAGATTTGTACTTCTCTGCCAGCACTTAACCTGTACAGGAAGATCCTTCCCCCTACCCAGTTTCCTCCTCCCTTCTTGTCTCATCCCTAGCTCCTGCTAGCATAGCATAGCATAGCATAGACACTCCACCCCACAATCTCAACTTCTGCCCACATTTCTCTTACATAGCTACCCCTTACCAACCCCTCAGGCCTAGCAGATGCACACAAGTGTCCTCAGGGTATCAAACCCCGGGAAGAGGCTGTGCAGCCCTGGATTTCTAAATCCCAGTGATCCTGAAAGGTCATGTGGTCTACTGGGAGAGGGCCATATGCTTTGGATGAATATACCCCCTTGGCCTTGCAAACTTCTCACCCCACATCAAAGGAAACTGACTGGGCTCTACACCATGATTTACACCATATTCTAGTTTTCTACTTTCTTATCTATCTTCTCTCATTACACTGTGGGTCACTTAAAGGGACTAGTGTTATTATTCTGTTTAATACTGTATCTTTCCATTTGTGCTCTTCAAATTAGATTATACATACCACTGAGAGTACACAAAGATTGTCCAAGAAAAATATAGGCATCTGGACCATAATTTCATGGGAATCAATTTCCAGGTCTTCAGCTTCCATTTATGTTTTCTCTAAAATTGATTTGCCTGAGGGCTCACCTGTGTTTTTTCTTTTCCATTTTGCCTTTCACAGATGCCTTTTTCTCTCTTTACCACATAACGGTAAACCTCTCTCTCCATCCCAAGCTTTACTATTATGCATCACCTCCAAGGAAAGGTGGTAAATTACTCCAGAAAACCAAACAATGTTTGGTAATTTCTGAAATATAAATACTCTCACAATTTCAAGCCATCAACACGGTGGCTTGACTCAGAGTTGGGAATAGATCATAATTAACCCTGCAACTTAACACACTATAGTGCTATGAATATGAACAATTTTAGTAGTCCTCTCAAGTATCCCATAATACATGAGGAGGCAGATTCTGTGCAACCCCAGATTCAGTACTTGAGTGCCCTTAGCAACCTACTTAATCTTTCAAGATTTCCACAACAGTATTTTCTGTTTAATAGTATTTACACTGCAGTATTATTTTGTAGAATAAAAAAAAGGTTAAGTATATGAAAATATGTATCACAATATCTGACACAGGAAATTAGTAAATATAGGTGACCTTTTCCTTCTATATTTTCCCCTTCAAATGACTGTCATCAATGCCAGACCAAGCTAATCATGAAAGAAAATGTAAATGTTCCCTTTTCTCCTGTCCTTCCTCCTTCACTCCCTACTGTCCCACCTTTCAGCAGGGCATCCTTTCCATGATATTCCCCAAAAGGCCCAGGCTTTGCATATTCCTATCTCCCTTCTCTCATTCAAAAGTCTGAAATTTTGCTACCATTTATTCACTAAGCTCTGTGCTTAAAAGATATTGTGAAAGATGAAACCATTCCTTGATATTCGCCAACGCATGAAGGCATGGGTTCATGCAAGAGAATCTGGACACCCATACACCACAATTTCCTTTCTGGCCTTGGTAGTCTCGCTGCATGAGAGGAAAGTACAAGAAAGAGTAGACATTGGACTTCCCTTAAATAATGAACAAACTGATCATGGCAAAATGTTACAATATAATCTGTCCTACTGATTTACTATTGAGCCACAGATTGGCAAAATTAGAGAGCTATGTGTAAAAAGAGCTGATAACAAAGTTGGAAATGGGTCATACATTTCATAAATCATAAGAGTTTAAAGTATAAGGGTATATCAGTGTCCAGAGATTTTTAACTTTTCTTCCAGATTAGGTAACAGTTGGCCCTCTCAAATTGGAGATAAAAATTTTCCCCAGAGTACTGTAACTGGAGAAAGACAACTTCTTTCATCACTGCTTACTAGGCTTATAAACTTATGCAAACTTTTTAATATCTCTAAAGCCTCAATTCTATTTCAAGTAGTAGCATTTATATAAAATAAAGATAATAATGGCAGTTACAATAAAAGTTAATATTTATGAGGTATCAGGCATGGTTCAAAGGAATTTATATGAATTGAGTAATTTATCCTCATAATAATTCAGTGAGGTAGATGACTATTATTAGCCCAATTATTTTTATTTTTTTATCTTATTTTTATTTTAATTTTTTTCAATGTTTATTTATTTTTGAGAGACAGATGAGTATGGAAGGGGCAGAGAGGGAGGGAAACACAAAATCCAAAGCAGGCTTTAGGCTTTAAGCTGGTCAGCACAGAGCCCAATGCGGGGCTCAAACCCACGAACCATGAGATCATGACCCGAGCCAAAGTCGGACACTTAACCTACTGAGCCAACCAGGCACCCCGAGCCCAGTTTTTTTTTAGATGAAGAAACTGAGGCACTTAGAGTTTAAGCAACTTTATAAATATTACACTATTGGTTAAGTAACAGAGCCAAGATTTTGACACAAACTTTACACCTCCAAAAATAACTTTATTATTGAGCCCTACTACATCTCCTAAACCTACTGCAGGTTTACTAAAGGATTTAATGAGACAATCCACATGAAGCATTTAGCAGTGTCTGTAACCTTATTACCCAGGGTCTCTACTTTGAAAACTCAAAGGGACATCATTCACATTGTGTTCTCAGGAGTGCCATACATACAAAATAGGAATTCAGAATGGTGTTGTGTAAAGCAGCCACCAGCTGTTCTCCCAGAGATAATTCTAAGTGATGATAATTTAACAGATAACATACTCCTGTTATTGTTTACTCAAGTGTCATCCTCCCCAGCAAGGCCTGTTATATGTGTAAACCAACCAGAAGAGCTTTTCAGGACACATGCAGCCAAGGTAGGAAAGCTGTCAAATGGTGTCCTGCTTCAGGGCACCACAGCAAACTCAGAGGAGCTGGGGGGGGTAGGGGAGGACGTATTTTGCAGTATGAGGGAAACCATGATACTCTCCATGTATAGAATACCACAAGACCTACTAACTCAAAGTGGTTCATACTCTCAACAAGAAATCACAATATATTCCTTTCAGTGGCATTAAATCTTTGTGAAGCTGGGTTTTCTGTAAGCACTGTGATAAAAAGCAAGTACCACAGGAAAAACAAAGTAGAACAGGAAATGAAAGTGCAGTGTCTAATCTGATTTCAAAGTGTGTGAAGTTGAGCAGTTCCCAACAGGAACATACATCACATTGGTAGGAAACTCTGGTTAAGAATGAAAACACTTTTTATTTCAATGTATGTGTATTACCTTTTCAAGCAGCCACTAAGTTGTTGGGACAGAAACATGTATTAAGGTATTTGGACCTAACTACTTAATAAATGGAAGGTTCTCCTCATGTACTTCCATAATAAGACACACCTGAGATACCCTTGTGTATCCTTACTGTGCCACTGGGTATTTCTTTTGGCTGTGGATAGCATGAAAAATTACTGAAACTCTGAGGACCCTATACACTGAGAAAGTTTGGGAACATCTAGTATTATCCCTTTACATATTTTATCTTTTATAATCTTTACAGTAACCTAAGAAGTCAAACACTATTAATGTTCCCAATTTACAAATATGGAACTGAGGACTTGAGCAATAACAGGACTACACTGAGATTATAAAATGTCTAAATGCTAGATCCAGGGTTTAAACCCAGTCTTGTGCTCTGAAGCTACCACACTTAATCACTATATCAAACCTAAGGCCAAATACACAGATAATTTTGTCCAGACAGACCTTTGGGCAAAGATGGCTACTTCCTAAGAGAGCTGAATCCCAACAAAGAACAACCAGCATTTTTTCCTCAGATCTTGTCATAGGACATTAGCTCAGGTTCTCAAAGTTATTTGCTGAAATACCATTTTGCTAAAATTGGAGTCTCTTAAGCTCCTGAAAACTGTGTGTGTGCTCTAGATGAAAGTGACCGTGTATCCAAACAAAGAAAATCAAAGACTGTCTGAAGTGGCAGCTTGAGTTCATCAGCTCTATCAACTTGCTCAACAGACATTACCAAGTACACAGGCCCCTCTCTGAAGGAATTTCTATGGAAATCCCAGATAAAATAGCAGAACTTGGTAAACTGTTCCAAAAGAAACATGACCCATACTTTTTTGACAAGCTTTTAAAATCTGAAATACAGTCAACTCATTGCAAGCTAATGCAGAATAGGAGCTACAGCCATAAAAAGTCTCTAGGAAGCTAACAAATGAAGCAGGGGTCAGCAACCTGCAGAGCATATGATTTAGAATTAGACCTCTGCCAGTCTTGGAGAGCTCTAGAGGGACAGACCCAGATTTGAGGTCCTCTAGTGGTCTTGGGTTGGAAGGGGTCCTTGTTAATCTTTCTATCTGAGTCACTACAGTCACTATCTGAGTCACTACAGTTATAACTCATTCTAGAGATGAGCAAAAGTAGTCAAAGCACTAAGGAACTGACCAATGATGAACCAGTGCCATCCATATCTTTCTACCTTCATCACCCCTGTCTGACATCAGTTCTGATCTCAGCCCATCATGCCAAAGTCCTTCTTGGACAGTCTTTAATTGCAGATATGTGCAAAAGCCAAGTGCACAATGCAAGTATGGCAAATTATTCTCCAAGTAAAACTGCAAAGCTTGTATTTTTTTTCAATATATGAAATTTATTGGCAAATTGGTTTCCATACAATAACCAGTGCTCATCCCAAAAGGTGCCCTCCTCAATACCCATCACCCACCCTCTCCTCCCTCCCCCCCCCCCATCAACCCTCAGTTCTCAGTTTTTAAGAGAAAACTGCAAAGCTTTTAAAAGACAAGTTGGATGAAGCCATTGAACATGATCTTGGGGAAATATTCAAATATTACACAAGACCTTGACAAATGAGGATCTGGCAATTAAACTGGTTAGCAATTGAAGCACAGGAAATCAGTAAGGGTTAAAACAATGTAAGTTTTCAAAAGAAAATGGTTTGAATGTCAAAAGACTGAAAAGCTCTTTGAGAAAATTGATGACAGTGTCAAAGTTTTTTTGTTGATTGTGTTGTTGTTGTTTTTGCCAAAATGTCTATACTAATCTTCATGCTGCCAAAATCAACATAAAGTCTGTCATATTTCTGTTACAAGTTTAGTTAGATGTATTATGCAAAAAATTCAACACAATATGTCCTTTGTCCTAATAGTGCACAGTTGCAATTGTATTTCATTTTTATTTCATATAATTAAAATTGATTTTTCATAATTTTAGATGAGTTCTCTTTAGGGTAAATGTCAACCAAACTTTTTTTTTTTAACCTCTTCTATGAAGCTCTGGTTCTGTATGAAATAGATCAGTTTAAGTGGCATTTTACCACCAATAATTATGAGGTACTAACAAAGACCTCTAGGCAACAGCCTATCCAGTCACGTTGAGATCCCTACCCACCAGCTTCTCCAGAGATACAGAACCAATAGGATGTGTATCTATAGAGGAAGAAATGTATTTTAAGAAATTGGCTCATTGCAACTGTGAGGCTTGGCAACTCCAATATCTGACGCAGGAGGCTGGAGGGCTGAGTCCAAAAGCAGTCTGCTATAGAACCAGGAAAAGCAGATGTCACAGATGAAGTCTGTAAACAATCTGCTGGAAAGTTTCCTCTTGCTCATTAAAGAGGTTAGCCTTTTGTTCTACTCAGATGTTCAGATGATTAGATGAGGCACACCCACATTATGGGGGGCAATCTGATTTACTCAAAGTTCACTGATTTAAATGTAAATCTCTTCCAAAACACCCTCATAGACACATCCAAAATAATATTTGACTAAATATCTGGGTACCATGGCCCACACAAGTTGACACATAAAATTAATCATCACAGCTATTATAGACTGGAAGAGACAAGACCAAATTAATAACCTTAAGTAGATTCTGGGAATCCCAGGGAAGGGCCTGCAAAGAAGATCTGAGAACCTGATCCAGGCATAACCCCTCCCTCAGACTATGCTTCCTGGCAAATACACCAACTGTAGGTGAAAGAGTGAGGGAGATTGCTAACGATGTCAGGAGGCAGGTTGTTGGCTTTACGTTAATTCATTAGAAAAATGTACAGTAGTAGACAGCCGGTATGTCACACACTCTTGAGCACCACTTCAAAGTCTTCCTGATCCACCTTACTTCCTACTCCAGCTGCTGCTATAAAGAACAAGGCGGCACAGCCTTTGGACAGCTTCGACCAGGACAACTGCACAGAGACTCTTCCTGTGCCCATAGAGTACACCTCTCCTTCTTGCCTGCAGTTTCTAAAAGTGGACATCTAAGATTGGGCTTAGATCAAAAACCAACTGAGAACTCATGCATGTCCACGTCAAAAGTGAGAGAAAATTATGGAGCGTCTGGGTGGTTCAGTGGGTTAAGTGTCCAACTTCAGTCAGGTTATGTTCGAGCCCTGTGTTGGGCTCTATGCTGTGCTCAGTGTCTGGGGCCTACTTTGAATTGTGTCTCCTTCTCTCTGCCCCTCCCCCCCTCTCAAAAATAAACAAACATTAAAATTCTTTTTTTTTAAGTGACAGAAAATTAATGTCCCTGGGGCCAGCCTTGGTCAGTGGGAAATGGGCTTCCAGACATATTTCATGAGGGTCCCTAGAAGGGAGATCCACTCGTAGCAGTGGCCAACTTCATAAAAAAATTGCCTCATTTGCTATTTCACTTCCCCTTCCCCACACTCCTGTTCCCCAGGATTGCATTCCCAAATGAACCACCTGCTCTGCAATTCTTAATCTCAGGCTCTATTCTTGTATTAAAATCAGGGTGAACAACTTTCCTCTGCATTTGTAAGGGAGGAATTCAATAAAATATTATAGTCTATTGATTACTAAATAATAGTTTGAACACTATTTTATCCCATGCCACAAAAAATATAATTGAACAAGAAGTACATAGAGAAGCTGGCAGAACTGAAACATGAACAATTTCAAAAGTCCATGAAAAACAATGAACACATTCCATTTTATAAGTCTCTTAGTCCTCCTAGTCTGAGTAACTGTTTTAATAGTCTCCACTTAATTACTAATGCTTATACTGCTACACTCTTTCCATTATTCCTAAATTACATTGGTTTCTCCTGGCTTTTTATCTGGCCAAATTGCTCCCTGATTTAGGAGATTTCCAGGAACCCAATGATGCTCCTAATTATTAATCATTTACTACAAGCCATATCAGAAACAGCTTGTTGTGTTTTTTTCTACAAATGCCCCCAAAGATACAATTATGATCATTTATTAAGGACCCAGAAAAATAGAATTTAAAACACATTTAAAAATTTTTTAATGTTTATTTATTTTTGAGAGAGAGAGAGAGAGAGAGAGAAACAGTGCAAGTGGGAGAAGGGCAGAGAGAGGGAAACACAATCCAAGCAGGTTTCAGGCTGTCAGCACAGAGCCTGACTCAGGGCTTGAACCCACAAACTTTAAGATCATGACCTGGAATTTCTGAGGAGGGGCCAAGACGGCGGAACAGCATGGAAGCTTTCTGTGGGGCTCGCGTCAATGAAATACAGCCAGGCCAACACTAAACCATCCTACACACCTAGAAAACCGATTGGAAGATTAACACAACAATCTGCACAACCCGAACCACAGAAGATCATGACCTGAGCCAAAGTCATACGCTTAACCAACTGAGCCACCCAGGTGCCCCTTAGAACACATTTTAAAGGCTAGCCTAAAATATCAAAACTACTGGGAAAGTCACAGATGGCCCAATTCAATCATTCATTCATTCATTCATTCATCATTCATTCATTTATTCATTCAACATTGTGCCAGCCGCTATGCAAGCAAATGAGAGAGAACCTAGGATCCTCCTAGGAACTCAGGAAAAAGATAAGGGACCTCCATGACATGGAGCTGCCTATTATAAAGCCCTATATCTAACCGCAGGGGACAGTAGGTGACACAGCCTGACCATTCCTCCGGCCAAAGAACTGGTTGGGAGGTAGGCATGTGACAAGATGACCAATCAGAGCATCTCCTCATGGTTTTTAGTTGAAAGATAAAAGAGAGGGGATTGGGACATCACAGTATGAAGCAAGGCCTGCTTGTGGCTTTTTTTGCCACATGGAGAGAATTTGTGGGCAGTAGAAGAATCTGAATCAGAAAAGAATCAATCAGGGATGAGAAACCGAGGCAGATAATTGTTGTTTTAAAAATATCTACACCTTTCACACCTGACGACTGCTCCATTCAATTCATTTCAGTTATAGGAGTTTGAGATTCTGTTTTATATTTATGCTAACATTGGATGTCACTGTCAATTGGAGAACTGTCACAGTGTCCTATGAGAAAGTCAATTGTGAAGAACACCTCTATACTCCTTGTTTTCTACGAGGGAGGGTTTTCCCTAAATACTCCTGGCTCCTAGCTCTGCCTTTTATTCACTTCATCTCAGAGGATGTAAATCAACTCATTGCATTTGTAAATCTGATAAGAGTGAATGGGGCAAGCTGAGCTTAGCTACCTTTTTTTGTCTTCTTTGAGGCAAGCTACCTGCAGTGAGGAAATTCTCCTCCAAGCCTCTCTACTGCCTGTGTTACTTGAATAGGCCTCTACTGGTAAGACCTACCTGATCCAGACCTACCATGACTCATGGGGGAAAGTGTAAAATATCCTTAATTCTAGAGTTCAGTAACAGTAGGCCCACTCCTCTACCAAGGTAACCATGTCCTCCAATCGGCACTTTGAAATAATAAGAATAACAATGATAATAGCTAATACTTAGACAATGATTACTATGTCTCAGGTACTTTTTTTTTTTACCTCAGTACTTTCTTAAATCATATACATTTAAGAATAAGAAACAGAGACAGTATAAACAACTTTCCCTAGGTTATACCACCAGGAAGTGGCAGACCTGGAACTCAAATGCAGTCCATGTGTCTGGAGTCCTTGATATAAACACTATCCCATATATCATATGTACTAAAGGAGATACATTTGTCACACTCTTTTGTCTTCTATTTGCCTTCCTTTTTTGTCTTAACTCTCAATTTGTTCAAAGTATACTCTTTACAGGGTCTCTTAAAATTTCCAACACTGGGGTGCCTAGGTGGCTCAGTTGGTTAAGCTTTTGACTCTTGATTTGGGTTCAGGTCATGATCTCATAATTTGTGGGTTTGAGTCCTGCATCAGGCTCTGCACTGACAGCACAGAGCTTGCTTGAGATTTTTCCTCTCCCTCTCCCTCAAAAATAAATAAACAAACTTTAAATAAACAAACTTTAAAAATTCTCAACACTGATTTGGATGGTCCCTACAATGAAGCCATACATAAAAAAAGAACTATGCCTAAAATTAAAATTCAGCAAATACTGGTCAGCTTCCATTTAATGTATGCCATAATTATAGTATAGTATACCTACACTAGCTAGAAAAATTAAACTTCACAGGCCACAAATTCTTTTCTCTTGATCAACAAAAAAGCAAACTCTGCAATTTTCTTTAGTGGGCTTTAAAATTTTCACTACTGGGTGCCTGGTGACTCAGTCGGTTAAGCATCCAGCTCTTGGTTTTGGCTCAGGTCATGATCTCACATTTTGTGAGTTCAAACCCCACATCAGGCTCTATGCTAACAGTGGGGAGCCTGCTTGAGATTCTCTCTTTCCCTCGCTCTCTGCCCCTCCCCCACTCATTCTCTCTCCCTCTCTCAAAAATAAATAAATAAACTTAAAAAAATTAAAAAAAATTTTTTTCACTGCTGGCTTTTATGATGCCTGCCATGAAGTGTCAAAAACTTCAACATATACAATATGATACTATTCATGTACCAGTTAGTTGAGCTTCATTCTGAAGCAGTCAGCTGCCCTGAAGGAGAACAAACAGTCTAGAAATGGTGAGCTAGGAAGATATGGAAAGGCTAGACTTCAGAGGTAGCTACTACAAGGGCTTCAGCCAATCCAACCTTCAGCAATACCTCTGTCATTGATAATTAACATAGTGAATATAAGAAACAAATTTCTCCTGATGGAAAAGGGCCTTTTTTGGGGGGGTGGGGGCGGGTAGCATAATAAATGTTGGAAATAGTTTTTCCTTGATGAAATTAAAGTTATTCAAGATATGTCAATTGACTAAAACAATTTAAAGCAAGATATAAGAACCTAGCACCAGTTTATGGTCTCTACCCTTCAGAATGAACCCTGGGGCTTGATATTTTAACAGGCTCGCTGACTGATAAGAATTTTGCCTCTAGAATGCTGTTGTAGCCACCTTAAGCGAACGGTCCTTACACTGTGTTTCACTTAGAAGAACACAGGCCTACCATTTTATCATGCTAGCTTATTAATGAATGTTGACATAATAAATATCCATTATACAAAATATAATTTATACATGGATATTTATAATTGATATTTATACATAATAAATATCCATTATAACAAAACTTAGAGTCTTATTTTGATTATAACCTGGTAGCAAGGTTTTAGAGAAACCTGTCACTGGCTACCATAACCTATCCAAAAAAGGTTAAGAACTGAACATAACCAAATCAGTTTAGGTCAGCTGTAATACAGATAATGGGAGAAAATGGACATTTTCTTTGGTCCTCAAATGAACAAAACACTAATATGATTTCCCTCCCTCACTGAGAAAGAGATGCATGACCCACTACATAGGTTGGTCTTCTTTTTACTGAAACACCTATTGAAAAGAATTGTCTTACGTGATTTTTTTCTCAAGGCCAGAACCTGAGACATCCTGAAACATCACAAGGAGTTCCAATGAGGGAACAGTTGATAAATTTGAATTCAAAACTGTGTTCAAATGGAATCCTTGTATATCTGTGACAATTTATACCCTACTAGTGACATCTTCATGATTTATTCAGTAACAAATACCAAGAGAGGGAATGCACGAGAATCCTATAAGTATAGTTAGTTGGACTTTTGGTCATTATTTCATCCCCTATACTCTGAGGCAAAACAAGAGTCATAATATTCCTAAGAAATTTCTTTGAACTAACTAATATGTGATAGATAGAATAATGGTTCCCCGAAGATGTCCACAACTTAACCCCAGGAATCCGTGACTGTGTTAGGCTACATGGCAAATGGGAATTAAAGCTGTTAATCCAATGACATTCCAATGGGCAAATTATCCTGGACTATCTGGGTGGATCCCATGTAATCTCAAGAGTCCTTAGAAGTAGAAGAGGGAGACAAAAGAGTGAGAACCAGGGATATGGTCATGTAAGAAGGACTTAGTCTGATATTGCTAGCTTTGAAGATGGGGGGGAAGAGGACATGAGTCAGGGAATGCAGACAGCCTCCAGAAGTTGGAAAAGACATGGAAATGGCTTCTCCCCTTGAGCCTGCAGAAGGAAAGCAGACTCATCATGAATTTAGTCCTGTGAAACTCATTTCAGATTTTTGAACTCAAGAACTGTAATAAAGTTATGTTGCTCTAAGCCACCAAGTTTATAGTAATTTGCTACAGCACCTGTGTTTTAGTTTACTGAAACTAAATAAGAAAAGAAATAAGGTGAAAAGAAATAAGGAAATATGCCCACCTACCCCCAAGAGCCATATACCACATTCTCTACACTGTTATGTACTATGAGGAGCTGACCACCATGACTAAATCATGCAGGTTCCCATGTCTTCTGGCTTCTGGGATATCAGACAGTGAGTGAAAAAAGATGTCAGGATATTTCTTCCCCTACTTTCTTTCTACTTCAGTACCATGATCTTTGCAGTGGCTGTACCCCATGAAGACAATAGTTCCTAAGAGCAGCGCTCATCCACAGTGAAATGTGAATTAATTAATAATAGGATTAAAAGTCAAATAAAACATTCAAATGATAAACTGGAAAACACCTTAGACACAGGGCTATTTGTTTTCTATCTATGATAGCAGAACATTTGGAAGCAGTAGCCATGTATATAAATGGCCTAACTATATGCAGAATCAAGTACCACAAATGAATGAATAATGGAAGTAGCAGAAGGCATGGGTCACAGCCACTTCTGCTCTACTGGTGTTCGCACTGAGCAGTAATATGAATAATACTAAAGACAATTCTATGATGAAAGGACCTTTTATTTGTACAACCTCTTGCTGGGTTCTGGAAGGAACCTACAAATTTATTCATATGGTTACATGTGTCCTGTAATTCACAAAAGTAAGATATCTTAACTGCAGCCAGTTAAGACCATTGTCTTATTTTAACTGTAGCCCAGTGTGGAGTGCCAAAACCCAAACAAGGGCTCCCCAGAGCAGGAACAGCCTGGTAAGGGTGTCAGAGCACAAGCAGGGTAGAAGGGCATCTATGCACATGGGGTGCCTGAGTGGCTCAGTCGGTGGAGTGTCCAACTCTTGATTTCAGCTCAGGTCATGATCTCACAGTTTCGAGAGGGTAAGTCCCATGTTAGCACAAAGTCTGCTTGGGATCCCCCCCTTGCCCCTCTCCCATTCACTCACTGTCTCTGAAAAATAAACATTTAAAAAAATATTTTAAAAAAGAAGAGCATCTATGTAAGAGGTGTCCAGGCAGAAAATCAGAGCCTAAGCAAGGTGAAGGGGATCTATACAGGAGGACTGCCAATTATAAGGTGTTAGAGCGCCAGCAGGGAGAGGAGGGTGACACAGAGAGCAGGAGGCAGCAATAACAATGGGAGATAGGTTACATACAAAGAAATGAATTACTTACCAAATAATTCATTGTTTTAAGGATAATGGGAGCCAGTTTCCTACTGTCAGTGACTCATGAAGAATGCCAGAGCATCTTCACTCATAACAGATGCAATAGATTATCTATTCCATAAATGGCTACGACAGGATTTCTGGACTCACATGCTTACCAGAACCTCGCCACTCCCACCAAAAAATAAAGTATTTCCTCTTTCATGACCCTAGGCAGCACTTTGTGACTGAAATATTCTAGGAAGTGCTGCTATTTGATTTTCAAGGACAGATCACAAAAGGCAAAGTGATTTGTCCCTGGCTTTATTTCTTGGGACACCAGCACTTGAAATCCAGTCACCAGGTTGAAAAGATCCCAAGCTACATGAGGCTCTATAGGTTGCCTGGTTGACAACAATAGCTAAGGACTCAACCGACAGACAGTGTCAGGGCCCAGGCACATGAGTGCGTAAGCATACAGATGACTTCAGGTGCCAGGGTGAGCCATTCTAGCCGATGCTGAGTAGAGCCAGATGGGCCATCCCCACTGAGTTCTGCCCAAATTGCAGATTTACGAGCAAAACAAATGGTATTATTTCAAACCATTAAGTTGTGTGTCCAGCCACACACAGTACCTATAACAACACTCCAAACTAGAAACAACCCAAATCTCCATCAGCAGAAAAACAAATAAACAAATGGTGCTATATTGATGCAATGGAATAATACACGACAATAAAAGGAAATGAATTACTGCTGCTCACGGTAATATGGACAATATCTCTAAATATTCTGCTGAGTAAAAGAATTCAGACACATCAGAATATATATCCTATGATTCCACTTACAGGAATTTCTAGAACAGGTAAAAATAGTCTGTGGTGAAAGACATCAAATAATGGTGACTTTTACTTTTGTGGGAGGAGTAAGGAGGGTCTTAATGATTGACTGAGAAAGAGCACAAGGAACTTTCTGGAATGTTGGAAATGTTCTATATCTTGATGATATATTGATTTGATTAGTTTACACATTTCTCAACATTAATATAAATATATATATAATATGCATGTTTCACTGTACATAAACTACTTAATTTAAAAATATTTACATGACATTACCAGTGACAATTTGTAAGGCAGAACAAAATTTCCTAAACTATAAATAGTAAAAACAAATTTCATCTAACCATGTTAGAACCTGAGATAGCTTTCTCTTCTCTATATACAAAATTTTGTCATATGAACATGTGATCAAAGTGTATACAGTTAAAAAAATGTAGATTAAAAAATTCTTATACAAGTATAATAGGCAGTTAACTATGTTATTTTTTTTTCTTTTTTTAATTTTTTTAACATTATTTATTATTGAGAGACAGAGAGAGACAGAGCATGAGCATGGGGGGTGGGGGCGGGGGCAGAGAGAAGGGGAGACACAGAATCCGAAGCAAGCTCCAGCACAGAACCCGATGCAGGGCTCTAACTCACAGACGGTGAGATCATGACCTGGGCCGAAGTCAGACGCCCAACCCACTGAGCCACCCAGGCGCCCCAAATGTTATTTTTCTAGATTGGATCTGATGTTTGGTTTCTTCTCAGCTTTTTAAAATCTGCCTTTTCTTATTTTTCATTGTAAATGAATATTAACTTTCTTATCTAATTTTGAATTATAATTTTGAATTGTTTTTTCTTAAAGATGTGTTCCACATTATAAAAGCTTTAGATTCCAAAAATCAGAATCTACTTCTGCTTCTGTTAAATATGTCTCTTGTCAACAGTGTCCTAGATTTGACTATTTAATTGCTTGTGGGAACAATTTTCCATCTCAAAGAAGGCTGCTGTTCTAGGAATCTCAGATTCAGGTCATGAAGTAGCAGGCAATTGCAGATCAAACTTTAAATAAAGACAAGGTTTACTTTCTGACTTCACTGTCGTTCTCCAAGCAGAATACTTATATTCCATTCCTTTTTCTTTTCTACAGTTAGAGACCAAGAGACTTAGCTCAGGAAATGGTTTTGAGAGATAGAAATGTCTTAAAGTTTGCATCAAATACAAAAAAATCACACTCTGAAAAAGTGAAAAGGTGCAGATGGAGGTGAAAGAAGGGAGGGAGGAATGGAAGGGGAGAGATAGATTGAGAGAGAGGAGGAATGGGGAGGAAAGGAGAGAGAAAGAAGGGAAGGATGGAAGAGAGGGAGGGAAAGAGGAAAGGGATAAATTTTACCTAGGAACAATAATTGAAACTTATTTCAGTGACAAATCTGACCATGCAGGCGATCTGAAATTCTAAACTCCTGACTTACTTCTATCATTACATGAAATCCTCTCTCAAACAAAAAAAAAATTAAGCCTTTCCTGGAAAATGCTACAACTTTATATAAATTTGAGACAATTCCCATCTGTCTGATTAGCCTTAAGGCAGAGTGATTAGTTAATACTAAATCTTTTCTCCTGTTTCTCTTTTAAAAAATTAGCTTAACACCCCCACTAGTAAAACTCCACATGCTGCAGAAATAAAAACAGCGAGGGATTATGCCTTCTTTATTGCCAACACAATGCCAGGGCAGATTCTATTTAAGAGCAACTAATGTGATTGTGAGAATTATTATCAAAGAAAGCCCTACTGCTTTAAAATTTTTCTCTTCTTTTAATTATTTTCTAGCTGTTCTGCTTTGGTTAAACTTCACCACATAAGTGTTCACAATGTAACTAATAGAAAAGGGCACCCAGATTGTTGTGTATTTTAGTAAACCAATTAGAGAATTTATGGAGAGAAGAAATCAAGTTAACTACCATAGGAAAGAAGAAAGAAAACAAAGTCTTTTGTACTTGAGCCAACTTCTGCATAGTTTTACAGGTGCCCCACAAATGTGATGTCATTTTGATTGGGGCAACCTCTTTCCCACAAAGACAAATGAAAGAGCTCCTTTTAAAATAACCCTCACACCTCACACAGGTGGTCACATCTAAAATAAACCTACAGACTGTGCCTCAGAAACAGTTTTCTAAAGAAACATTCTTTTAGGGCTGCCCAAAGGGCAAAAAAATGATGCCGAATGTGCTGACTGCTCTATTGAAGAAAAATGAAGAACACGGTTTTTCTGCTCTGATCAGAGTGAAAGGCATGTTCCTCAACTAGTAGTTTTATAGTCTACTGAACATGGAGAAACCTTTTCTTGCCTTTTTCAAAATTAATTTCCAATGGGTTTTGAGTGCAAAAATTGGCTCCAGTCCAGAAGCTGGTCAACGGATCATGATTTTTTTTGGGGGGGTGACTGACATCAGACTCCTGATTGTCCATCCTTAGTTTCCTTTGATGGTACAGATTCAGTAATGTCCTTTTGGTTGCCCTTTGATTTAGCCTTTAGGGACACCATGTTCTATTAACCATGAGAGTCTAAAGGACTCTCTGTAGGTCTTTTATGGGTCTCCTGTAGCTGCCTCTCTAACTGTGCCACTCATTACAATATGAGCCCACAAAAATATATACTATCACCCTGCCTCTGTTGTTTTGAGGTCCTGTCAAAGGAAATCAGCTTCAGCAGTGCACTTAACCCACTTTGGCGTGCTACCACTTTTGTGGCTGTGTTGTGCTTTCCCTGCTCCTCCATTATAAGAGGTGAGCTTTGTTTCATAGGCTATCAAGGACATCCTCTGGCTTTCACATTTAGCTTTTAATTGTCAGTTAAATGTTTATAGCTTCTCATGTTTTTCCAGAGCATCACTTAAGGTTAACAATGGCCATCCAATTCCATTGTTCTTACACTTACTATTTTTTCCATAGTTTTCAAATGCTGGAAATAGCACACAGACTAATACATTTCCTTCCAGTGGTATGCCATTCCAATTCACCTCCAGGGAAAGTTCTGGCAATTGCACTGCTTGCTATCGTATGCCAAGGACTATCTTTGTTTCACCTACCATCAGGTTTGGAATCTCCAGGACAAACTGAGGGTGGGTGAGACTGCTCCCAAATCTCATCCCCGAACTTGCTTTTCTTGGGTCTTTCTGGTACCATTTGTTGCAGTCTGGGTTTTCCAGGAACCAATGCTGAGACAGAAATGAGTATGTAGGAGATTTATTAGGAAGTGCTTTTGCATTCAACACCTGTGGAAGGGAAGGAAACAGGACTGGCCAGAGAGAGGAGTCAAAATGTGATGTGGTCTCAATGGAATGTCTAAACTGACCATGTGAGAAGTTCCAAACATGGACTGACCCTTCAGGGTGTCCCCTGTTGGTCTATCATTTGTTGGTCATTTGTTTTGAGGTGCTGGGGGAAGAAAGTGTGAACTTGGTTAAGGAGGTTCCAATCTCCCTTGTGGACTGATGGCTGAGAGTTACATGCAGATGACATTCTCAGCAGATGAAGTGATAAATCCTTAAATCCTGAAAAGGACTCTATGTAGCACATCACAATCTTCCTCCCAGTGATTTAAAACTTCCATCATTATGTAATGACCCTATAACTCTAGTAATCTTTTTCCCTTAAATTTAAGTCTATTTTATCTACTATAAAAATACCAACTTTCTTTTGGTTTATATTTGCTTGGTATATCATCTCTATTGTTTTACTTAAAACATTTCTGGTCCTTATATTTTAGATGTGATCTTGTAAACAGCACATGGTTGGATTTTTTTAATCCTGTCTTAATGACATATACTTTTTACTGGAGAGATCAGTAATTCACTATTATTGTTGTTGTTGTTGATATATTCAGAGTTATTTCTACCAATTTAGTTGTTTTTTGTTCCATTGTTGTGATGTTTCTACATTCATTTTTCTCTTCTCTCTTGGCTTTCTGCCTTGGTTTCTTGCCTTTTTAAAAAAATATATATATATTTTCTACCTGTTGTTTAGAAAATATATATCATTTATATTCATTTAGTTGACATTCATGCAAATTTTAATGTACATACTTAATATAATCTAAATGCAGTAAATTACTTTTCCTTTCTCCCAAATAATACAAGAAATTTAGTATGTTTTAAACCTACTCCCTCCTCCTAGTTTACATGACTTATTTTCTTTACTATTTTATCTCTCATTTGTTGTAGGGGTGCTGACACTGACTGTATCTCTGGCACTCCACTTTATTCATTTTATTTCTATGACGTCTCTTGGATCTATGTCTTCTGGGCCCCTTGGAGATTAATATACTTACCTTAGAAATGCCTACCAAGGCTGGGATGCAGGAGACTTGTTTGGCCTCCCATGTATCTGTTAAAGATAACCTAGCCTTATCCCTTCCTGATGTACAGGTTGTACCACAAGACCTAATTAAAGGTTAGCTGCCAATTAGCTGCATGGAATCCTTCGACCTTACTACAGGGCCCTCCCACACATCCCCTCACTCAGTAAAATCTGGAACAAGGTCCAGACTTTAAAGAGAATAATTGTGCAGCTGTATCATTATTGCCTGATTCCTCTATCAGTAAGTTACCCCGAATAAACCTTCGTGGAAACTTTATGGAGTGGTCTGCTTCATTCTCTGGTCTCAAATTACCTTCTCATTTTGAGGGACATTTTCCCATCCCTCCCTCCAGCTTCTAGTATTTTTTAATTACACAAATTAAATCTTAAAATTACTGTTTTATATACTCAATGTAGGTCATTCGTCTTTCATATTTTTTGAGATCTTTGTCTATTATTCAGCTTTACTAAATAATGTCTAGATGAATATGACATTTTACATTTCTTGAATTAGTAGGCTCACATCTTTCATCAATTTTAAAAAGATTACCAGGTGCATCTCTGCATGTTTTCTCTTAGTAGTTTTCTCTGTTTTCCTTTTGAAGTGCCACTTAGGTATATGGCAGCCATCTCTTTTTTTTTAACATTTATTCATTTTTTTGAGAGACAGAGAGAGAGCACAAGCAGAGGAGGGGCAGAGAGAAGGGGAGACACAAATCCAAAGCAGGCCCCAGGCTCTGAGCTGTCAGCACAGAGCCCAGTGCGGACATATCCATGGGGCTTCTGAGGGGCTCAGTCAGTTCAGCATCCAAGTCTCGGTTTTGGCTCAGGTCATGATCTCATGGTTTATGTGTTCGCCCCCCACGTCAGGCTCTGCACTGAAAGCACAGAGCCTACTTGGGATTTTCTCCCTCTCTCTCTCTCTCTCTCAAAATTAATAAATAATATATATATGTATATATATATATACATATATACATACACACACACACATACATACACACACACACACACACATATACATATATACATACACACATATCTCCAGGCTTCATCATCTGACCTGCAAGGCCTTGAGTGATCAACCTCTAGCCCTGCCTTATAGCACTTTGTGTCTCAGTTACTTGCTTCAAACTCTCTTTCAGTTCCTCAAGGACACAAAATTTTCCTGCATCAGATTCTCTGTTCAGACTGTCCTTCTTTAGGATCCATGCCCCCAGTTCTTTCCCTTTGTAATAGTTACCACAACTTATAATTATGAATTTGTCTCTCTGTTTACCTGTTTGTTGTGTGTTAGCCCAGAATCTCAGTGAAAGTGGAAAAAAGTTTGCTCCCCATTATATATATCTAGTCCTTAGATTTTGATCCTCAGAGGAAATATTTTTGGTTGAATGAACAAGGCAGAGAAAAGATTTTAAGAGATGTTGAGTTTGGAAAAACAAAAGAAGAAGGTACAGGAAATGGTGACATAGAAAGGTAGAGTGTTAACCAGGACAGCTTCAATAAAATACCCTGAGAAGGGATTGGGGGGGCAGAGAGGGGAAGGGCAGGGGAAAGAATCTGGGTTGAAATGATCTGAGGAAAGTGAAATTGTTTTGGGAATTCCACAGATAGTAGAAGCAATAGATTTTTACATTGCTAATGAAGATATCATTTACCTAACTTAAAAAAAAAATGAAGGCAGAGAGAATATGTAGTACTCAGATACAAACTGAAATTTGAAAACTTTGCAGGGGCGCCTGGTGGCTCAGTCGGTTGAGCGTCAGACTCGGCTCAGGTCATGATCTCGCAGTTTGTGAGTTCAAGCCCCACATCCAGCTCTGTGGAGCCTGGAGCCTACTTCAGATTCTGTATCTCCCCCTTCCTGTCCCTCCCCCAGCTTGCACTCTGTCTTTATCTCTCTCAGATATAAATAAACTTAAAAAAAATTAGAAAAAATGAAAACTATCCAAAGTTCACTATTCCTCCACAAAGAAGTCTAGAATGAGACAACAAGATAATGACAAATTTCCACCAGCCTAGCCTGCTGGCAACCTAGCAGACCAGACTGGGTTCCATTATCCTAACTTGAGCACCTAACATACTTGGCAGAGGCAGCTGGAGTCCTTAATGCTGATGTATTCCTCACTTCCACAGCAGACCACCTCCAGCTGACTCAAGCTGGCCAGGCTCTAAGCCCAGGTAGCTCCAACCAGTCACCAAAACTCTCAGGCCTTGCTGTCCCACTGTGGGAGAGAAAGGGTGGTCTTTTGGCTTTGAAGGGCCTGTTGCCATTTCCCTACGTCAGCCTTATCCCAGGGGTCAGCCTGCACTTGGGCTGCATTAGGCTCCCCAGCCTCCTCCCAGGGGCCAGCCTCTAACTGGGCTGCATCAGGCTCCCCATTTGGCAGAAGAATATCCTATTTAGAGCTTCAACTCTGGTCTCTACTCTTCATTTTTTTTTTTTTAATTTTTTTTTCAACGTTTATTTATTTTTGGGACAGAGAGAGACAGAGCATGAACGGGGGAGGGGCAGAGAGAGAAGGAGACACAGAATCGGAAACAGGCTCCAGGCTCTGAGCCATCAGCCCAGAGCCCGACGCGGGGCTCGAACTCACGGACCGCGAGATCGTGACCTGGCTGAAGTCGGACGCTTAACCGACTGCGCCACCCAGGCGCCCCTCTACTCTTCATTCTTTTCTTTGACAATAATATTCTCTAAAAGGAAGTGAAGGGGCGCCTGGGTGGCGCAGTCGGTTAAGCGTCCGACTTCAGCCAGGTCACGATCTCGCGGTCCGTGAGTTCGAGCCCCGCGTCGGGCTCTGGGCTGATGGCTCAGAGCCTGGAGCCTGTTTCCGATTCTGTGTCTCCTTCTCTCTCTGCCCCTCCCCCGTTCATGCTCTGTCTCTCTCTGTCCCAAAAATAAATAAACGTTGAAAAAAAAAATAAAATATAAAAGGAAGTGAAATGCAGTTCTTATTCTTACTTTGCCTTCTCGTTCCTATAACCTTTTCCGGTCTCCTTTGAAGCTGAGGGTTTCTTTTAGCCTCTATGAAAATCATTAAGAAGTTTGAACATTATAAATATTTCAGAAAGTGATTCAACTCATTGGCTAATAATAAAAGTGGTGTAAAATCTACTAAACTAGTGTTTGAGAGTTTAAATGCTTTTATTAGCATCTTTGTTTAAATTTAATGTAGTTTAGGTGTTGGGTTTTGATTTTGATTTAGTTTTGATTATCTGCAATTAGCCATGAGGTTTATTATTTAAAACCAAAATTAGTTTGGTAAGATTTGCCTTGCTTTAGTCTATGGCAATAAGGAATGTAGTCACAACAACTTATGTTTTCTTTTCTTTTTTCATGTGCAAAGTTTCTGCAAATCCATACGCAGCAAAATGAGGTACAAACCACAGAAGTACTCATTTCTCCATTAAAATGTATTTTTATTTTGGAGTGCCAGGGTGGCTCAGTCGGTTAAGCGCCTGACTTCAGCTCGGTCACGATCTTGCAGTTGTGAGTTCGAGCCCTGCATTGGGCTCTGCGCGGACAGCTCGGAGCCTGGAGCCTGCTTCGGATTCTAGGTCGCCCTCTCTCTCTCTGTCCCTCCCATACTCATGCTCTGTCTCTGTCTCTCAATAATAAGTAAACGCTAAAAAAAATTTTTAATGTATTTTTCTTTCATTCAAATAGTAAATATTAGAATATCTGAATCAACAAAAGGCCCTAAATACTCTAAGGATCTAAAAATACTTTAAAGATATTTCAGTAATCAAATTTTCATTTTTTAATGACTCATACTCCATGAAATAATTTTTTTTAGAATTTAGTACTGTCAATTTTTAGTAATATTTTAATATTTAGTACCATTTCGTTAATTAGTTTTCCTTTTTGTAGTATCAACTAGATTCTAGTATGTTAAAAGAAGATTTTTTAAAGACACTTTAAATAAAGTCCAGTTTGATAGAAATCTTGTTTGAAACAAAACGCTTCATCAATGAAGAGGCATTTGCTAAGCAGACAACCTGACATTAGTCCAGTGTTAAGTAATATCGGGCACAAAAGGACAGGTGTCTGACAGGCCATCCCCACTAGCCATCCCCACTGCCACTGCCTGTCTAACTCTCTACCCCTTTACCTCTGCAGCACTGACATAGTCTGATCCTTCTTCCTCCCGCTGTCACCTTCCAGCTACACCGCATGTGGCAATCTGCATATACTGCCAAACCAATCTTCCTGAAATATTTTTTTTCATTACCTTTTCTTCTCCCTAAAAATGTTTAAGCTAAACTCCCAACTCCTCAGCCTTACATAGAAGGGGAAAGCATTGGTTTTAGAATCAGACCCAGGTTCATACATCTGTTTGGATACGTATGTGAATGACTTAAGTTGCTTGATGTCATGCGTAAAATGGGTATGATCATGATTGCCTCACCAGGGTGGGAAAAGGAATCAGTAAATACAGGATGCAAAGCCCTGAGCAAATACCAAACGCTTCTCTAAATTGACTGGCTTCAGACTGCCTTTCCTATGTGACCCTATCTTCTTAATTTATCTCTTTCCATTTATCTGCACCAACACTCTTTGCCACATTATGTCACCGACACACAGTCTCTACAAGTGCTTTTTGTTTTCCAATTTTCATGCTTTGGTTCATGACTTGAAAAAAAAAAACTAACATTTATTTATGTGCTAGTACTGTATTAAGGGGATATGTTAGCTCCTTTAATCTTGATAAATAATGTATCGTTATAGATGAGAAAAAAGTTTCAAAAGGTTGAGAAACTTAAACTTATTTTTAAATTCAGCCCTTTATTTATTTTTATTTGAGAGAGTGAGAGAGGGTGCATGCACGCAGGTGAAAGGCAGAGAGAGAGAGGGAGAAAGAGAATCTCAAACAAGATCCATGCTTAGTGCAGAGCCCTACATGGGGTTTGATCCCATGACTCTGGGATGGGTCATGGGATCACAACCCAAGCGGAAATCAAAGAGTCAGAGGCTCAACAGAGTGAGCCACCCAGGGGCTCCAAGAAACTTTAACTGCATTGGCATCCATCATATGGGATGGTACTTTTACTTTTCCCATTTACAGATAAGAAATTTTAAAGAGGGGGGCGCCTGGGTGGCGCAGTCGGTTAAGCGTCCGACTTCAGCCAGGTCACGATCTCGCGGTCCGTGAGTTCGAGCCCCGCGTCGGGCTCTGGGCTGATGGCTCAGAGCCTGGAGCCTGTTTCTGATTCTGTGTCTGCCTCTCTCTCTGCCCCTCCCCCGTTCATGCTCTCTCTCTGTCCCAAAAATAAATAAACGTTGAAAAAAAAATTTTTTTTTAAATAAAAAAATAAAAAAAATAAAAAGAAATTTTAAAGAGGTCAGTAAAAAGAGAGAGAGAGAGAGAGAGAGAGAGAAAGAAAGAAAGAATAAAGAGGTTAAAAAAAGTGATGAGTAGTAGTTTCAAACAATTTTAGTCAGCTTGCTTCAATAACGACAGGATGATTAACCTTTAATTTACATGAAAAAACTAGAAGATATAATTTAAAAATGAAACAGACAACACAATTTTGAAGACAAAGAACAAAATGAGGGTCTTATCCTGCCAAATAACAAGATAGTATAAAACTATAATAATTTGGATGAAGTAGAATTGACAGAGTGATGGGAAATGAGTCAGTGGAACAGAATACAGAGCTCAGAAAATGGGTCCATGCATTCAGAAGAATGTAGTATATGGTTGACATATCTGAATCGCTGGGGAAAATGATGGACCCTATAATAAATGGTGTCAGAAGAAAAGTGAAATTAAACTTCTACATGATACTACATGTAAAATAAAAAAAAATTCAAGTGTTTTGAAAATCTAAATGTGAAAAACAATACTGTAAAAATGTGTGTAAGAATATCTTTTTGATTTTGGAGTAGAAAATGATTTCTGAACACCAAAAAGCACAAATGATTTAGGAAAAAAATGTGTTATAAATTTGTCTGAATCAGTATCCAAGTCTGCAAAATTACCCACCTAAAATATCCAACCTAATTTTTTACCTATCTTAAAATCTTTCAAGCAAATAATTCATCATGTTTTTTGATAGGTATATTAGGAGACTATCATTGTTTCCTCTCAAATGAAGGAATATATAGAGCAAGAAAAATAGTAAGATGATTCTTGGATGTCTTACGACTTGGAAACTTTACTCTTCTTTCTGTGAAGTGAACATGTGAAAGGGCATTTCTTTCCAAAAGAGAGCATCTCCTTTCACAAAAATCTTCTGAACTCAGAAAGGAGTTTGCAGCCAAGGAATCAACTCAACACCAGGCCTAAGGCTGGGAAAATAATAATTCAAATCTCTAGAATTTGTAATGGCTGCTCTTGAATTCCCTCCCTTTGGCTCCTTTTAATCCCTCTTCAGAAACACCTGTTTTCTTACCCATACGAAGTAAGATCCAGGCCCATTCACTGGCTCCCAGTTCTGGCCACCACTGTTAACAGTTAGCAGTGGCTTGCTATGGGTCCTCCTCTGTGCCATCTTGGGTTCTAAAACTATTTTTAATAATATAAAATATTTAATTAGATTAAATGTGATATTTATCAATAGAAAAGAAGATATAAATAGCATGATCCATGAAATATCAGGCTTTCAATCCTCAGAGTCAGCTTGGAGTTAGTTCTCCACATCTCCAAAGAAGGGCTGATCTTAGTCTCACTTCACTCCAGTCCATAGTACCAATACTGTTAACTATCAACTTCATGTCTAACCAAATGAGTAATCAAAACTTTAAAAAAATTTTTTTCTGGCATTCAGGATCAAGAAAAGGATCAAGAAAACATCTTCATCCTAGAACTAAAGACTGTGCATAATACTATTTGTCTCTATCAATTTTATTCCTTTCCTTATTCATAACCTGCCCTCTTGAGTTCCATATTTTCCCTGATGCTTCACCTCCTATCCAACAAGCACTAGTCTTCCAACTTTTCCAAATGCTTTTTGTGTATACCACAATCTTCATTCTTCACCATTCGTAATTATTTTCTAATACGTCCTTAACATTGTGGCCTCCATCACAGGTAAAAATTAGCTGGTAACTATTACCATAGTTATCACAGGCTGGAATGCTTAACATGATATGAATTTAAGTCAAATCAGATCAGAGGATTCTCAAAAAATGGCATCCTAAACACAACTCATTTATTCCCACTACCCAGTGTGATCTGTCTATCTCTTCTGAGTCAGAGGATTGTTTGGTGGCTCCACAAGCAATAAGAGCCAGTCAGAATGGATGGAACTCCCATTCATGGAAGTGGCTGAAGTACAGCAAAGGAAAACAGCAATTGAGAGAGCTCCTTATGGGGACTTAAACAAGCTTAAATACAGCACAAACATTTTCTGGAAATAAGGAAAATTATCATGAAAATTACCCAGTGGATGAATTGAAAGAGAAGTTAGTCACTTTTGGGACCCATATTAGTGATCTGGAAGAGCATATGGAAGACAGATTTTAAAGCATGGCACAAAAATACAAAAAGATGAAACTGGAAAGAATAAGAGGAAACAAAGCATAACTCCTGAAAATCTGTACTCTTTTTCTAATTTCTTATGGTGTACATTATGGGTTTTTAAAATTTTTTATCTCTTTAAAAATGAAAGCATATAAAAGCTTAAAATGTTTCTCAAGTCCATTTATCACTGTGTCCCACAGATTTTTTTGTGTAAAGTGTTTTCATTTTCTTTCCTTTTTTTTTTTATAGAGAAAAAGAGAACGTGTGAGCTGGGGAGAGGGGCAGCTTGAGAATGAGAGAGAGGATGAATCTTAAGCAGGCTCTAAGCTCAGCACAGAGCCTGGCATGGATCACCACCTAAGGATCATGACCTGAGCTGAAATCAAGGGTCGGACACTCAACCCAGGCACCGCTCCTTTTCTTTGCTTCACAGAAAGTTTAAAAAAATTTTTTTTTAATGTTTATTTATTTTTGAGACAGAGAGAGACAGAGCATGAATGCGGGAGGGTCAGAGAGAGGGAGACACAGAATCTGAAACAGGCTCCAGGCTCCGAGCTGTCAGCACAGAGCCCGACGCGGGGCTTGAACTCACAGACGTGAGATCATGACCTGGGCCGAAGTCGGACGCTCAACCGACTGAGCCACCCAGGCGCCCCGCTTCACAGAAAGTTTTGATTTGACAATTCAATCAAGGGTTGTCTGGGAGTGTGACTCTTATCTTCCAAATAGATAACTTTTTATCATGCTTAATTATTTATTTTAATTTCATTATCTAATGAAGTAAAACAGTTGCCTATAAAGTGTAGACTTTTGGAATTTGTAGCCAGATTTTCAATCAGTTTTTATAAATGTTCACATGTTGTATTTATGAAAATCTGTATTATGTTTGAGGGTTGTAAATTTCTTTCTACATACAGCTTATAGGATATATTCAAAATTTTTAAATATAAAAGTTCTTTACGTACTTATTAATTTTTAATTTCCATATATGCCTTTATGTATATTTGTCCCATTTGCCTTGTCCTACTATATATAAATGCTTAATACAGTATTAGCAAGTAGCATTCAGCAATATATTGAAAGATTAATAAACTGCAACTAACAAATTCTGATTTTAGGAAAGCAAGATGTTTTATCAACATAATCTATATTATCAACATGATCAGAAATGTTACCAACATAATATATTATACCAACAAAACAAAAAATGTCATATCAATAAATGTTGAAACTATATTTGATAAAATTCAACAACCATTCTTGATAAAAAATACTCAGTAAAATAAAATTTATGAGAATCAAGATATTTATTGAAAATCAAGAATATTATCCATAATGGTAAGCCACTAAAATAACCTTCATTAAAATAACCAAATTATTATTTAAAATTATTTCATAACCTCTATTAATATAAGAAAATTAAATAAATATATAAGCATTAGAACAGAAGAAATAAAAATGTCTCTTGTTGAAATAATTGAATGACTAGAAAATCTAAGATGCTCTTGGAAAAATATAATAGCATTAATAAGATAATTTGGTAGGGTGTAGAATACAATATAAATACAAATAAAGCACTAGTTTTTCTCTACTTTAGCTATAAGTCACCTAAAGAAAGGAAATGGTATTCAGAAAGACACTTAAAATAGCATCAAATAATAAAAGTACCTAACAATAAATTTAACAAGAAAAGCTCAAGACCTATATGAAGTAAATTATAAAATTTTATGAACATATGGAAAGTTACACCATATTCATGAATTAGAAGACAACATATTAAAAAGATTAAACTTTCCACAATTAATAAAATAACTTCACTGTCACTCTAATTGGATTTTCAATGGAGGTTGCCATTTCATGTTGTTGGGCAGGGAGCAAGAGGTAGTTGGATAAAATGATCTTAAAGTTTATAGGAAGAATAAAACATCTGACAATAGTCAATAAATTTAAAATATTTTTTAAGTTTATTTACTTATTTTTGAGAGAGACAGAGACAGCATGACTGGGGAGGGACAGAGAGAGGGAGAAAGAGAGAATCCCAAGCAGGCTCTGCGCTGACAGTGCAGGGCTAGGTGCAGGACTTCAACTCATGAACCACGAGATCATGACCTAAGCCAAACCCAAAAGAATCAGATGCTTAACCAAGTGAGCTACCCAGGTGTCCCTTAAATTATTTTTAAAATAATTGATAAGGAACAATTCTAAAAATGAAAGTCCACGATGTTTAAAAATGTTCAACTTTAAGGCAGGATATGGAGAATATCTTCTGTAAAAACAAACAAAAAACATAAACCCATATTTCCACTTCCTTCCTCCTCTTTTCCTCAACCTACCCACTTTGACTTCTGCAGCTTAAAGATACTACTGGCCACCCAAACATAATCCAGTGTAACCCAAATCCATGACCTTTCAGACTTCAGTGGCACTACCCTAGTCTAATTCATTCTCATCTCCCCACTAGACTATTATAATACTTCTACATGTCCTCTAGCTTCTGCTTTTGCTCCCTGCAAACCATTCTCCATAGAGCAACCAAAATGGTATTTCAAAATCTTCGAGAAGATTTCCCACAGCACTTACATCAGAGCTGAACTCTTCACTTCTCCAAAGTCCTAAAAAAATCTTATTCCAGCTATACCGCTTAACTTCTCATTTTAGACCACTCTCTCTTCCACCCTCTGTGCTCCAGCAATAAAGGCCTTCTTTCAGTTCTTACAGCACACTAAGCTTGTTGTTCAGCTGTGGAAACTTCTGACCTGCTGGCCTCTTTGTTTGCCATGCCTTTGCTCTGGTGGGTGCCTGGCTGGCACCTTAAGCATTTCCTCATTGAATAGACATCCCTTTGCCACCTTTCACATTACCCTATTTTGATTATCTGCATAGCACTGTTATTGGACCTTTCTTTTGTCTATTTGTTTGTTCAATGTTTATTCTTACATGAGAATGTAAGCTCCAAGTGTAAGCAATTTATCTAATTCTCAAAAGCACAGTGCCTGACAAAGAGCAAGCACTCAATAAATATTTGTTAAATCAAAGAATGAATTCTTAACCAAAATTTTATTTCAAATAGTGCTTTTCCTAAAAAAAAAAAAAAAAAAAAAAAGTTGAACCTCCAGAATTAGGTTTGCTTCAAAAGGCCATTGAAGGAATATGCTGTATATATCATATACACAGGGCTTTATTATTTCAAAAGGAGGCAATTTTACAGCCTAATTTCAGGAATATTTTAAAAATCTAAATGAAAACACAAAAGCCCTGCCTTAAACCTGAAGTAATCATCATCAAATATAAATTGACTGCCTTCATCTCTCAAATGTCAAAAGACTGATTAGCAGCATCTAACATCTTGACTGTAGGAGACCTTGACGTATATGCTCAGTGGGCTATAATGATTCAAATAAATTAGCTGCCACAAATTGTAAAGACGACATTAATTTCCCACCACCTATTTTAAAATGAACTACTGAATCCTAAATTCATCCTCAATGAGGTGATCAGTCACCCACAAAATTTGATGTCAATGAAAGACTTCATTTGATATTAACATATGTCCTGGCTGAGGACAAATAGGAGAGAAGCCATGATGAACTGGAGGAATGGTTTATCACACTGTGGAATGTTCACCTCCACCAACATGGCTACTTGGTAAGATTCCCTGTCTTCCTTCTGACTTATAGGTATCAGGAAATGAGTAAGGATTTCTAATTCAAACAGGATTTCTTCAGCCCTGAAGATTTCCCTGAACCTTCCAGGGGCTGACTGACCTCAGTCCCCAGATAAGTAAGATTATACTCCAAGGCTTGGTTTTTAAACACAATAAGAAAGTCTAGTTGTTACTCCTGAATCAGGTTACAATTGATTGACAAAGCCATGACAACTGTGAAGAAATGTTGCCTGTGTAGATCTCCATTAGGGACTGAACTATGCCCCACCCCCAAATCCATATGATGGAAACCCTAATCCACAGAATGACTCTATTTGGAGACAGACCCTATAAGGAGGTAATTAAAGTTAAATGAGGTCATAAAGGTGGGGCTCCAATCCAATATGATTAATGTCCATATATGAAGAGAGAGACATACCAGGAATGTGTATATACAGAGAAAAGGCCACCTGAGGACACAGCAAGTAGGGATCTGTCTGCAAGCCAGGAATAAAGGCCTCACCAGAAACCACTATGCCAGGACCATGATCTTGGACTTCCAGTCTGCAGAACTTCGAGAAAATCAATGTCTCTTGTTTAAGCCATACCCATCCATTCTGGGCCTGGGACTCTAACATTTACCCCATCACCTCGCCATATCTCTCTTGCCCAAGGCATATCTGACTTTATTTGGACTGCTACTGTTAGGAAATAGATGCCAGCTTCGGAAAGGGAGGCACAAATAGCTTAAATGGAATTCTTTTTAATGCCATCGTAGAAGTGAAACTGAAATGACATAATGTACTCAAAAGCTGTGCAAAGCTGTTTTCTTCCAATAACATCTACTTTAGAGCAATGTTGCAGTTTCTACATACATAACTTCAAATCAAAATTATAGAATACCTTTCCAGTGCCTTTCTTAGACTAAAAACAAAACCTGTTCTAATTAAGTGTTAACAATATGCCTGAAAACACTCTTCTTTCTCCAACTATCAGTGATAGTTATTTAAGTTCTAACAATACGAAATGTATAAACCAGGGGGCTATGACACCAAGTTTGTCTGTCTGCTAAACTACACCTGGAGAAAGGAAGAAGCCAAAACAACAAGAGACATTAGCTATGGGAAAAACAATGAGAGAAAAATACAAATGCACAGTTAAAAAATAACTTGTTCTTCCCTTAAATTTAGCTTTAAAATTTACTTTTGAGGATAATGTAAAATCCTAATCATAACCCTGGGGAATAGGAAAACATGTTCAACTTATATTTCTACCTCTATCATGTAACTCAACGATTAAACTAAAAAAGAAAATGTATTTACTTTTTTGGGATATAAGGGTAAAAAGACAACGACAACTTCTACTATTTGGCATCTTAAGGACTAAGAAATTGAGATATCAGAGAAAGCCATTCTCTAAAGAACCAATGGAATCAGAATATCCTCCTTCCCAGGAAGCCCCAGGAAATGTGGATGCCAGCTATTCACAGGTTACTATACTCCAGGACTCAGAATCACAGCATCCAGATGTTTGGGGTCTAGACCCTGCCTACATGCCTTCCTGGAATGAGCTGGGTCTTTCAATGAGTCAGAGAACCCTGTAATGTCAGTATTGTTGCCCTATTTAATTGATGAGAAACTAGTACAAGGTTAGGCAGTAAGCAGAATGAGAAAATGCCCAGTCTACTACTCCCTTCCTAGTAATGTCAGACCACCTCAATCACTAACTGATACCCAGAAAGAGAGGCTGAAAGCCATTAATAAATCTATTAAAAAGAAGTTCTTTTGTTCTTCATGAATTTAATTTTAATTGAAAAAAATGAAAATCCCCAGCATTGGCATTGGAAACTAAATAGAGAAAATAATATATATACAGCGACTACATCTGACTGAAAAGTCTCTCAAAGAGCCAAACACTGTCATATTTTTTTGGTTTCTTCTACTGGATTCATCCAAAATTTACCTGATTAATCTATATTCTGAAATGTATTTTGAAAGCTAAGAGGAAGCCAATTCCATAGAAAGATGAAAAGGCCTGTCATCAAGTTCTGAAAAAGAAAACCCAGTAACTCAGGCTAAATGACAATCATTCGATTCAACTTCTACACCCCTATTGAATAAAATGACTATTGTCTAAAGGTTCACCCAGTTGTACCTGAGTGCTCTCCAGCTTGTAAAAAGCTAGCAATTCACTATTTACAATTAAAGTTTATTGAAGATTCACTTTATAATTAAGGCAATAAATTATTAAGCAATCGTGCATGGCCGCTGTATTTACAAACCATTAGTATCAGCTTTATCTACCCCATGAGGTACAATGATGAAGGTCAAGTGACCCTAGGGACCCTCAACACACAGTAATAATTTGGTCTGATACATGGCCTTGAGGTCTTCCTGGCACTCATAGCTGGAACATTATTAACAAAGAGATATTAATGGATTTCAAATTGTTTTCCATTAACTATACATTCCTTCTTGTAAAATAAGAATTTGTTTAAAAAATTAAAAACAGTAAAATGTAGTGTTAAAAATAAAAACACTTACATGGAAGTCAGTACCCTTTTATTCCATGTTATTTCTGCTCTTCTCACTAATTCTATGATCTATGTCAAGGCACTTCTCTGGGTGTGAGACTCCTCAACTGTTAAATGACAGGGCTAGACCAGAGGACCTCAGGTTTTACCTACCTAAAAATCTTCCACTTGCGTCTCATAATTTGACTTTTTCCCTTGGCTAAAATGCTCCAGGAAAGATCTTTGTATGTTTTCTCCTCTGTGCTCTTTGTAAGAGAAGTATAAATGGCATGCTATGCTATAAATGATAGGATGTACTGGGAGAAAGGAGGCTTTTACATGAATAAAGTTGATGTCGGTCACTTCCAGGCAATTTTTATTTTTTAAGATGCACCTAGTCATTTTTTATAGATTGGTTTTTGAAATTCAAAAGTCAGGGGCACCTGGGTGGCTCAGTCGGTTGAGTGTCCGACTTCGGCTCAGGTCATGATCTCACAGCTCATGAGTTCGAGGCCCATGTTGGGCTCTGTGCTGACAGCTTAGGGCCTGGAGCCTGGTTCGGATCCTGTGTCTCCCTCCCTCTCTCTCTGACCCTAGCCCACTTGCATTCTGTCTCTGTCTCTCTCAAAAATAAACATTAGAAAAATTGAAATTCAAAAGTCAAAGGCTATGTTTAAAATGTTTCATTTTCATTCACTTGACTTTCTCCTCAATTCCATTCTAACTCTCCTTCCTTTCTTGTTCTACTCCTGGGAAAACAAGGACCATGCTTTTTCAGGTTACCACATACATCGGGGGAGCAACATGCCATCTTAGGTCACTCCTTTCAGAACAGTTTCTTAAAGATCTCCCACCAGCTTCAAAGGAATTAGCAAGTGATCAGGATGTATTTACCAAGCACCTTATATGTGCTCAACCCTGTGGACAATAGGAAGGAGGATGTGAGAAACATCATCACTGTTTTAATATCATCAAAGTGCCTGTAATCCAATGTGTGAGATACAAGTAACACATGAGACCAACATGTCAACATTGGCTCCCATAATAAGATCCTAGTGAAATATATTCATTTTCCAGAGAAGAAAATTTTCTTTTATCTATTAGAAATATAGTTACTACATTAAATGTGCTGTATAAATTGTGAAACACAGATGACAAACCTATTTGTTCTCTCATAGTGGGTGTATAACACTTGCCATAAAGATAACAATTTAAAACAACAAAACCTAAACACACTACTGCATAGATCACATATGACCTGTCACCCCCTCCACACACTCTTACCCATTTTAGTTAACCCAAGGCTCTGGGAGAGAAGTTATGAGTGAGCCAACATTAGAGTGTTAAAGTGCAAAGTGGGAATGTTATCAATTAAGAATATTCATCTCTTTTTTAGAGATCCTCTCTAAGTCCCAAATCTAACATTTTATCACTGGAAGTGCTCTCTTGCTCCAGGTGATTGCAAGAGAAGAGAGAAGTCAGGAAAGTGAAGTCAGGGTAAGTCATTATTATCTAGGACTTTATGGATATAAAAGGACTTGGAAAAGAAAGGAAGGAATTTACTTCACTTAAATCAAGTGAAACAAGGAGTGCCTGGATGGCTTAGTCAGTTAAGTGTCTGACTTGATTTTGGCTCAGGTCATGATCTCACAGTTGGTGGCACTGAGCCCCTCTTTGGACTCTGTGATGACAGTGTGGAACCTGCTTGGGCTTGTCTCTCTCCCTCTTTCTCTGTCTGCTCCTACCCCCCATTCGTGCTCTCTTTTTCTCTCTCTTTGTCACAAATAAATAAACTTTAAAAAAATTAACTGAAATAAGACTGCAGGGGTGCCTGGGTGGCTTAGTCAGTTAAGCATTCGACTTCGGCACAGGTCATGATCTCACGTCTTGTGAGTTCCATCCCTTTGTCCGGCTCTGTGCTGACAGCTTAGAGCCTGGAGCCTGCTTTAGATTCTGTGTCTCCATCTCTCTCTTCCCTTCCTCCATTCATGCTCTGTTTCTCTCTTTATCTCTCTCACTCTCACTCTCTCTAAACAAACAAACAAACATTAAAAATTTTTTAAAAAAGAAACAAGATTGCAAAAGTCACAGCACTATGAATAAACATCAACCTGTCCATCACATCACCTGATAAAAGTGAGTCAACAAAGCTGAGCTGATGAGTGGTTGTAAGGGGTCTTTGTCAATGGGGCTGAGAGGTGAGGTGGGGGCACAGTGGGGGAAAGACAGAAGCAGACAAATATGGCAAAAACTGAGTTCAAGAAGGGGTTAATATAAATATAAACACCAAGACCTTTATTAATAAATACCCAAAAGGTGTGAACACTGAATTCACACAAGGGAAAATACAAATAAGAAGCAAATATATGGAAACACATTAAACCTTATAACTTGCAATAAGAAATAAAACTTCAAATGAAAACAATAAGAAAACAGTTAAATTAATGAAAAATTTACAAAAGAAGAAACCTAATCCATGCAAATTTCAGAAAAAATAATATTTACACGTGGCTTATGGCATTGAAAATTTGTATAAGCTTTTTAGAGGAGGATTTAGGACTTAGTAACACACATAGACACACACACGTGCACACACACACACACACACACACACACTGATCATAACCTTTGGCCCATTAATTCTATTATTTGAAATTTCTCCAAAAGAAATAACTGAAAAAAGTCATTTTTGCAATAATATTAGTGGCTGTTACATTAACAAAAAACTGGAACTAGTCCAGCCACTCTTCTGTTATTGGACAGTTAATTACAACACATAATCAATGGAACATTATGTGACCATTAGAAACAAAATAGGAAAACTATGGAATAACATGAAACTGTTTATGAAATATGAAATAAAAATGCATAACACAGAGAAGTGTACACACTTACTATGGCCATGAAAGAATATTCCATGTGTGACAAGATTGGAACATGAATGTTGAGAAAGGAAAAACAATCCCTATTAGGATCCTGGTTAAGTGTGATTTCTTTTCTTAGTTCTTTTAAAATGTTGTTTTAACATTTTTAATAGTATTTTAATAAATTCCCTTTTCTTAAAGACTTGGGGAATGTTAAAAGTTTTTTTACATAGGGAATACATATAACAAAAGCAAGGTTGATTGAAGGATTAAGAGTTTAATGTCATATAGTCCAAGCAGGAGGCTGGTGACATGCCCTAGACTGGAAGGGGCAAGGGGGTTGATCAGAGTACAGAGTGAGAACAGAAAATAAAGGATGATAATGGAGTTTTATTTTGTCTTGTTTTGTTTTAAGCAATAACAGTGTTGTGTGGTTCTGGCAGAAAAATGAGGAAACTCATCTTTTCTAGCCTTGATGACTAATAACTAGCCTAGATGCTATAAGTTTATTCATTTATTCAACAAACACTTCTTGAGCACATACTGTGTGCCAAGTTCATAGTACTAGGCACTAAAACTTAAAGACATATTCATGATGTCATGGAGCTTACAATCCATTCCAGTGGAGGAAGAAAGACAAAAAGTAGATTCCTGATAGATTAGAGAGAGAGAATAAAATGGTATTAACTGCTACTCAAAATATTAGGATAGAATGATTTGTCTGAGAGTGACCTGATGGTTACTTTAGACTGGATGGTCAGAGAGGGAGACATTTGAGGATGTATCATTTGACACAGATCTGAATGGCAAGAAGGGGCTAGCTATGCAATATCTGGTGGGGAGTGGGGTGGAAGTAAAGGGATATTCCTTGGCACAGAGAAAGCCGAGTGCACAGGTCTAGACTTAAGTTTAGTGCTTTTGAGGAGTCAAAAACAAAAACAAAAAACCAGAGTGCCTACAGCACAGTGGTCTAGGAGGAAAGGGGCACAGGTCGATATAAGATGTAAATCATGCAGGATTAAGAAATTTGAATTTTAAGCTTAGTGGGATGGGGAAAAAAAAAAGAGAGCCATAATTTGATGTACACTCTTTAAAAAGTTGACTACCGCCAAATGAAGAAAAGATTGCAAAGGATAAGAATGGAAGCAGAAATTCCAGTGAGGAAGCTTAGCAATGATTCAGGGGAGGGAAAATCATGGCCTGAACAAGGCTGATGATAATGGAGACAGAGATAACTAACCAGTCAGGATCCATACTGGAGATAGAGTCTACAGAACTTCAGATGGATCGGATAGCAGGGCCACTGGAGGGAGATGAGTCCTTGAGAGTGGGAGAAGTAGAGAAAATAGACTCAAGGATGAATCTAATTGGATGGAACGCTGCCATAAAGGAAACCCTGCCACAATTGAAGCTGTGAGCAAGCATTGGTAGCAGCACATGAAGGACAGACCAGATTGGGGAGAGTTATTGTTCAGTGTATCTACCCAAGTTAATAATTCCTGAATGCTTTCTCACTAAAAAAAGGAAGAGCTCAATTTTCCACCAGAAAGACTGTTGGGTCATGAATTAATTACAGAGACCTTGAATTGTAACCAGACTACAGCTCCTGGGGAAGAATATGGTCTAGTTTACATAATGCTTAAAGCAACAAGGTCTAGGAATCCATCAGCTTTTTACGCATGACCTCATTGATCCCCACAAAAATCAATCAAGCTTCAGATATCCATATTGACAAGCCATAGAAAATAAGTCTTCCTGTGTTTGTTTTTTCTTTATTCCTATGGGAAATGCTCAGACCAAAGGGTAAATGCTTAAAGACCACCATCATACTATTTTTCCCTTATTTCAATTTTTAAAGGACATTGAGATTTCACAGTGGCCTGAAATTCTCAGTAAATTTTATTGTTTAGAGCTACTCCATGCTGCATTTGGGAACCTTAGTTCCCTGCAAAATAAACTTGTGATTGTTTATGGAGAACAGCACTTGGACAAAATATCTAGACCAAAAGAATCTATCCCTCCTACCAAATAAAAGGCACTTTACATAACATTTGGAAAGTTATACTTGCCAATTTCTTGACTCCTACCCTAAAACTTGCTTTTAAAAAATGTTCTAAAACATGAAGGGTGAAAAGACACTTTCAAGCAGAATTGTTTTATAAATTAATTTTGTATTTGGACATACCAATGTGATGATCAAGACAACCCACAGAATTATTTTTAAGACATTTTTTCAACTTTGAGATTGTAACCAGGCAAATGGATAGATCAAGAGACTGAAAAAAGAGCTTTTTACCACATAAGTCATTGGTTCAAACCCAACCCAACTCACCCAGAAAGCAATTACAATCTGCAGATCTTTATGAAATATACTGGTGGGCTAAATTCAATTTCTAACAGGAAAAATAAACAACTACAATTGTTGGGAGC
Organism: Prionailurus bengalensis; assembly: GCF_016509475.1. Classification (NCBI taxonomy): domain Eukaryota; kingdom Metazoa; phylum Chordata; class Mammalia; order Carnivora; family Felidae; genus Prionailurus; species Prionailurus bengalensis. The sequence continues at coordinate 146,656,763 of NC_057343.1, read as the reverse complement.
CTTAGACAGGGGCCAGGGATTAATTTAGTTGTTTCATGTCAGGATTGGTACATAACAGAAATTGCAGGACGGAGATTTTTCATCAACAATACACAAGAGTACAAAAAAAAAATCAAGGAAATTCACATGCATTTATTTACGTGTATATATGTATATCCATGTGTGTGTGTATATATACATATATATGTTAAGTATATACATATATAATGTATGCATGGATATATACAAGCATATTTTGAAATATCATAGATCTTAATATTTGTAAGCAACCTTAAAAATTCATGACAGGGTTCTATAGACCCTTACCATTCACAAGGAATATATCCCTGGACATTCAAGAATCCCATATTTACCAATGCACCTCTTGCATAGAATTTCTCCCCTAAAAGCACTATGATACAAATGAAAAAACTGGAGTGACTCCATTAGCCCTTCAAAGAAATATCTGTATGCACTCCTGGATTTTTCCACATCCCATTTCCATTTATGTTTCCTATGCATATCCTTGCACCACAAGTTAACTGTCTTTTCCACTTTCACTGAAGTTTAATCCTTCCCTTGTTGACCAGTTCGTATGCTGGCTTGAGTACTGGCTGGAGTCATTTCATGAAATGTTTTTGTCTTGCTGGCCTAGCAAAATTAATAAATTTCATGGACCTTCAGGGCCATAGTACTTAGCCAAGCCCAGAAAGTTATATCTATAAGGGTTTCCTGTAATGTACCATCTTGCTAAGTTGGTAACTTAACACATGCACGTTTTGTTGGAAGGAGTAGTTTAGCCAGTGAGTGAGACCAGCTGACTGCCCATGTTTTCCCCTCTGATGCAGCTTTTTATTTTCTCATCTTTAGGAGCATAAAGTTAAATTTGTCTATATTTTATGGGACAATAATATTTGTAGTTGAAGAGTATTTGAAAACTTACAGGTTATGGAAGTCTAAGGAATCTATCCCAAACAGGTCAATTATCTGCAGATGCAGTACATCATACTCTCCTAACAGCTGGCTGGAAGTTGGACAAAAAGGAGATGGCTGGGCGAATGCCTAGATTTCCAAACTGAGCTATTGGAATAATTAAGATGCTATTACCAATAAGACGTAAACTTGTAGGTGGAAGTTGAAATTTCAGTTTTAGACATCTTGACCTTTTTTTTTTAACGATATGAAGTTTCAAAACTTTATTATTTTTTATATTAAATAGAATTTATTGTCAAGTTGGTTTCCATACGACACCCAGTGCTCATCCCAACAGGTGCCCTCCTCAATGCCCATCACCCACTTTCCCCTCCCCCCCACCCCCCATCAACCCTCAGTTTGTTCTCAGTATTTAAGAATCTCTTATGGTTTGCCTCCTTCCCTCTCTGTAACTTCCCCCACTTCCCCTCCCCCATGGTCTTCTGTTAAGTTTCTCAGCATCCACATTAGAGTGAAAACATCTGTCTTTCTCTGCCTGACTTATTTCACTTAGCATAGTACCCTCTAGTTCCATCCACATTGCTACAAATGGCCAGATTTCATTCTTTCTCATTGCCAAGTACTATTCCGTTATATATATAAACCACATCTTCTTTATCCATTCGTCAGTTGATGGACATTTAGGCTCTTTCCATAATTTGGCTATTGTTGAAAGTGCTGCTATAAACACCGGGGTATAAGTGCCCCTATGCATCAGCACTCTTGTATCCCTTGGGTAAATTCCTAGCAGTGCTATTGCTGGGTCATAGGATAGATCTATTTTTAATTTTTTGAGGAACCTCCACACTGTTTTCCAGAGCAGCTGCCCCAGTTTGCATTCCCACCAACAGTGCATTTCTCCACATCCTCTCCAGCATCTATAGTCTCCTGATTTGTTCATTTTAGCCACTCTGACGGGTGTGAGATCGTATCTCAGTGTGGTTTTGATTTGTATTTCCCTGATGAGGAGCGACATTGAGCATCTTTTCATGTGCCTGCTGGCCATCTGGATGTCTTCTTTAGAGAAGTGTCTATTCATGTTTTCTGCCCATTTCTTCACTGGATTATTTGTTTTTTGGGTGTGGAGTTTGGTGACTACTTTATAGATTTTGTGCACTAGCCCTTTATCTGATATAGACATCTTGATTTTAAAGTCTGTTGTGACACCTAGGTAAAAGACATGCACTAGGAAGATGAATCTTGAGAAAAAGACTAAAAGATGACTATAACTATAAAAAAGACCAAAAAATGACTGTAACTATAAATCTGGATGTCTTCAGGACAGTGACAAAGGTTGAAATTGGGGTGAAGAGTGTTGAAAATGGCTTTCCCTAAGACAGTGCAAGCGAACTCAGCTCTTCATGAATGTCATGTGCATTGACGGTCAGAATTCACAGGCTTAGTCACACACAGTTCAAGATGTCAATTTTGCATTCACTGTTTGTCTTTGTGTTACGCATTTTTTTTTTTGAGGATATGTGAACTGCATTTTCACACACTAAAGTGACCATTCAATTCAGTAATTTTTTTTAAAAGGCAAAAAAGAGGAAAACACCTTTAGGTGACCATCTAGCCATCTGAAAGCTAAGGCTGAAAGAGAACCCTCTACGAAGGTGCCACAGTCAGTGTCTCTCATCAGTTATGTGTCCATACCTCCATTTAGCTGCCATAGCTGCCATTAAATGGACGTTCATTTTGTTCCAGAGTTGAGGAGAATTTGATTTAACTGCCAAAATACACAAACCAGTTTCTGAAAGCAAAATGTTAATTCATCAAGTCGCGTCCTGTTTCCTTTTCTTTATGGGAAGGTTTTTCATTACAAATTCAATTTCTTTAATAGACATAGGGCTATTTAGATTTTCTATTCTGTTTTCTTTTTATTAAGGGTGGTAGTACAATGATACCAACTTGAGGAAAAGCTTATATTTTTACAATATTTAACAATAAAGGAGAAAAAGGCTCTCCTTACAAGAAATCTTTTGTTTAAATCTTCCCTTTCTGTTGAAAATTAAGCCACCATGAATGTGAAGCCAAAAAATGTTGGTCTTTCCTTCTAATACAACACAGATGGACAATGTGCCACTCTGAGGCCATGCAGGGGAGCAGCATTTCAGCACTGGAAAGGTCACATTAGAATTACGTTGGTTTCAGTAAAATGAAACCAAATGAAAACTTTGTGTCCACCTCCAAAACTCAGTTTTTTTAAGTTCTTCCATAAAGGCACAGGGAAGTATAGAGTCGCTATAGTGTTACTTACCACAGGCTCCTTATTCATAATCTGGAAGGATGCAACTGGTTAACTGCCCAGAAAATTTCATCACTAAGCACCTTTAGTTCTTTCATTAGACACTCTGTGTCTCACCCTCAAGAAGGTGCTGAGTGTTGATGAAGCAAACTAATGAATTAAACTACTATTATGCTTTTCCTTCTTGCTGAACCTCCCAAAAAGATGTAAAGAAGCTTAGTTTCAAAGTTTTAGTAATTAATATGAGCTCTTTGGTCTGTATCTAATTTAACAAAAGACACCTCAGGTATGAATAATCCTTCACACTTGTGTAAGGGTTAGGAGAAACAACCTTTGCAGTAAGAAATTATTATGGATCTAACCTCGTGATATGGCTGTCAAACAAAAGATTTTAAGAGAATTAATTTTGCTCTCAAAGTTTTTGATGTCATTTGTGGTATTTACTCCAGAATTTATCCTTTGAGGAAATTATTTATAAATTCAGCACCTTCCACTTTTATAGGTAAGCAAATAGTAAAACTCCCTATTATTTATCCTAAAATTACCTCTCCCTTTTATTCAATTATTCCAGAATTTGTATAAATCCACTCATATTCAGCTTACTTAGACTCTGATTCTATATTGTAATCAACTGTTATAAATTTTTTTAATGTTTATTTATTTTTGAGAGAGAGAGAGCGACTGAGCGTGAGCAGGGAAGGGGCAGAGAGAGGGGGAGACACAGAATCTGACGCAGGCTTCAGACTCTGAGCTGTCAGCACAGAGCCTGATGCGGGGCTCAAACTCATGAACTGTGAGATCATGACCTGAGCCGAAGTCGGATACTTAATCGACTGAGCCACCCAGGCACCCTTGTAATCAACTGTTATAATTAAAAAAAAAAGACTTAAGTCAAGACCTAGCTCTTCCACTTAGTGACTATGGATTCTTGTTCAGCCACTTCCTAACTCTAAGCCTCAGTTTTCTTATCTGTCAGATAGAACTAACATGACCTATGCCTCACAGACATAATGTGTGTGGGAAGGGGTTGAGTACCAATATCAAAGGACTCTGTAAACTGTGAAGCCCTTCACAAATACAAAATATTATGATTCTGTCTCCATCAGTCTATCCCCATATCTTGTTATTTGAGAGGTTTCCCTCTGCACTTCCCATGGCTCTAGTAGTCCTTTCCTGGATTTATCTATCAGAACCAGGCACTCTGAGAAATTCACAACTTGTTTACAGTTCCCATTTGATGTTATTAATAACAGTAATGGCTAATATTTATATAGTGTTTACTATGTGTCAGACGACATTCTAAGCACATTACAGAAATTAGCTCATTTAAACGTCATAATAATTTTACAAGCGTTTCACAGATAAGGAAACGGAGGGACATGGAGGTTAGTAACTTACTCAAAGTTACACAGAGAGGGATGGAGCCAGGATGAGGACACAGACAGCCTGGCTTCAGCACTATTCAACATGTTTTAACATAGGCTCATGTTGGGCAAATGTAAAGGAATGAATCACATTCTGTTTTCCAAGTTTCATTTCTTGGATCATAATGTTCTATGCTTTAAGCCAGTAATTCACATCTCGGAAGCCACAACTAAAGACATAATCCAAAACATAAAAACTTCTTTATAGCCTAAGATGTTCATTATAATATTAATAATAATGGTGGATACTTTATAAAAACTAAATGTTTAATAAAAAGGGGTAATTAAAAAAAAGTGCCACTCACAAAATCTCAATGGCCAGTTATATATATATTCATTTAAAATTATGTTTAGGGACGCCTGGGTGGCTCAGTCAGTTAAGTGTCTGACTCTCGGTTTCAACTTGGATCAAGATCTTGGGGTTTCATGGATTTGAGCCCCACATCAGGCTGTGTACTGCCAGCACGGAGCCTGCTTGGGATTCTCTCTCTCCTTCTCTCTCTGTCTCTGCCCCACTTGCACTGTCTCTCTCTCTCTCAAAATAAACTTTAGGGGTGCCTGGCTGGCTCAGTCGGTTAAGCGGCCAACTTCGGCCCAGGTCATGATCTCGCGGTCCATGAGTTCAAGCCCCGCGTCGGGCTCTGTGCTGACAGCTCAGAGCCTGGAGCCTGTTTCAGATTCCGTGTCTCCCTCTCTCTGGCCCTCCCCCATTCATGTTTTGTCTCTCTCTGTCTCAAAAATAAATAAACGCTAAAAAAAATAATAATAATAAAAATAAAAATAAACTTTAAAAAAATTTAATAACAAAAAAATAAAATTATGCTTAATGCATAAAAACATAAACAATTCTGTTGTCATGTTAAGTGAAAACAGCAATATACAAAGTTTATTATAATTATATAAAATACACATGTATACAAAACCATAAAAAAGAATGAGAAATGTGAAATATTTGCTGTCTCTAAGTGATTTTTAAAAATTTCTCTACATTTCCTGTCTCCTATTAATATATATATATATATATATATATATATATATATATATATATACTTTCATAATGGAAATGTGATAAACTTTATTTTTTAATTTTCTGGTGATTTTTTTCCCTAAAATTATTTGTGTTTTCTGTCCCACTTGGGAACTTAATCTGCTATTCTCTACCTACCCTTTCAGTGATTAGGAAGGGCAGACTAAGGTATACTTAGTCCTCTAGTCCAAGCTGATACATGGAATCAGGTAAAATGCCTGAAAATTCTTTATTCTAAGTAAAGCATGTAAGCATATGAGACAGAACAATGACACAAGTATTAAGAATCTATGAAGAAGAGGAAGGAAGGAAGCAAGGAAAGGAGGGAGGAAAAAAGAGAGAAAAATAAAAGAGAAAAGAGGGGCACTTGGGTGGCTCAGTCAGTTGAGCATCTGACTCTATTTCTGCTCAGGTCAGGATCCCAAGGTCATGGGATCAAGTCCCATGTCAGGCTCCATGCTGAGCGTGGAGGCTGCTTGGAATTCTCTCTCTCTGCCCCTACCCGACTCTCTCTCTCTCTCTGTCTCTCTCTAAAATAAAATTTAAAAAAAGAAAAGAAAAAACAACATAGGAGAATTCTTAGCCGAACTATGTAACAAACGTCTCTCCAAGCTAGGGTCCCATAAGCAGCAAAATGTTACCACTAACAGCAAGGTTCAGAGGACAGGGTCCAAGGATAGACAAGCAAATGACTTGAAAAGACTTGGGTGGGAAATTCCAATAAGTGAAAGCAAAAGGTGCTGGGCGGGGCGGGGGGGGCGGGTGGAGAGGAGTATAAACTTCATTATTGTGGGTCTGAAGATCTGTTTTAGTTCAAAGTACAGTCAGAAAAATGGAAGCCACTATGGATGTCAAGCCAAAGAAATTTACTGCAGGAATTAAACTGTGAGTTTATCACATGCTTTGTTTTGTTTATTAAACAATAAATGGAAGGGAGTAGTTTAGATTGGCCTCAATATTTCTAATGTCTACTATGGTGATAAATGTTTTAAGAACGCTATCATGATGCAATTATAGATATATAAATAAATGGCTTAGTTTTAAAATCAGTTTTTGGGATGAGATAATGAGAATTTGACGCAAATAATTACTGAGCCAATTTTACACGTGAAAAAAGCTGTAACACACACAAACACACACACACACACACACAATTATAACAAAAATAGCTTAAAGTCCAACTCTGCATCCCCAGAGGATCTGCTTCAAGACACTTGGAGAGGCATTTCCCCTAGGCCCTTCAGAACAACCTTAGTAGAGAGTCACTATACCTGGAGACAAGGAGAGATTTTACAATGTTTTCATATACTGGTCAGGCTGGAAGTGCCCTCTGGAGATCAAGTTGCTCAGTACTTCCCAGCTGTTTTCTTTGTGGGACTCACTGGAGAACTCTCCTGAATATATTTATGGAAGAAACACTCCATCCCCCAGCCCTCACCCAATACAGACCTATAGCAGCCAGCCACTGTCCTTCTGAGTCTTCAGCAGGTCTCAGACTCATGAGGAAACACGAGCTAATATAATAAAACATACTAATAGCCATGGAATCTGCTCAAATTTAACTCCAGTGCCTCAAGTTTTCTCAACCTATAGATTGGGATAATTGAGAAAAACCCAATACTCTGCATTTCCCTAGTATTTCAGTATTCTTTTACACATCTGTATCCCTCCCCTCACACATGCACACCTAAAAACTCCAAGCCATGAGCTCTTAGAGGGTCATGTCAGTGTCCCAAATACCATGCACAGTCCCTGGTACATGACCATCTCCCAGTAGGTATTTGTTGAATAAATAAATGAGAGAAAATAAAACGTGTCAGGTATGGGAGAACACTTTGAGAAATGTAATTCCTTAAATGGGACTTTACAGTATCTAAAGTAGATGGAGAGATAGATAAATAGATATGTAATGTCTATATATCTATAAAGTAATATGTATATATTGATTCTCAAAACATAAGCTGGGTAGATATTATTATTCTCATTTTATCAAATGGAAAATAAAGTTCAAAGGAATTGAGTAATTTGCCTAAGCCCCCACTGAGTAACCTATGCTTCACAAACGTAAGGTGTTTTCATTTTTCACATGTGAACATTTTCCTTTCTGGACATTCTCACTGTTTTCCAAATGGGAAGATCCCCTACCTCACATTTTCAAAAATGCACTTTACCCAGTGTTATCTACTACATTAACTCCTTTGCAGCCCAGGTTTTCCTTCTGAAGAACTAGAATTTCTAGAATCTGTCTGGAAGAGAGGGAGGCACAGACTATCACCCTTCCTTGGTAAAATGGTCCATTATACTTCTGGGTGGTTTTGACTCCAGGAAGAAAGGCTCCGTTGCTTCTCACTAACCGCCTAAGTAATTCTTAATACACTAAAGTCAATACGCCCAAAGGAATAGAGTGTTTTAAGAAGTAACAGTTAAAAGTGCCAAAATACATGGTTGGCACTTAAGGACCACTAATCAGTCACAATCAGTGAGTGGAGGATTTTATCTGCCAGCCTAACTCTAATTGTGCTATAGGAAATAATCTTTGTCTTTTACCTACAAAATAGAGCTCTGGAAATACTGGCAGGGCTGCCTTCTGAACTCATTTATTAGGCTGGGGCATTGTAAAAATGGTAAAAGGACAAAAAGGGAGAGTAGGGGGAAGGACAGGATGCGGAGGAATACAAGTCAACAATGTGTGGCTTCATAGGTGAATGGAGTTTATTGCCTATAAGCTTAGAGGTGGGACACTGAAAGGACAATTGCTCTATGATCCTGGAAAGGAAGGCAGAGACCACTGCCAATCATCTGCAGGAGGGAATGAGGTCATTCAAACACAAGATGCAGTGATCTGGAGCAAGAACGGGGAAAATCCATGACTGAACTGGTGGAAATTCTGAGCAAAAGGAAGCCTTTGTGAAAAGTCCATTGTGACCCGAATGAGAAAAAAGAGTTACCCAACATATCTGCCTACATACAATTCTAGTAGCTATCCTGTATTGAACACTCCTATGTGAAAATCATTTTAATAACAATCCCATCTTATGATGAGTCAGTTTTCTAAGTACTCTGCTTCTATTATCTCATTTATTCCTAACAAGTCTGTGCAGTAGGAACTACTGTCAGCACTTTACAGATGCAAAGGGGAGGCAGGAAAGGAACAGGTGATTTGGCCGAGGTTCCCCAGCTTGCAGGTAATAGGGTCAGGACAGAGTCCCTGTCCCCAACCCTTTACTATCCAGTCTCTCTCTTGCTCTCATTATCTTATTTAATCCTCACAATGACATGGCTAAGAGGGTATCATAACCTTTATTTTACAGATGAGCAAACTGAGGCTGAGAGGCACTCAAGTGGGCTCCTCAGACCACAATTCAGATGAGGCCTATGGTAATCCACAGCCCACAAACTTGCTTTCCTCCACATCACCTGCCGGGGAAGAAGTGTCCTTTCCAGAACTAGCGATCTCATAAAGGAAATGGGATCATTCTTAGGTTTTTATGTCTCAGGCTTTTCAGAGCCAGGTTGGATGTGATCCTTTGGCTGAAAAAAGGTGTCTACGTTCCCAAATCCCTGCTCAAAAATTACACTTTTTCCATGTGGAATGTCTATCAGGATTCCCAGGACAAATCAGGAATCAAAGACAAATTGACAAACTCCCCCCTCTTAAAAGGGCTAAGAAAGGGAAGTTAAGGGCTTCTAAGCAGCTGGGGAGAAAAATCTGTTGAAGAAAAGATTCTGTTTTCCATAAAGGCAAACATGGTTGGATTCATTTCAACAGAACAACATTCCCAGAAGTCCCCTTTTTAATATGTTGCAAAACTACTGTTCCCCAAGCTCACTCTTGGATATTTCCTACCTCATCTTTCCTTATATCTCAACTCAGAAGAATTTAGTTGGAGAATGACAAGAGTAAAATCCAGAAATGAATAAAGGCCCACTTGGGAAAAAATGTCTTTAACAATACAGGCTTATTTGCCTTGGGACTTTACTTTCTCATTCAGGAGGCTCTGACCCCCAATGGTCAGAGCTAGCCCAGACAAAACTATAAATTAGAAAAACTCTTTCTTCCCTTATATTGTACCCTTCCCTTCCCTACCTCCCATTTCCAATACCCACAGCCTCCTTCTATTATCCTCAGATACTGGGTATCTTCATGCTGCTTGCAACTCCTACAGGCTCTTCATAGACTGGAAACCCAGATAACCCTATAAGCGTGCGCATGTGCACACACACACATCAACAAAGCAGCACCAGACAGATGAGTGAGGAATGTACTTTTAATTATATGAGATCATATGATATACACTGCCTAGCTGATGGACTCCTGATCACTGAGTTACCCATTTACACCCTGCAAAGATCAGCCCTGCAAAGACCACATCTCACAGGAAGCCAATAACTAGCTCAGCCTCTAGCCATCTACAGTGGTGAGTTCAGCTTACCTATCAAAGAAGCCGCAAATCTATAGCCAAAATATACAAGGAATCTGACAGTGACTGTGACCCAGTCCCCCATCATCCCATCCTCCCAGCGACCTTTTCTTCCTCCAAGTTTACTCCCTCCTGTACCCTCCTATTTTCAAGCATGTTCCTTTTGTCCAGGAACATGATCCTCTGCACTTTGGAGATAAATGAGCAGCAAACTCTCCCCGTGCCTGTGATCATGCCCCAAATACTATCAATAGTAGCCGTTGCTCTCCTGTCTCAGAAGAGGGCCCTGCGTTACTCCTCTTCTACTGCCTATCTTTCTTCTCAGAGTGGCCCATGAGATCCTTTGTGTGTGTGAGCCAGCCAATGGACAGTGAGGGAAGTCCTGGAGTGATTAATGTTTCCCGACACTCTGCATGGACTCATTCACATACAGTAAATCTCCCTGACCGAAGTGCTAAGTTGTCATCTTGGAAAGCTTAGAATATAGCAGACACAGAAAGCCAAGGGTAAGTTCATGAGAAGCCAATGCTTATTTGACATGGAAACTCCTCAAGCATTGTTCCAGAGCACCAAACTCACTGGGTTTAAAGCCAAAACTGTTCCAATTAACTGTGTCTTGTACAAAACTACTGACTACAAGGAAGATATTTTTTACCTATTTAATTCAAGGGGCTCTGCCTTCATGGAAGGGGGTGTGTGTGATTATTTTAATGATTTTGGCTTATATATATATATATATATATATATATATATATTCAAGAAAATTGCCATTCTTCAATTCCTAATATGTGTTTAATCTATACCAAACCATGGTCTCAAGGAACATCAGTAAATCCTGAGGACTCCCTTGGTGCAAGTCTCTATACTTGCAGGAAGATGGGAAGGTGTTTATTTAATGTAAATAGTCAAGGAAAGAATTCAGACAAGTGTTGATAATTCTGATCCAAAACTAAAACTTCCAGACAATTGAAGGAAGAGTGAGGAAGTGCTTAATGTTAAAAAAAATATTCAGATAAGAACGCCAGTTCTATATCTACAAAGCCAAAACTAAAGTGTTAGTTATTCAATTGTTTTGGCTCATGCAGATAATAAATCCAGGCTCCAGGAAACCATACAAGTAGAATGGACCAAAATAAGTAGAAGTGAATGGAAAAGCTGAAAAAATCAGCCTCACCCTACCCACACCCTACCTCCCAAGTACATGCAGTCATCAGTCTATTCTTTCCCCTAGAAAACCTCTCTCTTTTACCCCAACAGTAATATCTTAGTGTGATTACCTAAATAATTATTTCTATAAGTCATTTTTACATTGGTTTTATCTACCCACACTAAATGAAGAGGAAAAATAATTAAACTTCAAAGCCATCTGTCTAGGGAACTACATGAAGGTGACATTCTGTGCCTGCCTGTATCTGTTATGAAGACCTTGTTTTTGTACTGCAGCCCATCTGGGTAAGGAAACCCCTATCAGACAAGGAGGGTGGGGGGGGGTGTCTGCCATCATGGCTGGAGAAAAATCTCTATTGGAAAGCATGCAACACAGAGAATCAAGAATGTCAACATGCCAACTCTATAAACCCCAAGGACTTTTGGTGTGAGCTCCTTTTCTATCTACACTCACTCCTAGATGACCTCATCTAGTTTCATGACTTTTAATAACAAACTATTTCCAAATTTGTGTCTCTAGCAAGGGCCACCCCTAGGGCATTTGGGACCTGGGCAAATGTTTTTTGCCAATCTCTGTCTCTATAAACAATTTGAGTCACCCAAAGTCATGCTGTCAGCACCACTCTGGTGGCCTAGTTACACACAATCTGGAAAAGGAAAGAGGCAATAGAGTGATCCTCTTGGGACGATCCCATCCTTGGTGCCCTGACATTTCTAGCTGTTCCAAGCACCAGAGAGGCGCTCAGAAAAGCTGGAGAAAGTCCATGCAAAGTCTAGGGCCACTGAGGCACAGGGCTTGACTAGCCCCAATCTTGTTCCAAATTTCCAACTTGTCATAAGTCACTCACTTTCCAGCGTACATCCATCCACCAGTTCAACCACTGGCACATTTATATGTTTTCATTATTCAATGATATATATTCATACATATTTGTATATTGTATGTCTGTCTATCTCTATCCTCTCTCCAATCAGTTACCACTACAAAACTCTATGACAAAGCCCTCATGATGGCAAGACCATCATTATCATGATGGGGACAAGGAGAGTGGTGGTGATGGGGTGGCCACCAAGTACCATTTGATCAATAATCCCTTCCAAAAATAAAAATTTCACAAATCTAGTTTTACCCAAAATCACCGCTTGGAGGAGGGACATTAGCCATGAGCTCTAGGTGGTAGGAGGAAAATTTCCTTTCCTCCGTGCCCTGAATGAGGACACAGCTAATGTTCTCCTGAAACAAGTGAGCAAATCAACCTTCTCTTTCAAGATGGTCATACAGAAGTATCAAAAAGAACATAAACCTGAAGAAAAGCTGTTTTCTTTCTCTACCCCCTCCTGCTCTCCCAACTCTATACCATTTACCAGGAAAATTACTGATAGGAAGGACTCACAGCTAAAAGTTATACCTAAGACATCTGGGGGCCACATCTATTGGAACCCAGCAGGTTAAAGAGGGTTGCCACAGTGCTAAATGAAGCATCTGGGGTTGCACTTCCTCAGAAATTAGCATGGAGCTCTTCCAGGAATATTTGATGACTTGGAAGCCCCCCAAAAGAGAAAAACAGTTGTCACAAGTTATAACCAATGGAACTACATAGAATATATTCAGTTAATACCTCAACTAGAAAAAAAAGGACCCCTAATATTTTACTCTCTTGAACAAATATTGTGACCCTTCTGCAGTCTTCAATTCTGCATTCACCTCTTCTGTTTGATGGAGAACAAATAGGCTCCTTTTATTTTACTCAATAAATACTACGACATTTTGCAAATATATGTTATCACTTTCCCCCTTCTTTTTTTTTTATTTGAGATGGAGGACACTAGAAGGGGAGAGGAGCAGAGGGAGAGAGAGAGGGAGAGGGAGGGAGGGAGGCAGAGGGAGACAGAATCTTAAGCAGGCTCCATGTTCAGTGCAGAGCCTAATGCAGGGCTCAATCCCATGACTCTGAAATAATGACCTGAGCCAAAATCAAGAGTGAGATGCTTAACTGACTGAGCCACCCAGGTACCCTCACTTTTCCCTTTTTTTAAAAAAAATTTTTTAATGTTTATTTATTTTTGAGAGAGTGAGAGACAGAGTGCAAGTGGGGGAGGGGAAGAGAGAGAGGGAGACACAGAATCTGAAGCAGGTTCCAGGCTCCAAGCTGCCAGCACAGAGCCCGACATGGGGCTTCAACTCACAAACTGTGAGATCATGAAGTCAGGCGCTTAACTGACTAACCCATCCAGATGCCCCCACTTTCCCCTTTCTAATGGCCTTTAAAATCGCAAATTTGTGACTCTAGGCCTAGCTTACACACCCCTGTTGAATGCCCTAAGTTTGCCATACCTAAATCCCTAAGTTATAAGGTCCCTTCTCATCTGCTGACTACAGAATAATACTGGGGTGGGAGTAAGCATTCTTAGGTTGTCCATGTGTATAAAAACAGTCTGTGACTTGCTATGTGAAAAACAGAGGGGTGATCATTCAACTCAACTTTCTCCTGAGTGCAGATGTTCAGAAAACAACCAAAGCCATGCTAAAAATTGAGTCTAGGGACTTCCTTTTCTGAAAAAAAAAATCCAATTGTGTTCCCTTACTAATGACAGCTAATATGCACCAAAAATGTTGTTGACTCACCTTGTACTCCTACCACAGACATATCACAAAAAGAGTTTTCCCTGAATATACTCTCAACAGACTTGCATGACCAATGACCAGACTTGCAGACTTGCATGACCACTGGACACATTTCTGTTGCTTAATGCTGCACATCCTACATTCCTGTTCATTGATTTTCATATTAACTGTAGAGAGCAATTTGGCAACAGGCCCAGGTTATATCTGTCTAACAGAGTTCTCGGCTCCCTTATAAAATTCTGACATTCAATAAATAAGAGTAATATCACTGCTCATGAAACACCAACTAATATTCTAAAAAGTGTCCACCTTTCACACCCTCAAAGTCTTTCTTGTTTAAAGAAAACATATTCAGCAAATTATCACACTATGTGCAGACCGTGACTTCATTTATTTTCAAACCAAAGTAAGATAATTGACCTATCCTTGGAGGAATAGGGGACAATCTTGTTCATACTTGTATTATAGACCTTATCACCCTATAATCATCTACTTATGGAAAATGAAAATTATACAGAACTTCTTTCACACAGAATTATATAAAAGAAAATCCGATCTAAAGCATATAAAAATATTTAAAAGTATAAAACATAACACAAAAGACTGTAAAGCCCTTTTCTTTCTCCAATAGCCCATGAGTCTTTCTTCTTTTTCCCTGTGGTTTCTTCCAAGACCTTTGGGTAACCTTTGGCTGATCAGATTTATGAAACAGAGACCAAGGTGGCTGCCTAGCCCCTATTCCCACCCCAAGATCCTGAACCAGAAGGTACCTGCATCACCGTTGCTCACATCCCATTAGCCACACCTAGCTGCAGAGGGGAGAAATGGAGTCTCCAGTTCTATGGCCACAGGCCAAGGTAAACTCAGGGGTTCTCATTCCAAAAGAAGAAGATGAAGATTAAAAAAGATGAAGATAAAGAAGAACAAGAAGAGCAAGAATAAGGGGAGAAAGAGTAGGGAGGAGGGGAGGAAGAAAAAATATATGCTGGAGGATATCTAGTGAGTAACTTAAATAGTGAGAAAAACTAAGGGAGCAAATACAGAAGTTTACAAACACTTAATTCCAGAAATATTTTGAACAAAGTTTCCCATCACCTATTACAGGAAGAAGTGACTGTAGAATTCATGGAGAAATGGAGGAAGAAAATAGAATCAGAACCTGACTATGTTGAATATACTCCTATTTTATAGGAACTGATAACTTATCTCTCAAATGTAAAACATGAGCTTTAGACATAACAGTCTCTGAACTTTTTAACCTCTGGGCTATAATTTAGCAGATATGCATCTACCCTGCTTGTGAAACTTTTCTGTTGGCAGACAGAAGAAGAGCTCAGCATATACAAAGTAGTTTCCCGAGGTTTAACTTAGTAAAAGTAAAGTTCGTAACAAGACTACATATGCTGCCAAAACTTAGGGAATTCACTAATTTCCCCAATGGCTTCTGTACTTGCTCAGTTTCTGACCAGCATGATCCTAAAAGAAACAACTTACTACCTAAAAATAAACCTTGAGTTTCACAGAAAAATACATTTTGCAATAACTACCCTAAACTTTGATTTCTAAAGTACATACACACTTTTTTTCTCTTACTGTTGAATATCACAACCATGTCAGAAAGCATTTCCTTTGTACCCTATGTGCTGTTTACTGACCTGGCTGCAAATTGGGCGCAGTCACTATCCTCTAGGAATTAGAGGCAGATCATTACTAGGGACTATACTTGACTTACCTTTAGGAATCACAGAAAAGACTAAGAACAGGAGAAAGGCTGCTATGGCAGAAATCAACTTTAAGATCTACTAGGAGACTCTGATCTCCTGGTTGAAATCCCTGTATTACAAAAGGCCCCGAACAACCAAAGTAATTTTGAAGAAGAAGACCAAAGCAGGAGGCATCACAATCCCAGACTTTAGCCTCTACTACAAAGCTGTCATCATCAAGACAGCATGGTATTGGCACAAAAACAGACACACAGACCAATGGAATAGAATAGAAACCCCAGAACTAGACCCACAAACGTATGGCCAACTCATCTTTGACAAAGCAGGAAAGAACATCCAATGGAAAAAAGACAGTCTCTTTAACAAATGGTGCTGGGAGAACTGGACAGCAACATGAAGAAGGTTGAAACTAGACCACTTTCTCACACCATTCACAAAAATAAACTCAAAATGGATAAAGGACCTGAATGTGAGACAGGAAACCATCAAAACCTAGGAGAAAGCAGGAAAAGACCTCTCTGACCTCAGCCATAGCAATCTCTTACTCGACACATCCCCAAAGGCAAGGGAATTAAAAGCAAAAGTGAATTACTGGGACCTTATGAAGATAAAAAGCTTCTGCACAGCAAAGGAAACAACCAACAAAACTAAAAGGCAACCAACGGAATGGGAAAAGATATTTGCAAATGACATATCGGACAAAGGGCTAGTCTCCAAAATCTATAAAGAGCTCACCAAACTCCACACCTGAAAAACAAATAACCCAGTGAAGAAATGGGCAGAAAACATGAAAAGACACTTCTCTAAAGAAGACATCCGGATGGCCAACAGGCACATGAAAAGATGTTCAACGTCGCTACTTATCAGGGAAATACAAATCAAAACCACACTCAGATATCACCTCACGCCAGTCAGAGTGGCCAAAATGAACAAATCAGGAGACTATAGATGCTGGAGAGGATGTGGAGAAACGGGAACCCTCTTGCACTGTTGGTGGGAATGCAAATTGGTGCAGCCGCTCTGGAAAGCAGTGTGGAGGTTCCTCAGAAAATTAAAAATAGACCTACCCTATGACCCAGCAGTAGCACTGCTAGGAATTTATCCAAGGGATACAGGAGTACTGATGCATAGGGGCACTTGTACTGCAGTGTTTATAGCAGCACTCTCAACAATAGCCAAATTATGGAAAGAGCCTAAATGTCCATCAACTGATGAATGGATAAAGAAATTGTGGTTTATATACACAATGGAGTACTACATGGCAATGAGAAAGAATGAAATATGGCCTTTTGTAGCAACGTGGATGGAACTGGAGAGTGTGATGCTAAGTGAAATAAGTCATACAGAGAAAGACAGATACCATATGTTTTCACTCTTATGTGGATCCTAAGAAACTTAACAGGAACCCATGGGGGAAGGGAAGGAAAAAAAAAAAGAGGTTAGAGTGGGAGAGAACCAAAACATAAGAGACTGTTAAAAACTGAGAACAAACTGAGGGTTGATGGGGGGTGGGAGGGAGGGGTGGGTGGGTGATGGGTATTGAGGAGGGCACCTTTTGGGATGAGCACTGGGTGTTGTATGGAAACCAATTTGACAATAAATTTCATACATTAAAAAAAAAAGAAATCCCTGTATTAACTTTTTGAGGTGGAAAAAAATACATAAATAATAAGTTAAAAAAAATAAGTGGCCTGGACAAGATGAGAAAGAAAGTCAGCCACTTACTGGAGAATACGACTTACTGAAAACAACAAGAAAGAGAGAGAAAAGCAGAAAGAAAAAGACACGCAGATAGGCATCTTTGTGGGAAGCTTAGATACAAGAAAAGATAGGTAAACCTCCAGAGCATGGGCATAATTTTGCTCTGTTGGCCAATAAAAAGTCTTTTTTTAGAAAAAAAAATTTTTTTAACATTTATTTATTTTTAAGAGAGAGAGAGGGAGAGAGAGAAAGAGAGAGACAGGGCTGACACAGTTCTAAGAGACAGAGAGGGAGACACAGAATCCAAAGCAGGCTCCAGGCTCTGAGCTGTCAGCACTGAGCCAGGCACGGGGCTCGAACCCACGGACTGTGAGATCATGACCTGAGCCGAAGTTGGATGCTTAAACGGCTGACCCACCCAGGCGCCCCCCAATAAAAAGTCTTGGTAGTAGCTTTACAAAATAATTTATAATTTTGTTTCTAGCAATATCATGAACTAAATACCCACAGAAACTTCCTGCTTTAGAACACACACACACACACACACACACACACACACACATTCCCCTTTTAAATGTGTATCTGATTTCACAGACATGTAACAGAAATCTCTAGGGGCCAAAAGTGAAGAAGAAAGTAAAAAATCAGAGTGGTAATCCTTGGAATGATTTGCTGGCCTCAGGAACCCAAAGGGCTTATGTTCTGACAGCTATGCAGGAACAGGAGGGAGACAGAATTAAGACCTTCACATAAAGTTAGAATCTTTAAAGATCTACACCTGCATTGCAAGAGAAAAAAAACCCTTCTACTAGCTAGGGAAATGACAAGCAAGCTTGTCTATTTGGGCCTAGGATCTGGGTGGTTGAAACAGTCTTCCCTGAAATGCATAACCATAGGCATGCCACACATGGATTTGGGGTTCAAATTTATACTTTCTGTTGGGTTCAGAATCCCCTAAGTCAGAAACAACCTAGACCCAAGGTTAATGATACCCCTGAGGTAACTGGCTAGAAACAGACACAGAACCACTCCTGAGGGACATACTTCCAACACAGAGAAGACAAAAGTCTTTAAGTGAAGCCCCGCTTAAGATTTACTACAATCCAAAATTACGACACACTCAAGAAACTATTCAGAATGAACTAGAGAAGCAGATACAAGAAATATCACTACTAAACATGAAAAACTCCAGATCACAGAACTATTAGAAAGAAACTACAGAATCAGTGTGTTTTTAAATATTTTTTTAATGTTTTTTATTTTTTTTTTGAAAGAGAGAGAGAGAGAGCACATCAGCACGCACAAGCAGGGGATGGTAGAGAGAGAGAGAAGGGGACAAAGGATCCAAAGAGGGCTCTGTGCTAACCGCAGAGAGCCCAATGTGGGGTTGAACTCACAAACTGTGAGATCGTGACCTGAGCTGAAATCAGACAATCAACCAACTGAGCCACCCAGGTGACCCCAGAATCAGTATGCCTTTGAAAGGATATATAAAAATAGAGATATAAAAGAAAAATTAAAATCAAGAAAAACATATAAAACAATATCTAAAAGGAAAGGGTAGGTTTGAAAAAAAAATTAAAATGTACAGAATTTAAAAGTAAAGGCATTGAAATTAAAAGCCCAATTGTTGGTTCAAACTGTATCCAGAAAAAGAATTTGTGAACTAAAATAAGATGTGAGGACTTAATCCCAATTGCAGCACAGAAGGATAGAGAGATAAAAAACATGAAAGAGAGGCTAAGAATCATGAAGGGAAGAGAGAGAAGTTTCAACATAACCAATAATCACATCAGAAGAGAATCAGCGGAAAGACAGCAATTGAAATAACATCTGAAAGTTTTCGGAATTTTTGAGAATTGATAAAAAAAATATAATCCTTGGATATAGCAAGTATAACGAGTTTAAAACACTGATAAATGAAATGTCCCTATGTAGATTTATTATAATGAAACTGTAGAACACCAAAACACATATTTTTTTTTAATTTTTTTAAGTTTATTTATATTTTGAGAGAGAGCAAGAGGGAGAGGGGCAGAGACAGAGGGAGAGAAAGAATCCCAAGCAGGCTCCAAACTGTCAGCACAGAGCCCTACATGGGGCCTGAACTCATGAACCATGAGATCACGACATGAGCCGAAACCAAGAGTCGGACGCTTAACTGGCGCCCCACAAATGTAGTGATTTTAAGTAACAATCTGAGACTAGAATCACCTGAAGTCTCAACTGGACTACACATCCAAGATGATGTTTTCAATCACATGTATGACAACTTAATTCAAATGGCTGGAACAGGTGAGACTGGGAGAACATCTCTTTCTCTCTACATGGTTAGCTTGAGCTTCCTGTAGCATGGATGTTTTAGGACAGTTAGACTTTTTCACTGGTGGCCTTCTTTCCCAGAACACAGAGTCCAAGAAACCGAAATGGCACGTGAGGGGCTTCTTACAACCTTAACCTTGGAAATCATACAGTATCACTTTTTCCACATTGTCTTAGTGAGAAATGAGTCTCAGGCCACCTAGCTTCAAAGGCAGGAAACCACACAAAGCCTGTATACACTCAGAAGACATGGTATTTTTTGGGTGAGATTAAGGTATTTTTTGGATGTGATTAATATTTAAATCAGTACACTGTGAGTAAAGCAAACTGCCCTCCATAATGTGAATGGGACTTGTCCAATCAGTTAAAGGCCTTACAGGAAGAAAGTGACCCCCCCTCTACAGAACAGGGAATTCTGCCAATAGTCCACCTGCAGATTCCATATGTATATGCATGTATATATTCATTTATATACGTACGTACGTACACACACACACACACACACACACACACACACAGTTGGCTCTATATCTCTGGAGAACCCTAACTAATACTATAGCAACTAATATGAAAACTATAGTACACTACTAAAAAATAGTAACTTACAATAAGGAAGGGCCAGACTGGGGGTAAATTGTTATACAGTGGCGTAACATTCATCAGAAATGCAGATACACTGAACAACTTTTGATTTTATTGCATGAATGCAAGTTAGATTTTTTTTCAACCATTAAAAAGAATAGGAGTATAATGTGTAACTTCTAAGCTAAGAGAAATAATAAGTTGATCGGTATAAAGGATGACAGGAAGAAAAAACACAGAAAATACAGGAAAAAGCAAAAACAAAAATGACAAAAATAAATACATAAATATATCTGTAATAAGTGGACTAAACTTGCCAATTAAAAAGGATTTCTAGGCTAGATTTAAAAATGAAAAAGAGTGAAATTGTTCCTTATACTCTTTAGAATAGACACATGTAAAACATTAGAAGAAAGAAATGTTGAAATTAAAGGCTAAAGAAAAATGTACTGGGCAAATACAAATCAAAAGAAAACTGATATAGCTACAGTAATATTGAACTAATCGGAGTTTGAGTTAAAAAAAAAAAATTACTGTTCACGGTAAAGATGGTTCTTACATTATGACAAAAGAAACATACACCAAACAGATATAACAATTCTAAGCATACATGCACAGTGACATAGTCTCAGACTATAGAAAGCAGTGAGACTCATACAGATGTTATAGCCACACAGCTAATAATAGAGTTTGAAACATTCTAGCATTGAGATTCTTGAAGGAAAGTGGTTAGTCTAACCACAAGAAGACTGAATACAAATGTGTAGAACCAAACAGTTTAACATGGGAATCATGTAGATCCATCTGTATCGACCCAAGAACCACACGAAGACAAGCTTCCACTGGCTCTGTGAAAAAGCAAAACTTTCTTTTTATTAGCGTTCTGACGCAGGAGTAAGAAACTTGGAACACAAAGGTCTCCCATCTCCCCAGTCTCACACTTCCTCCCTGGCAATAAATCAGACACAAATGTAGGTATTACATTCCTTCAGCAGCTCGAGATAGTCCCATGAGGCACCTGATTCATTTATGGGATGTAGTCTCCACTCAGGGGGACTCTGCTTCAGTACTTCTTTCTTTTTTTTTTTTTTTTAGTTTTAACTTTTATCTATCTATCTATCTATCTATCTATCTATCTATCTATCTATCTACTTTAGAAAGAGAAAGAGTGTGCATGATGGGGGAGGGGCGCAGAGAGAGAGAGACAGAGACAAAGAGACAGAGAGAGAATCTTTTTTTTTTCAATATATGAAATTTATTGTCAAATTGGTTTCCATACAACACCCAGTGCTCATCCCAAAAGGTGCCCTCTTCAATGCCCATCACCTACCCTCCCCTCCCTCCCACCCCCCCCCATCAACCCTCAGTTTGTTCTCAGTTTTTAAGAGTCTCTTATGCTTTGGCTCCCTCCCACTCTAACCTCTGAGACAGAGAGAGAATCTTAAGTAGGCTCCACGCTCAGTGCAGAGTTTGACATGGGACTCAATCTCATGACCCTGGGATCATGACCTGAGCCAAAATCAAGAGTCAGATGCTTAACTGACTGAACCACTCAGGTATCCCTTAAGTTTTTGTTTTAATTCCGGTTAGTTAATATATAGTATGCAATATATGTGGTATGAATTTTGTGGATTCCACAATTCCATACATTACCTGGTGCTCATCGCGAAAAGTGCCCTCCTTAATCCCCATCACCTATTTTACCCATCAGCCCACCCACCTCCCCTCTGGTAACCACAAATTTGTTCTCTATAGTTAAGAGTCTGTTTCTTAGTTTGTCTCTCTCTCTTTTTTCCCCTCTGTGATGAAAGAAAATCATCGCAGAAACTGAAAGACATTCCATGCTCATGGATTGGAAGAACAATTATTGTTAAAATGTCTATACTACCCAATGTATTACTACACATTCAGTGCAATCCCTATCAAAATTTCAACATCATTTTCCAAAGAACCAGAATAAACAATCCTAAACTTTGTATGGAACCACAAAAGACCTCACAAAGCCAAAGCAATTTTGAAAATGAAAAGCAAAGTTGGAGGCATCACAATTCCAAACTTCAAGTTATGTTACAAAGCTGTAGTGATCAAAACAGTATGGTATAGGCCCAAAAGTAGACACATAGATCAATGGAACAGAATAGAAAATCCAGAAATAAACCCACAATTACATGGTCAATTACTCTTCGACAAAGTAGGAAAGAATATCCAATGGGCAAAAGACAGTCTCTTCAACAAATGATGTTGGGAAAAACTGGAAAGCTACATGCAAAAGAATGAAACTGTACCACTTCCTTACACCATATACAAAAATAAATTCAAAATGGATTAAAAACCTAAATGTGAGACTTGAAACCACAAAAATCCTAGGAGAGAACAGTCAGTAACTTCTCTAACATCAGCCATAGCAAATTTTTTCTAGATAGGTCCCCCCGAGGCAAGGAAAACAAAAGCAAGAATAAACAATTAGGACTACATCAAAAGCAAAAGCTTCTGCACAATGAAGGAAACAACCAACAAAACTAAAAACCAAGCTACAGAATGGGAGAAGATATTTGCAAATGAAATATCCAATAAAGGGTTAGTATCCAAAAGATAGAACTAAAAAACGCTTCAGTACTTCTTAAAATATAATCAAATGATTTGAAAAAGGCCAAGATCCATTCCAAAGGAAGCTTCTTAGTTCCTTCCTTCAGTTAAGATTATACAATCTGGCTTTTGAGGTAGAATATCATAGTGGCTAAAAGCCCAAGCCTGGCCATCAAGTGGTCATGGGTTCAAATTCTAACTGCAACAAATGAGCTATATAACAATAACTTTGTACTGAAATTTTCCATGCCTCAGTTTCTACATTTTTCAAAAGTGAAGTAATACTTATAAAATACTTAGGACAGTATTTGTCACAGAACAATCATAGAGAGCTATTTTTGCAAAGATTGATTGTAATGATGATGACAATGCTAATGATGATAATTTGACAAGTAGTCTCAGTCTCACTAACATACTCCTTTCCAATTATTCGGATCCAGATGGAATTCTGTAGTCCTACACAAGCTGGGAATATACTTTCTAACAACACCATCCTCCTTTACATACAACTAGTGTGAGTGTTTTATACCAAATACACTCGTTCTCCCGTTCTCATGCTTTCTCCATTCAGCACTTGGCACTGCCTTCTGCCCCTGACTGAAGAGAAGGAAGGTCATATTATGATAGCAGAAGTTGCCACTGTGCCCCTTTGCCAGCTAACAGCTTCTGCCCTACAGAAACCAAGCAGTCCTGAGTACTATGCTGTCCCTTTGCCAATAGCAGTGCCTGAAACTTCTCTGCTTTTATCCCTATATTTAGGTCATTCTATAAGAAGAAAAAAATGATCTCCCATTTATCTCTCTTTTGCAGGAAGATCTAGGAAGAACAAGCTGTCCTTGGGAAATGCCCCTGGTTCTGGTCAGCTTTTCCTGTGTCTATCTCTTGTCAGCAGAGAAAAGTTGGCTCTTTGAGTCACAACTGCATGGACACCAACTCTTATTCTGATTCACAGCCTTCTGTGAAGGAAACACAGTCAATATAAGAAGATAGGGCCATGCCATAAAGTCTGCAGATACTTCTCAGTATCTAAATCCCTTGCCACTCCCTTTCTGTGCTCCAAGAATAGCCCTCTAGTAGGGATGGAGGAAATCAGTTTTCCTCTACAGTACCCCAGGGCCTGTGATTACAGCTCCCCGTGACATATGCAGTCTGTTGACAGAGGCAATAAGTCAAGCTTCCCCATGCCTTGAGTACCCTCAAACTTAAATTCCCTCTGAAGAGTCTTTAGTGCAGGGAGGCCAAGGGGAAGAACAAAGACCAAGTCTCCTGCTAAAAGAGAAGATCAAATAAATTTCTTCAACAGAATCATTTCTAAATGTATCAAGAAAGAACATTCATTCCGTAGGAGGAAGAAGAATCTATCTTGGTGTGACTACCTCAAGTTCCTTTGTGGATTTGCAATAAACCTGAAATTTTTTAGCTCCTGCTTCCTGCCTTTCTTCCCATTACTATTTGTTGTTTGTTTTCTTCATTTATTATTCAAGGTATTTACTTAGTTGACTAGAAAGCAAATCATACCAGAGACATAACCAACTACAGGCAATTGATCGGCTTCCTGTAAACACTATTCATTCTGGCTGCACAATTCATAGCACAGTCTGTAAGCACAAAAGCCAATTCAGTCTCAATCATTCTGATATTTTTTATCCCAGCCTTCACTATGATATGAGAACAAGAGAACCTACTTTCATTTTTCTCCTATTTGAAATCATATAAATGTATTCTATTCCCATCTATCTCTGGGAAATGTCCATTTCTGCTTCCGCATTTCTGACTTTCTTTTACTTGGGCATGGCCCATGAATCAATTAATATGATGACTGGCTTATGAACAGTTGTCTTGAGGCCCTGCAATGGGAATATCTCCCCTGAAACTGCTGCAGCTTCTCAGATTTTAACATGTAGACAAATAATGGTTTGGTTTTTTAACTGGCTGGAGCTGCGCCCTCTGGGAATTCTATGGGGCTAAACAGATGGAAAGATGGAACAGGCAGTTTTCTTGCAGCACTTTGCCTCTCATATCTGAAAGCAAGGTTATCCATTTGCAGCCCTAACAAGCTAGAACTGCTATTCGGCATACTTCAAATCCCAAAACAGCCAAGACAGGTGAAAGGGAAAATCAGCAAGAGCAGCAATCTTGAGCTTTCTGCCCAGCTCACTGAGGATATCAATAGTGAAGCCTCGGGTGATTCTGGGAAGAAGAGGCATGGAACAGAGGAACAAGAAGATCCTGCTCAGTGCTTCACTGCTCATGCAGGCCTCAGTGTCTTCTCAGGGCACACACAGAACTCCCAAGTTAAGTGTTCCACAGGGGTGATGGAAAAACATGGAAGCCCACACGTATGCAACTTTCTGAGGTTTCTCCAGACATTTTGAATCTGATTCTCTATTTTGCGTCCATCCAGATATCAGGCAAGGTCCAAGGGGCTTTGGCCAATTACTCTGGCAGAAGAGCTTCAACTCAAGCAGTTGATGCCAAATACCACATCGTTTCTAACTGTCAGCTGGGCAACCCTCTCAGAACCCAACTCCAAACCTCTGGTTGTACAAGTTGCTGAAATGGGGCAGTTTTGGAATGTGCTGGCCTACCCAGCTCTGATACAGAGAGCCGAAGAGCAGACGGGACTTGCAGGGGTGTCCCACCTGCTTTCTCCTCTGCCCAATGTGGATGAAAAATGCTAGAGGTGAGTCTTGAAAGTCTAATGTCCAATAAATATGAGATTTATCAGGACGATAATAACCACACTTTTTAATTAACAAAAACTAAGCCAGTTAATCAGCTTGAGAATAGCAAGGCACCAGATGAATCACTATTTTAATTAACATTTGTATAGCACCATATAGTGGATAACCTCATACAGTATCTCACCTAAACTGTTCAACACTTCTGAGGCTTTAACGATCATTATGCACTCCTGAGGCATCAGATCCCCAGCTAGACTAAAGGCCCAAGATCGAACAGTTAGTACCTGGCAAAGCATAGACTACAACCCCAGTTTTTGAGCTCGTC
This sequence comes from Prionailurus bengalensis, assembly GCF_016509475.1. Classification (NCBI taxonomy): domain Eukaryota; kingdom Metazoa; phylum Chordata; class Mammalia; order Carnivora; family Felidae; genus Prionailurus; species Prionailurus bengalensis. The sequence goes on along the minus strand of NC_057343.1, from coordinate 146,630,978 downwards.
AGTCATTATTTCTCTACTTGATCTCAGCTCCCTCACCCAGGAAGTTGCTAAATTTACTTCCAATGCTCCTCACACATTTTACCCCCTTCCATTCTCACACAACTCTGTAAGACATGCACTATTATTATGCTTACTTTTTATAGATGGGAAATTTATGCACAGAAGGATTAAGGGATTTTCCTGAAATCCTCCAACTAATTAATGGCCATGATCCAAGTCTCCTGAGGTGCCAATCCAATGTTCTTTGGGCATTCTGACAACAGCCATCAAATTATTACCCCTCCCCCCTGATAGAATGGGCAATAAAATCGAGCCCTGGCTGGAGCCAGTTAATCCAGAGAGACCACGATACCATCTTTGGCATCAACACATTTGACTTGGAGCAATGGTATTAATACAGTGCTGGACGCATTTTTCAATTCCCAATGGTTCTTGTGCTTCAGATTAAGCTTATTGGCCTTCAAGCTCCACTGCTGGAAACTGCCACCCTGCCAGGCCTGGCCCATGGTTCATATTTCACACCACCTTGTCTCCTCTTCTGTAGATTCAAGAGCTCATAGTATTTCAAAGCTATGGTGATCGGAAGAAGGGGCTTTGAGACTCTACTTCTTGAACCTGGGAGCTGGGCAGAGTGACACATTAATTAGAAAGTACAGATTTCCAGGATCTGTTTCATGTATCATACACATCTAAAATAGTGACCATAACTTTAAAGAATGATAAAGGTTCATTATTTCTAACTAGAAAACTCCTTCTCCAGTGACATATTTAGCATTAGCCCCTCCATGATCAGGAAAAGGAAAATCTTCTTGGCATCAGGCAAGATCCAACCCCTAAGGTCCAAAAAAAATGGCAACCAGTTGCTCCAAATCCCAGACAACCCCAGCTCTGGGTGGATGGAAGGTGCATATGCAGGCTGAAAAAGGAGCCTGTTCACTGGGGACTGGCTGAGAAGAAATCAGCCATGTAGCATCTCACTTCTTTCTCTAGCCTGAGTTATTTCCTTTTCAACAGAACACCTGTGTCACTTCAAGCCAGATGGCAAGTTCTCCAAGTCAGCATCCTGTAGTAGAGTGGTCTAAACACCAGGGACCTTGGCCTTGGGAAGGAAATGCATTTCTTTCTTCACTGGGCTTTTATTATATATTTTTTTCCTGCTGGATGATATCCCAGGTATTAACTATAACTAAAGAAATCTGGGTAGGTGACAGGATAATATGAGAAAGATTTGAGGCAGGGGATAGTTGAGAGTAGACAGTGAAAGCTAGCTTCTACTTTATGACCCTCATGGGCCCTAGGAACTTTCAACTTTGGAAACCACACCCAACCTACACAACAACAAATGTTTTAGAATTCAGCCATGTTTCACATTGTATGTAACTATGAAAGAGGTCTTATTCAAGATTTATTCAAGAATGTATTATTCAATTCAAGATTTATTAATTTTAATTTTGAAGGTATTTAGTTATATGTTATATTTTATAAACAATAAAATTTTTTCAGGACTTAATTTCCTTGTAAGCCTGTGAAAATCTCCAGGTCCTTGATACTGTGCCCAAGGTGCCCAATGGGTTCACAGCCCTGGCTGGAAGAAGGTGGCATGAGATAGGCCATGAGGCAGAAGTGGGTGATGGGCTGGAGGGGCAGGGAGCAGCTACAGTGGAGACGTGGCTGGTGGCAGCCATGAAGTCTGACAGTAGCCAAATTATGACACCCATGGAGAAAGAGTTCTGGAGTGGGTCTAAGAATCAGTGGAATCCTCAGTGATCATAGCTCCACAGAGCTAGAAGACAGAGACTTCAGTGGAAGGCAAATAAGATATTAACGTGTTTTCTCCTCTGCATTCCCTCCCTTTTGAAATCTGTTATTTTTCCTCCTGTCTATGCAGGTAGAGCCAAAAGAATGGTTAGGCCAGGCCACCTTCCACAAAAGAGAGCCCCTCATCCCTTGGAAGACCTAAGAAATCCAGGAGGAAACTCCAAATCGAGAGATAGATGCAACCTAATAATTGGTTACCGGCCCATGACTAGGAAATGAGATTGCACTGCCTTTTTATTCCCAAATCACTATGCTATAAGTTTCCATGATTCCAGTTCCTGGAACCTAGGCCTAGATCTACTTAACAGTGTCCAAGAATGCTCACTAATTTCTGACCTAGCAAAAGTCCTCAGCTTCCTGCACTGGAGACTCCTTGTCAGCTTGCAAAGTTGCTGCCTTTCCTAATCACCCTCAGAGGCTCCTCTACTGGATTCAGCTGTTCTTTGCCAGTGTCCTTAGCCAGAAGTCCCATTCTGGCCTTGTGGAGGAAACAGTGCTCTCCCTTTTGTTAGTCCTTTTGAAAAATGGATCAGGAATCCTCAGTCCCAGAAATTAGCTTGTAACTTTTAATAATACTTTACTGAAGGTTAGGAGATAACAGAAGAATAACAGAGGATGATTCACAATTCTTGCTCAAACTAGCTTCTCCAGGAGTATGGACCTCAGACGCTCTTACTAAGCCAGTTCCCTATCTGGCTCCTGCCCTGTCTCCACACACATCAGTCTCCATGCCTCAGAGTTAGGGCCCAACCTGTCACTGGCCTTACAAAGAAAACAGCATCCTTTCCCACTCAATCTAAGGCTGTCTCATTTTTATTCCAGAAGTAACGTTTTCCTAGAGCATTTGGCTTTGGGAGTAGACATTCCCTTGGGGTTGTATATCAATCCAAGTGTTTGGTCTGACACCAAAAACTAGGCCAGAAACTCAACAAGAATCTTTAAGTTGGAGAACATATTTTTTAAAGTGTGGCTTAATCAAACTAAGATAAGACCATGTGGGACAATCTAGTGCAGTACATCTCATACCACTTAGTGAATCTCTTGATCTTACCTTTAATAGGAGGTAAGAAAATCAAGTTTCTATGTAACCTTTGTAATAATCAGTTTCCTACTTCCAATTTCTTTTAAGCAAGTGGCTGAATAATGTATATATACAATGTAATACAAACTCACACACACACAATACAAATTATAATTTCAAATACAGGGTAATCTTAATCCAAATATAGGAGGAAAAATATCTAATTTTACAGAAGTGAAATTCTTCCAAATGATAAACATAGCATATAAGGGCTGAAGTATCTGTTTTTGGTTATATGAAGGCATTTGGGTTTTACACCAAAAATTAGGAAAAAAGGTATTTGCCTGAATAAAAGGGTTAACTCAAGTTGCTTTGCCCAAACCAAAAGGTCAGGCTGCTTTGAAAATAAATTATAGTCTGTACTTGAAGAGACATACATGTTCATAAATTTTTAGATGATATTTTTCTATCTTACGAAGGTAAAAATTTTGACGCCAATTTTTCATTAAAATTTTTATTATAAAAAGAGAAAGACAAATCAAGAAACAGACTCTTACCTATCAAGAACAAACTGATGGTTATCAGAGGGGAGGTGGGTGGGCCAATGGGTAAAATAGGTGATGGAGATTAAGGAGGGCACTTACCTCATGATGAGCACCAGGTAATGTATGGAATTGCTGAATCACTGTACTGTACTCCTGAAACTATATAACACTGTATGCTAACAATACTGGAATTAAAATTAAAAACTTAAAAAAAAAACCTTCATTATCATAGAGTAGAGCACTTAATCCACCTCTATTTTAGGACTTATGGGGAAATTTTCTATGTGAACTCATTTTCTATACTTCCTCTTCCTGAAAAAGGTAAGGTCCACAGGGCTAAGATAAGTAGTGAACCTAGATGAGATGGGCCAAGGAGAGACCTTAGTCAAGAGAGGCAAAAAGAGGGACACCTGGGTGGCTCAGTAGGTTGAGTGTCTGACTTCAGCTCAGGTCATGATCTCACTGTTCCTGAGTTCCTGAGTTCAGGCCCCACACTGGGCTCTGTGCTGACAGCTCAGAGCCTGGAGCCTGCTTCGGAATCTGTGTCTCCCTCTCTCTCTGCCCCTCCCCCACTCATGCTCTGTCTCTGCCTCTCAAAAATAAAAGAAAACTAATTAAAAAAAAATTTTTTTTAAGCAGAGGCAAAAAGAATCCTCTCAACCCACATGTGGTCCTGCCTAGAACCCCAGTGTAACAGGTCCTAGAATTTTCTGGGAACAAATCTTGGTCAAATATCTTCCTTCAGAGACTCAGTTAACAGGTGGGTAGCATTAAAGCAGGCAATGGTGGTAAGAACTGCCTAGAACCCCAGTGTAACAGGTCCTAGAATTTTCTGGGAACAAATCTTGGTCAAATATCTTCCTTCAGGGACTCAGTTAACAGGTGGGTAGCATTAAAGCAGGCAATGGTGGTAAGCACACATTCAACAACCAGCTCTTTATTGAGGTGGTCGGGACTGCTTCCCACTTTGTCAGTCCTGTGGCCAATCACAACAACTGAGAAGTCACATCATTCCTTTCAATCCAATAGCATGGATAACACTCCTACCACTGCCACCTTAGTTAAGCTACGCAGTAGTTGGTCAGCTATAGGAAGTTGTTTCCCTATATCAGTTGGCCCAGACAAAGCTATTAACACCAGTATAGCACTTCTACTAATTAGTGCAGTCTATTTCTGTTATCTTATACATCTGGTTAATGTTCAGGCAGTAAAACCACAGAATCAGAGTCAGAAGATTTCTCTCATCAAATGTACCTTCAAGGAAATGATTCTTTGTGTATCTACAGTAACATCCTGAAAGGCATGCTACAGATAAGTTGTAAATAAGGTCTTATAAGATGCTTTTCCCTGCAAGAACAGTAAGTAGCTGATGGCTAATGGGAGACACTCTTTAAGCAGTCCCCTTCAGGTCTCACCTTGCTATCAGAATACAAGGTTGATACTGTGAGTGGTAGACTAGCGTGCAAAAAAACCCACTGTGAGGCAGCAAAGGACCTAAGTGAATCTTTCTTTCAGTTCTTGAATGTGGAGGCTGTTAGTTTCGGATTAGCTTTCTTTATATGCTTTGGAATTTTGGTTTGTACACTCACCTTCAGTGAAAGGTAAAAACTCTCTCTTGGAGCTCCTGGGTGGCTTCGGTTAAGCCGAAGTCTAACTTGGGCTCAGGTCATGATCTCGCGGTTCATCGGTTCGACTCCTGCATTGGGCTCCATGCTGACAGCTCAGAGCCTGGAGCCTGCTTCAGACTCTGTGTGTGTCTCTCTCTACTCCTTCCCCACTCACGCTGTCTCTGTCTCTCAAAAATAAATAAAATGTTTTAAAAAATAAAAACTCTCTGTCTGTCTCTCTCTCTCTCTCCCCCCTCTCTTCCTCCTCTAGAGCAGTTTTGCATTGGCCTCCACCCAGCTCCTCAGACCTCCTAATCTACAACTAGGAAACTTGAGGACTTAAGGCTTTGAATGAAGTTCTTGTCCCTCAAAGACATTAGAGATCTCATAGATTTAATCAGAACATTTTGGCTTAATTGCTAATCACAAGGTGGTGTCCACATCCTTACATCACCCACTCATTGCACATGCAGTAATTAGCACAAATCAATACCTGGGAACAGCTTCCAATGTGGTCTCCATTCACGAGTGGGTGAATGACTTTCACCCTGGTTTCAAGCACTGAGGTGGCTCTGGTCCTGCCTGGGCAAGTTGTAAGAGGCACTTTTATTCTGTTACCACTTTAAATATATTCATGGCTTCCCTGCTACCCAACTTGACGTTCAGCAGACACATGGCTTTAGTCCCTCAGACTATTTTGCAAATCTCATCCACTGGGATGTTAAAGAGATGGCTAATTTTAAGACATGGCTAAATATTTTCAGTTTATCCCCGTTCTTTTTTTATCATTTTATGTGTTTGGATATATATATGTGAATGGGGGATGTATTAGTCAGCTAGTGCTGCTATAACAAAGTACCACAGAATGAATGGCTTCAACAACAAAAATTTATTTTCTCACAATATTAGGGGCTAGAAATTCAAGATCAAGGTGTTAGCAGGACACTCTTTCTCTTTTTTAAAAAAATTATTTATTTATTTATTTATTTATTTATTTATTTATTTATTAAAAGGTAGAAATGAAAGGGTGAGAAGATGCTGAGAAGGGTATGTGGGGGTTACAATTTTTTTTTTAAATTTTTTTGTAATGTTTGTTTATTGTTGAGAGAGAAAGAGCGTGACTGGGGAGGGGCACAGAGTGAGGGAAACACAGAATCTGAAGCAGGCTCCAGGCTCCAAGCTGTCAGCACAGCCCAATACGGGGCTCAAACCCACAAACTGTGAGATTCTGACCTGAAACAAAGTCAGATGTTTAACCGACTCAGCCACTCAAGCACCCCTAACAGAGTATTCTTCTGAGGCCTCTCTCTTTGGCTTGTACATGCTATCTTTTCCCTGTGTCTTCGTGTGGTCTTCCCTCTGTACCTGTCTGTGTTCATATTTCTTCTTCTTAAAAGAACACAAATCATACGGAATTAGAGCTTACCCCAGTGACTTTATTTTAACATAATGACCTCTTTGAAGACCCTGTCTCTAAATTCAGTTACATTCTGAGGTACTGGGAGTTAGGAATTCAACACACAACACTAAGTGCGGATGCAATTCAGCCCTTAAGAGGGGGTGAGGGACAGGATTAAATTGTGAGCTCAGAATGCCTTCTCTACAAGCCTTCCTGGCAAAAGGTTTTACACCACCCCCTAGCTATGAAGGGCAGAGGCCTCTCAGCAAAGTAGTTCCATCTAGCTCACAACCCAGATGTCCTCCAGGAGTAGCCATGCATGCCCTTGGAGATACATAGTCACCTTAGTGATGTTGACATAGGACCTTGTAAGAAAATGTTGCCAACAGTCTGCTTAGGCAGCCTCTGTCACAGCAAGAGCCAACCTTCCTTTGACATGAAGGGCCCACAGAGGACTGACTGATGACAAATACTGCATTCATCTAATACTCAGAACAGGGCACCTGGACTAGGTTATGAATTCTAAGTTCGCTTGTCATTTCAGATTGTTACTGTGACTGTATTTGAAGATAAGATCTTTAAAGAGATAAGTAAATTAAACTGAGGCCCATGGGTTGTTGGTGAGCTAATCTGACTAGAGCCTTTAGAGAAGAAAAGGAGATTAGGACAAAGATATGCATGCTTTTGGACACAGGAAACACGATGTGAAGATACCAGGAAAAGATGGCCATCTACAAGCCAAAAAGAGAGGCTTCTAAGGAGAACAACCCTTCTGAAAGCTGGATCTTGAACTTCTAGCTTCCAGGACTGTGATAAAATAAATTTCTGTTTAACCCATCCAGGCTGTGGTACCTTGTTGTGGCAGCCCTAGAAAATGAAGACAAACACTAAGGAGGAATCCACTACTTATAGCATGCCTACTATTCGCCCCAGAGGGAGACACTGCCTCTTCTCTTCAAGTTGCTCTCTGCAAATATAACCTTGAGAAATAGCCCAGGTAGAAAGCACTCAGGGGCTTGAAGTAGGTTCAGAATGGAGGGGCTCATATAGGACTCCCAACAAGGTGGTGAGCATGCACCTTCCAACATCTCATCTGAAAAATCTCAAAGACTACATTGTTGAGCTAGAAAATTGAATTATATAAATATCCTCATTAGCCTGTGGAACCCAACTATAAAATTTAGATCTCTCAATCATAAAAGACTGCCATAGGTGAGCAGTCGTATGTCTTCAAAAATGTTACATCAAAAGTTGTGGTCCTTGGGGAAATAGGAGTTGAGAAATACTGGTGGCAGTGCCATAGTGAGGTATGTGCATGTGTCTAGCAGACTGTCAGAAAAATAACAAGGCTAGGTTTATAGCCTTCTATCTTGTTTCAATACCTAATGATAGCTCTTTGGGAAAAAAGTACTGGAAGTAGGCAGAGTAAATGGTGCAGTGGATTTGTAATATATCTCCTTGGCTAGGCTAAACTACACTCCCCAGAACTGCCTTTCCTGTAAGCAGGACAAGCTTGATGAACATGCAAACAGTGCAAATACACAGAGACATGTGTTCATAAGGAGAATCGATGCTGGGGTTTAAGGCTTCATGTTGAAATTCTTACTAGTTTTATCTTTGAATTTGTGTTTTATAAGTGAAGTCCACTGGGATAGTGAAACATGTTCTAGAGCCTTGGAGCCTTGGTTCACACGTGTTATCACCTCTTACTGCCTCCCTGCCTCCCTGGGAATACCTTCCCATATAGACTACTGCTACCCCTGGTGGGGTCCAGGGCATGGGACAAGGAGGCTTGGAAGCAGGCATACACTCTCTGAATGCCAAGTCATAGGACAGGGCCCAGGGTGCCTGTGAAGTCTGTATACACCCAGTGAGCATCCCATAAGTTAGGGAATGCAGCATTAAATTGCAAATAATGAACACCATGACATAACCAAAAAAAGACTTTGAAAGAAAGGAAAAATCAGTTTTCTTGCTCTTTTGAACAGGGGGCTGCACATTTTCAGTTTGTACTGCCCCACAAATGTTATAGCTGACCCTCCCTGTATATTTCATGTACATGATAAAAAGGATGTACCATGAGAGACATATCGTCCCCCACCCCCATGAGAGACATAGCAGCACAAGATTCAGAGCATGGAACAGAAGCAGCAGCCACAATGATTTTCACTTTTGAAAGATAGAAGCAGATGCTTTTATAGCTCTTGTACATTATCTTCGACCAGCTGGCATCAACGCATTAGCATGTGGCAGCAGGTGGGCTTCCAACTGCTCCACCTCCCCCTAAATTATCGTTCATCGTATCCACTTTCTGGACTCCATGATGAGAGACACCACTTTTCCTACATGACATACACATCATAGCTGGAGACATGAAGAACTGACATGGGCCCCAGTATACGCTTAAAGCTTCCTGTTTGTCCTTGCTTTTCTCCACTCTATATCCATCTTCCCTCCTAGACTGCCCACCTTGGAGACTTTGGGCTCCAGCATCCAACACAAAGACTACTGCTTAACCAGCTACTATAACTGTGAAAAGTTAAATGCCTGTAATGACAAGTCTCACATATTATATCTCCTAGTGGTCCTGTTTGTCTAACTGAACTGTGACTAGTAAGTACAGCAAATTAAAAGAAAAATTCATGTTTATTTATTTTTGACAGAGAGAGGGGGAGAGAGACAGAGTGCTAGTGGGAGAGGGGCAGAGAGAGAGGGAGACATAGAATCTGAGGCAGGCTCCAGGCTCTGAGCTGTCAACACAGAGCCCAACATGGGGCTCAAACCCACGAACTGTGAGATCATGCCTGAGCTGAAGTCGGTCACTTAACCAACTGAGCCACCCAGATGCCCCTAGTATGGCAAATTTTTTAAACCTTAGAATAGGTTGGGGAAATAGGACTACATATGTAAAAATGAAAACAGAAAATAACATGATGTCATGAAATTATATCTTACATTTGCACAATCCTTTGCAATTGACCTACATTGTCTTATTTGGTCATAACCATAAGCCCTATGAGGTAGGTTAGGACAGCTATTACAATTTCCATTTTACAGATGGAAGTGAGACATCAGGGATTAAATGTCTTGGCCAGTGTCACATAATTAGGAAGTGGCAGAGTAGCAAATGGTCCTTTTTTTTAAATATTTATTTATTTTGGAGAGAGTGCAAGTGGGGGAGGGGATAGTGAGAGCAGGGCAGAGGATCTGAAGCAGGCTCTGTGCTGACAGGCTGACAACAGCAAGCCTGATGCGGGGTCCGAACTCAGGAACCATAAGATTATGAACTGAGCCGAAGTCAGATACTCAAGGGACTGAGCCACCCAGGTGCCCCTGGAACTGGTCTTCTAATGCCTTTCCCAGTGCATTTCCACTGACCTAGAGGGCCTCTTTTAAATATGAAGTAGTAAGATTGACTATGAAGCTCACATCTTTGGTGGAATGAGATCCAATTCAAACAGGAGATAAGGTCTCTAGTTCTCAGTTATGTAATTATATTTTTGCTCCCTGCACATTAGATAAGCAGACTGTGCACCATTCAGTTCACATCTTTACAAACTGTCACTCAACACTCAACAGTCTAGCTTCCAATCTCAGAAAATGGAAAGGACATTCCAAATAACTGCAAGTGTTTCTAAAACTCACTGGTACCTTTTAATGCTCACAGACAGAAGTTTTGTAGATAACAGAGATGTAAGCAGTTCTCATCATTGTAATTCATGTATCTGATACATCATAGTGAGGTTTGGCAATTGTTTTATGGTTGTGAAAAAAATGAGCTTTATTTCAAACAAATCATCAAAATTCCACAATAGACTACAAAACTAAGTGAGACTTTGTTTTTCTATTTTTACTAACCACCAAAATGAGAACTAAGTCATTCTATTAAAGGCTTTGAGCTACATCCATACAATGAATACACCAGCAGTGTGCAAAATCCAGAGAAAATGCAAATTTGTACTATCTGTCAACAACTGCAAAACCCAGCCCTAATAAGCCTTTTGTTATTATAGTCTTCCCCTGTGAGAGAAAGCAACAGTTGAAATTATAAGGGAAAGAACCAAATTGCCTCTAATGAATTCTGTTCCCCTAGAAGGATCTTATAAACCCATAGATCATGACTCTGTTCTCCATAACCACCAGCAAGCACCTCCTATAGAGAACCAGCCCCAGTGCACCCCACCACCCATGCTACACCTGTCCATATCAAATGTTCCCAAGATGCACGGGCATAGGAGCCACCCGGGCCAGAGCTCTGACACTGCCTAGACTCATCCTCTGAATTACTCCAGTTTATGTTCACCTCCTGGTCTCATGAGAAGGTGAAAAGATGGCTTTATTCTTTGGATATCAAGCAGAGGAAGCACAGGTAGGCTTCAAGTGGCCCTCATTTATTCATTAGTTAACTCTTCATATTTATCAAGAGTTTACTTCATGCTAGACATCGTACTTGGCCTGAGGACACAGTGGTGAGAAAGACAGATGCAAACCCCCTCGAGCAGTTTGCAGTGCAGAATAGGATGCAGACGTTAGTCAACATTCGTTCAAATAAATGGACCACTGCCAACTGAGGTAAGCACTGGGAAGTATAGGTTTATACTGCCAGGAGGTATGTTAATACATAAGCCTAACCACATTCAAGGGCTGAGACAGGCCTCCCTTGTGAGAGACATTTGTGTTGACGCTGAAGGAGAAATAGATGAAGGGGTGAAGAAGATGTGCTAAGCATTTCTAGAAGAGGGAACACATGCCTGATGTGGGGTATCAGTGGAAGCCCTGACCTTGGCCAGTTAAAGAATAAGCAATAGATTCTGGACTGAGGAGATTATAGGCCTGGGCAAGAAATAGGGGTGAAGGATAAAATATGAGGCTTGAGGAGGGCAACGTTCATCTATCTTAGTGCTGTAACTCAGGCTAGCCCTGCACGCATAACTAAGTAATGTGTGTGTTGAAAGGAGGGCTGAGGCAGGGAATGGAGAAACTCTGTCCCCATTTCGGCAACAACAAGAGCCCAGAATGATACTTGATGCAGCATAAGTCTAGCCTGCTGTTCCTTTTTTAATACTCCCTTCCAGTTCTCAGGGCTCTTTCTCTTTCCCCACAGCCTTCTGTAGTCTCTAGCATCTTCCTGCTGCTCAGGCCTGCCCTTCCTACCTCAAGTACCTGAGTTCACACACCACATACCTCCTGCTTAGTATCAGGAGGAGAAATGTGATTACCAATAAGCTTAGAGGTGTCAGTGGGTAAGAGGTATTTTTCCCTTACAGCTTACTAACTCTAATGGATTTCCTGAAGGAGGACTAATTTTCTGAGTAGAGGAAGCTTCCATGTATGTTTGAAGAACCGGGACCAGCAAGCTTTTATTGCCCTTTGGAAAATGACCTCCTTCAATTTCACATTAATAAACTGGAGACTTCAGGAAACAAGGGTCAAGAAAGAAAAAAAAAGGGACCAAGTGTCAGTCCCCAGGAGTGGTCCCTGCCTCTCCCTGCAGTGATGGAGTCCAGATGGAGAGCAGTGGAAAGGCCTGTATCTTTTTGAAGGATCAGAAGCTCTCTCTTGAAAGCAAGCCATTCAGAATGCTAACAAGGAATGAAAAATATACCACCACTTCTGAGAGTAGGTACTCATATCTTGAAAGATTTCCTTTTGTCCTGGTATTGACACTAATATATAAGAAAAAAGTATGCATGTGTGGGGGGGGGGGGTTGTGTACATTTTTTGTGAGTTGCTAAATGTTTAGAAAATCAATAATTTTCTCAAAAAATTTTATCAAATAAAACTCATGTGTAAAGATTATTGTAAGTAATGGGGCACCTAGGTGGCTCAGTCGGTTGAACGTCCAACTTCGGCTCAGGTCATGATCTCACAGTCCATGAGTTTGAGCCCCATGTCAGGTTCTGTGCTGACAGCTCAGAGCCTGGAGCCTGCTTCAGATTCTGTGTCTCCCTCTCTCTGCTAAATATCTAAAGGAACACATTTTTCCTTTCATTCTAAAAGTTCAACAATATATATATTTGATACATTTTATATGACGGCCTATTTTGGAGAAAATCAGGTAGGAGCACCTGGGTGGCTCACTTGGTTAAGCATCTGACCTCAGCTTAGTCCTAATCTCACAGTTCATGGGTTTGAGCCCCATAGTGAGCCGTCTGCTGTCAGCACAGAGCCTCCCTTGGATCCTCTGTCCCCCTCTCTTTCTGCCCCTCCCTCCCTCACTCACTGTCAAAAATAAATAAACATTAAAAATCAAAAAATCAGGTAGAATTCAGGAGATATATATTAGTTCAAATTTATGTCATATTTTAAAGCTATCAAATAAACTACAATTATTTTATTCAAAAAATACTAAATAAGATAAAAAAGAGAAGTGACTGTTGTAACTGTTCTGAGCCTTTGAGTAATATATGTGCTACCATTTAGCCCAGTCTCTGCCACAACCTAATAAACTTAATATTTACAGTGCTGGAGTGATGATCCCTTAAAGGCTTGATTTTGTTGGTTAGGGCTGCCATAACAAAGAACCACAGATGGAATGGTTTAAACAACAGAAATGTATTTCCTCACAGTCCTGGTAGCTAGAAGTTTGAGATCAAGGTGTTAGCAGAGTTGGTCTCATCTTAGGCCTCTCTCTTTGGCTTATATGTGACATCTTCTCCTTGTGTCTTCACATAGTTCTCTCTTTCTCTCTCTGCACCTATCTGTGTTCAAAACTCCTCTTCTAGTAAGAACTCCAGTTATGAGGGCCCACCTTAATGATCTCATTTTAACTTAATTACTTCTTGAAAAACCCTATTTCCAAGGACAGTCACATTCTGAGGTGCAAGTGGTTAGGGTTCAATAAATGAATTCTGAGGTGATATAGCTCAGTCCAGACAAGAAGTAATGATGCATGAATTAAGAAGAAGCCACTCAAATACATACAGGAATAGGGCTAAGAAGCTGTGAGACCAACCTGGGCAGAAACCCACCATTATGTGCCCTGTCCCTGAAGAGACTAAACCCAAAGGATGGAAGAGAAAGCTCAGAATAGCTGTCCAACTTTACTACCTTCTGAATGGGAAAAAAAATACTTGATGGTTACAGGTAGTTTATACTTGAGAGGATAAAACTGGCTGAAACTCCTGTTTCCCTCCCCTAATTGTGGCCTTAAGTTATTTGATCCTCTTGAATTAGCTGAGAATTCAGACAGGAAGGTCCATCCAGCCGTGCTGATGGTGGATATTAACAAGCCCAGTTCTACTTCTCAGGCTTTCAAAGGATATTGTTTGGCTATATAGGTAGGAGCCAATTCTAGTGATATCTCTGGCATTGTTAACACATTTCTCTTCAGAAACAAATACAGCATGCCTTGTCTAACTAAAGTAAAATAGGCATTAATCCTAAAAGTCAGAAATCTGTGGGGTTTTTTATTTGCTTTTTAAATTAACTATCCATTTTAACTTTCAGTGCTCTTTAAAATATTTGCCAACTTACTTTGCATGAAATGTGTTTTACTTTTAAAATTAAAAAGAAAACTTTTAAACAATTACATCATTCTAAAAGTTCCTTTCTGGGGAAAAAAATAGTCTTCAGTTTTTGTTGTTTTAATTTGCTCAGTAATTTTTACTTCCCCTAATGAAATAAGTATGATCCTAAACTGGGTAAAATAAATTTTTGGTGAGTGAATCACATGTTCCAATTATAACTTCAGAGGAGTGTCTATAAGGGGAATAATTTGGGGGCCACAAGCAATGTAAACTTCATTCTGTAAACGTCCCTCCTCTTGTCAATTGCAAACATAGCCATTTTTGAAAGAGGAAGACATTATAACAAATACTATAATTAGCACGAGGCAGATACCAGAACTCCTCTCCTGAAGAAATTTTACTTTTAATGAACTGACTTTGTAGTTTTCCACACAGTGGGGGAAAAAATATTTGCTATACATGCTATACATCTGAGAAAGAGGATCCTTGTGTCTCAACACAGATAGTTCCCAATTTATGATGGTTTGACATAAAGATTTTTCTGACCTTACCATGGTGCAAAAGCAATATCCATTCAGTAGAAACCATACTCCTAATTTTGAATTTTGATCTTTTCCCAGGCTAGCAATATGTGATACGATACTCTTTCATGATGCTGGACAACAGCAACAAGCCACAACTCTGGTCAGCCATTCCATTACGAGGGTAAACAACTCATCTGCTTACAACCATTCCGTACCCATACAACCATTCTGTTTTTTACTTTCAGTACAATATTCAATATATTACATAAGATAGCCAATACTCTATTATCAAATAGGCTTGTGTTAGATGATTTTGCCCAACTGTAGGCTAAGTAAGTGTTCTGAGCACATTTAAAGCAGGCTGGGCTAAACTATGATGTTCAGTAGGTCAGGTGTATTAAATGCATTTTCAATGGTTTATTGGTATGTAACCTCCTTGTAAGTTGAGCAAGATTCACCTATGAAGAACTTCCACAATCAATAATAGACAACCCAATTTAAAAAAATTAACAAAGCTTTCAACGGTCAGTTTACAAAAGAAAATATACTAAGGCCAATAAGCCCATACTAATATACCTAACACCAGTAATTATCAAATAAGTACAAATTAAAACCACAGCAATCTACCAATTCACACCCACTGGAATAGCTAAAACCAACAGCTGATGGCAAGGATGCGGAACAACTAGAACTCTCAGATACTCACGATGTGAAATATATACAACAATTTTAAAAAACTATTTGGCAGTTTCTTTCTAAACTAAACATAGCTCATGACTTAGCAATTCCAATCCTAGGTATTTACTTGAGAGACATGAAAAATTTTGTCCACAAAAGACTTGTGCAATAATGTTTAGAGCAGCTCTATTCAATAACTCCAAACTGGAAGCATCCCCAAAGTCCAACAATAAAGGAATGGAATAATAAATTGTGGTGCATTCTGATAATACTACACAGAATAATAAAGAATGAATTACTAATAAACATAACAGCGAGGATACATCTCAAAAACAGTGCACTGTACAAAAAAAGCCAGACAAAGAACAGTGCATCCTGTTTGATTCCATTTTTATGACACTCAAGAACCAGCAAAACTAAATAAACTATGGAGAGAGAACTGAGAAAAATGGTGCCTAGGGGATGAGGTTTGACAGGAAGGTGGTAAGGGTGGTAAGTATGTAGTGCATAATTCTTGTCAAAATTCATCGAATCAGGCATTTAAGATCTTTGATTTTTATTGTATACAAATTTTATTTCTATTTAAATGTTACAAAGAGCTTTTTAAGGGCCCCTGGGTTGCTCAGTAGGTTAGGCATCTGACTGTCCATTTTGACTCAGGTCATGATCTCAAGGTTCTTGGACTCAAGTCCAACATCAGGCTCTATGCTGATAGCACAAAGCCTGCTTGGAATTCTATCTCTCCCTCTCTCTCCGCCCCTTCCCAGGTCATGCTCCCCTGCTCTCTCAAAAATAAATAAGCATTAAAAAATGTTAAAAAAGATTTTTTAAACAAAAGTCACTTTGCACTTTTCCAACATTTCATGTACACCCCATTGCACTAATTTCGTTTGCAACTTATAGGACTTGCCCAATGGCTGCTCATATATCTCCTGCACACAGTGATACAACCCTTCTAGGGAGGTAAAAGGGAACGGCACCAGTGAGCCCACTCCAGGGCAGGGCCTTTCCTGTTTACAAGGCCAATACAACACAGGGCCTGTGACAAACAGATTAAAATCTAAAGACTCTCTTTAAGAGCCATTAGGCCCCACAATGAGAACAGAGGCCCTGGAGCCATCCAGACCAGGGTTTAAGTCCCAGCTCAAGCATTCTGCAGATTTGAGCAGGTTAGTTAGCATCTCTGAATCTCCATTCCTTCATTTATAAGAACTGACTATTCTGCAAAATCAAACACCATGTTAGTAACATGCCTAGATTGGGACTTTGCACATAGTAGGCCATTGATAAGGTACAACTGCCACTGGCCAATCAGCTCCTGAAAGGAAGGAACCATGACTGTGTGACATATAGTAGGTATTCAATAAATATTTAATAAATGAGTGAGTAGCCTGAGAAATTTCCATTTTAATTCCTATAAGAAAATCCCAAGACATAAAACCAAGAAGCAGCAGGACAGATCAAACAGCAGTATTTTTGCCAATATACTGTCTTATCTCAGCATACATCCAGTACTTTATCTGAAATCCTTGGGATGAGATGTGTTTCAGAATTCAGAAATTTTCTGATTTTGTAAATGTAATGGTGCCTACACCATATGTATGTAACCTATCCTATACACTGGGCAGGACTCCACATCAAACATATTAATACTTCCACAGCAAAACTTACAAATATTCACATTAAATGGCATAAATGAAGATAAAATTAGTCTCATATCAGTTTAGGTTCAGTGTTTTTTTTTTAAATGTTTATTTTCGAGAGAGAGAGAGACAGAGAGAGAGAATCAGAGTATGAGTAGGGGAGGGACAGAGAAAGACAGAGACGCAGAATCCAAAGCAGGCTCTAGGCTCTGAGTCAGCTCAGAGCCCATCGCAAGGCTAGAACTCACGAACCATGAGATCATGACCTGAGTCGAAGTCAGATGCTTAACTGACTGAGCCACCCAGGCGCCCCAGCTTAGGTTCAGTTCTGACATCAAATAAATTTGTTTAAAAATAAAAAATTTTAGGGGCGCCTGGGTGGCGCAGTCGATTAAGCGTCCAACTTCAGCCAGGTCACGATCTCGCGGTCCGTGAGTTCGAGCCCCGCGTCGGGCTCTGGGCTGATGGCTCAGAGCCTGGAGCCTGTTTCCGATTCTGTGTCTCCCTCTCTCTCTGCCCCTCCCCCGTTCATGCTCTGTCTCTCTGTGTCCCAAAAATAAATTTTAAAAAAAACATTGAAAAAATTAAAAATTTTAAAAAGCTGTTAGGATTGTATAATTGTTGGGAACCCTCTAACAGCTAACATTCAGGTAGCACCAACAAAGTACCATGCACTCTAGCCTAAGCACTTTGTGTGTATCAACCCATTTACTCTTCACAACAACATTACAAAGTAAGTGTTAGTATTATTTCCATTTTAATGGCAAGGAAACTGAGGCACAGATGGGGTAGGTAATTTGCCCAAGGTCATATACTTCATCCTGGAATCTTTACTCTTCATCACTCTCCTAGAATACCCTCAACCTCTCCCTTTGTCAGTATGTGCAATATGGGCTTTGAGGAAGTATCCATCCTCACTCCACCATCATGCCCCCAATCAAAAAATACTAAAGAAAATCGGTACTCAGCTTTCCACCTTTTCCATCCTCCACTTGGAAAACTGAAGGTTATTGAAAGTAGTGACTTTAAAAGATCTGTTCTCCTTAAAAGACTCAAAAAAGATATTCTCGTTTGCCTGAGATAATCAAACTAAAGCAGAAGCAAGAAATCCAGCTTTAAAAAAAAAATTATTTCAAGCAGATTACAAATAAAAGGACACATTCACAAAAGGTGAACTTTTTCAGCAATGTAAGCTGTAGAAGAAAAGCCAAAAAGCCTACAAAGCAGAATAACACTCTTTCAGCAGCCACCAGGTCATTAAAAAATACAAATTTATGGGTAGCCCAGCCACCTTATCAAGGGAAAACAATATAAAAACCTCACAGCTCTGAGGGGTAAAAAGTAGAGCCTACTTGCAGAAGAGAGGAAAGTTCCTGCATCAATCATGCAGCCCGCCCAGTGTTAACAACTTCTAAACAGTGAAGGTGAAAGAACATTTGTTTGCCAAAAGGTCACTTTCCCAATTCAAGGGGGGGAGGTTTAGGAGCACATGTTGGAAACTTTGCCTCAGCATGCCTGTTATTTTACCCTGGGGCACAGTTTGCCTATGAAACAAGGTTGGTGGTAGAGAGCAATTAGTCTGGCGGCTAATCAGTGTCATTTGGCTGTAACTTTTCAGTAAACCATCCCAACCTAAAGGAACTATGCTTCAACACTGGTTTTGTTTCTATGGAAAATCTCAACCACTGAGGATGCAGCCCCCGGAGTATACACATCCCCTCATTCAGTCAATATTTACTGAGTCTTTAAGGTACTTAGACTATAATATGTGCTTGGGAACACTTGTTAAACCCAGTCTCCTCCCTACAAATGGTTTAAAATCTTATTTAGGGGAAATTAAAAAGGTACAGAAAATATACATGGATGCAAGAGTTGGCAAAATATTTTGAGTTATATTTGTTTCATATTCCAACCTCACTGAACTCTCAGAAAATAGCCAAACATACTTAGGTCAAGTAGGTTCAATTTCCAAACAGTGATGTTTGTCAAAAACAATTTCTTTACTCCTCACAGTACCTCAACACATAATAAAGAACAATTCCTACATACAGGGCAGGGCAAAAAGAAATGCAGGTCTTACTCAACAAGTGGTTGTTGAATTAAATTGAAATCCTGCTACACTCAACGTAGAGGGTTTTGTTCATGCATCTTAACTGGGAATGATTCACTAACCACCAGTGGCATGTGCTTTTATGATTTAGAAAAACATTCTCCTCAATACAACCTACATTCATTCCAGTGGGAAAGCTTGTGAGTTCACAGCCATGACTTCTAAGTTAACCTTTCACGTCCACAAAATGTGAAATTGCTACTGCTAAAGGTAACTTGTTTTTCAGTATTGGCTTAGCCTCATTTTTTAGTATTGTTTTCAGAATGCCACCCCAAGATTTTCTGTTGACTCGGGCATGTTTTGAAGTGGAGAGTGGAAAGACAGTGAGAGATGATGAGAAGAAAACCAGTTAAGGGATTAAGGTGACTTGGGCAGAACAGAAAGAACCCGCCAGCCCCCTATCCCCAGTCCCACCTCATGCAGGGTGGGGGACAACTTTCACCCTAAGAAGTTCAGCTCCTTAACAGCTCAGGCTGACTGAAGCAAAGAAAGTTCCTTACCTTTTCTGAGGTGACCCAGTCTTTCTTAAAGCGAGCCAGGTATGAATATATTGATGTGAGATATCAGGCCATGAATTTCATGTTCTCACAACGTGGTATAGTACTTCTTCAGTAATTAACGAATTAATTAAGAAGAAAATTTTAAGCCAGATATGAGCTGAAGTCAACCAAACTTTTAAGGGGTAAGTAAAAAGGACCCCAAATCTATCCTATGACCAGCAAAAATAAACAAATAAACAAACAAACAAACAAATTCCTCTCATCCCCCTGCTTACTTTATGGAGTCTTTTCCCCTTAGGTTCCTCCTCTTTCCCAAATCAATTACTATCATAACAAATACTTACAAAGAGCCTAGTAGATGCCTCTTGGGCAGTGGGGGATGTTATGTGAACAAAACAGGTGCAGTGTTCCCACTTTACAGTCTGGTGAGGACAACAGGCTTCAAACAGGGACATTCACAGCCTGTGGGGCTCACAGAACAAAAATGAAGTGACAGAGGCTTATATTCAGCCCCTGTAGGAAGAAAGAAAGCTACAGTAGATGATTTTTCCATGGAAAGGAATGATGCCATGCAGCTGAGAGTGCTAAAGTGGTTTCCAACAACGAAGACCAATGGACCACATCAAAGGCAGTTTGCCAAAAGCACTGCTATGGCCATGACAGCAACCAACGAAATTGTCACCAATATGGACAGTACTTCAAATATGAATAAGTGTATTTGAGAAGAGCTGCTAAATTATGGCCCTGTATTGCAAACCTTTTACAAACAGACCACTTACTCATGATAGATTGATACTACTTTATACAGTATTCTAGCAAGTATGGTTATCTAGCACTGTTTTCTAACTTTTTTCACCACATGGACATAGTGATAATGACCATATTTATATACTGCTCACTTAGGTCAGCTGACAAAACTGCCAATAGAAGCAATGTCTGAAGGCTCTGACTACCCAGCCCTTCCTATGTGCCCTGAGGAGCAGCTCCAACCTATAATTTACATGCTTCCCACCACACCCTGGTTGCCTGCTTCCTTCTGTTTCCCTCACTGTAACCAGAAAGTCTTGCAAAGGTGGCCATTTTCCCCACTCAACAACAACAACAAGTTGTTTCGTTTGTGTTAAATTTGCATATACCCTAGTCCCATTGGCATCTAGATGGTAGAGACCAAGGATGCTGCTAAAATAAACATCTTGCAAGGCATAAGACAGTCCTTGCTTCTTGTTATGACCTCTGGCTTATACCCCTTCCCCTCACTAAAGGAATTTTTGCTAGGTTATTACTATGCTCTTGTTTTAATTGTAATTAATCCAAATCATGCTCAGTTTAATATGAGAAGATCACCAACCAGTTGAGGAGGAGGCTACTACAGAGAAATTTACCTGGATATTCAGTGTATGAGTTCAGAATGACCAAGCATTAGGTGACTGACCTGGCTTAGGTGACAAAAACCAAAAACCCTAGTAGCTTCTACAGAACCTGGTTGGGGGGGGGGGGGGGGGAGGGCAGTGCGCAGAAGGAATACGGGAGTAGGAAAGAAAGAAGAGAAGGAAGATGAGGGCAGAGACTAAGTATAGATACAACTAGTAGGAAACAAAACTATTTTTAAACTAGGCCAGGGATGACTGACTTCGTTATGGGAGACTACAAACTATTCTAACATTATGCCTGTCTCCCCAGTAATTCACTAGCATTCTATCAATTCTTTCAGAATGCTTCCCTCCCTCCTTCCCATCTTGAGGCCTTGCACATACCATTCCTTTTTCACCTTCACCAGTGGCTCTAACTCAGGTGATTTTGCCCCCCAGGGAACATTTAGCAATGTCTGAAGACAATGATGGTTGTCACAGCTAGAGAAGGTACCATTGGCACTTAGCTGGTAGAAATCTCAGATGCACAGGACAGCTCCAAACCAAAGAATTACCCGGTTCAAATGTCAGTAGTGCAGAGGCTGAGAAATCCTGCTCTACCTTCATGCTCTCTTCACCTACCACTTGGCAATTTACTCAGGAAAGACTTCTGATTCCTCTAAGACACAGCACTTATCCCAGCCTGGATGCCTCCTACACACTACTGCATGTCTCACAAATGTAATAAAAACCCAGTTTGTTCTATCTGTGTTCACTGCAAGGTTGAGAGTTCCATAAGAACCAGGCTCATGCCTGTCTTTCTGGTCACCATACATTCAGTGATTGACACATGTCCTAACATTTGTTGGATGAAACAAAAGTGTCTAGGGATGCCACCTGGAGAGCAGTCTTCAGAACAGTTAAAAAGCCACAATGTACCAGTCTCAACACTTACACTCATATCTCATTTTTCATTGACAATGGCCCTTCGTAACATGATTATCCATCTTCTTAACTGAATTGGCCTACAAATGCCTTTGGCCACTTTAAAGTCAAATACTTTCTCAAAAAACAAAAAAGTTTCTGCATTACAGGCATTCCAGAGAATGGAACTCAGCCCTGTAGACAATATGCTGAGTAACAGAAAGCACATCTTTACAAGATCAACACTTTGAAAGGGACAACACTAGTGTAGACATGCAAGCTTGAACATGCTTGTTTAGATGTCAGTTTCATTACTTAATAACCATAACACCATTCTTTGTATCACTCTAGGGGAAATGCACAAAAATAGGATGCCTGACTATTTTGTGAATGAAAAGAACAAGAAACAAAAGTGTTGCAGGATTTTTTACCACAATACCCAAGATTCGTTGTCTCACCACTTCAAAGAATGAAGAGGTGGACACTAAATAAGCAGCAGGCAAAAGTTTGTTAAGAGTATAAGATTAGAAAGAATAATAGGAAATCTCTCTTTACAGAGGGGGGACACTTGAAAGTAAATGCCAGAGGACTACAGACAAGGGGCCCTTGTTTTATAAGGTTCTGATCATCCCCCCTCTTCCCTTCCTCCTTGTTCCTTCTCAGGTTCTATCCTTAATGGCTGGACAACTTTAGGTGCTGGATTGTCCATTCCTGATTGGCTCATTTCCATTGTATGAGGGGTGGCCTATGGCCAAACTGTTCCTTGTGGGTCATAGGTTTTATGGTCTACTACTTATTTTTAGTTAGGCCTTTTGTCCAATTCCTCGGGGATACCAGAGGGGGAGTAGGTGGTGTCTGTTACATTTTTAAGAGGAACTTTACACCTGGGGCGGGGGGGGGGGGGGGGGGGGCGTGGTCAGACACTCCCAGCATCGTTCCAAAATATGTCTTCTCTATTTTATTCTATCCTTTCCTATCAAAAAGGGTATGAAATACAGGCGATATTTTAGAGGTTTCCAAAGTCTACTGAAAAATACATCTTTTGGAAATCAGGTAGAGCTGGGTTCAAATACTGGCTCTGTCTCTTACTAAGTGTGTGACCTTAGGCAGTTTTCCTAAATTCTCCGACAGTTTACTAATCTAAAATGAAAATGAGAATCACTGTAAGGATTAGTTGAACAATACTCTTAAAGTACTAGCATAACACTTAACTCTATACTCTGAAGAAGCTGTATATGATAAAGGTCTACTTCCCATAAAAGAATTAAAACACCGTTGTAACTCCAAAATGATGTAAACAGAGAAGGCAGGCTGAGAATATTCTGCCATTAATTTGGCAAATGTTTATAGAGCCTGGGGTCTTCTACTACGTTACAGTAGTGAAGAAGAGTGAGGATCTTACCACAATGGAAGTTCTCTAAATAGTTGCTGCTCACTGATCCTGATAGTAGGTAGGATAGCAGGTCCAAAAAATAATGCATACCACACCCCACCACAGTTTTCTAGCCTTGAAAAATTGGTCCTAATCATATTTATATCATTCATATATATTCATATATATATTCATATTATTTTGCATTATTTGATTGTAAAAAAAAAAAACCCTACTCTGAGTAATTTTAACAAATGATAATTCAATGCAAAAATGTGGTGTGCCTCAGAGAACCAAAGGCCTAAAGAACCAGGCTCAAGACTGGTAGAGAACAGAGCCTGAGTTTTCCCACCTCATCAAAGCTGCCACAGAATGAATCTGTTACAGGCATTGGTTAGTTTAATCTCTGTTCCTGAATCTTCAGGCATCAAGGTTTCAGAAGAGAGAGAGTAAACTGTTTTAGGACACACACTAACCTCTTAGCTAGGGAAGGTTAAATTACCTTAAATTACAATCCCAGCAAGACTGCCCACAATAGCAGACAGGTCTTTCATAAAATGGAAATTGGGGTAGTGCTACCAAAAGAGAAAGAATGGATGCTGATGGCTACAATGCAACAAATATCACCATCAATGACAAAAACAGGAGCTAGCTTTTTGAGTGCTTACCACGTACTAGATGCTCTATTAAACACCTTTATCTCCTATCTTATTGAATTATTACCACAATTCTATGAGATAGAAAGTATTATTACCACCACTTTAAAGATTAACAAATTGAGCTCATATATGTTAAATAATGTGGCCTGGGTTACATAGCCAGAAAATGAAATATGATCTGATACCAAAAATGCACTTGACCACTATGGTTTCTACTTTTCCTTATCTCTGGGCAGTAAATGAGTGCTCAACACTCCAAATTTTAGTATTAAAAAGAAAACCCTAAAAACTTCTATGCTATGCTATGGTAAGTATATTTGGTGCTGGCCACAGTGAACAGTAATCTAGTTATAGGATAGCAGGCAACAGCACCCACAGACCTAATAAATGAAATGTAGAAAGCCAGAATTATGGTATTCAAAATGGGGAGAATAGTAATTTATTGACTACAAATTCTTTCCTTATCTCTCAGTAGCTTAGAAACTGTTAACCTTGGCAATAAACAAACAACTTACTGCAAATTGGATTCCAACCACCAGCATGAGCAGGTTTTCAATGAAATGTCTATGGATTAGTCAAACTCAATAAAGAACTAAGAATACACAAATATCATCTATCATGATGTTAGTTTTACCTTTAAATTGAATTCTCTGATGCTGAACTGATGCAGAGAAGTTGAGGTTTCCTGCAAAATGTGGAATAAAATAATAAGTATATCTAATTATGTTACACTTTTCAAAATTTTAAATAATCTTATACAACTTCAACAATACTAATAAATAACAGTCAGTGTGGAGAATTGGACACCAGCCACCCCTCCCTAAGTGTCCATTCATGAAGGTCATGCTCACTGTCCTGTCAGCCAGATGCAGACCTGACCCTAGATGCAGTATGTGTGGTGGGGCAGAGCCTTGGCACAGATCAGACTGCCTCCATGTAAATCTCAGCACACAATGAGTTCTTGCATGTGCCAGGGGCCCCTCCTTTACAATTATGCTGCCCAGCCCTGCTCCCCTCCCCAGCCCCAATCCCTTGTCTTTGCACTCTGGGCCTGTGATGGGAGTGGCAGTCCTGATTATCTCCCAATGACTTCAGGGCCATTTTTCCACTGACTTGGAGAACAGCTCCTGGCTTCTGCTGAGATGGCTGATCCATACTAACTTCCTTATCAGGGGCACCTGGGTGGCTCAAGTCAGTTAAGTGTCCGACTTCACCTCAGGTCATGATCTCGCGGTCCGTGAGTTCGAGCCCCGCATCAGGCTCTGGGCTGATGGCTCAGAGCCTGGAGCCTGTTTCAGATTCTGTGTCTCCCTCTCTCTCTGACCCTCCCCCTGTTCATGCTCTGTCTCTCTCTGTCTCAAAAATAAATAAACGTTAAAAAAAAATAACTTCCTTATCAAATGATCACTTGGTCACACCCTTAGTGTTCTCATTTTTTTGCAATATGGATAAGTTGGTAATTTTCAAATATTTTAAGTTCTGTTTTCTTCTTGCTTAATTTTTTCATCTTTAAGTGATTTCTCTCTTCTAGAATTTTACTAGAAGAAGTCAGGAGTCAAGCCATCCCTTCAACACTTTGCTTAGAAATTATCCACTTTCACCACTTGCAAATTCTACCTTACACAAAACACCAGAAGATTAACACAATTCAGCCAAATTCTTTGCCACGCAATAATAAGGATGGCCTTTCCTCGACTATCTAATACCCTGTTCCTCACTTCCATCTAACACCTCAGCAGAAGATCTTTACCATCCACATTCCTGCCACCATGCCAGTCAGGATTACTTAGGGATTGTCTAAGAAGACTGAGGCCTTTCTCTACAGCTCTCCCCTTTCTTTTTGAACCCTCAGCAGAATCATTTTTAAAGGTCAGTCTGTGTCCATGTTAGCCCTTTTCAGCATGTGCCTCAAACTCCACCCAGCATCCAGCTCCAAAGCTGCTTCCACATCTTTAGATATTTGTTACAGCAGTGCCCCAACTTCTTGGTACCAATTTTTGTCTTTTTTATAAGCCTCTTAGTCTGTGATATTCTGTTTTGGCAGCCTAAACTAAGATAATATCTAAGGAACAAAAGGAAGAAGACAATTTGGGGTGACCTAAAGGAAACAATGTTAATATGCTGTAGGAAAATCTCAGATTTGAAAAATGTTTACTTACACTGCACTTCTCTTTAATAATGTTTATTGAGGTATTTATATACAACAAGTTTCACCAGTTCTTAGGTGTACAATGTGATGAGTTTTGATGAATGCATATAGTAGAGTAACCAACAACACAATCAATATAAAGTACACATTCCCCCTATAAACCAACAATGAAGCAACAGAAACAGAAATCAAGGAATCAATCCCATTTACAGGGGCACAAAAAGACATAAAATACCTAGAATAAATCTAACCAAAGAGGTAAAAAATCTATACACTGAAAACTAGAGAAAGGTTATGAAAGAAATTGAAGAAGACACAAAAAAATGGAAAAAGATTCCATGCTCCTAGATAGGAAGAACAATTATTGTTAAAATGTCAATACTACCCAAAGCAATCTACATATTCAATGCAATCCCTATCAAAATAGCACCAGCATTCTTCACAGAGCTAGAACAAATAATCCTAAAATTTGTATGGAACCAGAAAAGACCCCGAATAGCCAAAGCAATCCTGAAAAAGAAAACCAAAGCAGGAGGCATCACAATCCCAGACTTCAAGCTATACTACAAAGTTGTAACCATCAAGACAGTATGGTACTGGCACAAGAACAGACACTCAGATCCATGGAACAGAATAGAGAACCCAGAAATGGACCCACAAACATATGGCCAATTAATCTTTGACAAAGCAGGAAAGACTATCCAATGGAATAAAGACAGTCTCTTCAGCAAGTGGTGCTGGGAAAACTGGACAGCGACATGCAGAAGAATGAACCTGGACTACTTTCTTACACAATACACAATAAGAAACTCAAAATGGATGAAAGACCTCAACATAAGATAGGAAACCATCAAAATCCTCGAGGAGAAAGCAGGCAAAACCCTCTTTGATCTTGGTCGCAGATACTTCTTATTCAACATGTCTCCGGAGGCAAGGGAAACAAAAGCAAAAATGAACTACTGGGACCTCATCAAAAGAAAAAGCCTCTGCACAGCAAAGGAAACAATCAGCAAAACTAAAAGTCACCCGAAAGAATGGGAGAAGATATTTGCAAATGACATGTCAGATAAAGGGTTAGTATCCAAAATCTATAAAGAACTTATCAAACTCCACACCCAAAAAACAAATAATCCAGTGAAGAAATGGGCAAAAGATATGAATAGACACTTCTCCAAAGAAGACATCCAGATGGCCAACCAACACATGAAAAAAGGCTCAACATCACTTATCATCAGGGAAATACAAATGAAAACTACCATGAGATACCACCCTACACCTCTCAGAATGACTAACATTAACAACTCAGGCAACAACAGATGTTGGCGAGGATGTGGAGAAAGAGGATCTCTTTTGCATTGTTGGTGGCAATGAAAGCTGGTGCATCCACTCTGGAAAACAGTATGGAGGTTCCTCAAAAAGCTAAAAAGAGAACTACCCTATGACCCAGCAATTGCACTACTAGTCATTTATCCACGGGATACAGGTGTGCTGTTTCGAAGGGATGCATGCACATCCATGTTTATAGCAGCACTATCAACTATAGCCAAAGTATGGAAAGAGCCCAAATGTCCATCGACTGATGAATGGATAAAGGAGATGTGGTATAGATATATACAATGGAGTATTACTTGACAGTCAAAAAGAATGAAATCTTGCCATTTGGAACTACGTAGATGGAACTGGAAGGTATTATGCTAAGTGAAATTAGTCAGAGAAAGACAAAAAACATATGACTTCACTCATAGGAGGACTTTAAGAGACAAAACAGATGAACAGAAGGGAAACAAAGATAATATAAAAACAGGGAGGGGGACAAAATGGAAAAGACTCATAAATATGGAGAACAAACTGAGGGTTATTGGAGGGGTTGTGGGAGGGGGGTGGGCTAAATGGGTAAGGGGCACTAAGGAATCTACTCCTGAAATCATTGTTGCACTATATGCTAACTAATTTGGATGTAAATTTTAAAAAATTAAAAATAAAATTTTAAAAAAACACCAGAAAATCAAAAAAATAAAGAACACATTCCCCACATCACAAAGTTCCACAAGTCCCTTTTATTTACCATTATGTTTTAAAGCAAGTATTGAGGTTGATAGCATTAAGACTGATCAATTTAGCTACTGGTATTAAAACCAAGTAAGCTAAAGGCAAATGCTATTACCTGGAATTGTGATCTCTTAAATTAATCTTTCAGTAAATGTACCCAAGATGAATGATAAAAAAATCAAGAGGTGATGCTTAACAACAAAATCACAGATTCAAAAAGATAAACTTTCTCCAGAAAAGTGATAGAACAGTTCACTTATATAATACATCTTAATTTTATCTGTATCAGTTTGATCAGAATGCCTACACAGTGATATTCTCTTTGGAGTCAGAGATTTTTTAGAGGTGGGGGAGTGGTCTAATGACAAACTCTGTTCCCTGAGTAACTTCTTTGAACCGGTACCAACCAGAGAGACCAAAGAAGAAAATGACCTGAACATTCTCGCAGCATCTACAAGTCACAGAAACTTGTATATAAGTTTCTATATAAGTAGTTCTATATAAGTAGTTATCACAGACTCCAGTTCCACACAAGAAGAGAAACCTTACTCTAAAAAACCAACTGGTCATGAGGATGACTATATAAGTTTCAGACAGATGTTTTAAAAAGACAGAAAGAAAGAAGCCAGATGGGAGTATTAAAGGCAGGAACCAAATTAAACCCAAGATTACCCAGGAAGATAAAAAGATGACTAGGAGAATAACAGCTAGTGCTGACCAGAGTCGGAGCACAGCCGGCCAGCCCATGCAGACAGACGTGGCTCAGACTTGGCTGGGACCCAAAGCAAGCACAATGCACCCATATCGAGAGCAGTCAGGGAATGAACTGTGTCCTAAGCAACTGAATCATCGCATGTTACAATAACGTCTACATTCTGAGGAAGAATCCTTCAAGAATAAGAAGAAATCTCATACTGTTGGGTAGATGAACCCCATATACGCTTGCCCAGAGGCAAGAGACAAGACAACAATGAATACAGCTTTGACACACACACCCCAGACTGTTTTCAATAAAATTTCAAAAGAAGTAAAATATGTAAAGAAAACACAATTTTAAATTTTCACACACACACACCCAAAATAACTAGATCAAAGGGTTTCTATTGTATAGTTTTAAAAATGTTAGTCCCACTTAAACATTTTCTGGCCTGAATGAACCTATTCCATAATAATCAATGTCCTAGAGGTCAAGCCTCTGATGTCTCAGGGTATATCAGCTACCAAAAATCCCTCAGCTGTGAATCTGAATGGTGTTTGTTTCCAGGTTGTTTTCTCATGGGACTGAGACTTAAAAATAAGTGCTAATTTACCTAATTGGTTTGCTTGCTGTATGCAACGCATAGAAACACCACAAAATGCCACAGATCTTGCTAAACACTCACAAATCTGACTATGACCAGTATCTAATGTATTCTTCAGCAATGAACTAGGGAGGACCCAGCTAGAAAGGATCCCTCAGGTCCCTGCCAGCTGCTCTCACCGTGAATATCCATCTTCACTCCTCCCAGCTTACCCATCCATCCTGCAAGACGTCCTTCCTTTGATTCTATTTTTTTTAATTTTTTAACATTCATTTATTTTTGAGAGATGGAGGGATACAGAGCACGAGTGAGGGAGGAGCAGAGAGAGAAAGAGACAGACAGACAGACAGAATCCAAAGTAGGCTCCAGACTCAGCTGTCAGCACAGAGCCTGATGCTGGACTCAAACTCACAGACTGTGAGATCATGACCTGAGCCATGACCTGAGTCAGAAGTTTAACCAACTGAGCCACCCGGGCACCCCTCTCCTTCCTCTGATTCTAACTCAAGTTAAACTTGAAAAAGTGGTGAACACCCTCCTGAATGTCAGTGAAAATATTAAAGCCCCAAGGAGGAAGAGAAGAAAGGACAAGAGATGGTAGTGGGAAGCTACCGCCACTGGCTCTGAGTGGATTGCTGTAATTAAGAGCAGCTAGATGGTGTGTTACCAAAAAAAATGGTCCCAGAAACAATTATAAGATCACCTAACCCAGTGATTCTTGAATCACCTGGAGATCTCATCTCTATGTGTACTGAGACTCAGGAGGTCTGAGGTGGGCCCGAGAGTCTTCATTTCTAGTAAGCTCTCAGGTGGTGTCTATGTTGCTGGTCCATGGGCTACACTGGAGTAGCAAGTTCTTAGAGTCCTTGTTTAAAAATTCAGATCTCTAGACTCCACTCTGAACAATGGAGGCTATGGAAATCAGTACTTTTTGAACACCTCTGATGATACTTGTACTCTAAATTTTGAGAAGTGGTTCACTCTCACCCCCTGCCTGCTCTCTGCCACCGCTGGGAAAATAACACCTGAGTCTACACCAGTCAGTTAACTCTGGTGACAGCCGCCTGCCAAAGCCAGAGTAGCAACGGTGGGATGGAGGAGGTATATTCCACATCCAGGAAGTTTGGATGGCGGCTCAGCAATACCATCAGCAAGCTAAGTTAATCTGCTTTACCCCTCTTGACTACCAATCTTTATCCAGCTGCTGGTAAGTGACTTTTACCTGGTGGTGGTAGTGAAGATGGGAGTTTATTTTATTTGGTACCTTAAGGAAAGAAGTAAAATTAGTGGGGGTGGTAAGGTGCCACATACTAATTAGGTTGGAGTTTCTTTAGACTTTTCTATAATTTTCTAATTTTCTATGAGAACATCTATTACTTTTATAATCAGAAAAAGAAAAAAGAATTAAAGTCTTTAAACGGGGACCTACAACATTCTTAAGAAACTACCACAGAATTTAATACTTCCCAAATCAGGAAACTACCTGAAAATGTCCTTCCCTTGAAGTTTAGTTTTTATATACATTCTAACTCGATTTTCTGATTCTTGAAATTTACCTCTGGATTTTATTTACTAGAAATTTTTGTGCACTATTTTTTTCTTCACTCCTTGCCTACTAACCAGGCAGATTTCAGTCTTATAAATAAATGTACCAATTTTTTTTTCATAAGAAATTTTTCAGACTTAGCTACCAGGGGATATTCCTGGTATTTTCTCTCTTTTGATTTTTAGGTGTTTAGTTTTACTAAACTATACTTATTTTAACTAAACTGTCCCACATCATCTCTTCCCCAGAGGTAAGCACTTCTGACCAGTCTGATTCCCTCTGTTGTTTACCTCATTTTTTAACTCATCAAAGATAAGCTTATGAAAAATGAGCACTGAGCTCACTTCTTTCATCCGTTCCCTCATCCTCCCTACATGTTGTTGCTGTTGTTATTACCATTTATTAATTACTCTATTGGTCACATTTGAAATGTTAAAGAGTTTTAAATCTGTTTCTTATTCTGCCAACTTCTGACATGGTCTAGTAACTTCTCACTGTAGCAAGTGGTGAAGATATTAGCCCCCTACTATTTACTTCACTTTTCCCTCCTCCTGCTCTCTTCTAAATCCTGTTATCTAAACCTTTAATTTTGTCATTTATATTCCATATGACCATCCTTGTCTTTAATGTTTTGGGTATAGATGCTAAAAAATAAAATCCGTATTTATTTCATTGTAACTATCTAAATATTATTTACTGCAAAGCCAAGAAACATGCTAGCTTGTCTTTAGTTCTCAACAAGCCCTCTGTCACTTATGTTGGGTGACTCCAAAGACAGCATCACTGTCAAATGGACTCCTTTATCATGTGGCCTTGACTGCCCTAAATCCTGTCACATTTCTGTTTGCTTCATATTTGGAACATGACTCTCTTGTACTTTTTTTGCATTTAATTTGGTTTGGACGACAGAGAGGAGGAGATTTTTAATTGTCTTATTTTCACCTTGTAAATAGAAGATGTATATGTCTCTACCATATCCTGAAATTTACTCTCAACCGTGTAACAAAATCTGCTTTTCCCAAGAGACACTTCTCCTATAGACCTGATGACTTGGAGGTTTCTCACCCTTCACTCTCCTTTACTAAACGTGTGGCTGAGAACATCTCCTCTTTCTTGGTTCTCTCCCTCATTTTGCTTTCACTGAGAAAAATGCCTTCAAAAAGGATATACCTGGTAGCCAAATTTTCTGAATCCTACATGTCTGAAATTGTCTTTATTCTACCTTAATACTTGATTCATAGATTGGCTATGAAACTTTGGTGTCATAGCCAATAACTTTTCCTCAGAATTTTGAAAGCATAACTCTATTATATTCAAACACCCCGTGTGACTGAGCAGATGTCTGATACCAGTGTGATTTGCCATTCTTTTTAGGGGAGCTTTTTTTTCTTTTTTAAAACTTCTTAGGATCTTGTCTGAATCCCAAATGTTCTGAAATTTCATAAGAATGTACCTATGTGGATATTCTTAGTCATCTTTTGAAGCACTTGATGAATTCTCTTAATCTGATATTCAGCTCTGGGAATTTTTCTTTGACTCCTCTTAATTTCTTCCTCTGTCTTTCCTCTGCCTTCCATTTCTGGTATTCCTACTAACCTGATTTTGGATCTTTCAGATTCATCATATCTTTTCTTTCATATTTTGGTGGCTCTGTCTGATTTTGTCTGATGTTCTTGGAGTTTTACTTTTCAGCAATCATTTGTAATTTGTAAGACTCATTTCTCATTTTGCTTATTCTTTTTTTCATGGAATCCTGCTTGTTTTATGGATGTAATATCTATATTACATCCATAATATAAAATATAACATAATATAATATAATACAATGTAATACCTAATTAGATATATGTAATATACATACATAATATGTAATATCTAATATTAAAGTTTTTAAGTTCTAATTTTTAAGTTTTAATTTTTAAGTTGTTTTCTACTGTCATAAGATCAAGGCCCGCATTGGGCTCTGCGCTGAGCAGGGAGCCTGCGTAGGATTCTCTTTCTCCCTCTCTCTTTGCCCCTCCCTCAAAATAAATAAATAAACATTAAAAAAAAAGGTGTACAGGGGCGCCTGGGTGGCGCAGTCGGTTAAGCGTCCGACTTCAGCCAGGTCACGATCTCGCGGTCCGGGAGTTCGAGCCCCGCGTCAGGCTCTGGGCTGATGGCTCAGAGCCTGGAGCCTGTTTCCGATTCTGTGTCTCCCTCTCTCTCTGCCCCTCCCTTGTTCATGCTCTGTCTCTCTCTGTCCCAAAAATAAATAAATGTTGAAAAAAAAATTTTTAAAAAAAGGTGTACACTTCCATTTATAAAATAAATAAGACACAGGAATGCAAAGTACAGCATAGGGAATGTAGTTAATATTGTAACAATCATGTATGGTGACAGATACTAACTAGATTATGATGATCACTTTGTAATTTACATAAATGTTGAATCACTATGTTGCACACCTGAAACTCATATAATATTGTATGTAAATAGACTTCAATTTTTTTTAAAAAAAAGCTTTCTTCTGTTCCCTAAATGACCTTTATTTCCTCCAGGGCCAATATATATTGTTATACATTTTATATATATTTAACATGTATTTTTATAAATATTTGCGATCTTGATTTTTTTTTTCAAAACCACTCCTTTTCCTCTACTGCCTGGTATCTTGGATGTCCATTCATATTTAAGAATGAAGACCTGGGTATATTATTCTAGATAAGTGACTGAAGTTGCCTCTGCACCATTTCCACATATGGGTCTTCCCCTGAGTGGGAAGAATGATCACAAACTGTGTGTTCAGGGGCTGTAAGGTTTTTGAATGTTGAGTAGACAGGAAGGGAACCAGAGTGAGGACAGTGGTAGAAGCCTTAGTTATCTCCAGACAGTTTCAGTTCTGCAGAGCACTACTTGCTAAACTCTCACATCATCAAATATATGAGGAAAGAATTTCATTGGGATATTTGGACTGCTCTCAGCTGGAGAGCACCAGCCTGTCTAGCTGCTCTGTACCCCTTAGGCCTCCTAGCTGCTTTACATGTGGAGGTAGGGGAGGTTGGACCTTTGGCATTGCATTGACCAACGTTCGAACCATCACTTCAGTTTTCTGCAGTCCATTAAGGCCAGCCGGAGCCCAGACTTCTTCCTTTTCATGTCCCACATGGCTACCAGTCAGCTATTTCCTCCATTCCATCTCCTTCTTCCCACTTCTCTGTGTTCTATCTTCCAGAAATTTGTTAAACTTTTATCTTTTTATGACCTCTGCATCCCTTTCTCCTGGTTGTTATGAATTTCTAGCCCAAATGCTTTGCTGTGATCTCAGAGGAATTAGAGATAGGGGGCAGGTAAGTAAACATGTGTGGTTTGCTCTCTTGAAATCTCAGACCCAAATATACTAGACTTCAAGCAACCAGAATAACTCTTCCGATTTTGCTTTCTCCATGTTTTGCTTTAAGAAAGATCTTATCCATTAGTTAACAAAGACTTATATCATGAAATTATCCTTACTTCCTCCTGAACTTTGATCCCCATATCTGGTCAGTTCTTGAACTGACTATCCTTACACTTGGTGAGAAGTCTAAAACCTATCTCCTATTAAACATTCCCATTGCCCATGCAAGAATTGTGGACTGATAAGAGGCTAATTAAGAACTTAGTAGGAACTATGCAAGGTAAGGATGTGGTAACTAATCTTATTGTAACAATCATTTTGCAATATGTACATATATCAAATCATCTTAAACTTACACAATGCTATCTTCAATTATATCTCAATAAAGCTGAGGGGAGAAAAGAACTTACTAGTTCTGACCCTCACAGACCGCCCCCTTACACTACCATGACAGCTCCTAAGTGTTCTTCTCTTCTGTAACTTCCTCTTTCTAATTCACCCACCCAATCTTCTCCTGCCCTAGTAATTCCCCAGGGTACAGTTCTTTTTTTCTCTCCCTCATTTAAAAGTTTATTCATTTATTTTTGAAAGAGATAGATAGACAGAGACAGAGACAGACAGAGAGAGAATCCCAAGCAGGCTCTGCACAGTCAGCACAGAGCCCAAGGCGGCGCTCGATCCCAGGAACTGTGAGATCATGACCTGAGCAGAAATCAAGAGTCAGATGCTTAAGTAACTGAGCCACCCAGGCATGCCCCCGCTACCCCCAAGGTTCAGTTCTTATCATTCACCATATGTACCAACTACCAGGACATGAACCCCTGGAGGTGCTCTGAAAACTTAACTGGGGGGTGAGGTCTTTTTTAAGCTCCACCCTCTCCCCAACCATTCCTGGTGGAGAAATAAGAGGCTATCAATGAAGTTGCTGCATATGTAAATGGTATGGAAGCATGAAAAAAAAAACACAACAAACCAAGCAACATAGGGAATCCCTGGAAAGAATAAAGAGCAAGCTTCTTAACTTTGCATTAAAGCCCTTCCGTGTCCAGGCCTCATTCCACATTTCTGCCCTTACCTCTCACTCCTCCTCCTTATGCTCTTTGGATTCTAGCCAAGTTAAACTACTTTTTAGGCTTTAATTTGTTCTGCAATTTCCTACTCCTATGCCCTTGGTTTTCCTATTTAAAAAGCATTTTCCCCTCATGGAGGGAAGGTGTTGTCAAAATTTCCTCCATCTTTCAAGGACCAATTGAAATATTGGTCTCTCTCCTGAAATATTCCTTAATCCTCCCAGCTGGAAATAATTTCTCTTCCCCTGTTTTATCTTTATACTCGGTATACACTTCTCTTACTTGTAACTTCTGTCATATTCTGACTTAGTCAATAGCCATTTGTGTACATGTATTTTCTCCTCTATAATAGACTATAAACTGCTTGAGGGCAGAATTCATAATTGTTCATTTCTTACTTTCTTAAAAACACTTAGCACAGCACCTCTTACAAATAGCTGATGCTCAATAAATGTACTTTGTAACAAACCTTCTGATGAGAAATGGCCATTGTTACCCTTGATAAATTTTCACTGCTCAAGTTCATTACTCTAATATTCAAAGTTCTCCACGGTGTATCTCCAACTTAGCTTCCTGCTCTCCTCCTACAGGAATCTTGATTCAAGCCAAAAGATTCTTTTATTTCATTTTGTTTTTTAATGTTTATTTATTTTTGAGAGAGAGACAGAGTGTGAGTGGGGGAGGAGCATCAAGAGAGGGAGACACAGAATCCGAAGCAGGCTCCAGGCTCCGAGCTGTCAGCACAGCGCCCAACGCAGGGCTCGAACTCACGAACTGCGAGATCATGACCTGAGTCAAAGTCGGATGCTTACCGACTGAGCCTCCCAGGCACCCCTCAAGCCAAAAGATTCTATTCACAGACTGCCAAGCTGGTAAGCATGCTGTGACCCTCCCCTCTACCACACTGATCTTTATGAATCAGTTCAAGTGTTTCCCTATAAACCCAATTGACACCATTCAACCTACAATGCTCTTTCCATCTGCTGATTTTGGCAATGTTCCCATCAACTGTAATTTTTTTCTGGTTACTTAAATTTAATAATTATTAAATACCTCCCCTTTTTATTTGCACATGACAAAGCTTAAGAAATATTTGATTTATTGAAAATTTATCATTCATTCAAAATAATCAGTAATACTAGCATTCTAATATATCCAACAATGTTAATTACATAATTTTAAAGTATGATTTAGTATTTTCAGCTATATTAGCATAAGCTATGTTAATGAAGAACAATATACTAGTATATATGCTGATTATTTTAATGTATTTAAATAAGTCTTTTAAATAGGTTAAATTATATGTCATCATTTTGATATTATGTATGTGTTTTGCATATATGCCATAATTAATTCTAGATCCATGTAAGTTATTATCAGCCTCCAATCACTAGTCTATCATATAATTAAAGCTTGTTTGTAAAATAAATCATAGAGAAATCTCTTCTCAATATATTTCTATAATTTTTTCTGGAAATAATTTTATAGCTGATTTGAATTCACTCTAACAGAAAGATTTCATACATAGGAACAAAACTCACAACAAAATCAAGATATGTTGCTATATACTTTTCAGTATACTCAAGATTCTTGTCACCTCATCAAAAACAAGCTACTTATTCTTGATTATTTATTTTCCAGAATTTTACTTCTATTTTACAAATGTATTTCTACCCTATCTTAATTATCTTTTATATCATCCTATCATATTGTGTAAGTCAGAAATCCTCTTTAAAATTACTTGAACTATCTTATAATAAAATATAAATATACAAATGGATTATTAATACAAAGACAAAAAAAAGTCACACAGTAGGGAGACAGCTTTGTAGAAAATAAATGAACTAGAGAACCTACAATAAGGATGTTACTATTAGACCCCAGAGGAAGCTCTCAATGGCCAGAAAGGAAAATTGTGGGTCATGTAGTTTTCATCACATGATACAAGTTTTTCACAGAAGTATTAGTTTTTCACAGAGTGAGTCCTAAGAGAAAGATGGCATCATGTAAGAAAAAAAGTCCCAAAAAGAATTTGGTTTTGAAGGTTAACAACAAGGTCATTTCAAACAAGTCAAGTGTAAATGAATGGCGGGCAGAAGTGCACAGCATGGGAAATCTCTAGACTTTATGAGATTTACGGTATCTTACTTTCACTTCTTTTTTACTCTGGAGTGTATATAACTCTTTGACTTATCTCCACAGGGAGAATGTGAGAGACCATTCCCTGAAGACAAGATGCTTGATGTCTCTCAATTTGGGATTCCTATTAGAAAAAACTAAGAGCTAGCGATGTGTGGATGGCTCAGTCGGTTGAGCGTGGGACTCCTGATTTCGACCCAGGCCATGCATGATCTCATGGTCATGAGCTTGAGATGAGCCCCACATCACTCCATGCTCAGCTTGGAGCCTGCTTAGGACTCACTCACTCTCTCTTTCTCTCTCTCTCTCTCTCTCTTCTCCCTCTGTCCCCTCTCCCCAACTTGCATGCTCTCTCTAAAATAAAAAAAAATTATGAGCTAAAATTAAAATGCACTATTTTTTTTACAAACACATGTTGTCTAATTATGCTACAGAAATAGAGGTTTTCTTAACAGGTAACAGCCCCTTCACAGTCCATATTCACTATTACATCAAGCACCAAGAAACAAGACAGAGAATGCTCAGAGCCCATGTATATGAAGCTGACCACCAACCCAGCAACACTGAGAGGTGAACAGCTACCCATAGCCCCTCTGGTCAGTAGGGGGGCTCTGCTCCCCAACCACAATCCACCCCCTCTCCTTTCCCCCTATGCTTTCCACGCCCAGGCAGGAGAGCTTCAGCCAACTATAAACCCAAAATCTAATCCATAGGTCAGATAGTTTGGCCACATTTTTCCTTTGGGAATAAGAAAATAAATAAAGGAGGCAAAAGAAAAAATGATAGCTGTGTTACTGTCCCAGACAATGTTCTCAGGCAAAGAAACTGACTCACAGCTGAACAACTTCCTGAAAGAAATGTTTCCATAAGATAGCAGTGATGCCACAGAATCAAAAAATGAACAAGCAAAAAGTAATAAGAAAAAGTTGTGCCTTGGGGTTCCATAACTCCATCTTTTCTGCCTACCATCTCTATGAACCTGATGACTCATCATTTTACTGTCAGATCTAGTGTTTTAAGCACTTTGTTGAAGGAGCACATGAAGGGCAGAGCCTTGCCTGAAATGATGATTTCCCAAATAGCTTCGCCAGAACATAACCAATATTTTCAATGCAAACAGATGAGCTTGTCCACACTGCCCTGGGATGAGAAGGATGATCTACAGAAGGCTACTATGTTGGGTCCTCAGATCTGGTGCAGGCAGCATCTCGTAAATATGTTAATGCTGAAGTCATAATGCAGGCTGAGAAAAAGCAAGAAAAACAGCCAAAATGATCCCAAAACATGACTGATAAAAGGAGGAGATAATAAGAAAACACCCAATAGGCATGCAAATACATTAGATGGCATCAGTTAGGTTGAAAGGCTCCAGCTGGAAAATGTCAGAGGTTAAGAGCTCTCGATTTGGTAACACGGGGTGTGTGGGAGCAAAGTGATCTTCTAAGAGAAGGGGGTCGGTACTCAGCTTGGCAGACCACAGGAGCTTTGAAGAAACTCTCAGGGAGACCGAGAAGGAGTTCAGGGAAGGAGGCTGGCTTGGGGGTGACCACACACTCAGAGCCAGGAGGAGGTAATAAGACCTGGCACAGAAGTCTTGTATGAAGCCAAAGTGAGTCAAAGTCTGGAATATCACGTGGATGAGGTAAAGAGAGAGGTACCATTGAATGAGAAAAGAATTTGAAAGATAAATGTGGTCAGAGAGGCAGATAACTTTTATAAGGGCATTCCAGAATGAGCAGATGAGAAAAGCAGTTTGAATAAGTAGGGAAATAATCTATTTATTTTCATGGGCAATTGTAGGCTTAAAAGGAAATGTTGGAGATTTTTAGCCTTAAATAGACAAACAGTATACTAGTTTCTAGTCAACCACCAAATATAACCTGGTATCTGGAATACAATTCGGCATGCAATTCCCAGAATAAATTATGTTGACCTAGCTATATTTTTGCAGCCTTAGGAAAGGCTATATATATTTGTCCCTCCAGAAGTACACCAAATTTTTTACTAACTTTCAGCCTCCTGCTTCTCCCTTGCTGTCCGGTGTTAGATGGGCAGTCCCCAGAATGAATCCCAAAGCTCCAGCATAGGGGCTCATCACTCTGCTCCCCACTGCAAGTGTGCCTTCCCACAGATAGGATTCTTTCCAGTCTGACACTCTTCCTGGGAAGCCAAAGTTGCATGACCAGTTTTCTTGGCACCTAATGGCAACTAAACCATCCCAAAAGACAAATACAAATGGGTAGGACTCACATGTGCAGGATTTACACACTTGATACCATATCAAACATAGAAAATATCTCCCAGTTTCATAATTTTTGTTGAGTTTCATGCTATCACATACCTCAATTCTATGTGCAGGAAACATATTATTAAAAATGTCCTACTTCAAAAACCAACAAATTACTTTGATGCTATTTCAAATTCTATTTTTTCGGTTCTCCCACATTTTTGCCTTGATCCTCGGATAAGAAACCAATATATCAGGGTGAATACCTTGTTGTGTTTATCATTGTTATCTTTATGAGAAGACATTAACCTTTGCCCTTTGAGATAGCAGAATCAGTCATCCTCAGATCAAACAAACTGAACTAAGAAACATCTGAGACACTGAAGATTCATCTCTCTGATGTTGGTTTTCGGTGGCCCTATCCAGCTTTGCAAAACTAACCCCCCCCCATCCCCCAAGGCATTCAGAAATTATTTTATTTGCTCTCATTCACCAGCAAAGGAAAAGTAGCAAACTCCAGAGCCAATGACTGTTCATCCCAGCCTGTGATAACCCTGACCCTAGTAAAGCCAACATCTGTCTTGTGTTTGGGGTGGATGACGGCCAACTGGGGATCAGAAAACAACAATTTCCCTGGTCAGATGTAAACCTTGCCCAGCATGTTGACTTTATAAACCACCCTGTAAGCTCAGTAACTTTAATTGGTAGATAGGGTTGTCTTTCCTTGGCTCACTTCCCACTGATTAATATTACTG
Organism: Prionailurus bengalensis; assembly: GCF_016509475.1. Taxonomy (NCBI): domain Eukaryota; kingdom Metazoa; phylum Chordata; class Mammalia; order Carnivora; family Felidae; genus Prionailurus; species Prionailurus bengalensis. The sequence continues at coordinate 146,590,748 of NC_057343.1, read as the reverse complement.
CTATGAGTACACGTATGATCAGACATACACTAACAAGACTCTGTCTAGACAGGCAGAGAAGATTTTTCCTCTTCCCCACCTCCTAGAATTAGGCATTAAAATATGCTACTTGTGAATGGGACAAATGTTTACTGTTCTCAATTACTTCTAGTGGAGATACTATAGACAGAATCAGTTAGGTATAGGAACTACCATGTCAGAGTGTTCCCTGTGTACCTCAAAGTTGTATGAGCCAACAAGAGGGAAAGCAGCAGTGTGTTAAGAAATCTGAGTATCAAGACTATAAATCAGTGCTTGTGACAGGTTGATTCCGTCTAGCTTTGCTTCAACCAACATTCAACCTCAATTTATGGTTGTGAGGAGGTGTCAAGCATGGCTAATCGTGTTGAAAATGACACTGGCCATTCTTACAATGTGATATGAAAAATTATAAAGAATTACTTTGAAAATTACTTGGAAAATCTCAAGTGAGGTATATCATGCAAGAAAATATGTTATTCCAAATCTAAGATTCTGGTTTCCTTAAGAGAATTTTTTCAAAGCACCACCTCAAATAAACAAAAACAAAACAGACAAACGTTAAATAACTCCTAACATATAAATAAAACTGCAAACTAACTTTCCCCTAACCACAAAGCCCACTCACAACCTTACCCCATGCTTGTTTAATATTTTCTTATACAGAGCACATTATGAAACTAAATCTGCTAGAGAAGACCAAACCCATAAGGTTTCCTGTAAGTAACCCCAACATTATCCTTGATTATATTATGAATCTATCATCACAACTTATCAAACCAAGTCAATAGCACATTTTTAAAACTCTCCTTGCAAGAACAGAGGATACAGAAGTCTTATAAAATGTAATCCCTACCTTCAAGGAGTTTCTAATCAAATTATCTATTCCAATTTAATTCTTAAAATTACTATTCTAGAAAACTGAAGTGTAACAGATCACTTTGCATTGAAAAGAAAGATTTTCATTAGTTGGATGGACAGTAACAAAATACATTCTTATTTTGAAGGGAGGAACTTCTGCCTGGCTCTAACATAAGGTTCTACTGGAGCTGCCAATCATAATATCCATTCCTTCCAGACCCAAACTGGGCCAATGGTAGTCCTGTCCTTGGATGTTGTTTACATGAAACTAAAGGGATCAGCCATACTCCTGCCCTTCCCATACTTGGATTATATTTGCCAGTAAATTCTCTTCTTGGTAAGCTAGTTGGAGTTAGCCTTCTGTCATTTGGAACAAAAACAAATCTTAGTTATGTTATCAATTGTTCTCTATCTCCATAGCACCTAACAACAGAAGTGGTTTTGGACTTCAGCAAGAGTTACACTGATGATGGGGCGCCTGGGTGGCACAGTCGGTTAAGTGTCCGACTTCAGCCAGGTCACGATCTCGCGGTCCCGGAGTTCGAGCCCCGCGTCAGGCTCTGGGCTGATGGCTCGGAGCCTGGAGCCTGTTTCCGATTCTGTGTCTCCCTCTCTCTCTGCCCCTCCCCCGTTCATGCTCTGTCTCTCTCTGTCCCAAAAATAAATAAACGTTGAAAAAAAAAATTAAAAAAAAAAAGTTACACTGATGAATATGACTAATATTTTATGTATAAATTTTGACTCTAAAGGAGCTCAAACACTAAACTTGCTATAAAGTATGAATGTGGAACCCATCCTAATCTTAAATTATCTGGAACAACTGTCTTATATAACCTAACACCCAGACACAGAATGTTACCTGTGTCACCTACAGGAGATGAGTGATTTTCAACCCACTTGTTCTACAAATTTTGGAACTGCTGTAATGATACAAGGGCCACCTATCCCCTTCAGCAATGAAAATTCCTCTTCCTACTTTCTCATCCCAAATGCCTTTCACTTATTGTCATCCTGCTACTTCTACACCTTCACACATAAAACACATTCTAGTGTCAACCACAAATATACATGATAATCATACCACGTTTAGCTTTTTCTTTTTTTTTTTTAATTTTTTTTTTTACATGTATGTTATTTATTTTTGAGAGACAGAGAGAGACACCATGAGCAGGGGAGGGGCAGAGAGAGAGGGAGACACAGAATTCGAAGCAGGCTCCAGGCTCTGAGCTGTCAGCACAGAGCCCGACACAGGGCTGGAACCCACGAACCGTGAGATCATGACCTGAGCCGAAGTCGGACGCTTAACAGACTGAGCCACCCAGGCGCCCCCACGTTTAACTTTTTCAAAGCAACCAAGTCAAACCCCTCTTCCCTCCTGGCCCAGCTGGGCATCCACATAGCTGGACCTCCAACCATTCCTTCATAGGTTCCTCCCAACTCAGAATACCTGGTGTCACAATAAGGACCACATTTTGAGAACCATTAGACACTAAAACTTCTAATATTCCTCGAAACAGTATTATCTCTACAAAATAGGACAGGTTTTTGTGTGTGTGTGTTTTTTTCCGTGACGTTTTGAGCATTTATAGGGACAGATTTTGGAAGTTCACTCCCTTTCCTATCCTAAAGTTACAGAAAAAAAAAAAATGGGCATTACATGAACATCAACCAAGAATACTGTTTTTTCAGCTGCTTTTCCTTAACCTTGAGATTCCTGGATTGAAATGGGGAGAGGGAGAATAATTAGATATGATGCTGAGAAATTGATTCCTAATAGTTTGTGAGGTCGAGGGTATTCGTCACTTCACCCACTAGTCAAGTATTTCTTCATGGTTTGCTCCACAAAGAAAAGGGCTCTTGGGAGGGAAATCTGTTTGAAATTATTCAGCTCAAGACTGACACGTGAAATTAGAAAGAAAGAGGTCAAATAACCTTATGGCAAAGTATCAGTGGATTTCCAGAATAAAGTGTGCTCTAGGATCATGTAGAGGTTTTAAGATGGCCACAGATGCTAAAGAGACAAAAAGAATTTAAAAAAATAGAGGGATATTCCTTACAGTAGAAGATATCCAAGTCCCACCCGCACCATTTTCTCTCTCTCTCTCTTTTTTTTTTTTTGCCTTGACCTTCAGCTGCTAACACGGCATCAAAATTAGTGCACACACAGAAGAGTTTGGAATCTCCCTTAGTATTTACATAATTTGCCACCCAGGCTATGACCCACCCTCCTGCTACGGAATGATAAATTCATCTGTCTCCACTGAGGACTGAGAAGTCTTATTTCACTGGGGAAAAAGCATAATTTCTGCTCTACACGTGATATGATTACCGTGTCTAGTTTATTAGTCTGCCTATCTCTTGAGGCTACTTCATGGTAAAAATGTATTTAATAAAACTTTGGAATGACCAAGATTATGTAGCTTTCTCCAAAAGTCTTATTTCCTTAGTAACTGTTAATATCACTAAAATTCAAGTAGGCACAAGGCCAATAGGAAACAAGAAGTAACCATTCTACAACACAGGACCCCCTCTAAATGAGGAATGCACTCAATAGCAGCTAGATGCAGAAATGCATTTCCTCCCAGTAGCTCTCCATTCCAACGATAGGTTATTTTGTCCTTCGTTGAAAAGAAAAATTGAAAACATTTGATGTTTTGATCATTTTGTTTAAAAATAAACAAATTAGAATCCCTTAGTTTTAAGAACCAAAATCTGTAAGGAAGCTAAACCACATTATTTCTAAGGTCTCTTCCAGATATCAAATTCAAAATAACATGCACTCAAATGATAAATCTCTATTCGGTATTGATGGGTGCAATGGGAATTCAGGAAAGGGAAGAAAAGTATGGCAAAGTGTTGCCAAATGTGGTAGATGTTGGGGCTGCCCACATATATTTTGTTTTTCCTTCTGGCAGAAGAGAGGTTTGCATATTCCCTCTTCCTGAAGTTAGGTGTAGCCAGGTGGCCAGTTTTAAGCAAAATGTCTTAGGCAAATGTGACTTATGTTACTTCTGGGCTACAGCACGTCATTGCCAGTGTTTGCTGTCCTTGTGCCCTCTTCCTCCGACACCATGACCAGCAATATTCCAGAGAGATGAACAGCTGCCAACCTAGATCCTGGAGTGAAGAAGCCAGAGAGCGGGTCTGTGGGATGACACACAGTGCCAAAAGAAATAAACCTTTGTTCTTTTCAGCCACTGAGACTTGGGAGCTGTAGAACTCCAGCTCTCCTAACTGAGAAATCAGGGATAGTTTGGTAGGAGAGGTAAGAATTGATTAATTGGTTATGGAGTAGAAACAAGAGAGAACAAAGGGGTTGAGGTTTCTAGAAATGAGACTTAGTCATTTGTTGATTCTCAACAAATCAAATAAATATGAATATCCAGGGGGTAGGGCTCAGGTATCACAGATTTTATTATTTTAGAATGTTTATTATTTTACTTCTATTTTTTTAATGTTTATTTTTTGAGAGAGAGAGACAGTGTGAGTGGGGGAGGGGTGGAGAGGGGAGACACAGAATCTGAAGCAGGTTCCAGGCTCTGACCTGTCAGCACAGAGTCCAACACGGGGCTCAAACTCATGAACGGTGAGATCATGATCTGAGCCGAAGTCGGATGCACAACCAACTGAGCCACCCAGGCACCCCTTTATTATTTTATGTTTAAATTGAAGTACAGTTGATGTATAACATTACATTAGTTTCAGGTGTACACCTTAATGATTCAATATCTATATATATTGGGAAATGATTGCTGCAAGTCTGGTTAACATCTGTCACCATACAAAGTTATAGAGTTTTTTTCTTGTAATAAGAACTTTTAAGATTTACTCTCTTAGCAATATTCAAATATGCAATACTATAATATTAACTTTAGTCACCATGCTGTACATGATATCCCCATGACTTATTTATTTTATAAGTGGAAGTTTGTATCTTTTGACTCCCTTTACCCATTTCACCCCACTCCCCCTCACTTCTGGCAACCACAAATCTGTTCTCTGTTATCTATAAGCATGCTTTGTTATGGTTGTGGGAGTTGTTTGTCTCCTGTTTTTCGTATTCCACATATAAGTATGATCATATATTTGTCTTTCTCTGACTTATTTCACTTAGCATAATGCCTTCAAGGTCCATCTGTGCTGTCACAAATGATAAATTTTATCCTTTTTATGGATGAATAATATTCCACTATATATATATATATATACATACATACACATCTTCTTTATTCATGCATCCATTGATGGACATTTAGGCTTTTTCCATATCTTGGCTGTTGTACATAATGTTGCTATGAACATGTGGGTGCATATATCTTTTCAAGTTAGTGCTTTTGTTTTCTTCCCGTATATACCCAAAACTGAAATTGCTGGATTATATCATAGTTCTATTTTTAATTTTTTGAGGATCCTCCATACTGTTTTCTATAGTGGCTGCACCAATTTACATTCTCACCAATAGTGCACAAGGGTTCCCTTTTCTCTACATCTTCACCAATACTTGTTATTTATTGTCTTTTTGATAACAACCATTCTAAAAGGTGTGAAATGATATCTCATTGTGGTTTTGAGTTGCATTTCCCCAATGATTAGTAATGATGAGAATGTTTTCAGGTACCTATTGGCCATCTGTATGTCTTTTTTAGAAAAATGTCTACTCAGCTCTTCCATTTTTAATCAGATTTCTTTTGCTACTGAGTTGTATGAATTCCTCATATAGTTTGGATATTAACCCCTTATCATACATATGATTTGCAAATATTTTCTCCCAGGTGATACTAAAGTGCATCCAGAGTTGAAAACTGCTGGTCTAAATGGTAGGGATAAGAATACAAGAAGAAGGAAAGGACATAAATTTGCAATTTCTATATGCTTAATAAGTCCCAGATTGGGTTTCCCAATAACTTCAACAAAGAAAGAAAATGTACTTGTTAAAATTTTGTACAACCAAAAGAAAAAAAAATATTGCATGATCTTCAATAGGTTATAACTGTCATTTCTCTTTTATCACTTATATTATACATTATATAAATCAAGTGTAAGCTTTTCAAAAACAATCTTTTTTTTATTCAAAGAAAAAGGAAGATTTAAAACCCCACCAAAAGCTCCCCTCTAAGTGATTCAAATGTCAGTCTATCAGGTTCACATATCCATGGCACCAATAACACTATTACTAATAACATTAGCAGCTAACATTTATTGAACATGTACTATGAGCAAGGCATTGCACTAATTTGTGATTATAACCTCACTTAATACAAACAATAACTTTGTCATACAGTTACTACTATTACCAACATTTTGCAGAAGGGGAAACTGACAAGATGAAGTAATTTACCAAGAATACACAATATCAGAAGAGTAGACTGTAACAGACAGACAAGATCACAAGACTGACAAACAGGTTAATGACACTACTACTAATTCACTTCAAACCCTTCACAGGTCTGCCACCAAATTTTAATGAATATATATGTAATCCATAAAAATCCAGAAATCCTATGTGGTCCAAGCTTAGAGTAACATTATATTCAAGGAAATAAAACCCAAATACCAAAAGTAATTTTAAAAGTAACTCAAATAATTTATTTGCATTTCCATTCATAATATGTAATGATACATTTTATCTTATTTTAAAGGTTATTTATTTATTTTTGAGAGAGATAGAGAGCATGAGCAGGGCAGGGGTAGAGAGAAAGAGGAAGAGAGAGAATCCCAAGCAGGCTCTGCACTGCAAGTATACAGCCATAGGCGGGCTCAATCCCCCAAACCGTGAGATCATGACCTGAGCCAAAATCAAGAGTTGGACTCTCAACTGACTGAGCCATCCAGGCACACGGCACCAACAAATTTTACATTTTATTTCTCCTCTTTTCCAATTCTCTAGGGCCCAGGACTACTCCCAGAGTAGGCATCAGTAAATTTTTGAAAACTCCCTACTGAAACACAGCCATGAATGCTAGGTTGCATTCTTCATCCACTTTCTCCTTTCTGACTCTTACTCTGTGGGAAGAGTATACTTCCCCATCCCACTCACATTGGGCCTTGGCCCTATGATTTGCTTTGGCTAATGGAATGAGAGCAGATACAATGTATCCTACATGCCACAACCAAGCAACAGCTTTGAATATACTTGTAAGGGGCGGCGACTGTGCAGCTCAGTCCATTAGGCTTCTCCCTCCAGCTCAGGTCATGCTATCGGGTTCGTGAGTTTGAGCCCCATGCCAGGCTCTGTGCTGACAGCTGAGAGCCTGGAGCCTGTTTCGGATTCTGTGTCTCCTCTCTCTGTCCCTCCCCTGCTGGCATTCTTTCTCTCTCTCAAAAATAAACATTAAAAAAAAATTTTTTTTAATGTACTTGTATGGTTTGACTTGGTCTCTTGTGCTTACTTCTGTTTTCCTTCTGCTATGAGAAGAGAAAGCCCCAAGTAGCCTCAAAATGAGAGACACATGGAACAGACAGGAATTTGACCCAAAAGCTAGAACACAGCCATCAGAGCTGACCACAAACCTGTGTGTGAGAAATTAATGTTTGATTTTGTAGAACCCTGAGGTTTGGTATTGTTTGTTATACAACATATTACAGCAAAAGCTAATACATAATGCGGCTTTTCTACTTTCCTTGCTTCTTCTCCATGCCCAGTAAGCAAGCACCCTGTGTTTTGTTTTTTGTTTTGTTTTGTTTTTTTCAGGAGGAAATAGGAGAGAGAAATTGGAATGGGCAATACAAGGTTAGTTTGGGATAAGGAAAAAGTATTACCTAGGTAAAGGCTGGAAAATGGCATCACACAACATCTAAAAGGGCACTCTCTAAGACAGAGATACAACAAACATGGTCATCAGTGAGACCTGCAGTCAACAAAAACTTGGCACAGCCAATGTCATCTAGAGTCTAGATGGAGTACTATAATCATCTCAAGTAAAAATATAAGCCACCTTAGCTTACTTTCTTTTCAGGAAGAAGGGGCATTTATGGCCTGGTATGAGGAATTACATGGCAGGAACAAAAACAAGAGGTGTCTCTGACTACTGTCCATACCCACCTGATTGTAGTCTGTGTTATCCTGAGAACCCTGTGTGGCCCATGGTCATGGCCTTAAAATGAAACGTTGATATTACCTCTCATATGAAACTCATATGCAACTAAATTCATAATTAAGAAATTGTTGTCTATTAACTAGGCCAATGCATTTGTCACATCAATTGCCTTTGTGCTTCCATTCTGCTGTGTGGCCAAGGACTAGTATAGTCTAGTTCTCAACACGTGAGATCCTTTCGTAACTAGTATGGGATGTTGGTGATTATTATTTAACTGAATTACCAATTAGAATGTTCTTAGAAATGACTGGAAGCTGGGAGCATCTCTGCCTCCACACAGACGGAGGATCATAAACCTTGACGAGCAAAGTAGCCACCTAAAGGTCCACAGCATCCTCACTGATCAGGAGTCACGGTGAGTTCTGAGAACAGACTGTCCCTTTGATCAGATCCAATGTTGATAAGCCGGAATTTCTTTCAGGTTCCGAAAGGTCAGAATCAATATGGGCCCGGGGTAAAGAACTTTCACTGTTGTTGCTTACACTGACCTGTCTTAGGAAAGTATAAAATCCTTTTGAGGCTTTTCTTTGCTAGTGTTCACCATGTTAATGCCACCACAGAACTCAAAGCAATAAAAAATTAAACCAGGTGCCATTGTTCAAGCACCATGTCCCCCTGCTGCTGTCTCAAGGAGGCCTGTGTAAATTCTTCTGCTTTGTTTTTTCTTAGTCCTTTCCTATTCAAAATACCATGCCTTTCTAACAAATTAATATGGCAAGTCATTTTCACCAATTGAAATTTACCAATATAGGACAACTCTTTGCAAGCAGCTGATGAGGCAATTGTAAGAAATGAGGGATGAATTCTAACATTTATACCCTGTCTGATTGATTAAGATTTATAACTGTAAACCTGCAAGTCTGTGGCTTATGTATGCAAATGTGGGGCCAATTAGTGATTCACCTGCAAGTGCTAATTAAAGGGCCTGGGGTGATGGATTGCCACAAAGCCTGCAGACTGGGCCTGGCTGTCCAGCAACATCTATTCCCACACAAAGGACAGCCCAAGGAGAGAATATCTGAAGATTAGCTCCCTAAAGAGCCATCAGAATTTTATATCTACTAATTTGGAAGGAAAAAAAATAAGTTGTGTGGGAAAATGTAATTATAATGCAGCTAGAAAATAAAAACAGGCAAAGCAAACCAAGCATTGTTGCATCATTAAAGGAGAAAATAACCCTTCTGGGTAATTTTCCCATGGAATTCAGAACAGAAAAAAAAAAAAATTGGAAAAAGCTTTGGAAGAAACCACATGTGATTCTTTCCCCTCCAATTACAACAAATTTCCACAGTTTTCAACTCAGCAAAATGCCTGAACCAAAGCTTGGCAAATAGCAGAGAATAAAGTTGTTAATAAAATAAAAAATTTGAGACCAAGTCTTCTAGACAGCTCTGTTGAATAGGTTCTCATATTACTTAAAATAAGTTAGGAGATATTTATTCAATTTCTGACTTCCAGTTTCAGCTGAAATGATCTAATTAAAATTCAGATTCAAATAAACCAACAAATAAAAATGCCCTGCTTCTCAGAGTCCACAGGGTGCATGGACCTCCAGTTCCCTCTGATACCAAGTGCTAGGCTATCCCTTCCTTTTGTCACCCCTTTGGCTCCATCACAGACACACATTACCAAATCACTGCTGTGGCCACAGTGCTTTATGATCTACTGCCCCCCAAACCCACATCTCTTCATGATTCTCATCCCTCAGCCCTAAGCACAACCACAGGATCAGCTACTTGGACCAAGGACCAGGCCTGTGGCCACACAGACCTCACCTTCAAAGGGGTGCTAAATGCAGGGTCTTATTTGGTCAGAAGCATTTATTCCAGGCAGCCCTAGAGGGTTTGGGATGTACCAGGGTTCCTGCTGAATGGCTTTCTGCATATGGCATCCCAGAGGTATCAAGAGCCTAATGAGGTGTCATATAAAAAATACTCCTTAATAAGGTGACCTCAGAGGAGAAACAGCAGGTGGGCAATGTCAGTGTGCTCCTGGCAGAAAAATCTAGTAGATGCTCATTAGGTTTACCTCATCAGTAAATATCACTACCTTGGAGAAAGAAGAATAACACTTAGCCAAGGTATGTTGAAATTCTCGACTGTTAGCCTCACAGCTACGTCACCCAGTCTCCTATTTGCTCAGCCTTATTTACAGTCCCTTATGTCCAACTTGTATACTATCGAGTCTTATTCTCATTAAGTACTTTTTTTTTTTTAATTTTTTTTTTCAACGTTTATTTATTTTTGGGACAGAGAGAGACAGAGCATGAACGGGGAAGGGGCAGAGAGAGAGGGAGACACAGAATCGGGAACAGGCTCCAGGCTCTGAGCCATCAGCCCAGAGCCCGACGCGGGGCTCGAACTCCCGGACCGCGAGATCGTGACCTGGCTGAAGTCGGACGCTTAACCGACTGCGCCACCCAGGCGCCCCTCATTAAGTACTTTTTATAGTAAAAGCATATCTTTACAGCAAAAATATATCTTCCCAGATTAAATGTATTTAAATATTTGCTGAGTGCCTACTCGGTGTCAGGTGTTTCTTGCTGCATTATCTCCATGAATCTTTCCAACAACAAGATAGGATTGTGCCTTGCTTTAAGTCATTAAATTTTCAAGTAGGAGAGCAGGCATTCAAGCTCCAAATCCAGTTCTTTCCATTCCACTGCAGTTGCCACCCACTATTTGGAGACCCATTTTCTCCCCTTGCTTTGTCTTCTATTACTTTTCATTTGAATGTGCTTCCGATGCGTTTTGAGATCATCGTTTTGTGGCTTGCTTCATGCCTCTGTTTTTGCTCTTTTTCTCAGTTTTCTACACTTCTTTCTTTATACTCTTGATTCTTTACCCACTCCCTTCCAATCACTTTCCCTTTGACACTAGGAACCCCAAATCCTCGCATTAAGTGAAGATACACAGACTTCTCATACTGTCTATCATCCTCACCTATATTTAAAGAAACTGAGCAGCAGAGAATTTACGCAACAAATCCAAAGACCCGCTAATAGTCGAAAGTTGGACTCAGTCAAGAAACTAATGTGAATTCTTACCTTGATATTATTTCTATCTCCGAATTTTTCTCACATGCCCCTTAATCATAATCACTCAAAGTCCACTGTTCATCACTTAAGTTTTCCTGCATATCTCTAACCCCACCTGTGCTGTATTGTCCAACACTTTTCAACACAGATGCTCCAGACTTGAATCCTTGAGGCCAGAACCCTCAGTTTATTGTCTTAGTTATCTCCAGTACTTGGCACTGAGCTGGAGTTCCATATATGATAATTAAACAAATGAATGGATACTGTTTGTTCTAGATGTCTTCACAGGTCCCAGCATACGCTTCCCTATTCCTACCTATTTTATCTTAAAGTCCTCCCTTACTGGAATACTTGCCCCCAAACCTACCATTCTCATGGTTTATTTTACCTGACTTTAAATAACAAGCTCAAAACTGTTCTCATTCACAGAGCATTCAGTTAACACTTCATTTTACCTGGATTTTTCTCATCCCTGGGCCCCTACATGAATGACATCTACATAACCCAATTTAGAATTCAATTACACGCCATTTTGCTTCATTCATGTTAGTTTTGTCATTAGATCTTTTGGAACAAGTGCCAATTGTTATGTTACGCTAACTAGAGTTCTGTAGCTTTCAAAGTACTTTTCTCACCTGATAATATCCCTTTAATCCTCTCAGCAACCCCAGGAGATGGGTGAGTCTGCACCTACCTAGTTTTGTGTACCTGAGAACCAGTGCTCTTCCTTCATCTGCCCTTTGGTGGTCAGTACTAATACTCATGTCAAGGATGAAGAACTGACATATACATTCAGTAGCAGTTTACATTTTCTCGTTAAGCGTATGTTTTTGAAGGGTAGCAGAATATGCCACCCCGAAATATGCGTCTTTGGCATAAGGATTACTGTGAGTTACAGACAGAAGCTCTAAAACAGAATAAAATTTACCACTTTATAAGGGAAGTTTACCTTAGAAAGAGGACATGTACCAGAAAGAGAGCTATTACCAGAAATCACTTTTTCACCTGAGAGATTTATCTGCATGGCAAGGCAACATTTGTTTTTGTTTTTTGTTTATTTATACTGAGATATAATTGGTTTATAATATGACACTAGTTGCACATGTACCACATAATGATTCAATATTTGTCTATATTGTGAAATGGTCACAGCGATTTATGTAGTTAACACCCATCACCTTACATAGTTACAATTTTTTTTTTCTTCTGATAAGAACTTTTAAAATCTATTCAGGGAAACCTTTGTTTGCCAAACATTTCTTCTCACCACGATTTTCCTTGCCTTGCCAGGAATTGCCTTCCCCACCCTGAAGCTCAGACTCCTACCCCTTTCCTTGGCTCAAGATGGTATATGAGCCTCAATCTTCTGGCCGTCTTTCAAATATTATATCTTTTGGGGTTCCTTTATGTATGTAAGTAACTTTTTTTCCTCCTGTTAATCTATTTTTACAAGGGGCAGAGTAGTCTCAAGCAAGAACAATGAAGAGTAGAGATAAAATTGTTTTTCCTCCCCTTCACTTGTGGCATTTATTGTCCTACCACTTTCCTAATCATTATTTTTCTATCCTTCATTTAATCTGAATCCTCTATTTCCCCTTTATCTCTGTCACAACAAATTAAATACATAAGGGGTCTAGATTTCCCAAATTTGGCCTTTAGGTCATCAATTCATTACACAGCTGGAATTTTAGGGTAACTAAGATGACTAACATGTATCCACTGTCAAGTAGACTTTTAGCATTTGGTCAATTAGGCTGCCTAAGATTATCCTAGCACCACTTGGAGAAATTAAAGGTACTGGTGCTTGTTCCACCATAAACTAATATGAATCAGATTGACTGGAACTCATTCCAACGTGAGTATGTTTTGAAAGAGCCTGGTCGACAAAAGTTCAAAAGGAGCTCTTAAGAAATTCTTGTAAAAGCATTTCTGAAGCTGTCGCCTGGTGGCCTCTATTCAGATCAATAACCAATAACCAAAAATCAAGACCAGTAATGGTCTTGAATTTAAGGAGCCCTCTACTTTGACTGAACACACACCAATATCCTCATTCTGTCAGTGGATTTTATTGTTTGGGAAAACAGCTTTACATTTCAAACTTCTTTTCCTCCTTATTCACTAAGCATATGCTCTAACAAAAATTTTTAGTCTAACTGCACTTTTTATAAAATGCACTTCTGTACATATTGTAACATGCAATCACCACGAACACTGCTTGGTTTGAAGACAAATCGGGGTAGCCTAAGAGAATAAAACTGATGCAAGAATTTAGGTTTTTAAAAATGAAATCCTGCAACTATCCTGTATGATACCATAATTGTAACTACATGTCATTACACATTTGTCAAAACCCACGGAATATACAATGCCAAAAATGAACCCTAATGTAAATTATAGACTTCGGGTGATAACGATGTATCAGTGTAGGTTCACTGATTGTAACAAATGTACCACTCTGATGCAGGATGTTGACAGTTGGGGAGTCTGTTCATATAGGGGGGTAAGGGCTATATGAGAAATTTTTGTACCTTCCAATCAATATTTCTGTGCATCTAAAACTGCTCTAAAAAGTAAACTCCATTTAAAAATTAAATCAAACTTCTCTTAATATATATACACATAGGAACATGTTCTAGAAAACTTGCGTTTTTTAATAACATGTCAGAAATACTCACGCACATTGATTGCAGATTGTTTTTACATTGACATCATAACATTTCAATGAAAAGAAAACAATGAAAATTCTGCTCCAATACAAAAAAAAAAAAAAGCCAAGAAATCCACTGAAAGAATTAAGTCTGATTCCCAATAACAGTGGGGAAACCTAAACAAATTCAGCCAGCATATGGTCAATTTTAAATTTAACAAATACATCTTCAAGATTTACTGGCTTGAAGAGATGAGTTGTAGGAATTGATACTTGCACAGCCTTTTTCAATCTTCGGCTATAACCATCCTTTAGCAAAGAACACTTTCTTTTATTTTCTGCCTTTGATCCACATGGACCCAGGCTTACTACCTGTCAACAACCTCTTCCATGCAACCAGCAAGTGAAAACCATCTGTTGATAAACAGCTCACAACCCTTGTCTACAGCCTCAGAGCAGCTCCTTTCTCAGGCTCTCCACAGGCATAAACGACCAGGCTTTATCATGGGCAGTTCCAATAAAGTAGCTGCAACCAATTTATTATAAAATAGCTAGACAATAACCCAGACAGAGTTGTTTCTCTTCTGTTATTATATCTACTCCTCCCTCAGCACTGACTTTCTGAAGCTCCCAATGGTCTAATTTTTCAAGTTATTTGTCTACTTCCAACTAACCCTGGTAGAAGTTTCTAGTGATAAATATATAATGACTGAACTGAGTCTTTCCTGGCTTATTCATTCATCCTGAATTATTAATTTTCCAAACATGGTCTTCCTGGGGCTGCATTACTTATTCTTTCAGCTCCAGGTGGTCAAGACCTCACATCTGTATTATCTTTGGAATTACAACAGTAAGAAGGAACACACAATGGCTAGAAAGTAGAGAGAAGGAAACCTGCTATTCTCAGAAAAAGGTCAGAGGCCATCACTTATCCCAAATACCTAAAGACAGTAAAAGGGGAAAAAAAAGGAGAAAGAAAAAAAGTACATAGGCCGTTAATCCATCACTGTAAACACAGTAAAACTATCATAAGAAGGCCTAAGCTTATTTAAGGAAGTTTCTTTGCCCATCAAATAAGAGTCAAGACTGATTTTATTGGAGTAGTGACAAGCCTTTCTCTTAGTCTGGAAGATAATTTAGAATCTGTACCCACAGTCATCCTGATTTTTTGTTCCTGTACCTCTGAACAGAAAGAAAAAGCCCAGGGGATAAGAAGTATTTAGGCAGCAAAGAATATTAAGCTCCTTTGATAGGAAACCTGTAACACTTCTCATCTTCTTGTTCCATCACCAGCTCTTCATTTTAGGAGTGGGAGATAAAAAGATCTTGGGATTAATCAGAATACAGATCCCATGTAATGCATTTCATGTGTCTTCAAATGACTCCTACCATTTCCTAACATGTTAGGGAAAGTGGTCACAGCTGCTGTGCCTTTCGTATGTCAGAAACCTTTTCCCCAGTCCCTGGTGAATTTGTTTGTTTGTTTGTTTCCTAGGCCACATTCAACATTTACCCAATTAACTAAGTCTTTAAAACTTCCCCTACCTCTAGGGGGAAGGGAATGGGGGTGCAAATGAAACAAGGTTGGCCATAATTTAATAATTGTTGACTCTGAGTGATGAGTACAAGAGTTTATTATACTATTCTCTCAACTTATATATATGTATATATACATATACATATATATTTGAAATTTTACCTAGTAAGTTTTCCATAATAAAAGTTTAACCCTCCATCATCTTAGTGAAGTGCTATATTTTAAATAAGTTCTAAAAAGTATCTCCCAGAAAACATTATAGAATCATAGTTTTTCTAAGCAATACAGCAGAGTCCTTCCTTGTCCCTTACTGCAGGTAGTTCCATTTACATGCTCTTTCCTCACCTCTGCTCTGACCTTCTTTTGCACTTAAAAAACATTACCAGCTGTTTTGACTGTTGGGTTGTGAATTATTAGTTCTCTGCCTCCCAATATTGTGCATTTTAAAAGAGGCTAGGAAAAGCAAACCCTACTTGCCAAGTGACAAGTTAGTTTGGGAGATCATCTGTGGGTAGGTCTTCTATAGCCCCAAAGTAGTAGATGCCATTGGTGCCCTGCCCAGATCTCCTTCACCAGCCAGGGCATCACCTCTTAGCTGCCACGAGTGTTACCCCAGAGGGATGCTGGTCAGTGTTTAACAACTGGCTCTTGGTGGGGGTATAAGAGCCCCCAATTTGTGCCTTTGTTGATTTTCCAGGTGCAAATGCTCTCATCAAAGCTATCAGGGTGAAGTCACTTAGTGGGGAGTTGGGACACAATACACACAGTCAGCTCTTGTGAACTGTAGGAGCTGTGACTCCAGCACATCACTTGATGCACACAATTCACAACTGTTTTTTCTCTGGAGAACTGCCCCCCTCTTTCCTTCCCACTCCCACTAAAGAGAGTCACCTCCCAGACTTTGTGCAGGAAGAGCCTACAGACGATGACTAACTGATATAGAGGTACAAACTCCCAGCCACCTTACCCCAAGGAGGAGGGTCAACTACATAATGTAATTTATTCATCTTATTTCTTGAGACCACATCATTGCCTTTCCTACCCAGTTCCCCTCACTTATTAGCAACATTTTTGTTTTCCTTAAAGAGCATGCCCTCAGTAAATTGCATGCAGCTGAATGCTTGTCTCCAATTCTGCTTCTAGGGAATTTAACCTAAGACACATTCAAAACATACCTCAAGGGTTAAATTTCCCCAAACTTTCCTTCCAAAGGAGTCTTCCATTAGGGGTCTAGTGCAATGAAGAAATACTGTGAATCCCAGAAAATCTAGAAGTATAACTTAGAGCATCCAACTATAAACCCCACATTTTTGAAATATTATTTCACAATAAAAAAAATGCATGCAAAAATTTAAATTATGTACCGTAATACCTGTGTTTAACATAAAAAGTGTCTTTGTTTCCCCCTAAATTCTTAAGTAGAATCAATGCTCCAAAACAGTGGGCTATACTGGTCCCATGGCTGTTCCATCTCTGGGAGTAGGCATGCCCCAGTCTGGAAATCCTATACAAAGAAGTAGGGGAGGTCTACGCTCAAACCACAGGCGCTCAGCTTCCCACTCTACAATGTGTAGTGTGCTTTGCACACTGTCTCTTCAGCACTACAAGCTCTTAACAGACCTACCCCAAACACAGTATTGGTAAAATCCCCATTTCTCCTTTAGTTTAATCAAAAAAGGAAAGGAGAGATGGAGATAGGTCAAAGGAAGGAATTCAATCACTTACTGGTAAAACTTAATCTGTCTAGTCTTCTGTTTTACAGATGACAAAAACTAAGATTGAGGACATAAAGTTTAGTTTGCTGAAACTCCAGAAATCAGTTAAAGCTGGAGCCAAATTCCACATGTCTCTGGGTTTCCAGGCCAGGGGTCTTTCTGCCTGCCCAGCTTTTGAGAACAACATTGGTATCAGTACAGGAACAGAAAGATCTGAAGACATGGTCACTCAGTAAAATGTCTCTGCTGATTCCCCAAGGTTGGGTAGTGGTTTATTTAGCAAGGCAGTCTTCAGACTCCGAGTGTTTCCAAGTTAGTTAGAAACTGCCTCTTCATCCAAAAGGAGACCTAAATGAGAAGTGTCTGGTTCTTCCCAGCTGTAGTCCCTTGATAATAAGTGGTCAGAGTATGCCCTCTAGTGACTTTCTGCTGCCTGTTCAGGCAATTTAGAGACAGGAGGTGGTTGTGGGAGAGGAGGAAGAGAAGCTGGACTCCTGGAAACGGTTTTCTCTCGCAACAAATGTGGTGTGGGTGTTCTGTCAGCAAACTGTGGCGGAAGTCGGGTGAAAACGAAATACAGGGCTACGCCTCTGTTGCATTTGTCTTTTGTTCTGTAACAGTGACTATAATTCTCTTTAATTGCATAATCATTTCAATACTTACTCAACTCCTATTATATTAATACAAGGCATAGAAACAAACAAATTGGTAGGCATAAAAATCTCTAACACAATTTTAATTTAGGCATATCCTTTCCTGGTTTATTGTATAATATGATCGCCATTTCCCAAGCAAATGGGCAAAAGCCCACCCATAGGTCCTCAGAAAGGAAGCCCATCTTCTCAAGGCCACTGCCACTTTTTGGTGACACATATTTGAGAAAAAGAAAACCAACACTTGGGCTCCAGGATATACCCCTTAAAGAAACTGAAAGGAGCACTGAGTAGGAGAAATGGGAAGAAGAGAGACTCAAATGCAATTAAAGGTTTTCTAGGACTAGGGTCCAGATACGTTTGTCCCTTTTAAGCCGCATACAGATCAGAACTATAAAATGCTGGGTTTGGAAAGCAGAGCATCTCTTTCAACAGTCCCTCACACCAGGACTAGTAAGAGCAGTAACTGTCACTTGTTGAGTATTTGCTAGGTACTCAGTAACCTAGAGTGTACAGAACTTTACATGGATTATTTAACAAGTAAACATAGGAGAAAGGAACTACTATTATACAGATGAGAAATCTGAGACACGGAGATCTTAAAGAAATTGCCCAAGTTTCACACAGCCACTAGCAAAACCAGAACCACATATCAACCAGTTTGTCAACCCCCAAGCCCATATTTTTAGCCATCCTGACATACGGCCTGTACAACCTTCCTAGGCAGCCATCCTGTCCCTTCTTCTTGAATTTCTCCAATCATGAGCAAATCGTTCTATTCTCTAACAGCTCTCATTGCTTAAAGAAGTCCTGTTGTCCCACGTCTTGCGCCGTTTGGTCCTATTCCACTTTTCTACTGGAACTATGCAGAAGGCCAATTCCTGTTCTGCTTGATATTCCTTTAAATACTTGAAACCAGGTGTCAGGTCACTAGCCCCATCTCCCAGCCCTCTTTTCTCCAAACAGCCCCAGATCCTCCAACTCTTTCTAGTTTCCCAGACTTTTCACTATCGGGGTTTGCTCTAGCTTGTCATCATCTCTCCCGACAAAGTGAAAACACACTGTCTAGTGCTGAACCACACTCTCAGTGGTCTTACTATAGCAGAGCAGAGTGAGACTATTATTTACTTGCTTTCAAACCACATTTCTAATTAAAGGCGGCCGAAGATCACTTTAATTCACACAGCAGCTATGTCACTTTGACAATCAGACAGAGCTCAGAGTCAACAAGAATCTTCACACAAAGTGAGATCTCCCCCACACTATAAATTCATGCCACGTGTTTCACTGAAATGAGGATTTTAAACTTCATATTCTTATTTGTTCTCATTTCCAAATTTTCCTCTCTATTGAGATCATCCAAACCTCACATCAAGATGTAGAAAAGGCAGGGTAAAAAAATGGAGCCTGAAGACTCCTTCCTGAGTGCCCTTTCCATATCACCATCAACTAGCCATGAATCCTCCTAGCTTAACTATCACTCAGCTCACATATCTTCATCTTTCCCACAAGGACGTCACAGAGACTCTGTCAAATGTCTTCCTGAAATCCAGACACATTTTGTCTGTGGCATTTCCCCTCCCCACCAGTCTCTCCTCTCTATCAAAAAAGGAAATGAGGTTAGTTGGGCATATCTTGTTTTTAAGCAAATCCACATTTAGTGAATCCATATTTATATGTACCAACAGGCTCAAGTGGGATATTTATTTCAGAAAATACGAAGTTCCTCCAAGAAACTGAATTTTAAACAGATTATAAAGAATCAGTATTTTAACTACATTTTTCGTTTCATTTTTAAAAAAGCACTTGATAAAAATGTATTTTCAGGACCATCAATATCATCATGGAACTTGGCACTGGTGAGAGTGAAAACACCACTTAAATACTACATTTCCAAACCACACTCACACTTTGACTACAACTGCCTTAACAGGATTAGAGCATTTTCTGCATCATACCTCCACCAGAGAGAGAAATCTCACCAAAGCCAATTCGCTACTTGAGTTGAAATCTGCATTTAGCACACTTAGTACTAAAAGTACATTTAGTACTTTTAGAACTGTCATTCTGGACACAGTGAAAGTTGACCTGGCACTGAAAAATTTCTGTATCATAGACAAAGATTCCATTGTGTAAGCATGCCATACATACCTTAAACCAAAAAACTGGATGAAGACGGTTTAAAAAGTATATTACTTATTAAAATAACATAGCACTTGGAATATATTAGGCATGTTCTGAGAGCTTGACAAATGTTAACTCATTTAATCCCCATAACACCAACAACCCTTTATGATGGTTACTTTTATTTTCTTCATTTCAACAGAAGGGAAAACAAAGGCACAGAGAGGTTAAGTGACTTGACCAATGACACACAGCTAGGAAGTGGCCAGGAGCACCCACAGGCTGCCAAACTCAAACAAACAAAAAATCACAGACATTTCATTGCCTTTCTGAGCATTGCCAAAAATGTCCTAATCACTTTTATATTTCTCTTTAAATCAAGTGGGAAGGTTATACTCATCTTCATAAAATAATAGGATTAAAAGGTAGAGAATAAAAAAATTAAGCAACTCATGGCTAGTTTTAGTTTTAAATTCTTGTATCATTTAGTTTCAATTCATTGACTTTATTTCAACTCGTGATCCCAATGTCTGCTACACTGCCTGGTCCTTGGTGGGTACTAAATAAACCTTTACTGAATTCAATTGATCTCTTTTTGAGACATTTTCAAGCTGCCATACGTAAAGGTAGTAATAACAGCCCAACATCAATCTCAAAATACTTCCCAAGTCCTATTAGCTTGCCCTCTTGCTTACAAAATATTTAGACTTGTATTTCTGTAAGCAGGAGTTAGGATATTTGGCCTCACAAATTGGATTACACATTAAAAAATTAAAAGGGGTGCCAGACATAAACCCCAATAGAATACCTCAGTGTGGTTACATTTTACACAAATTTGAAATGGTGTAATACTAAAAAAAAAAATAATAAAATCTCTTCATGGTCAAAATCTGAAGTAAGGTAAATCCCCCATATTTAAGTTCTTTTCACGATAACATCATTTCAAAGCCAGCAGGCCAAATGAATTATAAAACAGAATTGAGG
The DNA here is from genome assembly GCF_016509475.1 of Prionailurus bengalensis. Taxonomy (NCBI): domain Eukaryota; kingdom Metazoa; phylum Chordata; class Mammalia; order Carnivora; family Felidae; genus Prionailurus; species Prionailurus bengalensis. The sequence continues at coordinate 146,570,075 of NC_057343.1, read as the reverse complement.
CTATTGCCTAAATGTTGCAGGTTTTGAATTAGGTGAAGTTTTCAGGGCCATATCCTTTTCATTAAAGGCCACGGGCCTCTACCCATTACCAAGGGGCAACACAAATGAAGCACTACAGCTTGATGGTTGCAGTCTTGGAGGCGAAACAGACTCAGAAGCCTCAAGCCACAAAGCTGCCCTCCACTTCTCAAAAATCTATGGGGCTACAGAGAAGAATGCTGGAACCCATAATGTACAAGGAAAATTAAGCTGAAGAGCCTCATTACTGATTTGCACCTACGTGTCCAAATGTCAGTGGTGACAGCCCTGAGACGACAGGTCTCCGGGAACTCAGAGGACCAGTTATCCACCAAAATATCCAACCTCCATAAAATCATAAGCTCTCATACTTCACATGGATGAGAAACCATGGCTCTTTCAGAAGACACACTGTCTGAGGCCAAGAACTGCCAACAGATAAACCAAGTACTAAATGACCAAGTGCACCAAGCCTGTTGCGCTCCACAGCAACGTCTGGAGATGCCCCCAACCAGCCCCACACCACCAAGCAAACACACTCAGAGCCAGCTAGGGAATGGTGAGAACAACAGTCTGTCATGTCCCCTCCTTCATCATATGCTCACTGGAATTGTTCCTGGTCCCTATTTCATGGAGTCATGAGAAAGCAAGAACAGGAAAAGAAGGCTAAGAAAGGAACTGGGGTAAAGATTAGGGGTGGCAATGAAACTAATAGGGCTGGAAGTCTTTTACATGTATGTACAAATCTGAAATAACACATTGCTCCTTCTCTTTGGTTTTATCCTTCCAGTAGCCTTCCTAATTAGGAAAAAACTAAATCCAGTCACTTTTGGTGCCTGTGTCAACCTTGTAAGACACACTAAATTTTCCCTGTAATGCATAACTGTCAGCCTTCCTCACTCATCTGAAGTGATTTTTCCAATTAACCATGACAGGCATTTCACTCAAGCCCCCTATTCTAACTCAGAGGCCTGGTCCTGAAGAATGAGACTTCAGGCGGCTGCTGACACTTCTTTTGTCATACAAGCTGCTCTAGACAAACAATATTGACTACAAATTTGTCAGGACTTTCTATGACCATCAATCATTCCTGCCCTTTTGCCTTCTTGTGCGCCCCTGAATTTCCTCTCACTCCTACCCTTAAAACAAAACAAAATAAAGCAAAAAAACTAAAATCCCTCAAAGTTTGAGTCAGTACACATCCCGGAATATCTGGAATTTGAAGATTCATTTGCTACAAGTAAATGTACCCCTTACTAGGAAAACCCAAAGTTTAAAATGTTATACTGACTCAGAAATGAACACTCTAAGGTCCACATCAGAATGCTTGGGGTGTTTTTCATTCTCATACAAGATCTCAGAAAGTACAAGAGAAGCAAAGGTTTAATTCACAGATCCCCAAACTGAACACCTTCAATGATCAGAATTATAGATTATAGGAAAATAAGGATCTATGGGAAACCAGAGTGTGCGTCCCCACTCAGTTTTTCTCCAAAAAATTCTGAAACACTGTACTGACCAAAGTTACAATGCATTAACCAAACAAAGTGCCCCTGAGGGACCAAATCACGGCAGTGACCGTCAGTTTGCAACCCCTGGCTTGGTGCACACACACACACACACACACACACACACATACACACACACATCACACACATCTAGTACTAAAACTCCTCTTTTCTCCCCTATGGACACGTGTAGATATTTTTTTCAGACAAAGTTAGATTAAAGAAGAAAGAACAGAAAAAATAATAGACTCTCAGTTTATATTTTGCTCAGGCAGGCACGATTCAGAAACCTCAGTTTCTGCTAAAAACAAAAACAAAACAAAAAACAACAAAAAAAACCCCAAGCTCCTACACCTATATTCCTTAATATTAATCAGGATTACCACAGCAGCAAAAACTTTAAACTCTGCCCCCATCTCTACTCTATGAGCACTGAAGCAATGCCAGTGGCCAGAACCACAGCTCTCCCTACTTAATCCTTAAGCAGCCAGGGGTATAGTTACTCCTTCTTAGCAAAGGCAATGACCATTTCCCAGAGCTCCTCTGCAGGGCTCAGATTAGGACAAGGGCCTCCCCACGGCGGGCTCTTTGGAGGTCTGATTTGTGTCTACTGACAAAATGGCTAATTATAGCACTAGAACTTCCAAAGTTACAACTTCCCTCTTTTGATTCTTGAATGAGAAGGAATTTGGTTGTTTTTTTGTTTGTTTGTTTGTTTGTTTGTTTGTAATTAAAGTTTAACACTTTCTTCTCTCTCCAAGGTTTTCTCAGTTCACATGCTGGTTGTCTAGTGGCTCAGTTGACAGGTTAACAGGGATGGAACACAGATACCCTTTTACTTACTGCCCCCCTCCTGCACCTCTGCCACTTGTAGACACAAACCACCTTTTTTTAAAAATTTTTTAATGTTTATTTTTGAGAGAGAGAGAAAGAGACAGAGAGTACAAGTGGGGAGGGGCAGAGAGAGAGGGAGACACAGATCCGAAGCAGGCTCCAGGCTCTGAGCTGTCAGCACAGAGCCCGACATGGGGCTTGAACACATGAACCAGGAGATCATGACCTGAGCCAAGGTCAGACACTCCACCAACCGAGCCATCCAGGCACCCCACAAACTGCTTTGATATGGTGAAATATCAGCTGCTTCCTCAGCACGTTTGGGGGTATAAACGCAATGTCTGTTTCACAAAAGTTAAAATCAAAATATTTAAAGATAAAGCAGAAATTTCAAAGCACATCTAGTTAACATAGAAGCTAATTTCATCTTTTTCCCCCCTCATTTATGAAAACAACTGGTCTCAAACTGATGTAGATTCAAAGCAGGGGGTAGGTGTGGGGGTAATGGGTCTCAGGATTTGGCCCTTTGGGAGCTGGTGCCTGAACCACAAAGAAAAAGGACCTGGCCTGAAGCCAGTGGTAGAATTGTCATAAAAGACAATACAACCAATTTGTATAATGGGGGAGAAGTTAGGCAACCTACTAAAAACCAGAGACCTAATCTACATTTTTAAAACTTATGGCCATGCCTAGTAAAGGCATGCTGTGCTGTGTTCTTTTAAGTCTCAGAGGTCAATCTCTGCCCCTTGTCTACTTGAGATATAAGTGATGGTGCCCAAACTGACGCAACTATCAGAATAACACAGAAAGAAAAACTTTTTTAAAAAATGAAGATTCCCAGGTCTCACCCTTGGCCTACTAAGTCAGAAATCTGTAGCATGAGAAAATTTTACCAAGTTATCCCTATGAATCCAATGAACAACCAGACTTATGAATCACTAGGCAAACATATGGCACAGAAGTCAATTCTCTTACTCCTCTATCCAAGGCAGACATTAATAATCAATACCAGTGCTCCTTCCCACTGAGCCTAGCCAAAGACACAGAATCGTTCTCCGTGTGGAGCTCCAGGTAGCTACCACCAGTCAGTGAAAGTTGGCTCACAAACTGAAATCTGTCTGCCATCCCCCAGTGAGAGTCAAGCAGCCCACCCACATTTTGTGCTCAGTTGTACCTTTTAGCCCAGCATCTAGAACATCTCATCGGAAAATTCTTTTAGGTTTACAAAATCTTTTGCAAATACCTGATTTCCTTTGAAACTCCCAAAAACCATATGAGGTGAGATGGGCATGTACTATTACAGATTTGAGAGGTGAGGAAACTGGATGTCACAAAGCTTTCTCTTACCCAGGATCAGAGCTGATGAAGAATAAAGAAAAAAAAAAAAAATCAATCCTGATCTCTTGCCTCCCAAGCCAGCATTCTTCCTTCTAGATCAAGCTGGGCATGGGGTGTTAAGGGCAATATTACTACCTGAGCCTAGCAAGAAAGAGACAATAGGGTGAATGGTGAAGAAAAGGATACCTAAGGCCCAAGAGATTTAATCAATTGGCCAAGGTCACAAAGCTGGAGAGGCAGAACTCTAACCAGGTCTTACTCTAAATTCTGTGCTTTTTCTGCTTACAGTGTAGGGATCTCACACCAGCGCACACTAGAGAAGGCCTCTCCTCTTCTCTCCCCTCCCCTCCCCCAAACTCCCTCATTCCTGTTCCTCCTGCCATCCTCTCAGTCTGTTTCCCTCTCTTCCACTCTGACATGCTCTCAGCCACAAATACCTCTCCACAGCCTGCCCCTCCTGCCCCCGAAACTCCCTTCCAAATGCAGAAAGGAAACCGCCCAGCTTACTCAGAGCAGCCTCAGCCAACTGACTTAAGATAAGACAAGCACCTTGGCAGTGAGATGCAAATATAAAATTGCAAACAGCTTTTGAAGTTGCAGCTCCATAATCTTCTAAGCCAAAGAAGAGGGCTTTGTGTCCTCTCCCTCTCATCTAAATCAACACACCAAAGGACTGAAAGGAGTCCAGCCAGCCTTCGGATGTGATCTCACAAGCCTGCCTGCCACACACATGCATTTCCAGCCTGTCGCCTGAGCAAAGCTCACATGTGGCTTGTCACCACTTGATACAGGGGACATGTTTCTGTGGAAATCAAAGGGAAGGGATGTGATTTGCTGCTCTTTCATGTGTTCAAAATGCCCTACTGATATGGCTAGGACCTTATCTCTTTAGGAAACTAAGCACTGTCAAGTTTAGGAGAAGGTTGCTGAGGGTTTCAGGACACAGGTGCTGCTCAGAATCCCACCTACCACTTACTACTGTGTAACCTTGGTCAAATTACTTAATACAATAGCGACCGCGCCCCTTTACCTGCAGGGGATGGTCCGAGACCTCCGGGGGATGCCTGAAACGGCAGATAGTACTGAACCCTGTATGTACTGTGTTTTTTTTCCTATACACATCTATGACAAAGTTTATTTTATAAACTACGCACAGTAAGAGATTAACAAAAATAAATAATAAAATAGAAAAATTGGGGCACCTGGGTGGCTCGGTCGGTTAAGCATCCAGTTCTTCATTTTGGCTCAGGTCATGATCTCAGGGTTCCTCAGTTCGAGCCCTGTGTGGGGCTTCACTGACAGCACGCAGCCTGCTTGAGATTCTCTCTCCCGGTCTCTCTGCCCCTCCCCCACGTGTGCTCGCTCGTTCTCTCTCAAATAAACTTAAAACAAAATAAAATAGAACAACTGTAACAATTCATGTAATAAGAGTGACGTGAACGAGGTATCTCTCTTTCTCAAAGTATCTTATACTGTCTTTCTCCTTGTGAGGATGTGAGATGATAAAAAGCCTACGCGGTGAGACGAGGCGGGGTAAATGACTTCGGCAACATAAGGTAGAGTTAGGATACTATTGACCTTCCAAAGATTCGTCACTAGAATCACCCGCTTCCAGACTACGGTTGACGCAAGGCCGGCACCGAAACTGCGGAAAGCGAAACTGCCGATGAGGGGACTGCTGTATCTCTCAACTCTACTTTTCCACCTGTAAAATCGAAATCTACCAATAGTACTTTCATTATAAGGTTGTCGTAAGTATTAAAGTACTTAATCCACGTAAAGAATTTAGTACAGTGGCTGGTACAGAGTAAGGAATAAGTATTAACTATCACTTTTCAATTTTAAAGAAAAGGGGAAGATTCAGGACATGTCACATAACCTTTGGACTTTATTTTTTCAAGTTTGTTTCTTTACTTATTTTGAGAGAGAGAGGAGAGAGAAAATGAGAGAGTGCAAGCAGGGGGAGGGGCAGAGAGAGAGGGAGAAAGAGAATTCAATTCTTAGCAGGCTCCGTACTGTCAAGGCAGAGCCCATGGTGGAGCTCGGTCATGACCTGAGCCGAATTCAAGAGTCTGACGCTTAAACAACTGAGCCCCATGGACTTTAGATGGTATCTCAACAGGTCCCTTTAGTATTTTAGGGTCACAAAAAATAGGTTTAGATGGTCAACCATAAAACTCATAAAAATGTGTGTGTTAGCATTTTCACTGAAATGATTGCACTGTGAAAATTAACAAAACTTATTTCAGAATTAAGTCAGCTTAAAATAACAGTGCTGAGATTGTGCATGATTTTTTAGCTTCTTTATACATTTCTATACTTTCCAAGTTTTCTACAAAAGGCATGTATTATTATTTTATAACCAGAAAAATTAAAGCAAAAATGCATATATAGTGAAATGAAGCGAAATATGTCTTACAGTATATAAACACAGGTATGTACAGGAAACAGCAATTAAAGAATAAATAAGAATAGGACGATTGCATCAGACTTCCCCTACTGGCCCAATTTCTTTCGGAAATTTTTAGAAACCTCAATCTCCAAATCCAAATGGAAATGGGCCTCAGACATTGCTCAGATAATATCGGCAGTACTTTCAGCCCAGAGAAAGGCAAAACAAAAAATTTGTTGTAATTGGAGGCTATCACTTGAGCTAGTTCCATTTGAGGATCAATAAAGCCTCAGCCACACAACTGTTTCACAAAGATACACAGACCAGCACACAGACAGATGCACATACACACACATACTCCTTCTCACACACAGACCAAACACTGTTTCATTTTCATTGCTTTGTTCATATGGAGTACTAGATGGATATTGGCAGACCCTATTTCACTTTTGTGCACTCTGGGAATTTCATCCCCCCCTTCCTCCTGCCACTTTCAATAGTTAGAAATGTTCCCAACTGAGGCACTGTTTCACTGGGTAAAATATTAATTCTCATAAGTGAAAAAGGTGCTAGTGTCCTATAAGCATGCAGAGCAAAGTTTAAAAGCTGATGTAAAATAAAACATTTTGAAATACTCATATAAGAAAGATCAAGGGGAGCCTGGATGGCTCTGTGGATTAAGCATCCAGCTCTTGATTTCAGCTCAGGTCATGATCTCACAGTTGGTTCGTGAGTTCAAGCCCCACATTAGATTCTGCACTGTCAGTGCTTAGGATTCTCGGTCCCCCTCTCTCTCTGCCCTTCCCCTACTTGGGTTCTCTTTCTCTCAAAAATAAATAAATAAACATTTTTTAAAAAAGAAAGAAAGATCAAGATGTGTAGTGAATTTAATCTGCTCTTTGGATCTGTTAACAGAGGGACAAGCTAGGTCATTTGGCCCAGAACAAAAGTCCAGGGAACCTCAAATGTTGGTTGCTGTTTGGTGGTAAACTCAGAACCTCTGGTAAATTCAGAATCTCAGCCAATTCCAAAATTAGAAGCTTAACATATTTTTAAAAATGAATAAATGCCAAAACACTGTTAACAAAAATTAGGATATGTTTCATATACTTACATTTAGCAAGTAAATGTTTTTGACCCAAGATTAATTTTAATAACCATATGTACACCTTCTTTTAGAGCTTCAGAAGTCAAATTTTGAGGCCCATCATTAATGTGAGGCTAAAGCCCAATGATCCCCTCTTCCCAACCCTGTGACAAAGCTGAGCAAATCTGAGCAAAGAATAGGGTGAGGGCTGTCCTTTAAACGTTGATCTGCACTCAACTCCATTACTCTGGGTCCTGGATACATCAGAGGTATGGGAAACTGACAGGCAGGATAAGAGACCTTGAATCAAGGGCTGTGCAGACCTTATTTGGCCCCTGAGCCCGTCTTTCTAAAACTTGGACTGACGTGACATTCAATATAAGAAAAACCTATCCTGAAAGAACTTTCTCTGCTCTTTGGTTACCAAGCTCCCAGTGGCCTCATTCTCTTCTCCCACCTCCCTCTAGATTTTCTAATTTCCATACACAACAGATTTGTTCTAAGGCCCCAGCATCTAAAGACATCAAAGAGGGGAATTAGTTCCTCCAAGATGATGATGAGTGGTCTTAGAACCAGTGTCTCTCAAGTTGCACTGGGGTAGGAAAAACTAAAATGATCACAGCAGCTTATGTAAATGTATGTCCACAGGATGCAGATATAATTACATACTCAGAGCTTTATTGGACATCAATGTGATGATTACCTGACACAAGGTACCCTGAAGCACAGAAGCAGAAAGACAAAGAAAAGACCTCTGGAATTTCTAACTTGTGCTAATAATGAAAGCGAGATAGGGAAGATGATGCACGGGCCTTCTGTGAATGGTCTCATGACAAACTCATCCCTTCCTCTGTTCAGCACATAAAAACAATAACTCAGCAACTATTAATCTCAGATTCCCACATTCTCCATAATATGGTCTCAAAATGCCTAGTTCATAGTACATGTGGTAAATGTTAGCTGACCTACAGTTGAAAATGAGTTCAAGCTTAGATTCAGAAATCCTTTTTAATTCTTGGTTGGTGAGTTACTCACTCAGGTCTCCATATGCATTCAGTTTTTTAATAGGCTGGTCTACATGTCATCAGAACATGCGGGTTATATTTATCCACTGCCCACCTCTCCCCTCACCCATGGCGCACGCTCACACGCGCATGCACACACACACACACACACACACACACACACAATCTTCCCAGTTATAAGAACGCTGTTTCCTGTTGTTTCACTTTGTGGTTTGGAGGTTTGGAAATATATTTTTTCCAGGAAAAGAATCGCAGGAAAGAAAATAGAGAATGATGGATCTATTTAATTTTAAAAGGAACAAAAGTGATTCTCCAAGGAAAAAGGGCGGTCTGGGATTAATAAAAGTCCATGCCCACCGAAAAGTAAAAAGTCAAAAGGACTACTTCATTGTAATCTACGTGTTTTTACAAAAATAAAAAAGAAGACATGAAATTTGCTCTCACATGAAGAGAGCTGAACACAATGCTATTTAGTTCAGAAATAAAACAAGTCCACACCACATCTCAGTAAACGATTTTAGCAGCAGAGACGGCCTACTGAGAAGACTGGTCCCAGAGTGGTGATAAGCATCCACCCCATCTCTCTGCTCAAAGGACAGGGTTTATTCTCTCCCCTTCTGTAGATTCACACTTCCAAATCTCAGACACTCACCTAATTGTCTGTTTTCTAAGCAAGTCTCCAAAAGGATAGGTTACTGAGAGATGGCCACATTCCTTGAAAAATTGCAGAACATAGGCACTTTATAACATTCCCTTCAGTAAGGAATTGTCTGTGTTCCAGCAATACTGACCCAGGATTTGCAGGATATCTATTGTGAAAGCCTGGGCAGCCCCACTGGTCACTGGTCCCCCTCAAAATAGATGAGAGGTCACTGCTGCTCAATGAGTTACACCAGCAGGACTTAGCTGGATTGCTTCTCATACGCTCTCCCCTATCATGCTGTGATCACTGCCTTTTAAAGCAGCTTGGAGCAATTTAAAAATGTATCAAAGGCATCAAGTTTATCATTAGACTAGTGTTCTCTGATTAAAAAAAAAATAATAGTAACAACAACAATAACAGATGGTTGCTTTCAAACAAGCTGAGAAAAAGAACTTTACTTTTTTAAAAGTTCTTTTTTCTTGGTCCCAAAGCACTTTGTACTTCTCTATTCATCATGCATTTTCTAACTGCCTTTCCGCATCTGTCTCTCCTACTGGTTGATAGACTTCATAAGAGCCCTGTCCCATGCTTATTCATCTTTATATCCATAGAGCTTTCAGGGTAGGTAGAAAGTAAAAGACTCTCAATAAATGTTTAATAGTTGGACAAATGTATGAGAAATTAGTGTGCACCAGAGGACATACATCAGGAAACATCCAAAATTTTGAGATAAAAATGAGACAGCATCAAAATAAAATTTCCCACAGCATATAATCCAAAGATGATGAGAAAGGACTCCATTATTCCCTAGATTTCAGCACTGATTCATTCCAAATAATTACAGGAGTATTTAAAAGAATGTTAAAATGCATACCTGTCATCACCAACACTATCAAAAATGCTGGTCATGTCCAAAATAGCTACAGTCTGTGTGACCAGGAAGAGTCATACTAAGGACTCTGGAGGTGATATTGTCAATGTCCCTGGAAAGTCTGGAAATCATCCTCTCAAACAGGAGGGCTTAAGGAAACTGAGGGCAATTTGCTCTCTTGACCCCAGGGTTAGTATTTTCCTATGGGCAGGAAGTTGGAAGAGGACCCTGAGTGGGCCAGGCTTCTGCAATGGTGTGAAGTGAATGAAATTTGTCTTCACCTCTTAACTGTCCCCAGCTGACTCTGATCTGTCCTTAATAAGCACCCTGGGAAATTCCAATGAAAGAATAAGTCGTACTAAGTTATAAATAACTTATAATGATTGTATAAATTAGTGCCCCATGGTATTTGCCTTTGTGATAGGAAGCAGTATTGTTACTCCAAGAAATAATAGTGAAATCGTACAATTTCTACCATCAATACAGCAAATATACTTGATCATCAATATATTTGAGGGATGACAGTGCCAGCTTGGAATTCAGTAAGTAGCTACCCACTGAAATAGCTACATACAGTTTTTTAACTTCAGGAATATACAATTCAGGCATTGGATCTCCTGTGGCTAATCCTGTTGGAAAAACGAAATACCTCTACCTCTTCCAGGAACTGATAACCAAAAGGTTATCAGGCTTCAGACACTGATCAGTGATTCTCTAGAGACCCCAAGTGGTCAGAACAGGTACTCATCTTTGTAATGAACGGAAAGATGGCAGGACAAAATTAAGACCTATAACTTGGTTATCTTTATTAGAGAAACATTTGAAACTTTCAATATTGGTAAATTTGAGTCATTTACTTTCATACTTTTGTTTCTTTCTCCTTTTTCTTCTTTTTCTATGCTATAATCCCATTTGGCCTAAATGCTTTAGAGGGCACTAGTCCTTGTTGGGCCCTCATCCATTTTCCTCACTTTACCTGGGTTGTCCACACAACAAAAATCACCTTGCCCTTCAAGGGATCCAATCAAGCCTGAATTTCTGCCATGCATTACAAGGTCTCCTACATCTTGTTTCATTCTGATAGTCACCTGGTTTTTTGTTAGCTGATTCTCATACCAGCATACACTTTCAGGTAAGTACAAGAATATGCTACTGCTGCTTGAGATTTCCACACTTATTCTGAAATGGACTATCCCAGGAGATAAAATTTTAAGGGCTGGATTCAAATTACTCTAGTTTGTTCATTGTGGAGCTCAGGAAATACAGTCATATATATATGGAAGATTCTAAAAGAGTAGAATAAACAATGCCAAAATTCACAGGAAATTTAGAGATGACCCTTCCCAACAAATAAAAAATCATTTCCACAGGGGTGCCTGGGTGGCTGAGTTGGTTAAGCATCTGACTTCAGCTTGGGTCATGATCTCACAGTTCGTGAGTTTGAGCCCCACATCGGGTTCTGTGCTGACAGCTTGGAGCCTGGGGCCTGCTTCAGATTCTGTGTCTCCCTCTCTCTCTCTCTGCCCATCCCCTGCTCATACTCTGTCTCTCAATGTCCCAAAAATAATAATAAAAAAATCATTTCCACATACTTATAGTAAAAGCAATATAAGTACAGTACCTGTTTTAACATGTACGTTTATTATTTATACATTTTAGTTGGCAATTGTTTTCCTCTTGAAAATTTTCTTATGCAACTACTACAATTACTTAGATATATATCACATATTAAGTATATATGCTCACCAAATTGTACTAGGACATTTCTTTGGCATTATATTATAATTCCTCCCGGCTTTGAACTAATCACACCTCAGTCATAGAAAGAGGTGAATCACATCAATAGGAATAGGTGAGGGCTGCAAGCACATCATGTATAAATCTTATCTAAGCTCCCACTTCACCCTGAAGTTCTAGTCCAGGATCACAAACAGGTTTCTTTAATTCATCTTTAAAAATCCCCACTTCAGATGAAGCCCTTTCCATTTAATTCTGAGTGACCTAGATGTGAAACTGAGAGTCAGGCCAGTGATAGAAGCAGCAGGTCCAGAAGGAACTATTTAATTTGGACCCCCATTTGGGCAATCTGCTCTTAATCATAGAAGTATATGATGTCTCAGAAGACCTATCAAATTAATGGCTGGTCCATAAAATAAACACATACATAGTTACAAATGGCTAGTTAATGGATAATTGTGTCCTAGATATGTATGGTATCAGAGAGCTTTTTAATCAAAAGCTCAAGGAGAGGGGGTAAAAAAGCATATTGCCTTTTGCTTTGGTTTGCTTCCTCAGATCAGTCCAACTTGGAAATAGCAGAGAGAACTGAATAATACTTAGTAATATCTTTATTGTGTAGTTCAAATCCAAGACGATAATCTTAGTGTAAAAGCAAGCTAGTTTTTCAGCCACTGTTATGGACTGTGTTTTATTCCTCCACTTCATGCATTGAAGTCCTGCCCTCCAAGATGATGGTATTTAAAGATGGAGCCCTTAGGAGATAACGAAGCTTAGATGAGGTCATGAGCATGGAATCCTCATAAAGGGATTAGTGCCCATATAAAAAAAGACACCAGACAGTTTGCACTCTCTCCCCTCCATGTAAGGGCACAGCAAGGAGGTGATCATCAGAAAGATGGTTTTCACCAAAAACTGGCCATATTGGTACCCTATCTCAGACTTCCAGAACTGTGATAAAGTTAATTTCTGTTTTTTAAGACAGCCATTCTATGGAATTTTGTCATGGTCCAAGCAGACTAGATAGCCAATTGCATACACAATGCACATACCACCAGTCTAGAAGTTAATCCCACCAAGACCTGATTGACACTGACCAGAGACACTGATCTAGATCCCTCTCCATGTAGGCACTTTCTCACTATTAGGTATTTTGTCTTTGCTCTCAAAACCTAAGGAAATCCTTCAAATCCTATTATTTATATTTATATATAAATAATATATATAAATTATACATATCACAAGATAATTTTAAATTTGCAAGATAAGCCCTGATATCTAATATTCTCATCTTCTGTCCAAAGAACTTATAGCCTGGTGCCCCCCCCCCAGTCCCAATTGCCACACTTGAGGATTTTGAGAAGTCAGGGAAGGCCAGACAAAAATCCTTATTTACTAACAAGAGCTTCTGTGTCAGTCCCCTAATCTTATCTCCCAATCTGCTGAGCTCAGTTTTCTCTTCCTCGCCTAAGAGCTAGGGTAAAGCCAAGGTTAAGCAGTCTGCTATGACTTTAGAAGGAAGAGGGTAGAGAACTATCACATTATTTCATTACAAAACACAACCCCTTGTTAATTACTAGCATATTTGAGTGCTTAATATATGAAGGCTATCACATTGGATTTGCAAAAATTTGAAAAAAAAATTTTTTTTTCCCCAAATTGTAAGAGTGTGCTTATGTGTAGAAAATTTATAATTATTATTACCTGAAGAACTGGTACCATAATTGCTGTTAGGGAAGAAACAATTTTTCCTTTGGATAGTCTTTTGTGGTAGAAGGTAGACTGAAAGTACAAGGATCATCAGAAACAAAAGCAATAAAAGAGACAGCTAAAGAGACTATTCTGCTAGTGCTCCGCAGGAGAAAATGAGAGAGATCTGGTGTTTCTCCAAAATGAGAGGGGAAAAGAGATGAAGAACCAAACAAATGACATGGTAGGAGGACAGGAACTGTGTTAAGTCAAGGTAGCCAGTGTAGAATACACCTTGGTGAGCCTTTAAACACAAGAATGGGAAAACGTAAGAAGTGGTTTAAAAACAAGAGTTGAATAGTCAGAACTGCTCTGTATTTCAGCAGTGAATGCTTGAATAATTCCCCGCCCATTTATCTAATGCACATCACAGTCTCGCCAGGGGCGCTCCCTAGAGGCTCCTGTGTGCTACCTGCAGGCCTGTTTCCAGGGACCATTGCCCTGGACTCCCCAGAGCTTTTTCAGGCCCAGCAGACCCAGCCTGTGCCAATTGTTCAAGTCTTTAGAATACATAAACACAATTTGATAAATTAGTAAATTTGGTAAACTGAGCAAATTGGGTGTTCAACAATTGGCAAATTGGGTTTTGGCAAGTTGGACCAATCGTCCTAGTACTAGGAGAAGGAAATCATCTCAGGCTTCAGCAAGTCAGACCACCAACGCATTCAGTACAGCACTTTGATGTTCACTCCTTCCATTCTCCTACTCTCCTCCAATGTGTCCGAAACTGAAGAACCAGTCCTCATTCTCTGAGAGACGGTCAATGGTTTAGACTTAGGCCTGGAGAGATCACCTCTGACAAAAGATCATACCTACAGGTCTCCTTTAAGCAAAAAGTTAAGAGGAAATGATTAGCTAGGATTTACCTATAAGAAGAAATATCCATACAAGAGAGTGGCTACTATCAACCTCGGTAAGAAGATCACATTCAAAAGTAGGGCACAGATCAGTGGTTAGAATTCACAAAACTTTGAGATTACAAGTGTGGCCCAGGGCATGATTGCAAAGTGGATAGGTATACACGCCAAAGGAGGATAAAAATGGTGTGGTGTGCAGTGAGGGCTAGATGCTCAGCTCCACCTCTCATCTCAAGTGCATCATCTGGGGAATGAAGAAGACATACTACAGAAGAATCAAGCTCATATTTGTCTCCTTTTTCCCCCATCATTCTCCCATTGCATCATTTAGGAATTCAGCTGCAGATGCCCTGAAGGAGGCAGGGTTCAAAATCATTTTTGATGAAGGCATTCTCTGCCCTTCAGAGAGACTATCCCCTACTCTGTTCTCAATGGGAGACCACAATGCTCCTATGGGGGATTCTCTGCCCATGTATCCAGAGCTGAGCTCCAAAACAGAGCCCGGATGTGGCCAGCCATTTCCCAGGCTTGGAATGCTCAGAACAGAGCTGGTTCCTGCCAGGAAAAACACAGCAGAAGGCATGTTGGTTGGTGGGGGAAGGAGGTGAGAGAGCATCTGCTCTTCTTTCTTTCCTTATTCAGTTCTCTTATAACCAATTATTTCCTTCATCAAGACAGAAAAAAAGCTAAACATATACTGAAGAGAGTCCTTATTGCAATCAGCATGAAAACTCCAGCTGGGAACATTAAAATCACACACACACACACACACACACACACACAATACACAGAACACATGACACCCCTGTTGGCAGCCCCCAGCACTGGACCAGCCAACACTCTGCATCTTGAGAGCCAAAGACACATCTGCAGAAATGCATGCTGTACAGCAGCCACAGTCGAGTCTGATGCTGGAGAAGAGGGCAGAGGTAAGTGTGTGTCTCCTCCAGCACTCCATCCACAGGTCCCAAAGGCTTTCCCAGCACCAAGCCAAGGAGGGGGCTGTCAGCCTGTATCCATCCAGGTAGGGGGCAGTGGAATGACCAATGGACACAACATCAAACCTGGGATCCTCCTGCTACAGGCCACCTGAGAGGTAGGAATTTATCTTAAGGCTGGCTTCCAAATACAGAGTGGGGCTACATGAATGAGGGCTTGCAACTCTATTCTCAAGTTTTTAAAAAAAAGCGGTGCTATCATAAAGAAACAAAGACTCTCTTGGGCCATCTTACCAGATTTAGGTAGGGGGTAGATTTGCACAACTAAACAAATATGGAATTTAAAACAAAGGCCAAAAGACTGGCTCATGACTAGCTCTCTCCAGCAACCCTTGGAGAGAAACAGCCTTATATTAATAATACTCCTTAACCTGCTTGAGGGTATGGCCAGCACACCGGCTGTAGAATCGAGTGCTCAGCACATAGCTATGATAGATACCCCTGGCATCATCTGCAGCTGTATGAGCACTTTTCAGAAACCAACCAATTCAATATCCCAAACAACTAAGGTTGAATCCTCAGGAAGAGGGTGATTCAGCCTGTGGTCATGTTTGATGAGTTGCTCTAATTTGGAAAAGAGGTTGACATTTCTGACACTGAACAGGTTGGAGTGAGCCTGACAGTGGTCAGCAGAAAAAGTCCCATGGCCCTGTGGGGACCTTCCAGAAACAGCTTGCTCTACTATCTCCCAGACTTCAGCTCAATCCACTTCTTGGCTTTGTCAATAACAAGGCAAGAAAACAGAAGTGGTTCGTATTTCATCTTCTGGCCCTGGAGCTACAAATGCCCTCAGTCACACATCTTCCTCCTGGATTGGCGAAGAGTAGTGGCCCTAGATGGGCCTGAATCACCCCTCTGTCACCCCTGGGTAGGCCCTGGTATGGTGTGCAGTAAGGCCCTTCCTATGCAGACAGCTCCTGCCTAGAGTGCTCCCACCCTGATGGCACACTCAGTTTCAATGGTTTCAAATCAAGTCATAAAAGCTGAATGCATCCTCTTCCCCAGGAAACAAGAGTGTGAGTTTGAGAGGGAATCTGGCTTTCTAGGGGGGCCTTATCTCTCTGTACTGGGAGAGACTTCTAAGTATGAGAGATCATAAGCAAAACCTTTCTCAGGGATTCCTTCTTTGACCATCATACCCCCAAACCTCCTTGCTCTTCATCTGGGAATCTGCTGAGTTCCTGTCCCCAAGCACTAAGGACACTCCTGGGAGTAATGCTAGAGTGTGTCAGGGAAAGGAGAGTAAGAGCAGGATTCAGTTTTGGAATGCCCTTGGCTCTTCATGAGGCACCCTCTCGCAGAACCTCAAAGACCAAAACCATAACAAGGACACACAGCAAGCTTGCAGATAACCTGGCTATCGTTCTCCCCATGGCTGTGCAGGCAGCAGAAAGGGCAGGAGAGTGGGAGGCTTGAGATAGAAAAGAGTTCATCTTGAACCACCTTTTTCCTCTGGCCAAACAATGTCAGGTGGAGGCTAAGACTGAGAAGCTGGTCTCCTTCCACGGGAAGGTAAGTGCCATCCATTAGTGCCAACTCATATTTGCTGATCACCTCTGATGGCCCTCACTGAGGTCAGCCCTGGAAAGAAGACAAGACCACAAGGCATGGTCCTCAAAGGGATGGCATCCACAAGCGACCCAGCACAGGTAAGGCAAGATGGTGTAGGGGTGAGTGCATGGGCTCCAAATCTAGTTGGCTTGGGTTTAAATCCAGATTCCAGCACTTCAGCCAGAATTTAGGGCAGGTTTTTTAGGTTGCCATTTTCTCATTTGTAAAATAAAAATGGCATTGGGGGGTCAACCTTATGTACACAAGGGCACTAACTTATATAAATGTCAGCTATTCATGAGATAAGAAAAAAAATCAAATATAAAACAACAACAAAAAGATAATATGACAGCCATGGAACAGTCTACAAACCTAGGTGGGTAAGAGGGGACACTTCTCCCATTTTATTTTTTTCTATTATTTTTTAAATTTTTAAAAATGTTTTTATTTATTTTTGAGACACAGAGAGACAGAGCATGAGTAGGGGAGGGGCAGAGAGAGAGGAAGACACAGAATCCAAAGCAGGGTCCAGACTCTGAGCTGTCAGCACAGAGCCTGACGCGGGGCTTGAACTCATGGACTGTGAGATCATGACCTGAGATGAAGTTGGATGCTTAACCGACTGAGCCACCCAGGCACCCCTCTCCCATTTTCTGTCAATCAATTTAAGTACAGCTCAAGCTCCCAGTAAATGTAACACAGTTGCTTTTGGACTCCCTACCACTCAGGGCTGAGCCTTACATAGCTTCAGGACACTGGGAGACCTTCTTCATCCACACTTGCCCTGCTTTGGCACTCTGGATTCTGCTCAGATGTTTCATTTCTCAGCCCAAATGATTCCATCAGGCCAGAAGCTCTGCCACCTCCTGGCCTCTCTTGGGGATCAGCAGACTTTGCCATGGTTGGAGACCTTGTGATAAACAACACACCATGCAGCCTCCTCTGAGGTGTTTCTGCTGGTCCAGGGCCTGCCCATATTTACCAGCCCCCTCCCCATATCCCCTTGTGAGAGTCTCTCTTTTCCCTTTCTGCTTGTCCACAAAGGAGCCTCCACAACTTTCATTTTTGTTACATCAGGATTTCCAGTTAAAAAGAAAAAATGAAGTGCATTTTTCAAAGTCATCCAGTAATACACACACACATTTCCAACAAAAGATTTGCAAGCATCACTTACCCTCTCTATGGGAGAATCATTGTTTTCTAGTCTATTCTATCCTAATGTATCCTATTTAACTTTCTTTAAAGCTCTGATCACAAATGACTAAATAGATTTCATAACCCACTGATGGGTTCCCACCCATGGTATGAACATTGCTGCCATAATTGGGGTAGAGCCAATGAAGAGACATCACAAAAAATTAGCCTGGTTGTATTTGTGTTTGTAATAAATCTCCTCTGGGCTATGTGGAGTTTGACTTTGAGAATGATAAATGGAAGGATACAGATCAGACAGGTGGTTCTTTTATTTCTCAAGGTGGTCTACAATAAAGGCATGGCACTAAAACAGAAATAATAGGGATAAAGAAGAGGTAATGATCACAAGTTAGGAACCAGAATCAGTAGAATTTAATACTGGATTGGACATAGACCTGAAAAGACTGGAAAAAGACTGGAATGACTCCCAAGTTTCTGCCTCAGGACTGGGTCTACCATTAACTGAGGCACACACATCTAGATGGGCAACACCTTGGTTCACCTTAAATTTGAGGTTCTTGAGCCATACCTACATGGAGGGCCCAGAAGGCATTTTCATGCACAAGTCTGAAAAAAGAGAACTATAGACTAATATTTTGGAACCATCAGCATAAGGGTAGCATTTAAAGCTTTAAAAGTGTGTGTGCAACCCCCGGGAGACTTCTACATGTGCCTGGCACATAGAAGACTGTTTCATTCTGTCTTTGTATATGTGATTATATGTACACAGTATTTTACACACATAATTAATTGCTGTCATATTTCTCCCCACTCCCACACATAACACTTGTTGACAACAAAATTAGCAAGATAACCTCTGACCTCACAATGGAACTCAGAGTGGGCCAGTGTCATCTGGCCCATTAAACCAATGCACATCTCTCCTTTGGTACTTGGCTGTAGCCCCAGGAGACTAAGGGCACGTCTGTTGGCTTATTGCTACATTCACACATCCAATCCTGTGCCCGGCATAGAAAACGGGTACATAGTAGGCACTCAGGGGGAATTACAGAGGAATGAGGCAGATCATCCTGCCTCCACATTTAACCATCACATTATACATCTATCTAATCTGAAGTCAGGATTTGTGCATGGCTGACAAAGGGGAGACCTTTTTATAATAGAAAAAAATGCTCAAAGTATGAATAATAATGCTATTGCTTAGAAATGTGGCCAATTTTTTTTGGCAAGATATGACAGAAATTAATTTTGTATCTAAAAATCACATAATGACAGAATAAAAGAATCTTCTACTATGAAAATAGAATTACCATACTCTTAACAAATGTAACAGTCATGCTTGAATGAGTTAGATGAAATTTTCCTGCTGTGACTAAAACACATTGCCTTATACAAATACATGGTTTCACAAAGATGGCATTTTATATCATTTTAAAAACCATCAAAATAACTTTTCAAAAATATTTCATTTTAAGACTTTGAAAATATCTAGGGTGCCTATGTGGCTCGGTTGGTTAAGCATTCAACTCTTGATTTCTGCTCAGGTCATGATTTCATGGTTTGTGAGATCAAACCCTGCATGTGGAATGTGGAGCCTGCTTGGGATTCTCTCTCTTCCTCTCTCTCTGCCCCTCTCCTGCTTGCGCGTGCTTTCCCTCTCTTACAAAATAAATCAATAAACTTCAAAAATTAAATCAAAATAAAATAAAATAAACACATAACAAACAGCACATGCCTGAGATCAGTGTGATATTGTTGGATTT
This sequence comes from Prionailurus bengalensis, assembly GCF_016509475.1. Taxonomy (NCBI): domain Eukaryota; kingdom Metazoa; phylum Chordata; class Mammalia; order Carnivora; family Felidae; genus Prionailurus; species Prionailurus bengalensis. The sequence goes on along the minus strand of NC_057343.1, from coordinate 146,550,549 downwards.
TTTTTAATGTTTATTTTATTTTTGAGAGAGAGAGACAGAGTGTGAGCAGGAGAGGAGCAGAGAGAGAGGGAAATATGGAATCCAAAGCAGGTTCCAGGCTCTGAGCTGTCAGCACAGAGCCTGATGTGGGGCTCGAACCCACGAACTGTGAGATCATGATCTGAGCCAAAGTTGGACACTTAACCGACTGAGCCACCAAGGTGCCCCAGATATTATTGGATGTTAAGTTAAGGAACTATGAAAAATCTTCTAGCCAGGGTTCAAAACTGTTTTAATTTATCATTTTAGTCTTTTACATATGTATAGAAGGAGCCTAATCACATCTTTATTGATAGGATCTTAAAAATTATCAGTTTGCAATGCTATGTTATAATGTCTAATTTATTCTAAACCCCTTGCGCAAAAACAGGGCAATAGATTTGTATGAGAACTTTAACGTGAACTCCTCAAAGGGGGTTCATTTAATCAGGCATTCTCTGAGAAGCCTACTGTAAGCAGCTTTCAATGTGGCTTTCCAAGTCTGCACTAGAAGATATAACCCATGTAAACATGTTAAATAATATTTTCATTGGTGAAATAACAGGTGTTCTAGATAATGGTCAGATGGAAATTGTATGCAGGCACCTTAAACTTTGCATGAACAAAGTATGAAAATTTGTCACATTCCCCCTCAATGTGAGACCCTAGATCTGGTCCAGTGTTCCACCACTTGAAGAAGGACATTTTTGTCTGTTCAAACTAGGCGGCTTTTTTTCCCTTTCAAGAATACTGTTTCATCTGCCTTGAAATCAATATTTATCCAAAGTGTTTGGCATGAGTGCCTAGAAAGACAAAGACCTCCTCAAGCCAATTACATAACTGCTTGCTAATAAATGTTAAATTATGGTAGAATTCTGCCTGAGACTTGCTTTCACTATTCCTAACACCTGGTAACTAGGGTGAGGGAAAGAGCTATCCAGTTCCCAATTACCTATAACTGTTGGAAGTGACCAGTAATCACCAAAAATCTGACATTGTCATTGGCTAACCTGACTTACATGAATTCCCAAAAATGTAGTAGACACACAAGTAGGGATAGCCAGAAAAAGACTGTATCCCTCTCCCAAATAACCTGAAGCTGAATAATTTCTGAGGCCTGACTATCCTCAGAAAAAGTGACATAAAATGAAAGGTGTAGATATAATGACTGAACTAGTCTAAATTTCCCATTACAGAGGTGAGAACTTCAACCCACGGATAAAAGACCAGAATCACACAGGAAACAAATGGGGCCATACACACTCCTTCAGCACAAAGGCAAGCCAATCAGCAAAGAAAGGTCAGCCTCATTCTGTGCCAAGTGTAGGACATTTCCTACATTTCCCATACTCCCTGGGTGACTGGAGGGTAGTTGAAAGACTTCCACTCAAAAACAATAAAAGAGACGTTTGTCATCTGTCACCTCATGTTGTCACCTGGCCTAGGGAAGTGGCATGTTCTCAGTAGGAACTTCATAGGATTTAATTTATCTCAAGTTTTCCTAGACCTGGCCTAGACCTGGGCCAGTTTCTGAGCAGAGGGAAAGAGTTAAAGGTAAATGCCAAAGGACAACAAGAAGGAGAAAGATATTAAAAGATGTTCCTTTTGGTGGCAGCCTTCCCTGCATCACTACATTACCCTAGGGCCAGCACTAACCCCCAATGAGGAAACCCCCAATGAGTGGCGGGTTAGCTCTTGTCTTGGAAACAACAGAAGCATAATACTTCTCTGAACATTCATGCTCTTTAATATGTTTATCCCAAATCCTTACAATGAAGAGAGGCTTCTTCCTTTCCATTTGCTTGACCAGATGAACTCACAGTCGTCCGGGGTTTGCATCACACAATGTCTCCAATGAATCAGAGGTAGATGAAAGTAAAACACATCCTGTATCTCCTGCCAACTTAGAAAACAGGCCCAGATTGGGGCCAGATGTATAAATCATGCCAAATCATATTTTACCCTTCCAGAGCTCCACTCCCCTGAGACACTTAGAAACAGGAGCAGGTAGATGCTGACTGCTAAAAATAAAAATAAATTCCCTGAGATGCAAGCAAGTGTTTTAGACTCAAGAAAAAAACCTGAATTGTCTAGTGCTGGGCATTAGATTTGCCTTTGGCAAAGCATTTAGGATGATTTGGAAAAAGTCAAAAAACTTGTGAGACATCAAAAACTGTGAACAATGCTTTAATGATTTAAGTGTAAATGAGTCTTCGACACATCTGGATTAAATTTCCCATACAAGGCACATGCTAAAACACTGAGGAAAAATGTTTCTGACAAGCCAAATGTTCCAAATGAGTCCAAACTATGTGATAGATCATCTGTGAAGACCAATGGTGTACCATCCTACAGGATATGAGCTGCCTACAGGTGGATGCATCTCAGGCCCTTACCCAATAAATGGTGGTGGGAAAAATGGATATCTATATGGAAAAGAATGAAACCTGGACCTTTACCTCACACCATACACAAATACACAAAAATCGAGTCAAATGGATTAGAAATTCAAACATAAGACCTAAAACTAAATACTAAGTGCTATATAGAGAAAGCCCTAAAGACTCCACCAAAAAACTACTAGGATTGATAAATGAATTCAGTAAGGCAGCAGGATACAAAATCAATATTCAGAAATCTGTTGTAATTCTATATACTACTAATGAAGCAATGGAAAGAGAAATTAAGAAAACAATCCCATTTACAACTGCACCAAAAATAATAAAATACCTACTAATAAACTTAACCAGAGGTGAAAGACTTTGTACTCTAAACACTATAAATAACATTGATGAAAGAAATTAAGGATGTCACAAAGAAATGGAAAGATATTCCATGCTCATGGATTGGAAGAACAAATATTATTAAAATGTCTACACTATCCAAAGCAATCTACATATTCAATGCAACAAAATACCAACAGCATTTTTCACAAAACTAGAATAAAAATTCTAAAATTTGTATGGAACCACAAAAGACTCTGAATAGCCAAAGTAATCTTGAAAAAGAAAAAAAACAAAACTGGAGGCATCACAATTCCAGATTAATTCAAGTTATATTACAAGGCTATAGTAATCAAAACAGCACGGAAACTTGCACAAAAATAGCCATATAGATCAATGGAACATAATAGAAGGCCCAGAAATAAACCCACAATTATATGGTCAATTAATCTTCAACAAAGGAGACAAGAATATGCAATGGGAAAGAGGCAGGTCTCTTCAATAAACGGTGCTGAGAAAATTGGACAGCTACATGCAAAAAATGAAACTGGATCACTATCTTACACCAAACACAAAAACAAACTCAAAATGAATTAAGGACCTAAATATGAGACCTGAAACCATAAAAGTTTTGTAAGAGAGCACAGGCAGTAATTTCTCTGACATCGGCCATAACATCTTTCTAGATATGTCTCCTGAGGAAAGGGAACCAAAAGCAAAAATAAACTACTGGGACTGCATCAAAATAAAAAGCTCTGCACAGCAAAGGAAACAAGCAACAAAACCAAAAGACAACCTACTGAATGGGAGAATAGATTTGCAAATGATATATACAATAAAGGTTTAGAATCCAAAATATACTAAAAAAAGTGATATGACTCAAGACCAAAAAACAAATAACCCAATTTAAAAAATGAGCAAAATACATGAAATGACATTTCTCCAAAAAAGACATACACATGGCCAACAGACACACAAAAAGATGCTCAACATCACTCATCATCGGGGAAATGCAAACCAAAACCACAATGAAAGACTGTCTCATACCTATCAGAATGACTGAAATAAAAAAACACAAGAAACAACAAGTGTTGGTGGGGATATGGAGAAATAGGAATTCTTGTGCACTGCTGGTGGGAATGCAAACTGGTACAGCCACTGTGGAAGACAGTATGGAGGTTCCTCAAAAAATTAAAAATAGAACTACCCTATGAACCAGTAATCACACTACTTGGTATTTACCCAAAGAATACAAAAACACTACTTCAAAAGGATATATGCACCCTTATGCTTATCACAACATTGTTTACAATAGCTAAATTATGGAAGCAACCCATTGATAGATAAATAGATAAAGATGTGATACACACACACACACACACACACACACACACATTCACACACACTGGGATATTATTCAGCCATAAAAAAGAATGGAATCTTGACATTTGCAACAACATGTATGGATCCAAGAATATAATGCTGAAAGAAATAAGCCAGTCAGAGAAAAACGAATATCATATGATTTCACTCATATGTGGAATTTAAGAAACAAATGAACAAAGGAAAAAAGAGATAAACCAAATAAATAGATTCTTAACTATAGAGAACAGACTGATGGTTGCCAAAGGGGAGGTGGGAGTAGTGGATAGGGGAAACAGGTGGAGGGGATTACAAATACACTTATCTTGAAGAAAACTGAGCAATATAAGGAACTTTTGAATGACTATATAGTACACCCGAAACAAATATAATGCTGTATGTTAATGACAATGGAATTAAAATTTTAAAAATGGGTTAAAAATTTAAACATAAGACATAAAACCATAAAACTCTTAGAAAAAAGCATAGGGAAAAAGCTGATCAACATCAGTTTTGGTGATGATTTTCTGGATTTCAGATGAAAAGCACAAGAAACAAAAGCAAAAATAAACAATTGGAATTACATCAAACTAAAAAGCTTCTGCATAGCAAAAGAAACAATCAATAAAATGAAAAGGCAACCTATGCAATGGAAGAAAGTATTTACAAACCATATACCCATCAAGCGATTAGTATACAAAATATATAAAGAACTCATATAACTCAACAGCAAACATAAACAAAAAACAACAATAGCAACAACAAATACCCAGAGTAAAAAGTGGGCAAAAAACCCAAATAGATATTTTTCCAAATAAGATATACAAATGGCCAAGAGGTATATGACAAAGTGCTCAACATCACTAATCATCAGGTAAATGCAAATCAAAACCATAATGAAATATCTCCTCACACTTAGTAGGATGATTATTATTAAAAAGTCAAAATATAACAAGTTTTGGCAAAGATGTGGTGGTGAAAAGGGAACACTTTTACACTTTAGTAGGAATGTATTTTGGCATAGGCTTCATGGAAAGCAGTAAGGAGGTTCCTCAAAAAATTAAAAATAGAACTACCATATAATCTAGCAATTCCATTTCTGGGTATAAATCCAAAGGAAATAAAATCACTACTTCAAAGAGCTATCTGCACTCCCAGGACACAGGAATTGTTCACAATAGATAAGATATGAAAACAACCTAAGTGTCTGTCAACAGATGAATGAATAAATAAAATGTAACACACACACACACACACACACACACACAGAGTGGAATATTATTAAACCTTAAAAAAGAAAGAAATGGTGTCATTTGCAACAACATGGTTGAACTGAGGACATTATGCTAAGTGAAATAAACCAGAGAGAGAAAGACACCACTTATAAGTTGAACAGAACTTTTTACAGAAGCAGAGAGAATGGTAATTATTCTAGGCTGGGGGGTGGAGAAACAGGGAAATGTTGGTTAAAGGGTACAAAGGCTCAGGTATGAGTACATGTGGAGACCTACTGTACAGCATGATGACTGTAGTTAATGGTAATGTAATGTATACTTGAAATTTGCTAAAAGAATAAATCTTAAGTATCTTGCCACACACACTTTGTGGTAATCATTTCACAGTATATAAAATTAACACATTCTACTTTAAATATATACTTTTTATTTGTCAATGATACCTGAATAAAGTTGAAAAAAAATAGGGGTCCAATAGGGCAAAACATGAAATAAAAAGTAAGGAAAGGAAAGAAAAGGAAATAGACCAAAAACCCCACCAAAAAAACTCCCCCAAAATATGAGCTATGAACCACAGACTTGTGAATCTTCCCTTTGGTTCAGTGGGTCTTGCCATGGTCTCCTTGGCAAGGGAACACTCAACATTTTGAAAACTGATCAGTCTAGGTTCAGCCTGGAACGGAAGCTAAGACTGCCTTATTGAAAAAAATACAGAAACAGCCCAAGGGCTGCCATATAAGCTTAAAATCCATAATTTTGTGACATAATTTGTGCACATAAGAGAAAGTATGCCAGAAGTATGAGTCTCAAAGACCAAGAGAGAACAAAATTATTCTGGGTAAAAAACAATTAAATTTTGGGGCTTTTTAAAAATGTTTTATTTATTTTTGAGAAAGAGAGAGAGAGAGAGCAAGCAATGGAGGGGCAGAGACAGAGAGAGACACAGAATCCAAAGCAGCTCCAGGCTCTGAGCTGTCAGCACAGAGCCCAACATGGGGCTGGAACTCATAGTCCATGGGATCATGACCTCAGCCGAAGCGGGACACTTAACCAAGCAAGCCACCCAGGTGCCCCATTAAATTTTAAGTTTGTAAAAATCCACAATAATTCACAGTAGACTAAGACAGTCAACTTTAAAATAAAGAAACCAAGGTCTCTTTTAAAGTAGCAATAAGGCTGACACATTCCGAACCTGGCTGAGTGACTAAATCCATTAATCTAAATCTAAATCTGAGTCAGGGCAGGAAATGTGGTATCATGAGGTCTACAGACTATTGAAGAGCGAGAACAGCTGCAGAACTGCCCGCCTGTTCTCCAGATTGAGGTCCATAACACTCTTCAAACCACATATAAAAGCTGTGAAAACAAGAAAATGCATTAAGAAAAAAAGTCAGCAATCATTATATATTAAATGGGTTTAGTGTATCATCTTTGGATTCAGCCTGACTTCTATTTCTACATCTTCTAGAAAAGGTAACAGTAACTATCACTAATCCCAAACAGCCTGCCCTAAGAATTTCTATGTTAGTTTGTGCACAAAAAGGAAGGAAAAAAGACAGGGAAGGAGGGAGGGAGGGATAGGAGGGAGGGAGGGAGGGCGAGTATCACACCAGATTTGGAGCATTTGAAGAATTACAAATGATTGGACTGGCTATACAGGGCTTTATCATTAGACTGTGTACTTGAAAATCAGAAGATGAAAAACGTAGAGGAAAGCTGAGTAAAGACATAAAAGGCAACTAAGAATGGTTTATTTTAGGATATAATCATTCTTATGGAATGAACTGGAAGGCAGGGGGGGTTAGATGGAAGAAAGGGTGAAGAAATCCCAGCTAATTGATTTTGATATTTAAAAAAAAATTTTTACAGTTTCACCACTAAATGTCAAAGAAATTTTAAACTGCCCACACTATTCCCAAACTATTTTATTCATGTTTCATCATTTGGTGAATTTAATCAGTTCCATAAAGGAAGCAGAAATGATGGTGAAATGAAAATATAAACTTCAAGAGCTTGGGAATCATCATTGAGGAGCCCTGCTTCTTCCCAGTAAGCCTGATCAGCTGTGGGCTTGGATAGAACGAGAATCTCTTCTGAACTTACATAACCTTAAGTTAGAAGATGAGAAGTGGCTAATAGGAGACAGATCGAAAAGGATGAGCTCTCAGTAATTACTCAGCCACAGTTTTTATAGAAAGTAGCAAGAAAGGTTTCATGTATTTCACACTTTTCCCTACAATAGGTTTTACCAAATTTTAGTAAAGACACATGGAAAGATTTCTTTCTGGGCATTAACTTAAATCTCATTTTCAATTCTTATTTTTAGACGTCAAGTCCTGCGGTTGGCATTACAGAAGTGTTTCTGGAGGGTGGCCATGTTGCTGATGATTTTTAATGGATGCCAAAGAAGAAAAAACATTCCAACTTGGAAGGAATAATTTAGGCCAGAGAAGAAAGCACAGGCAGTCTAAACACAAACCATCTATGTTAAACAAATGCAGCCATCCTGAAACAATAGTTTGTACTTCAGACAAAAGAAAAAAATATATATATATAGTGATACTCTCATGGGTTAAAGAGAATCATATAAGAAATATTATAGAAATGATCCTTTTTGGTACTAGGAAAAATTAGAACATTTGCCTCAAATATTGTGCTGTGGTTAGAGACCCATTCCTAGCCCCAAGGCCCTTTTCTCTTGCCAAACTAAAGTGGATAGACACATGAGCAGGAGGAGGAGGGGGACAAGCCCTTGGACACTTAGGTATGTGGGAAAAAATTGGATTAAATAATGGGAATATCACACAAGGAATTCCAAAGACCTGGGGTCTAGTTCAAAATCTGCTATTTACTAAATACGAAGCATAAATAGGTATCTTATCTGAGCCTCCATTTCTCATTAATAGAAATGGGATGATAATTCCTTCTCTTTCAAAGTCCTTGGGAAGATCAAACGCTATATCAGGTGCAAGGTTATAATAAATTTGGGGACTAATCATAAGTCCTTGTAAACTGAAATTCCTAAGAAGAAAACATGTTTTTCTGGCTTAAAGAAGCAAGATGGAGCTTTAACTTTTCAACAAACTGTAGCAGAACAAGTAGGAGAGGTATCATAGAGTACCAACTAATGTTTAAGAAATGCAAGATAGGGGCATGTGATGGCTCCATCAGTTGAGCGTCTAACTCTTGATTTCGGCTCAGGTCATGATTCCAGGGTTGTGGGATCAAGTCCCTCCACACTAAGCATGGAGACTGCTTAAGATTCATTCTCTCTCTCTCTCTCTCTCTCTCTCTCTCTCTCTCCCCCACTCATGTGCGCTCTCTTTCTCTCCCTTTCTCTCTCTCAAATAAAAAAAAGTAAGTAAAAAAAAAAGAAAAAGAAAGAAAAAAGACAAAAAAGAAATGCAAGATAGTAAAAATGAAACTTTAATTTGATTTTTGGACAGTTCTTTAAAGTTGCTTTCATGCCCAAGGCACTGACAGGTAGTCAATTCAGCATTTAGGCATGCCCACAGTCACTTCTGGTCTCATATAGCATCACTCAATGCCATGTCACAGACTCCCAGTCAACCTGAGTCTTTCTCAGACTCCAACCTTCTCAGTGTCACTTGGACAAAGCTCTCAAAAAAAATGTCAGCTTATCTGACTCCAGTAGGGTGTTAAGTTCCTCATGTCAGAGCTCTACAAGTAAGACACTATTCTTAGCAGGGCTTACTTGAGAAATATTTAGCAGTGGTTGTTAGCTATTCTAGGAATGACACTGAATTTGGATGGGATCAGGTTGGCGTCTCCACTAGAAGAATGTCTATTCTGGAAAGGAATGGAGCATAGGGATTGTAATTTCAATTAGAATATTTTAAACCATCTTGTGGGTAAACAGAAGTTCTTGCAGCCCAATTCCTCAACATAATTCACCCATGGCTCTGAATTTTCTCATGAAAGGTGAGGGGTACTTCTAGTCAGTATTATCATCTTAACCATCATGGTAATTGGTTACATTCATATCTTCCATTGATAAAGACAGAAACTAGATGCAAGGAGAGTCAGTAGACTCCTTCTCAAAACACATCCAGGGTATCTCCCTGAATAGTTCACCATAATTTTTGGCACCCAATACTGGCATCATTGCATGGTCTAAGCTGGTGTTTCAGGTAGAAAAACTCAATCAGGAAACCAGAATGAGGCACTGGAGAAGGCAAAAAACAAACTTAGGCTAGTTGATATCTGAGGGCTGAATAACATGTGAACAAATGTTGCTTACCTGACAAATTTTCATAGAGTGGGCTCTGGACATGAAAAACTGTATCACAGTCCATTTCTAGGCTTTTGTGTGTTCACAGTATATATCCAACCTTTTGTATTCCCTCTGTTCAAGAAGGCTTATCTACAAAAGTTCTTCCTAAATGCACTTCCAGGGGCACCTGGTGGCTCAGTTAGTAGAGCATCTGACTTCAGCTAAGGTTATGATCTTGCCTTTTGGGTTCAAGCCCTGCATCAGGCTCTGTGCTGACAGCTCAGAGCCTGGAGACTGCTTTAGATTCTGTGTTTCTCTCTCTCTCTGCCCCTCTCCTACTCGTACTTTGTCTCTGTTTCTCAAAAAATAAAACGTTTAAAAAAATTAAACAAATAAGTACATAAATGTACTTCCAATCACTGGGTCATTTAATCTAGATGAATATAGGAGCTAGTATCTATAAAGCACTTAGAAAAATCCCTGGCACATAGTATTATCTATATAAATGTTTGTTAAATTAAAAATTTAAGCGTTTAGTACATCCATTTTTAAACAAGTCAACAAAAATTATAAACTCCTTGGAAATTAAAAAAAAATTCCTTACAGTTCTATCAGAATTTTGGGAACATACCAGACATGTAATAAACTGTCTCCTTTCTAATATTTATCATCTGTCAGGTTATCCAATAGTAATTGAACACTTTTAGAGACCTATTGTTCAGTATCTTGTATGTGAACATGCAGAGAAACCAATTTGTAAAGAAACCACTGCAGTTTCTTTACTCTTGCAGATGCTCATTATGCATCCTGCATGTCACTTGGCAGGCCTCAAACCTGCATCTAATTCATTTCAGAAGCTGTGTAGCAGCACACCGTCATTGGCAGCCTTGATGCAGTCCTTTATGCCATCAGATTTGAGAGGATGAAGGGGTCAGAAGACAAGGTTCTAGGGGCGCCTGGGTGGCGCAGTCGGTTAAGCATCCGACTTCAGCCAGGTCACGATCTCGCGGTCCGTGAGTTCGAGCCCCGCGTCAGGCTCTGGGCTGATGGCTCGGAACCTGGAGCCTGTTTCCGAGTCTGTGTCTCCCTCTCTCTCTGCCCCTCCCCCGTTCATGCTCTGTCTCTCTCTGTCCCAAAAATAAATAAACGTTGAAAAAAAAATTAAAAAAAAAAAAAAAAAAAGAAGACAAGGTTCTTGACTTACCCCCAAAAGAAGTCACATGGTGTGTGATCTAGAAGGTCAGGAGGCCACTGTTTCTGAGATGTGTACGGGGAAAGCTCTATATGTGGGACCACATGGTGGATTCCTTGATCCCGGATAGTGTTACCTATCATATGAGCTACAATAGCCCTCCTCTTGAAGGAACTTTACTCTGAGTCTTAAATGCTGTTACTTTTCTCCTTCTTCACATACTTACCCTATTTAAGGTACCCTATTCCTCCTGGGTGGTGGGGGGGAAATATATATATATATATATATATATATATATATATAAAATATATATATATTTATAATATAATATAATATATAATATATTATATAATATATATAATATAAATATATAAATATATATATATATATACACACACACACTAGATTGAGGCAGATAATGAGTTCTTTATGCCCCTATTTTCACCTTTAATTCTTCCATTTACTTGTTTCTTTGAAACATTTCTTACTTTCCCCATTTGAATTGCTTCCTTCTGAAACTTCTATTTGCTCTTCTTGGGAATCAAGGTTCAGGTTAAAAGAGTCATTTTCCCAGTACATATAGTTTGCAATTCATCAGTGTCCACATAAGGAACAGCTTTGTTGTCCAATTAATTCATCAAATCTTATCCTGCCTTCCCTCTTCTTCAGATAAACTACATTTTCCAAAAATTATTTCCCAAGCTTCAGACTTTGTTGTCTCCCTGTGCTCACTGACACTAAAAGGCTTTCCTAATGTGACTCTTTACCCAGTATCAGTTATGTGCTATTGACTTCTTTCACCAAATATTTCCAAAGATGTTCAATAAGCCTGCACCTCAGAACCTCTTTAATGACTGAGACATCTCTCTACAATGGAGTGGACATCTAGGTATTCTCAGACCTCAATTCTCATGGTCTGTTTCCACCCATGGATCAGAAAGTCCATACAACTTAATATATCTGTAACTCACTTAATAGGTGATAGTTCATCAAATCCCAAAAAGAATGCTGCACTAAAATCTAATCAAATAATCTATCATTACTCTCTTTAGTCCTGTAACATATCTTCTGTACCAAGGACGGTTCTCAGCATGTCCAAATAAGTTGTTCACTTAGAAACACAACTATGTGCAAAACTGTTACTCATTCCTTTAGTGGCAAGCCCAAGGAATTCCAGAGATGAGAGAGGGGTTACCACATGAATTCCCTTCAGAAAAACTGACTTCCTTTATTTCATTGCCCTCAAGGAATCTCCTTTACTCCTCATTCCATGCAATCAAGAGATCTCAGAGGAAACACATTTTTTAGGCAAGGAAAGAAATGCAAAGACCTCAAAACAAAAAGACCTCAGAAGTGTTTTTCTGGAGTTGATATTTTCCAAGCTGGTGCTGACTTTCCTTCAGTCACTGAAAGACAAGGATATTTGAGCTTTGCTTTTCATTAATCTAAATATGACCAGCACCTTCATAGTACCCCTCACATATATATAGCTACCTTCACCCTTCAACAAAAATAAACCCATTCCTACCACCAGCAGCTACCTACTCTTCCACTAACATTGTCATCATGTTCCCTTTCACAGCCCTCTGCTCTCCGGGTGAAAGGGTGTGGGCAAGAAATAGGAAGACTTTCATCACTCTAACACCAGTATTACAGATTCCACATTATAACTGAATAGCTGTTAGATTCATGGATTAGCAAAATTCTCAAGGTAACTGGAGATTAGATGCTTAATAAATGTTACTTACTATTCCACCAGACTCTAGGCAAGGCCTGTATCTACATTTTCTCATTAATGTGTCTCAGCATCTACCAGAGTATTTGATGTATAATAAGTGCTTAATATCTATTTGTTGAATAAATGAACAAATAAATGAGTAAATGAATGAATGAGTAAATGAGAGATCACTTATTACAAATAAGTATTTTAAGGATGACAAATGCTATGTCACATTAATAAGAGACATTTCATATTTACTTTGTCTTATAGCATTTGCAGTCTTAAATAGTATAAAACTAATTTAAATGACTTGTTCAGTTTCTCATACTTCTAACACCAACTTTTTAGTGCTCTTAAGCTCAAAAAAATGTTGTATCTGGGAAATCAGCTCCAGCAACAAATTATTAAATATAATAATAGGGCCATGTGAATCTATATGAGCTTATAAGCACAGATACTGAAATCAAAAATGTGTGTGATGTTAATAAAATATATGAATATTAATAAAATATGAGTATAATTTATGATATGAACTATAATTTAGATGCTATTTTCCTACTCAGGCATTTGATAATCCCTGACTGCATAATCAATATCACCTTGACATTAATAAGAGAATGCCAAGCTGATGACAATTTTGATGGTTGATCAATGTTTGCTGATGAAAATTTTGCTAGTTGTTGAATATTGATAATTTCTTTCAAATTAGCTATAAAAGCAAGATGTCCTATGGGAAAAATACAAATTATGGGGAGACTAAAAAAACAAATAAGATGTTTTTATATCAGCAAGTGAAACAGTTATATCTATTTCAAAATTGCAGGGTTAGGTTCTATATCCACTAAAGAAAAAAGTAGAGAATTTCACCAATTATCCAGGTATTTCAAAGGAGGAACTGTGTTTTGCTTAGTCTACTAAATATCTCATTTTAACTGAGGGCCGGTTTTGTTTCACATGATCTCAGAAATAGCCCCAGCTTTCTCCCAAAAAGCCGGTAGTTAGGTGTCATGGGCAATCTTTATGACACGGGAAAACTTAGTTTTAGCATGATTCACTGGTCTCCTATGCGTTGCATTTATTACAAATGGGTTGTATTTTATTATATTACTAATTAGAAATTAAAAAGCACATATAATGAATATGTTGATCTAGAGACAGGAAGGAAATAGCACTGCTTATTTACCCAAATATTACATAAGTATCATTTCCTTGACTCTAAATACAAATGAGTCTGCCTTATTCTAGTCTTTGTTAATTGTCATGTGGACTTTAAGAAATCCACCATCCACACGATGGAGATAAGGTCTGCTTCATCCTGCTCTGAATCAAGTACTAGCTGATGGAAAAGCAATGCATCATTAACTTAGTTTTCTGTGAGTAAGGAAGAAACAGATTGTGTGTGTTAATCCATCTATTTAAAAGGGAAATATTCTGAAATTTTTTAAAACAAGGCTTGGATCCCAAAAACAAATAAATGCAAATTTGGGGGAATCATTTATAGGAAAAGACTGGGTGTGTCTACATTTTCTGTACTGATGACAACCACTTAAATGATTTAATTGGCAAAACTTGTTAGTAGGACAAAACTGGAAACAAATTTACTTATTCTGACAAGTTTTCTATTAGAAATATCAGGAAATAACTGATGTCTCTTGGAAAGGACTAAAGACACACGCCCTCTTTGGCAATCAATTGTGTCGCCTTTTGTTTGATTTTCCCTGGTTTCCCCATGGCAAACAAAATTTGCTTAAAGACACCTCTCCCTAATCTGTCCCGTAATCTCCATGGGAATCAGAGCTCCTTATTTGGTGATGGGTCTGGTTTCCCACAGCAAATGCGAATGACATCCTGAGACCTATTAGGCCTGTTCCTCCAGGGCAATGGGCACTTGAGTATAGGAACCATAGAAACAAAAAAGGTCTTCTATTCCCGAAAGCAAATACAGAAAACCAGAAGAAAGGAGAAACCCTTAGTTCTGTGGTTGTAGAGGTTTGTTGCAATAATATCTGCCTTGTAAAGAGCATATAATGGAGGACACAATCTTTTTGTCTCAATGGCCATCTCACAAGGCCTACACTGTAAGGTCCCAAAGAAACTGTGAGTATGAGAACACAGGGCAGAAGCCTAATTCAGTTTCAGTTTTGACATTCAAACAAAGAAATGGGGCTGTCTGGGAGAACTCTCCTGACTACAAAGGAATCATCTGGGACTAATTATGACATCCAACCTTATTTAAAACCATCATTTCACTTTGATTTTGAATTCCTCTAATGTAGTTAGTTAAGGTTTCCCCTATCCCTACCATAATCATATACATATATTTCATAATCATATATATTTCATAATCACATATATGTTATCTCTATCTATCTATATCTCCAAAGCATTTGTAGACCTGTTTCAAGATTCCTGCTATGAGTGGCAGAGAGTTGCAAAATTCTCCGTGATTCTTTAAAACTGTAAGTCATTTTCTAAGTCTTGTTCAACAGATAACAATAATAGTTCCAGAACAAATGAATGGGTTACATCATTGGAGCATCACATCTGGACACCACGAGTGCGATGCACTCTTATCCTGGCAAGCATGTGAGTTCTTTGCATTCAGGAAATATTGCAGATTCAGATTAAGTGAGGCCCTGCCACCCCCCCCCCCCCGCCCCCTGTCTACTGAAAACCTGTGCGGAAGCCAAGAGTCACTCCATAAAGAGCATGTTTATCATCTCCTCTCCCAAAGGGTCAGGGACTGAACCAGGTAAAATAAAAAACCTTCTTCTTGCAGGCTACTAGCTAGAAGTAAATGGTTCTGTGGTTGCATTCTTCCCATTCAGCTATATTTCAAATCTTCCATTCTTTAGAGAATAGCTTTTTTTTTTTTCTTTCTTTCCAACGTTTATTTTTTTGGGACAGAGAGAGACAGAGCATGAACGGGGGAGGGGCAGAGAGAGAGGGAGACACAGAATCGGAAACAGGCTCCAGGCTCTGAGCCATCAGCCCAGATCCTGACGCGGGGCTCGAACTCACGGACCGCGAGATCGTGACCTGGCTGAAGTCGGACGCTTAACCGACTGCGCCACCCAGGCGCCCCTAGAGAATAGCTTTAAAAGGCTTCAGAATTATCTGAAAACTGTCTACTTCTTTTTTCAGTTATTAACTGAAAACTGAATTTGGAAAGGAGTTAACATGAATTTCGGTGGATGTTCATCTATTAAATCATAAGGTAGGACAAGACGCCTTACCAAAGGAGTAGAAAGCTCCCACATATGAGCTGTAGTCAACATGTTGAGAAAATCGAATGACCTTTAGATTTGTGAATAAGTCTTTTGATTCTACCCTTCTTTTCTGCTGGCCGTTTCTCCACCCCAGACTCTGGCTGAGCAAGCAGGGGAGAGAAGAACAACTGGACTACTTGTGGATCTCTGGCAGGTTTAGTGAAGAACAAGGTTCAACTTAACTTCTAAAATAACTTTTTCAAATATTATTTGGTACAAACTCAGTCTGTTCCCCATTACCACAGATACCAGGAATTAACTGTAATTTTGCTTCTATGTGATTCCCCGTAGGGACAAAACCACACTTTTAATGCCAACACATGCACATTCTAACATTACAGTAAACGTTTTTCTGACGCATTTGCAGATTCACAAAAAAAAGAAAGATAAACTGAAACATTTGGCTGAGGCTTAGTTACTTCAGAGAGAATCACTAATATTTCAGAAAATGGTGCAATGTAGAAATTACTAAATCTATTCTTTAAAAACCCTCAGGTTAGAGTTTGAATTACTAGAAAAAGAAAGAAATGCAAATTGTTTATTGTTTTCACATGTACAGTAAATTCAGAAACTCATACTTCTTTACAGAACCATATGGGAGAGAGACTTTCTTTTCATCAGGAGTGGTTTTGCTTGTTGTGCCAAGAGCTAAAAAGATGTTTTTAATAGCCAAAGCTAGTTTGTTATACAATCTGTCTGGACCTTGCTTATAAGAGACATGAAGATCCCTTGGGTAGGAAATAGAGGGTGATGAGGGAGTTGTCAGAGATGACAGAAAAGTTGTACAAAAAAAAAAATCCAAAGGGAAGAATCTTTACCACAGAGTTGATAGAAAAATTGGTTTGCATATTTCATTGAGGAGCCGTGGGAGGTTACGGAAACTCCTTTTGTAAATGTGACCATTTACTCTAAGAGGGGGAATGTGGCAATGAGCTCAGTGTTGCAAACATGTCTCCCAAATTCCCAAGGTTGGGATCCCAAGTGAAGGATTCACCCAACAGCTTGAGAAGATCTCAGAGAACATGACTGCTTCTTTGAGCATGACTTTGAAGCATGGGTAGGTCAGAACCCTACCTCAGAGTCTAGGAAAAAAGCACTCTGAGGAATGAAAGTGATGCTAGGGGATCACACAGACATATTTGACTAGACCAGGGTTTTAAAAACAGACATGCTGTTAACTAACTGGACTTTAAATAAAAACTTATAACAAATGAAATGAAATGAAATGAAATGAAATAAAAATTGTTTAAAGACACATCAAAAACTAGCACCATATATGAAGAAGTTTTCATGGTCTATCATGAAACAAGAAAATTAAGGAAAGTATAGTACATTCTTCATAAAGCTAAATAAATTCATTGTAAAGGCTAATCCTTTTTTCTAAGATTATATCCTTTGAATAGTTTTCAAGTTAAAATATGATTTCCTATATCACACTGAACCACAGGAAACTGTCAATATTCAACCATTTTTGACCTATAAAAATAGCAATTTCCTATGTTTCAATCCAACATTAAATGATGATGAGTGAATATGGGAGCTTGTAATGACCTTATGTGGCAAAATATAGACCTGGTAACCATATGTCAACACCCAGATTTATTTTTGAAAAATTTCTAGTCCATAAAATCTATGTAACCATAAACTGCCACTAGAGAGTGTGTCAATCAGCAGCCTTTTAGATTTTGACTGTTATAAAACAAAACAAAACAAAAATAGAATAAAAAAAAGACAGACGCAGGTGCTGAATAGAACATTATAGGCACTAGAAGCTAGTTTTATACGAAGGAGAGGCTATAACTGCTGAATCTTGGGAGCACCAATAAATGCATATGAGGCAGGGTGCTGGGCTAAGAAAAGTGTTCTAATCCCTGCCCCAGCCTGATTAAGAAAGGAAATTGTGGATCATTAGCATTCATATTCCACAAAGGAAGGATACAGAAGTTGATCTTCTACTCAAAGACAAAGGTAAAAATCTATTGGTGACTTGCAGAAAAGGAGTTCCAGAAACTCAGGGTGGTGACTCCTGCCAGCTGTAGACATTAAGTAAAGAAATCCAATCCTCTGGTTCTAACAAAAGATGCTTGCCTGCCCAGTGTCCACAGAAGGGTATTTTTATTGGCCCTGCCAATTACTGTTTAAGCATATGTAACTGGACCACAGAGAACCAACTGGATTCTCTCTGGGAATTTGAATTTATGGAAAGTGAGCTAAAAGGTCATGAAGACTTGAGGCTGAGGCTGCTATTTCAGAATAGGCATGTCAAAGCTATGTGCAAGCAGAGAACTGAAAAGAGAAAAAGTGAAACAAATGGGCAGAAGTGATGCAATATCTTCTACCAAAGAGAAAGAGATGGAAACACCGCAAAGCAGAGGAAGCAGCTTCCTTGATTCCAGACCATATGCCAGTCCCAGGTTTAGTCATTCAAGACAGCCTGGCTAGGTCTTGGGATCCAGACCCTTGAGATCCATGAGATACCCCTGAAACTAAGGTACTTAAGGCAGGGTGGTAGTTTCTGAGTCTTATAAACAAAAGATTTCTCCTGCATTGTAAGGATTTAGTGGAAGAAGAAACTGAATTATAACCAGAACGGGCTGAGAGTAATAGCAGCCTGACTATATGTTCCTTCTTTTATCTCTCTTCTCCTCCATATATGCTTCATCCTCTGTTCTTTCTTTCCTTTTATGTGGTAGGTATGATCATTCAGACATGGATTTAACTCCTAATTTGAGAGCACTTCTAGCCATGATGACAAATTAGGAAGTTTTGGCTGCATAACAAACCACTCCAAGACATAGTGACTAAAACAACCATTTTCCAGCTCACAATTCCCCAGGTGGGCAATTAGGTAGACTTCATTCAGCTTGGCACTTCTTCAAGTTTCAGTTAGTCTCACTTAGACATCTATGGTCAGCTGCTGGGTCAGCTGGAGGCTGGTTAGTCTAGCATGGCCTCAGCTCAGATGGCTCACCTCTCTTCCAGGTGGCCTCTCATTCTCTAGCAGGCTCTGCCCCATAATTGTTTACATGGACACTGAACAGGATTCCAGCAGAACAAGTGGGTGCTTAGGCTCAGAATCAGCCCTGCATCACTTCTGCTGCTTTCTATTGGCCTAGGTAAATCATCAGGCCAGGCCAGATTCAAATGATGGGGAAATAAATATATTCCACTTTTTAAGGGAAGAGATATCACAAGGGATAGAGATGAAAACAGGGGAATAATAGTGGCAATTTGCAAACAATCTACTCCAGATAGCCTTCCCGGCCCAGGGTAGGGTCTATTAACAAAAGAGATGGGGAACAGCAGCTTAGTACATCTCTGCTCTAAGACCTAAGGAGAAGATCTATTTTCCATTTCCCTACTGGCTTCCTGCTGTCACATACTGAGTCACAGGACACAGAGGACCAAAATCAGGGCATAGACTCACAAGGCTGACCTGTGTACTGGGAGGTTGTGAGACTGGAGGCTAAAAGCTGGAAAAATAGACACAGCTGGTTTTAATAGTCTAAGAGAAGACTTCACTCAAAGAGCGTGGGGACCTAATGTACATGTTTATTATAGCTAATAATACTATATTATATACTTGAAAGTTCCTAAGTGTTTTTATTCTATTTGTTCTCACCACAAAAAAACAAATGGTACTTATGTGACGTGATGGAGGTGTTAGCTAACACTATGGTGATAATCATTCCGTAGTATGAAAGAGTACCAAATCAACACACTGTATACTTTAAACTCACAAAATGCTATATGTCAATTATATTTCAATAAAACTGAAATAAAAAAGAGAGTAAGTACAAAAAAAAGTATCTCTTTTGTGTACTATTTCTCTTAAAAGCCCTTGGCTATAAAGATGGAAGTTCATCTTCTTTAAGTACCTCTCCCATTCCTGCATAAACTCACAGTCCTTCTAGAGACATGATCACAAACTCTACTTATCCAGGATATCCAGTCTTGAGACCAGCAACACTGCTTTGAGAGATATAGAGCATGGAGCAGCTGAAAATGTCTCACCGTCATGTCTCCATATCTTCAGAGTCAAACAAACTACACAAGAAAACTTAGTCATTTCAATGGGTGGTGGATCCTAAATCATATCCCAAACACAAGTTTGTACTTGAATGACACAAACCTTTGAAGATTTTGTAATCTGCCAGACCCAACAACAGGAAACATTGGTGGGCATCAGGGATAAGCAATAAAGGTCAGATAATGTCCTGCACATAGATTATCATCTACCTGATATAATTTGATAGCTTCAAAATTCCTAAGATTGGCCTGCCACAACACTGACATTTCTCCCATTAGAGTAATTCTTTATAAGGCTAAGACAATATGCAAAAGACAAACACTACAAAAACATAAATATGTTCTAAATATATTTTAAAATGTAAGTCACTGCTTCATTAATTAACAATCATTTTTCCATTAGAGTTCAAATCCTAAGCAATAAAAAAAAATTAAAAAGGAAGCTTGATGAAAGAAGTTGATGGGACAAAGGGACCACTTAGTAGGGACCTCAAGTAGCCAGGGGTTTACATAAGGACACAGGGCACAGAAGAAGGGGTAGAAGGAAAAGACTTGCAATGAGGACGCACTTGCCATCCTTCATTAGTTTTCCTAGAGCCAATCTTACGGAGAATGATGGAGACTGGGGAGGGAAGGAAGCATTCATGGTGAGAGATTGAGAGAGAGAGAGAGAGAGGACTCTGCTTAGGCACTTCATTTTCTTTTGGGTCCAGTTTCACATCAGAGTTTCCTACTGACACTGTGACATAGTGCCACAAACTCAGTGGCTATAAGCAATACAAAGTTATTATCTGATGGTTCTGGAGGTCAGAAGTGCTAGAATCAAATGCATTTCTTCTGGAGGCTCTAGGGGAGAATTTGTTCCTTTGCATTTTCCTACTTCTAGAGTCCATCTACATTCTTGGTTTATAGTGCCTTTCTTGTATCACTCTAACTTCTACTTCTGTTGTCACATCCATCTCTTCCCCTCTCTTTCCTGTCTCCCTTTTCCTCTTAAAAGAACTTTTATGGTTACATTGGGTCCACCTGGGATAATCCCTCATCTTAAATCCCTTAATTACATCTGCAAAGCCCCTTTTGCCATGAAAGCTAACATACTCACAGGTTCTAGGAGTTAGAATTTGGACAGCCATGAGGGAGAGGCATTATTCTTCTTACCACAGGGTCTACATCAAACATACACACACCGAGTGTTTAGGGATTATGTACTCTTCCCCTAGAACTAAATATAATTAACAGTAACAAGGAGCAAAAGCGTCAGTTTTGTGATGTTGTGCATAAAGAGTCTGCTCAAAGTGTCAGTGGTGGAGAGGCATGTTGTATGGAGCCTGTGACAGGCCCCTATTAGTGAATCACAAAGAGGACCCTTAGAATTTTGCAGCAGAGCCATGCCATCCTATGAAGATAACTACTCTCCTTTTCAGAAACAGCTTTTGGCTTTTTTACTTTCTACTTGACCTTAGTACAGATTGAACATCTGACCATGGGCCACCAAGTTACTAAGTGGCCTGAGGTGCCTATCATGAAATAAATATCATCTGACTCACCAAGCCCACAAAGCTAGACATTCACAACAGCAGCAATCCATCATCAAATGAAAGTTGTATATGGAAGGCAGGCTCAACCAAGCCTTTGAGGCACAAGTCAGCTGCATGAGGAAGTAGCCTGGATGCCCATGCCCCCACTCTTACTAACTGTTGTCTCTCTCTGTCAACTCATACCTATGGTCTAATGGGCATTCCTCTCTGAGAAGCTGCTAAGGAAGAAAAAAACTCAAGCTTGGGTTACAGATGGTTATACTTAATATATGCAGGCAAAACCTGAAAGTGGGAGGCTATAACACTAACAACCCATGCCAAGTTAGCCTTGATGGACAGGGTAAAAGGAAATGCTCCCTCTGGACAAGACTTTTAGCAAGGTACCTGGCTGCTCATTTTGCCTGGAAGGAAAATATAGCTAAGCTAAACTGTTTCCCAGAATTAATTTCCCTGTATGTTTCTGGTTAAGGTGGGCCACATTAGGAAGACCTATTTGCATGATTTAGAAGGTTGAAGTGAAGCAGCAGCAGCAGCCCTATTGTTTTTAACCTTCAAATGGTGGAGTCAAGGTACGTTTGTAGCTCAAGCAAATTATCATTTACCTGCTGGCCCACCTTGGTGGCACACGGCAACACCCAGGCTGGCAGGTCCTCCAGCTTCTTGTGGATCTTTCTTCAACATCTTCAATCCCTGGGCCATTCATTCAGCTCTGGGCCATTTGTTTTGACAAAGGACACTACTTTATCAACGTTGGAGGCAGTGAAAACGGACACAGGTTCCATTTCATTCCTACAGTTCTAGCTCCTCTTCATGGATTCTAGCTTGTCCCTGCTCTCCACCACTTTATATCCATTTTCCCTTGCCAAGTGTCTGCTATGCAAGTTTTAGCATGCAAGTTGGCGACAACAAGCTCACACAGACTAGTTAGCCAGGGTCCACCATTGTGTATGAGGTCAAATCTCTGTAAAAATACACACACACACACACACACACACACACACACTCATTTATATAGGTCTCTTCCATGGCCCTGGAAGGGTTCTTGGCATTACATTCTAATAACTATGCTTTTTTTTTAAAGCTGTAAAAATAAGCTATTTTTCAAATGCAGTCAACTTTCCCTGTTTGCCTGTTACTGCTTGTCTTAGTTTGGATTTTCTGAGAAGTGGATCCTGAGACAAGGATTTAAACACAAGTAGCTTATTCTGGAGGTAATGCCAACATCATTAGGAAATATCACTATGGGAGCAAGGAAGTAAGGCAAGGAAGAGAAGGGAGTTAATCAAGTGAACATTATCAAGCACGATATCACAACGGGCAAAAGAGCTAAGTCCTGCTGTGGCGCTCTAGGAAATGGTGTAAAACACACCCTAGAATTATTCTAGTCAAGGGACAAATGAGCTGGGGTGTTTATTCACAATTCCTGAGAGTTAGTCCACAAGGGCTGCCCCTGGGAGAAATTAATTCTTCAGCACTTCCAGCCTGCCATGAACACAGGGAGAGTAGCCTCAGAGGGCAGTAACTAACAATGGAGAGATGGGTCAGGATGCAATACAGGAATATGGGTAGGACACTGAAAGCAACTGCTACATTTCCAAATTTCTAGTCCAGACCTCTTTATTTTGCCCCAGATTCATATACCAAACTGCCTGCTTGGACGGACCTCTATTGTAGGACCTTGCCTACAAGCATCTCCCATTTCAAACTCCTACCCTCTGCTCTTTCTCCCTGATTGCAGAAATTGGTATTACCATCCACTCAGCACCCCAAATAAGATACCTAACGTCATTTGTGACTTTCCAATTGGTTCCCAAGATTTATTGAACCAACTTCCTAAATACCTCTTCTTGTTCTTTCCTCTCACCCCATTGTCTTAGTTTAGGTTCTATTATTTTTCATCTGAATGATTCCAATTATCTCCTAAATGGTGTATGTGTCTCTATTCTACCCACACTTATATGCCACACAACCCTCTTGCTTCATATCTTCCAAAATCCCCTCAAGGGCCTCTCCATCGCCTCAAGACTGTAAGGCTTTAGTTGAGCACAATGACCTGTTCCCCCTCTTCATTTCCAGCTCCATCTCTCTTTCACTCCTTTAAATACATTCTATGTGCCTGCCCACAGAAATTTAGTCATAGTTCTCCACACATGATAAAGTCCAGTCTTTGCATATATGTTTCCTTCTGCCACATCTGTCCTTCCCACATTACCTTCCCAGTCAACTCCTACTCAGGTCAAACATTGCCATATTGTTCCAGACTTCCCAGAAAAACCAACATCTCTTAGGCTTACTCCTGCGGCACTAACAATTACATGGCAATAATCACATACCTGATGGGTTAATAATAAAGATATCTATGGAAATAGCATAAGTTCTTTACCTGAAGTGATAACAAAAAAAAAAGGCACCTAATGGACAAGCATAAAATTATTCATGATAATGCTCAACATTAGATATGAAACCAAAAACCCTTTTTAAGGAGGTCTCTTCAGTTAAGAGCTGTCTAACTGAGTCATTACCAGACTCAACTTTGGGAATCCACCATGATGGGTGAAATAAGGCATTTTTATATGAGGATCGATTTTATTATGATTATACAGATGAATGAGTACTGTATGGGCTGCCCTGCTACAGGTGTCATAGATCACTTTACTATTAACAAACATGATCTAACCTGAGTAACATTCCTGGCCTACAGTCCCTTAAGGTTGCTATGTTGCTATCTGACCTCTGCCACTCCAGGATCTTAGCATCCCCACTGAGACTAAGGAATCACAAATAGTAAGTATCTCTTACCTTCATCCACAGCCTGCAGAGGACAGCCACTAGAGCACTTTTCAAAAATGCTAGTGCTATGTTCCCAATGTATTTTTCAGCTCACTGCTATGACAACAGAAGTGTCCTCTGGGCCTTCACAGAAAATAGTTTTGGGGATGGAGAGAAGGACATGCATGATAAATCCATTCCCACATCCCAGTTCTCTAAATTGCTAAATTTATTTTCTTCCTCTATATTATACTGATGAATTTCTGGTCTATTTCACGTAGTGCATGTCACTGTTGAGTCCAGATTTTAATCAACCAGATGAGTAAAATGTTAGAATTACTCCCAGCTGCTCAAACCAGAATATTTAACCCAAAATTCGGTAAGAGAACCTATTTAACAAGTTCAACCCAAACTAAAATTATACACTTCCCTCTCTGAGCTAACACCTGCAGAATCCATTCCCCTCATGTATTCCTCCAACTCTTTCGTTGAATAAATTAGAAAAACCTTGCGATTTTTATTCTCCCATATTTGACTTTGCGATTCGTTCCTTGGGATATGCTAGAGTGTGACTCCTACTGCCTACAGACACTGAGGAAAACTGACATCCCCTGGCAAGGTAACTATCTTTGGTGAGGTCAGAATAGCTTCATTTCACATAATTGTTTCTGCTAGCAAGAAAAACTTAGTGGAATTTGGAATTCAATATCCTTAAAGATGTTTAAGTTCTCCCAAAGTTAGCATTCTTATTTCAATTTTCTTCTATTTTGTAATCAATGTGCTCATATTCATTAAGAGACCCAGCAAGGTGGCTGTGAATTCCACCCACAAGGCAGTTTACCAATGTGCAGAATCAGACCTGTGTGTCTGATCTGCAATATGTCAGTTCTTTGGTAAGAGGTAAGAGATCCTTGTAGATCAGTCACAGAAACTCTCTGGCTTTTTTTTTTAACTATGCCTTGAGCTGTGAATGTTTTGTTTGTTTGTTTATTAGTAGGCTCCACACACAGCATGGAGCCCAACACAGGGCTTGCACTCACAACCCTAAGATCAAGACCTGAGGAGAGATCAAAAGACAGACACTGAATCAACTGAGCCACCCAAGTGCCCTGAGCCGTGAATTTTAAATCTTAAGCTATTATTTTCTTTCTGTAAGCCCTCCAGTACAGTTAGAAAGAGACAGCTTGGGTGCCTGGGTGACTCAGTAGGTTAAGCATCTGACTTCAACTCAGGTCATGATCTTGCAGTTTGTGAGTTCAAGCCCCGCATGGGACTCTGTGCTGATGGTTCAGAGCCTGGAGCCTGCTTCCGATTCTGTGTCTCCTTTCTCTGTCCTTCCCCTGCTCATGCTCTTTCTCTCTCTCTCTATCTCTAAAAATTAAATAAACATTAAAAAATTTTTAAAAAGAAAAAAAAAATAAAAGAAAGAGCCACCTTACCTTACAGGGTATCGCCCTGTATGTATTATTATATCTAGGGTGACTATTTATCCCAGTTTGTCTAGCACCGTCCTGCTTATATCTGTTACACTGGAATTGCTAATGACATTTTCACTTTTATTTTTTTTTTTTTTTTTTTTTATTTTTTTTTTAAATTTTTTTTTTCAACATTTTTATTTATTTTTGGGACACAGAGAGACAGAGCATGAACGAGGGAGGGGCAGAGAGAGAGGGAGACACAGAATCGGAAACAGGCTCCAGGCTCCGAGCCATCAGCCCAGAGCCCGACGCGGGGCTCGAACTCACGGACCGCGAGATCGTGACCTGGCTGAAGTCGGACGCTTAACCGACTGCGCCACCCAGGCGCCCCGACATTTTCACTTTTAAAAGTGTCTCAGTTGAACCATAAGTTATGTTTACCCTTCAAGTACCTTTGGCCTACCACAGCAATCATTTCTACTATCAATGGACACTCAAAGCGACCACAATGAAAATTTCATTACAGAATGACATGATCTTTCCTTTTCCCACTCTCTAATGCTAACAGAGTCCCCAGTGGTTTTAGACTAAACAGATAAAATAATCAATCCTAGATTCCTATGTTCTTGAGGGTGTGTTCCCTATGATCAACTTTGGTATAAATAAGTACATGAATCAAGATTCTTAGTTATAGACCACAGAATTGACTGTAAACTCATTACCACAGCTGCCCAAAAGATGCAATTTCTCTGTGCATGACCTCTATCCCACATAGTTCCCATCAGCTTTCTAAGTTTTGCGCAGATCACGTATGGAACCCTATTTAGGGAAATGCAATTTACTCTTTACACATGATACCTCTTTAATATACAAGGCATGTTAGAGAAGCTTTGGTGAAAATCCAGAGCAAGTCAATCTTTAGTATCTGTCAAGAACTGGAAAAGACTACAGAGAAATCCATACGGAAAAAGGTGGTTGTAAGAAGAGTAGTGGTAACTGCAGAATTTCTATTAAAGAAGAGTTGGAGGAACACTATTTCATTGCAACACTATTTCATTGGAGTTTATGGGGTTTGCCTTGAAGCTGTTTGCATAGCAAGCACCCTGTTCTTAGCTCAGTTGTTTATTTCAGGTGGTACCTAGGAGGGTTAATGCAGGTCTGCACCAGACAAATGAGACAAGCCTGGCCACCACAGCCAGAAGGAAAACGTAAGAAACTCCAAGACTGTTACCCCTCCTTCACAAATTGAACTGGACTGCCTCTGAACAGCAAAGTAAAATGACAAGACAGCCTTTGAATAAAGCGTTCTGCCATATTGGCAATACTCTTCCCTAAACATCTCTGTAAAAGAGACTAATTTTTAAAACAAAATTGGGATATAATTTCTAAAAATACAAACTGTGACGGGGTGCCTGGGTGACTCAGTCAGTTGAACATCTGACTTCGGCTCAGGTCATGATCTCACAGCTCGTGGGTTTGAGCCCCGGTGGGACTCTGTGCTGACAGCTGGGAGCCTGGCGCCTGCTTCGGATTCTGTGTCTCCCTCTCTCTCTGTCCCTAACCCACTCGCATTCTGTCTCAAAAATAAATAAACAGTAAAAAAATTAAAAATACAAACTGTTACAAAATACTTAAAATTCAGAACTTCCAGATAACCTTTGTTTTTATTATTTCTGTACTTAGCACATCCAAACTGGCACAGACAAGGAGGACCAAATTTGTTTTCCCTGCTCTAAATGGCATCATTGGTTTTGGGTTTTGTTGCTGTTGCTGTTGTTGTTGTTGTTGTTGTTGTTGTTGTTGTTTGGGTTTTGGTGTGTTTTTTTTTTTTTCTTAATTTGAAATACCCCTTTGCTTTCAAAGTACATTTGGGGCAACAATCATATTTATTTCTGTGGGGTTCCTGGGATAACTTTTTCATTGCCTCAAGTAGGCCAGCGGACGCTCCAAAATGTATTTTTTGCATGTATTTCCTTTTTTTTAAAATCAAGCCATAAGGTAAAAATTTTATATCATAAGTCAAAGAGGACACAACAGAAATCACTCCTTTCATTGGCCATTGTGGACTTCGTGAGGAAGAGGGGTCTGTGCTGTTACACATAAATTTTGCAGATCTGCTGGCTTCTCAGTTCATAGCACTCGACTCCCTGGCTCCTCAGCAGCTCCTTCTCTTCTGCGGCATCTCGAGGTTTCAAGTGGGGGAAGTGGGCCGGAGAGGTGATAAAATCATAGTGCCGCTCCAGATATCGCAGGTAGATGAGCATGTGCAGAGCATAGGCTAGCACCAGCAGCAGGATCAGGGACATGGCCAGGCCAATCAGAATTGCTGGTGAGAAGGAAGAGGCACAATCTCGGGACTTGGCAAACTGCTTCCCCTTGATGGTAAAGCCTTGGATCTGTCAAGGAGAAAAAGCTGAAGTGACATAGTCTTTCTCTCCTAAGATCTACTTGTCAGTTGGGCTGAGGGTTCTGGGCTCCTAATTAATCAAATTTAAGGCACTGGAGCCATACTTCACTGAATGCTTTGAGCACATGATCCAACAAATGTGAGTGTGCTTATGGGCACAGCGAAACAATTTTTAATCAAAACTGACCCAGATACTCTGCGATGTATGTTTACCATAATTAAGAGGCTCAAGAAGTTCAAGGCTCTGAAATAAAACCTCTTGTCATCTGATCCTCATAAATACTCTAGTTCATCTAAAAATATAACTTAGTGGTGTCACTAAAATTTAAAGTGCACTCAAAATTTTATAAACATTAGTTATAATTTCACAAACAAAAATACGTCTCAGTTCCTCTGCCTCCGATTCTGTTGACAGGATGTGGACAGGAAGAATCTCTTAAGAGTTCCCAATGATATTATGATTCCCAATGAGGCAAAATATAGCTAATAGTAAAGGCTAACAGTTACTGAAGATTTTTTATGTATTAGATATTGCCCTAACTCATTTAAAAACCACAAAAGCCTATGAATAAGTTACTGTTTCATGGATGAAGAAACTAAGGCACAGAAAAGTTAAGTAACTTGCCCAGAGTCACTCGGCATTAAGTGGAGTGAAGTTATTTTTTATTTATTTTATTTATGTATTGATTCTTTTAAGTGCAATGAAGTTATAATTCGAACCCAGGAAGTTTGACTTCAGAGTCACTTCTCAGTTTACAATTCCACAGCTCCTGGTATGTTCTGTCTCTTCTTCCTCCAGACGCTACCTCCCCCTCTTTATCAGTTGTACTGTACAGACTTGGTATTGTTTTTGGAAGCGCTGTATACCAGCCCTTGTTTTACATCCTGCCCAGAGCATGGAAAGAAGAGCTTTCTCATATGTGCAGATGAAGTGGCTCAAATAGTTGGAACTACAAGAGGTTCAAATCGACAACTGGCTCTGTATCTAAATACTGTCGCAGTGAAAGAAACTGGGCTACAGACTACTCTAAATAAGACCAATCTTTCGTGGAAGGCAGCTCCCACACTTAGCTGGCTTTTGAAAAAGAATCCTACATAGCATCACCTCGGTCACCTAGTTGGTTTTAAAGGGATACATCAAAAAACTGAATTATCCATGAAGGCTGTAAGTGACAACTCATTTTTATGACTTAAGTAGGTGCTCTTGCATATTTTCATGCTGAAATGACTGTAGCCGTAGACCTTATAGGCCTTGCTTGCCCAGTTATCTGTGCACTAGACTGAATCTAAAACAGCTCCTGAAGGAGACTTTTGGCCTGGTTTCTGGGATCCCTGGCCCGCCTTTCTATGACGAGGCAAAGTGAGGGGCACCTGGCTGGCTCAGTAGGTTTAGGGTCTGACTTTGGCTCAGGTCATGGTCTCACATGGGTTTAAGCCCCACATCAGGCTGTCTGCTGTCAGCATGGAGCCCCCTCTGGATCCTCTGTCTCTCTCTAGCCCCAGGTGCATATTCCCTCTCTCTTCTCTCTCTCTCTCTCTCGCCCCAGGTGCGTGTTCCCTCTCTCTTCTCTCTCTCTCCCTCTCTCTCTCTCTCAAAAATTAATTAATTAATTATTTAATTTTAAAAAAAGGAAAGAAAAGAAAGAGGCAAAGGGTCCTCAAAGGGCTAGTGCCTGAAGAGTCAAGCTCTTGACAAAATGACAAAAGATGGCAACACTGAGCCTGCATTCCAAAGAAGCAAAAATTAGCCCGTGTTGAATAAATACACTCTTTGTGATGCCGGCTACACTTTAGCAGTCCTTCAGTTTGCCATGCATGTGACATCACTCTGTACTTCTTAGAATAAGTCAGACGGGCAAAGCCATGTCTGTGGAATGCAGCCTTTTGTGTACATACTTTAACCACTATGGACACCGCCACCTCTCGCCTGCACTGAGCTCACATTCCGCCATCGCATTCCGCCATCTGCTTACTCAGGATGGCCTAGAAATGCCCACCTCTGACATCCACTGCTGTGTTCACCAGACTGCTGAAGACCCTGGCACATGCAGCCCCAGACCAGGGATGAAAGTGCTCCTCGCAAGCACATTTTCAGTAGTCTTACGGACCTCAAGAACATGTAACTGAGCGATTCTTTCATATACTAGATGCTCCAAAGCTTTAGAGCCAAGTCACTGTGCTGCTTCTAGCCAGGTCAGACAGATGGCCTCGCGGATTTGCGTAATGGCCTCACTGGTGGCTGTAACTAATCTTTTCTTCCTTTTTCTTAAGCCCCATGTCTTTAACCCCTTTTTTGTTTGTAAAATATAAATAACATAAAATCTACCATCTTAACCATTTTTAGGTGTACAGTTCACTGGTATTAAGTCCATTCAGATTATTGTGCAACTATCACCACCACCCATCTCCAGGACACTTTTTCATCTTGCAAAACTCAGCCATTAAACACTAATTCCCCATTCCCCTCTTCCTCAGGCCCCTGCAAACACCATTTTATTTTTTTGTTTCCAAACAGGACTACTGTAGATACTTCGTTTAAGTGAAATCATACAAATATTTGTCCTTTTGTGTCTGCTTTATTTCACATAGCGTAATGTCAAGGTTCATTCATGCTGTTGCCCGTATCTGAATTTCCTCCCTTTGTAAGGCTAATATTCCATTGCACATATACACTAGGCTTTGTTTTTCATTCATCCATTGATGGACATTTGGGTTGTTTCCACCCATCTTTTGGCTTTTGTCAATGATGCTACCTACTGTGAATACACAAATATCTGTTCAAGCTCCTGCTTCCAATTCTTTTAGTAAACACCCAGAAGTAGAATTGCTGAGTTACACGGTAATTCTGTTTATTTTCTGAGGGAATACCATACCATTTTCCAGAGAGGCTACACCATTTTCAATTCTTACTAGCAATGTACAAGTTTCTAATTTCTCCACATCCTTGCCAACATGTGTTATTTTCTGTTTGGGGTTTGCTTGTTTTTGTTTGTTTGTTTGTTTGTTTTTAAATAATAACCATCCTAATAGGTATGAAGTGGTTTGTACATTTTTCAAAGTTAATTTCCATACAGTGTTTCTGTAAGTCACCTTAAAAGTCACTTCTGAAACAAGGTAGAGGTATAAATCAGGCAATTCCTCTGTTCTGATCAGGCAGGATAATGTGTGAATTATTCCATGTGTTCATTATTACTTCCTGCCCTTTGTGCCTGCTTCTCTTTCTAAAGGGCAAGTGAGAGAAATCTATATAATATATACTTTATAAACGTTGATAAATACATCTGCATTATGTATGCTATAATGTGCCCTTGAAGTCAAATAGTCCAGAATTCAAACTCTGCCTCTAACGTTTGTTTACCAGTTATATCACTTTGAGAAATTATGCAACCATCAGAGCTTCAGGCAACTCGTTTGTAAAACAGGGATAATGACAACAATCTTGTGACATTATGATGAGGTTTGAAAACAAAGTATGCAAAATAACCACAACAGTGCTGGCAGACACAGAGGACTCAAAAGTAGTTACTGTTAATCCAGGGCTGACACAGTCCTGGGTGTTGTCACATATCTTAGGCCACGATTTCTTTACATCCGTAAAAGAAAGGTCAGAAATTAAGAGGGTGAAGTAGCTGACCCAGGGAGGTGACAAGCAATTTGAAACCAAGACTTTCTTTCAAACGTTAAAATGCAAGCTCCTTCCCTATCCCAAACTGCCTCTCAACACCACCCATCTCCAAGCTGGGAGGAGAGGAAGTAAATCTATTTACTTTTGGAAAAGATTGGAAAGTGTCCACAAAAGGGCAAGCAAAACCCTGCCTATTTCAGTGAGTTGGAAGAACAAGGGAAGTTTTTTTAAACAGGTAAACAGGACAGAGGAAGTTGACAGATGTCTCTAAGCCTTTCCTCATGCCTTTCCCCAAGTACTTTCAAGAGGATCTTCTGGGATAGTTGTGACTCCCTGGCTGACAGTTCCATTCTTATGCTAACTGCCAAAGCTGTCACTCAGGCTACAAATGTACTTCTTATCTGTCCGGATAGGATCACTGTTCCACCCCCAGAAGGAAATAAAATCATTGCCCAGCAGCTCCTCTCC
This sequence comes from Prionailurus bengalensis, assembly GCF_016509475.1. Taxonomy (NCBI): domain Eukaryota; kingdom Metazoa; phylum Chordata; class Mammalia; order Carnivora; family Felidae; genus Prionailurus; species Prionailurus bengalensis. The sequence continues at coordinate 146,518,542 of NC_057343.1, read as the reverse complement.
CCAGAAGGGCCTCTCCCTCCAGGAAGTGTCAGTCACGGGACTTCACACCACAGCTTAACTCCACTTTCAACTGCTGGCATTCCTCATTGGTAGTTATTAGTGACTGCATAAATGTGAATGTAAAGGCAAGCGGGGAGTAGGCATAGGCGGTGGGTAGTGCACAGGGAGAGGAAACATTCTATCCGATTCCATTTCAAAACTTAGAAGATAAAGAAAAAAATACCAACATTATTTTAAAGGTATCTATTCCTCTCTTTTCCCTAAACATGTATATTACAGGTGTTTTCAAACACTGAGGCTTTTTGGCACCAAATATACAGGTGCACTGAGCACCTGTTTTAGTTTATTACCTGGAAATCAACAAAGGTGACCTCCCACAGGCTTGAAGTATCATCCACGTAGCTGGGCAACAAGAGGGCATCATAACGCTGCAGGCTGCTGACATGCTGGCAGCGGTAGGAATAACTCGATGGAGCATATATGCCAGTGGCATTAAAAGTTGCTTGGATCGAATTATTGAAAATAATCTCAACTCTGTGCAAACTAAACCAGCTCTGGATGTACGACCTTTTGTAATTGGTAAGGGTGAATCTGAAAAAGATTACAACAGTATCACTCCTAAAGCACTTGATTTTTGCTACACAGGAAATCATCTATTAACAGAGCAATTGCACCCTCTTTTGTCAGGTAGTAGAACTGGCTCAGGGAGAGTTTACTTCTAGTTCTGGAGAAGAGTTTCCTGATGGGCAGGAATAAAAGTGAATGGTACAAACTCCTTCAAAAAGAAAAACACAAAGAAACCTGTTTTATTTCCTTTTGTAATCAAAACTTGATTTTACTTTGCAAAAGGTTGAGGAAAACTAAATGGACAATAACACAGAATTAGTTAAATAAATAAGGGTCAAAACTAATAATAAAAGATTTTACTGTGTCAAGCACCCTTCTATTATTTAACATGAGATACACAATATTATTACCCTCATGTCATAGGTGATGAATCAAGACACAGTGGAGTTAAGGAAAGAACCTGTGCAAATTTACTCAGAGATTAGGTATGGGAGCAGAGCTTTGAATCCAATTTGAGACCAGAGCCCTTACTCTTAGCCATTTTGGAATGGAATACTCTCTAGCAATAAAAAAGTTATAATATGTCATGATCATTTCTTCATTAAAAAAATGTATGACTACATAGAAAAAATTCTGGAAGGACAGAGATCAAAATATTAATGATTACAAATGGAGGTTAAATTATGAATAATTTTCACGTTCTTTTCATAGATTAACATTTTCTGATTTTTCTGTTTTCTGGACATGCATTGGGCCCCTACAGAAGCAGACCCTGAGACAATGATGTGAATAGAAGTATTTGGGGAGGTGGTCCCAAACTTATTTGGCAATTTAGTCACTCAAAATATGTCAAACGGGAAAAAGAGAAATGACAGAGTAGAAGGCACCCCAAAAGGACACATTGTTAAGCAAGTTTCCACTATGGGCAAGTGGGGTTTGATGTCCATGGGGTACCCTGGGAGACAGGGTAGTTCACATGTCTGTTATCTGATCTGAGGGTGAAGGAGCTGGGGTGTTTATACACTTCTTTCAGTCACTGACTGAGAGCTGCTGAGGTAGGTAGGGATAAGAGGCAGTGGACCTCTCTGACTAAAGAAAGCTTTTAGGTAAGGAAGGGCTGACAATTCAAAGTTGAGCTGGTGGACTACAGTACTCTCAAATGGAAATGCCCAAAGCGACACACCTAGGGTACTGACAGTGTCTACCACATACCCTTATCATCAGAAAAAATAAGAATCATAAAGCTAATTTCCTTTTGGGGAAAAAAGGTGCTATTTGAATAAAAACTATTCCTCATTCCTATATGAAACAGATATGTGTATTTGGGTTTGTATATATGTTTACTCACCTTGTGTGATTCTATTTTCCTCATAAAGTGTCTCTGAAATATGATGATATGTATTTTTTAAATTATGATCAGTGAAACACTAGTGTTCCATGACATGTAGACAAATATTCTGAGGAAAGAGTTTTCCGAGATAAACACAGGAAACATGAGGTTAATCAAAGTTACCAAGTGCAGGAATCTTCCTTAAGAGCATGTCTTCATAGTAACTTTAATTTTATACATTAAATTTAATAAATTTAAGTTTAATACAAATTTATAGTGTCAATCTCCAAGAGGAGGACGTGGAGTGCAGTCTTTCTCAAACACATCTGACCACAGAACCCCTTTCCTAGGAATCTTGTAAATATTTTTACAGAGCAGAAGTGCTCCATGGAACACAGCTTAGGAAAGACTACCCTACCACATCCTGCTGGTGTTTCAAGTAATGTTAAAGACACGGCTGTTTGTCTCCATGAAAAGGTTGGTCCTATAGAAATGGAAACATTTCATTATTATAAGAAAAAGTATATAATGCCTTCAAATTGTGCCCCACTCCTGGAGCAGTTCCTAACTGCTTGGCAGATATATTCTTCCATACATAAGCAGAGCAAGATGTAAGCCTGTGTTGTCTGCTGGGAAATTCAGCTAACAGAGACTTTTTTGCTATTATTAAATGACGTGTGATTCACTGTAAGGTATTATATAGAAAATAACTTCAAACCAGAGTCACAGCTTCGGAGCTTTACATATATTTTAGTCTTTGCTCAGAAGAAAAAGACTATTACATTCTCAGGTTCATGTGATTTCTAGGTCTTAACTGAGGAAGGAAAAACTACACAGATGCTTTGGTAGAAACTGAAGAAAGCATTATGATAGGATCCTACCATAAAATCACTGACTTTGTACAGTTAGTTAAATGTGGCATTTCATGTGTCACAGTGCTTGGCACATAGGAGGTCCTTGATACTTACTACATGTTGAATGAGTAAATTATATGGAACTAAACTGGAGTGCTGAATTTATGACCTTTTAAAGTAGTATCCATACTTACCTTATATCAAGACCTTTGGGACTTTCAGCATCACCAAACTTCATAGATAAACTAAGAAAACAGAAAGAACATAATCTATCAAAATACAAATAACCTTTACATAACACTACTACAAAATTACCTCAAAATGGAACAACTAAAGCTATAAAACCTATAGAATAAACATATAGCAGTTTTGGAATCTTGGGGTAGCCAATGGTTTCTTGAAAAAAAAATAGAAGTATGAAACATAAAGAAAAATTGATAAACTGTACTTTATTAAATTCAAAATTTTACTCTTCAGAAATACTCTTAACAGTGTTAAGAAACAAAAAAAGGCAAGCCACAGAACAAGAGAAAATATTCACAATACATATACACAAAGAACTAGTATCCAGAATATAATAAATAACACTAACAATTCAATAATAAGAAGGCAACCAACCTAACTTAAAAATGGTGAAAAGACAGGCACTTCACAAAGGAAAATACACAAATAGCTAATAAGTACATGAAAAGATGCTCAGCACACCATTAGCTATCAGCAAAATATAAAATAAGACCACAATAAGATAAAAGCACCATGATACAGTAATCGAAATGGCTAATTTTTTTTTTTTAAGAACCGACTCTTAAGCTTTTAAAATCCATATTTATTCACACTTTTGTAAACGTTAACAGGAGATTTCTGGGAGCAGAGACAGATTATTACTAACTCATAGCAATAACCATATTGGTTCCCCTTTTTTCTTAAAGAATTTTTAAAAAATATTTACTTATTTTTGAGAGGGGAGGAGCAGAGAGAGGGAGACACAGAATCAGAAACAGTCTCCAGCCTCTGAGCTATCAGCACAGAGCCTGATGCGGGGCTTGAACTCTAGAGCTGTGAGATCATGACCTGAGCCAAAGTTGGACACTGAGCCACCCAGGTGCCCTGATTCCCCCACCCCCTTTTTTTAAAAAAAATTTTTTTTGGGGGCGCCTGGGTGGCGCAGTCGGTTAAGCGTCCGACTTCAGCCAGGTCACGATCTCGCAGTCTGTGAGTTCGAGCCCCGCGTCAGGCTCTGGGCTGATGGCTCAGAGCCTGGAGCCTGTTTCCGATTCTGTGTCTCCCTCTCTCTCTGCCCCTCCCCCGTTCATGCTCTGTCTCTCTCTGTCTCAAAAATAAATAAACGTTAAAAAAATTTAAAAAAAAAAAATTTTTTTTTTTCAACGTTTATTTATTTTTTTTTTTTGGGACAGAGAGAGACAGAGCATGAACGGGGGAGGGGCAGAGAGAGAGGGAGACACAGAATCGGAAACAGGCTCCAGGCTCTGAGCCATCAGCCCAGAGCCTGACGCGGGGCTCGAACTCACAGACCGCGAGATCGTGACCTGGCTGAAGTCGGACGCTTAACCGACTGCGCCAACCAGGCGCCCCCCTGATTCCCCTTTTAACCGAATTCTTCTGCCTTAGAAACATGATGAGAGCCAGATATCATCCTGTACATACTGAGATTTGTAATACAGATCAGGAACACCAAAATTATGAATCTGGGAGTTTATATAAGAGGGAGACTGTGGTACCCCTTCACCTCCTGAGAGAGGAAGAAAACATTTGCTTCCATAGTGTCAAAAACTGTCCTGGAAACATGAAAAGAGAAGGGTACTAGTTACCTACCTCACAATGTAAGCAGATGAGTTTTATTAGCCTTTGAATGGGAGCAAATAGCTCATCTTAAAGGAGACAAACGGCTGCATGTCTAATACCCATGAATGTAAATAATTATTTCTAAGAGGAAGACAAGAAGTGTCTCTGGGTTTCCAAACCCTGCAATATGTCCATGGTCCTGAGGTTCAGTACTCCTGACAGGTAAACACTTTCTTCTAAGGAGATGAATCTAACTAAATTACTAACTAACTCCAAGGCTTATTTTTTAACCCAAGTCCCAGTAAAATTTGTCCAGAAATTGCTAACCATGCAGAAACAATAAAAATATTTTCTTTATAGTCTTACATTGACGATTCCAAGTGTTGGTGAGGATGTAAAGCAACCAGAATCTCCTCACACAAAGCTGGTGGGAAGGTAAATTGTACAAAAAAACAATTTGGTGGTTTCTTAAAAAGCCAAACATACATATACCATATGATCTGATCATTCCCCTCCTAGGTATTTATCTAAGAGAAATGAAAATATATGTTCGTATACAGACTTACACATGAACGTTTAACACGACTTTATTTGGAAAGCTATCTAAAAACTGGGGCAAAAACCAAATTTCCATCAAGAGGTGGATGGATAAATAAGTAGTGGTGTATCTATACTATGGAGTACTTACTACTCAGCGGTAAAAAGGAACATAACTTTGACACATGCAACAAAGCAGAAGAATATCAAAATAATTATGCTAAGTGAAAGAAGCCAGACTAAAAAAGAATATACACTATATGAGTATATTTATATAAAATTCTAGAAAATTCAAACTCATCTATAATGATAGAGAGCAGATCAGTGGTTACCTGGAGGGGTGGGAGTGGCAGGAGAGAAAGATCACAAAAGGGCACAAAGAAACTTTTCAGGGTGATGAAAATGTTTGCTGTTTTGATTATAGTAATGGTTTCATGGGTGTACAAACACATCAAAATTGATCAAAGTGTGTCCTTTAAACATGTGCAGTTTAGTGTATTTTATTATATTTCAATAAGGTTGAAAAATAAAAATGAGAAAAAGCTAAATAACTGAAATGAGAAAATGTGAAAAATGTAAATACAGAAAGGATGGTGCTGCATCCTTTTATATATTATATATTATAAATATATATTATATAAATATATAAATATTATAATATATTATGTATTATATATTATCTATATAATAGACATTATAATGTCTAGAAGTTATAACACCTCAACATATGCCATAAAACCAAAAAAGCAAAAGTGGGTAGCCATAAAATGTAAAATTACAAACTTGAAAAAAAAACCCACAAATATAATCTCATTAATTTGGTCCTACTTATCAAGAAATAGAAATGTCAGTGATTGAGCTAAAGTTTATCTTCGTACTATCTATGGGGTAAGAGATATTTATAAAATAAACCTGGTAAATAAAGTCACTAAGAGAATTATCTTTATTTCCTAACATTATAAGCTCAGGCACCTTAAAAGCACTCATTTATAAATACTTTATAAGGTAATTTACTCAGTTAAGCAAGTCTCCAAAAGGCCTTTCTCTAATAATATTCTAATAGTTAACAAATTACTTAAAACTTCTAAGAAATAAATTGTACTCCTTGAATAGTATTTTATGAATTTGATTGGTCACTTACTCTAACAGACATTTCTCTACTTCTTCCAAGGAATCAGAATAGCTTAGTTATCTATAAACTGGCTCTGTAGCTGATGAACTAAAATTCAAAGCAAGGCCACACTGAGCCCACCCTAATGGCTCCCCCCTTCTGATGGAGGAGCTCAATGGCCTCTATGCTTCTGACCCTGCAAGAGTTCTCTCCAGCAGTCCTGGTTTTGGTGAAAGCTGTTAACATGCTCTGCTGCAGAGTAAAGAATATGCTTGATTTCAACAAAGCAAATTCGACAATCATTCAGTGAGGCTCTTAACTGCCATTACCTGAGAACACGAAGGAGAAATACAATCTAGTAAGTCACTCAAAAAAGAGCTGCTTTTACTCTTCCAAGCGCCCTAACCTCCCAGGTTTCAAACGGACTCTGAATTCTTCAGACTATAATTGCCTAAACTCAAAATACACACAGATGCTCAGATTATGCTCTATTTGTAGGGCTTTCACTATTTAAAAAGACTTCCGTAGCAAATCTGTCTGCCAACAATTCGCCTTTCCCTGAACATTTTGTTTCCAGGCACTAAAACAAGGTCATATTTTTTAATCTGTGCTTTTGACCCTACATGGTTATGTCTTTACTTGGGTTTGTTCTTTCCGTCACTCCCTTTCTGGTTCTTGAGAATAGAAGATTTCCTTGCCAGCACAGCAAATGTCCACTAATGTCCACAATTCACAGGAATGAGGGACGGACTCAATATCTGGTCCCTGCATGCTTCGTGTACTGGGAAGCCTCCCACTCATGCCCTTGGGTCAGCTGTCCTGGATGTGGGCACACTTGCCTGAGCAGTACTCCAGGAGGTGGGGGCTATTCACTCAGAACTTGTCCCAGTAGAATTGTTACATTGGTGGCCAAGAAGAAAAGTCAGGTTCCACCCAATTATTCCTTTGTGCATTATGAAAACCAAAGCTTCCCTAGGTCCTTCCACCAGCAAACTAGGCACTATTTTACTCTAGTTTATCATTAGCATGTTAGGAAGATAATACTACCACTTTGAGTGGCCCCTGACAAGTTCTCATGCATACAATTCCCCATTTGATTTTAATGTTTTTTTTTTTTGAGAGAGAGAGAGAGAGAGAGAGAAAGAAAGAGCACTCACATGCAATCAGGGTAGGAGGAGGAGGAGAGGGAGAGGGACAGAGAGAGAGAGAGGATCTCAAGCAGGCTCTGCACTGACAGCTCAGAGCTAAAAGCGGGGCTCAAACTCACAAACTGAGATCCTGACCTGAGCTGAAGTTGGACATTTAGCTGAATGAGCCGGTAACTGAGTCACCCAGGTGCCCCTCCCCATTTGATTTTCATGATGCTATGAGATAGCGCCAAGAGAGAGGAGGTAAAATGCCACTATTAAAAACATTGTAGACCTCAGCTCTACTAGCAAACAAGCTGTAAGGTCTTATCAAATTTCCTAACCTCTACGAAGTTTGATTTCAGATGGTAATGGTCTGTGACTCAGGGACTTTTTCACAATAGTATTGTAAGGAATAATAAATATTGTGCCCATGAAGTCCTTGCTCTGTGCCTGATCCATGGCAAATGCTCCAGGCCTGTTACAATTAATAGATGCCATCACCTCCATTCACAGATATGATCCCATGGCAGCTCCTATTTGTAAAGTCACAAAGCTCACTGGCAGAACTGGGCCTAGAAGCCAAGTTGTCATTTTTTCTGTTTCTGGGTTCCCAGTGATCATTAAGATTTCTAAAGCCCAGCAAAAAAAACTGTGGTGCTCTGATCTCCCCCACAAATATCCTGTGGTCAGAATAAATGGAATCAAGAAGGGCCAGTCAGCCACAGACAGGCAAGATGATCCCTAGGCAATCAGCCTCTCTCCAGGCAGCTGACCACAAATAAAGAGCCCTGTAGGGAATTAATTAGAGCCCAAGGAACAAGTTCTGAGCTCTCAGCAGTGCTGGAGTCTCTTTGGTAGTCTGTGCTGTAACAGAATAAACAAATCTGGGAGGACTCTGGATGCTTATACTTAGAATCCTCTAATTCTCTAATAAGAGACAATCATTCTGAATAGCAAGATGCTTACTAAAACTTGTAATATAACTTGTAATACTAATACAATCCATTTTCACCCATCATCAATAATTTTTAAATGAAATTTCAAGTTCTGGAGTAAAAATGCCACACACACACACACACACACACACACACACACACAAATACACAGTATGCATTAGCATTCTGCCCATCTCAACCAGGCCAGAACAAATGCAGACAATCTTCCAAAAGCCTTCATTATACCAGCAAATGTTGAAAGCAAGGAGATTTACAGAAAGCAAGTGGGACATGCCAGACTTACTCCTTCTTGACCAAAACAAATACAAGAAAAAATTTTTGCTCAGATGACTAAAAGCAGAGAAAGGTACTGGACATTGATTTCCTCCTTAAAAGGGATATTTGTTTAATCTGCTTATCTCAAATCAAAAGCAATTATTATAATCATTTTGAAGAACTATTCTAAAGAATTCTCTGAAATTTGGCCATTCAAAGATACCCCTGCAAACTGGCAACGTTCCACAACTTCAGAACACTCTCTGATTTCCTTCATGATTTCCCCCAGCCTTCATGATTTCCCCCAGTAGAAGACGTAGAACTCTGCTTGCTGATACACGATTTCCTCCCTGCTGGCACAAAAGTAGGTGGACACCTCACATCTGGAGTTGATACCAAGCCTGGGGTCCTCTTCAGTTTTCAGAATGAGTTTGGAAAACCTCCTCTTTCACAACTCTGATTTTCCTTGAGGTATTATAAGAAGAAAATAGCTAGGAAAAATAGTTTTTAAATTAATTTCTGATTTTTCTTTCATTGTAGACGTTAAACATTTCCTCAGAGATGTGTTTCAAGTTAACTACAAACGAACCTACTTCCATCTTCTGAAATGTCAGAAAACTCGAACGCCCAGTTAACAGACTACAATACCCTAATGGCAACTTACGTGGCACTTTCTTCACTGCAATTTGAGTTGCTAGTGTCCACTGCTGCCTTCTGGCCAAAAGCTTCATCTGTAAAATCCAGCCAGGTCTGATTCTTAAATTTTATTGTTATTCTTTTGGCCCAGAAAAGAATGCAAGGAATTCCATCCATAGAGACATTAACTGGGCTATGATGGCTGAATGCATTCCAAGCTTCTTTTTCCAAATGTCCTTGTCTGCTCAGAGTGTAGTTGAGAGTCTAGTTAACCAAATAAACAAAATTTAAGAGATGGACTTGTTTCCATGGTACAAAAGGCTTCTCAGAAGTAAAAGGATTAATTCACAACCTATTGAAGCTCTGATCTCTCCAGCTCCAGAGTCCATACTACTGTGGGACAAAGGAGACAAGTAGACCCATCTTAATCATAACAAGCTAAAATGACAGGTATGTCTGAAAAGTATATGAAACTAGTTCCACAAAGCACCCAAATTTGAAAGGACCAAATTGTTAAAAAAAAAAAAGATCCAATTTTGCAAATGACAATATTAGCAATATAGACTTTAAAAAGTCACCAGGCTGGGAGAGAAAGTGGGGATGAATAGGTAGAGCATAGATTTTTAGGGCCATGAAACAATTATTCTGTAAAACACTATTAACAGTAATAGATAACATTATACATTTGTCAAAACTCATAAAATGTACAACACAAAGAGTGAATCCTAGTGTAAACTATGGACTTTAGTTAATAATAATCTATCAATATTGGTTCATCAACTTTAACAAACGTACCAAACTAACACAAAATGTTAAATAAAGGGAAACTGGAGTAGGGAGTGATTGAGAAAGCATAGAGAAAACTTATATTTTGTTCAGTTTTTTTTTCTGTAAACCTAAAGCTGCTCAAAAAAAAAAGTCTAGTAATTAAAAACAAAAATTCAACATGCCATGAAAATAAGAACCTAAATAACACAGGACTTTAAAATAAAGAAATTAACATGTTAAACAAAAAAACAAACCAACAAACAAGAGTCTTCTAGATACCAAGCATAATTCTCCAGACCATTAGTGCCCAATAGAACATTCTGCAATACTGGATGTGTTTAATATCTGCTGTGTCCAGCGGAGCAGGCCCTAGCTATATGTAGCTCTTATGGCACCAAATGTGGCCAGTGCAACTGAGGACATTAATTTTTAATTTTACTTAACATTATTTCATTTGAGTTGAAATTTAAATAGCCACACGTGGCTACTGGCTACTGCTTAGGACAGTGCAGCTCCAGATCATTTAATATACATAAACTAACAGGGTATTCTAATATCAGTCTTCATTTTATGAAACCCTTGCTGATTTCTAGGAAGCTCAAGACAATGCACTTTGGTACTTGACCCTGGAAGTCACAAAGGCAGGTCTATATCTGAAAGAAGATCTACTTATCTACATCAACTATTTCATACCAATTACTCCAGGATAAGTACAGATAAAACAGAAATTAAAGAAGCAGCAGCAATCCAAGCTTACTAGTAACCAAAGTTAAACCGTTACTATAGTGATCCTGCCTAGAAAGTAACAAAAGTAAAGCTGAATATTGTAATGAAAATATACAAGAGCAAGTAAAACTTTAGTTTTTTTCTTTACCATAAGACTATTGTAATGCATTCCCCCACCCAAAGCTTAAGCAAGAATGTTAGTTATTAACAGAATTATTATTTATATTTTCACAGTGGCTCCGACCTGATTGAAACGTGTTTAATTTTTTTTTTTTAAGATACAATCTAGTTTCCTAACATATCCTTACCTGTGTGATTGGTACTGTTGTACAATTCTGGGTTTGTTTCATATCTCCATTACTCTGCTGATCTGTCAAATAAATGATACGAATACAAAGGCTAAATGTAACTTATTTATTAATATAACCGAATGACAATAAAATGCTAAGCCATGTGAAATATACCAGGCTTGAGCCTCTTCTGACTGATAATTTAGAATATACTAGTTTAAGAGATTTTACATAAGAGACTGCTGTTCCAATCACCAGTGTTCAGGGAAGCCCATGACAGACAATAACCTTCTCCTCAACCCTTCAAGGAATCATAAGGACAAATACAGATCTTACCGTTTACAACCACTTCTTTATTTGAAGATGTCTGAGAGATGAAACTAGAAAAAAACAAAAAGATGCTGAATAGCTAAATTTCGGATTTTATAAGAAGTTTTAAGAAGGATATCTCAGTTTATGATACATCAAAGTAGAAGGCAAAGTACCTGTCAAAACTGTTTACTTTTCCATAGCAAATTTCTGATTTTAAAAAGTAATACATGTTCTTCAAAGAAAACATGAAAAATTCAGATTTTTTTAAATTTGTAAATATCAACCCTAATCCTTATCCAGTGAATATTATTATTGAAGGCCTACTATGAGCCAAGCAGTGTGCTAAACACTGAGGTTTAACCAAAAATAACCAAATAATAAACCAAATAGTCAAACAATAAAACATAATAAAATATTTTACCATGAAATTTTATACTCACTGTACTCTTAGTAAATGAAAGCAAAAATATTCAATCATTTTTATTAAAAAAAAAAAAAAAGATGGACTTGGAATGCCTGAGTGGGGTTTGGGCGTCAGACGCCTGATTTTGGCTCACATTATGATCTCACCATTCGTGAAATTGATCTCCATGTCAGGATCCACGCTGAGTGTGGAGCCCATTTGAGGTTCTCTCTCCCTCTCCCTCTCTCCCTCTTCCCCACTTGTGCACTCACTAGCTCTCTCAAATGAAATAAGCACTTTAAATAAATAAAAATTTAAAAAAGACCCAATTGCCAAAAAGCTATTTCTGAAAATTATGAGGATGTAAATTTTTTAAAGTTTATTTTATTTATTTTGAGAGACAGAGAGAGAGCGTGCGCATGCAAGAGAGGGGCAGAGAGAGAGGGAGAGAAGGAATCCCAAGCAGGCTCCACGCTATCAGCACAGAAGATCCAGATGTGGGCTGGATCCCACCAACCATGAGATCATGATTTGAGTCGAAATCAAGAGTAGAATGCTTAACTGACCGAGCCACCCAGGCACCCCTAGGATATAAATTATAATATATATCCTTCTGTTGTTTGACCATACACACACACACAAACACAGAGATGCACACACACAACACATATAAGTTACTTTTTATAATACTTAAAAACAGTGAAAATTTTTTCCACTTAAACATATATCACAAATATTTTCTCATGTAATTATATATTTTTCTTATGTAATTTTTAAGTTTTTATTTTACTTCCCATTAGCTAACATATAGGGTCATATTAGTTTCAGATGTACAATATAGTGATTGAATAATTCTATATCACCCAGGGCTCATCATGATTTTCTGATATAATTTTGAATTCCATGTTAGTATTTATATCATACAAATGTATCAATTTATTTGACCAAATTCCTTTAAGTATTTAGATTGTTTCCAATTAATAAACAGTACTACACTGAACATTATTATAGATTGTTTGTTCATATCCCCAAGAAGTTCCTTAAGATAAATTCCTAGAAGTGAAATTGCTAACTTAGAAAATCTACACATCTTTCTAACATGGAATATTATAAACACACATAAATATAATCATGGAATATTGAGAGCACACACGTACAAACAGAAAAACAGAAGTCCTCTTCCCACCCGCATGTACTTGTACCCAACATCCAGCTTTAGTAATTATCAAGTCATAAGCAATCTTTTTTCACTTATGAGTTCACCTACTTCTCCTCTGTGGTATTATTTTGAAGAAAATACCAGAAATTATTTGACTTAAGTATGGATGTCTAAAAGATAAGGACTTTTAAAAATAATAGGCCAGTTATATCTAGAAAATATCAATAATTCTTTAACATTAAATATGTCAGTTGCTTAAATCTCTAATTGTGTCATAAATGTTATAAAAAATTTTAGTTTATTGCATATTTAAAATTTTTCATAACTTGAACCTATAGTATAGGAGAGTGCAGATTAAACTCTATACTTAAGAGACTGCTAAGACCTATATGTATATATGATATTACATAAACTTAATATATTTACAATTAGGGATATATTACATATCATTATCCACATGTAAAACATAATTTTAGCTAAAGAGTTACTAAATCTGTATCACAGTAAAGTGATTTAAAATGAATTACACAGAACCAATTACAAACTGAATGTACCATTCTCTTGGTAATACAGTCTCTATTAACTAATGAGAATTTCTAAAGAGGACAAATAACTGACCATGATATGTACTCATTGCTATTAATAAATTCATGCAGGGGCGCCTGGGTGGCTCAGTCGGTTGGGCGGCCGACTTCGGCTCAGGTCATGATCTCGCGGTCCGTGAATTCTAGCCCCGCGTCGGGCTCTGTGCTGACAGCTCAGAGCCTGGAGCCTGCTTCATATTCTGTGTCTCCCTCTCTCTGCCCCTCCCCTGTTCATGCTCTGCTCTCCCTGTCTCAGAAATAAATAAACGTTAAAAATTAAAAAAAAATAATAATAAATAAATAAATTCATGCATATATACAATTTTTCTCACTTTATCAAGTTTACTGAGGTACAATTTAAGTACAATAAACTACATTCACTCATTGTGTACAATCCGGTAAGTTTGAGCATATGCATACCACCATAATAAAGGTACAGAATATTTACATCACACAAAAGTTTCCCTATGCACTTTTGCAGGAAAGAGATGTTCCCTCCATTCTCAGCCACAGGAAAACTAAAGACTTGGTGTCACTTTAGATTAGTTTGCATTTTCTAGAATTATAAATAGAATAATACATATTCTTTAGCGTTTGGCTTTTTTTAATCTTAACACAATGATAGGGATTCATTGATGTTACATATGTCAATATTTCATTCCCTTTTATTACTGAGAAATATTTCATTGTATGGATATACCACATTTTGTTTGTCTGAGCATCCACCAATGGACAGATTTAAATGAAAGTAATAATGTAAATAATAATATATTGGAGGGCTGGAGGGGATAAAGAAAGAAAGGTGAGGGAAGTGTTGGAGACTAAAACTTTGTCAATAGTAATTGGAAGTTGTTAGATAATGTCTAAAATGTATTATTTGAGAAATCCGCTATGCATATTTTAATACTGTGGTAGTATGGTGGAGTGTATGATTGTTCCCAACTCCCTGGAAACAATCCCAGAGATGTATATATCCCTGCCCTTGGCCATATACCTTGCAGCACCTCCCTGTAGGTGGAGAAGATTCCCTGCCCCAGAGTTAAGTCTTGGCTATGCATCTTGGTTGAGACAGTGGCATATGAATGGAAGCAGTAGTGTGCCAGTTCTCTAGAAATTTTCAGAGGTATTGCATGTGTCTGCCACCTCTTGCCCTTTTCCCTCTGCCATGACAATGGCATGCCCAAATAGGGGTGCTCTTTCAATCTAGGTCTTGGAATGACAAGACATGGGAAACAGCTAGAGCAGGGCTATGACAGCCCACCTGTAGCTATCAACATGTAATATGAGTGAGAAATAAATGTTTGAGATCATGAGATTCTGGAAAGCTGGATTTGTTTGTTACTAAAGATAAACTGACTAAATTTGTCTTATTTAGTCTTTTTAAAAAGATGCCTTCCTTTAAAAATTTATAAACTTGTATTCTGATTTATAGTAACTCTCATTTGAGTAGGGTTAGCATGAATCAGTCCTCTGAGCCCAATTACACCTAGGACCATTAAGAAATTTAATTTCCTGTAAATTTACTTTAATTTTCCAATCAGTAATCATGTAACCACAATAGAGATGTGCTTTAGCTAAAAGATCTCTATCTTACCTAAACTCCAAACTCTGTAGTGAAAGTTACAAAGTAACTGAATATGTGAAAGAAACACTAATACCCAGGCAATACTGCTTAAAGAGCTTCAAGATTTCCAATAACATCATCATACACAAACAGACTTTAAAATTTAACTTGAATCTCATTGATCAAAAAATCATATGTCATGATACAGGGTTAAGTACTCAATCTTAAAATGTCTTAACAAGCAAAAACTGAAAATTCTGAGATATAGTTTACCTAAATGAGATAAAAATGTATTAAGTCATTGTTACCAGGTCACTCGGTTCTCGTCCCAGATGCATCAAAGAACTGGAGACCCAAGACCAGACTGGGGAATAGAGTTTACTGAGTAGATCCGTATAGTACGCTTTCAAGAGTGAAAGCGGACCAGAGCCGGAGCAAGGCTGGCAATGGCACCAAGAAGCTCTAGCTGCATCCTTTTAAGCCTGCTTTCTGCACGTGTAAGTTTGGTTTTGATTGACACTTTAAAAAAATGTTTATTTTTGAGATAGAGAATGGGAGAGAGCAGGGGATGGGCAGAGAGCAGGGGGACAGAAGATCCCAAGCAGACCCCATGCTGACAGCAGTGAGCTGACATGGGCTTCGAACTCACAAACCATGAGATCAGGACCTGAGCCAAAGTCCAAGGCTCAACAAACTGAGCCATTCAGGTACCCCTGATTGACATTTTTGATTGACAGCTGGTGGTTATATCATATTTTGGCTTCTGCACATGCACCTACCCATGATACATGCTGTGATAATTGTACTTATTTATGTATTGTATATTTACGAGTGTGTAACGAGTTTTTGTTCTGACTTTAAAGTTCTAAGGGGCAAGTTACACCTTTTGTGCTCATTCTCAGCGCTTCAAAGTCCCCTTATGGCTTTTGAGCCAGCACTGTGGCTAGGCCTTTGCTGTTGTGTTTAGCCCTTAGACTTGGCTCTGAATTTGGTGTTAACCCTCAGGGGTGGCTCAGAAGGTGTGGCCAGCATCTGCTTTACCTCTCCTAGCTCATGCCTAACTAACTGCCTAACAATTTGTAAATACAGTGTCTGGTTTGCAAAACAGTTTAATATTCCTGAATAAAAGTATATGAATGAAGGAAGGAAGGAATGCATGGATGGATGGATAGATGAATGGATAAGCTACCATACTGATAATATGCTTGGCTTGACACTTTGCTCTACTCATTAAGAATTTCCATGTGTTCGCAAATGAAAAACTTTTAGAAGACAACACAGGCTTATTTTCATTTCAATGAATCTATGGTCGTGAATATACAATAACACTGCTATACTTCTTTTTTAAAATGACTGTAATTTAGATATGCCTTTTCCATACCCATAAGACTAAATTAATCAGGATTTATGGGATACCATAATCTCAACTAAAGATAAAATCTATATGCATTTTCACATCACTACATAATCTCTTAACTAAAATAAGATCTAAAGAACTACTGGTTAAAGTTACCTATGTGAATAAATTGAGAAATGCTGGTTAAAAAGAAATTTAAAAAATAAAAAAAATAATAAAAAACCTACACTGTCTCTAAAATATTCAGATCCTTGTCCAGTAAAAGAGATCTCTGCAATACCTTTGAAAAGTATTCAAGAGCCCTAAGTTTGTGGTGAGTGGCTGGTGCCATATTTTTAATACAGCAGGTAGTCCATCATGAGGCTGCCAAGAATGCCTTCATGAAAGTGAAGGTGAAGCAGCCCCATCATGGTTCTATTCAGGATGAAGACCATATTCCCACCATGACCTCTAAGGCCCTGAAAGACCTGCTAACTGTGCTCCCCTCATTTGACCTATTCCCCTGACTGTTCTAGCCAGACTAGCTTTCTTTTGTTGAGTTCCTTGAATGCTTCATCTTCCTTTCTTCTCTCATAAAAGTTTTAGCCTTGTTATTTCCTCTACCTGAAATGTTCTCTATCCTCCCCTTCCCCCTACCTCCTGGTAGTATCCTCCAAATACTGCAGATCACAGCTTAAATGTCACTTCCTTAAGAACACTATTCTTACCATCTCAGAGCAGTTCAGATCCCCCTATTTATATGTGCTCATAGCCTCCCATACTTTTCTTTCACAACATGACTCACATTTGATTAGTGAGAGAACCTCCCCCACTAGACTTAAAGCTCCATGAAGGCAGGGGCTCTATCTGTTTTACCCACCACTGTAGACCCAGAACCTGGCACAGTGCCTACCTATTTAAAAGCACCAAGTGTTAAAAATATATGTGTTACATATGTCAATAAACTAACAGATTGATGAATGAACAAAGTCTGAAAGGGAAGGGGAAAATAGGAGATCACACAGGAAGCTATGTGAAAAGAAAAATATTTCCTTTTTGTTCAAGGAATTGCTTAAACCCAATTTGAGGAAGCGATATGTAAGGGCAGAGTGGTGACTCCTAGTCTCTCTTAAGCTCAGGAAACAAGTACTAAGCTTAAAATACAATCAACCTTCCTAGAGATGTAAGAACCTTGAATTGACCCATAGGACTGAAAGGTATTTTCAATTTCAGATCCATGATTTGAAAGACATTCATAAAACAGCAAGTGTTGTTTCTTTCATAATGAATTAATATGCTATATTTTTAGATTCAAATGATCATTGATTAATGTGATTTCTAGGATCCCTTCTGAAGCTAAGATTATTTAAACCTAATAAATTTGCTTCAGAAACAGAATTGGGACTTCACAGTACTTGCTGTACATATTACCAGTGTAATATAGAAATCAGTCATTTCTGTATAAACAAGGTAAGGAAACATTACTAAGCTTTAACAATCTAAGGAGTACAGGTCACCTATTATTTGAAAATGAACTTAAAGCACTGATTTACAAACAATGGGGAAAACAAACAGAAAATGCCTGTACTTCTAGTTTTTATTAGCTGGTGACAAAGATTCTTTAACACAAGTTCTGGCAGACCACCCTGCGTGGCAGTTCACACTAAATTCCCTGATGTATTTGTTGGGATGGCACATAATAAGCAATTAGGAGATTTGACATAAGTTAACTGCTATTCAGATTCTGAATATTCTCCCTTATATATAAATCTCTATAGTTTCCCTTATATGGTATGGAAAGAGCCAAAGGGACAAAGGAAACAGAAATAGAAATTTTGCTTGTTAATTTTAAACGGTATGTAATCTAAACAATTACCATCTCCTACCAGCTAAAATGATTCAACACCTTTTCTTTGAAGGACAGGTTATATATTTCTGAGGTTTTTAAATTCTTCCTTGTTCTATTCTCTCATAATAATGGCATGAGAAAACCACGAAATCAACATTTACTTGTAAGTGTAAAAGAAACCTGAACACTGATTTGAGTCATTTTCTCATAGATACATACTTTGATACACAATACAAATATTTCTTGTGCATTTTGAATAACTCTTGCCTCTTATAATAAAGATTATATTTTCATCTCTTATTTATAAACTCTGGTTCAATGATTTTATTAGCTACTGAATGATCTAATCTAATATATCCAATTTGAATTATAAACAAATATAGCTATGCAACAATAAAAAGAAATTACAGAACCATCTAGTTCCACACTTGCATTGAAGTTAACAGATGCACTGAATTTAAAAATGTGCAGTTACTCACCTTACATTCTTCCTGGCAAGTATCTGGTCAAAAGTTAGAGAAAATCCCATACATAAAAAAATGAGTGAAAAACTAAACAAGATTTTTCTTCCCATCAAGAAATTAATCAGTTTCTTCTAACCAAGCACATCTCCTAATTCATAAATGAAAACAGGGCAGAGGCAGTACTTTCCATGCCTTGTGACTGACAACATATTCAACCAATAAAAAAACCACATTCTCAGGATGTATTATGTGGGGGAGAGGGTGGAGGGAGGGTCCTGATACTGCTTAATTTAGAGTATAGAGTGAAATCAGTGGGTCTATTTAAGATGTTTGCTTTTTCATGAAAAATTAATGGGGAGCAGATTTTCAATTAACCTCTTTTCAGAAACTGGCATTGCTTTGATACTCTAACTCTTAATAAGAATCTCATATTGCTTTTCAGGTAGCTATTAAATTGCCCTCAAAAATCTATAAGATATACATTATTACATGTATTTCTCAGTTATATAAGTGAGTAAAAATCTCTGAAACTTATCTAATTTTACACGTGTCCTAGTTCACAGTGTACTGTTAAATTCATGATTCTCCATGTGCTGAGAGATATGGAAGGTAATGGTAAAGAGCACTGACTTTGGAGTCAGACAGCCCTCAAGTGCATTCCCAGCTCCAGTTTCCTCATCTGCTGAGTGGGGACAAAAGCACTTAACTCAAAGAGTTGTTGTGAAGATATACTGAGGTCCTAAATAGCCAAATCTATCTTGGGAAAGAACAAAGCTGGATGTATCACACTTCCTAGTTAAAAATACATTGCAAAGCTACAGTAATTAAAATGGTACAGTACTGCCATTAGAAACTGACATAAAGACCAACAGAACAGAATACAGCACCTAGAAACAGATTCACACATATAGTTAACGGCTCTTCAGCAAGGGTGCCAAGAACACACAATGGGAAAAGGACAAATGGTGCTGAGAAAACTGGATATCCACATGCAAAAAATGAAATCAGAGCCTGATTTCACACCAGACAGAAAAATCAACTCAAAACAGATTAAAGACTTAAAACCTAGATGAAACCACAGGGCAAATCTTCATGACACTGGTCTTGGCAATGATTTCATGGATATGATACCAAAGCACAGACAATGAAAGCAAAAATAGACAAGCAGAACTACATCAGAATAAAAATCTTCTGTATAGCAAAGGAAACCATCAACAGAGTGAAAGGCAACCCACAGAATGGGAGAAGATATTTGCAAAACATATATCTGATAAATCATTACTTTCCAAAATATTTGAGGTACTCTTACAACTCAATAGCAGAAACAACACAAATAACCCAACCTAAAAATGGGCTTGAATAGACAGTTCTCCAAAGATGACATACAGATGGCCAACATCATATAAAAAGGTGCTCAATGTCACTAATCATCAGGGAAATGCAAATCAAAACCACAAAGAGATATGACTTAATGCCTGTCAGGATGTGGAAACAACCAAAGTATCTGCTGATGGCTGAATGGATAAGGAATATGGAGTATATACAAACAACAGAATATTATGCAGCCTTTAAAAAAAGGAAATTCTGTAATATGTGACAACATGGATGAACTTTGAAGACATTATTATAAGTGAAAGAAGCCAGTCACAAATACTACATGATTCCATTTTCATGAGGGTTCTAGAACAGGCAAATTCATAGAAAGCAAAGACTGAATGGTGGTTACCAGGGGCTGGAGGTTGAGGAGGAAGAAATAGGTAGTTGCTAATCAACAGGCATAAAGTTTCAGTTAAGCAAGATTAATAAATTCTAGAGATCTGCTGTATAAGATTATACCTATAGTTAACAATACTGTATTATACACTTTGAAAATTTGTTAAGAGGGTGGATCTCACGTTAAATGTTCTTACTACAATAAAATAAAATTTTAAATAAATAATACAAAAGATGAAAGCCTTTCCTTACTTCAATGCCTGGCTAAATAGAGAATATCTAGAGGTGCCTGGCGTGGTCAGTTGAGCATCTAACTCTTGATTTCAGCTCAGGTCATGATCCCAAAGTCATGGGATTGAGCCCCGCCTAGGAGCTTGAGATTTCTCTCTCTCTCTCTCTCTCTCTCTCTCTCTGTCCCTCTTCCCAACTTGCCCGCTCTCTCCCTCTCTCTCTCTTTCTCTAAAATTAAAAAAAAAAAAGAATATCTATGTTTATTCTTTCCTTGCCAGCCTCCACTTCCACTCCCTTGCCACCTAAAAAACATGCAAAAACACAAACCAAAGAACAAAATCCCTAAGAGTCGTTTTACATTTTAAAAAATACAATTAAAATGCCACAATAAAGA
This sequence comes from Prionailurus bengalensis, assembly GCF_016509475.1. Classification (NCBI taxonomy): domain Eukaryota; kingdom Metazoa; phylum Chordata; class Mammalia; order Carnivora; family Felidae; genus Prionailurus; species Prionailurus bengalensis. The sequence goes on along the minus strand of NC_057343.1, from coordinate 146,497,570 downwards.
AAATCTTCCAAAATGAACATGTCAGCATTTTCGGCACTTAAGAACCGTGATCACTTTAATGGCAAAGTACTGGTAGCTGAAAGGCATCATATTTTAAGTGACACTTCAGGGATGATGGATTATAGGAAAGCTGGGGACTTGACCCTGAGGACATGTACTTTGTACACACACCATCCTCTAACATGGCTCTAGGAAGCCCTATAGAGAAGTGAGGAGGAGATGAACACACAACTAGGGATGGGGGAGGGGGATGGAGAAATAAGGAAGATGCTAAGAAATATTATAAAACAGAAGAGGTCATCACCATCAATGTGTCCTTTCCATGCTCATCTTATTTCTACTTCCCATATTTCCTTTTCTTCTCTGTTCTTTCACTCTGCCCAACTTCCACTCCCTACCTCTCCTTTCACCTTCCTGTCTTTTTCCTGATTTTGTGGAATTTCTGGTAGTAAGATGGGCCTGGACAGGAGGAGTTTAGTCGTAGGTAGGCTGGCCAAATAATACATAGGACACCCGGTAACAGGTGAATTTCAAATAAACAATAAATAATTTTAATAAGTATGTTCCATGCAATATTTGGATATGCTGTATTAAAAAATCATTTGTTGTTTATCTGAAATTAAATTTAACTGGACATCTTGTATTTTTATTTGCTAAATCAGGCAATCCTAGTCTTAGGGCTCTGCTACTCAACTCTGAACATGCATACAAATCACATGAGATTTTGTTAAAATGCAAATTCTGATCCAGTCTGGGGTGGGGCATGAGCTTCTTTGTTTCTAACAAGTTTCCACATGATGCTGATGCTGCTTGTCTGTGAGGAGCAAGGACCTAGAATAGCACTGTTCAACAGAAATATAATGAGAGCTATGTATATAATTTAAAATTTTCTAGTAGCCACACTGAAAGAAGCACAAACAGGTGAGGTTCATTTTAATAATATATTTTCTTTAGCCTAATATATCTATAATACTATTTCAAACATAAAAATTAATAAGATATTTTACCTTCCTTTTCTGCTCTAAGTCTGAAACCTGGTATACAATTTACATTTATACACATCTCAATTCGAACTAACCAAAATTTCCAGTGGTTAGTAACCACATGTGGCTAACGGTGATCATACTGGCCAGTGCAAATGTAATACATTGCCTCCAGCTGCCAGAGCAATAGCTCATAGTCTCCCATGGCAGCAGCAGTAGGGTCTGATCCCAGTGCTCCTCAGATCCCTGGTCAGGGGAAGGTAAGAGGCCAAGCCCATGAAGACCCCTGTACTGTGATAATAATGGTTCAGTTAACACTTACCTCCTTGGTGCTTACCATGTAAGTTATATTTCCAGTTATATTTTCAGGTGCACCAATGTATACACAATTTTTATTTTTAATTAAGTTTCATTTCAATATATTTTATGTCTTGATTCCTAAATTTTTAACACAGCATTCCTTCTGTTGTTGAAATTTTCCTCCACTTGGTGAAGACTATTTAAGGTAGAATAATTAGTAGCTAGTAGGTTTCACACATGTATTTTAAAATAGAAGTCACACTTAAGATGTGATTGTCAGAGAATAGCTCATCTGTAACTTTAGAAAAGCAATGATAAAAATGTTAATGTGATAATTTGCAGGCTGCAAGGCACTAAGATATCACCTGCTTGGCATTGTACCTTCCCGCTGATATGGCTGAAGGGTCCTTGTCCAGAACTGTGAAGGGTCTGACATTTTATCCAACTGATAAGCTAACAAGTCAGCTTGTTAGTTTCATGGATTCTGGCGGAAGACACAAGACTCCAGGGCCAGAGACAAAGAAGTTTATTACTCACCACATAGCAAGGAGCATAAGCATCAGTATATTGTGACAATACCCCTTGCCCATAGAGCAATACATCTAGGCCCACATGGACATTTGTACACACAATGGGTTTCATTTCATGAGACAAATCCTGAGTTTCCAAGGCTGTAAGTAAACCTGCCCTTTGTAAGAGGAAGACACTATTTCTACCTATCAAGGCTGTTCACTATACATACATCCTAAAGATAATCCAAAACAAAACGCAGTTTTGGATCCTAAAGATAATCCAAAACAAAACTCATTCTAATATTTGCCTGAAGGAACATCGAGCATTTGCCAGACCACAGTTTCTATTCATCCAAATGCTCTTAAACCAAAAATTACTTTAGTCAAATGTTCAAATCAATTATAGTAGTCTTTGCTAAGTTTGCAAACTGATACAAAATCTAAATCCATCCACCTCCTACAGTCTTGCATGGCCTGGCCCTTGCTGGTCTCTCTTGCTTCATTTTATGCTAACCTTTCTCCCGACCATGCTCCAGGACACTGGCTTAGATTCAGCTTTTTTCAACACCCTCCACATGCCAACATTTTTACACCTCAGTGACTGTACATATTGTTCCTTCTGTGGAGATTACCTCATCCCCTCCTAACCCTCCCTGCATTCTGTTCACCCTCATCATAACATATATCACATTTGTACTGAGATATTTACTTTCTTGTTACCTATCTATGGTGTGTTTCTTCACCAGAAGGCCTGCTCCATGGCAGCAGGGACTGCATCTAATTAACTGATACACCTAGAGTCTAAGGTGCTGCTGGTCCAAGATGATGCTCAATAAGATGTATAGAGTAATGAATAAGCCCAGCAAAAATGTCACATAATTAATTCTCACTTTGTGCATATGGTTGTGACTCCCAGAGCCTGACTCTCTAGGCAACCATAACTAGAAAATCAACTAATTCAAGTATTTAATCAAATTCAGTAGCTTGAAATGCAAATATACAAAACCCAAGTTACATCAGTTCATTAGCAAAATACCAGAGTAGTACTTCTTGCTCTGTATAGGGGAGTGTGACTCTCTAATGGTTAATACATGTCAACTTGACTGGGATACAACGTGCCCAAATATTTTGCTAAACATTATCTGGCCTTGTCTCTGACAGTGTTTCTAAATGAGATTAATATTTGTATCAGTAGACTGAGTGAACTGCCTTCCCTAATGTGAGTGGGCCTCATCCAATCCACTGAAGGTCTGAGTAAAATAAAAACGTGGAGTAAGGGAGTTTTTACTTTCTCTACTTGTCTTGGAGCAGAGAATTCAGTGTTCTCCTGCCTTCACATTTCCTAGGAATGGAGCTATACCATTGGCTCTCCTGGGTCTCCAGCTTGCTGACAACAGATATTGGGATATCTCAGCCTCCATAATTGCACGAACCAATTCCTATAACAAATCACGTATAGGATTACTTTCATATATATATATATATATATATATACACACACACACACACACACACATATATATACACATACACATATATATGAATTTCATATATATACATACACATATATACATTCTATTCATATACATATATATGTATATATATATGAAATTCATATATGTATGTGTGTGTGTGTGTGTGTGTGTGTGTATATATATATATATATATATAATTTTTCTGGAAAATCCAGACTAATGCAGACTCTTCATTAAATTCAGAGTCCAACTGTTGCCATGATTTCTACTAATTTTCATCAAATCAACTTCTGAGTTGATTAGAATCAGATTAGTAAATGAAATACTTATAAGTGCTTTTGATTTAAAATGTTAATTTGTCTTACTTTTGATTCCCCATTGACTTCTTGGAACATAAGTGATATACCAAATTAGTGGCATATATTTCTGTTCTTGGATCTCAAGCTTCACTGAAACAATAGTCCTGCTCTTTCATAAACTTGTCCATTAGACAAATATTGATTGCCATATGCTACCTGCCAGGAATACAAGATGAACAGGACACTGTCCCGATCCCCATGAGACTAGTATTTCAGTGATGTGCAGAAATGTAAACAAATAATTGCTGGAGTAAACACCTTAGGGATGCTTCACATAACAAACCAATGACGTCCACTGATATTGGCCACAACTCCACTCCAGGCAATGGCTGATAAGGACTGGAGGAAGGCAGTTATTTAATAGACTAGAGACAAGAGATGAGACATAACTCTTTTGAAAAGCTGAAGCAGCTTTCCAGTTCTTGACTCTACTTTCTTATGAGGTCAGTGTGTATCTCTTGGTGCTGAAGTGTGTGAGTTATCCCAGTGTCCTCCCAATAACTTGGCTTTTGGTCTTAACACAGCTTGAAATGGGTTTCCGTTACTTATAGTGCAAAGGAAACTTTATTGGAAGGGTTTGCTAAGTACCAAATTTACTGTGATAATTAGAGGCATGGACTAGGAAGGGAGGTCTAAGTGTTAAGAAGGACCTAACAGACCTGGGTTCTAAGGAGGAGAAGGCCTCCACCACTTGAAAAATGCTCTCACCAGGAAGATGCAGGACCCACCTTGACAGAGATAGGCTTTTAATTCACGAAGTAAAACTCATATTGAAAATATGTGCCATTTTGATGTTGCCATATACTTCAGGCCATCATTTATAATAGGCACAAAATAGATTCTTTGGACAAAAATTAACCAGCACAGTTAGTTTCTAAGAGAGTATAGTATACAACCACCTGGTACAAATCCAAAATGTTTTCTGCTAAATTAGTTAATATAAATTTATAAATTTTAACTGAAAACCTATCTGAGTAAATTTTAGATATTCACTGGCACATAAGCACATTATTCCATACTATGAAAAATGATACCCATGGTGGGGTTCTCGTTTAAGATGGTGATATTCTAAGATCTTGAACTTCTTTCCTCCCACAGACATGCTGAGTGTACCACTACATATGAAACAATTTCCTATTAAAAAACCTAAAGCCTGGCTGAGTCATGGTTACACGTCAGGCAAATGAAAAGAAAACCAAATCAAAGTGGGTAGGAAAATCTGGGACACAATTTCACCATAAACCCTACCACAGATGTGGCAACCCACAATCAGGAGGGAACTCAAACCCAGAGCTTCCTCCTGAGTGGTAAAGAGTTCAAAGTCCACATCAGACACCTCAACTTTTAAGATATGTACCTGAGAGATGAGCCCCCAAAACATCTAATTTTGAAAACCAACAGGGTTCCTATTTGAGACCCACAAGACAGCAGCGATCTAAGAAATGTCTCTTAAACGGCCCTCTCACTTGGACTGACTCACTTCAGGCCCCCAACTCAGAGGTAGCTGATCACCTCTGAACTTAAAATGAAGGAGGCTCACCTGCTTATATTAAAACCTTGACGTGAGGGGCAGGCATCTGCTTTAATACACACATCTCGGGGTGCCTGGGTGGCGCAGTCGGTTAAGTGTCTGACTTCAGCCAGGTCACGATCTCGCGGTCCGTGAGTTCGAGCCCCGCGTCAGGCTCAGGGCTGATGGCTCAGAGCCTGAAGCCTGTTTCGGATTCTGTGTCTCCCTCTCTCTCTGCCCCTCCCCCGTTCATGTTCTGTCTCTCTCTGTCCCAAAAATAAATAAACGTTGAAAAAAAATACACACATCTCTCTGTTTATATATATTTGTTGATGGAAGGTTTCTAACTATGATGGATAAATGGATAAAGAAAATATGGCATATTTATATGGAATATTATATAGCCATAAAAAATAGTGAAATCTTTACATTTGCAGAAACAGGGATAGACCTCAAGGGCATTAAGCTAAGTGAAATAAGTCATAGAAAGACAAATGTATATGGAATCTAAAACACAAAACAACCGAGTTCATAGATACCGAGAACAGATTAGTGATTGCAAGGGGCAATGGGTAGTGGAGGATGGGGAAAATGGGTAAACTGTGTTGTTTGGGTTTTTTAGTTTCAATAAATTTAATAAAAAATCCTTTAAAAATGAAAAAGACCATATCTATGAACTGGTTTCAGATTCATTCATTTGGGTTATCTTAATAATCAGTAATGGCTGTGGCACCCGGGTGGCTCAGTCAGTTAAGCATCTGACTCTTGATATCAGCTCAGGTCATGATCTCATGGTTTGTGAGATGGAGCTTCGAAGTGGGCTCCTTACTGTCAGCTTGAGATTCTCTCTCCCTATCTCTCTGCCTCTCCCCTGCTTGTGCGCGCTCGCTCTCTCTCTCTCTCTCTCTCTCTCTCTCAAATAAATAAATAAATAATTGTCGTAGACTCTAAGTCTAAAGTTCTTTTTTGTCTAGCAAAAGAGTGGGACGCAGGATTGAAAGCGAGAGATGGCTAATGTCCGGGAAAAGACAAGAGCACCGAATAAGGGTCCTTTGCCCATTTTTATTAGGATCAGAAGGCTTACAAACATGGCGATGGACGTGCACAAAGGGATAATGAATCTGTGATCATTAATTTGTGGACATGAGGGAAAGGGAGTCTTGAGGATATTTGTGGTTAGGGGTTTAGGTTAATACCAAACAAACTCCGGGAGCTGGGCAGTCAGGAGGAAGGTTGTTTACAGTGGACATGAGGCAGCAGCTCTGTTTATCTTAGCTAGCCTAGAGGATGAGACAGATAGGGGAGTAACCTCAGGGTTGACAAAGCACCTTTTCTTTTGTTAACCATCTCCACTCTGGGCTGCTTTGCCTGCAGCATAGTGGTCCATAGTCTAATTCACCAATTTACCTAACCTGGCCCTACTGTCCTGTGAAAGAGCTTTTCTGCTATAGTACTAAATTGGGAGTGCTTCCACCCTGAATATCTAATCTTGTTTATTTCATATACCTATGCATTGGGCACCTTTGCATGGTTTCTATTTCAGGCCTTTGCCTCTCCCTCTTTATTTTGGGGGCTCTGCACCCCCTCTCTATTTTGGGGTGCCTTTGCACCTCCCTATTCCTAGAAACTTTATGCCTCCCTATTCTCGGGGTGTCTTAACATCCCCCTATTCTTGGGGTGCCAACCTGATTTTCCCAAACTCGGGTGTGAGCATTTTATGGCTTTGTATTTCTTTATGCCTTGTTAATCCATTGGTGTAAGCCCTGGGGATTCCTAAGCTTATCCCCCACAAATAATACATACATACATACATACAAATGAACAAAGACGCTCTTAACAATCAGTACGGACTTCTAGACCCAACAAAAAGTAGTATCAGTGGAAAAATTATTCTTGTCCTTTTCTTTTCTTCCCTCATTTCTTTTCTTCCTCCCTTCGTCTAGCTCCTCACTCCTTTTTCTCTCTTGTTATTTGTTCTTTCAGTTTAAGGGGTGGTGGTGGGGAATCCTGTTTTATCTTATTTAAAGTCCTTTAAGCAATAAAGTCTTAGTGATATAAAATGCACATTTACTTTTATAGGAGTTTTTATATTTATATTATAATAACTTATATATTACACTTAAGTAATCTAGAAATAGTCCTAATGAAATTTCATTTTACTGGGGAATGCGAAGCTGAAGAGTAATCTCTGATGACTCCCCATCACCAAAGATCAACTAGTCTTCACTGAACTCACAGAGAACACAGATCCGGCCCACCTGCCAGACTCTTTAAACCTCTCCAGGGAATGAGATTCTAAAACTTAATATTCTAATGAGTGAAAGAAATTATCTTTCTTTTCCTAGTGAGAGAAATGATCCTTTAACGTTTCTTACAACTCAAAGGTCTCTGCTGAAATAAAAGTCTATTTTCTTTTGTTTTGTTCTCAGCCAAGTTAGAGAATACCTGGGGAATAACTTCCAATATGCATAGTAAAATAACTCCCTTCCAGGAACTTCACAAAGGACATCAAAGAGCAGTGTTGTCAATTCCCCCTAGATCTTACCCAGAGGTTTAATTATAGTAACAAGATTTTAAAGACCAGGCCTGATTACTGTTAAGATTATATGATAACACACACATCTTTCTTTAGTTCCACCTTGAAATAGATAGGAGAAGAAATATTCACTGTACCAAAAGTAGTTAGAATGAGAGGATAAGAAATCTCATTCATTTTGGATAAGAGAAAAATTGCATTTAATAATTTAATCAGGAAAAATGAAGCACTCAACATTCATCACTAGTAGTTACACAGAGCAAGTAATCATTGGTCTTATTCTTACTGCTTCTTCTTTCTCACTTAAAGCTGTTATTTCAACTTGTCACATTTCCATAGCAACTAATACCTCAATTTTTATAGTTAAAACACTTGGAATCATTTCTAACTATTCTAAATGCTCCAATATATTGTTAAAACCCTTGGCTGCTCTTCCTAAAAAGCCAACTTCTCTCTCATATGGTACAAAGAATCAGCATCACCCTTGACCTAAATAAACCTCATCAACTGACCTAATTTTTGAAGACCAATCTTTTTTCTTAGTTGGGAGGGTGGAGGGACTCTGAGATAAGTCAAATAATGATATCTTTCTGCCCCACCTGACTGCTACACCAGCTGAGAAATAAAACAAGGGGTAAGACAAATGGAGACCAAAATGCCACCTTCATTACTGTGAAAGGCCAAGATGCCAAAATTTAGTGCAGGAGCAAAATTAACTGAAACTGAACCCCTCCCCACAGAAGCCAGATATGACTGCCTGTCATGTCAGCAGTGGGTTCTCAACAGGGAAGAGAGGGTTGGTGCAGAAGAAATGGGAAAGGTCTATTCCAAGGGGAGGCTGGGTCTCAAAAAGGAAAGAAGGGCTGAACATACCCAGACTATTTTTCCTAATTAACCACAGATGTCATCCTTAGCTGGCATGGAATGAGTAAACTGGCAGAGAAATAAGGAGTTACATTAACTTAACTCCTTCTACTTGCAAGGGAATACTAGAAAAGGGAAATACTTACTCTTTTTCTTGCCCTACTCCCCCAACATTTCAAGAACTACTAAACACCATTATTTCACAACAAAGTGCCTATCAGTTTGCACATACCTCTGATAACCTACAGATAGCAGGTTGCAATTTATAAGAATACTGTAATCTTAAGAATTGCACCTCTTATTTTTCCTGATATTTTGCTGGCTAGAAAACTGTTTTTCACCACTGTGTGCCTTATTTACTTAACATGCATTAAAATTTTTTCTGAACTACTTAAAAGTCAGAATTTTACTTTATAACTAATCTGAAAACCAACAAACATGCTATAGTTAACTTAAGTCTTAATTTCCTCTTTGTAAAATGGTGTTAATAACACTTACCACACAGGTGTTGTTTTGAAGATTAAAACAAATTAGGCATGTGAAGTCCTATGCCTGGCACCTAAATAGTGCTCAATACCTATTAGAGATGGTGGTGGTGGTGATGTCATGATTTCACTCAATTCAAATTCACTCAATTTGTTTAAGTCCAAATTATATTCAGAATTTTATGAAATCTTCTCATCTCCAATGCTATTTCCTACAATCTCTTATCTGTGCTATTTCATCAGCCCCCTCCTTGGATAAACCGACTCCTCTCTTGCCCCTTCATAGTGCCCTTCCATAGCAAGCACAGTGGTTTTTTTAAAAAGTAGATCAGATCTTGTAACTCTCTTACTTGAAGCCCTCCAATGGCTTCTCATTGTACCCAGAATAAAGTCCAAACTCCTTATCAGGGCCTACAAGTTGGACTTGAGCTGGCCCTGTCCAACTCTCTAACCTCATCTTCCTCTATTATCCTGCTGACTGTCTATGCTTCAGCCATGGTAGCCTTCTTTCTTTCCCTCTAATTCCTCAAGCTGATTCTTTTTCAGGGGGCCTTTTTAAGAAATTTAGGCCCAAGGTTGAGGAAAATTCTTTCCATTTCCAGGCTTCAAATTAAGTAATAAGCTCTTTCTTTATCAGAAAATGAAAAACTCAAAGCTCCAAAAACAAAAATTAAATCATTTTTTTTCTTCTCTTAGCTATAGTAATCAAAAGCTTTCATTCATAACACACTCTGACCATTGGTTCATGCCTTGTTATTTGCTTTTCATAATAATATAATAATTAAACACAATACCAAAAATAAACCATAACCCAACATCCAACTATGACCTTCCCACATCTGCCCTCATCTCTCATCACTATTATCACCCTGAATACAGAACACAGAAGACCTGAACAGCACTATCAACCACTTTGGGCCAATGAACATTTATAAAACATTTTTCCCAACATCAGCAGAAAATGCTTTTTTTTCAAGGGTATATGAAAAATTCACCAAGAGTGATTATATTCTGGGCTATAAAGCAAACTACAACAAAAATTTTGTTAAAGTTCTTAGACCATAATGGAATTAAACTAGAAATGAGCAACACAGATATTTGGAAAATCTCCACATATCTGGAAATTAAGAAACATAATTCTAAATAATCCATTGTTCAAAATTAGTAAATGTTTTGAATTGAATTAAAACTAGAATGTAACTTATCAAAACTCAAGGCATGCATCAAGCAGTGCTCAGATATTTATACCATCAAATATATAGAAAAGAACAAAAGTCTCAAATCAATGACCTAAGCTTTCACTTTGAAAAAGAAGAGCAAATTTAAATCCAAAGCAAGCAGAAGAAAGTAAACAATACAGACAAGACCAGAAACCAATGAAATTAAAAACAGAGAAACAGAAAATCAGTTAAAGCAAAAGCTGGTTCTTTGAACAGATTAACAAGATTAAAAAACTTTTATCTGACCAAAAATGGAGCGGGAAGACACAGCTACCAGTGTCAGGAATGGAAGATGAGACATCACTACGCATCTACAGATATTAAAAGAATTATAAAGGAATATTACTAACAACTTTATGGCCATACATTAGACAACTAAGACAAAATGAACACTTTCCTTGAAAGGCACACAACCAAAACTCACTCAAAAAGAAATAAATAACCCATATAGTATTATATTTCCTAATGAAAACCTTCCAACAACATATATTTTTATAACATTCTTATGTTAATGCGTAATAGAAAGTCTGAACAGCTTTACGTAGTAATTATTAAAACTGAGATGAAATAGACAAACTCTTAGAAAACTGACTTACCAGATATGAATCAAGAAGAAATTGCAGTTCTATGAATGGTTCATTAATTATTAAAGCAATTTAGTCTGTATTTAATATCTTCCCACAAAGGAAACACCACATCCAGATGGCTTTGCAGCATGTTTTACTAAACCTTCAGGTACAGAGCATCCCAACTTTAGATGAGCACTTCCTGTAAATATCAATTCAATTTGTAACTTTTTTTTGCTTTCTTTCAGGTGTTTTTGTGGAGCACAGTTTCTTAATATGGTCAAATTAGCCATTCATTTCTTCTTATCCTGCGTAGTTCATGAAGATATTCACCTTTGTTACCTATTAAGAAATTAAAAAATTTGTTGTTGACATGTAGGCCCTCAATCTGTCTGGGGGTGATTTTTGTTTTCAGCCTGACATGGTGATCTAATTTAATGTAAGTAACCAGTTTTTGTGCAACTCCACCAGTCCTTCCTTTATACATTGATCTCACATCTAGTTCTGTTATTTAATAATATTCCATATATAGGAGTCTCTTGCTGGCCTCTCTATTCTGTTCATTGGTCAATTTATCTACTTCTGTACTAAAACTGCACTATCTTATGTAACTTCATAGAAAATTCTCATATCTGGTAGGGCCAGGTCTTCAGAAGTGTTCTGACTATTCCTAGCTCTTAACTCTTCCAGCTTCAATCTCATGGTTCACTATGATCCTTGCCTTGCAAACACTCTGAACTCCTTTCCCCTTCCTCTATCACATTCACCTGACTAGACCACACTCCCAGTCCTATTACCCAGCTCTCAACCTACTAGGTCACCATACTGAGTGTGAAGAAAACACAAAACCTAATCCCTAGTGTGATGTTATTAGTAGATGGGTTATTTGGGAGCTGATTAGGTCATAAGGGTGGAGTCTTCATGAACGAGATTAAGGCCCTTATAAAAGGACCCCAATATGTCAATTATATCCCAATAAAACTGGAAAAAATATGCAAATAAATAAAACAGACCTCCCCGCCCCGAGAGCTACATTCGCCCTTCTGCTATCTGAGGTTATATTAAAAAGGGATGGATCACACCCGAAAAACAAATAACCCAGTGAAGAAATGGTCAGAAAACATGAATAGACACTTCTCTAAAGAAGACATCCAGATGGCCAACAGGCACATGAAAAGATGTTCAGCGTCGCTCCTTATCAGGGAAATACAAATCAAAACCACACTCAGGTATCACCTCACGCCAGTCAGAGTGGCCAAAATGAACAAATCAGGAGACTATAGATGCTGGAGAGGATGTGGAGAAACGGGAACCCTCTTGCACTGTTGGTGGGAATGCAAATTGGTGCAGCCGCTCTGGAAAGCAGTGTGGAGGTTCCTCAGAAAATTAAAAATAGACCTACCCTATGACCCAGCAATAGCACTGCTAGGAATTTATCCAAGGGATACAGGAGTACTGATGCATAGGGGCACTTGTACCCCAATGTTCATAGCAGCACTCTCAACAATAGCCAAATTATGGAAAGAGCCTAAATGTCCATCAACTGATGAATGGATAAAGAAATTGTGGTTTATATACGCAACAGAGTACTACGTGGCAATGAGAAAAAATGAACTATGGCCTTTTGTAGCAACGTGGATGGAACTGGAGAGTGTGATGCTAAGTGAAATAAGCCATACAGAGAAAGACAGATACCATATGGTTTCACTCTTATGTGGATCCTGAGAAACTTAACAGGAACCCATGGGGGAGGGGAAGGAAAAAAAAAAAAAAAAGAGGTTAGAGTGGGAGACAGCCAAAGCATAAGAGACTTAAAAACTGAGAACAAACTGAGGGTTGATGGGGGGTGGGAGGGAGGAGAGGGTGGGTGATGGTTATTGAGGAGGGCACCTTTTGGGATGAGCACTGGGTGTTGTATGGAAACCAATTTGACAATAAATTTCATATATAAAATAAATAAATAAAAAATAAATAAATAAATAAATAAATAAATAAATAAATAAATAAAATAAAGGGGATGGATCAAGAAATGAGCTCTCACTAGATATCAAATCTGCCAGCATCTTGATCTTGGATTTCCCAATCTCCAAAACTGTAAGAAATGAATTTCTGTCATTTATAAGCCACCCAGTCTATAGTATTTCTTTAGATACCAAATCTGCCAGCACCTTTATGTTGGACTTCCCAGTCTCCAGAACTGTAGGAAATAAATTTCTGTTATTTTATAAGTCACTCAGCCTATAGTATTTCATTATAGTAGCCAGAAACGACTAAGGCACTATCCCTCAGTATAACAGGTATAATAAAAGTGTTTACATTTTAGTGTTATTAGAATTAAGTAAGTTAATAAATATAAGTCACCTAAAACAGTATGTGGCACATAGTATTATTTAATATTAGTAGTGTTATTCTAGATGATGATTTCATACTCTATCCTCTCTCCTCTAATGTCTTTTCCCTACTCTTTCTCTGTACTGATGACCTTACTGGTTTCATTAAGGAAACAGCAATCAAAAGAGAAGTTCCACATTTTCCCACCAACAAATCTTCCAATTTACTTGTAGTGGTACCCCTATAGTCTGCCTTCTCTATTACTATAGATAAATTGTTATTATTCCTAAGGTCAATTCCTCCACTTGGGGACCCTTCTAGTTTCCCCCAAGGACTTGTTCATGCAATTATCCCCTTTCTCTAATGAACTATCCATTTTTCTTCTCTATTGGAACAATCTCCTACAAAAATGTCATACAGTCTGCCATCTTAAACAAACTCATCCTCACTCCACATCCTCCTCCAGACAGAACCCCTTTTCTCTGCACATTATAGAAATATGCTCTCCAAAAATATGTCAATAACTTCTGTCTACACTATTTTATTTCCCGTATTGTCTTGGCTCCAATCCAGATCAGGCTTACATCTTTGCAACTCCATGGGAACCCCACTTAACAAAATCACTAAAATCCTCCACATTGCCAAATGCATGACAATTCTCAGTCCTCATCTTACTTTCCTTTCACACTTGCTCACTTCTACTTAACTTGGCTTTGATGAGAGTACAGAATCGGCCACTCTTCAGGCTATTTTGCTTCACCTCCCTTTTGTATCCTAAGTTTTAATGTGCCCAAGGCTCAGAGAAAGGCTCCAACCTTTCTCTGTTCTAACTACAGTCATTCCCTAAGTGATAATACTTACGGCTATGGCTTTCAATACTGTCTATTCACTCACTGATAATTCCCTTGAACCCCCCCACATATATCCAACTACCTACCTCCCATACCTATCTAGAGGTCCAAAAGGCATCTCAAACTGACACATCGATAACTGAACTCTTAATTTCCCCTTCTAAATCTGTTCCTCTCCCAAAATATCCCACTTAATAAAGAACACCACAAATCACCCAGTTGCTCAGGTTGAAAATCATAATTCCTCTCTGACATCCTACAGTCTTCAGCAAATCTCACCAGCTCAACCATCAGTGTATCAAATCCAACACTTTTTACCACCTTCACTGACAGTCCAAGCTATCATTACATGTCTCAACTGGACTATTATAACACCCTCCCAAATGGTCTCACAGATTCATCTCTTACAGTTTTTTTTTTATAAGTGATCCTATATTTTTATAGGATCAAACCTGTAATATCCTATCATTACTCCCCCGCTCAAAACTTTTCAATGGCATTCAGTCACACAAAGAGTAAACAAAGCCTTTACCAGGATCTACAGGCTTCACAATTTCCTGTGCACCTTAGACCTCATCCAGTGCCACACTAGTCCTCACTCACTGAGTTCCCCCTCCTTGATTCTTCAGTTCTGAAAAAGTGCCCCCTCTCATTCTCCTCATTGAGAGCCCCTTTTCCTGAATGCTCCACCCCATATACTTTGTCTAACTGGTTCCTTTTCTTTAGGATCTCAGTTCACATGTAATGTCCACAGAGATGGCTTCTTAAACCCATTCCAGAGTAGCCACCCCCATCCCCAAGTTACCACCACCTGACGAACTTTATATCCTCTAGGACACTTATCAGTATTTAAAACTTTCCCACTTAGGAGTGCCTGGGTGGCTCAGTCGTTTAAGCACCTATTTGGGCTCAGGCAATGATCTAAGGATTCCTAATATCACGATGGTGGTGGGGGCTTCTGGCTCACAGCACGGAGCCTGGTTGGGATTCACTCTCTCTCCCTCTGCTCCTCTCCCGCATCTCTCCCTCTCTCTCTCTCTCAAAAAAATAATAAACTGCAAAAAAAACCTTTCCCATTTGTCTTTAAATACACTTATATATTATTTCTGCCTTCTTGTACCTAGAAAATAATTTTTTTAAGAACAGATAACTCTCCTGTACTAATGCCTGGCACGAAGAAAACAACTTTAAGAATAGTTGTCTAATGAACCAACATCCCAGAGATCTCTCAAATCTATTTCATTCTACAGGAGAACCTTAAGTTTAAAAAGTTAAATTAATCACCTAAAATGGCATCAGTTAAGTGACAGGTTTTGTTTTAAGGCTTGGTCTACTTCCAAATGTCGGTTTTACAATACATGGCTTCACTGATTTTTTTTTTTTTTCCCAATTTACGATGCTGCTTGAGTAGGGTTTAAAGCTCAAGAGATCTAACTTTCCAAACTACAAGCGTTAAGACCTCCACTCTACCACAAACAGCCACAAACCAGGTACCTCCCTTTAGTCCGACTCAACTCCACTAAATCCCGCCCCTTCCTGGGTTTGCCAAGAGCGCCGGCGCCTCCAGGGAGTCTCCATGCAAAGAGTTCTGGGATTGGTAGTCCACTTTCCTTCTGTCTCCAGCCTTGACATAAAACGAAATAAACAGCAATGCAAGTTAGGTGGTTCAGAATTTCCCACAAACTGAATAAAACTCAGATTCTGGAAAGTGGTGCAAGCTTGTCATTTTCAAAGGGTGCCAGCTTCGGATCAGGCACTGCGCAGACAGTTGCTTGGGTCCTTGGCTGGGCGGAGCTTGTTCGCAGTGGCTTGTGGCTCCTTCCTGTGCGCCTTCCCTCTTTTGCTCGGGCCCGTGGTGCTGGCAGGATGGGTGAGCTGTCCGGGTTTGGGCTGAGGGGCCTGCAAGCTGAACTCGGGGGCTCGGGGACGGGCGGGAGAATAGAGACAGAACGGTGAGGACGCTACCGGAAGGCCCGCTGGGGAAGGCCGGGGAAGCGCTGCCGTGGCAGGCACATGGCCGGGTGCGGAAGGAGCCCATGCGGCGCGGAGGCCGCGGAGCTCGCCTTACCGACCGGCGTTGGGTAGCCGGTGCCGCTCTGGAACTTGACAAGGGGCTCATTCCTTTGGGAAAACGCACCAATCGGAGTACTTGTGTTCACCCTTTGTTGGTCCGAGGGATCCTTTGAGGTTGAGGTTTAGACCATGTGCTACATTGTAATGAAAGAACCTATTGGCTTGTAGTCCAGGTGAGGCTAGGGTTTTAGAAGATGTAAAATGACTGGAGTGCTTGCGGAAGAACTCATAGGATTTTGAATTTTAGGCAAGTGTCGTGGTCTTCGTACTGCCAGGAAGCTCCGTAGCCACCGACGAGATCAGAAGTGGCATGATAAACAGTATAAGAAAGCCCATTTGGGCACAGCCCTGAAGGCCAACCCTTTTGGAGGCGCTTCCCATGCGAAAGGAATTGTGCTGGAAAAAGTGTAAGTGAAAGTCCACACTTTTTCTTCAAGGTTTCTTTTACTATAGTAACGCGAACCAAATACATCTGAAGTTGTTAATTTTAGATATAAATTCTAAAGTGTTTGGGTAGAATATTTGTCTGGAAGTTGGTAACTTGGGGCTTAGGGGTTAGGTAACTAAGGGTTTTGAATCTCTTAGGGATGGCATTGGAGGGGGGTGGGTAGTAACAATGAAGGGACGAGCTGTCTTAAGAAATTGCCACTCAACCATTTTATTCTTAGCAATCACATCTTTCTAGTTGGGACAATTAAGGTAAAGAGAAGTTTCTTGCCTGAGGTTGCAAATCTGAGGTTGAGCTGCATGAAGGTTGACTTTACAAAATGATAATTTTTAAGGCACTAATCAATGCACTGCCAGTCAGTAGTCTTTGTATCTCTTATTTTTGATTCATATTTTTTACAACTGGTAAGGGCCCAGAGATTTTCCCTGAGGGAAAGCTTGGTTGAAATCACAGGAGTTAACCAATTTAGGATTAGACCGACTAGGTGGAAAGAGCATAATGTCTAATGAATTCTCTGCCTAACAAACTAAAATGTATGCCTTCTCAGAAAGGCACCTCACTGCTGTGCTCTTTATGTTTTAGAGGGGTTGAAGCCAAACAGCCAAATTCTGCCATCAGGAAGTGTGTCAGGGTCCAGCTGATCAAGAATGGCAAGAAAATCACCGCCTTTGTACCCAATGATGGTTGTTTGAATTTTATTGAGGTAAGTGTTTTAGTCTGCTGTTGATTCTGTTTCTGAGATGGTTTTGCCCGGTTTTTTTTATATGAAGAACGGGTATTTTTAGTGATTGCCACTCACACCAGAAGTAAACTGTTGATTTTATTCCAGGAAAATGATGAGGTTCTGGTTGCTGGATTTGGTCGCAAAGGTCATGCTGTTGGTGACATTCCTGGAGTTCGCTTTAAGGTCGTCAAAGTAGCCAATGTCTCTCTTTTGGCCTTATACAAAGGCAAGAAGGAAAGACCAAGATCTTAAGTTTTGATGATGAAAACGTGACAATAAAATTTCATATACCAAAAATATGTTTTGTGTCTTATTTTCTTTAGTACAGAGATGCAGTGTATACTTTTCCATTTAAGGAGAATGGGAATACCATTAATTCAGGATTCTCTACAGTAAATGGGATTCATAGTTTTTTCTACTCTCTATGGAATAAATGTACAGTTTTCCTGTATAGAGAGAGGGCTTCAAAAACTAACTGCACTTAAAGCAGGAATCATGTCGGGAAACCCTAGCAGTGTACTTTCTGAGATCCATCTCCCTGGGGACCCAGTATGATAAACGCCTTCAAGTTGCTCCTTGCTCTGGTGTTTGAGTATCTAAAGGTTCACGATCCGTGTTGTAATTCTGTTTATGACAGCAAGAAAGGCACTAGATGATTGAGTGGAAGTGTATGCCTGGCAAATTGAGACATAGAAGAAAAACTTGTTTGGGGCCCCTGGGTGGCTCAGTTGAGCATCTGACTCTTGATTTCAGCTCAGGTCATGGGATCGAGCCCTACATTGCATCAACCTCCACACTGAGCATGGAGCCTGCTTAAGATTTTCTCTAAAAATAATTGTAAAAATCAAAAGAAAAAAGCAAGAATGTTGAACTATAGAATGATTAACCTCAATGTTCTTTGTACTGACTGTCAGTAACTGATAGTTTGACCTTGAGGTTTATTTCATGGCACAAAGTAGAAGTGATCAGTTAGAAATGATCTAGAAGGATTGTAGCTTGATAATTGAAGCTGGTTATTGGGTACGTGGGACTTTTTTGTCCATTCTTTCGGATTTTTATTCCGGTATAGTTAACATACAGTGTTCTCTTAATTTCAGGTGTACAGTCTAATGATTCAACACTTCCATACATTACCTGGTGCTCCTCACAAATGGACTCCTTAATCCCTATCACTTCACCTATTCTACCCCCTACTTCCTGTGGTAACCATTAGTTTGTTTTCAGTAGTTAAGAGTTTTTTGAGTTTTTTTCTTGCAGCATGGTGCAGTCTGTTAAGCAGCCAACTTCAGCTCAGGTCATGGATCTCACAGTTTATGGTTTGAGCCCCAGGTCAGACTCTGCTGACAGCTCAGCCTGGAGCCTGATTCGGATTCTGTATCTCCCTCTCTGTCCCTTCCTCGTGCGCTCACTCTTTCTCTCTCTCAAAAGTTTGTTTCTTGGTAGTGTCCTTAACTCTTGTTTCAAAATTTCCATAGGAGAAAAATAATAAAATCTGTCTAAAATGAAGCTTACTAGCTTTCTCAAATTTTATTGGAGGAACTGCTGTTGGCAGCATTAGTAAATGTGAATTAATTTGCTCTTTGAATATAGCCTAGTGTTAGGTTATGTTTAGGATCTTGGAAAATGAGAATTCTTTGGCTTTCAATTTCCCATAAGACCAAAACCATGGTCCTTTCCACAGTATAGCAGATCGGTGTTTTGTCTGGTCCTTTCCTCCTCCAGCAGCAATGAACTCTGCCTTGCTCAAACTTGAATTTCCCAGGCAGTTTCAGGAGACCCCTCACATTCCACCTGATGCTTCTCCCATCTCAGACCTCATTGATTTCCAAATACATCACACATCACACTTGTGCTTATGCTTGTCACAAATGATTGTGTGATTTGTCTTTCCACAAGAATGGGGAGTGGGTTTTTTTTTTTTTTTTTTACTGAAACACAAAGTCTGACATTTAAATTGTGTAAATTTAATAAGTACACATATTAATTTGATACATTTATATGTGGTAATAAGACAAGATGGGCTATCCTTTATTTCTATTTCAGGGTTTACTAATGTGTGTAGTTGCATAGGTATCCACTAAGTCATTCTCAAAGGCTGACCAGATGCTTTCCAGTTGACATACTGACCCAAGCAGGGAGATCTCTGGGTCTTGTCTACCTGGCCTGAACCACAAGAAGCCACCAAGGGCCACAAGATCTCATCCCTGTGGTCAGGTGCAGTGTAGGGAGCTGGGAGGTGTTGCCTGGCAGTGCAGGAGGGAGGAGGCTTGGGGAAGGTGAGAAGGCGGGTGGCACTGACACCTACCCACCCCTCTGCAGTGTGTCCTTTTTTCTGCCATGTTGAGACCTCGGCCAAGTCTATAGAGAACACACCTGGGAGTTAAGACATTCTGTGACAGTGGCTCACTCTTGTCTGCTGGGTGCACCAGGGATGCCTGTTCTATAGCTAAATGACTGACAGACACAAATCCACCTCATGTACCTCAAACCCCAAGTGTTTGATCTGCTTCCTTCTTAACAACTCCTTCTGCCTCCTGTGTATTTCTCTCACCCATCCCTCACCACCTTGTGACACATACTGCCCTTCTTCGATCCAGCATGAAGTGTGTGCCTGGTCTGTGCTGCATGTGTAAGCTGTAGGGTGAGAGAAACGAAGCACTCACCTTGGGTGCAAAACTTAAGCAAAATCCCAGCAGATTTTTTTCCTGTAGAAATAGAAAAGCTAATTCTAAAATTTATATGAAAAGGTAAAGGAACTAGAATAGCTAAAACAATAGTGAAAATAAAGAATAAAGGGTGGAGGAATCACAAAACTTAGTTTTAAGATTTAATTTATAGCTGCAGTAATCAAGAGGGTGTGGTATTAGAGAAGAGGTAGACACAGATCACTAAAATAAAATCCATTAAGAGACACAGGTAAGACAAACTGATTTTTGACACAGATAAACAATTCAATGGAGGAAGGATAGTTTTTACAGTATACAGTATAGACTTTAATTTGCAAAAAAGAACAGACCTCAACTTAAATTGCACACGTTATACAGAAATTAATTCAAAATGGGTCATAATATATGAGTGTAAAATATGAATGTAAAATATAAAACTAAAACTTGTACAAGAAAAGCCTTAATGACTTACAGTTAGGTGAAGAGCTCTTAGACAATACATCAAAAGTACATTCCACCAAAAAAAATAAAGAATACACTGGCCTTTTTCAAAATTAAAAATTTTATTCTACAAAAGATTTTGTTAAGAGGGTGGAAATATGGAAACACAGGGGCGCCTTGGTGGCTTAGTTAAATGTCCAACTCTTGATTTTGGCTTAGGTCATGATCTTGCAGTCATGAGTTCGAGCCCTGTGTTGGACTCTTCATTGGGCATGGAGCCTACCTTAGATTCTCTCTCTCCTTCTCCATTGTCTGTCCCTCCCCCACTCCCCTTCTCCTTCCCTCTCCAAAAAAAGAGAAGAAAAAAAGGGATGAAAATACATATCAGAGACAAGCCAAAAATATTTGCAAATCATATACCCAACAAAAGACTTGTATCTAAAGTATATAAAGAACTTTCTAATCTCAAAAGTGATGAAACAAGCAGTCCTATTACAAAATGTATGAATTCCCTTTGTTTCATTCTAGGAACATGTCTGGTGGCAGGATTTGGTCATAACAGTCATGCTGTAGATAACACTCCTGCAGTCTGTTTCAAGGTTGTCCCAGTAGCTAACGTTTCTTTATTAGCTTTGCACAGTCAAGAAAAGAGACTGACATCATAAATTACATATTATGATAAAATTTTCACTAACGGCAGCTTGTATAATCTTTATTTTAACCGATAAAATCTGTTTCAATGGATCATTCAAGTTTCAACTCACATTTCTTATGACACTACAGTTGAGGGATTGTCTTAGCAGGTTGTACTAAGCATTCTTACTTTCTAGCACTGTCCGTATTATTTGTTTAAGTGATGTTATGTTTGTTAGTATGTAAGAAAGATGAGTGGATTTCTAAAGCTTATTGTCATGATAATATGACCACAGGAGTTCTAGACCAAAGCATTAAAACATTAAAACCGCATGATTTTATGTCTCATTAGGTGAAAGTCATTTTTAGAGTGACACATTTGAAGGGACTCATGACCACAGATAACCAACATTTCCAAATATGCACACACCCAGTGGCCACCTCATTCAGGTTGTCATTCAAGCCTTTAATGTGTGGTGTGTAACTTCAAAAATGAAGGGACCCCTCGCACACAGAACCTTGGAACTTTAGCCACACATGATGAGCACCATCAGAATCCCTTCCTTTTAACACATTCGGCTTCCCAGACAACCTGAAGCTTTGAACAGTAATTCTAGTGCTAAGGAGTGCTGCTCCCTCAGAAGGGAGGAGGAAATGATGGCCCCATATCACTCTTTCAGATCTTCCAGTCAGAAAAGTACTTTCCACATGTCTACCAAGGATCTGCTTGGTTCTTTGTGATAATATTGACATGAATTCTGTTCTCTACTGATGGCGATGAGGTTTTTTTTGTTGTTTTTTGTTTTTTAGAGTCTAGTTTTCTAAAATCTCTTTTGCTGTGGTTAATTAGAAACAAAACAAGGGGTCAAGTTACGTGTCTGGATTAAAAGTGTAGGACATATTGAGCATACCCAAATTTTCAAGTAAGTTTAGATGCTATGAATATATTATGCTTCCTTACCACTTTTAATCAGTCAGCTAATGTTTAAATCTGTACAATAGTGGGCAAAGTAAGCCACATTTTAAGTAATATTGCATTTTAATCACAGCTGAGAACAGTTGAGAGAAACACTACTTGCTGAAACATGTTTTGTCTATTAACTCTTGCTTTGGAAACAGCAATAGGAAATAGGTTGTTTTGTCATATCACTTTTTTCCCCATCAGTTTTGTGAATTTATCCAATCTTAATTATGTCTTTATATTTTTTTCTATATAGTTTGATGCTCTGTTTTGTGTGTATTTGTAGGTAGTAAGACCCTTTCCCCTTCTTTAGGTTCTCCGTAAGTTCCATTTTTTTACCCAAAACTCTTAATTCCATATACAATAGTTGATCTTGTTCCTTCTGTATTTTATACATTTTCTTATTTATAATTAAGTAGGTTTTTTTTTTTTTTTTCTGTCACTATACTCCTCTTTTTCTTGATCAGGACATAATATGGAAGCCACTGTGAATGCAATTTATTGACCAAGTTTCTTGATCTAGGATTTGTCTCATAGATTTTAGAGAGTCTAGGAATCTCCTGCAACTGTGTGCAGAATTTTCTGATATATATTAGGGGTGGGTGTGATTTATGTGGGTGTGTATATGCAAACACACACACACACACACACACACACACACATTTTTCTGAAAATGGGTTCTGCACATTCTTCAGACTTTTAAAGGGGTTCCTTCACAAGAAACCAGCTATTAAATCTGTATAATAATGAATAGATTTTGTCACATATTACAAAATTGTCCATTTTAATCACAGTTGAGAACAGTCACAAGAAGTTGTCTATGGTTTGATATCATTGATGAAATGTCTCCAATGTGGTGAGGATCTGTGGATGGATTGTCCAGTCTGCAGAAATTATAAAATGTACATTTCACCTTCTGCCTTGATGGTACCAGCTGACCTCATGGAACAATTGGCCATTTTAGAGAAAAGTTCTCCAATGTCACTGGCAAAGGCATAATCAGAAAAAGGGTGCAAAGCCTCACCTCAGGAGTAAAAGCAGAGGATAAGAACCCAAAGGTGTTATAACATGTAAGACTGCAGTAAAACTTGATAGAATAGATCAAATAAAAAAATGTTCAGTATGCACCTGTAAAAACAAATGACATAATATCTGTAATTTTCTTTAAACTATTTGAGCAAATATAAAGTTTAAAAAAGGTTAAATGAAGCAAATATGGCAAAAATCTTGGTAATTACTGATTCTGCTCTATAAGTATGTGAGGGTTTATTATATATATATTTTTTGCAGCTTCTGCACAGCAAAGGAAACAATCAACAAAACTAAAAGGCAACCAACGGAATGGGAAAAGATATTTGCAAATGACATATTGGACAAAGGGCTAGTATCCAAAATCTATAAAGAGCTCACCAAACTCCACACCTGAAAAACAAATAATCCACTGAAGAAATGGGCAGAAAACATGAATAGACACTTCTCTAAAGAAGACATCCAGATGGCCAACAGGCACATGAAAAGATGCTCAACGTCGCTCCTCATCAGGGAAATACAAATCAAAACCACACTCAGATATCACCTCATGCCAGTCAGAGTGGCCAAAATGAACAAATTGGGAGACTATAGATGCTGGAGAGGATGTGGAGAAACGGGAACCCTCCTGCACTGTTGGTGGGAATGCAAATTGGTGCAGCCGCTCTGGAAAGCAGTGTGGAGGTTCCTCAGAAAATTAAAAATAGACCTACCCTATGACCCAGCAATAGCACTGCTAGGAATTTACCCAAGGGATACGGGAGTACTGATGCATAGGGCCACTTGTACCCCAATGTTCATAGCAGCACTCTCAACAATAGCCAAATTATGGAAAGAGCCTAAATGTCCATCAACTGATGAATGGATAAAGAAATTGTGGTTTATATACACAATGGAATATTACGTGGCAATGAGAAAGAATGAAATATGGCCTTTTGTAGCAACGTGGATGGAACTGGAGAGTGTGATACTAAGTGAAATAAGCCATACAGAGAAAGACAGATACCATATGGTTTCACTCTTATGTGGATCCTGAGAAACTTAACAGAAACCCATGGGGGAGGGGAAGGAAAAAAAAAAAAGAGATTAGAGTGGGAGAGAGCCAAAGCATGAGAGACTCTTAAAAACTGAGAACAAACTGAGGGTTGATGGGGGGTGGGAGGGAGGAGAGGGTGGGTGATGGGTTTTGAAGAGGGCATCTTTTGGGATGAGCACTGGGTGTTGTATGGAAACCAATTTGACAATAAATTTCATATATTAAAAATATATATATATATATATATATAATATACATATCCTAATTGTTTAACTCCAGCTTTCTGGTTTTATTAGAACCAGTATATGGACAGTCAGCTCTGATGGAAGCAAAACAGAGATTTGGGTCAATTAAATGGACAATAAAAAAGCTGGAAAACTAACTCTAGCAACACTGAGAAATGCATAGCCTAGTAGAAGAAGTAAGCTGAGAATCTATGCAAAATTTAGCAAGACATAAAGAAAAAAAGGGTCAGCTCAGTAATAAAAGCAAAGTAAAATAAAATTATTTTCAAAGATTTTAGGGAAAGTAAAGCACAGACTACTGCTGGGAATGTAAATCATATAGCCTTAGTAGTGAAAAATTTAGGGACATGAATCAAAAGTCTTAAGACATTTCATATCCTTTGATCTGTTCATTCCCTTAGTAACAGTATAACCTAAAGCAACTGCTTCTGCACACATTTCTTACTGCATTAGATCTCTGAGGGAGGGGCTTTGTCTACCTTACTGACCACTATATCCCTAGCACAGGTCCTGACCACGCAGGAAGTATGTGCTTAATGAATGTTAAATAAACAGAGAAGAATTAGAAACAACCTAAACGTCTGACAGAATTATTTGGTACATTTTGATACAGAAGATATACTAGTCATTGTAAGTTGGTTTTTCAAAGGATATCAAATGACATGGGATAATGCTGTCAATATAATGTTATATAGGAAAAATAAGAATGTAAAATTATATATGGAATGATCCTAATTAAATATGTCCAAACTAGTATGAGGAAATACAGCAAAATTTTAATTGCAGTTATCCATGGGTGATTTCCACTTCACATTTGAAATGTTCACCTTCAAATGTTTCTGTGGCTTCCAAGTTATTCATTAGGACAAAAATCTTTTCTAAAAATGAATTTTAGGGGTGCCTGGGTGGTTCAGTCGGTTAAGTGCCCAACTTTGGCTCAGGTCATGATCCTGTGGTCTGTGAGTTCAAGCCCCATGTAGGGCTCTGTGCTGACAGCTCAGAGCCTGGAGCCTGCTTCAGATTCTGTGTCTCCCTTTCTTTCTGCCCCTCCCCCACTTGGATTCTGTCTCTGTCTCTCTCAAAAATAAATAAACATTAAAAAAATTAAAAATAAATAAATAAAAATGGATTTTAGTTTTATAGGCTAAGGCTAGATAAGTATAGCATTACAAAAAGAGCCAGTCTTCGATTTCTTCCAATCCAAGTTCCCACTTTCCAGTTTGAGGTAACCATTCTTACAAGTTTGGTGTGTGTCCTTCTAGATCATTTTTAATGGTTTTACATACATATACTGTATATGTACTATAAAGAATATGTGGAATTGGTATATATTTTTTATAAGTTGTGTTAAGTTGCTTGCATATTTATCATCTAGTTTTTGCTTTCTGTTTTAACTCAACAATCTATTTATGAGAACTCCCTATTTTGAGATTGGATGATTCAATTCATTCCCCTTAACTGCTATCCAGCATCACATTCGATTTAGCCATTTCCCTATTAGTAAGTAGGTAAGGGCCTGGGTATTCTCTCTCTTTGAATCTACTGAAGAAAGGGATGGAGGAGACCACGTCCTACTCTGCTGCTGGTGTCAGGGGAAGAAGTCTTCTCAAGGCAAAGAGTGGGATGCAGTTCCCAAAAGAGGAAAGCAGGTCCAGGTCCTCGTGCCTGCAGAAAGACCATGGGAGCCTTCCCCTCTCAGTATTCGGCCACATATACAAATATTCCACAAAGATTTATTGAGTAATTACCATGTGTCAGGCACCATGCTAAACCCCAATCTGGCATGCATGTGTAAATAATAATGCACCAAAGGCTGTGGATACACTGAACTATGAATTCCCATTAACCTATCAGAGTATGCTTAGATTTCTGCCTCAGTTGTAACTGACTTCTGGGTACTGAAAAGCTTCAGGGGCACCTGGGTGGCTCAGTTGGTTAACCGTATGACTCTTGGTTTCAGCTGAGGTCACGATCTTGTGGTTTCCTGAGTCTGAGCCCTGCATCAG
Organism: Prionailurus bengalensis; assembly: GCF_016509475.1. Taxonomy (NCBI): domain Eukaryota; kingdom Metazoa; phylum Chordata; class Mammalia; order Carnivora; family Felidae; genus Prionailurus; species Prionailurus bengalensis. The sequence continues at coordinate 146,471,316 of NC_057343.1, read as the reverse complement.
GGTCTGTACTGGCAGTGTAGAGCCTGCTTAGGAGTCTCTCTCTCTGCCCCTCCCCGACTTGTGCTGTCTTTGACTCTCTCAAAATAAATAAATAAACTTAAAAAAAAAAAAGCATTAGGGCGCCTGGTGGCTCAGTCGGTTGAGCATCCGACTTTGGCTCAGGTCATGATCTCACAGTTCATCAGTTCCAGCCCCGCGTCAGGCTCTGTGCTGACAGCTCAGAGCCTGGAGCCTGCTTCAGATTCTGTGTCTCCCTCTCTCTCTGCCCCTAACCCACTTGCATTCTGTCTCTATCTCTCTCAAAAATAAATAAACATAAACGAATTTTTTTTAAAAGCATCAAAGTAATGCAAGAAATCATAAATCAGCCATAGGATTTATTTATTCTCATGTAAAGTATATTTCAGGGTAGGAAAAAAATGTGAGTTTCCAGTTTGTTTTTTATAATTTATAAAATGGGACTTGGTGATCTGTAAAATCACTTTCAGTTTTAACAGCTTAGAATACAGGATACTTGCAATAGGACTCTTTTACCACTAGGTGCCGCTATTGACAACACAAAAGTTAAAAGCAAGGGCTTTATACACTGCAGTACTGCTTGAAAGAACACTACAACATTTAAGAATAAAAATGTGAAAGCGCTTTTACAGACAAGCCCTATAAAAGGACCTATGTGCATATTTAAATAGCTCAGTTCCATGGGCACAATAGTAGTTAAGTACTGCCTATATCCTTCTGGAACAACCTTCAGCAACTTACTGGTCAGCAGTATAAGGGGGGAATCAGAGGGTCTTAGAATTGGAAGGGAGCTTATTTGTCCATTAGTTTTCAAATCTCTGTTTCCTGGAGTTAGAAATATATTTCCTTGCACGCGCAGAAATACACACCCATATAAACAGATTATATGTATATATAGCTGAAGCCAAAGTTTCACCAAACAGTAATATTCCTTACCATGTGCAACCTATTTTTTCCATATATTTGTAAAATAATAGAATATATAAATATTTAAATATATATATTTATTTATATATCTGCCCCCAGTTCTGGCACAGAGCTCCTAAACCCTTGTGATTTCTCAAGCGATGAGAACATGAGGAGCATTTCTTCTAATACTTGGTCTTTGATTCTGGCTCCCGACACTGACTTCCTAAATCCCTTGGAATTTCCTGGGTGATAGGAGTGTCTTTTGATATAAGGAGCTGACTCTTGGTGGGCTCTTGAACAGCTTCAGGATGGGGGCTGGTCACCAGAAAGACCAAGGTCTGATTCGAAGCTTGGGGCTTTCAGACCTGTTCTCCATCCTCTGGGAAGAGGGGAAGGGCTAGAAGTAGAGTTCTTCATCATTCATGCCTTCATGATGACATTTCCATCAAATCCCAAAAGTACGAGTTTGAGAGAGCTTCCAGGTGGACAGAAGCTCCTGCACCTGGGACTCTCCAGGCCTTGCCCTACGTAGCTCTTCATCTGGCTGTTCATCTGTATTCTGTATCATATCCTTTGTTACATAATCAACTGGTACACGTAAGTGTTTCCCTAAATGTTATGAGCCATTCTAGCAAATTATTGAACCCAAGGAGGAGGTCATGGCAACCTTGGTTTATAGTTGGTCAGTCAGAAATATAGGTGACAACCTGGGACTTGTGACAACCTGGGGTCTTACATGGGGAGGCCTTGTGGTGCTAATTCCAGGCAGATGGTATCAGAACTGAACTGAATTGCAGGACACCAGTTGCTACTGCAGGATCATTTGATGTGTGAAAAACTTACACATCTAGAGTCAGAAGTGTGGTGAGTGTAGTAGTATGAGAGTAAAGAAGATAACACAGGGAATGTTTCCTAGACATATTCTATTTCATAAAAAATATACATATATACTAGTCATAAACTAATAACTAATTAGTGATCTAATACACTTCCTTCCATTTAATACAGTAGGAAAGAGAGGCTCAGAGAGGTGCAGTGACTTGCCCCAGGTAACACAGCCAGGAAACAGGCATTCCAGGCACTGGCAGCTTTGGTTTTGGAAGGTCCTGGGTAAAAACTGAAAAATATCCTTGGCATACCCCCAGCCCTTTATGCACTCCTACCTTCTAGAGCCTGTGGGCCAGTACCTGCTTGTGATAAAAACTGACAAAGTAGTTATGTGACTAGTTATATATACTCATCATTTAAAAAATACAGGATCTTTCCAAAATGCAAGAGCGATCATTTCAACTCTTCTACTTGCATTCCCTCAGTGGTTCTTTCTGTTTTTTAGGCCAGATACAAATTCTCAGTGTGGCAATAAATCTCCTCCAGACCTGGCCCCAGTCCTTTGAGCCAGCCTCACTCTTTGCCAGTTCCCCATGCATTTTCAAGGTCTTTCCTCCATTCTTGACCTGGCTAAATCTTAGATTTTTCACAGCTCCACTCACATTCCTCTTCTGCAAACCTTCCCAGGTGCTGGCTTTCCACACCTTTGCCACAGCACACATCCTACTGTCCCTGAGTCTTCTTCTTGTCTGTGTTTTTCACTGGACTGTGGCATTCTTATGAGCCAGGGTCATGTCTTTCTGTTTGTCATCCCTGGCCACTAACACCGGGCTAGGTACACAAGAGAAACTCAGTTGGTATCTGCTGGACTGATTATTTGCATATTCTTATTCTCACATTTTAATCCTTAAAAAACCCAACTCACTGGAATATCAGCTGTTTGAATTATGTAAGAGCTGGTTCTGACAATGCAGATCTCCATTTTCTAATATCTTGAGAGTATGAATAAAAACTATACGTATCTCAGGAAAAATGGATGCAAAAACCCAGTTTTAACTTCCTTTACTTTAATACATCTTTATTTTAATACATCTGTGTTAGAAAGATGGTTAGTTTGGGTTTTTTATCCCCCAGTCTGTAGGCTATAGTATCAAATGATCAACACAGCTGCTGGCCCAATCCCCAGACTGAGAGCCTTCCCTGGATCACTTACAAAGGGCAGACAACAACTCTCATGTGCATGCTACCTTAAAACATACCAAAGAAAGTGGGTAAGTTATTTTATTATCCATCATTAAGGAGGCGATCAGAGTGAAAGGGAGAAAATTAAATGCTACTATGACTAAGTGCAGTGAGTAATGAAGGGAGAGGTTGACCAGTGGGAGCTATGGTGGTCAGAGATGGCTTTGTAAGAGTGAATTATATAGACTAGGTTGAGAATTGAGTAGAGAGATGGAGAAGGAAGCATTTCCAGGTGGGAGCCAGCAAGAACAACACTCAGATAAGGATGTGGGTGGAGACAACTCGCCTGATGGGGGGGTGGGGCCCATTTGTGTTGGGAAACAAGGTGGGAGGGAGGGAGGGAGAATGTATGCTGACACTGGATACGAGCTGGGGCTAATTATCCCAGATCACCCTTACTCTTGTGGCATTATGTTGGTTATGAAGCACATTCAGGTTGACTTAGCATTTTGATCTCCTTCCTGCTCTTGGTAGGTGAGTAGGATGGATGTTAATGGGCTTTTTAAAAATAGAAATGGCAAAAGCCTAAAGGAGATTAGGAAATTTAGCCCAAGTCACACAGCTGGCAGCTCACCAACCTCACAGTCTAGAATTCAACACTTCTATTTCACAGACCAAGAATTACAGTCGGTCTCACAAATCACATAGCTGAGGACCAAGGAGGTGAAGTAAGTGTTCCAAGGCTACATAAAAGCAGTTTAGGATACTGTTTGGTAGCTTTAACCAGCACTATTTCTGATTGAAGGGGTTTTGCATTATATTAACTGGAGAAGAAACCCGGAGGAAAATCCTCATATTGCAGAGAAAGAGCTGTTACTTTGACAAAACAAAATATTTTCTAATGTTTTATAACTGTTGGGATAACAGTCTGTTATGTAGCTGCATTCTTAAAAATGGAAATTTTTATCAATCAAAAATTAAGTTTTTTTAAAGCAAAAACTATTCTGAAAAGAAATAGAGCTGCCTGAGCAGAGATATCTATCTGGGGGGAGTGGTCTCTACAACCTACAAGAGCTTTTCAGAATTATTTTCTGCCACTGATGAATTTTAAGGTCTTCATCAAGCAGACCAAAAAAAATTAACTTGAAAACAACTCTGACACCAACAAAAACATTGTCCCTAAGTGATTGATACTATCCCTCAGAATCTGGTAGCAAAGGATAACTAATATTTCCAAATGAGTACATCATCCAGATGACACATTATTATAATTTATTTAGTTTTTTTACCCCAGAAATGACATGGTCTGAGAAATGACTTGCTGAGAAATCTGTGTTTACATTAGGGAGAGTGGATGGGGTGGGGGGAGCGGTGGGTGATGAAAATCCCTGCAGAAGTTGAAAAGATGTTAAGTGGTAAATACCAAAATGCCCAGCAAGCATGTAAGCAGGCTCTCATCCCAGCATGAATATGTGCAGCTCAGCATTTTAAAATTTACTTTTAGCTTTTCTAGCAGTTTGAATTAACCCATTCTCTACTTCCACTCCCGGTGTGAGAGCTCAGCCTCGAACCTACAGACTATGAGTGCAGGCACAGTCTACTGTGATCGGCCAGTAGATAACCCTCTCACCCCATGGCTTCCTCCAAGTGGGCTGTCTCGTGAACAAATGTCTCCTAGATGTTCTTAACAACCAGGAGGCCTGGAGCAAAGTCCAGACAAATGGTAGGAAGTAAGTCAGGCTTGCTGGAGCTCATACAGAACTGGAAAAGGCCTATTGGGAGACCAAAACAATACAAATAAATGCCACACTAAAGGTACATCCAGATCAGAGGTTCTCCAGAAGCAGGTGGGTCAGAACCACCCCAGTGAGGCTGTTTCAGAAGATAGCCCCAAGCATTCATAGTCATAAAAGATCCACAGGTGATTCTAAAGTACATTCCTCATTGATAGACACCGATCTAGATTGTCTAAAGAGACAATTACATTTTGTCTTAGTTTCAACCCCTGGGCAAGTTAAAATGAAAAACAAAACAAGCAAATCCAAACCAAAAATTCTTCCAGATTAGGTATACAGTATATCAGTTACTACAGACATTTGCTTCCAATAGAAAAAATAATCCATGTCAAAGTCTTGGTGAGTCGAAATATTGCACGGTATTTGTCCTATTAAAACCGGGGCTGGCCAAGTATACTTTTGGTGTCCTTCATGCCACAATTTTCTAAGTTCTTTGGCTCAACAGAAGAAAGTTAAGAACAAAAACAAAACAAAAGCCAAGAGAATAAAAGAAAGTTAACTGAGCAATAAAGAATTATTACAATTCTGAAATAAAGCCATCCACTCCTGTGTTTGGGTGAGTGTTATTGTAGCAAAGTCCAATGCTTCCTAAACGATGGGGCCCTGCCTGGCTGAAAACCTAAACAAACAGTCCATGTTCAGCCTATTAAAGATGAAAGAAGACTTAACATTTGATGGGGCCAGTGAAGACCCTAAGTGTAACAGAGATAACAGGGTCTTTGTCTTGGCAAACCATTCAATTCGGGCTTTCCTTTTTACCTTGTTGATGGACATTTCATTCATCCTCAGAAGCTGCTCTGGCATAACTTAGAGGTAGATTTAGCCCAACAACTGGCCCTACAACGCTCAGCCAAGATGTGATGTAGTTGACACTCCTAGGAAACAAGTGAAAAAACAGGAAACTCTCATGTTTCCATTGTAGTTGGGTGAGTGGTAGAAAATCAGTTACCAACAGAAGAGATGAGCTGTCTTCAAAGATATGTGCCCACCATGTGGAATTCTAGCATTTACAAATATCAGCTCCATTACTTGACAGGAACGTGAGGTCCAAAGGGACTGAGGGTCCCCAGTAAGGTAGTTAAAAGGGGAGTCAAGGCACTGGGACTCCTGACTCCCCTTGATGATTCCAATTTTACACTTAAAATTTACAGCATTTGCTAAGGTAGTATAGTGCAGTGGTTAAGAGCATGGCTCTGAGGCACAAATGCCTGGGTTCAAATCCCAGTTCTACCATCTAACTAGCAGTGTGAACTTGGCCAAGTCATTTAATTCCTCTGTGCTTTAGCTTCCTCTTCTGTAAACTGGGTAAAATAATGGAAATTAGCTCATGGGGTGTTATAAAAATCCAATGTCTTAATATATCTAAAATACTTAGAACAGTGCCTAGCACACAGTAAAAATCAATAAACATTAGCCATTATTATTATTACAAAAAATATTTCTTTTTTAGCTTGGCTTTTAGAGTCACATAAAAAGATTTACACTTTTAAAATAAGAGTAAAAGCCAATGTATCTTGATGGTGTTTCTTACCTATTGATTTTTTGAGAATTCTTTAACACAGGAGTCATGAAATCATCCGTCTTGCAGGGATGAAGTACAAAAAAAGGCTGCCCAAGTATTGGATGCTCCTGTAGGAATCAGAGTTGGTCCAGGATGCCAGTGTGAGTTACTTTGAAAAAGTTAAAACGCACAATCTGGTTTGTTAAAATAAAAGTTTGCTTTAAATTCCAAGTTACTAAATTAAGATACAGATCAATTTCAGTTTTTGAAATATAATTCATAATCCACACATGATAAGAAGTTATGAATTGATAAAGTATAGAAGGGTACACAGTTTTGTTTACACAATACCAACTGTAGACAAATTTTATCAGTTTCCTCTCTTTGTCAACTAATGTTACTCTATGGCCTGTAATTATTCTCCGGTTTTTCCTCAAGGCTGTCTGTGAAGCCCAGTAGCCTGACCACGTGAACAACGTATTTCATTCGCCTCATTGTAAGGGAACCAAAATCTTTCACACTTTTTTTTTTTTTTTTTTTACGTAAACTTTGCCAATGTGTTGATTGTTTCAAGCATCACTGCGGTGCCAACAGGCACATGTTCAGTGGGTAGAATGGTAGGGGAGGGGAGAGGAAGCAGGAGAATGGCTTGCATTATTTAAATTGTTGTACTTCTGTCTGTCTCTTTCTGAGTTTCCTCTGTTTATCTGTTTCTATCCTTCTGTCTCTCCCAAGCTTATTGGGCCGTTTCTGTAAATCAAAACTCACTTGATGCAACGCCACTGCCTTCATAGGCGAATGACTGGATCCAAGATACAGGTCAGACCGCTGCCAGTGTAGCGATGTGGACATAATTTGGCCAACAATGGGGAGCCCTAGGAGATTTCTATGTAGTGAGTGATCCACGCACAAATTGTACCAATGCAAAAACAATTATAACAATAAATTTATTGATCGTTTACATTGTAGATTCACAACTACTCCAAAGACTGCAAACTCAAATACTGCTATGGTCTGAATGTTTGCATCTCCCCATATTCATATGTTGAAATCCTAAAGCCCGGTGTGAAGGTATTACAGGAGGTTGGGCCTTTAGGAAGTGATTAGGTCATGAGGGTAGAGCCCTCAGGAATGAGAATTTGGACCTGATAAAAGAGATCCTGCCCCCTAATTGCTAGTTCACCCCCTTGTGCCATGTGAGGACACAAGAAGTGTGTGACCTGAAAGAGCGTCCTTATGAGAACAGGCTGGTATACTGATCTCAGACTTCAGAATTGTAAAAAATAAATTTCCGTTGTGTGTAAACTACCCAATCTGTGGTATTTTGTTATAGCTGGCCAAGCAACCTGGGACAGATACCTACAAAGATCACACAGGTAGCGTGAAGGAGCGAGGTCAGTTAAATACACAAGCAGGTGACAGGGACTGTGGGGAAATGGAGAGTGTGCCCAGCCAAGGCTAGGCTTGCCACTCTGCTCCAGCCAATTGTGCCATGTGGGAATGTAGGTTCAGTGTGCCAGGTCTTCCCATTTGTCAAAATAACCTAGCAATCCAGATTTTTATGTAAAATCTCCTAAATTTAAATTTTGGCACTTTTTTTTTTTTTTTTTAAACATAGAGTGGGCCAAATAAAACAAGCCTGTTGGCTGGATTTGGACTAGGGGCCTAGCTTCTTCTCCTGGCTTCTTCTCCTCTTGTCAGCCAGTCCAAGGAGAAGCTGAACTCAGAGCATCCATGGAAAGAATTACGTGTGGTTGTTGCTGCTAACTCTACCCTCCAACCCCAAAACACTCATGTTGGTGTGCATGTGCACACACCTGCTCACAGGAAACAGAGGCACCATTCCACCGTGTATTGGAGACGCTGGGTATGGATATTTGGGGATGTATGTGTGTGCTGAGGGCTGGGGTATCCACTGGGTATGGGGCAGTGTATGTCTCCTGAGCGCCACCTCCAGAGTCTGCCTAGTGGCCTGACTCTTACAGCAGAGCCTGGGCTCCCTCTTTCCTGCTCTCTTCCCACCCCTCCTTCCCATTCGAATCTAAGCAGAGCCTAGGGTCAGAGCCCAAATGTGTTATGCCTATAGCAAGTCTTCCCGTCCAGCTTGATTCTGGCTCTCCTTACATGCCTTAAACTAGTATTTATTAATTCAACACATATCTACTGATCATGTCTTATGTGTCTGCCAGGAACAGTTCTGGATATAGTAATAGAGATCACTGTATTGCAAAGATAAACAAAGTCCCTGATCCCAGGGAACTTTCATGCCAGTGCAGGAGACAGCCAATAAATTTATAGAACAAATAAATAGACAAAATAATCCAGAAAATAATAAGCGTTATGAATAAAATAAAACAGAGTCCCTTGATTTTGAGAGCATTTAGAACCGAAAAGCTCCTTTTTGTTGTTAAATAAATCCCTTAAATATGTTGCTAATCATGGCCACTCTTCTAGCAGTGTGTCAAAAGCATCCATAATCACTTCCATGGTTAAACTGTATATGGCCAACACCCAATGCTTTCTCAAGTGTGTCAGCTTCTCTTAGTTGTGGCAAACTAACCAAACCATTAATTACTTCTCAGATACGGATGGAAAATTAATTTTTAAAATACTCAAAAATCCTGGCTTCTAAATATATAAGACTACTGAATACAGGCCTTAAGTCATTATGAATATAATAATGATTATACAATATAGAAAAATAAAAAGTTTCCCCGATGTGATTAGAATTCATATCTTCCCTCATCGTTCACTTAGCAAATATTAAGTCTTCTTGTCTGACAATTTTATAATGATTTAACCCTAACTAACGGCAAATCTATAGTTTTAAAATGTGGCTAATCTTAGCGATATGTTAATGCTGCAGAAGTGACAGAATTCAAAGTGAGCCTTATGACCTGAGCTGATACTATTTTTTCAGTAACATTCAATCAGCTAATCTTGCAAGCCAAACAATTTATATTCAAAGTTACGGTAGAGAATTTACAAATAATTTGAGGTGTCTTATCAGTGTAGACAATCAATCTGGATAATATTCTCCAAAAGCCATTTTTCTGCACTGGAGATTTTTTAAGGTTCATGCCATCAGGAAACATTATCTGCATTTTCTACTCTCTCCTTCAGACAGCCAGAATCAGAGATGAAAGCCGTCTTTCATTTTTAGTTTAGGAATTATGAGCTAGAGTTCAAAAAAATCTAAAACCCTACACCTTATTTGTTTAACATACCATTTTCAGAAATGGAAGAACATCAAAACTGTCAGGATCTTTTTAGTGACATTTCTTAGATCAATTCAGAAGGTAAATTTGTGTGAAAGTACTACCATCTGCTGTCAGTACTAATGAACTGATGCAAATCTGCACTGAGAAAAATGTCAGTGTGGAAATACATGCAGCCAGTGAACTGTGTTAGGCTTACAACTCAATAAACACTTCTACTGGAACAAAGTTCTGCTAAATGGTTTTCCGTGAAAATAGAAATGATGGGTCAGATTTCTATCTCTGTAACTCCAGAGGAGTTATATAGGCACATTCTCCTATGAAATTTAATTTAGCAATGGTTAAATGTCTCATAAAATAAGTCTGACATGAATACTGTGAATTGGTTTCAGAACTATTAGATATGACTATCACAAGGAAATGATAATACTGCACCTTCATTCTTACATCTAATAAAGGAGATGAATTTCTTGGTTCATTTCTTAATTTTCTTGGCTCTCCAGGAGGGCACAAATATAATTTCACATATGAAGCTTTCATCCAGTTGCATATTCCAGACTGATCGAATTTGCCTTCCACTCAGGGTATATTCCTTAGAAATGGAGAGGGATATTTCCCTAAGCCTGCTTCCTCAAGCAGGGAAAGGAAAACGGCTATTGAACGTCTGCAGTATGAGACACTGTACTAAGTGCTTTGCACGGGGTCACCTATCTGAGTAATTCTTTGAGGAAGGCTTTATTGTTGCCACTTGGAGAACGGGTTCAAAGGGATTACACTTAAAGTCATCCATGTAGTAGGGAGCGAAGGACCTCTGAAGTGTGGTCTTACATTGCACCTTCCCACCCCACTGACCAGAGGTGTTGTCAGGGACATTTAATCCTCTCTGTAGTCCATCTCTGCAAAAATCTACTTACTTTTATTTCAAAATAATGTGTTTTCATAAAATTGTAAGGGAAATACATACAGAGAGCTCAGAAAATACAGAAAAGAACAAAGAAAAAAAGCAGGATAACCTAAGACTGACCAATTCAGATTTAATCACTATTTGGTGAATTTCAAACCTTTTCATGTACACATGTTTATAGTCTTCTATTGATTTTTATTCAATGAACAGAAAGATATGTACCAAGTACCCACTATATGCCAGTCCTGCCATATGTGTTTTTTGGTGGTGTTCTTGAGGTTTCTTTGTCTTTTGTTTTGCAGATTTCTATACTTATTTTTATTTTTTCCCTGTATATATTTTGTTCGGATTTATTTTGTTGTTCTTAATTTTTTAATTTTGCATGGGTACTTAAAAATATGCATAAAGAATATGTAATCTTGAGTTGTTGGCCAGAGTGCTCCCCATGTGCCACTAGATCTAGCCAGGTAATTGTGCTGTCCATGTTTTCGAGATTCTTATCTGTTTGATCTACGAATTTCTAAAAGAAGTTTAAATCTCTCATTAAAATAGTTGATTTGTCCATTTCTGCTTCAAGTCTGTCAATTTTCATTTTCTATGTCCTGAAGCTATGTTATTTGAAGGCATATATCCAGAGAATGAGGCTTTAATACAGTGATCATACTTATCTCTGATTATGCTTTCTTCCCCCAAAAGAACTTTTATCTGCTATAAATATAGCCACACCAACTTTCTACTTACCTAATGCATTTTAAAAATTATTTGCTTTTCAATCTGTGTCCTTATGTTGCATGTATTTCCTATAAAAATAACATAGATTCTTTAAGAAATCCACCTTAATAATCTATCTCTTAAATGGAGTGTTTAGTTCACTTGTAGGCTTTGTGATTACTGATATAATTTAATTTTATTTTTTCTATTTTAGACTTTTTTTACTTATTCTATTTTTAATGTTTCTTTTCCTTTTCACTTGTATTCCTCTGTTGCTTTCCTTTAGATTCAGTATAGGTTCAAATGTTTTTTCTCATTGTTTTTTTTTTTTCTCTTTTTATTAATTTGAAAGTACAGGCTGTATTTCTAAACTTCTAATAGTTATCCCACAATCTTTAAGTAAATGTTTTACTTAATAAAATACAATTACTCAATCTATTTGCCTTTTCCCCAAATAATTCAAGTAACTTGGAATGTTTAACTCTGATCACTCCTTTCTGATTCCTGTACTACTGTTGTATTTCAGTTGTATCTTTGGCTTTTTTAATCCCATAAATTTTATATTATTAATTTTTGAACTCAGTGTTTGTTGAAATTTACTCACATTTGACTATTCTTTTTGCTTCCTATTTTTTCCCTAGATCTTCAGATATTCATTCTGGGATCATTTTCACTATCATTGAACTACATCCTTCAGAGCACCTCTTAGTGAAGATCTGTAGGTAGTAAATGTGCCACATTGTGAATGCTTTATTTTGTCTCCGTTTTTGAAAAAATGAGTGTTTGTGGGTATAAAATTTTAGGTTACAATTATATTCTCTCAACACTTTGAATATATAATCCCATTTCCTTGTGGCTTCCATTTTCTTTTTTCTTTTCTGTTTTGAAGTGAATTATCGATTCTAATTGTCACTTCTTTTAAGATATTCTCTTTCCCTTCAGTGTTTTACCATAATGTGTCTATGTGTCGATTCCTTTTCATTTATCCTGCTCAGATTCACTGAACCTTCTGAATCTGAATATCAGAGTCCTTGCAACAGTCCTGGAAAATTCTCACCAACAGCTTTGTGAATACTCACTCTTCATTCTCTCTAGGCCCTCTTTCTGGAACTACTATCAGACATTTGTTTCTCCTCCTCTCTCCCTAGTATCTCTTAACCTGTTATATTTACCATCTTCCTTTTAGTTTTTGCAACAATGTGTATAATTTCTTCAGAGTCTTCTAACACATTAATGCTTTCTTTAACTATATTTATCTGCTTTCTAGTTAGGCCTTCTAATTAGATGCTTTCCTTTCTGAAGTTTCTATTTGATTGTTTATTACATTTACCTGATTATTTTTGATAGTCTCTTCTTCCTACATTATACTGTCAGTATTCCCTTCCTTTTAAAGAATCATATTCAACATATTTATTTTATATTTTGCACCAAAATTTTTTAACATATGAATTTGAGCATCTGATACTACAGTTTGTGGTTTTTGCTACCTCTCACTTTTAATGGCTTCTTATGAATTCTGTACTTTTTAAACTGTGACTGGGGTGCCTGGGTGGCTCAGTTGGTTAAGCATCTGACTCTTGATATCGGCTTAAGTCACGATCCCAGGGTCATGGGATCGAGCCCCACATTGGGCTCCATGCTGAGCATACAGCCTGCTTGAGATTCTCTCTCTCTCTCTCTCTCTCTCTTTCTCTCCCTCTCCATCTGCCCCCTCTCCCCTGCTCAGGCATGTACACTCCCTCTCTCTCTCCAATAAAACATTTTTTAAATAAAAAAAATAAATTGTGACCTGGTAGTAGAACTATAAATCTAGTATTTCTTTGATGCCTAGGATTAAAAATGCATCCTTCCAGAGAAGTTTACATATGCTTCTCTCTGGTGCCTAGGGATGGAAAGGGAATAAAAGGGATCCTAATTTCACACTCAACATGTTTAGGAATTTTCTGGGTCTACATCTTTCACTCTTTTTATATGTTCTATACAGAGTAAAGCAGAAAGGGTCAAATGGTTAGGAGAAAAAAAAACTAATATATAGAGAATAATGGGGAGGCATGCTATTTCATGTAAGTTGGTGAGGGAAGGCTTCTTTGCAAAGGTAACGTTTCAGCAGAGAGCTGACCAAGTAAAGAGCAAGCCAGGTAATTCTTTGGGGAATGAGTATTTTTGGCTTGGGAAGAACAAATGCAAAGACACTAAGATTCTAGTGAGGGAGAGTGCTCGGAGTGTTCCAGAAACAGCATGAAGACCAATGTGGCCAGATGAAATGTAGGGTAATACTGGCAGAAGGAAGACTGGAAAGGTAACCAAAAGGTAAGATCATATAGGGCCTTGCAAAGCATATAAAAGATTTGGACTTTTATTCTGAGTGTGATGGGGAGACATTGGGGGATTTTGGAAAAAGAAGCGACATATTCTGATTTACAGTTTAAAATATCAGTCTGGATATTGGAGAAGGAGAAGGAGAAGCAGAAGACCAGCTAGGAGGTGTTGTAGTAACTCAGATATGGTGGTGGCCTATACTAGGTGATGGTAGTGTGGATGGGGGAGAAAGGTCAGGTTTGGGATTTACTTTGAATAGAGAGCCAACAAGATTTGCTAAAGGATTCAATACGCTGTGTAAGAAATAGGAAAGAACAAGGATGACTCCCAACTTGAAGTGTCTATTCATGTTTTCTTGACTATTTGTCTAGTGAGGTTTTGCAGGGGTTTATTATTAATATGTTTTAGCTCTTTTGTACCTTTTGAGGACACTGATCCTTTTCATTCACTCAACCATCACCGTGAGTCATGCAATGGTTCAAATGTTAGGAATATAGTGGTCCATAAACAGGTAATACCTGCTCCCATAAAAGATGCTGAATTACTAAAAATAATTTAAATTTCCAGATTTCTCATTATCTTTAAATTTTATTCATGATGATTTATATGGGGAATATAACATTAGATAATTTAACATATAATTTTTCTTTCATTTCTTTTATCATTCTTGTGTTTAAAAATCCTATTCAGAATTAGAAAACTGGGGGCGCCTGGGTGGTGCAGTCGGTTGGGCGTCCGACTTCAGCCAGGTCACGATCTCGCGGTCCGTGAGTTCGAGCCCCGCGTCAGGCTCTGGGCTGATGGCTCGGAGCCTGGAGCCTGTTTCGGATTCTGTGTCTCCCTCTCTCTCTGCCCCTCCCCCGTTCATGCTCTGTCTCTCTCTGTCCCAAAAATAAATAAAAACGTCAGAATTAGAAAACTAGATATTTACTTATATTTATGTACAGTTTACCATTAAATGACTTGCTGTTCCCCAAACACTATTTTTCTTGCCTCCAAGCCTTTGTACATGAGGTTCTCTCTGTTAGGAATACCCTCCCACCCTTTCCTACCTACTAATGTCCATTTTTCTCCTACAGATCTCAGCTTTAAAATTTTTTTTTTATTTCTTTATTTTGAGAGAGAGAGAGAGAGCATGAGCAAGGGAGTGGCAGAGAGAGAAGTGAGAGAGAATCCCAAGTAGACTCCATGCTATCAGTGCAGAGCCTGATTGGGGGCTCAAACTGATGAACTGTAGATCTCAGCTTTCTTTTACCCCAATCGTGTATCAGTTGCCCTCCCTCTGTGTCCCCACTGCACCCCATGCTTAAGCCTACTGCTCAATTCCACACCATTCTGCACAGGTAATCGACCATTTACAGGAGCCTCCTGTTACTATACTGTAATTTCTTGAGGACAGAGAAAGTATTCTCATTACTATTTCAATCTCAGCATCCATAGCAGTGCCTTTCACCTAGTAGACACTCAATAAATATTAATGGAATGACTGCATAGACAAATACATGCTACTGTACCAAGATAAATTATTGGCATATGCAACCTATTCTGTAAAGGGGAATGTTTGTGTGGAATGCACCAGTGGCCTCCAATGCCACTGTAGGGATGTTAAAGGAAAAGAAACATTCTTTCTCTTTGTCACAAAACCAGGGGCAGAATCTTCTGTACATTTATAGGAGTCTCCAGATAAGATAAAATCTTCACTATCTGTGTTCCCAAATATTTCTTCCAAAGTACATCTAAGAACAAAGGAGAGGGTCTGAAGGCACAGTCAGGAATAACTCTCCATAGAAACTTATGTAACACTATATTCTAAAATCTATCTATTGGCTTCCACACAAAAGATAATATCCTACATTACTACTGAAAAGAACTGATGCACCAAGATGCATATTTTAATTCTCTGAGTTAGCCTATGCCCTGCCACACCACAGTATCCCCCTAAGGTGTGTTATCCAGACACCTTAAGAAACTAAGAAACACTACTAAAATGTATAATACACTCATCACTTTCTACTTAACTCAATCCCATATTAGTTCATGTGTTTTTCTTTTCTTTTCTTTTTTGCTTTACTAATGCATTCAATAAACATCACTGAATACCTCCTGTGGGTAAAACTTTTGCTAAGTATTCATCCATCTATCCATCTGTTCACCATTCATTTATTCAACCAATATTTGAGGAGCATCATTCCATACGCCAAGCACTGTTCTAGGCACTAGAGATATCAGCAGACTCAAGACAGAAGCAAAATCTACTCTCATGGGGTTAATAGTCTAGCTTTAGGTACTACAAAGATATCAAACAGCATCCCATTATCTCAACTCCTGGGGTTTACAGTCCAGCTGCACCCCTAGCACTAAAGTCCTGAGTTGCATCTCTAGGGGAGAGAATTCCAAAGGTCAGTAAGTTTTTCACCACTCACTCCCCTCTACTTAGGATTTCTAAAGAGAATGGAAAAGCAGATCCCTAGGGAGAACAGAAATGTCATTTGGCCTGATGGTGGGGGGTGAATCGTAGGACTTGTGAGCAGAAACCAGAAAAGCTGGCAGAGAGAGATGCGCTCTGTGGGCTGGGTTTTGTTTCATTTCATTTTATTTTATTTATTTATTTTCATCATTTGGAGAAGAGGCATCAGGAGGCTTCCCACCCCAGAGAAGATTGTGTGGGGTTCTCAATGACACTAGCAGAAAATGAGATGTTCCCCACTGTGAGATAGAGAGTATCCTGAGGAAGGCCTGCGAGTGCTGGAGGCCAGAGAGGAGGTCGCCAATAAATGAGAATGAAACCACGCTGCAGAGGCGGCCCAGCTGCGAGAACCCATGGATGGAAAGACTGTTTGTTCCCTGGAGTGATACTCATGGTGAGATCCCGATGCCTCCTCAACAACTCTTGTCATTCGGCAGATCTAATGCTTGCTGTATTGTGAGGGGTTTCCATGACACTGTGTTGGGTGCCATGCAGTTGGAAACACCAGACTGTGCATGGGGTATGTATTTTCATGAGCTAAGAGGGACCTTGAGTCAAATTGAATAGGACATCTTCTCTTCACTCCTCATCTCTCCCCATGCTCATTAGGGTATCCGCAATTCAAGGGTTACAGAAATCACTCTCATACACAACAGATTATGTACCACTCAAAAGGTACAAATCCAGGAATATGGGAACTCAGACAAAGGAGAGTTCAGTTCTGACTGGTGGAGGAGGGGCAGCGAAGATTTCCTGGAGATATGGCACTTCATCTGTTCCAGGCCTTAACAGAGAGCAAGACTTGGAGAAGCCTGTGGCAGTAGGCTCTAAGACAGAAAGAGATCACCCCAGGTTTAGCGGAAAGGAAGTTAAGTAAGGGACACACAGATTTCCATCTTTTAAGAAAGACTGAGAAGTGTGGTTAGTTAGAGAAGAAAAAAATATTTATTTTTGTTTGTTGTGTTGGTGACATTATTACATAATTGAAGCGATCCCTATAAGATCCAAAGAATGCTCTGGAAGTAATCAACACCTAGACAAGGCAAAGAAGCAAGGTTTGAAGTACAAACAATCCCCTCTTATAGTTTTGAAAAGAGATAAAAAAAAAAAAAAGGTGGCGGGGCAGGGGGGAAGAGGTGGGAAATATCCCAGGACAGACTTCTCCCCACTGAGTGTGTGAGGATAAAGATACAAAGACAGTGAGAGAATATTTAAAAATAGATATATGTGGGAAAGAAATGAAAGTCTTGCCCAAATACCCTGAAAGTCTCCTCAGTTCTTGGAGAGGCAGAGGGAGCCCAGAGAAGCTATGCTTTGTTCAAGTTGCACCTGTTGATATTTGTTGGCCAGTTAATTAGGAATAAAATTCTAATGATGTTTGGAGAGTCAGATTTAAAAAAAATAGGAGGGTTCTTCAAATTCATATGCTGCACAGAAGCCACCAGGCTTCCCAGAATTTTTATTAAAAATTACAAACATCACAGCAATAGTTCTTAGACACCACCTCCTCCGCTAACAAAAAACTTTCCTTTCATGGCTCCAGAGGGAGTCCAGAAACTAATTCTCCCACTCCTGCCTACATCTACAAAGGGCTCCCTCCCTAAGCTGCTGACAGTCCCAACTCCAACTCCTGGATTAGAAAGCAGAGTTTGAATATATTTATAGACTCTATATGGGTTGTTGCTTTAAGCAACACCGTTAATATGCCAGAATTCTGAGCTCCCAAACTTATTCAGTTATCAATTTGTTGTACATTATTTAATCTCTCAGTATTTTGATATGCAAAATAGAAATAGCACTGCTGGTACTTCACAGGGTGAAAGGAGATAACCAACAAGACCATTATGAAGCTTGCTGGGGGAAAAAGAGCTTATGTAAATGTCTATTAATTAAATAGGAACGGCTGCACAACTAGGTCAGGCATGATGATAAGACTGAACAACCCATCCCAGCCACCAGCATCAAAAAGAAGAAATGAACATTTAATCTGGAAAGCACTTGTTGGTTGCATTTTATAAAGAATATTAAATTGTAATATTCTGTATCATAACACAGAGTAGAGTATTTCAGACCATCCTCAAAGAATTCTTTGATAGAACAGAAACTTATTAGAGACAACAGCCAAAAACAAAAACAAAAAAGCAAGCCAATTACTAATGAAGAACTTGTAAAAAGCTAATCAAAGCTCTCATCCAGAGAAAATGAGAAAATCTGAGGCTCAGAATGATTTTGTATATTGATGAGATTTTTATATAGCGTCACAGAAAGAAAAATAAAGCAGATTTGAATGAAGACAAAAAGGACTCTAAGTCTCTGTTTAAAAGCCTTGTTGTGTTCCCTATCAACGTTTTTATTAAAATGTCCTGTTCCGGTAGAAACATCCATTTTTTAAAAATACCTGATCGGTGATGGTGTCAGTAGAGGACACTGTCAGTGTGTCTCTAGTCAAACCCCTAAGTGTTGGAAGAATGTTTATTTGGCCTCCACCCATTTTTGTAGAAAATTACTCAGAGGGGTGGCTTATCCAAGGTCATGACACTCAGAAATGATAGAGCTGAGACTCATGTCCAGATTCCAGAATAGAACGTAGTCTCTCCCTGCCATTGCCAAGCCTGCTAAGGACTAAATGTAGCACTTCAGCATGAAACAACTTGCAGGCATTACATTTATTCTATTTTTGTCTTAAAGGAAAACAATTGGGAGCTTGTTCTTTCCAAGCATTAATTCTTTTTTTCCCACTTCCACTACATTACATAATGGTGACCATTTTTGGCTTACCGAGTCTATTTCTGAGATACTCACTAAAACAGTGACCATATTTTAGAGCTAGGTATGTTGGGGCATAATAGAGAGGTGAATCAGCAATCACAAAATTCAAGGATTTTCAAGAACAAACTTAAAAACAACCTAATTCATTGATAATCAGATATTAATGTATGGCAACTACCATCCAGGAAGATGTTTTATGAGCAATACAAAAGAAACTAGCAGTCTTTTAGTACAATCACTTTTTAGAATGGTGCCAAATAGAATTTTAAAGCAATGAAAAGGCATACAGATGAATCTTTAAGATGATTTCTTAATATCACAATGCTCTCTTCAGATAAATATAATCAATATAAATTCCTAATGAAAGCACCCTAGTTTACAGCTAACATTTATGTATTTCCTTCCTGCTTCTTATACAACTTTGGTAATAAAAAAGATTCCCTTTACTCCCAGAAGCAGATTTCCCAGTGATTTGAGTTAAAATTAGTTTTTCTTTTTAGAAGATCTCTCAAAAGAGACTACCTGAAGAAAATTCCTAAGGAGGTGATAAACCCATTATAAATCTGTTATTACTTATCTAATAATGAAACATGTTAGGGGAAGATATGACCTACAAAAATTTAGCTACTACTGGGGCACCTGAATGGCTCAGTCAGTTGAGTGTCTGACTTCAGCTTAGGTCATGATCTTGCAGTCTGTGAGTTGGAGACCCATGTGGGGCTTGCTGCCCTCAGCACAAAGCCTGATCCAGATCTTCCATCCCTCCCTCTCTCCACCCCTTCCCTGCTTGCATGCACATTCTCAAAAATAATAAATAAATCTTTAAAAAAATTATTTAAAAAATTTAGCTACTATGAGATATTTTTCCCACTTTTTAGACTACTAATAATTTGAAACTAGGTAACAAAAACAATGCTACTAACAGGCTATAGTATTAAGAAATTATACTCCTCTATATAAAACTGTAATCACAGATTTTCTTCAGACAATAATTGCATCCTGGTATTTGCAAACATATATTAGAGAGAGAAATAATCTGGTACATATGGGCAAGAATGGCAGTTTCTTATTTTTAAAGATATTTTATTAAAAATGTAAGGAATGTCAGGATAAAAAAAATGTATATTTTAATCCAATTTCCCAACCAAATCCATTTTTTTACATTTCTCCATAGTAACTTCTGTTGGAATTTTAAGAACTGATTTTTATAGCTTGGATATAGTTCAGTATTTTCTAGACAAGAAAGTACAGGACACAAAAAAGAGAGTCTAAAACTGAAAAAGAAAACTGGTACTGGGAAATTCACAGGCTTTCCACATGGACTTAAGGCAGAGCTCAGAAGTCACTGTTATTTTCCCACATGTCCTCTCACACCAGCAGTCAATGAATCTCATGATTGCTTCAGACTCAGTCATCCTTAAGTTTTTGTTCTTCCTTTTTCTTAAAGGCTGATTGCTTCCCAAATTTATTGATCTCTATCCTTCTACCTATCTTTCATAGTTATGTACACCGTGTATATATAATTTTGTGATTCATTTTTTCTTCTTACCTTGTAACATTATTTCATATATACTTTCCTATATTTTGCTTACTCCTTTTAACTTTCTTTTTAGGTATATAATATTCCATCTGGTTGATATAATAGACTTTACAATTATTCCACGGTTAAATATTTAGACCGTTTTCCAGTTTTATACTATTATACATTGTGCATGCATGCATGTGTATTATGGACTACAGATTATTTCCTTATAATCAAATTTTAGGAATGAGTAAAAACAGTGGGGATATCAATATAGCTGTTGATCTATATTACCACATTTCCCTCCAAAATTATAAAACTAATATAATTGCCACCAATACAAACTACTTGACTAATCCCTCAATGTTTTAAATAGCAATGTCTTAATGTTAGAATTAAATCCTCCTTGGGAATATTTCACAAAAACATCGCACAGACTTTACAAAAACTCTAGGCAACTAGCTTAGGATTTATGCCATTTTGGACTTGGCCATAGGATGCAGCCCTTGGGAATTAGTGACTTGGTGAAGGACAGTAAATATATGGAGAAGGGTTAGGGCTCAGGGTGGGGTTTGGTGACTCTCTCAAATGCTTGTAAACACATTATGTTCCTGGATGCTGCTTTTCCAGATTGGCTGGGGCAGGGTCAGCAACTTTTCACAAGCGGCATGCCAAAGCTTCGATGTCTCAGAGGAGGCCTGCATTATCTGACCTGAGTCTCCAACAATTGATACCTGGGTCTCAAATGGCCATTAAAGTAGGCCATAACAAATTACATTAAGGAAAGTTCGTGCTCTCCTCGGATTTGGTGGCAGTTGGTATAAATATGACTACAGTATTATCAGATCACTCCTCTAAAAGCTCTGGGCTTTCCTTGGGAAGGGTCTGGAAAATAATGTTAAGTGTAAAAACCCAGCACACAGCCTTGTATATTCATTATGATTACAACCATGGATATGCAGACACAAAACTTGCACACTAAGAAATTGGCATCCAAACTTCCATCTTGAGGCATGGCACGAAATAAGAATGGCAAACTGATGTAAATATAATCGTCAATAAACACACCTGAGGGAATGTGAATTTTCTTCAACACCTTTTTTTTTCTTACATTGAAAACACTCTATTTTTAGCATGTTCCTCATGAGGCCCATTCTATTTTTTTTCTTTTTTTTTTTTGGTCTTAGCTGGTGGTCTTCCAGTAGTAGTAACAGCTGCTTTTCCAGCATGATGTAAAAGTCTCAAAGCATTCATCCAGCAGAAGAGTCTCCCCATTTTGGCCTCAGGACAAGATCCACTCTGAAAGAGCCCATTCTACAACTACAAACAGATCAAAGGACAAATCCAGCTTCCCCTTCAAAGGAAGGGCCCTCTCCCATGCATCACATACTAATCAACTTGGGAGTGCATGTGTTGTCCATACACTGACCTTCTCTGTGAAGCACTGGAGATATTCAGCCGCGTTAGTCCACATAGAGTCAATTTGACTTTCTGCCAGGAAAGCCTCAGAATTCTAGAATTTTACTTAGTTTTCTAACTTGATAAAGGAGATGGTATTCTTTTTTTTTTTTTTTTTTTGATGTTTTAGTATTTATTTTTGAGAGAGAGCATGAACAAGGGAGGGGCAGAGACAGAAGGAGACACAGAATCCAGAGCAGGCTTCAGGCTCTGACCTATCAGCACAGAGACTGTCATGGGGCTCAAAGATATTATTCTTAATACCTATGTTCTTAATACCTAGTGTTCAGGGGCGCCTGGGTGGCACAGTCGGTTAAGCGTCCGACTTCAGCCAGGTCACGATCTCGCGGTCCGTGAGTTCGAGCCCCGCGTCAGGCTCTGGGCTGATGGCTCAGAGCCTGGAGCCTGTTTCCGATTCTGTGTCTCCCTCTCTCTCTGCCCCTCCCCCATTCATGCTCTGTCTCTCTCTGTCCCAAAAATAAATAAAAACGTTGGAAAAATACCTAGTGTTCATAAAACAGAAATTAAAAAGGTAATTTTATAACACTACTTTCACTTACATCTTTACTCCTACAAGTCAGTGTCTTATCCCAATGTCTATGAACATTTTTGCTTATACACACCTACTCTTAAAAAATATATATCTTATAGGGGTGCCTGGGTGGCTCAGTTGGTTAAGTGTCCAACTCTTGATTTTGGCTCAGGTCATGATCTTGCAGTTTGTGAGATTGAGCCAGGCATCAGGCTCCACGCTGATAGCACAGAGCCTGCTTAGGATTCTCTCTTTCCCTCTCTCTCTGCCCCTTCCTTGCTCGTGCTCTCACTCTCTCTCACTCTCTCTCAATGTAAAATAAATTGACTTCCAAAATTTTTCATTAAAAAGTTGCAAATGGTATAATTTCCAGTATATTGTAAATATTCACCATTTTAAATATATGCTATTATACATATACACAATTGTAAGGATTATCATGTCACTCTCTTAAATGTAATCAAACATAAATGCCACAGCATTATAATACCCACTATCATTCATTTAAAAAAATATATGAACAATTGGATATTTTACATTTTTCTCCTTGATTTTATCTCCATTCTGCTTCTGTCAAAGAATTTTACCCTAATGTATATTTTATGCTTAAAAGCTTTTTATTGATCCTATTCTTGTAAACAAAAGCATATAGACAGAAAAGAGTTCATTTTCCAAAATTTCCCATGACCATTCTCCTCTAAGTGCTAAATTAACTAAGATGTCTGAGTTTTAATTGTAATTATTAATATTATTTAGTTAATCAAAACTAAACATTTAAAATTTGGCAAAAAATAAAAAGTGAAATATTTTTGGAAATCATAATAGCACCACTTAGTATGAACTACAGGTCATACTTTTTTCATACATGTATGAACCCACTTAATCCTCACAACACTCTACTATTGTTATCTCCATTTTATAGATGCCCAAACTAAGGTTGAGATAGCTTAGATGACTCTTCTAGGTCGCAGAGCCTGGATCCACACACAGACTTTCTGGCTCCATAGTCCAGTCACTTATACACTGTCCTATACTTCTTGGCTCGTAAAAATAGAGATTGAGGGCAGAAGAGGGGGGCTAAAATAAAGGCATGGTCCAGTTGCTCCTTTTAGTGCCCCGGCTGAGCCATATGCCATGGTAAGGGATGCGATGGGTACGAGGCATGCCTTTGTTTTGTACAGTGGCAGAAAGGCAAAAAGGGAAAGTGGGAAAGGAAAATCTTGGCCACAAGTGCCTTTTCAGACAGATGGATTTTATGAGAGGGTGCATATGGAAGTAGAAGATCTGGAAATTAATTCCTTTAGAACTCTCCATAACCCTCCCCCACTACACACACACACACACACACACACACACACACACACACCCTTTGGGAGGTCTTCGTATACACCCAGGGGTACATACACTCCAGTTTGAATGCAACTGGTCTACTCAGTCTCTGATACAATAAAAATAAATTAGAGGTGGTGTTTTGTGAAACATTTTTAATGCTTTAGAAACAAAATTTAATTAAAATTTAAATTATTTTAACCCTTGAATTTTATTTTAAAATGGCAGTTAATTTTAATAATTTGGAAGGACACAAATGTTAAAATGTAACAGGATAGTAATAAGCATAACTATAATCTACATGGTAGTTTTATAATGATTAGATGTAATGCATGAAAAGATAGCAGGTCAGTAATAGAGCCATGCATAAAACCCTCCTCTCAAAATCTTTATTTGCATTTCTATTACTGAAATCATTTCCTAATAATGAAGTTGCCATGAGAGAAGCTCCATTACTGAGGAATCACTGTTACAGAAACAACATTATTAAAGCATTGCTAGGTACAGGAACTTTTATTAGAATGATACAAGTTGTATATCACTGTAATAAAGCTTCCATTATAATCCTAATTGCATAAAGCTGTGTTTGAGTAGACCAATGCTAGAGCTATAGGACTTTTAATAAAGTATCAAAATAATGCTGTGGTAATAGGATTGTTTAGCATACTAATACTTCAGGGAAGGCTGAACTGACTAATGGATGATGTTTACGTCACTGATTACACACACTATACCAAGAATTAAAAAGAACTCTCATGTACTTTAGTAACATGCAGCACAGAAATGTATGTGTTGAGGTATACATACCAGCTCTCTTTGATATAACAACTCAGTCTGTCTAATTCACCTCCTGGTACAAAAGCAAATTGCTAAAATGGACGTTTGTAACTGTGATACTTAAGAGGTTTAATGTTCAGATCTATAGAGAGCTGCTTATCAAAAAGTTAATAATAAATTATATACACCCACAGACACCCAAACAGGCATATCTTGAGAACTGCCTGTTAAAAGAACTATTGGAGAATTTGAGTTTTTGTTGGTGGAAGACAGAAGGTGGGAGGGGAGAGGGAGGGAGGGAGGGAAGAAGAGAGAGAGATTAAATATTATATGGATAATTCACTCTAAAATGCTACTCTATATCATACATAAATGACACTATGATCCTTCAGAGTTACAACTGAAGTTACTATCAGACTTAGGTTCATACCAGAGAATTTTAGCTTATTTGTACAAATGTTTGTTTTTGTGTTTGCTGTAATGGAGTCAAGTATTCGGCGGTTCCCTCTAGAAGCATATATAATATTCACCACCAGAGACCACCAGAGAGCCATCCAATCACTCAGTAGGCAGGGAGATGCTCCTTTATATACCTGCTGTGTGGATACCAGCAAGGAAGACACCAGGCCATTTGAAAAGGGCCTCAGTATAGGCTACAGCAGCAGAGGCCTGAAGGTGGCTCTGACAGTCATATTCAGGTGATGGGGCCAAAGCCATTTTGGTTTTGAGATCAATTTTGGCAGACAGATTGACCTGGAGTCTGCTTGGACAGCAAAGTACTTAAACTTTTGAACAGTGTCTCCTTTCCATAGTTCCCCCTTGACCTCTGCCTTACCGATGTCATAAACTGCAAACAGTTGGGTGAGGTTGACTCAAGGGCCCAGAAAGTTAATTTTCCCTACTGACTCAGGTGATGAAGCAAAATGTGAACATTCCCATAGTGTGATGCTTCCCATATCTTCGTATCACCTGAGAGGAAGGTACATGATTTTATTTTTTACTGTATGGTCAGCTGGGATATGTTATTTTTTAGGATTCTAATACTTTCTGATTAAAAATGATCAACCCAAACTAATTTGCACTGAAACAATGAGACACTGTTTCTAAACATTTTTTTTTCAAAAAAAAAAAAAATCTCTTGAGGCAGGAGTGTGTGACACAAACATAAAAGGGCTTAATTATCCAACTGGTCAACTAAACACTTGCAAAAACAGAAGTAACCTAAATATTTGAAGGTATTTCAACTTCCATGAATCTAACCAGAAATTTGAAATCAGATAACTTTGAACCAAAAAAAACAAAAACAAAAACAAAAACAAACAAACAAACAAAACCCCACAAACTTTGAATGTTGGCATTCATGCGAGTTTGCAGCTTTCAATTCACTGATGTCCTTATTTTTAACACATGGGGGGGCATCCCAATCTTTCCAATCAGGCCTTGCAAGGAAGAGCTAAACTCTCACTGAGAAAAGAACAGATCCTTACACAAAAGCCTTACATCAGTGTGGTGAAGACTCAAGAGGCTTGAATAAATAAATACTGATTGATTGATTTCTTTGGAAACTGATTCTAACTTCACCACCTCCCATTTCCCAATCTTCTCCACAAACATTTTGTTAGTAAACCCCAGAGCATAGCTTTCCTTAAACCAACCCCTCTCCCTGCCATTTCCTCTATCTCCTTGAAGACAATCCAGTCCCACATACCACCTGTCTCCCTCTAGCCTGCCGCAGCCTCCTATCTGGTTTCCTTTGCTCCGGTCTCTCCACTCTCTCACCTTGCACAGACACTTGATTCATCACTCCAATTACCAATTTTACGTCACTCTCTTGCTCAAAATTATTCCTCATTACTCACTGCCTATTAAGCAAAGTTAATCCTTTTGGGGGCATGAATCCCTTTCAATATCCTAAAAGGGCTGTAGACCTTAGAATAATGCATAATGCACACAGCTTTTTGTCTACAATTCAAGGGGTTCTCATACACTGGAAGCCTGGGGGGGTTGTGATCCTGAGATAAGAAATCCAAAACTATGAAGCTTGAACTATGTGGCCTTCTATTCGGTTTCTCTGCAAGCTGGCATCAAACTATCTTTAAAGCCTTCTATTTTATCAGAGAACCCCTAATCACAGACAAGTAGAGTGAGGTCTGCACTGAGCCCCCAACACATGCCAGGAACTCCTCTTAAGCCCCAAAGACATACAGCAAATGAAACAACAAAAGTTCTTCTGTTGCTCATACTCTAGAAACCCAGTTATCCTGATGTGTCTTGTCACACCTTGCTACTACTGCATATCCTCAAAGGCACAGAATTTCTAGTTTTAAAACCTGGCTCTTCGTGTATCTTATACTCCTTTCAATCAGGTTTGTTCTCAACTCTCAGTATACCTTGTGTTTCCTCATCTCTGTGCTGATGCCCATAGAATAATCCTTCATCTTCCTCCCCATCTACCAAATAATCACTGAAAATTTCAAGCCCTTCTCTCTCTCTCTCTCTTTTTGGGAAGTTTTTCTAGAACCATTTCAGCTCACAGTAAATCTCTCTTCTTATAATCTCTATCAGTAATCTTGTACTTTTTCATATACTCCCTATAGCACCTCTTTAGAGCTGTCTTATTATAGAACTTATTATTGATTAATTCTGCTGTGTAATCTGTGAATTATCACCCCATCTTTGGAAAGGGAGACCATGCTGTAGATTTCTATTTCCTGGCCACTGCTGTCTATCACAGTGCTTCTCACACACACCACCACGAACTCTCTATTTGTTGGTTCTTGCTGATTGATGGCAAGAGAAGACACCGCTGAGATGATAAAACTTCTCTCTAACTTTCAGGGGTGATCCAGAGAAATTTCAGAGAACCTTTATCTGCTTGGGGATGGATAATATAACCAGAGTGATGCACAACTTAGCAAACCAACCCAACCACTGTTATTCATCATTCTGACTGTGAGCCACCTATGTGCAGTCATCAGCATGCAGACAATATGTAATAAGGTTGTTTATATTCTAAATAATAATTTGCTTTTGCCATCTACATATGGCAGAGATTGGATGCATTCTTATCTGGCCTAACCTTCATGTTAATACCTTAATCACAATCTTTGAAGGCAACAAAAGGGCATCTTCAAACAAACAAACAAACAAAAAACCAGATAGCAGATGATAATGGTGTACTGAATGCAGTCTTGGTTGGTGCTATTAGTCACTGTAAATGCATTTGCTATCTCTGTCTGCATCTATAACTCTCACCATCATTTCCTCGCAGAGTAAACAAATGTTGCTTATAAACTTCACCGTACAGCCTGTCTTTGTAGGATTTTTAGCCTACCAATGTGCTTAACAGAATCAAATGCCTTGTTAAAACCAAGTATATGGCATACAAATTACAATGCTATTCTTAGGACTGTATCAGAGATGGTGTGACTAAATTTCTTAAGCATGATACTTGTTTTCTTTGAAACCTGAGAGAACAATATGTCTTGATTGTTATCCTGGGATGTACAGTTCTACTCATGCCCATGCAACTGCATGGCTGATGTGCCTCTGAAATCCTGAAGAGTATCTTCTACCTTCCAGAGCCCAGGGCTATCTCCATGTGGGGTGCTATTTACCCCAGTGGCAGATATCCACAAAGCTACAATCACCAAATGCTCCACCAAATGATGATCGTTTGATGGCAAAAAAAATATGAGTGTATCTCTCTATAAGTATAATGTTATTTGTGATTTGATCTTATGTCCTATACTAACCACATAGTAGTATTAATTTTGAATTTGCTAAAATTGTTAGTGGAGACTATGTTTATCATCAACTTGAGATAGGATAATTAACAACACTAACAACTAATATTTATTGTGTGGTTGCATACTGTGTGCAAGGACCTATTCTTTTTTTTTTTAATGTTTATTTATGTGTTTTGAGAGAGAGAAAGCACACAAGTGAGTGGGGTAGAGGGAAAAAGGGAGAGGGAGAAAGAGAATCCCAAACAGGCTCCACGTTTAGTGCAGAGCCCGATGTGAGGCTCAATCTCACAACCATGGGATCATGTCCTGAGCCTAAATCAAGGGTCGGACACTTAACTGACTGAGTCACCCAGGCACCCACTGGGACCTATTCTAAATATTTTATATTTATTATTTTATTTAATCCATGCAACAACTCCATGAAGTATTGTCACTATTTTCCAGATGAGGCCTACAGAGGATCTGTCCCTTGCTTCACGACTAGTTTGGAAAAGCCAGCATTTGAATACAAGCAGTTTGGCACTAAATGAATGTTCTTAGCCACTATGTTTGTTATACTATGTTAGTGCACTTGACATATGGCCTCTCATTTCCTTGGTTACACAATTGGTTCCAAATTGGGAAGCAGAGGTAACACTAACTCTACCTGTTTTTGCCATGTCAAAGGAAAAATGGTGTTAGATATTTATCATGATTCCAAGCATATTGTGTTCAATGGGCTGGTCTATAGATGGGTGTCTAGTATTAATAATTTTGATTTTTCCTCCAAGAAACCTTTACCTTGACAACAAAACATGTTCCATGCAAGTGTTTTTATTATTGGCTTTATGATGACCAATACTTTGTCTGACTAGATGGTTCCAGCTAAAAGAAGCACAAAATCACCATGAATGTTTCTGTTCCTTCTGTAACACTGGGGAGAGGGTACTAGTCAAACCATCACAGACGTTTTCCCTGATAGCTTCTGCTTCTCTAGCACAGGAAGACATACACTAATCAATATCACATTTTGGTCTACTTCAAGCATGACTTTTCATGCAACTCTGATACAAGCTTCTTTGTTAACACCATTTACTAGAAGAGTAGCTAAACATTTATCTGGTGAATATTCTGATTGGAGTGCAAAATCAGGGTTTCGGGATAGGAAATAATGCTGAATTTGCTGACTACATACTCAAGGACTATTGGCCTTCTGTACTGCCTCTATATTCCTCTAGCATATATTAGTCTGAATCATTTATTTGACACTTAGATTTACTTGCTGCTATTATTAATTTTACTCACTTGCATCTATATTTTTGCATGCCTGCATCTTATATTGTCAGCATCAGGTCCATGAACCTTCTCCACAATGTGGATTCAGTCCAGTCAAATGGCCCAATCATTGTTGCCTTGGCTCTGGCTTCTTTGTTGGAAGAGCCTCAAAGTGAACAGACACTAAGACAAGTTGCCGGTGTTGCCCCATCCCTGTGATAATCAGACATCTGGGTGGTTTCTAAATTATTAGTGCACTTGGCATCTGATCTACAATCTGAAGGTAAAAAAATGTACGTACATAATTAAAAAAAAAACTCTATCAGATCATTTCATGTTAACGAACATTTATTAGCCCTCAGTTATACAAAAGTTACACACTGCTTATGCATGCTACAAAATAAAGTAAAATATAGCCACTGCTGTGGAAGCGGTTGCACTTAAGTAGGGAGCGTATATCTTTGAACAGTTTCCAGTTGGTATTGTAAACAGAAATGCAGCGGCATCAGAGGGCTAGGCATGAAAACTCAGAAAGGATCACTAGGCCAGGTGGGAAAGTGCTCCAACTAGAGAGGAACAAAGGCTCGGAGTTGCAAAAACAGCCTGGTGTAGAGTAGGCCACAGAAAGATGGAGAACATGAGAGAAAGAAGTCACGTGTGTGGGGAAAAGCTGGATCATGTATCTCCTCAACCAGCACTCTCAGCCTCAGCCCCTTCACCGATTCTTACAAACTTTCCCTCCTAATATTTCCCTCTAACACTATTTCCCTCCTAATATTATTACTTCTCCATCCCTATGATTATTAGTCCCCTTGAGTAACCTTCTAATCAAAAACACAGGAATGCTAGCATTTCAAAGTGAAGCTGGAGAATCACTGCATACATGTTGAAAGAACAAGCCTTCCATGGTAGAGCGTCTGTTCACTTGTCCTGCCCCATCTCTGACTTTCTCCCCTGTCCTGCACACGTTAAGGAATGATTAGAGCCTGTTCCTGGCCATGGCTTTGGGATTCTGCACACACTGCTTACTTCCTTTTACCCTGCCCCCCTTCCCCATGTGTGTGACTAATGAACTCCTATTCAGCTCCATCTAGGAGGCCTTCACTCATCCTCACAGACAGGAAAACTGCACTTGTTCCTTCCCCGTCTCTCTACACACTATCATGACGACTCTTAACCTACTGTTTTGCAACTGCTGTTTGCAGAGTCATCTCTCCACCAGAATATAAGTTCTTCGAGGGCAAAGACTACGTGTTAACTGTGTCCTAACCTCAGCACTAACCATAGCTCCTTGCTCATAATAGGTGCTCATTTAGTATCTGTGAATGAAAGAAAGAGAAAAAATGAATTACTGCTACTCTCTCCTCAGATTCTAATACTAAGCCCAGAAGTAATAAAGCATGTAGATCAAATCATATAATTTAAATCAGCTGTCTAGAAGTAATGTTCCCATGTGAATTAAGCCTTCTCTATGTGGCCAGGTAGACTCCAGCTAATAGGATGTTGGACTGTTTTAAGTGATTAGCTTAACAGTCCACATGGGATAGTGCACTGACTTGATATTAGGCTGGTAGCCTGACCCCCCAGGAACACAAGGCTCAGTGAAGGTGACTGGTGAAAATCTCTTCACTATCTACAATGACACAGTTGATCAGAGAGAACTATTTGGATTATAAAACCATTACACATCAACAACTGTAGAATCTAGTAAACAGTCAGTGCCTATTAAATGTTGACTACTAGTACAGTCCTTTCACTAAAAAGTAAGAGAATCAGTGGAACCACGGTTCTACCATGCTAATTAATTCTCTGTGTGAAAAGAAATGCTAATCTCCATTTTAAAACATCAATCATGGAAAATAAACTGAAATGTGACCAGATTTTAAAATGCTACTTGTTCTAAAATCAGATGTAAATTAAAGCTTCCAGGATTCTGTAAGAGGCGATTATATGGTGCTAAGAAACTCCATTTAAACTCAATCTTCTAGGAAACTTTAAAATACTTTTTCCAGTTTGAAACTGTTCTCTAATATCACCCTTTATATGCTTTCCTTGTCTAAGAAGCTTTGCTCTATAAAAATTTCTCCCAATTTCTAAGTGAAATATTACAGGATTTCCCAGAAGCATTAGCGACGGTTTCTTAGCAACTGTTGATATGTCTCAAAACAACCTGAGACAATCTTCTCTGAGACATATAGTCTCTCCCTCTCCCTGCTAACAGAATTCCACAATATGGCACAAAAGATTCGTGTGGCTAAAAATAACTGCCGACACACATTTTTAAAGTTGACGGAGTTTTAATGATTTAAGTCTTCCATATCACAGCTTTGGATAGGTGTGCCTCAACAACAGTATATCAAAGGGTTCTGAGCAGAGAGATTTTAGAATCTTTTTCTTTTTTAATCACACCATTAACACCCTTGACATTTCAGAAATAATGTTTATCGATTTTGGTGTTAGCCCTCCCATAAATTAAGTGATGTAATGGACGGAATTATTGTGGTACTATAAAGAATGTGTCATTCAGATTGTTAACTACATATTAGAAAAAGCACACAGTCTAGATTCATGTAAAAATAGCCCCAGATCTGGGTAGTAAATAGGAGATGAAGGAAGCTGACACATTCCAATGACTGATGGGTCTATCTTCACCATTCCCTCCTGGCTGTTGTACCAAAAACAACTGAATTTGTTTAATAAAAGCAAGCTATAATAGCAATGATCATTCTGCACACACATACACACACACACACACAGATAAAAATAAGACACATAAATTCAAGGTTATTCACCCCAAAGAAGTCACTATAATGAAAAGTATTAGGAATGGAGAAAAAAAAGCATTTAGAACCAGTAGCAGAAAAGAACCACATGGTACAGAAAACAAAAATGTCCCCTAATAATCTGTGAGACTACAAGCTTTCACAAGGAATTTGTGTCTTTCACTAGAAGAAAGAGTCTAACCAAATTCTGTGATTATGGTTCTGAGGTAGAGGTAGGTAAAGTTGAAAATGGCAAAATCACCATGTAATGGGCATATTGAAAGAATTTCACTGTGAGTATGTGTATGTGAGTGTGTATGATATGACATATATAGGATATGAATTGCATTTACACCTCCTGGGATTATTATGTGGAGTAAACAAAGTAATGCACAGAAAAATAACATAGTGCAGTATGTAACAAGTGTTTAACAAATGTTAGCTGTGATCATCATCATCATCATTACCACCACCAACACCATCATTTGTCCCATTTATATAGGAGGACACTGAGTTTCCAAGGAAGTTAAGTAACTTACTCAAGGTCACACAATTATCAAGGAACTAGGAAGAGACTGATGTCTGCCTAATTGCAAAGCCCGTGATCTTTCCACCTTCACCACAGGTCTAAATATTTTGCTTCTATGAAATGGGTTGCAAATAAAAACAGACCATAAGTTGCTGCTATGATCTTTATTCTTATAGTTGTAAACTCAAATAAATCTAGTAAAAACTCTTAAAAGCATGAGTTTTATTGGCTAGGCATATTAGAATAATCTATTGCTAGGCTAAGACATTTCCTGGTCATAGGTTAAGTATCTAGAAGTGGCTTGGGCTGAAGTATTGCCAGGCTGTCATTGATCCCCCCATTCTATACATATCCAATTAGCATTCTTGAAGTCATACGAGAGGTGACTAATTTGATTGCGTTATTTCAAAACAATAATAGTACTGTGGATATAACAAATAATTTTATCAAAATCCATTCACTCAGGAGTCCATCAAATAAGTCTGGATATAAGTTAATAATATCTGTCTATGTTCTACTTTGAATACAGAGAGTGAAAAGTATTTGAAAATAAAAGGGCAGAAGGTTTATTTTTAGCCCAGGATATACTGAAGAGTTAATAGTCCTAAACCAGTATGGCTCAGGGCCAGAGCAAAATTCACTAATTTGAATCTCTTTTTGTTGCCCTTCCTCTCTGCTCTCAAACAGACAAGCTAATAAGCATTGAGGACATATCTAGGAACTACAGAATATTTCTGTAGTTTCTATTTTCTAAATCATCAAGCTGTTCTTTAGTTTTATGGAGCAGTTTTTCAATTGTTGAGGATCTTTCTGCAGAAAGGCAATTTGATTTCTATCCTTGGCTTTTCGATTTTACATTCCATCATCACTAAACATTGATTAAGCTTGCTGCAATACACTCCCTTGTATTTGGGTCTTCAAATACTCTGAAAGTCATTATTTATTACAATGTAACAATCTGGAATTATTTTTAAAGTATGCTTACTGCAGGTGCTGTATTTATCAGTGATAACCTTTGTTTTTTTTGTTGTTGTTTTGGAAAAAATGAACTGCTGTTTCTTAACAAGTATGGCACATTTAACTCAAATGTTTTTAAAAAAGGATATATAAAAATTAAAATTCTTTTAATGGGAATATCATTTAAAAAAAATCTCAAGGTCTGGTAGGCAGCTTTCTAAAATGGCTCAATAATCCTTATCTCCTGGTATTCATTCTCTTGTGCAATCCCCTCTCCCCACATGTGGGCTGGACCCTATTACTTGCTTCTAATGAGCAGAATATGGCCAAAGTGATGGGATGTCACTTCCACGATTAGGCTGCAAAAGGCTGTGGCTTCTGCAGCACTAGCACTCTCTCTCTTGATAACACTAACTCTTGTACTCTCACTTCCTTACTCTGATGGAGCAAGCTGCCATGTTGTGAGGTGCTCTGTGGAGACTCATGTGGCAAGGAACCAAGGGAGGCCTCAGTCTAATAGCCAACAACCACGTGAGTGAGCCAGAAAGTGGATCCTTCCCAGTTAAGCCTTGACATGACTGCGGCGCAGTGAGAGACCCAGGGCTAGAGGATCCAGCTAAGCCATGCCTGTTTTCCTTACCCACAGAAAATGGAAGTATTAAATATTTTAAGACACTAATTTTGGGGGTAATTTGGTATACAGCAATAAACAACAAATAAAATCTCTAAAATGCATAATGACATCACTCATACTATTTATACATTTATACTTATACATTTATAAGAGCCCCTCATGTGCCAGGCACTTGGCTAGGTTCTAGGAATGCTGTGGAGAATGAAATACATGTGGTCCTTGTCCTCTGTGCCTGGGAGAAGACTGTCCCGTCAGCCTTTCCCTGACTGTCAGTTTGCATTTGGCTCTCCATAGGTACTCTGATGAGTGTTCACCGCATGTGATGAGAGAGGCCCCCTGCCTCAGAGATGCACTCTCCCTCAAAAGGCTGCCTGGTCTGAACAACCACCCCCTGCACCGAGGGGCTGGCAGTCCTCTTCTCAGGTACAACAAGAGCCCTTAATAGGCACGTAGTGACACTTTCTTACTCAGATTCTTTTACACATGAAAGGTAAGAACAAGCCTTGAATAAATTTTTCTCACACTAAAAAAACAAAACAAAACAAAAAAAACAAAAAAAAACTTAACCCATTAGTCTAATCATAATAGTAATTATAAAGAGAACCCAATTATAATTGTTGCAACAACAATGCGACTTCAAATCTTTTGTAAATGAATAGTCTTCATCTGCTTCTACTAAATTATTCTTATCAGGCTTATGGAATTTCATACACTTAGCTCATTGTCATGTCTATTGTGTTGTTGTTGTTCTAGTTTTACCTATCCAAAAAGCCAACTATATTCACATTGCTTTCAGATTTTGTGGCACAGTTTTTTGGTGGTAAATCTGTATTCCTGAAGATCAATTACATTTTTAGAAACATCTGAAGTCATTCATATTTAAGTATGTGTGGATTATGAAGTAGTGTTCAAAGATTACCATGTGGAAGTCCATAGGTATGAGCAGACATCTTACTCTTCTAGCTTTGAGAAGTATAATTAGGACAATGAGTAGGTTAGGAAGTATGTGGAAGTGACAGTGAGGCAGAGCCTCATAATCAAACTGTGAAATCAGCCCCAAATGTTTGGGATCAAACGTTTTCAAAAGTTACCTTAAAAGACAATATCTAAGGCCCAAAGTGGAGAGAACGCACTCCAGTGCGAATAATTCATAAGAACATGTCAACATAAAAGAGAGAATTAGCAGAGATCAGAGAAGAGGGGAGTCAGAGAGCAGACTTTGGCCGTGTTCATATAGTACTGTCCAGGACAGAAAATTCTGGGAGGATTAATCCATGAGCTAGGCACTAGCCCTAATGGGGAGCACAAAAGATCTGGACTCTGCTATCACAAACTCTACATTTTAGAAGGGCAGATGACTAAGTGACTATTCTAACTGTTGGAGAAATGAATAAAGTACTGCGCCAAAGATGGCCAACGGGACTAAAACAAGCTCTGGTCTCTGGCTTAGAGACTCTCTTCTGGGTTCTTCTTGCCCTGTTTGCCATGCCCATGAATACACCCACAAATATGGAAGCTGACAACTATAAATTACCCTTCCTACTTGCATTTGGGGCTCAGATCTTTGGAGAAACAGTCTCCTCTGAGCCTGCCGGTGTTAAATAAATCTCCAATCCACCAAGATCTCCGAGTGCCACTTGGTTTTTCTGCCAGTGTTCCAGCGTGGTTCCGTAACATATTTGGTTCCCTGACCAGGAAATCCAACTGCACTGGCCCACTGTTGCCACCAGTTTGGGAAAACAGCAAGGCGGTGATGGAACGAGGGATTGTAAAGGAGAAGGCACGCCCTGCCTGAATTTTGGCAGTCTCCCACTCGGTTGCCTCAGGCCAGCCCCGCTCCATCATTCCCACTGGACTCCAAGAGACCTGGTAGGTGAGGACCTGGACCTGATGTTGGAACTGGTAAGGCCGGGGCCCCAAAGTTGTCAGGCCCACCCAAAAGGGTGGAAGGGGGATCTGATCACTCCCCAGAGACTTTAATGGTCTCACAGGTAGAAAATTTTGTGGGAAGGAATGTAATAGACTCTGGTATGTGTGTGTGTGTGTGTGTGTGTGTGTGTGTGTGTGTGTGTGTATGTGTGAATGTGCAGCTTGGCCAGGCTTGCTAGTCGAGTTTGAGTTTGTGGCTCCATAGACAGGCACCCTTAAGGTCCCCAAAAGTCTGTGGAGTCTGAGTGGGCTCACCTGTGTCATAGTGACAGGCATATGGTCCAGAGCAGCATCAGATTAGACTCCGATTGCAAGTCACAAAGCTAAGTCACTACCGCCAAACCTCACCTAAAGTTCCCCTCTGGAATGCAACCAGAGGAGTATCTGATTGATCCTCTCATCCTAGGGGATACCCTCCCTTTGTCTGTCTCCACCACACCGAACATGAGAAAGGAATTAATAATGGGATCAAAACAGAGTAAGCCTATGATTTTAGAGGTCATGCTCAAAAATTTTAAAAAGGGACTTTCAGGTGATTATGGGGTGAAAATGATACCCAGGAAGTTAAGGACCTTTTGTGAACCAGATGGCCCATATTCAATGTAGGATGGCCTCTAGAAGGGACATTAGATGCTCAAGTGGCACAGCAGGTTTGGCTGATAGTCACTGGGAACCCAGGTCACCCTGATCAATTTCCATACATCAACTCCTGGCTTGAAATTGTCCAAAATCCTTCACCTTGGGTGCGATTCATCCATAGCAAGCAGAGTCAGGCAAAGGTTTTAGCAGCCTTATTCAGAGCCTCACACAGGGAACCAAAGAAGCAACCAATGCTCCCCTAGTGTTTACAGGAGACCTGGAGGAAGATCCTATCTTTCCGTCACCTTATGACTCACCGGGCTCCTTACCCCCTGCCCCTGAGCTTGAAACTCCTCCCCATCTGTCTGTCCTCCAGCCCCGGATGTGCCGCCCATCTCTCCTCCCCTCCTGGACCCGGAGAACCCTCCCCGACAAGGGCCAGCAGCCAGACTGCACCCCAGACTCAGACCTAACGCTTTCCAAATGCCTGTAAGGGAGACGAGAGAACCTGAAAGACAGAATGAGTATGGAACAGTCCAGCCCAGACGTACTATGATGTATTATCAACCTTTCTCTACAACCAACCTCCTCAACTGGACACACAACATTCCATCATACTCTGAAAAGCCAAAAGCAATGGTCGACTTGATGGAGTCCCTCTTCCAGACCCACCAACCGACTTGGGAAGATTGTCAACAGTTACTCCGTACTCTGTTTAATACAGAAGAAAGAAGAAGAATGAGAGAAACACGACAGTATCTAGAAGATCACACACCTCCAGGGATCAATGACCCTGCTGTCTGGGCTCAAGTTGCCATGCCTGAAGAACGCCCAACATAGGATTTCACCACAGAAGAAGGACAAGCCCACATCCGACGATACCAGGAAGCCCTCTCTCAGGGAATCCGAGCTCGGGCCAAAAGGCCCATGAACATGACTAAACTATCGTCAGTCACACAGCAGCCTGGGGAGTCTCCAGGAGACTATGAAAGACTATGTGAAGAATACCGTGCATACACCCCGTTTGACCCCGAGGCACCAGAAAGTCAACAAATGGTAAATACCTCCTTTGTGGCACAGGCTGCCCCAGGTATCAGAGGAAAACTCCGGAAACTGGAGGGCTTTGCCAGGATGAATAGCACTCAGCTGATAGAGGTCGTCAATAAAGTTTTCATGAACAGAGAAGTTGCAGCCAAAAGAGAAGTGGAGAGAAAACTAAAAAAGAAAGCCACCCTTCTCGCAGCAGCACTAAAAGAAACAGACACTGCAAAGATGGGAAGACCCCAACTACCAAAAGGGGAGAAGCCCAGAGCTCCCTTAGCAAAGGACCAATGTGCATACTGCAAAGAGAAGGGACACTGGAAGAATGAATGTCCCAATTGGAAGGAGCCCTCAAAACCCAGCCAATATTGGGAGGAACCTCGAGGCAAGAAACTTGTTGGTCTAGCCGGGATAGAATCGGACTGAGGGGGACCAGGCTCTTTCTCTCTTGGCCCCCATGAGCCCACGGTCGCAATGAAAGTAGGGGGCCAAACAATAGCTTTCATGGTTGACACTGGGGCTGAACACTCGGTTGTTACTGCTCCAGTGGCCTCTTTCAGCTAAAGGACGGCAACCCTACTTGGGGCTATTGGGACATAGGTGATGCAACAGCCCTTCTGTCAAGCTTGACAATGTGAACTTGGGGGTCACAAGGTCCGGCATGAGTTCCTCTACTTACCTGACTGCCCAATTCCTCTCCTGGGACGAGATCTGCTCTCCAAACTTGGGGCCCAGATAACTTTTGAACCCACTGGACACACTAGCCTCCAATTAAACCCAAGGCAGAAGGAAACCCTGGTCTTGGTGACTACCCTGCCAAGGGAAGAAGAATGGAAACTATTCTGCACCCAGGCCTTACCCTGTAGCCCCTCAGAATTCAGGCTTACATTCCCCTCCTTTTAGGCTGAAGATAACCCACCTGGACTATCTTGGAGTCAGGCCCGCATCATTGTTGACCTGGTCCCTGCAGCCCAGCCTCAGAGACAAAGGGGTACGCCCCCTTCCACTCGAGGCTGGACTGGGTATACAAGAGCACCTGACCAAGCTCAGAGAAGCAGGTATTCTAATTGAGTGCCAATCGGCTTGGAATACCCCGGTCTTGCCAATCAAGAAGCCAGGAGGAGGATACCAACCATACAGGACTTGAAGGGCATTAACAAAGTGACTGTTTCTTTACACCCAGTGATTCTGAATCCGTATACCCTCCTCAGCCAAATTCTAGGGTCAGCCAGATGGTTCACATGCCTTGACCTAAAGGATGCTTTCTTCTGCCTTCGCCTGGTTCCTCAAAGTCAACCATTGTTTGCCTTTGAATGGACTGAGCCCATTACAGGGCACCAGATGCACCTGACCTGGACACGACTTCCCCAAGTCTTCAAGAACTTGCCCACTCTTTTTGGGGAAGCACTAGTTGCAGACCTCGCCAACTTTCCGAGGGAAACCACAGGGTGTGTCCTCCTCCAATACATAGACGACTTCCTCCTTGCCAGCGACACCCAAGAAGACTGTATGAAAGGTACCAAGGCCCTCCTGCAGCTCCTGTCCTATCAGGGTACCAGGCCTCTTGGAAAAAGGCACAGATTTGTCAGCAGCAGGTCCAATACTTAGGTTTTCCTCACAAAAGGAAAAAGAGAACTAGGACCGGAAAGGAAGAAGGTTATCACTGCACTGCCACAGCCCCAAACAAAACGAGGCTTGCGTGAATTTTTAGGGGCCACAGGGTTCTGTTGTATTTGGATTCTCGGATTCTCAGCCATAGAGAGGCTGCTCTATGACCTGTTGGGAGGGCCAGACCGGGAGCCCCTCACATGGACTAAGTAGGCAAGGGCTGCTTTCACAGAAATAAAGTTGGCTCTGCGACAAGCCCCAGCCCTGGGTTTGCCTAACATAGATAGGCCCTTTAGCCTCTTTGTACATGAAAAGGACAAAATAGCCCTTGGAGTGCTCACTCAGAGCATGGAGCCTTGGCAACAGCCAGTAGCCTACCTGTCAAAAAAACTTGATCCTGTGGCTGCAGGATGACCACCTTGCCTCAGAGCACTGGCAGCCACAGTGCAGCTCATCAAGGAGGCAGACAAACTCACACTGGGACTAACACTTAATGTTAAGGTCCCACATGTGGTCATGTCCTTCATGAGCACCCAAAGATATCATTTTCTCTCCATTTCTTGGTTGACACAATACCAACGCCTTCTCTACAAAAAACCAAGGGTCACTCTTGAAATAGTAAGGACACTAAACCTGGCCACCTTCCTTCCCATGGAGGAGGGAGAACCCGACCATGACGGTTCCGAAGTGGTGGATGAAATCTATGCCAGCTGCCCGGACATCCAAGATCAGGCTATAACAAGCCCAGAGATCACCCTGTGCAGTGATGGGAGCAGGTATTTACAAGAGGGCAGCTGAAGAGCAGGATATGCAGTAACCACAACCACCAAAGTTCTGGAAGCCAAGGCATTGCCAGAAGGATGGTCAGCACGAGCTGAACTGTACGCCTTAACCCGAGCCCTCATCTTTAGCAAAGGTAAACAAGTTAACATCTCTACTGAATCTTGGTATGCCTTCGCTACTGTGCATATACATGGGGCCATCTATAAAGAAAGAGGCCTCCTTGCTGCGCAGGGAAAACTACCAAAAACAAGGAAGAAATACTAAAGCTTCTTGAGG
Source organism: Prionailurus bengalensis (assembly GCF_016509475.1). Taxonomy (NCBI): domain Eukaryota; kingdom Metazoa; phylum Chordata; class Mammalia; order Carnivora; family Felidae; genus Prionailurus; species Prionailurus bengalensis. The sequence continues at coordinate 146,430,975 of NC_057343.1, read as the reverse complement.
CCGTATGGCCGCCAGACAAGATAGCTATCCTACACTGTAAGGGACATCAGAAAGGAGACAACCCCATAACTCAAGGAAATCGCCTAGCCAACAAAACTGCCAGAGTGGCCACCTATGGTGACCCAGGTGAAGCTCCTACCTACACTATGACTCTTGTGCCCCAGAGGGAACCCTCCCCACCCCTGTACACAAACAAGGGAAGAAGCTGGGCCTCAACAGAAGGAGGCACACTAAGCAAAGAGGGATGGTGGGTCATGCCAAATGGGCACATCTTTGTCCCGTCGTCTATGGGAAAGCACCCAGTGAAGGAATATCACTCACCAACTCATACACCTAGGGAAAACTGCACTAGAGGCCCTCCTCAAAAAGAACTACTATATCAGCCAGATGCTGGCATTACACTGAGCTGTCAGTGAACAATGTGTAATGTGTGCCAAAAACAATGCTTGGTCTGCCCTGTGGCCCCCGCCCGGCACACAAAGGATGGGGGCCACCCCTTTCGAAGACAGAGGTGGACTTTACCGACATACAACCAAATAAAGGATTCAGGTACCTTCTTGTAATTATCTGCACATATTCAGGATGGGTCGAAGCATTCCCGACCAGAACGGAACGAAGTTGCGAGGTGGCCAAAGCTCTTCTACAGGAAATTGTGCCTCAGTTTGGTCAACCCTTAACCATACATAGTGACAATGGACCTGCATTTGTGGCAGACATTATATAAACCCTAACAAAGTCCCTCAACATTACCTGGAAACTGCACACTGCTTATTGACCCCAGAGCTCAGGGAAAGTAGAGCAGATGAATCGTACCCTCAAGGAAACCTCGGCTCAGTTTCACCAAGAGACTAATCTCCCATGGCCAGATTTACTACCACTGGCCCTCTTGCATGCCCGATGCATGCCTGGGGCACTAGGATTCTCCCCTTTTGAGGTATTATATGGGAGACCCTCCCCCTCCCCACCCACCATATTTAGGAAAACTCCCAGGAGACCTACACCAGATTGGAGACAAGGGAATAAGAGAACAGCTCCAGACCTTGGGGGCAGTCCTAAACAAATTACAGGGATACACCATAGAGAGGGCTCCAATTTCCTTAGGGACCCCCATTCACCTCTTTCAGCCAGGAGACTCTGTGTGGGTCAAAGACTAGAAGAGGGAACCTCTTAGACCATGGTGGACTGGGTCTCATACTGTTATTCTAAAAACTCCTACAACCCTTAAAGTTTCAGGTATCACCCCATGGGTCCATCACTCCAGAGTTAAGAAGACCAACTCAGAAGAACCCGCAACCTGGCAAAGTGATCCAGATCCAGTCAACCCGCTTAAACTAACCCTCAAAAGGGACACTGGCGCCTGAGACCTCCAGCCCTGCTCCAGCCACACCCCAGAAGCTAGCTGGCCTGTGCACGGCAGAAGCTTGAGGAATCAACGCATGCACCAAGCCCAGGGGTTCGGATGCAACTCTGCCAGCCCTTGCCCTTTACTGGTATCATAGCCCTGCTCTTACTTCTTACTGTTGGGCTGATAGAGACTGTACCAACAAGCTGGACATGGGATAAAAGATACATGCTGGGTCTCACATACCTCCTCTGGATGGGAAGATTATTAAGTATTGCTTGTATATTATGATAACCTTTCTCACCTTCACAACTGCCACTTATCCACTTTGCCCCCAGGATTGTTATATGACAATAAGGGGGTCAAGGGCATTCAGCGCCTTCTCCTCCCTCCACAAAGATTGCTACAAGGGAAAAACACCTGCTTTCTGTCAGTTACCTGGTGCCCCAAGGACTAAGTATTAGACCGTAGAGATAACCCAAAATATTAGGAACCCATGTCACAACAAGGGCCTCCAGAAAGGGAAGTGGGCTTGCTATACTTACCTTCCTCAATGGGGAATCTCTGATGGGGGATGGATGCCAGACAGAGCCCTTCAAAAAGTTACAAAGGATACCCATGATAGGGTAATACAAGCCATAAAGGCGACTACTCCCCTGGCAGCCTAACAGGGTTTGAACCTTTCAGCCCTCAATCAGATGCTTACCAATTTCCCACTCCAGCATTGGGCCAACACTACTCTACAAGTCCTCCATAAAATAGATAATCACACCCAAACCTGCTGGATGTACTTTCCCCTCAGCCAGAGGCCTTACTTAGCCACTCCCATCCCTTTGACCTGGGAAACTCCTGAAAATCTCAAAACCAAAACTTCTGTCTTAATTGGACCCCTGGCCACTGGGGTCTGTCTCACAAATGCTGACAATCTAATCTGTACAGTCCCTGAAGGTATGAATGGTACCTCTCTATGCGGAAGAAATATAACCTTAAAGAGGAGTACAACCCTATGTTCAACCTCTGGGGTGTTCTACCTGTGTTCTAGTTTGGCCTACCAATGCTTAGAAGTCAGCTGAATTCAAATATGTTATTCTGTCTTCCTAACCCCAGAGATATCCATATACACTGAAGATCAGTTCCTAACAGGCTTTAGCCCCAAGTCCCTGGCTAAATGGGCAATCCTGCTACCTGTTCCGATAGGAGTAGGAATTGCAACAGGAATAGGAACTGGAAGAGGGGGCATAGGTTCATCTGTAGGACTATACCATGGACTATCTCAAGAGCTAAATGAAGACATGGAACAGGTGGCAGATTCTCTGATAACCTTACAAAGCCAAATAAACTCTCTGGCAGCAGTGACCCTCCAAAATAGGCGAGCCCTCAACCTCCTCACTTCAGAAAAAGGAGGGACTTGTATCTTTCTGGGGGAGGAATGTTGCTATTTTGTAAACAGTCAGGAATAGTTACAACTAAGGTTAAGGAACTCAAGGAAAGAATTGCAGGTAGACAACAGGAAAGTATCAATCAATGGAAAGGATGGGATCTCACAGATTGGGCATCCCAGATTCCTGCCCTGGCGGGGCCCCTCCTCTCCATAATTTTACTGGTATCCATTGGCCCCTGTATACTGAATGCCGTAGTATGTTTTATTGAAAACACTGTTGCTTGCCAAACTACAGCACATATCTTAGCCTTCTGAGGGTACCAACTTGTAAAACTAAAAAGTGATGCCTACTAAAAGTTTTTTTTTAAGGGCATCAAAGGGGGGGAATGTTGGAGAAATGAATAAAGGACTGTGCCAAAGTTGGCCAACGGGACTAAAACAAACTCTGGTCTCTGGCTTAGAGACCCCTCTTCTGAGTTCTTCTTGCCCTGTTTGCCTCGCGTAAAAACCCGCCGTGGATATGGAAGCTGACAACTATAAATTACCCTTCCCACTTGCATTTGGGGCTCAGATCTTTGGAGAAATGGTCTCCTCTGAACCTGCCGGTGTTAAATAAATCTCTGATCCACCAAGATCTCCAAGTGCTGCTTGGTTTTTCCGCCAGCGTTCCAGTCTGGTTCCATAACATAACCAGCGGGAATGTGCATGGTGGAGTTGGCCACACCAGGTGGATGTTGCCTTTAAAATCATCAAACTCTGCTTGCTGTGCTTCTAAGCTCACTAGGTAATACACTCATTAAAAGATGGCTTCCAAGAATCTTCCTCAATGCTGATCAGCTAAGATGAGCTTTCTCATTCATCTGCCACAGTTCTAACTTATTACATTGACATCCTAAGCTTTCCCTATCAGACACTTAAATGATTAGAATTCTCTGAGTTTTTCCCAAAGAACTTAAGGAATGTGGTGGCCAGAGGTAAAAAGGTCACCAAGTAGGACTGGGAGAATCACTTAGAAGCAGCCAAGGTGGGGAGAGATGACAAGCCAAGACCATGGTCAGGAAGAACCAAACCCCTAGCCTGTAAGATGATAACTTGTTTCAAGTCCAAAGGAAAAGGCTGAAATAGAAATTGGAGAGTGAGAAGCAAATTCAATGTCTTTGAGTTAAGATAAGCTACAAATAGAAAAAAGCCAAAGAATAAATAAAGGCAAAAAGTTCAGATCTAAATGTAACAAAATATGTTACTAGTTATTTGTTTGTTTGTTTGTTTGCGTGAGAAACTGAGAGAATAGTGGAATCATTTACTGAAATGAAAAATGTTTGGTGAGGTGAGGAGTGGACTGGGGAGGAAGAAGGAACATCAGTCCTTATTTGGGCCGCTTCAAGTTTGAGATGTCATCAAACTATCACATAGACTGTTTAAATAAGTTAGTCTGGAATGAACAGGAATCTCTGGGCTAGACTTAACTTGAACCTCTGTCACAAAGAAGTTACTTAAAGACACAGAACTGGATAAAACTCACTTAGGAAGAGAATGCAGACACAGAATGTCTCCTAAGCCCTGGGGGGCACTCTAGCACTTGTAGGTCTAATACAGGATTTACCCCACTAGAGGGAATGATGGGTCAAAGGGTATATAAATTTAGTAATTTTTCTAGATGTCATCAAATTGACCTCTAGTGCAGTTGTACTTATTTGCTCTCAATAGCACAGTGTAAAAATACCCTTTTTTCATATTTGCAAATGACATATCGGACAAAGGGCTAGTATCCAAAATCTATAAAGAGCTCACCAAACTCCATGCCCAAAAACCAAATAATCCAGTGAAGAAATGGGCAGAAAACATGAATAGACACTTCTCTAAAGAAGACATCCAGATGGCCAACAGGCACATGAAAAGATGCTCAACATCGCTCATCAGGGAAATACAAATCAAAACCACACTCAGATATCACCTCACGCCAGTCAGAGTGGCCAAAATGAACAAATTGGGAGACTATAGATGCTGGAGAGGATGTGGAGAAACGGGAACCCTCTTGCACTGTTGGTGGGAATGCAAACTGGGGCAGCCACTCTGGAAAACAGGGTGGAGGTTCCTCAGAAAATTAAAAATAGACCTACCCTATGACCCAGCAATAGCACTGCTAGGAATTTACCCAAGGGATACGGGAGTACTGATACATAGGGGCACTTGTACCCCAATGTTTACAGCAGCACTCTCAACAATAGCCAAATTATGGAAAGAGCCTAAATGTCCATCAACTGATGAATGGATAAAGAAATTGTGGTTTATATACACAATGGAGTACTACATGGCAATGAGAAAGAATGAAATACAGTCCTTTGTAGCAACGTGGATGGAACTGGAGAGTGTGATGCTAAGTGAAATAAGCTATACAGAAAAAGAGATACCATATGTTTTCACTCTTAGGTGGATCCTGAGAAACTTAACAGGAACCCATGGGGGAGGGGAAGGAAAAAAAAAGAGAGAGATTAGAGTGGGAGACAGCCAAAGCATAAGAGACTGTTAAAAACTGAGAACAAACTGAGGGTTGATGGGGGATGGGAGGGAGGGGAAGGTAGGTGATGGGTATTGAAGAGGGCATCTTTTGGGATGAGCACTGGGTGTTGTATGGAAACTAATTTGACAATAAATTTCATATAATAATAAAAAAAAGCTACCACTATCAACCTAAAAAAAAGAAGAAAATACCCTTTTTTCCCTGTATTCTTCTCAAAACCATGTGTTTTCAAACTTGTATATCTTTGCTAATATAGTAGGTTAAAAATGGCATTTCAGTATAGTTTTAATTTTCGTTATTCTTTATATAAGTAGGCTTGAATATCTTTTCAAATATTTAAGATGCTTGTCTATACCTGTCTATGAACTTTCTGTTCATAATCCCCGTGGCAGGACGACAGGATGATGTAAGAAAGGAAGGGCATTACTGTGGGAGCCACATCCCTGAGAAGGAAGAGGATCCAGGGCACAAGAAGGGGCTGGTGGTTAGAAAGGGGCAGGTCCACTTTCCCCACAGTAACAGTAGTAAAAGTGGAGTGTGTGGGTACAGATGTCAGTAGGCTGGAGCACAGGTGCTGAGAAAATGAGGTGGCTCTCTCCTGTTAAGTTTATTTTCACTACAAGGTAAGGGGGTGGTGTAGGGAAGAGGAGCTTGAGCCATGAGAGAAGAAGTTGTGAAATAGGGGAGTAGGAAGGTGAATTTAGTAGAGGAAGGGCATCATATGATGTGGTCACCTTGCATGCTGTGGTCATCAGTTTGAAGTGGGCTTCAACAACATGGCTGTGTGACTTTTTCTCCAGAGATGTTCAGATTACTTGGAGATGGGCACAACATGAGAGAGATACAGGATATTAAAGGGTTTGTAACAGATGATTAATGACTTGGGTCATAGACTGTGCACCAGGTACGGAGAGGTGTAAGAACATTGAGGTAAGGGTGGTGAGTATAAAAAGTAAAGGGGTAAAAGGACTGAAGCACTCAGTGCAGCCAGGGTCTGCTGGAGTGCGAATACAGGAGTACATGAGAGGCAGTACATGAAAGCAATCAGGATAGTGGGCAGTGAGCCAGTCGTGGCCACAAGGTGCTGTAGATTTTACAAAAGGCTGAAGGGGTCATGAGCCTCACGTGGCCATTTGAGATGTTTGGGAAAGAGAAGCCTACAGGGAAAGAGAGAGCCAGATTCAGTTAAAGACAATAGTGGAAAGGCTTGGAATAAATGAAACTTTCTCCCCCATGGAAGAGGAATTCTGACAGCATGGTGGAAAGTATGGCATGGAGAGAGAAGTGGGAAACAGAGTCGGGGCACAGAAGGGACAGAAGCAAATGAGTCTGAGGATCCAGGAGAAGTTAGATGAGTGGAGGCACTTACAACATGGGTGAGAATAATCCAGGATCTGTAAGTTACATATAAGAAATAATAAAATCATAACACATTGATAAGATATGAAGAAATGAGCCAGGTCCCATAAATGTACTCTGTGTAATGATCCACAGCAGATAATATTTCAACTGGTTCCCTTTGGACTTAAGATTTTAGAATCCCATTGTGCACTATGGAAAGAAGCCGGTTCAATGTTTTACAACTGGAAGCTATTGTGCTGAAATTAAAACCTGGAAGTTTTCTTTATGATGATATCCTTATCTCTACAGGAGAAATTTTAAATTCTAGTTAAACTTATAAATTAACCTAAATGGAAGCCCAGCTCATTTAATAGAATACTAGAATTTCAAATTATATGGAAACTTAGATGTCATCAAGTTCAACCAACTCATCCTAAAGAAAAAACATTTATATTGACCCTCCCCTCCTCCAAACTTTCCAACTTTCTCAGCCTCTTCTCAGCCTATATCCTTTAACTTTTGTCCTCACTAAAATCTGACAGCCCCTTAAGACTCTGTTTGCCTTGCAGCGCCTCTCAAATAGAAACTCAGTGCCAGGGCCGGGGCGGGAGTGGGGGGCTCTTTCCTAATGCCAGTTCCAAACAGCCCCCACCTAACCTTCTTCAAAAAGTCCCAGTTCAAACAAGTTCCCTGTCCAGCATGGTTCCCACTAGGAACTAGACAAGTTGGAAAAAATTTAACACCTGTTTGAAGGCATTTAAAAATTACAAAAATATGGGATTATAGGACAAAGAATCAGGAGAAGAAGGAAGCCCAGCAAAGTGAAGTTGGAATTGGGAACTGTCTTTTGCCTTTGTGACTCTTGATTCTGAAAGTTCAGAGTCTACCAATGAAGAGGGCTCCTGGTAAAAACATACAGATTTTGGATGGGATTCAGAAGGACTACACTTCAAAAGTAAGGGTTCTGGAAACAGATCAGTCTTTACAGCAACTGAAACCCAGCTTCTATACATCTCAATCTTTAACTGTATCAATGTGATCAGAAATTGCCAGTGCCCCTAAACTAGCTGCCTGCTTGAAGCAGAAATAAGTCCTCTCTGGAGATAAATAACATTTTACAGAGCCTTACATTATCTCTGTAAGTTTTATACATACAACATCTGGATCCTAATAAAAAGAAGCAATTAAATATATAGATATATGAAAAGACTTGACCAAAACCCAAGAGAAAAAACAGACAATAGAAACAACCCTATGATCTAGATAAGAATTTTGCAGACATGGACTTCAAACTTCTATTAATATATTCAGGACAAGCTTGAGCATTTTGGTAGGAAACTGGACTTTTTTTTAATGAGCTAAATTAAAACGCTAGACCCGAAAATACTATAACTCAAATTTAGATCTCAATGAAAGGCTTTCATAGCATATTTACACAGATGAAACTGGAAGATAGGTCAGGGAAAAAAAAAACAAACTAGAATGAAGCATAGAGAAACAAAAATGGAAAGGAAAAGAGCATGAAAGATATATGATGTATGGTAAAGAGGTCTAAATACCTGTAATTGGAGTCACCAAAGAGAGCATAGAGAGCCTGGGGCAGAAGCAAAATATTTAAAGAGAAAATGGCAACAATTTTCAAAAACCAGTGGAAAACAACAAGCCAAATATTCAAAAGGAACCAGAATTTCAAGAAGGATAGATATAAATATGATAGAGAAAAAGAGGATAAAATAGGCAGAGAGGGAAAGGTTTAAGTCCTGAGGTCCCTGGGTGGGGAAAAACACATATTTTGGAACAATGCTAGGAGTGTCTGACCACAGCGAATTCCCTCAGGCTTAAGGTTCCTCTTAAAATGTAACAGACACACCCACTACCCCTCAGGTTCCCCTCAGGAATTTGACAATCAGAATCCCTAACCAAAATAAGTAACCCATAGAACTTATGTTATATAAGGGACAGTATGACCATAGTCTGATTCCTCACACAATGGAATCGAGCCAATCAGGAATGGACAACCCAGTACCTACAGTTATCAAGCCAATAACGGTAGAACCTGAGAAGAAACAGGGGGAAGGGAGGGGAGCGCCAACCAAAACCTTATAAAACAAAGTGCCTTGCTTTTGTCATAGACATTTACTTTCAAATGCCCCCTCTATGGAAAGAGAGCTTTCACACAATTCTTACTTTCTAATCTCATACTCTAAATAAACTTTTGCCTGCTGCTTATTTTATTTTGTGTCCACCTCTTCATTCTTTGAAGCGGCAAAACAACAAATCCTGGGTACTGAGGTAAAAAAAAAAAAAAAAAAAAGAAGAGAAGAGAAAAGAAAAGAAAAGAAAAGAAAAGAAAAGAAAAGAAAAGAAAAGAAATCCTGCAACATAAAGACTAGAAAACATACATAAAATGGCTAAAAAGCAAGAAGTTAATCCTGAAGACAGCCAAAGAAAAATGAAGGATTACATTCAAAGAAGCCATAATTAGACTGATAGCTAGATAGTACTATATCTAGAGAAGAAATCCTATCTTTTGTTAAAAACCTTCCTATGAAGAAAATTCCAGATCCACGTGGCTTCATTAATTCTCCCAGATATTTAAAGAAGAAATAACATGGGGCACCTGGGTGGCTCAGTCAGTTGGGTGTCTGACTTTGGCTCAGGTATTGATCTCATGGTTCATGGGTTCGAGCCCCAAGTTGGGCTCTGTGATGACACCTCAGAGCCTGGAGCCTGCTTTGGATTCGGTGCCTCCCTTTCTCTCTCTGCTCCTCCCCCACTTGCACTCTCTCTCTCTGTCTCTCTCTCAAAGGTAAATAAAGACTAAAAAAAAAAATTTTTTTTTAATAAAGAAGAAATAACACAAACATAACATAAGCTCCTTCAGAGAATGGAAAAAAAAAGATCCATTCTCAACCCATTTTCTAAAGGTAATGTAGCCTTGATACCTAAAACTGACAAGAAAGAAAAGAAAGAAAAATTACAGGCCAATTTCTCTTATAAATATGAATGAAAATGTCCTATGAAAAGTATCAGCAAACAAAATCCAGAAATATAGTGAAAGAGTAGTATGTTTAAACCAAGTTGGATTTTTTCTCCAAGAATGTAAGGTTAATTTAACATTTGAAAATCAATGTAATTTACCACATTAAGAGAGCAAAAGAGAAAAATCATTGATTATCTCCAAAGATGCAGATAAAGCATTTAATTTAAAAAATCAACATCTCAAAAATACCAAGTAAACTAGGAATAGGAGGAAATTTCCTTAATCAGATAAAGGATATCTACATTAAAACTAACATAAACCTCATACCTAAAGTATTGAAAGATTTCCCTTAAACTGGGAATGAGATGCCCACATCACCACTTCTATTCAATAGTGTACTAGAAGCCGTAGACAAAGCACGAAGCTAAGAAAATTCAACAAAAGATATGTGTGATCTATAAGTAGAATACTCTAAAATGATAATAAAGGAAAAACTTAACTAAATTAGTGGAGGGATATACCATATTCAGATTGGAAGAGTCAATATTGTAAAAATTTCCACTAACTCCAAGTTGATCTCTAGATCCAACTTAATACCCAAATCCCAGAATGATTTAGTGGAAATTGATAAGCTGCTTATAAAATTTAAATGAAAATTATGAGACAAGACTAGCTAAGAAAAAGAAGAATGAAATTGTTCAGTTTTTTCTAATGGATATCAAGACTTATTATAAACCTACAGTAGTAAAGACAGTATGGTGATGACACAAGGACAGACAAACTGAATAAACAGAGAATCCTGAAACAGACCTACTCACATGTGGAAATTTAACATGCAACAAAGGTGACAGAACAGTGTATAAAGGGCAATCTTCTTGATAAATGATGCTGTGCTGCCAATTGGCTATTCATATGGAAAAAAAATGAAATTTGAACTATACCTCATACCATAAACAAACACCAGTTCCCAGTGGCTCACAGAAAATAATCTGAAAGGTAAATTAATAAAGCATCTAGGTAATACAGCTGCCCAACAGCACAATGAACAGGCACATGTGACTATTTAAATTTATTAAAGTTACATAAAATTTAAAATCCAGTTCCTCAGTCATACCACATTTCTAGGGCTCAAGAGCCACATATGTCTAATGACGACTGCATTGGACAATACAGATATAAGCATCTGCATTTTAGATTACATTTCTATTGAACAACACTGGACACAGACTACCTTCATGACCTTAGGGTACACAATTATCTCAAACAGTCTAAAAAAATCACAAACCATGAAGAGTCATAGGTTAGACTACATTAAAACAAAAACCTCTGATTATCAAAAGACACCAGCAAGGAAATCAGAAATCAGACTACCACATAGGATAAGCTATGTGCTACACATACATCCACCAATGAACTCATATCCAAAATACACGAAAAATTCCTACAAGTCAGGAAGAGAAAGACAGGTGCCCAAAAGAAAAATAAAATGGCAAAAGATCTGAACAGACACTTCATAAAAGAACGTATCGTCCTCATTATCAGGGACATAAAATTTAAACCACAATGAAATACTGAAACAACATCCACCAGAATGGTTAAATTTTAAAAGAATGATAATATCAATATCAGAGATCAGAAGATGGTGCAACCAAAACTCCTTTGCCGCTGACAGGAGTGTTTATTGATACAATAGTTTCGAAAACTGGTATTACCTACTAAAGTTGAACATATTCATACTCTATGACCCAGCAATTCTATTCTTGGTATATAACTCAGAGAAGTATATATGCATCAAAAGACATGATCATAGAATGATCATAGATAAAACTTGGTGGTGGGGGAGTCATATGTCTGTTGATAGTACAAAGACAAATAAATTGCGGTGCCGTCATATAATGAAACACTGTACTACCTGGCAATAAAAATCAATGAATTCCTGCTATATGCAACAACATGGATGGATCTCATGAACATAATATTGTGCCTAGGTAACCAGAATTAAAAGAATACAATACATGGTATATGATTCCATTTGTATTTCAAAAAACAGGCAAAACTAATATAAGATTTTAGAAATCAGATAATGGTTTTATTTATAGAAAGGGGAAAGAAAACGATTGGGAACAGGTATGAGAAGGGGGTTTCTGAGATTTCAGAAATATATTTCTTGACTGAATCGTGGCTACATAAGTAGAATCACTATGTGACAATTAATATCTGTATATATCAGATTTGTATACTTTTGTTAATGTATGTGGTACTTCAATAAGAAAATGTTAAAAAAAAATCAGCTCCTTTGATGTATATGCCATCAGATTCCAACACCTTCCATCTCCTCTTCATTGCTCTTATTTATTAATCTGGGCTTTAAAATTTTAGGATTTTATTCAGTCTTTCCTTCTGCCTCAAGTCCCACTCTCATCTTAGGTGACTCTACATCCATATGGATGCCCCAAGTAACACTCTGGCCTCTTTCTTGAATTCCACTTCAGCTAAGTACTCCAACAGCCTCATCGAGGAATTTATCCACACCAAGAGTCACTCCTCCTCTAAAACCATTGCCAGACCAACAAAATCCTATCTTTTCAGATCTCTTAGAAGATCCCCAAGACTTCAGTTCTTTAACTTAATGGGAACCTCTGGTCCACATGTTCCATGAACTCGCCTCCTCTCTTCCTACTTAAACTTAGATTCTATTCTTAGTCATTTCAATCACTTTCTTACCAACAGTCTCAATTTCTTTGCCTACTGTCTCTCCATTTTAACACCTGGCAAAATCCCACTTTGGCCTGATTCTTTTGCACTTGCACCCAGGTTGCCGAGCACTGCTAGAGAAGATCATATAACTTGGCTTGCCTCAAGTGGACCCTCCATGCCTTCTCCTTGTCCTGACATGTTTCTCTAGTCTACTCTTCCATCCCCCATGGAAGGAAGTCAAATCTTCTCCATTCTTTCTAAAGCTATGAAATCCCTCTCTGTCAGCAGAGGAGTTTGCTTCCAACTTCACAGAAAATATAGAAACCATAAAATATCCTTTTCTTGCCAAACTAAAAATACATCTGAATCCATAACCATATCTTGTTCTTTATAACTTCTGTTAAAAAGGAAGAGCCGTCTCTTATCCCTCCATCGCCCCCAGCTTTTCTGGGACTTTGTTCCTTCAATTCTCTTCTTCCTGTATCTTCTCTCTCCTTTGGCTCTTCCCTATAAGTTTCTAAAATATCCAAGTCCTTTCCATCTTAAAAAGAAATCAATTACAGTGAAAAATAAAATCCTCCTTCCCTTCCATTTCTCTCTCTAAGAATCATCCTATCTTCCTTTCCCAATTAATGGCAAGATTATTAATTTTGTGTGTACCCCCTCAACCCCCTTTCAGGCATCACACAACACTCTGTTTACTCACCATAGCTACACAAATGGCCTGGCTGTTGCTGACCCAATGGGCACACTTCAGTGTTTCTTACATGACTTCTCCGAACAATTTGTATGTTCACAGTGCTGAAACCCACCCCTCCCTAGGCTCCAGGGCCTGAGAGTTTCCTGAGTTTCCTCCTATACTTCTGGATCCCCTTTCTTAGTGCTTTCAATAGACAGTGTTCTTCTCCCCTCTTAAATGATGGAATGCTTCAAAATCCTCTTTTAGGCCATTTTCTCTTTCCTTTTTATATATGCTTGGATGACCTCATCTACTCCCATGGCTTCAGTTACTATTTACTGCTGATAACTTCCAAATCCATGTTTCTATTTCTGGCATGTCTCATGAGGTTCAGAGACATGACACTTGGATGTCTTGCATTCTCTGCTCTCTAAACTTAGGATCTTGAAAACTGAACTCAACCCATCCCTCCTTTGTGAGTGGTGTCATCCATCACCCATGTTCCCCAGCACTGTAAATCTACCTCCTAAAATATAGTTTCTCTCTCTCTCTCGTATCATCCTTTATTCCCACATGCCTCTACCCCAATCTAGGCCATCGTCACATTTTGCTCAGGTTACTTCTTCTTGCTCCTAATTGGCCTCCTTCCTCCAGTCCTGTTCCTTACAATCATCTCCTTATAAGAGCCAGAGTAGGTAACTGCTTATTTAAACATTTGTCTTCTCATTAAATTGTAAGATTCATAAGAAGTGAGACCATGTCTATGTTGCTAACCTATCAATTACTGTAGTGTGTGGTGCAGTGTAAAAGTCAAGAAATATTTGTGAAAGAGATAAACAAATTGGTATCATGGACTTCAATAATATGGAAATAAGGTAGAAATAGCCCTAAAGACTTCATAGGGATGCCACACCTGTTTTTATTCTCCACTATACCCCAGAGTCTAAGGCAAGTCTGGCCCACACTTGTTGAATCAATGAATAAGAAAAAAAATAAAATATGAGAAATTAACTTGCTTTTCAAAATGATATATAAAGTGCTAAACAAAGGAAACATACAAAGAATAAAGCCGTAGTAGTTCTCATGCAGAAAAAAACTCTCCAGTTTACAACTGCTACCTCTACCCTACGACTGTTCTACCTAGCCCATTCCCTGCTTTATTTTTCCCATAGCAGACTATGTAGTTTACTTATTTATTTAGCTTATTAGTATCTTGCCCAGTACAATGTAAACTCCATTAGAGCAGTAATTTACATCTGTTCTGTTATGGAACACATACTAGATACTCAATGAATAGTATTAAATTAACTGTATCTGGGAATGTGCTAATTATGTTAAATATCTTATCTTATTAATCTTTATAGTAACACTCTAGTTAGATTCCTTTATCTCCATTTTAGAGATTTAAAAAAGAGTCTCATAGAAGTTATATCATTCCTTAAGATGTACAAGAATACTACAGGAAGAAACAAAAAGGTAAGACAAACAGGCACAAAAACAATGTAGGAAAAAATGGAAATGTCTCAGTCATCAAAATAAAAGTAAACAGATTAAACTCTCTGGTTTAAATACAAAAATTATGGACTAGACTTTTAAAGTACAGTAATATTGGAAAACACACATAAGGTTCTTAAACACAGGAACACTCTAGTTTTGGTGCCAGCCCACATGAAGTAAGCCCACTAAGGCTATGTCTCTCATCAATTAAAACTAAAAAAACAAAATTTAAAAAGCAACTATCCTAGGATTCTGAAAACATAACAAATAGTAGCATATTAGAAAGAGTAGCAAACTTGAAGAAAAACTTCTGTGGGAGTAAGTTTCCTAGTTTCTCTTCTTCTATCTCCTAGCTTTGTCCCAAGGGTTGTCCCACTGTGGAATTGAGTAAGAAGCACAGACAACAAAAAACACTGGGATCAGACCCTGTTTAGTCAGACAACCAGGAAAAGGGGTCTCTGTGAGTTAAAGGTTAAAGAAGATGGGGAAAGATCCTCTGCTTTTTTTTTTCTCTTTCCTTCTTTTTTTCTTCATAGTCCTGCCCCAAGGATGGTCCCAGTCATGGACCTGCACTGCGGTGGCAGCCTAAAACTTTGAGGAAAACAAACAATAAAATCCAAAAAACACGTTTCTGGTCAGCGCAACTGGAAAAAGGACACACTGTGATTTGAAGCCTGTGGAGGAATATACGTTCAATTGTTTGTTTGTCTGTTTTTCTTCTTGCTTTTCTTCCACCGCTTTGTCTCAAGGGTAGTCCCCGTCACATGGAACTATGTGCACAGCAAGAGGTTAAAACTCCAAGAGAAACCCTGTCTTTCTAGGAAGAAGACCAGGAAAAGGAGCCTCTGAGATCCAGAGAGCATGCAAGAACTCCTGGATCATAGAGAGTTGGAGAAATGGATCCCCTCCTTCTGTATACAAACAGATACAAGTCCCAGGCTAACCCCTAAGCTGTGAATGTCCAGACAGATCCAAACCAGCCTAGCAAAAACTCTGAGAACTGCAATTTAAAATATTGCCCAAATCTCAGAGTAACCCCTGAGAAGTGCAAGCAAAGGAGAGATGTAAAGCAACAAAGCAAATGCTTAGAAAATTAAACTGACATTGGAAACACCACATACAGAAGATGAGACAGAATGTGCAGTCTGAACCTCATGAGTTGACAGCCTGCTAAGATACACAAACAGCAAAATCAACGTTGTCTTCAGAATTTTAACAGGACCCAGAATTCCATGACTTAATAGTCAAATGACCAGGATATAATTTAAAATCATTTGGCAAACCAAGAGCCATGAAAATTTGACCAATTCTCAAGGGAAAAGAGAGATGCCAATCTCAGAATGTCCCAATTATTGGATTATTAGACAAAGATATTAAAGCAGTTATTATAAACATGCTATAGGAGGTAAAGTTAAGTACTCTTGAAATTAATGAAAAAATAGAAGTTCTCTACAGATACACATAAAAAAAAAAAGAACCAAGTAGAAACTCTAAAAAATACAATTATGTGAAATGAGAAATTCATTGGATGGGCTCTCTGAAAGAATGAATAAAACAAAGGAACACATTAGAAAACCTGAATATAGGGGCCCCTGAATGGCTCAGTCAGTTAACCATCTGACTCTTGATTTCAAATCAGGTCAAATCAGCCCTGAATAAGGCTTTACCTGACAGTGTGGAGCCTGCTTGGGATTCTCTCTCTCCCTTTCTCTCTGCTTCTCCCCTCCTCTCTCTCTCTCTCAAGAAGTAAACAAAAAACTAAATAAATTTCAATAAAGAAAACCTGAATATAGACCAATAAAGAAATTGCCCAATCTGAAGAAGGGAAGGAAAAAAGATATAAAAAAATTGAAGATCTATATAAAAAGGTCCAAGACTATTCATGTTCCCAGAAAAATATCAAGGAAAAAAACTGTAGATTAATATCCTTCATGAAAATGAATATAAAAATTAAAGCAAAAATATATTAAAACGATAATATATCATGACCAAGTGCAATTTATCCCTGGATTGCAGACTTGGTCCAATATTTGAAAATTAATCAATGTAATTCACCATATTAATGGAGTAAAGAAGAACAATCCTATGACCATTTCCATAGATGCATAGAAAGCATTTGACAAAATTAAACATCCATTCATGATTTTTAAAAAATTCTCATCAAGCTAACAAAGGAGGGAATTTCCTTAAGAAGCATCTAGTAAAGGGCATGCACAGCTAACCTTTTATTGAATAGAAAATACAATTAATTACATTTAATAGAAAAATATTGAATGATTTTCTTCTAAGATCAGGGAAAAGGCAAGGGTGTTGTCTGCTGTACTAATTAAGGTTCTCCAGAGAAACAAAACCAACAGGATGTGTGTGTGTGTGTGTGTGTGTGTGTGTGTGTGCATTGAGATAGAAAGACAGATAGATAGATAGATAGATAGATAGATAGAGAAAAATTTATTTTAAGGAATTGGCTTACATGATTGTAGCAGGTTTGGCAAGTCCAAAATATGCAGAGCACACTATCAGCTTAGAGACCCATGGAAGAGTTGCATTTAGAATTCAAAAGCAGTCTGTTGGCAGAACTTCATCTTGCTTGGGAAAGTCAGTCTTATCCTATTAAGTCCTTCAACTGATTGAATGTGGCACATGCACATTATGGCCAGTAACCTGCTTTACTCAAAGTCTACTGATTTGTATGTGAAACTCATCTAAAAAGTATCATCACAGAAATATCTAGAATAATGTTTGACAAATACCCTGGTACCATGACCTAGTCAAGTTCACATATAAAATTAGCCACCACAACTCTCATCACGCTTATTCAACGTTATTCTGGAAGTCTTAGCCAGTGTAATATGGCAAGAGAAAGAAGTAAAAGGCATACAGGTTAGAAAGGAAAAAATAAAACCATCTTTTTTCACAGATGACACAATTGTCAACACAGAAAAGCCTCAAAATTACAACGAAGTTCTTAGAACTAATAAGTGAATTTAGCAAGGTCTCAGGATATATGGCCAATGTATAAAAATCAACTGTATTTCTATTTCTCTATAATAGCTATGAAATTTTTAAAAATACTAATTATAATAGCATCAAAACCTGAAACATTTAGGTAAAAATTTAATAACTATATAGAAGATCTGTATGCTTAAAACTATAAAAAACACTGATGAAAGAAAGCAAACAAGACATACAAAAGTAGAGAGTTATACCTTTTCACATATTGGAAGATTCATTAAGATGCTACTTCTCCCCAAACTGAACTATATAGATCCAAAAGAATGCCAATTAAAATTCCAACTTTTGTGGGTATTGACAAGCTGGTTCTAAAATTTATATGGAAAGGCAGAGAAATGGCTGACACAGTTTTGTAAAAGAACAATGTTGAGAGACTTACACTCTGATTTTAAGACTTAATATAAAGCTACAATAAGCACGACAGTGTGGTATTGGTGAAAGGACAGAAAAATAGATCAATGGAAAAGAAAAGAAAGCCCAAAAATAGATCCACTCATATATGGCCAATTGATTTTTTACAAAGGTACAAGGTAACTCCATCAAAAAAGAATAACCTCTTAACAAATTTTGCTGGATGAACTGGACATCCACATGCAAAAAATAAAATAAAATAAAATAAACCTGAACCCATACTCATACCTTACACAAAAATTAACTGAAAATGTATCACAGATAAATGTGTAAAAATTAAAGCTTTAAAATATCTAGGAAGAATCTTTGTGATCTTGGGCTAGGCAGAGTTCTTTGATACAATACTAAAAGTACAGTACAAAAATATTTTTGATAAACTGGATTTCTTATTATTTAAAAACTTTTGCTCTTTGAGAAACACTATTAAAAGAATAAAAAGAGAAGTCACATACTGAGGAAAAGTGTCTGTACATCACATATCTGGTAAAGGACTTGTTTCTAGAATATATAAAGAACTTTCAAAAACCAATAATGAGAATACAAAGCATCCACTTAAAAAACGGGCAAAGGTTTGAAAAGATATTTCACCAAAGAAAATACAGGAATGGCAAACAAGCACATCAAAAAGATATTCAAGGGGCACCTGGGTGGTTCAGCTGGTTAAGCTTCTGACTCTGAATTTTGGCTCAGGTCATGATCTTATGGTTATCAAGCCCCACATCAAGCTCCAGGCTCTGCACTGACAGCATGGAGCCTGCTTGGGATTCTCTCTCTCCTTTTGTCTCTGCTCTTTCCCCACTCATGTTCTCTTTCTCCCTCAAAATAAGCTTTAATTTTTTTTTAATTAAAAACAAAACAAAAAGATACTCAATACCATTAGTCATTAAGTACATGCAAAATAAAACCACACTGCAGTATTATTCTACACTAACTGATATAGCTAAAATCAATTTTAAAACCGACAATGCCAAATGCAAGTGAAGATGTGGAACAAGTGGAACATTCAGATTGCTAATGAAATGCAAAATCGATCTGATACTTCAGAAAACAGCCTAGTGTTTTGTTTCTTTTTGTAAACACTCACCATATACACTAGTAATCCTACTCCTAAGTTTTATTCAAAAGAAATGAAAACTTATGTCAACAAACAAACCATGTTAATGAATGTTTATAGCAGGGTTATTCTTTTTAGAAAATTTATTATTGGAGTATAGTTGACATACAGTAGTGTTATTCTTAAATGATAAAAAGTAAAACAACCCACGATCCTTCAGCTGGTAAATTAATAAATAAAATGTTGTACTTTCATACAATGGAATACTATTCAGCAATAAAAAGTTAAAACGATCAATATATACATCAACATGAACGAATGTCAAAGTTGTGCTAAGTGAAAGAAACCAGACTCAAAACCCTGTACAGTATTCCCCCTCCCTTATCTGTGGGGGATACACTCCAAGACCCCCAGGGGATGCCTGAAACTACAGATAGTGTCAAACTGTATATGTCATATTTTTTCCTGTACATATATATCAATTATAAAGTTTAATTTATAAATTAGGCACAGTAAGAGATTAGCAACAATAATTAGTAATAAAATGGAATAATTATAATAATATTAAAAAGTATGATTGTGATCTCTCTCAAAGCAGAATTTTGTACTGTACTTACCTTTTTTTTTTTTTTTTAGTATAGTTGACACACAACATTACATTAGTTTCAGGTGCACAATATAGTCATTTGCCAGGTTTATGCTGTATGCCATGCTAACCACAAGTATGCTATGCTACCATCTATCAACATACAAGCCTATTACAGTGTCATTGACTATATATCCTATGCTGTACCTTTTATTCTCGTGATCTATTCGTTCTGTAAGTGGAAACCTGTATCTCCCTCTTACCTTCACTCATTTTGCCCATCAGCTCTCTCCTTCTCCCTTCTGGAAACCAGCAATTTGTTCTTTCTATTTACATATCTGTCTGCTTTTTGTTTGTTTATTCAATTTTTTTTTTTAGATTCCACATATGAGTGATATCATAAGGTGCTGGGAAAACTGGACAGCTACATGTAAAAAGACTGAAAGTGGACCACTTTCTAACTACCATACACAAAAACAAATTCAAAATGGATTAAAGACCTAAATGTTAGACCTGAAACTAAAAATTCTAGAAGGGAACACAGCCATAGCAACTTCTTTCTAGATAGGTCTCCTCAGGCAAGGGAAACAAAAGCAAAAACTAACTATTGGGACTACATCAAAATAAAAAGCTTTTGCACAGCAAAGGAAACTATTAGCAAAACAAAAAGGTGACCTATTGAATCAAAGATGTTTGCAAATGATGTATCCTATAAGGGGTTAATATCTAAAATATACAAATAACTTATACAACTTAATACCAACAAAATAAAAAATTTAAAAAAATTAAGAAAATAATAATATGATTAAAAGTGAGAAGAGGATCTGAATAGATTTTTTTCCAAAGAAGACATACAGATGGCCAACAGACACATGAAAAGATGCTCAACACACTAATCATCAGGGAAATGCAAATTGAAACTACAATGAGATATCACCTCACACCTGTCAGAATGGCTAAAATCAAAAAGACAAGAAATAACAAGTGTTGGCAAAGATGTGGAGAAAAAGGAATCCTCGCACACTGGTGGTAGGAATGCAAATTAGTACAGCCATTATGAAAACATTAGGGAGGTTCCTCAGAAAATTAACAATAGAAATATCACACTTCTGATGATACAATGTTTATGTGATGAGATGAACTGAGGTGAGTGACATGGGCACTGTGATGTACTGTCAGGTTACTATGACCTTCTGAGGACCTGTCAGAAGGAAGATCATCTGCTTCCAGACAAAGTTGACCAGAGATAACTGAAACCTCAGAAAGCAAGACTATGGACAAAGAGGGACTACTGTATATTGTATAAATCTATAAATGACACTCTGGGAAAGGCAAAACATAGGCACAGAGAACAAGGGTTGGGAGGGTAAAAGGGTTGACTACACAGAGAGGTGCCTGGAAGTCTGTGGCAGGAGAAGGAACTGTCAAGTATTCCGATTGCAGCAAGAGATACACATCTCCACGCATTTGTCAAAACTCACAAAACTGTACACCAAAAAAAGTCCATTTTACTATACATAAAATTTTAAAATAATTTTCCATTAGAAAAAAATAAACCAGAGAAAGATGAATAATTAAAAAGGTAGAAAAAGAGGGGCGCCCGGGTGACTCAATCGGTAAGCGTCCGAGTTCGGCTCGGGTCATGACCTCACAGTTTGTGAATTCAAGTCCCGCGTCTGGCTCTGTGCTGACAGCTCAGAGCCTGGAGCCTGCTTCCGATTCTGTGTCTCATTCTCTCTCTGCCCCTCCCCCACTTGTGCTCTGTCTCACTGTCTCTCAAAAATAAATAAAAATGTAAAAAAAAAATTTTTTTTTAAAGGTAGGAAAAGATTTATCAGACAAATACTGCCCAAAAGAAAGTTGGTGTAGGGATATTAATGCCAGGCAAAATAATTTTTGGGTGACTTTTGCCTGAAGACATACAGCTTGTAAGGGGCAGATCCAGTCTTCAGTCCAACTCTTTCTTGCTATAAAGCCTATGCTCTTTCAGTTTATCTTAATGTCTCAGATTCTTGAGTTATTAAGACTCAGTTATTAAGACTTAGGAAGTTTATTCATTAAAAAGAAAGTTGGAGATAATCCTTCACAAGCACAAAAATTTCACCATCAAATAAATGCAGTTTTCATATTTTGAGAAGAATCAGTAAAATTTTTCCAGAAAAATATTTATTTAACTAATATTGGTGATACTGTTTTTGTTTGACGTGGAAAATTTTCACTTTGTTTTCTTTTAATGATAATAGAAACTATCTATCTCTCCCACCCAAAATTTCAAAAATTTTACCAAGTTCTTTCTTAAAATTTTTTTTTCTGAAGTTGACTTTTTTTAAAGTTTATTTATATTATATTTATTTTGAGAGAGAGAGAGAGAGAGAGAGAGAGAGAGAGAGAATGCCAAGCAGTCTCTGTACCATTAGTAGAGAGCCCAATGTAGGCTTAAACACCCAAACCGTGAAATCATGATCTGAGCTGAAATCAAGAGTCAGACGCACAGCTGACTGAGCCACCCAGGCGACCCTCTGAAATTGACTTCTAAAAAATAAATCAATATTAGCATTTAGAAAAAAATCAATATTAGCATTGAAAAATCCCTGTGGCTGAGATAAATGATCAAACGAACCTGCCTGCTTTTAATTGAAACATATGCAAGAAAAACTAGGGGAAATTAGCTATGTAATATATCCATGTGAGAGCTGAATGGGCATATGTACCTGATAATGTTTGGGGCACATCATGCTCCTTACCAGAAACTAAGGTAAATTGCCATATTAAGTAAACACTTCCACTAACAAAATTAGGATGCTCAGTGTTTGGAACATTCAATATGAAAAGTCATGCAAAACAGCAATTAAATAAAGTTTCAAGCAAGTCCCCAAATCCCAGAAACCTATTCTAGTACTGTTCTCTTCTGGGATTTTTTTTTCAATTAAAATACAATAGCTGCCCACCCTTAGAATATTGCAAAGTGAGACCAATAACCTCTCAGACCACAGAATCAGGTTGTGGAATCTCTGCTTTTGAAAGCGAATTTAAAGTTGAGGTCAAAACTATGGAAAACATGTAGAAAATGTGCATCCTAATCCTAGCCTTCTATTTTGGTTATTAAATGCAAACCTGGGGGCGCCTGGGTGGCTCAGTCGGTTGAGCGTCCGACTTCAGCCAGGTCACGATCTCGCGGTCCGTGAGTTCGAGCCCCGCGTCAGGCTCTGGGCTGATGGCTCAGAGCCTGGAGCCTGCTTCCGATTCTGTGTCTCCCTCTCTCTCTGCCCCTCCCCCATTCATGCTCTGTCTCTCTCTGTCTCAAAAATAAACATTTAAAAAAAATGCAAACCTGGTTTATTTTGATCACCTATAAGTGGTCTAATTATACTTAGAATGTCTCTGAATAAAATCTAGAATTGGGCAGGTGAATTAAATGAAAACCCCAAGGGAAATACACTGTATTATCAGCTGAATCCCCTTAATCAACCTTTCCTAGGCCCATTCTTTCCCTGTCTCCCAATTTCCCTCATGTTTTCACTCTAAAAAGTGAAGTCTTCTCTTTTCCATGGACAGGGCATGTAACATCACACAGTTATCAGGACCTGGACAAAACACTCATAGATCAGGAAATAGACCTTATTTCCTGCTAAACACCACCCCTTTGCAAGAGTTCACAGGGCACTCAGACTCAGCTGAGGTCAATCACCTGAGCCCCTGAATGTGAACTTGGTATGGGTGCAAAAATAATTTTATTTATAGAGACAGACAGATAGACATAAAATAAGGGGACTTTGGGGTGCCTGGGTGGCTCAGCTGGTTGAACGTCCAACTGTTGATTTCAGCTCAGGTCATGATCCCAGGGTCATGGGATCCAACCCCACATCTGGGTGTGGAGCCTGCTTAAGATTCTCTCTCTCCCTCTCTCCCTCTGTCGCTCCCTCTCCCCTCCCCCCCTCTGCCCCTCTACCCCCTCGTTCTCTTTTTCTTTTTAAAAAGATAAAAATAAATCCATAAATAAATAAAATAAAGGGCCCTTAAAATTTCCAAACTATCAAACCATCACCTGGAAGGTCATCAGTGATTTTAGACAAACCACCCATCTCAGAATGACTGGTTGGTTATGCTATACTTCAGATTTCTTTAGTCTTCATCCAATCCTGGTTGAAAAGAGTTTGGGATGGTTAGGAAGATCCTGACACATTTGTTGTTTGTGGGCCAGAAGAAGAGAGAAATTTTCTTAAGTAGCATAGGGAGCCAAGACCAAAGCCAATGATGGCAAGAGAGAGCTAAGGTTTGTAGACCAGGAAGATCACTCTCAAATACCAAAGTCGTGGGACCAGGGGGTGTCATCATTACAGTTACACAACAAAATACTTGAAAACAGGCAGGAATGAGACAAAAGTAAAAGCAGACTTTGCACAAGACAAGAAGAAAGGGCATCCTGGGTGATTTTCCTGAGCTATGTTGGTCTGCAGATTGGCCATCGTATCTAAAGTACACGTGGGCTGAGTTAGCTGAAAGAAAAAAGGAGACACTACTGGCAGCTATAGAAACTGAAGATTCTCCATTTCCAAAGTTAACTGGATACATTTTTTTCCCATTATTCTAAGGGAGCTCCACACATACCCAAGGGGCCAAAAGTCTGTGCCTTGTGAAGTGGCAGGATGAACAATTAATTCAAACACTCTGATCATCTTCCTTCTGAGTCATATCATTAGATGCTAGAAGTCATTTGTTTGATAGAATGAACTCTGTAACATCCAAGGCTAAGGAATCTAAGAACGATTTTTATTCAATCACTCCACAAAATGACTTCAGCAGATGCAAAGGTAGGCCTGGCCACACTGATTTCAGTTAAGACGAAAAGGCTTTTATTTTCTGAGCAACCTGCTAGAAACAATATAGGCTTACATATTCCTGACTTGACTCTCTCAAAAGACAGACCTGGCATGTCTCAAAACTAAAATTCCCCTTGTCAAGGAACAGGGCAAGGTTAGTTGCCTAGCTTTAACTTGACAATTGTTTGAATTATATCTATGCAAAATATCCTCTAGCTCAGATGTTTTTGAAAATTTTAAAGCACCAGAACACTTTTTGGAAATAAAACCTTACAATGACCCAAAAAAACCCAGAAGGTGGCATACTTTGACTGAAGTCAGGTGGCAGTTTCCAAAGATCTATCTTGTTTACTTGGCCTCTTCCACATATGGCCTCTCTTCCCCCATGCATTCTCACAAATACTGTAATATACACAGAGAATAGCCCTGAGATAACCCCATTCACAGAAGGGAATTTCCAGAAGCCAGTATGAAACACAAATTACTGACACAATAATTTCTGGAGATCAGAGTACACAAAATGATCATGATTTGATTAAAGCTTCATCAGTAGGAGAAAGATTTGTTTTGAGATTGTTCTATAAGGTTCACACCTGTAGGGACAGCTGTTTTGATCAATGGTCAAATTTGCGTCAAGTTATAGCTTAATTCTTCTAAATCGAAGTCCATGGGGAAACATCACCCACATATTCAAGAGACCAGCACTAATGATCATTTGGCCTTTCCTGGTGGCAACATTGATGTCAAACATGCCTGTGAAAAATTTAAATAAAATGTGGAAAAGAAGTGCATTTTGTTGATCTTTTCTATGTAGGAGATGGACTTTGAAGGATCAAAAGTGATCATTTTACAGGACTCTTAAATATATTTTCTCCTTTATCAGCTGTTTGAAATTAATTTGATTGTGGGACAACCTGCAAATCAAGTTGGGGGGAGGAAGGCTTTAGGAACCTTTTAAATGGGTTATATAAGCACTTCTGTGATCTAAGGTGTATACTGTTCTGACCACCCTTTCATGGACTTCCCCACAGGCTGCATATTAACAAATCTAAATTTGAAAAACCTGCCTTACTGCCGTTTGAGGATTTGAGGGACAGGCCACTACATTCTTGGTTATTAACGACTAATTGAATAAGGCTGGGGATGAGCAAGTGGGTAGGGAGAAAGCCTGACAGAAAGGGTCATATTGATTAGAGGAAGCTACTTAGACATGTATTCAATTCACCTCCTTTTACCAGCAAGTGGTTTAAAAAATTGACGACAGTATCTATAGTATTCAATTTTAGATGTATTGTAGGGTATGCTAAGATATATCTATGTCTCAATAGGAAGTTGTAGGCTTAGCCACAGGTCCAATAACAACTACAGATTTTAGAATGAAGCTGCTCACGTCATGGCTCAGGGAGAAGCGCTGTGGAGATGAGTTCTCACAGGCCCAGATGGGCTACTTCTGCTCTCACAGCCTTGGGACACTGCTCCCATGATGTGTCAATCCCATCACATAAAATACAGCACACTGAAATAGCTGAAGTTCTCTCCTGAGAAGGAGAACTCTTTGAATGCTGTTTTGAATGAGAACTACAAAACTCTTTATTTAGTTGACTAAGTAAATACAACGCCTAAGTACTCTAGGCAGCTCCTTTCTCAATAAACTATCAGTTTGTGCCTGTGAATATACTGCTGTAGGAAACTTGACAACAATTATCCTATTGACTATTGCAGTGCTATATTTTACACAAATCAGAAATTATGTCCACTACTTTTCTTTTTCACAGTATTAATGGATTAATGGTAATAAGAACTCACACCCTTAGTATCAACTATATGCCAAACATTATGCTAAACAGATCACATGCATGAATTCACATAATTCTCACA
Organism: Prionailurus bengalensis; assembly: GCF_016509475.1. Taxonomy (NCBI): domain Eukaryota; kingdom Metazoa; phylum Chordata; class Mammalia; order Carnivora; family Felidae; genus Prionailurus; species Prionailurus bengalensis. Next base: position 146,404,773 of record NC_057343.1, on the reverse strand, counting down.
ACAACCCAACAAGGTAGTCCTTATAATGGTCCCCATATACAAATAATCTCCCTTTCTGAAAATGAGGAAGGGGAAAAGTCTAACAATTTGTTCTTGGTCACAATGTTAATAAGTAGAACTTAAATAAGAATCCAAGTATTTCTGACTTCAGAGCCAAACTTCCAACCTGTTGAAAAAAACTATCCTCAGGTCCAGCTATACATTACTGTAGCAATCAAGGTTCAGTTGCAACAAACATCTGACTAGCTGAAACCCTCATTGGGAGGGTTGAAAAAACAAATTCTAAATGACTTTCCAAGAATAATTTCCAAATCCATACTGGAGAATTGGACACCACGGGACCTACTGCTTCTTTTCAGATCAGGAATCCGTCATTCTAGAATCACACCTCCACTCCCATGATCAGAAACTTCCCTTTACTGTGGCTGTTGCCAGGGCCACACCACACCTGTTGCAATTCACACCAGCAAAATGATTGGCCATCCTCTCCCTCTTGACACACCCAAAGTTAGTGACCAATGCTGGAGCCATACAGAAAACCTCTGTAATCTGCAGTGTTTCCAACAAAGTGCAGCCTCCAACACCTCTACCTTCCAAATCCTGCACAAATGCATCTAATATGATGAACCTAAATCAAATTCAGACACCTCTCCAAAAAGGAGATGGAGAATCATGTTTCAGCTTTCCAATGTCTGCAGTACAGGAAGGGGAGAAGAGAAGCAGGATAGGGTGAATGTTGAGTTCTAATCCACAATGGCCATTACAAGTTCCAAGGATTTGGATGTCTTGTTGAGGGGTCTGCTGATTAGGGTTGCAAAATACTATATGTCTAGGAAAAGCCTCCAGAGTTTTCATCAGATTCTCACAGAGGCCCATGACCCAGAAAGGGTTCAGATCTACTTTAACATATCTTCAATATGATAACATCTTGAGAACAAGATTAGCATTGTGGGAGAAACAACATAGTGATTAACACATGAGCTCTCTAGGTCATAAGCTCAAATTCTGATTCTGTCATTCAGTAGATGTTTGACCTTTAGCAGGTTATCTTATGACTTTGTGCCTCAGTTTTTCCTTCTCTAAAGTTTGGAGAATAGATTCAGCCTGTTAGGAGAGTTCAGAAGATTAAGTGAAATAATATGTGTATTCAGAAGAATGCCTGGTACTTGAGAAACTCTCCATAAATGTTAGCTATTATTACTAGAATAATCTTTAGGCAAGATAAATTCTAATCTTAAAAGGTTGTATAATAGAGTTCCATTCATGCCCCACACATAAATTTATTTCCACTTTCATATGGCTTTTAGAAGAATTGAATACTTGATTTCCTGTGGCAGGAAACAGAGAGACAAGCACCCGTCTATGTGGTGATGACCTTGTTCTATTTAAAGAATACATTAATCTAGCAGCTAATTATTGCCAGGAGGAACAGTTTAAGCACAACTGTGCCAAAATCAAAATTTTCAGTTTGGAAGATGTTCTTTCGAACCTAAATGGATACTACTTTCAAAGTATTCAAAATGCTAACTTTTAATTGTTTGCAGGGCAGTGTATTGATAGTTACATCACTTGGCAGGCCCCTTCAGATATAGTTTTACTCAATTACATACACTCTTGTTAAATGGGTACAGTGGATAACTGATAATTCTTGCTGGCAAAAATCTTGCTAAGATCCTACCTTCCATACTTAAAGGACCAAGACTTACAAGTTTCCATGAATTCTGTTCAATCATTTGTGCAAATCTAATAAGGCTTACATAAAAATAGAAGCCTCAGCCTTGCTGGCAGGTACTCCTGTGAGCTGCCTCTGGACAGCAGAAACAGTGCTCAGTGTTGGCAAGAATGGAAGTCAGACCCTTTAGTTATGACCTTATGTCAACTTACCTAAAATGTATGTGCCAGTGAATTGCAAGAAAAATTCACATTTCAGCTATTCATCAGTAACTCAGGGTTCAAGTACAAGACTCCTGTCAGAAGCCTGGTTGACATCAGATTGTACCACTTTAAGAAGAACAATTGTGACCAGTGTCAGTGAGTACTTAGGACAATTAGTTCTCTAATATACTATGGGTAGTAAGAATTAGTACACATGGGAACATTTAACAAAATCTTTAAATGTGAATACTTACTGACTCACCAATTTAACTTCTAAGGATTTATTCCAAAGAAATAATCTGACAACCACACAGATTATAAATACAAGGATGTTCACTTAGGAATTGTTTATAAGACGAACAATTGGAAAATAACTCAGTTCAAAATATAAAATAGGTTAAAATGATTATGGCATTGGCCTTAGAATGGAATTCTACATAGTTATTAAAAGGAAAATTTAGGGGTACCTGGGTTGCTCAGTTGGTTATGAGTCTGACTCTTGATATTGGCTCCGGTCATGATCTCACAGTTTGTGAGATTGAGCCCCATTTTGGGCTCTGTGCTGACAGGGCAGAGCCTGCTTGGGGTTCTCTCTCTCTATCTTCCCCTCCCCTGCTCACACATGCATGCTCTATCTCAAAATAAACAAAATCAACTTAAAAAAAAGGGAAAACTTAGATGTATTTAAGTATTGACATAAAAAGATGTCTGTGATGTAAATTTCAAACACCAGGTGCATAGTATAATCTCATTTGTATTTGTGTATATTTATATATAATATATACATATATGTGAATATATATATTACATATGTATATATTTAAAATTTTTTTAATGATTATTTATTTTTGAGAGAGAGAGAAACAGAGCACAAGCAGCAGAGGGAGAGAGGGGCAGAGAGAGATGGAGACACAGAATCCGAAGCAGGCTTCAGGCTCTGAGCTGTCAGCACAGAGGCTGACGCAGGGCTCAAAGTCAAGAACTGCGAGATCATGACCTGAGGTGAAGTCAGTCACTTAACCAACTGAACACCCAGGTGCCCCCATATATATATATATATATATATATATATATATATATGTATATTAGAAAGCTATGCACTGAAAGGTTAACAATGGTAACCCTTAATGTTTGAGATTATGAGTAATTTTTCATTTCTTCTTGCTATTTTGTATTTTGTTAAACATTATCAGTATGTATCACTTTTGTTAATCAGACAAAAACAGCAATTATTAAAAATGCAAGCCCAGGTGATAGCACTTTTATCTCAGGACAGTCCAAAATACATACCATGATTCACAAATTCAGAATCATACAGAATCTCTAAGATCTTTCTTTGCATCTTGTATCAATGTAGGAATAGGCAAACACAAATGCCTTTAGAAAACAGGTAGGCAAAGTAAATAAGCGTAGACAAGGTATGAAGCAATAGGGAGGGGAAGTGACCATGGTTAACTACAGAGCACATATCCAGTCCAAAGGCATTCAAATTCAAAAAAATTTCAAACCACTCAAAAAACATCTGCAGGCTGACTCTGAACAGTAAGCTGCTAATAAGGGCCTTTGCCATATATATCCAAATGTGCAATATAGATTACTGTAACTCTCAGAATACCTCAACTTGACTTCATTCTCTCCCCATCTCCTGAAGTTGGTTTATGTGGTATCTATAAAGGAGACTAGTTTTTCATATTTGTAAAATTATCTTACTAAACTTTAACACAAGAGAATTTTGTTTCTCCTGATAAACTTGTCTGCATCCTTCCATAACAGAATAAAAGCAACGGATTTAATTGGCTTTCCCTTTTTGTTACTTGTTGTTCTAGAAAACTCAGAAATGACCCTTAGCTTAGATGTTTCTGTCCCAAGCGTCTTTCCCCCTCCATCACTGAGTTCTTATTCACTTGCTTTGATGGCTATAGTATATGCATTATTATATTAGACTATATGTGTATATACCACTTGAAATACTTCTGAAATTCAGATTGGATAGAAGGAAGTAGAAATGAATTAATATACTGAAAAGATAATATTATATAATAATTGTAATGATTTGTACACCTGCTTTATATACTTTGGTATTATCCCTATTTATTGGCCAAATTTTAAAGTATAAAATATACACTGCAAATAAAATATGGAGAATGTAACAGCTCACATGGAAAAGAATCAGGAAAACAACAGGTGAAAAAAGAATCTGTAAAGGGTAGCAAGTGGAATAAAAAATGTGCAACAATTACATGGTAGAATATGTGTGTGCAGGCACCATGGTGTCAAAAATAAGATAAAACATGGGGCGCCTGAGTGGCTCAGGTGGTTGAGTGTCCAACTTCGGCTCAAGTCATGATCTCACGGTTTGTGAGTTCAAGCCTCGCGTCGGGCTCTCTGCTGACAGCTCAGAGCCTGGAGCCTGCTTCGGATTCTGTCTCCTTCTCTCTCTGCCCCTCCCCACTTGTGCTCTGTCTCTCAAAAATAAATAAATGTAAAAAAAATTTTTTTTAAAGATGAAACAAATAGCATCTTTCTTAGGAAGCTTATACCCTTACAGGGGACTCAAAACCTACCTGTGAATATGTGTGTCTGCACAGTCCACCTTCCATCCCCCCTCCAGGTCTTGTGCCTGCCTTTATGCTCCCCGAGGCTTCTCTACCTACCTCTAGCTGCTTCTTCCTGCCTACCCACCATTAACCCCTTTCTCAAAAACCGGAAATGAGAATACAAATGTTCCTCAAACATAAAGTTTTATAACTAAGATGTTTATTAAAAATTAAAAATTGGTGGTAATTATCAAAATGAAATGTGCTAAGATTAGTATTAAAATTAATTATAAATATTTTAAATGGCATTTTGTTTTTACATTAATGAGCTGCTCCTTTTTTAGAAAGAGAAATTTCAAGGATCAGTGAAATGCTGGCAAATTCCTTAAACAAAGTCTTATATAAAGTCAAGGCATGGGCTGAGTCAAAAGTACAACTGTGATGGTAAAAAGCCAAGCAATATTCTGCTTAATCAGATATACATATGACAAAGTACGTTAACCAGTCTCTTGTTTTCATTGCCTAGCAAAATAAATTTCAATTTAAAGAAATAAAACCCAAATATACCAATATAAGCTGGTTATTTATATTAAAAAAAAGCTTTCCTTGCTTATTTATGTGAACTCTCATTTAAATGGAATAGAAATTAATTTAGTAAGACAAGGGTCTTACATAATAAATCACACCTCCCCCAATTCTACTTAGACTATTCTGAACACTTAATTAGTGGCTAATGGCCAGAAAACTTTAAAAAGTAAAAGTTGGATGAGAAAATAATATCATACCAGTGACTAAATAGCATCTAGGATAAAGTTAAGGCTTTCTAAAAACATTTCAGGGTGTAAAATCAAAGAAAATTGTGAGAGAAATTAATTATTTAGTAAAAGATAAAGAGAACAAGGTTTCATATACTTCTTAATCTAAGGAACAAGCAAAACTTATGAAAATGTGTTTTTTACCCCACAAGAAGAAAAGCACAGTGGAGTGTAAGTGACAATGGATATTTCTGAATTGATTAAAAAAATGAATATGGAAAGTGAAGTACAGCATCAGCATTCAATAAATATTAAAAGTCACAATGCATGTGCAGACTGACAATCTAGAAATAATTACTAATAGAGACAGAGAAAAATAGCACTGTCATCATTATCTTAAGATACCAAAGAAAATGAGATACAGTGATGAAAGCATATTCTACTCTCGTAAGATAGTACAGTGTGGTAGAATCATTGAGTACTGTGAAAACACTGGAAAGTTTCTACAAAAAGTCTGCAAGCTAGATGCATTTACTACGGCACTATAAAACCTACCCACTAAAGTTACTTATGAATGTCCAGAATGAATACCTAGAAACCCAGAATCAACAAATTAGTGGCAAATTACAGAGAAAACAATCACATGGTGTCTGCAGTGCCATTTAAATAAAACTGCACCATGAAAGAGTCTGCAATGGTGCTGGCAGTGATTCTGAAGCAGCAGCAACAATCCATAAAAGGCTTCTTAATTTTCTTGTCATTTAAGAATTAAGCCACTTCCAGTGCACACAGATCCTACCAGGTGCAGTAAATTGATGTCATTATGAGCCATCAGGAAATACCCACAGAGACCTGTACCAACATCGAGAAGTTTTGTTAAACAGCTGTGTGTTTTAATTGATTTGTATTATTTAAAATAGGAACAGTTAAAAGTCAGTTATCGGATGTTGTGTAAAAGAGATGCCTAAAGACTCCAGGGAGACTGAGTTCAGAAGAAAGCCAATCACTGGAACTTCACTTGAGCACTTAAGATTATTACTAGAGGAAGCACAATTAAATCATCAGTTTATCAGCCATCATTATAAATCACGAGGCAACACATCAAGCTTCATTATTTAAGACTCCTTAACCGGTGACTTCCTGCATCACCGAGAGTCAAAAGCAATCTCTTCACCAAAAGGTGTCTAAGGAGTTTTGTTTTTTGTTGTGTTTTCTTTTTTTTTTTTTACCCTGAGAGATTATCATGGAAATACGATGAAAACTCACTGAAATTAATTACCATATTTTTGCATGTTTTAGACATGATGAAGTCTTCAAAATGAAATTAATGGTATTTGGGATATGTAAAATGTGCATTGCACAGGTTCCTCTTAACTCTATTTCCTGCCAATATTTAATCCAGTTCTCATATACTTATAAGGGATCACACAAGGAAACATAACGAGTTTCTTTCCAACTTTATCTACCCAATCCCATTCATTTATTTGTACTCAGCCTTCCCCAGACATGTGGGATCAAAAAACAAAGTACCTCAAAAGTTTTGGTTTCCAAACTTAAGGTACACAGTTCAGATGTTAGAAAATATATGCAAGGAGATATGGCACAGGATGAGTTTTGTATGCAACCCTCTTTCTTAGTCTTCCCAACAACTCTTGGTAGATGCTGTCATTATCTTTAATGGAAAAATAAGACACAGAGAGTTTCTGTAATTTGCCCAAATTCATACAGCTAGTAAGCGGTGGTATTCACCCTGTCTGGCTCCAGCACCTTGATAAAGGCTCTGAAAGAAAGCAAGCCTCCTTTGCAGATGGGGGGGTAAGTCTGGGCATGAACTGCATGACATGAACCAGCAACAACTTTTCAAACCAAAAAGCTACTTGGGTTATATCAAAATAACTCAGGGGCCAACTTAAAGAGACTTTCAGTGGCCAAACATGAGGCAAATCAAGCAACCATAAAGATAATTACTATAATGAATTGAAATGCATAAAACATTTACATCCACAAGTCCACAAAGATACATAAGAAAAATTTCTTGGTCACCTTAGGATGCTAGAGAACCAGCTCATTATCTTAAATGCTAGAACATTTACCCTGCATTTTCTATACGAAACATACCTCAAGTAACTAAGCTGGTGAAGGAAACTGCTGTTATAAAGCAGTCCAGCTCATAAATAATGGATGATAGAATTAGAACATCACTATTTTGCAACCCCTAATGAGTTAATGGATCTAGGCAATAATCATGAATGGCTTCTAACAACACAAAAAAGAAAGATAACCAAACATTATGTGCCTCTTGATAGAAGTATCCAGAATCATCTATGAAGTATTCATGCCCCCAAAAACAAACCTGAATCTGATCAAGCCTCCAGGTCTAACTACAAGTTTAAGGAAAACGCAGGAAGAACACACCAAACAACATCACAGAGATACAATCAGAAACAAAACAAAACAAAACAAAACAATAACAACAAAACAACAGACTACAAATACTACAGGACCAAAAACCTTGTTTCTCCAACAAAAATTTGTGAGGAAAAAAAGAGAGAGAGGGGAATGAGAATCTTAGTTTCAAAAGTCTTAAGGGTTGTTAACCACTTTAACGTATAAGCCTTATTTGAATCCTGATTCAAAGAAACTATAAAAAAACAATTATTAAAATTTAAGCATCAATTGCTTACTTAATATTAAGAAATTATTAATTTATTTGTGATAATAGAAATGTGGTTATGTTATTTTTAAGAGTTCTTATCTTTTTTTAAACTTCTTATTTTGAGATAACTGTAGAATCACATGTAGTCATAAGAAATGATACAAAAAGATCATTCATGGGGCACCTGGGTGGCTCAGTTGGTTAAGTGTCTGACTTCAGCTGAGGTCATGATCTCACAGTTCATGGGTTCAAGCCCCACGTTGGGCTCTGCAGTGACAGTTCAGAGTCTGGAGCCTGCTTCAGATTCTGTCTTCCTCTCTCTCTGCACCTCCCTAACTTGTTCTCCCTCTCTCTCTCAAAAATAAATAAACATTTAAAAAAAAAAGATCATTCATACCCTTCACCCAGTTCCCCAGTGGTAACATCTTACAAAACTATAGTACAATATCACAACCAAGATACTAACATTGATGCACTCAGTTACAGGATATTTCCATTGATACAAGGCTCCCTCGTGTTGCCTTTTATAGCCATACCCTCTTCCTTCCCAGGAACACCTTCTTCTCTAACACCCAACAACCACAGATTCATTCTCTAATCTATAATTTTGTCACTTAAAAAATGTTAGATTAAATGGAATCATATACTATGCAACCTTTTGAGGTTGGCTTTTTGTACTGAGAATAATTCTCTGGACACTCATCCAGGTTGGTCAGCATATCAGTAGTTGGTTCCTTTGTATTACCTAGTAGTATTCCCTAGTAAGGATGTACCACTTTGTTTAATCTCCATGCTCTGAAGGACATCAGAGTTGTTTCCACTTGGGCTATTATGGATATAGCTTCTATAAACACTGGTGCAAAGCCCTTATATTTTACAGATACATACTTAAATTTTTATGGATGAGATATCATATCTAGGATTTGCTTTAAAAAATTCCAGATTGGGTAAGACACTAAAATAAATAAGATTGACCATTAGTTTTTAAATGTATTATACTATTACCTCTACTTTTGTATATGTTTATAATTTTCCATAATATAAAGTTGACAAACAAGAAACTAGTACAAAACAATTACTTATCTGACCACTTACACACACACATACATAAACACACACATCTTCAAGTAAAATTGAAGGTATACTTTCTTATATTATGACTTTTAGTCTGTGCCAAGATCACAGGAGTTCTTTACCTAAAACAGCCCACACCTATGAGTGATCATTATTGTAACATTCATTGTACCAATTTGGGCAGATCCAACCTAGGCATCTGTTAACTTACTTTCAGAAGTTCTTTATTAGGCTACAGGGTTGAGATAATAGGTAATTCGTAATATTGGACAAAAGCAGGTAAGTAATCACCATAATCAAATGTATGAGATTCATTAGTGGCTTGTCATCAAAAGAGAGCATTCATGTCTGACATGAACAGGTCCTTATCATCAAGACAAATGCTGAGAGAACAGAAGTGTGATTACTAAAGATGAAGAGCAACAAACTATATGAGCACAATCAAGCCTTAAAATGAAGTGAAATGCATTTTATATTATGTGAGGGCTGCTTTTGTCTTTAAGCCACTCTGGAGGACAGGATATTATTATCACGTTCAGTCTGCAAGCTAATGGCTCTTTAATATAATTCTGCAAAACGCTATCTACTGTTCAGTGTCGCCAATATTCTATCAGCTCATTCTCCCCTAGTCTGCATCACACCATCCCCATTACCCCACTGAGGACACCTACTTTTTCTCCAGATGGGCTTTACAAAAATGAAGACCCACTCTCTCAAAGATCTCAAGCAAAAAAGAGCATGCAAATACCAACTCATTAACGAATCTAGGATTAAAAGCCAAGACCTCCAAAGGAGATATTCATGATGACTTTCACATGTCAGGAATGCAAAGGCAACAAGAGAGTTTCCCTGGCAAGGTCTTTACACACTGGACATGCACCGTGACAAGCAATTCTAAAGCTTAAACAAAGTTTGTTGCCAGAAGTGGGATACCTGTCCACAAATCAATCCCCATAAGACAAGTTCCAAAGGAACAACTAAATATTACAGTTGTGCCGTACTTTGGTGATACCAACCATCCCTCCCATTAAGTGAGCCCCATGCTTGGGTGTTAACAATCAGCACTTATACTACTATACTATGACAGGTAGGAAAAAGATGGTTAATAAGCTGTCTATCTGCCACTTAAGTATCCACAAATGAAAATATATTAGTCAATTTCTTTAAAAACAATCCATGTACAGATTGGTTCATTTGGCTGGTTTAGCAACTTAGGATTCTATCAATAGAAAGAAATCTGTTGGTAACATGGTATTAGGAAACTAAGAAAATACAGTTGAGTCCAAAGTCTTGTTCATAGGTCACAAGTCAGAACAGAGACACATAGAATTAAAACCCAAAATGACACAGATCACCAGGAATTGTGCTATGGTCTTGCACTGAGATTAATAACAGGGCTGCCAGTAGCAGAAAAAGGAAAAGGATAAGAATTGGGCTCAGGAACAAAACGCAAAATGGAAATTAAAAGGAACAGACAAAAAAGGCACTAAAGTGAAATACATGTGTGTTTCGGGATCTTTGTTATCTATCTTTTGCCTCTACTTTTTGCCATCTTCCTGGACTCTTGTAACCAAACATTTTCTGGGTCCTGTGGATTCTGACACTACAGTATACATTTGGAGACAGTCTGTGGTCACTAGCAGAACAATGGAATTGAAACTCGTAGCACTCAATACTTAAAGGTTAATCTAAAACGCTTTGCATAGGGGCATTTTGTGGCTCAGTCAGTTAAGTGTCTGACTCTTGGTTTTGGCTCAGGTCATGATCTCATGGTTCGTGAGATCAAGCCCCACGTCTGGCTCCAGGCTGGCAGTGTGGAGCCTGCTTAGGGGATTCTCTCTCTCTCTCTCTCTCTCTCTCTCTCTCTCTCTCCCTCCCTCTCTCTGCCCCTCCCCCACTTGTCCACACACTCTCTCTCCCTCAAAATAACCTTTAAAAAATAAAAAAAATCAGGGCGCCTGGGTGGTTCAGTCGGTTAAGCATTCTGACTTCAGCTCAGGACATGATCTCACAGTTCGTGGGTTCGAGCCTGGCATCAGGCTCTGTGTTGACAGCTCAGAGCCTGGAGCCTGCTTTGGATTCTGTATCCCCCTCTTTCTCTGCCCCTCCCCTGCTCATGCTCTGTCTGTCTCTATCTCTCAACAATAAATAAATGGTAAAAGAAAAACAAATTAAGTAAATAAATAAAATGCTTTGCATAAAATAAAACACTCTTGCCAAAAATCTTTATGATTGGATTTGCTTATATAACTCTTTATCCTTCTTCATAGCAACCACCCATGCCTGGTCTACACTACTGGAATTTCAGAGGGGGTCACTTTTGTGAGCTGAAGTGGTTTCAAGAAAGAAACATGAGAGAACAAAGAGGAAATATAAAGATAGAACAAAGGGAATAGGGAAGTCTTTAAGTCTGGAAAGAATTCTAAGAACAAAGTGCACAGAATAGCTTCTGGAAAATGGAAAGCCTTGTTCAGAAGGAGCTGAGGCTATACAGAGTGGAGTAGGAGTAGAAGATCAGCTCAAAAGTGTAGGCTAGAGCCAGGGGATGGCAGCCATAGAGCCCCAGTCAAGCATTTAGACCACATGGCATAGGCTTTTGGAAGCTACTGCAGGTTTACACATAGGCAAGATAAGTGCACCATGGTTAGGAGGATGTGACTAATGGTAGGAGCAGGGAGTGAAGGAGCAGACCTGAGGTTCAAGGGCTTACTAATTGTTCCAGGTGAGGCCACAGGACTAGATCTATGTGTGAGTGCAATGATGGGAAGGGAAAAGAAAGGATTAATTTCAGGGGCTGTGTACTTAAACCTAGTTTTGTCCCTAATTAAAACCTACAAAATGGTCCTTTGGAGTCACTGTCAAAGAACTACTTATAAGATACTAAGGATTCTTATGCTGATTGGGAGGTAAACTGTCATTATTATGATCAAACACATAAGAGAGCATAAAAATTTTAATGGCTGATAAGGTCATTTTTAAAGGAGGCTTTGATTAAGCTTAACAGAGGCTGGGAAAAAATAAGATTTTTGATATAAGTAAAAATTATTTTTAAGGAGACCATGATTGGTTGCAAGGTGATGAGTATTTTTAAATTTCTAAAATAATTAACTGCTGATTTTAGCAAGGCAGTAATAATGACTTATATGATTGACAGATCTATTTTTCTCTACTTTTACAAATCTACTTTTTATATCTACTTTTGCAGATGCATTTTCTCTACTTTTTTCAGATCACTTATTGCAAACCTATTATTAATCAAAAGTTAATTTTTTGGCAAACGTACCTATGAGTAAAACTCTGAAGCACTGTAGATGACACAAGCTAAATCATGTACTTCTTAGTGAATATGCCAACTTAGTTTCTATTCTCATTTCCTTCATACATTTTTATTGACCGCTCACTATATGATAAGTACCGTATCAGTGCTAGGTGTACCATAAAGAGAAAGAAAACAGGGTCTGCCCACATGGGAGCACACGGTATAATGACAAAGAAAGACGTTAATATGTTTTTTAAAAACTATCCAAATATATAATTTAAAATTGTGATAAGCACTATAACAGAAAATTATAGGATGTTTTGAGAGTTTATAACAGGAAGGCTAAACCAACTCTGGATCTGAGAAGGTGTTTTAAAGGAAACTGTTTCTGAACTGAAATGTGTAAGGATATAGGGAAATGAAATAGGCAAAAAGAGTAGGGGAGAGAATACGAGAAGAAAATACGAGCAGAGGGAAAGAATGACATATAATAAAATAAAAATATTCTCTAACCTGTTGGGTAATAGTGTCCCATGGCTCCTGCAGCAGCCTTGTCTTATAGCACTCGTGGATTCCTTCCCATATGTCCTTCAGAGCTAAAGGTCTTCCATCTGCAAATTGCATGGTAAAGACTGTCAGTAATCCATTTGACACAATGGTGCTTGGTGTCTATCTAAAACTACTAGAAGAATATTATATTTTTAAAAAAAATCTTTGCTAGTACACATATTACTTATGTATCAAAAGAGTGCTATAGGAATTACTATTTTCTTCCTGAGGGAAATTTAAACAGTCAAGCTTCTCTCCTTTGTAAGCATCTAGCAGTTAAATTATCTGCTCATTCATTGCCTATAGGAATTCTGAAAAATAAATAAAATCCAAATGTATTTTAGAGATGACTAATAGATACAAGCATAGGAAAAAGACCAGGTAGACAGACTTCCATATTCACAAGGGTGCACAATGAATACCTCTGAAATCTTAATACTCCCTCTAGTTCTTAAATCAAAGACCATACACATGCTTCATTCACTCTCTCATTGACTAAATATCTGTAATGTTCAAATCACACTGCGGAGTACCATGGGGAATAGAGAAAAGGAAAGCACACAGTTTCTCCTAGTAAGAAGCGTACCATTTGCTAGTGAAACTATGACAAGTATATCAAGAGTATATTGATACTAAAACACTAGGTAGAAAGCGGTCACTGCCAAGATGAAAACTGCAATTCTCAGACAGTCCAGAGGAGGGAGCCATTAACACCCAGTGTCTGTGACAGGTGGAGAAGGAATAGTTAAGGCTGGAGGGACATGAGAAGGAATCAGTATGAAGAGATTAAGACAATGTCTAGTGAACAAGAGTTCTCTCTTCCTTTCTTTAAACAGCTTTGACAATTAACCTATATTCGTAACAATCCAAATAATTTATTTTATGAAGGCCACTATGGCATAAGGTTAGTAGAGAAATAGGTGTCTAAATTGGCAAAATGAAGTAGTAAGAGAAAATTACCTAAAGACCTTGAAAGCACAAACTGCTGGCAGAAGGTGGTCTTACTACTAGAATTTAATGCTACTGTTCCACTCAGAGCTATCAAGTCCTCAGAACTTATGAGTGTGCTCCCTTCTTTAGGCAAGTGGAAAATAACACTTAAAGAAAGCTCATCAGTACGTCAAATCATTAGACCCGAAGACGTATTTGGTCATCAGGTTACAATAAAACTCAGAGAAATAATCTACTCAAACCACACCCCCAAAAGCAAAGGGTATTTCATTCAGACTTATGGAGTTTAAGTAGAGATGGCGAAGTGTAAGAGAAGATCTCTGGACTTGGGAGTCCAGGCTGAGTTTGAATTCTGCTGTTGAATTCTGTTGTTGAATTCTGAGTTCGAATTCTGCTGTTTGAATTCAGCACTCTCTATGTGACTGCAAGCTATCTGGCTTTCAACCTTACCTGTAAATGAGGATAATTGTCCTTTTCAAATTCTGTTCACGTGAACAGGTGTGCATCAGTGAACACACCTGGGACTGGGTCAGGCACACAGTCAGAGCTTAATACATAGTAGGTATCTCCTCCTAGCTCCCACTGAACGGCTCCAGTAACTTTCACACTACAAAGCTAAGGGATTCACTTAAGGGCCATTATTTCTTAGAATTTTCTCATGTTCCTACACCATGCACATTGTGTTTGATGATATAATACATTAATACCATAGGCAGGGCATTTCTCATGTTTGACCTGAAAAGTTGAACTTTTCCTCAACCTTTATTTTCAATAAATAGCAATAGAATATTTTGATACATTTTCAATAAGTATCTTCATCTTGGCATTTATCTGGCGGCAGGAGACCATTATCTTGTGATAAATAGTTTTATTCCATTGACATTTCCATGTCTGTAAAATGAACAAGATTTATTCATCCAATTAACATTTGAATGTCATGTTTAGCTACAAGTTAAAAACAAGCTGCCTTCAGTATCTGTGTTATATTGTTTTCTGAACACATTTACAGAATAGGGCCAAACTTTGCCCTTAAGATAAGCACTACACATCTTCAAAATATGTATGTGCACACGTGTGTGTGTGTGTGCGCACTGATGTTCAAAGAGGGGAATAGGATCTTAAGTACTTCAATGTTAAAAAGTAAACCAAATAATAAAATTATAAACAGATGACATGCTTTTAAAATAATTTTCAGATGTCAAAGTTAGAAGAAATCAAGTCGTAGGAGAATAAAATGTTAGAGCTGGTATAATTACTCAATTTATCAATAAGGCAACCAAGGTCTTGGGAACCATACATCAGCCAAAATTATGCAGCCAGTTCATGACTGCACTGGAGGTGGAATTGCCCTTCCTGCTGGAAGTGCCCTTCCTGCTGTTCCCTCGGCCTGTGAGGGGTGTCTCAGTGCCCTTCCTGCTGTTCCCTCAGCCTCTGAGGGTGGAGACCATGTTTATTCTTTCCCCACTATAGTCCCACAGTGCAGTTCCAAGCCCCTTCACTCACACATTGCAAATGCTTTATAAATATTTACTGAATAAATGATAAATGAAAGGACACCCTACTTAATCTTATTTCCTCTAAGAGAGAGAAAGGCTTTGCAGACCTAGAGAAGAATGCTGGGTTTAATGTCAATAACGATTTTAATTTTACTCCTTAAATTATTCCACCCAACAACCTAAGGATGGGGTAAGTGGTTCAGATATTACCACTGACAAAATCCCACATATTCTGCTGTAACCATTCATACAAAATGCAATAATCAGCAGCTAGCAGCAATGTGGAAAGACCCAGAACAAATGGTATAAAATATTTTCATCAGATTTGATGCTAGAATTGAGGGTATGTGACATAAATTTTCAGACAACACCAAATTTACAGGGAAAAAAGCTAACATATTACAACAGAGGAATTAAAAAAATGATCTGCTCAACTTAGAATAACAGATAATTACAGAGTTAAAAATAATAAGTTCAAAGCATAAAAGGATGCATGATACTCCTACATGCATGTTTGTAACAGTGCTACCTACCTGCTAGAAAGAGAACAGTGTTTTTTAAGTGAATAGATGTGATTAAATCCTCTAACGCATTTACAGACTGTTTAAAAACACACGTATTAAGACGCCTGGCTGGCTCAGTCATTTGAGCATCCAACTCTTGATTTCAGCTCAGCTCGTGATCGTGAAGGTATGAGCTGACTGGGCACATGGTAAAGGCTTAGATAAAAGAACCCACATCATATTTCATTAGCTCATTATTGTCTTATGTGTATATGGGAGGCTTGTGGGATCAAGCTCTGTGTCGGGCTGCACGCTGAGCATGCAGCCTGCTTGAGATTCTCTCTGTGTGTCTCTCTCTCTCTTTCTCCCTCTCTCTCTCCATGACTCATGCCATCTCTCTCTAAAATAAAAAAATATATTAATAATATGCTTTAAAAAAACATGAATCGGGTGCCTGGGCGGCTCAGTCAGTTGAGCATAGGACTTTGGCTCAGGTCATGATCTCATGGCTCGTGAGTTCAAGGCCCATGTCGGGCTCTGTGCTGACAGCTCAGAGCCTGGAGCCTGTTTCAGATTTTGTATCTCCCTCTCTCTCTGCCACTCCCTTGATCACGCTCTGACTCTCTCTCTCTCAAAATAAATAAATATTTAAAAAAAGGGATTGATGATGCTTAAATGAGTGCTTATACTAGCTACTCTGACAAGAGTGCCAATCTCTCCAGCTTCTGCTGACCATTTCCACTGCAGATGATTTGGGAAATATAGCTTTGCCTCCCACATACACATATGACAATAATAACTTAATGAATTATGATGTGGGTTCTTTTCCCTAACCCTTTATCATCAATGTGCCCAGTCACAGCTCTTACCCTCATGATCAAAGACATACAGAAGTTAGTTTTATGATCTTTTATGCAAAAACAAAAATTTTTGACCTAATCATAAAATATATTCAAAATATTATTGTGACTCTATTTCAAAACCAAATGGAAACTTCAGAAATTCCAGTGAAACCATTAAACTGAGATCATCAAATAGATTTAAAAAATCATGTCATAGAAGTAGAGCTTAAATGTTACAGTTCTTTAAAGAACTTTGTGATTTTTTTTTAAATTTTAGACAGAGCATGCACAACCTGGGGAGGGAGGGGGACAGAGAGAGAGAGAGAGAGAGAGAGAATCCCAAGCAAGCTCCATGCTCAGTGCAGAGCCCAACGTGGGGCTTGATCCCATGACCCTGAGATCATGACCTGAGCTGAAATCAAGGGTCAGACATTCAAATGACTGAGCCACCCAGGTACCCCTGGACTTTGTGATTTTGAATCTATCTATTTATGAAAACCAAAGACCTGGGGCGCCTGGGTGGCTCAGTCGGTTAAGCATTGGACTTCAGCTCAGGTCACGATCTCGCGGTCCATGAGTTCGAGCCCCACGTCGGGCTCTGGGCTGATGGCTCAGAGGCTGGAGCCTGCTTCCGGTTCTGTGTCCCCCTCTCTCTCTGCCCCTCCCCCGTTCATGCTCTGTCTCTCTCTGTCTCAAAAATAAATAAACGTTAAAAAAAAATTAAAAAAAAAAAAAAAAGAAAACCAAAGACCTGAAACTTTAACTTAACATAAAATCGTGGGCATAAGTAAATATTTAGTTAAGCTCATGAAACACATTATAATGTGCCTTCATGTTCAGTTGAAGGTATCTTCAATCAGAAACTTTAAATCATGCTAAGAGGGTCTATTTTTTCTGTCTGGCCTCAGTCAGATATGACATAAGCATACTCAATCAACAACTCCCTAGTTTTAGACCTAAGATATTCGATAGCACCAATTTTAACATGCTTAGAAATCTCATTAATCACACTGAGGCTGAGAAGCTCAGTAAAATCCCTTGCATACTTGAAAAATTGAAGTAGAAGCTGAAATAATTTCAGCGGCAACCTACAAAGTAAGCATGGTAAATTAAGGTCATTTATTTAACAAGTGTTTATAGAGTGCCTACTGTGTGCCTCTATCTCCTGGAATGACAATACACATCTGAGCTAAAGGAATATTCTGTCAGCAACCTAGAATGTCAATGACAAAAGAAGAAGAGACATTGGATGAAAAATAGAATAATTAAAAAGTACAATCTTTAGCAACTGCCAGTAGCATTTAATTTAACAATTTTCATATAAAATCTCTCAATTGAATAATAACCTACATGTCAAGTAATCTATATATTACTCAAAATGTGCGGCTCTCTAAATTAAATTTCTCAGGGCTATTAGTTTTCATGAATCAAATAACAGCATGAGATATTTCACAGGCACCACCTAACTCTAGCACAAGCACGCAGAAGTCACCTTTATCCTATTGTGCATGGTTTCACTAAAATTTCATAACTCCTAAAATGAAGATTACAGAGAGTATACATTATTTACAGTAAGTTGAATAATAATGTTCTGAACGTGGTCACTAGAAATAAAAAGGAAAGGGTGTATTATTCACAAAGAAATCTGTCATTATTCAATATACTGTCTTCAAGAGAGCTTTGAAGGATATAAAATTCATGTCATACTCCACAGTAAGGCAGAGATGATGCTCCACCAAAGGGGAAAATTCATTTTTGCTTCAGTGAGAAAATTATATTGTGATATGAAATGAGTGTTAATTGTTCATGTACATTCATACCAGAAACTATGCTGCCTAATTCTGTAATTTTGATTTATTCCTATGTACATTTCTATCATTTTGTGTCTTTATTAATCTCAGGAAACCTAAAAAAAAATTCCAAAAATACAGATTATGGAAACTTCTCTTTACTTACATATGACATCAGTTAACCTACATGTTTCCTAAATTTTGGTTACTGCATCATGCAGTAAAAAATGAGCTAAAGAGTTTGAGTCTCAACCCCATAATTTTCTATGTACCTTTGAATAAATCATTTAACCCCTCCGAGCACTCAGTTTTTATGCATGTGCACAAGGAAAGTACCAGCTCCTATTTTACAATGTTATTGTGAGGATCAAGATACACAACACACCTAGCATTATTTTTTTAATGCTTTTATTTATTTATTTATTTATTTATTTATTTATTTATTTATAGCCCAATGCAGGGCTCAATCTCACTAACCACCATGAGATCATGACCTGAGCGGAAATCAAGAGTCAATCTCACTAACCACCATGAGATCATGACCTGAGCGGAAATCAAGAGTCAGAAGCTTAACCGACTAAGCCACCCAGGTGCCCCAACACAGCTAGCATTATTGAAAGGTACTACATGCCAAGCCCCATTTCATGTATCAGCTTACAAACCTCAAAACTCTATGAAGTAGGTATTACTACTATGATTATTATTATCTCAAAAAAACTTTTTTTTTGGATGACAGAAAAAAAAAGTTAGATAACTGCAGTTCGTTAGTAGCAGAGCTAGGAATCAGAACCAATGCTTTCTGGCTCCAGACCCTGCACTTTTACCGCTACACTCTGTCGGTACCCAGGAACTCTGTGCAAACCATAAAGCAATGCACACATATTGGTTATGCTGTTGTAGTTGTCACTAGTGGTCTCCACTAACACTGCCTAACCTAGGAGTATCTAGAATTTTGCCTTTCCTGGGTTTCTTACTAGGCTGTCCTGCTCTTTCACTCATCACTGCATGGACAAATCCCAAGTCCAGCCAAGATCTCTCTTAATCACTCCAGCTCAAGATAATCTCTGCTCTCTGAGCCCTGGTAGCAGTTTCCCCCCCAGCTTTACTGAGATATAATGGACATATAAAATTGTGTAACTTTAAGGTATACAACATGACTTAATATATGTATATATTAGGAAATGTTTACCACAAAAGGTTAGTTATCACATCCATCACCTCGCATAGTTAACCATTTGTATGTGTGTGGTTAGAACATTTAGAATGTACTCTCTTAGTTAACTTCCAGGTGACAATAAAATATTGTTAATGATAGACACCATGCTGTATATTAGATCCCTAGAACTACTTATCTTATAAATGAAAATCTGTACCCTTGAGCCAACATTTCCTCATTTCCCCTACTGCCCAGCCCCTGGCAACCACCGATCTACTCTTCGTGGTGGTAATTTTTACCTCTGTTATGGCTATTAACATATTGTCCTTGTTAGTGAATTTCAGACCTGTCTTGTTTCCCTCACTAGACCATATGCTCCTTGAGGGCATCATCCATCTCTGATTTCCTTTATTCATCTCTGTATTCCACAGACACCTTCATGCCTTGTGCACAAATATTTTTGAATGGTTGGATAGATGAACATTCAACATTATTTCTACAGCAATTAGCACAATTACTACTAAGAATAAAGACTGAACAATCATGATAAAAAAATCACAATTTATATTAAAAAAAAACATGCTTGGGGGCACCTGGCCGGCTCAGTTAGTTCAGCGTCCAACTCATGATTTCCACTCAGGTCATGATCTCATGGTCATGAAATTGAGCCTTGCATGGGCTCTGCACTGAGTATGGGGCCTGTTTGGGATTCTCTCTTTCTCTCTCTGCCCCTCCCCCATGTGCCTCTCTCTTTCACTCTCAAATAAATAAATAAATAAATAAATAAATAAATAAATTTTAAAAACATGATTATATAAATCTATAGTATTAAGTAGATGCAGATAGGGTGAATATTTTATTTTTCAGTATCCAAACATACTTCCAACTTGGGAGAGAAATTCCAAAATAAGTAGAAGGCAGAGCCCCACTTCTCACCACTAAAGCCAAAGGAAGGCACACATTCCTGTCATTCTAATGCATTCAGATAACTCTAAGTTCTACCTTTCCAAGAAATCCTTTTTTGTTTATCATGGTCAGCTCCAATTATTTGCAACCAAGTATACCTAACAAATATAGCCCAGACAAATGGTTTAAAAGACTTGCTTAATCATTATGTATTTTTAAAATTACCAGTGCAAATTTTTTAAATGTTATATATTTGTCTAGTAATTTGAGTAGAAAACAAATATATCTTTCAATTACATGAGAAAGTGTATGTATGTTGCAATCTATTTTTATGAGAAATATGGCCAACAGGACAAAAAGGAGTAATTCTTTCATGTTTGTTTGTTTATTTATTTATTTATTTTTATGTAGTTTTTTAATGTTTACTTTTGACAGAGAGAGAGAGAGATACACACACAGGGTGAGCAAGGGAGGGGCGGAGAGAGAGGGAGACACAGAATCTGAAGCAGGCTCCAGGCTTCGAGCTGTCAGCTCAGAGCCTGACATGGCGCTCGAACCCACGAACCACAAGATCATGACCTGAGCTGAAGTTGGATGCTCAACCAAAGGAGCCACTGAGGCACCCTAATGTTGATTTATTTTTGAGAGAGAGAGAGAGACAGACAGACAGACAGACAGAATCCGAAACAGGCTCCAGGCTCTAAGCTGTCAGCACAGAGCTTGACACAGGGCTCGAACTCATTAACTGTTAAATGGTGCCCTGAGCTGAAGTAGGACACTTATTGAGGTAGGACACTATTGAGCCACTCAGAAGCCTCCAAACGTACTGATTTTGAGTCACCATAAACAGTCCACATATTGTGTTAAAAACTAGTAATAATGCAAGTGATGCTATAATCTCTCATTTAAATTAAGTTAAATACTTACCTAGTGGAAGTACATACAAAACCTTCTTGAGGAATCTCTTAATCAGAAAATGTCCCAAGGGAAGCAACGTTGGGTCCACAACATACCCAAGATACCGATTTTGAATTGATACCTACCTATTCATCAGCACTCCAAGGACCAAATCACCAGATTAATATCTATGAGGTTAGGTCTACTAGTTCTGAAACAGAAGGCACTCTACCCAAAGGGTTCTGAGGCTTTGATTCCAACCTCATGGTCCGGCATCCCAGTACTCAGCATTTTGGACTCCTGGCTCTCTTCAAAACTCGGTACCTCCAGCACTTGGACCTACTATGCTGTATAGAAGTACCTTGAGCATCCATCTAACTTGATCCTCTCCCTACAGAAAAGGCAGTCTCCACCTTCTTAGCATAGCACCTAATATATGGATTTAAAGAACTCTGCTTTGATGACTTTAAAGAAGGAGGAAAGCAATAACCTAGCTTCAAATTGAACAGTGGTATTTTTTCACCAGATTTAGAAAATAGGCAAATGAGTTTTTGTGCTGTGCATACAGTATGCACTCATGTATGTTTTTAAAGGCTGTTTCACATAGGACCCATTTGCCAAGAGTAAGCAAAGAAATGTTTCTTCTTTATGGAGCACAACACAAGCATCCACCTGTCTAGGAAAGCTAAAACATAGTCTCTCACAGGTAAGAAAATAAACTTACCTTTTCATGTCTTCTTTTCATCTCTGGATCCACTTAAAATCTGTTGCTTTTTGTGAATGTGGTGTTTGGTACTAACACAAGTTAGAATGAACCTTTTGGCTAATTAGCTCTCCCTGTAGTTTTGTTTCACATTTCTCTCACATTTTTTTCTTTAATACATTCTTAAACCAGGGCTTGATTTTTCAATGGGATTCTATTCCCATCATATGTCCTAAGCCAGCATCTTAACTCCTCATATTGTTTCAAGCATTTACATGGTTCAACAAATAATTCTTGTTAAACATCCTCTATTGTTTGGATTTTTCAATTTGAATATCTTTGTATGAGTTAAATAGTTTTTCATTATTTCTTAATAACTTTCACTGTTTGCTCTTTAAATTTCATTTCAATCCCTAGAATCTCTTTTCAACTTACTAAAATTCATGTTCCATTCCATTATCATGGCTGTGGCTAGATTTACTAACTTATATAAATACATGAACTTCCTTAAAGATTCTCTGCAATCAAATAAGACTCTAAATTATCTGTCAAATCATTTTCTAGTTTCTGCTTATTGTAAATAATTAACTAGAATCATTTTTGCCTCGATCTTTAAATACCTCTCTAATCCAACTTTTCTTTACTGTTCAACAAGCTGCCTTAGCTCTCACTGTGCTGGCAACCCCTTCCAACCCATTATCTCTGTCATAATTTGACCTCAACATATCTTTAAAAACATTTCTTCCACAGCTCATCCTAAGGAAACCTGTACTTCAAACTGGTCTCTCACTGTTCCCCAAATATGCCATCCTCTCTCCATCTCTATAGCTTGGCACTCACCCTCCTCATCTTCTCCAATGTTTTTCCCAGCCTCTTCAGAAAAACCAACCTGTTACCTTCCCTTCCAAGCTGTTGGACGGAGCTGTGGATATTTTACTTTTATTCCCCAACGTCCTCCAACTCCATCTTTCTGTTTTCCTGCTATTCTCTTCTATGGAATGCATAGAAGGCTATTCTCTTCTGTGGAATGCATTCCAAAGATGACTTCTTGTTCCAGACCATGAACAAGCCTCTTACTCTTCTTCTTTGATGATTTACACACTGCTCTAAGTCCAAACTTTCCATTATTCTCCCTTTATTCTGGCCTTTATCATGGTTTGGTTCATACTGCCTTTGAGAGTGAATCATTCT
Source organism: Prionailurus bengalensis (assembly GCF_016509475.1). Taxonomy (NCBI): domain Eukaryota; kingdom Metazoa; phylum Chordata; class Mammalia; order Carnivora; family Felidae; genus Prionailurus; species Prionailurus bengalensis. The sequence continues at coordinate 146,381,633 of NC_057343.1, read as the reverse complement.
TTGGCTATTCCTTTCTCCCTGTTTCTCAATAAGCATCCTTTAGGCGTATAACAAGTAGACAAATCTTCCACATGAAATATCTGGGTTACATTTTTAATTCTATACACTTACTCCCTGGGCCAATAATAGAATGGATCTCCAGAAAGAACAGACATTCAGTTGCTGAATGGAAGAAATGTTTCCTTCCCTATTCAAAAGCAGCCCTACTGACTAATTAAAGAAATATGTCAAAACAGTTCCCAAGAAGAACCCATATGTCAGCCAAAGAATTAAATATTTTGAAAATGAGAAGAACCACTTGGTCTATTTTTCAATAGAGATTGAGAACAAAGGAAAAGAAGAAAGACAGAGCAGGAATAAATCAGATTTCAAGCTGAAATAAATATAGAAATCTCTAGTTGTAATGAAAAGAAAAACTATGTAAGCTTAGGACTCTGGTGAAGCCCTAAGACATTATGTACATGCCTAAGGTTTTCACTACATTTCTAACACTTGCCATAAGCTTTTGACCAAAACCAAGCCCTCCAAAAGGAAAAATGGGACACAAAAAGGTCCTGAAATGATGGGCAATACACAAAGCCTTCTGCATGATACAAATACTTCTCTACCACAACGTGCTTCAAAAATAGTGGTGGCGGGGGGAGGGGAGCGCCTGGGTGGCTCAGTCGGTTAAGCATCTGACATCATGGCTCAGGTCATGATCTCATGGTTTGTGAGTTTGAGCCCCACGTCGGGCTCTGTGCTGACAGCTGGGAGCCTGGAGCGTGTTTCAGATTCTGTGTCTCCTTCTCTCTCTGCCCCTCCCCAACGTGTGCTCTGTCTCTCTATGTCTCTCAAAAAATAAATAAACATTAAAAAAAATAGTGGTTGGGGGGGCTGTTAGTGAGCACTTGAAAATGTCAGTGTTTTTCTAAGAATGGACTTCATAAACTGCCAAGCACTATTTGAATGTAGAGTATTTATTATTACTACACAGAAGGGCAGTTACCTCTCACCCACTGGTGGGTAACAAATGTATTAAGTGTGTTCCACTGCCCCCTCCAAACTTAAAATTGGAAAAGGAGTTAGAAAAAGAAGAATACTGGGAAGGACTTAGTTCTTCTCTTAAACCCATGTTACCCCTTAGGGAATTGGGATCCTAAATGCCCAAGTAGTAGGAATGAGAGGTGCTCACTCAGCAGCAGAATGTGTCATAATTTGGCTGTCTGCCTTCAAGGAGCAAATAAAAAATATGTGTTTAAAGAAGCAGGGCAGCTGCCCAGCGAGTTTGGATGCCCACCCCTTGAGTACTCAGGACTCTTTTTTCCTTAGTCAACCACTCATGCAGTCTCTGAGACGCATCAGACTAAAGAGTAATGATATGTAGTTGTTTTGGGTCCTGAAGTTCCTGGAGACAACAGCATCACTCTCTTCTTTATAACCCTCCAGAGCAGTTCAAATAAGACCCCATCACAAGGTTTCCATCTTTGGGTTGTATGCAGAAATGGTTAGAAATTCTTCATCATTGGTTCATTCAATAATACTTACTGATACTGTATCACAGTTGATACTGTGGGTATCAAAATGAGTAAGAGAAATAACAAATGTCATATATGTATTACACACATGCACACACACACACACACACACACACACACACCACTGCTATGAATAAAGCTTATCACTTTGTAGGTTGTAGATACTCACTATCAATTTCCTTCCTCCCTCTTTTACCTTACAGCTCCACCTTCTAACTTATTATTTTACAGGGGACAAGCAAACAAATAGTTCTATTACAGTGAAACCTGTGATATTATATATGATATGATGTGAAATGATATGACAATAAGTGACCAGAGCAAGTGCCATGTTAGCTGAGTCCTAGGCAATAGTTGGCATGGTGGTCATTGGCCAGTACAGAGGAATAAGAAGTATTCCCATTCACAATTCAATGTGTCTGCATTTCAAGAAACACAATAAATATTTCTTCTGGAATCTAAACCATAAAAGAAAAGGTCCTATCAATTTAAATGGGAACTATTACTACTAACTGCTTTACCTAAAAAACAAAACAAAACAAAACAAAAACCAAAAAGAAATATCAGAAGAAAATTCAGATCAGAGCAGAGAAACTAATTTTTACTAACAATCAAATGGAAAAGAAATTCTAAATATCTGTGAAAAACAAGGCTAAGTGAACTATTTCTGAAGCAACAAAAAGACCCCTGAGCAAGAAATTTTATAATCATCCTCTTTCTAGGTCGGAACTCTCTCAGAATGAGACAAAGAAAAATCTGGACCTGGAATATGAGGAATACGTTAGGAATCCATTCACCACACTAACAGACATTTGTTTAACAAACAGATGGAGGGCCAGAGTAATCAGATGTAACAGGAAATGGGAATGGAATAAGGGGAATACATGAAAAATTATGACTCTAGAATAAAGGGTGAAACATTTTTAGAATGTCCATTAGGTTACGTTAGCAGAAAAGAGAAAAGAAATTCCTAGAATATGATAAAGGAAAGAACCATTTTTCATGTTTCTCTACAGGAAAAAACCCAGTATGCTTTGAAAAACTAAATTTGATATTTTAATGTACCTGAATAAACACTAAATAAATTCTGGAATTTAAAAATTCCTAGGGCTCATTCCACACAACACAGAACAGGGAGGAAGGAACAAGGAATCCTGCTGTATGAAACAAATGACTTGTTTTGGCTTTCTTTCATTAAGCATAAATAAAGGGTGTCTTAAAAGTATATAGGTAGGATCCAAGAGAGTTAGTGGGGTTTTTGTTTGTTTGTTTGTTCGTTTTTGAAGAAAAAGCAAACCATCATAAAGAAAAGATCTTGGGAAGTACACAAATTTCATTAAAATATAATCGCACTTGCAGGAACAATTACTGTGCTGTACTGTAAGGGGAGCTGTTGGCACATAAGAGCAAAGTGCACATATGAGCTCATCCACCGGCCTCGGCAAGACCCACTTCCAGCTAGAAGCAGTCATGTTTCAACACCTCCGATTCCCTAATGCTGACAAGCTAAACAACTTGTTTTGTCTCTGGGAGCTCTTCTCTGGTGATTAACTGCTTATGGTGAATACTAATTATATGAAAGTACAGTATTGAAGAAGTGGTGTCCTATTTCCTCTACCTGCAGCCTTGATATGTCTTTGAATCTAGAAAAGTACTGGGTAGAGACACTGCAAACCAAAAACAAGAAAAATATTTCCCTCCCCCGTGGTAAATGAATGTATCCCCTTCTACTTTTTAGTATAACAGAGTTCACTGACAAGAACCCTCCTTTAATGTTTGGACTCCAAACCAAATAGAATTACAACATAATAAAGTGGATGTTTTCAAGGCCTTTAATAATCATATGGATAAACCTGCAGCAAGAGTTCACAAATTAGTAACTATCAGTGTCCTCAATTCCCCATGTCCCATGTTGAAAATTTACCCCAAATTGTCAGTTCTTAGGAAGTGCACCTCAGATTAAAATCTTCTCACCAGGGAGTCTATGAGAATTTGTTCTTGTGTTTTAAATCCTAAGTGCTTGTTAAACCGCCAACACTGCAAAATTAGAGACCATTAAACAATATAAGGCAGCAAGTGATTAAATCTACCAAATACACATTCAAAGCAGCTTAAGCTACTTTTTAATTAAAAATAAAATATCACTGGCTAAATTCAGATGTCTTAGCTATCCAGAAAAAGTTAGAAGGCTGTTCAAAATGCAAAATGCTGCAGATAGGCCATATAGAAAAGGAGAAATAGGGGAAAGGGTAGGCTGGGGAGGCAGAGCCTTGCAATGCAGATCCGGTTTAGGCAGAGGACAAGAAGGGGGAGTCCTCATGGCACTATGGGGGGAGGACTTCATGCGGCTGCTGATTAAATAAGCTTTATCAGCCAAGTCCTCAGAGAAGACAGGGTGTTTCACCTTCTTTGGCAAGGAGAACGAGTTGAGTAACAGCATCTCAGAAAACTTAGGCACTGGAGATGTATAGATGGTCTAAGGAAATGTTAGTGCTATTTTTAAACATAGCTTGAACTAACTGATAAACAGTTCCTGAAATAATTATTAGCAATTGGGAAAGGAGGCGTGGGGGCTTTTGAGTTAATGGAATCGCTTACATTGAAAGAAATTTTTACTGTAAAGTTAGAAGTATATAAACATTGTAGCTTTAAGTTGTTCCTACTTGTTTAAAGAAAAGAAAAAGGGCCAGGGGGGCTTAGTCAACGTTGGGCAAGAGGCCAAGAATCTGAAGATCAGACTTAAGGCTGGGATGATATCATTCACTCTGAAGTCTTGATACTCTTTCTAAAGCATGAGAAAATTTACTGGTAAAACCTTACCTCACCCACACTTTTCTTATTTTTAACTCTATTTTTTTTTTCCTCTCAGGAATAATTTTCTAAATCTGCTTTCTGCCTTACATGTAAATGTTATGAATTTACATTTAGCTTCCGACATGGTCTTACCTAAAAAGCTTGCCCTAAAGTAAAGCACAGGCACTTGGTAGCTACAGGAGTATAAAACATGATATTCATATTTAATCACTTGGCTTCCCGTTGTGGTCTCAGTCACTTCAGAATCATCCAGGGGTAGTTCTAAAGCCTCCTGAAAAAGAGAGAGAGAGAGAGAGAGAGAGAGAGAGAGAGAGAGAGAGAAAATGTGTTTGTCATTTAAAGAAAAAAAAAGTACATTAACACAGAAAGGGAAAAGAGGAGGTTTTCTTCTGGCAAAATAACAGTTAAACAAATATAGGACTATGAGGTAAGGAAAAGGGAGTTTCCAACATTAATGTTTAACATTTGAGTCGTGGGTAAATAGTAAAACCAGAAAACATTAGCATTAAGTAATTCCAGATTGTTTTTGAGAGACAAAGCAGCTCTGGGTAAAGAAACAAGAAGGGGGGAAAAAAGGCAAAAAGATCTATTGCGACAGCAACTCTGAAAAATCTTTACTGTACAATTTTAGCAACAAGATGATGGCTATACAAGCTACCTTCTTCCCTACCTGTGAAAGCTAAAAACATTCTAACAATTGAACAAGAGGCTGTGAAATGTCCCTAAAGATTCTATTGTACTTGCCAAAAAATGATTCATTGTGTGCTGAACAATTCCCAGTTCCATTTTGAATAAGAAAGTTATTTTGCAAGAGGTTGAGTTTGTTAGGTACATTTCAAAACCTGAGATGAGTCTGTTTTCTTTATTATTGTGCTATCGGTGGTATATTTCTACAATAAATCTTGATATTTATAACAGAATAGATGGCAAATATTAATGTCAACTTAAATACAGTTTTTGTAAGCATAGATGGCTCTAGCCAGCTCACTTCTCACTAATCATTCCTTACTGGTGGATTTTTTATTATTTGTGAGTGTTTCTGAGGAATTTATCTTAATGTTTGGAAGCAATTAATTGGACATGTTGAGTCAGAATCTGGTTCCATCCACACTCACTTATTTATTTGGACTGAAGAATTTCCTTTGAAATTAAATTAGTAAAAGGAAAGAAGCAGGTTGGTTTGGCTCATTTCTACCTCTCATTAAAACAGTAACAACAATGAACAATTGGAAAGAGTTACAGGAAAGATTTCAAACTTTATCAATAAGAAATAAGGTTTCCTGTGGAGATAAGTAAAGCCACAGACTGCTCTCCAGATCCGTATCTGCTTTACTAATTCCCCACTCACAGTCAATGCATTGGGGGAGATATTACACTGGATAAATCACAACCTAAGATACGTACAAAATAGTTTTCACTATACTCCAGTAAACACTATCAATTAAACACAATGAATTAAATAACCAGAGACAAATCACTGAAATATATATTCCAGATACAGAAAGTTAATCCAGTAGCAAGAAAGAGGTTTTTCTGTTTGTTTATTTGAACTGTCATTAGGCAATGTTACCTGTACCTCCTTTTAAAGCAATTCTTCAAACCAAATTCTTTCTTTTGGTCAAAGATTAGGTTGGTCAGCATTTATTTATAATTTCTTTTCTTTTTTAACATTATAAAGCATCATGTCTTTGTGACAAAAAACATAATTGCAAACACTGCACAAGTACATAAAAAGAAGGGAAATCTCCGTTACCCTAGCACTTCTATACCCCAGGTATGTAATAATTTTTAGCAGATTAGTGTATACTTTTAGAATTTTTTCGCCTACAAACACATTCACACACATACACCCACTCACCCACCCCTGATTTAATCACAACACATACACATATTCATTGATTAAATCATGGGCATCCTAGCATGTCCGCCATGTCAGTACTATAGATTTTGCTCTTTCTTTTGATGGCTTCACTGTATTCCAATACATGACTGTGCCATAGTTTGTTCAGTCATTTGTTTTAGTATGTCCATATTGCTAGATATTTTAGGCTGATTATAATTTTCTGCTACTACAACTAATAATTCAATACATATCTTAGCACATATATCCTTTTATACCTCTTTTTTCTGTGGTACAGATTCCGAAAGGGGGCATTATTTTAAGAAAGGGTATGTGCATTTTAAATTTCAATACATACTGCTAATCTATCCCCAGAAAAAAAGGCTGTATCAATTTATATTCCCAGCAAGAATGTAGGAGAATGTCTTTTCCATATCCCATAAGTACTTGAACATTATTTGTTATTAATTTTGCCTATGTGATGAATTTTTATTTTTTTTATTTTGTGAGAGAGAGAGAACAAGTGAAAGCAAGCAGAGAGAATCTAAAGCAGGCTCTCCACACTCAGTGCAGAGCCTGACGTGGGGCTCGATCTCACAAACCATGAGATCATGACCTGAGCCGAAATCAAGAGTCAGACATTCCACTGACTTAGCCACCCAGGGGCCCCGATGAATTTTTAAACATCATTTTTTGGTTGTAAATTCTAGATTCTTGATTACTAGTGAAAGTGAACATCTATTCATATGGTTATTGGCCATTTGCATTCTTCTTTGATTGCCCTGCTCTTATCCTTTTGCCTATTTTTCTGATATCTGGTTTGCATCTTTCTTATAAAATTATACTCTTTGTATATTAGAAATAACATTATTGGATATAGATATATCTCTCTGCATCATAGAAAAAACAAAGGTGTGCAAGGATATGTGCGATATGTAGAAGTACGTATATAAATATGTACATATAACATTTCATTCAGCTTTCTTTTTAACCATGTTTCTTATATATTTTATCCTGAAGATTTTTTTTTTACTTTTATGTAGTAGAATCTGTACATTTTCTCTTTGCAGCTTCTGAGTTATCTGTCTTCATTAAAAGGCCTCCTACTTAGGCAAACCATAAGAGCCTCTTAAATACAGAGAACAAATTGAGGGTTGATAAGGGTGGGGAGGGAGGTGGGTTAAACAGGTGATGGGCATTAAGGAGGGCACTCTTTAGGATGAGCACTGGGTATCATATGTAAGAGATGAATCACTGGGTTCTACTCCTAAAACCAAGGCTACACTGTATGTTAACTAACTTGACAATTAAAAAAGAAAGACCTCCTACTTCACCCCCACCTCACTCTCAAAAATTATAAAAATGTTAAATTTTATTCTGCATACAAATACATGTTTTTAAATTTCATTTAGATCATTAATCCATCTGAATTGTGTTTTCGTGTATGGTGTGAGGTAAGGATTTTTTCCAGATGATTTCTAATAGTGCGTTCTTTCCCCCATTGTTTTTTGTTTTTAATTGTTTTTTTCAACGTTTTTTATTTATTTTTGGGACAGAGCGAGACAGAGCATGAACGGGGGAGGGGCAGAGAGAGAGGGAGACACAGAATCGGAAACAGGCTCCAGGCTCTGAGCCATCAGCCCAGAGCCTGACGCGGGGCTCGAACTCACGGACTGCGAGATCGTGACCTGGCTGAAGTTGGACGCTTAACCGACTGCGCCACCCAGGCGCCCCTCCCCCATTGTTTTTTAATGCTACCTTTACTATAAATTAAATGTGTGTGTGTGTGTGTGTGTGTGTGTATTCCCTATTCTTCTGTATTGAACTATTTCTCGTCTTAGACCATCATTGTCCAATTCTTAAACAAATACTGAATTGGGTTACTAATTTCTACATAAAACTTCAGATACAGACTGTCTGAGACTCAGTCCTGCTAGGGAGGATGAAATTCCTAGAAAGAAGTTTCCTTCACCTAAATTCAAATTCAACACTCAGGTATGTGCTGGGGCTGATGCCAGATACATCCCAGTAGTAATCAATTGGGCATAAATCCAGTTTCTCTGGAACAGTTAGGAGACCCAAGGAATAAGAGAGAGGGGACAGAACACACTTTCTGAAGAGCCATGAGAATTCTCACTGTAACCACTATTCTCATCAGCAGGATACCTCTGTGGGGATTGAAAGCTTGAGCACTCTCCTCATTGGGAGTGCTGCTATGTCTCCCAGTGCTGCTCTAGCTGCTCTGGGCAGCTAGCTATGGGCAAAGACATTTTTGCATCCTTAACTCATATTAAATGAATTTCAATCCTTGACCTGTGTCTGCTAGGATCCTTACATCATTCACAGTCACTGTTATGATGCCCAGGCAAGTGTCATGCAATGTGGAAATCTCAGACTTCTACATCTTTTCTGCTTTCCCTTCCAAAAGTACCAAATGGTTGTAGACTACGGTTCTTGCCTTATTCATCTTTGTATTCCCAGAGACTCTAACACTGAGTTGAGAACCACAGTAACCAGTACTTTCTAATTCAGTAGCAAATCTGTTTCTTCCCATCTAAGTATTCTACAACACACTTCATAGATAATTCACCAGCAACACTATCCCCACAACAAAGTCTGAAAAGAAGTAAATGGAGGAGTAAAAATGCAAAAGATCACCAAAAAAGTAATAAACAAATGGCAAATAAAGATGTTTAACATCATTAGCCATCAGGGAAATGCAAATTAAAACTACAATGAGATATCACTGTGTATCTATCAGAATGCCTAAAATAACAAATAGTGACACCTTCTAATGATGGTGGAGATGCAGAGAAACTAGATCTTTCATACACTGCTGCTTAGAGCATAAAATCATATGGCAATTTCTTATGAAACTAAACATATAACTACCATACGACCCACCAATGTACTCATGAGCATTTATCTCAGAGCAATAAAAAAACTGTACACAAATGTTCATAGCAGTTTTACTCACAACAGCCCAAAACTTGAAATATTTCAAAGGTCTTTCAATAGGTCATGGTTAAGCAAACTGTGATACATCACACTACTCAGCAATTAAAAGAGCAAACTATTTTGTTTTTGCTTTCACTTTTTTTAAGTTTTTAAATTTTAATTCCAGTATAGTTAACATACGGTATTATATCAGTTTCGTGTGTACAAAATAGTGATTCAACAATTCTATACATTACTCACTGCTCTACATAATAAATGTATTCTTTAATCCCATCACCTATTTCCCCCACCTCCCTCCTGGTAACCATCAGTTTGTTCTCTACAGTTAAAAGTCTATTTCTTGGTTTGCCTCTCTTTCTCTTTTTTTCCCCCCACTTTGCTCATTTGTTTTGTTTCTTAAATTCCATATATGAATGAAACCATATGGTATTTGTCTTTCTCAAACAGGCTTATTTCACTTAGCATAGAAGTCTCTAGCTCTATCCATGTTGTTGCAAATGGCAAGATTTCATTCTTATGCAATCCCTATCAAACTACCAACAGCATTCTTCACAGAGCTAGAACAAACAATCCTAAAAATTTTATGCTATTACAAAAGACCCCAGAAAGCCAAGGCAACATTGAAAAAGAAAAGTAAAGATGGAGGCATCACAATTCTGGACTTCAAGTTATATTACAAAGCTGTAGGTTCAAAACAGTATGGCACCAGACAAAAATAGTAACACAGATCAAGAGAACAAAAACCCAGAAACAAATACACAACTACATGACCAGTTAATCTTCAACAAAGCAGGAAATAATATCTAATGGAAAAAAGACAGTCTCTTCAACAAATGGTGCTGGGAAACCAGGACAGTCACATGCAAAATAATGAAATTGGACCACTTTCTGACATCACACACAAAAATAAACTCAAAATGGATTAAAGACCTAAATGTGAGACATGAAACCATAAAAATCCTAGAAGAAAATAGAGGTAGTAACCTTTTTGACATCAGCTATAGCAATCTTCTTCTAGGTATGTCTCCTGAGGTAAGGGTAACAAAAGTAAAAATAAACTAATGGAAGTACATCAAAATAAAAAGCTTCTGCAAAGTGATGGAAACAATCAGCAAAACCAAAAGGTAACCTACTGAATGGGAGAAGATATTTGCAAATGTTATATCTCGTAAGGGGTTAGTATCCAAAATACATAAAATACTTATAAAATTCAACACCCAAAAACAATCTAATTAATAAATGGGCAAAAGACATGAGTAGATGTTTTTTCAAAGAAGACATACAGATGGCAGACACATGAAAAGATGCTCAACATTACTCACCATCATGGAAACACAAATCAAAATTACAATGAGATATCACCTCATACTTGTCAGAATGGCTAAAATCAACAACACAAGAAACAGCAGGTGTTAAGGAGGAGGTGGAGAAAGGATCCCTTTTATTTCTCTTTGTTATGTAATTGCTGTGGCTAATATTTCCAATACTATGTTGAATAAAAGTGGAGAGAGTAGACATCCTTGCCTTGTTCCTGACCTTAGGGGAAAAGCTCTCAGGTGTTCCCCACTGAGCATGATGTTAGCTATGGGTTTTTCATATAAGGCCTTTATTATATTGAGGTATGTTCTCTCTAGACGTATTTTCTTAAGGGTTTCTATCACGAATGGATGTTGTACTTTGTCAAGTGCTTTTTCTGCATCTATTGAAATAATCATATAGTTTTCATCCTTTCTCTTATTGATGTGATGTATCATGTTGATTGATGTGCAAATACTGAACCACTCTTGCATCCTGGGGATAAATCCCACCCACTTGATCATGGTGAATGATTTTTCTATATATTGTTGGATCTGCTTTGTTAGTATTTTGTTGAGGATTTTTCCATCTGTGTTCATCACAGATATTGGCCTGTAGTTCTTTTTTTTTTTTTTTTTTTGTGGTGTCTTTATCCAACTTTGGTATCAAGGTAATACTGGCCTCATAAAATTCCTCTTCTGTTTTTTATAACAGTTTGGAAGAATAGGTATTAAATCTTTTTAAATGTTTGATAGGATTCACTTGTGAAGCCATCTGGCTCTGGACTTTTGTTTGTTGGGAGTTTTTTGATTACTGACTCAATTTCATTGCTGGTAATTGGTCTGTTCAAGTTTTCTATTTCTTCCTGCTTCTGCTTTGGTAGGCTATACGTATCTTAGAATTTATCCATTTCTTCTAGGCTGTCCAATTTGTTGGCATAAAATTTTTCATAATATTCTTTTGCAATTGTTTGTGTTTCTGTGGTATTGGTGGTTACTTCTTCAAAAGAGCAAACTCTTGATACACACAACTACCTGGGTGACTCTCCCTGGAATCATGCAAGTGATAAAGTCAATCCAGAAAGGTTACAGACTATTTAATTCCATTTATAGAACATTTTTGAAATGATAAAATTTTAGAAATGAACAAAGAACAGATTAGTGTTGGGGGGTGGGCAGAAGGAGGTGAGCTATTGTTACAAAAGGGCAACATGAGGAATCCTTATGGTGTTGGAAGGGTTCTATATCTTGACTCTGGTAGTGGATACATGAACCTACATATGATAAAATGTATAGGACCAAAAATATACACACACAAACACAAAAAAACAAGTAAAACTAGGAATTTCAAATAAGATTAATGGATTGTATCAATGCCAATATCCTGGTTGAGATATTATATAATAGATTCACAAGATATCACAAGATTACCCACAGGAAAGTGGGTATAATGTACACGGGATCATTCTGATTATTTCTGCATGTGTATCTACAATTAACTAAAATGTTTCTATTAAGAAATGAAAAGATAGTGAGGCAATTTGAGTCTTGCTAAAAATAACCCAAAATTTCTAAGACCTCAGGTGCTAACAATACAGATGGCAGCGGGATCAGGTTAATAAAAACAGGCTAATGTCTGGGATTTGCTTTACAATAACACAGGAAAGGGGTCAGTGGACAAAGGTATGAAAAGGGTATCACTGGCCATAAGGTGGTAACCACTGAGGTTGCTTATTGAGTTCATTGGTATTTATTAGTATATCATTCTGTCTACTTTTGTTAATATTTTAAATTCTCCAAAATAAAAAACAAAATAACAAAGGTTTTTGATACCATGTCGCAATATAATGAATCACAGAACTCTAACAGTGAAAGAAACAAGAATCATTTCATATAGCCTAACACTCATCTTGCAGATGGAAACAACAAATCCCAGAAACGTTGGTAGTTTACCCAATGTCACCCCCAGTTAGAGGCACAGTTAGTTATAACCTATGTGGAAACACTGAAACCACTGCTCTTTGTACTGTAGTACGCCATTTCTTAACTATTAGCATACTTAAATTGGACTGATGTTCTGGGGAACATCAGATTAATATTAACATTTGAGTAAATTTGTTAAAATTTTATTACTTTCTTTTATTATGTTTTTAAAAAGGGATTTGGGTGTATTTAATTTGATTTAAGAGTTACTAGAAAAAGAAGTCACATGCACTTTTATTTTCTTCAAAATGTTGCTATGTCATTATATTAGAAGATACCTGTGTTTAGAAAATTACATTCATTCAAGGAGCAAAAAGATTAAGTGGTTCACGTTAATTATAGAAACCTTGATTTTATTGAATTCAATTAACAGTAAGTTTACAGTGATCTCTCATTTAGAAAATCTGATATGAATTAAGCTTTACAACTAAATCCCATTAAAGAGGGATCATGGTGAAGACACTTCATAGATATTTTATTGAAAGCAAACCCAAATAGTGTGTTGGGCTTAAGAAATGAGATCCATATCTCTATTTAGCCTACAGGAAAAAGTAATTGAAGGAAGAAAAACTTTTCTTCTATCACTAAAAATATCTATTACTATTACTGAGCAAACCTAAGTAACGAGCTTTATTCATAATGTCCCCTTGAGGAAAAGAGAGTCTATTTGTTTATCTTCTACCAGTCAAGTTTTTTATTCAAACCTAACATTAACAAGCCAGAATCACAGCCAAGAAGCCAAAGAGTGACAAGGGGGCAGTGCTGGTTCAGAGGCAGTCTGTAGCTGTATCCATCAGTGGACACATAAGCCATCTACAATGGAAAAATGGGCTATGTAACAAACTTCATTTAGTTTCCTTCCTTCTTCCTTCCTTCCCTCCTTCCCTCCCTCCCTCCCTCCCTCCCTCCTTCTTTCCCTCCTTCCTTCCTACCTTCCTTCCTTTCGGAGAAAGCACACATGCAAGCTAGCAGGGGAGAGGGGCAGAGGGAGAGGGAGAGAGAGCATCTTAAGCGGGTTCCACATGGAGCCGTGAGGCAGGGCTCCATCTCACAACCACAAGATCATGACCTGAGTCAAAATCAATAGTCGGACTCATAACTGACTGAACAACCCAGGCACCCCTCATTTGATTTTCTTGAGCCAACGGCTTTTAATGTCATCAGAAGTGATAAAAGCTGATGAAAGCTTTTTAACAAACCACTGAAAAGTCAATTCCTTAAAAAAGAAAGAATTTCAACTATTAAAACATTTAAAGTGAATTATAAAAATAATCTAGGTGGAACTCTAAGTAAAAGCAGGCCTTTTTTCCATTTCACTTGTTTTAGATTGGGGTGATCTTTTCACTATCTTCACTCCTAGAATGACTTTTTTCATGATCTCTGTGGCTTTTGAGTGACTCACAACAACCCTTCCAAGTGATGGCCTTTTTTTCAACAATTGTAAATGTAGTAAGTGGTGTGCAAGAGAGGGTTAAACACAAGGCAGACATCTGTCTTATAGTACTCAGGGTGAACAACAAAGGGTGGTCACCAAGATGATCCCAAGAATAGCATCTCAGTGATGCTCCCCCTGTTTCTAGGTATATTATCACTACTACTCCTGATTTTTTTTTGAGGGAAAAAAAATACATGACTCTTTGCTCTTCCAGCTTCCACATAGGGGAGAGAATTAGCATCAGCATGGCCAATGTGGGTTCCTACTGAGATAAAGAATCTGTCTCCTGTGTGGGATGAAATCCTGCTCTGCAGCCTGGCAAGCTAAAGGGCAAGGCAGGAGGGAGGGGACCCAGAAACCCACCAAAGCACATCTGGCAGCTTTTTGCATGCTTACAGTTGTCTCCATAGTGCTTCTTAGGCCCTATTTCCTTTAGGACTGTGCAGGAGATAGCAAGGCAGCTTGAGCCTGAAGCTGGACAGCTAGCAAATCGGATGAGTTCAAGGCTGTCTCTTAGACTCCATGCCAGAGAACACAGCTCCCCTGGGGGGAGGGAAGGGTAATAGTGTTTAATAGCACCTATCATATGCCAATGACAATTAGCCCTTACATCAGAACAATATATAAATAACATTGTTTTCTGAGGAAAAAAAAATCAGAAGGGCTTACAAGGACTTCTCTAAAGAAAGGATGGTTCTTCTCATCTACGTTTTAGGATTGCTGAGCAGCTACAAGCAAGAAGAGTTAGCAGGATAAGGGATTTTAAAATCAGAAACCCCTAATGGCAATCATGACTAAACGGAGAAAGGGAAAGACTTTCAACAGTATTCTGAGCTTTGAATCAGTCTAACATGTTCAGAGTTTCCCCTTTGCATGTTACATAAGAAAGACCAGCATAAGAGGCACCTGGGTGGCTCAGACAGTTGGTTAAGCGTCCGACTTCAGCTCAGGTCATCTCTCACAGTTTTTGAGTTGGAGCCCTGCATCGGTCTCTGTGCTGAACGCTCAGAGCCTGGAGCCTGCTTCGGATTCTGTGTCTCCCTTTCTCTCTGTCCCTCGCCCGTTCTCTCTCTCTTTTTCTCTCTCTCAAAAGTAAATAAACATGACCAGCATCAGGTTTTCTGCTTCACTCTTCAAGGACCATCAGATCTGGGGCGTAGGGGATGTTATTAAACATTTGTGTTCTCAGGCGCCATCCCCACACTGTACCTTTGAACTCAGCACTTCTGGGATGGTACTTAATAATCTACCTTGTTTACCACATTCCAGGTGATGCTAATGCAAGTGGTCAGCAAACCACCCCAGTGGTTGCCTCACATATACATGAAGTGCCTACTTTGGGATTCTTTACTTTTAGAGTCTATGGGATTACAGTGCCAAGAAAGCCCAATCACCAAGACTCAAAACTGCAATAAACCGGGGTGCCTGGGTGGCTTGGTCGGTTAAGCGTCTGACTTCGGCTCAGGTCATGATCTCACGGTCCGTGAGTTTGAGCCCCGCGTCGGGCTCTGTGCTGACAGCTCAGAGCCTGGAGCCTGTTTCAGATTCTGTGTCTCCCTCTCTCTCTGCCCCTCCCCCGTTCATGCTCTGTCTCTCTCTGTCTCAAAAATAAATAAACGTTAAAAAAAAATTAAAAAAAAAACTGCAATAAACCAGCTTGCCTTCACTGGCTGCTCATCTATGTCTTAGGGAATATCACTAGCTCATTGGTCTCCTTTCAGTGGGATCCTATGCACCTCTGTTAAACTAAGACATCAGTTCGTCACCCCCACTCAAGGTACAGAGTCTCTGGCCTTTTCCTTTATCTCCTCCTATCCAAAAAAAAAAAATCCTTCAGTTTTTCCTTTTTCTTTGAATTAATTCTTGCTAAAAATATCAATGGCCATTAATGGCTTAGTATGGTACTCTTTTATTAATTATTACATTCAGTTGCAGATCTGTGGCTGATAGCCTTAATCACAAGGAATCTTTACTAGTGGAATTTGGGGTGCCAAAAGGAAGTAAGTTTTGCACCATACATGTAACCACCAATGTGTAAGATGTGCCTTAAAAGCCACTCTATGTTTTAAATCTAGAGTCAGAAAATTCTTCCCTGTGCTACAGGGTAAATCAGTTTCAACTAGATTTACCCTTGCAGAGAATTAAGAAATAAGAATCATCTTTTATATAATATACTCTCAAAACTATGAACCAATGTATTGTCTTCAGAATTCTCTTTCCCATATTAAACAATCCTAGTTCTTTTCCTTTTTTTTTTATATCCCTGATTCCAGAGGTCTGCAAAAGCTTTCTTAAAGAGTCACAGACCAAATATTTTAGGTTTTGTGGGCCATAGGTCTCTGCCATTGTAGCGTAAAAGCAGCCATTAGCAGCATGTAAACAAAAGGACTGCAGTGAAAACTTTATTTACAAAAACAAGGTATGGCCCATAGACCTTAGTTTGCCTACCCCTATGAGTCCCATCTTAAGGCCTTCTTTAACTTCATTTTATTATACTTTTATAAGTAGTAAGCAGAACCTTATTAAAGGAGGTAGATCTCCATTTGGTGAACTTCCTCCCCCCCTTTTCTACCTTCTTTTCCTATCTTAGGATGTTACATTAGATGTCCTGTGGGGATAAATTCTGAGCCTTAAAAGAATGATGATAATTGAATCCAATAGGCTGAAGTTTGGCTGAAGCCATTTTCTAAAGCAGAGATAGCACTACTCTAATTTAAAGAAGTGAGATTTTTAAATGTCTTGATGAATAAACTGCAAATTCCTTCAGCATATGAATGAACTTCTATACTCAAATCCAGAAATGGGTAAATTTCACTGCCAAAGGGTGAAAATGATAAGGTCTTGATAAAGAGTCCCAAAGGCAATCATTGTAGTAATTTCAGAGGGCTGTGCAGGCTCTCTCACCGTGTGCACAAGAAACAGCACATGTAGGAACAAGCAAAGATCTAGTCTGCAGGACCTCCCAGTAAGCCAACAGCTCATTCCACTTCTTCAAGACCGTGTCTGGGTTATGTGGATGTGAATACGGCTCTATTTGTTTGCTTGTTATTTTTTGTTTTGGTTTTTGTTTTTGTTTAACCAGGACAATCCTTAAAAAGTTCTACAGGTACCTGCACCATGTGCCAAGTCCTGTGATTGTTCCAGGATAAGTCGTGGGGTCCCTTGTAAATAATATTATTTCAGTAGCAATGAGAGCACAATGAAAGTTCTCATCTTTCTACTGGGGTGTAAGAATACATTCAAAATCAAAGATAAAAACACCAGATATTATGGAAACATAGTATAGTCAAATGTGGAAAAGGGTACGGAATTTAAAATTAGATCTGGATTCAGCTCCTGGCCCTGCCACTCAAGGGATAGACAGGTCCCTTAATTCCTCTGAGCCCCAGGTTCCTTACTTGATAAATGAAGGCACTTTCCTCCCACTTGTCCCTTGTTTGAAGTACATTAAACAAGACAGAATGTAAAAATCTGACACATAGTAGGTGTAGGGATTAACTTATTCATTCATTCATCACCAAATGTTAGAGAGTATCTTCTGTGTTCTAGATCAAAAGTCAGGAAATATTTTCTTAAAGGGCCAGTTGGTAAATATTTTAAGCTTCGTGCACCACATGTCTCTGTCAAAATCACTCAATTTCGCATTGTAGCACGAAAGCAGCCTAGACAATATGTAAATTGAGCGTGGCTTTGTTCCAATAAAACGTTATTTATGGCCACTAAAATTTAAATTTCATATAATTTTAATGTGTCATGAAACATTATTCTTTTTTCTTTTTCAACCATATAAAAATGTAGAAACCAATCTTAGCTTGTGAGCTGTACAAAAATAGGCAGCAGGCCATAGTTTGCCAACCCTTGTTCCCATACTGTCCTAGGATCCGGGAAGAGAGAGGAGAACAACAGATACTGTGCCCTAAAGGGAAGAAACACGCTAAACAATCACACAAACAATAATAAAATTATCGTCATAATAAATACTACTAGAGAAAATGCTCATAGTCCCCAGAGTGCATATAATTTTACCACATCTATAAATTCAGTGTGTAAGATTTTAACCTTCTTTTGTTTCAGCTCTTTGAAGTATAAACCAATTTATGTAGCACAGACTTTTTAAATATCCTAATCACTATTTTCCAAGGTTTACTTTTAGTTCAATGACCATACCATCCACCTAGATAGATTTTTTAACCTTTTTTAAATGTTTATTATTTATCTTTAAGAGAGAGACAGAGTGAGATCAGGGGAGGGACAGAGAGAGATGGAGACACAGAATCTGAAGCAGGCTCCAGGCTCTGAGCTATTAGCACAGCCCGATGTGGGGCTCAAACCCACAAACTGCGAGATCATGACCTGAGCCAAAGTTGGATGCTCAAATGACTGAGCCATCCAGGAACCCCTAGAGAGTAGATTTTTGTCCCCACATTCACCAGACTGCCTTATCACCTAGAATGTGTCACCTCTAACCATCCAATCTTCTTCCTGACAAATTCTTCTTAGAGCCTACTAAAAAATCTCCTTTGCTCAGTCGGTTGAGCATGCAGCTCTTGATGTGGACACAGGTCATGTACTCAGGGTCATGGGATTGAGCCCCGAATCAGGCTCTGCACTGATAATGTGGAGCCTGCTTGGGATTCTCTCTCGCCCCCTCTATCTCTGCCCTGCTCACACACACACAAATGCTCTCTCTCTTTCTCAAAAAAAAAAAAAAATCTCCTTTCACACTTCATTCTGCACTTCCTCCTGCCCTCAGCAATAGTTTTGACAATGTCCTGCACATTTTTTTTCTCAGCTTTACACATACTCACATATATGTGCACACATGCACAATGTGTGTGAACAGAGCACATACACATTCACTCACTAGTGATTACTAAGCAACTACTATGTGTTAGGCATGGTGCTGCCACTGGAAAGATGTTGGTGAACAAAACAGACAAGGTCTTTGCTCTCAAAAGAGTTTATAATGACAGGAATTATAATTATTTCATTAAAGTCTTGAAAATATTGTAAGAATGTAAGAAACCATCTTGGGGCCTTATCTGGTCTAGGGTCAGGGAAAGGTTCCTCCTGCCATGGCACGCACACATCCTTTGGAATGTGAGTGCTTCATCGAAGGCAGGGCTTATGCCTATCTTGTTCACTCAGGTATCCCAGGCATTCTGAACAACACCTGGCAAATAAGAGACTTCCAATAAATATCTGTTAAGTGAAACAAATGAATGAAATGAGTAAAAATGTTCTGTTGTCATTTCCATCCTATAAATTAGAGGGCTCTACACTTGTTTTGAATGTGACTCGAGCACTCAAAAAATGTAAGCACTCATCTTTAAGACGTGCATATTTACCTTGTGATCAATTATGAACATTTGTTTCTGTATAATATATTACGTATATTACAAAACACATTAAAATTGAAAACCTCAGAAGACAAATATGAAGGAGAACTATTTTTCTAATAATTATTTTACTTAGGGGATGATCTGGGCACTGGCAGAAGCAGCCTTCCCACTCTGTGCTTCACTCTGAGCATCAGAGAACTTTCACTGGCACCCTGCTCTCACCTCCTCTTTGGACTGCTTGACCATTTGGCACTCAGCTTTCTGGGCCAGTGGCTGCGGCTGAATGAAATTGCAGGAATGTTGATTTTAAGGTACCAGTTGCAAAAGTTAGCACCTCATAATAGTCACACACATAAACAGCAGGCAAATGAGCACACTGTTCCTTGCCTTTCATTGGGCTCCCGGCTCCAGAACCAGTGCTGTTAAAAAGCCAGGAACCAATCCTGACAGTCCTGGACAATCAGACAGCTGGACACCAAATGGCCAGATCTCACCTGCCCAGCAGTCCTGCCTCTCTCTCCAGCACTGGAGGCACTGCCTCAACTCAAAACTGACTCTGAAGGACCTTTCTCTTCATAAACAATCCCATTCTAGTCTGCATATAAACAAAGAGCACTGGGTTCCAAAAGTATAATCAATACAATAAATAAACTGTTCTAGAAAAATATATTTTATTTATTAATGGTGCAAACACCTTTTTTGCCAGTAATATTTTGATAAAACCAATTTGATTGAATTTGTTGCGGTTGTTTTATTTTGTTTTGTTTTAAATCTTAATTGTGATAATGGCATTCTAAAGTTCTGGCTTCAGTTCTTTCTCCATTTTTTTTTTGATAGGTGATTTTAATAACTGCAAAAGCTGAGGAAGATGTACAAATCCATGTGTAAGAAGTTCAGTAGTCCCCCCTCATCCACAGGGGATATGTTCCAAGACCCCCAGTGGATGCCTGAAACCTAGATAGTACTTAAACCATATGCATACTACAGAGTTTTCTCTTATAAATACATAACTATGATAAAGTTTATTTTATAAATTAGGCACAGAGATTAACAACAATAACTAATAATAAGTAGAATAATTATAACAGTCTACTGTAATAAAAGTTATGTTAATGTGGTCTCTCTCTCTTAAAACATCATGTTGTACTTTTATCACCCTTCTTGTGATGACAGGAGATGAAGCGAGGTGAATGACATAGGAACTGTGACATAACATTAGGCTACTATTGACCTTCTGAGGATCTGTCAAGAGGATCATCTGCTTCTGGACTGTGGTTGAAGGAAACCAGACAAAGCAAACACCAGATAAGTGCAGCTTATCCTTAATGACAGGATGCACTTCATCCATGACACTGACATTTCAATCTCCTCTAGCTTTAAAAGGTTTGTCTTCATGTTGTAGATGTTTTTTCGTGAGTTGCTAATCAACACAAATAGCTTCATACTATTGGCAAGCACAGCATACAGATGGGTTGAGGGTCATCTTTAACAACAGTAAATATAAACCCTATCTCAAGTAATCTTAATTTCAAATTTGGACAGCTAATTTGGATCTGATATAAGATCTGATCATATATTTTTTTACATAATGCCGGGGTTTTTTTGTATGTTTGTTTGTTTGTTCATTACAGTTTCTTTCCAGGAATCTGTAGAGCCCCTAGTCTAACAAGTAGGAGATGTGTTAACTGAAACTGGACAGCATCATCCTGGTAAATCCAGGGCACAGAAAACTGAAATGTATAACAGACACCTGAAGGAGTGAAGGCAACCACTATCAGCTCTTTCCTATCGTCTGGCTCCCACTATGCCTTTTAGTGTCTTGAGAAACATACAACATCGAGTCTTCTGACACATAAATTGTATGAAGACTCAGCATGAGGCCATGCTCAAGTATTATAAAGCTTCATTAAAAAAATAAGTAAGTAAAAGTAAATATAAATAGCAGTTCAAACGTTATTTCCTACATCTCAATGAACTGTTTTTGCACACTCTCTGGGGTGCATGCCTCCACTTAAAAAACTCTATGCTGGTGACCTAACCCAAAGTTAAAGAAAATATAAAGAAGACAAATTTTATCCTTGGCATCCTCTACATCTAGTTTTTCATGGCTTTGTTTTCCTCTTTCAGCACAAAGCTCCCAAATTCAGCCCTTCTGATTGGATCTTCAGAGCAAAAGAACCTACTAAATTTACCAGTAAATGTTTCAAGCAAGACTTGTTAATCCAACCAAGAGGCTTTGCCTTTGAAGAGAAGTTTCCCTCAACAGGGGAATCTTAATGAATCACCATTCACCATGCAGTTTCGGTAACAGAGAACATGACACGGGGTGGGGGGCAATGATGGCTTCCCTGGCACCTTTCAGAACACAGCCTTGTGAATGACTGCCTACTGACTGAGAACACCAGCCCTGCCAAGGACCATGCAAAGGGACATGTGGGCATCACTAGTGATCTGTCTCTCAGGCAATAGAAACTGTTCTGGGAAGGAACTATACACATTTGACTTCTAATTGCTGGATCCCCATTTCTCCCTGTTATCAAGCCTGGGCATTCAACCACTTTTTCCATTTGCAATGGTAATAATAAATCAACATTCAACAGAAGTTTCCAAAGAAGAAAATAAAAGAAGCTTAAGCTGGTAATACTGAATTAATGTATCTTCCTGGTTACTTGCAATGGTAAAGAATTATTTGCATAGTAAGAAAAATGCTAATTTTATTAAAGTGCTATTCGATAAGGCTTTCAGACTAACTTGCAGAACCCTAAAAAATTATACAGGGTGACTTGATTTGTCAATTCTAACCTCTTTGGAATCATTTGCCTGCACAGTTGCCACACTTGGAAGAAAAACCAAATCCAAAACTGACTTGTTTCCTAAATGAATTGGGAAGTTGTCGTTAAAAAGCATCTGCTACTTTACTGCATTCATGTAAAAGCATTCTTGTGCGGCTATAACGGACTATTGAGCAGATGTTTTAGAGCACTCTACTCACAGCAATACGTGTATCATAAAAAAGATAAGGAGCTACAACGTAATTAATGATTTCAGTTCCTCTATAAATGCATTTCACTTTTTAAAAAAAAAAATGGATTTAAAGTTGTGTCAAGAACCTCAACTTTTTACTCAAGCAATTCACTTGCAAGAAAGTGAACACAAAATTATTTACAACAATAAATAACGAATGGTCAGACTCGGCCTTATACCCAATGTGATGAAATCTGAGGTTATAAGAAAGGCTTCTCTAGACCAAATCACCCTACGACCTCCCTGGGGATCAGCCAGATAATTAGCCACTGGGTATCAACTTCTTTGTGTTTTAAATGTCTTCAAGTCAGGAGAGTATGTTTCTTCAAGCCAGAAGAATATGCAACACTTAAAATCATTATGAGCTATTTTTTAAATCTTAGCCAAAACTTTCAAACTGACAGTTGGCTCACAGCATGGCCTGTAGAAGCAGAAAACTACAGTATCAGGAAGGCCAGGACTGTGTATAAACTTCAGCCATGGCAGTTATAAATTGGTAACCTGTTCCTCTTACTCCGATAAGATCCTCTAAGTTATGAAATTTAAAAACATGAGAAACAGTGGTTAACAACTATATCAAAGTCTGTAAGAATATTCTTCTTCAATCCAAGCTCCAGGCTCTACTTGGAGTCCATGTCTTAGAGTGGATTATTCCCAGAGTAGACTTTGAGAGGAAGATTTGAGTGCAAGTAATCTATTTGATGAATGATTTGAGGAGCACCAGTAAGGGAGTAAGGAAATGAGGCAGGATGGGAAAGAAAGCAATACAAATGTGGGCACTGGGGCTCATTCGAAATGGAAACATCTGGGGGGCTGTATGGAACACACTGCACACTTGTCCCACCTAAGAGGGTTCAGAAGTTGGGACGTGTATTCACCAATGCCTACCTGTTACTGATTGAGGACTGCTTTAGGGTGCTAACTGCTGGAGATGCAGGGCTACCTCACATTGGAGCTGAACATGCTCTTGCTGCCACAGAATGCCCTCAGGCAGAGTTACAGGTGCATTCAAGAGACAGTGAGCACACAGCAACAGTAAGTGGCATGGGGATATGGACAGGGCTGGTGGCCACTGCTGTAGATCTGGGCAAAAGCCCAACAAGTGCCCAATCTCTTATCCACAATTCTGAAATTGAAAAAGTTCCAAAAGATTTTAAAATACATTTTTTTCATAAATTTGGCACCCAAACTCATTCGGCGGCAAATTCTTACCTGAGTGATATTCTGATATTGTTTATTCATTGCACTTTGTATGAATATTGTTTCACTAAAGGAATACTAATACCACTGTACATGGTGTGCTGCTCAGACACCAATGAGAATGTAACATAATACAGAACTTACTTTTATCAAATTATATTACTTTTCTAAAATTCCCAAAATCTGAATTCCAAAACACTTTGGAGCTCAAGGATTGCGGGAATATAGCTTTTTGGTTGCCTTCCACCCTACTGTTAGATTTGTCTAGAAGATTAACAAAACAGTACAGACAGAAGCATGTTGACCTCCTTAAAAGTCATTGAATAAATTCCTAGTCAATTACCACATTAAGAAATCTGAAAAACAGGGGCACCTGGGTGGCTCAGATGGTTGAGCGTCCAACTCTTGGTTTCAGCTTGGGTCGTGATCTCTCAGTTTCATAAGTTCGAGCTCCACATCAGACTCTGCGGTGATAGCACGGAGCCTTCTTAGGATCCTCTCTTTCTCCCTCTCCACCCCTCCCCAACTCATGCTACCTCTGCCTCTCTCAAAATAAATAAATAAACTTTAAAAAAAGAAATCTGAAAAATAAAAAAAGAGAGAAAAGGAAATGAAGGGGAAAAGCATAGGAAGAGGAAGGAGGATAGAGGAAAAGAAATAGAGAAGCATACTACGATAAAAAGCTAAAGGCAGCAATAAAAAGTGAGAGCTAAACTAAGACTGAACATAACAACAACACAAGCAAGTTTCATGCTGTTATTCTCCACTTATGTTATTGCCAAAATATAGTCTCCAAAACTGTGATATAAAAAGATAAAGGAGAAATAGACAACAGAGAATATATACATGGATGAAATACAGAAGAACTGCTTGAGGAATTTGATTATAGACAGCTATCAATATTCAAAAGAAAATCACAACCCACACATCCAGTAGAAATAACTCAACTCTGTTCCATAACCACCACTGCATTCATCAGCTGAAACTTTGCCTAACCCAGGTCTGCAAGAATGGTCTCTCTTCACCATGAGAACAAAAGCTTCCTCCTTATGAAATTTTGTCTTAAAGTTCCTCTGTCCTAGAACATCTTCATTGATTAACTCTATCAATCTAACGCTGACAAAATCTCCTTAACAGTGAAATTTTGCAATTATTATATTTGTATGTGCAAGTCTCTATGACCTGGACTTATTATGGAATGGCAGTTATGGTTCCTAGTAAAGCTTTTCAGCTATATGAGTATTTTTATTCAGCAGGATTCTTGTAACTTTCTCTTTACCACGGTCCACTGTGTTGAATAGTCTTAAACTTCTCATTTCAAATATTAAAGCTTTACATCCTCAAAACCTATCCCAGGAAAATAAAAACCCAACGCAAAGGTAAAGATTTCAAAATATGAATATCAATAAAGATCTTAGTATTTTTAAAAAGGTGATCTAAATGAAAAACTCCATGTAAAACATTTAGTACATTCCTTAGCAAGTAAGAACATAATGTTAGATTATTGTTATCATTATTAGTTGGGTGGTGCAGTAATATGAAGCTTGGCTTTAAAGAGAATAATCTGGAAATGAACTAAAACATGGATAGAAACTTACAGAAAACATGGTAAGATATGTTAGAACTAAATTTAAATTCTATTCAAATTCTATTCAAATAGAATGATCCTCAATAGAGGTCATATGAAACAAAAAAAAAAAAGTTGGGGCACCTAGATGGCTCAGTCCGTTAAGTGTCCGACTTCAGCTCAGGTCATGATCTCACAATTCGTAAGTTCAAGCCCCGCATGGGGCTCTCTACTGTCAGCACAGAGCCTCTTCAGATCCTCTGTCCTCCTCTCTCTCTCTGTCCATCCCCCTCTTGCATGTGTTCTCTCTCTCAAAAATAAATTATAATTTAAAAAAATAGTTGGGAACCATAATGGGAAAGAGAGAACAAATGAGAAAGATGTTCCAAGAGAGTAGTATTTATTTGTGTAAGCAAATTACAGTTGAATGTAAAGGGCACAAAACAAGCCCATTCATTTAATACCAAGGTTTTGAGCCATAACTGGGAAGATGATGGTGTCATTAACAGTAAAAGAGACATTAGCAGAAAATACTATTTTTGAAATGCCTATTTAAGATATCTAGGTCCTATGGGCCACTGAGTTTGTAGGCAAAAGTCGAAAGAGAGATGGGGACTGCAGAAATGGCTTTCATAATAGTTATCACTATTTGATCATTAACTACGTTATATGTATATGTTATATGCATACTATATGCATACTATAAGCATAGTTATATGTATAGTTATATGTATACTATATGCATGCCAATGTGCTAAGCAACATTATGAAATAAGGCATTTTTATTTTATCCAAATTAATAAATCCAATTAAAAAATCTTAGCTATATAATATGATCAATTATTAAGAGGTAGAACTAGAATTCTGCCTATGTATACAATTTAAAGCTTGGTTATATTTTGAATTTGAGTCATCAGTGTAAAAACAATAGCTGGAACAATTGTAGTAGATGAAATTTCTAATGAAAACAACAACAACAAATAAAATAAGGTCAAGGAAAGATCTTGAGGAATGCCATCTGTCAGAAATAGGAAGAGCAGGGAAGCTAGCAATGCGAATAACTACAAAAAAGAAAAAGATAAAAATTACATGGAGATTATAGAAGGAAAAACTTCCAGCAGATCATGGCCAATAATCTTGGATGTTACAGAAAAATAAAGGATAGTCTGAATAGGCAATTTGAACTGATGTTACAGTTGTCACCGCAGTCTTTTAAGAGAGTAATTTCAAAAACATACTGGGAAAAAATGCAAAACTGGAAAGAATGGCACGAACCTGTGATGAGGAACTATAAGTATCGATAATACATAACCCTTATAAGAAAATACATAAAAAATAGAAAGATAACATATAGGTAGCTTGAGGGTATATCAATGTCAAAGTAAGAGCTTTAAAAAATATATATGCCTATCTGGGCTTATCTGTAGGCTGAATGGAATAAGTCATTGGAGAAGAAGAAAGTTAGGATGCTAAGAGAGCTGCAAACTTAGTGACAGAACCAGAAGATGCCTCAGCAGTAAGTAAGGAGTAAGTGCCTAACAGAGTGATCATCCTACTAATAACATGCATACATTCTAGGTGGAAAAACCTATAGGAGACTCTGGAGAGTTAACAAAAGTATATTTCGGTCAGGAGTCAATATCTGGAGCAAGTGACTTGTTTTTTGCAGTGTTTTTCCTGGAGGCAACTTCATTGGCAGTGGTGGTGGCAGAAGAGATGAAGGAGGGCAGTTAGCTAAAGTTCTGCCACCTTTCTGACTGAAGAGAACCACTGCTGGTAGAGAATAAAGAGATGCCCCAGAAAAAAGGGAGCTAGAGAAGGAGAAACCCCAAATTCTATGTTTAAACTTAGGTTAAGTCTCTGGCTGACTCCAGAATCAGGCATGTGTGAAACAGACTGAAAACAGCTTACAGTTAAAACTTAAAGAACTGAACAGAGATATAAGCCACTGCCCACTACACATATGACAGTTGGCATTTCAGATCTGACCAAGTTAACTAAATGATGAAAGGAAAACATCAACACTCTTTGGAAGAGTACCAGAAGTCAGTTGAGAGAGAGAATGGAGAAGAAAAATAATATATAAAGAAATAGTGGCAGAAAATGTCTCAAATTTGGTGAGAGAAATAAACTTACTGACTCAAGTTTAGAAAACCACAATCTAACACATGCAAATAAACCCACACACATAGGCACATTATAACTAAACTGATGAAAATAAAAAATAAAGAGAAAATATTAAAAGGAGCTAAAGAAAAACCACACATTACATACAGTGAAATCATGATGACAATACAATACTACATATTTTTCATCAGAAACAATGTAAGCCAAAAGGCAATAAGACAATATTTTTAAAGAAACCTAGTCTGGTGAAAATACCCTTCAAGAATATGGATGAAATAAAGATATTTTCTGATAAAGAAACACTAAGGCAATTTATTATCACCAGACCCACACTACAGAAATGACAAAGAAGTTCTTCAAGATGAAGAGAAATGATACCATAGGGAAATTCAGATTTTGAGGAATGATTGAAAGCACTGGAAAAGGTAAATATTTGGGTACGTATTAAACACCGTAATTTTATCTTAAATTTTAAAATAATACACATATTGGAGTGCCTAGCAGGCTCAGTTGGTGGAACATGCAACTCTTGATCTCGAGGTTATGAGCTCACCACATTAGGTGTAGAGATTACTTTTAAAAAAATCTTAAAAAAAAATAATACATGTGACAGTTTTTAAAGCAAAAACTATAACAGTGTCACGTGAGATTTATAAAGTAGATATAATATATATGACAACCATAAAATAAACACTGGTGAGAGGGAGCAGCCAAGATGGTGGAACAGCATGGAAGTTTTTTTTGCATCTCACAGTCGTGAAATACAGCCAAATCAACATTAAACCATCCTGCACACCTAGAAAACTGATTTAAGGATTAATACAACAATCTGCACAACCTGAACCACAGAGCTCAGCAGGTACGAGGCACGGAAAGGTGAAATGGAGGAGAGAGAAGCCAAGTAGGGCAGAGAGCTGTTTTTGTTTACAGATAGAGGACAGAGATGGGGGGGGGGGGCTACGGGAAAAGCACCCCCTCCCAAAAACAGCTGGAGAGAAAGTGGAAAGTGGAAACAGCTGCAGAGACTGAACTAAAAAGGAAGAAAGGAGAAAGGAGAGGGTTTAAATTCCCACTAAGACTCTATAAATAGGGGGAGTGCAGAGCCTGAAGTTCTGCACCTCAGTACCCGGAGGTGCTAAGGTGGGAAGGACAAATCCCCAGGAGCGGAGTGGGGTCCAAGAGGTCCTCAGGCCCCACGGGAGGAAGCAGTTCCACTGCTGGAAGGATATTTGGTAGAGGCTGTGCAGCCACCTGGTCCCAGCAGACACCAGAGAATAACCACATTCACTGGTGCTGGAACAAGGAAGTTAAGGGTGAAGCCTGGTGCCAGATGTGTGTTGTGATTTTCCATAATCCATGAAATGCTGCTGCTACAGGATCGTGTGAACTTTTTCTGGGGTGGGCTGGCACCAGACACAGTCTCTGGGCATTGGCAGCAGCACAGTCCCATGAACGTTGTTGGGTACACTTGCCACCCAGCCATTGCTCAGTGAGACCCTCCCCCAGAGGATCTAAGCAGGTCAAAGCCTCAGTACCTCAGAAGTGAGGGGTCTAGAAACACAGCCACATCTGAGATAAAATTCAGGAGGGAGGTGCCCCCTGGCAACATGATGGCTTGGTCACAGACACTGTAAAAGCAGGGAGTGGACAGAAAGCACAAAGAATGGGTGTGCAATTGCTGGTTGGAGAGAGCACAGAGTTCTTATACTAGAAAATGGGTAGACGGGAGACTCCATTTATACTCCTCCTGCGCATATGCATACACACCTACAAGTGCCACAACAATCCACCCCAGTAAGCAAGGCAGCACCATCTAGTGGAGAACAGAGCTGTTACACTAAGCCCCACCCAACTGGGCCAACCTCATTCTTCAGGAACACCACAAATCTTTCCAACTGCCTAGTGTGCGGACTATAAAGTGCTTCATAGTATCACTTCTAGGGGAAAATGATGTAATTTCAATTGTATTTCAGTCTGTTCACAGGTCCATCTATTCAATTTTCTTCTTTTTTTTTTAATCTTTTTTGTTTCTTTTCTTTTTCTTGAATACAGAAAGAGAAAACATTTTCATTTTCAGTTTTTATTAAAAATATTTTTATTTTTTTATATTATATATTTATTTTTTGGTAAAATTTTCAAATTCTATCTTACTTCCATCATTTCATTTTATTCTATTTCATTGTATTCATTTTCTCAAATTTTAAAACGTTTTCCTTTTTTTCTTGTTTTTCTTCCCCCTGCCCCTTTTTTTCTATAATCTGTCAAACTCCTTTCAATAACCAGACCAAAACACACCTAGGATCTAGCATCATTTATTTTATTTCTGTGTGTGTGCATTGTTTTTAATTTTTTAATTTTAATTTTTTTTACCCTAATTCCTTTTCTTCTTTCAAAATGATGAAACGAAGGAATTCACCCCAAAGGAAAGAGCAGGAAGAAATGACAGCCAGGGGCTTATTCAACACAGAAACAAGCAAGATGTCTGAACTAGAATTTAGAATCACAATAATAAGAATACTAGCTGGGATCAAAAATAGATTCGAATCCCTTTCTGCAGAGATAAAGAAGTAAAAGCTAGTCAGGATGAAATAAAAAATGCTATAGCTGAGCTGCAATCTCAAACAGATGCCATGATGGCAAGGATGTATGAGGCAGAGCAGCGAATCAGCAATATAGATGACAAACTTATGGAGAATAACAAGGCAGAAAAAAAAGAGGGAGACTAAGGCAAAAAAGCACGATTTAAGGATTAGAGAAATCAGTGACTCATTAAGAAGGAACAACATCAGAATCACAGGTGTCCCAGAAAATGAAGAGAGAGAAAAGGAGGCAGAAGGGTTATGTGAGCAAATCATACAGGAAAACTTTCCTAACCTGGGGAAAGACACAGATATCAAAATCCAGGAAGCACAGAGGACTCCCATAAGATTCCACAAAACCTGACCATCAACAAGGCATACCATAGTCAAATTCACAAAATACTCAGGCAAGGAAAGAATCATGAAAGCAGCAAGGGAAAAACAGTCCTTATCCTACAAGGGAAGACAAATCAGGTTTGCAGCAGACCTATCCACAGAAACTTGGCAGGCCAGGAAGGAGTGGCAGGATATATTCAATGTGCTAAATCAGAAACATATGCAACCAAGAATTCTTTATCCAGAAAGGCTGTCATTCAAACTTGAAAGGGAGAATAAAGTTTCCCAGACATACAAAAATTAAAGAAGTTTGTGACCACTAAACCAGCCCTCAAGAAATTCTAAGAGGGACTCTCTGAGGGGAGAAAAGGCAAAAAAAAAAAAAAAAAAAAAAAAGACCAAAAGCAACAAAAACTAGTAAGGACCAGAAACTCCAACTCTACAAGAAACATAATGGAAATAAACTCATATCTTTCAGTACTCACTGTAAATGTCCATGGACTAAATGCTGCAATCAAAAGACATAGGGTAACAGAATGGTTAAGAAAATAAGATCCAGGGGCGCCTGGGTGGCACAGTCGGTTAAGCGTCCGACTTCAGCCAGGTCACGATCTCGCGGTCCGGGAGTTCGAGCCCCGCGTCGGGCTCTGGGCTGATGGCTCAGAGCCTGGAGCCTGTTTCCGATTCTGTGTCTCCCTCTCTCTCTGCCCCTCCCCCGTTCATGCTCTGTCTCTCTCTGTCCCAAAAATAAATAAACGTTGAAAAAAAAAAAATTAAAAAAAAGAAAATAAGATCCATCTATATGCTGTTTACAAGAGACCAACTAGACCTAAAGACACCTTCAGATTGAAAGAAGGATGGAAAAAAAGAAAGAAAAGAAAAGAAAAAAAGAAAAAGAAAAAAAGAAAGTAAGGGGTTGGAAAACCAAGCTAATGGGCGACAAAAAAAAGGCCTGAGTAGCCATAATTATGTCAGATAATCTAGACTTCAAAATAAAGACTGTAACAAGAGATGAAGAAGAACATAAGATCATAATTCAGGGGTCTATCCACCAAGAAGACCTAACAATTGTAAACATTTATGCTCCAAATGTGATAGCACCCAAATATATAAATCAATAAATCACAATCATAAAGAAACTCATTGATAAAATACCATAATAGTAAGGGACTTCCACATCCCACTTACAACAATGGACACATCATCCAAACAGAAAATCAACAAGGAAACAATGTCTTCGAATGACACACTGGACCAGATGGACTTAACAGATATATTCAAAACATTTCATCCCAAAGCAGTGAAATATATATACTTCTCTAGTACACATGGAATGTTCTCCAGAATAGATCACAAACTAGGGCACAAACCAGCTCTCAACAAGTACAAAAAGATCGAGATCATACTGTGCATATTTTCAGACCACAACACTATGAAACTCAAAATCAACCACAAGAAAAAATTTGCAAAGATAACAAATACTTGGAGACTAAAGAACATCCTACTAGAGAATGAATGGGCTAACCAAGAAGTTAAAGAGGAAATTAAAAAGTTCATGGAAGCCAATGAAAATGATAACACCACAGCCCCAAACCTCTGGGATGCAGCAAAGGCAGTCATAAGAGGGAAGTATATAGCAATCCAGGCCTTCCTAAAGAAGGAAGAAAGATCTCAGATACATAACCTAACCTTACACCTTAAAGAGCTGGAAAAAGAACAGCAAATAAAACCGAAAACCAGCAGAAGACAGGAAATAATGAAGATTAGAGCAGAAATCAATGCTATCAAAACCAAAAAAAGAGTAGAACAGATCAATGAAACCAGAAGCTGGTTCTTTGAAAGAATTAAGAAAATTGATAAACTACTAGCCAGTTTGATCAAAAAGAAAAGGGAAAGGAACCAAATAAATAAAATCAGGAATGAAAGAGGAGAGATCATAACCCACACAGCAGAAATAAAAACAATAATAAGAGAATATTATGAGCAATTATATGCCAATAAAATGGGCAATCTGGAAGAAATGGACAAATTCCTAGAAACATATATACTACCAAAACTGAAACAGGAAGAAATACAAAATTTGAACAGACCCATAACCGGTAAGGAAATCGAATTAGTAATCAAAAATCTCCCAAAAAACAAGAGTCCAGGGCCAGATGACTTTCCAGGGGAAGTCTACCAAACATTTAAGGAAGAGTTAACACCTATTCTCTTAAAGCTGTTCCAAAAAATTGAAATGGAAGGAAAAATTCCAAACTCTTTCTATGAAGCCAGCATTACCTTGATTACAAAAGCAGACAGAGACCCCACTAAAAAGGAGAACCATAGACCAATTTCCCTGATGAACATGGACACAAAAATCCTCAACAAGATATTAGCCAACTGGATCCAACAATACATTAAAAAAATTATTCACCACGACCAAGTGGGATTTATACCTGGGATGCAGGGCTAGTTCAATATCCACAAAACAATCAATGTGATTCATCACATCAATAAAAGAAAGGACAAGAACCACATGATCCTCTTGTAGAGAAAGCATTTGACAAAATACAGCATCCTTTCTTGATAAAAACCCTTAAGAAAGTAGGGATAGAAGGATCATACCTCAAGATCATAAAAGCCATATAGGAAAGACCCAATGCTAATATCATCCTCAATGAGGAAAAACTGGGAGCTTTCCCCCTAAGGTCAGGAACAAGACAGGGATGTCCACTCTCGCCACTAGTATTCAACATAGTATTGGAAGTCTTAGCCTCAGCAATCAGACAACACACAGAAATAAAAGGCATCCAAATCGTCCAGGAGGAAGTCAAACTTTCACTCTTCACAGATGACATGATACTCTATATGGAAAACCCTAAAGATTCCACCAAAAAAAACAGCAAGAACTGATCCCTGTATTTAGCAAAGTGGCAGGATATAAAAGCAATGCACAGAAATCGGTTGCATTCTTATATACCAACAATGAAGCAACAGAAAGAGAAATCAGGGAATCAATCCCATTGACAATTGCACCAAAAACCATAAAATACCTAGGAATGAATCTAACCAAAGAGGTGAAAAATCTATACACTGAAAACTATAGAAAGCTTATGAATGAAATTGAAGAAGACACAAAAAAATGGAAAAAATATTCCATGCTCCTGGATGGGAAGAACAAATAGTGTTGAAATGTCAATACTACCCAAAGCAATCTACATATTCAATGCAATTCCTACCAAAATAGCACCAGCATTCTTCACAGAGCTAGAACACGCAATCCTAAAATTTGTATGGAACCAGAAAAGACACCGAATAGCCAAAGCAATCCTGAAAAAGAAAACCAAAGCAGGAGGCATCACAATCCCAGACTTCAAGCTGTATTACAAAGCGGTAATCATCAAGATAATATGGTACTAGCACAAGAACAGAGACTCGGTTCAATGGAACAGAATAGAGAACCCAGAAATGGACCCACAAATGTATGGCCAACTGATCTTTGACAAAGCAGGAAAGAATATCCAGTGGAATAAAGACAGTCACTTCAGCAAGTGGTGCTGGGAAAACTGGACAGCGACATGCAGAAAAAATGAACCTGGACCTCTTTCTTACACCATACACAAAAAGAAACTCAAAATGTATGAAAGACCTAAATGTAAGATAGGAAGTCATCAAAATCCTTGAGGAGAAAGCAGACAAAAACCTCTTTGACCTTGGTCACAGCAACTTCTTATTCAACACATCTCCAAAGGCAAGGGAAACAAAAGCAAACATGAACTACTGGGACCTGACCAAAATAAAAAGCTTCTGCACAGCAACGGAAACAATCAGCAAAACTAAAAGGCAACTGAGGGAATGGGAGAAGATATTTGCAAATGACATATCAGATAAAGGGTTAGTATCCAAAATCTATAAAGACCTTATCAAACTCCACACCCAAAAAACAAATAATCCACTGAAGAAATGGGCAAAAGACATAAATAGACACTTCTCCAAAGAAGACATCCAGATGGCCAACCGACACATGAAAATATGCTCAAAATCACTCATCATCAGGGAAATACAAATCAAAACCACAATGAGATACCACCTCACGCCCGTCAGAACATTTGTTAATGTTCTCAGGCAACAACAGATGTTGGCAAGGATGCAGAGAAAGAGGATCTCTTTTGCACTGTTGGTGGGAATGCAAACTGGTGCAGCCACTCTGCAAACAGTATGGAGGTTCTTCAAAAAGTTAAAAATAGAACTCCCCTACAACCCAGCAATTGCAGTACTAGATATTTATCCAAGGGATACAGGTATGCTGTTTTGAAGGGGCACATGCACCCCAATGTTTATAGCAACACCATCAGCAATAGCCAAACTATGGAAACGTCCAAATGTCCACTGACAGATGAATGGATAAAGAAGATATGGTATATATATACAATGGGGTAATACCAGCAATCAAAAAAAAAAAAAAAGAATTCTTGCCATTTGCAACTATGTGGATAGAACTAGAGGGCATTATGCTAAGCGAAATTAGTCAGACAAAGACAAATATCATATGACTTCACTCATATGAGGACTTTAAGAGACAAAATAGAGGAGCATAAGGGAAGGGAAGCAAAAATATAATAAAAACAGGTAGGGGAACAAAAACATAAGAGACTTAAATATGGAGAACAGAGGGTTACTGGAGGGGTTGTGGAAGGGGGGATGGGCTAAATGGGTAAGGGGCATTAAGGAATCTACTCCTGAAATCATTGTTGTACTATATGCTAACTAACTTGGATGTAAATTAAAAAATAAATTAAATAAAAATAAAAATAAAAAGTTGGTGAGGGGGTGATAAATAGATGTTTATATCCGCAGTTTCTACATTTTATGTGAAGTGGTATAACATTAACTTTAAATAGGTTGCAAAAAGTTAAGGATGTATACTGTAACATAATCTTTCATAAAATAATGCAAAGAGATATCAAAAAAGTCAATAGATAAAATGGGATTCTAAACATTCATCTAAAAGAAGGCAAGGAGGAAGAAACAGATGATCAACAATGACAACAAAAAAGGTGGGGGTAACAGAAAAAAGTTAGATTTAATCAATCATATTATCATGTTAAATATTAATGCACTAAACACTTCAATTTAAAAGCAGAGCTTATCTGAATGGATTTTTTAAAAAAAGGTAGTCTTTGCCAACAAGAGTAAACTAAGTAGGTTGAAAAAGATCATATGAACAATAAACATGAAGTCTGCTGTAGATATATAGTACATATATTAATTCAGATAAAAGATACGCTAAGTTAAAGAGTATCACTGATGACAAAGAGGGATACTTTATATTGATGAATCTATTTTTCAGACAGACATCAGTCATAAATGTATATGTACCTAATAACAATCCTTTGACAGGATTAAAAGGAGAAATAGAGAAACAATCATAGTTAGAAACCTTAGCTCTTCTTTCTCAGCAACTGATAGAAAAACTAAACAAAAATTTAGTCAAGATATAAAAGTTTATTTAACTTACATTTATAGAATCATATACCCCCATAAGAGCGAAACATCAAT
This sequence comes from Prionailurus bengalensis, assembly GCF_016509475.1. Lineage (NCBI taxonomy): Eukaryota > Metazoa > Chordata > Mammalia > Carnivora > Felidae > Prionailurus > Prionailurus bengalensis. The sequence goes on along the minus strand of NC_057343.1, from coordinate 146,346,075 downwards.
TATTTTTAAGTACACACAGTACATTAACCATAATAGGCCATATGCTTGGCCATGGAAGAAATCTCAATAAATCTAAAAGGACTGAAATCATAGAGTAACTCTGACCACAGTGAGATTAAATTAGGAATCACTGACGATGAGATATTTAGGAAAACCCCAAATATTTTCAAATTAAACAACACATTTCTAAATAATCCATGGGTCAAATTACAACATCAGAAAGGTTATTATAAAATATTTCATACTTAAAGATAAAAATACAACAAAATAATATCTGTGGAATGCAGCTAAATCAGTGCTTAGAGGAAAAACCATAGCTTTTGTAGCTTAAAAAAGAAGAAAGGTCTAAAATCAGTGACCTAAGTTTCAACATTTAGAAGAGCAAGTAAATCCCAAGCAAATAAAAGGAAGGAAATAACAAAGATCAGAGCAAAATCAGCAAAATAGCAAACAGAGAAACCGGAGAAAAAATAAGCCAAAAATTAATTCTTTGAAAAGATTGATAAAATTGATATACTTCTAGAGAGACTGATCCAGAAAAACACAAAAAAAACAATCAAAACCACATATTAAAAAGCAGTTATCACTAAAGATCCTAAAGACATTAAAAGGATAATAAGAAAATGTTATGAACAACTGTATATCAAAAATTTTATAATCAGATAAAATGGTTAATATACATGAAAGAGCTGTTACCAAAGTTCACTTAAAAAATAATACTTTATCTAAAGAGCTCTACATCTTTATACAAACTGGCCATCATTTAAAATCTCACAAAGGAGAGGTGCCTGGGTGGGTCAGTCGGTTAAGCATCCGACTTCAGTTCAGGTCATGATCTCGCAGTTTGTGAGTTTGAGCCCCGCCTCAGGCTCTGCGCTGACAGCCTGGAGCCTGGAGCCTTCTGTGGATTCTGTGTCTCCTCTCTCTGCCCCTCCCCTGCTCACGCTCTGTCTCTCTGTCCCTCAATAATAAATAAATATTAAAAAAAATTAAAAATAAAATAAAATCTCACAAAGGAATTCTTTATATTTTCTTAAATATGTATATTGATTGTGTAATTACCCCATAATAAGAATTTTGGATTATAAAAATATATATGAGAATGATCCTTAAGAGAGAAGAGACTAGCCTGAGACAAGGAAGGAAATTCCTGACTCTTAGGCATAAATTTTATATAGTCATTATTATTTTCCTTTTTTTTTTTTCTTTAGCCTCAAGTAAGCTACATTTGCTGGAATCTCTGGGCATTTTGCCCATTTTAGCTTTTTTTTTTCTCATCTGTTCAATATTTTTCTGCGTATATTGTGACTAATACTTTTAAATGAAAATTTAGCATTACTTCTTCATTTTTATGCCCCCTTACAAACTAGAATTATGACTAAGATTAAAAGAGGGCATTAAGAAAGAACCATTTTCTGCACAGACTACATATATTTTATGTAAAGGACACATCAAAGTTGAACCCTCAAAAGCAATTTACTTAATTAGCTTAATTAGTAATGATTGTGCTGAAATCAAGTGTATCAGTTCAAGAAACCCTGTACAGCATAATAGGTTTCAATAACAAAAAAATTTTAATTACAGGTTATTAATTCCTATACCCTACTCTAATTTCAATCCTCATTAGATGGCTTCAACTTTTGTTCTCACCAAAATAAATCCCAAAATTCAAATAGTAACATTCTTATTGATGATACTTTCTACAAACATGCCAAAAAATTTATCTGCTGGATATACTAAAAAGCATCCATGGGTATAAAGGGAATAAAACAAGAATTAGATAGTTTATTTTTAACCCAACCATTTCCTTTCATTTTAACAAGTGATTTGGGTTGGATTAGGTTCTACAAGCTCTACCTCCAACTTCTAAGTATAAAAAGCAGTCTCCATAAATCAAGCAAAGATATCCAAAGGAAACTTGGTGTAATTCACAGCTTTGCAAAAGGCCCACTCTATGCTTCAGGTTTAACTGTGAGCAGACAAATTAGAAAATGTGTGAAGAGGGCATTTGTGTTCTATGTCACTCTCTCAGTGGCTCCTGTTGGCAGGAACACAGTACTGAAGTAATCTACAACCACGTTAGGAATTTCCAAGATCTTTCCCCTGCCAAGTTACAATTCCTTTTACCAAGCTGAAGAATTATCTATTAAAGAACTGGGGGCATGACCTCTTCAGGAAAAGTGCTCAGGAAAAGGTATAACCCTTACTCTTAGGTCCATGTGAGGGGTATTGAACTCTATTTTGCTGAATGCAATTTTATCATTTCACTCATTTAACAAATATTTTGAAGACTTGTGAGCATAGTTCATAAGATTTTCAAACAAATTCAGGGTAATAAATATGGATCTTCCTACCAGAAATATTGTAACCTTTTAAACCTAAATGGGCAGATAACACTTACACTCTCAAGCCTGGTTCAGGCCACTTGACCTCCACACAATCTTACTGACTCTTGTCCTAAATCTTGACTGAGTTTCAGTCATTTCTCTCAGCCAAGTACTTAGTTTTTTGTTCAGCCATGGGAGATAAAAATGTTTCCTAGAAAAGAGTATACTATCAACAAAGAGTGAAATTTGTTAGAAGAAAGAGGTGGGACTAATAAAAACAAAACAAAGAGAAAATGTGAAAGCAAAGATTCCCTTTCATCTCTTTTATCCACCACCAAAATCGACCTCCATCAAGAGACCCTGGTAAAGGTGATTAGATGAATTCCCCTTAATTGAGTCATTTCCATCATATTCAAGATTTGCCTCAATTGAAAACACAAATACTCTTTCTACACTTTTCCCAAACCTAAGTCCTAGATATGTATTTAGTGATTTTGTGACTATTTTGTGACTTTTTCCTCATGCCTCAGCTTTTTCCACAGGCTCCAAAAGTTCCTGCTGGGCTAATGCTCCCTGGGAAGACTGCGGCATTGAACACGTTCCCACAACCTGGCCAAAAAACATCAGTGGATCCAACCTGACTACCAATTATCCAGGTTAGCTTCTACTATATAAAACAACTAATTGAGAATCACTAGGCTCTAGATTTTGTGTAAATTGCAATGAGTCAAACATTTCTGAAACATTAGGTAATTTCCAAGTCTTGTCAACAATCAATCTTTTCACCTAAACTTACTGATCATCTAGTGGGTGCACACTACAATCCTGGTGGAGTCTATTTACAAGGAAATCTGTCATACTACAGGAGTAGCAGCCCCTCCAATCTATGAATTCAGAGCTATCAAACAGCTCATGAGGACACACACACACACACACACACACACACACACATAATAAGCAGTAAATTCCTGAAGCCAAATAATTCATGTGTTTCTGTTTCCAAGGAATTTTTTTTCTTTTTCTTTTTTGGTCTGTTAGTTCTCTCTGACTACTTGAATGTTAAGGAACTATTCTATTGTAAAATAATTGTTTTTCCAAAGAAAATCATGAGAATAAAATAGTGATCTTTATTGTTTAAAAAAAGTCACAGTAACTCAGAAAGCCTTACAAATCAAAGAATTACAGCAACCCCATTCTACCACACACTGTAGTATATGCACAAACATTATAATAATATTCTTATGCATTAACAATAATTTATAATGGCTAAAAATTCATTTGTCTTTTAATTGCTTTAAAAGTATTATCACAATTGAAAAGTAAAATTTACTCAAGTGAAAGGAGCACTGGTCCATGAAAATTTGAAGAGAAAATTAGTTTAGGACATATATTTCATCTAAAATAGAAAGCTCCTTCCAAATTTTGGTCTTCTCTTCTTGCAGTTTAAAGTCAGGTGACAATCTTAAGGCTTTATTAACTGAACAATACCAGTATTGAAGGAATTTTATTTGAATTTCATATGCATAAGGTAGCTCAAAGTCTCCACAGTTTAGAGTCAGTAATATGATTATCAATTAAAGAGTTCAGACCTGAATTCTAAGGCGAAACAAAAGATAGAATACTTTAGGAATCCATGGCCTTCCTAGAACTCTTCCAGGGATTCAAATTTCACTAATACTGCATCCCAAGACATATGCCTCCTTGAAACTCTCCCCTCTCTTCCCTTTAATGACAACCCTACCCCCTGACTTTTCTCCTAAAACTATGGACATCCTTCTCACTTGCTTTAGTTAACTCTTTTTTTCTCTACTTATATTTTAAATATTTCTTTCCCCCAGATTTCTGTCTCCAGACATTAGTATGCTTCACTTTACTTACTCTTTCTATTAATCTCAAACATTCCATGACTTCAGGTTTTTTTATATCCAGATATGAATCTCCTACCAAGATTACTCTTTTGAAGTTTAGATAAATGCACATCTCCAACTGGATGTCCCATGGCATCTCAGTTCAGTGTGTCCAAAATACAACCCATTATCTTTTCACTGAAACTGCTCATCCTCATATCTTTCATGTCTTAGTTAAAGGTGTCAAAATTCATCTACAAGCATGTCTGGCATTCAGAAGAATTTTAATTTGAAAATAAAAATTTACTGAATTCATGAAACGGGTCAGCTGGTCAACAACTATTAATTGAGTCTATTACTATAACCTGACACTATGCCAGGTGCTGGGGAATATAGATACAAGCATGAAAGACAAAGTCCCTGCCCTCATGGAGATTAGTCTAATGGAGAAAACAGCCATTAAATAATTACAAGTATAATTAATTTTTTCCATTAATTATACTTGTAATTACAAGGAAAAAAATAACCTGCCCAATTACCCAAAGCAGAAAACTCAAAAATTTCTTCAATAGTTTTCTTTCCTTCAAACTCAATTTCTAATTAGTACCCAGATCTTATTAGTTCCCTCCCTGAAATCCATCTGATTTATACCTTCCTCTCCACCATTACTATCTTGCTCAATTCAAGCTTCATCATCTCTTTCCTTTAACTGGTCTCCCTGACTGCAACCTCTCCTCTTTCTGTTCTAGTAATGACACTGTTATCTTTACACATTATAACTATGATGGTGTCACAATCCTCCTGAAAACCACTTGTGGGTCCTATTTAGCATGAAGATTAAAGCCCCAGATCCGTGGTTTTCGTGATTCTCAATGTCCAGCCTTCATCTGCCTTTCCAAACTTATTACATCTTTCTCAATCCCTCATACCCTGGTCTCTAGCCATATCGCACCTGCATTCTCTCAGAACTTCTTTTTCAAATACTCGATCTGTGAAAAATAAAATCGGCTGGAAGACACTGGATTCCTGCCTTTAGAATCCTGGCAAAATCATATGAGTAAAATTCCCTTTTCTTGATGCAAGAGGTCAAGGAGGGAGATAGTTACCAAAAGTCATGTACTTTGAGAGTACCAGGCCAGATTAAGAGTAGACAGCTCAGTGGGGCACCTGGGTGGCTCAGTCAGTTGAGCACCTGACTCTTGACATCAGCTCAGGTCATGATCTCATGGTTTCATGATTTTGAGCCCTGCACCGGGCTCTGCGCTGACAGGGTGGAGCCTGCTTGGGATTCTCTCTCTCCCTAACTCTTTACCCCTCCCCCACTCATGCTGACTCAGTCTCTCTCAAAATAAATAAATAGCTTTAAAAAAAAAGACTCAAAGCTCAAAGTCAGGTCAGTTATCTAAATGAATATGATGTCAACCAGGATATGAACAACAAAACCAGACCGGACAGACATCAAACATTGTAGAAGAAAAAGTATCTAAGGCAGACAATGGGAAAATGAAACCAAAAGTAGTAAGTTCAAAGCCAAAGGTAGATGACATCAATGGATTTTGTAAAATCTGATTCACACAGTTGCCAATATTAGTATTGACAATTTATTTTTTTAATGTTTATTTATTTTGAGAAGAGAGCACACACACACGTGAGCAGGGCGGGGGGTGGGGGTAGGCAGAGAGACGGGGAGAGAGAGAATAGGCTCTGCAGTCACCAACTGCGAGACTGTGGGGCTCGACCTCACCAAACACAAGATCATGACCTGAGCCGAAGTCAAGAGTGGGACACTTAACCGACTGGACCCCCCAGGCACCGCACTATTGGCAATTTGTTCTTCAAGATTCCTCTCCATGAAAACCATCTGTCACCCAACCCCATTCTGTTCCCTAGCTAATCTTTTTCTCCACAAGGCTCCCAGATTCCTTTGTATTTGCTGCCATTATGACAATCAGCACACTCGATCACAATTACTTGCTTACAGGTCTGTTAACTCAGGTAAAATATTAGCAACATGAGGGAAGGGGCTATGTTTTATTCATCCTTTCATCCTCAATGGGAAGACACAGTAAGTTTGTTAAATTAATGAATAAATATAATGAAGTTATTAGTGAACAAATAAATGAGTACAGTAGTCCTAATTTATTGGTACCTAATAAGTACAAATATCTATTAAACTTAGAAATTGACTTTAGAAGCTTGTTGCTCTTGATTATAGAATAGTGTGGATTAGAGGAGAGAAAAAATACTTTTTCTTGGCTTTAACTAAAGAATTCAGAAGTGAGACTCAAAAAGAAATGTTCACATAACTCAAGAAAGGTGCAAGTAAATACAGTTAGAAAATTATCACAATGTCAATACGCTGCCGTTCAATAATGCCTTGTTTTGCTTTGCTTTTAAATAGTTATATCCTAGTGAGGCAATGATATAACACACATTCCGCTCACTGGTTTATTCCTAAGCATTAATGGCTTAGTTGCTGAAGCCACCCTCCCCCTCAACATTCCTGGCATGAAATATAAAACACAAACACTTGCAATACACATATAAAATGTATACTATGTGGCTATTCATTTACTGATAAGAGAAATCCTTGCTTACCATTAGCCCTGAGACTAGAAGCATAAGTGTAAATACAATTCATAAATTATATTTCATAAAACAAATTTTATTTTATAAATAAAATTATTCTCTACTTTAACCAATAACCAATTTTAACCAAATATCTGCATCACTTGACTAATCATAACTACTATTTACTTATCTCAAAATCTTCTTGCAAACATACACAACTGAAATTTTATAATCTTCATGGCACATAATTCAATGCCAACTACCCTTTAGAAATGCAATATGAATTTGATAATACTTAGAAATAAATGGGTTGGATTATATGACCTCAACAGTACCTTCTAGATAGATTCCATATTATTTTTTTTTTAATTTTTTAATGTTTATTTATTTTAGAGACAGAGAGAGCACAAGCCAGGGAGGGGAAGAGAGAGCCAGAGACAGAATCTGAAGCAGGCTGCAGGCTCTGAGCTGTCAGCACAGAGCCCGACGTGGGGCTCAAAACCACGAACCGTGAGATCATGACCTGAGCCAAAGTCGGTTAAGCCAAAGTCGGACACTTAACCGACTGAGCCACCCAGGCACCCCTGATGGATTCCCTACTATTACAATTATTTTATATTAAATAAATAGAGACTATCAGGTAGAGTGGAACAGGCATTTTACAATGAAGAATATCAATCTGGCTATATGCCAAGTTAGCAAACCTGCCTTTAAACTACACAGCCGTGTACCAGCAAGAATGATCAGTCAGCACCCTTACTTTTTGTACATGTTATGCTCTCAGTCTTTTGCCTGGTCCCATCTTGTACCCATTCCAAGTCTCTTAGGGAGTCTGACCCTGCTTATTCCTCTCCTGGATCTGCAACTGCTACTGCTCCTCTGATTTCCGTCCCAAACTAGTGTCTGTACTTGGCCTTCAGATCTGGATCCAGTAACATCCCAACCTGATCCAATTTGCCATGAAAGACTCTACCCTCTCGTGATCTATGTGACCAGCTCTATGACTAAATTTGGCCTTACCTACCCAAGAGGGAAATGTGCAAGATAACTTGTCAAGGGTCACAGAGTAGGTGGGATGGAGAACCATATATCTAAAATATGATGCAGTGTGATGTAATAGAAAATCAATAGAACTCAGAGCTGAAGGACAGATTTGAATCCTTACTCTGCCTTTAATGGCTGAGGACATGAACCTGGACAAAATGTTGAACTATATGACATACAAAGAGTTCTCCCTATTCAATACAACTTACTATGAAAACTTTTTATCATATACAAAAGTATAAAACCAGTAAAATGTCCTTAAGCCATCTGTAGAACTATGAACACTGGCCAATCTTGTCTCATCTACTCCCCCAACAATACTTTTTTCCCCTCGAGCAAACTCTAGGTCTCATTGTTTATCTGAAAATTTCATTTTTGTATATTAATAACACAAATCAATTGTTATTATCACATCTAACAAAGTTAACACTAATTCCATAAAATCACCTAATGCCAAGCTACGTTTAAATTTCCTAAATTGACAAAAAGCTAAAAGGCAGCCTATGGAATGGGCGAAGATATTTGTAAATGACATATCAGATAAAGGGTTAGTATCCAAAATCTATAAAGAACTTACCAAACTCAACACCCTCCAAAAAACAAATAATCTAGTGAAGAAATAAGCAGAAGACATGAATAGACATTTTTGCAAAGAAGACATTCAGATGGCTAATAGACACATGAAAAGATGTTCAACATCACTTATCATCAGAGAAATGCAAATCAAAACTACGATGAGATTCCAGCTCACACCTGTCAGAATGGCTAAAATTAACAACACAATAAAAAAGAGGTGTTGGCAAGGATGTGGAGAAAGGGTAATCCTCTTGTACTGTTGGTGAGAATGCAAACTGGTGCAGCCACTCTGGAAAACAGTGTGGAGCTTCCTCAAGAAACTAAAAATAGAACTACCCTACAACCCAGCAATTGCACTACTCGGTATTTACCCAAAGGATAAAAATATACATTCAAAGGGATACATGCACCCCAATGTTTATAGCAGCATTATCAACAATAGCCAAACCATGGAAAGAGCCGAAGTGTCCACTGACGGATAAATGAATAAAGAAGATGTGTTATATATATATAATGGAGTATTACTCAGCGATCCAAAAGAATGAAATCTTGCCATTGCAATGATGTGGATGGAGCTAGAGTGTGTTATGCTAAGTGAAATAAGTCAGTCAGAGAAAGATAAATACCATATGATTTCACTAATATGTAGAATTTAAGAAACAAAACAGATAAACATTTGGGAGGGGGGAAGAAAAAAAGAGAGAGGGAAACAAACCATAAAAGACTTTTTAAATATTTTTTAATGTTTATTTATTTTTGGGAGAGAGAGAGAGAGAGAGAGAGAGAGAGAGAGAGAGAGAGACAAAGCACAAATGTGGGAGGGGCAGAGAGAAATGGAGACAGAATCCGGAGCAGACTTCAGGCTTGAACTGTCAGCACAGAGCCTGACGCAGGGCTCGAACCCATGAGCCATGAGATCATGACCTGAGCCAAAGTCGGACGCCAAACCAACTGAGCCACCCAGGAATCCCTAGAGACTCTTAAAGACAGAAGACAACAGCATTGATGGAGGGAGGCAGGTAGGGGATGGGCTAGATAAATGATGGGTATTAGGAAAGCACTTGTTATGATGAGCAATGGGTGTTGTTTGTAAGTGATGAATCACTGAATTCTACTCCTGAAACCAATATTGCACTGTTTGTTAACTAGAACTTAAATAAAAATTTAAAAAAAAATTCCTAGATTGAACACCAAAAATTCAAACAATTCAATTAAAAAATGGTCAGAGGGCCTGAACAGACATTTTTCCAAAGATGGCCAACAGACACATGAAAAGGTATTCAACATCATTAATCATCAGGGAAATGCAAATCAAAACCACAATGAGATACCACTTTACACCTGTCAGAATGGCTAAAATAAAAAAGACAAGAAATAACAAGTGTTGGTGAGATGTGGAGAAAAAGGAGCCCTTGTACACTATTGGTGGGAATGTAAACTGGTACTGCCTCTGTGAAAATAGTATGGAGCTTCCTCAAAAAATTAAAAAATAGAAACACCACATGATATAATAATTACACTGCTGGGTATTTATCCCCCCAAAAATGAAAACACACATTTGAAAAGATAAATGCACTCCCATGTTTATTGCAGCATTATTTATGATAGCCAAGACAAGGAAATAACCCAAGTGTCCATCAATAGACAAATGGATAAGAAAGATATTAGGCACACGTGCGTGTGCGCACGTGCACGCGTGCACACACACACACACACACACACACACACACACACACACACTGGAATATTAGACAGCCATACAAAAGGATGAGATCATGCTAGGTACAATAACAAGGATGAACCTAAAGGGTATTATGCTAAGTGAAATAAGTCAGCCTGAAGAAGACAAATACTGTATAATTTCATCCATATGTGGAATCTAATAAAACAAATGAACAAACAAACAAAAAGCAGAATTAGATTGATGGTTACCAGAGAGGAGGGGGTTAGTGGGCAAAATGGATGCAGGGGAGAGGGAGATACAGATTTCCACTTTCCAAATGAATAAGTAACAGGAATAAAAGGTACAGCATAGGGTATACATCAATGACACTGTAATAGGCTTATGTGGTGATAGATGGTAGCTACAACTGAGGCAGGCACAGCACAATGTATGAACTTGTCAAATTGCTATGTTGTACACCTAAAACTAATGCAATATTGTGTATCAACCATAGTCAATTTAAAAATGAAATCACGGATTGTCTAAAACTTTTCTTTTAAATTTTTTATAGTTTGTTTTTCCTAAATAGGATCTAACTAAGAGCTACACATTCTATAACATTTTCTATTAGACAGTAAGGGAGAAAGCCTCTAATAGCCTTTCTATTCCTATATAGAATAGTATACAATAGAATATATAGTATATAGTATAGTATAGTATAGTATATATATATATAGTATAGTATAGAATAGAATATATAGAATAGTATAGAATCACAGATTTATCTGTGATTTGTTATGAAATTGAGGACTTCACTCATCAAAAATCTCTAGATCTATGCTGTTCAAAATAATAGCACTAGCTACCCGTGGTTACTTAAATCAACTAAAATCATGTAATATTAAAAATTCAGTTTCTCAGTCATACTAGCCACATTTCAAGTGCTCAATAGCCACATGTAGCTAGGAGCTACCATACTGAATGACCAAGATACAGAATATTTCCCCCATTAGTAAGTGAATAGTCATATGATATCCATTTTACATCACTGCAGGAAATTCGATTGGGTTATGCTGCACTAGTATCTAAAGATGCTTTCACTTCACAGAACAGAACTTTTCCAAAGATGGCCAACAGACACATGAAAAGGTATTCAACATCATTAATCATCAGGGAAATGCAAATCAAAACCACAATGAGATACCACTTTACACCTGTCAGAATGGCTAAAATAAAAAAGACAAGAAATAACAAGTGTTGGTGAGATGTGGAGAAAAAGGACACATAAACCTAATGTGCAGAATTATTGAGGGCTCATTAGAGTCATTTAAGACCAACTAGACCATTTCTGGTCCAGGGTCCTTAGATGTGGCTTCTCAAAAAGACTGACCACCACAAAATAACCTACAATTGGGCTATGCCTCCAAAGTTTACTTGTAACTTCTTTTGAATTTTAAATTATTTTGGTCAGGTTCCAGGCTACTGTTAAAATCTCAATTAACTCAAAACATGGTTGGGACACCTGGGTGGTGCAGTCAGTTAAGTGTCTGATTCTTGATTACTAGTCAGGTCGTGATGTTGCAGTTCGTGGGATTGAGCCCCATGTGGGGCTCTGCACTGACAGCACAAAGCCTGCTTGGAATTCTCTCTCTCTCTCTCTCTCTCTCTCCCCCCTTCTCCTCCTCTTCCTCCTCCTCCTCCTCCCCTGCTTGCTTGTACACTCTCTTTCTCTCAAAATAAAAAAAATTAACTTTAAAAAATGGTTGAGGGGCACCTGGGTGGCTCAGTGGGTTGGGCATCCACCTTCAGCTGAGGTCATGATCTCACAGTCCGTGGGTTCAAGCCCCGCATCAGGCTCTGTGCTGATAGCTCAGAGCCTGGAGCCTGCTTCGGATTCTGTGTGTCCCTCTCTCTCTCTCTGTCCTTCCCCCACTCATGCTCTGTCATTCTCTGTCTCTCAAAAATAAATGTTAAATTTTTATTTTTAATGGCTTAAATTTTATACAATGAACAGGAGGAAAAAAACTATTATTGATTGCTATTGTGGACTAGCCTGGAAACCTAATAATTTTGTATAATGTAATTTCAGTTTGTAAAAGTGCCCTGCAAGGGGGAGAAAAGACAGTGTCATTGGAAACATGTATCCCTCTCCTTTCTCCCCTTCTTTCACAGTGAAAAAGTAGAAACAAGGAAAGCAGAATGTTGGAAGACGTTTTATTTGGGAAAAGCCCTCCCCAGGCTGAGGTAAAATGGCTTGTCATATACATGGGATATACGTAAATTAGGCATTATAAATAAAAATCACAATTTCTAACAAAGGTAATCCTGATTATTCCCTCCTACATCACAGTCTCAAAAGAAAATTTCTTATTATGTAGGGTTAGTATAGGCCTTTCAAATCTTAAAAAAGATAGAAATCTTAGACTAAAAAGATTACTAGATTTGACTATACTTTTTCAATTATCTATGCCAGGGGTGCCTGGATGGCTGAATCCGTTAAGCGTCTGACTTCAGCCCAGGTCAAGATCTCATGGTTTATGAGTTCGAGCCCCATGTCGGGCTCTGTGCTGACAGCTCAGAGCCTGGAGCCTGCTTCGGATTCTGTGTCTTCCTCTCTTTCTCTGCCCCTCCCCACTCACGCTCTGTCTCTCTGTCTCTCTCAAAAATAAAATAAACATCAAAATAAATTTTAAATTATCTATGCCAAAAAAACATTACAAACCAAGTTAAAATACAAAACCTAGGCAAAATATTTGTAACGTACACAACAAAGTGCTAACTAACATCCTTAGCAAATAAAGAATCTCAAACCAGCCACAAGTGAGTACCTTCATAGCAAAATGGATGAAGAACAAGAATAAGCAATTTATAAAGCAAAAAATACAAATGGCTAAAAAAACAGAAAAATTTTCTAACTTCACTGATAAACCAAGAAATACAATGAAAAACAAAGAGATACTTCTTTTTCCTATTGAACACACAAAAAGAAAAACTTGACTTTAATTGGTAATCTCTAGCACTCACTAGAAGAAAGAGAGCTGCTAGAGAGAGCAGAACTACTGGCACCTCTAAGGTACTACTAGTGTCTTTCTCAGCCCCTAAGAGAGTATAATACACTTGGAAGTAAGTCTTCACCCCAGTAAAAATGCAAAATCCATCACATAAATGTAAAGCATCATTCTCAATAGTTATGGTGGAGAATTTTATTAAGGGAAGGGGCATGAAAAACTTAAAAACTTTACTTTTTATGTAATATTACTTTATCTCTATTACATTTCACATTAAGGCACTTGAAAGCCCTTTTAGTCTGCTAGTCGGCATCTTCTCTGCAATGCTTCTTGGCACTGACTCATTAAGTATTCTTCATCTGATTCAAGGCAAAATATGCTTCTGATCAAATATGCACTCACATGCTCTTTGGCAAGCTACAAACCAAATTAGAAAAATCATAAATCTGGTGCTAAATGTTCTGGAGGGATGGTATATGCTATACCTTCCTTATCAGAAAAGCACACATATGGATTGCAATATGTCAACAAACCCCGTCTGTGACTTTTCTCACTCCTAATTTTAAAAATCATAGATCAATAAAGTAAACTATATTACTATATTTGGGTTAATAACTAACAAACCTAACTCCTTACTTTTCAAATGGAAATCATTCAAAATTACTTTGAAAGACACTTGAAATGTACTTGAAATGTACATTTCAATAACTAGATCTGCATAAAAGTTAAAAATAAATACATTTGATATCCCAAGGCTGGTACCAATTTTAATATCACTAACCACTTATACATATGGTTCTCCAAAGAAAGTTTGCTGTTAAATAGTCTGTAAAATCATTCTATCACTGTGAATATGCCCTTTCATTTAAGAAAACCTTCAGTTTCCCAATTTACATCAATAAAAGAACATAACAAAAATGAACATCACTAACCTTTAACCATATATGCAAATGTGCATTTTCATGCCAGTTTTGTCATGCCAGTTTCATTTCACATGAAAATCATTTTAAATGTTTTTCAATAATTAAAGCATTAGTGTCCAATAAACCATGTACATGGTAAACAAAATTCTTTGCAATTCATAAGGAATCAGGCAGGGTCTAAAAATACAATTCTGTAAATGATCATCTGATAAAATGAACAAAGACTGAATTTTGCAAAATGAGACTTAGGTATATACTTATACTGCAAAATAATGAATCTTTCAATTAAAGTAATAAAATGCATTAATCAAAATTCTGCAAATAAGACTATCAAAAATTATTTAAAAATATATATAATAATCTATGATCATTAAAGTGTCTATACAAAAGATGCTAAAACCTCTCAAATATATTTCATAAAATAATGGTTATCATCAATTTTAGAAAACTCATTACAATTATCATTCAGTAAATATTCACTTCAGGACCTATACATGCAAAGTTCTGAGCTATGCACCATGAAGAGCAGAGAGATGGTAAGACATCTTTCTGGGACTTGCCAAGGAGAAAACAATCTAACAGTAAGGATAAGACATAAATATCCTAGACCCATGGAATTCACAGCTTAAGAGAGATGTTCAAGTTTATTTAACCCAATATATGTAACTACTCATGAAAAATCTTGTGTTCCAAACAGGAAAATTTCTTTCTGATTTGTTAAAAGTTCACTTTATGCCTACGGAAAATAATCAGAAGCCTTCTCTTCTCTTGAATCAATTATTCCACTTATAAAATATTCTACATACCCTTTACATGCTTACCTTTTATTATGTTGATTTTATCTTGAACAAAACACACATACAGCAAATATTTATCATCCATTATTTGTTGTGAATATTTTACCTGCTACAATTTTTCCTTTAACATTATTCATATTTTGCTATTGTTTTTTGTTTTGTTTTGTTTTCTCTTTTTGATGCAGGAAAATCTACAGATCATTTCTTCATGGTTTCTATCTTGAGGCCATTCTTAGAAAAATTACAGTGTCACCAGTGTTTTCATCTACTAGTTATATGGGTTCATTTAAAAACTGTGTAACTATTCAGTCCATCTGGGGCTTTATTCTCAGGCATACTGTGATATAAAGGGTTCAATTTAATTATTTTCCACATGCTTATAACATTAACACTGAATAGAAGATAACAAAAATGTTTTTTAAGGGAAAGAGAAAAGAGAA
Organism: Prionailurus bengalensis; assembly: GCF_016509475.1. Taxonomy (NCBI): domain Eukaryota; kingdom Metazoa; phylum Chordata; class Mammalia; order Carnivora; family Felidae; genus Prionailurus; species Prionailurus bengalensis. The sequence continues at coordinate 146,330,879 of NC_057343.1, read as the reverse complement.
GAAAAGAAACAATGAGAATCATGTCCAAAAACAAGAACAATTAAGCTAGCATCAGATTTCTCCACAGCAACTTTCAACAACAGAGGACAAGTGACCAGTGTTTGCAGAGTTCTGAAGAAAAGAAATTATGTCCCAAGAGCAGTCTGCCTAACCAAGATGACTACACAGGATAAATACAACAAAAGACATTCTCAACATGAAACAGCCACCACTGAGACCTTCATAAAGAATTCTGCTTAAAGGGGTGGCTCAGTTGGTTGAGCGTCCAAGTCTTGATTTTGGCTCAGGTCATGATCTCACAGTTCATGGGTTTGAGCCCCATGTCAGGATATGCACTGACAGCATGGAGCCTGCTTGAGATTCTCTGTCTCCCTCTCTCTCTGCCCCTGCCCCACTCTCTCTCTTTCAAAAATAAATAAAATATTTAAACAATTTTAATATAATTTATTGTTAAGTTAGCTAACATACAATGTATACAGTGTGCTCTTGGCTTCAGGAGTAGATTCCCATGATTCCTCACTTACATACAACACCCAGTGCTCATCCCCAAAAGTGCCCTCCTCAATACCTATCACCCGTTTTCCCCTCTCCCAGCCTCCCCATCAACCCTCAGTTTGTTCTCTGTATTTAAGAGTCTCTAAATGGTTTGCCTCCCTCTCTGTTTGAAACTTCTTTTCCCACATCATCTTCTGTTAAGTTTCTCAACTTCCACACATGAATGAAAACATGATATCTTTCTCTGACTTATTTCTCTTAGCATAATACCCTCCATTTCCATCCAAGTTGTTGCAAATGGCAAGATTTTATTCTTTCTCATTGCCAAGTAGTATTCCATTGTATATATAAACCACATCCTCTTTATCCATTCCTGAGTTGGTGGACATTTGGGCTCTTTCCATAATTTGCCTATTGTTCATAGCACTGCTATAAACATCAGGGTACATGTGCTCCTATGAATCAGCACTCACTCCTATATAACCTTGGGTAAATTTCTAGTAATGCTATTGCTGGGTCATAGGGTACTTTTATTTTTAATTTTCTGAGGAACCTCCACACTGTTTTCCAGAGTGGCTGCACCAGTTTGCATTCCCACCAACAGTGCAAGTGGGTGTCCATTTCTCCACATCTTTACCACATCTGTTGTTGCCTGAGTTGTAAATTTTAGCTATTCTGACCTGTGTGGTGTGGTATCTCACTGTGGTTTTTATTTGTATTCCCCTGATGATGAGTCATGAGTATCTTTTCATGTATCTGTTGGCCATCTGGATGTCTTCTTTGGAAAAGTGTCGATTCATGTCTTCTGCCCATTTCTTCATTAGATTATTTTCTTTTTGGGTGTTGAGTTTGGTAAATTCTTTATAGATTTTGGATACTAACCCCTTATCCGATATGTCATTTGCAAATATCTTCTCCCATTCCATCAGTTGCCTTTTAGTTTTGCTGATTGTTTCCTTTGCAGTGCAGAAGCTTTTTATCTTGATGAGGTCTCAATAGTTCATTTTTGCTTTTATTTCCCTTGCCTTCAGAGATGTGTCAAGTAAGAAGTTGCTGTGGCTAAGGTCAAAGAGGTTGGGGCCTGTTTTCTCCTCTAGGGTTTTAATGGTTTCCTGTCTCACATTTAGGTCTTTCATCCATTTTGAGTTTATTTTTGTGTATGGTGTAAGAAAGTGGTCTAGTTTCATTCTTCTGCATGTTGCTGTCCAGTTCTCCCAGCATCATTTGCTAGAGACTGTCTTTATTCCATTGGATACTCTTTCCTGCTTTCTCAAAGATTAGTAGATCATACATTTGTGGGTCTGATTCTGGGTTCTCTATTCTATTCCATTGGTCTATGTGTCTGGTTTTGTGCCAATACCATACTGTCTTGATGATTACAGCTTGGTAGTAGAGGCTAAAGTCTGGACTAAAAAAAATTTTTTATTAAATTTTTTTTTAATAATTCTAATAACAGAAACTAAAATATAAATCAAATGTAAAATTCAAGGGTTAAAACGTCAAGGAAAAAAATCATAGTGAGTACTGAATTCTAGTTAATTATATTCCAGTTAAATACAGAACTAGAATTAAACAACTATAAACCTTAATTACAAAACAGAATGTAAATGTTATAAAGCTCAAATAAGTAAAAATAATGTGTAACAACCAAAAATAGGGAGAGGACAGGAAGGTAGAGTATATATGCACATCTTTCAAAACAGATCACATATAAAGTCTAAACAGAAATTTGCATCTTAAAATCATGGCTCTAACCTCATGTATCCATAATCTCTTTACAGATATTCCAAAATATATACTACCTCTTACAGTGAAGTACATATTTGGAAGTTCAACAATTGTTTAAGTACTTTTAGTATCCTTTCCTTTTTATAAATTAAAGTGGAAATACATTGAATCCTTTTTATTTACAGTAACAGACATAGTATGATCAACAGATCAATGGGTTACCCTTTTTTTTTTTAAGATTTTAGTTTTAAATAATGCCTATACCCAACATGAAACTTGAATTCAACAGATCAATGGAAAGGAAAGAAAGAGGGAAGGACGAGGAAGCAGAGAGGGAGGAAACTGTATTTCTCACTATCTAATGTATTATGGTGGGTATCTGAGGGGTGATTTTTGAATTTCTTCTTTGTATTTTAATTTTTTATAATGAACTTACATCATTACACAAGGATAACAGTGATTTTTTTCTCTGTTATAAAAAATCAAACTAAAAGTAGACATAAAATAAAGATAAATAATCAAGATTACCAGGGTATTACAATCTTCTGGAAGCTACAAAATTGTGTTTGATACACAAACAACAAACCTGGATATCAAGATTATAGTTCATACATTTGAGCCAAGAACCTCTCAGATTTTTTAACTTCTTATATACAGAGTTGTGAGGTAGAAGTCCACTTTATGGGGTGCCTAGGTGGCTCAGTCAGTTAAGCCTCGGACTCTTGATTTGGGCTCAGGTCATGATCCCAGGGTCATGGGATCAAGCCCTGCATGGGGCTCAGCACTGAACATGGAGCCTGCTTGGGATTCTCTCTCTCTCTCTCTCTCTCTCTCTCTCGGCCCCTCCCTAGCCTCAAATTTAAAAAAAAAGTTTTTTAATCCTTTGTATTTTAGGACACTACTAAAGCTCTGTGCATATTTAGGAAGCCTGATCGCCTGAGTAAACAAACCCAGTGACCTCTGCTCAGTCCTATCTTCAACCGTCCTCTGCAACAGTGGACTCTGCAAAGACACACTCCTTTACATTCTGGACAGTGCCTTGCACACAGCAGCCACACAAACATTGTTAAGTGACGAATGGGGCATTCTCCTGACTGCTCTGATCTCTGTCAGTGTCTCTGCAGGCTTCTGCCCACACTTCTTTCTCTCCTTGCCCGCCTACACAGAGGCGTCCCCCAAGGGTGGCTCTCACTTCACTCCTCTTCTCAGTCTAGTTTCCCTGAATTATCGCATCCACTCTCAAACTCTAGGTCTGGCTCCTCTTCTGAGCTCCAAAACTAAAATGGGAAGTTTGTGCTAGACATCTCGACAAAGATGCTGTCCAGCATCCTGAATTTGACACGCTGAGGTTGAATTACCTTTCACCCACCCGCCCCTCCCCCTGTCTATCTCTCATCCCATTGCCAACCAGCGTCTCCCCTTAAGTCTCAAATGGGGGCAGTGGCCACACATTCAGCTTCCTGGTCACAGAGAATGAGAACCTGGCGGCTGTTTTCAACCCGTCCTTGTCCTGTGTCCACTCCTTTTATACCTCCATAATGTCTCTCACACACATTCCATCCTTCCTGCCCACACTGACATCATCTAACAAAAGCAGCACCCTATGATGAAAACACTACCAGGTCTGGACTCAAAAGACATAGCGTTTGAGTACAAGCTTTGCCCTGAATTTGCTTTGAGACCTTGTATACACTGACTAACATATTTTTAGTACAAATCTTTAAATCACAGGATAACTCTGAAATATCAAGTTATCTCCAACCTTAGGAACAGTAGTATTGTATATACTATATGTGTGTGAATACACACACACATATATACATAGATGGCTACAGAAACACATGTGCACACACACAAACATGTATGATATCTATACAAACACATGAAAAGCATTATTATTATCTAAGCTGGTATAATATCTCATCTGATCTTGCACAAAAATGTTCAATTTTAATCTCGGTTCTCCAGGCAACCTTTTACCCTGAATGAAGGATTATTTTATTAAAACATCATTTGCTTCCTTTTAATGGTCTGCAATTTGTTCTCCTTTGCCAAAAGAATAAAACCAAAACTCTTTATATAGATTTAATAGTGCTCCTTTATCTGACCCCACCTTAGCTTTCTGACCTTACCTCCCAGTACACCCCCTCTATCACCCATGTTCTATCAAGACACAACACTATAACTTCCTTTCTCCAAATACACCCTGCGTTTATACTGTTCCCTCCAGTCTAGAATTTCCATTTTAGGAAACCTCTCCTTCAAGGTCCAATTCAGATATCACCTTCTCAATAATATCTCCACGGATCTTCACCAAGATAAGTGGCCCATATTTTTAACCTTGTAAATAGAAAGATCTTTATAATTCTCTCTTCAACTAGGTTATAAATTCCTGAAGGACCGAGACTATGGCATATTCGCCTTTGACTCCGTTGCTTGTCGAGTCTAATACAGTTTATTATGCATTTAATGAACGTGTGTAGAATGGAAATGCACAAATAATTCAAAGAATTAGAAGCATGTAGAAAGTTAAAACTATATTATATAGTGAAAATGTATAATCAGTAAATGATTAGGTGTACATATCTTTTTTAATGAAAATGATGAAAAAAATTTAAAAATACATCATTAAAGCTTCAAGCTAAACAAAAAGATTGTTTGGTGCTCCCTCTGCTGGCTTTGCAGCAAGCTAAGAATGTTGAACAATAACACTACAGAGAAGTAAACACAGATTCAGCTCATCTGCTCCCAGTATATACCTCCTACAAATAACCACAGTTGAAATTTTTAATTGAGTTCATTTGGAAATAACCCTATCTGCCAAAAAGTTGGTCTAAGAAAATTGTTTAAAAGAGACCAAACCGATCTTATGATTTGAGTGGTAATAATTACTGCCAGAATTCCTGTTCATACCTTTGTTTTTTAACTAAACAACCTACTTTATGTATAAACAATTTTCAAATTTAGCTGAAACTATTGAGAAACAAAGTAATTAATATATAGTTTTTAAGAACCGATGAGGAGCATAAAAGGTTAAATTCTCCCTGTGTTTCTAAACAGAGTTATTCTGAGTACCCTGAAGGCATTTAATTCCAAAACAGGAAGCCACATAGAGGAACACTTGGTTACACTAATGTTATGCAGATCTTTTGGAACATACTTTTCTAAACACTTGCTGAAAGAACCTTTTCTATACTGCACGCTATCACATGAAGTTGGAGAAGGGTCCCACGGATACTGTAGTGCACATACTGCTCAAATTGCCCTTTGTTACTTCTCTATTTTCCTCCACTTTTCTTACTTTAAATGGTCTTCTGCTTGCTCATAGAAAGAGTGGTAAGAAAATCAGGTTGGGGTCAAGGCATGTTTATTCACATACCACAATTCAGTTGTTTTGGCATATACATGGCATAAGAGCTATGATACGGCTTATGGCGGTCAACGGTTTTAAAAAATGATTTAGAACTGGTGTCCCAGAAAGATTAACCTGAAACTAGCAGAGACATCTCTGCTAAAGGCTAGTGTCTTTTCTAATAAATTCGTGTTTCCTGTGCTTAAGGTTACTATAAAATCTCTTCAATCTAAAACATGTTAAATGAGACCTCAGCCTTGTCATTGAACAAAGGATAATAGTAAACCATAGGTGAGGGACACAGCAGTGGATTTATGTAATTGAGTCGCATCGATGCTGGAGCTACCTCTGTTACAAAGCAAGCCACTTAACATGGTAGGCTCCATTTCCCAACCTTTCAAGTAAGGGTTAGACTACTAGTGACCAGAAAGATACTACTTGTGATTCTGTGACTAAACAAATGAACTAGATCCTAGATCCACTTTAAGTTACAGGTATAAGGCAGAAAAAAAAAAAAAGGTGAGTGCATTTTTCATATGCCATTTGATCTCACACACCATTTCAACGCCATCCATGTTTAAAAATAGCTCTTTTTCTTAGTTTCTATCCTAGTTTATATTCAGTTATGTTTTAAAGAAAGTAAATGATCACTGAGCAATTATCTTTCTGTGTTGGAAATTAAGGTTTCATGCACATTCTTGATTATCCATAAAAGTGAAATGAAGTTAATATTAAAAGCAGCAATACTAAAAGTGTAGTCAGAAGAAGCCCAATAGAAAAAAATAGTCAATATATTTCGATCTGCTTATACTTACTTTCAATGAATTTATGAAAATATTTATTCCATTCATAACATTTAGGCAGTAAGAATTTTGTTGAAATCAGCTATGAGAATGTCAAAATAGTATTTTTAAGCTATTCCACAGAGCTTGGAAATTATTTTTCCTTAAGAAATCTCCATGTGAACAAGAACAAGGGTTTTAGCCATGACAGTGTACTACTGACAGCATTCTTGTGCTGGGATACACAACATTTACCCCCACCCTCACTGGGATTGCAGAGATAAGAGACTGGTTGGTGAGTGGGTACCATCCTGTTAGTGCCTCAGGACAACAGCAGCCAGGCCTAGAGGAAGAAGCAGAAGGTCAGAGCACAGAGGATATTCCCAGGCTCACTGTGACTCTGTCATCCAGTGCATGGCAAGTTCTAAAATGCTGAGCTGCTGTCTTTTGAGCAGGGCTGTCAAATCATTAGATTTGTTTTTGGAAATTCAGCTCATGAATATGTCCTCTAATGTTCAGAGGGCATCCCTGCTAAAATGTACAATTACATATAAGGCTATAGCAAAGAAACCCTTACAACCCAAAAGATTTATCAGCAATTCATCATACGGTGATTTATTTCACTTTAAATTATTGAATGCTCTATTCAGAAATGATACAACAAGGTTTCAGAGCTGTAAATTAGCTGGCAGTTAGACAATATCTTAAAAAGCATTCTGAAGTGTAGAAGAAAAATATTCAGAATATGTGATTCATTTTCATTTAACATAATATATATTCAATGTTGAATGAACAGAGGAAACATGATGTGGTTTGTTGTAAACTGGAAACAGTAATATCCAATAAACGTTACGCTTCTTTCATTCCTTATGGTAATCCATTTACCCTATTAGCCAATAGCAGTGCAGTAAACTACTGAACAACTTGTGAACATTGCTGTAGAGAAAATTTCATTCCTGAACGAAATTACTGACATTTTCTGCAGAGAAAATGTCAAGGAAGGCCATTTATCAGGCTCCAGCTGTGTTGATGTCATTATGTGCAAGTGTGTGACATCAAACACTGATATTATAAGGTGTTCATCATAATAATTCAGTCCCTTCTAGACTCCATGGATGCAGTATAAACTGATAACAATCAACTCATGTTATGTCACATTTATTTCATAACACCTACATCAATAAATACTACATATTTTGAAATAAAAATACATATAAACAAATATAACTTTATATCCTAAATGTTTTTCCTATGGAAAATAATAACAAAAGATTTTATTAATGATGATTCACTATAATTTCACATAGAACTTCAGTGATAAAACTTAAGTTCTATCTCCCATTTAAGACCAGCAGGCCTCTAAAAGTATACTTCCTTAGACTCTTGCTTAAAAGTGAATTTAAGAAAATAATGGTGTTTAAGAAAAAAAAAATCAGTTGTTGTTTTTTTTTTAAGTAGGCTCCAAGCCACAAGGTTGTGGGGCTTGAACTCACAACCCTGGGATCAAAGAGTTGGATGCTCTACCAACTGAGCCACCCAGGCATCCCAAAAACTATTAGTTTTAAATTGTAACTCTATTCTATTGCCTTTAGCTAATCTCAATATGGCAGCCAAAACTAGTAGAGTAACTGGTCAATTTACATCACTATTTAGTTTGACTGCAAAATCAAATGTTAAATCAGTTTCCTGAATATTATACAGCAAAATAGGTTACTTTTATTTAATTTTTTAAATTGATATTTTGTAAATGTACAAAGTTAGATCCAAAACCAATAGAAAATATTTTAGTATTATCTAAAAACATGTTGTTGAACAAAATAAGACAGATACAATATGCACTATGTGATATATTTATATAATGTTAAGAAAAAAGAGACAAGGGCACCAGGCTGTCTCAGTCAGTGGAGCATGAGACTCATGACCTCAGAGTTGTAAGTTTAGGTCCCATGTTGGGTGTAGAGACTATGTAAAAATAAAATCCTTAGAAGAACAAACAAACAAACAAACAAAAGAGGCAAAATGAGTCTAGTGTAGAAGTCAGATTAGTGTAACGATTAGACAGCAAGTAGTGACTGAAAGTGTCAAGAGGGGGGTCCTGTGTTCTGTTTCTTTATCTGGGTATTGGATACATAGGTATCATCACTTTGTGATGAACACTCATTGAGCTTTAAACAAAACAAACTAAAACCTGTAGGCAGAAGCAATTGGGGAGTCATTGAAGTCCACCCCAGGCATACATACATGCACTGTAGTTTAGTATGGATGTCTAAAAGAAAGATGAATCTTTTAGGAGGGAAGCAGGACAAGAGAGACAAGCTGAGGAACGGACCTATTAACAAGCCACAGATATGTGGTAGAAAAAGAAAAAGAAAGGGGCAGGCACATTTATGTAAGACTCAATCCCAATCCCCTAAACACAGCATACGATAGATAAACTGAGAGGTTCATGGGATCAGGGCTGGGACTATGGACTCAATGGGGTCCCTGTTATATTAGGACCTCATTTTAGAATGCAAAGGGAATCATACTTGTTGATCTCCATGTACCAGATACTGTGCTAAAAGGTTTACAAAGAAATTATGTTACCATTTACTAGACCAAGGATACAGAAAGAGCTCAGAAGATGTTTACTAAATTTAATTGCCATAATCCTTACATAACAGATATTATTATCCTTGTCTACAGATAAAGAACTTGAGGCCTGATGAGTTAGTTATTTGTGCAAGCTTTTAGAAAAAACAAGTGGTGGAAAAGCTCCGTCCTTTTTTCTTTGGGAGGAGTTGGGAAGAAACAAGGAAAGTGGCAAAAGTAATCAACTCCTCCATTTTAATTTAATCTTTCTCCCTGCAAAACAAGTCATGATCTTTAGAAGGCATGGCGCAAGTCAGTTCAACACAGTGCCTATCATATGAGTTAAGGATTTCATCTGGGGATCAAATTAGGATCCCTCAAATGAAAAGTTTTCAAATTGAGCGTGAGATAAGGCCTAGAAGCCAAGAAACAGGAGGACCAAACAGCTGGGATCCAATAGTTGCTTTCCTGAAGCAGAGCTGAGCTGTACACCATCTAACACATATCATGAAAGGGCATCAGTTAGGCACTGTGGAGGACCGTCTCCCTAAGAGCTCCCCGCAACCCTGTCCTTCTATGCCTTGAACCATATGAACGCTAGGTTGAAGCAAAATGCTTTCCAAAATTATTCACTATAACTAAAATGAATAGGTACAGATACAGACACAGATATAAATAATCAAAACTATGCCTTGAAAATATGTATAGATAGGCCAGGTGTGGGGAGTGTGTTTATATTCTGGAAAATCCATTTAAGTCTCTAAAAGACCACAATCTAACAATGTCTACCAGAGTACTGTTAACAACATTTGATTTACCTGTTTGGAATCTTGGAAACAAAGTTTCTTTCTTGTTTTCTTTTCTTTTCTTTTCTTTTCTTTTCTTTTCTTTTCTTTTCTTTTCTTTCTTTCTTTCTTTCTTTCTTTTTTTTTTTTTTTTTTTTTTTTTTGCTAGGCAGAGAACTTTACTAACCTTGTTTCAAACTTTATTCTCAGGCTTCTTCAGCTTAATTAGCTGCAAAGAATGAATTGTGTATAAGCAAAAACTGAAAAGAGCTGCAGTGTCCAAGAGACTTGGGCTTAAAAATATTAGAGATCTAGATTTTATCAGATCCATGAACAATAGTTTTAAAAAGCAGTCATAATATAAAATAGCTCCCAGTAACTCCTTCAAGTTTTATCTTCTTCAGAAGGTGCCTCTATTCATTTGCTTCATTCTTTGAAGCTTCATCCAGGTTTTCCACAAGATCTGGAACGTCATCATCGCCCTCCTCTCCGGTAGCAAGCGGTACCTTTCCATCCACACACTGTGTGGGCAGAGCTTCAGCCAGTCTTAAACTAGTCAGACCGTCTGCACCAAGTTGGTTCAAGAAACTGGGTAGCATTTCTGTCAGCTGCTTTGTCTCAGCGTGACCTGTAATGGTGAAAGTTTTCGCTGCCAGGGATGCCTGAACCTTAGGGTTCTTAAAGTGGACCCCTGTTCCTTGGTTTGTGAACATATTCACTTCTTCAATACCAGAGATATTGTTTACCCCCAACTTCTTTACGGAGAACTGAATTTTTTTTTTTATCATCTGCTGTAGCTGTTCTAGGAGCCACCTTCTTCTTTGCGTGAACAGTTCCCTTCCCACCAATGCACACTTGTGCTTGCAGTTCAGTGAGTTTCTTCTACTTCATGACAGCTTCTTTCATCTTGTTGGAACAGAAATGGGACCGCGTGCAGGGGATGTTTGCACTCGGGGTGCAGGGGGGATTCTCAGGTGGACCAGCTGAGATTAGATACACACATATGGGGACACAAGAGGATACTAGAGCCAGAGTTTCTTTTTTATATGACATTTTTTCTAATCTGGCAAGCAATAGATTTTCTCCTTCTGTTTCTAATGGAGTAGGCATCCAATAACTATTGTGTCTAACTTCTCAATCTTATCTGTGTCAGTGAGAATGAGCACAGGCCTAGACATACTAGTAGAGTGTTTTCAGTCTACCTCCCACAGACTTATGGTGCAGACAGGGTAGTATCGTTTAAAATTACAAAACTCATAACTTTAATATGTTAGATCTCTTAATTATACAATTGTGAATACAAATCCAAAACACCTACCACATTAATATCTTAATATTTTCTAAAGAAATTCACACAATTCAAATACCAAAGGAAAATAAAAATCCACCACAAAATGAAAGATACTATACATTTCATGTGTTACAAATCTTATATCTTGTATCTTGTGATACAAATGCATCTGTCCTATAGCTATATTGAATGAAATCTGCTTTAATCAATTGATCAATACTTCCTATAGCAAACAAATCAGTAAGAAAATTCATAAGGCATAAAACTTCAAGCATCAGAAAGATTGCTAAGTGTGTGGGGTCATTATGTGTCCACAGAATACTATTTCACTAGTGCTTTCCATTAAAAGAAAATGCTGGCTTCTGAAAAACATGAAAACAAGACTTGTGTAGTATTTACTTTAAGGATTATTTGTTATTATTGAGATGTAGTAAGTAAAAATCTAATTTTATCAAAATCTCTCATAAGAAAAGTTAAACTAAAACTCAGTATGGCCTGTGCACACATATATTGAAATAATCCTGGCACATTGTATCAAAAGGAACTGTACCTATCATGTCTCTCCCTAAAACATCCCTGATAGGCAATTTTCTAGTTTGTTTTTGAATGTTCAACAACAGTTACATTGGTATCTCTAAAAAAGCCCATTCAATTTGGGGCACACAAAACTATTAGGAAATTCTTCTCTATATTTAGTAAAATTTGTCCTTTTTAAGCCTCCTATTGCTACCTACTGCTTTTATTCTGCCTCCATGGCAGCCAGGTGTGGCCATAAGACTAAGCTGCCAAAAAAATGTCAGTGCAAATTCTGAGAGGGTTTCTTAAAAGAAAGAAGGTGTGGCTTTCCCACACACCATACTCATCATCTTCTTGCTGTCTGGAATAGGGATGTGACTGCAGGAGTTCCCGTGATTTACCATGAGGTGATCCTTAAGATGGAAATAATCATTCGGTCAAGATATTAGAGTCATAGTCCTCAATGACTTTGTGGAAGGGTTGCTCTAGCCCTGGACTCTCCATCCCCAGACTTCACTTACACAAGGGAATAACCCTGTGTGTGTATACTCATAACCCAGAACTTAGTTAGGAACTTAATTCCTACTCACATACTGAGTCTGCAGATATGTTTTCAGTATTTGAAGAGCGACATCACATTCTACCTACATTCTCCCTACTTTAAATGTTTTTTTTCAACGTTTATTTATTTTTGGGACAGAGAGAGACAGAGCATGAACGGGGGAGGGGCAGAGAGAATGGGAGACACAGAATCGGAAGCAGGCTCCAGGCTCTGAGCCATCAGCCCAGAGCCCGACGCAGGGCTCGAACTCACGGACCGCGAGATCGTGACCTGAGCTGAAGTCGGACGCTTAACCGACTGCGCCACCCAGGCGCCCCACCTACTTTAAACTTTTAACATTTTCAGCTTCCTCATCATCTAAGTTACCCTCTTCTATAAAGGTTCAAGTTTTTCAGACTTATTCTTAAAAGTTTCAGAACAGAACTCAATGCATCCACCAGATGTGAGCTGACCAACAGAAAACAGATGGATTATTAACTTCCTTTGTTGTCTTTATAAGACTTAAGATGCATTAGCTTCTTCAGCAGTCCTCAAGACTAAAGATTCATACCGTGGTTATAGGTAGCCAAAAAAAGATCTAGTTTTTACTTTGTTTTGTTTTTCACTGCAAGTAGTATTAACCAGGCTTTCCCTACTTTGTATATGTTTAGTAATTTGTTTTTTCTCTTTAATCTAAGTGTAAAACTTCAGATTTTCCTTATTACATTTCTTCTTACAGTCCATTACTCCATGCAATGCAAATAAACCTTGAACCCCAATTTTGAAATTCCACCTAATTAACTATCCTTCTCAGTTTCCATCTTCTGCTTATTTAGTTAGCAAGGTTTCTATGGCCCCACCAAGTCCTTGGCAAGAATCAAGGTGAAAGAAAGAGCCCTTCAGTGATCCACTGAAGACTTCTCTGCCAGTGGACAAGCAGCAAATGATCAATACTCTAGGGAGGCTGGTCCAACCAGCTGAGTCCCAGAGGTCCATTCCTTCTTTCAAGAACTCAGACTCAAAGACAGGGCCATAGGAGGCCACAGGTGGCGCTCAGGAAGCCTGGAGCCTGACCACCACCACATAGAAAGAGACTGGCAGCATGGGCTGACTCACTGTGCTGGCAGGTAAGTATGAAGAGGTAGAGGCAGGAAAAGCTGTAGCACTTGTTTATATAACAAATAAAAGGAAGTCTCTTTCTTTAAAAAGAAAAAAGTTTTCTCCTTAAAAAAGAAAAAAATCTATGAGTATATCGAGTGTAGGGGGGGACTTGACTAGTGATTGATTGACAAAGCAGTGTAAATTCCATAACTACCCCATTTGCATAGATATTGATTGCAGTGGGCTTCAAAAGACTGATTATGCAGCTTCTTAGATTTGAAATGAGTGTCTTATACCTTAGCCCTACAGAATAACCAAGAAGCAAACATTAAAAAACTTAAATATGCACATGTGAAAATGTATTTATGATTAATGATAATTTATTAAGTGCAATACTGTGCTAAATTAATATATGCAGAGTAAGACTGACTTGTGCTGATGGAATTATCTTGTTTATGATTACCGTTATTGACTTTAAAAGAGATATACCACTATTTTCTGAATAAGAGGTATAGTCCAACATACACAATGTAAAACATTACATATTTACTCTACTGTCACTAATCATTAATTTGATGTAGTCTCAGTCACTGTAAATTAAAGATTCCTATATCTATAAATGTCATTCCACTTATAGAAAAAGAATATACATAAATGATATTTAAATATACACTTATTATTTCTGACTAAAAGAGAAACATACATAGTGAATTATAATACTTTATCAATTAATAATTACACCACTATCCCTTAAATACATTTCATCTTAACTGAAATTACTCAATATATGTAAGCACTTACTGTTTTTAAAGTAATTATTAAATATTGGTAGCAATTAAAATACTTTTTAAATTTATTACACTACCATGAAATAGAGGACAAACTGCATCCACTCTTTTCTCTGGGAAGTTATACTTTTTTTTCCAATTAAATAACATATTGAGGTTGGCTGACAAATCATTTAGATTTTTCTTGTTTTTATGGTGTTTTTCCAATGAGTAATCTAAGAAAATATAAATCTAGGTAGGTTGCAGTTTGAACCACTACTCAGATAGCTTTTTATTTTCCTTTTGGTGAGGGAAAGAAGATCTACAAATTAGTATTGTTTTGTCTAGTTTTTGGTCATGGTTCAGGTCAGTTTTAAGTCCCTACTTAAATCTAAATTAAATTAAATTCAAAATGTAATGCTGCCTTATTGCTCTTATAGATTCATTTTTCTGTTTTACTTCAATGCTGTCAACAAGTCTGTGTGTTGTGGGTAGGCTGAACAAAGTTCCATGCAATTGGTCAGGGTGGCTTATTGGGGACCATTTAAAAGAGAACTATCTATTCAGTTCTTGTTCACTCATATTGTTCTTGCAGCTGACTAGGACTGTTTCAATAAATCTTATTCAATTCTTAAAGGACCTGAAAACTTTTAATTGATCCCACTAGCTAACAGCTTTGTCTTTAGGTAATCAAGTATGGAAGTCTAGAAACAATGATCTCTCTTGATCTGCATAATGTTAAAACTAACATTAGCAAATAATTAAAAAGAAAAGGCTGAGCTCAATAAAAATAAATTAAGTTCACTATTACCATATATTCTATTTCTTTAGATATTAAAATACTAAACCTAAGGAGAGACTAAATGTTTCATTCTTCTGTCTCAAAACTAATTAATTAACCTAAACTAAAAGTATTTAATGCCTTTACCTGATGAAGTTCTGGAGTGATGGGGTTCATGGGGTAAAGAGCTGATGGCCAAGAAAGAATTCTTGAAGATGTCTTTGGTGCAAAAAAGTGATTTTATTAAAGCAGGGGGACAGGACCTGTGGGCAGGAAGAGCTGCAGTGGGGTCATGATGGGTAACTCATTATAAACCTCAGGTTGGGAGGGGGTCAGGGATAGAGTTAAGTCTCTAAGGAATTTTGGAAGCAAGGTTTCCAGGACCTTGAGGGGCTAACTGTTGCTAGAGAAACACCATTTTTTACCATTTAATAAAACCTCAGTCTTGAAACCCTTTAGATGTATATGGGGGGGGGGGGGGCATAAGCTTAGAGTATGATTGCTAGCATATATCCTGGGGCAGCTGAGATAAAGGAAGTAGACTTACAGGATCCTCAAGGTTGGGATAATGTTAAGCTAAGGTTCTCTTTTGCCCCTAGCAAACTGTCATCATTGAGGCAGCTGATCTCCTAGAGGGAGGTCACTCTGCTGGGTTTCAAGGACTTATCAGTGGGCTGTAGGCAGTAAGGGAATTTCATTTTTCATTTGTCTTTGTTTCTACATTACCATGGCAAGCACTTAAACCCCTTTCCTTTGTTCTTGGGTAGCCAGGAGTGTTTGAGGAATATCACACATATTCCACCTGAGGGGGTGCTGGTGGCAGTGGCTGTGCCAGCCTGTATTTTGCCCCTCAGCCTGCCTCACGCTCCCTCATCATACCTGGACTTAGCTTCTGAGAGCCTGGGCTGAAAGACAACTTTCCTGAACATCTTGAATGAGACAATAAAACTACTGCAGAATCTACACTGAATGTCACAGTGGGAAACAAGATTTCTTTAGAGCAACAATTGATTCATTTCCATATGGTAACTTTATGGGTTTTTGTTTTGTTTTGTTAAACCAGTGTTAAAATGTCAATTCTCTTCCTTCTAGTTCTCCAGATCCATACACCAATTTTCTCCTAGGCCCACACTACTGTGAACAGGGTATAATAAACACCATCCCAATTTTACAAGATTGGTTTGTTTGGTTTTGTGAGCAACATGAATGATAGTTAAGGAAAAATAAATCTACTAGAGTAGAAATATGCCTATTATTTTACACCTTATAAGTCTGGCATCTTCAACTATTAAAATGGAGCCACTATCATGGGAAATTATTTGAAATGTATTTTTAAATTAAATGAAGAAAATGATTCAAGTTTCTAGTTTGGGTTTAGGTTTTAAAGATGGCTACCTTGTTGCTGAGGTTAAAATTCTTGCAGAATGAATCTGTTGTAAGTTCTCTTGAGACTTCTTTGGGCAAATATTTTGTTGTAATTGGAGATGGTCCTAGATCTTTCGATAAATCTTTTCACCTAATTTAAGCAACTGTAAAAAAGACTTTATAAATACTTTGATATTTTACTACTGAATCATCACAGCTCTGTGACCTTTGATCTTTATTGATGAATGTTTGGGTTTGGCAAAAGGTGTTTTTAAATTTTAATACTAATATTTGGAGGGATAAAGGTCATTAGCACCCATAACAACAATAAAAATGCTTTGTATTTACATGATATTTCTTCCTCAAGAAAGAAAAGAAAATTCCTTCTTCAAAAAAAGAACAATGTTGACTGGAAATTTTGTTTTACAAATTTATAACAACTTTAAGATATTTTAAATATAACTGGCTGTAATTTTGCAGGGGATCTAATTTTGCTATATGCAAAAATAAAATATATTATTGCTTCAAAAACCGTACACAACTACCAAGCAAATGGAGCGAATTTACCTTAATCTTGAGGTAACTCATAAGATTTCTTTGTATGTAATTCATAGGTATCTCTTTGTATGTATTTTCTAAGTATAGTTGAAGACATATATATATATATATATATATATAATAGTATGAATATTAAAGACAGTAGTTAGAAGACAGAAGATATTATTTGATCTGATTATTTTACAACAAAAATTGGGGGCAGTGGGGTGTGGCAGAGCACAGTTATAAAAGGATATGGAATTATTAATTGGTTATTTCTTTTGCTAAGGAAGTCCATTAGTCTATGTAATGTGTTCATAGAAACCTTCACTTTAGAATGAAATGCTAAATTACCAGGCCAGCTCACAATTCTCACTAGGATGCTAACATCAGCTAACAAACTTTGTCATATTTTAGATAGATGAGTCTCATTATGAGCTCTCAAGACTTCAGTAATAAAGTTGGCCTAGTGAGCCCACAACCTATAGACCCCTCCCCTCAATGCCTCAGAACCTGGCACAGGCACCCACCAAGGAAATACAATAATGGAAAGGAGAGCCAAAGGGCTAGAGGGCAGCAAAACAAATTGCAAAGCAGTGTCGATACCACGAACTGGAAAAGACTGTGAGGTATTAAAACAGCAATATTCCAACAGGGGAAGGGTTCCATTTTGAGCTAATTTTGGATTTAAGATATTCCACAAAAAACATATCAGAGAGAAAATAGGCTACAAGGTTTAAGCTGTTCTAAAATAAATATGAAGTTAGACTTATAAGAGCTACCTTTTAAGCTCCTCTACTAATAGCAAAAATGGCTAAGATTGACATCTGCAGAAATTTTAAACCCAAATCATATGACAAAATAGACAAATCTTAGAAATAAATGTGCAAGTGCACCTGCTTTTCTCACAGCAGAGCATAAAAATATTCCAAACCCAGACAGACTGTAGAAGTGAAGCTTTAGGAGTCTTTATTGGACTATAGAAATGATATCCATGTGAACACTAATATGCCAGTGTTTTCATTTGAAAGGTCAGTAATATCTTTGATAATAAACTCTGGTTCCTATTGTACAATATTAGTGGCAAGCCAACTACATCTAAGGCAAAGGAAAGAAGCTGACAGAATGCTTGTCTCTGCAAAGTTTCAAGAGTTGGTCTGTTATCATAAGGGTGCACAGAGATAAAGAAATGTAAGAGTTCAAGTTCATTAATGTCTGTTAATTTTCCCGCTAAAGTAATACACCTTATTGTAAGAAACACAAGATTTTTTCTTTAGAAGACAGGTTATATCTAGGAGTAAAGAAGTGGTTTAGAAACTGAGAGAAAGCTGAGAGACTCTCATGGGGAAAGGCACCAAAACACTGGCCCAACTTCTTCAGCAGTGATATAAACCTTGGCGCTTCCTGTCTAATGCCATCCCTCCCCAGCCAGGAGGAGCCAAGCAGGAGCCACGGTGGGCTGTGACGTGCTGGGGGAAAAAGAAAATACTGGCTGCAAGTATATATACCACTCCTGGTTAAAATAAAACAAAATAATCTGCAATTCTTTATTTTTTCTTTTTTATTTTTTCTTAACGTTTTTATTTATTTTTGAGACAGAGAGAGACAGAGCATGAACGGGGGAAAGTCAGAGAGAGAGGGAGACACAGAATCTGAAACAGGCTCCAGGCTCTGAGCTGTCAGCACACAGCCTGATGCGGGGCTCAAACTCACGGACTGCGAGATCATGACCTGAGCTGAAGTCGGACGCTCAACCAACTGAGCCAAACCAGGCACCCCTGCAATTCTTATAACCAAAGATCACATTATAGACAAAAATGGAGTTAAAATGAAATCAAAGGCGGCTCGCATATAGAGATAATTAGTATCTCCTAATTTTATCATCATAATAATAATAAACTCATCCCATTGTCCAAGTAAATTTGATGTCTGGTAAAAACTATTCTTAGTCTCTTATTTTACTTTTAAAAAATAATTTTAAAAATCAAACTACTCTTTGTTGGATATTTATTACCTGTGACATAAATATTGTTAGGTGATATGTTAAAAATAATGACTTTAAAAATTATTAAAGTCAAAGATGTTTGGGCACCTGGGTGGCTCAGTCAGTTAAGGAGCCAATTCTGGATTCCAGCGCAGGACATGATCTCACGATCTGTGAGATTGAGCCCCCCGTCCCCACCCTGCCAGTCCACCAACAACATCAAGCTCTGCAGTGACAGCCTGAAGCCTGCTTGAGATTCTCTCTCCCTCTCTCTGCTCCTCTCCACCTCTCAAAATAAATAAATAAACATTTTATTTTTTTTTTAAGTTCACTTATTTATTTTGAGAGAGAGAGACAGAGAGAGAGAGCACGCAAGCAGGGAAGGGGCAAAGACAGAGAGAGGGAGAGAAAGAATCCCAAGCAAGCTCTACACTGTCATCATGGAGCCTGATGCAGAGCTTGATTTCATAAACCATGAGATCATGACCTGAGCTGAAATCAAGAGTTGGATGCTTAACCAACTGAGCCTCTCAGGAACCCTCATTTTCATTTTATAAAACCTAGTGTCTCAGAACTTTATAAGGCTTCTCTGTGAGGGTTTCCTTTCTGGTTTATTTGTCTGTCTCTGACTGTAGAAGTTATACATGCTCATTATTTTTAAAAATGTTTTAAATATGAGAAGAGAAACTAGAAAATAAAAATCAGGGGAACCTGTGCGGCTCATTCACATCTGACTTTGGCACAGATCATGACCTCACAGTTTGTGGATTCAAGACCCACATAGGACTCTGTGCTGACAGCTTAAAGTCTGGAGCCTGCAGCCTACTTCAATTTCTGCCCCCCTTGCTCTCTGCTCCTCCCCCAGTCACACTCTATCTCTCTCTGTCTCTCAAAAATGAATAAACATTAAAAAAATGTTTTAAAAAGAAAAATCACCTGTAATTCTATCTTCCAGAGAACTACTGTATGTGTATGTATATGTGTGTATTTGTATGTATGTATATTTCCCATGGTATCATCTATACATAATAGTTTATAACTTGTCTTCCTCACTTAATATGTTATCTTTTTGTGTTAATAAATATCTATCTACCTCATTGTTTGCAATAGACTAGTCATAATCTGAATGTATATACATACCTATATTTAACAACTGAGGAAAATAACTGTAAAAAATTATAAAAATAATTACTGTAGAATTTAAAATAAATAATTGCATATATAAAGATTAATCACTTGACTAATAACTAATACTCAAGTTATTTCCAGTTTTTATCAGTAATTCTACAGTAAAATTTTTTGCTTATAAATTTATGGGATTATTCATTAGGACAAATTTCGAGAATTAGAATTGCTAAGAAAAGTAACTATTTTAATTTTCATACATATTACCAGATTGCATTCCAGAAAGGCAGTACCTGTTTTGTCACCAATGCATATCACCATTTGTTTTCTTCCTTGGCAATATGATAGATGAAAGTGGTATTTCTGTGTCATTTCTATTAGTATCTCTTTGATATTATTAGAAAAGAAAATCTTTTCACATATTTATTGGTCATTTTAATTTGTTCTTTTGCCAACTGCCCACTAATAAAAGCAAATAACAAATAAAAATAACATTTTCATTTTTCTATTGGGATTGTTCATCTTTTTCTTATTGATTGACAAGGCCTGCTTATGTATTAGAGCTATTAATCCTTAGCAGGGTACAATAATTGCAAATGCTTTTCCCAGTTTGTCATTTGTCTTTCAACTTTGTTTACAGTATGTTCTATAGCATTGTTATTTACTTTTAATGTAGTGAAACACAAATATCACTAGGCAAGAGGAAGTAACAGAGAAGAGATTTATCTTGCCACCCGAAACAACTAAAACACTTAACAAAATATATGAAAGAATGATTTTTCAAGACATTGGACATCAGGCAGCAAAGACATGGGATCCCTGAGATGTGGGAAAACAAGAAAGTAAGTCCTAAGATTGTTCCAGCTTATTGCCTAGAGAGAGTTTTCAGGACACAGTGCAGGGAGGCATAACTCAGGCCGAGCCAACCAGGCTTCCTGACTGTAGGAGATGGAACTGAGAAGCCAGGGAGGCCATGACTGTTAAGAGCTTTCAGGGCAAACAATCAGAGAGGAGAGAGCAGCACAGAAAAAAGAAATCCCTCACATCTTCAGCTGAGTATGGATTAGCTCATATGTTTGAGGAAAAAAACTCAGGTCAAGAAAAGAGCCATCCAAAAGAATTAGAGAAAACTGATACCTGCATAGGGCTGAGAGTAATTTGGGGTCCTCCTAGCCATAATTCATGGGGCACTGGATAAAGTCCTCTGAAGAGATTTATCTCATTAATGAGCAAAATCAACCCCACACAAAAGGCTGCTCTGGTCCCATCTAACAAAGCTTAACTTTCAGATTTGAAAAGGATCAAACTGTTTCTAGATAACCTAACTGTATCCCAGAACAAGGTTAAAAAATATTTAGAATAAAACAAAAATAGGGGTGCCTGGGTGGCTCAGTCAGTTAAGTTTCCAAGTCTTGGTTTTGGTTCAAGTCATAATCTCACAGTTTTGTGAGTTCGAGCCCCACGTCAGGCTCTGTGCTGGCAGTGCGGAGCCTGTTTGGGATTCTCTCACCCTCTCTCTCTGCCCCTTCTCAGCTTGTGTTGTCTCTGTCTCTATCAAATAAATAAATGTAAAAAAAAAAGAAAGAAAACAAAAATACCCAGCACATACTAAGTAAAATCCACCAAGTCTGCCATCTAATTTAAAAAAAAAGCATGTAAAAAAGCAGAAAACTACAAGTCAAAATGAAGCAAAAAAAAAAAAAAAAATCAATTGAAAGTAACCCAGAAATGATATCACTCACAGAATTAGTAAACATAGCAAAACAGTTATTATATGTATTCCACCATTATGTTCAAGAAGCCCAGGGGTCAGATTTTTTTTTTCTTTGTTAAGGGCAGGATAGTACATAATTTAGGTTTTGCAGGCCATACAGTCTCTGTAACAACTACTCAACTCAGCCACTGTAATGCAAAAAGCAGCCACAAACAATATGTTAATGAATGGACATGGCTGTGCTTCAATAAAACTTTATTTACAAAACAAATCTTGTGGGCCAGATTTAGTGTATGGATATCAATTGTCATCCCCTAAACCAGAGGAAACATTAAACATGTTTAGTAGATTTTCAAAAAAAGACCTTTGGAACATGAAACTCATAGAAGAAAGCATAGGAATAAAGCTCCTTGACATGGGTTTTGGTAATTATTTTTTGGATATGACATCTAAGCACTGGCAACAAAATTAAAAAAAAAAAAAAAAAAGAAACAACAGATAGGACTCCATCAAACTAAAAAGCTTCTGCACAACAAAAGAAACCAACAACAAAGTGGAAAGACAACCTACAGAATGGGAAAACAGTATTTGCAAACCATATATCCAGTAAAGGGTTAATATCCAAAATATATACAGAAGTGATACAATTCAACAGCAAAATATTAATAATAATAATAACAACCCAATTGAAAAATCGGCAAAAGACCTAAAGAGACATTTTTCCAAAGAAGATACACAAAACGTGAGATGATACAAGAGAAGATGCTCAGAATATATTAGGGCAATGCAAATTAAAACCATAATGACATATCACCTCACATCTGTTAGAATAGCCATCATCAAAAATACAAATGATAACAAATGCTGGTATTGATGTAAGGAAAGAGAACTCTTGTGCACTGTTGGTGGGACTGTAAATTGGTACTGTGGAAAAAAACATAGAGGATACTCAAAAAATTAAAAATATAACTATCATATGACCCAGCAATTCCAATTCTGGGAATATGTCTACAGGAAACAAAAACATTGAAACAAAAAGTTTCTGCACCCGCATGTTCACAGCAGCATTATTTACAATAGCCAAGACATGGAAACAACTTAAGTGTCCATCAGTGGATCAATGAATAAAAGTTGTAGTATATATAATGGAATATTATTTAGCCATTAAAAATTAAATCCTGGGGTGCCTGGGTGGCTCAGTCAGTTAAGCGTCCAACTTCGGCTCAGCCTATGATCTCACAAAGTGTGGGTTCGAGCCCTGCGTCGGGCTCTGTGCTGACAACTCAGAGCCTGGAGCCTGCTTCGGATTCTGTGTCTCCCTCTCTCTCTGCCCCTGCCCTGCTCACACTCTGTCTCTCTCTCTTAAAAATAAATAAATGTTAAAACAAAATGAGGAAATCCTACCACTTACAACAACACAAACAGACTTTGATGGCATTATGTTAAGTGAAATAAGCCCAAGACAAATACTATATGATCTCACTTAAATGTGTCATTTTTTAAAACTCATAGAAAAAGATCAGACTTGTGATTACCAGAGGTGGAGGGTGGGAGAAGGAGGAATTAGAGGAAGGTGGCCAAGAGGTAAAACTCTAGTTATAAGGTAAATAAGTACTGTGGGGGTAATGTACAACATGCTTACCAGAACTAACACTGCTATATGATATACAAGAAAGCTGTTAAGAAAGTAAATTCTAAGAGTTCACATCAGAAGAACAATTTCTTTTTTGTTTTTTCTTTCTTTTCTTTTTATTTTATCTATATGAGAAGATGGATGTTAGCTGAACCTATCATGGTAATCATTTCGCAATATATGTAAGCCAAACCATCATGCTATACACTTTAAACTCATACACTGATATATGTCAATTATATCTCAATAAAACTGGGGGTGAGGGAAGGGAGCAGGAAGACCCAAACCAAATTTATAGAGATGAAAAACACATCTGAGAAAGATCAGCGCAGAAGAAAAGATCGGTAAACATGAAGACAAAGCAATGAAACTACCCAAAATAAAACAGAAAAAAAAAAGACCAAATAAAGAAATGAACAGCGCACCAATGAGCTGGGGCAACTTCAAGTAATCCAATATGTGTGTAAATGAAGTCCCCAAAGGAAAAGAATGGGGTCGGGGGAGATAAGTAAATACTTATAAAGCTATAAACCCACATGTATAAGAAGCCCAATGAATCCCAATCACAAGAAACATGAAGAAAACTATACCAAGGCACATCATAATCAAACTGCTTAAAGTCACTGAAAAAGTGATTTCAATTATGAATAAGGGTAGTACAGATATGGTTGGCAAGTTCAAAGAATAAGGCTACCACATAATCCAAACCTATTTAGACCTTAAATTGTAGAAAGTAAGCAGTAAATGTTCAGAGGGTAAGGGATATATCTAAAATTTTACCCAAATCTACTTGGTTCCTGTTTTCAGGCAGTGTCTAGATAGCAAGAGAGATACTGGGGGAGATCATTATAGTAATGGATGCCAAAAAATTATGCCTCATTATGGCCATGTTACGTTGTAATGAGATACTGCTACTCAGGAAATGGAATCTATTTACTTACCCCCTTACAACTTGCAAGGTTGACCTTGCAACTTGTGACCAATACAATGTGGCAGAAGTGTGACTTCTGGAGCTTAGGCCTCCTAGGCCACCTAGGATGGGTTCTGCCCCATACCTTCTGATTTACTTCCTCAGGACCCAGCCACCATGTAGAGAAGCTTGGGCCAGACAACTGAATAAAACACAACAAAGAGGGAGATATTGCAGGCTCTTAGACCCTTCAGCTCCAGCCAATCCACCAGACAAAAGCAGCCTCATAAATGAGTCCAGGTGAGACCCTGGAGTAACAACCTAACCAATCTACAGATCTTAAGAGAGATACAATCACACCATTGTTTTCAGTCACTAAGTTTCAGCATGGTTTGTTACATACCAATAGAGATCAGTAACATACTTTTTTTTGTTATCGGTGTCATGTTTAGAAAGCCCCTGCCACTTCATATTATAAAAATATAAACCTATAGTTTCCCTTTAGCACTTTTATATTTGAATTTGTGCATTTAGCATATGATGTTTTGGCATATGATATGAAGATGGTACACAATCTTGTTTTTCCAAGTAGTTATCTGGCTATTCTAATAACATTTAATACATAACCATTCTTTCCCTCCATTGGTTTGATAATTACTTTTACCATATACTAAATTTAGAAGATAATGGGACAACCCAAAATAAAAATGTTCAAACTGATATTCAAATATAAAAGCTATTTAACCAAATTTGTAGCATTTCTATAAAAATTCCATATTTCCATTTTAAGTATGTAGATGCATCTATTATAAATACAATTATTTTTACATTCCAAGAAGAAAATCAGACACATGTGTTTCAAACATTTTGTTATGGAAATAGTCTTATTATTCAGAAAGCTTTTTAGTATTACATTCTCTATAATATGATTTCACTGGTACTAATTAACCCTGGCCTTATAATGTGGTTTCTACAGCTCCCTGACTATGTATTAACCAAATGACCTTAAGTCAGTATTAATACAACTGAAAACACTTCTTGAAAAGCCTTCACTGCAATCTATAAATAAGAGATATAATTCAAGTCAATTTTGTCCAC
Source organism: Prionailurus bengalensis (assembly GCF_016509475.1). Taxonomy (NCBI): domain Eukaryota; kingdom Metazoa; phylum Chordata; class Mammalia; order Carnivora; family Felidae; genus Prionailurus; species Prionailurus bengalensis. The sequence goes on along the minus strand of NC_057343.1, from coordinate 146,305,803 downwards.
ATTACAAAAATATGGGAAAAATAGATCTTGTTAAATTTTAGGTAGAAGTTTGTCAACATGCAGGGTATCCTGGGAATTTCTTAGTTCACACTAAGGTGTGAAATCTGTAAGAAGACATTTTATGGAAATTATTGTAATAGCAAGATTAAATCCTATCTCCCTACCAATAAAGCATGCCAATAATATTAAAGGAGAAATCCAATTCCTAACTTCAAGTGAAAAAGTATACATTCAAATGATCACTCCTGAGTTGCATCCTTCTAGTGCTACTCCACTGTCAAATTCTTCCTTGAATGTCATGGAAGGCAGAGAATTGAAGGAAGGGAGAAAAAAAGCTTAAAAAGGCATGGGGCACCTGGGTGGCTCAGTCGGTTCAGTGTCTGACCCTTGGTTTCAGCTCAGGTCATAATCTCATGGTTCAAAGAATCGAGCCCCATGCTGGGCTCAGCACTGAGAGCAAGGACCCTGCTTGGAATTCTGTCTCCCTCTCTCTCTGCCTCTCCACTGCTTGTTCTCTCTCTCTCTCTGTCTCTCTCTGTCTCTCTCTGTCTCTCTCTGTCTCTCTCTCTCTCGCTCTCTAAATGGATAAATAAGCTTTTTTTCTTTAAGCCTTAAAAAGGCAGTCTGCGAAAACAGTATGGAGGTTCCTCAAAAAACTAAAAATAGAACTACCCTATGACCCAGCAATTGCACTACTAGGCATTTATCCAAGGGATACGGGTGTGCTGTTTCAAAGGGACACATGCACCCCCATGTTTATAGCAGCACTATCAGCAATAGCCAAAGTATGGAAAGAGCCCAAATGTCCATCAATGGATGAATGGATATAGAAGATGTGGTATCTATATACAACGGAGTATTACTCGGCAATAAAAAAGAATGAAATCTTGGCATTTGCAACTACGTGGATGGAACTGGAGGGTATTATGCTAAGTGAAATTAGTCAGTCAGAGAAAGACAAAAATCATATGACTCTACTCATTTGAGGACTTTAAGAGACAAAACAGATGAACATAAGGGAAGGGAAACAAAAATAATATAAAAACAGGGAGGGGGACAAAACAGAACAGACTCATAAATATGGAGAACAAACTGAGGGTTACAGGAGGGGTTGTGGGAGGGGGGGATGGGCTAAATGGGTAAGGGGCACTAAGGAGTCTACTCCTGAAATCACTGTTGCACGATATGTTAACTAATTTGGATGTAAATTAAAAAAAATAAAAAATAAAACAAGTTAATTTTAAAAAAGGCAGTCATAGCAGAAAAGCTGATTTCTAAATGAGGTCCCTAGAAAGAACACTTGCCTATATATTACTCCCTCCCCAAAAAATGTCCTACATTACTAAGATTGCTCCACTTGATCTGGTCATGTTGCCTGAAATCACATCAATTAGAGATCCGTTTCAGTCAACAAGTTTTCTCTTACTACAATATAAAAAAATTCTAAGATGTTAAGTGCCTATTAAACATCAGCATATTTGTGTTAATTTATTTTCATTGGATTTTTCAAATAAGTTCTGGAAACCACCCACATTAAAGGGATGGGATTTTCCCAGTTATATTAAAAAGCACCTTCATTCTCCTTTTTATTAACTTTGAAATCTAAAATCATTTTTTAACTAAACTTTTAATCTTAAAATGATTATAAAACACATCAGATATACATGGATTATAAAAAAATAATACAAAAAGTCTATCCTTTACTCAATTGCCATCAACTGTTATAGCTTGCAAAAATAATGCAAAATTAAAACAAGGATATGAACACTGATACAGGGAGGATACAGAGCATTTCCATCATCACAAAGATCCCTTGTGTTGTACTTCCATAGCCACACTTCTCTCCTTGCCTTCTCTCTTGCCTTAACTGGCAATCTGTATTCCAATCTATAATTTTATCATTTTAAGAATGGTATATAAATGGAATCATACATTACATAACCTTGGGGGACTGGTTTTATCTACTCAGCATATTTCTCTGGTGATTCATCTATGTTGTGCATATCAGTACTTTGTTCCTTTTTATTGCTGTATACTGTTCCATAGTATGGCTGTGCCACGGTTGTTGTTGTTGTTTTCTAACTATATACCCATCAAAGGGTTGTTTCCAGTTTTCCATTATTACCAATAAAACTGCTATAAAAATGTGTGTGCAGGTTTTTGGATGAACATATGTTTTCATTTCTCTAGGATAAATGCCTAGGAGGTAACTGCTGCATTAAATGACAGTTGAATGCTTAGTTTTTTAAGAAACCACATATCATTTTACATTTCAACCAGCAGTTGTATCAGTGATTCTCTTTCTCTGTATTCTTGCCAGCTTTGACGTTAAAACTGTTTTTCTGTCTATTTAAAATTTTGTTTTAGCCATTTTGATAGGTGTGTACTGATATCTCATCATGGTTTTAATTTGCATCGTTACATCCTCTCCAATGTCCCTTCATGTCTTTTGCCTATTTTCTATTGGACTGTTTAAGTTTTGAAAACTCTTTATATATTCTCAATAAAGGTCCTTTGCTGGATATGTGGTGTGTAAATAATTTCCCAAACTCTGGGACTTTTCTTTTCATCCTCTTTAAAAAAAATTTTTTTTAACATTATTCATTTTTGAGAGACAGAGACAGAGTGCAAGCACAGGAGGGGCACAGAGAGAGAGAGCAAGAGAGAGAGGCAGAATCCGAAGCAAGTCCAGGCTCTGAGCTGTCGCACAGAGCCCAATCCGGGGCTCGAATCCATGAACCATGAGATTATGGCCTGAGCCGAACTCAGATGCTTAACCGACTGAGCCACCCAGGCGCCCCTCTTTTTATTCTCTTAACTGGGTCATCTGCACAGCAAGAGCTTTTAAGTTTGAGAAAGTCCAAGTTACCAATTTTTCTTTTTATGGAGAATGCTTTTGGTCTCAAGTCAAAGAATTTTTTGCCTGGTCCTAGATCCCCCCAAAAATCTCTATTTTCTTCCTAAAAGCTTTACAGTTTTATATTGTAGTTTTAAGTCCATGATTTATTTTGAGTTAATTTCTGTATGAAGTGTAAGATGTAGGTCAGGGTTGGTTTCTTACCTCTGGGAGTCCAATTGCTCCAGCTACATTTGTTGCAATAGCTATCTTTCTTCAACTGAATTGTTTTTGTATTTTTGCCAAAAATCAGGTGAACATATTTATATGGGTCTATTTCTGGAGTCTCTATTCTCTTTCACTGAGAACAATGTGTCTATCCCTCCACTAATACCACAAAATCTTTACTATTGTGGCTACATTAAGTCTTAAAATCGGGTAGGCTGATTCTTCCCATTCTAGTTCATTTGATTTTTCAAAAAAAACTATAGGACAATATTGTCTATATCTACAATAAATCTTACTGGAATTTTGATAGGAATTGTGTCAATCTATATGTCTAGTTACGGAGAATTGTTATCATCTCTGTCTCCAATCTTCCAATTTATGAATACTTTCTATCTCTCCATTTTATGTAATTTTCTGTTATTTCTTTTATCAGCATTTTATGGTTCTCAACATATAAGTCCTATTAACATTTTATTAGATTTATACCTAAGTATTTTCCAATTCTTTAGAGCAATTATAAGGGATATTTTTAAAGTCATTTCCACACGTTCATTGCTAGTATACAGAAATACAATTGACTTCTGTATGTTTTCTTGTATCCAGTGAGCTTGATAAACTAACTTATTAATTCTAGGTTTGCTGCATTTTTAAAAATAAACTTCTTAGGGGGCACCTGGATGGCTCAGTCAATTGAGCATCCAGCTTCGGCTCAGGTCATGATCTCATGGCTCGTGATTTTGAGCCCCATGTCAGGCTCTGCACTGAAAGCTCAGAGCCTAGAGCCTGCTTTGGATTCTGGGTTTCCCTCTCTCTCTTTTTGTCCCTCCTCACCACCCCATCTCAAATATAAACATTAAAACATTTTTAATAGATTTCTTAGAATTTGCTACATAAAAAATCATGTCATGTCATCTGCAAATTGAGACAGTTTTGTTTCTTCCTTTCCAATCTGTATCTTTTATTTCCTCTTCTTGCCTTATTGCACAGGCTGGACTTCTATCACTATTTGAATAAGAATGGTGAGAAGAGATAATCTTGACTTGTTCCCAGACTGAAGACAACAGCATTCAGCCTTTCACCATTAAATAGAATAAAAACTATACATTTTATCAAATAAAGAAAGTTTCCTTCTGTTTCTATTTTTCAGTTCGTATCAAGAACAGGTGCTGAGTTTTGTCAAATGCTTTTTCAGTGTTGATTAATTTGATATCATTTTTCTTCTTTAATCACTTAACATAGTGGGTTGTATTAATTTATTTTTCAAATATATAAACTAGTCTTGCATCTCTAAGATGAACCACATGTGGTCATGCTGTATAATTTTTATATTGCTGAATTCTTTGTTAATATTGGTTAAAGATTTTTCCATCTGTATTCAGAAGGGATATAGATCTATAGTTTTATTTTTTGTACTATCTTTGATTTTAGTATCAGTATAATAATATTAACTTCATAAAATGAACTGAGAAGTGTCCCTCTTCTTATATTTTCTAAAAGAGCTTGTATACAACTGGCACTAATTCTTCTTCATATGTTTGGTAGAATTCTCATATTTAAATCCCTTTTTCTTACACTTCAGCTCTTTCCCTTATGACCTAGGTAACCTAGACACATAACTCAACAGTAAAATGAGGACAGTAAAATTTACCCTACACAGTATTTTTCAGTTAAAGGTAAAGAGCTTAGAACAATATCTGCACAGTGATAGGTGTAATTATGATTATGATTATTTCCTGTATCCAATCAGTCACTAAGCCCTTCAATTTTCCCTTTAAATATCATCTCCAGAGTGAAATCTAGGATGAGATAAGAGAGGTGCCTAGAGCACAAAATTTAAGGAGGTACTCATCCTAGGTGAGTATGCCTCTCTTGCCTCACCCTAGTACCAACCCTGCTCTTCTCCATCACTTTTTTCTACTCCTGCAATCAGTCTAATTTGCACCTTTATTCACCCCTGTGCTTGGACATTTTAACAGCCTTCTAATGGTGAATCTAATTCAATCTCTCCTTGTTCTAATCTAATAAGACATCTCCAAATCTTCTTAAAAATAAAGCTCTCTGTTCAAAAATTGCCAAGAGTGCCTTACTGATTACACAATATAGTTCAAATCCTTTAGGAACCGACATAGGTATACAATACTGTCTTAAGGTTCACTGGCTGCAAGCAATAGAAACTGATTCTGGAGCTAAACTAAACAAAAAGCAATTTATTGAAAGGATAGGTGCTAGTTCCTAGAATTTAAGGAAAAATTTATCTCTGCCTGGGGAAAGACAGGAACCATGTTAGCTCTGGGGATGTAGATAAAAAGATCTAATAGACTCCTCAGGGCATCACATTCAGAATGAGTCTACTCCATCCATTTTCCATCCTTGGGCCTCTATTAGGTTAGTCATATGCTCACCCTAGGCCGGGGGAGGACAGGACACTTTGATTAACTGTCTTAACAAAACAATTCCCAGTTGGGGAACGTAGGGGAAGATACCTAAGGGCTAGGTTTTGACAGTGAGATTCACCACTATATCTCTAGCATATAGAACAGTGTCTGAAATACAGTATGAGCTCAGTAAATATTCGCCAAATGAATCAGTTGGGAGAAAATAAAAGTACCTAATCAGAGAAGTGAAAAATGAGTGGTGAACAGGGGAAAACAACAGATATCAATATAAAAGCTCTCTGCAATCTAGCCATACCTTACATGGATGTCTTCCATTCATTTGGGAATGGATCTCCTCAAGTCCCATTAATAACAATTGCTATTATTACATAGCACTTTTCAAGATATTGAGTGATTCTACATACTTGAGTTTACATCATCCTTGGACTTTTCATTTACCCAAAATTTCACCCAGTCTTCAGTCTTTAGCTTAGTTTCAATTCTGTTGTGAAGCCTTTGTAAATAATTTCAGACCATATTTATCTCTCTCTTCCTTGAAAACTTATGTCACTGCTGTGGGTTACTATTTTACTCTTGATGTGTTGCCCTTGCCTCAAAAGCTAATATTTGTTTGAGTTCTGGGTCTTGTAAAGTAGGATCTTATAATTCCCTGTATTTTTCCCCTAATGAATTGGGTAATACTCTGCACCCAGAATATATTCAATATATATTAAAATGAAAACATTAGGCAAATATTTTTGTAAGATTTATTTTTCTCAATGCAATTAAAACCCTTACTAACCTACAGATGAATATATAATTCAGCCATAAAATATTGTTCTTTATAAAATTAGCATGAATTTTAATTTTGGAAGTATGCTGATATAAATTTTATCAAACATATGATGATTATAATGCACTTATGAATGAATACTACACATTGTAGTAGCTCCTCCTTCCTCTTTCTCCTCCTCCACCTCACAATAAGCCATGTCTTCTGAGTACATACAGGCTCCTGTGTGGTTTCCTGCCTTTGAAACTGGGAGATCTGAGACTCATTTCTGACTAAGACAATGTGAAAAAAGTGATGTTGCATGATATATAAGGTTAAGGTTGGGGGCGCCTGGGTGGCTCAGTCGGTTAAGTGGCCGACTTCGGCCCAAGTCATGATCTCGCGGTCCGTGAGTTCGAGCCCCGCGTCGGGCTTCTCAGTGACAGCCTGGGGCCTGCTTGGGATTCTCTCACTCCCTCTCTCTCTGCCCTTCCCCTGCTCACACTCATGTGTGTGAGCTCTCTCTTTCAAAATAAAGAAACTTTAAATAAATAAATAAAATAAGTAAATAAAGTCACTATATTTTGCAGGTACTTTTAGGCAGAACATATAATCAAAATACATCCTTAAAACATAATCACTCAGGCACATGCAAAACAGTATTATAATATACATATATTTTGTATTTCAGTTATATCCCTAAAGCTATTACTATTTTGTCTATTGTTGTTTTTCATGGTTTTGTTAATTCTATTGCCACTTTTAGTTTTATTCCATTATTTAATATTATGAATTATAATTGGCTTATTAATAACAGTAACATAGTAACAGAAAATATTTTCTCTTTGTAGAATCCACTCAAATGTTTATTAAAATATGTAGCTTTTAAATAATTTTTGAAAGTAGGAATAATGTCTTGATTTTTCTTTATACTAAGTAGTACAAAGTAGTTATCCAATAAAAGTTGAGAACTGAATTGATGAGTAATGGGAAAGGATCCTTTGGTGAAAAATTCCTTCAAACGCCTTGTAATGAATCCACCACTGACCCTGTTAATTTTTTTTAAGGACTTTTTATGTGACATCCATAGTCACATCTGTTTAAAATTCTTAAGTTTTTATTCTAATTCAATAGTACCCATTCTAATTCATTATTACTCCAAAATGCATATTGTAATTAACCAACAATCAATTCACAAGTAAAAATAAAATATTTTGACATTTTAAATGCATTTGAGGACCTAATATGAAATAATTAGAAATAAATACAATAGTCTTTTAACATAGCTTTTGAACAAAGCTAGAAAAACTTTTCTAAAAGCCTTTCTTAAACTTTTTACCAGAATTTTGCAAATGTCCATTGTTATTTTATAAACTTAATAGAGCAATAGTTTCTTAGAAATTAAGTGAGTACCTATTGCAATTCTCTTTTCTATATGTACCATTAGTAAGTTTGAATTTTCTGCTATAACTGTTTATATACCTACTTTACAAAATCAGTCTCTAAGAAAACCTTGATTGTGACTATCTGGAAAAATTACAAATATATCTCTATTTACTAAAACCTCAGTCTTCCATACTTACTGATTTGCTTTCTAGTTCATGAAAGTAAATAGATTTCTAACCATTTCAGTAGTTTAGTTAAGAAAAGAAAGAAAAATCACTAACAATTGTATAAAAGGCTGAGAACTTATTTATCTCAATGCATTCACAGTGTACTTTTAAAAGAGAAAAATCTAGATGTCCATCAGCCGGAAAATATATTATATAAGGGACTGAGAATAAATTAAACATGTGCAAAGATTCTCAAGAGGGTCTTCAAAATGAAGCTGCCCATGAGACATGATGTTAATCAAGTAATTGAAGGAAAATAAAAAAAAAAAAAAACAGGCTGGCTAAGTACCTATTTACTGAGCTATTTCTGGGTTCAACAAATTGGGAAGATCTAAGAGATAAGTATTTAGGTATTCCTAAATTACACCTCTCATATTTTTACTACCGTCTTTAAAATTTCTCACACAGTCGCTTTACAGAATTCCTGGAGATATGGATTGCTACGGCCAAGGGGCATTTTATCTTCATAAGACAGAAGTTTAATGATTAGGACTGGAAGTCCATCAAAAAACCTGACTGATTGGCTTAGTTCGGATAGAACCATACAGCATCGTATCAAACTGCAAAACAAAGGAAGAAACACCAGGAATTTCAATCAAACTACAAGGGCAAGGTCAAAAATAAATGGAGATTCATACAGGACCAAGTATAAGGAAAAGCAGAATGGTGGGCCAATCAAGATGCAAAATTCAGTGTCAGGTTAGGAGAAATAGGTCAGGAATAGCAAATTCAGATCCCAAAGTGGGAAAGTGAGGCACTGAGGTTTGGAGTCCTGGGCTGAACCAGGCTCCCTGGTAGAGAGGAGAAGGTTCCAAATGATCTCTTCAATACACCAGATTGTACTTGATATGAGTTACACCTCTACCTATCCGTAATGTATATGTTAATTCCTAAACACCTAGCCCCAAGGATCCCAATATAGCCTTTACACACTTTCCACAGCCAAATGTTAAAGAATTTTCTCCTGGCGTTCCTACAGCAGTGGTCACAGCAGACAAATGAATGATTACACCTTTGCATGATCCTTACTTATAACTGCTTATGTAGGAGATGACCAAGTAACTCTGAAGAGGTAAAATAATCATTTCATCATCTAAGATTTCTAGTGTTCTCTTCTTTGGATATAAAAACGTATACTAAAAACCTACACTGGACATTAAGGTAAAAACTAAAAGGAGGGAAGCTATCAATCTAAGAAAGTACAGTGGATAGTGGCTAGACAGAAATATATATCCTTTGAATAATATAAATCATAAAACCTCAGTATTAAAGACCCTTCAGCCAACTGAGATGCATGGAAAGATTATGATGGAAGAAAAATTATTGTATTACACTCAAGTTAGAAAGTCAGTATTCTTCCATTCGTAAAAACTATGATCCCAATGCACCAAGACCTCACTCCCTAATAATAATTGATCAAAGGAGAGTGATTTCACTGCTTACTTGCACTGTAGTCAGTGAAAGATCAGAACCTATAAGAACCTGCCAACAAAATACTCCAGACAAGTGCAAAAATCTATGAAGTGTAAGGAGTATAGCCCCCACACTATAAAGAAAAGAAAATCTTACAGCTTTTTCTAAAGCATCAATCAAATCAGAACGAAGTGCCACAGAGAGGATTTTGCTTTATGAAGTGCTGGCTTCCTTCAAGGTCATTCATGACCGTGATGCAAAGATGTCTGCAATACTGTGCTTTCAGTCTCCGCACCAGAGGAGTGCCTAGGGTCCTTACTTAATGAGTTTACTAGCTGGGCTTCATCTTAATAGAAGCAGTTGAGTTCTAAAAAAAAATTTTTTTAATCTCAGCTCAGTGCAGTCTCTCTAACAGCTACAAAAAAATAAACAATACTCTTATTATAAAATAATGCAGAGTAAAATAAATGTGACATCCAAAGGGTCACTAAATATTGTCATTACTAACCTCCGTTTCTCTCATTGTGCTCTCTCATTATTCATCACTGTGCTCAAAATCTACAAAATATTTACCTTTTAACATCAAACTTCATAATTGTTGCTCTCCTTTCTCCTGAAGACACTGTTCATTTACTAAACTTCAAATCTTTAAAAGATAATCCAAGTTGCAAAGGATATAAAATGTCTAAACCAATAGATTGTGAAGTAAGATTAGAATTAGGGAGCAGATAAATCTGAAAATGTGTGGACCTAGCATGCAAATTTTTTTAACTATCAGAATGTACTCGTACTTCCACATTAAAAAGGAAGGAGGAGCGACTGGGTGACTTAGTCCATTAAGCAACCAATTCTTGATTTCAGCTTAACTTATTCTTGACCTCACAGTTGTGGTGCTCAAGCCCTGAGTCCCACTCTACACTGACAGTGTAGAGCCTGCCTGGGATTCTCTCTCTCCCTCTCTCTCTCTCTGTTCCTCTCCCACTCACACATGTGCAAATGTGTACTCTGTCTCAAAAAAATAAACCTAAAAAAAAAAAAAAAAGGAAGGAGACCAGTGAGTACTCTCCATACATTTAATATATTATTCTATCCCTATCTTATTGAAGGTGTCCAATTTAGTCTATTATTCTATTAATGTGTTTTACTTGATAATGCCATCTGGCCTTGTAGTGTTAGAGTCATCACTGATATTTACTAAGTCCTCTGGTTATACTTAAGTAATTCCATGGTAAACTAGCTTCTCTGAGAATATTATTATAATCAGAGGCCTTCAAAAGGATCACCAAATTTTGCTTCTCCACTGAGATCCTCCTATCACACTCAGCATATAAGAACTGAATGGCCAGGAAAACCAGGTAAATTCCAGACAGGTTATCAATGAGGACCCTATCCAGGGTCATAAGAGGAGCCACAAAATTCTAGCTGTATTTTTAAGTCTATGTCTATTAAAATCAATCCAAATAACAGTGCTGAGAAGAATTGTATAATTTAAAAGTGCCATAAAAACTAAAGACAACAAATAATACAGTAATCAGTACAACAAATAATAATATTCAACGCTAACAATGAAGAAAACCTAGAAAATCTAACACAGACCATAAAATGCCAGCAAAACTATTTTCATTTTCCAAATTCTCCTAAGAAGTGTATCACTACCTCCTAGGAGTGCTTTATTTCTTTTGGTACCCTTTAACACAATGCCTGGTGCTCAACAGATATTCAAAAAAATATTTGTTGAACAAAGCAGTGAATGAAAAAAAAAATGAAATTAAGTAAACTATAGGCACTAACTCCCTGAGGTTAGTCAAGTACCATTTAGTACGTGGAAATAATCTTTCACAAATTACTTAAAGATAACCAGAGAACTTAGCATACATGGATTAGTCGATATTCAAAGACATTTTTGTTTTGAAAAAAAAGTATTTCACTGGAAAATTTTTAATTTATTAACTTCAAAGTCACTTCTATTACACTAAACAATAAACCATGTAACATAAAGCAATATCTGTAACTAAACATTCTTTATTAAAATATAGATTAACAAATTCTAAATCTACCAAATTTCATATATAATAGAGAATAAAATCTTCCAAATGTAAAATAAATACAAGCTAAATAACTTCTCTTAATAACCTCAACCATGTTGAAAACATGTAATCCTATTATTTGACATGGTTGTTGGATATCCATTCACAACGTCCTTTAATTTCTCTCACCTGCAATGTTTTCAGGGACTGAAAAAACCCTAGTCCAACCTCTCTATGTTCTCCCATGCAAGTTCTTTATATCTTGCCCTCATGGTATTTCCAACTGTCTGCCTTAAACAAAGAGTCCTTGCTGGCGTTGGCTTGTTGCTAGTCAGTATTTAGCTCTCTCTTTCTGTAGCTAAGAGAGAACAACCATCTGCTTCCCACAGCTTTTCATCCCTATGATAGCTTTCTGCTCTTTCCTCTTCCAACTCAGAAACAGAAAGCAAGAGATAAAACAAAGCGTCTTAGGTCCACAACAAGATGCAGAACACCCAGGAGAGTTCCCTCCCAATCAGGAAAATGCTTCCTTAGCAACCAAGTTACTAAGGCTAATTAACCTCCTTTCTCTATCAATATTCAATTTACATTAAAGCCCTTTTTGGGTAAGCCCTTCAGTTTTACAATGAGCTTTCTGGCTGAGAAAAAGGTGTTTCTGTCTTAAAGGAGCCGGGCCTTTTCTTCTGAATGCCTGTAAGGGTGATTTGAACTTAACACAAGCATTAGGGTATTTCTTAATGTGATGGAAGCATCTGAAAACAGAAATGTCAGGGAAATTAAGTACAATCAACCAACATATGCCTAACGTGAGACTGAGACATTTCAGAGCAAGTAGAGACTGGACACCGTGGAAAATAAGACATAAAGATGCTTTGTGGCTGCCATTGCTTCATACTTGCCTTGGCTGATTTATATCCCTTTCCATGACCAACAAAGCCCAGGTTACCACTAAATAATCACAATATCAGTACAACTTCAGAGAAAAAAATGCATGGAAGAGAGGAGCACAGACAGTATAGAGACCAAGAAATTTCATTTCAGGTGAGAAAGTTAAAAATTGGAACTAGTGAGGAAACAGCACTTCAAAGTCATGAACTATTTCAGAAGTAGTAAAAACTATAACACATTTAAACAAAAGGAGGTGGTTTTAGAACCATGTACCATTGTACAATGAAAATTCTCCCCTCTCCAAGATTTCATGCAGTAAGATGAAGGTTAAATTTTTTTTTTACCCTCACAATTACAGTAATATACTGTATTCCGGTTAAGGTAAAGAAAATTTCACAAATATTATACAAGAGGTAATTAGTTGTCTTCTGATATTCATTTTCCAGGTCTTGATGAAGTAAAATCCTTTGTTGACTAATTTTAAAGTTTCTTTAAATTCTACATATGATGTAATATGGAACAACTTGTATACAGCAATTTATAATGGGCTCTGTTATAAATCATACTTTGGCAGCTTTGGTAGCAGCTCTCCAGTATCAACACACGATACCACCGTATTTCAAAATAATCCTTGCTGCTAACAGTCACAACACAACACAGAAATTCAGCACCAGTTTTGTTTCCCAGTGTTGTCAATTAACCTTGTAGAAGTCTATCCACTTGCACACATTTACTCTGAAACAGTAAAGCTGCCTTAAGTTGCATTAATAAAAATTAACATTTGTTAATCCTTGCACCCATTATCCTATTTGATCCTCATAAACCACCCCTTGAGGCAGGGACTGTTACAGTACCCTTCGACTGTTGATATGTTTGATGTTGAGAAAGAGCGGAGAAAGGAATATAAACTTTATGAAGCACTGTGTTTTATTTTCACAGCACTGGCCAGTTGTTTCTTCCATGATATCATTTAATGCACACATCAACCCCACTTATGCTCAGCCCCCGATTCCCCACCTCCTGACTCCCTTAAGTATTGGGGGCCCAGGTTTACAGATGAGGGATTTGAGGCTCAAAAAGGTTCAGTAACATGTTCAAAGTACACAGCTAAAATGAGGGAAGGTTGGGATTTAAAACCAAATTTGCCCAACTCCAAAGCCCTTGCTCTTTCAACCATGCCATGCCACCTGCTACCCAAAGCCCACGGCGGCCCCATTACACTACTCTCAGAATCCTTTCAACTAACATTAGCTATCACCAAAAGTCTAGGCAGTATTTTCCAAATAAGAGTCATAAGCCATTAGCAGGTTCTGAAATCAAGTGGTGGGCCTCGATGAGCATTTTTTAAAAAATTAAATACAGCAGAATAACTAGTAAAACAGGCTATATTTAAAAAAAAATTGTTTCATAAGCCTTGGTTTCAGGTATGTGCATATGCAATATACTGGGTCCTACTATAAAATGCATTTCTTATTGTGGGTTTATATCAAAAAGTATGAAAGCCACTGGTCTCAAAGGATGCACTCACATAGACACAGGACAGGGAAAGACTTACCAAGGGACTGGAAACTATTCAATGCTCAGTTCTGTTCACTTAAATAACATCAGGAAACACAAGACAGGAAGCCCCTTCTCAGACAAGGCAGAAAAAGGATTACCTAGAATCAGCATAGGAGGAGGATGCTGATTGTATAATTACACACCTCCTTCACAGCAGCTCCAGTCCATCAAGTAGATAGTATGGTTTATTTTTTATAGCACTAATTATGCAATTATCCATAACATTAAATCAGTTCCACCTGATTCAGTCTAGCACAGGTTTCCTGAAACATTCATTTGTTTATTATTTTTAAAAAGAGCACTAAACTACCAATCATACATACAAGTATGGAAGCTGCATAAACTTTTTTCAAAAAAGATCTTCTGTCGAATACGATATTTTTGGTCTTTTTGGAAAAATCGAAATTTCATGTTAATATACTTTGGAGCTTCTATAAACAACATATTTCAGACAAGTATATTCTCACTTTTTTTTACCTTTTTATTTCGCAAAATACCTATCATAGAGCAATAATGCCACATTGGATATTTTCACAAGAAAAGCCTTTCTATAGAATAAAACTTTCTATTGGTAGTTCTTTATAATAGTTTTTCTGGTAGACCCCTCATTCAAAATGATTCTCTGAGAAAATGCTACAGGGTAAGTTTAAGCTATGAATCCTATGCTCAAGGATTTGAGCAGTTGAGTAGGGGGATAACACTAGAGACTACAGCTTCCACTAAGTTGCTTCCTATCACCTCTAAGCAAAGATATAAATAACCCTCAGCTACCAACCAATATCGGCAACAGCTGTAGAACATCCAGAAAGACTCACCAGATACCCTCAAACAAACAAAAGACTAAAACAGGGAACACAGACAAGGACCAGAGCTAGGAGAAAGCACATTCAAATTATAGAACTCATCTGATTCTCCTACCCACATATTCACACTGCCTTTTGACTCCTCCTAACTCTTTAAACTTGTCTGACACACTCAAATACTATTCATTCGTGAAATGCAAAGAAGATCCAGCACACTCCAGAATGGCTGGGGCAATCACTCATGTCCTCCTTATTCCCCACCTAACCTTACTGCAGTTTCATCTCTGCCTAACTTCAAACCTGTGACACCATCATTCCCTCTAATTTGGGGGGAAATGTTTGTACTACTCTTCTTGGTGTTTGAATCTCAGCTTTCATTAATAGATTCTGACTTGGTCTGTCTCTCTGTTTCTCAGTCCTCCTCATTAACTTGCATGGAGATCCCAGATTCAGGAACCTAACAACGTACCAACAATCTGGTCGAGGCCCTAACACAGACAGCCTATTGCTCCTCAGAAGAGGAGATTTAGTCAAACCATATGAAAAACTCTACTTCTCAAATCAGTCTAAAGTCTCAACACTCACATGTGCAGCCCCAAATTACTTTTAATGCAGAGCCACTCTTGCTTACCAACATTCCCTTCTACACTCACCACCATGTAGATCTCCGACAGCCATTCCCCAGAACCTGAGACGTAATAAGTGGTTAAAAAAGAAAGAAAGAAAGAAAGAAAGAAAGAAAGAAAGAAAGAAAGAAAGAAAGAAAGAAAGACAAAACAAAACAATCAAAAACAAAAACAAAAAAATCCCCAAGATACTAGACTTCCTGCCAGGTCAATTCCAACACCTTGTGTCACCAAATGAGTATGATTTGGAAAAACATTTTGGAAGTTAGTATCACACTTCAAGAATGTCCAGCATGTGCTACAGCCTCTTCCCTAAATATTGAAAGTCAGTGTAGAAACAAAGATTGGTCAATGGGTTCATAAGGCAGCCAAAGGGACAGAGGAACAGATGGAATCCCAGCCCTCAAGTTTCTTGTTGCCAGATTCCACCCATGTGTTTTTAAGTCAGTCTGATTTGTCAAAATGCCAGCTGTCAAACTGAAAAGCTATGGGCACTTCAGCTTTATTCGAGGTAGTTGCCCAAGATCCTCTGATTAGTTCTGTAGTCATGACTCTTGACTTGGCTTCTCATTTTCACCTCCACCCTGCCCTCTGGATTCATCTTTGTTTGTATGAGTTGACCTTCAGCACTCCCCAAGGATTCTGACTTCGGGAAGATATTAGCCACAGAATAATAGTGATAATAAACTGTTAGAAAGAGAGAATAAAAAGAATACTTTGTCATCAGTGTCACAAAGTCAAAAAGGAGAGAGAATTTATGAAGAAAGGTCTTAGTCAATAGCGTCAAACGTTGCAGTGTGGTCAAGGGGGAAAAGAACACTAGATGTGGTGATTACAAGGTAACTAGTAACTTAGAAGAAATCAATTTCCATAGCTTGATTTTGATAGAAGTCAATAGAAAAAGACTTGAAGTTGAAATGAGTGACAAGAGTGAAGGTATTACAGATTGCTTATTCAAGAAATCAGGTAGTGAAGGAAAGAGGTGAGACAGGATTATAGAACAGAGAAGTGGAAACATAAGTGTGGCATAAAAATGTGGGACCATGGAACTTAGGTGTTGTGGGCATTACTGAGACGGCAAGGTCAAGACTAAGTAAGAAAGCAAGAGAAATAAAAAAGGGACTGATATCATGGAGGGTCTTGAGACAAAAACACTGTACAGAGCACATTCAGAGGGAGAAAAGTATAAATATAGTTAAAAATAAGTCTATAAACAGGAGAATTACATAGTTTGAGATCATCATTATATTTTTTCTCTTTTGTTTCACATCTAACAAACCCAAAGTGATGCTGAGGGTGAACTACTTATTTCAAAAATAGTTACTAGAAAGAAAGCATTAATAATAGAACTTCAAGATTAATCAATGGTCATTTTAACTCTCTCATCCAAGAGTCTTACAACTTTCAGATTACAACTTCTCTTCCTTCAAAATATGCTGGGGATGAGCAACAAGAGAAGAGAGACCACATTTAATTACCCAGGCTGCTGTACCCTCTGACCCACCAGCCAAAGAAGGCATTCTTTTAGGCATCCATCTAGACATTCTTTATGTAGCACTGCCAGCTTGATAGCCTTCCTACTCTTTCCAATCCATTCTAAACTATAGCTGAGACAAATCTGTACTCTGCAACTAAGACTCCTTTGAGGTCAGCTAGAACTAGATGTAACTTCTCAATGCTTATCACAAATACAAAAGACTAACAATGTGCTAAGAGCAAAGAATACCTCTAAAATAGCAAATTTGCAAGCACTGTATAGAAAAACATTATTGAAGTTCCCATGTCCCATTTATGCAATCAGAAGCAATATTGTTAAAAACACTTTGATGCCTTATTCTTAGTTTTTCCTCTTAGCTTTTCACTTTGAAAAACTGTAACAAAGTCCAATACTTCATTTTTTCCACAGTCTACTACCTTAGGCACATAAATCCAGAAATAAACTTTAATAAATATTCCCCAAAACTTTGTAAGTTAATAATGATAAAATATTTATTCTAACAGTGCGGACTTTTAGTTAAGTTAGCAGTATATTAGATGGGAAATTCTAGAGAGTTCAATCTACAAAAATTAAAATACAGGCTATATTAGTTTCCAGCATTTATATGCCAGACACTGGGCTAGATTGTAAGGACACAGTGGTGATCAGAGTAATCTAACCAGATCAGTGCTCAGACTTCAGCAGTAGGGTTTGGAACCACTAACCCAATTTGAAAATGTTTTGCTCTCTCCCTGCAAAAAAAAAAAAAAAAAAAATATATATATATATATATATATATATATATATACACACACATATATATATATATATATACATATATATATATATATCTGTGTTTTTAATAAAGCTCTTTAATAGTGGGCACTTCAGGTACTAGTGGGAGAAATATGGGGAGCTATAGAGTCCTACTATGTAAGTAGCCATCTATATGCATAACTGTCCCTAGTTCTGAGCAATGGTTCCACAGTAAAATAATATTCTGTACAACAGTTAATCTTTATCTGACAGTTAAAAAAAAATCCCAACAAGTAACTAATTTCACTCAAGCTACCAAGAAAACAACCCTCTAAACATCTAGAAGATTACAGTTCACCATGAGATCACACATTTCCATTGTAACATTCAATTTCTTTAGAGTATATGACAACATTGTTTTTGAGCCCTGCATAGAAAATTATGCTAATGGATATTTCTTTTACTCCAGAAAATAATCTTTTAATTAACTTTTTCAATTTAACTAAGGGAAAAAAAAGGATTTTAAATATAATTAATAATTCTGAAAACTCAAATATTTTAGATTCTATTTAATCTTTTTTAAGATCAAATCTCATTGTAATATATTCCAAGCAATGTATCCTATCCCCAACCATACACTGAGTTTCCACTGGCTTAAAAAAAAAAAAATTCTGGGGTCCCTGAGTGGTTCAGTCAATTGAGCATCCAACTTTTTTTTTTAATTTTTAATGTTTATTTATTTTTGAGAAAGAGAGAGAGACACAGAGTCTGAATGTGGAAGGGGCAGAGAGAGAGGGAGACACAGAATTCAAAGCAGGCTCCAGGCTCCGAGCCATCAGCAGAGACTGATGCAGCAGGGCTCAAACTCACAAATTGTGAGATCATGACCTGAGCCAAAGTCCAGGTGTCCTGAGTGTCTGACTCTTGATTTCAGCTCAGGTCATGATCTCAAGGTCATGGGATCAAGCCCCGCAAGAGGCTCCAGGCTAGGCATGGAGCCTGCTGAAGATTCTCTCTCCCTCTCCCTCTCCCCTTCCCCTGCTTGCACTCATGTGCACTCTCTTTCTCTTGTTTAAAAAATGAAATTAAGTAAAAATTTTTAAAAATCAAAGGGGGAGAAAGAAGTGCAAAATAATGGTTTCACTTTCATTTATTTTAGATTTGATTGTGAAATCAAGATATCCTGCTCAGAAATTCTCCATGAGAAAGTACCCAAATAAAGTTTGAAACCCTCAATCAATCCATTAAGTATATTTCTTAAAGTATTTCGTGGAAAGCATCTCAAACTCATTATAAGAAACAGTAGGAACATACAATTAGAACAACTAAAGTAATACATTAAGTGTCCTTCCTCAGAAACAATTGGTTCCTGTTAGAACTTGATAACTGGACATAAACATTCCACATTGAAAGCTTGTCAGATTTTGATACAGAAATACCAGTTCAGGGGTGCCTGGGTGGCTCAGTCAGTTAAGTGTCTGACTTTGGCTTAGGTCACGATCTCATGGTTTATGAGACTGAGCCCCACGTGGGGCTTGCTGCTGTCAGCTGAGAGCCTGGGGCCTGCTTCGGATTCTCTCTCTCTCTCTCTCTCTCTCTCTCTCTCTCTCTGTCTCTCTCTCTGCCCAGCCCACAACCCCCACCCCTGCTCGCACTCTATCTCTCTCTCTTAAAAACAAACATTAAAAAATTAAATATATATATATCAGCCCAGTATTCTCTCAAGTACACATCTATGGCTAGAAATAACCTTACTTTTGATTTTTAAAAAGCCTCAATATTAGAGCTATACATAAAGGAAACTTTCCAATATAACTTGCTGCTGAGATAAAATACAATGGCCATGCCAGGTGCCTTTACAAAAGCTTTTCTACTAACTTGATAAATAGAAAAAAAATTAGTTATCTACCTGAATTGACTCATCTTGATTTCTCTCAAAAAATAGATTCTCTCTTTGCCAAGGAAAAAATAGTACAGAGAATTTCCAGCGTAGAACTAACCTTAGGAAGCCATTTAGGGGAGCGGCTGGGTGGATCAGTTGGATGACCATCTAACTTCAGCACAGGTCATCATCTCATGGTTCATGGGTTCAAGCCCCACATGGGGCTCACTGCTGTCAGTGCAGAGCCTGCTTCAGATCCTCTGTCTCCCTGTCTCTCTCCCCCTCCCTCAGTCTCTCTCTCTTTCTCTCTCTCTCTCTCAAAAATAAATCATTTTTTTAAAAAGACATTAAGGCTATAGGTTCTCAATTAACCTAACACACTCTGAATTTTGCAAAGTAATATTCATTCAGGTACGTAGGGCCCAGAGAAGAAGGAAGATTCAGGAAAGTGAAACATTTCCCTGTACGACTCCCTGGCTTCACAAGAGAACACTAAGTTGCTTTAACCCTAAGATTTCATTAGATCAAGCAGTTCTAGTGCCACATCTTTATATGTACTTTCTGGCGAGTATTAAGAATAACTTAACAAACATAATTTTATAATAAATAATATAAAATATAAAATACTTTATAATATATTTTATAATATAAAATTTATAATTTTATAATAAATACTATATTTAGTGTAATAATCCACAGTTTAATTACAGCTGCAAATCCTAATCAGACCCAGTTGGTTTTGAGCATATCCTATACTCCCCACTTTCAAATACCACATCACTCTATGGCATATTTACACTCTAAATAAAATAAAAATTTGCATTGTCTTTTAATTTTATCAAAATACCTCAAGAAAAACACAAGAGTGCAATTGGATCTGCTGTATTAATAGTTATTTTCTTTAACAACCCATTTATCTATCAGTGTTAAATTCATCATATCAATAAATAAAAACTGACTACTACACATGTGTCCATTTGTATCAATGCACATTAAACATAAAAGGCTTTCTGGTATTCTAACATTGCTTTAATAATTACATCTCCAAATACTAGGGGTAATCATGCTTATTACTCATTAGTTACATTTACCAACAGGTTTATACTTTAGTCTAAAAATAGCAGTTGCTTTACAAAGAAATTGTTAATACTGAGAGCCGTTGCTTGTCACTTGTTCCATTATTAAACACACATACACACAACATTATGACATAGGAGTCTATTTTGGACATACAAAATAGAACTCATCCTAGAAGCCACTTAATAAAATCCTTAGGGCAAATGAGTATATTTGAAGACCTGGTTACCTCAGAAAATCATCATTCTCTTGAATATGTTCTTTTGGCAATTGAGATCATCTCCAGTTACTGATTCTCGGCTTTATGCTTCAGGGAATTTATGATAGGTTGTTTTTGTTGAGGGCTTTCTATAATATTCTACCTGCCCTGGACTAAGGAAAGTCCCAGTTAGTGAACTACAAGGCCCTAGGACAAAAATCCTTCCTCCAGTAGCATGCTATTGCTATCTTTATGACTCTATCATTTTCATAGTTTTAAAAAATGTAATCTGAAGGTACAACCTGAGGCTCTAAAGTAATGAAGATAGTAAATGAATAAATAAAATATGCTCCACACCTATCTCTGACACCATTTCAAGAGGAAAAATTCATTTATATCAAAGATTTTAAGTTGAGGCAATAGATTTCTTTTGGTGACTGCTAAGGAAAATACCTTGCTTAAAAATTCCCAAAGTCTTTGTTGTTATTTCACAAACTCAGAAATGTCACAAGCAAATCATATTAACTACTCTCAACAACAAATGTCCTTTTTTTTTAAAAAAAGAGAGAAAGAGCACAAGGGATGTGCAGAGGAAGGAGAGAAATCTTAAGCAGACTCCACACTCAGAGTGGAGCCAAAGCAGGGCTCGATCCCACAACCCTGAGATCATGACCTGAGCTGAAATCAAGAGTTGGACGCTCAACCAAATGAGCCACCCAGGCACCCACAACAATAACTGTCTTATCTAATATGACTAACCTATAAGAATTCCTATTCCTCAAAGCCAACTCTAAACAGCACGCCATTATATTTCAGAGAATTGTGTATACCCTCTCATTCTCTTAACTACCATTTTGAATTACATTTTAAAAATTTCAAAAAGGATATAGATTGTGATTTTCTCAAATTACTTCACTTATACATTCCATTATATTTCACTTTGATTTTTAAAATCCTATGATTATATACATACCATTGGAGATAATTTTGTAGTCATAAAAATCATGAATCCAGCTATCTTTCTACAATCAAGAATGCTGGTTCTGGTTCGGACAAGGAAGTGAGTAGATTTCCCACATCATACATGGCCAAAATAAAAACAAAACAAAACAAAACAAAACTGAAGCAACTATTAGCAAAGTCATTCCTTTAAAAACTTTTAAATCAGAAGTGTACAGATTTGGAACTTTGGGGCTTTAAAATCTAAAGAGAACTTAGCAGTCCCCTAGCTTAGTCTTCTATACAATAAAGGACTTCTTTCTATAATAGAGGCTAGGTTACATGCTGGTGGCCGGAGGACCATGTGCAGCCCATAGGTATAGTCTGTGTGACCTGCACAATTTTGTTTTGTTTTGTTTTCTTTTGTTTTAATTAAGCCAACACACAAAAATCCAGATCTTTGCCTTGTCTTGAAAATCCACCTGGAGCTGTATGTCTGCTGCCCCTATTGGACGAGTCATGCCATGTCCACTTCTCCACAGTCCTGCCACTTTTGATACACCCACTTCACTCATTCATCATCTGCCTGGTGCTTTAAGCATCTCAACATTTCAGTCAATGACTACTCACTATTCCAGACAGAGGGTTATCCACTCCGTTGCTGAATATCTCCACAAAAGGAGAGGGAGTATACAACTCTGCAAGTTCACTGATTTCACTGTAGGCAACACTAAACATTAGAGAGAATTATCTAGAATATTTTACAAACACAAACTAGTTCTATCCTCAGAAGCAGAGTAAATTTACTCTTTCTTCCACAGAAGAGGCTTCTAGGTATCTGAAGACAACTAACTTGCCTAGGCCTTCATTTGCAGTTTAATGTCTCCAAAGCCCCAGATACTCCTCATAGTAATCTTTGCAAGCTCACCTGTGGCCCCTGAGATGCTTCTCTGCATGGATGAATTCTATTTATGATTTATTTGTTTTAACTCTTACTTGTGTATTCATTTATTATACATTTTAGTTATCAGTGTTCTTCACATGTAATAATGTAATAGTTCCTTGATCTAGATGAGTGGTTCTCAAGCTTTTTGGTCTCAGGATCCCTTTTCATGTTTAAAATTAATTGGAGATCCCAATGAGCTTTAAAGAAAGTTGTATCTATTGGCATTCACTGTATTAGCAACTAACACTAACATTATTAAAAAATATTATATGTATTAGTTCATTTCAAATACATGTTAACATAATGGCATATTTCTATGAAAAATAAACACATTTTCCAAAATAATATCATCTCCTTGCTTTCATCTAAATACAGAACTTATATAAATATTTCGCTGTAGATCCCATTTTGTTGGTTTCAGGTTACTCTTTGGCAGTGGACACTGCTGAGGCCCCACCCACCTCCCCTTAAGGCCAGTGTACCCATCCCCACTTAGCTGTTTTGATTGTTGGCTGATAACACAAAGCAGAATACCTAGTAACACCGGAGACACCCTGCTTGGGAAGCTATGTCTACCTCTACTTCATCCAATGAATGACCGACAAGCCAATAATTGTCACAGAGTACAAAAAGACCCATCCCAATGACACAAAGCAGAAGTAAATCTAGGTGTAGTTTGTGCTCCAGAGCTTCCCATGGGGTCAGACCCAAGCTAGTTTCTAGCTGAGAGCACATTCTTCCTTAGCTTTTATCCCTTGTCCTATCCTGCTTCTGTCACTCACTCTCTTCTAAAAGTTATCCCTAACAAATCAGTGAAAGAGCACCTCCATCTCAAGCTCTGCTTCTGGTGAACCCAACCTAAGATATCTCTCATCTCACCAAGATTACTGCAATATCAATGCTGTCATACATCAGTTCAACTAACCATCTCAGCTGTGCAGCATCTCAAATATGCTAGGCATTCTATTATAGAGCAGTGCAGTGGTTCTCAAAATGTGATTGCTGGCCCAGCAGCAGTAGCAGCATTCGGGAACTTTTTAGAACTGCAAACTCTCAGGCCCATTCCAGGCCTACTGAATCACAACTGCCATCACAGAGATGTGCCATAATTAACCAATCCATTATTGTTCTGTATTTCCGCAGTTTCCATTTTTTGCTAGTATAAATAATGGTGAAATGAATGTACTTGCAGTTAAATCTCTGTGTACATTTCCAATAATTCTATGAATATTTGTCTTCAATTTACTTTGAGGTAGAAGTATTAAATTAAAAAATAAACTGTACTGATAGATGAATAGAGGGACAGACATGTAATAAAGCAAGCACAGCAAATGTCAATGAAAGACTCTAGGTGAGGAGTATATGGATGTTGACTGCTAAATTCTTGCAACCTTTTCATGTTTGAAATTTGTTAGAAAATGTTGAAAATATTTCTATTTTATGAGGTTAATTCCTAGAATTGGAATAGATTTTTCGTAGTATGTGCCCGTCTTTAAACTCTGTGAAGTTAAAACATCAACCAGAAAGTGTCAGTTCCCTCACACTGTCAACACTGCTTTTTAGTTCTTTTCAAATCTCTGCCAACTTGTTAGGCATAAACTGGTAATTCATCTTTTAAATCACCATTTCTGTGTGCATTTTTTAAGTTAATATATAATGAATTGAAAAGCTTCCTAATGCGATGTTGGTTATTTGAACTACGAAGCAGTAATCAGGATTTGAGCGCCTACCCAGGGGCACTTAGCTTATTACCAAGCACAATACCCTCAAGAATAACTTGCAAACTGAATTATATTGGCAAGAGTTACTTCTAGGCCAGTGTCATACACAGGCAGTGGGGAAAGAGAGGTGGGAGTCTAATGCCGGATTGCCAAATGGGTCTGACTTAACAGGTCCTAGGAAATGGTTCTTTCTTCCTTCACAAGAAAATCGTAATCTCGCATTTTACCAGAATGCTCAGAATTCCAAGCATTAGTATTTTCTTCCTTTGTGTTGAGGCAATTAGATCCCCATCAATTCTATTTTAGAATTCAAGTACTTTACTTCAGAATGGGCTCTACAAAATTATGGTGTATCCAAAGGATGAAATGCAATGAAGCCATTTAACGAACTATGGAATTCTACATTTACTGACATGTATGTACATGTCTGTACGACAGAAAATTTGTGGAAAGATATTTATTATAATAGTGGCTACATCCAGTTAAAGGACATATGGCAGTTTTTGTACTCTTTACATATTTCTTGTTTACTTTTGCCATAGATATATAAAAATTTCTTTATTAACAATAACAATATAAGAAGGCTATTTGCATTTTGATAAAAATAAAATTGAAAGTATCCCAGAAAACCACCAAGCCATCAGCACCTTATTAAAATTTAATTTAGGAAGATTTTTAAGTCAAGGTTAAAGTCCCCTAAGGAATGAGACCCAGATCCAGCATAGTTTAAAAGGCATAGAGTTTTAAAGGGAAAAGAGTTAAAGGCAGACTAGGCAAAGAAGTCTCCAGCTATGTATTAATCAGCTAAGGGACATGTCTGTGTTGTCCTGGGAGGATTTCACTGGAGAAAAATCAATAGGCAATGGAAGTCGTCTGTGGTCTTCAGATCCAAGAGAAACCAAAAGGGTGAAGGCTCAGAGTCTGTAAGGACTCAGTAGATCTTTACACTACCACAATTCCTGCTTTCGATATTATAGAAGAAAATACTTCCTGACCAATGATATTCCATTTTTGCCTTACAACAGGCCCAGGATCCAATGCCAGTTAATGTTTTCAAATATATGTTTAAGATTTAAATTGTTTCCTTTATACTTCAAAAAGACTGAAAAGGAGAATAAGACATATTAAACCACTTACCTCAATGGGAAGACATGTCTGTACACAGGAAGATGTTCCCGAATGTGACATCAGAGTCTCGGGTTTAATTTGAAAGTGTGTTTTGCACATGTAGCCTTCAGAAGAGTCCTGTGTTGCATCACCAAAGAATACATAAGAAAATGCCAATTATTTTAAGAATTCATCATTTTAAGCACTATAGTTTTCCATAAGTTTGAAACTGAGCAATAAAAAACTAAATACATTCAAAGAAATGAGATAATATGGATAAAGAAATTCATCCAATAAACCCTGGACATAGTAGCTACTCATTGAATAGAAGTTTTAATCCTCTACCATTCTCACTTATTAATGATGTTTCCCCCTTCTCTTAGATCTCCCTGCTCCTTCCTAAGCAGTCCATAGCACATAAGTCATAGAGCAAAACTTCTGGTTGGCAGCTGTTAAAAAGCATTTAAACTTAAAGAAATATTTCATCACATATTAATATTGATTTCATGGCCTATATAAAAAGAGAAATTTAAGGAGAACTTGCAACAGATCTTGAAGTTAGAAGGGACTTTCCATTTTGACTTCTTGTTTAAGACAAGATCTCCATTAAACGTCACAGGGAAATAATTATGCAGCACTTGCCTGAGCACTTCCAGGAACCCACGCTTTACTCCCTTACATGACTACCACCTCCATTTTCATACACAGTACATTGTTCATTGAGAAAGTATTATACTGCATTGAAATGTTTATCTTTAACCTTAACTCAATGGTTTCAATTCTGCTCTCCAGAGTCTAAACTCTTTTCTACAAAGCCATTCATTCTTTAAAACCTTGATGACAATACCACCATTTTCAAATGCTCCATGGGGAAGATGGGACTTCCAAGCCCTTTACCAATTTGTACTGCTAGCCTCTTTCTTATATTTGCTCTTAAATACAGTAATGGATAATATTTATCTAATTGTGGTCAGTTCCATTTTTTTAAGCAAAATTTGGTTGAATTCAATAAGGCCCTGTATATGGGGCGCCTGGGTGGCTCAGTCGGTTGAGCGTCCGACTTCGGCTCAGGTCATGATCTCGCGGTCCTTGAGTTCAAGCCCCACCTTGGGCTCTGTGCTGACAGCTCAGAGCCTGGAGCCTGCTTCGGATTCTGTGTCTCCCTCTCTCTCTGCCCCTCCCCTGCTCATGCTCTGTCTCTCTCTGTCTCAAAAATAAATAAACATTTAAAAAAAATTAAAAAAAAAAGGTCCTGTATAAAAATGTTAATACCTCATGTACAAACATACCTACATATCAATGAATATTATTAATTCTCCACCAAACTATCATACTAACATTCACATTTTAACAGAAATAGTTATAATTAATGAAGATGAGATTACTGATTCTGATGCAGCAGTTAAAATACAGAATAGCATTCCAACTAAAACAATTCATAATTCACTTAAATACTTTCACTAAGATTCAAAAATCCAGTTTTTATCTATAAAATAAGAAAAGAAAAAATTTATAGTACATTTTAATATATTGCTTTTTTTTTTTTTTAATTTTGTGTCATGCCAACAATGTAAGAGCATTGGATTTTAGGTACCTGAGCTAGTTTGAATAATGTCCCTTCTAAATTCATGTCCACCTGGAACCTGTAAATGTGACTTTATTTGGGAAACAGGGTCTATGCAAATGTAATAAAGTTAAGAGGAGGTCATACTGGAATAGGGTAGACCCTGAATCCAATGCAACTGGCATCCTTACAAGAAGAGAGAAATTTGGTTACAGAGACACAGATACACAGTGGAGAAGGCCACAGAAAAACACAGGCACAAACTGAAGTGGTGCATGTACAAACCAAAGAATGCCAACAGTTGCCACTAATCATCAGAAGCAAGAAGAGGCAAGGAAAGATTTTTCTCTAGAACTTTTAGAGGGAGTGTTGCCCTGCCGACATATTGCTTTTCAACTCCCAACCTCCAGAACCATAAGAGAATGTACTTGTTTTAAACCATCCAGTTCATAGTATTTTCTTATGGTAGCCCTAGGAAACTAATACAGGAACTATATTTTCTGAGAAATCTGGCGGCACCTTTACCAATGCCTCCCGGTTGCCTGGGCTGACACTTTACCAGCACTCACAAAAGAATGCTGCTGTTTGGTTCTGATCAGCACCAGTTCTAATTGGCTGGATCCAACTTATTATGACTGGTTGATACCACTGCCACAGGTTGTTAAACATTTTGAATATCATTCTTCCCTGTAAAGTAAGCTATTAGGTATCCAATACAATCACCTTTTATTATTTCATTCAAGTTATACATTTTGTAGAATTAATCATTTTTTTTAATTCTAATTCTGCATCATCTAAACACAAAGTACATCCCCGATGTCCTTCTACCACTGAAATCTCTATATTTAGACAACATAAATGACATTTAATATTGGTTTAAATTGAGAAAGATATATGTAGGGAGTGTAGTTGTTGTTGCTGCTTTTTACATCAGGTATTTATTGCCCCATCTTCTGGAAGAGTAGTTAATTATCTTCTATGGAAGCATTCCCTACTTCCCTGTCAGTGTGGACATGGCCTCCCAACTACGAGAATGATCAAAGAACTCTGATCTGGCCAATAAGGACATCAGTCCTGCTGACCTCAGAAACTCAGACGGGCAGTCTACTCAGGGCCAATGAAAACAGTTCAGGACTTCAGTTAGGGGACGGGGAACGGTATTCTCTTTTCGACTGGATTTCAACCAGGAAGACGGGCAGCCTTGGCAGTGTTGGCAGCCATCAAGTAATTAAATGGAGCCTGAGAATGAAGCCAATGCAGAGGAAAGCAAAGCCATGAGATGCAGAAAGACCAGATCCTGATTACACTATTTACACCACCCATACTTAAAGTTAGTTCTACCCTCAAATTTTGCAATTACCCGGCTTCAAAAAGCCCCTCCTTGGCTTCACCCAACTTGGATTGGGCTTTCTGTCACTTGCAACTAAAATAATCTTTCTATAAAATGACCTATATTGTGTTTATTATGTTAAAACTAGATGGGTTTTCTTGATGTTGAGAATGGGCCTCCTATAACCACAGAAAGAGGCTCCTAAATCATGAAATAGTTTGACTTGAATGACTAAACTAGATGGTTTTCTACTATATTGTATGATCACCCTCATTATACTAGATAATCAATAGTTGATTATATAAAAGATTTACCAAATACAGTAAAACCATAATGATACGTGTTTGTGAGACAGAAAGTACTGGCAGTCTGCAATTTAAAAATAATCTAGCTATAGAGGGAACAAAAAAAACCCTTTAGACATTCAGAGAAGAGTTAGAACTGAACTGTGTGTACTGAATCGGATTCATCAAATGAAGGTAACTATTCTGTTTCATGAGGGCTGATCATACAACCTCTTCTTATGGCAAATTCTAATACAAGGCAAAATACATCTCCTTTGACACCAAGAGGTTAAGTCAAAAATTCCTATACACCTGTGTTATAAAATCTAAATGTATTATCTGATCTCTTATCCAATGAATTAAGATAGAGAGATGTGTCATGTTTAATATTACTTGTAATTTAAGGGATGTTGTTTCTATTGTGGGTACTTTCTGATACTACTTAATTGGTGTCTATAAGGAGATACATGGGATTTTTGACACAGCCTATATATACGGTAAATTTCTTTTCAGTATCAGTCTCTTAACAGTCAACATTAGCCTTGAAAAATTAAATATAGAAAAAAAAGAGTTTATAGAATATTAGCTTCCTTTCAAACATTTATTTTCACAGAAGTAGGCCTTCTCCTACGCTGTTTTAAGGCAGAAAAATATGTTCTCCTCTTCACTGTTGAAAGTTGCTTTTGTAGAGACAAGCAAACATAAAAGCATGAGGAACTGCCCCCTGAGCTAGTACTACAGTCTGTCTGGCCCAATAAATGATAATTAACTCAAATCTCAACTGACTTTCCTGGTAGACACTCAACTCTAGCTTCCCTGCATTCATTCTGTAGTTATGATAGCTTACAATTCAATGTCAAGTTTTCTTTAATTTTTTAACATGTGTTAGTTTTATTTTCCCCAAGCAATCCAAAGTTAAGACTAGGCCCCAGCCCCTGGGGAAGAAAGGGTCCTAACTACAGAGTCTGCTTGCACATAAAATACTGGTTCCTTGTCTCCACGGAGTCTGAAAACACTCTGGACCAGAACAGGAGAAGGCAGGAACAAAGGAAACCTTGCAGTTTATCCAACTCAACCCTATCGTGTTAGGGATTAGAGGGTGAAGGACTCAAGTACTTTTAAGAGATCTGTCTTACAACTTATTGGGGGAGCCACTGGAACTGGAAAACAGGCCATATGACCCCAGTGCTCTCCATACCACACTAAGCAATTTTGCCAGAGATCAGCATCATGGTAGAAACATGCTTACTGGCTGTTGTGGAGTGGTAAAAGCCCAAACTTTGCACACTGAGTAACAAGCTGAAGCATTCAAGGGTGATCTGGGAACCAGGAGCCTCCTTGTCATCTGGGAGCTTGTTAGACACACAGGATCTCAAGCTTTGCTCGGGAACCTCTGAATCAGAATCTGTATGTAACAGGATCCCAGATAATTTGTGTGCACTTTTGGAGGCACTGAGGCAACATGTACTGCAATCCCTGATTCAAAGGGATTGCAGACTGATTACATTAAACAATGGTTCTCAACCTTAGCTGGGGTTCCCAGTCACAACTTTCCTGTAGTCTGTAATGCAGCAGCCAGGATTGAGAATTACTTCACTTAATTCATTCAAGTTCCCATTTGGAACTCTAAGAACAGAGTCAACCAAGTAATCTGTAGCTGTCTCAGGGGAAATGGCCACAAACAACTCCCAACCTTTAGGAATAGTATGCTCACTTGGAGCTCTCCATATACTAAACTGGCCTCTGCGAACACTCATCTTGAGCTGTGACAGTGCTGAGACTGCTTTTTAAATGGTCTTTACTACTACCTCAAACCTTACTTTCTGGCAATTTGCCCAGCCTTAACCTAGGCCTCTGTAACTGCCATTAATCTCATAACTTAAAACTGTTACTGTCCTGTATCTAACTACACTTCAGCCATCAGAACTCCGTGCTGCCCATCTGCCACAAAGCAGGTTGCTTCATTCCATCACTGCAGAAGAGAAACTAATAGAATGTGTCCAGGTGCTGTAAGCCAAACACCAATTAAAAAGAGAACACTTCCTCCGCACAGTCAAAACTCAAGTTATCTCCACAGAATGCCCTTCACTTTATACCAAAATAAGGAATAAAGACTTAAATGAGAAAAAACAATGCCATAAATGTGCTAGATGAAAACACTAGAAAATATATGTAAATGATTTTATATTTGTATGTTTATATACATATATGTATATATGTATATATAAAGATATTTTAAAAATAGACAAAAACTTCACAGTCATAATAAAATATTGATAATTTCCACTCCACAGAAAAAAAAACCTTAACACCATAAAGTCAAAAGACAAACATCAAAATATGAAAAATGGATTTGCAGCCATATCATAGAAAAGGACTAATTATGTCAATATATAAATAGCTTTAATTTCTACAATGTATTGACAGTTCCAATAAACCAATAAGAAAAAGACCAGCAACTCAATAGGAAAATGAGTAAAGGATATAAACAGTTCACTGCAGAGGAAGTACATAGGGATATTAACCATAGAAAAATAGGTTTAATGTTTCCCATAAGATAAATGCAAATTAAAACTGTGTGATACCATTTTTTTACCTATCAGATTGGCAAAGATAAAAAAAAGCATGAAAATATAGCGGGTAGATAAAAATATAAATAAAATGGTAGACACTGTCCTATGTTGCCAGGGCAGGGTAAATTAGTATAATCTCCTCAGGAACAAGTTGGCAATACCTATACACATTAATAATGCACGTGTCTTCCACCCAGAAATGCATCTTACAAATAGAGTTGCACATGTAGGAAACAGAATTCATGGAATGATACGTATAAAGTATTGCTTCAACAGCATAAAATTGGATATAACCTAAATGCTTATCAGTGAAGTTAAATAACATTGTGGTATATCCAAATAATGGAATGTTATGTAGCCATAAAAATTGAGTAAGTTCTACAAGTAGTGATATGGAGTAATAACTAAAATAGATCATTAAGGGGAAAAATGTGCAGAACAGTATGCGTGTGTGTATATTATGTCATCATTTGTTTAAATACAAATGCATACGCTTTTGTGTGTACTGAATATATCTGGAAGGACACCCAAGACACTGGTATCAGTGGTGACCTCTGAAAGTGTGGGTGAAGAGGGTAGTAGGGTTAGGAAGGAAACTTACTTTTTTAGTATACAAAGCCTTCTGTGCCTATAAGTAACAAATACTTCATTGATTGTTAAATCCTTCATTGATTGTCCTTTGAACATATGTCTCCAGGCTATCACACTGCTGTAATAAATCCCAATCTTGAACTTCTAGGGAGAAAATGTCTTGGAAGCTGTATAGAAAGTTATACAGACAAGTTTTCTAGTGTGGTTCTGATTGTGTATTGGAAGGGGATCTAAAGATTTCTTAACAGAACATGTTTGTGTCTGCTTTCTCACAAGTTGCCATGGGCTATGCCACCCAGAGAGCTGTTATGCCTTTTGGAATCCAGCTATCCAAATAATTATAGGGCTTCTGTTGTTGAATTTTAATAAGGTTTTAATGGTCTCTAGAAAAACACTACTATCTAAAAAAAAAAAAGAAAGAAAAAGAAAAAGAAAAAGAAAAAAAAAAGGTGGTTACCTAAGGACTTCAGCTCTGCTTTGTAGTAGTCTTGCACATAGGACTCAAACTCAAGTTAACAGCCCAGAATGGCAAGGTTGCTGGGGAGGAATTAAGGGATGCAGAAGTTTCTAGGTCACTGCCAACACTGATCAAACAGTCCCTTCAGGGTCAGTGGAACCCTGAGTAACAGGCCAAACCTAGGCCACAAATCTCAGGTGGTTATTCTTTCCTTCTGTAAGAGATCAAACCAATACTACCAGTAGCTGCCCATAGCTGATTAATCTAAGGGGTGAAAAAAGAAAGTAAAAACTGCCTCTGGAAAGCAAAGATTATACTGGGTAGATCAGATGTTAAACTAGTACCTGTCCATTTTTTAAAAAGCCAAAGTTGGTGTAGGAAAGTAGTTAAGGATTTAGAGATCCTCCAGAACACAATTCTAAAAATGTTAATGTGTCCCCACCTCGTGCCCACCCCTCACACCCACCCAATCTTACTAACTCTGGTTCCAATTTCTGATATCATTATACCTTCCAAATGCATTTGGAATGCATTTCCAAAAATTTCAAAAGACCAAAAACTCAAGAAACCAAAACCCAAAAGTAAAAATGAGGATATAACATATTTCAACTTTGAAAAAAAGCTTTGTACATCTCTAATTTTCCCTGGTCTTTTAGTATTTTGGAGTTTATTCAACATAACACAGTAATTTATTAAATAATCTACCCTTACCTCAAAACTTTCTAGGGCAGAGGATTGGAGATGTACCTCAGCTCCAGCTAAGGAAGCTGGGGCTGTCCTTGTGGGGGAAAAAAAATTCTGGCTGGGTCCCATCCAATATAGGCTGATACCCCCTTGCTTCACCATTTTCACAACACAACCCATAATTATTGCTTTTTTCTGTTTGACCTAACGTGTGAATGCCTACTGAACATATTTGTTCATTCGCTGGAAATCAAACAACAAAACACACGTGACCACAGGCCCTTGACTGGAGACTCTCTGATTCTTCCCAATTAAAAGAGCTTTCTTAAGCAAGGCCAAGGTATGAAAAGAAAAGATAATCTGTAGGAGTTTGACTGAAATATTCTCTCCAAGGCAGCAGCATATCAGTGGGTTATACTGCCTTCTATCACAATACCTAGTTCAGCAGTGAATCTTGCCTACATTAGCAGTCACTATATACTTTTATTAGATTTAAATTCTAATCCATCTATAACAAGACAAAGAGAAATAATTACATTATTATTAAATATAATAAACAAAATCTAAATATTATAAATCTTGATGATATAAAAATAATAATATAATTTAAAAAACAGAAGTAGAACGGGAAGGAATGTGGGAGATAGTACAAGCACATTTAATTCCTCATCTATCACAACAGGAATCAATTTTTATTGTCCAAAGATGAGAAATCAGGAAGCAGATGTACATTATTTAAGGTTAAAGGGATAACTATGAAAATAACACAGATGTTCAATAACTCACAACAAAAGATGCCATGATATAATATTAGGTGGAAAAAGTAAGTTACAGAACAATGATCCCATTTACATAAATATATTATAAGTGTGCATTCATATATTTATATTTACATAGAAAACAAACTACATATCTGAAACAGAGGAAAGAAAATATTTTCTTCTGTATTTTATATATCTATGTATTATAAAAGTTTTTACAGTGACCATGTACTGTTTTTCCTTGTAAAAATTAAAACAAATAAAGTAAAATAAAGATCCAACCCATGTAAGAAAACACTATTCTAGGAAGACTAAATAAGGAAAGTTTTAAACTTTCCTTCCACTCTGAAATCAAAATTATTCTAAAAACCACAAATGTTTTCACATATACTAATTTTTGTTTTTCTCTCCTTTTTAAACTAACCCTCTAGTTGGTAAACCAAAACAAGGTCAATACTTCTTTCCTAGAATTCTAGCATATCTTTGGCAAACATCTTTTTGGCTACTTAAAATTCCAATTTTAAGGGTCTTCAATTCTTTGTTTCATTCAATGAAGACATACAGAGAGGCCTGTCACTGTGCTCATTTGCCTAAGAAGTTGGTTTTCTAACAACAGCTCTGCTCCCTTTTCCTGGCAGGACTCTCAGACCTGCCAAGTCCCCCCTCTTTTCACCTCCAGCCCATTCCTGACTTCGTAGATGAGCAGAACACACTACCCTCCCCTTCCCCAAATGCAGGTCAAACACAGAAAAGCACACTGGCCCCAAGAAAAAAAAAGGCAAAAGAAAACCGGCTACTTGTCAGACCAGAAAAGGTTACTGAACCAATTTAGTGACCTTATCTGACAGAAGCATGCATTTCTGTGTTTACACAGACCTACACAGCCTGCTTATTTCACACACGTTTTTAGACAATGATTACAGTTTAAAGGATGCTAAATCCCTTCTCTTTCTTGGAGTCAAAGCACCAAAAAGTAACTTTAAATCACATCAGTTCCATTTTCCTTATTAACACTTTCAACAGGTATCTGTACAATGTTAAGTTTCACTATAAAGCATTTTGTGGGATTTCAGTCTCTTTTTCTTCTTTTGTTTTCTTAATAATGTTTGCAGGTTTTCCAACTTAGCCATTTGGAGTTTTCAATTTTCAGTTCATAGATATGGGACCTCCATCTGTGCCTCATACTTTTTTTATATTAAACAATTTGGTTTTTGCCTCCTAGAGCATTCCGGCTTATCTGTGCCCAAGGAATGGCCAACAGCTACTATAAGTGATTAGAGGGGATGTGGGAAACCTGGTGCAGAAAAATATTTTTTTTCTCTTTGCTTCTACTTCCAATTTTACTTTATAGAGATTTACCATATTTTGTTCACTCTAGTTGAAATCTTCTTAAAGTTTTGTCATTGCTTTTCTAATATCATAAAATAAAAAACAAACATATAAATGACACAGGTTCTGACTTTCCCTGTCTTGATTTCTAGATTTAAATTTACTCCAAATCTGATTTCTTTCATAAATAATTTCTGTTTTATAACATTATCTCTTCTAAGCAAACCATTCAAGAGAATTAAGAGTACTGAAGTTATTTTATACTGAAAAGTAAACTGAAAGAAATGTGATAGTCTGACACTAGAAAATTATCTGGGTAGCAAGTTGTCACTTTGATTTCAAAGCATTATTCTTGCAAAGCAGTACAAACAATTTGTTAACTTTACTAGTTTCTCACAAAATAAAATGTGCCTGACCTTAAGCAGTTTAACTCAGAGAAGGCTCCTGCTGTGAGGGTGGGAGGAAGAGAAAGGGAAAGTGAGAAAGGTCTTCCTTTTGTATAGGTGCCATACAAAGTACTGCAAAATGGGTAGCTTAAAACTAGAGATATGTATTATTCTCTCACCATTCTGAAACTGGGGGCTTGACGTCCAAAATCAAGGTGGACATGAATTTGGGGGGACACTATTCAACTCAGTATAGATAGCAAAGCAGAAAGAGGTGAGTGAAAGGCAGTCACACAGCTGCTGCACAGAACACAGAGGCAGCTTGCCCAGAAGAACAGCCAAGGTAGGACAGAGTCAACGGTTAGTACTTCAGAAGCTGTTCCAACCTGAGCACAATAAGCCAGATTCTCACGACTACTGCTGAAAACCAAAAGGGTTTTGACCAATCATAGGGAAGAAGATACTGACAGCTTTTAGAGAAGGCTGCACAGTACTAGTACAATCACTGCTTTTTATCCATGAGGCCTGAATACTGTGAGATTGAAGACTTTACTAAAATCATTCTACTTGCCAAAAAGAGCATTCAATATCCACTAATTGGATCAATATCAGGAAGGTGGCAAACTCACACTGACAGAAAAGAGGGAAGAGGAAGAAAAAGAGGGAAGATGTTATCCTCTCAGTCTTTTTTATTAATGTAACAAAAGTTTCCTGACATATTTCCCAGAATGAGTCACAATCTCTGCCCTCATAGTCATCTCCATTCCAAGCCTGTGCATGTTTAAAGCTTTTCTACTGAATGCCCTCTCCTTCTGTATCTTCTATCAGAATTCCTGCTTCCCAGAGCATGACATGAGCAAATCTCAGAAGAAGAAGGAAGTCTGTTGCCTCTGTATCAAGGCAAGAGCTATGTGAAAGCTGGGCCAACACAATAGCCCACAATGCTACAAATCTTAGGGAGACATCCTTTAATACCTCTTCTTCATTTCCATGAGTTAATCATGTTCTCCCACTGCTCTGCTACCAATCTTGGTTTGGAAACAGAACAGTTGAACTGATGATCATATATATCTGATAATATCTTAGGTTAAAATCTATATTTATTAAATGTAAATGTTTCATATAATGGCAATACACACTAGTATTCTTCAAGAAGTTTTGCATTCTTCTGTTTCTTTAGTAGTTCTATAGAATGGAGACTAGATTTACCCTTCCATCTTAAGCAACTAGAAAGCTAAACAAAAAAACATGAAACCAGAATTTTCAGATATTGGGACACAGGCAGTGCAGGACAGTAATCTCTAAGAGATTGGAAATATACAAGGTGAGGTCTACAAGTGTCCCAACTCATTGTCTGGAGAAAGTTCTTATAAAAGAAAAGATAAAATGGCAGACGGTTCCATGGTGTGCTTAAATAATCTAAAGAATCAACAGAAAAAGTAAAAAAAATAAATAAGAGAGTTTCAGAGAGTGTCCAGGAAGATCAACATATAAAAACAATAATTTTAGGGGCACCTGGGTGGCTCAGTTGGTTAAGCGTCCTGCTTAGGTCATGATCTTACACTGACAACAAGGAGCCTGCTTGGGATTTTCTCTTTCTCTTTCTCTCTCTGCCCCTCCTCACTTATTCTCTCCCTCTCTCACTCTCTGTCTCTCTCCCCTTCCCTCCCTCTCAAAATAACTAAACTTAAAAGAAAATTTTAAAAACCAATAATTTTACAAATATAGTAGTAATCAATTAAAATCATGAAGATAAAATACACCATTCCCAATATGAACAAAAACATGTCAAATATCCAGTAATATATGTATCATGTCAGGAAAACTCTACAACTTTACTGTAGACCATGAAAAAAATCCCAACAAGTTTTTATGAAACTTGTAAAATGATTCTAAAATTTATGTTTAAAAAATGCACAGGGTAGTTGATTTTTTTTAAAAGAACAATGAATGGTATATTTATCAGTTATCAAAATCAACTAAAGGGCACTAGTAATAATTAAAATCTATGTAATTGTGACAGACAAGTAAAATAGATCAAGGATTAGAATATGGAGTGCAGAAGTAGACTCATATGTTGGAATTTAATATATAAGAAAAAAATTGGATCATAGATGGAAGAATGGATGAGTCAATAATAAACATGAAGTCATCTGGTTCACCATTAAATAAAGTAAACCACATTACTATCTCACACAATCTCCAAAATAAATTCCAGATGGATTAAAGCTCTAAATATAAAATAATAATAAAAATAACGGTCTAGAGGAAAATATAAGAGAATATTTTCATAATTTGAAGTTAGGGAGGATTTCCTGAGCAAAACACCAACCCAGAAGCCATAAAGCAAAAGAAGGCAGATTTGTTAAAAATTTAAAACTCCTATATGACAAATGACACTATTAACAAAGTTAAAAGAGAAGTGGCAGTCTAGGAAAAAATATTTGCAATACATATAAGAAATGAAGGATTGATAGTCATAATATATAAGTTACTCCTACAAATCGATATTACAAAGATAAACAACCCTACAGTAAAACAGACAAAGGACATAAACAAAAAATTCCTGGAAGAAATACCAGTGACCAATAAGCATATAAAAATATGCTCAACATCAGTGTAATAAGGAAAATGCAAATTAAATCAATATATCATTTTTTACCTTTTAGAATGAAAAACTTAAAAAGATCAGTAATATCTAATTTTATAGAGTAGGAGATAATGGGGATACTCATATACTTTTTGATAGGAAAATTAATTGCTACAGTATATTTGGAGAGAAATTTTGTCTATGTTTTCATTCATTCAAGAAATACTATTAGCACCTACTTCATGCAATATATTGTACTCAGCCTCAGGGTTACAGTAGTGAACAGAAAGTGAACAGGTTCTTTTCCTCATGAAGCTTGCATTCTGGAAAACAGGGAGCAGGGTAGAGGAGATAACAAATAACTAAATATGTAAAGTAGGTGGGATTAAGTGCAATAAAAGTAAATTAGAGTAGGGATGCCTGGGTGTCTCAGTTGGACCACTGACCATCTCTTGATTTCGGCTCAGGTCATGATCTGATGGTTGGGATGGAGCCCCCCGAGGAGTCCTATGTGGGATCAGGCCCCTGCTTGAGATTCTCTCTCTCTCTCTCTCTCTGCCCTTCTCCCTTCTTTGCTTTCTCTCTCTAAAAATAAGTAGTAAGGGGGTGCCTGGGTGACTCAGGCAGTTAAGTATCTGACTCTTGATTTCGGCTCAGGTCATGATCTCACAATTTGTGAGTTGGAACCCCACGTTGGGCTCTGCTCTGATTCATGGAATCTGCTTGGGATTCTCTCTCCCTCTCTCTCTGCCTCTCCCCTGCTCCAGTGCTCTCTCTAAATAAATAAATAAATACACTAAAAATTTTTTTTTCTGTTAAAAAATAAAAATAAGTAAATAAATAAATTTTAAAAAGGGGTAAGGGGGATTGAGTGATAGGATTAGGAAGATGCTATTTTACATTAGGTAGGCAAGTAGTAGCCCCTCACTGATATGGTGAGCACTGATCTAACAAAATAAGGGAATAAGTCATAAAGCTATCTAAGAGAAGAACACAACAGACAGTAGGAATGGGAAGTGCCAAGGCCCCATGGTGTAAATGGCAGGGATATTAGTATGGCTGGAGCAGAATGAAAGAGTGGGGGAATGACAGAACTTGAGACTAGAGAGTAAAGGGTGTAAGAACTGATTAGACCTTGGAAGTCATGAACAAAGCTTTGGATTTTATTCTAAAACTGAAAGTCATTGGAGGGTTCCGAGCCACAGACTTATATGACCAGACTCACATTCTTACAAGACCACTCTAGCTGCTGTTTAAAGACTAGACTCTAAATGTCCATTAATTAGGAAGCCACTGCAACAAGCCAGGTGAGAAATGATGCAGCCTGGGCTAACGTGGTGCAGTCAAGGTGGTGAGAAGTGGTAGATTATGGATATTTTGAAGATGGAGTTAGGATTTACTAAAGGACTAAACATGGATGTAAGAGAAAGAGAGGAGTCAAAGGTAACTTCAGGCTCTTCTCCTGAACATTTGGAAGCTAATATTTATTGAGATAGGGAAGTATGTAGAAGAAGAAGGTTGGGGTGGAGAGGGAGAAGCTTTAATAAAAATGAATTAAATGTGCAATACCTTGTACACATTCAAATGGAATGTCAATTAGGTTGCTGGAAATAAAAGCCAGAAGTTCAGGGACATGATAGGCACTAAAAACACAATTTTTAAGAGATATCAGTGAATGTATAGTATTTACAGCCAAGGAGCTGGGTAAGATATCCTAGAGAGGGAGTCTAAATGCAGAAGAAAAGAAGTCCAAAGAATGAGCCCTGGGGCACTCCGGTGTTCAGCTGTTGATAGATGAGAAGGAACCAGCAGAGGAAGCCAAGAAGAAACAGTCAAGGTAGAAGTTAACTGACAGGTTTATGTCCCAGATGCTAAGCAAAGAGTATTTCAAGAAGAAAGTGATAATTGTGCTAATTTTGCAGTATCCGTCAAAATGCAAAGTGAGCACACTCTCTCATTCAGCAATTCCATTTTGAACTATTAATTCTACAGATATATAAGTATATATAAAAATTGTTCTGCATGGGTATTTATTAAAGTATCATTTGTTATAGCAAATTAAATGCTCATCAATAGGGGACTGTTTAAATTATGGTGTATTGGACCTAATGGTGCAATAGGGGACTGCTTAAATTATCTTGCATTTAACAGGAGAATGAAATGCAATAATTTGAAAAAATGGAAGAAGTAAGTTACTGAGATGGAATGACCTCTGAATATTAAGTTAAAAAACTACCTGAAGAATAATCATATGGAGTAATTGATTCTAGACACAGGGAAAAGAAAACATATATGTGTGTGTTACCTGCAGAATAGGAAGAATAATGTGATGAGAGAAAACATGAGTTCCAAATCACACTTCCTGGGATATAAATTTGGCTTGTCACCTTGGACAAGTTTCTTAACTTTTCTTGGCCTTCCTTCCTCTTTCTATAAAATCCCTCAAGGGGAGGTTATCTAAGGATTAAATGAATTAATATACAAAAAGGATCAGTGTCTGATATATGGCATTCAGTCAATAAGTGTTAGATATTAATAATATCTTAATGTACATTACATATAATAACCACACATATAAATTCATAGAAAGAGATTTTAAAGTTTACTCTCCACACTGGTTTTCTCTGAAGTTTGGGACTGGGAGTTGGCAGAGAAGGTGAGAAGTGGCCAAAAACACTTTATCATATATAGGTTATATTACTTGAACTGTTAATAATAGACTAATGCAAATTTTTAAAAAAGTAGATATGCACTCCTTGTGAAAATTTTTAACTTTTTTTTATTTAAAGAGGAAAAAAATAGTAGGAATTTATGAATCTTAATGGCTATTTTTGGTGATTTTCATTCAATAATTTATGGTTCAGCTGACACTAATAAGATAAATCAAAGAATTAGGATAATGTGAAGCAGGCAACTTAACATTTTCTAGTCATTTCCAAGAAATATACACAAACAAAAGATAAACAACAGTGGCAATAAAAATAGAAAAGACAGAGAAAAAGAGCCTGAATAAAATGAAATAAAGGAAAGAGAATGAAATTGAGCACAAATTCATAGACTCTGAGTCTAACCATTCAGGCAAATAAAAAACCCTATCTATCACATTTGAGAGAGGCAGTCACGCAGCATCTCTGACACATTTCCAGTGGCATGTATTATTAGTCAGTTATACTCTATATTAACCAAATGTAGTCTTCTGTTGGTCCTACTTATCCCACCTGAAACAACACAGAATTAAGACTCTCTCTTCACCAAGACCGACTTCTGGCTACATATTCTGGCTCCACTACTTTGGATGGGACCAGTCCTGTCCAATGTGAGCAGAGAGGGCATTCCAAACAGCAGGTTGCTACAGTTGCTCCAAATCTAAGGCAAATACAACAAAGATTCTTTCCATTCATTGATACCAACAGATAGAACTGTTAAGACAATGTGAACGTACAACTGCATGACTTCTGATTTTGACTAAGTTCTGCTTGGAGAAAAGACAGGTATTTGCAGGAG
The DNA here is from genome assembly GCF_016509475.1 of Prionailurus bengalensis. Taxonomy (NCBI): domain Eukaryota; kingdom Metazoa; phylum Chordata; class Mammalia; order Carnivora; family Felidae; genus Prionailurus; species Prionailurus bengalensis. Next base: position 146,264,505 of record NC_057343.1, on the reverse strand, counting down.
GCAAATGTTAGAGTATACTCTGTGCAGACTCAACCCTTTTATACATAGCTCAAAGTCTTTATTTCATTACCTCTTTCTTTGTCTTCAATACAAACCCTTCACCAGTTCTTCCCCAGACCTTCCCAAGGTGGAGCTCACCACTCCATGTATGGCTCTGCCTCTAATTACTATTTACTGCATTTGCATGTGTTTTTTTTTCTCATTATAATGTCATTAGCATGCGAGGGAGCCTGGTTGCCAGGGCAACCAGGAGTGGTGAATGCACTGCACAGCCTTTAATGAAAACTTAACCCTACTTCATTTAATTCCCACTGTGTTTTTTGGCTCACTTCACTTTTGTGGTTGCAAGAATGAAAATATCCTGTAGTTACCCCTGCTTATGTAGAGCTGCCCCAAGGTCTGGGGAACTTCATGTGTTCCCCTGAACATACTAACAACACTTTATATTTATCGTAAGTAACCTTGATAGCCTCCTCTGATAACAATAAATTATCATTCTGATCAACACTGCTCACTCAACACAGTCCTTTGAATTTCTTGAACAGTCTATTTTTCTCAGATTAAATAGGTTTTTCAAATTTGATATGATTTTTGCAGTCCTTATTCACCAAACTGCCAGCCCCTGAAATCATTCTAAATGATTTGGTTGAGATCAAACTCACTACTTCCATAGCATCCTGCCCATCTGGTAACCGTCTCAAAAGAAAACAAGAGATTAGTTTGACATGACTTTTTTCAGCCAACCTACAAAGGTATGCTTATCAAAGCTGGGTATAATAATAATAATGATGGTTTCTCAGCTGATCAAATCCACATTTAATTTAAAAACAAAGCAAAACCTCCATTACAACAGGCAAAAATGAGATTATACTCAGTATGAATAATAATCAAATCCTAAAATTGGGTTCAAAAATCCAACTACACACCCATAGGAGCTCTTGCTTATTAACAGTAATGCACACTTTTAAGCCACAAGAGCTAAGATGCCTTCAAGTTCAACAGAAGCCAAAGTGTGACAGGCTGTCATGTACGGATTTCTTGGAACACAGTTTGTAATCGTTATACTTGCAAAGTAAGGTAAGGACAGCAAGGTCAACAGTATTGTAGCACTGTTTTAAGAAAGCATATCTTGTATGAACCAGCAACTAATGACCATAAAAATCTTTTATTTTCTGGTATCGCTGTCTTTTACAATATGAGGAAAGACAGTGGAGCCAATCACTGAAGTAAGGCAGCCTGAGGAGTAAGAAGCCAATAGGAAATGAGCTCTCACTTCTTATGTAGCTGACCTGGAGAAGAGGAATGCTACTGTCCAATGAAACCAGCTGTGATGACAGAAAACTTTCTTGTGCTGTGCAAAATGGTAGGCAGTAGCCACTTAAAGTGTGGCTTGTGCAACTTTAAGGGAACCAAGTTTTTGATCTGAGTTGATTTTACTTATTAATTAAAATTTCAATTTGAATTGCCACACGTAGCTAGTGGCCACCATATTCTAAAGCATAGCTACTTAATAAAATGATGGGGTACTGCAAAGTAAATGTTCTGATGACATCTTAATTTTGGACCATATTCATCAACTTTCCCCCAAACAAGCAACTGAGTCATAACGTTAAGAGGAAGTCCTAGTATAGCATCCATTGTAGGCCACTTCCTCCACAGGAGAAGGTCCAGGACATGAGAACAGTCTGTGTTGAGATCAAGGGGGGAAATTTAGGAGGAGAAAGGTAGTTAGATATACTACAGATTTGAGAGGCAGTGTAGCATAGAGACAGGTACAGAGATTCTACAGCCAGACTGCCTGAGTTCATGTACCAGCTCTACCATGAACAGGAGCGACCTTAGTTTCCTCACCTCTAAAATGAGAATCATAATGGTACTATTACCAGCCAGTGTAAAATTAAACTGAATTAATATATAGAAAACACTAAAAATAGAACCTGACACAAAGTAATTACTAGTATTTTTTTCCAAAAAGTAGGTTTCTCCTTCAAAAGTTGACTTGTTTTGGGGCACCTGGGTGGCGCAGTCGGTTAAGCGTCCGACTTCAGCCAGGTCACGATCTCGCGGTCCGTGAGTTCGAGCCCCGCGTCAGGCTCTGGGCTGATGGCTCGGAGCCTGGAGCCTGTTTCCGACTCTGTGCCTCCCTTTCTCTCTGCCCCTCCCCCGTTCATGCTTTGTCTCTCTCTGTCCCAAAAATAAATAAAAAGCGTTGAAAAAAAAATTAAAAAAAAAAAAAAGTTGACTTGTTTTGATCAATCCCCATGAATGAGTTATAGAAGGCTAAGAAACCTATTTCTCTACCCAAGCCTTTATTCCACATAATTCAGAGACCACCAGAACAGCTAATTGGCTTTAGTCCAGATGAGTCTGGTTCATCATCTTCTTGCCACCTACCCATCCCACTACTGCTGGTCCTTATTCCCCACCTCAGTAAGACATAGGAGACAGCAGGCTCTCCCCCATCACACTTGCCCAGTTAGTAAATGTATTTCCTGAAATCTTACCCTCTCCCAGTCTTTGCTTTGTACTCTATTCTCTGAAATCATTTAATGACTGAATTTGAGACCTGTCACAGTTAACATTCTTGCCTCAGCTTTCCAGACTGTTACAGGTTTCAGTCCAGTGCTTCCTAACCCTTTCAAATCATGACACACATAAAAATTCATATTTGAACAGTACAATGGAGTACACTTGATGGGATTTGGTGGTATCTATAAGGAACTCAGTGAAAAAAATCTTAAATACATTTTCTTTATATTACAAAATTATTAGTCAATCTCCACCCCTACCAGCAGCCCCAAGCTACTTTCCACCTCTACACAGACAAATGATAGAAACTCCTTTCTCATCACTAACTAGAATTTGGATAATTCAAAGCTAAATTGTACTTCAAAATTGTCATCATTCAGTAAATCAAACAACTCTTCCTTTACTTTCATCAACAAGTGTAATGTGAAAATTTCTTAGGATAGCATAAATAAATTGTGAATACAACTGAAATCATACACTTAAATCCATGATGCAGCTTTTCCTTAACTATTTCTTAACTAGTAGAGCAAGATGTTGCTCTACTCGTCTTAATGATCGTTCTTTACTATTGAAACCATGCAACAAACTTAACGCCACAAATGAATCGTTTTTAACCCCACGTTTCTGAAGCCAAATTTTTGCACTAACTCCATAAATTGTATCAGCACATGTGGAGACATTATCATGAGATTCTGGCAATATTCTATTGGGTTTATTCACTCAGCTAATGAAGCTATTTTTTCAAGCCAATAACTACTTTTTAACAAATCTTCAAACAAGAACTGTTTATAGAGCAAGTCTGAATTCTCCTTCTAGCTCATAAACTTTTGACAGAACTCTTCTTTGGACATATACCACCCAGAGTATGAAACAGTAGAAAGCTTATTCCAATCCCATTTCTTCACATGCAGCTAAAAACAGATGTGAATAAAGCAGTTTCAGGTATATTGTATTCTCCATTTAGAATACACCAGACTATGTGAAATTCATATGGAGGCAGACTTTTACAACAGAGCTTCTATGAAAAGAAAATATCGTATTATTTGAAGCTCAGTATTTTTCCAACTTTTGGTGTGCAGCCATTACATCTTCCTGTCCCTGCACTCAGTCCATCAGTATACAAACCCAAGCATGTTTCCATAATACCTTATTTGTTTCAAAGTATGAATTCACAACCTTCAATATTTCACCCCCAGTAATTTCTTTTGGTATTTCTTTATAGAGAACTGATATTCTTCCCAGCATTTCTCTTCAGGAATTCTAACTGTTTCAGAATTTGGCAGTTTCTTAACAGGTGTTTATTTTAATAATAACCTGCATTAATAATTTCTTTGTACCATCTGACATATCATCAACATATTTACAAGTCTTACTTGAGAGTACCACTGTTTCCATCTCTTTTGCTTTCCTGGCCTCAATTTCTAGACTGATGGGTAAAATGAGGGCTTCTATCCATCCTACGTTGAGGCAGTTGGCTTTAGCTTCGAATGGTGTGATCTTGTAACTGGTTTATTTAGCTTTATCCTAATAAACTGTAAAAGCTAACTGTTCGAACCAATCTCAAAAAGTTTTGGTTTTTTGTATTACTTGTGCAACACTTAAAGATGGTCCAGTCTCTTCCTGCCTGGGATTTTCTGCGGTGAGGTGCCAGTGCAGTTTTCTGTGTACCTTGTCTTTGCAACCATTTTCCTGCCAGTAAGGCATTTAGGCTGAGGGGGGAAAGTTACTAAGCACACATATCCAAGTTTGAGATAATTTTCATTTCATTACCTAACTAGTAACTTCAATTTATTTTTTATGTGAAACTGAAGGCTTTTCTGCTTTAATGAAAAGTTATCCATTAAACTGATATATTTATATCAATAAATATATATTTATAGATATAGATATTGACAGTATCTGTGAAATTTAAATATTTTTCAAATATGAAAAACTAACGTGGCCTATGTAGACTTTTACGACTACATGAAATCTATTTACAGGAATCGGGAATTTTCTGTGTTCATTAAAATTTTTTTAAAACAAATTTAATAAAAGTTCAAACAATTCATCATTGATTTTTGTTTATTCCAAAAATTAAAACTTTGACATATTCACATAACATATATAATATGTAAACTGATGTGGGATTAAAAATACTTTCACAAGGTATTTTATTTTTGAAAGCTAGAAAGCTTTTTAATGAATAAACGTAACTAAATTACATTCAATCATTACTTGATTTTTTAAAAAAAATATTTTTTAATTTCTAAAAACAAATAATAATTACTAAATTCTATCAAGAATGTGACTTTGGCTAACTATTAACACCAAAAGCAAAAACTAAGTAAGTAAATTAATAAATCAAGAAGTAATAAAATCAATGTTTTATTTAGCAACACTATGAGAAAATGGTAATAAAAGTAATAAAAATAATCATATATAAATTCAAAGTCAGCAAAACTATAAAATAATGCCAATGGTGATAAACTAAACTGAAATTAAAATACAAATATTTTACATAGAGTGAAAGACAAAATTTTTAACGATAAAAGCAATCCAAATATCCATCAACAGATGAATGGATAAATAAAACATCATATCATCATATATACATATATACACACACATACAATGAATTATTATTCAGCCTTAAAAAGAAAAAAAGAATTTGAAATGTACTATAATATGGATGGACCCTGACGATGTTATGCTAAGTAAAATAAACCAGTTACAAAAGGACAAATACTATGTAATTCCATTTACGTAAGATACCTAGAGATATCAAAGTCATAGAACAAAGGAAAGGGGTGGTTGTCTAAAGATGGGTGGAAGGGGGAATGAAGAGTTGTTTCATGGGTATAGAGTTTCAGTTTACTAAGATAAAAAGTCCTGGAGAATGATGGTGGTAATGGCTGTATAACAATGTGAAGGTACTTAGTACTATTAAAATGTTTTACTGAATTGAACCACTTAAAGAGGAATTAAGATGGTAAATTTTGTCATGCGTTTTTTACCATAATTTTTTTATTTAAATTTTTTTTTTAACGTTTATTTATTTTTTGGGGACAGAGAGAGACAGAGCATGAACGGGGGAAGGGCAGAGAGAGAGGGAGACACAGAATCGGAAACAGGCTCCAGGCTCTGAGTCATCAGCCCAGAGCCCGACGCGGGGCTCGAACTCACGGACCGCGAGATCGTGACCTGGCTGAAGTCGGACGCTTAACCGACTGCGCCACCCAGGCGCCCCACCATAATTTTTTAAAAATTAATTTAAGTGGTTAAAATGGTACATTTTATGTTATATATACATATATATTTAGCATAATTTTAAAAACTAAAAAAAATACTGATGACAAGTATATCATAAATATGTAATCAGACATACTGGGATGATTCAAGGTCCAATGTCATGGGTATATGCTATATGACTAGGCTACTACAGAGAACTTGCTGGCCACAGGTGCCACACCTGAAGTTTTTTGGTCCAAAATAACTGCTTAATTTAGGGAGTTTACATATGGAGTCATTTAAATAGCACTCAAATATAATTTCAACTACCATAAATTTCTGAATGGTTATAAAAGACATTGTTAATGAATTATGACCATCAGTATCTTAAGCCTGCTTGTAGCTGTTCAAGTATTCAACTTCCAACTTTCTCCCTGATCAGCCTTTAGTCTCTCTCCCAAGCTCAACATATTATTGGATAATCCAATGGGTAAGTCTCATTTTAGCTCAAATAGGGCTTGGGATCCCTAATTCCTGAATGCTATCTCAGGATATCTCCCTCCCAGCATCATGGGCATGAACTCATACCTCGAGTGGCTACAAAAAAGCTGCCTTACGGGAAGCAGTATCTGGAACAAGGTGAATTATATGACCTACTCTAAACTTCTATTTCTATGACTTATGAACATTTTTATGACTCAAGGTTATATAATACATAAATCTCAGCTTTATATTCTGATTGCTTGTCCAGGTATCAGCAATGGATAAAATGCACACCAAAGAAGCATCCCTTATCATGGTTTTCAGTAGCATTAAAATCAACTGGGTAAAACTGAAAAGTAAATGAAACTTGCTATGGATGCTTTCCCATTTCTACCACCATTTTGTTGTCAAGGCCCACATATTATCCCATGGTGGTTCAAAGTTCCTAACCCTTCAAAAGTACCACAAAGTACATAACTCAGCTTTCTCTGTTCTTCCCTACCCTCCACCTAAAACTTTGCCCTAATTTTTTAAAATCTCAGTTTGGCATTAGCCCACCTCCATTTGGACACAAATCCTGGTCAGGCTTTCTGATTTTCTTATGAGAATGTCAACACCAATTCCCACTCAGTGGTCACTAAAGCATATGAACCTGTCCTTAATGGGGAACACAGATTATCTCCACTTCAGGTTCTACATCCAACCCTTAGCTCATTGACCATTCAATGTCATCAGGCAGTTTGGTTAGGGTACTGAAATTATAAATGATAGCCTTTGATTTTTATTCAAATTTTAATATGTAATGGTATGTAACGGGGCAAAGGAACATAAATCAACATTTGAAAATCTCATCCTAGACCAAATGCTTTTCAAACCATCTGTGGTAAAAGATCAGGAATTTTATTTCCAATCTGTCATAGACATGCTTTTGTGAAAAACACTAAAACGAATTACTAGGAAAAAAAATGAAATAAAAAAATCCAAAACATATAAAATAGAAGTCCCAATTTAGAAGAAGGAGGAGGAGGAGGAAGAAGGGGAGGAGGGTGGGGGAAGGAGAAGAAGGGGAATTATTTTATTCTTTTAGAGCAGTTTTAAGTCCACAGCAAATCTGAAAGAAAGGTACAGAGTTTCTCCCATATGCTCCCTGCCCCCACACATGCATAGCGCCCCCCCACTACCAGTTTCAAATTTTAAAAATTTTATTTCACAGATATAATATTACTCATTCACATTGTTTACAAGTTTCTAAGCACTCATTTTCAATTTCTGCACTTACCTGCCTGCACTGGTACCAATCTAGGACCACACTTTGGAGTAGCATGGCCTCTCACATCCCAACCCAAATATCTACCTCTACCCTATCACCAGAGTCAAAAACAACCCTCTCCATAAAAGAACCGGGAAGACACAGAATGGCATATGCTATGGTTAGTGAAAAAGCCACTGGGGTACATACCCATCTGCCATCTATATATTTCCAATTCATGGAAGCTGATCCTTTTTCATAAGCTATGCACCAATCTAATACATGTTCAGGTTTATGAGAGTAACAGTGTACAGGAGTCTCATACATGCCTTTCACTTGGAAACCTCTCATTTTTTTTAGGGTAATTAAACCCCTATTCTGGTTCTTGAGTATTTACATAATAAAGATCAATTTAAATGCACACGCACTACACCCTCCTGAAGCCAGCAGGAGGTGGACATGAAGATCTGAGACCAAACTTCTCTGTATGTGTGCAAAGCATGTTTCCATTGTGCAATCACTTTACAAATAAGAAATAAATACTGGGTTTATAAGACTTGGAAGAAAAGGTTTATAGCTTTGACTGTTTTCCATTACTGGAAAATTTACATGCTGAAAAGTAGCAAAAACCAGTGCAAAAGAATAAACAGTGGGTACACTTCAAGGGCTTGTTTCTTTCAAGGATCAGGAGTAAAACTGGGTTTTATTAGCTGTTTCATTAAGTTTTACTTTGAAGAAAAACAAACAGTGAAGGCATATGTGCAACATCTGATGAAAAAGGATTTTATTCTAAACAGTCTCTGTACAAAACTCATTAATGTAACATTAAATGTGAAGACTTGTCTAGCAATTTTAGGATAATTTTACTCATTTTAGTTTATTTATAATTTCTGACACAGTTTATTTAACATACTCTAATCTGTAAATCACCATGTGTACTAAACTAATATATTAAATCTGTCTTTTCAATGACATTTGCAATAAATATCTACAGCAGCTGTTAAAAGCAATTAGTATATGAAGTTTGTTTCAAATTTAACACCTAAAAGTAAGATAATACAGCTGGATATTGATAACTTGGAAAAGTAATGAAAACAGATCAGTTCTTCTTAATCAAACTCCTAATTATAAATACTTTCCTTATACAACAAGATGCTACAAGTATACTTTTTAAGAAACATCTAAATTTATGTGCTATTATAATCCAGTATCTGGAATCTAAGCATCTAATGTATCAATGTATTAAGTAAAAGTAAATGTTTTTTCCTCAGAGTAAATTTGGTGGTAATTTATTCCTCAGAGTAAACATGGTGGATATTCATCATATTCCCACTGGAAGAATTTACTCAATCGCTATTTTTCCTTCTCAAGACTAAATGTTAAGAAGCAACTAAAGTTTGTTAGTAGGAAAAAAATACATATATCCTAGTTCCATTGTGGGGGTTATATAATAGTGTAAGCCTCTGGTATGGAGAAGATTAAACTTCAGCTTCAAACTAAGTGAATGAATTAAATATTAAACTACAGGTTAGGAGTTAAGATCATAATCTTTGGAAGCAGACACACCTTGGTTCCAATCGTGACCCTGCCTCTTACATAAAAGACTATGTTAACACTGGCTAGACAAGTCACTTAAATTCTCTAAGCCTACACATCTCATCTGAAGTAGAAACAATAATAGCTAACTCATAGGGATATTGTGGGGATTAAATGAAATCAAGTATATGTAAATAACAGGACGGTGATGATCCTATGAAAAAGGACTTTTCTTTTTAAAACAATTATTACTCATTTTAATCAAAGTAATATAACATACTGTTTTAAAAGTCAAACAGCACTAAAATGCATCCATAACACAAAAATCAGCAGTGTCTTTCTTAGCCGCTCCCCCCCGCCCCCCCCTCCCCCCACACACTGTGGTCAGTGGACCCAGGGGCAACCGCAACTTTCCTTGTTATATCTTCTGGCATCCAAATTCCATACATTTTATGTATACAGCTTTCTGCTGATAAATCAAATTTAGATATTATCTGTTGACTTATTATGTAGACTATATATATTCAAATCCAGGGTAACCCTCAGACTAAAAAACCATAATCATTAAAAAAAGATTTCTGTTAATTTATACATTGGAAAGAACATATAGAAGAAACAGTCTGTATCTTAGGAGCCTATGTAGTTCAAATCAATTGTATCCTGTGATTAAAAGGTCTCTACTCCTCAGAGTACAGATATGAAAAATTTTCCCCCATAACTGCTCATAACTCTCTTGTGTGGAACCTCCTCTCGCATCTGGTAAGTGTAGCAGACTGACTGCATTAATGACCCCAATTTTTCTTTTAAAAAAAAAATTTTTTTTTAACATTTATTTATTTTTGAGACAGAGAGAGACAGAGCATGAACGGGGGAGGGTCAGAGAGAGGGAGACACAGAATCTGAAACAGGCTCCAGGCTCTGAGCTGTCAGCCCAGAGCCCGACGCGGGGCTCGAACTCACTGACTGTGAGATCATGACCTGAGCCGAAGTCGGCCGCTTAACCGACTGAGCCACCCAGGCGCCCCTTGACCCCAATTTTTCAAGGCTCCCTATATTCTAACCCTTTGGTAGTGCCTTCCCACAATGACTCTGAGCCTGGCTCCCCAAGGAAAGTTTAATTAGAGGTCTTAAAGAGAGCTTGAGTGTTTCTTTTTTCTGTGTTTGGACCCTTACCACCACCATGAGAACAAGAACAGGCTACTAGCCTGCTAGAACATAGAACCAAGTTGAATCATTCCAACTGAGGCCATCTTAGACAAGCCAGCTCCCAGCCAACCCTCAGCTGAGTGTAGATACATACACAAGCCCTGCAGACATCAACTAAGCCTGTCACAGAATCGCAGAATGGTCTAGCTAATTATAAGCTTCTCAGAGATAATAAATGGTTGTTTTAAACCACTAAGTTTTGTAATGATTTATTATGCATCAAATACCTAACGGATATATCAAGGATCCTTAAACAACAACTTGGTGCCACACCATAACTTCTTAGGTGCTTTCAGTTATTAGAACTGTATCTTTCAGATAATCAGAACTCAAACTTATTATTGTTATGATTTTGAAGACTTCAGACTCAAAATCTATTTGAAGCTCTTCTCTCTCTAGTTCGATTCACACTCTCTGCAGCTTGGAATGTAAAAGTGAAGCAGAGTCTTGCTTAGAGGAACCTGTTGTCCCTCACTACTTCTTCCAGGAACCCATGGCTTAAGAACTGGAAGTAAGAAGGACTGTCATCCCCTGGCTTAAGTAGATGGAGTCACAGTACCCTCTTTGTTATTTGCTCTTGCTTCTCTAGCTGATACTGACCTTGCATATGACAGGCAAGCAGCTGCTAGCTCCCTCAGAGGGTGACTGTATGGGCTCTTCAGAAGACCCTGCAGAGAAACCACCTCCTGGACACTTACCTAATATGGGCAATGACCTTGTACCCTCTACCACTGCAAAGGTCCTTTTACTTCCTGGCTTGAGGAGGACAATAGGAAAACAGGCCAAACCTAGCTACTCTCTGAAGTGACTATATTAAATAGATTAAATAGTGTCCTCCGCCTTTGTAGTATCATCCTCAACTCTATTTAGCACTGTTCTAACAGAAAACGCAAGACAGCCAGTCCATAGCTAAGCAAATGCTCAAGGAGACAATGAAATGACCTTCCTCTTGACTTGAAGGCATCCCGTACTCTTTATAAGCAGTTCCTTGGACAAGGAAACTAGGGGAGGGGATTGTTTCTCATTACAGACTCTGCATTTCTCCTCTGCTAAATCTTATTCTCATACTGCGATGGGGTTCTCTTCAGGAATGGTCTCTGAGAACAGTCTCTACAGGCAGCATTCTGGTCCCAGTGGCTAGTAGATTATTCATAACAATCCAAATATAGAAAATTAGTTACTCAGGGTATTTTGTCTTCAGCTTAGGGCCTTAGCTGCAATTCTGGAACAAGATAAAAAGGTCCCACTCAACACACTGTTACACGGTTATTTTTAAATCTAAAGTATGCATTAAATTCCACTATACTGCATATCATTATAGAAAAATTCCATTTTTACAGAAATGCCAGTTTTATTAAAAAGACTGCCCTGAAGAGGTTATTTGAATGATACTTATTAACTTTTTATGTAAATTTTATGGTGTTTTCATGGATCCTAATTCACCAATTAAGGGATAAAAGAACATCGGCATTTTTAAAAATTTCTCATAATTTTTCAAATAACTTTTCATCTAATTAAGTTCTTCAGAGAAATTGTGAATTTTTATTTTTTACAGAAAACCAGATATTCAATCATTAATTTAACATTATTTGTTTGTGTACCTACTTTATATTTGGTGATATCCTAGTGGCATTGGGCATATTAGCAAACAAAACAAAGATCTCTGTCCTCATAGACTAAGCTGGGAAAGAGAGACTTTAAACAATAAACATAATAAAAAAGTAAATTACAGAGCATGTTAGAAGGTAAATAGTGTGAGAAAAAGAAAACAGCAGAATAAGGGAAGTCAAGAGTGAGGGTGGCAGGTAGGGGCCCAAGTGTCTCAACATGTTGAAAATGTGGTCAGAAAGACTTTATTAAGAAGATGAAAAGTGAGCGAACACATGAAGGATGGGAGGGATGGCAAGAGGAGGGTGGTCAGCCATATCTGGAAGAGGAATGGTCTAGACAGAGGGGCCAGCCAATTTAGAGGCCCCAGGCAGGAGTGCCTGTCTAGTGTTTCTCTAGTGTGTCTGAGGAACAGCAAGGAAGTCAGTGTGCCTGGATAGTTGTGAATGAAAGGAAGGGAATTAGGAGGGGAAGCGAGAAGAGTAAGAAGTGAGGAAGGAGCATATCACACAGTTTACAGTCTATTATAAATGTTTTGGCTTTTACTTAGAGTTGAGAAGTGACACAATATGACTCGCATTTTAAAAGGGTTACACCATAGAAAGGCAACAGTAGAAGCAGGCAGATAGTTAGGAAGGTAACCCTAGCAAGAGTAAATGGTTGTTTATAGCAGAGTGGTAGCAGAGGAGATGATGAGAAATGGTCTGATCCTAGATATTATGAAGGTGGAGGCAACAGAATGACCTAATGGATTGGACACAGGGTATGAGAGAAATAGAGAAATTAATGTAAACTCCAGTAGCTTGAACAACTGGAAAAACTGGGGTTGCCATCAATTGAGAGAAGGTCAGTTTGGGTGGCACTAGGTAAGTTTGGGAGGAAGAAGACTCAGAGTTTAATTCTGGACATGTTGACTTCAGGATCTGAGAGGAGACATTCAAGCAGAAATGTCAAATAAGAAGTTGTCCTTATGGGGCGTCTGGGTGGCTCAGGAGGTTGAGCATCTGACTTTGGCTCAGGTCATGATCTCGCAGTCCATGAGTTCGAGCCCCGTGTCGGGGTCTGTGCTGACAGCTCAGAGCCTGGAGCCTGCTTCAGATTCTGGGTCTCCCTGTCTTTCTGCCCCTGCCCCCCATCTCTCTCTCTCTCAAAAATAAATAAACATTTAAAAAGTTAAAAAAAAAGAAGTTGGCCTTATGAATCGAGAATTCAAGAGGGAAATGTGGGCAGGGAATATACATTGGGGAGTAACTAGCATTTGATGCAATTTAAAATGATGACATTCAGGTTCATAGACAGCACAGTCACTAATATTATGAGGCTGTAAAAAGGGAGACTGAAAAAGAGTGAAGAGTAATATAGGAGGTAAAGCAAGAAAGTGAGAACACCAAATGAAGAAAGTATATCAAGAACACAATGATAAATCCTGTTAAAAGCTACTAAAAAATTAAATAATTTACCAATGAGCTTGGAAGTAATGAACTCAGAGTTCACTGACATCATTACATAATAACATTGTATCCAATGGTTCATTCCACTAAAAAGGAGTTTTGCTATTTAATGAAAATTCTTCTCAAACAAATAGGTTTTTATTTTATTTTTTTTATATATAGGAAATTTATTGACCAATTGGTTTCCATACAACACCCAGTGCTCATCCCAAAAGGTGCCCTCCTCAATACCCATCACCCACCCTCCCCTCCTTCCCACCCCCCATCAACCCTCAGTTTGTTCTCAGTTTTTAACAGTCTCTTATGCTTTGGCTCTCTCCCACTCTAACCTCTTTTTTTTTTTTCCTTCCCTTCCCCCATGGGTTTCTGTTAAGTTTCTCAGGATCCACATAAGACTGAAACCATATGGTATCTGTCTTTCTCTGTATGGCTTATTTCACTTAGCATCACACTCTCCAGTTCCATCCACGTTGCTACAAAAGGCCATATTTCATTTTTTCTTATTGCCATGTAATGCTCCATTGTGTATATAAACCACAATTTCTTTATCCATTCATCAGTTGATGGACATTTAGGCTCTTTCCATAATTTGGCTATTGTTGAGAGTGCTGCTATGAACATTGGGGTACAAGTGCCCCTATGCATCAGTACTCCCGTATCCCTTGGATAAATTCCTAGCAGTGCTATTGCTGGGTCATAGGGTAGGTCTATTTTTAATTTTCTGAGGAACCTCCACACTGCTTTCCAGAGCAGCTGCACCAATTTGCATTCCCACCTACAGTGCAAGAGGGTTCCCGTTTCTCCACATCCTCTCCAGCATCTATAGTCTCCTGATTTGTTCATTTTGGCCACTCTGACTGGCGTGAGGTGATATCTGAGTGTGGTTTTGATTTGTATTTCTCTGATAAGGAGCGACGCTGAACATCTTTTCATGTGCCTGTTGGCCATCCGGATGTCTTCTTTAGAGAAGTGTCTATTCATGTTTTCTGCCCATTTCTTCACTGGGTTATTTGTTTTTCGGGTGTGGAGTTTGGTGAGCTCTTTATAGATTTTAGATACTAGCCCTTTGTCCGATATGTCATTTGCAAATATCTTTTCCCATTCCGTTGGTTGCCTTTTAGTTTTGTTGGTTGTTTCCTTTGCTGTGCAGAAGCTTTTTATCTTCATAAGGTCCCAGTAATTCACTTTTGCTTTAAATTCCCTTGCCTTTGGGGATGTGTCGAGTAAGAGATTGCTACGGCTGAGGTCAGAGAGGTCTTTTCCTGCTTTCTCCTCTAAGGTTTTGATGGTTTCCTGTCTCACATTCAGGTCCTTTATCCATTTTGAGTTTATTTTTGTGAATGGTGTGAGAAAGTGGTCTAGTTTCAACCTTCTGCATGTTGCTGTCCAGTTCTCCCAGCACCATTTGTTAAAGAGGCTGTCTTTTTTCCATTGGATGTTCTTTCCTGCTTTGTCAAAGATGAGTTGGCCATATGTTTGTGGGTCTAGTTCTGGGGTTTCTATTCTATTCCATTGGTCTATGTGTCTGTTTTTGTGCCAACAAATAGGTTTTTAAACACTACTCAATGACCCACTTATTTCAAATAATTCATTTTACAATGAAATGAAATACAATGACCTGGCCAAACTCCTTGCAATTTATAACATTTTAACTCAATTAAACAAATGCATATGGAGTATTTACTATGCTAACCACCAAGGATATAGAAGCGAGGATATAAAAACAAATTCCTGGCAGTCAAGCTTTCAGACTACTATTGGGGAATCAGGCAAGTAAGTATACAGATAATCACCACACAGAATTGTGCATCAATTATACGGAAATACAGAGAAGGGGGAATCTAAGTCAAACTTAGGGGTGACAGGTGCCTATCTGAAGAAGGTGATGCTTAAATTTAATCTCAAAAAAATATGTAGCAACTATGTACAAAAGTCACAATAATAAACACATAATAAACATATCAAAATATGTTCAAATAAACTAGCTTTTAGGAAAATGCAAATTAAAGTTACCATGTGGCCTCCGGAGGAAGGACTTCAAATACTCTTCCCCCAAAAAATGACTTTGAAACTGTTCAAAATTGCTAAAAACAACCATTTCAGGAATCTGGCAATTAACCAAACTTAAATAACATATTAAGAGGTACTTTTTCATGAAACACTGTTGAAATTCGTTCACGAACGGTAGAAATCTGTGGCACTCCTGCTTGTGGCTACTGCCATCCCTTCCTAGTAGTGGTCAGGGTGAGCGTTCTCCCTGGACCACAGCTAGGATAGCTTTAAGGACAGAGAGGCTCAACTGATCCAGAGCCGAAGGTGAAAGAAAATATGCCATTCAGCGGTGTCTCCACTGAAAAAGCCCTCCCACCAGTAAGACTGAGGTAGCCATCCCATTTAGGACAAGCAACCAACCAGCAACATAATGAGAAAGGTAACAGAATGATCCTGGTAATAAGAGACCCACAGAGGGACCTGAACTCTGCAAACAACCTTCTGCCTTCCACCCACATGCCTTAAGGAAACCAAGCTGTCTTCGTGTCCTGAGCTGATGGTGAGGCTGCACACATGCACAGAGGACACAGGAGAAACAAGAAGGCAGGTCAGAGTAGGAACCTGCCTGAACTATGAAAGAGTTCCTTAACTCACATATAGATCCTTCAGACAGGTGGAAATCTTACTCCACCCTTTGTGGTCTGGGCGTTTGAGCATAACTCTGATCAATCATAGACCATGAAACTACGCATAATGTAATGTTGAGAGAAAGAAGTACATCTTTTTTAGGCATGAGCCATGTATGCTTAGCTAAGGAGCCTGAACTGTACCCTGAAATAATGAAGAATCACTAAATGATTTAACCAGGGAGTGATGAACTGGAATTGCATTTTATAAGATCACTTTGGCAGGGTAGAAGGCAGTTTGGCAGAGAGCAAGATTAGACACAGAGAGCAAAAATAACAACTTGAATCAAGACAATGGCAAAGGAAAGGAGAGCAAACGACGCACAGGTAAGCCAGTATGAACGATTTTTAAAGGACTAAACTGGTATAATGATCCATTAGGTCTAGGTATTGAGGAGACAGAGGAAGGATGGTGAACTATCTACTGAAACAAAGCATTCGAATGATGAGGGGCTGAAAGATGATGAGCTCAGTTTTGATTACATGGAGCTCAAGGTTCACAGAACTCTCATATGTGAGAATGCTTATGTAATTAAACTTTGTGTAAAATCTATTGCTTAGAAAAATATAGTTACTATATGGAAGTATGGAACTGTAGTGGTCTAACACCCCAGGGTCTTGCTCCAGTTCTAGCTCAAACTTGGGCATATCAATTGCTTTCTTGGTTCTGAAGTCTATCATTTATTCAAGTTTGATACAAAATGAAGAAAATAAGACTGCCCCATATACTTACAAGAGTGCCAAAAGCATAAAAAGAATGCTGCAAAACAAGAATACATTTGATTGCTGCTATAACACACAATTTGTTCTGGAAATTGTAACTAATAATATGACCAAAATAAAGCCATAATAAATATTGGAAAAGAAACGATATTTTCACTATGTCAGATGACCTGAAAGCACCATATAATTATTTTTAAAAGTACTAGAAGTAGGGGGCACCTGGATGGCTCAGTCGGTTGAGTGTGTGAATTCGGCTCAGGTCATAATCTCACAGTCATGAATTCTACATGCTAGCAGTGTAGAGCCCACTTCCTCTTCTATATCCCCCTCTCTCCCTGCCCCTCCCATGTGCTCATGCACTCTCTCTCTCTCTCAAAAATAAACAAACATTTTTTAAAAAATAAAAGTACTAGAAGTAGAAGACAGTTCATTTAGGTAACCAATTCCAGAAGATACCTAGCAATATCAATCTTTAAAGTGAAAACTTACTGTTTTCCTAAAAGGTAAGACAATGTTACAGATATGTAAGTTCACTCCAAATTTATAAACTTAAAAGAGCACTCATTAAAATCCCAAATGGGAAATATACATATGAGGGAAATTCACCAAAACAATCACAACTGTACTAGGGTAGTATGATTTTTTATTATTTCTTTCTCTATATTTTTACAAACATCCATGATCATAATAATATTGTCTGTAGTTGAAGGCCTTTTCCAAGGCTTTGGAAATAAGCATTTTTCAAATTCAAACATGAAATTAACTCATAATAGGTCAGAGTACAGATATCTAAAAAGACAGAATGTCTCCTCAGCCAGCAAGATTTGACTATAATCCTATGACAACCAAAAGAGACTGGTCAATCATTACAACTTAAAAAAAAAAAAAATGAAATCAGTGAAGGAAACGTCAGCAGTGTCATTACACTGTTCAAGAGAAAGATTCTTACTCTACAAACCTGAAATTACAACTTGTCCTCAATGCTCTTGCAGAGCAACATGTGTGCCACTCTTAGATTATGCCATTAAATATCTCACTTATACAACTACACATGAGAATTTGTCCTCATTCTGTGCTCATACAATTGTGATTGGTCAACCCAAAAAAAAAAAAAAATGAATCGTCATGATGACAGGAGCAGTCTAGTTCACTTGATAATTCTATTTATTATAAATTAATAAATTAGATTCTAATCTATATATGTTTTTGAACCTCAGGGTAAGATTCTGGGCTTTATAAACTGAATACTGTAAAGATAACTCTCCACAAGGATTTTTGAAATACAGCCTGACACCCTGCCCAGTGAACCCAAACATAACTGTTAGCTGAGAATGTACTTTAAATTGTTAAGTGTGCATAATTACTGTCACAACTTAAATTTTAATTTATAAATTTGTAAAGTATTATAGTTTTCCTTTCTCTGACACTCTTGATAATCTTTAAAAATGATGTTCGAAAATATTTAATTCATAAGTGATACAACCTGTTCTTCTTGAAGTGATTGCTTAAGATTTGCATATGCTTAAGTGACAAATCATATCATAACACACAATAAATTATGAATGAAAAATCTAGTGTAACTGACTATGATTCAATGTTTATTACAAAAACACAGCATGCTGCTCCAAGTGCATTTTTCTCCTAATTGTCAAAGATAAACTTAAAAAAAAAATAAAAATCTACTTTAGTCTAATCAAGAGACTACACCAATACAATATATTTAATCTTTATCTAGTGACATTCAGGCCCATAAATAATATTTCATTAATGTATACTGGATGGCTTAAGTAAATATAGCATTACACCAATTTAATAGAAGTAATATGCTCATAAATTCCCTAAAAAACAAGTATTAATACAGGGATATATAGATATATATATAGATATATATATATATAGATATATATAGATATATATATATATTTGAATAAGCTGGAGAAAAAGAAGAAATGTTAAGCAAAAATTAAGTATTTCAAACCAACAAATGTATTTTTTACTGACATAAAGCAACATATCTAAGAAACCAGTGAAAAATGTCTTTTAGTAAACATTAAAATTGTCATTTAACTTTAGCAAAGAATCGATCGAAGCATATTCTGTACACAGAGATCAAAAAAGTAGGTATTTAATATTTCACTTTTGAAATAAAAATAATTACTTCCAGCAACTCAATGTATAAATATCACAAAAGTGAATGGGTAAGCAAAGTAACAGTAACTAAGATACTACTTCCATTATTTACTCTCTAATTTGATTATGTTTCTGATAGAAATATCTAGTTGAGCTTATATGTTATCAGCAAATTTGAGACATAGTGAAGAACTAGTCTTGTCAAATATACATGGAAAGCATTTTTAATCTCTCTTTTTTTTTAAGTTTATTTATTTATTTTGAGAGAGAGAGAGCACAAGTTGGGTAGGAGCAGAGAGAGAGAGCAGGGAGAATCCCAAGCAGGTTCTGCACTGTCAACACAGAGCCCAATCCAGGGCTTGAATTTACAAACCATGAGATCATGACCTGAGCTGAAACCAGATTCTTAACCGACTGAGCCACCCAGGTGCCCCTAATCCTCTTTAATAATGGTGCACCTCAGAAATAATAGAAGTGAAATCTCTTTAACAGAACGAGGCTCTGCAATTCAAGATTTCATCCTCTAATAGAAATTCACTCCCAATTGTCTGTTTAGCTCTCCACTTCATAAAAGTCTAAATCAAAATTTGTAGAAATAATGGATAAACTTGGAAGACATTATGCTAAGTGAGAGAAGCCAGTCACTAAAAGACAAATACTGTATGATTCCAAATTCACAGTAGCCAAATTCACAGAGATATAAAGTAGAAGAGAAAGTATTCCAGAGGCTAAGGGAAGGGGGCAATAGGAAATTAGTATTTAATGGGTACAAAGTTTCAATTTTCCAATATGAAGAGTTCTGGAACTTAGTTGCAAAACAATATGAATGTACTTTACTGAGCTGTAGCCTTCAAAATGGTTAAGATGGTATATATTATATATATTATGTACTTCATAATTTTAAAAATAAATTTAAAAATTGTAGAAATAGGAGCACCTGGGTGGCTGAGTTGGTTAAGCATCCAATTCTTAATTTTTCTCAGGTCAGGATCAGAACCCCAACCCCCTCACACCAGGCTCTTCTGTGCTGACAGTGTGGAGCCTGCTTGGGATTCGCTTTCTCCCCCTCTCTCTCTGCCCCTCCCCTGCTTGCTTGCTGTCTCTCTCTCTCTCAAAATAAATAAAATGAACTTTTAAAATATTATAGAAATAATATTTTATGTCTCTAGAATCTGTTCCTGAGTTCATTCATTATTTTTTAATATATAATGATAAATAAATTTAGAGTGGACTTGAAGTACTGATAATTTGAAGACAGATGGGGAAAAAAGAAAGCCAAGTTAATCATTTATTTTTTACTTTTTTTTTTAAAACCTACTGTTGTATTTGATTCTCATTTAGTGAGCATAGTTTATGTTTCTTTTCTTTTTATGAACTTTATTCTCAAATTGGTTTCCAAACAACACCCAGTGCTCATCCCAACTGGTGCCCTCCTCAATGCCCATCACCCACTTTCCCCTCCCCCCCACCCCTCATCAACCCTCAGTTTGTTCTCAGTATTTAACAGTCTCTTATGGTTTGCCTCCTTCCCTCTCTGTAACTTTTCCCCCCGTTCCCCTCCCCGCCGGTCTTCTGTTGAGTTTCTCAGGATCCACATACGAGTGAAAACATATGGTATCTGTCTTTCTCTGCCTGACTTATATTACTTGCCATAACACTCTCCAGTTACATCCACGTTGCTACAAATGGCCAGATTTCATTCTTCCTCATTGCCAAATAGTATTCCATTGTATATATAAACCACATCTTCTTTATCTATTCATGAGTCGATGGACATTTAGGCTCTTTCCATAATTTGGTTATTGTCGAAAGTGCTGCTATAAACATTGGGGTACAAGTGCCCCTATGAATCAGCACTCCTGTATCCCTTGGGTAAATTCCTAGCAGTGCTATTGCTAGGTCATAGGGTAGATCTATTTTTAATTTTTTGAGGAACCTCCACCCTGTTTTCCAGAGCAGCTGCACCAGTTTGCATTCCCACCAACAGTGCAACAGGGTTCCCGTTTCTCTATATCCTCACCAGCATTTACAGTCTCCTGATTTGTTCATTTTAGCCACTCTGATCAGCGTGAGGTGGTATCTCAGTGTGGTTTTGATTTGTATTTCCCTGATGAGGAGTGACATTGAGCATCTTTTCATGTGCCTGTTGGCCATCTGGATGTCTTCTTTAGAAAAGTGTCTATTCATGTCTTCTGCCCATTTCTTCACTGGATTATTTGTTTTTCAGGGGTGGAGTTTGGTGAGTTGTTTATAGATTTTGGATACTACCCCTTTATCCAATATGTCATTTGCAAGTATCTTCTCCCATTCCATCGGTTGCCTTTTAGTTTTGTTGATTGTTTCCTTTGCAGTGCAGAAGCTTTTTATCTTCATGAGGTCCCAATAGTTCATTTTTGCTTTTAATTCCCTTGCCTTTGGGGATGTGTCAAGTAAGAAATTGCTGTGGCTGAGGTCAGAGAGGTGTTTTCCTGCTTTCTCCTCTAGGGTTTTCATGGTTTCCTGTCCTTTATCCATTTTGAGTTTATTTTTGTGAATTATGTAAGAAAGTGGTCTAGTTTCATCCTTCTGCATGTTGCTGTCCAGTTCTCCCAGCACCATTTGTTAAAGAGACTGTCTGTTTTCCATTGGATATTCTTTCCTGCTTTGTCAAAGATTAGCTTGCCATACTTTTGTGGGTCTAGTTCTGGGGTTTCTATTCTATTCCATTGGTCTATGTGTCTGTTTTTGTGCCAATACCATGCTGTCTTGATGGTTACAGCTTTGTAGTAGAGGCTAAAGTCTGGGATTGTGATGCCTCCTGCTTTGGTTTTCTCCTTCAATATTACTTTAGCTATTTGGGGTCTTTTGGGGTTCCATACAAATTTTAGGACTGCTTGTTCTAGCTTCGAGAAGAATGCTGATGCAATTTTGATTGGGATTGCATTGAATATGTAGATTGCTTTGGGTAGTATTGACATTTTAACAATATTTATTCTTCTAGTCCGTGAGCACAGAATGTTTTTCCATTTCTTTGTATCTTCTTCAATTTCCTTCATAAGCTTTCTATAGTTTTAGCATACAGATCTTTTACATCTTTGGTTAGTTTTATTCCTAAGTATTTTATGATTCTTGGTGCAACTGTGAATGGGATCAGTTTCTTTATTTGTCTTTTGGTTGCTTCATTATTAGTGCATAAGAATGCAACTGATTTCTGTATATTGATTTTGTATCCTGCAACTTTGCTGAATTCATGTATCAGTTCTAGCAGACTTTCGGTGGAGTCTATCGGGTTTTACATGTATAGTATCATGTCATCTGTATAAAGTGAAAGCTTGACTTCATCTTTGCCAATTTTGATGCCTTTAATTTCCTTTTGTTGTCTGATTGCTGATGCTAGCACTTCCAACACTATGTTAAACAACAGCGGTAAGAGTGGACATCCCTGTCATGTTCCTGATCTCAGGGGGAAAGCTCTCAGTTTTTCCCCATTGAGGATGGTATTAGTTGTGGGCTTTTCATAAATGGAAAGCCAGGTTAATTAAATTGAGATATGTTACATCATTTTATATATCCTAGAGGTGCTTTAAAACAGTCTGTACCTGGCTGTGACTTGTTAATTGTGGGAGCTAGGTGATAGGTACATGCAAATTCATTACACTATTCTCTTTACTTTTGCACCTTGAAATTTTGTTATGGTAAGACATTAAAAATAAAAACAGCTGTGCAAATAAGAAACGTGTAAAATTCAGGAGGGCAACAGGATTGATGGGAAGAGCAAGGTAGATTTTCTACCAAGATAGTGTTAAAGTATGGAATCAAGTAAAATGTAGAAATACTTTACAATCAATTTTTTAAAATATGAATTTTGTATAATTAGCATAATGGTAAAGGATTTTTAAGAAAAGCAATGTGAATTAACCAGAAAGATGAGTAAAGAGAAAGAATTAAAAAATCAGTTTAGGGGAGCCTAAGTGGTTCAGTCTGTTAAATGTCCGACTTTTTATTTCAGCTCAGATCATGATCCCTTGGCTCAAAGGATCGAGCACCTCATCAGCTCTGGACTGACAGCATAGAGCCTGCTTGGGATTCTCTTTCTCCCCCTCTCTCTGCACCCCCCTCACTCTCTCTCTCTCTTTCTCTCTCTCTCTCTCAAAATAAGTAAATAAACTTTATTTTAAAAATCAGTTTAAAGAATTATTCACCATGATCATGTGGAATTCATTCCTGGGATGCAGGGCTGGTTCAACATTCACAAATCAATCAACGTGATACGTCACATTAACAAAAAAAAAGAGAAGAACCATATGATCCTGTCAATCGATGCAGAAAAGGCCTTTGACAAAATCCAGCACCCTTTCTTAATAAAAACCCTTGAGAAAGTCGGGATAGAAGGAACATACTTAAAGATCATAAAAGCCATTTATGAAAAGCCCACAGCTAACATCATCCTCAACGGGGAAAAACTGAGAGCTTTTTCCCTGAGATCAGGAACACGACAGGGATGCCCACTCTCACCGCTGTTGTTTAACATAGTGCTGGAAGTTCTAGCATCAGCAATCAGACAACAAAAGGAAATTAAAGGCATCAAAATTGGCAAAGATGAAGTCAAGCTTTCGCTTTTTGCAGATGACATGATCTTATACATGGAAAATCCGATAGACTCCACCAAAAGTCTGCTAGAACTGATACATGAATTCAGCAAAGTTGCAGGATACAAAATCAATATACAGAAATCAGTTGCATTCTTATACACTAACAATGAAGCAACAGAAAGACAAATAAAGAAACTGATCCCATTCACAATTGCACCAAGAAGCATAAAATATCTAGGAATAAATCTAACCAAAGACGTAAAATATCTGTATGCTTAAAACTATAGAAAGCTTATGAAGGTAATTGAAGAAGATATAAAGAAATGGAAAGACATTCCCTGCTCATGGATTGGAAGAATAAATATTGTCAAAATGTCAATACTACCCAAAGCAATCTACACATTCAATGCAATCCCAATCAAAATTGCATCAGCATTCTTCTCGAAGCTAGAACAAGCAATCCTAAAATTCATATGGAACCACAAAAGGCCCCGAATAGCCAAAGTAATTTTGAAGAAGAAGACCAAAGCAGGAGGCATCACAATCCCAGACTTTAGCCTCTACTACAAAGCTGTCATCATCGAGACAGCATGGTATTGGCACAAAAACAGACACATAGACCAATGGAATAGAATAGAAACCCCAGAACTAGACCCACAAACATATGGCCAACTCATCTTTGACAAAGCAGGAAAGAACATCCAATGGAAAAAAGACAGTCTCTTTAACAAATGGTGCTGGGAGAACTGGAAAGCAATATGCAGAAGGTTGAAACTAGACCACTTTCTCACACCATTCACAAAAATAAACTCAAAATGGATAAAGGACCTGAATGTGAGACAGGAAACCATCAAAACCTTAGAGGAGAAAGCAGGAAAAGACCTCTCTGACCTCAGCCGTAGCAATCTCTTACTCGACACATCCCCAAAGGCAAGGGAATTTAAAGCAAAAGTGAATTACTGGGACCTTATGAAGATAAAAAGCTTCTGCACAGCAAAGGAAACAACCAACAAAACTAAAAGGCAACCAACGGAATGGGAAAAGATATTTGCAAATGACATATCGGACAAAGGGCTAGTATCTAAAATCTATAAAGAGCTCACCAAACTCCACACCCGAAAAACAAATAACCCAGTGAAGAAATGGGCAGAAAACATGAATAGACACTTCTCTAAAAAAGACATCCGGATGGCCAACAGGCACATGAAAAGATGTTCAGCGTCGCTCCTTATCAGGGAAATACAAATCAAAACCACACTCAGGTATCACCTCACGCCAGTCAGAGTGGCCAAAATGAACAAATCAGGAGACTATAGATGCTGGAGAGGATGTGGAGAAACGGGAACCCTCTTGCACTGTAGGTGGGAATGCAAATTGGTGCAGCTGCTCTGGAAAGCAGTGTGGAGGTTCCTCAGAAAATTAAAAATAGACCTACCCTATGACCCAGCAGTAGCACTGCTAGGAATTTATCCAAGGGATACGGGAGTACTGATGCATAGGGGCACTTGTACCCCAATGTTCATAGCAGCACTCTCAACAATAGCCAAATTATGGAAAGAGCCTAAATGTCCATCAACTGATGAATGGATAAAGAAATTGTGGTTTATATACACAATGGAGTACTACGTGGCAATGAGAAAGAATGAAATATGGCCTTTTGTAGCAACGTGGATGGAACTGGAGAGTGTGATGCTAAGTGAAATAAGCCATACAGAGAAAGACAGATACCATATTGTTTCACTCTTATGTGGATCCTAAAAAACTTAACAGAAACCCATGGGGGAAGGGAAGGAAAAAAAAAAAAAGAGGTTAGAGCGGGAGAGAGCCAAAACATAAGAGACTGTTAAAAACTGAGAACAAACTGAGGGTTGATGGGGGGTGGGAAGGAGGGGAGGGTGGGTGATGGGTATTGAGGAGGGCACCTTTTGGGATGAGCACTGGGTGTTGTATGGAAACCAATTTGACAATAAATTTCATATATTAAAAAAAATCAGTTTAAAATTTTTAAAAATTTTTTAATGTTTATTTATTTATTTTTGAGAGACAGACAGAGCATGAGTGGGGGAGGGGCAGAGAGAGAGAGAGACCCAGAATCCAAAGCAGGCTCCAGGCTCTGAGCTGTTAGCACAGAGCCTCATGAGGGGCTCAAACCCACAGAACTGCAAGATCATGACCTGAGCTGAAGTTGGACACTTCACCAAATGAGCAAACCAGGTGTCCCAAAAATCAGTTTAAATTTCTAAGAAGAAAATGAAATTGCAAAATTTTACTCTATCTAAATTAGGAAATAAGCCCTTTCAGTCAACTATTCCTGAGCTATAAAGAAAGTAATTAAAATATTTCTAGTGTGTTGCTATGTAAATTTCAAAATATAATCAAGCAGGTTTAGCGAGAGATGGGAATTAATGTGGGTGGGGAGGCCCTTTAGTTCTTCTTCAACAATAACATATAAAATAGTATTAACTGTATAAAACCCAATCTCAAGATTAGGTAGAATGGTATTTTGTCTGCAGTATCTGAATATCTCTCTTGCTATTTTTGTTATACAAAAGTGAGAGAAGAAAGTTGGAAACCCACAGGAAATTATTTTATCAATAACCTGTGAAAGGTCAAATCACAGAACTGAGGTCCTAAACTAATGTATTCCTCTCTAGCAGGTAAAAACAGAAAAACAAAAAATTTAGAAGGTAAGTTGCTTTGAAGTTTTAAACTCTGCACAAATCCCCAAAGGGGGTCTAAATCTAAGATAAGGCTAAGAACACCAGTAATTACTAACAAAGTTTAGGGTAAAGAGTAAATTATGACAAGATAGAAGAAAAGGAAGCATATATGGAACCTACATAAAAGTAGACAAAATAGTACCAAATTCAAAGCTATATATACATTACCCATACTCAATACATATTAAGATTTTGCCTCATTTGTTTCATCTATCCCTGGTTTGTTTTTTATTTTGCTAAGCTAAACTGATATCATTTTATACTTTATTCCATAATCAAATATCCCTATCTTTAAAAAGGCCCTTTTACAGTTGATTTGTTTGAGTCAGGATCACAAATTACATCAGGTTATGTGTCTTGAATTTTTGAATTCTAGAGTAGTGCTGCTCCAAGTGTGGTCTGAACTGGTGTCTGTTCACGTACTGATTATTGTTAGCTCAAAAACTATTATCAAAATCCTCACACTCTTTGCCATAGGTCAAAACGATAAATTCAGAAAAGAAAAGTAAAGACTTAGAGACTTTCATAGCAAGTTGACACTGTCAAAACATCCAAGTGCATGGTCAGTGGACCTGTGACCCTGAACCAGGCTGGTGGTCGTCACTGTCCCATAGTGACTCACATATGACCTAAGCTACATACTAGTCTTGCACAGGGAGACCACTTACTGGTCACTGCCCAGAAAGGATGTTTCAATAACAAACTTGCTAGATAGAGATGCAATCCTCTCTTCACTTCTTTATCCAACCATTAAATTTTTAAGGAAATTGGATCAGCTGTCCTTTAGATTTCTGTGTTTCCCTATTTGTTTCCTGTGATATCAATTAACTTGGTTCTCTATCAACTGACTTCTTTAATTGATTTCTATTCAGGCTCAACATTTTGAGCAAGAATATTTCATGGACTGTGCTCTGTGATTCAAGTTATAAAACTTCAGCAAGTATGGGGCGCCTCGGTGGCTCAGTTGGTTGGGCAGCCAACTTCAGCTCAGGTCATGATCTCACAGCTCGAAGCCTCGTGAGTTCAAGCCCTGTGTCACGCTCTGTGCTGACAGCTGAGAGCCTGAAGCGTGCTTCCAATTCTGGTCTCCCCCTCTCTTTGTCCCTCCCCTGCTTTCTCTCTCTCTCTCTCAAAAATAAATAAACATTAAAAAAAAAAAAAACTTCAGCAAGTATATCATATCTGGATGCACTATTTTTAGTAATGTCATAACTAATCACTAGGTTCACGTGATGATAGCTCAATCCCTCCTTTCGAAATTCCCCATCAACTTCTCACCTAATAGTTTCATCCAGTGATTACTATCACTTAATTCATTTCATCAGACATTGAAAAGTAATGATTTTCTAATTCTACCATCATTTCTATGTTTATTAGATGGAATTTTGAAAAAATAAAAGTTCCCTTATCACATTAGTCTATTTAGTTACCATGAAATATAGATCATACACAAAAAGTAAGATAAATGTTTATCTCTTTCCTTTTGACTAATAATTTTCTAACAAAAATCTTGATGTCCTAGATTCTCCCAATAATGTTCAATGGAGACTCTTCTACTCTATTCTCTCCTGTGTCTGTTCATTCTATCATTTTCTCTGTCTCTCTTTCTCTTTGATGAACTCTTGGATTTTGAAGATACTTGTCTTTCAAGTTGTTTGCATTCATTGTTATTTGCCATCTTTTGCTCTTCCTTATCCTAGAAGACTCAGAATAATATACCAAGACCAGTACAGTTGGTGCTAAATACACTTAAACAGAACTTTGTGAAAAGTTAACTGCAATTTCATTTATAGCATTATTTCTGTAATAAAAGACACTGAAAATTTCAAACAACTAGCTAAAAATTATAACCATAATTTGGCTTTTCATGTGCCAGAAACAGTGCTAAACTCTTTGAATGTAAATCTCATTTAATCTACACAACTACGATGTTGTATGGTGGGTATTATTTTTATTCCTATCTTACAAAAAAAGAAAATAAAGGGTACATAGGTGGCTCAGTTGGTTAAGCGTCTGACTTCGGCTCAGGTCATGATCTCACAGTTTGTGGGTTTGAGCCCTGCATCGGGCTCTGTGCTGACAGCTCAGAGCCTGGAGCCTGCCTCAGATTCTGTGTCTCCCTCTCTCTCTGTTCCTCCCCCACTCACACTCTTTATCTCTCAAAAATGAATAAACATTTAAAAAAAAATTTTTTTAAAGAAAAGAAGTTTGGAGACGTTAACTAACTTGGCCAAAATCCAGCTAGTAAAGGGTAAAGGAAGGATTTATAGCCATGTTTAAGTCTAAAGTTAATGCTCTTAAATTGTATCTTTGATATCTGACAAACCATTCTGTTAAACAATGGCTCTCAACAAGAGTGTACCACCTCCCTGACAGGTTTGTAAATGTTGGGGGTACGGAAACAAGAACAGTCCTGTCCAGATGCCAAGAGCATGCATTCCACTGAAAAATAATGACTTAGACCTATTCTCCATATTCCACATACCTTTAAAATATAAAAATTGAAACTATTTTGATGACTTTAAGAAACTGTTTTATTTTTAAATTTTTAGATTATTTATATGTTTCATTAATTCACGCTGCTCTTCTCATTAACTTTGCAGGGGAAGTAATGTTTTGCCTTATCTGTAAAGTTGAATTTAACCAATTCTCTAAATATTGCCATGATTCTTTTAAATTTAAGAAATAAAATGGATGGTGCCAAATCTATTTATAAACAATCCTGAAGGTATGAGTGACAATATGGGTACTCCTTAAAGGAGACGCTCTATATAGGGATAAACAGGATTCTTCTTAAAAAAATTTTTTTTAAATATTTATTTATTTTTTGAGAAGAAGAGAGAGAGAGCATGAGCAGGGGAGGGGCAGAGAGAAGGAGAGACAGAATGAAGCAGGCTCCATACTCTCAGCTTTCATCACAGGGCCCGACACAGGTCTCGAACTCATGAACCGCAAGATCATGACCTGAACTGAACGAAGTAGGACACTTAACCAACTGAGCCACTCAGGCACCCCACCAAGATTCTTCTTAAATATAACTTGCAGGAAAAAAAATAATGGTTTTTAGGGGTGGAGGGAGGCATTACGAAGGTATACAAGGATATACAAGGTGATGTATATGTTCACTCTCTTCAATGTATTGAGGGCTCATAGGTCTATATACACATCAAAACATCAAACTGTGTACTTTAAATATGTTCAGCTTGTTGTTTCCCAACTATACTTAAAGACAACTATGTTTTAGCAAAATAAAAATAAACTTCTGGAGCCTATAAACTAAAACAACAGTGTAAGTATTCTCTTCAACAGTCCCACAAAAAAAAATGAGATATAATACATATGTAAGGTTTGAAAGAAATAACCAAGTGACTGATTCATAATCTACTTCATAAAACTAACACAAAACTGCAGAAATTAAGTGGCAAAAATACTAACATCCCAAAATTCAGAAGAAAGGTATGTGCTTTGCCTAGAGCCCCCTTTACTAAGATCAACACCATGCACTGAGGCAGGGCGAGGTAAGAAACCACAGTCCTACCACACACACACCCAATCCCAGAAGTCATCAACTGGCCACACATATCCTACATACTATACATCACCGGCATGTTGGATTTGGTCCTGACTTTGAAAAATCTTTTTTAATTAGTTACCAATATTTGAAAATTTAGAGATTTCTCCCCCCTAGATCTTTTTCACTTTTCTTGGAAGATCTGGTAACCCCTGGGTCCATGTTCCCAACCTGGCAATAAGTCAAGCACTCTGATCAGCTACAGGCCATAGGATTCAGTGTCCATATTGTCTTGTACCTAGCAGCTTGACCCTTTTATGTTACCATGCCCAGATTTCAAGGCTTTTGAGTTTGCAGTTCTTGCCCTAAGGCTATAAAGATTTCTCTAAACAGTGTTTTGTTTTCTTTTGGTACTATCTATGGGCTCACCCCCACATTAAAGAAAACTGCCCTTAATTAGAGGTGCAATTCTCATTCCAAGGGTAGGGAACTTTCCTAACTCAGCAGGCAGTGGCAACAAACAAGGAGCCAAACACAGCCATCCCTATCTATCCCTGAAGCAGAGGCGAGACAAGAATAAAAACACATCCTGGAAACTAGTTTTTGATGCACTAGTTTCAATAAATTCAATGAGGAAATTTCAAACAGGTATTTAAGGATTATTTTACGAATCTCCCTCCTAGAGACCTACCCCAGCACCCCCCAACATGTGCATGCATGCAAACACACACACACACACACACACACACACACACACACACACACAAACACAGTCCCAGCTCCCTCCCTAATCCATTCAGGTCACTGAAATGGTAACTGGAGTATCTATTATTCTACCTCCAGCTTAAGACAAAAGAAACTTTCTTTTTAAAAAAATCTGGTGAGGGACACCTGGGTGCCTCAGTGGGTTAAGCATTGACCTCTTGATTTGGGCTCTGATCATGATCTTGCTGTTGGTGACTTCAGGCCCCACGTTAGGCTCTGAGCTGACAGTGTGGAGCCTGCTTGGGATGCTCTCTCTCCCTCTCTCTTTCTGCCCCTCTCCCGTTCATCCTCTCTCTCTCAAAATAAATAAATAAACTTTTTTTTAAAATCTGGTAAAAAGGAAAACTTTCAAAGAAATAACCATCAAATTATTACAGGTCAAAAGAGGTCAGAAAGCTATACTCATTCAATGAATAAACAACCAGCACTTTCTAAAATCATTATATATCAGAAACAATGATATTAAAGTTAATGAAGGATATATGTTATTATTATTACTTATTTTTCAACTCAATTCATAAAATAAGAGAAATATTACAAAGAAGGCAACAAAAATTCCTCATTTGCAGATGACCTCACTCTACCTTAGAAGTCACAAGAGAAATCACTGAGACTAAAAGGAGAACTCAGGTGATGGTATGGTTACAAAGTTGACATACAAAAGCAGCAACTCTTTTATACGTCAATAATCACAGAAGAAATAAGATTAATAAACTAAAAAAGAATAGCGAACAAAATTATAAAATACTCAGGAAAAAGATTAATAATAGGTGCTAATAATAAGGTCATGTTATCCTGGAGCAGGAGATGCCACAGAGGCTTAAGAACTGTCCAACAGGGCTGGAGTCTCCCCTGACACTCCCCACCCCAACCCCCTTTGGCATATGACCCAAAGGAAATCATGGCTTCTCTCTCCAGTGGCACTCTAGACTGAATCAAGACCTGGATTTCCCTGGCCTAGTTCTGAATCATAGGAATCAGTTCAAAACTATTCACATTTCTCAGAATTCATACAGAAAACAGCCAATAAGCAAAAAAACAGGAATCACCCCTTTTTTAGGAATGAGATTAACACATCAAGCAAAGGAAACATCCTCTCTGAAAATTATCTCAATGAACTCTTTAAAAGCTTGTGGCAGAGAATCTTAACTAAATGTCTGTGTGGAAATAGATAAGTACATAGACCTTTCACACTGTTATTACCAAATAGAATCAAAAGAAAGAATGTTTTGGAATGTGTTTACGATATTAAGAAATTCCCAATTAATTCAGTTCTCAGTATTTCAGAATTTCTGATTGTTTGACTATGATTTGGTTTCAGGATTATCTTTCCACTCTCTGGACAAAAGTACTTTCCTAAGAAAATTAATAGTGTAAATAAATGGTTTGAAGCACCACAGAAGCATCTGTTTACATTCAGATAGTTAATATGCTAAGCATTCTTATCTATTAAATTAAAGCAGGTCACCTAAGGACTTTTCTAGATAATACTTCATTAGCTTAATTATAATGAGTATATATAGTTGAAGCAATGAAATGGACATCTGTTTTAAAACATCTTCAATTCAAGCCTTTTACTAAATCAAACTAGCTTTCACATATTAGTTTCAATTACTGAGGTTTACATGGTCAAAAAAACAAACAAACCTTCATTTATATAGAATATAAAAATTTCTGTTCTTACCTTCAAAGTTCTCCATTCCCAGCCATCACCTATCTGCTGTGAATGTCTAATGAACTCTGCACAACAATGCTGGAATGTTTTTTCTCCAAAGAACTCATCTTCTTCCATACTAAATGATAACTGCAATATAAAAACTAAGTATAAGCATCAGCTGTGGAATGAATGCTAAAAGTAATTCTGCTAAATCACTTATTTCTTCAAACCAAAATTTGGGACACTGAACGGAAAATATTCTCAGAGCCATTCCAAAAAAGTGTCACATTTCCATCTTTCTCAGTCTATCACCATTTTTTAATCAGGAAGAAAATGTGATCAACATGAAAACTGAAAACCTAGATTTATGGGGTGCCTGGGTGGCTCAGTTGGTTATGCATCCAAAAGCATCCAACTTCAGCTCAGGTCATGATCTCTCAGGTTCATGAGTTCCAGCCGGGTATCAGGCTTTGTGTTGACACCTCAGAGCCTGGAGCCTGCTTTGGATTCTGTGTCTCCCTCTCTCTCTGCCACTCCCCCACTTGTGCTCTATTTCAAAAATAAACATTAAAAAAAATTTATTTAACCTAAATTTATAACAAATGTGTATCTAGGGTTCAAAAAGTTAATCTGTCCATAAATTTAGTTTCCAGAGCTTAATTTTATCTCACTTCTTCTAAGCTAATGTTTCCAAACAATCTCTTCAGAGCTTCCTTCTCTACTTCCTACATTACTTAGCCCTTACGTAGATACCATGGCAGTGCTTAGTAGAGCTGAGCTGTTTTTCACACTTATTAGAGTTCACCTCTCTAACAAATGATGTTCTAAAGCCTGAAAGTATTAGTTCTTCAAGGTGTAAAGTTAGGATCACCTTAGTAATTACCTACTTTATAGAATCTACAAATGTGACAAATCAAGGAATAGCCACATATTTGTTACATAAGTATGTCCAAAACATAAAGTATTTATAAAAAGAGAATTTTGAAGCTAGAAAGAAACTGATACATTCATTATGTAATTCAAGTCCCTTAATGAGAAAAATTAGACCAAGTGAATTCCCATGGTCTCCTCTTTGATGAAAAGCACCATCAAGAAAATTAGCACTTGTTGACTACTTACTTTGTCAAGCACAATGCTAAATACTTTAAATTCCCATTGAACCCTCACACAACCAAAGGCTATTGTTATCCTCATTCCCCAAATGAAAAGGAGAAAGTAACCTGCTCAAGAAATGCAAATGAGAAAGGATTCAAACCCCAGGACGGCTCCAGGGCTAATGATCTGTCTATACTAGCTGATTCTCAGTGCAGTATTCTTTCTGATTATTCAAATTTAGTATGACCTATACAAGCATTTGTTCACTCATACAACAAATATATACTAAATATCTATAGTAGGTACTGTGTGTGGTGAAGGTTAGATATACAAAATGAAAAATATGTATATATACAGCCCCTGCCTTGTATGAGCTCACACTGTAATAAAGGGAGATAAGCAATAAAAATCATTACAGTAGAAACTCCCTTAACCAACTTCCATTCAACCAACTTGCCAGGTTGATCAAAATAGTAAAACACTGACTGGTGTCTACAACATTCTGATCATGAAGCACCTCCCTTCCCATCAGTTGAGTTTATGTTAACAAACCACATGTGTATATTATAAATACTACTTTAATTAAATACTCCACAAACCAAACCAATAAAATATAAGTAAAAAAAATAATAACTCTTATTTCTATGATTTAATGCCTCAGAAGGACTTTATAACAGTAAGTCTCCATAAGAAAAAGAAACTATCATTGAAGTAGGTATGGACAATGTAACCGAAAAAATCGGTGGGGGAAAAACCAAAAAAAATGGTGGGAGGAAAACCATACAAATCTAGGATTCCATGCTCAGATTGCTACATGAATGGCTTGAATTCTTTCTTTTAAACCAAAATTGGAGGGGCTCCTGGGTGGCTCAGTCGGTTGAGCATCCAACTCTTGATTTCAGCTCAGGTCATGATCCCAGGGTTGCAGGATTGAGCCCTGCACTGGGCTCTGCACTGAGCTTGGAGCCTGCTTAAAATTCTCCCTCTCTCTCTCTCTCTCTCTCCCTCTCCCCTGCTTGTGCTGAAAAGAAAAAAAAAATGGAAATATAGAGGATGCATTCTGGGTTCCAAATTCGTGAAGGAAGAATGAATTCCAACCAATTACCCATACTCAAAGAAAATCCCTTAGTCATACATGAGACAACTGGCAAATGAATGTATTTCTGCTCAAAGTATTTTTCTTAAGTATTTTAACTCTAGCTTTAATCAACGTCTTCAATTAATTGCTCAACTCTTAATTCTGACAGCACTGGAAAACAGGACTTCTATTTAAAGTACACACAAACGATGGAGTCCCTTATAAAGAGGGGATAGTGTGGGAGGGTGTGTGGGTGGGCGTGAAGATGAATCTTTAAGGTATGTAAGAGTTTTTGTAGAGCAGATTGTCAGTGGGTGAAGCACAAGGGTTAGAACAGTAGTCTAAGCAGGAAAAATGGTATGAACAAAGGCAAGTTAGGGTGTAGAGAACACTAAGACTGATCTCAGAAACATGATGCAGGAAGTATAGAAGGTATAGGGAGATAGAGATAGTCTAGTCATATGCAAATTAAACTTGGCTGCCCTCTACTGGAGCTGAAAGACAGAGTGAAGGCCTCAAAGATACAAGATGGAAGAGTTCTAAACTTCTTGAAGGGAGGTTTGTGTGCCATGCAAGAGTTTGGACTACAAGGTGGTTGTGATTACCTTCAGCAATAATCAGTTCACCACATATGGGAACCAGCAGGAAGCTGCATTGGGCACACATGCAAAGCTAAGGTTTTGCTGGGTGGATTCAGTGTATGGATACATATAGAAGAAGGAATAGAATATGCTAGTGAGAATAGTTCAGAGTTTAGGTAGGAAACATACCAAAAGAAGACTGAAGGGGCTATGAAAATATGGTAGTATCAAAGAGTATTAAATACAAAAAGGGCTAACAACAACCATAGTGAAAGGAAGGAAAAGGAAGCCTAGGAAGACTATGAGACTTCAGAACTTCAGGAGAGCTTACCAAGTATATAAAGTAACTTAGAGAAGAAGGTCACTGGATCTCAGTAAGTTTAGATAATTATGAGACTTGAAGTGCCTGGGTGGCTCAGTTGGTTATGCATCCGACTCTTGATTTTGGCTCAGGTCATGACTCTGTGAGGTCGGGCTCTATGCTGACAGCACAGAGCCTGCTTGGGATTCTCTCTCTCCTTCTCTCTCTGTCCCTCCCCTGCATGCTCTCTCTCTCTCTCTCTCTTTCTCTCACTCTCTCAAAATAAATAAATAAACATTAAAAAAAAAGAAAACTATGAGGCTTATGTTTGCTGTTTTCCACATGGATACTGAAGTTACTTAGAATTATTTGGAGAGGGTGTTGTATGGAAACCGATTTGTCAATAAATTTCATAAAAAAAAAGAAAAAAAAAAGAATTATTTGGAGAGCCGGTGGGGGTGGAGAGCTCTTTAAATAAGGTGGAAGATCAAATGAAAAATTTGTAAATGACAAGGGACAAATGGTAGGAAATGGAAGAGCACAGAGATGATAAGTGATACATGGTGTATAATCCTGAGTTCATCAAGAATAAGCACTAATAAACATACATGTGATCCTGATGAGTTAGAACACAGCCTTGGATTCCTCCTCAAGATGGTGGTAAAAGTAGCCAGTAGGGACAGTATGTAAGGAAAAAAACAAAAACAAACAAACAAAAAACCTAGCTTGCTATGTCTGGTGGAGCTGAATTTCCTAGGATACGAAAGTCCTCAAAAAGAGCTTCCAAGGAGCCTCAAAGGAGCAAGGATATTGACAAGAGGCTAGAGAAGCAGTGACCTAAAATTGGCTCTGGGGTAGGTAGTGGAGGCTACCAGCAGTCTCCATACCCTGAAATTTATAGGGTGGAGGAAGCAGCAGCTTCCACTCAAAGAACTTCAGTTTTTGTTTGTTGTTCTTTGTTTCAAAGCCAAGTTTCCTTTAAAACTAGTTAGTGGAAGCAATGACCTGTGAAGATGTTAACGTCATGTGATATGTAAGTGTGAAAACTGGTCCACACTACATCCACTCGGCACCCCCACCCTAGAAATTCACAATACACACTGTGGTGGGGAAACTACTAACTTGGGGTTTCCTGATGCTTTTAACCATAAAATTCTTTTTCTGGGAATACTTAATTTACTTCACAGAATGTAGTAAAGACAATAATGGGTTTAGGATTTATATGTTTGTTTATTGCAGATGTGTGCTCCTGAAATCACAATGGAAAATCTGAGAGGGTAAGAAAACAGTGGGAGAATAGGTTTGGGAAAAGAAAGCAGCAAGTACAGGAATGGAAGTACATAAGAGACAATAAAGTACCAGTACTCAATACTTCTACTGAGGCAGTCATCAAATGTTTCAGGTATGGATGAGAGATCTCCGGGTTATATACCAAATCCGGGTTAAGGAGCTTCAGTGCATACACAAGTTGAGAAAGTGATACCTAAGAAAGAAGACACTAAAAGGAAGAACGGAAGCCAACTTAGCAAAGGAGGGAGGCAAAGGAACAGGATGCACAAAAATCTGAACGTAAGGGAAGGTCTGGTAATCGAAGAACTCTTGCTTAACTGAAATACAGAGGTAGAAGAGAGGTACTGAGAGAACTACTGCTGATGAAGACAGAAGAGCCTGGTACCCTGAGGGCTCAAAAGGGTGTTGAAAGTGGGGGGAATCTGATCATATTTGCATTCTGGCTTCCAGGAGGGACTACAGGCTTTGCCTGACTAAATGAAGACCAGTTGATAGTCTCTAGCAATAATCCAGGAAAGACAAAATGATGCTAAACAGAGCCAAACACTGGAGGTAGGGTAGAAGAGGGAGGGATTCAAAAGACATTTTGCTGGTATACTCATTACAACTGGTGATCTTGATATGTGAGGCATAGATGAGAGAAAAGATTTAAGAGAGATTCCCAGCTCTTCACCCTAGGTAGTGGTGCACTGAGCAAGAGCAGGTTTGGGGACTGAGGTGGGCTTAATTTAACCACACTGAGCTTGAGTTTAAAAAGCCTGTGGACACTTCTCTAAAGAAGACATCCGGATGGCCAACAGGCACATGAAAAGATGTTCAGCGTCGCTCCTTATCAGGGAAATACAAATCAAAACCACACTCAGGTATCACCTCACACCAGTCAGAGTGGCCAAAATGAACAAATCAGGAGACTATAGATGCTGGAGAGGATGTGGAGAAACGGGAACCCTCTTGCACTGTTGGTGGGAATGCAAATTGGTGCAGCCGCTCTGGAAAGCAGTGTGGAGGTTCCTCAGAAAATTAAAAATAGGCCTACCCTATGACCCAGCAATAGCACTGCTAGGAATTTATCCAAGGGATACAGGAGCACTGATGCATAGGGCCACTTGTACCCCAATGTTCATAGCAGCACTCTCAACAATAGCCAAATTATGGAAAGAGCCTAAATGTCCATCAACTGATGAATGGATAAAGAAATTGTGGTTTATATACACAATGGAATATTACATGGCAATGAGAAAAAATGAAATATGGCCTTTTGTAGCAACGTGGATGGAACTGGAGAGTGTGATGCTAAGTGAAATAAGCCATACAGAGAAAGACAGATACCATATGGTCTCACTCTTATGTGGATCCTGAGAAACTTAACAGGAACCCATGGGGGAGGGGAAGGAAAAAAAAAAAAAAAAAGAGGTTAGAATGGGAGAGAGCCAAAGCATAAGGGACTGTTAAAAACTGAGAACAAACTGAGGGTTGATGGGGGGTGGGAGGGAGGAGAGGGTGGGTGATGGGTATTGAGGAGGGCACCTTTTGGGATGAGCACTGGGTGTTGTATGGAAACCAATTTGTCAATAAATTTCAGAAAAAAAAAAAAAAAAAAAAAAGCCTGTGGAATAACCACGTGAAGGGAATCTAGCAGGCATTTGGAGATGGATCTGGAATTCAGAAGGAAAGAGAGATCTGGGCCAGAAATATTGATTGTAAATCAACATTACGTAAATAAGAGAACACATATGATCACTCAGACAGAGGATACAGAACTACAATAGGGAGACCAAAAAGGAGCAGTCAGAAAATTAGGGTTTTTTTTTAACTATATAATGACCCTGACATATATTGAGATACTAAATCAAACAAAAATTGAATGTAATTCATTAAAAAAAATACTAATATATTTTGGCATATTTTATAAATTCCAAACGAACCCTTATTTAACAACAAAATTGAACTAAAGTAAAAACACTCCATTCCCTAAGCCCCCCCGGTTACTTGAGGTTTACCTAACTATTCAAAATGTTAGTTGAAACATAAAATTTCACTCAATAGCCATAGTTTATCTAATTAACAGCTCTGTGCCAGTAGCAAGATGACAGCACATCAAAGCACCAATTAATATTTGGTTGAATACTTTTAAAATTATCTAAGGACTGGGCTTTGCTGAAGGATGTTACATACAATAATACATACACTTATGGCTTGATTACAAAATTAAGAACTATATTATATTGAAAT
This sequence comes from Prionailurus bengalensis, assembly GCF_016509475.1. Lineage (NCBI taxonomy): Eukaryota > Metazoa > Chordata > Mammalia > Carnivora > Felidae > Prionailurus > Prionailurus bengalensis. The sequence goes on along the minus strand of NC_057343.1, from coordinate 146,225,901 downwards.
GATATCCATCTCAATTTGAATCATTATATCATAATGAAATATCACTGAATAATTATTGTCTCTTTGCTCAAGTAAGAATATTTCAACTTTCTAAAAATGAAAACATAATACAATCAACATTTTTATATACACTTTTCAAGCTGTAATACATTGGTCTCTACCAAGTTTATAGACTAGTAGAGGCAGAAATGAGAATATTAGAACTTCCTACTATGAGATGCCTAAAATTATGGCCAAAAATGGAAATAACCACAACTGCAGCTTAATAAGCAAAAATGGCAAGAATTTATTTTGCAAATATAAAACCTTAGACATGTGAACTTCCTCGGTTTCCAGGCGTAAGCTTAAAAATAAATTCAGACTTGGGGCGCTTGGGTGGCTCAGACGATTAAGCATCCGAGTTCGGCTCAGGTCATGATCTCACAGTTTGTGGGTTCAGGCCATGCACCAGGCTCTGTGCTGACAGCTCAGAGCCTGGAGCCTGCTTCAGATTCTGTGTCTCCCTCTCTCTCTGTCCCTCCCCCACTCGCTCTCTGTCTCTCTCTGTCTCTCAAGAATAAATGTTTTTAAAAAATTAAAAAGATAAATAAATAAATAAATTCAGACTAGAGGTGACAACAGAACACAAGTGAACTCTCTCTCAGTAAAAAGACTAATTCCAATTCTCATCTCATCCTAAACAATGAACCTCTCATTTCTTATTATAAATAAAAGTTAGAAGGGAGTCAGAGCTCTTTCGTGCCATAAAGTGTAGGTTGTTAATACATCTATTTTGCTGGAGTCTTACTCCTGCTGGAAAGCTATTTGATTTTTTTTTTTAAGCTCAAATAATCAAAACCTTTTTTTTTAACTGCTTCAGCAGAGGCTAAAGATTGGGAAGGTAGAATAATTTTTCTCCCCATCAAGTGAAAGCAGTCTTTCTAAACTAGAGGTTAGCCCTAAGACTAGACAGTGTGAAGAAGCTTATTCTGCTGCTATTAAATATCTTTTCAGAAAAACAGCCCCTGTGAATTCTAATACTGCGTATAATCATTGCTCAAATGATCCTTTTTAGTTAGAAACAATTTTTTTCACTACCATTCTCCACTTTTTTCATGTGCTTTTTAATCTAATGTGTGGGGAACTGATTGGTTTTAATTTATTTTATTTTAGTTTTAGTTTATGTCAAAGACATTTCTTTTGATGAACCTATAAATCAATGTACATTAGAATCAAAGTGAGACTAAAACACTTAAAGAAATATAACTAAGTTTCCCCAGAACTCAAGATCATTTACAAAAAATGTGATTATAACAGAATATACCATGAATACCTTTAAACATTAAAGATAATTTTTAACTAATACCAGGAAACTTCCTCTGTATTTGTCCCTCCCTGCAGCAATACCACATTATTATAAATTTAGATTTAGATTTAGACTCTTTCCAAAAACAAAACAAACAAACCAAACAAAAAATACATGTAATTACTAGATAGGGGTGTTAAACTGAACCCAATACCATTATAAGAATTTGGTTTGAATTCATTTAGCTAATCACTTACCTAGCAAGGCTCTTGGGCAGTGGTCCTCAAATTTCAGAGAGCAAAGAAGCAGTCAGGGTACAAATTTAAATGTGGAATCTAAGGCCCAGATCAGGGAGATTACCTGATTCTGAAGGCCCCCAAACACACATTTGTAGTTAGCACCAGAGATAGTTTCCAGGAAGAAGTATGTTAGGAAATTGAGACAAAAGACGGATTGCTTTGATATGGCTAGCGAATGACCTGGATTTCAAGGCATTTGACAGCCTGGCTGGAGCACAGCAGGGATAGCCCTGGTAATCCAATAAATAGCATGGGGAAGCAGCAAAAGGGAGAAAGTTTGGTTCAGTCTTGACAGCCACTGACCAGTGAGCCCAGCACTCCCTTCCTGCCATCCCACTAAAATATGTATCCCAAATAAAGTTCAAACAGGATACAACATTATACCTGGAATGTAACTGAAGGATGTTAATCGGTATCTGATGCTGGCTGTGGTCTCTAGCAGCGGGAAGTCCAGTTAGGAAGAATATAAAAAAGCATCTCACTCTACCTCATTCTGTATTTCCTAAAAAAAAAAAAAAAAAAAAAGAGAGAGAGAGCGTGAGGTGCCTCTTCCACTACTGGTTTCCAAGCCCATTAGTGATTCTCTCTCAAGGCAGTTTTCTCTCAACAATATAATGCTCATGACCAGAGCTGGAAGGTAAAGCCAAGTGGAGCACTGCATGCTACGGTGTAAAGTCAGCCCTAGGTAGCTGTGGGGACAGGAGGAGCACTCAGAAGAGTGCGACCTTACCACTATCACTTCCTCTGCAAAAACTCAAAAAACAGTAAACCATTTCAAATCACACAAAATCACTCCCCTTGTTATACACACAGGACAGAAAAATGAAAGAGTAGGAAAGGAAGGCCTCTTCTGAGTACACAAAGATCTGTCATTCATTAATTTGACTGTATCTTTGAACATTCTCCTACCTCACACGTAGAGGAAGAGTGCTGCCTTACCTAGATGTAGGGAGAGTGGTGCAGAGAGCTTGCTCACTCTGACCAGAGTCAGACAGTCCCTACACTAGTCCCTCTTCTGTCAAGGTAAGAAAATCAAAAAAATCAATAACAGTATGGGACCAAGGTGACGCTCTTGCACCGTAAGAAAAAAGAACACTGACATAAAGAGAAAGAGAGAAGGGCACCTGAGTGGTTCAGTCAGTTAAGCATCTGACTTCAGCTCAGGTCATGATCTCACAATTCGTGGGTTCGAGCCCCACATCAGGCTCTGTGCTGACAGCTCAGAGCCTGGAGCCTGCTTCAGTCTGTGTCTCTCTGTCTCCGCCCCTGCCCCACTCATGCTCTGTCTCTCTGTGTCTCAAAAATAAAATAAAAACATTTTAAATAATCAAGATGATTGTTAAAAAAAAAAAAAAAGAGGAAGAGAGAAAGCTTGCTTCTGTGTTGGGCTTACACTGGGAATCAGGAGAAAAACTTGGAAATTGTCTACTTTACATTCCCAATTGAAAAAGAAAAAGGGAAAAAAAAAATACAGCCTCCAAAAGCAAGAGATGAGGGAGGGGAACAATAGCTGAGAGTGTAAAAGAAAGTGGATAAGAAAAAAACTGGGAGTTCAAATATGTAATAATAGTAGAGATTTAAATTCTATATGAGAGGCAATACAGAGAAGTACAGAAGCTGGAAAAAATCTAATTAGTATTTTAACATATACATGTTAGTTGATCTCCTAACACAGAAGGAAAAGGACCAAGATATAAACAAAGCATATTGATAGATTAGAGGACAAAGACCACAAATCCAACCTACAAATAACTGGCATTTCTGAACTGAAATCATAGGCAAACATACACTGAAAAATTACTCCTGAGCTAGAAAAAAAAAATCAAACATATTTACTTTTATAAATTGAGAGGATTCAGTGTGTTTCTGAGAAAACTGTTGGGGGGAAATATCTATGCCTAGAGGTAGCAGAGTGGAATATCTTATTTTAAAAAAATAAAAAGGAGGGGCACCTGGGGGCCTCAGTCGGTTGAGCGTCCGACTTCGGCTCAGGTTATGATCTCACAACTTGTGGGTTCGAACCCCGCGTCGGGTTCTGTGCTGACAGCTCAGAGCCTGGAGCCTGCTTTGGATTCTGTGTCTCCCTCTCTCTCTGCCCCTAACCCACTCGCATTCTGTCTCTGTCTCTCAAAAATAAATAAACATTAAAATTAATTAACTAAATAAATAAATAAATACATAAATACATAAATAAATAAATGAAAAAAACAAAGATGCGGAAAAAAGAGTTTATCTACACAGGAACAAAAGTTAAAGTAGCCTCAGCCATCTCTTCCACAGCAAGGAACACCAAAAGTCGATAGAGCAATGTCTAAACATCTGAAAATTTCTGACTTACGAGTTTGCATCTTAGCACCTATAACAATCAGGCACACTGTAAACAAATAAAAGTTGCAATGAAGAAAATTAAAAATTTAAATGAATTTATTTTATATATCTCTACCTATTGTACCCTTCTTCTACTTTCAAGGTTATTCACCAATTGGTCTTTTCCCATTCAAACAACAGATTTATATGACATCTAATCTTTCTGATACCAGTGTCATTTTTATAAGAAGATTATCATATTTTTATATAAAACAAGACTTTTCTGTAAGCACACAAGAGAAATTGATCCACCACTGGTGATGATTTGAGCTCTTTGTGCTTTTGAATACTGAGTGGGACTTGTAGAGACTAACTTGTCTGCATGTATGCTAATTAGGCCAGAACCAGGAACTAATGGTATATGAGTTTGACCAAAGTTATTCCACAAATAAGAAGATACAGAAAAAGTCTGTATCAGAAACTACAGACTCTGCTATTCTGAAAATAGATGATAAAGCCATATATTTTTAAAATATACTACCAAGTGCCATTAAAAAAATAATTGGTGGGGCACCTGTGTGGCTCAATTGGTTGAGCATCTGACTCTTGATTTCTTTCCATTCAGGTCATGATCCCAGTGTCACGGGATGGAGCTCCATGTGGGGCTCCACAGTGAGCATTGAGTCTATTTGGGATTCTCTCTCTCTTAAAAAGAAAAGAATTAGTGTTCAACATTTTTTAATGAAAGAAACATTCCCTTTTTCTTCACAAAGTCTTCATTAAAAACTAGATGGGGTAGCTGGGTGGCTCAGTCAATTAAATGACCAACTCTTGATTTCGGCTCAGATCATGATATCACACTTAGTGAGATGGAGCCCTACATGGGCTACTAGACAGTGTGGAGCTTGCTTGGGATTCTCTCTCTACCTCTCTCTGTCTGCCCCGCCCCCGCTCACGCATGCTCATTCAAATGCTCTTTCTCTCAAAATACATAAAAAAAATAAAAAACTAGAGGGGCACTATGTGGCTCAGTTGGTTAAGCATCTATCAGTTTTGTCTTGGGTCATGATCTCACAGAAGGTTCATGAGTTTGACCCCATGTGAGGCTCTGTGTTAACACTGCAGAGCCTGCTTGAGATTCTCTCTTACTCCCTCTCTCTCTGCCTCTCCCCCACTTGCATGGGCTCTCTCTCTCCCAAAATAAACTTAAAACAAAAAGCTAGATTAGCATACCTTCTTACTTCCACAAGCTTTCACTCATTCACCTGGCACCTGCAATATCCCAGCACTTTGCTGTGTGTGTCCTCATAGAAAGGAATGTCAAATGTTTCCTGGGAAAATCAAAGACTCTAAAAGAAGGAGTCTAGAACACTTGAATCCAGTTCTTGAAGAATTGAATTTTGATACATGAATGAGGGCTTACCAACTAGAGACAAAGTCATGTCAAAGAAATGGAAGAGCTCTTCAACAAAGGGCCTGAAAAGTTTGCTAAGTTTTAAAAATAAAGTGACAATACATGTGCATAGATTGGGTAAAGCATAGGCTGATATGGTCCAATGGTTCCCAACATTGGGAGGGACCATTCTCAAAGAAGTTGTTTGGAAATGAGTGAGAACATAGATGTCACAAATAGGAGGGTATGTAGTTTGCTATTGCAATTTAATGCTCAGGGAACAGATACAAAGAGCATCTACAAGGTATGAGGCAGCTCCATAAAAATGCCAGATGAGCCCCCATTAAGAAACGCTAGGGAGTGGGTTAAAAGTAAACAAAGCCTTGAGGTGCCTGGGTGGTTCAGTCAGTTAAGCATCAAACTTCAGCTCAGGTCATGATCTCATAGCTGGTGAGTTTGAGCCCTGCAGTGGGCTCTTCACTGACAGTGCAGAGTCTGCTTGGGATTCTCTCTCTCTCTCTCTCCTTTCACCTCTTCCCCTCCCCTACCTCTCAAAATACATAAATAAACTTGAAAAAAAAATTTAACGAAGTCTAGAAAACTAACCATAGTGTTTCTTAGCATATTTTTGAAATCTGAGATCACAACCTGCATTTCTGTCAATAAATATTTACCTCTAAGAAAGCTGTGTTTTTCCTGAGAAGTGGTATGCTTCTTTCTTTCTTTGACCACCATGAAGCTGAGAACTTAGTCTATAGGAAGGTCAGGCAGTAGGTGAGTGGGGGGGGAGGGAGGAAGGGAAGTTACAGATAACTCCAAAATTCTATGAAGAAATTCCATTTAAAACAGTGAGCAATAAGAAACCACTGTAGGTTCTTGAGCTAGCATAGAGATTATTTTAAAAGTTTTCTCTGAAGGCTATTACATGACAGTGATATGAGACAACCCTGATCTCAAAGATAAACTTGTATTAGTATGTTCCTGGGTTCTGCAAGCCTATAAGATCAGCACTTCAAGGACTGAAGTACCAAGCTCTTTAGAGGTACCTCTGGTTTTACAGTTTTCAGCAACCTTTCCCTATTCTGGATGCTTTTAGGTAGGATTTATTCTCCATTCCCCTACTTTCCAATCCTTTTATACCCAGTCTGCTTGGCCCCTGAAGACATTTGTTTTCAACACATAATCACTAAATAATCTCTATGGCACTTTGTTGTTGTTATAGTTCCTGACTGTGTTTATGATTCAAACACTGCCTCTAGGGTCCCAAACATCTCTAGGCTTCAAAGATATTAAGAATCAAATCAAACTCAGACTCGAACAATCTACTTATATAAAGCAGACATATTTTTCCTTAAAGAGTTGCTTATCTTTCTCAGAAATGTATAAGCATTAAGACCTGCTATCAATTTAGAATTTGTCATAAAACGTTATGGCCATCTTGATTGCCTAATCATGTAGCAGTGTCTCATTTAATCCCAAATAAACGGGGAAAGGAACTGGCAAAGGGAGAAGAATGTAAGGAGAAACAATCTTGTAAGTCTACCTATAACCAAATGAAACCAGGGTAGAACCAGAAACTGTTTCCACTAACTACCTCAATTAAAATATCAATAACAATGTTTAATTCTTGAATTGCAATCCCTTAATTTGCATTTCTCAATATTCAACATTTCTTTTTAGATCAAATTTTCATTTTGTAAATGTTTCCTTTCGTCCATATTCAACTCTTCAGAAGCAAGAAGTAAGGATTCTACTTGGGGTCCAATAATGTTGTTGAGGGACTATGTTTTTCAATTCTGAAAGTATAAACTTAAGCTTTTGCCACTAAAGAGTGAGGCCACTGTTGAGGCGCCTGGGTGGCTCAGTTGGTTAAGCCTCCACCTTTGGCTCAGGTCATCTCAAGGTTCACATTAGGGCCCCATCACAGGCTGGGTGCTGACCGCTCAGAGTCTGGAGCCTGCTTCAGATTCTGTGTCTCCCTCGCTCTTGCTCTCCCTCTCTGCCTCTCCCTCACTCGCACTGTCACTCACAAAAATAAAAACATTAAAAAATAAAATTTAAATTTAAAAAAGAGTGAGGCCACTATTAAATTTTAACTTTTTAAAGTTATAAACATGATTCACACAAAGTGAGCCTGTGGCAAAGATTTATTGAACTCCTGATGAAGGAGCAAGCTGAATGGGAAAAATTATAAAAATCTTGGAAATAGGGCAATAAAATCACAACCTTCAGGAGTACTTTTTCTACCAGTCAAAAATAATTTGCATCTCCATTAGACAAAAAAAAAAAAAAAAAAAAGTAACTGCTGAGCCTGGGCCCTAATCAATAACGGTCAAACAACGGTATAGTCCGCTAGATAATTAATTCATCCTCAGGTGGGCATCTTAGACAAGGTTTCATTCTGAGCTATCCTTTTGCTTTTGCTAGATGTTTATAATTTTTGCCATCATAAACGTGTATCTATAAACCAGTTAACTACCCCGTTCATGATTTGATATTATAAGCAGATAATTTGGGAAAAGAAAAATTGTTGGCTATAAATATTAACTTATTCCTCCTGATCCTTAATGAATATGAAACCCCTTCAAGTTAAGTGGAACTTGGACATTGAAATCACTGGTAATTTAAGACCCTTTGTTTCAAGGTCACACGGACAAAGACTTGCTATCCCCGCGCAGGCTTAAACACTTGGTAGTAACCACCCACGTTGTCCGTGAGGGCTGTGTAGTGGCCAAAGAGAGCAGGTCACACTGGGTGCGCCCCCTCCTTCCCACTGCGACTCCCCACGCCCAAACAGAAGCTCGTCCCACCACCGCTGGGACGCGGCCTGCATTTGACCAGCAAGCGCCCCGCTTCCCAGTCTTTTGTTCAGGGCTGGGCTGTTAGCCGCCCACCCGCACCCGCCCTTCCACCCCATCCCAGAGTACGATGAGGACCCTACGGTAAGCAGAGCCGGGAAGAGGCGGCCAGCCAAATGCTGTGGGAATACTCACCCAGCTCCGCTCGGCCCCTGAACCCGTCGCCCAGCCCAGGGCGGGCGGGGCAACGGGCATGGGGGAGGGGAGCCGGGGTGAGGTGCCCATCGCTCTGCCCGCTGCCGCCCAACCGGCGGCCTCAAGGAAGAGAATAATGGGCTCCCGGGGGCTACGGAGACCGTAACAGACGAGCAGAGCCCAGGCGCACAGAGGAACACCAAAAGAAAGGCCCAACCCTCCCTCCCAACACCAAAAGAAAGGCTACCGAGGCGACCGAGTCAGAGCATGCGCACCAGCACCTCCCGCGCACCATGGGGCCAAGCTCGCGCCCGTGCCTGACGTCGCCAGCCGCGCGCGCAGGGCCCGGGCCAGGGGGCGTGACCTCCCGGTTGCCCACTGCCACTAGAGCCGAGGCCCCGCCCCTCATCTCACCGGCCGGGGGAACCGAACGGCTGCTTTGCGCTCCGCGTCCACAGAGGCTGCCCACTGGGGAGGCGCGGCAGGCAAACCCAAACCTGAGAGACGGGTGCCACATGTTTTAAGGGTCGTTCCACCCCTTCTTCCAACAAATAGTCAAATATCTGGAAAATAAAAGGGTAACTAATGGAGAAAGGGTCGAGCAAGAACCTTCACGGAGGTTGGGGAATCAAACCGGCTAACACCCTAACATACATACACACACTGTAAAACTACTGTAAGCGCCACAATTAAGCACAGGCAGGACTACCTCCTTTAAAACGGAAGACCAAAGTAGAAGTTAGCAATTCGAAAATTGACAATAGTACCATCTGTGATACATATCTCAGGGGAAAAAAAAAATCTAGCAGCAGAATTAAATTGGGGGTTGGGGACGGTGGGATAAAGAAAAGACCACAGAAAGATGTAGGAGTAACAGGGGTGATCGAACTGAAATACTGAAAATGCAACAGAAGACATCTGAGGGAAAACTAGCATCTGCTCCTTTTAACACAACAGAATTAAAATCGTGTGAAAAGAAGAGAGTAAATACAGGCAAAGAAGTGAAAGGAAAACCTGCCTTCAAACGTACAGGGAATGGTTATGATCTTGTACCACAGTTATGTAAGATATCACCATTGGAGAAAGCTAGGTGATAGGTACATGAGATTCTGTACTATTTTTGCAGTTTCTTGTTACTCTATAATCATTTCAAAATAAAAAGTTCTTAAAAAGGGACAGAACACCCATCAATAGCGATCAGGAAAAGGAGTTGACTAAAAAGGAGCTTGAGGAAATTTTGGGGGGTAATGGAACTGTTCTATACCTTAATTGTGTTGGTGATTACACCTGCTGTTTTGTTTGCCAAAACGCATAAATGGGATAGATTTTACTATATGTAAAATAAAACTCAATGTAAAAAAAGATACTGCCAAAAAAAATAAAAGATACTGCTCATAAATGAATTTCCTAACATACTTGAGCAACTGTGGATATAAATGAATAAGATAGCTGCCAATTAAAAGTATTCACTGGCTTTTTTTTTTTTTTTTTAAGTATAGGGCAGTGAGTTCTGAGTGAGAACTTTAGTGGATGGGTGTCTCCTTCAGCTTTAAGCAGTTATTTGAAAAACATAAAACTTTCACATACAAAAATAAGAATGCATTGCTTGGCACTGTATTCAATAATCTAGACACACTTTCATGCATCAACAATACCATGTTAAAAAATTATGCATTTGAGATTTTTTAGACTACTTTTAAGTGTTTATTTATTTTGAGAGAGAGAGTGGGTGCACAAGAGCGGGGAAAGGCAGAGGGAGAAGGAAAGAGAGAATCTTAAGTTCCACGCTCAGATGGGAGCCCCACTTGGTGCTCGATCCCCTGCCCGTGAGATCACAACCTGAGCCAAAATCACAAGATGGACACATAACCAACTGAGCCACCCATGCGCCCCTGCATTTGACATGTTTTTAAGTTTCCTAGTTCATCTGCCAAAAACAAAAACACAAAGCAAAGTAAATCAGCTAACTTTGATATACTTCCTTTCATCTTATCACTCTTGGCAAGGAATAGTACTGGCCTGTTTGTGTTTACCCTACAACACTACAGAGTGCTTTAGGGTGGAGTGTGTCATTGCATAGCCAGCCTCTAACAGAGTTCCTCACTAGTAATAAGTATTTGCTGAATAAAACAATGAATTAATCACAAAGAGAAGGAAACTAAAATTCATTGAGAACCCTCCATAAACCAGAAACAGTTAACTGTATGATAACTACACGAAGATACCCATTTTATAGACATGAAAACTGAGACTAATGATCAAATCCCTTTCATTCCTTATTTCATTGGATTTCTCCACTTCATTTGGACATGTTGATCACATCTAGAAAGTCTTGTTTCCCTCAGCTTCCATAAAACTACAATCCCCTGAATCTCCTCCGGCTCCCTTGACCTTCCTTTACTTACCTTCACAGGCTTCTGGTTGTCCACTACATTTTAAACCCATGTTTCCCACAGGGCCTCATAGAAGTTAAGCCTTCTGGCTTTTTATTTGTTTTGTTTTATTGAGACACTGTAAAGTAAAAAAAAAAAAAAAAAAAAAAAAAATTTCAAAATAAGTTTATCGAAGCTTTGCATTTAGCGTTTTCCTTTAACCAATGAATATTTTTATTACCAAAAATTACAATGCAGTATAATTGTGCCTTTCACATTATGGGAATTATCTTGTAATATTAATTCACAATATCCTTAAGGTAGTATGGCCCAAGAATGAGACACAAGTATAAAATTGCATGGGAAATGTCTTATTTTCTCAATCTTATAAGAAAGTACAATCATATCACTTGTACATAGTCTTTCGGCTCATATCCCACAGGCCACACCAAGATACAAGGAAGGTAGAAAATGCAGTCTCTCGCTAGGTAGCCAAGGGCTCAGTCAAAGCTTGACAGAGTGAGATTGTTTTATTATTAGAAGAAAGAAGGGCAGAATGGATACTGGGGAGAATAGCTCTCTCTGCCACCGCGTGTAGTAGGCAGATCTCTTCCACCACCCTCCAGGAGGTCCTCAGGAAAAGATAAATTATATAAAAGAAAGAGTTAGGAGAGGTAATCTGATTGGATGGCAGAGATAAGAAACATAAACCTGTGTGTACATAGCACTTACCCAAAAGAGTGAGAGAAAAAAAACTGTAGTTGGCAAAACTATAGAGACAGTAAAAAGATCAGTGTTTGCCAGAGTTTGGGGGAAGAGGACAAAAAGAGAAGGGATGAATATGTGGAGCATACAGCATTTTTAGGACAACAAAATTATCATTTTGACACTAATGGTGGATATATGACATTATGCTTTTATCAAAACCTATAAATCTATACAACACAAAGAATTCTAATATAAACTATGGACTTTAGTTAACAACAATCTATCAATATTGGTTAATCAGTTATAACATATGTACCACACTAATGCAAGATGTTAATAAAAGGGGAAATTGTGAGTGGCATACATAAGAATTCTCTATTATCTGCTCAGTTTTCTGTAAACAATATTTTCTAAGAAATATAGTCTATTAATTTTTTTTAATGATACTGAAAAAAAACCACAATAGTCAATATTAAAGAATGGGGTTTCAGAGAATTGATAATAATTACAGCAGGGTGATTCAAACTGCCCATCATGCCACTTCTTATTTGTTACCTTTTGTATACCCACAGCACATACATATTTGGGGAGGTCTGTGTTTTATTTTTTATTTTTTTTTTCAACGTTTATTTATTTTTGGGACAGAGAGAGACAGAGCATGAACGGGGGAGGGGCAGAGAGAGAGGGAGACACAGAATCAGAAACAGGCTCCAGGCTCTGAGCCATCAGCCCAGAGCCCGACGCGGGGCTCGAACTCCCGGACCGCGAGATGGTGACCTGGCTGAAGTCGGACGCTTAACTGACTGCGCCACCCAGGCGCCCCTGTGTTTTATTTTTATTATCAACCTTTTGGAATGTAATTTATATAAAATAAAATGCTCCCATTTTAACTCTACAGGTTAGTACATTTTGACAAACAGATACATCTGTGTAACCATTACTACAATCAAAATATAGAACACTTTCATCATCCCAAAGAGTGAACTACTACTACTCCTTTGCAGTTAATCACTTCCTTGACTCTCAAAGCCTTAGTAACCACTCATTTCCTCTAGATTAGTCACTCTAGTTTCGCCAATTCTAGCAAATGGTATCATACAGTACATACAGTACCTATGTGTCTGGCTTCTCTTACTTGGCATCTATCTGAGATTCATTGATGCATTTATCAGTAATCAGTTCTTTTTTATTACTAATCAGTATTCCACTGCATGACTATACCACAGTTTGTATATCTAGTCATCTGGGAAGGACATTTAGGTTGTTTTCAGCTTCTGGCTATTATAAATAAAGCTGCTATAAATAATCATGTACAAGAATTTTTGTGGACAGATATTTTCATTTCTCTTGGGTAAATACCTGGTAGACATATATTTTGGGCTCAGTATAGAAATACAAATTGTGTTCTTTGACTATAATTCTGTATTGATAACATTCCTTAGCTTAGGGCTTGCCTTATTTCATATTCTAATTTAGAGAAACTTTTGTTGCTGAACTTAAGTTACTGTATGTTTCATTTGATTTTTAGTAGTAGGCATATGTACTCAGAGTACCTAAAGTTGGGGACTGTGGCATGACACTCATGGATTCAATCATTTGTATGGAAATAGCAATGGAAAATTGTCATTTTTTAAATGACAATCTGTAATTATATCTGTGTTTCCTAAGAAAACTTTCTTAGAAAATTTCTGAAGGTTACTGAAAATTAGTTGTAAAAGTCTTGACGATAGCAAAGCATAAAGTTAACACAGAATCACAGCAACAAGGTACTACAGCTAACAATGGATAGCAGTAGGATTGGATAGCTGTGCTCGTATTTTGAGGATCTTATCTTTGAGGGTCTAGTTTGTATTATGAAAGGTATATATAACACATTTCAGGAAATAAGCCAATTTGAACTGTCTGAACAAAGGTTGGAATACTGTAGTGCATTTTGTTATTTGTCTGTCTTTGTTTTATAATATTCTTATTTGGACATTTCTATCTTTCAAAACACTTGAGGACATTTCGGAACTATACATTTGTTTCAAATTTGTCAGAGGAATTCAGAGTTCTAAAAGAATCACTCTGGCGGTAATCTGATATTACTCAGGTTGCTGGTTTTTTCCCACTGAAATTGGTTGACAATGCCCTTTGTTCTTTTATTTGGGGAGGGGGTCAGAAAAAACTCTGCGTATCTCTAGCATATCCTTCTGGGTTATCAGATTCTAGCCTTGCTCATTGTTCATAAGCAATTTTGCTGTTCTTTGTAAATTGTAGGTTATATAGATATAGATAGATACATAACTTCTGTCCTGTCTGGTAGTGATTTTAATTGATTCCCCCATGTTACTCATGGAAAAATCAGCTCTATCCCATTTTGCCTGGTTCCCTGATATCATATGAGTAAAATGAATTCTTTAACATATATTCGTTTTTATATCTGCATGAAAGGCATGATTTTATCTTTCTCTAAATGTTATATTTTAATAGAGGCCTAGCAATTTGTACCTACGAACCCCATAGGAATAAATTCTTACTGTACACTTTCAGTCCCAAGTCTCACTGAAATGCTCAGTAACTTTGAAGGGAAAAGCAGTCCAGAGTCCATAACAGGGCAGCTGCCCAAGCAAGCCAAAACCTTGACCAAGATAATATGAGGCCCAAGAAGAAATAAATGAGGGGCACCTGGGTGGCTCAGTCAGTTAAGCATCCTGCTCTTGATTTTGGCTCAGATCATGATCTCAAGGTTTGAGATAGAATTGAGTCCTGCCTTGGAGCTCCAAGCTGACAGCGCAGAACCTGCTTGGGATTCTCTCTTTCCCTCTCCTTCGGACTCTCCGGTACTCACTCTCTCTCTCTCTCTCTCTCTCTCTCTCTCTCAAAATAAATAAATAAACTTACAAAGAAGAAGAAGAAAGAAATGAGAAAGTAGATAAGTAGCAAACCATGAATGTGCCACACCTTTAAACTACGCGGGGGAAAAAGATTCAAACACAGTATTTGCAGCACCCTGTATCCAGAATGCATTGATTTGTAAAGCAATGGGTAGAGAATAAAGAAGCAACTACAAAATCTCAAATTCTTCAGAATTTTTGGTTCAAATTCCCTCTACCCTCTAGGCCATAGGTTAGATCCCTTTGAACTACACAGCAAGATATTCTCCCTTGCTAGACTTTCCACACATCACCCAGCAAAGAACATACCAGGAGGGTAATGAGACAAGATCAATATACTTACATAGGGTCTGCCTTTTTGCTCACAAGGACTTGAATGTCCTGGTTCAATAATGACCTGTTTCTTTTAATGTTCTATGGCTATGTTTACAGATCAGGAATTTATTCTGATTGTAGTATTCAATTGCATATTGATATATTGGTGTGTTATAATGATGTTTTGCATTAAGACAAGTTCAGCCTGCAGCCCTGGAAGCCTTTGTGCAGTTTTAATTCACGAAGCTGCCCTAGATTCAGACCAAATCAGAAGTTGCTCCCAAGACAATAATTCTCTTTAGACTGCCTCTTAAAATAAATAACAGTAATGTGTGTTTCCTCGGCCCCTTCATCTGCATTATCTTATTAGAGAGATGACAGACACACTGTGGAAAGGGTACCAATGTGGCATCAAAAAGTCATAGAGCAAGCTTTATTTCTGCACTCACTTGGTATGTAGATTTCGAGCAGTCACTTATCCTCTCTGAACCTTAGGATCTATGTTCTACAAAATGGAATTAGCAATAATTCCACCTCTGCAGGAGTGTGAAGAACAAAAAGATATACATTTTCAAACTTACGAGATTGATACATAAGAGTAATAGAATAATACAATAATTAATATAATCATGTTTTCTAACATAGAAAGAAGGCCAGGTACAAAACAATGTGTTAAAGTATAACTTCATTTATAGTCCTATAGAAAAATGATAAAAGGTTACAACCAAAAATTAACAATGGCCATCCCTAGGTAAGGGAATTTTGAATGATTTTTCTTCATCATACATTTTTGGTATTGTATCATCAATGTGTTACTTTTTATAATAAAAATAAAGAATGCTACCTCCAATAAAAAAATTAAAAATGAGGGGCGCCTGGGTGGCGCAGTCGGTTGAGCGTCCGACTTCAGCCAGGTCACGATCTCGCGGTCCGGGAGTTCGAGCTCCGCGTCAGGCTCTGGGCTGATGGCTCAGAGCCTGGAGCCTGCTTCCGATTCTGTGTCTCCCTCTCTCTGTGCCCCTCCCCCGTTCATGCTCTGTCTCTCTCTGTCCCCCAAAAAATAAATAAACGTTGAAAAAAATTTTTTTTTTTAAAAAATTAAAGGGGCGCCTGGGTGGCGCAGTCGGTTAAGCGTCCGACTTCAGCCAGGTCACCATCTCGCGGTCCGGGAGTTCGAGCCCCGCGTCGGGCTCTGGGCTGATGGCCCAGAGCCTGGAGCCTGTTTCCGATTCTGTGTCTCCCTCTCTCTCTGCCCCTCCCCCGTTCATGCTCTGTCTCTCTCTGTCCCAAAAATAAATAAACGTTGAAAAAAAAAATTTTTTTTTAAAAATTAAAATTGATGTCTGTGATTTTTAGATGGGAGCAAATGATATTAACTTTACTGAATATATATATGACACAAAGAAAAGAATGTTATTGATATAAATTATATCCTGTTGTTCTGTAAAGGAAACAACACTAGAGGCAAAAAGGTCAAATTTAAAGGGACAAAAAGCCAAAAGGTGGTGACCAGCAAAAGACGATAATGTGACATTCCAAATGTATAATTTCTTACCTTCTGCAACCCAGAGTTGGCCACAGAGAATGTCCCTTCATTGTTCAGTCTTCCTCAAATCAAGGAGCTGATGGAATAAATACATAGGCAGAGATAGTAGAAGGATATAAAAAGGCATCCTTATTCTATATGTACTCAAGACATGTCAAGAGGCATATTACAAAACATGAATAATGACAAAAAGAAAGAGGACAAATGTTAAATGTCGAATGAAATAGGCCACAGTTGAGTAGTGTTGCCACATCTTTGATGTAATGTTTGACTGCTTTGTATTATGATGCTTTTAATTATTTATACTGTTTGGTATGTGTGATAAAGAGGAGGTAAAGCTTACTGCCATACAGATTTGTCTCTGATATTGGTTCTTAATACACACAGCACACACCCTACTTACAATAGTCAAATGTTCATTATGGTCAATGAGGAAATTTCACTTGGCTGATTGGTCATGATAGCCTCATGAGGATGGTCTGTAGGGTGATGTAACAGCCACCGGGTGAATTACAGCACTTTAAAAGGCCAGTAAAGAATTGCAATGCCTTCCTAGATGCTTATGAATTCCACTAGTTTCAATAAAGCTGTTTAGCTGGAGTTTACTGGCTTGTGTGATGCTTGGCTTGGAGATTCCACCAACTGGCAGCTGCCTAGGGCTCTAGCGAGGCTGTATAATGCTAGAAGACATCTGCCTGGAATAAGAACATCAACCCAGAGGATGAAAACACTCTGCATGTGAGCTATAGCCCTGCCACATCACTATATCCTTCTAATAGGTGCCTTTGCTAAGCAGCATATGAGTATGTCATATATCTTCAGCTCTCAGAAATCTAACTAAAACAATCTGGATTGGTGGTATATCCAAAAGGGGATATTTGATAGAGAGGTCGGGCTGAAAATATATATAATGGAGTTATCTCCTATATCTACTTAACTTATATTAACTCTGCTATATGTGTTTGGCAAAAAAACAAAAAACAAAAAACAAAAAACAAAAAACAAAAAAAACAACAAAAACCCCACACTTTTCTTATAACATGGACCCTAAATGCAAGCCAACAACTTCATCTGGTGTTCAACACAAGAAACAACCTTCTGTTACAATAACAGAGGAAAAGTGGCTGTGTACGATTTCTTGACTGATAGTATACACACTCAAAATCATGTATACAGTGTTCTAGAGATTTTTTTAAATGTAATTTTAACTCTATTTCTGCCTTTCACACTGATTTTAGATCCTAACCCCTTTAGAAAAAATCACCTCCAAAGCGGTATTTGAGGGTCACTGATAGTTACAGCTATGGTCACAGAAGACACACTATTCAAGGGAGACTAGATACCGTGAAAAGAAAGTTCTGAGGGTGGAATCCTAGAGAACATGAATATTTTAGAAATAGGTAGGAGAGTCCATGAGGATTCTAAGAGAATTAGGAGGAAGACAAGAAAGAATAGATAATAAAACACCAAGAAGAGAGTTTCCAAGGAGTGCTTAACAGTATCAAATAAAAAGCAAAGAAATTAAGGAATATAAATACTGAAAAGTGACTATTGGATTTGGAAATTAAGACACTGATAACTTAGCAAAAGCAGCTTTCATGTTATGGTAGTGGTCTCTTTCTTTTTTTTTTTTTTAATTTTTTTTTTTTCAACGTTTATTTATTTTTGGGACAGAGAGAGACAGAGCATGAACGGGGGAGGGGCAGAGAGAGAGGGAGACACAGAATCGGAAACAGGCTCCAGGCTCCGAGCCATCAGCCTAGAGCCTGACGCGGGGCTCGAACTCACAGACCGCAAGATCGTGACCTGGCTGAAGTCAGGCGCCTAACTGACTGCGCCACCCAGGCGCCCCGGTAGTGGTCTCTTTCTGATGGATTACAAAGTGGATGGGTCTTTAAAAAAATAAATAAAGGAATCAAGGAAGTAAGGACTCCAGCTTTTCTATGAAGAAAAGAAAAAAGATAGAGTGGCCGGTAGCAGAGAATCAGAGGCAAGGGAGGGTATCTTACTATTTCACTTTTAAGTGTGTGTGACTTGATCCAGTCTGCAGGCCAAGCACAAGAACCAAAAGGAAAGAGGAGACAATTGAGGTATCACAGTGCCTAAGGAAAAAAGAAGTTGAATCCCAAGTACTAATCTGTATTATCTGGAAGGAGGACAAAGGAGACAATGTAATGGTAGGAGTAAAAACATACATCTTTTTTATTTAGGAGAGAAGAAGTGCAGTGGAGTAGGACTTGAGGAAAGTTCATTTCTGATAGCTTCTGCATTCTCTGAAATGGGAAATTAGCAGAGCCATTTCTGAAAGTGAGGAGAGGGGCTTAAAAACACAAGTAAAATTTTGTAATTGTCTTTAAAATAAGAGAAGGTGAGAAAGAATATATATGATTTGAGGGTCTAGCTGAGACTGGATTCTACATTTGTGGAGGTACTACTTTCTACACTTTGTGTGATTGTTTTTTGTTTTTTGTGTTCCTTCAGTACCATTCATCCTGCTTGTGTGAAGAAGTATAAAAAGTAGCCGAGTGAAGAGTGAATGAATTGCAGGCTTGCAGGGTGCTGAAGAGATCTATTAGGGTAGAATCAATTAAGGCTGCTGGTACAAGAGTAGCAGAAGTGAAAACCATGGGGTCTGATCAGGATGATAAGGAAATGATGATAAGGGGACATCAATAGAGTTGGAATAAGGAAAGAAATCAAGGGACAAAAGATTATCATGGTGTCATTAAGAGAGTAGGCTTGTGGAGACAGAAGATGACCAGCAGAATAGGAGGACATGTGTGGAGAAGAAGAGATGGATGTGCAAGGTTTCAGGTGTATGTATCAGTGAGTCCCAGGTAAGGACAAGGCCCCTGAGGTCAATCAAAGGTAGGCTGCTGAAGTAGAATGGAAGTGAAGCCATAAGCATTGAATAGACCATAGTAGTCAATGGGTCATTCATGAAGGCCTGGAAATTTCTGCAGGAGTTGTGTTGGAGAGAAAGATAGTGAGCCTGGTACCAAAAATCTAAATAAATGTGGACCATTAAGAAAAAGATGGTGATGAGGAGCATAAGAAAGGGTACAGATGGGTGGGTATAGAACCAACTGAAGAAAAATTTTGCTTTATAGGAAAGTAAAATGATCTGGATATGGCACTTTGGAGCTAGGATAATACTACCATTACTTCCAGGCTATGGGTAAAGGAGCCAGGCTAAAGAAAAGTCGAGGGCTCAGAGAGATAGATACGTGTTTCAAATGGGTGAATGTATTAGTCAGGGTTCTCTAGAGAAGCAGAACCCATAGGATACATATAGATATGCAGAAGGAGAATCATTATGAAGGATTGACTTACAGGATTATGAAGGTTGGGATGTTCAATGATCTACCTCCTGTCAGCGAGAGGCTCAGGAAGTAGTTGAAGTTCAAACCCAAAGCCTGAGAACCAGGAGAACCAATGATGTTAGTACCTGTCTGAGTCCAAAGGCCCAAGAACTGAGGGCTGATGACCAAGATAAAGATGAATGCCCCAGCTCAAGCAGAGAGGGCACATCACCCTTCTTTGACTGTTTTGTTCTATTCAGGCCCTCGATTGTATGAAGCCCACCCACATAGATGAGGGTGACCTTTTTTACGCAGTCTAGGGATTCAAATGCTAATCTTTTCTGGAAATACCCTTACAGAACGACCCAGAAATAATTTTTATCAGTTATCTGGGCATCTCTTAGATCAGTCAAGATGACATATAAAATTAATCATCCCTGTAGGTCTACATTCATACTGGCTCTCTCTCTGTGGAAAATAGAAACTGTTAAGCCTATTAACATTTATCCATTCTTTTCACAAACTTACAGAGAATCTAGTGTATGCCAGGCACTGTGCTAGGTGCTATAGAAATACAAGAACAAGACAAGCAGTGCCCCTGCCTTAAAGGAGTTTAGAGTTTTTAATTAGTAAGATCTCAGTCAAATAAGCAGAAAAACTTCTCAGCCTGACCATGTTATGAGGCTCTGTAGATCTGGTGGAGGAATGTTAAAAGCTAAATCAACCAAAGGATTCCTGAGAAAAAAGATATGCTCACAATCTGTCAGGCACTGACATCGATAATATTGATAAGCCTGCCCACATCTTTGAAAAAGTTACTGATAGAGCTGTTTACTAAAGAGCAAACACTAGTTTGCTGTATCTTTAGGGGTTATTTACATTACAGCAAGGCATAGAATCAATTGATATGGAAATCAGTTAAGAATGTTTTAATAGCAAAACAACCACAGAACTGTATAATCTTATTCGAAAACATAATACCTAAGAATCACATGAAAGCTAAATTTAAATGTTTTATGCATGCAAGATGGAACATTTCTTAGATGCTTTTAGAAACATCTAAAAGCATGCTGATAGATTGCTATTCTGAGTACCAAATGATAAGAGCTGTGAAAAGAACTACATATGAATTATAGGTAGATAATATGTGGCTTATATGTATATTACATGTAAAATCATTATTCCTTTGACATTGGCAAGATTTACCCAATAATTATACTTCAATTACTATCAGCAAATTTCAGAAATACTCAACCATTTTAGATCCACTTTGAATAAATTTTCTTATATCACCAAATCTACAAATATAATCAATATATGAATAGTTTTTGATTAAAATAAAACCAATAATGGGGCACGAGGGTGGATCAGTCGGTTAAGCGTCTGACTCTTGATTTCAGCTCAGGTCATGATCTCACAGTTTGTGAGCTTGGCCCTATATCAGGCTCCTCACTCACAGCATGAAGCCTAGTTGGGTCTTCTCTCTCCCTCTGTCTTTGCCCCTCCCCTGCTTGGCTCGTGCTTTCTCTCTCTCTCTCAAAATAAATAAATAAACTTACACAAAAAAAAAACAGTAGTGTCTTGAAGATAAAAAGTAAACTAACAATGTCAAGCTATCAGAGACAAAACTTTCCTTTAAATAAATGTAGTAAAAGGATAAGATATAAAATTAAAAACAAAAAAAAATCATCAGAACATTTAAAAACAGATGACTTGTGCTGTGGAAAAGGGGAGAGAATAAAAAGGAAGAAGAACGAACATAAAGCAACAAAAACTTTTCACAATACACCCGTATTCCTAGAGTACAAAAATGTTCAAGCCTCAAATCCTGAAGCCAACAGCACTCTTTAGCCTTCTCAGCACACCCTCACAACCTGAGGCTTGAGCATAAGCTTTTAGGGCTGAGTAAAGCCTTTGGGAGGCTTGCCATCTCAGGTTTCACTGTGGATAAGGCTCAGTGAACAAATACCAGACTGAAACACAAGCTGACCTTCCCTTAGGAGGAGGGATTTGGCTTAGGATGGGTTTAGGGATTTCAATCCTGTGTTTGCTTTCCCAACCTCCACATGATCGCGCCAGAGGCCCCCTACCTTTCTGCCACACTACAAATCTTTCATTGGTATCACTTGTCTCATAGAACACATACATTCCAGAAAATGTTCCTTAATATTTAATAAAATAACTGTTCTTCTGCCATATGTTAAATAAAATCAGGATATGGTCAAACAGAAAACATGCTTGGGCAAGCTGTAAAACATGAGAGTCACCTGGTCATTCAGCTACTGATTCAGTAAGCACAAAATACTCTGAACAAAGCGTAAAAAGAAGCTCTTGATCACAAGCAATAGAAGCTGACTGGCTAATTTTAGAAGGAACTTATGGGCAGAATATCAAACAGCTCATAGAATCAACAGGAGGACTCAAGAACCAGGCTGGGGGGAAAAAAACAAGCAGGAACTAACAAGGGCAATCAGATAGTAAGAACCACAAGGTCACATGCAACTTTGGTTAGGATACTTCTGCTAACCCCACCATAGGTAGACACTGCTAGATACCATCCCAGAACCATTGGCCACTGGGAACATACTTGAACCATCCTTACCCATTTAAATGATTCACTTGAGATTCAAATTCCGAAATCTGCTTGGCCAAACCCAGGTTTCATGATCATGCCCTCTCTGCTGGGGTTGGGAAGAAGGGAGATCTCACTAATTGGGCTTTTAGAGAGCGAGTCAGGGCCCTAATGCTCACCAAGACCCACAGAGGGGAAGTTCCCTCAAATCGGAAGAGAGTCTAGATGCTCCATGCCCAAAGGAATTGTAAATACTCACTTCAATCCACAACTTTGACCATTCAACATATACTTTTGCCCCCGTACTTCCCCAAAAAGATGCTGTGGGCATCACTGCTACAAATTGTCAGTATGCCATATTTTTCAAGGGAAGTAGGGATGATCTACCAGACAATATCTGATTATTGCCTCCCCTGACCCTCAGAAATTAATTTGTTTTCCATAGAGACAACTACTGAGCCTGATTTTGAGGTAATATTAAAGTACATTTTCTATAGAAGCATCACTACTGAGGGGGAGGGGATTATAATGAGTTCATGTTCCTAGTAGTAAAACGATTAATTTTAAAAAATGCATTTTGGGGGCACCTGGGTGGCTCAGTCGGTTGAGTGTCCGACGTCGGCTCAGGTCAGGATCTCACGGTCTGTGAGTTCGAGCCCCACGTCAGGCTCTGTGCTGACAGCTCAGAGCCTGGAGCCTGTTTCAGATTCTGTCTCCCCCTCTCTCTGACCCTCCCCCGTTCATGCTGTCTCTCTCTGTTTCAAAAATAAATAAATGTTAAAAAAAATTTTTTTAATGCCTTTTTTGGAGCTCCTGGGTGGCCAAATCGGTTAAGTGTCTGACTTCAGCTCAGGTCATGATCTCAAGGTTTGTGGGTTCCAGCCCCGCGTCAGGCTCTGGGCTGACAGCTCAGAGCCTGGAGCTTGCTTTGGATTCTGTGTCCCCCTCTCTCTCTGCCCTTCTCCCACTCGCACTCTGTCTGTTTCTCTCTCTCAAAAATAAACATTAATTTTTTAAAATAAAAATATAAAAATAAAAAGTGCATTTTTTCAAGGTGTTGATCCATAGTGGAAAGGCAAACCCAAAATCATACAATAAAAAGAGTATCAAAGGATACTGGTACTAGCATTGTGTTAGAATTGCAAAAACAAACAAGAGACCCCTGTCCTCCAAAAGCTTAGAGTAGAGCAGAGTGACAGACATTTGAAAAGACCTTTGGAATGTAATGTGAAAAGTACTATAATAGAAATATATGCAGAATTTGATGGAAGAATGTAGGAATGACCCTAATCTCAAATGTGGGGAACAGGGTGGTAAGGGTGGCAGGGAAGACTCCCTGGAGGATGTGAGGACATGACAACTTGAGCTATCTCCTGAAGAATGAGTAGGAGTTAGCTTCTATCTTGTGAGCGTATTTTATAATCAGGAGCAATAAATCACTCAGACAGCAGTTATGGTGCATTTTTATTGAGAGCACTTCCAATAGTGCCCTTTATTTCACCTATCATAATACTTATCATGCTGTATTGTAACCACCTGTGCTCTTGTCTGTCTCTCCACCAACCTTTAAGTGCTGTGGTGACAGGGACCATGCCGGTCCTGGGCATAGCTGCATTTTGGACTTCCAGCACAGTGCCTGGCCCAGGGAGATAAATATATGTTTGCCAAAGGAAAGAACAACATCAAAACATTTTACATAGAGAGATAATTCCTGAAGAAACACTCTTGACAATTAGTTAAGATACTATTAAACTTTAGATGCAACTTGAATATAGCTTACTTTTAGTCAGTACTTATGACAGCAAAGTCATAAATCCAGGGTTATATCTTTGATCTGCTGTAAAAGATCCAAAGATTCAACTACTGCTCACTAAATAAAAATGCAAAAGAGATTAAGAGTAATGGTGTTCATCTGTTTTAAAAAAAAAGAAGGGTTAACTTCCAAACTCTTTCCTTTGCCATTAAATTAAATGACAGGGGTTCTTTAAAAAACAAACAAAAAACAACCCAGATCTTTAAAGGGAAGTAATACTACATACTGCAGCATAATAGGAAGTTGAAGTTGAAAGGGAATCTAATATTCCTGTCCTAGCTGGAGAGGCAATAAATTTAAGCTTGAGGGTTAATGCTTTACAATGCATGAAAACTTACTATGGTCACATGGAAAACAACACCCCACTCCATAAAAAACATTGGTGTTTGCAGTAAATTGAATCCTAAATAGTTGATACCAATGGTTCTCAGTTAGGGTGCATCAGAATTACCCAGATTATTAAAACAGAGATTACTGGGCTCCATCCCCAGAGTTTCTGATTCAGTAAAGACAAAATAAGGCCAAGAATCTGTAAAAATATGATCATACTAAAGATATTAAAAATCCAAATCATATTTTCAGGAATGAGAAATTATAGAAAAGAAGAGGTTGATTTGAAAAATAGTATTTTAAGAAGTAAGAAATACTCACTCCGATTTTTAACAATGATGGCTAAAGAGAGAATTAGTAAACCACAAGAAAGATATGAAACAATTACAGAGAATGCAGCTACTATAGAGACAGAAAGTATGAGGAGTTACGAGTAGGGTGACAAACCATCCTGTTGTGCCCCGGGACTTTCCTGGTTTCAGTACTGAAAATTCCACATCCTCAGAAACCACTCAGTTGTGAGCAAACTGGGTGCCTGGCCAGTCTAGTTACCAGATATAAAGAAATAAATGAGAAGGACCAAACACAGGAATTCCAAGACGAAAGATATTCCAAGATATTAAGGGTCACCTGGGTGGCTCAGTTCTGTTAAGCATCCAACTCTTGGTTTCGGTTCAGGTCATGATCTCAACATTCGTGGGTTTGACCCTGTGTCAGGCTCTCTGCTGACAGTGTGGAATCTGCCAGGGATTCTCTCTCTCTCCCTCTCTCTCCTCCTCCATCTCCCTTAAAATAAATAAATAAACTAAGAAAAAAAAAAGAATATTAAGAGTGGGAAAGGGGAAGTACATAAAGAGAAGGTGAATGTGAGTTTTCCATAATTTATGAATATGAGTTTTAAGAATAGAGGAATAAGAATCTAAGATCCAGGGATCACAGACACCGAGAAAGATTGAAAAAAAAAAAAAAAGAAAGAAAGGGGGCACCTGGGTGGCTCAGTAGGTTGAGCGGCCGACTTCGGCTCAGTTCATGATCTCTCAGTCCGTGAGTTCAAGCCCCGCATCGGGCTCTGTGCTGACAGCTCAGAGCCTGGAGCCTGCTTCAGATTCTGTGTCTCCCTCTCTCTCTGACCCTCCTTCGTTCATGCTCTGTCTCTCTCTGTCTCAAAAAAAAAAAAAACATTAAAAAAATTTAAAAAAAAAAAAGAAAGAAAAAGAAATATAACCAGATGAATCATAGTTAAATCTCAGAACATCAAAGACAAAGAGCAACTATTCAGAGTTACCACAGGAAAAAAAAACAGATTACCTACAATGGGATAAAATGTAGACTGACAGGACAAAATAAGAATATTATATATAAGTCCATATGATAATAGTTTTAAAAGCCTGAGATGAAATACCTTGCCACCAAGGAGTCTATACCCAGCTAAAAAAATAAGACAATACTTGCATTCCCACCCCATGAAAGTCTAGTCTCACACTCAACTATCATAAAGGGAGGGTTAGGAGTGCCTCAATGGATCAATCGGTAAAGCATGTGACTCTTGATCTCAGAGTTGTGAGTTAAAGCCCCACAATGGACAAAGAGTTTACTAAAAAAAAAAAAAAAAAAAAAAAAAAAAAAATAGAATAAATAAATAAATAAAGGGAGGTCTACCCCACAGTGTATCCTTCTACACCCCAGACTAACCTTGGCTCTTCACCAGATAGTAAGAGATTGGGGACCTATATACCTGCTGAAAGCCTTTGCCAAGTACTGTTGGTGTTCACCTTGAGACTCTTTGTACGACATAGAGAAATTCACACTTGATCTTAGCCAAAAGGCCAGGAAGCAACTGTACAAAATAGGGAAATCCAAAGTAACCAAAAGTGAAAAGAAAGCTGAAACCAGAATGATAAGGAAATCACCATTGGCTAATCTGAGAGATCTGTCAAGAAAAGGAACCTAAACCTTCACAGTGAATTGTAATGTAGGAGACAGGAGAAGATACCTTGAACTACGGGGTGGAGAGTCAGGATTGAGGCCTTCACAAACATTAGCCAAGATCTTGGAAAGGCTACAGTGAGAGGATGAGAGAAAAAAAAATCTCTGTTGGGAAGAAGAAACCATTAAAGGAAAACTGTCTTGCACAGTCCTCATCATGCAGTGAGGTGGGGGATTTACCTGGTGAATTCATAAGCA
Source organism: Prionailurus bengalensis (assembly GCF_016509475.1). NCBI lineage: Eukaryota > Metazoa > Chordata > Mammalia > Carnivora > Felidae > Prionailurus > Prionailurus bengalensis. The sequence goes on along the minus strand of NC_057343.1, from coordinate 146,199,606 downwards.
CAAACCTGCCCATACTGGGTTTGGTATGCACATTAATTTGCATGGTCTAGGAAAGTTTGTTCCAAATGCTTCTGGCTCAGTAATGCCCCAAGGCATCCGGCAGAAGCAAAGGCAATTCCTCACTAGAAAAAATGTACCTTCAATTTGGGTTTTGCCATATTCAGTTCCACCACAAAAAATATAAATGTGACTGTGTGTGTGTGAGTGTGTGTGTGTGTGTGTGTGTGTGTGTGTGTGTGTTTTATTGATGTAAGTTAATAGCTCTTCTGATGTGTATTATGGAACTTTGTTATTCAAGCAGCTCAATATATCATTAGTGCTAAAATTGAACTCCTTTTAGAATTCAATAGTTGCCAGCCTATTTGTTCAGGTATACATTCTTGAAATCTCTTGCTCCACATTTTATAAAGGCATTATATGATGTTCAATGAACTCCCTCATTTGTGATAATCAATGTTTGACATTCTAAAAGTTTAAGTCGTTTGATCTATAGTTAGACTTTAATAAAATTATACAATTCCCTGGATCTTTAATTATATACTTACCAAGCCATATATAGCCAATCCTTCTAAAAGGCTTCTTTTATTCAAAATAATAGCCTTCTTTTTAGTGTTTCCTCAACAACTACTAGCCTCTAATAAAAGTTGTCATGACTGTTAGGGTTTTTAAAAAAATTATAATCTGATCCCCCTTTTAATACCTGGCATAGTATGAATTATGTGATGAATTATTTAATGTCTATGTGATTAGAAAAAGAGAAGGGAAGAGGAATTCAGGATATGAATGCAAGTAGAGAGAGGTGGTTGTTCTGAGTATTAAGCATTAGCTTAGCTCCTGAAATTTTTTGGAAATGTAAACCAAATGTCCCAGGCGTCATCTATGTGCCTTTTATAACTGTGGGACCTCAACACCTTGCCAATACCTCCCTCTGCCTGAAGTCCTTCTGATAGCCCCTGGGGTGGTAGTGGGGGGGGGGGGGTCCCACAACCTGCACTGGGATGCTTCTTTTGCTCCTTGGGAAAGAAGGTGACCTGCCTAGAGTGCCATCTCCTTCAGCAAAGCCTTCAAGGTGTCACAGTTAACACCTTCAATCCTCCCTATATTGGAGCCAAGCTCCTTACATGCCTTTTAGATGTGGAAATGGGGAGAATGACAATTCCACAGGGATTAGTCCTGGCCTCTGGGCAGGTCTGGATGATCAGATGCCATCTTATACCCTCCATCTCATTGTTGCTTTGGCCCCTGGCCCTGAACACACAAAAAACTTCTCTACTCTTCACTCCAATCACTTAATAAATTGATGTACACACTCCAGTTTAGGCTCAACTGGGACATCTAGCTACAAAACATTTTCTTATTCATTCATAAAACATCTATGGAGTACCTATTATGTTCAGGTTGCTAAGCTAGAAGCTGTGGTAGACACAAAGAGGAAGTAGAGGCAGCTACTTGGGCATGAGACTGACATGTTTCCATCTAAAACAGATGGCCAAGGAGTCCAGTTGTAGTGTCTTCTCTTAACGAATCTCACCAATCCTAATATCAACTATGCTACATTTTGAAATTTGACATTTAAAAATCTGACTTAGGACAATGGGAGTCAAAGTCAAATAAAGAAAAGCCTACATTGCTCCCAAAGAGTAATGAAAGATGGTGAATTTTATTATTCAGAAAATGAATAAAACTTCAAAGCAATTTAAATCAAATACATACCTGATTATAAAGAGCCATTATCTCCTGGTACCGAAGCTCCCACCAAGTCATTAGATATTTTTGGAAGCTGTACTAATTCTTTGGACAGTGAAGGGCTAGGGTTGAAAAACATGGCTCCTCTAATTAGCATATGCCTTATCACCTTGTCCTGTAATGGCAGATGGCAGCAGTTCTGCATCACTGTGGAAAAACAAATGATTCCTATCAAAAAAGACATCTAACTAACTAATTGTCAGGAGGAACTTAAGGCATAATGATGACATCTAAGAGATGCTTACTACCACAGGGAGAAAAAACATAACAGAAGTAGTTTCCTGCTATGTGAAAATGTATGGATGTATTTAATATGATAAAAAAAAAATCTACATCCTGGATTTCTCTTCCCTCTGAAACTGGGACTTATAGTCAGATATGAATATTTTAGACCTGTGCTATCTAATACACTAGCCACCAGCCACATGTAGCTTTTGAGCATCAGAAAGGTGGCAAGTCTGATTTGAGATGTGCTGTAAGTGTAAAATATATGCCATATTTCGAAGACCTATTAAAAATAAACAATGTCGGGGCGCCTGGGTGGCTCAGTCGGTTGAGCGGCCGACTTCGACTCAGGTCATGATCTCGCGGTCCCTGAGTTCAAGCCCCGCATCGGGCTCTGTGCTGACAGCTCAGAGCCTGGAGCCTGTTTCAGATTCTGTGTCTCCCTCTCTCTGACCCTCCCCTGTTCATGCTCTGTCTCTCTCTGTCTCAAAAATAAATAAAATGTTAAAAAAAAATTTAAAAAAATGTAAAATATGTCATCAATATTTTAAAATATTTATCACATGTTGAAATAAATATTTTAATTTAAGTAAAGTATATTAAAGTAATTTAGGGACAGCTGGTTGGCTCAGTTGGTAGGGGATCCAACTTTGGTTCAGATCATGATCTCAGAGTTTGTGAGTTCAAGCCCCACGTCAAGCTCTGTGTTGACAGCTCAGAGCATGGAGCCTGCTTCGGATTCTGTATCTCCCTCTCTCTCTGTCCTTCCCTCTCTCTGTCTCTCAAAAAAATGAATAAATGTTAAAAAAAATTTTAATAATTTAACTTGTTTCTTTTTCATTTTTAAGTGTGATCACTAGAAAACTGTAAATTACATTATAGCTTGCATTATAATTCCATTGGATAACACTGCTTTTGACATAGCTGTATTTACTGTATGGAGATAATAACTTAGAGCTGGTCCTTTGGTGTTTAGATAAAATGTCCACTAATACCACTTCCACGGGGTTATTCTCATAAGCAAATGTCACTGCTCAGTATTCTCTGAGACAGATAAACAGTAACTTGTGCCTTAGATAAGATCAACGTTATCTCACTGAATTCAAAAGAAGGCTCACCATGATGAAGCCTACAAAACAGGACCTTTTCATATCATGGCTTCAGCTACATGAGCTAGCATAAAAAGTTAAATTAGATAAAACTAGAGATGATCCCAATAAGACCTTATGGCCACTAAGAACTCATATTATTTGGCCCAATTTGAAAGAAAACTTCTGCAGAAATTAATAGAATTTATTTGTGCTTCCCAAAGCTGGGGGACTGAAAAGTCAATGGCACTGAAAGCACCCTTGTATAGACTGAATTATGTCCGACTCCATTCAAATGTTGAAACCCTTACCCATGGCGTGACTGTATTTGAAGATAAGGCCTTTGTGGGGGTAATTAAGGTTAAATGAGGTCATAAGGATGGGCCCTAATCAGATAGGACTGGTGTCCTCAAAAGAAGGGGATGGGACACTAGACCAGACCTCTCTCTTCCCACCATGATCCTCAAGTGAGCACAGAAGAAAGGCCATGTGAAGATACAGTGAGAAAGTGTCAATCCACAAGCCAGGAAGAGAGTCCTCACCAGAAACTGAATTTGCCAACACCTTGATTATGGACAAGCTTTCAGAACGGGGAGAAAATAAATGTCTGTTGTTTAAACCAGACTGTGAAATACCACAGTCTGTGGTATTTCATTATGGCAGTTAGAGCAGACTAACACAACCCTTAATGGGAATTCTGGAGAAAAAGTTTATAAAACCACTTTAGTGGGCCTTTTACTGCCTTCCTTTGTTGCTGGTGTGACGCCACATAATGTAGATTGGGTCCTGATGCCTTAACAGTGACACATCATTACTGAAGAAGTCAGCAACACGGTCAAAGGTTCAAGAGTGGTAACTTTCCCATCCCTGAGAGGATATTTTGAAAATTTTAAATTCTGCAGAAAGACGGCTGAAATATCTGTATGTTCCATGGGACCTTTCTAAAAATTTTCTTGCTGAGAAAGTACCTCAGAAATTTCAAGAGAAGCATAAAATCCTTGCTGTAGATGTCATGCTAATGAATACCAAAGAGATTTTTATCTTGTTCTTTTATCTTGTATTCAAACTAGCCCTTAATTTAAGACATCTTCACGTAAGTAGTTCTCATTAATAAGAATATGCTCTAAAATCAGGCCATTATCTATACTAAATTAATGCAATGGAACATTTATTTTAATTCTAGACAGGTGCGTATCAAACTTTGCGGGCGTTAAGAATCATGTGTGAAGTTTGTTAAAAATACAGATTCTGGGTTTCCATTCTCTGGAGATTTTCACCAGGGAGGTTTTGAGGGTGTGGCCAGACATTTATGTTTACATTTAAAATACACCCCAGGGGATACTGACTTAGGTAGTCCCTAGAGGACACTTTGAGAAACACCATTCTAGGTGTCAAGCAAATTTGAACAACTTACCCTAAATTTAAATGGAAATACACATAATGTTTTCTGCATGCTTGCCACGAGTATAATTATACTTTGAAATGCATATGGGTCCTGATTTTTTCACTCTCAGTTATATCCTCAACAATGGCAATTTTAATGAAAGGATTTTGTGCATTAGTTTCACTTACGGTTTCACACACAAACTATGAGCTAAAAATCATGTCAACACTCCCATCTGAAGGGGCATTTTTAAAAAGGTGTAAAGAATATTTGCATTCCACAGTAAAGTTTTGATCTAAAATGAGCAATGAAAGGAAAAGAAATACATTTATTCATACAAGTATATATTGGTGACAATATCAGTAATATGTATCCATTTAGGCCACAAATACATATGTGCTTTGTGCTAGCACGGGGGGAGAGGCAAAGATGCATCGGAGAGAGATCTGTCCTCAACGGGCTTACAGTCTAGTAGGAGAGCTCAGGCGTGGGCACAGGTACCGACACGGAAGATAAGTACTATCACATAATAAGTACAAATGAAACACTATGGGAATTTAGGGGAAGGCGTATTCAGTATGATTGAAACAAAAGCTGATGTTGAGAAATGGTGAAAGATGAAGCAAGAGAGTGATGGGCAAGAGACAGATCATGAAGAGTCTTGTGTGCTAAACTAAGGGCTGATATTTATCCTAAGAGATATGAGGAGGCATCATGAGATTTCAAGGAAAGGAATAATGTGTTCACTCCTCCAGTAATTACTGAACACCTGCTACATATCCAGCACTGAGTGAAACTGCCAACCAGAGTCGCCTGTGACGTTTTAAACCGTCTGTGGGCCCAGACCACATTCAGACCCACCCAGTTAGAACCCCCAGGGCTGGTGAACAGTATTGTGCTATTGAAAATCTCTCTCAATGATTCTGATGCATAGCCAAGTTAGGCAACCACCATTAAAGTGGGTATTTAAATACATATATGAAAAACTCTTTGCCCTAAGGTGTCTTCATAGGAAGAGCATTTGAGCAAAGGAACTGAGCTAGTGATAAAATCACTTACGTGGCAGATGTTGCTGAAATCAACAGGAGGCAGCGAGAGGGAAGCTGGACAGGTAAGGTAGAGGTCAATTGATTGGGTCACTTACTTCTTGAACAAGGAAAAGACGGTCTGAAAAAGTTATTTTAGGAAATTGTTTTGTCTGTGATGTCCAGAATAGATTAGAAGAAGAAACTGGAGGCAGAGACCCAAGAACTGCTGATCCCAGTAATCTAAGCATAGGATTATGGCAGATGGCTAAGGTAACAACAGAAATGATAAAGAAAAGTGGATGAAATGAGTGACAGTGCTTGGAAACTGCCACATGATTTGTAATATGTCACTAGTGAGAAACGAAGAAAACACAAAAAAGTGGGAGAAGGAAATAAGCCTGATCAAAAGAAAGTGGACCAGATAGTGATGAAACTTGCATTGCAGAAAAGATATTTGGGTCTAGAGATGTAAACTGCTAGCTGTTTGAACATACACAACCTTTAATGTAAGGTATCTGAAACTTTACTGAAAGTTGCCACTTCGCAGATGGAAAACTGAAGCATAAAATGACAAATATTCCAAAATGTCAAGTAAAGGTGGCAACTTCTTTTGAGACTCAGACTTGAGGTTTATTATTGTTTTTACTTTAAAAATAAATACTATACCTGCAATCTTGCTACTGTTTTTAAATTATTAATATAAATGATTACTATTTATAGATTAATTTTTTTTCATTAAAAACCTAAAACTACCTCTCTGTTCCTCTATCCCTTGCCTTGTCGAGGTATCTCTCCTCATGCCCACGCTTTGGTTGGAAGTCAATTATGATAACAAGGGTGAAAAGGGAGTAAGAAGCGTCTTGCCAGGGCCTCCTGCCAGGAACAGATGCACTCGCTCTCTGTTGCTTCCTGTGCACAAAGGATGCTTAAGCTTTAAACTGAAAGCTTGAAAGAAAACAAGGCCACATACATGTGTGCAGGCTGTGCACTGCACAGCTCTGGAGCGCTGTTCACCTCTGAAGATTTGTATATTTAATTTCCAGCAGATGGAAATCAAATGTTTGAGGGAGGGCTGCCTTTATCCAATTCTCACTAAGGCACTATAGGCAAGAAACAATGCTAAAGAAATCCTCTTTTATCAATGTTTATCAACTGCATTAGAATCCTTCAGGAACGGACTTAAAAATAAAGATTTCTGGATCTCACTTCAGACTACTAAGAAGGGCCTTGGAATCAGCATTTTAAACAAACTCCCATCAGGCAATCCTCACATTTAAACACAGCTTTTCACTTACATTTCAGTGGCCTCATCTTCCTTCAACAAATCATAATGACATAAAGAACTATATATATTTTAAACCATTTTACTATAAAAGAAAAGAGCCAGCACACCAGTTCCTAACTGCTTTTCTGTTTTAGAATCAAAATGTGAGAATGAAAATACAGAAGAAAGGTCACAACTTCAAGTCAGAGATAAAAAGAGGTGCCTCAAAATGATGTAGGAAATGCCATACTAGGTCATATGTCTGATCTGCTCAACCCAAAATGTCAGATTTATCTCTCTCTATGATCCTAAAAGTCAATATCAAGAGTATCCCTAATTTGTCCATTATGGATCATTGATCAATGTTTATAAACTCTCATCAAACATATTTATGTTCTAAGTCTATACAACCCATGAAACAATACAGGTATTGTTTATTACTTAAGGTGTACATTTTCACCTACTTTTCTGTGTGCTGAGAGGAGCTTTGTCAAGCTCTAAGTAGCACTCTTAGTGGCTATGCCACGGGACACGAGGGACAAAATAGTACTTGCCCTAGCCTTCCCATTGCTTCTTGATTTACAGGCTGCAGTGAGCCCCTTGCAGAAAGAAGAGCCGTAATCTTTTCAGTCTATTCTTGTAATAAAAACCACCGTTGCCTTTTGGTCATTTTCATTATCCTTACAAGGATATTCTTTTGTTTTATCTGTACTGTCTTTTTTAAGCTTCGGTGACCTGAAGTATACACAGTTGTCTGTGTATCTATATATACACCAACATTTTCTCATAAGCATAAATCATGCATGTATTGCTTCTAATATAATTCCTCATCATGATATCACTTTCTGACCTTTTGAGCTACTGTTTGAGATCTAAAAAAGCCATCCCAGATATTGAAATATCAGATATTGAAATTTGATAAAAAATGGAAAATTACCCAGGTAGAAGAGCCCGGATGAACTGAACAACATTAGCCACCTGTTTTCCCATGAGCAACATCACCTTCCATCTTACCTAGACTCACCCTCAGCTGCTTGGCTTCCGCCCAAGACCACAGTTGGACCAGGAACGTCCAAGGCAGGAAACTGTGCTGCAGGGACATGGTGAAAGGGAAACATCCAACAAAGCATCACCTGGACAGTGATGATACTGCTTCTTCCATATGCCTCATGATTACTTAAAAGATTTCAGATCCTGACCTCCACGAGCATTCATCCTGTGGCATGCAGGTATTGATAAGTCGTGCTTGGGGGGAGAAATGGCCTAAAGAACAGCACAAAAAGCTCAAAGCTGAGCATTTTTGTGCCTTGCTTTACAGCGAGGCACAGACTTATGTGCCATTCATGTTGAAGGTCACTGCGTGTTTTGCAGTGATTGTGCAAGCCAGCTAAGACAGCAGCAGTGGCATCCTGAAATCCGTCACTGGGGTACCAGATCTTTCTGTCCCACTTTTGATCACCCACTGTTCTGATCTTGGATATCAGTTCTTCAGACTGGCTTCTCTTTAAATAAACCCTCTGGTTCTTTATTTGGTTTCCCCTTTCAGACCCCCATCTGGGATGACTTAGGAGACCTTCTTACATGAATACCCACCCAGGCCCCCACTGTTTGCCTCAGCTGGTGATACCCAATTCTCAAACATAGCTTCAAGAGGAAAAACATACTACCTTCATCCACTCAGCGGGCTCCATTTCTTCTGGGTTTATTTGCTCCTGGATATGACATTTATATGCTATCTATGAACCAGGAAGCTTGCTCTTACCAGACACCAAATCTGCCGGCACCTTGATCTTGGACTTCACAGCCTCCAAAACTATAAGAAATAAATGTTATTTTTAAGCTACCACGGACTAAGATGGATGCTCAAGGCAGAGGATTCAGAAAATTAACCTAATGTTGGGGGAGAGGTAGAATCAGAAGTAAGGAGATTCAACAGTACGTAAAAGCACCAAGGCAGTGAATTAAGATAAGGGCAGTGGGAATTGTAGGCACATTTTAAAAAGACCCTAGGGATGAGTCCCATGCTACAAAAGCAGTACCTTTCAGGGTTAGACCTCAACTTTCTTACAGTCTGAGTTTTCAATCAGCCTTGCACACTGTGTTCTCACTTATTCCTGATGTCTTCAGCAACAACTCCTTGCCTCATTGTCTTTGTATACCTCTTTCTCACATTTTGCTCTGAACCTGATCTCTGACTCTCTCCATCAGTTCACATTGGTCCCCATGCCTAACCCAGCTGAGCATCTTCTCCAGAACAGTGAGGCTACTGCTGAACAGCCTCAGCTCAGGCTACTGTGACAAGCATTCTCTCTGGGTCTGTGCTGACTTCAAAACCAGAACTCAGTTGTCTGACAAACTGGTTGGGCATGAGTGATAAGACATTAGTAGGGAGGCTATAATCCTGGAATTTAGAATCTGAGGCGGAGGATTGGTTGAATGGAATTTCTTTATATAGAAGTAGAAAGGGAAGGAAAAGCCCCTTGTCCTGGAGATAAAGTGAGGCAATCATTTTTCACACACAAATTAGAGGTGATAATGGGACATTCAAATGGAAATGTATGACAAGCAGTCTGACTTACTAGGTAGTCACTAAGGAGAGAAGTCAGGACTAGAGTCAGAGCATACACTCAGGCTGTGCATTGCCTACTCTAAGGAGTGGCATTCACAAAGACTAGGATGTACACGGCACCCCCTAGAGTTGTACAAAGCCACGATCTTGGTCATGGCAAGGAATTACCACATGGACGAAATTGATGAAGCCAGGACATAATAACACTAAAGGGAGAGAGCAAACCAAGAGAAAAGCACAACACAAGGATTGCATTTTGGGAAAAATGTAGGAGGCAAAAGAGAAACTATGTAAAAGGATATAGAAAAATGAAGTAGTATCATGAGTTAGGAGGATTCCAAGGAGGAAATAATAATTGCAAACGCCACAGGAAGGTTGCAGAAAAGAAAACATAGAAAAGAATTTAAGAAAAAGTATACAGTAGTCCCCAACTGCCAGGATATGTCCAAGATCCTCAGTGAATGCCAGAAATGGCCAATAGTACTGAACTCTATATAGACAATGTTTTTCCTATACATGTATACCTATGACAAAGTTGAACTTACAAATTAGGCACAGTAAGAGATGAACAACATGGGGTGCCTGGATGGCTCTGTGGTTAAGTGTCTGGCTTCCACCCAGGTCATGATCGCATGGTTCGTGAGTTTGAGCCCTCTGCTCTCATCATAGAGCCTGCTTTGGATCCTCTATCCCTGCTCTGTCTGATGCTTCCCTGCTTGCATGCTCTCTCTCTCTCTCTCTCTCTCAAAAATAGTAAATAAACAAACAAACAAAAATAACTAGCAATAGAACAATTATAACAAGATACTATAAGGTAAGTGATGTCAATGTGGTCTCTGTCTCACACACAAAATATCTTGTCGTAATGTACTGTAATCACCTCCTTGTGATGAGTGAGATGATAAAATGCCTGCCTGATAAGATGACACAAGGTGAATGACAAAGGCACTGTAACATAGCGGTAGGCTGCTATTGACCTTCCAACTAGTCAGAAGGAGGAGCATCTGCTTCCACACAGGTGTTCGCCATAAGTAACTACCCTGTGGAAGGTGAAACTGCAGGCAGGTGGGGAAGACTGCAATGTGGTGAAGAGGATTGACCTGGAAGTGAGGAATCAGGCTTCCAGTCTTGGCACGTCATGCCTTAGGTAGGGATCCTCACATCAGTGAGAACTTTTCTTGTCTGTGGGTTGTTATGGATAAAATAATAATATTCTGGGGCTCCTGGGTGGCTCAGTAGGTTAAGCATGGGGCTCTTGATTTTGGCTCCAGTCACGATCTCACCGTTGAGTGAGTTTGAGCCCCACGTTGGGCTCTGTGCTGACAATGCGGAGCCTGCCTGGGATTCTCTGTCTCTGTCTCTCTCTCTGTGTCTCTCTGTCTCTCTCTCTCTCTGTCTCTCTGTCTCGCAAAATAAGTAAACATTAAAAAAAACTACTTAAAATTTTTTTGTTATAAAAATAATAATAGGGGCAGGGCAGAGAGAGGAGAGAATCTCTCAAAATAAATAAATAAACATTTTAAAAACCCAACAATCTTCAATTGAATGTTTCTATGTGCCAGGCACTGCTATAAGCAGTGTCCATATTAACGCATTTATTCCCCACAACGCCTTTGTCGTAGGTTTCTGATATTACCCCCATTTTGCAAGTAAAAAACCTGATGCACAGAGAGCACTGAAATAAAGCCTAAAGTGACACAGCCAGAAAATGGCAGTGCCATAATCGGAAAAATAAGATGGCTTGGCCAGGTGGAGGAGGATCTTCTATCTAATATATACAAACTAGAAGTTTCCTGGTGACCTTTCAGGATGTGTTCTGAAGAGAGGTGAGAGAGAGAGAGAGAAAAAAAGCACAATGATAATGAAATAAAGGATGTGTGGTGATAAAAAGGAGAGAAAAAGGATTTCGAGCATTAAAAGCAACAGGGTCAAGTAACAATTGTTTCAAGAAAGATGAGACCTGTGTACAGTGTTGCTTGAGGGAAAGGAACTAATGAAGAGGAAGAGATTGAAAATGCTGGAGACTGAAGAAGAATGACAGAGCAGCAGTCTAGAGAAGACAAGTTAGCCTTGAAAAGGGAGAGAACATCCAAGATGGCATAGAGAGACCAGCATTTAGAGGCAGGGAATGGGAAAGATGGGAAATTTCAAATCTGATGTCCTTGCCTTAAGGAAATAAGGATTAAAAGAACAATCAGCTAAAAGTAGACATAGGCTCTGCTGGATTTTTTTTCATATTTTATTATTATAGAAGTAAAATGTACTCACTGTAGAAAATTTATGAAAATTGCAGAAAAAATAGAAAGAAACATCACCTAAGTCCTGGGAAACAAAGATATCACTAGAGTATATTTCCAGACAACTGGGTGCTTTTTTCTCCTCCACATATTAACATTAGCAATTCTAGTTATTATTTAGCCTTCATAAAGCTCACATTTAAAGGTCATTTAATATTCTACCAAGTGGATGTACTATAAAATCCTTAATCATTTCCCCCATGTTAGCTGCTTCCAATATTTTATTATTTTATAAATAAAGCTTCACTGAACATCTTTGCACATAAAATGTATTCTATGTTTAAAATCATTTACAAAAGATAGAACCCTAAAAGTATAGCTACTAAATCAATGACATTCATATAAATGCAAACATCTTTAAGGCATCTGACACTTCTTATACCATTTTACATTTTGCCAACATTGGGTAAAAATACTCAATTTTCCTAATCCCTTGCCAGAATTAACCATTTACAAAACAAAAACAAAAACAAAACACTCTGTTAATTTGATAGATGAAAAAGTAGTACTTATTATATGACATTTCTTTACTAATAGTGAAGCTGATTAATTTTTCATATCTGTGGTTTTTTTCCCTACTTTGTGAAGTGTTTATTTTTGTCCTTTTTACATTTATCTTTTAGGTTCATAGTGTTTTAAAATTTTAGGAGTTATTTGTATAATAAAGATATTAATAGGTTTCCATTTTAAACATCTTAACTACTAGATTTTAACTTTAATCATTCATTTTATAAAATTTATTAATTAAAATATCTTTTCTTATTATTATAAAAAGTTGTATTCTGAGCCTGGTTCATCAATCTCCCTTTAATCAAATGAATTCCCCCATTTACTTCTATTCAGTTCCCTTTTGGCTCAAGTTGGTCAGAGTTGGTGTCTGTGGGTTACAACAAAGAACTCTAATAAACCCAGCAATAATCAATTAAGGACTGCAATAAAAAGAAGCTGATATATGTTAGCAACCAGAACCATAAAATATCCAGGAATAAATTTACGAGCAAGCATGTTAGACCTCCAGGAAGAAAACCATAAATCTTTGCTGAGGACATAGGAAAAAATCTGAATGGAAGAGGAGCAAATTCTTTTCCTGGTGAGAACTGATTGTTATGAAGACATCAATATTCCCCCAAAAGGTTGTGTAAATTCAATGCCATTCCAATGGGATTATTTGGAATATGACAAGTTAGTGTAGATCTTAAAAAACTAGTATGTGAGAGTATCCAGAAACTTTTTGAAAATTACAACCTAATATAAGGCAATGGTTAATACAGCACTTTGTTTGTGCTTAGGGCAGAATAGGCAGGTAGAGTAGAAGACTCTGGAGATAAACCTGGCTAAACATTTCTTTTTTTAATATGATAAAAGTGGAATTTCAGATCAGTGGGGAAAGGGATGGGTTATTCAATAAACTGTATTTTGGAATTGTTGCCTCATGACTTCCAAGACACCACACTCTCGAAGCTTTCCCTGTACATAATTGGCTGGTCCTTTCTGTCTCATTTCCTGGCTTCTCCTTCTCCAACTTTGTACACCAGAACTTGAACACGGACCTCATTATTTTCTTTTTTAGATCTACCTTACCTGAACATCTGACTCTAAATACCAACTCTGTACCTATGAGTCATAAATTAGTCTCTCTAGCCCTTACCTAACTCCTAACCTGCCTATTTGACATTCCACTTAAGATATCTAAAATTTAATATTTCTAAACTACCCCCTTCCACTACTACCTTCCCCACCACTATTACCAAACATATAAACACAGATTATAGTATAGATTATAGTTCCCCTAATATTTCCTATCTTAATAAAGAAACCACTATCTACCAAGGTCATCAGTGCAAAAGCCTGAACCATCTCTGATTTCTGCTTTTCTTTCAACCTCCAACATTCATTCTACCAACACATCCAATGGTTTCTGCTTGAGAGAGAATAAAAATATTGCTTAAGCACATGAGCCCTGGAACCAAGCTATCTAGGTTCAGATCCTGGCTCTATCATTGACCAATTCTATAACCTTGGGCAACCTACCTACGCTTGATCAAGTTATCATCTGTGAAACAAGGATAACACCATTACCTAAGCCATTGGGTAATGGTTGGGATAATAAATTCTTAGGAGATTAGCACAGTAGCTGATGCATTGTATGTGTTCAATAAATTTCCATTATTATTATTGTCTCCAAAATATACCTTAAATCTGTACAATTCTCTCCATATTCATGTGTACCTCCTGAGTTCAAGCCACTATTATCCCTTATCTACTGCCCTACTATAATCTGTTCTCCACATCATAGCCATATAGTCACAGCTTACATATTTTCAAATATACATTGGACCAGATGTTCTATTACTTAATAACTTTCACTGCTTTCTTTAATGTGGCCTGAAAGTCCCTGCATGAACTAGCCCTAATCTAACTCTCTGCCTTATTTGGTGAAATTCTATATCTCACTCACTTCACTCCATCCATAGGGGAGTTTCATTCTGTTGCCTGAATACACTAAGCTTACTCCAGCCTCAGAACCCTTGTCTGTGCTTGCTTGCTCCTCTACCTAGAACACTTTTCTTGGATCTTCCAATGGCTGGATCTTCAACACAAATGTACTATCTTAGAGGAGCCTTCCCTTACCATAGCATCTAACAAAGCTCTATTATTCTCCATTATATCACCCTGCTTTATTTCCTTCATTGCACTTCTAGCTATCTGAAATTACCTTATTTATTTTATTATTTAATTTTTTGTTAACTTTTTCTTTCACATAAGTTAGAACAGGGACCTTGTCTGTTTTTTAAAAGTTACATTTATAATGCTTGGAATGGTGTTTAGCATTTTGCAGATGTTTAATAATTTGGTTGAATGAATTTTAATAAATTGTTGAATTACTAAATGACTTTTAAAAAACAGACCATTGGGTCTTCACCGTATAGCTTGTATAAAGATAAATTCCCAATTGATTAACTCTCTACACATAAAAAAATAAAATAAAATAATTATTATATTAAAGAAAACTATAGGCGGGGCGCCTGGGTGGCGCAGTCGGTTAAGCGTCCGACTTCAGCCAGGTCACGATCTCGCGGTCCGGGAATTCGAGCCCCGCGTCAGGCTCTGGGCTGATGGCTCAGAGCCTGGAGCCTGTTTCCGATTCTGTGTCTCCCTCTCTCTCTGCCCCTCCCCCGTTCATGCTCTGTCTCTCTCTGTCCCAAAAATAAAATAAAAACGTGGAAAAAAAAATTTTAAAGAAAACTATCGGCAAAGAGTTTTATGTTCTTGGAGTAGGAATGATCTTTCCCAACAAGAAAAAAAAATACTATGAATCCATAAGGAAGTACTGACCAGTTCAGTTGCATAAAAGCTAGAAAACTTTGCACTGCTAAAGACATAATTGGCAAAGTTAAATAGACAAAAAAGGCTGAGAGAAAACAAAAGATAAGAGGCCTTAAGATGTAGATGCAAAAATACTCAAAATACTAACAAACCAAATCTAGCAATATATAAAAAAAGATTATATACCATGACCAAATGGAATATACCCTAGGAATACAAGATTGGTTTAACATATGAAAATCATTCAGTATAACATGCAATATTAAGAGGATAAAAAACAATAAACATACATTCAACTAATTAGACATTTGACAAAATTCTATACATATTCATGATTTTAGAAAATACAAAATCTATTAACCATCTTGGAATAGAAGAAAATTTCTGCAACCTGACAAAAGGCCTCTACAAAAAAATCTACAGCAAAATCATTCTTTATGATAAAAGACTGAACACTTTTCCCTATAATGAGGAATAAGACAAAGATGACTGCATTTACTTTTTCTGTTCAGCATAGTATGGGAGGGTCTAGCCAGTGAAATCAGGCAAAAAAAAATTAATCTATCAATCAAAGTCATCCAGATTGAAAAGAAGTAAAATTAGCTCTGTTATAGCTGAAACATCTGATCTACAGAAAATCCTAAGGAATCCACTAAAAGACCAATAAACAAAAAATGTTCAGCAAAGTTTCAGGATATAAGATCAATATAAAAATCAATTTTATTGGGGCGCTTGGGTGGCACAGTCGGTTAAGCGTCCGACTTCAGCCAGGTCACGATCTCGCGGTCTGTGAGTTCAAGCCCCGCGTCAGGCTCTGGGCTGATGGCTCAAAGCCTGGAGCCTGTTTCCGATTCTGTGTCTCCCTCTCTCTCTCTGCCCCTCCCCCGTTCATGCTCTGTCTCTCTCTGTCCCAAAAATAAATAAAAACGTTGAGAAAAAAAAAATTAAAAAAAAAAATCAATTTTATGTATATACACTGACAATGAACTGCCCCAAATAAAATTGGCCTAGGCAACCACAAATCTACTTACTGTCTCTATGGATTTACCTATTCTGGACATTTCATATAAATGGAATTATACTGTATATGGTGCTTTGTGACTGATTTCTTTGACTTGGGATAATGTTTTCAAGTTTTTCCAGTTTTGTAGCATGAATCAGTTCTTCAATTCTTTTTATTCCTGAATAATATTATATTGTATGGATATAGCACATTTTGTTTAATAGTTCATGAGCTGATAGACTTTGGGTTTTTTCCACTTTTTGGCTACTATGAATGATGCTGTTATGAAAATCCCTATACAAGTTTTTGGGTAGACACACATTTTCAACTCTTTTGTGTTTATACCTGGAAGTGGACTTTCTGAGTGATATGGTAACTTTATGCTTAACTTTGTAAAGAACGGCCAAATTGTTTTCCAAAGTGGCTACACCATTTTAGATTTCTAGCAGCAGTGTGTGAGGTTTCCAGTGAGGTAACCAAAACTTGCTATTATCTTTTTTATTAAACCCATCTTAGTGGGTGCGACATGGATCTCACTGTGATTTTAATTGTATTTCCTAATGACTCATGATGTTGATCCACTTTTCACCTGCTTATTGGCCATTTGAATATCTTCTTTGAAGAAACGCTTATTTAGAAACTTGGTTCACATTTAGGTTGTCTTTTTTGTCGTTGTCAGTTCTCTATTTTATCACCTATATAATCTGCTAACATTTTCTCCCCTTCTGTGGGTTGTCTTTTCACTTCCTTTTTTTTTTTTTTTTTTTTTTTTGGTCTTCTGATAAAGAACTTTATTTATCTGATGTGATAGTTATTTTTTTTACCATTTTTTAAAAATTCAAGTATAATTAACATACAGTGTTATATTAGTTTCAGGTGTCACTTTTCACTTTCTTGATATCCTCTGATGCGCCAATTTTTTTAAATTTTGATTAAATCTAACTGATCAATTTTTCTTTGGTAGCTTGTGCTTTTGGTGTCATATCTAAGAAACCATTACCTAATCTAAGGTCACAAAGATTTGTTCCTATGTTTTCTTCTAAGACATTTTGCTCTCACTCTTCTATTTAGATCTATAACCCATTTTAAGTTAATTTTTGCACATGATGTGAATTAGGAGTCATATTTTATTTATTTATTTTGCATGTGGATACCTAGTTGCCTAAACACCTTTTGCTGAAAAGACTTCTTTTCCCATTGAAGTGCCTTGGCACTGTTGTTAAAAATCTCCACTTTAAAAAATATGGTATTTTGTTTTAATAAAAAGTAGTAGGATAACAAATGGGTGTTCTTTGGCCTCTTGGTGACTTGTGACATTCAGTTGAACACTTGTCACAGGTGTCATCAATATCTGTAGATGGTTTTCATCTAGAGAGACTGCCAATCCTACAACTCATCTAACTAAAAAGGGGATTTTAAATGGGACTCTATCTCAGTTTCAACCAGGGCTCCAAGACAATAGGTGCCTGTGCAAATCAGCAAAAAAGCAATCCCAGTGGGTAGGTGAATTATAATAAAGTGCTCCTTCTGGTATCCTGTGTTGCTAGAGGAGCAAGAGCTGAAATTCGGCATTCACTCATCCTCTTAACTTAATACCTTTGTGTAGGATACAAACTGCATAATCACTTGCAGTTGTCTTGGATTTTATCTACAGCAACTTTCCAAAGTGAGTTTCAAGACCATCTAAGCAGGACTTACAGAAGAGTTGGTCAAAACTGCTAACTCCACCCTCAAAAAAGAGGTTAGAGAGGTCAACAGACAAGGTATCTTTGGAGACAGTTGTGCTGAGACTCTAACTCCCTTAAAGGTTAGGTGGGGTGGGAGACACCTCCTCACTTCAAATGTGAGAGGGCCCCTTCTGGGACCACCCAGAAAGTATCCCATGTATTCTCAATAGTATGGGAACTGCATGTCTGACACAGACTGGAAAAATATGTACTGGCCCAAGATTCTGTTAGCTACAGAGTAGAGGGGAATCACTATAGTAGTATAAGTGACATCAGATCAGCATTTTGTAGACCAGATTAAGCCATGAATGAACGAGTCAGGCCAGAGCTGTCTAAGGATCTTCCCAGAAGGACCACCTGGAAAGGTGAGGACAAGCATAAAGGGGTAAAGGTTTTTTCTAGATACTCCAGAGCTAATGGATGCATAATAAAAGACCAACTGGAGAAGACATGTTTCTATTGTTAAAAAGTTCCTTCCAAGTAAGAGATCCCCAATGATTTGGGAGAAATCAATCAATCAATCAATCAATCAATAGATGTGCCCATGAGAGAAAAAGTTGGGCTTAAACATTCACCAGTTCTGAAGAGGGCCAACACTAGCTCAGGAGGGTACTAGTCAAGTAAACCTTTGCCTGTTTCCTTACCTCTTTTTTTCTCCCTCACTCACATCCCAACCCTGGAGGGGTCAGAAGTCACAGTGTGTGGCAGAAAAGAAAAGGCAGAATAAAGAGAGAAGTCAACTTCTCCCCATTTCCCACTGGTGGCTCAAAATAGGAAAAGATACTTAACTTCAAGTCAATGTTTTAACTATTACATGGGATTAGAATTAATTATTAACATAAGCCTTGCTTTAGGTTAAAAGTGTCCAAAAGACATTTTGTTAGCTAAATGTGTATGTATGTATGTATTTATGTGTGTGTGTGTGTGTGTGTGTGTGTGTGTGTATATATATATATATATATATATATATATATAAAACCCATCCCTTATGGTCCTTCTCCAAAGGCAAGGGGAAAACTACCTTCACAGAGTGGATTTGAATAGGCAGTGTGGTAGGAGGGAGGAGAAGTAAAATTGTATTTGTATGCACTCTAACAGTGCCACTCATTCAATGTATTTATTCCTGAACTTTCAGAATCAATAAACTACAATATGAAAAGTAGCCATGTCTCTTTAAATCAGATAATGTCATTTTAAGAATCTCTGTAAAAACAAACAAACAAACAAACAAAACCTTGTTTCCATTCAAACAATACTTTAAGTACTTCCCTAAAGAAATAACTGTACTGTAATTTGGGCATTGATAGCTGTAACACGATTTAAACACGGCTTTACTTTTTTGTCTTAATACGATTCCACCCACTGCATCCTTCTGTGCGTTGTTTTGATGATCCTGTCACTTAAGGCTCTTTGAGCTAAGTCTTAAGGAGTCAACAATGAATGAAATGAATTCAGCATTGGGATACATTTTTAAGAATTCTCCACATAGTTTGAAACCTTCCTATATAATTCCATCATACTTGATTATAACATGAATGGAAATAAAAAAGCTAATCATGACATAGAAGCAACTTCATGTCAAATAATATCCATGAATGAGCCAATTTAGTAAACTCTGAATTTACTTAGCCTATTTGAACATCCATAAAGAGGACTTAGCAACAACAGTATTTCCATATGCCAGGTGAAACCCTCAGAGGGAATAGGCCTCAGTTTAATAATGAAAGAGAAGGGAAAGGGCTGATAATTATTCTGTCTAAACAGTGTTTTGCGGCCTAACATTGATTGTGTCTTGAAATCTCCTTTGGGAATGGAACAGGCAGCTTTTCCTTTGCTTTCACAAACCTCATGCAAATTATTTAAACATTTTTGCAATTATTTTCCTGAAACTGAGTTTTGGCCCAAAGCCTAGAAACACTGAAAAGTGACATCACACTGTACCCAGAGATGTAGGTTCCAAACAATTCTCTGGGGATCCTCACAACTAACTGTTTTGGAGGCCTATTTCCATATCACCATGTAAACATGGGAGTCTATTGGTACTTCTGCCTTTAGAGAGTCTCCAGATAAGGATACCACAAGTAAGCAAATGTTTAGGCAATTTAATTCTAGTTATCTTGTGATAACTTGACTGTATGTGCAGTTTCTTTTAATGTCCTTTCTAACTCTGTGTGAAAAAAATATTTCTGTTGGCACTTCCTTAAATCCTTGATGTGTCTATGACTCCCCTTTTAAATGTTAACCACAGAAAGAAGCCTGCTCCCCCTTTTCTCTATCCCAGTCCTTATATCTGGTTATTCATAAGGATACTTTTATAATTAATGCAGATGACTGGCCTAAAAATGATGACCCTCTTTTGTACTATTACTTCATGCTGAGGACAAAGAGGATACAGGAAAATTACTCCTTGGCCCAGGAAGTTTATTAAAATGCTAAATGAAGGTCTGGCGGCAGCTCAAAGAACTTTAAATAACCTTGTGGTGGAAAACCTCCAAAACCTCTTTTTACCGTCAGCTTAAACTAGGCTGGCTGTGACAAAGAGTAAGAAAATAAGTAGTTTCAAGAGTGCAAAAACACATCTATTTTTAAAAGGTAGGTTCATCCAATGGTTGTGGGCAAATGTGACACAGTCTTCTGAGGAATGATGACGATAATTTATCGTACTGTGGTTTTACAGGGTTCACAACCAGTCCTGGGAAGATTCCACGTGTCAGTCGTGAATGAAGTCATGCAGAAGGAAGTCTAATTACGTCGTGGTCAATGCAGCGTTCTCTCT
This sequence comes from Prionailurus bengalensis, assembly GCF_016509475.1. Lineage (NCBI taxonomy): Eukaryota > Metazoa > Chordata > Mammalia > Carnivora > Felidae > Prionailurus > Prionailurus bengalensis. Next base: position 146,179,172 of record NC_057343.1, on the reverse strand, counting down.
TGGTAGTCAGTGCAAAACATGCCGCAAACACACTCTGAGCAATGTTCTTGTGGATAAAATTCCATGAAGTGAAAACAAAGCTACATGAAGTAGAATGACAAATGCTACTCCAATGAACTCCACTCTAGTACCTGGGGGCTCTAACTCTACATGTACTTTGTTCTGTGTTGCTGTGCTGGATCCTTCAAACATTCAACAAGTTGCACACCATCTAAAGGATAAGAATCTGCAGGCAAAATCATTGAGACATGGTATCTGTAAATTATTACTTGGGCATGTAAAAACTGTATTAGAATTTTCAAAAAACCCATGGGGATCAAGACACCTTATATAGGGGTGCCTGGATGGCTCAGTCAGTTGAGTGTCTGACTCTTGATTTCAGATTAGGTCATGATCTCATGGGTTGTGGGCTCCAGCCCTGTGTAAGGTTCTGCGCTGACAGCGTGGAGCCTGCTTGGGATTCTTTCTCCCTCTCCCTTTGTCTCTCCCCCACTCATGCTCCCTCTCTCTAAAAAAAATAAAAATACAAAAAATAAAAAAGACACTGTATACAAATATACAAATTGAACAGGAAGAGAATCTGACTTTTTAATGTGGTCACAGGGAGAACAAAAGAGGTAAGCTTCCACAGCCTCTGAAGAGCCAACAATGACAGAGAGAAGGCAAGTTTTTCTCAGAGCCTCCATATGGAATACCTGTGTACTTTCTTTCCAGTCTGACTTCCTGACACACAGATGCACAACCTCAGCTAACAGGGCTTGTCTTCCATGGCCTTGTTCTGAGCCCCTGAAGCTGTTCTTACTGGGAATCCCCGGGCTCTGTCTGTGACTTAAGGTAACTGAGCCCAGAATTCGATATCATGCTGCTGGCCAGCTAGCACAGGATGTCTGCTTTAGTTTTGATACCCAGGCTTGTAAGACCTGGTCCTACCCTATTCACCGGTCTTGTAACTGGGCCCTGCTATGTTTCTTGTCCTCCTTTTGGTCACTTATCTATTATGAGTTTTTCTAGAACTAAAACCCATCTTGCTTGCAGCCCCAGGCTGCTCCTGAATCTCAGGCCAAAGGCTAGAATTCTCAATCCAAGACTATCAACAGCTTCCAGATGGATTCTTCCTTCCCAACATGCTCCAAAGCTGGCAGTCTCCTGACTGAACTACTACCAGGTTAGATATAGAGTTCTCTTCCTTTTGGACTGAACTCCCATTCAGCTCCTGCTGCTGGGCCTGTGCCCCCACTGCCTGCCCCAGCCTAGCAAGGCAGAGGCAGCTTCTGAATCTGTCCCTTCCAGTCAGTACTGCCTCATTCAGGTTAACTAGGTCATTTCAGGCAGTGCCCCAAGATATGAAGTCAGCTCAAGAGGCTGACTTCTCCCTGCAGAGTGCTAACTAAAGGTAGAAAAATAATTCAGGTAGCTCTGTACTAAGATTGATGCTTCTACCTTTGTAACTGCCATGCTTTTCAAGCCTTATTTAGGATAGCTAATATCACATATGCTACTTACTGATCAAATCAAGACTGTTATTATAGAGTCACTGGAAAGTCTTAATTTTGGAAAATACTTCATGTTTTAGGAAAATAGTCATGATTTAATGTTTGAGAGAAAAGCAGGATACAGAGCTATATAAAGCTGTATGAGCTCATTGTGGCAGACATCATGTGTGATTTTGGCTGCTCAGCATCTAAACTCCCATCCCAAGTTTGGGGAATTTCCCACCATGTGATTCTTCTTGTGAAGAAGAAGATGCCTTCAGTGAAGGCCTCTTACCTTTACAGAAGCAAAGGATTAAGAACCTACATGTCATTATTCCCTGATAGCTGGAGTAGGCATATAACCTGAACTTGATCAAGCACCCAGACTGACCCAGACTTGGAATTGGGGGCCAGTGACCCCAGGAGCAAGGATGGCAAAAACTCCATTCCATCAGTGAGACAAAACACTTTCTGGGGCAGGAGGGCCAGCAGGACCCCCATCAGTGTCTCGACTGGCAGTAGCAGAAATATTGGCTTCAGGGAAAGATCTTTACCATGGCAGCATGAGAGCCTCCCCAGAATAATTCTATTGTATTTTCTGGTTATCAACCTCCCTTGGTCACTTCTCCTCCTACTCTTTTCCAGGACTGGTCCTCCAGGCTTTCTTGTGAATTTCTGAGCTACCAAATATCTTTTCAATAAATTCCTTTCTACTTAAAGGAGTGACTACTCTTTCTGTTGCTTGCAGGCCAAGAATCCTGATTAGTATACCAATGTTATTTAAAATACAACAACAACAAAAAGATGTACACCAAATGTTAATAACGGTTATCTTTAGGTGTACGCAATCACAGATAATTTTAATTTTCTTCTTTCATGTACATTTTCTAAAAATTTTAGTAAAATGGTATTACCTTAGTAGTCAGAAAATAAGTAAATTTTAAAATTTGAGATTGCTTTCGATCTCTTATGTCTTTAATTGGTAGAAAGCACTTAACTTGATTACTCAGATGGAATCCATTTTGCTTCTGTCAGGGCACCCAGGGCACCTGGGTGGCTCAGTTGGTTGGGCATTTGACTTTGGCTCAGGTCATGATCTCATGGTTTGTGAGTTCGAGCCCTGTGTCAGGCTCTGTTCTGGCAGCTCGTAGCCTGGAGCCTGCTTCTGATTCTGTGTCTCCCTCTCTCCGTCTCTCTCTCTCTCTACCCCTCCCCCACTCACGCTCTGTCTCTGTCTCTCAAAAATGAATAAACTAGGGGCGCCTGGGTGGCTCAGTTGGTTAAGCGTCCGACTTCCGCTCAGGTCGTGATCTCGCGGTCCGTGAGTTTGAGCCCCATGTCAGGCTCTGTGCTGACCACTCAGAACCTGGAGCCTGTTTCAGATTCTGTGTCTCCCTCTCTCTGACCCTCCCCCGTTCATGCTCTGTCTCTCTCTGTCTCAAAAATAAATAAACATTAAAAAAAATGAATAAACTATAAAAAATTTTTTTTAAATAAAAAAGAATAAGGTACCTGATGACTTCCACATTGACTGAGGCAAATCATAGGTACTGGGGTAAGAGAAATGCCAATATATTTTATTAAGAAAAATTCCTGACACCAGTTCTTATTTCTCAATTTTGATCTACACATTGTTTGGCTTATTTGTTTTAGAATTCAACAATCCTCTGGAGGGTGGCCTAAGAAAAATGGACTGTGTTTAGGGAACTTTAATATAATCGGAAGCCAAAAGGAATTTCTTTTTAGCAATGATGTTCACAAAAGTGTGTATAAGCCCAGAAATGCCACTTTTATGATTCTTTGTTGATTTCCGTTAAACAGACACCCCAACAGTTTTATGAATACTAAGAATAACAGTCCAGAATACTAGGGTATTGGACCTATCAGTAATTTATGCAGTGTTTACCAGCAATTGTGTGAGTAGCACAGAGGAAAATATATAATAGTGTCCTTCCTTAGAACAAAATCCCAGCTACTAAGAGAAAACACAGACCACCATTGTTAGGAAGCAATGATAGTCTCATTCCTCCACGTAAGGGCACACAGAAGTTTTCAGTACCCCTCACACTACAGACTGCCTGCTTTGGACCATGAGTAAAAGATCAGAATTACATGGGATAAGGGTCTCTTGCCCTTCCATCAACATTACTGAGAAACGAGTCAAGAGAACTCTGTGAATCTGAACAAGTTAGGGTCAGATGTACTGATCATGTCAACTGAAGCAGCAACACACAGTAGAGTGAAAGGGATAAAATTTAGTCCAACAGACTTGGCATTAGATCTCAGGCCAAACATCCATTAGTTGATTGCATGAGTTATTTGACCTCTCTGAGCCTCAGTTTCACCACAGAATGCAGATAGGAGAAATATCTCGTGGTGTTAAAGGAAATAACGTACATTAAACTCCCAGCACAGTTTCTGGCTTATAATTGGTACCAGCAAATATAAGTTCTCTTCTATCTAAGAACTTGCCCTCCTTATTTTTCTGGGAAAATCTTTACCTTTTTACAAATTTACAAAGACTGAGTTCAGATGTAATTTTTGCATTAAGAAAGTTATTTTCTTTAAATCTCCCAAATGTGATAAAGGCTATGGTTACTTTTTAATTATTCCTTGGAAGGAGATACCTTGCCAAACCATTAAAAGTTATTGGTAAAGGGAAACATTCTCAATTAGCTGAGTAAATTACCTATGCCAATATCACATGTGACAAATGGATCATCATTTAACATGTAGGAATCAGAATGAAAATTCAGGAAAAAGGTATTAGAGCACACAAGGTTAAATAGTGTAACAAAAGAAGAACTGAATTTGCTTGGCAAGCGTGTCAAGCTTCAATAGATAATCAACATGTTCTTCTGCTTATTGAAGAAGATAAATACTCCATATTGAGCAAAATGCCTTCATAAATTGTTTAGGTGTGGCTAATTAGCTTGGACATTAAGATACAGTTTCCCATACTCTTCCAAACAGGATTTTCTTGCCAACATGTAAATGGGACTCCATTCTCTGAGAAGGTGACTCAAGAATAGAAGTGCATAAAACAACGGAAAACCAAACTAGAAAAGAAGCTCTGTACAAAAAAAAAAAAAAAATCAATAATTTTGCTACTGAGAAATTGCTACCATCCTTATCCAAGAAGGAGTGGAAAGGTCAGAATAAGCTAACTTGCATGATAAATGAGTTTATAAAGTAGCCTATATCAAGAGACTAATTTAATTGGCTGCTTTAAGTGTGATAATATACAGTACTTCCTATAGATATTTTCATTTATTAAAATCTTAAAATTAAACTAAGTATAAGGCACCAACTGCTGCTGGGGCATAAGTATTCAATATTATTATTATTATTATTATTATTATTAGCAATACCTACCCAAAATATTTTTTAAATGAGATAATTTTTTTTCTTCTTGACATTTTAGACAATTGCAAGTCATACAGAGACAAAGAAAATATATTTTTGCTCTATCCCCCTGGGATATCACTAAATGCCCACTGTTGTTACTCCCAAAATGCAAATTAAAGACTTAAATTAAGGAGTTTTGACTGTATATACTTACAAACACCTACATATGCATTCTCAGGTTTAAAACTCAATTTCCCTCAGGGCACCTGGGTGGCTCAGTCGGTTAAGCATCCGACTTTGGCTCAGGTCATGATCTCGTAGTCCATGAGTTCGAGCCCCACGTGGGTCTCTGTGCTGACAGCTCAGAGCCTGGAGCCTGCTTTGGATTCTGTGTCTCCCTCTCACTTTGTCCCCTCCCCCACTCGTCCTCTGTCTCACTCTCTCAAAAATAAATAAATGTTAAAAAAAATTATTTTTAAAACTCGGTTTCCCTCATCTCTACTAGTTGTATGTTATCAACGTAATTCATTTCCACTGGTTGTCACCCTCAATGTTGAGAGAAAGATAAGGTATTTGGGAGACATAATTTTAAACATAATTTTACACAAGTTCCCCACCTTTTTTTTATAAGAATAACTGGTAGATAGAACAGCTCTGGATTAGGAAAACAATTAAAATCACTATAGAACAATGTAATCTAGGCAATATTTGCCTCCTAAAATGATAACAGAAGGGATAAAAGACAGTGTTACGTTAAGTCCTCATGAAGTCCTCATGAAGAACTGTGTTGGTGCACTCAGTAAATGATCTGGGCTTAGAACCTGAAAACCTAACTTTTATGTGTAAGGGAAATAGGAATGAGAGGGAAAGATCTAATATAGTATTAGATCATGTTTTCTGGGGATAAGTGATAGAGATGGTAATAGATATTATACAAAAGAACCATCAAAAAGGAAGAAGGTCAGGGGTGCCTGGGTGGCTCAGTCAATTGAGCATCTGACTTTGGCTCAGGTCATGATCTCATCGTTCATGAGTTTGAGCCTTGCATCAGGGTCTCTGCTGTCAAGACAGACCCTGGAGCCTGCTTCAGATCCTCTGTCCCCCTCTGTCTCTGCCCCTCCCCTCCTTCACTCGCTTTCTCTCAAAAGTAAACATACATTAAAAAAAAAAAAAAAAAAAGAGGAAAAGGTCAACTACAACTAAGGTTAGGAAACTGTTAAATAGGGTGGAGCAGGTTTTTCCTCTCCTGTTTTTTGTTTGTTTCTAATTTCAATAATCTTCTAAGCTTCTAATAAGTAAAGATGCACTGAAATTTTCAAAAGGGTAGCAACAATACTCAATAATGGTAAAGTTCTCCTTGTGCAAGAAAAAGCTACGTTAACATATAAATTGTAAATCATATTACAAAATAAAACAGGTAGCCTGCTGAACATTTCCCTGAATTTCCCAAGCTTTCTATAGTGAACATGTATTAAAGTTTTCATTAGGGCAAACTAAAAAACTCTCTCCTTTCCTCACTCTGATATTCAGTCCAACAGTAAGTTCTGTCAGCTCTACCTCCAAAGTGTATCCCCCTGATGTGGTCACTGCCACCACTTCTGTCAACCTTCAGTCCATCTGATTCCTCCACAGAGCAGCCAGCTAGAGGAGTATTCCTGAAGCATAAATCAGACTACTTTTCTCCTGCTTACACCCCTCCAAAGACCTCTCCCTGAACCAGAATAAAATCCAAACTGGGTCCACAAAGCCTTACTGATCTGGCACCAGTCTGTCTTTCTGTTCTCACAGCTCACCCTGCTCCCTTGCTCCTGTACTATAGTCACAAGGGATTCTCCCTGTCTTCATACAAACCAAGCCCATTCCACTCTTGAAGCCTTTGTTCCTGCAGTGCCTTTTTACTAAGAATATGTTTTTGGGGGGCGCCCTGTGTGGCTTAGTCGGTTATGAGCCTAATTCTTGGTTTCAGCTCAGGTCATGATCTCATGGTTTGTGAGTTTGAGCCCCACATCAGGCTCCATACTACTGGTGCAGAGCCTGCTTTGGATTCTCTCTTTGTCTCTCTCTCTCTCTCCCTCTCCCTCTCCCTCTTCCTGCCCCTCCCCAACCTGGGCACTCTCTCTCAAAATAAATAAATAAACGTTTTTAAAAGCAATACGTTTCTCTGGGAGGAGCCTGGGTAGCTTGTTGGTTAAGCATCCAGCTCTTGATTTGAGCTCAGGTCATGATCTCAGTTCCTGAGTTCAAGCCCCACATCAGGCTCTGCATTGGCAGAGTGAAGCCTGCTTGGGATTCTCTCTCTCCCTCTCTCTCCGCCTCCCCTGCTCGTGATCTCTCTCTCTCTCTCTCTCTCTCTCTCTCTCTCTCGCTCTCTCTCACTCTCTCAAAATAAGTGAATAAACATTAAAAAAAAGAAAGAATAGTTTTCTCTGGATCCTCACCTAACTTCCTCATGTTCATCATTCAGATATCAACTTACAAGTCAGCTACTCAGAAAGCTTCCCCCTGACAACTCTACCCATTTAATCCTCTTCATTTGCATCTATTGCAGCCTGAAGTGATCATATTTACCCTAGTGGGTTTATCATCTCTCTTTCTTTACAAGAGTATAATCTTCTTGAGAACAAGGACCCTTACTCAACAATGTGTCCATAGTGCTTAGAATGAAGCACAGCACATTGTAGGTCCTCAATACATCTCTGAAAGGGAAGATTCAGAGAAAAGGATATTTACTGTACCTCCTATGATACAGCACTAAAAATCTGATCCTTTGCATAGAGGATTCTCATTTTATAGAAAGGAAAACTAAGATTAAGAGAGGTTAAGCAACTTGTCTAATGGCCCATTAGAGTTCCTGTGTGTTATACCAATAATAACTGGGGAGAAGATGTAGCTATTTCAAAAGTTTTACTTCCTAGCCCCGCCCCCAAACCTTAGCGGTGTAAACTCTCCAACTCCTAACAACTACTACCACAACAAAGCCTGCAGCTTCACTCTTTATTGCTATTGCAAAATATATTGATATTTCACTTACAAGGCTCTTGACTGTTCTAAACAAGTGAATTTATCAGATAACTAAAGCTTACCTTTTAAATATCAAAATCTCATTTATTTACATCAGGTTTGGCAAGATGTTTCTAAAGGTACTGTATATTTCTCAGTCTTCTTAGAGAATGTTTAGCAAGATTTAATGTTTTCTGAATAACACATAGTAATTTTTAGAAATATCAGTTATTATTCTGAACAAAAAGAATTTTCTAGTCATCAGAACAGAATTGGCTACATAATGTGCAGAGCCCAGTGCAAAATACAAATGCAGAGCCTCTTGTTCAAGACTTAATAAGTATTTGAAAATGACGGCAACAGAACATTAAATACAGGGCCCTGTACGACTGCACAGGATGCACACCACGAAGCTGGTCCTGCATCATACCCCACATAGTATCTTATACATAATAGGGATTCATAAGCATCTACTGAATAATGAATAATACCTTTAGGGTCTACTGAGTGGTATAGGGCTCATTGCTCTAAATGAATCCAAATGTGATAAAATAGTAATAACATTAATTGAGGTATGTGTCAAGCATCATGCTAAGTGTTTTACATTTCTTTTTCTATCTGATCCCCAGAAAACCTTGAGATTCATTTAGGATTTTATGGCTGCATGTAACGAACACAACTGGAGCAGCTTAACAAAATTAGTTCTATTTTCATATATTTAATAAGGATCTAGTATCCAGAATATATAAATATACAAAGAACTTTAACAATTTATATAAGTCACGGTTCTCCAGAGAAACAAAACCAATAGAATATATATGTGTATATGTATATATACATATATGTGTGTACATATATATATACACATATATATACACACACACATACACAGTGTATGTGTATAACATATATACATATGTGCTTGTACGTAATATACAAACGTACTTACATATATACACATGTGTTATATATAATATGTATATATAATACATGTATATACATACTTATATACAAACACACATACATATAAAGAGATTTATTTTAAGGAACTGGCTCACATGATTATGGGTCTGGCCTACAGGCTAGAAACTCAAGCAGTACTTCTAGCCTTGAGGCAGAATTCTTTCTTCTTCCGGAAACCTCAGCTTTTGCTCTTAAGACCTTCAACTGATGGGATTGAAGTCCACCACTATTATCAAGGTAGTCTCCTACTTAAAGTCACCTGTAAATGGGGGGCTCCTGGGTGGCTCAGTAGGCTAAGCATCTGATTCTTGATTTCAGCTCAGGTCACAATCTCATGGTTCAGTTTGTGGGATTAAGCACCAGGTCAGACTTCATGTTCATAATGTGAGGTCTGCTTAGGATTCTCTCTCTCTGCCCCTCACCTATTCATGCACATATTGTCTTTCTCTCTCTCTCTCTCTCTCTCTCTCTCTCAATATAAATACATAAACTTAAAAAAAGTCAACTATAAATGGTAATTATGTCTACAAAATTTCTTTACAGCAATATGTAGACAAGTGTTTGAGTGAACAATTGGGCACCATAGCCTCTCCATGTTGGCATATATAATTCACGATCCACAACTCAATAACAAAAAGACAACCCAATTTAAAAAATGACAGATGACTTGGCAATAGACATTTCTCCAAAGAATGTTTACCATGTGAAAAAGATGCTTAATATTGTTAGCCATCAGGGAATGCAAATCAAAACTACAATGAGGTACCAAGTCACAACCATTAGGACAGCCATACTTGTTTTGTTGTTGTTGTTAAGGAAAATAGCAAGTACTGTAGACGATGTGAATAAATTGGAACCCTCATACAATGGTGATGGGAATGTTAAATCATGCCACCACTTTGGAAAACAGTTTGGCAATTTCTCAACAAGCTAGCTATATATAGAAAAACCATATGATCCAGCAATTTCACTTCTAGGCATATACCTACAAGAAGTGAAAACAGATGTTCAAATAAAAACTTGTACACAAATGTTCAGAGCAGCTCTATTCACAATAGCCAATAGGTGGAAATGACCCAACTGTCCATCAACAGATGATCAGATAAACAAAATGCAATATACTCAGGCAATGGAATATTATTTATCCATTTTAAAAAATGATGTACTGATGCATGGTACAACATGGGGAAACCTTGAAAACATTATGTTAAGTGAAACAGACCTGACACAAAAGGTCACATATTGTTTGATTCCATTTATATGAAATATCCACAATAGGCAAATTCATAGAGACAGAAAGTAGATTAGTAGCTGCCTAGAGATGAAGGGAGGGGAGTAAGGAGAGTAACAGCTAATGACTTTGGGATTTATTTTTGGGGTGATGAAAATGCTCTGGAATTACATAGTGCTGATGGGTGCACAACAATGTATATAAACTAAAATTCACTGCATTGTACACTTGAAAGATCAGATTTTATGATATGTGAATTATATTTCAGTAAAGCTGCTATAAAGAAGAGTCAAGGGCCTAAACATTTTGATAAATTTGTGAGTTTAGAAGCCTTTTTATTGCTCAACTTCTGAGTACAACAAATAAGCCAATTGATTGATGTAACCACATAAGGGGGCTCCAGATAAACAAATTCTTTCAGAATAAAAGCAGGAAATTCAGACAGAAGGGGCAAGGGAAGAGGAGAACAGTTCCTTATGCTGGAGTCCTTGTCTCTGCTTCTCTGATTTCTCTAATGACCTTTCCAAGTCCTAAATTCAATTTGAGAAGCACTAGTCAAAGCTCTTTGGTAAAGCCAAGATAATGCGTATCAGTGCCTCATATTTAATCCGAAGGACTGTAACGGGTCATCTGAAAGTATTAGAAAGGGTCTGGAGTGCTTTGACACTCTTGTTAGAAGCCTAGTGATACAGAAAGACACGTTGAAGAAATCTAGTTGCCTAGAGGTGTTAAATGCTTTTGTAGATAAGTATCTTGGTTCTATACTTTAAAAATAAAACAACTTGCAGTCATTCACAAGCTTTATAGAGAAACTTGAATGAACTGAAGCCCAGTGATATTGCTAGAGACTCATAGCAAGTGAGGAAACAGAAAAGCTCTTTTTTCATTCCATAAAAAAGCTCAGAAAAGCTTATAATAAGCAAAATCTTCTACACCAAAACCAAGGTCAAGGAGAGAGACTTGTGTCATCAAGAAGGGAGGAGGGGAAGAAAAAAAAAAAGTTAGAGAGGGAGGGAGCCAAACCATAAGAGACTCTTAAAAACTGAGAATAAACTGGGGGTTGATGGGGGGGTGGGATGGAGAGGAGGGTGGGTGATGGGTATTGAGGAGGGCACCTGTTGGGATAAGCACTGGGTGTTTTATGGAAACCAATTTGGCAATAAATTTCATATTAAAATAAATAAATACATAAATAAATAAATAGGTTGAAACTAAAAAAAAAAAAAAAAAAAAAAAAGAAGAGAGATGTTTAAAGGTCTTCTTCTGGATGCTTACTTCTACTGCCCCAGCAGAAGAGACTTACTTCTGATATAGGGCAATCTTGATTTTTTGCAAATTAGAATTAAGGCAATTTGAAATTATGTGATATAAAATAAGCAAGCTTTCATGCCCCAAATGGAGAGAATACAAATTCTGAAACTGCTTCTACATTTATCAAGAACCTCAATTTTTCTTTTTCTTTCTTTTCTTTTCTTTTTTTTTTTTTTTTTTTAAGAATCTCAATTGCAAAGCTAGTATGTATGAGATTTATAAACTGGGTTTAGGCTATCACTATAGTGGTGCTACCTTGAGCTGATAAGTAGGAATACCTGTCCCTTTTTGTCATAATTAGGCTAGAATTAAAGGAGCATTGGATTATACAAGATCTTTAGAAGTTCTTCCTTCCTGAAATGCTACTGCCTGATACCTCAAACAAGAGACTAATCATGGGAATTCTAAACTCTTGAATCTCAACAGAATAATGATGAAAGAGGAAGTTCCACAGAGACCCTTTTATCAAATACAATAAGGACAGGGAATTAGTTGGCTAATGGAAGACATTGGTTAAAGAAATGAATCATAAAAAAAATTGTAGACACATACATTGAAATTTTTATTTTAAATTAAAGTAACTTCATTCTTTTGCTGAGTTTTTGATATAAAACCCAGGCTTTTTCTTTGAAAGTTAGTCAGTTGATTGGAGTTTGGCCTAATCTTTCTGTCATGAACCATGCCCATTATACATCCTTTACTATTTCCAATGATAATTTCTTTAAAAGGAAGCAAAAACATTTTGTTGGGCAAACTGAGTGCAGAGTCCTTCTAGATTTTTATAATTGCTTTTCTACTTTAACCATTGCTCAGCAACTTATTTTCATTGAATCTTTTCAAAATATTCAACCAAATTCATAGAAAAAACTCCTTTTTGCACTCACATGTTGTATGTTTATGTAACATTTAATTTAGATTATTAATAATAATGACAAGTTTAACTGGTACAAGGCAGGCTGAGGAACAAATAACCTGGGTCTGGGTAGGTACAGAACTCGACAAATGGTAGCTGAAGGGCATGGGGGTTCTAGAGAATGGCCGTCTGGCTGTGGCAGCTATCAGTTGGTATGTTTCCCTGCAATATGGGGAACACTCAGTAACATGTCTCAGGGACAAGTGGAGCTGCTCTACACCACCACCTCTGCCCTGCCTCACTACCTCCCTCTGCCTCACTACTTAAAGTTCATCTGCAAGCTCAGGGACCTCCTCAAATGCCTTAGTGATGGCCAGACCTGGCATGCTCAGTGCCTCCTCAAGATCAAGGCCTACGGAGTATATGACAGCATGTGTCCATTTGCTGGTCATCATCATGGTGTTGTGGTATGACAGTTCATGTACATACCCAGATGTTAATATATTATCTGTGGATGGTTTGGCCACATAGCTCTGTAACAGAAGAAACTGTTTCTGAAATCTGAATGGTCCCGCAAGCCCAGAGCAGGTTTAGCCACCATATAAAGTAATTTGGTTGGAGTCTCAAGATGACATGGTAGAGGGTACAAAATGCAATGAAAGCCTTCTTTTGATGCTCCCCCTGCCTAGCAGACTTCACAACCTGTAGAGCTGACCCTCATCAGCACCCTAATACATCTTCTGTGGTGGAACTAGGGAAAATAGATGCACATTCATTGAATCATGACAAACCTGATATCATCTCTTATCTTCGTTGACAACTGTATCATTTAAATTTGGAAGGGTAAAGTCAATTTGCATAGTGTTATGTGACAGAGTGTATGGCCTCAACCACCCTGAAACCCTGGGATAACCAATTCCACAGAATACTAATTTCTTTTTCCTTCCTTTCCTAATCATCTTGCTGGTCAGCTATCCTAGATTTTTTTTAGGGGTGGAGGTGGTAGGGTAAAAGACGGGAATACAGGTTTTTAAAGGTTTAATGTGAACACTAAGGGAAATGGGAAATCAAAGGATGTGTTGGGCCAGAAAATTCTTGAGAATCACTAATACTAAAAATGGAATCAAAATTCAAAGTGATGTGTGTATAGTAGAAAAGAGGTTACACATACATAGGAGTTATCCATTTCAGAATTTCAGAGAAGAAATAACAGACTTTGAGAAAATAACATTTGGAAAATGTCTATGAAATAATTAAACCAAAAAAGGAAGGGTTACTAGGCAGATAACCAAGTCAATGGATCCTGAGGGCCCCATCCTCCATGGTGACATAAAGAGAAAAGCTTCCAGGTTATAGGTTAGGTTGATGCTTCTTTCAAGGCTTCAGGTCCTCTTTCTATGTTTTCCCTTTGACAACTTTATCAAACCATTTTCAAATTACAGCATGATTTCTATATTGTCCCCAAAAGGTAACACTACATTGGATTTGTACTCATACACAACTCTTATGTTCCCAGAGAATACTCCCCCCACATGTTCAGGTGCTTGTCCTTCTAAGGGCAACCATTTCTTCCTCTGGATCGTTTTGATACTAACAAGCTACAACCTCCCTAGCCCTAATGTTCCTAAAGGTTTTACCTTTGTCCCTGAGTGAAATCCCTCCAAAAATGTTCCTTCACACAATATTTCCCTTCTAGCCTACCTTGAGCTGGACTAGACTCCTTGGGCCTCATCTGGTGTCTTTTGAGGACTCTCCTAAACCTGTATTGCCAGCATACCTCTGTGACATGTTTGAACAAAGTAATTTCCATTCTCTATCCCAGTCTTACATACCTACAAATTCCCCACTAATTGCATAATCCATATAGCAACTGTCCCTTTCTGTGCATGGGATAATTTAGCACAGATTACACTGATGCAATGGTCAACCCTTCCCTCAGTAGCTTCCAGGAGTCTGGAAGCCAGCACAGAGTTCCCTCCTCATACACTGCCTCTATGCCCAGGCCTTTACTAGCTCTATCCTCTAGTTATTTTCTCCAGCTTGCAACCAGGAGCTATTTTCCCCAGCTTACAACCAGGCCTTGAGGCTGCTTTCTACCCTACTGTGGTCTTAAAACATCTTCTCAACAAAGGCTGGTCTCTTTCTACAAAGCAATTCTCTCCTGGCAGCTACTATGGGAGAAACAAAATTGAAAACTTCATACCTCTGATTCTCACTGGTTGCCCAACTTCTGCTTTGCCCACAACTCTTGATGGATGCCTGAAATGAGGTTCTGTTGCTCCCTCTGCTGCAGCAACCCATCTTCTTTTCGGACTTCTGATTTTTGGCAGCTGTCTTTATAGGCCTACCGTGACCTCAACCCAACCTATCACATACTGCTACTTTAACACATTCTGCTACAAGAGTTATCAGCATTAAGAACTATCACTCAAACAGGACAGCAAAGCAATTCTCCAGGGGTGTCATTCTTGGTAACAAAAGAAACTGTTTCTTTTTTTACAATAATTTTATAATAATTAGCAATATTTTTTGCAATAATTAGCTTTTCCACTCCACCATCATCCAGGTTATCTCTAATGTTCTCCTTAAGCTATCTTCTGGGGTGGTCTGGTATAGTTCTGGATTTCATCCTGGTTATCTGGTTAGATTCTTTAATTACCTCAGATTCAACTGAATCCTTGACCATTATACATCCTAAGAAACCACAGTGCGATTGTTCTAAAACGTTAGGCTGCACAAGAATTTCCTGGAGAGTGTGTTTAAAAGGCAGGTGTCCAGGCCCCTCTGCAATTCTGCTCAAGTAGATCCAGGAAGCTGCCTCTTCCTCTACTACACCTAAGTGATTGTGAAGCCAGTATAGGAGGAGCATATTCTTTCCCAAAGTGAGCCACTCATACTGTGGTGGCCCAAGACATTTTAATAGTTATGTGTTTAATTTACATTTTTAAACATCCATAGAATAGTAAAAACATGATTTCATAGACACCACCTAGGAGGCCAAGTAAAAACAATGAGTTAATTTAAAGGATTATTAGTAAATAATGAGTAGAACTCATGTGGCAAGAAATGTGGAAGTGGCACATGATGAAGCCAGAGAAACACTGTGTCAAGGATTAGGAGTGCTTCTCTGAACCCTCAACATGGTTATTTTTTAAACTTCCAGGATATATCTTTGATATATAGCATGTACTTTTTTTTTATTATAAAAGCTACATTTTCAGTACAGAAAGTTTGAAAACTTCACAAAAATAGGCAGAAGAAAGTAACAATTACTGCCATTGAGAGATTACCACTTACATCTTGAAACTGCCTTCCTGTCTTTCCTCTCTCGGGCTTGCTCATGCTTGCTTTCTCTCTCTCAGTCTTGCTCAGTCTCTCTTTCTCAATCTTTTATTCTTCAAGCTTTTAAAATTGGGGACATGCTGCACATACAGAGTTGCCACTCTTCTTAATTTTTTTAACACTTTGCTGTGCCATTAAATAGTCTCCAAAAAGATTATTGTAATTGTTTACAATTCCAGCATGGAGTAGTCAAGAGCACGTGGGCCAACCTGCTTGGCTTCACACTCTGGTTCTACCTTGGGTACACCATTCAACAATTCTATGCCTTCGTTTTGCCATTAATGATAAGGGAATAATAGCACACCTAACTCACAGAATTGAAGTAAATGAGATAGAATACTTAGAACACAACAATACTTGAACAGTTTAGATATTATTAACCTACGTGTATTACCATATTTAAAGCATTTCTGTATTTTTTTTGATGTTTTATATCCTTTAGAATGTTTGTGATTCCTACAGGCCCTAATCCTAGGGTCACAAAACCCATATATACTAATGTAGGTGGAGCAACAGCTCATATGCTCATGAATTTCCATGGCCTGTCTACTTTAGCTCTTTGGTTTTTATACTTCTCCTAACACTGACTTTTTCTGCATATTCAAAATGTCTTCCCCTTCTAGGTTTAAGCAAATATGACCATTCTTTCACACCACAGGTAGGTGGCTCTGTTGCCACCATATATAGTTCTTATTACTTTGATCCTGTGACTACAGGATAAACCAACATGGGGGGATTATTGTCTTGAATATAATTTGTTTCTGCATTTTCTCTTTGACTAACAGCAAAGAAAGCTATGTGTTTGAAGAAGAGACTTACTACACACAAACCTAGTCAATCTCTAAAACAGTCATTCTCAGTTACTCTGCTTAAGAGCTGGATGTGTCTCAATCAACCTTGTAAACAGAAAATCAGCCTTAGCCTCTCTGTTATACCTTCTCTCCTTTGTGAATGTTCTGGCTTGTGGTTTGGACTGTACCTTAATGGTTAGTGGGGATTCTAGCAAGAACCCTTCAGGCCCTGTCAAAATTCTGCTCTTCTCCATGTCCTCCCGCCATGACCAAGTTTCATTACAATCTAATTTACTTAAAGATATTGTGGCTGCTTCTGCTTTATTTTGCAAGAGAAAATCCTTAGATACCATTATGTATTACACAAAAAATCTTAGTGTTTTGCTATAGGTAGTGATTTTGTGAGAGAATGAAAATCACAAAGCAAACTTATTTCTAGATGACAGAGGACAATTGTGCAGTCTGCACTGAATGGTCCTATATTGCATAGATCTGTGTAACAGCAAATTAGGAAGAGCAATACCTAGAGCTCTGGATATACCTTTACTTCCCTCAGCTTTTATCTAAAAAAATTACAAACCTGCAGAGAGTTTCTAAGAAGAGTACAATGAACACACATATAACATTTATCTAGGTTCCCTGATTATTAATATTTTACCACATTTGCTTTGTCTGTCAGGATATGTATTTGTTTATATATGTGAGTTAAATAAATATATATGTGTTTATATATATACACACATAAATATATTATTTTTACCATTACTATTTTGCTGACATCGTACCCCTACTAATAAAGATATACTCTTACATAACCATAAGACTGAAAACATTTAATATTGATAAAATACCATTATGTGTTACACAGGCCAAATTCCCCAAATGTCTCTGTAGTGTGTTTTAACCTAAATTAGTTCCCAGCCCTTCTTTCTCTTTTGCAATATTGATAGGCATATTTTGTTGTTGATGATGATGTTCTGTTTTACAGAATGTTTTTCAATTTGGATTGCTTTGATTGCTTTCTTATAATTAGATTCAGGTTAAACTGGGATTTGGGGAGGAGGGACAGAAATACTACACACATGACCTGGTGTACATCAAATAAAAACCTCAGGATGTCAGTTTGGTATCTCATTGGTGGTGCTAAGTGTGGTCTCTTGGTTAAGGTGATATTCATGAGATTTCTGTATTGTTAAAAGTGTATTTTCCTTTTTTTTTAAATTTTTTAACATGTATTCAATATTTTTTGAGAGATAGAGCGCAAGCAGGGGAGGGGCAGAGAGAGGGAGATACAGAATCCGAAGCAGGCTCCAGTCTCTGAACTGTCAGCACAGATCCAGACATGGGGCTCGAAGCCACAAACCGTGAGATCATGACCTGAGCCAAAGTCGGCCACTTAACCGAATGAGCCACCCAGGTGCCCCAAAAGTGTATTTACCTTTTGTGGTAAATATGAATGCATGGGATTAAGTTATTTGAATATCGTATTCCCCAATGTTCTTTCATCCAATGGTTTTAGTATCCGTTGATAATTATTGACTAAATAATTATAATTAGTACGGTGGCTGTAAAATGATAATTTCCTATGTATATTATACGTTATACATATATTAATTGGCATCTTTCCCAAAGAAGAGCTTTCCCTTCTCCTCTTCTTAAATTTATTTCCTAACCTGTATGAATTCATAGATATTTTAAAAATTCAATGTTCACTCAATTCCTGTCATTGTTCATTCTGATGCATGAGTTATTCCAAATTTGGCCAGAGGGAACCCCTTCAAGTTGGTCAATATGTTTTTTATGAAGACTCTGTACTCAAAGTCTGAATTTTGGACAATTATACTCAGGAGCACAAGGGATAGAGGGGACTAAAACTCATCAGCTCTATGGTAAACACTCTATACATATTGTTTCACTAATTCTTACAAAAGCCTATGAAGTAAGTACTATCTATAATTTATTGAGATATTTTAAAGTTCTGTAATTAACATAAAAGTCCTGATACATAGATATTACAGCACAGATGGACATTCAGGATAAAACTCAAGGATATAAACAGGTAAACAAATGGAAACTCTCAACAGAGCCAGAACAATGCCTTTATCCACAACTGATGGAAATATTTTTGCTTTTAGGTATGTGTTTGTGTGTGTTTAACCAGTTCTCCAGTGATATTAATTCAGAATCACATAGCATATTCTGGGTAGTTAAAAACACATGATCTAACTCCTTAGCTAACTTTATACAGTACAAGCTCTTAACTACTTACACTTAACTAACTTGCCAGATCCACAGATGCTCTTCCATTCCCTGCAAAGTGAATTTTCTGCTACACACAACATGTTGAGCACTTGAGGGCAGTAACTACTCTTCAATACACCAAGGACTTCTTTCCTTTTTTAAGTTTATTTATTTGGAAAGAGAGAACACACATGTGCATGCATTGGAGTAGGGCAAAGAGAAAGGAAGAGAAAGAATCCCAAGCAGACTCTGAGCTGTCAGTGCAGAGCCCAGCATGGGTCTCGATCCCACAACTGTGAGATCCAAAACCAAGAGTCTGACACTTCACTGACTGAACCACCCAGGCCCCCCTATACCAAGGATTTCTGTTCCCACTCTGCTGTAGTTTACTACCCCAGAGTTAGTTGTATTTGTTCCCAAGCTTGTTTGGGTTCATTAGACTTGTGATTGTAATATTTTAATTAAATTAAGCATATTTTAATTAAATATTATGAAAATTGACAAACAAGGAGAGCAAAGAAGAGAGTACTTGTTATTCTGAAAATGAAGCTGAGTGCTTGGGACTCAATGATTCCAAGTCACTTTTAAAACAAATTACTAGCACCATGGGTATGAGCAAGAAAAGTTTCGGGTGCCTGAGTGGCTCAGTCGGGTAAGCGTCTGACTTCGGCTCAGGTCATGATCTCACAGTTTGTGAGTTCAAGCCCAGCATTGGACTCAACACTGACAGCTCGGAGCCTGGAGCTCGCTTCAGATTCTGTGTCTCCCTCTGTCTGCCCCTTGCACTCTGCCTCTCGCATTGTCTCAAAAGTAAATAAACATTAAAAAAAAGAGAGAAAAGTTTCAAAGACTACAGTAGGAATCATGAAAGGCCTATCAGGTTCCAGATTTAGGTTGCCTCAGAAATGTCTGCTTTAGCTTAAATAAATTGAAACTAGAAATAGATGCAGTATAAATATGATTTATGCAAGAAAGTCTCCAAAATACAGATCTACACTGGGCGGGGGGGGGGGGGGGAGATCTGGACTCTACATCAAAATATTGTCAAATGAGGAATCATGCTTTATTATTGCATTTTTTAGGATTCCAGGCTTTAACTGAATTTTTTGATTAATTGACTCATTACTGCTTTTGGTCTTACCAAATAAGAGTTTCTACATTATACAAGGGTTTCAGTCATTTTTATTTAAGATTTCTATGTCCTTAAAAAGTCTCAAGTTAAAGAACCATTTTAGGTTCTGTTAAAAATCAGTATTTGGTCAGGGTGCCTGGCTGACTCAATCAGAAGAGTATGCAACTCTTGATCTAAGGATTGTGAGTTTAAGCTCCGTGTCAGGTATAGCGATTACTTAAGTTGAAAAGAAGAGAAGAGAAGAGAAGAGAAGAGGAGAGGAGAGGAGAGGAGAAGAAAGAAAGAAAGAAAGAAAGAAAGAAAGAAAGAAAGAAAGAAAGAAAGAAAGAAAGGGAGAAAGAAATCTATTAGGACTACAGGGACCCAAATGACCACTGCAGCCTAGCCTCTGATGCTCAGAATGGATCCCCCAGTAAGGTGGCGTCTAAACAACATTTATGTCTACTGAACATAACCAAGCAGAAAACCTATGGAGTCTTTATATACTATCTAAATATCACATTATATGTTGTATATTTTTTATAGGTTAAAGTTTCTACTGAACATCTGTCTTTCAGGAATGGCTATCACTTCTTTTGAATCTCCCTAAACACCTAAGGCTGTTCCTCCTTTTCCTAAATCAGATCTTCATAAAAATTAGCTGAGAATATAATGTCCAAAGGGGGTGTCTCTTGATCAGATGGGGGCCTCCAAATGTGGGGCAACGATTGCATGGAACTCAAAGGCATGGGAGGTGAAAGAATTCATCTGATGCAGAACAGAGGAGAGAAGTTTATAGAATACACTGCAAGGGAGTGGCAGGCAGGATAGCAGAGAAGAGGCTGTGTGCCATGAGGTAGTGGGAGAGGGCTGTTTTTAAAGGGGGAACATGAGGAGGTATGGCAATGTTCCCTTTTTTGGTAACCATGCCTAGCTGTAAGTAGCGCATTGGTTAGTTAGGGCCTATGGATATTTTGAGGTGGGTCACCTGATGGGCCTGTTTATATTCAGCCAGGTGGTTGCTGTGGCCCTTTCTATGTTCCATTGTTCAAGCCTATTTGCCTAAAAGCAGCCTCTACAGAGAAGATATTATATAATAGTACAGCATTCAAAGGCAGTATTGGAAATGGCCTATCTACTGGGTGGACCATCATTAAAATTAGCCCTTTCCTATTTTGATGTGAGTTCAAGATTTTATTTGACTTCTGGCTTTGATTGCTAATTTATTACCAATCTAGAGCAGGGCAAAACTACTGCTGGTCATGTAGGAGGCCCTTAACAAATATTTATGGAAGATAGTATTTCTGTCTTTCACATCTGAAAATATTCAGGAGCTCAAATGATGCCTAAATAGCCAGGACACAAAGGCCACACTCAGCAGCTACACTGTCCCTGGGGGGAAGGAGGAACACACCCAAATGACCCTTACTGTGCTCTGCCCTCTAAATAAATCTGTAGTACAGAACCAATCTCTCCCACAAGGGCTGGAGAACCAGCCTCAGCCTTTCAGAAACAGAATGAGATAAATACAAAAGCATGGGCATTAGAGCATAAACAGAGCAGTGTCATGTCACATCATGTCACATTGATTTGGATAGAGCCCCACTGCTGACTGAGTCTAGTCCGGACTCCTTAGGCTGACATCCCACCTTCCCAACTTTAGTCCCTCAACTCCCATGGTGTACATACACCATGTTCGAGCAAAACAGGAAACTCTCTTCTCAAATGAGCCCTGTCTTTACTTGAATTGCTTTCCCCACCCTATTCAAACCAACCCATTTCTGCCTATTGAAATCCCACCCATCCATCAAGATCCCTGGTCGCAAGTCACTTTTCCTTGAAGCCTTCCTTGATTTCTCTACTCATGGTTATCTGTCTCCTTTGAACCTTTAGGCCACTGAGCATATTTTGCATCATCTTATGATCATTTTTTTTTTACTTTACCTGCTATGCTCCTTGGGAGAAGACACTAGGTTTTATAAGCTTGCATTTCCTGCAGGACCTTGCCCAATCGGAGTCTTGCACATAGAGTTGTTTAACCTCTAAATAAATGTTTGGTAGCTGTTAGTTGAATTGTATAAGTTCTTGACTCTATAACCAAGCAGTGTGGTGCTGGAAAAGTTTAGGACATATTTTTAGGAGGTAAAAGGCACACAGATTTGGAATGAAAATAGTCTACTCAAACCATGAAATCCTCTGAGCTGAAAAATAATACTTAGAATTCAGATAGAATATTTGACTTCCAGAGATGTTCCTTTACCTATGCTATAAATAGATTGTGTTTATTCTAAGGCAATTTTTATTTATTGAACACTAGGAAAAATATTACTTCTATTTTCTTGACACTTCTAAGTTCTTGTCTTCAATATTTTTTACAAGTTTGATTATTAATTATCAAAATATCAATAGCCTTAAAAATGATTTAAGACTGTCTACTTTTTTTTGGCATTGAGTGGTCAAATATACAATCCTAAAGACTGATACTTCAAATAAATACAGGGAACTTCTTATATATGTATAAGTCATCTTTATAATTTATTATTGATATATTCTATAATGACATATCTATTTCCTCCTTGCTTTTCTGCCACAGAGTTGGGTGGCAGGCAGCTGAACAAGCACTAAAGAACTTTCCCTATTAACTTTATTCTGCTGTTCAGGATGGATTGTGACATTGACAGCATTATGGATCACTCAGCATCCTCTCCTCCCCTTTATTTTTTTTCTAGTACTTTGTTCTCTTGGGGCTGTGGGGCATTTCAAGGTGGGTTCAGTGCATTAAATATGTGTTTGGTCTTATACAGTACCAGGATGGCAAACACTAATGATCTCATTCCAGATTCTGGCTTCATTTTTATCTCTCTGTGTGCAATGCACTCAGCTAGATCATGATCAGCCAGACACAGTCCCAATTCCACTCATCTTGCTTATTTGCTAAAGGGTTTCCCCATGTGCCATCCACACCACTGTATTTCTTAGATTTGGGGGCAAATTCCCTTAAATGTGGTCACAAAGTACAGATTTGGAGCATCTGAAAATGAAATAAATGGATTAAAACTACAAAAGAGAAAAAGAATTATATTCTCTTGGCTTTAGCATGATGACTAGGCTTCATTGCATAAATGCAAAATTGCCAGTCTCTGAGTGATAGCAGAAAATAGTTTAGTAACCTCTGTCCAAAATTTTGGCCCCACAATGATCTATAAAAGGAGATCATGTTTGGTCAAACTCAATACTTATAGATAAACGACTAGAGGTTCTGAATGATGTATAAGAGATGATCAGTCATTTTTTGGCTAAGTGCCCCTTTTCATATAAATATGGGAGTTTAAGTCTTAAACCCCTCACTTTTGTCATCTCAGGGTTTCCAGAGCTTTCATATAAGACAGAAGGCTTTGTATGTGCTGTTCCTTTTGCCTAAAAGCCTCTTCCTGCAAACATGCACATGTCTTGTTCTCTCATCTCCTTCACGTCTGTGCTCAAATGTTCTCTTCCTTGTCAGTGGGAGCTTATGTTATATATTGCAAAGATTATATCTCTCTTCCTTCCCTGTTGTACTTTCTCCATATAGCACTTACCACCACCTGAATGATTATACACAATTTTGTTTATAGGCTGTCTGTCTCCCTCCACCATTGGAAGGGCAAGAATTTTTGACTACTGCAGTGTCGTATCCCCAGTCCCAATAAAAAGCCTGGCATATAATAAGTACGCAATAAATATTTGCAAAGTAACAGGTGAGTAAATTTAGTCTTTTCTCCCTTTCATTATTTTAATATCACCTTGCCAGAACATAAATCCGATCATGTTACTCCCATGCTTATAAACTTTCAATAGTTCCTCATTACCTACAGAATACAATTCCAATGCCTTTCCTTGGCATAAAGAATTCCAACCCAACTCTCCAATTTTTCCTCTTAGCACTTAACCACTCAAGATTCCCCAAACCTGCCTTGACCCTTATATCTCCAAGCTTTTGTACACACTGTTCTTTTCATCTACAATGCCTTTCCCACTTTCCTATTTGGACAACTCTTAATCATTCATCAGGATCCAGTTGAAATTGGGGATCCTCTAGGAAGCTTTCCTCATCTATTCCAGGCAGAATCAGCTTGTCTCTTACCTGGTTTCCTACATTTATTATAGCACCAATGACATGAGGTTACAATTATTTATACATCTGTGTTCTTCTATTAAAGTGTGATATTAGCTTTTGTCTTTCTTAGTCTCAGTCATTAATAAGATTATATATATAAAGCTTTGCAGACTAGTTAAAATGCAGTTGGTGTTTAATCTCTCTTCATTTCTTTCTTCCTGACCATGCCTCAAAACTGAGCCTGCTTAACATGACATATAGAGTCTTCAAGAACTGTAAACATTGTATAATAATCTTTGAACCCTAGTGAGTTCTACAGAAACTGACATTTTACAAGATTTTTGAATGGAATAATGGATGGAAGGATGGATGGATGAAAGGATGTATGGAAGGAAGGATGGATAAATTGATGATGGATTGATGGATAAACAAATGGGCCTCCAGAGGCCAAAGTTTCAGGTCCTTTCTATGACCTCATGGTTTTTGTTTTTGTTTTTTGCAATACTACTTTTCTTCATAACCACTTCATTACCATTATTTTCATATGTGCCCAATTAGGTGATTCCACATATTGCGGGGATATAAATGGTTAATTGCAATCTCAAATAATTCACTTTGGAGACCTAAAATACATGTTAAAAAAAAAAAAAGGTTCATCTGAGGCCAGGCTGAAAACCTGGACAAAAAAGTTAAAGGTACTGTGTACAAAACAGCAGCTTGCAATTTTTCAACTTCTAAATGTATTATTCAGTCTTTGGGGAATAAACAATGAGCAAAGAAAGTTAGAGTTGAATGCATTGGAAATTGTTTTATACTTGATTCCAAAAAAGGATTAAAAGGACTTGACATAGAATAGAGCGATTTTATCAAGGCAGAGGACACTGTGGAAGAAAGGTCATAGAATGTAGCTGAATACGGCCATAAATCACGTTAGCAATCAACACACCCAGTGTTCTATGCCCACCAGCAGTGGCCTGTATTTGAAATAAAAGTGTTAATCCCTCACCCAGCACTAAGTTTTGCAATCCTAAACTGTAAAAAACACTTCTTTCTAAACCCATCCAGGGATCAGAATATGACCTGATAAAGAGCTTCATTTTATTTTAGTTATAAAATACATGGGATAGGAAAAGCAATAGCATCAACAGTGCAGGATCATGTGACAACAGCCTTCTGTACCAGTGGTTTCTACATGTAGGACTTATAGCCCTGTGTTTTCTATGGCTCTTTTATTCTGGGAATCTCATCTATCATTACTCGACTCACCAAGCCAATTCCTGCCCAAATCCTACAATAATACCTTGAACATCAAAATCACTCTCTCTAACCACAGAGTTCTATCTCTTTTCTTCTATCATGCCTTCCCTCCTACTGAACCCATCCTCTTCAGGACCTCTTGAACCTCACTTTGGAAAGACAATAAGAATGCCAGTTTTCCTCCAATACTCCCTTCTCCACCCTCAAAATAATAGAAGCCCCAAATTTTATCAGGGCACATAATTGTTCACAATAAAGGCTGCCTTTTCTTGCTTTCCTTGCAATTAGATGTAGCCTTGTGACTAAGTGCTGGTCAAGAGAATGGTAACAGAAGTGACAGGGGCAATCTCTAAGTTGTTCCTTAAAAGGAAGAGAGTGTGCCATCTTGCTAACTAGAATATGGACATAATGGTGAGTTATTCTGAAGCATGTGAATGAGAGCAAAGCAACAGGATAAAAGGACCTTGGGATTCTGACAACCTTTCAGAGCAAAGATGCCATAAGCTCAGTGTATAATATAAAATAGAAATAACTTTTACTGTGTTTAAGCCATTGGTATTTGGGACCTCTGTCATAGCAGTCAACTTATAGCCCAACTACTACAATCCTTCACAAACTGACCTGTCCACCAAACACATTTTTCCACCCTTGTTTTACAAAGTTTTCCATAACCATTGGTAGTTCTCAATGTTGGCTGCATATTGTAATTACCTGGGACATTTTTCAAAAATCTTGATACCCAGGGCTTACTTCTAGATCAATGACATCAGAATTTCTGGGAAAGACTCAAGCATCAGTATTTTTGATGTTATCCAGGTGATTCTAATGTACAACCAAGGTTTAGATACTTTAGATGATCTACTGGTATCTTGAGAAGTTGGAAGCTGGTATCTTTGAAGTTGGAAAAAGTAAAGAAGGTAGTAGAAAGTATATAGAATGAGGATTCATCATATTTTTTTTAATGTTTATTTATTTATTTTAAGAGAGAGAGTGGGTGGGGAGAATCCCAAGCAAGATCTGTGCTGTCAGTGCAGAGTCCTATGTGGGGCTCAATTGCACAAACTGTGAGATCATGACCTGAGCTGAAATCAAGAGTCTGATACTTAACCAACTGACCCACTCAGGCACCCCTCCTCATATCTTTTGCTGAAAAACTTGATAGAGCTACCCATTATCTTGCTGGAAGTTTTGAAAACTCTCAGTTTACCACAATGGGAACTAAGTAGGAAATACATTCCAATTAAAAATAGATCTACTCTATGACCCAGCAATAGCACTGCTAGGAATTTACCCAAGGGATACAGGAGTGCTGATTCATAGGGGCACTTATGCCCCCGTGTTTATAGCAACACTTTCAACAATAGCCAAATTATGGAAAGAGCCTAAATGTCCATCAACTGACAAATGGATAAAGAAGATGTGGTTTATATATACAATGTAATACTACTTGGCAATGAGAAAGAATGAAATCTGGCCATTTGTAGCAACGTGGATGGAACTGGAGAGTATCATGCTAAGTGAAATAAGTCAGGCAGAGAAAGACAGATACCATATGTTTTCACTCATATGTGGATCCTGAGAAACTTAACAGAAGACTGGGAGGGAGGGGAAGGGAGAAAAAAAAGTTACAGAGAGGGAAGGAGGCAAACCATAAGAGACTCTTAAAAACTGAGAACAAACTGGGGGTTGGCGGGATGGGGGAGAGGGGAAAGTGGGTGATGGGCAATGAGGAAGGCACCTGTTGGGATGAGCACTGGGTGTTGTACGGAAACAAATTTGACAAAAAATTATATGTTAAAAAAAATCATTCAGTTCAATAAAAAAAGGAAATACATTCCAAAGCAGTGTTTTGATAACTCTTTTATTTACTAACCTTGATTTTTTTCCATTTTTTTCTTTCATTAGTAATATCGAATTGAACCCCAAATTAACATCTTGCAGAAAAGTGCACAGATAGAAAACAGGGGCCACAGGGGAGCACCAATCACCAAACACCGCACTGTATAAAAAAAGTAAAGTTTAGCCCAAGGAATGACTTAGGTACTTGGTAGAATTTTTCATTCAATGTTTAAAATACACAGACCACTTACTATATTGTACACCTGAAATTATATAAACACAGCACTATATGTTAACTATACTGAAATTAAAATTTAAAAACTTAATAAAAATTAAAAATAAAAACTAAATTTACAAAATACACAGACCCAACAGTCACCAGGCCTGAGAGATTTGTAATCAGAAAGACAGAGAGAGAGAGAGAGAGAGAGGGAGAAGAGAAGGGGAACGTGGTGAGGGGAGAGAGACTGAGAAAGATGGGGTGGAAGGGAGAGAAAAGACAGAGATAGTGGCAGAGAGACAGACAGTTATAGCTCTTGAGGGGCCATTAAGGTTCAATTCCCTTGCCACACACCTCTCCCTCCATTCACTCAGCTCCTGTAAATGACTTTTCTGATTTACAGGGCAGGGAAGGGGTTATTCATTTCCTGTGTATTATTCCATTACTTACTAATATCTGAAACCAGACTGAAAGATGGTATAAGCTGAATGGGAAGAGAGGGTGAGGGAGAAGTTATAATTGTATGAATTATTCTTTTGGATTTCTTTCTTTCTTTCTTTCTTTCTTTCTTTCTTTCTTTCTTTTGCCAATGGGGCTCATTTAATCTGATATTTGGTATGGCAAAAATACCATTGTAATTTACTTAAACTATGAAGGAGGGAAAGGCAAGATTTTTTATTTTAAGTGCCAAGGAAATAGCCCGTAGGACTTGATCACTTTTTAAAATTTAGTGGAGATCCAAAGTCTGAACTAATACACATTGTCATCACCTTTCTAGGCTGTCCTTGGCTAATGTTCCTTTTGAAACTAATGTTCCTTCTAAGAGGATATTCAGTGGGAACATGAAATAGTGTGTCTCTGGCTAGATCTAGTGGGGGCTCAAAAGATGTCATTTATAAAAAAGCAATTTGTCACAACTTAGACCTAGTTTTAATGAAACAGAGAATGACATAAAGTCAGCTATCAATGAGATATAACATGGAAAGAAGGCAATTTGCAATAGCCTTCATTTAAGTTAGAAAGTAGGAGTTGGTTCTTAACTGTTTCTGTTTGTATCATCAAAGCCCAGCTTAGGTTAGGAAACTAATTTTTAAGTGGCTTAAGAGAAAAGGCTGATAACTTGACAAGAGCTGTATACCTTGCAATTAATCACAGAATTTATACTTGGGTGGATAAGAACTTGTTGACTAAAACATTAAAATAATCATTTCAGAGGATCAGTACTTCACAAAAGGGAAAACAACTACTGAGTCATAGATTGGACATTCTTCAGAGGGGATAGAGGCAATTGGCTTTTAATGTGACATTTTTTTTTTTTTTTTGCTATACTATATAATATTTTATTTGCTGACCTACTGGGTTTTTTGGTTTGTTTGTTTTACCATAACCTTACAATTCAGACTATAGTTTTTAGAATCTCTCGTTTAAAAATCAAGGATAATATTTCTTTTGTATAAAGTCTAGCTCGTGAACTATTTTTTTAATGTTTTAATTATTTTTGAGAGAACACATGTGGGGTAGGGGCAGACAGAGAGGGAAATAGAAGATCCAAAGCGGCTCTGTGCTGACAGCAATGAGCCTGATATGGGGCTTGAACCTATGAACCATGAGATCATGACCCAAGCCAAAGTCAGACAGACTGAGTCACACAAGCGCCTCTCATTAACATTTGTATATATACATTCGAATATCTCAGAGTGATACCATCAGGGAATTTTCCAACAGTCTTCCCATCCTCCTTTATTCTAATTTTTAAAATGCTGATTTTGTTTGGCCACATGAAATGAACCATGATTGGTCTAAGATTCTTATGCTGGCTATTTATTTTCTCAGCAGTAGGTGGTGACCATGTGATCCAACTCTTGTCAATCAGATGTAAGAGGGAATCTCCAGGGGCCTTCTGGGTAATATTTTGCTTTCTGACAAAAGGGATGGATATTTAAGGAGATTTTCTTGGAATGTTGCTATTCTTCCTGTCTGCAATATGGATGTAAAGGCCTGATGCTTGGCATTGAAACATACATCTAATTACTGACTGCCCACGAGGCAAGAGCATGACAGAAGATGAAGGTAATGTCAAAGATACTGAACCAAGCCCTAACACTGCTTTATTGTTACTGTTGTTGTTTTTTGAACTTTAATATTGTTGAGCCACTGAATAAACTCTGGAATTGCCTAAAACTAGGCTCTTATTAAGTAAACAATAAAGGGGTGCCTGGGTGGCTCAGTCGGTTAAGCATCCGACTTCGGCTCAGGTCATGATCTCATGGTCTGTGAGTTCGAGCCCCGCATCGGGCTCTGTGCTGACAGCTCAGAGCCTGGAGCCTGTTTCGGATTCTGTGTCTCCCTCTCTCTCTGACCCTCCTCCGTTCACGATCTGTCTCTCTCTGTCTCAGAAATAAAAATAAACATAAAAAAAAAAAAAAAAACAAATAACCCAGTGAAGAAATGGGCAGAAAACATGAATAGACACTTCTCTCAAGAAGACATCCGGATGGCCAACAGGCACATGAAAAGATGTTCAGCGTCGCTCCTTATCAGGGAAATACAAATCAAAACCACACTCAGGTATCACCTCACGCCAGTCAGAGTGGCCAAAATGAACAAATCAGGAGACTATAGATGCTGGAGAGGATGTGGAGAAACGGGAACCCTCTTGCACTGTTGGTGGGAATGCAAATTGGTGCAGCCGCTCTGGAAAGCAGTGTGGAGGTTCCTCAGAAAATTAAAAATAGACCTACCCTATGACCCAGCAATAGCACTGCTAGGAATTTATCCAAGGGATACAGGAGCACTGATGCATAGGGCCACTTGTACCCCAATGTTCATAGCAGCACTCTCAACAATAGCCAAATTATGGAAAGAGCCTAAATGTCCATCAACTGATGAATGGATAAAGAAATTGTGGTTTATATACACAATGGAATATTACATGGCAATGAGAAAAAATGAAATATGGCCTTTTGTAGCAACGTGGATGGAACTGGAGAGTGTGATGCTAAGTGAAATAAGCCATACAGAGAAAGACAGATACCATATGGTTTCACTCTTATGTGGATCCTGAGAAACTGAACAGGAACCCATGGGGGAGGGGAAGGAAAAAAAAAAAAAAAAAAAGAGGTTAGAATGGGAGAGAGCCAAAGCATAAGAGACTGTTAAAAACTGAGAACAAACTGAGGGTTGATGGGGGGTGGGAGGGAGGAGAGGGTGGGTGATGGGTATTGAGGAGGGCACCTTTTGGGATGAGCACTGGGTGATGTATGGAAACCAATTTGTCAATAAATTTCAGAAAAAAAAAATAAGTAAACATTAAAAAAAAATTTTTTTTTAAAAATAAAAAAAAAAATAAAACAACAATATAAAAATAAAAAAATAATAATAATAATAATAAAATAAATAAATAAATAAATAAACAATAAATATCCCTTTGATAAACCCATGTGTATTGGGTCTTCTGATATTTGCAATCAAAAACATCCCAACCAACACAGTTCTTCTTTCAGGTCATGAGGTTTTATTACTTTGTCATATAGTTATGGAGATGATTCTTCATTAGTTTCCCTTTTTGGTTTATTAATCCAAATTTCATATAACCGGTAACCTCAAGAAAAGAAAGAGAATTGTTCTTTCCCTGAAATCAAATAATTATTACTTAAAAATATTAACTAGCTATATGGTAATATTAACCATTAATACACAGAATTGCAATCATTTCCTGTTGAGAATTCTGACAGATTTGACAAGCATTCATCTGAAAGGTTAGTACTATGACTACAATAGTACTGTTTCCATGTTGAATGGACATTGTTGTGTATTTGCCATAAAGAAGCAATTTTTTAAATTTATTTTTCATTTGAGAGAGAGCACACATGAGCTGGGGAGAGGAGCAGAGGGAGAGAGAGAGAATCTCAAGCAGACTCCATGCTCAACACAGAGCCCAATGCAGGGCTCAATCCCATGAGCCTGGGATCATGACCTGAGACAAAATCAAGAGTTGGACACTAAAATGATGGAGCCACTCAGGCATTTCAAAAAGTAATTTTTGGTTACATTTCAAAGTTTACAGAGTAGCTCATATTTCACCTATTAGCTCAATTGATTTTCACAAAAACCTCACAAGGCAGGCATTATTTTTAGCTTAGTTTTACACCTAAGGACACCAAGACAGAAAAACTAAGAGAACTGTTCCTGCTAACTCAACTAATACCTGGAAGAACTTGGATTTAGAGCAAAGACTATGTTTTCCACAATACCATGCCATGGGGAACAGTCACTTGGACAGTTCTGGGGCTCTCAGCCATCAGCCCAAATATTCCGAGATCTCATGATGTGTTATTAGTATTTATATTGAACTTTATAGAACTTAAGAATAGATATATATCTGCCATTCCCATATAATTACTAGCCTAATGTAAGTTTTGGTAGAACTTACCAAAGTTGGCTTAAAACAAATTTTGCAAAGTCCCAAGAGGGTACCAGGGTGATACCTTCTTCGGTTCACAATGGGGTTACATCCAATAAACCCATTTTAAGTTGAAAACATCATAAGTGAAAATTCATTTAATATGCCCAACTACTAAACATCATAGCTTAGACTAATGTACCAGAACACTTACATTAGCCTACAGTTGGGCAAAGTCATGTAACACAAAGCCCATTTTATTATAAAGTGTTGAATAGCTCATGTAATTTATTGAATACTGTACTGAAAGCGAAAACCAGAATGACTGTATGGTACAGATGGTTGTAAGTGTATTGGTTGTTTACTCTCCTGATTGCATGGCTGATGGGAAGCTGTGGCTCCCTGCCACTGCCCAGCATCGTGAGAGAGCAAGTATTGTGTCACCTATTGCCAGCCCAGGAAAAGATTAAAATTCAAAATTCAAAGTATGGTTTCTGCTGATACTGAGTATCCCATCCTAGAGTTGAAAAATTATAAGCTGAACCATTGTAAGTCAGGGACCATCTGTATTTACAGGCATTCCTTCTCCTGACACTTTCATAGTAATTTTTCTTGCTATTATAATGTTAGGTCAAATTACAATTAATATGTAAGCCCATCCAGGGCAAAGACTCTCGACTGGTTGTTTTTGTCTAGCATAGTGCCTGCCACATAATAAGAACTCCATAATATTTATTTTTTAATGTTTATTTATTTTT
Organism: Prionailurus bengalensis; assembly: GCF_016509475.1. Classification (NCBI taxonomy): domain Eukaryota; kingdom Metazoa; phylum Chordata; class Mammalia; order Carnivora; family Felidae; genus Prionailurus; species Prionailurus bengalensis. Next base: position 146,146,937 of record NC_057343.1, on the reverse strand, counting down.
TTAATGTTTATTGAGAGAGAGAAATTGCATACACATAGGGGAGGGGCACAGAAACGGGGAAATAGAGGATCTAAAGCAGGCTTCACATTGTCAGGCAGAGCCCAATGCGAGGCTGGAACCCACAAACTGTGAGATCATGACCTGAGCTGAAGTTGGACGTGTAACTGACTGAGCCACACACGCACCCCCTCCATAATATTTATTTAATCAACAATGAATTACTAATCTAATTATGCATAGACAGTGAAATACTTTCATCTTTTCTTTCTTAAGCATGTTAGTGTATTGTCTCAAAAATTTACTTTGGAAATACAAAGCTCTCAGCAGTTTTAGGAAAGAAACCATTATAAATAGAAGCAAGGTGAAGTTTCTTCACACTTTGTCCTTCTTGAACTGGTGCAAATATCCAAAAACAAGAGGAAAGCAATTAGTTTTTTCCAGTAGTAATGGTAGTTTCTAGAAATAGCTTATCCATCTTCCATTGGGACCTGTCTTCTTTCTAATCACTTTCTTCTCATGCTGGATTAGTTTAGAAACATCATTGCCAGAGTTTAGTCCACACCTTTGGGTTTTAATATTGCAACCACATCACCACAGGTAGTGAAGTAAAACAGCTGGATTGAGGAAAGTTACACATCTCTTAAAGTGTCAATGGAGCGCATTTATAGCTCCAGAAAATCTCAATTCTCTGTGAAAGTTAAAAAAATTTTAAGGAATGGGGCACCTGAGTTGCTCAGTCTGTTGAGTGTCTGACTTTGGCACAGGTCATGATCTTGTGGTTCACAAATTCGAGCCCCACATCGGACTCTGTGCTGACAGCTCAGAACCTGGAGCCTGCTTTGGATTCTGTCACCTCTCTCTGCCCCTTCCCTGCCTGTGCTCAGTCTCTTTCTCTCAAAAATAAATAAAAACATTTAAATTTTCTTTTTTTAAGTTTTAAGGGAAATGAATGGTATTTTTGAAATGCACTTCTGTTTTCATAGAACTTAATTGCTCTAATAAAGGGAAGTTCATAACTGGAATTCAAAATGTTTGTGAATTATCACTGTGCAAACTGAGTTTGTCCCAATGGGGAGAACAACCACTCCAAGAAATATTCACACTTGGATTTTGTTTTTTGTTTTTTGTTTTTTAATTTTGTTTAATGTTTATTTATTTTTGAGACAGAGAGAGACAGAGCATGAACAGGGGAGGGGCAGAGAGAGAGGGAGACACAGAATCTGAAACGGGCTCCAGGCTCTGAGCTGTCAGCACAGAACCCTAAGCAGGGCTCGAACTCACGGACCGTGAGATCATGACCTGAGCCGAAGTCGGACGCTTAACTGACTGAGCCACCCAGGTGCCCCAGGATTTTGTTTTTTTAATAGTCTACTCAAATTTATTTTGGCAATCAAAGTCTTTTTAGAATTAAGGACAGATGAAATGAAATGAATTTTTCAATGAAAATTTTCACACAACAAATAGTCTAAATTAACTTTGAAAATATCAGTTGACTAGAAAGTCAGAAAGCCTATAGGGACTAAAATATATACCATTCCATGACCCCAGGAAAACATGGGTAGCTATAGTCACCATAATATTAGAACGGTGACTCTTACTATATTAATAGCAATATGCAAGGAAACTGAGGAAAATGTGTGCTGTCATTAATTAGCTATTAATCAACATTTGTATTCCTAGAGAAGAAATTCTTGAGAAGGAATAAACTGTGAAAATAAATGTTCCTGCTACACAACAGTATGAATCTCACAGGTTTCTAGCCATTTATGTACCAATACATCAGGTTCCCACAAGGTGACTAGGGTGTCAGTTATTAGAAACCTAAACTTGCTTGTTTTTTATTTCATCTCAAGACATCCACCATATTTTATTTCTCTTCATTTTGAAATAGCTATGTAGCATGGTGGCAAAGTCAATGAGAAGGCTGCTGATGGTGAAGACAGCAAAAAAAAAAAAAGGATTTGATTCAGTTTATCTATATCTCCATCTTTATCTGGAGCAACATGTATGATGCGTTTCCTTAAAGAACTAATTTAAATAAAAATATATGAAATGAACATAATTTATAACTTCATACTAGTATTGAGTAGTTGCTACAGAGAAAAACAATTCAACCACCATTGGATGGATAAGGCACGGTTATCAATTTTTTAAGTACGTATGTTTTAACACTGGGATCCTTTTCCTTAGTTTAAATTTTTAAGTAGAACTGCAATATTTAAGATGTTCAAAAGTAGTATCGTTCTAATTGAAGAAGATAAGGAACAATCAACTCTCTCCCCCCAGTAGTTTTAACACACCTCCAGAGACCCCTAAAGCTCCCAGATAGACAGTTGGAAAATCACTGGGAAAGTAGCTAGACTTTAAAGCCAGACACTATATCTGGCTCAATCACCAGAGCTATAGGACTTTGAAAAATTTTTTTTGCTCCTTTGGGCCTCAATTTTCTCATAGAATGAATGATCTCTAAGAGTCCTTCCAGAGCCAGTATTTTTTTCTGATTACTAAATATAACTATTCACATTAAAAACTTGCAAAGAAATCTATTGGAAGTAATACAGGAAGAAAGGCACCCATGATTTACATTAGCATTAAAAGCATGTTGTTCTGAAATATGGTGTACTTATTTACTCTTGAAAAATACAACAAAAAGTCATCCAAACCCTTAGGGTCACATTTCTTGATCTACAATCATTATATTCCATCTCCAGCTTAAACCATAGCACATCACTACACATCAGAGAAAATATTTGTTACCTCACATGTCTACAGCCCTTAATGTCTTACAGCCTTTAAGATTACATATGTAATATTTTCAATTTCACATTAGCAAGTTGGCAAGTATCTCATTTTCACTTGGAAAAGTTGCCATTATCATTCTATATGAACAGCATATGATTTGGTCAGTGGTATTTGCTTGATTAGTCACCAAAGTAATTACATATTTTTATTCAAAAAGTCTACACTCACCTTATAGCTTTCTTCACAAGTTGATTTTTTGTTTCTCTGCACAGCTGTTCTATATTATGCAACTATGTTGTGCAGTATTTCACATATAAATAAATGTTCAAGTACACCTGGTAAAATTAGAAATGCTGTGGGTGTCGAGGAAGTTGTAAGGGCAATGCTGAAGTGATTGCCCAGGCTGGGTAGAAGATAAATATAGTCATAAGGAATTGGTAGGCTAGATAGAGAGGAAGGAAAGTATCAAGGGATTTTACATCCTAGTGTTATCCAAGAGCAAGGAGGAGGGTAGAAGGGATGGTCAAAGGAGAGAAAACCAAATGTCTGGTTCTCAAAGGCAGAGAAGAGCTGAGCTATGAGTTACAGGTATAGATTCACAGGTTCATTGTTGAAAGGGAGAGAAGGAAGAGACATCTGAGGTCAAGAGAAGGTGAATGCTAGAGACTGAATATTTGTATCCCTCCTCTCCCTCCAAATGTATATGTTGAAATCTGAATGCCCAATGTGGTGGTATTAAGAGGTAGGCTTTTGGGGTGATTAGGTCATGATGGTGGAGCTTTATGTATTGAATGCGATTAATGCCCTCATAAAAGAGACCCTTCCTTTCCCCATGTAAGGATACAGTGCCAGCTCAAGCTATGAACCAGAAAGAGAGCTCATATCACGCCACAACCACCCTGGTCTTGGTGCCTGATCTTGGACTTCCCAGCCTCCCAAAGTGTGAGGAATAAATGTCTATTGTTTATAAGCCACCCAGCCTATGGTATTTTGATGTAGCAGCCTCAACAGACTAAGATAGTGAGTCTGGGGGTGTCATAGATCATCAGGAAGGATCTAAAATGGTTGAGGCATAACCTCAGAGTCCATACACGGAAACATTGCCTCAATAGTTACTACCACATCACCCAAAGTGTTCAAGCATGTCCAGATGGCCACCAATAGGATGTGTTTTTCACATCATGTGGGAGGTTGAAAGGATAATTCTCATAGCTCTTTCTTAGCCCTAATATTCCATTATTTCCACCAGCAAAGTAAATAAATAAATAAATACATAAATAAATAAATAAATTAATTAATTAATTAATAAGTTAACCTGATCTTGCACAAAGATAAGCATTTATGAGTCAAATTATTCAGCATATATGGCAGTTAACTAGAGATATAAATAAACCTTTAAACTGATAGAAGCTGAGAGATCCTAAAGTCCTGTTTCTCCATTACACAGAAGAGAATACTGAGGTCCAGGAAGAACACATGATTTGCTTAAGGTCATTAGACAGGTTTGATGACTCTAGACTCTGGATTAATCTCTTTTTTTCCACTATATCATGTTGCTTTTAAGCCATTTAAATTTTGTGCTGATTTGTGAATTGAAGATAATAGATGCCATTAGCTGGCCAGATCTCTTTGAACAAAGAGAATTGAAGATTTGAGACAACTATGCAGATAATTTTGCTTCCCAAGATGTTATAAATGTTTTAATGAAAATATCCAGATGATTGAAACCTGACCATTTTATTTTAAAAGTATTTTTAAAAACAAATACCCTATTGTCCATTTCACTTTACTAAATGCTCAATGAATGGAGATATTGGTCTCATCTCTCTGAAATTCCCATAATAAATGATTCACTTGAGAAGTGCACTAAAAGGGAGGTAGATAGAGACAGAAAGAGAGAGGGAGAGGGAGAGAATTGATCAAATTTAGCATCACCATTAATGGAACAAGTTTTTCATGTTCTGTACTAGGAAAATATCTCATGTAGTATTTTTGCCAAAAATGTTTAACCTGAATCCAACCATAAGGCAACTATCAGATATATACTGTGGGACATTTTACAAAATGATGGGTCTGGATTCTTCAGAAATACCAATGTCATGAAAGTTTTTAAAAAGCAAAGGGACTGTTTTAGAGAAAGGAAGACTAGAGAGACATAACTAAGTACAATGCACGATTCTTGATAAGATCCCAGTGGAAAAAAAAAAAGCTAAATTAGACTTAGGACAATTAGGGAAATTTGAATATAGACTTTATATTAGATACTTTTATTGTATCAATGCTAAATTCCTTGAGTATGACAATGATATTGTGGCTGTGTAGGAGAATGTCTCTATTCTTAGGAGATACATGTGGAAGGATGAAGGGATGAAGGGATGATGTCTGCAACTTATTTTCAAACTGTTCAGATATAAAAAAGTGTGTGTGTCTGTGTGTGTGTGTGTGTTCATGTTGGGGAAAGATAGAGGGAAAGACTCTGTGTGTGTGCGTGTGTTCATGTTGGGGAAAGATAGAGAGCATATGTGGCAGAATGTTAATGATTGGTGATCTTAGGTGAAGGGTATGGTGAGTTTTCACTGTACTTGAAAATTTTCAAAATAAAAAAGTTGGGGGGGGGGGGAACTGAAGGCTCTGTAAGCTGTTTTCCTTTATACAAAATATATAGTAGGAAGTGAATAAAATTAGAACCTTTATACCTTGTCCAGTAAATTATTACTTGCCCTGGGCAAGCATCTATTAACAAGGCTATGATGAAGCATTTTATAATACTTGATAACATGCTAAATAAATGACAGATCTAGTTGTGTATATTTCCTTAAGAGAGTCTCTCTCCAGTTATAGAAGTTCAAATTTAGTAACCATGCATTTCAGAAATGATGTAGATAAGAAAATCCAACTTCTAGAATTGCAGATCACCAACATTCCTCAGTCACAACTAATCAGAGGCAATGAATATGGCCTTTTCTTCCCTTTTAAAAAAATCCCACCATACCCAAATAGGTCTACATTTAGCATGTAACAAGTATTTCTCCCCCAAACTGTACAAATAACTATAGAAAGCATCATCTAGTACTCAAACATTTTTGAGTTATTCTTTGACAAGAATTATAATGGTTAGTGTAGAACAGACAAATCAAGACTCATCCTTTGGAACTGGAACAAAGATGGATGCCAGCTTTCCTTCAAGCATATATCTTTACAGAATCATGTGGATACCTGAACAAAATTGGAATTCTGTTACTAAGGAAGAAGACAGGGAGAACATTTGTCGAACAGGTGGCCATCAGTGTCTACTACAAGGAGCAAATCAATTCGGTAAATATTTTGGAAGACCAAAAAAGTGTTGGGAGGTGAAGTTCAGAAGACAAAAATGGTACTCAAGACTTTAGGCTTGCATCTCTGGAAAATCATGGCACTATGAACTGAGATAGAGAATATAGCAGGGAAAGCAGACTTAGGAGTAAGATAATAGGTTCTGTTTTTGTTAAGTTGAATTTGAGATGCCCTTAGAACATCAAGATGTAAATATATAGCAAATATTTGAAATTCATTTCAGTGTCATCCGTATATGGTAAAAATGAAAATCATGAAGCAGTTAGATTACCCAAGAGAGTATGTAGCATGAAAAAAGCAGTGGACAGAAGGATAAGTTATAAGAGAATAGAAAAGGAGCGGCTAGGAAGGTTTTAGGGGGACTAGGAGAGAGCAGTGTCTCATCTCAGAACCTAGGCCAGAGAGATGGCTTTGAGAAGTAAAGTGAGAGACATTGTCAAATGTAAAAGAGAGGTCCAAAGATGTTAATGGACTTGCCAGTATGAAATCACTGGTGACCTAAAGTGACTGGAATATGAAAACAGTATGCAGAGAAGGGAATGGAAGTGGAAGTAGAGAAAGTGATGTAAACTAACCCTTTGAAAAGTTTTGGTGAAAAAGGAAAGATAAAGATGGAATATGTTAGAGAAGGGTTGGAAATTAGTGCATTTTAGGCTAAGAGCAAAGAACAGAAGGAAGAGAGCAGTTGGGGATACAGGAAGGGGGCAAAAGGGTAGGGAGTGAGCCTTGAACCAGGGGGTGGCATTCATTTTCTGGGCCAAGAAGAAATGACATAATATTGAGAAATGTACTGATGAAGAAAATATCAAGGAAAGAAGTTCACTGTCCTTCATTTTATCAGTGATTAGGAAGTATCATAGTCAGGACCTTTTCAATAGCAAGTGATACAAACCAATCTCAAAGAATTTAAGAAAAGAAGGACATACATTAGTTCACATAACTTAAAAGGAGTATATGATCATCACGTGTAGTTAGAACTAGATACTCAAGTAGTAGAATCAAAATCTGTCTTTTTCTTGGCTCCCTTGTCCTCTGTTGATTATATTTCATTTCCAGGCAGGTTATGTCTACTTAGCACTACTTAGCAGCAATAACATCAAGAAAAGAAAATGTCTCTTTTATATTCATGCTTCTGAGGTCTTAGGAAAGGTTTTGATTGGCTTATATTGGGTAAAATGCCTACCATTGAAACAATCACCATGGCTAAGAGGATATGGCCATCCACATAAACCAGACATGAGAATGGTGAATGGGGGGGGGGGGGGAATGGGGAGTGGTAATTAGCAGAGTAAAAGGGGCTTGGACAGTGAGCAAGCAACAAAAGATGTCCACTATCAAGGTCATTTGCCAAAGGCAAGGGTATTAGGAGTTGAGTAAAACACTTCTAAAGAATAGAGATTTGGAATAGTCCTAAAAAAATAGATGTGGGCTTAACTTTGCCAAGTAATAAGACTGACAGGCAGGAAACATTGAGGATCCACCTGAAGTTGATTAAGTCAGTACAGACAAGATTTTCTCCAATAGTGCTTAGCTCTCAGGGATAAACAAAAACAACAATACTATGTATGTGTGAGGCATTTCTCAGAAAGTGCATGTACTGACTTATTAAATCTTTATAACAACTCTCTGAGAGTGATGTAGGAATCAGGTTGTATGTGAGTAGAGAAGGCTGATCATAACACTGAGATTTCACTGATGGATGCAGTGAAAGTAGAAAGCTCTGAGGGAATCAATCCTTTGTGAAAGCTAAGGACAGAAGTGGGGCTGGAAGGAGGCCAGTGGATAAAGAGAGTAAGAAGTTGACAGTCTCTGTGAGGCTGATTGGGATTGGGAGTGAGAGAAAGACAGACTTGGAAGAACAAGAAATTGTGGTCAGAGAGCAGAACATTAGAGTTTGAGATTTTAGGGGGATTTCAGATTCACTTCTGCCTTTCATTTATATCTCTAATCTACAAAAGGAGAGTCTTAAAAATCATCTATACCTATGTCTGATTGAGTCCTGGCTTTAAATGAGTATGCTTGAACAAGAAATTTAACTTTTCTACACAAAAAGTAAAGAGAAAGGAATACAAACATAATACTAAAGAAAGCCACCAAATAAAAAGAGAGAAATAGAAGAAGAAAGGAACAAAGAAGAACTACAAAAACAACTGAAAACAAGAAATAAAGTGGCAATAAATACATATCTATCAATAATTACTTTAAATGTAAAAGGACCAAATGCTCCAATTAAGGCATAGGATGAATGAATAGATAAAAAAACAAGATCCAGGGGCGCCTGGGTGGTGCAGTCAGTTAAGCATCCGACTTCAGCCAGGTCACGATCTCGCGGTCCGTGAGTTCGGGCCCGCGTCAGGCTCTGGGCTGATGGCTCGGAGCCTGGAGCCTGTTTCCGATTCTGTGTCTCCCTCTCTCTCTGCCCCTCCCCCGTTCATGCTCTGTCTCTCTCTGTCCCAAAAATAAATAAACGTTGAAAAAAAAATTAAAAAAAAAAACAAGATCCATCTGTATGCTGCCAACAACAGACTCACTTCAGACCCAATGGTACATGTAGACTGAAAGTGAAGAGATGGGAAAACATACACCATGCAAATAGAAGTGGAAAAAAAGCCAAGGTAGCAATACTTATATCAGACAAAATAGACTTTAAATAAGACTGTTGCAAGAGATAAAAAAAGAGCACCACATAATGATAAAGGAACAATGCAACAAGAGGATATAACAATTGTAAATATCTATGCACATAACACAGGAGCATATAACTGCATAAAGCAATTATTAACAGACATAAAGGGAGAAATTTACAGTAATATAATAAGAGTAGGGGACTTAAACACCCCACTTACATTAATGGATAGATCATCCAGACAGAAAATCAATAAGGAAACAGTGGCTTTGAATGATACAACAGACCAGAAAGATCTAACTGATATATACAGAAATTCCATCCCTAAACAGAGGAATCCACATTCTTTTCAAGTGCAGATGGAATATTCTCCAGTAAAGTTCACATGTAGGCCACAAAAAAGTCTCAAAACATTCAAGAAGACTGAAATCATATCAGGTATCTTTTCTGACAATAGTATGAAACTGAAAATCAACTACAAGAAAAATTCTGCAAAGAACACAAATACATAAAGGGTAAACAATATGCTACTAAAAAATGAGTGAGTAAACCAAGAAATCAAGGAGGAAACCAAAAAAATATATAAGGACAAATGAAAACAAAAACACAATGGTCCAAAATCTTTAGGTTGCAGCAAAAGCAGTTCTAAGAGGCAAGTTTATAGCAATACAGGCCTACCTCAAGAAACAAAACAAATCTCAAACATAACAACCTAACCTTACACCTAAAGGAGCTAGAAAAAGAAGGGGAAAAAATCCCAAAGCTAGTAGAAAGAAGGAAATAATAAAGATTAGAGTCAAAATAAATGTGAAATAGAGACCAAACACACACACACACACACACACACACACACACACACACACACACATATACACATACACATACACTCACACTAGAAAAGATCAATGAAACCAGGAGCTGGTTCTTTGAAAAGATCAACAAAATGGATAAACCTTTAGCCAGATTCAAGAAAGAAGCAGAGGACTCAAAAAAAACCAAAAAACAAAAACAAACAAAAACAAACAAACAAACAAACAAACAAACAAAAAACAAAGAGAGAGAAGAAAAAGAAATTTAAATTTTCTGAAACTCCCATTTTTCAACCATAAACCAGAGGTGATAAAATTCTTACCTCATAAGTTGTGTCAAAGTCAAGTGAACTGATAAATATACCTACATTTTATTGTATCTGATTTGCCATAGATGCTAAATCTACTCTAAACATTTACTATCCCTTTTACATTATCATCATTGTCATCAGCTTATACATAGTTAAGAGAAGCTTTAAAGAACTCATAAGAGCAACAGTCAGTGTCTTATTCATCATGTATTCTTAAGACTTAGCACAGTGTCTGGCACATAGGAGGGACTCAATGAATGGATATGGAACCCAAGTTATCTGGTGCCTTCCATTTCAAGGATCACCTACCTCTAATGCCTTTGAAGAAAAATAGTTTATTCTCATATCTGCTTCTGATTCAGTCCACACCAAAACTTGCTCTCTGCCTGATTTTATTGAACAATTATTTGTTGAAACCCACTTTGCATCTGGCACTAGGAATATAATGCTGCAAAACAGCTCTCATAAAGTTTCTGACCACAGGGGAGGCAGACATTACTGAGATAATCTTACATATAAACGTAAAATTATAACTATGATATGTGCTCTTAAGGGGAGGCTATCGATAGCCTAGGAGATTGACCTAGTCAGGGAGGTTGGGGAAAGTTTCCCAATGTAAATGAAACTCGAGTTGAAGATGAGAAAGAATTTGATGAAAGGGAATGGAAGAGCTCCTTTACACAAAGAAAACAGCGTAATTTCTGTAATAAGGAGGAGATGAAGAATAAGCCCTGTGTGATTGGAGCAGAGAGAAACAGAGGATATGTTGTGTTAGATAATGCTGGAAAGGAAAAGTGGTATCTCCATTCATTCTGCCACTGGTGACCACATGGAATTATAGGACACCATTTAAAAATGAAGAAAATGTCTTACTTCACTATACTCTTTCCCTTAATTTTCCATTCACCACTAGCCCAAGACTCCTCTGAAGAGTAGAATTTTTATACAAAGTTTTGAAGTAAAGGAGGGGGTAACATGATATAGCTTAGAATAGAGGACAACTGAAAACTGGATAGACATTATTAGTCTTAAAGTGTTCCAAGGCCATCTTTCACTTCAAAGTCAGCTAGGATGGTAATTCAAGGCCATCTACTCTCGGTTCCTACTCCTAGCAATGCAATTGCGGCCATTGTTTCTGCTGGTGTTTTTTCTCTTCAGCCTCTCCAAAGTCAGGCTCTTAAGCCTGACTTCCACCACTACAGATGAGAAGAGACAGTATGTACATTCGTGAAGGAAGGTTCATTTCTTTGAGTTTATTTCTTCCATCACAGTGAATAACCAAGAACTCCTAGGTTAGCACACTGAAAACCAGTCAGATGACTTTGTACAAGCAAATTCCCTTTAACAAAACAAAAAAACAAAACACAAAACAAAACACACCAAAAAAACCCCAACCTGCTCCACTTACAACTTGCCATTCATTTAACAAGCATTTATACAGCACCTAAAATGTGCCACCAAATGTGCCAGTTTCTGACATACACAAAGATGCATAAATCGTGGTCCTTGGCCTGGAAGTGGTCACAAGACAAATCATTTCAATATAATATCTTACGATGGTGCTATAATGGAGGTTTAACTCTGTGTTGTGTAAGCACCCAGGAGAATGATTATCTCTGGGGAAGTGGGATGGAGGGACTTCATGCAGACAGCAACATTTGAGATGTGGCCTTGAAAAATGAATTGGAGCATTCCAGGAAGAGAGAGAAGGTATATTCCATCACAAAGAACATGTGGGAAGGCGTACTGGATGTGTTGGAAAGTCTGTCTAGGGAGATGAACCAGGCGAGGTAGACAGACTTTATGGCCTTAATAAAGCAATGATGTAACCAAATCAATTTCTTAAAATGGACTTCAAAGCTCTGGAAATGCCATGTGGCATCATAGCTGCTTTAAGAAATTTTCCTTAGATGTTGTATACATTAGTCAAGAAAAATTCAGCCAGTTATCCTGGGTGTTTAGAAAATATTTTTAGATTCTATCCAGATTGGCATTAGAAAAGCCAGCAATAGATTTCTAGCCTCTCTGTGGTTTGTTCACCTCCCATTTACTGTAGTCCCAAATCAGAGCACTGGACAGACTAGGAAATAACTTTCTTGTACAAAATAAGGATGCAGTAGGTATGCAGGTGAAATTAAATGTAATCATGAAGCTGATTCAGAAAGTCCAGGCAATTACTGGTTACCTCTGTGTGGATTATCCATTATTAGATTTACTCCATTACTTGGTAATAGTAAAAGCGATAACTTGTTGAGTGACTATTAATGTGTCAGGAGCTTTATTTATGTTAATATGTAACACACATACCTTCTTGAGGTAGGTTTTGTCCCCATGATAGACACAAGAAAACTAAAATTTATAAAGATTATATAGCTTGCTCAGAGCAGAATGATTAGGAGGAGGGACTCTAATGCCACAAGTTTGTGTTTTAAACCTGGCCCTGCCACTCATCTTGACCTTGGGAAAGTTGCCTGACCTCTCTATGGCCAAGTTTCCTCATCTGTAAAATGGGGATACTTACCTAAGCACTTAGAAAAGTTAACGTCTTCATTTACCTTCATGACTGAGGATAATGGAAGGATGGCATTATTCTTGAGCTATATGACTGTAGCTCTCAAAATTCAGCATGTATAAAAATCACTAGTGAAACTTGCTGAAGCTTCAGATTCCCAAACACACTCTCCCCTCCCCACCTAAAGATGCTGGTTCAGGAGGTCTGAAGTGACTAGTGTGTTTCACTGTCATGTCTTACTTAAGTAGAGAAAAAAAATATGCTTTTGTATTTTTGTGTTTTTCTTTCTGTTAATTATATAAGCCACTAGCTGAAATCCCCTGTTATTAACCTGAAGCCCATTTGGATTTCTGCAAATCCAAGGCTTCATTCTCTTTCTTGTTCTTTTGGCCCGAACACAATGCCTGTACTCCCCAGTGTCCAGAATTCTTTAATAAAGCTCAGAACTATTTTGCCTTCCTCTAGGAGTATGGAAGTGGCACTAATTTACCAACTTTTAGCCCTTAAGAAATAGCTGTTGTGGTTTAACACATCAAAAATACAAGTCTACTATCGTAACAGGATGGGAATTGATCACAGTCCTCAATGTTTATTTTTCTTATAAACACGGTAAGCACTAAATGGAAGGAATGAAATAAGAGGCTAAGAAAATTTTGCTCTTCACCTTACCCTTTCAAAGAAACTTCTTGAAATAAATCCCGGGGCAAGGAAGTTCTAATATTTTACAGAAATTATAAAGTGTTAGGACTCACTCTCACAGCCAAGACAAAGCTGGCCTGGGAATTGTAAGTTGATGAAGGGTTTCTCTCCAGCGGGGATATGCCAGACCTCGCCTCTGTGCCTTCCTGAGCTGGGTCCTTGTGCACTGCATACTCCCTGGACTCAGTCCCACCTCCACCAGCCCCCCAGTCAGGAGGAAAGCCAGAATCTGCTCTATCCTGGGTTGCCACTGACAACTAGAAACTGTAGGCCTGGGAGACAGCCTCCTGGGCAGCCTGTTTTTGCTCTTTCCCAATCTGTTCAACTCAGTTTCCTGCCGGCAGGAGTGTTCTTTTTGTGCCAGCTTTAAACCACTGAGTGCCCTGGGCATGGGCCCGGCCTCTGGAGCCTCGCCCAGTGCTTGGCCCAGCGCTTGGCCCTCTGCCCAGGAGTTGTCAAGTGTCTGCACCGGTTATCTGTCCCTTCAGTCGCCTGTCCTCCAATCTTCTCCTTGGAACAGTGGGATGAGAAACATCCATTCTTGTCATTTTTCCAAGCCTACCCAAAAGCTACTTCATGCCCTTGTGAAGGGAATGGGCCCAGTGTGGTTGCAAGCACTGGCTAAATGAGAAGGGAGGGTGCTGGATTTTTAAAGGCATTTGGGGATTCCTCCACAGACCCCAGGGATCAGAAAACATTTTAAAGGGCCTTTGGGCCCTGGACAGTGGATTCTTCAGGAACCAGAACCTGAACGCAGCCTCAGCTTACAGGCCTCTTGTAGAACTTCTCCATCCTTCAGATCCTTGGGCTAAACATAGCCTTTTAGAAGAAGGGAGGGGGAGCAGACCCTGGCTAATTTTAGCCTTAAAGAGCTTGTATGTGAGGTTAAACCTGTCAAGCTATACCCCTAGGATGTTATACAGCCATTCAACAGCTGCCTTCTGGGTGCCCCAGACAGGCCCAGTGTGTGCACACTGGGAGGGGATGGCCTAGAGGGAGAGAAGAGTCAAGTGTGTGGGATGGAGAACAAAACATGGACTTGGAACAAAGACTGACATGAACTGGAGTCAAGGCTGGAGGCTCTTGTGCCTTCAGAGTTTCCACACCAGGTTCCTGAGCACAGAGATTTATGCCATATTTAAATCTCCAAAGTCAAATGGGTTCAGGAAATTGTAGGAAAGTAAACATATTATTTAACCACTAGGTGGGTGGTCATCACATATGTTACATATCTGAAAATTTAAGTCAGAACAGCTTGAACCTTTCCATATCTAATTCCCAATAGTAGTTTAGCTGAGTTAGTCTTGTTTATTAACAAAACCAAGGCTTCTTCTTTCCTCTTACAAAAGGCAGCCCTTTGATATAAATCTATATATTAAAAAAAAACCCTTGGTTTCCAGAATCGTAAGGAAGAGAGCCAATTTTTTTTTTCTAATTCAAGATTCTTTGTTTCCATGTGTAAACAGAAAAAGATGACTATCTTGATTTTTAGAAAGCAAGTTGAGTTTGCAGAAAAGGCAGTTGGAAAAATCTCATTTGTACCTTTATATACAGAAAATTTGGAAAGAGAAGCACCGGCGGACCAAAAGTCATATTGAGTGCTAAATGTGATTGTCATGATGACCCTGACTATACCCACAATCGAAAGATATTCTAACCTTTAAGCTCACAGTTTAGTTGATCGCTTCTTTTTCACATCTACCCATTATATAACAAGTCATAGAGTAAATGGTCATTTCAAGCACTATTTATCAAATTCCCACATTCACAATAGCTGGACCTACTTTCTACATTCCACTTTTAAAAAGTCACTAAAAATTCTTTGGCTCACAGGAGTAAAACTAAACATCCTGCCATGGATAACGGTAAGTGAAATTGCAATCTGTAGTCTTAGGTGTAAAGATTAGCTTCACTCCCAAGCATTTCCAGGTAAAATAACTTCAAATGATAAATTTTTCTTTAATATTCCTTATGGACAAAGAAATTCCATAATAACTTTAGAAAAAAATTATACTTCCATGCAGTATTAAAATATTAAAAATATTTTTATCCATAAAACTACAGTTATTATCTGGGGTTTACTAAACCATTAGAATTTTAGAGTCTTTACTGTCTAATTTAGCATAACTTTTTGGCTAAACACATAACCTCATAATATCAACACAGAATTTTTACAGCAGTAACAACAACACTCCTAAACATGTAAAAACATGTTACAGGTTATAAAACAGCAAAAGATTTCAACTGTAGTCAAAGTAATCTTAGATTAAAACTGGCATTAAGTTCTTATAAGCACATTCGCTTACCATATAACACTAGAGATTGGACTGGCTATTAAAAACAACGAAGGAAAAGAGAAGTAGGACACTAGAGTATAGTGTGTGTGCATTTAAACATGCATATATGTATATTTATACATGTATATGTGTTCATATATATATGTGTGTGTGTATATATATGTATGTGTGTACATATATATGTGTGTATATGTATATATACACACATATATATGCATATATATATATATATATATATATTTTTTTTTTTTTTTTTTAGTAGAAAATTCCAACCAGCCCTATGGGGAAGCAGGAACATCTCTCTCTCTCAGAACTGCTTTCATTTTGACCCAAATTTGCTGGCTTGCTTGAAATGATTCTACCTTTTGCATTACAAATTCATTTGAAGTAAAACTGTTGAATCTTAGAAATTTAGAGCATCAAAAATTATTTATCTTATTGAATGGATGCCATCATTATTTAATTTTTATATACTATTTCTTTTCTTTTTGTCATTCATTTGTTAAATTTTGTAATTTTAGTCTAATGCCAATCAGTAATCTGCCTGGGCACTTGCCTTAGTAGGCACATGTCCAGATAAAAAAATAGCCTATCTTATGGAAGAAATGTACGCAAACATTTACACATCGTACAAAATAAGGTTGAAATGGGTAGGGCCACTGGACTGACACCCATTTGTCACTTTCATTGCAAAATGCTGTGAGCAGCTTTCAATATGCTTGGACAAATTTAGATGAATGGAAGTGCTGACTAATGATGCCATTTTCTATATACCAAATATATATGAAGGCCTGAAAATCCTGAGTCATTCATGTGAACTACTAAAGTGACAGAGGAGGGGAACTTAGAAAAATGATAACAAAATATCATGAGATGGCAAATTAATAAAAAGAAATAGCATTCAGACATGTAAAAAGATAAAATATGTTTAGTTTTGGGGAAGAGATCTAAGTCTAGTAAACAAGGCCAAGTCTTATTAATTGCAAAAATTGCATTATGTACAAGCTTTTTAGCAACAAAACTATTTTAACCATCAGAAACTAAGGGCTGTTATTTTAGGAAAATGGAGTCAATACATTTGTTTTTCCTAAGGCAGGCAGGGGCAGTATTGTGCTATTCATGAACTTCATTAATATTCATTAATTTTTAAAGCAGTTTGGTTAGCTTTGGCCATTATCTATGCAGATAGTTTGCCTTTAAATAAAAATAATTTCAAGAACATCATTATTTAAAAATGTAATTAGCATGAAATTTGAAATCTATGTTTTCATTGGCAGATATTATATATTGAAGGGTATATATTTTTCAGAAGGATATGTTTTAAATGAATTCCTGGGGTAATTCTAAAAATCATAGTGACCAAAATAACCTAAATGTAACCAAAAGTAAACTGGAAATACTTTTTAAAATTATTCAAATTAATTCCCTCTTTAAAGAATACCATAGTTGACCCAATTAGCTCTGCAAACCAATTCAAAATCAGTTGTTTGACATTCTTTAGCATTTCACAGTAGAGTATTTTCACCCGTCCAGCACCTTAGATCCCCAAAGATCCCAGTGCACATTTAGTGATATTTACCTTATGAAGTAACTAAATCCAGATGAGCGTAGCGCTCACATCACTGTAAAAAGAAATTGTTTCCTCATGCTTACGGCTCCCATTGGGGAACTAGAATCTGAAAACTCTGAAAATTATCTTTGTGCAACCAGGAAATTATGGACAGAAATGGAAAATAGTTTTATTTGTAAAGAAGTCCAACCATAGAAACCATACACTACCTTGTTCTGCAAAAGTCCTCTAGCCTTTGTAAATCAGGTTTCTTACACTATGACAGATTAACAACCAGGGCAAATAATTCATGCATGTGGAGTTGGAAATGGAATCCTCCACGTGTCCTTGTTGATTCATGTCCACACAGAGGTATAACAATGTTGAGGAGCACTTTGTGGATTACAAAAAAATGAATAAATTAAAATTAAAATGCCACCCGAAGAAAAGAAGTCTAAATAATGCAGGGGAAATTTTGAGGCATGGCCAACAGGAAAATTCACTGTAGGGAATAAACTTTCAAGAAAACACATTTCTTTGTGTGGGTTTTTATTACATTTTATTTTATTTTATTTTTAAGAACTGCCTGCTTCATAAGTGTATTTGAATCAGTTTGATTTGTGTTTGTCAAAAGTATCTTCCAGCCCCTGAGAAACATCTGAATTGCATTTTCTTTAGATTTTGTTTTTGGCCTTCTGTTTTTGTTTTGTGTTTAAGGTAAGCTGGTCCCTTGGGAAGGGTACAATTTTTTTTCTTTTTTTTCCCTGTTAAGCACATTTTGAAAAAAAAGAAAAACTGACTTCCTTCTTTTTATCATAGATACATGACTGTAGATATAATTTTTCTAAAAACATGGTTAATAACAGCCAACGAACAAGAAGAGTAAATCAAGTGTTTAGCTTCCTAAATGGATCAAACTTGCCTCCCCACTCCCCCACAATATCCTAGTGGGATAATGGGTAATAATCTCTTCAGAGGCATTCACTTTGACTTATTTTTGAAGAGTAGAAAAGAATTTTCCTGCACCCATAAATGGACAGATTTCCAATTCAAGGGAGCAAGGTTGGGGTTGCCTACTTTGGGTATACGGAACCCTCTCAGCCACCCATTGCAGACTTTAGGTTAGGTCGGGGATACAGCAATTCTCTTTCTGATCTCTCGGCACTGAATGCCCCTTATGTGATCTTTCAAACCAGATACAAAGTTACTATTACTGCCTGAGGTTCCAGCTCCTCCTCGAAAACATGTGGCCCTCAAGTGGCACTGCTTCGTGAATGCGTAGGGTCACAACTCTGCAAGTCAGGCCTTGTCCTCTCCAGCAGTCTGTGAAGGATTAATCAGTCCAGATAAAAGTATGGAATGGAAAGGGTTAATCAGCATCCCCTTCTTCCCCTCCTCCCCAAAGCTGGGCTGGGGGTGGGGGTGGGGGTGGGGGACACACGCGCCAGGAGCACCTCAGCAGGGAGCAACTGGAAACCACAAACACCCAAACTGGGTAGCAGCAACTTGAACTAAACCTGGAGACCTGGCTTAGGGAAAGGAGTTAGTTTAGACCGAATGGTTTAATCAAGATATCAGAAGAGACCTATTAAAGACAGAAAAGGTAGTACACCCCTGCCCTCAAATCTCAAGGATTTCTTTTATGTAGCAGTGGAAGCCTCAAAATACATTTTATGACCCTAATGCCCTTTATTCTGAAAGATCCCAAAAGGTGTCTACAAAAATGTCCTACAGGAGTGTAGAAAGAGCAGTGAGAATGTAGAAAGCTTCCCCTCCCCCGGCGTCTTTACTTGTCCAGAGATTCCAGGTAACCTTTGTTGCCGGGTCTGGGGACGCAATGCAACAACCTTGGCCCCAGTCGGTGTAATCTCCAAAACAACGGCAGTCGAGAGACTGCAGGACCAGTTCTCCAGCCCCAGCCCTCCACCCACCTACCCAGCGCTCAGCTCCAACCGTCCCGCAAGCCCCTCCGCAGCCCCTTCCCCACTCCCCACCCTAGGGGCCGCCCCTTATCTCCCCCAGAAATCCGCAAGCGCTCTTAACACCCACCAGCAAATTTCTAACAGCCCCAGCCTTCCAGGAAGGGGGAAAAAAAAAAGACCATGACATCACGGGCAGGTTTATTTGGGTTTGTTTGTTTGCCTGTTGGCTCGATTAAATACTCGTGGAAGGTGAACGTACCCCACACAGGAGAAGTTTGATGTTGACAAACTTCTGGTGGCAGCGAGACTGTGTCAGCACAACTTCCGGGATAATGAGAGCTGCTTTGCAGGGAGCACGGCAGCGGCGGCGGGAGGCGGCCGCAGGACGGAACAGCAAATGCTATTCAGCCCGAGCAGTTTCAAGCCGCCCGAGCTGGGGAATTACTGTAGTCGAGCTACGGCTCTTACCACCGGCGCTGGATCTGGGCGCGCGTTAGGGGGGGAAGCTGCAGGCACAGGGCGCCGAGAGGGGAGCTTTCAAGTTACTTTGCTCCATCCCTGCACCCGGCAGAGGCTTGCAGGCTGCGTAGTAACTGCAAACATCTTGTTCCCTGCTTCTTTGGGCGGCCTCCCTGGAACCAACCAACTTTTCTCTCCTCAAAAACTCCCTCTTTGTTTCAAATAGGACTCTCCAAAATTTATTCTTGGGAAGACTGACAGCCGGGGTCAAGAAACAGCTGTTGAAGTTAATGTTTCTTCCTCCCACTTCGTCTGATGGTTGTGCCCTGCCAAGACAAAGTGAGAGGCACTGCCTGGTGGCTCTTTAAACAGACATGCATTTAGCCAAAAAAGGGTGGGGGGAAGTTGTTGAGGGGGTATATTTTCCTGCTTAACATACAATCTGATCAGAAATGCGACAGCATGTGCCTTTCAACTTGTGCTGATTACTTGCTGAAAAGATGTTGCAGCTTGTAGTTTTGAACACTTTGAGCAGTGGGGGCAGGGATGGCTGGAGATGGGGCTGACACTTGCCATGTTTTGATAAAGGGGTAAAAATTTTAAACCTTCCTGAAACGCACCTCACACCCCCTAAGAATAGTAGAATGGCCTGCGGGAGGGAGAAAGAGTTGCATTCCTTTGCAGGGTTTAATTCACATTTCAGAATTCAAGTCATTATGCAGAACAAGGGCTTGCCTAGAGCTAGGCAAATTGTTTTTATTTGGGGACCTAAGCCAAACCTGGCTGGTGCTACTAGCTTGGTGTCTTTCTCCAGATTTGGCCTGCCTCCTCTCCCCTTCTCCAACCCAAATGCTGTGCCTTTGCCCAGAGGACTTACTCTGGGGAAAGCTACCTTCTTTCTGCTGCTTGCTTCATGAAGATTGGTTAGCACAGCCCTTTCCCTGCTTGCTCTGCTTTTTAGAATGCCCTGTGGACTGCTGAGGGGCCCCTTGGGGCTGTCCTCCTGAGACTTCAGCCCCTGACTGAGCCCTCCCCAGGTATCCAGGCTCTGCAGTGGGAGTGGGTGGATGGGAACTCTGTTCTTCCACATCAGAAAGCTTAACCACTGTTCCAGCTGACCCATCTTCCTTTGGGAATGCTCCGATCACCTGGCCTCTCTCAGACACAATCCTATGAAGACATAAAAGACCCTCCTTCCTCACCATCAGGTTATCCTGTCACCACATCGCAATGCAATGCCATCACAAAGTAATATTGCATCAGGCCCGTGGATATTTTAGGAAGCTCTCAAGCTAAGTCTAACAAGCCTTCCATGCAGGCATCAGGGCCACACTGCCAAAATCAGGGCTGTGGAGCTGTCGGACAGGTGGCAGTGATGCCCTCTCTATTCTAAGCTCCATTACCCACTTGCTCCTCCATCCTCCAAACCAATCAGATCCACTTGGTGGCTTCCTCACCCCTCTCTTTGCCTAAGTCCCAAATGCCGCCACCTTTGTTTTCCCTCATCTCTCTTTACAAAGTATTCAGGTCCACTTTCTGATGCATTTCCTGTTTTTCTGCCTATCATGGTCATTCACTGAGATCTTAATTTGTATCAGTTCTCACTATAGATCAACTGAATTACACATGGAGTGGCACTGGCTGCTACACACACAGCCTCCAACTTGGGGGTCTGCAATCCTTCCTGTGGCTTGTTTGACTTGGGTGAACTTTTCTCATTTTCTCAGACTCTGGATACCCCAGCTGGGTTGGCACAATGGCAGCAGCCAAGAGTCAGTGCACCACCCTCAGCAAGTGCCCCCTTCTCTAGTCCTGCTAATGCAATCCAGCAGCCAATTGACTTAAATTCCTTCTGCTTTATTGTTCTCTGTCCTCAGAGAGGCCAACTCAGCATAGAGCAAGGCTGTGAGGCAGACCTCCGCTGATCCTGGAGTTGTAATTCCCCACTGCTGGCTCCTGCAGTTTTATTACGGCCTCCTTTTTTCTGAGATTGACAGACGTAAACCTCCAGTGTAGAGGCCTGCAACAGCACCCTTAAAAGACTTCTTTGTGTGGAAATGTAACCTTAGGGCAAAGTCTGCCCAACTCCAGGAAAGGCACATTATCCTGCTACAGGGCAGCACTGTGCTGGGAAAATGCCAGATTTCTCCTTCTGGATGGCTACCGGCAGCCTCTCAGGGACAAATGGTGTTTTTTTTTTTTTTTCTTTAAGTTGGGGCTGGGGGGGTGGGGATTGGAAGTACTGTAAGTGGAGACCTGTAGTGGCTGTCCAGGGAACTCTACATGCAGTCAGAGGAGTCAGATGTCTTTCCTTCAGTCAATGGGTCTCTAAATACAACCACTCCTCAAGGACCCACACACTATCCAGGTCAGGATGTCCTCTGGTGGGGTGGCAGATAGCACCATTTGCTCTACCTTGCCTAAATGGAATGCCTTTGGATTGCTTAGAGAATCTGATCTATTTATGCAGGTGCTGGGTTAGACAAATTACTCCAAAAAGCAAGGGTGAAAAGATACAGAATCTTAATTTATCATGCAGGATTAAAGTCAGATTTAAATCAAGTAGAATTATTAAGGGATTTAGAGCCCCAGTCTTTTTCCAAAGAGGTAAAAGGAGTAAAGAATCCTCTTTGTTAAAGTCAGGAATGTAGCATCTTATTTTTGGAGTTTTTTTTTTTTAATCTACCTTTTAAATGTTCACTTATATTTTCAGTCAACTTGATTATCAAATGCATATGATTAGGCATTAACTATTCCATATAGACAAGTACTAAAAAGGTGAGATGAAGGTGTGTGCTTGTCATTACAGAGGGTTCCCTGTAGGAACTGGGACAGTGCCTGGATTAAGGGACAGGTAAGATATAGCTAGTTAGAGAAGATGAATTTGGAATCAGGGAGAGGTTGGAAAAATACCAGTATAGTTCATATGGAATCTAGTTGAGATGTTCAGTCCTGTAGCCCCAGGAGCTGGAGTTATTAGGATTGAGAGTTTAACACAATGGTTTTAGTCAATGTTTTTGAAAAATATATTCTCAGAGTCAAAAACATGGATAGTGAAGGAAATGGAAAAAAAGAGATGTCCTTAGATAGTGTCTGAGATTACAGAATGTGGACAGAAATAAAAATACACAATGCAGTTATTTTCCCCTTTCCATTTTCCTCCTAAATTTAGGCAGTATTTTAATTTAGAATTAAAAGCTTAACTGATCTAGCTTCTCCTCTAGTTATCCCATCCACACTCCAGTTCTGGTTTTGGGCAGAACTACAATTGTCCTTTGTAAGGAATTGCATGATCTCCTGTGCTGGGTTTCTAATGTGGGAAAATGTCTACTAGGGAGGCTAAGACCACCAAACTAGTTTCATTATGACCCAAGGTACCCTTAAATCCAGCCTTTCACTGGTGGGCAACTGGCCCAGCCCAGTCTTCCTCTATAGGGCTCATTAAAATGCTATTTACATTTTACAGTATGGTCCTAAGCCATAAGTTGGGATTTTATCTTGGCAAATAGAAAAAGAATATTCTTGTGATATCTGGGCCTGCAAAGTTTTAACTTCTACTATGGGCCTGCTGGTGATTTGCAAAACAAGGTGGTAGCATATGAAAAAGGGATCTTCCATTTTAGTTCAAAGGAGTTAGCAGGGAAGTGAAGAACAAAAGAAAAACCCATGATCACAAAATTAAACTTATTAGCCAAATAAATTTTAACTTTTGCCTTCCTCTTAAAAGTGAATTTAATGTTTTCCAAAAGTATGCAATCAACAACTCTGAAGAAAGCAAACTTTATACTTTAGTCCTGAACCTACTGCAAAGGCGGTGAGTGCATCTTCATAACTAACCTCCATCTCCTTGCCTTGGAACTCTCATTCATGTGACCAGAATTATTCTAGATCAAAAACAGTATCATTAATCCCACTCACTTTTAGGGTGAACCAAACTGTCTGGATTCTTACCTCAACATGCCAAATTAAATTAACATTTTAATGATGTGTTTCTGGCATTGTTCAGGCTTCATAAAGAGTAACTCACTTTATCTAACTCAAGGCAATAAGACTAAACAAGTGATTCAAAGATACGAATCTTTTCCAGGTTTGGAAATTACATTTCCTTGAGTTCTGAGACAACAAAGATTCTTCAGAATCTACAAGTCCAACTATATGATGCTACCACCTTTCCACAACAACCACTAGGAATTACAGTTAAATAAAAACTTAAAAAAAAAAAAAAGAATTACAGCTAGAACCAGTTATGAGAATAATGTTTTGCAACATCCTCATGAAGGCCAAATGAAAATCAGAGGTCATCTCTCAAATGGCATTAGGCCAGAAATCTAAGACCTCTGAAGATGCTTGACATCTTGCCATGTATCATCATAATCAAATCCTGGACAGGGTATTCTCATCTGAGTTTCACCGACTACCAGTAAGGGGCATGTGCAGAATAATAAGTGATTCAACTTCAGTCTCCAGTTAGAACCTAACATACCTAATAACATGGCATAAAATATAAGCTCTTCACCTATCAACAGCCTGGTGATATCTGCCTGGAGAGCCATCTTAATTCTGTGGTTTATAAAATTCTAGGATTATTGTGATTGCTATGTGGAACTCTCAGTTAAAAACAATGAGCCCTTTCTCAGCTGCAGAATGGTGAACAAGGTCAATTACAGAGGGTTTTTTAAAAGCAAAATTTAGAGGAAAGCAACTACTTCATGGACCTAAGAGAGCTTTTGTTGATAAACACCAATCTCAGACCCTGGCAGTTACATAGTACATTTAGGTTCTCAAGGAGCTTATCCCCCAAAAGATCACAGTAATATAATATTTTCTTTT
The DNA here is from genome assembly GCF_016509475.1 of Prionailurus bengalensis. Lineage (NCBI taxonomy): Eukaryota > Metazoa > Chordata > Mammalia > Carnivora > Felidae > Prionailurus > Prionailurus bengalensis. The sequence continues at coordinate 146,122,848 of NC_057343.1, read as the reverse complement.
TTTTTTTTCTAACCAACAGGTGAAACCAGAAGGTGTCTTCCCATCTCTATTTACAGAAGTCATGTGCCAGTCTGCAGAGAAATGCCTGTATACGCAGAGAGACTTTAAATTTATAAGTATATCAAGAGGCCTCCAATGTCATGCATCTAATTACAATATAATCTAAATATAAATATATTTTTAAATATAAAAAATATGATAATGAAAATTAATAAATGCCATCATTTTTTAGCACTGCACTGGCAGTTGACTTTCTTTTCAGGGCCATTTTTACAAAGAAACAAAGTTATTATCTCTGCTCAGGATTTATTGCAGATGTGGCGATTATAGAGAACCATAAGATCTTGCTTAAGATGTGAATACCAGGTGGATGGCTGAGCCCACTCACTAATCAAGTGATTTGTTCTCAGACAATAATGTTTGGGATTCTGATGCTTGCCTCAGCAAAACTGCAGATTGTTTTTTTTTCATAGACCTTTGAGGTTGTCCATAAGTCATTGCTATGTTCAATGCCAACTCCTCACATTCTCAGAGATAAAGAGGGCAAAGAAGAAGAGAATGTGTAGCTCATTATACACAAGTTATTTTCCTATTGTTTAGGATGTTGAGTACTTTTTAGAAATTTTTCAAGGCAGTGACTCCCAGACATTTTCCATTAGAAGGGGCTATTTTTGCATTTCACATACTAGTTTGTTTTCACTGTGCAACAAGGGAAGCGACCTATATAATTTGTCTTCTATTTTATAATGATCACAGTAGTGAACTAAAACCTTTTTTTTCTATATCCAATTCTTCTATGATACTATTTTGCAAGGTAATACATATAATAAACTTTTCCTAAAAGATCAAATTATTTTTAAAATTTTTTTAAAGTTTATTTATATATTTATTTACTTACTTATTTATTTTTGAGAGAGAGAAGAGACAGGGAGAGAGTGAGGGAGACAATCCAAAGCAGTCCCCACCCTGTCATCAGAGTGCCTGATGCCGGGGTCTATCTCACAAACCATGAGATCATGACCTGAGTTGAAATCAAGAGTCAGACACTTAACTGACAGAGACACCCAGGCGCCCCACACAAAGGATTTTTTTTTAAATATATGGTTTTTTAAAGTTTTTAACTCTCACTCTAATAAGGTCATACTTTCCCTGTATTTTGAAGAGCTGTAAAGAACACGTTGGTACAATTAAGTGGTAAATACTACAGCACACTACATTATCGCTATATGTTATATAGCACATATAAAGCACTTTTATCCTATATATTGAATATGCCATACAAAGTGAGTCTGTAAGTGAAGTGTCTCAACAGCATATTTTTCAAAGTGAATTTTGTTGCAACTAAATTGAGAATCCAAAGAACTGCTGATTGTCTACTGCTTAAGCAGAAGAGAGGCAGAAGAGAAAGTATTACTCTGTTTATGTGCTTCAACTCTGCCCTAAATGGATTATTTCCAGGAGTGAAAAGGAAGACCAAGTCTACAGAAATCTTGCCAACTTCTGATCCAGGAAGACTATAGAGATTTCATGGATCTTGTTGTTGTTTACAAGGAGGTTTTACCTTTCTCCAAATTCCATTCACACAGTTGGTTTTCTCTTTTCTCCTGGGGTAAACTTCCCAGTAAATATACACATTGATCAGTGTCATTCCAAACATCTCTTCCTTCCACACGTAGCAGGTGACAATTAGACTATAACCTGCAATGAGAAAGGAATGGATTATAAAAATTAAGACAGCAGGCTCTAGAGTCACAAGTGCTAGGCTCAAATCCTGATTCTGTCCTTAGCAGCAGCGTAACCTTGAGTCAGCCTCAGGTTTCTCATTCATAAATAGGGCAGAAGAGTGAAAAAATAAATACCCCCCCCCCCCCCCCCGTTTACCACCTCATTTCAGTATCCCCATCAAAAGCCCCCTGAAGCCTTCACAAGATCTGAATGGAGCTCTAACTGGTCTTTAACAAATCTATGAATTTCTCTTCCCATGGAGAATGAAGAAACTGCATTCTTCTCTGAAGATGAATATCTATGCTCAGTTCTGACACTCACCCAATGCTTGGGCGCCCAGAATTCTAGGCGCAGCAAAGGCTCTGAAAACTCAACTAATCACTGTCTCCACCTTGGCAAGGTGTACCATCTTGCTGAGACCTTGGGTCCTGGTGATCAGGTGCTGTTGCCTACTTCGTTCAGTCAGGAGCCTCTTACCAAAAAGCTGTTAGCTTTTGAGGACAGGCTCTGGTAGTCTTACAGATCTTTGTATTCCTCTGAGCGGTTAAGTGCAACGCAGTATCATGAAAATAACAGATTCTCAGTAAATGTTTGTGGCTTGACTATTGTGAGAATGAGTTCTGGGGTGTTTATAACAAAACAGGTTTATATTGAAGAATCCCATTATGCCCCTTCAAAATGGGTCCGTAAAAGCTCTTTCTAAGACTATACTCTTTGGACATTAATGTAGTGGCAGCCCATCTTTCTTTTCTTTTTCGTTTTTTTTTTTTTTAACCTCTGGACATTTCTAAGCTGTATTAGTTAAAAATATTTTTAATTGGCTTTTATCAGATTTAAAAGTGTAATAAATTACTCATTAAAAATAAGGCCACCAAGATGAGCTTTCCTCCCTGCCCCACACCTCTTGGAAATGACTGCTAATACAGTATACTTTTCTAAGTTGTTTTATTTATTTATATTTTTGATGCATATGCTAACCTTTACTATTACTATTTCATGGAAACATTGTTATGCTATTCGTATCCTTGGAACTTGCTCTTTTCATTTAACCATGCATTGTGAAACATTTTTCCATGTCAACACACAACTCATTCCTTTTTAGTGCTGCATAGTAATTTCTTGTTATCCAGCTACTCATTATCATTATCTGAATCACTAGTTGCTAAGTTGTGTAGGAAAGCAAAAATTGGTCATAACAGAAAATATCCATTAATAAACTGACCACTTACTAAATTAGTCTCTACTTAAATAGTACTCCTGACTTAATACTAGCATCTATCCCCACCCAGTCAATTTTACTGATGGTAGATATTATAAACATCTAACAATACAATGTAAATAAAATGCATTTCAGTGGCCATGTAAGATTGCTAATCTTGCAAAAGATGCAGAATTTTATGAAGTCATTGAAAGTGATTTTGGAGAACTGTTCCATAAGCAAATGAGTATCTGGCAGTGTTAGACCAGTTAACAATTAAAGATGAGAAAAACAACAAGGATGATAAGAGGATAAATTCTTCAAAAGGAGAATTATTTGAATATCAAAGGATTAAGAGAAGCTCTCAGGAAAACTGATGAAGACTTCACATCTTTTTTCAAAATGACCTTTGTATGATTCTGCTCTAAAAGTCAGCATGAAGTGAAGAGTGTCAAAATTTGCTATCATACAATTTTGCTGGAAAAATTATCCCCCTAACCAAATCAATACTTGATTCATTTTTTTTGTTTATTCTAAAAATTAGAGCATTGTTGCAATTAGAGTTGTTATCTGTATGTCTTCAAAGATAAATCACATTTAAAGATAAGATAATCTTTACTTTTACTTTTTTAAAACAAGTCTTAATCAAACCTTTTTTTTTTAATCTTTATTTTACAATGCTAGACCCTATTTATTACTTTTGCAGCTTTCAACAGTCATATTATGGCAAACAGAAGCAACAGACGCTGAAAATAAGGCTTGTAATAAACTAATCAGATTCCCTAGTTCTCTCTCCATGAGGCATTTAGAAGCAGGACTGGCCACTTTGCAAAGAGTAAAGCCTCAGGGTGGTTGTATAATTAAGGGGAGGGAAGAGGCCTTAAGAAAGGAGACAGGCAGTGGACTTCCTCTGGCACTAATCGGGCACATAGATGTTCAGGCCTAATAAAATTTGAAAAAAGGAGAAACGATGTAACCTTATTTGTGTCCAAGCTGTTAAAGCAAATTATACCAGTTAAACGTGGGTATATCAGGAATTATTTTTACCAGTTACCTACTGACTGTTATTTGGGTTGTTTCCAGTTTTTTGCTGCTATAAGCCATGTAGCAATGCACAACAGTGTACAAATATATATTTTGGTGCACTTGTACAAGCAACTCTGTAAAAAAAATCCCTAGAAGTGAAACTCCTGAGGTTGGAAAAAGGTATATTAAAAATGTTAACAAGCAGTAAGTAAAACCCTCCTATCATGCCACCTACAGTATCTGAGAATGTCTATTTTCCCACACCCTTCACAATGAGACTACTACCTTCCCAATCTGCTGTATACATTGTTGTTTTCATTTTCAATAACATAAATTCTTGATACACAAGATAAATATTGTTCACTGCCTGTTTAGAATCTTTAGGAAGAGCCACATTACAGACTCTGGAAAATCTGCATGATAGATACAGGGGGAGATCATCTCATCCCCTGGAATGGGTAAGGGTAAGAATGCAACTTAGCTCAACATGCATTCTTCTGCTTAAAAATCCCTCTTTGAAACAACTATAGTCATTGCTTACACAAGCTTAAGTGTTTATAGTTGGTAGTGGAAGATGGAGATAATTGTTTTTGCAAATTCCTAATTTCAGGACTGTGAGATCTTTTACAGATTTCAAAATATGAGAATTAGTAAGGTCAGTAGATCCTGAAAATGAATGCCTGGTGTCATATAACACCACACTCTTTCCATCAGGATTCTGGTCACAGAAAATGTCAGCATTCTAACTGAAAAATTCTTACATATATTAAGGACCTAAAAAAGAAACAAAAAAATATCCACTAGAGTATGCATTTGCCGCAACCCATCAAACTGTAGATTAAGATGTGTGTATTTCACTGTGTGTAAATTTTACATAAAAAAGAAACCATAGAGTCCTCAAAAAATTATATATAGAATTACCATATGATCTAGCAATTCCACTTCTGGGAATATACCCAAAAGAAGTGAAAGCAGGGACTTGAAAAGACATGTGTACACCCATGTTCATAAGAGCATTATTCACAATAGGTAAAAGGTGGAAGCAACTCAAGTGGCCATCAGTGGATGAAATGGATAAACAACATATACTATGCACATACAAGGAAATACTATTTGGCCTGAAAAAGGAAGGCAATTTCGACATATGCTACAACGTGGATGAACCTTGAAGACATCATGCTAAATGAAATTAGCCAGTCACAAAAGAATAAGTATTGTATGATCTCATTTATATGGGTACCTTGAGTAGTCAGATTCACAGGGACAGAAAGGAGAATGGTGGTTGCCAGGGGCTGAGGTGAGAGGGGAGTGGGGGGTTCTTGTTTAATAGATACAGAGTTTCAGTGAAGGAAAATGGCAAGTTCTGGAGATGGACAGTGGTGATGGTTGTACAACAATGTGAATGTACTTAATGCCACAGAACCGCATATTTACAAATGATTTGAATGTAATTTTTTTATGTTACACATATTGTACCACACTAAAAACATTTTTAAACCCATAAGCAAATATTGAACTCTAATGATATGCATGCTGAAGTGTTTGGGGGGGGTCGGATGCACTGATGTCTGCAACTTCTTTTGAAATGTATCAAAAAATGAATGTGAAGTGATAGGTTGATAGAGGAATAAATGTGTATGTGTTAAAGTAAATATAGCAAATGTAAATCATATAATCTGGATGGTAAATGTACGGGTATTCATTGTGTCATTCTTTCAACTTTTCTGTATGTTTTCTTGGGCACCTGGCTGGCTTGGTCAGTACAGCATGTGACTCTTGATCTCCCCATGTTGGGTGCAGAGATTACTTAAAAGTAAAATCTTTAAAAAAGAAAAGAAAAGACAAGAAAAGTTTCCTTAATAAAATGTTGGAGGGAAATGACCCAGGCTAAAAACATTACTAGCAAATGAGAGACTCTTTTTACCACAAATTCATCTTTTAGCTTTTGTTAATTATGGGGAATAATTGTGCTGTGAAGAGATTTTAAAGCAGAGTTAAGGAAATAGGACTGATTTTTTGTTTGTTTTTAATAATGACCAGATAAGAACATTGATTTCACAAGTATCAAATAGGTATTCATTTACAAGTGACTCCATGATATTAAAAATGAACTCAGTATCACCAAAGTTGATAAGTATCTCTCTCTATATATATCAAAGGCCAGTGTCATGGTTCAGCCTTTTCTTCCATTGGTAGGATTGGAGCATGTGTAGAGGGGAAGAGTCCCAGCCTACTCAATCCAACGAAAAAACGACACAAATAGACTGGCTATGATGACATATAACTTTAGAGCACTTGAGAGACTGGAGGTCCTCCTAATAAATATCACCTCATTGCAGAAGTAGACTATAAATAGCAGCTCTTCATGTCCTCATAGAAACATTTCAGAGAGCTTCACATTTTTTCCTTCAGTTCATTAAAAGGTAAACAGAGAGAGATGGCCTTTATTTCTGGGATCTCTACATTGTAGGCATGCTTAGGCAGTTTTTTATAATTGTCAAAGCATATGATCATCCTATACCAATAACACTCTTATTGCACTGGAATAAACATCCAGAGTTTCAGAGATGCAAACTGACTGCACCCAGGGGCAAGGAAGTAGCCCTAGTAACACAGGCAAGTCCAAGTAGGAATTGTGGTCTCTTGGAAAAACCCTTATCCTGACAGAAAGAGGAATCCATAACACTGTCCAAGCCAAGTGACACAAGATAGCCAGATATGTCAGTTTTCTAAGAGCAGTCTGAGACCTGTATTTTTATATAAAATCTTCCATGTTTAAATATGGGCAACAAATTCAAATGTTTTTCAAAAACACTGTATGGGTTAAAGGAAATACCTTTGTTGATATTCTGGGGTCTATAGGATCCCTGTGTGTGACCTCTAATGTCTGTGTGCAGGATGCAGTGGTCCAGCTTTCTTTCATGTTAACGTCCAGTACAATTCAGATTTAGCATTGTTTCAACTCTTTGGGATTACATGCGCATCTCCACTGTTCCCAGTTTCTCCCCTGTAAATATGAAATATGTTCAGGTCTTTATCACTTTAAACAAAAAACAAATATTTGATCACTGCAATGTTTGCAATATTCATGCACTAAGTGTGTTTTAAAAGTCTGTTTTGGGTCGTGGACCTTTTGCAAAGAAAAGGTAAAACAATAAAAACATAGAATTCATGGAGCCCTCAATTTATTTACATTGTAATGATCCCAAAATATATATGTTTGGAACTAGGAACATATTTTTCCATACAATGACAGTTAATGAGTGCCACCTCTGGATCATGCACTGTGTAAAGCCCTGTTTAATTCTCTATCATTATCTTGACTGTACAGATGAGGAAAACAGGCTGGGAACAGGTGCACGACTTGCCAAGCTAGTGACTGTCAGAGATGGAAATCACACACACGTGCGGGTCAAGCTCCAAGGCCTGTTTTCGTTCATTCATCAGTACAGCGCCCGCAATGCAGTGCTGGGCCTGATGTTAAGGCTGTCAGGACAGACTATGAAATACTGTTGTATCCATAATGTACTTGTAGAACTATATTCCTAATACTCTGCTTCAAAAGACCCCACACTCAGGTACAATTATGCTTCTTTTTTACCCCTCTTGCTTTTACATGGGAAAATACGTTTAATTACCCAGGTGATACATAGATACGTTCTCAGTGTGAAATATCCTAACAACACAGTAGTCTACAGGGCAGGAAGGAAAATTCCCCTAGGCTTCCTCCCCTACTCCTAATCCCACTCCCTCTCCTATTTCTGGTTCTACCACTATCAACAGTATGGCTTGTTCCTTCCAGACTTTTCCTATGCATTTACATACATATATGTACATACATAAATATGCATGGAGCTATGTTTCTATGGTAAATACATTCAAAATTCCACCTTGGGATGTCAGAACACTTTTCTGTTGCGGCCCTGGCAACTTCCCCAGCTCCAAGCCAATTTGGGAGGGTGGGGATGAAGGCAGCTTTATTAGTTATCTGTTGCTACATGACAAACTACCCCACAATTTATCAGTGTAGAACAATGAACATTTATTAGCTCACATGGTTTCTCAGTGTCAGGAATCTGGGAGCACCTTAGGAGGATGGCTTGAGGTCAGGATGAAGTGGCATTCAAGACATCAGCTGGGACTGGAGTCATCATTTTGAGGATTCACTGGGGCTGGAAGATTCACTCCCAGTTTGGTTCACTAGGTCATTACTTGCTGGAAGGCCTTAGTTCTTCACTGGCTGTTGGCAGGAAACCACATTTCCTTGCCATGAGATCTTCCCCATAGGGCTGTTGGAGTGTTCTTATGGCATAGCAGCTAGTTTCCCCCAGAGCGGGCAGTCCACGATTCACAAGACAGGACAGGGAGGAAGCTGCAACCTCTTTTAGGACCTAGTCTTGGAAGTCCCAGACCATCTCTTCCACCAAATTCTATTTAATAGGAGCAAGTCACTACATCCGGCCCACATCCCAAGGGTGGGGGCAGTTAGGCTTCACCTTTTGAAGAGAGGAGTGTCACAGGATTTGTGGACATATTTTAACACCACTACTAGAGCCATTTTGTGTGGGAAGAAAAATGAGCATGGCAGAGTCTAAGATCAGAGCAAAATAGTCTCAGTAACAGGGCAGAGGGGAGAGGTGCAAAGATAATGAGTTAACAGGATAGTGAGAGGTAGAAGAGCTGGGTTGGCAATCCTGGCTGCACATTAGAATCACCTGGGGAAATTTAAAAAGTACTCCTGCCCCCAGGCCCCACTACAGATCAATTAAATCAGTATTTCTGGGATTGAGGCCCAGGTATCAATATTGCTTAACAGCTCTCCAAATGATTCTAATGTGCAGCCTGAGTTGTGAACCATATAAGAGCAGAGGTGCTGGAGTCCAGCCGTGCCTGGGCTCAAGTCCCAACTATGTCAATTAAGTAGCTGTGTGATCTTAGGCAACTTAATTAGCTTTTCTGTGCTTCATCTGTAAAATGGGGGTATTAATAGTACTTCCTTATAGGGTTGTTGGGAGAGTCACCTGAGTTAATAGCCCATGTAAACTGCTTTGAACAGTTCTCTGCACAGTAAGTGCTGCGTAAATGTTACTGTTGTGATGATGAGCGGCACTGCTGGACTTTTCCTCCCTCCTGCTGCCCCTTTCCAAGTGCCTAAGCCAGGATAGGAGTGTGGCTTCCTGTGCTCCACCTCCCTCCCTTTTCCCTTGAGAAGGGTACTCTTCAACACTCTTCTCAGTCTCCGCAAGCCTTGCCAGCCTTAAGGCAGATAAACTGAGAAGCTGAGCTGTTGCCACTGACACAATGGGTATAGCTGCAGAAGGATCTTCTGCATCTTTAGAGGTGGTGAGACAGAATAGCACCTGGGGGTAGTGACAGGAAGGGAAATCCCCCTTCAGCCTCAGAGAGAATTGAGGACAACCTCGTGTATATCAAAGGAGCAGAATCTGCACATACACGTTGCAATTCCTTCAAGAAGCCTTTCCTTATCTATTTCTCCGAACTCCTATACTATGAACATGGTCCCTAAATTACCTGCTGCCTTGTATATTTATTTATTTACCCTCTATGTTTCCTCTCCTTCAGATAGTAAGTTGTTTTTTTTTTTTTTTTTTTAATTTATTTTTGGGACAGAGAGAGACAGAGCATGAACGGGGAAGGGGCAGAGAGAGAGGGAGACACAGAATCGGAAACAGGCTCCAGGCTCCGAGCCATCAGCCCAGAGCCCGACGCGGGGCTCGAACTCACGGACCGCGAGATCGTGACCTGGCTGAAGTCGGACGCTTAACCGACTGCGCCACCCAGGCGCCCCAAGATAGTAAGTTCTTTTAGAGGCAAGGACTGTATCTTCTGGGAGAAGTATCAGTAAAAGCAAGGAGAGGAAAATGAAGGAATAAGGGATATCTTGTTTGGATTATAGATACCACTTTAATCCTTAAAAATGTATATATGTGTAGTAGAAAATGACTCTGCTTCTTTAACTGCCTCCCCCTCTCCCCCAGATTACTTTATCCCTAAAACACCCCTAACCCTAACCACCATTTTCATGAAAGAAGAGCATGAGTGTTACTTCTGCTTTTACAGCAGAGGTTAATAAACTGCCACTATTACAGGGTATTCCAGTTGATATTGGTGAGGCAGATACAGAAATAAGTTAATGAGTTAGTTCCTATAAAGAAATGTGTTTCCTGCCACCCCCCAGACTTTTAAATACGGAGAACAAACTGGTGGTTGCCAGAGGGGAGATGGGTGAGGGGATGGGTGAAATAAAGATTAAGAGTACACTTATCTTGATAAGCACTGAGAAATGTATAAAATTGTTGAATCATGATGTTATACACTTGGAACTAATATAACACTATGTGTTAATTATACTTGAATAAAAAAGAAAACCTCAGTAAAAAAAACAAAACAAAACAAAAAAGAAATGTGTCTCCCAAGCATAAATGCCCAACTCTGTAGCTTCAGCTTTTTTAAGCTTACTAGGATAGATGGGGTGGGGAGGGGGCATGCAATAAATAAAATAATTAAACTATAAAACAATTGCTGACAAAATTTCTACAAAGTTTTCTCCCTGTTTTCCAACATTAAAGTAATAATGATGTGGGGCACATAGGTGGCTCAGTCACGTAAGAAGCTGACTCTTGATTTCAGCTCAGGTTATGATCTCAGGGTTCGTGAGATCAAGCCCCATGCTGACAGCTCAGAGCCTGCTTGGTATTCTCTCTCTCTCTCTCTCTCTCTCTCTCTCTGTCTCTGCTTCTTCCCCACTAGAGACGAGACAGAGACACAGAGAGAGAACCACGCAAACTTCAAAAAAGTCACAATGATCTGAACAGACTCTATCTTTTTTCTTTTTACCCATATTTTTTGCAAGTTTATAATTTGCATCCCAAAAGTTAAAGATCTTTTTAATAAAATGTATTAAGCAAAAACATATTTGGGGCTCAGCTGGTTAAGCATCCGACTTTGGCTTGGGTCATGATGTCACGGTTTGTGAGTTCAAGCCCTGTGTCAGGCTCTGTGCTGACAGCTCAGAGCCTGGAGCCTGCTTCGGATCCTGGGTCTCCCTCTCTCTCTGCCCCTCCGCCGCTCATGCTCTGTCTCTCTCTGTCAAAAATAATAAACATTAAAAAGTTTTTTTTAAAGCATATTAAAAGCTCCTGCTGTTTATTAAGTTAGATAACATGGTTTTAACAGTTAAAATTATGACAATAAAGGGCCTAATTTCAATAGCACTTGAGCTTAGTTTTAAAATACAGAAATGAACATCATGGCTAAAAATTCCATGTAGGTGGGGCCTGATCTCATGTACATCAGTGGTGTCAAAACATGAAGCTATCTTGTTAGCAAGTATGTAGATGCCAGAAAGGGGTCATTCTAGATTCTGATTTCTCCTGGCTGAGTTCATTCATTTCTGCCAAAGAAGGGAATCCTGAATTTTAAGTCTTATAAGCTAGAAATAAAATTATCCTTAAACCTAAAAATTATTGTAGAGAAATATGGCCTTGGTGGTTGAGGTTACTATAACTGTTACATACATAAATAGCTTATTTTATTGGTCTGATTAAATGATTCCCATGCGTCCTTCTGAAACTTTCTGCAGTCATTCCTCATTGACTGCCATCTCAGCCAGAAGAAAAGAAAAAGTGAAAAACTCAAGGCTTCTTCATCAAAGAGCTCAGCCAGTAAGCCAATAGAGTTCAGTAGGCAACACTGACCTTCCCAGGAAAGCTACCAGCATGAAAACTGAAGAAACATGGCACAGAAACACAGCAGTAAAATTCAAGAGACTAAAATAAACTCAGTGAGCCTGCCTGGTCGCTAAACACTGAATACATTTAAGTGCTATTTTGACAAGAGAGCATGGCGGCTTTTTAAGAATTTCATTTTTAAAACTCTAATACGATTTTGTTCTTCTAACAGCATCATCCTGTGTCTGTGTTTGTTCCCAGTGAGGTCATTATTAACTGAATTGAATTATTGTTCTGTTCAAATGACCTGTGCATTCAACGTGTGCCGAGCTCTAGCAAGAAATGTTTTATGTATTATTGGGAGATGGCCATCTGGGGCACAAGCCGGGCCTCCTAACATGCAGAAATGTGGGGAGACAGTTTATGTTCAGTCTTATCTATGATCAGAATTCCATTTATAAGCTTTTTTCATCCACTTGTCAACACTGTTCACTATAGCAACACTGAAAATGGCCAGAAATGAACAGATTTATCAGAACAATGTGAGGTCAGACTGTATGTTTCAATTACTGTATATTGGATTTTTATCATACATTTTAAATTTTGTCCATAAAAATAGTAACAATGTAATAAAAAGTAAAAAGGGAAATAGTTTTCTTTGATCAACTTCCAGTCAGTGTAAGTTACAAAGTGAATAAGATAGATTTCATGACTTTTATTAGATAATGGGTCTCACATTATATATGTATATTTTAAATATAACATTGGTTGTCCATGCCAAGAAACATGGATTAATTTTTTCAAGTCTGAAAAATACTACTCTTCCCTCTCCTGCATATTTAATGAAACAGCATGGCAGTATGTAAAATTAAATTTTAAACTTGAAGATTATATTTAAGCCACATCCTCCCAACCTTTTCATATATTTTTCAAGTGAACTTTTGATAATGCTAGAGGCATGCTGGACCAAATGAGTGATTTTACATTATCTTACATAAGGTCTCTGCAAGATATGATTTTATACTATCTTGCATAAAGTATATATCTTACATAAATATACCCAGATATTCTGTATTACAAAATGAAAAGATTTTTAGGTATCTTTTTCTAGCTTTTTGTTGTTGTTATCGCACTGATACATCAATTAACAATAGGAATCAATCTCTTTTATATAACGAAGTATAAAATCTTAAAAGGAAAAGACTTTTACACGTCCTTCCTTCTTCCCTTCCTCCCTCCCTCCATACTCCTTTTTGCTTTCCTTCCTTTCCTCCTTCCTCTCTTTCTTTTTTAAAATAAAAATCTTCTAAATTGTGTAAAGTAGTATTCACTTGGCACATATAACTGTATAGTTTAAATATATTAGGATTTTAATTTTACTTCTAAGTGGGAGATGTTTGTTAGAAAATGACTAGTATCAGCAAACAGGTAGAGAGATAAGCTTTGTTCACAAATGTATCCCTAGAGTCATATTACACTCATTCACCTTGAAAATATTATAATGAAAATGATAATGATGATGATGATGATATAGCAATGATAACTAGCATCCAATGAACACTTTGTGCCTGCAACTAGGCTAAGTGTTTCACAGGCATTGTCTTATTTGTTCTTCATAAAAACCCTTTGAAAGCCAATAATGTCATCTTTAGATGAGGAAACTAAGGTTTCAGAATCTAAGAAACTTGCCCATGGTCAATTCCTAGAACCCCACTCTAGATCGGTGTGACTCACCGCCCCCCACCACAACGCCAGTTTTTTGGAGAGACGGGGGAAAGGGAAGAACATGTGGAGGCTATCCCCATTCTCCACCAGTCAGAGAGTAGAGGTCAAGCCAAGTAGAGGCCAGAGACTTTGCTGTGGCTGTGAGCAGTCTCAGCCTTCTGCGCTTAGAAGTGCCCACCCTGGTCTTGCTTTTTCTAGGACCTGAAGCCTTTGGCTCTGACCCAGATCACTTTAGCAAGTCCTTGACCTGTATCTTCCCCATACCCACCTCTCTGGTGCACTTTCAATGTTCTGTTGCAAATGTGTTTATTTAATATTTGCTTGATGTTGCATGCCATGATTCTTCATTCCTCCTGTTCTGGAACACACATCTCCTACAATGGACAAAATGGAGTGTCTGCCTCCTCCTAAATTCCCCAGCTTTTTTATTATTGTTCAGAGGAAGGTTCTGATGGGACTAGAGGTTGTGCCTCACCTGGAGAGGTTGGCTGGCCACCCACAAGTGGTCAGGAACAAGGGGCCCTGCGCAATACGAATAGCAGTGTCACTAGCCGACCTCCTGGGATTTGGACTGGAAAACTGGCAGAGTACGGCTCAAGAGGAGTAAATGGAGAATGAAACAGACACTCTGAGAAGCAGCAATGACACGCAGGGAAGGCTAGAAGAAAGAGACCTAGAGAGTAGCTGGCCCTAAACCTGTCTCAGCTTTTTGGTGGCATTCCTCTTTCAGTCTCTGCATATGTGTCAGTGGACTTTCTCTTAAGGAGACCTTGGTGAGGCTCTGCTCCTTGTAGCTGCAAGAGCCTGGCAGTCTGTGTGAGCATCCTATCACTAACACCCTTCTGTGCCTCTTCCACCTCTGTCCTTCAGAGTTTAATTAAGAGGGATAATAGTCAGGATTCTCCCCTTTGCAAGTGACAGAAAACCAATTAAAATCACTCTCAGAAAGAAACAGACAATAAACCAGGGTGACAGTAAGGAGAGGAGAGTTAGAGAGACACTGATGAAGAAATTGTTGCAGAACCCAAATAGCTCTGAGCCCTTAGTGACTGACTAGGTGCAGAGATTTATTGCTGACACGGTTCACTTCTCTTCTTTCTTTTTGACTTTTGTCTTTTTCATTCTCTTGAATATTCTCCATGGTGGGCCATATGGCTAACACATTTGAACATATTTGCAGAGTTCTGCGCAGAAATCGAGTTAGAACTTTCCTGACTAGTAAAATGTACAAATTCCTGAGGAAGAACTCTGATTGGCTAGACTTTGGTCATGTCCCACAGGAATATTTACTAAGGGAAGAAGGTTATGCACCCACATTTATGGCCCAAGAGCCTAATGCTCTGATTCTAAGCCCACCAGAAATGAGTGACTGGAGTGGAGGAAGAATGGATCTGCAAGGGAGCAGGAATGCTGCTTGTGCGGACAAAACAAACAGGATGTATGAAAAGAAAAGAGGGGTAGCTATACAACTTTACCATTTACAAAGAAGGAGGAGAGCACACTGCTCTCTTTGTCTAATTTCCCAAGGTCTTCGTGCAGACCTATTCCACACTCCCTGCCCCATCTCAGATCGCTGGCTCATCTTCATTACTTGAAGGCATTCACTCATGTCCACCTTGCAGTCATCCTCACCACTGGGCCCAGCAACTTGAATGAATTTGAGGACCTCAGAAGAGAACAGTGAAAAGTCTCTTTCCTTTAGGCTCTTAGTGTGTGATCCCTGGACTAGCAGTAGTACCTGGGAATTTGTTAGAAATGCAGATTTTCAGACTTCACCCCAGGCATGCCAAATCAGAAACTCTGGGGATGGGGTCCAGGAATCTGTGTTTTAATAAGCCCTTAAGTGATCCTGAAACAGGCTGAAGTTTGAGGATTTCTGCCTAAAGCTATCCTTTCAACAGCCCCTTGTTCAGACGGTTTATCCAAAGCATTCCTGAGTGAAGACTGTTGGGTCCAAAAATGTTGGCCTATCATCCATCACCACATGTATTTCAGCAGATCTCTGTGTGTCCACTGTGTGGTGCCACTAGGCACTAAGCTACTACTATTCATCCATTCATTGCCACCTGGGTCATCCACATAGATCCCAAAGAGAATTTGAAGGATACAGGGAGGGCATATAATAACATTCTATAGGGTTCTCTCATATGGCTCATTCATGGAAAGGTACACTTGCAATGAGGATGTGCACTTTCCTGTGTGGATACAAACACATACATCTAAAGTATACTTGGGGGCACTACTTTGTGTCAGCTACACAGGCTCATTATGGGCCCCGAGACTTTAAGGGTGGTTTCTTGGAGAAACGTCATCATCATCATCTCATGCATCTAATAGGATTTGCTTAAGAAACCTCACAGGCTTAAAGAAGAAAACTGAACACCAACAGTCTTCCTGCCCTATTTTCCTTTTCATATTATTAGAAACCTGAGAGAATGTTTTTTCTGCACTGTGAACATCATTATAGTATCTTGTAAGTGCTATGCATACAATGAGTGTGAAGGAGATAAACTCTGGTGGTCCCCACTGCTCTTGCTTCAAACCAATTCTGCTGGTTTCTGGCCTCTTCATTTGGAAATAGCTATTTGCACATTTTAAAGTTCCTAACATTAAAATGTCCCTACTTACTACTTAACTAGAAAATATTGCTAAGATTCAAAACAGTTTTATATTTAGAACATGATGTTATCAATATGTACAATATAGACCCATGTTTTGAGCAAGTAAAATTATTCAAAAACCCGACGATCGTAAGTACAAGAAACAAATGAGTTTTAATTTTTGTACTTAGGGTGCAAGAATTCTTGTACAAACATCTAATCCACAATTTCACCTTTAAGCCGAAACTGCTTCTGCCAGGAAGGAGTTCTCATCCCAGAGTAAAAGGATTTGCAAGCAAGGATTCATAACCGAAGTGCCATTTCAGCCTTATTGGTGGGATTGCAAAGTGATAATTTAATTTAATTACATGATAATTTAATATCCCCCGTGTTTCCCTGTGAGTACTTTGAGGACAGTGTTTGGAGTGGCAGCTAGGTCTCTGACAGCATAGTTACACGAGTCGAAGGTGAGATTGTACCCACAATTCCTAGCTAGGTTTTTTTTTTTTAATCTCAATCTCTGAAAACATCTAGCTCATGTTAACTAATTTTTTTAACATAAAATAACAACATTATTTTTCAAGGTCATTCATTTTCATTCTTATAAACAGAGTTAGACTTCCAGAAAATAGTTGAGAATTTATTTGCCTGACGACCACTGACTCAACCTTTCTTCTCTAAAAGAGAAAAAAAAAAAAAAAAAAAAAAACAACCCAGCACCTCCTCATTCCTTAGTTATATCACCAGTTTCCAAACTGCCTAGAAATCTGTTGTCTTGGCTTCTTCAGTTAATTCAGGGAGTAAAAGACAGATAGGATTTATGCCAGATTTCATTTTGTAGTGAATTATTTAAAATTGTTTAAAAGGATAAATATGCTGGAAATTAAATGTGACAGACTGTTAAAAATCGCCCAAGGCAATTTTTAGAAATCTTCAGATTTCTACTCTACTACCTTGGGTAAGGAAAAATGGTGATGCTGATTACAAAGAGAGGAAAGTCAGAAGAAAAATTTAACTTGTTAAGAAGAGACTGAGTTTAACTCCCACGTGGTGAATTTGTGGTATAATTCAGGGTAGTGGGCTCTATGATGTGACACCTAAATTCCACCTTCAGGACCTAGGCACTTATTCTCCCAGCTATTAGGATGTTACCTGTTGATGACTCAGAGCTGAGCCCCTCTCTAGAAATGGCCCTCAGCCAAAAAGAACGGTCTTGCCCAATGTTATGTTTCTTTCTGCAGAGGTAGCCCACATCCCATGACTGGTCGATGACAGGCAGCAAGTCCAGGCTCCCTTGCCTCAATCTGGGGATCTCTCTCAGGGGCAGTCCACATTCAGACTTCAGGGATTGGCCGCAGGCTTGTCGCAACAGAATCACAGTTCAACTTTGCCTTCTGCTCCACCCTGCTTCCCTCACCCACTTACAAGTGTTGTTTTCCAAAGCACATCCTGATAAAGATTCTCGCACACTTATTTTCATTTGTATCTCCTGAGGAATCAAATCTATGATACCCAAGAACTAAACAAAGATGTTAATATAGGAGGAGGGGGCAAGTATAAGGAGTTACTCCTTCAATTTTAATAAAGTAAAGTTCTTTTAAGTTATAAGCTTTCAATTTGTAGCATCCCTTAGGACTGATTTGATGTATTAATGTGAATAACACCAGTGTAAATCAGTCAAGTGTTTACTAACCACCCATAAGATAAGTAGTTTCTGACTGGCAATCTCCATTAACACTGTAATATAGCAGTGTAATTTGCCTATAATACAATATAATATAATTGGTACTATTCAGATGATTTTTCAGTTTTGATTATAAGCTCATTTTATTTTTTATTTTATTATTATTTTTTAATATAATTTATTATCAAGTTGGCTAACAGTATATACAGTGTGCTCTTGGTTTTGGGGGTACATTCCCATGATTCATCGCTTACATACAACATCCAGTGCTCATCCCAACAAGTGCCCTCCTCAATGCCCACCACCACCCATTTTCCCTTCTCTCTGACCCCCACCCCTATCAACCCTCAGTTTGTTCTCTATATTTAAGAGTCTCTTATGGTTTGTCTCCCTCCCACTCTGTTTATTTTTTCCCCTTACCCTTCCCCCATGGTCTTCTGCTAAGTTTCTCAAGTTCCACATATGAGTGAAAACATATGACATCTGTCTTTCTCTGACTGACTTATTTCACTTAGCAAAATACCCTCCAGTTCCATCCACATTGCTACAAATGGCAGGATTTCATTCTTTCTCATTGCCAAGTAGTATTCCATTGTATATATAAACCACATCTTCTTTATCTATTCGTCAGTTAATGGACATTTGGACTCTTTCCATAATTTGGCTATTGTTTGTTGAAAGCAAGTAAGCTCATTAAAAAAAACTGCATAGATTATAAGACCTTGTGATTCAAAGAGCATAAATGTAAATTGCTGACCCAGTGTGGACCTCATCTGATAGTTCCCCATAAGCAATCAAAGCTATGCACAATTAGCCCCTCATGAAATCTATTAAAAATATATATATTTTTTGTTTTTTAACAATATAATGGGACAAAGTCCAAGGTCAAAGTCCTCCATGTAATGATTACATCCAGTGTGATGAAGACATATAGTTCAGTTTTATAGATAATACTGTGAGAACCAAGTTGGATTCATTGAAAGGCAAGTATCTGAATACAGTACCCCTCATCCCCATGCTTCTTCCTCATTAACACTCATTCCAGGGCAACAAGAGCTGCCCTACTGTTCTACTGTTACCTATGCCAGTGAGAACCCAATGCAGGTGGCCCAGCAGGTCTAGGGGAGACCACAACATTGACGCCCACAGCATACAATGTACAGAATGGCTTCTGTGATTCATTTCATTTTTGTAAGCCCAGATGTTCAGGATTTGCTCACTTTCCAGTGATGTCCTGCAGGAGTGAGTTTAGGAATCCAGAAAAATAGCTAATTATCCCAACTTTTTAAAGTGATGAAGATGTACATATTTCCTAGAACTTGTCATTATTTCAACTCTGGGACCTTCAAAATCTGTGGTGTTTCCTGATAATGCAGCACCTCTCAACCATGACAGATCACATGTACTAAAATGCTGAGAGAAATACACTGCACAGAAGACAAATTTTAGCATTTTCTATCTTTCTGTAATTTGATATTAAAATAGTGATTTAACATTTTAATGTGACATAGTTGACAACGCAGGTTTGCGCAATGAAAAGATAATTGCTATAACATTTTAAAATATTTCATTATTGCATTTTTAATAATAAAAACAGTAAAATGCTTTTGCATTTTAGTCTCAGACTAAACTTTAATAATCATTCTTATTCAAATGACAGGATGTGGAACTGTTGAATGTTGTATATATACCTATGAATGATTTAGGGGAACTATGAAATTATATTAAATTTGAAAAATACAGTTTTGTGTAGGGGGGGATAAAAACCCTAATGACTTCACAGGAGAAATATTTATTGGAATATCACGTTACCTTTGTTTGTAGCATAATGGTCTCAGAGGGGCCAAGTGAGATTATTTTGATGGTAAATTTATTACACGGTTTTTAGAGCCTGGGCCTGAGGGATCTTGTTGAAAAGGGTTTTGTGGTCTCAGAAGCTATAAGGAACTTTGGCCTCTGGCACAGTCTCCACAGAGTGAATCTGTGTCCTTGGAGAAACAAAATAGATGCCGCCCAGGGAGGGGAGCAAATGTTTCAGGTTGGTGTCAGCTCACCAAGGAAGGGAGCAAACAGCACATATTTCACTTCTGTCAAAAATGCTGTATTTCCTTCCAGATAGAAACTCCAAAGCATTCTTTGTCTCTTCACATTAAAATCTCAGGCTCGAACACAGAGCTACTTGAACTGGAATTCTGGCTCTACCATTTGCTGGCTATTTGATCTTAGAAAGTTACTGGATGCTCTGGAGCCTGTTTCCTCATCTGTAAAATAGAAACGATAATAAGATGTGCCTCCACAGAGTTGTTATGAGGACTGAATGAGGCACTCACTATGTGGCACACAGGTATATACACGGAGCCTTGGCACATGATTAAACTCTCCAACAATGGTAGTCATTATTATTAGTGTAAATAAACTCTTTAAAAATTTTTCTAACGTTTATTTTTGAGAGACGGAGAGAGAAAGAGAGAGAGAGGGAGCAAGAGAGAGAGAGAGAGAGAATGAGCAGGGAAGAGGGGCAGAGAGAGAGGGAGACACAGAATCTGAAGTAGGCTCCAGGCTTTGAGCTGTCAGCACAGAGCATGACACAGGGCTCAAATCCACGAACTGCGAGATCACGACCTGAGCCAAAGTCAGCAGCTTAACCAACTGAGCCACCCAGGCACCCCATAAACTCTTTTTAAAGTCCTGTTTTGTCTGCATGTGTGAGGAACAGAACCATGAAGGCATGACTTGTGAAATAGGGTCTGTATTTTAATGTTCTAAGTTCCAGAATAGAGCCAGCATAAAGGCCAGAGGTGCATGACCTCTCCTGTAGCCACTGTACAACCTGGAGGTTTAGAGGAATCAGCCTATACCAGAGAGCCTTTCAGACTCATCTCTCACTATTCACATTTCTAGTATGGGTCCCAGGGAGCCCAGAGATGCTATACTGGTTACAGGACACAATGACCATGTGTCAGAATTTGCCCCACCCCCACCCCCGCACCCCATCCTCCAAAAAAAGTCATTCTCCCAACTGTACTTGCAAGAATTTGCCTAGTTCCTTCCCTCTACTGCTCTTTTCCGCACCAAGACCCCCATCCGGAACCGTAGCCTTACCCCAGATCTGTGACCAATCTTGTCCTTACTCAGAGGGAGGTGAAGAATAAGGATAACTTTGATGATTTGACATCAGGACCACCCTGTTGATTTGTGATTGATTTGTTTATTTGTGCCACTTCTAATAATAATAATAATAATAACAATAATTAACTTTTTTTTAACACTTAGTCTGTGCTAGCCCTGTTCTCAGCACTTCACATATATCAGCTCATTTGCTTCACACAAAAACCCTATGAGGTAGGCATAAGTAACTTGACCAAGGTCATACAGGTAGTAAGAGACAGAATGGAACTTTGAACCCAGGCAGGCCGGCTGTACAGCCCCACCACTCAATCACTTCCTCCTTAACAAGCTTCCTTTTTATTCCATTACGAAGATCAAGTCTCCAGTTTGTTCTATCTGCCTAAGGGCTGTGGTGATGAGCCACCTGGGGTCTTAGGTCCTCACCCCAAACCGCTGGGGGCTAAAGCCCTGCCCCTGAGCCCTAAGCCAGTAACTTTGCTCCTTCTACCCAATTTTAGGCCTCTCTGCCCTAGATCCCTGCTTGGGATTCTACCTCAAGTCTATCTCCAAACATCTGAGATGCCACCTTTCTGGCAGGGTTCTCTCCATCATCCACTGGGACTTTGGTCTCCAAGCCTCTGCTTATCTACATTGGATGTCTCACATCTGGGGCTGAAGCTCCTCCAGGCATAGATCTGACTAAAGGGCCAAGCTCTGTGCCTGATGTGCCACACTAGGGTAGTTTTTGCAAGGAGTGCTGTGAAAGAAAGTGGCCACATCATTTGCACACCTGCTAATTCTTCTCCCTCCTTCCACAGCTGAGTCTGGAGAGGGCCTTATAAAGAGCCAGCATTTGAGCTTTCTTAAGATATACGGAATGAGGTGAGAATCCCCTAAAAACTTCTCTGTACTAGCACATGTTAAGGTTATTGGTCTGTCCAACAGGTGTGGACAGGTTTCTAACTTTGTAGACAAGAAGAGCAAAGATGACTAAGCCCCTCAAAATATCAATAAAAAAAATATTCAAGATGACCTGAAGACTGTACCATATTCCTCTGAGTAGGAAAGGGGAATTTAGGATTACCATATGAAAATGATCCACTAGATGCTTTTCAATTTAATACCTAAGATATCAAAATGTCAAGTATCCCACAACGTTTTGCTAGGCCAATTGAAACTAACTGAGCAATAAAATATACCGAAAGCAGTAGGAGAGTTAGGGGACTCCTGAGTCATGAAAGTACATATTTGATGAACAGGTCAAAAAATTCCCCTGTCTAAAAGGCAGAATGTTAAACATTTTGAGAGGTAATAGATTCCCAACCTAGAAGGTGAAAGGGTCACCACCTAAGATAATTAGCCTCCAGAGCAGAACCACACATGTCTCAGGGTCAAGCACATCTCTGACATGAGAGGAAGATCTGGGACATCAGAAGCTGCCTAAAAACTCAAAGGATAGTCTGTAAAACCCTTGGTAAAGGCACGGAAAGTCCTTAAAAAGAAAAAATGCAGGCCTAGTTCATTCAGCAGGGAGGTTGCAGGAAGGTAGAGAAGGTAAAGGTCATGGCAGAGTTGTTAAGATTGGAAATCATAAAAGAAGATATTTTTAGAAAATTATACTCACCAAAAAATTAAATTCTCTGTAAAGCTAAGAGCACTACAGAGAAAAAAAAAAAAGTTAAACAACAAGCTAGTTATAAGGGCCTCTCTACCCTGCCCCCTCTCTCTGCCTGGCCTCTGACTTCCCCTTCCTATGTTAGCAGAACTGTCCAATGTATGACTCTAGATTAAACCAGGACCTCCTTACCACTGCAGGAGACGAAAAGCCCCCATAGTCAACTTTTCAACTCCTAGGCAACTAGGATGCTGGCTGTGACAAAAGTCTGGCAACCAGACACTGGCCCAGGACTCTGAATCAGAGACACAGGACAATCCATTTTGGTGGTAGTAGCTGCAAGTCTCCAGGGCCAGTGAGGGCAGAGGTGCTCAGAGTGGCTTTCAGTGCCTAGTGTCAGTGTCAGCAGGGTCCTTACCAGGCAGTTCCTAAGTGTGGTTTGGGCCACAGTTCACCCTGCCTCCCTTGGTGCTGCTCTATTTTCAGAATCCACTTTCCTAGGTTTTCCAGTGATTCTGTGATCTACCAAATATCCTCTCAAAACATTCATTTTCTGCCAGAATAAGCTAGTTACCTTCTGTTGCACACCCTCCAGAACCCCTGACAATACAGTGGGAAACCTACCTGTAGTGTTTGAAGGGCAAGAGCAAAATATCCTGAAAATACACATGGTTCTATCAAGCCACTAAGGAAAGATGAGTATTCCAATAGAAAACAGGGCAAAGAGAATTCACTAAAAAGGAAATACAAGTGGCCAAAAAACATAGGAAAAGACATTTACCCTCCCATTTCCAAGATGAATATTTTCCAAATACTGTTGAGAAATCATTCTTCCCATATCATATTGACAAAGATTAAGAGTGCCAATACTCAGCATGGTGAGCTTGTGGGTAACAAGTGGTTTGGGGTATATATTGACATAACTGTTCTGTGGGGAGGGGAGACATCTGATATTGTGTTTCAAAATTTATTTTATTATTTTTTATAATATTTATTTATTTTTGACAGAGAGAGAGAGAGAGAGAGAGAGAGAGAGAGCACATCAGAGGGACAGAGAGAGAGGGAGACAGAAGACCCAATGGAGGGCTTGAACTCACAAATATGAGATCATAACCTGAGCCCAAATGACTGAGCCACCCAGCACCCCCTCACCACCACCCCCGCCCAGGTATCAAAATTTAAAGGGTTCCTTTTGGCCCAGCAATTTTGTTTGTAGGAATCTATTCTGAAAAAAAGGCTATGACCCATGAATCTCAGGTCCTAAATCTCAAGTGTATTAAAATATATAGTTCAGGTGCACCTGGGTCCCTCAGTCGGTTAAGCCTCTGACTTTGGCTCAGGTCATGATCTTGAGGTTCGTGAGTTTGAGCCCTGCATCAGGCTCTTTGCTGACAACTCAGAGCCTGGGGTCTTTGAATTCTGTCTCCCTCTCTCTCTGCCCCTCCCCTGCTCATGTTCTGTCCCTCTCTCTTTCTTTCTGTCTCTCTCTCAAAAATAAACATTAAAAAAAGTTTTTAATATATAGTTCATAAACTCAAAATAAATTCATAGTTCAAAGTAATTTCAAAATAACTCACACTTGTTGTTTACTTATTGGCGTCAAACACCATGGAAAGGATGGGCTCACAGAATTATATATTAGATCCCTTTTCGTCGTCTTCCCCAATCACTATCCCTGTGCTTTGAAGCTGCACTCCTCAAATACTCTGCCCTAAAGTACTCCTCCGGCCTCTACCCCAAGTTACTCTCCTCTCTTCCTCTGGATGGAGAAGACCAAGAATGTGTCTTCTTCCATGGCAAAGGACCAGGAGATATGGAAGGAAAGAGGTAAAGAATGGTAACATCCACAAATTGATAATCCTTGTTTTAACCCCACCTAACATTAAGTAGAGAAGAGTTTCAAGAACTGTATCTCAACCCCTATCATCCTCCTTCTCACTCCACGCTAGCCACCCTGACTGCTCACTGTTCTTCAGGCCTTTGCACTGCTGTTGCTCTGACCACACTGCAATTCTAGATAAATAAATAGGGCCTGCTTGACCTCCCGTCCCAGTCAGGTCTTTACTCAGATGTCACCGATCTGCCCTGGACACGGACATCCTATTTAAAATAGCAACACGTGTCTCCTCAGTACTTTCTATCCTCCTTCCTGGCTTTATTTTTCTCCGTGGCACTTATAAACTAACATTCTATACATTTTACTCATTCATTCATTGCCCATGTCCCTCCTTACCCACTAGAATATAATCTCCCGGAGGGAGATATTTTTGCCTGTTTTGTTCAGTGCTTTATCCCTAGTGCCTAGAAGAGAAGTTGACACACACATACCAGATGCTCAAAAAATATTTGTTAACATTTATACTAAAGAAAAACAGAACACCCTGAGAGTGTTCTGTAAATTGTAGATTAAGTATATTACACTATGTTTACACAATGGGTTGCTTAGCACACTGTGGTAGGCAGAATAATGTTGTATTCTGATAATAAGATACCTGATAATAAGATATCTGGCCCTAATTTCTAGACTGTTAATGTAACCTCATTTGGAGAGGATCTTGAATGTGTGATAACCTTAAGGAATTTGAGAAGGAGAAATTATTCAGGATTACTCAGTGGGGCCTAAATGCTATCACACATAGTGGCTTTACAGGAGAGAGACAGAGGGGGAATAAACATACACACAGAGAAGAAGGTAACATGAAGGCAAAGCAGAGATCTGAAGATTGGAGTGGTGTGGCCACAAGCCAAGGAAAGCCAGCAGCCACCAGAAACTGCTGACACCCTGATTTCCACCCAGTGGAAATCCTCCAAAATTGTGAGAGCATATATCGATGCTGCTTTGAGTTAGCCTGTTTGTGGTAACTTGTTAGAGTGACCACAGAAAACCAATACATACTCTTAACTTTTATTTTAATTTAATTTAATTTAATTTTTTAAGAGAGAGCATGCAAGAGGGGGAAGGAGCGTGAGTGAGAGAGAGAGAGAGAGAGAGAGAGAGATTGAGAGAGAGAGAATCTTAAGCAGGCTCCATGCTGAGCATGGAGCCCGACATGGGGCTCAATCCTAGGATTCTGGGATCATGACCTGAGCCAAAATCAAGAGCTAGACACTCAGCTGACTGAGCCACCCAGGTGCCTCCCCCCAACGTTTAAATTACTATTTTGGATTTCTCCCAGTATAGACAACTCAAGTGTCAAAAATGCCTCAACTCCTTTAATTTTTTAAACTTTTTATTTTGAGATAATTGTAGCTTCATATGCAGCAGTACAAAATAATACAGAGAGATTTTGTGTATCTCTTACACAGCATATAGGGGAACATCTTATTCTATTTTCACAGTAAGGTCCAGCACTAATGAATATCCTGACTCCGTATTTTGCCTTCTTTAACACTGCTTTGGCTGTTGTTGGTGTGGGTATAGGTAGGCTACAGTTTTTTCTTCTGTGTTTGGCTAGAGTAGAACAGTTATTGTGTAAAAGTTTTGCTTTCCTGGCTGCCCCTTTCCTTGTCCTTTGGCTACAGAGAGTAGGCTTTTTGTGGGGCTCTCTTCATCTGTGCTCATTAGTGTTTGGGGGTTGCTGGCTTCTTCAGTTACAAGCCTAGGATACATGTGTATAAGAAACCCAGGGCACTCACCACATTGTTCCTCATATCCTGAGGTCCCTATCAAGTCTACATTCTCTCTGTCTTTTAGAGTCTTCTTATTCTTATATACAATATCCGGTGTTTTCAACTGTATTTAGTTGGAGGAATAGGGAAAACTACATCTACTCCAGCTTCGCAGCAGTGGAAAATTCTCAGTATCTTTTTTTAAAATAGATTTTATTTTAAATCATTTTTTTTTTTTTTAGAGAGAGAGAGACAAAGAGAGAGCTAGCAGGGTGGGGCAGACGAAGAGAGAGAGAATCTTAACCAGGTTCTATGCCCAGTGCAGAGCCCAACGCAGGGCTTGATCTCACACTCATGAGATTATGACCTGAGCCAAAAGCAAGAGTCAGACGCTTAACCAGTTGAGCCAGCAAGGCACCCTAAATTCTCAGTATCTCTGAGTGTGAACAAGTTCTATTTTATTTGGGGTTTTCCATGTTTAGAAAGAATGAAGGAATAAAACATCTGGAAAGCTCCAAAAAGCAGAGAAAGCTACTTCTTTTTAAGCTTTCCAGTCCTATAGTCATGCTGACCCTCTCTTAATACTTCATGCAGAGTTTCCTTGTATAACATTATGTTTGCACATATTTTCAGCTATTTCTTGTAAGCCTGATTTCACTGTTAAGTCTTTGGCAAAGAATACATCTTCTATTTCTTTTTTTCAACCTGGTTAACCACATAGGAGGTGTCTAATAATTGTTGATTGAATACATAATAAGAGTATCTACCACAGAACTAGCAATATGGGAGTCTTAGAGAAGTGTACAGGAAAAAAAAAATCACCATGTACTCAAGGACCTTACAGTCTAGCACAGAATGAATTACCCCTGGCATATCTTTTATGTCAGATCCACCAACTTAATTTTGTATGACAGAAATGAAAAGTTTGGTCACTGTACAGGACATGGAACCCAACCCCTATCATACCATGTGGTATTCTGGACTGTTTATAAGTTGACTGGTGCTTGAAAATGATCAAGTCTGGTAGATCTTATAGTTTCATTTGCTCACCCATTTCTTTTTTAGTTTTTGGTCTGGAAAAGGCTCAGATACTCTGCGAAATCTGGAATAGGCAATCCTTACAAAGTTAGCTCTTTACCACACAGTGAGGTATATGTGTAGACTAATCCATATGTTAGTTCCATAGAATACTTCTGACTAGCCCTGAGAAAGACCAGGGCAGATGCACCTATATGAAAACTTTGCACTTGTATATTATCTAGAAGACTGAATTCTTTCAAGCAGTAACTAACAGCTTCAACAGGCTGTCTGAAGTGGACAGAGATGGTCGTAGTCTCTGGAACCACCATTACTATTGGAACACAGCAGTGATTACGGCCTTCAAAGTTTCTTTCTTAATACCAATACTCCATAGACAATTTAAACTTAGTTTCTCTGAGTCTTTAAGACTGAAATATCTCATCCACCATAGGCTTTAACATGAATGGATAGAGAAACAAAATTATCTTTGCATCTAGAATACAGATAATGCCAGGGCTGAGGCCATCTTTTTCTAATTTTGACTCCTCCTTGACTTTTTTATAAATTGTTTAACCTCTTTGCACCTTCTCATTGCGATGTCATATGATTACCTCTTTACTTGAATGTGGTAAATGAGACGTTTATATCAGCAGAGATTTTTTTGATGTGAGGTACACTCATAAGAAAAAGTACTGTCCTTGGGTTTCTAAACTATAAAGTTTAATCTTCAGTCCCCAGTGTCTGAACTCTTGGTTGATTAATTCATATAAAATCTTCACACTTTCAACAGTTTTCTCCTTTTCATTCCCAATCCAAACCTCAAGGACAATATACAGAAATTAATTTTTGAGTTAGAATGGGAGAAATTGTGTTAAATTCCTTCAGAGAATTAATGTGAAGTTAAATGTAATATTTGCCGACTCTACAATGCTTTTTTCTAGCAGTTGTCCTTGCCATTTTCATTTTAATCCTTTATGTGCTTTTACAGCAACTATTTTAATTTAGATTTTCAAGTATTTTACAGTAATGTTAAGTAGAGAGGGGGAAACGGCCAGTGTACAGGGACAATCCAGTTACCTACATTGGTTGAACATTGTTGAGTGGGTTGCATTGTCACCACTGCTACCTGGAATGTGGAGCTTCTAGGTGACTAATATTAAGAGACACTTTCTGTGATGGATAATTTATAGTCCTACAAAAATAATACGGTTAACTGTACTTTTTAATAGCAAAATCTTTGTTCCTCAGATATTTAAGTACATTTAAAGTTGTGATAATCTGAAAGAGTTTGGAAAATTGGTATTTGGCATCCTCTCTCCTCCCCGGTTCTAATACTGACAGCTTTTTGAATGAATTGGGTTGTTGAGTTCTAATGATTTGTTTACCATCCCTATGTACCCCCAGAGTATTACAGGGAAGAAAAGTGAAAGGATGAAAATGAAAGTAATTTATAAGTTATGAGGGTAGTTTAACGTTATACTCTTTATAATCTTGGAAATCATTGTCATCATCACCAGTGTCAAGTTGCACCTTCACTATTGCCAACTCATTTTCCTTCCTCTCTTTGCTTCAGTCAGTTCAAAATCCTCTGTGAGTAATCTTTCTCTCCCCTCGCTCCAGTCTTATCTCCTCCTTCAAAGCCCTCCTCTGTCTTCCAGATTAAGCAACCTCACATCTTTCCAAAAGATTCATTTTCCCCATTATAAGGCTTTTTCCTTGACCATCACAACAATCTCAAAAATGCCCACTGTCAGCGATGACTGATGGCAGAAACTAATCTCTCTCCCTGTCTGTTGGCTTTGCCTTTCACACATCCCATTCTTCTCAGCACAAATGCTATTTGCATTGAGAGTTCCAGAGGAGGACTGGCCTCCCTCAACTAATTTATTATCAGTAGTATCATTGCTACTTATGGGTGAGGCAAGGTACACATCAACATGTCATGTTTTTGCTCTAGAAAGATGGTATTGAGGACCAGGTTCCCTGGGCTGCCCACTGGGGTTGTTTTCTCAGTTAAAGAGAAATGGTGATGAGCCATCACCCTCGCTCTATCTCCTCTTGCCCATAAGCACACATTTAAGAAACAGGATTGTAGGTTCCCTCTGTCACAGTGGGATAGTTTCCCTTTGGCTTCTTTTCACACCCCTTTCCGTACCTCTCAGCTCCTGGAATGCCTATGCTAAATACCCCATTTTTCAGAAAGTGGCTGGCTCCAACTTTTGACCTCTGATAATCTAAACTGTAGGTGCTTAAAAGTTATTTGCAGAGTTGAAGCTTATTTAAATGTATTGCAATTCAGAATTTCCCCCAAGTCTTTTTAGCTATCTTTTCTTGCAGTCCGAATGATAACTACTATTTATTGCATAGTCACCATGTAAGAAGCTCTATGCCAGATGTTTTACATATATGTCTTTACAACAATCCTGTCATTTATTCAATCCCTATTTTATGGTACAGGAAATTTGGTATCTGAGAGGCTAAGAAATTTGCACTAGGAAGGGAAAAAGAAAGGCAAAGAATAGATTCATATCCAGGCTGCCTTTTCTACCAAACCACTTAGAGACCCCTCCCCTCCAACCAAATTTGGTGCCCCAAACCACAAAAACCTTTTTCCTCCTCCCTAGTTTTCCTATTCTTTATAGTTTTTATTGTAAGGAAAAAAGTAAGACAACTGCCCATCCAAAATAATTTATGCTAAGGTATTGATGACTCTTACCCTTAGAAGAATTTGTCAGGTAAGTTAATCATTAATTTGTGGAACATGTGAGAAAATTATCTTGGTGTGGTGCCTTTCTGTCCTATGTTACACAGAGCAAGTCACCAAAAGCACCTCCACCCAACATTTGCATATGCTCAAGCACACACACACACACACACCTGGAGAACAAGAGGTTAACAATTTGAAGCTTGTTTTGTGCTGACCCAAGATTTAGCCAATTGAGTTAAGTAGTTCCGTATGTATTGATAAACTAAGACCTGAGCCCTGGCTTATACATGGAATTCAAGGTTCATTTTAATATTAGTCTAACTCAAAAAGCTACTGGCATTTCCAATTAACCAGAGACTATAAGACATTTTATGTTCAATACTACAATTTTAGCCACTAGAGAGAAATTATTTGAAAAGAGAACTGCTGAGCGACCTGGCAGAATAGGTACCGCATCAATAGATGGTCTTTTTTTCCCATGTCTCTCTCTCCCTTTCTGTGACACTTGCCAGACCCCTCTGAAGCCCTTTGAAATTTTTGAAATCATATATGTTAAGGCTATATAATTAGAATCTGATCATATCCTATATCTCTTTGAAAACTTTTACTTTAAATTACACAAGGAATACATAAATACAGGCTCTGTTAAAAAAAAAAAAAACCTAAAATACAGAAACATAGAGAATTAAAAATAAAAATTATTTGTCATCTTCATTCCTATTTCATTGCTTTCCCCCAAATAAATCAGTATGCATAGTTTGGTATATAGCCTGTCTGGACATTTTTCTATCATTTATGTGCAGTTAATTTATACACAGATGTATTTCTTTTTATGTGACTGAATTTATACTAAATATAATCTGAAATTTACTTTGTTTAGTGTATCAGTGTATTCATGCTTATATGTTCTCAGTCAAGTCTTTTAATCTCTTAAGCCTCAGTTTCTTCCTTCTGTCTGCTGTAAAAAGACAGGCTCACATTAGCAACGGCTCTTGAAAGCTAATTGTGTGCATCTATTCCCAACTCCTTGTTCACATGTCAGGTTGGAAGCCTGAAGTTGACCTTGGCTGAAGTATTTACACCATGGATATCGGCAAATACTACAAATTAGGGTTCCCCTAGGCCAACATACCAACCTTAACCTCCTGACGTTCATGAGCATGGCTAACGCTAATCCTTCCCTCTCCACTTCTGATGAACACTACATTACTATTCCAATTCAAATTTGGTTCTTCCCCTTCCACTACATCTCTTCCCCTCCCCCACCTGCCCTTATCTCCTCAGATACCTGCTTTTTTCCCTCACCCTTCCCAAATACCCTGGGGTAGGGGAAGAAGAGAAATGGAAACAGAAACCTGTAATGTAATGCCAACCACACTTGATCGAATATATTTTACAACGTGAATTAAGCAAAATCTTCTATTTATTAATCCAATAGAGGTGTTTATGAGAAAAGCAGGTACCTGGATCATCACATCACCATTCTTCATAGGAAAGAAGTAATTAGGGTGTACACTGCTTCGCACAGGCAGTAGATTAAAGTGGTGTAGTTACAGGCTTGATGTCCTGTTCTACAATATAAGTCACATCCATGTGACTCGCCTGGAAGAATTCCTCTCTGATTGTTAAGCATTTGCCATTGTGCAACTGCTTACGCTATAAGTTGTTAGGAAGATTCCATTAAATGCTATATACACCATGCCTGACACACAGGAGGTGTTCAACAATATGTTAATTTCTTTACCGTTTAGGTGAGGCACAGCTGGTTACTGACAAAGCAGAGATGAGGGTCTAGGGCCTCTGACTCACAGGTAGAAGTACTTCTATAAAACCAGCAGTTCTCAAAATGTGGTCCAAAGAGTCCTGTGCAAGTCTTCCCTTTTCCAGCTACATATTAGTGTGAGGTTAGGTTTTCTTTATATACTTTAATCAAAACATAGCACAGCAGGTCAAATGCAGAAGCAGATATGATAATCCTACCATCTTCTATTAACTCAAGCATTAAAGAGACTTGCAAAAATGTAAGAGTGCCACTCTTCTCACCAATTATTTTTGTTTTGGAAAACAGTTGTTTTTCATAATATGTTATCTATGGCTAACATATTTGTTAGCATTATTATTTTGAAATAAATTCAAAAATATATTTTTAATGTCTCATTTTCATTTCTAATATGATACACATATTTCTGTAAGGTATAGTATCAAGAGATATGGCCCTGCAAACAAGCTTTTTTACATTCTTAATTTTTAAGAGTGCAAATGGGTCCTGAATGCAAATTGGGAACAACCATATGAAACTACCCTCTCCCCCCAAAATATTACAATGTTTCTGTGTGTCTAATAAGGGGAGGGAATTACAACCATGATCAATCTTTAAACACTTGAATAACTTGAAATGTGTTAGAATATAACATTTTGGGGCGCCTGGGTGGCGCAGTCGGTTAAGCGTCCGACTTCAGCCAGGTCACGATCTCGCGGTCCGTGAGTTCGAGCCCCGCGTCAGGCTCTGGGCTGATGGCTCAGAGCCAGGAGCCTGTTTCCGATTCTGTGTCTCCCTCTCTCTCTGCCCCTCCCCCATTCATGCTCTGTCTCTCTCTGTCCCAAAAATAAATAAATGTTGAAAAAAAAAATTTTAAAAAAAAATTAAAAAAAAGAATATAACATTTTGAATCTGGGAATTCTGGAAGAATGCCAGAATTGGGAAACAGTTGGATTAAGGTTGGTATGTGGGGGAAGGCCACCTCTGGCTTTATAGAAGATATGATGAATTAACCATGGCTGAGCCATAGCGTACCCAGATATTTACTCAAACGTTATTCAAGACGATTCTGTGAGGGTGTTTTTGGATGAAAATTGCGTTTAGATTGCCGGACTTTGAGTAAAGCAATTGCCCTCCATAATATGGGTAGACCTCATCTGCATCGCACAACCCAACAATCAGTTGAAAGGCTGAACAGAATGAAAGACTGATCTCCCAAGAGCAAGAAGGAATTCTGCCAGCACACAGCCTTCAACTATAACATTGGCTGTTCCCCAGGTCTCCAGCCCAGTGGTCCACCCTACAGATTTTGGACATGCCCACCTCCATAATCATGTAAACAAATTCCTTAAAATAAATCTCAATCTCAATCTCTCTTCTCTTCTCTTCTCTTCTCTTCTCTTCTCTTCTCTTCTCTCTCTCTCTTTTCTCTCTCTCTCCTATCAGTTCTATTTCTCTGGAGAACCTGATAAAAAGAAAACCTCAGGCCGCAAATGGCTTCATTTGGGCCAAGGCCCCAAACTGGGGCTTCATACCTAACCTAATTGCAGTTTCAACCTCCCCTAGAAATGTAGTCTTAACTGGTCAGTCAAGAATTTTCTGATCAGCAGGGCGTAGTCAACCCCCCAAAGGAAATCTGCATGATAAGATTCCCCTCTTTCCTCTAAGGGAATGGGACCTGGCCTGGAACAATCCTTCTTGCCCCACCCTCCTTCTATAAAAACCTTCCATTTTATACAACTGCTCAGAGCTCCCTTCTACTTGCTAGATGGGGTGCCGCCAGATTCATAAATCATTTAATAAAGGCAGTGAGATCTTAAAATTTACTCAGTTGAATTTTTCTTTTTTTTAATAACTCTGACCAATACAACAGTAAAGTGGGGGACAGATTGAAGCATAATGACCTAGTGGGTTGAGGCCTGTCAGTTCCTGTTAGACAGGCAAGCTTCGGTGCTGAGAGGATAGAGGCATCTTTATCTCACTTGCTTCAGGGTCAGGTGTGCCCTGTAGGCAAGCCAGACTAAGGGTCCTTTACCCCTGCCACTCCCCCACCAATTGCTATGCCACATTAAGGGATTAAATTAAGGTTCCTTGAAGTCCCTTGATCCTGTTGGAAATTTCTGAAAGAAAAAAATTACATTAAAAAATATTACACATTAAATATATATAATAAACTAAATTAAATTGTGTATAATATATTTTATATATCGCATAATATATATAATTTTATATATTATATATAATGTATATAATATAATATATACATTATATATATCCCCCACAGGAACACTTCTGTGAGAATGGGTTTTATGTGCGGTGTCACTTATTTTACATGCTATCAGAATCTTGTCAGGGGGGTTGGGGGGTTGGGTTGAGAAAGGAACATAAGGACAACCACATGCTCAAAGAGAGGACTGTTACCAGGTTCTGACAAGGGAGCAGAGCAGGGAGGCAGGGGGCTTAGGAACAGACATTTTTTTTTTTACCCTTTTCAATCATGCTTACAGTTGGTTAGCCCTGCCTGTGCCCATGCAGATTAATTTGGTATGGTATACTTGTGTTTTGTTTTGTTTTTCATCTGAATATGCTGGAGCTAGTTTCCTGGAGGATTCATCAGTTGAGATATCTTAGACTCTTGGTCATGAGCCATAAAACACACTTGACCTGAGTATGATATAAATACCTTCCACCCCATTGATGTATTGATTTGTTTTCATTTTGCTGTCTCTATGTACCATATACATCCACAACCCAGCCTACATTCCCAGAGACAAAGGGCTAGCTTAGAGCAACTCTTTGAGCAATATTAAGAACCCAAAATGGGAAAGACTTCATATTTATCCAGTACCTAAAATGTGGCAGACAATTTAAATATTAAGCATATTCAGCATGTTTAGTAGATATGGAAACTGAGGCTCTGACAGATTACATGTTTAATGTAGAATGTTATTTTAAAAAGCATTTCCTGGGGCGTGTGGGTGGCTCACTTGGTGGAGCATCTAACTCCTGATTTCTGCTGAGGTATGGTTTCACTGTTTGTGAGATAGAGCCCCGTGCTGGCCTCTGTGCTGACAGCCTGGAGCCTGCTGGGGTTCTCTCTCTCTCCTGTCTCTCTGCCCCTCCGCAGTTCTCTCTCTCTCTCTCTCTCAAAATAAATAAATAAACGTTTAAAATAAATACAAGAATAAAAAGCATTTCCTGCTATCTCTATTTCTTGGTAAGTTAGGGGTTTACTGTTGCTTGGTCTGTCTTCTGGAAGCTCTAATGCCATCAAGAGATGAGAGATGAGACTGAGGCTGTCCGGCCTGAGGAAGGGAGGAGGAGCACAAGAAAAGGAGAAGCAGGTAAAAGGGGAGGGAAGAGGGGACATAAACCCCCCCAAATAGACACTTTGAAACTGAAAATGCTGAGTAGGGTTTAATGTACTATTTTAACTTCTTCCCTACTTCTGAGTGGGAATGGGAGCTAGAAACTAAGTCATCAGTATTTTTCAAACTTCTTTGATTACTACACTACCCACAATAAGCAATATATTTGACATTGTGACAGTAAACCTATCTGAAACAAGTCTCATGCAACAACACTTAACCCTTACCATATGCAAAACAAAACAAAAAAAACTGTTATTTTCTATTCAATTCTTTTTTAAAAAATGATTGTCAGGCCTATAAATTGATTTCATGACCCATTAATGATCACCAATCTTAGAAAAACACAGTTATAGAAAAGTTATTTTTTGACCAACTTAAGCAGTTTGCTCAAGGCCATGTAGTGTAAATGGTAGATCTGGGATATTCTCCATGTTTATTATGCTGAGTGTGAATGAGCCTCAGGGAGAAGTCCCACCTGGCATTCAGAGATACCCAAGACACAACCAGTTCCTCATCTCACAGACTTTCCCAGTTCGCAGGGGTTATACACTTTATCCTCTCACTACTAGGATCCCATCTGCTTTTAGCTACAAAATGTTTCTTCCTAGACAAATTAGGGAACTACAGAGCTGCAAGCAAAATCTGAAGAACTTTAATCAGGAATTATCAAACAGAATAAAATAAAAGGACATTTTCCCCATTGCAAAGGGAACTTCCCATGTAGTTGTGCCTTTGTTGAGGAGTAAAATATAACATTAACCAAGTTGAAGGAGGATAGGAGGTAAACTCTTCCCTCTGAGCCAACAAATTCCACACCCAGCCAATTCAGTCTCCATTAGGATAAGGATGATGGATGATGGGAAGCACTGACAAAAAAGGGGCAATCTTCCCTTCTAAGCTCTGTACCTTCTTGGCAGCTTTTTCCCCCTCTTTATTTCCTTCACATTTTTCAACTTGTAAATTTTACTTTGGGGTAGTCTATAATGTTGAAGGAAAAAATGAAAACCAAAAACCCTCTCTTTCCATGAGGCAGGTGAATGATACTTCTTAGGGAGAAAGCCTGGTTGCCCAGGAATGTGACTTCCCAAGCATCTCCTTTGCCCAAGTTGAAGTCTTTATTCTCAATATACACATTCCTTTCCCTGTAGAGTATTTCTAGGCTATGGTGATTCCTTTGGGGAAGATCTAGAATAAACCTGATCTGAAATCCTCCTCATACTTTCAGTTCTCATCTGTTCTGCTACCTCTCTTAGATTCCTTTCATTCTTCCTGCTGGAATAGGGCTGGGGCTGGCTTGACAAAGCTGTCAGCTCCTAATATGCCAAGCCCTGAGTCATCTGGCCCTGCCTATTGCTTTCTTGCTCAGGCTTTGAGCTAGTCACTCTGGTCTTCCAGTAGTGTTTGGAACAAAATGAGCCCTTTTCTGCCTCAGAGGCTTTGCGTAAGTTCCACTTCTTGTAAAGCCTATACATTGGTTCTTCACATAGATAGCTCCTTATCCTCCTTTGGGGCTCAGCTTAAATATCACATTCTCAGAGTTTCCTCTATAATCTCCTCTAAAATAAGTCTCCTTACTTCTCTAAAGAAGACATCCAGATGGCCAACAGGCACATGAAAAGATGCTCAACATCGCTTCTCATCAGGGAAATACAAACCAAAACCACACTCAGATATCACCTCACGCCAGTCAGAGTGGCCAAAATGAACAAATCAGGAGACTATAGATGCTGGAGAGGATGTGGAGAAACAGGAACCCTCTTGCACTGTTGGTGGGAATGCAAACTGGTGCAGCCACTCTGGAAAACAGTGTGGAGCTTCCTCAAAAAATTAAAAATAGACCTACCCTATGACCCAGCAGTAGCACTGCTAGGAATTTACCCAAGGGATACAGGAGTACTGATGCATAGGGGCACTTGTACCCCAATGTTTATACCAACACTCTCAACAATAGCCAAATTGTGGAAAGAACCTAAATGTCCATCAACTGATGAATGGATAAAGAAATTGTGGTTTATATACACAATGGAGTACTACGTGGCAATGAGAAAGAATGAAATATGGCTCTTTGTAGCAACGTGGATGGAACTGGAGAGTGTGATGCTAAGTGAAATAAGCCATACAGAGAAAGACAGATACCATATGTTTTCACTCTTAGGTGGATCCTGAGAAACTTAACAGAAACCCATGGGGGGAGGGGAAGGAAAAAAAAAAAGAGGTTAGAGTGGGAGAGAGCCAAAGCATAAGAGACTTTTAAAAACTGAGAACAAACTGAGGGTTGATGGGGGGTGGGAGGGCAGGGAGGGTGGGTGATGGGTATTGAAGAGGGCATCTTTTGGGATGAGCACTGGGTGTTGTATGGAAACCAATCTGACAATAAATTTCATGTATTAAAAAAAAGTGATTTTAAAAAGAATAAAGAAAAAAAATAAAATAGGTCTCCTTTGTTCTTCCCTATCCTGGCCCTTGGTTTCATGATACCAATCATAATTTGTTAATAGTTTACTTAATTGTCTTTGTGTCTTCCTCCTCCACTATAATAAAAGTGTCCAAAGACATAACCAATTCTATGAAGTAGACCCCATCCCCTCCTGCCCCACTCCCACACACATACATTAGGAAATCTCATTTGTCTTGCAGTGAAGATAGTGTTGGCAACCTTCAACAAAGTGAGCTCTTTGCCAGGCTCTTCTTTCTCCCCAACTAAAGGCATCCATTCACTCATTCATTCACTCATCCAGTCAACAGATATTTACTGAGCTCCTACTTTACTGCAGACACTGCGACAGTGATGGACAAGGCGGTTCTTGCTCATTTCTCCACGCTACACTAGCCGCAATGCTCATTTTCAAGTGCATTTCTCTGCTAAAAATCTTCATCAGCTTCCACACGCCTTCTGGATGAAATCTGATACAGCAGTTCAGGTCTTCTGTGACCTGACCTCTCTCTCTTCCCCAAACACATCTTTTGGTGTTGTCTCCTGCCCTAGGCTCGTGGTACACTAACTACAGGAGCTCCTCTGGAAGGAAAACAGGTAGCAACAACAAAGATCCACTGGGCTTGCTTTTTCTACTTCTCTCTTGCTCTTTCTCTAGCCACCCATCCCCTCACCCCTCCACACACACAAGGCCTGGACAACCACTTACAACAATGGGTTCTAGGCAGCTCATGGAGAATCTCAGCAGGTATATTTCTCTGCTTGTTGGGTCAGACAGCCTTTTGCTACTACCTGCCAGGCTGTGAGATTTTTCTAATTGAGATCTCAGTCCCAGAGCAGCAGGTCAGGGGTTGAGTTGGCCCTATAACTCTAGGGCAGATCTCCATAAAGGAACTCCACTTTGCCAGGTCACTCTGTGGCTGGTG
Source organism: Prionailurus bengalensis (assembly GCF_016509475.1). Taxonomy (NCBI): domain Eukaryota; kingdom Metazoa; phylum Chordata; class Mammalia; order Carnivora; family Felidae; genus Prionailurus; species Prionailurus bengalensis. The sequence continues at coordinate 146,084,650 of NC_057343.1, read as the reverse complement.
GTGTCAAAAATGGCATGAACTTCACTTGCTCCAAGGATACTAAATGTCTACCAAGTGCTAAAGAAGAGAATGCCAGGAGTTACAAACCTAAGAGCTTTGCTACAAAGAAGCTTTCCCTCTGGAAAAAATCAGCACCTTTAATTCATGCCTTATTAGAAGGGCCAGAGAAAAGGGGAATTTAAGTTTCTGCAAGTTAACATTTATTTCTTACTTTTCATCCCATGTCTCTTCTGGATTGCCACTATAGACCATTATAGCACTTTCCCCTTTTCATTTTGTGCTACTTGGGACTTGCTTTTATTTATTTTTCTTGTGGGAATATCATGAACAAAGGACTAAGAAGGAAGGAAATTCTTCAGCTTTTCTGGAAACTTGCTATGGCTTGTCTTTTAAATACTTTATGCTTCAGTTTCTTCATCTATAAAATGGAGAATTAGCAAAATTAATGAACCTTTGTCTTTCATAAAATGTCTTATAGGATAGGTGCTGTGCAAGTAATATGCTATGGAATGATAGCATTTTGTTAGTGTTTATAAACATAATTTGAATTTTCCACTAATTGGAATTAATCCTGTTTATAAGGAAAGACCTTTCCAATTAAATCACTGGTGTGAGACTTTGGGTGGCTGAAGCCTTCATTCTGCTTTACCTCTAATAAAATGGGTTCCTACTCTATTTTGGGTAAATTCTTAATTTGGATCTTCCTTTGGTCACTTTCAATGAAGAAGTCTCACTTTTTATTTAGTCTCTCTAAACACTCTTCTTTGTATTTGAAAATTTTCTTTGATATTATGCCTCATTATTGAAAATAATTTTACAGCTGAAGGTTAACAGCAAGTTTATTCAAGGTAATGCTACTATGTGCTTTAAGATTTTAAAATAAAAACAAATAACCTTTCATTAAGTCACTATTATAGTAAATTATACTTTATTTTTATACTGGACTTATGATGTTCCTTGTTCTTAATTAAAATTATTTTGAATACTATTAGCCAAAATGGTAATGAACTACAAACCTATTCATGCTTTTAATTTTGTCATAAGTAAATATTCACCTGGTTCTAACGCTGACTTGTTTTAATGCTATTTCCCCAATTACAAGCCTTTTAACCCGTGTAGAGGCTTTTTTTCTCTTGAAAAGTAGAAGATTTTTCAACACTCCTTGAATCTAAATCTGTTACTTTCCAAATACTGTTAGTCGCTGAAGCCATACATATATTATATAACCTGGAGTATCAATTTGTCCATTTCTAAGTGCCCAAAAAAATTACCTACACAGTGGGTCAGAGTATGTCCTGACCTCCTGTGGCCTATTTACTAACTTTATGGCTTTGGGATACCTTGAATTTAAACCCATTTGGCTTTGGATCCAGGCAATTCATTGCAGATGGGAACCACCACTGATTTCTTTTGACTCGAGAAGATTATTGGGCCAAAAAAAAAAAAAAAAAGGTTCTAGATTATCCCTCCCCCATCTTAAAATGAGAAGTTCCAAAGAACTCAGGGAAAGGTACAAGCTCTCCTCTACGAAACTCTTCCTGTTTCCCAGGTACCATGCTAAATTGATTAAAATCCTGGGAGTGTATTTTTATAATGATATTTAAGGTATTTAGTCTACAACCGTCAATTAGTAAGGTCTTAATAAGTAATAGCCACCCTTCTCTGAATCTCTGGGATTGGTACAAACTTGAACTAGGTTCTCTAGGATATCTCTAAATCAAGATGGTAGTTCAAACTCAGTCTAAACAAAATTGATTTCATGCCTCAAATAATCTCCCTGTAAATCTTTATGGCTGGGATGCTATAGATTTAAAGCAAAAGTCTGAATGGCCCATAACCAGGTAAGGTTCCTTGGTCCATTGTCTCTTTGCTAGATAACTATGGAAATACATGTGTCTGAAGTTAACTAATATTAAGTATTTAGCATGATAGATGGCTTGAAAATGCTTAACACATATTAGTGTTTTCTTTTGTTCCTTCTTTTGAGAGGATTTGAAGTATAAGAAAGCTAGGGAATATGTGGCAGGAACATGGCCAATAGACCCCACATCAGGCAAAAGGTATTTAGCTTCATTTTCCCTCAGAGAGCAGAAGAATCCCAACATACATATCTGCTAGCTGCCACCCAACTGTGCTATACTACATGTGGGAAGAAGAACAATACTGAGTATAAAACTGCCCCAGTGCAAAGTCTGGGGTACTGAAAATCAGAAATCCTGCAAAACAACAACAAAAAAAGTCGGAAATGTGTGATTCTGAACACTAATTTTATGCAGTCTGAGAACAAAAGGAATTGAGGGATAAATACTGCTACAATTGCCCCCGCATAAAGCCTTCTGCATAGTCCTTACAGTTACTTTCAAGTCATTTATAAACACTGATGGTGTGAGATAAAATCCACTCAAACCAAATATATTAATCAGTCATATAGAATTTATTAGTTTGGAAGGGAGATCAAGGAAGGTTTTACACTGTACCTTGGACATCATACACTGTCATAAACCCTTTTTCCCAGAGGGCCTCTCTGTCTGCATCTGTGTGGCATGACCCATGATGCATTAGACCCACACCACAGCAGACCTCCTTTTCTTTTCTGACCTACTGTCCCAATGTAATATAATGCTCAGGCTTCCAAACTCCACCCTTCCTTTCCCAATCTCGTAATTGCTTTAGAAATAGCCATTTCACCAAATTTCTCCACTTTCTCCAATCTTGCCTAGCCACATGCAGTACTTAGCACAACATAACTCTTCAAAAAAACGCTGAGCTATGTATGGTTGTATGATAGGCTGGGTGGGTTTATCTCTCAAGATGTAATCAAGTGAGCCAGCTGATCCTTGCTGAATCCTGTCTCCTCAGGGAGGATAGATCTACATGATCTAAAGACAACTTTGGGTTACTAGTACCTTCAAATTACAGGCTCTTAGGAGCCTAACTTGCTTGGAAGTCAATAGAGAGACTCGGGAAGATGTATACTTTAAAAAATGTATAATAACCATATGTTGATTTCCCTTTTGTTCTCTTTGAACTTCCTAAATCACAAAACTCTTTATACAAAAGTACCACCTAGGAAACAACTTAATAAAGCCTCCATTATGCATTTTCTCCCAAAGTCCCTTTATGAGTGGACCATCAACTGAGATCTTTTCTTTGACCCCTTCTTCAGGAAGCCCTGCATACTCTCCAGCAGGGACCTTGCACCTACCCCATATCAGGCTTGAAAGAGTGTGTATAGCAAAGCAAATCTCTTCGTACAAAGGAACTCTTACCAGCTGGCAAGAAGATAGTGTTTTCTCCGTGTTTCACATCCTATATTATTTGAAAGGTAGTATCATGTTTATTGAATTTAAGCATGTAGATTCAGATTCATCTTTTCAACAATTAGTAAGGGTCTCTTACCTACCAAGCAATGGGCTAGAAGCTGGGGCTATAGCAATGAGCAAGTCACAGTACCTGTCCTCAATGAGATTATTGTCTATTATGGAAGAAGGAAAAGAAAATACATATTTCAACTCAGAGTGGTAAGTGTGATATTGGGGGATATATTGGTTGTTATGAGTACACTTTCAAGGGGCACCTGGGTTGCTCAGTTGGGCTTTACACTGGTTGGTGTGGGACCTGTTTGGGATTCTCTCCCTCTCCCTCTGCCTCTCTCTCTCTCTCTCTCTCTCTCAAAATAAATAAATAAACATTAAAAACAAACAAAAAAAAAGAGAACACTTTCAAGAGTCCTACCACCCCATTTTGAGGGAGAAAGTCTAGGAAGGCTTTCCAGAAAAAGTGACATTAGCACCAACCAGCCAAATGAACAGTGTTTAGCGAAGGAAGAGGGTGAAGGCCGCATTCCATTAACCAAACAACAGGCCCAAAACCCAGGAGGAGAGGGAACATAGTCTGCCCCAGGCTGGGATAGTTCACTGTGGCTGCAGCTACAAAGGGCTAGCAGAGGAAGAGTGCAAAAAGATAAGTGTGCAAAAGGAAGTATGGCTGATCATAAATGGCCTGGGATGCCACATCAAAGAGTTTGTGCTTTTCTTTTTCTTTTTTCGTTGCCTGAAGTTAGTGGGAGAGGTTCTGAGCAGACAAGGAAGCATATTTAGATTTCAATCCCTTAGAAAACAATCTCAGTGGATGAAATACAAGCCAAACTAAGCCAAGCCAAACCAAACCAAGGTATACGTGTGATAGCTGCTACCTCTGAATTGTGTACAACGTGCCATGAAAAAGCTGTGAGGGGCTAGGTAAATCCTGTGGCTGGGGCGGGGGGAGGGGGGCTCAGGAAGGCCTTCTGGAGCAGGTGGTCTGGTAGTGAGGGGGAATGTCAGCAGTGCAAATGCCCCGCCTCCAAAATGTATTGGTTTTATTCCAAAGCACATCCTTTATTCTTGAGAACTTTGAAGACAGTATTACTCAAGCATCTCCTAAAGTCACAGTCCCATTTATTATTTATCTGAAGCTCCTGATGGCTTTCTTTCTTGTCAGGGGTATGAATCTGAAGGAATTTTAGAACCCAGATGATAACTTCCTTGAATAAATTATTATAAAAATTTCAACTCTGAGGAAAATTATCAACTATAGAAACAACGTTAGGAGCCTTAATCTAATTTTGGTGTTATTTCTTGAATAATCTACAAAATCCCCAAATCCTACAAAAACACTGAAGAATGAAGTTTGCACGATCATTAATTTATCTCTTTAAAAGAGAAAGTAGCTTCTCCCCTCTAATGAGGGAAATATAATAAAAAATTGACTCTATTAAGAGAGATTTGGGCATGTAAAAAATAGTTTTGAAGAAATGGATGTCAAATTTTAATTTGTCAACAAAGAGCTGTTAAAAGGAATAATAATGTTGAACATTACTTGGTGCCAAGTATGATGTTTGTATTTTGTCACTTAATATTCAGAACAGTCCCATGAGCCACATACCAGTAGTACCAGCATCCCTGTTTTACTAACAAGGAACATTGGCTCAGAAAGGATATATAACTTGCCTAAAGTTATGCAGTTACTAACTAGAAGAGCTGGGATTTTGATGAAGTCTGTCTCCAGAGGTTACCTTTTATTGTTTGTTGCAGTGATTCTTGTGGTGGTGATTAAGGGGTTAGGTTCACTATCTCAAGCTGTCATCTATAAAATGTGTCTATAAGAATCAAATGTCCACTTAGCTCTGTTTCATGCTCAAAACTAGGTGATTTTTTAGTAATATATCATTTGCTAGAACCCTCGACTTCGTCCATTCACTCTTCTGTTCACAGGTATCACTGTGGGCTTGAACCTGTGCCATAGACTCAAAGGTTATATTTGCCTTTATAGCTCAGGAAATGGGTTGGTTTTTTTTTTTTTTTAATTTTTTTTTTCAACATTTATTTATTTTTGGGACAGGGAGAGACAGAGCATGAACGGGGGAGGGGCAGAGAGAGAGGGAGACACAGAATCAGAAACAGGCTCCAGGCTCTGAGCCATCAGCCCAGAGCCTGACGCGGGGCTCGAACTCACAGACCGCGAGATCGTGACCTGGCTGAAGTCGGACGCTTAACCGACTGCGCCACCCAGGCGCCCCATGGAAATGGGTTGGTTTTTAGGCACAGTGCCAAAAGCTCTGAGTGTAATACACACTTGAACTCAGACAAATGACAAGTTTATCCCCTTGTTTGCTGGTTTATCTACTGATGGATTTTGAGAACACACGGCTTCTCTCAAAACCAGCCAGGCTCCCTCAGTGGCAGTCTGGAACGGGTGACTATTCCTGTCCATGCACAGTGTTGGGCCTATGTGTAAAAGACTCAGTGATTCCCTTCTTCTTTTACATATAACTCACATGCCATAAAACTAATTATTTTAAAAAATATAATTCAGTGGTTATTAGTATATCCTCAAGGTTGTGCAACTATTACCACTAGATCTGATGGAAAAACAACATTTTTGCTTACTATCTATTTACCTTTACATAAGTTGCTGGTGCAAAAAAAAAAAAAAAAAACAAAAATCCAGATTTCTGACTACAGGGATTTGCTCTCACGTCACTTTAGTTTGTATATTAAAGTTAAGTTCATTGATAACAAATTACGGGCATATTCCTTTTTATTTAGATGTCTTCTCCACTTCTAACGATGAAAGGAATGATTTTGAAGTATAGAGTCTACACATTTCTTCTCTTTTCAAACTTTGAATTACTTTTCTTCCTGAGTATGTATAACATACACCCAGAAAAACATCCTTCCATAGGATAACACTCTAGTCCCCCATTTCCATTACCTGCTAATATTGTCTTTTCTTATCAAGTAGAGGTAGACACATTAAGACTCATATTGCTTCCTTATTTCAGTGATCCCACTCATATATGGTAAAAAACAAACAAACAAAAAAAGAAAAAAAAAGAATTTCTTTTTGCTTCTCTTATTTTTTTCAAAATTAAATGACACTATCTTTTTTTAAGATGTGGATTTTTTTAAAGAATTTTTTAAAGTAATCTCTATACCTAATGTTGGGCTCGAACTTAAAACCCCAAGATCAAGAGTTCTAAGCTCTACTGACTAAGCCAGCCCAGTGCTCCCTAAAATGTGGATTTAAAAAAAAATTTTTTTTAATGTTTATTTTTGAGAGAGAGAGAGAGCACAAGTTGGGGAGGGGCAGAGAGAGAGGGAGACACAGAATCTGAAGCAGGCTCCAGGCTCTGAGCTGTCAGCACAGAGCCCGAGGCAGAGCTCGAACTCATGAACCGTGAGATCATGACCTGAGCCAAAGTCATATGCTTAACCGACTGAGCTACCCAGGCGCCCCTAAAATGTGGATTTTTGAAAGAGTAGACAAATATATGCCATGTTTTACATATAAAAATGATACTATGGACCACTGGTATCCATGTAGAATTGTTTTCCACTTGTAATGAAGGATTTATATCAATGATATTTTTATAGGGAAACATAAATATCCCAGGCCAGAAGAGTATCAGCCAGTTATGCCATTGCAGTCAGCATCATGTTGGCACAAATAACCTTTCTGTTATTGGTTGATATTAAGTTGGTTGCTTTTTTTAAAAGTTTTATTTATTTACTTATTTTGAGAGAGAGAGAGAGAGAGAGAGAGCTCTAGCTCAAGTGGGGGAAGGGCAGAGAGAGGAGAGAGAATCCCAAGTAGGCTCCATACACTCAGCGTGGAGTCCAATGTGTGCTCCAACTTCATGCACCATGAGATCATGACCTGAGCCGAAATCAAGAGTAGGACACTTTACTGACTAAGCCACCTAGGCATCCCTAAGCTGGTTGTTTTTTGAAGAAAGCATCAGGGATGAACAAAAGAGGCTAGAAGATTTCACAAGATAGGCTTCAGTTTCACACTTGATTCCTTCAAATGATGACAAAAAATGGTGATGAAGGATAAAGGCCATGTTAATTGCAGTTCAACAATTCTAATGGTGCCATTGCTATATATTAGGACAATTAGATTATATTTCACATCTAATTCTATTGCAAATTATTCACTTGTTCTAGTGTTTATTAAACATCTACGATGTATAAAGCTTTGTGTTGTAGACTATTTTGTTAAGGATCTGACATCCAGTGGAAGAGCCCATACACCTTCACACAACAGTTATAGTTATAAGGTCAAATTCCATTACTACAGAATTGAAGGAACCTCCAAATTATTTATTTCACTAGAATTGTATTGTGTATGCTTGAAATAAGTAAGTTACTGGCTAAGGCTGGGAAATCTTTTTATAATAGTGAGATTTTCATTATGATGATATTTATTGTAAGGGGATCTGAACTGTAATATAATACAATTACAATCATAAATATAATTATGAGTGTGTAAGTGCTGAGGGAATACAGTAGAAAAGATTAATTAGAGACAGGTGGTTCTAGGACTCCTCAAAGGGCTTCTGATTGATTCAGGGGAGATCCTGGTTCTCTCTAGACTTCTCTTTGCTCCCAAGGGACCCTACTACACTGAGTGCTTATGATGAAGAATGTAAAGATCTTTGCATTTGCACCCAAATCAGAAGGATCTTTGGCTTGAGCTTTTAAGAGTCTCACCTTATTTCTTTAAAATAATATTATTAGAAAGTATTCTATTAACCATTTAAAAACTTATCTTTGAGACATCTGGTTACAGAAGTTTCCTCCAATGTTGAATAATAATAGCCTTTTGAAATGAAGCTACATGCAGAAGACTGGGTTTAAATCCCCCAAACTCTGTTGAGGAAGGCATGCTTCACGATGGACCCTAAAGTTATGAAACATAAATAGATCCTGACATGGCCCTCACTCGGGCACCATGGTCACTCTCATGCATATTACTTAGAGTAGAGATATAATCACTCCACATCTTTTTGTCTTCCCATACACCTAACACATTTCACAACCTTGCATTTTGATAAAGAGACTCTCCTAACATTGACCTATGGCTGAACTGCTGAGTATAAAATCTGTTTAATAGTAAGTTATTCATGGGGTGCCTGGGTGGCTCAGTGGGTTAAGTGTCTGACTTCATCTCAGGTCCTGATCTCACAGTTCAAGAGTTCGAGCCCTGCCTCGAGCCCTGCCTCGGGCCCTGTGCTGACAGCTCAGAGCCTGGAACCTGCTTCAGATTCTGTGTCTCCCTCTCTTTCTGCCCCTCCCCTGCTTACCCTCTGACACACACTCTCTGTTTCAAAAGTAACTAAACATTAAAAAAAATTGTTTAAAAAAGGAAGTTATTTGGGTGGCTGTAAATGTTTTGACCATCATTGTCATGAAAGATAATTTAACATCTAACTCAGGGAAACAAAGGTAACACTAGGTTTTGCTGGGTACTCTTAGCATTCAAAGCTTCAGAATGCTTATGCACAATGAGCAGCAATTAGAAGTTCCTGTATGACCTTACTTATACTGCCCTTGGTCTTGGGATTGTTTTAATGTATCGATACAGGTTTAATCACCATCAATAAGAAGTTGAAACAGAACTAGTCAAAGCCCAAGTTAAACCAGAAAGGAGAATTTTGTAGAGTTCTAACTCTAAAGGAAATATAATCAAATGTATTGTGCTGACCATCAACTGTCAGGAGCAGAGTCCCAGCTTCAGCTTGGTGATGATCTCAGGTGAATCACTTAAACCCTCTGCTCCTCAGTCTCCCCACTCATCAACCTTTAACATGTATGCAAAGACCTTGCAGAAGAAGACATTTTAAAAATGACCTGTTTTCAAGCATGTGAGTGGGAAATCATTTTACAGGAACAAAGAAAAGAAACTTTTCTTTTTTTTTTTTAAAGCAACTTCCAGCCCGGGTTGATTTTACATCAGAACTAAATTACAGTCTGTTGCCATACAGGGTTAGAAATCAGTGGTCAAGCAAAAGTGAAGTTCCAAGAATCTGCATTGTTAAAGTGCCAGCAAGCAAAGGTAGCCTGTCATGTTTCTAAACAGCCAGCAAGATGGGAGCAGGCTGAAGCAAGCAGCTAGGAAAACTAGGCAGGATGTAACAGAGCCCCAGGGTTAAAAAGAGGAGGTAAAGATGAAATGGGATGTATGGTTTAACAAAGTGGTTAACTGTCATTATATGATTCATATATGTTTATTTCTTAAACTTTCACCCCAGACTGAAGTGGGTAAGAGAACTCTTTTTAGCTACAGATGACTATTAACAAAAAACAAGGGAGAAAGAAAGAAAACAATGAATGAAAAGAAGAAAAGGATTGTGATTATTTGCATTATCAAAAGTGATCAACAAGCGATTCTTTAAAGGCTGTCAGCACAACATTTTACCATTATTTTCCAGCTCCAGCGACCAGCATAAACTCTGTATAGAAGGAAGCTCACAGCAGCTACACAGACAACAGAGAAGGAAGCTGCTGGCTGCAGCCGGCACCTTCAGGACGACAGACAGCCAACAGGGCATTTCACCCTGAAGGTGTATGTGTGATTACACAAACCTTCACTTGGTCATTTTTTAGATGTTTTAATAATGCTGATGCAAAATAAGAGTAAAATTACAGGTGCCAGTTCCCAGTGTAGAATGCTGATAAACAACTTACCATTTTGCAGTGGCTGGTCACATCTGGAGCCTTTTGGGATGCAAAAGTACTGGAAGGATTATTGCAAAACTTAAAGACACTTTTGCTGCCATTACTTTGTTTTTAACCTAAATTAGTGAGGGTTTTGGTGGGGGGGGGGGATGGCGAAGGAATGCTTTTTTAGAGAGTCATAATGCTTATATCATGAACTTATTTAGTTAAACACTGATCAAATAGCAAAATGGAAGGGGGGGTTAGGTTTAGGGTAGTTGCCTGAAAACTTTTCTAAATTGACCTTAAATAGACAGAGGCTGGTATAAAACTATGGGCCAGTGGATTATGGTTTATTAATTTGGGTATGCTATCAAATTTCCCAATTTAAATAACCTGTTTAAACTTGATTTCTCATTGTTGATACCTTTCCTTACAATGCTGGATTAGCATGTAATGTACACAGTGTAGGAAAAATAATATAAATAAAAGGGCATTGTTCTTATTCTTTATGGAGTTATGGTTTTCCATAAGCACAAAAGAACATTAACATAAGAATATATTAGAGTATTTTGACTCATTTTTAATAAAGTTTTTCTTTTAGGATATAAATGTCTATATTTTATTTTTCTTCTTTAAGTTTACTTATTTTTATGAGAGACAGAAAGAGAAAAAGAGACAAAAAAATTCCCAAGCAGGCTCCATGCTGTCAGCGCAGAGCCCAATGTGGGGCTTGAACTCATGAAGTGTGAGATCATGACCTGAGCCGAAATCAAGAGTTGGACACTTACTGGACTGAGCCACCCAGGTGCCCCTCTATATTTTACACCCACTTTAAGATTATTTGAGCCTGACATCAGGACTACACATGAATGGAGAGAGTCTGGAGGGTACCCTTAGAAAAGTATTTCATCATTTTTGCATGTTTTCTATCAGGTTGTTTGAGGAATAATTATTAATGTATATAGCTAATAGTGCATCATCTTTTTGCCCTCTTTTCTTTTTGTGTCCTTCCATTGAAAACATGCAATCTGAATCTTAGGCAGCAAATTGGTCATAGCTTCTGAAGTCTCGCTTCCAGGAGATTATTCGCTATAGCTATCGCATAGGAAATCAGACATTTTAATGATCACACATGTTTTTCTATAGTGTTTCATGGACTGACAGGGCTGGAGATGTCTGAACTGATTCGGTTAGACTCATCACCATCCTCCAGAAATCATTTCCTGTGATATCATGTAGTACATTTCTCATAGGGCTTCCTTGTCAAAGAACATTCCTGTTTTAAGCTAAATAATAACTTATGGAGCTGAATAGATTTTATTACTGAACAATGAAGTAGTGTGCCCAGTATGTGAAGCATTCTAGCTTTCTTCATGCAAATGAGCAGGTATGCTTAACAAGTCAATCTTGAATTTATGTGATGAAAAAAAAACCACTTTGTCGGCTGTGGCCTCTTAGTACATGTAGACACAAGCTCACGCCAGCTTGGACATGTATTAGCATCAGATGTATTGCAGTGAGAAAGTAATTTGTTGACCAAATATGCACTTCTGAATTCAAGGAGGTCTCTGTGGTTCTCTCTTCAGTTCCAGTCACTCTGCCTAAAATCTGATTTTAAGTCCTATGTATTTCCTTTTTTACACAAATGTAAGAAACTTGTTGGCTAAGTAAAGAAGTCAAAAATAGGTTTGTTTTTTCCTTTCTAGTTTCCATACACTGCTTATTAATTTGCAATAGTATTACGTGGTTGGTTGTGAAAAAAAAAAAAAGACTCACATGGTGAATGAAGGGAAGGAGATGAACATTTGCTGAGGATCTGAAATATGTCAAGCTCTTTCCATAATTTATTTCATTTATTCCTTACAACAAACTGAAAGAGAAATATTATTATTCTCAATGTATAGATGAAGAAACTGAGGCTACGAGACATTAAATAACTTGATCAAACTCATGCAGCTCTAAAGGAGCCAGAACTGCCATCTGGATCTAACTCTAAAGTTTATGTTATTTCCACTATACTGTGCTGCCTTCTTTGGATTCTGAAACTTCATTTAAGGGAGACCAGTAGGAGAGACTTCATTTGGAGGGTCACTTCTCAGAATATGTGAAATGTATTTTCAAACCCAGTGGGTAAGTCCATGCTGCAAGTTAGGCCTGTTATTGAATCTTCTGCGGTCCAGTTTGCCTTTTACAATTGGAAAAGCATAATCTGGAAAGAGTTTCATGTTGGTAGCTACAAAGGACAGTTGGAAACTTTTGGTTTTCATACAATAAAATCTACAGTGTTCTTGGTAATGACCTTTTCAATTGTGGTATTAATGTTTTAGCCAAAGTTCTATTCATTGCCAGGAAGAGAAAGCCACTCCAGGGGAGTTTATTGTGAGGTGGCCATCCTAGAAAATAAAATCAATGCACAGTCCATGGATAGACTAAGAAATAGACCTAGATCCAAGGTACTTTCCTCTGCCTTCCCTGTTACCTCATAATTTCCTTTTTGCTTATCTCTGTACATCTACTCCATTCTCTAGCGTTCTCTGCCTACTTCAGCATGCTTGTGGTTGAAAATGGCCACCATAGATCCCAAATTCTCATGGTCACCAGACTGCCATCTGGTATTAATGTGCCATTAAAGGACACATTTAAGTCTCTTTAATTTTAAGAGAAGATCTGATTTGTCATTGCCATTGGGTGTCCTTTGCCAGTTGTCCAACAGTGTCACCAGGGAAGGAAAGGCAAACATGTTTGCTCTTTAGTAAGGGTTACAAGTATGGGCATTTCCTAGAGAAGGGGACTCTGAGTGAAGCTGGCACTCCAAATACATCTCTACCTGTAAACAAAAAGTGTCACTATGACTTTACAGTTTTTGGAGTGTTTTCATATAGTCTCCTTTGATCTGAAATTATTTATCCTCATTTGATCCTTAGCAAAACTATGGTTTTTGATCTGTTGAAGGTCACTTAGCAAAGTAAATGGGGGTACCCAGGCTAGAGACCAAAGCCTGTGTCTTTCCACCAAATTTGGCTGCCTCTTTGTCCATGAAAATGAACACAATTTTCAGAAGAAAGGTGTGGTGTGGTTTTAAATCTACTGTTTAATTCATAATTAACATTCATAAATGAATTTGCTAATCTGAAACTACAATGGGTTTGAGCTTCCCTTTGTAGTACTACATTTTTTGTTGTACCTAAGATTGGTACTGTACTCTATCAAAAGCTTATAAATGCATTTTCTTATATTGGCATAGATGAACTTGCAGGAATTATGGAGACCATGAAAAGAATAAGGTGAATAGATAGTTTGGGGCTGTAGAGTAATTGTAGTTCAATATTTTACGGGAAATAGAAGATGTCTTTGAAATGTCATGTGACAGTTTTGTGGAGCTGGAACATTTTATGGAGGTACAGGCTCCATAAAGGTGGGGATGCCTTTAAAGAGCATAGATAAATGAATCCTTAGTCAGATCTACACCCAGACACACTTGCAGTAGTTTTTTTCAATGACTCCTGAAGCTCAAACCAGAAATCCAGGAAAAAAAAAAAAAATGAAAGAAAATGCTTGGAGTTATCCTCTTGGCCACAGAGATAATGCAATTTCCCTATGCTAAATTCAATTAATTTTTCCAAAATTTAAAGAAGGGATAACATTTTAAAGATGAAAGGAATTTATTCCTGTTCTCAAAAAAAAATCTAGTGTAACAGACATATTGAAATGCATCAAAATATAAAACATTTCTTTATTTCACTGCTAATAGACATATCTGTTGGCAATGAACCAGGATGGCAAGAAATGGATGGTAATTTTTCATGCGAGAGTATTACAAATAAATGCCTGTAGTGCTTTAAATGTCTAGAAAAGTCTCTAGAAATGGACCTTAAATGGTTACACAGTTAACATTCAAATATCAAAGAATTCAGCAAAATAGAAACTGTTTAAATATTAAACACCAAATTTTCTTTCTTTCAAAGGACTAATAACTTAGCAATAAAAAATTGTCTTTGAATCTTGACATCACAAGGTCTCAGTCAGGCAGTGGATTTTTAAATAAAAATCTGCAAGCAGTTCCTATTTAAGCAAAATTAACAGCTGAGCAAAGAGGAGTGAATTAGGAGCCTGCCCCAAACTCACCTTGACCAGACAACAGTCCACCTCCTTTGCAGCATAAGCTCCTCCTCTGTGGAGCTGCCTGCAAAGCGAAACCGCCCAGGATCGATGCTGTCAGGGAAATGTGTCTGCACAGAGGCAAGGCACTAATCAAGTTCTCCTGCAGCTGCTGACCTAGCCCTCAACACTAAGTGAAGAAACAAGCAGCCATGAAAGAGAAGCAGATGGTGGACAAGGGATCAGAGGAAATGGAAATTATAAAGGAAGAATCTCTGGACTTGAAAATAATGGGGAACCCCAACAGCAAAATCCCTTTGTCCATAGTGATGAGGAAATAATTCCTTAAGATGTTCTCACCCATGTGGAGTGAGAAGCAAAGGGTAAGGTGACTTGCTAAGGGTGTTCCTGGTTATCAGTTCCCAAGTGGCAGCCCTGTCACTAAACCAAAGAGGGAAGGTAGGGCCCAGTCGAAAGCAGTAGAAGGAGTCATAAACTGGGGAGAGTGGAAAGTGAAAGAATGCCAACACAGGTTTTCTGTACTTGTGCTCCTCTGAAAATTATTGACTACACTCGATTCTCAAGAACACTCATAAAGAATCACAATGTCATAGAATCTTGAACCTGACAGTAAACTAAGACTTTCTAGATCAAAGGCCTTTCTAGACAGGGAAAGGGAGATTCAGGAGGATTCAAGAGCTTCCTCAAGGTCACATACAAATTAGGGGCAGTGAGCTAGAAAGAACCAAAATCAATTTCTCCTAAAGCTTAGGACAGTGCTTTTGGAGTTCCAGTAAATCTCCCACACTTATGAAGCCCTTTTAGCTATGGGCTCATGTTGGAACACTTCATTTCAATAAGTAGACTAAAATGAAACACTCTGGGATAGTTAACAATAAAACTCTTTTTTATAAATAATGACCTCTATAGGAAATATGACCCCTATCAATTAAGATATGACCTGCATTTTGGTTTTGCAAATGATGAGGTAATTGTGTCCCTGTTGGGTATCAGGGATCCTTTTCTAGTTCTTGTCACCAACTGGGTTAGGTGTTCTAGCACAGACTGATATTTGCACCTGTAAATTTCTACAGTGAAACAAGGAATCCAGAGAATCCGAGCAGCAGTATAGACAGTACCATTGCTTCCAAAACCCTCACTTTATTCCCCTAATTTATTTTATTAATGCATACAAAAACTGTAAGAGTTGTAAGATATCAGAAGAGTGGTTTGGCTGAAGTAGCTTGCATATTAAAAACTTTTGCTCTGGAGGTCTTTAGCCAAGTATCATGTTTTTATCCCTAAAAGAACAAATGGATCACTGTAGAGGCAACCACTTTTTTTTTTTAACACATGTCAAAGATTTCATTTAATTTGTTAATTAATAAGGGAACCACAGGGCACCTGGGTGGCTTAGTTGGTTGAGTGTCTGACTTCGGCTCAGGTCATGATCTCACTGCTCGCGAGTTCGAGCCCTGTGATGAGCTCTGTGCTGACAGCTCAGAGTCTGGAGCCTGCCTCAGATTCTGCCTCTGTCTCTCTGCCCCTCCCCTGCTCATGCTTTCATTCTCTCTCTCAAATATAAAATAAAAAAAACATTTAAAAATTTTTAAAAAATAAGGCAACCACTAAGATGTTACAATGGATTCAAAGGAAAATTCATAATACCACTTATATGTGGCCACATAAGGTATGGTGAAATGAATTTTAAAATAGATGCAAAAAGAAGAAAACTGTACCAAGGTTCACAAGCAAATAATTGATTTCATTCTACCAGATACAAGTTGAACTTTTATCATCAAGAATTACATTTTTGGGGCACCTGTGTGGCTCAGTCGGTTAAGCGGCCGACTTCGGCTCAGGTCATGATCTCAC
Source organism: Prionailurus bengalensis (assembly GCF_016509475.1). NCBI lineage: Eukaryota > Metazoa > Chordata > Mammalia > Carnivora > Felidae > Prionailurus > Prionailurus bengalensis. The sequence goes on along the minus strand of NC_057343.1, from coordinate 146,068,691 downwards.
GGTCCATGAGTTCGAGCCCCGCGTCGGGCTCTGTGCTGACAGCTCAGAGCCTGGAGCCTGTTTCAGATTCTGTGTCTCCCTCTCTCTGACCCTCCCCCGTTCATGCTCTGTCTCTCTCTGTCTCAAAAATAAATAAACGTTAAAAAAAAAAAGATTTTTTAAAAAAGAATTACATTTTTATCAGTTTTCTACAAGTTAAAGAATTATAAAGTAGCTCAAAGACAATGAAAAGTGAGAGATTATAAATCAAATAATGTAGAAGAATATGCTAGACATATATGCCTTTTTTTCAACTGAAAACATTCAGTAATCTTTGAGCCTACCAAAATTCTTTGACAATTTTCCCTTCAACTCACATTTTACAGATAAAGTAACTGACCACAGAGAGGCAATAGCCTAACCTGGATCCCTGAGTGATAGAGCATGAATGGGAACCAAGATCAGGGACACTCTTTTAACCTACAGGGCAGTAGTTCTTACCTGATGGTGAGTATATGTCTCAGTATATCTGGCAATGCCTGAAGACATTTTTGGTAGTCACAATTTGAGAGTATTTCTACCTTCTAATGGATAGAAGCTAGGGATCCTGCTGAACATCATACAATGCAAGGACAGCCCCCACAATAAGGAAATCACCTATTTTTGAAAAGTTTCTGCTCTTAAAAGCTGACTTCCTTTGGACATGTATAGGATATAAACAACTGAGAACCCACATGTCAAAGCCACTCTAAGAAGCAAAAAGCACACTTTTCAGAGAAGAATCTTCCACTAGCATGTAAATCATTAAAAAACTGAAAGGACTAAGAACAACTGATAAAATGCAGTGAGAACTTGTGATAATTGGCACAGCATTTTGACTAATATCATTACAGTAGTATTTATTCAACTTTCCCACAGGCACTACGTAGGGGATAGGAGGTCATGCCAAGGAAAGTATTCAATTGGCAACATTATTATGAAACTTACCTGCATTTGGCAATAAAGGTAGATGAGTAGTATATATTTCAGCATTAGATACAGAATAATTTAGATTCTGACATATATGTAACAAATTTTCTTGTAACAACTATTGTGTGCTAGATGTAATGCTAGGTGCTAGGGATATATGAAGATAGAAGCTTATGAACTAGTAGAGAAGATGAATATGCACATAACAGATTATAATGCAACATGATCATTCCATGATCCTAACAGAAAGCAAGCTTAAGACTGCAAAGAGGGGGCGCCTGGGTGGCTCAGTCAGTTAAGTGTCTGACTTTAGCTCAAGTCATGATCTCACAGTTTGTGGGTTCGAGCTGTCGTGCTGACAGCTCCAGAGCCTGGAGCCTTCTTCAGATTCTCTCTCTCTCTCTCTCTCTCTCTCTCTCTCTCTCTCTCTCTGTCTCTCCCCCACTCATGCTCTGTCTCTGTCTCTCAAAAATGAATAAATGTTTAAAAAAATTAAAAAAAAAAAGACTGCAAAGAGGAGGGACAGAAGACAACTCAGAGCTGATCCTGAGGGAATAGACTAGGAAAACCAGAGTAGAGGGAGGGGGAATTCTGGGCAGATGGAATTGCACTTTCAGAAGCATAACGTGACAGAGACTAGTGTGTTCTGAGAGTATAAATTGAAGGATGGTAAGGGCAAGGTGCTTCATGCAAGATGACACGACAACAGAGAGATCTCACCAGGAAGAGCTTCCCCTTTGAGTTGTTTCCACTTTTTTTAGCTTTAATGAATAAAGCTGCTATGAATATAGCACAAGTCTTTTGTGAACATATTTAAAAAAAATTTCTCTTGGATAAACACACTCAGGAGTAGAACTGCTGTATCACACAGTCGATATATATTTAACTTCATAAGAGATACCATACAACTTTTCAGAGTAGTTGTACCACTCTATACTCTTACCAGCACTCATGGCAATTCCTGCTACTCCATATCATGGCTGAAACTGAATGTTGTTAATCTTTTAAATCTTAAGATATTTTAGTGGATCCATACCGGTATATCAGTGGATTATACTTGGCATTTGATTAATGATGTTGAGCATATTTTCATGTACTTATTGGCCATTTGTAAGTCATCTTTGTGACATGTCCAAGTCTTTTGCCTATTCTTTAAGTGTGTTGTCTTTTTATTATTAAGTTGTAGATATGCTTTATGTATTATGCATGTAAGCCTTCAGCCAAATACATGGGTTGTGAATATTTTCTCTTATTCTGTAGACTATTTGTTTTCCTAACAGTGTTTTCTGATGAGCAGAGGGGTTTGTTTTTGACTTTGATAAAGTCAAACTTATTGATATTTCCCTTTTACAATTAGTGCTTTCCCTGGCCTATCTTTGCCCACCCATCATTGCAAAGATTTTCCCTTATATGTTTAGGTCTATGATGCATCTTGAATTAGTTTTTTGTGTATGATGTGAGATAGGGGTACAGGTTTTTTTGTTTTTTGTTTTTTGTTTTTTTTTGGTTTTTTTTTTGCATATACAGGTATCCAATTGTCTCAGAATTATTCGCTGAACAAAACCATCCTTTTAACCATACCGCTGCATTTCTTTGGCACGCTTGTTGAAAATCATTTGACCCTATAATTGTGACTCTATTTCTGAACTTCTCTATTGTCTTCTGAAGATTTATCTGTTTTACCTTTTGTCATTACTACTCCATTTTTATTATTATAACTTTAAAATAAGTTTTGAAATAAAAATCCAGTAGATTAAGTCTTCCAACTTTGTTATTTTTCCTGCCCAAAATTGTTTTGCCTATTCTAGGTCCTTTGGTTTTCTATATATATTTTAGAAATAGCATGCCAATTTCTACAAAAAAGCCCCATGTAATTTTGATTGGGGTTGCACTGAGTCTATAGATCACTTTGGTGAGAACTGACATCTTGACAATATTGAATGTAATCCCTAAACATGTTTATTTCTAGTTAGGTCTTTTTTTTTTCAAATTTTTCAGCAGTATTGTATATTTTTTCAGCACAGAAATCTTGTACTTCTTTTATTAAATTATCTCCAAATGTTTACAATGTTTTTGGATGCTGTTATAAATTTTATTTTCCAATCCTATTTGCTTAAAAAATGAAAAAAAATCCTCATTGTTTTCTCATTATGGAAAAAAAATAAAGATAAAGAGAAGAAAGTACCACTTATAATATGACCACCCAAAGATAATTATTATTAGCATCTTTGTGCATATTCAATAGTCTTATTTATATGCATATCTACATATGCATATTTAAAAAACTATAAATAGTAAGTCTGTTCTTTAGAAATAAAAATGAAGTCAAACCAACACCAGTATAACCCAAGAGGCATTAAAAGGCAGCCCTAGACCTACATCGGGTTGTCTTTTAAAAATCTTTATATACATTCATTGTTTGGAAATGAGAACACATTTTTCCCATAGAAACAATGTGTAAATGACAGATTACCAATTCAGGCCAAAAAGAAAAAAAAAAAGCAAACAAACTCCTACTTACTCCATAATGGGTTTTAGCCCTCCTAAAAGGGCTAAAAAAAAAAGCCCTAAAAGGGCTTTATGAATCCCCTAAAACCCTATAAGGAAAGAGACGCAGGATGGAGCTGGTAGACAAGGGTGAAGAAGTTTTACCAAGAGCAGGAGATCAGAGTCATACAAGGAGTCCTGTATCAACAATGACTCTGGGGCTCCTGGATGTAAGCTTCAAGAGTCAGTTGGGCTCTGGCAGCAGGAGAACTGTGTAGTAAGACAAATTTATCTGTATTCATCAACCCCAAAGTAATTGTACTGAGGCTGAAACTCAGGAGGTCCACTCTCATGCTGTCATCTTGTCCAAGAAACCTGACCCAGTGACAAAGGTAATCTCAAAATAATTTAAATATTGCCTCTCTCAAACACCATGCTATCAATACATAGCCTACAGAACTGTTTTTGTTTAAATCTTTTGCATTCCTATTGGCATCATCCTGTAGGTTTTCCAGAATTCTCTCTCCCAGTTACGTAAAACTTTTTTCCTAGCCACATCCCAGAAGACTTTTTTCTTCTCCGATCCTCTTTCTCCCAGGTCTGTATTCCCTAAGCCCAAAGAAGCATCCTGGTAATGGCAGAATACTTTCTGAATAGACAGGGTTAAGGAAAATGCTGGAAAGGGCTCCACATTACATTCTCTATTGCATCTCTCTGAACAGAAGTTTTCTAAGTCAGGAAGAGCCCATGTCACTGGGAAGATATCTGGAAAGTCCTGGAGGCTGGGAAAAGATAAGACATTCATAAGGATGGGTTTTTATTCTTACATGTAAAGATAACAGACACATAAGAAGGTACTCTAGAAGCAAGTCATTTTCAGAAACTTTTTATCCTATTCCCTTTGAGCCTCTATTGTTTAACCACCCAACACATTGGCTCAGGCTTGTTCTCAAGGAGGGCCTCCGTTTGGAATTCCTGAGGAGTCATGCAGACACAGGTCAGGAGGGAGCTGCTTTGGCAATGCAAAACAGGGAAGCTGGCACAGTGGCCATCCACACTGTGTTGATCTTTGGTCTGATACTTGTTTTTAGTTTCACTTTCTTTTAATTATGGTCTCTCTATATCTGACCTGAACAGCACTATTCTTCTGGTTTGTTAGTTAATTTTAATGATAACAGCATATTACCATTAGAGTGGTTTCTCAGGTCACAGTGTATTGCAGAGAGCAGATTGTTAATTAAATGGTAATGTTTTCTGAATTTTGAAGTAATTCCTAAAGTTAATAGTTGTTAGTTACCTTGAAATATAAAAAATTAAATCAGTATATAAAATAAGTACATAATTAGCAAGCTGCCCTCCAAGAAGCAGATCACATCACACTCTGTCCAAAAGGAACAGCTTTGCTGACGAGGCACTGACATAGTTAAGAGAAACCATGAATCACGAGGGGCCAGGAAAATGGTGCTGCCCAGCTCACATTCAGAGGCAGCATAATTTATGAAGCACTGAGGACAGTGGGAGGTAGGCTGTCAGAAATGCTAAGTTCTCTGCGGAATTATTACATTCCCTTTGAAAGATTCGATGTCATTGAAACGAGGTAATCTGGGGAAGCTTGGAGGTTCTATGCAATTGGGAAAAGTGCAAAGATACTTGGAAATGAAGCCAAATTTCTTCAGCCTTTTTCCCACTGGAAATCAGACCCAAGGTCTTATGAAAACAGACTTTCTTTTCAAGCATCAGGAAGAAATAAAAAGATGCCCATGGCACTTGAAAACTTCCAGATTCACCAATACCAGAACAGTCAGAAATTGCAGCGACTCTGTGTTTTCTTTAATCCTCAGCACACTCTTTTTAATTAAGATCAGATATTGTCTATGGGTTCAAGGGAAAGAGAAAAATGTAAAAAATAACAATATATGTTGATGACTTGAACACACTTATTATTAGTTTTACATTTATTATTCCTTTTGATAAGTAATAATTTCTACAATCACTTCAGTACTGAAGTTAAGTGCTTTGCATGGGTTATTTTATTTAATCTTGACATAAAAATAAACACCACCTTCAGTTTAGAAATGGAGAGACTAAGGCTGAGAGAGGCCAAGCAACTTTCCCAAGATCACACAATTTATCAGTGGTGGAGCCTATATTCCAGCCATTTCCTTTAGCTTTTATAAAGGTATCAAGTTTTAATCTAATAAAAAGATTAAAATGACTAAATCTACTTGACATTTTGGAATGGAATACGATTCACCTTGAAGAAGAGCACTCTGGATTTTGGCATAGCAGACTGGCTATTTCTTTTTGTCAAATCATTTTTATACATCCCCGTCTGGTCCATAATGGCTCTGTAGCATGTACTCCCTGAATATAGATGAAATCACTCCAGTGTTAACACCTCAACGGAATGTTCCCTCAACAAGAGAGGAAGTTTATTTAACTTTGGAAAGTGGTATTTGCAAACTACTCCAAAAGCACCTCATACTACTTCAGACCCCTTTTTCTCCCTACCTGTCCATATACCTAGTTTGTCCAATTGGAAGGACTTGGATCATAAAGAGACTTCTTTTAATGGGTTGTATTATTTTCTGACAAGCAGCCATTTATTTCCTTGGGGGTCCATTATACCCACTATCTATGTCCATGGGAGTAGGTAGCCCTGTTTCTGAGGTATTTATATGAAATTTTATAACAGTTTCTATGGTGACAGAAGATGAGAACTTTACCTCAAACCATTTAAAATGATAATTCACCCAAACAAGTGCATACAATTTAGTTTACTACCTGGCCATTGAAAGGTCTAAGGTAACTTTGTTGGCAGTTTGAAGAAACCTTTTATTCCACACTTTTTTGTACCAGGTAGCTACCTGGTCAGAAAATTGATTTCCAGAAACATGAATGGCCACAGACCAATTTTAGCAACAGTTTTAGCTGAACTTTTGCAGTAAACAATGCCATTTCCTAGGTGCAGAGTGATTGGATTTCAAAATGAACCATCAAGCCCACAGGCAAGCTTAGTACAGCAAGCAGGCCTGCTTTCCAGGCTAGAAGTTAAGCTTTTCTCTTCTGAATCAAATATCAGAAATAAGCCTTTCCCATTTATGTATGATACCAAAATAAATAGAGGTCCCTCACAAGGAAAGCCTTTTGAATGAGTTCAGTTCAACAGATGGTTATGGTTATGGTTCAGTTCAACATGATGGTTCAGTCCCAACATCATGGAAAGACAGCAGGCTGGGTGCCCACCAGAACTGGATTCAAATCCTAGCTTTAGTTGTGGAGCCCTGAGAGAATTAGTTATCTGCTTCATGGCTCTTACTTTACCTGGAAATTAAAGACAGTAATGCTTCCATTGGCAGGGTGGTTCAAGGATTAGAAATAATATATATGTAATCTGGGACCGCATGTTCCTATCTTGGGGACCAAAAAGAGGTTAGAAGCAGTTAGAAATAAATCATATCCTTTACTTGGGTTTCTCAGAGCACAACAAAGGCGGTCTCATTTGTAATCGACCACAGTATTCCCTAAATCAACCTCTCCCCCATTATCCTCCCCAAAGTCCTTCCTTCATAGGGCTATCCTTTCTTTCTCTCTCTTTTCCCCCTATCCCATTAGTTCTGTTTCTCTGGCTCCCAGTCTCTCAATTCTTTATCATACATGTCCAGGAATCTGGCAACAAAGTCTGATTTTCCTCAGAGGGCAGATAATAGAAGCTATATAGAACAAAATCCAGAATTCTATTTAGAAGGTAGAAGGGGTGTGGCAAGGGCTGTGAGCACACGCTATAAGGAAATTCACTCTTGTCATATACATATAACACTTAATTCAGTGTCTGGAGCCCAGTTGGTGCTCAATAAAAACTTCTGAATTAGTAAGCATCTACAATATGTCAAATACTTGTCTCATGACCTTGGGGGTTAGACCCCAATTTTAAGTAAGATAAGATCCCTGCTTCAAGGAGTTCACAGTGAAGAAGTTATTCTTGAATTTAGGTGTCTGTTTTAAGCATCTACGTCACCACTCAAGTAATGAACCTGTGTACCCTGTGAACCCAGTTATTTCCATCTAATATTTTAGGCATAATAAAACATTTATATAGTAGAAATGACAAATTAGCATATTAGTTATATTCCAGGGAACTAATTGTAAAGTGACCAGACAACATTTCTTAAAAAACAAATAAACAAAAACCCAAAACAACCCAAGGAAAGCAAATTATTTAATAAATGCATTTACTAGTTTTAAAGTTAGCAACAAATGCTATTTGTGGGTTGCATGATAATTGAAGTTCTATCAATGTAAATAAATTGTGTCATTGCTTTTTATCAATTACTTCATCTGCTCTTGGATTAAAATGATAAACACAGATATCTCATTCATTAATTCCTTGCTTCTTTCCTCTTTTATAACTGTTACTTTATTCTAGTCCTAAATGGATTGTGGGGTCTGAAATGAGCTATTTATTACCTGTATTTTGTGGCAAATCATTTAACATCTGAAAGTAAACCTCTGTTAAATGGGGTTAAATTTCATAGTTTCTACCTCATGAGATTGTTGTAAAGATTAAATGAAATAATGTATCTTCAGCATCTAACATAAGTCTGGCACACGATGCCAATAATTAACAAATGGTTGCTATTATTATTGTCATTATTATCATTATTATTTATTATTGCTGTCATACTAATTTATTATAGGAGCTGGGCTCTATGAGTTGCAAACAGGAAAAAGCATTGTTTTTAAATTTCATTGCCTTCAAACATGTTTGTCTTATCTTCCTTTTCTGCCCCTGGATGATATCTCAAGCAGATACTGTGTACTTTTTTGTTACTTTAGCATGTTAGACAACAGTCTCATTTTCAGAATTTAAAAAGCCTAGTCCAATCTGAATCAAAACTTCCATTTCCCATCCAGTTTAAAGCTTCTCCCCTCACTCCAGCTTAGGCCTGGCCAGGGAGTCCCCAGATCACTGGTGGGAGTAAAACAGAGTCTGTTCCTTGGCCCTCCTTAGTCTACTTTCCCCATCACCTGCTTCTACTGGATAGGGGTGGAGGGGACTAGAGGAGATGGTACCTACTGCTTCTTGTACTTCCTTCCTGGTTCTTTCGTGGTATACTCTCTCAAATGGTCTCAGTCCTAGCAGCTCTCCAATACTGGCCCTTTCTTTCATGGAGTATTTTTGTGTGTTCTTCAGCAACAGTCACCCCTCCAACTCCCTGCTGTCAAGAATGCCAAACACTGTTCTGTTCTCCAAAAAAAAGTGATATTCTGGCCCAGATTGCAACCCTGGAACCCAGCTCCCTCCCATGCTATATATTTGGCTTGGGGGGAAATTCACTCCCCTTTTCTGGTCAAATTCCAGAAGGTCAGACTCTCCATTGTTATTCTCTCTGTCCTTACCCACCTTCAGGTAAGGGTCAGTTATCAGCCTCTCTGTTTCCCAAACTCTAGAGAACATGTATTTGAGAAGAGTGAAAAACCAATGCACTTCCAACTTTTGCAAATCCCCTTATTTCGCAGACTCTTCTCTTTAATGATTCAGTAACTTCTCTTATATAGGATGAGGCCATGATAGAATGGACAGTCAAAGAATCAGCAAATCACGCATGGATGTGTTTAGCAACTTTCTTTAGAACGTGTGAACTCTTATTGCCTATTGTCCTCAGCTGTGGAGCTTTGGCGGAAACCCTGAGACAACAGGAAAAGTCCCATCTAGCATCCTGTTACATTTTTATTATGCCTGAACTTTTACAACAATCTCTTAATTGGTTTTCCTGCTGCCCATCGCCTGCTATATCATTCCATCCCATACCTAACTGCTATATTAATCTTTCTCAAAACACACTGATTCCTGTCATGTTTTTCTTTTCGGTCCATCATTGTAGCTGGCATGGGTTGTCTACACCCATCAGCCCTTTCAAAAAAACAAAAAACAAAAAACAAAAAAAAAAAACAAAGCTTAAGGTCTCTAAACTGAATGTAATCCCGGATGTTTAATCCAGATACCACAGGAGTAAAATTTCTGGGAGTCCCAAAATCTCCTGTGACACTGGTTTGCTTTTAACTGTTTATTATGTCAAATAAGCTCCTAGGCCACAAACATAAACTCCACTAATTCATTGAGGTATTTACAGAATTTTGGAGAGAACATCTAACTCAACCTTCCTGTTTTATACTAACAAAATGGTGACTCAGAGAGGTTGTAACTTGCTCAAAGTCACCAGGTCATTTGAGAACCTAGAACAAGCACCCAGGTCTCCTGATTCCTAGAGTCAGGTTGATTGTGGCATCCCAGGTGACAGCTCACCACTTTGTTTCATTTCTTTGTAAACCACTGGTCCAATGACTCCTTGTACTGCAGAAGGTAACCCACCAATAATGGAAAGGGAACATTCTTTCTAAAATTGGTATTAAAGCTTTCTCTAATAGCATGAAGGGGAAGATAATAATTACTATTAAAAATAACTAAAATGGACTGCAGACACAGAATCTGTCTCAAAAAAGATGCTGATGGATCTTTTTGGTAATGAAAGGGAAGGCCGAGGACATATCCTGGAGGGGAAAGGCTGAGCCAAACAAGCCAAATTGCTTTAAATAATAAAAGTAACAGGAATTTTCCATTTCCAGTGAGGATTGGGAGGGAGGTATTTTGGCAGGCCTGAGGCTCAAAGAAGAGAGAATAAGGGGGGAAAGGGTCCCTGGAGATGAGGAGAGTGGGCAGACCAAAGAGAAAACAGCTAAAAAGAAACTCTCTATGGTCAAAAACATGAGAAGCAAAGAAATTTTATATACAAATTTAAGTGCTTTTCTATACTGTACTGTGATCACCTGTTGCGATCCACAAATCTTCAGTAAAAGTCTGTTATGTACACAATGAGTATTAGAGCTGCTCTGAGAAATAAAGGATGATGCCATTCGCCTATGTCTGGGCAAAGGGGACTGGGGAGAATAAAAACATCACAGAAGGTCCTAACTGTTACATTACTGTGCTAAGCACAATAATAACTCCCCAAACATGTCCATGTCCTAATCCCAGGAACCTGTGAGTATGTTACTTACATGGCAAAGGAGAATTAAACTGCTTGCTAACTAGTGTATCTAGGTGGCTCAGTTCATTGAGCATCTGACTCTTGATTTCGGCCCAGGTCATGATCCTGGGGTGGTGGGATTGGGCTCTGGGATGAGCATGGAGCCTGCTTAGGATAGTCTCTCTCTCTCTCTCTCTCTCTCTCTCTCTCTGTCTCTCAGAAAAAAAAAAAAAAAAAAAAACTAGTTGCTAATTAACAGATAGGGAGATCCTCCTGGATTATTCAGATGAGCCAAATATAATTACTAGTATCTTTAAAAGTGTAAGAAAGAGGCAGAGGAGGTAGAGTGATGCAGTGTTAGGACTCCATCTACCATTGTTACTTTTGTGGACAGAGCAACTGGGCTATGAGCTAAGGAATGTGAATAGCCTCTAGAAGCTGGAGAAGACAAGGAAATGGGCCTTCCCCTCAACCCTCTAGAGAAGAACGTAGCCCTGCTGCCACCTTGATTTTAGCCCATTGAGACTTATGTTGGACCTCTAACCTACAGAACTGTCAGATAGTAAATTTCTATTTTTTTTTAGGCCACTATATTTATAGTAATGTTTTATAGCAGCAATGCAAAACTCATTATAATTGCCTACTTTGGATTTGATAAGAATCTTAATACATACTTATATTTAACCCAAATGTTTCCAAGTCCTTTAGCGTTCTGGGTTCAACCTTATGATAGTGCAAAACTGGCCCCAACTTTTCCAAAGATTTCCAAAGTGGCAAGTGGTTGTGGTTGTACTTGTGGTTGTCTCAGGCTGCTACTATACAATCAAAGCTCTTGATTATTTCCTGAATTATTTCCACTTGATTTACATTGGCATTCAAGTCCCTATACAGGCTGGCCGCAACTTGCTTTCCCCACTTATCTGCCACCATTTCTCTTCACAAATCCTAAATTCCTGCCAAATGGGACCATGCTCCCCATGCTACCACAAACAGGCTTCTCTCTACTTTTGCTTGGTGCTGTCTTATCACCCAGAAAGCTCTACCTTCTCCTTCCTGCACTCCAGGCCTGATAATTAATCTTTTTTTAAATGTTTATTTATTTTGAAAGGGAGAAGGGGGCAGGGGCAGAGAGAGAGGGAGAGAGAAACCCTAAGTAGAGAGAGAATATGCACTAAGAACATGGAGCCCGATGTGGGGCTTCATCTCATGAACCATAAGATCATGCCCTGAGCCAAACCCGAGAGTCAGACACTCAACCACCTACTGAGCCACCCGGGCACTCCCTGATAATAATCTTTTTGTCCTTCCCACATTGCCAAATTTCCAGAGCCTCTCAGGTTAGCCCTCTTCAGAACTTCCCCAGCATATGTTCTTAGCTCTCTAGATGACCATCTGTGATAATTTACTTGCAGCTTTGGTCATTTGAATCTCTTAATTCATTGTGTTGACTGGAGGCTCCTTGAGAGCATTGATGTGTATTGCTTATCTACAACTTCCACAGTGTTGAGCACAGGGCTTTCCACACCACAGATGCTCAATACATGTTTGCTGAATGGGGTCATGAGAATATTTTGGTCTAAACAACTTATTTAAAGTAGAACCCATTATGGTTCACACTATTACCACAAACATGCATATCTTTTATATCTTTTTTTCTCTTTTTTTCTAAATGCCATGATTCATAGTTCAGAAAGGAACAGCATATAACTTATCACAGGCACTAATTTCGTGTGCCTGGGATGCCCCAGTTTACATATGCTGTTCTCGCATGGTTATTAACAGTGCCACTTTCACTCCAAAAGTGTCCCAGTATGGATGATACATTGGATGCTCATCTGACTCTTGGAGGACATAAGCTATAAAGGGAGTCTTTGGCTTTCTTCCTTTCCTTAACATGGTAACTGGAAAGTAGTTGCTTCTACTAGGTACCCTCTTTGCTCCACCTCTATGGCATGTCTCTATTCTCTGTTTTTTCCTTCCATGGCAACCATTAATGTTTGGGTCCACCCCTCCTCTCAGCTTCATCTCTGCTTCCTACCCTTGGTTTGGTCTAGGAAAGTGTCTATAGCAGCAGGATTTGAGAAAGAAGAAAGAGGAAGGTAGGATAAATTCCCAAGTTAGCTGCTCCCTTGTCACTCTCATCATTCATGTGTCCCCAGCCCCATCATCTTGGTTTTATCTCAGTGTTCCCAGGCATCATTCCTATCCTTTATTGTTCTGTTCCTTATCCTTCAGTGTCTGACCCTGCTTTATGTCTCAACATCCATGGCTGATTTTAGCTCCAGACTGATATTACGGGAATGATCCACAGAACCTATCTTATATTCAAGGTAACCCCCAATTTCAGAGCAGCAGAGATGCTCCTAACATCTTAAATTGTGACAACATATTTTCCTACAGCAGTAATGTCCAAAATGTGTTTTGGGGAACTCTAGTTTTGGGTGTTAATATCTGTTACTCAGTGAAAGGGTTTCAAAGTCAAAGAAGGTTGATGAATTCTCAATGGAACAATTTTAAGCAGTTTTCTTTCCTGCAGAACTTCTTAAAGCCTTTAATATGCAAATGTACATTATGAATCTCTGAGTGGGATATATGATATGCTGTGTTTCCCAAACTTATTTGGCCTTAGAACGTTTTTTCCTTGAAACTTTCTTAAGGGAATATTGGTCTGTGAAACATACTTTGTCTTAAAGGAACATATTTAACTCTTGTGGGTTAGGCATAGGTTCTTATGAAATGACATAGGGGTCTATGGAAAATAGACATTACTGTTCTAGTGGGACAATGCATTCTAAGTTCTACAACTGCATTTTTGGAATACAGCAGGTTATGAAGTGGACAACAGCATGTAAGAGCCTTTCAGCTATGAACTTTTGTGACTGTCCCAAAAGCAGAGGCAGATGACCAAGTAGAAGGGATCTGGGATCATAGGTTAGAAGACCCAGTATCTAGTTTCAACTTTACCACTATTGGCTGGGTATTCCTGAGCAACATTTAACATTGTGCCCTCAGTTTTTTCACCTATAAAATGGAGTGATTAATGATGGTGTTAAGATAAATAACATCTCACAGGAATTTTAGGAGGATCTAGTGAGATGGTAGCATAAAAGCATTCTGAAAACAGTAGACTTTTCCTAGTAAGTATATATTAAAACACCTTATTAGTGCTTAAGTAGCTTGGTTTTGCAATAGGAACAAGTATACAAAGCCATATATAACTTTCAAACCTTTTTTCCCCCCAAACACTTCAAATTATTCTCCTCAACCCTGGTAATAACAAGTAATTCATAAATTTGAATTTCATTTTTTTTCTTCTTTCTAGATCTTCTCTCTGGTGAAGGGAAGTGTAGTGGTCAAGACAGAAATAAAATCAAGGAAGGGAAGTAGAAGTCCTCCATTTAATAAACTACATAACCAGTATAAGATAGATCATTGTCACATTTGGGCTTCAAATGAGACCTGACTGATTTGGAAACAATGCAAGTGGGGCAAAGTCCATCCTCAGATTTTCAGGCAACTTTGGATCCAAAGTTATTAGTTGTCACTTAACATTCCCACTGACAAAAACAGCATGCCTCAATTGATAAAGCCTAAAATATCACCTGTGATATACCATGAACATATCATTTCACAAAAAAGCGGGAAATATTAGTTACCACACTTGTCCAGTATCTCTCTCTAGTGGTGAGGCAAAACATGTCGCTGGGTCATGGGCAACAACAACATGGGTCTGTTTCTTGGTCTTCTCAGCTTTAGGATATAGAGTGATCTATTAAATTATCACACTGCATTCTGGGTATTCTTGAGCAATATTCAACCTTCCTGCTTCAGAAACTTAGAGGAGGGGAGCTCTGAGTAACCTTTTAAAATATAATTTATCTGGAAGATTCTGGTATGTTAAGCCTGAGTTAGCAATTAAGTTTAATTCCTTGCTCTATGTGTGTGAAATGGAACCTGTTGCAAAAGTGAATGTGCTATGCTGACAAGTATGTTTTTAAAAGTAATCTCCATTGTTTATTACCCTAATGGTAGAAATCATAGATGATTCTAGGCAGGCGAATTATAAAGGCAAACATGCATCCAAGGAAGGGCACTTCCTACCATAGTCACAAATGCATTTATGTTTAGTGGTTACTTGGGGAAAGGGAATTTCTCTGTAGATAACACAAATTAGCATCCAATTTAGAGGCATTTTCTTTAAATTATCTGGTTGCTTCCTCTTATCAGAAACTGTACTTTGAATACTCCCTTTTATTTTTTTCACTTTTATCATTTGATGTGAAGAAAGTAACATTTTATGAGCAAGCATGGCTTACCTGGGACTCCTTCTAAATTGTTTTATTATATATTACTATCTTTACTTGTTGTCTTTCTTCTCAAACAAAGGATCTCCAAGAATATTATGCAAATTCATCATTAATATGAATAAATGGGGAACTATTTGTTTGCCATTTCATAGGTATAATTTACTCTTGGTTTTATCCACAGTGACTCAGTGTTAAAAAATGCTAACTAGAACCTAAGTACCCTTTACTTCTCTGCTTTAGGTTCTACTTTGGCCACTTCTTTATTTATTTTTTTAATTTTTTAAACATTAATTTTTTTTTTGTTTTTATTATTTCTGAGAGAGAGAGAAAGGGAGACAGAATGTGAGTGGGGGGAGGAGCAGACAGAGAAGGAGACACAGAATCCAAAGCCGACTCCAGACTGAGTTGTCAGCACAGAGCCCGATGCTGGACTCGAACTCATGAATCATGAGATCATGACTTGAGGTGAAGTCAGACGCTTAACCGACTGAGCCACCTATGCTCCCCTGCTTTTCTTTTAATAATTTTTAAAAATTTTTATTTCTTATTTAAAAAAATTTTTTTAATGTTTATTTTTGAGAGAGAAAGACAAAGTGTGAGCAGAGAAGGGGCAGAGAGAGAGGAGACAGAATCTGAAGCAGGCTCTGGGCTCTGTGCTGACAGCTCAACGTGGGGCTTGAACTCACCAGCCATGAGATCATGACCTGAACCAAAGTTTGATGCTCAACCAACGGAGCCACCCAGGCTAAAATTTTTTATTTTTTAAGTTTATTTGTCAATCTGTAGAGAGACAGAGACAGCATGAACAGGGAAGGGGAAGAGGGAGAGAGAAAAAAGAGAGAATCCCAAGTAGGCTCTGCACTGTCAGCACAAAGCCCAATGTGTGGTTTGAATCACAAAACCTGAAACAAAGAGTTGGATGCTTAACCAACTGAGCCACTCAGGTGCCCCCCACCTTTTTTTTTTAAGTTTATTTATTTATTTTGAGAGAGAATGCATGTGTGAGCACGAATGGGAAAGGGGTAGAGAGAGAAGGAAAGAGAGAATCCCAAGCAGCCTCCCCACTGTCTGCACAGAGCCTGATGCGGACTCGAACCCATGAACTGTGAGATCACAACCCGAGCCGAAACTAAGAGTCAGACACTTAACCTATCAAGCCACCCAGGTGCTTCCTACTTTGGCCACTTCTTAGCACATGCCACTAGTTCTAGGCA
This sequence comes from Prionailurus bengalensis, assembly GCF_016509475.1. NCBI lineage: Eukaryota > Metazoa > Chordata > Mammalia > Carnivora > Felidae > Prionailurus > Prionailurus bengalensis. Next base: position 146,052,707 of record NC_057343.1, on the reverse strand, counting down.
TTAGGTTGAATTTTTCAAGAGTGAATTAAATAGCACACATTCCTTGTTGTGGTTAAGTATGGAGAGCAATTGAAACACAGAAATAAGATTGAGAAGAGTTGAGGGAAATAGGTTATTTCATCTTTCAAAGACAAAGTTCTGTGGAAGGAAGATTCTTGGTGCTCATCAGGAACACAAACCTCTATGTATGGAAGAATGGGGAACAAAAGGAATTTCAATTATTTCTTCATGAAATCTGACCCAGAGTTGAACAAAGAGAATTTGAAAGCTCTTGCATATGCCATTTGTGGGGGGCTGGGAGGGGGACATCAATATTTCCCCCATTTCTCTGGTATTGCCTGAACAAAAAGAATTATTGAAATTGAACTTGTTCAGGTTTTTTTATAAATCAAAATGTCAACAAATACAAGCACTAGTCTAGTTACAACAAGAGACTGTAGTTTACAGAATAAAACTAACCCTTTTTTTTTTAAGCTCTACAAAGAACACATTGTTTATTCTTGTGTAAAAACGTCATGTAAAGAAGCTCTCTGTCAGGTAGTCTATTTTTATTTAGTTGTTTCATAACTCAATTATCATGTTCCCCTCTGCCTAATAATTAGCATATGCATAGTAACAAGGCTTGAAAACCTGTTCTTTTCCCCACTGTGTGTCAGTTATATTTCCAGGGTGTTTGGAGAACGGGTTGTGCCTGTGTAGGTGAGTTGTCTTTCCCTGCTGCTCTGGCAGCTTGCCCCCGTGCAGTGTTGAGGGTCAGCTTTTGGAGAAAGTCCCAGCCAGAGGCCTGAGCAGGGACTTCCTGCCATCTGGAACAGTCTGGAGCACAACGAAAGATGTCAGCAAGAAGTGCTCAAATGACTCCTCTCCAGCTCCCTGGGGATGAGCAGTATTTCCCTCAGTTCCATGATTGGGGAAATTTAACCATCACTACCAGTAATTTGATGCACACATTTTGAGCTCTGTATTTGGTTGCCTTCCATGTTCTGGTTTTTCTGGCTGCTTATCACCTTTTGGATACTTTTTCTATGTTTGAGGAATTCCCCATAGCATGAGTCCTGCCTTCCCACCACATAAGGCCCAAATGCGTTTTCCCAGCTTCTTTTATAGCAACGGCGCACAAGTTACGACCTAGGCTCAGGCAATCCACCTTGCATGTAGGAGAAATTGTTTTGGAAGAGAACAATGAGAGGAAGTAGGTGTCTTACAGAATACATTTTCTGGCAAAAGTGGCAGTGGAGGCTTCTGGCTTTGGAGGGAGGACAGCAATGGAGGTTCTGGCATTCAATGTCCAGAACTAACAGTGAACACTGAGATGATGGAGGTAGGGCCACAAGGGTCTTCTATGGCAATTGTGATGGATGCAGTGTCAAGATCTTCTCTGCAATAATTAAAAAGAATTAAAAAAAAATTTTTTTAACGTTTATTTATTTTTGAGACAGAGAGACAGAGCATGAACAGGGGAGGAGCAGGGAGAGAGGGAGACACAGATTCTGAAACAGGCTCCAGGCTCTGAGCTGTCAGCACAGAGCCCGACGCGGGGCTCGAACTCACGGACCGTGAGATCATGACCTGAGCCGAAGTCGGACACCTAACCGACCAAGCCACCCAGGCGCCCCAAGAATTTTTAAAGACATCTAATGTAATTGCTGATTAGACACATACATTCTGAAAATCAAAGCAGTTAATTTGATTAGTGGATTTTTTTTTAAGCTATGACAACTTTTAGGAATGACAACTTTGAAGTGCATTATTTTCCATAGGCAAGTAATATAGTTCGTGAGGAATAAACTCTAAGACCAAGGTGTTTGTGAGAAACTAGTGAGGGGTGGTTACTCTTCACATGTTCTGGGAGCATATTCATTTAGTTTGCAGATTCTCATTTACCCATTTCAGAGCTCCCTTCTCCCTCTTCTTCCACCTTCTTCTCAGATCTATATTATTGCTCTAATCTGGTTTTACCTAGGGTTGGATGGACAGACATTCTCTGGTATATAGGAAGGAATGCAGAACCCTACTAGTTGGGGTAGATAGAGGGGTTACAATGAAAGAGGAAGACAAAGGGGTGCCTGGGTGGCTCAGTCAGTTGAGCGTCGACTTCGGCTCAGTTCGTGGGTTCGAGCCTTGCATCGGGTTCTCTGCTGACAGCCTGGAGCCTGAAGCTTGCTTCAGATTCTGTGTCTCCCTCTCTCTCTGCCCCTCCCAAACTCACGCTCTGTCTCTCTCAAAAATAAAGAAACATTAAAAAATTTAGAAAAATAAAAAAAGAAGAGGAACAGAAAAACCCATCCAAATCAATAGAAATATATATATTTTTAAGTAAAGGCTATTTATTATTTATTTTCTAAATAGTTTGCATAATGTAAGAAAAAGTGGTATTTGTTAAGAATAATTCAATTAGGTTTAAAAATGTAAGTCATTATTGGCCCATGGTAATGGGTCATGACCACAGCTGACATTATGGAAATATAGGCAGACCCAAAGTTTGAAGACATGCTTGGACAATATTAGTAGGCTCCTTCTTTTCAGGGAAAAAAAAATCATTATAAAATATTTTCTCAGCCAGAATGACACACTACAACTGTATTACTACCGCAACATGACAAATTTATGGAATCTAAATCAGTAAGTTTTAACCATAGAGATAAATTCTGAGGGATGAGGAATTTATGAACTCAGTGCATAGTCCTAAATTATAGGAATTACAATGAAAGATCCTATTTTCTGCCCCTCACTCTGCCATAATGTTGAAAAAGACTGATATTCTAAACTCTGATGAGCCATTTTTTTCTTTAGTCATCCTATTGGCTTTTAAAATTATCTCCCCTTCCATCTTGTACCTTGTGGCATAATTTCAACATGATAGTATTCCTGTTATGAGTACTGTTCAATTATTAGTGACTCAAGCAAAGAGAATTTAAATGCCTTCATAAAGGTCCCTCAGGTAGGCTGTAACTGACTGGATGGAGAAAGGAAACCACAGTTGACTTGCATAGTTCAGGAGAGCTCTACGCCAGTTTCTAATGTGCTGGATTCCATGAAGTGATGTAATTGCTTAGTATATTTTATTAAATCTGTGATTTTCCACTGTACATGTAGAAAGGTAAGATAACAATATCCTCACATCATTTTTTTTCTTTTAATTCCCACTGGTATTCTATTATTAATAAATAATTTTAAACTCAGCTTTCAATTCTTTTCTCATTTTCTCATTTTTCTATAATTCTGAAAATAGCACTTATAAGGGTAGGAGATCTAGAGATATGGTTGAGGTGATGTAGGTATGCAGACTTAGTTCTACCAAGGCCAGAAAGATGGCCTGGTCTGTCTTCAAGCTCTATACAAACGTTGGTGTGCAGGTGTGGCATCCACAGAGGTCTCCTTTCAAAGAAGGACCTGATATCAAGGGGGAGTGCCAGCATCTTCAGGGGTTGCCTCAGCTGCTAAGAACCACCTCTCCAGAGATCATGTCCTCCCTAAGGCAGCTCTCCTCAGATGAGTGAGACTAGGGCATAAAAGCCAGGCCATTTTGGCAGGGCCACAGGAGATCTCTCTAGAGATCTGCAGTATATTGGCTGAGGCTTTGTAAGGCCTGCACTGGGGCTGGCTTCTTCCTTTACACAATCCTACTTCTTTTTTTACTTTTTTTTTTTTTAACGTTTATTTATTTTTGAGACAGAGAGAGACAGAGCATGAACGGGGGAGGGGCAGAGAGAGAGGGAGACACAGAATCGGAAGCAGGCACCAGGCTCCGAGCCATCAGCCCAGAGCCTGACGCGGGGCTCAAACTCACGGACCGTGAGATCGTGACCTGAGCTGAAGTCGGATGCTTAACCAACTGAGCCACTCAGGCGCCCCATACACAATCCTACTTCTTCCCCTCTCCTTTCATGGAGTTGGTGCCTAGTAAACATGGTGTATTTCATACTCATCTTAGACTCTGTTTTCAGAGAACCTAACCTTCAACAGCAGGCAAGTTCTATAGGATCTGGAAGCTTTTCCAGTCAAGGTCTAAATGATCTAAGCCAGAATTTTGAAATGTTCCTTATCCTGAATCTATCAATGTATCTATGTAACTTTTAAAAAAGATGTTAGTTTATTTTGAGAGATAGAGCACCAGCAGGGGAGGGGCAGAGAGAGAAGGAGAGAGAATCCCAAGCAGGCTAGGCGCCCATCAGCACAGAGCCTGATGTAAGGTTTGATCTCAAGGACTGTGAGATCATGACTTGAGCAAAATCAAGAGTCAGACACTTAACCAACTGAGCTAACCAGGTGCCCTTCTGTGTATCTTTTTTTAAATAATTTTTCTTTTGGGGCACCTGGGTGGCTCAGTTCGTTGGGCATCCAGCTTTGGCTCAGGTCATGATCTCATAGTCCATGAGTTCGAGCCCCACATCAGGCCTGTGCTGACAGCTCAGAGCCTGGATCCTGCTTCAGATTCTGTGTCTCTCTTCTCTCTGCCCCTCCCCTGCTCATGCTTTGTCTCTGTTTCAAAATAAATAAATAAATAAATAAATAAATAAATAAATAAATAAAAATTTTTCTTTGGTTTGGTTGTGGTTTTAATTTTTGGTTTATTTTTGTCTGTTTGGGAGTTTGTTGGGAGGAATTCTAGGAAGCTCTTTATACATTAGAAACCTGAAGAGAGGGGCACCTGAGTCATGCAGATGCTCTCTCTCTCTCTCTCTCTCTCAAAATAAATAAACTTAAAAAAAAAAAACCTGAAGAAAAGAAATAAAAATGCTGATTTCCCCGACAATTTCCATTGTTATTGAAAAGATGTATTCTCACTGAAAAATAAAGTTGGTTTTATCACAGCAAGTAATTTATAGTTAAAGGACTTGTACATGCAGTATATGGAGTAAACTGTCCTTGTCTATGTGAAAGATATGTGAAGATGGTCAAATAGATAATCTTTGCCCAATCTTATGAAATGTATACACAGTAGTCCCAGTTCTCCTTTTTCTCCATCTCTATGTCATATGTGATTCTCTCTTCTCCATCCCTTACTGCACCTAGCCTGGGTCCTTCCTGCATCAGTTACCACCTGGATCCTTGTAATAACCCCTCCACTTCCCTGCCTCCATTGACTCTCCCATCTCTCCTTCACACAAAGGTCAGAGTGATTTTTCTAAATTACAAATCTGATCAGGTAATTCCTCTGCCTAAAATCCTCTAGTGGCTTCCCAAGGCTACTCAAGGATTTAAAGCCCAGTCTTTTTCATAGTGCTCATACAAAACTCTTCGTGAATCAGTCTTTGCTGACTCGCCAGCTTTATCTCCACAACGGTCTCCAGTCTTCCCACTACAGGCAAATTCCTTGTAGCTTCTGGAATGTGCATGATCTCTCTTCTGCCTTAGTATATGTAGCTCCCATTGTTGAAATGCCCTTCCCTGTGTTATTTTTTAGGTTATTATTATTATTATTATTATTATTATTTTAATTTAGCTAAGCTTTATTCCTTAGTCCAGGCTCCTCTCACCTGTCAAGCAAACTCCAGGTAGAAGTAGTCCTCCATGACCCAGAATACCCAGTGCCACTAACATCCTTCATAACACTTAAAATGCCATATTGAAATATAAGGCTGGTATACTCCTCTCTAGATTATGAACTCCTCAAAGAAACTTTATATGTGCATCCTCAGCACTTAGCGCAGTGCCTGGCTCATGGTAAGTTATTTAGCAAAGCTTTGTGTCTTTCTTTTAAGTTCTTTACGGTGGCTACTGCTTCTAACAGATTCTTCCATCACCCCCACCTATTGCTTAGCAAAATACTATGTTGCTCTATACTACATACGGTAGGTATTCATTCAATGAATGCTTGTTGAGTGGATAACTATACTGCTACTGTTTTAAGTATTACTATTCTACCTTTAACAAATGCTTAAAATATTCCAATTACCAGGAGTAGCTTAGAAAAACATTTTAAGTGTTGATTGACCAGTAGAAGTCTCTGAAGATTTTATTTCACTCTAGAGCAGTTGCCTAAACCATGAACTACAAGCTAATAGTATTCACAGGAGAGAGACTTTGTCTATTTGCCTAGACCGTCTGTGATATTAGCTATGCAAATAAATATTTTGATTGTTCATTTGGGAGAAGAGGATTACTTGATGACGGTCTTGAAGTATATGCAGGCTTATTATGAGGAAGAGGATGACTTAATTTTTTTCCCATTGCATTGCCGATTCAATGAGGAAAAGTACTTAACATTGTATTAACAGTTAAAGATAAGAGTTTCTTCACTGGGATTAAGGAACACTGTGGAACATCCTTCTTTGCAGATTTGACTAAATGACATCAAAATTCTTGTTTTCACCCTTGAATCCATGAAACTTGGAATGACGTCATCACAGTGACCAACTGCAACCAAGACAGAAACTGTTGAATTTGGCATCACGTTTTCTAGTTACTAAATTCAGATAAGAGATAGCAGATGCATGCTATCAATATAGGACCATCTTGGGCTCTGCTAAAGAATCACAATTATTATCCTTACAGTAATACTCATTTCAGAGATGAGACCCAGGAACTGTTAAGTTCTAGTAAAAGGCCACTTATTATGTGTGATATAATTATAAGAGCAGAGAATGGCTTTCAAAGGAGTTAAGAATTGGATAGGACTAGGGAAAGTCATGCAAGGCAAGAGGAAATCATAGTACTCATGATATGATATGAAGTAATACAGTGTTGACAGATGTGCCAGGTATATTTGAAAAGTAACAGACCACATAGGGCATGCCCCAACTCTGAGGAAGAAAACATTCGCTAAGCATGTATGATATGCCAAGCTCTTTGCTAGACCCAGTATGTGCATTTCCTCATTCATTCCTCATTATAACCCTAACATACAGTAGTAACATCTCAGTTTGCAATTGATAAAACTGAGACACTGAGAAGTTAAGCGACTTGGCTAAGATCACACAACTAATAATGGAGCAGGGAATCCAAATTCAGGTTTTTAGACTGCAGCTACTGGAACTAAAATTTAATTCCAGAAACATTAGTAATCATTTCCCAAAGGCAAAGTAGAAACTGGGGTAGGAATTGTAGGGCTTGAAAGCAGGGAAACATCTTCTTCAACAATACATTCATATATTCATATAAGGCTCATATAAGGCTCAACATGTAGGTATTCTATAAGCGTCTGTGAATGAAGAGGCTGTTTTCAAGGAATATATACTCTGGTAGGGAAGACAGACATGCATAAATAACTACAACATAGTGAAGGCTGTAGGTACTGATGGATCAGATTAGATTAAAATCTGAGGGGAGGGGCGCCTGGGTGGCGCAGTCGGTTAAGCTTCCGACTTCAGCCAGGTCACGATCTTGCGGTCCGGGAGTTCGAGCCCCGCGTCAGGCTCTGGGCTGATGGCTCAGAGCCTGGAGCCAGTTTCCGATTCTGTGTCTCCCTCTCTCTCTGCCCCTCCCCCGTTCATGCTCTGCCTCTCTCTGTCCCAAAAATAAATAAACGTTGAAAAAAAAAATTTAAAATCTGAGGGGAAAGAAAGTTATCCTATAGGCAGTGAGGAGGCATTGAGGTTTTTGAGTAGGAGAGTAACATAATGAAAGCTTATTACTGAAAACTAATCTGCTGACTATGTGCTACTCATTTCGTTATTGTCAGCAACATTAAGCCACTTGGAACTCTAAGTAAGTTACATCTGTGGAGATACAAAAGAGGAGAAAATACTTCTCTCTCTCATGTCCTGCTCACCAAGATTCTGCTAAATTGATTTAGATGCTGGAACAATAAATTGGAGTAAGAGCAGAAGCCTAAAATCTGAAGGTGTGCTGGTACTCTCTGTCCAATCACTATTGTTCCTAAAAATATAAGGATCCCCTGCATTGGAGCGGTAGGGTAGAGGGCTGGAAAGATTGCATGTTGCAAATATCTAAGTGAGCTAGGATCTGAGGTTACTCATGTATGACTGTTTTATTAGATTCATTCATTTATTTATTCATTCATTCATTCATTCATTCATCCATCCAGTCAGTCCATGAGCATTTGTTTAGTGAGTGCTGCTGGGTATCTGGTACTGTTCCAGGTCTTAAGACATAGAGATCTAGTATGAGAAGAAGGATAAGACCACTGCCCACATGGACTATGCAAGCCAACAGAGTAATTCAAATCATGGACATTTTCAAATATGACATGTGATTAAAAACAAAATAAAACAGCAGCAGGAGGAACAGTGACTGAGGATGGGGGAATAAGCACTTTAAAAAGGACTCTTAGAGAAAACCTTTCTGTGGAAATGACATTCCAGCAGACTTAAGTATGAGAAAAAAAAAACCCAGCCATGCAAAGAACAGAAGGAAGAACGTTCCAGGCAGAAGAAACAGCCAGGGCAAAGGCCCTGAGGTTGAAAGTTAGAGGAAGAGACAGCAGAAGTTGTGGCCTTTTGTTATTAGCCACATTCAGAACTCTGAAAAGCATATCTGAAATACTTCCTTTTCAAATATTACACCACTAAAATATTTTAACAATTAATAATTTGATGATTCTCATTATTAGCTTTCTTCTTAATAACCAATTAAAAATTTCCATCCAAAAAAATAGATACTAAAAATATTAATTTGAGTATAAAATGACAAACAACAAAAAGGAAATAGAGGTCATAGATAATAAGGATGAAGGATTTCAGAAGATCACCTTGAGGAGTGGGGTGGTGGTGACGGTTGGAAATGAAAGGCTGAAAATCATGTACTATTTATTAATTTAATAAATCTGTCTTGATGTCAATGTAATCGAATGTTGCCACAAAATAATGGTCTCCTGCTGCTACATAAATGTTGAGGCCAAGCTCTGATGTTTATTTTCAAGACAGGAGACATTGATCCTTCACTAATAGAATATTACAAGTTTATTTCTATTATGCTAAGTAACCAAAGTTGATTTCATTGTTTGATTTGATGGATGTTGGAGCTGTCAGAGTTCAGAATGGTCTGGGATTAGGAGGCCAAAAGGATGAATTTTTTTCCCCCTAATTAGGCATCCTTGGATTTCATTCTAACATAAAATCAATAAAGGAAAATTTTAGGGATACTTAGTCTCTGGGATCTTTCTTCTGATGCCCCAGGGATTCTAACTATTTGGCACAAGATTGTTTTCCCCTGGGACTAAAGATACTCTAGAGCCAGACAGTGAGTGAATTGGATGGGGGCCCCACCCAATTGGAAAGGCAACAGGAAAAGTGATGAGAGGAAAAAGACATCTATAACAATAGAAGGAGGAAGTGAAGCCAAAAAAAAACAAAACAAAACAAAACAAAGAAGTGAAGGAAAGGTAACATGAAATACAATAATCTACCAGGAAACAACCCACACTGGGGGGGGGGGGGATCCCAAAACAACAACAAAAAACAACCCTCAAAGGAATCGCAATCTACTTATTTAGATGCAGGGAAACAGTTTGTGATCATTTCCAGAGGTAGGGCACATATTTATAGTGATCCAGTGACTGGATGGTGATGTGACCCAGTGATCCAGGTCTCCCTTAACCTAAGCAGAATGTGAATTAAAACAAAGATCTTGGTTTTCGGGTTTTATCCACTACAGATCTCAGAGCCACCTAGATCTGGGAAATGTGATTAACTGAAAGAGAAATGAACAAGGTGAAGATTGGAAAGAAGACATGAATTGAGCAATCTAGTAGGAATACAGAGAATATGTATCTCTTTTAAATATCAAAAGAGAAATAGATTCATACCAAATCACTTCTTCTTTTAATATCCTACAATAAGCCAAGGTGTTTACTTTACAATAGTCAAAATGGGAGGAAATGATGTACTTGATAAAGTCCAAGGCTGAAATAAAGCAGGGTGTGGCTTGGTGTTTCTGATTTTGCCTAATCAGGATGTTTAGGTGTAAGAACAGAATTCACTGCTGCTTACCATGCTGAAGTAAGATCCCATAAACCCTGCTTGAGTGGTCTTGCCTGTATTTAATCCAACCTGAATTCACAAAGAAGCTTGCATTTCTAGAATTGAGTACATGAAAGAGTAAATATTAAGGGGCAAGAGTGGTTGGAAGGATCTTTGTATTGGATTCTGAGAAGGCCTGAACAGATAGGCTGCATGGATGTGAATTACAATCCCATCATTCACTAGTTGTGTGAACCAGCAAAATATGTGAATAATAAAACCTGCCTCTAAGGATTACAAAGATCACTGAGCGAGATACTCTGTGTAAAGCACTTGGCGCCCAGCATATTATAAAGCTTGATAAATATTAGTGTTGTTAATACCTAAGAAGTCTGTGATGTGGCTTGCAAGAACTGAAATTCTTGCATAGTTGAAGTTGAACCATGTAACACTGTTAAGCAGTCAAACATTTTTGACTTACAAAAATATTTTCAATCTAATATGTTTCCATGAAACTTCCCTATTTCTCTCACCTTTGTCCTTTTGTCAGGGATTGGGGGGAAAAGAATGGGAAGAGGGAAGACAGAACAGGTAAAAGAAGGAATGGAAAGATGGGAGGTTATGTGGTAAAACCCTTTGGAGCAACCGACACAGGCTAGAAGCTGCAGAGATGTAGTTCTGTTGCCCATCTCTACCCCATCTCCTCCGCCTCCTCTCACAGCCCTTTAGTGAAGGTCTTTAGAAGGTTCCTGAGACATGTATGTGACATATGCCTCCTTGTGCCACAAATGACAAATGCTCCTTTAAAATGAAGAAAACAACCAAACTAGACAACAGAGCTGGTACCTCCTAAAAAGACACAAGAGCCAAGGCAAGAACAACGGAAGCAGTGCAAGAAAGTTGGGATATGGGGATAACTCTTCCAGAGGGGTGGGTGAAGGTGTCCAGAACTGGATTCTTCCTTGGCCACCCTTCTCTGCAGACTACCTACTTTCATTAACAGAATGAGCTGTTTGTCTACTTCCTTCCTAGAAGAACCAGACAGAAAAGCCAGAGTAAACGTATACAGTATTGCTAAAGCCTCTAATTTCTGGGCACCTCAGCCTCAAACACTGTGCCAAAGAACAATATTCCATGGGTCAGCGTCCTTGGCCACAATTCTCCTTAACTCAGAGCAACGAACTTAGCAAAGCAACAACTTTAGCCTAAGTAGTGTTCATAGGACTATAGACAGTGATCAAGGTTATCCTCAAAGAAGTAAAACTCCCATGAGTGTTAGAGGGAAGACAGGGTAGAAGGTAAGCACAGAGTAGTAGCAGACCATATCACAAAAATGTATTCTTTCTTAACTTTCTTAACACTGGACCCCAAAACCACAGACAACTTGGATCTTAGAAGCTGAGTGAGGCTAATGGAGATTTGCCATGCAGTAGTCAATAGCTCAGCACCATGTGGCAGGGAATCTGTCTATCCTCTGCTTCAAGAATTTAGGTCCAAGGAAAAACACCTGGAGAGTTTGAAAAGCTGATAACAAGATTATAGAATTATGTGTCTGACGAGGAATCTGGTTTATACATGTATAATCTAATGATGATGATGCTAACAGGTAGCAATTGCCACCACAGAATACTTACAAATCTCCAGATACTGGAATATATAGAAGGAGCCCAACTGGTTTCAAAGACTTTTTGAGAACACCAAAATAAATAAAATGTAAGTACCTTCTGTATCTTTGACAAGTATACATGACCCTGTTTATTATTGGCAATGGCTATATTCAGCGCCTTTTTTTTTTAATGTTTGTTTATTTTTGAGAGAGAGAAAGAAAGAGCCTGAGTGTGTGCAAGTGGGGGAGGAGCAGAGAGAGGGAGAGAGAGAATCCTAAGCAGGCTCCTCACTGCCAACACAGCCTAACACAGGGCTCAATCTCACAAACCGTGAGACCTTTACCTGAGCTGAAATCAACAGACACTTAAGTGACCAGGTACCCCAATTCAGTCCTTGTCTTAAACATATTTAAAAAATTTTTTTTTCAACGTTTATTTATTTTTGGGACAGAGAGAGACAGAGCATGAACGGGGGAGGGGCAGAGAGAGAGGGAGACACAGAATCGGAAACAGGCTCCAGGCTCTGAGCCATCAGCCCAGAGCCCGACGTGGGGCTCGAACTCACGGACCGCGAGATCGTGACCTGGCTGAAGTCGGACGCTTAACCGACTGCGCCACCCAGGCGCCCCTTAAACATATTTTTAATACAGCTAAAGAGGTTAAAATATGTATCTTAACCCCTTATAGTCAAACTATTTCAAGATAAATAAAATATAATAGTGGAATAATTTATCACCTTCTTTTTTTGACATACTTCGTTGAGAGGACCCAATAATGTTGGAAAATAATGAAAAACAAATGAGTAGTTATTTTTCCCCCTATGTTTCCATTTCTAACAGGAGGAAATGACACTGCCTGGAATGTTCACAGCCTCCTTCATGAGACTGGGGCCTTTGTCAAATCCAAGAGTGCAAAGACATCATATTGGCATAACCTTAGTAGGTGAAAAACCATTGTGAAGATTTAGGAATGCACTGAAAAAATAGTAATACTTTTGAATAAAGAACACTCTTTGGCACACTTTCTATTACATAACTTTCAACATTTAATGACAAAAAGCCAGCCAGTGAACACTGCAACACTCGGGATTTGTTTTGCAAAATGTGCTAAAGTGTGTGAAATTGCAAATACGTGGTAGCCCCACTTTTTTCATTTTTCATCATCTTCAGCTTATGTGCAATTTTTTATATCAGGATTATTTTTGTCTAAGTTATTAAATTTGAAATCTTGATGGTGCTAAAAAAGACTAGGCACTCTAGAGATGGAACAGTTTAGAACCAGTAGATGTACGGTCTCTCCTAACCCATTGGTAAATGTTTATGCATAGCTAAATTGGGATTTTAAAAATCTAGGGCAATAGGTTAAGAAAACAGTCATTGCCTCAGATTAACTGATGTTAAACCAATAACAGTGTGTCAAATAATGTTAATTTGAGGCCCCATTTCATTTATTATTCTGGTATAAGAGACCACGTTGCATAGTATTACAGTTGTAATGACTCTATTCATTCAATTACTTTGGTACATGGCATGTAAGCAGTTTGTGAATCTAAGCAGGCTAGTCTGTTCTGCCTGGGAGTGAAGTTTCATACAGTAGTTTGAGTGACAAACATCTCAGAGCTTGCTCACATTCCTCTGTGGAATAGTCACTTCTGAGAGAAAGAGGTGTGGCTCCGTGGTCTGAGAACAGTACTGTCAGCCAGGAACACAGAGTTCTCATCCTGGAACGAGTTCTGTTCTCTTTATGGATCAGATCATGCTAATAAATCTTTCTAGGACTCAGTTTACCCAGTTAAAAAAGCTGGTTAGGAAAATCTAATTAACAGGTATAATGACTATTCACGAACAGATATCTGTTAAATGATTTGAAATGAAAAGTGATATGAATGTAAGATATTTTTCATAAACTAGTTTATGAAACAAATTAATAATAGAAAATTTTCGGCCTTTGAAAAAATTACCCCAGAACAAGAAAATTAATTTTAATACATTTCAATGTTTATTTTAATTTTTCTAAACATTTTCTACTCTGTTTTTTTTCAAGTTAACATGCTAAGTATACTCTGTGATGCAAATAATTAAATTCACCATTAGTTTCTATTTAAACTTAAAGAGGTAGCCTCTTTGTTCTATGTAGCAAAGGGAAATCTTTTCTAAAGTTCCATGCACTATAAGAATATGGACATTATTAACCTTAATGTTTTATAGAAAAAATGAGGATCAAAGAAATGCATAGTTAATCTACAGCAGGGTGGTATACAAACTGCCTATTTTAAAATGATAAAGACTTCCAAGAATAAGATGCAATTTCCAAAAAGAGAAAATTGTGCATTTGTACACAAACAAAACCAGGGCAGGGGAGAAAGACCTAATGATTGAGTAATTGTGGTGTTCTATATCTGAAAGAATAAAGAAAAAAAAAAACCCCTCAAATACATGTGTTTCATTCTGGTGGCTCAGCTAGTCAGCACTCTCTTTCTCTCTTCCAGCCCCACCAGATTAATCGGCCTTATGTGTGAGGTTAAAAAAAAAAACGATTAACTTCTAAAAAATATATTGTGGTTATTTACAGGAAGACTTAAATCTCCTGTCTTCTCCTTTCTTAAAAATGAAAACAAACAGACAATGGATATTCAATTCTGTGTCTGGGATCTCAAATTTGGCTGTGAATATGTGTTTCAAATCTCATTAATTACAATATTGGCCCCACGAGATACAGTTGCTGATGCAAAGAACACTCTTTGTACTCAAAATAATTTGAACAAGGGCAAAGAAGCATTTTATTTACATGTGTAAACATTAACAAGAAAATAAAATAGAGATGATTCAGATAGCTGCTGAGATGTTTTAATGACAATTGATTTGATTACTACTGAAGCTTTAAGGTTACCACGTATAGGGATAGTCATGTTTTCACTTAGTGTATTTGTTGGATAATAACGTTCTTGTAAAGTTAACTCTGACATTAACTTGGCAAGTTCTGAACTAAGACCTTTTCGCATTTTATTCTTTCTGGATACTAAGACCAACCATATTATTCTGAATTCCACACCCTACTGTGCAGATTTACAATTTATTTATTTCTTAAATATCAGAAAATATGCCATTACTCAAAGGACTTTGCCATGTAATAAAAGTGGGTGAAAACCAATCAAATGAATACATTGCAGCAGTAGACAGGAAACAGCTTCTCTTGTTTTCTTTTCTCTTTAGGAAATAGTAAATTAAACCATAGCTATTTGTGGTCTTGTGCTATAAGATCACATGTGGTCATACATTTTCATCCTATTAACAAATCTGTTGGCTCAGTGGGTAGAAAGTAAAGTCCACTGTAAAGATGTCTTAATGCCTTATGTAGGGAGGGTCATCTGCTGTGTATAGCCACAACCTAAAAATCTTGCTTTGAAATCTGATTGTGTTTATTGGCTGTCTTTAAATGGACACTGAAGAGCAGAGTTAAGCAGTCTTAATTACATATAAGAATCACTTGGAGCTTACAAAAAAATACAGAGGCCAGGGTTCATCCACAAAGTTTCTGAGTGAGTTAGTTGAGGGTGGGGGGCAGGGGATGTCCCAGAAACTTGTATTTAAAACCAAACCAACAAAACCCAACAAAAAATAAATCCTCTTAGGGCAATTCTAATGTGCCATGACTGAGAACCATAGAGAATCCCAACACTAGTGCAAGGATAATAACGAATTTGTTTTTAGATAACAGTACAAAGCCCACTCTTGATCTTTAATGGAAACCTTACCTTAGTCCAGGTGTGGGCATGGATTGGCAGCTGCCATAGCTCCCTCCTTGACAGCATTCTCAAAGCAGTCCCTTATAGGGAGTGTTCTATGGGTCATGGAGCTTTGAGATGCTAATTTTCTGGGTTAAAGCCAATGAAAGTTGATAACTGAACAACAAATTATATATGCTAACTCTGAAGGTAGACTCTGTAAAGAGTGGCAGCCTTACACACATGTGAGCACTTTGAGCAAAAGTTCATTAAAAGAGAGACTTACTCACTCAGCATCACTCTTTCCCGTTCTTCTCAGTCCATGAATGTCGTGTCTCCACCACCAGATCACTATAGTTCATTGTAAACAGAAAGGGGGATTTTGAATTAGAAATGGCAAATTACTTCTCTTGGAAATTAATCAACGTAAGCCTATGTGATTTCTCACTTTTTTCATTTTTCTATGGGATGGATTTTTGTCCTTTTAATAACAGCACTTTTATTTTTCTTGCATCCTTCAATAGTAACTTAGGTCCTTTATTGTTTTTGCCATCTTTTGCTATCATATTCTATGGTTTCGTTTAATCCTATTTCTTTTATTCTTCTTTCCTACCTTTTTACACTTTACCTTTTCCAATTAAAAAAACAAAACAAAAAACTTCTCTAACACTAGAATAGCGGGTTCTTCTTCATTTTTCCCAGTTTTTGATTTATGTTTGGTTGCCAATCTGTTTTCTGAGTCTCTTTCTTTATTACTAACTGCCCTTCCTTAACCTTCTGTTGATGTTTCATTCCTATCACTTGCTGATGTTGGTCATAAAGCCCATTTCTTTCCATTCCATTTATCTTTGTATCTCCATAAGCATTTTTAGGGTCCTACTACTAAAAGCTTAAAGCTCTGTGAGAAACAGAAAGGTAGCTTTCCCCATTTAAATCCTATTTCCTCTCCCCTCCCATAGCCGTTCCATGTCTATTCACCCTTTCCTGATGTTTCCCCCAGTCTGACCCCACCTGCACCCCTCTTCCTCTGTCACTCCCTATTTGATGCCCATGTCTTCTTTCTAACCCCATTTGCACTCTGATTTTGCATCCAAGGATCTCCACAAGATAAAGGATGGAGTTCTATCGGGAACCAGATTGTGTTACAGAAACTTTCTGCACATTTACTGAAATGGGATTAGGGGCTTTGATCCAGAAATATTCTCAGGCAGCCTTTCAGCTCTGGCACAATTTTGTACACCTTGAAGGAGGGTTGGGGCCTACTCTGATGGACAACAGCTGAGCTGTCTTTAAAGGCCTTCTGGGGCCCTTTCCACTTCAAAGGTTAGGATGAGTAGGCATCACCGACCAAGGCTGGAAAACCAGGCCAGGTGGGAATGCCTGGGGCCCTTTTCTGCAGCATTTCTGGCAAGGGAGCTGTTGCACGGCGGCGTGCTACAGAGCTTCGAGGGTCCCGTGCAGGGGCCAGGGTAGGGGGCCAGTGAGTCCCCAGGAATCACTGGGCCATTTTGGGAGGGGGAGGCTCACCTCTAAAGAGGGGAGGCAGGCCTGAGGCAGGGTGTTCCCCAGGGAAGCAGGGTGCGGCCCCGGGGGCGAGGCGACGCCACCCCAGCGGCGCCCGCCGAGGGCGGGAGGAACAATCTCTACCCAGAAGGGAAGGAGAGACGCTCTGGGTCGCTCAAACAGAAGGTTCAGGGAACTGCGCGTGTGTCCCCTGCCTGCGGCCCTCTGGGAGCAGGGCGTGGTAGGGGGACGGGGGAGGGGGGTCGACACCCCAGGGAGAACAGCTGAGGGCTGTAGAGATCAATCCAGGGTACTGGCGCGGGGTCACAGACAGGAGAGGAGCAGGAGAGGGGGCTGGTGGGGGCTCCAACGAAAGCTGGGGCCGTGTGTCTGTCTGTGTACTCGGCGGGCGCCCAAAGTCTGGGGCCGCCACAGCTCCAGCTCCGCCGGCTCCTACCAGCGATTCCAGGCCGCACTTTCCCCTCCTCCCGGCGCCTTCTCTCCAGTGAGGAGCCGAGCGCGGGCGGCGCGGGGGGAGGGGCGGTGGCAGAGAGAACAGCCAGTTGTTTAAAATCCTTCTAGAGCAGTTTCTAATTCCCCCCTTGCGCCGGGGTTCGGAGGGGGGAGGGGGGAAAGAGAGCGGGAGGAGGGAGGAGAGCGGAGAGGGAAGGAGGGAGGGAACCCGGGAGGGAGGGAAGGAGGGAGGAGACTGCCGCTTAGGCTGTAGCCGCCACCGCGCGCTTCGGAAGGCAGGAGGGAGGAGGAGGCCTGTCAGTCTCGCGCGTTGCCTGGGCGAAGGGGGCGGAGCCTTAGCGTGGGGCGGCCAATAGTGGGGGTGGCTGCGTGGGTCGCCATGGGGACGGGGCTGTTCCCGGGGAGGCTGTGATGGGTTGACAGGTGCGTGACAGTGGGAGCTGCTCTCGGCACAAGCATGTACGGCAAAGGCAAGAGTAACAGCAGCGCCGTCCCGTCCGACAGCCAGGCCCGGGAGAAGTAAGTGTCTCCGCTTCTCACCCACCTCCGCCTTCACACGCGCGCACACACACGCACGCACTCGCACACTCTCTTGGAGACACACAGACCCAGACACTCTCCGCCCGGGGAGAGCCGGGGGTGGGCTGGCAGGGGGAGGGGTACGCGAGGTGGGGGCGTGCGGTGCGGGGAGCGGCTGTTTCCCAGGAGGTGCTCGCGCGGGGCGGGCGGCCTTGGGGGGCTGCCGGCGGGAGGGAACGAGTGTGCTGGGGGGCGGTGGCGGTGCTGGTGCCGAGGACGGAAACTTGTTTGGGTGATTGGGGGAAATAACCTACGGGTTCACCTCCTCACAAAGTAACTTTAGAGCTGGGGTCCGGGGCTGCGGGGACCCAGAGCGCTGCCGAGGGTCGCGGAGGGGGCGGGAGGGGGCAGCTGCGTGGAGGAGGGCTCGCGGTGGGAATGTGGGTGTTTGGAGCGGCGGGCTGGGGTCGGGGCAGGCAGCGCGAGGGGCGCTGCGGCCGGGGCTCCGGCGCCGGGATTTGGGGCCGGGATCGCCGGACGAGTCGAAGGCGGCGGTGCCGGGCGCGCGGCGGGCGGAAGCCGGGCGCGGAGCGACCGAGCGGGGCCCCGCGGGGCGCGGAGACGCGCGCTGGGCGCGGAGGGCGTGTGCGGGCGTGGGCTGGGTGGGCGTCCGGGCTTTTTCCAGCCCGCGGAGGGACTGGGCGTTCGTGGTGCCCCGTGCCTAGCGGGACCGGGGTGGTCGGGCGCCGCTGAAGTTTGGGAGACTAAGAAGCACCGAGTTCTTGGGGGAGGAAAAGTGTGCTGGCGAGGAGCGGGATCTGCTGGAGCAGGCTGGTGTTTCTGCCTGTCGCAGCAGACCCAAGTCCGTGGCGGCGGCTGGAGAACTTTTTTTGGAGACTTGCCGCCTCCCTCCCAAACGTCTGGGGGCCGCGGCTGCCTCGGCACCGGGCGGGGCGGCCCCCGAGGGGCGGTGGTCGTGGGGCGCGTGGAGTGGGAGTTGTGTGAGCTGCAGCGGCTGGCGGGAGGAGGTTTGTCTGGGGGTGCGCTAGGAGCAGTGGTCCGAAAAGGGATTTGCCGGAAGGGGAGAAGCGTTGAGTGGGGAGACACAGGTGTTAACTCCGGTGGGAGCCCAGAGGAGGCCTGCGAGAAGAGAGCCCCTCCCGTCCCGGGATGCCACCGTCACGGCACACTGCGAAGCAGGGCTGTTTGCTGCTATTCTTACGTACTTGCAACGGTGATTTGGTTGTTACTAAAAATGAGAGCGAATAGTGACTGTGACCACTGAGGAAGAACCCCTCTTTTCTGTGCAGCAGATCAGTGACTCCCAGTAACCACCTCCACTCTGAGGTTTGAGGCTTATCCTTGTCATTGAACGCGCTCTGCCTTTCCGAGGGGGTTCAGACTGGGGGAAAAGTCTGAGAGCATCTTTCAAGAGCTACTTTGGTTACCTTGCGCTCGGAAGTAGCTGCCTGAATAAAAACCCAAAACTGAGACGACCGAGTTTCTCTCCTTGCTTTGGGGAGTTAGTAGGCTTCTGAAAGTTTCTTTTGCCCTAGGGATGAGAACGTGTCCTAATCTTCGTGTTGGCAGCAACACACACAATTCCCGTAGGATTTAGGGGTGGCAGGCCTTGATGTAGCAAAACAAACAAAATTAACGGAGCGATGCTGGTTTTGTTTTGTTTTCCAGAGGTATTTTCTGAGGAGATAGATTTAGAATTTAGTTGATGTGCCATGAAAAATACAAAAGACAGTATTCTAGCCTTGTTAAGAAATAGCAGTTACTAGAACTTAAGTTTTGAAATAACAGCCCAATTTATGTGCATTAATCATTTGGTTGTAATAGACCTGAAAAGATAAAAACAAGATGTTTTAATGATTACAGAGTATTGGGATCTCATATTACTGAGAGTGAAGGAATTGAACTGTATTGAGACCTTTCGGGGTGGTTGAATTTCAGAGTCAAAGTAATGTTGGATTTTAGTTAGGTTTCCAGGAATAGTTGAATCTAATCTGTATCCTGATAACTTTGTAAAAAAAAAATATTATCTGAGATAAAAATGAGAATGTAACGTATTTGTGGTCCTTTCTAGCCTAATTCTGTGATTCTGCCATGAAAAATAATTGCCACTTTTGCTGTCCAATCTACCAAACTGAACACCAAGTAACATCTACTCTTGTAAGCAAAGTGGTGAGGGTTCTGCTAGATGGTGCTATTTGATTTAAATATGTTTCTTCCATTCATTACAATTGGCAGCAGGAATCCTGGACTAGCTTGCCTTATGAACTATATATAGATGAAGAGGCCACTTTTGGGGAACTGACAATGACTGCTCTGAGTTAATTGTTGTTGCATTAATTTCTGGGTGAACGCTGTTTAAATCTAAGACAAACATTGAGGTAGATTCTATTTCATACAATAAACTTAGTTTCATTTTGATGAGAGCATTGATTTGATCTCTCAGTTTTCCCCTTTATTATTATTCACTTGGGACTTTAATGGCACTGTTCTACAACAGTGTGCTAACTTCTGAAGATAAGAATCTTGAAGTTGTCTTTAAAGTGGATATTACCAGATTAAAAATAAAACATAAGGTGGCATATTTAAAAGGTACCTGAGCAAAGAAGTGTTCTCTTTTAGTAAGGAAATTAGAATTGTTCTGATCTTAAAAATCACAGACATAATTTGTTTTTCAGTAATAAATATGTAAGTATTTTAATAAAAAATTCTAAAAATGAGTTAAAATGAATAATGGGATGTATATGAAAATACTGGTTTTGTAATGTGTCAGGAAATGCATTTTCTAATGAGTTCATGGCCTGATAGCTGACAACTGCTTATTATATCTTTGCTTTCTCTTTCATTAAGAACCCACTATGTGGAATACTTGAAATTAATTTGTAGGTTTTTTATAGCAGGTATAGTTTCAGTATGTGGTTCTGAACATAAAAATGGCCAGAGTCAGGTTAATTGTTTATTTTGTTGTTTTAAAGATGGGACAGATCATGTCTATACAAATATTTTGATTAGGTTTAATTGTAGATGGAGTGATTGAAAACCCTTGGTGGGAGGTGGGATGTTTGTATAGAAATTTAAATTCTGATCCTGTTAGGTCATTTCCCACTTTAGCAGGCTTTCTTTGTAACACTGATCACAATTGTAATTAAGTAACTATGTAATTGCTTGCCTAATGTCTGGCTTCCTCTAAAATGTAAGTTTTTTGAGGGCAAGGTATGATGCTTCTAATTTCTTCTCTGAGGTATCCTTGACATTAAGAATAATGCTTTCATACGTCTGAAGCACCAAATAAATACTGTTGAATAAATGAAGATGTTAGACTCAAAGGAATTTCTTTCAGTGTGGAAAAAAAAAATTATTTCAGTGACCTCCAAAATAGGGACTTTGAAAGTTTGAGTTCCACATTCTCTAGGTTAGTTGTATTTCAAAAATAGCCAGTGGCAACAAAACAGTAATTATTATTTATTTCTTATTCTATGTGCCTGTCGCTGTGCTTGGCGCTTTTTGTATATTTTCTCTAATTCTCCCAACAATTCTGCAACATAGTAGTGTTTTTTGTTTTGTTTTGTTTTTAATTAAATAAGAAGACCCAGGGACACACTGCTAGTTGGATTTCCAACAACCATTTCTCTAACTTTAGAACCTGTGGTTAAAGCTGAAAGATACATTTTTCAGTGTACCAGATTGCCTTCCTGATCTAGGGTAGGATGCTACAGGTTTAGAGAACAGTATTACATAATCATATATAACACACTTTAGAAATTTAATCACATATGAATTCTCAACCTTAGGTGCACCTTGATGCTTATAACTTCCATTTTAACAGACTGTGGGCAAGGCATAGAAATTTTAAGAGTAAAAAGTTGGAAACCTAAAATAATGAAAGATGCTTGTTCATTTTTTTTTTTTTCATCTAGGAATTTTGTTTTACCATTCAAGTTTTGAGATAAGACATTGTAGCTGTGAACAATTGGTGTATGAAATGTTACTGAGCTTTAAGCCCCACTGTATGCCACATTGCCACTAAAAGAATAACTGGCACCTGTAAATAGATGAGTAGTGATACTACTCTTCGTAAACTAATTTTATCTTATAAAATTATATAATAGAACAGAGATGAATCTTCTATAAAGCAAAGTTGAACATAAGATGCACATACCAAACAATGACATCATATTAAGTAAACTTTTGAGAAACTACAGAAATCAAACTATGCATCTAACCTGAGTCTCTGTCTGAAAAGTAACTTTGGTTTTTCAATTATGAATCTTTTTTTAGTTGAATATACCAAGAAACAAGTACCATATGCTCATTTTTAAGTGGTTAAAGTCTAATGAACATTTAAATACTGCTCCATATAGTGAAGTGTTTATAGGAGTTAGTATCTGCCAGCATCATTTTATTCCCCTCTTTTTTTTTTTTTTTGTTACTCCCCTAAAAAAATTATAAACTTTTTGGGGCGCCTGGGTGGCGCAGTTGGTTAAGCGACCGACTTCAGCCAGGTCACGATCTCGCGGTCCGTGAGTTCCAGCCCCGCGTCGGGCTCTGGGCTGATGGCTCGGAGCCTGGAGCCTGTTTCCGATTCTGTGTCTCCCTCTCTCTCTGCCCCTCCCCTGTTCATGCTCTGTCTCTCTCTGTCCCAAAAATAAATAAACATTGAAAAAAAAATTAAAAAAAAATTATAAACTTTTTTTTTCTTTCTTCCTTTCTGACAAATAAAGACAAGTGAAGTTATACAAATCTCTTCAGAAACTTGATTGATGGGCAGTTAACATAGTTCAATCAAGCCTTTTGGGGAATGAAATTTTCAGTATTTTATTGACTCCCCCTTCCCAATCCTCAGGATGTTTCTTCCAGATACCTATGAGAATTTTTCTTTTGATTGATCTCTTTTCCATTATTGTAGGAAAATCTAAAAACCAATTTTTGAAGGAACAAAGCTAAAGAAAAAAATATGTAAGATGTTGAGAGTTAAAATTTAGTATTGTTTATCCAGAAATTTATTTTGGCTCTTAGAAATAGTATTAATGTTGTAATGTATGTTTTCACTGCAACGTGAAAAGTTTATTCCCAGTCTTTAGAACCAGTTCGCTATATAAAACCAAATCAGGATGAAAACATCGTTAAATTTTAGTTGCTCTGCAGTAGTGGACCAAATGTGTCTCACATTCTCAATTATTACTAGAAAAGAGAATTATGTTGTTTTAAAATTAAAACACATTCTGTGGGTAGGGGTTGAAATACCTGGGTTGCGGTTTATTAACATTTCAACCCAATAGGTTAGAGTTAAAAGTAAACTTTGGGAAAAAATAATTTTGAATTTAGAATCTTTTTTTTCCATAGAGATCACAACTGTTACATTAATGTTGGGGCTTAGGATTGAGGGTTAATGTACTGGATTTAGAAGACATGATCGTACTTCTCAGAATATATAGCTTAAAAATATGTAGTGAAGATAATTATAATTTTATTTTTGAAATATGTAGTGATATTCTCTACTAGGGTAATGTACATTATTGCTTTGACATTGGTATGGGAATGATGAAACATTTGCATGCTGGTGACGTTTGTAATTGTAATACGTGAACCTCTGTAAACATGCTAAAATATTAATTTTATTAATAACTTATTGTTTCCCTAGGGAAGGACTTAAAATAGCATTGGAGCAATAGAATAAGATATATTTGTTAATACCTGAAGAGAGTTTGGAATAAAAAATAAGTGCTTGGATTTAGATTTTAAAATTTACTTATCCAATTTTGTATATATTTTACATATTTAACATCTATTCATGTAAGGTTTTGTTAACATCTGTGTATAACTTCATATGACTAGGACTGTGAAAGTTATTTGACTGTTATACCAAAATCCTGTGTGTACTACCAAAATGATCTGAAGAGTGGTCCATCAAAATTTATGTCTTGTTTTCAGTAATGGTAGAGTAATAGTAGAAGCTATTCTTACCTCCCCCAAACTGTTTATCTTATTCACTGTGTGAGGACATTGAAAAACAGGTGGAAAAATGATCCAGCCGGGGAATAATAGGGTTTTTCCAGGTGACTTTTAATAGCTTTGCAGGCTGTCCAAATTTATGGTTGGTCATAATGGGTAACTGGTAATTTTTGTTAGAGTAAGTTAATAGTTAAAGATTTTTGAAAAGTGGAGCTAATAATGTTATTGGAATATTGACACAACTAAAAATTTATCTGGACTCAGAAGCACCTGGACAGTTCCGACGCAATGAAAGAATTAATATTCATTTCTTGTTCATCTTTAAAAGTGAACCCTAGTTGGTGTCACTTTTAGTAGTCACGAAACTACTCTCACATTTTACTTTAAGAATTTTGATGATTCTATTTGATTTAGGACCTAAACAGCTTTCCAGCAGTAATGAGCCATCATAGCATTTCACATCACAATTCAGCTGGAGTGAGCTTGAACCAATGACCTGGCAATCTCCTGTTTTTGATCTGCATTAATTTTGCTTCATGGAATATCATATAAATAGTTCGGCACAGAAAAAATTGTAGAGACTGATGTATAATATTTTATCCTTTTTTCCCTATTTTTAAGGATTTTTTTGTAATTGTAAGTATAAGACAGTTTTAATACCTATTATAGTTTTAAAATAAAATTTGTTTATTGAGAGAGACAGAGAGAGGGACTGAGGGGGAGAGAGAGAGACAGAGAGAGGGAGGGAGAATGAGTGGGGGAGGGATAGAGAGAGAGGGCGAGAGAGAGAATCCCAAGCAAGCTCCACACTGTTGGCACAGACCCCAATGTGGGGCTCCATCTCATGAGTCGTGAGATAATGACCTGAGCTGAAATCTAGCAGATGCTTAACCTACTGACCCACCTAGACACCCCAATAACTAATATATTTTAATTATTAATTAGTATAATCTAAACCATATTAAAATACTGGTGAAATATTTGTGAAGGTAAGAATAGTAGATGAAAAGTTATATGTGGCTCTGTCCATGTAAGCTCAGAGAGGAGTTGGTGCTCAAAACAGGCTCTTGCCTGAAATTGATATGGTTATTTTTTTTTAGTGATCTGATATTTGGCTTGAATCTTCTTTTATTTACCTACTTCAGGCTTGAGAAAGAACCAAAGCTACTTCACTGATAGAAGAAAGCTAGGTAAATTCATTATTCTATTAAACTTGATTTTATTTAAACAGGATTAAAATAAAGGTTTTCTGTAAAATAAAATCCTAAATACTTCATGAAGAGCTTGTGGAATTTTGCCATAGAAAGTTATTTTTTTAATATTAACAATGACAGCAGTGCTATCATTTGCGTATTTTGTTTGTTTTGGCCCTTTACTTGCATTGTCTCATTTAATCCCTCCAAGAATCCACTAGATTGTAGGTGCTATTTTCTGTTAATGTTACAGAAGAAACAGAGGCTTAAGAGTTTGTCATGCTTTTGGCGGCAGGTATTAAGACAGGAGATAGAAAATGGTTTAATTGATCAGGGTTTAAAAATAAATCTCACATAACAGGATGTCTGGAAGAGGTAGTTTCAGAGTTGATTCAGTGCCTCAAGAATATCAGGGATCATTTTCTTTATCATTCCTCATCGTTTCCCTCCAATCAACACAACATCCCTGCACCACATTCCCAGTATCACTTCCTTGTGCAGCCAAGTCAAAGGCAGGAAGAAGGGTAAGGTTTTTCCTTGTGTCTAATTAATTAAGGAAGAAAACCTTGAAGTTACTTAGCAGATATCTTCTTAGGCCATATGGAAGAGAATTGCAACATTTCCTACCCCTACTTTAAACCAATTACTGGCAAAGGTAATGGGATTATTATAATTGGCTTAAATAGGTCATCTTCATCCTCTGAATCGGAAACCTTGTCTCCATTGTGCCTGAACTACCTAAACAAAACTGGAGATCTTTGGCCAGGAAGATGTATCTTGAGGATATGGAGAAAATACAATGGGTCCCTCCTTTCATGGGTCTTACCTTCAAGGTTGAAGGAAAAACATATAAACAAGTAAATAAATGTGGTAGGCAAGTTCAGATAGTCAAAGGAGCTAAAAAAAAAAAAAAAAAGTAATAAAGTAGGGTAATACAGACCGTGAGTGGGAGGCGATGGTAGACTTGGTAGTCAGGGGAAGGTTCTTAGAGAAGGAGACATTTAAGTAGGGTCCTGAGTAATATTTAAAGTATCAGCCATGAGAAGTTTAAGGGTTAGAGCATTTCAGATAGGTCTAATAATTGAGGAAATCTTTTAGCATCAGCATAATTAATCAAAGATTTATAAAATATTAGTCAAATTTGGAAAAAGAACCGCTTCCTAGAGCCTGGCTTTGTTTTTTACTGAGGAATTGGATGGTGGGTCTAGTTTTTCTGGGCTTTCCTAGCTAATAAGATTGACTGTCTTTCATTTCCTGAACGCAGGGATGTACTTGTTCTAATAAGAACAGTGGAGCATATGGCTTTTATAATAATGTTGATAGAAATAGCAAAGATTTATTAAACACTTAAAACCTATCGTTTTGGCAAAGGATGGTACAACTGGTGTAATTATTTCTCATAAATTTCCCAGGTTGGATTAGACCCTCTTATTTATGTAACCTCTCCTTTTCCTTTTCACATCCATCATAAATTAATGAATTATTTGTATGATGTTTTGTTTAATGTCTCCTCTCCAGGTTAGATTGGAACCTCTCTGAGGCCAAGAGCCACAGTGTCATCTTCTCAGGTGTATTCCTACTGCTTAGCATAGTGCTTGGAATTCTGATTAGGTATTTGTGGAATAAATGGATTCAGGATGTAACCAATTATAAAAATATCTAACAGGATGTCACTATATCTGGTTTATTTTCTTTTCAATATTCTAATATTTGGTACCAGTATTGTGAGGTAATTTCTAAAGAAGAGTTTTCTATAATGTGGGAATTTAGTGGTCATTTTGTGAATTTCGGGACTATAGGAGACTACCTATTGTATTACTCAGAGAAATGTGTGTATTTTTAATATGAATTTTTAATATGGATTTTCAATTAATAAGGAGAATAATCTCCTTTTCTTGTTATTTCAACAAATTTAATAATATAAACAGAATTATACTTTATAGTTTCAAGGTATTTTAATATACATTATTTTATTGAAGTCTCATAATAATTCTGTGAAATAGATGATAATTCTCATTGACTTTTGATATTTATAGGTAGAAATTCTTACTCAGGTAGGGTAATAGAGTTGTGGGAGAAGTGAGGCATATTTAGATTTTCTTTTGGTTCCAGGGTCAGTGTTTCTTTTATTATACTATGGCTACCTCTTTTAAAATGAGAGATTAATGTATATTTTAAGAAGGCTTATGTATGGGTTTGATTAAACCTAGAATCATGGATTAGATAATAGTTAAAAGTATATGTCAGTAGTTTGGTTAAATGAAAAATATTGTTATAGTATGAGTTAAACACAATCTTACACAATTATTTAACTCCAAGAATGCTACATTATAAATAAAATCTGATTTTGGTTTGAATCCTTATGCTTTTGTTATGGAAGTTGGTTTGGAATTTGGGGTAGGTTGGATTTCTAATTTATGAACGTTTAGGCTCTTTGATCAAGGAACTCTTCTCTATTCCTTTACCAGTTAGTTTTGATTTGGAGAGCTGGAATAGCAATAGGGAAAGGGAACATCTGTAATAAGGAAGGGAAAGTCTTGATATGGATTAATGATAGACTATTCCCTTGTTGTTTTCTTTTTTATCGTGATAAAATAGTACAACATAAAATTTACCGTTTTAACAAGTTTTAGGTGTACGTTTTAATGGCACATTCACATTGTTATGCAACCATCACCACCATCCACCTCTAGAACTTTTTCATCGCCCCAAACTGAAACTCTGTACCTATTAAATAACTACCCACTTCCCCTTCCACCAGCCTCTGGCAACCACCATTCTATTTTTTGTCACATGAATTTGACTACTGTAGGTACGTGTATGAGTGGAACCATGCAATATTTGTCTTTTTGTGTCTGGCTTTTTTTTTTTTTTTTTTTTTTTGCTTAAATCCTTAGCACCTTCATGAAGTAGGTATAATTATCATTTTACATATGAACAGAGTCTCAGTGAAGTTATATACTTTGTCCAAAGCCTTAGTAAGTTGCATCGTCTGGATTCAAATTCAGATTTCTTCCTTCAGTGCCAATTTTAACCATTTTGCCTGAGTGTTTCATTGCTTAATAATGGGAAAAATAATGGGAGTTGTGAGGGTGGGGAGTGGGAGGGAGTTTGGTTAGTTCTCTTCTCATATATCC
Organism: Prionailurus bengalensis; assembly: GCF_016509475.1. Classification (NCBI taxonomy): domain Eukaryota; kingdom Metazoa; phylum Chordata; class Mammalia; order Carnivora; family Felidae; genus Prionailurus; species Prionailurus bengalensis. Next base: position 146,024,717 of record NC_057343.1, on the reverse strand, counting down.
ATCATTTTTAGTTGGGGTGGGATGCAATAGAAAAGAGAGACGTTAAGGAAAGCGTCTTACATCTGCCAAAAAGGTGGGCAGAATTATATAGCTACCAAAAGTACTCCACAGATAGATCCAAATTCTTTATGTGATATCTGAGATTTAACAACTTGAATGTAATGCTTGTCAGAGGAAGATGCCAATTAGGCGCTCAGGTTATAATTTCAGGTAAAGCATTTTCTCCATTCTTCTTGTATGTAGAGGTGAAGTAATCTGGCATAAATTGCTTTCCTTAGTAAATTTTAGAGTCAGAAATAAACAGATGAGGAATATGTAATGTCTCAAAAAAAACTTTCTTCTCTAATTATGAGTCTTCCAACCAGCATATGACTTGTTGGTTTTTTGTTTGTTTTTTGGCTAGGGCATCTGGAAAGTTCCATGTGCTCTAGGAGCAACAGTACAACCATACTGAGTCTAGTACTATAGTACTATAGTACATTTCCATAGTACTAAATATTAGAAAAATAGAAACATTTCCTTTGTTCATTTTTTACAGCATCATGAGCTGCTTGTCATTTATAACTGGATTAAAATTATGTGATGATTATGCTTTATTCAGTGCATTTAAGCAGTAGTAGTTATTATGAAGCTATTAAAAGTATTTCAATTAGCATTTTTAAAATCTTGATTTAAACTGAAAGACTGATATGGTTATTCTTTCATTTAGAAATACTGTAATGGAAAAACTTAAGTGAAGTTTCTTACCATTGAATACATTACATGCACACAATATATGTGTGTGTATGTGTATATAGTGGGAATAGTTTTTAGGTAGGAGCTCATCTTGGGAAATGACTTAATAATTCATTTTGAATTCAAATTGGTGCTGGGTCAATTATGTAAGTGAGTTGGATTTATAAATTCAGGACCAAAAAGATTTGAGTGTAGGCAAGTCTGGATTAAACATTGGTGCTGATGCTTTTCCATAGGATGAGTATATCATTAGCCAGAGAACTCATAGCAAGCATTGGCAAAAATGTTGTTAGTTGCCAATTATTTCTGTGTTTGTATTAGCTCGATCCCCAGCAGGATTGCTCCTTCAAAAGGAAAACCGGACAGAGTTCAAAGCAAGTATGTTTAAGGTTAAAACCCACCAGGGATGGAGGGACACCCAGGAGTTAGCAACAAGGGAAGCTTTACCCCTCTTAGTTCTTTTAAAAAAAAAAAAAATTTTTTTTAACGTTTATTTATTTTTGAGACAGAGAGAGACAGAGCATGAACGGGGGAGGGACAGAGAGAGAGGGAGACACAGAACCGGAAGCAGGCTCCAGGCTTGGAGCCATCAGCTCAGAGCCCAAGGTGGGGCTCGAACCCACGGACCGCGAGGTCGTGACCTGAGCTGAAGTCGGACACTTAACCGACTGAGCCACCCAGGCGCCCCTACCCCTCTTAGTTCTGAAGGGGAAAGGGGGCAGTCTACCACAATCTGGTGAGTGCTATGGTCATTGCAGAAAGACCACCCTCCTGGACCTGAGATTTTATGAAGAGGGCCACTGCCACTGTCAAACCCCCTGTAAATAGAGGCTGAAGGCCCAGCAGAGAAGAGATCTTCTCTCTATTCCTGCCATCTCATAAGCTGATGCCTCCTTTCTGTAGAACCCAACTGGAGTCCAGATGGCAAGGGAAATGAGATAATATACTCTTTAGAGATCAGCCTCTTAGGTCACAGCAGGACAGAAAGGGTAGAGAGTAATCTGTTTGGGATGCTTGAGTGGCTCAGTCGGTTAAGCGTCTGATTCTTGGTTTCATCCCAGGTCTTGATCTCATGGTTCATAAGATCCAGCCCCGCATTAGGCTCTGCACTGACAGTGTGGAACCTGCTTGGGATTCTTTCTCTCCCTTTCTGCCCCTAACCCCCTCAAGCTCACATGCTCTTGCTCTCCTTCTTTCTCAAAATAAATAAATAAACTTAAAAAAAAATGAAAGAAATGTTAACTGTCTCTCTTTGTCAGCTTACCTTGATCCTCCTGAATCAGATCTGAATAACAATGCAGTCTCTGCCCACCAGGACTTTACTTTCCAGATGGGACTCAACTATTGGTCCCGTTTTTTTTGTTGTTGTTGTTGTTGTTTTTTTAAGTTTATGTGCAGCTGAAGCAATCACATGAGGGAACTCATGTTACCTTGCTAGGAAACAAGCACTATGCGTATGTAGAAGGTGCATGGGAATTCTGAAAAGAGGCATGAATCCAGCATAGGGCTATGATATTCTCAGGAGATATTCCTAAGAGGATGTTTTTTAAACAAGAAATAAGCATTAGCCACATTTGAGTTTGATGGGGGCACAGAGTAAAGAGTATTCTAGGAAGTGAGAGAAACATGTACAGAAGCAGGAAAGTATTAAGGAGTATGCTATATTCGGTGAACTATAAGAAAGTTTGGTATGACTGGATATGCTGTAGAATAGGTGTAAGATAGGCTGCCAGATACGTTTGGCTAGTTAAACAGGAGCTATTTCAAGAATGACCTTGAATGACAGCTTGACCTGAGAGAGAAGCAATTTTAAGCAGAAAAGTGACATCATCTGAGGTACATTTTAGAAGAATCATTCTGGAAGTAATATGGAAGGTGGGGTAAAGGGTGAGACAGAAATGTTAGAAAGCTATTGTAATAAGTAAGCCGTGGTAATAATACATCATGTTTCTTTTTTTTTTTTTTAATTTTTTTTTTTCCAACGTTTATTTATTTTTGGGACAGAGAGACACAGAGCATGAACGGGGGAGGGGCAGAGAGAGAGGGAGACACAGAATCAGAAACAGGTTCCAGGCTCTGAGCCGTCAGCCCAGAGCCTGATGCGGGGCTCGAACTCACGGACCGCGAGATCGTGACCTGGCTGAAGTCGGACGCTTAACCGACTGCGCCACCCAGGCGCCCCAATACATCATGTTTCTACCCTAGTGGCAGTCCAGCAGATGTCTTAGGATATAGAATACAGAGGACTTGGTGACTTAAATGTGAAAACATTAGAATTTTTAAGATGGCTGTAATTATGGATAGAAGTTTCATTCATAGCCTTGGAGGGACTACAGAAGGAACAACAGATAGGAGGTGTAAGGAAGAAGATGATGAGTTCAGTTTGAGGTGCCATTCATACCTAGAGATGGAGCATGTTCAGAGGAAATCAGATGTGTTGTTCTTGAGCTGGGCTGGGAGTGTAGGGAGGTTTCTAGGCTGGAGGTACAAAATCAAGAAAGGATGGGGAAAGAGAAGTAACACTTGTAAGCATAAGGTACCTGTGTTTCAAGCATTGTGCCAGACACCTTTGTTCATATTTTATGTCATTCTTTAACCAGTGCTGTGAAATTGGTAGTATTATCTCCATTTTGATGAGGAAACTAAAGCTTTAATAAGTAAGTTAGCCAAGTCACACATGTCAAACCAGGAATCTGAACTCAGGTATAGCTCATTCTTTGTCTCTTAAAAAAAAAAAAAAAACAACTTTAGGGGTGCTTGGGTGGCTTAGTGGGTTTAGCATCCGACTTTGGCTCAGGTCATGATCTCATGGTTCATGAGTTCAAGCCCCCCTTGGGGTAAGCATGAGCCCTGCTTTGGGTGAGCCCCAGTTCTATCTTTCTTCCTCTTCTTCTCTCTCTGTCCCTCATTCACTTGTGCCCTCCCCCCCAAAAAAACTTTATTGAAGTATGACATTCATGCAAGAAAAGTGCCCATATCATATGTGTACAGGTTGATGAATTTTCACTAACTGAACACACCAGCATGACCAAATACCCACATCAAGAAAAAACTTCACCAACACCCCAGAAGCTGCACACATACTGTGCACCTTCAGCCCCTCAACATTTAGCAGCAGAAATTGGTTTTCTTCCTTATACATGGCCTAATTTTCTTCACTAGTATAATCAGTTAAAGCCGTGAGATGGGAATGAAATCATCCTTCATGGGAATGTCCAGGGAGAAAGTGTGAAGAGACCACAGATGGAACATTAGGGAATATTTAAGGGACAAGTGGAAGAGGAATTTGAGGCAGACTGAAAAGGAATACCAAGGAGATGAGAGGGAAACTCCTAAGGACTGGTGTCACAGAGGTCAAGGAAGGGGACTTTGGTGAATGGAGGCCTGAGTTACTGAGTTATGCCAGCTATATAGTAGAATGAATGAGGAGGTTAAACAAGGGTCCAATTTTTAGAATAAGAGATTATCTGTGAATTTAGGGAGAATAGTTTCACTGGAGTGGACCTAAGCTAGCATGCAGTGTTTTAAGGAATTGAATATAAAGAAGGAAGGTGGAGACATCAAATGTGGACAGCCTCACTTGAGAAAGGAAGCAGAGAAAAGACTAAGTACAGAAAGATTGAGATTTTTTACTTGGCTAATTTTGTATGTGCGGGTGTTAGTAGGGGGACGCTATTTGATTCTGTCATCTTGTAAAGAAGTTTTCTAGAAACAAAGTTTCATTAGTACTTTAGTTGTGTGGGTGGAGAGGGGTGATTTTGGAGAGGTGGGGGAAGCTACCTTGATCAGCTAAGGCAAGCTTCTGAAAGCTAACAAATTCTGTGTTCATCCTGAGGCTATTTGGGATCCACTATAAGGTTTTTTACTTTATTTTTGAGAGAGACAGAGAGAGAGAGACAGAGAGAGAGACAGAGAGAGAGACAGAGAGGGAGAGAGAACATGCGTGAGTGTAAATGAGTGGGAGAGGGGCAGAGAGAGGGAAAGGATCTGAAGCAGGCTCTGTGCTGACAGCAGTGCAAGGCTGGAGCTCACTAACGGTGAGATCATAACCTGAGGTGAAGTCATGACCTGAGCTGAGGTCAGCTGCTTAACAGACAGAGCCACTCAGGTGCCCCTCACTGTAAGGTTTTTAAGCAGGGAAGTAACTTGAACAGAGTTTACTCTCTACCCTTGTGAAAACAGGAAATAAGTCGTCCGAGATGTTAAAAAATGTCAATTCCATTTTACCCAGATGTAATAACGCACAGATGAGTTGATAAATATGTTTTGTTAGTTTTAATAGGACAAACGTAAGCTCAGAGGAAAGCAATGGACATATTGAAATGATATGAAGTATGGTTTATTATTGATCTTCCATTTTTATGTAACATTTCACAATAAAATTTGTAACACTTTTGCACTGTCAACAGGCAAGTTTACAAAATATGTTGTGAAATATTTGTAAAACACTAATTCCATATTATTACTTATTTAAAAATATATTTCAGTTAATTTTTATTTATTATTTTTATTTTGTTTTATTTTTTAATTTTTGATACAGAGGGAGACAGAGCACGAGTGGGGGAGGGGCAGAGAGAGAGAGACACACACACACAACCTGAAACAGGCTCCAGGCTCTGAGCTGTCAGCACAGAGCCCCATGCGGGGCCTGAACTCATGAACTGTGAGATCATGACCTGAACTGAAGTCAGACGCTCAAGAGACTGAGCCACCCAGGCGCACCTTCAGTTAATTTTTAAAGTATAAGTTAGATTAAGTCCTGTGTAACATATCATTCATAGCATAATTGCCTTTTACATAAATCTCATTACTGTTTTATTGGAGGTTTGAAATGTAACTGATAGGATTAGGGTTGTTATTTATTTTTTTGTTATATAGTTAAAAGATATATTAAGTTTTGTCAATATGTATTTTATATAATTCACAACATCCAGCATGAGATGAATTAAAGTTTACAACCATTGCTATTCTAAGCAAAATCCCAAAGTAGTTTCCCTTGGTCATTAATATAGCAATTCTTGCATTCAGGTAAAATCAACAATGAAGAGCATATGCAGGTCAATTTGATTTTTCTTGTGGGAACTTGAATAAAGTGGCATTTATTTGAAAGATCTTCCAGTAAGGGCAGTGGTCTTGATATGAATTAGAAAGTAACCAATTATTGATTGGAGAGGCAATGATGGTCCTGGCTTAAAGATTGTATAGCCTACCATCTTTGAATGTTTTCTTTCTAAGTGCTTATTAAATATAGAAAAATCTACTTAAATTCATGAGGCTCTGTATGTAGTAAGTCCATTTACCTTTGCTGGTTGGTTGCTTATATGGTGCATAGTAAGAATTTATACTATGGATATACTTCTTATTATCTGTTTTGCTTCTCCTCTTGCCAAGGCTAGGAACTTTGAAATATGTAAGTTACTTATGTTGTGTAGTAGTAGCCTGCTGTCATTTAAAATACAGTTGAGGGAGGGAGATGCTTGCATTGAACTAAACAAAAACCAAGGTGAAAAATATCTTATTTTAGGTTTACCAGGCCTTTAAATTATTAAAGATGGCTTTGAGATACTTTGCTATGTTGTCTATTTTATTACATTTTTTTTCTTGCTTACGGTTATTGTGGAAGTAATACATAAATTAAACAATGATCTTTTTACCTATGTGTTGAAGAAATTATAAAGGCAAAGTAACAGGTACAGGTACAAAGTAACAGGATTTTGCTTCTCCGTGTTATCTACCAACTCATTTAAGTAGCTTTAGCCCAAATAAAATAGTCTAAATTATCAATTCTAATCAGAAAATATCATTCTTGGGGCCCTGGGTGGCTCAGTCAGTTGAGCGCCTGACTTGATTTCGGCTCAGGCCCTATTCTGACAAAATATAGCCACTGTCGCATGCTTTGGGAGATCTTTCAGTTTCCTAAGCTATATTGCTACTGGCAAATGCTGCCTAAAATTGTGACATTTGGGCAGATCAGAATGAGTTATATAGAAAGAGGAAAGGAATCAGTAAAAATCTAGGGTTAATAATTACTTAGATTTCTTAACAAATAAGATCCATTAGCAAAGTTGGAAGACACTATAAAGGACAATTCTTGAACTTGTTTGATTTTAAATAAAATAGTCTACTTTAGGTAAATTCTAATAAACTGATATTATGTGAAATATATAGCTTATCAGTGAGAATATTTCAATTTTAAGTCTAATGAATTACTACTTGTGTGGCTGAATTGGGGGTTTCTGACCTTCTCTTCCAGCTGTTGATGTATTGATGGGGATCCCTATAATCATAATTTATTATGAGCAAAGGAGACTCATTTTTCTGATGTCTGAAAGTCATGGGAGCCCTCTCTATTCCCTCTATGTCTACTACTATATGACTAGTTCTCCTCTGGCTGACTTCCAAGTTACATTTTTCATTCAATGGAATACTGAGATTGTTGGGGTGTTTAGATATATATATACATACACACACACATACATATATACACATATATATATGTGTGTATATATATATATATATTGTGTTGGTGACTGATAGTATTTTATCTTGCTGATTTGATAGTGTTTTTATCTTGTTGTTTGACATTAAAATGAACTCAGGAAGACCTTTGTCTATTATTGGGAGATTCTAGATGTATTTATTTTGCTTGACAAAGAAGGCTACAATTTTAACAAGTTTATTAGCATATTTTAGAAATATAAATATTTTGATCCAAATTGGAGGGTCTTATAATTTAGAATTACTTTCTAAGACCTCTTTTCTTCCAGTTATGAGAGAATTATTCATTTAACTTTTTTAAAGGCAGAAGTTGAATGCTTTTTGAATGTGCTGTTTCCTAATTGTCTAAAATGACAAGAGATAACTTATAGCAATGTACTAGGCTGCTAAAATAGCTGACTGGAGGGAGTGCTTTTTTTTTTTTTTTTTTTTTTTTTTTAACTACAAAGGGCATAAGATATTCTATTTTAGTGATAGGTGTATCTGCATAAAACTCAATTTTACCTGTAGTCAGGGTTTCTTATATATGAATCTTTCAAAGTAACCAGGCTGCAGAGCTTTATACCAAAAGCAGTTTTGTGGTTTGACAGTGTTCAGATTGCTTGTTTTGCTTTTATTTATTTGCATATGTAATTTATTGTACCTGTAAAAAGGGAAGTTCTTATAAAAAGCAACAAAACAGGAAAAACAAGCAAGTTGTCATTTCTTCTGGTAGATTGTGATGTAGAGATTAGTTCAAAAAATTAAGTTTGAGAGATTCCCTTTAATCTTGGTAGAGTTTTGATAGGAAGTTGAACATGTAAAAGTAAAAGTATTTTCTTTAAAAATTAAATTAAAAATTAAGCACATTATTTACAAGATACTAAGAGTAAACTTACAGAGTACATTGGCATCAGTATTTATTGCATGTGTTGAATTCCAGAATATAAATTATAACTTTGTTCCATAAAGGCCAGTAATTTTAAATACATGTTTATATAGTATTTATCCATACTATGGGTCATGGATTATCACTTTATTTTGAAAAAAGAGAACTATGTTTTCATATTTACAAACTGAGAAAAAAGAATTAAGAAAAAATTGAAGAGCCAAATGGTTTAACATCATATATCATTGATTTTTGGATGTTCTTGTTTAAAATAATTTTATATTATGGTTCTGATTATGTTTTTCTACTTTTGATGTAGCTTTGTAAGGATTACTATTAAGACTTTCTAATTCACATAAGTGAATGATATCAGAGATAATCTTGATTTGACATAAGATCAAATCAAAGACCATTTTTTTAAGTTTATTTACTTGTGGGGAGGAGGGTAGAAAGCTGGGGGTGCTGAATGTGAGCCAGTGAGGGACAGTGAGAGAGGAAGAGAGAGAGAATCCCAAGCAGGCTTGGTACTATCAGTGCAGAGCCCAAGCCTGACTCAGGTCTCGAACCCAGGAAGCATGAGATCATGACCTTGAAATCAAGAATCCGATGCTCACCCAGCACCCCTCAAAGACGATCTTTTGGAACCAGTTTTAAATCCTTGAAGATAGAACTTCTCATTTTTCTATTTAAATTAATGTAATATAAGAAAATTCTGTTTTGGGTTTTATCTTATCATCTTCCCAAGTTACATAGAACCAACAGGGAGGAGAGAAGCAAAGTCGTGGATATTATCCCTCCCAAGTTACCTACAAATAACTGGTTCATTGTTTCTAAAGGAAGGGGAAAGGATATGTTCTAACTTGGATGATGGTTTCTTCTATAGATGTGTTGAAACCTGGAAATGGAAAAAAATCACATTAACTGAACTGTGTTTGGATAAGGTAGATGACTTTCTATTTTTTAAAGTTCTTTACTGGAATGGTTACTGGAACACTTGAAATGGATAAGCATTACTGCCTGAAGCTTATTAAGGCAGCCAGGAAATCTTTCACCCTTGCTTGGCATAAGTAAAGATACTTTTCCATAGGATATTGCCAAAGATTCATTTGGCTTTGCAATCACCTGGACTGTTGTGATTACTTCTTTAAGGCAATAATTATACTCTATGAAAATATCAATCATTACTTTTAAAATCTGGTCATCTAAAAAAGATGAAGGGTTAATGTATAATTTCTTAATAAACTATTAACATACTTGAATGACCTAAGGAAAATAAGATATTAAAGTAATGACTTCATCATCATCTGGCAGTCCGAATGAGGTAGATGTTACACTGTTTTATCCACAAAGAATCTGAGGATTAAGCAGTTAGAAACTTAAGGTCATACATTTCAGTATTTATAGAATATATGTGAACACTTTTTCCATCAAACATTTGTTTTTTAATGGATATAGAATTTCAGTGTTACTAGATGAAAAAATTCTGGAGATGTTTCACAACCATGTGAATATACTCAATACTACTTACTGTACACTTAAAGATGGTTAAGATGTAAATTTTATGTTATGTATTTTTTTTTTACCACATGCAAAAATACTATTTAGAAGCGATTTCATTTTTGTTTATTAAATACATTTTCAGTGAAGAATAACAGGATGTAAAATGTTCACTATTTTAGTTTGTCATCCAAAGTGAAACTACTGAAATTTTATTGCTTAAGAGTAACCTGAGTTTCTACTAGTTTTGGCCTGAGCTATAAAAAACCTAGTTTTTTTTTCTTTACTATCAGAAAATTGTTTTTCTTTAAAAAATCTAGTCAATGATAGAAAGTTAAAAGATAAGATATAAATGAGAATTATGGTAGCACAGAATGAGTGTATTTCAGTTTGTCACTCTGAATGAGAAGTACACTTTTCAATAGAGATAAAATTCAAATAAGCTGGCTCACTTTTAGAATTACATGTTTTTGACTATGTGAAATGTCTTTTTTTTTTTAAGTTTATTTATTTTGAGAGAGAGAGAATGCATGCATATATGGGAGAGAGGCAGAGAGGGAGAGAGAGAATCTTCAGAAGGCTCCTAGCTGTCAGTGCAGGGTGGGAAGGCTTGATCCCACAAACCCCTGAGATCAAGACCCGAGCCAAAACCAAGAGTTGGTTGTTTAACCCACTAAGCCACCCAGAAACCTCTGTAAAATGTCTTAAAATACAATTATTTGGGGGTGCTTGGGTGGCTCAGTCATTTAAGTAACCAACTCTTGATTTAAGCTCAGGTCATGATCTTACTATTGTGAGATCCAGCCTGAGTTGGGCTCTGCACTGAGTGTGGAGCCTGTTTGAGATTTTCTCTCTCCCTCCCCCTCTGCTCCTCCCCCATGCACTGGTGTGCTCTCTCTCTCTCTCTCTCTCTTTCAAAAATATACAATTATTCTGTGGCTGTTTTTCAATAGTGAGAGTAAGGCATTTGTTTTCAAATACACTGAAAAGTGTGTACTTGGTAGGAGTTGTATAGTTTGGTGATGCCAAGTTAATTTTGATGCCTTTTCATGTGACAGAACAGAAATACAACATCTCACTCAACTAAAAAACAACCAACCCATGGAAAAAGCCAGTCTTTTTTTTTTTTTTTTTGGTGTCTCTCTCATGACTATCAACATTTATTTTATGTACCTATATTTTCTAAAACTATTACCCTTTTTAAAAAATCTTTTAAAAAGAAAGATTGATAATATTGAGCCAATCATTCATTTAGAATTTGATATTTTAAATTATAAGATTTGGTGCATTTATCTCTGTAACTGTGCATTTATTTATTTTGGCCATAATTGTAGAGGTCCAAGTTAATAATATTCCTCAGTTCGTGGCACAGTATCATCTTTGGTCCATCTCAGGCCTTTCTGCTATTTAATTCACATTCATTCACTCATTCATTTGTTCTTATCTACTTTCATGCCCCATTTCTACAACTCCAGCCCCATAGGTCTATCCAACTTGCCATATATATGTGTGTGTGTGTGTGTGTTCATATGCATGTATACACACACACACACACAGTCTCTATAACTACTGCATTGGAGATTTGTTATTTTGCATTGTCTGCTTGAGAATTTCTATCTTTGAGGTATTTCTTTTTTCCTTTTTTTTTTAAAGAATTATTTATTGTCAGATTGGTTTCCATACAACACCCAGTGGTCATCCCAACAGGTGCCCTCCTCAATGCCCATCACCTACTTTCTCCTCTTAAAAAGAGAGAATCTAACGTATCTGAAGCTAGGATAGTTCAGATGAAATATTTAAGGACAAATACAACCTAACTCAGTGATTTATAGGAAGTAAATAAGTTTAATGTGTTGAAAGCATTGAGAAATCTAAGGGAGTATATTATTTACTCTTTTATTAACTCATTGACTTTTTGTAACTCACTAAGTAATTAAAAGATAAATAACATTTTCCATTAAAAACCAAATTTGGTTATTCTTTGCAATTGGTTATAACATTGCATGGGACCTCATAGGATTCAGTAAATGTATGGTGTCTGTTTAATGCCACACCTACCAATTTCCTTTCTTTTCTTTTCTTTCTTTCTTTCTTTCTTTCTTTCTTTCTTTCTTTCTTTCTTTCTTTCTTTCTTTCTTTCTTTCTTTCTGATTTTATTAAGTGATCTCTATACCCAATGTGGGGTTCAAACTCACAACTCCAAGATCAAGAGTTGCATATTCTGCCAACTGAGCCAGCCAGGTACCCCCACATCTACCAGTTTATAAATTGCCTTGACCTTTTGCAAAACTTAATTCATGCTTGGGGGCCTTAATTGTTCAATATGATTTGGACATCAATCAAGCAAAAAGAATTTATTTCATAAGCAATAAAATATGTAGTTTCCAGTTGATAGTCTGGTTGGTGACAACCCTCCCCCTTCAACATTATCACTTTTTTTCTTTTTTTCTAATCTTTTATTTATTTTTGAGAGAGACGGAGAGAGAGAGCAGATACATGTGAGCAGGGGAGGGGCAGAAAGAGAGGGGAACAGAGGATCTGAAGCAGGCTCTGCATTGACAGCAACAAGCCCAATTCAGGACTTGAACTTACGAACCGTGAGATCATGACCTGAGATGAGATCATGACCTGAGCTGAAATCTGACACTCAACTGACTGAGCCACCTAGATGCCCCCAACACTATCACTTTTGATCCACACTACTATTGTGTGTGGTAAGCATGTCAGATTTATCTCTATTTTAATAAAGGAGAAGTTGAGACTGAAGACTTCAAATGACTTGCACAAAGTTACTTTGCTGTGAAGTCATTGTCAGGACTAGGACAAATCTTCTGATTTCTAGGCCAATGTTCTTAATTCTGTAGCTGTGTTTCCATACTCTTTTCCTGAAAGAACTGAAGGAGGTGACAGTATGAAATCAGGCCATCTTAAAGTGGCTCCATTACTAATGTTTCTATTTAATGTGGCATAACAAATGGTTTTTTTATGTTTATTTATTTTGAGAGAGAGAATGAGAGGGAGAGAGAGGGCACATGTGCAAATGGGGTAAGGGCAGAGAAAGGGAGAGAGAGAATCCCAAGCAGGTCCCTGCTGTCAGCACAGAGCCTGACATGGGGCTCAAGCTCATGAACTGTGAGATCATGAACTCCTGAAATGAAGAGTTGGACATTTAACTGACTGAGCCACCCAGGTGTCCCAAAAAATGTTTTATTAAAAAAGAAAAGTGCTATTCCTTTTTTTTTTTTTTCAACGTTTATTTATTTTTGGGACAGAGAGAGACAGAGCATGAACGGGGGAGGGGCAGAGAGAGAGGGAGACACAGAATCGGAAACAGGCTCCAGGCTCTGAGCCATCAGCCCAGAGCCTGACGCGGGGCTCGAACTCCCGGACCGAGAGATCGTGACCTGGCTGAAGTCGGACGCTTAACCGACTGCGCCACCCAGGTGCCCCAAAAGTGCTATTCCTTTTGACAAAACTTTGAAAATCATTGCTGTGTATCATTGTTGCTGCTGCTTTTGTTTTGGGATGGAAGCTCTAAGTCTAATTAATCAATGTTAACTCTACAAAATAATAAAAAAAAGTCTGTTATTCCTGATATACTTGGTGCATTTAAATCATCTATCTTGTCATGTCACACTCCTCATTACATTTAGATTAAACTCAAACTTTTTATTGTGGCCTGTAGGACCATGAATGATCTGATTCTTGCCTAAGTCTCTCTCCTATAAGACAGAGTGAAATTAATTAATAATTAGTAGACTCCAAACTCCAAGAATGCAGAGACTATGTTTATCTCATTTACTCTTGAGTCCTTAGTCACTTTGCACATAGTTGGTCCTTGGTAAGTATGTATGTATGTATTTATTTATTATTTTTAAACTTTATTTATTTTGAGAGAGAGAGAGCATGAGTGGGGAAGGGCCAGAGAGAGAGGGAGACAGAGAATCCCAAGCAAAGCAGGCTCTTCACACTTGGCACACAGAGCTTGACATAGGACTAGAACTCATGAAACCTTGGGACCATGACCTGAGCAGAAATCAGGAGTCAGATGCTTAACTGACTGAGCCACCTAGATGCCCCTCTGTTTATTTTTACATGTCTTGTTATCCCAGCATAATTAGTATAGTTTTTCTCCTCAGCTTTATGGAGATATAATTGACATATAATATTATGAAAGTTTAAAGTGTACAACATGCTGATTTTATATACTCATATATTGCAAAATGATTACCACCATAGTGTTAGCTAATACCTGTATCACTTCATATAATTACCATTTTGTGAGAACATTTAAGATCTTCTCTCTAGTAACTTTCAAGTGTGTAATACAGTATTATTAACTATAATTACTGTGTTGTACATCAAGTTTCTATAACTTACTCATTTTTTTAAATTTAAATGAAGTTAATACACAGTATAGTATTGGTATCAGTAGAACCCAGTGATTCATAACTTCTATATAACACCCAGTGCTCATCTCAACAAGTGCACTCCTTAATGCCCATCACCCATTTAGCCCATACCCCCACCCACCTCCCTCCCAGCAACCCTTAGTTTATTCTCTGCGTTTAATAGTCTTTTATGGTTTGCCTCCCTCTCTTGTTTTTATCTTTTTTTCCCCTTGCCTTCACTTATGTTCATCTGTTGTGTTTCTTAAATTCCACCTATGAGTGAAATCATGTATTTATCTTTCTCTGACTTCACTTAGCATAATACACTCTACTTCCATCCATGTTGTTGCAAATAGCAAGATTTCATTTTTTGATTGCCAAGTAATATTCCATTGCCAAGTAACATTCCATATATGTATATATGTATACACACACACACAATGCAATATATATATACATATACATATACACGTATGTACATATATACATATGTACATATATACATATATATATATACACACAATGGAATATATATACACACACACACACACACACACACACACCACATCTTCTTTAACCATTGATCTGTTGATGGACATTTGGGCTCTTTCCATAATTTGGCTATTGTTGATAGCACTGCTATAACATGTGCCACTTTAAATCAGCATTTTTGTATCCTTTGGATAAGTACCTAGTAGTGCAATTTCTGGATCGTGGAGTAGTTCTATTTTTAATTTTTTGAGGGACCAGTATACTGTTTTCCAAAGTGACTGTACCAGTCTTCATTCCCACCAACAGTGCAAAAGTGTTCTCCATTCTCTGCATCCTTACCAACATCTCTTGTGTCCTGAGCTGTTCATTTTAGCCCTTTTAACAGGTGTAAGGTGGTATCTCATTGTGATTTTGATTTGTATTTCTCTGATGATGAGTGTTGAGCATCTTTTCATGTGTCTCTTAGCCATTTGGATGTCTTCTTTGGAAAAGTGTCTATTCATGTCTTCTGCCCATTTCTTCACTGGATTATTTATTTTTTGGGTGTTGAGTTTGAGTTCTTCATAGATTTTGGATCCCAACCCTTTTTCTGATATGCCATTTGCAAATATCTTCTCCCATTCCATCAGTTGCCTTTTAGTTTTACTGATTGTTTCCTTCACTGTGCAGAAGCTTTTCATTTTGATGAGGTCCCAGTAGTTCATTTTTGCTTTTGTTTCCCTTGCCTCTGGAGATATGTCTAGTAAGAAGTTGCTGTGGCTGAGGTCAAAGAGATTGCTGGCTGTTTTCTCCTGTGGGATTTAGATGATTTCTTGTCTGACATTTAGGTCTTTCATCCGTTTTGAGTTTATTTCTGTGTATGGTGGTAAGAAAGTGTTCAGTTTCATTCTTCTGCATGTTGCTGTCTAGTTCTCCCAGCATCATTTGCTGAAGAGACCGTCTTTTTTCTATTGGATATTCTTTCCTGCTTTGTGGAAGATTAGTTTGCTATATAGGTTCTGGGTCCATTTCTGGGTTCTGTATTCTGTTCCATTGATCTATGTGTCTGTTTCTGTACCAGTACCATGCTGTTTTGATGATTATAGCTTTGTAATACAGCTTGAAGTCCAGAATTGTGATGCCTCCAGCTTGGTTTTCTTTTCAACATTACTTTGGATATTTGAGGTCTTTTGTGGTTCCATATAAGTTTTAGATGGTTTATTCTGGCTCTGTGAAGAATGCTGGTGCTATTTTGATTGGAATTGCATTGAATGTACAGATTTCTTTGGGTAGTATAGACATTTGAACAATATTTAATTTTCTAGTTCATGAGCGTGGAATGTTTCTCCATTTTCTTTGTGTTTTCTGTAGTTTCTTAAAATTTTTTTTAATGTTTATTTATTTTTGAGAGACAGACAGACAGTGCGAGTGGGGAGGGGCAGAGAGAGAGAGGGAGACACAGAATCTGAAGCAGGCTCCAGGCTCTGAGCTGTCAGCACAGAGCCCAAGATGGGGCTCAAACTCACGAACCATGAGATCATGACTTGAGCCGAAGTCAGATGCTTAACCAATTGAGCCATCCAGGTGCCCCTCTTCAATTTCTTTTATAAGCTTTCTATAGTTTTCAGTTTTCAGATCTTTTACCTCTTTGGTTAGGTTTATTACTAGTTAACTTAGGGTTTTTGGTGCAGTTGTAAATGGGATCAGTTCCTTGATTTCTCTTTCTGCTGCTTAATTATTGATATATAGAAATGCAACCAATTTCTGTATGTTGATTTTATATCCTATGACTTTACTAAATTCATGTATTAGTTTTTTTTTTAATTTTTTTTTTTAATGTTTATTTATTTCTGAGACAGAGAGAGACAGAGCATGAACGGGGGAGGGTCAGAGAGAGGGAGACACAGAATCTGAAACAGGCTCCAGGCTCTGAGCTGTCAGCACAGAGCCCGACACGGGGCTCGAACTCACACACTGCGAGATCATGACCTGAGCTGAAGCCGGACACCTAACCGACTGAGCCACCCAGGCGCCCCAATTCATGTATTAGTTTTAGCAGATTTTTGGTAGAGTCTTTTGGGACTTACGCGTCATCGAGTATTGTGTCACCTGCAAAGAGTCAAAGTTTGACTTCTTCCTTGCCAAATTATGTCTTTTATTTCTTTTTGTTGTCTGATTGCTGAGGCTAGGACTTCCAGTACTATTTTGAACAACAGTGTTTAGAGTGGACATCCCTGTCGTGTTCCTGACCTTAGGGCCAAAGCTCTCATTTTTCCCCATTGAGGATGATATTAGCTATGGGTTTTTCATACCTGGACTTTATGATGTTGATATATGTTCCTTCTGTTCCCACTATCTTGAGGGTTTTTATCAAGAAAGGATGCCGTACTTTGTCAAATGCTTTTTCTGCATCTGTTGAGAGGATTATATGGTTCTTATCCTTTCTTTTATTAATGTGATGTATCACGTTGATTGGTTTTTGGATATTGAACCAACTCTGCAGCCCAGGAATAAATCCCACTTGGTCCCGGTGAATAATTCTTTTAACGTACTATGGGATTCAATTTGCTAGTATCTTGTTGAGAAATTTTGCATCCAGTTTCATCAGTGATATTGGCCTGTAATTCTCCTTTTTAGTGGGGTCTTTGGTTTTGGAATCAAGGTGATGCTGACTTCATAGAATGAGCTTAGAAGCTTTCCTTCCATTTCTATTTTTGCAACAGTTTGAGAAGAATAGGTATTAACTCTTCTTTAAATCAATGGTAGAATGCCTCTGGGAAGCCATCTGGTCCAGGACTCTTATCTGTTTGGAGATTTTTGATAACTGATTCAATTTCTTTACTGGTTATAGGTCTGTTCAAAATTTCTATTTCTTCCTGTTTCAGTTTTGGTAGTGTGTGAGTTTCTAGGAATTTGTCCATTTATTCCTGATTGCCCAGTTTGTTGGCATATAATTTTTCATAGTATTGTTTTATGATTGTATTTCTGTGGTGTTGGTTGTGATATCTCTCTTCTTCATTCACGACTATCTATTTGGGTCCTTTCTCTTTTCTTTTTGAGAAGTCTGGCTAGGGGATTATCAATTTTGTTTATTCTTTTGAAGAACCAGCATTTAGTTTCATTGATCTGTTCTACTGTTTTTGTTGTTGTTTCCATGTCATTTATTTCTGCTCTCATATTTGTTTTATTCTCTTCTGCTGGTGTTAGCTTTACTTGCTGTTCTTTTTCTAGTTCCTTTAGGTGTAAGGTTAGGTTTTGTATTTGGGACCTTTCTTGCTTCTTGAGATGGGCCTCAACTGCAATGCATTTTCCTCTTAGGACTGCCTTTGCTGCATCCCAAAGGGTTTGGACTGTTTGTTTTCATTTTCATTTGCTTCCATGTTTTGTTTTGTTTTAATTTCTTCTTTAATTTCTTGGTTAACCCATTCATTCTTTAGTAGGATGTTCTTTAACCTCCATGTATTTGAGGGCTTTCCAAATTTTTTCTTGTGATTGATTTTAAGTTTCATAGCATTGTGATCTGAAAATATGCATGGTAGGATCTGTCTTTTTGTACTTGTTGAAGGCTAATTTGTCACCCAGTATGTGATCTGTTCTGGAGACTGTTCCATGTGCACTCGAAAAGAGTGTATATTCTGCTTTAGGATGAAATGTTCTGAATGTATCTTTTAAGTCCACTTGATTCAGTGTGTCTTTCAAAGCCATTGTTTCCTTGTGGAAATTCTGCTTAGATGATCTGTTGTTGTAAGTGGGGTATTAATGTCCCCTACTGTTATGGCATTACTATCAGTGAGTTTCTTTCTTTCTTTCTTTCTTTCTTTCTTTCTTTCTTTCTTTCTTTCTTTCTTTCTTTCATGTTTATTTTTGAGAGAGAGAGATAGAGACAGAGACAGAGAGAGACAGAGGGTGAGCAGGGGAGGGCAGGGATAGGGAGACAGAGAATCTCAAGTAGGCTGCAGGCTCTGAGCTGTCTGCACAGAGCCCAACATGGGGCTCAAGCTCACAAACCATGAGATCATGACCTAACTTGAAGTTCGACACTTAACCAACTGAGCTACCCAGCTGCCCCTCAGTGAGTTTCTTTATGTTTGTTTTTAATTCTTTTATATATTTGGGTGTTTCCAATTTGGAGGCATAAATATTTACAATTGTTAGCTCTTCTTGATGGATAGACCCCTTAATTATGATGTATGCCCTTCTTCCTCTCTTATTAGAGTCTGTTTTAAAATCTAGTCTGTATGATATGAGTATGGCTATTTCAGCTTTCTTTTGACATCCATTAGCATGATAGATTGTTCTCCCTCCCCTCATTTTCAATCTGCAGGTGTCTTTAGATATAAAATGAGGCTCTTGTAGGCAGCATATAGATGAATTTTGTGGGTTTTGTTTGTTTTTTTTTTCTTTTTAAATTTTATTTTTTTAGTTTACATCCAAATTAGTTAGTTTTTGTTTTTAGTATTTGTTTTTAGTATTGTATTTTAGTATTTGTAGTTAGTATTAGTTTTATGTTATTTTTATGTTATTTTTGCTCCCCTTCCCTTATGATCATCTGTTCTGTGTCTTAAAGTCCTCATATGAGTGAAGTCATATGATATTTGTCTTTCTCTAATTTCACATAGCGTAATACCCTCTAGTTCCATCCATGTAGTTGCAAATGGCAAGATGTCATTCCTTTTGATTGCCGAGTAATACTCCATTGTGTGTGTCTGTGTGTGTGTGTGTGTGTGTGTGTGTACACACCACATCTTTATCCATGATGAATTTTGTTTTTTAATCCATTCTGATACCCTGTGTCTTTTGATTAGAGCATTTGGTCCATTTACATTCAGAAATATTGTTGAAAGATGAGCCCCTGCTTCAACTGAAAGTGGCCATTGACCTTTCAAGCTTTTGAGAAGTGATGCAATAGAATAGTATTTCAAAGAAAAATGGTTATCGAAATTTGGGATCTGTTTTTCCCTCCCTGTGGCGCTAGCCCTGCGGGGGAAATCGCCAAGAGGAGAGCTCTTGGGACTGCAGGCACCGAGGTTGGCTGTCCAGCACCACCTGAGTGCATAGGTAAGGGCACCCCTTCAGCAGTCAGAGCAGGCAAACTGTGCATGACCGCGCCTGCCGTCCACCTTTGATCTGGGGAGGAAAAACCAGAAGCTCCGCATCCCCTCCCCCTCCACCAATTCGGATACCCCCCAGAGACTCGTTTTGGGGTTCTCACTGACTTCCAAGAAGGACACGTGCCCCTCTCTGGTCCCGGCATGGGAAGCTACTTGTTTTTGCTGCGCTGACCCCTTTCCCATGACCCTACGGTGCCTCGAGTCCTCCGGGAATGGAGTGGAAGGGACGCAGAGCCAGTGTGGGACCTCAGGGTCCGCGGAAGAGCCGTCCCCGGAGGCGGCACGTCTGGCGAAGGCTCTATAGGAACTGAGTCAAACAGGTTGGTACTGGGGAAGTATGACTGTTAATGAAGCCAAGGAGAAATTTAAAAAGGCACCAGAAAGAACTTTCTTGATTAGAGATAGCTCTCATTCAGACCACCTACTAAAAATATCTGTTAAAAGATCGGCTGGACCAACTAATCTGCAAATCGAATACCAAGATGGGAAATTCAGGTTGGACTGTATATCGTATGTCTCAAGTCCAAGTTTAAACAGTTTAACACAAGTTTGACACTGTGGTTAATCTGACCGACTACTATGTTCAGATGTGCAAGGATAAGTGGAGAGGTCCAGAAGTGCCCTCGAACGACACCGTTCACTTTTATCTGACCAAACCGCTCTACACATCAGCCCTGCCTCTGCAGCATCTCTGTAGACTCTCCGTTATGGAGATGCACCAGTATCATCTGGGGACTGCCTTTACCAACAAGACTAAAAGATTACTTGGAAGAATATAAATTCCAGGTATAAGTGTTTCTCTTTTTCTAAACATGCCTCCTATAAAGTATCTCCGAATGCAGCTATGTTAAAAAAATAAATAAAATAAAAAATAACCAACACTTGAGTCACTACTCTGGCTAACTATTCGGAATTCTAAAAACAGCTGAAGTGCATGTAATTTAAATGTGTGAGGAGGTAGCTAGGTATTTAAAGTTTCCCCAAATGTTTTCACCTGAGTGATGCTTCCCTTCCTAAGGCTGACCAAGACCAGCAGATCCTTTTAAGTTGAAAGCAAAATGCCGCGAGTGGAGGCTGAAGGAACATTTTATCAGAATGCCTTGCCTTCCCCAGGTTTCTGTTTGTTAGGTGGAAGGCCCAGGCCCTGGTAGTAGAGAGAGAACTCCACGCAGGACCACTGAAGAAATAGAAGCAACAAACTGATGCAGGCTTAGCTTTAATTTCACATGCCTGGTGATCAGAGTCTACTTGAGGACATTTTCTGTTTTTGCATTCTGGATGTACCTAGGTGTTTCGTTAAACAGATACTGCTTGTGAGTATTTATCCTTCTTTTTATGCAATTAACCAAATCAGCCAAAAAAGTGACCACGAAATCCTGAATTTGACTTTTTACTACATATATGAACTCTCTCATGAGTACCTTAGTAATCCATTTTAAGGGAGCCTTATTTCAGAAATATTTCAAACTGGTACAAATGGAAAAGACTTTGTTTTTTCCTTTAAGGCTAAAGACAAGAAGGTTGTGCTCTACAGATGCAACTCAATCCCTGTTAATAAAACCATGTAGATACAGGCATTTTATCCTTTGAAGTAGCTGTATCCCAACCTGTTGCCATTGACTTTTGGGAAATGGCTTTAGAAATTTCCAAGTTGTCCTTGAATTGTGTGACCAGGTAGAATACTTCGACTTAATTTTCTTCCAGAGATAGGGGGATACCTGCCTGTTTTTCAAAGTGTTTATTTACTGCTGTTACTATTTGATTAGAATGTATTAAATAAAAATACTAGGCTTAAAAAAAAAAGAAATATTGTTGAAAGATGAATTTACCATTCTTACCTGTAGAGCTCTTGTTTCTGGTAATGTTCTCTAATTCTTTGTAGTTTTTTTGCTTTGGTCTTCTTTTTATTTTTCTCCACTCACAGAGTCCCCCTTAAAATTTCTTGCAGGGCTGGATTAATGGTCATGGACTCCTTTAGCTTTTGTTTGTCTGGGAAACTCCATCTATTCTGAATGACAGGCTTGTTGAATAAAGAATTCTTGACTGCATATTTTTTCTCATTCAGCACATTGAATATTTTCTACCACTTCCTTCTGGCCTGCCAAGTTTCAGTGGACGGGTCTACTGCTAACCCTATATGTCTATTCTTGTAGGTTAAGGGCCTTTTGTCCCTGGCTGTTTTCTTAATTCTTTCTTTGTATTTTGCAGGTTTCATTATGATATGTCATGGTGCTGACTTGTTTTGTTGATTTTGAGGGGAGTTCTCTGTGCCTCTGGGACTTGGATGTCTGTTTCCTTCCCCAGATTAGGGAAGTTATCAGCTATAATTTGTTCAAATAAACTTTCTGTCCCTTTTTCCCACTCTTCTTCTGGGACTTCTATGATATGGATATTGTTTTGTTTATGGAATCACTAAGTTCTCTAAGTCTCCCCCTTGTGATCTAATAATTTCGTTCCCCTCTTCTTTTCAGCTTCATTATTTTCCATGATGTTATCTTCCGTATCACTTTTCTTTCCTCTGCTTCTTCAACCCTTGTTGTGACTGTATCTAGTCAGTATTGCCTCTCACTTGTAGCATTTTTTTATTTCAGCCTGACAGTTTTTAGGTCTTTGATCTCTGTAGCAAGGGTTGTCTGATGTCTTCTGTGCTTTTTTCAAGCCCAGCTA
The DNA here is from genome assembly GCF_016509475.1 of Prionailurus bengalensis. Taxonomy (NCBI): domain Eukaryota; kingdom Metazoa; phylum Chordata; class Mammalia; order Carnivora; family Felidae; genus Prionailurus; species Prionailurus bengalensis. The sequence continues at coordinate 146,002,479 of NC_057343.1, read as the reverse complement.
TTAGTCATATTACTGTTGTTCTAAATTCTTGTTCAAATATTTTGCTTATATCTGTGTTGAGCAGGTCCCTGGCTGTGATTTCTTCTTGACGTTTCTTTTGGATTGAATTCCTCTGTCTGGTCCTTTTGGTTAAGTTTCTGTCTTTTACATGTTTTAAAAGCTTGTTATGTTCCCTGCACCTGAGTGTACTTCTGAGAGTCATACACTGTCCGGGGCCTGGCCCTTCAGGAAGTGTTTCTGGTATATGCTGTGTGCACTCTGCTGTTGTGTTTTCACTGCTCTTTCCCACCAGTCAGTCTACTGCAGAGCTCATCCTTGATTGCAGTGGGGACTGTTTGCACCTTAAACTAGGTGTGCTTTGATTCGTTTTTTTGAAGTAAGCCTGGAAAAAGGGGGGAAAGAACCCAAAAAAAGAGAACAGGAAAGGGAACAACAGTAAGAAAAACCAAACAGAGAATCAAGAACTTAGGGTTTTTCCAAAGAAAAGGGGAAAAAAGAAAGAGAAAGAAAAGAATAAAAAGGCCTGATCCAAAAAGAGAGAGAGAGAGAGAGAGAGAGAGAGAAAAGGAAATGAAAAAAACAAACAAGAAACTATGAGCCTGATTCCAAAAGAAAAAAGTAAGAAGAAAGAAAAAATAGGAAAAAAAAAAAGAATTAACCCTTGTCCTATTTTCACCAGAACTACAGGTATCATTTTGAAGCACTCGATTTTCAGTACACTTGGTGCATGGTGGGTGCTGGCTGTGCTAGTCCTCTAGAGGAGACACCTGCTGTGTTGGCTCAGAGTAAGTCTTGTCCCAGTAAATAAGCAGTTGCCAGGCACATGGTGGGGGAGGGTGGGCTGATGGGGGAGGTGGGGGGTGTGTGGTTTGGTGTATGCAGGTCCCACCTCCATTGGGGGCCATTGTGTTGCTCTCTGAAGTTATACTGTATTTGTCTTGGGGGGAAATGGTGCCACCCCAATCTCTCATCCCTGGACAGTTGATCTCACAGCTCTCACTGTTCTAGCAGCCGTCACAGAATGGCAAAGACAGCTTGCCCAGTGCCACAACTCTTCTGCTTTTTTCTTTGGCACGCGGCTGGGATTCAAAACCTGATGTCTTAAAGGACCTGCCCCTGCATAGATCTGCCCCCCTCCACTGTAGTAGAATCTCTCCACGCTGTCTGAAGCCCCTTGAACCTGAAAAACAGTCCCATGCCTGTATAGTTTGCAGAATCAATAGTGTAGCACCGCTAAAGGCAGCAAAGTTAAATTCCTTCTGGGTGTGCCTCTGTCCCCTATTGATGAAAGGCCTTTGGTGCCTGCAGGGTCTTTTATTAGGGAGGCAATATACCCTTTTCTAAAAGTACTCCAGGAAGGGGGAAGCCTCTCTCTGATTGTACCCCAGGGACCAGGCACCACAGCTCCCCTCCAGAGAAAGTTGCTCACTTCTAAAACCTCAGAGTTTGTGCTCCAAATGCTCTTTGCAACACAAAGACCCCTGTGGCACTCAACCTCCTGTTCCCAATTCCATGGTCACTAGAGATTTCCTCTTGTGTGAACTGGATGCCACACTTTCTCAACCTCTGCTTTCTCTCCCTTTTGTTTCTCCATGAAAAGAGTTCCCTCCTGTCTGTGGCACCACCGTTTCCCTTTCCCCCAACTCACATCCACACACTGTACACCTGCCATGCTGTCTCCCTCCAACAGTGGAGATCCTTTCTCCATTCCACAGATCGATTTCCTGGGTATTCCAAGTGATCTGACCTCAATATAGCTGTGTTTGAGGGATGAGGAAAGCCCAGTCCCCCACGTCCCCCACTTCTCTGCCATCTTAACCCCTCCTAACATTTTCATCTTACAATTGGAAATTTGTAACTTTCGAGCACCTTCACCCATTTAGTCCAACCTCCACCTTTGGCAACTGCCAATCTGTTATCTGTGCCTATGAGTTTGTTTTTGTTTTTATTTTTGTTTTGATTCTACATGTGAGATCATACAACATTTGTTTTTCTCTGTCCTCCTTCACTTAGCATGATGTCTACAGTGTCTGTTCATGTTGTTGTAAACTGTGGAATGTCCTTTCTCATGGCTGAATAATATTCCATTGTATATAGATCTTTATCCATTTATCTATTGACAGACACTTAGGTTGTTTCAGTATCTTGGTGATTGTGGTTAGTGCTGCATGAATATGGGAGTGCAGATGATCTCTTAAAGATCCTGTTTTGGGGACACCTCACTGGCTCAGTTGATAGAGCATGTGATTCTTGATTTTGGGATTATAAATTTGAGCTCCATGTTGGGTGTAGAGAATATTTAACAGTAAAATCTTAAAAAAGGGGGGGTGCCTGGGTGGTTCTGTCAATTAAGCATCTGACTTTGGCTCAGGTCAAGATCTTGCCATTCATGAATTTGAGCCTGCATCAGGCTCACTGCTGTCAGTCAGTACAGAGCCCGCTGAGGATCCTCTGTCTCGCTCAATCTCTGTACCCCGCCCCCCTCCCGTGCTAATGCGTGCTTTCTCCCTCTCTCAAAAATAAACACACATTTTTAAAAAGATTTAAAAAAATAAAAAATAAAGATCCTCTTTTTATTTTCTTCAGGTATATCTTCAGAAGTGGGATTGCTGGATCATATGATAGTTCTATTTTTAATTTTTTTAGGGTATACATTTATTAAAAGGGTCAAAATTCAATCTGTTTTTAAATTTTTTGAAAACCTCCATTCTGTTTTTTTTTGTTTTTTGTTTTTTTAGTACCTGCGTGAATTTATATTTCCACCAATAGTACATCCTCACCAACACATTTTATCTCTTGTCTTTTTGATAACTATTTTAACAGGTGTGTGGTGATATCTCATTGTAGTTTTGATTTGTATTTCTTTGAGGATTAGGATTCCTTTTCATATATCCCTTGATCATTTGTATATCTTCTTGGGAGAAATGTCTGTTTCAGTCCTTTCCCCATTTTTCAATTGGTTTACTTGGGGTTTTTTTTGCTATTGAATTTTAGGATTTTCTTACATATTTTAGTAGTTAATCCCTTATCAGGGATATGACTCGCAAATATTTTCTACCATTTTGTAGGTTGCCTTTTCACTCTGTTGATTGTTTCCTTTACTCTGCAGAAGTTTTTTTTAGCTTGATGTAGTCCCACTTGCTTGTTTTTGCTTTTGTTGCCTTTGCTTTTAGTGTCATATCCAAAAAAGTTACTTCCAAGACCGCTGTCAAGGAGCTTACCCACTGTGTTTTCTTTTAGGAGTTTTATGATTTCAGGTCTTAAATTCAAGTCTTTAATGCATTTTGAGTTGATTTTTTTGTGTATGGTGTAAGATAAGGGTCCAGTTTCATTCCTTTACATATGGCTATCTAGATTTCCCAGCAACATTGATTGAAGAGACTATCCTTTTCCCTTCTATATCTTGGTTTCTTGGTTGTAAATTAATTGACCATATGTACATGACTTTATTTCTAGTGTCTCTAGTCTCTTCCATTGATATATATGTTTTTATTCCCATACCATACTGTTTTGATTACTATAGTTTTATAATATAATTTGAAATCAGCAAGCATGATGCTTCCTTTCCTAGCATTCCTTGGTTATTCAGGGTCTTTTGTGGTTCCATACAAATTTTAGGATTATTTTTTTCTATTTTTGTGAAAAATATCATTTGAGTTTTGATAGGGATTGCATAAAATCTTAAATTTTTTTAAATGTTGATTCATTTTTGATAGAGAGAGACAGAGTATGAGCAGGGTAGGGGCAGAGAGAGAGGGAGACACAGAATCCGAAGCAGGCTCCAGGCTCTGAGCTGTCAGCACAGAGCCCAACGTGGGGCTAGAACTCACAAACTGTGAGATCATGACCTCAGCTGAAGTTGGATGCTTAACCAACTGAGCCACCCAGGCACCCCTGGATTGCATAAAATCTTAGATCACTTTGGGTAGTTTGGACAGTTTAGCAATATTGATTCATCCAATCCATGGACATGGGATATCTTTGCATTTATTTGTGACCAGTTTTTTGAGTGATGTGTGATAGTTTTCATTGTAGAGATCTTTCACCTTCTTGGTTAAATTTGGTCATATGTATTTTATTCTTTTTGATGGTATTCTATTATTATTACTTTTATTTATTTTTAAGATTTTAAGTAATTTCTACACCCAATGTGGGGCTGGAACTTACAGCCCTGGTATCAAAAGTCACACTCTCTGCTACCTGAGCCAGCCAGTCACCCCTAAGTGGGATTACTTTTAAAAGTTTCTCTAACAGTTCATCGTTAGTGTATAGAAATTATTTTTATACATTGATTTTGTATCCTGTACCTCTACTGAATTGATAAATATTGGATGAATGAATGTTAAATGAATGAGTTTCTAAGTGGTGGTTTATTTACATTCACTGTCTTCTAATAAAAATCTCAAAGTATACATATTTGATGAATTTATTTTGTTTTAGTGCACAATAGCAGTTGGAGTTAATTTGTAGCCATTATTTAAAGAAGGTTGTACCAGATTTTTTCGTGTGATTTCTTTAATAATCCACAACAATTTTGTGAAGTTATTATATCCCCTGTTTACAGGTGATGAAACAGTGTTGACACTTACCCAAAGCCACTTAAATAGTAAGTGGCAGAACTGAGATTTGAACCTACATCTATCTATAACTAAAGTCAACACTACTCAACTTTGCTGCTTCCTAAATTAATGATTAAGTTGTCTGGAAAATTTGCTTCTGATGAACACTTTCTTTTCCCAATGATGCTGGATAAATGAGGTGTTACTGTAATAGGTGTTAATTGAATGGTGCAGAGAGTAAGTGCAAAAGATATTAAAGAAGGGAAAGGTGTTTGCCGAAGTCATCAGGGAAGCTTCTTGGAGTAATTGTGGGACTTTAGTCACTCAATTAGTGTTGTGAAAGTGTTCTCAGTGCCAGAACTTTTAGGATATATGGGATACAAATACGTATAGAGGAGAGTAGAGGTATTCAGTTTGGACAAAGTTCTTAGGGGCTTGGAGGTATTGTGGTATTTTGAAAGAAGTAAGGAGGACTAGTGTGGCTAGAAGAGAGGACTTAGGTTGGAGAAAAGTAGGATATTGAAAAAGTGGGTGAGGATCATTGGGGATAGTATATAATCTATACAGAATTTAATTTGGGGGGAGATGCCAGTAACAGTGGCATTGTGGCATAAAGTTATATTTTAGGAGGGTCAATCTGTTAGTAGTGTGCAGGTTTTAAATTAGAATAGTGCAGCATTGGATGCACAGTGACTGAAGAGTGGCACTTCTGGTCCTGGGCTTGAATTGCACCTTTCCTACTTGCTATTTTATGAGCTTACAATGTTATTTCACTCACTGTCCTTCTGTTTGTCCTCTGTGAAATGGGAGTTGAACCTTTTGCCTTTTGCTTTTGCCTTTTGGGTCCTAGGTATGGGGAAGAATTACTCCCTTCTCTCAGTTCAGATTTGTATTTGTTTAGTGTTTTCTTTTCTTTTTTTTTTTCAATGTTTGTTTATTTTTGAAGGAGAGAGAGAGAGCACGAGCGAGCTTGGACACATGCGCTAGCACGAAGTGGGGAGGGGCAGAAGAGAGCCTGAGACAGAATTAAAGCAGGCTCCAGGCTCTGAGCTGTCAGCACAGAGCCCATCAAGGAGCTCAAATTCACAAACCATGAGATCCTGACCAGAGCCAAAGTCGGTTATCCAGCCCACTGAGGCGCCCCTGGTGTTTTCTTTTTAAACCTCAGGTGAAACAAATTCAGTTAATCAGATTTCTCAGATAATGGCACAGTATTAGCTTTGGCAAGTACAGGGCTTTCTTTTGTTTTATTTTATTTAAAGTAGTTTGCATTTGGGTTGCCTGGCTGGCTTGATTGGTGGAGTGTGCAACTCTTGATCTAAGGGTTGTGAGTTCGAGCCCCGTGTTGGGTATAGAGATTACTTGAAAATAAAACATCTAAAAAATAAAAAATAAATTAAAAAATGTAATACCCCTACCCCCACTCCCCTTAGGAAAAAAAATTCTCATATATCCACAATTTCTATTCTCATTCTTTGTCTCCGTAGACATCCATACTAATGTTTTTGGGTATGTCTGTGTCTTTAAAAAAATGTGGTGTTTTGTGCACATAAGTGTTTTTAATTTATATTAGTGATATTCTGGTATAGATCTGTTTCAATTTTCACTTAACCCTCTAAAAATGCCTTTTTGATGGAAAACTTCATACAAGTGTGCAGAAAGTACTATAACTCCCATGTATCCATCATCCTTCATTAGCAATTATCAACTCATAGCTAATCTGGCTTAATAAATATTTCAAATTACTTCTCCCTTTGCCTCCCCAACCCCCACAACTTCACCTCTACATACTATATTTTTTCAAAGAAAATCAGAGATTTTTTTCTGTATTTCAGTGTTCAATACTTTAGAAATATCTGTTTAAGTCTGTATATATTTCATAACTTGTGCCTGCTGTAGCTATTTCAGAGTATATATCTGCCATATATATCTTCCTCTGGTGATGATAACCTAGACTGCCTTTAATTTCCTGATACCACAAACAACTCTATGATTTCCATTTTCATACAAGTCTTCTTTCATACAAGAACTTCTTGGAGAACTCTGATTTTCTAGAGAAAGATGTCTGGATCACAGGGTAGAACATACTTCATTTCACTAAGTGCTGTCAGCTTGCTTTCCAGAATGGCTGTAGCACTTTACATTTTCACTAACAATACATGAGAGTTCCCCTTTCCCTCTACTTCCACTGATACTTGATATTATCTCACATTATACTTTTGCTGGTCTGATATTTATAAAGTGGTATGTCATTACTTACTTTTTCATTTATTTGGGGTTTGGTTTTTTGTTTTGTTTTTTTTTTGTTTTTTGTTTTTGTTTTTTTGAGAGAAAGAGCGAGCAAGAGGCGGGGCAAGGATAGAGGGAAAGTGAGAGAGAGAATCTTTTTTTTTTTAATTTTTTTTTTTCAACGTTTATTTATTTTTGGGACAGAGAGAGACAGAGCATGAACGGGGGAGGGGCAGAGAGAGAGGCAGACACAGAATCGGAAACAGGCTCCAGGCTCTGAGCCATCAGCCCAGAGCCCGACGCGGGGCTCGAACTCACGGACCGCGAGATCGTGACCTGGCTGAAGTCGGACGCTTAACCGACTGCGCCACCCAGGCGCCCCGAGAGAGAATCTTAAGAAGGTCCATGCTCAGCAGGAGCCGAGTCGTGCTGATGTGGGGCTCGATCTCACGACTCTGAGATCATGATTTGAGCCAAAATCAAGAGTCGGACCCCTAATAAGACTGAGCCACCCAGGTACTCCCAAACTCTTTTTTCTTATTCACTTTGTTCACCCACTTTATTTGGATTTCTGCTTAAATATTGTATCCTTGACCATCTTATTTAAAGGAGTACTCTTCATCATCTTCTATCTTTGTTTTGCTTTATCTTTCTTTATACTGTTTATCATAAAAAACATCGTATATTAATCTTATTATGTATATTTCTATAGGTAATCCAGTGCTCAAGTGCCTTCCTTTGAAGGATGGGATCTTATCTATGTTTTATATACCTGTGACTCTTGCCCTTAAAATGTAGATGCTCAATAAATATTTGCGGGGTGAATAAATGTGAATTCACTGTTCATATCCTTTACCATTTTCCCTACTCAGCAGGATTTCCTTGAATATTCTAGACACTAACCTCGTTGATTTTAGACACTGTAATATAGTCTGTTAATTTTGTCTGTGGTGTCCTCCTTTGATAAGGAATCCTTAATTTTCTCTCTTTTTTTTTTTTTTTTTGAAGTTTATTTATTTTTGAGAGAGAGAAAATGCAAGTGGGGGAAGGGCAGAGGGAGAATCCCAAGCAGGGTCCATTCTAATGGACAGAACCCAATGCAGGGCTCAAACCCCTGAAGTGTGAGATCATGACCTGAGCCAAAGTTGGACACTTAACTGACTGAGCTACCCAGGCACCCCAGGAATCCTTAACTTTCAAGTGGTTAAATTGTCTTATCACAACACGAAAATCAATACATTGTGATTCGTGTTGTTGTGGTCTGAAGAAATCCTTTTCTATCCTGATATCACACATTCCCCTATGTTTTCTTCTATTTGCTTTACAGTTATATTTTATATTATTTGTATTTTATGTTTGTTGTATTTTACATTTGAGTCTCTAATCCCTAAGGAGTTTATTTTTGTGTAAAAGTAAACATGTAAAGTGTCGTGTTTGATTTTATTTTTCTTCCTGTAGAATACAAGCACTTTGTACTTTTCCTATTTACTTGTAGTACACCCTTACCATATATGAGTTCTTTCTCACATTTCATTGATCATTTGTCTGTTTCTGTCTAGTATCACAATGTTTTTATGACAGTGGCTCTTTGCACTATGTCCTAAAGTCTAGTGGAGCAATTGACCTAGCAATGTATACAACAATAGCAACCAATACAATCAAATAACTAAACTGAAAAAAATTGCATGAGACTATTATAGAGGAATTTTAAAGCTCTATTAAAGGATATAAAAGAAGACATAACTAGTAGGAGAGAAATACCATGGGATGACTTAATGTAACAAAGATGTCATTTCCCCCAGATTAATCTATAAACTCAAATGCAACTGTAATAAAAATTTCAGTAAGATATTTGAAGACCTCAGCATATTTATTCTAAAATTTACTTGGAATGTTTTATAAGTAAGTGTTGCTTTTTGAGATAAATGTATACTTTCATAGTACTTTGTATACTATGTTTTTTAGTGACTAGTTTTTGCATTCTTACAGATGGGCAGTTGATTGTAGACAGCATAGGAGGAAAGAAAGCAGCAGAGATAAGTGTTTGGATTAGCAGTGATAGAAATTGTGGTAGTGGCAGCAAGTAGCACTCTTAGCAGAGAAACAGAAAAGATAGAGAAAGAAAAGTGAGTTGGAGAAATATATAACCCTTCCTTGGCTCTGGGAAGATGAATGTGGTAAGACCAGAGGACAAACAGCCACCTGTAATGCTCCTCAATATTGTGCCTTATCTATGCCATGCTAATGACTCATATACCGCATCCAGTTCAACAGTCTGTGTGGAATACTTAACTCTCTGGGGTATAGCGTCTGTAGCAGGTTTCTGTGAGATGTAGCTTTATAATAGATGCTCATAAATCATGGTGATCGTGTGTGTGTGTGTGAGGGGGAGCGTATTTATATGTATACACATATATATATAAATATACATATACACACACATATATATATAATTTTTTTTAATATTTTATTTTCTTTTTAAGTAATATCTACAGCCAACGTGAGGCCTAAACTTACAACCCCGAGATCAAGAGTCACATGCTATACTGAGTGAGCCATCCAGGCGCCCCTCTTGATGTATTTAACATGTCAGGGAAATAGATGTTAGTTTCAATAAAAACTAGTTAAAGTAAAAATAATACCTGTTCTTGGGTACAGGTTTCCATTTGGAAAACAAGGGCATCTAAAGCTATTCATTCCTTCAGTTTTCAGAGTCAGACTTTTACTTTGACTTACCTGTATTTTGTATACATACAATTGGATATACTCACAGCCTGAACATAGAATAAAAGCACTCTATATTTTTATGGAGACCATAAGTTGAAGAAGAATGGGGTTGAAGGAAATGAACCTTTATATTCTACTACCAACAATAATCAACCATATTGATGGCCTTCTATTAACTGGTCATTATGAATCTTTCCTCTTCCAGGAAACTGAGAACCTTCTTAAAGGACAAATTTATGTACACACACACACACACACACACACACACACACAGTTACATATAACTCTTAGTAACAGTGTGTAACAATTTGAGTAGGAGTAATGTAATCTCAGACAAGGTGCTAACTATTCATTTGTAACTCATATAGAACCTTCTTTCCGTTATTCAGGATAGTTCTTTTTTTTCTAAATGAGTGAATGTTAAAAGAGATTTGTTTTAGTTTATTTTTAAAAACTTCCTAATTTAGCAAAAGTAATAAAGGGTTTCTGATTTTTAAGTTGATTTTTCACATAGAGGACTTAAAATTTGTGTACAAATAACCACAATGTTGGGGTGCCTGGTTGGCTCAGTCGATTAAGCGCTGGCTTCAGCTCAGGTCATGATCTCATGGTTCGTGAGTTCAAGCCCCGTGTCCGGCTGTGTGCTGACAGCTCAGAGCTTGAAGCCTGCTCCAAATTCTGTCTCCCTCTCTCTCTGTCCCTCCTCCACTTGTGTTCTGTCTCTGTCTCTCAGAAACAAGTGAACATTAAAAAAATTTTTTGATTAAAAAAACCATATAATCACAATGCTATTAGAGAGGGACTAGCAAAGCGTTACGAGATTTCAAAGGTGAAAGAAAACACTTGCTGGATATGCTGGGGAAGGATTCATTTGAGCTGAACATTTAAAAGTAAATAAACTTTTGATACTGTAATTGTGTATGCACTTGAGAAGGTAGGTGAGTGACAGTTTTTGTCCATTCTTCCATTTTGCACTTTTATGCTTTCTTAAAGGGAAGAGACCTACTGTGTATTTCTACCACATAGCACACATCATACCAGGTCCTTCACTTACACTGGTATACTTTACACTTAGAACAGCCATGTGAGGTACATCTTACTAACATATGATAAGTAAACAAAGGTTTAAAGAAAGAAAATACCTGCTCAAGGTCATGTAACTAGTGCCTAGAGTTGTTTCTATGTTACAGAAATCTTAGGATATCATTTGCTAGCTATTATCTCTGTGTTTCTGGTTATAATTAAAATGATTACTACTTGAAGAATAATACACAGACTCTGCCTCATTACTGCAGTTATTGTTAAGGCTGTTCCAAGTTTTAGTGTTTTAAAAGGTTCACCACTGGCTGATAAAAGCCCATTGGTTCCACCCTCCAGCCTCCCTTTTCCTCATTTCTCCACTGCCTCTCTTCAGCAGTGTGTTGCATTCTTGTGAAAGAGTGTTATAGTTACTAAATAGGAGAAAGGTAGGTTTTCTAGTTTGGAAATGAGAATTAAGTGGAAGTATTAGAATTATGCTCTTGGCTTTGATGTGAAGAGAATGAAACCATACAGAGAAGAGGAAGAAAATGACCTTCAGCTGGAAAGCATGGAACTCTCACAATGTACCTGTATAGTTAAATTACAGATTTGGCGTGCTGTAATATATTTATCTTACCAATATTTCTGACAAGACCTTCATGTCGTGGATATTTGCTAGCTCTAGTAAGATCCTAATGCTTAATTAGAATGTAAGCAAGGATATTTTATATATTTTTTGTTGTTTATTTCCCTTTTATTTTCTATTGATACCTGGTAAAGTCTTTTTGAAAATTCCAATGAATAATATAGTACTTGGCATTTAGTATTTGTGCAGTAAATATTTGTTGGATGAATACTTGAATGTGTCAGCTATGCTGATAACTGAAGAAAGGGAGGTATTTTGTGGGTGTGTGTGTTGAGACCATAGTTAATTAATTAATTAAAAGTTTATTTATTTATTTTGAGAGAGCAAGAGAGAAGGAACAGGGAGGAGCAGAGAGGGAGAGAGAGTCCAAAGCAGGGCTTGATCTCACAAACTGTGAGATCATGACCTAAGCTGAAATCAAGAGTCAGAGGCTTAATCGATTGGCCTACCCAGGTGCCCCAGACCATAAATGTAAATAAGGATCAGTATGCCCTGATGGATCAATGTAGGGGTAGAGCAGCAGGGAATATATAAAAACCCTAAAAAAGGAAGTGATATCTGTGGGCATAGAGTCCAATTTTGTTGAAACAACTGTCCAGTTTTCATCAGTGAATCTTGGCAATTTTTCATTTTAAGTTTTACTAAGGTATTTGATCCCTTATGATGATATTGATGAACTGGTTTAGGAAACCAAAATGTCATATCTGTGATCTTGCACTCTATTAGAGAGTTCCATTGTTTGCTTGTCTGAGTTGTCTGAGTTCTCCAGAACTTAAGAAAGATATTTGGAAATGTTTTTTAGATACTGGGATTCTCAAGGCTGTTAGAAGGATTAAATAGCTGATTTATGATGAAGTGTAGGGATTGGATTGTCGTGTTCTGTTGCTGGTTGCTGTGACTAACCATCCCATCAAGTAGGAGTCACATTATTTTCTTATGGTACCCATTCAAACTGGATTAGTTGCTTTTTTTCCCCACTTAGTTTTATTTCTAAACTAGTATTCTACCTAATAATTTTTTTTCATGATGATTATATTACCTAGCAAGCATGTCTGTGATTGTGAAAAAAAACATAGCAAAAAGAAAATCCCTGGTAATTAATGTTACTTGTGTATGTGTTGTAAGCAGATCTAGTTTTACTTTTATGTTGAATAATCAGGCAGTGTGTTCAACAGTGAAATCACAGTTCAATAGCAAAATGCATCTAACCAGTTAAATCAGTATAAAGATTGAAGTTTTCCTATGGTTAAACATCTGTACTGAACAATGGTTAAAGCCAAATTATGAATTCTTACAGTGCATGACTGATGGCTTTTTAAAGTAAGACAAAAATCTTGTTCAGAAGCTTAGCAGCAGAGGAGAGGGGGAGATGTCTTGATATTTATCTAGTCAACTTTCTTGCCTTTTTTTCTAGAAGATGATAAACATTAGTGGTGTCTTTGAAATCCTGAGGTATTATTTTTGTGTTCCTTTTGTTGAAATTTTATGCAAACATCTCAACAGTAGCTAAAGGTCTAGATCAAAAAGCTTACTATGTATGCTTTTTTAGTACATGAAACTTTAGTGTTCTGAATGATTCTAACAGCAATAGTATGACTTCTTCACAAGTTGTAGCAAAGACCATGCCATCATTTTGATGGATTGTAATACACATTTCAGATTGTGATGTAAACAATCAGTTTGAAACAAGGGAAGACTATTTGGAGTAACTACTTTGATATATTTTCCATCAGTGCATGCTAGTGGTGACATACGGGAGAGATGGGTTGGGGGTGCTTCAAGGAAGAAGTGCATTAGTTCAAGGAAATTCTGGAGCTTAGACCAGGCATTTATTTAAAAAATGCAATCTAGATGAACTCTGACCTCAGAAGTACATTCTGGGCTGTTAACCATATCTATATGTATATCTATAGATATTTTATTTTCTGTATTTTATGATGCTTTAGCAACTTGGGATCTTGCAGGCTGGCGATGGGTTAGGGTTTGCTAACTGCTAAAGATAGTTGGGATTCCTATAGATAGCACTCCCCCGGGTGTTTGCCTTTTATATGCAAACCGAGGAGTCCTGGGCCACTATACGCCACCTTTGTTGCTTTCTCTCAGGCTGAGCCACCTGCCCTAGCAACACCTCAGGGCAACTAGCAGTCAACTAAGGGGCAGTTCTACACCCTAGAGCCTGCTGAGATTATTCAAACTAGCTAATCCGGAACTAGTTACCCTATCCTTCCTTGCCTTTCCTGAGAAAATGACATTAAAGGCTGTGCCCATGTTTCCCCCTCATTCCTTTTGTGCAGACCAAACTGGTGCTTTCCCATGTGGCCTTGTATGAAGTGGCTTGTCCTCTCCTCCTGGGAATTATGAATTATGAATAATAATAATAATAAACTCTTCTTTCCAAGTCTCTCTCACTATACCTAATGAAAACAAATCCTGGGTACATTTTAAAACATGGGCCCAGCTCTCTTCTGGGGTCTCCTTGACTACCTCTCAATTCTAGCTTCTAATCAAAATGGGTAGAAATAAGTTGGGCTCCTATGGTGGTTCCATTGTTTTTGCAGTAAGCCATGTTCTACACCTTTTTCCTTCACCTCCCCTCGTTGTGGATACTGAGAAGTCTATGAAAGGCATTTCTTTTGAGAAAAAAGTAACAGAGTTTGTTGGATGAAGATAGTAATCTGCCCCCTTCTCCCTTGAGATTGGTTTTAACTCTTGGAGGATGAGGTAGGGAGTTACTGTGGGGGCAAGGAGGAGCAGTGGCGGCTGTAGTCCTGGAGAAAGGATGCTTAGTGACCTGCAGCTGGTTACTGCTAAAGATGACACAGAGCAGACTTCCCATATTGCTGCTGCTTATGACCTGGAAACAGCCTATGGATTTCTGTAGCAGGAGGTTACTATCATACTTTGTTTTGAAACCTGTGGTGACCTCATCTGGATCCTAATGTATAAACAAGGATGCTTCAGTAGAAAAACATTTACTCAATAAAGGATGATATTATATAATTGAGTCAAAGATATATTCATGTTTTTAAAAAAGTTGAGGGAAAATGGAGAAAATGGAGATTAGAAATGGCCTTAGAAGTTTACATGAGAGTTTCTGTGGCCTCAAGTGTTTTTATGTGTTAAGGAAGCTACAGCCCTATTTGCTATGGCATTACTTGTAGCTGCCTATTAAGGAAGACCCTTGTGAAGGTCTTCTATAGAGATTCCCCTAAAGATTTAGGGAAGATTGAATATTGACAAGTTGACATATTTTTTCATGTGTGGCACTCCTGGGAATATCTGAAGTGTAAAATTTATATTCTTGAGATAGTTGTGTTAACATATAAAACTACTGTAAACGTCAGTGAGAGCTTGCTGGGTGAAGCTGGTGAAACCCTCAGCCTCCACCAGTTTCCTGATCTCAAGTCTCAGTTGCTTCCTTTGCATGTGGGGAATTTTTTCACTTAAGTTTGCCACCAGTATGAGCTCTGCTTCCAGTAGAAGGCTTATTGGTAGTTGCTGGATGACCTCTTTTGTGAGCTAGCTAGCCTACTTTGCCTGTTTTCAAAGCTAATTAATGTCTCTGGATTTGTTGTTTTTTCCTTATCACTGTTACCTTTTATATTTCTCAGCTTTGTATGGGTTTTTCTTTGCTAGTCAGCCACTTTGAATCTACTCATTCCAGTTAGTCCTCTGAATTCTATCTCTGTGTGTGGGACATAATTTATATTATAGCCACAATGAAAAGCCTTGATAGTTTCTTCCTCCATCCAACCTTTCTTATGTAAATTCCTAAAAAAAAATTTCCTTGTTGATAATATGTCACTATGAGTTTCCCTTGTCGCCTTTCCTTGTCTTTTTCAGAAATATAATTTCATAGTTAATTGCTTAATGTCTGGGAAGGTGGGAAGGTCTATTATCAAAAAGGAATACTTATAAATAAATGATGAAAAAAAGCCTCTTTCCATCCGGAGGGTGATGCAAAGAATTCTCAGGGGCTTATAAGATTAGAACTCAAATTAGAAGAGATACCAACATGCTTCAGCTATCTACTGACAACCTTTTATGTGGAAAGATGACAACCATGTATGTTCCATTAATTGGTTCTGGTAACTTTTCAGCAGGCTTTGTGAATTGTTTGGTTGTGGGTTTTATAACTTGTGTTTAGAGAGACCATAGACTGGAAAACTCTTCTGCTTTAGGGAACATGTAGAATAAAAGAGGAAAATGAAAACACAAGTAGAATTATGAAGTTTATTTGGGGAAAAATAATTGAAACAGTAAAAATAAGCTGGTAGAAAATCTTGCAATGTACAGTAAGTTGAATTTTGTGGGGAACCTGGATTTTCATATATTATTTTGTGTAACATGAAGAAGAAATGGTAGTATCATTCAGGTTTAAATGTATATTTGATTGTAGGGGTCTGTAAATTGCCAAGAGGCAAATTGGTACGTTTTGGATTTGTTTTCATTCTACTTATTAGTAGCCTATTAATGTTTCATAGGTGCTGGTAGAAGACATGAGACTCCTAGGTCAGAGACAAAGGACTCTATTTACTCCTGGCACAGCAAGCAGCATAAGCATTAGCATATTTGTTTTAGTTCTCCTTGCTTCCATGTCCCATGGGAGTGATACAATATGGTCAGATAAATGTACATATAGTGGATTGCAGCGGAGGAGCAAGACTTTTCTTTACCTCATCCCTCAAGGTTGCTTACTGCACACACAACCCAGAGAAGTGGCCCTGCTAGAGCATGCTCAAGATCTTGAATTTGTCGCATACCCAGGAAGATGGAGAGGAGTGTGAAAGACCCACAGCAGATGGTCTACCTACTGGTGCTATGAAGAGTCAGAAAATATTCTTCTGTTTTTCTTCAATTTTGGAACTTTGACTATAGTATTTAAAGAACAATTAAAGGAGATTTTAAAATGGAAAAGTCTTCTAGTGAGGTTCAAGGTATATATTGCCTTAATTGTATAAAAATTACAAAATTTATACCAAACATGTCACCAGTGATGTCATTACATTGACAGTCGTGCTGCAAATTATTTTGGGGGCTTACTATTTAATAGATTTTGGCAATACAAAGATAAAACAACATGTAGCACTTCTGTGTAATTAGGATCAAATGGAGAGGCAGGTAAGTTATGTCATTGTGTAATAAATGCTGTGATACCCAGGATACTGTGGAAACACAGAGGAAGGGCACCCAAGTCAGCCTGGGGTGATGTGGTCAGGAAAAAGGTCAACATACCTTTAAGTTGAGTCTTAAAAAGTTAGCAAAATGAGTAAGAGAGGATGGGCATATTGACAGAGGCACTAGAAAAGACAAATGCACAAGCAATAACGGAGTTTATCGTATTCAGCAACCCGCCCATAGTATAGTAGTATTGCAGCAGCAGTAGTTCACATGTAGGGAAAAGATCATTGAAGAATTCTAAGTGTGGGAATGATAGGACCAAATTTGTTTTAGTTTAAAAAAAAAAATCATTATGTTGGTCCTAAGGTTAGAAGACAGATGAGTTTGATGCTGGATGTGTGGAGACTCCGTATTAAGCTATGTAATAATTCAGATAAGAATTGGTAAGGGACTGAACTTACAGCTGTGACAAAATAGGTGGAAAAGAGGGGACTAATCTAAGCAGATTTGAGAAACAGAATTGACAGGGTGCCATTAATGAGAAGACAGCAGGGGAACTAGATATAGAGGAGGTAATATTTGACAAACTAGTTAAGGCCTGAATATGTTGAGTCTGAGAAAATTATAGGAGATACAGGTGGAGATGGTAGTTGATTATATGGATTTAGAATTTAGAAGAGTTTTGAACACCAAGATAGAGGTTTGGGAGTCATTGAACCATTCAACAAATGAATCTACTGCCCAAAAGGTACTTTGCTTGGTGCAGGGGGGCCAACACTGAACAAGACTTGTTCCTGTCCAGTTTATATTCTCATGGGACGCAGACATTAAACAGAAATATTGCAAATTCTTTTATTAATGTACTCCCTATCTTAGATTTCAGTGTTGCCCGGCTCCAGAAGCAGTGTTTCCATAGTATAAAACGAGCAACTTGAGGGTCTTGTTCAGGGTGAATAGGAGTTTGCCAAGAGGTGGAGAGGGAATTGTTTCAGGTGAAGTGAGCAGCATGTGCCAAGGCCTCCAGGCAAGAGAAATCTTGAGATGTTTGAAGAACAAGAAGACTAGTGTGGCTGGAGCATGGAGAACCAGAGGAAGAGTGGTGTGGAATAAAGCTGGAGAAGTTGGCACAGGCCAGATTATATAGGACCTTATAGGTAGGAAAACATTTTGGAATTTGTTGTAAAACAACAGAAAGCTACTGAAGCATTTTAAGCAGGGTGCTATGAGATTAGGTTTCTGTTTTTAAAAGATCATTCTGACTGCTGATGTGGAGACTGCTTTGGAAGGGGGCAGAAGTGGAGTCCAGAGATGAGTTAGGAATCTCGGTTGGTGATAATGATGGTTTGAACTAGATGGAAATGACTGATAGAAGCTGGTAGGTTCAAGTTATTTAAAAGGGAGAATTAACAAAACTTGGTGATTATCATTTATCAGGATATAGTGTTGTTATTGGAGTCATCCAGGGTGAAGAGAGAAAATGAAGGATGAAATTGTGTGGGACACCAACATTTAAGGGGTAGGCCGAGGAGAAGGATTCCACAAAGGAGAAACAGAAGTGGCTAAAGAGAATCTGGGAAGACACCACAAGTCAAGGGATGGGAGTTTGAGAAGGAAAACCTTATTAACTATATGCTAAGGAGTTAGTAGGAAAATGGTTAAATACGTGATGCCTGAGGATGAGGAGGAATGTGTTTTTAGAAAATATTTAAGGACATCAGAAACGTTAATGATATAATGTTCATTAAAAAAGAGCATGTAAATTTGCATATTCAGCAAGAATCTGAAGCTTTGTTTTTTAAAAAAATTACATGAGTGTGTGCTTATGCAGTAAAAATATTCAAAGGCAATACGGCAATATATTAATAGTTTTATCTGGATGGCAGAATTCTTTCGTTATTAATTCCTGTGCAGTTTTCAAATTATATGAACATCTATTAATATTGTAATTAGGAAATTATATTTTATTTTGATTAACTTTATCATTATATATATTCTATTAATATCTTACAGTGTACAAATATGTTGTTGAAAGAGTGCCAAATAGTTCTGTGAGGCTTGTGATGAGAAACTACATTGTCTGCTCTCACCCTTATCCCATTTCCTGTTTCTTAGGATCAACTGTGGTTAACTGTTTTAGTTGATTCTTTTGCTATTTATTTTCATATCTGCAAATAACAAACTTATATTGCTGCTACTTGATTTTTTTAGATACTGTCTATTGACTTCCCACAGTGGAAGATAAAAATTTTGTTATTCTAATTTTGGTTACAGTAGTATTTACTTAATGTTTACATTATTATAACTCTGTAAATGCTCTTCATAGCTCTGCCTGTAGTGGTATTCTGTGACTGCTTTTTCTTTCTTGTGTGGTTTTATTTTCCCCCGAATACATTTATTTGTGAAAAGGCAGCTTAATTTTCTATGTACTTATCATGAATTTACCCCCAAACTCTCTCTGGTTGTCTAAATATCTTCTTAATTATTTTATTAATCTCATTTTTTTAAAGATCTAGCTCTCAGACTCTTCTGACCTGTTCTAATCTGCACTGGATATTCTTGTGGTCTTTGGCATAGGTATTTTAGACTTTACTTTTGCCACCATCCCTGTCATCCTAGGGATTCATTTTGTTTCTTTTTTTGTGTTGGATGCCCTATTACCTGATTTCATCTTTGGTGGGCCCTCATTTCAGTGAAGCACGTTCACAAATAGCTTCTTCTGACATAGGAAATCATGTGCAGTTCTGGGCATTTTTTTGAGTTAGTTCTTTTATTTCTTTCCTTTAATTCTCTGTCTCCACTCACTCACTCACTCACTCGCTCACTCACTCACTGTTTTTAGAATTCCTATTTTCTTTGGATGTTGTAGGAACTTTGTGGGCTGGTCCTCTAATTATTTTATCTTTTTTCTTCAATTATTTTCCACATTTTGTTTTGTTTTACTTTATTGGAAGATTTTTTCTGTTTTATTTTTCAATCTTCTGTAGATTCAAAATAATTCTCCTGTTAATAGACCTCTACTTTTATTTAATGACATTCTGTTTTTGTTTCATGCATTCTTATATTCTTTTATCGCTTTGAAGGTTATTAATGATAGTTTTGGAACATTTTCTTCTCTTTACATGTCTCTTTCTTCTAAGTTACTCTTTTTGTTTGTTTGATTTGGTCTTTATCTTTCCTATTTCAGGTTCTCTTTAAATGTGTGACGGTTTCTGGCTAATGTGTTCACTCAAGCATTCTAAAAAGAGTTTTACAAAGCTGCAAATTAGTTCTTTGTGGATGAGGCTTGTAGATTTATGAAGTAAATTTCAGTCTCATTAATCTAACTTTCTGAATAATCTGACTGGACTGTCCGAATGAAGACTTTCTGATATCCATATTTTTAGGTGTTTTATTTTAGTGCTTAGATTTCCCTGAGAAGAATCTTTGTTACCTGCCTGGAGGGTGTAAGCCTGTTTTGCAAACCAAATATGGGAAGAAGCACATAGGCTTTCTTTTTATCCCTCTCTTTTTTTAGTGTGCGTTGTCTGCTCTAAACTTGCCTTATGTCATCCAGTAATAGTAAGACCATTTGAAAAATGAGAATAGGGGCACCTGGGGGGCTCAGTGGTTAAGCGTCTGACCTCGGCTCAGGTTATGATCTCTTGGTTGGTGAGTTTAAGTCCCATGTTGGGCTCTTTGCTCACAGCCTGGAGCCTGCTTTGGATTCTGTCTCTCTCTCTCTCTCTCTCTCTCTCTCTCTCTCTGCCCCTCCCCTCCTCGCTCTTTCTCTCTCTCCCTCAAAAATAAACATTAAAAAAAATTTAAAAATGAGAGTAAACCCCTGGTGTTCTGCAGGGGTGAGGAGGGGCGTTCGTCTTGAGTGAGGGAGAGAGAGGTAGAGTTGGGAATTGGGAATCTAACAGCTTTTCAAACAGATTTTTAATCGGTCCTTCTGTTCATCTTTCTCACTTCTACAAGTACGTGGTACTACCAGTTTAGTCTTTCGGAGATTCCGTCATATAAATTGAGTTGCTTTTACTTAATCTTTGCCTGGCTAGTATTCAGATTTCTGGGATCTGAGAAGTCATTTACCATGATTTTGTTAGTGTTGTCTCATCTTTGTCCTTGTGGATTTACACCTTAAATATCCTTTTACTGTCATATGGTGGGAGAATGTACCTATAAATATAAGATCAGATCATAACTTTTGGTATTTTGCATGAGGAGCTAGTGGTTAATAATAGCTACAGTAGGCAATCTCCAAAGAAATGTCTGAAGCTTCAGGATAGCTATTTAGTCTATAATAATAACAACAGTGATAATAAAAATAGTTTAAATAGCTTACAGTTGCATTCCAAATGCCGGGCACTAAGTTCTCCATTTATGTATTAACACATTTAAGCCTCATGCCAACTTAGCAGTTGGTCCTATTATTACCACCCCTTGTATAGATGACGTAATTAAGGTATAGAAAGATTATAGAACTTTTATATAGACAACACAGCTAAACTAAGAAGCGGAGGAGTAAGAATATGAATCTAGGTAGTGTCATGCTCCAGAACCCACACTCTTAACCAGTGTGCTGTACTACTTCTATATGCTGCTGGAATTATCTCTTTTGTTTGAGAATAAGATTTCAATTTTCTCCTATCAGGCAGAATGATCAAGTTTGTCTCCTCCAGTTTATATATTTCTTTATATATCACAAATAGTCTACAGACGTAAAACTATTTTCCTTTTGGTGATTTATCTGAAGATAAATTACTTGTTACCTTGGATTTTTCTGGCATGTCTTAAAAGGCTTGACTTTTTCTCCCTTATGCAATGGATATATTTTTGATAATCCTTTTTATTGAACTTTCATTGATAATAACTTTTCCAAGACTACCTTCTGCTTCATTATACTGTTATCCAAGCATATGGTAAATTTCTGGCAAAGTGATAAGCTATAGAAAAATGTTTCCTTTTTAAATTATAAATATTAATTATCTTGAAGGAATTATTCATATTTTGGTGTATTTAGAACAGATATTTTCTTGAGAACTTACAGAGCAGAATCAATTATTTAGCTGAGTTTAGTCCTTTAAAAACATAATCAGGCTGTTTGTTTCCTTTGTTTTAGTAGGAGATATAAGAAAGTGCTCTTAAAGACAAGCACCTAATTATTTAATTCTTTTCCTGTATCAAGATGTGAACACTTTATAGAGTTAAACTTGCTCTACTTTAGGTTTTCACACCCTCTTAACTATTTCGATTTATGCCTGAAAGAAAGAAGAATCAAGTTAGTTAATTTTTATTGTTATTCAATGAATTTTGACATCATTGAATTTCGACAGCATTAGATGTAGTCATATTCAAATGTACGTATAAAAATATATATTCTCTTGCCTTCTTCTTTAGGATTTATTTATTGGGGTGTGTTAAAGACATTAAAATTAATTATTTACATAAAACAAATGCTAGAATCAAATTTAATTTTTTTACTTGATTTACAGATTTTTATTCTTGTTCTCATGACTATAATGTTCTCTCCTCCTTGCCCATTTTTGCCTGTTTCCTATATTAAAATATACCTGTCTCATTTCTTCTTAGAAATTTTCACTCATTCCTATTCCCTCTTGTAAGAGTGATGCTTGGGATCCCCTCATTGTTTATGTATTCATACTATATTTGAGGCAGTGTTTTGTTTTTATGGAAGTGTGCTTTTTAGTTTCCTGTCGATAGGTTTGTATTCTTTAATTAAGAATGAGAGGCTGTTTTCTAATTGAGGTCTTCCAGTTCTTTTTTCCATTCATTAGTCCCTTATATTATAGTTTGGCTTCTAGAAGATGATCAATAAATGTTGATGTAGAAATTTTGGAAAAATTTGACTAAATCTCATAATTGTACAGGTCTTTATCATGTCTCATCATCATTTGTCCGGTTCTAACCAAGAGCAACACTAGCCAATGCTAGTCTTGATTACACAGGTCCTTGTTCGAGATTGACTTAGGACAAAACTGATGAAAGATGAAAAGGCATATCAAATTAGAGTAGAATACGGTAGTAAAGGCATATCAAATAAAAAAGCACTGCCTTGGGGCACCTGAGTGGCCCAATAGGTTAAGCTCCAACTTCTGCTGGGGTCCTGATCTTCTATTTCACAGTTTGCGGGTTTGAGCCCCCTAGTGGGCTATGTGCTCACAGCTCAGAGTCTGGAGCCTGCTTCGGATTCTATGTCACTCTTTCTCTGTCCTTCCCTACTCACGCTCTGTCTCTCTCTCTCAAAAATAAATAACCACACACACAAAAAAAACAAACAAAAAAACAAAAAACACTCAAAATAAAAGCACTCCCTTTGTGATACAGCCACATTTCCCCCTCAGGTTATCTAGTAGACAATCCTCATTTACCCACCTCCATTACTTAATTTACCTTTTACATTCCATTATAGTTGGGCCATAATTACCTTTGTATCTTATAATCTTAGCAATTCATGGCAGGTAGGATCAAGGGGGTTTTGTCTGTCTTGTTTTTTAAAGTTTTATTTATTTAATCTCTACACGTAATGTGGGGCTCGAACTCAGTGGGGCTCAAATTCACTACCCTCCCCCACAGATCAAGAGATGCATGATCTTCGCTCTTCTATTCTTCGACTGAGCCAGCTGGGGTGCCTGTTTTGTTTTGTATTGTTTTTAAATCAACAGGGTATTCTCAGTTGGAATTCTTTTAATAGATTTTTTAAATTCTCTTGAATTTTTTTCCCTTCTAATTTAATAGAGTAGGTTTGCTGAATTTGAGGACACTGCAAGAACCAGCTATTAGTTGAATATTTGAATTAATAGTGTAAAATTAAAGGCATAACCAAAAAGTCTTGGTAAGAATTTATGTCTGCATATTTTCCTGTCTTGATGAATTTTTAATTTTTTAAATTAAAATTCTGAATTGAGTGAAAACTACCCAAAATGACTCCTAACATATACAAAAGAATAAGTCTCTAAGTGTTTTACATCTGGTTATGATGGCTTTCATATATTTCTTTTCATTTGATTATTTTTTGCTTTTTTTTTTTTTTTTTTTACTTTTGGAAAGAAAGGTTTATAAAGAAACTGTTTAATATGAGAAAATGGCCATGGTTTTAAATTTTCAGGAAAAAATACCTACGTTAAATTTGTGGAGATCACAGGTGATTTTGTATATATATATTTTTTCCTTTCTACATTTATCATTGAATTGCTTAATTTTTGGAGATCAAATTAGGCATAATATGGTAGATTTCTAGGGTTTCTCTTTTCCTTCTTTATTACATTTTCATATGTCTGTATTTTGTATGACATATGAGCTAGATTAAAATTTGATGATATGAGTTCTGATTAAGATATTATTAAAGAATTGATAGTAACTGCATGCAGTGGTGAAGAAAATGAAGGAGACTATGTGTTTAAAAGGTATTTCCTTAACTACACTATAAAAGAGAAAGCAGGAAAGGGGAACGGGGTGTATGGAAAAGAAAGGTAAAGAGATCAAGAGAAAAAAATGGGAAGAGAATTACCCACATAGCAATAGTTGATTATGTAATTGCTTCTGTTTCAATTTATGTATTTTACTTGTTCTTTTCTCATTGAATTTTAAACTTCCAGAAAATAGGGGCCATTACTTCTGTTTCCTTTGCAACTTCTAGATCCTAATAGTGTCAACTCAATTATCCATGGAGAGATTATCTGCTTTGTATTTTAGCCTTTGCAAATATAACTTTCAAGTTCTTACTGACATAAGTAAACAAAGAGGGTGATAAAGACTTTTTGAGTCCTTTCACTATTTCATGCTTGGGCTTGTTTACACTCTGGTATAGCTTGGCTCTTAGACCAAACTATTCATTGTCATTCTTTAACTTAGATTCACAATGGATCAGTTATCTCACATATTTTTCCTTAAAAAAAAAAAAAACAAAAAAAACCTATTTACAAGAAAAGTGTTTTTTTTTTTTTTCTTAGTAGATTTAGTTGACTTGAAATTGACTTTTAGCCCTAACCTTTCCTAGCTGTCCTTCACCTGGGGCTAAAGATCAGCCCAATATACTGGTCTTTCGTATTTAGGGTTGCAGAACCATGCCCAGATCACTGATATTCAGTTGACTCCTATAGACTTGAAAAATCTTTTGCCATCTAAGACAGCTTTAATTGGGATACACTATCCATATATGCAAACTAGAGAAGGATTTTAGAAGGATTTTCAGTAAGAGTTGAAACATTAATTTTTTGCTTTTCTCTTAAGAAAATAAGTATCTGGTTAGTGAGGCCTAACTATAATCCTCTTCCTCAACACAAGAGAATTACACAAATGAGGCACATTTAAAGAAAAACAGTTTTTATTTAAGCCTGCTTTATTTATTTTTTAAGTTTATTTATTTTGAGAGAGAGACTGTGAGAGCCAGTGAGTGAGGGAGGGGCAGAGGGAGAAAGAGAATCCCAGGCAGGCTCCATGCTCAGTGTGTGATCATGACCTGAGCTGATATCAAGAGTCCGAGCTTAATCAACTGAGCCACCCAGGTGCCTATAAGGCTGCTTTAAAAAAATCTGAGAGATGATGTTCTCTGTCTCTAACAGGAAGCAACGATCAGCAAAGAGCTAAGGAGGAAAATTGAACAACTTTAGTTCATTAAGGTGTTGTTATATATGTTGTCTAAAGCATTGTCAAATTCAGAAAATTAAACATCCTATTCAAATGTAGGCACTAAAATATGTTTCTGTTCTGTTGTACTATGTACTTGTCATAGCTCATATGGATCTTTATGTAATCACTTCCTATTTCCTTTGTTATAG
This sequence comes from Prionailurus bengalensis, assembly GCF_016509475.1. Lineage (NCBI taxonomy): Eukaryota > Metazoa > Chordata > Mammalia > Carnivora > Felidae > Prionailurus > Prionailurus bengalensis. The sequence goes on along the minus strand of NC_057343.1, from coordinate 145,977,397 downwards.
AGGGAACTCCTTGAAATTAGAACCTGTTTCTTTGAGTTCTGTATCTTGAAGATTTAATCCGGTTTTAGGAATATAGTAGATACTAAATAAGTGTTAGATGAACGAATCGTTTTGTGAGCTGCAAATGTTTCTGGGTGTTGTTTGTTTGTTTTTTTGGGGGGGGGGGGTTGCAGGTTTGAAAATTAACAAATAAAGAAATGTTGACCAGGATGCGCTTTAACTTGTACTATGCATTTGACATAGTTTTTGATTAAACATCTGAAGTCATTATTTTCTCATTTCTGAGGAAAAAAAATGTGGGGATCACATACATACTTTGTTTGTAATTTTGCTGCTTTTCTCACCTAAAAGCTTAGTGTGTTAAGTAAATTTTAAATGTTGGATGATAACATCCTCTATTTGTTTAGTACTTTGTACTTTTCCAAGGACATTCATACACATTATTAAGTCTTATCCTCGCAGCAACCTGAAAGAGGTAGAGATGAGAAAATGGAGGCAGAGATTTATGCCAAAGCTTACAAATTTAAAACCTAGGTTCTGAGACTTTTGGGTTTCTAGTTCAGTGCTGTTTTGCAATTACACTATAGATACTTTTTTTAAAGTTTATTTATTTTGAGAGAGAGAGAGAGAGAGAGAGAGAGAGCACAAGTGGGGGAAGGGCAGAAAGAGAGGGGGAGAGAGAGAATCCCAAGCAGGCGCCTTGATGTCAGTGCAGAACCTGATGCGGGGCTCAGAGTCACAAACCATGAGATCGTGACCTGAGCCGAAATCAAGAGTCGGACGCTTAACCAACTGAGCCACCCAGGCACCCCACTTTATAGACACTTTTAAAATTATTTATTTATTTTTTTAATAAAAAAAAGTTTATTTATTTTTGAGAGAGAGTTCTTGCGTGCATGAGCAGGAGAGGGCCAGGGAGAGAGGGGGACAGAGGATCTGAAGGGGGCTCTGCCCTGACAGCACAGAGCCCAATGTGAGGCTTGAAGTCACGAACCATGAGATCATGACCTGAGTTGAAGTCAGAGGCTTAACTGAATGAGCCACCCAGGCACCCCTAAAATTATTTCTTGTTGCTTATTGTATTAGTTTGCTTGGGCTGCTGTAACAGAGTACCACAAAGTGGGTGGCTATAAGAAACTTTTTGTTTTCATAATTCTGGAGGCTAGAGTTTGAACTCGTAGTGTTGGTAAGGTATGTTCCTTCTGAGGGCTCTGAGGGAAGAATCTGTTCAGGCCTCTCTTTTCGACTTCTACCTGTATTTCTTCACATCATCTTCCTTCTACATGTGCCTGTCTAGATTTCCTCTTTTTGTAAGGACACCAGTCATATTGGATTGGGGGCCCTCATTGTAACAAATTATATCTGCAACAAACTTGTTTTCAAATAAAGTCACATTCTGAGATACTGGGGCTAGGATTTCAACATATCTTTATGGGGGGGTACTATTTAACCCAAACATTTATCTTTTAGTAAAAGAACTATGACTGGAGATATGGACTTTGTTTCCAGTAACTGAATAGAAACTCTCATTTGATCCTCACTATTCTATTACCTCTCAGATTAAATTAATTTAATATCCAGGAAGGCATTTTTGACAGAATCATCCCTGTTGTGCTTCTTAGAGCCATAGAATTATCTAATGATTGGTTTGTGGAAATACCCATATTGATAATTTTATTTCCCTGGAATTTTCTTATGTTGGAATACACAAAGTTAACTGAGAGCTAAGCACTTCTCTTGGGGCTAATCTCTTAAAGTTAATCTATCTGTCACCTCATGCTACAGCTGTTCTCCTGTGCTTATAAATGGCCACACTTCCCTGGAGAACTTAGGCAGGTGATAGAAGAGTCTCTGAAGGAAAGTTTAGGTTAATCAAACTATCAAGTAGCTAGCCTTTTTTTTACCCCTAAGATTATTCCGTAAACAAATGGTGAGAAGACTTCTCGAACAGTAAGATTCAGAGGGAGTCAAGGAACTCTTTACAGTTATTTAGATAAATTCTTATTAACTAGAACTTGGGTAACTGGCTGTTTAGTTTGAGTACCACCCCCGCCCCCCCATCATGCTTTAAAAAGGAAGAAGTAAGTTACACAAAATAAGGGTTGTTTTGGGTCAGTAGACATTTAACCAAATCACTTATATATTATGTGTAATATAATATGTGTAATCATCATTACTGACATTTTCAGGATGGGCCAAGGATTAATAATGAAGTAAATGTTAATTTTTAGGCAATGCAAGGTTCTTGGTTATACACACAGGTTAGCTTTTTGTACTTACCCAAACTGGAGAGTGATCAAATATATTTTAGCACAATTTCTTTCTTTTAACATGGGCTAAAACAAAGAATACTAGGTTAGATTCCTGCACTTGGATTCTTGCCTGATTCAGTTCCCAACTGAATAACCTTGTGCAAGTGTTTTCACCTTTGTAGGCTTTCTCTTTTATTTGCAATGAGAGATTTGCAGATTCAGCTGTGAAACTTGATTATTCTGTGAAATAATTTGAGTGCTTACTCTATTGAAGGTTAGTGCAGCTTTCAAAGAAGGAAAGTATTATTCCTGGCCTTCAGAAAGATTACAGTATAGACAGATGGAAAGCTGTGATATGTAAAAAGTTAAACAGTAGTATAAAGTAATAATATGAGGTATAATATTAATACATGCTGTAAGTGATGTGGACTGTGAGCTATGCATTCTGAGGTGGGTGAGTATATATCTGTAGGGTAGAGTCATCTGAAAATAATTGCACAGAACTGGGGATTGAACTGATTTCAGGAGGCTGTGTTGACCATGCATACATGAAGGGAAGAAGATAGGGGATTACGTCAAAGGTGTAGAGGCCCTAACTGTAAATAATACTGACTTGAAACAAGACAGTGTGTCTCTAAATTCCAGCACAGACTCAACACGGGTATGTTTGGTTCCCAACATGTCCAATTTACAATGTCTTACTACTTTAAGGTTTTACTTACTAGGAGCATTTATGGTCAAAGAGTTTAAAGATTTCCCCTATAGTTTTGCAGTATAGAAGTCAGGAATAAGATGAAGGAAATGAAAGAAGAACTTGACTTACAAAAATTCTGAAGTACAGGCAGTGGTTTTACATAATTGGTTTTGCAGAGTTGTTGATTAGCTGAATCTAATTAGGGTACATTTAATGGTCTTAATGTGTTTATAGTTTTTAAATCCTAAAGTATATATTTAAGTGCCATTTAATTTTTAGACTGAAAAGGATCGGTTGTTATTTTTTTAATTCAGTTGCTTTTGGAAAATTGTATATAATAAAAATAATTTGAATACATTGGTGAAATTTAGTATTAAAGTGCTTTTGTAGAATAAATGTTTCCTTGGTTTACCACTTATAATTTCTTAAGGGGGGCCAGATATGTTTTCTACTAACAGATTCTTTAAGAATTTTAATTTAGTGGCATTTTTAACTCAAATATTTTATAAGGAGAATAGTAAGAAAGTAATAGGAAATGTGTTAAACATATTTCCAGATTTCTTTATCTCCTCTAGCACCAAATACAGAACTGTTCACAAATATAATCACTCTATATACCTGATTTCTGTTGGCTGGCTGGTGGGATGGGCACATAAATGGGTGAGTGAATAAATTAATCAGATTTGTTTTTATCCATATTTATATACATATTATGTAGATATGCATATTTGTTTTATAAGTTAGAATTATAATGTTTTGAATAGTTTGGATAAGAGTTTTGCAAGGTGTATGCTGTGATAGTGTTCCATTAAAAAGGTCTCTAGCTGAACAGATTTAGAAATGTGGCATATTATATTTATGTCAAGAAATTTTTAATATAGATGAGCATGTTAAAGGTTTTGAGTGGTCCAACAGTAAAGAAACTCATCCAAATTTAACCCAAAATTTCTAAAACAAAGATGGAGTATATTTAAAATGCTAAATTGCGTGTGTGTATGTGTGTATACTTACAAAATCTGAAGAACAGTGGTTTTTTAATGTAATGAAAGTAGTAAAGCTGAATAGATGGTGGTAAGCTGGTGATGGCATTTCATAAGACCTATAGGTAACTAGGAAAGCATATGTAAGATTATAGTTTTCCCAGGAGTCAGTGAAATAGAGATAGTGAAAGCCTAACATACTTTTCACACATTGTAATCATGCCGTCATTAATTGTAAACCACAGTGGAAGGATTCAGAAAGGAAAACTAAGAGCACCAGATTACTATGGAGGAGAATCCCCAGCCCTCTACCTCATTGCTTAGGTAACACAAATACCAGCGCTACTTTGTGACAGTAGTGGTCATGTGACCATTCCACATGGCTCAGATTGCCTGGCTTTTGGCTTGGCTTGGGTGTTCACTTCCTGCCTCAGCTTCAGTTTTCTGTGTGAATGTTGAAGGAACTAAAGCAACAGGAAAGCTCCATAGCCAGTACTACTGGCATTTATTCATTTTAGGTAGCAAATATTTTCAGCTCTACCACGGTACATTTATTACACAGTAATATATAATAAAATATAATAAACACAATGTAGAATTTGTCAATGGGTACTGGCAAAATTTGAACCAAATTCTGGATCTGTGGATTAAATAAAAACTTATTTAAAATAAACTGAAAGAGGGGCGCCTGGGTGGTGCAGTCGGTTAAGCGTCCGACTTCAGCCAGGTCACAATCTCGTGGTCCGTGAGTTCGAGCCCTGCGTCAGGCTCTGGGCTGATGGCTCAGAGCCTGGAGCCTGTTTCCGATTCTGTGTCTCCCTCTCTCTCTGCCCCTCCCCCGTTCATGCTCTGTCTCTCTCTGTCCCAAAAATAAATAAAAACGTTGAAAAAAAATTTTTTTAAATAAACTGAAAGAGGGGGCGCCTGGGTGGCTTGGTCGGTTAAGCGTCCGACTTCAGCTCAGGTCATGATCTCACGGTCCGTGAGTTCGAGCCCCTCATCGGGCTCTGTGCTGACAGCTCAGAGCCTGGAGCCTGCTTCAGATTCTGTGTCTCCCTCTCTCTCTGCCCCTCCCCCACTCATGCTCTGTCTCTGTCTCAAAAATAAATAAACGTTAAAAAAAAATAATAGGGGCGCCTGGGTGGCGCAGTCGGTTGAGCGTCCGACTTCAGCCAGGTCACGATCTCGCGGTCCGTGAGTTCGAGCCCCGCGTCGGGCTCTGGGCTGATGGCTTGGAGCCTGGAGCCTGTTTCCGATTCTGTGTCTCCCTCTCTCTCTGCCCCTCCCCCGTTCATGCTCTGTCTCTCTCTGTCTCAAAAATAAATAAAACGTTAAAAAAAAAATTAAAAAAAAATAATAATAAAATAAAATAAAATAAAATAAACTGAAAGATAATCTGAAATGAGATGACGTTATTAGGGTCCTTTTTAGGTTGTTTCCTTTAAGAGAAATCCAGTTTTCCATTACTGGGAAAATAAACACAAGGCTCAGACTCAGTATTTGACAATTAAGTGAAAGAGGAATTGAATTGAAACAATTTAATTTAAAAATAATCATCTTGGGGCACCAGGGTGGCTCAGGCAGTTAAGCATCCGACTCTTGATTTTGACTCAGGTCATGATCTCACCATCTGTGGGATCGAGCCCTATGTCTGGCTCCATGCTGGCAGTGTAGAGCCTGTTTGGGATTCTCTCTCTTCATTTCTCTCTGCCCCTCCTTGATCTCTCTCTCTCTCTCAAAATAAATAAATAAAAACTTAAAAAATAATAAAAATAAAAATAAATCGTCTTGACTTCTTTTTCTGGAAATACATATCGTGAAATATTCCCTCTGGACCTTAGATAACCTGATGTGCTTTCCTGTCACAGGGAATCACTATATCATTGCCAAGTTTTGTGTGTTCATATGATGGACACTGAAGATTATGGCTCAGGATGCCTGAGCTTTGGGAATCTCCCTTGGTTACTGGCACTATACATATATTCTATCATTACCGGTGCATATATTTTGTCATGGCTTAATATCATCAAAATAACTTGTATGTTCTCAAAGCTCACTTTGAAATCTAGTTTTTAAACTTCCATTATGTTATTTAATTAATTTTAAAAGTCTATGTAAACAGTGAAGGTTTTTATAATTTAATGGGCATACTGCTTTACCATTTAATCCTTAATCAAATATTGAACCACTTTAATAAAGTAGCCACCGCACAAAGAATACTGAATAAGAAATTTGGGGAATAAAAGGGGGAAGAAAGCCCCCCAAATCTCTTATTAAAATGACCATCTTGGGGTGCCTGGGTGGCTCAGTTGGTTAAGCATCCAACTCTTGATTTCAGCTCAGGTCATGATACCAGGGCTGTATCCGGCTCTGTGCTGACAGCACTGAGCCTGCTTGGGATCCTGTCTCCCTCTCTGTCCCTCGACTGTTTGCTCTCTCTCTCTCAAAATAAATAAAAATAAACTTTAAAAATTATTTAAAAAAAATAATCAGCTTGTCTGTTATAGTAAATAGTAGGGACTGTATATAAATATCTCATTCCCAGTTATTGGAGCCTGAGTACATTAAGGTTTAGCCATAGCACAAGAAAGCAACATTCGTTAGTAGTTCAATATGAGATGTAAATGACAGCTTGGAGTGGGTCACAGGTAGCTCTTAGTTGGCTAAAGCCTATGAAGATAGATTGTAGCTCTTTAAGGGGACGTAATTGAAAGAGACAAAAAATAATGATCTATCCTCGTATAATAAAATGACAGAAAAATGTAGTGACCCACCTTGAATAGGTATTTGGGTCAGGTGACATAAGGGATACTTACTACTGGGACTGAACACCTGAGAGCTCATGCTCAAAAGACTGGATGAAAGAATAAAGTAATAATTAAAAAAAAAAAGAAGAATAAAGTAATAAGCTCAGTTAAAAAAAATAGCATTCCTGCATTTGTTCAGAACTTATTGGCATTGTGTTTCATATACTTTGTATTTTCAGATTCCTATTTTGGAACTTTCATTGCTTTGCTTCTATTGCTTTGCATGAAAGCCCTGTATATGAGTAACATTGAGTAGCAGGAAGAATCTATCTATAGTTTTTCCTCTTCTAAATATTATAAAATCTTATATTATTTTTATTATTATTTTATGAAACCTTTTATTATTAAAAAATTATGTTGATTTCTTTCAATGTATACCTTATTAGTCTTAGATATCTTTAGAATTAAAGATGTCTAATGCTTTAGTACTATTGTATTTTGGAGGGCTTGTTTTGATATGACTAAAATATAAGAGATTATGAGATTAGCCTAGTCAAAAAGTTCTTTTTCAGTTGGGGCATCTCTAGTAGAATCATTTAGCATAGTGCTCGGCACATAGTAGATGCTTAATAAAGAAAATTTTTGTCAAGATTGATCTGGGATAGACAGTGAAATACAAAGAGTTTAGAATTAGATTGGGTTCTTGTAGTGTTCAGTTTTGTTTTGTTTTGTTTTTAGAGAGAGAGAGAGCACGAGTGAGGGAGAGCAGAAGGAGAATCTTAAGCAAGTTCCATGCCTAGTGCAGAGTCTAACATGAGGCTTGATCCCATGACCCTGTGATGAGGACCTGAACTGAAATCAAGAGTTGGATGCTTAACACACTGAACCACCCAGGTGCCCTGTGTTCAGTATTTCTCTAGAATACCTCCTTTCTTGATTAATCCAGGAATTATGTTTTTTCTAAACTATCCCTCTGGCTTTGTCTGGTTTCATGTATAAGGTTGTGAGGCTGAGGGTAGGAGGTTTAGCAGCGTGGACACCCAGGAGCTGAGGAATTCTGAAATCCTGAACCCAGCTTTGCCTGGGACTATAGTAGAGCTTCATCTATGGAAGAATTTTCCTTTCTTCTCATGCATGAGGTATTTTGTTTGTGCCCTTATAGTTCCACAGCTGAAGGTGCTACTGGATTGAAGTAGGCAGGCCAATTGAATTAACCCCATAATATTCCTAAACTTGAGAAATCTTGAAGGCTTTTACATCTTGGCGGGTTATATTTCTGCCTTAAGGCTTCCTTGAAGGAGAATGAACTATATTTTCATAATGTGGTCACGTTTATCTGTCTGTCAGTATATCCAAAGTACTTACCCACAATAATAATCGTTAGTATTTTAACCATAATGTGCCAGGCACTGTGCTTTGCACTTTACGTAGATGATATGCAGTTGTCACAGCGACCCCAAGTGAGAGTTACTAGATAGTTCAATTTTGTACACAAGATACGATCTCTGAGAAATTTATATTGTTTTTGTTGCAGTTCTTTCCATAAATTTGTCTGTAATTCATTTTTCTAAACTTGTTTTTAAGTCTTCAGTGAGGATCCAGTGGATTGGAAAGTAACAGTAGGGAAAAAAACCTACTTACTACTCTTCTTTTTAAACTCACTCTTATTTTTACTCATTTACGTATTCTCATTTTTTACTGACCCATTGGATTAATCAGTTTTTGGCTTCGTGTTTTGCACATATCTTGCGTAGAGGTAACCCAGTGGAACAGAAAGATGCTTGCCGAGGCCTGTTTTTCCCTTGCCACTTCTTTCATGGAGAGGGAGTTAGGCACAGACAGGGCTGTGGGGGGTTGTTTCAAAGACCAAAGTTATTGAGGGAGTGTAAATCTGTGATGGTAGGGTAATCATTTTAGGCAAAACTAGTGGCACCAGGGAGCTGCCTGGGAGTTCTTAGTGGTTTTTTTCAGTGGATTTTTTTTTTTTTTTCACGATGTGGGAGTCGAAGAATGACTGTCCAGAGCAGTTTCATTGAACATGAAGTAAGAAGACCAACATTACATCTTACATCATTATACTAACAATTATTTATTTGCACTGTTGCGGTATTTTTCCTGTTTTGATCTTGAATCTTAGTCTCAATTTAATAATGTATCATGAATAAGGACTCTGTAACTAACGAAGTGTTATGTTAGCTTAGTTAGTTAAACTAAGGGATGCCAATGTCAATCAAAGTACCTAAACCTATTTAAGCAGAATTCTTTTGCCAAATCCTAGAAGCTTAAATTATGTGCTGATGCTCTTTTTGCTATATTATTCATTGAACTTATTCCTGGCAGACTAAAGTTGTAAAGGTTTGTTAGATCCTCCTGTCAACCATTGGCTATTTCATTTTTTTACAAGTTGCACTATGGAGTTTGGCATTTATTAATTTACTGGAACTTGGCAAAAACCTGCACAGTTAAAATTTTTTTTAATGTTTATTTATTTTTGAGAGAGAGAGGGAGGAAGAGAAGGAAACAGAGCATGACCAGGAGAGGGGGCAGAGAGAGAGGGAGACACAGAATCTGAAGTAGGCTCCTGGCTGCTGGAGGGGCTGGAACTCATGAGATGTGGATGGAGATTGTGACCTGAGCTGAAGTTGGGTGCTTAACTGACTGAGCCACCCAGGTATCCCATGGTTGGTATTTTATATTTAAAACCTTTTACTTCATGTGTATTTATCTTTGTAGTTCATTCATAATACATTGCTAGTCATAGTCATTATTTTAAATAGACATATCAATTTCCTGGTATCATCTTAAACTTTTGAGGAGAGAATGGTGTATGGAAAAAGAAATTTAAAGTAAATATCTGTTGGGATATAAAACACAGTGTGAAGAACTTCTTTTTCAGAAGAATATATAGATAATATTAAAAAAATTTTTTTTTAACTTTATTCAGTTTTGAGAGACAGAGAGAGACAGAGCATGAGCGGGGAAGGGGCAGAGAGAGGGAGACAGAATCCAAAACAGGCTCCAGGCTCTGAGCTGTCAGCACAGAGCCCGACTCAGGGCTCGAACTCACGAACTGTGAGATCCTGACCTGAGCCGAAGTCGGACGTTCAACCGACTGAGCCACCCAGGCACCCCGTGTAGATAATATTTTTAGATAAATAATTTTACTTGTGGGGCAAATAATTATGGTTATATTTTTGTAATGTTAATATTTGTTCATTTGATACATTTATTCTAGCCTCATATCATTTGGATATTTGAGTAATTATTACTGGATATAAGGGATTTATACTTATAACAATATAATATTATAACTCAGTTTTTATCTTGCCTATTTTGAGAACTTTATTTCTTCTTAAAAAGTTTTTAGTGGTCAGAGAACCTGTGTGGCTCAGTCAGTTCAGTATGTGACTTTTGATTTTGGCTTGGGTAATGATCTCCCAGTTTGTGGGTTCAAGCCCTGCATTGGGCTGTGTGCTGACAGTGGGAGCCTGCTTGGGATTCTCTCTACCTCTCTCTCTGCCCCTCCCTGTTCACATGTGCTCTCACTCTCTCTCAAAATAAATTTAAAACAAAGAAAGTTTTTAATGGTCTCCAGAAAAAATAGATAGCAGCCCTGGGACCTTAGATCTTGCTTCTCTTTCTTCTTCAAAATCTTTTCCTAGGTCCTTTGAGAGACGATAAGATTAAAAATATTTGGGCCAGTAATCATGATTGTTATCTATCATATTTACCTTTTTTGCTTTATTTCTTGAAACTGGTTTTATTTCAAATGATGTTAATCTAATTAAAATAGAAGATCAGGCAAGCAATGTTAATGAAACATTCTATGTAAATAAACACTAGGTTGTAAATTCCAATAAAGCTGTCATAGTCTCTTATAATAAAAACACACCTAAGAATATAACTATTTGAGTAGATAAATTAACAAGTGGAACCAAAAAACAATCAATCTGAATAATTTAATCTGAAGAAGTTTTCTACTGTGGCTAGACTTCTTTCTCCCTTGCTCCTAAATTTTATATAGAAAAATGTCATCAACCTTCCACTTTATTTCTCTGAGTGGTTAAAATTGAAAGCATTTATCACATTATTTTGTAGTGCTCCCAGTGAAAGATGACTTAACATCTCAAGTTTCAACTGGACAGATGTAATTTTTGACAGTCTGTCCTGGGAGGATAGGATTTTAACCCATGGATAAGTTAGGATTATTCAAAAAGGAGTCCTTACTTATGTCATGTAACCTGAAGGATGAAGAAGGTTCCTTTCTTCTAGATCTCTGAAATACCCTGCATTCTCCCTTACATAGTCATAGGCACAAGTTCATCATGGATGGGTTCTCTTGGGGATGTTGGGCTTTTCTTCATCCCCAACCTACCCCCACCTTTTTTCTCCAGATATTTGTTGAGTGCTTAAAGTGTGGCCAATGCTGAGTGTAGTATAAAATCTGAAACAAGGGGCGCCTGGGTGGCTCAGTCGGTTAAGCGGCTGACTTCGGCTCAGGTCATGATTTCGTGGTCTGCGAGTTTGAGCCCCGCGTCGGGCTCTGTGCTGACAGCTCAGAGCCTGGAGCCTGTTTCAGATTCTGTGTCTCTCTCTCTCTGACCCTCCCCCGTTTATGCTCTGTCTCTGTCTCAAAAATAAATACACCTTAAAAAAAAATCTGAAACAAGATATGCGAGGCTCCTGCTCTTCAGCCACTTACAGTTTTATCTCTCCATAGTTTTTATTTAGTAGTATAGGAAAATGTGAATAAATAACTCAACATGCTGCTCCCAGTGTTTTAAGTAGGTTGTCTTTCAAAATGTGGTCTGTAAATTGTCTTGTTTGGTACAGAGAAATATCCCTAAAGAGAAAATTGTAATTAAATTCCCAGTGGTTCCCATAATATGGCTGAATTACAGAACTAACAATATTATGGTTTCCCATTGTCTTGGGGATATGAGTGCCAACTGTAAATCTAAAATTTAGAGAGTCTATTTAGGTATACAAGCAATTCTAATAACCAGAAGAATGCCCCCCCCTGCCTTTTTCCTGACTTCCATACCCCTAAATACAGCAGGGAGTGTTTCCATTTCTTCTCCAAGCCCCATTGGCAGTGAGAGGATATTTCGTCACTCTGTGGTAGTGGCAATGAGAGAATGAGTGACCTCTGCAGCTGTGACAGGAAGGAGACAGGGGCTTATGCAAGTTAGGGAAATGGGTGAAGTAATTGTACCTGGAGACAGATATATGAAAGATCATTCTAGAGGTGGAGAATCTTGGCACCTAAAAAAGGAAGGATGGCAGTTAAGGAAGGTGGAATATTATTGGGATGGGATCAAATTGGCCTTACAAGAGCAGGGTAGAATAAGTTGGAGACTAGATGGTTGAACAGGGAACTGTAGGGGAATGTTTAACAAAAGCTGCACAAAAAGGACCTTGAATTTTGGCAGTTAGCCTAGCCAGGGGCTTGCATTTCTCAATGTGGTAGATTTGCCAGATCAACCTTTGCAAGTCAGGTTCTGCCTGACCGTTTCTTTCTTTCTTTCTTCTTCTTCTTTTTTTTTTTTTTTTTTAGTTTATTTATTTTGTGAGAGGCAGAGACAGCATGAGTGGGGGAGGGGTAGAGGGAGAGGGTGACAGATAATCCCCAGCAGGCATTGTCAGGGCAGAGCCTGATGCTGGGCTCAAACTCTTGAACCATGAGATCATGACCTGAGCCCAAACCGAGAGTCCCATGCCATTGGACTGGCTGGTTGAGCCATCCAGGTGCCCCTACACCATTTCCTTTTATAGACTTTTTTTTTCTATAATATCATTAGGAAATATTTAAATGTCCATAGAACACATGGGTTTGTTTTTAAAATGTTACTTTCACACACTTGAAATTCTTTATTAAAATTTCCTTTAAATTACATAACCTTTGGAATCTTTTCAAAGATAAGTATTATATTGTATAGCATAAACTAAAAACAGTGTAAAATAAATTTCATTAAAAGAAGAAAGTACTATTAAATAAGAAAATACACCAAATAAGCCTCTTTTAATCGAAGTAAAGAGAGAAGTTTCTAGCAATAATAATCTGGTTAATTTACATTAATTATCCATTTCTGCATGTTGTCTACCATTCCATTAAAGCCTTCAGCAATAGTAATCCTATTTTTAAAAAAATTCCAATATTCTTGCCATATCAGACTTTGGTTCTGATGCTGTTCAGTTTCTTCAAATTGTGTTTTTTTGCCTTTGGTATACCCTGTAACTTTCTGTTGAAAGGTGGACATGATGTGCTGGGTATAAGGAACTATATTAAATAGGCGTTTGGTAACACAGTGGAAAGGTGTATGAAGGGGGCAGGGAGGTGGAGATATTCATTCTCTAGTCCTAGGATTAGGTCTTGGTCTTTTGGTGATCCTGTGCCTCTGGACTCTGAATGTCCTAAGTGGTTCTCAGGATTATCCCCTCTTAGGTGGTGCAGGATGCCTAGAGGAGACTGGACTTCTGTGTTTCCCTTACCCCACTTAGAAGGCTAGAGATGGTTGCTGGATATGTCACTTCGAGTTGATTATGCTCTGATGAAACTCCAGCAGTTTAGGCTCTAGCAAAATAGTTTCTCCTGAGAGCAGCCTTTAAAGAAAAATAGGGGCACCTGACTGGGCTGAGTCGGGAAAGCATGTGACTCTTGATCTTGGGGTTGTGAGTTCAAGCCCCACGTTGAGTATTGAAGAGATTACTTAAAAATAAAATCTGAGAAGAAAAAAAGTAAAGGAAAAATAGAATGCTCTAGAGTATTTCAAGATGATTGCTTTTCCCCTTCTCATGCTTGAAGCTTGAGGGGATTTTTTTCTGATACCTACTGTGAGAACCAGGTTGGGCTCATGGAAATAAAACTCACCATCGTATGGACACTCCCTGTGATTGGATTCTCTGGAGTGTTTGTCTCTCAGACTTGCCCATGCTGAGCCTCTAGCAATTTGTCAGTTATAATTCAGGTTTCCTACCCACACATTGGTTCCTGAAGAGATTCCTACTCAGGGGTTTCTGCTCTGATTAGTTGTATTTTTGTATATCTGCCTGTCTATCTCTACAGTTTGGGGGCAATAGTTTGCTCTGTGACCTCTTCTCTCTTAGAGATCTCAGCACAGTTGTTGATTTTTCTCTTTGTTCAACTTGTTGTTAAGATGGAGCATGTGACTCTTGATCTTGATCTTAGAACACCTCTAAGATTCTTACTTGCCAGAACAGAAGCCAGATGTTTGATAGGCAACTTTTTATGCTTTTAGGGCACATTAAATTTATGAATAAATTCCCTGCCACTCTTACAGAAAGTGGAAAGTATTGAAATATTGGGGAAAAAGAGTAGACCTGAAAGGAAGAGTATTGTACTGAGACTGAACTAAACTTGAGAGACAGATGGAGGTCATACTTTTTATCCAACGTTTTATTTTTTAATTTTTATTTTTATTTTAAAGTTTACTTATTTATCCCCAGAGAGACAGAGACGGTGTGAGTAGGGGAAGAGCAAAGACAGAGGGAGACAGAGAATCCCAAGCAGGCTCTGCACTGTCAGCACAGAGCCCAGCATATGCCTCAGATTCACGAAACTGAGATCATGACCTGAGCTGAAACCAAGAGTCAGACGCTCAACTGACTGACCCACCCAGGCTAGCCTACATTTTAATTATTGGGTTATCATGAATAAATCTTGAAATCTTCCTGGGTCTTAATTTTCCTCTTTTGAGTTGTTAGGAGGATTAACCAATGGACTTTTCCCCTTTTTCTTTCTTTCCCTTCTCTTTTGTTCTCTTCCTTTCACATCCCTCCCTCCCTGCCTTCTTTCCTCCCTTTCTTCCTTCTACTAATACCTACCAGGTGTCAGAGATATACTAGGAATGCAAAGATGATTAATATTTTTTTCCAGTCTCAAATTCTAAAAGAGAAACTAGATTCAATATTCTGTGCTAACTATTTATTTGCGTAATTTCTATAACAAAGCTACAGTGGTGTCACAGAGGGAAGGAAAATTAAGAGAGAAGATGGTGGTCAGGAAAGGTTTCACAGTTAGGAAATATTGAATTAAACTTTTCAAGGAGGAGGAGCCATTTTCCTAGTTTAGTAGGAGGGGAGAATTCCACACAGTAGAATTGTACAAAGGCAAGTAGTTGTGAAGCAATACCACCCATTTGGAAACTCTTCCATTTGGTTTTTATATAGGTGTGCCAAGTGGGTTGACATAGATGAGATTGTAGAAGAGGGTATTAACAAATCTGAACAGGCCACTTTTGCCATATTCTGGGTATCTGGGTATCTGGCTAGCCCTTATTCCCTGAGAATGCACTCATGACCGGGGAAGCAACTTTAATAGTTCAAAACTTTGTAATGATCTTTTCATTTCACTATGGAGAAGAGTGAGGATGGGTGGAAAAGAAGACCAGTTACAGTAATGTGGGAAAGTGGCTGTGAGGGGATTGCCAAAAGAGACAGATATGAGTCACAGTCTGTAGCATCTAGAATATTTAGTGACTGCATATCAGGCAAGAGTAAGGAACTGAGGAATGACCATCATGTTTTTGGTTTGGACACAATGTATATGTGTCATTGAAGAGGTAGAAGAGAGAGGAATATGGCATTTAAGTTGCCAGGGGGAGAATCAGGTGGGTTTTCCCAGTAAACAGTTGAATAAATCCATCTGGAGCTTTTCCCAAATTGTGAATTGGAGATATAAGTTGGGTAGTGTAAAGCATTGCCTCTTTTCTATTGACTGGCCTAGTCAGTCTGAGGAAAACCTGTAGAATGAGAAGAGGACTATGAAGTAAACTTAGGGAATGTCAGCAGTTGAAGGGTAGGTGGAGGAAGAAAAGCTTGTAGGAAAAAAGCAAATCAAGAATTTAAGATATGGAGGAGAATGAGTAGAAGGTGATTTGATGGTTTAGGTCTAAAGGAGGAGTTATCACCAGAATCACATACATTAAAGAAGTGCACTAAGATAAAGATTGTGCAGTGACCACTTGTGACCCTGTGGTTTCGGTTGAGTTGTGAGGAAGTTAGTATGGTGGGAAGGCTAGACAGGAGGCCTGACTTGTCAGCACATTTACTCCTTAGGAATTGGTTAGGTTGTACGTGATTGAAAACTCTAAATAATAATAAGATAAAATTTATTTCCTCTCAAAGAAAAGAAGTCTGAAGATTGAGAATTGAAGGCTGCAATGGCAGTTCCATGAAGTTGTCAAGGGATCTATGCCCCTTCTACCTCTTGACTGGTGTTTTAGTCAGCTCAGGCTGCTATGACAAAGTACCATAGACTGAGTAGCTTATGAAGAACAGAAGTTTATTTCATACAGTTTTGGAGACTAGAAATCCAAGATCAGAGTGCCAGCATGGTCTGGTTCTGATGAGGACCCTCTTGATGCCTGTAGATTGCCAACTTCTCTGTGTCCTCACACAATGAAAAGAAAGTAGCTAGCTTTCTGGCCTCTTCTGTCAGAGCACTAATGCCATTTATGAAGACTCCACCCTCCTGTACTAACTCACCAAGGTCCTACCTCCAGATACTATCACATTGGAATTAGGGTTTCAACACATGTATTTTGGGGGTGGGGTACACAAACATTTAGTGCATTGCATCTGGTATTCCTAAAGTAGTCTCCTTTCCATGATCCAAGATGGAGGCTAAGAACCCTTGTATCCTCCTTACCAGCTGCGAGCAGGATAAAGGAACTAGAAGAATGTACCTCCTTGTATAAGTCTTCCAACTTCAGTCCATATCTCTTTGGCCAATCTTCAGGCAAGTGAACATACCCAGCTTCAAGGGAAATAGGGGAGCAAAAACGTCCAACTAAAAATGTGGTTTCTTACTCTGATGAGAGAGCTTGAAGCAACTAATCTCTGCTATAGAAGAGGTTAAAATTATTTGTATGTGTGTGTGTTTGGGGAAGGAGACTAGAAACTTCTGAAAGCTCTGTAAATTTGGTTAATTTGCTGTTTTGGCACTTTCATGGTATTTCTCTTGTACGCTCTGATAATCAGAAGGGAACTGTTTAAAGACAAGGAGAGATTATGCATTTGACAGTGTTTGTATCTGCAGACCATTCTGCTCTCAAACACATTTAGTTTTGCAGACATTTAGGGAAACCAATTATGGAAGGCAGACCTTTGCTAAAATATTTTACTTACAATTTATAAATTATATTTTGATATGCCAAGAAAACATTGCAGTGGCATAGTAATCTGATTTAACACCATGAACCTATTATAACACATTTTCTATTTAGCAGGCTTTGTAATTGTCAATATTAGTGTAATTTATCCCCTTCAACTGTTTTGGAATAAAAAATATGGTTTCTCATTATAGGGTGGATTAGGTTAAAAGGATTAAACTAATATAGGATGTAACAATTCTCTAAGCTAACATCTGGGGGAATTTGGAAAGGGTAAATGGGTTTAGAAATTACATATTCTCTTAGAGTTGTCTGGTGATATACCTCTTTCTGTTTATTGATTGGAACTCTGCTTGCTCTGATTTTACCCACTGAACCAACGCACATGGAGTCAGTTGAGTAATTTTTGATTGGTAGGGCTAGATTTTTCTCATAGGCATATCTTTTATCTTACATTTTTGGTTTGGAAACAGGAGTATTGGTCCATGCTGATCTGTAGGAACCACACAGTAGTATATTATGGAAAAACAGAGTTTATCTTCTTAATGTTTGCACGTAGGAGCCGGGTGGTGGGAGTGGTGGTTGTCCTGGAAGTTACCTTAGGTTCAACTTTGACAGGTGAGCTTGCCACTTCGTCCTTTACTTGGTCACAGAATGATATTTCCTGGATAATAAAATTTCTTTGAGGATGATGTTGAATCATATTATACAGTATTTTTCCTAGATATAGTAGTCTAAGCTTTAAGAGTGACACATCTTAATCTCAACTCTTCTAAATAGTTCTGTTGTTCTGGAAGTTGTTCAGTTGCTCTGGGCCATATTTTAGTAACAATAGGATTATATAATCTTGCACTTGGGAAGTAACTTGAAAGGTCATGAGTCCAAACTTCTGTTCAATGAATAAACCCTCTTCAGTATCCCAATATTTTACCTGTTCCTTTACTTATTGGACACTTACATTTCCCATTCCCAAAATGGTTCTTTCCTAAACCATAACAGTTTTGGATAGCTCTAATGTTTACTTTGTTACATTGAGTTAGAATTTGCCTTCCTCTCACTTGAATCATTGGTTTTAGTTCCACCCTTTGTAGCCATATGAAATTAGACCAATCTCTCTAATAGTTAATAACATATTAAGTTAAGTATTTGGGTCTTTTCTTTTTGCAGGCTAGGCATCACTGACACTTTCAGCCATTGTTTATTATTGTGTTTCTTTTTTTTCTTCCTCATCTTTCTAGGAATATTACCTCTCCTCTCTAGTTCTATACTTTATTAAAACCTTTAGAGATAAAATTAGCTCTTTTGGCAGGGCAGTTAAATATGCTATTAATTCATAAACTTACAGTCAACTAAAATCTGTCTTTTTACATGAGCTATTATTAAGTTATATTTGTCAATCCTGCAAGTTTTTTGATTCAAGCACAGGATTTTACATTTATTTTTGTTGAACTAATCTTAAAAAAAATTTTTTTTTATAATGTTTATTTTTGAGAGAGAGAGAGAGAGAGAGAGAGCGAGCAGGGGAGGGGCAGAGAGAGAGGGAGACATGGAATCCAAAGCAGGCTCCAGGCTCTGAACTGTCAGTATAGAGCCCACATTGGGGCTCGAACTCAAGAACTATGAGATCATTACCCGAGCTGAAGTTGGATTCTCAACTGACTGAGCCATTCGGTGCTCCTTGTTAAACTAATCTTAATCAGATTTAGTGCAGTGTTTCATAGTGTCTCTTCTTTAGGGATGTGAATTCAGCAATCTAAATATTTTAGTTATCTCCTAAATTTTATTTTCAAATTTGCTAATTATGCTATGATTGCTTATCTAAAATTAAGGAGTTAGTTTGTTTATTTCTATCTGGACTTAAGGAAGTCAGGATTTCTTAGCTCACTCTCTTTTCTTTGATTTAGGCACTCATGAATGCTAAATGCTTTCTTAGTGCAATTGATTAGAAATTGACTATCTGGAGATGAATTTAATAGAGCTTCATGTTGTGTTTCATCTTGTTTTTTGTCCCTCCTGCCTGCTTTTCTTTTTTGGCTTCTTATGTAGAGATACATTTTAAATATTTGTCTTAGATACAAATATAGCTGAAGCATAAAAATAACATTATCTAAATTTGAAAAATATAGATTCTACTTTCTGATATTAAAAAAATAAAAAGTGGGTTTTTGCTCATGTTTTTGAATAGAAAGTAAATTTCTGTGTTCTAAAGCTTTTCATGATAACCTACATTTCATTTGGGAGATTCCATAGGTAAACATTCTTCTAGATAAACATTTTTTTAAATTACAAATGTCATAATAAGGCTCATTTTAATATAAGCTAAAAAAATAATTAAAAGAGAATTATGTAAAATTCTTAATAAAGTAAAATTACTATAAATGGCTAATAATAAATGACTTTCATATGTGAAAGCATTTTATAAGCTATAAAACACTATAAATAGAAGTTGGTATTGTTACTATATTATATTCCATAATACTGGAGTAAAGTCTTTCTATTGTATACTGAAATGTAGAAATCTGTCTCAGTAATAGAGTATCTTACGAAACCATTTTATTACTTTCAGGTACATAGAGAATTTTATTTTGACTACCACTGTTGAGTATAATACAGATAATTCTTTCATACTATTACCCTTTTCTTTAAAATCTCCTTTTCTTCCTGCTTATCCCATTTCCCTTAATACCTAGATTAAGTGCTATTTCCTCTGTCAGTTGAAGCCCTTTTGTCAAGAGTCTCTTATAATGGTCTCTTCCTATTCTGGTTTCTTTATGTTTTGTTGCTTGCATACCCATCATATGCTCCTTTATATTACCAATCTTATTTTTAATTATATGTTTCATCCCATTAACAAGTCTGAAAATTACCTGAGAGCAAAATTTGTATCTCTCTCCCTCTCTCTCTCTTTTTTTTTTTCTAACACCTAGAACAATAGTAGGAACTTATTAACTGTTGATGGTGATTAGCATAAGTGTTCATTTGTAAAGTTTCTCAGGATGTTTGAAAATTGTTTTTGTTTCTAACATCAGATATTTAGAATTATTTTTGCTACTAGTTAAACTCTTTCTTGATGTAAAGATGCATTCTCTGACTCTATTGCTACAGATTCTACATTAATAGATCTTAATGATATTTCATTGCTTCTCCGTACTTTACACAAAATAGATGCTTAAGAGTTGCCTAAGAAAGAGATTAATAAACAGTCTGAAAGACCAAATGCTGTAAGTGTCTAAATATTTCAAACCAATGCTAGGAAATAGATTAAGACCTGGGAGTGAGGGGGAAACATAAAGTTCTGATTACCTTATATGGATCTTTAAGAAACCTTAACTCAAAAAAATTAAAATAACTACTGTGCATTTATATCCACTGAAAATCATAGGGAAAGAATTATCCTGTGTCTTTCCTGAGTTGGAGTTTTTCCTTTGAACGCCTGCCCACTTCTTTCTGTAGTGTTAAGAGTTCTGGGTCCTTATGTCTGTGGCTGTATTCTTCTGAAGCCTTTCTTTCCTGTTCTGCCTATACCTTAAGGAGTACAGATCAGAGACATTGCTAGAATTTGTTATGAGAAAAACTCTTCCAGAATTATTCTAGGGAAAGTGGAAAATGGATCATAAGCACTAGCCTCACTTAAGGGTGCATATTAATGTGTATGCTTTAAATATGACAATAATGAGTAGGTCCAAGTAAAGACATTACCAAGTGTGTTATAGCTAGATGATCATAGGGTTTGGCTGAGGGTAAAGAAGTTGGAATATGGGGAAACATTAAAAAAGAAGGTGCAAAAAGTAGTGGGGAATGTAAAGTGAATGGGAAAAGAAAACAGATATAAAGTAGAATAGGTCTCAATGCCAAAATGGCATGTGCAAATATAACAAAAGAGAATTAGTAGGAAGAATTAAGAAAAATAAGAGTGGTAAAGCCAGAAAAAAATTCTGAATAAGTTATTTTTGGTGCTTAGTAACCAGCAGGAAAACATTAGACATCTTTTAAATATTTTCTAGATATCTTAATTTCTTGGATATATAATTTACATTACTTAGAAGGAAGATTTTCTTTGTTATAATATATTGAAATAACATTATTAAGCTATTACTGTTAATCTTTACTTGAGGAAGTGTTACATGTAGATAATAAGCTTGGGGAAAGAGCTATGAGCTCATGACTAAGTTTTAAAATAATTTTTTCTTGATTATAGAAAATTTGCAAAATACCGAACAGTACAGGAGGAATAAGGTACAGGAGAAGGAAGTAAGAAACTGCATTATCCATCACATCCACCTTTTTGTTTTAAAGAGCAATTTTAGGTTCACAGCAAAATTGAATGAAGTACAAAGATTTCCCATATACTCCTTGCACCCACTGGCCAAGTCATTTACCAACCTTAAAGCTATCTTAGTACCTCTGAGTTGATAACCAGTATCACTTTTTTTGTTTTTCGTACTTATCTTTACTTAAAGCTACTTTCTTTCTGGCCATATCAATCTGGCTAGACTTGTATACTGTTAAAACCTTGGTTTAGGTGGTTAAAATTACTTACCATTGTGAGGCTTCAGTCTCCTTTTACTCTAACACTAGCTTAGTCCTACCTCTGATGTGTGACCCGTGGTGTGACCCATGGCTCTCTAATGAATGTTCTTGAGCAGTGTTCTTTCCTTGGCCTGGTAAAGTTTCACCTCATGCATGGGCAACAAGATGGTTGGAGCTTTTCCTGTGTAGTTCCCTCCTGTCTAATACTCTGCCCACAAATTCCAGCTGCCTAAATCGCTCTCAGATTTGATCAGATATTATATCCAGTTTTCTAGTTGTTTAAAGAAAGAGAACAAGTTCAGTTCTACTTACTCCTCCATGGCATAAGTTGAGGTCTGGTGTCTGTGTTATTTTTGATGTTAAAACATTGAAATAGAGTACGAGAAGATCTCCATGGTTAATCAGCAAGGATTAAGAAGCTACTAGTATTCTGGGTGAATGTAAAGGAAAATCTACTCTGTAAGGATAACACCAACAGATAGTAAAGACTTAAACTGTATATATCAAGATTCCGTAAGCAAGTGGGAACCTGGGTATAAAGTATAAGATTTTCCAGCTGGATTGCAGTGGAATAAGTACTGTTATCAAGTACAGTCAGTACTGTATTTCTAGTGTTTATAGATTAGATAGAAGATTGGATGGAAAATTTTACTGTGAATTTTCAATGAGTAATTGTATTTCTACAAACTATTGATTAATTATTTTTTTATTAATTCTCATTTTTACATCTTAGGCTTTTTAGTTCCCCCAAATTGATTGTAGTCACTTTAATCCTGAACTTGCCTGTCTATATAAGACAAGTGTGTTTTTTTCTAAATACACCATGTCACTTAATTTCAAATCATATTCCCAAATATTACTTGTCTCATCAATGAGACATCAGCAGAGTTAAATGTTTTTTGTACCCAGCTATTCATGTAATTGTTTAATCTTTCCTTCCTGTCCCTATCTTAACTGATTCATTTATCGCTGCCCTAGAACATTTAGTATCTTCAGTATCTGTATATATATCATGTATCTATTTCTTTATGACTGATATTGAGAATATTAAAAATAATAGAAATTTTAGTGTGCTAAAACAAAGACTGGGTGTTAGTCAAATGAAGTCTCATTGCATAGACAATTTTGACACTCTAAATCAGTTTTTTAGCTTCGCTGTTAATGATGAAGAACTTTTAAAAGACAATGTTAGAAAGAGATTTCTAATTTTTCACACCTCCTTAGCACTAGGTTGTAAACTCTGTTGAAAATTTGATCAGGCTGATCTAGTGTCACTGCTAAACTACTTACAGTCTCATGAGCAGCCTCTCAGTAGCTGTCAAATGCTCCTTGCTACTTGTTAGGTAGCTGTGATCCAGCTAACTACTGGCATTTTATCACCTAGGAGTCACATTTGGACACTGATACATGTCTTTGGTCAATACTGGAATTATACAGTGGCTCAGGAATAAGAGAGATCTCTTTTGTAGATCCAACGTGACTGGAAAAGACAGAACTTAATTTGCTTTTGGTCTGCTTTCAGTTCTCTATATCTAAGTCTTATGCTTACTGACATTGGGATTTAAGTACAAAAGATGGGGACTAAATTTTGGATGCAGCATTTTGGATACCTATAATTCACTGGTGTTAAATGGCCATAGCTAGACCATTCTTTACAAAATACCCCTCTTGTAGTCCTCTACCATCTTTTTGTTTTTTTACTTCCTAACCTTGACTTTTCTTTTAAAAGGAAGTAAATCAGAGAGAAGGAGGTTTTTGTCATTGGGGATTAATTTTATTAAAAAAAAAAATACCACCCATAACTAAATGGACTAACTTATTTCTGTAAAAAAGTCTTTTTTTTTTTTTTTTTTTTTGCATATAGGGATTAAATCAGTGTGAAGGAATTGTTTTGGCAATGTTATGTTGTCAAACTGTAGTATTTTATTTGTTATTTATTTATTTATTTTTAATGTTTATTTATTTTTGAGAGACAGAGAGAGACAGACTGTGAGTGGGGAGGGACAGAGAGAGAGAGAAAGACACAGAATTTGAAGAGGCTCCAGGCTCTGAAAGCTGCCATTTAATATAAGAAAACATCCATCCATTCCAAACTTCAGTGATGAACACTGTTCACATTTTCCCATCTTCTTACATTTAGCAAGGAAAAAGAAAAAAAGATTCAAATAAAGCCTTCATATTAATAGACTCCCATTTGTAATTTTAAAATTCATTCAGTTAGGCCCCGAAAAAAAAAAGAAAAAATTCTTATGGTTAATTCACTGTATGTATAAAGGTGGAAGGATGACAAGATTGTATAACAACTTAAAAAAAAAAAAACCACAGCTTATTAGGGTACCAGAGTGGCTCAGTCGGTTAAGCATCCGACTTCGGCTAAGGTCGTGATCTCACAGTCTGTGAGTTTGAGCCCTTTTCAGTTTCAACACTACATCTTTTTGGAGTATTAAAAGGATAGTGTGAAAAAGACAGGTTCTCTAATTGGTAATAGACCTAAGTTTGAAAAGTAGATATAGGATATTACGGGCAGACTGATAGACATGGTCATTTATTGGTAGTTGGACTTTCCACTATATAGACACTTACCTAATAATATTTCTACATAGTTCATAACTCTTTCCCCCTCACAGGAAAATTGTGAGGCGTAATAAAATGTTATCCACACATTACAAAAATGTGGTACATATTATAGTATTTATTCCTGAAAAATTTTGTAAATATTAAATTAATTGTTGGGGTGCCTGGTGGCCCAGTCGGTTAAGTGTCTGACTTCGGCTCAGGTCATGATCTTGTGGTTTGTGAGTTTGAGCCCCATGTCAGGCTCTGCTGGCAGCTCAGAGCCTAGAGCCTCCTTCAGATTCTGTGTCTTCCTCTCTGTGCCCTCCCTCCCTTGCTCACGCTCTGTCTCTTTCTCAAAAATAAACAAACATTAAAAAATTTAAAAAACATTATATGTTATTATAACTGGCATATGTTATATAAAGGAAACTTGATGAATCCTGTTCAGCAGATAAACATTTCCTTTCTATAATATCAAGTCATATCCACTTTTAACTGTTCTATAAATTTAGATTTAAAAAACATTAGGCCATTTTTATTAGCTGACTGTTGTGGAATAATGATTTTTTTAAATTTTATTTTTAATTTTTTTAAATTTACATCCAAATTAGTTAATATATAGTGCAACAATGATTTCAGGGGTAGATTCCTTAGTGCCCCGTACCCATTTAGCCCATCCCGCCTCCCACAACCCCTCCAATAACCCTCAGTTTGTTCTCCATATTTATGAGTCTCTTCTGTTTTGCCCCCCTCCCTGTTTTTATATTATTTTTGTTTTCCTTCCCTTATGTTCATCTGTTTTGTCTCTTAAAGTCCTCATATGAGTGAAGTCATGATTTTTGTCTTTCTCTGACTCATTTCACTTAGCATAATACCCTCCAGTTCCATCCACATAGTTGCAAATGGCAAGATTTCATTCTTTTTGATTGCTGAGTAATACTCCATTGTATATATGTGTGTGTGTGTGTGTGTGTGTGTGTGTGTGTGTGTGTATGTTTATGTATATATATGCCACATCTTCTTTATCCATTCATCCATCAGTGGACATTTGGGCTCTTTCCATACTTTGGCTATTGTAGATAGTGCTGCTATAAACATGTGGGTGCATGTGTCCCTTCGAAACAGCACACCTGTACCCCTTGGGTAAATGCCTAGTAGTGCAATTGCTGGGTCATAGGGAAGTTCTATTTTGAGTTTTTAAAGGAACCTTCATACTGTTTTCCAGAGTGGCCGTACCAGCTTGCATTCCCATGATATAATGATTTTTAAAAATTTTTGTAGGGGCGCCTGGGTGGCGCAGTCGGTTTAGCGTCCGACTTCAGCCAGGTCACGATCTCGCGGTCCGGGAGTTCGAGCCCCGCGTGGGGCTCTGGACTGATGGCTCAGAGCCTGGAGCCTGTTTCCGATTCTGTGTCTCCCTCTCTCTCTGCCCCTCCCCCGTTCATGCTCTGTCTCTCTCTGTCCCAAAAATAAATAAACGTTGAAAAAAAAAATTAAAAAAAAATTTTTTTGTAAAGTATATTTATTTATTTTGAGAGGCAGAGAGAGCAAGTTGAGGAGGGGTAGAGAGTGAGGGGTACAGAGAATCCCAAGCAGGCTTCACACCATCAGCACACAGAGCCTGATGCAGGGCTTGAACTCATGAACCATGAGATCATGAACTGAGGCAAAACCAAGAGTCATGTTTAACTGGTTGAGCCACCCAGGTGCCCCAAATAATGTTTTTTAAAATAAAGATGTATTAGGGGTGCCTGGGTGGCTCGGTCGGTTAAGCATCCGACTTCGGCTCAGGTCATAATCTCATGGTCCGTGAGTTCAAGCCCCGCGTTGGGGTCTGTGCTGACAGCTCAGAGCCTGGAGCCTTTTTCAAATTCTGTGTCTCCCTCTCTCTCTGTCCCTCCCCTGTTCATGCTCTCTCTCTGTCTCAAAAATAAATAAACGTTAAAAAAATTTTTTTTAATAAAAATAAAAAAAAATAGAGATGTATTATACACACACATAGATAATTGATACATGTACATATACATGTATGTAGAAAGAGACTTAGGAATTAGCTCTGAACTATAGAACGCATTCACCTTTTATTTATGCATACCTTGGAAACTTGTTTGCAAATTAACAATCCTGTCTTAGAAATCTTTTTAATATCTTGCCTGTAGGTCCTTATTTTCTACAATTTCCTTGGAGGAAGAGATTTAATATCAAATTAGATTATAGAAAGAATTGAGTGAATTTAGGTCTTTACCCCTTTCTCAGACCGTAAAGTACTTCATTTACAAGGATAGTTGAGAATTCACTATAAGACTCGTGAGTGACAATATCTCTTGTAGATGCTTTATTAGTATATACTTAGTTGTTCTAGTACTGTTAAATGATAGGTGTGTAATAGAGTTCATTCATATGAATGGTAAAAACTTGTTTCTTTGTTAGATTTTATAATTTTCACGAAGTAAATTTGAAGTAATTTTACTTGCTCATGTGGTAGTGACATTTTCTTAGATTTTTCTTAATGTTTATTTATTTTTGAGACAGAGAAAGAGAGCATGAATAGGGGAGGGTCAGAGAGAGAGAGGGAGACACAGGATCGGAAGCAGACTCCAGGCTCTGAGCTGTCAGCACAGAGCCCATCGCGGGGCTCAAACTCACGGACCGTGATATCATGACCTGAGCCAAAGTTGGATGCTTAACCGACTGAGCCACCCAGGCACCCCGACATTTTCTTAGATTTTTAAGTTCAGGAGTTAAGCAGAGAGAATTCACTTAAGTGCTTATTGAATAAATTTATAATTAAATTCTGAATTATATTTTCAAACATGAAATTAAATAATGTAAAATATTTCACTGTAACTTCAGCTAGTTTCTTCTTCATTTCTTCATCATTCATTCATTCATTCTCTGTTCTATATAATCTTTGGCTAAAAATTATTGTGCATTAAGTTTTTCTACATTTAGGATAATTTCTTTAGCTAAATTCCAGTAATAGAATTACTGGGTCAAAATTTATAAAATTTTTTTTCCAAATTCTTGATGCATATTTATTGCCAAATTGGTTTTGAAAGCATAATACCAGTTTATTGTCCTCAGCATTATTTGAGTGTCCATTTCCTCACATATTATGTGTTTAAGTGAGAATTTAAATCCTATTATTTCTTTAATATATATTTCTTTGATTCACAATGATATTTAACTTCTCCATGTTTTATTTTATTTTATAATTTATTTTAATGTTTATTTTTGAGAGACAGAGAGACAGAGACAGAGTGTGACTGGGGGAGGGGCAGAGAGAGAGGAAGACACAGAATCTGAAGCAGGCTCCACTCAGCACAGAGCCTGAGGCGGAATTCAAACTAATGAACTGTGAGATCATGACCTGAGTTGAAGTCAGACTCTGAACGGACTAAGCCCCCCAGGTGCCCTGACAATCTCCATGTTTTAAAATTAGTCATGATATTTGCTATTGTCCCTGCCCATTTATCTATGTGTTGGGTATTTTTTTCATATTAGTTATTTCTATATTTTCTATATATCAAAAGTACCTAAATGCCCCTGCCCCGGAAAAAAAAAAAATCACTACCCAAATTAAGTCAAACAACAAACTGGGGAAAAATGTTTGCAGAAAGTATTATCAGAGGTTTAATATTTTTATATAGCCAAATATCTTAGATTTTTGTGTAGTGTGAGTGGCATAAAGTTTAAACTATTGTTGGAGACATAAAACTACCATTATGATTCTTAATTAGAGGACCATGCTATAAGAAATGTTGCCCTCAGGCCTTCTGAAGGATGTATGGGGGTGTTTGTTCCCACTCTTAAGTAGGCCATAGGTCTTAATGCTTTCTTTAGGTTTTCTCTCCCCATCTGTACTAATAAGACTTAATTTGTTACTTCTTATTGTTATTAATGTTTCTACCAGTAGTAACTCACGTTTCCTTCTATTCTTTTTCTATACACAGTATGTATACATATACATATATATATGTTTGTATAAACTATTATTGGATGATTCTTAATTTTTTATGTATCTGGATCACACTATAATCCACTAGGTTA
This sequence comes from Prionailurus bengalensis, assembly GCF_016509475.1. Taxonomy (NCBI): domain Eukaryota; kingdom Metazoa; phylum Chordata; class Mammalia; order Carnivora; family Felidae; genus Prionailurus; species Prionailurus bengalensis. The sequence continues at coordinate 145,949,455 of NC_057343.1, read as the reverse complement.
AATAGCCACTCTAAATCATCAAAAATTACAAATTTTTCAAGGATTCGCAAAAAGGAAAATGAAGTTAATTTGAGAGTATACATGGTTTAAATATTTGCATATTCAATATTTACTTTTAAATTTTTACTGTTCAGTAGAAATTGAATCAAAATGTTGTCTTATGTTTGGTAATATCATGCCAGCAGGCAAGGGACCATGCCATGATTTACCTGCATGGATGGGTAAGTGTTACTCTCCAGTCTTGGAATCACCTGTGTTCAAATGTTATCTTTAACTGCAGGGCTTTCCCCCAGAACCTTCTGGAGTTTCTTATTTCTAGTGGCCCTGATGCCTCTACTATGAGAGCTAGTTGGAAATACACAGTACCTGTATCTGAAGCTAGAGCAAATGATTCTGCTCTTGCTGTGGCTCTTGCTGTGGCTCCTAGTGGTTCCTCAGGGGTAGGCAGGGGGATAGAAAGAACTGGCAAATGTGGGAGAGATTGTGACATTAAGGTCCATTACATGACTTGGTAATATATTACTGGATGTGAGAGAATTATGTGAAATTTTAACAGTCATGGGAAAATATTCTTCCCGTTTTACAAATGAGGAATTGAAGACTCACATTCTATTTCACTCAAGGTGAGCATGGGTACTATAAACAGATGGAGAAGAAGAATTTAACTTTGGATGTGATCAATTTAAAGAGAAGTATCATGTTAGGAACTTCAAACAGTAATTTAGAGCAGCAGGTTTGGAGTGTAGTAGAGAGGATAGGGCTAAGGAGATAGGTTTGGGAAGTCTTTTGCCCTGAGGCGATAGTTAAAATATTGGAGATTTGCTGGTGATGTATTATGGAGTGGTCATGGTAGCAGAGCCACTCTTTCTGGAGTATAGATCTTGACTGCCTGGCAGCATTAATTTTGTTCAAGGGAGGTTATAGAACTTGGACATATGAGCTAACATTATGGATAGGTTTTTTTTCTGCCCTATCCCACTGTATCACTCTGTTGGTGGTGATGTGCTTGTACTCCACACATTCCAAAGGTAGGAGGACAAGCATACCACTTAAAAGATGCTTCGGAATTTTTAGTTATGTAGTTTGAGACACCTTTTCTCCATTGATTCTGTGACTCTTCCAATAGTTGGTTTTTTTTTTTGCTTGTTTGTTTGTTTTTGAAAGTGCGAGAGGAGAGGGGGAGTGGGAGGGTCAGAGAGAGAGAGAGAGAGAGAGAGAGAGAGAGAGAGAGAGAGAGAGAGAGAATATCCCAAGCAGGCTCCATGCTCAGTGCAGAACCACATGAAAAGAGGCTTGATCTCAAGACCTCAAGAAATCAAGGGTCAGATGCTTAACCAACTGAGCTACCCAGGCTCTCCAGCCAATACATTTTTTATAATCACTGTCTTAGATCCATAGAGAAAGAGTAGAGATTGTTGCTTTTAATTCCACTTGTAAAGAGATATCCATTTTATTACATAATTGAGAAAAACATAGAAATATATTAGCTCCTTTAATATTACAAAGAAGAGATTACGAGGAAGTGATTTGCTTAACTTGGAATGAATGGTGTTCATTGCAAGGACGCAGCAACACTTGTGCTGTTCTGGGGTCCATTCCCCTTCCTCCAAGGCCCACCTGCTGTCTCTGCTTCATGCTCTGCCTCTTGCTTCCTACTTTTCCAAGCTTGGTGGAACATCCTTATTGTTCAGCCTTTTCTTGTTTAGTGGGTAACACTGGTTTGGTGCCAGGCCCAAGATTTGACCAACTGTAAGAAATTGCTTTGGGGCCAGGTTTCTTCTCAGGCAGTAGGGTGACACTGTCACTAGCAAGCAATTTTGAGGCTTCATAGTCTCTCCAGGAAAAATTCACAATTCTTTTTTGAGGTGAGATTTGCCACTGTGGTCAGAGAATCATGTGATAGGTTTGGGAGTAGTTAGTGGAAGGACAGGTTGTGTGGGATACGTGTATTTAAAGAACATGTAGTAAGAATCACTAGTAGGTGGGCTCGTGGGTAGCTCAGTCGGTTAAGCGTCTGACTCGGCTCAGGTCATGATCTCGCGGTTTGTGGGTTCGAGCCCTGTGTCGGGCTCTGTGCTGACAGTTCAGAGCCTGAAGCCTGTTTCAGATTCTGTGTCTCCCTCTCTCTCTGCCCCTCCCCTACTCATGCTCCATCTATGTCTCTCAATAATAAATAAATATTAAAAAAAAAAGAATCACTAGTAGGGATTGTTTGCAACTATAGGAATATTATTATTCCCATATTCATTATGTACTTTGGGGATGAGCCATGTTTCCACAGGAGATAAGGCAATCAAAAGGAAGATATCATGTTCCTCATGTGTGTTAGGGTAGAAAAAGTGTTGAGAAACATGATCTAAGAAGTGTCATTCAACTTGAAGAGGTTAGGAGATGTTTCTAATAACATACTTTTTATCTAAGTGTAATTTTAACAGATGTCTACTCTCTTGTGGTACTTGGTAACCACGGAGTAATTCTCATTTTGAGTGTTTGGCAATTCTGGAATGGGGAAAGAATTGAATGGACAGAGCAATTGAATTTCTACTAGCTTTCTCTTTTCATGACACGCATGATATTTTTCATGAATATGAAGAAAATATTCATTTTTGCAAATGCTATCAGTCTTTAACAATCAGAAATTCACTTGGCAAGAGAAATGGTGTAGCTCTACAGAATTGTGGTTATTATTACATTGTTTTGTTTACTGTAAACCTGGCTTAATATTGGTAAATATAGTGTAGCAGAAACTGAACTGTTGTGAGCTATCTGGGCATCAGTCCAAGATATCATTAAAAATACTGCCTCAGACTAATTTGAGTTTATGAATAATATTTTGTTAACAGCTCAACTGAAATTGAGCCACATGGTGTAGCTTAAAATTCTGAATCCACAAGATAATGAGAATAGTACAAGTGTATAGTGCATACTTAATATTCTATATTTAAATGATAAATTTATATGTAATTTTGTGTTAACCTGTAAACTATAAGCATCCAAATGCTTAATATGATTTGCTGTTTTTAAAGTTTGCTTAATGCTGTGGTTTGCTGATAATTTGAATTCTTACAAACTAATATACTATGTTATTGGTTTAATAATCATACCTAAAGACTAAGGACAGGTTGCCTGAACAAATATTAAAACAGACTTTGAGTACCCATATTAGCATAGAGATGTGCAAATAGCTGGAGTTTATGTTAATATTCACCAAGAAGATTGAAGGATATAAAGTTGTTGGAAAGGTCCAATTACTTAATTCATTTATTTTAATAATGAAAGATAATAATTATAACAATAGGTTATGGAGATTATTAATGTTGAGTTATAAATTATCAATTATATTAGGCATGACAAAGGGAACGAGGTTATAATAAGTGACATGATCAAAGACAAAATCCCCTTTTAGATGTTTCTTGTCAAGAAAAGCTATATTTGCTTTTTTTCTTGGTGTGCTATTTTAATTAGTTTAAGTTCTTTCCGAACAGACATGTATAAACTCCCATTAAATAGCAATGGGAAGAGTTGTTTTTCTGTCACTGTTAGTGTGTAAGATATTTTTGTAATGAAAAGGTATGTGCATTAAAGAGTGAATTTTAAATATACATCTTCTCGGGGCGCCTGGATGGCTCAGTCGGTTAAGCTGCCGACTTCGGCCCAGGTCATGATATCGCGGTCCTTGAGTTTGAGCCCCGTGTCGGGCTCTGTGCTGACAGCTCAGAGCCTGGAGCCTGTTTCAGATTCTGTGTCTCCCTCTCTCTGACCCTCCCCCGTTCATGCTTTGTCTCTCTCTGTCTCAAAAATAAATAAACGCTAAAAAAAAAAAAAAAAAAAAAAAAAAATTAAAAATATACATCTTCTCAATACATACTTTATTTATTTTCCAGGTTAGCACTCTACGTATATGAATATCTGCTCCATGTAGGAGCTCAGAAATCGGCCCAAACATTTTTATCAGAGGTATGTTTTCTTTATTTTTTATATTTTATTTTAATATCTTATAGAAGTGGATGCAAATATTCTGTAACAATTATTTGGAAAAACTGTCATTACATATTATACAGAGAATGCTCAGTTATCAGTATGCCTCATACTCTTTGTAGATTATTTGTAAGCATTTTTAGTACTGCATTTTCATGCCAATGAGCTTCTACTCAACTTTTTAGCCATTTATCCCCCTGTAGAAATAGAAACTAATATTAGCCTTGGCAACAGTAATCAAGAAAGCAAATATGCTTTAAAAAAAAAAAAAAGACAAATATCACCATATCTCTAGTTTTAGCAGTGTCTTATTTTGGCATTATTCATAATTTTGGAAAATAAGAGTTTTGTTTGTTTTTATTTTGTATGTATAATAGTGCATTTATGACTAAATTTAGTTAGAAAACATTTTGATAATCTTATTTCAGGTTTTTGTTTCTTTGTGTATTTTTCTCTTCACATTTTTCAGTTTAAATTTCAGCTTTCTTACAATGGTACTTTTTCTTCTTCAATTTATATAATGATGAGGATGAGGAGGATTTTACTGACTTCTGTTCCATGTCAGGCACATAATATGCCAAGGTACTTTACATATATTATCTTGAATTCTTTTAAGAAATTTGTTAGGCAGATGGTATTATTCCTGTTTACTGATAAGAACAGCAGGGCTCAGAGAATTTATATAACTGGCTCATAGTCATGTAGCTGAGTGAATTGCAGAATTGGAATTCAAACTTAGATCTTCATTTATTCCAAAGCTTCTGGTGTTCCCCCCATATTGGTTCTGTCCAGTTTGCTATTCATTAGCTTTATGTGGCTTTTTCAACGCTTGAAATATGACTAATCCTGTACACACTGGATTTTGAAGATTTAGTGTGAACAGAAGAATATAAAATATCAGTCATTTAAAGTTTTTGATCACACATTGAAATGATAGTATTGTAGATATATTGGGTAAAATAAATTACTAAAATTAATTTTACCATTTTCTTCTTTTTTAATGTGGTCACTAGAGAATTTAAAGGTACATATGCAGCACTTATCTGTGGCCTATGTTTGTATTTTTATGGGACAAGTCCTAGTCAAAATAATATTTCTAGTGATCTCGTTAGTTTGACCTCCACCGGATCAGGGACACGACAGGCTATTCCTTGACCAAAGTGCCTTGCTAGAGTACAACCTTCTTGAGAATCACTTATTCCTAAAACAAATACACAAGTAAACACATATAACCTCCAATCTTTTATCTAATTAATTAGTATATGTGAACTATTAGGGCCTATTTGCAAATAAGGAATTTGAGAGGTATGTCCAGAACATATAAGAAGTCAATTATTTTAACGTAGAATGAATATATAGAGTGTAATAAAATTGGATTTTAAAGTTTATTCAAGTCAAAACAAGTTTAGTGTATTTATATCTTCTTAAATCACTAATTAGAAGACTTTGTGTATGACATTTCTTGCCACATTGACTGCTGGTTTTTTCAGAGGCAGTGACTGAGATTGTAAAAAGGATCCTCCTAATATTTGTATGCTTAATCACTGCCAACTTCCAGTATGTTTAAAAGAAACTAAAGACAGCCATGCAGATTTAAAATTATTATTTTAGGGGCGCCTGAGTGGCTCAGTCGGTTAAGTGTCCAACTTTGGCTCAGGTCATGATCTCAAGGTTTGTGAGTTCGAGCCCTGCCTCATGCTCTCTGCTATCAGCACAGAGCCTGCCTGGGATCCTCTCTCTTCCTCTCTTTTTCTCTCCCTCCCCCACTCACATGTGTGTGCTCTTTCCCTCAAAAATAAACATTAAAAAATTATTTACTTATTAAAAAATAATTTTTAATATTTATTTTTGAGAGAGACAAAGAAAGAGTGAGAGAGGGGCAAAGAGAAAGGGAGACACAGAATCTGAAGCAGGCTCTAGGCTCTGGGCTGTCAACACAGAGCCTGACACCCAGGCAGCCCCCAGAAAAATTTTTTTGAATAAAATTTTTATTTTAATGCAGTTGAAAACATGATGAAACTTTAATGAAGAGATTTACTGATCTCTTTCCTTAGGTCAGGGAACATTTGGAATTGACTCATCTTGCTGAATCCTCAGGGGTTCCCATGACTATATTTTCTTACCAACTTTATAATATGTCAGATGCAGTGATTATTAGACTTCATCAAAAAAGAAAAATGTTGTTAATTTATTTAAGGAAGTTCAGCTGTTTTGACTCAAATGGATCATGTGGATTGAGCATAACTAGGTTGAGATAACTAGATAATGTACTGATACACCTTGAGCTCAATGGAAAATGGATATATAAATTTTCTAGGGCTATTTGGTAAAAATAAAATTACAATTTCAGAAGACATTCACACTTTTCTGACAAGTATTTACCAAGATTTTATTTTCTCTGGCTTCATTTGGAATACAAAACTGAAGTTTCTCTGAATTATCAGTCTGGTTCAGTTTCACAAGAGGAATCAATTAAGCTGAAAACAAACTATTGTCACCAAGAAGATACATTATTTCTGGATTTTGGAGATGAGTGTGTGTGATTCCGAGAACCGTTCTTTACTTTCTAGCTTGCCAAACTCTGAGTGGCACTGTGAAAATACATTCTCATTACCTAAATATCCAATATAGTGTTTGCCATATTGTAGGGAATGGCTAGATTAATTGAGGTGTAAGTTTGCCAAAATGTAAAAGAATAAGGTAGATCTATTTGGACTTAATATGGATAGACTTCCAAAACATTTTCAAATAAAAGAAGCAAGCTGAAGTATGCCATTTACATGGAAACCTTTGAACATCAAGGAACATGATGCAATACTGTGTATTTTTGCGTGTACATATTTATGAGTGTGAAGTATATTGAGAGGTCTGAAAGAATATACATGCCAGACTAGTTTCTGAGAGTAAGAATTTTAAAGTGATTAGAAGGGAATTGTATCCTTACTTGCATATACATATATGCCACATATGCCGTACACACACACACACACACACCCACACACACACACACACATATAGTTTGTACAGTTATTTACAAGTAAAAATAATAGAAAATACAAAATTATCTCAATTTTAAAATGGAAGCCTGGAGGTTGATTTGTGATAGGCCATTTGAGTGCACCCTAAAGTTCTAAATAATTTCATTTGGTTAAATTTCGGTACTTTTCTATCTCATACTAAGTACTAATTTCAGTACTAATCTCTCTCATACTAAGTTTTCACAATACCTAGCTGCTTGTATTTGCCTATACATACTATAGATTTCTATCTCTGGGCTTTACTCTACCTAATCCTCACCCTCCTCACCTGACTAGTTTAGAAGTAGCTTTTCCTAGGAATGCTTTCTTAGGCTTCACTTCTTTAAATTGATAGTGCACTCCTACTGAAGACTTCTGATACTGTTTCAGGAAGCTTGGACTTGATCTTCTTGGAAAAGGGAGCTTTTGAAATGTTGTTGTTGTTGTTTTTAATTTTTTTTAAACATGTACTCATTTTTGAGAGTGTGAGAGACAGAGCGTGAGTGGGAGAGGGGCAGAGAGAGAGGGAGACACAGAATCTGAAGCAGGCTCCAGGCTCTGAGCTGTCAGCACAAAGCCCCACGCGGGGCTCAAGCTCACGGACTGTGAGATTATGACCTGAGCTGAAGTTGGACGCTTAACTGACTGAGCCAGCCAGGTGCCCCAGGCTTTGGAAGGTTTTTAAGTAAAAGAAAAACATAGTTTGGTTTGTACTCTGGTATGTTTGTGAATGGTGGTACCCCTTCCCTCCCCTCCCAACTATGGTTTGTAAAGAAAGGAGAATGTAATCTTTTAGAGCTTTGTACCCTAGTTAGCATTGCTTTCTCTCTTATTTTTACTTGGATCATATGGAAAATTTAAGTCGGCTTGTTGTAGAACCAGTTCTTAAGTAATTTGAGAGATAAAGGACCATCTTATCTAAATTCTGGTGAGTCTATCCCCAAGTATTTTTACATAATTCACAAGAGTTACACAAGGAACTTAAGGAAAAACTAGGGAGACCTGTTTATTTGGGTTGGGTATTGTGATAAAAAGGAAATGATTGAAATAGCACCAATTACTCAGATGTTCAATGTTCCTATATTGAAGAAGTTAGAATCATGAGGGTATGGATGACTATGATGTTAATGAGCCCTTTGGCACCAGGATTTGCTGTGCTGGGCCATCTCTTTCCTTAGTATGGGTTTACTTATGCATGAAGTTGTGAGAAAGTCAAATTGGAACTCTCCGTATCATCTGAACAAGTAAACTGTGTATCTCGGCAGCCCAGGCTGTCACGGGATTTGGCCTTTCTGATAATGCCCTTTGCCTGGTCTGTCAGAAACTGAACTGCTCTTGATAGTTTTTATTATCAGCCAGAAGAATAGGGCACTATTAACCCAGCATTTTTTTTTTTTTTACTAGTTAAAAAAGGTAGCATTGAACTAATGATAGAAATCAAAACATCTCTCTACCCAGGTTATGTTAACTAGTTCATTGTTAGATCTGATTTATGATAGATTCTAAATCGTTACCTGAATGTTGTTTTCTACAACCTTAACGTTTCTACGACCTTAAATATTTTTACCTTCAACAGGACAAAATTGAAAATTCTTTAGAAATGTTTTCAATGTAGAGCTCTTCTTCACCTTTATCTTTTATTATCCTTCAGTATTCAAAAATTACATACAGAATGTTAAGAAATCTTTACAATTTGGGGAGGGGAAAGAAAAGAAATCTTTACAATTCTGTATCAATTTTTTGTTACTTTGAGTTCATTGGAAACTATCCTTTCTTGGTTATCTCATTTCATTATGCAAAGACAATTCCAACTTATACCTGAAATTTTGCATGGTATTTATCATGCCTCCGCATAAGGCTTGGTGACCTCACCAAATAAAGTTAAGAATTAGAATGTTGCAGAGATCAAGATTTTTCCCCCTTCTTAAGAATTTTACATTGTTTAGATTTCTAGCCCTTATGCACAACTTCATGCGTAAGTAAACCCATACTAAGGAAAGAGATGGCCCAGCACAGCAAATCCTGGTGCCAAAGGGCTCATTAACATCATAGTCATCCATACCCTCATGATTCTAACTTCTTCAATATAGGAACATTGAACATCTGAGTAATTGGTGCTATTGTTTAGATTTCCATTGTTTAGATTTCCAGCCCTTATTTGCCATAAATTAGCCTGTAAGTTAGTCAGAAAGAGAAGCTTGAAAACATCCAACAGATTGCTTCTTCAGATTTTATTAGGAATGCTCAGTTATTGAACATAATAGATTCTAAAATACTTTTCTTTCTGTTTACCTTTCACTGAGAAGAGAAAATAGCAGCAATTTCCTAAACAGTTTCTTGAACTATAACTTGGAGGCAACATGGTATTGTGGGTGAGAGCAATTTCTTTGTGGCCAGACTGCTGAGTTTGAATTATGTTCTACATTTTATTTACTTACTCAGTTTTCTTTTCTTTTTCTTTCCTCCTTCCTTCCTTCCTTCTTGAGAGAAAGTGTAAGCAGGGGAGAGGGGCAGAGGGAGGGAGGGAGGGAGGGAGGGGGAGAGAGAGAGAGAGAGAGAGAGAGAGAGAGAGAGAGAGAGAATGAATCTTAAGCAGGTTCCACATTCAGCACAATTCCTGTTGCAGGACTGGACCCTACAACCCTGGGATCATGACTTGAGTGGAAATTAGAGTCAGATGCTCACCTGACTAAGCCCCCCAGTGCCCTTACTGATTCAATTTTCTTAATATAAGAAGAAGGTAATTGCAGTAATACTTTAGAGTTGTGCTGAGGTTTAAATGAATTAGTGCATATATATATATATATATATATATATACACACATATATACACACACACACACACTCTATATATATAGTATATATATATAGTATATATATACTACTTAGAAGGGTCTAGCATGTAGTACACACTCAAACGTGTTACTTTTAAAATTCTTGACCAATTCTTTTTTATCTTGTGTAGTTTCTCTACTACAGTACAAGTGTAAATATATGGCTCTGTACACCTGTGTGCTCCAGGTATCTCCACTTGAATGGCCTGCAATCCTCCTGCCTTGTGTGGTTACCTTTCCTATCAAATAGTTCCAGCTCTCATCCCTAATTTATAGGTTCCCACAAGTCTTCTCTGACATCTCCAGGCCTTCCTAGGGGGAGAGGGGGCTTGAGGTTCTCTTTGCTATAATTTCTTGCCCCCACCATTACAGCCCCACTGCTTCTCCTTCTGTGACTGCTACCTTTTCTTTGCCTGAAGTTTCCTGTTTCTCTCATAGCCTCAGAGCTCCACTGATTTGTTGCTCTTGTGTATAAAAGATTCTTATTGAAGTTAGGGGAAAACTGAAGGGTATTCAGCCTTGTACTGTACAGGCAACAACATCGACTTGAATATCAGACACAACTATTCTTAAGCTTTTTGGTCTCCTTGCCACAGGGAATGTCTTACTCGCTGTTTTCCTGTGGACTCCATTTGCCTTACGTCTTGTTGATTCCTCACAACCTCTCCCGTTTTCTCCTTTTCTGAGTCCTCCCAGACTCCTCAGACATCTTCTTCCTGAGAGACTGTCAGCAGCCTCTTAAACTCTTGTTACTTTATCATGTAGTATATTAGGTCTTCGTTCTCTACTTTCAAACCATTCCCAGGGGCCTCTATCTTTCTAGGCCAAAAAATAAAAACAAAAGTTAGAAGGAATCCATCAGGGAGTTTTCCCAATAAAAGGTATCATCTTCGAAAATGGGATGTGTATCTCAGCAGCCCAGTGCCTCACCTGGGTGTAGCCTTTAAGACGACTTCTACCTTCTGGAATGGAGCACCACTATTCAATAAAACTTTATGTGATTAGGAGATGATCTCTAATCTGTGCTTCTAATAATTTCTCCACTAGTATCATGTAACTATTGAGCACTTGAAAAGTGGCTAGAATAATTGAGGAACATTCAGTTAACATAATTTTAAATTTAAAGAACCACATATGGCTAGGGGATACCATGTTGAATAGCACGGTTTTGGATTATGTGCTTTAAAATATGAACAGATTTTGGGGTGCCTGGGTGGCTCAGTTGGTTGATCGTCCGACTTTGGCTTAGGTCATGATCTCGCTGTCTGTGAATTTGAGCCCCGCATCAGGCTTGCTGCTGTCAACCTGTCAGTGCAGAGCCTGCTTTGGATCCTCTGTCCTCCTCTCTCTGCCCCTTCCCTGCTTGTGCTTTCCCAAAACTAAATAAATATTAAAAAATATATATATATATGGACAGGTTTTTCTTTCTGTCTTATGTCTATTTGGTTAATTTTTAAAATTAAAATGTCATTTTTTTCCTTTTTTTTTAACATTTAGTATATCGATGCATCTATACATGGAAGATTTTAGAAAATTAGTGTGAAAACTAGGTTATATCAAAATTAAAAGACTCAGGAATTTTGTCTAGGAACAAACAAACATACATGTACAGGTTCTTTTTATTAAAGTTTATTTATTTTGAGAGAGAGAGAGAGCCTGCATGTGAGTGGGAGAGGGTCAGAGAGACAGGGAGAGAGAGAATCTGAAGCAGGCTCCATACTCTTAAGTGCAGAACCTGATGCGGGGCTTAAAACTCATGAACCGTGAGATCATGACCTGAGCCAAAATCAAGAGTCAGATGCTTAACTGACAGAGCCACCCAGGCACTCCTACAGGTTTTCTTTTTCTTTTTCTTTCTTCTTCTTCTTTTTTTTTTTTTTTTACCTTTCTCTTTTATTTTTTATGTTTTTTTGAGAGACACAGACAGCATGAGTGGGGGAGGGGCAGAGAGAGGGAGAGAGAGGATCCCAAGCACTCTATGCCTGTCAGCACAGAGCTTGATGTGGGACTTGAACTCATGAAAACCCACAGATCATGACATGAGTTCTGGCCAAAAGTTGAATGCTTAATGCTTAGCTGACTAAGCCACACAGGTGTCCCACAAGTAGTTTTTACTTTTAATGAGAAATCCTGTGACTATTATCTCAGACTTTAAAGGCAAGGAATTAGGAAAAGTATATGACATGTTAAAAATGGCTAACACATTCTTTTATAACTGAATTTTTTTCTCAAAGAAGATTTAAAAAGCACTACAGGTTCTTTTCTTAACACAGAAATTAGCTCTATCTGTTTATGGTATTAATAATTTGAATATTGGTTCTCAAGAAGTATGAAAGGATTTAGGAATACTCTGCGAAGTTTGGAGCTCATAAGCTTCAAAACTGCTGTACTATTGGAGATGCTGTCGAAGTGGGTCTGGATCATTCCAAAAGGTCCCACATTGACAAGGCTAGAACCTCTGAAAAGGTGCTGCTGACATCCAGAATTGTCCCCTGCTGCTGCTGCTGCTACAACAGCAACTACTTCACTTCTGGAGCCAGGGGCAGGAAGCTTCTCTTCTTCCCCCTGCTCTTTGGTCTCCAGCTACTGTCCTTCTGTTGGCAGAACTGAACAGGAAACTAGCTGGCAGGGAGCCTAAGAACTGTAATTTTCAGAGTCCCAGCACCTAGTGTAGAATGGAGTATAGAAGGGTGAGTGTGGGGCCTAGAGATAATAGGTGAATTACCAATATCCCTTGCCAGAAGCAAATAATGATGAAAAGTTAAGCGTGTGTGTGTGTGCGCGCGTGCATGTGTTTGTGTGTATCAGTTTTTATTTATACAAGTACTAATTTATATATACTGTTACATGCTTTGATTTTTGTTTTGTTTGTTTGACTTCACTTTGGTTCATGAAACTTCATAATTTTTTTTTAAGTTATTTATTTTGAGAAAGAGAGAGAGAGAGAGGCAGGGAGGAGCAGAGGGAAAGAGAAAATCCCAAGCATGCTTTGCACTATCAGCACAGAGCCCAATGCAGGGCTTGATCACGCAACCCTGGGGTCATGACCTGAACCGAAATCAAGAGTTGGGCATTTACTGACTGAGCCACCCAGGCGTCCCGCTTCGTTCTTTTTATGATGCTAGGGTATTTCTTTCTGTGAAATGTGCTGTGATATGTTTTACCATCACATTTAGGTTGTTTTGCAATTACAAACATTGCTTCACTGAAAATTATTATATTTATGATTTTGCACACACGATCATAGGATACATTCCTAGAAGAAGAATTGCTCTTTCAGATAGTATGGGCACTTGTAAATTATAATTCTCATTTATAAACCATATGGCATGTCTTACCCCTACCAATTTACTTTTTGTTCATTCAGTATTTGGTGCTACACCTATATAGAAATGCTGAAAATCCCAGGTCATATAGTAGAGACACAGCATAACCACAGACAGGGCCTTTAAACGTAGAAAATGGCAGTGGGAATGGGCATCATGATTTATGCATAAGTTACCAGAGAATAGAGCTTTCAGCTGGGCAAATGATGGAAGGAAGGAAGGTGGATGATTCAACAACAAAAAGCCCTAGGACAAAGAATACATATTGGAGCTAGGATAATGGAAGAAGGAAAAATAGAATTAAGAGAGAAAAATATTTGCATAGATGTCATTCAAACACCAAAAAAGCCTGAAGCCTGTGAAACTTAATACAACAGAAAATGCCTTTTTATAAAAAGCAGAATTGTTTCTAAAATGACTATTGACATTTAGAAGTATTTTCTGGCCATTTCTCAACCATATCCATCATTAATACATGTTTGCTAAAAAAAATTAAATTTCAGAGATGAATATGATATTAAAATAAAAGTCACCCTTTACCCTTTTCCAGAGGTAATAGTTGTAAGTTTGGTATGATTTCTTTAAATGTATACACCGAAATGCACATATACATATGCATACATTTTTTTAAAAGAAAAGGTTTATATTATATATATTATTCTTCAGTCTTCCACATCTCCCACTTGAAAAACCAATATAGCATGGCTCTCTTTCATGTAGGTATGTTGTATTCTTTTTAATGATTGCACACTCTTCTTTAGTATGCATAGATATATTCACTATTGGTGAATGTATTTCAGGTTGTTTATATTTTTATATTCACTATTGGTGAATGTTTTCAGGCTGTTTCATTTTTTTAATGTTTATTTTTTTTTTTGAGAGAGAGAGCACACATGTGTATGTGAGTGGGGGAGGGGCAGAGAGAGAGGGAGAAAGAGAATCCCAGCAGATTCAGATCTGTAGATCAGCATCATCTCATGCTTCCTATAAGCAAATAATACCTGGAGTAGTAATTAGTTTGGAGGCAAAAAATAGCATTCACTATGGAAACCTATTCCTATGTAGAACCCTTTCTTCTTTAGAAATACCTAAAGCATTGATTGTTTATTCAGTAGTTATCAAAGGATGGCTTTTGTGTTAATTTCAATACGATGGACCAAAGTTTTACCTGCTTCTGTCACATACTTGAAATTTAAAGTGAGAAAGATGAACTTTACGTAGTAAAGAATTTTATAAGGATGAAAAAAGATGATGTATGTGAAACATTTTGAGCTTCTCTGAGGAACAGTAAGATGTAATAACTGTTTAAAATATAAATGCATTAGTTTAGATTCCTTTCACAAAAGTGCCTATTGAGTGTAAACCATGTAGGTATTTTCCCCAACTACTTTATCTCGTGAAATTGCTGATGGTTGGTTGTGGAAGTCCAGGAAGGAAACTGCTGAGCACCAAATATGGAGCAGTGGGACTCATGTTAGACTGTGAGACTAATCCTGCTGCCAGCACAGTCTGGCACTGGAACCTAATCATGCCACTTTAATGTAAGTCATCACACCCTCTCCTTTTAATTGAGAATAGTGCTGTCTGCTTTTTTTTCATAGTCATATCTGTAAGTCAGGATGACCTGAGATGAAATGTAAGGATGCTACTTTAAAAAGCTCGCTGTTCATCTCATTAGGATGATTCCAGGAATTAGGAATATTTGTGTGTCTGGGCACATCTGTGAGGGTCATTATTATGCCCTCTCAAGAAGACATCAAAAAGTGAACAAAAAGAAAAGATTGAGAGATATATGAGACACAGGTTTTTGACTAAATTATAACTTTAGCAGGACATCAGAGTTTTGTTATCTTAAGACTCATTATGTACTACCATTCCTTTTTTCATGAACTAAGAAGATACAATAAATGATTAATTGGAATTCAGATAAAAAGTAGTATTGATTTAAAAATTATTTGTGTTGGGGTGCCTGGGTGGCTCAGTCAGTTAAGTGTTTGACTCTTGATTTTGGCTAAGGTTATGATCTCACAGTCATGGGATCGAGCCCCATATCAGGCTCCATGCTGGGTGTGGAACATACTTAAGATTCTCTGTCCCTCTCTCCCTGCCCCACCCCTGTGTGTATGCGTGTGTGAGAATTCAAGTTCGGATTTGGCTTTTATTTGTATAACATATTCTGGTTCATTATTCATATATAGATAATTTCTTTGTTTTTTGAGAGCAAATTACTGCAAAACTTACATTGGTTTACATTTTGTATATTTAAGAACTCTAAAAAAATTATGATTTCAGTGATTTTAATTATGTTTTTTCATCTTTAAGCAGTTACTTTTCTCTTTTTTTAATTTCAGGCCACTTTCTGAGTTCCTATCTTAAAACTTTTTTTTTTTTTTTTTTTTAAGCCTTTAGAACAAAAATTTCTAAGTTCTTCCATAGTAGGTGATAGAAAGAATTCCTTGTTTTTTTTAAAATCTATAATTATGTAGTTTTTTACTTCCTCTTTATATTAAAGTCCTATGGGCATATTTTGCTAATTGGGATATTGTTAAATAATTTTTAATTATTTAAACTAGAAAACTAAATCATACTTATACATAAAGATAGAACCATGGGTTTGTGACTCATGACCCCTGAAATCAAGAGCCCCTTCTCTGAATGAATCCGCCAGGCACTCCTACATAAAGATTGTTTATGAGACCTTTCTGGATCACCTTAGTTAAAATTATAGCTCACTTCTTTTTTTTTTTTTTTTTTTTTTTTTTTTGTCCTTCTCTGCTTTGTTTTCCTCCTTAGCATTTGTTGCCTGCTACTTCTAATATAAATACAATCTCCTTTTTTTTTCTTTTTGCTTTGTTTATGGTCTGTCTTCTCTATAAGGTATAATCTCCCTGAATGCAAAGATTTTTATCTTTTGTTTACTCCTATCAGTGCTTAGGAAAGGCACTGTATAAATCCTACCCAGTTTCAAATCTCTAAATTTAATTTGTAAACAGTATTTAGTGAGAAATTTTAATTTTTAAGAGATACTGACCTTGTTTTAAATTTTTGGTAGTGAATGCCAAGCCATCTGAAATATAAACATTGGGAAAGTTAATATCATCTTTTTTAAACTGTTATTTGATGGAAGACATATGCCTTCTTACTCTCATCCCCTCAAATCAGGAATTTGTTTAAGATATCAATCTTCAAGGCATCATTGGGAGTCTGCACATATTAAGCGCAGACATTTGCAAATTTCTGGATTAGTGGTGATTAATTAAAATGCAGTTTTGATGTGCCTTAAGATCCTGAGATACCTCAAATTCCAGAAGTCTCTCTTAAAAATCGGGCACAGTGGGAAGCAAATTCAGGAAAATACTGCTGGCATCTTCTCTCATAAACCACCAAATCAACAAATAACTATGTAAAATGAGCTCTTGTAAAACTTGAGTAAAGAATACTATCAAAATGATTAAAATCTCATATATTAACTTAGTATTTTTAATGGGGAAATATTGCTTTGTAATATGTGTGGGAAAAGGTATTATTAAGAAAGTATTTAATATCTCTTTTATTCATTTTAGATAAGATGGGAAAAAAACATCACATTGGGGGAACCACCAGGATTCTTACATTCTTGGTGGTGGTAAGTATCTTTTATTCCATTTTTATTAGATTGATGATGTATTCTTGTAGGCCTGCACTGTACCTGTTTATTATTTCATGTTTATTTTTAATTTTTTTTTCATTTTCTATAATTATTTTCTGAAAGATAGCACTTAAAAAAAAAGTCAAAGTCAAAACCAGAATTAGTGTTCTTTAACTTAAAGACACTATTATTAAGTCAGACTGGAGTTGGGTTTGGTATGGAATCTCCAACTGTAAGTATGATTTGGTATTAGTCAGCTTGGGCTGCCATAATATTAATTTTATTTATTTATTTTTTTTAACGTTTATTTATTTTTGAGACAGGGAGAGACAAAGCCTGAACGGGGGAGGGTCAGAGAGAGGGAGACACAGAATCTGAAACAGGCTCCAGGGTCTGAGCTGTCAGCACAGAGCCCAACACGGGGCTCGAACTCACGGACCGCGAGATCATGACCTGAGCTGAAGTCAGCCGCTTAACCGACTGAGCCACCCAGGCGCCCCGTGGGCTGCCATAATAAATTACCATACACTTCTTGGCTTAAACAACAGAAATTTATTTTCTCACATTTCTAGAACTTGGACATCCAAGATGAGGCTGTTAGAATGATTTCTTTCTGGCGAGGTCTCTCTTCCTGGCTTTTGGATGCTGGCCTTTTTACTGTGTCTTCCCATGGCAAAGAGAGAGAGAGCTCTCTGGTGTCTCTTCTTATAAGGGCACAAGGTCATCATGAGGGTCCCACCCACATAAGCACATCTAAGCTGGGGATACTGAAGGTGGAAGTGGTGGTGAATTTTTAGGACAGTGAGGAAAAGTCCAAAAAAAACCTGAATTAGTGCAATATAGACTCAGGGATAGAACTGTGTAGGAACACAAAAAAGACTCTCAGACTTCCCTGAAGACCCAGTTGATACCAGAGCTTATCAATTTCATTGTAGTACTAGTATGTCCAGATATGTGATTTTTCTGCAGCAGCATTGGTACTTCAGGTGTCTTCATGGACAAGTTAGGCTGTTTGTTTGTTTGCACTTCTTCAATTAGAAGTATTTCCTCTTGAGGGGCACCTGGATGACTCAATTGGTTAAACTTCCAACTCTTGATTTCGGCTTAGGTCATGATCTCTCAGTTTGTGGGATCGAGCCCCATATGGGGCTCTGTGCTGATGGTGCACTTGGAGCCTGCTTGGGATTCTGTCTCTCCTCTCTGCCCCTCACCTGCTTGTGCTCTCTCTCTCTCTCAAAATAAACAAATACACTTAAAAAAAAAAAAAAAGAAGCATTTCCTGTTCAGTGGTTCAGTTATTTAAAAGAAAAAACAAAAGCTGTCTTCTAGTGTCATGCACATGGTATCCTTGGTACACCTTTTAAACGTCGCTCCTGAAAGCATGCCTTACTAGAAGTTTTGTGGTGAATAGAAATGCACTTGATCAGTTGTGGTTTTGGGTTTCCCTTGTTTGTCTCACATATGTATAGCAGAAACAGGTGCAGTCCTTTGGCTTAGAGTTGTTCCTGTATTTGGAACAACGGTTTGTTGCAGTTAAGTGCTATCATTGTGCTGTTTTCCTGGAGATTAAGACTGAGCTCTTATAATGTATAATATTACAAAAGTCAACTTTTCATTTTACATAGTATGCATTTATGATAGCTAGATCTAGATTGTAAATATTTAGCTGTTTGCTGAATGTAATTGAGTCCCCTCACCTGTTGACACCTTCTATTTTTTATGTTTCCAATTAGGTCTACAAGGTAGCCTAAGAAACCATTTTAGGAGTCTGTGTCTATTGGATTAGTAGGCTGAGTGAGGATTTTGAAAATTTTCCATTAAAGAATTAATTTTATTTCTTGCACCTGTTTCTCATTTGCTCCATTTCTTATGAATGTAACCTGTTTTCATACAGTTGACAGTTGATATTACCTTTAGCTTTTTTGGTCTTAACTGTCAGAAGATACAGCTCTTAAATCTGCCATTGCTCTTCCTTTTTCTTGGGCTTTTAGATTCAGGGAAGCTCTTCTTCTGTGGTTTTGGTATTTAACTAATTTTAATTTATGCATAGTTGGAGATATCAAAGAAATGATAAATGGACACATATTTTTTTTAGAGTATATTTGTTCGGTTTAAATCTAGCACATGCAAAATATATAGGTACAGTATTTTCAGTTTTTAAAAATGTCCTCCCTTAAGCTACTAATGTACCCTTTGAGGTCCCTATTTCATCTTCGTAAATAAGTGGTTCTAAATGATTTTGAGATTATGGGATCCTCTGAGAACTGATGCAAAGCTGTGGATCCTCTCCTTCAGAAAGCTGCCCAGATCCTAAGCTTTCTTGATCTTTGTGTGTAACCAGCCATGACTGTGGGCCTTAAATCCAGCAGATGCTTGATCTTTTTTTGTTGTTGTTGACTGTTTCAGAGGTCTTTTTGATTTTCCTTCCTCTCCCCCCCCTTTTTTTTTGATAGGACTTATTTTTTTTTTTTTAAGAGCAGTTTTTAGTAGTTCACAACATAGTTGACAGGAAGGTACAGATATTTCCCATATACCTTCTACCCCGACATAGGTATAACCTCCCCCATATTAACATCCCCCATCAAAGTGGTACATTTGTTATAGTTGATGAACCTACATTGATACATTTATAACTACCCAAAGTCCACAGTTTACATTATAGTTCTTGGTGTTGTACATTCTGTGTTTAAAAAAAAAATTTTTTTAACATTTATTTATTACTGAGAGACAGAGACAGAGCATGAGCAGGGAAGGGCAAGAGAGAGGGCGAGACACAGAACCCGAAGCAGGCTTCAGGCTCTGAGCTGTCAGCACAGAACCCAATGCGGGGCTTGAACTCACAAACTGCGAGATCATGACCTGAGCTGAGGTCGGATGCTTAACCGACTGAGCCACCCAGGCACCACTTTTCTGTGGGTTTGAACACAATGTATAATGACATGGTCCATCATTACAGCATCATACAGAGTATTTTCACTGCCCTAAAAATCCTCTGTGCTTTGCCTTTTCATCTCTCCAACTCTGGCCCCCCTGGCCACCACTGATCCTTTTACTGTCTCCATAGTTTTGCATTTTCTGGATTCTTTTAGGTGGAGTCATACAGTATGTAGCCTTTTCATATTGGCTTCTTTCACTTAGCAAAATGCATTTAAAGATTTTCTGTGTCTCTTCATGGCTTGACAGCTCATTTCTTTTTAGTGCTGAATTATATTCCATTGTCTGGTGGTACCATGGTTTGTTTACCTACTGAAGGACATTTTGGTTGCTTCCAAGTTTTTGCAATTATGAATAAAGCAGTTATGAACATCCATGTATAGGTTTTTATGTGGACATAAATTTTAAATTTCTTTGGGTAAATACCAAGAACCATGATTGCTAGGTCTTACAGTAAGAATATTTTTAGTTTTGTTTTTTTTAAAGTTTTTTAATGTTTATTTACTTTTGAGAAAGAGGGAGAGACACAGTACAAGCAGGGGAGGGACAGAGAGAGAGGGGGACACAGAATCTGAAGAAGGCTCCAGGCTCTGAGCTCTGAGCTGTCAGCACAGAGCCCGACATGTGGCCCAAACTCATGAACCGTGAGATCACGACCTGAGCCAAAGTTGGATGCTCAACTGACTGAGCCACCCAGGAGCCCTATCCTTAACTCTTTAGAGCTGTGCTTTATTATATATGCTCTAGGTTAGGGATTCAGGGCTGTACTAATATATATATTTTTTTAAACCAGGAAAGCAGTTACTGTTGTTGAATTCAAGACGATTAAGATAATAGGTATTCTTCTAAAACTTACTGCTTGCTAATTTGGTCAAATGCAAGGTCCCTGTTGGATGGACCAGTTGCAATTTTATGACTTGTTCTCACTTCTGTATTTTTATAGAATATTTGAAAGTGGAGTTGTCCTGTTGTTTAAGCCTCTTCATCAAATATTTACAAAGTGTAAAACTATGCTGCCCTCAAGGAAATAAGTATAGGAGAGATAAACAATTAATAGTATTATAACTGAGGTATAGATTAGTTACAGTAGCAATTCAGGGGGAATGCTTACTTTAGTTGCGAGATTTAGGAAAGGCTTTATAGAAGAAAATCTGAGCTGAGCTGGAAGTTGAGTGAAGGAACGATATTTTGGGCAAGGAATAGTTAGAATGAAGCCTCAAAAGGAATGATTGTGAATCCACGACATGACTGGTAGCTTGGATCAGTTGAATTGCAAGTGCAGTACTATGAAGCAATAGAATAAATGGATGAAGACAAAGGCAGTGGCCAAATGATAAAGTCCTAGAGTACATCAAGGATTTTGGATTAAAACTCAAAGATTCTAAACATGGTATATGACATGATTAGATTTGTCCTTTTAGACATTCACTTGGCATCAACAGAGATGGATTGAAGAGGGTTGAGAACAGAGATGAGTCTAGTTACAAGGCAAGCTTAATTATCCAGTTGAAAGGTGATAGGTGATTGATCCCAGATAGGAAACAATGAGTAGAATAGTTGGCATGTGAAGGATGAGTTTCCTAGGTTTTAGATTTGGATGGTGGGATGAACAGTGATATCATTGGCTGAAAGAGGAAATATAGAAAGAGCAGCAGGCTTTGGGGAAAAAATGCCATAATTTATGTTGTACAGGTTAAATTTTGACATGCCTCTGTGACACTCAGATAGTGATGCCCTAACACAAGGTCAGAGGTCTGGGTGTATAGCTCAGAGACAAGTCCATAATGGTTTGGAAATAATGAGCACAGACCATACTGAAGGTGAAAAGTGCTTACAGATTCAACTGCCCAGTGTAACCAATGAGACAGCACCTGGGGTTAGAACCCTGAGGAGAGTCAACATTTAAGCCTGGGTGGATGAAGAGCAGCCTCAAAGGAAAATAATTGGAGAGGGAGAAGGGTAATCAGGAGAGAATAATGCATGGGAACCAGGAAAGGCATTTAAGGCAGAGATTAAAGTTTATAACAATTGTAAGTAAGAGGACATAAAGATTTTCCTGAATTGAGAAGTAAGGTGAATTTTGGTGGTCTTGAGGAAAATAGTTTTGGTAAAGTGGTGAAAGAAATTCAGAAAGCTTCTGTAATTTATTTTTCTACCTCGAGGGTTACTGAGAGTAGCCGAAGTGTGTGGTGGCATATGTAGTTTCCAGATTAACAAGAGAACACGACCTAACATTTTAATTTTTAAATTTATTTTTTTATTTTAAGTTTATTTATTTATTTTGAGAGAGAGATGGGGAGAGCAAACAGGGGAGGGGCAGAGAGAGAGGGAGAGAGAGAATCCCAAGCAGGCTCTACGCTGTCAGTGTGGAGAAAGATGTGGGCATCTAACCCGTGAACCATGAGATCATGACCTGAGCTGATACCAAGAGTCGGTCTCTTAACTGACCGAGTCACCCAGGTGCCCCAATAGCCTTGTCAATGTGTATAATTTATTTATTTACTTTTTAAAAATACTGACTTTTTATTTTATTTTAGAGAGAGAGTGTGAATGCTGGCAGGGGGAGGGGGAGAGAGAGAGAGAGAGAGAGAGAGAGAGAGAATGAATGAATGAATGAATGAATGAATCTCCCCTGAGCTGAGCTTGGAGCCTGACTCTGGGCTTCAACCCACAGCCCTGGAATCAATGACCTGAGCCCAAATCAGGAATGGGATGCTCAGCCAGCTCAGCCAACTGAGCCACCCAGGACCTCCTCAATTTGTGTAATTTAAATTTAATCTTCTTATTTAATGTTTTAATGGCAGGAAGTATGCTTTATTCTTATTTAATTTTATATATAAAACACCTTTTGAAATAACTTTGTTTCCATGTATTTATATACTGAAATAATTATATATGATATCACAGAGAAAATAAACGAATAGCTAAGATTATCATGAGAACTCAGTTTCTTTCACCTGGGAGTAAGAAGTCAAATCTTAACAGTATGCTAACACTCTAATGATTTTAGAGTCTAATGGATGAATATCAGGTATAGCTAAGAATAACCAAGTACCCATGTAAAAACAGTAGCTTGAATTAGTCAACTGGTCACCTGAATGGTATAATAATTATCATTGGCAGACTAATTCTTACTCATGTTACATGTCTCTCCTGTAATAGGCATGGCATAACTTTTTGAATTGAGTTAACATAGGGTAGGGGGATGGGTGAAATAGATGATGGGGATAAAGGAGGGCACTTGTGATGAGCACTGGGTGTTGTATGGAAGTGTTGAATCACTATATTGTACACCTGAAATTAGTATTACACTGTGTGGTAACTAGCTGGAATTTAAATAAAAACTAAAAAAAGAAAAAAAGTTAAACAGCAATATAAGATAGTGCAGGTGACAACTAAAATAGGAGTATAATCATGGTGAGAAGGGAGTAAAAAGTATTACAAGAGAGAAATAAAACAGAGGTGATTAGGCTAAAAAGAAATAGCAAAATGTTCCTGGGAGCAAAAAAAAATGTAAAAAAATAGGAAAATTTGGTGGCGAAAAGATACTATAAATAAATGATGGAATTTTCCACTAAAAACAAAGGATTAGAAAGGAAACTGAGGCAAATTTTACTCTGTTAATAGGAAAACTTCTTTTCTTGCCATACTAGTTTTGAGACTTTTCTAGAATATATATATTTTTAGTACCTTTATTCTTTTTTAAAAAAATTTTTTTTTTAACATTTATTTATTTTTGAGACAGAGCATGAACGGGGGAGGGGCAGAGAGAGAGGGAGACACAGAATCGGAAACAGGCTCCAGGCTCTGAGCCATCAGCCCAGAGCCCCACGTGGGGCTCGAACTCATGGACCGTGAGATCGTGACCTGAGCCGAAGTCGGACGCTCAACCGACTGAGCCACCCAGGCGCCCCCCTTTATTCTTCTTTTAAAAGTACTTTTGCATATACCATCTCTTGTATCTGTACAAAAGCCTGTAAAATACATTAACAGATACTGTTTTCTCTCTTTTTACATAAAGAAGCTAATGGAAGGAAGCTATTTTCTCAAGGTCAGATTTAGAATTAGAGCTGAAATTTCCTGAATTATAACCAGTGCTCATCTCAGTAACAGATGATATTTCTTAAACACAGAGCAGAATTTAGTGGCCCACTATTAATAAGACATTAATTACAGTTCCCTTTTGAACATCCTGAGTGGCTAATTCTAGACAGTACATAATGGGACTCAGAAAAGTTGTCTCTTCTGAGTCTGGTCTATATTGAGGCATCTGTACATCACTGGCAGCTGCATGTAGGGTGAGGGGGTGGTTGCCATAGGATACTCAGGAAATGAGTTGGAGTATGAGAGTCAAAGGTAGGATAACAAAGTGTTTGCTGTCTTATCTAGGACAGGTATCTACTACACTTGTAACAGCTGATGCTGCTTGGCCTGCCAGAGCTGCATAAACTTGCCCATAATCAGCATGAGCCATCTTGAAATGAAAACTCTTCATACCATACTCACATTAGAGGTAAAATAATGTAAGAATGAAAAAGTTCAAGCCCAGCTCTGCCACTAACCAACTGTGTGACCCCTAGGCAAATTATTTAACCTTTTTAAGCTTTGGCTCCCTCATTGATAAAACAGGCATAATAATGGGAGGATTAAATGCTGAATGTATGATGCTTAATATATGATGCTTGAATTTAGCATATAAGCTATTTTAATGATACTTTAAATTATTAATTTGTAATTAACCCAAGAGTATTGTGAGAATGATGGTAGTGGGACAAAATGTAATTCTTGTGTTTTGTAAACTATTAAATAATTCTTTGGAATAAGACATTGCATGTATGTCTTCATGCTCTTCATCTAAGATGATTAGCAGGTACATGTATATTTTACATAAAACCCTCTTTAGTGTTATGAATAGTTTTCTTCAGTATAGATTATGAGGATCTAAGAGTCATTTAAAATACATTTTTGGGTCAAAGAGAAATAACTTCCTTAGCTATTAACAGTTTGAAATTAAAGTAACATGGCATGCTCCTTAGAAAAAAAAAATTTCCCCTGTGTTCTTTTCTTCTTTTAATTTTTATTTTCAGGTAGTCCCGAATGTGGCCAGTGGATTAAGGTTATATAATTATGTTAGCATCCCATCTTCTGGACACTTCTGACATGATTATTCACCCTTGTAGACTTTTCTGACAACCATTTTGCATTCCTTATTCCTTAGAGATATTGACAGCTAGTGAAGTCATCTCCACTCACATCCTCAGAATAGAAGAAAAACAGTTAATGTATTAGTGTTGAAGAATCCTCAACTTGGAAATCTTATGTTTTCCTTTGATTTATGTGGGGGAAATTTTAATAATTACAAATGGTACAAGAACAAAGATTTTAATACTTTGCAGGTTTTGATTCCTGTAGTTGGTCTCTAACCTCTTCATTTGTAAAATACTTATTTTTCACTTGTTTCTGCATAGGAACAAAGAGACTGTGTAAATCTCAACCATTACTCATGATGATGAATCCACCGCATTTCAAGGATAATATTTTCATGTCCAGCTTAATAGATGATCTGTAAAGATTTGAAAAGCTCCTTAGCCGCTAGCATTTATGATTGTTAAGGGAAGTCTGTGTCTATAGAAGTCCAGAATTTTCTACCCTTGGCCCTCATGGGAAACAAGGAACCAGTTCTGTGGGTCATCAGAAAAGCTTGCTAAAGTAATTAATGAAATTCCTCCAGCTAAGAACAAATCAAGTATTGCTATGACTCTTACCTACTTAAAAAGCCTAATTTTTCCTCTAGGACATACGTCCACATTTTCATATGGTAAATGTCATATTATAATATCAGCCAAAAGTCTTTGCCCAGAGTATTGTAAAATTTTAATAATATATGAGAAGTAACTTCCACATTGGGTTGTATTTGGGTGCTTTAGGAAATTGAGTCTCAATTTTCAATTCAACTCATCACTAGTTTTGGATCCACGGTCACATATATGCCATGAATTTTATATCTTCTTTTTTCCTCTGTGAAGCATATGACATAGCATATTGCATAGATTATGAGTTAATATACACTTGAAATATTAATAGGAGAAAATCATAGTTTAAAATGTTAATTTATGAAGGGTTTATAGAGGTCTTCTCATTTTAAGCTTGTTATTTTCTAAATTAGGTAAGTGATTTGTCTACTGTCCCACAAAACCAAGCATGGAATAATTGCAGAATGTGAACTCGCATTTTGATCATCATGCAGCTTTGTTGTTGTTGTTACGATTATAACTAATTCTTCTCAAATATTGCAATGATATTGTAGCAGTCACAATATACTCTATGAATCAGATAAACTAGTGCAAAACATGGGTTGGATTTTCTAGAAAAGGTAAACTTTTGAAATATCTTTCCTATTTGTGATGACTTCTTAGGTAAGAACATATAAATACTTATAAAATAGATGAAATGTGTTTAACATGAATATCTTAACACTAAAAATAAATTTGTATTTAATTTTTAAATTCATTTTATACTTAGAATTTTGCAACATATTTTACTTTAATTATGAAACTCCTAATGAATAGGGTTTATAAATTGAAAATTTACCTTATTTTTATGATGAGTATTCTTTATTATTGGTATCTCATAGGTTTCTGTTGGTCTCCTTAGCTGTATGGTCTTTGAAGTGATGGAATAGAGATTGCGAATACACAGAAATAATTAATATTTGTTTTAGTCACTGTAAAATGGTACCTAAAACAGGGCTGGCCAGGATACTTTTTTTTCCTCATTTTTTTCAAATTGTGGCAAAATACACAAAACATAAAATTCATCATCTTAACCATTTTTAAGTGTACAGTTCAGTGGTATTAAATATATTCATAATGTTGTGTAGTCTTCACCTATCTATCTCCATAACTCTTTTATTTTGTGAAATTGAAACTCTATATCCATTAAACAATAACTCTCCATTCATTCCCCACTCTTCCATCCCCTGTCAACCACCATTCTGCTTTCTTTCTTTATGATTTTTGGCTACTGTAAGTACCTCATATAAGAAAATCATGTAGTATTTGTCTTTTAGAGACTAGCTTCACTTAGCGCAGTGTCCTTGTGGTTCATCTGTATTGTAGCATATGTTAGAATTTCCTTCCTTTTAAAGGCTGAGTAATTTTCCATTGTATTTATATAGTATGTCTACTTAACCATCAATGGGCACCTGGGTTGTTTCCATATTTTAGCTATTGTGAGTAATGCTGCTATGAACCTATGTGTATAATTATCTCTTTGAGACTCTGCTTTCAATTAAAAAAAATTTTTTAACATTTTATTTATTTTTGAGAGAGAACGACAGAGCACAAGTTGGGGAGGGGCAGAGACAGAGAGGAAGACACAGAATCCGAAGTAGGCTCCAGGCTCTGAGCTCCACCACAAACTGTGAGATCATGACTTGAGCCAAAGTCAGCCACTTAACCAACAGAGCCACTCAGGCGCCCCTGCTTTCAATTTTTTTCTAAGTTTTTATTTTTATTTATTTATTTTGAGAGAGAGAAGGGGAGAGGCAGAAAGAGGGAGAGAGAAAGAGGCACCAGGGTGGCTCAGTCAGTTAAGCCTCTGACTCTAGATTTAGGCTCAGGTCATTATCTCCTGGTTTGTGAGTTTGAGCTCCACATTACACTCCATACTGGCAGTGTGCATCCTGCTTGGTATTCTCTCTCTCTCTCTCTCTCTCTCTCTCTCTCTCTCTCTCTCTCTTTCTGCCCCTCCCCAGATTGTTCTAAGAAAATAAATAAACTTAAAAAAAAAATGAAGAGGAAGAGCAAGAATCCCAAGCTGGCTCTGTGCTATTAGCGCAGACCCTGATGGGGAGCAGGGCAGGAGGCTCGATCCCACAATCCCATGAGATCAAGACCTGAGCCAAAACCAATATTCCAATGCTTAACCCGCTGAGCCACCCAGCACCCTGTGCTTTCAGTTCTTGTGGGTATAAACCCAGAAGTAGAATTGCTAGATCATATGGTTAAATTTATTCCTGGGTGTGTTACTTTTTTTTTTTTTTTTAATTTTTTTTTCAACGTTTATTTATTTTTGGGACAGAGAGAGACAGAGCATGAACGGGGGAGGGGCAGAGAGTGAGGGAGACACAGAATCGGAAACAGGCTCCAGGCTCTGAGCCATCAGCCCAGAGCCCGATGCGGGGCTCGAACTCACGGACCGCGAGATCGTGACCTGGCTGAAGTCTGACGCTTAACCGACTGCGCCACCCAGGCGCCCCTACTTTTTTTGATACAGTTGTGAATGGAATTGTTTTCTTAATTTTGCTGCCTGATAGTTCATTGCTACTTTATAGAAACACAGCTGATTTTTATGTATTGATTTTATATCCAGCAACTTTACTGAATCCATTTATTTAGTTCTAGCAGATATTTTGTTGATGGTGTCTTTAGTAATTTGAGTCTTCTATGTCTCTCTCCCTTTTTTTAAAGTTTATTTGTTGTGAGAGAGAATGTGTGTGTGTGTGAGCAGGGCAGGGGCAGAGAGAAAGGGAGAGGGAGACTCCCAATCAGGCTCTGCACTGACAGCACAGAGCCTGACATGGGGCTTGACTTAGAAAGCATGTGATCATAACCTGAGCCGAAATCAAGAGTTGGATGCTTAACCAACTGAGCCACCCAGGCGCCCCTTTCCTCCTGTTACTAATCTCTAACTTCATCCCATTGTGGTCAGAGAAGATACTTTGTGTGATATCTATCTTTTCAAATCTACTGAGACTTAATGTGTGCTTTAACATATGGCCTATTCTGGAAAATGTCCCATGTGCACTTGAGAGAAAGGTATATGCTGTTGTTGCTGGGTGGAGTGTTCTGCATATGTCTGTTAAATCTAGTTACTTTACTGTGTTGTTTAATTTCTGTTTCCTTGTTTATCTTTTGTCTGGTTGTTTTATCCAGTATTGAGAGTGGAGTATTAATATCTGTAATTATTATTGTAGAACTGTGTATTTCTCCCTTTGGTAAATGTCTTCAAAGGGTGTATTTCTTTAACTTTATTCAAGGAGATCATGTATGGGTAATGTATTATTGTCAGAAAAATACCATATAAAAAGTTATCTCATTTTAGTAAGTTGTTTTATTATCCCTCATCTTGATCTTGTAAACTTTTAACCTTACATTAAATCCATAAAGGGAAACTTAAAAATAGAAATAGAGCAGTGTTACTGTTCCAAGGTAAATATTTAATTTAATAATATGTGTATAAATAATTATTTATTGATCGTTATTTAATAACTTTTAGGACATAGTCTGATAAGAAATTATTAGTTTTTTTTCCAGTCCATTTTCTAAGACAACATTTTAAAAGTAAAAATGTAATAATTTCCAAGAGGGTTCTTACAGCATTTGCTAGGAAATTAGTGAATAAGAAGAGATATTAAGATGTTTGTCATAATATTGCACATAGTATTTTCTGTTTAAATACAATTTAAAGACGACCATTATAATTTTGTTTTTTAAGAGCTTTGAAGTTCCTTAATAACATGAACATTAGAAATAATAATTACAATATACTATAACTCATAACACACTTGATATAGGCAGAAAGCTTTTACCTGTATCTTTGTATATCTATAATTTGTATACTTTTTGTCCCAAAAGGGACAATATACTATAACTCATAACATACTTGATATAGGCAGAAAACTTTTACCTGTATCTTTGTATATCTATAATTTGTATACTTTTTGTCCCAAAAGAAGACCAAGTGCAACTTTTAATTGCATTATTGTTTTCCTTATTTTCCTTGCTTATTGTGGAAACTTCAAAGGAAATTAAATGGCAGTACTCAATCATTCATATTTTTTACTGTTGAAGATAATCTTATTTTACTGAACTAGTTGTGTTATAAGGCCTACAGAATGTTTTCTCCTAGCTGTGGAGAGAGAGATTCAGGCTGAGTCTCCAAGGGTCAAACCAAAGAGGCCAGGTTTAATTTATCTTTTTTTTTTTTTTTATGCCAATACTTAACCATCTATGTTCTTTTTTCTTTTTTTAATTTTTATTTAATTATTTTTTAAAATTTATATCTAAGTTAGCTTGTAGCGGCAACAATGATTTCAGGAATAGATTCCTGAATGCCCCTTACCCATTTAATCCATCCCACAACCCCTCCAGTAACCCTGTTTGTTTTCCATATTTAAGAGTCTCTTGTGTTTTTGTCCCCCTCCCTGTTTTTATATTATTTTTGCTTCCCTTCCCTTATGTTCATCTGTTTTGTATCTTAAAGTCCTCTTATGAGTGAAGTCATATATTTGTCTTTCTCTGACTGACTAATTTCATTTAACATAATACCCTCTAGTTCCATCCACATAGTTGCGAACAGCAAGATTTCATTGTTTTTGATTGCCGAGTCATACTCCATTGTATATATATACCATATCTTCTTTATCCATTCATCCATCGATGGACATTTGGGCTCTTTCCATACTTTAGCTATTGTTGATAGTCCTAACAATATGTATGCATTTTAAACTTTAATGCAAGCTAATCATAGTGTTGATTATATTATTGATAATATGCTTACTCTGTCAGATGCTGGATTTATGTTATATAATTTAATTTTCTCAACAATCCCATTTTATAGAAACAATCCTCTTAATAGAAAGGAGGAAATTGTGTTTCTGATCTGTTTAAGCAATTTGAGCTAGTAATTAATTTACAGAGCTGGCTTCTGAGAAGTGTCCTGTTCCAAAACCTGTGCTCTTAACCAATTGATTAGTCTATTTTCCATTTCTGTAGAGTGGGAAATGTATAATAAAAAAAGATTTCTGTTGATCAGTATAATTGCCTTTGTTGCCAGTGTTTCTAGATATTTGCTTTCCTGAATTTGAATCCTTTGCTCATGCTCATTGTTAATTTCGATGGAAGGATGATCAGAGACATAATTTTGTAAGCAGTATAATTATTTTTCCCAACCGGTTCCACCTTACTTATTCCCATTGTTTTTGAATAGGAGGGGAAAAAAGAGACCATGGATTTTTTGAATTTTCAAAATTACTAACCTATTTTGGTAATTGCAAGGACAAAAAAGAGAATATTTTAGGAAAATGTATTTGTTTGAACAGTGTGATTAAATGGTCAGGATATTGGCCTGGTAATTGGAAAACAAAATTACCTTGAAAAAAAATAATGTGTCACTTTATTCCTTAATGATTAAATTAGGATATTATTTACTGTTTTTTTTTATGGGGAAGCTGTGAAAGGCATTGTAATTATTTCAATCATGGGTTTAAGCTATATAAACAGATAATTTAAAATGACAGTTTAAAAGATGTTTTAATTTTTTTTTAGAAAAAAATCTTAGCATTTCTGAAACATAGCTATTTCTGAAAGATGTTATTGCAGGAAGAACCCTGCTTGATTTAAATCTTTCATAGAAACATTTGTCCTGAAGAAGAAAACACATTTTGTATAAAGAGTAATACATGTCTTCTATTTTTGGAATTTTGATCTCTCATTTGGTGTTATCTGCTTTTCTTAATGTTACCATAATTACTTTTTTAGTGTATTTTGGGATCTCTACTGTGCAGCTCCAGAAAGACGGGAAACATGTGAGCATTCAAGTGAAGCAAAAGCCTTCCATGATTATGTGAGTTAATGTTTAATTGAACTAAGTTATATTGTTAGTTTTCTTTTTAACCACTACTCTTGAAAAATTCATTGGACCATCTATTCTTTTTCTTTGGTTTTAAGAAACTGGGTATTATTTTTTTCTTAAAAATTAGAGTTATAACTTTAAAGCGAAATACAAATGAGTGTCTGTCTTGATGAAAAGCTTAAGATACAAGGTTAGTCTTAATTCCAAGTTGTTAAACGTATTTTTTTTACCTTTAAGCATGCCTGATTTGTGAAATTTCAGATTTATAAAAATGAAGTAGTAATTCTTTATTCTACAAAAGGAGTCATGAGAATACTACAAATGATAAGTTTCTCTTTTGCACATAAGATTTAAAAAATACATAAAGATACTATTTTCTTCTTTTTTATACCTTTCGGTTACATATCAAAACTATCCTTTATACTGAATTAATTTCTACAACTAAAACTTATTGTGAATTAAGGGAAACAGCAAAAGATGCTATGCAAAAATGAAAATGTGATTTTTAAAACTTTTTTTAATTTTTTAATTCTGAGTGGAGGACAGTAGATTGTCCCCGGCTAAGTGATGTATATTGAGAATTTTGTTAGAATAACTGCAAATGTGATTTTAGAGAGTTGATGGTATTAGGAAGTAGAATTGTAGAAAATAGGAGGGGGGAAAAACAAAAATTTTTTTTTAGGGAAAAATTGCATTTAAGAATAAGATAGTATTGTGACGGGTCTGGGGAAATACAGTTTGTAGAATTGACCATAAAGGAAGGACATCTTGAGTTTGGGAGAAAGGAAACCCAATGTCCTTAGCTTGGAGGAGGTGGAAATGGGGCTGGAACCTGAGGAGATATCTGATGGTAACTACCTAAAACTTAACCAGAGGGTTATTTGTTATTTGTTTACTTGGTAGAAGGGGGACATAATTCTGTGTGAATAGCCTTAAAAACCAAAACCAGGACTCAAAAGGGAAAAAGAACTTGTTCTTCCAAATGACATACTTCAGTCTCAGACTGAAACGTTCAAATAGCCAGGAGAATTACAGCCCTAAAAGTAGCACTAGGAACAGTGTGCAGGCTGAAGAGAAGGGAAAGTTTGGGCATCTGGCAGGGACTGTGTAATACTTTAACTGTGTACTAAGCTGATTAAAGTGACTGCTTGCGCTTGCCTCATCTGACATTGATTGTATTCATAAAGCTTGCTCCGTACCAAACAATAGCTCTTGGGTGAGTGAGTGAAACGGATGCTTTTGTATGTAAAGAAAATGTAGAGAAAATCCAGGTAAGGCAGAATCTAGGACACAGTATTTATGGCAGAAAGTAGAGCAGAGATCCAACCATGATGATGATAAGGAATCTGGCTAGAGTGGGATACTTGCATCTCATCTATCTCCTACACCAAAAAGACATGTCTAGCTTTGACCTGCCATTCATGGGAAATATTTTTGAAATACCCAATAATTTTGACAACTAGATGGCATTCGATAGTGCCAGTATTCTACTCCAAAGGACAATAATATTTGTGAATCTACATTTTAAGGAATTAATTATGTAAATAATTTTTCAAAATTCCATTGTATAGAAAAATGCATCCTACTGTTTACCATAGAGATCTTACAGGGAATACTGAACTAATTTAGCATGTCTTAGAAGCATTAGATAAATCATCATTGTCATAGCCTCCTCCTCCACCTCTTCCTCATCATCATCCTCATCATCATTGTCCTATTCATTTTGCATTCATGAGGCATTTTCAGTATTTCAGAGAATATTCACACTTGTTAGCTTTAGAAACCCACTTAAAATTCCAAAGTTTTTGAGCATGAGCATTGGCTAGAAGTACAATTGAAAGTAGAATAGATTTTCAAGGAAGAATAATCCCTTAGCATGTAATTTGGTCCTAAAAAATGTAGTTTAGAAAAAAATTAAGTATTTGGATTTTATAATTCATTATGAATGTTAGCACATGCTTTATCAGATGTTTTCTAATTTTATCTTAAGTATTAATTTTAAGAGATTTGATTTATTTTAGGCAGCATTTTTATTATACCTTTAAGCCAGTTTAGTTTCAGTGATCATATGTCTCCAAAATTGTCTTTTAAATGAAGGTTTGTGAAGAGGTTGACTTACATAATTTTATGTTATAATTGGATTTTTAGAAATACATTTTTTTGTAGCATAATTTTATGGTAATTTTCATGAGTAGGATTTCCTGACTTCTTAATAGTAGATAGTTTCTGAAAATAATCAACACAATTCATGTTTAACGTGCAGATATAGAAATTTGAAAGACTCGAGGAAGAAAATGGGAAACAGGAACAAACAATAAAATTGTGGCAAAATTCTAGAATTCTGTATTTCTTTATTAGAGTTCATGATGGGACCATTTCTGTAATAGTAATTAATATGTATACCTACTGCCTTTCAAGGTAGCTCTCAAAGGAGCATTCTGAAAATATTTTGTTCAAGAGCTTCATCTTTAGAATAAAAAAGTACTTGCATGCATAAATTCTCATATGTTTAAAAAATAGTCTTGTTACTTTATAGTCTTTGTTTATACGATTGATAATGGATAATGAAAAATAGACTACTTTTTTAAAAGAAATGATAGAGGCGTAATGAGGTGAATAATGAATAATCTTTTTAATTAAAAAATAGCCTAAAATGTTAAAAATGATTACCTTTTGATATTGGGATTATGCAAAATACTTTCTGTATTTTCCAAATACTTACAGTTAATTTTATATTAGGGAAATTTATTTTAAAACAGAGAAACTTTTACCTTTCAGTGACTACCTTACAATGTCTCTTTGAAATTAGAAAATAACTAATTTAGTAAAATATCACATATTTGAGGTGGTTCTGTGTTTTTAAATGCTGTAAGCATTTGTGAAAGACTTGCTTTTTGTATGTACACATATACACATACATATGTATGTGTACATATGATCTATAAACTGAATAGATATAACTTTTAGGCCATTGTGTAACTTTTAATAAACTCTTTTTTTGGTAATTATTATCCCAGAAACATTTTTGGCTTTTATTTTGATATTTTTTTTGGGGGGGGGGTTGTTTTTTGACCTCTTTAGAATATGGATTTTTGTCACTCTATTATTTTCTTTGCCAAGTGATCATTGATGCAATGTTCATACCCTTTCCCTCAAAAAATTACCTGTTCATACTTCCTGTGAGAAAAAGTGAAAACAAAATAAAACATTTAAGATGAGTAAAACCTTGATCTTCTTGGATTTATATTTAAAACGTATTAAATATTTAGCATCTATGTGCAGTGCTATTTGTAAAATAATGACACATTTGGAAATCAACAGTAAATAGTGTACAGGCATGCACTTTTGGGTGACAAAGAGAAAACACAAGGAAATGATTATTATACAAGTTAGAATATGGGAAATGGGAAGAGGTTATGATTGGGATGGGGCTCATGGAAAAGGCTTTTGAGATATTTGGCAAAATTCTATTTTGCCTGACCATGGTGATGATTAATTTATAATAACCATGTGCTTGCTTTATAATATTTCATAAAAATGCCATACATTTATTTTGTATTTTTTCTATATTTGTAATTTTGAAAAATGTTAAAATAGCAAGATATTAAAATATAGTTAAGGTAATTAACTTTAGAAAGGAATAAACACAGTATTTTCCAATGTATTTACGGGTATTGCTAAGGTTCCTCTTTGAGAACTGATGGCAGGAAAATACAGTGATGATCTCCAAACAAATCTGTTTATTCTCTGCTATGGTAGATAGTGTGAAGTTATGTCTACCTGTTGATTTTCTAGAGGGGAGTGGAAAATAAGATCAGAAATGCTGGAGGAAAGTTTAATAATTAGGAATTTATCATATGAGAGGGTATAGAGATTTTACTATGGAGCCATTATTTTGCCACATGACTGGGAGATAACTAACTTGGTACTGTAATTTTTATCCTGAGTGAAAACTAGGTTTATCTGAGCTGTAAAATTATTATTAGATGCTACAATATTATCATTAAAAGTAAGCCATCACCTCACATGATTAAAACTAATACATGTTAACTTGTAATGTTTATTGAACTAGCTTTTCTTTTCTCCCCATTAGTATGTTTCTGTTTTACTCTGAAATCACAGGCAATGCTTTTACGTGGAATTAATTAATATTTACTAGATTTTTTTTGTGCTTCAGATTAACATAGAGTTGTTTTATTTAACAATTCGTTTCTAATTTCATTTATTTCCTAAGAAAAGTATCAATATATACTATTAAACTTAATGAGAAATGTATACAGTGATTATAATTTTAGTTCTCTGGTATGAATGAAGATTCCTTAATTGTCCTAAAGCAGTGATAGAGCCAAAATATATCATTGCTTTAGTGTGGTGGTAATGAAATCACATTATTACAATGAGCTCTTGGAGAGCACAGTATTCGATTTGTTTTTCCCTAGGGTCTGTCGAATAATAGATAGTTGGATAAATGTTAACAGAATATAGTAGTCTGTAAGTCTGGTAGACTGGAGAGGTTTTAAGTTGTTCAAATGTTGAGATAAAATTGTAGGCTTAAGTTGTGATTGTTGATAACATGATGCTGATTTTTGTATTCTTACCTAAGAGAATGTTTATAACATCTAGAAAGGATTATGTTATAGGTTTATCATGATAGGATACTTTTAAAAAATGATACACAACATGTAATATTATGTAAATAAAACAATAGGAGAATAATGTTTTTATTCATACCTTATGAAAATTGTTTTTGCAGATAATCATATATTGTATAGGAAAATACTTCTGTAGAAAGTATAACATAGTGAATATAGTCAATAATTTTATAATAACTTTGTATGGTGACAGATAGTAACTACACTTATGGTAACCATTTTGTAATGTATATAAATGTCAAATCACCATTTTGCACACCTGAAACTAATATATTATATTTCAGTTATACTTCAATTAAAAAATACATTTTTCTAAAAAGAAAAAAAACTACTGCAGAGAGTTAAGTACACCCTTTGCTATGATAACATCTTCTGTGTACCTCCCTGATATTCCTGTATATTAGATTTTTATAATGGAATGTTTTCTCTAATGATTGGCGAGCTTTCTCAGGGAGGAGGCTTTGTCTTGTCTTTTTCATCCCCTGTGCCCGGCATGGTGCCTGACATGAGATGTTCAAATAATGTGTGGTGTTTACATAAATGAATGATTAAATAAAATATTATCTAAGAAGTTTTTGTTATTTTTTAGTTCAATGTAACTGGATATGTAGTTTTAGGAAGGTCATTTAATACTACCTTTATTCATTTTGTATTTCAAAACAAATTTAGATAAGACAGTAATCTGTAAAGACATAACAAATGAATCAAAGCAGGTAGCAAAGCCTTTATATCTCAGGAGGCACGGCACTAGGGAATCTAGCTGTGAACAAAATAGATACAATCCCTATTCTCATGGGCTACCATCTAGTGAAAGAGATCTTTTCTCAAGAAGTTTGAAATGTCAAGTAGTAAATTACATGGAGAAACATATTATAGTCTTAGATTGTTAGATCAGTCAGAATGTGTATTTAAGACTATGGAGAGAGATGGCAAGTACACATAACATCGGATGGGGGTTGTTTTCAGTGTATAATAGCTGTAATTAGTACCTGCCCAAATTAATGTATCACATTAGGCTATAATTCTCCTACACAGTGTAAAGTAGAGTTGTTGTTTTTTTAATGTTTATTCTTTTTTTTTTTTTTTTTTTTTTTTTTTTTTTTTTTTGAGAAAGAGAGAGTGTCAGAACATGGGTGGAGGAGGGGCAGGCAGAGAGGGAGGCACAGAACCTGAAGCAGGCTCCAGGCTCTGAGCTGTCAGCACAGAGCCTCATGGGGTGCTTGAACTCACGAACCGTGAGATCATGACCTGAGCCACAGTCGGATGCTTAGCCACCTGAGCCACCCAGGCACCCCTAAACGAGAGTTCTCAATAGGATAGGAACAAATAAACTTACATTTAAAATCCATTAAGGTAATAAAAACTGTTGTAGGTGTGTATTAATGTTTATCAGTCAGTATATATGCATTTGTTCACCTCAACAGGTTCACTTTTCACCTTATATGCTGTCTTGTTTCTACTATTGTTTTCATTTCTGATAGGATCTAGTTTAATTTCTTTTGCAATGTGTAAACTTTATAAACCACCTTATATTCTTTCTAGCATAAGGTAAGTTGTTTATTTTTGTTTTTGTTTTTGTGTAAGCTGTGTCCATTTGAAGAAGCACGTCTACCACTTTACATGTGGTATCTTTGTGTCTGTAATCCCAGCTTGTCACTGTGCCTAGGAATGCTTCTGGGTGGCTTCAAAGTACTGCAGATAACTATATCAGCTATGTTTCTTATTTCTTTTGATCCTGGGGATTTCCTGTAGGGCAATATGTTATGTCAGTCATTTGATAGAAGACATGAATAATAGGAGACAAGCAAAAAAAGTATGGGCATTTTGGAAGAATTCTACTTAAAAATATTTTATAACATGGGTGGCTCAGTTGGTTAAGCGTCGGACTCTTGATTTCGGCTCAGGTAGTGATCTCATGGTTCATGAGATTAAGCCCTGAGTCAAGCCTGGCATTGAGCTCAGCGCTGACAATGGGGAACCTGCTTGGGATTCTCTCTCTCCCTCTCTGTCAGCCCCTACACCCCCTCAAAATAAATAAATAAACTTAAAAAAAATTTTAACCGTAATTTCTAGCATTAGATAGATACTACAAAATCCTTAAAGAAATAAATGGAGAAACTAATATGGAAAAGAGATAAACATAATAAGTATGACTTTATTGACAGCTTGTTTCATTGTGAAAAATAATTTATTTTTTCAAAGTATATGGTTTAAAGGAATTTCATCTTTTTTTTTTTTTTAGATATTTATTTTGAAACAGAGAGCACAAGCACGGAAGGGGCAGAGAGGGAGGGAGGGAGGGAGGGAGGGAGGGAGAGAGAGAGAGAGAGAGAGAGAGAGAGAGAGAGAGAGAGAGAAAATTCCAAGTACGCTCCATGCTGTCAGGACAGAGCCTGATTTGGGGCTTGAATCCACTAAGCACGGGATCATGACCTGAGCTGAAGTCAGACACTTAACTGACTGAGCCACCCAGGTGCCCCTTCTTTACTATTTTTGATGCTCATATTATACTACCTGTGATTATGTTGCCATAGAGTAATAACATAAAAGCAAAACTGATAGAAATAGGATACTCTTTCAAAAATAATATATAATTCTAATGTACTATTAGAGATATGAAATTCATAAATTTAAAAGTCATATGAAATAAGTTATTTTAGAGGTTTTTAAAAGGAAAAACAAGATGTGTCTAAATACTTTAGATTTGTAGTGTAATATTTCTGTAGCCACTTTGTTTTCTGTTTATATGTTACACGACTTGATTTAAAATTGGTATATTTTGGGGGGCATCTGGCTGACTCAGTTGGTAGAGTGTGTGACTCTTGGTCTTGGGGTTGTGAGTTCCAGCCTCATGTTGGGTGTAGCAATTACTTAAAAATTAAATCTTTACACAACAACAAAAAAAGTCCTCCCCAAAATTGCTGTATTTTGTAGACAACTTAATACAACTTTATGAAAGTCTTACCTTGTTTTTATTCCTTTTTCCTTTGATAAGAGGGAAAAAAATTAAAAATACTGGAAAAAATCATGTTTACTTTACCCCAATCTAGTTTTTAATTATTACTGTATTTCTTGGATTTTGTGGGCATTGGTAGTGAGGTTAGGGGTCCACATCTCTTTTGTAAAAAAATAAGTGGCTCACAAATTTAGGTGTTGTATCTTTGAATATATACTAGAAATTAAAAAAGAAAATAGTTACTTAGCCAAGAATTAATGGGCAGGGCTATAATGATGTGACATGCTATTTTGTATGAATAAGAAGTGTTATCTGTTTTCAGACTTCATGAAATATTTATACGCTTGATTTCATTTATTTTGAGTATAAAGGGCTTCCTCCCCCCCCCCTCCCCTCCACATAAATATGACCTGATACTTTACTCTGTCTCTTGGGTTTAAAACCACAAACAACTATTATAATACAGGGAGTTATTTGCAGCCAGCCACAGTAGATAGATGTTGTCAGTTGTCAAAGTTTAGATGCTAACTTCTGAATCTTTGAACTTTCTAAAAGGAAATTGTCACAATCTCTTCAAAAAGAAGGTACAGATATTTTTTAAGTGGTTTTTATGATTTTTCTTATGAAAGTCAAACTTTAACTTTAAAATGTGTGGTATTTTGGAATGCCTGGGTGGCTCAGTCAGTTGAGCATCTGACTCTTGATTTCATCTCAGATCATGATCCCAGGGTTGTGGGACTGAGCCCTGCATCGGGCTCTGTGCTGTGCATGAAGTATACTTTGGGTTCTGTCTCTCTCCCTCTGCCCCTTTCCCCTGCTCGCTCGCTCTCTCTCAATAATAGATAGATAGATAGATAGATAGATAGATAGATAGATAGATAAATAGTGATACATTAAAATATCTAGATTTTTAAAGAAGAAAGGTGTACAACTATTCATCAGTGTAATTCTATGCAGAATTATCACTGAGACGAGTGATTTTGGTAGATATAACTTAGAATCATTCTGTCATTTCTTTATTAACTCTTTTTTGAGAACCCATTTATATACAAGTTACTTTGAGGCTGTGTAAGAGGCAGAGACATAAATATTTCTCTCTCTAGGAATTCATAATTTGGACAGGTATATGAGCTATATATCATGAGTTAGTTGTTATGAGTATAATATAGATAATACCTGTTATACTGTATGAGTTTAAATAATCTGAATGTGCACTGACTTTTGAATGACAACTAGGATTTGGATGAGAAGAGATGTGTGTGAGAGGGTATATCAGAGAAACAGGTTGACATTGGAAAAATATAAGGTGTACTTAGGGAATAGTAAGCAGAGCTGTTTGACTATGGAGTAGAAAAATCAAACACAGGATTAATGCTTAGCTAACAGTAAAATTTTAAAACTATGAGAACACTATGAAATTATCCTGCCATTGCTTTTATGTTGAGTTTCCCAGACTCTTGGCCTAGAGGTGAGAAGGAAGAGAACACCCTAGACGAGAGGCTCTTGGCCTCTTCTGTTTTAACTGAAGCAGTTTAGTTCTCCTTTCCCATTTCTTTCAATTTTCTCTTTCTAATTAAATGGAATGAATCTCCATTTAAGTCATTACGCATGCCATAAATGAATCTTTTTTTAATCCCGGTGATTGTTCTCCTTTGTCCTTGACTAGTCATCCAAACCAGTCAAA
Source organism: Prionailurus bengalensis (assembly GCF_016509475.1). NCBI lineage: Eukaryota > Metazoa > Chordata > Mammalia > Carnivora > Felidae > Prionailurus > Prionailurus bengalensis. The sequence goes on along the minus strand of NC_057343.1, from coordinate 145,908,809 downwards.
TCTATTGCCTAAACATTCCTTATGCATGTCTTCTCCTCTCTAATCTCACTGCAGATGCTTAAGTTCAAGTCTTTATCGTGTCACAACAGCCTTTCACAGCTGTTTCTGCATCTGTCTTCCTTTACCCCCTGCAGGGTTCAAGAACTCTTCCTTATGGGTTCTTGGTAAGACTCTTAAATAAGCATCTCTGTCTCTCTATCTCTGTGTCTCTTTATTTTTTATATATTGCCAGTGTCAGAACCCAAAACAGTCCAACAATTTAAAATAAAAGAGTTTGAAAATGCTTATTTGGTCCAACCTACTTATTTTACTAGATAGGGAATTTGGTACCCAGAGAAGTAAATGATATGCCATTGTTTAAAAGTTGAGCAAGGTTTTGTGAGGAAAACTCAGGTTTTCCAAATATTCACTGATAACTATTTCAACTATACTAGATGAAACTTTTGTTATGCCTGCAATGGAGAATCATTTTTTGAGCATATTCAAAAAATAGTAAATTATATTTTAGGACGATTAATATGAGGGCATTGTGTGAGAGGAACTGAAGAAAGGGAAAGGACTAAAGGTGAAAACTGGGGAGAGGCTTTCCTAACAGTCTTGGTAAGAGCTGAAAAGCCTTCGAATGAGGGTAGCAGCAATTGAAATTGAAAATGAAAGATGAAAATGAAGGATAATAAAGAAGAGTTATAAGAATCAAGGAAGACATAAAAATTTTTTAAATTTGTAGTCAACACTACCGATGGCCTTTGTGATGCCATTAGCAGAAATCTGAAATTTGGAAGGAAGAACATTGAGAAAGTGTATTCAGCTATAAGAATGGGTTTAATAATGAGAGGAAAAAGGTGAGTTAAGAATTGAGGCCTGGGCTCACAGTTTGTGAGTTTGAGCGCCACATCCAGCTCTCTTGCTTCGGATCCTCTTTCTTCCTCTCTCTGCCCTTTCTCATCTTGTTCTCTCTCTTTCTCTCAAAAATAAATAAACATTAAAAAAAAGAAAAAGAATTGAGGCCTGGGGATGGAAATTTATTTTTTAAAAAAAAGCCCACATTTAGGGGGTGATAGGAAGGAAGGAGCTAACATTAAGACAAGGGGAAAGTACCACTCAGTGAAAGGTAAACACTTATCACACTAAGGGTAGACTCACTTAGATAGCTTGCCTGGTGTGTTCTATATAGCCCAGGAAATTTCTCAGATCTGTTCACTAGTTCAGGTACTTCTTATTTGAACTCTAGGGCAACTAATAAAATTTGTTTGGTATTAATGTACTATGTTGAGTTCCTAAGATATTCAAAAGCTGTTTATGGTTTTTGAAGCAAGACTTAAGACTCAAGCATTGTCAATGCCTGAATGATCTTTATAGGCCACAATTTCATTTTAGAAAGCAGTCATGTATTGTATAGGGGGAGAAGTAGATTCAGATTTAGGAGGAAAACTAAATGGACTTAAATGATCCATGACTTCTTCCAGAAGTTTTTGAAACTTAGATTAATAGGGAAATCTCTATATGTTAGCTCTCTTTCTTCATTACAACTTTGTTTTAGCAATCATGTATTGAATTGCTTATTAAGAGCAATGTAAAAGTTCTCATACCTAAGGGAAGTAAACATATAGGCTGTAAAAATATATCATGTTCAATTTTGTAGTCTAGTGTCTCATACTTAATTGGTACTCAATATTTGATGAAGGAATCTAAATTCTTGAGGCATGCTATTTATAAACGAAGTGCCCTACTTCCATGGGAACATTGTACTGCTCATATATGACCCATTCAATATTCCTTTTTCTTGCTTTTCCTTGATCGTTATCTTATCTTCCGTATCACCTTATCTTAGCCCTCCTATCATCATTATCCTTGGTTTGTCAGCTCTGAGATAGATATGAAAAGAGAAAATAAAGGAAAATATTTCAGATCTGAATTCATATTATAATTTTTATTATGGACAAAAGCCCCAATACTAAGAGAAATGGAAAATCTTTAGATATCAAAAATGACTTCTCTATTGCTTACAATAGGACACTTTAATGTGTATTAGAAATTATGGGGATGTTTTCCTTGTGCAAATCTCATCAACAGTCCCATACACTAGACTATCTTCTTTCCTTTTTTCTCTAACCTGGGATATTCTTGTGAAAGGACATTGGGAGCTTGCTATAAATTAAATCTGTAAACCTATCCTATCACAGGTCACCTTCCTATGTACTCTTCTTATCTTTTCCAGACGATAAACATAACCTTTGATCTTTTTTCACTATTTTCCTTTGTCAGTTTTTCCTTCCACAGGGCCTACTCCTTTCTTTATGTCTAGGATTTTAATTTTATTCACTACAGAGACATACATAAAGTAACAATATGAACACTGGGAAGTTTGCAGAGAATTGGGAATCTCAGCAGGATTTTATGTTTGAAATATAAATAGAAGTTACTTGGTTTCATCTCCATGTCCACATTCCCAGTGAGATTACTTATTTACATTTACTTACTTGAGGGGCTGGTGGGGTGGGGGAGTGGAGTGGGTGGGGCATTTTAAGTCTCCTATTTGGGAATCATTCTTACCTAACTCCTGTCTTGATTGTTTGAGAGCTCAAGTTCAGACCAAGGTAGGTTTGAGCTGGCACCTCTGCCTGGTCCTTTAGAACTTGTGGTGTGCTTGGAAACCTCTCACTTTCTAAGTGGTCTCTCCTGAGGGCGCAATGAATAAGGAGGGCACTTTGCTAGCTGACCGTCCCTCAAAGATTCTTTTCCTGCCCCTTCAGCTGCCTAACATTTAGTTTTCCATCAGCTTGTTCACTTGCTGAGACTTCCAGGCTAATTCTGCTGGTGAGAGAAACTAGGCTTTTGTGTTTTCAATGAATGTTTGGTATTAGTTTCTTCAATTTCTTGGCAATGTTACTGAGGGAAACTTTCTGCTTTTTATTACCATCTTCACTTGCTCTTGACCAGCTCCTATATTTTCCTGTGTCAAAGTGGTGCATCCAGTTAAATCATATACTGAGGCCTCTTTCTTATCTGAGAGATGCTTGTTTCTAGAACAAAAATGATTCCTCTTGCTTAGGAACCTTCCTGTTCTGATTGTTTCCCAGACATTCTCTGAATCAAACTCCTGGGCTTCTTTTCCAAATTTGAATTCTATTAAACATTGATAAACTTAAGCAGTTTCTACCCATGGAAAAAGATAGGCTATCCTCTTAAATCCTTTGCATAACAAATCGTACAAGTAAAATTCTGCCTGTTCAATGAGGACTTTCCTAACTATTCCAACGTAGGTAAATTGTCCACATTATATATTTAAAATGTGAGATAGGCTGTCTGCATTCCGATTTTCTTTTGAATCAGATTATTAGCTTAAAATATTTTCCCTTTCTTATTCTTTTTAAAAACTTTTAGAGTTAAAGTCATAGCAAGGCTGAATTAAAACAAACAAAAAATTTATCTCAGTAATTTTCTTTGAAGTAAAAAAGAGCCAGTAGGATTTTTTTTTCTTCTTTTACGAAATGTAAGAAGTGATAATTATATATAGTTTTCTGTAATTTAAATGTGTATGTCATTCTCATGGGCTTTTAATATCTATCTGGAACAAAAGCAGCTGTTGCTTACCTTACTCATATCAAAAGACTAAAATAGCAATAATGGGAGGTGTTTAGGGAAATAGAGTTGATTTACTTAATTTGGATTTTAAAAAAATTGAGGACTTTTTAAAGACTGCAATTTCGCTAAAGCCCTTTTAATTAGTTAGTTAATTAATTAATTTTTACCCAATAATAGAAATTAATTAGAAATCCAAAGAAGGAATAATAGATCTTGTTATTAAATATTTGTAGAGAAAAAATTGTGCATATTTTTCCCTTGAGTAAAGTATAAGTAGATAGATACTTTACTCTAGTGGTGCTGTCAAGAATAAAAATATAAGAGCTGTCTTTCTGTTTTGGAGAATCAATGAGTTGAGTCAGAGTTAATTCATAAGGTAATTCAATTTAAGGTTTTTATTTTTGTAATTTTTTATTTAAAAAGAGGAAGTTGTGTTTTTTTGTTTTTTTTGTTGTTAAAGAATCTTCTGAGGGAGGATCACCTTTTAAAATAAATAACAAGAAATACAAATTCTACTTAATAAAATATTTTTTAGAAGATTTAATTCTACATAATGAAAATTAGAGAAAGGAAGAGAATAGGAATCAAGGATAAGACCTTGATATTTAGGAAAGCTCTGAAAGTCAAAGGTTAATTTATATATTAAACTAATGTTCTAATGAGAAAAAAAAATTCAGCCCTTTAATTCAAATATATAGGTAAATAGTGATCAGATTCATTTAAAATACTTAAAATTCTTATCACATGAGATCTTTGTATCTTTTCATTTTAAGTGGAGAAAAAAATGCTCTTTATTTATTTATTTTTTTTAGTTTATTTATTTATTTTGACTGAGAGCATGGGCACAAGTTGGGGAGGGGCAGAAAGAGGAGGGAGATTATTCCAAGTAGGCTCCTCACCGGCAGTGTGGAGCCCAGGTGGGGCCCAGGAATCGTGAAATCAGACCTGAGCTGAAACCAAGAGCTGGACATTCAACCGACTGAGACACCCAGGTACCCCAAAAATGCCCTTTAATTAACCTGGTCCAGAATATTAAAAGATAAGTAAAAAGTACATTTTTATCATTTTGAAAGATTGGAGGAGATACTGTTAGATTTCTCAGTTAATATTTTCATTTTCAATGAGAAATAATATATATATATATTATTTACTATATGTATGTATATACATACATATACATATATTCTTGAGAGAGAGAGCGTGAGTGTGTGCACATGCCTAAGCAGGGAAGGGGCAGAGGGAGAGGGAGAATCCCAAGCAGGTTCCACACCCAGCATGGAGCCTGACATGAGGCCTGATCTCAGGACCGTGAGATCATGACCTGAACTGAAAATCAAGAGTTGGATGCTTAACTGACTGAGCCACCCATGCACCCCTACAATGTATTTTATAATATCTTGTATATTCAGTGATGTCATTAAAAAGATCTGATCATCAGTGCGTATCTGTATGAAATATTTAAATTTTATGGGGTGCCTGGGTGGCGCAGTCGGTTAAGCGTCCGACTTCAGCCAGGTCACGATCTCGCGGTCCGGGAGTTCGAGCCCCGCCTCAGGCTCTGGGCTGATGGCTCAGAGCCTGGAGCCTGTTTCCGATTCTGTGTCTCCCTCTCTCTCTGCCCCTCCCCCGTTCATGCTCTGTCTCTCTCTGTCCCAGAAATAAATAAACGTTGAAAAAAAAAATTAAAAAAATAAAATAAATAAATTTTAAAGCTGTTGAGATGTTTTGTATTATGAATTACAATATTTAGTGTTTAAGGCCTTTGTTACCACTTTACCTAGATTTGAAATTATGGTAGCCTTGTGGCCAAATTTATTTATTTGGCTTATTAAAAATATAAGCAAGACTATGCAAACTAATGTACCATGTTTATATTTGACATTTAGTTTATAGAGTTTAATTTACCATACCTATGCCCTGTGCTCAGAAAAAAAAAAAATAGAAAAGATTTTGTCTTTGGAGCATCTAACAATTTTCAGAATGAAAAAGACAATCTGTAACTTCCTGCCTGCTAGTCATTTCCAATAATTTTAGAAAACTCCTCTCCCCTTTTAATTTTAAAGCTGTTTTTCTCATGGATTTTCCTGATATTACTTGAATAAGATCAGTACAAACGATACCACATTTTATCAAACTTATTTGATGATGTATTAAGAATGTATCTAAAATTTAAGAATTTCTTCTCAGGTTATAAGTCAAGTAATTTACCAAAAAAATCTTGTTTTTTGCTATATCAACACACTATGCAAAAACAAGTAGAGATATCACAACATTTATACTCATGATCAGTTGAATTGTGAAGGTTTTATATAATAGCATCCTTCCTATTAAGTCAATGAGCACCATATTTAAACATTAATGTCTTTTTTTTTTTTTTTCAACGTTTATTTATTTTTGGGACAGAGAGAGACAGAGCATGAACGGGGGAGGGGCAGAGAGAGAGGCAGACACAGAATCGGAAACAGGCTCCAGGCTCCGAGCCATCAGCCCAGAGCCTGACGCGGGGCTCGAACTCACAGACCGCGAGATCGTGACCCGGCTGAAGTCGGACGCTTAACCGACTGCGCCACCCAGGCGCCCCTAAACATTAATGTCTTTAAAAAAATACATGTGTTTCTAAACAGCTCTGAAATGGATATGCATCTCATGAACAACTAAGAGAGTTTCATGCCACGATCTAATTATCTGGCAGTATTTTTCTGTCTTCCTAATGATACATAAAATAATTGTGATCATTGTGAGTATTAAGATAATGGCCATCTTATTGATGAATTGTGATTATGGTAGATACGTAGTGTTTCTGGACAGAGAAAATAGTAGTAAATTATATTTTTTCAATAGTCCACTCATCTTTTATACTTTACAGTACATGTTTTGGAGTGCCTGCCTCACTCAGTCAGTAGAGCATGTGACTCTTGATCTCAAGGTTGTGAGTTCAAGCCCCACATTGGGTGTAGAGCTTACTTAAAAAAACAAAAAAACCAGGCAAACAAAAAACCAAACATGATTTTTTCCTCATGTGCAATGTGGTAAATTATTTTGAATGATGGGATATACATATTTTCATTACTAGGTTCAAATTTTGTGTAAATTGTTTAATAACATTAAGCTATTCAGAAGAACACTTAGAGCCTTATTTGTATATGTTCATTGTATATACTTTTTTAAAATGATAGTATAGAGGCCACAGAAGTGTTTTCATAAAATTTAACTAATAAAAACAGTTTTATGTTAAATGGTGAACCCAATAACAAATAATTGTCATAATTTCTAGTTTTTAAGTTTTTTGAGAAATGATTGTAGTTTTGTTTTTATTGTACATATTGTTATCATTTCAGGAGAGCTGTTACTGGTTGAAGCCTCAACTTTTTTCCTCTTGAGCCTGATCAATCTTTTCATATCCATTGTGACTTTTTACATTTTTCAAAGATGGTGACAGTATCTCCCATCCCCCATATTCTTCTGCTTGTGACCTTGCCACTCTTCCATCAAGAGGTGGAGTCCAATTTCCTTTCCCTTGAATCTGAGCTGACCTTAGTGACTTGCTTGTAATCAGTAAAATATGAGGGAAGTGATGCTATGTGACTTCTGAGGCTAGGTCAGAAGAAGTCTTGCATCTTTTGCTTTGATATCTTGGAATGCTTGCTTTTCAGCCGTTGCTTCTCAGGATGTGCCCTCTTAAAGCTGTATCACCATTCTATAAGAAATGCAGTCCCAAGATTAGCAGTGTCTCTACCTTCCAGTCGTCTGAGGAAGAGCCATTAGTGAAGAAGCCATTAATGAAGTCCTTAGCTGTTTGAGTTTTCCCAGCTGAGGCACAGATATCCCAGAGTCTGTAGAGATGGCCATTTCTACTGTTCACTGTCCAAAGTTCTGAACTACATAACCCATGAGCATAATAAAAAAGTTGTTATTTTATCTGCTACTTTGGGAAGGTTTGTTATACAGCAATAGATAATGAGAATAGTACTTAGTATCTGGAAGTGGGGTGCTACTGTAACAAAAAGAAAAGGACATAGTATCAGCTGGTGGGTGGACAAGAAATCATGGAACTTGAGATAAATTCATGGAGACTATGAGGGCTTGAAAGAAAGTAATGCCAATATTATTTGAAACTGGAAATAAGAATATCTTTGTTATCTTGGCAGAAAGTTTAGGAAAACTGTCCATCTATGGTAACATGGAAAATAGAAAGTGTACTTAGTGAACTGATGCATCTGGCAAAGGAGGGTATGATAAAGAATGTCCAAAGTGTTTTCAACTGTTTCTTTTAGCTATACCTTATGAAATGTGGATGGGGAGAGAGGAGTTAAAAAAGAAATTCTTGTTTTCAAGCAGAATTTGGAGGAAATGTAAAGGGCTCAGGAAAGTTTTTCCAGCCTGCAAAGGTTCTGAAAGGGCCTAAGAATGAAGATCAAATCCAGAGCAAAGTTTGGAAAATGTGGTCTCAAGGTAAAAATGAAACTAAGGTGTAACTATAAAACCTTTTTTAAGATCTCAGAAAATTTTGAGGCGGCCCTCATAGATTCTCTTAGACACAAAAAAAACCCTTTCAGGAATCTTAATGGCACAACTTCCAGTTTTTCTCTGGTAAACAAAAGGGCTTCCAAGAATCTTCAGGACCTTGTCCCACAGCAGCCTCACAGAAGGCCCAAGGTACAGAAGGACTTATTTCAGTGACATCTGTGGGCATAGCATTTGCTTGAATGAGTGGGCTTATAAAATATGTTTTTGAAACATAAGAAACCTATAAAGCTTTTTAAAAGAATTCCATCAGCCTGGGGTGCCTGGGTGACTCAGTTGAGTGTCCAGCTCTTGATTTCTGCTCAGGTCATGATCTCACAGTTTGTGAGTTTGAGCCCCACGTGGGTCTCCATGCTGACAGCACAGAGCCTGCTTGGGATTCGTTCTCTGTCTTCTCTCTCTGCCCCTCCCTTGCTCGTGCCCCTCCCACCCCATTTAAGCAAAAAACACTGATATAAATACTTAATTTGTTGCGGTCAAGTTTGTAGAAAGACTCAATAATAGTGTAATGCCTTTTGCTTTTATATTTTAAATATGTATACCCTAAATATTGATATTTTTTATTTTCTATTGTTTAGCATATTTAGTCAGAGTTTGAAAAGTTACAAAGAAAGCATTTCTGAAGGAGAGAATTGCCTTTCTGTACTAGTCTAATGTCTATTCTAGTATACTATTTTGTTGCTATGGTAAGAAAAATAGGCAAAATAATTTGTAAGGAATTTAGTATTTTTCCTTTTTAAATTTGTGATTACTAGATTATATCTGGTTTCTCCCTTCCTTTTTCCTGTCTCATATACTCAGCTGTTCCTTACAATCTTTTCCTGTGATTCTGAATTATTTATAACAATGCTTAAATTGTTATAGAACATTGGTGTGGATTTTATTTTCTAACTAAGATACATGTAGGATCTTTAACTTTGTAGTTCCTTAGTATATATTATGCATTATTTGTGATCCATGATAGAAATATCTAAAAATTATTACATGTGGTTTATCTTAGATTTCCAGCATCTAATCTATATCTTTTATTTTTAAAAAGGCAGACCATCTCAACACTTTTTAAAAAAATTGTTCCTTCTTTAATTAAAAATATATTTATTGACCTTGCCAGACACAATCCTTAGTGATGAAGATATGGAAATAAAACAGAGCCCCAGTGTTTAAAGAGCTTCTGTCTCATAGGGGACATAAGTCAAAAGATGATTGACAATAAAATGTGCTCTGGCAAAAAAAATAAACAGCATATTATGGAAACATTTGGGGGATGGGCTTAAAAACCTAGCCTGCACAGTTGACAGAAGGCTTTCAGGAGGAGCTTTGGAGGAGATTAGAACTGGCTAAGTTTCATGAGTGCAGAAAAATTGAGATCATATTCTCCTCTGTCTCCTCACTGCCTACTACAGTGCCTAGAATGTAGTGCATATTTGATGGTGATTAAAAAGCAGGGATATCTACCAGAATTTTGATAGAGCATTTTGGGATGAGTTGAGAGAATAAGTGAAAGACACAGCCTGTAGAAAAGTTTTTGTCCTTGGAAAAATCCTCTCCTGAACCAGAGGCAGACCTATTCATTCTCTCTCCCTCTCTCTCTCTCTTTCCCTTTCTCTTTCCTTCCCCACCCTCCATGATATCTACAGGCTTTGACCATTCACTGTCTATTGTTTGTAAGCAAATTGCTATGACGTCTTGGTGACTTGTCCTAGAAGTTAGACAATAAAATTTAATATTTTCAGCATCCCTGTGAAAAGGCCCTTCTGGTCTAAAAATTATGTTCATTTGTTTTTGTTAAAAGTGTTTTTATTGAAGAATAGGGGGGAAATAGAAACTTCTTTCAGTCTTGAATAAAGTAAAAATGATGTAACTGGACTCATCATAAAACCTTTAATGATATAACTGGCTAATAACATCATTAGCCTGGAATTTTTGGCCTGGGCAAAAAGAGGTTAGGCATCTTCCCCTTCTCCTAACAGTGGTCCCATTGGCAAAAGCTCACCTTCAAATGTCAGGTTATCAGGCACTCCCTTTGCCATACATTCCCAAATGGCAACCCCACTGTGGGGTCCTGGATCTTTCAGATGATTTAAGATTTACTCTCCTCAGAAGAGTAAGAGCAACGGTGTTAATACCAGGTTACTGCTAGGTACTATACATGTTTAGAGAATAAAGACAGTCAGATTTCTTTGCATTTCTCATGAAGGAGAGGTTACAGTTTTTGTGATTAAGGATCTAAGTAGGGTTTGACCAGACTCTTTTTTTTTATTTTTTAAATTCATTTTTGAGAGACAGAGAGAGACAGAGCATGAGTGGGGAAGGGGCAGAGAGAGAGACACACAGAGAATCAGAAGCAGGCTCCAGGCTCTGAGCTGTCAGCACAGAGCCCGACATGGGGCTCAAACTCACGAACTGCGATATCATGACCCTAGCCGAAGTCGGATGCTCAACCAACTGAGCCACCCAGATGCCCTAAGCACCTGACTTTTGATCTCAGCTTAGGTCATGATCTCACAGTTCCTGAGATAGACCCCCCCATCAGACTCCATGCTGACCGCACGAAACCTGCTTAGATTCTCTCTCACCCTCTCTGCCTGTCCTGTGACTCGGGTGCACATGCACATGTGCACTTACTTTCTTTCTCAAAATAAATAAATACACCTTTTTTTTTTTTCTTTTTAAATTCTGAAACACACACACAAAAAGTCCACTCAGGTATCAGGGTGGGTTGGAGGAAACAAAACTAGAGGTAGGGATGTACAGACTGTTTTTTCACTTCCTGTGTCTGTGTAACAAAATTATACCAGGAACATAATGGTGTAGAGCTTTTGTTATGCTGCTGGGTTCCTTCGTTGAGGAATTTGGATAGGGTATAGTGGGGATGGCTGGTCTCTACTCTGTGATATTTTATACCTCTGTAATAAAAGATATCACTCCATTATCTTCTGTATGGCAAATTATTATCAGAAGTTTGTTGTAATTCCTTTTTTTTCTAGATGCCATCTATATCTATATCTATCTATCTATCTATCTATCTATCTATATATTTATTATGGGATTTGAATATAATACATCTATGTATGATACTTATCCTACTTGATGCTTTTTGAGCAAGTCGAATCTGTGTTTTGTTACATTTTACTAATTATGAAAAGTTGTCAGCTATTCAAATATCTTCAAATATTTTTTTCTGTAATCTTTTTTACCTCTTTTCCTTACAGGTGTGTTACACTTTTATATTGTCACATAGTACTTGAATGATCTGTTCTCTTTTTTATTCATACTTGTGTTTTTTATTTTTTTTAATTGTGTTTTTTTGGGTTTTTTTTAGTTTACTCTTTGTGTTTCACGGTGAGTGATTTTTATTTCCTTATTTTCAGGTTGACTGATGATTTCCTCACTGTGTTGAGCTTACTGATGAGTTTGTCAAAGGCAGCCTTTATCTCTGTTACCGTGTTTTTATTTCCATCTTTTGATTTGATTTGATTTGATTTTCTTTTATAGTTTCCATCTCTACTGAAATTTTCCATTTGTTCTGGCTTTTGGTCAACCTTTTTACACTGGAATATATTAACATATTAATCACAGATACTTTAAATTTCTTCCCTGATAATGCCACTAACTTTCTCATATCAATTTATTTCTTTGTTGGTTGACTATGTGCTTGTTTTTTGTTTTTTTTTTCCTTCTTTTTTCATATGGCTTGTACTTTTTGACTGAAAGCTAAATATCTTGTCTAGGACAGTGGAGACTGAGATAAATTTTATTCTGCTTAAAAATTGACATGCTCTTTTTTTCCTAGTCCTTTCATGTATGGGGAGAGCAGTTAAGTTAATATAGTCAGGGGTTTTGCTGGGGTCGCGTTTTGTTGTTGCTTTGGTATCAGTGCACTGTGGGCTTCAGATTTCTCTAGCATTATTTTGTGTTCAGAATAGAGGCTGGTTTGCTCAAGGGTTTAACCCAATATCTGGTCTATCTTCACCCCAAAATCTTTAATTTGTTTCTGAGTCTTACACAGGGTCTCTTGTTACTATCTGGAACCTCCCCTAGAAGTAGACTTTTTGTTACTTGATAATTACTGGCCTGGCAGTATAGGACATGGGGTGACGTGCTTTGTTCTGAGTCAGCCTCAGTGTTACTGGAAGGTTGTTTCCCTGAGTGTCTTGGGTGTCACATTGTGAGCAATCCTGTCTTATCCCAGTGGTGGAGGACCACTAGTAGTAAATTCCAGATGTTTTTTTCTTCTTTTCCCTCCAGGGATGGAGGGCTTTTTTTCTGTTCTTTTCCTTTAGCTTGACTCTTCACCTGTGCCCTGAGGGCTACAGGGGTTTTTGACCTTTCATCCTTAGTTTAAGGTTTTTTGTTTTTTGAGGGGAGAGGGACTAAGTGGGACTTTGTGCTTTTTTCACAGTAGCTGCTTTTCCGGTCCTCCAGGCCTTCTATTTGAGGGAGGTCTCTCCAATCTCTTCTTCCCCCCCAACTTTTTTTGCCCTCTGAGGAATGTGAGAAGACTTACTGAGTAGATAGATGAGCATTCATTCCCCCGATGTTTCTGGCTCCCAGAGATTCTCTATTCTCATGCTGGTTCACACTCAGCCTTTAGCAGTTTGTTAGAAATTTTAGCTGAGTCCTTATCAGCCTGTATTCCATCTGTCATCTGCTTCAGGTAGCCAAGTGCTCACGTCCTGTTTCTTCTTGGAGGTGTCTGTCTTACTTAGATGAGCTCTCTTAGGGGCTCAAGAAAATTTGTAGATTAACTGCCTTTTTTGTTTGTGTGTGATGAGGTTGGAAACAATACTGTTTCCAGCTTTCTACATCTTATGTGGAAAGCATATGAGTAGGTCCCTCAATACATAATCACTATTAAACTGCATCACTTACAGTACTTACTGGATTACACATATGACCTGAAAGATCCACAGTTAATTACCACTTTGATTTTCCTTCTGATACATTCCTTTTAAATCTCTGGCAAGAGCCTGATAATTCCTCTTTGTAACACTTCCCTCCTCATTCCAAACATATCTCTAAGTCCTCTTCTGAGAGACACAGTTTGAAATACATTGGTGGGGAAAGGAAAATCCCATTTTTAAGAAGTAGAGAAATCCGGGCCCTAATATAAGCTCTTCTTTTATTGATTCATCTGACATCAATCACTTATCCAGATGAACCTCTTTTTTTAACTTTTAGAAAGGGATGTTAAAATGTTCACTACTCTTACAGGATTGTTTTACGACTGAAATGACTATGGTGTGTAAATGATCTCTGAGAAATGTAAAAGTCTATGCAAATTGTGATTTTTATTATTGCCTTTTCCTATATAATTTCTACTCATGAGTGCGTTTATTTTTACCAAGATTAAGTGGACCAGCTATAATCTATCTGACTTCCTGTTTTTGATTTATTTAAAGAACTTTTTATTATTGGTTAAAGACATGATAAGAGCTTGAATTGTTTTTTTGTTTTAACTAACTTCTAATTTGAACCTCTCTTGCTCTATTACATAGACTTCCCTGTTTTTCTTTGTGGTCAGAATTTTCTTATCTCAAATTATAACTTTTTACCGTTAAAGATCTTTTTCAACTGTTAGTTGTCCACGTAAAAGTTCATTTGCTACCATTTGATTTTTTTGAAGCTCTGAATTTTTGATATGTGATCTTATTTCTTTTTCATTTCTAATAAGTTTGTTGTAAAGTTTCTAGGCATCTTGTCATTAGTTGTTTTTTAAAAACTTCTTTGAAAAGACTATCTCATTTATTCATAATTTTTTGGGAAAACTTGGTGACTCCATGGCTATTTTAGGAGAAGATTGAGCTTGGTTAACAAGTATTTACTAAGTACTCATCTACTTGCACTTCAGATGTCAGTAATCGTCCTTCATAGGGACTTAACAACCAACATGTTCTGCACCAATATGGTGGCAAACACAGAGAATCACTGGACTCGGCCTCTCCCTCTACCACTGCTTTCTTCTTCATAGAAAATGTTGTTCCAGGTTTCCTTCCTTTCCTTCCATTACCTTGAACCCTTTTTGCAACTCACTTTTCAGTTTATTCTATTTCAAGCAGTATTTTTCCCTTCATGTGTACACACATCTTATTTAAATTTTCTTCTTTTCTAAATATGGTTTAGTTATTATACTAAAATATTTCTCTTTTGCTCATACTCTTACGAAGAACCTCAAACAACCTTAATCACAAATGAGAAGGATCAAAATGCAATTACTACTTTACTTGTATTAAGAATGAAATATTCATACATTTAATGGAAATGAGACAAAATATAGTAATAGCCTGGGGCAGGGGGCCCCAAGAACCCCCAGAAATACAGTGAATTACTAGAAAGATTCACAGAACTCAGCATATAGCCACACTTGCTGATATAATTATTATAGCAAAACTTATAAAGAAAAAAAAAAGGCAAGGGAAGGATGGAAGAAAAAACAAAAGGCTCACAGGAGGAAGTCTGGAGGATTTCAAATTTAAGCTTCCAAGAGCCCTTTCTTAGTAGGGTCACACAAGTTGCACTGAATTACTCCAGCAACTAGTTGTGGTCACAAATGTGAAACATCTACCAGGAAGCTCATTTGAGCTCAGTGTCAAAGGTTTTTATTGGGGGTGGGGGGGGCTAGTCATGTAGACACCCTCTGCCTAGTATATACCAAAATTCAAACTCCTAGAAGGAAAGCAGATGTTTAGTATAAACCATATTGTTTGTGCAAGCAGTTTAGACATAGTGAGCCACCATTTTGTGAATGGTGTGAACCCTCCTGAAATCAAAATTCCCAGCAACCAGCCAAAGGCTGTCCTTACACCCAGGCCTTTCTAAGGATGTCAACCTAAAGCCTGCAATGTTAACTTTTCTCTCTCTCTCTCTCTCTTTTTTTTTTTTTTTTTTTTTTTTGTATACTGCAGTTAGACTTTGAAAGTCCGTCCAGAAAGCATCCAAAAGTTGTATTCAGAATCAGTACAGAACTCTGGTATGTTTCCTCATGTTCTGCTAATTGAATAAACACTAGCATTTATTATAAGCTATAAGAATCTTAGGAAATAATTTTCTATTACTTTTCACCTCAAATAGTATTTCTATTATTGTAAATTTAAAAGGCTTTTTATTGAAAGCCTGGAAATTTTATAACATGTTTTCTTACATAAAAGAAATTCTAATTTTCAAACAACTGATTTGCAAATGAAATTTTATAATAAAACATAGTTTTAGGATTTTCTTAATTGTAGTTTACACAGACGGAAAAAATTTGAGTAGATTGTATTCACTGGGGAAGGCTTTAAGAAGGAAATTGAAATTGAACTGAAGCAGGGTGGGGGGAAAGGACAAAGAATATGCCAGGGAAACCCAATAGCATGACTAAGGGAAGATTGAGGATGAGTGTCTTGAAGAGGAGAGGTACTCGTGTATTACTATTCAGAAGCAAACAGAAACTCACAATTATTTTTTGCATCCATGCTCCTGAGGCACAGGATATATGTATTTTATGTTTTTGTTCATTCTAAAACTATAGGATGATCTACTTTTCTTATTTTTTTAATGAAGCATATTATATATTTCTTTTGTTATGTTTCATAATCTTAAACTATTTAACTCACAGGGTTGTTTTGAAGATGCAGTAAGATGTGTGAAAAAGATATGTGAAAGTATTTATGGCCATCATTTAAAAAAATTTTAACTGTCTCATCCTAATGAGTTAAATTAGGCATATACTTCACATATAATTTTATTATGTATGGAATTTCTGGGCACAGCACTTTTATGTGTCTCCCTCAGCTTGCTCTTACTTGTTCTCCTGCTACCTGACTGAATATTCATGCTGTTACAGAACCTAGTCTGGATCACCCAGCGGAAGAACCAAGCAGCACTCAGAGATCTTGGGAGGCGGCAAGTTTATTTCACACCAGCAGGCTCAGAGGAGATCACTCTCCAGAGGTCTGAGCCCTGAGTGTGTAAGCAGAGGGAACAATTTATAGTCTGTTACTTCTGCATTCCTCATTAGTAGTAATTTGGCGTGGGCAAGTGGGGTAGGAAGAAGAACCCGGAAGGGGAGTCTGGTCAGAGATTGGAATTTCCCTATCAGTCCTGTTGGCCATCTAATAACAGATTTTTTCCCTATCAATGCCAGAAGGTCTTCTTGCTGCTAAACATTACAGTTCTTTAATTCTATAGTATAGCATAGATGTCTAGTATTTATATATGTGTTGGTTTTGGTTTTCATGCTTCTTCATATCATATAGTTTCCTTATTTGGCCTTTGTTTCCTGTGTTTTCCTCTGGCACACCACTCAACTATTTGGAGAGCAACTTTTATAAGACCCAATCTTCGGTACTTTAGTTTCCTTGCAATATTTTTTATGGTTAAAGTAGAATTTAAAAGTGTTGTCAATTCCAGGATAGCAAAGCTATATAACAAAAGTCCTTTCTTTGTGCTAATAAGAGAAGTAAAGTATTTCATGAGTGCCTAGTGCCTAGCCTAAAGCTGTCTCACACATTGTTATTATGTATGACTATTTGACTCATTATGAAAAATTGAGTATATTATCTAATTCTTTCAAATGTAAGATATATTGCAAGAATTATTAGAAATTCAGCTAAATAATCATTGCCTCATAATACAATAAAACTCTTGGTAAATATCTAGATAAATCATTAAAAATTTTAGGCCAAATATTTGAATATGTCACTGATCACTCCAAAAAAACCCACGTGGTTGTTAACAATAGCTCAATAATTGGCTGATTTATTCTCTTCTCTCCAGATTTCTGATGTATGTAGAAATATCCTTAAAGTTCATTAAATAATACCTATTAATGAACAGGGGAGAGGCAGACAGAGAGGTGGACACAGAATCTGAAGCAGGCTTCAGGCTCTGAGCTGTCAGCACAGAGCCAGGTGCAAGGCTCGAACTCACGGACTGCAAGATCATGACCTGAGCTGAAGTCTGATGCTTAACCGACTGAGCCACCCAGGTGCTGCCTCCCTGCCCCATTTATTCTGTTTAAAAGCCAAGAAGCTGTGACTTGGTAATAGTTTTTATAATTCTGTTCTCCTTAATCTAATAAATTCTAAAACTCATTGGGCAATGATAGGAAACCATATTTCAGATGGAAAATGTGTCAAGTGTCTACTTTTTAGGATGAAGTAGAAACATACATGAGGATAGCACCTATTTATGTGTTTAACTAATTTTCAGAATAGTTCCTTTGTTATTTATATTTTGAAATGTTATCTACATGTTAAAACAGGATAGTAATACATCTGATCATGTGTTTACTATCAGATTTCAATAATCATTACAAAATTATCTTTACATTTATGTCACTTGCATATATTCTATAAATGAGAAATATGTGTTAGAGAATTATACTGTGTAAAAGAAGTCTAATACAAAACTTGAGTACATATACATTAGGTTTAATATAAATTATTTTCAGAAGAATGCTTGCTCTTTGTGAATTTACAAGAATACTTATTGAACCAAATATTATTAAATGATTATTAAATATTGAACCAAATATTATTAAATGATTAAAATGGAATTTATGGTACATCTTTTGTACCATAAATTGTTTAAAGTATAATTTCATTAAAATAAAGAGAACTTAACTTTGTTAATTAGCTTATTTTATTTTTAATATTTTTTAAAGTTTGTAAAGAGAAAGAAGTAGCAACTCATCATAGAGCTAACCCCTAAACTAAGGCAAATACTTTTGTCTTGTGAAGATGGCTTTTCTTAGACAAAACAACCAGAGCTTTAACTTAATACTTAAACAAACTGTGCTTATATTTCAAGGGAAAAGCTATTTACTTTGAGATTCAGTTTAAGAGCTCTTCACAAAACTGGGAAAAAGCAAAGCCTTAGCTGAGATAGAACTTGATTGCTACTGATAAGGACATTTCTGTTTCTGATCTAGTGATCTTTACATCTAAATTTCTGAAAAAAAAAATTAGTTAGAATTTATAGCTAGAATGAAGTTAAATTAATCAAGGTATTTGTTTTTGAAGCAATTATATAAGCTCATGTTTTAGATTGCTTTTCAGTACATATTCTTGCGTGAAAGGAGCCAATCAAATGGGAAATATTGAGGAGACAAGGCACAGAAAGAGATTGTGTTATAAGAATAAGACTATTCTTTTTATAGTTTTCTATAAAACATAAAATACACTTTATTTCCTTGTACTCATATACTTAAAAATCATTGTACTATGCTCAATTTTAGGCAACCAGTAGCTATAAGTAATAGATTTCCCAAGCAGAAACATTTTCCTCTCTGTCTTCTATGGGCCAAGTCATTTTTCTGTCTACTATCTTTTAAAAGGCCAAAATTGAATTTTTCAACTTAGTAGTTACTCTTACTCTCAGTGGATTCTTTCTTCTTGGTTCTGAAGGTTCCTATTAACATGGTACAGACTCCACAAAATTGTAAGGTATAAAGTAACTGATGTTTGGGGCTGAAGGTGACTTTTCAGATTATTTAGTCAAACACACAGTTATTTTACATTTAACCCAGGTGTCACTTGAAGCCTTCTACCAATCCTGTGGCCTCTGTAGTATTGCTGCACATATGCCCTCAGGGATTATATGCTCGTAGTTACTTCCAGCTTCAAATTTGGACTCAGGGGACTTTTCATCTTACTTGCACTTTATCTACTAATCATTTTCTCTGTGTTTGTTATAGACCTTGGCAATAAATGGTGTGATTGAATTGTAATCAGTTGGTACTAGGTACTAATACTAGTACATTAGGTACTAGATCATTCATGTACCTATGAGAACCAAAGTAGTGGACTGTGTATTTGACCTATAAAATTTGTGTTTTTATTTAATTTTCACCTGGATATCTTGGTGTTCTAGGTAGAAAAGCAGAATATTTTGTATTTGGTTTATATGTTGTCCTTCATTTTTAGATCTGAGATATTAAGTGATAATTAAATTGAAGATTACCTTTAATCATTTACGCCTTAAAAATAGGGTACTGGGGGGGCGCCTGGGTGGCGCAGTCGGTTAAGCGTCCGACTTCAGCCAGGTCACGATCTCGCGGTCCGTGAGTTCGAGCCCCGCGTCAGGCTCTGGGCTGATGGCTCGGAGCCTGGAGCCTGTTTCCGATTCTGTGTCTCCCTCTCTCTCTGCCCCTCCCCCATTCATGCTCTGTCTCTCTCTGTCCCAAAAAATAAATAAACGTTGAAAAAAAAAAATTAAAAAAAAAATAGGGTACTGGGATAAAAAATAGACCCAGAAGCTGATAGACCCAGAAGCTGAGCACTGTAAAATTACCATTGGATATTAATATATGGTGTCATCGTATGTCCTTGCCTTCTGTTCACAAAACATTTTTTATCCTCACACATGAAGTCTTTTTTTAAGGAGAATCCCAGTTAAAATATTTTGCATCATAAATGCCTTGACATGGAACACACTTGTACTTGATATAATATGCTTGCCTGAAAATGTACTTAAGATATCTGGGTTGTTATCGTAGCTGTCATCATCTCTGATAAGGTATCAGTCTTTCTCATCCAGAACCAATTTATCAGGGTTACATAGTATTTCTAATACAAATCAGAAATTTGTGGCTTTTGTATTTTTAATACAAATCAGAAAAACAATAAAGTGTGGGGATATGAAAATCCCAGATTGGGACACTAGACACCGTGATGCCGTTTCCCCAACCAAAAATTAAAATTTGCAGTCTGAAATTAGAACTAATGTAGAAAACTAGTGTGTGTCTTGATTTTGCATTAGATATCTTTTGGTCAAATTGTCAACTTATTTATCCTTCCCTACACGCCTGGCTCAGTAGGTGCTCAGTAAATATTCATGAGCTTGAGTTGAATTTGGAGTTAACATGGCTGATGGTGTTTTACTGCCCACCTGAGCAAAGCCAAGAGTATGACCTAATATACTTTTCCACTGTTCAGGATATATCACTCTGAATCTGTTTCTTCTCCTACCAGCACAGCTTCTTTTTCTTCTAATTGCTGTACAGTTAGATTTTTCTGAAAAAAAAATTCAACAGTAGTAAACCATTTCTTTAGTTCTGCTTTAGTATCTTGATTTATAGAGACTATACCTTGATGGAAATACAGGCATTTCTATTCTGTGAAAAGCCACTTAGCCCAACCTCATACCACTCCTTCCCTAAAATTCAAATTTTCAAAATGGAAACCAGGAAGCAGTAATTTTTGTTTGTTTTACAGAAAATTTCTTCAAGGCCTTTGAAATAGTAAGCTTTCTTAAATACATTAAATGTTATTTCTAGAACATTAACTCCTTAACTGGGCTGGAGGGTAGATAAACTGAAAACTAAATTGTTGAATTACTATCACATTAAGATCAGAAATTAAAATAAAGCATCTCTTAAATTAAAAAAGCATACCTACTGGCAAGTTCTTATGAATACATGGTGCAAAATATGTAATTATAATTATATATTTATATATAATTTAAAATATATATAAAATATATATATATAATTATAATTAATGTGAAAAATTGTTGCTGGCAGTTAAATGACAGGAACTGGCAAAACTATTCACCAGGTAGTATCTAGGGGCTCTTTGACAGCTTCCTTTCCTTATTGTGAAAGCCTTTATCCAATTACTTAATATTGTGCATGTGTGTGTTTGTGTGCTCACACGTGCATGTGTGCGTCAGTGCGTGTGCATGCCTGCGCAGAAGGGCCAGGTGCTATTTTTGCTGTTAGTTACTTGAAACTGTAGGGTTGAATGCATATATTTTGTAACCAGAATATGTCCACTCCTATCTGTACAGTAGATGAGGACAGAAACAGCTAAGGTTAAAATGAAAAACATAGTGAAGTTACTCCTCTTTAAATCATCCATAATGAGGTCTGTACATATTAATGTAATGTGATCTCTTTTTCCTTTGTCAGTCCTCTTCTTGCACCTTAATACTCAGAACTGCTTCCATGCTAATTTTTCTCTTTTGCCCTCAGCATTGATTTTGTTATCCTCAATAGGATGACTCTCCAGTCCCTCTCAAGCTTTAATCTTCTCTCTCCATTTGGTCTCTTGGACATTTACACTTGTATATCAGTCTGCCACTTTCAATTCAGGGTTTTAAAAGCAAAATCACCCCACCCCTAGCCAAACCTAAACAAAGAAAATGTGAAAAAACAGTAAGAAACTTGTTTGTCCCTTCTAGATTTCACAATTCTTTTTCTGATGTAATCTTTCTTCTATCCTCCCAGGATTTGAAATGAATGTTTGACTCCTCCCCCTCTCTGCCAACATCCTCCAAATGATTTTTGCCTCTTGCTACCTTCCCTGATACCAGACTAATAGTTCCAAAATTATTGCTTTAATCATGTAATTCCTGTGCTCAAAAATGTTTAATGATTTCTTAGTACTTTCAGGAAGAAATCCACATTTCTTTACCTGGCATCAAGTTTCATGATTATCTGCTTCTATTAGTTCCATTAGTTTCTATTCCCATCTGCTTCAGTCATGTTTGCTAGAATGTTTTCCTGTGTATATACATTAAAGTTATGCTTAAACCCAGTACTTTATTTATTTATTTATTTTTTAATTTTTTTTTTCAACGTTTATTTATTTTTTTGGGGACAGAGAGAGACAGAGCATGAATGGGGAGGGGCAGAGAGAGAGGGAGACACAGAATCGGAAACAGGCTCCAGGCTCTGAGCCATCAGCCCAGAGCCTGACACGGGGCTCGAACTCACGGACCGCAAGATCGTGACCTGGCTGAAGTCGGACGCTTAACCGACTGCGCCACCAGGCGCCCCAAACCCAGTACTTTAAAACATCCAGCCCTTTCTCAGTCATATGGCTTTGGAAATGTTTCCCTGATGTTTTCTAACGGTCAAATCTGTTAAACTTAATCCATCTTTTGAGCTATCCTAGATACCATTTTCTTCATAAAGCCTTTCTTGATTCCTTCAAAGGATATACTTCTGTATAGGACTTACCTTTTATTTATGCATATATGGCAATGGCTAAGATCAAAAATAAATTTTAATTATTGGCATAATTTCTTACCACTATATAGTTATAAGTTTCTAGTACCCAGCACAATGCCTAGTGCATTTCGTATAAACATTTAATATATATGGAATGATTAATTATTTTGGTGCACTTCATTTGAGTGGAAGACAGTATAGTATAATCACCAAAAGCAGCCAGTGTCTTTGGAGTCAGAGAGATGAATAGATAGTTTGTATCCAGGTTCTACCTTTTCTATGCCATGTCAGCATGTAACATAAGCACTATGTTAACGAAACTTTCTGAGGCTCATTTCCTGATTTTTAAAATAAGTGAATTTTTATTAAAGTATAGCACACACACACAATGTAAACATGTATAAATATTTTTAATTCATTCATCCTGTTACTTTGCTCTAATTGCTTTTTTTAAAAAAAGATTATATATTTTGGGATAGAGAGCAAATTTATTTCACTGAAGTTGATTGGCCCATTTTCTATTGAGATACATCTCAATTTTCTACTGAGAGTACGATCGGAGAGGAAGGCAGTATCAGAGAAAGTAGTCATAGCTTTGGAGTCTGTCCATTGCCAAGAGGTGATGGCAAGAAATTCATCCCAGGTCACAGTGTTATTCCTTGACTGCCTCTTTGTATTTTCTTCCTCCTCACCAGACTGAGTGGAGCATGCATGGGAAAAGTATAAGTTGGTTTTTTTCTAAGGTATTATGATAATAAGTAATTAGAAATTAATTTTTGCCTGAAACGTTCTAGACTCTATTCCTAGAGTGTTCCCAGATATCACTACCTTTAATGACCAGAGTTCTTTTTATTTTTTGTTTTGTTTTTTAACAGCAATTCATCAACAGCTCACATAGGTGATTATTTAAATAGGTTCCATTTTCATTATTCAGTACCTTTTTTGGCATATTACAATTTCTTCTCAATTTTTAAAAACTGAAGTGATGTCTAAAACCAGTTGCAGTGACAGGAAGGTTATCACCATTTTAATTTTGTGCTACAACAGTTCTGGATGACTCAAGAACGTATTCAAGCATTCTTGGTAACTAGTTTGACAGAATGGATGGCTGTTCTTGAACATGTATAAAATGAAGATTTTTTTTTCCAGAAGAAGTTGCATTTTATGTGTTTCCACTTAGGTTCCTTGGATATATTTTCAACCATTCAGAAGTTAATTTATAAATATATTTCCCCAGTTATGAATCAGTGGGTTTTTGAATAGTTTAATAAAGGCAGTTTTTATTTGTAATCAAATTTTCATTTGCGTTAGAAGGAATTCCAGTGATGTTTTTGAGTGAGCTGTGGTGTATCACACATTCTTTTAATCCTGTGAAATAAGGTATCCTTTTGGTTGAATTTGGGTTTGTATTAAATACTTAGGGTTAAAGCATTGTTCTTAACTTTGTTCATAAGTAATAAATTCCAGGTTTTAGGGTGAATGGAGGTATTTATATAAAGTTATTTATTTAGGGGCGCCTAGGTGGCTTAGTCGGTTAAGCGTCCGACTTCAGCTCAGGTCATGATCTCACTGTTCAAGGGTTTGAGCCCCGCGTCAGGCTCTTTGTTGACAGCTCAGAACCTGGAGCCTGCTTCAGATTCTGTGTCCCTTTCCCTGCTCCTCCCCCGGTCACACTCTGTCACTCTCTCTCAAAAATAAATAAACATTAAAATTTTTTTTAATTTTTATTTAAATTTATTTATTTAAATTATTTATTCATTTATTTAAAGTTGTATGTTTATATTTATATATATTTACATATAAATTATATTTATGTAAGTAAAGGGATATTAGCTTGCAAAAAAGACCACACAGAAAAACATCATTTTTTAAAATAGAGGTATAATTGACATGTAACATTATATTAGTTTTAGTTATGCAGTGTAATGATTTGTACATAGTTACAATTTTTTTTTCCTTGTGATGAAAACTTTTAAGATCTACACTCTTAGCAACTTTCAAATAAGAAAACATCATTCTTGGGGTGTCTGCTGGTTGGCTCAGGGGCTTAAGTGTCTGACTCTGGGTCTCAGCTCAGGTCATGATCTCACACACAGTTCATGAGTTTGAGCCCTGCATCCGGCTTTCTGCTGTCAGCTCGGAGCCCACTTTGGATCCTTTGCCCACCTCTCTCTGCTCCTCCCCCCACCTCAAAAAGAAACAAACATTAAAAAAAATTAAGACAGTATCATTCTTTTTTTGTTGTTTTATTATAACAAAGATATCATTGGCAGGTTGGAAAGAGCTTCTACCTTTGACAGTTGTAAGTAATATATTTAACTTTGAAAGGAGGTATGCTTTCTAATGTTATATTGTGGAAGAGTAATATAAAGTGATAGTATATTAAGAAAATACATTTAAGGATAAAATAAAATACTTTTAATATTTCATATAACCATTTAGGCTCTTGAATTTTAGTCTGTGTACTTAAAAAAAAAGTTAACAGAGAAAGGTAATGTGAGTAAATGAATAGGGTATCAAATTAGTATTTTCCTGATCTACAAAATAGTGAGCACTGTCTGAATAGCTACCAAAGAACAGAAATCTAAAAAACAGTAATGAGACCTATAGTACATAGATGCTTACAAAAAAAGAATGGTCATAGACACAGATTTTTCTCTTTTTTTTTTGTTTCTTATTTTTGCTATTAGTGTGTTTTATGATTTACCTTTACTTGTGTAAATTACTTTTGTACATTTGCAATTTACTTTTGTCACTTTTTGTAATCTTTCTCATTCTTAAATACTCTACTTTTCTCTTTATCTAGTTTCTTCTCTTTTCCTTTTTTGTACAGGTTCCCTTTCATGTTCTTTTACGTTGTTTTCTGCACCTTTTTAAAAAGTTGGTTTATTTGTTTATTTTTACTAATCTCTGCACGCAATGTGGGGATCAAACTCATGATTCTGAGATCAAGAGTCCCACACTGTTCTGAGTCAGCCAGGTGCCCCACTTTTCACACCTTTTAGTACTTTTATCTTTGGCCCCTTCCTTTGTTCTTACTAAATTTGCGCACATTAAAAAAAACAAACTAGAAACAATGTAAATTCAATCATATGACATGTCTTTAAAGTAAAATTTATTTTCTAAGTAACATACTAGGTCATTGTGGTTTTCATAATGCCACCCTGATCCTTTCCAAGCACTGAAATTCTTCAGGATGTTGGAGTGGCAAGGAAGAACAATACCAAGAGTACTTCACAGGGTGGCGTCAGTGTGGGTGGGGCTCTGTGGCTCTGTATTTCAGGCAGCATCTGATTGTTATTTGGAAGTAGTCACTGATGTGGTATCCTTAACCTGTTATCTGGGCTATACATATGTAATTGCTGAATAAAGGAAAATTTGATTTATTTTTTTTTTTTAATTTTTTTTTTCAACATTTATTTATTTTTGGGACAGAGAGAGACAGAGCATGAACGGGGGAGGGGCAGAGAGAGAGGGAGACACAGAATCGGAAACAGGCTCCAGGCTCTGAGCAGTCAGCCCAGAGCCCGACGCGGGGCTCGAACTCACGGACCGCGAGATCGTGACCTGGCTGATGTCGGACGCTTAACCGACTGCGCCACCCAGGCGCCCCAGGAAAATTTAATTTAAATGAGTAGTTATAAAATTACGACATGCTCTTATTATATTTTTGAAAAGTTTATAAATGTACTCTTTGCCTGTCTTCCTGGGTTTAAATCCCATTTGAATCATTTACAAGCTGTCTCATTTTGGACATGTTTCTTAATTCCTTTAAAGCTTTTTCTCTATTAAATGGGGCTAATAATGATATGTATCTAATAGAGGTGTTAGGATTAAACATGGTAATTGATATGATGATGACTATGCGTATTGTGATGAGCATGAGGTAATGTATGGAATTGTTGAATCATTATATTATACATCTGAAACTAAAATAACACTGTATGTTAATTATACTTCAGTAAATATTTTTAAAATATGATAATTCATATGACGTTTTTAGCACAATCTGATGTGTAGTAAGCATTTAATAACGTTAGTTGCTGCCTCTGCTGTTGGGGCTCCTGGGTGGCTCAGTCTGTTAAGCATCTGACTCTTAATTTCAGCTCAGGTCATTATGTCACATTTCATGAGTTCAGGCCCCTCATAGGGCTCGGCACTTGTGGTGTGGAGCCTGCTTGGGATTCTCTCTCTCTCTACCCCTCCACTGCCCTTTCAAAAATAAATAAATAAAACTAAAGAAAGAAAGAGAGAAAGAAGAGAGTCTCTTTAGGCCAGTGAGTCAGTGACAGTGTTAAACAATACAAGAAAAGAACTCGGATTAATTTAGCATGACAATATAACACTGGGAAACTGAACACCCTATTGATGAATGCAGCTCCAAATGAAGAATGATGTTTTGCCTTGCTCAGTAGAGGTAGGTGTTTCTCCTACACAAATGCCAAGAGTCAGAGATAGATGAAAGATAAGAAAACTTCCAGACTGAATTAAAAGTAGAAAAAATTTCATACATTTCACAGTGGACTCATAGAAGCGGAAAAGTTTGAGGGGAAGAGTTCTTAAAGTCAGTGTCCGTCTAGACTTCTAGACGAGGGTGAAACCCACCATGCATGGCTCAAAAGGGAGTCATATAAGGCCAGGTTAGGACGTTGCCTTTTTGCCTTAAAGTTTTCCTTTTTTCAGTCTAGTGTGTAAGGTTTTGTGATTGGTTGCTAGATCACAGCTTGGAGATTTGGCAAGTAATTCTAAAGAATCGTTTTGGTTCCTCTCAGTTAATCTCGAGAAGAATTTTTTTTAAAACCTTTTTCAGGTGTTCATTAGAAACACACAAATCCAGGTGGACTCAGCTACTTAGATTTAATGTAATTTCATTTAGAACTTTGGTTAGTATCCTGAATTAATTACCCATGGCACATCAAGTTTGTCATCAAAAGCCATACTAAAGGGTAGTAAAGAAGAAGTTCGGGATCCCTTTCCAAAGTACAGCTGTCTAGTCAATAAAATGATTGTATTCAGGAAAGTGTTTGAGAGAGGTTTATAGGTTAAGCTTCCCTGGACTGATTTTTAAGAAAACAAAGGAATCTCACATTAAAAAAACAGAGAAACAAGAAAAACCCACATTAATTAAGTTCCAAGAGGGCAAGCAAACTTATTAATTAAATGTTGAGTCACATCAAACCTGACATGTTAATCTTAAGTCACATTTCTGATATGCCACCTGTAATTGCAATACATGTATTTTTATGTTTACATATAAGCCTGTATAATCAATGTGCAGAACGTATTTATATGTATTTTTTAAAACTTTTTAATGTTTATTTATTTTTGAGACAGAGAGAGAGCATGAATGGGGGAGGGTCAGAGAGAGAGGGAGACACAGAATCTGAAGCAGGCTCCAGGCTCTGAGCTGTCAGCACAGAGCCTGATGCGGGGCTCGAACTCACAGACCGTGAGATCATGACCTGAGCCGAAGTTGGAAGCTCAGCTGACTGAGCCACCCAGGCGCCCCTGTATTTTTATATTAAATGTATCATAGCTTTGTATTGTAAGGGAGCTTAATGGTATTTCTTAAATTTTGTGGCTTTTTAATTTATATCACATTGTACTTTTATATTTACTTTGAAGTTGACAATGGATAGGAACATGTTTTTTAATTATAGCTTTTTGTGTGAAAACATAACCCACTTTATGATAATTTACTTTCCAGTTCTAAGTTAGGTAGGATTCATGGTCAGTGTCTGAACTTGAGAGATCTATTGCCTCCACCTGCCCCAAGAAGATAGAAGTTCATTTTTCACTCATAAAAATGTCTGGGGTAATTTAGGGCCCCACAAATGCAGAGAACCAGCCTTCTCCTTTCTTCTTGCTGTGCCAAGTGTCAACACAGTCTTTATCTAATGGCCCAGTTTTACTTGTATTCCAGTCAGCTAGAAAGAAGAAAGAAGGGATAGGAATGGGCATACCATTTTCATTGAAAGGAATGACCTGGAAGTTGTATATACCGCCAATGTTCAGATTTCTTTGGCCAGAACTTAGTCATATGCAATATCTAGCTACAGGAGAAGCTAGCAAATGTAGTCTTTAGCTATATGAACGTGTGTTCAATTGAAAATTTCTATAATTTTATAAGAGGGGAAGGAATTTGGGGAGAAAACTAGACATGACTATTAGAAGTATATTGAAGCCTAAAACAACTGCTTTTAACTATATGGAGAGGTCTGATAAAATTCCTCATTTCTGTGTATTGGGAAGTAGACATAGAAATGGGAAATGTCTTGCCAAGGTCAGACAGAATTCTGGTTTGTGGTAAAGCCCACCTAAATCCCAGTCAAGAACTTCTTCTAGTTGCTTAAAAGCACTGACTCTGAAGCCTAGGTTCCATTCCTAGTCTCTCTTTATCTGTGTGATCTTGTTAATTAATCTCTGTGTGCTTTATTGTCTACACTGATAAAATAGGGATATAAAAAATACTGATTTTGAGCATTTGATGAGTTAATATTTATAAGATACATAAAATAGTGCCTTACATATCCTAAGTGCTATGTGTGAGTTACATGCTATACCTGTTGATATTTTAGCAGATTAACCTTAAATATTTCACTTGAATATAAAAGTAGTCCAGAAAAAATGCATGAGAATTTTTAAGTTTTTGAGAGTAGTGGAGAATCAAAATTATTCTTTTAGAATCTCTTTTTTAAATTTTTTACATTTTTTTAACTTTATTTTTAAGAGACAAACAGAGCACAAGTGGGGGAGGGGCAGAGAGAGAATGAGACACAGAATAGGAAGCAGGCTCCAGGCTCTGAGCTGTCTGCACAGAGCCCGGCACGGGGCTCAAACCCACAAACTGTGAGATTGTGACCTAAGCCAAAGTCAGATGCTTAACCGACCAAGCCACCCAGGCGTCCCTTTTTAATTTTTTTAAATGTTTATTTATTTTTAAGAGACAGAAACAGAGTGTGAGTGGGGGAGGGTCAGAGAGAGAGGGAGACACAGAATCTGAAGCAGGCTGCAGGCTCTGAGCTTTCAGTGCAGAGCCCGATGTGGGGCTTGAACTCACAAACTGAGAATTCATGACCTGAGCCGAAGTCAGAGACTCAACCACCTGAGCCACCCAGGTGCCCCTCATAATTATCCTTTAATAACAAATGGCTGAGAAAGAAAGAGAGAAGGAAGACAAGAAAGAAGGGAGGAAGGGAAGAATGAAGGGAAGGAAGGAAGGAAGGAAGAAAAGAAAGGAAGGAAGGAAGAAAGGAAGAGGAAAGGAAGAAAAGAAGGAAAGAAAGGAAAGAAAGAAGAAAGGGAAACAAAGACCATGCAACTTGGCATTGGGGAGTTTGAATGCTAATATGAACTAAACTCTCCACTAATTAGTAATGTAACCAGAATCTGGGCATACTGTGATCTGTTTGGAGAGTTTTTAAAGAGAAAACCTCTGTTCCCTCTTTTTTTCTTTTTTTTTTTTTTCTTTTTTGAAGAAAAATCTCAGTGTCTTCTTTTTATTTCCATATGGAAAAATGAACTGAAGCATCTCTAGCATCTCAGGTCTGATGTGAAGGTATGTGGTATCTGCATTGAATTGACAAGAATGCAAAGAAGTAGAATTCTTGCACAAATTCTCCTTTTACCAGTGCTTTATCTCCTATCAGCTTTTATATTTTGCCTTAAACTCTACTTTCTCTGGTATTACACCAGTTTTTTTTTTTTTTTTTTTTTTTTTTGGTTAACATCTACTTAATATATTTTTTTTCTTTTTACTTTCAAATTTTCTGTATCCTTATATTTAAGACTTGTTTCTTACTATTTACATATACAGTTGACCCTTGAGTAACCCTCCCCCCCATAGTTGAAAATCTGCATGTAACTTTTGATCCCCCCAAAATTTGACTACTAATAGTTAGGACTAATAGTCTGTTGTTTACCAGAAGCCTTATAATAACATAAATAGTAAATTAACACAGATTTTGTATATGTATTATTTACTGTATTCTTATAATAAAGCTTAGAGAAAAAATATTAAAAATCATAAGAAGAAATACATTTACAGTACTGTACTGTAAAAATCTGCATGTAAGTGGATCCATGCAGTTCAAACTTGTGTTATTCAAGGGTCAACTGTAGTTGGATCATTAAAAGATCTACTTTTATAATTTTTTATTTTAATCAGAGTATTTATTTATATTTAATGTAATATTTGAGTTTAAATCTACCATGTTACTATTTTCTTTTCATTCTGGCCATTTTGTTACTTGTTCTTTTTTTGCTTGTTTTATTTCAGTTTGATTAGTTTTTCTTATGGCATTTCTTCTCCTACTTCCTATCATTAGCTTGTTATATTTAAGTCTTTACCTTTTTCTTTTCATGGTTACCCAAAAGTCTACACTGTCTATCTTGGATTTATTAAAGTATGATATTAAGTAGTATTATTACAACTTCCTGGGCTGTGAAAGAATCTTTCACTTTATTACATTTAACAGTCCCTTCCCCCAATTCAAATGTTGTTGTGTATCTAATTTTATACATATTTTAAACTCCAGTAAACATCACTATTATCACTGTTTTTATAGAAGACATTCCTTACTGCATCTGAGCTTTCTTCTTGAAGCATTTTCTTTCTGCTAAAGAGTATGCTGTCGTTAGTATATTATACTTTGTGTGGATATACTGGTGATATATTCTTTTAGTTTTTGTTTGCTTGAGAAATGTCTATTTTGGGACACCTGACTGGCTCAGTTGATTAAATGTCTGACTTCGGCTCAGGTCATGATTTTGCAGTTCATGATTTTGAGTGCCACCTTGGGCTCTATGCTGACAGTTTGGAGTCTGGAGCTTACTTCAGATTCTGTGTCTCCCTTTCTTTCTGTCCCTCCCTTGCTTGCTTTCAGTCTCTCGTTCTCTCAAAAATACATGAAACATTAAAAAATATCTATTTCACCTTTTCTTATGAAGACTTTTTGCTGGGTATGGATTTCTAGGTTGACAGTTTTCTTTCAGTGTGTTATAGATATCATTGGAGTATATTCTGGCTTTCATTGTTCATCTTTAGATTTCTGCAGTCAGTATACTTGCATCTTGTTTTATTTCTGGCTGCTTTTAAAAGTGTTTTGCTTTTGTTTTCATCGTTTTTTATTGGTTTAAGTGTTTTTATCAGTTTTTACTATTAGCTATTGTTTATTATTAGCTGTTTTTTTCTTTGTATTTCCCCTGTTTGAAGTTTGTAGTGCTTTTTAAATCTGGGGCTTAATGTCTTTAATCACTTTTGGAACTTTTTCACCAATTGCATCCCCATATACTGCTTCTACCTCTATTTTTTTAATCCTTTCATTCTGGGGCTCCACATTCCTGTATGCTAGATATTTTACCCTATACCAAATATCACTTTTACTCTTTTCTTTCTTCCATATTTTAGTTTGGATATTTTCTTCTCACCTAGTTTATGGTTCACTAATTTTTTTCAGCTGTTGCAAACTATTAAGCAAAATAGCCCATCCACTATTTTTTTTTTAATTTTTAAAAATATTTATTTATTTTTGAGAGAGAGAGAAAGAGAGAGAAGATGAGCGGGGGAGGGGCAGAGAGAGACAAAAGACACAGAATCCAAAGCAGGCTCCAGGCTCTGTGCTGGCACCACAGAGCTCAACGCAGGGCTCCAACTCATGAGTCGTGAGATCATGACTTGAGCCAAAGTTGGACGCTCAACCAACTGAGCCACCTGGTTGCCCCTCCACTAAATTCTTAAAAAAAAAAAAAAGTTTATTTATTTATTTTGAGGGTAGGAGGGGTAGAGAGAGAGGGAGAGGGAGAGACAGAATTTCAAGCAGGCTCCACACTGTCACTACAGAGCCTGATGCAGAGCTTGAACTCACAAACGGCAAGATCATGACCTGAGCCGAAGTCTGATGCTTACTTGACTGAGCTACCCAGGCGCCTCATCCATAAATTCTTAAATTCAGTGATTGTATTTTTAGTCCTGTATTTTTTAGATGTTTTTATTCCTCCTTTTTGCTGATGTCCTCAATATTGTTGCTTAATTTATTGGTCACATTAAGCAAAATAGTTGTTTTTAATGTTTATTTATTTTGAGATACAGTGCAAGCCAGGGAGGGGCAGGGGGGTGGGTGGAAAGAGAGGGAATCCCAAGCAGCCTCTGTGGTGTCAGCACAGAGCCCAGTACTGGGCTTAAAGTCACAAACTTGAGATCATGACCTAAGCTGAAATGCAGAGTCAGATGCTTAACTGAATGAGCCACCTAGGCACCTGGAGCAAAATAGTTTTTAAGCCCACATCTGAAATCCCCATTTTCTGAATCCATAGTTGATCTGGTTTCTGTTTTGTTTTTCTTGGCTTCCAGATACTTAGTATTATTGTCTTCTTATATACCTGGGTATTTTTTTTTATTGTGTCCTATATGCTGTATATTGAAAAATAGTATAGAAAACTCGAGAATCTTCAATGATATTTGAAAGAAGATTTATTTTTCCTTCTGGCAGGCAGCAAGTTTAGGGGCACTACCAATTCCAGATCATTGTAAACCAACCAATGGAGTGAAATGATTTCATATGGCTTTATCTCCTGTGAGTGATGATCTGTATCTAGATTTATACTTCTTACTGCAGGGTATAATCCTTTGAGTTCCTAACCCATGCCAAGTTTTATATTCTCCTTGATAGGCTTTGAATGTTAATTTTTATGCCCCAGCACTATACATTTATTAAAAACTCTGCTCTCCTTTTTGGCCTCTCAACCATGTTTTTGATGTTGACAGAAGCCTTGAGCACAAAATTGCCTTCAAGTGTCTCTCTGAGTTGACTTCCTTTCCTAATCATGATTTGTTTACTACCTCACTAGCCTCTGGTGCCTTAAAAGATTTTTTTTTAATATTCTATCCAACTTTTTAAGGCATGCTTTTGGTAGGATTGGTCTAGAGTACCTAGTTTGTTAATCTGGAAGTGCAGCTCTCTAAAGAGTATATTTTAATAATGATGATGAGTGTGATAATGATAGCTAGTACTTTACTGAGCACTTATGTGCCAGGTATGGTTTTCATGCATTATTTTATTTAACCTTTATAGTACTTAATATAAAGCAACTAATTGTTCTTCCCATTATTACATATGAGGAAACGGATTTAAAGAGCCAGTGTGCACGGTTAATATATGGCAAAATGGTTTTGAACCTAAGGCTGTTTAACTCTAGAAACCACAGTCTGAATCAGTGCTTTATATTACAAAGTACATATGCCACCTAACTAAATCCATGATAATAGTGAGTCCATGATTTATAATTTCAGGCATATCTATAATTGTGTATTATTCCTAATCCCATATGATTAGGGATTCTAGCTTTTTAAATTTTATTACCAAGTTTTTATGTAACCTTTAAGCCATTCATTGTATATATATCTCCCTTTAACATTAACACAGAGATTCTAAAACTGGCTCAGTTTACAGATCCAAGTATCTTGGTTATTTCTTTATGCAGCCCTTTGGCAAAAATAAACAAAACCATAACAGTTCTGTTATATAGTTAGGTCCAAACAACTAAATAAGTGTTTATGATCTAATAATTTAATAGCCATTAAAAAATAGACATAAATTAAAAGAAAAAAGGTATTTTAATTTCTTTTTAAAATAATCATAATTACTTACAGGATCTGAGCACCTGTTAGGCACTGTACAACTTTTCAGATCTTGGCATCAGATTGGATACCACCACCCTCATATCCTGTTTCACACTGATTTTCACACAGTCTAATGTCAGAAATGGGAACTGGCTTATGCTACTAGTTCACATAATATTTAACATACATTGAGTATTCCTGGGTTTCCCTCAAAAATGTAAGATATTCCATGGTGCAAGTTTGTGGGACGTGGCATTGACACATTTATGTTTAGAAGTTGTAAGTCTGAAAAAGCTCCTTAGCCCCCAGATTTTGGAGTCAGGGAATATGCCTTTATCTTCTAGATGAGAATCCAAGCACTGCAGGTATTAGTAAAGTATTCAGTCTAGTTTTTGGTAAAGGTAATTACATATTAAAACATTTAAGGGGTTCCTAGTTGGCTCAGTCAGTTAGGTGTCTGTCTTCAGCTTGGGTCATGATCTCACAGTTCATGAATTTGAGCCCCACGTTGGGCTCTGTGCTGACAGCTCAGAGCCTGGAGCCTGATTCAGATTCTGTCCCTCCCACTCTCTCTGCCCGTCCCGTTTGTGCTCTGTATCTCTCTCTTTCAAAAGTAAATAAACATTAAAAAAATACTAAAATATTTATAAGAATGCTTTTGGAAACAATCTTTTGATAATCTTACTAATATTAGGCCTACAATAGAGGTGACTTGGGTGGCTCAGTCGGTTGAGCGTCCAACTTGGGCTCAGGTCATGATCTCGTGGTTCATGGATTCAAGCCCTGCATTGGGCTCTGTGCTGACAGCTCAGAGCCTGGAGCCTGCTTCGGATTCTGTGTCACCCTCTCTTTCTCTGCTCCTCCCCAGCTCACATTCTGTCTCTCTCTCAAAAATAAATAAAGAATAAAAAAAGAATAATAATGGCCTCGAATACATTTGTTTATAATGTTTGGGACTAATGAGCAAAGGAATTTCTTAGGCTACTCAGAGCAGTCTGTTTTACATATGCCAGGTAGATGTCCATGAAGTACAAGACTGTACTTAAAAAATTTTTTTTTATAATTAAATGATTGACCTTTGAAGGCACCTTTATTTCTTGGGGAGTGGGAGGAAGAGGCTGTCATTATGGCTATTTGTCTTGTTCCTTATTCTTGGGGACACAGGCTACCATGTCATAGAGGTGACAGGGATGATAATAGTGTATATGTTGCATTCATATACTGAAAAGCAACTATGTGACAGTCTATGATGGTGGTATTGTCTTGTTAGGATGTTGTTTTATATTTACTAGAGATGAGGCAAATTAGGAAAAGTGTAGAAGTCCAATTTCCACTTATGGCTGTGATCTTGGACAAGTCACTTTACTTCTATAAAATGAAGGTATTTCTACGTACCTCTTATATGAACTCTGAAGTTCCTTTTCAGCTCTGAAATACATTGAGCCTACAGTTCATCTGAAGCTTTTTGCTATATTCTTTACTATAATAGGCCATTCCTTTACTGCTAGAATTTATTTGTAAATTTGTAAATCTAATGTAAATAAGCTACCTTCTTAATGACCATTTAAATCTTCCTCCTAGATTCATCCATGGTGCCATAATGTTTACTGACATGCCTTCCTGTGATGTGGTTTTTAATTGGAAAGCACATCTTATAAGAGAATTATAGTCTCCAAATGGGATAATTCCTGTGGTTTAAAAGTTGCCACAAAGGAATTCACTGGCATTAGAAACCAGAACAGATTTACTCCTCAATACTTGTCCTCAAGGCTCTAAAATGTTACTATAAACTCAAAACATGTCTATAGTTACCCAGATTTATTTTCAGGTTAATTGGTGATTCAGTATTTTCCTGAAAACCCATTAATTAATATCCTTTAGAAAGTACATATGTACTGAGCCATCAAAATGATGTGAGAAATTGAATACATTTTTCTTAAAATGTCTCAAGTGATATTATGTGCAGAGATTTGTAGTTGATTTTCCCAAATTGATGTTTTTCTATTATTTTTTTTAATTGAAAAAATTTATTTTTTATTATGCAACTCCTCAGTTTTATTGGGGTAGGAGAGTTAGAAAGCACAGAAAAGTGCAAAAGTTTACTTTAAATTAGAAAAATTGTCATGACCATTTGAAAACTAAGTTCACATTTTTTTTCTGAAGGCATTTTTCATTTGTAATGTTATTAAAATTTAAGTCCCTTTTAGTTTGTTAGAGCTCTAATAGGAAAAGACAGCCAGGAAAATAGGGAATATTCTACTTGTAGGACTTCCTTACAGATACTATTATTGAATATTTTAATTTATGGGGCGCCTGAATGGCTCAGTCAGTTAAGTGTCAGACTTTGAGTCAGGTCATAGTCTCACGGTTCACAAGTTCGAGCCTGGCCTTGGGCTCTGTGCTGACAGCTCAGAACCTGGGACCTGCTTCAGATTCTGTTTTCCTCTCTGTCTCTCTGCCCCTCCCCTGCTGATGCTCTGTCTTTCTGTCTCCCTTTCACAAAAATAAAATAAAAACGTTAAAAAATTTTTTAAATATATTTTAGTTCACTTTATTTACCTTTATCTTTAAAAAAGAAACTGAGTCTTTCATTTACCTAATTGAACTTGTATTTGACTTTTTAAAAAATACGTAATTCAACATTAGTTACATAAATAAAACCAAGTTTATATTTAAGTTAAAAAATGAAAGGTACACACATCTAGAGACGTAAGTAGACAGCAGCTTGTTAGGGAAAATATAACAGTTTTCAATCATTGTGAGTTAAATACAACATAGTAGGTCAGTGTTGTAAGAAGGATTAGTTCCACGCTAATTTGTTTTTGTTTGTTTTGATTTCTTTCTGGAATGGCCTTTTAAGGAAACTAGCCCAGATGCTATTAGACAGCTCCAAAATGTATTTTTGCTCCCTGCACTTCTACCCTAAAGCCTCACTAAAGCCATCCCTCACCAAAAAAATAAATTAAAGAAAAAAATAAAATCAACGAAGTTTGTTTAAAATCCACAAGCCAATGCCTCAAAGCTTAATTTGTGGCAGAAACCAAGTGAATGCCATTATCCATCTTTGGTAT
This sequence comes from Prionailurus bengalensis, assembly GCF_016509475.1. Classification (NCBI taxonomy): domain Eukaryota; kingdom Metazoa; phylum Chordata; class Mammalia; order Carnivora; family Felidae; genus Prionailurus; species Prionailurus bengalensis. The sequence goes on along the minus strand of NC_057343.1, from coordinate 145,872,073 downwards.
AATTGGAACAACTAATAAGAAGACAAAAATCGTGTTATATAAAAGCTAAGTAGAAACGGGTATGTTTGCTCTACAAAAGAAACCTAAGTCCTCTAGCTTGTTCCGTGTAGGAACTCTCTGGAGTAGCCACTGCATAGAAATATGTCTTATAATAATGAATGAAAGGAACTGAACTGATTTGCAGTGAAGAAGAGGAGAAAAACATATGATAGCTGTCTTCACAAGTCCTTTAGGATTATCATGTATAAGAGCAATAACTGCAAAGGACAGAATTTTCAGGGTGATATAATTTGGCTTATAACATGGAACAACTTAATGGTCTGTTTATGGGCATGGATATGACCAAATATGATAGATTTCTTTAGGGGGAGTTGGTAAGGCAATGACCTAAGATTAATTCTGACTTTAAGATTCTACCTGAGACTTTCCTCCAATAGTAGTACATTGAGATGCTTTAATGATGGGCAATGTAATATTTTTGAAAGATTTTTTAATAATATTTTACTTCACATTTTCTGTGGGTTACCCTGCGGGAAAACTAGTGAAGTGGGTACAATTTCCAGGCTCTTCTGCTTTCTCAGCCAGGTGCCCTGTACAGGGAATAATGTACATACCTGTACATCCATACACAGCATCTCTCTTGAGTGGTCAATGTACTTAGGTCATTTCTTTGTAGACTGATTGCTGGTGTAATGTGATCTTGTTAATGTCTCTGATTGTTAGAGTAATTTACAAAAATAATTATCATTACTCAAAGGTTTGCTTTCTCTGAATGAAAAGTTACAAAATTCACCTGACTTTAGATAACTGGAAGATTTAATTTTAAAGAACTCTGGCATTAATTCATTTTACTAATGAACAAAAAAATATTAATTGAGCCGCTATGTTTGATTATAATTATAACACCAATTATATTATTAATATTAGAAGTAGTTGCAGGGACTTCCCTCTCCATATATGTGAGTGCAGGTATGTGTACATGAAAAAAATATATATATTTAATATATATAAATAAGCCTATAACTTCATTTAGGTAAAATGAATATACAAAAAACTGAACATATTTAATATATAAAATTTAATTAATTTGGACATATGCATACACCTTTGATCACTGCAGTTAAGGTAATAAACATATACCTCACCTTCAAAAGTTTCCTTGTGTCCCTTTGTTAGTAAGAAAACTTAACCTGAGATCTGCCTACTCTTAACAAATTGTTACATGCACAATACTGTATCAGTAACTATAGGGGCTATGTTATATAGCAGATCTCTAGATTTATTCGTCTTGCATGATGGCAACTTTTTTTTTTTTTACATTATGAAATTTATTGTCAAATTGGTTTCCAGACAACACCCAGTGCTCATCCCAACAGGTGCCCTCCTCAATACCCATCACCCACCCACCCCTCCCTCCCAACCCCCATAAACCCTCAGTTTGTTCTCAGTTTTTAGGAGTCTCTTATGTTTTGTCTCCATCCCTCTCTAACCATTTTTTTTCTTCCCCTCCCCCATGGTCTTCTGTTAACTTTCTCAGGATCCACATAGGAGTGAAAACATGTGGAATCTGTCCTTCTCTGTATGACTTATTTTACTTAGCATAACACTCTCCAGTTCCATCCATGTTGCTACAAAAGGCCATATTTCATTCTTTTTCATTGCCATGTAGTATTCCATTGTGTATATAAACCACAATTTCTTTATCCATTCATCAGTTGATGGACATTTAGGCTCTTTCCATAATTTAGCTATTGTTGAGAGTGCTGCTATAAACATTGATACACAAGTGCCCCTATGCATCAGTACTCCTGTATCCCTTGGGTAAATTCCTAGCAGTGCTATTGCTGGGTCATAGGGTAGGTCTATTTTTAATTTTTTGAGGAACCTCCACCCTGTTTTCCAGAGTGGCTGCCCCAGTTTGCATTGCCACCAACAGTGCAAGAGGGTTTCCGTTTCTCCACATCCTCTCCATCATCTATAGTCTCCTGTTTTGTTCATTTTAGCCACTCTGACTGGCGTGAGGTGATATCTGAGTGTGGTTTTGATTTGTATTTCCCTGATGAGGAGCGACGTTGAGCATCTTTTCATGTGTCTGTTGGCCAACATGATGGTAACTTTATAGAACATCTCCCCATTTCCTCCTCCCTCCATCACCTGACAACCATCATTCTGTTTTGTACTTCTATAAGTTTGGCTAGTTTAGATACTTCATTACATTAAGTATCCACTTACAGTGGAGTTGTGCAGTATATGTCATTCTGTGACTGACTTATTTCATTTCGTATAATTTCCTCTGGCTCTATCAATTTTATCACAAATAGTAGGTTTTCCTTTTTTTTTTTTTAAGGCTGATTGATATTTCAGTGTACATATATACCACATTTGTCTTTATCTTTACATCTGTCAGTGGACATGTGGGTTATTTCCATATCTTGGCTGTTTTGAATAATGCTGCAGTGAACCCGGGAGTACCTATTTTTTTCATATCCTAATTTCAATTCTTTTGGATGTGTACCCAGATTTGGTATTGCTGTGTCTTATGAGTTTTAATATATTTAGAAACCATCGTATTGTTTTCCATAGGAGCTGCTGCACCCTTTTACATTCCCACTAACAGTGTAAAATGGTTTCCGTTTCTCCACAACATTGTCAGCAATGTTTTGTTTTGTTTTGTTTTGTTTTGTTTGTTTCATTTTGTTTTTTGATGATAGCCATCCTGACAGGTGTGAGATGATATTTTATTAGTTTTGATTTTTATTTCCCTGATTACGAACACCTTTTCATAGGTCCATTGACCACTGACTATGTCTTTGGAGAAATGTTTATTCAAGTCCTTTACACGTTGTTTTATTCAGGGTTTTGGGCTATTGAGTTGTAGAAGTTACCTATTTTGGAATGTAACCCCTTGTGATTTATGGCTTGCAAATACTTTATCCTGTTCCATAGGTTGCCTTGCCCCTCTTGATTATTTCTTTTGCTGAGAAGAAGCTTTTTAGTTTGATGTGGTCCCATTTGTCTATTTTTGCTTTTATTGCCTGAAATTTTGATGTCATATCTATGAAATCATTGTCAAGAACAATGTCATGAAGCTTTTCCTTTATGTTTTCTTCTGGGAGTCTTATAGTTTGACTTCTTTTGTATATGTTTTTAATCCATTTTGACTTGATTTTTGTGTATGGTGGTCAATAGGGACCAACTTCATTCTTGAGCATATAAATACCCAGTTTTCCCAGTATCGTTTGTTGAGGAGACAGGTATTTCCCTGTGGTGTATTCTTGGCACCCTTGTTGAAGATCAGTTGACTGTATATAGATGAGTTTATTTCTGGGTTCTCTGTTGTGTTAAATTGCTCTGTATATCTGTCTTTGTGTTAGTACTATACTGTTTTAATTACTCTAGTTTTGTAATATATTTTGATATCATGATATGTGATGCCTCCAGGTTTGCTATTTTTTGCTCAAGATTGCTTTGTCTATTTGGGGTCTTTTGTGGTTCCATATGCATTTTAAGATTATCTTTTCTATTTGTGTAAGAAATCCCATTGAAAATTGATGAGAATAGCATCGAATCTTTAGAACACTGGGCTTTTGTGGACATTTTAGTAACATTAACTCTTTGGGATATCTTCCAATTTATTTGTGTCTTTAATTTCTTTCACCAATATTTGTAGTTTAAATGTACAAGTCTTTCACCTACTTGTTAAGTTTATTTCTATATCTTTTACTCTTTATGAAGTCATCATAAATTAAATTCTTAATTTCCTTTCTGAATAAGTCATTGTTAGTATACAGAAATACAATTTAATTTTGTATGTTGGTTTTGTATCCTGCATCTTTACTGACTTGTTTTATTAGTTCTAGCAGTTTTTTTTTTTTGTGGAGTCTTTAAGGTTTGCTATGATCATGCCATTTACAAACAGATAATTTTACTTGATCATTCTCAATGTGTTTGACTTTTATTTATTGCCTGATTGCTCTAGCTGGGGCTTCCAGTACTATGGTGAAAAAAAGTGGTGAGAGGGGGGTATCTTTGTCTTGTTCTTGACCTTGAAGAAAAAAACTTCAATTTTCCACCTTTGGGTATGATGTTAGCTGTGGGCTTGTCATATGTGGCATTTATTATGTTGAGGTCCATTCCTTCTTTACCTAGTTTGTTAAGCTTGCTTTTATCATGAAAGAGTACTGAATTTTGTTAATTGCTTTTATGTATCTATGGAGATGATCATGTGATTTTCTTTCCTTCATGACGTTAATATAGTATATCACACTTACTGATTTGCATATGTGAAACAATCCTTATACCCCATGGAATAATCCACTTGATCATGGTGTATGATTTTTTAGTGTGCTGTTAAATCTGGTTTGCTACTATTTTGTTGAGGATTTTTGCACCTATGTTTATCAGGAATATTGGCCTGTGGTTTTCTTTTTTGTGGTGTCTTTGTGTGGCATTGGTATCAGGTTAATGCTGGCTTTGTAAAATGAGTTTGGAAGTGTTCCCTCCTCTTAAATATTTTAGAAAAATATGAGATATTAGCATCAATTCTTTAAATGTTTGGTAGAATTCACCAGTGAAGCCATCTGGTCCTGGGTTTTTCTTTGTTGAGAGAGTTTTAATTACTTAGATTCAAACTCCTTACAGACCTATTAGTCTATTCAGATTTTCTATTTCTTCATGATTCAGTTTTGATAGATTGTATGTTTCCAGGAATTTCTTCTAGATTATCCAATATATTGGCATATAATTGTTCATAGTAGCCTCTTACGATCATTTTATTTCTGTGACATTGGTTATAATGTCTCATCATTCATTTCTAATTTTATTTATATGAATTTTCTCTCTTTTTCTCTTAGTCTAGGTACAAGTTTGTCTATTTTGTTTATCTTTTCAAAAAACCAAGTCTTAATTTTGCTGATTTTTTAAATTGTCTTTCTAATCACTATTTCATTTATTTCTCCTCTAACCATTATTATTTCCTACTTTTGCTGATTTTTGGTTTGGTTTGTTCTTCTTTTTTAATTACTGTAAGGGTTATGTTAAGTTGTTTGAGTTGTTTTTTTTTTTCTTAATGTAAGTACTTATTGCTATAGAATTCTCTGTTAGGACTGCTTGTCCCACATCCCATAAGTTTTGATATGTTTTATTTTCATTTTTGTCTCAAGATCTTTATTTATTTTAGTTGTTTTTTTAACATTTGTAATTTCTTTATTCCTTCATATAAAAGAAAATTAAGCAATGACTAGAATAATAATATTCTAATATTTGACAGAGTTTCTGGCGTATGACTCAAAGGCTTCTGTAACAAATAAGGTGGCATATGGTAGTATACCATTTTTGTAGTGGGAGCATGTCAATCTCCAGAATTAAAGTATTGCAAATAGCAAAAATTTCAAATGCTAGAAAAATTTGGGTAAGGTTGTAATGAGAGAAAATCAGGAAAGGCAATTATGATTGCTTCTGATCTGTATTTTGTTCAAAGGCATTTTTTATCAGCCATTGAAGTTTTAAATATTTTATTTTAAAGTAATCTCTACACCCAATATGAGGCTCAAACAGACAACCCCAAGAGCAACTTTTGCATACTCCACTGACTGAGCCAGCCAGGTGCCCCTTAAGATATTTCTTGATTTCCCTTTGGATTCTTTGGTCGCTTAAGAGTGAATTGTTGAATTTTTTATATCTGTAAATTTTCCAGTTTTCCTCCTGTTTTGATTCTAGTTTCGTACCATTGTGGATGGAAATAATACTTGCTATGATTTCATTCTTTTAAATTTTGTTAATACTTGTTTTCTAGCCAGCATATGATCTCTCCTGGAGAATATTCCATGTGCATTTGAGAAGAATGTGTATTCTGATGCTGTTGGATAGATTGTTCTGTATATGTTTATTAGCCCTATTTGATTTATAGTGTTATTCATGTCTGCTGTTTCCATATTGATTCTCTGTCTGCATGATCTATCCATTGATGAAAGTGGAGTATTCAAGTTCCTTTCTATTATTGTCTTGCTGTCTATTTCTCTTTTCACTTTTATTAATATTTGCTTTATATATTTTTGCTCCAGTATTCAGTGCATGTATATTTGCAATTGTTGTATTTTATTGATGAATCGACCCATCTACATTATATAGTGACCTTCTTTGTTCTTTTTTTTTAATTGAAGTATAATTGACACAGACTATCCTGTTAGTTTTAGTTGTACATCATAGTGATTCGATATTTTTATATATCACAGATGATCCCCACAATAAGTCTAGCTACCATCTGTCACCAGTTATTACAATATTATTGACTATATTCCCTATGCTGTACATTACTTCCTCCTTGCTTATTTATTTTGTACCTGAAGTTTGTATGTCTTAATCTTTTTCATTTATTTTATTTATCCTCCCCAATACCTCCCCTCTCAGGTTAGTTGCCTGTACCTATGATTCTGTTTCTGTTTTGTTTAGTTTGCTTGTTTATTTTGTTTTTAGATTTCATATATAAGTGAAATCATATAGTATTTGCCTTTTTTTTTCTAACTTATTTCACTTAACATAATACCCTCTAGGTCCACCCCTATTGTCACAAATGGTAAGATTTCATTTCTTTTTTTCTTATGGCTGAGTAATATTTCAGTGTGTGTATGTGTGTGTGTGTGTGTGTGTGTGTGTAGCACATCTTCTCTATTTATTTATCTATCAATGGATACAGATTGCTTCCATATCTTGGCTATTGTAAATAATGCTGCAATGGACATAGGGGTATATATGTCTTTTTGGATTAGTGTTTTCATTTTCTTCAGATAAATAACCAAAAGTGGAATTGTTGGATTGTATAGCAGTTTGGTTTTTTTTTTTTTAATTTTTTAAGGACCCTTCATACTGTTTCCATAGTAGCTGTACCAATTTACATTCCTACCAACAGTGTATGAGAGTTCTCTTTTGTACATTCTTGCCAACACTTGTTATTTCTTGTCTTTTTTATTCTAGCCAGTCTGATCGGTGTGAGATGGTAGCTTGCTGTGGTTTTGATTTGCATTTCTCTAATGATTAGTGATGTTAAACACCTTTTCCTGTGCCCATTGGCCAACTGTATGTCTTCTTTGTAAAAAAATGTCTATTCAAGTCCTCTTCCCATTTTTAATTGGCTTGTTTGGTTTTTTAATATTAAGTTGTTTAAGTTCTTTGGATATTTTGGATGCATGATTAGCAAATATCTTTCATTCAGTAGGTTGCCTTTTCGTTTTGTAGATGGCTTCCTTCTCTGTGCAGAAGTTTTTAGTTTGATGTAATCCCATTTGTTTACTTTAGCTCCATCTTTATTTATGTGACTTATTTTGACTGAAAGCTTATTTTGTCTGATATAGGTATTGCCAACTCTGCTCTATTTTGGCTACACTTAGCAAAATATCTTTCACCATCTCTTTGTTTCCAGTCTGTATGTGTGGTTTGTTTTGTTTGTTTGTCTGTCTGTGTTTTTAAAGCCAAAGGAAATCCATTGTAGGTGGCAAATGGTTTGATCCTGCTTGTTTAATCTGTTATTCCACACTCTGTGTTTTTGTTTGGAAAATTTAATCCATTTACACTTAAAGTAATTATTAATAAAAATTTACTATTGCCACTTAGTTAATTGTTTTCTTGCTATTTTGCCATTCTTTTGTTCCTTTGTTCCTCTCTTGCTCTTCCTTTGTGATTTGTTGATTTTTTTGGTATAGTATGCTTTGATTCTTTTCTGTATCTTTTGTGTGTCTGCAAGAGGTTTCTTTGTGAATTTTTCAGTTCAGTTATTCTGTACTTCATTTCCAAAATTTGTTTGGTTCTTTTCTTTGGTTTCTGTTTTTGCACATATTCTCATTTTTTTCCATGAATCTTTTTTTTTTTCCTGATTTTATTGTCTGTGTTTTCTTGTAGCTCACTAAGCTTCTTTAAGATGATCATCTTTTGGTCAGGCAATTCCTAGATCTCCATTTCTTTATAGAGTTTGTTATTGGAGATATATTTTGTTCCTTTGGTAGTATTATATTTCCCTTATTCTTTGTGTTCTTTGTAAGCTTTACACTGGCATCTGCACATTTGAAGAAACAGCCACCTTTTTCAGTCTTTATGGAATGACTTTGGCTGGGAAATTCTGGGAGTTTCTCCAACCTTTATTATGAATGTGTATATTCCACTCTTCTTCCTCCCTCCTGGAGGGAATTCTCAGTATTGTACACTTTCTTTCAATCCCACAGAGTCATTATTGGTACAGAGAGCCTCCTGCCCCTTCCTCCTAGAGCAGTACATGGAGATCCTGGGGTGTTAAGTGCAAGTTCCACATCTTTCTCTTCTCCCTTTCCCTGAAGAAGCCTTAGGATTGTCTACCTCCTCTGAATTTCACAGGTCAGATCTACTCTGGATTTCTACCACCTGCTGAGACCACCTCTGGCTGCTGAGATCTCTGCTGGCTGCTGTGGTCCACACCAGTTGCTGAGGTCTGTGCTACCTGCTGTGATCCATGCCATCCCCTGGGGGCCTCAGAGTCTATTGCGAGCCAACTACCCCTCTTTGTTGTTCTTAGCTGCCCTGAGGCACTGTAACTATGCTGGGTCTTTCAGTAGTACTCTGGATGAGAACGGTTTTCTGGGGCATTGCCTGAAGGGCTGGGGATGTTGGATTCACCCCTGACTTTCTCTTTCCCAGTGGAAGAAATTGCATGTTGAAGGGATCTTTTTTGGCATTGTCCTATGCTGACATGGGCTGGGGGAAGACACAGGTAAAGTGAAACTGCTCTTTTTACCCATTTTCAGTGCACTTGTTCTTGTTTGTTTTTGTTTTGTTTTTTTTTTTTTTACTCTTCTAGGATGTTGCATCTTCTTAACTGGATTCTGAGATTCTCATAAGGGTATTCCAGTCTGTATATGGTTGTTACTAAATCAGTGTTTCTGTGTGGGGAAGAGGACTGGAACTTCCTATTCCTCCATCTTGCTAATGTCACTCTTATATTCTTTTTTAATTGTTGTGAATGTCAGAAAACCATAAAGTTAGGTACCCTATCCATTCCTCTGTTGCGAGACGAGTAGTGTATCATTTTAGTGGAAGGGCTTATTGTTAATTTATTATGTTTATGGAATGTCTTTCTTTTTTAAAAAATCAAAATATTAAACATTTTTAAGTCATTATACTTTTATCTTAAAGTAAGATTTGAAACTAGCCAGAATCGACAGTGACATAATTGAAATCGTATCTGAAGACTCAGACTTTGGGTTTTTCTAAACCACTTTACACTGTCATGATTATTACCATAACAAGCCTTAATTTGGTGTCACTTTGAATTTAGGCCATGATGTCAAAGTGTGCTAAAAGAAATTCTCCAGTGGCTAGAACTATTCAGTAACAGCTGTTGTTCTACCTGCGAGAGGATTTTTTTAAACTTGCCAGCAAAAGAGCAGTTTGATATGCCTTCTAAATTATTACTATACTAGTTGTTGCTTATATATGTAGAGGTTGACTTCAATTGTGGAATTTTTTTTAGGATATTAGTTCTTTAATTCTGTGGAACAAAGTAGATTTGGTATGACGGTATCAGCAGCGGGGGCTCTCAGTATTGGAGACCAATCAGATGTTTAGAGAAAATCATCAGTCTGATTTTGTATTTTATTTTTCTGTGTAACATCATGGAGACATGAAGGATTTCTTCTGGGATATAAACGTGTCTCCTATATAAGTGATTTTTAAGAGTTTAACTAAAAGTAGTTATCTCCCCACTCCCCAGTCTTTGTTAAACTTTTGAAATAGTTATTAGAGGATGATAATCAACAGATGCTAACTTCTGATTAAGAGGCCAGTTTCAGATATTGTGCTCCATAATTGGACTGTTTGCAGAAAAAAAAAAAATTCCAACTTTTTTATGTGGAAATATATTCCTAGAAGAAACTGAAGAATTTAATAAATTGTTAATACTGTATAGTAAAGTATCATTAAACATCACATATGGAAAGGAATATTGAGAGGCATATGTATACAGAAAACTGAGACAATCAGCAGCATATAGTCTTTAGGGATGATGATCCCAGGAGAGAGTTTTTCTGAAAGTGGTTAAGGTTAGAACAAGCAATGAAACATGTTTAATACACCATTTTAAGAAAAAGCAATTGCATTAAAGAACTCATAAACTGAATAAAGAACTGAAACTAGAAAACTGTTAGGTGCCAAGGCAGCTCTAGGTTCTAGCTAGCCTCTTTCTCTCTTTCATCACCCAGCCATTTCATGCAGACACTCTCATGACAAATATGTTCTCTCCTCACACACACTCACCCCTTTCTCCTGCATGCCTGCCATCATTCACATTACACTTGTCTTTTCCTTTTGCCACTGATTAGCCAGTTTTCTCTTGTTTATATCTGAGAATATTCAGTCTAACTGGCTAAACAAATTACCATCACTTTTTCTACGCAGAGCTCTTCAAGCCTGCCTACTTCACAGATCACTGATGAGCGATTGGCTACCCCTGAGACAGTAACTACTCCTTGATAATAATGGATCAATGGTGCATCACCAATTGAGGGTTGTGGCAATATAAATGAGATGGGGAAGCTGATGAAACTAATTCATGCAGATTTTCTAAATGAGAAGACTATTCTTTTGAGAAACAGTTACCTTATATTCTTAGATCTGGTACTTTTAGAAAAACTTTGGTTTTCAGGAAGGAGAAGAAGGAAGAAAGGAGGGAATATTCTTGGAACATTTAGAAGCCAGGTGATGATCTAGGTGCTTTTTTGTTACTTCTGTATAATCAGCTAAGGTAATTTAGTGACATTACCTAATTTAAGTGAGTAGCATAAATAAGATTTGAAGTTAGGCCTGTGTATCTGTCTGTCCCCAGAGTCCATGATTTTTTCCTCAGACACACTCTAGTGTCTTATTACTTTGACTGTACATTGGTGACATATCTTGCTTTATGTTGTTCCTTTAAGCAGATATGTATTTAATATATGAGATGAGATGGTTTTGAGAATAGGGAGCATACATGTTCTATTCACTCTTTTATAAAACCTGTATATACAGTAGTTTCTCAGTTTTTTAAGTTTATTTTAAATGTTATTTTACCTACTGAATAATAGAATATTGCCTTATGGCCTTATGGTAATATAATAATAATAATATGCCTTATGGTAATAAAATCTTAGTATCCAAGACTAGTTGAAATGTGAGATGAGGTATTTAAACCTACATACATAATACTAGTTGATATTTGAGATCATGCTTTTAACTTATATTTATAATTATTAATCATAATTCATAACATCCATTCAATGTGTAAAGTTAGTATTGAATATTTTTCATTGCCCCATTATAGAGGGTTTTTTTTCCTACTTTTTATATTAATGCATGATATAGTAAAATTCACCCTTTTTGGTGTACTACTCTGAGTTTTGATAAACACATGAAGTAACGCAATCACTCCTACAATGAGTGATTGTAGTGATCACTCCCCCAGCCCTTTGTACTTAACTACTCCCCCATCTCCAGCCACTGATAACCACTGATTCATTTTCTGTTCCTATAATTTTGCTTTTCTAGAATATTATATAAATTGGACCATACATTATGTAGCGTTTTGAGTCTAGCTTCACTCACTTAGCATAACGTATTTGAGATTAATCCGTGGTGTTGCATCAGTTAGTAATCTGTTCTTTTTTACTGCCAAGCAGTATTACATTGTATAAGTATGCCACAATTTGTTTATCCATTCCTTACTTTGAGAGGCATTTGAGTTGTTCCAGTTTGGAGCGTTTATGAATATAAACATCCTCAAGAGTTTTCTTTTTTTTTTAAGTTATTTTATTTTTTGAGAGAGAGAGAGAGAGAGTGGGCTAGCGAGGAGGGGAGTGGCAAGAGAGGGACAGAGAGAGTCCCATGCAGTTCCACAATGGCAGCCAGACATGAGGCTTGAACCCACAAATCATGAGATCATGACCTGAACTGAAACCAAGAGTTGGACACTTAACTGACTAAGCCACCCAGGCACCTCCTCAAACAAGTTTTCATGTAAACATAGGGTTGTTGTGGTGGGGTTTCGTTTTTGTGTGTTTGTTTCATTTGAATAAATACTTAGGAGTAGGATTTTTGTTTCAAATGGTGCTGTGTTTGACTTTACAAGAGACTAGCAAACTATGTGCCCAAGTGTTTGTATCATTTTACCTTCCCAAATGTATGAGAGTTCTAGTTGCTCTGAATCATCATCAGTATTTGTTATTATCAGGTTTTTTTCTTTGTTTCTTTTAGCCATTCTAATAGATATGTAGTGATTTTTTCATTGCAGTTTTGTTTGCATTTCCCTATTGACTAATAATGGTGAGCATATTTTCATATGCTTATTTGTCATCCCTATATGTATGGCAAGGAGTCTGTTGAGATCTTTTACTCATTTTTAAATTTGGGTTATTCATTTTCTTACGTTTTGAGAGTTCTTTATGTAATCAGAATATAAGAATTTTATCAGAAATGTGATTTTCATATATTTTCTCCCTGCTGTGGTTTGTCTCTTCATTTTCTTAATAGTGCCCTCCAAAGAGTAGACTTAAATTTTTTAAGTGGTTTTATTTATTTTTATTTTTATTATTGTTTTAAATCTGAATTTCTTACTTTTGATGAAGTCCAAGTTATCAGGTTTTTCTTTTGGCGATATATGTAAGGAATGTTTTTTTCCTGTTTTCTCCTAGCAGTTTTTATAGTTCTGGGTTTTACATTTCATTCTATGATCCATTTTGAGTTGATTTCATATGTGCCTCCAAGGTTTGGATTAAGGTTCTTATTTTTATTTTTTGTTATTGATATCTAGTTATTCCAGCACCATTTGTTAAAAAGACTCTCCTTTCTCCACTGAATTACATTTGCATCTTTGTCAAAATCATCATATATGTGTGGATCCTCTGTCCTTTCTCCATTACCATGTTGTCGTTGCTGTGCTTTATAGTTAATCTTGAAATCAGGTAGGGTAGACTCCCATCTTTGCTCTCCATTTTCAAAATTGATTTGCCTATTTTAGTTCTTTTCCTTTCTATATAAATTTTACAGTCAGCTTTTGATTTCTGTAAAACAGTCCTGTTGGGATATTGGTTGGAATTGTGTTGAATTTATAGATGGTTTGAAGAGAATTGAAATAGTAACAATATTAAGTCTTCCCATTCGTGAGCACTGTATATCTTTCCATTTGTTTAAGTCTTTTTAAATTTCTTTTGTTACTGATTTATAGTTTTTGGTGTGGAAATGTTGGAGTTTGGTGGGAATAATCAAGAAAGAATTCTTGAGACATCTTTGGTGCAAAAAAGGTAGTTTTATTAAAGCATGGGGACAGGACCCATGGGCAGAAAGAGGTGCCCTGGGGTTGTGACTGGTGACTGATTATATACTTTGAAGTTGGGAGGGGGTTAGGGATGGTGTAAGTCTCTAAGGAATTTTGGAAGCAAGGTTCCCAGGACCTTGAGGGGGCTAGCTCAGATCATTTATTACTGTCTAATAAACCTTAGTCATGAGACCCTTCAGATGTATATCAGTGGGCCATATGCTTGGAGGATGATTGCTAACATATATCTTGGGGGAGAGAGATAAAGGAAGTTTCCAAAGGAATTTTTATATGTTAAAGGAGATGTACAGGATCCTGGAGGTTGGGATAATGTTAAGCTAAGATTGCCTTTTGCCCTTAGCAAAGTGTCAGCATCAAGGCAGCTGAGTTCTCAGAGGAAGGTCACTCTGCCTGTCTCAAGGACTTATCAATGGGCTGTAAGTTGTAAGAAAATTTTTTTCTTTTCCCTTTTTTCACCACATCAGTTTCCAGTACACATATTCTTGTTAAATTTAGGGCAAAATATTTTTATAATTTTAGTGGTATTGTAAATAGTACTAATATCTAATTGTTATTAGCCATATACAGAATAGTGATTTTCTAGCTTGCTACACAACTAAATTTTAGTTTTAGTAATTTTTTTTTGTAGTTTCTTTTTAAGTTTGTATATAAGCAATAATACCTATTTAGGATTCCAAAAAAAGTACAGTTTGTTTTGTTTTATTCATGATAACCTTAGCTTGTTCTGATACATATACCATATGGTTAGGTAATTTTTGTGGTTTGTTTTGCTTTTTTATGCTTGAATGTTTTTAGTGTCAATAATTTGGTAACAGAAACCAATTTAATCAATTATCTCATATAAAATACCATATTCTTATATAGTTAGCATATGTGTTTGCATGAAAGGTAACATAGGGAAGTGAATGTTTCTTACAGTCTTCCTGTTAATGGGTTTTGAAAGAATGTGTATCTTACTTGCTGTAGGCAACTTAGATAAAATAACAAAAATGGAAAAATACCTTCTTGCTACTTGGTACTTCTTTTTGCACTGTTTAGTCATTATTGTTCTATAAGTATAAAAAGGTGTAAGGGGCGCCTGGGTGGCGCAGTCGGTTGAGCGTCCGACTTCAGCCAGGTCACGATCTCGCGGTCCGTGAGTTCGAGCCCCGCGTCGGGCTCTGGGCTGATGGCTCAGAGCCTGGAGCCTGTTTCCGATTCTGTGTCTCCCTCTCTCTCTGCCCATCCCCCGTTCATGCTCTGTCTCTCTCTGTCCCAAAAATAAATAAACGTTGAAAAAAAAATTAAAAAAAAATAAATAAATAAAAAGGTGTAAGCATTTTAATCATGGTAAACACCACTTTCATATTTTACATGATTTTAAAAAAGAGTTGTGACATTGCTTTAGTGAGTCCTCAAGACCTTAAAAATGAATCTTTAATTTGGGTAGATTATGATGAACGAGAGATATTTACAGTGTACAGTGGCTATCTAGATGCAATTCTGCTCCATAGTGTTTTATTGATTTCTTTCCTTCTGCATTGCTACAACGCAGGATTTCTTCTCAGTACTACTGTAAGGTCGTTGAAAACAAAATGCAATTCATTCTAACTAGTTTTTCACTCCCTCAATCCAGAGATTTTTTTATGTTTATTTTTTTTTAATTTTTTTTAACATTTATTTATTTTTGAGACAGAGAGAGACAGAGCATGAATGGGGGAGGGTCAGAGAGAGAGGGAGACACAGAATCTGAAGCAGGCTCCAGGCTCTGAGCTGTCAGCACAGAGCCTGACGCGAGGCTCAAACTCATGGACCGCGAGATCATGACCTGAGCCGAAGTCGGCCGCTTAACCTACTGAGCCACCCAGGCGCCCCATATGTTTAGTATTGAGTAGAAGAGTTTTATCTAATAACTTTGCTTGCTCATTCATTCATTCATTCATTCACTTACCTGCCTATTTATTTGTGGGCATATATCCTAAGCCTACTGGTTTGGACTAAAAGTTATTAAATAGAATTATTTTTTTTAGGATTGATAAATGGAAAAGCATGAACTGTCTTTTTCAGAAAATTACATTGCTATCTCTTATTCCCCAAAATAAGAGACAAGATACTTTCAAGCCACATTTTAGAGATAATACTCATTGTTTTTTAGGCTTTAAGAGACTATTAGCAAAATTTCTGCATTTATTTATTTATTTATTTATTTATTTATTTATTTATTTATTCTGTTCTCAATCTTATTTTCCTTGTCTGGTATTGTATGATGGTCCTGTACTAAAACAGAATAGAAACATTCTTGGGGAAGGATTTTTCACAGGATTTGTATTATTTGGTGTGATATTTTTCTCTAGCACTTTTGGGTGTTTATCATTCAAGTAAAAGAGAAAACTAATTTCAGAAAACATTAATTGTAGAAAAACATTTCTGGGAATAGGAAAAATTATTTTGATCAAAGAACGCTGGTGTGAAGTCTGAGGAGTGGATACTGGAGGATTTGTTTATGTTTTTGTTTCTAGAGTGTTCTGTAGCAATTGTAGTGGTGCTTAAAAGTTTTAAAATTTCTTAAACACGTTCTTCTCTTTGGAGAACCCAAAGAGAACACGTTACTCTTTGGAATACCCAATAAAAATATAACTTAATTATGGAATATAACTTCATTGTCAAGCCTGCTAAAATGTATCTTCATGAAATCTGAGAATTCTTAGACTTTCCAATGCTACTTCTCTTCAGATGGAGTGTAATGAGACTAAGGAGTAGAAAAATATGTACCATGGTAGCTTTCCGTTCACATCTAGCAAGAGTAATACTTAGGTTACCTGCATAACCATAACACCCACTCTGTCTACAAGTGGATTTTGAAGTTCTTCCAAAGAGCTTTTCCTTTTTTTTTTTTTTTTGTCAGGAAAAGATTAAACTCTGGCTTGTCCCCCTCCCCCCACCCCCAAACCTTTTGGCAGTGAAGAGTTTATGGTCTCATCTTTTTCCCTATCTAAACAGGGAGCAGAGCAGTGAAATGTAAAGGTTTCCTCACTATTAATCTTGGGGCATGATGTTTTATAACCCAAGAAAATTATTGATGCTCTTGCAATGTAAATACAACCTTGAAAAAAAAAAAGGAAATAAAATAAGAATCTAGTAGCAATATGACTCTTGTTTGTAACTAAACAGGAAGTGTTAATTAACCATGGCACTTGATGTTCCATTGTATTCTTTTATTTAGTATACTTTATTAAAGTTTTATTTTTCAGAGGAAACCATCTTTTTTTCAGTTGCTGATTGTGGGAATTTTATGTGTTGAAATCACAAAATAATTGAAAGAAGTTGAACATTAGTATAATCAAGATAATTTTGCTTTCTTTCAAAAGCAAATTAAAAGCTTATTTAAGAATTTCAGGTTATCTGTGGACAAATGAAACTAGACTTTGGATACCTGACACAATACTCTATCAGGATAGATTATTTTTTGTAAGTCAAGTGTTTTTACAATCTTTTATTTGAGGAAACTCAAGATTTTGATAAGTTGCTTTATGTAAAGACATAAAAATATAGATGTACAGACTTAAATATACAAAAGGTTTCATTATTACTACAGTGACATGTATTACAATGAAGGATCCATTTTAGAAATGTGGTTAAGTGAAATTTTGATAGGAAGGCAAGTTGATTATTTAAGGCAGAAATAATTACTAGTTTGCACTTCATTTCCATTGTTTCTTAGAACATTATAAATACATTTTTAAAAAACATCTTCCTAAGCATACTGAATTTCTGGGATGTTGTTCTGATCATTCTAGGCATCATTACACTGTTTCAGAGACTAGAGGTCCAGTTCTGACAAGCTACAGTAAATGTAGATAGTACTACCACTTTGTAGAATAAATCTTTTTACTTGACCATTATTTTGGTCTGAAGCCTTGTGTCAAAGGGATAAGACAGGAAGTAAAAGGTATCTTGAAAGAGGTAGAAAGTAAAATACAAGTTGAGGCAGACTTTTACACTCAAGTATGCAGGTGGTTATGATTTCCTGAGGAATTGAAGTATATCACTATGTTTAGAAAGTCATGTGAGTTAGAGAAAGGATAGTTCAATATTAAACCATTGATTTGTTTTTTTTAAGTTTATTTATTTTGAGAGAGAGAGAGTGAGCACTAGAGCAGGGGAAGAGCAGTGAAAGAAGAAGAGAGAGAATACCAAGCAGGCTCCATGCTATCAGTGCAGAGCCAACCCAGGGCTTGATATCACAAACTGTGGGATCATGACCTGAGCCAAAACCAAGAGGCGCTTAACTGACTGAACCACCCATGTGCCCCTAAACCATGGATTTCTGGTACAAACTTAGTTTACACATGTAAAATTTTGTATTTTGTCAATTTACACATATGAATGTTCTTATGTGTTTGACTGACATCTACTATGCCAGGATTATGCCAGGTATTAGGAACACAAAATATGCATTGCTTAAGTATGAGCTTAAAAAGCTACAGTGTAGAGAAAGAGCTACATAATGAAAGGACAATCAGATAAGTAATTTCAATGAAGTATGTAAGGGGTGTTTAAGAAAAAGTACAAGGTTCTATAAAAGTTCATATCAGAAAGAATGTAAAACCTCATAATTCATAGGCCATGGGGTAACTTACTCAGAAGAGCCTTGCTACAGTAGTAGAGAATAGACTATTTGCTACTTTACTCCCACTTAAAGTATCTTAAAAGTGAGAATGTAGCACTCTGTACTCAGTGAGACATATGAAAACTAAAAAATTCATCACTAGCAGACTTATCTAAAAGAAATATTAAAGGAGGTACTTTAGGAAGAAAGAAAATGAAAGCAAAAGGAAGTATGGATCTACACAAAGAAATGAAGAAAATCAGAAATTGTAACAATGTGAATAAATATATGATATTTTTATTATTCAAATATCATTAAAAGATAAATGACTTTCAACAAAATGATAACAGTACTGTCTGTGATTTATAATATATACAGATATACAATGTATGACAAAATGTATAGCACAAAGGCTGGGGGGAGAAAAATGGAAGTAGACTGTTACAATCTTTTTTTATACCATACATGAAACGGTATTCTTGAAGATGGGCTGTGAAAAGTAAAACATGTATACTATAAACCCTACAGCAACCACTAAAGTAAGGAAACAGAGTTAGAGCTAATAACTCATCAAAGTAGATAAAAAAGGAATCAGTTAAAAACTTTCAGTTAATCCAGAAGAGAGCATCAAAGAGGAAAAAAGGTGCGTAGATGTGACACATCATAAAGTGACAGAATTAAACCTAATCACGTTAAGGGTCACGTTAGATATAAAAAAATCTAAACATCCCACTTTAAAAGCAGAGTTTGTCAGATTGGATGAAAAAGCAAGATCCAACTATATGCTGCCTACAAAATCCCACATTAGATATAAAGAAACAAATAGATTAAAAGTAAAAAGAATGGGGGCACCTGGGTGGCTCAGTCGGTTAAGCGTCCAGCTCTTTTTCTCGGCTCAGGTCATGTTCTGGTTCCTGAGATGGAGCCCCAGACCCGCATGGGGCTCTGCGTTGACTGCACGGGGCCTGCTTGGGGTTCTCTCTCTTCTTCTCTCTCTGCCCCTCTCCTCGTGCACACATGTGAACGTTTCTCTCTAGATAGATAGATAGATAAACAACCTTAAAAATTTTTAAGAGTGGAGAATACTATTCAAAACAAAGTTTCAGTGGCTACATTAATGTCAGAAAAGGATTTCAGAGCCAAAAACTAACCTGGGATATAGAAATTTATTTCATGATAATTAAAGGGGTGGCCTTTATCCCCTTTTTCCTGCCACCAAAATGAGATGGCATTCCAATAAAGAAAACTAAGGACCAGTGTCTCACATGAATATAGATGCAAAAAACTTTTAACAAAAATTGAACAAACAGAATCCAACAGAAAAAAAATAAAAGAAAAAAGAAAAAGATGATATATAAACTGTGAGCAAGTGGGGTTTATCCAAGGCATTTTAAGATCAGTTTAACATTGATGGACGGTGGGAGGGAGGGGAAAGTGGGTGATGGGCATTGAGGAGGGCACCTGTTGGGATGAGCACTGGGTGTTGTGTGGAAACCAATTTGACAATAAATAATAATTTTAAAAAGATCAGTTTAACACTTGAAAATTAATCAGTGCAGTGTGTCACTTCAGTAAACACAGAAAAGACATTTGATAAAATCTAACATTCATTCTTTAGAACTCGTAGCAAACTGGGAATAAAAGGAACTACCTCAGTTTGATAAAATCCTACCACTAACATATTATTTCATGGTAAAATACTGAATGTTTCCCCTCTACCATAAACAATAAAGCAAAAGTGTCAACTTTTACTACTTCTATTTATCATACTGGCACTTCTAGCCAGGGCACTCAGACAAGAAAAAGGGAAAAGCAAACAGAAAGGAAAAGGTAAAATTGTAGATGACATGATTATGTAGAAAACCTGAAGTGGGGAAAAGGTGGAGATGTGACACGAGACTCGAGGTAAATAAGGGCCAGGCCATGAGGGCTTTTTAAATCCACATTTAGGAGTGCCAGAGTTTTATAAGGACAGTGTGTAACCATTAAGCTTTTGTTCTGCATTAATCAGCTTGTAATTAGAGGGTATATTTTGATAGCATTATAGAGCATATGTTGAAGAGGACTAACACTCTGGGCAAAGACTTTAGTTAGAAGTTTATAGAAATAATGGAGTGAAAGATAATAGTTGCCTAGTCTAAGGTAGTAACAGTACGGATAGAGAAATGTGAACAGATTTGATAACCACTTAAAAGTGTTATTGACAGGACCCTTACTACATGTGGAAGATGGTGTGTGATGAGGAATCTAGGTCACCTCACATGTTTCAGGCTTGGCGAACTTGATGGATAGCAGTACTATTCACTGAGCTAGGTAACACTGGAGAGGGAATAAGGTTAGGGGTAGGATCTGAGAAGGTGAGGTAGGTTTTAGATATGTGTAACATGAGTGCTTTTTGATAGCCAAGTAATGATGTACTAGAGCCACTTTATACAGGTATCTAGAAAAGGAGGGAAATTTTGATAGGAGATAATAGATTAGAAGACACCAGGTGGAAACTCAAGCAATGGGAATGGAAGAGATTGTCTGAGAAGAGGATAATGTGAGTGGGACAGTGGGCTTGGAAGAGAACTGCCTTATAAAGGAAGAGTAATATGAAAGGAAGATTAGGAAAAATGAATCCAAAGGGCAATGAAATAACATAGGTAATGTTTCAATAGAGATCCTTTCAGTAAGGGGAGAGAGGGTAATTGTATCAAGTGCTGCTAACTAGCATCTGTATAGAGTTTACTATGCACCAAGCACTGTTGTAAACCGTTTTGCACTCATTATTTAAATGTTCACAGTAATCTTTTGATCTAGATATTACTATATCCCAATTTTGCAGATGAGAAAAGTGAGGGTACAGAGAGGTTAAGAGACTTGCCCAAATTAATGCATAGCTAGTAAGTGACACAATCAAGCTTTGAACTCATGCAGTTTGACTCTGTAATTTGCACTCTTGACCAGCAAGGTAAAAGGTGAGCTTAAAGGTAGATTTAACAATAAGATTGCACTGATAACATTAGCCAGTTTTAGTGGTTGAATGGGGCAAAACCTGACTGAAGTGAAATGAGGAATAAATAAGAAAAGGGAAGTGTAGACAATTCTTTCATGAAACTTGGGAATGAAAAGGAAGAGTAGAAACAGTAGGGACGGTACTATTTTAAATTTAGGAAGGGCTTTCTTAAGATAGGCAAATCCTACATAAGTTTAAATAATGATGAGAGAGCAAGCGAGTGAAGACAGAGGGATGGGGCTTGAAGAGACATGAGAGAGAGAAGGATTAAAATGAGAGGTTCTGAACCATGGTGAAAAGGCAATAAGGAATAGACTCTATAGCAAAAAAAAAAAAAAAAAAAATTGGAGCCCTAGGAGGAGAAAAACCTCTTTTGTTGTCGCAGTGGGGAAGGAAGACAGCATGGATATGGATGCATATAAACTGACAGGTGTCCTGCTATTCCAACTCCTTCAATATCAATTTCTCTCTCTTTCATAGATTTGAAACAGGGATGAAAATTCTCTGTGTCAGCAAGTTACTACCCATTTAACTTGGACCTCAGTTGGCTAAAGGGGAGAGGGAAGAGCACCCTTCTACTTTGCTATTGAAATACAGGTTTCTAAGACACAGACTGGGGAAGTCTTTCTGGTACCGTTCCAGCATGGAGGATTTTCTACCACTTTTGAAGAATCACATTTGCATGTCACCACAGGAAATGAACATATCCTTGGGATTGTGTGCTGGGGTAAATCTGTACTAATAGAAAAAGTTGAGTATAAAGATAATCTGTAAAATACTCAGCTAGAGGTGATAGTAATTATGATGTGCAATATTTTTTATACAGAATTGTCTAGAATATTGGGTCAGCAAACTACAGCCCACTGCCTGTTTTTGTAACTAAAGTTTTATTTGAAAAAAAATATTTGATTTTTAAATTTACTGGGACATAGCCACGTCGATTCTTGATGTATGTTTGTGGCTCCTTTTACACTTCAATACTGGAATTAAATAATAGTAGCAGAGACCACATGGCCTGCAAAACCTAAAATATTTACTGTTTTGCTCATTATGGAAAAAGGTTTGCTGACCTCTCATTTAGAATTATTAAGTAGTAAAGACTTGGAAAAATTGTTTTGAGAAAGAGAAAAATTAAAATACTAAAAATGTGAAGGGAATGAGACAAGTAGAAGATATTCAGGATATATTACTCAATGAAAATATCACTTAACAAACCCATAGAAATTATACCTTAATCTCATTTTTATTTTAAAAATTTGTCTTAAAATGTTAACAGTAGTTGTTTCTGAATAGTGAGATTACACTTGATTTTTATTTTCTTGTTTTTAGTGTGTTTCCTGATTTTTTTCTACAATGCACCTGTGTTCCTGGGTTAATAGTAGAACCAACTAGTAGTAGACTGGGATGAAAACATAGAATTCAAAGCAAATTAGAACATGAATGGAGAATTTGGCAGGGTCAGGCAAAGATGAGGCATCTTGGAAGAATGAAGAAAATCCTTCTTGCTGGCTACCAAGAAAGTTGGAGAAAGTTTTTGATGATGCCAGTGAGAACATTTTCAGGTCCTTTAGTTCGTTCGATTTAACCAGCATCTAATATGAGCCCTGTCTAGAAACATAGTTTGCCACAAAAAAACAAAAAAGAGTTATGGAAGTTATAACTTACCTATACACTTTGTTTCTCATTTCCAAAGATACAGATTTTTGAAGTTTATGGAGATTTTCTTAACTTTTTGTGACTTGTAGATAGTGCTTTATAATGGACATTTATTTTTTAATCCAAAAAAATTAAATTCCATTATTTAGCTATAAAGCCAATACTTTATTTTTTTTTAATTTTTTTAACGTTTATTTATTTTTGAGACAGAGAGAGACAGAGCATGAATGGGGGAGGGATGGAGAGAGAGGGAGACACAGAATCGAAAGCAGGCTCCAGGCTCTGAGCCATCAGCCCAGAGCCGGATGCGGGGCTCGAACTCATGGACCGCGAGATCATGACCTGAGCTGAAGTTGGACGCTTAACCGACTGAGCCACCCAGGTTCCCCATAAAGCCAATACTTTAATATATGATAGAAGTTGCAGCTTTGTTTTGTTAGGTCCCAAATGTGCCTTTAAAAAAATGGTGAACAGCCTTTATTTGGGCAAAAATAAGTCAGAAATTGCAGAAAGTAATGTTTTCAATGAAGTAGTGTTATTAACCAGATGAATCTTGAAGTAGTTTTTACTGTGGTATTCTATTCCAACATCTGTATTGTGCCACTACCCAGATGCTCGCTATAAAGTTCAGTGGATCTTGACAAGCATTAAGTTGATTTCAGTGGCTTTATTATATTAGGAGTCATTGAAACAGAAGAGAAACCAGTTTTTTACCAAATCTCATCTCTCAACTTGACATGTTTTTTTAAATTTAAATTGTCACCGTGAATGATATTTATTATCTCTATAATGACCAAATCAGTTGTTAAAAATCCCAAGATTGAAGCTTAGGGTACAAATTACTTTGCCAATAAATTGCCATGTAGAAAACCCAGAAAACCAAATCAAAAAATAAGCCCAAAACCCTTGTTCTATTTGTCCTTTAAATATTTATTAAATAGGCTGATGATTCATTGCCTATAAAATGTAATTTGTAAGAATAATTTTTATGTAACCTTGTTTAAAAGAAAAAGAATTAAATTAATAGATAATGACTTCAGAATAAGAATATATGTGAATATATATAGCATTTTAATGTAAAATGTAAAATTTGAGCCCATGTGTCAATTAAATGTGTAAATAATTATAAAAAATTAAATATATTCAGTTTATACTTATAATCAAACACATATGCAGATGTGCATATGTGTGTGTATACATATGTATGTATATGTATGTATGTGTATAATTATATCCATCCAATACACTGACTAGTATGACAATGAATAATGGAATGATTTTGAATGAAAAATTTCAGTATTCAGTATATTTAAAAGAAATTTCCTCTTAATAGAATTTATAATGTTATGCAATTATCTTAAAGGGAAGTGGTAGAGGTCCCACTGCTTGTTATTTAACAATGCACTGAAAAAAATGCACACAATTGTTGGGAGCAAATGTCATTGGCCATAGATATGCAAGATGTCCTAATAGATCTTATCCATATCAGACATTTATTATTCAAGTTGATTTAATCATAATGTAGACCGGAAACTGTTTTCATTGCTTATGCAAGTACCCTCTGGTTTTTTGTTTTTGTTTTTTTTAATTAATGTGTTTCTTATTTCTTTAGGAAGTTTCCAGTGGCATTTGAGGGAGGAGAAACCTATTAGCTTCTGCCCTGAGTAATGCAGTTTTATTGTTGAGATTGTGGGCTCAGCCAAAAACCAATATTGAATGGATAGAAGGAGTAAGGAAAGGAGGATGGGAGACAGGGAGGGATGAAGGGAGGAAGGAATAGGAAAAAAGGAAAAAACAAAAAAGGAAAATAAAGTTAACTATATAAACACTTAGTTCACTTGTGTAAAAATAATAGGAAATTGTGAAACGTTTTGCTAAAACAGCAAGATCCTGTCATTGTCTCATCTCTACTCCCTGCTGCCCTGACGATATAATTTTATTCATACATAAATAAATGAAGCAACAAGTATATTTTTGGTGATGATGTTGTTACTGAATTTCTAGGTAACTGAAACATAAAGGAGAGTTGTTCTGGTTATACTTTTTTCTGAATTTTCATATGACTAGTGGAAAATAGCTAGGCATCATATAGAGCTCTCTAAGTTTATTTCAGTAATGATGTTTATTAATGTTATGAGTAGCAAAATATCCTGCCCAAATTGGGGATTTGAAGGACAGTTCATAGGACTGAGTGGAAAAGTATAGGGAGGAATGTATCA
Source organism: Prionailurus bengalensis (assembly GCF_016509475.1). Classification (NCBI taxonomy): domain Eukaryota; kingdom Metazoa; phylum Chordata; class Mammalia; order Carnivora; family Felidae; genus Prionailurus; species Prionailurus bengalensis. Next base: position 145,847,285 of record NC_057343.1, on the reverse strand, counting down.
AAATCTGGTTGGGGAAAGAGTTTAGGCAGTTGAAAATACATATTTGATATGACTTTTTATATTAAAAGCTATAGAAGATAAAATTTAACAAATAATCTTGATAGGGACAAACAAAAGACAGAGTGAAAAGGTCCTGCAGGAGATAGATTTTAGAAGGCTGACAAGCCCTACTCTGAGGTATTAAAGGGACACTTTCTAAATCATTTTTAGAGTTTTTATTTCAGTTTGTTTGTCAAAGGGCCAGTGTCTAGTCCCTTTTCACAGCTTTCAAGCTAGTCCCTTTTCTCTTTCAAGCTTTGTTTCACATGAGGTGAAGAAACAGTAAAACCAGTATTTTGGAGGGTTTCCTCCTCCTCTTTCTTCTAAAATAAACCTTTTTCTTGAAAGATTATTTTTATTTTAGAATTAATCTCTCAGCCTTTGTGGCTTATGTAAATATACAAGTTGTCATAAAGGGAACAAAACATAAAAAGTCTTTACAAAGACTAGGGTCATGAGTAAAGGAATATGTATTACATTCACATCTCATCAGGGCTCTATGTAAACTTACAGTAAATTTGCAAAGCAAGTAAACTCAATGTTATTTTTTAATCAAATCACTGAGAGTTTAAGTGACTCACCCAAGGCCACATAGAAAATGGGTGACTGGGGCTGGAGTGAGAATTAAGCCTTCTCTTCTGATTCTCAGCAGTAATGCAGTCTCATTATTATCATCATTTCTTGAACCCCTGCTGTGCTAGTTTTCCTGGCAGTTTGTATCCTCCATCAGAAGCTGTGACCTATTTTTAAAGTTGCCTTTTCAAGTGAAGAGACAATATTGCATGCTGTGTTTTATACATTGTTGTGAAAAATGGATGAAGTCAATTTTATAAATTCCGAATATACTTGGCATTTTTATGCTGTTTATAATTACTAAAAGTCTATCGTCATTTGAGTCATAAGTTAACTAAAAAATTAAACCCCAAACTGTATTGTGTTCTACCCCTCCTCTCAACATGCACACCTTTACATTATTTTCTCTAAGTCTTGTTTTACTTTGTTTTGACTGTGTAAATCTCTGGTTTCTTCGTATAGTTTCTGATTATTATTATTCTTTAAAAAAAATGTTTAGTTGTTTATTTTGAGAGAGAGGAAGCATGAGAGCCAGAGCAGGGGGCGAAAGGGATGGTGGTGGTGGAGGGAGAGAGACTTAAGCAGGCTCCATACTCAGCACTCAATGTGGAGTCAAACATGGGGCTCGATCCCATGGAGCCCAACACCGGGCTCAATCCCATGACCCTGGGATCATGACCTGAACCAAAATAAAGAGTCAGACACTTAACTGACAAAGCCACCTAGATGCCCCCTTTGTTTTTTGTTTTGTTTTGTTTTGCATGGAGCCCAACATGAGGCTTGAACTCATCACCGTGAGATCAAGACCTGGGCTGAAATCGAGTCGAATTTAACCAACTGAGCCAACATGGCACCCCTCTGATTATTATTAAATATGTGGTTTATCCTGCTTCTTAAATATGGATATCCTAAAAATAACTATGTGAAACCAATGGAGTCATAAGGAAGGAGGTGACAGCACTAAACATACCCTATAGACTCTTAGTAGCTTATGTATCTCTCAATACAGAATTAACACAAATATTCACACCTTCAAGGACTTACCCAAATAATGTTATTAGCTTCATGCTACAAAACAAAATAAATCTGTATCCAAGTTTTCCCTAATCCCCAATGAATATAATTGGAAAAGGAATGTGAGAGTATTCATAAATATTTCTAATATGTACTTAGTAAAATGTGAGTTGACCACTTATATCTTTTAATATTTAATTGTTTCTGTAAAGTAGCCTGCTCCAAGTTCTTAGAGATTCTCTGAATTGTGTAACTAGCACAAAAAGCATAATTACTTTAGAAATATTTTATAGGTATCAGCATTTTAAAAGAATAATCTTGCAGGTATTTTTATAAGTACATTATCTTCAAAAGGAGAATGACATAAAAATAAGCATAAATTCTAATTGTTTCTAAATCTGATAAAATATATAGTTTTTAATTCTAGAAAATTCTATTTGATACTGTTTTCAGTAGTGAAATATAATTATTAGATTATTTCCTTGATTGTTAATCATCACAAAATTTAAGTAAGATTCAAGTTGAGAGCTTCGCTGAAAGAAATTTATTACATTCCTTTATGTAAAAAATACTTTAAACAAATAGGTAAAAGTATACAGTAAGTGTAAGGTTTATAGGTAGGTATAAGTAGAAAATTTCCCTTAGAGGGTCATTTGTTATTCAAGCTTTCCCACTGAGAAAGAGTGATTCTAGACTTCCAGAATTTTATAGGTTAACTCTGTATCAAGCAAGCATTTGTATTTCTAAAAATTTTTAAATTGTGACTATAATAAAACTGCAACAATGGGATTCTTCAGGTACCCATTCACTTCACTTGAAATACCATTAATTAGGAAGCCTATGCTTATGCCTGTGTTAAGTATCTTCTGAATACAGAATTGTCAAATTTATTGTTATGAAGCAAATGTGTATACTTAAGAAAAATAACATCTCATTTTTCTAATTCCTAAAACCAAATGTATTTTGTAATGAAATGGGATAATACAGAAGAAGAATCGTAGAGGCTAGTTAATTAGCTGTTTTAACAATAAAAAGTAGATTCTTAGTTAATTACAATAATAATTAAGGTTTTTCCCCTATCCTTATTATACTTCTCTTACAGTAAAGTATGATTCTTGTGTTTTGGGAGCTCAGAACTAGCTTGATAAGTTTTTATCTATGATTCCATATAAACAAGAAGCCAATCCTGAAGTTCTGTCTATGTGGCTAAGTCAAGTAGAGCTTTGTAGATCATGTTAGATTTATGTAGAGAATCAAATTTTCTAATTCAGCTCCATTAAAAACAATTAAAGATTATTGTGAAGTTTTAGACCATTTGGGCAACTTGAAAATGAAGGCTAAATAATGAATCATTGTGATTTTTTCATCCCCCTCTTTTTTTCTTTTATTATTTATTCTGAGAGAGAGACAGAGACAGAGCGTGTGCATGTGGGGGAAGGGGCAGAAGGAGAGGGAGAGAGAGAATCCCAAGCAGGGATTCTCCATTCTCTGTAGAGCCCAACTAGGGGCTCAATCTCACCAACTGGGAGATCATGACCTGAGCAGAAATCAAGTGTTGGGACACTCAACTGACTGAGCCACCCAGGCACCCCTCATCCCCCCTTTTTTAAAATCTTTAAATTCATTAATAAAATTATTTTTGATAAAATTTTGGGATAATTTAATATGTTCTTATAATACTATTTACTGAACACCTATTAAATGTAAGGTGCTGAATGGAGTTTCATTAGATAGAGAATATAAAGCATTATTGTAGTCTTCAAGGAATTTTCTATTTATTTTTTTACAGTCTCTTCATTTTGAGAGAGGGAGTGGGGGAGGAGCAGAGAGAGAGAGGGAATGAGAAAATCCCAAGCAGGCTCCATGCTGTCATTGTGGATCCCAATGAAGGGCTCACTCTCATGGACTGTGAAATTAGGACCTGAGCTGACATCAAGCTCAATTATGACCTGAGCTTAACCTACTGAGACACCCATGTGCCCCATGGAATTTGCAATTTAGATAGAAAGTCAAGACCCAAATACATGGAAGTTTAAATACACACACACACACAAAAATGAATGTTCGGTAATAACAGAGAGAAAAATAGTATCAAAAGCATAGTTGGGCTTTCCAAATATCAGAAAGAAGATTTGGAGTATAAAATATAGGTTAAGTACTACAAGTACTGCAACATAGGCTAAAATTCATTTACACTGAAGTTTAACCAGCTCACCAGCAAGCAGGAGTACGTATATGAAAGTTTGAACTGTGAATCTGGACATCTGTCTTTAAGATGGGGAATGGGAAAGAGAGTATAACATAAAAAAAGAAGAGTATATGGTATCCTCTGAAGAAAAGATTGGTATTTAGGAAACGAGGGCACAAAAAGAGAGGGTAGATGTACCAAAACCCAACTGACCTTAAGATTATGACTTCTTATGATACTTAAATAATTATATTGCCATATTAGCAGTGAATCAATCAATATTCAGTAAAATTACTGTCATAACTCTTCAACTGAAATAATTTTTTGTATTAACCATTCATTCTCTCAAATGGATACTATCATATCCCATTGTATATGGAGAATATTGAGGTAGGCACAGTTGTTTCTTCCAAGGTGCCTACAGTTTTAGGTTGATGAAATAAATGCATTTAAGTACACAAAACTAACAGGATGTAGGATACATGTAGGAAGGTAGTGGAAATAAGGCCTGGAAACCCAGTTCACTTTCAGAGAATGGAAGGTTTTATTATAAGGTTAAGAAATGTAGAATTAGTTTAGGTAAATGGGACTCATGGAAGATATTTGAATATATCAATGACATAATTAGAGATATTTGACAGTGTGGCTTGACACTGTTAGAACAAAATGAAGCATTGATTGATGACACAGATTAAGGCAGCAAGGTAGATCATATGCTATTTTCTTTCAGTGATATAGTTAAGGTATGATAATGGCTGAATTAGGCCTTAAATATTACAGATTAAAAGTAGAAAGATGATTGTGAAAAATTTGCAAATTTAGATTTTTTTTAAGCTTTGAAGCCAGGTAGTAGCTTATGAGTTAGAAGCTTACTTTGATAATTAAAAAAAAAAAATGTTTATTAAGCATTTAGGTTGCTCTTCTATAGATAAAAATAAATTCATATAATGCTAATTAAGTGCATGAAATTTCAGTTTATAAAAGTTTAAACTGCCTAATAGTATATATTTTCATGTTTATTTATTTTAAATTTGTTAAAGTTTATTTATTTGTTGAGAAAGAGAGAGAGAGCAGAGGAGGATCAGAGAGAGAGAGGGAGAGAGAGAATCCCAAGCAGGCTCTTCACTGTCAGCACAGAGCCTGATGCAGGGTTTGAACCCACGAAGTGAGCTGAAAACAAGAGTTGGACACTCAACCAACTAAGCACCCAGGAGCCCCAATGTTTATTTTTGAGTGAGGAAGAGAGAGGGTGAGCAGGGCAGGGGCAGAGAGAGAGAGAGGGAGAGAGAGAGGATAAGAAACATGCTCTGCACTGACAGCAGAGAGCCAACCTGAGGTTTGAACTCATGAACCATGAGATCATGACCTGAGGCAAAGACGGATCCTCAACCGACTGAGCCACCCAGGTGCCCCAAATAGTATATATTTTAAAAACATTTCATGGACCCCCAATAGTAAATCTAATGGAGGAAGAAACTGCAAGGACTATTTCTTACTCATTTCCCTTTAATTCATACAAATGTCATGAAGTATCATTTGGGCAAATTATTGTACATTAGATCTATAGTTAGAACATCTCCTTCAGAACTCTAAGCCTCACGTAATGTTGTCTGATCATGTATTTTGTGACAGACCCCATGTACCTTTTTTGGTCAAGATTTGCCCTTTACTCTGAAAGCGCAAACTATGAGTGGTGGTTAGTGAGCTGAAATCTCCTGCCAATTGTTATCCCAAGAAATTCCAAGAGAATTTGTAGGTGGTTTTTGAGAAAATGTGTGTATTCAGACTCCTGAATGTATTGTGACATTTAATACTTTATGTTCATAAAATTGGCATTGTGTTAGCAGGCAAATTGCTTTTGAAAAGTCATTTTTATGAAAATAGTTGATCAATAAATCTGCTGATTTTTCTCTTTGCCATGAGCCTACCCAGAAGTTAGCTACAATGGATTAGTAGTATATACTAAAATTAATGGAAAGGAGAAAAGGAAATGACACTTGTTCTTAGAAGATCAGGGCCTTTTTAACAAAGAGTAGCAGTTTTATCTTTAGACCTGTATGAAGAATTCTGTTAAGAATTTTATCCTTTAGACCTCAAAGACCTATTGTTATGAATGTAATTTAAGCATAAAAGGACTAAAGGTCTTGAAAGTTAAGGTTTATGACACTGAAAAAGTATTCATACATCTTAGGGTAGCAACATTCTTTTCCTAGTTAATGCTCTTACATGGAAAAAAAAAAACATTTTTGAAATTTACCTAAATATTGACTTCTGTACCTGTATAATAACTTCACCTGTATAACATGGATTAAAGGTTTGATTGGGTTGAGGAATAGATTAATCGGTCTGAAATGGATCATTATGCAGCATAGGTTAGAGATGAAGAACACAAAGCTTTGAAATCAGAACTGAATTTAAAATTGTGCTTTTGTCTGAGGGCTGATGGGGGGTGGGAGGGAGGGGTGGGTGGGTGATGGGTACTGAAGAGGGCATCTTTTGGGATGAACACTGGATGTTGTATGGAAACCAATGTAACAATAAATTTCATATATTTAAAAATAAAAATAAAAAAATAAAATTGTGGTTTTGCTACCAACTACTAACGTGGCCTAGATAAGGTAGATAGTGTATTTGTGCCATAACAAGTGGAAAAGATAAATAATGATATTTATGTCTACTGTAATGGTTAAATGAGATCACATAAAGTACTACGATGTCTATGACCCAGTAGAGGTGCTCGGTAAATGATAGACATTGTTTTGTTTTTAATAAGATCAGCTAGGCTTATACTTTCCCTTTAAAGTTAAAGACGTTAAAGGCAAAAGGAAGGAAAGGGAATTTCATTTGCTAGCTTGCCAAAAATGGAATGGGTATTAGATTCTGAGAACATAGATTTATGATAAATTAAAAAGAAAATATTCTCTCTGCCTTCTTGCAAATCAATTTTTCTCTTCTTGACGCTTGGATAACACCTTTTATGGTGTCATAATTAAAGATTTTGCATTAATACTATTTTCCCTCCTAATGTGGCATGTATTGCTTTTTGCATTATACAAGGGTTATTTTAACACTTGCATAAGCTGCCCTGTTATGCTCCTCAAAGCACAAAAATGTGTCTTATTATTATATATCCCTGAGTACATCACACCTAATATGTACTCAACAAGTATCATAAATAAATTCCCTGAATCTCGGTTATTTTGTATACTTGTGTAAGACTTAGGGATACTTGGTTATTTTAGCAGCTTAACCACAATAAACAATGTAGTGTTGTTTTCAGACTTCATTCACAAATCTAATTAATTATATGACTGTAATTAGTGTTATTGATACTAATTATTTCTATTACAATTCCTTAAAATATTTTTATGTTTTATACTAGTCAAGGTAGGCAAATAGTTGGAAAAATAATCTAAAATCTCAGTGCCTTAATACAAAGAAAGTTTCTTACTTCTATCCATCTAGTGCAGGTAGGATTGTCAGAAGAAGGATGCCCAGGGACATTGATATTAACATCATGGCAGCGTAAGACAACCCTTTTTTTGTCCCTCCACCCCTTCAACAACAAAAATTTGACATCTATCCACAAATAAAAGTGTCTTTGTGGCTGTTGTGGAACCTAGTGCTATATGCCAAGGGTTCTGAGAGGAGCCTCAACTACCAGTTTATTAGGTAATAGGCAAATGGACTTAGGCACTGGCTGTAGAACCTTATGTGAACTGATTCTGGCTCTCTCAGCTGTGTTCTTGGAGCACCTGCAGAACAATGACTTGGGTAGTCACCTTTGGATGAGAGAGCCTTTGTAGAAGTACAATTTTCCAGAGAAGTTACAGCACTCTTTTAGAGAAGAGGGGGGAAAAACCAAGTTTGGACAGAGTGAAGTGGGTAAGAGGATCAGCTCGGTATTGCTGGCATCATCCCTCCCCTAAGATGGTACAGTTTAGGGCTAAACTAGAGAACCTCTGATTTCTTCTTCAGGAAAAAAGGAAGAGTCCATGAGTGAATGCCTGGCTTCCCCAGCTGGGTGTGCAAAACAAACTCAGCATCCAGAGGATTAAAGAGGGAGTTCCATGACTAGGGGAAGGAAGTAGAAATTTTATTAAAATTTTATTTTGCAATGATTTGTTCACAGCATATTGAATTTAATCAGCTTGTGTGTGTTGTCCTTGTATCCCTTGATCATGTTAAATTCACTTATTCTAGGTACTTTTTTGAAGATTTCTACAAACATGATCGTGTTGTTTGTAAATAAAGACAGTTTTATTTCTTCCTTTCAATATCTATGCCTTTAATTTCTTTTTCTTGCCTCACTGCACTGGCTAGGGCCCCCAATAAAATGTCAAGTAGAAATGGTGACAGTGGACATCTTTGCTTTGTTCCTTACCATAAGGGGAAAGCATTTAGTCTATCATCATTAAATATGACTCTTACCTATAGGTTTTCATATATAGAACTTTACTGGATTCAGGAGGTTCCTTTCTGTTAAGTTTTTTTGTTTTTGTTTTTTCTGAGAGGTTTTTTTTTTTTTTTAATCATAAACAGGTCTTGAATTTTGTCAAATGCAAATGCTTTTCTATACCACTGAATTGATCATGTGTTTTTATACCTTTATTCTGTTTAATACTAATTTTTAAATATTAAACCACCTTTGGATTTATGGGAAAAATCTCACTTGGTCATGATATATTATCCTTTTCATATGTCACTGCATAAGAGATATTAGTGTGTACATTTTTGGGAGATATTGATTTGTGTTTTCTGATATTTTCTTTTTGATATTAGAATGATACTGGCATCATAAAATGAGTTACAGAGTTTTATTCAGGCCTAAAATTTTCTTGGTGGGAAGATTTTTATTAACAATTTAATTTATTTATTATGTGTAGAGGTATTTAGATTTTCCATTTCCTTTAAGGCCAGCTCTGGTCATTACTTTTTCTCTCAAAGCATTTGTTCATTTCTTCTATGTTATCAAAGTTATTGGCATACTATTATTCAGGATACTTCCTTTTCACTTCAGTAGGATAGCTTTTGCCATCACCTTATAAAGGTGATTTATATCCTCTTTCTTTTCTTGAGTCTGGTTTATTAATTTTGTTGAATTTTCAAAGAGCCTGTTTTCTGGTTATACTTTTTTTTTTCTTTTTCTCCATTTTGATTTCTGCTTTTTGTTGTCTCCTTGCTGTACCATTAATCTGTTCTTCTTTTTTTTAGTTTTTTAACATGGAAAAATTTGATTGATTTTAAATCTTTTCTTACATAAAATTTAGTGCTATACATTTTCCATATAGCACTGCTTTAGCTACATCCCACAAATTTTGATATATTATTTTTTTATCTTCATTCAGTTTATACTTCCTAATTTCTCATGCAATCACTTCTTTTATTCATATATTATTTAGAAGATTATTGTTTCATTTCCAAATATATGCATGGAGATTTTTAAAATATATTTTTAATTACTAATTTAATTTTATTTTATTCAGGTAATATATGTTGTATTTTATCCTTTAAATTTATTGAGACATTTTACAGCACAGCACATGGTCTCTTTTGGTGAATGCTTCAAAAATACACTTTGAAAAGAATGTATATTTTGCTGTTATTGTGTAGTGTTTCATAAATTCAACTAGATCTAGTTAATTTATAGACTTATTATAGTCTTTTATATCCCTATTGATTTTCTGTATACTTATTCTTTCAATTAATTGAGAAGTGTTAAAATCTCTACCTATAATTGTGAACTTGTCTATTTGTCTTTTCAGTTCTGACAATCTTTGTTTCGTGTACTTTGAAGCTCATTAGGTGAATATACATTTAGGATTGTTTTGTGTTTTTGATCCATTAACCCTTTATTATAAAACTGTCCTTCTTTATCTTTGATATTCCTTGTCCTGAAGTCTAATTCATCTGATATTTATATAGGTACTCCAGCTTTCTTATGATAATATTTACAGGTATGTCCTTTTCTATGCCTTTGAATTTAACTCATATATATCTTTGTATATAAAATATGTTTTTTGAAGTAGCATGTTCTGGATCTTGTTTTGTTTTGTTTTGTTTTTTTATTATGGAAATCTATGCCTTTTTATTGCAGTGTTTAGACTGTTTATATTTAGTGTAATCTGTATTTTGGGGTTGTCTTATATCTTATTTTCTGTTTATCTCATTTAATCTTTGTCCCTCTTCTTTTAATTTGACCTTTTTTTCTGTTTTTTTAGTATTTAATTTTGACATGCCACTTTATCTCCACTATTCCACTATTAGCTGTACTTTTTTCTTTTTTCTTGTCTTTTTTCCTTTCTTTTCTTTTTTCCTTTTTTTTTTTTTTGTTTCATTTCTTCTCTTTTCTTTTGGTGCAATAGAGGTTACAGTATCTGCAATATACTCTTCCTTAGGAAAAAAATTCAAAGTTTTATTGCTGATGTGGTCTGTGTGCATCATTGACTAATCAATTACCAGAATTTTAAACTAATGAGGTTGTAGTTTGAAGGTGGCAGTTTTAAAGCAAGAATTAATGAGCATTACTTTATAAAGTTCCCTATTAATCTTTCACATATGGCTTTGATTGTATTACCACTTGTTTCCTTGCATTAAGGAACATCCTTTTTTATTTAAGTTTATTTATTTATTTGTTGGGGGGGGCACAAGTAGGGGAGGGGCAGAAAGAGAGAGAGAGAGAGAGAGAGAGAGAGAGAGAGAATTCCAAGAAGTTTCTGTACTGTCAGTATGGAGCCCAATGTAGGCTCAGTCCCCAAAACTGTGGGATCATGACCTCAGCCAAAATCAAGGGTCAGATGCTCAACTGACTGAGCTATCCAGGTACCCTAAGGAATATCCTTTTTTTATCAAAGAGACTTGGTTTTTCAGTTGTAATTTCCCAATAAAAAACTTGGCTCTGTATACACTTGGCAATACTACTCTTTACTCATTAGTTGATAGTTGTACTTTTCCTAGCAACTGTTTCAAATATCTCATTTCTAAATGCTGTCAATTTCAGTTCCTCTCAGTAACAGTGGTAAGGTCATATCCTTTTTGACAGAGAAGAATGAGGCCATCTGGAATGAGCTGCATGATAGACTGCTTTCACCTCAACCTGTTTCTATGTTCTTTTTCTTTTTCCTTTAAAAAAAATTTTTTTTAATGTTTATTTATTATTGAGAGACAGAGAGAGAGCATGGGAGGGGCAGAGAGAGAGGGATACACAGAGTCTGAAGCAGGCTCCAGGCTCTGAGCTGTCAGCACAGAGCCTTAGGTGGGGCTCGAACTCACAAACCGTGAGATCATGACCTGAGCCAAAGTCACACGTTTAACCGACTGAGCTACCCAAGTGCCCCTAATTTCTATTTTCTTTAACAGAAAGTGATGATAATCTCATCTTTACTTGCAATCTCAGAAGTGATGCCCTTTTCCCTTCCTAGATTGTGCTCTGAATTTAATTTCTTTGTCTCTTAGAGACCCCACTCTCAAAATGTATCATCATATTGAACTCCTTCCCCAGCTGAAAAAAACCTCTACATGACTGCCTTGTTATTTTTAACTACTTTTTGATTTCTGCTCTTTCTTAGCCAACACTTCTAAATGAGCAACTGTAGCTACTCCCTCTATTTCTTAGCAACTCACATCCTTCTTCGTATCTTGTAATCTAGCTTCTACACTACTACCTCACTGTAACTATATTTCTTGGTCTGGTGAATGCTTGCTTACTTCAACACTAAGTTGCAGAATAATCATTCAAGAAGCCTTCTCCAAATGACCAAGATGGACTCCTTATGAATATTTTTTTTCTTATTACTCTGTGTGTGTAGTTCCCACTTTATATTATGTTTACTCCTTTAGATCTAAAATCATGTCTTATTTACATTCACATTTGCAGTATCTGATATATAAGCTCATAATTAATTTTTTAATTGAATTGAAAGTATCTTTTGCTTTCCTAATGTTTTTTGATCAGTGTGTCATTCAGGATTTTTAACAATCTACTTAAAATTGTCTTCTCTCTTGCTTCTAAACCTTTCTGGTTTATTTCCTCAACCTTCTTTTTTGAGAGCCTATTTGCAAATGTTTGCTTGGCCCTGTAAGTTATCATTATATATGTTTATGTAGCTTTGAGTGAATGTAACTTTAACACCTCTCATGCACCTAGGCACAGGAAATTCAGTGATTAATAAGGGAAACTCCTTCAGCTGAGAATTTTGTTGACTTCAAGGAGAGAAAAACACTCCAATAATCATAATAAGTTACACAGTAACACCTTGGTTTGTGAGCATAATTCATATGGGAAACACCCTTGTAATCCAAAGCACTTGTATTATCAAAGCCAATTTTCCCACAAGAAATAATGGAAACTCAGATGATACATTCCACAACCCAAAAGTATTCATATAAAAATGATTACAATATTGCAATATAATACAAAATAATAAAGAAAATACAAAATATAAAGAAAAACTAACAAATTCACCTACACTAACCTTTGAAAACCTTCATGGCTGGTGTGAGGGAGACAAGAGAGAGGAGGGTTATTGTGTAGGATGACTTTCACTATCACTAGTGGAATCACTGCTATCTATTGGCTCAGTTGAATCTTTTTCTTTTCGTGCAACTGTAACAGGGAACCTATCCAGTGATGTTGCTTTTGCCTCCTTTTGAAGATTTCATGGAAATATGACATTGCACTATTGTTAGACTCATTGCTCACACTGCTATAGCATAATTTGGGTGGTGCTTTTCTACAAAATTTTGCACTGTTTCCCACATCTTACACATCTCTCTAATCTCATTTGAAGTGAGGGGTTCCTCCGCCTTTTCCTCCTCATCCTCTGCAGACGAGATACAGATGCAGACTTTATAAAATCTTGCAATTTCGGCCACTCACGTACCTTGTTCATACTTCTCAGTGATTTCCTTCTTAACTTCCACCATAATCATCTCCTTCTTCTTACTGTCTTTCTTTTCAACCTTTGTCTGCAGTGGGCCATTGTATATGCTTGTATGGATGTTGACTACAGTACAGTATTAATAAGCTCTTGTCATATACTGTGTTTAATGTAACTGGCAATAAGGCAGCAGAGGAAAGGGTCTATATCTGCAGGCACCCTGACCTAGAATGAAGCAAAGCATTCCCAAGCTTACTCTTACATGGAAAAGCAAGGGACTGTCCGTAGGTGCTTTGAAGTAACAAAAAATACACTAGTGCCAGTTGTGAACACCTTCCAATGTTCTGAAAAATCACTGATTTCTGCCAAACACTGTGGCCTGAGACCAAGCATCTGAGCATGGAAGACGATATTGGCAATCCTGCAGTGAGAGAGAGAAGAACCATTGGCATTGGCTCAGTTGTGATCATGTGACATCTGGTGTCACGTACTACTCATATTGCAAGACATCACTCGTTTATCAAGTTAAAATTTATTGGAAATGTTTGCTTGTCTTGCGGAACACTCACAGAACAAGTTACTTGCAATCCAAGGCTTTACTGTGCATTGGACTATGATGAGTAGTCTAGGCTTTCTCCTTAAAGTTTTCATGTGAAGCAGTGATGACCACATTTGTGCTTATTAAATGTTAATTAGTGGGGTGCCTGGATGGCTCAGTTAAGCGTCCGACTGTTGATCTCAGCTCAGGCCATGGTCTCATGTTTATGAGATCAAGGCTTGCATTCGGTTCTGTGCTGACAGTGTGGAGCCTACTTGAGATTCTCTCTCTCCCACTCCCTCTCTGCCCTTCCCCTACCTGTACTCTCTCAATCTTTCTCAAAATAAGTAAACTTTTTAAAAAAAAGTTAATGCCTGCCTAAAATGTGGACCTGAATAGAAAGAGACGTGAGAGAAATGTTGTTGGGTGTTTTGTTGTTTTGTTTTTTAATTTTTTTTTGACGTGTATTCATTTTTGAGAAACAAAGAGCAAGTGTGAGAGGGACAGAGAGAGGGAAATACAGAATCTGAAGCAGGCTTCAGGGTCCAGGCTGTCAGCACAGAGCTCGACACGGGGCTCGAACTCACAAACCTTGAGATCATGACCTGAATCAAAGTCAGATGCTTAACCGAATGAGTCACCCAGCCGCCCCCGTTGTAAGTCTTTTGTAAAAGATGATGAAAGACTTGATTATGACAATGGCAACAGGATGAAAATGGGAAAAATACCAAAGATATTTGTGCAGCTTTGTCATTTCATCCATGTTTGATTTGTGTGTTTTCCCGCTGGACTCTCAGACACCTCTACTAGTATATCTACTAGTATTTCTAGTATGTTACTAGAAATAAGTAATGATAGTAATAATAGCTAATATTTACTGACTCCTTACTTTGTGCCAGATATTATTCTAATTGCTTTATCAAAGTTAACTCAATATTCCTTTGACAACTCTAAAAGGTAAGTAGTATTATATACATTTTCTGAAGAAGGAACCATTGTACAGAGTTTCAGTAACTGAATAATGTCACACGGGATCCATATTCTTTTCTTTTGTTTTTTGGGGTTTTTTTGTTTTGTTTTTTACCCATAGTCCTATATTGTCTGAAACCCGAATTATTTCTCTCTTAAGTTCTTTTCTATGTGCTTTCATTTCTCTGTATCGCTATTTCTGCCATCCATTTTTCCAGCCTGAAAGCCCGAATTATTTTAAGCGCTGATGTCTCTGCTTCCAGTTTTTCCTTGTGCTTCTTTCTTCTTCTTATTGTGGGAGAAATATCAATATCATCATATTATTAAGTTGCTTCATATCTTGGATACATATAATAACTTCTATCACTTGTTGAATCAAATATATCTTGGTGTTTAAGAATTCCCAGCAACTGTTGTTATCTTCTGCATGCAGTTCTTTTGTACCCTGATCAAGGAGGGAACAGTTTCCTGTCTTCTGTAGTTCTTTGTAATTCATTGTTTCCTTTGCACGTTTTCCCATGTTCTTATTCTGATCCAAATTATTTTTATTATTATTGTTCCTTTCCATACTATTAGTTTTTCTTTAAGATTCAGTTCAACCAATACTACCAAAGTGAAGACAACCCCAACGTTAGGTTGGTTTCCTGTTAATGTGATTTCCTGTAGTACTTATAATAAGCTGTGTTCTGAATTACCTGTGCTTTTGGTGGGGTGCTGGTCTCCTGAGTATTATAGAGATGAATGAGACTACTCTGGTGATCAATGTACATGAACTGCATCAAGGAGTTAGTGTCTGGAGAATAGGTGACAATGCCTCTGCTTAGGCCTAAATACCCAAATATCTCACAAACATGTGAGAAATAGGTAATATTTTTACCAAAGCAATGCAATGCATTACAATTTATGATAAATTTTCTCCCAAACTAAATGGTGTTTGTTTCCTTCTGGAACATTTCTCTTTACTATTCCCTTTCATGCAATTTCAGGGCTTAGAACACACAGAATGGTTGGCTTTACCCAATAGTTGTGTTTTTACTATTCTATATTATACTTGATTATATGTATTGCCTTACAGTATGTAATAATCATTTCTCTCTTTTTCTGTTCTGCAATAAACTTAAGAATAGATTCTTACATTCTACTTCACTCAACTGTATCTGGAAAGTACCACACCCAAGCTAGAAACATAATAAATATGTTTGTAAATTGAAATGGAGCACAAACAATAAGCTCCCTATATTTATTACTCTTCAGGGATAAATGTAGAATATCTAATTTTCTAACCTTTCTATCACCTAATATACACATTTAAGCTATGCACTTTCTCTAAGTACTACTTTAGCTATACATTATAAATTTTGATATAGAGGGTTTCTGGAATTGAGGTCTAAATAATTGTCTATTGCGATTTTATATATTTAGAAAAAATGTATTTTTACTTTCTGGAAGTATACAGGTTTGAAATAAGTTTTTTAAAATTTAATTAACTTCTAATTACGTTTCTAAATTAATTAATTTCTAATTAAGTTTCATAATTTTATAGCATTATACTCAAAGAATATCATCCATATATATATTCTTGGCTATTTTTTGTGCTCTTGTGGCCTAGTTTGATCTATTTTTTATGAAGATTCTATAAGTGGTTTTAAAAAATGTATATTTTCTATTTATGGATGGTAGGTCTTATAAGTGTCCTTTATTTTTTTAATTTTTATATTTTAATGTTTATTTTTAAGAGAGAGACAGAGAAAGAGTGCAAGCAGGGGAGGGGCAGAGAGAGAGAAGGAGGCACAGAATTCAAAGCAGGCTCCAGGCTCTGAGCTGTCAGCACAGAGCCTGTTGTGGGGCTTGAACCCACAGACCACTAGATCATGACCTGAGCTGAAGTCAGATGCCCACACAACTTGAGCATGTGCCTTTAAATGATAAGGCACCATGATAAGTGCCTTTAAATCAAGCTTATTAATTGTGGTCAAATCTAATTTTTAGCCTGTTTAATATACAAGTTTTTGAGAAGTCTATTAATTTCTCATTGTGATTATGGGTTTGTTCATTTCTCTCTGTAATTTTATCAGTTTTGATATATATATTTTAACGTTACACTGTTAAATGCATTAAGGATGCATTATAACTTGATTGTTGTAAATTGTCCCTTTTATTATTAAGTAAACATTTTTGTATCTCCTAATGCTTTTTGCCTTAAACTTTACTTTGTTAGACAAAACATCTAGTCTTATCTATTTGAATAATCAGTAATAGTGATTTCACAGTGAAAGAAAGGATTATTTTATGGCTCCATTTTCAAAATGGTGTTTAAAATAAAGTTAACTTAATGGCATATGTGATTGGCAACCATATATTAGAATTTGATCTTGAAAATTAATTATGTGGTCATCTTTTAGTAGTCAAATGATTCAGATGAAATGATACTAAAAATAAGTTGACATTTCCTATGTAATAGCACCATTGATTAACCTACAGCATGTGCTAACATGAAGATTGTATAACTTACTCTATTTTAGTGTCCTTTAAAACTATCTAAACTTATTTAAAAATAGTGAAGCAAGTATCAGCTACCTTGACTTCTGTCAGTTTGTCATCCAGGAACTTGATATGCTTACCTGATCTAAAATAAAACCGAGGGGCTCCTGGGTGGCACAGTCGGTTGAGCGACTGACTTAGGCTCAGGCCATGATCTCACGGTTTGTGAGTTCGAGCCCCTTGTCGGGCTCTGTGCTGAAAGCTCAGAGCCTGAAGCCTGCTTCACATTCTGTGTCTCCCTCTCTCTCTGCCCCTCCCTCACTCATGCTCTATCTCAGAAATAAACAAACATTAAAATAAATAAATAAATAAATTAATTAATTAAATAAAACCGATTACTATAGATTTAAGATACTTACTAATTCTATTTTAGCCAGAAACAAAACATGTAATAATAGCAGTGATTCCGTCCAGCCAGTTTTTACTGACCACATGCCAGGCACTGCCACATGCTGTATATACAAAGGAGGAAAAGAGACCTGGCCCTTTAAGGCTAAGTATTTTCAGTCTGAACAGAGACAATCTCAACATAATGTGGTTGGTCCTACGATAGAAGTTGTACACGATTACAGAAACCATAAATTCTTATTCATCTTTTGCTGATGAAGGTATATATTGCTAAAATTACATTCCTAAGGTATGGTCATTGTTTTCTCTGTAATATAAGAAAAATAGAATAGAAGGGACTTAGGTGAAAAGAAATGGATTTAAAACAGAAGTTCAATAAGATTGTTAAATAAGTTAGGGGGTGTGGAATTTCCTTTCTCAAAATAGTAAGGATTGGCTTGTTAGTAAACCTTTTTAATGTCTCATGCATTCTGAAGTGAACATATGCTTCTCTCTTTTTCCCTCCTTCCACACTTGATATAATCTCTGTACCCCCTCGTAGGACTTGGACTCAAAACCCTGAGATCAAGAGTCACATACTCTACTGACTGAGCCAGCCAAGCGCCCCTGAAACATTTTTTATCCATCCACAATTATTTTCTATTGCTGTCCAAGCAACTCAGCGTGTCATTGTGCTACTTCAGAAGACACATTTCTTACCCCCTTTATTTTAGTTTCTCAAGGGAGCTATCATAGTTATCTATTTAAAACAATGTATCTGATGATCATGTGCTTTTTCCTCAAAACTCTCTGATAACTTTATATTGATCCTCTGATAAAGTTAAAATCATGCCACACTTTGAAATCACTGTGACTTAGCCATACTGACCTTTCTTATTATTTCTTATATTCTGCCACTCTTGCTCACCATAGGGTCTTTACTTTTGAATTGTTTTAGTTTATAATATTTAAGTTATAATGGCTCACTTTTTCTTTTTTGCCCCTTTGTCACCAACTCTTTCTTCAGCTTCTCTGTGTAAGTGTTACTTCTAGGAAACATTCTGTAGCCCTCCAAAGTACATTTTTCTCTCACTTTTTATTTTTCTCTTAGCATTTGTCACATT
Organism: Prionailurus bengalensis; assembly: GCF_016509475.1. NCBI lineage: Eukaryota > Metazoa > Chordata > Mammalia > Carnivora > Felidae > Prionailurus > Prionailurus bengalensis. The sequence continues at coordinate 145,829,093 of NC_057343.1, read as the reverse complement.
GGTAAATGAATATGTGTGTAGTTATGTTTCTTCCTCTAAGATTGTAAGCTCTTGAGAACAAGAATAAGGTTTCCTTGGTGTAGTATCAGATATCTAGTAGGCACAAGTATTTGTTGGTTTAAAAAAATGTACTCATGAGTGAAAAATATTAAGTAAAAAAACTGATTTAAAAATATATAAAAACCTGGGGTGTCTGGCTTACTCAGTCATTGGAGCATATGACTCTTAGTCTCAGAGTTGTAAATTCGAGCTCCACATTGGATACAGAGATTACATAAAAATGAAATCTTTAAAAAACATAAAATAAATTAAAAAAATGAAAATATATAAAAATCTAAAACATTTCTTTCAATCATGGTGTCATTTTTAAACTTCAGATTTTGACAATTGAATTTCAAGCCATTTTATATTAAAAGGCTCTCCTGTTAAATTTTTTTAAAAGTTTATTTATTTTCAGAGAGGGAGATAGCCCTTAAGAGCGGGGGAGGGAGGGGCAAAGAGAGAGAGAGAGAGAAACCCCAGCAAGCTCCGCACTATGAGTGCAGAGCCTGATGTGGGGCTCAAACTCACGAGCTGTGAGATCACCCCCTGAGCAGAAGTCAGAGGCTTAACTGACTGAGCCACCCAGGTGCCCTTCTGTTAATATTTTTTTTAATTTGAAATCTTTTTATCTTTCCTTACTATTCACTGTTACAAAACCCTAAACCAAATGAATTTTGCCTGCTTCCACAAAGCAAATGAACTGTTTAAAGATAAAGACTTCTTATCTTGAGAATACCCAAAAGAAGGTGGTACAATGTCTGTAGCCATATAGCTGCAAACAGGAATTCCAGGTGTTTTGAGGACTGCTGGCATATTCTAGAACCCAGTACACCTTTGTACTATAAGATCTGGTATAGTTGTTTTTAAAAAATACACTAACTCTTTTTGTTGAAACTATACCATCTTTCTCTGATGACTGAATATGTTACAGATATCAAAATGATGAACATCAGTGATTACTATAGAGCATTATAGTTGAAGGTTAGAAGAAATGATGGGTGAAGCTTGGTCAAATGGGTCTCCACCACTCTCTCATAAGATTGATTTATTTTTTTCTTTTAAAGTAACTTTCTAATATGATCTTCTTTACTTTTGCCTCTCTCTTCCAACAGAGAGTTATCTGCTGAATTTCTCATTTTTTTTAGTCTAATTAACTGTATTTTTATAGGTGTTATCTGTATATCTGTGTTAGGACATTTTTTAGATGATCTCTCCACCAAAACATTACACAGATGGAAAAGCATCCTTTGCAGGTATTCCTTAATCTGTATGCGCCAATATATAGTAATGTTTTGTTGTGCCTTATGGCTGCAATTAAATAATTTCAAACCCAGTAACAGGATAAAGCATAGTTATATTCTATATTAATAACAAGATTCTGGGGCACCTGGATGGCTCAGTTGGTTAAGCATCCGACTTCGGCTCAGGTCACGATCTTGTGGTTCATGGGTTCGAGCTCCACATCGGGCTCTGTGCTGACAGCTCAGAGCCTGGCACCTGCTTTGGATTCTGTGTCTCCCTCTCTCTCTTCCCCTCCCCTGCTTGTGTTCTGTCTGTCTCTGTCTTCAAAAATAAATAAAATGTTATAAAAAAAACAAACAAGCTAGCCCCTGTTTGCAGTTTGCAGCCTTTATAAACAAGTATTTTCATTTATTTTTTTATTTTAATTTTGTACTTTTTAATAATTAATCTATTATACCACTTTTAAGAAAACAGTAATATCTTGTAAAACCAAACAATAGAATTTCTGCTCAAATCACTATCAAGTTCTTTTTGTTCATAATAACTTTGGGGGGATATGAGATATTTTAAATAACTAAAGACAATTAAAGATTGAAACTTTAAAAATTAATCTTAGTATGGAAATCATTCAAAATTATTTGATGTCATGAAATAACTTGAAATTTATTTTGTTGATCCTATTAAAATTCTGAAGTATATTTAGTTATTTGTTCTAGGTAAAACTTAAGAACTTTTAGAAGTTTGTTTTACTAGACGCATATTGTTTCAAGTCTATGCCAACAATACTATTAAAAGAAAAATCTGAGAATTATTGACTTTGCACTTCTCCCTACCAAAGCTGTAAATTTCAAAAGATATAATGTATTTCAGAGGAGATATGCCTTTTTGCAAAACTTTTTAACTGACTCACAAGTGATATGACTTTCTTTTTTTTAAATTAAGTTTACTTATTTATTTTGAGAGACAGAAAGACAGAATCCCAGGCAGTCTTCGCACTTTAAGTACAGAGCTCAACATGGGACTTGAACTCACAAACCATGAGACCATGACTTGAGCTGAAACCAAGAGTTGGACGCTTAACTGCCTGAGCCACCCAGGCACCCAATGTTAGGACTTTTTAAAAGATAAGTATATAATGATTACCTTCTTCCTGGAAAAATCAAACATACAACCAAAAATTAAGATGATTCATATTATCAATAAAGAGCTATACCTCAATGACTATAATCTGTTCTGTGACAAAGATTTTTTAAAATAACTTAAAAATAGAGGTTCTCTGGTTATGTGATCAGAACAATTATGCCTTGGATTCTAAGACAAGGCCGTTGAGGATAACAGAGTTAGCAACTGAGAAAGGTCCTGGTACAGAGCATTGAGAGGAAGTCAAGAAAGGTTAATAGTTCTGCCTTGGAGATCTTGGAGGCTAATGCAGGCAATAGATGGATGTATGTGCAAGTGGTTATCATTAGGATGGTATCAATGAATAATGGAAATACTCTTCAGGTGGCAAATGCTAGGCACCAGGGGTTCGTGGCAAGAAGTAATGAGTAGATATCGAGATGGGTGAACTATTGGTATCTAAGGAATCCAGTTGCAAATGGTGAGGATTCAGCTGTGGAAATGGAAGTTCAGTGACAGAACATACCCCCTCAGAATTAATATAAGGAAAGAACCCAGTAGAATGTTTTGCTCTAGTCTCTGAGACATTGAGCTGCTAGTTAGTTGGGAACTGAGGCTGGAAGCCCAGCAAATGGAAGGAAGAAATGGACCTTATGCCGCAGGGATTGAGGCTGGATCCTAGTTACTTTTAATCATCGTGCAGGGTCAGAACAGGGACCATTAGCAAACTCGGCATTATGGCGAGCCCTAAACTCTGGTTTCAGTTGTTTTTATATTTTCTCCACCAAAGAGCTAGCTTGGCTAGAGTCTAGATGGCTTTAGTGGGACCTGCAGTTAACATTTAAGGAGCCATTTCTTTGTGGATAAGAGGAAAGGCAGAGTTGGAGACTGGCAAGCAATTAGAGTTGAAGAGGAGATACTGCCTTTGCCATTCTTCTCCTTTCTTTGCTTCTCCACTGCGGAAGAGGAAAAACTGATTCACATGCGTCATGCTTCAAAGCCACTAAAAAAATTGTGGAACCAGGAAAACTACAATACCTAACCTAGGGGAGCTGTATGTGTGTGTGTGCGTGTGTGTGTGAAGTTTATTATTGAAGTATAGTTGATATACAATGTTCTGTTAGTTTCAGGTGTACAGCATAGTGATTTGACAATTCTATGCATTACTAAGTGCTTACCATGATAAATATAGTTACCATCTGTCATCAAAAAAATTATTACAATATTATTGACTATATTTCCTGTGTGCACTTTTCAACCCTATGACTTATTTACTTTATAACTGGAAGTTTGTACCTCATGATCCCCTTTACCTATTTTTCCCATGTTCCCACACACCTTCCCTCTGGCAGCCACCTGTTTTGTTCTGTTGTTTATTTTTCATCAGGACAGTTAATGTAATCAAAATGGTAGAATTAACAAGTGCATATTATGCAACACGTCAGGTATAGTAACCTCTAAGCGTTGTTAGAGTTCCCTAATTTATAGATGCCCCATGAAAAATGTTCTTCAAAATGGAGTAGTCATTTTAGGGGACACTTGCATTATTTTTCCATTGCTGATGTTACAAATTGCCACAAATTTAGCATCTTAAAACAACATAAGTGTATCATCTCACAGTTCTGTAGGTCAGAGGTGGGAGTTGACTGGGCTAGTTTCTCTACTCCAGGTCTCACAAGGCTGAAATCAAGATGTGGGCCTGCTGGTTTCTCCTTAGGAGGCTCTGGGAAGCATCCACTTTCGAGCTTATGTAGGCTGTTTATAGAACTCAGTTTCTTGAGGTTGGTGAAGTCACCCAGGGCCTCCTTTCAGCTTATAGAGGCTACTGCATTTACACGCCCTAGGGATTAGAACATGGATATCTTCGTGGGGCCATTCTGTCTACTACAGAGAGAATTTTTTTCCAAGGGATAACTCTGATAATTCAAATTCCCTTACTAGGTGCTAATAGGAATAGTTAAAATACCTAGATTCTCAGACAAGTAGAAGCCCAGGGATTTTTATATTGAATCAATAGTATAAAAACAAGACAAAGGCTTACATCTGTATTTTTTTAAAGTTTATTTTTATTTTTGATAGAGAGAGGGTGGGGGAGGGGCAGAGAGAGAGGGAAACAGACTCTGAAGCAGTCTCTAGGCTCTAAGCTGAAAAAGGAAAAGTAGGGCAGTCTACTAGAATCTATAATGGTTAAAAACTTGTGAAAGAGGTTACAACATTAATATTTTTAACATCTTTTTCTTGTGTTTTTCTTTAAACTGTGTATGGTATTTTGAAATACTGGTGAAGGCTAGATTATTAAGTGACTAAAATGTTTGTGGGTGGGGAGGAGGAGTATTAATGAAAAAGTTGAGATAGGTCTGTAGGTTGACCATGTAGTCATAATGCAGGCTTATTGCTTTAATAATAAGTTACCTAACTTCTGACATTCATATGAAGACAATACTTCTTGAGGGCTGAATGTATACAAATGCTAAAAATGCTGTCATAGATATCCCCATTACATTTTATTTAAAAAATTTTTTTTAATATTTATTTTTGAAAGGGAGACAGAGTGTGAATGGGAGAGGGGCAGAGAGAGAGGGAGGCACAGAATCCGAAGCGGGCTCCAGGCTCTGAGCTGTCAGCACAGAGCCTGACGTGGGGCTTGAACTCACAAACCATGAGATCATGACCTGACCCAAAGTCAGATGCTTAACCAACTGAGACGCCCAGGTGCCCCTTTATTTTATTTTTAAGCAAAAATTTTATATACTATTTGTATGTTTTCCTAGTAATTCATAGTTATCATTTTGAGGAGTAGTCACACCAAGTTCAAAATTTTGTGTCACAAAGAATCCGTGAGTCTTAAAACAGCTCCAAGCACAGTGAGCACCTAATACTTGGGTTACATATATAAATGGAAAGATATCACCTTGAACTTAATTGTCTCAAAACAGATCTCTTATGTCAGCTCTTTTTCCTTATAATCTACCCTTTCTAATAAAGCTGAATATAGAATTCAAGGAACAAGATCTCTGACCCATGGTTGCTCTTGTGAAAATTAACAACTAAATTAAAGGCTGCCTCCTGAAAGTTTCCTTTAGGAATAAAATCATTTTTGTGTTTATCAGGATCCTTCTGCATTTCTCTTGCACTTAAAAACATTTTTTAGCACCAGTAGGTAATTCTCTTCTGTTGCCTATCCATGCTTCTTGGCCTTCATATGAAAAAGTTAGCTTTTTGTCGAAATTACCAGGCAGTCAGAGCACTCTTTTTCTTCTGTATGGCAAACACCAGCTATAATATTTATATCACCAACTCTTCATCACTCTCTATATTTCTAGGTGTCAGGGTCTCACTGAAGTTTGGTTTTTGTTACTTGATTTTGCTTTTAATGCTATTTCTGAGTCTGTCCCTCTTTTGGAAGCCCAAGAAATTATAATACTATTCTTTGGATAATTAAGGTTTTGCAAAAGCAACAAATAAAATATCTTTATAATTTAAAAACAGTCAGTGATCTTGGTTCTCCAGACTCTACGAGGGTGACTGAGGAAGGTAGACTGGGGTAGACCATATAGTGCTAAGTATGAACTTGTGTAATCAATGTAAACAAATGCCCAGTAATAATGTAAGTGATTTTAAGATTATAGCTAGGATCTAACTTTACAAAACAGAAAAACTTTTTCTTTGTAGTCTCAAATTTAAAATATTTTATATTTTATTTTATTGAAATAAGACTTCATGTTTAAGTTAGAAATATCTACCTGTTATTTAACCTTAAATTTTAGGGATTAGGTTTGTTTTAAGTAAAGTTATTAGCATTTGGTCCTTTTTTTTTTTTTTTTTTTTTAAGTTTCTTTTCTTTTGAGAGAGAGAGAGTGTGTGTGTGGATAGGAGAGGGGCATAAGAGAGAATCCTAAGCAGGCTCTGTCTAAGGGGAGACAGAACCCCATGTGGGCTCAGTCTCACAAACCATGAGATCATGACCTGAGCAGAAATCAAGAGTTGGATGCTTAACTGACTGAGCCATCCAGGCACTCAGCATTTGGTCCTATTATATAGCTATTGACAAAACTGGCAGTGTGTATATTTAACATATAAAAATTTTTTATGTTATAAATAGAAATAATATGACATTTCAGAAAGTTTGTAGGCATTTTATTCAAATATCACTTATATAATTCTAACAGTTAACTTTATGCATCCACCCACAGTATTTCATGGGTTATTTTTTATCATTTGCGTAATTATAGTCATGCTATACTCAATTCTGTATTTGGCAGGTTTCACATAGCATTATATCATAAACAAATTCCTATGTTTCCCAAATAATTCCACTTGTAACCATTATTTTTAATAATTGAATCATGTTTCATCGCTTAGATGTACTACAATTTATTTAAGCATTACATTATTGCTGAATTTTTAGGTTACTTTGAATATTTCTTACTATAAATATATGACCATGAATGTATTTTATGCATACTATTTTTCTCATAGTTCAGAATTTAAAATTGAATAGTATCTAAAAGGAAGGATCACTTAGTCAAAATTTATTAATTTTTTATGGCACATGATATATACACGTAAAGTGCTTTCTATAAGTGTACCAGTTTTCCATGCCACCAATAACTTGTGAAAATCCTTTCCTGGCAAGATTCCTCAACATATTTCCTTAGTTATTAATAATACCTTAACTGTTTACTTAGTAACTAATGACATTTGCAAAGAATGACCCTTTGAGGTTTGTCGGATCTTACACCTGTTAACTGAAATGATTTCCCAACTTTCTAGCATTAGAAAAGAATAACCCAGGTAAATGATCACTGAAAAAGTTCACATAATTCTAGGCAAGTAAGTTAGAAATAGAGTACCTAGATATGGAATTGAAACATTTGGGAATTATAAAAATCAAGAAAACATCCTCCAAATACCTGGAAGAGAAAAATAGATTACATCCCTAGGAACAAAAATCTGGACAGTATCAGACTTTTGCAACCCTATTCAGACAACAGTGGTATCTGTAGTTTTGATGAGAGTCAGCAAAGACATTTGCATATATAAGGATTTGGAAAATAATATTTATATATCCTCTAGTCACCCTTGAAATGTATAAGAATTAAAACTCATGAGTAGCAGATGTTTTGTTATTTTTAAGAGACTGATAGGGAAAACAATAGATAAAATTGGAGTTCTTTATTTTTAATGCTGAAAGTATGGTTGCAAAACTGAATGTAGAGGTCAAAAATTATTAGTGAAAAAAGAGGTGATGGAAACAAAAAGTTTATGCCTAAGACTCCAAGTGTTTATAACAAGAATTAGGAAGTGGAAGAGGGAGATGTAGAATAGGAAGATAAGCTAACTTCATTTTTCACTGAGAAAGGTAAATGATACTGTTCGTCTTAACTTTAATACCTTGAAAGCTTAGGATAAAGAGAATTTGTGGGGTTTTTTTCAATTTTATTTTAAAGGTCATCTCATTAGATTCATATTACAGGGCTTCTCTTGCTCACGAGTGAGAAAATATAGCATAAAATTTAAAAATAAATGGATAGGAAATTTAAACACATACAAAAAAACTTACAACATTAATTTCAGACAAAGTAGACTCAAGGCAATGATTATTAAACGTGAAAAATAAGTGAGAAATGGACAAACAACAACTGTAGGGTATTATATATATTTGAACGGGCAAGGGGACAAAAAATAGAGACAATATAAGGATATTATGCAAATGGATAATAATGTAGACTATGGATATTTTATTAAATATCCATGGGAAATTATGAAAATTGATCATTGGTTAGACCACAAAAAATTGTTCAACAATATCCTCAATATAAAAATTGTATAGTATATCTTACCTAGACATAGTTGGGAAAGCTAGACATTAAAAACAAAAATAAAGCCTTGAATTAAATAAAGCCTATAAATTAAAATATATCTTTGGTTACATCTATAAGATTTGATGTTGGTGTTCTCATTTTTTTTCTAAATCATCTAATCAGTATAATTTTGGTTTCCAGTTATATCCAGTAACTGTTTAGGAAATCAAAATTATACTGATTAGATGATTTAGGGAAAAAAATCATAAGCATCAACATCAAACCTTACAGATTTAATCAAAGGTAAATTCAGAGCCAAACTTTATAGTTTTATATTCTTTGCATTTAAAAAAAAAAGAAAAAATTAGTTCCTAATTTAGTTGAGAAGTTTGAAAATAATAAAGCCTAAAAAAAAGGCATGAGAATAGAGATAATAGGAGAACAAAAGAAGTTAACAAATTAATAAAACAGAAAAAGAAGTAAGCAGTTTCTGGCAAAAATAATGATGATAATGCTAATTCAGTTTAGGAGAGAGAAAATGAATCCTCATCATCTGTTTTAGAGCCAACAGTTCAGTAAGACAGTCCATGGCAGGTGAAATCGACTCCACAAAGTCATCCAGACACTGAGGTTAGTGGCACTCTGCCATTGTACAGGGCATTGTTTTTGTCAGCGTGGCAGCAATTAGATCTCTAATTAAAAATAAGTAGGATGGGGCGCCTGACTGACTCATTTGGTAGAGCACGTGACTATCGATCTGGGGTTGTAAGTTCAAATCCCACATTGGGTGTAAAGATTACTTAAAAATAAAATCTTAAAAAAATAGAAGTAGAATGTGTTCCAAACTACTTAAGACCAAGGTCTGGATGTGGCACACACCTCTCCTGCTCACATTCCATTAGTAAGAACCTTAATTCTTGGTGAGAATAAGGGAAACAGAAGTATGATGTAGTTGGGCTGCTGCGTGATTGGCTACATTTCTAATACCATGGAAAAAGGAGAAAACAGATGTTTGTTGTCTGCTAGCAATCTCTCTCACAGCTGCTACAGAGGACTTTTTGTAAGTATGTGAAAGTAGTGTGTATGTGGATAAAACTAATAATCTCAATGCAATGAAGTGTTCTGAGAAAAATGTAAATGAACAGAATTGAAGCAAATAGAAGTTTTAGAAAATATAAAAAGAATAATGACCATAATTATTTCCAAAATTGCCTTTGTATTCAGGCAGTTTTACTGCTGAATATTTTTTTAACTTTCAAAAAGCAGATAAACACCATACTATAAAACTTCTCCAGAGCATTATAAAAGATAGTTTGCCATCCAATTCATTTTGAGAAAGTAGAATAATCTGGATGTTCAAGTTTGAAAAATATAATACAGCAAGGAACATTCTCAACCTGTCTCATTTAGAATATAGATATAAAGATCCTGAATAAAATATTGGCAAATATAATTCATTAGCCTTATTAAAAGAAGGATCACCCATGATGATCATGCATGGCTTATCTCAGAAATATGATGATGCTTTAAGAAAACTATCAATATATGATTACTTATATCATGCTTCCCACAAAAACAAAACAAAAAAAATATCAAGTATAAAAAGGCAAAGCATCTTTTTTTTTTATTTCTGACTTCTTTAAAAATTGTTTTTAGAATACTAGGCATAGAAAGATTTCTTAGTATAATAAAGAATATGTTTTCAATCAACAGTCAAATATTTGACCGTGCTTTGCATTAAAATTCTGAAGACAAGATACCAATTATAACCATTTTAAGTGTTTCTCAAAAAAAACCCCGCATATGGCTTAAAAATAGTACAGATAGCTTAATAGTAAAAGTCAACAACTCCCTGACCAATCTCTTCCTACTCACGCTTCCTTTTTTTTTTTTTTTTTAAGTATTGTTTTCTTTTCAGGGACTCTTTTTTTTTTTAAGTTTATATATTTTTGAGAGAGAGAGAGAGAACGAACACAAGTTGGGGAGGGACAGAAGGAGAGGGGGATACAGAATCTGAAGCAGGCTCCAGACTCTCAGTGGTCAATGCAGAGCCTGATGTGGGGCTTGAACCCATCAGCTGTGAAATCATGACCTGACCTGAAGTCGGAAGCTTAACCGACTGAGCCACCCAGGCGTAACTACTCACTGTTTCCTTTAATCATCTTTCCAATTTCTAATAATTTTGTCACTATTTTAGTTCTTATGTCATTACCTTAATAATTTTTCATATACTTAAATATTTTTTCTATTGTACCAAATACAGACTTCATATTTTGATTCCCTGATAGGCAGCTGATTCTCTAACATCCTTATTAAATAAAACTATTAGTTATTTAATCTTGATAAATGCTAACTAATTTAGTAATCAATTATATCCTAATTTTATTTTTAAACAAAATTTTATTATATGCCTGTTGTGAAACCTCCATATCAAACTATATATAACTTTTTTTTTTTCCTACCAGAGGCCACTAATGATAATAACTAAGATTAAAATAAGAAGTCTTTTGGCTTTAATTTCAGATTTTTATTTAAGAAGATAAAATATAAAATAACAGTTTATCTCTCTATTCTCTAAATTCAGAAATAGGGAATTAAAGAGAACAAAAATATTTTTTAAGTGCAGTTATACAACAGCATTTAAGAGAAAGCGGAAAATGGGAAATGGTGCTGGACATATATACAAGGGAAAAATAAACACCACAAAAAGAAGAAGGAAGGGGCACAAATTGACTTATGCCTTCTTAAAGGGTAGAATGATATAAGTATAGGAAGTCCAAGAGAGCAAAGTGGCCACACAGACTTAAACAAAGATAAATATATAACAACATGTAACGATTTCATGGTAACTCTTTAAAGTTCATTTTTGTATGTCCTTGGGAAAGCAAGTAATTCCCCAAATTTAATACATTGGATACATAAAAAGTAGGTACAATTATATTAGTGATTTGGGAAAATATAAAAGGAAAAGTAAAGTTGTCACTCTCAAAAAAACCTTGAAATTTAAGTCCTGTGACAAAATAAATGATTTAAGAATAGTTAGAAAATATCTGAAAGTATACACTGAAAGCATATAAATTAATCCAGTGAAGAGACAAAACACTTTTAATGATTTTTTCACATTTGCCCGAAGTCTTATGTATTTAGTTTAGTAAAAGGAAATATTTTAAAACCATAATATTTTCATGTTTTTCTTTTTATGAGAGAGAGGAAAATAAAAAGTAAAACCTAAATAATCATGCATATATTTGGGGCGCCTGGGTGGCGCAGTCGGTTAAGCGTCCGACTTCAGCCAGGTCACGATCTCGCAGTCCGTGGGTTCGAGCCCCGCGTCAGGGTCTGGGCTGATGGCTCAGAGCCTGGAGCCTGTTTCCGATTCTGTGTCTCCCTCTCTCTCTGCCCCTCCCCCATTCATGCTCTGTCTCTCTCTGTCCCAAAAATAAAATAAACGTTGAAAAAAAAATTAAAAAAAAATAAAAGCATACATTATTTATATTGATATAAGTGAGCAAGTTAAGCAATTTGATAAATATACTCTTTCACAATGCTTGAAGTGCCACTTAGTGTGTGTACCTCTGTAGTATTTATTATCAGATTAGTATTTGTTAATGATTTACATGGTGTACCAAATGGTACTCTAAGCTTGAGTCCACACAGTACAATAAACAGTGAATTATCCTTTGTCAATAAATCCCAGAAGACTGGATGCATAATTTAGCTCAAAAATGTGGTCCACAGAGTGAAGTTTGGGCTGAAATGCTCTGAACTAGTGCTTTCTATGAGGTAAACAAACTGGGTAATTATTAAGATTCTGTTCACATCACTTTGTATCCTTAAGCCAAGGATAGAAATTAGTATCACACCAGAAAATGAAATCATGCTCTATACTATAAATCATCTACCTATAAAACTCTTCTGTTTTCAAGACACTTCTATTATTATGCCCAAAGTATGATTATTTTTTTTTTCAAAGTATGATTATTAAGAAAGAAAAAATTCCACAAAATTCTTGTGCCACTGTAAGGGAATAGGTACAAATGAAGAATTTGCACATCTTGAAATGTGGGAAGACATCCTCAACAACAAAGCAAGAGTCATATTTAAATAAGTTGATGGGGCACCTGGGTGGCTCAGTTGGTTAAACATCCAACTTTGGTTCAGGTCATGATCTTGCGGTTTGTGAGTGCGAGCCCCGTGTTGGGCTCTGTGCTGACAACTCAGAGCCTGGAGTATGCTTAGGAATCAGTGACTCCCTCTCTCTCTGCCCCTCTCCCACCCAAGCTCTGTCTCTCTCTGTCTCTCAAAAAATAAATGTTTAAGTAAAAATTAAAAAAAAAATAAGTCACCATAACATGATCCATTCGTTTATATGATTTACTCATTCATTCGTAAATATTCTATTTATTTTTTAAGTGCTTGTTTATTTTTGAGAGTGAGAGAACACAAGCAGAGGAATGCAGAGAGAGTGATTGAGAAAGAGACACAGAATTTGAAGGCTCCAGGCCCCAGGCTGCATGCTGTCAGTGCAGAGCCTGATAAGGCACTTGAACCCACCAACTGTGATATCATGACCTGAGCTGAAGTCTGACACTTAACTAAGGAATCATCCAGGTGCCCCCCCCAACTATTCTATTTAAATTTATAATCCCTATCCCTTTATTGGGAATTCCCTATTCCTTGCTCTTTTTTTTTTTCTACAAAGCACTCACCATTATCTTTCTTCTTTCACTAGAATGTTAACTTCCAAATAGCAAGGATTTTTTTTCCCTATAGCGTTAACTGCTGTGTTGCAGAACTTAAAAGACTTCTTGGCAATTTGTATTTTGACTGAATTTATTCTATAATTTTGAAGTCATAAAATGAAAACTCAAAAGGCATTTTAAAGATTTAATTTGCTTAAATCTTCATCTGAATCATGTATTTTGTTTCACTTTTAAATAATAGCTGAAAAAAAAACAAAAGGGAGCACATACAATGCAGAACATAGAAGGAAAAAAACGTAGCATATTATATGCCTTTAAACAATATAGTCCCCAAAAAGAAAACAAATAAAGGAGCCAACGATGACTCAGTATTTTTACTTGTTGAATTTTAATTTAGATGCAGACAAACTTTTTCTTTTCCTTAGGGGAGGCAAAAGCTTCTTTTATGTACTTTCTAAGCAATTAGAACTGAGGGGAAAATAGCATCTTTGAATTACACTAAGACGTTGCAGTAACCCATTGAATTCTATTTTATTTTTTGTAAACCTGCTCAAAGTTGTAATACACAACTACAGTAGTATTTTTTCTATATAATGTAGCATATTTTTTCTATAAAAATATAGGTAAGAGTAGTTTACAAACTTGTCTCAAAAATATTTCTCTTCTGCAATTAATTAGAACAATAGTGACATCTTATCTCTAGCTCTTAGTACTGAGAGCAATTTGCCCATGACAGTAATTCACTGTCAAAGGATCTAGATCAAATCTTTCTTCCTAGATCAAGCTTTAATCATATATATTTAAACTTTCACTGTAACATTGTATATTAAAATTTTACACCAGTTTAGTTAAATGAAAAAAAAAAAGATTTGGTTTCATTTTTTAAAAATATGAATGTTGATACATAAAGCAAAATAGAACACTATCTGTCAAATAGTGGGTATTTAATGTACATTAATGAAATTGCATGCTTTTGCTTAAAATAGAATAACAGATAAATGTTTCATCTTAATATCTAAGATATATTATTTCTCCTTTTATACTTATCTGCTTTATCAGAAGCTTAGAATTTTGGCATTCATAGGTAAGCAACATTTTAGATAACCACATTTAAATCTACATTTTCTCAGGAAACACTCAAATCATTGGTCTTCATTATTAATAACTACTAGTATTACAGAATAAACACGTGTTAGTATTTTTACAAATTTATATACCAGGAAATGTAGGCTATAAATATATTGATATTGCATCTTGTAATGGATTATTAATGCATGAATGACTACCCTGATGTAGAGGCAAGGACAGTGGGACAGATAGACTAGATCCATTATTTGTTTTGAGTTCTTTCGTAGCAGAACTGTTAGATGCATACTGACCTTTCTTCAGCACATTTCTGATCTCTTGACTGCTCTTAGGATTTATAATATGCCTAACCAGGTAGAGGAATGAAAACCCATGATTATAGAATAGTGATATGTATTACTGTTCTGTGTAAGAATTAAATCTAAAGCCTATATTTAATTACAAAGAATCTAACTCAAAATTTTTCATTCTCCTATTTCATGAAGCTCTAGTGTGCCATGAAATAATTTGTAAGTGAAGTAGACTGAGTTTTTCAATCGTTTTTTTTTCATAATCTGTTTATATGAGACTAATCTCTCTAAATCGAATTCTTTTCTTTTATTCAGTCTCCTAATTACTTTTTCATCCTCACCACTTTGTTTTTGCTAACAACTCTATTTTGGCTGCCAGTTATAGCATATCAGAAATTGAATAATGTGTTACCACCTATAAGCAGAAAATTAATTGTATTTGTCTGTGACAAATAAAAAGCATAATCTTAAAAAAGAGTTCTTTTTTCCAATTTTGTAACCACCATTTTCACACTTACTACCGACATATTTCCATATTTGTTATTAATGTTGTCATTTCAGATGCCTGTGCCTTAAATAAAGCATTTACTTAAACTTTTATCTTTTTGTCATATTATTATTTGCCTTTTATATATCATTGAAAGATACCATCTTCTTCAAATCCTGTGATTTCAGAAAGTTTTAAAACACTTGTTTAAACCAAATAACTTAGTCATATATAAACTAACTGTTGTATCTTTGTTTACCTCTGGAGTGGGGGAAATTACTAATATTTATTCCTGGGAATGAAAGCTTCCCTTCCTACAATCTGTTATCATTAGTCTGGTTTTGTGCCTTCGTTGTAATGATATAGGTTTGTTTCTCCTTTATTCTTTGCAGAGTGCTGCAGCAGCTCCCAGCCCAGTGCTAGGAAACATTCCCCCAGGAGATGGCATGCCAGTAGGTCCTGTACCACCAGGGTTCTTTCAGGTACTCAGAGAAACTCTGACGAGGAATGTTAAGGCACAGGAACTCCTGTTTGCTTTTATTGAAAGATATGAACGAGAATGAGGCTATTTTGATTCTTAAGGTAAACGTAATGTGTGCAGCCAACTCTTGATTATTCAGAGACCGGTTATTTAGTGTATAGATTAGCCCTTCCTTCCTGTGTTTTTATTTGTTGTCAAATTTTTATTCATTTATTTATTTTGACATTTCCTTGTTCAAGTAAGAAAGAAAGAGAGTGGAAATGCAAACTGGCCCCTTAAGTTAACTGTGGTAAAGATGTGATGGGAAAAGAGGCTGAAGATAAAGTTCTGTAATCATATATAGATTTCAACTACTCCAGCCATCCAGATCTCCACAGACCAAAGATAATCAAGATTTGGCTGTAATTTCAAAATATGGCTAAATCATAACCTCTTCATTTATCAAAATTACAGGCTATATCGAGATATTTTGATAATCATCTTTTTGGCTTTTAAGCTAGAATTGTTATTAATATTATTATGTGACATTTTAAAATCAGATTTTTAAAATACAAATGCTAGTATTTTAGAATTTCAACAAGGCCACTTATTTTAGCAATGATGGTAATGATTTTAGAATTATAATACATCCACTTTTAAATTTTATTTTATTTCCATTTAATTCTAACAGTTTTCTAACACAAAGAAGTATAGACTCTGAAGTTTATTATTTTTTTACTACATAGTTAATTTTATAACATCCTTTGAGAAAATTAACAAGAACTTAGGAGTTAAGAACCAGAATTGGAAGGCATTATGGGAATTAGTGTAATGTGCTATATTGTTAATGAATTACATTAGGTACTTACAAACTAATCTGTCACTTTAGTGTTTTTATATTTTCACAGTCCTTGATAGTCATTTGCTACTTAATCCATACCATCATTACATTTCTTATAATCTAGGAGCATATTATAACTCTTGATTAGTAATTAAACCATCTCCATTTAAGATGATAATACTAGCTAACACTTATTAACCACATACTATACGTTATGCTTTGTTCTAAATGTTTTATATAAACTCTTAATTCTCACCGTAACCTTAGGTGTGAAGTATGTATTATTACTGTTCCTATTGCACACATGGAAAAACCAAGGCTTGGTAGATAAGTGGCTTGCACGAAGTCAGAAAGTGACAGGGTCAAGATTCAAATCAAGCTTTTGTGGACTTCTGCCACAGAATTTACCTTTTAAAGTTCATAACTGATCATTATTCATAATATTTTTAGCTCATTTAATTTTTTTCCCTCATGCTCTCTTTCTTTTGCCAAGGAGGAATTAGAGTTAGTGAATAAATCAGAAGGGTTTATTTACATATAAGAGTTAATAGAAGCTCTCTAAATGGCACTTTTAAAAAGAGGGGTGGGTTGGGAAGGAAGCCAAATACTTCTAGGGTAAAACAAACATGTATAAACCCATACATTTTAATTTTCACGTTTTGTTAAATGAACCATTCTCCTCTTACCTGTCTTGTGCCTGATTCTTGGTAAGAGGAGTTGAAACAGAGTTAACTTTGTTTTAATTATTCCAGTGTGATACATACTTAAGAACTACTACATGCCAGGCACTGTGGTAAGCATCTAAAAATGAGTATGGTAATATGTACCTTCCCAAAGTTCATTGTCTAGCCAGAGGCATTATTAAAAATAAATAACTGTAATATAGCAAGGTATGTGCTGTAACAGACTCAAGTGTAAGGTTCTGTGATAACCTAGAAGAAGAGCTGTTAAGTCTGCCTGAATTGAACCTGGGAGTGGTTTAGAAAACATTTTCCAGGGGTAAAAAACAGAGGAATGATATTCCAGAAAGTGGAAACAATATAAGCAAAAGTATAAAGGCCTTCAAAAAAGCATATATTGTGGTTAAGGAGAGAGAGACAAGGCAATTAGAGTATAGAAAAAAATGGCTGTAATAAATGAGTGGAGTGTACTCTTAGAGCAAATTAGGAGGCCACCAAACCCAATCTTGGGAGGGTCATTGTCAGGGAAGTATTCTCAAATTAGTAAATGAAATCCAAAGTGGCATCTAAGGATGAGTTAGGCGAAGAGACAAGGAGAGAGGAAAGGAATATTCCAGGAAGAGGAAAAAGAGTTTCCAAAGGCCCAGAGGGGAAAATAGAGAAACTAAATATTAAAAAACAACACAATGGAGCTTAATTGGCTAAAGGGAGAGTAGCTGGTGATGAGGCTCCAGAGGAACCTAGAGGAGCTTGTAGGTCACGTAGGAATTTGAACTTGATTTTAAGGACAGTAATAAACTATTGGAGGATGTGAAGCAGGAGAGAGGCATGTTAATATTTGTACTTTTAGAAGAATCACTCCAGTGTGGCCAGGATTTCTGAAGCCAGGTCTGAAGGTAGGAAGACTACTTAGGAGGCTAGTACAGTGATCCAGGTGGGATTTAATGATGGCCTGGACTAAGAGAGTGGCAATGGGTGTGGAGAGAGATGAACAGATTTAAGAGACAAATAAATGCAAAGGGTATGAGTAAAAGAATTCAAAAATAATACCCTGGTTTCCTTCTCTAACCTGGGCAGATGGGGATTTTATTTTCTGACATAGAGCCCACAAAACAAGGAGTAGGTTTGAGGTGGGACAGATGAAGTTCCTGTGGGACCTCCAGATAGAGATATCCTTTAGACCAGTGAACATACAGGTTTGAAGCCTAAGGCAGCGATCCAGGCTAGAGATAGTCATATTAAGGGCACTTGAGTCCACAGAGGTAGATTAATTATCCAGCAAGAAAGTATAGAATGAGAGAGTAAGAGAGTATGCAACTGAAATCCCAGAACACTAACACTTAAAAGGTAAACAAAGGCAACAGAATTCATTAAAAAGAATGATGCAAAGGTATCACTTGATTGACTAGTACAGTAGCCCAGGGAAGAGATCTTGTGACCCATCAAAGAGTAGTGGCAATAAGATTGGAAAGGAAGAAGCAATTCATAGTTATGTTTGATAGGCTTTAGTTGATTAACAAAATTAGGGTTAGAGGAAAAAGAGTTGGACGATTCAAGGATCGTTCTGAGGTTCCTATTTTGGACTTCTGGAAAGTTTCAATGTCTTTATCTGAGTTAGGAAAGACAGAAGGTAGAAAAAGCTAAATACGTTTGAGTTTGGTATATGTCATTCCCCTTTATCCAGGGAGACCATTCTACCTAATCCCAGATACTCTTTTACCCCATTCAATGGGCTTAATGTCCAGTCTCCCTAGGAATACCTCTTTGAAATAATGAATAACTCAAACCATCAAACTTTTAAAAAAGAAATGGAATGTTATCATCTTTTGTACATATAATGATGGAGTTAGTCTACTCAAATGTTTCCTAAATATCAGCCTTGGTTTCCTACAGTGATTGGTCAGTACTTCAATGTGATCCTGGCCATAATGCCTGTTGTTAATGAAAAGTACTACCTTATGTGAGTAGAAATAACAGCAGACAACCACAATTCAAGCCCAAATACCAGTTTCTAATTCAATTCTGAAGAGACATTCAACTCCAAGAATTATCCAGAGTAAGAGAAGAATAGTTTTGAATCCTCATTCTTAGTGAGGAAATGCAAAACTTATTTGGGCTCACCTGGAATGGGAGTAGGTTAGGAAAGGATTGAGCCTATTAAATGTAATTAAAAAAATGAAACTAAGGAAAGAAGAGGTTGTCATTAGCACATAAAGCACCTGCATCAGTAGTTTTGAGTTGTTCACTATGTGATGATATCGTAAAATTTAGATTAGTGTTTATTTGTGACAGATATTAACATGGTTCATACTTCAACTTTGATATTTTTATTGAAATGGGAGAGCTTCTGTTATTTTGTTGGAGGTCAGTTAAGTAAAATCTAATTGGAATAATAGGTCATGCAAAAGGAAGTATCAATTTAGTAAAATAAAGCATTTAAAGTAAGATACATATTTATTTAGAGTTTTTTCTCTAAGGAGTAATTGGTATACAGACCCCTATAAATTTTCAAAGTGACCTGCCATGGAACCGGTGAGTGACGTTAGAGCAGCTTTATTTTTTTTTTAATTATTAAAAATTTTTTTCATGTTTATTTATTTTTAAGAGAGAGGAAGACAGAGCACAAGCAGGGGAGGGGCAGAGAGGAAGACACAGAATCCAAATCAGGCTCCAGGCTCTGAGCTGTCAGCACAGAGCCTGACTCAGGGCTCAAACCCACAAACTGTGAGATCATGATCTGAGCCAAAGTCACATGCTTAACCGACTGAGCCACCTAGGCACCCCTGCAGCAACTTTCTTAAATTGGCAAGTCTTGCTACTGGGTCAGAGGGAAGACCATAGAAGCGGCCATTGATCTAACTAGAATTTGGCAGTTTTAGTGGAAGAAAATGTGTTATTGTGGCATCGTATGGGTACACATAGTAGGCACTCAGAATGAGTCTCTACTTTGAGTCTCCTATCCCTGTACTAGGATCTTACTCAAAGTTTTCATTGTATGCTAAGAAATATTAATTACGTATTGACAGCATCAATCTGCTATTCATTCATTTTCATAGCATTCTTATGAAAAGACAGGCAAAGTTTGATTCCTGCAATTTATTGAATAGGTAGGATTGTTCCTTGAACCAATTAGATTTCCTTCTTGCTTAAATATAACAATCAAAATGGTTTAGTAAAATGCATAAAACAAAACAAAGTTCTTATTCTTTTGTGTTTAAAAAATTGGACTCTTTGTCACCTTATGAAGTTCTGTAATTTTATAGATTTGAGTAACAAGAAAGCCTTTCTTGTGAATTTATTACAATTTGTGTACCACATTGAAGACAGGGGCATTTTATATTTCAACCAAGAAAATTTGAGGGGGGTGGGTGGTGAAAATTCTTTATTTTTCCCTCCTTTCTGGTCTTTACCACAAGAAAACTTTTAAGTAGAAAACTATATCTTGTATTTTTGTCACTATAACTAAACATATCTTTATCTTTTTTATAAAAACATAATCTTTTAATAAGTGCTAATGTAGATATCTTTAAGTATGCAGTTAGTGTGGGATATGCTTGTAAATTTTGAACTCTGTAGCCTTTGGTTCATTTTTACCATGTGTGATGTTTTGTTTTGATTTTTATCTTGATAAATTTGCAGTACTGTACTCACTAGATCTTTAGTTTTCTTAACTGAAACAGTTGAAAACGAATAATATATTGATGTTGGGTTATAAATTTAAGACTGTGACATCAATAAGATTATAAATATTTGTTGAAGATAAAGGATACCAAGCAATTTATTTGCAGACTGAGGTGGTCGTCCATATTTTAAAATCTGAATTGATCGCAATTCTGATATGGTAGAAAACATGTTGCAGTAGATTTGTAAGTCATATTTTGTTTGCCTGCATAATGTTAGCAATGGGAAAGCTGCTTTGCCATCTAGTGGTGGTTTGCAGATGTCTCTCCTGGTTCCGGGTATATTTTCCAAAGGTTCTATTTTTAGCAAGACTGCACTGTAGCAAGCTGACCTAATGCTTTGACATAGTAATAACGCAATAAGAAGAATGAAAAATAGAAAGAAATCTTCCCTTTTCTCCATGGTGTTGCTATTGACCTGAAAAAGCTGAATATAAATGACATTCATAAAGCAGTGAAGACAAAAACAAAGCTCAGGGTAATACAATATTCTTGATATTTTAAAAGAAAAAGCTTCAAAATGAATGAAAAACTCAGAAAAAAATAATTATTTAATTTAACAATCTCATGGTCTTGAAACTGAAAAGAAAAGAAAAAGAAAAGAAACAAAAAGAAAAACACATTTACAAGCCCTCGTTATGTTTCTTGAGGTGGATATTTAATTTATTTCTGGAGATAAGTGGTGTATTTTGAAGATACCTTTTGGGGCTCCTGGGTGGCTCAGTCAGTTGAGCGCCTGACTTCAGCTCAGGTCATGATCTCACAACTCTTGAGTTCAAGCCCCTTGTCAGGCTCTGCGCTGACAGCTCAGAGACTGGAGCCTGCTTTGGATTTTGTGTCTCCCTCTCTCTCTGCCCCTCCTGCACTTGCGCTCTCTCTCTCAAAAATAAATAAACATTAAAAAACGTTTTTTTTTTTCAAACTAAGTACACTCATCTGCTGTGCTGTTCCTATCCAAACTTCTATACAACTATTCTAACCAGTAGCATCCTTTTTACCCTGTTATTTCTACAGAAAGTTAAATAGTCTACATGCTTTCTCAATTCCCTTTTATCATTAACCTTCATATTGTCTTTACTCCCAGTGATTTTCCTTTCCTCTTACCCTTCCTGACCATGGCCATTTCAGAGTTAGTTTTAGGTAATAATCTAAACCAGGAGAAACTCCCCTTCCCTCTCCCTACAAGTTATAGATAGCATCTCTAATCTTAGATAATGAGCCAAAAAATTAGTATATCTTTTCTTAGTTTGAATCAGTAGGGTACTGAAAATCTCAGGTAGACTTGACTTACTGAACTGCAACACCTAACATTTCCAGTATATATAGTTTAAAAATCCAAATATTAAAAATAGTATTTTTCATAACTAAATACACTGGGATTTGGAGCGTGGAAGTGGGAAGGTTGCTTATTTACCAAAAGTCAAGACATAAAAATTAAGTTTAATTTTATTTTTAAAACAACAGTTTTGAATCTTTAAAGAACAGAGATTCTAAACATCAAAACTAAAACAAGTCTTTCTCCAATACAAAGATAAAAAGGAGCCTAAAAAAATAAAGGTGTCTAATAGCTGCTGGCTTTGATAATGCTTTCCTGCAGTTGTGGTAATAGACCAGGTAATGGCAACTTGTTCTGGCCTCAACTATTAGAACAAATTAAAACTGCTCAGCTTGAGTAACCAAGTAAGCTTTTTTTTTAAAATCACAGTTTCAAACAACTAAGGATCCTATAGCAGTAACTAGATGAACAGAGAGCAAAGAGTGTATCAGGGCTTCAGAGTTAATCCATGGGTTTCTAGTTAGGAATGAAACTGTTTCCTGTTAGAAACCCTACTGTTTGGGTTTATTTACCAAAATGAATATTTAGGAAAAAGTTAACTTGGCTATCATAGACCAATGTTGGTTTTCCTTTCGCTTTAATGCTCCTTCTGCTGGCTAAAGGTGTCAGGATATTTTGTGTGAAGCAATAAAATATCATATTTTAAAGTTACATCTGTGATAGCTTATCTGTTTTTCAGCTAATTTGAGATGACAATTTTTCTTTTGAAAAGATCTCTTTATTGAAAATCCTTCCTGGAGTGCTTCAGTTTTTATTATAGCTACTTTGGTGTGTGTTGCGGGGTGGGCGGGCATATATAGCAAATTGCAAATATACAAAGGCAGTTTATAACAATTTTAGTTTTTTATTTAATGTTGGTTACAGAAACAAAATGGTCACCATTCTTTGGGGAATTAAAGATAAGAATAGGTTATTAGATATATTATAAATCCCCTCTATATATATTATATATATTATAAATCTATAGATTTGTCTTAACTATACATTAGGATGCCTTTAGCCTTTTTAAAAGGTAGCTTCTCACTAGGTGGTGTTCTGAAATTATGTATCGCTATATGAGGAGTTGAAAGATTTTTTCTGTAAAAAGCCAGATAGTAAATATTTTAGCCTTTGGAGGCTTCGAAGTCACAACTACTTAGCTCTGTTGTTGTAGTGTCCTTGTAAGGTAAAAAGCAGCCATGGACACTGTGTAGCGAAACTGCCCAGGGAAACTTTATCTACAAAAACAAGTGGTGGGCCACATGTAGTGGGTAAGCCAAAATTGCCCACTCCTATTCCATGTGAATATGGTCACCACTAGATAGCTTGTAAGAAACCTAAAAGGTAAAGACTAAGAACAATGTTCTTCCAAGTGTGTTCTTTGTAGTACTCACAAGAGAGTCCTGGAGCCTCCCCGGTTTCCAGTGTGTCAGAATCCTTGGGGATGGGGAGAAGTGGAGCTGGAAATCTTTTGTGGTTTTGTTGCTGTTTGTTTGTTTTGAACAGATGAGTCTTACAAACTAAAATGTGAGAACTACTGGCAAAGATGGCTGATGACATATAAGAGCAAACATTTACTACAACTCAAGGAAGTTGGTGGCAGGGGTGAAGGATGAGGGACTGAGGCTGCAGGTACACAGCTCAGTGAGAGGTGGGCTCCTAGAGACAGGACTGGGGCCTGTGAGGCTGAGTGCTGTACCAGGGCCAGCTGCAGATCCCTGACCTTGGGCCACCTGCGCCCTTATGAATTAAAAAAAAAAAAGAAAGAAAGAAAAGAAAAGATAAATAGAAATCCCTGTCTGCATAGAACTTAAAGTCTATTAAAGGAAACAGTAACACAATAATTATTTTTTTAAATATGATATGTTAGATTGTGATAATGAGGGAGAAAAATGAAACCTAAAAGGAAAATAGGCATTATTGCCAAAGTTTTGGATAAGGTGGTCAGATATATAAGGTCATTATAGGAATTTTGGGCTTTACTCTGAGTGGAGGGTTTTAACAGTCTTACTCTGGCTGCTCTGTTGAGATTAGTCTATAGGAGGGAAGGGGGGAAATGGGGAGACTACAGGGAGATTGCTATGTTCTGTACTAAGGTAGTAAGAGTGGTGAGAAGTGGTTGGATTCCAGATATATTTTCAAGCTTGAGCCAACAGATAGTGGTGATGGTTTGGATATGTGTTGTGAGAGAAAAAGACTACAAGGGTGACTACAAGGCTTTTGACCTACTCATATGGAAGAATGGAGTTGACATTTACTGATGTAAATCAAACTTCAAGAGGAGGTATGAGGGAGAATACCTGAAACTTAATTTTGAACTTGTTAAGACTAAGATGGCTATTAGAGAATCAGGAGATGTTTAGTAGGGAACAGAATATCAGCCTGCAGTTTTATGGTTCAGGCTTGGGCTAGAGTCATTTAGGAGTTATTAGCATGTGGATAATATTTAGAGCTCTGAGCCTGGAAGAGAACACCAAGATAGTATAGATGGAGACAAGAAGGTCTACAATGGACCTAGTGCACTCTAACGTCAAGAAGCTGGGGAGATGAGGAGGGAGCAGTGAAGAAAAATGAGAAGGAGCAGGCCAAGAGATAAGAAAACCAGGTAATGTGGTATCCTGGAAGCCACATGGAGAAAATGTTTCAAGGGGAGGAATATTCAGCTGTGCCAAATGCTACTGATAGTTTAAATTAGTTGAAGACTGACAATTGACCATTGAATTTTAACAAGGAGGTAATTTGTGGCCTTGATAAGGCCAGTTTCAGTGTAGTGATGAGCATGAAAGCCTGCTAAAAGTAGATTCAGGATAAAGTGGGAAGAGAGAAAGGGGAGACAGCAAGTGTGCCCAACATTGAGTTTTGCTCTAAAGGGAAAGCAAGAGATGATGGTGTATTTAGAGCAAGAAGTCGGGAGGCCAAAGAAATGCTGCTGGGAGTGAAGTGTTGGCTATTATAAACTGTTCATCCCTGCCGAGGAACAAAGAAAACAGCTCTGCTGGTGCCTGTGAGAAGAGCATATAGGCTATTGCGAGGTATCATCCATTACCCCCAGCAAGCTGGTGTAATCTTGAGTCGAAGATAGAATGCCAGGGAATAGACTAATCGGAGCAGTAGGATGCTTTTCAGAGAAAGTAAAATAGAATTAATTGTTTGCAGTGCTTGCAAATGTGAATGCTACCTGTTATCTGTCATTTTAATATTCTATAATAGATTGTAGATACTTTGGCATCAGTAAATATATTTTCCAGTTGAATTTGTCTTATCAGTTTTGTGTACATATATCTATATAAGGCTTGTACATAAAAATGTATATTTTAAATTGGAGATGGAGAAAAAACTTTGTGTAGTTTGAATTTTCTCATAGTGCTTATTTCTATAGATTTTAGCATTAGTCAAATTAGTAAGCTCTAGTTTCAAAACAGACTTTCTGATGCATTAACAATTTCTGTAAAAACCTGTTGTGTAGAAAGACTATTTCAAATAGTTTAGACATGAATTGAGAATAGAGATTTTATGTTTATAGGTAAGTAACCAAGTGAATATGAGAGTATCATTTCATTTTTATTTTTTTCAACGTTTTTTATTTATTTTTGGGACAGAGAGAGACAGAGCATGAACGGGGGAGGGGCAGAAGGAGAGGGAGACACAGAATCAGAAACAGGCTCCAGGCTCTGAGCCATCAGCCCAGAGCCCGATGCGGGGCTCGAACTCACGGACCGCGAGATCGTGACCTGGCTGAAGTCGGACGCTTAACTGACTGTGCCACCCAGGCGCCCCTCATTTCATTTTTAAAGAAAGCAAATATATATATATATAATTCGCCACTTGTATTAGAAGACCAAGGTTATAGGTCAGTTTGTTTAACAAACACTGTTATTGCTACTTGAGAATTTGAAAAGACTACTGCTTGATCAGTGGAAATGTCCCTACCATATTATCAGAAGAATAAGAACGAACTAGCTAATTTCTTTCCTCTTCCTTCCTTCCTTCCTTCCTTCCTTCCTTCCTTCCTTCCTTCCTTCTTTCCTTCCTTCCTTTCTTTCTCTCTTTCTTTCTTTCTTTCTTTCTTTCTTTCTTTCTTAATTTCTTTCACAATGGTACATTAAGGTACATTAAAGTACCTCTCTCCTATACTGTCATGTGAAGCAAATTTACCTGTAAGTATGAATATAAAATAGGGGAAAGGAAGAAGGGAATCCTTTGGCATTCTTCAATGAAAAACTATGAGTGGTTTTGAAAAATGATTGCTTTCGCTTCTTTTTTGATGGAGTCAGTGTGATACTTTATCCTAAATTATAAATCCTAAATTTATATACATATAAATATGTATTTTCATACCCATAGTGTCATTTTTTAAATATACTAATATGGGTTGATCTGTCAGGGACTTTAGTTTGTAGCAAGAGGCAGTACAGAGCCAGATTTAGCTTATGTAGGACTCCAGCTACTTGCCTCACAGACACACACACACACACACACACACACACACACACACAAAAGTGTGTCTGTATGTATTTGTGAATATAAACTGATCTAAAACAAATTATTAAAGTTTTTTGTAAAATGTTGTCAAAGTTTTATAGACCAGCAGACAGCATGGTCCCCTTTCAGAATCCAGAAGTCCATTGCCACACACCTCTAACATAGGTAATGAAGGGTTGAAAAATAGTCTCATCTTCTTGAAAAGGCCAATAATGTAAGTGAGCAATTTTTATGCTTAGACTAAATCCATATTAAAAGAATCAACCTGCTTATAATTCTGTGCTGAATTGGATTAGCCTTGCCAAAATAGCATCTAGAAAACTGGATCTGGTAATACTTTACAGTTATTTTATATGAGTTATTTTAATTAAGTGTTGATGATGATAGAATATCTAAGATGTATGGGAGATAAGCTACATATTTATGCTTATCAGCAGAATGCGCTAGCACAAGTATGTCATTTTGTGAGCTAAATTAGTTTAATACTGGTTGGAATTAAAATGTGTTAATCAAGAGTGTCTTATCCACTGGGGTGTCAGTAATGTCTGATGGAGGTTTTTATGGAAAACAGAAAAGAAACTAAACAAATTAAGATATATGAATTGTAAAGTAACTTTGACGAAATTCATTTGATGTATAATTTATGCTTCATTACTTTTCTACAGAAAACTCATGAAGCATCTCATGGAATTATAAGAATTGAAATATGTGAACACTTTTACTATATGAAAGATGGCTGTAGTGAAATACAGAAGTCACAACCCTAATGGTTATTCAAAATAATAATCTCAGTAGTATTTATTATTGATAGCTCATGACTTTAGGAAAGTTAGAATTAAGATAAAAATTTACTTCTGAGTCAGTTAAGTGTCAGACCCTTAATATTGGCTCAGGTCATAATCTCATGGTTCCTGAGATCCATGAGATCATGAGTTCCAGCCCCACGCTGGGCTCCTGTGCAGATGGTGAGGATCCTGCTTGGGATTCTTTCTCTTTTTGCCCCTTCCATGCTGTCTCGCTCCCTCTCTCAAAAATAAATAAACTTAAAAAAAAGATAGAGATTTACTTGTAAGTAAAATATGGAATAGCAAAGTAGAGAAATCTACATAGGAAAGTTGTATACAGTAAAGAGAACTAAATTAATTAAAAAATAGACACAGAATGAGTAAAAACTAATATTTAGTGTTTAAAAGAATGTTTATTCTTTGGATAAAATAGTGTAGTGAACATATTTTTTACTACCTTTCCAGAAGTATAAAAAATAATTATAACCTACTTTATTTATCATTTCTAAAAGTTTTGTTTCAGAGAAGTTTTTTCCTTGAAAGATTCTAGAATAATTTTCATGTCATAAAATTGTGTCTTATTCCCTTTGTCTGCTTAAAACAGTGCATTAAAAATAGAAGAAGAAAGATTAAATCTGTCTAAAGCCATATCTTCACAGGACCAAGTGAACTACATATTTGATCTTTATGTAATTAATATAATATTTTTTCTGTCTATATGTAACTTTGCATCTTTTGTTATTGCCTAAATAGTGATAGAAGCAAATTACTCCTTGGCAAATAACCATTTTCTTACAGATTTTTGGACTAATGGTTATGTGCTAAAAACAATATGATATTAAGAAGGTAGAATGTTAAATGTTCTTACTCAAATGCTGAGTTTTTCCTTAGTGGGAAAAAAATCTGTATGCTTAACCATGTTGTTTCTGAGACCTGAGGATTATCACTCTTTGAATATATTTCAGTCTAGAAAGAGGAGGTAAGGTTCCCTGTATAAACACAGCACTGTATGAGACAGCTGAAAAATGAACTGCAAATGAATTGTTAGCAGTTCTCAAGGCTGGTCTGAGCTTCAGGAAAAGATCAATTAAGTCACCACAGTTTTGTTCTGTTTTGTTTGTTTTGCCAAATCATATGTAAATTAACCTGATATCCTTTTATACCAAAAACTGGCAACTAAATACTGCTAGTCTATAAAACTAAGAAACATTATTTTTAACCCTGACACCCAGAAACAGTAAAAGAAACCCGAAAGTGATAGGAGGGAGTAAAAGGCCTTATTAGTCATCTAAATTATAAATTGTCTTAGATGTTGATAGGGATATTGTAATTATAATGTAGTATCTTGTTGGGGTCAACACTTTGCTCCTTACCTGTCCTCTGGAAAATATAAATTATCCTATTTAATCAAGCAGAATTCTCCCCTCTAATTTATAACTATGTTCTCACTAGACAAAGCAGATATACTGTGCTAATACTGTGGCTTACTGTTTACATTGTCAATAGATATTGTGTATTTAAAAAAATTTTTTTAATGTTTATTTATTTTTAAGAGAGAGAGAGAGAGAGCAGGGGAGGGGCAGAGAGAGAGGGAAACACAGAATGCAAAGCAGGCTCCAGGCTCTGAGCTGTCAGCACAGAGACCAACGTGGGGCTTGAACTCATGCACTGCGAGATCATGACCTGAGCCAAAGTTGGATGCTTAACCAACTGAGCCACCTAGGTGCCCCAATATTATCTATTTTTAACAAGACACATTGGTCAAGGGAGATTTTACACAAGGGAACGAAACTTTATTTTGTGCTGGTTTTTAGTCTTCCATCAATGTCGTTCATTCTTTTAGTCAATGAACCAGCTATGGAACCAACCAAATATTTACTGAATGCAGCTCTGTGCGTTCTCTCTTAGAATGTGCTAACTGCTTCCTTTCCTTTCTCATGAACCTCACTATAAGTTATCATATTATAATGAACAGTCTGATTATAATAGTGATACGCTTCTAATCATTCCACATCCATTTATCACCATTCCCCACTCATCTTCTATTCCCTTTTGGCATGTGACTTAAAAACATAAATAAGTACAGTCAAGACAACATATATTATCAAAACCCTACCGAAAGTATTTAAGAGAGCTAGAGGTTACTAAATTTATTTTATTTCAATTGTTGCATTGCTTTTAGTTCAGTGAATCAAGAGCACATGCTAATTAGTGCTTTGTATGCAAATAAACTTACTTACCTGAAATACCACTGCCTTTTCAGCTTTTCCTGGTTGAGTGGTAACTAGCAAGGGTAAAGAATTCTGCCTTAAGTGAATGGTAGCACCATTGCTGGGGGGCCAAGGAGAAAGTGCCAAGTCAGGCAGTTTATTTATGGTCCCCCGGTTGTATGTGTACCTGCCTTCATTCTGTAAAGGTATTACTGGAACTGTTTTCTCTGTAAGAAAACTAAAATGGCAGGTAAAAAATTAGGTCTTTGGTTTTCTTTACAGAGTAAGGAGGCTGATCTAGTAAATTCTAAAAAGTACAACCTTGTGCTATAAAATGTGTCAAAAAGTTACATTCAAATAAAATTTGGTAAGTCAGATTTTATTATAATTGTACAATAGAAAGCTTATAAAACTTCCATTGAGTAATTTTGTGAAGAAGTCACTGTTTGAGTATTCATTTTTTAAATATTTTTAAGTTCATATTTTCTTAAACTTGGTAATTGTTTCTTTGTATTTTAAAAAGATACTATTTCTTTCAAAATTATAAGCAAATCTTACATGAATAATTTTGTCCTAAAAAATTTCAGTTATTTTATGTTAGGTAAGTCCTGTAAAATTGTATGTTTTAGAGCAATCTTCAGAAGAGCAATCTCACTTGCAGGTAGTATGAGGAAAGAGAAAGAGCTGGTTTCTTCTAATTCTTGTTCTAAATGTTACATTTGTCCATTCTAAAGAAATCAGTATTATCTTCCCTTTGTCACTGATTTTTTGTAAATTGTGGTTTGAAAATAAAATATAGTATATAGAAAAATTGTATAAAGAATATACAAGTATGTAGTATATATAGTATATAAATGGTACACAGAGAATGCTTAAGTGGGATTTTAAAGCCACTCATTTTTAATGATTTTAAATTTTCTTTATTATCAGTTTATTCTCAAAGGCTAATATTTAAAGAGTTTCTAAAGCCATTCTGAAATATTTAAAATAAGATATAAGGTGATTTATGTATTGCCACCTCAATTTTAAGGATTCTTGTGAATACCAGTTTTATTTTATGGATTAATTTCCCTAGCATTAAGATAATGACTTGCTCTGCAATGGTTTTGTGTTCTTTCCTCTGAAGTGGATTTCCTTCACACCAGGGCACACATTATACTACAGTGTACGGAATCCTGTATGATGATGGTGTGAACAAAGTGCTGAAGAAATAGAAGGAAAGTCTTGATTTTTAAACAGACCCTTGGGGGATTACTAGAAATTTACTTGACAGAGAAAGAATACATGGTAATCTCAAGAAGGAGAGAATATTCTGGTGTTGAAAAGTCATATTTATGTTTTCTAAAAACTATTAAAATATTAGAAAATATTATGGTGAGGGGTGCCTGGGTGGCTCAGTCGGTTAAACGTCCAATTTCGGCTCAGGTCATGATCTCACAGTTGGTGAGTTCGAGCACCACATCGGGCTCTGTGCTGACAGCTCAGATTCTGTCTCTCTCTCTTTCTCTGCCCCTCCCCCACTCACACTCTGTCTCTCTCAAAAATAAACATTAAAAAAATTTTTTAAAGAAAATATGATAGTGGCAGATGGTAGTTGCACTTGTGAACACAATATGATGTATAAACGTGTTGAATCACTGTGTTGTACACCTGAAACTAATGTAACATTGTATGTCAGCTATGCTCAAATACGCTTAAAACTATACTCAAAAAATAAACAAATATTTTTAAGTGTTTGTGTTGAGAGAGAGAGAGAAAGAGAGCACATGTGCACAAGCGAGGAGGGGCAGAGAGATAGGGGAGAGAGAATCCTAGGCAGACTCCATTCTGTCAGCACAGAGCTTATTGCTAGGTTCAGTTTCACAAACTGTGAGATCATGACCTGAGCCCAAATCACAAGTTGGACGCTTAACCAACTGAGCCACCCAGACACCCCTTACCGTATATATACTAAAAGAACTTAGGGCTTAAGTGGTTCTTATCTTAGCACCTGTAATTTCAGGACAGGTAAATAAAACAATTCCATTGGGGACACTTGGCACCTTCAGAGAAGCAAAGAATCAGACTGAGCAATCTAACTTCCAGGTAGTACGAGGAAAGAGAAAGAGCTGGTTTCTTCTAATTCTTAGGGAATTGTGATAGAGCACTAGGGTTTATGAAAGATCAAATAAGAGAGGCAGACTACCCTCCACTACCAGAAAGGGCAAAGAATAAAGGAAAATCTCTCTTTTAGGGAAGCAGAAGTTTAAAATTCCATGAATAATTCTTGATATAATGGATAATAGTAATCCTTTAAGATTGAGTGACATTCATTCTGAAATAAATTCTGATTCTCAATGGTGTGATCTTTACTTAGGGGAAATGAACTGGACACTTGGTTGGTATTTCTATTGGAGGGTTGTTTTTGTTTTGTTTTTTTCCTATTCTCTTAGTCACCAAATTTTATTGATTTTTTGGATTTGTGCATGCATGCTTTTATTCCTTTTACTTTGAGTTATTGCATTCTTTCTGGGAGGATGGCTGAAACATGTAGAAAGGAGAGTTTATGCCTTTATGGAAATGTAGTTTCCATATGTCAGAATACTAACAGTGGTACTCATTTTATCTTGTGTTATAAAGAACCTGACTGCATGAGTTTTGCCTAATTTAGAAAACTTTTTAAAAGCATAGCCTTGACTTTCATTCACTCATAGCACTGCATGTTCTATCAAGTAAGGATGATGTAATATGACTTCTGAGTGAAGGCACCAGATTGAAATACTATTTTTTGTGGGTTTTCACTGGTACTTGCCATTTGGTGAAGAGAACATTCTATTTCTTTAAATTAGTGGACTAATAGAGAAAACAGTTTTTCCAGAAAATTGTTTTTCCCACTAATTATAATAGTAGAACCTTAAAAATTCTAATCCGAGGGCAGTGATCTTCATCTGCTTTGTTCACTCATATGTCCAATGACTTACTCCATTACTGCCTTTGTAGGTATTTAATATATATTTGTTGAATAAAAGAATCACTAGTATACTTTTTAATTGATAAGTTGAATTTTTTTTATTCTTCCAATGGGCCTTTGATCGGAACCAAATGCATCCTTGTCTGTTGGAGTATTTTTTTTTCTTTATGTTTTCCTTTTCTCTGGAAAGCATAGGAATAAGTTTCTCCAGCTCCTTGATGAAGATGGTTTGTGAGTTGTGCCCATCCCACCCCTACACATTTCAAATATTTGTAGCTATTTGCAATGTAGAAATCTGTATACTTAAGGGTAATGCTGGAAATAACAGAATAATGGAGTTTTGTTTTTCTTTTTAATTTTCTATGGGACTTTAGAGATTCTCTAGTCCAACTCTCTCATTTAAGATGGAGAAAATTAAAGGCCGAAGATTTTTTAGCTCAGGGACCCTCTGCTAATTAGTGTTACTACAAAACTAGAACCCAGTCCCCTGACTCCCAAATGTTTTTTCTCACACACCTTATAAATAGCCTTTTGAAGGTGAAGACTTTTTCCATTTAAAATATTGATTCACCATCATGACATCTTCAAGCAAATATCTTAATGCCCAAACTATTAAAAAAAAAAAAAAAACTTTCTTCCCCAAGTAAAAGAGTATTTTATAACCAAAAATTCTTTTCAAAAACCTGTTCTTCCCAGGCTATTAATGCAGAGAGTACTAACATGTCTATCAGTAGACATACTCTATAGTATCAGTAGGCAATCTCTTATATCAATAATTTAAACTTATTTTCATATCTTGAATTGTATTTGCAAGGAAATTGGCTTCTGAATAGTGGAGTACAAATATTATTACAATATTCTCAGTTGCTAATATGCAAACTCTTTGGGGTTCAGTTGCTGTGTCTCTGTCTCAACAAGCAGGCAAGTGAGGACCTGTGTGTTTAACTAGATAACTTAAGGTAAGGATCAATCTGAATATTAAGAACTTATGTTATAACAGCACTAATTTGATATCAAAAGTACTCTACCCATAGCAGTCTTTGTATTTTAAGTAAAAGTAGTGGATTTTTATGTCATCTAGCTTTTTTGTCATTTTTGCTTTAAGTGGATTGTTACTGATTAGAATTTATAAATGGTTTTCTTTTCTTTTTCCAAAAACACCTGTAAATTTGAACTTGGAGGAGGAGGGCATGCATAAGAACTAAATTAACTAAAGAGAGAATCTTTTTCTCTCCCAGTCTCATTCTGTAGAGTTTTGTAGGTTCCTAGGTACCACATGCACTCCCTGTCCTCAGTAGTCTCTTGATGGGTCCTCACAGTCAGATAGGAGTGTATGACAGTCCCATTAAAAGACACTTTTTCATAGTACCACTGATGAGAGAAATTCCTCTTTTCAGATAGTCCATTAAATTAACACTATAACATCATTTTACATTCGGACCAATATGTAAATCTCAAATGCTCTATTTCAAGTAAGGTACATCTCAATTTTTTCCTCAGTATTTGATAGTTAGTAATATTTTTAACATAATTTCTACCTCGTATTCCATTTCAAAGTGAATTTAATAGATAGGAATCATCAGTAACCTATTTTTATTTCTCCATGTCTCAAAAAGTAAATTGATAAACTTTGGATTCATGAGTATGTCATAAAACATCACTTTGTGAAAGAAAGGCAAACATTCCAAAACCAATGACACAATACTTAATTTCCTAGTTTTTAAAATTAGTCCAGAATTTAAAAGGCAGTTCCATAAATGAAACTGGGTGATTAGAAATATAGCAGACGGTGTGTGAGTATTGGGATAAGCTTCTAGTTGGCAGTATAGTTAACTAACTAATTCAATTTAGAGTAGAGTTTAGAAAGGATTAAAGAGAAACAGCTTTGATCAAATATGTGAAAACTAACATTATTGAAATGTTAAAATTGGAATACCCACTTTGTCACCAGAGATGACAATAATACCTGAATAAACCAGTATTTCTGTCCATTTAAAATAGTATCCTGATTAACATAGAAGATTAGGATGTAAGAATATATGATAATTGTATGATTAACATATAAGAACACAGTAATAAAAAAACTGAATTGTTTGTTTAACTCTAACGTTCCTCTTGTTGGAAATTATTATTTCCAACAATTACAATTTCTTGTCAAAATTATCTAAAATAAAATCTTCCAAGAGATATTATAGAAGTAGTCTATACAGCATTAACTTGTTAGGATTTTATTTTTCAGATGGTGCTTTTTAAAATAACCCTGCTTTTATTTTTTTTTTCAATATGTGAAGTTTATTGTCAAATTGGTTTCCATACAACACCCAGTGCTCATCCCAAAAGGTGCCCTCCTCAATACCCATCACCCACCCTCTCCTCCCTCCCACCCCCCATCAACCCTCAGTTTGTCCTCAGTTTTTAAGAGTCTCTTATGCTTTGGCTCTCTTCCACTCTAACCTCTTTTTTTTTTCCTTCCCCTCCCCCATGGGTTTCTGTTAAGTTTCTCAGGATCCACATAAGAGTGAAACCATATGGTATCTGTCTTTCTCTGTATGGCTTATTTCACTTAGCATCACACTCTCCAGTTCCATCCACGTTGCTACAAAGGGCCATATTTCATTCTTTCTCATTGCCACGTAGTACTCCATTGTGTATATAAACCACAATTTCTTTATCCATTCATCAGTTGATGGACATTTAGGCTCTTTCCATAATTTGGCTATTGTTGAGAGTGCTGCTATAAACATTGGGGTACAAGTGCCCCTATGCATCAGTACTCCTGTATCCCTTGGGTAAATTCCTAGCAGTGCTATTGCTGGGTCAT
This sequence comes from Prionailurus bengalensis, assembly GCF_016509475.1. Classification (NCBI taxonomy): domain Eukaryota; kingdom Metazoa; phylum Chordata; class Mammalia; order Carnivora; family Felidae; genus Prionailurus; species Prionailurus bengalensis. Next base: position 145,794,096 of record NC_057343.1, on the reverse strand, counting down.
AGGGTAGGTCTTAAAATAACCCTGCTTTTAAAATGTAGCCAAGAACTGCAGGTTCAGTTTCTAAAATGTTTATAGAAAATACATTATAAATGTGGAATTTAATTATGTAAAATACTAAAGATTTGGCTTGCCCAAGCTTTTGTTAAATTGATCCTTAGTTTATATTACTTCATTCTTAATATATTACTTCATGATATGCAACCATTTAGAATGGATAATTTACTTATGTTACATGAAGTAATAATCTTGAATTTAAATAAATTATATAGTGTGATGTAAGTAGACAAAATTATAGAATTTTTCTATAGAAATGAAATTTTGAATAATTTTAGGAATACCCTGAAAAATTTGATACACATAAACTTTGAAAAATTTGGTGCCCATATCTGAGTGATCAAAAATATTCATCCACTCATTGTTGGGATGATATTTTTAGGATATTTTTCAGACATTTTTTGAACTGGATGGAGTCAACATATCTTAGCAGGATCTGATTCATCTAACAAGATAAACTGCCTTGAGTTTTAATATAAGACCATTTTTTTCTTTCTTTTAAATACACAGCTCATAATCTGCTAAGCTTAAAATATGCAAATAAATTATTTCAACTTTAAAATTTATAATCTATTTTGAATTATAACAAACACTTGAGAAAGGAGAGGCAAAGCTCTTTTAACCACAAAGGACATATGGAAAAGAAATTTCTTTACCATTTTAAAAAGCCACCAAAAAAAAAAAGGTAAAAAATTTGGCAACGTTAAAATTATTAAAGGAAATTGATAACCAAACTGGATAATTCAGTCCAAACTATATGTTCAGAACCCAATTTACATAATGATATAGTCAATAAGTCTGTTCCTGAAGTCTTTGCTAAGATTCAGTTGCCTAAATCTCCTAATCTTTTTTTGCCAATTAAATGTCATTATCTTAATAAAATTCACATTAAAAATTTTTTTTTTGCTTTAGTCATCTTTTTTTAATGTTTATTTCTGAGAGAAAGGGAGAGCGTTAGTGGAGGAGAGGCAGAGAGAGAGGGAGACAGAGGCTTGGAATCAGACTTTGAGCTGAAAGCAGAGAGGGCCTCATAGGGGCTCGAACTCATAAATCATGAGGTCATGACCTGAGCCGAAATCAAGAGTAGGACACCTAACTGACCAAGCCTCCCAGGAGCCCCAGCTTTACTCATCTTTGGTGTTTTTATATTTTCTTTGGAAAATGTTCTAGATATTCTACAAAATGAAAAAATAGGACGGTAATTTTTCTTAAAAGAGTTTATTCTACTGAAAGCAGCCACATAGGGAAATAAGTTGACTTATGTTTTGTATAATTCTCCAATTCTTTAAAACAGTTTATTTTCAGATCTCTATTTTACATTGTGTCATTTATGTTTTGTTTTATTTATTTATTTGTTTTACTTCAATAGCCTTTTATGTCACCTCGGTACCCTGGAGGTCCAAGGCCCCCATTGAGGATACCTAACCAGGTAAGATTCGTGTGCTACTTAAGTTTCTGAGTTTTGTTGTTGTTGTTATTGTTATTGTTTTTAAGATTCAATAAAGATCTTAAAAATTTCATGAATATTTCTTACCTATAAAAACATTAAATTCTTCTTTCTCTATCCCATTTAATGCTACTTCTAGTAACATATAATCTATTTCAAAAATTGGCAAACTACTGTCCATATGTTGACTGACTGTTTTTGTAAATAAAGTTTTATTGAAAAATAGCCATGCTCTTTCATTCATGTATTGTCTGTGACTTCCTTTACACTGCAGTAACAGATTTTTGAGCGGTCAGATATTTACTATCTGGATCTTTACAGAAGAAAAGTTTGTTGAACCTTGGAGTCTACTCTATACCCTGAACTTAATTGTATATGTATGTGTGCGTGTGTGTGTGTGTAATTTTGGTAAATGCTAAATACTTTTATTTAAAGATGGTAATAAAATTTTCTATAGAATGAATATACTTTGGTTTATTTTTGTATAATATGCTCTCAACATCATGGTTGCAATACATCAGTTTTGCCCAAATATAGTGATATCTCGGGTATATAAATACCTGCTTGTGGAAGGGTTAGATCTATTAATAAATAAATTGTTAGCAATAGATCTTCCAACTTTTTTTACCTACTAGAGCTCTGCGATTTCATAAGCTTTTATCCTTACATAGTTCTTTTATCAATACCATAAATACTTATTTGCTAAAGAGAATAATGCACAGTTTTTACTTGAAAGGAGTTTATAGTTTAGTTTCAGGATACAGAACGTGTGCATTTACATAACACAAGAAGAAATTAAATGCCTAATTTTATGAAATAGTTATGTCAAGATAATTGTTTTGTTACTTTCTTTAATTCTGTTATTGTATACCTCAGCATTTTCCGCAATCTAAAGTAAACCCTGTTATTCCACAAAATTCTTTTTCATTCTTACTCTCTTTCTGTCTCCACTTCCTTTCTGACCAAAAATACAACAAAGTTGTGCTTACTAACATATTTCATAGCAATAGAGTTCTGCTTCTCCTCTACTAACTCTTACTGAAATTATGCTGTGTCCTTGAAGTGTCCCAGTTTGCTGTTTTTTTTCTGCTTTTAGTGCACAGCAAGGAGTCCCAGCACCCACATCCACCCCCAAGGGAGAACTTGAAGCAGGCAGTGGTGCTGGATGATCTCAGGGTTATAGTGCTGGGAGGCCTCACATTAGCAGCTGGAGGAGTTTTTTCCTTCAGACTGAATCTGCATTCAGTACATAGGGCCAGGGAAACACGGCATGAAATAGGAAAAGGAAGTGCACAGATGCCAAGTGTTCTAACATACGGAGATTTTATTTTCTCTGTGGGTGAACCTATGTATATTGACAGTCAGATCCCCTTATATAGGTGCCCGAATCTTTTAAATTTCCTTCTAAAGGATGGAAAGTTGTATCTTTCATTGGGGTCTTCATAATGTTTCAGACATCCCATCCATAGCTTTGTATGTTATATAGATCTAAGAGGTTCCTGAAAATGTGAATTAGGGAAACGTGAATTTCTTGTACCAAGTATGTTATCAGAAATTTTGACTTCATATATTCTGTATCAATGAAGAAATTCTTAAGGGATTATTGCTTTCGCATCCATTTGACATTGTTGAAATGCCTGCCATGTCTAACATACAATTCTAGGTTCCATATGTACAGAGACTTATATAATGAAAAACATACTTTGTGAAAGGGGAATAAGTTATGGAATTGTAAACCTAGACTGAATATGTTTTTAAGAACAAGTATAGGTTGCTTTTGGATTTATAAAAATGTTTTAAAAATTTAAAGATAATAAAGAATTATCATACAGGCTCTTTTTCCTCAAGAATCTTAAAGTCTTTACCTAAGTGTTTTTTAAAATAATTGTACTCATATCTGAGTGGCTCTTTTTTGTCTACTCATCCCCCCCCCACATTTATATAGTTAAACTTTATTAATTCAAACATCTATCTTTCAAATTTATAATTTTACATTTATACTATTTTAAAAAGAATTTTCTGATCAAATTAATTGTGTTAATAGTGTAAACATAATGTTTTACAAAATGTTGAACCTAGTTAGGAGCATGACCTTTCCAAGCAACAGAATGTTTCTTCAATTTCTTTACATAGTCACTAACGTAGAATCAGAAAAACTATATTTGGTGATTAATTGGAATGTTGCATATAAAAACAACACAAATACGTTTTTTATTTCATCTTCATTTAAAATGATCATAAACTAATTAAAATTTGTTTTATTGATAGATTATATCTAAGAAAATAAAAAGTGAAATACTCTTCAATGGTGTTGGCTAGTCATTTTGAATATGTAAAAGATATTCCTTTAATAAACAGATTCTTCAGAATTTATAACTACTAATGATTAGACTGTAGATTTTTTTTAAGATTTTATTTTTAAGCAATCTCTACACCTAACATGGGCCTCAAACCCACAAGCCCAAGATCAAGAGTCACACACCCCACCAAATGAGCCAGCCAGGTGCCTCTAGACTGTAGATTTTCACTTGAATTCTCCTGAGATGGTTTTAATGGTTCTCAAGTAACTTCACAACAGTTTATACTGTATATATATTTATAGTACAGGGTATTTGGAACTTGTTATAATATCACTCTGCCAAAGGAAAAATAATACAAGAAGGGGTAATGGTCTCTAAAATGATGGAAGAAAAGTGGGGCACCTGGTGGCTCAGTTGGTTAAGTGTCTAACTCTTGGTTTTGGCTCATGTCATGATCTTGCGGTTCATGAGTTCGAGCCCCTCATTACACTCTGCACTGGCAGTGTGGACCCTGCTTGGTATTCTGTCTCTTTTCCTCTCTAGCTGCCTCTCCCCTGCTCACTCTCTGGCTCTCTCAAACAAATGAACTGTAAGAAAAATTTTTTAAATAATAATAAAATGATGGTAGAAAAGTAAAATGATAAGCATATGCAATGTTGTAAAGAATAAATACATATTAAAACATATGAAACATAGAAATTAAGTCCAAAAAGTATATTTGACTATACAGTTTTACATTGGAATTGGTTCAACCATCAGAAGAGATCATTGGTGTTGAAGCATCTGTAACCTGGAATAGAACAAGTCTTTATCCTTCTCTTAGGTAAAACGTTTAACCAGAAAAATTCATAATGTTTATTGAACACTGTGCTGAGGGAACCAAGGCAGCCAGAACACAGAGACTGTTAATGAGTGATACCAGGCATAAACTATTGATTTATTGATCCTATAGAATTTTGAGTTTATACTCTATTTTTGACCATTCCTGAAACTCTGTAAACAGGTATGTGACATAGTTAATGCTGTTGACCATTTTGTATTCCAAAGCTGATTTGGTATTCTAAAAACACAGTGCATCTGACTATTCTATTGAAAGTCTCAAAGGTATTTCTCCATTAGCAGATGAATAGTTAAATTATGGTATATCCAAATGGTGAAATAATATGCAGCTATTAAAAAGCATATTATAGAATTACACTTATTGATATGATAAAATGTTAATGATCTATTACCAACTGTAAAGAAGGCATAAAGGTCATGTAGTATATCACCTTTTCTTTATCACTATACAAACTCAGTTTCCCCCACTCATCATACACAGACACACAGAGACACACACACACACACACACACACACACATTTGTCAAAGATTATCAAGATATGTCCTTTATTTCTGGATAGTAGAATTATGAGTGCTTTCTTTGTTTATTTCTGCATATTTTTATTAAAAAAAAATTTTTTAATATTTATTTATTTTTGAGAGAGACAGACAGAGAGTGAGCGGGGAAGGGGCAAAGGGAGACAGACAGAAACTAAAGCAGGCTCCAGGCTCTGAGCTGTCCACACAGAGCCCAACATGGGAGTTGAACTCACAGACTGCAAGATCATGACCTGAGCTGAAGTCAAATGCTTAACTGACTGAGCCACCCAGGTGCCCCTATTTCTTCATTTTTAAAGTTTGCATTGAAAAAGTATTTCATTTGTGATTAGAAGATATTACTAGTTAATTTTGTACATAGATAAAAGTATAGATGTTTTATTCTTTTAGTTATTCAATATATAAGATTATTCTCCATTAATATTGAATATATAGTTCTTACATGATGAAAAGAAAAACATAATATATGCTAAGGATAGGCAAATCTTTAAAAACAAGACTTTTCTTCATCACTTTTCACAGAGAAACTATCAACAGGCATTTGAACAGAAAAAAATTGTTGGGATGTTTTCTCAGATACTGAAAATAAATTTTACATTTCCTGTATAACAAGGTATCTATATTTTAAAATGCACTTTGTGTTCTATTTTCAGGATAAATGCCATTTAGCATGGCCTTTCCCAATAGTTTTGTCTTGGTAAAATTTTCCATATACAAAATCCTACTTTTGTTTAATGATATCAGTGTAAGAACATAAGAAAGACCTCAGCTGCATAAGGCAAAGTATGTTCTACCTTGAGTAAATAATAGTAGTCTTCTAGCTGCAATTGTAAGGATGACCATTGTAAATCTTTAGCTATAAAAATTAAATGTTGCACCTATCTAATATAAATACTTAATAAAGTATAGTTTTTTTGGCCAGTTCAAAATATTCCTTTCTGTCATTGAGATCTTATTTCTTTGTTGTTATAATAATTACACTATTAATGTATTTAAATTATTATTTGAAATCCATTGAAACACATGTAAAAACCTATTTTCCTTATAACTTTGAATTATGAGTGTATCCTGAGATATATACCCTTTCCAATTCCTACCTTTGTAAGACACAGGAAATTAACAAATTCAAAATGTCTGGAACAAAATAAACTTCATTCTCCTTCCCAAACCAAGAAAACTTTACATAGCAAATGCTGTGCAGTCTTACTCAATTTAAGTTACAGGTATATAGAGCTTTTTGGTATAATAATTACTTCTTTTGCCAAAACATCTTATTATCTTATAAAATTTTTATCACAGATACTCCCTTTTTAGACATAAACTAATACAAAAAGTGCATTGCCGGGGCGCCTGGGTGGCGCAGTCGGTTAAGCATCCGACTTCAGCCAGGTCACGATCTCGCGGTCTGTGAGTTCGAGCCCCGCGTCGGGCTCTGGGCTGATGGCTCAGAGCCTGGAGCCTGTTTCCGATTCTGTGTCCCCTCTCTCTCTGCCCCTCCCCCGTTCATGCTCTGTCTCTCTCTGTCCCAAAAATAAATGAACGTTGAAAAAAAAAATTTTTTTTTTAAAAAGTGCATTGCCATGTATTTGATTGGAAACTTCTTTGGACTATATGACATCTCTCAGAAATATTCAGGGGCACCTGGGTGGCTCAGTCATTTACGCACCCGACTCTTTTTTTTTTTTTTTAATGTTTATTTGTTTGGTAAGAGAGAGAGAGAGAGCATGAGCAGGGGAGGGGCAGAGAGAGGGAGACACAGAATCTGAAGCAGGCTCCAGGCTCTGAGCTGTCAGCACAGAGCCTGACATGGGGCTCAAACTCACGAACCATGAGATCATGACATGAGCCAAAGTTGGACACCCAACTGACTGAGCTGCCCAGGCGCCCCTAAGCGCCCGACTCTTGATTTTGGCTCAGGTCACAATCTCAGGATTGGTGAGATCGAGCCTGGTGTCAGGCTCTGCACTGACAGCTTGCAGCCTGCTGGGGTTTCTCTCTCTCTCCCTCTCTCTCTGCCCCTCCCCTGTTCTCTCTCTCTCTCAAAAGAAATAAACTTTAAAAAAGATTCAGTCATTCAACAGATATTCGTTGAGGTTTAGTATGTGCCAGACACCATTCTACTTGTGGGCAAACATCAACAAACTAATAAGAATCCCTCTTATTGTGGAGTTGGCATCCTAATGCAGTGCTGCCCAATGGAACTTTTTAAAACTTTATTAATTTTAATTTAACTGGCTGCATGTGGCAAAGGGCTGTATATTGGATAGTGTATTTGCAGTGGTTAATACATAGAAAAAAGAGGGCACCTACATATCTCCGACTGATTTTGGCTCAAGTTGTGGGATCAAGCCCCACACTGAGCATGGAGATTGTCTATGTCCCTTGAGATTCTCTCTGTCTCTCTCTCTGCCCCTCTCCCCTGCTTGCATGCACTCTATTTTTTTTCATTTATTTATTTATTTTGAGAGACAGAGTGAGCAGGGGAGGGCCAGGGAGAGAGAGACAGAATCCTTAGCAGGCTCTGCACTGCCAGGGTGGAGCCTGAGATGGGGCTCAAAGCCACAAACCATGAGATCATGACCTGAGCCGAAGTCAGATGCTTAACCAACTGAGGCACCCAGGTGCCCCATGAATTGTGCTTTGAAGACGAATATCTTTCTATACTGAATGTAACATTTCTGTATTTTGATATCTTTTCTACTGATAGTGCCTTTTTCCAGGAAAAAAAAAAAAAAATGACTGTGGTGTTGTTGAAAGGACCTCAGTTGTGTCAATCATCTTAGGTCCAAATGCCACCAATGCCCAGAAACGCATGACTTCGAGCGAGTCATTTAACCTTTATGGGTCTTGATTCTCTTAGCAGTAAAATGAGAATAGACTCAAGTATTTTTAAAATCCTTTTAAACTTTCTTAATTATATGATTTTACTTCATTTCATATAATTGAGGAGGCCTATTAAAAATGTTGTAGTTCAAAATTATTAACTAAATTATATCATAAAAGCCTTGATAAATTCAGTTTTTAAAATCATCAGTGAGCATCTAGTCTCTATGAGTAGACAGTATATGTAATGATATTCAAGGAAATATGTACCAGAATCTTAAGTTCCTTGTGGGGTTTACCACTGGAATCATGTAATGAATCCTTTGTAAACTAGTTTTTTTATGAAGCAAGAAATTCTTCCATTTAATTGTTTCTATTTAAGTGAAATTTCGTATTATTTCATTTATTTTAAATCCTAGGAGGTAAGACCTATATTTAGAACTTTTGGAGTATGTTGACCTGATTTGAAGCCTTGGCTCTGCTACTTAACAGTAGTATAACCATCAACAAATTAACAAATTATTTACGCATAGTGGTGCTCCCTTATCTATAAAGGATATCTTCCAAGATCCCCAGTAGATGCGTGAGAACCACGGATAGTACCTAATTGTTTATATACTATGATTTCTTCCTATGCAAGCATACCTATGATAAAGTTTAATTTATAAATTAGGTAGAGTTGTATAACAACAATAATAAAATGTAACAAGTATAAAAATGGTAAAAGTTTTATGCATGTGGTACACTCTCTCTCAAAATATCTTATTGTACTGTACTCACTTTTTTTATGATGATGTGAGATGATCACATGCCTACATGATGAGATGATGTGAGGTGAATGACGTGGTCACTGTGGCATAGCTTTTAGGCTGCTCTTCTGTTTCAGGACCAAAGTAGACCACGGTAACTAAAACTACAGAAAGTGAAACCATAGATAAGGGAAGACTCCTGTATTAAATCTGTTTCTTCTCATCAGGAAGGATTAATAATAATAACTTCATGAGATGTTGTAAGCATTGAGTTAAATAATAAATATAAAGAACCACAAGTGTATATTATTATTGATACTGTTTGTTATTATTAAACATCCTTATCATTAGTGTTATTTTCTCTATCCGAGTGAAGATTTTTTATAGAACAAAGACTGTGTGCCAAAATTTGTGACTAGTTAAACAAATCCTAATAGAATGTAATTAGCATGGTAGAAAATATGAAAATAATATCAACCCCAAAATGTATAAATTTATTTTTCCTGATATTAAAGTTTTAAGAAATGTAACAATTATGGTCTTGTTTATACCCAAAACCATCATCTGGTAATCCCAGGACTGATAAAAATTTTTTAAAAGTTAGAAATCTGACTTAACAAAAGACAAACACTGATGACTAAAGAGTTAAATTTAGGAAAAGGACACTCATTTTGAAAGCCAACTTGATATTGATCGAGATTATCTGTATTTTTAAGTGATGAATAGAAACTAAAAGACTTGTCAACTATTCTGATATTCTAAGATAAACAACAAAAAGTAAAATTTTGAAGAAAATGGTTTCCAGGGCTAAAACATGATGCCTTTAATGAGATTTAGAAATTCAGAAATCAAAGTCCAGAGTATAACCATTTGGGGGCCTAAAAAAAAGCAAGAATTCCAGACTCACAATTGAAGATAATGCTAATTAGTCACATATTTTCAGTGTTCCAAATTCATTTTTTACATAACTTTTGACAGTGTTGACTACTTCTGCCTTTTTAAAACTTACCTTGTGCATTCTGGAATTTTGGTCTTAGTCAACTTTCTAATTTCATACCTATTCAGTTTCAGTTTTCTTTCCTACCTCTCCTTGGTATTTTTTTTTAAATTTTTTAAATGTTTATTTTTGAGAGAGAGAGAGGGAGAGACAGAGAGACAGAGTGTGAATGGGGGAGGGGCAGAGAGAGAGGGAGACACAGAATCCGAAGCAGGTTCCAGGCCCTGAGCTGTCAGCACAGAGCCCAATGCAGGGCTTGAATTTATCAGCCATGAGATCATGACCTGAGTTGAAGTGGGATGCTTAACCAATTGAGCCATCCAGGCCTCCCTCTCCTTAGTATTTTTAAAGAATTATATTGTTGATCTTTTTTCTTCTCCTTGAAATTAGTTTCATTCTTAGGATTTTATCACTGATGATTCCTAAAATTGCCCAATCTAAACTTTATTTCTTTTAGTCCTTCAGTAAATACTTCTCTGAACCAGAAGGCACAGATAGGTTCTACACTTCCTCAGAGTTTACAGTCTTTTGGAGATACAGAAAGAAAAATGAGCTGTGATTGTATTTAAGTTCTATGAAAGTAAAGTATAAAATCCTATAAAGGCACATAAGTGGCACCTGGATGGCTCAGTCAGTTAAATGTCCAATTCTTGATTTCAGCTCAGGTCATGATCTCATGGTTTGTGGGTTTGAAACCCACATCAGGCTTTGAGCTGCCAGAGCGGAGCCTACTTGGAATTCTCTCTCTCCCTGTCTCTCTCTGTCCCTGTCTCTCACTCTCTCAAAAATAAATAAACATTAAAAAAAAATGTACGCATATAACGAGCCCTTACCTCCCCTGTATGCTAAGATATTCAGGGAGGAAGGAAGGAGTGGCCCAGAGGTGACAAAAAAAAGAAATGGTTGTTATAGTTGGGAGATCTGTTATACTGAGCAAATAAATACTTTCAGCAAAAAAAAAAAAAAAAAAGATATTGAAGACAATGAAAGCCTGGTTTCCCACTGTTAGAGAAAACATTTGAACATAAAAACGAAGAAGATTAAATATAATCCTGAGGTTTTACATTGGAATTGGAGCTGTTGACTTGGTGTTGGAGAATATGAATTTATGGTATGTGTGTACCACATACACACAGATATGGAGTTAGAGATGTATATATGTGTGCATATAAATGTGTGTACATACACACACAGATTTTTGAGTGCAGCATCTACTGGCAGAGCCAAAAGGCAATGTACCAAAGTTACAACGAGCACTCTGAGATCTCAGATCTTGATGTGTACATTGTCCTCCACTAGAAGGAATCAGGGCCCTGGGCCCTTTGAAGTAAGGTCTGATATCAGAGCTAGGCTAGAAAAAATGTGAGATGAACTTGAACCATCTTGTGCCAGAAAGAAAATGCTCAAAATATGATGAGGTTGTGTCAAAAGATCACCAGAGCCATCTTGAATATTTGAACACTGGGCAAATATTGAATATTAAAATAAGTGATGATAGTAATAGATTACAACCATTGAGTAAAATAGGAAGAAAAAGAAAAGAAAAGAAAAGAAAAGAAAAGAAAAGAAAAGAAAAGAAAAGAAAAGAAAGAAAGAAAGAAAAGAAAGAGCTGTTCCTTACAGTATATGCCAATTAAACAGCATAGAAAGAATGATAGACATGGAATATCTCCATTTGGCAACTATCCTAGTACTTAGGAGTTGTCAGTGGATGCTGGTGGGTTGATAAACTATTGATGATGAATGGGATGCTGACAATCTTGGAATAGCTCTAACATTAAAATTAATCAATTACAAAGAGTAAAAGTAATGACCTTATGGTGTACAAACCTGGGAGACACTGACAAGATTAGACGAGAAAGGTTAACATCCCAGTAATGGGATGAGTAAGCATGATGTGCCTCTGATGAGCTTCACTGAGAAGAGCACAGCATCATTGCTGCAGTATTCCTTTTAAGAAAATAGGACCAAAGTCTGGAGCATGAAGAGGCATCAGAAGATCATCCCATAGAATTTAAGATCCATTCTCTAGAACTGTTAACACGACAGAGACTAAGGAATAATTCTTGCTTGGGAGAGGGTGAAGAAATATTACAGTTAAATGCAACATGTGGTCCATGAGATCCTGGCCACAGAAAGTAAAAAGGAACATTGCTGAGACAAATGGCAAAATTTGATTGAGATCTGTGGCTTGGATGGTAGTGTTATATCAATGTGGATTTCCTGTCTTGGAAAGTTGTGTTATGGTTATGTACAGGAATGTCCTTGTTTAGAGAACTATACTCAGCAGTACTTAGAGGTGATGAGGCATAATGTCTGTAGCTTGCTCTCACACAGTTCTGAAAAAGAGTGAGGATAACAAGTGTATAAAGAGAAAGAGAAAGGGTAATGGGGCAGATGTGGGGAAATGTTAACAGTTGGGCAATTGGTGTCAGAATATATGGGAATCCTTTGTACTGTTTCTGTAAATTTGAAAATTAAAAAAAATACATATACGTTATCTTAAAGCAAATGGAGAACTTATACCAGAATGGGGTTAAATGGAAGAATTTTGTTAGGAAGTGATCCCTAAACTGAGATCTGAAATATGTCAGCAAGGGGCACCCTTTATTGAGCTTCTTGAGAAGAGAGATTGTTTCGTTTTAGTTTACTTTTGTTTTGTTTTTAATGGTTGGCATTTAGGTATTATTGATTAAATGCATGAATTGAAAAAAACTGAAGGAAGTTTTCTATGGCTGGAAATTAGCAAGTGTGGTAGTGGCAAGAAATTAGGCTAGTAAGGTAAGTAGAGAACAGGGCATATAGTAGCATATATATTCGGTACGCTTGTAAGAAAATAAATTGAAAGAATTTCAAAAATGGCTTAAGAAATGGCAGCTCTCTACTGTATCCCAAGTGATAACAATTAAGAAAACAGTTCTGATCAGATATTTATTTTTTTTATGTTGAATTTCTTTTGAAATTTTTAACTAATTAGACAAGATTTATTCTGCTCTAGGTTAAATTAGTGGACCTTTATAGAAATTCTTGCCAATTATCAGGCTTACATGTACATATGAATGAATACACGTATACTTCATAGGATCAGAAAATTTGAATCAGGTACGGTTTGGCCCAGCTCTAAGTGCTGCCCAGACAACTGTTAGAAACTTTTGATTCAGTATATAACCAGTAGCACACCTTTCATAAAATAAACCCTGTCTGTTAATCTCTCCACCTTTTTCAGTTCTAGTTTTCTTTTTTCCATTCGGCCAAATTGTTTGAACTTAACTATAGAGTATTATTTTTCTAAATAGTTTCTTAGGGAAAATGTACCCCCCGAAAAATTCATTGGCCCCTTGGTATTTTAGTCCTGCTGCTATTATAATTTCAAATGAGTAAAATAATCTGTAGAATGTAGAGAGATTACATTCAAGAAGCAAAATCAGTTATTTTCGTACCGTTAGTAAATTAATTTTGGGGAAAGGCATAATACTTCTCAGGAAGAAATAGGGCAATTTTTGCCTAGATATTTGTTCCCAAGAAGTACTTAATTTACCACAAAATTGGGCAAGGTAGAATCTTTTTAGAACTAAGAGCTTATATAGGGATATAGGGCTATAAAATTTATAAATTAATGTGAAATATAAGAAATCTTGCAAAATACTCAAATGTATTCTGTAATTATAGTAATTTAAAAAGAGAATTGTTAAAGTGTGTATTTTATAATTATTTACAACATTTCTTTTTGTTTTCTTTTACAAAATATGCTAGGCACTTGGTGGTGTCCCAGGAAGTCAGCCATTACTTCCAAGTGGAATGGACCCAACTCGACAACAAGGTGATTACTTTAAAGTAAAAAAGTGAAATTGACATGCAGAATCTCAAAGGAAATCCTTTATTTTTTAAGGACAGTCTTATTTGTATATATGTTCTATAATTATCCCAGTTGCATTTTTGCAGGTAACATGGCCAAATGACTTGTATTTTCAGCTTACTCTCACAATTATGCATGATAGTGAGGGTAGTAATAATGAAAGAAATAGTAATTAAATACCCAAAATCCATATTTTAATTAATAACTTCTAAAACCTTTTATATAACTTCTAACAAATGGAAATTTAAATGATTACATCACATATTATATCTTCTGCCTTTTTCAGATAGGTTAGTCCATCTGAAAGATGAGCAGGAGGAAAGAAAATGCTAAGCAACAGTAGCTTGATTATTTTAACAAATTAATAATTCGGTCCTTCCAACAGAGATGTTTAGGTACCACAGATAGGTATGGCTCTAATACACTGTTCCAAGGTAAAAGAAGCAAATCATATGAGAGATGTATTTCAGTACAGACTAGGAAGAAGAATTTAATCTCAGTGAATGGAGAGTGTAGGCAAGCAGCAGTAAGAGGCAAAAAAGTAGCCATGGAAGCCAAGATGAGATGATGTCAATAACCCAGTCCCTTACTAAGTAAGATTTAATGTCAAGCAGAGAAGAGGCTACTGGCTCCTGGTTTAGCACTCATGCTCATTACTTTGCTAGTATCTTCATACCTTTTTTTTTTTTTAAAGGACATCCAAATATGGGTGGACCAATGCAGAGAATGACTCCTCCAAGAGGAATGGTGCCCTTAGGACCACAGGTAAATAATCAGCACAAAAAGCTAGATGCTGAGTTTTTTGCCTTCATCTTCTATAAACAAACTATATCATTTGCTGGCTTTTATTATATGCATTAAAGGCTTGATATAACGTAATTATTAGGTTCTTGAGGAACAGAATATCTGTGACATGTCCAAAATGATGTGACAACAAACCATATTTTAAGAGTGCTATCACATATGCCTTTAGTACATTTGAAAAAATATGTAGAAATACAATAAAGTAATTATTATAAAAAATAACTATTAATTACCTTTTTGTTAACTTTGCTGAGGAAATATAAAAATATTGTAATCATTATTGTAAAAGATAAGCATATAAGTTAAATAAAATGCAATTGAGCTAAGCTATTAAATAGAATAAGCAGCATAAAATATATTTCTAGAAGTCTTTTAAAGAATGCCATTGGCAATTTATTATATTCATATTCATAGAATATGAACATAATAGCTATTTAGAAATAAACATTAAAATGGGTGTTAGTGAACAAGCGTAATCCTATCAGTGTATATCAGATGTTAGCCTTCTTCTCTATCAAAATTTCCCAGAAGTACACAATATGAGTTTGAATCTGTCCTACCTGTTGGTGACATATATTTTTTTTAAATATGGTGTTATAGAATAGCAGTTATTTTTGGTAAAACATCCTTTTGTCTCTCTTAGGAAAACTGCATGAAGTAGAAATTAATGTTATAATGTTATGTTTCAAGGAAGCTAGCCCTAAATCCAGAATTTTAAATTTCTATCTGATGGGTCAGAGGTTAGTATGTCATAATACTGGCTAAAAGAGTGAATTAATTTATTTTCTTTATTCTTTCCAAGAATAGCTTTATAAGTGACAGTTTTAGGAACTTGTTTTATGTATCTACTTTTTAAAAATTAATATTTTGTTGTGTGCCCAAAGGAGTCAGAAAATCAAGAATCTAACACTGAGATAGTATGAGTTAGACCTAGGAGTTTCCAACCAACATTATAATTATATAGGTATATACACAGACACACACACACACACTCATATATATATACACATACAATTATATATATGTATAAATATATATGTACATATATAAACACACATATATACATACAATTATATATATATAAACACATAGTTATATATATACATGTATATATATATAAAATTATATATATATAAGTGTATTGAAACACAAAGACCATATAACCAAAATTTTCAAAGATACTATATTTCATTAAAAAAATAAAACCTAATATGTAAATATTTGACACCCCCAGAGTCAGAAAGAAATAATTTATTTAGTCTCATTTATTTCCTAGTATTTTCTTAAGATCTTATAAAACTGATTTAGATATTTAAATCATTTTCCCCTATGTCTATTCATGTTAGGGTTGATGATGTATGTGATCAACCATCAGAAACTATTAATATCAATTAGAATTCATAAGATCTACAGGATATTTCATTGACTCAATATATATTTTAGTTATTAATGAACTAAGCCAGTTTGACTATACAGAACTTGAAGGATTTTCCCCCCAAAATTTCATAATAGGTACTTTTTTTTTTAATGTCTATTTATTTTTGAGAGAGAGACATAGAGAACAAGTAGGGGAGGGACAGAGAGAAGGAGACACAGAATCCGAAGCAGTTTCCAGGCTATGCACTGTCAGCACAGAACCTGACAAGGGGTTCAAACTCATGAAGCATGAGATCATGACCTAAGCTGAAGTCGGACACTAAACCAACTGAGCCACCCAGGCGCCCCTAGATACATTTTAAATATACATAAAAATGTGGTGCCTGTAATTTAGTTACCGTTCTTCATTCAGTTCACTGATCTTTAAACTTTTGTCCTCCCAAACCAATATTTTCAATACTCTTAAAAACTAGAGTCTGATTTAAAGGTCAGTTTTGCAGTGTTTGAAAGATAAAACAATGGTTACTTAAGTTATATGAGCACTTAGATCTCATTTGGAAATGCAGAAATAGGAAGCATACTGGTCTTTATGTTTTATAAATACCTAGCTGTTTATGTGTTTTGTGTTATAAGTAAATTATAATAAAAAAGTAAATGAGTAGATTTCTGGTATGTAATCTCTTATTGATGAGTTTTAATACCCGTTTATCATGTAAGTGTGAATTTTTTCTTTGTATTTTCAGAATCAGAGTAGTTTATTTCTGCCATTTGGATTAATATCCTTGCTATTTATATCTTCATAGTTTGAGGTAGATAAAATGTTTTGCTTTGAATTTACTTCAGAAACAAGAACTACCTACATTAACGTCTTTAAATCACAGTATATGGAGTGTCAATGGTTAAAGGAAATTATTTATACATGCCATTACTTGAATGAAAAGGAATCCTATTAATATGAGTGGCAGAATAGGTAAAATGTGAGGTAACATAATTTGGGATGAAGGATTCTTTTGAGATATTAATCTATAACACGTGACATATGAAACATAGGCATTATAAACTATGAGGTTTGTAAAAGTTATCTGTGTTTCTTGAAAGATAATGAGAAAAACAATTCTCATAGCAGGTATTTAACCATACAGATGCTACCCAAGAACAGAATGCATCTGCTTTTTTCTAGTTGAATTATGGAAATAGTCTCTGTAATATTGTTTCTAGTCTTTTACACAAACATAAAATACAACTCTTTTTTTTATTGTAGATCTCATTTCCATAATATTTTGAGCTTAAGACAAGTATAATGGAGAAGGACAGTAGTTATCTGTTAGAACAATTGAATTCCTAAAACAAAGCAATATATATAATCTTTTTTTTTTTAATTTTTGTTTTCAACGTTTATTTATTTTTTTTGGACAGAGAGAGACAGAGCATGAACGGGGGAGGGGCAGAGAGAGAGGGAGACACAGAATCGGAAACAGGCTCCAGGCTCTGAGCCATCAGCCCAGAGCCTGACGCGGGGCTCGAACTCACGGACCGCGAGACCGTGACCTGGCTGAAGTCGGACGCTTAACCGACTGTGCCACCCAGGTGCCCCTATAATCTAAGGATTCTTAGATAAGGCTGATTTAGGCAGATCACACCTACATTATAGTAAACATGTGCTTAATGTTTATCACATGAATGAAGAAATAACATCAGCTCTAAATCTTGACATATTTTTCCCACCCCTTTACCTATTCTATTTTTTTAATTTTTTTATTTTTTTAGTGTTTTATTTTTATTTCTGAGATAGAAGGAGAGACAGAGCATGAACAGGGGAGGAGCAGAGAGACAGGGAGACAGAATCAGAAGCAGGCTCCAGGCTCCGAGCTGTCAGCACACAGCCCGATGCGGGGCTTGAACTCACAAGGCCTGAGATCATGACCTGATCTGAAGTCAGATGCTTAACCGACTGAGTCACCCAGGCCCCCCCCACCCCGCCTTTACCTATTTTAAATTTAAGTTCAGGGATAATATATACAGTTATCTATTTAATCAAGAAAAATATGTTAATACCATATCTGAAGACATTTTTCTACTTGCTTTTGTAATAAGATATACTTAGCTTGTCTGTGTTCTTATGCTCACCAGGTTCCATATGACTAACAGAAAAATTTGCCAAGACTATATAGTTAGTTCTAGTTCCTCCAGAAATCTGAAGGATAAATGAGTTGTATACAGGTGGGAACATATCATGATTTCCAAATCAAATACCTGGCTGGAGTGGAGAAATAGTGAGATGGGAATACATAGTAAGTTGTCATGTAAAGAGAGTTAACTTTTTCTTTATTTTCAAATTTAAGATAGGAGGTAGAATTCAGTTCAGTAAAGGGAAGAACTTTCTAGAAAGTAAACTACCCAATCATGGAGAAACTCTTTATAAACTTTCCAAGCAGAATCTGAACAGCCATTTTGTCAGGAACATTGCATTGGGAAAGAGATTAAACCAGATGGAATTGTATAGCTGCCATCCGCTTTAAAATTCAGTGATTCTAAATTAGCTCTTACCATTCTGCCTTTGTTGATACCACTTGAAAAGCCAGTTGTTATTCTTTCTTATCTTCCTGTTTTCTTTTGCTTCAGATTATTCACAAAATGAAAATATTTTGTAAATCTATCAAATTATGTATTGGATAATTTCTTACTCATTTCCTGTGATACTTGAGCACTGGATATACCAAGATGAATAAAACAGATTCTACCTTCAAGGTACTTATTGTTTACTAGGAGACACAAATACATAAAGAAAAACTATCATATAGTAGGAAAAAAATCTAGAAAAGAAATATGCATACTCTGTCAGGGAATCATTACACAAACAAGCATATAATTCTGTTACAGTTGAGGGCTCAAGAGAAGCTGATGAGAAGAGGGCTCATTTAAGTTGGTCCCTTATTAATGGCGACAAGCAAGAGCAGCTACAGTGTTTGAGCATGTGGTGTCATGCTTTTAATGCACCGAGCACTATGATAGCTGTTTTAGATGATCTTGTTTTGTCTTCCAACAAGCTTTTAGGAGACATGATAAGGAAATTAAGGCTGAGTGGACAATTGGGACAAGTATTGGCCCATGATCACACATATAGAAAGAGGGGCAGAGGAAATGGGACAGTGGCAACCAATATCTTTCTATATCCAGAGCGATAAAGAAAACTAATGTTTCCCTTGATAAAATGAAATAGATCCTCTAAGACCAAAAATGAAGGGATACTTTTCTTTTGAAGCATTTCTATTATACTTTACCATCCAGATTTTATTTCCAATGGCTAACTTTCTTCTCAGACTTCTTGCTAATATTGCTGGTGCCACTGCCATGCTTGGTCCAGAGGTTTAGGGAAATTACTATCATTTTAACTAATGACTCAAGTATGGATAGAAACCCTTCTGTCCCATAGCACATACAATTGGGATGTTTAAGTAAGATTTCTTGAAATTAAAAGGTAATAAACAATGAGAAGAACATGTAACTAGGTCATTTATACACTGTGGTTTACTCTCTGGAGTTAACAGTCTCATTGAGTATTTCCTTGTCATCTTAGTACCTACTACACAAAAGGCCATGCTAGGAGTTACCATGAGTGTAAAAGTGTATTGTGTGTTTCTGAACTACAAGAAATCCAGTAGGCTGGAGGGTATAGTTGGGAGTAGGGGAAAAAGGTGAAGATAATAGGAAATGAATACAGGAAATACAGGCTAGGGCTGATCTGCAAATACCATGATAGAGCCATGCTAAGGAATAAACATTTGATAGGCAGTGTGGGTCATCATGGCTCTTAAGTGACATAAATAGAAATGAGTTTTAATTTTTTTTAATGTTTATTTATTTTTGAGAGAAAGAGCGCATGCATGTGAGCAGGTGGGAGGTGGGGGGGCGGGTTGGGCAGAGAGAGGGAGACACAGAATCTGAAGCAGGCTCCAGACTCTGAGCTGTCAGTACAGAGCCCGACGCGGGGCTTGAACTCACAGACCACGAGATCATGACCTGAGCTGAAGTTGGACGCTTAACTGACTGAACCACCCAGGCACCCTTAGAAGCATAGTTCTGGAGGCAGCATGAAGAATAAATGGGGAGAGGGGAAAGGCTAAGTCAGAGAGACCAATGAAGACAGTACATTAGTCTCAGTAAATGACAAAGATTAGTGATATGAAGGAAAGCACTATTTCAAGAACTATTTCACAGGTGGAATCAATACACTTTGGTAACTGACTGGATTCGGGAATTGAAATAAAAGGAAGAGACATAATTGAGCTCCCAGAGGTTCTTAGCCTAGACTGTTGTACAGCAGGTGATGCCACAGAACTGACTGAAGAAACAGTGGGAAGAATGCAGTTGTGAGAAGAGAACATTGAGTTTACTTTTAGATATGTTGAACATGAAGTGGTATCCAGTTAGAAACAGTCCAAATGAAGTTCAATATAGGAGTTTTCAGGAGTTTAGGAGAGATATCATGACAAAATTTAACACATTTGGGATTCCTAAATCATTGTTGAACTAATGGTACCAGATAAAATTACCTATAAGTGTGTATTTATTTAAAGGAATGCTACGGCTAGAACTTGGAGAAAAGCAACTTTTAAAGAGTGCAAAATAAAAGGAGCCAGCAAAGGAAATTGAAAAAGAGTAGTCAGAAAGGTTGTAGATAAAGTGCTGTGAGAAAGCCAAGCATGAAAGCAGTTGATAGTGTCAAAATATATTAATGTAAGAATGTTAAAATAAATCTTTTGGCCCTAATGGAAACTAAAGTAAGCTAATATGATATGCATGTTAAAACATTAAAATGTTTTTCTCCTTTGAATATACATAAGAGAAATTGACAGAAGCCTATTGAGTGATATGATTCATGTATTCATACCTTAGTTTTCATATATTGTTGTACATGTTTGTATTAGTGCATTTCTCTATAGGATGTATTATTTTGTAAGCAGAAATAGTTTGCATTCAACTTTCTTGTTGGGTTCACCAGTCTGTTTTTTTTCCTTCAGATTTTATGTAATTGTTCTGGGTCTGACAATTTCAAACATGTTAACTAAGTCTTTTCTTTAAAAGTAGAGTTTTGGATTTATAAAATGTTTTATTTGTAAACATTCACTGTTATACAGATATTAGGACCTTAATAAAGATATGTTGAATATTATAATTGGAGTTGTACCTTAATCATTTAACATGCCCCAATGATCTTACATAGTCATGTAGTTTTTAGAAGACACAGAGCAAAGTAATTGTTAAAATAGAAGCATTAGTACAAGAGTGGACCCTTCAGAGAAAGAATTGCACAGGCCTTATCCAATCAGGAGTTATGTAGGGAAATCATTAACCTGCTCTCCTTTCTTTCCCCCCTCCTCTTTGGTTTTGTTTTTTTGTTTTGTGGTAGTCTGACCCTTGGTTATCATTACAGAACTATGGAGGTGCAATGAGACCCCCACTGAATGCTTTAGGTGGCCCTGGAATGCCCGGAATGAACATGTAAGCAAAATGCCATATTATCCTGTTTAGTATTCTATTTTCTGTCTTCTGAAGTCACACTAATTTGTAACACACTTTCAGCTCCTCAATTTCTGTGTAGTATAAAATGGAACTGGTGTAAATGAACTAAACATGAGCAATAGTGTCTGCCTCGTTTTCACAACATACTCCCTTTTTCTTCCTTCCCTTGCAACCTTTAATTTTTTTCCATTTTCAAATGCCAAATGCCAACTTTTAGCCTGGTTTTCATGGTTCATTTATTTAATTAAAAATGAGTCTTTTATGTATAAACACAGCCTCCAGATAGTCTATACAAAACTGTAAAGAGATGCGGACACGAGGACCAGGACTTTACTCCGCAGAAGTAGACAATTGATACTAACTTCATTTTAACAGATACTAAATGATTCCTAAAAGATCTTAATTCTTATATATGAGTCTTTACTTTTGCTTTGTTGGGATCACTCTTAACCCGGGAAGCATTCTTTCTGGTATTATCTTCTATATTAAAAAAACTTTCCATACTATAGGGTCATTTTTTTAATTTTCTTTTTAAGTTTATTTTTGAGAGAGATACAGAGAGAGAGAGAGCAGGCAAGGGGCAGAGAGAGAGGAGAGAGAATCCCAAGTAGGCTTTGCACCATCAGCGCAGAGCCCAACTCGGAGCTCAATCCCACGAACCATGAGCCCATGATGTGAACCAACATCAAGAGTCAGACACTTAACCAACTGAGCTACCCAGGAGCCCTAATAGGGTGAATTTTTGTTTGAAAATTAAGGTGTGCAGATAAGGAGTAAACTAACAGTATTTTGGTTTGTTTTTTACTGCAAAGTCCTTTCAAGCCCAAAGAGCATGGTTGTTTCTGTTACACCAAATAATGCCATCTATTAAGGAATTTTAACTTATTTTTCAATATCTAACTTGCCCTCAAAGTTCCATATACACCAGGTGTTTGTGACTTTCATTAATTCACTAAAGGGTCAATTCTATGATGTGGCCTAAAGAAAGCTTACCAGAAATAATGAAACCTTCCCATATAGGGTTGTGGGTAGTTTCCTCTAATATATTTTCCCATTAGTCCTTTGGTTACTTACATATCAAATTAGACAGCTCTGCCATCATTTAATGGCATTGAAGATAAAATGAGACAAGTTCCTTTGATATAGATAGGGATTTTTTAAGTTTCTGAAACCATTTTCATGGAAAGCAATTTTGCCTAAAATAGAAAATAGGTTAATAAGTGGCTACCAGCCAGACTCAAAACTAACAGAACAAGGGGAAAAAAGTAGGTCAAATTTTCCTATCACGTCTTTTTACTTTTAAAGTAAAAATGGGTAGACATGAAGTCTGACTTTTCTTAAATCTCTCAAAGGCTTAGCCTTTATTAATGGTTGTTACAAAAAGGAGTGATATTTTATGCTTAAATCAAAAGCTGCAACTCTTACCAATAGGATTTAGATGTATATAAAATTTACCTACCTGAGATTCTGACTTTAAAATGCAATAGCTTTTAGAAAATATAATTTTAAATACTATGTATAGATGTAAGGAGTATACATTTTGAATATTATGATCAGTTAAAAATTAGCATTAAATGGTAAGATTGTACCTAATGTCATTTTGTGTACAACACTTCATTATAATTAGCCATGTGGTCAACTTTAGATCAACCTGTTTTTGTTAATATAAAGAAAAAAGTTATTTTTATGTGACCATTAAAAAACTCAGCTGCTTAAAACTGTCTGGTTCTTTTCTCACATACACTTAAATAAACACATATGGGTACATTAAATTCCCTAGACTATGGACACTAAAAATATGGTTGGAATTTTTAATATTATTTTTGCTGACATTTGCATTTGGGTTTCTCACTTAAATACACTCAGATCATTTAAAATATTTTTATTACCCAATATTGTATTATTCATATAATTTCTGTTTTTTAAAGTAACTGAGCCTTAACAGACTCAGATTTCCATTATTTCTTACTATTGATTTATTTGTGGTCTTATGTAATTTTCAGTTTTCTATAAATTAGTATATTCTTAAAGAACAATGAAAATGTAAATATTTCCTTTTAACAAGGAAGTTCTGAAGTACGTAAGATCCAAACAGACAGAATAATTCATGTGTTGATATTGGCCCCAACAAAGCAAAAGTGAATTTAAAGAGACATAAAAAAATAAAATGTATCGTCTCCATTGTACTCAATAGAGTAAACTTTTTTGAAATTCACTTCATAATTTAGTATCTTTAAAACATATACTAAATTCATCTTTTGGCAAATAAGTATTTCTAACTAGCATTTGTGGCTATCTTCATGTCACTTTTTTACATGTTGGGTAATTTAAAAATTAAAGGTAAAGGCATTAGAATAGTGTTACTTTAAGCTATGTTTTTAACAGTCTTAGGTATTTGCATGTTGGAGTCAGGTGAGACCTGCCGGCGAATCATATCTGGATGAGTTTTCTTTAGCTTGTCACTTTTTCATGTTTGCCATGAAAATATAATGACAGTGAAAAATAATACCCAGCTGTGCTCACAAAAGTAATTAAATACTGTATACCAACTGGCAAACTATTTGGAACAAAATTTTGGTAGTTTTATTTTTACAATTATTGGTTATCTCCATAGAACATAGTTATTCTGACATAATTTTTATATTTCAGTGCTCTGAACTCAAGTTATTTATAGTATCATCTAAAATTAAAGAGTATACTTCTAATGTTTCTCTAACTACTATTGTATTTTTACAAATAAAAGCCTAATATCAATTTCAGTACTTTAAAGTAGAATTTACAAACTACAGCCACAATGTAAATGTTTTCAAGTGCATTATGGATAAGTTTTTTAAAAGAAACTATTTCTAAATTAACCGCATTTTTATAAATTTCCAGAGAGTTTAGGATTCAGCATTATAGCATTTCTAACTCAATTTTGTATACATTGGTATTTTGTAAAACTAAGAGGACAAAGAATTTCAAAGGATCTAGACCTTCTTGTTATCCTATAGAATGATAAATTTTACGTAGTTATTGTCTTGAAATAAAATGACTGTACAGCAAAAAAATTTTTCTCTACAGTAATCATAGTTGCTTTTATTTTATCAAGTCCGTATACACTTACCAAAAAATACATGCTTCTTTTAAATTACATTTTTCTCTTTGTTTTTTAAATGAGGCTATCCTGATTCTACTTCAGACTATACCTATATAGAAATCTCCATTCAAAATAACTCCTGTATTATAGTGTGTAAATTAGTTTCTTGATAATACTGATGGTCCTCAAAAGGAGTGGGAATTACTGAGCTTATGTGGTTGTTCTAATAGAACTTCTCGCTAATATAACCCCCATTTTATTTAGCACTATTTGTGAAACTTTGTTTTCAATCACAACGGCAGTGTTGGGATAAATTTGGCTTATCCACGTGAATTTTTGTTTTTAGTTTTTTTTAAATGTTTATTTATTTTTGAGAGTGAGAGAGAACATGAGCTGGGTAGGGGCAGAAAGACAGGGGGACAGAAGATCTGAAGCAGACTCTGTGCTGACAGCAGAGACCCCAGTGTGAGACTCGAGCTCACAAACTGTGAGATCATGACCTGAACCGAAGTCAGTCGCTCAACTAACAGAACCACCCATGGGCCCCCTCCATGTGAATTATTAATACTTAACCTATCATATTAAAATGCAATGGGGGCACCTGGCTGACTCAGTCGGTTAAGTGCCTGAGTTTTGATTTCAGCTTAGGTCATGATCTTATGGTTCTTGAGATAGAGCCCCATGCCAGACTCTTTCTGGCAGCTTGAGCCTGGTTGGGATTCTCTCTCTCCCTCTCTATCTGCCTCTCCCCTGCTCATGCTCTCTCAGATGGGCTCTTTGTCTCTCAAAATAAATATATAAACACTTAAAAAAAAATAAAATCCAATGTGATATGAAATACATAGTGTGCTGAGACTAGATTAGTATTTGTCAAATAACTGAAATGTGTAAAAGGTATTGTTATTGATAATGTAATATTTAACATTTAATTTAATGCTGTTATTTAAGTAAAATGTTTAGTTATTTAACATTTAATTTAGCATGTTAATTTAACATTAAATAATTTTTAAATGATAAATAAATATGATATTTAATCATATACAGCCATATTTTTAAAATTATGAGATCATTATCAACTTAACATCATTGTATACAAATTTTTGCCATGATTTGTATATAGCATTTTTTTTAGATAGAAAGCATGAAGGTGGGGGAGAGGGAGAAAGGGGGAGAGAGAGAGAGAGAGGGAGAGAGAGAGACAAAGAGGGAGAGAGAGAGAAAGAGAGAGAGAGAATCCCAAGAAGGCTCCATTCTCAGCACAGAGCCTGATGTGTGGCTCGATTCCATGACCCTGGGATCATGACCAAGCCGAAATCAAGAGTATGATACTCAACCAACTCAGCCACCCAGGCACCCCTGGATATAGCATATATTTTATGCTGTTTTAAGATAAATATTTCCCAATTTCTTTACTATGTTTTATTTAACATCACACAAATTATGTGGATTAACATCAAACAAATAAAATGTTTCACTTGGTAAATACATACCATATGTTTTACCTCACTTTCTGTCCATTAGGACATTGAATCCTGTATGTAAGATCATCTTGCTAAAGTGTTCCTGTAATTAAGTGTAAAATCATCATCATCAACCCTATCTTAATGAGGCAACAGGTTCCAGGGACAGTACAAGTACATGCCCCTAACCTTCTCCCTGTGCACAATACTTTGACCAACTCCTCTCTGGCATCTCATTTTCTCCTTTACTCCTCAAGCAGAATAGGAGAAAATTGTATTTGGGTACCCTAATAGAGCCCAGGGAAAGAATTTTCATGTACTTCCCTGCTGTTTACATCCCTGGGGAATTCCTAACAAAATGAAAAACAATTCTAAATAGTCCAAGCTAACATGGGTAATATAGCTAACTTGGACAGCTTCTATCTAACATATGAGAATTTCAGGGTTAAGGTCTCTGCAATAAGAATCAGGGGACGTGTTTTTTTGTTGTTGTTGTTGTTTTTTAATTAAAAATTTCCTCTGTCTTTTTGCTGCAGTTAGAAGGAAAAGGGAATCTTGAGTGACCCTAATTACAGAGGACCTGCTAACAGTAGTCTACTTTTTATCAAGCAGTATTTATTTCGGTATACTTAATACTGAAGCATGAGTACAAGAGACTTTTTCACTTAATTTAGTTTTAAAAGATTCATGTCCTTTTAAGCTATAGAATACAAAACCTTATCCACCACCCTAAAGTGGAGTAATATACTGACATACATTGGATTAGATTATTTCCTGTTTATCTCAAGATTTACTCTGGCCACTGTCTTGACCTACAATTATGAAAACAAAAAAAGTGATCCCTTTTTTAAAAAGAAAATTGTCTGGGCACCTGGGTGGCTCAGTCAGTTAAGTGTCTGACTGTTGATCTCAGCTCAGGGCTTGATCTCAAGGTCATGAGTTCAAGCCTTGCATTGGGCTCTGCACTAAGTATGAAGCCTACTTGAAAGAAAGAAAGAAAGAAAGAAAGAAAGAAAGAAAGAAAGAAAGAAAGAAAGAAAGAAAGAAAGAAAGAAAGAAAGAAAGAAAGAAAGAAAGAAAGAAAGAAAGGAAAGAAAGAAAGGAAGAAAGAAAGAAAGAAAGAAATGTAAATTGTCAGTGGCACTGAGAGATAGATTAATACATGTATAAAGTAATCTGATAGTCTATGTGTGTTTTAAAAGAAGTCAAATTTAGTCATCTTTTATGTACATATATATATTTGTAGTTTACTAAAAGCAATTATTTTATAGATATTGATATTTTAAAAATAATTTTAATTTTTAATGATATAAAGGTGGCAGTTATCTTTGTGTCATAGGATTATACTTTATATTTATTTCATAATTAGTAATTTTTACCCATGTTTTTACTGTTACAGGTGATTATCACTTTTAGTGGTTATTACAATAACTGAACTTAAAATAAAATTGGACCGACACAAAGTAGTTTGATTTGGGAAGAAAACTATATTGTGAAATGATCAAAATTTTTGATTTAAGAAATAAAAAATTTGTGAAAATACAGAGTAATTTCAGTGCCGACCTAGAACTGCATGGTAACTAAATTGTAAATGTTGTATTTTATGATTTGTTATTGCTTATTGTGAAACATTCAAAACATAAGTTAAAATTTCATTGATCATATTGTCTTATAGGGGTCCAGGTGGTGGTAGACCTTGGCCAAACCCAACAAATGCCAATTCAGTGAGTATATATATATATTTTAATTTTCTTTGCACTTTCTAGCATTGAACAACAAAAATCCTGTTGCTTTTGAAAGCCCTGCAATTGGTTATATTAACTTTTTTAAAAAAGTAATCATTCAAAAAATATATTTTGCATATATATTTTTAAAATATGTATAATTTTTGAAATGACGAAGTTTTTTACTTCACAGTCTAATGTAAACATGCATTCTATATGGATAAACAGACTTCAAAATTAAAATAGAAAATGTGATTTAGGTATACCACAGTAGCCTATATTTATTATAATATATATTTATCATAAAATGATTTGATCTTCTAAAATAATTATGGTAATCACTAAGTTGCCAGATAACCTCAATCTCTATCAGAGTTATTATGATTGTATTTATTATACTAGTTACACCTAGGTTTGCTCTCTCACTATTCCTGGAGGCAAGTACGCATTTGCCCTGTCCGTATTGGCTGAATTGGTGTTCCTACACATCTATCTGTGTATATGACATGCTGTGAATTTTCCTTACATGTTTTGTGATAGTGGTTTAACTGCACAAATATTTTTCTCTCTTAATAACACATGAATATATGCATAATATGAAAATTAAGCTTTCAGTCTTAAAATTAATATGATTTAATTTAATGATCCTGGTAATGTTTTCCCTTCTTGACTTTGAACCCTTGAGTTTCTTCAGTATAGAGAGAGTTCTGCAGTGTACCTTTGTGTAGTGTGTGCACTGCACAAAGGTTCCTGACTCAAGGAAGTTGGTAGGGTACTAAAATACAGATTGTGCTCCACTTGTAAAGTCTATGAGTATCTGACCCAGCAAGGATGCCTTTTGCTAATATGCACAGAGGTACGCCCATTGACTAGCAATGACCTTAATGCTAAATAAACATGAAACGGATCCAATGTTTAAGGTTAATTTAAATTTCAAGAAAATGTGAAGTGAGGTATATATGGTATAGAAAGAATTATCCTAAACTTATAGCTATTCTAAAGCTGAATCACTTTCTCCTCAAGTAAGCAATTATCATATTTTTAGAGAAAAAAATAATTTATGTTATCTTCCTGTCTCTTAGTTTTAATAGCTAATTGAAATAGAATTTGGAGTGGAGAGAGTGATACCTTGCTTACATTTGGATCTTCAGTGTACTATTTAATCTTAACCAATCTTTCTTTTTTTTTAATTGAAATTTTTAAAAATATTTGAGAAAGTGAGTGTGAGCAGGGGAGGGGCAGAGAGAGGGGGAGAGAGAGAGCGAGAGAGAAAGAGAGAGAGAATCCCAAGCAGGCTCCATGCTCAACACGGAGCGTGACGCGGGACTCAATCACATGACCGTGAGTGACATCATGACCCAGGCCAAAATCAAGAGTCGGTCTTCCAGTCTACTGAGCCACCCAGGCGGCGTTTAGCAAATCTTTCTAAAATACTTTTTATCCATATTATGTTATAATGTGAATGTGAATTCTTTCCTCTTCCAAAATTCTTTTAGTTTGCTTATATCCTTTTGGAGAGTTTACATTTCTATTTGCTTCTTGCTACATGCCTTTCAAATTCATTCAAGATTTCACTTTAAAATGGCATCTGGCTAGCAGCTCAACATACAGTTCTTTCAACTCCCTCTTAAAATACCCATAAAGGTACAGGAAAAAACAATTTTTTATAATACTGAAAACTGACTCTTCCTATTGCCAGAATCTGGAAAGACTTTCTATTCAGAATCTGCATTTCTGTCGAAACTGGATTAAAAAGCACAATTAATGGCACACCTTAACTTTGTGAGCCTTCCCACCTAGAAGCAAGAAGACTCTTCTCTCCTTCCTCACTGTCAGCTCTATCAGTTATCCCTCTACTGCCCCTTGCAGACAGCCACGTGTAATTCACACCCGCCACAGCCTTCCTCCAGCATTACCTCCTTTTACACACTCATCTGGAGACTCTGTCCTCCAAAAACTACTTGGGAAGGTGAGCAGGATTTGATATTGAGGATGGTGCATTGTACCAAGCAGGTATATTATCCAAGTAAGAGTATTGGATAGAGGCAGAGATGAGGAGAGACTTCTGCATTCTGCTCATGTTTAGTTTTGATGCACTCCACCTCTTCAGAATTTCATGGAGTGAAGCACTGTGGATAGGAGAACACACTATATTGGGTCAGCAGGTCTGCATTATTTTAGACCCTGAGAAACACTAGGGTAGGAGGTATGCATATCAAACTGCCATCCTACAGTCAGTATGAAATGGGCATTTGACTAGCATACATGCGAGAAATAGAGTTGAAAATAATCCCTTGTGTTAATATATATCACGTGTGGATACATCTCCCCCTCACTGAAAGAAATGTGAATAGGGAGGGGCGCTTGGATGGCTTCATCGGTTAAGTGTCCAATTTCAGCTCAGGTCACAATCTCATGGTTTATGAGTTTGAGCCCTGCGTCAGGCTCTGTGCTAAGAGCTCAGAACCTGGAGCCAGCTTCTGATTCTGTGTCTCACTCGCTCCCTGCCCCTCCCCCACTCATGCTCTGTCTCTCTGTCTCTTTCTCTCTCTCTCTCTCTCTCTCTCTCTCTCTCTCTCTCAAAAATAAGTAAGCATTTAAAAAAAAAAAGTGAATGGGGAAAAAAAGTAGGGAGGGCCCAAAGCTTTCTTTCCAGAAACGGAAAGGGGGTCATCATCCTGAATACAGAAAGGCAAAGTGTTCCTCTGAGAAATGATTTATTATGAGAACAAGGAAAAAAAAAATCGTAAAAAACTGATGACTTTTCTGGGAAAAACATAAGGCTTAAATGAAACAAAGCAAAAACAGTTTAAGAGGGATTTTTTTCTTCCTAAATGCTATCGATTATATTCTAGTGACAACTTACCTATACTGTTTTGATTTCCAAGTTCCTTAGACTTCTTGTCCATGTGTATAATTACAAATACTTTTTGTTTTTTATCAATACAATAAGTCTCTGACTCTTGAGGGTTGCATATTAAAGTGGTTAGTTGTTTTGTTTTTTGCTGTTTTCAAATATGTCTTATATTTGTTTGATCTTATATACTTTTTCTTCATTTTAAATGTTTATATCAAAGTAACCTTAGATTTATAGAAAAGTTACAAGAATAATACAAAGAACTTCCATACAGGCTTCATCCAGATTCCCAAGTTATACCACTTTTGCTCTATGATTTCCTCTCTCTGCATGTACATATTTTTTTCTGAATCATTTGAGCTGTATTTGAGTTGCTGACATGATGACCCTTTATCCCCAAATATGTCAGTGCATGTTTACTAAAAACAAATACATTATCTTTCATAACTACAGTTAAGATCAAAATTAGAAAGTAAACATTAATGTAATGCTATTCTCTAATCTGCAAACCTCACTCACATTTCCCCAATTGTCCCAATAATGTGTTTCATAACAAAAGAAAATCCCAGTTCACTTGTTACATTTAACTGTCAGGACTTCTTGTCTTTAATCTAGGACAGTTCCTCAACTTACCTTTTTCTTAACCTTGCAGTTGTGTTTAATGCAAATCAGTTATATTGTAGAATATGCCATAATTTGGTTTTACCTCATGTTTCCTCATGATTAGATCCAGGTAATACATATTTGGTAGGAATACCACAGAAGGAATGTTGTGATTTTCTCAGTGCATCATTTCAGGAAGCATGTGATAAAGATTTGTCCCATTGCTTTTACTGTTAACTTTGTTCACTTAGTGAAGGGTGGTGCTTGTCAGGTTTCTCTACTATAAAATTACTGTTTTTCCTTTTGTAATTATTAATTTGTGGAGATATACTTTGAAACTACAGTAAATAAATATCCTCTTCTTCCTCATACTTTGATCTGCTACTTTCGGCCTCCATTGGTGATTCTTGCCCCAAGTGTTTTTTTGCTATGTTGGTTACCAAATGGCTGTTTTCTGTCTTTCCTTCTTCATTTATTAATTGACTCTACTACAGTTTTTCTTTCTTCATTCATTCATTTATTCATTCACTGTATATCAAATATGTCTGTGGACTCATTTTATTCAGTAGGTTTTTGATGCTAAAGTCACTCCAGATTTAGCCAATAGGAACCCCTTCAAGCTGGATCATGTGTCCTTTTGACATGTTTCCATTATTTGAGCATTTTGAAACTCATCTTGTATTTTCCCAGTGTTGGCTCTGAAACAGCCATTTCTTTAAGGAGCCATGGTTCCTTTAAATGGAGAGGGGTATTTAGTGATACAGATTCAAGAGCCTCCCCAGGGAAATAGCTAAGATACAGATGGATGTTCATACACATTCCCATACACATGTATATCTTTCTGTATCTATCTATATGTACTAAAACCATTAGTACACACTATTGCTTCAATTTCAATACAACATAACAGGATATATTGTAGACTTTCTGCTTTTTTACTTCTTTGAAAGTAAGAAATATGCCTACCATTATGTACAGTATATTCATTTATTTGCTTAATCTTTATAAATCCACAGTTTTCTGTTATAAAAGTATTTTAATCAAAAATGTTTTTTGTACCCTTTTACAAGACAGTACAAAAAAAATTTTAAGGAAAATTCATGTTTTTAATTCAGAATAGAAGTATGATTTTCACTTTTAACTTCCTTTGACCTGAGCATTACAGTATTAGCCTCAGATTCTTATTTGGAAGTTTATTTACAAATCCACCAATGAATTTTCCTTTTTTATATTTTTCAAAAGAGCTGTGCACTTGAGTTTAGCTATGTACCACATTCTGATCATTAAGTAGCAAACACTTTTATTGAAAATATCTTTATTATCTTTGTCTGGAGAGACTTTTAATTATAAGGTACAGAAAAACAACCAAAGTAGGCTCATATTGAGAGCATATCACTGGATTATGTATCTAAAAAGTACAGATATAAATTTATTTTGGGTCACATTTGATTCCAAGGGTCCAGATAATGCCATCAGCACCTGGTCTCTATCACTTGCCTTTGTTTTCCTTGCCGTGACAAGAAGGCTGTGTGAAGCTCCAGACTTATATCCTCAGAGCTCTCAGTTGAGTACAAAAAAGCACAACTCTTTATCAGGTAAATAGAGATATTGGGAATAACCAGCCAAACTAGATTTATGTAGCTTGGGTCATATGCTCATTCATGAATTATAACCTGAGGGTACAGTGCTCTTTCAGCTAGGTCAAGGTCACACACATCCACTCCCCGAGCCCCACCCAAACCACATCGAAAAATAAGAGGTATGGTTCACCAAAGAAAATTCAAGGAGTTGTCAGCAAAAGAGGATATAGGCAAAACAAATGTTCAGTATAGCATTGTAGTAATCAACTGTATTAATGTGACAGGAAAAAGAAAGAAGAAACCCCTTGAAGGGAAAAAAATGACAATCTATCATAGTGATTAAACCCAAGGGAAATACAAATATCTTACTCCAGAAGGCTCTGCTCTAAACAAATGTATGCTCTTTTTTTTTTTTTTTTCAAAGCACTAAAGGGGCTCTTGGGTGACACAGTTGGCTGAGTGTCCAACTCTTGATTTCAGGTTAGGTCATGATCCCAGGGCCATGGGATTAAGCCCCACATTGGGCTCTGTGCTGAGCATGGAGCCTTCAGTTTCTCTCTCTCCCTCTGGTCCTCTGCCCTGCTCATACTCTCTCTCTCTCTCTCTCTCTCTCTCTCTCTCTCTCTCTCTCTGTCTGTCTAAAATAAATTAGGGGCACCTGGGTGGCTCAGTCGGTTAAGTGTCTGACTCTTGATTTCAGCTCAGGTCATGATCTCATGGTTCTTGGGATTGAGACCTACCTCGAGCTCTGTGCTGACTGCATGGAGCCCACTCTGGATTCTCTCTCTCCCTCTCCCTCTGCCCCTCTCCACTTGATGCATGTGCATTCTCTCTCTCTCTCTCTCTCTCTCTCTCTCATCTCAAAATAAATAAATAAACTTTAAAATAAATTTCTTAAAAAGCACTAAAGAATAATAGAATATTTTCAACTTTACAGTGGCACAGATAATGTCTTAATGTTATCCTCTCTGGTTTCTAGTAAACCAGTTCTTCTAAGGTAGTTTTAAACTTCACAGTTGAAGCAAGTTACTTAACAAAAATGTTGCTAATCATTAAAAACAAACAAACAAACAAACAAACAAAAACTCAGGGACACCTGGGTGGCTCAGTCCATTGAGCATCAAACTCTTGATTTCAGCACAAGTCATGATCCCATGGTTTGTGAGATTGAGCCAGCATCAGGCTCCACATGCAGTGTGGAGCTTGTGTGAGATTCTCTCTCTCCCTGTTCCCCTCTCCTGCTTGTGCTCTCTCTCTCTCTCTCTCCAAAATTAAAAACAAACAAACAACTCCAAATCTCTAGCTACTTTGCTCTTCCCCTGCTCCCACACCACTGTCATGGATATTAGGAGTCAGAATATTTCAGAATATCTGAATTATCAGTCACAGCTCTTGAATTATCAATCTCTTGAATTATCTGTCTAAAGGATTCTTCTAATTCTGTGATTCTGATCTTTAGCTCTCTGATCTTATCTTCTACATCTGCATTTCATCTTTCAATTCATGTTAATGGATATTTTGTATCGAGTCTAGAGAGGGGAAGGAGGTGATTAATTAGATTGGAAGAATTTGGACACTAGAGGTAGAGAAAATTTTGTAGAAAACTAAAAGAGGAAATACCAAAAATGTTTGAGGAAAAATTATTAGACTGTTAGCTGATAGGGAGAAAGATTGTTTGGGAAGGCATAGAAGGTGACAAAACTGAAAGGAGAAAAAGGGAACCCTGGTGTGTACAGGGCTTTGGAATGGAGAAATCTGAAATTTATCACCTATATGGGAGGGAGCTATGTTTTAGGAAGATAGTTTATAAAATGGATGAAAAATAGGGAAATGAAGTTAGGAGATAATAGTAATGGGCTCTATAAAATGTTATCAGACCCTGAGGTAGAGTGGTGATCAAAGGAATAATGAGGATGCATTTCACACATAGAATAAAAAACACCTGATGACCTTGAATTTGGGAATAAAGAGAAAAAGCTGAAGGTGATTTCAAGTCTTTGAATTCAGGTATCAGGGAGAATGGGAAAACACAAACTCAGCTAGAAATACAAGAGAAGGAAGTTTAGAGGGTAGATGGTGAGCTTTGTTTTGGAATATTAAATCTATCACTAAATATAATAGAATCCTAGATCAACTGTTATGTCCAGCACAGAATGGAAATGTATTCAATTGAAGCTTTATCTCTAGTTCTAATCTCTAGTAAATTCTTGATCTGTATTTCTAAAAATCTGTTGATCAGTCTACTTCACTGTGCACTAGTGCTTTAAAATTCAACATGTCAGATATTTCCCCAAAACTTGCCCCCCTTCCTGAATTCCCTACACATGAATTAGTGGCACCATCATTCACCCACTCACCAAGTTGGAAACCTAGGTATTACCTTAACTTTTGCCTTCCCTTGTCCACCACACCTAGTTTGCCACTATGCCCTGCCAAGTACATTTGTGAAGTCTTTCAAACTTTCTTACTCCTACTTATCTTAATCAGTGCTTCCTAGAACACTCTATCATCTCTTGCCTAGACCTTTTGCAATAGACTCTTAACTTGTATTTGTATTCTGTGATACCTCTAGGGTTATCTTACTAAAATATAAATTGGAATATGTCTCTCTAAAACCTGTGACTTCCTATTTCCTACAGTATAAATTCAACAGTCTGACCATATATGCTTATCATTTATTTCAGTTTCCTATAAGTACCACATTATAGCAGCTGGGTAAAATTATATGCCATTTCCCTAATAATCTATGTACTTTTATATTTTGTGTTTACTTCTTTCTTTCTTTCTTTCTTTCTTTCTTTCTTTCTTTCCTTCTTTCGATCCTTCTCTTTGTCTTTCTGGTGATAATCTATTCTCTATAAGTCAGCTATCCAGCTCACTACCCACATAGTTCTTCTACCTATATTGTTATATTTTATGTCACTCACACTAGACTGTCAGATGCTACTGGTAACTTTCAAGAGTGTGTGTTCAGTAAAGTGCTACCAGGAGTAGCAGTCCAAATGATCTTTTTCTTTTAATGAGGGCACCAAAAAATATGAAGTAGAAATAGTGACTATAAGCCAAAATTAAAGACTTTGTCAGGACAAACATGGAAAAAAATTGAACTACATGAAGTAACAATTTTTTAAGTATTTTTAAATGTTTAAAAACTGTGTTTAACTGTGTTTGAAGGAACCATGAAGAAGGAGAAATTTAAAACTATAAAAGGAGCAAGGTGTTAGGAGGATGAGATGGGGCTAGCTTTGGAAGCAAATAGGAAGATTATCTTTTTTTCTACGTGGATGAATGGATGAAAATTTTAATCTATAAGTTTGGAGTGTTGAGTTGAAGATGAAGGTATAGTAAGAATTTGATAGCTTTAACATATGACACAAGGGCAGACCACCAACTCACCATGCTATAATCACCATGACAGCCAGCTCATGAAAGCTACTTGTTAAGTATTCAGGAATTTTTTGAGTTAATTGTTAAATCATTGGTAGCTTACAAATAATCCAGGGAAGAAATGGGCAAAAGACATGAATAGACACTTCTCCAAAGAAGACATCCAGATGGCGAGCAGACACATGAAAAAATGCTCAACATCACACATTATCAGGGAAATACAAATCAAAACCACAATGAGATAACCATCTCACACCTATCAGAATGGCTATCATTAACAACTGAAGCAACGAGAGATGTTGGCGAGGATGCAGAGAGAATCTCTTTTGCACTGCTGATGGGAATGCAAACCAGTGCAGCTACTCTGGAAAACAGTATGGAGGTTCCTCAAAAAATTAAAAATAGAACTACTCTATGACCCAGCAATTGCACTACTAGGTATTTATCCAAGGGATACAGGTATGCTGTTTTGAAGGGGCACATGGCACCCCAATGTTTATAGCAATGCTATCGACAATAGCCAAAGTATGGAAAAGAGCCCAAATGTCCATCGACGGGTGAATGGATAAAGAAGAAGTGGTATATATATTCAATGAAATCTTGCCATTTGCAACTACGTGGATGGAACTTATTCTAAGTTACACTAAGTAAAATTAGAGAAAGACAAATATATGACTTCACTTACATGAGGAATTTAAGATACAAAACAGATGAACATAAGAGAAGGGCAGCAAAAATAATGTAAAAACAGGGAGGGGGATAAAACATAAGAGCCTCTTAAATATAGAGAACAAACAGAGGGTTACTGGAGGGGTTGTGGGAAGGGGGATGGTCTAAATGGGTAAGGGGCATTAAGGAATCTACTCCTGAAATCGTTGTTGCACCATGTGCTAACTAACTTGGATATAAATTAAACAATAAATAAATTTTTAAAATTAATAAATAAAAATTTAAAAAAAGAATCATTGTAGCTTGAAATATTTCATGTAGGAATATTCATACCACATAAATTGATAAATGCTACAGATTGGGACCTTTTTCTCCCCTGAATTTATTTGGTTTATTGGCACACCACAGAATGCTTCTGGGCTTCCATGAAGGCTGAGCCAAAATGCTTCCAGTTATTAGTGAAGACTAAGTTGAAATTGGAGAACATGATTATATTTTGGACCTTGTCCCTTATTTTGTGTTTCTCTCTGGGAAATCTCTACTGTGAAATAGAAAAGGTAGCTAGGGGATGATCAAAGAGATGGAAACTAAGTAGGCTTTGAGATAATGAATTTAAAATATTGGAAAGAGAAACAAAATGCTGACAGTGGCATGGGGGAGTGGCAGAGACAATTTAGCAGGAAACTAATAAGGAAATAATGGACTTACAGGAAATAAATACAGAAATAATAGGGAAAACATGGAGGAATTGTAATGGAAGAAGGTTCTTGTTGGAATATAGAATAATATATTTGTGAGTGTCATGAGGAATAAGAAAGATGTCAGGCAAAGGAATTGTTTAGATCTCTGTGTGAAGAGTTCTGGGATGTGGTCATACTCACAAATGGAGGAGAAGGAAGTATATTGTGAAATGAAGGAAGGCAATAAAGTATAAATTCCAAAGATTTAAAGGGTGGTTAGCTCATATGTTAAAGTTGGTAAAGAATGATGGTAGGCAATAGAGAGAGGCAGAAGAACATGAGCATGATGCTAAAGTTATAAGGAGATGAAAATTGGAGCCAACAGATAAGGTAGTGATTTGGAGAGAGTAAATGCATATGTTTAAAATAATAAGAATCAGAAGATGGATGGTGGATCATGCACTAACAGCGGCCCAAGAGAGCAAAGTTGATTTCTAGCACCGAGTTTAGTGTGTACTGGCCATCAGATCTCACTGCTCATAGTGGAAGTAATCCCCATCATTAATTATACTAGGCAGCCTGGTAAGGACTCTCTGCAGGGATGAATTAGCCATAGGCAGACCAAGCAGGGGCCGCAGAGGCATGTGGTCTGTGCTTAAGGCAAAGCGTGGACACCAAACAACAAGGAGACAACTTTCAAATAACTTAGAGGAAAATCATAACTTTGTTATACTTCCTTCTTACTGTATAGTTTCATATTATTTTTATGTTTAATTATATGGAAGGCGTTGGGCTAGAAGGAGGGTTTAGGGTAAAGGAACTATCATCTTTTCACTACTGTAATGGTCCTAATCTGGCTATGTACCTACAAGAAGATAGTAGTTTATGGCTTTTTCTAAAACAAGACAAAAATATCTCCTCTGGATGTGCAGATTCTTCATGCAAGTGAGCTAATGAGCTTCTTTGAAAAAAAATAAAATATTCGGATTTAGCTTTCTTTATTAATATCAACACTCAAGTGTTTAGTTTTTAAATATCTGTTTTCTACTTCTCATTTTTAAAATTATAAAAGCAATGTTGTATTAATACTATGTAATGTCTAGAAAAGAGTTTGGTTAAGAGCTTGAAGGGAAGGAGAGAATTTGTTATCCATATCTGATCCCCACAAGTTAGTAGTCTTTGGAGACTTATATTAACGAAAACCTTTTGCATTTGTTATATTAGTTTCTAGTAGCTAATTAGAAAAGGAAGGGGGGAAACATGAGGTCTATAGATCAAGTACTGACCTGTACCACATGAATGTAGTAGCCTGAAACCCATCTTAAAAATAATAATAATGCATCCCAGAATGCACATAAATTGGAAGTTGTATCTGTAAAAGCTATTAATTTGAAAAACTCTGGTTTCTGGTTTTTCACTGCACAAATATGTATCTTTCTAATTACAGAATAAGTGTCATTAGTATCAAGCAGTGAGTATAACTGCTCTAAAACCAGTATAACTTAAAGCTAGAAATCTAAATTTCTCGACCTAAATCCACTCTTTTTCATAAATTCAAGATAATGTTGCATTTATTCATTTTCCAGCACTCAGACAGATATGAACGGCTTTATTCTTTATCATCCTTTGTGATACATTTTAAAACTTGATTAAAGTCAGAATATAGATTCATTGTAGGTAAGTTTCCGTATTGTCACATGAATCAAAATATATATTTCTTTGTCCTATTCGTGTTCCAGATACCATACTCCTCAGCATCTCCTGGGAATTATGTAGTAAGTACATTTGGGATTGTTTGCTCATAAGAATTGATGTTATGTTTTATTTGGGCAATGAAATAGTTGTCCAGATGTTAAGAAGAGCCCCTGTGTATTGGCCAAGAAGTGAACATCTGATATGTATTGAGTTTTTCGTCTGCCAACCTCAGTACATATGTTGATGTTCATTAGTGAGACAGTTATCAATCTGGCCAAAATTGCCCTGAGTACTGTGTTTTACTTTAGCATATGTTTCTGTAAACCAATACAATACACTCTGTCCAATCATGAAGAAAGCCATACCCAGTTACACAATGCCAAGCTTGAATTTGCAGTTCTCCAGGAGAATGAGGTACACCCCCTCCCTCATACCACTCACCACACACAAAGTTTGGGAAGACATTAAACTGTTTCCCGATCACAAAGGGAATCATATCGCAGAATAATGACTAGTCATTTGGGGGCCGGGGGCTTTTTTATACTTTGGTATTGAAAGCACTTATTTTTCTTCTTATCATTATTTAGTACATGTTAAAATTTTCCAATAATTCATTTACACCTAAAATCAAATTAGTAGGTTTTACATGAGCTCTTGAACTTACAAACGACCTTTTAACCCTCGTAACATTATAATCCTTGCTACATCTCAAGGCCACCATGGAAGATAAATTGTTATAATATTTAGGAGTAAACGCCTAACAGAAGAGCAAAGATAAAATGGTAAAAAGGAAAATCTTTCCTAAAGAAATTTTCAGAGGTGGTGGCTAACTGGGGTAGGAAAAAAGGAGTGCTTAAGAAGATCAATGAGCATTTTACTCTCCGTAGAAATAGTGTTTTATGAACGTAGTAAAAAGCACATGCTGTTTTGGACCTGTGAACTTAGTGCTCAATGTTCTCTTAAGCTATACAAACTAAGAGGCCTAACATTTTTCACATTCTCTATGAAACAAAAATGAAAGTAAGATGTGGGTAAAACCTATTTTTTTCTCAAATCACTTAAGAATAAGCCTAATACATAGTTTTATGAAATTATAGAATTTTATCTGAAAGGAAATTTAAATTGCTTATTAAATAGCGTGTGTATATATATATATATATATATATATATATATATATATATAATCTGAAATAATTAGTGGGCTATGTCTACACCTTCAGAATTAAATACAAATTTATCCACTTAGTAATTTATACAGATTACTTTAGAGCTAAAAAATTCTAAAACCCTTTACCTGAATTGGTTGTCTGAAATAACTGAGTTAACCTTAGAATCACCTAATTTCCATTTCCAGTTGATTAGTAACCCACAGCATTAGTCAATGTTGCCCCTCATTTCTAATTGATATGATAGCAGAAGGTTCCATGCTCTAGAAGTGTTACAGTTGATACCAATAGAAAAAGAAATAGCATCAATGTATTTTTTAAGCATATGAATATCTTTGAGTTTTTAGTTTCCTATAAAAAATGATGATACAAAATATAAGAAAATTATAGTCACAGATACACATGAATGATTCTGTTTTATGGATTTGTAAAGGCCCCAATAAATGGTTTCTCCTTAACCTCATTATACCTGATATGATTAAGTCCTGAATAATACATCAGTGTTACAGGCTCATTGTTTTTGGAAACTTATTAAAACAATCTTAACATATTTAAGCTAAATCATATCTTGCATAATAGTGAAATGATTGTGCATTCAAAGAAAATAAATTATGGAGAAAATTCCTCTGTTATTTTCAAATTGGACTATTATAGATAAGCCTAACTTTTCTTCTGTTTTTCCTTACATTGTTTATGAAATGCCTTATTTTTACTGAAATTTTGTATAATTATTTAGGGTCCTCCAGGAGGTGGAGGGCCACCAGGAACACCCATCATGCCTAGTCCAGCAGGTATTGTAATCACACCAACCACACGGGCATTTGATTATTAGAATAAAACCACAAAATATAGAAATTGTTATGACAGAGAGTCAGTAGTATTCATTATCTCATTGATGGTAACAGGAAGTAGACTAGAGGTAGCAAGTAGGAAGAAGTAGTGTTCTTAAAAATAACTGTTGTCCAGTTACTTTAAGTCTGTAGAAAATTCCTGTCGTGTGAGTAATAGATATAATCAGATTGCAAATGGTGTTGATCTATATGAATTGCCCAATAATTTATCTGACACAAAGATTCCTTGAGACTCTGAAAAAGAATCCAAATCTCACAACTTAGAAAAATTCTGCATAACACATGAAATACATGGATGGATCCATGTAAAGCCAATGGGTTAGCTTTAATCAGACCCACCATATCTATTATCTCACTAAGATATCAATAGATATCAATATGCTTACATGTCCATATGTACTTATTAGCTAATAAATTCACCGTGTACTGGAGGAAGATTTTTTTCTTTTAATATTTTTAAACTAAAATGCCTCAGTATTTCTGTGATCATTGAATATAATGATTTTAAATAGCTTTATCCTTTCTTTTCAAGACTTTAAGATAGACTATTAAATATGTTGCTTCTTGAGGACTGTAATGGTGGAAGTTTACATTGGTACACCCCTCCTAGAAACTGCTCTGGCTACATGTATCAAGAGCCATGAAAAAGTGAATATTCACTTTTTTCTATCATCCTGCTATGAGAATAATTAGAGATACAACCCGAGATTTATGTAGAGGGTGCTCATTTTTTTATAGTTAATAGTGAAATAGTAGGCACAAACCTAATACAATTTTAGCAAAAGTAATAAATTAATTTTTAGGAATATAATGTAGCCATTAAAATTATTATCAAAGAATTGTTAATGACATGGAGAATAAATGTTCATGATTCAATATAATATGGTTACAATTTTATTGTAAAATATATTTAATACAAAAATGTAGAAAGACAAAGAAATAGGCTCTAAGGCTTTATCAGTGTTAACCTCTGGCTAATGAAAGAGATGGGAGATTTTTATAATAAAAAAATACTGAATTATGTTACAGTATTAAATTCATATGTTCTTAGCTGGTTTGTTGAAATCTAAGATGTGTGGAAGCTTGAACTTAACTATCATTGATCATATCAATAAATAATTTTTAATTTTTGAATCTTCTTAATTTTGAAAAAGCATCAATCTGATAATTAACACAAAATTTTGCTTTGCTTCACTACTGATTTGGAATATAGCATAAATATTTCATGGATCTCTGTCCTCAGAGCATCTTCATTGAAGTGAAACAATTCATTCAAGATAGAATTAGGCGAATTGAACATCTTGCGCACATTTGCATTCTTATATGTGAAGTTAATGTTTAATTTATGAAGGTAGCATGTGATTAATAAACACTTCACCACAATATAAATGAAATTTTTTGGAGAAACCACTAAACTTTTCAGGTGATAAGTAATCTGATTACTCTCCATCCTTCCAAGCCAACAAATTGCCACCAGTATGTCTTCCTAGCCTTGTGCATACTCCTGTGGGCTCATCTTTTGCATAGTCATTCCTAATTTGAAGCCAATGCTCTCCCCACCAAAAACAGGATCCATAAGGTCTACTTTATTGTAAAGTTTTTCTGAATATAAAAAGAAGTCTAGAAAATACCAACCTTACTTCTCTTGGTGTTTCTATAGATGAAAGTATGTTTTTGATTGGTATTAAAAACAACAAATTTATTTTTCTTTCTATATATTTAAAATATACAGCCTATTTTCCTTCCAAGTTAATTATTAAAATTAGTTAAGTAAAATTAGGCTAATAAAGATGAAAAACCATTTGAAGATCTCCTGTGTTTAGTCATTAGTAATGACTGATTTTCTGAAAGATACATTTTTATGGGATAGAATGTATTCCATTAGTTAAATCTCAGCAGATATTTATTGTCTGTGGCACATAGTATAAGACATGATCTCTCTCCTTCTCTCAATGAACTCACTATAACAAAGACAAGAACAAGACAAAATGTTAACTAGAATGCAAAGCAGAATTCAATGATGAGGGGGCATGCATGAATTCAGAAGTTTCAGAAAACAAAATCTCATGAAAGAGGTAACATTTGCAGTGGGCCTGGGGTAGTGACCAGAATTTCAGTAGGTGGACACTGGGGAGAAGATACTTGGAGGAATTAAGAACAAAAATATGGAGATATAAACGG
The DNA here is from genome assembly GCF_016509475.1 of Prionailurus bengalensis. NCBI lineage: Eukaryota > Metazoa > Chordata > Mammalia > Carnivora > Felidae > Prionailurus > Prionailurus bengalensis. The sequence goes on along the minus strand of NC_057343.1, from coordinate 145,750,855 downwards.
TTGATCATACACAGGAAAGAACAAGCAGCCTGAGTTGACAGGAATATAATGTACATAAGGATGTAAAATAAATAATTAAGGCCACAAAAGTAGGTCGGGACCTTACTTAGTATAAACAAATAGAGATCCATCTGAAGTGGGCATTTCTGCTTTTTCAGCAGTAGGATATATTAATGTAGATTTGAAACACTTTTTTTTTCAGAATAGAGAGGCCTGATACATTATATTTAAGAAAATTGTATAATTGTGGGAAAATAGAAAAACATATTTCCTAAATGTAAAATATATGGCCTTTTACTATAGATAATACATTATAAGAACATATGTACTCAGAGACTTTATTAGAATTAGCTAATAGACATGAAATGTAAATTTTTTAATATTATAAAATGGTACTTATTTTATATGGATATACACTACAGTTATTTTTACTATAATGAATCAAGAATAAAATGAATAAAAAAATTTCATCAAAAGCTGTACTGGAAGAAGCTGACTTTTACTTCAAGCAAGAGAATTTTTCATTCTAATTGTATACTCTCTTTATGTTGGAATTAAGCCAGGATATCCCACCAGCTATTAATAATTATTAGATAAATAAACTGTTTTAAATTAGTATATAAGAAGCCTAAGGAAACAATGAAAACTGAAAAGCTACTGAATTTGAATTTTTGGAGATTTTTGTTATACACATTGCTTAATGAAGTCAAAAAGTATCCATGTTTTTTAGAAAAGAAAAACTTTACTGTAATATTTGAGATTTTAAAAGTAATGTTCCTTTTGACCAGAATTATTCAAGTGATTACCCCTTATATATTAGGTAAATATTCTCATTTACAACCTCAGAATGGTAATTTCTGAGTTGGAAAATGACTTACAAGTATTTGTTTCTGAACATTAGTAATGACTATTTTAAGTGCTGCAGCTATGAATATGTATGTGTGTGCAGATCATCTCTGATTATTACTTTGTGATGACTTGGGTGTAAATTATAAAGAAAGATATTAATTAGGTAATGTTTTGTTTCAGATTCAACCAACTCTGGAGACAACATGTATACTTTAATGAATGCAGTACCTCCTGGACCTAACAGGCCCAATGTAAATATGAATTTTTTTTTTTTAATTTTGGAATGTATTTCAAGGCTCAAACTCTAAGTGTAATGAATATTCCTAGATACTATTTAAGCCTTCTCTTTTACTATCCAGAAACTTACTAGATATCCAAAAATAATCAAATCCCTTCTATGTTCTGGATTGACAAAAAATATAAAATACAAAAATGTATAACAAAAGATTGCACATCATTATAACTTAAATGTAAAACTGAACCTAATAAATTATAAAATGTTGGTGTGTGGTTTTATCTAAAATCTCAAATAGTTAATAATTAACACTATTTGAAATGACAGTTAATGTGTAGTCATTGACATTCGCCTCATTTTTAGCATCACTAAATTTTTCATTGTGATTGTTTATTTCTTTTATCCTGATAAACTTGAAATAAATCAGGAAGTTGGATTTGCTTGTTTTTCTTTAGATTTTTGAAATCTGGAGTTTAAATATGGAAATGCAGCAGTTCTACATAAAGAATTTGGGTGTTCTTAATAATGCATCTGGTTGTTATTTTTCCATGAAAGCTTACAGAAAATTATTTATCTATAAGACCTACATATTAACAAAAATATTTATAACAAGGTATAGTTAATACACAGACATATATGAATATAAGGCTGCTTAGTTTAAATAAAAATCAGAAGACATAAAGGAATTTCCATAAGTATACCAAAAAACAGGAATGAAATAATTATTATAATTGAGCTTCTTAGCAGTAAAGACTTTAAAGGGAAACTTGAAATCCATCCAGTATAATATGATACTTGAAATATGGCCAGTCCAAATTGAAATGTGATGTATAAAATATACACTAGACTTTGAGGAGTTAATATGAAAAAAATAATGTAAAAGATTTTATTAAAATTTTTATACTGAATATATGCTGAAATAATTTTGATATGTAGGATAAATGAAATATATTATTAAAATTAACTTGACCCGTTTCTTTTTACTATTTAAACATGGCTGCTAATAAATCTAAGTTTACTTATGTAAGTTTGTGTTGTAGCTCATATATTATTTCCCTTAAGCAGTACTGCCTTAAGTTATCACTATCCTCTTTATATAATCAAATAAATTGGTTTTCAGGAGAAAAGAAACAGTTTCCTATCAGTAATGTCTAAAGGGTGTTTCCACAGTGATCTTAATGAACATTGAATATGATAATGAACAATGTTCATTTTAGAAATTTAGCAAAAATATAGAAAAGCTCTTCATAGTGCAGTTTCATATCTTAGAACTTGATATTTAAAATGGAGGGAGTGCGAGAGGAAACCCAGAGCATATGGCACTGAAGACATTTCTGTGGGCAGCTAAGCTGATACCATCCAAGTATGTTCCATTCTGGTTCTCTAACTCAATACAAAGATAAGAGATCCAAGAAAAGTAGAAGCTGATCGTGTCACTTTTTCAAATGCCATTCATCTCAGCCAGAGGTAGTAAAAGCAAATGCCTGCTGAGGGCTAGGACTGCAGTTTTTTGTGCTTCAAGCATACATACCAATAGTCTTTGTGTCTTTTAAAACACTGTGGGGGCCAGATGAAGGGACCGAACCAAGTAAGTTCAGAGGGTGTTGGCCTTACCAGCACTAGTTTTTCAGCCCAGATCTATACTATGCTTTTGACAAAGGCTGAACAAAACAGTAAGTTCAAAGTTAATTTCTTTAAGCTATCATTCTTAAGCTACCTCAAATGATAGCTTAAAAAGTTAATATTTCTTTAATTGATTTATAAATTAAATTTCTAAAATTAATTCTAAGTAAACAACTTAGAATATATAGAATCTATATATAGAATCTATATAGAGAGAATCTATAAAATATTTATAAACCAAATAGAATATATATAAATCAATCTGTATGCTTTACGGCTACAAAATTTTAGGCAACAGAAATGACATTATCCTGGGAAAATGTATAAGCATGTGGCTATATGATCCCAGTGATAGAAAGCCATCTTATTTCCAAACAATCATATATATATTATATACAGTTACTGGTTGTCTGTTGAGGGCAATTGTTTTTCTCCCAAAAGCCTATTTGATTAGTAAGCATCACCACCCCATCTACACACGTAAATACACACACACCACATTCAGTATTCTGTACCATACAACATGGAAGAAATGCTTTTGGCATCAGAAATTTTAAGAACAAGTGGTTTTCAGTAGGCTATTTTAACTGTAAACATAAGATAATTATAGATAACTTGTCTTCAAACTGGGCTCTAGATTTCCTCAGGAATATTCCAGGGAGATAAGGAAAAGACTGAGTGGGCAGGCCATGGCTTCTCCACCACCTGCTCCACCATCGTATATCAGTTCACATCTGTTTTGTACTGGGCTTCCAACTTAAAATAAAATAATCCCACTACTTTAAAAAATGTTAAATATAACTGCTGTAGAACGTCCAATTGTCATTGAACTGACATAGTTGAGACTGCCAAGAATTAACTATATTGAGCTGTCCCCAAGGAGCTAAATGTATTTAAACTACAAGATGGAATTATTTATTATGTCCATTTGAACAAAGATAGATTGGCTGCTAAGAAAAATCTTAATGTTGGCATAATAATGTTGAATTATTCTTATTAATAAGTCAATACTTTTAGCAGCTTCCTAGGAATCATCTCTGGCTTATATAGCAAGATCTGTCAATAGCAGAGAGGAGAATGTTTATCCTCTAATTTGCACTGGAATGTATGTGCTTTCTAGTTGAGAATATCTGAAGAAAATGTGGATATAAATGAGGATTAACCTGAAGATCCAGAATATAAAGCAGATGGTATGAGGAAAGTAGGGCAGTCAGTTTCAGAATCTGTAAGGCTGAAAAAAATCTAGGAAAATAACCTCCATTATTTGGAAATGAAAATAATTTGTGGAAGTGTCTTACAATGTTAAAGATAGATATTGTAACATTAGATAAATACTTGTTTTCAGTGTGATCATAGAAATTCTCTTCATTTTTTAAAGTTTCCAATGGGCCCTGGGTCAGATGGTCCCATGGGTGGATTAGGAGGAATGGAGTCACATCACATGAATGGCTCTTTAGGTAAGGATATGCAATTTGATGTTTAGAAATCAAAACAAAACTTTTATTCTACAGAGTGGATATTACAGTTTGCAAATTGCTTTTGTATACCTTTATGTACTTTGAATTTATTTTAAAATGCTCCAACTTTCACTTCAGACTGAGACTTTACAGAATATTGGTTATGATAACTGGAGATCATTTGAAAATCAGAAATGTGAGGATTGTTCTAACCTAGCTCTTATTCACAGGTATTTACTTTCACCTATCAAAATCTGAGTGTTTTATGATAAAAGGAGATATTGCTGCTCTGAGCACATATTACATATCCCTCACCTGGAGAGCTACAGTATCTTCTGAGCTGGTTTGTCTACGAAGGTCTATAGATGCAGTCTCAGAGGAACTTATGTTCTCTGCAAGAATTTCTTAACTTTGTTTCTGTATTTTAATGTTTGTCTCTTTTAAAAATAAAATTTAATTATATTCTGGATTATCTGGATGATTTTCTTAAAAGAGAGCAGTGCCACATACTCGTGGCAAAGCAGATTTCAAGTACTATGACTAATAGTTGAAAACATACCTCATAAATGATGCCTTCTTACCAAATGAAGCCCAGTGTCTTCACGGAGAACAAAGAGTTTCACAACGGTGAGAAATAGAGATGAGTGGCACAAAACCAATTAGATCACACAGTGCACTGTACATATAGGCAGGCCAAATGCAAATCCAAAACAAAACCCATAAAACAACAACTACACTTATTTTATGTTTATATATGTTTTAAGTAACAGTAACATAAGCTAGAAGTTGACAATGGGGATAGATGCTTATGATCTTTTTTTTCTTTTGAAAAAGAACCATCTTTTACTTAAGTTGGAATAACTATGCCCATGAGTAACTTAGGTTGTACACAGATTCCACGACTCCGCCCAAACACCAGCCTCTAATACTTTGAAAAGCTCTGTAACTTCAATAATCAAGAAACTATTTGCAACCTGTTGCTAGACTTTTGAGCTTTTAAGGTCCATACTTGTTTTATATACGTACATGTGTTGCCTAGATATCAAAGCCTTAATTTGCACTGTTCAATTATGGTAGTGACTAGCCATGTGTGACTATTTAATTTTAAGTCAAAATTAAATAAAATGTAAAGTTTACTTCCTCAGCTGCACTGCCTCCTATCAAATGTACATGGCCATGTGTAGCTAATGGCTACCATAATGAAACATAGAATAGAGAAACATCTCCATCATCACACAAAGCTCTACCTGTCAGCACTGTTCTAGAATTTTATTTTTTAATGTATTGCAACATAACTCAGTTTCCAATCTTTTAATTTGTAAAATTATTTTTAAAAATATGACATTTGGTCATAGAAAATTTTCAGTTATTCACTAGAATAGAATTTGAGGAAGAGTTTCACATATGCTTGGCATGTGGCTTATTACTTTTTATAATAAACATTATTACACATATTTATATCTACATAATTACATATGTGCATTCAATATGTATCAATGTACTATGTATGTTTATAAGCACTAACTTTATTTGTGACTATAACTGAATGTTTTACTATTAAAATAGTAGAATATGTTTATGCCAAAAAATTAATTGTTAAAATGGTTAAAAATAAAGCTAACATGTGGCAAAGATCTGATTATTGTTCCTTGTTACCTAATGTATGATTCCACTTCTTAAGTAAGAAATTAGTATTGATTTTTCATTTCTCCCAGGAATCTACTTAAAATTACAGTATTATAAAGACATTCTTACTTTTGATGGATTGCCATGAATATTGATTGCTGTCAATTTTTTAATGTTATTAAAAATTCTTCACTTTGGTTATTATAGTAAAATATGGCTCATAATATTTTTAAATATTGCAGATGTCCATCTTATATTTTGTCAGATTTGGAAGCATCATTTCAGAAAATATATTTATCTCTCGCTGTCTATATATACATATACATACATGCATACATTTTAAAAATTTGAATTGAATACGATTTATAAGTGATCTCTCTTACATTTCATTTTCAGGAATTTATGATAATGATACTTTTCTTAATTCTACCATTACAAAAATAAACAAAAAAGATGGTTCAGAGTGAGAGGTACAGCTCATCCTTGCATTGCCATCAATGATACTTACTCACCAGACAGTATAAGAGAAAACAAATTTTCTTAAGTTTATTTATTTATTTTGAGATAGAGACCCTGAACAGGGGAGGGGCAGAGAGAGAGAGGGAGAGAGAGAGAGAATCCTAAGCAAGTTCTGCACTGTCAGCATGGAGCCTGATGCAGGGCTCAAACTCAGAAACCATAAGATCATGACCTGAGCCAAAACCAAGAGTAGGATGCTTAACCAACTGAGTCACCCAGGCACTCTGAGTAAATAATTTTTTAAGATTAAAAAATTATTACTGGAAAATACAAAGAGTGTACTGCATTTATTTATATTAAAGGAATACTTAATTTGTATATGAAATTATTATCTAATAAACATTTTCTTTTCATATTTTGTTTCAGGGTCAGGAGATATGGACAGTATTTCCAAGGTGAGTGTTGTATAATCTCTGGGTTTTTTGTGTTTTGGGTTGTTTATGTTTGTTTTTTGAGAGAGAGAAAACAAGCACACATGAGCAAGGGAGGGGCAGAGAGAAGGAGAGAGAATCTTAAAAAGGCTCCATACCGAGACAACAAATAGAGGGTTACTAGAGGGGTTTTGGGAGGGTGGTTGGGCTAAATGGGTAAGAGACATTAAGGAATCTACTCCTGAAATCATTTTTGGACTATATGCTAACTAACTTGGATGTAAATTAAAAAATAAAATTAAGTAAAAAAAAAAGGGGGGGGGGGTGGCACTCCATACCGAGCACAGAGCCCAGACACAGTTTGATCTCACAACCATGAGATCATGACCTGAGTCGAAATCAAGAGTCAACCAGGCAACCCTCTGTGTTGTTTTTTATTTGTCTTTCATTCCACATGGAACTCTTATTAAGATTATTAGAATAACCTTATAAATTTTGTTTTTGAACAAAGTGTTTTTTTAATATGAAATTTATTGTCAATTTGGTTTCCATACAACACCCAGTGCTCATCCCAATAGGTGCCCTCCTGAATGCCCATCACCCCACTCTCCCATCCTCCCCAACCCTCAGTTTGTTCTCAGTATTTAACAGTCTCTTATGGTTTGCCTCCTTCCCTCTCTGTAATTTTTCCCCCCTTCCCCTCCCTCCCTAGTCTTCTCTTGAGTTTTTCAGGATCCACATGTGAGTGAAAACATAAGATATCTGCCTTTCTCTGCCTGACTTATTTCTTTTAGCGTAACACTCTCCAGTTCCATCCATGTTGCTACAAATGGCCAGAATTCATTCGTTCTCATTGCCAAGTAGTATTCCATTGTATATACAAACCACATCTTCTTTATCCATTCATCCGTTGATGGACATTTAGGCTCTTTCCACAATTTGGCTATTGTTGAAAGTGCTGCTATAAACATTGGGATACAAGTGCCCCTATGCATCAGCACTCCTGTATCCCTTGGGTAAATTCCTAGCAGTGCTATTGCTGGGTCATAGGGTACATCTATTTTTAATTTTTTGAGGAACCTCCACCCTGTTTTCCCGAGCGGCTGCACCAGTTTGCATTCCCACGAACAGTGCAAGAGTGTTCCCATTTCTCCATATCCTCTCCAGCATTTATAGTATCCTGATTTATTCATTTTAACCACTCTGACCAGCATGAGATGGTATCTCAGTGTGGTTTTGACTTGTATTTCTCTGATGAGGAGCGACGTTGAGCATCTTTTCATGTGCCTGTTGGCCATCTGGATGTCTTCGTTAGAAAAGTGTCTATTCATGTCTTCTGCCCATTTCTTCACTGGATTATTTTTTTTTCGGGGGGGGGGGGAGTTTGGTGAGTTGTTTATAAATTTTGGATGCTAGCCCTTTGTCTGATAGGTCATTTGCAAATATCTTTTCCCATTCCGTTGGTTGCCTTTTAGTTTTGTTGGTTGTTTCCTTTGCAGTGCAGAAGCTTTTTATCTTCATGAGGTCCCAGTAGTTCATTTTTGCTTTTAATTCCCTTGCCTTTGGGAATGTGTCAAGTAAGAAATTGCTACAGCTGAGGTCACAGAGGTTTTTTCTTGCTTTTTCCTCCTTTTTCTTCCTTTTTCCTTTGATGGTTTCCTGCCTCACATTCAGGTCCTTCATCCATTTTGAGTTTATTTTTGTGAATGGTGTGAGAAAGTGGTCTAGTTTCAACCTTCTGCATGTTTCTGTCCCGTTCTCCCAAAACCATTTGTTAAAGAGACTGTCTTTTTTCCATTGGATATTCTTTCCTGCTTTGTCAAAGATTAGCTGGCCATACATTTGTGGGTCCAGTTCTGGAGTCTCTATTCTATTCCATTGGTCTATGTGTCTGTTTTTGTGCCCATACCATGCTGTCTTGATGATTACAGCTTTGTAGTAGAGGCTAAAGTCTCGGATTGTGATGCCTCCCGCTTTGGTTTTCTCCTTCAAAATTACTTTGGCTATTTGGGGTCTTTTGGGGTTCCATACAAATTTTAGGATTGCTTGTTCTAGCTTTGAGAAGAATGCTGGTGCAATTTTGATTGGCATTGCATCGAATGTGTAGTTTGCTTTGGGTAGTATTGACATTTTGACAATATTTATTCTTCCAATCCATGAGCACAGAATGTTTTTCCATTTCTTTATATCTTCTTCAATTTCCTTCATAAGCTTTCTATAGTTTTCAGAATACAGATCTTTTACATCTTTGGTTAGGTTTATTCCTAGGTATTTTATGCTTCTTAATGCAATTGTGAATAGGATCAGTTTCTTTATTTGTCTTTCAGTTGCTTCATTATTAGTGTATAAGAATGCAACTGATTTCTGTAGATTGATTTTGTATCCTGCGACTTTGCTGAATTCATGTATCAGTTCCAGCAGACTTTTGGTGGTGTCTATTTGGTTTTCCACATATAATATCATGTCATCTTCAAAAAGTGAAAGATTGACTTCATCTTTGCCAATTTTGATGCCTTTGATTTCCTTTTGTTGTTGGATTGCTGATGCTAACACTTCCAACACTATGTTAAACAACAGCGGTGAGAGTGGACATCCCTGTCGTGTTCCTGATCTCAGGGAAAGCTCTCAGTTTTTCCCCATTGAGGATGATATTAGCTGTGGGCTTTTCATAAATGGCTTTTATGATGTGTAAGTATGTTCCTTCTATCCCGACTTTCTCGAGGGTATTTATTAAGAAAGGATGCTGAATTTTGTCAAATGCTTTTTCTGCATTGATTGACAGGATCATATGGTTCTTATCTTTTCTTTTATTAATGTGATGTATCAACATTGATTGATTTGCAAATGTTGAACCAGCCCTGCAGCCCAGGAATGAATCCCTCTTGATCATGGTGTATAATTCTTTTTATATGCTGTTGAATTCGATTTGCTAGTATCTTGTTGAGAATGTTTGCATCCATATTCATCAGGGATATTAGCCTGTAGTTCTCTTTTTTTGCTGGGTCTCTGTCTGGTTTAGGCATCAAAGTAATACTGGCTTCATAGAATGAGTCTGGAAGTTTTCCTTCCCTTTCTATTTTTTTGGAGCAGCTTGAGAAAGATAGGTATTATCTCTGCTTTAAATGTCTGGTAGAATTCCCTAGGGAAGCCATCTGGTCCTGGACTCTTATTTGTTGAGAGATTTTTGATAACTGCTTCAACTTCTTCACTGGTTATGGGTCTGTTCAACCTATCTATTTCCTCCTGTTTGAGTTTTGGAAGTGTGTGGGTGTTAAGGAATTTGTCCATTTCTTCCAGGTTGTCCAGTTTGTTGGCATATCATTTTTCATAGTATTCCCTGATAATTGTTTGTATTTCTGACAGATTGGTTGTAATTCCATTTTCATTCATGATTTTATCTATTTGGCTCATCTCCCTTTTCTTTTTGAGAAGGTTAAAAAAACCTGGCTAGAGGTTTATCAATTATGTTTATTTTTTTCAAAAAAACAACTTTTGGTTTCATTGATCTGCTCTACAGTTTTTTTAGAATCTATATTGTTTATTTCTGCTTTGATCTTTATTATTTCTCTTCTTCTGCTGGGTTTGGGGTGTCTTTGCTGTTCTGCTTCTATTTCCTTTAGGTGTGCTGTTAGATTTTGTATTCTGGATTTTTCTTGTCTCTTGAGATAGGCCTGGATGTATTTTCCTCTCAGGACTGCCTTCGCTGCATCCCAAAGTGTTTGGATTGTTGTATGTTCATTTTCCTTTGTTTCCATATCTCTTGAGATAGGCCTGCAATGTATTTTCCTCTCAGGACTGCCTTCGCTGCATCCCAAAGCGTTTGGATTGTTGTATGTTCATTTTCCTTTGTTTCCATATATTTTTTAATTTCTTCTCTAATTGCCTGGCTGACCCATTCATTCTTCAGCAGGGCGTTCTTTAACCTCCATGCTCTTGGAGGTTTTTCAGACTTTTTCCTGTGGTTGATTTCAAGTTTCATAGCATTGTGGTCTGAAAGTGTGCATGGTATGATCTCAATTCTTGTATACTTATGAAGGGCTATTTTGTGGCCCAGTATTTGATCTATCTTGGAGAAGGTTCCATGTGCACTCAAGAAGAAAGCATATTCTGTTGCTTTGGGATGCAGAGTTCTAAATATATCTGTCAAGTCCATCTCCTTGTTTCTTTATTGATCCTGTGTCTAGATGATCTATCCATTGTTGTAAGTGGAGTATTAAAGTCCCCTGCAATTACCACATTCTTATCAATAAGGTTGCTTATGTTTGTGATTAATTGTTTTATATATTTGGGGGCTCTTGTATTTGGTACATAGACATTTACAATTGTTAGCTCTTCCTGATGGATAGACCTTGTAATTATTATATAATGCCCTTCTTCATCTCTTGTTACAGCCTTTAATTTAAAGTTTAGTTTGTCTGATATAAGTATGGCTACTCCAGCTTTCTTTTGAGTTCCAGTAGTATGATAGATAGTTCTCCATCCCCTCACTTTCAATCTGAAGGTGTCCTTAGGTCTGAAATGAGTCTCTTGTAGACAGCAAATAGATGGGTCTTGTTTTTTATCCATTCTGATACCCTGTGTCTTTTGGCTGGAGCATTTAGTCCATTTACATTCAGTGTTATTATAGAAAGATATGGGTTTAGAGTCATTGTGATGTCTGTAGGTTTCATGCTTGTAGTGATGTCTCTGGTACTTTGTGGTCCTTGCAACATTTCACTCACAGAATCTCCCTTAGGATCTCTTGTAGGGCTGGTTTAGTGGTAATGAATTCCTTCAGTTTTTGTTTGTTTGGGAAGACTTTATCTCTCCTTCTATTCTGAATGACAGACTTTTTGGTTAAAGGATTCTTGGCTGCATATTTTTCTGTTCATCACATTGAAGATATCCTGGCCTGCCAAGTTTCAGCAGATAGGTCTGCTAGTACCCTTATGTTTCTACCTTTGTATGTTAAGGCCAGTTTATCCCTAGCTGCTTTCAGAATCCTCTTTTTATCCTTGTATTTTGCCAGTTTCACTATGATATGTCATGCAGAAGATCAATTCAAGTTATGTCTGAAGAGAGTTCTCTATGCCTTTTGGATTTCAATGTCTGTTTCCTTCCCCAGATCAAGGAAGTTCTCAGCTATTATTTGTTTAAGTATACCTTCAGCCCCTTTCTCTCTCTCTTCTTCTTCTGGATTTCCTATGATACAGATATTGTTCCATTTGATTGCATCACTTAGTTCTCTAATTCCTCCTTCGTACTCCTGAATTTTATCTCTTTTTCTCAGCTTCCTATTTTTCCATAATTTTATCTTCTAATGCACCTATTCTCTCCTCTGCCTCTTGAATCCATGCTGTGGCCACCTCCATTTTATTTTGCACCTCATTTATAGCATTTTTAATTCATCATGACTGTTTCTTAGTCCCTTGATCTCTGTAGCAATAGATTCTCTGCTGCCTTCTATGCTTTTTTCAAGCCCAGCAATTAATTTTATGACTATTATTCTAAATTCTTATTCCGTTATATTGCTTAAATAGGTTTTGATCAATTCGTTAGTTGTCTCTACTTTCTGGAATTTCTTTTGAGGAGAATTCTTTTGTTTCATCATTTTGGCTAGTTTTCTGTCCCTTATGCATTTTAAAAGCTTGTTGTGTGCTCTGCACCTGTGAGCACTGCTATATTCAAGGAGGGTCATACACTGTCCAGGGCTTGGCCCTTCAGGAGGTGTTTTTTCAGGGGTTGTTACTTGCTCTCTATTGTTGTGACTTTGGTTACTTCATTATCCTACTTGTAGTAATGTTTTGGAACCTCCACCAGGTGTGCTTTGATTTGTTCCTTGGAGTAGCCCTGTAAAGGAAAAGAGATAGACAAACAGGAGACAAAAATGAGCAAACACACAAACAAATAACACGAACAAACAAATAAACAAAAACAAAAACCTAAAGACTAAAAACAAAAAACACCAAAACACCAACTACAAATAAAGAAGAGGGTGGAGGCAGTGCTGATGGAAGAGCACATACAAAGAGTGAAATGACAGGAGCGGGGTTGGGGGGGGGGACAAAAAATAAACATTGATTAGGCAGAGAGACTAAAAGGCTTAATCCAGAGAGAGAGGAAACTAAAGAAGGAGGCGGAGAAAACGAAATGAAGATAAAGTTACCCAGGCAGAGAAAGTATATGGCTCGATTATTCCAGAGAGAGAGAAAGGAGTGTAAAGCAGGAAGTGTAGAACATGTATCAAGAAAATGGATTAAATATGTCTGTTTAGACAGACCAATAACCAGAGTAACCAGCCTACAGGAGGGAAGAGAGAAGGAGAAGAAATGGAGGGGTAGGTGTGGGGGGAGAATATATCTGTATATCCAGAATTGACCTAGAGTTAATCCAGGTAATGCTGCATCGCTTGTAGGTAGTAGCTGTCTGCAGAGTCTGTGCCGCTCCAGTGGATATGCAATTATCCAGTGCAAAGGGTCATGGTTTGGCATATTCTGGACCCACCTCCACTATGGGCCCCGGGAGTGATCCCTGAGGCCCCACCTTGGTGGTGGTGGTGGTGGATGGAAATGGTGGTTCCCCAGTCTCTTCTCCATGGAGACGACCCAGTGGACTCAGTTTGAGTCGTCCTCACTGTGCCGCGGGCACAGACGGGTGGTCCTTCTCCCTCCACCCATCCCCTGACCCTGCAGTTGGCTAGGATTCAAAGTTCTGCTCCTTGCACTCTGGTGCTGGGGAAGCGCCTCTCAGTGCGGTGATACGGTGATACAGCGATACGTGGTCTGGCTGGCTTTGTCTGTGCCACAGCACTTCAGGGAGGACGGCCTTCTCCTACTGCAGACTGAGCCGCCGCCCTTGCCTCAAGCCCCAGGGGTGGCAGACGCAGGCAGCCTTTGTCTTTTCCCACAGCACTCCAGGGAGACAGCTGCCTTTTCCTCCTGCGGACTGCGCCCTCAGCCCAGCCACTGCACCCGGGGGATGGTGAAGGCAGGCAGGTTCTGTACTATTGCGCAGCCCTCCAGGGAGGGAACCACTTTCTCCAGCTGCAGACTTAGCCTCTGACCTACTACCGCACCCATGGCGGGCTCCCCTCCTCCCCAGGTGCACGAAGAGGGAGCCAGCCCCAGTCCGAAGAAAGCCCCGCAGTTAGAGATTGGATCCCTCTGTCTCAGTCCCAGGTCTTTCACCTGTCCAGATACGGTCCTGCACTTCTCTAGCCGCCCTTCCTCTTCCCTTTGTCTCTCTGCAGAAGGGGGTCCCTCCCCTCTGTGCCCACGTGGGCTTTTTTTTTTTTTATCTCCCCCAGTTCACAGTTAGGCACCTATCTTTTTTCCAGCTTTCCCATTTTCTTCCTAGTAGATTCGGTCTCTTTTCCTCCCAGGCTCTGGTGTTCACAGTCCTTTGGCTTCTACACTTATTTGTTTGAGAGATGCTGGAAGTATGGATTCCCCCTACTTCTCCACCATGTTGGCCCCTGAACAAGTGTTTGAAAATAGAGGTCCAGATATAATTAAGTGGAAGTTAAAAATGATCAATGCATATAACGGGAAAGGGTAAAATTAGTTTTTTAACATGGTAAGATTCATTTACAAGACATACTGTATACATGATTAATTGATACCCAAGTAATAACCAACTTAACCACCTTTATTATGTCACTCATTTATAAAGCAAGTTGACATAGTGTAGATAATCTTTTGAAAATGTAAAGAAGTCTAGAGCAACTTAAGGAGAGAGGGACTTGGAAAGATGTTGTTATACGTTATATGTTATAAGGGCATTGCATTTATACATCTCATTTGTCTTTCAGACCTTTATTAGGCAATGCTGACATCCTCAATTATTATTCTAGTTCCCCAGAATAGAATAGGAAAGTAATTAGAAGAAAATTATATTAATACAAGTAGGAAAGAGAGCCTTCTAATAGCTTCTGTCTGTGTTTTTCCTCCTCCGATAGTTTAAGTATTTAAAATTAATCCTTTGCTAAGATGCCTTACTTTTTTTTATGAAGAATACCTAAATACTTTTTAGGTCATGATAAATTTAAAATAGTTCTCTGTGGGTCAAAATATATTTAAAATGGCTGATAAGAAATAATTATTAACTACCATTAGAATGATTCTCTTAGAAGTCTGCTTTATATCAATAAATACCAAAATTCATTAAAGGGCAACTTCATTTTTAATCCTACTTTTAATTTATATTCATGTATAATCATTGGTGCCAAGAAAAATAAAGTAAGATTGATTGAGCTACAAAACCTTTTAAATGAAGACCTCAAGCTAAAAAGAAAAAAGAGAGAGAGAGAGACAAAGAGAGTGTAACTGGCATGCCAACATTACGTCTACATTGCCTGGCAGCTTGACCTTGCAAGTAGTATATGCACTTTGCATATCTATGTTTAGGGACCATCAGGAAAGTCTTTTTCTTTTCTTAAGATAGATAAATATTTGTTGTCATAAATATCATTATAAAGAAGCACTAGCTAACTTACGTGATGAATGGGTAAAACTGTCAAAAGGCCTGTTTTCAAAATAAGATTCACTGTATAATTCCATTAGAACCATCTCTCTGGGAAACACCTTTACAAGTCACATGACCATGATTGTATCGTCCATCTTCGATATCTAACAATTGGTATTAGCTGAATTATGCTTTGTGGTCACCACTAAAATTTCTAATTTTGTATTTGAGAAGTGTATTCTAGTGTCTAAAGATGATTTTTTTTTATTACATGAAGGTGGGATCATCCAGAGTGCTTAACATCATCTTTCTGAAATTTCCACTAAAGACCAGTATTTTTGTACACCAGACAGATGTAAACAAAATTCTATATGGGAAGGTACACTTGGCTAATACCAATTGTTAGATACCTAAGACAGCCAATACAATTTGTTTTTTCAAGTTTTTATTTAAATTCCAGTTAGTTAATATATAGTATAATATTAGTTTCAGGAGTACAGTTTAGTGATTCATCACTTACATGTAACACCCAGGGCTCATCACAACAAGTGCCTTCCTTAATACCCATCACCCATTTAGCCCATCTCCCTGTCCACCTCCTGAAAAAGTACTTTGTAATTTATAAAGCACTTTGGAAATTTTAAAGATTCATAATGACAAATTAAATACCATCTTCTAATCTGCCCTCATATCAGACCTATTGTGATTCCTTCCATGCTAATTTTTCCATTCCTATTTCCGGAGACAAGTTTTTCCACTATCCTGTGCCTACTGCTGATAACATTCTCTTGCTTGGTGATGTAGTGCTTATTCTTTAAGCATTAATTGACTACCAAGTGTGTACTTTTGTAGCCTTGTGCACTATGTGGAGATATAAGAGACTTCTTCAAATACAAACATAATTTCTGTCCTCAAGTGGTTAGGCAGGAGTTCCTTCACTCAGTAAACATTAATGTACCAAGGCATTATGTCTGCCAGGCTCTGAAAACCCGAAGTTAAACAAGGTATGATCTCTGCCCTCCAGGAGCTCAGTATAACTGAGCAGACCAAAGACAATAAGGAAAAACTTACACAAAGCAAAGTTCAAATACATTTCACTTAACATAAGAGTTTGCCCCAAGTAATAAACATGTCATTTAACAATATTCTAGAAATGAGTAGTTGTGTCTGCCTTCCAATGAGCTCCTCTGCAGCTCATTTCTGCACTGCCCCTGTTCCAGGTTCGTGGGGTTCAGGGCTCTAACTGCATGATGATACCACTGGTGTCTCTTGTATGTCCACTACCCTTTTTTCTTTAATCAGCAGCATCATGTATATCTCCATCACCCCCAATTATTTCTCTCCCTACCTCTTTCCATTCACAGCCTAATTATTTCAGATTTTTATTCCATGCTATCCACATTATCACTAACTTCATTTCCCCACCTTCTTCCTTTTCCAGCAGAAGACCAGTTCTCTCAAGAAACTCTCCTCCCTTTTCTCTTGTTTCCTGGGTTCATTACTTTTCATCCTATTCTTTTTCTAGCCATTTTTATTTGTGAATCATAAGACAGTTTGGGCCATTACTGCTTAACAGTTTTGTTCAAAATCCCTCTTAGGTTTCCAGCTACATCTTTTTTGTTCTCCAATTAGACCTGTATTTTGTTAAGTGCCAGTATTACATTTTTTAAAAATTACTTACTCCTTTTTTAATGTTGTTTACTAGTACTACTTATATCCCTTTTCTACCTTTTTATTGTAAAGTACTCTATATTATCCTTCTTATATGTAAGCTAATAAAGAGTATTGAACCTCTGAGAATCAGAAAATTTGGTTCTCCTACCTAAAAATTGGGGCAACATGTTATTTCATTTCTCTTAGGCTTAGTTTCCTTAGCTGTAAAATAGAGCTTGTAGTTCATCCCCTGTCTTCTTCATAAAACTGTTGAGAGTAAAGTGTGAACATATGCTAGGGCTCTAAAGCAATATACAGATATTAAATATCTTCCTCCTCACTAGTTATGCTATCTTTTGTCAGCAAGGCTAGACACACTGTCACCTGCATTTTTGGTAGCACTGTTTCAGTGGCACAAGGAGCTCAGAACTCCAAATGGAGAGTTTTAAAATTATTTCTTGCTCGGTTGAGGATTACTAGTAAAACTCACATGCATCTCTCTCAAAATGCAGAATTCACCTTTAATTTAGGAGTCTAGAAGTCACCCATTTAATCAATAGGACGAAAATATTTTCCCTTGGAGTTCTTTTAGGAGTTGGGGATTGAGACGAGCATATGGTTTATTTTCTTAGAAGGAAATAATGTAAATAAATTCTGCAGTTCACATTAACATACTTAACACTTATATATTTAGTTTGAAAAAGAAACATATCAGAGAAGGCCAGATCTGATCATATCACACTTAATGAATTATCCAAGAGGTCTTTTTAACCTAAAGGTTTCTGAGTCAAGAACCTCAGTTCCAGTTAAAGATCCCACACCCTTCACAGGGGAGCTGTTCAACACCATAGATCTCTGCCATCTTCTCAGTTTGGCTTGGGCTCTAGCTCCCTTTTATCCCCTGGGAGAACCATGACTGACATTTTGTTCTTTTGGGGGGCTGGCAGAGTCAAAACAACACTCCATAAAACTTGTTATTGGCAGGCTCTGAGGAAGTGATTCAAATCCACCTCTAGAGGGCTTCAAATAATATCAATATTATTTTATTCCAATTATGGGCCGAGTCAAAATTTATGTACATGTGCACTTTTTTTAATAGCTTGAAAAGCCTGGAACAATTTCTGAGGGTGGGTAAAAGAAAGGACAATAACTTACTAATTAAGAGATGACGTGGAAAAATACTTGCAAGATAAAATGAGAGAATAGAGGGTCTAAGAGAATTAAATGTGTTAGCCAGAGGAAATGTGTGTGTGTGTGTGTGTGTGTGTGTGTGTGTGTGTGTGTGTGTGTGCATCCTCCCTCATATAACATTCATATATGAAGTTATAGCTTAAGAGAAAAACATTCCGGTTTGAAGAAAGGGTAATTGAGAAAGTAATAAAATCCCTTGAAGATGGGATCAGTATAATACTAATTATACTTTTATAAGCTAAATTCTTAGAGTGTAAGTAGGAAATACAGTACATTGTAACTGAAGTAAGAAATGTAAACAGAGTGCCTAATGTAGTTAAAAGTGATCTTTACTTGGATTTTCTTGTACTCCCTTCTCCCTATGTGCTCAGGCTATCAGAGTGCCTTTTTGATCTAAGCCCTTTTTGTGTGTATTATGTTCTTGCCTTGATGAAATCGACTGGAGACACTGCAAACAAACATAGCTATTGTTAAATATAACATACACACAGTTCATGGAGACCCACACTCATAACCTGTTTCGAGCTGGTGTTTGGAACCACTGTCTTATTTCTTAGACACCAGTAATAAGTGTGTCTTTTAGCCTGTATCATTATCAGGTTATTCACTGATCATGGATAGTACAATTTTCATAAGACTCTGCATTAATAAATTTTTGTTGTTTTCACATTTTGCAGATTACTTTAGGTTAAAAAAATAATAATAACAAACAAAGGTTTGTCCTATCATTTGAAGATTTTCAAATATGCTTACTGAGCTGAATAAGTTTCAGAGATCTGATATTAGCTGTTTTGTATGTTGAATGTGTCCTTTTAATCTTCCTCTCAATGTTCTTTTTTTTTTTTATGAAATTTATTGACAAATTGGTTTCCATACAACACCCAGTGCTCATCCCAAAAGGTGCCCTCCTCAATACCCATCACCCACCCTCTCCTCCCTCCCACCCCCCATCAACCCTCAGTTTGTTCTCAGTTTTTAACAGTCTCTTATGCTTTGGCTCTCTCCTATTCTAACCTCTTTTTTTTTTTTCCTTCCCCTCCCCCATGGGTTCCTGTTAAGTTTCTCAGGATCCACATAAGAGTGAAACAATATGGTATCTGTCTTTCTCTGTATGGCTTATTTCACTTAGCATCACACTCTCCAGTTCCATCCACGTTGCTACAAAAGGCCATATTTCATTTTTTCTCATTGCCACGTAATATTCCATTGTGTATATAAACCACAATTTCTTTACCCATTCATCAGTTGATGGACATTTAGGCTCTTTCCATAATTTGGCTATTGTTGAGAGTGCTGCTATGAACATTGGGGTACAAGTGGCCCTATGCATCAGTACTCCTGTATCCCTTGGATAAATTCCTAGCAGTGCTATTGCTGGGTCATAGGGTAGGTCTATTTTTAATTTTCTGAGGAACCTCCACACTGCTTTCCAGAGCGGCTATACCAATTTGCATTCCCACCAACAGTGCAAGAGGGTTCCCGTTTCTCCACATCCTCTCCAGCATCTATAGTCTCCTGATTTGTTCATTTTGGCCACTCTGACTGGCGTGAGGTGATACCTGAGTGTGGTTTTGATTTGTATTTCCCTGATAAGGAGCGACGCTGAACATCTTTTCATGTGCCTGTTGGCCATCCGGATGTCTTCTTTAGAGAAGTGTCTATTCATGTTTTCTGCCCATTTCTTCACTGGGTTATTTGTTTTTCGGGTGTGGAGTTTGGTGAGCTCTTTATAGATTTTGGATACTAGCCCTTTGTCCGATATGTCATTTGCGAATATCTTTTCCCATTCCGTTGGTTGCCTTTTAGTTTTGTTGGTTGTTTCCTTTGCTGTGCAGAAGCTTTTTATCTTCATAAGGTCCCAGTAATTCACTTTTGCTTTTAATTCCCTTGCCTTTGGGGATGTGTCGAGTAAGAGATTGCTACGGCTGAGGTCAGAGAGGTCTTTTCCTGCTTTCTCCTCTAAGGTTTTGATGGTTTCCTGTCTCACATTTAGGTCCTTTATCCATTTTGAGTTTATTTTTGTGAATGGTGTGAGAAAGTGGTCTAGTTTCAACCTTCTGCATGTTGCTGTCCAGTTCTCCCAGCACCATTTGTTAAAGAGGCTGTCTTTTTTCCATTGGATGTTCTTTCCTGCTTTGTCAAAGATGAGTTGGCCATACGTTTGTGGGTCTAGTTCTGGGGTTTCTATTCTATTCCATTGGTCTATGTGTCTGTTTTTGTGCCAATACCATGCTGTCTTGATGATGACAGCTTTGTAGTAGAGGCTAAAGTCTGGGATTGTGATGCCTCCTGCTTTGGTCTTCTTCTTCAAAATTCCTTTGGCTATTCGGGGCCTTTTGTGGTTCCATATGAATTTTAGGATTGCTTGTTCTAGTTTCGAGAAGAATGCTGGTGCAATTTTGATTGGGATTGCATTGAATGTGTAGATAGCTTTGGGTAGTATTGACATTTTGACAATATTTATTTCTTCCAATCCATGAGCAGGGAATGTCTTTCCATTTCTTTAAATCTTCTTCAATTTCCTTCATAAGCTTTCTATAGTTTTCAGCATACAGATCCTTTACATCTTTGGTTAGATTTATTCCTAGGTATTTTATGCTTCTTGGTGCAATTGTGAATGGGATCAGTTTCTTTATTTGTCTTTCTGTTGCTTCATTGTTAGTGTATAAGAATGCAACTGATTTCTGTACATTGATTTTGTATCCTGCAACTTTGCTGAATTCCTGTATCAGTTCTAGCAGACTTTTGGTGGAGTCTATCGGATTTTCCATGTATAATATCATGTCATCTGCAAAAAGCGAAAGCTTGACTTCATCTTTGCCAATTTTGATGCCTTTGATTTCCTTTTGTTGTCTGATTGCTGATGCTAGAACTTCCAGCACTATGTTAAACAGCAGCGGTGAGAGTGGGCATCCTTGTCGTGTTCCTGATCTCAGGGAAAAAGCTCTCAGTTTTTCCCCGTTGAGGATGATGTTAGCTGTGGGCTTTTCATAAATGGCTTTTATGATCTTTAAGTATGTTCCTTCTATCCCGACTTTCTCAAGGGTTTTTATTAAGAAAGGGTGCTGGATTTTGTCGAAGGCCTTTTCTGCATCGATTGACAGGATCATATGGTTCTTCTCTTTTTTTTTGTTAATGTGATGTATCACGTTGATTGATTTGCGAATGTTGAACCAGCCCTGCATCCCAGGAATGAATCCCACTTGATCATGGTGAATAATTCTTTTTATATGCTGTTGAATTCGATTTGCTAGTATCTTATTGAGAATTTTTGCATCCATATTCATCAGGGATATTGGCCTGTAGTTCTCTTTTTTTACTGGGTCTCTGTCTGGTTTAGGAATCAAAGTAATACTGGCTTCATAGAATGAGTCTGGAAGTTTTCCTTCCCTTTCTATTTCTTGGAATAGCTTGAGAAGGATAGGTATTATCTCTGCTTTAAACGTCTGGTAGAACTCCCCTGGGAAGCCATCTGGTCCTGGACTCTTATTTGTTGGGAGATTTTTGATAACCGATTCAATTTCTTCGCTGGTTATGGGTCTGTTCAAGCTTTCTATTTCCTCCTGATTGAGTTTTGGAAGAATGTGGGTGTTCAGGAATTTGTCCATTTCTTCCAGGTTGTCCAATTTGTTGGCATATAATTTTTCATAGTATTCCCTGATAATTGTTTGTATCTCTGAGGGATTGGTTGTAATAATTCCATTTTCATTCATGATTTTATCTATTTGGGTCATCTCCCTTTTCTTTTTGAGAAGCCTGGCTAGAGGTTTGTCAATTTTGTTTATTTTTTCAAAAAACCAACTCTTGGTTTCGTTGATCTGCTCTACAGTTTTTTTTAGATTCTATATTGTTTATTTCTGCTCTGATCTTTATTATTTCTCTTCTTCTGCTGGGTTTAGGCTGCCTTTGCTGTTCTGCTTCTAGTTCCTTTAGGTGTGCTGTTAGATTTTGTATTTGGGATTTTTCTTGTTTCTTGAGATAGGCCTGGATTGCAATGTATTTTCCTCTCAGGACTGCCTTTGCTGCGTCCCAAAGCGTTTGGATTGTTGTATTTTCATTTTCGTTTGTTTCCATATATTTTTTAATTTCTTCTCTAATTGCCTGGTTGACCCACTCATTCGTTAGTAGGGTGTTCTTTAACCTCCATGCTTTTGGAGGTTTTCCAGACTTTTTCTGTGGTTGATTTCAAGCTTCATAGCATTGTGGTCTGAAAGTAAGCATGGTATAATTTCAATTCTTGTAAACTTATGAAGGGCTGTTTTGTGACCCAGTATATGATCTATCTTGGAGAATGTTCCATGTGCACTCGAGAAGAAAGTATATTCTGTTGCTTTGGGATGCAGAGTTCTAAATATATCTGTCAAGTCCATCTGATCCAATGTCTCATTCAGGGCCCTTGTTTCTTTATTGACCATGTGTCTAGATGATCTATCCATTTCTGTAAATGGGGTGTTAAAGTCCCCTGCAATTACCACATTCTTATCAATAAGGTTGCTTATGTTTATGAGTAATTGTTTTATATATTTGGGGGCTCCGGTATTCGGCGCATAGACATTTATAATTGTTAGCTCTTCCTGATGGATAGACCCTGTAACTATTATATAATGTCCTTCTTCATCTCTTGTTACAGCCTTTAATTTAAAGTCTAGTTTGTCTGATATAAGTATGGCTACTCCAGCTTTCTTTTGGCTTCCAGTCGCATGATAAATAGTTCTCCATCCCCTCACTCTCAATCTAAAGGTGTCCTCAGGTCTAAAATGAGTCTCTTGTAGACAGCAAATAGATGGGTCTTGTTTTTTTATCCATTCTGATACCCTATGTCTTTTGGTTGGCGCATTTAATCCATTTACATTCAGTGTTATTATAGAAAGATACGGGTTTAGAGTCATTGTGATGTCTGTATGTTTTATGCTTGTAGTGATGTCTCTGGGACTTTGTCTCACAGGGTCCCCCTTAGGATCTCTTGTAGGGCTGGTTTAGTGGTGACAAATTCCTTCAGTTTTTGTTTGTTTGGGAAGACCTTTATCTCTCCTTCTATTCTAAATGACAGACTTGCTGGATAAAGGATTCTCGGCTGCATATTTTTTCTGTCTAGCACCCTGAAAATCTCTTGCCAATTCTTTCTGGCCTGCCAAGTTTCAAAAGAGAGATCAGTCACGAGTCTTATAGGTCTCCCTTTATATGTGAGGGCACGTTTACCCCTTGCTGCTTTCAGAATTTTCTCTTTATCCTTGTATTTTGCCAGTTTCACTATGATATGTCGTGCAGAAGATCGATTCAAGTTACGTCTGAAGGGAGTTCTCTGTGCCTCTTGGATTTCAATGCCTTTTTTCCTTCCCCAGTTCAGGGAAGTTCTCAGCTATTATTTCTTCAAGTACCCCTTCAGCACCTTTCCCTCTCTCTTCCTCCTCTGGGATACCAATTATGCGTATATTATTTCTTTTTAGTGTATCACTTAGTTCTCTAATTTTCCCCTCATACTCCTGGATTTTTTTATCTCTCTTTTTCTCAGCTTCCTCTTTTTCCATAACTTTATCTTCTAGTTCACCTATTCTCTCCTCTGCCTCTTCAAGCCGAGCTGTGGTGGTTTCCATTTTGTTATGCATTTCGTTTAAAGCGTTTTTCAGCTCCTCGTGACTGTTCCTTAGTCCCTTGATCTCTGTAGCAAGAGATTCTCTGCTGTCCTGTATACTGTTTTCAAGCCCAGCGATTAATTTTATGACTATTATTCTAAATTCACTTTCTGTTATATTATTTAAATCCTTTTTGATCAGCTCATTAGCTGTTGTTATTTCCTGGAGATTCTTCTGAGGGGAATTCTTCCGCTTGGTCATTTTGGATAGTCCCTGGCGTGGTGAGGACCTGCAGGGCACTTCCCCTGTGCTGTGGTGTATAACTGGAGTTGGTGGGCGGGGCCGCAGTCAAACCTGATGTCTGCCCCCAGCCCACCGCTGGGGCCACAGTCAGACTGGTGTGTGCCTTCTCTTCCCCTCTCCTAGGGGCGGGATTCACTGTGGGGTGGTGTGGCTCGTCTGGGCTACTTGCACCCTGCCAGGCTTGTGATGCTGGGGATCTGGCGTATTAGCTGGGCTGGGTAGGCAAGGTGCACGGGGGGAGGAGGAGCAGGCTTAGATCGCTTCTCCTTAGGTGATCCACTTCAGGAGGGGCCCTGTGGCAGCGGGAGGGAGTCAGATCCACTGCCGGAGGTTTGTCTCCGCAGAAGCGCAGAGTTGGGTGTTTGCGCGGAGTGAGCAAGTTCCCTGGCAGGAACCGGTTCCCTTGGGGATTTCGGCTGGGGGATGGGCGGGGGAGATGGCGCGGTGAGCGCCTTTGTTCCCCACCAAACTGAGCTCTGTCGTCAGGGGGCTCAGCAGCTCTCCCTCCCTTTGTCCTCCAGCCTTCCCGCTTTCCGAGCAGAGCTGTTAACTTATGACCTCCCAGATGCTAAGTCGCGCTTGTTGTGGGAACACAGTCCGTCAGGCCCCTCCGCTTTTGCAAGCCAGACTCGGGGGCTCTGCTTGGCCGGCGAGCCGCCCCTCCGCCCCGGCTCCCTCCCGCCAGTCCGTGGAGCGCGCACCGCCTCGCCGCCCTTCCTACCCTCTTCCATGGGCCTCTCGTCTGCGTTTGGCTCCGGCGACTCCGTTCTGCTAATCCTCTGGCGGTTTTCTGGGTTATTTAGGCAGGTGTAGATGGAATCTAAGTGATCAGCAGGACGTGCAGTGAGCCCAGCGTCCTCCTAAGCCGCCATCTTGCTATTGTCCTCTCAATGTTCTTATATATCTTCCTCCCACACCCAAAAAGCATATACTGGTGAGCCACCATGCGATGAATAGATTGCATGGAAAACAGAAACAATAAGAGAGGTGTTGTGTAAATATTTAAATAATAATGCAGTGTCATTTTCAAATTTTAAATATTTTGAAATCAGCATTTTGAGTCAAGAATTAGACTTGGAGTTAGCTAACTTTCAAAATTGTAAATCAAGAAGTGATGCATGGGACAGTATGGAAGAAACAGGGAGCACCCTAACTGCATCAGAGATGTGCTGCTCATTTCAGGGTACCTCGGGTACCACGGGAAACATGTTAGTTACACAGGAATGAAGAAGTTTGCAAGTGCATCTTTAAATACCCTTATATAGAGAATTATTTTTTATTCTGGGATTACCAATTTCTTAATTATATATAAATTAACAGGCATCTGCTTTCACCAAATAGATTTTGGCTAAGGCTTACAAAATTTGTATAAATTTAGTTTTCTTTTTGAACCAAATCAGCATTAACATTCCTGTTTTCAAGGAACAGTTGATTATGTAGTTAATAATTTTAATAATTAATGAGCTATGAAATAATAATACACTTATTTAAATTTTACTTGAATTTTTTTTCAGGAAATGAAGTTATCTATGTTCATTTGAAAGTAGTTACTTTTCTGTATACTTGGGGAACTAACATATTCAGAGAAAAATTTATCCAAAAAAAAAAAAAAAAGAATCCTCTTTATGCTATTAACTGTGGTTCCCCAGCCCTTGGGGTTCATTGGCAAATCGAGCTCCTATGGACTTCAGAGGATCCTTGTTCTCAGATCTTCCCTGTAGGGTGCACAGCAGGACAAGATATAAGCTGTATTTCCACCAGTTCATCTACCTGTCTCTGCTTTACAGTTTAACTATATTCCAAAACAGCATATATTCTTCTGGAAATAACTCATTCATGAAATTTTAATTTTTATGACATAACTTTGTTTTAGTTAAGTCAAAATCTTCAGAGCAATTTTCTTTTAAAAATCTAGAACTTATTCAAAAACAGAATATAAAATAGAAATGGCTTAGAAAAACTCTAAAATCTGTCTTCCTTTTGAAATAACAAATAAAAAATTTTAACCTTGAAGTTGGTTTCTACAAGTCAATAAATTAGACCTTGAAAGAGTCCCTCAGTCACAGTTGCAGTGCTGTGTGAACATGCTTTATATGGCAGTGCCATTCTGTATTTCCTGTTGGTATGGAGTAGCAGATGACCTCCCACAGCTAACATTGCACAGTAATAACAAGACTAGCAAATTTAAGTAGAATATGAAGCAATATGCAGCTAACTTATTAGTGTTTGATTAGATTGCTCCTATCAGCCATTTTATCTTAAAAGAGCATTTCAAAGTAAATCTACTCAAACTAATGATAGGAAAAGACTCTAAAGCAGTTTACTTTGGGCCTTCTTTTCCTCTACAAGTGCACATTGGATTCACAAGTCCTCAGGTAGTTCTCTTGTTCCTAACTATACTTGTCAACCATCTTCCTTTTTCCCTACAGTTCATATAAACAAAAATAGTTGAAATAGTGTTACTACGTAAGCCACATGTAGAATTAAGGGTAAATATTCTCAAACAGTGACCTTTTGAAGTTTGTTTAGTAAAATCACCAAGGCAAGTTACTGTTCCATCGTTCCTGATCAGTGGGTAGGCTCTCTTCATCATGCCCCTGCTGAGAATGTTTTTTTAAACTCTATGGTTCTAGGAACTCTATAAGCTGAGGGTGGGAAATTGAATAAACATTGATTCTGAGACGAAGAAGAAAGTTGTGGTGGGTTATTTTGGGGTTTTGTTTGTTTGTTTGTTTTTTAATTTCCATTTGGGAAAGCATTAGTACTTGTCAAGGTGTAAAGAATGAACTAGGATGCACAGTAGAAGTCTAAGATTAGAATTATAAGTCTGCTTTGTCCTTAGAGATGCTGCTGTAGATTTCATTTTTGAAATACTACAATGCAAGAGGGAAATTAAAATCTTTAACAATGCCTTGTTTTCTAAATCTTGTTTACAGAATTCACCCAACAATATGAGCCTGAGTAATCAACCGGGCACTCCAAGGGATGATGGCGAAATGGGGGGAAATTTCTTAAATCCTTTTCAGAGTGAGAGTGTAAGTATTCCTTTGCCTACATTATTATGTCCAAAATTGATTTCTGAAGCTTTCCTTTTAGAATTATTCATAAAGCCATTATTATGATTATTTATCTAGAGCTCAGCAGGTTGATATTTCAAAAGTTAGAAAATTAAGTGAAATTTCTTTGGAATAATTAAAAAAATAAACTTGTTCTTTTTTTGCTCCTATTCTGTACACATAGTTACAAAAACAAAAAGTATAAAACAAATTTTCTTGTAGAGAACATCCACTATAAAGGAACAATGCTGGAAACAAGTTGCATATTGGATAGTTTTTACAAGTTTTCACATTACTAAAATGGCTTGAGTCACTGCAAAACCAGGTCTGTTCTCAGATCTAGACTCTGAATGTCCTCTGTAAGATATCTACTTCATGCACTAGACATCACTCAAGAGAAGGCCAGTATTGGTGGTCATTTAGCCTGTTATTTCCTTGTAACCTGAGCTGGACACCAGAGTCATTTTTTGAATATGATTACTGCGTTAAGCAAAGGCAGTATTCCATATCTCCATAGAAGCAGACAGGAGCAAAAAGAGAAGTAATAAAATTCATTCACTCATTTAACAATTACTGAGCACTTAAAAACAGGCCAAAGCAATATGCTACACACTGGAGAGACCAAAAAGACAATATGGTATCTTTTCTCAAGGAGTTATTACATAAAACAGTGATTTTTTTAACCTAATATTTCACACTAAAAACACCTACAGAATTTTTAAAAAATACATTTTCCCAGAACTCTCCCTAGACCTAGTGAATCAGAATTTCTAGGAGTGATACTGGATATTCTTGAAAATGAAAAAGCTTTGTCAGTGATGCTGATGTACATTCTCTACTAATAACTTCTGAATTGGAATATAGCATAAAGGATTTCAAAATCCAAACTAATTTCATCTTTATAGCATCAGTGCCCACACATATGGATTTCCATCATTAAAATCAGAGGAGAAAACTTCCCTCATTTTGCCCTAACACAACCTTCACTAGAGGTGATACTATTAGAATTTGAAACTGTGGCTAGTAACAAATATGCTTTTGCATGGAGTAGCTGCTTTGAGCCTAAGATTGGGTGTTCTGTGGGTTCTTTTACTTCTTCCTATCAACCTAACACCTCTGCGTGGGATAAGACTTTCCCTGTTTTTAGACTTTAGTTCTGTTAAAACTAGAAATAAAATTATACTAATCTTTATCTGTATAAATCTTATACTGATCTTTATCTGTACATTATTAGTGAGGACAAAGAATGTACACATAAAAATTCATATAAAAAAATCAGAAGACTAGCTTGTCATAATGCTTAGGATTATAGGAACCATTTTTTAGATACTGGTTTTCACTAGTTTGCTTCAAGACTATGGACAAAAATTAAATGGACTACCATTTTAATTAGTTAATGTTGGCTTTATCTAATTAGAAACATTTATTTCCTTTCTTGCTAATTCTTTCAGCAACAAAATGGTATAATTCAGTGAGGTATGTGATACTTAGTTTAGTCCAACATTTCTTGAGCCTCTAATATGTAACGTGCTTGGTTAAGGACAAAGTATTCTGAGATAAATATAACACATCACTAACCTCAAAGAATGCCATTTGATGGGAAGAACATGGTTAAAACTAATTAAACCCTAAGTCAGATTAATAGGTGTTATAATAGATATAAGCCAGTTTGTTTTTTAAGTATAAAGGAAATTATTAATTTGGGATTGGAGAAGAAAACTTTTTTAAAACGTCCCACATGACTGTTGTTTCGGGGACAGGGACAACAGACCTCTCCCCTCTTCTTTCCTAGATTAGTCCTTGGTGACTGCTGCCTTTTTATACATTCAGCAGAGAGGTGCCACTTTAGAGCTGGCATCAGAGAGGTCTCCTCCATGGGGATCAAAGAATCAGATATCACAGGACCTGAAAAACTTCTTTGCATGGAATAAATAAGAGCCTCACCCTTTAACCTTAACTGGACTATGCACATGCAAAACAGTCAGTCTTTTTCTAAGTATGTGCATAGGAAAGAGAGCATCTGGAGCTGGGCTCCTCCCATCCCTGACTCCTGGCCCAGCCTTACTATTCCAGAAGCCAAGAAGAAGGTAAAATGCCAGACTGCTGTATAGAGTTAGCAGAAAACAAAAGCTCCTTCCCATCCCTCCCTTCCCTCTGTCCTGTCCCCACTTGAAAAGCCCCCAAAGGAAAAACAATTGGATGATGATTGAGGAACTGTACCACTACCTAGAGACAGTGCAGCCTTGTAAGCATGTCCACACTAGCTGCTCCACTCTTTTGTCTGCCCGTTGAGGACTCTGCTGTATTATGAATGATGCAATTGTTATCCATGGCTTTCTGCATCACATCACCACACATTTTTGTTTAGACCTTTTTAAAAGTTCAAGAAATGAGGAGCAGAGAGAAAGGAAGACAAAAGACAAATCTGAGGCATTAAAGTAAATTAAAGTAAAAATAGGCTAGGTATCCAATAAGTTAGCTTTCCCATAATCAAGGAAAAATAGAACCATATAAAGAATTCAAAAAGAAATCATTTTTGAATGAATGAACATGTATGTTCTAGTGTTTTTATAATGTATATAACTCTGAAAAGCACATACTTTGGAGTAGTCTGCCTTTTGAGGATTTGTCAGTCCTATCTTGAAGTCAAACCACATAAGGAGGCCTGGAAAGAGTGAACATCTACTGAGTGCTTTTTATGTAGCAGCCACTATCCTAGTCACTTCACACATGCTACTTCATTTAATTAATATTTATAGAAACAAAATACCCAACCCAGAGTCAGAAACCTTGCAGTGCCAACATGCAACTCATAGAAATCTGAATCAAATGTTTTACTACTCAGCCTTTTTTTGGAATCCTAAACAAGACCATTATTTCAAGAAACAAACACGCCCCCTAGTGTTCAAATTCTGTAAAATGTTTGTTTTTGAAAATCTAGAATGCAAAAAGGCTTATTTCAGAAAGTAGTTTTTCATGCTTCTCCTGTAAAGAAAGCAGTTAGTCTTATTTATTGAATTAATTTAGCAGAGTATTTTACTCCATGGCAATGAACGGTAATCAATTGAGTAAAAGTGATATTAAAAATCATGGTCTCTACTAGGAATTATAAACAAGATGATAGGTCGTCTCCTATTACCCTTACTCCCCTTAGTCATTTTCTGTTATAAAGGTATCATATACATCCAAATTTTCTTTTATACAGTCACATAAACACTGAATTTATTTCACTTTAGTTCAATTCAGAGTCGCTGCACTATTCTTTATCTCTCATTAACAAAATAAAATATATCTAGATGCTTAAAAATAGAAATGATGTAAGATCTGAAGTGTTCTCGAAGTGTGTAAACAGGAATTTATGCACACTGTGCAAAGACTGAATGGGTGTTTGGTGGGTTCCATGCTTTGTGACCTGTGTATAGTAAGGGGAAAATCACAAATTCGCTAGTTTATACCAAGGCATGCCATTTCAAAATATATTTTACATAAAAAAGTAAAATCAATTAGTATACATTTGAAATTATATCTTTAGGGTTTTGTTTGTTTGTTTGTTTTTGTTAAACCAGTTAATGACTTTGTAAGAGCCATTATATCATCTGATTAAGGAGAACCAGACTCACAGAATAGTTTGGAAGCAGGGCAACCTCATATCACAGCATTTTGGCACAAACATTACAATACATCATCCCATATTGATGCAGCAGTACAATAGAAACATTGTAGTGTCGTCTCCGGACAGTACACCATGAATATTTTATGTCTCTAGATACGAGATGCCATTTAACACCTACTCTTCCTTTACTTTAGGAAAACCGTAAGCCACTTCTCTTACATGTTGAAGAATAGTAATCAATACCCGAATTCCTTTTTGCTTGCACATTCTGTGAGTCTTCCTAGAAATTTGTAATTTCCCTTATTTTACTTGGATGAAGCAGTTTCAATAAAAGCAGTAGCAGATGAGCAGTTTACAACCTCAGCAGTGCAAACAGCACATTGCCCATATGGACGCTCACACATCTATACATATCTACCAAACCAAATACACTTAGAGCATCACTTTACAGTTACTGGTACTATTCAAAAATTATATTAAATGCTTGGGACTTCTTCTGAGTTGTATTGCGTGAAGCAGATGCTTCTCTCTTTTCTGACTGAATCTAGCCCTTATTTTTTTTTAATCCTGATCATTCAGAATGTGTATGAAAAGAGATAGTTTCTAGAGTTAATTATGACTTATCTAGAAATTTTTTTTTCAGAAACTTCTTTTGAAGTGCTTTCTGAAATGCTTCAGTATCTTTTACTGTTTTTAGATGATTGCCACCATATACCCATAAAATCCTTTTTCTTAAAACAGTGATTGATGATCTTGCTATGGTTTTTAAATTTAAATTAATTAAAATAAAATTTTGATTTTAAAATTTTCAGCTCCTAAATTGCACTAGCTACAGTTTAAGAGTTCAGTAGCCATATGTGGCTAATGACTCTTACATTGAACAACAAACACAGAATAGAATGTATCCATCATCACAGAAAGTTCTGTTGAACAGCACTGATGGGATCACCACTTTTATTGTAATAGTAGCCATAGAAAGCATAGATTACACTTTCCCATGCCCACTTTGCCATATTCTCTAATTTCTTCTATTTAGTAAAAGCTTGGTATCCATGTATTTTCTTTTTTAATTCTTCCCCCTAAAGGTCATATATGAAAATGTAATTCTGTTTGTGAAAGGCTGTGGATAGTTCACTGAAGCTTGCTGTCATTATTTATAATGGGAGATTTGCACGGTATCTTCTGTTGAAATGAAGGCATATCCCCCTCTGGCACAGGGGCAAGGTGGGCTCCATTTCATCAGGTTTTGTCTGGTTGCTTTGGGATTTAGGTATTGCTTTGTTCTGCTGTGCTTTTTTGCTGCCACTATCAAGGGTGAAGACGAAGAGGTTTTTCTGTCAAACTGCATCCCCTTCTCTTTGGAAATCTCCCCCTTTTTATCACCCTACTCACAATCCAACATTAGAGTCAGTGACATATATAATTTAGCTTTCCTAAAAGGAAATTTGAGGCTATTAAGTGATTATCAAGTAGATTTTCCATGATTTGACCTGCATTTAAAGGATTAACAATCATCCCCCTATGATCCAGTCACCCGTTTTCAAGCCCACTCATCCACCTTTTCTCAGGATCAATGACGGTTTTGTCTTGAGCCTAGATTTACCCCTAATGACTTTCTGTCCAGACTTCTACCAGCTGAGCCATTCCCCAGGGCATCCTGCTTTCCCTGTAAAATCCATCCTTCTCTCAGTACACACCTTACACCTCATTTCTGGTTCCTGCAGTACCTCAGCTCATCTAGAATTTACTTCATTTGGTTTGGCCTGCTCTCTTTTTTAAAAGTTCACACTCCCCTTTCCAAGATCATTACTTTTCCTTTGGAATGCCCTACTGCCTGGAACCAATGTCCTTGACTTCACCTGCCTCTTTCCATGAGGCACAATCCTTATTAACATGTTTAAAGGAATTCTCCTTTGGCCTGGTCCTCAGCAAATATTTTTTTAACAAAACATTTAAAATATCTAAGGGTGTACATTTACATTTTCATCTAGAAACCCTGTTCATCTGGAGATCATTGCCATTTGGGAGTGGATGCCCTCCCCACATCTCAGACAGTCTGGCACTATGTTGTCCAAGATGGAACCCACCAGCTACATGGGAATATTTAAATTTAAATAAATTAATATTAAAATTACAGTTCCTCAGCCAAACTAGCCCATTTCATGTGCTCAGTGGCCATCTGTGGCTAGTGTCTTCTGTGTTGAACAGCACAGAAGAAAGTGTTGAAGAAAGTTCTGTCAGACAGTATTGCTCTGGAGCTTTTCTGTCACACACAGTCCATTCCTCAAGAATACAAGTGTAGATAGGCATAATTATCACAATAATTGCCATCTGTTCCTCTCTCAATAATTTCTGAAAGCCTCACCTTTTACCAATTGTCAGCCTCATCAAACTGAAAAGTTATGTGTAACAACAGTACCCCCTGCTCCCACCCTAAAAATATTGTGGACTGAAATTGGAACCACAGATTAGAGGAAGACACTTACATCCTTAAATGTAAATCAGACTCTTAAGTATTCTAAATACTTTATGAGAACGTCCTAGGGCCAGCTGGGAGTTGTTTTTTGTTTTGCTTTATTCTGTTTCCCTTACACTATTAATTAAACATTTACTGAACACTTTCTGTATATTCAGTAAATACATGGTTTTAAAGATTTTAGATTTAATACTCCCCAAGTTCCTTTAAGATAAATGCTATTATTAAACCCATTTCACCCATGAAGAAACTGAAGCACAAAGAGGTCAGGTAATATAGTTACTAAGTTTACATAGTTAGTAGGTAGTTAGGCTGTCCCTCATACTTATGTCATTATGGATTGGATTTACCCAGATTGCTACAAATGCCCACAAAACATGAATCTGGCTAGAAGGAAACGACTGAGGGCCTGGGTAGTTATCAGCCATCTGAGTGCAGAGAGAGAGGGAGACTGGTCGCTTTCCAGAGGAAATATTATAAATTTCAGGACCTAGTCAATTCTATATAAATTTACTCTTTTATAGCTTCTTATTTTTATGTTAAAGGCTTGAGCATAAAAGATTTCAAGACGTTAAAATCCATGGTTACTACTGTTTACCAAGAAGAACATTAGTGGTCTGTAAAAGAATTGTTGTTAAAATATGGATTCTTTTTTCTTTCTAGTACTCCCCTAGCATGACAATGAGTGTGTGATCCATTACCAAGTCTCCTCATGAAAACCACAGTGAGTCAGCCCTTCACAGAACTACTACGGAAGAAAATTATTCATCACAGTGTACAGTTAAACAAAGGAATCTCAGTCACACCAAACCAACCTTTTTATTTCCTGCTCTCTCCCCTATTTTTTGAAGAAAGCGGGTCCAAACGTGATTCAAACAACTGTACAGAGTGGCATATTAGAATTGCCCTAAACTGAACTGCAAATAATTATCTGTGTATGTATATGTGTGGGTCAGAGAATGTATTGTATATGTGTATGTTATACGGACATATGCACATACATACATTGACCCACAGGACATTGTAAAATATTATTACATGACATCTTAAGTAGAAGTAAGTAGGGACTTTTATTCCA
The DNA here is from genome assembly GCF_016509475.1 of Prionailurus bengalensis. NCBI lineage: Eukaryota > Metazoa > Chordata > Mammalia > Carnivora > Felidae > Prionailurus > Prionailurus bengalensis. The sequence goes on along the minus strand of NC_057343.1, from coordinate 145,716,790 downwards.
TCCTTTTTTTCACGTTTACATTTTAATTATTAAAAGTTGCTCCTGCCCCTCCCTGAACTATTTTGTGCTGTGTATATCACTGCTTTATATAAGTTATTTTTTAAGGTGAACTCAGATGTTATGGTTTTGTAAATGTCTGCAATCATGGATAGGAATAAAATTGCTTATTTGAGAGCTTTCATTAAATTGCGTCTGATGCAAGTTACCCTGTGAATCACAAAGTGTACTGTCTCAAAAAAAAAAAAAAAAGAAGAAGAAGAAGAAGAAGGTGTGTCCTCATCCTCTGTCAGATCAAACAATTTCTCAGTTACCTTTAGTGAAAAGTATTTTGTAGTTTTTATTTAGAAAAACTACTTCAACTGGGGCCCAACACCATATATTTCTGCAAGAATTGCTTTAGATGGAATTCTTGATTTGTCTTTGATGATACAGAAAATCATTAATTAGCCCCACCTGCTTAGACCATAGCAATAAAAGGACAGGGGTCGTCATATTTTTAGAAATATATTTTCTGTCTAACATGATGGAGCCCAGAAGTGATAACAAAACCATTTGCTTGAAATTGTCACTTCTCACCAGGAATAGTAGAGCTAAATTTTTAATAACATGCTAATGGAAAATGGTATCTGATTTTTACTCAGACTTCTTGTGAACATTTCCACATAGACACTGCAAAGAATATACATTCAAATGACTGAGACTTTCAGCAGAAGGGGAAAAGAGTTTTTACTGCACCCAAGGGGCTCTGAAGTGCTGCTTTTCTATCTGGGTAACTTGCTTACTAGCCGCAGAACTGACTGGTAACAGTCCCATCTGTGAATACCTCACTAGCAGCAAAGCCCCTGCTCTGTTCCCAGGATATAAGACTTTTGTTTAGAGGGAAATCATTTGTAGTAACTATATTCATCTGGCCATTGACTTCAGCAGGCTAAATCTGCATTGTGTAACTGTTCAGAAAAGAATGCATAAATGTTAAAAATTAAAGAAAAAAACAAAACACTTCCCTTACGCTAAAGCACATTGTTCTGTGGCGCTTTGCATATCTTTTGGGGGTTTTGTGTTCAGTCTTACATACAGACACCAAAATTATAATAGAAAAATGTGAAGACTTTAATTTTAGACTCCACAAGATAAGTTGGCGATCCTTTCTGTTAAAATTGTGATACAAATAACCATTGGTAAACATCAACTACATATCCAAACTCCAGAGCAAAGAATTTGAAAAAGTATTGTTTAATCGCAGGTAAGAGGAATCCTCCTTCCTTTAGGCTTATGGTCTCCAAAGTGAAAATTTAGCAGTATATTTGCTAGTTCCTTGTCCCAGATGACTTATTTCTCTCAAATCCATAATGATTTATTCCCTCTGAAAATAAGATTTTGCCTGTGCATGACAGGGATGCTGGGCAGAACTGTTGAAGGGGGAAAAAGATGCTGAATTAAATTTATGTCCCAGATTTAAACTCTAATCAAATGAGTCACCATTAATCCAACAGTGTGGGGGAGCCTAGGACTGCACACTGGAGAACAGCTTCAAGTTTTCAAGCTGCAGAGAACTTTCATGAAAAAGTCAAATTAGAAAGTCTTTAACTCAAGCCAAGGTAGTCTGAAGACACTTCGTATAGACATGTGAATTTACCAAGAATAATTTTAACTTTCACTTTTTATAATTGTGTGAACATTTTCAACCCTGCGATTATTAAGCTTAATCTTACAATGCTAGACATTTCAACGTTTTTTGACTATTCATTCCATTGTTACTGATCTTGAATTTCTTTTATTTGCCTTCTAAGAAGGTATTGTTTCTCACTATCACAAAGAATCATGAACCCAATTATACTTCTCCTTATTTCAGGGGTAATATTAGAATATAAATGGCAATATGGATTTCATTACTTCTAGCCCACTTGGTCAAAAAAAAGTAAAATTGGATTTTTCAGCATATAGCAATTTATCATAAGTATTTATTTCTTTTTCTTTCTTGGAGTCCAGATTACAAATAGCTATTGCAATTTTTTTTTAATTCCTGAAATAGTTGAAAATTTATTTTTGAAGAGAAAATTGTATTTAAGAAAACCATAAAATAAGAATAATTAATTTTAATATCAAATAACTTTCTCATGCACCAAATGGAGGATAGTAAGTCTGTACAGTAATTTTTGTTTAGGTTTTGAATTATCTAAACTTCATCTTTTTCTCTTGTAATAATACCATTTAACCCTGTTCTCTTATGTTGGTGCATCTCCATCGATGAATGTGTGTTGGTCTTGATATATACTACCTGTTCCTGAGTTATTTTTACATATTTCACCTCACAGGAATAGCATCAGTAATTCTTGCCTACACTGAATACATAAAATACACATATGAAATGTGAAAATAAATAAGTGAAAACATTAATTTTCATTACTCTGCCTTGCATTCTGGCAAACTCACTACGTTAAAAATACATGCCAAATTTTCTCCAGAGTCTTACAGCAAAATTGCCTGTGGGAACAAAGGCTATGGAGTGCCCTTGATCTGGTAACACCCCACACATTGGATGGGTGAATCCTAGCACTCTGTTACAAGTGTTCTAGTTTGGACTCGATTACTGATGTATAGGAATTGCACAACTGGGAATCTGAGGTTAATATTTCTCTGCTGCCCAAAATATTGACAGATCAGTTCTACTCCCTGTGCCATGAAAAGTGCCCAAAACACCCTTTTCCTTCTAGGAATATAGAGAAAACTTTGATTTCTGTTCTTATGATTCTCTAGGACAGCTGAACTCTGGTGCATTTCATAGGATCATTCAGTTAACTTTCTTCCTATAGCTTAAAAGGTGATAAATAAAAATAAATGAGTTCACTTTGGGACATGAGGAAGCTCTACATCTGCCCACCCCTTTTCTTTATAGTATTCTGGGAATGTGCAGCAAAGCATTCAAAACTGCTCCCTGGCATAGAGTGTTACACAGTCCTTAATACCGTGAGGTCTTAATTGGCCTCTTCCATGTCTTCCTACATTGCCTCCTTCCCAATCCCTGCATCCTCCAATAGAAATAAAGTACAGACTGCACACTTTTACCTTTTCAGCCCCTACAGTTTTCTTCTTCGTGCATTGTATAGTTTTTCCAGGGGAAATAAGTACAATTTCCTCTTCTTGATTATCACTGTTAATTAGAAGCAGTGCCACAAATCATAGCTACTTGATTTTGGAATGCTTTATAGTATTTTAACACTGGTTTTGCCTTCATTTTTATTTTTTTTGTACTATAATACTCTTTTCTTGAAAACACCAATTGATGCAAGTAGTGTATGAGTGTGTAGTGTGGTAGTGAGAAAATGGGAGTGGGGGGAGAATTGCCACATATATTCCGAAAGGTAAACTAGTCTTTTTTTTTTTTAACTCCCTGTCCTAGTGGTATAAGTTTCTTGTTGACAATGAGGAGCAGGAGTCTGCATTTGCTTAAAACAATGGTGCCCAATCATACGCGTGCGTTAGAGGCACCCTGGGTCTGTGAAGTATAACTTGAGAAATACTGGAAAAGTCAAAGAAAAAATGGTGAACCACCATTGGTACCCTTCTGTTTTGCATACCCTAAACACTTGTGTGTGGGGGGGGGGGTGTGTGCGTGTGCACACATGTGTATATTGGACTGGTATGCGGTTTGCTCACAAAACACTCCCACTATGATTTACATTATGTTATACCATAACTGGTAACTATTAAACATAATTCTTTCCTCTGATTGCTTTTTATTTCATTGGTAAAGTAGCTGATAAAAGTGATTTGGGATGAAAAGAGTAATACAAGACCTAAGCAGATGGAATCTCCCGTGCCCAGCTTTAACATACCCATGTTAGCTTTTCCACCTCAGACCTTCTTAGGAAGGCACTGCATCTAAAGGTAAGAGCATAAATGATCTTTTATTCCTTGGTTACCTTAATGCCAGGAATCATACAATAATTATAGTTTTTCTATGTAGATATTTGTTTATAAGAAATTGAATGAACATTATTAATTTATTTCACCAAAAGCATCAACTTTATCCTTGAACTCTAAGTCAGATTGAAAGAGATGACCTACAGATGAAAAACACCTTAGACCCTTTAATTATTTCTCTAAACTGTATTCTAAAGAGAAATTCTCAGTTGAATAAGTCTCCTAAGGAGAATTTCTTGTTAAGTTTCCTGTTAATGTAATTGGTCTTCCTGAAAGAAGAAAATAATTTCTGTAAGTAGTTTAATGTGACTGGTCTTGCTAACTACATCCTTAAAAATGAAATGCAGTACTATCCATAGATATTGCAAATTTTGAAGTGGGGCTAAGTGTTTTCATGTATAGAATTACAGTTTGTCTCTTCCCCCTTTGTGAATTTAGTCTCCTCGGGATAAATTGCACTTGTTTTGATTATCCTAGTCATTGAAATATTATGTTCCTAGAAATATTTAGCACTTCATTTTTTAAATAAAATGTGCAATTAACATGAGAAAAGTATTATTAACATTCCTAGAAAAAAATGATATCGAGGATTTATTCCTAGTTAATATTAAAACTTTATCCCACATTGTCTTTTGCATCATATGACCTCAGGACATTGCCAAGGAAGTGAAATTTGGATTCCTCATAATGTTCTCAGAACACAATACAATATGTTGTCAGCTAAATTTCCATCATGTCCTGGTAAAATTGCTCAGTAACGTTTAATTAACCAGCTACTTATTAGGAAACAATTCAAGTAATCTGTCCAATTTACATAATTTGAAAACAAATCAACTTTACATTTAGCAATACCTTAGAAATTTTCTTAATAAAAACTGATTAAAATGTGTATATTGCTTTCTGTCAAATCATATTTCAAGACGTTTTACTTTCCATGCATTGGGACAACTAAAATCTTCACAGAAACTGTATATTAGAATGATATATAAAGGACATGCTGTTGTTGTCAACATGGAAAATGGAAAAGACTTTATTCATAGAATTCTTTATTTATGATAACTATCAGATTATTGAGGTATTTAATTTATCTAATTATGATTTTAAGAACTTAATATGGTTTTTTTTTACCACGTGTATTAAATTGTTACCTATAACGTCATCCTGGGAAAATAGAATTATTTGTAAGATTTTTACAAATGCATAATTAATGTATAAATACAATTGGAATCTGGGATGATTCTCAGTAATCTACTATCCTTAATTCAATCGTGGTCATCAGCTACCTGACCCATTCTGTAAATTTAGCGTACACGCATTTGCATGTGCGTGCATGCACACGTGTCTGTGATTACATTTATTCTCAAATGGACTTCTCACTTAATGTTTTTGTACAAATACTTGAGCTATTCATGTAATGGGAAAAGTTGCCATAAAAATGTACATAAATGGCCCTTGATTTGGTACCTGTTTTCACATTTAATTTTAAAAATACAACTTTTCATTTATAGTTTCTACCCTTTCATTTCTAGACTCTGCTTTATTACCCATAGAAAAAGTAAAGAAAATTGTTTTGTATGAAGCTAGCCTTAAGTGTTTCTGAATTATAAATCAAAATATAGCTAATGTGGATCTGTGTATATGACTGAAGCAGACATTATGCCTCATGTAAAAACCAGGAGTCTATACTATCAAAGAATTTATATGCCTTAAGAAACGGCTATGTGTAGCGGGTTCTATGTGGTCAGATAACTAAACCAAATACCAAAAATAACTAATATTGTTAGCAAATATCCATTAATGGATAATAGTTTTATATTTTGTTCCAAATAGTATTACACATGATGTGGAAATCTGAAGCAATTATGCAGATAATTCATGCAAAACTATGCTTCTCCTCAAGTGCATTTATCTTTCTGATGAATTGTACAGATGGTTGTCTCAGTTCACCGTTGCCCAAATAAAGATTCTGAAGTAGGTTCTGTATACTCCTCTGTAGATAAATTAAAACTTAGGAGGAGGAAGATCTATAATTGAAATTAAAAATTCATCCTAGATTTAAATTAAATATAGAAATCTGTTTTCAATAAATTCTTTAATACTGGTTACACAGTATTTAAGAGTATTTAAATACCAAGTGTTTTGAGTATTATGGTTTTGATCCAAATGAGGTTTTCTAGTTCAGCGAGGCAGCACATTTGAACATAGTGATTAGAAAGAAAAATGTTATAAATTCTAATGGCCAGACACTTTACTGAGCCAAGGGTTACCTAAAGTAACTTGTCAGGCAATTTTAGCAAGGTGTCTGGATTTCTGGGAGATGGAGGGTAGGTAGCAAGGCATCTGAATAGTACCTGAATTTAAGACAGGTAAAAGTCCTGTAACTAAGAACTTTTCTGCTATTTTTAATTGTGCAAAAATGGTTTTTAGTGATAGCTGCATTATGTAGATTCGGGGCAAGATTGGCACAGAGAGATAAAAGCCAGCAGAATTAGTTCAGTTCCCCCTCAGCAACTCTTGGTGAATGAAACAACAGTGTAAGAGTCCAAAATGAAGGAAAAGAGGTTAGAATGTCTGCATATCCAGCCCCAAATAATATGAGTAATCAAATATTTGTTCTCATAGCTCAATATGTTCTTTATGTATTTTAATAAAACTTTATTTACAAAGGTAGGCATGTGATTCACAATGAAGTGAATTGTCAACTATAGGTTGCTGACTTCTATATAAATAACACTATTATCACAACCAAAGTTAACAAAAATTCCCTAATATTATCTAACCAGTTGAAATTTTTACAGTAGTCCCCAAATGTCTGTGTTGCAGCTGTCAGGTTTTTCCCTATTTTTACTGAGAAATAATTACAATACATCACTAAGTTTATGGCATATATAGCATGACAGTTTGAGTTACATATATTGTGAAATGATTACCAGAGTAGGTTCAGCTAACATATAGATATAATAAAAAGAAAACAAAGGGAAAAAATGTTTTCCTTGTGATGAGAACACTTAGGATCTACTCTGTTCATAACTTTTCTATTTATTATACAGCAGTGTTAGACACAGTCACCATGTTACACACCGCATCTCCAGTACTTACTGATCTTATAACTGGAAGTTTGTACCTTTTGACCACCTTCCCCCAATTCCCCCTCCCCCCAACTCTCAATATATTCTTAAAAGTAAAGAAACCCTATACGTCAAAAGAGGCATAAAGATTTATTTATTTACTTATTTTAATCTTGTGTCACTGTACTTTAAAACTCGTTTATTTCAATCCTTGCCGGTTCTGCCCAGAGCCATGAAGATTTATAAGGAAATTCCAGAAGTTTTACTTCCTACGCAGATTGTCTGATAAGAAACATGGCATCCCTTTTTGGAAAGATCTAGAACCAACAGACATGCTACATATAAATGTTTAGCTGTCTCATTTAGTTTGCAAAGCTTCCCTCACAGTGCGTATTGGCTCTGCTTCACTACGCGGCCCTTCTCAATGTACGTTGATCTCAGATGAGAGAGGGAACTCTTAACGTCTAGTCATGTCACATGAAAAAAATTTGCATTTAAATGTGCTTACAATATAATCTCATTTATCACATATATAAATTAGGATAGGTTGCATAAAAGAATTCAACATTGCTTATTTACGTAAATATTGTTTCAGAGAAAGAAATGACTTAAGAATTTTAAGTATCATATGTATTCTCTATATAGTCTTTTGTGGTGCTCACTGTTTTGTCATCAAGTTGGTTATTATTCACTTGTGACTAAAGGGATATTACGCATACTTAATGGTCTCAAAATTGGTTCAACAGAACATATTGTTAATCATTGAGAGTGATTTTAATTTTGAAATTAAAACTCAGCATGCTATTATGACAAGCAGTTACTAGTCAAAGATTTTATACATTTACTTCATCTTTATTTGAGAAGTATTTACCTAAGCATACTTTTTGATTCAATGAAAAACCCCCAGAGAGCTAAATTGATACCTGTTGAAAAAAGAGAATCCAGTTAACACTTTAAAAAATATAAGGCATATATGAAAGTGTTAAATGAAAATTGGAGCATTAGCAATTGCAAGAGATCTGTCTCACCATAAAAGTTCTCATACTAATATCCAGATTCAAACCTGAAATGCTCAGTATAACAGTTACTAATAAGAAATTTGTTGGACCAAATAAATAACCAAATCAAAACCAACATAGAAGCCAAATCTAATTTACACCAAAGACAGATTTGTACATCCACTGCTGGTATTTCTAAGGTAATTACTCCACAAAATCAGGCCATAACCAAATTCTCAGTATTGACTCATCAGAGTTTAAAATTCAATCCATTTAGCAAAAATACCATGTGAAATAGAGCCAGCACAATAATCTCGGGCTCTTCTCAAAAATAGTAATCTTGCTGAAAGATTTCTGGGTGCAAAATTACATGGTCCAGTAAAGCTCACTTTAGAATATAAAGCATGCAAAGCCCAAGTGTCTACAGAACTTGTATGCCATGAGTATCTCTAAAATGAGCTTCTTAAATCATCTCAGAGGGGAAATGGTTCAGGGTGAAGAGAGGTCTGGCAAGCTGTCTGATTGCCTCACTTCCCAGATGATTTAAAACCTTGTTTGGAAAGGTATTTGCTACCATATTTTCAAATGCTAGAAAGATTTGCATAATGTTTCTGTGTAGGAGAGAGTTACTGAACTGTGTATTTGCAAAAATGAATAACTAATAGCGACAGTTTTTCCTTCAAGTAACCAGAAATATTGTGTAGTTTTGCTCTGGCAACAGGCACTTCAGAAAACATGAAATACAGATTGGAAAGGTATATGTTCTAGAAAACATAAATGTTCATTTGAAATCTGTTTAAAATATCTTTCTGGTTTACTTGGCAGGACTACTTCTCATCAAGTTTACCCTGGGCCTCAAAAAGGAGGTTCTGTTCATCCTACTTACGCATTAGAGTGGCACTGGAAATGTATGAGTTTATCCAACTGAAGAGGAGTTTTGTAGCAGACAATGATTAAGTCAGATAGTCTTCCCTGTCGTTTCACAGATAGATGTTCTTACTCATGTGAAAATAATTGAAAGGAAACTTCATTTAAGAAGGGGGAGCGGGGACACCAACAGGGGGAGCTCTCGTGTTTTACTGCTAGTGGTCGATTGTAGACCCTTCCTAGGTCTAGAATACCTTGCATTCCTGACAGAAAGAAGCCTACACTTCACTACGCCAGCTGAAGGCAGGAAGGTTTTCTTCTTGCTTAGCAACAACCCAGCCAATGAAAGACTGTCACAATGCAGCCAGTGAAAAGCCACTACCCTTCAAACTCCCAGTCTATTCCAATGGATTTTTTGTTTATAAAGGTCCCTCCCAACCACCCTCTTTCCTCTAGAAAAAAGAGCTTTCCTCTCCTCTGTTCTCCAGTCTTGCCTTTGGTTTTGCCATGACTTGTAGGTCCCAAACTGCAATTCTCTCCTATTCCCAAATAAACCATTTTTACTGGTAAAATAACTGATAGCTTTATTTTTATGGTTAACACTCCTAATGAGTAGAAAATTGGCATTTACTAAGACGAATGATTAATCATAAACTGCCACATAAACTTCAGTTCAGAAGTTAAAGGCATAGTGTCAATTCCTAACCTATTATGCAGCATTTCTTCCAGCTGTAGATGAAAATGTATACTCTAGGCTTTATATTATAGAACCCGTTGTGGTGATCTTGATTCCACTTGCCAAAAATAAGCTACATGGTTTCAACTGTTTTTAGATGTAAATTTCAATAATTTACACACTCAAATCTATTTCTGGCATAAAAACCTATACACAAAAAATATACAGAATTCAGAAACTAGGAACTTGACCAAAAGAGATTTTTAAAAAAACACCTAAGTAATTTTGGCTTTGGAGAGAGTATATTTGTGCAGTGACTTATTAACATATTTCAACTTTCAAACTCTTCAGAGTAAATGCTTCCTTACTTTATAAGTTGAATTTGTATTTTACCATTTGTTTAAAAGATGAAAATGAACTTAAATATTCAAAATGTGCTTAGAGTTCAAGACATTCCTTTCATAGCTACTTGGCTACTAATTTTTATTTTCAGTGATTATGTTAAAAGACTATATAGAGGGGTGCCTGGTAGTTCAGTTGGTTGAGCCATCTGACTCTTGGTTTTGGCTCGGTCATGATCCCAGATTTGTGGGATCAAGCCCCACATTGGGCTCTGTGCTGAGCGTGGAGCCTACTTAAGATTCTCATTCTCCCTCTCTCTCTGTCTCTCTCTCTGTCTCTCCATCACCCCCCCAACTGTCTTCTTCCCCTTCTGCCCCTCTCCCCAGCTCATGCTCTCTCTCTCTCTCAAAAAGAAAACAAAAAGAGTATATAGAAAAAATTTTCAAACTCAAATATAAGACAAATCAGAGATGTGAAAACCTGTTTTCTGAGAATCTTTATATGTAGAACTGTTTGAAATGGAAAATATAGTCTGCACAATTCTGGAATGCAAACAAAGAATTATAAGTTTAGTTTCTCATTAGGAGTTCTTTATTCTCCTCAGATATTTAGCCAGTACCCTGAGATGTAAAGGTGACTGTGTGAAGTTTCCTTTGACCTTGATATTGCAGAAGAAATGAGGCCAGAGGAGGAGTCTTAAGTGCAAAGGACCAAGGCATTTATTTGCAGGGTTGGCTCCTCCATCCATCTTCCTTTGAAAGAATTCTATTCGCTTACCTGGCCTGAGCACAACACTCCTTTTCCTGTGGCTAAAAGTTGGACAGCCTCTGCCTGCATCACAGGACTCATTTCTCAAGCCAAGTCTAAGGCAAAGGGTGTCGTTAGGTTGGGAGTGGGAATAGAAACATCTAAAACAGGACTAAAAAAGACATCTATTTTCCTTTCACAGTAGTAGAGTGCATAGAAAATACTCCTGCAGGTCAATGAAGAAATATAAGTTATCCAATCATGCATTATCTTGCAACTGAAATCTAACTTGCTCAGGAAGAAATTCACATAAATTTCATGAGTAGAACTGCATTAAATCCTCTCTATGTATCTACTTCTCTCTCTCTAGTTATCACTAGTACCTACAGTTAGTCCTTGTAGTTAAGGTATTATTTAGAATTATTGAAAAGTTAATGCACCTTCATAAGTAACTATTACTTTAAATGGATTAATGTGGCTCTTGAAAACACCTACTTTATTCCTCAAGGAATAAAAAAAAACTGGGGAAAAACTGGAAAAAGAGTGGGGAAAAAAAAGTCCAGTCTTTTTTGAAATATTATAAGACAAAAAAAGACTCCAGGAAAACATAGTTAACTAAAAGCCAAGTCGATCAGATCTTAAACTACCATAATAAGTGGTAATGGCCTCTCACACAATTACTGCATTTTTTTCCTGTGGTGAATGATTACATTTTTATAAAAGAATTCATTTCTCCATTAAGCAATTTTTCAAGATGTTTTGCTTTGGCATAAACCAAACTCCCCATCTCTACCACAAGACCCACTGTTTACATCCAAGCCAGTTGACAATAATCTTTCTCAATCTCTTACTACTTGTGTCTCTCCCCATTGGTCCCTGGAGTCCTATTATAGAAACAATGTTAGTAAACACTTATCAGGTTGTTCCTTCAGTCAATACAACACAAGTTAGCAGCTACTTAGCCTCGCTTAGCATCACTGCCTCGCTGGCACCAATGCCCCTCTGTTAGTTCTCACAGAAACCTACACAACCTGTTGTAAATCTTACCTTTGACTTCTAATTCCTTATTAAGACATTTTGAGGAATTTATAGTTTATGTTGTATAAGCTTGGTTTTATTTCTTGGGGTTTTGTTTTGTTTTTACTTTTATTTGCCCACCTGGATTTGAGCAGTTTTTAGGGAAAGAAACAAGGGAAGTGTTCTGTGATTGGTAGAAAATGAGAGCTCAACAATGAGCTGGTTACATTTTGTTTTTCTTAAACAGGATTCCTGGTTTCTACAATAAATGTTAGGTATGTAATATTAGGGAGGCATATGATTTTCTGAAGGTCCTGAGTTCTCTCTGCCTTTTAATAGCATAGTACAACATTGAAACAAATGCCTATTAATATTTTATATCTTGTCTGTAATGGAATATTATGAAAGTGTGGTAACACTTATCAATGTTTTGAAACAATAGGAGAGACCAGAGGAGAGAGAGAGAGCATGCCCACTCATCTGTAATTATTGGTCTTTTACACGAATGAAGTATGACCTGATTGCTTTATAAAAAGCCACACTCACCTCTTCAATCAACAGCTCCTAATTATGATTTACAGTAAATGTATCTAGGCTTCTAAGACTCACAAAAATCTGTACATATAAATAATCTAAATCTTTTTGAGATGGATGCTCATTTCACCTATGAACATTTTTTCTGTAAATCTATTTCATCAAATCATGCTATTACAGTATTTTCATGCAAACACATTCATTCAGTTACTTCAACACCTGACATAAGGGGAAGGGGCAGCTGTTGGCAGTGAAGCAATCATACCTAGTTACAACTGATTAATTGTTTGGCTTTCAAAAATTAAAATAGTATGTTCTTAAGGAAAATAATTAAGTCATATTCCTGAAACCTGATTACTTAATGGTTGTTTACAATAACTAACTCCTATGTCCATGAGATAAGACTTCCTCCTTTACAGATAGGCAAGTAAAATTAACTAGGGAATATGCTGATTAAAATGGGATGAACTTATTGCATCCCAAATGACTCACATGTACACTCAAAGGCTAAGGTTAAAGGGTGAGGGGTAGGCAAGGTAGAGAGTGCACGCAGACAGCACCTCTGGCTGGTATTGCAGACACAGCTGCTGGGCAGCAAATGAGTATGCACACACTCACTGCCAAAGTTAAGTTTCCTCTCCCTGAACATAAAAGGTATGTGAGAGCACAGAGGTCTCGAGACATAGCACCATTTGTATATTCCCAGTGGGTGACTGACATCAAAAAGCGGTAAAGTTCTTAAAACTTTTAAAGCTTACATGTTTTTTTTTTCTTTTTGTTTTGCTTGTTTTAAACCATTTTACTGAGGTATGCTTGACAGGTAAAAAGCTGTACATATCTAATATATACAACTAAGTGAATTTGGAGATAAGTATACGCTCCTCCCACCCCTTGATTATTATTATTTGTGTGTGTGTGTGTGTGTGTGTGTGTGTGTGTGTGTGTGTGTGTGGTGGTAACAACAGTTAACAGAAGATATACCGTCTTAGAAATGTTTAAGTCTATAATACAGTATTGTTAGCTATAGGCACTATACTGTGTATCAGATCTCCAGAACTTACCTTGTACAATTACAACTTTCTACCCTTTGTACATCACCTCCCCATTTTCCCCTTACCCCAACTCCTGGTAATCACCATTCTATCCTCTGTTTCTATCAGTTTCACTATTTTAGTTTCCACCATAAGTAAGATCATGCAGTATTCGTTGTTGTTTATTTCACTTAGCATAAAATTCTCCAGATCAATCCGTGTTGTTGCAAATAGCAGTATTTCCTTCTTTGGTTAAGGCTGAATAATTTTCCATTGTGTATATAGATAACATTTTTTAAATCTAGCCATTTAGGTAGTTTTCATATCTTGGCTATTGTGCATAATGCTGCAATGAACATGGGAACAAATGGATGTCTCTGGAATCCTGGTGTCAATTTCTTCAGATAAACAGAAACAGGATAACTGGATCATATGGTAGCTTTATTTTCAATTTTCTGAAAAACCTAAATAATGTTTTCCACAGTGGCTGCACCAATTTACGTTCTCACCAACAGTATACAAAGTGTCCCTTTTCTCCACCTCCTTGTTAACACTTTTTAGCTTTTGTTGTTGTTTTTTTAATAAGCTACATCCTAACAGGTGTGAGGTGATATTTCACTGTAGTTTTGATATGCATTTCCCTGATAATGAGTGATGTTGAGCATCTCTTGGCCATTTGTATGTCTTCTTCAAGTCTGCCCATTTTTTTTTTTTTTTTTTTTTTTTTTATAAATTTTTTTTTCAACGTTTATTTATTTTTGAGACAGAGAGAGACAATGCATGAACGGGGGAGGGGCAGAGAGAGAGGGAGACACAGAACCGGAAACAGGCTCCAGGCTCTGAGCCATCAGCCCAGAGCCTGACGCGGGGCTAGAACTCACAGACCGCGAGATCGTGACCTGGCTGAAGTCGGACGCTTAACCGACTGCGCCACCCAGGCGCCCCAAGTCTGCCCATTTTTTAATCAGGTTATCAGATTATTTTGCTATTGAATTATAGGAGTCCTTTTATATTTTGAATATTAAATCCTTATCAGATACAGTAAAACCTTGGTTTGCAAGCATAATTCATTCCAGAAGCATGTTTATAATCCAAAGCACTTGTATATCAAAGCGAATTTCAAGAACCATTGGCTCAGTTGTGACAATGTGATGTTCAGCCTCATGTACTACTCATATTGCAAGACATCACTCGTTTATCAAGTTAAAATTTGTTAGGAATGTTTGCTCATCTTGTGGAACACTCACAGAACAAGTTAGTTGCAATCCCAGGTTTTACTGTATATGGCTTAAAAATATTTTCTCCCATTCTGTAGGTTACTTTGCCATGTTGCTGATTGTTTCCTTCGCTGTGCAGAGGTTTTTTAGTTTGATATAATCCCTCTTAATTATTTTGCTTTTGCTGCCTGTTCTTTTGGTGTCCTAACCAAAAAACACTGCCAAGACCACCGCCAAAGAGCTTTTACTCTGTTTCCTTCTAGGAGTGTTATGATTTCAGGTTTTATGTTCAGGTGAAACAAAACATAAAAATTTGACTCCCCCCAAACAGGAAGATGGAATATGTGTAACCTCTAGGAAAAAAAAAACCAAAAAACCTTCAGATACTGACTTTCTATATTACTTTTGCTTATTAAGAATATCTTGATTACCTAAAATTTAAAAAAAAAGGAAAGATCTCCTATTCTAGCACTGTAGGTAGTGTCACAGAGAGACAAACCACAGTCTCAGCAGAGAGAAAGTGTGGGTTATACTCTGAACAGGTTATTTATGTTCCCTCCAAGCCTCAGTTTGCTCAGCTCTAAAATAAGAACACTGGTTTGAAAAATCTCTAAGCACCATCTCAAGGAATTAAAAGTGATAAAATACTTCTTAGTGCTATTACATTTTGATACTATAATAATGCTGTATCTAACATAATTAATGTGAAGATAAGATCTTATAAATAGCTAGAAAATTGTATTGATGTAGAAGAATAATCAGAAAAAAAGTTTTAATCTTTTTTTTTAATCTGCTAATAAGAGCAAGTTTGGGGGTCTGGTTTATTGAAAATTTACCACTTAATTTTAAATTTAAATTTACCACCTTAATTTTTTAAGGTCATTTTCCTGTATATAACAGTCAATTCTCATTGAAAATGCCAAGAAAATAGTCTAATAATACCAGTTTTTTCAGATAACTAGGTTTCTAAATAAAGAATCACTTAAGAAGTGATGAGCCGGAAGTGACATGATTAAATATGTCCTCTGCCCATTGCATTAAACCTAGTCACATATTTAACAAGAATGAAAAAAAAAAAATGCCTATGTCTGGACAAGGATTGTCCCCTTGACTACATTCTGAACTTTTATTGTGTCTAAGCTCTAAAACGTTAACCTGGTGAAGTTGCTAATAATATTTCAAGAACTGAGGTATTAAAGCATAAAAATACATTTCTGTGATGTCATCTTGTTCTTGTGGAGATTGCCTATTCTTTTTCATTCATGTGAAGAGAACTTTAAATGTCTACTTCAGGGAAGAAAACTCCCTGAAGAATATACTGATGTAGTAATGAGATTTTAATACCTGAAATGTTTAGAATATGAAGAAGACATACTGATGAGAAGAAGATGTCACAGGAGAGTAATTTTAATGAAAAAGTCTTTTAAAAAACCCAGTGTCTAAAAGGCATGCAAGTGGTTAACATCAGACTTGACAGAACTTGATTTTGTACATAGGGAAAGAGGAAGAAGGAGGCAACTACCAGATCATGTAATCGTTGACAGTCATTTTATAAAATCTTTGATCTTTTGTGTATGATTTGTTACGGACATTTTTCCTTACTTCATTGTGCAATTTGTTCTGAATTAGACTACAGTTAATTTGGTGCACTCTATATCTGCACAGATTCGTTAAAGGTAGATACAAACGGGGTTTTTTTGTACTTGAATTCACAGTTTGTGTATAGTTTTGGATTTTACTTTGACTATGTTTTGGGAATTACACAAGAATTAATGTACATAATTTAAACTGTTTTAAAGCAAAAATTTTTAATTGGGTTTTATTGATGAAGACTTCTTTAAAAGGCTAAAGTTATATTTTGTATGTTTAACCATCCTCTATTATACATTCACCTGTTTCAGTGATACTTGTGTCTTGCAATTTTGGATATGTTTTAGAATAAAGGTTCATTTTACAGAAAAAAATTGATAAATTATGCTGAATTTCTGAAGTTATAATAACTTAAAAAACCCAAACTCTTAGGGATGAAATAAGTTTCAAATTAATTATTAAAATAAGAATACAATCATGGAAATATTATAAAGAATAATAAATAAAATAGTACAAAATATCCAGAAAACTATTGTCATAATCTCAAGCACTAAGTTGACTCTGAAGTCAGTTCAATTGCTGGCTCTACCATTTCCCATTATGTAACAAGGTATTAACTTGTGCTTATTTTCGATATATAAAATAGTAATTATTAACAGTACCTACAAAACTCCATGCAGGGCCTCATGACAATTATATGGAATCATGCATATAAATCACTTTGTATACTGTCTGGCACACACAACTATAAATATTGCTAAGATTACTAACAAAGTCTACTGATTCTTTATAATTAGAACATTGAAAATTCTTAGGTTGATTTAATTATATGAATTAATATTTATTGTTTATCAAAAAAACAATTATACATGCATATTTCTCTTAAAATCAACTGGTAAATTTCCTTTTAATTTGAAAAACAATAAGATTTTGCTTTATTTCAGCCTATAAAATAAACTGGCTAAGAACTTACAACTTCAAGTATCTTTAATTAAAAATCTCATGACATGTGTATAGGACTAAAGAATCACATTCTAAGTAGGTTTAGCTTTTTAAAAATTTACCTAGCTAAGTTGTTATAGACAATCAGTTATAGACAGAAGTCTCAAAGACATAATTTGCTATTAATTTGCTGCTTGAGAAACAGAAGCAGAAAAGTAAGCTAATATAAAAAAATCTATTAGAGCTATGTATTTTGTAGGGTATGTTCTGGATTGGTCTCATCACAACATAATCTACATCTATATTCTATGCATTAATCAAGGTGGCACAACATCCATAAGAATAAAAGATTTTATATTTGCGATACTATAGACTATACCAAGAAAGTGGGCCAAAGTACTTAAGTTCAGCAAGTACTGAAGTTTAAAAAGTGGTTTTTCTTAACCCTCTAATATCAAGAAATCCAGTTACCTTATCTGCCCAATGTTTGCATTATTGCTTCCTGTTCTTATTCTGGGTCTCAGCCCAAAGGTCACCTCCCCCAGAGAGCTCCTCCCTGACCACACAGCCAAAGTTGTCTGTTCCCACCCCCCATTTCATGCTTTATTTTCTTTTTAGCATTCATTTTGATGTTAAATTATCTTACTTATTAGTTAATCTGTGTGTTTGTCTTTGGTCTTTTCTCATTAGCATGTGAGCTCTCTGAAAGCAGGAACTCTGACTGCCTTGCTCATTGCTGTGCCAAGAAAAGCTTCTGGCACATAGTAAGGGTTCAATAAATGAAAACAGTGGCTGATTATCAATCACTAAACAGTAGGTTTGCATCCTCATCATTGTTCTCTACTGGGGCTTGGGGGTTGGAGGTGGATAAAACCCCACATAGATTCCCACCATTGTTTCCCAGATACCTGTCCCTATATCATAGAACAATGAAGTGACAATGCCCTTACAGCAAAAGGGGCCTCTGCCTTAATCCTGCACTTAAAAAAAAAAAAGGTGTTAGTGTTTATTTTTGAGAGAGAGACAGAGAGAGAGCAGCGGAGGGGCAGAGAGAGAGACGGGGACAGAGGATCTGAGCAGGCCCTGTGCTGAGAATGGAGAGCCCAGTGTGGGGCTCGAACCCACGCACCGTGAGATCATGACCTGAGCCAAGTAGGATGCTTAACCAACTGAACCACTGCACTTTAAAGGGCCCCACATATCACAAGTTCACTCACCTAAATTAGTATTAAAGTATATGAGATACTCTGCCTCGGAATCTGGCCTTCGGCAGTGACATGGCATTATCCTTAAGCCTAAATATCCACTCTGATGGTAATACTCTTCAGGCCCTAGGAAAATGCCTCTCCACCTTGTTTGCCTTATGTTCTCAATCAAGAGGGGGCTGTGTTTGAATTTAATAAAGGTTTGTTTTTTTTCAGTGTCAGCAATAAACACTGCTTTAGAGAGTATGAGAATCCGAGTGAGAGAAATTCTCAGGTGAGTGAAAAGAGAAATTAACTCACTTGCCAAAACTTTACTGTGGGATGGTTATGTATACAATAGACTCTATTGCATACCAAGATATTTCTCAAGAATGCTATCTCTGCCCTCCATCCTCATGTTCTAATTCCTGACTCAGGGGATCCTTGGGAATTAAGGCAGTACTTATAACAGTGGCACATAGTAGCCGTGTAACTTTCTGCAACATGGAACAGTTATTCATCCAAACATCACCAGCTCATCAACAGAACAGACATGTATATCATTAATTAAATTCAGTTGTGTTTTGCATTTTGCCAACTTTCTATTTTGTCATCATGAATGTATATTTTTAAAATGAGATGACAGCACAAATTTTATTTAACAATTCGCTCACTTGATGTATAGTCTTAAATATTTAGACATATGGTATATGGGGCTCCACTTGGACTTTTGCTCTAAGACCCACAATTTTTAGAGACAGGACTACAAATAAAGAGAGTATGCTCTGCCCTGGATCCCTGTTCTGGTTACTATTACTGCCTAACAAATTACCCCCAAACTCAGCAGCTTACAACAACCATTTTATTATGAAAATAATTGTGTGTATCAGCAATATAGGAACTCTTTGGGTAGTTTTTGCTTGGTGTCTCTGATGCATTTGTAAGAAAATATCAACTGAGCAGTGTCATTCTCAAGGCTTGACAAGGTTGGTTATCCAAGAAGGCTCACTCAGTTGACTGGCAGTTAAAGCTGGCCATCAGCCTGGAGCTAAGCTGGGACTATTGACCAGAGGCCATTACATACCTCTTCAACATGGCGTTTGAAAGGAACTTGGATTTTACAGGCTGGCTGCCTCCAGAAAGAGTCCCAAGAGAACCAGGCAGAAATGCATGGTCTTTTATGACCAAGCCTAGGAAGTCACATAATATCACGTAGTCACAAAGTATGTACCCTATTGTGGGAAGCTGTCACAGTCCTGACAGATTTAAGGAGAATGGACAAAGACCCCATCTTTCAATGTGAGAAGTATCAAGTCCCCATTCTTCTTAGGTTACTTTCTTAGTCTCCCATAGGGGCAGGAACTGATCTGGATCTGTTTGACACTGCTTTCCATACCCAGTAGCACCCATGTACAGCTGGTGAGGTAAAGCCCAGTGGAAACTGACCATTTGCCTGATTTGAGAACACACGGATGACTGTGTAGGTTCCTGCATCTCTAGCACGATTAGCTACATGGTTGAAAAATTGATTTCAAAATTGATGTAAGAAAAAACGATTTCCAATATAATGTTTCCTTTGTTTTATTAGGATACTACACAGGGTACAATCCAACATCATTATACAAGTATATCACCTATCTGAGACAATTGACCTAAAATGAAAGTATGATATTATAAGCTAGATTGATCACTCACCTAATATGAGCTAACAATGAACAGCCTGATGTCACTCAGAGATTGAAAAATAGAAGTGAATATTTTCATAGGAAATAAAAGAACAGCAATTATAAAAGCATTGTGGTGGTGTATCAGCTAGAAATCTTTTGGTGACACATGACAGATAGCCAAAGGCAAATGGTCTTAAAGGACTAAGAGGGGGAGAGAGAGTAGAAGGGAACATAGGAAAGATTTATTTGTTCATGTAACTGGAAATCTCCAAAGTGATTTCAGGTGAGACTTGACCTAGCAGTTCAACAAAATTATCAAGAACTTGCCTTTCCCTATAGTCTTCCACATGCTTGAATACCCCTGTATGGCTCATTGGTAATTTTAAAAATTTGTCTTGCTTCCACTCTCCATTCCCATTCAGAGCTCAATCTCCTTTTAGGAAATAATTGTTTAATCTTAGTGAAAAGGCAATTCTAGTTACTTGTCTCATCTCTACTGAAACTGAGAGAAACTGATTTCACCCCTTCCTATACTTTTTTCTTCCTAAGCCCTAGGGTCATGAATAGGCATATGACCTAAACTTGGCCGGGCAAATGTTCTCTCGGGTCTTTAGTTCTTGACCAAGGAAGGAAAACGGGCAAGACCATACCAGTATCTTGTGGTATAATAAGCAACTTTGCTATGCTTCCCAGTCCTGAAGCACAGCCTTTGTTTCTGCCTGCTGTTAAGCCTGGTTTTCCAAATCTAGTCAATTCTGAGAGCAGCAAAAGCATCTTCCTTGCTTAGGATGCTTAGGCCCTGCTGCTTGATTTCCAAAGCAATGAAGGCTTCTTGGACATGGCCATCCAGAGGAGAGCTTCCCATCTCTGTGTCCCCATGGAGCTGTATATCCTATCCTTTGATATGCCCTCACCACATTACACTACTGACTTATCCACCTGTGTTCCCTACCAGACTGACAGCTCCCTGAGAACAGGGGCCTTGGCTTATGCTTATCCCAGTGTGTGGTCAGTATGAGGTATATAAAATAATGTATTTAATTAATCTATTTGGAGAGAAAAGACATGTCAGTATTAAATGATTCTAAAATTTAAGGCAGTATATTGTTAAGCAGAAAGCGTAAGGGCTCTACAAAGTGTGGAACTGCCAGAAAGAACATTTTTAGGCTGCTTTGTGAGAAGTCATTGCACACTCTTTGTTTCCCACTAAAAGGAACCAGTCTTCCTTAAAGAAATGCCTAGTTTCAGGGCTGGGGAAGCAAAAAATACAAGATGAGCCTGCAACATCTGTTTGTACTGGGAAATGAAGAATAACAAAAGGAGAAAAGAGGTATTTCAACAACAACAACAACAACACAGAAGCCAGCTTGGGGGGGTTCCCTCTGACCCAACCGAGGACAATTTGAGCTTCAAAATGAATAATGGTAATAAGAGAGTATAGCCCATTGAATAAAATAGGAAACAATGAGTCCACAGAGATATAAATAATGTATAAATTTAAATTTTAATGAAGAATGAGATATTTACATAGTTTCAAAGTACCTCCACACAAATGCTTATAAATTAAAAAGCCTGGAGATACCACCTCAATCAAATGACCAACATGAACATCATTGGGGCACCTGGCTGGCTCAGTCAGTTGAGCATCCAACTCTCGATTTCGGCTCAGGTCATGATCTTAGAGTTTGTGGGATCGAGCCCCATGTCAGGCTCTGCTCTGACAGCGTGAACCTGCTTAGAATTCTCTCTCTCAGCCTCTCGATGCCCCTTTCTCTCTCTCTTTCTCAAAATAAATAAACTTTAAAAAAGTTATTTTTACAAATGAAAATCATCAAAAATGGGACAGACTGAAACTGTGCAGGGGCACCTGGGTGGCTCAGTCGGCTGAGCTTCCGACTTCAGCTCAGGTCATGATCTCATGGTTTGTGAGTTCGAGCCCCGCGTCCGGCTCTGTGCTGACAGCTTGGAGCCTGTAGCTGCTTCGGATTCTGTGCCTCCCTCTCTCTCTGCCCTTCCCCTGCTCACACTCTGTCTTTCTCTCTCAAAAATAAATAATACACATTAAAAAAAAAGAAATTGTGCATTACCTGATAAAATGCACAAAGAATGCAGCATCGTTTTGTGCCATTCCTGCTGAAGATGCATAAACTCTATCTAGTTACAAGGAGACATCAGACAAACCCAAATTGAGGGTCATTCGACAAAAATTCTGGCCTGGAACCTTCAAAAGTGGCAAGGTCATGAAAGTCACAAAAAGATCGAAGACTCCTGGACTGAAGGAAGACGACAGAAATGACAACTGAATGTAACACAAAGCACTGTCTCCCTTGGGACCATTGGTGACACAGAAGGGAGCCCAAGGATCAGTGGTAATAAAGTGTAAATGTTAACGTCCTCACTTTGGCAGTGTATTCTGGTTAAACAGGAGAATGTCTGGCTTATAGGAAATTCAAACTATAGTATTTAGGAGTAATAGATCATCAAGTTGGCAACTTACTCTCATATGTTTTAGGGAAAACATTTGCATAGGTACTTCAACTTTTCTGTAAGTTTGTGATTATTTAAAAGACATGGAAACATGGGGCCCCTGGGTGGCTCAGTCAGTTAAGCGTCTGACTTCATCTCACGTCATGATCTCACAATTTGTGAGTTCGAGCTCCATGTCGGGCTCTGTGCTAACAGCTTGGAGCCTGGAGCCTGATTTGGATTCTGTGTCTCCTTCTCTCTCTGCCCCTCTCCAACTTGTGCTCTGTCTCTCTATGTCTCTCAAAAAATAAATAAATGTAAAAAATAAATAAAAATTAAAAAAATTTTAAAACATGGACACAAATCAAGATTGATCTTTAGTCTAGTAAATGGTCAGTGGAAGGATACAATCTGAAGAGTTGTCCACAGCCAGCTTCCATCCATATTTATCATTCTGTCTCATCTTTATTAGAATGATTTGTGTTTATGTAGCACTTTCACATGTGTTGTAAACTCTATAAACTCTATAAACTATAAATTCTATAAAGTCAGAGATTCCATCTGTCTCACATACCATTTCATTTATCCAATGCCTAGAATAGTCTCCGGGTCACAGTAGGCACTCATGAATGTGCACCAGTTGAATGATGAATGAATGAGTGAATGAATGAATGAATGAATGAACGAAGTAGCTTAGTCTAGAAAAAGCATGACCTTTGGAGTAGCTGAGACAACAGCTAGACTAATGGGTTTGAATCTGGGATCTACTACTACCTTATATGGTCTCGGGCAAGTTGCTTCAGTTTCCTTATCTATGAAATGGCAACTATAATAGTTCCCACACTTCACAGGCCTGTGTAGCATGTTATGAGTATTGATGAAATTATCTGGGCTTGAGTTCTTAACTCGGATCAACTGAGTGACATATTCAAGGTCAACACCAGTAAGAGGAGAGTCCACCTCAGACACAAACACATCTCCCTGGACCAAGATGTGGCTCTTTCTCCTGCATCACTACTTCCTTTAGTGATTGTAAAGGGCTCTTGTTAAACTGAATACATGCTCGGGAAAAGATTGCGATGAAAGTTCTATCTCCTTGACAAAAGACAAAAGCAAACATTAGTGTGCAACAGAATCACATGCAATTTTTGTTCAAACACAGATTATTGCCCCCACTCCACAGTTTCTTTTTTTTTTTTAATTTTTTTTCAACGTTTTTTATTTATTTTTGGGACAGAGAGAGACAGAGCATGAACGGGGGAGGGGCAGAGAGAGAGGGAGGCACAGAATCGGAAACAGGCTCCAGGCTCCGAGCCATCAGCCCAGAGCCTGACGCGGGGCTCGAACTCACGGACCTCGAGATTGTGACCTGGCTGAAGTCGGACGCTTAACCGGCTGCGCCACCCAGGCACCCCCCCACTCCACAGTTTCTAATTCAGTATTCAGTATTGTATTCAGTATGTATTCAGCATGTCTGGGAAGGGCCAGAGAATTTTGCCAGAGAACAACCGCCAGGGAGGGAATTAGTTGAGAGTCAGCTTAGAAAGCAAGGAAATGCTGAGGGCAGGAGATTGAAGGATATGAGTAAACCTAGAGGCAAAGGAAGGTCAGCTTCAGGGGCTAAGAAAAGATGGGAGGGCTCTGCCATCAGATGTTAGCTCAGTCTCTACCTTTGTCTCTGAGACAAAACAGGCCAATTCCTCTAAAGTCACAAACTACCAAAACTCAACCCATACCAAATAACATTAAGTCGAGTAGCTCTAAAACTATTTATAAAATTTGAATTTATAGTTTAGAAACCTATCAAAAAAAATCTCCAGCATTCAGATGGTTTCACTGGAGAATTCTAGAAAACATATAAAGAACACCAAATCTGCACAATGTCTCCCAGAATATAGAGGGAATGCTTCCTGATTCACTTTATGAATGTAACATCAAAACCAGACAAAGACAGTAGCAAGCAAGCAAGCGAGAGAGAGTAAACAAACTATAGACCAGTATCAAAAATATAGATACAAAAACCCTTAACAAAATGTTAGGAAATAGAATTCGGCAGTATATAAAAAGAATTATACACCATGACCAAGAGGGATTTATTCTAGGATGAGAGCCTGGTTCAATATTTGAAAACAATCACTGCAGTCCCCCATATTGACAGGTAGTGTTGGTGGCATCCAGGGGACTCCACTAAGCAGTGCCTAGGATGTAGGTGGGGCCTAGCAATTTTGGGGAAGTGAAAAAATCAGTCTGTATGTACACGGCTTGTGTTCAAACAAAATAAAGTGCTACACTCCACATGCATAGGTGACTCCCAGGTTTCACACCTAATGCTTGTCTCTCTGAGAGCTGGGGCCACTGGAAGCACAGGGACAAACAGGAGAAAGGTTGGCTTGAGGCCCCAGGTGCTAAATGGGACAGTCCAATGGCCCCAAGAGGAGACTGATTCCAAGAGTAGAGTCCAGGAGTGAAGAAGAGGAAGAGACCCTGGAAAAAGTTGGCAACTGAAATACAAGAAAGCCCATTCTGGAATTTTTGCTTAGGACTCTGTGTTTAAGCTTTGAACTGCATCCTTATAACTGAAATTTGAACTTGAAAACATTGGCCTGACACCATGCATAACATACCAAAGGTAGAATCAAGTCTGATAACTAATAAAGTTCATCTCCATATGAAATTCTTTGAGTTACCAAACTTTCTGCCTGGGATTCATCTCCTAAAATGAAAAGACTCCCAGCTGCTTCTGATATTCAGCACAGTGTAAGTATCATGGCTTTCTGTGCCTTGTGTGAATTCCCTCAGCACCCACTATGCCAGTGCCCAGTACACACTGACAGTGTCTTAATGCCTACTGATGCAATGCTCTGAGCGCCCTTGCCCTGCGGTCAGCATAAGTGCTGGGGAGTTAATGCTCCCCAGAGCAGCCCTTAGTCAATGAAGTCTTTATCCTCCAGCTCCCTTTTCTCCAGGAGGGGTAACTTAGGCTGTTCTTCACAAACTTTAATGTGCTTATGACTCACGTGAGAATCTTAATAAATTTCAGATTCTGATTCAGCAGGTCTGGGATGAAGCCTGAGATTCTGCATTTCTAACAAGCTCCCAGGCAGTGCCCATGCTGCTCGTCTGGGGACCACACTTTGATTCCCCTATTAATGCCCTCTGCAGTTTCCTCCCAAATAAACTGTTTGCTTTCAAATTCTTGTTGGAGGGTGTGCTTCAGGGGAAGCACTTTGTTCCATCTCTCTTCTTATATTTTATGTCCCTTGTTCTCAGTTTTCTAAAAGGCTGACCTCTACCTCTAAAAGGCTGACCCAGGGCAAACACTTCATTTCCTCATCTCCAGAATGAGGGGGTTAGACTGTCTAGTTTCCTTCCTACTCCAACATTCTAAACAAGTTCTCTTTATTCTGGTTATTATCATACTTTCCACACTCCTCCCGATCTGCTTTCCTGCTCTTGTGCATGACCTTTTAAAATCAAGCTGGCTTCACATTCTGCTCATCTTCAAAAGATGGCTCTAAACAGAAATGGAAAATGGAAGCCTTTTCTTTAAACATAATAGCAAAAATCCTTGACAGATAAAGGATACAGCAAATGTTCACACATGCAGATGACATTTTCATTGTGTGGGAGAAAAAGAGACCATTCAGAAAAACATAAGAATAGTAGTTTCAGGCAGAGGCTGAAAACAAAAATCAGTGAGAAACCAACAAAAGATATGAAACCATAATCAAAGGACATCTAAATAGGAGATAATACACATAGAAAACACAATAGTGAGTGTGTGAACTTGTCTGCTTTTGGATCAAACATCCCTTCACATACATATGCAGATACAAGCTGCCTGCCTCCGATAGTCCCTTTGGAAAGCTACCTTCTTACACCTATGCTTAAAACAGTTTGAAATTCCTCTAGTTTACAAGAAACCAAAGAAATGAATACATATATAATATTACCACTTTAGTCGCCATTTTTTAATGCAAAATAAACCAACAGGACAAAAACCTTACTTTTGGTAACTTCAGGCATTTCCTAAAATATTAATACATGAAATTCATACATGTAACCATCAGTTATGGCTGTGCAACAAATAATCCCCAAATCACAGAACCTAACAACAATAAGTACTTATGTCTCATTCATGAGTGTGTGTGCCTGCTGGGTAGCTCAGCTTCATGCTGCAAGTCTGTAGGTTGGGTGCCTGGCTCTGCAATAGGTGGATCCAGTATAGCACCCAGATGCTGATATGGAAAGCCGCTCAGGCATATGAACTTCCCATGGCAGAGGTAAGACATACCCAAGAACAGG
This sequence comes from Prionailurus bengalensis, assembly GCF_016509475.1. Taxonomy (NCBI): domain Eukaryota; kingdom Metazoa; phylum Chordata; class Mammalia; order Carnivora; family Felidae; genus Prionailurus; species Prionailurus bengalensis. Next base: position 145,690,215 of record NC_057343.1, on the reverse strand, counting down.
TACATGTGGTGCTTTGAAGGCTAGGCTTGGAACTGGTACCCCCTTAACTCACTGTGTTCCATTCCAAAGCAAGTCATGTGGCCAAAGCCCAACATTAATAAGTGCCTCCCGTGAAGTTATCAGCGAACAGAATGAATATGTACTGAATACTGTGATCTGCCAAAATGGCATTAACAACTCTAGAGGCATTTTCCAAGAAGGGTTGATACGAGTAATAACACTGTTATTGAAATAAGTATGCAACTGCATATGAGGACCATCTTGGAGGCATGGGTTTGACTTTGTTTTAAAAAGTCATTTTTATCTGTCCAACTTCGGCTCAGGTCATGATCTCGCAGTTCACGAGTTCCAGCCCCGCGTCAGGCTCCATGCTGACAGTTCAGAGCCTAGAGTCTGCCTCTTTCTGTGCTCATGCTCTGTCTCTCCTTCTCTCAAAAATAAATAAAAACATTAAAATAAACAATTAAAAGTCATTTTTATGCTTTATATAAAAGCCAAACTTAATTCTTGCCTAACAATGCATCCAGTTTGTATGTATGCTTATGTGGGATGGAAACCTCTTTCAAAACATATTTTTTAAGATTTTTATAGCCCTGTTATTTTTTTAATATGAAATTTATTGTCAAATTGGTTTCCATACAACACCCAGTGCTCATCCCAATGGTTGCCCTCCTCAATGCCCATCCCCCACCCTCCCCCCTCCCACCGCCCATCAATCCTCAGTTTATCCTCATTTTTAAGAGTCTCTTATGGTTTGGCTCTCTCCCTCAAAACATCTTTAAAAGGAAAAGCAATATATTGAAAAAAAAGAAAAAAGAAATATGGATCTTTGCAAAAAAAAAAAAAACCAGAAAAAAAAAAAAAAAAGGAAAAGCAAAATTGCCAGAATGTCCCATTCCAACGTCTCTAGGCTGGGGCTTAGCAGGCTGTAAAGGAATGAGAAAGCATCACCAATTTGTTGAAAGCGATTAGGTTTTGTGGTAAGCTACTTTGGACAATCAGGAGCCCCAAGTTTAAGCCACATGCTCCTACTTTCTTAGCTGTTCCTATTATGTCTGACATGTTGCTTCATCTCTCCAGGCTTCCATTTCTTCACCTGCAAATGCTCTCCTGGGTGCAGCCACCCCTAACAATACAATAACTATGAATCTATTATATGCTGGAGGTTTTCTGGTGTCTCTATTTCCTGAATGAGAACTGCTTTGTAAATTCACTGATTTCAGCTCTAGAAAGTGTAATGGCTGCTTTGTGTTAACAGCTGAGAATGAAAATTCTCATTTAATATTCTAGATTTTGTCTCCTGAAAAGAGTCTCTTGGGATTTGCTGGCATCATTAATAGTGAGGCGACAGTTTCTAATCTTAAATTCTCTAGATTAAAACCAAAAGATTGCCTTTCTTTGTTGAGTGACTCTCATGTCCCTGCAAACATCAGCACTTTGTGTTTGCTTGGCAGTGGGGGTAATTTCACAACAAACTGATCAATAACAAAGGGTTTGGGGGAGCTATTTTAACATCCTAAGAACCAGAAGGTGTATTTTGAACTAGGGCTTGAGGAGTGAGGGTCCACTCTACCTGGCAGTCAACAGCCAGGGGGAAGAAAAGGTAGTCCAACACTCTAAAATCAGTTTCTAAAGCAAAATGTCCGCATTCTCTGGACAACATTTAACAAATCAATCCTTAACCTCCCACCGTCTGTCAAGTTCTTCAGATGGCTGTTATCCTCACTACTTATTTACTTAGCAAACACCTGTATTACCTCAGCCAGGCACCCGCTGAGTTACATACATTACTTCATTTAATTCTCTCTACAGTCCTCTGACCTAAGTACTGCTGTCCTCCCTTTACACTTGAGAAATTCGGGCTGCTTTCAGCTTTGCCAAGCTTGGTGGCCCGGGATTTGGCTTCTGACACCCAAGAGAGATCTCTTTCCCGCTCCTCGCGATATTCCCGGCACCTCGAATCCCACGTGCCAGTGCACCGGACGGGCCCTGGCGGCCCGCGGAGCGCGGGGCTCGGGCCCAGGGCTGCGGCGCCGGTGCCCTGCGGAGCGAGCGTGGTTTCCGCGCTGACCTGCTCGGCCCGACGCCCTCAGCCCAGAGGCTTCGCGGCGGGCCCGGCTATGGAGCGCCCCGAGCCCGCCGAGGTGCGCATGAGCCAGGCCATCCAGCCCGCGCACGCCAACCCGCGCGGCGAGCTGAGCGCGGGGCAGCTTCTCAAGTGGATCGACGCCACCGCCTGCCTGGCTGGTAGGGGGCCGACGCGGAGGGACGCTGGGCGGGGGCGGAAGGGGAGCGCGGAAGGCCGGCGTGGCGGGGGTGGCGGCCGGCTTGGATACCGGGATGTGGGGTGGTGGGGGTCGGGACATGAGAGGATCCCGAGGCCAGGGGTGCAGGCCGACCCACCCCAGTACGGAAGCAGACGCTTGGCGCCCCAGTCCTCACCATTCCTGGACCCGGGGTCCGTGAGGAGAGAGAGGCAAGGAGAGGGTATTTCCAGCTGTGAGTAGTTGGGGACCCTAACGGTTGCGGTAGTTCATCCAACACCGGGAATGACCTAGACCAGTGATTCTCAAACCTTTCAGCCTCAGGACTCCTTTACCCCATTAGGTAAGTGAGGACCCCGCACTTTTGTTTATGTGGGTTATTTTGTTGATATTGACCATCACCGAAATCTTTTGTTATTTTTAAAAATATTTATTTTTTGAGAGGGCACAAGCTGGGTTGGGGCAGCAGAGAGAGGTGGGGGGGGGGGGGCAGAGGATCCCAAGCGGGCTATGGGCTGACAGCAGTGAGCCTGATGATGGGCTCAAACTCAGCAACCCTGAGATCATGACCTGAGACGAACTTAGATGCCCTACTGACTGAGCCACCCAGGAGACCCTCAAAATCTTTTAAAATGAATTCATTTTAAAAGAACAAGAATAAACCCATGACATAATTTTATTGAAAAAATAACTATTTTCACCAGTAATAAAACTATGCTTAAAGGCATGCTCTTGGTTTACATTTTTGCAAATCTCTTTACTATCTAGTTTGATAGATTACTCCTTTCTTATATCTGCTTCTGCATTCAGTTTGTTGCTACCACACCTTATTTCGTCTCCTCTCAGGACCTTTGCACCTGCTTCTCATTTTACCATTATGACCTTCTTTTGCCCTTTCCATGCATTACATCTCAGCTTAAACAGCCTTTCCTCAGAGAAGTTTTTCTTGACCACTTGTTTACATTTGTACTCTTCCAGCAGTTTTAGCAGAATGCCCTTTTTTATTTCCTTCCTACTGCTTAGCACAATCTGTAATTATTTTGTGTGTTGATCTCTTCACCTCTTTATTTTCTGCCTGGCCAATTCGCATGTAAGCTAAAGTTAGTTCTCCAGTGCTTAGTAAGCACTAAACAAAAACCTCTGCTTTCATGGATAGGTAGGTTGGTGATGAATGGGTCCAAAACTTGGAATCTCATTTCTGAAATGAAGTCAGGCTTTTCATAACGCAGGAACAGACCCGGCAAAGGTATATTGTGAAGGAAAATATGTTAAGATTAAAAACTAAAGCTGGAAGGAGCTTAAGATCATGTTTCTTAGGACTCTTATTTTACAAAGATCATGTTTCTTAGGACTCTTACTTTACTTTACAAAAGTAAAGTTCAGATGATGACAGAACCCCGCTTTTCTCACTGAGTAACAACAGAGTTTCTAATCCCCTGTGTGTTAACAGCCCCCAAAATTTAGTCACATATTCATGCCAATCTGTTTGTTTGTTTTCTGTTTGTTGATAGGTCTGTTTGGTTTCTCTCTTAACAGTTTTTATTAGTACTTGAGGTTGATTATAATAACATAAATAATGGAAGAATAAATGTAAAATTAATTCACATCTAAGGGAAACAAGTGTAAAAATCACTGAGGTTGCTAATAAAAATGATGCCTATTGCCAAGGCAACTGAATACATTATGTGAATAATGAATTGATCATTTTGTGCTTCTGTCCTGTAAAGAATAAACAATTGCTGTGCTGCAATTGTCAGAAAAGTGTCTGCCTTTTTACATCTTTGGAAACTCAGGCCATAGACTGATTCAATTGATAACCAACTGCTTTGGATTAATAGCTCTGTTGCTAATAATACAACATTAAATAAACCTTTATGATAAAGTTAGTTTGGAAACATGGAAATACCTGTGTTAAACACTCTATGGTGAGAAGCACCACATAAGCAAGGGACGTTATTTAGTCAAGGTGCGACAGAATCTGTGGCAGAGAAATGCTCCGCCATAGTGCTGTCCTTTCTTTGATAAGAGTAGTACAAAAACTGGTTTTCCTGGCATTTTCCCAGCCAGAGTTCCTTGTTGACCAGCACTTTTCCACAGGCCCATTACTATGATAAATAATGATCCCAGCCATAGACCTAAGGCTCTTCTGTGACACCCAGACACTGCTAGATTCCAAAAGATCTTCTCAATATTTCAAGATTAAATATGTTCACTATCATTTTGGCATTAAACCTCATTTCTGTCAGTAGTCCCATTTTTCTAGTCGTTCCTTAAGCCTAGAGGAATGAAACCATTTCTGAGTCATTCTCCACCCTCTGTATACATTTCTTATTTTGAAATATCACAAACTCACCCTTTTCTCTATTGCATTTCTGAATCTTGTCCAGGGTTCACTCTCTTAGGAATGGCATGCAGTCCATCCAGTAACACAAGTCAAAAATCTAGGAGTCACCCCTTCTTGATACCTCTGTCTACCTTGCTTCCCCCTCCACATACTCAACCCATGAACTAAGTCCTATCAGTGTTACCTTAAAGAAATCACTCAAACCCAACCACCTTGCTGTGGCTCCACTGCCACCACCTAGGCCAACCTATCATCATCCTTCACAGGAACTTCAGCAGTGGTTTCTAAACTGATCATCTCCATTCATTCTGGTGTCCTCTCCACACTACATCTAAAATATTTTTTGAAGGTGCTAATCTGATCATATCATTGTTGTTTATCTTCCCCCCCCCCCCCCCCCCCCCGCCGTCTTCTTTATCAAGAGTTACAAGCATTCCTCTTCTGGCATAGTAAGTATCTCCTATTAGAAAAAAAAAAAGGCACATAGATAACTGCTATAAACTCTGGATAAAACAGTAAATAAAACCTACTTATGGGCAACTGACAGGTGAAAAAAAGCAGATTTAAACACTTGGAAGTCAACACTTGGAAGAAGAGAATGGTACTAGCTAACTTTCTCTGTTTTGTTTTAGTTTTTTAATGCCTTTAAGCCTGAAGAAAGACCTTACTCTGCTCCCAGCTAAATTTTTGATGGAAAACCCACAGACTTGCTGATTTGAAGAGCTATAGGATTTGGGGAAAACACAGCTACTTAAATGTGAGGAGGAAGTTTCAAGAGAGGAGAGAACTGAAGAGGCAGAGCTGTATAATCTATATTTTTGGCTCAAATCTCTGGTGAAGCTTGAATCATGCATGCATAGAAGAAACTCCAGCCTTGCTAGATGATGCCAAAAGAATTGGGAAAGGGCTGTTACAACCTCTAGGGAGATAGAGTTTTATAGTGGGAATTTAGTTAAGTACTTACTTGGAAAAACAAAACAAAACAAAACAATACTGTTTAGAGAAACATGTAAGAACCCATAATTTCTACAGTGTATCACTCACCATGGCTAGGATATAGTCCAAAATTACTTTATATACAAAGAAACAGGAAAATATGATGCATTCTTAAGTGAAAAGATAATGGTGATCAAGCCTCGATGATCCGAGTGTTAGAATTAAGCATCCATTATTCTATAGCAGCTATAATAAGTATGCTTGAGGATGTAATAAAAACTCATCATAAAATAAAAATCATCATAAAGAATGAAAAGATAGTAAGTCTCAAGAGAGAAGTAGAAACTAAAAAAAGAACCAAATGAAAATTCCCAAACTGAAAATTACAGTATCTGAAATTTAAAAATTCACTGGATAGGTTTAACAGCTGATTGGAGGAGAGTAAGTGAACATAAAGATGGACAATAAAAATTATTCAGTCTGAAGAAAAGGGAAAAGATGAATTTAAAAAATGAACAAGTAAACAGATATATCAAAACCACATCAAAAAGTATAACATACATGTAAAAGAAGCCCCAAAAGAAATGAGAGAAAGTCTGAGGCATAAAACAAACATTTAAAGAAATAGTAGCTGAAATTTTTCATATGTGGTGAAAGACATACATTTACAGATTCGAGATCATAGGACACCAAGCAAGATTAATACAAACACAAAACAAAACAAAACCTCACATCTATCACAGGCAAACTATGATGAAAAGAAAATCTTAAAAGCTGGCAGAGAAAAACACTGTGCTATACATAGGAGAACACTGGTTAGAATTACTTATGACCTCATCAGAAACAATGGAATCCATAAGACAGTGAACCAATATCTTCAATAATAATTATAAAACTGTCAACCAAGAGCTTCAAGGCCCTGTGCATAGTCCATTCTCAGCCGACCCTTCAGCCTTACCGTACCAGCTCTCCTTCTTGCTTTCTGCATTTTATCCTTAAAGACTTTGATCAGGATCTTTGCAGTTCCTTTTGCTCAGTGTGCTCTCCTTTTCTCTCTTCTTCCTCCTCAACACATCTATTTTTATCCTACTCATCCTTCACATGTCAGCTGAAGCATCCCCTCCACTTGGACATCTGCCCTGACATCCTCCCTAGGTCTAGTTTCTCATGTTATGACTCCCATAAAATTGATGTTTTCTTCAGGGCACTTAATTCATTTTGTTATTTATTCCTTTAATTAATCCATGGCTTCCACTAGTCTCCAAGAGAACAGAGATCATGGCTGTTTTACATTTCCATCACCTTACATAGAGGCTAACAACAGCACAGGTATTCAGTCAATATTAGTTAAAGGAATGAATGAATGGAGATGCCACCATTTTAATCAGTCATCATCTCATACCTGGATTACAACCACTTACCTAGTCTGCTACTGTTTCCAGCTTCTCTGTTTCCCCCAGGAAATCAGTAATAGCTTTAGAGTTTCTCCACTTTGATTAGCATACTGTATGAAAGACAATCAAAATCAAGAACCAGAGCAAGCTGGTCCTGTTTTTTTTTTAATTTTTTTTTTCAACATTTATTTATTTTGGGGACAGAGAGAGACAGAGCATGAACGGGGGAGGGGCAGAGAGAGAGGGAGACACAGAATCGGAAACAGGCTCCAGGCTCTGAGCCATCAGCCCAGAGCCTGACGCGGGGCTCGAACTCACGGACCTCGAGATGGTGACCTGGCTGAAGTCGGTTGCTTAACCGACTGCGCCACCCAGGCGCCCCAAGCTGGTCCTGTTAAATTAATATCTGACACACTTGTAAAAAAAACAACTGCATATAATCACACATAAAAATTGTAATCATATGTTGGTTCCCTATATTTCTATTTTTAACTTCATGACCCTTAAAAGTCTATAGCGTAAACCATGGCTGTTGAGCATCTGAAGCCCATCTTTAGCTAAGCACTTCTCTGAAGAGTGTTCCTTGGTTGGTCTTTTCTGAGAGTTCCTATTGCTTCTGTAGTCAAAATCACTATTTAGAACATTGTATTCAATCTTTCCAAGCCTGGATTTCCTCGTTTGTAAAATGAAACTAGTAATAGTACCAACCTCATGTAATTGACATGCATAAATACTTAGTTCAGTGCCTGGTCAATAATAAATGCTTAATAAATGGCAACTATTATTATGATAATATTTGTTCATGATCCCTAATGCAATCTAGTATAGTACTGTATATACATAATAGATATTCGATATATACAATCAAAATATATAAAAATTAAAAAAATTAGTCTTATTGATTATTGCACTTTAGTTATCATTTAAATCATTCAAAACTGGTTATTCATATTGGCATACATGGTAACATTTTATTAACAAGAATAGTTTAATAAACTCAACATCCTGTTCTCTCAGGTAACTGGAATGAATGTCTATTAGGTACTCCTTAGTGAATGTCTTACATCCTGTATTTGCAAGGATCTGGTAGTTCTCTGGAAATCTTAAGCTCTAAAATGGCATCTACTGTAGCTGGCTCTCTAATTGCCACTGAGCAAACTTATTAAGAGATAATAACACTGACTTCTCAGTATTGGGAAATCAGTAGGAATTTAACAAATGTTTGATACACTGAATTCAATTGAGCCCCTCTTGAGTATTTCTAGAGTCTGGTACTTTTACATTCCCTTCCTCTCATTGAACTTTATAGCTGGGAAGGCAGTCATTCCCTCTCCATCAATCACACACTAACTATGGTTAGTTTTCTGGTAACTCAGTTTGTATTATGTGCATGTTTGGAAGAACAGCTAGTTATCTCCAACTTAAAAACCAGAATGTACAATTTTCTACGAATTAGATTATAGAGAGGAGTGTTCTAAATAGCTACTCTCTGGAGTATTTCCCCATGTCTCTTTACCTGGCACTATCAAGTAATATTGTAGTTAAAGTAATCCACACAAAGAATACAACTTTAGTATAATTCGCTGTCTTTCTTTTTCATGTCTCTAAAAGTGTGAAGAATAAAGAGTGAAGTCTCCAAAATTAAAATGAGGTTCAAAGCACTTAAAAAGCCGGTGCAGTCTATTTGGGTTTTAACTGAATGTTCGTCAAAATCAAATTCTGACAGAAGCACATGTCAACATTTTTCCTAAAGAGATTAAGTTATGATATTTTTATATAAAGCAAAATCAACAATCAAAAAATATCTCAACAAATTAAATGCAGGCATGGAATATGGATAGCTAGGGTTCTTCCCTAATCTCTTTATACCCTATTTAAATATTCTCCTCTCCAACATAATTACTGCATACAGAATTTGGTAATAATGAACAATAAATATTGACTAAATACCTAATAGATGCTGAATATTTCTCTGCTACTCAAGAGAAGTTGTTCTCCAATTTGGGGTCTGATGTCAGTGTCTCCTATACTATTCAGTACTTATACTTGTTAAGTGGTCTAAATATAATCAGCTTCTGGTTATGTGGGATAATGGATACAGCTTTGATGAATTGTTTTTAAAACAAAAGAAGGGTCATATCTAACAAAATATTTAAAGTAGGTACTAACTTAATAAAATTGCTATTTAAATAGCTAGATATACTAGGTATTGGTTTTGAATTTCAAATCAAAGACAGTACAATAATTTCCATTCAGTAGAAGTACAACTTACAGATCAAAAGAACTGTCATTGATCCAGGTCATCTCTAAGTGTGGGCATAGTGGTACTTCACTGAACCAGAGGATGAGTTACTAGAATACATCCATTTAACTTTTATTCTTTTCCCTTATGCTGAAATATTTAAACATAACTATTAATTAACACATTTTTGCCTGTTTTTGAAGCTGAAAAGCATGCTGGGATTTCCTGTGTTACAGCCTCAGTGGATGACATACAATTTGAGGAGACAGCTAGGTAAGTGGTATTGCTCTATCACACCTTTCTCCTGGGCTTTTTGGCTCATTTACAACATATATTTGCATTACCTATGCTTGTTTATTTGGAGTCAATGATCCAATTTGTTAATTAAATATTTGACCTAATGTAAATCAATAAAATAGTAATTGCAAGACCTACTTTTAGTAAACACTTTGAAGTAGAAATTCATAGTCCTGATTTTATTGAGAAATAGCTCTCCAAATAGATGCATTCTGGTATGAGGCAGAGCTGGATTTCTAAAAGCTGATTCTTTTTTTTTTTTTTAATTTTTTTTTCAACGTTTATTTATTTTTGGGGGGACAGAGAGAGACAGAGCATGAACAGGGGAGGGGCAGAGAGAGAGGGAGACACAGAATCGGAAACAGGCTCCAGGCTCTGAGCGATCAGCCCAGAGCCTGACGCGGGGCTCGAACTCACGGACCACGAGATCGTGACCTGGCTGAAGTCGGACGCTTAACCGACTGCGCCACCCAGGCGCCCCTAAAAGCTGATTCTTAATGGCTCCTTCCTCTACAAGAAGAATAATTAATGATAATAAGAGTATCCATGATGGTGAATTTCATCATTAAGTTGTTGAGTGAACGTTAATTCATGTGAATACAAATGTTAAATTATGAAAAACATTTAATGTGTGAGAGCGTTTATGTGCTTTGCCATCTCCTATTGTAGAAAATTTCAAGATTAACAAATGTTTCAAACATATACAAAAATAGAAGAGTACAGTATATCCCCAAGGACCATCACCTAACTACAATAATAATAAGCTCATGGAAACTCTTGTTTTATCACTACTTCTCCATACTTCCCCACACACCTAGATTATTGTGAAAGGAAATCCCAGGCATCACTTATGAATATTTCATTATATATTTCTATATGATAAGGACTCTTTTAGAAAACATAATAATATAATAACAATACCATTAACAGAAATCATTCCCAATGACCTCAAAAGATATTTTTTAAAAAATTAAACAATTGGTTTCTTGAATCAGGATTGAATATGGTTGATAGGGCTTTTAACATAAAATTTCTCTTCTTTCCTTTCTCCTACTTTTTTTTTTTTTTAAAGAAACCTGGTCATTTGTTCTGTAGAGTTTACATTTTGTATTTGCTCATTGTATCCCTGTTTAACCTGTTCACCCACCCTTTGTATTTCTTATACAATGATAGTTACATCTAAAAATTGGTCAGATGAAGGTTTGATATTTTGGTAAAATTAGTTCTTGTCAAGAGCACGTAATGTCTAATGATCATTACTTAGAACCATTATTTCATTACATATTGGCAGAATGGTAATGTGCTAATACTATCATTTGTTCTTCATTTATTTTCTGAAGTATTTGTGTAGAGAGACTTGTTATCTCATTAATTACTTGGTTACCCTTAAGTAAAGTTTGTCTAGGAAAGACAAGCTTAATTCTTTCTCTTTATTTAGTGTCATTGTAAGCCCACGGATTTTAACATATTTGATGCATTTCAATTCTGACAAGATGGGCTCATCTTTTACATTTCCTTACAAAAACTTAGTCATACATTTCTTCAAAAGAAATTGTAAGTAGAGATCACAATTTGGGCAGAAAATGTGCTCATTTATATAGGGTTGGTCATTGTTTCTAGATTTTTTTCCAGTGGACAGAATTAAGAATTATTTGTTTTTTAAAGAGTTTATACTAGGGGTGTCTGGGCGGCTCAGTTGGTTGAGTGTTTGACTCTGGATTTCGGTTCAGGTCATGATCTTCTCGTTTGTGGGGTTGAGCCCCACATGAGGCTCTATGCTGACAGCAGGGAGCCTGCTTGGGATTCTTTCTCTCTCCCTCTCCCCATCTGTCCCTCTCGTGCTGTCTCTCCCTGTCTCAAAATAAATAAATGTAAACATTTAAAAAATAAATAGTTTATACTAATAACTGTAATAAATTAGCGTTATATGTTTTTTTTAAGGAGGATTATATGTTTTTATGTTTGTATCTCTGGTTTTGTTTTTGTTTTTCCCTGAATATCTTGATCCTTGAAGACATGAACATAACTTAAAAGGAAAAGGAAGAGAGAAAGTCATCTGTTTCCGGTCTTGGATGGTTCTCAAGGACCATGGGGGTAATTGGCATTGTTTTCAAGCCCTAAGTAGTCTTGTCCAATGAGATACTCAGTTTATCTCCCCAACCTTACTATTTACATTTACCTGTTTGGCATTTATTTATTTAGATACAAGCAAAATTAAGTTAAATGAAACCACATGCGTTAAAAAATCACTTCTTCAAAGCTGATACAGAAGAAATTTTTGGTAGAAATTAGAATCATAGACATGGAGAGACCTTTATAGGTCAGCCCAGCTTTCTCTTTGTAACAACAAGAAACTGAGGCCTAATTCCCCAAGCAAGCCAGGAGACAGAGGGTGCTTAGAGTCTGGATTTCCTTATGCTTAATCCAGTGCTTTTCCCAACCCACTGCTTCTGCTTTTGTGATCAACAACTTTTACTGAACACTTCTCAATGGTTGTTCTCACAGGCAGCTGCAGTGTCACTGAAAGAGCTCTAGACATTCTAGAGTCTTGTAGATGCAGATAGAGACCCACTGACTAAGCTCACATACTAGCTATGTGATTTTCCTTGAAGTAGAAGAAATTGATAGGTGTTTGTATATCAGCAAAATTACAAATTACTATAAACCCAAACTTACTTAAGACTAGATGAAGTGCCATATTAATTTAGGAGTTCCAAAAGTGTATTGTAATAATGTATCTATCACGTACTTTCCAAACTTAAATTCTGTAACTTACACTTAACTAGCAATCTCATCACTGAAATATGGGTTAGTTTTTTTATGCCATTTTGTGTTGGTGTTATCAAAAAGGATTTGTGGCCACTAACATCATGGAAAGGGGCCTTCTTCTATTTTTTACATGGGACCTGAATCATAAAAAGAGAAAATTGAAAGCTACCTACAGAAAACCATATATTGATGGATTGGGAGAAGATGGTGGCGTACAAGGACACTGGGCTCACCACGTCCTGCTGATCACTTAGATTCCACCCACATCTGCCTAAATAACCCAGAAAAACGCCAGAAGACTAGGCAAAAGGACTCTCTGGAGCCAAGCGTAGATAAGAGGCCCACGGAGGAGGGTAAGAAGGGCGGCAAGGCGGTGCGCGCTACACGGACTGGTAGGATGGAGCCGGGGCAGTGGAGGGCAGCCTGCCCGGCAAGGCAGAGTCCCCGAGTCTGACTTGCAAAAGCTGAGGGGCCGGACTGCATGAGTTCTGACAGCCAGCGGGACTTAACATCTGAAATGTTAAAAGTCAACAGCTCTGCTTGGAGAGCGGGAGGGCGAGAGGACACTGGGAGGGAGAGGTGTTGAGCCCTGGAAGACAGAGCTCAGCTTGGTTGGGAACAAAGGTGCTGGCCAGTGCCATCTCCCTCGCCCATCCCCCAGCCAAACTCCAAAGGGAACCAGTTCCCCTCATGGAACTTGTTTGCACTGCACAAACACCCAACGCTGTGCTTCTGTGGATCCATCCCTCCAACAGATCTGCCTACCTCCCAGTGCCACAGGGCCCCTCCCAAAGCGGACCACCAAAGGCAAAGCGAGCTGAGTCTGCCCCTCCCACCCCTGTGCACCTTGAAGATCCACCCTGGCTAATACACCAGATCCCATCAAAGCAGCACCATAAGCCTGGCAGTGTGCAAGTAGCCCAGACAGATGCAGGGCTGGTTCAACATTTGCAAATTAATCAATGTGATACATCACATTAATAAAAGAAAAGAACCATATGATCCTGTCAATCGATGCAGAAAAAGCATTTGACAAAATTCAGCACCCTTTCTTAATAAAAACCCTCGAGAAAGTCAGGATAGAAGGAACATACTTAAACATCATAAAAGCCATTTATGAAAAGCCCACAGCTAATATCCTCAATGGGGAAAAACTGAGAGCTTTCCCCCTGAGATCAGGAACATGACAGGGATGTCCACTCTCACCGCTGTTGTTTAACATAGTGTTGGAAGTGCTAGCATCAGCAATCAGACAACAAAAGGAAATCAAAGGCATCAAAATTGGCAATGATGATGTCAAGCGTTCACTTTTTGCAGATGTCATGATATTATGCATGGAGAACCCGATAGACTCCACCAAAAGTCTGCTAGAACTGATACATGACTTCAGCAAAGTCGCAGGATACAAAATCAATGTACAGAAATCAGTTGCATTCTTATACACTAATAATGAAGCAACTGAAAGACAAATAAAGAAACTGATCCCATTCACAATTGCACCAAGGAGCATAAAATACCTAGGAATAAATCTAGCCAAAGGTGTAAAAGATCCGTATGCTGAAGACTATAGAAAGCTTATGAAGGAAATTGAAGAAGATGTAAAGAAATGGAAAAACATTCCGTGCTCATGTGTCGGAAAAATAAATATTGTCAAAATGTCAATACTACCCAAAGCTATCTACACATTCAATGCAATCCCAATCAAAATTGCACCAGCATTCTTCTCAAAGCTAGAACAAGCAATCCTAAAATTTGTATGGAACCACAAAAGACCCCCAATAGCCAAAGTAATTTTGAAGAAGACCAAAGCAGGAGGCGTCACAATCCCAGACTTTAGCCTTTACTACAAAGCTGTAATCATCAAGACAGCATGGTATTGGCACAAAAACAGACACATAGACCAATGGAATAGAATAGAAACCCCAGAACTAGGCCCACAAAAGTGTGGCCAACTAATGTTTGACAAAGCAGGAAAGAATACCCAATGGAAAAAAGACAGTCTCTTTAACAAATGGTGCTGGGAGAACTGGACAGCAACATGCAGAAGGATGAAACTAGACCACTTTCTTATACCATTCACAAAAATAAACTCAAAATGGATAAAGGACCTAAATGTGAGACAGGAAACCATCAAAACCCTAGAGGAGAAAGCAGGAAAAGACCTCTCTGACCTCAGCCGCAGCAATTTCTTACTTGGCACATCTCCAAAGACAAGGGAATTAAAAACAAAAATGAACTATTGGGACCTTATGAAGATAAAAAGCTTCTGCACTGCCAAGGAAACAACCAACAAAACTAAAAGGCAACCACGGAATGGGAAAAGATATTTGCAAACGACATATCGGACAAAGGGCTAGTATCCAAAATGTATAAAGAGCTCACCAAACTCCACACCCGAAAAACAAGTAATCCAGTGAAAAAATGGGCAGAAAACATGAAAAGACACTTCTCTAAAGAAGACATCTAGATGGCCAACAGGCACATGAAAACATGCTCAACGTCGCTCTTCATCAGGGAAACACAAATCAAAACCACACTCAGATACCACCTCACGCCAGTCAGAGTGGCCAAAATGAACAAATCGGGAGACTCTAGATGCTGGAGAGGATGTGGAGAAATGGGAACCCTCTTGCACTGTTGGTGGGAATGCAAATTGGTATAGCCACTCTGGAAAACAGTGTGGAGGTTCCTCAAAAAATTAAAAATAGACCTACCCTATGACCCAGCAATAGCACTGCTAAGAATTTGCCCAAGGGATACAGGAATGCTGATGCATAGGGGCACCTGTACCCCAATGTTTATAGCAGCACTCTCAACAATAGCCAAATTATGCAAAGAACCTAAAGGTCCATCAACTGATGAATGGATAAAGAAATTGTGGTTTATATACACAATGGAATACTACTTGGCAATGAGAAAGAATGAAATCTGGCCATTTGTAGCAACGTGGATGGAACTGGAGAGTGTGATGCTAAGTGAAATAAGTCATAGAGAGAAAGACAGATAACGTATGCTTTCACTCTTAGGTGGATCCTGAGAAACTTAACAGAAGACCATGGGGGAGGGGAAGGAAAAAAAAAAAGAGAGAGAGGAAGGGAGCCAAAACATAAGAGACTCTTAAAAACTGAGAACAAACTGAGGGTTGATGGGGGGTGGAAGGGAGGGGAGGGTGGGTGATGGGTTTTGAGGAGGGCACCTGTTGGAATGAGTACTGGGTGTTGTATGGAAACCAATTTGACAATAAATTTCATATTTAAAAAAAAGTTAAACAAAACCATGTATTTGTTTATAAACCATATCAGATATTAAGTAATTAATTAAATTAATTTAAGTTAAATTCTTCAGTATTTATTGCCTATACAAAAAATACTGCAATGGACTCAGTAAGATACATAAATATTTGATTATGGCACAATTTTGAAGTGCAGTGGTCACTCAGTCTGGTGAGAGTCAGACAAACACATAATCATCAGAATAGACAGCATGCTAGGATGCAGCCCTTGGGTGAGATACAAATTCCATTCTGTGGGGTAGTTTAAAAGGTGCACATTTTGATTAGAAAATCAATGAGAATTTTACCATAGAGGAGTAGCGTTTGATGTGTGCCTTAACTGAGGCATAGACTTTTTTTCTGGTGAATAGGAAAAGGACTTCACACAATGAGGCACTTGTAAGAACCTAAGCACCAAGATGGGAAGGAGCAGACAGTGTTCAGGAAGAGCCTGGTCTGCAGAGACGTGATGCCCAGCAGTGGACTGGAGCTACATAACAGAAGACCTTGAATGCCATGCTATGAAATTGGTTTTATTTAGTTGAGATTTCAGTTATTCCATTCATTTGACATTCAGTATCGGAAGATTGGTGTGGAGAACCAGGTTCTTGGAATTCTCCTACTTTTAAAGGCAGGACAGGTTCACAAAACAAGAAGAATGGCTTCTGCTCTGCCCCCACCCCCACCCCAACTCCAAGTCTGAGAGACAGAGAAGCATAACATTTTAGTAGTTGATGAGTACAAAGCATCATAGTAGCTTTGGAGAGAGACTCTAACTCTGCCTGGCACTATTACTGCAAATCTCTTCTAGAAACTTTACCAAACAGAGCTAGGAACTTTAAAAGGAACAAATATAAGAAAAAAGAAAATTGGTTTGGTTGCATATGCTGGATGTGAAGATTAAGTTAAATTGGGAATGTGTGTGGAGGTTGTTAACACTAAGTCTAGTAGAGCCTCCATAACTATTAGTTGAATCTGTTGAGAGAATTTGGAAATATGGCTCTGAGTTCAAGAATGATGTCCAGGCTAAAGATGGAGATTAGAGAATCATTTTAATAGAGATGACGGAATCATGGACAAGAACAAGGTCTTCTAAGAAGAGGGTGTAGTGAGAAGAGAATAGGATAAAGGACAGAAATTTAGGAGATGTTGACCCTGAAGGGATGGATTAAGGAAGAGAAACCAGTGAAGGAAGCTGAGATAGAGAAGAGAACACTGGTCTGGAATCCAAGGGAAGAGAAAGCCTCCTGAAGAAAGACATTAAAGAGGTGAGATGTTGGATTTAGCTTTTAGGAAATGACAGGGACCAGAAGTGAGATGTGGAGGCAATAGCCAGGTTCAAGTGGCTGAGAAGTGGAAACGAAGGCCTCAAACCTCTGCACCTGGCAAAATCCTCATCTTTGAAGACCCATCTCAAACGTCACCTCTTCTGTGACTCCTTTCCCAGCTTTCTGAATTAGCTTCTTCTTATGGTTATCTTTGTAATACTCGATCTTTTCTTTTGAAAAATTTCATGGCACTGCACTTCATCTGTTTACATTCTGGTGACCTAAGTGAAGACTGGTCTCCTTGAAGTCAGGAGCCCCATCTTGTTCATCACGGTATCCTGAAGTCTTAGCTTAATGCCAGGACTAGTTGTAAACATTTCTTAAACATTTCAGTAAACATTTCTTTTTCTTTCCCTGATTTGTGTAAGCTTTATTTTTTTTCCAGAGGAATGACTCTAATTTTATTATTTTATTTTAAATCTGTGAGTTAGAAAAAGAAATGAGTATTTTAGGAAGTTTGAATATGGAGAAGAAGAGAAAAAATTTGAGATAGAATCGGCTTGAGAGAAACGTTTTTAGAAAGAAGTAGCCTTGGACATTTTCATAGACTAGTAAGGAGAGTCAGGGAAGGGGCAGAGGATGAGGCGAAAGAGGAAAGAGCTGACTAAGCCGGCCATGGTGGCTGAGAAGAGGTAACAAGGGCACAGGTACAGAAAGAGGTTCTGAAAGAGATCTAACGTTCTTCCTCTGAAACAGAAAAGTAAGGAGGATATAGTTCAAGTTTGAAAGTCATTGAGAAAAATTGAAGAGGATTGCATTAGGAAGACCCTTACCTTCTGCTAAGGTTAAAGGATCAGTGGTAACTGAGGGGACTGAACACAGAAGGTTTGGAACAACTTCAGACTATATGACCAGAATCCCTATAATCATGAAGAGTGAATGGAGGGTCCATGTAAACCTGGTGAAGTTGATCAGTTTGCATGTTTCTCCATGTATTTGTTAACAGACATTTAAAAAAGAAATGTCATTTGTATAGGTTTGCTTGTCTATTTTAACTTCTCTTAAGGAAACAGCTGTGAGACACTCAAAGTATCCTTTGCAGATTGTGGAAGTCCTTTTGCACGTCAACTTTGCAAAGGCCTCTTTCTGTTTGAAAAGAAGTAGGCAACCAACATATGTGTGGTTTACAATGACTGGCATCTGTTTGTAGAACTGTCTTTTTCTGTTATCATTAACCTGAAGTTTCATGCATAATCATTATCAGCGTGATAAGGAGTGATTGCACATGCATTTAAGTGAATCTTTAGGTCTGAAATGAGAGGTACTAGGATTACTAAGGCCCCTCCCTCTTTTTTTTAACTAGAGTTGGACAAGTGATAACCATCAAAGCGAAAGTTACCAGAGCATTCAGCACAAGCATGGAGGTAAGAGACCTCTTTTCTTACTTCTGCCTATTGGTGCTCTCTTTTCATTGTGTACAGAGGGCAGAGCAGCAGGCCTGGCATAATTTGGAGTTCATGAGGTTCTGAATTTCAGAAGGTGCTTGAACCTGGAGTCAGTGTCACAGGTAAATAATAAGGACCTTGAGTTTCCTAGTCAACTCTGCTACTAAAATTAAATGTGATGCGACACACTATTTTTATATAGAAGGTTACATAGGAAGTAAACATATAAGGGAGAAGGGCACTCTCTCGGTTCTTTACAAGCCATGGGTCTTATTTCTTAATTACACTGACTCTGCTTTTTCTCCATCTCTGCACCCTCCAGTGGAAACTAGCCCCATAATTAACTAGTTTTCGAAAGGTAGAGTAACTGAAGTGAGAAAGGAAGTTTAGATTTTTCTTCTTCACCCACTCGGTTTTATTTTCTTTACCATAGTTGTGAATGCAGCATTCTCAGGGGCTTTTGAATTTTCTGTTCTGATTGAACCAGTAGCAAAGGGTTTACTGGATCCCATTTTGCAACTTCTAGGTTGGTTTGTAGCAGTCCCTTTGATCTTTGGGCACAAAAGACATATAGGGACTTATATTTGTTTGTTAGGGCATAGCAGAATACCACAGACCAGATGGCTTAAACAACAGATATTTATTGTCTCACATCTCTAGAGGATAGATGTGCTAAATCAAGGAGTCTATAGGGTTGATTCTTTCTGGGGGCTGTGTGAGAGAGTGTGTCCCAGTGCTTTCTTCTGGTGATTTGCCTTGGCTTCTGCCACATCATCCTGATCTCTGCCTTCATGTTCACATAGTGTTCTGAGGGTCTGTGTCCAAATCCCTCCTTTTTAGAAGGACACCAGTGACATTGGACTAGGAGCCCACCCTACTCTGGTATGACCCCACCTTAACCAGTTACATCTGAACCACCCTATTTCCAAAATAAGGTCACATTATAAGGTACTGGATTCAACCCATATTCCTGTTCAACAGAACTATTTGACAGTAACCATACCTAATGGTGATGGTTTTACACTGAGTTAGTCACTTTCCCCCAGTATCCATATGAACAGAATACAAAACACTTGAAATCAGAAAGGAAATCTTTGTGTTAAAGTCAGCTCTGTCAGCAACGATCGTGATGTTACTTTCTCAGCCTCTCTACTACAGGCTAGCACTCTACCTTATATTCAGCCCAAACATGGATAACAGCTCCTTTTCTTTTATCCTTTCCCTCCTATTCCATGAGAAAAGGTAGAATTTCCAAAGGAAATTTGATTAAAAGCTAAGAAAAGAAAAACCGGTGAGTTTAAAGCACAGATTTCTTTTTTAAATGTTTATTTTTTTGAGAGAAAGAGAGCATGCACGCATGCTTGAGAGGTGGGTGAGGACCAGAGAGAGCGGGGCGGGGGGTGGGGGGGTACAGAGAAACCTAAGCAGGCTCCATGCTGCATGCTGTCAGCACAGAGCCCAACAAGGGCCTCTGTGTCATGAACCATGAGATCATGACCTGAGCCAACATGAAGAGTCGGTCGCTTAGCTGACTAAGCCACCCAGGCACCCCTAAAAGCACAGATTTCTGATCCCAAGGAAAGTAAATCCTAGCCTTGACTAGGGCTAATTTAGTCCCTCTTCCAAGTTGAAGTCTTCTGTGGTCTCTGCATATGTTGTGTATTCAATAAGGTCTGGCTGGTGGGAACACCAGACTCTCAGTTCTGTATAAGTTCTCGGGACTGCCCATGTTACACTCCCCAGGAATCATTTTTGCCTCAGAAGGTGCTCATGTCTGGCCTTGTAAACGTCCACCTTGTAAACGTCAGACTGGTGTCATCCCAAACACTTAACAGGACTGTGTGCAGATTTTTGGAATTCTTTCCTTTTGTAGTTACATTTTTTTCTGGGAATGCCCACAAATCCCAGGAACGTTGGTCTTCTTGATTTCTGCCTCCTCATTTCAGGAAGGTTCAGTTTCCCCCCCTTGGCCATAGTCTGGGACTTACCTTCTGGCTGAGAGCCCAGAAATTCAAGTGTTCCTCTTATCTGTTTCCCTCTTCTTAGTGGTGACATTTCTACATTGTCTGCTATCCTGGTGTGAAGATAGTTGGTTCAGTTTTCTAGTTGTTTTTGCAGGGTGTAATTCCAATCTGACCTACTTTTTCATGACACAAAGTGAAAGTCCCCCTTACGTTTGTTTTTGAGACATTTGGCCCTCATACATAACTAAGTTAACTGTTCTAACAGAAGACAGTGTTTGGAACTCGTTTAAACTCTCCAGAATTGTGGGCTTGAGAATGGATGGTTTAAATTTGGTTAACCAATGTCGAGTTAACTTGAGTGTTACTGTGAAAATACTCACTTGCATTCGTAAGGTAAGTGATGTAAAATGAATTATGGATTATTGATTATTTTTGCACATGAGGTAGTTGGTGAAGATGTAGAAACAGCTGTTCTCTATAGTCAATAATACAGTGCTGAACTAAGAGGCCTGAGGTTGCCCATGAGTCCAAGAAGATAGTGTTACATATCAAGGATATGTGGGGCAAGTGTTTATTAGCCAAAATCTAACAATAGATTCCTGAGTTTACCAATACTTATACAAAGTGAAATCCTCAGGACCTAAGCTTCAAATCTTTTCCCATAAGGAAATCCATTCCCTTGTAGTGTCACCAAAAAGTGCCTCAGCCACCTTCTTGCTCTTCCTGAAAAACAAAATTTCTGAAAAAGGCAACAAAGCTACTGATAACATGATGCAGTTTGTCCATGTTAACTCAGTTATAAAAGCCAGAGACTGAAGATTAAAAAAAGTTATGGTGTATCTCCTTAATGGTCTACAAGGAATTAATTAGTATCTTGTTTTCAAAAGCACATATAGTAATAATGGGATTAGAAAATACTTGTCAGATAATGCCAGTTTTTAAAATTATAACATGAAACTATAAATACAGTGTGATAATTTTATGTAAATACATACACACACATAAAATGGGAATAAAATTCACCTAAACATTAGTGATTATTAATATGGGTAATGGGATTACTAATAATATTTACTCTGGGTAATCAGATTCCATTTTTATCATTTATGTATTTTTATGTTTACCAAATTTTCCATGTCAAATGTCTATTTTTCTAATAAGAAAAAAGTTTTTTTTAAGTTTATTTATTTTGAGAGAGAGAGACAGAGCATAAGCAGGGGACAGGCAGAGAAAGAAGGAGAGAGAGACTCACAAGCAGGCTCCGTGCTGTCAGCACATGAACCGTGAGATCATGACCTGAGCCAAAATCAAAAGTTGGACGCTCAACCAACTGAGCCACCCAGGTGCCCCAGAAAAAAAGTTATATTTTAATTTTATGGGACATCACTGAAAGAACAGTATTGCTTAAAAATAAATTAAAATGCTGATTTAATTCAAAAACAAAAGAACATTGAAATGCATAACTGAATTTCGATTGCTGTGATCTCATCTGTTTCCTGGATGGCTGAACGTTTACTTATTTATTTTTCTTTTCATTTTAGATCAGCATCAAGGTGATAGTACAGGACATGCTCACTGGTATTGAGAAACTTGTTAGTGTGGCTTTCTCTACATTTGTAGCCAAACCAGTTGGAAAAGAAAAGGTAAATTTTCTGTGTGAAGAAGTATCTATGATGTAATTCAAGGACATAGTAATGATTGCATCAGAATTATTATGGAGAAAAAGACATTTCTTGTTACTGTGCAATATGCTTTCCCAAGATTTTTTATCCATCAATATTTTTATAAAATTTGTCTTTCTGTGGTAAGTGTTAAGCACCTTAGAGGAAGGGAGATGTAGTCAGTTTGCTAAAGAGGAAAAAAACACTGTGTTTTAAATGATCCAAAGTGCCTATCAGTTTCTCAAAAATAGTGTTTACTGGGTTAGTTCTTTTCTTTTATGGTTATATAACTCAAAATTGAGTTAAAATAATTTTTTTTTAAAAAAGCAAGAGCAGTTTAGTCAGCACTTGCATATTATAGTCCAATCATTTGTTTATACCTGAAGGAAGAACGTCAAAGAGGCTGAACTATTGAAGTTTAGAAATAAGCTTCAGGGCATATGGAGTAAAAACAACCTTAAAATATATGCATTATTCTGATATGCGTATGTGTGCCCAGCAGGCCTGCCTGGCTATGGGCCCAGAGCAGCTTGTCTATAGTCTGCTGGGGGTTTACTCATTGTTTCTTGGCTTTCATTTTTAGGATCAGGGGGAGGGTCCCCATTTAGTCTAAAGGTAATAATCCAATTTAGAATTAAATTTCTCACTGCAAGGATCACTTCAAACATGGGCATAGTAGCTTCTCCTAGTTCCATATTGAAGCAACAAGGGGTACTTCTTACTCTGCAAAAGTGTTCTTCAGCCTGCATCCAACTTTCGAGCCGGGACAAAGCCATATTTTCTCTGTACCCAACAGAGATGACAGTAGGGCAGTACTCACCAGCAACTCCTTACTTGGGCCAACAGGCAAAGATATAGATGGATCTGACTCAGTCCATCCTGATGGCTGGGTGGCAGGTGTCCCTGAAGAATTTTGTGCACCACGGCACTTCTCCCAGTCTCTGTCCAATATTAGACATTCAACAAGACATATTCATATTGCCCCAGGGCATTCTATTTGAAACTGAAGTTCATATCAGCTAATACTGAAAATGCAGCTTTCTGGGCTATGTCTCAGACCTACTGAATTAGAATCACTAGTATAGGAACTTGGAATATGTACTTTGACAAAGCATCCCAGGATCCTATGTTCACTAAAATCTAAGACATTGAGATAGGTCTTGCAAACCATTGTTTTTTTTTTTCCCAGAGTCCCCCCAAATCTCCAAACCCTGAGAATGAGAGACTATGGGGGTGATTGCAGATTTTCCATATCTGAGAAAAAGTGACAGAAAGGAGTCCACATCACCATCCCATCCTGCTCCTTCCATGGAGAAGAACACAAGGACTATCGTTTTTCCTCTCAAGCTTGAGACTTCTCATTTTGGCTTCAGGGACTCATGAAATAAGAATACTATAGTAACACTTCAGTTAAACCTGTCCTGAGCCTGACGAAACTTTTTCTGAGAGCATTTCTGGGAAGTCAGATGCCTTATGGTCCTGCCATTATAGGTTGGCTCAGATAACCTTTATTGTAAAACAGCTTTCCCAAACGAATTATTTTCCAGTTAGTAATGTTCTTGTTCAGGGGCACATCACAAAGAGAGCCACAAAAAGTCAGTGGTTTGGTATGAACCAACAGGCCTACCTGCATCTCTATCCAAAGTGAGTTTGTTCCAGGATGAGACGGGCAGTGGTTAACTAGGCTTATTAGTTAGTTCATCAGTTTCATAGGCCGGATCATTGAAGGACTCACAGAACACCACAGGGTATGCTTGGGCAGGGCCTTACTAAACTAGAAGAGGTTGTTTGTAGGAGAAAGAAAGCACCGGCGAACAGCAGAGAAGTTTAAGACTTCAGGCATAGCTCTTGGGGTTCTTTTCCTTTATTATTATTATTATCATTATTATTATTATTATTTGTTTTTCATCATGATAGGTGTACTCTTTAATCCCTATCCCTTATTTCACCCATCCACCCACCCAGCTCCCTTGGGTGGAATTCTCTGTAATTAAGTCTGTTTCTTGGTTTGTCTTTCTCTCTTTCTCCTTTGCTCATGTGTTTTGTTTCTTAAATTCCACATATGAGTGAGATCATATGGCATCTGTCTTTTCTCTGACTGACTTATTTTGCTTAGAATAATACACTCTATATCCATCCACGTAGTTGTAGGTGGGAAGATTTCATTCTTTTTGATGGCTGAATAATAGTCTATTGTATATGTATATACCACATCTTCTTCATCCATTCATCTATCAGTGAACACTTAGAATGCTTCCATAGTTTGGTTATTGTAAATAATGCTGCTATAAACATAGGGATGCATGTATCCCTCTGAATTAGTGTTTCTGTATTTTGTTAATAAATACTATTTTGTTAATAGTATTAATAAAAGTTAATAAATACTGTATTTTGTTAATAAATGCTATTACTGGATCCTAGGGTAGTTTTATTTTTAATTTTTTGAGGAACCCCCTCTACTATTTTCCACAGTGGCTGCACCAGTTTGCATTCCCACCAGCAGTGCACAAGGTTTCCTTTTTCTCCACATCCTCTCCTAACACCATTGTTTTTTGTGTTGTTGATTTTAGCCATTCTGACAGGTGTGAAGTGATATCTCATTGTAGTTTTGATTTGCATTTCCCTAATGATGAGTGATGTTGACTATCTTTTCATTTGTCTGTTGGCCATCTGTATATCTTCTTTGGATAAATGTCTGTTTATGTCTTCTGTCCCTTTTTTATTGGATTATTTGTTTTGGGGTGCTGAATTGTATCAGTTCTTTATATATTTTGGATATGAATCCTTTATCAGTTATCTAATTTGCAAATATCTTCTCCCATTCAGTAGGTAGCCTTTTAGTTTTGTTGTTTTCTTTATTGTGTGGAAACTTTTTATTTTGATACAGTCCCAATAGCTTATTTTTGTTTTTATTTCCCTTGCCTCAGGAGACATATCTAGAAAAATGTTGCTATAGCCAATGTCAAAGAAATTACTGCCTGTGCTCTCTTTAAGGATTTTTATGGTTTCAGGTCTTATATTTAGGCCTTTAATCCATTTAGAGTTTATTTTTGTATATGGTGAAAGAAAGGGGTCCAGTTTCATTGTTTTGCATGTGTCTATCCAATTTTCCCAACACCATTTGTTGAAGACACTGTCTTTTTTTTCCATCGTATATTCATTCCTTCTTTGTTAAAGCTTAATTGACCATGTATTTGTGGGTTTATTTCTGAGTTTTCTGTTCTTTGCATGGTCTTGAATTTCTTTCATCAGTGTTTTACAATTTTCAGAGTACAGGTTTTTCACCTCTTTGGTTAAGTTTTTTGATAGCTGTTTTATTGTTTGGGGTGCATTTGTAAATAGGATTGTTTTCTTAATTCCATTCTCTGCTGCTTTATCATTAGTGTATGGAATGCAACAGATTTCTATACATTGTACACTGCAACTTTACTGAATTCATTTTTCAGTTCTAGTAATTTTTGGGTGGAGTTAAGATTTTATATATATAGTATCATTTCATCTACAAATAGTGAGAGTTTCACTTCTTCCTTACCAATTCAGATACCTTTTATTTCTTTTTGTTGTCTGATTGTTGTGGGTAGGACTTCCAGTACCATGTTGAATAGAAGTGGTGAGAGGGGACATCCTGGTCTTATTCCTGACCTTAGGGGGAAGCTCTCTGTTTTTCACTCTCACAGTCCTTTTCTGTTATACAAAATATGCTTCATCTGGATGAAGATTGGAGAGGCAAGGCACAAGTTTACTAGGTGGACTTTTACACCCTGCTGGTCACATAACTAAAACAAGGTTGTATAGAGCTAAACCAGTGTGAGTTATCAAGTCTCTATATTCCTAAACAAATTAGACAAGGTACTCCAGCGGAATCTTAGACTTGAAAGCAGCATATTATGAATCCCTTAGCTATTTCGTAGTCTTGGCTAAGGGTCAGTGCCAGCCTTTAGGTGTCCTGGAAACAAGCATGGAATTATTCCCAACCAGCTGCACGGTGACTTTTTCATGCACGTAGGTTAGCAGACAGGCTTTTCTGGCAGAGCTTGAGCCCTTCGTTCTGCTGCACCATAGTTCCAGATTTCTGGAGGTCAATTAAAGCTTTGTTCTGACCTACTGATTCTTTCAATTTGCTTATTAGACAATGTTTTCACTGTGTGATGAAATTTCCAAATTAGAAATCTCTCTCAGTACATGATACCTTTCTCAAGTACATCTTTATTCCCTTCCTTTGAGATTTTAATTTTGCAAAAAGTAGAAAACATTTCATAGTAAGAATTCAACAGATTCAAAGTTCCTCTCCTCATTCATTAATTTGAAGAATTTTTTATTCTGTAAGCCTGTTGAAAATTTTAAAAATCAGGGAAAATTAATATTTGGAAAACTCTTTAAAGCATGTATTATATGAAAAAATAATTATGCCTAAATTGACTTTTTTAGTTTAAAAATATTTTAAGAAAAAAACTTAGTCAAATAATATGTGTGAAAACACCCAGGAATGGTCTATTTAAAAAAATTTTTTAACTTTTTTAACATTTTATTTATTTTTTGAGACACAGAGACAGAGCACAAGCAGGGGAGGGGAAGAGAGAGAGGGAGACACAGAATCCAAAGCAGGCTCCAGGCTCTGAACTGTCAGCACAGAGCCCAACACAGGGCTTGAATCCACGAACTGCGAGATCATGACCTGAGCCCAAGTCGGGCGCTTAACCGACTGAGCCACCCAGGAGCCCTCACGCATCATTGTTTTAATAGCAAAATATTGAAAACAATATAAATGTTCACACAGATGATTTTATAAGAAAATAAAAAACGTTCATGATATTTAACTTTATAAATGCAATTTTCTAAAAATCTCCTGGTTATACCATACTGCCCCTTGGAGAATCAGTCTTATTTGGATAATTTCAGTCCCTCACACACTATAGGAAAACTGGGATGGCAAGGTCATGGTGAGAACAACCATCCTAACTATCTTGCTATTGATTCAGGAGATGAGCACCCCTGTATCTAGAGACTGGGAAAGGGCTGTCACTGGAATGACTGTTTGATTATGGCAGAGGAAGTGGCATCCCTCTGGACTCAGAGCAAAACTAAAATGTGCATAAAAAATACACTGTAAGGGCACTTCATAATGACAACTATGATATAACAAGACTAGATCTTTCTACTGAAGAAAGAGATGTACACATAATGTATTTAAAGAAGATTATTACTGGTGGCTCAGTCAGTTAAACATCTGACTTCGGCTCAGGTCATGATCTCACAGTCAGTGAGTTCGAGCCCTGCATCGGGCTCTGTGCTGGCAGTTCAGAGCCTGGAGCCTGCTTTGGATTCTGTGTCTGCCTCTCTCTCTGCCCTCCCCTGCTCGTGCACTGTCTCTCTCTCACTCTCTCAAAAATAAATATTTAAAAAAAATATTTTTAAGTTTGTTTGTTTGTTTGTTTGTTTGTTTATTTATTTATTTTTGAAAGACAGAGAGTGAAGTCAAGCCGGAGAGGAGTAGAGAGAAAGGGAGAGAAAGAATCCCAAGCAGGCTCACTGTCAGCACAGAGCTCAACACAGGTGCCAATCCCACAACCATGAGATCATGACCTGACCTGATATCAAAAGTCAGATGCTTCATGGACTGAGCCATCCAGGTGCCCCCAGAAATACTCTATTTACTTGGAGTTAGAAAACAATGTAACATATCATTGGTTTTGCAAAATCCATGCTGCGCTTTTATAATTTAACAAGGCACTGAAAGATAAATGTTTTTCTTTCTCTAGATTCATTTAAAACCAGTCACACTTCTGACTGAGCAAGATCATGTGGAACATAATCTGGCTTCAGAGAGAAGGAAAGTTCGATTACATCACGAAGATACCTTTAAAAACTTGATGAAAGAAAATAGCGAGTTTGATGGTCAGTAAATCTACTTATGGGAACTTTAATTATATGACTGTGACAAGCAGAGGGGTCCTTTCTTAGAGTACATTTATTTTCACCTTGTTATTACAGTTCAGCCCTGGCAATGGTAGGTGTCTTCCCCAACAAACTCAGTGGCTGGAGAAGGAAGGGCCTGGCCAATTCAAAATATAACTACAGATACCTAAGTCCTCTTTAAATTGGAGGATCTACAGGGGAGGAGAGAGGAAAAGAAGGGTCACAGGGACCAGGCAGTCCTTATTGGTAAGTATGCACTCAGTAGTGATCAAAGAATGAAGGAACAACGGCACAGGGATATGTCCATCTAGTGCTTCACAGTTTACTAAGCAGGCTCTCTTTCATTACTTCAAATGAACTGCTTATAATACCAACAGAGGAGAAAACTGAAAGTGAGCCGTGATGAGCCTTGCTAAAGATCACAGGAGCTATGAATGGAAGCGATAAGATTCTATTTCTGTTTCCTGGCTTTTCCCCCCAATAGCACTGTTTGATTAGCCAGAGTATCTTAGTTCTCTGGCTGCGAACCCCCAGGCTCTTGGAGGCCTCATGGGGCCAGAAGGGCATGGAAAAGAGGGCTACTTTGCCCCTCCCCTGCCCTTCCTTTACTTCTGACCCCATCTCCTACAGCCCCAGGGGAGATGACCTTTCAGGGAGAGCAAAGTGGTGAAGGGGAGGAAGTGGAGTGGTCTAGCTTGAGCCACTCTGCTCCCAGTGGTGAGACAGGAAGTTCCCAGAAGGTTCAACTCTCCTGGGCTCCAAGGCAGCCACTAGTAGAAGAGGAAGTAAAGGAGAGGAGAAAGGATCAGAATGAGAATATTAGAAGAGAGGAAGGAAGAAGAGGAGACACAGAGGCCAGAGGAGAGAGGAAAGGCAGAAGCAGGGGTGACCTGTGTGTGGGCTTTATTCTGCCCTGCATGACATCATCATGGCCCGGGGACGACCTTACAGATGACCTTTCAGTTGGAAAAAAGTTTTTCAAAGGCTTCTATTCTTGCAGACCTTTTAAAAGACAATGCCCATTACCAAGCTACTTTTTAAAATTTTATTTATTTTGAGAGAGATCCTGTGTGCTCATGGGAGCGAATGGGGGAAGGGGAGAAAGGGAGAGAGAGAATCCCAAGCAGGCTTTGTGCTGTCAGCCCAATGTGGGGCTCAAACTCATGAAGCATGAGATCATGACCTGAGCCGAAATCAAGAGTCCCGACGCTTAACTGACTGAGCCACCCGGGCGCCCTACAAAGCTACTTTAGAAGAAATGAAGACTTCATCATTAACTTACTATGCTGAGAAGAGTCCATCCTTTTGTAAAGATGGTCTCTGTACCAAAATATATTTTAAATGCATTTTGCTAAAGTAATAAAGTGGCCAAACCATGAGAACAAGGGCAAACTACAAAGAAAATTCAAGGTGGAAGGAGGCAGTACATGAAAAGATAGGACTGTATCATGGAGGCTCTCCTAGGTCAAGTTAAGAGGCTTAAACTTTATTCTCTCCTTAAAGAGAGCTGATACAGATTTGGGCACACTTGTTGCATGATTAGGCTGGCACTTAATATGGTCATTCTGTGTAGAGGAGAAGAGACTCTATGCAGGGAGACCAGGCAAAGGATGAGGAGTGGCTACTCCAGGCAGTGGTAGTATAGAAAGGAGGAGAAAAGTCCAAAATTATACAAGGGGTAAAATCAGTAGAATAGGGTCACTGATGGGGAGATGGGTGAGGAAGAAGTTCAGGACAACTCTCAGGTTTCTGGTGTGAGCAACTAGCTAATTAATGGTAGTATCTTGAACTGAGGTCATGGCTATGAGGGGCAGGAGAGGGGCAGTTTTGATGAGGTGGATGATGAGTTCAGTTTAGTCTCATGTGCTTGTGGAACAACCAAAAGGACAAAACCAGGCTGGGGAGATTTAGTTTGAGACACAGCAGCTTACAGATGGCAATTCAAATGAAGCCAGTACCTACAGTCACCCAGGGAGGGCTCATAGGGGCAAGAGGGTGGTGGGCCAAGAGTGGAACCTGCAGAACATGGCCATAAGAGATGATCAGAGGAGGAGGATGGATCTACAAAGAAGACCTAGAGGGACTAGTGGGAGGGATGCAGCGAGAACCAGAGAGACTAGCATCATAAGTCAAGGGAGTAGAGTTACATGAAGAAATGAGTGGTCAACTGTGTTCCAGGAAGTGAGGAATAAAAACTGTCCACTGAATTGGGAATAGAAAAGTCATTCTCACATGCTACAGCCATTCAAATGTAGAGGTAAAATGATTGCAATTGACTTCAGTTTCAGTGTGTTAGGAGGTTGAGCAAGATCTCCCCTATGGGTCTGGTTCAGTTTAGAATTACAGATTTTTAAGGGGTGCCTGGGTGGCTCAGTTGATTGAGTGTCCAACTCTTGATTTTACCTCAGGTCATGATCCCAGAAGTGCCACATCAGGCTATGTGCTGAACGTGGAGCCTGCTTAGGATCCATTCTCTCTCTCTTTCCCTCTTTCCCTCTCTCCCCCTGTCCCTCTGTCCCTCTCTTCATCTCTCTCTCTCTCCTCCTCCTCTATCTTCTCTCCCTCTTTCCCTCTCTACCACTCTCCCTCAGCCCTCTCCCCAGCTTACACTATCTCTTTCTCTCTTTAAAGTAAAAAAAACCTTCAGAATTATAGATTTTTAGAAGTCTGTTTCTATCATGTTTCCTCTAATCTGCTGTAAAAGTGGATTGTTCTACATTCCTTTGTACAATACAACTTTTAACTTAATTTTGTTGATTTTATCTTTTTAGAAATTTTACAAGCTTGCATGCCACCGAAGCAACCATAGAACCTAAAAGCAATTTCTCTTAATGTCAGAGCCAGACCCCAGAACTCTAAGTTGCCCTTGAGTGCGTGTTTTGTCCACCTGCTGCCCAGTGTATCTGATAGGGTTTGTCTTGAACTGGACAATACCTTCTGAAGGAAGACAGCTAGATCATCTCTGTTATTGAACAGTGTTTTTAGAAAACCCAGGGTTCTAACATTGATAGTAATATCAGAACTAATTGGAATCTCTTCTAAGATTTTGTGTGATTGAAATGCATATCATTGGAACAGTGAGAAATTTTAGTTCAAATCATATGCTTTCAGAAGAAAAGGGAAACAGATGAGATTAGATTACATAAAAGCAGGACTTCTTTGGAGTGTGTTCTTGTACCACTGAGTCACTGTTTGGAGGCTTGGTATATAGGAAAAGACTTCATATTTGGAGCATTAAATTATTTTTTTAGTGAGAAATCAAACCTTTATGAGCATTACCTGTGTTAATTCTTTCTGGTTGTGAGAAGGAAAACAACAGTTAAAATGACCTCAATTCAGGTCAAAGTTCCTGACCTGAAATTGTAGAATGAATGCAAAATTGTCCAAACAGAATGATGACACAATACTTAACGAACATCCAAAGTACAAGTATTGTAATTGACCTCTGGACAGGCATGGTCTTATTTGGAAGTCTGTAGAAAGGGTGAGGTTTGTTTACCATACTTGAGTACACAGACAGAACTGTGACCTGACTTGGTCTCTGAGCCTAGGAGAGCTATATTTCTCCAATGATTGGCAGTTACCTGTAAATAAGCATGGTTCTACGCTGAGGTCACCTGTACTCAGTATATTTTTGCATCCATGTCGTAGGTCATCTGTATTCAGTATATTTCTGCATACATGCTTATGCATACATGACCTGCCCTAGTACCCACCTCTTTGTATCCCAGTGTATGCCATGTATGTCTTTATAAGAATCCAGTAGCTTTGTCTTTAAAGT
This sequence comes from Prionailurus bengalensis, assembly GCF_016509475.1. NCBI lineage: Eukaryota > Metazoa > Chordata > Mammalia > Carnivora > Felidae > Prionailurus > Prionailurus bengalensis. The sequence continues at coordinate 145,658,663 of NC_057343.1, read as the reverse complement.
TATCCCTCAGAAAAGAAGGAATTGCCTTACATTTGTGTCTTTACAATGTTTTCCATAATATATTGCCTACTCAATTTTTTATTTTATTATTTTAAATTATTTAAAAATAGGTAGCACACATGCACAGGGCTAAAGTTCAAAAGGTATGAGGGCATTCAGTTAAAAGATAAGACTTCCAGAGCGCTTTGGTGGCTCAGTTGGTTGAGTGTCCAATTTTGATTTTGGCTCAGGTCATGATCTCATGGTCATGGGATTGAGCCCTGCATTAGACTCTGCACTGATGATGTGGAGCCTGCTTGGGATTTTCTGTCTCCCTCTCTCTCTGCTCCTCCCCAACGCACACACATGTGCATGCTCTCTCTCAAAATAAATATTTTTGTTTTAAAAAGCTACGACTTCCTGCCATCAGTATCTCCCAGTTGCCCAGTTCCTGTCTTGAAAGACAACCAATATTACACACACACACACACACACAAACACACACTTAGAGCACAATATTCAAATAGCTATGCACTTTTCTTTTTTTTCATTTAACAGTGCATTTTAGAGATAGTTTATATTTATTTGGAACAAAAAAGCAAGAGATATTAACCTAAAAAAATCAGTACAGTTTTAGGTATTAATAGGACATCATCTGACAATGTCAGTTATGGCAAAAAAAGAGAGAAAAAAGAAGTTTAAAGATTCAAGATTTCATGTGTATTTAAATATCACTTTAGGAAGCAGTCCAATTCTGATTACAGCAATATGGTGGATTTGGTGTCTAGAACAAGCTAAAATTTCTGGATAAAATATTTACAAACATCTTTGCAAACACATCTCAGCAGGAAGAAGAATAAGAGAAAATCTTGAAGTCCGGCCATAATTGGAAAACACAAATTTGCTTGGGACTCTGTAGATAACTAGAAGACCTAGAACTTGTGTTTTAATGGGCCTGCATAGGCTCAGGAAACAAAGCCAGTGGCCCATGATAGGTGAAAGGTTGAATCAGGGAACCTTAAATGGAGCTGAAAACCTAAAAAAATGATACTTTCAGTGAGTCAGTTGAAAAAAAGCCCAATCCTCAATGAGCTTTGGTAGGGGTGCTTTCCTATCTCATTGAGACCTTAACCCTAGGTAAAACGGGTGGGGTTGCGGATGGGGGGACCTGTTTTCCTTTGAGAATTCAATCACAGGTACATTCTTAGGTGGATTTGGTATCAGAATCCACATCACTTGTTTTTACTGAAACAGACCAAGAGAAATTTATTATGAAGTGGCACTGTGTTACAGTACCCCCAGGTGACTGGCAGCCACAAATGCAAACCTCTGGAGACATAACTTTAAGCCCCGCTCTAAAGAATTCCCACAGATACAGATCCAAGGCGTATGAACTCCTAGTCAAAAATCCTGAAAAATAAAAATAAATAAGTCACCAAAATCTAGAGGAATCACCTTCTGAAGGTGCTTTGGGGAGGTGGGCCCCCTTTGAGGAGGCCCACAAAGACTACAATTACTGCATTTATCATATAAAGAATGTTGAAGTAAAAACGTTAATATATTTTAAAGAAATAGAATCAAAAGTATTATTCAGGGATTAAAAAAATTACCTAGAAGGTTTGACAAAGAAAGAGAATTTCTATACAAAAATATATATAATAATTTAAATTTAAAACTCAACGAATGAATTAAACAGCAGATAAGACAGTAACTGGAAGATAGATCTGAAGGAGTTACCTAGAATGCAGATTGATGGGCAAAGAATTGGGAAATATATGAAAGATTTGGAGACATAGAGAAAGGAGTAAGAAGTCTAACATGCATCTAATCAGAGTTCCAGAAAGAAAGGATAGAAGAATGGGAGAAAAATAGCATTTGAAGCAAATGACGTAGACATTTCATTCAGAGGTAACAAGAAAGTTTGGTATCCATATGAAAAGATGATGGACCACATTAATCAGGGAAATCCAAATTATAACCAACATAAGATATTTCACACCCACAAAACTGGAAAAATTTGAAGAGTCTACAGTATTGCTTAAGTGAAAATGCAAAGCAGTAGGAATTCTAGTAAACAACATACAAAAGTGTACATTGGTACACTTTGTTACCTAGAAAATTCTGTTGAAAGCAAGGACTATGAATGTGGAATAAATCAGCAAAATTAAGTTCATTCATTCATTCATTCATTCAATAAATATTTACTGAGTGCTCATATTAAGGAATTATATTAGAATTTAAAAAGAAAATCAGTTCTTGTCCAAAGGAGCTTTGGATCTAGCGGGTCAAAGATCACACAAAGAAAAATAAAAGTATAGTTATAAAAGAAAGATGCATGTGTGAGCTCATAAATGGGAATTAGCTATTAGGTCTGGAAGGCTTTCCTGAGGAAGTGTTGACTGAGATGAGCCAACATAGTGTTGAGGTGGAAAAGTTTTACTTTATAAGCTTCTTCTAGCTGGTCTGGGAATTAAATTGTCATGAGACAGATTAACAGGAGAAAATCAAACAAAAGTTTAATTACAGGATACTGCCTATATACATGGGAGAGATCCAGAAAAAAATGAGTAACTCATTGAAATGGCAAAGCCAAAGAAAAAAGATGATATTGGGGGTGGTGGGTCAGTTATGGGAGGTTACCGAGGAAAGCACAGTAAACAAGGATAAGGTTATTTTGTAGATTTAAATCATTGTCTTCTCTGGTAAGTTTCTAGATTTACAGTCATCCCCCTCTTTCTGGTACAGCAAGGGAAATATGCTTACAAATAGAGATTTTTCTTATACACATAAATGTCTCTTACCAAAGGGTAATTTCTACTGGGTTTTCAGAGCTTCTCTATGGTTTCTTAAAAATAATAAGCCTAAAAGAAGCAACATGCCAAAGAGGCATATCTTGAGGTGGCAAAATTTGCTCCCCTATAAAAATAGGGGATAAGAGATAAGTGGAAGAATGTGATAGTGCTGCTGATAGAGCAAACAATATGTGCAAATTCCCTGATGTTGAAGACAGTACTTAGTTATAGGACTGAAAAAAGGCCCTCATAGCTAGAACAAAGAGAGAGAGTGAAAGAGAATATGATGGGAGGAGAGTGGTAGTAGTCGCAATCAGACTCGCTGGGACTGGAGAAGTAGACAGACCAGACAAGGAAGGAAGGACTTCCCTAGCCAAGGGAAGGATTTGGGCTTTTATTTATTTTTCATTTAGTTTTAATGTTTTAATTATTTTTGAGACAGAGACAGAGTGTGAGTGGGGGAGGGACTGAGAGAGAAGGAGACACAGAATCTAAAGCAGGCTCTAAGCTCTGAGTTGTCAGCATAGAGCCCAATGTGGGGCCTAAATTCAGAGCCTTTGAGATCATGACCTAAGCTGAAGGCAGCCACTTAACCAACTGAGCCACCCAAGCGCCCCTGGGCTTTTGTACTAGGGTGTTTTTGGAAGTTTCTGACATGTTTTCAAGTAGGAGACTGAAATGATCAGTGAAATGAAGGGGGAAAAAATCAAAAGACCATCAATTAATTATAAATCTAAAAACTTCATGAGGAAATGCAGTTCAGGTCTTTGTAGCCACACTTCTCTGCTCACTTATGTGTGACTGTGCCAAGAATGGCCCCATTCCCAGTTCCCAACAGCTGCCTAATCTATGCTCTTGGGCTGCAAACTCAGCTCTGCCTCTGACAGGACAACCGGGATGGTCCCCCTGATTTGTAAATCCTCCCTCTACTTCCTCAACAAAGGCACACAAGATTTAGGCCTAGCTGATGATTCACTAGATGATGCAAGACGCATAATTGAATACATTTTACTGCTTTGCAGCCAGAGTAAATGATTTCTCCATTGTTGAGAGTAAAAACCAATTTGTCAGTAAATGAAGCAGATATGATTCGAAGGAAGCAGAAGGACACTGAGAAGTACAACTCATTGTGCCATTTCTGTTCGTGACTGCATTCATTGCAAAACAGTAACTATGGAGGCCACATTCCCATTCTGAAGTTTATACTAGAGCAAACTATTCCAGATTTTCTGTATCTTTGGCCCTTTATAGCTCAAAGTCCTTTCATTTTAACAACTTTATTGAGGTATAATTGATGCACCATAAATAATATTATGCATACATAATGCAGTTATAAATAACATAATAATTATTATAATTATAAATAATAACTGGTATACCCTAAATTCATATGCTCATATTTGAAGTATACAGTTTGTTTTGAGACGTGTACACCCATAAAACCATCACCACAATCAAGATAGTAACATACCATCAACCCCCAAATTTCTTTCTGACTTTCCCCACACTGATCTGCCCCTTCTCCACTCCAAACAACTCAAGTTTAAATTTAATCATTATTTTAATCAAAATTCCAATGAACTTGTATGATAGATTGGAATACAATCTCTAAAAGGGCCTTTCTAATCAGCTATCCAATTCCCTGGAATTCATGAAGGTCACTCTTTAGAATCAAACCTGTTTATTTCCTCGGGAGATTTAAGTCTTCAGGAATAATTTAATTTTTCTAAAATTCCCATGAGTTAAGGGTACAGCTAGGAAGGAAAAATAGTAGTCCCAGTTTGTGCAGTTAATTCCACCAATATTAATGTCTGCATCCCTCCTTCAGATCCCATTTGTGATGAAGAGGAAGGAATGGTTTCTACAGGTGGCACCGCTGTTCAGAGCATTGAACTTGTCCTCCCACCCCATGCAAACCATCATGGAAATACATTTGGTGGCCAAATTATGGCTTGGATGGAGAGTCTGGCTACTATTTCTGCAAGGTTCTTGGTTTTGACTTTTGGTGTGTGATGTTGTGTCCAGTGGGGAGAGATCAGAAAGGGTCTGAGTCCTGGTTATTGAGCTAGGAGAGAAGGAGAGGAGAGTGTTGCCATTTATTAAAATGAGAAAATAAGTCATTTATCTGTTTGCCTTAGGATTAATCTGTCCTTTTTTTTTTCATTTTTTAAGTTTATTTATTTTGAGAGAGAGACAGAGAGACAGAGAGACAGAGAGACAGCATGAGCAAAGAATGGGCAGAGAGAGGGAGGGAGAGAGAGAGAGAGAGAATGAAAGAGAGGGAATCCCAAGCGGGCTCTGCATGTGGAGCTGGGTGTGGGGCTCCAACTCAACAAACCACGAGATTATGACCTGAACTGAAACCAAGAGTCGGACACTTAACCTGCTGAGCCAATCAGGTGCCCCTAATCTGCCCTTTTGTTTAAAGGTGAATGTTTATGTTCTTGGCTCAAAAATAAAATGAAATGACAGTTCTAGTACTTTATTCTGAATTGTAAATGTTGATCTTGTAACACTGCAGCTTCTTGTAATGATAGTTATGACATGGTGGATGCAGAATAGAAATGGAAGACGACCTTTACACTTAAAAATACTCAAATTGCAAACTTTTTTAAAGACACTTTACAATTTGGTTTGACCTTTGAAGGTGCTGGTTAGAATCATTATGGCCAAAGGATTAACTGAAAAATAAGATAACAAAGAGAGGAACTTGAAAGAATACTTTTAAGTACTCCTCAGTTTCAAAAAAAAGTATTTTATTATTAATGGAACCATGTAGGCAGTTGAGCAGTTTTAAGGAACACTGTGTATTCGGAAAATGCATTTGAACAGGAATTGCCCTACTGACAATCTTATAACCATGGAACATTGTTAAGATTTTATTTTCCCAAAATGAAAAGAATTTTATGATGAGTATGTCTATAATTGTGACCATAGTTAGAAACCTGTAGTAATCCTTCCTATAAATTATGCGCAAATAAGAGAGCTTGTTTTTAAAATGAGATTGTCGTTCTCAATGGCAATAAAGAATTTGAACCTGTTCTTTTGTAAGGCTTACAATATAATTAACTGTGGCAGAATCTGTTCACATAGTGTTGGCACAATTCCTTTGAGTAATTGAATGACTACCGTGGGGATCTAAAATGTAGAAAATTACCAAAGTAACTTTCTGAGATTAAATATACTTTACAAAATTTCAAAATTTCACACACACACACACACAATTGTAAAATGTGTACCTTGTAGCCTTTCAGGCTTTGTGTAGCAATCTAGGTAATTTTCCAATAGAAAAAAATATGAGTCTTTTGATATGTGAGTGAATTCAGTTGAAGCTAAGAAACTAGTGTGAATAGCACTAGCTGGTAGTTCCTTCACTGTGCTCCGCTCCAACCTGAGAGTTACAACTTCCTGTGATTGTGGCCATGAGCTGTCAGGATGAATAGAACCCTCAAATGAGGACAGAAGACCTTGGTTTGTTTTTCAGAGGGACTGAGATAGGGAACAAAACAAGAGCATGACTGTCACCACAAGAGCAGAAGCACCAAGCATCTCAGTAAAGACCCTCCAGCTCGGGGACATAGTATTTCCCAAAACGTTTGCAGGGATTGTACAGACCCACTCTCAACTTATGTAATCTAGTTACTTATTTCATTCTTACAAGAGTTAAAAGATGTTTATTTAGAAAACACACTGAGGGGCTCCTGGGTAGCTCAGTCAGTTAAGTGTCCAACTTCGACTCGGGTCGTGAACTCACGGCTTGTGAGTTCAAGCTCCGAGTCGGGCTCTGTGCTGACAGCTCAGAGCCTGGAGCCTACTTCAGATTCTCTCTCCGTCTCTCTCTGTTCCTCTCCTGCTCTCTTGCTCTCTCTCTCTCTCTCTCTCTCTCTCTCTCAAAATATAAACAAACAATTAAAAAACATTTTAAAAAAAAAGAAGTATTGGGGCGCCTGGGTGGCGCAGTCGGTTAAGCGTCCGACTTCAGCCAGGTCACGATCTCGCGGTCCGGGAGTTCGAGCCCCGCGTCAGGCTCTGGGCTGATGGCTCAGAGCCTGGAGCCTGTTTCCGATTCTGTGTCTCCCTCTCTCTCTGCCCCTCCCCCGTTCATGCTCTGTCTCTCTCTGTCCCAAAAATAAATAAACGTTAAAAAAAAAAATTATAAAAAAAAAGAAGTATTTGCCCATTGCATTTGTTATGCAAATTAGCAGTTCATGAAAATACTTTGAAGAGTGACCTCTTTCTTCTCTCTCTCTTCCCTTTGTTTCATCAGCCGCCTCTGTAGGGCACACCCCCTTCTAAAGTCCGTGGACATGTTTAAGTTTCGGGGACCATCTGCTGTTGGAGATCGTCTTGTTTTCAATGCCATTGTCAACAATACATTTCAGACCTGGTAAAGCATTTTTAGTGCTCTTAGCCTGCTGTGGACAAATTCAAACTTGCAAATGAATAAATTTTCTTATTTCAGTGTAGAGGTAAGTGTAGGGACTACTTTAAAATAACCAAGTTCCTTGGGGCGCCTGGGTGGCGCAGTCGGTTAAGCGTCCAACCTCAGCCAGGTCACGATCTCGCGGTCCGTGAGTTCGAGCCCCGCGTCAGGCTCTGGGCTGATGGCTCGGAGCCTGGAGCCTGTTTCTGATTCTGTGTCTCCCTCTCTCTCTGCCCCTCCCCCGTTCATGCTCTGTCTCTCTCTGTCCCAAAAATAAAAAAAATAAAACGTTGAAAAAAAAATTAAAAAAATAAAATAAAATAAAAAAATAAAATAACCAAGTTCCTTCTAATTTTTTTTTTTTAACTTCACTCATCTTCAACATCTATAGACAACTCATTTTAACTCTGTTTTCTTCTTGGAACCTCTTTGCACTTAGTAAATTGTGATGGGTTGGTTTTTGTCTCATAATAAGGGTGACTCCCAGTTAGCCCAGTACCATCTTGGTGTGTACCTGTCATAATTATTACTCTTTTTTTCACTCTCAGAAGAGTACCAGTGACTTTATGGTCAGCTGACTCCTAATGAACCTTTTATTTATCACCATAAAGCCCGAACCACTTCCCAGTTATTTTTTTCTTGATACACAATGAAAAGATTTAATTGCCTTAAGTCTTTTAAAATGTGAAAAAGAGTATGTTTCCTATCCAATTTTAGTGTTTGATGCTTTTAAATATGGAACTGTTAGGTTTAGGGGAGAAAACTTGACTTTGGCACTATTAACTCCCCCATTCCCCATTATCAAAATATGTTCATGAAGGTATAGAAAGTCCTTCCTAACTGGCCTTTTTCCCACTTGGTGGGAAAGTGAAGTGGGAGTTCTCCCAGGGGCTTCTGCATCAGATTCATCACTCTGATGAAATGGATTTTAACAGTTGCATACATTTGCGATGACAAAAAGAAAAGCCCAGAGCCCTCATTCTTTTCCTCCCTCAGAAGCAGTGGTGGCTGCGTGGGCAGAGGAGGCCTGGCAGGGTCTCGTTCTCTGCCCACAGCTCTGTGTCGCCCTCTGCAGTGTTGAAGTGGGAGTGCGCGTGGAAGCCTTTGACTGTCAGGAGTGGTCTAAGGGCCAAGGCCGTCACATCAACAGTGCTTTTCTCATTTATAATGCTGTCAATGATAAGGAAGAAATGGTCACATTTCCCAGAGTCAAACCCATATCAAAGGTCAGTTATCAGCACGTGAGTTCATTAATCAGACCACTTATTCTGGGGGAAGTGGTGGGTTGCAGAGCTCTACCCAGAATCTCCCCACACCAGCAACAACTTCCAAGGCTATTCCTCTTTAGATTTTTTTTCTTTTTTACATTACAAAGTAAGATGGACTTTTTCTCCCCCTGCCCACCCCCGATCACTCTCATCATTTGTTAGAATGATAGAGGCCCTGGAGACCTCACTTCTGTTCTGCTATGTGCTGCTGTGGGAAGAACATCATCTTCCGTGTCCTATTTCTGACTCTCTTCTCCCACTTCTTTACTCCAGCTCTCCATGGTTCTCTACATGCAATGGAACTGTATCTTCTCCCTATCTGAGAGGGGCTTGCTGCCCACCCTCACCTTTTCTAAAAACTGTATAGTGAGATAGATGTATAATTCTGATAACAGAAATGATAACAGTCACCACTTTAAAAAAGGGGGAAAAAAACGGGCTGCAAAGGTTGTCTTTATCCATGCACTTGCCCTTTGTGGGTGTTGAGTATAGTTCACACAGAGACACCATGTGTATTCCAACTAGCCCCTTCAACTGAATTCAGAGAGAGACACTTAAGGATTGTACCATTAAATTAGAAATGTATTGATTATAATTTGTTTTTTATTAAAGGATGATTTTAGACGGTATCGTGGAGCTATTGCACGCAAGAGAATTCGCCTAGGCAGGTAAGGGATGTGGGCATAAGGATTTGAGGCTATATTCTCTTATCTAACAAATTATACAGCAAAGGGCCCCTCTCTAGGTGTCAGTTCCCACATAATGTAACATGAGACGGTCTGATATTTTCTGACTGGAGGCTAACTGTGACAGATTTTTTTTTTTCTTGATTGTTCCACTAGTAAAAGTAGCTTTTAAAACTGCTGATTTCAGTTCAAGAAAGTGTCATGGTGACTGTTGTGTGCCAAATGCAGGGAAGAAAACTTTATTATTATAACATTATTATAACATGTTAAGTAACATTTTAATTTTTTTCCAGAAAATATGTTACTTCCCACAAAGAAGAAGTGCCAGTTTGTGTACAATGGGACATAAGCAACCAGGTAACCGTTTTATGATTTGGAGCTTTTCGTGTAAAAAGGGAAAATGGTATCATTATAAACATGAAAGTTCCCATGTTTAACTGCTTCAGGTTGTGCCTATACAAGTTAGATGAAAAGGTAAATTATATCAACCAATCATCTCAAAATAAAACCAAACTATTAGTAAGTGGTTACCAACTAGTAGTTTCCGTGCCCTGTCTGAATTACATGTACAGTTTCCAAACTACAGACTCAGAATGATCTGCCATCAAATGCATTCAAGCAGCATGACACTGAGATACGGTGTCTCTCCATAATTTGTGCTGAAAAGACATGCCTTCCGGCTTGCATTTTTATAACACAACAACAAAGTATTAGTCATTTTAAAGTTTTTGCCCATAAATTATAAAAGGAGATCCAAGTTTACTGATTACATGTTGATTATAAGTCATACTGAAAGGTTATGTTGTCTTTGCTCAGGACACCAATTAAAATGATACTAATTTGCTAAGCATGCAGGCCTCATTTTATTTTGTCTGAATTCTGAATTAAGTGTTTGAGACAAATTATGTTACTGACAGCTTGGTTCTGAGCTTAGCATTATCACTTTGGCTCTAACAGTTCCCGTTTCCTAAGCAGAAACTGTTTGATCACATATCTGTGGACCGAACTCTCAACTTTTACGATATTTGTGTTTTAGGTATCCCTGAGTAATGCCAATGTGGAGGCTCTCAAAAATCTGGCAGCCAAGAGTGGCTGGGAGGTTACCAGTGCTGTGGAAAAGGTAGGAGGCATCCAGGTCTATGTACAACCTGCTGTCCATCACAAATGAAAGTTGTCATGCTGCTGGTGGTGGTTCTGCTTCTACTGCTGCTTTTAAGAAGGTAAAAAGTCTTTCTGGGGAGCTATTTCTAAGAGGCAGGTATCTTTCCAGGGCTGAATCTACCGCTCCGTGCCGGTTGATTTGTGGTCCTCCAGGCTGCCCCACACATTCCTGCCTCTGAACTTCGTTGTCATATTCCACTCCTCTCTCTTTCTCCTCTCCATCTGCCTCAGTCCAACCTGGTCTTCAAGACCAGGACAAATGCTTTCTGCACAAAGCCAATTCCTATCATCCTGACTGAAGGAACTTCCCTGGAGGAACCCCCTTAGCAATTACTTTTTCAAAATTAATTTGTCAATAAATTATGCCCTGTCTTGTGACAGTGCTTCCACTGCTTCGTTGAATTGATGTTGATGTCTTACATAGTAATTTAACTTTTTACACATGGCCTTTTTCCCTAACAAGATTATGAACTTTTGAAGAAAGAAGCCTTGTCTTGACTTCTTTGTGTCTTTCTTAGCACCTTTTATACTATTTTGCAGGTCATCAAATTTAAGTAAACATATATAATTTGGATTCTAATTTTATCTCATTTCAGAAGTGGTTAGGAGACCCTTTGAAGCTGATGCCCACAACTAGACTAGACTGTAAGGTCTCTGTGGGCATTTAGCTCACCGCTGTAGATGGTCCCAGAACATAGCAGTGCCGGGCACTCAGGACGGGCTCAGTAATGCCAGTTCTTTGTGCTCATATTTCAGTGTGTACTGTTGTTCAGCATCAGTGAAGCAGCAGCACCTACCAGAGGGGTGACCATATTCCTGGTTGTCCATCATAATTGGTGATTGTTCCATCATCATCTGATGTCATACATATTGATAATGCCTCAGTGCCCAGTTTGGGCAATAAATTATATGGTCACTTACCCTAAAATTGAAGGAAGCTGAGATGCTACTTTACTGATTGTTTTCACCTTGACCTTTTGTCAGTGTTTTGTTCTGGTTTGTTGGCTTTTAGTGTGTTTTTATCTTTTCTTCTGAATCCTATCAGGGTCTCTCTTACCCTGTTTGGATCCAGTTAGGTTTCCATGTATACCAAATTCAGTGATGCAGAAACACAGGTTAAACGTAATAAAATGATCTTCTTCTCTTTATCCCACATAAAAGATGCTTCAAGGCTTTGTTTTCTTTTACTAACATGCAGTCTGTTTCTTGCATCATTGCTGGCATCTAAGCAGTGTTGGAAAGGGCAGACTTGTGTCTGGAATGAAGGAAGAGCGCACATTTTGTGAAATCATATAATATATAAAAACTTAAGTTCTTTGGGAGTTTGGGGCCAGAAATAAATCTAAAGTAATAAATGGTGTATTGGCTCATATCTAAGGAGAGCCACCAATAATTAATTCTTAATTTTTGTGTGGATACTTTAGAAGATATTATATAATTAAAGCAACATTCTTATGTCATTTCTGTTGAATTTGAAGCCCTCCAATTCTTTAGATTGTATTTATGATAAAAATTTGATTTTTTTTTCCTTTCTGAGTTACCCTCCTCTTCTCTCCTACTTTTTAAAGTGTTTGTATCCTTTTAATTTTAAAATACAGCTCTCTTACTTTTTTCTGTCACCTTTTAGTTGAATAATTCTTCCAATTATGTGTTAGGAGTCATATTTATTTCAGGGCTTAAAGTCTATACTTATTTTTGATACAAATTAGTTAAATGGAAAAAGTAAGATTTTTGATATCTGTAATTGGGCAGTACTTATTCTTTAACTCATATTTCATTTTTATGTATGATCATGGAATTAATCATAGTATAGTAATACAAGGAGCAAAATGTGTACTCTCACCTGAAAGGAGCTTGTAGTTGTAGTCTATTTGGGTAACATCACACATACACAAGGAACAGCTGAAGAGTAACTTTAAGGTGGTTTATAAACAAGTGAGAGATTATAATATTTAAATCATAAAGGTCAGCTCTTAGGCACTTCAACAAAGTAAAGCAAGACAGTTATTTACAGAGGACTTTGGAGAGGGGGTAATTCTTTTCTCCTTGAAGATAGTGTAAGTAGATTGCTGGAGGGTGAAGGGGGCTCTCTAGGCAATGAGGAGTATGATTCCAGTCGTCGTGGTAGAAATCAGCATGGGTAGGAGACTGACCTGACGGGAGTAGCCTTTTATTTAGGGGGCAGCTGAGAGTGTACTGGAAAGGCTGTGATGAAAGCCAGAATGGCAAGGACTACTTGGCAACCTTTACACAGAACAAAGCCAAGTACAGGAAACAGACCAGAGGAGCTATTCTGACTGAATCTGGGGAGAGTCCAGGTCTCACAGCTCCCCCTGACCAGTTCTCCTCCCCTTTGCCCCTGGGGGTTCCCAGGGAAGGTCAGGTCACTTCCTCTCACCACAGAGGCCTCTGTAAAAACCAGTTTTGTTCTCCTTTCCACAATGTTGTCTCCATAGCATATTGGTCAACAGATAGTATAAAATTCTAAAATTATACTCTTTCCTCTTGTGTTGTTTGTATAAGATATCCAAATCCATTAAGCGGAATCTTATTAGAATGAAAAAGCAGTATCATTATAAAATGTTAGCAATTTTGAGCTTATTTACTTTCAGCTTTGTTTCATAGAATAAAATTTGCCAGACGTCAAGTGATAAAATGTTTGAGTTGGTTCCAGATGGAATTTAACCTGTACTCTTCTGAGCATGAAAGAGAACATGTTTTCTTGAAGAGTTGGTCTTAGAGAATTTTTTCACTAAGCAGAAGTTGGCTTTTCTAAAATACTAGGGTTTAAAGAGATCAACACCAACAGCTGCCTTTACTCGTCTGCTCTGTCTACATCAGTGTCATGGGTTCCCACAGCACAGCAGTGAGCAGGACTTCCTGCTCCCTTCATCTTCTGGGAGAAGGATCAAATATCATTCCCTCCTCTGATAATGTACTAAGCACTGGATAAGCGTAGCAAGCTGTGTGAGGCAGTTTCATGGTGGCTATTCAGCTTGGTGTTTGCCTTGGCTCCAGGATAGAAAGCAGCAGTATGTGTCTGTGACCTGGGGAGCAGCTTCCTGAAAAAGTACTGTGATCATTTTCTAGGGCTCCTGTAACAGTACCACAGAATGGGTGGCCTAAACAACAGAAATGTATTGTCTCGCAGTTATGGAAGCTGGAAGTTTGAGTTCAAGGTGCTGGCAGGATTAATTCCTTCTGAAGAAGTGAGAAAGAATCTGTTCCACGCCTCTCTTGTAGCTTCTGGTGGTTTGCTGGCAATCTTTGGTGTTCCTTGGCTTGTAAATGTGTCACCTGATTTCTGCCTTCATCTTCATATGGCGTTCTCCCAGTGTGCATATCTGCATCCAAAATTCCCCTTTTTATAAGAACATCAGTCATTATTGGATTAGGGGCCATCCTACTGCAGTATAACCTCATCTTAACTAATTATATCTGCAATGACCCTGTTTCCAAATAAGGTCACATTCTAAAGTACTGGGAGAATTTTAACATATGAATTTGAGGAGACACAATTCAACCCTTGGCAAGTGCTTAGCCCAATATTACATCCTTTTCCATACTGCTTCCATCAGTGTAGACTATGGCTGCCCCAAAGTCTGATTCTGACAGAAGGTGAGGAACTTACCCTGGCCACCTACCCTTGCCCCCTCTGAGACTATAGAACCCAGAAACCTGGCTTAGAGCCACATGGCCACCAAGTTTTGGTAAGATAACTTCCTTCTGGATTTACACCAGGGAACCTCCTTTTACTTCCTCTGTATGGGGAGCGAAGTTAGGCATGGCCATTTTGGGGTGAGTCTCAGCCCCCCACTGGAACTGCATTCGTGGCTTTCTGTTTCACGTGTCTATGGCCCAGGCCATGTCCTCCTCTGTGGGCTTGATTTAAAGATGGTCTTTGCACAAAGGTTAACTAACTGGAGAGTTAACATGTGTAAACAAATTGATACTCCCTTTCTTTCTAATCTGCTTTTAGTCTGTTTCTTACTTCTTCATTCTCTTGAAGATATTTATGTTTAAATAAAGGTTTTCTCCCTCACAGCCTGACTTGTCCATCTGCTTGATTCTTGCAGTGAAGTCTTAACCCTCTGTTTGTTTGTCTTCTCACAGCTTGTTGCCATGGGGATGATTATAAGATGGCACATTTCAACACCAACTTCAAAGCACCCTGAAAGAGATGGAGAAAATGGGCAGGACAGAAATGTGCTCTTAGCTGAGCACATATCTCTGATTATTATCGAAAGTGCAATGGCAGGAGAGTTTGGAGTAATAGGGGATATGTATTGTTTTAAGTATGTGTCAAATGGCTCCCCAAGACAGGCCTCCTCTTATCTAAGGCATAACAACGTTAGAAACCCAGGAATTGGCTCTCAGGAGGATGAGCCCTTGTGATTCACAATTGAAAGAATGCTTTGTGCTGAAGAAGCATGGTGCTTTCAACCCTTTGCAAGGTTGAGTTGGTTCTAGAAGTGGTGGCTTACTTTCTGGGACCCGTTGGCATGCCTGACAACCTGGGAAAGTGTCTAAGATGTCTGAAGGGAGATGAAACACTGAGTTGCCTATCAGCCTGGTGATATTTTCTGTCGTTATTTGAGTCAGGGAAATAAAGAGATAAAAAGAGAAATGCTTACATTCTTTATTTTTCTAGAGAAGACTGTGGCACAATAATTAACCTGTCACATATTGTTTAGAGGGCACAGAGGATATCACCGTGGTCCAAGCTCCAGACATCCAAGTATTTGAAGGGAAATTGCCATCATTTGGCTTCATTGTTATTCAGGTGCCAAGATGCCTTAGCCAGCACAATCAGCCTGTGACTGTGTGTGGTGTTTAAAGTGAAAACATCCATTTTTATTTTGTAATTTATTTTTCTTGTTATTATATTTTAGATAAAAATATATACCCTGGAAGAGCATGACCTTTTATCTGTTTGCGTTGAAAAGCATGTGGAAAGACCAGCACACTTGACTTACCATCTCCTGTCTGACTTTACCAAGAGACCTTTGTGGGACCCTCATTTCGTGTAAGAATACATTTAAAGTATTTTCTTAAGCAACTCTGACTTCATGTAAAAGATGACCTCCATGTTGCAGTCCATCTCCATTGCCCAGCGTATGACCCATTGCTTATTAATTAAAGAGTATGTTTTAAAACTTGCCCTGCACAGAAAACTGCATCAAGTGCTACTGAGAGACGTAAAAACAAAAATTTTCTTAATACTTCGTTTAGCATTTATATTGAGTTAATGTGCTTTACCCACATCTGTTGTACTCCTCCCAAAAAACTCTTCAAGTTTGATATTATTCCCACTCAACGAGAGAGGTTCTGAGACTTGCCAAGATTGCACAGGCAGGAAAGCAACAGAACCCAAATTGGAACCCAGATCCATCAGGCTTTGAATTCCACACGCTTGCACACAGCTTCAGTGTACTTGAGAAAGTGATTACCTAATTGTCTTCCCACTTTCCACTCTGGATATTTAATTAGCGGTTCCTTCTTTTTCTGTGAAGCAGCACTCCCTGGTGAGAAGCTGAGACGAAGCTGTGTGAGTAACTGAAGTCAAAGGCATTCCTGCCAGCTTTTCCTGTCTGATCAGGGCCCACTGTCAGCCTCAGTCTCTTCCTTCTGTTACTTTCTGTCTCCTGCATCCCAATCCGGCCTCTTCCATTCTTGCTCCTTTCCTGGATTGCAAGGCACCTGCACTGACTGGGTCTGATTACACTCAGGCCACACCCCCTCCTCCAAGAAGTTCCAGTTCCGGGGCGCCTGGGTGGCGCAGTCGGTTAAGCGTCCGACTTCAGCCAGGTCATGATCTCGCGGTCCGTGAGTTCGAGCCCCGCGTCAGGCTCTGGGCTGATGGCTCGGAGCCTGGAGCCTGTTTCCGATTCTGTGTCTCCCTCTCTCTCTGCCCCTCCCCCGTTCATGCTCTGTCTCTCTCTGTCCCAAAAATAAATTAAAAAAAAAACGTTGAAAAAAAAATTAAAAAAAAAAAAAAAAAAAAAAAAAAAAAGAAGTTCCAGCTCCTGGGGCTACATACAGCACTCTAGGGCCTCACTGGGCATCTTGCTGAAAGGGAAGGATTGGTGAGATGGGCTTCCTATTTATTAAACGTTACTATTTACTTCCTAATCTTGATGAAGTAGAAGCTCATTTTTAAAATGACTAAACCTTGGGGGCACTGGGGTGGCTCAGTCAGCTAAGCATCTGACTTTGGCTCAGGTCATGATTTCAGGGTTCATGAGTTCGAGCCCCACATCAAGCTCTCTGCTCTCAGCACAGAGCCTGCTTTGGATCCTCTGTTCCCTTCTCTTTCTGCCCCTCCCCCACTTGTTCTCTCTCTCTCTCTCTCTCTCTCTCTCTCTCTCTCTCTCAAAAACAAAGAAGACATTTAAAAATAAAATAAAATGGCTAAACCTAGGACACCTGGATGGCTCAGTCGGTTAAATGTCCAGCTCTTGATCTTGGCTCAGGTCATGATCTCATGATTCTTGGGTTCAAGCCCCACATTGGGCTCTGCACTGACAGCATGGAACCTGCTTGGGATTCTCTCTCTCTCTTTCTCTCTCTCTGCTCCTCCCCTGCTTGCTCTCTCGCTCCCAAAAATAAATTAAACTTTAGGGGCGCCTGGGTGGCGCAGTCGGTTGAGTGTCCGACTTCAGCCAGGTCACGATCTCGCGGTCCGTGAGTTCGAGCCCCGCGTCGGGCTCTGGGCTGATGGCTCAGAGCCTGGAGCCTGTTTCCGATTCTGTGTCTCCCTCTCTCTGCCCCTCCCCCGTTCATGCTCTGTCTCTCTCTGTCCCAAAAATAAATAAACGTTGAAAAAAAAATAAATAAAATAAAATAAAATAAAATAAAATAAAATAAAATGCCTAAACCTGATTATGATTAATACCATGTAAGAGGCAATGTAGTATCACTAAAGTGAAACACCTTTGGGGTCATGTGTTACATTTGCATAGATGCCAGAATAATACTTCATGGTTAATGCTATCATGATAAAACATTCTGAGAGAAGAGGAAATATTTCATGATTTTCTTGCATCAATATTTGTAGATATTCTGTAGGTACAAAGCTTTTATCAAGAACAATGCCTAAATTTTGGTGTTACTATTTCCTATGTCACCTGACATTCCAGCCAAACTGAACTTGAATGAAGGGAGGAATGAATGAATGAATGCTTACTTGTCTTGTGTACCTACTGTGATTCAGGCCAGGTGTTTTCATTTAATCCTCACAATAACCCCATAGGTATGGGGTTTTAATTTTACAAATGAAAAAAAACAAAGTGACTTACCTAACATAACATTGATATGAAGTGTGTGTATGGGATTCAAAGACAAAGATGTTTGGCTCTGAACTTAGTACTCCTTCCTGTGTACCATATTCATTTACCTGAGTCCTTCCTTGACATCCAAACAATTCACTAGTCTTCAAATATTGTTACCTGATTCTAGAGAAAAATTATTTTGTGTTAAACAACCATAAATGCTATTCTCTGAAGTGTTGAGGGCAGTGACTGGGCACCCACCAGTCTCTCCATCACACGCATAATTATTCCTGCTGACCAAACAGCTTTCTAAAGATAGACTTTGAGAAATAATGCTGGCTTTGGCAGGATAGTTATGTGAGCAGAAGAGTGAATGTGGACCTCAGTAATGAAGTTTTACAAATAAACAAAAGAAGCGAATGCCTTATTCAAGCAGGTAGAAAAGTGTGGCCTTTCTTTCACTGTTGTATTTACGTAGGTCCTGTGAAGTCATAAACTGGGTGAGTGAAGGTGATCAGATATATTATATCACTTGTCCTATAGTGAATGGTGACAAACCCAAAGACTTGGTAGTACTTGTATCACGAAGAAGGCCTCTCAAAGATGGGTGAGTATATGCAATTCAAGTGCCGTATTGTTTTATAGAAGAGGGTAAAATGAAAAAGTTGATAAGAAGGCAATATAGGCATTTCTGATCTTGAATGATGTGCATCTGAATTTTTTCTAGATGGACCTTTAGTTATCATTTAAAACCATCACCTATTAAATGCTGCCTGTGTGCAAGATTCCTAAAGCAGTTCCTTTCCTTTTGCTGTATGCACATATAAAATTGGTATTTAGCAAACCTTGGGAACCTTCCAGTATCAGTAAGAATGCAATGTGACTTCCAAATAAAACATTAGGAATAGGTTTAGAATTTAGAAAGGCTCAATTGTGCTAGACATCCAAAATGTCTGGCTGCTAGGTAGGGCTGTTGATCGGAGTGTTTGTCCATGACTTCTCTGTGGGCATTGGGCTTTTCATGGCACAATGTCTGTGTTCTAAAGAGAAGTGTCCTAAGAGTCAGTGTTCAAATAAATAAGAAGAGGAAGCTTCCAGGACAGTTAAAGTCTACACCTGGAACTGGCCAGAATGATTTCCAATGTGAAAGCTGGCCTATAAGAATAATCGAACATGTGTGAATATTATTAATGCACACGGATGTTCAGTATAGTACCATTTATTATGGAAAAAGAAATGGACATAAACTGAGGGTCCATCTTATAAATTATGGTAGAGCCATATTGCAGAGTACTATGCCATCATTTTTTTAAATGTTTATTTTTGAGAGACCAGAGCACGAGTGGGGGAGGGGCAGAGAGGGAGACAGAGGAGCCCAGGGGTAGAGAGAGAGGGAGACAGGGTATCCAAAACAGGCTGCAGACTCTGAGCTGTCAGCACAGAGTGCAATGCAGGGCTGGAACTCTGGAAGGGCGAGTTCATGACCTGAGCCAAAGTCGCTTGTTCAACCAACGGAGCCACCCAGGCATCCTGCCATCATTAAAAAAGATAAAGTAGCTATAGAGGTGCTGATACAGAAATACCTCCGAAGATTTATTGTTAGGTGAAAAATCAAACTATAGACCGATATTTATTAAATGATAATATTTATGCAAAAATCTATATTTGCATTTGGTTACATCAATGTTATATATTTATAAAAAGGTCCGGAAGGCTACAGAGCAAAATATTAACAGTGGTCATCTTCAGGATGAGAATGGACTGTGGCTAGGGTGGACTGAGGAAGACTGTTTTCTAGTCTATAAGGTTCTCTGTTGTGTGAAGTTTCTTTAAATCAGTGGGTTTTGTTTTGTTTTGTTTTGTTTTGTTTTGTTTTGTTTTTTAATTAAAAAAGGAGAAGAGCCTGAAATTACAACTCATTAGGGCATACATAATAAAGCACGCTTGGAAGTTGATTCCACTTTGTAGAGTTACGCAAAGTATTAAGTAATTCTTACACAGGCAGAAAACACCTGTGGCCCTTATTACCTTTCCTACACTTGAATGTAGTCTACTTGAATGTAGATCCCTCATCTAGAAGATCTGGGTCTCTATAGTTTCACTTTTACCTACGTAAATAAGGTTAGTTAACTCTAGAAATTTATTTTCTAACAATTGTTTTAATCTCTCACAATAACTTAGAAAACATCCTTTCATTTTTCAGTAGCACTTACACGGTAGCAGTGAAATCGGTTCTTCTGCCTTCAGTCCCCCCTTGTCCACACTACATCAGAAGTGAAATCATATGTGCTGGATTTCTCATCCGTGCTATTGACAGCAGCTCCTGTACCGTAAGTTTGATGGAACATCTGCACATGAATTTGCTACTGCAGATACAGAGAGAAGTCTTTTACCCACATTCCCTAATTAATTGAAATTCTGTCATGTGTCCACATCAGGGGAATCCTGAGGTCATCCTTGTAGATCATTCCAGAAAGTCCCCAGAAGATTAGGGTCATAGCCTTCCCTATACCAACAAGATTCAGATCCCTGCTGAAAGAAGCTCCAAGTCAATAAATAATTAAAATAATGTATTTTCTTTTTGAAACAGGTATCATACTTCAACCAGATTTCTGCTAGCATCTCTCCTTACTTTGCTGGAAATCTTGGTGGCTGGTCAAAATCCATAGAAGAGACAGCAGCCTCTTGTATAAAATTCATAGAGAATGCTACTGATGGTGGGTTGATAAACACATTTTAAATGGTAAACTGTCACTTACTTCCAGTTTTATTTACCACTCTCAATTCCACGTACCCTTAGCCCTGACACTTTGGCAAGCTTTGGGGCCACAAAGTAATTTAATATTGGCTGAAGCAAAATGCAGTTAGGAAGGGGTTAAAAAATAAAATTCATCTCAGGTCAAACACCAGTGATTTGGATAGCATTATTTAAAGAGCTTTAAAACTGTTTTATATTGTCTGTGGCTCTGCTTCCTTCCAGGGACACAGGCAGTGGAAATTGCCCATATTCAATTTTGTGTGTCCTGTAAAATGGTACAAATATGGTTTAAAATGATCATAAGCATGTTTAGGCTACGGAGATGAAACGTGTTCTGTTTAAAATTGTACAAAATTTTACAAAATAAAAAATGATAAGTTGGCTAGGTGATTAATAGTGTGGGATTGTTCCATATATGGCGGATATCTGTATGTCAGGAGCAACTGACAAGATGTATTACATAGTTTAGAGCTTTAAATTAGGAAGACATTAAAACATAATGGAATCCAATCAATTTTAGTAATAGAAACTACTTTACTAGTGTCATTTAACATATATTCAAGGTGGCTGGCCAATTTAGTATCTATTGCTATATATACACACAGAAAAGTACCTGCACAATGTGATGTCTCAGAGAAAGAATATTAACTGAGCTCTTCTTTCATTACCATTACATTAGCACTTTATTTCCTAGACTTCAGCATTCATTACTCTACTCTGTGATTTGTCTTAACCCGTAAGACAAACCAGCATATGTCAAGTTAGCCTCCTCTACAAGACAGCATTTAAAAGTTGAAGGACTTCTCCATTAGAGTTTAGAGCACTTAAGAGGTTAGGTACATCCTGCTGTATGTCAGATCTCTACCTCTGCTTCCCCAGCCTACCCGCTTCCCCAACCCATCCACTCACCCAGCCTAGGTCTGGTTGTTAATTAGTTTTATTCCGTGTCACAGGTTTTCATTTACATAAACTTTGGACTGTGCTCCAATTTTATGAATTAACACTTACATACATTAAGGGTGAATATGTAGATTTAAATGCCTATACATTTCAGAAGCAGAAAAAATTTTTAGAATATTTTTAGATTTTAAAAAGCAAAAAAATTAGCTATAATGGAGTTACTTAACTAAAATTTTGTATGGTAAAATTTCACACCTCTCCTACAATTGAGACACTTCCAACCTCTGCCTGTCGTAGGTCTTTGAATTTATATTGTTTTGAAAATTACTGCAGTAATGACTTGAGGTATTGGTGGAACATCCAAGTAGGAACTGTAATTGAGGATATTAGGGCCAGATGGATTTAGGAGTCAGCCATAGAAAAGTGAATGATAAGCTTGTAAGAGGTGACATTTCCAAAGGACTGAAGGAAGAGTGATTAATGACCAAGTCTTAGGCGATTCAGTAGAATATTTTTAAAGTGTAATAAAATATCTGATATTTTTCTGATATACTGATATTTCTGATATGCATCTCTCCCCAAGTCTCCTCTCCATCCTAAAGCCTCATTAGAAAGCATGTGACCTTGTCTTCATCACTGTCACAATCCCTAGTGCCTAAGAGAGTACCAGGAATATAGCAGGTACTTGGGAAATATTTAATGCTTGCCTTCCTCACTGGAGACAGGTTTTTTTTTTTTATTTATTTATTTATTTTTTTTAACGTTTATTTATTCTTGAGACAGAGAGAGACAGAGCATGAACAGGGGAGGAGCAGAGAGAGAGGGAGACACAGAATCTGAAACAGGCTCCAGGCTCTGAGCTGTCAGCACAGAGCCCGACGCGGGGCTCGAACCCACAGACCGTGAGATCATGACCTGAGCCGAAGTCGGACGCTCAACCGACCAAGCCACCCAGGCACCCCTGGAGACAGGTTTTGACTTGACACCAGATAGGATAGATGAAATAAATCTGAGTGTGTTGGGGCTAAATGACTAAGGCAGCATTGCTATCCTTTTCCAGCTGCATGACTTATGTGATTTCTTTTAAATGACACTCCTTTCCTTACATTCTGGGATGCTGAGTTGTATTCTGTCATGTTTACCTCTCACACCAAAAATAAAACAACAGCTCCTATTAAGACTAGAACTGTTGAGCTTTGCAGACATTAAAACAGAGAAAAGTGTTTCTTATTTGGTAAATATTTTGCTTTTGAAGCTACAGTAACTAATCACAGCTGTTTCCTTTAGTTACAAATGTATCCAATCAGGTAAAATTCCAAATGAAACACACAATCCACTAGAGTCATTCCATTACAATATGAGCCCTAGCCTTGTGAAATACATGTATTAAGTATGCATGTATTCATAAAATCCAACAAAGAAGCTAATGGGTCTCTGATTAGCATTCTAACTCTATTATGGTGTTACCTGCATCTCACCCAGACTCATCTAAAACACATGAACAAAATGCTATTAAGTGTGATATACAATCTGTTAAGTAACATCATTCTGGTTAAATACCCCAAAATAATTTTGGCTAGAATTTCACTCTTGAAAATCCAGGACAAAGGAGCTGTTGTTAACGTATTCTTCTATGTTACCTCAATAATTTGTGCTTCTTTATGTCAAAACTAAAACAAAAATTAACCAAAATTAATCTCATCTAGAATTCATAAAAAGATTGTGGTCCCAAAGGGATTACCTGGACATAAACAGAAAATGGCTAGTTCAATCCAGAATGAGGTATTCAGAAAAATAAGTACATAGCAAATGATTTTTGAATTAAATATTTTAAAAATACAGTATTGTGGCAACTTATAAATTCCTAATATAATAATAAATTGATATATTGAACCAAGAAAACAATATAACCAAAACTTCATTTCTAAACGCAAAAGTTATACTTTAAGGGTGGTTCACATTAATGCATAGTTTTTAAGAAAAAGATGATTGTTACAATCAAGTAAGTAACCACTTAGTTATACCTAAGTTCTACCTGTTAAAAATATTCTTTTAGAGAATCCAATTTAAAAATCTTATACTTTTCTTCAATGATTTTCTCCAGTGATAGAGGCACTCTTTAATGGACAGCACTCAGGAAACTATCTGACCATATGCACATCATACTGATGTCTACAACACAGGTCTCCAAGGGAGCTCAACTCCAGTATGTGAGGTAGGCCCAGTTCAGAGTAGCTCACAATGAGGTGGTAACTAATGATAGTACTAATCATTATCAAAAATTAACAACTTTAGGTATCTTTGTTTTGGGTTTCTGTGGTTCAGGCACATCCAAAATTTCTTCATAGTCTGCACTCATTCCCATTGCCCAGCGACCAACTGTGACCATTCGATCTGTTAAGGAATGAAAGTTAGAATGTAAGAAAAATGGTAATCAAATACATCCACCCAGATTGGTACTAGCTGAGCAAAGGAATTAGTTTTGACATGAATAATCACAAGGAGGGAAGACTCCATCACTAAAGGAGAGTGAGCAATTCTGTAATTGATTATAACACTTGATTTTGGAGTACCACAGGCAATTTCTCATCCCAATTAGGGAAATGCAGCAACTGCTTTGCAATGCAGAAATTGATGAGAAAGCTCTTTCATTCTTTCCCAGAGTTCATCATTATAGAGTCAATGAATTCTAAGAATCTGTAAACAGTAAGACTTATGAAGCATCAGTTTTAAATGCACAAGATTCCACCTGTGAAATTATACAACATCTGCTTGTCAGTCTTGTCATTTGGGAATGGCAATCCTCCCAGGAGGGAGAATTCAAACTCCACTTCCATTATTTCAGTCTCACTGGCTACAATGTAGTGAAGATCATCTTCTTCTAGACAAGATCATAAACAAGAACTCTTGGTTTTCAAATTTAAGTGTTCAGGTAGGAAGAATGGGCAGACTTATTGGGTAGTACTGTGACTATCTGAAATAAAAAGAAATGTGTTTTTCCTTAAGAAGGACTACTGCTATCCTATCTTGCATTCTTTTGCTCAAGATTATCATCATTCTAATTTAGGTAAACTAATATAATAATGGTCTCCACTTCCCCCCAAATATGCAATAGGTACAGCAAACATTTATGAAGTTTTTGGTGATGAAGGGTATTTCATTAGGAAGAAAATGTATCTGGCCAGATAGTGTACCTAACACAATTTTAATATTTTTGGCAGTTTTTACAACCAACTCTGAGTCCTTCAGGTATACACAAAGCAAAGCATATATGAGGATGGTAATCATAAAAATATTGAGTTATTTTCATATTTCTGATTTTCTATTAGTGAATCAGTATTTTTCTTTTAGTAACAGAATTGGCTCCATTATTAAATTCATTAGTTGTCAAATATGAATGTTTATGAATACAATGCTTTATAAAATCAAGGTCTTCTAGGACTTAGTGGTCACTTTTTTTTCCTCACCTAATAATACTAGCTAACACTCAGCTAATACTATTGTGTCTACTCCTGACAGAGAAATGATTAAGTCATCACTGTAGTAGGAAACCAGGTTGCCTTAAAATCAGTGGTACCTCAATGAACTCTTCATAAAAAAATTTCAAGAAAAACAAAGAATATAAATCCCACCCCATCTAATGGAGGCCAAGAGATCTCACCTGAATTCTGACTCTCAGGGCAATCTTTCTTAAAATGTTCCACAGAGCCACAAAGTCTGCAGCAACCACCTATTAAAAGAACAAAGTCACTGAAAATCTCTCATACTTAGGAGGGGTTATAATGTCTCAAAACACTTTTCTTATTTGGTCCTCACAACTTTGTCAGTTGTAAAGGTAGTTGAAAACAGGGACATAGGTAGGTGCCACCATTCCAGTTAGTAAGTCCATCGTCCATTCCTTTTGATCTCACAGAGCACTGAACTGTACCTACCCACCACTTCTCGTACCTGGCCTTCAGGGGAGAAGGAGGAAAGAGAAGAGAGATACAATGGAAGAAGATACGTGTCTTCTGGAGTGTTCGAGAGCCACTGCACACAAGACTAGACCTTAAACCATGATTAGAAAGGCAAAGTGTTGTGAACTGTTGAACCTGTAGGCAAAAATTGTGTCCAGATGCATTTTTTGACGAGGATGTCTGTAATTCTTATCAAATAAATGACCAATAACCTCAAAAAAGGTTAGGACCCACTGCTCATCTGTACAGGTCAGACAAGGGTGAGCAGTTACAAAAGGAATGAAATTAACTTTTGTTTTAGGGCCTTCTGACTGCCAGGCAGCCTCATCCTAATAAAAATGCCTGTCTGCCTACTTTAAGCAACATTCCAGGATTGTGAATTACAACACATATGGTTTCTAAGATTAGCTTAATGGTCAAACACTGTTACTTAATGGTCAAGCATTGTAAGTATGGCATGCTTATAATGTTAAGTGACTTATCCAGAAAAATGACCCTACCGGATGTAAATGTGGCTGAATTCTCACTTCTGTGTGATCTGTTTTCTTTGCTGCGCCTTTTAAAAATACCTAGTCATTTTGCATAACCATCCAAAACCATCTTTGCCCATTACTCATGCCATCTGACCTGTGTCATAAGTTCAAAACTGAAAGGCACCTTTGGGCATTTTCCAGGGTTAGGCTTCCTTACTCTTGTAGATGTCATAGTGAAATAGAAGAGGTACTTTTGAACAATATATTTTAATTCTCATAGCTCTTCAAGGTAAATACCATAGTTCATCATATCTAATACACTATTGATTATAATTATTTTACATACCTCTCAGGAAAAAAAATCTGCCAATTACATGTCACTCACCAATGGTAAGATACATTCTGAGTACAGGGACATGAAAATGTGAAATAATGTTCATCTTAGAGTCCATGAAATACAGTTTGTCATCTCCATTTTATAGGCGAGGGAGGAAATTGAGATGAGAGAAATTAAATGACTCAGCCAGAGTCCCACAACTAGTGAGTGGTGGTACTGCAGCTGTAACTGGTCGGCTTGATTCCAAAAGCTGTGCCTTTTCACTGGACTTGTCCCATGGAACCCAGGACATGACACACAAGAGATGTCTAGAATCTGATGGTACCAGCTATCACATGAGCACATTATTCACATTACCAGAAAGTTTCCTCCTTAAAGCTTTAGAGATCACAGACTTTATTCAGGGACCTTAATATGTTAGCTGAGCTACAGATAAGAAAGTTACAGGATCCCATGGTAGACAACTGACCAAGGAAAACACTCAGAAATAAAAATTACTGCAAATACTGAAGAATGTGTACCAGCCCATCTATCCAAAATGATATGCTAGCCTGTGATTAAATTCACACTATTTTTTAAATCTTATATTAGCTTGAGATATAATCCCTTTACTTCTGTTATGTTTAAAAGTAGATATTTATAACCTACTCCCACAAATGATGCTGAAAGCACAATGCTTGAAATACACACTTTAGTTATTTCTGATTTGATTAATACATCCTCATATTACACATCAACTCCAGTACAAAAAATAGTTTGATAAAAATTAAAATTCTCAAGGTTTTGTTATTTGTTCAAGAATTTATTCAAGAACTGATTGAGTACAAATTAAATCACAACTCTACATGGTAACTCACCTTTTCTGACATATAAGGTTAACAGTACTCACCATCAGCATAAAGTCCTTTGGGATTATCAGGACAAGATCTGGACAGATGTCCCATTTCCCCACAAACAAAACATTTTGCGAAAGGAAATTCACCTGTAAGGATCAACATTTCCTATTAAGTTGGCTAAGTATAGAACAAGTCATGTAATTCATATTATTTTAAATACTCTGAAAACCCCTATTTTTAATACAACTTAGAATTCAGTCTTGATTTCAAAATATTAAGTGGCATACTCATGATAAATTCTGTCCAGAAAAAAAACCCAGTTGGTTACGTATTGGCCACTTCTGACATTAACCAAATCAAAAACCGATAGAAAACGTACCAAGAGCTGGGTCTACTTTGGCTTTGCACTTGGTTATTTCATGCTCTGTGGACCCACACCGGTAACATATTCCAGTGCCCATATCTTGATTCTCAAGGGCGGCTGGGCAATCTGCAATTCCATGGCCAGGTTTTCTACAATGGAAACATACCTGAGAAAACAAAATATGAGTTTCCATGTTGCAAAACTACAGTGGCTTTATCAATTCTTGTTATAAAAAATATCCTTAAAACATTTGTCATTTGTGGGGCACCAGGGTGGCTCAGAAGGTTGTGTGTCTGCCTCTTGATTTTGGCTCAGGTCATGATTTCTCAGTTCATGAGACTGAGCCCTGTGTAGGGCTCTGCTATAATAGCAAGGAGCCTGCTTGGGATTCTCTCTCCTCTCTCTGCCCCTCTCCTGCCTCACATTCTCTCTCTCAAAATAAATAAATAAACATTAAGAAAAAAAAAGGGGGGGGGCACCTGGGTGGATCAGTTAAGCGTCCAACTCTTGATTTTGGCTCAGGTCATCATCTCATGATTCATGGGACTGAACCCTGGTCAGGCTCTGTGCTAACAGTGCAAAACCTGCTTGGGATTCTCTCTCCTCTCTCTCTCTCCTCTGTCCCTGTCCCCTTGAGCACGCGCACATGCTTTCTCTTAAACTTAAAAAAAGATGCTTTACAAATCTCGTACACAAGAGCAATCATACTCTGGCTTATATATATATATATATATATATACACACACATACACACACACACACACACACACACACACATACACACATGTGTGTGTGTGTGTGTGTGTGTGTGTGTGTGTGAATGTATGAATAATAGTTTTGACTTACATAAAGTAACCGTTTGGTGGAAGCAATGATCTTACCATTGCATTTTTCTTTGCTGCTTGTCTTTTTAGTCTTCTTCCTTCCCGGCGACTATCTTTCTTTAAAGCAACTGCAATTTCTTCCCTTACCTCCTGACTGTCTGTTGCTATCCTCTCTCCATTATGAACCATCTGTGGGTTTTGCCTTAAGTATTCCAGGAATCCATTTACATCTTCATTTAAGTACTCCTTTTTCTTTTTGTTCTTTTTGTGTTTTGCTTGAGGCGTATCATTTTTAGCAGAGAGCCTATTGGCTTCAAGTTGTTTACTCTTTGGTAGGTTTTGGCCTTCTCCCTCAAGGGACCCCTTCTTCATGTCCTCCCATGATGTTGCAGCCAAAGGTCTCTTGCTACGTGTGGTAGTAACTCGTGCCCACCTGGTCATGATTTCATCAAAGTTACCTTATCAAACTTTAAGACAAGCATGGCTGGTTAATAACCATTAAAAAAAAACCCACTAAATATACATAGTGCATCACATTATGCCTATATATTGACGCTTTAATTATTAAAACTTTTTACTTCGTGTATATTTAATTCTGTAACATGCTGCATAGATATGCCTATGAAGTAAATCTAGCCCTTACCAGAGAAGCTACCACACCAGATAAAGAAACACACGTATATAAATGCTTAAAACTGCAAAACAATTCAAGAAAAAAATTACTTTGTAAAATATTATGTATCACATAGTAATACAAGTGAATGAAGTTACTCTTCCCAATTCTGAAGGTTTCCTGGCTGTTTCCCCTCTGTAAGTCCCAGGTCTACTTTCTCCCCATCATATTGCTTAGTCTGTCAGTTCAAAGCAATCAATTTGCATAGCAAATTAAGTATACAGAAATCCTGTCCTTGACGCAAAGTTTGTCATTACAAGTCTTCCCAATAGACTGACAAGTAAGTGTTTGCGGTCACGTGATAATGCTGGTCTTCTAATTAGAGAATAAACTGCTTCCAGCCCAGCGGTTTCAAATCATTTTCAATTAAGCCGCGCCCTTTTAGGGCGGCACCCCGTGTACCAACCAGAGTTAAAACTTCAGCTCTCGTCCTCAGTAACATCCGCAACACAAGCCGAAGGGTGGAATCAGTGACTAGGTGAGACGTTGCACGCTACTCTACATGCCACGCGCGCACGCTCATAATTGCAGAGCCTGCGACTATCACAGTAGGGGCTGGAGCTATCCAGGAGGTGGACTAGCATCACCCTGAGTACCCGTGAAGGGGGAAGCTTTGGGTATGAAGGCCGAGGCGGCGGGACCCACTCCCACGGCGGGGGCCCCAGTGGGGCTAGACGCGCCAGCTCAGGCAGTGAGCACCCTACAGCTGAGGCCGACCCCTGCGCCCGCGCCCTCAGCGGGCCGCGCAGCTCGGCATTCCAAACCCATCTGGCGCTGAGGGCTGTTGGGGGCCTAGCAGTCAGTCGCTGTGCCTTCCCATCACGTCCCTGGGAACGAACGGGAGGACTCCACGGCATCTGGCGGTCCCGGGGTCCTATCTCGCTCAGCCGTGCACAAATTCTTACCGCGCATGAATCCTCCAGGACAGCCGAGTTAGCGAACCAGAGAAGTCTGTCCCCCTGCGACCGAGTCGGTACTGGGGACCGGAAATACGTTGTCGCTGAGAGCGCGTCACTTCCGGCGGGCCAAGCTGGTCCTGCAGGCGGGTGCTAGGGTCTCTTCCTGGGCGGGTAAATGAATATGAGTAAATATTTGTGGAGCGTCTAGCGTTTGAAAGGTGCAGCGCTGCACAACGAGGACACAGAGATGAAGTGTGTCTGGAACCCACGACTAGTTGGAAGAGATGCACGGCAGGATTGGGGGGAGGCGGTGGAAAACACTGGGAAGACTTCCTTGAGAAGGTGACCTTTGAACTGTACTTTGAAAAGCAAAAATCTGGTGAAATTTGGGGCGGGAGTGAGTTAAGGGCTTTCCAGGCAGATGTAAGGTAAAGTCTTAGCATAGTGGTAGTGGGTCACTGTGATAGAAATATAAAAGAGACGTTTAGGGCCCTAGTTGGTGGAAGTCGGTGACTAATTGTCCTGCCACTGCTAGTTCAGTGGAAATAATTCTAGTTTGTAGTCAGACAAGTTCTCTTTAAGAGGAAAACCCTAGCCTCTTAATTCATTGTCTCAACAACCTCTCCCAAACAGCTACCACCACAAGCTGTACTTTGTGGGAAAAATGGCATTATTACACCCACTCAGTTCACTAGGTCTGCCACTTTGATGCCCAGCATCGTGATCAATCCATTTTACCCCTTAAGTATTGTTGCATCCACACGACTCCTGAAACAGAATGCTACGGGCACCAGTGACTGTCACAACAAAGTTTATTACAATGAGAGGCAAGGCCGACAGATTAGGACCAACACTCTTGACAAGAGTGCGGCCCCGAACAGCCGGGGTACAGAGTTTTTATAACCAATCACATCGTTTTATCATCACCTGGGAACAGAACAAAGAAACAGGTTCCAGATGAGTTAGAAACAGTTGCCTAATGAGGTGTTTACTTTAGACTTTCTGCCTCTAAGTTGCAACCAGTGGATCTCCTTGACCCTGCCTCTGATGCTCTTTTCTTTGAACTTTTGTTTCCTTAATTGGTGAAGCCTAATTTACAAGGGTATGAGGCATAGTTTACCAGAGCAAAGCAAGGCTGTTATCTCTTAACCTTCAGTGTCAACACAAAGCTGTTATTTTTCAAGCTAAGCATTAGCCCTACACTACAATTTAACCCTTACAGTATCTGTCCACTTTATCTCAACTGCCACTGACTTTGTGCCAGACTTCATCTCATCTCACCTGGATTACTGGTAGCTGGTCTGGGCATCCACTTTTTTCACCACTTCTTGGAATCCCTTTCCATGCCTTAGCCAAATGAACTTTTAAAGATGTAAATCAGATTGTTATTCTTCTGCTTTAAATCCTTTAATAGTTTCCTGTTGTTCTTAAGATGAACTCCAGCCTTAACTTGGTATTAAATCCTTGACTACTTCTCTATCCTCAGCCTGCACAATTTCCTCTTCTTTGACCAGTTTCTCAGTTTCTCAAATGCTGCATGTACCTTGCTATCTCCAGTCCTTTACATATGCTGCTCTCTTTGTATGGTGCTTCTTTTCTTCTAGTTAAGTATTTCACCTTCAGGGCTTTACACATTAGATTCTTAAGTAAGCTTTCCTGTACCCCTCCCTGCTTCCCCCCCCCCCGCCATTAGACCAATCCCCTATTGTAAGCTCATGGCAATCTTTGTTTACAATGCTTCAAATTAGTAATTACATAATTAATTGTGAATAAGTTGTTTATTGTCTTCCCACTGCCTAGTATATATAGTTGGTGCTCAGTACGTTTTTGTTAACTAAATGAAGAGTAAGTATGTTGCAATGCTTGTTACAGCAAAGTTGAAAGTGACCTGGTTTTGTTTAGGAGGAAAGATTAAAGTCAATGTTGTAGGAATACTAAGATTTGGTATGGTGAATATCAGAAATATCCTAGGTCTTACAGTGGGGGAAGTTTTAAAAGGTAAAAAATTCCTCCAGCTCTTGAAGAGAGGGAGCTTCCTAAAAGTTGTATGATCATCCTCTTCATACCATGTTCTCAACCAGCTGGCTTCAAGGTCTAAGCACCAACCTAGTGACATTTCATAAAGAGGTTTTCTTTTGTAGAAGCCAGGTACTTGCATATAATGTACACCACTAGAGGTGTACACCACTAGAGGGTGCATTCAACTAAAACTTGTCTTTTTCGTATTATGTTGAATTTTAAACTCGAAAATTATTCATTTCCTGGCAGTGAAAGAACATGATCTCAAGTTGTTTTTGTGGAAATACATCAAGTGAAGATTAGTAATTAAGTAAATAGGTCATAGAAATGCTGTGGGTTTCAGAAGAAAATATTACTGTCAATACTAATAATAGCTAACTTTCATTGAACATTTTATAGGTACCTAGCACTGTGTGCTGAATGCTTTACAATCATTGCTTCCTTCACCCAGTATCCTGAGAGGTAGGTACTATTCTCCATTTTTACAATGAAGAAACAGGCTCATAAAGATGAAGTAACTCACCCAATGTCACACATCTAGTAAGAGGTAGAGTCAGGACTTGAACCAAGATCCCTGTTCAAAAGTGTGAGCTTCCCTACATTGCAGTACTGCAGGGGATTGCCTGCCTGCCTGTTTGACCCACGTTAAAACAGACTTAAGTTATCCGTGCCCATATAATACTTTATTTTCTTAGGATGTATTCACTTTTAGAGTGGCAGGTATTATCTTTTTATTAAGTCTTATCCAGATATTATTGAAATACTACAAATATGCTATTTTCATAACACTATCATCCACAGGGTAAATGTTAAGTGAGGGGCTAAAGTTTCGGTTATGAAGTGCTGAAGTACCTCATTTTTAGAAAATTGTGAAGTGTATTATGCATACAGAAAGCAATATAAAACATCTGAAGTAATTATAAAACACAAGTTCAAGTAAACACTACCCAGCTTAAGAAGCTGACCATTGCCAGATTATGTTAATGTAATTTTTTACATGGGCAACACATTTTTATGTTTCAAACAAAATAGTTGTGATGGTATAAGATTTCTATAAACCAACTCTCATCCTGATAACTAGAAATTCTGGGAAAAATATAAAATTCACTGTGTGAGGATCCTGAAGAGTAAATAAAAGCAGACCCTTGTGGAGGGGAGTCAAACTTTGAAGAAGCAACTAGCACATGGGTGTGTGTGTGTGTGTGTGTGTGTGTGTGTGTGTGTGTGTGTGTTTGCACTGAAAATGGGCCACAGTCAAAAAGTGCATGAGCAGTTAAGACTATAATACAAAGCCTGCTGGGCGCCTGGCTGGCTCAGTTAAGTGTCTGACTTCAGCTCAGGTCATGGTCCCATGGCTCCTGAGTTCGATCCCTGTGTCGGGCTCTGTGGGGACAGCTCAGAGCCTGGTGCCTATTTCAGATTCTGTGTCTTCTCCTCTCTCTGCCCCAACCCCGCTCATGCTCTGTCTCTCTCTCAAAAATGAATACATGTTAAAAAATTTTTTAAAAATTTTAAGAAAGCCTGCCATCATTTTTCTGGCTGCAGGAACCAGAGAAAAAAGGCAATTAACAGCCATACCAGGATAGTGAGGGGGAATTTTGAAAGGGAGAGAGCCATAAAAAGGATGCTTCTACTTCTATACATGATGTGTTGAGCTAGGCTCTGACTCCACATGCACAAGACAAACTCAGAGGCTTAAAGAAATGAACTGAGATTTGAATGGCCACTCACAAAAAATGAGACAAAGCCCATACTGCCAGTCTAAACAAGTTAATTGCCTTCTTAAATGTTTTTTTCATGAGGAGTAAACCAATTCAGAGTATATACAAAATAACATCCACAATGTCCAGGATAAAAATCCAGAATGTAAACTTAGCATTGGTTCAGTGATACTTTGAATTCTGGTCTTCCATAATTTGCCTGCTACTACTTATTTTTTAAGTCTTCAAATAGCTGATCTATGCTTTATAGATGCATTCAGTGGGCGACACAGGGTGGAGTGTGCTGAATTCATTTTGCCTGAAATTGGAACTGCTCCCATTAGAATTTTGAAGCTTCACTCTTTTTTTTTTTTATTTAAAAATTTTTTTGATGTTTATTTTTGAGAGAGACAGAGCTTGAGCGGGGTGGGGGGGGGGCGGGGAGGGGCAGAGAAAGAGGGAGACACAGAATCTGAAGCAGGCTCCAGGCTCTGAGCTGTCAGCACAGAGCCCGACTTGGGGCTTGAACCCATGGACTGTGAGATCATGACCTGAGCCAAAGTTGGATGCTCAACCGACTGAGCCACCCAGGCGCCCCTTGAAGCTTCACTCTTGATTAGATTGTCTCAGAGTGAGAGGTGCTTGGATAAGCCTAGGTGCTGCAGAACTAGGAGTGTCTAAGGCCCAGCCTCAGGGAGCTGGCCCTCTAACTGAGTCTCAAACCAGTGTGAGCAGCTTCAAAACAAGATGTTTGGGGTAACTGGGTGGCTCATTCGGTTAAGTGTCTGACTCTTGATCTCAGCACAGGTCATGATCTCACAGTTCATGGGTTTGGGTCCCACATTGGGCTCCACTGACAGCGTCAAGCCTGCTTGGGATTCTCTCTCTTTCTCTCTCTCTCTCTCTCTCTCTCTCTCTCTCTCTCTCTCTCAAAATAAATAAATGTAAAAAACAAGCTGTTTAACTGTAATTTGGAATGGAAGATAGTGAATCTAGAAAGGATGGGTGGGACCAGATTTTGTCAATTGAAGTGTTTTTTTAATGCTAAATCAAAGTGTTTGCATTTTGGGGCACCTGGGTGGCTCAGTCAGTTAAGTATCTGACTTTGGCTCAGGTCATGATCTATCTCAAGGTTCAGGAGTTCAAGCTTCGCATCAGGCTCTGTGCTGACAGCTCAGAGCCTGGAGCCTGCTTCTGGATTCTTTCTCTCCCTCTCTCTCTGCCCCTCCCCAACTTGTGCTCTCTCTGTCTCTCTCTCAAAAATAAACAAACATTAAAAAAAACAAAAAACAAAATGTTTGCATTTTGTCCTTGACGGCTTAAGCAATGAAGAACTATACATATTTTTTTAGATTATACAGTGCATCTCCTAAGATAGATGTAGAGAAGAGGGTTACGTACAGTACAAACGTGTACCCAATGCAGTGCTCAGAACACTGACACCTGCTGAACTTCTTTGGAATATACAGAAAAATACATCTAGAGAGAGAGAGGAAAAGAAGTAATGACCCTACTGTTGGAAATAAAAAAGAGGTCCAGACCAGTGACATTCTAACAGCTGCTTTCTTCAAAATCTGTCAATCATTTAAGCTGCTTTAGAACCCTTACAATAAGGCTAATGGGTAAAGAAATTGAGTTCCTTTTTTCTTCTTTCAGCATTTTACAAATGCTCTTTAATGAATATGCTTTACATTTAGAATTATTTTTTTAGGTTTTTATGTTTTATTTTTTTTTAATATATGAAATTTATTGTCAAATTGGTTTCCATACAACACCCAGTGCTCATCCCAAAAGATGCCCTCTTCATTACCCATCACCCACCCTCCCCTCCCTCCCACCCCCCATCAACCCTCAGTTTGTTCTCAGTTTTTAACAGTCTCTTATGCTTTGGCTCTCTCCCACTCTAACCTCTTTTCTTTTTTTTTTTTCCCCTTCCCCTCCCCCATGAGTTTCTGTTAAGTTTCTCAGGATCCACGTAGGAGTGAAAACATACGGTATCTGTCTTTCTCTCTGTGGCTTATTACACTTAGCAGAACACTCAAGTTCCATCCACATTGCTACAAAGGGCCATATTTCATTCTTTCTCATTGCCACTTAGTACTCCATTGTGTATATAAACCACAATTTCTTTATCCATTCATTAGTTAATGGACATTTAGGCTCTTTCCACATTTGGCTATTGTTGAGAGTGCTGCTATAAACATTGGGGTACAAGTGCCCCTATGCATCAGTACTCCTGTATCCCTTGGGTAAATTCTAGCAGTGCTATTGCTGGGTCATAGGGTACATCTATTTTTAATTTTTTGAGGAACCTCCACACTGTTTTCCAGAGTGGCTGCACCAGTTTGCATTCCCACCAACAGTGCAAGAGGGTTCCCATTTATCCACATCCTCTCCAGCATCTATAGTCTCCCATTTGTTCATTTTGGCCACTCTGACTGGCGTGAGGTGATATCTGAGTGTGGTTTTGATATGTATTTCCCTGATGAGCGATGTTGAACATCTTTTCATGTGCCTGTTGGCCATCTAGATGTCTTCTTTATAGAAGTGTCTATTCATGTTATCTGCCCATGTCTTCATTGGATTATTTGTTTTTTGGGTGTGGAGTTTGGTGAGCTCTTTATAGATTTTGGATACTAGCCCTTTGTCCGATATGTCATTTGAAAACATCTTTTCCCATTCCGTTGGTTGCCTTTAAGTTTTGTTGATTGTTTCCTTTGCTGTGCAGAAGATTTTTATCTTCATGAGGTCCCAATAGTTCATTTTTGCTTTTAATTCCCTTGCCTTTGGGGATGTGTCAAGTAAGAAATTGCTGCGGCTGAGGTCAGAGAGGTCTTTCCCTGCTTTCTCCTCTAGGGTTTTGATGGTTTCCTGTCTCACATTCAGGTCCTTTATCCATTTTGAGTTTATTTTTGTGAATGGTGTGAGAAAGTGGTCTAGTTTCATTCTTCTGCATGTTTCTGTCCAGTTCTCCCAGCACCAATTGTTAAAGAGACTGTCTTTTTTCCATTGGATATTCTTTACTGCTTTGTCAAAGATTAGTTGGCCATACTTTTGTGGGTCTAGTTCTGGGGTTTCTATTCTATTCCATTGGTCTATGTGTCTGTTTTTGTGCCCATACCATGCTGTCTTGATGATGACAGCTTTGTAGTAGAGGCTAAAGTCTGGGATTGTGATGCCTCCTGCTTTGGTCTTCTTCTTCAAAATTACTTTGGTTATTCAGAGCCTTTTGTGGTTCCATATGAATTTTAGGATTGCTTGTTCTAGCTTCGAGAAGAATGCTGGTGCAATTTTGATTGGGATTGCATTGAATGTGTAGATAGCTTTGGGTAGTATTGACATTTTAACAATATTCTTCCAATCCATGAGCATGGAATGTTTTTCCATTTCTTTATATCTTCTTCAATTTCCTTCATAAGCTTTCTATAGTTTTCAGCATACAGATCTTGTACATCTTTAGTTAGATTTATTCCTAGCTATTTTATGCTTCCTGGTGCAATTGTGAATGGGATCAGTTTCTTTATTTGTCTTTCTGTTGCTTCATTATTAGTGTATAAGAATGCAACTGATTTCTGTACATTGATTTTGTATCCTGCAACTTTGCTGAATTCCTGTATCAGTTCTAGCAGACTTTTGGTGGAGTCTGTCGGGTTTTCCACGTATAATATTATGTCATCTTCAAAAAGTGAAAGATTGACTTCATCTTTGCCAATTTTGATGCCTTTGATTTCCTTTTGTTGTCTGATTGCTGATGCTAGCACTTCCAACACTATGTTAAACAACAGCGGTGACAGTGGACATCCATGTCGGGTTCCTTATCTCAGGGGGAAAGCTTTCAGTTTTTCCCCATTGAGGATGATATTAGCTGTGGGCTTTTCATAAATGGCTTTTATGATGTTTAAGTATGTTCCTTCTATCCCGAATTTTTCGAGGGTTTTTATTACAAAAGGACGCTGAATTTTGTCAAATGCTTTTTCTGCATCGATTGACAGGATCATATGGTCCTTTTCTTTTATTAATGTGATGTATCACGTTGATTGATTTGCAAATGTTGAACCAGCCCTGCATCCCAGGAATGAATCCCACTTGATCATGGTGAATAATTCTTTTTATAAGCTGCTGAATTTGATTTGCTAGTATCTTATTGAGAATGTTTGCATCTATATTCATCAGGGATATTGGCCTGTAGTTCTCTTTTTTTGCTGGGTCTCTGTCTGGTTTAGGAATCAAAGTAATACTGGCTTCATAGAATGAGTCTGGAAGTTTTCCTTCTCTTTCTATTTTTTGGAATAGCTTGAGAAGGATAGGTATTGTCTCTGCTTTAAATGTCTGGTAGAATTCCCCAGGGAAGCCATCTAGTCCTGGACTCTTATTTGTTGGGAGATTTTTGATAACTGCTTCAATTTCTTCACTGGTTATGGGTCTGTTCAAGCTTTCTATTTCCTCCTGTTTGAGTTTGGGAAGTGTGTGGGTATTTAGGAATTTGTCCATTTCTTCCAGGTTGTCCAGTTTGTTGGCATATCATTTTTCATAGTATTCCCTGATAATTGCTTCTATTTCTGAGGGATTGGTTGTAATAATTCCATTTTAATTCATGATTTTAACTATTTGGGTCACCTCCCTTTTCCTTTTGAGAAGCCTGGCTAGAGGTTTATCAATTTTGTTTATTTTTTCGAAAAACCAACTCTTGGTTTCGTTAATCTGCTCTACAGTTTTTTTAGATTCTATATTGTTCGTTTCTGCTTTGATCTTTATTATTTCTCTTCTTCTGCTGGGTTTGGGGTGTCTTTGCTGCTCTGCTTCTGTTTCCTTTAGGTGTGCTGTTAGATTTTGTATTTGGGATTTTTCTGGTTTCTTGAGATAGGCCTGGATTGCAATGTATTTTCCTCTCAGGACTGCCTTCACTGCATCCCAAAGTGTTTGGATTGTTGTATTTTCATTTTCCTTT
Organism: Prionailurus bengalensis; assembly: GCF_016509475.1. Lineage (NCBI taxonomy): Eukaryota > Metazoa > Chordata > Mammalia > Carnivora > Felidae > Prionailurus > Prionailurus bengalensis. The sequence goes on along the minus strand of NC_057343.1, from coordinate 145,620,396 downwards.
GTTTCCATATCTTTTTTAATTTCTTCTCTAATTGCCTGGTTGACCCAATCATTCTTTAGTAGGGTGTTCTTTAACCTCCATGCTTTTGGAGGTTTTCCAGACTTTTTCCTGTGGTTGCTTTCAAGCTTCATAGCATTGTGGTCTGAAAGTATGCATGGTATGATCTCAATTCTTGTATACTTATGAAAGGCTGTTTTGTGACCCAGTACATGGTCTATCTTGGAGAAGGTTCCATGTGCACTCGAGAGGAAAGTATATTCTGTTGTTTTGGGATGCAGTGTTTTGTGACCCAGTACGTGGTCTATCTTGGAGAAGGTTCCATGTGCACTCGAGAGGAAAGTATATTCTGTTGTTTTGGGATGCAGAGTTCTAAATATATCTGTCAAGTCCATCTGATCCAATGTATCATTCAGGGCCCTTGTTTCTTTATTGGCCATGTGTCTAGATGATCTATCCATTGTTGTAAGTGGGGTATTAAAGTCCCCTGCAATTATCACATTCTTGTCAATAAGGTTGCTTATGTTTGTGAGTAATTGTTTTATATATTTGGAGGCTCCCATATTCGGCGCATAGACATTTATAATTCTTAGTTCTTCTTGATGGATAGACCCTGTAATTACTATATAATGCCCTTCTTCATCTCTTGTTACAGCCTTTAATTTAAAGTCTAGTTTGTCTGATATAAGTGTGGCTACTCCAGCTTTCTTTTGACTTCCAGTAGCATGATACATAGTTCTCCATCCCCTCACGTTCAATCTGAAAGTGTCGTCAGGTCTAAAATGAGTCTCTTGTAGACAGCAAATAGATGGGTCTTGTTTTTTTATCCATTCTGATACCCTATGTCTTTTGGTTGGCGCATTTAGTCCATTTACATTCAGTGTTATTATAGAAAGATATGGGTTTAGAGTCATTATGATGTCTGTAGGTTTAATGCTTGTAGCGATGTCTCTGGTACTTTGTCTCACAGGATCCCCCTTAGGATCTCTTGTAGGGCCGGCAGGTTTAGTGGTGATGAATTCCTTCAGTTTTTGTTTGTTTGGGAAGACCTTTATCTCTCCTTCTATTCTAAATGACAGATTTGCTGGATAGAGGATTCTTGGCTGTATATTTTTTTGTTCATCATAAGAAGATTTCCTGCCATTCCTTTCTGGCCTGCCAAGTTTCAGTAGAGAGATGGGTCACTAGTGTTACCGGTCTCCCTTTATATGTTAGAGCACATTTGTCCCTCACTGCTTTCAGAATTTTCTCTTTATCCTTGTATTTTGCCAGTTTCACTATGATATGTCGTGCAGAAGATCAATTGAAGTTATGTCTGAAGGGAGTTCTCTGGAGGATCTAGGGAAGATGGTGGCGTAGGAGGACGCTGGGCTCACCACGCGTCCTGCTGATCACTTAGATTCCACCTACACCTGCCTAAATAACCCAGAAATCTGCCAAAAGGCTAGCAGAATGAAGTGTCCGGAGCCAAGCGCAGACCAGAGGCCCACGGAAGAGGGTAGGAAGGGCGGAGAGGCGGTGCACGCTACACGGACTGGCGGAAGGGAGCCGGGGCGGAGGGGCCGTCTGCCGGCCAAGCAGAGCCCCCGAGTCTGGCTTGCAAAAGCGGAGGGGCCGGACAGAGTGTGTTCCGACAGCAAGCAGGACTTAGCATCTGGGAGGTCATAAGTTAACAGTTCTGCTCGGAGAGCGGGAAGGCTGGAGGACAACGGGAGGGAGAGTTGCTGAGCCCCGGGATGACAGAGCTCAGTTTGGTGGGGAACAAAGGCGCTCGCCAGTGCCATCTCCCTCGTGTATTCCCCAGCCAAAATCAAAGGGAACCAGTTCCTGTCAGGGAACTTGCTCCGTGCAAACACCCAACGCTGTGCTTTTGTGGAGCCACCGCTCTGGTGGCGTGTCTGACTCCCTTCTGCTGCACAGGGCCCCTCCTGAAGTGGATCACTGAAGGAGAAGCGAGCTAAGCCTGCCTCTCCCACCCCCGTGCACCTTGCCTATCCACCCCAGCTAACACACCAGATCCCCGGCACCACAAGCCTGGCAGTGTGCAAGGAGCCCAGATGGGCCACGCCACCCCACAGTGAATCCTGCCCCTAGGAGAGGGGAAGAGAAAGTACACACCAGTCTGACTGTGGCCCCAGCGGTGGGCAGGGGGCAGACGTCAGGTCTGACTGCGGCCCCGTCCACCAACTCCAGTTATACAAGACACAGCACAGGGGAAGTGCCCTGCAGGTCTGCACTACTCCAGGGACTATCCAAAATGACCAAACGGAAGAAACCCCTCAAAAGAATCTCCAGGAAATAACAACAGCTAACGAACTGATCAAAAACTATTTAAACAATATAACAGAAAGTGAATTTAGAATAATAGTCATAAAATTAATTGCTGGGCTTGAAAACAGTATAGAGGACAGCAGAGAAACTATTGCTACAGAGATCAAGGGACTAAGGAATAGTCAGGAGAAGCTAAAAAACGCTATAAACTAGATGGGAAATAAAATGGAAATGACCACGGCTCAGATTGAAGAGGCAGAGGAGAGAATAGGTGAAATAGAAGATAAAATTATGGAAAAAGAGGAAGCTGAGAAAAAGAGAAAAAATCCAGGAGTATGAGGGGAAAATTAGGGAACTAAGTGATGCACTAAAGAGAAATAATATACACATAATTGGTATTCCAAAGGAGGAAGAGAGAGGAAAAGGTGCTGAAGGTGTACTTGAAGAAATCATAGCTGAGAACTTCCCTGATCTAGGGAAGGAAAAAGGCATTGAAATCCAAGAGGCACAGAGAACTCCCTTCAGACATAACTTGAATCAATCTGCACGACATATCATAGTGAAACTGGCAAAATACAAGGATATAAAGAGAAAATTCTGAAAGCAGTGAGGGATAAACATGCCCTAACATATAAAGGGAGACCTATAAGACTCATGACTGATCTCTCTTCTGAATGATACATTGGATCAGATGGACTTGACAGATATATTTAGAACTCTGCATCCCAAAACAACAGAATATACTTTCCTCTCGAGTGCACATGGAACCTTCTCCAAGATAGACCATGTACTGGGTCACAAAACAGCCTTTCATAAGTATACAAGAATTGAGATCATACCATGCATACTTTCAGACCACAATGCTATGAAGCTTGAAAGCAACCACAGGAAAAAGTCTGGAAAATCTCCAAAAGCATGGAGGTTAAAGAACACCCTACTAAAGAATGATTGGGTCAACCAGGCAATTAGAGAAGAAATTAAAAAAGATATGGAAACAAAGGAAAATGAAAATACAACAATCCAAACACTTTGGGATGCAGTGAAGGCAGTCCTGAGAGGAAAATTGCAATCCAGGCCTATCTCAAGAAACCAGAAAAATCCCAAATACAAAATCTAACAGCACACCTAAAGGAAACAGAAGCAGAGCAGCAAAGACACCCCAAACCCAGCAGAAGAAGAGAAATAATAAAGATCAAAGCAGAAACGAACAATATAGAATCTAAAAAAACTGTAGAGCAGATTAACGAAACCAAGAGTTGGTTTTTCGAAAAAATAAACAAAATTGATAAACCTCTAGCCAGGCTTCTCAAAAGGAAAAGGGAGGTGACCCAAATAGTTAAAATCATGAATTAAAATGGAATTATTACAACCAATCCCTCAGAAATAGAAGCAATTATCAGGGAATACTATGAAAAATGATATGCCAACAAACTGGACAACCTGGAAGAAATGGACAAATTCCTAAATACCCACACACTTCCCAAACTCAAACAGGAGGAAATAGAAAGCTTGAACAGACCCATAACCAGCGAAGAAATTGAATCAGTTATGAAGGGAGTTCTCTGTGCATCTTGGATTGCAATGCCTTTTTCCTTCCCCAGATCAGGGTAGTTCTCAGCTATGATTTCTTCAAGTACACCTTCAGCACTTTTCCCTCTCTCTTCCTCCTCTGGAATACCAATTATGCATAGATTATTTCTCTTTAGTACATCACTTAGTTCCCTAATTTTCCCCTCATACTCCTGGATTTTTTTTATCTCTTTCTCAGCTTCTTCTTTTTCCATAATTTTATCTTGTAGTTCACCTATTCTCTCCTCTGCCTCTTCAGTCGGAGCTGTGGTAGTCTCCATTTTATTTTGCACCTCATTAGTAGCATTTTTAGCTCCTCCTGGCTGTTCCTTAGTCCCTTGATCTCTGTAGCAATAGATTCTCTGCTGTCCTTTATACTGTTTTCAAGCCCAGCGATTCATTTTATGACTATTATTCTAAATTCACTTTCTGTTATATTGTTTAAATAGTTTTTGATCAGTTCGTTAGCTGTTGTTATTTCCTGGAGGTTTTTTTGAGGGGAATTCTTCTGTTTTGTCATTGTGGATAGTCCCTGAAGTGGTGCGGGACTGCAGGGCACTTGCCCTGTGCTGTTTGGAATAACTTGCGTTGGTGGGCAGGGCGGCAGTCAGACCCTATGTCTGCCCCCAGCTCACTGCTGGGGCCACAGTCAGACTGGTGTGTACTTTCTCTTCTCCTCTCCTAGGGGTGGGATTCACTGTGGAGGGGCGTGGCCCATCTAGGCTCCTTGCACACTGCCAGGCTTGTGGTGCTGGGGATCTGGCGTACTAGCTGGGGTGGATCAGAAAGGTGTACAGGGGCAGGATGGGCAGTCTCAGCACACTTTTCCTCTTGGAGATCCGCTTCAGGAGGGGCCCTGCAGCACAGGGAAGGAGTCAGACCCGCTGAAGGGATGGATCCAAAGAAGCACAGTGTTGGGTGTTTGCACGGTGTAAGCAAGTTCCCTAACAGTAACTGGTTCCCTTTGGGATTTTGGCTGGGGGGATGGGCAAGGGAGATGGCGCTGACGAGTGCCTTTGTTCCCCACCAAGCTGAACTCTGTTGTCCGGGGCTCAACAACTCTCCCTCCCGTTGTCCTCCAGCCTTCCGGCTCTCCGAGCAGAGCTGTTAGTTTATAACCTTCCAGATGTTAAGTCCTGCTTGCTGTCTAAACACACTCCATCCGGCCCCTCCGCTTTTGCAAGCCACACTCGGGGGGCGGGGGGTCTGCTTTGCTGGCAGGCTGCCCCTCCACCCCGGCTCCCTCCCGCCAGTCCATGTAATGTGCACTGTCTCTCCACCCTTCCTTCCCTCTTCCGTGGGCCTCTCATCTACGCTTGACTCTGGAGAATCTGTTCTGCTAGTCTTCTGGTGGTTTTCTGGCTTATTTAGGCAGGTGTAGGTGGAACCTAAGTGATCTGCAGGACGTGGTGAGCCCAGTGTCCTTCTCCGCCATCTTCCTCCTGATCTTTTTAAGTTTTTAAATTAACTTTGAGAGCACGTGCATGAGAGAGAACATGCACACGAGAGGGGGAGGAGCAGAGAGAGAGGGAGAGATAATTCCAAGCAGATTCTGCACTCCATGCCACACTAAACACAGGGCTCTATCTCATGACTGTGAGATAGTGACCTGAGCCAAAATCCAGAGTCAGATACCCAATTGAATGATCCACCCAGGCACCCCCTAGAATTTTTACTAAACAGTTTTTTAATACATGAGAATTTTGAGACCACACATGAGAATTTCCAATATATACAGATTTATAGAAATACATACCTTTAAAAAATCTATTCTTGTTTTACAGGTCAGTAAATGAAAGGATAGAGAAGTTAAGTGACTGTCACACTGACAGTTTTATTACCTGACATGCACATGGATATGGCCTTACTTTTTTATTTCTTCAATTGCAGTGTTGGTTTTCTCAGTAAGGAAGTTAAAAGCAGTACTGCTTTCTTTCAGAAGTGAGAGTGTCTGGGTGGCTCTAGTCAGTAGACCGTCCAACTCCATTTCAGCACAGGTCATGATCCTAGGGTCATGGGCTTGAGCCCTGCATCAGACTCCACACTGAGCATGGATCCTGCTTAAGATTCTCTCTCTATTCCTCTGCTCCTCTTCCTTGCTTATGCTCTCTCTTAAAAAAAAAAATGGAAAAAAATTGTATCTGAAGGGTTTCATAAGAGAAACCCATTAATGGAAGTTGCTTGAGGTGGCTAAGCAATAGGGAATAGGAATAATATGATGTTTATATTCTCCCCTGAAAAAGCTTGAATCTTTTCTTTATTCTTTGCTTAAACATGAGTAAGAATAGTATTGGGAGGCTCCTGGGTAGCTCAGTCGGTTAAGCGTCCAACTTCGACTCAGGTCATGATCTCAGAGTTCATGAATTCGAGCCCCGCGTTGGGCTCTGTGCTGACGGCTTGAAGCTTGGAGCCAGCTTCACATTCTGTGTCTCCCTCTCTCTCTCTGCCCCTCCCCCACTCACACTCTCTCTCTCAAAAATAAAATAAAACATAAAAAATGTAAAAATAAAGAATAACATTGGAAATATTAATCACAAAAGTAACGTGGCGTTCTGACTCAACTCTAACCCTCTTATGGTGTACCTCTCAAGTTCAAGTTCCTAATCATGCTTTTTAGCGGTATGACATCAAGTGCTTCAAGTGAATACTTAAAGCTAAATTAGATGTAAGTGGTGAGATTTCCAGGCTCTCCTCTCTGAAATGAGTACTTACTTCTCTTCCTCTTATGTCTGAGGAAATGCTACCTGATTTGGGAGCTAGATGGTCCCTTCATAGGGAGCAGTGGGAGGTATGTAGTTACGAATCCTATAAAATGGGGTAAGTGAGGAAGAAGCATTTTTTTTAAATAGGAAATTTATTGTCAAATTGGTTTCCATACAATACCCAGTGCTCATCCCAACAGGTGCCTTCCTCGCTGCCCATCACCCACTTTTCCCTCCCTCCCACCCCCATCAACCCTCAATTTATTCTCAGTTTTTAAGAGTCTTTTATGGTTTGGCTCCCTCCCTCTCTTTTTTTCCCTTTCCCTCCCCCATGGTCTTCTGTTAAGTTTCTCAGGATCCACATAAGAGTGAAAACATATGGTATCTGTCTTTCTCTCTATGACTTACTACACTTAGCACAACACTCTCCAGTTCCATCCATGTTGCTACAAAAGGCCAGATTTCATCCTTTCTCATTGCCAAGTAGTGTTCCGTTGTATATATAAACCATAACTTCTTTATCCATTCATCAATTGATGGACATTTAGGCTCTTTCCATAATTTGGCTATTGTTGAAAGTGCTGCTGTAAACATTGGGGTACAAGTGCCCCTATGCATCAGCACTCCTGTATCCCTTGGGTAAATTCCTAGCAGTGCTATTGCTGGGTCATAGGGTACATCTATTTTTAATTTTTTGAGGAAACTCCACACTGGTTTCCAGAGTGGCTGCACCAGTTGGCATTCCCACCAACAGTGCAAGAGTGTTCCCGTTTCTCCATATCCTCTCCAGCATCTATAGTCTCCTGATTTGTTCATTTTGGCCACTCTGAACTGGCGTGAGGTGATATCTGAGTGTGGTTTTTATTTGTATTTCCCTAATGAGGAGCGACATTGAGCATCTTTTCATGTGCTTGTTGGCCATCTGGATGTCTTCTTTGGAAAAGTGTCTATTCATGTCTTCTGCCATTTCTTCACTGGATTATTTGTTTTTTGGGTGTGGAGTTTGGTGAGTTCTTTATAGATTTTGGATACTAGCCCTTTGTCTGATATGTCATTTGCAAATATCTTTTCCCATTCCGTTGGTTGCCTTTTAGTTTTGTTGATTGTTTCCTTTTTTTTTTTTTTATCTCTACTGTATGTCAGTACCTTCTTGAATGCAAGATACACAAAAACGACAGAGTCTACCCAATAGCCTTTGAGAGTAAGGCATGCAGATTCATAAACGACTGGTAAGGTGGTAAGTGAAGGAATTACACTGGTAGTAAAGATTACAGATGAATTCATACTTTCTGGGAGATTTTAGAAAACTTCACAGTAGAATGTGTTGCAGACAACTGGGGAGGAAGATAAGAGAGGTGATGGGAAGGAGTCAATAAAAAAGCCCTAGTCAGGGGCGCCTGGGTGGCGCAGTCGGTTAAGCGTCCGACTTCAGCCAGGTCACGATCTCGCAGTCCGTGAGTTCGAGCCCCGCGTCAGGCTCTGGGCTGATGGCTCAGAGCCTGGAGCCTGTTTCCGATTCTGTGTCTCCCTCTCTCTCTGCCCCTCCCCCGTTCATGCTCTGTCTCTCTCTGTCCCAAAAATAAATAAAAAACGTTGAAAAAAAAAAAAAAAAGCCCTAGTCAATTTAATCATTCTCTCCAGTAAGCTGAAATGCTTTGGTAAATGAGGTGTGTGCACAGAGGGAGGGAGAAAAATTTAAGCTAATGCTTTAGAAAGGATGAAAGTGAACATAACTAAGTGATCAAAATGTGTAGTACAGATTTAATAACTACATAAGAAATAATCTACCTTCAAGTCTCTGGGTAAAAAATCATAAATGACTTAGGATGAACTAATGTAAGAGCACCACATAGTAGGGAAAAAGTAGCCCTCCAAAAGGTTTGGCATAGAAAATAAATGGTCTTGGGAAAAAGGTCCTGCAAATATTTTAGGAAATATTTATGGACTAGGAATGTGTATAAAATCATATTGTGTATATTCTGGAAGATGTGACCATACAATGGTGAGTTCTATGAAGACAAGTTGAGCAGTCCATACCTCCAGAAAAACAGTTAAGCCAGTAATACCCCAAGGCATAAGTGGAGGGCAAATGTGGAATTGTGTCCAGGTGTGCCCAAAGCAGCTCAGTATGGTTATCCCTCGCTAGTTTTCAAATAGAGCATTAGCTATATTGGTCATATGTTGCCTTTAGATATCTAAACAATGTGTGTTGGAGCAGGAAAGCAAACCAGATAGTGGGACTTCTTTTAAACCAGATTTTACAGTCTTCAATCTATAAGTGTTGCTGCTTTTCCTGTTATGGGGAATTTGTTTTAAAAACCTATTTAGGATAGTGGTGCTGGTTATGGAGCACTGTGAGTGTGCTTAGTACCACTTAATTGTACACTTAAAAATGGTTAAAATGGTAAATTTTATGTATATTTTACCACAATTTACAAAATAGAAAAACTGATATTTACCCTTTAAAAGTAGTGTTTTCATTCTCTTGAAGCTTGCTTTCACATCTTTTATTTGCTGTTTAAGAAGCTGTTCTTTAAGAATCAAGTTGTTACCTATGTATAATCTTGCTTTCTTATAAAAAAATCAGTTACCAATTTGAATTTAGAAAGTATTATTTGTGGAGAACAAAGCCCTTTTTGAAAATCCTATTTATTTATTTATTTTTTCAACCTTTATTTATTTTTGGGACAGAGAGAGACAGAGCATGAACGGGGGAGGGGCAGAGAGAGAGGGAGACACAGAATCAGAAACAGGCTCCAGGCTCTGAGCCATCAGCCCAGAGCCTGACGCGGGGCTCGAACTCACGGACCGCAAGATCGTGACCTGGCTGAAGTCGGACGCTTAACCGACTGCGCCACCCAGGCGCCCCGAAAATCCTATTTATTAAGCATTTTATGCTCTAAAGCTTCCCAGATAGTTATGAATGGTACTACTCATTATATACTAATACTTGTGCACAGTAATAGTTATTTACACTGGGGAAAAACTTAAGGGGAACGTAACTAACATTACATTTTTCAGAACTGGATTCAGAATTTAAAATGTCTGGTCCCTTTCCTGTGCTCAGAGATATGGCCATGTCACCTTCCTGTGGTTGCCTACTAATTCATTCTCTTATTTTTCAGGTACATGCTAAAGTACATTCATACCTGAAAAATATTCACCAGTCCTTCCCAGTTTAATATTCTGCTGAATCTCATAGTGGAGTCCTATTTGGAGGTGGTTGGGCTCCCTTCCCCATCCCCCACCTCTGACACACACATACTCATGATGTGTCTACTTCTAGAAAAGACAAAAACAGGGCCTTATTGGCTTGAAAGGTACTAGGAGCTTAAAAGAGAAAAAACAACTCATCAGTATAATGAGAAAATTTGGGATCTGAGAGAGAACAGTTGTTTAGTTTCTTTTAAAAGGCAGACATGATGGCAAAAGACAAATTGACCTGTTTTAATTAAGTTAAAGCATTAGACCATTTAAGTGAATGTTCAGTTGTGCCAGGGAGTGTGTTGAATATAATGTGTTACTTAAAACTTTTAGTAACTAAAACTTCTTACCTGTTTACAAGAGGAATGTGATAGCACTGTCAACCAAATTGTTGTGAAATGAATAAAATGCATAAAAGACTTTAAAACCAACTCTCTTTTACTCATTAAAGTCTTGTGGTGCTTCATTAATTTTAATGGTATAATCTGGTTCTGATTGAAGTGCACCGGAATGTAGTTAGTGCCTCATCAGTACTGATGAGTTCCCAGTAATTCAGGCTATGATGGCAAATTACATGTCTCTGTTTACATCTACTCCATGCATGTTTGCCCATGTCTTCAGCACAGCTTTTACATTCCAGGAGCCCAGTGTCTTCTTTTTGAACCTCACCTATGTTATTTAAAATAGATTTCTATTTTCAGAGATGCTTTTATACAACCGAGTTCTGTACAAACATTTTGTGGAGATGCTAAAACATTTCTTCCCCATATCTTCAGATTCAATATACAGATAGCCTATATGAGTCCAATGCCTTTTTGAAAAGTAAGGAGTCTGATGTATATGTTAAAAAGCAAATAACAGGATCAGTTCATTGCATTTCCACTGTAGCTCTAAGATTCATAAAAGTAAAATTTTTAATTCAAGTATAGTCTACAGTATTATATTAGCTTCAGGTGTGCAACATGATTTAGTCATTCTATACATTTCTCAGTGCTCATCATAAGTATACTCTTAATCCCATTCACCTATTTCACCTGTTTCCTTCCCTACCCTACCTACTTCCCATCTGGCAACCACAAGTTCTATATTAAGAAACTGGTTTATTTCTTTTTTTTAATTCTATATATGAATGAAATCATAGAGCATTTGCCTTTCTGTGACTGATTTCATTTAACATTAAACGCTCTAGATCCATCCATTTGGTCAAATAACAAGATTACATTCTTTTTAATGGCTGAGTAATACTCCATTGTGTATATATATATATACCACATCTTCTTAAATCCTGCTTTTACAATTCCTTAGTTACAGCTCTCAAACTGATTTACTCATTGTCAAACATAAGTTACTCTTAAAGAAAGGATAGATAATTATGGTGCTACCTCTTTAATCTTTGACCTCTCTTGTGGGCATTTTTACAGCACTAGGATAAGTGACTCAATAAACATAGGGGTCCAAAGCAGGTAATCAAATGGTCTAATGCCATCCCTACCAGAAGAGAAGAAGCCTTCTCTTCACATAAGTTTTGTTGTTGTTATTGTTGTTCTTTTGTTTGTTTTTTTGCAGAAAGGATAAAATATAGTTAATTTGGCTTCTTCTGAATCACCTGATTGTAGACTTGGAGTTCTTTGGTTTGGTCTTCCAGATGACTAGTATCCATTATGTGCAGATTTTTCTAGTTTAATTCTCAGATGACTATTTATTTACCTTTTTTTTTCTTGAGAGTGTTGAGCCTCCCTCATATATGCTTTGTATCTCAATTAAATTATAAGCCCATGTATAATTACCTACCTATATTAAATAATTTTGGATGACCTTTGAATAGCATGGGTTTGAACTGCATGGATCCACTTACATGTAGATTTTTTTAGTAGAATATTATGAATGTATTTTCTCTTTAGGATATTCTTGACTTTTTTTTCTAACTTTATTATAAGAATATGGTATATAGTACATATAACATACAAAATCTGTGTTAATTGACTATGCTCTCTATAAGGCTTCTGGTCAACAGTAGGCTACTAGTTAAGTTTTAGGGAGTCAAAAGTTATACATAGATTTTTGACTGTGCAGGGGATCGGCACCCCTAACCCCCACATTGTGTAAGGGTCAACTGTATTTTTAATGTGGAGAGATGGTGATTACTTCATTTCTACCTTGATTATTGAATTAAATACAATAGATAGTCCATAATTTATACCAAAGTTTTATTCTATAATTAACAACAGCTACATATCTCTTCACATTAAAAAGTTAGACTTGATTCCATTTTAAATTTTAAAAAGTAGTTACGAAGTTTTTTTTGACATTCAGAAATGAATAAGAAATTTATTTCCGGGTACAAGCAAGTGAGAAGTGGTCACGTTTGTGGAAGGGATAATCAGTCGTGACAGGAGAAGGAGGTACAGAGCTGCTTTTATACAAAGGGACAGGAAGAAATAGGTGTGGAATTCAGATGTCCACTTGGAGGTACATGGAGTACCTCCTGGTACTCCCTTGTATTGTTGTAACATTGTAAAACAAGACCGATGCAAAAAGGGTGCAATTGCCAAGGCCTCAGGATTGAAGGTTTTGCTCACACAGAAGAAAAGGCCCTAACATCAGCCAAAGTGATAGTTGAAAATGAGGAAAATTTAGAATGGGTAATGGATGCAGCTGAAGAGAAATACCAGTTGCAACAAGGGGGATTTAGTTCATACCACTAACCTGTCTTCTAAGATCTTCTGTAGGAAGTGAGATTCCTGGAAGCCACAGAGGAGCTTCTTCTAGAAGTAAGTGTATATGATACGAAGGGTAGATGGTAGTGGCCGTTAAAATGTATTACTGAGATCTTCTCTTGCAGGGGGCATAATTGACTGACAGCTCCAGGTACAGCCCCTCTGGATCAACCATAATGTTCGTACTGAGGCCAGTGTTCTCATGGTCTGCTTGCAGCCCATAAATGAGCAAGGCCCATTCTTGCCTTAGGAGTTGCATGACTCTTCTAACAGGTGTGAAGACCCCCATTGGCCTGCATGAAACTTTCCTGGACCTGTGTTGTAGTGTGGGACTTCCTTTTTTCTGTCTAGTGTCATGATTCAAACACATCTGCTTCTCCTGCTCCTTCCTACAAATAGCACTTTCATGTTGAATCCTGCCATGGCATCTGCTTTCCCTGCAGATCCATACACAGTTGAGGTTTAAGTCCTTTGAATTCTTCCTGATACTTGGTCAGATTGTCCTATGGAATACTGAGAAAGGAATGTTGGGTATTTGTTTATTTCCTCTTTAAGTTTTGTCAGTTTGGGCTTCATGTATTTTGAAACTTACTAAATGGATACATATTTAGAATTTTTAAGTTTTCTTAGTGGATTTACATGTGTATAATTATAAAATGTCCTCCCTGTATCTTTTTATGACTTAAAACAAGGACCATTTTATTATCCTTTATGATTATTTGGGTTGCCTGGGCTTAGCTGAATGGTTTTTTTTTGTTGTTTTGGAGATTTATCAGTTTTTTTGCATGCATCCGTAGTTTTTTGTTGTTATTTTCACTGAGTAGGATTCAGACTATTATCAAAATCAGCATTTTTAGGGGGTGCCTGGGTGGCTCAATCAGTTAAGTGACCAACTTTGGCTCAGGTCATGATCTCATGTTTTCTGTGTTTGAGCCCCGTGTTGGGCTCTGTGCTGACAGCTCAGAGCCTGAAGCCTGCTTCAGATTCTGTTTCCTTTTTTCAGTCCCTTCCCTGCTTGCTCGCTCTCTCTCTCTTAAAAATAAACATTTTTTAAAAATCAGCATTTTTGCATTTTCCAGTGTCTTCAGGGTATCAGTCTCCTGACTTACTATGTTTTTAAATTTTTAATTCCAAAAGAGTTAGTATACAGTGTTACATTCATTTCAGGTATACAATACAGTATACAGTTCTATACATTACTCAGTATAGAACAATTCTATACATTATTCAGTGCTCATCAAGATAAGTGTACTCTTAATCCCCTTGATGTATTTCACTCATCCCCCTCACTCACCTCCCCTCTCATAACCGTCAGTTCTCTGTAGTTAAGTCTGTTTTGTTTTTTTTTTCTTTGTTTTGTTTCTTAAATTATGTACATAAGAGTGAAATCATGTAGGATTTATCTTTCTCTGATTTCACTTAGCATTATGCTCTCTAGATCCATCTATTTTGTTGCAAATGGCAAGCTTTCATTCTTTTTTATGTCTGAGTAATGTAGTATTTATATATCACGTCTTCTTTATCCATTCTTCTAGCAGTGGACACTTGGGCTGCTTCCATAATTTGGCTATTGTAAATAATGCTGCAGTAAACAGAGAGGTGCATATGTCTTTTCAAATTAGTGTTTTTGTGTTCTTCAGATAAATACTCAGTAGTGAATTTACTGGATCATATGGTAATTCTATTTTTAATTTTTTGAGGAGCCTCCATTCTGTATTCCACAGTGGATACACCAGTTTGCATTCCCACCAACAGTGCAACAGGATTTCTTTTTCTCCACACCCTTACTACAGTTGTTTTTTGTGTTTTTTATGTTAGCCATTCTCAGAGGTGAGAGGTGCTACCTCATTGTGGTTTTGATTTATATTCCCTGATGATGAGGAATGATGAGCATCTTTTCATGTGTCTGTTGACCATCTGTATATCTACTTTGGAGAAATGTCTGTTCAAATGCCTATTTTTCAATTTGATTATTTGTATTTTTGTGTTGAATTGTATTAAATTCTTTATAGATTTTGAGTGCTAAACCTTTAGCAGATACATTATTGGCAAATATCTTCTCGCATTTGGTTTTACATCTTTTAGTTTTGCTGATTCTTCTTTTCTGTGCAGAAACTTCTTATTTGATGTGGTCCCAGTAGTTTATTTTTGCTTTTGTTTCCTTTGCCTCAGAAGTGATGCCTAAAAAATGTTGCTATAGCCAATGTCAGAGAAACTGCCTGTGCTCTCTTCTAGGATTTTTATGGCTTCCGGTCTCACATTTATATCCTAAATTCATTTGGGGCTTATTTTTGTGTATAGTGTAAGTGGCCCAGTTTCATTCTTTTGCATGTAGCTGTCCAGTTTTTCCCAACACCATTTGTTGAAGAGACTTTTTCCCAGTGCGTACTCTTGCCTCCTTAGTCAAAGAATAATCGACCTTATAATTGTGGGTTTATTTCTGGGCTCTGTGTTCTATGCTATTGATCTGTGTGTCTGTTTTTGTGCCAGTACCATGCTATTTTGATTACTGCAGCTTTATAGTTTATCTTGAAATCTGAGTTTGTAATGCCTCCAGTTTTATTATTCTTTTTCAAGATTGCTCTGGCCATTTGGGGTTTTTTGTGGTTCTATACAAATTTTAGGATTATACCAGCTCTGTGAAAAATGCTGTTGGTATTTTGATAAGGATTGAATGAAATCTGTAGATTGCTTTGGATAGTATAGATACTTTAGCAATATTCTTCCGATCCATGAGCATAGACTATCTTTCTATTTGTTTGTGTCATCTTCAATTTCTTTCATCGGTGACTTAAGAGTTTTCAGAGTATAGGTCTTTGACCTCCTTGGTTAAGTTGATTCCTAGGTATTTTATTATTGGGGGAGGGACAATTGTAAATGGGATTGTTTTCTTAATTTCTCTTTCTGCTGCGTCATTATTAGGGTATAGAAATGCAGTGGATTTCTGTATTTTGATTTTGTATCCTGCAACCTTATTGAATTCGTAGTAGTTTTTCAGGGAGTAATTAGAGTTTTCTATGTATAGTATCATGTCATCTGTGAATAGTGACAGTTTGACTTCTTCCCTTCTAATTGGATGTTTTATTTCTTTTCCTTGACTGATTGCTGTGGCTAGGATTCCAGTACTTTTTGAATAAAAGTGGTGAGAGTGGACATCTGGTCTTGTTCCTGATCATAAGGGGAAAACTCTGAGTTTCAAAAGGGATGAAAGACCTAAATGTGAGATGTGAAACCATAAAAATCCTAGAGGAGAATACAGGCAATAAAGTCTTTGATGTTGGCTGTAGCAACTTCCTACTAGATACATCTCTGGAGGCAAGGGAACAAAAGCAAAAATGAACTATTGGCACTTAAGATAAAAAACTTAAAAGGCAATCTTTGGAATGGGAGAAGATACTTTCAAATTACATATCTGATAAAGAGATAGTATCCAAAATGTACAAAAACTCACCATCAGGAAATGTCAGTCAAAGGTACAATGAGATATCCCCTCATACCTGTCAGAATGGCTAAAATTAACAGCTCAGGAAATAACATGTTGATGAGGATGCAGAGAAGGGAAACCCTGTTGGTGGGAATGCAAGCTAGTAAAGTCACTCTGGAAAACAGTATGGAGGTTCCTCACAAAGTTAAAAGAACTATCCTATGATCTAGCAATTGCCCTACTAGGTATTTACCCAAATGATACAAAAATACTGATTTGAAGTGATATATGCACCCCAATATTGATAGCAGCATTATCAATAGTCAAACTATGGACAAAGCCCAAGTGTCCATCAGCTGATGAATGGATAAAGAAGTTGAGGTATATTGGGGCACCTGGGTAGCTCAGTTGGTTAAGCATCTTACTCTTGGTTTTGGCTCAGGTCATGATCTTATGGTTCATGAGCTCAAGCTCAACATCAGGCTCCATGCTGGCAGTGCAAAGCCTGCTTGTGATTCTCTTTGCTCCTCTCTCTAGCCCCTCCCCCACTTGCTTTCTCCATCTTTCTCAAACTTAAAGTTGTTATATGTATACTGTATATATATGTATACATACATATGTAATATTGTATGAAATATTACTCAGCCATCAAAAGAATGAAATATTGACGTTTGCAATGATGTGGATGGAGCTAGAGAATATCATACTAAGCAAAATAGGTCATTCAAAAACAAATACCGTAAGATTTCAGTCATATGTGGAATTTAAGATATAAAACAGATGAACATGCAAGGGGAAAAAGAGAGGCAAACCATAAAACAGACTCTTAACTATAGAGAATAAACTGAGGATTGCTGGAGGAGAGGTGGGCAGGGGGTGGGTTAAATGGGTGGTAGGTATTTAAGGAGAGCACTTGTGATGAGTACTGGATGTTGTAAGTAAGTGATGGATCACTAAATTCTACACCTGAAACTAATATTGCAGTGTATATTAACTAAATTGAATTTAAATAAAAACCTGAAAAAGAAAAAAATAAAAGTATGGAAAAAATTTGCCCTCAGTCATATAGTCAATTAGTGGCAGAGCCTGAATTTAAAGCAAATCTTTTGACCTCAAAACAACGTATTGTGGCTGCCTCCAAAACATGTTCTTGGGTGACTTTTGGCCTGAGAGAGAATAACCAATTCCCTTTGAGCCAACATACTTAGGATGATGATGTGGCAGCACAGAAGTCAAGGAGAAGGACAACATTTCTCTTCCCCACGTAAGAGGGCCAGAATGATTTCTCAGCTGCCAAAGCTTATTCTTTCTGCATTCTGCTTCAGATACAAAGATCGTTTCAAATTAAAAAGGTCCTGTGATTCAGAACAATATTCTGTGCACATCATTGCTTCATGAATGTTGATTGAACTAGACCTTAGGAAATGGGAACTACTGGCATGCTATGACTACTTTGGCTGAAATATGACATTCAACTAGAATTTTAATAGTTACAAGTCTCTTTATCTCTTTCAGGAGACTCATATAAAACATCTTTTATTTGTACTATAATTTTGCCAATGTGCTTGTTTTGTGTGCCAGAAGTATAACTTAGCACAACTTTTGCAAACAGGATTATATCTATCAAATATTTGGCAATGCTTGAGGAGAAAGAATGTTCTCCTATCTAATTAAGATGCTGTTACATGATCTGAAAATTGTCTGAGGAGCAGTCAGGGAAGGATATTTAATGAATATGGAGATTTCAACAAAAATTGAGATGCCAGATTGAGCATTAGGAATTCATTGTAGACATGGTTATTAAATGCATGTCTTTAGATATGAATATCTTGTTCTTAAAAAGGAAAGTTACAGATGAATAATTCCTGGAAATACAATAAAGGTCAAATAGCCTTATAAATCAAGAATTTCAAATGTAGGTAAGATAATTAAAGTCTGTGGGCAAACTAATATTCAATGCAAATGTGGTTTTGATATTGATGAGTAGAATTAGTGGCAAAGGTGACAAATGAATTCAGTAAAAATACAACAAAAAGGAAGAGATACTCGCCATACATTCTGTGCTGTTAATTCTTCCTGTTAATTATGCTGTTGAGGATGATGTAATACAGATTTCAGAAATTTGTTTTTTTTTTCCCCTGTGACTATGTTTCCATTACTGTACTTCTCATGTTATTGTTTTTTTTTTTTAATTTTATAACGGGAAGTTTGTAAGTCTTAACCCACATCACTTATTTCAGTGATTCCACACGCACATTCTCACCTCTCCTCTGGCAAACAATAGTTTCTTTTCTGTATTTATGGATCTGTTAGTTTTTTATTCTTTTGTGTTTGTCATTCCACATATAAGTGAAATCATGTGGTATTTGCTTGTTCTCTAACTTACTTCACTTAGCAAAATACTCTCTAGGTGCATCCATGCTGTTGCAAAGGGCAAGATCTCATTCTTTTTTATGGTTGAGTAATATTCTGTTGTATGCATAGATGAGTTCTTCTTAATCTGTTCAACTTCTCAGTGGACACACTGTTGCTACATCATGTCTCTTGTAAATATTGCTGCAGTAAACATAGGGGTGAATATATCTTTTCAAATTTGTGTTTTTGTTTTCTTTGGGTAAATAGCCAGTAGTGGAATTCTTAGATTTTATGGTGTTTACATTTTTAATGTTTTCAGGAACCTCCATAGTTTTCCACAGTGGCTATACCCATTTACATTGCTACCAACAGTGCACGAGGGCTCCTTTTCTTCCACATCCTCACCAACACTTGTCATTTCTTGTCTTTGTGATTCTGGTCGTTATGACAGGTATGAGGTGCTATCTCATTATGATTTTGGTTTGCATTTCCTTGATGATAGTGATGTGGAGCATATTTTCATGTATCTGGCCATTTGTATGTCTTCTTGGGGCAAAATATCTATTCAGGTGCTCTGCCCATCTTTTCATGTGATGATTTGTTGTTTCTTTAATTGTGTGAGTATTTTGCTATTTTGGAAATGAACCCCTTATTAGAAATACCACTTGTACATATACTCTCCCATTTGGTAGGTTGTCTTTTTGTTCTATTGGTGGTTTCCTTTACTGTGTAAAAGCTTGTTATTTTGTGGTGGTCCCAATGGCTTATTACTGCTTTTGTTTTACTTGCCTGAGGAGACCTATCCATAGACCTACTGCTGAGGCCAGTGTCCAAGGATTTACTGCCTAGATTTTCTCTTAGGAGTTTTATGGTTCCGTGCCTCACATTTGGGTCTTTAATCCATCTTGAGTTTATTTTTGCATATGGCATAATAAAGTGGTACAGTTTCATTCTTTTGCATCTAGCAGTCCAATTTTCCCAGCACTATTTATTGACTGTCCTTCCCCCATTATATACTCTTGTCTCCTTTGCCTGTACATTTCCTGATCACAGGATCATGGATTCATTTCTGAGCATTCTGTCTTGTTCCATGGACCTATGTGTCTCTTTTTCTGCTGGCATCATAGTGTTATGATGACTATAGCCTTGCAGTACATCTTGAAATCTGCGACTGTGATACCTCCAGCTTTGTTTTTCTCTCTCACAGCTGCCTTGGATGTTCAAGGTCTTTGTTGGCTTCGTGGAAATTTGGAGATTATTCATTCTAGTTTGGTGGAAAATACTAGTAGTGTTTTGATAGGTATTGCATTGAATCTGTAGGTTGTTTGAGCAGCCCAGACATTCCACTGATATTCATTCTTCCAATTCATGAGCATGTTATATCTTTCCATTTGTGTAATCTTCAAATTTCTTTGATTAGTATCTTCCAGTTCTCAGAGTATAGATCTTTCACCTCCTTGGTTAAATTTATTCCAGTGTGTGTTCTTTTTGGGTGCAATTGTAAAAGGGATCATTCTTAATTTCTCTCTCTGCTATTTCATTATTGGTGTGTAGAAATGCAACTGATTTCTGTATATTAATTTTGTATTCTGCAACTTTACTGATTTCACATATTATACTTTCTTCCTGTTTTTTTTTTTTTGATGGGAACTTTTGGGTTTTGTATGTATAGTATATCATCTGCAAGTAGTGACAGTTTTACCTGTTCATTACCACTTTAGATGCCTTTTATTTCTTTCCTTGTCTGACTGCTGTGGCTAGGATGTCCAGTACTATGGTGAATAAAAGTAGTGAGAGTGGACATGCTCATCGTGTTCCTAATCTTAGAGGAAAAACTTTCCATTTTTCACCTATTAAGTAGTATGCAGTTAGCTGTGAGTTGTTCATATAAGGCCTTTATTATATTGATGTCTGTTTCTCCTGAACCCACTCTGGTGAGAATTTGTATCATGAATGGGTAGTATATTTTGTCAGATGCTTCTTCCACATCTATTGAGATGATTATACGGTTTTTATCCTTCCTCTTATTAATGTGGTATATCTCATTGATTTGTGGATATTGAATCACTGTGCATCCCAGAAATCCCACTTGATCATGGTGAATGATCCTTTTCATGTATTGTTGAATTTAATTTGCTGTTTGTCCAGGGAGTTTTGCCCGTATTCATCATGGATGTTGGCCTGTGGTTTTTCTATCTTCTGTCTTTGGTGTTGGTATCAGGCTAATGCTGATGTTGTGGAATGAATTTCACTTTTCCTTCCTCTTTGGGTTTTGGGAATAGTTTGAGAAGAATAGGTATTAACTCTTCTGTAAATGTTGTGGTGTAGATTTAGATCACAAGGGTTGCTTCCTTTTTATATCAGTATCCCTATATTTTTATGCCAGTGCTTGCTTTTCAGCTCTTATTCCAAAAAAAAAAAAAAGAAAAGAAAAGAAAAGGAATAATGTTGGCATATGCCCCTTTGTTGGGTCTCTTCAACTCCTGTATGCTTATGTTTCTCTTTAGCTATATGTATTTGCCTTCATCTACCTATTTTCATGTAAGTCCTTTCAGAAGAGGGATGTTGATGTCTGTTGGTTTGCCCAAAGGACGGTTTAAGGGATATTCAGAGATCAGTTATCATAATAATTACAATATTGGTTAAGTTATTATGCCTTCTTCTACAAACCCCTTACATTGTACATGCAATGTGATGAGCACTTCTAAATGCACTTCCCAATGATCACTGTTCTGCTCCCAGCAGCCCTATGAGGTGTTCATGATCATTGTGCTCATTTTATACAAAGGAAACTGAGGAATGCAGAAACTAAATCATTTGATGTCATATGGTGGGAAAGTTGGGACTTAGGCCTAGTCAGTCTGGCTATAGAGTCAACATGCTTGGCCAGGATACCTGTGTTCTCTACCCTTTATCTTTCTGCCCCTAGAATGCTCATTACTACGTGAAGTTCTGATTTCTTATCTGTCTACAGGCCTTGGTTGGCAGAACAGCCCTCTACCCCATCCCATTCAGGGTACTTAACATAATATCCTCAATTATATTGGGTCCAGTTTCCTTGTCTAAATTTTTACCACATACCAATTTGCCATTCATAAATTAATGTAGTGCTTGTAAGCACTAGCATGAGCACATTGTTTTTTTACTCTAGCATCTGCAGTGTCACCTACAGAATGTAGAATTTGATCTCATTCCTGTCATTGAAGTTAACAATTTTTAATGTTGTGGTACAATTTCTTGCTACCGAGTTCTCAACTCTTCTGTCATGCCACTTTATGTTTCTGACATCACTTCATGAATGTAAAAGCATAACAAGATTTGAAATGAGGCCATTCAGGCTTAGGGAATAATCCTCGATTTGGATTTGGTGACCTCAATCTTCCCTAATATTTTTACCCTTCTTCCACCTCAGGACCAACCAAAGGTTGGCTTTTCAAACCAGTTCTGTTGGATACCCCATTTCCATGTATTCTGCCTTGAGTTTCTCCAGTGCCTACAACCCCAATCAGGGTGTATCTGAAACTTTCCCATATTTGTCACCAGAATGCTTTTATATGCTTATCTTGAATTTGTCATCAACGTAGTGATCGTGGCTGACTCCTTTTCTGTAGCCATCCCTAAGTAACCTCTGTTTGTCTTCATTTGTGTAGTTATAATTATTTCCACACTCTCAAGAAAATGAATTGCTTCTTGTTCTAGTTGCCAGAAACATGATTGGGAAATGAGGAATTAATCTACCAATGTTGTCCATAAAGTTTTGTTACAGTGCTGATATTGTAGCATCTAGATGAATGGAGGGTTTTTAGCTTGGTGTGTAAGTGGTCTTAGAAATATGTTTTATCAGTGCCTTAAAACACTTTTGCCTGCTGCTACTTGTAATTTCATGCATTTGCCTTTCTTAGGATTTTAAAAAATCGGGGAAACTAAACATATTAAGGAGAGTTTTATTGTAAAGATAGGACATACAGTGTTACATTTTTGCAAGTCTATAAAAACTCTCAGAGTAAAATACCTTCATGTCTGTCATACCAGCAGACAAATTATTTACAGTTTGGAAAAGAGAAAGTTCACTTTCTGCCAAACTGAGGCAGAGGCGGTGGGACCTTAATATCTTGGCCTCTCTCCAACTTCTTTTCACAATCCACCAGATAGTTGACTCCATCGATGACTATCTGAACAAGCTCAACCTTTGATAGTGAAAAAGACAAATGATTAATTTGCATAGAAGACACATGCAAGGCATTAATTAATAAGAACAATACTGGGACAAATAAAATACCATGTTAGATGGACTTGAGAGAAATAATCAGAAAGAAGAAATTGTTACTAAGTGTTGTAGAGGAGGGATATCTGATGGTCATTGCCAGAGATGAAGAGCAGAGATATTACAGGGCTACTCAGTCTTTTTTTTATTATTATTTCAAAGATGGAGTTACTATATTTGAGAACTCTTTAAATATATGAAAACCATTAATATGCCTCTCAAACCCTTTTTTCCCCATCAGTCTCTGCTATGAGTTTATCTAAAAGTAAAATTAAACTGACACCTTGTTTTGTTCTTTGACCTGGATCTCTCTTAAGACCTGCCGCTAAGCTGAGCACTCAGTAATCTGTAGTTCAGATATTATTTACACAGTGGATAGCTCTCTGAAAAATTGTTTAAAATCAAATGTTTGGCAATTAAATCATGTTTTCACTGTATCAAGTAAGTTTGCTTTTTTTGAAAAATTTTTTTCAATGTTTATTTTTGAGAGAGACAGAGACAGAATGCGAGTGGATTAGGGGCAGAGAGAGAGGGAGACACAGAATCTGAAGCAGGCTCCAGGCTCCAAGTTGTCAGCACAGAACCCTACACGGGGCTTGAACTCATGAGCTGTGAGATCATGACTTGAATCGAAGTCAGACACTCAACTGACTGAGCCACCCAGGCGCCCCAAGATAAGTTTGCTTCTTAAAGGAAAGTTTGTAAGTTATATTATGATAAACTTTTAAAAATTCCTGGTTTTTATAAATTTTTGTTTTGAGAGAGAGAGAGTGTGTGTGTGTGTGTGTGTGAGAGCTTTTATAATGGTCACCTATTAACTTATAGACTTAAAAAAATGTTTCTAGGTGGTGACTGCCTTACTTTCCAGTAATAAAAATCTAGTTAATATTAGAAGCAGATAGGCCTAGGCTCCAGATCTTCTTTATTCACTACACTATACATTATTCAGTAAATTTCAGAAGCTGTATTTATTTATAGCTCCTTTTTCCTCAAGTACTTTACCAGAGGTGGGAGCACATAAGGTGATTTGTTTTGAGTGTTTCCTCCTTCCCTTTTCTCAGTTTTTTGGTAGGGATACCAATAGGCAATGAAATATTTGAAAGCTGGCAAGGAAGAAGAAAGAGCATCAATAATGCAAAGATTTAATAACCAGCCAATAAGTTATTAAGATTTGTATGTTATAAGAGGAAGAGACTTTTAAATTAAAAATGGGCATAATACATTCAATAGGACTATATCCAGATAAATTGGTATGACTTATGGGGATCAGGACTTGCTTAGGATTTAGCTGCATGTTATCTAAGTGTGTTCTTTATGCTTCGTCTCCTGTATCACTCCCGGCCTACCTACAGTTTATGAATGCTGTTCATCCTATGTATACACAGAATCTTACTTTATGAGCACAATCTTGTATGTACCTAGTGTATACATTATTTGCCATCGTTAGCCCCCCAAAATAAAATTTTAGAAACTATCAAGGATCTAAAAATGCAGCATGTGGCCTTCACCAAAGTAAGTTCAGAATCAAAAGAAAATTCCACTGTTTTACCACCCTCAGAGAGCATACATGTTCCGTGATATCACAGTGATAAAATACCACCATGCTTTTGCATAACTGAGCTCCTAATGCTGAAAGATTGCTGGAATACCTCTCGGGTGAGGGACTGACAACAGTCCCACCGTGAACTCCTTTACTCGCCTATACGTTCTCAGCTTATGCTGTGCTTACCTTTATGCAGTTACTTCCCATGTAGGAACGGTACTATGGAATGAAACACTAACAGGACTCAGGACAAGGCTCTTTAGTGAATAAGGCGAGGCTCTTTAGGCTACTTCTCTATTCCCTTTTTCTCTTGGGCTAATACTCTTAGCTCGTGTTTGGAAAGTGAGAGAGATGTTAGTTACCTCTGATCGACCAATTCGATCTATGTTGGAAATATCATAAACATCTGCCACTGCTGCCGTGTCCACACCACCTGTGCCACGTTTCTGGAGCCTTAGGTTTTCCAGGATCTTAGAAAAGCGTGGATCCTGGGACAGGGGACAATACTGAGTGTCATAAGAAGCACAACAGATTCACCAGCATTGGCACATTCATTTAGAAAAGATGTACTGTAAGAGACAGTAACAGTATTTATTAAGCTCATACTTACTATGTGCCAGGCCACTATGCTAAAACCTTTATACCATGAAGTAGGTATTGCTTTAATTCTCATTTCACAGATGAAGAAACCAAGGCTCAAAGGAATTAACTTAATCAAAGTCACACAGAAGGTAGCAGAGCTGTTACTAACTTCTGTATCACTTCTGACATTTGGATGCCAGCTTTGGTGAGTTGATTATTCATCTGTATAATAGTTTTCCCTGTATAATTAAAATCATGAAGTTAAATCACATCAAATAATTTTCTTAACACTGGAATAATTTTCATTCTGTTTTTGGTAGGAAGCTCATTTTCTTAAATTGTTTTAAAGTATGTGATTTGCTAGTATTATTTGCCTACCAGAATCCTTTTTCTTACTAATACACACATGGAGCTCAGGAAATAACCACTAGCTAAGTTCTTACTAGTGGAATGAACACAAGTGATGTGCACACTTCTAGGCCTAGACTTTAAATCTTTACATGGACACACATCCTCTCTCCCCTTTGCACAAGCTGGAACATGAGCCTGACTGTGACCATGCAAAGGGGACACTAAGACAGTGGTCCTCAAGGTACCGTTCCCTGACCAGCAGCATAGCATCACCTGGAAACTTGTTAAAAATGCAAATATTGCAGGTGAGCCAAGCTATCTGTTTTTACAAGTCTCCAGCCTTGAGTCTGCAGGTTCAAGTGTGAAAACCCCTATACCAGGAGAGACAGAGATGGAAGGAACTCCAAGGGGCTGGGCAGAGCAGCCTGCCTGCCCATCCTGACTTGTAACATGAAGGAGAATTTAAACTCTGTGTTCTTGAAGCCACATCTCTTTCTTACAGCATTTAACTTTTGGTCCTGATACAAGTGTCTTTTGAAGTAAACTTAACCCTTTGTTGTTATTTTCTATTGTAGGTGCAGAAAGTAACGGTTAAGGAATGATCAGTGACCATTTCTTCCTCCACAAAGAAGGCATGCCTGAGCTTATCCTGATGGAACACGACAGGGCTATTGGCTACGTGACATTACCTTGCTGAGCTTGGGGATCCTAACATGGACACCAGCCCGTAATCCTGTGCCAAGGTTCGAAGGGCAGGTCAGGATGTAGCCTAGTCGCTCATTCCACATGAATTCCCAGCCTCGCTCTTGGATTAGGCGTTCTACCTACAACAAGGAACAAATGGAACTCTTAAATATCCATCTACTCACTACATCCCAAACACCAGGAAGAGACTTGTGTACTGTATGTTTGCCGTGAATGAAATTTAGGTAAATCTGTATTACTTCCTTAATAGAAAATGATATTACTATTACTAAAATAGTATTAAAATATTAATAGTATTTATATACTATTTAAAATATTAAAATGGTCCAATCCAATTAAATTAGATGCCCACGTAAAGCATTGAATACAGTATCTAGCACAAACTAAATATTCAATAAATGTCAGTTGCTGTTATTATTTTTCATGTGAGAATAGGAGAATATAGGATTTCTCAGCAGGTAAGGTTGTGGTCAGTTTACTTATGAGCATAGTTACATCCTATACTGTCTCTATGCTTAGAATAGACAAGAACACTGTTAAAGAAATTGGAAAATAATTAAAGATCCACAGACTTTTCCCTAAAACATGCTGGACTGGGGAGGGAAGCATAGGAACTTACTAGTAACAAAAAAACAGTCACCTATTTTTTGAAGCACTACCCGGTAGTCCTACCCCCAAAGAGTGCCATGATTCCTAGAAAATATTAGCCCCATTTTGGAATTCATTATAGTGTCTTCTTTCAAGAATGAAAATGTGATTTTATTTTAATGAATATTCAGAAATCTCTGATAACATCTTACTTCTTTTAGTCCACGACAGAATCGCTCAAATACTCTTTTCATATTGCCTCCTTTTTCCATAGAGATTACCCTGGTATGGTCTTCTTCATTAATCCAGATGAGAAATGTCTTGTCATAATTATGCCTAATGAAGAGAGAAATATGGTGTTGCACATTAACTACATTTGTTTCAACACATGAAAATTCCCTTTACTTCTGTAGCTTGATTGCTTCATTTCACCTTCCTCATTTCCTAGAAGGCCCTAAGTCTTCCACTGTGCCTGAACAAGTTGTACAAAATGATGTTACCTTGACATAATGAAGAATAAGACCAACTCTAACCCTTAAAGATATATTTTTGCCCAACAAGATTATAATGGATGACAATAATTCAAATATGAATAACGTTTGGTTTTGACATTAATTCTCCTAATAAGTTCAACCAAAATCTTGTGCTGCTTAATTTTTTTTTTTTTTATCTACAACCCAAGATGTTTGGGGTATAGAAGATTTCACATATGTTTGCTGCATAGATTCTTACTGTCCCCACACACTGAGCAAGTGCTCATGAACACTTCGCTCCTTTGGGTAGTATCATAACAACCTACCAAAGTACAGGAATCAAAGTGGACTGAGGACTGCTGGCCAAGATAAAATATGTGTATACTCGGTATCCATTCTTCCTTGTAGGGTTTTGCTTAAATCCTCAATATATTTCATTTTCTGCTCTTTTGTTTTAATGTCATGAAACAGATTCTCTGTGAGGTCAAATAATAGGAAGCTAATTTTTCTTCAAAATAGTCTTTTTCTCATGCATCATTCATATGAACGAGCATACATTCTTACACATGTTAGAAACATTACAATACTTTGGTATTATACACAGACACAATTTCCAAATACTCTCTTCATTTAGCTCAAGCCAGGCATGCTGTCAAATGCAGGTTAGGACAAGCAGGTGATCTGAAGGAAATCCTCTGCACACATTGCAAATGTGAAAATGCTATGTCCATACCAGATTCCCCTGGCATCTGGCCAGTCACGGGCCATCCCAGCACATGTTAATAAAGGGGATACTGGCTTATCAAATAGAAAGTGGTCCTGCAGGCCAAAAGGGACAAAGCAGAAAGGAGAAATGGATGAGATCAGACACAAGGACAAGTGCTACGCGGCCAAAATTTCAACTTGGTTGAGGTCTGTCAGGCAGTGGTTCTCAGGCTTGGCTGCCCACTGGAATAATCTGGGTGCTTTGTAAAAAATACTAATACCTAGTTCCTGCCCTCCCCCAGAGACTGTCTTAATTGTTATGGGGTGCGGCCTGAACAGTGGGATTTTTAAAAGCTCGTCAGATGGTTCTAGTGTACAGCTAAGGCCGAAAACCATTAGCTTAGCCCAGATAGAAATACTTAATCACTATAGATTATGTTTACCCACCAGCACCAATGCTATGCCCTGACAGAGTAGGCCGTGAGTGAGGGACACTATCTTGAAAAGTCTGTTATCCACAGCCACCATTCTCTCTATGTGTCTGGCATTCCTGGTTCTTTTATTATCATTCCTTCTACTACAAAGTATTAGATATGTAAAATAATTTGTAAATAAAAATAGCTATCATTGATTTAGTGGTCACTAGGTGCCAAGTCTGTGCTTGCATATTAATTAATATGCTTTTAATTTTCTTAAATCCTCACAACACTATGAGGCAAGTATAATCATTTTATGAGTGAGGAAAACTGATTCAGAGTAAAAAAACAACCCACCTACTATTAGGCAGCTAGGAAGTGACAGAGCCTAGATTCAAACTTGACCTGTAGGACTTCCAAGTTTGTGCCTTTAACAACAGTACACTACTCTTCATATCAAAATCAGTGTCTAGAGACTGGCATTTTTCTTAGTGTGTGTATACAGTAAGAACATGAATATTCAAATATGATTACATTGAAGTAAGAAGTAAAGACAATATGGAGAGGGAAGTCCCTTTATAATCTGTGAGTGAAAGGGGTAGGAGACATTAGAACAGGCTTGGTGACCTGATGCTGGAAACCTCCAGTGGCTACCTGAGGCAGAGTTGGGCTTGTCTTAACAGAGCAAGCAGAGGGTTGGCCTGATGGCTACAGAGACCAAGAGACTGTGGTCTGTAGAGACAAGCATGCTAGTTCATCTGGTTTGGCGGTGGGACTTATTTTGTGGCATTGCATGTCCTGAAATGGCAGATACTGGTTTCTGCTTTTCCTTAGAGTTTAATTAAAAGTTACTCTTGAAGGGCACCTGGATGGCTCGGTCTAGTTGAGTGTCTGACTCTTGATTTTGGCTCAGGTCATCATCTCATGATTCATGGGATTGAACCCTGCATCAGGCTCTGCACTCTCCGCTTGGGATTCTCTCTCTCCCTCTCCCTGCACCTCCCTGGCTCATGTCCCCCCCCCTGCCGCACTCACTCAATAAATAGACTTAAAAAAAGTTACTTTTGAAATTGCCATCCTTTTTCAGCTGTGCTAAAAAAAAAAAAATAAGGGAAAATAAGGACTTGGGTTTTTGTCTTCCCCAGTGTTAGAGTGAAGCTTTAGAGGACTCATGGAGGCGGCAGGAATCCCAGAGCTGGCTCCAATGGGAGTCAGGGCTAATTTCCTTTCCAGATTTTCTTACTTTCCAGGACTTTATTTGGGTGTGTCAATGGAGACCGTCCTCCAGGTACACACAGGATTTCCACATTTAATTGTTCCTATTTATCAACAAGCAAGGCTATCCTCTATTAACCCCCACCCATGGATCCCCAACCCACCAATTCCTTATTGGAGTTTTCTCTGCAGATTGTAACCACAGACTACTTTTGTGGCTTGGTCTCCAGTTTATTTTTTATTTTTTTTAATGTTTGTTTATTTTTGGGGGAGAGAGACAAAGCAGGTACAGGGGAGGGGCAGAGAGAGAGGGAGACACAGAACCTGAAGTGGCCTCCAGGCTTTGAGCTGTCACCACAAAGCCCAACTCAAGGCTTGAGCCCATGAACCATGAGATCATGACCTGAGCAGAAGTCAGATGCTCGACCCACTGAGCCACCCAGGCACCCCTTGATCTCCAGTTTTAAGGCCTCCTCTTCCTTCCTTATACTAAACAAGATGAAGTCCCAGCAGGCTTCCTGTGAGGCCTCACTGTACCAACTAGAGCTCAGGGCGCATCCCCACCCCAGGCAGGGCCAGGTGGTTCAGGGGCCACTCACGTCTATGAGCCGTTGCTGGTCCTGCTCCGTCATCTCAGACAGCTTGTAGTAGCGGCCTGCCAGGTCCCCTTTGAGGCCCTCCAGGGCCGTGATGGCCACATTCTCTACCTCCCTCCGCTCAGCCCGGGTGCAGGCAGGTGGCAGACTCAGCCCGCGGATGCTGCGGCCTGTACGCACCCGAGATGACAGCACGTAGCGCTCATCAAACTGCCCCTGTGTGATCTGCCAAGCAGAGCGCAGGGTTACCACGACCAGCTGCGGACTACCGTCCTGCCACAACCACTGTGGGTTCCAACCCTCTGACCTTCAGGTTCCCCTACAGGGGGCCCTCAGGCACGGTGTAGGACATGCTGAGCACATTTTGGAATTAGGGGGGCGGAGCCTTATACACAAGGGGCAGAGCTACTTTATGCAATGCCATCTGGAATCCTTTACCGCACTAGCTTTGGGATTAAAAAAAAAAAAAAAAACCCTTTAGGAAAGGCTTACAATTCTCAGTGATCAACACCACCCTCCTGTCAGGTGCTCCTCACTTCAGGCTCTGGCAGGCCAGCTTCCCGGCAAAGTATACAGGGGGCTGCAACCTACCTTGGATGCATCCAGATCCGTGGGGTGCTTCATCACCCTGGGGTCATAGCCATTGTGCCTTAGTTTGATGACAGGATCAAAAAGGTCAGCAAACACCTGCAGGAGGGAAGATGCACCTGTTTCCTCTTTAATTCGTTCATCTATTGCAAGGTCATTCCTTTCATTTACCCCTTTCTACCTTCAGGGCCAAAGTTGATGCCCTCCTCTGTAATTCTCAGGGCTACCATGCAGGAAATGGGCATGAGTGGATTGATGGTTATCAATAATAAAAATAGGCTTATACCACCTCCCAGTGATTCTGCCAAACTCACTGCCATGAGACTAAGCAAGAAAATCTTGTGTTTAAAATTTGAGGGTTTTCCTCAAGTTCTTGCCTCTGTGAGATCAAAGAAGCTGACACAAGCAGTTTTGTGGTCCAAAGGGATGATCAGTTTCTAGAGCGTAAGCAACATAATAAATTCATGGAAAGCTAGCTGCACTACAAGCAACAGTCAGGGCAAATCTGGGAGCGCTCACCCTGTGAAGTCCATCCCCAGCCCAAACTATCTGGTGCCAAATCTTTTTTTCTTTCTTTCTTTCTTTTTTTTTTTTTTTTTAATAAAAGCTTCAGATATATCCTTTAAGAAAATAACATTAAGAGAAGTCCTAATAGGGTTCCTGCCGCATTTGGGAACTATGGGAAGTGGGCAGGCCAGGGGTGGGGAAGCATGCTAGGTCCAGGGAGCCAGCTCCAGTCTGAAACTCTGGGAGCCCAGAGTAGTGCAGTGCTGTATGTGAGTGAGCTACCCGTCTGGTTTATTTAGGAGGACGCCCTCCCTCCTCTTGATAGCTGTTTTCCCAGGGAACTGCCTTCAGCTCCCTGCAACAGAAGGACACAAAGAAGTCTCCCTACAATTTGCTGCGACAGAGAGGCTGCTCTGTGAAGAGGGCTGCGTGGTGGCTGAGCTGCACTAGCAGCAGGCCGTTCTACGCTTCTGCCGCAAGGATGAGGACACGGGGACGGTGGGATTTCTCGGAGAGACTTGGTGAACTCGATAGCCGAGACTCCAGTGGCTGTGCAATCAGTAACTCCAAAACTAAAGACAGAGACCATCCTCCTTCCTCAATAAAGTCTAGCCACAAACACACGATTCCCCAATGTTTTACTGGTAAATGTACATCACCAATTACAAGATTTTTTTTTCTGTACCAGTTCATCCCCTTGACAGTCTCCGAGCATGCTGTCATGCAACTCATTCCTCCAAGGGGTGGGATACTAGAGTGGCAGCAAAAGAAGCCTTGTCCCTGGGAAGCTACAGACCTCCTTGTCCAGAACATTCCAGCTGTTCTGCTGACGCTGGCTGCCCTTTATGGGACCTTTCCTGAGCAGGCAGAACAGGGGCCCACAGAGAAGAGGCGAACTCTGGGACCCAGAGCATCTCCCCCACTTTCGAATCAGCAGCAAATAGTTTTACCTCATAGGACTCCTCGTCACCAGCCACCATGCCCACAGTCTTTATGAAGGGATGGCCTGGGTTGTCCACTCCAGTCTGGATACACTGGTCCAGGGTGTAGCCATTGGGGGTCACCTTGTTGCGGAGCTTGGCGTAGATGGCTGGGGTGAGGCACTCGGCCATACAGTTGTTGTGCTTGCGCAGATCAGGGTAGTCCGCACTGCACGCAGACGAGAGAGGCTTTCAGTGAGGAGCGCCTGAGGGAAGCCGTCTAGGAAGGTGCTTTGTTTCTGGCCATCCTTCCCCCAGGCTCTCTTTAACCAGGAGTCAAGACTTAAGTAAGACAGATAAAAAAGGGAAAACACAGTCCCCTGAACAGCCAGACAAAGGGACCTGGCCCCGCTTAAGGATTCCAAGATGCCGGCTGCAGGAGCCCACAAAACTCTGCCTTAGGTTCGTGTAAAGAGCAGAGTGAAATGCTCGCTTCGGCAGCACATATACTAAAAAAAAAAAAAAAAAAAAGCAGAGTGAAAAGTGAAAATGACAAAATAAGTGGAAATCCTATGCGAACTTTGTTTTTTTAACTCAAAAGTTTTGTTAAAACACAACAGCCACATTTTGGTCCCTTTGGTCTGTGGTAGAGAGGTTAGAAACCTGCAGATGGAGCTACATAAACATTCAGTAATTTATCTGTCCTCTACCTACGACACAAGCTCCGGGACAGCAGACACTCCTGCGTTGCTGAGAACAGTGCCTGGCTACTGAAATAGGCATTCGGTACGTATCTGTTGGAACAGTACACAGAAAGAAATGATGTGAAATAAAATCTTTTGCTAGGATGTGTACTGGTTGAAGAATAGGGGATTCCGGACTATCACGGGCTCAAACACAAGGAATCGCCTTCAGGAATTCCTGAAGTACATGGTGGGTGATGATGACTCCCTCAGAGATTCTGATTCCCACAAGAGCCAGTGAATGTCTCTGACCGAAACATCGGGCCTTCCTTGTCTCTCTCCTCCATACCTGCCCACGCGGAGCCTCTTCAAGTCACCACTGCACTCCAGCTCTATGCCGTGTGTGCAGTCTCATTCATGGCAAGGTTCCAAGGGCCAAGAAAACATGTCCGTCTTCATGCCACTCCCCCACTTTCCCTGTGCGGTGTCCTTTAAAGCTGATGCTTCATATAAGTACTAGAGCCTCATTTTCCAGAAGATGGGACAGCAGTGGATGATGGATAGATCTAGAATCAGGGTCATCGGATTTGCACTCGGCCACACTAGCTGTGTGAACTTGGGCACTGTTTAATTTTTCTAAGCCTCCACTTTATCACAAAGGGATGCAAAGATGAATAAAGTAGATACTCCATATATAGTGTTTAACACACAAAGATGCTCAGTAAAGGTTAATTATTACTATTATTGCTGTTGAACTAGACTACCAGTTGTGGGCAGGAATGAAGACACTGTACTTCCTTGAGTTCACCACAGGTCACTGTGCTTAGTGAGTCTTAAAACTGTTAGTCTGATTTAATCATTCTCAAAAGCAAAAAGAGGGACCCTTGCTGACAGTTTCCAGCAGGGGAAAGCATATTTCTGGCTGACACTTGGAGTTTTTTTTAAATCCAAAGGACTTACCTTGGTGGGAACAGCCTGTGCTGTCCCCGGGCCTCAGCACACAGGTTCTGCCGGTTCAGCAGGTAGCCGGTGGTCAGGGCACCGGTGCCCACGGTAGCAAGTAACAGAGAAGCATTGCGGCCAGTTAGCAGCTTAGAGAAGACACTGGCCATCCTTCCTCTTGGATGAGTGTCTGGAAGCAGAGACACGGGATTAGACAGCCTCACGGGATAGACACCATAGCACAGAGACCACCAGGCAAGAGAAAGAACTTCAGGAGCCATCACCTCTCTTTTGGTTTGCTTTGTGTTTCTCTTTCTGCTTTCCTTGCCCACACCCCTTCACACTGGTTGGGGAAATCTGGGTAGTTTTAGACATTGTGAATGTCAAACTGCCTCAAGTCCGTGCCATTTTCTCCGGTAATAATACAAAAAAAAAAGAAACAACAGAGTTTCTGTTTCTGTCTATTTGACACACCAGGTGCTCCGTCAGACCCTGCCATTGCACACTGAGGACAGCCTGCGTAAGATAGGTTCCTGGGCGGGGCGCCTGGGTGGCTCAGTCGGTTGCGCGGCCGACTTCAGCTCAGGTCATGATCTTGCGGTCCGTGAGTTCGAGCCCTGCGTCGGGCTCTGTGCTGACAGCTCAGAGCCTGGAGCCTGTTTCAGATTCTGTGTCTCCCTCTCTCTGACCCTACCCTGTTCATGCTCTGTCTCTCCCTGTCTCAAAAATAAATAAAAATGTTAAAAAAAAAAAAAAAAAAAAAAGGTTCCTGGGCTTGGAAGAATACATCTCTGAGGACTACCCTCCTACTCCACTCACCCCAAATGAGATGGTGTCACAGCTCCAAGTAACAAGCCAGGAGGTTTGGGTTATCTTGAGGACGGTTGTCCATCTGAGCACTAAGGTTGGGATACCAACAGTGAGTTGTAGAGCTCCATCTGTGACTCCCCTAGTGAATTAGGACCCTTGAGAGGAGCTAAAGTGGTTCAAGGTCAGCAACCCCCACCCCCACCCCATCCCTGGCTTCCAGCAGAGCATAATCAGGAAAGTATACTCAGTGTAGGCTCTGGGTTCCTACAGATAGATGAAGATCAAGCAACAAGCCCTCAAAGATCAAGCACACAAAGAGGAATTAGGAGCCAACAGAATCAAACTATCTTTCAAAAATGAGAATGAAAAGAAAGCGTAGATCAGTAACGAAGGAGCCACTAAAATACATACTTTAGGAAATAGAAAAGCAGACAATAGAAGGACAGCCTGAGATACAGACAAAATGGAGAAAACATATATACATCTAAACAAGTAATTACATGATATCAACAAAGAATAAAAATCAGGATAAGCACATGCCCAAACAGATACCCTGCTGTGTGTGCTATTGCCCAGAGATCAGAATGACCAGTTAATCCATCATCACCCAGCTGGGAGCTTTTTAATACGGGTTGTTGAGTAGAGAGCAATAGAGCAGGTCACTCTAAGTACTCTTGCATTATACTGATCTCTAGGATGTCCACATACATGGAGTGTGAATTTTTTTCCCTAAAATTGAGAAGGTTCCAGAGACTCTGTTTCAAGATCCTCCAAGCTTGGCTGGGTTGGATGGTGCAGAGAGCCCACTGTATGGCTGTGGCTGAAACCCTGGGCCACCCAATGGAAGACAGACTTTTAATAAGGTCAGGGTGACATGGCTTACACACAATTCACTTTGGAGATCCACTCTCTTCCACGATTGCATTTTGGGAACTGGGATCAGTCTGAACTTTTTATGCTTCCAGGGTCTCCACCTGGAAGTCTCTATTTAACATCATTTTAAGCAATACTATAGGGAAACTTGAACCTCTCAACAAAAGGCACCAAAGTCCTTGAAAAAAGTGAGGACTTTTTTTTTTTTTTTTTTAGCCCAGGGAATCAGAGAGCCTTTCCTCTATGCTAATGCCTCAAAACAATTTCCTAAGTCTTAAAGACAACAGCAATTACTTTATTAATCAATAGGCAAGAGAAATGGGCCATTCTTCAAGATGTCCTAGGGATTTGTAATGGCCCAACATTAATCCCATCACACAACCTGGGCTATTACTATTGGTCTCTATCCAAGAGTAGGTGAGGGCTTCTCCAAGAACTGCACTGATACCTCCTGACCCTCGGGTGTGGCAGGCAACACTAACCTCCATCTTTAGGGTCTGTTTCACCTTTGTCCACACCCTCCAGTCTATTCCCTGAGCAGGAAGGCAATGCTGTCATCTCTGAGATTTATCAGAGAACTCGTCAAAGTAAAAGAAGCTTTGTCCAAATGCTTTTCAAGCAATATATGGGCAAAAAAATAAGCTAGGACAGTTCAGACAAAGAAATGCATTAGTTTCTGAGGCTGACTCAAATGTCATCTTTATTTTTCTTTCCTTAATTTGCTTGTACACAAATATGTATTCACATCAGAGTCTGTTTGAGAAGGTCAATGTTTTTTTTAATGTGTATTTATTTTTGAGAGAGAGAAAGAGCACAAGTAGGGGAGGGGTAGAGAGATTGGGGACAAGCAGGCTCTGTGCGGGCAGCAGAGAGCCTGACGCGGGGCTGGAACTCATGAACCATGAGATGATGACCTGAGCCGAAGTCAGACACTCAACCGACTGAGCCACCCAGGCGCCCTGAGAAGATAAATCTTGAGCAGAGTCAGGAGGAAGGGGAGGGAATGGTGTCTGTGTGTAGCCAACTGACAACCAGTGGTCTTCAAAGGCCTTCCTGTGAGGATGAGGTGTAGGAGGGTGTCTGACTCAGAATATTAATGTTTGAAATGTCATCTTATCTAGATTCTGGGTTTGGAAATAATGTTAATTTACATCCAAGAGTTCCAACATTGTACTCCTGTCCGAGCAATGGCGTAGGATCCCTGCCAGTAATCCTGCGGAGGCTTTGGGTGCAGCAAGCAAAGGAATCCTGGAGCTCAAAGTCCTCAGTGCTCTTTCTGTGATTCTGACACAAAGTTTTAGTGAAGATTCGTACATCATTGACTCTATGTCGTTCACTCTTCAAGACACGCAGGAACAATGAATTTCACGGTTGAGGTCCCAATTGATACACTTGGGAGTGAGACTGAGCCAAGGGTCTCATTGAATGGCCTGGGGACCCTGGGTACAGCTGCTCCCCAAAGAGCCAGATCCAGGCTTGCATTAAAACCATTTTTTCCTCAGGACGCCTGGGTGGCTCAGTCGGTTAAGCATCCGACCCTTGATTTCAGCTCAAGTCCTGATCTGGCGGTTTGTGAGGTCGGGCCCTGTGTCAGGTTCTGTGCTAACAGGGCGGAGCCTGCTTGGGATTCATTCCCTCTCTCTCTCTCTCTCTCTCTCTCTCTCTCTCTCTCTGCCCCTCCCCAGTTCACCAGCTCATGCTCTGTCTCTCAAAAATAAATAAACATTGAAAAAAAATTTTTTTAAAGCTACACAGGAAGAACATTGCTTTACTTTACCCAGAAGGCCCCAAATATTACATAAGCACTATCTACAGCTGAAGCCTCTACTTAGAAGAGGCTGGATTTGTTACCTACACAGATGGTAAGATGGTAGGTAACATGTGGCATAAATAAGCTGGAAAAAGGTATATAAGAGATAATCCATGTCCACCAAAGTGGTCGCTATTTGGCTTTGCCTAGTTTCTAAACATGGTGATTTTATAAGTCAGTATATCTTGTGAAACCATCAGGACAAAAGTTTGATGTGTAAAGAAATCTGAGGCTTCCTTGCAAAGCTTTTTAATTTTTTTGGTTCTCTCCATGCCCCAAGCATTAGTGCAACATACTGAACTGTTCTGTGAAGAGATGGCTGGAGACAGGAGATGAGGGGCCAGAGCAGCTGTGGTGCTTCTCCAGGGACAAAGGCCTCCGCATCCAGGCACCCTCACCACAGGGAGAGAGGGATCCACTTTAAGGTTTTGGTTTTTGCTGTTCTTTTTGCCTGACAGCTTGCTTGAAATTTGGCATCATTCCCAGTTTCTCTGAATAATACCCTGTCTGTTTCCATCTTGGCACTCATCCCCACCTATAATTATTTTATCTGTTTTCTTTTTTATTGACCATCTCCCCCAAATAAATTATAAACCCCCAAAGGAAGGAACTTGGTTCCTTTGCTCACAGTTGCATCACCATTGCTTAGCACAGCACCTGGCACTTGGTAGGCTCCCAGTAGCATTATTTCATAAATGAATTGTAAGCTTCTTGCTGGGGTAGGAAGCCACTCTGAGGCTGCCGGGATCCACATGAGAATGCGGGCGTCAACTAAGTGGATAGAGTGGGGGATGCGAGGCCAGAGAGCTGAACAGATGGGCACAGGAACACAGGCAACAGAAGTTTAGAAGCCACTTTCCCTCAGCGTTATGATACTCAGTGGCCAGTGTTCCCTGGGAGAGGAATCCTGACTTATCTGGGGGGAGAGGCACAAATGTCAACTAAATAAACTCATTAGGAATTTTGGGAAAGCTCACGTGGCACATGTACACACACTGTCAGGGACTGTCATGGGTGCCCCAAACGCCACACACAGTGCCCCAGCCTGACTCTCAGGTTGAGAGCTATAGATCTCAGTACCAATCTCTGTAATATAGATATAATATTATACCATATATCTGATATTCTAGTGTCTATATATATATAATATAAAATAAGATATATTTTAAAATATCAGTTTACTTATATGTGGTTTTGTGATAATGCAATAAACTACACAAATTTGTTTTTGTAAAATCATTACTGTTTGGTTAAAGTATTGTTTCTTACTGCCTCTCTAATTTGGACTTTACTCTCCATCTTTCTCCTGACTGAACCATAGCCTGGTGCCTCAGTCTGCACAAAACTTCTCTGTGCCCCTCTAGCCCAAGGTGACTGCTTTCTCTCTGAATTTCCAAAGCCCTCGTGGGCTGCTCATTCATCTGCATGTACCCTACACAGTGTTTTGACACCTGTTAGTGAACTCAACTGTCATATATCTCCTGGCATGTTAAGGAACTGCTTACTAGGTTAGCATTGCCTTCCCAGCTGATGGCCAAAATCTTTAATGATGGGATCCTTAAACATAATAGCTGCTCAATAAACATTTCTTCTCTGACTTAATTATTTGTGAGCAGTGCTTTGCCTGATTTCCAGGAGGAGAAAATCTTACCAGCCTCCTGCTTATGTCCTTTCAGACAATGCATGTAGTTCTAAGGGAATGGACCCTTTACCATGAGCTATTCCCAAAGGCACTCTACCCCTCTTGCCTGGCTCCTTTGCTCCCAAGTAATTTGCACTTTTAATTTGCTATGAAGCCCCAGGCCTGGTATCCAAGCCAACTTAGAATCAATTTTGTAAGCTAGCTTCCTCGGTCAAAACTTAAGGGAAAAAAAAAAAAAGTCTACTTATATGAAACACATCCATTTCAGCCATTGCTTTTGAAATCCTATCATAAAAGCAACCAAGCAAGACGAGTAGGCTGGATTTCAGCATTTCCTTGCTCAAGTTCCTGGTCTCTACAAGCTGCTCATGAGGAGAGGAGCCCAGTGCAGGCCTCTGATCTCTCTGCCATAGCCGACTGAGCTCTCAGAGCCAATTGAGCCTGACTTCAGCTGTTTCCAAGGGAGATCCAGTAGAGGCTGTCCCACAGACAACAGGCAAAGCCTCCCAGCAGAGCAAGAAGCCTAACATACATTCTCTTCCTTCCAGCAGGAATTCTCTGACTGAGCAGGCAGGCGGGGAAGGAGACGGCAGACGAGGAGCCAGTGCTGGGTGTTGGGGAAATTTAACTAAAATCTGTCATCCAGAAATGCCTCTCCACAAATTATAGGAAAGAAAGAGAAGAAATTTATTGCTGACTATGCGCTAAGCCAGACTGATACATATCACAGGCAGTCTCCTAAAAGACGTTGCAAAAACAGAACTAAATCTCACCCTTTTATTGAGCCATGCAGATACGGCCGTTACATACATGCTCTCGAGGTAACTCAAGAAGACACAACAGCATTATTTGTCACACAGAGCTTATTCTAAATTCATCTCAAACTGGGGTGGCCATTTGTGTTAGCTAATTGCCTCTATCCAAAAGAAAAATAAGCTTCTCTTGTTGCTATGACAGCAGGTAGTTTTACAACTTGAAGCCTGGCATCTTGAGACTGGGAGGTAGGGGCCTATCCTTCTTGATGTATACATTTCAAAGAAATGCTCCCAGGCTCTCAAGAAAAACATTTCTAGGTTGTAAAACTGTATGGATCCTTGCTTACTCTTAGTAAGATTTATATATATCTCAAAGGGACAGAGAAAGAACTTACAAGTTTTCTAAAGAAAATGCTCTAAGAAAAGGGGAGGGGCTCTTTCCCTTTTTTTCACTAGGAAGCAATAATTTTGTTTTCTCCCCTTCCTATGGGTGGGGGAGTACTGCGTCAGCAGCTCAGCAGGGCTCCAGCCAAGGGTGGACATCCCTCAGAACTGATCCCACACTTCATAGAGACAAGACCCAATGACCATAGGACGAGGTCACAATTCTTCTTGCTTCTCAAGCCCACTGGCCTGTGCATGAAGGTTTGCCATAAATGCTAAGTGAGGGAATGAACACGGTGACTCAGAGTCAAAGGGACTTCAGTAGTTGGCTGGAGTGCAGGCACCCCCTTCCCCTCAGCCTTCCTCCAACACCAGCAGAGCAGGGCATCTCACCACTTCCCAGAACAACCCATTTCACTGTTACATAATTACTGAAAATTTTCCCATGTCTTAATAAGGGCGGAAAATCAAAATTAGGGAGTATGTCTAAGGGCCAGGTACTTTCTCCACAACAGCCTTGAGGAGCAAATATCTTGCCCCATGTCACAGATGAGGGAACTCAAAGACAGAGGTTAACAAACAGCTCAAGGTCACACAGATGAAGGTAAAGTACATATAGAGTTTTAGTAGGCACTCATTTAAATGAAGATCGTGTTTTTACTTATAAGATTTAATAATCAAAACTACAGTATGTTTGGATGGAGCCAACCTCTGGTCTCCCAAGGAATGTAGCTGCTAGTCAGTTCCAGCTGCATTGGTCCTTCATGGTTTCTTAGGGATACTGAATGGTTTCTCTCAGTCAGGGTTTCCACAGGGAGCTCACGGCCAAATTGCCAACCAACACACAGGCATCATTCTGGGCACCCCTGAGGGAAAGCAGAACCAAAGGGTGTACACTCAATGCTTCTTCCACCCTCCAGGAACATCTTGACAGCGAACTCCCAGAAGTAGTCCGGTGGTGTGGGTCAAAGTCACTGTGAATGACACTGATGTGCTTCAGGTGGAGAGAAGTCACAGTGAGCAGCGATGAAGGGAGAGGGAAGACAGGATGATGAGGTGGTGATGATAGGTATATTTTTATTTTATGTTGATAAATATTTAAGTGTTTATTATGGGACAGGTTTTACAGAGCTCAGAGTCTGAGGGGAAAATTCCTATGTAGCACTCATGTGCTGGGCTTTATGGCTATTATAATGCCCATTCAATCCTCACAACAGACTCATGAGGTTGATGCTCTTTTTTTTTTTTTTTTTAAGTTTGTTTGTTTGTTTAGAGGGAGGGGCAGAGAGAAAGAAAGAGAGAGAGAGAGAGAGAGAGAGAGAGAGAGAGAGAATCTCTGCTTGGGGGATAATAATCCGTGCTTGGGGCTCCATGTTGATGGTATGGGCTCAAACTCATGAACCTCCAGATCATGACCTAACCTGAAGTCAGAAGCTCAAACAACTGAGCCACCCAGGTGCTCCGGTTGATGTTCTTATTATCCCCACTTTACAGATGGGCAAATGGAGGTAAAGAAAGATAACATAACTTGCTCCTGGAATTCAAGGCCAGCAGTTTGTTCTCACAGTCTATGCTCTTAAGCAGCACCATTCCTGGGCCACTCTAAGTCATGGGAGAGGTGTTCTACCA
Organism: Prionailurus bengalensis; assembly: GCF_016509475.1. Taxonomy (NCBI): domain Eukaryota; kingdom Metazoa; phylum Chordata; class Mammalia; order Carnivora; family Felidae; genus Prionailurus; species Prionailurus bengalensis. Next base: position 145,579,176 of record NC_057343.1, on the reverse strand, counting down.
GGGAAGCCAGAGCCCCTTGGGAGCTCCTGGGAGACCACAGTCTGATTTGGGACCACACCATTCAGCTACAATGTGCTTGTCTTGTGTTATTCAGACCAAGGTATTTCTTGCCCTTGCCTGCCCTGTGACTGGTACCAGGTCACAAACCACAAAGGATTAGAGCAAAAACAATGACCAACACTGCACACCCACGTGCATAAACACGGCTGTGGATGCCTACATGAATTGCCTCTTTCTGGCCAGCTGCTTTCCAGGCATCTTCCAAGTGGGAGAATGGCCATTGCCCTTAGTACACATGAGACTTAATCTACCTTTGAATGCTGTAGTACCCCTGTTCTCTGTCTGGGTCCAGAATCATCAGAATGAAGACCCAGCATCCTGGGCCAATGTCACTAACCTAAATTGGGCTTTGGAGGGACTCTATGGAAAATAATTGCCCTAAAATTTCTTGAGTTGAATTAAACTGGGACTGAATCTGCCTAGGATTTGTGGTGGCTGCCTATCCCCAAAGGTCCAAGGAAAACCCCATGATTTAGGGACAACCTTGACTGATTCTACATTCTAGAACACCTGTAGCTTTGAGGGACACATCCGAATGAGGTCAAGGCCAACCCCTCAGTGAGTGACCAATGCAAAATGTGAATGCAGTGGAGAGGGTCACACTGCAGCCTGAGAGCTAGCCTTGAATCTCATTTATTCATCCACCCGTTTGTCCACCTGTCTGTCTGACTATCCATCCATTGAACAACATTAGAGAATCAATTCCTGTGTCAGATGCTGGGGCTGCCCTCCCGAAGCTCATGGTCTGGTAAGAGAGACAGAGTGAGAGATCATTGTAAAAACAGATTATAATCACAAGTGACATGAGCAAAGAGAATTAACAGGGGAGAAGACCCAAGTCTGCTGGAGGATCAGGAGGATTTTTCTGGAGAAGGTGAAAAACCTCTGGGGATGTCACTTTGCCAGGAGGACACTGCAGACAGAGGAGAACATGCAGAGGCAGGGAGTCATGAGGGCAGTGGGCAGCCAGGGAGATCAAAGGCAGGGGTAGAGACTGCAGAGAGAGCTGTAGAAGCCAGAACAAGAAGAATGTCACTGTGAAACCTGTAACTTGATTCTGAGATGGTCAAAGGACAGGGTTTTTTGCAGAGGAATAATTTTACTAGATTTATGGAAGGTTGGCTCCAGACTAACGCTGCCAAGGTGTGGTCTGTGGACTGTTAAACCATTTCATGATGAGAGAAGTATAGAAACTGAGAGTAAGCATTTAGAACACTTATGACACATTGATAGAGAAATTTTAATGAAGAAAATTCAAGCTGGTATTTTGTGGGTCTTTTATTTTTCTAGTAATTGTGCCTTATGGTGTTTTACAAATGTATTGGTGTACTATGGATTAGATATTAATAACAGCTTTTGCCACAAATTGTTTGAGAAGTGTTGCTCAGTTTCTTCACCTGTACAATAAGGCTAATCATAGGCCCTACTCATAGAGGTTTTGTGAGGATTAAATGAGCCCTTAGCACAAATACTGACATAAAGGCATTAGCCGTTCTTCTGGCTCAGGGTGCCTGAGTGGCTCAGTTGGTTGAGCATCTGACTCTTGATTTCAGTTCACATCATGATTTCGCAGTTCGTGGGTTCAAGCTCTGCGTCAGGCCCTGTGCTGACAGTGCAGAGCCTGCTTTGGACTCTCCCTCTCTTTCTGACCCTCTCCTGCTCATCTCTTTCTCAAAATAAATAAATAAACTTAAAAAAAAAAGTTCTTGTGGCTGATGTTACTAAATTGGTGAGGAAGGGAAAGGGGTCTAGAGGCAGGGAAATGATGTCCTAGTGTCCTGGAATAAACTAAGCAGGAGATTCTCCAGGCTTCTCCCCATGGTGGTGGGGAAGGTTTCATGGAGATAGATGGCAGAATTTCCAAGATACTTAGTGCGTGGGCCCACAGGGCTTTTTTGACCAATCAGGTGTGGACTGAGAATTTCTTCTGACTTGAGAATTTCACTTGACTGGGAATCTTGGCTGGGGAGCAGCCTTGGGGTCAGGCAAAGACAGGACGATCAGGTTGAACAGAAGGAGTCTGTGATGTATTCTGGAAGGAATGTCTTTCTTTTCTTTCTTTCCTTTCTTTAAAGTAAGCTCTACCCCCAACATGGGGCTTGAACACACAACCTCAAGATCAAGAGTTGCACGCTCTACCAACTAAGCCAGCCAGGCACCCCTGGAGGGAATGTTCTTTAATGTGATTGAGGGCTTATAAGAGAGGTCTAGTCTGGAAAGGATGGCAATTGTCCAGCTATCCACCCTGTTTCTAAATCCTCTCATTCAGCCTTCCTGGGTGCTCACCCAGGCCCTGTTTGGACACCAGAGAGTGACAGGGAACTAGTGACAACAAACAGACACAGGTGTAGTATCATGATTGGAGGCTCTGAAGCCAGAATCCTGGATTTATATCCAGCTCTGCCACTTACAATTCTCTACTGTCTTGAGAAAGGTTTACTTTGCTTTCCAAGTCTTACTTTTCTCAAATATAAAATGAAAATAATAATAAAAATGAGAAAGGATTCAAAAGGAAGTCCATGTGCAACCTGGACAACAGTATCTGGCACTTATTAAGGGCTGAACATGTGTCCACTTTTGTTAATATTACTTTGTGCTACTTTTGAGAGGTTACCCCTACCTGCTGCCACTGTGTTTGAGAACATTGTCCCTTCACCTCAGCAAACAGCCCAGCTTTGTCCCAGGGAAGTGGTCTGAGGGCTTCTTCACTCCTTACGACTAACAGGGTTACCAACTGAACACACAGAAAGCACCCACCAGTGACCTGGGAAGGCCAAGGGGATGATTGTGGAGCCTGCCTGGAGCCACATAACGTTCTTCCCAGGGTGCTTTGTCAGGCCACTTTCTGGGTGAGGCTGTCTTCTAGGGTTTTCCTGGGTTTCCACAGCCAAGACTGAGCCTTGTCCCTAGGCTCCTCACTGTCCCAAGGATGCCTGGTCCTTCAGGATGCACTGTTTCTGCCCTCCAGACTGCAACCCTTCTGGTAACTGTAGTTTCCTTCCAGGAACGCTCATTTTCTTCAGCCCTGACCTGGTATCTTCTCCTTCTCGGCCCCATCTACAGGGACTTCGTAGGTCTGCTGCTTGCCCAGGGCACCCTGAGGCTGGAGTGCAGGACCTTTTCTACAGGATGATTACACTTAGCTACTCCAAATCAGAAATTTTGTTTCTGTGGAGACCACTAAATAAAGATCCATGCTATGCAGATGGCCCACAGACACATGAAAAGATGCTCTATCACTAATCATAAGGGAAATGCAAATCAAAACCACAATGAGATAGCACCTTATATGTATCAGAGTGGCTATAATCAAAAAGACAAGAAATAACAAGTGTTGGTAAATATGTAGAGAAAAAGGAACCCTTGGTGCACTGTTGGTGGGAATGCAAATTGGCACAGCCACTGTGGAAAATAGTATGGGAGTTCCTCAAAAGACTGATAATAGAAATACCACAGAACCCAGTAATTTTACTACTGGGTATTTACCCAAAGAAAACAAGTAATAATTCAAAGAGATATGTGTAGTTCCGTGTTTATTGCAACATTATTTACAATAGCTAAGATACGGAAACAACCCAACTGCCCATGAATAGATGAATGGATAAAGAAGAGAGGTGTGTATACACACACACACACACACACACACACACGTCATAAAAAAGCAGGAGATCTTGCCATCTGCAACAACATGGGTGGACCTAATAATGTGAAGTGAAATAAGTAAGAGAGAAAAAGAAAAATACCACACGATTTCACTTATACGTGGAACTGAAGAAATAAAACAACTGAACCAAGAAAAAAGAGACAAAAACAAATAGACTCTTAAATACAGAGGACAAACTGGTAGTTGTCAGAAGGGAGATGGGTGGGGGATGGATGAAATACATGACGGGTGGGGATTAAGAGGTACAAAATTTCAGTTATGAAATAAGTTACAGAGATGAAAAGTACGGCATAGGGAATATAGTCAATAATACTAATAACATTGTTTAGTGACAGGTGGCGACTACGCTATTGTGATGACCACAGAGCAATGTACTGAATTGTTGAATCATGTTGTACACTGGAAACTGATATAACACTGTATGTTAATTATACTTCAGTAAAAAAGATAAAATAAAATCAAGATGTAACTATTTGTGAGGATGTGGAAAAAGGGAACCTTTGTGCACTCTTGGTGGGAATGTAAACGGATTGGTATAGCCACTATGGAAAACAGTATGTAGATAACTCAAAAATTAAACAGAACTTCGATATGATCAGCATTCCCACTGCTGGTTATATGTTCAAAGGAAATGCAATCAGTATCTCAAAGAGTCATCTGCATCTTTGTGTCCATTAGAGCATTTTTCACAACAGTCACAATATGGAAACAACCCAGGGTCTGCCAAAGGATGAATGGATACAGAAGATGTGGTCCGTATATGTATTTATATTTATATTTATACTTAAGTCAAACAAGGAATACTGTATGATATCACTTATATGGGACCTAAAAAATGAACTCCTAGAAACAGAGTACAGTGGTGGTTACTAGGGATGGGGAATGGAGGACGTGGACAGATGTTGGTCCAAGGTACACATTTCCAGTTACAAAACTAAAAACATGAGTGTCTAATGTATACTATAATGAGTATAATTAATAACACTGTATTATATCCTCAAAAGTTGCTCAGAGGGTAGATCTTAAATGTTCTCACCACAAAACAGAAATGGTAACCATGGGATGCTATCAAGGTGTTAGCTAGTGCTATGCTGGCAATCACTGGACAATAGAAACATGTACCCAACTATATACTTTAAAATTATACACTGTCATATGTCAATTTCACTGCAATAAAGCTGCGGGGAAGCAGTAAATAAAGGCCCATGCAAAGGACAAGGAGAGGCTTTCTTTAGGTCTCAAAAGGCTCCTGCAAGAGGGTTAGGGAGGCAGGAGTTGACACAGGGTGTGGCTCTGCAGGGCCCTCCCCTCATCTGCTGTGAACAGAATCACCTGGACTGCTCAGTGAGCCGCTACAACCATTTTGAAAAGTGAACCAAGAAACATCTATGAACATGCGCATACCCACTGGCCCGGCATCACACTTTGGGAATCCATCCTGCAGCAATACAGCTGCCAGTACATAAGAAGAGAGTCCTCGGATGAGGGAGCACTGTTTGTAGTGGCAAACAAATAAACAAAACCTGGAGGTCACCCGCCCATCAGAAGGGTTGTAGTAAGTGTGGCACATTCAGACAGTGGAATATTCCTCAGCTATTCAAGAATTAGTTAAAACCACCTCCACTTAACCTGGATAAACATTTATGCCATATTTTTAGGCTCAAAGGAAAAACTACTTGCTTAATAATGACTAGGAATGGTTCCAGTTTTATTAACAATATAAATATATATGCATTTGCATATATTTAAGTGAACATAAGTATTGAAGGTTATTCACACTAGTTATTCAAACTGCTAAAAGGGTTACTTCAGAGCAACAGACTGGGGGGAAGCAGACTACTAATTTTTCTTCATAGAACTCTGTATTGTGTCACTTGTAAAAACAGCATATCTAACTTCATGATTGAAAAAGGTAAAAAGCTAAAAAGTAAATCAACTCTGAAGTGTGTTAAAAATCCAGATTTCTAGGCTCTATCTTTTGAATGAGTTTCTGCAAGAATGGAGCCATCACATGTGTCTGTCAAAGAGCTTCACAGGTGATTCCCAAACCTCACTGGGTCTGGGAACCTGAGTGTGAGCAACTCCATCTATATAACAAGCTCAACGAAACCTCTCCCCATATTTTGTAAGGATTAAGTGACAGCTGCAGCAAGCATTGAATATATTTGAGTCCCTTCTCCCTAAGGACCCTAAGGTTATAGGACACTTACCACTCTCTCCTCAAAGCCACCCCTGATTATCTCGACCGGCACTGGTCTGCCCCTTCTCTGAATGTTGGTTAATTTTAGCTTACATTTTTAGCATTTAAAATGTTTCATTCAATCGTTTGATTTGTAATCTGAGAGCAAGACTACATTCTAGAAGGAGCCCAGTGCATACTTTCAGATCCACTGATCATGCTCTGAAAACCAACATCTGAGTTCAGTAAATGGATTTAACTAGTGGGGCTAAGTTCTCTGACACCTGTTATCAGGGGATCTTACCCCTAGCTGACAACCCCTCACCTACCTACTACAACCTTCAGGCTTCACCCACTTCTAACCCTCTGCTCTACCTTTCCACCTGGGATGTCCTTGCCGCCATCCCTGCGTGCCCAGTCAAACCTGTCTTTTTTTTTTTTTTAAACATTTATTGAGCTCCTACCATAAGACACCACCATGCAAGGAGTCTTACAAATTGTCTTTAGTCTTTGCAACAATCCTGCCGAGTAAGCATTATTTTGGAAATGGGGAAACAGGCTCAAGAGAGATTAGGTGACCTGCTCCAGGTGTCACAGCATGTTGACTGAGCTGGGATTTGAACCCAGGTGTGTCTTTCCATTTATCATGACAGCTCCTGGGCACAGGAACATTACCTCAAAGCGTGTGACTCCCCAGAGTCCCAGAATATTATAAGCCATTCTCCTTCTTTGTCCTCACACTCCTGAAGTGGCCCAGATGTCAGTGTTCTCCATTCACACACCAGGTGCCCAATGTGCATGCCAGCCACTTAGGGGACACTGAGCCAGCCTCCCTTTTTCTTTTTTAAAATTTTTAAATTTTTTATTTTTGACAGAAAGAGAGACAGACAGTGGGGCAGGGGCAGAGAGAGAGAGAGAGACAGAGAATCCAAAGCAGTCTCTAGGCTCTGAGCTGTCAGCACAGAGCCTGACACGGGGCTGAAACTCATGAACTGTGAGATCATGACCTGAGCCGAAGTCAAACGCTTAACCGACTGAGCCACCCAGGCGCCCCCCGCCTGCCTTTTTCTTAAGCAGGTAGAGCTAGTCTCCTTCCTTCCTCTCTCCTCCCTTATGCAGAAGTAGGGATTGCAGAAGAGAGGAGGGAGGTCGTCTATGGCCCTCACTCCATAGAAGCTGTCAGCCTGTTTCCCTAACTTGGAACACCTCTATGACTCTAGATTTGAAAACCATTGGTTACACCATCATGGCTAAAATCTGACAGAATTCCAGTGCTCCAAGCCAGGGAGGTTTCTCTCTGGGGTGCAAGATCACAGCAAAAGGCCTTAATATCATGTTTGTTGCTACTTGCCCCTTCCATTAAAAAATAAGAACCACACCATATTAAGTCCTTTGGTCAGAGTGCCTAAGAGCTGTATAGCTCTCCGTCCTAGGCTAGACTCAGAGTCTGGGGTCTGGTCTAAGAGTTTTGTCCAGTTCTGTCGCATCCTGGAATGTGGAGGCCTTAGATTCTGTCACTGCCTCAAGCCTGAGATTCCTGGATAGAGATGCCACGGGTGCCTTTCTGCTGACTCAGAGTTATTTCTAATCCAGCTGTACATGGTGTCCATGTGTTTGAACTCCTTGGGGCTGGAGGGCAGTGGAAGGCCAAGGGGAGGACCACGTGTCAGCTCTCGTTCCACAGAGCCACCCCAAAACAGAGCACATCCTTGGGGTTGGACCAGCTCCACAGACCACTCTCAACAAATTCCCATGATGCTGGTCTACTAGGCCAGCAGAAAATGGCTGTCCCCTCCCAATTCTCCCAGAGAGCGCAGGGGTCAAGCTACTTCCCCACCACTGGATATACAGTCACTCTAATGGGCACCCCTGGTCATTTCTGTTCTATTCAGCAAGTAGCAAGTCATAAGCAGGAGATATTTACAGTCTTTCCCTGTAAACCAGAGGCCTTTCGTAGGCCTCCTGATAATGAAGACACAGGACTATTATCAGACTCGCCTCTCATAGTTAAATTGTTTTCAAGAAAAGATTAAGTTAGGAACCATCTAGTCCTTTAAAATGCTATAAAGGAGTGGCCTCCTTCCCTGGCCAGGGATAGGATCCTCTGTGGCTTCCAGGCAAAGGTGGGTATGACCTCTAACTGTCACCTTTAGGCCTGGCTCCCTGCAGTGAGACCCAAGAAGACAAATGGCTCCTCCAAGCTATAGCAGACATGGAGACCCAGGGGCTCTCAGCCAAGGCAAAGTCTGTCTCAGAACCAACCGTCCTCCCACCTCTGAATGCCCAGGACTCCCCATTCCGCACCCCACCTCCTAACCCATGATTTTCTGAACCTCCCAGGTCAAGAAAACTGACCTGGCCTCCGGTCCAATCTCTACGGATAGGATTTGATCATGCAACTGGCAGAGTCCACGGGTGTAGATGGCACTTGTGCCCTTTGCTGAAATGGAGCCTTAACCCAGAGAAGGCTTAACTTTAAAGGCTGAAGTTTTGGGGAAAAGCACCTACAAATGGAGAGGAGGAAGTGGGCTGGGCACACAGCTATCAACACCCATATACTCTCGAAGAGCCTGCCTGGCCAGGAAGCCCCCTTGCGAAGTTCTGAGGGTGGGTCTGTTCTCCTTGAGCAGAGAGGAAACAGACCAATGACAGGGGTTCGGAAACAGAGAAAGTGTGGGAGTTGCAGACAGGGAAAGTGGCACTTCTGGAAACAGGGCAGCAGCTGAACGGGCAAAGCCTAGTCACGAGGGCACATGAGGGGTTTACCACCTCATGGGATTCCAGCTGACCCTCTGCGGGGTCGCAGAGCCAGGGCAACGCTCGAAGGAAGGTCTAAAGGGCAGCACTGAGGTGATCTGAAGAATCTGGGTTTGTCCCAGCACATCACTCTCCAAACCCACCAGAGCATTTGAAGGCAGAGATGTCATCCACTCAAGGGACAAACGCAGGGTTGACACTAACCCCCTGCGAGCCAACCGAGCAAATAAGATGAAACACGTTTAGGCCAATTGTGCAGCATTTTTACTTCCACTGGGGGCAAAATAATTACTTGGCTCGTTATTAATGGATTAGCGATTTCAAAAATGAATCTCTAGTAATAGTGTTAACCAGTTTAAATTGGGTCCAGCTGTTGGGTTAATTAGCAATTAGCTCCTTTCGAGGGCCTCAAAATGTTCATTTTCCACCTACTTATCCCAAGTCACCGATTTGCACTTTGATGCCACTGAGGTTGAAAACCAATCCCAGCAAACATTGGATTCGTTGAAGAGTAACGTCCCAAATTCAGAGACATGGAGGTTTCCCATCAAGAAAAATTCCTGATTTGCCGACAAAAACGAGGAGACAAACACGTGTGGATGCCAGCACCTCACTGCAAGGCTGTTCAGAGAACGGCCACCTGCGCCTGTGTGCGGGAAAGGGAGGAGGCTGCGGCTAGGGCCCACAGTCTGAAGGCTTCTTCAGACAGGCACCACCAATTCCTCACCCGGGAGCAGTGCCCACGAGAACGAACTGTTATCGCCGGACTACGAGGTCCCGCCCGCAGCCCTCGGCCCACTGCACACATGGCCCCTCACACTGGCTGTAGCAATGCCCCCGCTTTGCAGGAATGAAGCCTGGCGTGGGCTCACTGACCTTGGAGCCGGAGTCTCCCGCGTCCCGCTGCCCGCAAACAGCTGAGAAATGTACCGGAAGCTGGCGGGCCTTGGCCTTGAAAAGGCTCCCAGGCTGGGCGGGGCTGGGGCGCGCCTCCGCCAATCGCGTCTCTCCCGTCGGAGGTCAGGGCGCGCTGGATCCCACAGCGGTGCCCTTGAACGCTGGCCCGGGACTCTCCCCACTGGGCTGTCTCTAGCACCTGCCCTTTCTCTCAAGCGTTGCCCTCCCCCAAGTCCGGTGCTGGAGGCGGCCTCTCCCAGGGCTCTTCCAGGTTCCTGGGCCTGCAACCTGGCTGACTGGCCGCCCAGCCATGCAGCACCGGGCTTTGGCGTGGAAGCGCGCGGGCAGGGAGACTGCCTCACCTGTTCGGGGATTTGTTTCCTCCTTCCCTCACCAGCGCCATCTCGGGGGCCCCGGCTAGCTCTGGAGAATGACTCCCTACGCTCTCCCCCCGCCCACCAGCTGAGGCCTGAGAGGACGACGTCTAAAGTTCCCTCTCAAGCTGCTAATCAGGCTCTGGGCGATTAGCAGGGACCAGACGATCTTCCAACTTGTTGTCTAGGGCCTGGGTTCGGGGACAACAATCACGTTTCTCTTTTAGATCAGGCAATCTGAGGTGGACTGCTAGACAATTTCACTTTCAATCGTTACCAGTTTAATATATCGCCCAGAAGGCCCTGCAGGCCACATCCCTGCTTAAAAATAGCCCTCCTTGGGACTTGCGCCCCAAACCGGAAAGGTTGACTGTAAATAGCTGTGACCCATGAGGACTTTGGCAGCAGCCCTGACCTTTCAGAGGGAGCTGCCTAAGTCTCTGGCGACTGTCACGTACCCAGCTTCTACGCCAGGGGCACACCACTACCAGCTGGTTCCTTTCCCTTTTTAATCAGGATCCAACCCGGAGCAGGGGGTGGAGCCCAGAAATAACCTCCTACCTGGAGTGATTTCCTTTCAGAGTTTCCGCTTCCTTTAATTCTAAACCAGGCAAAAAATAAATATTTTATCTTTGCATGGGGTTACTGAGGAGGGCACATGAGGGGAGGGCACATGAGGGGACCTTCGGGGCTCTGGAAAGTTTCTTGAGTTGGGGGGGGGGTGATTGTGTGGGTGCACACATGTGTAAAAATTCCTCAAGCTGTTCACATAAGATTCAAGCACTTTACTGTGTATTGCTCATACCTCAGTTAAAATATATGCTATCATCATGACCAGGCTTACACTGAATTGAAAGTTTTTAAAAATGTTTATTGATTTATTTTCAGAGAAAGCAACAATCCTAAGCAGGCTCTGCAACAGTCAGTGCAGTGCCCCATGTAGGGCTTGAACTCACGAACCATGAGATCATGACCAGAGCCAAAATTAAGAGTCAGATGCTTAACTGACTGAGCCACCCAGGTGCCCCGGAATAAAAATTTTACAAAGTAATATTTACGCTTTCTACAATCTACTCAAATATTTTCTAGGCTCTTCTATGTTATTTCATTAAAACAACTGCAGATTGGGACCGTCAAAAGTGATTGCATGATCTAAAGAGTCAGAGTTTCTGGTTTGCACGTTCTGACATAATGGACCGTGGCCTCTCCTGCCCCTGGGAGCCCCCCCCCCCCCCGCCTCCCCCCAGCAGAACAGGCAGTGAGCTCTGTGAGTTGAGGTGAGGGGGGTAAGGTGTGGGGGCGGGGCAGGGGGAGCCCAGGCTTATTTCTTCCTAAAGTAGTTCTTTTGTGGGCACACAGTTTCCAGTCAGTTCAGACACCAACTGAAATAAACCCAGTGGCCCTGAAATAGCTGGATCCCAGATCCAAAAAATGATGAGGCTTATGGAAATATAGAGTTTAAAGAAAGACAGTTACAATGAGAAACCCCTCTTCTTTTTTCCCCAATTCCTTACTAATGGATGTTTTGTGCCCCACCCCCACTTCCCAGCACCACCACCCCTTACCTGAACACTTCATCTTTTACAGGGTAATTCTAGATGAGTTAGTAAGGTCCAAAGAGGACAAATGGGCACATTGCTAAGAAAAGGGGGTGCCACTTTTGTTTTGGGGACATGGTCATCTTCAAGTTTATGACAGGGCGGGGTGGGGGGCAACCTCTACACAGACTCAACAGAAATCCCACAGTTTCAAAAATCCTTCAAACATGATCCCTCTCATATGCCATTTCTCCCTTTCTCATCTCCGCCAACTCCCTTCAGAGCTCAGGGGCTCTACCCATACCTACTAGCCAGTATGGCCACTTGGCGGACTCTTGCCACATGGACAGGAACTGAAGTGAGGCTTGCAACTTGCTGTAGAGGAAATCTGTCCTGGGATCATTCTCTCTTCCATTCCTGAATCCCAAGTCTGGGATGTGGTGGCAGGTGAAGGTAATGCTGTGTGGGATGGCCGAATAATAAAATGAGAAGAACCTGTGCTCATGAGTCCGCACCAGCTGGATTGCTCATTTCAGAATTGGAAAAGGAAGCCAGTGAAATAGGAGAAACCCACATTCTTCCTTACCTCAGTTCTCATTTGTGTGCAACAGCTGCACCATGCTTTCTTCGGCTCCAAATATTAGCACAACTTTACCTACTTGACAAAAGTTAAGAGTATGTTTTTTTAATATTTATATATTTCAGACGGGGAGGGGCAGAGAGAGAGGGAGAGAGAGATCCCAAGCACTGATCCGTGCTGTCAGTGCAGAGACTGATGTGGGGCTCGATCTCATGAAGCATGAGATCATGACCTGAGCCGAAATCAAGAGTCAGATGCTTAACCGACTAAGCCACCCAGGTGCCCCAAGTTAGAGTAGTTTTAAATATACTGTTCCATGTAGCCATTACAGTAATTCTAAGGGCAGATAAGCATCTTTTTTTATAGGTGAGGAACTTAGCCTCAGATGGAGCTAGTGATGGCTGGGCTAGGTCCACCTGAACACTCAGTCTGTTCATGAATGTTGAGTTGCCATTAAATGAACAGAGCTGTTTGGCAAGTAATGAGTTCTTTGTGCCTGGGGATAGACAAAGGTGGTCAAACATGAGCTGTGGGTATCACAGGAAAGCTTCAAGCACTGCAAAGACAATGGGGCCCGATGGCCCTTGAAATTTTTTGAGGTTCCCTTTAATTCTCCGATATTTTAGTGCCTACAACATGGGGTTCTTCCAAACTTTATTTTCTCCTGAGCTTTAGAAGTAAAAGAATATCTGAAGAAGCACATTGCTACAAAGAAGACTAGGTAGAAAAATGCAAAAAGAATCAAATGAAGAGACTCATGAGATTTTTGAGAATCAAGAAAGGCGAAATTTAATTTGCATATAGGTGTAACCCACACCCCACCTGGCAAGTGTTAGGACACATCACAAACCCCTCTGTTAGAATCACAAATGGCAGCAGATTTGCAAAGTTACTGGACACAAACAATACACTTCTCAAAGCAACACATGGGTCTGTCCATCACGCTTGCACACAAAAATAAGAAAGAAATACATTTAAATAATTCTTTGCCAAAGAGAGATGAGGATGGTAATCACGTTGCCTCACATTTGGACAGCACTTTACAGATTACAGTCTAACCCATTTTGTCCTGATGACAGCCCTGTGAGGTAGGCAGCACAGGATTCACTCTTAGCTCATTTTGCAGATGAGGAAACTGAGGCTCAAGAAGGCTTCGGCGCTGGCCTAAGGTCTCCCAGCTTGCAGATGTAGATCTGGGCCTAGGACTCAGGGCTAGGGCACCTCATCCAGCTCTTTTACTACTGACTTTCTAGGGATAGACAAAATGGGCTGTGCAAAAGACACTGGTTCAATATCAAGTAGAACTATTCTTTTTCTTGAGCAGATGAGGTCAAGTACAATCAACCTAATGTTAATGTCATGCTGTGTGGTAGCCAAGATGAATACTTTCCTGAATCATCCATGTGTTTATACGTACAACAAAATGGTTTTCTACTTTAGCTTTGCCCTGCCTTAATTTTAAGTTACTCACAGCCATGGAAAAATGACAGTATGATTAGATTTCATTGACCCAAGTCTTATTATCAGGATTCATGTAGTGGCATCTGTAATCAGTCATTATCTAAACTTACAGTCTGGTATCTTATTGAAATGAAAATGAATCTTGTTCATTTATTCCTTCTGGCTGTGGGCATTAGCCTGGCTCTGTTCTGGCTCTATTCTTTAGTCATAAATAATGTATTATTTATCCCACATAATATATATCCCATATATAATATACCCCATTTCAAAAGTAGTAAAAATGGGAAACTTCACAGGTTAGATTAAAAAAATATTTAAAGCCAAGAGAATCATTTTTTTCAGGGGGGATAAAATCAAACTTTGAAAAGAAATCTAAATAAAATCCTTTAGTTTAAAATAAACATTGATTTGGCAGGGGGGTGGAATAACCCCTCTATTGTATTACTCTTTTCAGTTAAGAATTTAAAAGTGGCCCAGTCATTACCAACCCAAAGTTTTGTGAGAGAAGAGGAACTGGTCCCTCATCATATACTCCAAATTGGAATGTGATGGATTTTTCTCTTCCAAGTTATTCAGTATCTATGAGTTTCATTTGTTTTTAAGCAGTACTTTAACATGTATGAAATCTAACAAAGTAATGGGGGCTTTGTGTGAGAGCCACTCAAAACTATTGCAACAGTAGTTTAAAATTCTCCCTTTAAATTCCTTCAGAGAAACACTAAGGACAAGTGACAACGTTCTACTGCATGCCTAAGTCTGTCACATAATATACTGGCTTAAGTAAGAGATTTGTCCCTGCAGCAAAAGTGGATGTCTTAGTTAATAACCGAAGGCATCCCCTAAAAGCCCCAAGATAATTTCATAGACAGTACAAAATGTGGGTATTCATCTGAAAGCATGAAATTGGCTTTTACTTCTGATTTTCTAGGTTAATTTGGTAACAATTCAAGTGTTTGCTATTTGGTTGTGAGAGGCTGACCTGCCTTCTACTCTTAGAAATGGGTCTCATATAATGGAATATAGGCAGACACAGCTGGGAGTGCACACTCCAACAGTAAATACAAAGCTTGCAAGGCAGAAGAGGATGAGTGCTTTAACAATCAGAAGAAGCACTGCAAACTGCTCTTGGGGATTTTAAACGTGACCAAAGTGAGGTTTTTAAAATGCACGTTCTTTTCCCAGATGGTCCAGAAATGGTACAGGTCATGAAAAGGAGCTCCTTGGAGGTGGAGTCCTCACTTTCGCAGCTCCAGCAAAGGCTTCAGACTCCAGAAAGCAGGAAGGACGCATAACTCAGTAAAACGCTAAGGGTCACCATAGCAATTGACAGTGCCCGTGGGTGACCACTAGGGGGCGCTTCCAACATTCTGCAGGAAATAGGCGAGAAAGCTTTGTCATTCGTTGAGGAAACCACAGCTCTCCAAAAGGGGAGGAGCCTTTGGAAATTCCTCTAGCTCCCATTTTTCTTTAGTAAGATTGGCTGCAGTGCCTCAGGAACATCTGGGTCAGGGAAATAAGGGTCCAAACTTCCCCGGGAAAGTGCACACAGAGTGACCTCTTCCCCTCTGGAAGACTCTGGGGACCTCAAAGCAGACCGCATGGACGTTTCCACATGTTGTTTTGCCTGAAACTACTATGCGTGTGGTCCTGTCACGGATTTTTCCTGGTTTAGTCCACCTTCCAAGACTGGTTTTGAGCCAAGAAAGTTAACCTTTATTTTCCTTTTCTTCTGCAAGACCTTGAGGTGCTTGGTGCAATTGACATGTATTAGTTCGAATGCTCAGTTTTTGAACACTGAGAAATTAATTGCAAGATACGCATTGTTAGGATCCAAACAACCCATGCTTATCATGCATCAAGGTGCATCAACCTCTTATTTGAAACTAAAGAGAACAGACAAGCAGCTTTTCAAAAAAAGAAAAATAAAGCATCCATAAATAACCCTCCTTGGGTTTAGTGCTACACTGTTGGCTAATATGAGCTATTGAAAATATTTTTGGAATGGTCTTCAAATATTATAAATATTTTCTTTTGCTTACTTGGTATTTCACTATATAGCTATGTACAGAGATGGCGCTTACCATGCAGGAAAAATATACATTCTCCACCTCTATGGTACATTATGAAGGCTAGAATTTCCACTGGGTCTTATGAGCCAGTAAGTTGAATTTATTAGTCAGCCATTAGTTATAACAACATAATTAAAGTGCAAAGAAGGAAGGAAAGCAGCTAGATAGATCAGTTTTTTCATGGTCAGCATTAACATACTTCATGCCTCTAAGAGAAAATGTCAGGTGCAATAGGCTCAGGTAACAATAACTCTGTATCTTTTTCTCTTTCTTCTTTTAAAGCAGAGATCTCCCTGAGAAGAGAAGAGGGAGGTAAACATGAGATAGCCCTATTTCTTCAACAACCAACAATCCTGGGAAGCGTAAGGTCACTTCCCCAGCACACGACAGAAGAACTAAGTCCTGCCCTTAGTTTTCTGATATAAGAGCTGTTGAGTGGTTGGTCCCATTTCCCATACACTTCCAGTACTTTCAGTCATAAATATCCCTAAAGTTAAAAACAAAGATGACCGGGGAAGAACTGTCTACCAACAGCACACAGAAGTGTGGGTTTTAAAAAGAAGATCCCATTAAACAACGTTTTAAAAACACAGCCAGTATTCATAGTGAGCCGAAAAATGGTTTGTATAAATCAGAAAAAGTCCCCACGTTACTGCGGGGAGGGTGGTGGGGAACAAGCACAGCAAGGTGCAGTGATAATTTTCAAGGATATCTGATCGCTCAGCCTGAAACCCCCACAGCGCTTGGTGGCCCTCTGTCCTACCCCACAGCGTTCTTGGGGAGGTGTGCAGGCACCTTTTTGCAAACTCCGCACCTGCCTCTCTGAGGGCACTGGCTTCTTGGGCACCACAGCCCCAGGAGGAAGCCCCGCCCCACCTGAAGTCAGCTGCCAGGCAGGAACCACGGGCAAAGCCTATTGAGTTGTTTTGTTTTTTTTTTAAGTTGCATTCACTTGACTTTCATCACGTCTTTCCTATCCTGTTGCCTAAAAACCAAAAAAGCAGTTTCAGAACATGCCATCCCTCCAATGTAAATATTTAGAATGCACTGAAAACCATGCACATGCTTGTACACTGAAATTGCTCGTGTGGTGGTCCATCCCTGAAGAGGAAGCCTCAGCTTTTCTGGAAGCTTATAATAAAGAAAACATAACAGAAGCAGTTAAACCCTAGGAGAAAGTTGGTAGTTGTACCCAAGCCAGTAAAGTGCCAGACAAGCAGCTCAGGCCTTTTCCACAGATCTTTGTCCCCGAGTTCTAACGGAACACGGGCAAACCCTGAAATCTACCTTCTTACCTGCTTCATTACAATGGCTACCAGCATCTCCTATATTACATTCCCTTATGAAAAATGTACCATCAGCTTTACTAAGGATCAGTCTTTTCACCTTCCCACCAAAGTCTGAAGCATCTGTCTTTGACCCCAAACAGCTGGGCTTCCCTGGCTGGAGACAGAATTCCAGTTGGGTTCCATCTTCTTCAGTGGACAAAGGAGACTGGCTTTGTCTCTATCCCTGGTCCACACTGCACGGTGGGAGGCATGGCATGCATGGCTCAGTTCTGTCCGTCCCACTTTCCATGAGAATTCTACGGAGTCAGGGGCAAGGCCAGATCTTCAAGCAGGGAGCCGAGGTTCAATTTTTAGTGACAGTTCATACAGCGTATCTTCATCTATGATGAGGGCTTTGTCAAGCAGGTACTGAGTCACCTGGAGGAACAGGGAAATCCGAGCTTTTGGTTCTTACAGAACACCAGTACTCACGTTTTCTGAATGGAATCTGACACAATTAAACATTTTCTCTTAAGACACTTAAAAAATGTTACGTAACTTCTTAAAAATCATGAATATTTTCTCATTGTAAAAAAAAACCCAACAACAATCACACATTTCCAGTCCTCTCCCAGCTCCTAACCGCAGGCAGCACTGCTATCATGTGGTTTGTATCCTCCAGAGGGTTCTATCTTTCTAGATATTCAATGTACTTAATAGAAATCTTTTTTCTCTCATTAGTGGTATCCTACTGTACATCTTCTTCTGGTTTCATCTCTTCACTGTAAGTCCGGGAGAGCCCTGATTACACAGAATTTCAGTACACAGAATGTTAACTGCTATACAGTATTAACCTGTGATCAGAGGTTATTTAACGATCTCTTATTGATGGGTGTTTAGCTGCTGTCAGTATCCCACTATTACCCAATGTGACAGTGAAATACAGTGAAATCCTCCTTAGCACGTTTCCTGTGCTCACTCAGGAATGTTCCTTTGGGACAGACAAAATGAAATGAAATGAAATGACACTAAGATAAAAATGTTGGGGCCTGGAGTATTTCCATGGAAATATTTCTTTAATTTTACCGATATGACTTACATAAGTAAAATTAATAGTCTGATCGGTTCTAGCATATATATCACAATACAGGACACCCCCGCTACCCCACGAAGTTCCCTCTTTCAGCTTCCCAGTCAATCTGCTCCCAGAAGCAGCCACCGCTAGGACTTCTGTTACCAGGTATTAGTTTTGTTGACTCTAGAATTTGAGGTAAGTGTGTGCTTGGTGTCCAGCTCCTTTCACTCAGCATAGTGTTTTGAGGTCCATCCATGCTGTGGCGTGTATCATTAGTCTGTCCTGTCACTGCTGAGCAGTGCTGCATGGTGTAGATACACCACGTTCGTTTAGCAGTTCATCTGTTTGTGGGCACCTGGGCTATTTCCAATTTTTGGCTATTATTAAGAAACGCTACGAACATCTTATACAAGACTTTCAATGAGCATGTTTTCATTTGGATAAACGCCTAGGAGAGGAATTCCTGGGTCCTAACGTAGATGCATATTTAATGTTTTAAGAAACATCCACACAACACAGTTTTCCAAAGTAGATGAACCATGTTCTTCTCACCGGCAATGTAGGAGAAGTCTGGCTGCTCAGTTCGTCAATTTTTAATTTTAAAAGATGATGTAAACTAACCTCCCAAATTGCTGTACCTATAGTATATGAGAGTACCTGGTATCACACACTGTAACTAATGTTAGATATTACCAATATTCTAAAATTTGTGAAAATGATGCCTCAGTATAATTTGCATTTCTCTTCCTTCTCACCAGTGAAGCCGAACATTTTTCAAATATTTACTGGCCATTTTTGTTCTTATTCTGTGAGTTACCTCACCTGTTCACAGCTTTGCCTATCTTTCTACTGAGTTGTTTATACTTTTCTTACAGACGAATAAGAATACTTTTATTCTGTCTCTTTTACATGTTATAAAATATCTCCTCCTCTCCTGGTTTTATTTTTGCTTTTTAAAATAATTTCCTTTTGTCACATAGAAGTTTTTAATTTTGATGCAGCAAGCTTAACCAATCTTGTCTTTTGCAGCTTTTACATTCAATGCTTAAGAAGGTGTTTCTAATCTACAGGTCATGAATATTTTGCCCTATATTTTATTCACGTAATTTAATATTTCTTTTTACATTTAGATAATGAGCTCATCTGGATTTTTGGGTGTGTGAATGGTAGCAGATGGAGAGCCAAAATTCCTATTCCATTTACTTGAATGGTCAATTTCTTTCTGGCACTTTCTGTAAATGCCTCCTTTGTTCCATATTAGATTTTCATATAGACAAATCTCCATCTTGACTGTATCCCACTCCACTGAATTTGTATTCCTGCACCAATATAGTCCTGTTCTATTCACTATAGTTTTAAGACACATGTCTGTATCTGGTAGGGAAAGCTCTTTCTTATTCTTCTTATTTTTCAAAAAATACTTGTCTGGTTTTTTTTTTTTTTTTTTCCTAAGCTTCCTTATGGGTTTCAGGATAAGTCTGTCAAGTTCTATAAAATAATAAGGAAAAACTGGCTTTGAGTTATATGGGAATCTTCTGTACTATTTTTCTGTAAAGCTAAAATGATTCTAAAAAATAATATCTATTAAAAATGAAAAAAGGAAGGGAAGGGAAGACCAGCTGTGGCTGGGATAGAGAAAGAAAGGGGGTCTATAAAGTGAGACGAGTCTTGAAAGATGAACAGGGGCCATGTAATGTAACACTTCTTGGACACATCTAGACCTTTTCTTTCTTTATCCTAAGAGCAATGAAAAACCTATAAAATATTTTATGCAAGGGACAAAGATATTTTTACCTTGTGTTTCAGAGAGTTCTATCTGACTGTAATTTGTAGAATGGATTTTACATCCTAGAGTGAATGCAGGTAGACCAAGTAACAGATATTGGTAGCTTGGACCAGGGTGGTGGTGTAGACACATTAATGAGAAATATAAAATATACAATTGCTAGAACTTGATAAATTGGGTGTTCTTTTTGCCTGCGTTCTTTCTCTGTCTCTCTTTTTTCCTCTTTCTATCCTTCCTTCCTTCTTCTTTCTCAGAGTTGCCAAAGATTTGTCTGTTTTATTGGTCTTTCCTGTGAGTCAGCTTTTGGCATTATTGATCAACTTTACCACTGTTTCTAATTCATTAATTTCCGCTTTTCTATTTATTAATTCCCTTAACAACCACACAATATTACCTTTGACTGATGGTCTATTCGATAGCAAGTCTGCTGGAACTGGCGTATCTCTCTGATGATGTGTGATATCTAATAAAGAAACAATAACAACAAAAGCAAAGCAAAAGGATTGCATCACATTCTTCTGGGCCCTACCCACAAGCAGTCAGGCATTTTCTCCAGTGAAGTGTTGGAGCCGTGCCCTATCATTCTCTATGCCCAGGGGTTTCTTGCCCTTCAAAGAGTCACATGAAATGTAAACGGCAAGAAGATATTGCATTCACAATCAGAAGAACAGGTAGCACCGTGTAACCTCAGGTTCAGCAGGTGGTTTACCTCAGGTGGTAAACTCTGGGTGTTATTTTCCTGGGCTCCTTGCTTCTAACTTGGTGCTCAGAACCTGGTTGTCCAGCACAAAGCTTTCAGCACCTATCACTGCTCCATCTTAGAGAGTCATCCCTGGAGTTATTCCCCACCCCTTTGCCCACAATGCAAGCTGCAATACCCCTGCTGACAATCAGCCACATCACGTATTAAACCTGATGGCCCCCAACTCTTTCACCTCAAAATGAAAATGCAAACAGTAACCTCCATGACTTAGCCTCCCTCTTCTCTATAAGCCATTGAAGTCATCAAAATAGGCTGATTATGAAATTACTACCTACCATTCTCATTTTGGAGAAATTGACAAGGCCTTCCTCAGTAAAGTTTGGTGTTCCTTCTTCAATAAATGCTAGGTCTGTCAGGTACATCCCCAGATAAGGAACAGCTGGGGGGTTACAGCTGCAAAACCAAGGAACACTGTTCTCAAGCTCATTCACAGAAATATCGAATTCCCTCCCCTGTTTAACAGGATGTAGTATACTGCTTCAATCCTGAAGAATAAAGTCTTTTAATCCCATCTTCAGAAGCAGTCTCCTGATATTAAGAGTTTTAAATACATCTCACAATAGACTATAATAGAAAATTACAGCCCGTACTTTACAATGTGTTTGAGACAATGGTGCGTTCAAACAATAGGATGCCTTACAGACAAATACAAAACAGGTGCTGGCAGTACTTGGAAACTAGCCATATGAGCATGTAGGAACCCCCTGAGCCCTCACCTCCTTAGAGTATAAACAGGAAACTTTAAAGAACTGGGTAGAAAAATCAATGTGATTAGAGCTTGTAAAGCTTGCGTTCTGATTTAGTTAGTATTTCAGTGTTTTAGAAGGTATAGACTTAATTAACATCACGACCGCACACTACATAGATGCCTTGTGTTTGGTTTTTGAGGGGGGTGCACTTGGTCTTCTCAGAGTCAAGAGTGAGGCCATGGACTTTTGGACCAGAGACAACTGGGTCTGAGTCCCAGTATGACCACGTACTGAGTGATGCTGGTCAACCTCTATGAACCACAGTCTCCTCATCTGTAAAATGGAGACAATAAAACTTATCTCTTTAGTTCACTGTCAGGCTTAAATCAGACACATGGAGCACTATGCATGGCGTCTGTCATGGAGTAAGGATCTGGTGTAGTTCTTCTAATGCTGTTGTTGTTCCTACAAGTCTTCTGTTTACTTATGGCATCACAGGACTAACATTTTCCAGAGCAAGTCAAGTATGTGCAGTAGATCATAAGAAAACCAGCTGCAGGAGAACAGGTTCTATTCTCTCTCTCTCTCTCTCTCTCTCTCTCTCTCGGTCTGTCTCAGGAGACGGTAATGGCCCAGCAATAAAAGGCCACAAATACATAACAATAATTAATAGGTCCTAGAATATTTTTGAAAAGTCACAAGAAATCATGTGCTGTGCTTAGATTAATAAATATCAAACCAAGAAACTTCTTATAGTAAAACATGTTTGATTTTATAGTAAAAGCTGGCGATGTTTTCTTCTTGCTTGGGACAGTCTACATGCCATGAGTATATCCACAAGACACTGTATGCATAGTATTTCAAATGAAAAGAAAAATTAGGAAAATATCTAGATGATGGAAGTTATTTCCCGTTTGTTTTTCTTTTCAAAGCAAAGTAGGAGGCAGGCCACTATGTGTATATTGTAAACATTATTTAAATATATTTTTGCATTATGAATAACTTAATAATTAAAATAAACATACTTTTTAAGGGTTTCTCTGAGATTTTTAAATCTTCCTTCAGATGAAACAGTCTTCTGAAGTTTGTCCATTAGAGCTTTTGTCTAGAAAGAAACAAATAAATTAGTATGTCATGAAAATTTTCCTATGTTTTGACAAGACAGGTAGGGTTACCA
Source organism: Prionailurus bengalensis (assembly GCF_016509475.1). Lineage (NCBI taxonomy): Eukaryota > Metazoa > Chordata > Mammalia > Carnivora > Felidae > Prionailurus > Prionailurus bengalensis. The sequence goes on along the minus strand of NC_057343.1, from coordinate 145,556,839 downwards.
AAAGATGCTCAATTCCCTTCTACAGTGGCTGGGGCTGACACCTTTGTCAGACTGTTGTTATGTGACAGACATGGGGCATTATGGTTAAATTTCATGTTAAAAAAAATAACATGTGGAGAAGAGAAAGTGACTACACTGCTCATTTAGCCAAAAAGAGGAAAATCCATAGAAAAAAATTGCAATGGCACAAGAAGCAGGGATTTAAAGAATTGACAAAGCACTGTTGAATTAGGGAACCTTAAAGGAGAGGTCTCATGTCAGGTGGTTTTCAGGGTGAATCTTTCTGTGTGTTAATTTCCAAATTATCAAAACACAGACTTGGTTGCTTGGCTATCTTCTACTACAGCCCCTTGTTTTGTGATCACAGTCATCAACTTGTTAGAGAAGTATAACTGATGTTTGCCAAGAAATAAAACTGTTGTCGACATCGATCTGGAGTCTCTTCCACGGACATGGGAGAATGGTAGGGTGGCCCTTGGGGGTGATGACCCACCCCTGGTAACACCCATGCCCAGGCAAGGGAGCAGGGACACTTGGAATGCCCAGGCTGGGACCCCTCAGATGACTCTGCCTCAGTCTAGGGAGGAGCTGCATGCTTCAGGAGAGCTTTCAGAACGACTCAAAGGGCTGCCTTCCTCATCCTGCTTCCTGAGGACTCTGAAAGAGGACAGCCAACAAGGTCTGGGCAGGGGTGGAAGGATAGGAGGGGGCTGGGCTGGGCTGGGCAGGCCTCCTTCCTGGCCCAGAGCTGGCCTTGGGTGAAAGAAGCTGCAGAAATATAGTCTGTCCTATAGCCACAGACCAGATTCAGTGGGCTTCATAGTTCACATTTACCAGGCCTTCTGGATGTCGCCCAGACTGGACTCAGATCTGAAGAAGAGACAGCTACAAAGCAGACAGTATGACAAGAGCATCTGGAGCAGGGCATATCTGCAACCAGGCACTACCTGTTGTGACTAGACTGAGGTCCTGGGCCCCAGAGGATAGTCCATCACCCATCCTAAAGCCCCTTTAGATGATACATATATATGTGATTGAAATGGTATTTAATCTATTATGCCTATTTAATGCCCCTACAGGTAGTACATTCAAATTTGAAAAAAAAAAAGATTTTAATATTAGTCTTATCACCCCTATTCCTTAGTCCATTATCCCTGAAGCTGCATCCTGTCAAACACATAAATATCACTTAAGTCAACTATGGGGAAGGCCTAACGTTTCCTTCTTTTTCTCTCAAGTTTTTAAATTCCAGTTAGTTAACATAAAGTATAATATCAGTTTCAGAGGTAAAATTCAGTGATTCATCACTTATACACAACACCCAGTGCTCATCACAAGTGCCCTCCTTAATACCCATCACCCGTTTAACCCACCTCCACCCACCCACCTTCTCTCTAGTAACCCTCTCAGTTTGTTTTCTGTAGTTTAGTCTGTTTTCTCTTTGCCTTTCTCTTCCCACCCCTCCCCATATTCATCTGTTTTGTTTCTTAAATTCCACATATGAGTGAAATCATTCAGTATTTGTCTTTCTCTGACTGACTTATTTTGCTTGGCATAATACTCTCTAGCTCCACCCATGTCTTGCAAATGGCAACATTCCATTCTTTTCTATGGCTAATATTCTATTATATATAAATATACCACATCTTCTTTTTCTATTCATCAGTTGATGGACATTTGGGCTCTTTCCATAATTTGGCTATTGTAGATAATGCTGCCATAAACATCAGAGTGTATGTATCCCTCCGAAGCAATATTTTTGTATCCTTTGGGTAAATACCTAGTAGGGCCACTGCTGAATCATAGGCCTAATGTTTTCTTAAAGAAGATTTAAGAATCCCTTGGTACCAACTTCAGATGAAAAAGAAATAGGGGAAAGTGAATGAAAGAGAAGGCAGAGGAGTGACTTACTGACCTCGAGGAAATGTGACAATGTGTGTGACAGGATAATATGCTCTTTGTGTCTAATGCCCAATGGCTGAGGCCAACATTGTCTTAGGGGGAGGCAAAAGCTAGCCACAACAAGGGCATCAGTGTCCAGCTTTTCAATTCTGATACAGCTGTCTGAAACCCGTTTTAAAAACAGTATTTCAACAGCCATGATAACAGAAATCTCTCAAAAAAAACTAGGAAGAGAGGATAGTTTCCTCAATTTTATAAAAAGCATTTACAAAACACCTACAGCTAGCAATATCCATAATGGTGAAAAACTGAATGTTTTCCCCACAAGGATGAAGACAAGGAAAGTATGTCTTTTCTCACCACCCTAATTCAACATAGTATTGGAAGTTTAGCCAGAGCAATAAGGCAAGAAAAGGAAATAAAAGGCATATGAATTAGAAAGAAAGAAATAAGACAGATCCTATTTACAAGTGACAATTGTCTATATAGAAAATCCGAAGGCATCTACAAAAAAGCTCCTAAGACTAATAAGTGATTTTAGCAAGGTTGCAGACACATCACCAACATAAAAAAAAAAAAATCACATTTGTATATACTAACAATGAACATGTGGAAATCAAAAATAAAACCACAGTAATATTTAAAATTTCCCCACAGAAAATGAAATATTTAGGCATAAATCTAACAAAACATATACAGGATTTTGCATGCTGAAAATTTCAAAATGCTGGTTTAAGAAAGCCTGAAGAAATGGAGAAACATACTGTGTTTGTGGACTGGAAAATTCAACATAGTAATAAGACTCAACATTGGTTTAATGAAATTTCAATAAAAATGTCAATAAAGGGGCACTGGGTGGCACAGGTGATTAAGTGTCTGACTCTTGATTTTGGCTCAGATCACGATCTCACGGTTCATGAACTGGGCTCTGTGCAGACAGGGCGGAGCCTGCTTGGGATTCTTTCCCTCCCTCTCTCTCTGCCCCTCCCATACTTGATCTCACTCTTTCTCTCTCAAAATAAATAAACATTAAAAAAATCTCAATACAGTTTTTTTAGACATAATTTTTTTTACTAAAATTTATATGGAAAGTCATAGCACCTAGAGTAGCTAAAATAATTTTGAAACGGAAGGATAAAGTGGGAGGAATAGAGAAAGAACTCTCAGATCTCAAAGGTGAGAAAAAAATCCAATTAAAAAATAAGCTGCAGACATTTCATTGAAGAGAATAAACAGATGGTAAACTAGCCTATGAAAAGATGTTTAACAACATTAGCCATTAGGAAAATGCAAATTAAAACAATAATGAGACATCAAAAGGGCTAAAATAAAAAACTGTGATAACACCAAATGTGGGCAAGAATTTGGAGAAACTAGCTCACTCATACTTGGCCGATAGAAGTATAAAGTGGCGCAGCCACTCTGGAAAAGAATTTGACAGTTTCTTATAAAACTAAACACACAATAACCATATGATCCAGCAACTGCACTCTTAGGCATTTATCCCAGAGAAACAAAAAGTTATAGTCACACAAAACCTATACATGAATGTGCACAGCAGTTTTATTTGTAATAGCCCCAACCCGAAAACAATCCAGATGTTCTTCAAGGGGTGAACGGCTAAAACGTCCTGTATTTATACCATGAGTACCACTTAGCATTAAAAAGAAACTAAATACTGATACATGTAACACCATGAATGGATCTCACGGGAATTTTTAAAAGGGCAATCTCAAAATGTCATATACTGTATGATTCCACTTATATAATGTTCTTGAAATGACGAAATTTTATAGAGATGGAAAACAGATTTTTGGTCGCCAGGAGTTAGGGAGGGGCAGGGAGGAAGCAGCTATGGCTATAAAAGGGTGGCAGGAGGGATCCTGGTACCAAAACTGTGTTGATCTTGACCACTGTGGTAATAAAAGGGCATAAATGTAAATACACACAGACACAAATGAGTGTATGTAAAACTGATGGTTTGAAGGAGGTGAGTGGACGTTTCCAATGCTAACCTCATGGGTGGGATATGTTTATACTTACACAAGAGTTTACATCGGGGAGCAATTGGTGTAGGGTGTAGGGGATTTCCATTATCTTTTACAAACTGTATGTGAACCTACAATGATCTCAACATATAAAGTGTTTTTTTAAAAACAGTACTTATAGAAGCTGTGGCTTTTATTTGCAAGGTCCGGGCTTTGTTGACAGAAAAAGAATTTGCCTCTGGCACCAGTAGGATGTGAAGGAGTCTGGAAAATTCCCCCAACGCCCTTTGAGAGGCCCAAGGTAGCTGTCTGCTAATAAAGGAGTAAGCCTGCCCACCACGGATCACCAAGGGCAGGGAACCTTGTAGGAAAGGAAGGACACACCCGATTTCAGAGGACCAGCAGAGCCAGTGAGAGCTGAAGGGCAGGTGAGCTCAGCTAAGCCCTCAATCGCTGTGCCCCTTTGATGGGCAGACCAGGCAGACCATACATACACCTGACATAGGCAATTCACGGCAGCCCGCACCCAGTGACCGGCTAGCAGAAGGCTACAATAGGTGGGTGCACACAGCCTGCCTCAAGCCCGGAGGCGCCCTTCCCAACACCCACCAACACCCAGGGAGAAAGCCAGGAGACAGGGCACGGAAGAAACTGATTTAATTTGCACATTGAAAATATTGAATGAAAATGAACAAACTGAATCCAGTTAAAAGAAAATTAAGAGGGTTTTCTGTACATCTGAGTCATTATGCCAAAACTTTACTATATAAAGGACAAACAAAAAAAAGTGAACATTGAGGTCCTAAGGCACTCATACCCTTGCTTTGGGGAGAAAGAATGGATCTGCAGGACATCTCTGTGTTTACTCGGAATCAACGTATGTTCTCCAAATAATTTTGGAAACAACTCCAGTCAACTACACTGTTTGAAGTTGTCCCAAATATGTTATAATGAATGTTTTGGGTTGTATTTGCTTTTCTAAATGAACCAATTAGAAGTGCACATGAGTGGAATCAATTAAGTGGTAAGAACGCAGTAATTACCCGCACTGGCACCTTTCTTTGGCAACTGAGCTGCTCGATTCAGTTAATTATTTCCTCATTAGTAATATTTCTCTTGGCTCTTGGCTCCCAGCCTCTCCTCTCGGCAGCGGGATGTGTCACACGCTGGTGCTCACCTGCTTGGACACCTTGGCCCAGGTTTTCTTCAGCCTATAGATGGCACTTCGGTTTAAGGCCGAGGTGATCTCCAGCACGCCATTGTAGTTGTGCAGGCATCGGCAAATGTCCGCCACTGCCACCCACTTCTCTATTGCGTTGGCACGGGAGCTGATATCGGCATAATTCATTATCTGGGAGGCCACCAGGTTGCTCATCTGAGACAGTGGAAAAGCCAAGAGAGACCAGCCAAGAGTCAAAGCAATGCATTCAGGCAAAGTGCCTAATTTACCCACGGAAATGTCAGGAAAGCAGGGTGCTGAGGGACAGGGAGATCACAGTCCGTATTTACATACCAATCTTCTGAAAAGACTGAAGTGTATAGTAATAGTAACAACAAGAAACTAAGGGGAACCTGTTCATCCTCAGAATGAACAGGAGGGGTTGTTTGGAATCAACATGTTGGGAGGAAAGGATCACTTTTTTAATCAGTAATTTTGATGAAGGAGTTATTTCCAGTAATTGAGGAAATGAAATAGAATAAGCTGACCCTTGAGGAATGGCAAGCTTCGCTGATTACGAAGCGAAAAGTTTCACTTTTGGGGGGGGTGCTCTCCACATGCTCCTTCGCCCCCAACATGTGGGGACCAGGAAGCTCCAGTTATCATGGGAAAGAAAACACATTTACCCCCAATCAAATCAAATTCTAACCCAATACACTTTGAAGCCAGACACATTTAGGGAGAGGGGAAGAGAGAGCATTTATTCCTTTTTATCTCGCTGGACTTGTTTCCATCAGAGTTAACAGGACTTACAGTTTCAAGGCTAAGTACTGTAATTCTATTAATTGAAACCAAGAGAAAAAGAGGCAGCAGCTGAAGCAGCTCAATATTTAGAATATGGAAAGGAAAAGAACAGCTTAGGACTGATGACTAACAGAGAACATAGGATATGTAATCTTACATCCATACACTTAATCTAGTGGGTATACCCATTCTTTGACCATTCCATAGGTATGTTAGATCTCACAGTGCCTCAGAATTATCATTGTATATATTCATTAAAAAAATTTTTGTACTGAGCTCCTAGACAAGGCCTTCTTTTAGGTTCTCAAAACAGGACCAAATAAATGAGAATACCTGATCTCAAGGCACTGAGCCTAGTTAGGCAGCAAGGTGAAGGGAGACAGACATAAACAAGTAAATATCCCATAGTGAAATGCAAAGCTAGGTCTGCATGGAGGGGTTTGAGAACATGGAGGTAGCATGGGGCATTTGGCCAAGTACAGAGGAGGCTTCCAGAAACAGGTCATGCCTGCACAGAGTCCTAAAGGCTGACCAGGAGTTAGCCACTGCTTTCCATCAAAGGAGAAGAGCATTTGGAAAGGGACAGAGGTAGAAGGCACGGTGTAACAGAGGATCTTGCAGGCATCTGAGCACAAGGAAGCCATGAGAGGCACAGACGCCAGGTAAGCAGGGCTCCTGTAGGCCTGGTTGAGCAGCTGGGACTGTATGCTGAAGGTGAGAGGAAGCCACTGGCAGAATTTTGTTATGAAAATGGTATAATTAGATTGGTCTTCCAGAAAGGTAACTTCTGTGACACTGTATGAAGAAGGGACTTGGGGGACAAGAAGATGGCAGGGGCGATAGTGAGTTAGGAGCTCCTAAAGAAAGTGCTGAAAAATCAAATCACGGTCATGGCACTGGGAAAGAAGGGGAAAAGAAGGGTCTGGGAAATATGTAGATTTAGGGTTCACTAATATGTTCGGGAGCGAGATGGGATGGGTAGCAGAGAAGGAGTCAAAGATGACCTCTAGATTCTATGCTTGGATGAGTGAGCGTGTGGTCTTGGCCACTACCCAAGACTAAGAATAAAGCATCAGATGTAGAAGTAGGCTTGGCAGGTCTGGGAAGTACCAATGAATGATAAGTTCCATTTGCAATCTGTTGAAGGCACAAAATGAGTGGCCATCCTGGTAGACACATGAGAGTCTGGAGCCTGGGAATGAACTTCTGATTTGATTGTTCGTTATATCCCAAGTGTATGTAGGCACAGACAATACAGGCTTGTTTTCTACAGCAGGGGCTCTGCTTCTCAGACAGTAGCCTACAGGGGCCATGTATCCTGTCCTTTAGGCACCGGGGCCACGGATGCTCATCATGAGATAACATTCACTCAGCGTATATGCAGTCTGCATGTACCCTGTGCAAAATACCATCTCGGGAATTTGTTGTTGTTTTGCATTTTGATTCTGGATGACTTATTAATTTACCTACAGGGATCCTGATAGTCTTCTTTTTTTTTTTTTAACATCATCATTATTCCTTTTACTGTAATCTAGTAGAACTGGAAAGGGAGCCTTCCCTTTGCCTAGATAAGCCTGAAGATACTCCCACATATGTGGTTCTGCAAAAGGACTGAGATGATTAGAACAGAACCAGTTAAGAGTTAGGAGTTGGTGGGTTTAACAGCAAGGCCATCTTACTGCTGGAGAAAAGCAGAGCCGGGAGATGGACTGACAGCTGGTCAGCAGTGTGCACAGCTACAGCAACACTGTAATTATGTTCAAAGGGGTCCCTTCCAAGCCTGGAATGCATATGTGCTGAATGTTCAGTAATAATGAGGGTGATCTGTACTAATCTAACCTTACTGTCACGAGCACCCCTGGGAACCGGTGACACATGTGCTATTAGAACTAGTCAGTGTATGACCATGAAGTAATGATGATTATGCTAAAATAACAGCAGCGACCTATGCATTATTGAGCACTTGCCAGACTTAGGTACCACCAAGAGTGAACCTCATGTCTGGAAGTTAAATGGAACTTATTAAACTTGGAGCTCTTAGAGAAGATATAAGCTTTTTTTTTTTTTTTAACATTTCATCAGTTCTGTTTTAGAGAAGGAGTCTTAAGACCCTGACTCATCTTCCTACAACATGCCCACATTTTATTTTTATGGCTACTCACATCATTGAAGTGCTGGCTGGTTTTCATAATGTAAGGTGTTCTTTCATTTTTATCCAGCTTCATCCACCCCTGCCCAAGAAATTCTCTGTAAGTTCAAAACAGAACACAAGACCAATTTAGTTTCTTAAATGGTGGCTATGATCCTGAACAATGAGTATGATTATTACATACATTAACTTTGACATTGCCCAACATCTAGTGCTCCTGACCGACTCAAATGAATTTTTGCTCATCTCTAGCATTTTACCACTCGATGTCAAAAGAAAAAGATTTTTCAATTTCCACCTTTTAGAAGAATTTGAACTTTGTAAGGATTACGAACATTATAAAAACTTCTCTGAAAGTGGTAAACAATGGCCAACACAGAAGGAATAAAGTACTAATTCAGAAACCAAGACTATTTTCACTGGATCAGCTTTAAAAAATCTTAAGCCTTGGGGAGCCTAGGTGGCTCAGTCAAGTTAAGCATCTAACTTCAGCTCAGGTCATGATCTCACAGTTCATGACTTCGAGCCGCACAAAGGTCTCTGTGCTGACAGCTCAGGGCCTAAAGCCTGTTTCATATTCTGTCTCCCTCTCCCTCTGTTCCTCCCCACTCAAGCTCTGTCTCTCTCTCTCAAAAATAAATAAACATTAATAAACAAATAAACAAACAAACAAATAAATAAATAAATGAAAAATCTTAAGCCTTAGCAGAAGGTCCAAAAAAATCCATCACCACCAAAAACATTAACCAAGAACAACATGTTTTCCTCCACTTTGCTCTGATATTCTCCAGGACAATGTCAATTCCACGGGCAGGGATTTTCCTTTATTGTCCCCAGAGCCCAGAACGGTACACATGGTAAAGGCTGAATAAACAAACACTGTTGTTACCACTTCATGTAGTGAAGGCAGTTACAGGGGTGGGAGCTCAGCCTGGTGGAAGGTCTTTCTTCAGAATAACATCCCTGCTCCTTCACTTCACCCATGAGCAGGCCACCAGATCACAGCAAGCAAGGGACAATCAAGCTGGAGCATACAGGGATTATTTTGTATAGGCATTACAAAAAATAACCTGAAATGCAATTAGTCTGACACAGTCTTAATCCAGAAATGTTGGCTGAGTCCCTGCAAAGGGTTTTTTGTTCCTTCATGTTCCTGCAAGGCTGTTGGACATAAAGGTGTGCCAGTTCCACAGACAAAAATAATTGGTAGATGTTCCCATCAGCAGGGTGGGGACAGAGAGGAGAAGAGAGGAAGGGCCCCAGGAAGGGTCCCAGGAAGACACCACCCATGGGTGTTCAGCCTTTCTCTTTCTCTTCCTCCACAGAGGTCATGTTCATCTCCCCACCAAATCCCCACTGCACTAGAGGGGAGTGAGGAGGTGGGGCGGGGGGTGGGGAGAGAGGCACTGTGGTTTCTAACTCAAGTCTTCACTCCAGTAGTCACTGGGTTCATTTGTAGAGCCAACAGGCCACATTCCTTCCCTCCATCCCCTGCCCCGCTTGTTCCTGGGTAGAGAGGCGGGGACGGGAAGAAGATAAAACACATAAAAGTCTGCCGGGGCATCTCCTGGCCTCGCCCCTTATGCCTCTCTGACACAGCTGCAGCTCTGACCACCCATCGCCATACCTGACTCTCCATCATCACGATGTCCTCTTTTCTACATACAACATGGGTCACCGTTCATATCTCATGCCCAGCCCAGCTATTTCACAGAGGACATGTGCCAACAGTTGTCATTTGTCCAGACAAAGGCCTTGTTCGTGGAGCTACGGATTATTACAGCTTGAAGGGTCTAAAGGCCCTCTTCATCCACTACATGGGAAGATTAAAGGGCAGCAGTGATACTGATGCTCGTTACTTGGCAGCTCATGCGGCACGTCTACGCTCCACATGCACCCCGTGCAAAGCTGTCTCGGGAATCTACGCTGCTGCAGCGTCTCAAAGCTCAACAATACTTGTTGGCTCGTGGAAGTGGGTGAATAGTTGTAGCAAAATGTATAGCTTCACCCAACATCGGTGCTTCTCAACGTATTGTCTTAGATCACGCAATATTGTCTGGGATTCCCACTGAAAATGCAGTTTCCTGGGCCTCAAACCTCCTAGAATCACAAATCTCAGAAGGAGGTATCTAGGAATGTACATTTTTAACAAGCTTCCCAAATGATTTTAGACACCATGAAGTTTGAGAACCACTGTTACAGCCATATTGAGGTTTCTATAATGCGAGGATGTGAGAATACGAAGAAATTCACATTCCACGGGAACTACAGAACATAGAGAAACACAAGAGTGACCATCTTGATAGTCCTCAGTGTTGCCAAATCAATATTTCTAGAATAAACTGTGACCAAAAGGCATTCAAGTGGGACCAAACCATTGTAAGATTAAGACTCACACCTCTGTGCACACACATCTGCCTTAGGAATAATGGCGGCTCTAAGCCCACAAGTCCTGCCTGAGGGAGCCTGCAGCCGTGAGGGCCACACTCACTCGTAGGGAATGCTTCTGAAAATGATGTGGTCCAGGAGGGTGATCTGCTCAGCCAGCTCCATGGCTGACAAGGTCTCAAAGCACTCAGCCTTCGGACAGTCTGTCTGCAAGAGAGGAAGGTGGGAATGAAACACACCGAGAGCGAGGTGCCCAGCAGCTCAAGGCAGCTGCTCAAGAACAAAGTCCATCACAGATTGGGCTACAAAGAAAATGGCAAAAAGCTCAGAAACATCAGCCAACATTAATATCATGGACCAACAGCTAAACCCCAGGGCGAATTTAGTTCATCTCACAGTGCTTCATTGGTAGAACTACGGTTGAGCATCCAGGTATCAGTTATGGGCAAGTTGTTTGCCCTGAGAAGCAGTTTGCAAATAATCGTGCTGAATAAGACCATGGCTGGACTTACCAGTTGAATTATATCCTCTAATTTTAGGTGGATGTCATCTTGATCATCTTGTGAAAGGGCCCTAAAAAATGAAATCAAAGTATCATCCATGGAAAGAAACATGCCAGGAACAAAATGACAACATGCACTTGGTTCTCCCTGGGTGGGAAGCTGAGGGGTTCGGGTCCATGAGGCTGTGCTGCCAGCTGGAGCCTGCAGAGACATAAGCTGGAGACAGGAAGTCAAGGAAACAGAAAAACACACACGTTAGAGGCACAAGAAGATCACAGAGAGAGCTGGCTTATGTTGAGGAGCCAACTTGTTACACACAAGGTTGTAAATAAAACATCCATAATCGGGGTGCCTGGGTGGCTCAGTCGGTTGAGCATCCGACTTCGGCTCAGGTCATGATCTCACAGTCCGTGAGTTCGAGCCCCGTGTCGGGCTCTGTGCTGACAGCTCAGAGCCTGGAGCCTGTTTCAGATTCTGTGTCTCCCTCTCTCTCTGACCCTCCCCCGTTCATGTTCTGTCTCTCTCTCTGTCTCAAAAATAAAAAATAAACATTAAAAAAAATCCATAATCAAGGTGAACGTGAGCTGGTGTGCTCTGCACTACCGAGAGGATCCAGGGTGTGAGTTCAAGTATCCTGCGATCTCATCAGTCAGAGATTCCAATGGGCCTGAGTGCCTCATCCACACTCCTCTAGCTCCCACCCTGGCCCTTCCGTGCTGATGCTGAGGCAGAAGAGGCAGAGGATCCCCTCCCATTGCACATGTAGACAGAAGCTCAGAGAAGTTCCTGGTTGGCAAGAATCTGAACAGAGCAAAGCAGAAGCCAGCAGGTAAACTCTTTTCCCTTGATTCCCAGATGGACTTTCCCAAGATGCATTTGGTGCTATATCCCCACACACAGAGTTATTCAGCTCTCAGTATTTTTTTTCAGTGATGAATGACTGAATAAATACATAAGTTAATGAATCCTGAAGTGGGTGCGGGTTTCAGAGTGGGAGTGACATTTCATGTCCAACAGAAGTTCAGAGTCCAGGAGAATTATACTGATTACATAACTTACCATCTGGGCCAAGCATTTTAAGCCTTCCAAAATGAAGACACAATCACATATTAAAAATACTGAAATATTTAAACAGTCCCAAACCATGTAGCCTGTCTGCTGTAGGAAGGTAGTTTTAAAAGAAATAATGGGGGCACCTCAGTAGCTCAGTTGCTTAAGTGTCTGACTCTTGATCTTGGCTCAGGTCATGATCTCAAGTTTCATGACTTTGAGCTCCATGTCAGGCTCTGTGCTGACCGTGTGGAGCCTGCTTGAGATTATCCCTCTCCCTCTCTGCCCCTCCCCTGCTTGCACATGCTTGCACTCTCTTTCGCTCTCTCTCTCTCTCTCTCAAAATAAATAAATAAACTTAAAAACTAAAATAAATCATGATGTGATGTTTTGTTGTGTTCCGAATTGATGAAAACAGAACTACAACCCTCAAAAATACAAAAGCAACAGAGATAGGGTACCATATACACACTACATGCCAGCCGTGCGTTAACCATCTGACAAACACTCTCTCTTGTGTCATATGAGATCCCTTTGAGGTAAGCATTATGAGGTCCATTTTACAGATAAGGAAACCAAAGCTCAAGGGAACTGACTAACTTGCCCAGGGTTTGGTCAGCTGTGCTGTCCTGTTGCTCTTGCTTATCTTAGGCAGACTTATAAAGACACCTCTTCAAGGCTCCAGCGTAGAACACACATCCAGAAATGTCCAGTCTCTTTCCTCTCTTTTCCACTCTTACAAAAGCTCTTGGCTGTTTAGCAGAGGAGCAAAGGACTGTTTACCAAGGAGAAGATTCCTTCTAGATTCTAGGAGTGGTGGTCCTCTTCTTAGCAATGAGCCAATCATTTGCAATCAAAAAGAAATATTCATAATACAATAAAAGGCAGATTGAGGTGAGGAAAAAATAAGCAAACACAAGTCTTTCTCCAAAGATTATTAAACCCTACCTAAGGATTACACACACGGGATAAAAGTGACTATTTCCCAAAGCTTATGTCATTCTTTCCAGGGTAGTCTGGGTTCCTGGAGAGAGATCGGTGGCCACATAACTATGTGTACCCATGGAAAAGATATTTTTTAATGAGGCTGGGTAATATTCTTTCCTTGGAAAGAAGTGGTCAAGAAAGTAGTTAGCTTCTATCAAATGTTCCTTTCCTCAGTGATCTCATGTTAATGTTCCAAGATACATCTGGTCTGGTTAAATTATCTAACATTTTCTCCTCTCACAAGTGCCTATTGATGCTGCTCGGGGCTTTGTGATGTTTGTGGGTCACCTTTTCATGACCTGACCCATTCCAGCTGACTACCTATGAAGCCAGTCTTTGTTTCTTTTCCTTTCATGGCATGTTAGTTGTCTACCAAAAACTCTCTGCCACATAGATTCAAAACAGCAAGTCCATACAATGTCACAGGGGGAGCAGTATTTAGAAATAGAAAAGTCTCAAGCCAAGGGTTTTATTCACAAAGAAAACAACAAACTATGTATGCCAATTAAGTTTCTTCCTCATAAAGTAATCCCTGTGAGACCGTGTGGGGCAGAGATGGTTCATCATTGGGAGCGTCCAGTTTACTGTATAAAGGTAATATATGTTTAAATACATTTCATGTTTACATCTCACTGTTACACAGCTTGATTGCATATAAATATCTCATGTCTGGGCTACCTCTAACTACAGTGCGATATGTCTTTATCTCTCTCAACCACAACTTGTATTCACTGGGAGGTATGTTCACATATTTTCCCTTAGATGTGAAAACTCTGGTCCAGCTCCAATACTGGATGGATTTGCTTCTAGTCTCCTGACAGCTTCAGCGCTTTGATGCCCACTCCAGGATACTGGGTTTCTCTCACATCTCCCAGTCAGCATGATCTGTTTAATATTTGTGCGTTTATACTAACAACACCACATAAATTTTATTTATCTAATTTTATTTTTTATTTAAAAAAGTTTTTAATCATTTTATTTATTTTTGGTGAGACAGACAGAGCGTGATTAGGGGAGGGGCAGAGAGACAGGGAGACACAGAATCCAAAGTAAACTCCAGACTGCAAGCTGTCACCATACAGCTCGACGCAGGGCTTGAACCCACAAACTGTGAGATCATGACCTGAGCCGAAGTCGGATGCTCCAGATAAAAAATTTTAAAGGAAATGGGATTATTCAAGTTCTATGACTGGAAAAGTGCTCCTTCAACAGGAGAAATCAGATAGTCTTAAAAACTGAGCTAAGAGCAACTGCCCTCTGTCCTCAGACTGGTCCACACTCTCTGGGCTGCCTGCTGTGACTAGACTGGCTGGCTTGTGCTCCTGGCATGACCTGCCTGCCCCAGTCTCTGCTCCTCCTCACTTTGTGAGGTTTAATCACTTGTTGCTTCCCTTCTGGGACCTACCAGACCACCTCTTCCTTCCTTTGCTTTCTTAGACATGGCTTTACTTCCCTCTAGGCTCTCTTGAGCCCATTGCTACCCTTGCTCTGGTGTATCTTAGAAATGCATGGAAACTTTCAGTACTGAAATCTCCTGGCTTGGTTGGAAATAATTCCGTTTGTTTCCAAATTAAGAAATGAATTAACAGGAACATCTTTGTAATTTTCAGGGTTACTAAATAATCCTTCTGATTTCTGTTTCTTTCTCATATACTCCATGATGGCTTCTTTTCACAAAGAGATTTCATGAATGATGGCATCCCATCAGGGATGGTTATATCTAGGTGTTACTTCCTACTTCACCCTCTAATCATTTTGACATGATTATAAAAATATAAATATAAGGGCGCCTGGGTGGCTCAGTCGGTTAAGTGTCCAACTCTTGATTTTGGTTCAGGTCATGATCTCACAGTTTCTTGACTTCGAGCTCCATGTCAGGCTCTGTGCTGACCATGTGGAGCCTGCTTGAGATTCTCCCTCTCTCTCTGCCCCTCCCCAGCTTGCACTTTTCTCAAAAATAAATTAAAAAGAAGAAATAAAACTATAAATATATAAGTATCATACATATAAACATAAGTATCTGATTCGGTAAGTTATCAGAAACTCTAACAAATGAATGTATCATTTATTCCTCTTTTAATCACAATCTTGTGTGCTGGGGCAGGGACCCTTAAGCTTAGTTCCGGTGGAATGACTTACTTGACAGGGGAACCTCAATCAATGATCAGTAGTTTTCTGGCACCACCTAGCTTCCTAGGAAGGTGTCTCAGAGAACCAGCTGACCCAACCGGAACTTGGGGTCTGGTTGTCTGCTCAGTTAATGGGCTAGTGATCGCAATGGTATCCGTCTGCTTTAGTTGATATGCTCAGGGCTAAACGAAGGCTTTTGTTTCACTTGGCCTCATGGGAATAAAGATGGTCAAAGGAAGAAGAATGGATGGCATAATATCTATTCTCTGCTTGGCTCTGTGAGTACATGTGGAACGGTGACAAATTGTGGTACCAGGAACTAAAGGAGCTATTTTCACAAGAGCCTGAGACTCTAGGTTGAGTGAGGCATGCTCTGGGGCCCATGTGGCTCAGGAATAGGGCAGGTGGCATCTTTGCCAGCTTTTTGATAGGGAAATGGTGGCTTTAGAAGACGGTCAGGCAGCATGCTAGACAGAGACAGTGCTGGCACTGATAAGGTCTCTCCCTCAAGTGGTCTTGGGTCAGTGAACTTGAATAAAGATGCTGAGGCAGAGGGGAGTCTGGGTGGCTCAGTCGGTTGAGTGTCCAACTCTTGATTTTGGCTCAGGTCATGCTCTCATGGTTTGTGTGTTCGAGCCCCACATCGGGCTCTGTGCCAAAAGAACAAAGCCTGCTTGAGATTTCCTCCCTCTCTCTCTCTCTCTCAAAATAAAATAAACATTTAACATTTTTTTAAAAAGATGCTGAGGCACAAAAATGACTGGGTTTGTTCCTGAGTACACATTTCTTGGGGCTTTTGGAATATTTGGGGAAGACTTTGCAAGGGATCAGAATTGTGGGTGGGCAGCTGGGGCCATCCCATCATCAGAGCTGCCTTTTGGCTTTGCTTTTTACTTGTTTTTTTTCTTCTCGTTTACAAAATAGCAAGTGGGTTATAACTATGGTTTTTTGGTAACAACTATATTGAGATATAATTCCCATATTAAATGATTCATCTGCTTGGAGTGTACATTTGAAAGATTTTTGTATTACATTCACATCATTGTGCAATATGAAATTGGGTTGCAATGTTATTATAATCTCTTTTGTATAGATAAAATGATGAAGCCCAAGGAAAGTCGAGTTTGACTAAGACCTAGCCAGCTCCTACTTGGGCCATATTTCCTTGATGGAAGAAACTATTTTTCCTAAGAGCTACGGTCGGTGCTAATAATAATAGTAATAATAATAATAATAAGTGCAGCAGTAATACAAGTGCTATGTTTCAGGCATTGTGTTAACCTCTTTAAACATATGATACCATGTAATCTTTATAACCATTCAATAGTAGGTACTATTCGCCTCATTTTATAATTGAGGGAACTGAGGTTTAGACTGGTTAAGAAACTGGACAGCTTTAAGTGGCTGAACCAAGATTATACCCGTGAACCCTGTGAAAATAAGAATCAGACTCTGCTCCGTGTCATGCTCCCAGGCTGTACCATCTACTAACATTTCTATTTCTTATTGATTTCACACCTCTAATTCTCAGGCCATTTATTTAACAAAAAGAATTTGCACATCTTAAGCCTGATGAATAATAAAGACTTGGGATGGTAAAGAGGATTCATCTTAAAGGCCAACTCCAATTAATGGCGTGCTGGTCAGTGGAGTTCTAAGCTCACCCCCTGGTGCAGGCAGAAAGCCCTCAGGATTGATTAGTAATGTCTGGTGTGGATGTTGTGAGAGAATGGGCAACATGGGTTTGCACATTCGCCAATCCTGTCTGAACACCTCATTTCCCTGCCAGCTGTCCAGTCAAATGTCCCTGGGGGCACAAACTTCCAGAAAGTGGTTTCAAAATGTTAGTGTTTTAAATACAAAGAGCATAATAACCTGTGTACGTAAAGAAGAAAGGACTAGTAATCATTCACAGATATAACCACACATTCACTGAAACCAGGCTTTATCTGAAAATGTATTTACAATTTAAATCTGAAAATAAACATAGTAACAGAGCCCCTAAGCTTCTTTAGGTGTTTTCATAGCATGGAAAAAGTGAAGAGGGCCTTTCATAGATTCCTAGAGTTGCCCTAATAAAGTACCACAAACTGGGCATATTAAAACAATAGAAATTCATTGCCTTAGAGTTCTGCAGGCCAGAAGCCCAAGACCAACGTGTCGGCAGAGCCACGTTCCCTCTGAATCCTGTGGAGGAATCCTCTCTTGCCTCTTTCTAGACTTCTTCTTCTTTTTTTAATGTTCACTTACCATTTTTGAGAGAGAGAGAGAGAGAGAGAGAGAGCGCGCGCGCGCACAAGTGGGGGAGGGGCAGAAAGAGAGGGGGCGAGAGGAGATGAAGTAGGCTTTGCGCTGACAGCCCGGAGCTGACGCAGGGCTCAAACTCATGAATGGTGACATCATGACCTGAGCCAAAGTCAGATGCTCAAACGACTGAGCCACCCAGGCACCCGCCTCGTTCTAACTTTTAGTGGTTTGCCAGTAATCGGCATTTCTGGCCTTGCAGCTGCCTCACTCTCATCTTTGCATCATCTTCACACGGCATTCTCTCTGTGTCTTGCTCTGTCTTCACATGGTCATCTTCTTATGAGGACACCAGTCATATTGGATTAGGGGCCCACCCTATTCCAGTAGGACTTCCTCTTAATTAATTACATCTGCATTGGCCCTATTTCCAAATCACATTTTGTGGTACTTAGGGTTAGAACTTCAACATACCTGTTGTAGAGCAGACACATTCCACCCACAAGAGCCCCTAGACCAAAGAAGTGTCTGGTGACGGGATCTTGAGCTAATGGTAGTAAAAATGACTTATGAGCCAATTGCTAAAAGGCTGCAGACCAAAATCTGGCATTGCTGCATCAGAGAGGGACTTCCAAAAACATAGTAGACTGAACTAAGATGGACTCCTCCTAGAAAGCTGGATAACAAGGAAACAATATATTCAAGGTTAGAAGAAAGAAAGGCCTCTTTCCAGAGACTGTAAATGAAGACAGAACTAGAAGTAAAAATGGTAAAGGGGTACCAGGCTCTAGCAGATAGATGCTGGGCTTCCCACCCCCAAGCAGGAACAGACGATATAGCCATGAGTCAGGAAAGCTATAACCGAAATGTCTGCACGAAACCCCTGATGGCTGTCCTCCTGCTATAGAGCGTACTAGAAAAGAACTCCACCCACCAGTTCAAGAAGCTGTAAGAAAGTCTGTGACCTCTTTGGATGCTGGGTGTAATGACAGACACAAACAGTCTCTTGTGGGAAACCCAAAGTTCAAGCTTTTATCACACAGACGTCCAAAGTTATACAACCTGTATGATGTGGGAATCCCAACCTGAGAAGAAGTCAGTAAAGCTGGTCTAGGACTTGCGACACGAGCTGAAGAAAATACACAACTACTATCTGGTGGCACATCCACAAGCCAGGAGCACAAGACTCTCACCGAAATGCCACCACCAGCTCATCAACATGAGCTTACAACAAACAACTAGAACCGACGGCAGGAAAACATCATCTCTCTGCAATGCCTGCTGGAGTCACAGGAGAGGATCCTCAAGGCATCCTCTTCTCCGCTTTTGGTCCTGCAGCAAACCACGCTCTGCCCACACAAACAGGAGCAGCTGCACTCCTGGGCCCCACACAAGTCACGTCGCCCAGTCCAAGTGTTCCTGAGGCCGCGTGCGCCAATCTGCCCCCAGAAAAGAGACGATACGTAATACCTTGCCAGTGACAGCAGAACCCCTGCTGCCCCCAGGAGTCTCAGATACATCTTTCTGATTCGATAGGATCTTATTTTCTGGAACAAAGCACAAACCAACCAACGTAATTAGGAGGCACCTGAAAACTGCACTTACCTCAGAATATTCGCCGTGGCTTTCCTTTCTTGGGGAAGAAGGTCTGGGTCTCGCAAAACTTCTTCTAGCAAATTTAGGACATTCATTTTTAGTTCGTTGTTGAGCTCAAAATCCTATAAAATAAAATGGATCTTTTAAAAGTTTAGTTGTGGATGTTTTAGCTCCAGGACACATGGCACCATTTCTCACGATAAATTCTCTCAAAGTGATATGTAGGAAATTAAAAAGTATGGACCCTAGGACTGTTCTCCCCACCAGAGATCCTGAGTTAACTGGTTTGGGATGGGGTCCTATTGTTAGTATTTCTGACAGGCTCCCCAGGGGCTGGAAATTCCTCAAAGAGATAGCCTGGACCACACAGCACTTCCTCCCCATGTTTACATCTATTCACCTTCCATGTCTAGGAGGTGATATACTTTCTCCCAGGAGCCTTCCTTTGTCAATCTAGTGGGGCAAAGGGCTTTGTTTCGATGCTCTCAAGGTTCCCCCTAGCATTACCTACTGCACTGTACAGGCTGAAATAATCATCTGTTTTCCCACTGGACCGTGTGTAAGATCGGTAACTTGGGCAGAGCAATGGCTCATACACACACGCACACACACACACACACACACAAAAGATCAGTTGCAAGAATAAAATCTGTCATTTGGGCAGTGACTTGAATTAAGAACTTCAGTACAGATGTGCCAAGGGCTAAATAAAGGACACTCACAAACCAATGGGGCTGCACCAAGCAAACCCAGGAGTGAAACTGAAGGGCGCCCACTGGGCAAAAGGTAGAACACGTGAGCATCAAAATGAATAATGATAGTGATAAATAATAACCAACTGAATCACAACAACCAGTGATGTTCACAGAGACCTAAGTAGGTAAATACACAGAGAGGGTGGAAGAGGAACTTTTCCTCAGAGTAGAATTCCAATTAGCAAGTGCAAAGAAACAAAAGAGCTTTATAAAAATCACCATTTTGTCCAAAGCAGTAATAATGGATCAGGCAGCTGAATGGATGCTGAAATTAACTGGGAAAGAGAATTAATAACGTCCAAGTACCCACATACCCCTGGCAGAAATGATTTATTACGAAGAGAGACAAAGTGATCAGAATTACCATCACTAGTAATGGAACAAACCAACATCATGTACCTACTAATGTAACGCTCTGTGAAAATCATCAGTTATTATTTTTTCCAAAGATGCAGAATCTCACATGGGCATTGTGAGGCACACTGTGCTCTTCAAAAATGTTAACATAATATGAACGACAAATAACTGGAACTGTTTTACTTTAAAGGACACCAAACGGACCATGGCTACATGCAGTATATAAACCTGGGATCGAGGGGAAAACGCTCTAAAGGGCATCACTGGGACAACTGGCAAAAGTCAAGTCAGGACTATGTCCTGGTTGAGAACATAATCAATGTTAGATTGCCCTAAATTTGATCAGTTTACTGAGGCTAAGAGCAGGCTCCTGTTTTGCAAAGACAGGGAGGAAGGAGGGAGGGAAAGAGACAGACAGAGAGAGAGAGAGAGAGAACACAAATGTGGTAAACATGTTAACTACTATTAGTGACTGTAGATGTGTATTAGTGTTTGTTTTATCCTGGCATTTTTCTCTTGATTTGAAAATTTTCAAGGTAAAGAGTTAAAGAAAGAAGTAATAAGGTAAAGATGTGTTTCTTGCCCTTTTAATTTTTTTTAATGTTTATTTTTGAGAGAGGGAGAGCATGAGCACGGGAGGCGCAGAGAGAGAGGGAGGCAGAGGATCCAAAGCAGCCTCTGTATTGACAGCAGAGAGCCCGAAACGGGGCTCGAACCCACGAACTATGAAATCATGACCTGAGCGGAAGTCGATGCTTAACCGGCTGAGCCAGCCAGGCACTCCACTTGCACTTTTTAAAAATTCTTGCAGTCTTTTTAAAAATTTTTTCTTTAACATTTATTCATTTTTGAGAGACAGAAAGAGAGAGTCAAAGCATGAGTGGGGGAGGGGCGGGGGAGAGAGGGAGACACAGAATCCGAAGCAGGCTCCAGGCTCTGAGCTGTCGGCACAGAGCTGTCAGCTGGGCTCGAACTCGCGGACCATGAGATCATGACCTGAGCCGAAGGTGGACGCTTAACTGACTGAGCCACCCAGGCGCCCCTAGCGCTATCTTAAAATACACCTGCAGGAAGCACACTGCGACTGTCAGGTTATCGGAGGTGAACTGTACAACTGCTAAGTCCTGCTTTCAAGGACCTGACTCTGACGGACTATATTCCCATGAGCAGAAGTGAATGCGTATTTTCCCTCCTATATAAAGTTACTCGCTATAACTACATTTTAACTTTCAGGAAAGTAATTTTGAAGCACTGACATTCTGAATTCTTTTAAATAATTAGAGAAAACATTGCTAATTGGAATGAATCCAGTAAAAAGAAAAACAGCACGCTTTACCTATATTTAGTAAATTCAGGGCAAAAATGTCCATAATTTCACAAACTGTAGACAATGCAATAGTCTGCCCTAATTTGAGTGGAATATTTTTGTGCCTCAGTTTGGTGGAGGACTATGTAACAGATTTGTCTCAATATTTTGTTTTTAATGCTTCACAATCAGTATCATTTCTTCAGAACAGGAACCATTGGGGCCTCAGGCAACACAGAGGTTATTATCTCTTACCATTCTTAGGCCTTTAGCTGGTATGTCTTCCTAAAATTTCATCTACTTATTGTCCAACAGCTTCTTGGCTATTGGTTTTTGTTTTAACATGTATGCTAGGAGAAGAGAGTAGTATCTTGCTACTGTGTTTTCTTTGTCCTACCTCCTCTCCTGTTTCAAGGTGAAGGGAATGTTTGTAAACAGTCAATGACCTCACTTACTTCAATCCCTGCACACTACCAAAAGATTTCTCAGCCATCAGGAGTCTGTTTCCTTAATGAATATTTGATATTCATCAGTGAGACGATGGGAGTCCTCCTGTAGCTATGTCAGTCTCTAATGATGCACATAATCTGATTATCATAAATGGATTAGTGTGAAGGACATCAGGCCAGTGTTTGGACCTTGCTAAGGGCTAATTAGCAATTTCATCAACCAGCGGGTACCTACTGTGCCCCACCCTGGGCTCAACAGGGGAAACAGTTCTGAGACCCCAGGAAGGCAAGTTGTATGAAAGGTCTTGTTAAGGAAAATAAAATGTAATTTTATTATTCTGAGCTCTAGGAAGACTAGCCTGAGAGAGAGCTCTGAAAACTTGGTGGAATTTGCCCAGACACTATTCGGAGCATGATGAAGGTTATAGGTGAATATTTGTTCTGCTGATGATGTAGCTGATGTAAAACAGGTTAACTAATGATGGCTGAGTACAAAATGGAAAAATTCTCACTCACAGTTTCCCCTGACATTTGCACAGGTTTTTACCATGTTCAAACTGAACTGCTATGCATAATTTCATTTCTCCCTCAGCTGACCCAGGAGCAGACAAGGCAGAAACCTATAATCTTGTGTCATACACGGGCCACTGAGGCTGAAGGGATGTGATCATATGGCTGACAGGAGACATGTAAGGAGGTGCCAGCGTGCAGACAAAAACACAAGTCTTCCATCTGACTCTGGTAACCCGCGCTTACACCTGTGCTTCTATCTGTCAATATGCCCACAAATCACCACAGATTCTAATGCAGTAGGTCTGGAACATTCTACTTTTCTAATGAGCTCCTGGGTGACGCCGATTACACTTTCAGTAGCAACACTTTGCCACTTTTTTTAAATTCACTCAAACAACAACTCCTCAAAAACGAACTAAAAAACTATCTGAATCCTCTGATGTACTACCTAGAATGTAAAGTTTCTTTTTTAACGATGCATGTAAAATGCAGAATTGGCCACTCAAAAGTCCCTGTTAAAAACAGTAGCTACTACTTCAAGAGAAATCTGGAGCAGCTAAAAGGCACTTGCCCTAATTAAATCCAGAGGTGGATTATTCATAATAAGTCTGCCTAACAGCCATTTTAAAATTATCTGGAATCTAATTTTTTGTCACATTTCCCCAGGCCCTGGAAGTGGGAAATGAGAATACTAACTAGGTGGGAGGGAGAACACGGTCTGCTTCTCAGAGGCAGCAATCAAGGGCGCCCACAAGATGGCGCGCCAGGGTCGTCTGGCTACCTCACCACCGCCTTTGTGCTGCGACCTGGCCGGCCTGGCTCTGGGGGAGCAGGGCCCTCCCTGCAGGGAGAAGCTGCCTGCTGTCGGTTATCTCATGCCCTGGATCAGGGAACCCTGCGGCACCCAGGAGGACCTGAGGCAGTCACCGCAGCTATCACAGCAACAGCTCATGTAGGTTGGTTTTTGTTTCCCAATTTTTGAAGCAGAGATGAAGAGACGGAAAATCAGAAAACAGAAACGACCCTGCTTCCACAGGTGGAGAGCCCAGAAAATACGAGACTTTTACATTTCAGTCTACACTCGCGGTGGGGGAAAGGCAGAGCAAAGAACAGCAGGCTGGGTGACGGACAGAAGAAGGAAACATTAACCCCAGAAACCCGGGGGTCCAGGGTGGGGGGAGGGGGCAGCCCCTCTGAGTCTGAGGAGTGGTTCTAGGCCTGGAAATGTAGCTCCCGGGAACCCCTGAAAAGAGGTGATAGCTCAAGCAGAGTATCAGGAAATACAGCAAAAGCTTAGGGACAAAAGGTTACCAACAAATGATGTCAGAATCCTGCTCAAGTGGTTAAGCTGTTGGGAGATGAGGGTATTTTACCAATATTTCACTGACTCCGCTCAAACACATTCATCAATGACTAGGAAGTCAGCATTTCCCTTTGGTTACTGAGCAATTCCTCAGGTCATTATCATAACTAAGACTTTGTGAGAGTGTGCCACACGCTAGATGACATTTTAATCACTTTATGATCCAATTTAACCCTTGATAGCAACACAGTTACAATCATTACTATTCCCATTTTACATACAAGGAAGTCAAGGTACAGAGAAGCTAAGTTATTTTGCCCAAAGTCACACCAGTAGCAAGTGGCAGATTCAGGACTTCACCCTAGGCAGTGTTAGCTGAAACCTGAGTTTTTAACTGCACACCACAGACTGTCCAAAAACACATGGCTACCAGTGAATTAGTGCTGGTGGCTTGGACTGAAAAGACACATCCAACAGGTGGTTGCCCTACTGAGTCTGGAACTATTTCCCACCTATACTAGCAACCATTTGAGATAGAGATCTTGAAACTCAGGTTTGTATTAATAAGACTGGATCATATAACAGAAAAATAATACAAGACACAATAAATCAGATTCTCCAGCACGCTGAAACAAAATCCCCTGCTCACAGCTTAGGTATGTTGGCAATTACGTTCATTCTTTCAGGAGACCAGGGTAATAATTACTAATACACAATTTATGGCCATGGGAACTCTAGGACATCAAGAAAATCTGATTCAATAAACACAGTTTGACAATAAAGAGAATTATGAGAGTAATTTTCTTACTATAATCAGTACAGTGTATTCTTAACAGTGGCCAGAGTTTTTAAAAGGAAAGTGGCAATGCTGCAGAATGGAGTAAAACCCCACAAAAAATTTTAAAACCTGGGGAAATGGGCTCATAAAGAAGGGGCTTAGGATGTGTTAGGCTCAAAAATAAAAGCCTGCGATTTGACAATGATTTTCAAGAAAATGAAAAGCATGCAGTTTCTGTCTTCTTTTACTAGGGAAGATGAAGAATTTAATTTACATTGTAGTGTACATTTAGGTTAGATCTGGGCCATCTGGTCAACTGGGAAACTGAGGCAAAGATGCTGAGTGATCTTCCCAAGATCTATGCAAATCAACTTTGATAGGCTGAGGATACGCTTTTCTGGATTCCTCATTTTAATGAACTAGAGATAACAAGCCTCTAAACCAGTGTGGTTTTCAGTTCTTTTAAGGGGAGTGGGAACTTCATTCAGAATTTAAATATTGAAACGTGATCCCAGGGGAGATTGTGCTGGCTAAAAGCTGGCACAGGAGACCCTGCACAGTACCTGTTTGGCCTCGTCTACCTGACACCACCCTTGGTCTGCCTGCCTTCTTGCTACCTCTGGGCAACCTTGACTGTGAATCACAGTTTCTCACTGGAAACGTGAAAGGCAGGGTTTTCCAGCATTTCCCATCAACTAACTACAAAAATATTTTAAAAGCCTCTTTGTTTGCCATACAAAAGGAATAACCTACTCAAAAACACACAAGGAAGAGCATTAAGTTTGGAATAAAATCCTCCAAAGCAATGCCGTAGTAATTCCAAACTTTCCAATACCTGTTCAACACTTACTCATAAGGTTTTAGAATCTCCAAGGAGGAACAGAATATATAGGAATGTGTAACTGACCATCATGTAGGAGCTTATGCACCAGGAAAAGGTGGTAAAACCCAGATAGTAAGTAAGCCCCAAATTTGGTAGGCCCAGGTGCTCCTGGTGGGGGCCCAAATGTTTGTTGAATGAGTGGACAAAAGTTCTAGGGAAGATACTTGACTTTGAGACATGTGGTAATATGTTACCTAATTCTTCTTAAACTGGCGTTTGGGGAAATTATTTTAGCAGATGTGAGGTGGGAGGCTACTAGAGGAAGGCACAGTGCAAAATGTGGAAGATTTGTCGGGACAAAAATAACTGGGAAGAGGCAAATGGCAATGAATGACACAGACTGAGTGAGAAGGAGGAAATCATGCAGAAAATAATTTATTTGGCCATTTTCTAACAAATGATTCCTCATCTGAATAACTTGCTAAAATGCAGCCTCTAGACCTGAACAGCTGTGCTCATAAGAATTTTAAATACTGCCCACAACCTTGAAATCACGTAACTCCCAGGCTTCTAGCTTTACCTCTCCAAAGACAATCAGTCAGTTTAAAAAGCATTTATCAGAAGATAGAGAATTTTTCCAGATGCTATGTTTTTCCCCTGGTTTCTAGATAGGTGGTTAATTGATAGACTGTACCTTCCAAGACAATGACAAAAATTAGAGATGAAAAAAAAGCTTGGAAAGGCCTGCTTTTAATCTTGATTTTTAAACTTCCATTGTTAATTAATGCCACATGCCAACAAAATTATCATTGACTTTAAGTCAAGAATAAGTCTTAGTAGAGAGTGGTCTATAAGTTATACTTTGTTCGCTGTGCCCTCTGACCCATAAGAGGGGAAAAGACCGATAAAGAAAGCTGGTAGGCAAGCTGTACCTCATCCCTTTCCCCATAGAGAAGACAGACCCAGAGTCAGGAATGTAGCAGAAGCAGAGCCTTTGACATCCATCCAGGAAGAAACTACGCAAAAAGATCAGGAGATACAGGTGGTTGGCATCTGGGAGCAGACTGGGCAGAAGAGGAAGCACAAAGGGCAACATGGAGGCAACACCTTCAGGCCTGAACAAACCAGTTGATGCCCTACTGCCACACTGGCTCCTCGGAGACCTGGGGGACAGAGTCCTAAAATGATGAAGGGGCGCTGGTCCAGAAAAGGAACCGAGAGCTCAGTCCTGTGTGCCACGGTCTCCAGAAATGCCTCCTAGGACCACGAGTGATTCTATCCATGTAGAATGCAAACTGGGAGGGCAGTAAGAAGCTGTCAATGTACGTAAAGTCCCAGACAGTGTTCCTCCGTGTTTTCTGCCCATGAAACCCATCCACGGAAGGTTAAAGAATCCCACTGGATTTACAGAGAAAGCTAAATTTCTGTCTTGGCAACTAATGGGAACAGAAAATAGGTTCCATTTAACACAGTGGTTTCTTTTTTTTTAACTGATTATTTATTTTTGACAGAGACAGAGCGTGAGCGGGGGAAGGGCAGAGAAAGAGGGAGACAAAGAGTACCAAGCAGGCTCCAGGCTCTGAGCTGTCAGCACAGAGCCCGACCCAGGCCTCGAACCCACGGACCACGAGATCATGACCTGAGCCAAACAAAGTCAGATGCTTAACCAACTGAGCCAACCAGATGCCCCTAAGACAGTGGTTTATTAACCTCTTAATTCTATTTCACACAGACTTAAATAAATCCTGTTGTTAATTTCTCACCAAGTTTTCTTTTCTTTTCTGTTTTTAAGACAAGTATAGTAGAAAGCTTAAGGAGAGTTTAAAGGATAACAACAGGGATGTATAAAAGATTAAAAAAAAAAAACTTTGGTAAGTAGTTGAAGGAAGTAGGATTTTGCTTGGTTGTTTGCCTGGATCACAGAAAGAGAGTCAGAAAATGAAAATCTATCTTCAGGTCTTAAAAAAAAAAGAAGAAAAGAAAAAAGAAAAACCATAGTTATCAGATCATAGTTTCTTACATGTTATATTTTCTAGGGCACTCTGACAAATAATTCATTTGTGCATAAGAACCCTTTAAAGATCATTTTGCCAGTTTTATGAATGAGGAAGACAGCAAGCTGGCATGGGAATCTAGATGAGAATTCAGGTTTCCAGGTTTCTCTCCTCACCTGAGTCCTTCCTGACCCAGCAACTAAAGTGAAATGTGATGCCAAGGCAGTTTGTTGTGAGGGAGAAGGACACATTTTGATAAAACAATACGGGCAGGATTGGAAACTACAGTGATGAAAATAAGTACCAGCCTACGTGCCCGGAAAACAGGAGGAGCCAAAGGGAACTTAAGTGGCTGGCCTAATTAGAGCATTCTCTGTTTCACTTTGGCTGCCTTCATGGGAAATATGAGTTTGTGAACAAACACTGGTTTGTACCTGGTGGACGTTTGGGATTTCTTAGCTTGGATATGCAGAGGTCAAAGGGCAGTGGTGTGGATAACTAGACACAAAGGAGCACAAATTAGTAAAGATGAGACTAACATAAAAAAGTGTGTGATCCATTGATTATCTTCCCATTTAGTGGCTTTATAAAGCTATTTGCAAGGGCGAAGCAGGAGACGACGAATTTGTCATTTAAACAAACCGTTCAGGGTGTCTGGGTGCCTCAGTCGGTTAAGCGTCCGACTTCGGCTCAGGTCATGATCTCACAGTTTGTGGGTTCAAGCCCCATGTCAGGCTCTGTGCTGACAGATCAGAGCCTGGAGCCTGCTTTGGATTCTGTGTCTCCCTCTCTCTCTCTGCCCCTCTCTCACTCACACTCTGTCTGTCTCTCTCTCTCTCTCTCTCAAAAATAAATAAAGATTAAAAAAAATTTTAAACAGAAATAGTTCATAGCTGCCAGCTTCTCACATAGCAACTAAATTTTCTCTTTTTATTCCAGGCACCCCCATCAGCACCCACTGGCAGGAGACAGGCCGCAGGAGCCTCACTGTACTTTGGGGCTGCTGGGCAGGGGGGCAGCATCTAATCCACGGTTAGGTGGGATGCCTGTGGTCTCCTGACCCTTAACCACAGATAGCACTAGCTCTAGTTTCAGCCATGGCCAGCACTGGGGAGGCTGGCCCAGGAGCGTATAAATCACCATCTCCATGCAAGAGGTGCTGTTTTGGTTGTCAGCACGGAGGCAGCCCTCTGCCCCATAAAACCATACAAATCCTTTACAGAATAGACTCTGGGACAAAAGTAATTTTTCCAAGGAATGATTTAGAAATAGAAAAAGCATGGTCAGTATTAGCATATGATATTCCCACTGTTTTGAGTCAGGAATGGCTATGTACGTTTTGCATTTCAAGCTGTCTGCACCCCAAAAGTTGGCCAGTGAGATCAGGGGCTAGAGGATGCGCTGGGCAGCCAGCAGCCTGGGTGTGCACCCTCACTCTGCCACCTGCTATCTGTGTCATCACAGGCAAATTATTTCATCTCCCTAGGCTTCAATTTCCCCATCTGTAAAGCTGGGATAATAACAATATCTACCTTGCCTCCCTTAAAAGGTTGAGGTGAAGGGTAAATGACTTACTATTTGAAAATAACTGCTTAGAGGAGAGCCTGACCCAATAGTAGGCAATACAGTATCTGTTAAATAGTTAAAACATTGGGAGTCATGTCATTCAGAATTCACCCTCGTAGAGGAAACAGTCTTCTCAGTCAGGGGTTATGTTTTCAAGTTGCCTATAAAAGACCATGCACCATAACTAAGCCTCAGACCTCAGGCTGGCTCAAAAATCATTTCTATGGAATGTAACGGCTTGTGTTGTCCTAGCTCAGCACCAGCGACACATCTTCCCTGGGAGCGGACATTGGGAAATCTGATCAAGCTATGGAAAGGATCTAGGCAAGGGCCCTTGTAAAGTCCTGGGCATCTTCAGGAGCATGAGGACAGGAAGCACCCACGTAATGCAGAGGGTGGTGCAGCCCAGGAAGCATTCTTTCTCCAGCACAGAGCTTAGAGATCAGACATCTGTCCTCTGAAGATGGCCTTGTAAGTGGAAAAGAAGGTCCACAGCTCAAGAGCAGAGACTGACCCTCAAGTGTGGAAGGGGAAGTCCCCCATGGGACTGGCAGGAGCAGGAATGGACAACAGTGAGGAGCTGAGCCCGAGGGCAGGATGGGGCTGGAAGCAGGCTCAGTGCTTTCAGCTGGGGTGACAGGAGCTGCCTATTTAGTAGCTGGCTCTTTCTTACACGTTTCATTCTCCCGCCCACATGGAAAGTCTGCACTATGCTCATCCTTGGCCCAACCTCAGTTTCAGATTTGGAATAAAGAGTAAATCTGAACTTAGTGCTCTAATTTGATGCTAGATTTAGTGTCTTACTAAGCAATGCCAAAAAAATTAAAAATGTAAAAAGGGGCCCCTGTCATCTGTCAGAATAACTAACAGAAGAGACGAACTACATAAACTCTCATTTTAGGACACCCTGATCCCTGAGGTCTTCGAACACACGAAGTCCCTGCCATGCCAGCAGCAATCACTTTCCCACCTCAGTTGGTCCACAGGGCATGTTTCCACTGGACCACTGACCTGAAGCTGCAGGCTCGAAACCCAAATGCAAGTATGCTCATTGGTACATTCCCTTACTGGGAAGGAGCCATCACCTTCTTTGAGATTTATAGCCCCAACACCGATGTTACACAAAGGTTTTGCTTTGTCTACGTAAACCCAATGGAGATGTGCCCCTCTTTGGCAGGCCTGCTGCTGGGGCCAAGTGGGGATGATCCACAGGTTCCTGTTTTGGAGGAATGGGGCGCTGCAGGAGAGAGGAAGGAATTAGAGAGCTGGGTCTGGCTTGCTGCTGTACTTCTGAGCGGTCCAGAACTGTGCAATTATACCATAGCCATTAGTCACGTGTTTCTATTTATATTAAATTAAATTAAATATTAAATTAAATTAAATGTTAAAACTGCAATTTTTCAGCCACCCTGGCTGCATTTCAAGGCTCAGTTAGCCTCATGTGGCTCGAAACTACTGTAGTTGGCACTACAGACACAGAATGTGTCCACCATTATAAGAAGGTCACCTGGGCAGCACTGATCAAATCTCTCTGTGACTTAATTGCTTCACTGGTCAAATAGGGGTAACAACCTTTGCCTGGGCTTAGACCCTCCCAGGGCTCTGCCAGGAAGCAGCCATTTGTAACGTTCTGAGCATTCATATATAACAGATGCTCTAACAGGTATTACCTCACATGATCCTCACAATCACCAGAAGAAATAGGTGATACCATGCTCACTTACGCGGAAGGAGAAATGGAGGCCTGGAGGAGCTGAAGAGTTAGCTGGGCCACGTAGCTAATGAACGGTAGGGCGGGGATTCCAATTCAGATAACTTTGACCCTGAAGCCCGTGCTCCTCACCATCCCCCCTGCTTCTCCAGCAGGCTTCTGAAGGCCCCTCTGCTCCGGCATCCATGCTCCATGGACACACCGGCCCCGGGCTCAACTCCTCCTGGGATATTTGGAGGCATAAAAGTTTTCACCTCAGCTGCTATGAGTGACTACAAAGTGGAGGAGTGAGAGCTGTTAATTCTTGTCTTACAGCCCAAACTACATTTATTTGTTAAGTGTGTTCAAGAAGTGTTACAGAACATATATTTTAACAAAAGGATTCATAGTATCTGTGTATGTGAGTATTTTTACATGATAAAGTATATATAAAGCCCTCTTATGGGGGGGTCGGGGGCGGGGTGGGGGGAAGTGAGTACGTATGTAAAAAGTATCATACACATTGTTAAAAGTAAAAGAGGGGCCCCTGGGTGGCACAGTCGGTTAAGCATCCAACTCTTGACCTCAGCTCAGGTCTTGATCTCAGGGCTGTGAGTTCAAGCCCTGCACTGGGCTCCACGCTGAGCATGAAGCCTACTTAAAAAAAAGGGGGGGAGTAATACAAAGGAAAGGAGCAAACTGGGGGAAATCAGTGTAATTGGCAGATTAAAGGTTTTACCCTTCATACAGAAAAAAGTACCTAGTATCAAGAAGAACAATACTAAAACTAACAGAAGATTTGGCAATGCCCAGGAAGAGGGGCATGGACTGGGAGGGGGCCCTCGGTGCTCAGAATGGTAGTGCTACAAGGTGTGTACAAAGGTAAAAAGTCACTGAGCCACACTCATAGGTTTAGTGCCCTTTATGTGGAGAATGTAATATCTCAATAAGTTGCTACAAAGCATATAAACTGAAATATAAGCTGAAGAGTTCTTCATCATCAGCTAAATGTGCTCTCTTTGCCCCTCAAACAATGAATGTAAGAGGACTGAAACATAACAGCTGTGTCACTTTGATATACTCCGTGAAACTGCTCTCCAGAGGTGACTTACACTTCCTGTACCGTAAACAATGATGAAATCATCAAGCAGCAGTACTGCTTGTCACTGATCATATTAAACTGCTCTGTAGACCATCCTTCCCCACCCTGCGTGTAGTTTTGGGCAGGGACCAATGTCTTCGGGGACCTTTAGTTATAAGAACAACTCTTCAATCAAAAATGTCCAGTCCAATATATTAAAGTTGTGGTTCGGTCCAGAATAAGACATTTCCTTCCTGTCCTAATCTAGCCTGTCCTGAGCCTGGAAGCCTATTTAGGAGGCCTCCTGTACTTTCCCACTACCAGCTCTCCACTTCTTGCTTTCACTTCTGACCTCCAGGGAAACGCACGCAGACTGACGTGCTGGGGCAGGGGGAGCCTGGCCCAGGCTCCCTCTGGATACGGCAGATGGACAGTGGCTAACTCTTCCTCTCATGGGGCACTTGGTGGGACTTTTGGAGACCTCTCCACTGGAGATTTAAGGCGAGCTCCCCTGACTCAGGTAATGTCTGGATCCTCCAACACTCACATTTACTCCGTGTCCAGCACACTCCAGGTCTCAATTCTTGTTAGTGAATGAATAAAGGAGGTGAGGAATCAGAAAGACAGTAGCTACATTCCCTCCATAAACTCCTCTGGGAAGGAAATTTTTAGGTAAGTAAGCCATTTTATCTGATCTCACACTTTTAAAATATTCCCTTTAAGTTAAGAAAATGAGTGACTGTTTCATTCTTGGCCACTTGTCACTCAGACGGTACCCAGAGTCTGATGGAGCGGGTTGTAACCTATGGATGTTGTTGCAGGTTCCTTTATTAATGCCATTCCATGGTCTGCAAAATTCCTCAAACAACTAGACAGAGTATCTTTCCAGAATCAGTGGATCACTAAGACAGTTTAGGAAAACCAAAGTTGCTATACATTATACATACAAGGTCAGGCCTTTGACAGGAACTGGAGGGCCAGCCTAGAAGTCCCTCCCTCTCCTGTGCACAGAAGACAAAGCATCACACAAGCATGTGGTTAAAAGCACTACAGCCCTGGAACCTGCAGATACCTTGGAATTATGCAAATGACACGTCAAGGCCTCTAGCAGGAGATGTTTGAGAAGCATGTGGACGCTTAATGAAAACACCTCTTTCTCTCAGATATTCTCTCTTTTTTTAAAAGTTTATTTATTTATTTTGAGAGAGAGACAGGGAGAAGGGAAGAAGCAGAAAGAGAGGGAAAGAGAGAATCCCAAGCAGGGTCTGCACCGTCAGCATGGAGCCTGATGTGGGGCTCAAACTCAAATTGTGAGATCATGACCTAAGCAGAAACCAAGAGCCAGATGCTCAACTGACTGAGCCACCCAGGTGCCTCCTTTCTCTCAGTTTTTCTCTCTGATTTCCCATCCCTTAGTCTCTGTCTTGACTGACTTAGAAAATTTTAAACACTCAAGAATACCTTCCTGGACAGAATGAACAACAGCAACATTAAAATGCAAACTCGATTTGACAACTATTCCTAGGCATCTCCCACGTGCCCAGAGCTGCAGAGCCCTGAGGAGGGAGATGCCAGGATGAACGAGACAGCCCTATCTGCAGGGAACTACAAGCTCCTTGGAGGGGGATGAAATGTGCATCTCCTGTCCTTAACTGGAAGGGATTTGGTCACACCCACCTACAGTGTACTTTATGTCTTTCATGCTTCTTCATTCAATGTCACCTTTAATCCTCACCAGATCCTTGGGGGAGGTAAGAGATGAATGGCTGTCCTCATTTTCAGAAGATGATATTGGGGTGCCTCAGTCGGTTAAGCAACTGACTCTTGGTTTCGGCTCAGGTCATGACTCATGGTTTCCTGAGTTCAAGCCCTGCACTGGGCTCTGCGCTGGTGGCATAGAGCGTGGTTGAGATTCTCTCTCTCTCCCTCTCTCTGCCCCTCATCCACTCACACTGTCTCTGTCTCTCTCAAATAAACAATGTAAAACTTAATAAAAGAAGAAGAAGAAGAAGAAGAAGAAGAAGAAGAAGAAGAAGAAGAAGAAGAAGAAGATACTAACACCCAGTGAGGCTGAGTGACTAATTCTGCCTCCACAGAAGATTCGGTGGCAGAGCTGGAAGAAGAATACACGTACCCCTGACCCTGTGCTGCTACTTCTGTTAACCCATAGATAAGGCATGTGGGAGAAATCCAGAGTGGACTTCTGGCTTCACTTTCAACATGAAAGGCAGCAGGTGAGTGAAAAAGCACAACAAAATGAGGTGAAAGTAGCACAGAATGTGTAACAGAGGAAAATTTTTAGAATCAGGAAAAAAAAAAAGAAAAAAGAAGCAACCTAGCCTTACTAAACACTTACGAAAGGGAAGGCTAAAAGATTCCAGAATGGCATTCTAGCACACATTGCAGGGAAGGAGTTGAAGGCAATTTTATTTCTCTGGAGAACCAACACTCATAATTCTGTGACTCTTTATTTCTCCTGAATTAAGTGCAGGGTAGTATCTGCTAATATTAGCCACTTTTGGTGAGAAATGAGAAACAAATACATGACATCTAATATTCTGTAGCAGACTCAATTCTCTAGATTATCCTCCATACCTCCTCTGAATTCAACTGAATTCAATCTGAATTCAGATCATGCTATCAAAGGTGAGAGGAGGTGGTGGGCACACAGTGTGGCCTCCAGGACCACCTGTCTTTCTCAAACTACCCTCTGTGAAGCCTGAATGAGCACCAGTCAGCCAAAATCAGTAAAGGGAGTAAGAGAAGCCTGGACACTGAAGCCAAAAAAATAAAAAATAAAATAAAGCTCTAAAGCAATTAGATAAGCAGAGATGTTCCAGAAATGTCCTCAACGTCATGTGCTTACAGAGAGAGTGATGGAAAACTCACTTGAATCAGGAAGGTACAGGATGTACACATGCTAAAGTTATAGCAGGATAATTGGAAACCAACCACAGATCCTTAAAACCCACTCACACATTCAGGGAAGGTAAGGAAAGAGAAATGAGTGGATGGGAAGAACTTCCTCTGGCACATCAGGGTCCACATGTTATACAATAATCATGTCAGGACAAAAGACTGAATACTTGAGCAATCTGTACCATCCACATATGCCCCCAGTGTAGAGGGTCTACAAAGCTGGGATTCCCAGTGTGGCCCACCCTAAATGGAACTGATCACAAATGCTTTCCCACATACAAGCACATCTTAAGTAATAAATAGGCTGTGAAGTATCTGAACTCTCCAAACAACAGCTAACAGGGTGCTTTTTGGATTAGATA
Source organism: Prionailurus bengalensis (assembly GCF_016509475.1). Taxonomy (NCBI): domain Eukaryota; kingdom Metazoa; phylum Chordata; class Mammalia; order Carnivora; family Felidae; genus Prionailurus; species Prionailurus bengalensis. The sequence goes on along the minus strand of NC_057343.1, from coordinate 145,522,043 downwards.
AAGGCCCCAGGACACAATCTGAATAGAGAGACCCTTGCTTTCACATCAATCCATTTTCCATTCCAGTGACTTGGTGCTGTTCAATCTAATATTGCCTGTGTGTACATATGTATTTATGCAAATACAATGCAGCTCTCAAGCCAGATGATCACACCTTACTCCAAATCTCTTTATTACAAGCAAGGGATTCAATACACCCATCTCCCCCATCTGAGTTCTCTTCACCCAAAGTAAAGTAAGCCCAGCATACTGTAAACTGCTTTGTGGCTCTTTTCTAGCTACTATAAGAGTCCTCTGTGGATTGTGAGGGATTTCCATTTCAGGTCAGGAGAAAAAGAGGGCACTGGGGATTGACAGAAAGGAGGTGAGACTGAGAGGCAAGCAAGATTAGAGGTTTTGGAGAGATTTGCAGACAGGAGGGAGCTGAACCCAGGTAAACCTGGGCTTTCTCTCACAGCAGGGAAGACAACCCAGCAGCATCTGCTAAGCCTTGTGTACCAAAGCTACTCTGCATCTCTGAAGCCACCAAGGCCCAGGGAATCAGAAGTCAGGACCCCAAGTCCAAAACCAGAGAGGAGTGAATGGAATGGATGTCAGACACAGGAGAAACCTCATTATCCTGTATCTGCAATGAGGCAAATGGGACGTACAAATAGCTCACTCAGATTATGAGGAAGAGACTAAACATTTCAATGGGCTACGGGCAGTTCTCAGAATTTGAGCGATATGGGATCCATTTCTATTTATTTAAGATGTGTTGAGTAAAATTTTTACATGCTATATTGAATGTGCTACCTTCATTTTTTTTTCAATTAACATTTAAGAACTGTCATGGGCTAACTGATGGTGAGGCCCAAATCCCACTTTTCCCAATTAGCGAATTCTCTCACCACAGGGATTCCAGGAGTCTGGCTCTCTCGTGACCCTATCTCACGGTCTGTCATTACCAAGGGCTATGTGGCAGACCCAGGACAGCCTCAGGGAATATATGAAGTGGGGGCTCCTCTCTTCTCTTTTTCTTTATTCATTAGCATTTTATTCACATTTTATATGTTTAACGTGCTCCGATCTGAGCCACACAGGGCCCCCTTTTGTCTTTTCAAAATTCTCCTTGCAGGGCACTAGCCAAGCACGTGTCCAGCAAGGCCTCCCATTATTTGGCAGTGGGGAAGAAAAGCACAATGCGTGTTTCATGCCAATGAAGCAAAGGAGGCCCTTGCTTTATTTTGTGAAATTGCGAAATGGGTATCAATTCTACAAACGTGTAATGAAAACATACAAATAACAAGTAGGTGTCCTGTCAGCATGATGCAATTTAAAAACAGAATATTAGGACCCAAAAAATCAAAGTCGTGGGGCAAAATATCTCCTAAATCGGGCCAAGAAAATACTCCCCGACCAGATACCAGAGTATGTGGCACCAGAGTGATGCTTAACCTCCAGGGGTACCGGGTGCAGGCGGCACAGCTCAGCCTACGGTGAGGGCCCCATGAACGGCACTCCCTGGGTGGCACAGGACAGTGGCTCGAGTGCCCACAGATGGGTGCTGTGGCCTGAAAAGATGAGGAAAGCGTAGAGCCCTGCTTCGCCTCCTGTGTCACGCCAGATCTGAGACAGTGTGCGTTTGGCAAATGTGCATGTGTTCGCTTTGATCTGTGTGTATATCCTCCTATTTCTTTCCTTTGGCTCTAATTCCAACGTTTCAGACCCTAACTCCAAAGACTCAGAAAGCAGTTTACATAAGTAACAATTTAAAAAGTTGGTTTAGAAAAATCCTTGAAAGTAATGAATGATGCCATTAAATTACCTGCGCGTGCTTTGAGACCCAGTGACGGAGGACATTCAGTACTCGATTGGTGGCTGTTCTCCGAATAATAAACTCTTTGTCGCATGTTCTCTCAGTGTTGTTGAATCCTTAGGAGGAGAATAAACACACACATGTGGTTAAAGCCAATCCCCAGGAATCTGGGGAAGGTCACTTATTTGGGGACATTGGTTAGTGGAAACTCACAAATGGCACATCTTCGCAGACAGGTACAAGCAGCTTCAGACTGTTATGGATTCCACTTACTTACCTATTACAACTGCAGTTATGAGGCTACCACATCTTTACAGGTGCAATTAAATGAATAATGTGCACACACTTATTAAAGGCCACTGATTAAAACTAATGCTGATCTAATGACATTTCCACTTATGCCTGCCTTGTTCTAGAACATAAAGCCAAGGAAATTTTAACAAAGCATTTAGGAAAACATTAACTTATACTTTTGCCCAGAAGTCGTTATATAACCAATAACGTTTTCAGTATTTGTAGATGAATTAGCCCACACCTTAGCTCATAGATGATACAAATAGCTTATTATGCACCCATGTATTGAGAAGCACGACAGCATAGAGGTTAAGAACATGAACTTCACAGCCAGATTGGGAGTTCAAATCCCTGTTGTGTTACCCTGGTAAGTTACAGCACCTCTCTGGTGACCTATTTCCTCAGGTCCTGCATGGGCTAATAAGTGTACCCACACCACAGAGTTGTTCTGGAGATTAAGTTAGTTAATACATGTTAAACATTTAGAATGGCACCTGAAACAATAGTGGAAGGTCAATAAATATCAGCTGTTACTACAATCCAATGTTGGTTGAATGTCTTTGGTTCCCCTTTGTGCCAGCCTATGTCCCTGTCTTGGCCACCTTCTATCAAGAAATCATTTAAATTTTTTCCTACTGACTCTACGTTTTAAAAGATTTTGCCTTCCAATCATAATTAACTGACCTGTTTCCTTTAAAGATAGATGAAAGCCTTATAAAACTTCACTGGCAAACTTCTTGAAAGTTGTCTAACTTACTCATTCCATTTCCTCCTCTTCTACATTCTCTACATCCCCCTCCAAGCCTCTCACCCCATATGACCACCAAAACAGCTCCTGTTAAGGTCACCAGTAACCTACATGTCTCTATATCCAAGGGATATCCATCATCTCTCCGTTGGAAGGCTCACCTGATTAACACCAATAAGCAAATCACTCATGTATTTATATCCCCAGATCTCTTCTCTCATCTCTGGATCAATTTATCCAACTGCTTCTTGATATTTTTCCCTTAGATGTTTCAAAAACCTCAGACCCAATAGGTATAAAAGAAAAAGCCATGGCCTTTCCAACAAACCTTGTCCTTATCTAGTGTTCCCTATTCCATTAAAGGAACATCAACAGCCATCCAGATGTAGACACCAGAAACTTTGTAATCGTTCCTGGCCCATCTCTTTGCTTCTTCCTGGTAATTTTACCTGCTAAGTAAATCTCAAATCTTTCCACATCTTCTTTCCTACAAAGTCAAAATTGAAGTTCAGCACCAAGCAACTCTCAACCTGGTCTACTGACAATGGTCTACTGACAATGGTCTACTGACAACTGATCTCCTTTGTCATTCTTGCTTCCTCAAATCTGTTCTCTTGTCTAAAGTCAGAAAGATCTTTTCAAAGGCCAAATTAGATGGGTCACCCCCCTGTTTAAAGCATTTCCATGACTCCTATGATAAGTAGAAGAAGTTAACATAGCCCACCAGGTTTTCCATGATTTGACTCCTAGCTCCCTCTCAGCCTTTTCTGGAACCATATTTTCTCACTTGTCCCCTTCTTTCTCACCACCCTTCTTTTAGTCCTTCATCTTCATGTGCTTTGCACATACTGCTCTGGATCTGTCACAATTATTGCTCTCCTTTGTACTCAGTGAAAGCTACTCTTGTTTATTTCACTTCCCCAATTAAGCCTGTCCTGGCCTGAGCTGAACAAATCAACATTACACATCCCAGGGCACCAAGCACGTTGACTTTCTGGCACTTGTTACAGTTGCAATATTACATTTATTTATGAGTTTATCTGATCAATACTGGTGTCTTCCATGAAGTCAGGGATCGGGTGTATTTTTGCTGAGCATGACGAGCACATATCTGGCACATAGCCATGCTGTACACAATGTGTATTTGCTGAATAAATGAATGAAAGCCTGGATAGTGAGGACTTACTCAGTATTTATTGAATATGATTTGCATATAAAGAATAGTGAGTGAAAAACTAAATGAATAGTCCTCAGAGCTTACAAATGAGTTAGACTAAAAAAATCTATGAACTTCTCAAGGGCAGAGGCCCCTTTTCGATACTGCTCTTTGGATGTAGACAGGCATTTTCAACCCTACAGCAGACACTGTCAGAGGATGATGATGATGATGTGCTCTTGGCAGAAAAGATACATTTAAAAAAATTCTTTGCTATTAAAAGCTTATAAATTCTGGGTAAAATATAACAAATATCTTTTAAAATGCATAGCTGAGTTATTAATAAGGAATTTTCTAGAGTCAAACACACAGAGATCTAAAAAACCAAGATCAAGAACCAAGCCTCTGAACTGATGCTAGCTTCCCTAAGATGAAAGCAGTTTACCAATCTTGGTAACACAGGATTTGGACTGTAAATCCCATGTGGTTCAGGAGAAGCCTCAGGGCCTTCATGAAGTATGGGTGAGAGAATGGGAACTGAGACCCCACATGAAGCTGGAACTCCCCAAAGACCAGCCCCTCTGTGAACGAGTGGACTATGGGGAAAAGTGCTCCAAGTGCACAAGGAGACAGTTAAGAAACTTACCTGCCTCAGCCTGGATCTCAGTGGGGGTGTGGAAAAAAAAGCCTCCCTGAGAACTGATAGCCACAGGCCCACTTCACGGAGATATGAAGCTCAGATTCAGCCACCATTGGGTGGTCTGTCCCTCTAAATGAGAAATTAAAAAGTGGCCCAGGCTAGTGCTAATCCTGGGACCCTTGACAAAAGTATACACACAACTTTTCTGGAGGGACAGAAACTCAAGCTCAGCCTGTAATGGATCACCACTAACCAAATCCCTGAAGAAAAACTCACAGTCCAAAATTACAAAACACTCAAACCATCTACCATGAACAAGGATCAGTAGACACATGAATGAGGAACTCCCACCCTACCCATCCACCACTACCAAGAATTCCAGGTACCAGAACTATTACACAGATCCAGTTTAAACATCCTAAAATTAAAGTGTTTACAAAGACTAAAGATACACAAGTAGGAACTGAGGGGCACCTGGGTGGCTCAGTCATTTGAGTGACTGACTTCAGCTCAGGTCATGATCTCATAGTTCATGAGTTTGAGCCCCGCGTCGGGCTCTGTGTGGACAGCTCAGAGCCTGGAGCCTGCTTCAGATTCTGTGTCTCCCTCTCTCTCTGCCCCTCCCCCGCTCATTCTCTCTCTTTCCTTCTCTCTCTCTCTCAAAAATAAATAAATATTAAAAAAAAACCAAAAGTAGGAACTTAAAACATGATAAAAGAATAAAAAATTTTAAAGTCAGAAAAAAAATTTTAAGTCAGATTTTACAAGAACCACATAAAACTTCAAGTTAATAGAATTATTCTTTTAATTATTGTTGAAAAATAGATGAGTTGAAATTGAAAACTCAAAGGTAGAAAAACACTGATTAGACAGACCCCACTAAATAAGCAAAGAATAAACTGGAAAAAGATTTAAAAACAGGTCTCAGAAAATTATTCAAATGCAGTACAAAGAGTTAAAGAGAGAAAACAGAAAAGAGTTGTTAAAAGACATGGAGGAAAGAATTAGAAGTTCCAGCAAAAAATCAGAAGGATAATACAGGAAAAGAATTTTTCAGACTTGTTGGAAGACATGAATCCTCAGGTTCAGGAATTGCAATGAATCCCAAAGCAGGATAAATACGATGAAAACCACACCAGAAATAATGAAAAATGATGGAACTCTAAGACAAAGATAACTTTGAAGCAACTGCTGAGGATATATCTGTTATTTGTAAAGAAAAGTCAGATGAAAAGGATAGGAAATGGTATGGGGAATGAGGAAAGTTGATGAGAAGGCTCTAAGTAACTAAAACAGAGAATTCAACTGGAGTGAGAGCTGGGAAATCATAAGGCACTATCATGCTGGAGGATGAAAGTCAAAAGTTCTTTGAACACTGAAAAAGGGTGATGAGGCAGAGTCCCTCACCTGCATATATAGGTATAAGGATGGTCAATCAGTGAGATGAGAAAAGAATGGGTGAAAGATAAGAGCAAGGGCAGGACACAAAGATAAAAATCAAGGTGAAATGTTAAGAAAGACAAGCCATTTTAACAGAGTTGCTACTACCTTAATGTATTTTGGAAAAAACGTCTATCCCTACTGGTCTCTTTGTGTCTGTGTCAGGTGTGGGTGGACAGGGTAGTCTATGTTGAAGATAGACAAGAAAGGCAAGGAACATTCTTCTGCTCTCCAAGTTATTTAGTGTCATACGTTAAAAGGCCACTTAAGGGATTTTCTTTATCAAATTTCCAATATTTCCATAAATTCAAATCTCAACCTCTATCATCAGTTAGGTTAGGATTTGATTATACTGCTTGGATGTTCTTCCTAACTCCTTCTAATAACCATGTTATTTATCTTTTCTATGGAGATCACAGCCTGGTACGTTCTCATTGTCTCCGCTGCTCAGAGCTCATTACCTGCTGCCACTTGCAGTACTCAACAGTCTCTTGGAAAGCAACCAGGTACTCCCGTATGCAATCTTCAACAACGCGTATTCAGTCGGTGCAGTTGGAAAAATCCACAGCTAGTAGTAAAGATGACTAGGATGGAAGGACCAGCTGCAGGCAGGACCACCCTTCCAGGTGCTGCAGGAATTCTGAGAACCAGTGAGGGAGGGAAGGCTCCAAAGACACACATTCTACTACAGCCTTCACAGGGCAGGCCATCCCTAATATGGTCCAGGATGGACAAGAAGTAAAGTCCGGGGCAAATTACTCAACCTGTTTGTGTCTCAGTTTCCTAACTTCTAAAATGAGCAGAAGAGGGGCGCCTGGGTGGCGCAGTCGGTTAAGCGTCCGACTTCAGCCAGGTCACGATCTCGCGGTCCGTGAGTTCGAGCCCCGCGTCAGGCTCTGGGCTGATGGCTCAGAGCCTGGAGCCTGTTTCCGATTCTGTGTCTCCCTCTCTCTCTGCCCCTCCCCTGTTCATGCTCTGTCTCTCTCAGTCCCAAAAATAAATAAAACGTTGAAAAAAAAAAAGAAAAATAAATAAATAAAATAAAATGAGCAGAAGAAACCACATAGAGTCATTTTAAAAATTAAATAATTTGGGGCACCTGGGTGGCTCAAATGGCTAAGCATCTGACTCTTGGTTTTGGCTCAAGTCATGACCTCACAGCTGTGGGATGGAACCCCGTGTCAGGCTCTGCACTGACAGTGCAGAGCTTGCTTAGGAGTCTCAGTCTCTCCTTCTGCCCCTCCCCTGCTCTCTTTCAAAATAAATAAAAATAAACTTAAAAAATTAAATAATTGTGACACCAGCATGGCTCAGATTTTTTGAGCGACGGACTCTTGGTTTCAGCTCAGGTCATGACCTCAGGGTTGTGGGATCAAGCCCTGCATCAGGCTCTGCACTGAGTGTAGAACCTGCTTAAGATTCTCTCTCAATTCTCTCTCTCTCTTTCTCTCTCTCTCTCTCTCTCGCTCTCTCTCTCCCTCCCCCTCTCTTCCCCAATCATGTACTCTCTCTCTAATTTAAAAAAATTAAATACTTCTTGTAAAACAGGGCACTCAGCGAAATAATATTTATTATAATTATGTTCTCACCTATAGCTGGCTTCATCCATCCATCCCCTTGATCCAGTGTCCCTCACAAAACACTTATTCTTTTAATCTTTTTTTAAAAATTTATATTCAAGTTACTTAACACACAGCGTAGCCTTGGCTTCAGGAGTAAACCCAGTGATTTATCTCTTACATGACACCCATTGCTCATCCTGAAAAGTGCCCTCCTTAATGCCCATCACCCATTTTACCCACCCTCCTCACCCCTCTACCTGCAGCAACCCTCAGTTTGTTCTCTGATTTTTAAGAATCTCTTATGGTTTGCCTCTCTTTCTGTTTTTATCTTATTTTTCCTTCCCTTCCCATATGTTCATCTGTTTAGTTTCTGAAATTCCACATGAGTGAAATCATACGGTATCTGTCTTTCTATGACTTATTTTGCTTAGCATAATACCCTCCACTTCCATCCACATTGTTGCAAATGGGAAAATTTCATTCATTTTCATACTGAGTAGTATTCCATTGTATATATATGTACCACATCTTCTTACGCCATTCATCAGTTGATGGACATTTGGGCTCTTTCTTTTTTTTAATTTATTTTTTGCATTTATTGTATTTATTTAATATTATTCTGTATTTTTGTATTTATTTTGAGAGATACAGAAACAGCACGAGCAGGGGAGGGGCAGAGAGAGAGAATCCCAATCAGGCCTTCACACTGTCAGCACAGAGCCCAGGGCAGGGCTCAAACTCATGAAAACACAAGATCGTGACCTGAGCCAAAACCAAGAGTCAGAAGCTTAACCTACTGAGCCACCCAGGCACCCTTGGGCTCTTTCTATAATTTGGCTACTGTTGATAGCACTGGTATAAACACTGGGGTACATGTGCCCCTTCGAATCAGCATTTTGTATCCTCTGGTTAAGTTGTTAACAGTGCAATTGCATTCCCACCAGCAGTGCAAAAGGGCTCCCCTTTCTCCACATCCTCGCCAACACCTGTTGTATCCTGAGTTGTTAATTTTAGCCATTCTAATGGGTGTGAGGCGGTATCTCATTGTGGTTCCTCACAAAATACTTATAACAGAAAGCTAGTTGTAAGTGTATGTGAAAGCGGTAAGGATTTGATGAACATCAACTTCCTGAAGAACTTTTTTCACTGCTTGAGGTCATTGACTTTTTAGAGAAATACTCTCTTACTTCTATTTAAGCCAGCAACAACTTAGAAATTCCCTAAACCAGATACATGAACCATCTTTCTGAGGGGCATACCTGTAGCAAATCCTGATAGATCAGGTTTTATAAAAGGACTGCTGTTTATTCATTAACTGAAATTAATGCCTTAACTGGGCTCTAATGTGTTCTCATGTCATCAGATATGCCTGTGTCCCCATCTTCACAGACTTTGAAGCTATGTGATCGGAACAACAATCTTCCAAAACTCTTCAGATTTTCTCCTTATCACAAGCCACCATATAAATCGGGAGCTGCTTGGGCAATATTTATTTCTGAATTTAAGTATGAACTACATACACAATTAAGTGGTGGTAACATCCATGTGGAAGCCATTCTGTCCTAGAATCAAAGATCTAGCCCCAAGGAGTTCTTGTGCATTTTTTGCAATAGGAAATAGCATATCTTTGCAGGGCTTTACACATCTTTCAATTGTCAAGAGTGATAGCACAATGAAACCACACATACCAGGAGAGTTTCTTTTACCAATACACATATCTAGAATAGTATCACCTCAAGATTGCTGTCTTTCCAATTTTTGCATATTCTTTTTCAGTTGTAAGCACTGGTCAGAATGGCTAATTTGGGCAACAAAAGTCATCTGGAGAAGTGATAAGAGCCAAATCACTATGCAGAATCACTATACAGAATGAGATTCAACTTTATGGTCCTTCCCCCAGACGCCTCATGAGTCATGCCATCCTGTATAGCAACTGGTAGATGTGACACCTCTCTTATTAAACTATATACTCCTTGGTGAAGGGATTTCATCTCAAGAATTTTTGTAGGCCCTTCAGCTTTGCACACCTGCACTCAGAAGTTATTTTTCTTAATAAAAATTGCATCACTCCCTATGGAAACTGAAAGTGTCTGCAAGTGCTGTATATCTGAACTAAGGGCATGCTTTCACCATATTACCGTGATGATCACGTATTCGAAATCCATCACAAGCAGAACATACAATAAAGTAGTGGGGAGGGAGGCAAGGACATTGAAAATAGGGGAAAAAAGGACAGTTTCATTTTATTCTTCAAATGATATGATACTCAGCCAACTTCACTGTCTACGTTGTAAGAGGCAAGTAAAATAATGGTGAGATTACACATAGGTTGATGATGAGCTAGGCCAGTTAGAGCTACCCTGAGGCTACTGAGGACACACTATAAAAGAAAAAGAATTCTTGAGCATGGTGAAGTATTTTAACATCAAAAGTAGATCACCAAGAACTGGACCACAGAGCTCTTATTAATTCCAACGAAGCATCTTTAAGCCATCCTTCTGAATTAGTGAAGCAAGCCAGAGTAGAATCAGAAAGAGCCAAAAGGCACAGAAATAATATTGCTATCAGTGGTCTATGGTGGAGGGTTGCCTGGGAGAAAAAGTAAACACTATTGGTTACTTCATCATATATCTAGGAACTGTTTCTTGTTGGGTTTTTATCTCCAGGACCTGACATTGTAGGTCTTAATATATTTAGACTTGTTGAATAAACCCACTCTAATCACTTTAATGGTTACATTAGTGAGGGAATTAAGAAAAGTGTATCAGTGATGCATCTTTTTTCACTTTAAACAAATGGAACTCAATCTCCCCAATAACATCAATGTTATCGATGTGCTCTGCCTTACCCAGCAAATATCATTCTTTTCAATATTTTTTAAGTTTATTTATTTATCTTGAGAGAGAGAGAGAGAGAGAGACAAAGCGAGCGCACAAGCGGGAGTGGGTCAGAGAGAAGGAGAGACAGAATCCCAAGCAGGCTCCGCACCATCAGTGCAGATCCCAATGCGGGGCTTGAACTCAGGAACTGTGAAATCATGACCTGAACCGAGATCAAGAGTAGGACGCTTAACCATCTGTGCCACCCAGGTGCCCCTCCAGCAAATATTCTAAAAAGCATGTCATATAATTGGTTTGTACATTTCTGTGCTCTTGGATTATAACCGTATTGCTGCTTTGTGCCAGGTACTGTACTAGGAGCTTTACAAGTGGCCTATAATTTAACCTTCACAACCAAAGACAATAATAATAATTACCATTTAATGCGTGCCCCCAAGTACTAGGTAAAGTACCATGAATAATGTGGCTTCTTCAATAACAACAGCAACCAAATGGGGTAAATGTTATCCTCATTCGGGGATAAAGAAACAGAACATACAAGAGGTTGGGAAACTTGGCAAAGGTCATAGTTATTAAGCAGCAGAATCAGAATTTGAGCCCAGGTTTGTCCGTTTCCAAACCCAGAGTGCTTTTAATTGCAACTCATTAGATCCAAAGTTTAGACTTTAAGTTTTTCTTGCAAGGTGGTAAACCAACACTTAAAACTCTGACAGAAGACGCTAGCAAAGTAAGCACATTCCTGTTCTTTCTTTTAAATTTTGAGGAGTGCTGACAGAATGGCCCCATCATAGAAATATATGTTTCATATTGTAATGGATAGTAAACAAAAACCTTTATCTAATTAGAAGTAAAATGTTCTCAAAATGTGTTCTTTCCCCAAATTCATTGTTTCTTTCCTAGGTGACCATTATATAGACTACTGCTTTTTAAACTTCTGGTCATGACTTATTAATGGGGAGTGAAACCAGTTTGGTGGGCTGTTACTAGCATTAAAAAAAGTGAAACAGATGAAAACTAACTGAAGAGATTGTGCACAGGGAGAATGAGTATTCTTGAGGGAAACTTTTGTATCAGTTGTGTGTGCGTGTGTGTGTGTGTGTGTGTGTGTGTGTGTGTCCCGAGTCAAAACGCAAAATGTATTTCTTAGAATAGGTTGCAATAAAAAAGTCTGAAAGTGACTGATCTAGACAATCTGATTATTAGACTATGTTTAAACTATCTGCAGGAATTGTCTAGAAATCCTGGATGACTGTGTTCTTTATCTGAACCATGTCTGAAGGAACAAGCAGAGGGTATTTCTTCTCCTCCTGTCCCCCTTTTGCTTCTGTCATGAAATACTCTCCCCACTCCATGCCCAGTTCTCCAGTTTGTCTACCACTATCTCATTCTCAGTTCTCGGTCTGTTCTCCAGCTGACTCCATTCAGTTCTCACTCCCTCATGGACATAACTCTATTTCATGGTTTTTCTGTGTACCAGGTCCAACATGTCCCCCAAATCCTTCATTTCAAGCTCCTTATGAAATATTCCCACAGTAATCACACATTCTACCCCCATAAGAAATACATTCAAGAATTAAATGTATGTTTCTTGCTCTCAAGCTCCTCCCCATGTTAACTTTCCCGTTGAGTTAATGAGATCACCACGGGTTCAGCTTCTCAGGTGGGAAACCTCACTCTTCTCTGTCTCTCTTTTGCTTTTCCCATTCTGTCAACAAATACTGTTACCTTTTTGACAGCATCTGTCAAATTTATCCCTGTAACTCCACTCTTCTGCCACAATCCTAAATCTAGATTCTTTACACATGTGTAATAGTTACTATCTCCTAGACATTCCTCCTTCTTTCATTCTGTCTTTCTATTCTTCCTCCATCTCTAAATCAATTAATCAATAGCTACAGAGCATCTACTGTGTTCCAGATATCGGGCAGGTGCTCAGTGAACAAGAGATGTGGTCCCTGATCTCAAGGAGTTTGTTCTGTAAATGGGGAAGACAGACTCAAAACAAGTAAAACACCAAAATATCTAAATGAAACCCTGCAAATAAGCAAGTTGCCTTTCTCTCAAAAATCAGCTTAAATATCACTTTCACTTGTTACTGTTCCAGCACAAGTACTTCTTTTTTTTCAACGTTTTTATTTATTTTTGGGACAGAGAGAGAGACAGAGCATGAACGGGGGAGGGGCAGAGAGAGAGGGAGACACAGAATCGGAAACAGGCTCCAGGCTCTGAGCCATCAGCCCAGAGCCCGACGCGGGGCTCGAACTCACGGACCGCGAGATCGTGACCTGGCTGAAGTCGGACGCTTAACCGACTGCGCCACCCAGGCGCCCCCAGCACAAGTACTTCTAATGTCTCCCCATGGCATACTGAACCAAATGTAAAATATTTTCCTAGACATGAAGAGGATTAGTTACTTGCTCAAAATCACTTAGCTAGTATACTGAAAAAAAGAGGTAAATGCAGACAAGTAGGGGATTTGCACATACACTACGTTGAACATCATGCTAACAGTGTTCACTGAGTCTATGAACTGACAGTTTCATTCTTGAGAGATTATCTAGAAAAATAGCTATGATTACAGAAATTAAACTTTAGTCTGTATAGAGTAGGACAGATGGCGTAGTAATCTATTTGTATGTTCAGTTGCTTCCATTTTAATGGAATATTAGTTAGCAATCTTTTGTTTGCAAAAGGGACAGAACACCTGAACTGAAGTCGCCTAGATTAAAAAAGTAATTATTGTTTATATCTGGAGATAGTTCTAGATTCATTTAGTTCAGGGACACATGATGTCAGCCTGGCCCCTGTCTATTTCTCTTCAGTGCCTTAATTCCCTTTTCATTTGCAAGTAGCAAACATGGGTAAGGTCCTGCCAGTCTTACAACCTCATATCACACCATCCAGGGAATGAGAGGGCGTGCTTTCTAGTAACTTTCACTGAAGAGAGAGAGAAATTTCTATCCCAGAAGCCCCAAACAAATCCTTGTATTTTCACTGGCCCAAAGTGGATCTATGCCTTCCTCAAACTCATCACTGTGGTGATGAAGGATAGAGGGCTGGGATGACTGGGAGATGAGCAGGTGTGTGTGTGTGTGTGTGTGTGTGTGTGTGTGTGTGTGTATGGCAGGGATGTAAGCTCCCACTCAAAGTACATAGCCAGGAGTGTGAAAGGGCAGTTTCTCAAAGGTTCTATTGGCAAGACATGCATGAGACAACGAACAAACGCTGCATAGTGGTTTCTGTTTTTTGTCTTTTACCTATTCTTAAGTGTGTTCTTATCTTTCTGTTTTTAAGTTCTTCTCCTTACTCACATTAACCTGAGATTTTCTCTGAGTGCAATTAACTATTACAATGAAAAAAACCCCATATTTTTTCTAGACTGGGGAAGAGAAGCTCAGCAGGTTTATTACTGTCTGTGATAAAAAATACATGAAGAATGGAAAAATCAATATCTTACATTTGCTTTCATTTTTCAAGGAAATTAGTAACTAAAACTGTCAGCTGAATTGTTTTTATGGATCTTTAAAAATGTGTGCTGTCGAGATTCATAGAGGAATGATTACATCCTGAACTTACAATAAAACTTATGAGAATGTTTGTATATTATATCTGTTCTCACAATTCCAGAAAACATATCCCTTGCTTTTACAGATGAGGAAAAGGTCCAGCAGCCTTACAGATGAGGAAAGCCCAACAGCCACCTAAGGTCACAGATAGTAAAAGTAGAGACAGAACTTTTGGCCAGATGATCCAATTCTAAAATCCAGGTTCTTCCCACTAAAACACGCTACCTGAGTGCATGGTCCCAAGGAATGCAAGGTGCTCCTGTTTATTGCTGTGTAACCTGCAGCCCTCCCACTGCTGCTGTCACCAGCTTCTGTGCTGGAACAGGAATGCAAAAGAACATACTGCCAGTGAACAGGGTGATGGTAACTTCTGCCGAAGCAGAATGAAGGCATTTGAGGAGTCAGTGGGGAAGTGAAGCCACCAAGTAACCAAAATGATTTTCAAGATTACTGCAGAGGCAAGAAAGAAAGAAACAGCCTGAAGACTGAGAGGTAACACAGGCTCACTGGAAATAATAAGTTGAACCAGTTTGAAAACTAAAATACAGCAATTTAAAAAAACACAAATTAAGATAGAATACTTTATGCCAGAGTTTCTTGACAATACAACCAGTATTACCCAAGAGGCCTTTGAAAATACAGTGAATGCAATGACTACTGGGGAAGATAGTGGAGTAGGAGGACCTGAAGCTGACCTCATCCCACAGATACAACTAGATAACACCCACATGAGTCTAAATAGCCTAGAAAACAACCCAAAGACTTGCAGAACATGCTCTCCACAGCTAAATGTATAGAAGAGGCAACATCAAAGAGGATAGGAAGGGCAGAGACTCAGTCAGAAGTTAAACAAACCCATGGACTGTCCACGGAGGGAGGGATACTGTGGGTGTGGAGAGGGGAAAGAAACAAGACACTCACACCAGCCACCCCTGCCATGGGGAGCCTGCATGGGGAAGACAGATTCGCATGACATTTGGCTTTGAAAGCCAGAGGGGCATAATTTCATGAGTTCTTACAACCAGTGGGGCTTAACACCTGGAACTTTAAAAATCAGTGGGCTCAACTCTGGGAGAGCTGGAAGGCAGCAGGAAACAGAGTCCATGTCCTTAAAGAGACAGCACAACAAGCAGCCCCTCGGACACAAAGCATAGAAGTAGCAGTTTGAAAAATGCCTGGGGTAAACAGAAGGGAAATTTCTTTACTCATATCAAAGCCCATGCTTTGATCCTTGGGAGACTTCTCCAGGGACAAAGGAGCTGATGGATGCCATTCCCTCCACTGCCCCACAGCCTAGACACATGGACACCTGTGGGAACCAATGCAACACCAACACTCCCTACACCTAAGTTGCTAAAAGTAGGCCCTGCTGCCTGTGTTCTCCTGTGGACATGCCCTCTCAGTACTAGGTCTCCTCACAGAGCAGACCAGCACAACTCTTTTTTTTTTTTCATATTGATTTTTTTTAATTTTATTTTTTATTGTTTTAAATTTATATCCAAATTAGTTAGCCTATAGTGCGAGAATGATTTCAGGAGTAGATTCCTTAGTGCACCTTATCCATTTAGCCCATCCTCCCTCCCCCAACCCCTCCCATAACCCTCAGTTTGTTCTGCAAATTTGTGAGTCTCTTCTGTTTTGTCCCCCTCCCTGTTTTCATATTATTTTTGTTTCCCTTCCCTTATGTTCATCTGTTTTGTCTCTTAAAGTCCTCATATGAGTGAAGTCATATGATTTTTGTCTTTCTCTGACTAATTTAACTTAGCATAAAACCCTCCAGTTCCATCCACGTAGTTGCAAATGGCAAGATTTCATTCTTTTTGATTGCCGAGTAATACTCCATTGTATATATATACCACATTTTCTTTATCCATTCATCCATCGAGGGACATTTGGGCTCTTTCCATACTTTGGCTATTGTTGATAGTGCTGCTATAAACATGGGGGTGCATGTGTCCCTTTGAAACAGCACACCTGTATCCCTTGGATAGATGCCTAGTAGTGCAATTGCTGGGTCGTAGGGTAGTTCTATTTTTAATTTTTTGAGGAACCTCCATACTGCTTTCCAGAGTGGCTGCATCAGCTTGCATTCCCAAGTGCAAATCTTGTTAACACCACATGCCCTGCCCCTGTGTTCTACAGACCTGCCCCTCCCCACCCCCACCCCAGTACACTCTTGGCCAGAGCCCATCCAAAGTGGTGCCACAAACCTGGCAATGTACAAGCAGCCCCAACAAGGGCCAGCACTGCTCTCAAGTGACTCCTGCCCTAGGAAGAGGGGAATATAACCACACCCACCAGTCCAACTATGGTCCCAGCAGGGGGGCTAGGGGAAGACATCCGGACTGACTGTAGGCCCTGCTCACTATCAAAAGCTTCTCAGGGGACAACACAGGGAAGGCACACCACAGTTCAGTGCTACTGTAGCTCTGGCAAATGCCTATTCTGACTCAACTCAAGCCCAAAATGGCCCCAGATTGGTTCAGTAACAACACAAGAGACTATTCTGCCCAAAACAGGCAAAGAGAGCCATTGTAGTCAGTTGGACTGAAGGCAAATGTGGCTCAGCCACAATAGTAGGGTGCATGAAACACACATAGGAGACACCCCTCAAGTGCAGTTCTGGTGAACACGGGACATTGTGTTGCAGGGCACTATAGGACCTCTTTTTCATAAGACCACAACTTTCAAGAGCAGAGATGTGGCTCTCTTTCCTAACACAGAGACACAGACACATAGAGTTTAACAAAATGAGGAGACAAAGGAATATGTCCCAAATGAAAGAATAGGAAAAATCACAGCAAGAGAGGTAAATGAAATGGAGACAAATAATATACCTGATAGAGAATTCAAAGTAATGGTCATAAAGAAACTCACTGGACTTGAGAGAGTGGAGGATCTCAGGCCTTCAACAAAGAGACAGAACATAAAAAAGAACCAATCATAGATGAAGAACTGAATAACTGAAATTAAAAATACAGTAGAGGGAATTAATAGTAGAATAGAGGAAACAGAAGATCAGATCAGCAACATGGAGGGCAGAATAATGGAAACCAATCAAGCTGAACTGGAGAGGAAAAAGAAAAATAAAAAATTAAAATAGACATAGGGAACTCAGAGACAACATCAAACATAATAACGTTTGCATTATAGGAATCCCAGGAGAAGAGAGAGAGAAAAGGGGGCAGAAAATTTATTTGAAGAAATAACAGCTGAAAACGTCTCAAATCCAGGAAACAGAAATCCAGATCCAGGAGGCACATAAGCCCCCAATAAAATCAACCCAAGGATGTCCACACCAAGAAACATAGTAATTAAAAGGGCAAACAGTAGGGATAAAGAGGGAATTTTAAGGCAGCAAGAAGAAAGTAAATAGTTACATATAAGGGAAACCTCATAAGGCTATAATCTGATTTCTCAGCAGAAAATAAGGGGAAGTGGCATGATAATACTCAAAGGGCTGACTGGAAAAACCTACAGCCAAGAATACTCTATTCAGCAAGGCTATCATTCAAAATAGAAGGAGAGATAATGAGTTTCCTAGAGAAGCAAAAGTTAAGGAAGTTCATGACCACTAAACCAGCCCTTCAAGAAATGTTAAAGGGGACTCTTGGAGTGAAAAGAAAAAACCATTAGCAGAAGTAAGAAAAGTAGGACGCACACAGAGTAAAATTTAGTATATCTATTAAAAATCAGACAAAAGATTCACAAAAGGATGTAAAGTATGATACCATATATCTAAAACATGGAGGAGGGGAGAAGAGTAAAGAATGGGTTCAAACTTACATGACCATTAACTTAATATAGACTGCTAGATGCATAAGATGCTATATATAAACCTAATGGTAACCACAAATCGAAAACCAGTAATACACATGCAAAAAATAAAGAGAAAGGAATCCAAGTATGTAACTAAAGAAAGCCAGCAAACCATGAGAGAAGACAGAACGATAAGAAAGTAAGAGAAAAGAACTACAAAAACAACTATAAAACAAGTAATAAAATGGCAATAATTACTTGGGAGTGTAAATGAACTAAACACCCCAGTAAAAAGACGTAGGGTGACAGAATGGATAAAAAGGCAAGATCCATCTATATGCTGCCTACAAGGGACTCATTTCAGACCTAAAGACACATGTAGATGAAAAGGGAAGGGATGGAAAAGCATTTATCAGTGAAATAGAAGTGAAAAGAAAGCCAGGGTAGCAATTTTTATATCAGACAAAACAGACTTTAAAACAAAGACTGTAACAAGAGACAAAGAATGACACTATATAATCAAAAGGAAAAAATCCAGCAAGATATAACAATTGTAAATATTTATGCCAACATGGAAACACCAAAATACATAAATCAGCTAATAACAAACATAAAGGAAGTGATTGATAGTAATACAATAAGAGCAGGTGACACCCCACTATATCAATAGATAGATCATCCAAATAGAAAATCAACAAACAGCAGCTCTGAATGACACATAGGACCAGATGGATCTAACAGATATATTCAGAACATTCTATCCTAAAAAAGCAGAATACACACTCTTTTCAAGTGCGCATGGAATATTCTCCAGCAAAGATCACATAGTAGGCCACAAAATAAGTCTCAACAAATTCAAAAAGGCTGAAGTCATACTCTGAATCTTCTCTGACCACAAAGCTATGAAATTAGAAATGAACCACAAGAAAAACATCTAGAAAGAACCAAATACATAGTGGTTAAATAACATGGCACTAAACAGGAAAGGGGCAACCAAGAAATCAAAGAGGAAGTAAAAAAATACAGAGAGACAAATGAAAATGAAAACACAATGGTCCAAAATCTTTGGGATGCAGCAAAATCTGTTCTTTTTATTTTTTTAACATATTTTTTAATGTTTATTTTTGAGAGAGAGGCAGAGCATGAGTGGGGGAGGGGCATAGAGAGAGGGAGACATAGAATCTGAATCAGAATCCAGGCTCTGAGCTGTCAGCACAGAGCCCAAGGTGGGGCTCGAACCCACGAGC
The DNA here is from genome assembly GCF_016509475.1 of Prionailurus bengalensis. Taxonomy (NCBI): domain Eukaryota; kingdom Metazoa; phylum Chordata; class Mammalia; order Carnivora; family Felidae; genus Prionailurus; species Prionailurus bengalensis. The sequence continues at coordinate 145,502,993 of NC_057343.1, read as the reverse complement.
CGTGAGATCATGACCTAAGCCAAAGTCAGATGCTTAACTGAGTCACCCAGGTGCCCTAAACATAGTTTTTAAAGTTTATTTATTTATTCTGAGAGGGAGGGGAGAGAAGAAGAGAAAGAATGCAAGCAGGCTCCACACTGTCAGTGCAGAGTCTGATGTGGACTTGATCTCATGAACCATGAGATCATGACCTGAGGTGAAATCAGAGTCAGATGCTTAAGTGAGTGAGCCATCCAGGCAGTCTGCAAAAGTTGTTCTTTTCTATTTTTTAAATTTATTTATTTATTTTGAGAGAAAGAGAGTGAGGGGGAGCGCACATGAGCAGAAGAGGGGCAGAGAGAGAATCCCAAGCAGGCTTCACGTTCAGCACAGAGCCTGACAAGGGGCTTGATCCCACAACTGTGAGATCATGACCTAAGCCGATATCAAGAGTCAGACACTCAACTGACTGAGCCACCCAGGCTCATACAACAAAACACAAAATCATCAGGCTCATACATCTTAGAACACAAAAGCTGTTCTAAGAGGGAAGTTTATAGCAATACAGGCCTAACTCAAGAAGCAAGAAAAATCTCAAGTAAACAAATCTAACCTTACACTTAAAGGAGATAGAAAAAGAAAAAAAAAACCACCAAAACTAGCAAGAGGAAGGAAAAAATAAAAATTGGAGCATAAATAAATGAAATAGAATAAAAAAAAAACAATACAATGAAACCAGGAGCTGGTTCTTTGAAAAGATCAACAAAGTAAACAAAACTGATAGACAGGCTCATCAAAGAAAAGAAAAGAGAGAGACATCTCAAACAAATCAGAAATTAAAGAGGAGAGATAACAACCAATACCACAGAAATACAAACGATTATAAGAAATTATGAAAAATTATATGGCAACAAATTGGACAACCTAGACATTCCTAGAAGCATATAACTTTCCAAAACTGGAAGAAATAGAAAACTTGAATGGACTGATTACCAGCAATGAAATTACATCAGTAATCAAAAAACTTGCAACAAACAAAAGTCCAGGACCAGATGGCTTCGTAGGAATTCTACCAAACATTTAAAGAAGAGTTAAAACCTATTCTTCTCAAACTATTCCAAAAAAATAGAAGAGGAAGAAAAGCTTCAAATCTTACTCTATGAGGCCAGCATTACCTTGATACCAAAACCAGATAAAGGCACTGAGAACCACAGGACAATATCTCTGATTAACATAGATGCAAAAATCTTCAACAAAATATTAGCTAACGAATTCCAACAATACATTAAAAAAAAAAAACTATTCACCACAATCAAGTGGGATTTATTCCTGGGATGCAAGGGTGATTCAACATTTGCAAATCAGTGTGACACATGACATCAACAAGAGAAGGATAAAAGTCAAGTGATCATTTCAATAGATGCAGAAGAAGCATTTGACAAAGTACAACATCCATTCATGAAAAAAACCCTCAACAAAGTAGGTTTAGAAAGAACATACCTCAACATAATAAAGTCCATATAGGAAAAGCCCACAACTAACATCATATCAATGGTGAAAAACTGAGAGCTTTTCCTCTAAGATCAGGAACAAGACAAGGATATCCACTCTCACCACTTGTACTCATCATAGTACTGGAAGTCCTAGCCACAGCACTCAGATAATAAAAAGAAATAAAAGACATCCAAATTGGTAAAGAAGAAGTAAAACTTTTACTATTTGAATTACAGAATACTGTATATAGAAAACCTTAAAGACTCCAGCACAAAACTACTAGAACTGCCAAATGAATTCAGTAAGTTCACAGTATACAAAATCAGTATACAGACATTTATTGCATTTTTATACACTAATAATGAAGTAGCAAGAAGAGAAATTAAGAAAACAATCCCATTTATAATTGCACCAAAAATAATAAAATACCTAGGAATAAACTCAACTAAGAGGTGAAAAGATCTGCACTTTGAAAACTAAAACATCAATGAAAGAAAGTGACAATGAACAAATGGAAAGTTACTCTATGCTCATGGATTGAAAGAACAAATGTTAAAATGTCCATACCACAGGCACCTGAGTGGCTCAGTCAGTTAAGTGTCCGACTCTTGATTCAGCTCAGGTCATGATCTCACGCTTCATGAGATCGAGCTCCCTGTCAGGCTCTGTCTGGATGGCACAGAGTCTGCTAGGGACTCTCTGTCTCCCTCTCTCTCTGATCCTCTCTCTGTCTCTCTCTCTCTCAAATAAACTTAAGTAAACTTAAAAAAAAAAATGTCCATACCACCCAAAGCATTTACAGATTTAATGTAGTCCCCATCAAAATACCAACAGCATTTTTCACAAAACTGGAACAGATAATCCTAAAATTTGTATGAAACCACTAAAGACCCGAAATAGCCAAAGAATTTTGAAAAAGAACAAAACTGGTGGTATCACAATCTTAACTTTCAAGATATACCATAAAGCTGTAGTAATAAAAACAGTATGGCACCGGGACAAAAACATAGATCAATGGAACAGAAGTACAAGAAATAAACCCGCAATTATGTGGTCAATTAATCTTCAACAACAGAGGCAAGAATATGCAAGGAGAAAAAAAGTCTCTTCAACAAATGGTGTTGGGAAAACTGGACAGCCATATGCTGTAACTATTCTTACATCATGCAAAAAATGAACTCAAAATGGATGAAAGACCTAAATGTGAGACCTGAAACCATAAAAATCTTAGAACATAGGCAGTAACTTTTCTATAATTAATTTGCTATAGCAACATTTTTCTAGATATATCTCCTGAGGCAAGGGAAACAAAAGCACAAATAGATGATTTGGACTACATCAAAATAAAAATCTTCTGCACAGCAAAGGAATCAATCAACAAAACTAAAAGACAAGAAGCCCAGTGTCCACCAATGGATGAATGGATAAAGAACATGCATGGCACAAAAACAGACACATAGACCAATGGAATAGAATAGAAACCCCAGAACTAGACCCACAAACGTATGGCCAACTCATCTTTGACAAAGCAGGAAAGAACATCCAATGGAAAAAAGACAGCCTCTTTAACAAATGGTGCTGGGAGAACTGGACAGCAACATGCAGAAGGTTGAAACTAGACCACTTTCTCACACCATTCACAAAAATAAACTCAAAATGGATAAAGGACCTAAATGTGAGACAGGAAACCATCAAAACCTTAGAGGAGAAAGCAGGAAAAGACCTCTCTGACCTCAGCCGTAGCAATCTCTTACTCGACACATCCCCAAAGGCAAGGGAATTAAAAGCAAAAGTGAATTACTGGGACCTTATGAAGATAAAAAGCTTCTGCACAGCAAAGGAAACAACCAACAAAACTCAAAGGCAACCAACGGAATGGGAAAAGATATTCGCAAATGACATATCGGACAAAGGGCTAGTATCCAAAATCTATAAAGAGCTCACCAAACTCCACACCCGAAAAACAAATAACCCAGTGAAGAAATGGGCAGAAAACATGAATAGACACTTCTCTAAAGAAGACATCCGGATGGCCAACAGGCACATGAAAAGATGTTCAGCGTCGCTCCTTATCAGGGAAATACAAATCAAAACCACACTCAGGTATCACCTCACGCCAGTCAGAGTGGCCAAAATCAACAAATCAGGAGACTATAGATGCTGGAGAGGATGTGGAGAAACAGGAACCCTCTTGCACTGTTGGTGGGAATGCAAATTGGTGCAGCCGCTCTGGAAAGCAGTGTGGAGGTTCCTCAGAAAATTAAAAATAGACCTACCCTATGACCCAGCAATAGCACTGCTAGGAATTTATCCAAGGGATACAGGAGCACTGATGCATAGGGGCACTTGTACCCCAATGTTCATAGCAGCACTCTCAACAATAGCTAAATTATGGAAAGAGCCTAAATGTCCATCAACTGATGAATGGATAAAGAAATTGTGGTTTATATACACAATGGAATATTACGTGGCAATGAGAAAAAATGAAATATGGCCTTTTGTAGCAACGTGGATGGAACTGGAGAGTGTGATGCTAAGTGAAATAAGCCATACAGAGAAAGACAGATACCATATGGTTTCACTCTTATGTGGATCCTGAGAAACTTAACAGGAACCCATGGGGGAGGGGAAGGAAAAAAAAAAAAAAGAGGTTAGAATGGGAGAGAGCCAAAGCATAAGAGACTTAAAAACTGAGAACAAACTGAGGGTTGATGGGGGGTGGGAGGGAGGGGAGGGTGGGCGATGGGTATTGAGGAGGGCACGTTTTGGGATGAGCACTGGGTGTTGTATGGAAACCAATTTGTCAATAAATTTCATAAAAAATAAATAAATAAAAATAAATAAATAAATAAATAATAACAAAAAAAAATAAATTCAGAAAAATACAAAGAAAATAAAAAAAAAGAACATGCAGTATATATATACAACAGAATATTATTCTGCCATCAAAAGGATGAAATCTTGCCATTTGCAGCAACATGAATGGATCTCAAGAGTACAATGCTAAGTGAAATAAGTTGGAGAAAGACAGATACCATAAGATCTCACTGATATGTGGAATTTAAGAAACAAAATAAATGAAAAAAGAAAAAAAGAGATAAACCAAAAAACAGACTCTTAAAGAACAAACTGATGGCTACCAGAGAGAAGGTGAGGAGGAAATGGGTAAAATAGGCGAAGGGGATTAAGAGTACACTTATCATAGGGGTGCCTGGGTGGCTCAGTCTGTTGAGCATCCGACTTCAGCTCAGGTCATGATCTCACAGTTCGTAGGTTCAAGCCCCATGTCAGGCTCTGTACTGGCAGCTCAGGCCTGGAGCCTGCTTCAGATTCTGTGTCTCCCTCTCTCTCTGCCCCTCCCTCACTTGTGCTCTGTCTGTCTCTCAAAGATGAATAAATGTTAAAAAAAATTAAAACAAAAGTAAACTTATCATGATGAGCACTGAGGAAGGTATAGAATTGTTGAATCACTATATTGTGTACCTCACACTAATATAATACTGTGTGTGCCGGAATTAAAATAAAAAAAGAAAATACAGTGAATGCACTAGAAATGGTTAACATGCAAAATACCAAAAGAGAGAGAGAGGGAGAGAGAGAGAGAGAAAGAAACAAACTTTAAATTTGCTTATCATTTTCTTTTCTGCGGAACTTTGTAACTAACTATCTAAAAAAGGAGGGGAAGATGATATTTCTGTACATTAGTTTCAACTCCCCAATAGGCATTTGTTACCTATTTTGGATTAAGATATGACACAGGACACTAATGTGGAACAATATTTATACCCTCTACATCAAGTCAATTTCCCCACAAACTAAAATAATAATTGTAAAAACCCTTCTATATTTCTTTCTACAGAATTCTATACACACTCAAGAAGTGCTTTTCCATGGGAGTGAAGAATGAATGCTGGCTTATCTGGGGAAGGTGTGTATAAAGTGTGTACAAAGTCGTGAATGAGCATGTACCCATGTATGTATGTAGGGGACAGGGAGGGGTATCCACAAAGTTAGTTGAGATATTCTGAAGGATCCAAAGCAGAAATTTTTAGAGATAGTTGGGGAGGAGGTGTGTAAACAAGCCATCTTCTCCCTCTTGATTGTTGGTGACTATTAACATATAAGAATTTATATGCATAAATGTATAAAATTTTAATGCATAAAAATGGTGGATTTTACTATTCGAAATTAAACACACCTTGTGAGGGAGGGTAGAAGCCACAAAACACAAAAGGTAGTCCATTTTAGTCAGACCCAAAATATTTATTGAGCATCTTGTGGCAGTCTCTTTTTAGGAGCTGGGATATAGCAGTGGACACAGAGAATCAAATGGCTGCTCACAGAATCTATGATCTATTGGAGGGCTCATAGTACATCTATGACCAAATAAATAAGGTAAATCAGGTATTGAAAAGAAGAGCTATGTGGAGCATAATGAGGCTTATGAGAGAGACAGCATATCTGCTAGGAGGGCTGGGAAGCCCTTTCTATGGAGGGGACTCATGAGTTAGGATTTGAACAGCGAAAAGGAACAGCGAAAAGGTTGCATGAAGTCCTGGGCGAACGGTGTTTCAAGTAGAACAGCAAATGGAAAGACCTAGAAGCTCAGCATGCCTAGAGGGACAGAAAGCATTCCATGTGGTTGCAGCCTGGTGAACATGAGGGCCAGGGGGAGGGTGATGAAGGTGGAGAGCAGACAAGATTACCAGGCACGTCTTAAGCCAAGTTAAAGAGCTGGATTTTGTTCTCTGGTACTGGGAAGCCACCAGGGGGTGTCTGACAGGAATAATAATCTGATTCACATGTTGGACAAGTTACTCTGGCTGCCTTGTGAAGTGTGGATTGAAATTAATACAAAGTCTCAGGGAAAATGAGGAATCAAGAATAGTACCGCTGTTTGGGGCCTCCGCAGCTGGGTAGATAATGACGCCATTTCCTGAAATGGGAAAGGGATAGATAGGTTTGAGGAAGAAAATCAAGACTTTGGTTTTAAATTGAAAGATGTCTCTTATAGATATCTAAGTGGCAGAATCAATGGGGCTATTATACATTAACAGCCTGAAACTCAAGTAGAAATGTTCAGACTGGAAATGTAAATCAGACAGTATTGAACATTTAAATTGGACTTAAAATCCTGCCACTGGATGAGCTTACTTACGTGGACAGTTTTTAGTCAGGGGAAAAGGTCAGAAAGAGCCCTGTGGCCCCACAACCAGTAGAGATTTGGCAGAAGAGGAGCCAGAGAAGGAGACCAAAAGGGGGAGAAGAGTAAAGTCAAAGGAAAATCAGGTACATGTGGACTCTGGGAGGCAAAGAAGAGAAGCGTTTCAACAAGGAGGAAGTGATCATCTCCGTCAAATGCTGGCAAGAGGTTGACTACGATGAGGGCTTTGGCTTTGGCAAGATGTAGGTCATTGGTGATCTAGATACAAGTCATTTCAGGATTGGCAAAGTAAAAATCCGAAAAGAGGAAAAAAAGGAGGTGATGAACTGGAGACGTTAAGTGTGGATAACTCTTCTAAGACATTTTGCTTTGCCAACAGGCAGCAAAATGGAGCAGTAGATAAAATGGGTGAATTGAAGACTGGTTGGCATGCTGATGGCTATGACGAATAGAGGGAGAATCTGGTGCTCAGGGAGAATAGGGTAACTGCATGACAAGAGTTCTTGAGGAGGAGACAAGGGGTGAGGTGGGGGTAAAGTGGAGGGGATGACCTAAAGGCAGTGCAGGGATGATTCTTCCAGTGCCACAGGGAGAGAGTAGATCAAGAGCCCACGTGTGGTGGGCTTATGAAATTAGTGGAGGAAAGAGGTTATCTTTGAGGTATTTCTTTTTCACTGTGAAATAAGAGATAGGACCATCAACCAAGAATGGAGAGGAGTGTGGAGATCTAAAGAGAGAAGGCATGAAATGGTCATCCCAGAGTGTAGGAAAATAGCGACACGAGGATTTGCTGGCAGTGTGGAAAGCTCATTTGAGATCTGAAGTTGGAAAGTGAGTCAAGGCAGCACAACTCTGGGAGTCTGCAGAAAATGGCTGAATACCAAATTCGTCTGATTCCATCACGTTCAGTTACAGTCTTAGCTGCTCCATACTCCCTGTCTGGGATCATTCCATCAGAACTTGCCAGGCAAGGCTTCTGTTTTTCCTCATGTGCCCTGGAGGCAGCTGCAGAGAGGTGGAGGGTCAGAATGCAGACATTCGTGTCCGCAGCTGCTCTTGTGGTCTTTTGTTTTAGATTCTGTGCCTGCTTTGAATCTTACAGAAAGTGCAGTGAGGAGAATATGACTGCCATCCAACTGTGTACTGAAGTGTGCAGTTTAAAGACCCTCCAAGGATTTCAGACAGATTCTGAGCAGCCTACAGTATAATTCTACTCTAGTGATTAGTTTAACAATGCTGACTGATCAATGATCGCCACAGGTCCCTTATGCAACAGCTTTGGATCCATCACCTTCCCCACCGAGGGCAAAAGCCTCAATGCTGCTAGCAGCACAAATGGCAGTACTCTAAGTGCATACTGCCAGGGTCACCCCTGTCCTTCACTCTCCACAGACATCGCCACATCACCTGGGACTTGAAGACTGCAGCCACCTCATGAAGGAGATCAGGAGACAACTCTCCTTTCTTTTAAAATCTCTCCGCAATTCCATCCTTATTCTCCTCCTTCACCCATGGAGAGGGCAGCATGATGTGATGGCAGAAACAACTGTTTAATGGGCTTATCTCACTGAGAAGCCTTGGAAGATTTGTCTCTCAGGTTCTCATTTTCCTCTTTGGTAACACAAGGTGCTTGCTTATTTAGATGCCTCCAGGGTCCCTTCCTCTTGTGTCTCCTTGGACAAAGCTCAGGTGTCCCACCATGCACTGGACAGCCTTGCTTCCCAGGCATCATGAATTACCTGCCCCCCCCCACCATTCCCCCATCTTTCCTCCTAGCACCTCAATCTCCAAGGATGCATCCCCTCTGCTTACGGAGGCCTTTCCTCAACGCTGCCACTCCCTCATATGTGACAAAGGAGGCTGTGTCTTTCTTGCTTATCTTAGGTATCTCTAGAGTATTTTTAAGCAGGCAAGGGCTTTCAGCAGAAGGAATAAAGTGTAGCCCTTGCCCCAGTAATCCTCTGGTGTTCTAGTCCTCAGTGCTTCTTGGGAAAGCTGGGTAACACCAATTCCATACATCTGATTGCACCTGTGCGTTTCCATAAAGCCTCCTTTGTGGAAAGAGACCACAATCCCATCTCTTTCTTTGGAGGTACAATGGCCGGGGTGCACCGTGTAGCCCCATGTGGCACAGACAGAACCAGATCAGACTGTAGGAAAGGATGAAAGGGGCTCCTAAGAGTCAAGTCACTAGAAGCAAAGAGGAGTCTGAGCTGGAACTGGTGCCCCAGAATCAGTGCCAGGGCTTAGGGAAGACGGAAGCCATGTGATCCAGGCTAGTTAACAGACACAAGCCCCAGGGGTGGCAGTGAAGAGAGCGGGCTTCATAGGAGCATCTCTGTAGATTGGCCGAAGCTTCCGCATCAGCAGCAGAGACACCTGGGACCAACAGATGAGGCTCTGACGTGGTTAGGATGGGACAGCTGGCCTAGAGGAGCACCAGCAGGCAAGCAGAGACAAGAAAAAGCAGCACCAAGAATTCTTGGACATATTTCCAAGGAACTCTTTGAAAGATGCACTTTCCAGTGATGATCCATATTAGATGCAAAATGGGGGAAGCGATTCTTACTTTTTTGTAATTCAAGTATCAGAAGAAATTGGGCCTCACTCTGGGGTCCCACACTGGAGGCCTGGGACACTGGGCTGGGTTCACATCTCTTGTCATGCAATGGGTCTTATGCACAGTGGGTACTCAATCTGTTCAATTACCCTTATTTTATAAAATCCAAGATTTTTTATTCACTTTATCATTTGTGGATAAATATACCAACACAGGCTGGTTCCGTTTATTGGAAGACCTTGGTATTTCCTGAGTCAGGAGGTTCCTGAACCTCCCTGTCTTGGAATTTACCACACTTCTCCTCCCATCCCACCCTCCCCAGGGTCTGTAACCACAAGACTTGAGGTATCGTTAAAGTACTTTCAGTTTAGCAGCTGAAGACTGAGAAGACAGGCTTGTACACAGCTGTGGAAACTTCAGCCCCAAGAAAACACCCTGCATACAAGGGCAGGGTCATCCTGGGCCCCATCCTCAGCCCACCCTCCACCCTAGCTGGGGATCGGCCCCGCCTGACTTCCATGTCTCTGCAGAGTGTTTCAAGCAAAGTCTGTTTATATCATTTCAATGGAATATGGCTGCTCACTGCTCAATGCTGAAAACTTTCAGATAGATTACTAACAATTCTTCAAACGTGTTTGAGACCTTCAAAGTTCCTCTTTGCCCCGCCCAGACACCTCATCTCAATCACAAAGAACTTTAACTCTCATACAGGAATTTCATCATTCTGCTCTCCAGAATCCATGCTTTGCTCATCAGGACAACCCTTACTAATGGGTATGCAACTGCAAAAAGGTACCAGAAGCTTCCCCAAGAATTCCATTCCCTAAGTCTGTGTTACTGTCACTATTCATCAGGCTAGAGAAAGTCCTTTCTTAAAACCACAAAATCTGAAAGTATTTTCTATTTAACTCGCAAGAAATGATTCAACAGTCTAGAAATGATTCAATAGTCTACCAAATACATGTACAAAAATGTTTTCTGCCAGATCAGATAAAAGTATTTTGTTGATGTAAATGTGAATTAACGAATTCCTAAGCTTCATATGGATTCCTAGGCTTCATCAAGGTCGACCTATTGTTTTCATCAAACTTGCCCCAATTTAAAGGCCAGGGACCTTAATTCACACAGTGAATACTGAATACGTGTGGTAGAAATTCATTTCGGTTAGAAAAACAATTTTCTAAAAGTAAACTAACATCTTGGAATCGGGGTTCTACTGGAAGACCTGACGCGCAGCTCAAACTCATGGACCACGAGATCATGACCTGAGCCGATGGTGGATGCTTAACTGACTGAGCTACCCAGGTGCCCCGGGTTATCTCCATTTTTTAGAAAATAATAATGATATAATAATAATAGCAATCGCTTACACAGTATTTATTATATGCCAAGCACCCTAAACACCTTACACATATTAACTTATTTACCCCTCCACAATAACCTCCTGAGGTAGCAGAGTTTTTGCATTGCACAATGTCATCAAGTACCATTCATATCAACTAAAAAGTGACTATAGCAGTTATAGGTTCTAATTTCCCCATCTTACAAAAGTTCTTGAATGAGAAAAACCTCCTGGTGCAGCCAGCCAGCCTAGCTCTCTGATTACACAGCATCACATGCTGGGACACACAACACATCTCTACTCTCCCCAGGTCAGAAAAAAAAAGAGTCACTTATTCTAAGCACAGGACTTGTTGTATACTCATATGCACATAAACAGGGAACCCACAAGAGCCCTCTAATTGCATGTTTTTTTTTTCTTGTAGCTAGACATATTGCACAGAAATTGCTTTGCTTGAAGATATTTTAAATTAGGGAGTTTGGGAGTCAATAGAGGTGCATTTAAATTTCTGAAAGCACTTTATGTGCCTATTTGACTATCTTATTTTTGCATATTCTTCCAATATATTCATATGTTTATTTGAATTAAGATGGTTAAAAATGCACATGTTCTTTTAAGCATAACTGATTACATGTAAAGGTATAAGATGGAGGGGTGTTCCTTCCTGTACTCTGAGGCTTGAAGGCTCAAAACTAAAAAATTCCAGGATTTCTAGCAACTCAGGTCCTCGATGCAAATTAAAGCATCTGCTCAGGGCCTGGAAGGAAGATGGCAGTGAGATGGAGGGTGCTTTCTGCTGCTGCTGCAGCTATTTCTGCTGGCAGCATGGCCATGGAGGCCAGGACTCTCCCGCAGCGGCACTGCACTGCCTCAGCCCACAGACGCAGCAGCAGTTTCCTAGTCACCGATGCAGCCAAATCCATGTCTTCTCAGTTCAGTGCTTTCTGCAGCAATCTCCTGCTTGTCCACCGTCCCGGGACAGCAGAGGCAGCAGTCCCCTCGGTGGTCAGTTCTACATGGCATTCCAGAAGTGATTCCTGGAAGGTCAGCCTGGAGCCTACTCCTCCAGCCCTGCCTGTGTACCCAGTTCCCTGTAATAAATCTCTTCCCAAAGAAAACAGCTACCTTGGGGCACCTGGGTGGCTCAGTTGGTTAAGTGTTCGACTCTTGATTTTTACTCAGATCATGATCTAGTGGTTTGTGGAATTGAGCCCTATATGGGGCTCTGCACTAGCAGCATGGAGCCTGCTTGGGATTCTCTCTCTCCCTCTTTCTCTGCCTCTCCCCAACTCACATGCTCTCCCTCCCTCTCTCTCAGAATGAATAAATTAAAAAGAAAGAAAGAAAGAAAGAAAGAAAGAAAGAAAGAAAGAAAGAAAAGAAACAGCTAACTTGGTTCCCACAACCAAACTTTAAGAGATAACAGATAGCAACTGCCCAGTGATAAATGTCCAGGAATCTGCCTATGATGCTCAATATTTGCAACCAGAAACCAGGAGATATCTTTCCTGGCAGATGTCAGAGAGGGGGACAGTGTCTGAGCAAGTCTTGACATTCCATTAAAACAGCACATTTCACACTCAAAGGTACTATCCCTAGACGCTCTTCAGTTTTGCTGAGCTGAAGCCCATTTTCTAACAGACCTGTATACTTTCTACATAAATACCCATGTTTCTCACAGTTGATTTCCCACCACTGCCTCTACTAAAAAATTTTAAAGCAGAAGAAAAAAGAAAGACAAAGGAAAAAGAACAAAAATCTCAGCAGAGGTAGGGAGACTTCACAGAGGAGTTTCTTTCTTGACCCTGAAGACAGTCCTGGGTCCATTAGGCTCTCTTGATCTATCTTTAGAAGACAGTTAGCCTGTAAGAGTTCTAAAAAGCCTGTCTCAGTCTATGTCTGCCTGCCAGAATCTGGCCTCTCATTCAAATGAGAACCAAACCACTATACAGGATTATTCTATAGATTCAGACAAAACGGATGACTGACAAAATGAAAGAATTCAAGTAGAAGATGATAGTCCATATCAGACTAACATACAGTCAAGAAATTCACTGGTGCCAATAAGGTTCACAGCAATATGTTCATTACAAGCATTTAAATAAGGCATCAAGTCATCTGCACATTTCAATTCATAAATAGGACTCCCTGTATACAAGATGGAGAGAAGCCACAGTAAGCATAAAACATTATTTGTGTTTGGTCTAAGAGATCCTCTCCAGCTACCGAATTTCACTAAGCTTAGAAGAGCTCTGGGGCACCTGGGTAGCTCAGTTGGTTGAGCGTCCAACTCTTGATTTCGGCTCAAGTCGTGATCTCGTGGGATCCAGCTCCTGCCCTGCTCACCTTTTTTTTCTCTCTCTCCCTCTCTCAAAACAAATAAATAAACTTAAAAAAAAAAGCTCTGTGACTAATACCTAGAGCGTCCTCTTAAGAAAATACATTTTCACCTCTGGCTCCTGAAGATTCTAAGAACTGGCTCATATACTCAGGTCTAAGGGCAAGGACTTAACAGAATCTCAATCATACAGTGAGGTCATTTATTAGAGCTTATTCCACACCATCAGCCCAGAGAAAAGGCTGTTTTCTTTCAAGATCACATCTCAGAAATACTCTCTGATGAAGGAATAAAACCCAATCAGCAGACTATTGCTCCAGCCATCACGTGGCTCTGTTTTTTTCAGTATGACCAATTCTGTCACCAGCAAGATAATTTTCAGCTCTATGAGAACTCGCCTATGTACCAGAAATGTTAATGGTTCCACAATTTATGAACTTACTCTTTTGGTAAGATGCAGGGGGAAATTATGCAATTACCAATGGTGAATTGAATGGTGAATTGAATCCTTGACCCATCTGAAACTCCGATCACATGATGGGAATGCAATGATCACAGTAGACAACTGGCACATGTAAATGCTCTCTTTTTAGCATAAAATAATTACCAAAACACATGGAAAATTCCTTAAGCATCAGATGAATTAACCTACTCTGTTCTAAGTTAGCTATTATAAGAATTTTAAAAGAAGGCAGGAATAAAATATATACAATTAAAAGCTCCTTTCTTATCCATCTCCAAAACCACAGCCCCTGACTTTTGGTTCAGGGAACTGCAGCATTGATGAAGTCATAAATCTTCTTTCAGAGTTCTAACTAGGGTTTTCCTTATAATAAGATCCCTGGGAGAGAGTTCAAAAGAACCCACTTAACTCGTATCAACTTTTGCTCTAGAGGGAAGAGTTCAAAGTTCCAAGGCACTTGTAGAACTCCCCAAGCACTGCTCTAAGCCTGACCACTAGAGTCACTAATAAGCTTTTCACTGAAGATAACAGTAATGGATATAATGGCTAGGTCACTAAAACACGGATAAATGAAAGGGCATATTATTTTAATGGGTTTTTCAGACATAATTTACATGCCATGAAGTTTATCAAGTTTAAGTGTATAATTAGCCAATATTTAGTAAACTTAAGAGGGTTGTGCAACCCTAATCACAATCCAACTATAGAACATTTCCATCACCCCTGGTGCCAATTTGCCATCTGTTAGAAGGTGGATGAGGACTGTAAAGTATCCTCCAAACTGAGAAGGCACTTTGAGACCAAAAAACAAAGCATGCAATTCCATATAGTTTACACACAGAGTTTTACCAGGGTAACTTCCTGACAGAGAGGACTGGGCAGATGAGATAATTCACGGCTGCACAGTTATTCTCCTCAAAGTCCAGACCTTAGTCTAGATTTTTCAGAGTGAGAGGATGCACAGAAGGGCACTGTAGAGAGAATCAAAGTGTTCACGTACACCTAATTGACAGCTAACCTTTAATTAGTCTTGTGGTGCCATTTGTACATTAGGAATGGGAGAAACTGTGTTATGTTATCTTTAAGAAATTTATGGAAGTTCAAAGCAAGCTTCTCCACATTCCAGCCTTGGTGGGCATTTCTAAGGTATGTATATTAATCTCCAAGGGACCCAGATTATGGAGCATACATGAACAAGATGGATGGCCAAAAGATGGAGTCAGTCTTGTCAGCACTCCTACACAGTCAATCCCTGTTCCCACCCCCACCCCCCCAGCCAGGACTGGGAATCTGCTTCCTTAACTTTACTTTTTATAGATTTATAGATTTATATACATCTATAAATTCTATATATTATATTTTCATATAAATGGAATCCTGCTATGTGTGGTCTTTTGCATCTGGCTTCTTTCAATCAGCACACAAGTTAGCACACTACCTGCTGCCTGTTTTGTAAATAAAGTTTTATTGGAACACAGTCACATCCATTATTCATCTGCATATCATCCCTTGCTGCTTTAGAACCATAAAGGTAGAGTTAGGAAGTGGCAACCGAGACCATGTGGTCCGCAAGCCTAAAATATTTACTATCTAACCCTTAAAAAACAAAACAAAACAAAACTGCTGACTCATGGGGCTTCTGGGTGGCTCAGTCCGTTGAGCCTCCAACTGGCTCAGATCATGATCTCGAGGTTGGTGAGGTGCAGAACCTGCTTCAGATCCTCTGTCTCCCTCTCTTCGCTCCTCCCTCACTTGTGTTCTCTCAAAAATAAACATTAAAAAAACCCAAAAACTGGTTACTCCTGACTCAGCATATTTTTGATATTTATTCATGTTTAGCATGTATCAGACATTCCTTTTTATTGCAGAGTAATATTCTATTCTATTAATCCACTGCATTTTGTTATTCATTCACTTGTTGATGGATACCTGAATTGTTTCTAATTTAGGACTACTGGGAATAATGCTGCTATAAACACTCATCTACAAGTCTTTATGTGACCATAAAGCTTCATTCCTCTTGCATAGATATCTAGTACCCAGGAATGGAATTGCTGGATCCTGTGGTAATCTTATTTTGAAGTTTTTTGTATTTTTTTTTTAATTTTTTTTCAACGTTTATTTATTTTTGGGACAGAGAGAGACAGAGCATGAACGGGCGAGGGGCAGAGAGAGAGGGGGGACACAGAATCGGAAACAGGCTCCAGGCTCTGAGCCATCAGCCCAGAGCCTGACGCGGGGCTCGAACTCCCGGACCGCGAGATCGCGACCTGGCTGAAGTCGGATGCTTAACCGACTGCGCCACCCAGGCGCCCCTTATTTTGAAGTTTTTAAGAAACTGGCAAGCTGTTTTCCAAAGTGATTCTACTATTTAAATTCCCACTAGCAATGTATAAGGATTCCTGTTTCTCCACATTCTCACTGCTCCTTGCTATTTTCTGTGAATTTTATTACAGCTATTGTAATGGATATGAAGTCACATCTCATTGTGGCTTTAGTCTGTATTTCCTCTAATGGGTAATGAACATCTTTATATGTGCTTTTTAGCAATTTGTTCATCTTCTTTGGGGAGACATCTATTCAATCTTCCACATGTTTTTACTCTACTTGTTTGTCTTATTATTGAGTTGTAAGAGTGCTTTATATATTCTGGATAGAAGTCCTTTATCAAATATATGATTTGCGAATATTATTTATAGGTGTTTTCACTTTCTATGGGTGTATTCACTTTCTATGGGTGTTTCCACTTTTTTCTATGGGTGTTTTCACCTTCTTGATGGTATCCTTTTAAGCACAAAAGTTTTCACTTTCAGTGAAGTCCAATTGATCCTTTCTCTTCACCTGTGGATCTTGCTTTTGATGTTGTATCTAAAACTTCTTAGTCCAATTAATGCACACAGACTTCTGCTGTTTTTTATTGAAGTTCATAATTTTAGCCCTTACGTTTGGGATTAATCTGTTTGTTTATAGCCACCTAATTATTTCCAGCACCATTTGTTGAAAAGACTATCCTTTTTCCATTGAATTGCTTTGGTACCTTTATAGAAAATCATTGGACCATTGAGGTCAGGATTTATTTCTAGATTCCTGCCCCTGTTCCATTGATATATGTAACTATCCTATGCCAGTGCCAAAGTATCTTAGTAATTGTAGTCTTCTATTCAGTTTTGAAATCAGGAAGTCTTCCAACTTAGTTCTCATTTTTCAAAATGTCTTGACTATTCTGAGTTCTTTGCATTTTCATAGGAATGCTGGCAAAAACAAAACAAAACAAAAACAAAAACCTTGCTGAGATTTCTAATATATACATTTAAAGTTACATACTTTTTTCAGGATCAGTTTGTCAATTTCTGCAAACAAGCCTATTGGTATTTTGAAAGGAATTGTGTTGAATCTATCAGTTTACTTCCTTTCTTCCAATCAAGATGACTTTATCTTTTTTTCTCTCTCTTATTGCACTGAAGATACACCACTGCAATGTTGCATAGAAGTGGTAAGAATGAACATCTGGATATTGTTCTTGAGATTACCAGAAATATTCATTCTTTCACCATTAAGTATGATGTTAGCTGTAGATTTTTCATAGATGCCTTTTATCAGGCTAAGGAATTACTCTTATTTCTAATTTCTTGGATGAGTATTGGATTCTATGAAATGAAACTGGATTCTATGAAATGAAATCTGTTTCTATGGGGATAATCATATCATTTTTATTCTTTATTATATTTATATAATGGATTATATTAATTGCTTTCTGATGTTAAACCAATCTTGCATTTCTGGGATAAAGCCCCCTTGGTCATGGTATTTAATCTTTTTCATAAATACTTGGATTTAGTTTGCTAATATCTTATTGAGAATTTCTGAATTTATATTCATGAGAGATAATAGTCTGTAGTTTTGTCTTCATATGTCTTTGTCTTGTCTTGGTCTCACATTAACACTGGCTTTATAAAATGAGTAGGAAAGGATTTCCTCCTCCATTTTCTAAAGATTTTATGAATAGTTGACGTTATTTATTCCTTAAATGTTTGGTAGAAATCACTTGTGAATGCATTTGGTCTGGGATTTTCTTTTCGGGAAGATTTTTAATTACTAATTCAATTCTGTTACTGATTTGTTCAGATTTTCTATTTCTTTTTTTACAAGTTTTTAAAATATTTATTTTAGAGAGAGAGAGAGAGAGAAAGAGGGAGGGAGGGGAGAGGGAGAGGGAGAGGGAGAGGGAGAGGGAGAGGGAGAGGGAGAGGGGCAGAGAGATACAGAAAGAAACCAAATCCAAAACAGGCTGCAACTTACATGGGGCCTGAACTCACCAACCCTGAGACTCATGAACCATGAGATAATGATCTGAGCTGAAGTCTGATGCTCAACTGACTGAGTCACCCAGGTGACCCCCCCCCTTTGCCTTTAGTAACATTGTTTTGGTCTTACATTCTATTTTGCCTGGTACTGGTAGAGCGAGCCACTCCAGCCTCTTATAATTACTCTCTGAATGAAATATCTTTTCCATTCTTTTACTTTCAACATATTTGTGTCTTTTAATCTAAAATATGTCTCATATATAGCATATAGCTAGATCTTGAATTTACATCTGCCATTTTGCTGTTTGTTTTTTATTTATTCTGTATTAGCGTTTTGTTGCTGCTGTAACAAGTTACCAATTTAGAGGCTTAAAACCACATAAATTAATTATCCTAGTTCTGACATGGGTCTCACTGGTCAAAAAGCAAAGTGTTATTGGAGAACCTAGGTGGCTCTTGATTTCAGCTCAGGTCATGATCTCATGGTTCGTGGACCCAAGCCCCACATCAGGCTCTGCACTAACAATGTGGAGCCTGCTTTGGTTTCCCTCTCCGCCCCCCCATCCCCTGACCACACACACACACACACACACACACACACTCTCTCTCTCTCTCTCTCTCTCTCAAAATAAATAAACATTTTTTAAAAAAAGCACGGTATTGGCAAAATTGCATTCCTTTCTGGAAATTCTAAAGAAGAATGAATTTTCTGGACTTTTCTTGCTTTTAGAGTCTGCCTGTGCTCCTTGACTCGCGGCCCTCTCACATCTTCAAAGCCAGCTATGGCTGCCTGAGGTTTTCTTTGCTCTGATCACTCTGACACTGACTCTTTAGCCTCCCTCTTCCACTTTTACAGATGCTTCTCATTATATTGGGCCTACCCGAATAATTCAGGATAATCTTTCTGATTAGCAACCTTAGTTCCAACTTCAATCTTAATTTCCTTTTCCATGTAAAATAACATACTCACAGATTACATTAACTAAGGTGTGGACATGCTTGGAAGCCATTATTCTTCCTACCACAATGTCTAATGGCTTATTTTTGTTCCTTATTCATCCTTTTGTGTTAAATAAATCTTTTATAATATACCATTTACATTCCGATTCCATTTTTTTTTTCTTTTTTGACTTTCATGCCCTCAGCCAGGATCTCAACTTCAGGCTACCTACAATGTTGGTGTTCCCTGTTTGTTTGCCACTGAGATAGCTAATATTTCTGACGACACCCAACATCAAGGATTTTTTTCCACAGTCTCCTATGTTCCAAATCAGGTCATCACCTTCCAACAATAAAGCTGCTGGTTTTCATAGCTTGCCCCATACCAAAGGAAATGGGAAGGATGGAATGAGAGCATCCCCAGGCTGAATTGCCATAAACTTCCACTGTTCTTACCTGTGGTTCGGTAGTTTTCCTTTAATAAAAGCATCCCAGTTTTTTGTACGGCTGTGGTTGATTTTAGGAGTCCATAAAATAATGGTTTTGATAATTATGTCCAATTTTATCCTTGCTTTTTGGGCAGAGAATCTACCAACCTCTTCATACCACCATTCTCATGTTTTTTTAAGCATGTAAATTTTTAGCAAATCTTACACCACAGAACCTTTATCTGAAGTAGATAAAGTCACCCAGTTTCTGAATTTGATAGCTTTGTAGTGGAAAGAGAGTCATACACCCCCTAAAAATCTAACTACATTGAATTGAAAAAAAAAGATAACCTAACTTTGGATGCCCTTTTTTCCATTTATTTATTTTTTTTATTAAAAAAAATTTTTTTTTCAACGTTTATTTATTTTTGGGACAGAGAGAGACAGAGCATGAATGGGAGAGGGGCAGAGAGAGAGGGAGATACAGAATCGGAAACAGGCTCCAGGCTCTGAGCCATCAGCCCAGAGCCTGATGCGGGGCTCGAACTCCCGGACCACGAGATCATGACCTGGCTGAAGTTGGACGCTTAACCGACTGCGCCACCCAGGCGCCCCCCTTTTTTCCATTTAGATATGTTACATCATTTCATAAGTTGACAAGAAGAGTATTGAGGTGACTGGCAACAGCCTCATATTATTAGCAATAATTGTCCAAAGGCTGAGTTTAGTACCTATAATTTTTATCTGAATTTGAACAAAAATACCTTTGTTCCACAGAGTTAGCACTGCTTCTCAAGATCCTTCTGACTAATGAAAAAAACCTAGTGTGTCTCATACTATAAACATACCCAAATAAAGTATAATCATTATGCATAAAATTTAATCAGGACTTAAAAACATCACAGATTGAATTAAACCACATTGGAAACTATTCTGGAGCACATGCATAATCACAGCGCCAGTATAGCTGAGTCCAGCCCTGGATATGGTCCAAGATACTGCCTATAAAAATCATCCACAGGAATGTCAGTCCCAGCAGCTGGACTGGTGATATACTAGCATGGCTGGGGCAGTACAGGGGGAAGCCTCAAGGAACTCTTGTGTAAGAAAATCCCGCGTGACCATAGTAGGTACAATAAAGTGACTGGAAGCTATTCAGACATCTTAGAGATGTTCTCCTGTGTTCCAAACTTCTGCCTCTCCATTCTCAGCATTCTCTATATCCAACAGAGCCATCTTTTTGGGGCATAGGTCAACCAGACAGTATGAAAGTGTCAATGAACAGGAAGCATAAATTAGTCCCAGGTACCAAAACATGGGGCTTAATCCATTTTCCATCCTGCAACTCACACTACAAATTCATGTAACAGCACCTTTCCTTCTGATTATCACTATGCTAGGGGAAAACAAAGTTAATTCTCAAAATCTCCAATAAATTAGACATAATTATTCCTTTTTTGGTTATGAGGAAACTGATGTCCAAAATTTGAGCAAGTCAGTGACTTAACTCAGAATTCAAGGCTATACACACAGGCAGTGAGAGCACCTGTCTCTTGATCCACTGAAATTCATGACAGCAAAAGCCACATCAGATGACCCTGTCTTCGACAATGGCAACAATTTACACTGGCATGTGTGACAGTTTCAAAATAGAAGGCAGCAAACATAATTAGTATTATTAAGATACTAGTTCCCTATGGACCCCAAACTCAATCTCCCTTGCACCCTATCCAGAGTGGAATACAGGCAATGTTTTCTAACTCACAGTATAGCCAGGGATCTGCCTCAAGCCCTTTCCAAAATGAAATAAGGTGTAATTAAACAACCTCAGGGGATGCCTCTCCAAGGGTGAATGAAAGAGGCTGCACAAGCTCATCTAGGAAGTACATCTAGTCCCTTCTCTGGTTCTTCCCACTTAGATTTCTTGTTGACATCTAACACTTAGCTAATTGTGAATTGAGATCATTATCGTATTACTAACTCGTTTTTCAGGCATTAGACTCACAATTGAATCATCTGCATTGCTTCTTTCTTTTTTATCATCTCCTATATACCATCCATCAAGAATGCCTACACTAACATTATTCTTAGACTCCTTCCCCTTCCAGAACAGTCCCAGTGCAAGTCCTACCATTACTACCATAAAAACATACTGGCAAGACTCTCACCTCCTCTGTCCCCAATTACCTGTCATTATACACAAGAATCTATTGCAATGAATACCACTATATACCACGAATTCATTTAACATAGTTATTTCTAATTCTCTTGATTGTACCGAGAAATGACACTCCTTTCATGGGATGACCACAGGATGACAAACAATTGATATCTTTGCAGTTATTTTACTAATTCTTGCCCATATAACAATCAGTAGGGGGTGCAGTTTGCACATATGTGTGTGTGCATATGCCCACACACACAGGAGTGCAATAAGTGAGGCAGGAAGAGATTAGAGGGAATAAGTGGGTGACAGGGGAATGCATTCATTCCAGTTGAACACTGGTCCATTATGATGATAGGGGCTGGAGATCTAATGGTAAACACAACACTCCCTATTCTTAAGAACCTTATAAATCACGTGGACAAGGGGAGCCTGGGTGGCTCAGTTGGGCGTCAGACTTCAGCTCAGGTCATGATCTCATAGTTTGTGGGTTCAAGCCACGCATCAGGCTCTGTGCTGACAGCTCAGAGCCTGGAGCCTGCTTTGGATTCTGTGTCTCCCTCTCTCTGCCCCTCCCCCACTCTGTCTCTGTCTCTGTATCTCTCTCTCCCTCTCTCTCTCTCAAAAATAAACAAACATTAAAAAAAATTAAATCATACGGATGAAAACAGCTAGTAGCAACGGCCGGAAATATTCACTGAGCGCTTAGCTGGTTCCAAATTCTGGGCGGGGAGAACTGCCATGAATCATCTCATTTAATCCTCCTGACAACTCTGTGAGGAAGATACAATCATTATCCTCACTTTAAAATGAAAACAATGAGACTTAGAGAGGCTGCCCTAGATCATACAGCTAGACAATCAGCAGAACTTAGAAGTTTATGTGACACCAAAATCCATTCTCCTGAACACTTTTCACTACTGACTCCTTAGAGACACATTCTTCACTGTTCTAACTGGTATCCCTTCTCTTTAGGGCCCTCATGGCCCCTTTTCCTTGAAGAACTTCTTGTTCCACTGCCAGAGCACCAGATACCAGGAATCAGAGGCTACTTTTCCAGAGAGCACTGTCCTTGAGAAAAGGCACACAGCCTCTCTTTCCCATCCTCAACAAAGTAACAACGGAAGGTCAAATCCTCAGGATGAGCCATTAACTCCTGAGAGGGCAAGGGGCTTCTTCACTGTATCCTCCACCCACCCCATGGTGCCAAGAGGAAGAACAGACACTCCGAGTCCATCACAGATCTTGACCGAACTGTCTTCTGCAGTTGGCAGCCCGAGTGTTTTCAAAACCAAGCCTGGAAGTGCACTAAGGATGGCTGGGTGGTACTAAAGCTATGCTTTAAATGGGTGAGTCGTAGGGTATATGAAATATATCTCAATACAGCTGTTGAAAAATTTCAAAACAGCAGGGAAGCCAGCCCATCTTTGAAAATGAGAGGCTATCTCTAAGTCACCATCAAGGGGAGGTGAATGGCAGAATATATTTTAAGGAAGTGCATGGTAGGTGGATTTTAAAATGAGAGAGTAAATAAGTAAAATTTGGTTGGTGAAGTCAGGGGTTTATTCTACTGGCCTTGATGTTTACCTGAAGAAATGTTTCGGAAAACAAAGAAATAATGTTCAAACTGCCCAAAATGTCTTCCTGTGTGCCAATCAGTATCCAGGTACCCCTCCTCAGGAATGCTTTGGTGCTAAGTCCTTAGCCCTGCTGGGAAATTAAACACAAACAATGAAACACACACACAGGACACCAGGAATAAAAGATAGTCTCTGAAACCTCCAAATGTACAGAAAATGACTCAATCTGGGAGGGAAGGAAACTGAGATTCATATTTGAAGATGGTTAGAAATTAAAAATCACTGGCAACCAATTAATTAATTGCATACAAGTGAACTGCCTACCAATTGTTTAGCTGTCTCTTGAAAATGTCAGAGGTATATGGTTCTGAAATACTTTACAAAAGCAACCAGGTTTAATAGAATGAGCGCTGGACCAGGAGTCCAGAGAACTGGACTCGAGTCCTATTTCCGGAATTTATAACTGCCTATGAGTAAGTCACTTTACCTTGTTTAGCCTGTTTCATTATACACAGAAGAGGAATTTGTATCTGCCTTCCCCCTTCCCAGACTTGCTGTGGTGGACACACATGTCATTACTTATGAAAGGGCTTTGGAATCATAAGGTATAGGACTGTCTTTCTAAACCCATAATGCTAGGATAGAAAAAAGGAAGTGAGGACATCACTGACAAATCTTTAACACTGCATTGAGGAAGGTAAATTCGTGGAGGCAGCAGATAGCAGCCTTTGCTAAAACTATTTGCTTTTGGGCGCCTGCCTCTTGAGGGGACTGTGGTTTGTGTTATGCACGATCCACAGCACGATCCACAGCAACAAGGGATATGACATAACATTATTTGCCAGATGAAGGTTTATCCCAAATGCTCTACCACTATTTTGAATTAGTTCTGAATTGTGTACAAGATCTTGAAAATCAGATGCAAGACAAAGAAAACTCTGTGAAGAGAAAGAGGATTATAGGCAATGTTGCCACTCAAATGCTAAAAACTATCTTTAAATACCTACCCTCAGACTCCTTACAGCTGATGATCCAGTAATATCTGAACAAGGAGACATTTAGCCCCCCACAACTATCTGTTACATTTATTTAAAATGCACACACACACACACACACACACACACACACACCAATACTATTATTTTACTCTATTTCTACTAGTCTATTTGGGGTCTTCTGTAAGTTTATGGCACCTGATTTTTGAAGCCACTTAAATACAATTTGCTTCAGTGTAGGTCTTTCACCACTTCTCATTATGATGCCCGTGTAGAAATTGTGGCAATATTAATTTAGTCAAATATGACAGATGCTGCCTTCACTTAATCTAAAACCAGCTAAATTCCTAAGACTATCACACACACCAGGGAGCCTGTGCCCATAAAGAATAATTGCAGATCCAGAGGAAAAAACTGTCTCCAAGTTAAAAAAAAAAACACAACTATTTTCAGAGAGATCTAACTAATTTGAAGGATGTATGAAATACTCTGAAACTATATTAACCTCCTCTTTCAGGGTCATGCATTGAAGCCTTGTTATTTTGCTTCTGTGACATTTTCTCCTGGTTTCCAAGTCCAAAGTTTTACAACATGGCCGATAATTATACTGATTATTATCAGTTACCTGGCATTCCCATCTTGATCATTTGAGATTTACTTCATGCCTGTTCATCTAATCTCCTCAACTGGATCGTCAGTATTTAGAAAGTAGAAAAAATGCCTCATACTTCATTTTTATCTTTCCATAGTACCTGGAATGGCACAGAGCGTACACACAAAGATCTAGAGAACTAACTGAAGATTAAATAAAATCAAATAAACTTGTGCATCATTTAATCCAAAGAGCAGGAAAGAATAATATTTTTAAGCCGGGCAGAGATTTCTGAATCTCGATACCAACCTCTCTGATGAACAACTAGATTCAGACCTTTTGTTTAAAAATTCAAAGCAGCTGACATTTCTAAGAGCCTTTCCATCAGAGCTGGGTAGTAAAAACATGGCAGCTAGACTTCCCACCCTCTCCTACTCCCCAAAATTGGTCTGCAAACCCCATCCCTCCATAGTCCCCTCCCCTAATATCATTGGCCTGGTTTCTAGTCACAACATTTCAAGAGCCAAGTTTTTGGTCCTAGAATCACAAAGTCAGTATATAGAGAATACAAACCACCTACCAGTGCAGAGTTTACTAGCTTCTGATTCAGAGCTTTGTCTGACACTTCTAAAATGCTCCATAATTCCAAGAGACCAGCACTTCTGCAGAAGGGCCTTAAACTGGGGCAGTACAATTCCCTGGGTAGCTGAGATGCTAGGGTAAGTGTAATGTGTCACAAAGGCCAGCTTCAATTTCATCTAGAAATGGTAATTACAATTTTAAATTCAGCATTACAGACAGACAATAGCTACACAGGGAGGCTCCTTTCAGTTTGCAGAAGAGCCATTAGATTCCTTCCTATTGCTAAGCAACAGTTGTTAAAATCAAACTGCTCTCAGCTCTCAGTTGAAAAATCAGTCTATTCAGTTCAGAGCACTACAGGTGAAGGGAGAAGAGAAAGACTATTTAGAGATCTTGAAATATAAAGTAGATTTAAGCTACATGTTAACTTTAGATATATTCTTCAATTTCAAAATATTTGGTAGGGAATACGCCCAGGGTGCTCTGTCTCACAGGGAATAGCCCAGACATGCTTCTCTTTCCACAATAAAAATATGCACCTTAACTCAATTTGATTATGAATAACTTGGCCATGACACTACCTGTAGTTATCTATTGCTGCACAACAACTTATCCTATAACTTAGAGACTCCAAACACATTTATGGTTACATAGGTTCCTCAGGATGAGGTTTTAGAAGTGGCTCAGAGGGGTGAGTTTGGCTCATGGTTTCTCATGAGGTTGCATCCAGATGACCACCAGGGTTATAGTCATCTAAAGGCTCGACAGGAGCTAGAAAATCTATGTCCATGCCCACTCATGCAGCTGTTGGCCAGAGGCCTACTTTCTAGTTTCTTGCTAGCCTCATGGGCCTCTCCTCATGACATGGAAGATGGTTTCCTGCACCCCACCTCTGCCACCCCCAAACAAGCAATCTAAGTGAGAATGACCAAGAGAGAGGTCAGTGTGCCTTTTGATGATTTAGGTGTCAAATTCAAACATGATCACTTCTGCTTAATTTTATTTGTTAAAAGCAAGTGACTGAGTGCTACCCACATAAAAAGTTGAAGAAATTAAACTCCACCTCTTGAAGGAAGCAGTATTGAAAGAACTGGGGGGCATATTTTTAAAACCACCAGACCACTCAAGAGAAATGTTCATGTCCTTCTCCGAACAAAATGGTGGCACTGGAGAAACCCAAAGAATGAAGTTCCAGCCCTGCTCTATATACTCAAGGCAGAGGTTGGGACTGATAATTGGTGCTGTACATCCTCTGTTCATTCCCCAGATGACAGGATTCAAAGCAGTCACTTAATACCTACGTGACCTTAGATAATTTGCTTCTCTCTGTATCTTAATTTCCTCCAGTGACAAGAAAATATAATGCCAGTAACTATTTCACATATAGTTAATATCTGTAAAGCTTAAAACAGTGCTTCGTATATATACCCTATAGAATGATGTAACCTTATTGTTGCTGTTACTGTCATGTTGACTCAATTTGTATATAGAAATGCCCAAGAGGGCAGCATAAGACAGGGGTTTACAAGATGTGGGTATGACTTTGGGAGACGCTCTGCAAAAGCCATCCACAATTACAATGATTCACAATCAATAAAACAGACTAATTACATGCTAACAAGTTGCTTCTTCAGGTCTTCCCACCAATTGTAAGGCTCGAGGCCACAAATGCTGGTAAGAGAAACAACCTGAACCAGACACTTTGGGCTGCATAAGGTTAGGACACATGCAGGACCTGTGCTCTCAGGGGATATTCCTGGTAGATGAAAAGCCCATTCCTCTCTTACCACAGACTCTAGAAGCTTTAAGATTCGGTTCACCTGTGCTGACTTGCACCATTAACTGTGCACAAGCAGACATTTCTATATGTTACTTCTACTGCCACAATTAATCTCTGATATACTACTTTGAAAAAAGTTGTAACTAAAAGCTTATCTCATCCTTCTTAATGTATGGAGCTGATGCAATATTACATAACCACAGTAGTATCACTGCTTATTTCTCCCAGTAGAAAATTCATTGGGGCACCTAGGTGGCTTGTTCAGTTAAGCACCTGACTTTGGCTCAGATCATGATCCTGAAGTCTGGGAGTTCAAGCCCTGCATGAGTTGGAGGCTGCTTCAGATTCTGTGTCTCCCTCTCTCTTCACCCCTCACTCACTCATGCTCTTTCTCTCTCAAAAAATATAAATAAACATTAAAAAAAGGAAAGTTCACTGAAAATTTTCACTTTTCATTACATATTGTTGGGACTGCTACTCTTTACAGAGTAATGATTTCCAATTTTTTATAGTGTTGACATGCCTATTACTGATTATTTGCCTTCTTGCATTTATTACAAAAGTTAAAAAAACCCCAAAAAGTCCAGGAAGCCAGAAAATGTTTTAGTTTTATATGAGGATTATTTTTGTTTTATGATCACTGAGTCATCATTAGTGAAATTATTTCTGACTCATCAGAGATTACATTCTCTCATTATTAAAAGTACTGTAGTATATGTTAATTTTTTTTAATCTGTAATCTTCAAAGATTCAGGAGTCCTGGGTTTAGATTTTTTTTTTCTCTTTCTAATTAGTCTCCTCCAGCCTAAGATTTTTCACCTTCAAAACAAACAGGATTGCTTTACTATTAGTATCTTTTTCACTGTGGAGAAGCTCTACAGAACCAGGATATAACCCTGGAAATGCACTAAAGGGCATATCCTGAGCATTAAGATTCTATCAGACTCCTGACAAGCCTACAGGATGCAAGCCTGGCTGGCTTCATGGTTTGAAACCTGGAATCCATTGTGCCCTAAGCTTAGAAGGGCCCACACTTGGTTTAATGCTTAACTATCACTGTCTTAAAATTCTTTATAGTTTTTTAAACAAGGGGACCAGCACTTTCTTATTGCACTGGCCCCTACAAAGTATTTAGCCAGCTTTGGCAATAGGACATACCTCCTTGAAATAGTGCAGAACTCCAAGAGATGAGAACATACCAAAGAAAAAAGACAACTGGACAATAGGGAAAGGAGGAGATAAATAAGAACTTTGACCAGGTGTGTTGCACAGAAAATGAAAAGATAGGGAGAGCCCCAAATGAGAAACACTATATGCAGCCAGCATCCTGACCTTAGATTTCTGAACGCCGTTGCTAACTTGGGTTAGATAGACAGCCTGTTTCGTTCGATGCCCTGATTACCAGGACACAGGACACTGGGAGACTGAGAATCAGATCAAGAAAGTGAGCACAGTCTTTCCAAGGATGGCAAATAGTAGAGCAGTTATTCTTAGCCTTATTTCAGTTTTCACACAATTCACATTTCAGCACATTTCCATCAATATCTGTTTTGGAGTGCCTGCCTCTGGGAGGAAGCCGATCAGAATCCTCAGGGGGATAAAGGTATTTTAAAGAAGTCCCTAACTGTTCTCATTCCACCCTACCCACATCCCATTGAGAATCACTGCAATGAAATATCTACATGATATTAGCTTTCTGAGTTAGAAACAGGAAATCAATTTGTGATTTCTGCCTGCATTTACAGTTTTAGCTTGTAAAACAGACACTGGAAAAAGCCCACATCCTGTGCCTTTCTTATAAGATCACTCAATAAATAGATAAGCTACTTAAACAGAGCTGAGTGTTCTCACAAATCCTGAACCAGACTACAGATAGCAGGGTATGTATGTGACATTCGCTTAATTCATGGTAATCAACATCCTCCGGAAAATTTAATCCACTTCTCAATTCAGAGATAAACGCTTCCCCCGACCAGATGCTATCACTGTACTAAGGCCCTCGCTTCTGCAGTCCTGTGAAGGAAATCACAGATCCTCAATGCCCACGGCTGGCCAAGTCAGAATTGACCCATGGATGACTAATGTCACCAGAGCTCATCTATCTGGAGTCACCAGCTGCTGAACCTGTCAGGTGAGGGCCAAGCACACCTATCTGTGGGAAGATGAAACAGGTGTGTTGCAGACAAAGACAGGAGGGAGAGTCAGT
Source organism: Prionailurus bengalensis (assembly GCF_016509475.1). Lineage (NCBI taxonomy): Eukaryota > Metazoa > Chordata > Mammalia > Carnivora > Felidae > Prionailurus > Prionailurus bengalensis. The sequence goes on along the minus strand of NC_057343.1, from coordinate 145,474,083 downwards.
AACAACATCAATTAATTCGAGTTTCCCAAGATCTTGTTCTTTCTGAAGGAGATGTGATGTGGGATTAGGGGAACCGTAAGGACAAGGAAAGCTGGAACTTGACAGTGAACAGATCTGAATGAGCCTCATTCTCAGTAAGTGCAAGTACGAGGGCCAAGCCCTCTACCACGCTGGGTCTCACACTTACTTTAAAATCTATAAAACTAGATGGAGAAAAATGGTACCTGCTATTACTTCTATGGTGAGGGGGTGATGATGAGGCATCCTTCAGATCTTCGAGATAAGATTACCCAGTAAAAGCCAAAGTGGTCAAGTGGAGGAGAAGAGATGGACTTCCTGTAGAGCAGCTGGGCCAAAGGAATAGGAAACGGTCAGGGACAGGGTCCTTAAGAAGATCAGGAATCCATTGCTAGTATGTAGACATGTCTCAGGAAATCTTATCTCCGCCAGTCTACACTCCAGATGTAAGTGATTACAGGAAATCTGAGGTCACACACTGGTGGTTCACAGCCAAATATGGTCCTCAGAAGTACTTTGTTTGACCTGGACAGTATTTTTAAAGTATGAATTCACTTCTAGCGTTTAAAAACAGATTTCACATAAATATCCAGATTTCTGGCTTTTCTTTAAGAAAGAAAACAGATATGACAGCCCTAGTCTGTGTACTCTCATGGCAAAATCAGGGGGAGCTGAGCGGTGGCTGTCCCCCCTACGCATGGCATCAGCTCTCCAGCCCGTCCTTCCGTTACCTGCCTGGCCCTAAAATGGATGAAAATGTAATGCAATCAAGTGGCAATTAAGCAATGTGAGTGAATTAAAGAAGAGAACAAGCACAATCAACCGTATTGTACTTGTGCAGTGGAGAGACAGTAATAGAGGAGAATGGTCTGCATGGAGCCCGGGAAAGGGCAGGACAAAGAGTGTGAACTTGGCAATGCGACACAGTCAGGAAAGAGGGTGCCCAGGCCAGCTGGAATCAGAATCTGGGTCTGCTTGAAAGAGTATCAAAGACATATGATGAGCAGAGGAGGTGTTCCATGTGACCTAGCTTACTGTAGGGCATCTTTCCAGGAACAGAATGCAGTGACCACCTGACAGGAGCCTTTCTAGCTGCTCTTCAGCCTGGTACAGTTAAAGATGTAACTTCACAGTTTCAAAACTCTCATTGCAGTGTGTGTGCTTAAAAATAAGACTTGGAATCATGGTTAATTTAAATTTGGTTTGCCAAAGCTCTTTACTTTTCATTAATAATAGTGATAATAATGTTTTACTTAAAAATATAAATTAGATACATTCTAACCCCTAAACTTCAAATAGCTATCTATCTTTGGTGAAATAATGAAAAAATGTTTTTAAAAATATTTTGGAAAAACACAAAACAATGGAAAATATGTCCCAAACTATGATACCTCCTATGGGGCGGGGAAGGGGGGGGGTACTAACAAACAAAAAAAGAGTCATTTATATTTAGGAATAAATGCAACAAAACAAATGCAAGACATATGCTGAAAAATTAAAAAACAATGCTGAAATGAGAACAGATCTAAATAAATAAAAACACATTCCATATTCATAGATTAAAAGACTAAATATTGTTAAGATTGACAATTCTCCCCAAATTGACCTACAGAATCAATAGAATCACTATAAAAATTTCAAGTGAGACTTTCAATTTCAGCTCTGACATGTAAAGAACTTAGAAGCTAACACAACTGCCCTTACAAGAAGAAAAGCTGGAAAAACTGAAAATCAATGACTTTTCTTGGCCACATCAGAAAATTGAGGCTGTAGGACAAATGACCACTCTCAAATCTGGAGGGACAGGTACATCCCGAGAGATATCGCTGATATCTGCTTATCTGGTGTAGAAGTCGCTAAAGCCATGAACTGGCAGCAACAGCAAATGGTCATTTTGCTCAACGGCTAGAGGCTGAATGTGGACCAGCCTAAGAGTAGAACTGCTGGGGACTACATTCTGAGGGGCCCGCATACTACTTCTGGCTCTTGTAGGTAAGAGGGAAGAGCACCGTTGTGAAATATGCCCAGAGCCTTCTCTGTAACAAAGATCTACTCTCCAGGGAAAAAGACTGTCTAAGCCTTACTCAGCTTGGGGAAGAGTCTCCCTCCCACTTCCTGTCTTATCTAAGGAGAAAATAACGAGGACACCTGAGTGGCTCAGTAGGTTAAGCGTCTAACTCTTGATCTCAGCTAGGGTCATGATCTCCCAATTTGTGAGTTCGAGCCCCACATGGGGGCTCTCTGCTATCAGCACAAGGCCCGCTTCAGATCCCCTCTCTCTCTGCCTCTCCCTTGCTCGTGCTCTCTCTCAAAAACAAATAAATAAACATTTAAAAAATAAGGAGAAAATAACATAGTCTAGAGGGGTCAGAGCTTCGGTGAAATAAATTGGGAATGCTGTAACCAGAGAAGGAACAAACACACCTCCTACACTCCAGCAGTTCCCTGCTACTATCTACTATTGATTACACTGGCTTGAGTGGTCTGACAGAAGAGAAAACAGATTGTGAATAATCTACTTTATAAGCACCAAGTAATCACCAGTAAAGAACTCACTATTTCCCTAAGCAATTGTAACTGTGCCATTAATTTTTCTCTAAGTACATTCAACCATTCCTCTATTTTGTTAATTTACCTTGACTTGCATAGAATGGTAAAACATATAATCTGCTCATGGATAATCAAGAGTTGCTTGTGGTAACTCCACTGCCATTACTTCTAGTCTCATAAAAAGAACCCACCTCACACTTCCATATGTTATTTGAGATCATTTCATATACTCTATAATTAACCCTAGAGCTTCAGGTGTGTAGTAAGTACAGTGACGTGCCTTGATATGTGTATTCATTGGATTTGCATTTCTATTCATATCTTCACTATATCCAAACTGCACCTGCAGATTCCCTGTATCAGCATCCGTCTGAAATGCACACAGTTTAGTTTCTACTTTAATGCAGAGGTTCTAAATTTGAGCAGATGCTTAAAATACATATTGCAACCAGTGTAGTGGCACGCACACAAGACCTTGTCGATTGCCCTTCATCTTGATCTTGTACAAAGTTAAAGCTCCACTCCAGGACAGGGCACTTATTTGACTGACTGAGGATGACTGGTCCCCTACCCCCAATTCCCTCTCCCCAGTGAGCAAAATTTCCTATAGCTGCTGTAATTCCAAGAATGACCTGGAGCGGACTCATAAGCAGATTTAACAGGAAGCCGATGACGCTTAAGCTTCTGAGCTTTCTTCCAAAGCCCTGGGAGGTGCCCTAAAGGTTGGTACTTGTGATTTTATATTCTTTTCCTTGAGATAAATTGTATAAGTGTTAGGCCCCCAAATTCTAGATCCTGCCATAAGTGGGCCCAATGTAACTTGGCTGCCAATCAGAAGGCAAGCGCTAAATAAGCTGTTAAGTCCTCATAATATGAAGTTAACAAGGATTGATTTAGGGTTGCAATCACGCCCACAGAATGGGCCATTCATCTCCAATGAGGAACCTCCAACAGAAGCAAAGAGGGTATGACACGGAAGGAGAGACTTATCTATCTTTGGAGAGGGTAGGGCTCTAGGTACTAAAATAAAGCAGTGGGTAAAATCCATGCTTTTCCCATTGTATGTGGAAATTAGGCAGGCTCAGACCCCAGGGAGTGGATCCCAGACCATCTTCCACAAATAAAATTATCTTTCTCTGCCTTTAGGGCCAAGCATGTGCAGCTTGTCTGGTGTCTTTACAAAGAAAAATTTCTGTCCACTTTCTTGCTAAATTTGAAATTTCTTTTAATGAAGTAGCAAAACCTTCCAAGCAATAATTAAAGAGAAACAGCTTAATCTGCAAATGCCTGGAGTGAATATTTGAAAACATAATCATTAATTGGAAGGTCTAACCCAGAGTTGGGGGTAGGGATGGGGGTGTGAACGTGGGAGAGGATTAAAGAAGCAGGGAGCCTGAAGACAGCCTGAAACATGGAAGCCCAATCTGCAGACCACATGGCCTAACTGGGCGGAACCTTGTTTCCTACCATGGGCTGGGACACAGCAGACCACCATCAGGTGGGCCCACATTATAGTATACAAGCAGACAGGAGCCTGTAAAGGCTGATGCAAGCACAGTGTTCACTTACTTACACAACCTCTCCTTCTGCTTGCCTTGGTGACTCCTTAGGTTCTAGAGTGAATCTGGGATGGCGATTCCTGAATCAGAGGGTGGGCACAAAGTCTGGTTTGGGAGTTAACCACTATCTAGCACTCCCTTCCCGTGAACACCTGAACATCTGGGTCTAGCCCTTCACAGGGTAGTTAATACTCTCCCTGGCTTGTCAGTAAGTCTAGATCTTTGCCTTCACACCTCCCTGTTTCTGCTCCCAGTCCACCTTCCCCAGCCACCTGTGCAACCAGCCCTTCTGTCGAGTTCTCCAGGAATCCCCTACGGGGATCCATGGAATGGCTGAGCCCCAGGAATATACTGGCCTCCATTCCAGAAGAAACCCCCTTTCTTACCACCATTAGCCATTGCAACTGACCCATGTGCAACATGCTACCCTTACAGTAGGGCCACAGACAGTGCCAAATCCAATCTTTAATTCCTTTACTTCTAAAATTGAATTATGGGGCACCATCACATTACAGGCAACATCAGCAGCACCATAATAAAAAAAGCAGTTTGCTCACTCAGGGTCAGGCTACCCTGCCCTTAGCCACACTGGCTGTGGTCAGTCACCATCCATCCCTCCTCAGCTGGCTCACTGAAAAGAGTTTTCTTCCTAAAGCTATTTCAGTTCCAGGGGAGAAGTAAGAAGAAGGGCAGCAGAAACAGCAGTGTTCAAATGGTGAGGAAGACTTTGTTGTTTTGGTTACTTTACACTCTGGCCCATTATGCACAGACAAGTCAAAGTCAGAAAGCCATTCTTGAAAGCTCATTTTGCTGCAATCCCAGGTGAAAAAGAAAAACCTTCCCCTACCCAGCCTCCAGCAAATGCGGAAATAGGGTCATTGTAAATTAACATAAAAACTATTTTCCTTCATGAACCATATTTAAATTATGAAACCTATGAGAAGGCTCTTTCCAAAGATAGACTAGCTTGTGATAATGAAAGACAGAAGAGAAGGTCTCAACGAATCACAGTTGATAAGCAATTCTGCTGAGAGCATAATGAAGATTCCTTTATAACTTCACCAAAAAATGTTCATTATTACAGAATGGGGTCAACAACAGAAGTCAACTGGATTGACAAGACATCAGTGCTATTACCATTACAGGCTGTCTCGTGTTATGTTGATGGGACTTTTGGGAGAAAGTTTTGAGAACAGAGCAAAAAACACCCTAATTTTCCATACCACATCAAATGCAGCATGTGTGGCAAAATATTGGAGGCAGAATGTGGTTAATCTGCAAAGATTTCCATTATATATATAATGTATTATATTATACAATGTATACAATGTATTATATTATATATATAATGTATTATATATATACTTCATGTTCATATATATTCATATAATGTATTTTATATATATATATATATATATATATATATATACTTCATGTTCATTATAGAACATCTCTCTGTTTTTCAATTTAGAAAGAAGTCACACAGATAGTACCTACTAGTTACTATTGTTGAATACAGGTTCATAGGCTTTAGAAATGGACTCTTTTGGGGTAGGTGAACAATGGCTAATTAACAAAATATACCCTCACTCATGGTTCTACAAAGCATGATGATTAGAACCCATGGGGTTAGTTTAGATGAAGATACTCACAGCAACAAGGCTGTTGAAACCACATAAAGATTTGTTTTAACATAATGTCCTTCTTGCACATGAGAGAAGAAGACAGAGATAATGAATTATAATTTTCATCTATTAAAATACTGTGCCTTCATTTTAAGTACTACTTCATTACCTGGAAAATTAACCAAGAGAATTCAGAAAGCATCGTAAAGCTACTGGAAGTGAATTATGAGTCAGCTAAAGCAATAGCCCCTCCATCTTCCTTCCCTCCACAAGCCTTCCCTCCCACCTTGCATATGCTTTTAGCCTTGTACTCAATTAAAAAGGAAACACTTGTGCCTGGTAATTTGGCTAAAAAGGTTAGAGAACTCCAGAAAACAACATGGGAGAAATAACACATCCTTCTGTGATACAGAAGTTCTTTATAGTATCCCCCCACACCACCTGTGTGAGACTCACCTGACAGTGCTTATTTATTTATTTAAAAAAAAATTTTTTTTAATGTTTATTTATTTTTGAGACAGAGAGAGACAGAGCGTGAACAGGGGAGGAGCAGAGAGAGAGGGAGACACAGAATCCGAAGCAGGCTCCAGGCTCTGAGCTGTTGGCACAGAGCCCGACACGGGGCTCGAACCCACGGACCATGAGATCATGACCTGAGCCGAAGTCGGACGCCCAACCGACTGAGCCACCCAGGCGCCCCGACGGTGCTTTTTTACAAGATAAATAAATGCCCTCTGTGGGCAAAGGGGAGAGGGAGATTGAAGCTTCGGCTATGAAATGAGTAAGTCATGAGAATAAAAGGCATAGCATAGGGAATACAGTCAATAATATGGTAGCTACACTTATGGTGAGCACAGCATAACATATAGATGTTGAATCGCTAGGTTGTACATCTGAAACTAGTATAACATTGTGTGTCAACTACAAACAAGAAAATTAAAAATAAGTAAATAAACAAATAATAAATACATAAAAGACAGTCTGATGCACTGAGAATGGGAGCTGGGAATCTGCATTCTCGATGAGCTGCCCAGTGTATCACCAACACACTGGTAGCCAAAGACCAGTGATTTAATAATATACATTGCTGTGAGTGTGTACCTGGCTGCTCGCCCCTACTCACCTGGTGGACTCCCGTGTCCTGCAGCCGCTGTGGCAATTGCAAAAGCAGAAGCAGGCGAAACCGAGCAGTGAGAGTTGTCAGCCGTCTGTCCTGGTTATTTAAAAGAATGGAAATGGCATGGTGAGGCAGATAGATCATATTTGATAATAAAAATTCTCATTTTCATTCCTGCACTGGATGAAGCCTTGGGCCAAATGCTCTGTACTGTCCTTGTTAATAGGAAAATAACAAGATTTTACATCGGTAATTCCACTCTAGATATATACCCAAGAGGAGTGAAAACATATCCAAACAAAAACTTATACATGAATATCCCCAGCAGCATTATTCTTAATAGCCCAAAAGTACAAATACCCAAATGTCCATCAACCATCAAATGGATAAACCAAATGTGCTATATCAATACAAGGGAATATTACTGGGCTACAAAAAGGAATGAAGTTCTGATGCATATTACAACATGAATGGTCCATGAAAACATTACGCTAAGTGAAAGAAGTCAATCACAAAAAGTCATGTCTTCTATGATTCTACCCATATGAAATGTTTGGAATAGGTAAATCCATAGAGACAGAAAGTAGATTAGTGGTTGCCAGAGGCTAAGGGAAGATGGGAGTGGGGAGAGACTGCTAATGGGTACAGGGTTTCTTTTTGGGGTGATACAAATGCTCTGGAGCGAGACAGTGGTGATGGCCACCCCCATCTTGTGGATAAATAAAAACCACTTTACTGTATACTTTAAAAGGGTGAACTTTGTGGTATGTGAATTATAGCTCAATATAAAAATATTTTTTTAAAATGTCGTACATCATATTACCAATAGAGTTTTCTTCTCAAAACACCTGTAAAGTTAGGAAGAATTCTAAAATCAAAGGATGCTCTGAGCACCTGTTTGCAGTCCCTTCCCTCCTTAGATATTTTACACACAGGATCTGATAATGCTCATGACAACTTCACTGTTCTTCCTCATTCAGGCTTTTAGTGAAAATAGTTCCCTGTGATTCTGACTTGAAGGGTTTTTATTAGTTTGTCCCTAAAGTGATGTACCCATGCTTAAAATAAATAAATAAATAAGAGAAGAAAAGAGCTGCTTAATACAGCCAAGGAGAAAGAACAGCTCTACCCACTCCTTTAGCAGTAGACTTTAAATATTTGTAGAGTAAGGTGGCAAGAGGACAGATGAACAGGCAAAATTTCAGCTACACACTAAGAAAATGTGTGATACTGTCCCTATTTGGATCTTCTATTTTATCACAGATTTCAGCTTCCTTCCTATGGTCCTATGTCTGTGAAATTTAGTCATATCAGAGAAGAAAGAAAAGACAGTTTAATTCAAGATAGGATTTACAAATACTGCTTATATAAATTACAAAACCTTATATACAAAAATAAATATATAAAAAGGGACTACAAAATAGAGCCCTGATAATAGTGACCAGGTGAAGAGCATTTATCTCTTGCCTTGGTAGAATTTTGCTTCCATGGGCTTTGACCCCAAACTCTTCCAGGTTACCATGAACTCAAAAGGGGGTCTGTCCCATGTAGTAACAAAGTTGCCAAGGCCTGGACTGACCAAAGCTCTAAGAGTAGTAAAGAGATTTGGCTAACTCCATAGTAGACCAGGGAAGTCTTGCTTGCCACCTTCATTTGCCAGAACCACTCAAATGCCAGGGTAACCCGTGATTGATCAGAAGTCTGAAATCAGTCCACTCCCCAAGGGCTGGTATCCTTCTGGGCAAGTCTTCTGACAACAGCCTGACCCAGGTTAGCCTCTCTTAGATCCGATGGCAATGACCACAGCTTCTACCCCATGGCCAAGGTTACAAACGAAATGGCCATTTGGAGCATATGCAGAGGTATGAAAGTCAAAAAATGTCTACATTTTACTTGGATTACTTGGGGGTGAATCTTGTTCCATAACTAAATAGTTTTCTCTTCCAGCTTGAAATAACTGACTTGAGGAGAAAGAAGGAAGCATTTCAAAAACAACTGTTGTTTTCTTTTATTAGTAAAGAAAAATGTAAGGATTAACATATACTTAATTTGTTTTTAAGTATTTCTAAGGTTTAAAATGTGTGTAAAGTTTGTAACTCTTAATAGGAAAACATTATTTGAATGCATACCCTAATGGCAAGCCACTGCAAAACGTTTCAAAAATCAACTATTTTGTGAATTTTTTATTTAAACAATGGAGAGAGAAAAGATTTCTACCTTTTGGTCTGACAGTTTGTCTTCCAATTAGAGACATTTGGTATGTTCTAAAAGAAATTATGGGAGACTCTTTATAATTTTCGTGACTATAGAAAATATACCAGGTTCTATGACGTGAATAATAATGATAATTAGGGTCCCATGCAACTGGACCTTAATAAGGTCCCCCACGCATTGTGGTGCCCCAGGTGAGCCTATTTAATATAGAGTACACTGGGATTTATGACAAGGTATCAGGGCTCTGGGAACATTTTGATAAAACCAGCATGGAGGCTCTTCAACTAGCTATCACCTAAGGACAAGCCTCTTGATTCATGTTACTCCAGATACAGTGCAATGCCATAATGGGGTCAGTATTAGTTATACTAATGACATATTCTCTAATCATCTATTACTCCACTACTTGACACTGACATTGTTTGCTTCCAATGAATTTTCATAACTGAGACTAAAAAAATATTTTGGGAGTGAAACAGTAAGGCAAAAGAAAAAGTTAGAAGCTAGAAACCATCTTCCACTTTTATATTTCCACGCCCCCTTTCTGAGCTCACCTACAGGCTGACGATAGCGGAGGTGCTGAGGAGTTGAGGGTGACCGGCAAGGTGAAAGTTCTGAGCTGTCCGCCACCGGGGAGCTTTCCACTCCTGCTCGGTCCACTGGTGCAGACTCTAGGACAGCTGCTTGAAAACAGCATGAATGTTAACAAGAAGGCCAAGAATTCAACACCTCCTTGTCAGGGTTATGCACAGAAACACAAAGGTTCGTTATGGAGAACAGCCTTTTGGATTAGTCTACATTTTAAAAGGGCTTTAATATGAAATCAAGTCATTCCTCCTGGCAGAGTGCTAATGTCACTAAATCTAAATGCAGTGTCTTCTCTATCCCTGTCTTGCTGACCCTGCTGAACCTGGCTGACCCTACCCAGTCCTTTCCATCCAACACAACAGCGGATGTTAAAAAGACCAGGGGAAGGACACCTGGGAGGCTCAGTGGGTTAAGTGTCTGACTTCAGCTCAGGTCATGATCTCTCAGTTTGTAAGTTCAAGCCCCACTGTTAGTGAAGAGCATGTTTGGGATCCTCTGTCTCCCCCTCTCTCTGCTCTCTCCCTCTCTAAAAATAAAATAAATAAAATAAATAAATAAATAAATAAAAGTAAACATTAAAAAATGGGGGATATCTTGTGGGTTCCCTGCCTTCCAGAAGAGTGGGGGAAGAGGGACTTTTCCAGATTGTGTATCAGACTGGGATCAAAATTGGGACTTCATCTAATTCTTTGCTTGGGTTGCCCCCTTAAGCCAACTAAAATTTGAATCTCTACCAATGTGGCTCCCAAGAAGCTCTGGGGACTCCTAAGGATTGAGAGCTGCACTGTCCAATATGTTAGCACTAGCTAAGTGTGTCTGGGTAAATTTAAATCAAAATTAACTGAAGTTACATTACTATTTCAGCTCCTTACTTGCACCAGCCATACTCTAAGTGCTCAGTACCACACGTGGCTGGTGGCTACAGTACTGGACGACATAGATGTAGAGCATCTCCGTCCCCCCAGAAAGTTCCATTGGATACCCCCAATCTAAAGCTAGTGGTCAACAGGAGGCAAGTGGAAATTTTTAGAATGAACTGTGGGGAGAGTTAAAGATCATTTGAGCCTTTTCACTGCAGCTAAGATCCTCTGAATAAAAGGCACATCATTCTAGGGTCATATTAGGCTATTACTGATGATGTTTCTGTATCCCTCCCACTGGCTTATTAACCAGGTAAAACTACAACTTTGTGGATGTTCTTTCATGGAAAAGCACTACAAAAATTTCAAAAATTTCCAGCAACTTCTGTATTTCTGCTTCCTTGGGCTTTTCGGTAACCACTAAGAGCTGTGTCACCTCCACTAACTTCACATCATCCCCCCTCCCCACCCACCCCCCCCCCCATCAGCAGGACTGTTCTCAACTCAGCTCCCTCTGCCATTCCATTCAAGATTTCACTCAATAAACCCTTCTAAAATCCCTAATGACTTCTTGCATGTGATTTACTTCTTTGGAAATATGGCCACAGTTCTGTTCTTTTGAAACAGAAAGGGGCCAGGGAAGGGAAATGCTTAGGCTCTTTCCCTGAATGACATAATTACAGTAAAGCTGGCAATGATGCAGGATACAGACAAAAAATCAGTGCTTAGCTGTGAGTTTTATTATTTTCTAAATAACTCCCTCAAAATTCAGTAATGGAAGGCATCTGTTTTGCAAGAGCAAGCAGAATATCAAATACGCGTCCTTGGTCTGATTCAACCATTCACTCCTCTGAGGCAAATGAAAAAATCATTTAGTCAGCTATACTGAACCCAAAAAACTTCCCAGTGAGAGAGATGGTCAGGCTCCGAATATGCCCTGAAAGAGCAGGAAAGCAAAGAATAACACTGTAAGCAAACAGGCAGCTACAGAGAGAAGAATCCATGCCAGCAGGGTGGGGGAAAGAAGCATTTCCTTCTGGCATGTTCACTTTCAATCAAGTTCCATGCAAACAGCTTTGCTTTCAAGACGAGTAGGCAGATGTGGGCTCAAAACAAATGCTAAAATTGGGAGCACTTTCAGCCCACAGGCAGGCAATTTTCAAGCTAAGAACACAGAAACAGACACTAGCGATGCGGACTGCTCTGCAAACGTTGACACTAGGTTGCACAGCCATGACCCAAGTGCATGCTGGTGGGTAAGAATCCCAAACACAGTGAGCAGTCCTGTGACCTTTCCCTCTGCGCCTGCCTCTGCTCTGATTTTTGTTGAGATCCCACCATCAAGCGGAACACAGATGTGAGTTGGGCTAATATATGCACTTTGTAGGAAAAGCGAGGGTAGAATATGGTGGGGACTGCCTGATAGGAAGAAAGGAGGGCACTAACGGGTAATAAGTGAGCCTGGAACAGATCTGGGGACTGGGTTGGGGGGAAAATAAAGTGCATTATTTTCCCCTCTGAAGTTCATCGTCTTGCTCACTTTGAAGGACAGTTCCTATTTCTCTTCTTTCCCTTCATGTCATTTGAAGTTCTCTTGCCAGGAAATACTTTGAGGTTGGCATTATCATTGCAATGGCAATAAAACTAGACAAAAGTCACTTGCATTTTTCAAGCGGTATACCCCAAAACTGTCTAGCTGATCTAGTGAGAGAGACCTATGGCCTCAGTAGGGACTTAATGGAGGAAGCTGTATTACGGAATGAGGTTGTATGGAGTTGTATCCTGAAGTGAAAAGCCAAGAATGTATAAACTGTTGGCATGAGATTCTTATTCAAGTTTGCCAACTGTTTTAAGTGTTAACATTATGCAAAGCACATGCAAACATCTTTCAAATTAAAGACAGATCAGTGTCTCCCTTTTCTTTGCCAATTAGAATTTTCAAGACTAGACAGCGGAGTTAACACAGCAGCATTCTTGGCTTCTAAAGACATCGTGTACACACACACACACACACACACACACACTCACACACACACAAAACACACACACACAGAACGTGTCAGACTGATGCTGAAGTAAAGCATTTTTAAACTTATTTATTTATTTTGAGGGAGGGAGGGGCAGAGAGAGAGGGAGACAGAGAATGTCAAGCAGGCTCCACTATGTGAGCACGGAGCCCGATTTGGGGTTCAATTCCGTGAACCGTGAGAACATGACCTAATCCAAAATCAAGAGTCCCTTAACCAACTGAGCCACCCAGGTGCCTCTGAAGTAAAGCATTTTATCCATGACTTTCTTAGGGCTATTCCTGGCCAATATTGCCCACTTACCAATACAAAATAAAAGAAAAATCTAAGTCTATGATTCTTTTGTTTCACCTCTTCAGAAAAATGCCACAGAGCTGCCTGGCCTCCAGTGTTAATTCTGAGCTTTCTACTCACAATGTTTCCTTTATGGGAATGCACAGGATAAACTGTTCTCCAGTCCCAGTAGCAAGAAAAAATGTGCCTGTACACCAGTCTATTCTTAGGTTTCAACATGAATCACGTAATTGATTACTTTCAGAACCAAAACCAGGGCAACTCTAGGAACTGCAGAAGGCCACAGTGTTGTGTTCACTGTTCACCAACCATACCCTTGGCTTCATCCAATTTTCTTCATTGCCTGATTTTCCTACCCATTTTATTTTTAATCCAGCTGTACCATGTTCCTGTTTGAACTACCACCTTAACTACTTACTAGGAACAAGTGGGAACAACATAGGAAGTAAATACATTAAGAGTAATCAGAAGACAGCTACAGAAAGGGAAAAGAAATAAAGATGTAAAGAAGTGGCGTGAAAGGAATGGAGGGTGATCAGTGAGTGATAAGGGGGTGCACAAGTAGCGGATGTGAGCAAGAAACACAGAGGGGAGAGGAGCTGACTTCTCTGGAGGAGAGGCTGGCTGCAGGGCACTTCATCAAGTGCTATGGGCCCCATGTGATGCAGTCCTGGAACCTCCCCATCACCCAGAGAGCAGCTCTGCACTTAACAATGAGACATTTCTAACTCACGAACCACGTGGATAAACTAACTCCTGAAAAATCTAACTGCAAATCATTTGTTTGGGGGAAATCCAGTGAAAATAGGGGCATTAAGCCCTCAGCTATTTTTCTAATGTGGGAAAGAACCTAATGTTTTTACCACACCATTCTTCATAGGCATCCTCCACTTTCGGCCACTGGTCATAAATGATCATTGCTGCCACACGACAAGCTCTCCAGCTGCCACTAGCTGTGTCAACAATGATCGTACCTCAGTCCAACATCTGTACTAACCAGCCTCTGCAGACTTTGTCAGTGTCCTTCCTCAGGAACTTGATCCAGTTCTTTCTCATTTATCTTGGTCTCCCTGAATCTAACTTGATCCAGGGGAAAAACTGCTAATTCCTACCAGTAACCACACTTCCATCCTAGACAGTAGGGCAAACAGGTTTTGTATGACACTGGACCATCACTACACACCCTGGGCTTGGGCTCTGAAGACCAGAATAGGGAAGTCAGAGAACAATGTCACAGTCTGTGGGCAACAAGTTAAACTGGAAGGATTAACCACAGCAGGCAGTGGGCAGCTTGACTTAAGACCTCTAGAACAATGGCACGTATTTAGATCAACCTCAGATCCATGAATGTCTGACACTAACATGCTTATTCCTAAAGCTCTCCTCACTCAAAATAACACAAGAATCCAGACTTAGCCCCAAACTTCTCCTCTCCTATTTACTGCAATCCAATAAAGGAAGGAACAGAACTTCCCATATTCTGGAAAACTCCTGTACTTCCCAGGGCACCCTGCCCAGGTCTGTGATAAATTTCCTTCAGTCACACTCTCCACAGAGGTTCCCAAGCACTGGGGCTGGATCAAACCCCAGATGCACTTGTCAGTTTATGCGATGCCTCATTATTCCTGAGAAGAATCCATCATGATTCTACCAAAGCTTGTTGTTCTAATGACTTTTTAATTATCTTCCTTCTTTCCTCCTCCTTAGTTGCTAACTTGTCAATTTAAAGAATTTCTTGTTTAAGAGGGTGTTACTTTTGATGATGACAACCATCCAGTTAAAATTCCATTAAGTACTTCACTCGGGAAGCTTATTTTTAAATTATCTGAGCTAAGAAGTACTTGGAAGCTTTAAGCTGGTTGAAAAGCAAGGGTTTATGCTTCCATCTGGGTGATCCTCCTTGAAATTTGTGATCTTAGATTAAATGCCCAATTTTTTTTATGTTATCAGTAAAGAAATAAGTTATCATTCAGAAAACAAAAAGCTATTTGCTAATTGGCTATGAAACCTTTTTTATTTTCATCACAGAAACACTAAAAGCAACAAGGATCACTTCCTCTGACCCCTACATGTACCAAGCTGCAGAAGACAAGGTGACATAACACAGGATTCTTAGTTCACTGAATGTTTTGCTTGGTTCATTCATTTAACAAAAATTTACTACCAGCCAGGCACTGGCCAAGGCACTGAGAGTACAGAGATGAACAAGACAGACAACTTGCTGATCTTATGGAGCTTACATGGAGAAAGACTGTCCAGGCAGAGGGAAAATCATGTGCAAAGTCCCTGAGGCAGAGATGGTTGATGTGTTACCGAGACACAAAAAGAAAATCCATGTGACTATATCCTAGTAGATGAGGGAGCATTATAGGAACAGGGGTTGGAGAGAGAGACGATCCAAGTCTCATAGGATCTGGAGGCCTTGTGAGGGAGAATGTACTTTAATCTAAGTACCATAGAAAATCATTAGAGAATTTAATCAGGAAAACATATCATCTAATTCACTTAAAAAAAAAACACACACACATTTTGGCTGTCATGGACCGTGAACACTGTCTCATATTTTATTTCTCTCCCTATATCCCTATTGTAATATGAAGCACTGCCTTGATAACTAAACCAAAGAAGCCATCTTAATGTTTCCAGGCTGGGTCATCCTTAGCAGGGGAGGCTGGAAGCTGTACAGATATTCAAGGCAGACACTGGAGCAGAAGGCTCTGGAAGGCCCAAGCTCAAAGAACAGAGTGCCCACCATTCACCTCTACACAGAGTATCATGTTAGGCTCTTTATCCAACCAGCCTTAATCAAATTCCATGAAGAATGTTCCAATAACACCATTCAGATAACGTTGTTCTTCCATACACAACTGACTATAATTAGCCTTTTACTGTAGAAGATCTCAGGACAGCTTAAGTTGCTCTCTTTTCCATACAGGCTAGAGTGACTTACAGGAATTTCTCTTCTAACTAGCCATTGTACTCATTCTACTTTCTACAGGGAGGTGGGAGGGCTAAAAAGAAAGGGATCTAGGGTTCTAGAAGGAATGGTGGGGGAGCAGGTGGCCAGCAAACACGGGGTGTGGCAGCTGGATAATACCTCTTTGAATACTTCGTTTTAGCTTGTTACACAGATCCACGCGGGGATTATCTACATGCTCTTCTACAGATCCCGGGCTTTGTTCTGGAGAAGGAAGGCCTCTGCTAAGATCCAACGGTACTTTACCAGTGTGCGGCGGTGGGGATGCAGCAGGGCTGTGGGTGGTGGTAGGGCTGCTGGACGCTGAGCAGGTGGTCAGGTCCAATGCTCCTATCCTTGAGTTCAATGGAGAAGTCAAGGACAGCTTTCTGGCCCTCACTGGGGAGGACGTCCTGGACACAGCCAGTGGTGGTGGGGAAGAGAATTTGCGACACAGGCGTGGGGATTTGCCATCTACCAAATGTTCACCTCTACTGTTCTGGCTGGTAGCAAAAAACAATTCTAATGACCTAAAAATAAGAGCAGAAGCTATTAACAGATTGTAGCCAAGTGAAAATGATTCCCCTGATGTTATTTAAGAACATACTCTCTACATTAAAAGGCCACAACATCATGGCACTTCTGTTGTCTTCATTTAACACTACGTATACACCACACATTTGGCAAAGGAAGACAGACACTTTTTTAGGCCTTGACTAATCCCTTACTACCAAACTGTGGTCCAAAGATTAGTAGCACTGGTATCTCTGGGGAGCTTGTTAGAAATGCAGAACTCAGGCTCTGCTCTAGACATGCTAACTCACAGCCTGCAGTTTAACAAGACCCCTGGGTGATTTTTATGCATGTTAAAGTTTGAAAAGCACGACTGTTAAAAAAAAAAATTAAAAAAATACGAAAGCCTAAAACAATGGAGTTAGCTTCCAAGTAATCACAGAGCCGGCAAAGATGACAGGGAATTTAGGGTTCTCAACTTCGTCCCTGGAGAACTCTCTGTGACCTCCACCCACCCCTGCTACAGGTGGGGTGTGTAAGTTCCCAGGCAAGACAATCCTGCTCTACAGAGCAACTGCTCATCTGCACGGAGATCCAGGGACTAGGGGGCAAACTTTCAGGACAGGCAAATCCTGGGCCTACCTGACGGGGATGGAGGTAAAAGGCCTCTTGTATATGTCGGAAAGTTTCGCCAGCACCACAGCTGCCGTAGTGAAAATACGATAGGTGTGCAGAAAGGTATTGAGGAAATCAATACTAAGAAACCGCAAGTCTGTCAGCCGCTCCAGAAGGCGCTCCACGCTGGCATAGCGGATCTGGGGCACTTTGCAGGAGTTGAGTGTTTTACTAAAGCAAATGTCGGTGTCATCTTTATGAAGACGGGCATCAGACCTACACACAAAGCAGGAACATAAGAACAAAACCAGGACATGGCTTCCTCTCAGCCACTGAGTATTTCCGTATTCGGAAACACACACACATATGTATGTGGGCTTCCCGTTGTAGTTGATAAAATACGTTGACATGACTTATTACATAGGCAGGGCTATAAAAACATCAAATATGCCATTATAATTTAGAAAGGTCAGAATTAATTGTGGAGAAGGTAATAATAACTCATTTCACTCTGTGGACTGCTTCTGCAGGGGAAGAAAAATATTTTTTCCTCAACCTTTCTGAGTTCTTGGCTGAACCGCTTGTAATAAAAGACAAGTTAGCAAGAGAAAAACAAACAGAAGTTTATTAACATGCATACCTCATGTACACATGGGAGATACCGGGAAAAAATGAGCAACTCCAGAGGTGGCTTAGAATTCAGGTTTAAATACCATCTTAATAGGGAAAAGGTTGGGGGGTGAGGTGGGGGGAGAGATGGTGTAGGCCTCTTAGGGGAGAGTAAATGATTTTTAGGAAAGATGAATGGGCCCTTAGGAGACTAGATGGGAGGTAGGATAGTTGGGGACAGTTCATCTAGGTGTGATATTGACTCCTTGTCTCCTCCCCTATAATAAAAGTCAATCCTCCCTGGTTGATGAAATTCTCAGGGAGGGGATTTATGACAATTGAGTGCCTTTTGGAGGATCTGTCTTTACGCAAATAAAAAGAGGTCAGAGTTCCCTGCATTTGCTATTTTTCAAGTGCCTACAGCTCAGTCAATATGCCCAAGTAGCATGTTTTGGGGTGGTACATTCTGCTTTCACCTTTCTCCCTAGTTCAGTCAAGTTTTATTAGAGAAATGAAGCCAAAAGCCCTATATAGGAGGAGCATTGCTTATACCCTTAAATCAGAATATCAGAAGTGTGCTGAAAACTAAGTCATGGGGGACATTCTTCCCACAAACCGATAGAAGTGGGGAGGGAGACACAGATAACACTGCTATATCTGTGGTTATTTTTTTCCTCACTTCTAATTCTGAGCATTTGTGCTTCCCCCCCATTTTTCTTAACTAAACTGACCAACAGATTACATTATTAGGTATTTTTCCCTTTAGAACTGGCTTTTTGACCAGTTCTACTGTTTTTCTATATTTTAATGTATTTGTGTCTGTTCTTAATTATTTTCTTCCCACACTTTCTTAACAGCTTATTTTTTCTTTTCTTTTTTTTTGTAACTTCTTGAACTGAATGCTTAATTCATTTCATTCTTCCTGGCTTATTAATGCATTTAAGGCTATCCATTTTACGAGTACAGTTTGATCCATAAATTGTGTGAATCGTTATGTCTTCATTATTTTGTAATATTTTGCAGTGTTAAAAGTGTCTTCATTAAAAAAAAAAGTAATGGGAGAGATTCTCCATGAACAGTATCCACCATTGCGCCCTGCAGTGCTCTGCTTTTTATTTTTTTTTTCTTATTCTATAAAACCTCCCATCTGGCTGTTCTTTAAGCCTACCAGATTTCCTGGATGCCTGAGCAGCCTCTCCAGGTGGATGAACACACCAGGGGGAAGATGCACACAGCAGCCCTCACAATCCTTGGCTGTGCTCAGAGCCCTCAGCCCGTGGTACACATTTGTTAGAAAGGGCAAAAGAAGCCAACAGAGAAGACATGCTTGTAAGAGGACATGCTTGGAAGCAGAGGCTGAATCCAAGTGGGGCTCAAAGAAATGCACCCCTTTGCTAGGACTGCCCAGAGCCCTCGCATTCCCTTCCAGAACTCCTTGTTTCCCACCACTGCCACATCTCAGAAAATCAGTGAATCGGTGAAGTCCTGGATTTCACCACTTGATTAAAGGACATGCTGCAGGGCCAGGAACGTTCAGTGAGGCAAGTGCTTGCTGAGAATCAGTTCGCTTGTTGTGAGTGCCCTTAATTAGCCCCTTCAGCACTTGGAGGGATTTTAAATTATATATTTATTTTCTTTCAAATAAAATGGAATCAATAACTTTCTTAGCTTGCTTTTGGAAATTGCCCACTCCAACGAATGCTGGGTGCATGCAAAAGTACTTCATTTGCAGGCTCGAAAGAGCATTTTAAATGAGCAGCTTACCCCTGCTGAGGAAGTAAGGGTGGTCTGTTTGTTTTAGCCACATAGCTGATCTCGAAAAAACAAAAGTGCTTTTTTTGAGATTCTTGAAAATAGCGTGGGGCTCTTTTTTCCACTTACTATGTGATCCTTTATCACCTTTACTTTTATGGTTCTTAATTTTCTCATTAGTAAAAAGACCTTAGAACTTTACTAAATAAGTCAATCTGTCCAGAAGATGGCTGATCAAGGTAATCACTTTCTCCTCCTCCTACCGTTTTCCCACTAAAAATCTCTATTTTCTAAGAAAGGTGAGGTCAACTATTATTAAAAGGAAGCAAGCCTTACCCTACCCTACCCTAAAATGTAAAGCACCACTTACAGGGCTATTTTCACTCAATAAATGTCATAATTTTGCATTCTAATACTAGTTTTGAGCTTTGCATCTTTTAACCATAATTACTTTACTCAAAACACTGGAATAAATGGGGCACCTGGCTGGCTCAGTCAGTAGAGCGTTGCAAATCTTGATCTCAGGGTCGTGAGTTAGAGCCTCACGTTGGGAATAGAGCCTACTTAAAAACAGCAACAAAAACACTGGGAGAAAAAAGTATGTTGTGACAATACAAAATTAAAATAAAACTAATTATACCACTGTCCTTCAAAATTATGATTACATTTTCATTTTAAGAAAAGAAAATAAATTAAATATTATGAAATTATTTAATTTTCTTTTATTACACTGAACACAATGTTTATTTCCTAAGGGACTCTCAAGAAAGATATAATGCATTACTTAAGCCTCCTGTGATAATAACAACTCCATTTTGGTAAACACTTAAAAATGCAATCTTGAGACACCAAACCCAAATCACCTATTATAATTACTTAGGTTTTAAAAGGAAGTGGGTGCCTGCAAAGTGATGCCATGTCAGTAACAAGACACAATTAAGATAGTTTTTCTTTTAACTCAAAAAAATGTCTTTTTTTTTTCATAGTATGCACTTGGGAGGCACCAATACAGAATTTAGGGTAGAACAGAGCCCCAGATGGAACTGTCAGAAGGAACGGAGATTGCAAAATTATCCTCTTTCCTCTGACTGAGGAGAACCAGGTTCAATGGAAGGAATAAATAGATGAGACATTACTCTGCCTTGGGAATACATCTAGAATAGTATAGATGGTCATCAAAACATCTGTGATTCTAGGGGCGCCTGGGTGGCGCAGTCGGTTAAGCGTCCGACTTCAGCCAGGTCACGATCTCGCGGTCCGGGAGTTCGGGCCCCGCGTCGGGCTCTGGGCTGATGGCTCAGAGCCTGGAGCCTGTTTCCGATTCTGTGTCTCCCTCTCTCTCTGCCCCTCCCCCGTTCATGCTCTGTCTCTCTCTGTCTCATAATAAATAAACGTTAAAAAAAAAAAAAACATCTGTGATTCTAATAGAAAATCCTTACAGCCCGAGATCCAGGTTTCTGTTCTAGCAGGAGAGCAGTTCCTCCTCATTCAAGTGTCACTCTGTACACCCAAAAGCAGGGAAGTCCTGGTCTGTGCGTGAAGTAGTTATACATATGAGGTTGGACATGGGTGCTAATGGAGTGACTCTGTGGATGCGTCTACCAAGCTCAAACGGACATCACAGGGGACAGAATATGTGTTTGTGCCATAACCAGTCAGGCACAAAACTAAAGTTTGTATCTGTATTCATTTCAAAAGTCAACAAACTGTACGTATAGCACGTGTGAAGTAGCTCTAGGGCTTTAGGAGCTTATGACTTGGCTGCAGTGTCCAACTTACATATTCTCATTCTAAAGCAGGTGGGACTTTCATGGCTGTCTAACCTTCAAGAAAGTACTTTTAAAAATGGATAAAAGGAACATACACTATTTTGTGAAATATTAATATAAGAATCCTGTGGTAGAAAATTAAAATAACTCTAACCCAATGATGTGAATTTAAAAATGAAATCACGGGGTTCCTGGGTGACTCAGTTGGTTGGCCATCCAACTTCGGCTCAGGTCCTGATCTTGGGGCTCATGAGTTTGAACCCTGTATCAGGCTTGCTTCTGTGAACACAGAGAGAGCTTCAGATCCTCTGTCTGCATCTCTCTGCCTCTCTCTCTCTCTCTCAAAAATGAATAAATATTAAAAGAAGTCATAAAAAATAAAAATTAAGTCACAATTTGGACCTTTTAATACTTCATCCTTTGTTTCTATCTTAGCATCACACATTTTTAACTAATATGGTTTTAAGAAACCATACTAAATCAAAACCTTATAAAACTGAACGCTTAAAGAATCTTCACCCTAGAGCTTTAAAATGATCCTACCTAAAATGTTTCTAAATTTGACCAGTAATTTAAAATATTATCATTCTTTTATAATTTATATTTTTCTGTAGTAATTATGGCATTAGTATAATGTACTCTGCCTTCATCTAATAAAATAATTGGTAAGTTCTAAAAGTTGTACTCTGGGGATGGTACTAATTACACTTATTACCTATTAGAAGAGGAAAATTAATGTTATTTATTGCCTTAGGACAAACGGCTCAGACCTAAAAAAAACCAAACAAACCCACATTAAAAATGCATAGAGCACAAATATTTCCTTAGTTTCATGTAACTTTTGTTGAAAGATATAACAGGAATTTGGACCTCAAACAACCAAAACAATGAGAACAGGGAACAATTTGGTCAGCTTCAAAATACTCCTGAAACAATTTCTGAATTTGGAAACAAAAAAGTATGTAGAGACAAAAGCATTAATACAGAGAACAATGGCACATAGTCAGTGATATAATTTCTCATTTTAAACTACCATTTCCCTATTGATCACCTTAAATTATAGGATATATTTTGTTAACCAAATAGCATGATGACAGCCCTGGGCAAATCCACATAGAAGGAACAGGCAGATGGTACCATGGAAAGGCCAGTTGATTCATGTCAAGTGTCTTTGGAATCTAAACATATCTCCACAATCAAATCTGAGTAATATGATTCATACCCAGCTGGGAAGATGCCAAAAGGATCTGCCATACTTTGATCCGGCCTCTGACCCTTGGATACATCTGGCTGTCACAACTTTTTATATTGTGCTTGAAAACCTCAATAGGTTTTTTTCCTGAATGAAAGCATATGTAACAGTATAAAAAACATTTTTCTATGCTATGAATCAATAAACTATGAATTTGAAAACCCATTTTGATAGTCATATTATTTATAATAGCATATCATGAATTATTGCATTACTGCCAAGAAACATATTCACAAAATGTAGCAGAATCCTATGGAAGCAATATTTTTGCAGGGCTTTATGTTCTCTACCAATTTGATCTTGATTAAAATGTAAGGGAAAGGATTATCACACTTACTTAATCATATGTGGCACAGTAACTTTGGAATTCTCTTCAAATACTATAGTCATTAAACCATTACACCGTATATTGTCCACACACTGTGAAATTAAAAAATAAACAATTACAACCCACATGAAAACCTAGGCAGAGCATATATTCTCCAAACTGTTTATAGCCATGAAAACAATTTAGTTTCTTATTTCATCTGTGCGCACACACACAGCAACAGGTAAACACTGTACACTGATGAGCAGATTCAATACCCAGTTACCAGAACTGTGCACTTGGCAAATACCTGAGGATAGAGATAGGGGCTTTTTTTTTCCTGGAATGTATTTCCTAAGGACACTGGCCATGATGTCACATCATCACTATTCTCTGTCAGTAGCTGTACTAGTTGAGAGGTCTGTACCTTCCGACAGTAACAGCCTCTGCGATATTCATTCTCTGCCCGAGGGTGGTCTGGGGCAGGCTGAGTAAAAATAATGGCTTTCTTGGATGAAATTCACCTTCTGTCTCACTAGCAAGCTCTGTGCCTGCTTCTCAGGTGGTTTTTTTGCCAACAAATTCCCCCATTTTACTAGTGTCTCTAGCAGTTTCTATTGGCACCATGTTGATTTGATGAGGATGCGTTGTGTAATTTCTCCCGCTCTGGAATGCATAAAGCCCTGTTTATCTTTTACTCTTTTCTTTCCAGGAGGAAAACTCAGGAAATTTTGTTAATTTCCTCTGTCTTGTTTACTTACGCCTTATCAACTTAAAATTTCCCTTTGCAATTAGAGAAGGGTTAGAGAAGGATTTATTTTGAATTACACATATTCCTTTTGAACAAAATAGAAAATGAAAAAAGATTTAAGCAATTTTTAAAATCAGAAAATATTTCTAGTTACTAGGTTACCATATAGTGATTTATGATTGTAGTTAAATGGCGTGAAGATGTTGATTGGTATTGTGGGGGAGGGGATGGGAAAGAGTGCTTTTGGAGGACAGGGCTCACACACAGACAGGGAGGGGAGAGGTGAGGTAAGTGATCCTTTACCCCACTGGCCTTCTTTTCATTTTTAATATCTCTAAAGCACAGTGAGGCTGCCGCTTGGGTAACCAACACAGGAAACAAGAGGACAGAGATGGTGTTTGATGAAAACTGTGGAAAATGAACAATGTTACTTCAGTTTCCTTTAACATTCTAAGCAAACGGCACAGTTACACAAACAACAGCTTTAGGATGATTTAGGATTATATTTTCCATGTTTAAATTTTTCTGTTTCGGGGCGCCTGGGTGGCTTGGTCGGTTAAGCGTCCGACTTCGGCTCAGGTCATGATCTCACGGTCTGTGAGTTCGAGCCCCGCGTCAGGCTCTGTGCTGACAGCTCAGAGCCTGGAGCCTGTTTCAGATTCTGTGTCTCCCTCTCTCTCTGACCCTCCCCCGATCATGCTCTGTCTCTCTCTGTCTCAAAAATAAATAAACGTTAAAAAAAAAATTTTCTGTTTGGTTCTTTGACAGATCAACCTGGTCCGTTTTACACAGTAATCTTTTTCTTTCTTTCCTTCCTTCCTTCCTTCCTTCCTCCCTTTCTTTCTTCTCTTTCTCTTTCTTTCTTTCTTTCTTTCTTTCTTTCTTTCTTTCTTTCTTTCTCTTGTTCTCTCATCCTTCCTTCCTCCCTCCCTCCCTCTCTCTCTCTTTCTTTCTTTCTGGCTTTATTATATTTTAAACATTCTTATTTTACAGTCTTTTCC
Source organism: Prionailurus bengalensis (assembly GCF_016509475.1). NCBI lineage: Eukaryota > Metazoa > Chordata > Mammalia > Carnivora > Felidae > Prionailurus > Prionailurus bengalensis. Next base: position 145,449,706 of record NC_057343.1, on the reverse strand, counting down.
AAGTTGTCACCAGCAGTGTTAATTCTATCATTCACTGTGCTTCTGACTCTCTCAAAATAGATAATTTACTCACAAGACTTGTGATTTCTGATTTTGAGCACACTGTAATGAGCCCTGAATTGGAGAAGTGTTGCTAACGGAGTAACTTTGTGTATGCTTCTACCAAGAAGTCTTAGGATTTCAAGAGTCTCAAAAACCGCTTTTACATTAATTCCTCAGTTTGGATTTTTCATACCATGTGAATACGATACATTTAAATTTCAAATCTATAGGCTGGAAACACACTCATTTTTTTTCAAAGGAGATTTTTTTTAAACTCAGAACCCAAAACAAAGACAAACTTCCTTAATTATTTTTTGGGCTAACAGGAAGAGGTTTTGAGTTCTTATTTCACAGTTGTGATACTCTTCCAAAATCTAGGCCTTAAACAGGGAGCTTAATTCCTTTAAGGGGCCCAAGGCTGCCTCTCATTCTCTTTAGTTAAAACCCCTTGGGCTTGAGACCAATACTCAGTCTAAAATCATTCTCAGGCCTCTATGTCTTCAGCTAATAAGCTTTCTACTCTAATTTTAAGTTTCTTTGGTATTTCTGATAACCAGAGATTACCTTTTATTCCTGTAAATATAACCAATGTATTAACTTTTTTCTTTTATACTGATTTTAAAGATTTATTTATTTATTTAAGTAATCTCTCAACCCATGTAGCTTGAACTCACAACGCCAAGTCAAGAGCTGAACACTCTACTGACTGAGCCAGCCAGGCGCCCTTTTATTCTGATTTTATATGTTAAGCACTTCTGTTTTTATATCTAGAGAGGATCTAAATCAGCTCAGTCCTCCACACAGTCAGAATTGGAACCTGAGATAAATATTTTAGATCCAAAAGAGATTTATGTGATAACTTTTGACCATCTCATTATCCAGTGTCATACCCCATTCATAAATCTTTCTGATTTACTGTGAGGCATTACAATTATTTTCAATAGAAAAAAAGGAAAATTTCACTTACACTCAAGTTTCAGGAGAACAAAACATACATGTAGTCTGAACCGCAACTCAAAAGACCATGTAATAAAAATCCTCATTTCCTAGAGGCTCCATAGACAGGGTGCAGTGACAACATGAGTGTGAACAAACAGAACTCTCAGGGGCTCTGGGTCCACCAGCTCTATTTCAACGAGAGTATCCTGTCTTTATCTTGCTTGCATTTGGGACTTTCAATAATGCTGCACTGAAGAACAGGTTCTCTTCCATAAAAAGTTAAGACTATAATAGAATTTATAAATATGAGTATGTGTATGAATATATTTATATTGGAAGGCATGGTATTATTCATGACCATATAAGCCTGTCTTTTTTTTTTTTTAATTTTTTTTTTCAACGTTTATTTATTTTTTGGGACAGAGAGAGACAGAGCCTGAACGGGGGAGGGGCAGAGAGAGAGGGAGACACAGAATCGGAAACAGGCTCCAGGCTCTGAGCCATCAGCCCAGAGCCTGACGCGGGGCTCGAACTCACGGACTGCGAGATCATGACCTGGCTGAAGTCGGACGCTTAACCGACTGCGCCACCCAGGCGCCCCTATAAGCCTGTCTTTTAATTGTGCTGGGGAAAAGTGACTTGAGCCCTGGGAAAATGAATATACTTCACTCATTCAAGAAGAATCGTGATAAGCAAGGTGTCACATATCTTTAAGGATGTATCAAATTTACATGAATTACAGTAAACCTTGAAATTAATAGGGTTAATAGAGTAACTTTTATGTTCACAATAGCCCCAGGTAGTTTTGATGCAACTGGTCCCTGGACAATTGTTGAAAATGACTTCTCCAGCAAGGTCTTTTGAGGATCTTGCTTAAGCCAATACCTGCTCAAAGGTCAGTAGTCTACTGTGTCACCATGCTTTTTTCTTCTGAGAAGAAAGGTTAGATTCAATTTTTCTCTTTTAATTCACCTTTTTATGTTGAAGTAAAAAATTCCCTATTGATTCCAGAGAAGCTATTTTAAGGGAGAAAGCATGTGAAAGTGCTACGGATTTGTCTACACAAGGTATGCATTTTGACACATCTGCCCAAACCAAGCTCAGAGGTGGATTTTAATTCTGCATTTTAGTTAATACCCATAATTATAGACAAATCTGTTTAATATACCATTATGTATGACAGGAAGACAAGCATAAATGAATGCACTATATTGAAATGAATGGTCAAATCCTCAGCCTCAAATTTTTCCCTATAAATAGATGAAAAGGAAAAGAATTATTGGTCAAGACCATTAGCCATTTGTTCATTTTGTTGGAGGTGCCAACAGTTAATTATGGGCTTACTGGTGTAACTAAAGGTGTAATTAATCATTCAAGCAATTGTTACTTCTAAAAATTACAGCTTCAGAGAAAGAGGCCTGGCAAAATCAATAGTCTTAATTTTTGTAAAGAGTTCTTTATGTGAAACTGGGAATGTATCAATACTCAGGAACTACTTTATTATCTTAAATAAGAGCTACATGTGATTAGCATAACATGGTATAATAGCTTAGCAATGTGGCTTTAAATCAAGTCATGAAAAAATTAAGATCCACAAAATAAAAAGTGACAAAAATAAAATGACAAAATAATGGGGAACATATTCAAAATTTGAATTGAAAGATGTTTATTTCCCTAGTCTGTAAGGATAGCTCCAATGAATAAATGTCTATTTGGCATAAACAGACAAGAGACAGAAATGGCAGAAAATGTTAATCTCATTGATAAATATAGAAATGTAAATTAAAACCACTAGAGAATCATACCACTTTTCCATTAAATAGGAAGATGTGATAAATATGATAAAACTCAACCTTGGCACAGAACTTAGAAAAAAGTTACACTGGTATCTTGCCAATGATGTAGTGAGATGATGCATTTTGGCAACCTGTCAAGTCATGAATCATGAAATCACGGAAGTGATCAGACCCTTTGTACCAACCTTACCCTCTGTGGGGAAGATATGCCAACAAGGACTTTGATAGGGGAAGAAACTCCCTGTAAAACAATGTTTAGCATGACATCACATATTAATGCTAAAATCTGGGATATATCCATTTATTTAGGAAAAGCTGGAAAAATGGTATGTTAATGTGGTAGTGTGTGTGTGTGTGTGTGTGTGTGTGTGTGTGTGTGTGGCTATTAGAAGACACCAATATGAAGAATCTGCAGGAATAAAGATGTAAATGAGGTAAAATGTGAAAATTATGTATATACATACACTGAGAGCCAAACTGTAAAATTATTTCTGTATGACAGGATTCTAGGGGGTTTAGAGATGGAAACCATTAATTTTCAGGGTGGAGCTTTTTCATTTAATTGTGCAAAAGTGATCTGTGGAGTTGTTAACCCAGGGAAGGGTGGGGGAGGGCCTGGAATGTAGACTCAGGAATCTGCAAGTTTACAAAAACCCTCAGGCAACTCTACTATAGTTATCTGTGGAAATACTTTGATAAACATTAATTTAATGTGCTGAGTATTGAGAATATTTTTAGTTCCTTTTTATGTCCATATTTTTACATATACATAATAAAATATTAAATAGTACATTTTCAAGCTTTCAGTGGGCTCGTCTTATTAATAATGAATCTGTCCAGAGACATATTGGGAGACTGACAAATAGCATCAATGTATGTGTAGCACATAATTTCCTCCATAAAATGAAATTGCTTCAAGCAGAGAAGAAAGCCAGTTGAGATGTGCTGCTTGGCAGCAACCTAGGCTCAATCAACAGTGGAGCACTCTGTCCCTACCATCCACCAATCAAACCTTGCATCGGCAAAATCACTAAGTATCTCAGAGCGTTCGCCGTTCTACTCAGCCTTTAATAGCAGTTGACACGTGACCACTCCCTCCTTGGTACACTTTCCTCACTTGACTTCCAGGACACCACACACTCTTGGCTGTCCTACCACACTAGTGGAACCTTCTCAGTCCTCTTGCTGTTCTCCATGACTCCTCAGTCAGTCCATGGACTTTTTCTCATTTCTATCTGTACTTACTCTCTGGGTGGTCTCAATACTCTCACAGACTTAAATACCACCTAACTGAGACAGACTCTCCCACCCAGACCTCTCTCCTAAACGCTGGACTGCTGCTTACTTAACAACTCCGTGCAAATGTCTACCAGCCTTCTGAAACTGAACATATCCAGAGTAAGCTTCTGATAATTCACCACAAAATCTCCCTGTCCCAGAAGATTTTCCCATCCTGTTAATGACAACTCCATTCTTCCCATTGCTCAGGCCAAAAACTCTGAAGACATCCTTAAATCTTCTTTCTCTCTCACACCCCAAATATAAGCCATAATAAAACCCTGTTGGTTTGACCTTAAAAATGAGCCCAGAATCAAAACCTTTATCTCCAACTCCATTCCTACCATTGGTCTGAGCCTTCAAGACTTCTCACCTGGATTATCACAGTAGCCTTCTCGTTCAGCTCCCCACTTCCACTCTTGCCCTCTGCTCCCAGTCTATGCAGGTAAAACAGCAGGTAAAGAGATCCTTTTAAAACTGAAGTCAGATGATGGAATTCCTTCATCAAACCTTTTAAGAGCTTTTCATTGGACTCAGAATCCAAGCTAAAGCCCTTTCATTGGTTTAGGAGGCCTTCCCTGGTTGGACTTGTGTTACCTCTCTGACTTCCTCTTCTCCTGTTGTCCCTCTCGCACAATCCATTTCAACCACACTGATTTCATGCTATTCTTCAAAACATGCAGTGTCCTCCTACTTTAGAGTCTTTGCAGTGGCTCTTCCCCCTGTTTGAAATGACTTCCCCTTTATCATATATTTACAATGGTATTTCCATCACCTGCTACAGTCGTTGTTTAGATGTCTCCTGCAGCCTGAGGTGACCACCATTTTAAAACTGTACTGACCCACACCTACCCCGAGTAACGCAATCCTTCCTACTCTGTCCTATCACCTTCTAACATAAAACAGTATGTACTTATTTAGTACATTTATTGTTTATTTTCAGTCTTCCTCACACTAGAATGTAAGCTACATAAGGTCAGTGAATTTTTATTGTTGTTGTCTCTTTTGTTCATGACATATCACAGGTGCCTAAGCAGTGCCTGGCATATAGTATCACTGCAAAAATATATTTGCTGAATACATGAAATAACATGTGTTAAAGTCATACAACAACAGGTTCCATTAAACATAGTAATTTCATGAATTATATCATTGTCACTCAAAAAGATATAACTTTCCGTTAGCTTTATTCTCCAATTCACTTATAGATACCATCTAGTAGGACTTAACATATTAGCCATAGAGACTTGGAAAAATATGAACAAGTTGTGTACTTCTGCCTCAAGATGTAGTTTAATAGAAAGACTCACTTGGATGCTTATGCCAAAGCATTGTATCCTTTCTTTAAAAAAAAACAATCATAGGATCATCCATGCACTCAAGGGTCTTTCTTTCTTTAGCAATGCCTCACCAGGCATGCTAAGTAAGGTTATTTAGAGCTTTTATCAATTTTGTACCTTAGGAGCCTCAGTTCCATCATAAGGTAGAAGCTAGAAGCAGCTGGAAAAAAACCTTTGCCTCCTCATATTCTCTCCAGTCTTCCTACTCATCTTGGCTTCCCAACACCTATAAAACTGTGTTGCATTAAGCTGTCCACTTTTCCTTTCTTCCCTACTGGCCTGCCTATCTCAATGAGACCAGAGACCATCACCATATCTCTGATAACTACAAGATACCTGGCAGAAATAGTCATAGAATCAGTGAATGATTCAGAATTTCATTAGGTAAGAGATGCATTACAGAGTCTAAAGTATTAATTCATATGGCACAGAGCTAATGAAAGTATTAATAAATCACAAGGATATAATTATGCGAATATAGAAGAGCCCATGTTTTCATTCCTTTTTTGCCCATAAAAGAAGCACCTTCACTTCAAGCTATTTATTCACCATCAAAGGAGTCCTGGGGATATATAAGTAAAAATCTAGCACTCTTGTCGAGTTTGTTTAGAATGCCAATAAAAGACATGGATTAGATATGACTTATGACTCAACACAGTTGTGTAACTTTGGACAAATACTTAGCCTTCCAAACCTTAGATTTCTCACCTGTGAAATGGAACTGATATTTCTGTTTACCTTCCGAATACTAGTATAAAGATCAAATTAGATTAAGTCTGTAAAAAGCTCTTTGACATAGCAAAATAATTAATTTTTCCTTCCCTTGTCTGTTTTCCCTCAGTTTTCAGTCACTCAGAAAAAATTAAGTATCTGAAGAACTAAGACATAGTTCAAATTTTTACCTAAGTTTTATATACAAACTACTATGAGCTCTTCAGAAAAGGATAAGGTGGGGCGCTTGGGTGGTTCAGTCAGTTAAGTGTCGATCTCTTGACTTCAGCTCAGGTCACGATCTCACAGTTTGTAGGTTCAAGCCCCACATTGGGCTCTGCGCTGGCAGTGCAGAGACTGCTGGGATTCTCTCTCCCCCCCCCGCCCCCTGCTCGTGTGCTCTGTCTGTCTCTCTCTCTCTCTCTCTCTCCAAATAAATAAATAAACCTCTAAAAAAAAGAAAAATAGAAGGCAATTGAATCTATAGTATATGCTTTTTCCATTTGCCCCAGTCTTCCTTGAGTTAACAACTTAGAAGATAATTACCAAGTCTTCTGTTAATATTATCCTTACATGAACATTTGTCTCCAAATTGGCTAATGGAGTAAACATCATGTGGAGCTTGTATTTAGGAATGTACAAGCCCAATCACGACTAGTTTTGATATATTTCCAATTTCTGAATAAATGCAGGAATCCCTTAACTGGGCATTGTGGATCAAGGAAAAGTAAGCAAATCTGTTTCCTAGTTTTTTCAATATAAAATACAGGAAAGCTCATTTGCATATTTCATACTATAGACAGTTTCTCTTCTTTGATGTGATTCTTTAATTTGTGATTTCTCATCAGAGCCCTTGTTAGCTGTTTTTGCATCTCTCACAAGTCTCCTACCTCAGAAACAAATAAGCAAAAGATAAGCTAGTGGAAGTCGCTGGAGAATTTACTACTAACAGGGCAATTTTAACACCGTTCAATACACGTGATTACATTCACAGGCTGTACAAGAATGCCTAGGAACTAAAATGCAAGTACCACACTTCAGGTAAATTTTAGCCTTATAAAGAAAGACAAACAACAACAAATGATCCCAGCTAGCAAGGTACACAGTGGTGATGGCAGTGTCCACAGCAACTAGATGTATTTTTTTAACAAAAATAAAATAACTAAAAGCCTTCCCCCAAAATTTAAGGTGTGAGATAAACACACACATACACAAACAAACAAAATCACAATTTATGGCAAACGCCACTCGCTTACCTGACTTATGTCACTCGTCCAGGCAGCTTTCTCCTGACGTGAAGGTGCCAACAGGACTACAGTGAATGGGGCAGCATCAGGAGGCTCCACTACTATTTTAAAATCTAGATGTCCAAACACTTGTCCAGAACCTTTGGCTTCAACACATGCAAACCAACCAATTAGATGTGAATATAAAAATATGTGTGATAGCTACTTTCACAGACTTCTGGTAATACGATGGATGTCCGTTGAAGTCCAGAATCTTATTTCAGCAACATGGCACTTCTTAGGCAAGGGGAAGCCTTTACTAAGCTCATAAGTAGACAAAAAAGCTGAGGTCAGCAGGTTACTCAGGACTAGGATCTCTGCCTTCTACTCATTTCCTCTTTTCTTTTTTTGAAATTTCCATAATCTACAGAATTCCAACAACTCTCTAATTTAATTCCTTTTCTGCCTTCCACTGAAAAGTCACTATCGTGAGAAAAATTCAATAAAACATGAATTCCCAAAGATGGTTTTAACGAAGCTCACAGGTTAAATGATTCAACAGAACTTTTCATATATTGGGGCGCCTGGGTGGCGCAGTCGGTTGAGCGTCCGACTTCAGCCAGGTCACGATCTCGCGGTCCGGGAGTTCGAGCCCCGCGTCAGGCTCTGGGCTGATGGCTCGGAGCCTGGAGCCTGTTTCCGATTCTGTGTCTCCCTCTCTCTCTGCCCCTCCCCCGTTCATGCTCTGTCTCTCTCTGTCCCAAAAATAAACGTTGAAAAAAAAAAATTTAAAAAAAAAAAAAGAACTTTTCATATATAAACGACTTCAGGGAGTTTATTCTCAGCATCTCTCCTGCCTCCTTAAGCAGCTCGCCTTAGCTATAAGTAAATAAAAACTGTAAGACCCTTTTATTCTACCATAAGTCTAAGAGATAGAATGTGACTTACAGTCATCATCACTTGCATCGGGCTCCTCAATCAAAGTACATTCTATTAGAGAGAGAACCCCACCTGTCTGGAAAAAAACCAATTTTTTATTAAGAGGCTGACAGTCTTGCATAAGTTGGGAAGCTCAGATACATAAACCTTATATTCAAATTGTCACAGAAGAAAGCATAGCAATTCTGCATCACAAATAATTTTTCATAGATTCCAAAACTACAGTTAGCTGTGTAAAAGTAATTAAACACATTGAATTTCATGATTCTTCTGCACCAACTGCCTCTCACTCCCAATGTTTATAAATTTAGCAAGTCAGCCTACAGGAGACTAGATGGCACCTTGAGAGAGTGAATGCAGCTAGACCCACCAACCAGGAAGTGCTTTAAGCAGCAGAAAGCCATCATCCTGGTGTTGGATAATAGTTGTTAGGTACTAATAACAAAAGGTATAGATAGGTACTTTTTCTATAAAGGGCCAGACAGTAAATCTTTTAGGCTTTACAAGCCATATCTCTATCGCAACTATTCAAATCTGCCATTTTAAAAGCATGAAAGCAGCCAGACAATATATAAACAAATGAGCATGGCTGTGTTCCAATAAAACTTTATTAACAGGCAGCAGGCTGTGGGCCATGGTTTGCTGACTCTTGGTATAGAGCAAGATAAAATAGGATTTAGCAAATATTCTATCAATATACTGCAGTGATTTAATAAGATTTTTGTAGCTCAGTAGTCAACAACTAGTAATTTTTTCTAGGTTATGATTTTAATTGCACTTCTTTATGGAAATGGACACTTAAATTTCTATTTTTTGGATTCGACTAACAAAAAGTACATGCCAGGCTTAGCAACTGTACATTACCTCACTATGCAATTGTGACAATCTGGGTTTTATGATACTGGATATGGGAAAGCCATAATTAAATTAATCTCAATCCCTCTTAAGTGCATGGAACATAAATGGAATAGTCACATAAAACCCATACCTTGAGCAGATGCAGCTTTCCTCCTGAACTTCTTGTACAAATTAAAAAGTGTTTTGTAAATAAGAAGCACTGTCTTTCTCCTTCCTTTTTCAAAGACAGTGAACCCAGGCGAACTTTACTAAGTTTCCCCCTCTCAACAGAAGGTACTTGAATAAGAGAACCTGGTGATCACAAAAGTGAAGAATACACAGCAATTAAAATTTTTTCAAGTGAGAACTATTCTTGATGCAATAAACTCTAGGACCTGTTTCCCAAGATACCAAGGATTTATTTGATGCACCATTGGAAGTAAATCCTCTACACTGAGCAGAAGAGAGAATGCATTGTGTTTTAAGGGCCTAACTAATTGTCACTGTTTTTTGATTTATTGATTTCAGAGAGAGAAAGAGAGAGGGAGAGAGAGCAAGCAGCAGAGCAGCAGAGAGAGGGAGAGAGAGAATCCCAAGCAGGTTCCACACTGTCCGCCCAGAGCCCAACTCGAGGCTCGATCCCATGGGCTGTGAGATCATGACCTGAGCTCGTATCAAGAGTTGGATGCTTAACCAACTGAGCCGCTCAGTCACCCCTAATTCCTACTATTTTTATAAAACATTTCAGACTTGATTATTTACTAATAAACTGTAAAATAAATTTGAAAGAAAGCCAAACTGAATTCAGAGAACAAGGCACTTGTGTCATCTGTCCCTTGGTGATCTTATCTCAATCAATTTAAGAATGATACATGGGGCGCCTGGATGGCTCAGCCCGTTAAGCGTCTGACTTCGGCTCAGGTCATGATCTCATGGTTCGCAAGTTCGAGGCCAGTGTCACGCTCTGTGCTGACAGCTGAGAGCCTGGAGCCTGCTTGGGATTCTGTGTCTCCCTCTCTCTCTGCCCCTCTCTTGCTTGTGCTCTGTCTCTCTGTCCTTCTCTCTCAAAAACATATAAAAAATATTTTAAAAAATTTTTAAAAGAAATTTAAAAAAGAACAAGATATATACTGTATAATTACATATAGTAATAAAATAACATAGTAAAAAGAAGACAGAATTTATTCTTCCTGAGGCACTGTAGGTAGACAAATAACATAATAAAAAATAAAATTTACACTGCATGTATATTATAAAAATAAACAAATTAAACAATTCAATGCAACTTAGTTCATTTTTAAAGGGCAGCTATTTCAGATTATATTTAAATTATGTGTGATAAAAATTTTGTGGAATTTAAATGGAAAAGAACTCATAAAGTCTATACCCAGAGCATTCCCGTGAACAAAACTGTCTTCTATTCAATGTGAGAATCTCTACATAGGTTTTATACAAGTTCATCCTAATAATGACCTCCCCACAAAATAAAATTCCAGTCTAAGTTAGACAGCAAACCAAAACAAACACTAGGAAAGATTCTTGTCAATACCTTGACTTCAGAAATAGTGATATTACTGAGTCAGCGATATTACTACTATTTGTTCAATCTACCACTACTCAAAATTCAGCCTTACAAAGACACATATCAGTCTCATAAGAACCGTTAACTGCATATTCAACCCTTAAATATTAACAGGGGTCAGCACTAAAAAGTGAGATTGCAGGCAACCTCATTTCCTCTTCATACATTTTCTGCGTTTCCTGATTTTTTTTTAATGGCCACAGATTCCTTTGATAAGTGGGGAAAGCCCCACTAAAGTTGTTCGTATACGTAAAATGGTAGTAAAACTATGACTGTGGGTCACAAAATGTTCACGTTAGCATATGAATACTCCAAACAGCATCTACTTTTTAACAGAGCTGAAGGTGGGGAGGTGGGTAGATGAGGAGCAAGCCTCCGTGTGCAGATTCCATCTCCTCAGGTGAATGTTTAGGTGGGACTGCTAGACAAAGGCAAAGTAGGCAGCTATTTGGGGGCCTAAAGAACAGCATGGAAGTAGTCCTGGGGAAGGCTGTGGGCCCTGGGAACAAAGGGTAGGAGAAGGCTTGACTCCACCGAAGGGAACGGGCAAGGGGAGAGCGAAGGAAGGAAGTGAGGCAGGTGGGAGCAAGCTGTCAGAGAGCGCAGGCAGCAAGTAATTAAATTTGAAGAGCAGAGGAGGGGTGGGGAGAGCAAAAGGCAGACTGCCTAGATAAGAAAATGAGTAACAGCAGAAGGACTGCACTGATGGGGCTCACGGGGCAGAATCAAAGCCAGAGGAGCTCTTTCGGAGGACCTGGTTCGCCCCTGATCTCATAGAAGGGAAAACTGAGGCCTGAGGGGCTGAGCAGCCGTCACCTGAGTGAGCCACGCTGCCAAGAGATGGCAGTGGATTCAGCAACATAAACAATGACACCTGGAAAGGGATCGGATAGGAAAAGACAGTCTGTTGTAGCTTTGCCATGGGGGGTCGTGAGATCAGCTAGGGCAGAGTGAAAGACTGGAGCTGAAGACAAATAAATGTCCTGGTGGATAAACAGGTTCAGGAGTCATTTTCAGAAAGGTTATAACCAAGTTTATGAAGATTCAATATAATGTGTCGTTAAGTGCTTCTAGCATTTAATGATTTTGCAGATCAGAAATTACAGACTACATGTTTGCTCATATATTAGTAATACTGTGGATTAAAACTTTGAGGTAAAAAAATAAACATTTCCTTGTCAACGATACACTAATACGTTTACTCGATAACCGTTCATCCTGTATATTCAGTCTATACAGAAGTCTATACGTCAGAATTAAAAGTGAGGGATTTCAACACTATTGTTCGGTTTATAAAATAATCATATTGGGAAAAACATGTTAAGTGGACTTTTTTTATATTTCATTTTATGTTTGACCTGGTGTTTCAATACAACTCTAAGACTTGAAGATTCCTCTCTAGTTAGTAAAAATTAAAGGAATAGTTTGTATTAGTAATTCCTCAATATCAGACCATTGCTATGACACAGTTCCTTGTGTCTCTCTCAGTCAACCTAATAATTGGGATCAATTTACAACAAAACTTGTGTTATTTCAATCACTAAATTCCCAAAGAATGGCATTCAGGACTAATGCCCTTATTCTTCATTCCACCCAGTGTGAAAAGGAATGATGAGCAACTTCCAGGTTACTGGGTTAGGCATTTGAGAAAGTACAAATATTTGTGGACCCCATGTTACAACTCCAAAGAACACTGCTACCCCAAAAGGACATGACTGTGAGTCGGGGAATAGTTAAGGTATCACAGAGGTCCGAGACTCATTCTGAATGCATTTCACTCTGAATTCAGTAACCTTCACTTAATTATCCTGGTTCACATTTCCACAAGACATTGGCTATGTATAATGGGTTTTCAGCAAAATGTCAATTTAGAGTGCCTCATCTTCTACTAAATGTTCATATATATTTCATGTTATTGAAAAACAGAAACTCATTCCAAAATTTAGATCTTGGTTTTTAAATTTATGTCATACTCTCACAGGCACTGGTTTAAATGCTTTTGTGGGTATCAGCTCATTAAATTTTCACCACGACCCTAAAATATAGGTGCTATTAACTCCAACTTAAGGAGAGGAAACTGAGACAAAGAAAAGTTAAATAAATTGCTCAATATCCTACAGCAAGGAGATGGTGGAGGCAGAATTTGACCTCCAGTGACATGGCTATACTGTCTTCCTATTACTGTTTCAGACTCTTACACTTTAGTTCAACAAACTTTGAGTAGATTTTGGAACATAAATGACATTATCAGACTACATGGCGATACAGTCCTTTGCATCCTGCTCATCAACTGTTTAATGATTAGCATCAATTTACAATAAAACTTCTGTTACTTTAATCACTAAATTCCCACAGATTGACATTCAAGATTATCTGATGCCCCTATTCTAAGGAGGCCTTTCCGACATCCTGGGCGACTTATTTTTTCTAGTCCTCAGAACAAACATTCATTTAAGGTTGAAACCACACATATATTTGTGCATATGCACACATGTACACACACAAATACATACACACTGCAACATACCTCATACTATCCCTAAAAGTAAATAACACAAATACTAGCAGACAATTAGAGATAATTTGTAGTCCATTTCATAGGAAATGGAATCCATCAAAGTTTAAAAGAATAAAAAACCCACCTCGATGGGTTTAAAAGTCTGTTAAGGGTATGTAGTAAAAATGATAATAGGAGCAACCAAAGCAAAACAATGGAAACTTCCCAAATTATATGTAATTGGATTACTTTCTACTTTTGGATTAAGGTCTGTTTTTTTAAAGCCAACTTTATTGAATAATTTCTAAACACACTAACAACCAAAAATACAGAAAAATACTGTAAAGGCAAATCATTATATCAACATCAATACAATAATAACATCAGCTGTATTAATAGCTAACAGAAGTGCTTTAAACATGTGGCAAAGAAAAAGCAATAAATAACATCTGGACATGAATCAAAGGCAGAGCTGGGTCCTGAGTATTTTTCCTCTGGGTGTACTGAAAAAAATGACTTATTCAATATATTCAACCTTCTAGCGTTTTTCATTATAGATGTTTTTTTCAAACTTAGATAAGAGCAGTCTCAGTTTATAGAAATAAATTACGATGTATCATACTTTTCAATCAAAAGCCCTTTCAGAAATAGAATACTAGTTACAGAAACATTTATTTGCATTCTTGCATATTATAAAGCTCCAGTCAATTAGTATTTTTTCAGTGAATTCCAAATGCAAGAAAAATACAAAATAAGACATCTAACAATCAAAACTGCAATTCAACAAGTAATTCAATTTAATCCAATGCCCATCTTTCAGGTATCTATAATGGAAAACAACAGATAAGGCAGGAGAGAATTCATAAACACTGCCCTTCAGAGTTACAATTACTGGCAGAGACAGGCGTGCAAACATGTACCTACAATACACAAGAGGACGAAATACATGCATCGGGAGCAAGGGGCACGAAACCAGGAGGAAGGTAAATCCATTCTAACTGGAGGGAAGGGGAGAGAAAGATGGGGGAACATTGTAAAAGGCTCTCTAGAGGTGTCTGACCTGAGCCTGGAAGGCCAAGCAGACCTTCGATAGGCACGGAAGGGATGGAAAAGGGCATTCCCAGGCCCCAGGCTGGGGAAAGCACACGTGAAGGCACACAGGCAGGCAAGTGCCAGGAAGGCAGAAAGCCAATATGGGAACACAGTCTCTGCGGAGGAATACAGGGGGAATTAGGCAGGCCTGATGCTGTTAGCATTATATTCCACTATATTTAAAGGAAAATTAGTATCAGAAGCCAAAAACTGAGAAAAGTTATCATTTCCTAAAATAAACTTCCAAACTTTAACATATGTGTACTTTCTCTCTTTATAAATAAATAATGGAAAATAGAACAGCACGTGTTAAACTTTTTAAAGTATTCTGTGCAAAAATTTATGTGCACAGCACAAGTAACGTCTTATTTGATGAGGTAAAAAAAAAATTTTAAGCAGCACATTTTGGCAGGCAACGGAAATGCAAATATCTTCAAATGTTATTGGCACATTCTGAACAAAAACTACATTAAAGGTTAATCCTAGTTCCAAAATCTATGTGTCACTGCTCACCAAGTTCAAAATCATAAATGTGTGCAATGCATTGTCTCAAATCAATTCCGTGGGGCATGGTCCCTTCCCTCAGAACACTTAAGCACTTAAAAAAAGAACTCTGGATGAGGTTTACTCCTTGCATTCTGCAATGAGGGCCCTGGAGGGAGGGACACTGTTAGGCTGTTGCTTCTCCAAAGTTTCTGGCACAAATATCTTCAACACTTCAAAAGCTTAAAATACTGGGTGATGCTCGGAAAGCACACATCCCACAAACAAGATACATGCACCATTACCAAAGCGTGTCAGGGGTCAACAGACATTTCGTTTGGCAACTGGAGTTGCCAACTGAATCAAATCATATCATGGGGGGCTGATCCAGAAGTGCTGATGAAGAATGGGAACAAGAGACAGCTGTTTTCACTTCGGACATTGTCCCCACCACTATGTGAAAGGGCTTTGAGCAATGCAAGTTTCTCTTGGGCCTTTGCCTGTATATCGTCGCCACCTGGCACTGCCACTCTCATCGGCCAGACCGATCTGTCCTCCTTGGAGCTGTAGAGAATGTCTGGTCCACTGAGGAGGAGAGTCCAGTCAGAATGTAACTTACTGTCCCACTCGTGCTTTACTATTATTGTGTTGCTGTTTTTCATGGCCCCTGAAAAGAAACAGCACAAAGGTGGGCCTCAACCACAGCCTCAGTCAAGGCCACGGAGGTGTCCTGCATGAATAGTATCAATCACACAGCTACATCAAACCTGCTCCAAAATGGTTTCCGGGATCTGGCAATGATAATGCGTAAGTCGCAGAGATGACTAAGACAGTGGGTCTACCAAACAAGGACTTACCTTGGCGGATAAAAGTTTGGCTGGTGTCCAGCAAAATATCACAACCCTCTACGATCATTCTTTCTATGGCAAGGTTCTTCCTTATGTTTTCAGTGTCACTCACTTCATCATGCATTATCCTATAGACACAGCACAGACAGATCACAGTAAGAGATATTTTCTGTAGCCCTAGCAGGTATGCAAAGAAGAGTTCCCTCTGGGAAGTTCAGTTTTGACTTGCATCAGTATAAAAGAGACTGTGGGGAGAGCAGACTTCCAGGCCTCAACAAGCCATGACCCAAACCAAAGCCAGTGTACATGATTCTAAATGACAAGCGGGTCACAAACCAGTGAATACCCTGGGGAATGCAACAGGAAAGCAAAGTATTATTTTATGAACAGCAACCTTCATTGAAATTAGGATGCCATTTGTTAGAGGTAGAGCAAATTAGAGGACTTTATACCATTTATGCCATATAAGCTAAAGGAACACAGATGTAAATAATTCCTTGAAACACTGAAAAGTCACTGAAAAATGCAAAATCTACATTCTCTAGCTTCTTGCCAAATATGAACACAAGGATTCCAATAAAGGTCGTTTTCCTATTATCCTGAAAGAAACATAAACCCAAATACAGCTATAATCTCAATTATATAAATTCACATGCTATAAAAACATTTTCAACAATATATATTTTTCTTGGTTAAAATTAACATGTATTCTGATTCAGTACCATCTGAAGAGCTAGCATTTAATATTCAGGTGAATCTGAGAAGCTGGTCTGTGTCTTGCTTCTTGTTGCCTGGACATATATATTAGGTTTCCACAGAGACTAACTTGCTGCTTTCTCTAATCAAGCATTTATTATGAGTTCTCCACATACCTGGACAGTTCCTCTAGTTTTGACTTAGCAAACTCCAGACTTTTCCTTTCCACATGCTCATGGGGTGTATGAGCTAGGAGTTCATGAAGTGTGATGATATACCTGGGGATCTAAATGCAAAGGCCAGCATGAGCAAGAGGTCAGGATGAACAACACTGGGACACTCTCTACTGTGCCATCATCATGTCTGAGAAACTCATCTCTACCTTTAGAGTTTTGAAACAAAGTATACTTCAAACCACACACACACACACACACACACACACACACACACACTTCACCAAGAGCACAAAAAAAGAGTAACAAAATATTATGTTCCAGAGAAACAATTGTTTCTTTAGGTTTTTTAATATAATCATATATTTCTTAATCACAAATTTTGAAAATTGGTTCATGGGGAAACATACAGCTATAATCAAATCACAAGAATCTGTATTTTAGGTATATTTGTTCACAATTTTTTTTAAATTCGGAATCCTACTGCAATATTCTGTTTAAGAATTAAAACTTGGGAGAAGAAGATATGTTCACCTTTATTACATTCTCATCCTACTTTACCTTAATTCATTCTTCTAGCAGTAAAAAGTATTGTTTAATTAGATTATTTACTTGTAGTTCTGCTTATAGATAAACTATCTGAATTCTGTCAAAGGCAGAAACTCCACTAGGCCTATGAAGATGTTAATATAACATAGTAGAGTTTTAAAGTTATAGTGATTCTACATATTTATTTATTTTAATTTTTATTTATTTTTGAGATCATGAGAGAGACAGAGCACGAGTGGGGGAAGGGTAGAGAGACAGGGGAAACACAGAATCTGAAGCAGGCTCCAGCTGTCAGCTGTCCAGAATCCAAAGCAGGCTGAGCTGTCAGCACAGAGCCCGAAGCGGGGCTCGAACCCACGAACCATGAGATCATGACCTGAGCCGAAGTCATATGCCTAACTGACTCAGCCACCTAGGTACCCCTCTACATATTTGTTTTTTACTGGCTTACAAACTAAAATCTTTTAGAAAGCTGGGGCAGTGGGCTTAATTATAATACCAACACACATGAACAACAGGCACCATAACCCCACCTGCTATGGGTCAGATTGGAGCTCAAGGTTTGCACGTACACCTAAACCTCCAGCAACAAAAGGGGAATTTGCCCATTTTACACAGATAAGGAAACAAAGTGTGAAGAGGTCTGGTAACTTGCCCAAGATGGTGTCACAGCAAATGACGGAGCCAGCCATGATCATGGTGGCTCTGACCAATGCAGGAACCCACGGGGTCTCTTCTCTGGGGCCTGAGGTCTCACTAGGCCCTTGAAAGGCCTTCTAAGAATGAAGAAAGTGAAACAGCCTCCCAGGGTACTATGGCTAGCTCCTTCCGTCCAGTCCTGAGGTGCTGGCAGCTCTGCCCACGGATCTGCTGTTGCTCTTGTGCAGGTGGTGGCCTTCACCGGTTACTTACTGATGTTTACTGAGGGCCCATGTTTAGGCATGAGCACAAAGGGCAGTGCCACAGCACACACACGGCTCTGCAGCTGATATTCTGGGATCAGGTCCTAAGGAATGTCATCATATTAAGGTTTTGGAAGTTCAGACAGACTCCTGATAGGAGGGAGACCCCTCCCCTGTAAGACACATGGAGGGCACTTTCTGCCTCTCCATTCCATAAACTTCTCCTGGTAAAGGCTCTTGGGATACATACACTTTCAAATATCCCTTCTGCACAGTGCCAAGATGGATAACAGTTTGCCTCTAAGTCAGTAGTTCTATAAGAAAATCAAGGCAATCAACAGCTAATGTACTAAATTTTTCATAACAAAGAAAGTAGGAGTGGGAGAGCCTGACGCTTATAATGCATGCACTGAAAACCCACAAAACTAAGTTTAGTCAATAGCTTCAGGATCCTCCCCCATTAATTAAATCTATTTTAGAGAGCTCCTTGGCTAAGGTTCAAGTAGATAGATCTGAAATTCAGAAGCCGGTCCTTTCTACTTTCTGGTATAGGAACAAACAAGCCTGAAGCTGCCAAAAAGCAGGGAAAGGACATTCTGCAGAGAAGTGGATGGCTCTCCAAAGAGCTCGTGTGTATATTCAAGAGCTGATTATAAATCTGTTCCCCCCAAACCCAAGAATCACAGTAAGTACTGTCTAGATGAATCATAATGCTCCTCTCAACTATGGAACAATACTTGTCACTTTATAGACATTAATTAGCCTGCTTGCCAATTACAGTAAATAGGTGGCTAGAGCCGCAAAAGGCTACTTTCTGGAGAACATCTAACAGCACTGTTCTTGTCAGGGGCAGATTTCATGATTGGCTTACCTATGGACTTATGAGCAGCTGAAGCCAATTTAAACAGTACCAGTCGAGCCACTGCCTTTGCTAATTAAAAATTACATTAATGACTACATTATTTTCCATAACAAATTTCTTGGCAACACTTGGACTACTTGTCTGATGGTTAAATTGAGGATAAATTAACTGCATCATCCAAATTCAACAATTCCTCTATGTTTCCATAGCTCAACATAGAATATCAACAGCAGCAAATGACTTACTTGACAAAGAGCCCAGTAAAAGGTCTACACATACACAGGCTAAAAGCTCCAATCACCTCTCCTCCTCTGTGCCTAACCCCTGCCCCCATATCTAGACTCAAGAAAAAGTCTGGTCAGAGGTCCCTTGGTAGCATGAACTAGCATGCAGAGGGAAGTAGAAACAGCTAGACCCTCCAAGGAAGCAAATGTTTTCATGACTATTTCACCTCATTTGTGAAAGAACCAAGAGGGAACAAGAGGGATAGAATGAACCCAGTAAGAGAAAACCTCCAAGCTTCTAGAAAGTGCAATTTCCCCCTCAGTGGTCCATAGGGTCACTCCTAGGGAGAAGGCAGAAGGAAGAGACACCAAGCAAACAAGACAAAGAAGAGGCACCAAGGAGAATGAGGCTCTTAGGTAGCACACTCTGATAGCTTCCTCTCTTGATCTATCCAGAATAGTGATAGGGCAGCAAATAGATTAAGAGCTGTTCTTTCAGTTTACACATCTTGCAGTTTGGACCAATTCTGGCTAAATTCTTCAACTTTGAGGCTTCTCCTAGAAAAATGGCTCTCCTAAGCTGAGACCTTTGGTTACCCTGGTCTGGAAGAAGCCAGAGACCTCAACATTTGACCCTTCAGCTAAATTGTAGGGTTTCGGGCCACCACAGTCTCAGGATGCGGGTTCCTAGACAAACACCAGGCTCCTTGCACCACCATCGTGTGATCCCCCCAGGATCACAGCCAGATAGCTAGAGCTCTGGGAGACAACTGGAGATCAGGTCCTCAATTTTAAGAGTAAGAAACAGAGATTTAGATTGGTTCAATTATTTTCCTCAATGCTATGACTGAAGAGTGAGCAAGACATCCAGGTCTCCTCAAGATTCGTAGTCCGATGGTCCTTTCCTCACATTGTAGGAATTCCTTGGGGTCAATCAAAATGCCAAGCCATTCTTATTGGGCTTAAACTCCAGGGAAAAGGAGAGAGGGTGACAGAAGTGCATCTCAGCATTTCAAGAAATCCAAAGGGCTTTCCAAGGCCCTCCGTTCAACTGTGTTTGGACACCTCCCCTACAGATCAAGTGCGGTTCTGTCTGTTGTTTTAAAACCCTGAGAGGGGCGCCTGGGTGGCGCAGTTGGTTAAGCGTCCAACTTCAGCCAGGTCACGATCTCGCGGTCCGTGAGTTCGAGCCCCGCGTCGGGCTCTGGGCTGATGGCTCAGAGCCTGGAGCCTGTTTCCGATTCTGTGTCTCCCTCTCTCTCTGCCCCTCCCCTGTTCATGCTCTGTCTCTCTCTGTCCCAAAAATAAATAAACGTTGAAAAAAAAATTAAAAAAAAAAAAAAACCCTGAGAAAATGACACCAAAGGGAAATTAAATAGCCCGTGGGAAGGCATTAGTGCACTGTCAGAAAGGGAGCTAGGTGCCTCCCAGAATGTTCCATGTGTCTTTCACAACCATGTCTTTGAATATTCACCTGAAATCGAGTTGCTGAAAAGACACAGTTTAGGGATTGTAATCATAATCTGGAGGTAACTGCCAAAGACACAAACAGAATCTCAGAACACTGCATTATATAAAACTTGTTTCACTATAAATAAAAGCTTAAATTATAATTTTTATAAGGTTAAAAAAAGCAACTTTTTGTTTTTGCTTTGAAGTTTTTCTTGGAAAATATTTCTTCAGAGAGGCAAAAAGTTCAAACAATTCAGTTCCATGAAAAAAAAACACAATACCATTATAAAGTTTCACTATATTTAAGTTGTTTCAAATACATCCTTTTGGTTTTTAAAAAATCTTGCTAAACCTCTGTGGTGACTTCCATGATTTCAAAAAGGATTGACAAACTTTAGGACAAACAATTATGAACCAGAGCAACATTTCTTTCTCAGGCTACAACATGGTCAGCCAGGGTCAGCAATGCCTGCGCAGGGGGGCAAAACTCTCTGCAGAAGCCCTAACACACATGATTAGGAGAATCGGTTTACCACATGACAATCTGGAGGCCTGGCCAGAAGCCCCATAAATTCCACAACAAGAACACTCAATGCCTTTCCAAAAGAGCAGAATCGACACTTTTCAAAGGAACAGGAGATTCAATTCACATTTGGGCCTCCTCTGTTCTCACTCAAGGACTCTTAACGGTAAAGCTCTAGGTACAGGTAAGAACACAAGTATGCTTGATCCCTCCGGGTGCTCTAACACCCAAAAGTAAATGTCATGACAAGCCCCAGCCTCAATTCAGCAACCTGACTAGGGGCCAAGAGTCCCCAGGTCCAGCCAGTGCCTCCAGACCCTGTATTTTCATAGCCTCTGTGACCCAGGATGTCCTCCTTTTGGTATCCGGAGCTCCAGACAAACTCAAGACCAACTTCAACAGCAATTGTAACAGGGAGGGGAGGATGGGAAGGAAAACAAAGACTTTCCCAGCAGTCACTCCACCCCTCAGGAGCCTTTTATGCCACCAGCATATACTGGAACGTTTGCACAGCATCCTATTTCTGTAAACCTGTTAATATTTTTAAACATGCTGGAGGAGGAGACTCCATGGAAGAAGTCTGTGTGGAATCTTTCTGTAAAGAGAAAACTGTGCTACTTTTCAAAAACCATTCCTGATTTAATTGCTTCAAAAATGCCTGGTTTAAAAAAAAAATGCCTGCTTTTCTCCCATATGCTACACAGAGGGAAAATGTGTGGCATAAATTTGTTTCTCTCAGGGTCAAGCTCAGGACAGTTGATGCACATTTGCCATAATTCCACATGGGGCATACTTAAACTTGTCACTCTGGTCACCCTATGTTTCAGTACCACCAAACTGGAACCGATGACTTATAAAATGCATCCCAGATGACTTACCTGGAACATTGGATAGGTCAAGAATGTTTCCAGCATCCTCCCCTCACACGCGGGGTTGGCTTCGTACTGTTTTAAGAGTTTGTCGAAATCTCGGTTTTGCTTACAATTGGCAAGCACTTGGAGGCTGTACTGGTGATTACGCACAAATTCTTGATAAATGTTCAACATGGGGAGCAAAATATCAAACAGATCAGCTGGAAAAAAGAAGTAAACATGGCAGTTTTTCTTGGTCCTTGGTAAGTTATCTAAGGTACAAGGAGAGACTGTGTTCACTCAGTGGAAATGGCACAGAGTGGCTCCCAGCATCATGTGTCACACGTGCACAGGGCCCCCTTCCAAATGCTTGAATGACTGATTTGGTAGAATGCACGGGGGCAGGGGGAGGGGGTGCACAGAGCCCAACTCTAGCCCCAAATGAACAATGACAGGCCAGGAGAAAGGGCTGAGAGGGCAATAAAACAGATTCCCAGTGCCTAAGGAAGCTCTCAGGTCAAGAGGGAAATTCAGACAGGTTAGGCTGACTAATGTTGAAGTTATTTTGCTTTAATTGTAGACATATTAAGAGAAAATCTTTTATCTCTAAAGCATGCACTTACCTAAAATTAAGGTAGGCCAGTTTGCTATCCTTGCCTTCAGTCCTTGATGAAATATTTCATGAAGAAACATAATTGTTTCACTATAAAAAATTGAAAAATAATATAATCTAGTCACTTCTTTGTCAAAGAAGTCCACTGAGTCCTTAAAGCCTTAATAAATACATGATTTGCATGCCTCCCAGGGCCTCCAAATTGTATACACAATAATAACATGGATTATACTAGCCCTCATAAACCAATTTGTCTTTCAAACGATCTTGAAAATTCTGAGCTAGGCTTCAACTACTGGAAGACAGTAAACACCAAATCATTGGCATATAACCCTCTTCATTATGTTTGATAGCAACATCTTTCTACTGTTAGGATTTAACACTTCAACTGATAATCAAAAAATTAGTTATGATCCTTTTTCTCTTCAGTTTGATTCTAGATGATAGCTAAGGGAAAAGACTCCCTCTTTCACTAAAATGAGTTTTGACAGGAAAGAGGGGAAAAGAATCCACAGCAAAGATTTGGCAGAACTCTACCATAACCACTCCTAAGACGCCCAAGATGGAAATGTAAAAGAATCCTCTGAAAAGGACTAAACCTACACAGAGATGCTATAAGGAGAACTATGCATAGAGATCCAAATCTCTACAAGGTTCAAGAAGAGCAGTTACCAAAGTAACTTTTGCTTTCTCCTCATTACAATTAATTCATTGGATTGAGCCTCTAAAGCCTTTTCTTAACTAGCACATCCTACACAATCAAATACATAATTATTCATGTAAGTGAGATATTCTGGTTTGTTGTAAGTCAAATTCAATTACAATAAACATCAATGGGAAATCCTTAACTTTTTCCAAATGGTCCATGAAACAAAATACATATGGCTTGAAGATGATAATTTGTTTTTCATTTATAGCAATTTTAACTAAGCAGTGTTTGTTGTTCAAGGATTTCAACCAAATCTAGTTTGGCAGATATTGGGTTTTTTTTTTTGTATTTTTTTATTTTTTAACATTTTTATTTATTTTTGAGAGACAGAAAGAGATGGAACACTAGTGGAGTAAGGGCAGACAGAGAGGGAGACACAGAATCTGAAGCGGGCTCCAGCTCTGAGCTGTCAGCACAGAGCCTGACAAGAGACTCGAGCCCACAAACTGTGAGATCGTGACCTGAGCCAAAGTCTGACGCTCAACCGACTGAGCCACCAGGCGCCCTTAGTTTGGTAGATACTGTATGTTAGTCTTTCAACCTCCTTTCTATTCTCCTTTTAGGTGGACATGATGGAGAGCTACAGCTAAACTTCCCAGACTGCCTTGCAAATGAGGCTCTGAATGTAAATTCAGTTCCACCAGTTGCACCAATAGGTGCACCTGGTAAGACATGGAAAGTAGGAGAGGCCATCTTCCTATTGCTGAAAATCAGTCATGAAGATGGGAGTGTTTCAGGGGCAATTTCAGCACCCAGCTTCGGTGTTCCAGTTTCTAGGCAACAGCTTCCTAGACCTGAGAGGCAGATATGGTGGCAATGGCAGTGGCTGTAGTTTCCTAACTTCTGAATCACATCTACAGCGCTGTGCTCTTGAACTCAAAGCTCCAGGGGAGCAGCTCCCTGGCTTTGCTCTTCCAGCTCTTCCAAAGAATTGTATAAGCAGTGAAAATGTCTGCATAACTTAAGAGAAAATTACACAGTAATTTTGTCCTTAAACGTCCTTTGTCCTTAAAATGTCCTTAAATGCAGGCTGGGAGGTGGACGAAATAAAGGAGATTAAGAGCACACTTCTTGTGTTGAGCACTGAGTGATGCACCGAACTATTGAGTCATTACACTGCACATCTGAAACTAATATAGCACTGTATGTCAACTAAACTTCAATAATAAAATAAAATAAAACAAAGTAAAAAAAATAAATGCATAAAAAGCCTAAATCTTTAAAAAGCCAAATTAAAATATATTGCAGTTAACTTTTTGTTCTTTTTCTTTTAAAAAAAAAATTTGTTTGACTAGAGTTGATACATAGTATTACATTACCTTCAGGTGTACAACTTAGTGATCTGGCAAGTTTATACCTTATACTATGCTCACCACAAGTATAACTACAGTAAGTCCCATTACATCATTATTACAATACAAGTGACTGTATTCCTTATGCTCTGCCTTTTATTCCCATGACTTCTTCATCCCATAACTGGAGGCCTGTATCTCCCTCTCTCCCCTTCACCCATCTTGCCCAACTCCTCAATCCTCATGTGGCAACCACCAGTTTATTCTCTGTATTTATGGGTCCGATTCTGCTTTTTGTTTATTTATTTATTTTTAGATCCCACTAATGACTGGAATCATATGTGTATTTGTTTTTCTTAGTCTAACGTGTTTCAAGAAGCGTGACAGGTTCCAGGGCCATCCACACTCCCTCTGATGACACAAAGTCATCCCTTTCTATGACTTTGTAATATTTGATATTATTTGACAGTTTTTGAAGTTTTCATGTTGTTTTTACTTTTGAACCATGTAAATTTCTTCAAAAACAAATAAATGTATTCAAAATAAATAAATAGGTAAATAGATGAATTAAAAAAAAATAAATAATTTTTAAGTAAAGCACCCAGGCACTCCCTTTCTCCCCTTCTCCTCTTCCCTTGTTTATTTTTTCCATAGTGCTCATCACCATATAATATACTACATATTTCACTTATTTACTATTCATTGTCTTCCCACATCAAAATTTAAGTTACATGAAGGCAAGGGTTTCTGCTTTGTTCACTGATGAACACTCAGCAGGAAGGACACTATAAATAT
The DNA here is from genome assembly GCF_016509475.1 of Prionailurus bengalensis. Lineage (NCBI taxonomy): Eukaryota > Metazoa > Chordata > Mammalia > Carnivora > Felidae > Prionailurus > Prionailurus bengalensis. The sequence goes on along the minus strand of NC_057343.1, from coordinate 145,424,455 downwards.
TTATTGAGCAAATAAATTTGCTAGAGATTCTCAGGCTCCCTGTTAGTTTTTCTTCTTCCTAAAGTATGTCTGTATAAATTACATGTAAAGACCCATTACTCACTCCATCTCCCTCAGCTTATGAAGATTATCTTTCCCAACACACACACGCCTACACAATGACAAGAAAACATATGTCACACAAAGAAAAGACCCAGAAAACTAAATGCCATGATTCAAGATAAAGACATGTAAACTCACACAAATAATGAAACACAAATGACAGCTTTCTTATTTTTAATATCATAAGCTCATAAAGGTGAACTTATGATTCCTATTCTTTTAAGAGTAAAGTAAAAATTCTTTTAAGAAATAGAAATGGGTTTTTCACATGACTCTTTGATTTACGCCAAGACAAACCTGTTGAGAAAAATGCTGCTGACATCATCATGGCTGATGGGAGGCTTCTTGGAGCTGGCCGCCATTCGCAGGGGCCGGAGGAAGCCATTGACCAGGATGTAGAGCTGGTGAACATACTCCGACTCAGCTTCAACCATGGTGAACACAATCTGGTTTCTCTTCCTCATGCTTTCAGCATGAGGAGAACAAATGTAATCCTGCACAATGGTCTTCCATTTCCTTCTACACAACCATCCTCTCATGAAGCTCTGAACCTACAGAACAACAACAAAAAGAATCTCAGGGAGGTGTGAGGCTGTCTTTGAATAAGCCTGTCAGTAAGGGTTTTCATTCCACGCCATATAAAACACTGCTTTTTTGTTACAGCGCTAATGGTCCCATCACTAGAATAAATTGTGGCAGGCTTTTCCAGATAGCAGAAAAAATAGGATTTAAAAATAACATTTTTCTCAGTGTCACAAGTTTCTTCCGTATCTTAAGCTCTTTAAGACTGCCAATATGGACACCAGAATGTGATAATACTACATAATTCGTTATTAACATGTTAATAAAGAAATACATTGAAGGTTTACTCTTTAATAATATAAAATCAGATACTAAAAATTTTTAATTGTGTTAAAAAAGCACATAACATAAAATTTACCATCTTAACCATTTTTAAGTGTATAGTTAGTTCAGTAGTGTTAAATATTTCACATGGTTGCATAACAGATTTCCAGAACTTCATCTTGCAAAACTGATACTCTATACCTACTGAACAACTCCCCACTTCTCCCTTCCCTCAGCCCCTGCGACCCACTATTTTACTTTCTGTTGCTGTGAATTTAACCACTTTAGATAGCTCATGTAAGTAGAATCACACAGTATCTACCTTTTTGTGACTGGTTAATTTCACTTAGTATACTGTCCTCAAGGTTCATCCATGTTGTACCATGTGCTAGGATTTCCTCCCTGCTTACGGCTGAATAATATTCCATTGTATGTATATTTTGTTTATCAATTCGTCTGCTGATAGATATTAGAGTTGCTTCCAACTCTCAGCAATTGTGAATAATGCTGCAGTGATCATGGGAGTGCAAATGTCTCTTCCAGATCCTGTTTTCAATTCTTTTGGATCTATACCCAGAAGTGGAAATGCTGGATCATGTGGTAGCTCTATTTTTAATTTTTTGAGGAATGACCGTACTGCTTTCCACAGCAGTTGAACCACTTCACAATCCTACCAACAGTGCACAAAGGTTCCAATTTCTCAACATCCTTATCGACACTTAGTTTATTGTTTTTATGGTAGTCATCCTAATGGGTGTGTGGTGACGTTACACTGTGGTTTTGATTTCTATTTCTCTGATGTATAGTGATACTGAGCAGCTTTTCATATGTATATGACTTCTCCAAAGATCACATGTATATTATTTCATCTTTGGAGAAATGTCCGTTGCCCATTTTTAAATCAGGTTATTTGCTTTGTTGTTATTGAGGGTTTTTTTACGAAGCTTAAAAAAAAAATAAGTGTTAGACATCAGCTCATCTGACCCCTTCTGTTTATAGATGAGTAAACGAAATTTCATGGTAAGTCACACAGGAAAGATGCAATCAGAGTTGGCATTCTTTAACCTGCTTTTTGTTAACTCTAAGGATTCTCTCTCAGCCACACGGTGAAAACACATATGAATGATTTGCAATGGAGATTATTTTGTGAAAAGAAACATGAAATATAATTAAAAATTGATTCTGTAGACAACATGATAGCCTCTAAAATTGATCTGAATTCCCTAGGTATGATTTGAAAAATAACAGACAAACCTGTACGTTTTAGCCAACAAATATTTACTAAACATCTTTCAAGTGTCCAGGTAAATGCTGGCGGCTAGCCAGAAAGGTGAATGTCATAATCCTTAACCCCAAGGCTGAGCACTAACCTGCTGGGTAACTTTGAACTCCAGTCCTCTATTTTCTCACCTACAAAATAATGGACCAAAAAAAATCTGAAGTGCTTGCTAAATATAAAACAGTTATATGATTATTTATTAGGGTGTGTCATAGCTAAGTGGCAGATTCAGCCACAAAGCAGGTTGCAAATCCATGTATGATTGACAGCATTAAATGACTACCAAATCTCTTTTTAGTATTATTGTTATCTAGTCAACATATTCTTACACTCCTTATTGTTTCCCTACTATTTCACCCATATGGACTAAATTGTCATGTATTTAAACAACTGCTCTTCTGTTGCAATGTTTAAAATTCTTTCATTTACCTACCAATGTTGTCATCATACTATCAGTGTTAATGCAGGCATTCACACAGCTGTGATGCTTCAAACAATAAAAATTAGCCACATTTAAATAGAATTATGTGGGGGAATTTATATGCACATTATCTGGAGAAATCTAATGGAAAACTTCTTTGTCATATAATAAATTTCAATTTTTGGTTCCTTGAAGATAAAAAATTATGTTGATATTTGCCAAATCAGAATAGAGAAACTAATTCATTTAAAACACTTTTGCCACACAGACATTAGAATGACTGGGCTATAAAGCACAATAGAATTAATTTCAAAGCCTACTTAACAAGTTCAAAAATATATTTTTTAATTGCTTCTACTGAGAAACAGGAAGGTATAAAGTGTAAAAAGCATTTATTTTATCACTATTCTTCCATTTAATAGAAATATTTTCAAAAATCACCTTAATCAAATTTTGTGTTAAACACAATCTTTCTGTTTACTTAGTCAGGTGTTGCCTGCTGAGCTGGTGTACTTTTCATACTAACAGACCAGTTTCTACCAAAAAAAAAAAAAAAAAATCCTGAAAACTGTACTTCACTCATCTCTTTGTTTATAGACAACTTCATACTACTAAAAGGCAAGAGCATTAATCTTGTAACAATAACATAAAATCAATTCAATTCAGAATGTTTTGAATTCTAAGAAATTAATGGTGGTATTTCACTTTTTATTCCTTAAAAATGAAAACACTTCAATTTAGTTCTTAGAAGCATTTCTGTATCAAACTCTGAGCAATGTTTCAAGTTTTGTTACAATTAAAGGGGAATAATTATGTAGCATATAAAAAACAAGAATAAGAAAAACATTAAGATGAAATAAAGATTTGAAGGTATATATCCATAAAAAAAGTTCTATAACTGTGAAGCTTTTCACATAATGGTCACAAAGCTAAGTAGATGATTTACACAAGCGAATTAAGATAATAGAACTCAAAACCTAAAATGACATAAATCAAATACAGTAGACCAGAGTGAGTACCAGCGTCTGTCTAACTGCAAAAGTTGTACACAGGGGCACCTGGGTGGCTCAGTCGGTTAAGCGGCAAACTTCGGCTCAGGTCATAATCTCGCGGTCACGCCCCGTATCAGGCTCTGTGCTGACGGCTCAGAACCTGGAGCCTGCTTTGGATTCTGTGTCTTCCTCTCTCTCTGCCCCTCCCCTGCTCATGCTCTATCTCTCTGTCTCTCAAAAATAAATGAACATTAAAACAAAAATTTTTTTTAAGTTGTACACAGGAATAAGTGACAGTTTAGTAAGAAGATCTGTTGATCGTGTGGATGTTAAACAAGAAAGTAATAATGATAATAAAACAGAAATCTGAGATGTATTTAATTAATAGTCTCACATGTTCAAAAAAATCCTTTCTAAATAAGCACTGAAATCTAAAGCTAAAAGAAATATTTTTAAAATGTCACTTAAAAATACTCCCCTATACAGACAACAGAAACCAATTTGACAATAAATTTCATATTTAAAAAAATAAATTAAAAAAAAACTACTCCCCTAGGGGCATCTGGGTGGTTCAGTCAAACATCTGACTCTTTTTTTTTTTAATGTTTGTTTGTTTGTTTGTTTGTCTTGAGAGAGAGATAACAAAAGCAGGGGGAGGGGCAAAAAGAGAGGGAGAAAGAGAATCCCAAGCAGGCTCTGTGCTACAAGCACAGAGCCTGATGCTGGACTCGATCTGACAAACCAGGAGATCACAACCCAATCTGAAATCAAGAAGGGACACTCAACCAACTGAGCCACCCAGCGCCCCAAGCCTCCCACTCTTGATTTCAGCTCAGGTCATGATCAAGCTCCTGAGATCAAGCTCCATGTTACACTCCATGCTAAGCGTGGCATCTGCTTGGGATTTTCTCTCTTCCTCTCCCTCTGCCCCTCCCTGTCTCACGTGCCATCTGCACACATGTACTCTCTCTCCCAAAAAACTAAATAAACATGAAAAAAATATTCCCCTAAAATATGAAAATAGCACAAAATCAGGAGGTTCTACAGCACTTACTAACCCAACTTAAGAACACTATTGTCTTAATGTCTGGTTTTGACATCCTTTCCACAGAGGGTCCATAAGGGGATTCCCAGAACTGGAAAAAAAATCTCAAGCTGAAACTTTTCCAAAGTAGCCATACCTGTATCACTCTGAAAGGCAAGTCTGAGAGCCATTAGAACAGATATACCAAGGTGATTCTCAGCTCAGGGACAGGGGAACAAAGACATCACTACAGGACAGACAACTGATCACGATGCTTTTCCAAAGCCAGAAACGCCCAACATCCTACCTTTTTAATCTTCTTGATATCTGGATCCTCATCCTCTTGATTACTTTGGTAAGGCCTCATTCGTTCCTTGGTTTTATTAAGAGCAATAATCTATAACACAAAATTGGCCCATTTCATGATTTGGGAAATACCAGCTTATAGCCATAACTCACAGGAGGTAATGCCTACAAGGTAGCTTAGGAGGTCCTCAGGAAACTTTTACTTTTTATGCATCCTTCCTTCCACTGGTTCTGAGTCAAGGAAAGAATGAACTTCACACCAAGTCTGTTCAGTTATGTTGCCAACAAAGGTGCTTATGAGAAGCAACTGTGGAAAGTGTGAACTGGGATCTGTGTTAGGAGAAACGTTAGCCCCAAATTTGGCCCTGACTGCCAGTGATGACTAGGCCAAGGCCTTCGGGGGAGCTGAGTGACATACTGCTTGCCAATCTTGTCCAATGGCAGCTGCCTGTAATGCCCTGGGGTCCCCAAATGCAATGACATTCAGCCCAGAGCTCTTGCTTCCCATAATCAGCCTGCAGCCTTCCACACAGGTACACAGAGTACAGCAGGCTCACAGGATTCCTTGGGAAAATCGTAACTGCAAACGGAACTTCAGAGCCCTGGGGTTGACCCAAGACAACCAAGAAAGGTGAAAAGGTACAAAGGAGTGAAATGATCCAGGATCTCCTTATAGCTCCAACTCAGTTATGTGACCTGTGGGGCAATTCAAAACCAGATGGCTGCCCAAATACACTTAGCAACAAAAATCACTAGCCTACTGCTCAATTGCAGGCTCTTAGAAAGGTAAGAACCTACGCAACCTTACCAGCAAGCATTTGAAAAGTTAAGAATCATAATTGCTTCCTCTGACCTGTCTTTACATTTTGTCACCAGTAACAAATACACACTTCTGCCATTTTCTGGCAGAGAAGTAGGAAAATAAAAGGAGTAGAAAATAAATCATGGCTCCTGCGAAGCGACCACTCAAGATGTACCTGCTACTGACAGTTTGGGGCTGCAAAATCTATATTCAGACTAAAATAGAACATAGTGAAGACAGATAAGCATGCCCAAATAAATATTGGGGAACATTGCTTGGTGCTGAGTTTCTCTTGTGGAGTAAATGCCACTTAGCAGACAAGCATCTGCTCTGGCTTACTGTGGCAAAGAGAGAACACAATAATTTTGTCTTAAATTACAGTGCCTGATATAGTCTTTTAAAATGCAGGTTTGCTAAGTTTTCTGTTGTTGTTTTCACTATATGAGATTTCAGGGTTGAATCGGGAAGTTAACAACACTAATGATACGGTGAACATGGTCTGCGACTCATCACCAGAGAAGCAATCAGATCCCAGGTGGAATCAAGCTTATACTCATGCTCTGGAAACTGGAGGTGATGTACACAGGCAGAAGCAGGTGAAAACCTCTCACAGGATTCAGTGCGTCTTGGAGGAAGGTATAAGGAAACAAAGAGGAAATCATTGTCCAGTGACTGTCAAAGTAACAAAAAAGTTACTTTCCTTGTAACTCAGGGCTGAGGCTCTTAGAACTTACAAATTTCTTGTAACTCAGGCCTGAGGATCCTGAATTGTTCTGTCAATGGGATACAATTAGTAGTAGGTTTCATCTGTCCTATCTGCTCTTTGAAGCTAAGAAAATGCTAATGCACCTCTAGTCAGAAAGAGGGGGGAAATCTTGTTTTCCACATTCCTCTTCAGGTCTTCAGTTATCTACCACTTCCCACGAGTAGTAAATAACACTCGGGCACACTCGGGTTTCTATATGTGGACAGAGGCACTTGTGAGCATGGGTGGATCCAGGACCACCACTGAGGCTGGAGATACAATGACCATGCTCTGTTCTCACTTGGGACAATCTCACATCGGGGGGTGCAGGGCCTCTGAAGTTCACCCTCAGAGGGTGGGGGTGGAGATGGAGGGAGACAGGAATTCCAACTTGAGGAAATGCCTTATACTTCAACTCCAATGTGTTTTTCAAAATTCCAGGGGGAAGAAAGTTGAACTCCTTAGAACAGAGAAGCAGTAAAGTCTTCCTGACTTCATTTCTGGTCCTTCCTTAGTTATCGTTTGGGAGTTTAATCTATGACAGATTCACAATTATCATTACTATTATAGTCAATCTAAAAACAGTTACATTTTATAATCAACTTCTGAATATCTGATCAAATGAAGGACATCGGGAGCACAAAATAATTAAAAAGCAGCATATTACTCTGGTATTTTAATGTAGTGTATTTAACTAATTCTAACATAGACTAGATTTATTCTAACACAGATTAGTGGTCTGACATGTACTCGCTGATGGCGAAGGAACCAAGTTTGGGATGAAAATTTTTCCCTGATAGGCCTTATGTAATTTTGAGGAGATGGCAATAAATGCATAACAATGAGGAGGAATCTAGTAACTGGGAAGTACCTCTGATTTAAGTCTTTCAATTTCTGTATCTTGATCTTCAAGTTGATGCCGGAGTTGGTTAGCTGCAATTTTTTCCGTCTCTACGATCTGAACTAGATGAATGTACTTCTGCATTAACACTTCTCTCTCAATCAAAATGTCTGCATAACTTAAGAGAAAATTACACAGTTAGTCAATGAGATACTGTTCTACGGCAGTTTCATATAGAACAGCATACAGTATATTTTAGAAAGAAACCATAAATGTAGTTTGATGGCTAACTCTGCTTTATGTAAATATTAACTTTGGGCTTGCATTTGGTATCATTTAACAATATACAATTTGAATCATTTTACATATCCCTTACTAAGCTAAGAGTTCATTTAACTCAACAGAATTTGGATCATTGCCATTTTACATATCCTTCACTAAGAGGTCATTTAATGATGGCTGCCATTAGCAATTTTGCCATATAAGTCAGAAAAGTGCAAAGGAAATCTATCATTTCATAAAGAAAATGATGCTTCTCCTTTAAAAAAAAAACTGAAGTCTTGAACTGATGGTACACACTTGGTTCCCAGGGACGATACTCAAAAATATTTCATTAGCTAAGTGTCTAGACAATCAGAACAGGCCTGCCCCCAAGTAGAATGAATGAAGCAACCATCAGAACAGGCACTGGCTGGAATGGACTATGATGACTATACCGGTGACTACCAGCCCTGCTCGGCTCTCTTTAGGATCGTGAGACCATTAACATTTCTTTCACAAATCAACAGGAGCAAAATTTCATTCTAAAAATAAGTGTAGATTCTTGGGCCCTAACACCATCAGCCTCACCTGTTTCCATTTCTTTGGCCAAGTGTGTGGGAAGCCAAAACTCCCTCTTAGATTTTTACTGACTATGCAATTCTGTAGCACCTGGAATTTTGCCTCTAGATCTTGCTGCACTATTTGAGGTGGTAAAAGGTATGTTCTCCATTCACGTAATCTTTCCCAAATGATCTGATAATTGTAATAATCAATAATTACTATTTACTGAGTGCCTCAGATGTCCCATATATATTCTCATTTTATCCCCCCAGCAACCCCAGGAGATAGGCTTTATCATCCCAATTGTACACAAAAAGATTTTAATCTTCACAGAGGTCACACAGCTAGTAAGTGGCAAAGTGGGATCAAATCAACATATGTTTGACCCTAAGCCCATGTTTTGTTTCATTTTTTAATGTTTGTTTATTTTGGAGAGAGAGAGAGAGAGAAAGAGAGAGAAAGAGAGAGGGATAGTGTGAGTGGGTGAAGGACAAAGAGAGAGGGAGTCACACAATTTGAAGCAGGTTCCAGGCTCCAAGCTGTCAGCACGGAGCCCGATGCAGGGCTCGAACTCACGAACTGTGAGATCATGACCTGTGTGAAGTCGGACGCTTAACCAACTGAGCCACCTAGGTGCCCCGACCCTAAGCCCATGTTCTTAACCACAAGCTAAACTGTTTCTCTAATAAGGAATATCACAATGAATATAAACAAGAATGTTGCAGCAGACATGTCCTGAGATACTGCCCAATCTTCTATTCACTTACCTCTTACCTCTTCGTTGAGAATTTGGGTCATAGCAGCCATGTTTTTACCACAAAACCTGCCCTCGTGACTACATTACACTGGTCTAAAAAGAGGTAACTGGCCCAAGCTAAACCAACTAGAGTCTTTCTCCTTGGAGTCTGGTACTGTATCTCTTATCTGTTTGCTTGAACTGATATGATATAAACTTGGAAACTCTGGTTACCATTGTCAGGAAGCTGTATTTGGCCATATCATGCCAAACAAAGTGAGTCTGCTGAGAAAGAAAATAAGATGTTCAAGAAAACAGAGATAAGAGAGACAGAAAGGTAACGACTATCTGTGTTCCTGTCAACTTGCTAGTTTCTGGTTCCTGACGCTCATGTTAATTGAATATAATTTTTACTCTTGGGTTCAGTGAGATATTAAAATTTCTGTCTAATAAGTTCTCCGCAACCTCAACTACTTTGAAATAGGTTTGTGTTACTTAGAACTAAAAGAGTCTTAAGACAATTCTAAAATCACAATTTTAGTTCAATGATCTCAACATCCTCAGCACTTACATCATGTGTGCTATTAGTGTTAGAAAAAAAACATAGTGTCAGCAATATTTTAAAGTCACTTGTTCTAAGAAATCACTCTAAGAGAGTAGAAAGAAAGGCTGTGTGAGTGGGAGGAGGTTAAAAAAAGAAGAAGAAAAAAAAGAGGAGAGTCTTCAGAGAGATACGCTTTTAGGAACTTTAAAAGGAGAAAATAGTAATAGAACATGAGAAAAGTAGCTATTATAATAAAAATTATGCCCTTTTCATCATTTTTTACTAATTTATTACTAATATATTTATTTCAAATTTATTACTAATATATCAAATTGGTATTAGGTAGCAAAACAGTATTTTTTTTTCTCTTATAAAAAGTCCAGTCCAGATTGTGTGGATGAATTCATGCAGACTCATTACCCACATCTGTCTCCCTTCACTTCCAAGGCCTCACTGAAGTGCTAGGAAAATTATTTTCTGTTTAAAGAATGAAACCATAACAGCATTATAAAACAGGAAAATATGCCATCAACAGACCAGAAGTTTTAAGAAATTCCATGAAGAGGAAAACCAAGTAGAATCCGAGTGGTGGGGAAATTGAGAGCAGAGAAACCACACAAGGAGACACCTCGCATAAGCACGCTTCCCACCAAGGTGGCCAGAGCTCCAAAGTTGGAATCAAAACATTCAAAGAAATGGAGTAAGGGGTGATCATTAGAGTCTTTCATTAAACAAGTGCCTTCACAACATCTGCAGTTAGACTCCTCCTCTTCCCAACTCCCAAAGTAAAGAAATAAAAGGCACAACTGGCAGTAGTGACATGCCCTCAAGTCACAGCCCAGGATCTGCTCTCTGTAGGAAAAGGACCACGTCCTAAAGAAAGCTCCAAATGAGGATGCTAGACTCAGAGAGAACAAAGCTTGACTTTACACCAGACATCCACTGTGGACAGAGAACCAGAAAAGGGTCAGCACTAAGAGGGACCAGGAGTGAAATACATGTATTCTTTTTCTATTGTGAACAAATTACCACAAGCTCCCTGGTTCAAAACAACAGGTTTCTTATCTCACAGTATCTGTGCATCAGGCGTCCAGGCTCAGTTTAGCTGGGTCCTCAGCTCAGAGACTGACACGCCTAACACTGAGGTGTCAGTCAAGGTACATTCTCACCTGGAGGCTTGACTAGGGAAGAACTCACTTCCACGTTTATTCAGATTATTGGGAAATTCATTTTCCTGAAGGTATACAACTCATGCAGCTTGGAGAGCATCTCTGACCCCAGAGATCTCTGACTCCAGTCTCTCCTTGAGGGCTTCCAACTGATTAAGTCAGGCCCACCCAGGAAAATCCCATTTAATTAACTCAAAGCAACAGATTTTTAGGATCATAATTACGTCTGCAAAATCCCTTTTCCTTTGCCACATAATGTAACCTAATCAAGGGGGTGACCACTCGGCATGTTTGTCATTTACTAATGGCTAATAGCAAATCGCAGGTTCCACCCGTACACACTGAAGGGTATTGGAATTACACAAGGGGGAATTCTAGCTAGCCTCCCCAGTGCCTGCCCACATACCTGAAAAGGAAGTCTGTATAAGTGGCACAGATGTAAACACAGGCCAGCTACCTATAATAACCCACAAGGTCCTTCATTTAGAAGGAAAGATCACTTGAGACTTGGAAAAACCAACCCCCAAAAGAAAGGCCTCTGCAATTGGCAGTAGTACCTAAGACAGCCCTTAGTGATTCCTTCTTTCTGGTACTCATACCCTATGTAACCCCTTTCTCTTCAGTGTGAGATGGACCGGGGTGACTCACTTCCAAGGATTAGAATATGGCAAAAGTGATAGAACGGCACTTCCAAGATCAGTTTACAAGGAGACTCTGGCTTCCCTATTGCTTGCCTTCTCTTATTGTCCTACTGGTTTGTTCTGAGGAAGTCTACACCATGTTAAGAGCTGCTGTATGGAGAGGTCCACATAGACAGACACTGAGAGAGGCCTCTGGCCAATAGCTGATGAGGACAGGACCTGAGGCTTCAATGCAACAACTGATAAGGAAGTGAATCTTGCTAACAAACATGTGAGCAAACTTGGATGTGGATCCTTCCTCTTTGAGCCTTCAGATAAGACCTCCAAATTGTTGCCTTATTAGAGACCTTCAGGCAGAGACGCCCAGTTAATTCCTGACCCACAAACACTGTGGGAGGACAATAAAATGTTTGCTGTTTTAAGCACTGTGGGGTAAGTTGTTAAGCAACAATACATAAATAAATACAGCCCTAAATGAACAAACAGAAAATATAATAAACAAACAGGATAATCCAAACAACAGAGATATATTACCTGTAGAGAGATATGGAAGGATATTAGAGTCATAAGGTAACAAGGGGCTGCTATGGAAAAGAAGGAACTAGGTAACAAGAAGAGTTCTTGGAAACAAAAAATGATTATTAAAATTTCACAGGTCAATGAATGCGCTAAATGATAAAGCAGACACGATTGAAAACTAAGCTAGGTGGCTGGAGACAGAAAGAACACTGAACAAGAACAACAAAAAGAAAAACACAAAGAGATTGGAAATAGGGAAGAAAACCTGAGCAAAAATGAGTATAGATCCAAGAGATCTAATATCTACCTTATGGGAGTTCCAGAATGGGAAAAAACAGAGATTGTGATGGGGAAGAAATAAGCAAGAAATGGAAGAAAAGTTCCCTGAACTGAAAACAGCACAGTTCAAAGAGAGAGCATAATCTAAACGCCAGACAGGATAAATGAAAAAATTTCATACCCTGATACATCCTGGTAAAATATCAGAGCTCTAAGGACAGGGAAAAATTATAAAAGCCTCCAAAGAGAAATCACAGTTTATCTAAAGAAAGCAAGAATCAAAATGACATACTTGTCATCAGTTACCTGGGACACTAGATCACAGTAGAGAACTGAAGAAAAAGTCTGAACCCAAATTCCTACACCCAGGCAAGTGCCAGTTCAAGACAGAAGCAGTTCACTAACCATCACACTTACTATCGGAGAAAAATTATGAGGAGGCTCTCCAACCAAACAAAACAGAATACAAAGACAAGAGTTAACATGGAATGCAAGAATACAAGCCCGCAGAAGTAATTTTAAAAAATGCTAGAAAGAAATTAAAATATTCTCCTTCAAAAAGCAAGGATTCAAGTGCATGATTATATTTCATTCTCCATGGTATCAAACACCAGTCTTAATACTTTGGAAAATTTTTAGAAAACCATGGTTTTTTATTTTGTTTTCTTTCATTGGTTTTTTATTTTGAGAATCAACAGAGGCTTAATTAAATTTAGGAACAGAAGGTAAATGTTTAAAAGTTTATAAATAGAGAGTAAATAATAAAGTAATAAAACCTCAGTTTGTGGAAAGAAGAGAACAATAAAGAAAGACACATTAAATGTCTTAATTTACTTACCTTTCATAGCAGAGACTCATTACACGCTTCTCAAAGTTGATAAAGAGAGTTAATTATATTATTTTAAGACATAAACAACCAATTTAAAAGCCAAGAATATGTAAGTAGCAAAAACTGAGGGGAAAAGGGAGAGTAGGTAAATGGTTTTGTAAGGGTGTTAAATTCTTCATCTTTATAGCGGGGAACCAATAATAGGGCCCAAAGTCATTAAGTCAAGAAGTTAAGGACATCATGGAATATAATACGTGAATAATTAATAGCGAGAGAGAAAAGGACGTACTTAATCAAAGAGTAAAAATTGTTTATCAAATATGGTCAAGAGTTTGGGACACCTGGGTGGCTCAGTCAGTTGAGCATCCGACTCCTGATTTCAGCTCAGGTCATGCCCATGTTGGGCTCTGCACTGACTATGGAGCCTGCTCGAGATTTTCTCTCTCTCTCTCTCTCTCTCTCTCCCTCTGTCCCTCTCCCCCACTGGCGTGCACTCTCTCTCAAATTAAAAAAAAAAATTGGTCAAGAGCTTCAGGAATGATAATATTCCGTACCGGCAAAGATAAGACAAAAGGGGTACTCTGTACCAGAGCGAGACAGTCTAGGAGACAACATCACAATAAGTATCAAGACAGCTTAAAATGTCATCCTTTGTCATAGTCGTTTCAAGTATAATAATCTAACCCAAGGAAAATAAACAGTGACTTGCACAAAGATGTATAAAAAAAAACAAGATTTTCATTCATTAAAACAAATATAATAAAACCGAATCTAAATATAGATGCATACAATATGAAAGTGATGAAACAATGGAATGATACAAGCCATTTAAAGTCATATTTTAAAAATGGTTAACATAATGGAACGTACTCAAGACCCACTAATAAATTAACAAAAAAAAAAACCCAGAAGATTAAAGTATATATAATTTGTATATGCACATGTGTTAGAGCAATGACAGGTGATTTTTAATTACTTCTTTTGTGCTTTTCTGTATTTTGCAACATCTCTACAATATTAAGTGGCAAAAAGAAAATACGTAAATCCTAATGGCAGTTATTTACTCTGTGAGGTGGGCTTCTGTAACATGTAGTAGTTTCTTTATATGTTCCTGTGACTCCAAATTCACTCTTCAGTACGTACTGAATGTTGTTATATACCCAAAAACTGTTCAAAGTATTGGAGACAGGAGTAAACAAAATAGGAAGAAAAAAAAATCTGTGCCCTCATGGAATTTACATTGTAGTAGGGAGCAAGAGACAATAAAATAAATTTTTAAAATATATAGTATGTTATGTGATGATTAGTACTTAAATGAAAAAGCAGGGCCAGGGGAGTAGGATAGGAAGTGGGGGAGACGGGGGTTATAATGTTAACCAGGCTGTGAGAGAGGGTCTCCCTGAGAAGATGTTATTGGAGTCATGACCTGAAGCTGTGAGCCATGTGGCTAGCTGGTTGGAAAAGCATTCCCGTTAGAGGGAATATCATGTGTGAAAGCTCCGTAGTGGGAACAGGCCTGGGCTGCCCAAGGAAAGGCAGAGTGGCTGGTTTACTGGAGGGGAGGAAGATGAGAGGCAGAAGAGGGAACAGGATTCTAAACCATGCAAAGCCCTGTGGACCAACATAAAGTCTCAGGTTTTCACCATGAATGAGATTCAGAGCTTTGATTGGAGGCATGGCAAGATCTGACATTCGAACAGGATCACACAGGCTGCAGTAATGGGAAAAGACAGAGGTGGGGGTGGAGTGCGAGGACAGAAAAAGGAAGACCAGTTGGAGGCTCCACAATAATCTAGGCAAAGATATTAAAGATTAGCTCAGCACCTGACATGGGGCCTGGCACAAAACAGGCATTCACATAAAGGTCATTGCTAAATGAAAAATAGTTACCTAAGATAATTTACTCTGCACGTTGTATTTTTCTTCACATGATAATTTTCATTTTTCATAATTCTCAAGTCATTCAATTTATTTAATTGGTTCTCTCTAGTTCACTACTCTTACTGGTGTGTCTACTTCACTTTATACCACAGGGCTTTCCTTATATATGCCACTAGTAAGTGGATTGTGCAAATCAACTGGAAATGCTTCCTTCGATGTAGGAATTTTCAGAGCAGTGGTATTTCTATTTTACTATATCTCCAATGTATCTTCTATCTGATTAAATTTTCCAGTTGCTCAAGTTTAAGAATTTCTGCCTGATCTATTTATTATTTGTGATTGTTTTTAATTTCGTGTGTGTGTTGTTTAGTTTAACTTCCACCAGGGGAGAAAATAGTCTCTTCGCTGCCAAGTGAAATAATAAAATTAAGCCATATAAATCAACATGATGAAAGCCAAATTCATGTGTCCAGTACTAACAGATGGCAAGTCTGAGGTATATATAGGAGAGTAAAATATTCATGTGTAATATGTATAATCAAAACCAAAACACCACTATTCCATATGGGAGAAAAGGAAGCATTCCAATAGAATCCTAAAGAGTCCAGAGAAGTACAGCATAATAGCATAGGCCTTAATTATTTTTATAGAAGAGTAAAAATTATATTAGCTTCACAAGAAATGGTTAGATGAGCCAGACCGTCATCCTACTTACTTTGATCGAAGACTTATTTGCTAATGAGATAGATAGATAGATAGATAGATAGATAGATAGATATGCTAATGAGATATGTATAATGAGAACTGTAGTAAAACCCAAACTAAAAACTCATAGTGACTGAAGAAAAACTTGCACCAGCTCCAGGATTATGATCAATTTTACTGAGAAAACTCTTTCGAATCAGCATTTTTCACATCAGGGGGAGCATGATGTCTTTGGGAATTGGGAAAAACCAGTCCTGGATAACGGCAGTACAGTTCCCATCTAGACAGTATTTGTGCACTGACAGCAGCCGGCTTATCTACACAAGACTGTGCCTCCGTAGATTTACTCACGGGCACTTCAGCATTGCTATTATCCACTTTTTCTGGCTTTCAAATTCTCTTACATCAATGGTTCTACTCCACTGGTTAATCAGTATTTGTTAGCTGTCACATTAGGGTAAGTTTCTAACCGTGTATCACCCCCAACAATCTTTTCTCTCTCTACTGATAGATAGGCTCTTTTCTCCTAAGCTTGTCTCCTTTACAATGAATGGAAACACAAGCATCTCCATTAGAAGAGATTAAAAAGAGGAATAAAATTTAAAGACTAAAATTCCCTGTTCTAAATATTGCTCCTTCTTTCCAGTTCACAGTTAGTAGTTCATTATTTAAACATTTGACTAACAATGGGGCATATGGAAAGTTGTCAATAATCCTTTCCAAAACACAATCTAATATAAAAAACAAGCAAAATATTGCTATAAGGAAATATAACAGAAAGTCAATAGTGGTAAAATCATCATTTTGGGGCAGAGAAATTTTAAGGAACATTTATTTCTAAAAAAAAATATTTTATAGTGCTGTATTATAAAACTGAAGAAAATTGTATCGATGACTCTTTCTTAACACTGATGCTTTTATTTCTTTACAAATAAATGTGCAGAATAGTATTGGTAGAATTCTCTTTATGATCACAAAAAATTCTTTAGCAAGAGCATATATCTAACTATATTCAATAAACCCAAATGGATTAAAGGAGTTTATAAATTCTCATATTCAATTTCCACTACAAGGACTCCAAATAAAATAGCAATGGAAACAAGTGTTGGTGAGGATGTGGAGAAATTAGAACTCTCATAAATTGCTAGCTAGTGGAAATATAAAATGGTGCAGCCACTATGGAAAACAGTTTGTTGGTTCCTCAGAAAGTTAAACATAGAGTTAACATATGACTTAATAACTCAACTCCTATGTACACCCAAGAGAATTCAAAACATGTCCACAAAAATGTGTACACAAATATTCACAGCAGCATTGTTTATGATAGCAAAAAGTAAAAACAATCCAAATGTTCATCAACCAATGAATGGGTAAACAAAATGTGGTACACTCATACAATGGAATAGTATTCCACCACAGAAAGAACAGAGGATTCATTATGCTATTACAACACGGATGAACTCTGATAACATTATAAGTAAAAGAAGACAAACACAAAAGGCTTGTATGATTCCATTTATACAAAATGTCCACAATGGGCAAATCCACAGATACAGAAAGTAGATCAGTAGTTGGCTAGGGCTAGGGAAAGCAGGAAATAGGGAGTGAATGATAACAGATATTGGGGTTTTGAGGGATGTTGAAAATGTTCCAGAATCAGAGAGTGGTGATGGTTACACAGCGTTGTGAATATACTAAAATCCATTAAGTTGTATGCTTTAAAATGGTAGGTTTTATGGCATATGAATTATATTTCAGTTTTTTAAGTATTTTTTTAAAGCAATGGAACAACCTCCCCACCAAAAGCAATATTTGCACTGTGTCATAATTCAAAACTCTGTCAAAAAATAAGTACAGGGCAAAAAAAAATGGTGCAAGGGAATTTAGAACAAATACAAACAGATATTTTTTTCATACAAAAAGCTCATAAACAAACTGATAAGAAAAACACCAAGAGAAAAAACAAGCATTGGACATGAGATGCCAATTCATATAGGAAACATAAACAAATATTAACAATGGCAAAAAATAGTCAATTTCACCAATAATCAAGGAAATTATCATTACACCAAGATACCATTTTTTACCCATCAATATAATACAAATTTTTCAAAAAAATGATTCCAGCTTTTTCATGTCTTAGCAGAGGGAGATTAAATTGGTACCCACATTTCTGAAAAGCAATTTGCCACTGTGCCAGAAGCAGGAGATAAGAGGTGAGCAACAGATTTGTGTTGAAGGAATTCAGACTGACAGAGAGCAACAGACAACAAATCAATACAGTAATTTCGAAGGTACTTTAAAAGAAATAAAGGGTTGCAGTAGGGGCCCAAAGAAGGGAATGGTCAGTCCTTTCTACAGGGGAAGAAAGTGGCCCAGGGAGGGTAATGCAGATGAATGAGAGCTGAGTCTCTCTGTTTAAAACTTTCTATACTAAGAAGTCAATTGAATATAATAACCAAAATTACTAATATGAAACCTGGAGTTCTACCAGCACGTATGTTCTTTTCAGAAAGGCACTCTGGTCCCCTGTGGAGGATGGATTAGGAGGCAAACTTAGAAGTGAGACAGGTGAGGTGGCTGAGCAGTAAGCCAGGCAACCACTGTCGGCACAGGAATAGAGACCAGATGTTCCAGGGTTCAAATCCACATCTGGCTGAATGGACATGAGCAGTGAGGGCAGAGGGTACAGGATGGCATCCTGCTGGCTTGAGTGACTGAGTACATGTGTACAGGGGACTATACTCTGGTAGGAAGAAGGGGAGGTGGAAAAAAATTTGAGGTTAGTACCCGGGGGGCGGGGGGGGAGGGTATACAGTTAGGTCAATATAGAAAGATGGTCCTACACATACTAGAGGCAATACATCTTCCTAATTAAGTACATAGGTTTCAGAGTTAGCCTGACCTGGATTTGAGGATCAGCTCTGCCACTTAGTAGACCGGTGATCTTTGGGATGTTATTTCATCCTCTAAGACCTCAGACTCAATGGAGATAGAACCACCGATTTCATGGGCCGTTGTGACTGTTCAGTGAGAAGAGAACATGCAGCACTTAGCACGGTACCCAGCATTAATGAAAGCATGGGGAAAGGGTGACTCCATCCACCTGGGGGAAGCCTTGGCAGTGGATGACTGGTGAGGAGAGAAAGGAACAAGGGCACAGAGCAGTGACATTAAAGAAAGGGACAGAACACAGGGGACAGTGAAAGAGAAGAAATGATCAAAGGAGTAGAAGAATCAGGAGTGATGTCCTAGAAGCAAAAGGAAAGAGAATTTCAAGAGAAGATTTAGGTCTCTACATAATGATGTTTAAAAAACAAAACAAAACAAAAAAAACAACCTCTTCAGGAGGCATCTGGGTGGTTCAATTTGTTAAGCACCCAACTTCAGCTCAGGTCATGATCTTGCCGTTCATGAGTTCCAGCACTTGCATCGGGCTCTGTGCTGTCAGTACGGAGCCTGCTTCAGATCCTCTGTCTCCCCCTCTCTGCCCCTCTCCTGCTCACACTCTCAAAAATAAATAAACATTAAAAAAATAATAAAATAAAATAAAAAACAACCTCCAAATTAGTGTGAAAGGAAGGTTGAGAATAATATGAATAGTCAGTAAAAGAGTATGTAATATTACCTATCTTATCTATTTATCTAACAGATATGCAAATGTATGAAAACACTAAGCAGGAGACTGTTACCAGTAAATACCTTTGAGGAATAAGTGAGCTTGGGGAATGTGGGGAGGGGAAGGAGGAGCATATGAATGGAATAACTTTTTACTCTCTCTACTTTTCATTGTTTGGATTCTCTTTCTTTCTTTCTTTCTTTCTTTCTTTCTTTCTTTCCTTTCCTTTCCTTTCCTTCTTTCTTTTTTTTTTTTTTTAGAGAGGTTGCATTTATGTACTGTTTGTGTAATTAAAAAATAAATATTACTGGAAAGTTGAAGTTATATAAGGAAAGAAAAGCTTTGGAAAGACGCTGTCGACTCGGGTAACAACAGTTTCTGTGTGGTGGGGACAGAAACCCATCACAAAGAGCTGGAAAAGGAGCAGGAGCTGCGTGAGGAAGGAGAACAACCCAAGTATTTCTTCAGGAAGCCTGTCTATGCAGCAAGAGACGGCAGCTGGAGGAGGATGCGGGGCCAAGGGAGGGATTTTAATTTCTTGTTTCAAGGTGGGAGAGATTCAAAGAGAATCTAAGAATACAGGAAAAAAGCCAGAGCCGGCTTGGTAAACAGATGGAATGTATAAGAAAGGGAATAACGGATGGAGCAAGGGAATCAGAGGGAAGAGGCTCAAGGAAGAAATTTGCCTTGAAGCAGCACTAATTCTTGGGGCAGCCAAGAGCCTGTTGGGGGGGCGCCCCCTGCAGGCGGGCTGGGGTTCATGTGCAGACAGACAGAGCGCCTGTTCTACTGCAAGCTCCTGGTGCCGTGCAAACAAACTGAAGAAAAAACACTATGAAGAATAGGAAAGAGAACCAGCAGGTGAAAGTATTAACCAAAGGCTGAAAATAAAGAAATTCAAGCCCAACTTTTCCCTGTAGAAAACAGTTTCTACCATCTCATCAAGTGAAATCTTTCATAGTTTGCAGACACATTATCTCTTTTCTCTCTTTCTTCGCGGGTTCTAAGGAAGAAAGCGCTGACGTCTCTTTCATCATGTCCAATCTTGAGGCAAAGGCCTGACAAAACTTCTTATTAAAAATATATATATATCAAATGAACAAAATCCATATCTTCAGCTTTAAAGTAGCAATAGTAGTGATAGTCTTATTATTACAAGAAGAATACAAAATATAGCTTTAGGCTATGACATCACTGTCCATTTCTGATTTTCTAGTCCTGTCAGTTCACCGTGATACACAAAGCGTTTTTAGCTTTGTTCTGATTTGTGAAGGATTTCTCCCTGCACATATATCATATAAAGAGCTGATTTTATGGGGATGATATGATACACACAGTGGCCTTTAGTGTTGGGATAGATTTTATAATATACACTTCACTCTAAATTATGCCTCCATCCAACTAAAAGGATGAGGCTACAGGCACTAGGTGTCTGGAGCAGTTACCATGATGGCTTGTGTGTGTATGTGTGTGTGGTTGTGTATGCTGTGTGTTGTGTGTGTGTGTGTGTGTGTGTGTGTGTGTGGTGTATGTTGTGGGGGAGGGGGGAACAGATTGATAGAGGGGGAAAGAGAGAGAACAAACAACAAGCTGCCTGAGGCACATGTCATCAAAAGGACTACAGATAAAAACAGACCCAAGAGGCTGGATTAGAGCTTTCTTTAGTGGACAAAAGGATAAGACTTAACTGAGAGACTTAACTGGAGGATTAAGTCTCTATGCTCGTCAAGTTCAGGACTGACAGGATGAGGGAACGGGTTCTGTCAAACCCTTGCCAAACTAAATCTGACATGAGCTTTATAGAATGGAAGCACACACTGAATTCCTCTTCCCTTGCAAATGCCCTCCCCACTGAAAAAAGCCTAAGATCCACCTGCCATATGCACACACCAAGAGGAGGGAAGATTGTCAAGATGGGGGTTTGAGCAGAGTTTCAGTTAAAAAATTAGAAAGCAGGGGAAAGGTACGGTGGGACAGTCTCAACCACTGAAAGCATAAGCCATACGTTTGCAGGGAGGAAAAAAGGAAAAGCTGTGCACGTTCTGTGGCTCACTGTACCAGGCGCAATATTCTCCACCTCTCCAACTTTTCAAAAGTCTTCCTCTAACCCCAGCTTTGGTAGAAACCTAAAGCCAGCTTTCCCCTCAGGACATACCTTACTTCTCCAGTAGCTTCGGATACTCATTTTCTCATATCTTCAAGAGCAAGGGCAAGGAGACCCCTCAGAATCACACGGCTCCTCACTGCCCCTTCCAGGCAATCAAACCCTCCAATTCCCCTCAGAGGCCCCTCCTGACCAGTGCTCACCATCTTGGCCCCACAAACCTACTTTCATCCGTCATTTCTTCTCCCAGTAAGTGACACTATCCATGCTAGGGCCCTGAGAGATGTGTTAGATATCATCCTGGTCTAATACTGCCCACATCCAGGTGGTCACAAAGTCCTCTGAAGTCATCCCCCACCCCATCTCTGGAATACTTTCTAGCTGTCTCTTCTTAACTGTCATAGACCAGGTCCTTCAGGTCTTATGCTTAGACCAGCATGGGGAGAGCTTTGGTATCTCTGCACACCTAGATCCTCTTCCAGGCCATAGCTACCTTCTACCTGCCGAGACTTCGCTTGGTCCGTGTTCCAGCGGATAAAAAGTGGAGACACAATGCTGTGGATGTTGTCTTTTCAGTCAGTGAGCCCTAAGGACCCGCAATTACCTGGGTCAATGTTTTTGACCATCCTAATGTCAATGACTAAACCAACCACGATAGACAGATACGGCCAAGAAGACAACAACAACAAAAATCAGATTATTAGGAACGTCCAAAATTCCATACCCAACTAGCAAACCACTTATGGAATAAACATAGACTTCACTGCTGTTAAAATGCTCTGGCCTCAGCTCATCCAGACAAAAACATGACTGAGTCTTGCTAGCAGCTTCCCATGAACTGGTGCCAATAATATGTGATGGAATGATATTTTAAATGTGCCAGTGTTCTAGAAAGTAATATTGGCCAACTTCAAAAAAAAAAAAAAACCATAAAACAAGTTTTCTGGACCACATCGGAGCTTCAGAATGAGAATGTAATTTCCAAAAAGATTTTTCCTTGGGCCAGATCTAAGGGAGAAAACATGCAATTCAACATCCAGAAAAGGACCCAAAGATCCTCTGAAGGCAAACTGGAGCAAGTAGATTCATCTCGGAGGTACAACAACCCAGCAGCAAGAATGTGATATCTGTGGCACACAAGGACAGCATGCCCAAGCCAGTTCTGAAAAGACATCCCAGTGAAACAGTGGAGACCAGGAAAAGGGCTCTGAGCAGTCCCTGTTTCTATGTAGTGTCTGCAGGGAGCTCAAAAAAAAATTAGTCTCAGGCTAAAATAGCCATCAGTTAGTCAAAAGCTCAGACTTTTAAAAAGAGGGATTTTTTTTTTTTTAATTTTTTTTTTCAACGTTTATTTATTTTTGGGACAGAGAGAGAGAGAGCATGAACGGGGGAGGGGCAGAGAGAGAGGGAGACACAGAATCGGAAACTGGCTCCAGGCTCTGAGCCATCAGTCCAGAGCCTGACGCGGGGCTCGAACTCACGGACCGCGAGATCGTGACCTGGCTGAAGTCGGACGCTTAACCGACTGCGCCACCCAGGCGCCCCTAAAAAGAGGGATTTAAAAAAAACCGTAATTATTGAGCATTTTCTATTAAAAAGGCAGTGGCACCAAATTAACGCTCTAAAGGTGAAATATTTAGTCATCCAATCAGTTGTTTAATTAGCACAATGCCAAGCAAAACTGGCTGACAAATTCCTTCTCTGAATCAGCTTCATTTACTTTCTGGCTCTGCGCATGTATGAACAGTCAGAATGAATTTCACAAACCCAAGTTCACACCAAAAACTCAACTTAATGAAACTCAAATGAAAAAGTTGTTATCCTCCCGATTTATAAAACAGAAAATGTAAGAAGCATCTCAATGCAAAAAGTCAAATGCAAGAACTCAAGTATAAAGCAGTCTGATTAAAAAGAAATCATCAAAGAACCCAGTCCTGGGCCTCAAATCAAAGGAAAAGCAAATCTAATGGACCAAAAAGGCAGGACATTTTTTAAAAAATCAATTATTAACTAAATCTTCAAATCCACAAGAGAATTCTTATCATTCGGTCTCCTAAATCACCAAAGTGATTTCTAAAGTCTACGTTTCTGACAAGATCACACGAGCCCTGGTTTCGATCATATGTCAATCAACACCAAATACTGACCCACTTCCACGTATATGACAAAGTTTCCATAGCATAGAAAAACAGTGATTTAAAAATGATTTAAAATGGGGCGCCTGGGTGGCTCAGTCGGTTGAGCATCCGACTTTGGCTCAGGTCACGACCTCATGCTTGTGAGTTCGAGCCCTGCGTCAGGCTCTGGGCTGATAGCTCAGAGCCTGGAGCCTGTTTCGGATTCTGTGTATCCCTCTCTCTGCCCCTACCCTGTTCACACTCTGTCTCTGTCTCTTTCAAAATTAAATAAAACATTTTTAAAAAATGATTTAAAATAATTTTAAAAATTAGATTTAAAATCTAACCATTTTTGAAGGAATCCATACTCTGTATTTGGTCCAACATGGTATTTGCTCAGCAACCACAGAGGCATTCTAGGCTACTACGAGTATCTGGCTTTTCTGGAGTTGAAAAAAAAAGGGGGGGGGGCAAATACACACGTTTTAACTTATTTATATCATTTTAATTCCCAGGTAGGAGAGAACAGAAGCAGTCACAGAGATTGTGTCCAGAAATAACCCAAGCTCTACCTTGCCAACCTGATACTTAGTTCACCTTTGAAGACCCAGCCTTCTTTCTACAGCAAGTCACTGTACTGTAGAGCACAGTCTGGAGCAAAACCCTCAGACAGAAACAATGACACAAAAGACAGCCGAACAGTGTGCCAGGATCACGATGTGGGCAAGCTATCCCCAGGGCCCACTTGGTGAGCAGCATTTGGTCGCCAACCCTGGGCATCTCAGAGAAGTATTCTGAAGAGGAGGGAAGCAAAGGGACTGAAATATTTTGCAAATAACATCTTCTACTCTCAACCCTAACCTCGTACTAATCTACCTTCATCTGTGAACAGAGAAAGAGAAAAAGAAACAGAAGAGGGGAAGAGTAAAGAGAGAAGGAGACGATAATAAAGACAGTTACAATAGAAAACACTGGTAAAAGGTTCTGGAGTCAGACTGATGTGTGGGAAGCTCAGCTCTGCAGCGTAACAACTTCGTTTTACATGTTGGCCAATCTGCTTAATAATCATGCATCTTTGTTTTCTCATCTACAAAATAGGGCTAATAATACCCTGCTGGGTAGTTGTGAGGAATAAACAAAGTATGTAAAGCACTTAGCATGCCGCCTGCCACAGAGAGGTAGGTGGTTAATATAAAGAAGCTTAAGAAAGAAGAGGAGTGGGAGGGGATGAGACCGAGAGAACTTTCAGAGAAAAAATCTCAAGGGTTAAAGAAGCATCTAAACCCAGAACAAATACCTCATCTTCTTTACAATCAATCTGAAAATATTTCTTGGTCACCTACCACATAATTAGCACCGTGCTTCATTCAGAAATGAAGCATCCTCCTCCTTACTCTCCAGGTGCACACAATCCAGCTCAAGAAACAGAAATCACACGTGCAAAATACGTAAAAAAACAAAAACAAAAACCCACCTCTATTGTGCTCAATTGTTACATATTCGACGTGTACTACTGCAAGCACCGCAGCCATATGGAGAAGGGGCCTATGAGGGCAACTTGTCCGGGGAGTTTCAGGGTCAGGGGTGGTTAGAGGCAGGAACAGGCACTTCCGAGAAGCAGGGGGCATGTCAGGGGAAGGAAAAGAAGATGTGCACCAGCTGGAATTTTGCACCTAAAACACCAGGAATACGAGTAGGCAGTTGGGAGGAGACGAAAGACTGGACGAAGGATGAGACAGGCAGGAAAGCAGACAGCATGGGAGCCAGCTAAAGCAAAAGCGGACTGGACTTCAGAAATGAAGATGAAAAATAAAAGAGAAGGATCTGCCTGAGTCTCTTTCAGATTTCTCGTTCTTGTTTGAGGCTGAGTGCATTCTTTCTTCCTGATATTTCTTAGGAGGAAACAAAATCATACTCTTCTATCTCCCTAGATAAAGTCAGCATCACCTGATGATCAAGAAGCATCACCTTCTTGATACCTAGGCTGCCCAGGGCAGAGTTTATAAATGTGGGCTTGGTGGAGTCCATATCCGGGCTCTGCCACTTACCACCTGTGTGACCTGAGGCAAGCAAACTAACCGGCTGGGCCTTACTTCCCTTCTCTGTAAAAGAGGGGTAATTATAATATCCCACTCTCAGATTGTTGAGCGGATAAGCAATTCAATACTTTTAATAAATTGCCTTACTTGAGAAGCACTTAGAAGAGTGCCTGGCACACAGGAACAATCCACAAAAGTAACCTGATATTATTATTGTTACATCTATTACCTTCCATCTTTAGCCAGAATATAGCCGTAGAAAGCACAAAGAAGCATCTCGCATGTCACTAAGGAGGCGGTACCAAGGGGAAACCCATCTTGGAATTTCAAGTTCTTCCGAAACTACAGCCAACAGTGAAAACCCCAAGGCAAGACACCCAGTCAATCCAGTGTCACACAGAGGATGTGAGCCCATACCTGGCTTGGTGAATGGCCTCCATCCACTCTTTACCATCCTGCTCCTCCTCACAGCGCAACTCCAGGGGTTTCTGACCTTCATGGCCAAAAAGAACGGTAAAGTAATACTAGAGAGAAAAACAAACAAAGTTTAGTTTTATTTTTCAAGCCTGACCGCATAATACACTATTTTCCTACAAAGGGTGTATGTGTAAAAAATGCATCAGCTTTATGTAAATCATATTTCAAAATGTAACATCACTCCCAGTCCACTTGGCAATGACTTTGCACCTAGAAGATACAATAGGTTGCATCTTAACGCCCTTCAGTAAGAGTCAACCCGCAACACCTCACTCGATTTAGATATTTGATAAGGCTACAAGGTATTTGATAAGGCTACACATATGCAGGATTAAAACTCCTTGCTGACATTTCTAAACCTAATAAAGGATATCTAACCAAAACCTTACGACAAACATCTTACCTATTGGTGTGCTACTGCAAGCAACCTTTCTGAAATCAAAAATAAGAAAAAGATGGCAGTTATCACTACTTACATTTGCTAATTCTCTCTGGTGGGCAATATAGAAAAATAAAGGAAAAAAGGCACAAGAAATGGAAAGCAAGGGAAAAACTCATTTTTCACAGCTGATATAATTGTCTATATTAAAAATTAATTGAAGAAGACATCCAGAGGGCTAACAGACACATGAAAAGATGCTCAACATCACACATCATCAGAGAAATACAAATCAAAACTGTATTGAGATATCACCTTAAACCTGTCAAAATGGCTAAAATTAGCAACACAAGAAAAAACAGGTGTTGGCATGGATGTGGAGAAAGGGAAATGTTCTTGCACTGCTGGTGGGAATGCAAACTGGTGCAGCCACTCTGGAGAACAGTATGGAGGTTCCTCAAGAAACTAGCAGCATTATTAACAACAGTAGCCAAACTATGGAGAGAGCCAAAATGTGCATCAATTGATGAATGGATAAAGATGATACACACACACACACACACACACACACTGGAATACACACACACACACACACACACACACACACACACACAATGGAATATTACTCAGCCATCAAAAAGAATGAAATCTTGCCATTTGCAATGACATGGATGGGGCAAGAATGTATTATGCTAAGCGAAATAAGTCAGGCAGAGAAAGACAAATACCATATGATTTCACTTATATGTGGAATTTAAGAAAACAAGCATATGAACATACGGGAAGGAGAGGGGGAGAGAAGAGAGGGAAACAAGCCACAAGAGACTCATAATGACAGAGAACAAACTAGGTTGATGGATGGAGGTGGGTGGGAGGTAGGTTAGATGAGTGACGAGTACTAAGGAGGGCACCTGTTGTGATGAGCACTGGATGTTAAGTGATGAATCACTGAATTCTACTCCTGAACCCAATATTGCACTGTATGTTAACTAAAATTAAATTTAAAAAAAAAATGAAGAAAAAAAGAAACAAAACAGATGAGCATATGGGAAGGCGGAAAGAGAGAGAGGAGGAAACACACCATAAGAGACTCTTAAAGATAGAGAACTGTGGGTTGATAAAAAAAAATTCATTGAAAAACTACTAGAATAAGACCACCAAACAAAATTGCTGGGGATAAAATCAATATACAGCACTTTGGTATAATATCAACGAACACAAAACTTAATTTTGAAAACAAAGCATTTGTAATAACAAATACAAATAGGACTAAATCCAAGAAAATATGTTTATCATCTCTAAGAAGTCAACTAATCTATAGTTTCAATGCATTCCAATAAAAATATCAATAGTTTTTATTTTTGGTGGAATTTGAATCTGAGATCTGAGCCGGGGGAGAAGCTTTCACTTTAAGCCAGGCTAATTGAGGCTGGATGTATTAATTACCAAACTGAGACTGTCTGGAAAGGAAATGTGACTAGATAGCTTTTTATTATATGAGAATATTCAGAAAATACACTGGACCCACCAGGATGTCATGATGGCGCATAAAAAGAACCAGCCCCACAGAGCTGCTCTAAGGGAGAACCAAAGCCAAACACAGAGTTCTTCCTGTTGTCCCACCTTCCCACCTACTCCCAAAGTTTTGTTCATTCAGTGTGACACTTAGGTACTCATTTTCTTCAAATGAATTAAAAGCCTTCAGGACAATAATCCTAGAAATACGAATTTCCAGCACAAGGGGAAAAAAAGAGAGAGGCAAACCAAGAAATAATCTCTTCACTATAGTGAACAAACTGATGGTTACCAGAGGGTTGGTGAGTCGGGGTATGGGTGAAACAGGTGATGGGGATTAAGAAGTGCACTTGTGATGAGCACCGGGTAATGTATGCAAGTGTTGAGTCACTATATTGTACACGTGAAACTAATATATACATAGTATATTATCTAACTGAAATTAAAATAAAAACTTCAGAGAAAAAGAATTTTCAACACAATTACACCAAAAAGAAAAAACTGACTAAGAGACTTCTCAGGTTACCTGTGCATAAATCATCAGTGCATTGAGGACTCTGAGACCTGCCTATGTGATAATCCACCGCACTTCCCTATGGACAGTCCTGAGCCCCATAAATGACAAGCTGTCTTTAGTTCTTAAACCTCCTGTCCAGCCAGAGAACTAAATGCAATGAACCAGGGGGAAATAACCTGATGCAGGGGCCATGGAGAACGAGAAGAATTGAGTTTAGCCCTCTATTCAATAAAGCTCCATTTAAATTTGAGAGGAAAAAAGTCGAAACTCAACAAAATAACAAATCAGTGTCTTAAAGGTCAATCCTATAAGTGATGGCATTTCAGTAACTGCTGGCTACTGTCCAAGCCCAGCGGCCCAGTCCAGGGAGAGGAAACATGTAATGAACCAGCCCGATCTATTGAAAGGCTGTGACGGGCGGCTCCACAGCAGCTGCTGCTAAGAAACCCAATTAAAAGCCACCTTTCAGAGACAGCAAAGTAATTATATTAGCAGAGTACATCCAAAGGTTAGACCATGTCTCAGGCATAACAATGATGGTTTTGAGAAGTACATGTTACCTTTCCAAGAGTTCACTTAACAAATTCAGCCCAACTACAAAAAATTAAACACTGCCAGGGGGCCTGGGTGGCTCAGTCGGTTAAGCGTCCGACTTCGGCTCAGGTCATGATCTGCGGTTTATGAGTTTAAGCCCCGCATCGGGCTCTGTGCTGACAGCTCTTGCTGACTTACTTCAGATTCTCTGTCTCCCCCTCTCTCTGCCCCTCCCATACTCATGCTCTGTCTCTCTCTGTCTCTCAATAATTAATAAACATTTAAATTTTTAAAAAAATTAAATAGTGCCTCTGCATGCATCTATAACTTATTTTTTTTGGCCTTTCATCAAAGTTTTCTTTGTATAGAATATTCTGGCCTCATTCTGATATAAACTTAGTATACCATGCATCTATGTGTCAGACCTGGGGCTTTAAAAATCCCTTGAGGATCAAAAGTAGCAACAGACTCCCTTGACAGTACTCTTGACCTCAGACCTGTCCCACTGTAAGAACTTGGAGAAATTCCAAAGTACTGGGTCATTATGAAGTGCAAGGAAGAATTAAAACAGTGATGACCTTGTTTATGTCTTTAAATTTAACATCCGCAGTGACAACGACTTTCTCTTCTTCTCCCAGACATTCCCACCTGTTTCCCCAATCTATTTCTCCAGGCAGATTCTCTCCCAGGCACCAGCCCCATATATATTTCTCCTATTACATAGCATTTCAGTCAGATCTAAAACTGAGTTCATTACCTTCCCTCTCTCCCTCCCATACTCTTGTCTTTTCTCTGTCAAGTGAATCTTTATTCAATGGTGACCCTAACTGGGAATCCCAAAGTCATCTTCGACTTCCCCCTCTTATCAGCCCCACATGTGGTTTCACCAAAGCTCTTTCATAGGACTGACTCCCTTCGGGCTTTTATTATCCCTCACCTAGACTACTGTAGCAGCTTTACCATCAGGCGACAAATATGATGGCTTTGAAATACTTATCAATTGATACTCATTGTCTTACAGCTGACCCCTCTCCCTCCTTGCTATCCTTGTTATCGTGGCCACTATGAGAGCCAAAAGGTTAATGGCCCCTGCCGAAGGAGGACAGGATGACCTCAAGAAGTCCGGTGAGTTTGGAACACAAGGAGAAGTGTGGAGAGAAGAAATGGTCAAGGTAAATAGAGAAATCATGAGACAGAGACACATATGGTACAGCTTCACCTCACTCAGGGCTAAAAACCCGGAGGAGGGTGAGGAGTTAAAAGGGTTGATAACAAAACCAAAATCCAAGGAGCTTCTATATCGCTGTTCCTTTAGGGATCTAGACAATGTCACCTCATGGAACGTTCTAATGTCCTGCCCCCGACTCTCACGACAACATAGGGTGGTCACTGCAAATCAGCAAAACTGGTGTCACAGCAGTTAGGTGAAAAGAAAAAAAAGGCCTAAGTTTTGAAGTTGGCTCTCCAGAGCCTGACTAGCTTTTAAGTGGTGTGGACATTTGCAATTATACAGTATACTATGGAGGCCCAAGAAGGGAAGGGCACTGTCAAAACTTACCATGGGATCGGGTAGGGGTTATGCAGGCCTAGAAGAGCCAAAGTGGGACCATGTAAGCCATATGGACAACCAGGCCCTGGCTGACCCAGGAGAAAACAGACTGCAAGTTACAGCAGCCACACACTTCAGCAACAGTCACCAAAAGATGCCCAAGGCAGAGCCAGAACAACACCAGACCATAGTCAGAACCAGCAAGGACTCCCCCAACCTTTGATACATACACACACACTCACACATTCACACACACACACACACACACACACACACACACCCTAAAGGACACGTGAGACTCCATTTACTGAGATACCATCTTAGTGAGGTACAGAGGGAAAAATGAATTTCCAAAAGAGACTCCCCACATTACTGGGGCAGACTGAGTTTCCTACTCTTAACGAAATCTAGGTTCTTTTTTTTCCACTTACTAAGTGGAGAAGGGGTCTTAAGGAGAAAATGACGTAAAATTTAGAAAAGTATTTTCTTTTCACACCTAGTAATGAAGATAAATCTGTGACACCAACTCCAGTCCTATCCAACTCCCTCATCCCAAATTTGGTGGCCAGAGTTCTCTTTCTAAAAGATAAATCAAGCTTCTATGTCTACTTACAAAGCCTCACTGGTATTCTCAAACACTAAAAGCAAATCTTATGCAGGCTAAAAATGTCCTACACTAATTAGTTCCATTCTCCATTTTTAAACTTGTTTCTGTTTCCTTCAGTGTGTGCCATACTCCAGTCACACCAAGGTATTGCTCCTCCAAGAAGACAAGCTCCTTCCTCAGCCTCATGCTACAGATAGTACCAGGAGTGCGAATCCTGACTCCCCAAGCGGTAACTCAAGAACTTGGGCAAGCCACATAACTTTTCTGAGCCTGAGTTTCATCCCAGGCAAAATGAGGACAATGATGTAGACCTTACAGGAACAAATTAGCGGACATGCAGTGCCAGGCACACAGTAGGCCCTTAACAAATGTTAATTTCCTTCTCTATCAGTGTATTTTTGTCTTGCCACATCCCCAGCCTCTTCACCTACAAGTTCTTACTGAACTTTCACAACTCACGTCACTGAAATGTCATTCCTCTAAGAATCCTTCCCCAGCACCTCTGACAAAAGGAGTCACTCTGTCTTCTGGGTTTCAGTAATCCTGTGGACCCTCTTCTTACATCACCTTAGAGTTGTCCACACGTGTGTCTCTTCACTCACAGCCTGGTCCTTTTGTACCATTGATCCTAGCTCTGTGCTAGACGCACACAAAGCCCTCAATACTGTTTGATGAATAAATAATTATCAGTAAAGAAACATGAGGTATAATTAAATTAATAAACTTGCTTCAGACAGCCACATGTGGTGATAAACCTCATGACTGTATAATCAGATCCAGGTGAAGCCATCTAGAGAAAGGATTTTAAAAGGGATTGGCTTAAACTACCAATATACCTTTTTATCCTAAATATGGAAAGTCAAAACATTACGATGATCTCACAAACACCTACAAGAGCAGTAAGAACAGATACTTTAGGTTTGCAGATTTACCAAAGATTCTTATTTCTTACCTACAATGATCATAAACTTCCAGAAAGACAACATAATGAACAAGCCTATTACATTTAAATGTTCAGGGTCTTTCCGGTATCTACTGTAGCTTTGTATGAATTTTAATTTTTCAGTTTTCTGGGTTTTATTATAATGGGTTTGCTGCTGTTTATGCTATGTGTTTTTGCAGAGAGAACAAACATAACCCAATATGAAAACACAAGCTCACTTAAAACTCTGGTCTTTAAGCTCCTGCAAGTTAGAAACAAATTTATAGCTGACAGCAGCAATTGCTAAAGAACAGTCCTACAAGACCACTTCCACTTTCCACATTTCTATATTGTTTGAATCATTTACAATAAACACCTATAGCTATACAGCCAACAAACATATGTTCATTCCATTTTTAAATCGTTTGAGTCACAACAGATACATACAACTATATAGTCAACAATAAGTGCACTCATGTATTTTAAAAACTGTTCATATCTTTGTAATACTACCCATATATCTAGAGAAAGTAAATTACATTGGTCAAATTAGTGATGTTCAAAGGCAGATTAAAAAGCAATAGGGTTTTCTTAAAAGTATACAGCAGAAAAATAATTTCTTTTTAAAAATGCTGCTCCATGCATATTACCATTTGGATGGTACTGCAGGGTTCTAAATTACTACATATGCTCTTGAAAATTTTCACTTTTAGATTAAGAGAGCCAAAGTCAACCCTGTGTTGACTTAGCTCAATCACTGAGCTAAAAAACCCTCCTGGTATCCCCTTCGCACTGTTCCTGTCAGGAAGGAGGGACGGAAGACACCCTACAGGAGTCCACTGTGGTATTCTTCTCCTCTGGGCCTCCCAGATGCCTGACACTGCAAGGCAAACATAGGGTGGATAAAGAAATGGGTGCCCTCCAAACTGTCCCTGGCTGGGTGACTCAGGCCCAGGGGACCAGGGATCCGGACAGTGCAGCAGCCTGGGTGCCAGTGCCTCTGGGATCACAACACGGCTCTAACACAGGGTGGAGCTCTCCATCCTCGCCGAGCCTTGAGGTTTGGCCTAGAGTCCCTGGGAATGTGAACAAGACCATTCAGTGGCCCTTTGCAGCCCAGAGTGGATTTCTCCCATATACCCTCATGGGTTGCTGTGGCCGTCCATCCCAGTCAAAAAGGAGACTCCAAGTGTTTGAGGAAGTGGAGATGGATAAAGCTGGGTATAGGGCTCTAGGTCCATTTCCAAAGTGATAATATAGCATGTGGTCATGTTGTTCTTCCTGTGATTCATTACCTCCTGCTCTCTCTCTTTCCTTCTATAACTGCTCATAGAGTGGAAGTGGAATACATTTGAAACACCTGATGAAATTACTGATGAAATTGAGCTTTATGCGCTCTATACTACCATACCATACCATACTACTTTGTGCTCTAGACTTCTACACTATACTATACTATATACATATAGTATATATATATATACTATATACTACACTATACTACTTTTGACTCTTGAGTTCAACTTCACTCAGCCTGACAACTGTGCTATCTTTAACATTCACAGGAACCTCAGTTAATGTTCTTCCAGTATGTGACTGGCCCTTCGTAAGAGAAAAGTATCCCATCCCTGAGCCCTCGAGGCACAGGCAGATCACTATCAACTTGATGTGCTGCCACTGCCCTAGTGAAAGAAGACAGACTGAAAATAACAGTAAGGTGGGGGGGGGGGGGGGGCGGCGCCTGAGTGGCTCAGTCGGTTAAGTATCCGACTTCGGCTCAGGTCATGATCTCACGGTTCATGAGTTCGAGCCCCACGTCGGGCTCTGGGCTAACAGCTCAGAGCCTGGAGCCTGCTTCAGATTCTCTGTCTCCCTCTCTCTGACCCTCTGCTGCTTGCACTCTATTTCTCACATTGTCTCAAAAATAAATAAACATTAAAAAAACTTTTTTTAATATAAATGGGGACACACTTTATGTTTCTTGATACCACTCCCCTCCTCAAATTCTCACTCTTTTGTACTTCCTGTCATCAAAATTGTGACTTGCAAGGTACCTCTCCGCCCACTGCATCTGGTCACCATGGGTGCCAGCTGGTGTGGCACTAACTGAAGAAGAATGTTTTTACCTACTGGGATCATTTCTTTACCACGGCTCTGTCTCATAGGAACGTTTAGCTCCAAAGAAGAGTCTGTGTAAGTTAAAGGAGATTGATTTCTCAACTACTTTATAGACTCCATCTTTTCATATCATAGTTATATGTTGAAGCTCTTCGTTGTTAAAACATATGTCAAATCATCCAACTACCTCCTCCAGGTCTTCTTAGACACAAAGATCTAAAAGGCTGAAGGCTTTTCTTCTCCCTATTGCTTTACTTCCTTTTTAACTCGGAGATACAGAGACCTTGCCATGGGCATACTGGCTTCAATACCAGCCAACTTCACAGATTCACACCAGCATCTGAGCGCTCAGTGTAGCTCAGCAGAAAGAGCCCCAGGCTAGAAGGCGGGACATCAAGTTTTTCCTTCTGCCTCTGGAGACAAAGTGTGAACTGTATGTACCAAGTTCTGGCACTCAGTTTGTTCTTAGGTGAAAGGAAGACAAGGCCACTTCTCCTGCTAACCCCAAGGTAAAGATCAAATGCAATAATACATAAAAGTGCCTTGAAAGGCATGAGTACATCTTG
Organism: Prionailurus bengalensis; assembly: GCF_016509475.1. NCBI lineage: Eukaryota > Metazoa > Chordata > Mammalia > Carnivora > Felidae > Prionailurus > Prionailurus bengalensis. The sequence goes on along the minus strand of NC_057343.1, from coordinate 145,389,909 downwards.
TCATTGCTGTGGGGGGTGGGATTACCAGATTTTACCTTCAACTCAGGTCTGTGTAGGACACTGGACTTGGTCCAGATCCACAAATCTAGGTAATTCAAATGTTCGTTCCTTTTTTCCCAAAATTTTTCTTGGAGAAAAGTGCGTAGGGAAAAGAAGAAAAGGATGTTTTAGAATGATTAACCAGCACACTGGGTACCTGGCAATTAAGAAGAGGTCACACTGTGTTTGTTGTTGGTTGTTTTGTTCTCGTAAATTTTATGTGGTTGTTTGATGTTCATGATGAAAATATTCCTAATTCTCCCAAAGACTTAGGAGTTATATTTTGAAGCTTCGATGACATGCAAGACCTTGCTTAATGATTTGTCCCAACACAAGCCAATACACTGATTGTGAATTTGAAACTATGAATAAGACACAGTAAAATCCACACTGTGTTATAATATCAGTTTTTAAAAACTGACTCAGTATACATTTCTCTATTAATCAGATTTTAGATTTTAATTGAATAAGAATTTAACTTAGAAACCAGCTTAAACAGCAAGAGTTTAACGGCTTCCTACTGTGATTTTCTACAACAGGAAAGACACATTGTGTCTGGCTTCCAAATTTCATGAAGAGCAGAGTTAAATTAAACTGTACCCATTTATGAGTGACAAAGACAAGATGCCAGAAAACCTGTCATTTTAAGAATGGCTAAAAGAACTTGATATATTTGGTTGCTTTTCAAATCTTTGAGAGGCCACCATTAAAAATTGGAACAGAGAAACTTTTCATCAGCCAAGGGATCTGAGCTCCCATAAATCACCAAGCATACTGAAATTCATGAAAGAGACGCATGATGCATGGCGGTTGAAGTCATCATCCCCAACTGGCAAGGGAACGGTAACAATTCCTCTCTATGTTTCATTAAAGTCTAGGGGCGCCTGGGTGGCGCAGTCGGTTAAGCGTCCGACTTCAGCCAGGTCACGATCTCGCGGTCCGTGAGTTCGAGCCCCGCGTCGGGCTCTGGGCTGATGGCTCAGAGCCTGGAGCCTGTTTCCAATTCTGTGTCTCCCTCTCTCTCTGCCCCTCCCCTGTTCATGCTCTGTCTCTCTCTGTCCCAAAAATAAATGAAAAACGTTGAAAAAAAAAATTTAAAAAGTCTCATACAATTTCCTGTCTTTCTTCTGTATTACCACTCCAGACAGGGATGGATGTTGCTGAAGATAACATCTGATCTACGTGATTACCTTCACCCTACCTCCAACATTCCCATTTACTTACTATCTTTAGGGAGAGACATCTAACTGGTCAGCCTGGAGCCACTGACTGAGCACACTTGAGAATTCAGTCACCAAGGTCATAGTCTCCTCTTATAGCCAGGTGACTAAACTCTATCACCATGCCAATATCCATTCTATCCCAGTCTCTCATGAACTCATCTGGAACCCCTAACTTCACAAGTTCTAAATAATGAAACCTCCAAAGTCCCTTCACTTCCTACCACTTTCATCACTTTCTCATTTCAACCACTGATTTTATTTCTTTTTCTTTGCCAACTACATTCCCATCTGTGCAGAAAGTATATACAATAAAAATGTATGCTGTTAATACCCAGGGTAGTTAGTGCCACTCGGCAGAAAGGAAAATATTTTGACACAGAGACAAGTAAGTGTTACAAGCTGCTGCAAGCCAGTTCTTGAGGTACACAAAGAGGGACCACGGTTATGCCAAAACATGAGCAGGGGAAAGGTGGATAAGGAGACAGACTTGAGATCTACCCTGTGTGCATCCAGAAGGCACAAAGAGGAATAATAGGTTAAAGTTACAGACTTAGAAACCTTTCCAAAACTGGAAAGAGATGCTGCAATGAGTTGGCCATCTCTCAGTGGGGTTTAAAAAGGGATTCTTGCCCTTGAGAAATGGAACCAGAGAGCCTCTAAGATCCCACATTACCAAAATCCTTTAGTAGCTATAACATAATCTACAGTTTTACCATGAAGGTGTGAAATAGAGGATGCATATAAACAATGGTTAGACCACTGTTCTGACTTTGCTATTCAACATTTCCATTTTTATTGCATGAAAATTTACCAAAACGGGAATGAAAGAAAATATTTATCTAAGTAAAGAAATAACCAGAGCCTTTTAAGAGGGAAAGTCTTTTATGATATTGTGCCTGGTTTACATTGATAATCATCAGTTACACATATCAAATTAACAAGGAGCCACTGCTGTACTGAAGGTTTTAAATCAGAAGCACTGGGTTCATAACACTGCAAAAGTGACAAAAAATTATGTGAGCTGTTATTTCATTTTTTATATTTTAAATGCTATTTAGTAATTATTAGCACTTAAATTGATTGAGCAAACCTTAAAACTGAAAGCCCTAATAATAATAATCAAATAATAATGATAAAATTATTGTATATATCCAAACTTGCATATGCTTCTGAAGCAAAACTACATAATATAAGAGGATTAATTAATGTACTAAATATGTAAAGACGTTTCTAAATCAATAAGGAAAAGTCAAATACCCTAATAGAGATGTTTGCAAAGGAATAGAATATTCACATACCTACAAACAAAAACAAAAGAGTAATATAAGGATACGAAAATATGAAAAAAAATGCATATTAGTACATTAAGACCTTCTTTTTAAATTATAATTTTTTTAAATTATAAAACCCAGAATTGGGAAGTGTAATGTGCTGAATAAAATAAATATGGTTATAATCTTTGTGGAGATAATTGGCAATCTGTACCACAGACTTTAAAGTATTCTCAATTCTATATAGGAATCTATACGATTGAAATAATTAGAAAAACATGCAAAGACATGTCAAATTAAATAAATTATGAAATATTTGAGCCGAACACTGAACAATTAAATTAATAATCATGTGCTCAGAGCTAGTATCATCCTTAATGGGAAAAAAACTGAGAGTTTTCCCCCTTAGGTGAGGAAGAAGACAAGGATGTCCACTCTCACCACTTTTATTCAACATGGTACTGGAAGTCCTCTCCACGGCAATTGGACAACAAAAAGAAATAAAAGACATCCAAAGGGATAAGAAAGAAGTAAAACTTTCACTATTTGCAAATGACAAGATACTATATATATAAAGCCCAAAAGATTCCACCAAAAAGTTGCTGGAACTAAGAAACAAATTCAGGATACAAAACTAAGGTACAGAAATCTGTTGCATTTCTATACACCAATAATGAAGCAGCAGAAAGAGAAATTAAAAGAAACAATCCCATTTACAATTGTACCAGAAATAATAAGATACCTAGGAATAAACCTAACCAAAGAGGTGAAAGACCAGTAGTCTGAAAACTAAAAACACTGATGAAAGAAATTAGAGATAACACAAATAAACGGAAAGACATTCAATGTTTATGGATTAGAAGAATAAATATTGTTAAAATGTCATTACTATCCAAAGCATTCTACACATTTAATGCAATCCTTATCAAAATACCATAAGCTTTTTTTCACAGAACTAGAACAAACAATCCTAAAATTTGTATGGAAACACAAAAGACCCAGAACAGCCAAAGAATCTTGAAAAAGAACAAAGCTGGAGGCATCACAATTCTGGACTTCAAGTTATATTACAAAGTTGTAGTAATCAAAACAGTATGGTACAGGCCCAAAAATAAACAGATCAACAGAACAGAACAGAAAATCCAGAAAATAAACCAATGATTATATGGTCAATTAATCTTTGACAAAGCAGGAAAGAACAGTCAATGGGAAAAAGTCTCTTGAACAAATGGTGTTTGGAAGACTGGACAACTGTAATATGCAAAAGAATGAAACTGGACCACTTTCTTACACCATATATAAAAGTAAACTCAAAATGGATTAAAGACATGAATGTGAGACCTAAAACTATAAAAATCCTAGAGGAGAGCACAGGCAGTAACTTCTCTGACATTGGCTGCAACAACTTTTTTCTACATAGGTCCCCTAAGGCAGGGGAAACAAAAGCAAAAATAAACTATTAAAGACTACATCAACTTAAAAAGCTTCTGCACAGCAAAGGAAACAACAAAACTAAAAAGGCTGCCTATGGAATGAGAGAAGATATTTGCAAGTGACATATCTGATAAAGGGTTAGTATCCAAAATCTATAAAGAACTTATCAAACTCAACACCCAAAAAACAAATAATCCAGTGAAGAAATGGGCAGATGACATGAATACACACTTTTCCAAAGACATCCAGATGACTAACAGACACATGAAAAGATGCTCAACATCACTCATCATCAGGGAAATACAAATCAAAACCACAATGAAATACCACCTCACACCTGTGAGAATGGCTAAAATCAATAACACAAAAAACAACAAGTGTTAGTGAGGATGTGGAGAAAGGGAAACCCTCTTGCATGGTTGGTAGAAATGCAAACTGGTGCAGCCACTCTGGAAAACAGTATGGAGGTTCCTGAAAAAGTTAAAAACAGAACTACCCTATGATCCAGCAACTGCACTACTAGGTATTTACCTAAAGGATACAAAAATACAGATTCAAATGGATACATGCTCCCCAATGTTTGTAGCAGCATTATCAACAATAGGCAAACAATTGAGAGAGCCAAATGTGCATCAATTGATGAACGGATAAAGAAAATGTGGTGTAATATATATATATATATATATATATATATATATATATATATGTATATATATATAATATTATTATATGTATATAGATTATATGTATATAATTATATATGTATATATTATATATGTATTATATATGTGTATATTATATATAATTATATATGTATATATTATATATGTATTATATGTGTATATTATATATAATATATATACATATAATATATATGTATATATATGTATTATATGTAATATATATAATACATATATATAATATATATGTATATATGTATTATGTATATTGTATATACATAATATGTACATATATGTATACATATATATTGTATATGTATATATTATATATGTATTATGTATATTGTATATATAATATATACATATGTATACATTATATATACATATAATATATACATATATATACATATATATTATATGTATATATATTATATATACAATATACATAATACATATATAATATATACATATACAATATATATGTATACATATATACATATATATGTATACATATACATATATATATAATACATATACTTTCTTACTGAGTCGTCAAAAGGAATGAAAACTTGCCATTGGCAATGACATGGATGGAGCTAGAGTATATTACGCTAAGTGAAGTAAGTCGGGCAGAGAAAGACAAATACCATATGATTTCACTTGTGTGGAATTTAAGAAACAAAATAGATGAACATATGGGAAGGGGGAAAAAAAGACGGAAACAAACCATAAGAGACTCTTTACAATAGAGAACAAACTGAGGGTTGATGGAGGGAAGTGGGTGGGAGGTGGGCTAAATGGGTGATGAGTATTAAGGAAGACACTTTTTGTGTTGAGCACTGGGTATTATATGTAAGTGATGAATCACTAAATTCTACTGCTGAAAACAACATTACACTGTATGTTAACTAACTAGAATCTAAATAAAATTTTGAGAAAAATAAAAGCCTCTGCAGAGTGAATGAAACAATCAACAAAACTAAAAGGCAACCTACGTGATGGGAGAAGATATTTGCAAATGACATAGCTGATAAAGGGTTAGTATCCAAAGTATATAAAGAACTAACAAAACTCATGAATGAAAGGGCTTTTTGCTAGAATCTCCACATCTAGAAAGTCGTTTTAGGTTATAACCGTAAGACTGTATGTGTGTTTTGTAAACTACCTGTGTTTATAGTGGATAAGGTTCATTCTTTTGTAACATAGAAGCTTTTTGGATGTCCTGAGGTGACAATATATGATGAAATGTATAGCTAGTGAATTAACCAATTTATAAGTTTCTTTTCATTATAAATGGTAGGAAGAAAGCATCTTGGATATGAAATCCAAGAGAAACGTATGTCTGAACTTAAGCATTATATTGGCAGCAGAGGGGGCAGAAGGGAGAGAATGTGTGGATGTGTTCATATTTAAATTTTAATGATAACTATTAATATATGCATCTCTTTTGGCAGTACTATAGGAATACATTAAGTGATTCAAGGGAAACATACCTCCTTGCTAACATTTGAAGAGTACAGACTGGATAATGAATTCTTTTAGAAGTATTATACATTGTGTACCCTGCTACATTATGTATCATTTTTAATTGAAAATTAAGGGAATGCAGTATTTTAATTGTAATTCTGCCAGTATCTTTATCTAAGGGCCTGTTGCCATATTTGTCTTTTATGAAACTGTTGTTGCCAAGAAGGCAGGATTACATTTATTCCCTTTCAGATTGAATTGGTATAGTGTATTCAGAGGTTATCAAAATACTCATAGCTTTGGGTATGATATGATACCATATCATGATATGATAAATATTCATGGTGTGTAAAAAAGCATAATACATAACTGTATGATCTTAATTACATTAAAATGCTTAGTTGTGGGGTGCCTGGGTGGCGCAGTCGGTTGAGCGTCCGACTTCAGCCAGGTCACGATCTCGCGGTCCGTGGGTTCGAGCCCCGCGTCGGGCTCTGGGCTGATGGCCCAGAGCCTGGAGCCTGTTTCCGATTCTGTGTCTCCCTCTCTCTCTCTGCCCCTCCCCCGTTCATGCTCTGTCTCTCTCTGTCCCAAAAATAAATAAACGTTGAAAAAATAAATAAAATGCTTAGTTGTGCAGATACAGACTGGGACCTAGAAGTCAAACTGTAAACTGCTTGTGATTATGGCTGACTTTGTTCTTTGCTTCTTTTGTTTTTTAGCTTTCTTCTATGCACATGTTAACTTTTAAAAGATAATTTTTTTGAACTTAAAAAAAGGAACTTATGAAACTCAACACCCAAAAAACAAATAATCCAATTAAAAAATGGACAGAAGACATGAATAGACATTGTTCAAAAGAAAACATACAGATGGCCAACAGACACAAGAAAAGATGCTCAACATCACTCATTGTCAGGGAAATACAAATCAAAACTATGATGAGATATCACCTCACACCCATCAGAATGGCTAAAATCAACAATACAAAACACAACAGGTGTTGGAAAGGATGTGGAGAAAAAGGAACCCACTTGCATTATTGGTAGAAATGCAAACTGGTATGACCACTGTGGAAAACAGTATGGAGGTTCCTCAAAAAGTTAAAAACACAACTACCCTACAATCCAGTAATCACACTGCTGGGCATTTACCTAAAGAATACAAGAACACTGATTCAAAGAGATACATGCACCCTTATGTTTATAGCAGCATTATTTACAATAGTCAAGATATGGAAGCAGCTCAAGTGTCCATCAACTGATGAGTGGGTACAGAAGTGGTGTATATACACAATGGAATAATATTCAGCCATCAAAAAGAATGAAATCTTGCCATTTGCAATGACATGGATGGAGCTACAGATTATAATGCTAAGCAAAGTAAGTCAGTCAGAGAAAGAAAAATGCCATTATGATTTCACTCATGTGGAATTTAAAAAACAAAACAAATGAGTAAGGGGGAAAAGAGGGACAGGGAGAGAGATAGGGAGAGAGAGACAGAGAGAGAGAGAAATCAACAAACAGATTCTCTCTTAATTTTTTTAACATTTATTTATTTTTGAGAGAAAGAGAGCGTGAGGGGGAGAGGGACAGAGAGGGAGACACAGAATCGGAAGCAGGCTCCAGGCTCTGAGCTGTCAGCACAGAGCCCGACGCGGGGCTCGAACCCACAGACAGCAAGATCATGACCTGAGCTGGAGTCAGATGCTCAACCGACTGAGCCACCCAGGCGCCCCCAAACAGACTGTTAACTATAGAGAACAAAGATGTTTACCAGAGGGGAGGTGAGTGGGGATATGGGTAAAACAGGTGATGGGAATTAAGGATTGCATTTGTCGTGTTGAGCCCTGGGTGATGTATGGCACTGTTCAATCACTGTATTGTACACTTGAAACTAATGTAACACTGTATGTTAACTAACTGGAACTAAAATAAAATAATTTAAAACTTTAATCAATCAATCAATTACTTAATCATTGCTAAGAATGATTTTCAAGAATATTCCTAGGAATATTTCTTATTTTACATAGTAAGTGCCAAAGCAGGCAGTAAAATAACACACTAGCACATTTCAGTTGCTACCCATCACAGGGACGACACAGTTTGGAGACTTAGTATGAAACAATTTTGCAAAAAAAAAAAATTAATATCTATACCTAGAAAAGCACTGGCATAAAAAAACAAGAGACATAAAAGATAAAGTTTGCATTAAAATTTAATACTGTTGTAGGATAAAAGACACATGAAAGCAAAGGTGAAAATAAACTATGAGAAGTTGTGATGCAAACAGCTGACAATTAATTATAATTCATATATATAATCAATAAGAAAATAACCCATAGGAGGGGCGCCTGGGTGGCTCAGTCAGTTGAGCATCCGACTTCAGCTCAGATCATGATCTCGCACTCAGTGAGTTCGAGCCCCACAAGGGGCTCTGCGCTGACAGCTCAGAGTCTGGAGTCTGCATCAGATTCTGTGTCTCCCTCTCTCTCTGCTCCTCCCCCACTCGCGCTCTCTGTCTCTCAAAAATGAATACATGTTAAAAAAATAGAGAAAATAACCCATAGGAAAAAAGCAAAACTATAAATAGGCAAATTACAAAATAGAAAACAAAACTTTCCAATGGAATGAAAATATTCTCAATTTCACTAGACCTTAGGTAAATGCCAATTAAAACACTGAAATGACATTTTTATCCATCAGAGTACTATGAAAACAGCTTTGCAATATAAATATTATTGAACATAGGGAGATGTGGAAATATCAATACAACACTGGTGGGAGAACACTGATAAAAACTGACTTAGGAGAGTTGTTTGACAGTATCTATTAAAATTGTAAATGATTTTCTGGCTTTGGTATTGGCAGGGTAGCTTTTATCAAACTAACCCTCCAGCAGAGAACAATTTTAAATTTGAAATAACATAGACCACATAAGCATATTTGAGATAAAGCATATCTACATCTATCTATCTATCTATACATATATATCGAGATTATATATATATATATATATATATAACATAAGATACATCATATATATGCATATATATGTATAACACAAAAATATATTTGGTAACTATTTGATAACAAAATTTAAGAGGGGATTTTATTCTTGAAAGAAGAGAACTACATCAAATGAGATTCACATGTATACAACTTTTGCATGAGAACCACAGTCCAAGTGGTACAAAACAGCTACAAATCCAGCGATATTTTTACTGACTTTAGGAGTCAAAGGACAAAAATGACATGTGCCAGAGAAACAGAAATTATGGAAGAAAAGACTAGAAAAGGTGGAAACAACAGAGGAGATGTCCCAAAATCTGCATTAAAAGCTTTGCTCGTATCTTTGACCCCTGAACTGCACATGCACAGGAAAGATTCCAAGAAGCCTACTGGAAAGCAATAGCTAGAAGACTGAAAAAACTGATCAATGATTTTAGCTGCTGCCCACCACAGGAAGACAGAGTTTCAAGACTGAGTCAGCCAAGTAAACTGTCTGGTAGAATAAAAATGAACACTCTCCAAAGAAAAACAACACAATCTAGTCTTTAAAATGTATCATCCAGGGGTGCCTGGGTGGCTCAGTCCGTTGAGCATCCACCTCTTGATCTGGGCTCAGGTCATAATTCAGTGTTGTGGGATCAAGCCCGGCATTGGGCTCCATGCTGAGCATGGAGCCTGCTTAAGATTCTGTCTCCGTCTCTCTCTCTCTCTCTCTCTCTCTCTCTCTCTCTCTCTCTCTCTCCGTCTCCCCCATTCTCTCTCCCTTTCCTCCTCTCTCTCTATATTATTAAAAAGACTTTAAAAATGTATCATCCATGGGGCGCCTGGGTGGCGCAGTCGGTTAAGCGTCCGACTTCAGCCAGGTCACGATCTCACGGTCCGGGAGTTCGAGCCCCGCGTCAGGCTCTGGGCTGATGGCTCAGAGCCTGGAGCCTGTTTCCGGTTCTGTGTCTCCCTCTCTCTCTGCCCCTCCCCCGTTCATGCTCTGTCTCTCTCTGTCCCAAAAATAAATAAACGTTGAAAAAAAAAATTTTTTTTTAAATGTATCATCCAATATGTCCAATATACACTAAAATGTTACTAGGTATACAAAACAAGCAAAACCCAAGAAAATGTGAGCCATAATAATGAGAAAATATGACGCAGATGTTGGAATTAGCAAACAGGACCTCAAAGCAGCTATTAAAAATGAGTACAAAGGTAAAGATATTAAAAATGAGTACACAGATGGAGACTCTCAGCAGGGAAATGGAAATTATAAAAAAGGACCAAATATAAATTAACTAAAAACCATTATATCTGAAGTAAAATAAAAAAAAAATTGACTCATATAACTGAAGATTAGAGACGGCTGTTTCAAATGAAAGAATAAATGCAATAAATCTCCCACAGAGAAGCCCACTGATCTCCTTAAGGAATGGCAACATATGAAGACTCAGTTGTGCATCTCTGTTGTGGTCAGTTTGGACATTTAGCAGCAACAGTATCTAGATCAGTCTTGGTAAAAAGAAATCTATGCTGTTGGGACAATGTGTAGCCTGCATCTTTGCCACAATGTCATTTTGTTCACATACTCATCGTATCAGCACTGGGGTGGCCAATAACAACTATTAGCTAACATAAAGTAGCCAGGTCAGTTTGTTGATTTGGTTGTTTCATGTCAAATAAAGTGCCTGCTAACTAAGAAATGAATACTCTTCAGAGGAAAATAATAGAATCCAGAGTCTTTAAAACTCTCTGGTGGATGCTGCAGAGATCATCACGTTTTGGGCCCATTTCTATGTGTCCATCCACATGCTACTACTGAGGCTTTGTTGTCCTCAAACTTCTAATCCTTTTCTTTCCAGGCCTTTGATGCCAGCCAAGCCATTCATCACTTTTCATAAGTCTGTATAAACGTGAACCTCAGACCACTTCTCTTCCTACACAAAGTAGATGACTAGGTGCATAACCTGACGGTGTGTCCACTGGGAGAATTTCCCCATTTTGAGCTGCTGACCCATCTATAACCAAGCTTGGGCTTTTTCCCTCTCCTTCAGCTAGCTGTACAGGATCCCCCATTCAGCCACAGGTGACAGCTAAGAAAGGGGGTGCTGGTATAATAGTGGTGGGTGACAGGGAGGTAAACTGTATACCTCAGGCTGAAATGGTTGGACCCTTATACCACCTTCTCACTTAGTGAATGAATGTGACTGCTTCAGGAAAGCCATAAACTTCAAGGCAGCTCTCTACAGCTGTGGTAGACTCTGAAGGAGATGACAGCTACAGGCTATCTGCAGACTACACTATCTACAGCTGGGCAGCAACTCCTTCTTTGAAGGAGGACCAGGTTGATGTACCTCCATGTCTAGCAAAATCCCAAATATCCATCAGCAGGTGCACAGATAAACAATGTGTGGTATATTCATACAATGAAAAACTCCTCAGCAAGAAAAAATAACTGCTGATAGTTTTATCAACATGGATGAATCTCCTCAAAAATTCTTAATGTTAGAAATAACAGGGGCGCCTGGGTGGCACAGTCGGTTAAGCGTCCGACTTCAGCCAGGTCACGATCTCGCAGTCCGTGAGTTCGAGCCCCGCGTCAGGCTCTGGGCTGATGGCTCAGAGCCTGGAGCCTGTTTCCGATTCTGTGTCTCCCTCTCTCTCTGCCCCTCCCCCGTTCATGCTCTGTGTCTCTCTGTCCCAAAAATAAATTAAAAAACGTTGAAAAAAAAATTAAAAAAAAAAAAAGAAATAACAGAAAGCAGGGGTGCCTGTTGGCTCAGTTGGTTACGCGTCCCACTTTGGCTCAAGTTATGATCTCACGGTTTGTGAGTTCAAGCCCCACATTGGGCTTTGTGCTTAACAGTTTGGAGCCTGGAGCCTGCCTCAGATTCTGTGTCTCCCCCCTCTCTGCTCCTTCCCTGCTCGTCTTCCTCTCTCTCTCTTTCTCAAAAATAAATAAACATTAAAAAAAATCTTTTAAAAGAAATAACAGAAAACAGATAACTTTATAGTAAACAACTCTGAAAGATACCACCATAAGAAAAGAGAGAGAGCAAGTAAATGGGGCAAAATGTTCATTACTAGTGAATCTGTGTAAAGGGCATATAAGGAGTTCTTTGTACTACCTTGCAATTTTACTAAAGTCTAAAATAATAACAAAATGCAAAGTTTCTTAAAAGTTAGGTTTCTAGAAGGCAAATTCAGTCTTATCTCCAGATATCTGTGGATCTGCTGCAAAAGTTCAGACCACCTGTAATACTAGACTACTTCTGAACATATGACATGCAAAGAGATCAATATTATGCTAATAAGTCAAAAAAGTGATATTAAGAGCACTAAGAGTAATGTAACTAGCCCTTTACTTTCAAAGAAAAATAACTATATGTAACATCTATTTATATGTAATGTGTATGTCTGTAAATGGATAAAGAGATATACTGAAAACACATAGTAAATACAGAAAATGTAAAAGCAAACCACATCATCCAGTAAATCTACTTCCTCATGTGTTCAAAGAGCACAAAGAAGTATATTCATTGCAATACTGTTTAACAGCAAAAAAGCAACATAATCTAAATATCTATCAATAAAACCTTAGTTAAGTAAACTACAGCATACCACGCATAAGTAGTTTATCTTTTTTAATGTTTTAATGTTTATTTATTTTTGAGACAGAGAGAGACAGAGCGTGAGTAGGGAGGGGCAGAAAGAGAAGGAGACACAGAATCTGAACTAGGCTGTAGGCTCTGAGCTGTCAGCACAGAACCTGATGCAGGGCTCGAATTCACAAGCCATGAGATCATGACCTCAGCCAGTCAGACGCTCAACCAACTAAGCTACCCAGGCGCCCCCATGTATAAGTAGTTTAAAACAATGAGTTTTAGGACATGAATAGGACAGGCAATAAATGCAAGATAGAAAATACAGAATTGGTAACATTTATTAAAAAACATTATTAAAATAAGGGGAAGGAAATATACCAAAATGTTAACAGTGGTTACCCTTGACTATTCTCTTCTTGTTTTTAAAGTAAACTCTATGCCCAGTGTGGGGATCAAACTCATGACCCTGACACCAAGAGTCATATGCTACCAACTAAGCTGGCTAAACACCTCATCTTCTTATTCATATATTTTATGCATTTTCCAAATTAGCCATAATAAGAATATATATTTTAAAGATATAAATATAGTTCTATGTGTGGGAATGACATAAAACATACTCAAGGCCTATTAGATATTTTCCTGCCTTAAAACAAACAAATATGCTGAAGCATAGCCATATGAAAAAGAAAGCTATTTGGTATGTATTTATTTATAAGTAGAAAAATATACAGTGAATTGCTGGAAACATTTATGTAAATAAAAGGACTTGAAGCACATCTGGTGAACATGCCTGGCTATTAAATACCATAGGAGCAGGATTAGAAAGGGAGCTTAAAATGTTGCCTGCATGTGAACTATTAATGATTGTTTTTCTGGGTCTCTTTCCCTAGAAAATTTTTAATATCAAAAATACATTTTCACTTCATTTTCTGATAGCTGAAAGCTTACAGCTGTCAGACATTTAAGAGAAAATGACAGTCACCAATCTCCAATAATCAGAATGGCTAAGAATACCAAACTTCAGTGCTGGAAAAGAAAACTGACTCACGCACATGTGTGTTAGCTAGAGCTTTATATTTTTGCTGCCTCTCTAAAACCCTCAAAAAACTAAACCTCTCTCCAAAGTAGTATGCCTTTAATTTAGCTTATGCTAATTTTTTTTTCTTTCTGAGGAATATACAACAAAGAATCCAGTCTGTGCCTTATGCATTTGATTTGTTTTTTATCATGAAAATGCAAGCCAAATACCATGGCTTTTGTCTACCATCTATGTCCATTATTTACACCTTATGAAAAAGTTTATTTTTTCTTATCCATGAAAACAATATACATATATTATGTAAATATAGAAAGTATAGAGAAGGAAAATTAGAGGGAAGAATTTATCCTTAATCCCAACATCATTCAAAAATAACCACTGTCAAATTTTGATGCATTTCAATCCAGTCTATTTTCTAAAGCCATCTTAATATAGTTGAGCTCATGCTGCAATGCTATTCTAGTGTTTCTGATGTCACATGAAAACATTTCTAAAGCCTGTATAGAAAGGATATACCACAGTTTATCTAAATGTAGTTGCCTACTTTTGAAATATTTAGAAGGTTTTCAATTATTCCTCATAAACCTTGGTACATAAAATTTTTTATTTGAATTTAGAATTGATCAATTAATTGAGACTCTCGAGAATGAGCAAAAGATATGAGTAGTTTGGGGGGTTAATTTATTTTTTTGGTAATCTCTACACCCAACATAAGGCTCAAACTCATGACTCCAAGATCAAGAGTTGCACGCTCTCCCAACCACGCTAGTCAGGTGCCCCGAGTAGTTCTTTTTTTTAAAACCTGTTTTTAAATTTTCTTTAGGGATCTTTGCTCCACATGTTTGACACAGTTGATGTGAGGCTGCATCTGATAGGCCTGATAGTCTCTACAGAACAACACTCACACCATCATTTCAGCAACTAAGCGGCCCCATATGTGGCACCATAACTAGAAATTACAAGTAGCTTAGCAGTTCCTACCCTTTAGGGGCTTACACTCTCAGGGGAGCTTCTTTAACCTGAGCAGCCTATGGGAATATTCATGCCCACATGGCTAGACATAATAATAACAACATCCATTCAGTGCTTAACATACGCCAGGGATCATACTAAGATTCCTTCTGCATTCTCTCATTTAATGCTCACAATGACCCATGATTTAGTCCCATTTTACAGATGAGAAAGTAGATTTATAGACATATGATGGTCACCCCCAATCCACCTAGAACATGTGCCTTAAGCTGTAGGCCTTAGGAGTAGTAATGAACTCACAACCATCCACCCACATTCTGTTTCCTTTTTTCTGCCATGAAAGCTTTGTATGTGGCAAAGCTAACCAGGTTGTGTAAGTCAAAAACTCAGGACTCTGACTCAAAAGTCTACTATGCTGAGCGGACCCACCAAAGGATGGACCACATGAGAAGGAAGAAATAGACGGGCTGGAACCTGGAGAGACAGTAAGTATGTCCAGAAAATAAACTTCCAAGAATTAGCAAGACTACAGAGTTCTATTCTGTCCTTCAGTTGTATAATGCTCCTCTCTGCTGCCCCAACCATTTCTATCCTCATTTCCAATCTTTACATCAATGGCCTAAGAGACAAGAGGTGCTACAAAAGGAAAAGAAGGAAGAAGGGGAAAAAACAAAGAAGGATGGAGGAAGAAATCCATTAAATATTTACCAACCACTTTGCTGGTATGCAACATAATATATAGATAGATATGGATATAGATACAGATATAGAAATTAACTCGCTCATCTTAAGGACACTACAATTTAGCTAAAGATCTAAATCACTCATAAAGCAATTAAATAACATGAGATTAAACAGCACTGTAAGATAGGTCAAAGTGCTAAAATAAGCTGTCTGAAAACAGCAACCACCATTGTTTATTTTTTCAGATTATTTTACATTTGAGATAGTGGGTCCTGTATATCAGACCATGCCTGTTAGATCTTGTCCTATCAGAAAACGTTTACCACAGATGAAGACAATAAATGCCACAAGAGTTCATTGTGCAAACAGATCAAAATACATCTGAGTCTCTCTCAAAAGCTAAGTAAGCCCCAGACAAGAAAGATGGTCTAGAATATGAAAAGAGTGAGTATGAACAAACTGGCAAGGATGAGGCAGAGGTCTCTTGCTGGATAGCACTGGGGAAAGTTGAGGCCTTTTAGAACCTCTCTGTTACTGCCACTGCCAAGGGACATGGGCACTCTTGCTGCTCTTCTGATTCCAGCCTCTATCCCCTATTAACTCCCTCCCAAATGAGGAGCCCAATGTGACCTGCTTACTCAGCACTTTGCATTCGGTGGGAAGGCTTCCTCTGTGGGTGGGGTGACTGCTTTGAAGAGCAGGCATAAGGTTCCACTTCCACCTGTGTTACACCTACAACTAAGACAGCAAGGCTAGCAGTCATCATGGAGAGGCAATGGATCTTAACGGTCGATTTTGCTGGTCCTCCTGTCAGCCTCCCTGGGTTTGGGTCACATGAATGTCCCTTATTTTCATATCCTTGTGCCAGTTGCTTAATTTCTACGTGCCTCAGCTTTCTCATCTAAACTTGTGGGTAATCGTCATAGCTACCTCACAGAGTTACTGTGAGAACTGCATGACTTCTTACAAGTAAAGGATTTATGTACATGGAGCTGTTTTCAGCAACAAACTGGGATTTGCCTTACTCTTTATTTACAGGGCCTGAGCACACAGGTTCAAAGCTTTAGACTCCAGGGAAATAGGAGGCTCCTCTTTCAGAAAATGTCAAGCTCCACGTAGTCGAGGGGTGAGGTGTGCCCAGGTTAAATGGCCTTTATTATTCATTTGATTGGCTATTCTTCCACACATGGTCTATTAGTGAAAGCCCTAGAGGGCAAAAGGAATCTAAACCCCTAACAGAAGGGCTATAAGCCTGTCGCAATTCATGTATCCAATTTTAAAGAGACACAGAAATTACTAGGAAATAAAATAAATTTTAATCTATAGGTAATAGTGATTTATTATGTTTTCTTGAGCTGCAACCATGAGATAATGAAAGCTGTGTTTCATAAGGATTAACCTGACAGCTATATAAATCTTCTGCACGAAATCTCTACATTCATCCAAACCAGTGTTTTTTTAAACAACAATAAAAACTATCACTTTTTCCCCCACATTTTCCAGCCAGATTTTTAAGGACTCTGTATATAGTACTGAATTTCATCAAAGCAGAAACTATGAGTCTGATCTCTTGAATCCCACTGCCTACCAGTGCCTGACACATAATAGGTGCTCTACAATGTCGACTGAATAAACACAAAACAATATTTACTGTCACCAAAAGGACCACTGTGAGAAAGCTGGGCTTGATGGCACAAGTTTTTTTAAAAATGGGAGTCACCTGGGTGGCTCAGTGGGTTGAGCGTCCAACTTCAGCTCAGGTCATGATTTTGCGGTTTGTGGGTCCAAGTCCTGCATTGAGCTCTGTGCTGACAGCTCAGAGCCTGGAGCCTGCTTCATATTCTGTGTCTCTCCCTGTCTCTGCCCCTCCTCCACTCATGCTCTGTCTCTGTCTTTCAAAAATGAATAAACGTTAAAAAAAAAAAGGTTTTTTTTTAATGTGGGAAAAAAGTAAGGGACTGCACGCCCAGCTAACTCCCAGTGCAACAGGAGGTGATGATGTCCCTGGAAACCAACACTGGAGCTCTCTGAAAGCCTTGGTGCCGACAGGGATGGAGCCTCAGGGCTCAGCTTGGGAAAGGTCCCAGAAAAAAGTGAACCATCTGGCCCCCAGAGGAGAAGGGCCTGCTCTACAGTACAGAGTGAATGGTCTCTCCAGAGCCAGAAAGGGTCAATGTAAATTCCTAAGTTGCTGAGTATGAAAACCAGCAAATAGGGAAAAGGAAACTCAAGTTGAACCTTCCTTCCAACACAGGAAAGAATCTGGGAAGACTTGGTTAATTTGAAATACAATCAGAAACTTTTTGAGCAGATTACATGGGAAAAAGAATAAGCATATGATTTTGATGGCATCTAAATCAGTCAAAATGCAGGAAGAGGAAATGGATGAGCTGCCCTGTGGCATGAAACTGATTTTAATTCATACACAGCCTCATGTCTGTCTGCTATGTACAAATTCTTCTACTTACTACTCTAACTGAAACACACTTTTGGCAACACCTTTTCACTTTCAAAATTTTTGTGGCTTTCCCAAAGCGATTTATGTCAAAAGACTTTCCACTCTCAAAGGTCCTTCAATCAGAATAAAAAGCATCAAAGTGAAATCAAGATGAGTCTGAAGGGTAATCAAAACAGGATCTCAACAAAAAGACTGTGAACAGAGTGTGATTACACCTCAATAAATAACAAAACAACCTAAAGTGGAAAGAAAAACTGACAGGAAATACCACAAAATGTTAAAGTAGATGTCTCTGTAATACACATTGGAGTAATTTTGGTTCTATATTCATAGAGCTTTTTAAAGGAGCATTTACTTATTTTTATTGAAAAACATACAAACATTTAACTAACTAAATAAATATTAAAGTCCAAGTTGTTTTCAAACTAGGAAAGAAACAAAAAAAAAAACCATCCAGAGACTTGAGTGAGGTGTGGTTTGTTATTTAGAACTCACTGGAAATATTTTCCTTCGTATTTTGAAAGTCTTTTATTGTACTCAGTAAAATATTTTAACTTGGAAGCAACCTTAAAGATTGTCTGATAAAAACGACCTCATTCAACAGCTGAGGAAATAGAGTGGATTTCCTAACAAATGGCCAGGAGGGGCAGACCTGGAACTCTGACCCACAATTCCTGCCTCCTATTCAATGCTATCTCAAATACTGAGTCTACATCACCAAGGAAAGCATCCCCCTAATTTCCAGATAGAAAAAAACACTGCAGGGGCGCCTGGGTGGCGCAGTCAGTTAAGCGTCCGACTTCAGCCAGGTCACGATCTCGCGGTCCGTGAGTTCGAGCCCCGCGTCGGGCTCTGGGCTGATGGCTCAGAGCCTGGAGCCTGCTTCCGATTCTGTGTCTCCCTCTCTCTCTGCCCCTCCCCCGTTCATGCTCTGTCTCTCTCTGTCTCAAAAATAAATAAAACATTAAAAAAAAATTAAAAAAAAAAACACTGCGAAATATAACATCTCTTCACTCTTGGGTACACACCCAAGAGAAATGAAAATATGTGTCCATATAAAAACTTGTATATGAATGTTCACAGAGGCATTATTTTAACAGACAAAAAATGGAGACAACTCAAATATATATCAATTGATGAAGGGATAAACAACGTGGCATATCCATAAAATGGAATATTATTCAGTACAATATTCTGAATATTCCCTTTTATGAATGAAGGTACTGATAACATGCTATATACATACATGGATGAGCCCTGGAAACACTATGCTAAATGAAACAAGGCAGTCACAAAGGACTACATATACATGATTCCATTTATATAAAATGTCCAGAAGAGGCAAATCTCCAGAGACAGAAAATAGATTAGTAGTTGCCTAGGGATGCAGGGGGTGAGTTTAGGGGGGTTAGGTGATGATATAGCTAAGGGATGAGAGGTTTATTTTTTGAATGTCACAAAAATGTTCTTAAATTCTTTGTGGTGATGAGTGCAGCTGAAAACAAGTAACAAAAATTCATCAGCATGTGTTGCATTTCTATTTCAAGTAAACAATACTGATGATGTCACATTACAGAGAAAACAACCATCTACATAGATTATGATTTCAATCAGAGCACTTATCTTTTCCACATTTGTTTCACTGGAACTGGTTACGTTACCCGGGCCCTGGCACTCCTGCCTCTATCTGTTAAGATAGTAAATTCTCCAGAACCATTTCAGCTGAGGAAATGACCAATTTAAATAATTGTGTGTACCGTTTTGTGGAACAAGCCAGGTTCAGCCAAGAGGGCCACCTCCTTTAAAGAACAATATATTACTAGAAGGTAATAAATGAAGCTGCTTTAAATGGTTTGACCACATAATTAGGTGTCTGGTGATTCTCACTCACAGGCCAGTTGGTAGGTTGCTTTGGACACGCGGCTTCATGGCCAGACACGACAACCGAAAGAGCCTCGTAGTGAGCTCCATTTCTCACCCACCCAGAGTCTAAGAACCCACTAGCAAAGAAAGACCACTCTGAAACTAATATAACACCGTATGTTAAGCGTGTTGGAATTTAAACTAAATTAAATTTCAAAAAGAGAAAAGAAAAACCACTCCGTGATCACTACCCAGAAACAAAAGGGTGGACAATAAGCAATGTGCCACACCTTATCGTATTTCTCATCAAGGAGGAGACCTATAATACAAGTGCATCCAAAACTCGGTAGCTGAGTGCTACTTTTCCTTGCCTGTTAAATGACAGGAAACTGCTCATTGTGCGTACATCAAGTTCAGCAGCAAGGGAGAGCTTTATCGTGGCCACAGGCCTCGAATCATTCCAGAGAACCTCAAATGCTCTTAGGCTCTTCCTGCCAACACTAACACAAACACAAGGCACACAGGTCAACTCCCAGTTTTCATGCTACCAACAGCTCTGCAGCAAGAACCCTGCTTTCAGGCAGCAATTTTTAAAGGAGTTTTTAAAGTAGGGTGAACATGTGTACAGATGACTGGCACCCTTGTTAGCACCACTGATGAAAATAAAGTTAAATGAGCATTCTCTAGGCAAGCCCCCTAATTGTGATCTCCAAGACTTTCTTCAAAGACCTAAGGCAACAGTAAAAGTGCCAGAAGGCTTGGCTTGCCACAGTTTGGGGAGGAAAGTGTAGGCTTCTTTATCCTAAGGTAATTCAGAAAAAGTAGATACTCTTTTTATTTAGGTCTACAGTTCACCCTCAGCACTGACCTATGTTACATAGATTTCTACTTTAATACATGAAATTAAAACAAATTCTTTTCATACAATTGTATTTGTCAATTATACTCAACAAAGCTGAAATAATTATTTTCGTGAATAAACCTAAAATCCAAACCAACTTACTTTTCCTGTATTAAAAAAAAATGTCTAACTCTTTGTGATATATTTTAAAAATTAAGATAGCCACTTTCCTCTGGCAGGGAGTCAATTACTTAGTCCAAATCCATGCCCGCTGAACAAAGTAGCTCAAGGGATTCTCATTGACAGTTTCCATCTGTTTGATAGAAAAAACTACTTTTTTTCCATGAGCAGCCCAATGACCAAAGCCAGTTATGGCATTCTGCTTGCCAAATCTGTCATAATAAATGTAACATAATGCTGAAAATCTATTGTCAGGGAAAATGATAATCCTATTATCAATTCCATTTCACCATGTCAAGTGAGATAACATCTTGCAATATTCTGGGGGGGGGGGGTAGGGAATGGCTTAATTACAAAATATCCAGGTCTATACAATGTATCCTCTTATTTACATGGTCTTGATATTCTATAAGTACTTCGATATTCCAAAATGCACTTTAAAATCAAGATTGTTACTAAGTAAAGGTAAAGTGATATGTCTTCTTTTACTTCTTCCAAAGACACAAATTTACTCGGTAGAAATCATAGAATCCCACATTTTAATATCACAGAATCCCTCGCTTACAATGACAAAATTGGACCCTCTGAGCCACTGGAAATATTAAGAAAGGATAGGTCACCACAAGTTACTGTCCAGATGCTCCTTAACTATCCCTTAGTTTTTTTTCTTCATCACCCATCTTTTTTTAATTAAAGTTTTTTTTTAGTTTATTTAT
Source organism: Prionailurus bengalensis (assembly GCF_016509475.1). Classification (NCBI taxonomy): domain Eukaryota; kingdom Metazoa; phylum Chordata; class Mammalia; order Carnivora; family Felidae; genus Prionailurus; species Prionailurus bengalensis. The sequence goes on along the minus strand of NC_057343.1, from coordinate 145,368,438 downwards.
TTTGACAACGAACAGAACACATGAGTGGAGGAGAGGCAGAGAGCAAGAGGGAGAGAGAGAATCCCCAAACAGGCTTTGCTTGCTGTCAGCACACAGCTTGATGTGGGGCTCGAACTCGCAAACCGTGAGATCGTGATCTGAGCCGAAGTCAAGAGCTGACACTTAACTGACTGAGCCACCCAGGCGCCCCTTATCATTTGATCATTTAAAACAGTTAGCAAAGAAATTGTGGTTTATATACACAATGGAGTACTACGTGGCAATGAGAAAGAATGAAGTATGGCCCTTTGGAGCAACGTGGATGGAACTGGAGAGTGTGATGCTAAGTGAAATAAGCCATACAGAGAAAGACAGATACCATATGTTTTCACTCTTATGTGGATCCTGAGAAACTTAACAGGAACCCATGGGGGAGGGGAAGGGGAAAAAAAAAGAGGTTAGAGTGGGAGAGAGCCAAAGCATAAGAGACTCTTAAACACTGAGAACATTGGGGCGCCTGGGTGGCTTGGTCGGTTAATCATCTGACTTCAGCTCAGGTCATGATCTCATGGTCCGTGAGTTTGAATCCCGTGTCGGGCTCTGTGCTGACACCTCAGAGCCTGGAGCCTGTTTCAGATTCTGTGTCTCCCTCTCTCTCTGCTCCTCCCCTGTTCATGCTCTGTCTCTCTCTGTCTCAAAAATAAATAAACGTTAAAAAAAATTTTTTTAAAAACTGAGAACAAACTGAGGGTTGATGGGGGGTGGGAGGGAGGGAGGGGAGGGTGGGTGATGGGTATAGAGGAGGGCACCTTTTGGGATTAGCACTGGGTGTTGTATGGAAATCAATTTGACAATAAATTTCATATATTGAAAATAAAAAATAAAAAAATAATAAAACAGCAAAGGAATGGCATTTCAATTGCCATCTAGCTATTTTAGTAAATTCTTTGATCAAAACATAGCACTAAACCTAGTATACAAATACAAATGCAGGAAAGAAAACCAAATAAATAATTAGATGTATCGCAGGGGAGGGAAAAAAAAAGAAAGAAAGAAAAGCCCTGTATGTGAAGTTGATAAATTAAGGTAACTGCTCCCTCTATACATGGAAATGGGAGTTAAATGCTAAAAATGTCACCCTTATTTCCTCCAGTGAAGCAAAACCAGAAGAAGGAAAGGTTGGTGGATACTCCTTTCAAAACAGACTTTTCACTGAATATGCACAGTAGTTTGCCACTGGGCTACCGATGTACAGTCATTTGCTAAAACCTACAGTGGTAACCAAATGATCTAATTCCACATAGCGATGGCCCTTCATAGATAAACTGTCAGAGGAGCCCATTTCCAACTCAAATGTATGAGCAGCTTCCACCCATTCCCTAGAGACCACCAATTCTGTCAGCATTCAAAAGGACACAGAAGACAAATACCATATTCAAACCAGCAGAGAGGGGAAGCCCATATCTCCCTTCTGTGTAACACAGATTTCTAAGTGTCTACCACATGGCCCAAACTATGCTGGGTGCTGTTTGGCTTTCAGCATGAGAAATTTTTCCTCTCAGCCCTCAAGGGAGTTACAATCCTACAGCAAAATGGAGGCAGGAAAAAAAAATAAATACAAGTCAGGGTAAAATTAGGTGTCAAGAAGAAGTTGCTCTGGATTTCCAAAAAAGAAAAGCACATGCCCACGAGACAGCCTTTCAACCACCAAATGTTTGCATCATAGCTCTTAAATTACCAAGGAGTAGCATCTACACTCAGAAAGCATCTACACTCAGCACCTGACTCTCAAAATACTGAAGAGTACCTTCACGGTCCCTAGGAAAACATAATGAGGTCTAAGGGTCTATAGACTAAATGTTTGTGTTCCCTCAAAATTCATATGTTAAATTCTAATGCCCAGAGTGAAGGTATCAGCAGGCAGAGCCTTTGGGGTGATTAGATCTTGACAGTGAAGCTCTCATGAGTGGGATTAGTGCCCTTACAAAAGTGATCACAGAGAGATCCTTCACTCCTTCCACTATGTAAAGACACAGTGAAAAGATGGTCAGCTGCGAAACAGGAGGCAAGCTCTCATCAAATGCCCAATCTGCCTTGGCCTGGATCTTGGACTTCTAGCCTCCAGAACTGTAAGAAATAAATTTCTATCATCTATAAGCCACCCAGTCTATTCTACTCTGTTACAGAAGCCCAAACAGACTAAGACAAAGAGTCCTGAAATGACAGTAAAAACTGAGATGTTCATGTGTAAAAAGAATCAAACATACCAAGACCGTAGGGACATGTTTTGCAGGAATACCAAATAGTGTACCTGATGCCTATGGGCTCCTGCAGTGAATCCAAATTTAGCAAAGGAGCCCAACAAAGGCTGGAAAGTCACTACTCAAATCCATCATTAGTTCAGAGTATCTTATCCTTGATTAAAATCATCCCAGAGAAGACTCGTGTAATAAAGGCCAGCTTCATTCATAAATCTAATAAAAAATTTTTTTAAAAAGACTGCGGCTGGAAGGCTATTGTCTGGGTGCCCTATTTCCCACAAGTGAAGGCATACTAACAACACAGAAAGGAAAAAAAGCCTGTTGGATCACAAATATCATCTCAATCTCAATCTCTTTAGAATAGTCTTCCTTCACTAAGGCTGCATGCAGCCTTTAGTCTGGTAGACATGCCCAATCTATTTAGATGGTAAATGAGAAAAAACAGAAAACTGTAATAGTATTCGCTGGTGCATAACTCAGCTATGCAACAATTCACCATTCTCACAACTCACATATCCTCACGTTTGAAGCACATAGCACCAAATTTACAGAGGCTAGGTACAACAGCAAAAAACTGATAGCCAGTTATGTGTGTTGCCCTCGTTTCATCTGTGGTCTTTCTTGGAGTTTGCTCAGATGATAGAGTGTCAGGACTGCAGCTGTTTGAAGGCGGCTGGCCAACAACATTACTGATTGTAATTACCTGTGTTTTGTGTATCATATTGAAGAAATCCACATCGAACAAAGCCTGTCTTTGATGAGTCATTAGCATACAGAGCTACATAGAACACAACCAAGCCAAGGTACTGCTTGGTACAAACACCAGTCTGTTGTATTCAAACGCCAGTCCCACACCATCAGAGCTGTCTGCATTACTTGGATAAACCAGTATTGGGTAAATCCAGATAAGTCTTTGATACTTGAATTTTACTAGGAAAAAAGCATGAACTATTCCTAGACTTAATATGAGAGGCTAATTTGCTAACATTACTGTTTTAAAATAAGTTGTTTAAAAGTAAGCTAGGATTGTGCTTTTTCCATAATGGATAAAAGTGTAAACTGAGGTCTTGGCTCCGTTGGAACTTTCAAGCAAAACAGGGATATGTAACCTCTCCAGAGTAGCATTCATAGGGTAGGGAGATTTTTAATGTTGGTGGCTCAAGGCTCCAAAAGCAAGTCTTCCTTAAGCAACCCCAGCCCAGGCATAAGAAATATGAATCAAGAAGTCACCTGAAAAGGGGCTCCTCTCCTCCAACCCCAGCTGTTGCAACCCCAGCCATTCCAGAACCAGATGTTGCAGTCCCCTGTGGTCCCAGTGGAGGCTTCAGACTTTGCGGAGCAGAAAAAAGCCATCCCTGCTTTGGCCATTCTGAATTCTTGACCCAAAGAATCCATGATTATAATAAATAAATGATGTTTTATGCTGGTAAGTTTTGGGCAGGGAGGTTGTTATGAAACAACCACTCTCTGCTTTTCCCAACCCAGGGCACAGAGCTCAAGAAGTTTATCAATAGGCCCAAACAAAAATTAAAACAAAAGAACAACAACAACAACAACAACAACAAAAATAGAAGGCTCCTCTTTAAAGAAATTGAACTGAGGATAACTGAAGCAGCTAACAAGGCTATATGGGTGCTCCCAGGATGAAAACTGCTACCATTTTGGTTTTGAGAGAAAGGTGGTTTTAAGAGTAGTATGAAGTGTGTGGCAGTGAGCTCCCTGTCTGATCACCAAAAAGTGAAGATTTCCCCAACCGTGTAGAAAGAGCCCAGTCAGCCTTCTTGGTTCTAACATGTTAAATCAGAACAGGTGCAGAAACCTCAAACTCCAGATCTTGCTTCCTCCTGAAACCCTACTGTAGCAGTTAAGATCCCAACAGGAAATCAGTGGCACCTCAGATTATGACAATTTGGAGTCTTTTTACAAAACTGAGGAAAAGAGTGTGCAGTAAACTGGAGAGCTAGCAAGAGTGGGACTGTCACCACTCTCTAACCTGAAAGAGACCAGAGGATAAGTATTTAACCAAATCAAAATGGCAAAACAATCCACAAGAATGCTATCTTGAGGGGCACCTGGCTGGCTCAGTCAGTAGAGCATGTGACTCTTGATCTTGGGGTTGTGAGTTTGAACCTTCAGAAGAAGTATGTAACCAGGCTGAGGCAACTCCACAGATCAAGTTTCCAGCAGAATACATACACTGACCTCATTCTCCCCACTCCTGTTCATCTCATTTTGGTCTCCTCATTGGCTAGACCCACCTAGAAGCCATCAGGTATGGTGGCCTGCTGATACAATCCATAGAGGCAGAGAGTATAGTGAAGAAGGGTGGAGACTGGGTGTAAAGGGACATAGTAGAAGGGATTTCACGTCTCTCACTGAAAAAAATGAAAGGCAATAAGGAACTCCAAGGAGGGAAAAATACAAAAGAAAGTCACAGTGCAAATACGAAACCCACTAAAATGTGGCCAAATGTGGTGGGCATACTCGAAAAATAATTTTTTTTTAATTATTTCTTGAGGACAAAAATGGCATTGGATCCATGGAGGAAGAAATCTAACCACAGTATACCCCTATGTGCTGCAATGAAACCTGCTTTCAGCTTTTGTCTTTCAAAAATCAACCTATATGTAAGGCATAGATGACTAATTTCAGAATGTATTTTTCAATAATAACTTCACAGTAAAGGTGGGGTAGGAGAGGAGGAGGAAGGGCAGAAAGTAGAGAATAAAGAGGTGCTGTTGAAAGTTAATGAAAGAAGAACTACAAGTTTATAAATATTATTAAAAGTTATAAAATAGGAATATGGTAACCACTGTGGGAAGGTTACCTCAGGCTTTATTTGCACAACATGTGAGCATTTTCCCCTGGGCATTTCAGTTTCTGGAACAAATCGCTTAGTAAACATAATGTCTTCTTGTTCTAGTCATTCAAAACTCTCCTTCAGCACCAGTTCTTATGCTATACTCCTACTGTCATCTTCCTATTTTAAAGATGCAGCTGTTGTCAATGAAGAGATCAAAGCCTTGACAACTTTAAAGGGAAATACTTGATAATTTTATTCTATGCTTTGGATCTCACATTGGTATGAGCTACAGAAATTGTTACATTTTGTGACAAAACAAAAGAACTTCATAATATGAACTATGAAGCTACTACTATTTCAGTGATCTCCCACTTTAGCTATTTTGCCCATATAAATGCCCCAAGAAAATAAAATGGCTGTTTGGGCCTCATGAAGATCGTATGTTTTTGTTGTTGTTAGATTTAAATAAACAAACGTCTTGAGACTGTGGTTTCTATAAGAGGGGTCTGGTCTTGAATTAAGAATTCTCTTCAGAGTAGATAAATTCCTAGAAATATATAATATTTCAAAACTGAATCAGGAAGAAATAGAAAATTTGAACAAACTGATCACTACCAATGAAAATGAATCAGAAATCACCCCCCACCCCAAATCCAAAACTAAATGGCTCCACACGTTAGTACTACCAAACATTTAATGGAAGAATTAATAGTAGGGCACCCGGGTTGCTCAGTTGGTTAGCATTGAACTTCAGTTCAGGTCATGATCTCGTCATTCAGAGTTCAAGCCCTGCGTCAGGCTCTGTGCTGACAGCTCAGAGCCTGGAGCCTATTTCAGATTCTGTGTCTACCTCTCTTGCTGCCCCTCCCCTGCTTGTGCTCTCTCTCTCTCTTAAAAATAAACATTAAAAAAAAATTTTAAAGAATTAATACCTGTTCTCCAACTATTTCCAAAAAATAGAAGAGGAAGGAAAGCTTCCAGAATCATTCTATAAGGCCAGCATTACCCTGATACAAAAACCAGACAAAGACACTACCAAAAAAGAGAACTACAGGTCAATATATCTGGTGAACATAGATGCTAAAATCCTCAACAAAATATTAGTAAACCAAATTCAACAATACATTAAAAGAAATCACTCACCATGATCAAGGGAGATTTATTTTATTCATTTATTTATTTTATTCAAGGGTGGTTCAATATTCACAAATCAATCGTGATACATCACATTAACAAGAGATAAAAACCATATAATCATCTCAGTAGATGCAGAAAACGCAATTGACAAAGTACAACATACACCCATGATAAAAAGGAGGGAACATATCTCAACATAATAAAGGCTATCTATGAAAATCCTAACATCACATTCAGTGATGAAAAATAGAGTTTTTGCTCTAAGATGAGGAACAAGGCAAGAATATCCACTCTCACCACTTTTATTCAACACAGTATTTAGGTTATGAAGTCCTAACCACAGCAATTAGACAAGAAAAAAAAAAAAACGAACATCCAAATTGGTAAAGAAAAAGTAAAACTGTCACTACTTACACATGGCATGATACTATACATAGGAAACCCTAAAAACTCCATCATAAAACTACTAGAATAAATGAATTCAGTGAAGTTGCAGGATACAATACTAATATATAGAAATCTGAAATCTGTTGCATTTTTATACAATAGTAATGAAGTAGCAGAAATAAATTAAAAAAGCAATCCCATTTATAATTGCAACAAAAATAATAAAATACCTAGGAATAAACTTAACCAAAGAGGTGAAAGACCTGTACTCCAAAAACTAGAAAACATTGATGAAAGACATCGCATGACACAAATGGAAAGATATTGCATGTATGTGGATTGAAAGAACTAATATTGTTAAAATCTCCATACCACCCAAAGCAATCTACAGATTTAATGTGATCTCTATCAAAATACCAACAACATTTTTCACAGAACTAGAACTAATAATCCTAAAATCCATATGGAACCCCAAAAGACCCCCAAATAACCAAATCAATCTTGAGAAAGAAGAACAAAACTGGAGGAATCACAATCCCAGATTTCAAGATCTACTACAAAGCTGTAGTAATCAAAACAGTTATTGGCACAGAAATAAACACATAGTTTCATGGAACAAAATTGAGAGACCAGAAACAAGCCAACACCTGTATCATCAATCTATGACAAAGGATATAAAATGAGGAAGAATATACAATAGGGAAAAGAGAGTCTCTTCAACAAATGGTGCTGGGAAAATTGGACAGCTATATGCAAAAGAATGAAACCGAACCAGTTTCTAACACAATACACAAAAATAAACTCAAAATGGATTACAGACCTAAATGGGAGACATGAAAACATACAACTCCTAGAAGAAAACATAGGAAGCAATCTCTTACATTAGCCACAGAAACATTTTTTCTAAATATGTCTCCTTAGGCAAGGGAAACAAAAGCAAGAATAAACTACTGGGATGACACAAAAATAAAAACGTTTTGCACAGCAAAAGAAACCATCTACAAAACAAAAAGGTAACCTAGTGAATGGGAAAAGATATTTGCAAGTGACATATCCAATAAGGAGTTAATATCAAAAATACATAAAAAACTTACACAACTCAACACCAGAGAAACAAATAAATCCTATTTAAAAATGAGAAGATCTGAATACACATTTTTCCAAAGAAGACATAAAGATGGCCAAAGACACATGAAATGATGCTCAACATCACTCATCATCAGGGAAATGAAAGTTAAAGTCACAATGAGATATCACCCTACACCAGTCTGAATGGCTAAAATAAAAAACACAAGAAATAACTAGTGTTAGTAAGGATGTGGAGAAAAAGGAATGCTCATGCACTGTTGGTGGGAATTAACTTGGTGTAGTCACTGTGTAAAACAGCATCGAGGTTCCTCAAAAAATTGAAAATAGAATTACCATATGTTCCAGTAAGTCCACTACTAGGATTTACCCAAAGAAAGTGAAAACACTAATTCAAAAAAGATATAAGCACCCCTATATTTATTGCAGCATTATTTACAATAGTCAAGGATGGAAACAACCCAAATATCCATTCCTAGATAAACATAAAGTAGTGGTATACACATTATAATGGAACATTACCCAACCATAAAAATCAGTGAACCATTGTACCATTTGCAACAGCATATATCAATCTAGAGGGTATAATGCTAAGTGAAATAAGTCAGTCGGAGAAAGACAAACACCATGTGATGTCAGTCGTGTGGAATTTAAGAAAACAAATGAACAAAGAAAAAGACACACACACACACACACACACACTCACATACAGAGAATAAACTGGTGGTTTCAGAGGGGAGGCGGGTGGGGGGTGGGTGAAAGAGATAAAAGAGATTAAGACTATATTTCTCTTTCTCTGACTGGCTAATTGAGGACTTAAAGACACAGAACAGATGAACACAAGGGAAGGGAAGCAAAAATAATATAAAAACAGGGAGAGGAACAAAACATAAGAGACTCTTAAATATGGAGAACAAACAGAGGGTTGCTGGAGTGGTTGTGGGAGGGGGGATGGGCTAAATGGGTAAGGGGCATTAAGGAATCTACTCCTGAAATCATTGTTGTACTATATGCTAACTTGGATGTAAATTTAAAAAAAATTTTTTTAATAAAAAAAGAGTATACTTCTCTTGATGAGCACTGAGAAATGTACAGAATTATTATATACCTAAAACTAACATAACACTGTATGTTAATTGTACTTCAATTTTTTAAAAAGTCTCTCTATATTTAAGTGAAGTCATCAAGTATTGAGAGTCAATAGTATCCTTGAGCACAGAAAAGACCCTGCGCTTGGTGAACACATTCTAGTTTGTAGAGTTCATGGAAAAGTCTGACCCACAAGGATGCCAGATGTCAGATGATGAAGTCATCTTACAAAGAAGATTTAGAGAAGGTAAATTACTAAACCATCCTGTCTGCACCTGCAGCTCCTTATACTAGAGGAAACCTAGAATCAGAATCCACTTCTAACATCTCAAAGATGATGTTTATAGAAGTACAAAGAAAATATGCTTGTATTCATAAACCTTTACTACTTTAAAGGTGTTTTTTTTTAATAACTTGGCTAAGATGTTTTAACTCGTTGTTAAAACTAATGTTTTAATGAAACTAATGTTTCAACTAGTTGCCAATATAAAAAGTCCTTAGTTGTAAAATCTTTATTGTTAGCTTATTTTTTTCATATGCCTCAAGCTTTCAATTTCATGTTCTTGCTAGAAAGAGAAAACCTCCTTCTTATTTTGCTTTGCTTAACCTGTGTACACCAAAGAAGTAAAACAAAGCTCTCTTCAAGTCTCCTGCAATTTGCTTCTGAATTTTCTTTGTCATGTTAATATAACTTAAGTTTTTAACATCTGATATCTAACTTAGATATGTAATATGTATACATAACTGAAACAGAAGTGGGTATTATCAATTAACACACACACACACACACACACACACACACACACACACCCCGAATGGCAGAGTAACCTAACTAGACATGTCTGGACCCCATCCCTGAAATTTATGGTTAAGTAGCTATTTTACATAAAGGATAATCTATTTAGTCCAAGAACTATAATTTAATTATTTTCTTCTGCAAAGTACCAGTTTAATTTAAGGTATAAAATCAAATATTAGCATTTAAGGTTCCAAGGTAACAATACAGGAATTCCAAATGATGATTTAATTAACAACTACTGGGAAGAAGGGAGAGGAGGGGAAGAGTAGAGGAGGTAATGTAATGAGCAAAATCATCACCTCTCACTGCACAATGTCAATAGACACTGTCAAGAAAGAGTGGCTTGTATATTAATTAAAACCTTCAGAATAACTGAAGAGAGAGACAGTTAAATGCTGTAGGCTCTGAGAAGTGGGACTGGAAATGAAAGAGAGTGGGTGGTAAACTTGTCTTTTTATTTTAAACCATTTTATACTACCCAGATCATTTTTATAATGTATATATACTTGAATAAATATTACTAACTTGTATAAACATATACACACAAATATACAATAAAACCCCAGAAGACTTTTTGTAGAAATTGAAAAGCTTATTCTAAAATGTGAATATAATTGTATTTATATAAAATTCTACACCAGGCAAAGCTACAGTTACAAAACTCAGATGAGAGATTGCCCAGGGCCAGGAGTCAGGGAGGAGATTGACCACAACGTGGCTCCAGTCAAGTTTTTGGGGTGATAAAAACATTCTGTATTTTCACTGTGGTGGTGATTGCACAACTGTTTATATGTGCCCAAACTCATAGAAATGTATACTTAGAATGGATGGGGTTTATTATATATAAATTATCTTCCAATTGACCTTCTTGGGAAATGTGCTAATTGTTTAAGAAACTGGGGAAAGATCTGTAATTCCCTCAAGAGAGTATATTCCCATACTTGACTGCAAATCATAATATTTTTGTGGCAAAGCCAACTTTGCTTCAAGTTATCATGTCAATGAATACAACCTAAGAGGGCTGTTCTTCACAATAGAGGCTGTCACACAGACAAGGCCACAGTGCCATCTTGTCATTCATCTGTGAGATTTATGGATCAGGAAATGAAGAGTTCTCGCCAACACTATAAAGATGGAAGCAGCAGGTGAAATTTTATGAAGGTTTTATTTTTGTCCTACAGTCTAAAAACTACTCTCTCATACATTGCAAAAGGACAGGAACAACTACATGCAGAAACATGACAAAGCCATCGGCTCACCATTTCTGTTTTATTTCTTCAGCACTGCAGAGTTTGATTGTTGCCACTTACTTACTGTCCCTTCTTATTGTGTACTTTGTGGCCAGCTGTCCTATGTTAAGCCCAGAAGCTTGAGTAGTAAGGCAGAGACAAGAAGCTAACCTGAAGACACAATTTCTTTACCTTGAGAAAACATACAGTGTTTGTTTAGGAGCATGAAGTTAGGGAAAGTGCTGGGTGTCTCCCATTTGCCCTTCCACCCTCTCCACTCTTTTTCACCCTACTCTGTGTCCCTGGAGGCTGAGGTGTATGGAAACCCTCTGGTTGTCTACTGGGCTTGGACCATGAGGACCACCATCAGGAGATGGGCGAGGAAAAGAGCAAAGGGGGGTAGACATTCTTCCAACTCAGCTCCCTCCCAGGATTGGTGGCAATCCCTCTGCAGCTTTTTCAAAGAGCTCCCTAAAGCTAATCTCTACAATTTCTGTAAACACTTCCTCCCTTTAAGCTTCAAGCCTAGATGTGGTAATGGCTCCCTGCCCTAGCAAGCCCTAGGCACTGCACTGTGCCCAGGTTCCCCAAATCCTGCCCTCATCTTTGTAAACAGTCTGCTGAAGTCGCCTCAATTACCCACTTTGAGAATATCAACTCTTACTTGCCAAGACCTTACAGAAGACTTTGGAGACAAAAGGGAACGCAAAGATATATTTAAATCCTCTCACTGTTCGTATTAGGAAATTGAGCAATCAGTAGCAGCCACTGGATTTAATCTATTTTGTATATACTGTCCCTGAAACTGAAGTTGATAATATTCTCCTAAAAAAAGACTTAAGCCACACACTTTCTTCCTTTTTTAAGCAATTTAACTTAACAGATTTCAAAATACAGCTCGGTGGAGCAAAACAGTCCTCATAAAAGACTGCATAAAGGATATGGGGCCCATGCATTCCTCCAGACATAATTTTATCCCCGGAGCAGCCAGAGAGCTGGATATTGAGACTTCATCATTTGGGGGCTCTTATGGAAAGGTCTTCACTAAATTATGTATACATATGCCATCAACCTATATTGAAAGACCTTTTGAAAAACAGTCTCACAAAACACTCTACCATCTACTTGAGGAATGTTGCTGAGAATGTAATTCACTACACAGTACATTCACTACACTACATAGTATTCCCTTTAAGAATAAGGGCCTTAGTCTCTGGGCCATCGTGGATCCTATCAGTAGGGATGCCTGGGTGGCTCTGTTGGCTCAGGGTCCAAATCTTGATTTTGGCTCAGGTCATGATCTCACAGTTCGTGAGTTCAAGCCACACGTCCGGCTCTGTGCTGACAGCTCAGAGCCTATTGGGGATTCTCTTTCTCTTTTCCCCTCCTGTGCTCTCTCTCAAAATAAATAAATAAACTTTAAATAAATAAATGAATAAATGAATAAATAAAACTCCATTAGAACCATAAAGAAGCCCGAACTGACATGACAACATTTATAACTTATCCTAGAACCAATTCCTTCCTATTCCTTGAAGACTTTCTTCTCCTTTCACAGGTAAGACCTTGGCTGTATCTGCCTCCTATTCTCTTCTGCAAATTAGAACACTAATTTTTCACTTTATTAACCGGGGGGGGGGGGGGGGAGGGTGGAACAGATACCAGACTACATTGGATAAACTTGCAGAAACCCTCAAGAAAGTCAATTCTCTGTGAAAGTGTCTGATAGGCACATGGCCACAGGTGCCTCCTGCAGCCTCAACACCAAAGGAAACACTCAGATCTAAGAGGCAGGGCCCTGCCGAGGATGGTATTGGCTTTCTGAGGATCTCAGTCTCTCAGTCTGGGTGTGGGTATACATGTGTGTGTGTGCACATACACATGCATGTGTGTGAACATGCACACACACAAAGAGGGCTATTCTCCATTTTAAGGCACTGAGGGTTCTCTGGTCCAGGATGGGGATTAGGGGAGGTACCATGAGAGTGGACCAGGAAAAGCTGGGAAGCAATGTGGCAGGTACTCATATGGAAGACTATCCGCATTATGACCATCCTGATGGGAATTTCCTCCCAGGACAACCCATTCAAAGAGTCATTCCCTTATCTATAAGGTCCTGCTTGCCTATTAAATTTACTTGCCTCAGCAGCACCCACTTATCTAAGGGGCTTCTGCCTCCAGAATTCATATCAATGTTGTTAGATTAAAAGACACCTTTCCCAGGACGCCTGGGTGGCTCAGTTGGTTGAGTGTCTGACCTGACTCAGGTCATGATCTCACAGTTCGTGAGTTCAAACCCCACGTCAGGCTCCATGCTGACAGCTCAGAGCCTGAAGCCTGCTTCAGATTCTGTGTCTCCCTCTCTCTCTGCCCTTCCCCTGCTCGTGCTCTCTCTCCCTCTCTCTCAAAAATAAATAAATGTTAAAAAAAAATTTTTAAGACACCTTTCCTGGTAAAGTAGCTATAAACTGCAGGTTCTCAAAATATTTCTGTAAAACTTGAACCTGTTTCCATAATTTAAAAAGGGAAACATTTTATGGGGCTCCTGGGTGGCTTAGTCAGCTAAGCGTATGACTTTGGCTCAGGTCATGATCTCACGGTTCGTGGGTTCAAGCCCTGCATCAGGCTCTGTGCTGACAGCTCATAGCGTGGAGCCTACTTTGGATTCTGTGTCTCCCTCTCTCCTTCCCCTCGACTGCTCACATTCTGTCTCTGTCTCTGTCTCTCTCTCTCTCTCTCAAAAATAAATAAACATTTTTAAAAAAGGGAAACATTTTAAAGATAAAAGGTACTATTTTTCTTTGGTATCTGCTATCTTGGGAACACACTCAATAGTTCAAAAGGTTCTTACAATGTATGTCCATATGATCTCAGTGATATAAAGCAAACAGTTACACCAGAAATGGCTCTATTAGCAAAATAAAACAAAACAAAACATAAATGGGTGTGTAAGGTGGAGGCTTTCAAGTAAAACTGGGAAGAGGTGAAAAAGAGGTGACAGAAGGTTGATAAAGTCCTGAGCTTCTTAGAAAGTCAGACTCTCAGGCCTTGCCCACAACACACTGAATCACTGCCTGTGTTTGAAAGGGCCCCAGGTGATCTGCAGGCCTCTGCAAGGTTTGAGAGGGCTTCTTCTAAGGTCCCTGAAGTTCAGCTCGTCTATCAGGGAACGTACACATTAGGAGGGACTGACAGAAACAAGGGGTCTCAGAAATCTATAGTAAGGTGAAGATGAGGTTTTGCTATTTCTGGAGGTAATTTTTCTGCTCTTGTCTGATTTACAAACCCCTGCAAGCCACAAAAGCACCATCACACCATCACTAACCCAGGCTTAGACAGCTCACCCCAATTAGAATTTAGCACTTCTAATGTACGGTGACAATCTGAACTCTGCTCTTTCCGAAACTCATGCCAAGGAATTCCCACAGGACAGAGGTTAGAAACCATTATGATGAGCGGCATATTGGTCAGCCAGCCAGCCAGCCAGCAAGTTAACCCATGGGAAAGAAAACCCTAGCCAGGGAGTAGGTAGGAAAGAGCCAACAGCAAATAGGGACCCAGAATTCCAGGGAACTCAAGAGCTTAGCCTGGTGGAGAAGAGATATGGGAGCACCGCCACAGGTGCAGGCCCTGTGACTGGTTGCATGAGCGGCACAGGGCCGGGGAACAAGGCAATGGCTTTGACAACCCCTAAGTCTTCCCCCACCAGGCTTCCACCTGGACCAACAGTCCTGCTCAATAAAACAGGGCAACTGCCATAAAGAGCTCCTAATGTAAGCCAGCCACAAGAGGGGAAATGCCCCCAGCAGACAGGAAGAAGCCCCAGCCTCACAACCTCCAGGTCCTGGCAAGGGGGTCCTGACTGCTTCCAGCTGGAGGTCTCTCCGCACTCCTCTTATGGACAACACAGACGTGGAGTGTTCAGGAGTCTGTAGTCTTAGGGCTCCAAGAATGGGCTCTGAGTCGGCCATGAAACTGGGTGTGAGGGAGCTCACCTACTTCCTACGGAACTGGGAATCAAGCCACTAGTAGGCAATACATTGTGCCTTTATGCAATTTAGAAAATGGGACTCCAGCTGGGCAGAGAAAGAAAAAAGCTTCTGGCAGGTAAAGTAACAAAACGCTTTTCCTTTGGGTGATGGGGCACTGGGCTTATTAGCAAATGGAAGACACCTGTGTGCTAAGAAAGTGGCCCTCCAGAGGACACAACTCCTGCTCAACCCCTAGCACACATGACTTAGAAGTATGGAATACTTCTGTATGCAACATTTCTAGACAAAACCATTTCTGCCCTCCCCACTCTGGCAGCCTCTAAGGTGGGAAAGAACAGAAAGGAGGAGTACACAGGCATAAGAATCCCAGAGCCCAATCTGGACAGAGAACACTCTAGAAGGAAGGAACGACTCCCTGAAGAGCCATCCATTCCTCTGATCTCATTATAACTCTTATTATAATTGCACTGTACCAGAAAATGATGATACTGAGCTTTATAAATTGATAGCATGATTAACTACAGTAAAACTACATGCTGTATGATGTTGGCAGCAATGGCATACATTTCAAAATGCAAGAATATAATAAAGCCCATGCTTCAAAACTGAAGCTGTTTATTGCAGCACAGGAGTGGGGTGAGGTAACTGCTCTGCTCACGGTCTATCCCTCAGTCCTCATTTGCTAACACAACGGGGCACGGGGCACGTTATGAAAACATTTTTTCACCACTTTACAGTAATAGCTCCAAACTACAACCACGTTATTAGCTGTTGCAATGATAAAGTTCACTCCAACACAGAATCTCACACAGAGGAGTTTTTAAGGAACCCCTACAATAGTAGAACATCTAAACTAAAAACAGCTGCAAAAAATGAGCAAAATCATGAAAAGCATTTCTATAAGTGTGTTTTTTGCTCAATTCTTTCAACATCCGGTATCTTTAGGCCAGGCTGCTTGCAGCAGACTTAAACTGATTGTGAGCATCAACACACAGTAAGGGAGTTCCTTCTTTCAAAAAAATATCCGTAACAACGTTCCATTTTCCGATTCAAAACTGATGTCACCTTAATTTTTTTTAATGCCTGCAATTTAATAAGTCAATTTTATAATTGGGGTAAATTATGTATGCATAAACTACACATATTTTGTGTTTTGTTTCCCTGTGTTTGTATGCACAAACGATACATAATGGCTAATATTTACTGAGCATTTACCATGTGCCAGGCATTGTCAAGTGTTTTACATACTCCTCACAACACCAACATCCCGCATCAATGAGGTAGATGAAGTGATGTTTCGGCCTTATTAAGAGATGAAAAAAAAAAATTTAATATTTATATATTTTTGAGGGGAGGGGGAGAGGAAGAGAGAGGGAGACAGAGAATCCCAAGCAGGGCCCACACTGTCAGTGCAGAGCCCGATGTGGGGCTCAAACTCACAAACAGTGAGATCATGACCTGAGTTGAAACCAAGAGCTGGACACTTAACTGACTGAGCCATCCAGGTGCCCCAAGAGATTAAAAACTAAAGCACAGAAAGGTTGGACTGCTAGAGGCACCTGGGTGGCTCAGTTGGTTAAGCATCCAACTTCGGCTCAGGTCACGATCTCGTGGTTCACAAGTTCAAGCCCCTCATCAGGCTCTGTGCTGACAGCTCAGAGCCTGGAGTTTGCTTCAGATTCTGTGTCTCCCTGTCTCTCTACCCTTGCCCATTCATGCTCTCTCTCTCTCTCTCTCTCTCTCTCTCTCTCTCTCTCTCTGTCTCAAAAATAAATAAGCATTAAAAAAAAAACTAAAACAAAAAAGAAAGGTTATACTACTAATATCTAGCAAAGTCAGTATTTGAAGCTAGGCAGCATGTTTTTCTCTCAACTGCTACCAAATAAATACAAACAGTATCTTTCAGGGCCTGGACTATATATCCATCCACTAAGATTTTAAACACTTAAAAATGACTTAATTCAGCAAGACTCTAACATTTAATAACAACCTTCATAGAATGGTACTAAGAACTCTAGGTAATTTAAAAGAAAAATAAGATACAGTCGTTGGCTACAAGGACTTTGCAGTCTAAAGAGACAAAAATCTCTACATAAAATACATTCATTTCAAAGCTACTTCTAAGTCAAAATGACCATGTGGTACAAATTAAATAAAGGCAAAGATTACAGACATAACGGAAAGTGTTTTAGAGGTGATCCCTAATGCAGCTCTCTAAGGAAATGCCACCTGGATTGGCAGATGATGGGGTAAGGAAATTTCACACCATACTTGAAAACAAGCAAAAAGTTACAGGAGAGATGGAGAATGGCAGCTGAAGAACAGAATGTATGTCACAAAATATTTCAAGTCATATGAAAATGTGACGAGCTATTTCATCATGGTTTTCCTTTAACCAAGAATCTACATTTTACACTTATCACTACCACTATTCTGGCTTTATTCTCCTTTCATCTCAGCGTTCTCAGCAATCTTTAAGTATTAAGTGAAAACCATTCCTCTGTGTTCCCTCCCTGGTCTGTCTCCCACCAAAGTGCAATGATTTGCTCTAAAACTAGCAGAGTAAATGAGTGATAATCACCCACCTCTTACTTCCAAAATTGTCTATGTGAAGCCTAAATGAGTGTTGAATTCAAATGACTTAGGCTACTTGCTTATTTATTTTAAAAGACGATGGAAAAAAGTTACATTCAGCCAATATGTTTTATTTAGAGAGCCCCTAGCCAACTAGATGGTCAGCCCAGGGTAAGCTTTGGTTCCTCCCCCCAAGTACTTTTTCATCCAGGAGGAATCAAGTCTACCCAACGCCTGGTATACAGTTAGCACTCAGTAAATGAGAGCTTCAATTTCTTGTGCATCATAGCTGAGCGATGGGGTGTTGAAGAAGTAGAGGTCAAGAAGCAAAAAGACAAGTATATAAGGTCATTGTAAATCAGAAAGCTGGTGAGTACGGGGCAGGCACCACAGGAAGGGTGGGGCAAACATCCTGGAAGGGTCAGACAGATGATCGATCTTCTATTTTTTTTTAATTTTTTTTAACGTTTATTTATTTTTGAGACAGAGAGAGACAGAGCATGAATGGGGGAGGGTCAGAGAGAGAGAGGGAGACACAGAATCCGAAGCAGGCTCCAGTCTCTGAGCTGTCAGCACAGAGCCCGATGCAGGGCTCGAACTCACGGACCGCGAGATCATGACCTGAGCCGAAGTCGACAGCTCAACCGACTGAGCCACCCAGGCGCCCCTCGATCTTCTATAGAAGAGGCTGTCATCTGGCAGAAATAGGAAGCTGGAGAGCATTTCAAGCAGGGAAAACAGCAAAGCACGTGGCCTGTTAAAAAATGAGGACTACCCTGTATGGTATGACAGGGGCACAAATATGGGGAGCATGGGAGTGACGGGGCCAGACCACAGAGGGCTCCACTGTCCTGCAAAGAAGTCAACATTATCTAGCAGGTACAGGGAGCCAGTAACAGACATTAAGCAGGAGAATAATCTGCTCATACTAATTGAGAGAGACAGGTGTGATGACAACATAGAGGATGGAATGGAAATGGGCATGGAGGTCCCTTGAAGTTCAACTGAGGTAGGATGAGGGTCTGAATTCAAATAGTGCTGGGCGGGATAAAAGAATGGACCTTAACACATACTAACAGATTTCTCCCTGCAAAACACAGCTTAAGCTCCCAGTTAAAGAATGTTGGACTTTCCTGGATGCCAAAAACATCTGAAATGGAGCAATCCAGACTACTGCCTTTTGAATACAGGGACTAATTAATAATTCTACCATCCATAATGCTTCTCTCCTACTTTCCTTCTTTCAATAAACATCTATAGGGGCGCCTGGGTGGCGCAGTCGGTTAAGCATCCGACTTCAGCCAGGTCACGATCTCGCGGTCTGTGAGTCCGAGCCCCGCGTCAGGCTCTGGGCTGATGGCTCAGAGCCTGGAGCCTGTTTCCGATTCTGTGTCTCCCTCTCTCTCTGCCCCTCCCCCGTTCATGCTCTGTCTCTCTGTCCCCAAAATAAATAAACGTTGAAAAAAATTTTTAAAATAAAAAAATAAAAAATAAATAAAATAAAATAAACATCTATAGGCAAAACTACATGTCCTGTATTGGTAGCTAGGGATACAAAAGCAAGGAAGACAGCTGTAGTAGTCAAGGAGCTCAGAGTTTAGCAGAAGACAGATGGCTACACAGATAATTATCCTGATGCTGTACAATGCTGTAAGAGATGTGTATGAGGCGGAGAGTACACAGAGGAGAATTACAAAGTGCCTGATTGGGACGAAGAAGGTAACATCTGACTCCATTAATGTTTTAATAATCTAAAGGAACTATGACCAGGGTGATTGGATGGCTCAGTCAGTTAAGTGTTCAACTTTGGTTCAGGTCATGTTCACCATCCTTGAGTTCAAGCACCACATTGGGCTCTGTGCTGAAAGCTCAGAGCCTGAAGCCTGCTTCTGATTCTGTGTGTGTGTCTCTCTCTCTGCCCCTCCCCTACTTGCTCTCTCTCTCTCTTTCAAAAATAAACATTAAAAAAAAATTTAAATAAAGGACCTATCACTGATTTTTTATGATATATATATTGCCAGTGACATTTCCCATTAACTTAGCTGAAGTTATATGTAAATTGTTTAATATAATTATATATTTAATTATACATTTATTTAATTTAATATATTTAAATAATATCAGAATACATCATGTAATGGATTCTATAAATTCTGTTTATTGTTGTGCATGTTAAAGGTAAAACTCATTTGGAGAGTCCTGCTTGCCAGCCTGGGCTCTCCTATCAACTACTGTTGATTAAAGTCATTTTCTTTTCTTTTCTTTTCTTTTTAATTTTTTTTTAAATTTTTTTTAACATTTATTTATTTTTGAGACAGAGAGAGACAGAGCATGAGTGGGGAAGGGGCAGAGAGAGAGGGAGACACAGAATCGGAAGCAGGCTCCAGGCTCTGAGCCATCAGCCCAGAGCCCGACGCGGGGCTCGAACTCACGGACCGCGAGATCGTGACCTGGCTGAAGTCGGACACTTAACTACTGAGCCACCCAGGCGCCCCTAAAGTCATTTTCTTACTTGTCCAAGTTTCAGCGGTTGAACCAATTCTTAGAATTTCACCATGGAAGTAAACAAAGTGCCAAAAAAACCCAAAGACCTATTGGGGTCAAGCATACACTCTGTATTTAGCTGCCACAATAAAAACCTTAGTTTTTTACACAGCAATCTCTTCAGACTACTTGTCATGCCTTAGTCCACTTTGAAACAATTTTCCATCAACAGGCAGGAGTTCCAATGGTACTCCACCCCCTCCATATCCTTCCTGTCCTGGGTCACTTAAAAATAACTAGCCATGAAGCATTTTAAAATTTCAGCAAATTATTTCAGTGGAAAAATTACTGGCCGTCACACTTGTGGTGAGGTGGAGAACCCAGGATAAATCTCAGGTTTTCAAGTAAGAGCTTTACTTTGTAGATAGTACAAACTTCTTTACTTCCTACCAATGACCACTTACTTATTATAAGAAAAATTTGTTTGCAATATGTGACCAATCTGGAGGAAAATGCTTTTTATCTAATGTTCCACATTATGTGACAATAAAATCTATTTTTGTGAATGACAATACCACATAAATACGTTCACTTAGAAATCTGAAGTTTTCCTGTTTCCCAGGAGCTATTTCATACACTAGTTATAGTGTGGTTAAATAATTATTTTAATTAATTATATAAGATATACAAGTCTATTATGGAAAGTCAGACCATAAAAACAGGCATGAAGAAAATGAAAATAACCCCAAATTCCCCAACCAAAGAGAATCAACATAAACGGTTTTCTTTTTCTCAGAATTTTCAGTTAAATTCATATACTTCTCTTAAAAATGCTTAGTGTCTAAGCATAAGAGACTCTTAAAAACTGAGAACAAACTGAGGGCTGATGGGGGGGTGGGAGGGAGGGGAGTGTATGTGATGGGTATTGAAGAGGGCATCTTTTGGGATGAGCACTGGGTGTTGTATGGAAACCAATCTGACAATAAATTTCATATATTGAAAAATAAATAAATAAATAAATAAACAAACAAACAAATAAATAAATAAATAAAATGCTTAGTGTCTATAAAACTCTTTAGTAACTCATTGCCATCACTTATATTGGCAAAATAATTACATATGTATTCCATAATTTAGGGAATTAATCTTCATAGTTGGGCATCAGGGTTGTTGCCAATTTTTCAGTATTAAAAGCAGTGCTGTAAGAGGCACACATATATGCACACATCTCTGCACACTCATTCAGTTGTTTCCCTAAGACAGAATCCTACAAGTGAAACTGCTGAATTGCAATAGACATAAGGTCATGATTTTTACATCACAGGAAATATATAGCTCACAGACTGTTTAAAACATACCAAAGGAGAATAATAATAAAGGAATACCCAATTTCAAATAAAACATAAATATATGTGTGTGCGTGTGTGTGTCTTTATTTGAAAAATACAAAAGAAAGTATATCTCTTTATTTAAAGATAATAGTTGGGGCTCCTCAGTGACTCAGTCGGTTAAGTGTCCAACTTGGGCTCAGGCCATGATCTCACTGTGAGTTTGAGCCCCGCACTGGGCTCTGTGCTGTCAGCTAAGAGCCTGGAGCCCGCTTCAAATTCTGTCCCTCCCTCTCTCTCTGCCCCAGCCCTGCTTGTGCTCTCTGTATCTCAAAAATGAATAAACGTTAGGGACCCCTGGGTGGCTCAGTCGGTTAAGTGTCCGACTTTGACTCAGGTCATGATCTCACAGTTCATGAGTTCAAGCCCCGCGTCAGGCTCTGTGCTGACAGCTCAGAGCCTGGAGCTTTGGATTCTGTGTCTGCCTCTGTCTCTGCCCCTCTCCTGCTTGCTCTCTCTCTCTCTCTCTCTCTCCCTCTCTCTCTCTCTCAAAAATAAACACTTAGGGGCGCCTGGGTGGCGCAGTCGGTTAAGCGTCCGACTTCAGCCAGGTCACGATCTCACGGTCTGTGAGTTCGAGCCCCGCGTCGGGCTCTGGGCTGATGGCTCAGAGCCTGGAGCCTGTTTCCGATTCTGTGTCTCCCTCTCTCTCTGCCCCTCCCCCGTTCATGTTCTGTCTCTCTCTGTCCCAAAAATAAATAAACGTTGAAAAAAAAAATAAATAAACACTTAAAAAATTGAATAAATGTTTAAAAATTTAAAAATAAATAAATAAATAAACTATAGCTTAGCTGTCAACAAAACACAAACTCCCAAACTAGAATATGTGTAGGGCTCTGTCATGTTTGCTAAACTTGTGCCCCAAGAGAAGACATTTAGGTTTATTCAAGAGGTTCCTTGAAAAAAGAGCTCTGTGGCCCACAAATGTAGGTGCCATATAAAAGCATCGTACAAGAGACACAGAACGTGCACCACAACTGCAAGCTACACATGAAATTTTAAATTTGCTAGTGGTCGCATGGGAAAAAAGTAAAGCCAAACAGGTGAAATAAATTTCAATAACCATTTCATTTGACCTGGTGCATCCAAAATATCCTTTCAACATCTAATGAAATATAAAAAATTATTGAGATATTTTGTTCCTTTTTTTTGTTCCAAGTCTTTAAATTCCAGCATGTGTAATGTAAGCATGCAGCACACCTCAATTCAGATTACCCATGTTCTAAGTGCTCAAAAGCCACATATGGCTCGTGGCTACCATAATGGACAGTGCAGGACTAAAAGTAGAGGTCAGCAAACCTATTCTATAAAGAACGAGATAGTAAATATTTTAGGCTTTGCAGGCCAAGAGGCAAAATCAAGCGTACTGTACCCTTTACCTGGGTAGCCCATCCGGGGCAGCGAACAGCTTTGCACCCAAGTACGCTCAACCAGAGACATTCTCAGTAGACATTCTCAGGATGAAGAATGACTGGCCCAAGGGTGGCAGGGCTGCTGCCATCACCGTAACCTGAAACCCAGCTAGCCCAGGTCTCTTCCTAAGAGCCCAGTCTTTGAGAGGCACCACTCTGAACTAAATTTGGGCTAATTTTGTAAAGCCCTGTTTGGTATCAGGAAAAGTTTTACACAGTAGACCTTAATCACAGATCCAAATTCTTAGGCTCCTTCTCAGGTTCCCGTCTTTCCTTGTTCCATTTTCCCCAAACACCATGCAGGATTATCTTTTCAACACATTCCTGCTTCTCCCTCCCCCACACTCCTGTCCCTCCAAGGTCCTCTACACAACCCACAAAGCAATGTATGTATGCAGAAAAGCCACACTAATCCCCAGCGGATTTATCATTTTGAGGCATGAGCCACATCACTGCATTGCTCCACTGCTGGTGAATTAATTCATGGTCAAACTTCTATTTCCCTTTATAACACACTTTATTCTCTACATATTGTTCTCTAAAGACAAATTTAATGCATCATAATTTTCCCATTGAAACTAGATGCTTTGCTTTTTAAAAAGCACTTTTTAGTATGAGAAAGGAACTGTCTGGGATACCTCCTAAAGAGAATGTTACTAAAGCACCATAATACATGCATGGGTACACACACACACACACACACACACACACACACACACATACACACACACCCCTACTCACTCACAAGCCTCAGCATCAAACAACTCTTGCTGTAATAAAGTCTCTTTCCAGCTCAGTACCACACGGACTGCTGAGAATGCCATTTAAGAGTCTAACTAGCATTGTGTATTTTTTTTCAAAGCTATCAGGAAGTACAGGTACCATAATTCCCAAAGCAAATCACAATCTTGTGGCCTGAAAACCCAAATGCTCTTATAAGACTGTAGAAATAGAATATTTTAAATCAAGATTGTCTTAAAAAACTTGAAAGCCATACTATGGTATCAATCAAGCACTAAGAAACCAGACAGTATCAGCATTAACAACAGCAAGTCTTAGTAAAATCTAAATGGGAAGGTTTCCCTTCACAGTGACTGTGTAACTACTATTGGTATATTGGGACTACAGTAACATGATCGATATATAAATACACAGCTCCAAAACTTTAAGTGACTTTTAGACAAATGTGCAAAACAGATTATAAAGTATCTTGAAAATTCCTGCCTGGATTTTACTCTGATGTCATTAGCGGCAATCCTAAGGGATTTGGGAACTGGGCTCACAGGATGTGTGAAGAGTAGATTGTCTGGAAGCATCTCACTTTGCTAGCCCACAAGGCTGCCAAGTGAAAAGCCTATGGACCTTCCTCTTCTACTCAAAGTGACAGAGAGTCAAACAAACCTGCCTTCCAGAACCCTAAAATCATCTTCCAATAAAATGTTTTGTCTAACCATTAAAACTAGAAAGCCCATTTACTGAAATTCACAATGGAGTTAAATTTTAAAATAGAAGGAGGACGTAAGAAATTCAGTAATATTCTTTCAGGAGTTCTGTCTGTGCGCCAAAATTATTCTCATTATCAAAAGCCACAGGGAGAGCCACAATGGGGCAGGGCAGGTCAGGGGCCCCAGGAATACAATGTTCTCTCTCAGGGGTAAGGTTAACAATAGGACCAAGGAGGCAAAGCAGCTGTCAGCAACATTAAAGGTAGGAAAGAGTGAGTATCCTAACTTTTGTTTTGTTTTTGGTCTTTCTAAATCACAAAAGGTAACACAAATTTAAGGATGGGTAAAAATTACCAAACAGTCAAATTTACCATTCTCTAACCACAATGAAAGAATATGAAAAACAAAAACCCACTGCCAAAATGTAAATAATGTTGTAGTTGCATGAAGAAGCGTGTTGTGAGAATTTTACTGATCAGAGATCTTGTGGCCCAGAGGGGCTGCAGGAAGAGATAAAAACCAACCAAGGTAAAGATCAGTTGGTACTAACATCTGCCATCCTTCAAGTAAATTTTTCAGGTAAGTACTTCAAAAGCCAAGCACTGAATTTTCCTCTTTTTCACATGGTCATGGTGTTCCCTGTACTCACATTTGATTATTATCAAAAGGTCAAAGGCCCAAAATATATAATGCAACACAGACATCCATATACCTCTATGTTTTTGCAAATATGCACCCAGCAAAAAGCTCTGAAAACATAAATAAATGCCAAGTATTTCAGCCTGGAAGCTACCACTTTTTTTGTTTGTTTGTTTCTATGATGGTATTGTAAAATGCAACATAAGTTACTAAAAGCTTATAGGAGAAGTATTACCACATCAATCAAATGTGCACATTGAGTGAAAACACATCCTAATTTCCAAAAATGTAAAACATTATAATCCAATATGATTACAATCAATGGAACATAGTAATTCTGGGCATTTTTACTTTGCTCATTCAAATGGAGCTCATTGATCATGGTCTGAGGCCCTCTAACTAATCACAACAAATATCCCTAGGGAGAGTAAATTCCACCAAAAAGCATTCATAGTCCAGTTTTATTTCTAGAAATTAGAAGATCATAGTTGGCCATATTTATTTCTGTATTTTATTCACAGATGAAATCGTGTTTTTATGTTGAGTTTCATTCCAGAAATCTGTTTTATGTTGAGTTTTCAACCACTCATAAAAAAATCCAAATGGGGTATCTATTAGAAAGCACAATTTTTCAACGTTTATTTATTTTTGGGACAGAGAGAGACAGAGCATGAACGGGGGAGGGGCAGAGAGAGAGGGAGACACAGAATCGGAAACAGGCTCCAGGCTCCGAGCCATCAGCCCAGAGCCTGACGCGGGGCTCGAACTCCCGGACCGCGAGATCGTGACCTGGCTGAAGTCGGACGCTTAACCGACTGCGCCACCCAGGCGCCCCGAGAGCACAATTTTTAATTAAGGTGGAGAAACTGGGGAAAATCCTCTTAGTGTGGTAGTTAAAAGGATGACTCTCGCTTCTTGCTTTTTTGTTTGTTCATGCTTGCATGTGCCTCCACCTGCCTTGAAAGTTTATTCACAAGTGCAATCCTATTGTTCACTACAACGTTACTTAAAATTGCAAAGCAAAACTTCATATTAAAGCAACTTAAATACCCAACAGTAGGGAAATGTTTATCTGTGTGATACAAAGAATGTTGTAAAATCATTAAAAATGATGTTTTCAAAGAATATTTACTGGCAAACAAAATGCTCACAACAAAATGTTTAATTAAAAAAAAAAAAGGATAGGGGCACCTGGGTGGCTCAGTCAGTTGGCTGTATGGCTTCAGCACAGGTCATGATCTCACAGTCCAATCCATGGGTTCAATCCCCACATCGGGCTCTGTGCTGACAGCTCGGAGCCTGGAGCCTGCTTCGGGTTCTGTGTCTCCCTCTCTCTCTCTCTCTCTGCCCCCGCCCCCCGCTCACACTCCATCTCTGTCTCTGTTTCTCTCTCAAAGAAATAAACATTCAAAAAATTTTTAAAAATCAGGATCCTGTGTGTCAACTATAACTCAATAAAAAATAAATCAGGATCCAAAACTCTACATACAATATGATCCCAAGTATGTCCCACCTTAGAAATGTCTATTATTTACATGCATACACAGAAAAAAAAAAACCTTGAAGGAACTCTTCCAACAACATAGTTTTCTCTGAGGGATAACATTTCAGGATATTTTAATTTTCTTATGTTATAATTCACTTTGGGTTTCCAAATTATACACAGTAAACATTATACTCCTTTTCTGAGAGTGAATGTAAAATTGGGGGGCACCTGGGTGGCTCAGTCAGTTAAGCATCCAACTCTTGATTTCAGGTCAGATCACAATTTCATGGTTCGTGGGACTGAGCCCAGTGTTGGGTTCTGCACTAACAGCACAGAGCCTGCTTGGGATTCTGTCTCTCCTTCTTTCTCTGCCTCTCCCCTGCTCACATTCTCTCTCTCAAAATAAATAAATAAACTTTAAAATGTAATAATGTGTCTACACAGGAAACCATCAAAAGAGGAGAAAGCAGGCAACAACCTCTTTGACCTTACCGCAGCAATTTCTTACTCAACACATCTCCAAAGGCAAGGGAATTAAAAGAAAAAATGAACTATTGGGGCCTCATCAAGATAAAAAAGCTTCTGTACTGCAAAGGAAATCGTCAACAAAACTAAAAGGCAACCAACGGAATGGGAAAAGATATTTGCAAATAACATATTGGATAAAGGGCTAGTATCCAAAGTCTATAAAGAACTTACCAAACTCAACACCCAAAAACCAAATACCCCAGTGAAGAAATGGGCACAAGACATGAACAGACACCTTTCCAAAGAAGACATCCAGATGGCTAACAGACACATGAAAAGATGCTCAACGTCACTATCATCAGGGAAATACAAATCAAAGCATGAGATATTGAGATACCACCTCACACCGGTCAGAGTGGCTAAAATGAACAAATCAGGAAACTACAGATGCTGGCGAGGATGTGGAGAAATGGGAACCCTCTTGCAATGTTGATGGGAATGCAAACTGATGCAGCTGCTCTGGAAAACAGTGTGGAGGTTCCTCAAAAAATTAAAAATAGAACTACCCTATGACCCAGCAATTGCACTACTAGGAATTTACCCAAGGGATACAGGAGTGCTGATGCATGGGGGCACATGTACCCCAATGTTTATAGCAGTGCTTTCAACAATAGCCAAATGATGGAAAGATCCTAAATGTCCATCACCTGATGAATGGATAAAGAAGATGTGGTTTATATATACAATGGAATACTGACTGGCAATGAGAAAGAATGAAACCATGCCATTTGCAGCAATGTGGATGGAACTGGAAGGTATTATGCTGAGTGAAATAAGTCAGTCAGTAAAGGACAGATATCAAATATTTTCACTCATATGTAGATCTTGAGAAACTTAACAGAAGACCATGGGGGAAGGAGGAGGAAAAAATAGTTACAGAGAGGGAGGGAGGCAAACCCTAAAAGACTCTTAAATACAGAGAACAAACTGAGGGTGGATGAGGAGGTGGGGGAGAGGGGAAAATGGGTGATGGGTATTGAGGAGGGCACTTGTTGGGATGAGTACTGGGTATTGTATTGAAGCCAATCTGACAATAAATTATATTTAAAAAATAATGTGTCTATTTAACGGTACAAGAACAATGAATCACTTCTATACATTATTCATGGAATCAGAAAATACACACTATATATAACCATTCACTGATTTCCTTTTTCTCCCTAGCTTTAGTGAGATATAATTGACAAATAATATTGTGTAAGTTTAAAGTATACAAAGTGATGATTTGATATACTATATGTTATGAAATGATTACCATGGTAAGGTTACTTAATAAATCTATCACTTGCAAAAAGTTACCTGTGTGTGTGTGTGTGTGTGTGGTGAGAACATTCAAGACCTACTCTCCTAGCAAATTTCAAGTATACAATGCAGTATTGTTAACTATAGTCACCACGCTGTGTACATTAGATCCAAGGAACATTACTTTTATAAATAAAAAACTGCTTTAAAAAATGTTCTGTTAACGTGGCACTTTATACCAAAAAGGAGAAAAATGAGTAAACTATGGATTTATTTAACTTTCAGTATACATTTTAAACATTCTCCATTAAAAAAAAATCTGAATCTTCATGAATTCAGCAAAGTTGCAGGATATAAAATCAATGCACAGAAAGAGAAAGAAAAAGAAATCAAGGAATCGATCCTATTTACAGTTGCACCAAAATCCATAAAATACCCAGGAATAAATCTAACCAAAGAGGTGAAAAATCTATACACTGAAAACTATAGAAAGCTTATGAAAGAAATTGAGGAAGACACAAAAAAAAATGGAAAAAGATTCCATGCTCCTGGATAGGAAGAACAAATATTGTTAAAATGCATGAAAAGATGCTCAACATCGCTCCTCATCAGGGAAATACAAACCAAAACCACACTCAGATGTCACCTCACACCAGTCAGAGTGGCCAAAATGAACAAATCAGGAGACTATAGATGCTGGAGAGGATGTAGAGAAACAGGAACCCTCTTGCACTGTTGATGGGAATGCAAACTGGCGCAGCCACTCTGGAAAACAGTGTGCAGGTTCCTCAAAAAATTAAAAATAGACCTACCCTATGACCCAGTAGTAGCACTGCTAGGAATTTACCCAAGGGATACAGGAGTACTGATGCATAGGGGCACTTGGACCCCAATGTTTATAGCAGCACTCTCAACAATAGCCAAATTATGGAAAGAGCCTATATGTCCATCAACTGAGGATAAAGAAATTGTGGTTTATATACACAATGGAGTACCACGTGGCAATGAGAAAGAATGAAATATGGCCTTTTGTAGCAACATGGACGGAAATGGAGAGTGTGATGCTAAGTGAAATAAGCCATACAGAGAAAGACAGATACCATATGGTTTCACTCTTATGTGGATCCTGAGAAACTTAACAGAAACCCATGGAGGAGGGGAAGGAAAAAAAAAAGAGGTTAGAGTGGGAGAGAGCCAAAGCATAAGAGACTCTTAAGAACTGAGAACAAACTGAGGGCTGATGGGGGTGGTAGCGAGGGGAGGGTGGGTGATGGGTATTGAAGAGGGCATCTTTTGGGATGAGCACTGGGTGTTGTATGGAAGCCAATTTGACAATAAATTTCATATATTTTTTAAAAAATGCTGATACTACCCAAAGCAATCTACATATTCAATGCAATCCCTATGAAAGTAACACCAAAAATAATATAAAAACAGGGAGGGGGACAAAACAGAAGAGACTCATAAATATGGAGAACAAACTGAGGGTTGCTGGAAGGGTTGTGGGAGGGGGGATGGGCTAAATGGGTAAGGGGCATTAAGGAATCTACTCCTGAAATCATTGTTTCACTATATGCTAACTAATTTGGATGTAAATTTTAAAAAATAAAAATAAAATTAAAAAAAAATCTTTGAATCTTTAAAGCACAAAAAGCAATTTGGCAACTTAGCTACATCTTTCTTCTGAAAAAAATTACCTATTAATATCACTCTCCTATATCTAATATTTATTGCAGTCGAAAAGATTCATAAAACAGAAAGGATTTAAATGACAAAGAAAAACCTTTTTAGTCATCTATCCTTATAGGTAATATTCTCCTATACTTAGTAATCGTCCAACTATTTCTCAAGGAATTTGTCATTCACCAAATATTGTCCATAGAAATTAAAAATCTTACCTTGGACTCAGGGCACCCAGGTGGGTCAGTCAGTTAAGCATCCAACTCTGGATTTTGGCTCAGGTCATAATCTCACAGTAGTGAGATCGAGCCCTGTCTCTGGCTCCAAGATGGGCTCTGCACTAGGCATGGAGCCTGCTTAGGATTCTCTCCCTCTCTGTCTGCCCCACCCCCTCTCATGTGCATGCACACCCATTCTCTCTCTCTCTCTCAAAAAAGAAGAAAAAGAAACAAAAAACTTGGCTTCATAAAACCTTGGATAAGTATTGCCCATCAAAATTAAAAACTATGTACTCACAAACTAGGCAGAGAATCTATCTGGTTCTCAAAATGGACCATAAAATGAACAGAATACCATCAGTACTAATCAAAATTCCAACTAATTTGCTGTTTAAATTGCCCTTATTTACATGAAAAAGTTTAATTGTGAAAAATTTTTAATACTATTCTTATAACATTTTAGTTTACAAAACACTGTTCACATAGATTAGCCTAATTAATTTGCTCTCCCTATTTTTGGCGGGCACCTGGTTGGCTCACTCAGTTGAGTGTCTGACTCTTGACATCATCTCAGGTCATGATCTCATGGTTCGTGGGTTTGAGCCCCGCAATGGGCTCTGCTCTGACAGTGCAGAGCCTGCTTGGGATTCTCTCTTTCTCCCTTTCTCCCTGTCACCAACAGTATTCACTGCTCTGGGTCAGGGGAGACTACAACCTTGTTAGACCTAGGGGCCAAAAAGTGGTAGCATAAATCAAGACACTGAGGATGTGGACTCACATCAAAATATAAAGAAATCTTCTCACAGTCAAGAGCCACAGTATAAGCAAGGTCTGAAATGGCAGTGCTGAGCCCCTCGTGGTATTGGGCAGACACCAAGAAGGAAGCCTGTGATGGAAGCCAGTAGCACAGGAGAAAGATGGAGCTCTGGAGACAGACTGACCTGATCCCCAACATCCTACTCCACCACGACCCAGCTCTCAGGCCCTCAGCACAGGGCCAAGCAGATAAGAAATTGGAGGTTATGTGAACTGGTTCTAATGCTTCCCTTAGGTAAATAGGAGACCACAGCTTTGCTTTGATGACATAAGTTCATCAATCTGGGAAGGAAATAATAACTTGCTTTATGGGTTTTACAAATGTGGCCAGATGAGATTGACATCCTCTCAAACTGCAAATGAAACAAGACAGAGAAGAATGAGACTAAAAACAAAATCTTTTCTCTCCTGGTTAGATGTTTCTAGCACCTAGCTAAGGGCCAAACTCAAGAAACGCTAAGTTACTAAATTAGGTTCTATTAACCAAGTTTTCCACTTAGTAAACTTTTTCCCTGTGTGAATTAGTAAACCAGTCTAGGTCTCAGTATTCTTATCTGCAAAATAAAGAGGACACTGTCATCTCAAGATGGTTATGAAGATTAAATGAGATAATATATGTAGAATGCTTGGCTCTTTAATCCAAAATTAGCACTCAATAATGGTAGCTGTTACAACTGTATAAAACATTGTGTATAAATAACTAACAAGTTAATATCCTAAATGAAATTATCTAATTGTATTTTGGTTTACTTTCTTAGAAGAAAGGTTTAACTTATGCCAGGAGAAAGACAATTGCTTTAAATTAAGTGCTCATACACTAAGATGATAGATAGACATACAGATAGATAGGTGAAGGTGGGGAGGGAGAAAGATAGACATCAGATATGAGAAAACTATCTAAAAGAAAAGTTTAAAACTAAATCCACTGTGTAAGGAATAAAATGGTGTTTACATCTCAGTATCCTCAAATAGTAAGATAAACATCTGTAAAAAATCTCATGACTACAAAATTACACTTTCGTTTGATTTTTTCAAAAACACCATATTCAAAGATGTTCAGAATTAAACTGATAAAATAAGTATAATTATGATTTGACTTCTTAGTATTTTATTATTAATGATTAAGAAGTAATTAACAGACAAATATCCAGGAAAAACACCACACACAAAATAACTCTTCCACTGTTTTGAAAGGAGTTTTACTGATTTGTAGATTCATTATTAAAACTCATTGCTGAGTGGTAATGGCCAAGCAGCTTGTTATAGACCCTGTCTCACTCTCCAGCCCCCCAACACGCACACACTGAGAACAATTAGAAAAGCTGGACACAACACGGAAAAAAAAATATCCATTTGAAAGCATCAGGGAGATAACAAGACCTAAGCCGGGACCTAACGTGTAAAGACACAGTAGAAAAGGGAAGTAAACTAGTGAGTCTGACCGTCTTTGAAGTTGTTCCTCTCAAGGAATTTGCCAGTTTCTAAGTGGTACAAAGCAAGAAGCTAGGAGGACAACCAGAAATCAGCAGATAAGAGGCTGGAAACCAGCACTGAGTTTCTGGTAGTCTCATGGGGATGGAGGAGACCAAGGAGGGAAGAATTCTGTAAACATCCAGGATTCCAGATAAGATCATGGAAAGGCTACACTTCAGAAATTAATGCAAACTTAAAATGGATATATTCTCACAAAACCTGAAACCTAGCTTTCACCAGCTCAATCATAGAATGGATTAATGTAACATAAATCCCACATTTATGCCTGCAAGAAAACAAAAGTAAATCCTCTCCAAAGGAAAATAATATCATGCAGAGCCTTCAATTATTTCTTTGATTTTTCATACACAATGCCCAAAATTCAAACAAAATTACGAGGCATGCAGACAACTATTAGCTTATTGTTGATTCCCTGTCCATACTTACCCACAGAGGCCTTGTAACTTTCCAACCTGAAATTCTCATTTTAGGATGAATCAACTTGGACTCAAGAACAAACAAGACAAGGGCCCAAACCTTGCTCATCAAATGGAAAGGTATGTTCAAGAATGTAGCTAGTCTGGCCTCAGGAGCAAGTATCCCTCTGTGGAGAAGTTGATCTGTTCTGCTACCTAAAGCAAAGCCATTGATTCAAGGGGGCCTTCAATACACAAAAGATTCCCTAAATGTCTGGGCCTGGTTCATTGATGGTTTGGCTAAGCTGAAACCCAGTGGTATTCACTGGGTGTTGTGGCTATTCAGCCTCAGTGCCAGCTATGCAGAAGCAAAAGAAGATGTAGTTACTCTGGTCAGAGGGTAGGACTCATGCTTTTGGGCTGTTGCCATTGGTTAGTTGTTTGGTCTACCACTTGGAAAACTGCAGACAGGAAAATTAAAGAGACCCTTCTTTGGAAACATGAACCTAGGAACAAACCAAGTCTGCTGACTGAACTGTCTGGAGCACTCATGTAGATGCCCATAGGAAGGGCTGTGAACCTACTGGAATCAAGTAGGCTGATTCATCAAGGCTGATGGAGCCTGACTCTGTTTCTAAGGCAGAGGCTACCACTGCAGGGCAGATGTGTGACTCCTGCCACAAGCTGACCTGTTTGTCTCACAATGGAAGAGGCCATGTCACAGGGGTGTTACCTCCTCTCACTCCTGGCAGATTGGCTACATTAGACCTCTGAACCCCTCTCAGGGTACTAAGTGCTGCCTCACCATTGTTCATAATTTTCAGGTTACTGATTAGCTGCTCCCAGCCACACCATTGTGGCCCTTGAAATGAATCTGTGTAGTCAACAATGGATTGATTGTCCACCTCTCTCTTCCTTATTCCCTCCCATTCATACGCTTTAGTAAAGCAGTTTGATCTCTGAAAGTAGGTATTCCAAGAAAGAGAAGAGACCATTCTTTCTTGGCAACTTCCTGGGGAATGATGAGAATAACAGTAGAAAGAGTTATAGGGCATTACGTATTTATGTTTTGAAAACTGAGGATTCCATCTTGAGCACTGTGGATATGATATATTTTTTTTCACTACAGCACCTCCAGACCAGCCTGGTTGATACATACTCCAAGAGGCAGCCGAGCTGAAAGGGGCATCAGGGACTCAAGCTTAAGTCTGGTTAAGTTTGATAAAGGTGCCCTCCCTTAACCCTCTTGGACCTGACCCTTACACATGAAAGGTATAGGTGTAGTAGGGGAGGAATTATTTCGGACCTCAAAAAGTATATGGAAGACAGAACATTATGATTTTTTGTCTTTTAGAATTACCTCTTCAGCCTTCCCCCAAAGGGAAAACACCCTGGCATGGCAATTTGAAACTGCTGCAAGCACATTCGATTTTACTTACTACAGCATCATTTGTGATCCACTTGATTGCACTGACCACAGAGCAGCAGGGGAGGGCCCCGGCTCCTGCCCCTTCCACACAAAGCACTTCCAGATATTGTCCCTACCCCCATTCATATCATGGGCAGACAAATGCCATAAATAAAAGGCAATTTATACTACATTAAATTTTTAAACTTCTCTTCATCAAAAGACACCTTTAAGAGAGTAGAAAGGCAAGCCAGGGTAAAAACACATTTGCACTATCTATAATTAACAAAGGAATCATGTCCTCAAATATATTAGAATGAACAATATGAAATTATGATATTCAAGAATTTTAATGTACAAAAATGGCAATTCATATAGTTTAAATTAATATTTAAAACTCCTACAGATCAGTAAAATAACTCATAAAAATGGGCAAAAGATTGAACAAGCACTTCAAAGCAGAGAAAAATCAAATGGTCAATAAATAATAGAAAAGATGTTCAACCTTATTATCAGAGAAATGAAAATGAAAACCAAAAGGAGATACTACTACGGACCCATTAGAATGCTTAAATCTAAAAGATCGATAATACCAGGGGTTAGAAAGGATGTAGAGCAACTGGAATTCTTCTGCACTGCTGGTGGGAACATCAACCAATATAAAACTATTTCAGAAAATTGGCTAAAATTACTGAAGCCAAATGTATGTGTGTCCTATGAACCAACAATTTCATTCCCAAGTATATACCCAACAGAAATGCATATGTGTATGTGCACCAAAAGACCTGTACAGTAATTTCTGTATCCTTAGTATTTAAAATAGCTTCAAAGTGGGAACAATCCAAATGTCCATCAACACGAGATAAAGAAAGTTATACAGACAGTCCCCAACTTGGAATGGTTTGACTTAGGATTTTTTTGACTTTTTGATGGTACAAAAGGAATACACATTCAGTATAAACCACACTTTGAATTCCGAATTTTGATGTTTTCCTGGGCTACTGGTATGCAGTGTGGTCCTCTCTCATGATGCTTGCTGGTGGCAATGAGCCACAGCTCCCAGTCAGCCATGCACGTGGTCATGAGTGATAACAACTGATGCACTAATAACCATTCTGCATTCATGCACCCATTCTGTTTATTGCTTGCAGTACAGTATTTAATAATTTACATGAGATATTCAACACTTTATATAGAATAAGCTTTGTGATAGATGATTTGCCCAACTGTAGGTTAATATAAGTGTTCTGAGCACATTTAAGGTACGTTAGGCTAAGCTATGTTTGGTAGGTTAGGTATATTAAAAGCATTTTTGACTTATGATATGTTTAACTTACAGTGGTTTATTAGGACATAACCCTACTATAAGTCAAGGAAGATCTTGTATGTTCATCCAGTAGAATACTACAAGAAATGAAAACAAATGGACCACAACATCCAACAACACAGATCAAGCTCACAAAGATGACATTGAGGGAAAGAAGCCTGGCGCAAAGGAGTACTTACTGCATGAGTCCATGATGAAGTTCAAAAACAGGCAAAAGCAATCCCTAATGTTATTAGTAAGGATGGTGGCTTTCTATGTCTAGGAGTAGTGAAGAGGAACAGACATGAGGTTACTTTCTGGAGGGCTGATCATGTTAATAGTTTGATCTGGGTGCTGCTTACACACAGTCACGTTGCACAAATGCATCAACTGGCATCCTTATAATTCGTGCATTTTTCTCTACATTTGCTGTACTTTAAAAAAAGTTTATACTTAATTTATTATTAAAGGAAAAATATTGAAATAATTTTTGAATATTAAAATATTAAAAAGTAAGGGAAAATTATGAACATGATCCCTAAACAATACAGGAGGTCAATCAAGACCAGAGAACAGAAATTATATTATTGGAAAGATCATATTGATACGGTGAGGGTATAAAACTGCTAGTGAAGGAAGAGAATGTGGCTCATAACGAATTAGTATTAGTTTGATGAAGATAGCATTAACTAGCTTGATGAGTACACTAGACATGTCAATAATGATGTCTATCACACCCACCAAACTTTCCATAAAACTAACTCACCCATGACCCCTCTAGTTTAACAGCCAACCCATGGACTGGTCAGAGATCAGTCTAGTCCCCAAATACGAGCTGAGCCAATCAGCCCCAATCACGAGCTGAGCTTCGTGAGAAGCAGCATTAAGGATGCCACAGGAGGAAGCACTCATTCTTGCTCTAAACAAGATTCTTCGAGCTACACAGCTCTTAAGAGTTTGGAAAATGGACTTCAATAAAGCAAAGAAGAACCCTCAGTAAGAGAATCCCCTATGATTTAATATCCCCTAGAGTGAAGTCAAATCATGAAAATATTTTTACACTATGATCACAGCTAAACAACTGATTTCAAATTTCTTTTCTTTTGGATTTAACATACTGGAATTTATTTAAAAGCTAATTCCACCACCTTTACGTCTTCACAACTACTGTCTTAAGTTGTTTCCTTTATAATGATATCAAAGAAGCAAAAAGATGAGGACCATTATAACAACACACATTAAAACAGAAACACATTACATCCTCTTTCCAAGATCATTCTTTTGAGAGCCACATTTAGCATAATATTCAGTGCCAAACAAGGTCTATGCAAAAAAGAAAAAAAAATCCTTATTTATAAGTTAAAGAATACAATGTGTAGAGCTTGCTTTAAAATAGTCTAGGGGGAGGGGCGCCTGGGTGGCGCAGTCGGTTAAGCGCCGACTTCAGCCAGGTCACGATCTCGCGGTCCGTGAGTTCGAGCCCCGCGTCGGGCTCTGGGCTGATGGCTCAGAGCCTGGAGCCTGTTTCCGATTCTGTGTCTCCCTCTCTCTCTGCCCCTCCCCCATTCATGCTCTGTCTCTCTCTGTCCCAAAAATAAATAAACGTTGAAAAAAAATTAAAAAAAAATTAGTTTAAAATAGTCTAGGGGGAGAAAAAGAAGCATGTGTGGAGGGAAACAAAGATCACAAGAAAGCAGAAAGCTGGAGATTACTGAAGACAGATATATTAGCATTCCCTGAACTATTCTATTTTGTGCTAAATTTAAAACATTTCTAAAGAGGAAGGAAAGAAAAAACTTCCTAAATGACCAGAGTAATGAAAACAAAAAGTGGGATGCCTGGGTGGCTCAGTTGATTAAGAGTCAGACTCTTGATTTCAGCTCAGGTCATGATCTCACAGTTTCATGGGATTGAGCCCCAAATCAGGCTCTGCGTGCTGACCGCACGGAACCTGCTTGAGATTCTCTGTCTCCCTCTGTCTCTGCCCCTCCCTCACTCATGCTCTCTCTGTCTCTCTCCAAATAAATAAATAAACTTTTTAAAAAATAAAAAATAAAGTAGAAAACCAACAAGGAATTACATTAGAAAGAATTTAATGGAAACACCAGCTGACAAATGTGTAGACTATTCACATGCCATGTTAAGAGCCTGGTGTGGACTACTGCCTGACAACAACCTGATGACGTAGGTACTGTCACGATGCTCGTCTTCAGGCAGGGACCAGGCTTAGAAAGAGACATTGCTCAAGATCACATATAGGTGAGTAGCTAAGTTGAGACAGAAACCCTGGCAATTTCACTCTTGAACCGAGCCATACACAATACTACCATCGGACTTGGAAACTGATAAACCTAAAGTTAAAAGAAAGCAAATTCCTATCAGATGTGAACAGCCTCCTATACCTACACATCATTGACATGGTCTCGGCATGGCTTCCGTGAGGAATTCGGATGCTACTTTCATGATGAGCCGTAGACCAGGTTACCACCTCCACATTCCTACATTGCTATTCCCAGGAAACCTCTTAGCTTTCCAATCTTCCCTCTATTGGACAGCACTAACCCCTCTGTTTACATTAGTCACACAAATGGCACGGGCTCATAAATACAGCTCAGGAAATGAATCAGGCATTGTCTAAATTAAATCAGACCAATGACAAAATAAAACATTTCAGGAATCTGAAAAGCATGCAAAGTACCAGCAACCAGAGTCCCTTGGACTCCTGCTGTTTGTATCATCATGGGTCTCATGCAATGTCACATTGGGGAGTATGGGAAGAGCTAATAAAAGAAACTGTGGCCTACATTTAAGAAAAATACAGCACTAAAGGATCGATAAATTTTATTTTGAAGCATAGCTGTTTTAATGTCATTTCATCTGTCTGTGTCTTCTTAGATCTTCCGAGAATTCTAACTTTCATTAACTGACTCTACTCTGATGCTGTAAAGTAGACTTTTATAGGACTCCCCAACTTTCTCATGTCTTTCTTTATAGTTCAAAAAGAAAACAAATACGATTGAAATAAACCCTGATCAACTCAAACTTGTGTGTGTGCGTGTGTGTGCGTGTGTGCGCGCGCGTGCCTTTCTGCCTTTTCCTTAAAAGTATATCTGGGGCGTTTGGCATTACTGTGAGGAGTTTTAGGAAAAATGATTTGCGTCTTTATTTTTCCTTGAATCATAAGTTTTTCACTTTCAAATGTCCCCTCTCAGCAGGTAAAGACAGTTTTGCTACTATTCTTCCTTTCTGATCTTCTACTCTTAATAAACTTCTGCTTGTGGCTCCTTTTCCGTCCACCTCTTCATTCTTTGAAGCTGTGAGACAATGAACTCCAGATACTGAGGTAAAAAGTCCTGCAACGTTTCTTTGGGGGCTCACCTAAGATATCAATGTCTTCTAACTAAGCCGTCGCATATGCAAGAAAAATAAGACGTCCAAGAAAATTTTGCTAGCCCAGATGTTCCAAACACCTCCCCATTATATCGGACCTCTGGATTGACCTTAGAACCTGCTCTGACCGTCCCCTTCAGCAGGAAGCAGTTAAGATCAGTCCTTGTCCCAATTCCTAAAGGCAGTGACAGTCACATGTTCGGGGGGGGGGGGTGGGGGGGGAGGCGGGGCGGGGAGAATATGATAGGAAAAGACAGGATTCTGTAGGCAGAAAGGAAAAGGTTAGGACCTGAGGTCTCTGGATGGGGAAAGCACGTACTTTGGAAGAATGCCGGGAGCATCTGACCATAGCAAACCCCCTCGGGCTTAAGGTTCCTCTTAAGAATGTAACAGACACCACCTACTCCCCCTCAGGTTCCCTTCAGGAATTTGACAAAAGTCTTACCATGTATGACCCACAAAGAACATCTGGCCATAGACCACCCTTATTAAACCCCTAGGGTCAACCAAAACCCTAACAAACAAAGTCCCTGGTCTGTAGTCGGCGAGCATTCACTTTCGAATGCCCCCTCTCTGTAAAGAGAGCTTTCATACCATTCTTCCTTTCTGATCTTATACTCTTAATAAACTTTTGCCTGCTGCTCAAAAAAAAAAAATTAATTTTTTCAAGTGCCAGTAAAAAGGAAAAGTGAGAATATGTGCTTTCTGCCCTCTGGTCCACCTACTGATACCAATGTTTTCTCAAAGAAAAAAAAGAAAAAAGAAAGAAAATTCTGCTACTGTTTTTTTCTAAACAGACACACCATCATGTTTGGCAGAAAAGCTAAAATATACGCTTTGGTGGAGCCAAAATCATGTATTTATAACTTCACAATCGGTTCATATTTGAAAATTATACCAACTGAAATATAACAAATAATTTTGGAATAATGGTAAATTTTAGAATAATGACCAAATATTATAAAATAAACAAATGTTTGCAACAGTACTATATTGATACCTAACAAGTATCATTTTCTAGTTTCACTTAAAATATTAACTAATATTTTACTATACACAGTCTTAAATTAAGGTAAGCTTATTTCAAAGAGGAATTCATATAGCGATTAATGAAACAGAATATATAGTCCTGAAAAATAAAACTCCTTAACTTGTAGACAGATTGAATTTACAATTCACATCCTAAAATGTTAATGATATAAATAAAAATCTGTAAACTCCAAAATATGTAACTGCATAACAAATGTTTCATATTTAATGATAGAAGATAACAAACCCAATAAACACACACACATAAGTACATATATCCCTTTCTTATAATACAAATGAACAAGCATGAAAACACAAAGCTAGTTTAAAAGTGTAAAAATTGGGACTTAAGATCTAGTAAGTAAAGCCAAATTGTTTGTCAACCTGTCTTCTTTCATTACAAAATAATCTTAAGGACTAGGTTTTCCTATTCTACAAAATTAAAATTACATTGACCGAAGCATGCATATTTACTGAAAAATATGGACAAAAACACCTTAAACATATCTGCATTAAACACACAGCAATATCAATTGTTTTAACCAACTATTAACATTTGCTTGCTAAAAACAGAAACGTGGTTATTACACATGCTCTACAATTTATCATCACCCAGTGAAAGGAAAATATCTCTATTTTTTAATTCCCAAAGAAATCAAATTATGTTACAATAATATAAATAGGAAGGTTTAGTGTAACCAAAATTAAAATAACTACATGTTGCTAATCCATAGAATTTTTCTTCATTTAAGTTTAAATGAAAGAATGATTACAAAGTTTAGGCAACAAATCATTTCTCCTCCTTAAATTACGTTTTAAAACTTTTTATAACATTTAGTAAATATTTTTATCCCATTTCCCTTCATTTATGTTCAAGAAGCAAAGGTCGAAAAGAAAATATTGAGCTGGTTTTTATGCATCAATTAAACAACATGAACTAGACCTAAAATCCACCATCCACACTCCCCACCCTCCACAAGTATTTCAGGGCTTGCGTACAGCTCTGCCTAATTCCATAAAACGATTAAAATCCTCTGCTTGTGGTCAAGTTAGGAAGGCTAAAATGACTGGTTAGTAATGAGGTGACAGGGGAAATCACATAACCTTTGATCCCTTTAAAATTAAATCAACATGTTTAATTCAGCACAAATATGACAAGTATCTACTACTTTAAACCTCCAGAACTACGGAGATCTTTTAGACCAACAACAACTGACATCAGGGTGAATGGAACACTTAACATTACCAGGAAAATAAGAATAAATACCGCTTTGCTCCTATATGTCTTGCCTGCTAATAAGCAAGACACATACAGTTACTTAGATGGACCAGACTAACCGGATATGCACTTTCACTTAAGTGCAAATATTTTTACAGATCCCCTATTGAAGGAAATGAATGCCATGCAAAATCGTTTGTTTAAAATTTTAAATTGTTTGTTTAAACATAAATCTCATTTTTCTTTGAAAATGCAATGGTCTGCAATTATATTTCTCAAGAATCACAACTGCCCTTTAGTTTTTAAAGGGAAATAATAAACAAAACAGTGATTCACATACTACAATCCCAACCCCCATCCCACTCAGATTTTAAGTTTCTTGAAGCTCAATCTATTTTAAAAGCTTCCTAACTAAGGCACTCCTCGAGATGATTCAATCTTCATACCTGGAGCTGGACTTGGATCATCTCTATATCCCAAAAATGCTGTAAGTCTCAGTGTTAGCATAGGTAAAAACGAATAAAACATTACCAATCTCCAAGAGCTGAAGTGAGGTTCAAATGAGATGTGATAATGGAGACTTACACAGAGCCTGGCACATGGAAGGTACTTACTAAACTCAAATTCCCATTCCCCTTGAACGCCTTTACCTAGAACGAAAAGTTTTTCATTTTATATAAATGGAGATTTTTTTTTTTAAAGAAATAAGTACCACCAACACACATTTGCAAGAAAAGGAACACTATTTGCAATTTTTTTTTTTTGGCTGAATTCACCTTAATTATATCACCATAACTAAAAGTATCTAAAAAGTAGCCACTATGGAGGGGCTCCTGGGTGGCTTAGTCAGTTGGGTGTCACGACTCAGGTCATGATCTCGCGGTCACGATCTTGTGGTTCTTGGTTCAAGCCGTGCAAAGGGCTCCGTGGTGACAGCTCAGAGCCTGGAACTTGCTTTGGGTTCTGTGTCTCCCTCTCTCTCTTTACCCCTCCCCTGCTCATCCTATGTCTGTATCTCTCTCCATTTCTCAAAAATAAATAAACATAAAACAAAAAAAAAAGTAGCCACTAAGGAAACTTGATATGAGAGTTTTGCAATCAATCTCCTAAGAACCTACCAAAGTGAAATCTTTGGGACACTCCTGAAAAAAATGGAGCAAGGCAAATATTCCTTCAACATAGGCACATTTGTAAAGTGAAAAACACCTTTCTTTTTTCTTCTT
Organism: Prionailurus bengalensis; assembly: GCF_016509475.1. Classification (NCBI taxonomy): domain Eukaryota; kingdom Metazoa; phylum Chordata; class Mammalia; order Carnivora; family Felidae; genus Prionailurus; species Prionailurus bengalensis. The sequence goes on along the minus strand of NC_057343.1, from coordinate 145,326,300 downwards.
AACCGGAAGCAGTTTAAAAAAAAAACACTTTGGGGCGCCTGGGTGGCGCAGTCGGTTAAGCGTCCGACTTCAGCCAGGTCACGATCTCGCGGTCCATGAGTTCGAGCCCCGCGTCGGGCTCTGGGCTGATGGCTCAGAGCCTGGAGCCTGTTTCCGATTCTGTGTCTCCCTCTCTCTCTGCCCCTCCCCCGTTCATGCTTTGTCTCTCTCTGTCCCAAAAATAAATAAACGTTGAAAAAAAAAATTAAAAAAAACCACTTTAACAGTGGTTGAAAATAAAAACCTTAATTTTTTCTTTCATCAACCAACTTCCTTTGAATTATTTAGAAGCAAACCAGTGAGTGTTTTCTTATGACTTACCTTAAAACACAATTAAACAGAATTTAAGAATCATTTGAAGGATAAGTACCATTTAAACTGACAAGAATGATTATAGGCATTTTATAGCAAAAACTGCATTAACTATAGTAACTGTCAATGACATTACATCGCCCTCCAATGTAAATAAGAATGTCTCTGTTCTAGCGATGCTGTTGGTTTGCACTTCTGCTGACCTATTAGAATGTCCACTTTGATCACGTGCTTGTCCTTAGCTTCTCAGATTTAGTATTTATTACTGAGAATGGTAATCTTTAAATCTTATGAAATAGTCTGTCACATCCTCTACACAGCAAAAGCTCACGCTGCTGTTACAACATTAGAAACAGGAGATACCATTACTGAAAGGCAACTTGAAATCTTCTTAGCCCGACTCTTAATTTCTAAATATTAAGAAACAGATTTCATTCACAGAAAGAAAAAAAAACACAGAGGAACTGTTAAGAAATTTGCATACGGAGGTCACAGCAACATGGTGGAGGAAAACCACTCTGCCTCCCTAAATCTCATTTCAAGCCCTGATCTTCAACTATGTTTATGGGTTGGACAGAGACATTTATTCGGAAAGCTCCAGAAGGATATTTGGAGATGCAAACCTTAAGACAGTCCCTGTTCAGTGCCTCAACTTCGCCAGTTTCAAGTCTAGGTGCTTGAGAAGATGGGAGCACACAGCAACATAAATTAACTGGAAGGGAACCCAGTGCATAAACTGTAAGCTTAAGGTAGAAGGTTTCTTTTTGTTTCCTATCTTTGCAATTTCTTCTTAATTCTTCAAACACACCCAGACAGGCAGTATTACAGAAAAGCATCAACCTGCTAAACTAACCTAAGTCAGGCAAGCATGGCTAACAGAAGACACAATTTGACAGATTTCCCAATCCAACTCCTGTGTACCTCAGATGTTTTCACATGGACCAAAGGTTCTCATTTCTATCCTCTTAAAGATGTACAGAATGAGTGAGAAATACTCATAACTTGTATGACAACAGAATTTTTTTTTTACTAGGATGACTTGCTTAGGATTTCCATTAGAAAGTGGCATAAAAGTCAAACTATTTGGAGATTACCTTTATTTATTAAAGTGTGGTATAAAGAAAACTGTCCAGAAGAGGACAGTACAGATATTTTCCAAGTAGAAAAATATTGGTTTTCATATAACGTTAACTGGTCAGCCAGCCAGACAAGTTCCAACAAGTAACATCTTACCACCCCCAACTCAAAAAAAGAAAAAAGTAGTGGCTAGCTCCTAATATTAGTATAAATACAAAGAGAAAACCTAATTTGGAATTAAGTCAATGATATATTCAGGATATTTTCTTTCACACATAATAACATTTAAGAATCTAAGGTAGCTCAGTCGGTTAGGCATCCAACATTGGCTCAGGTCATGATCTCGAAGTTCCTGGGTGCAAGCCCCCTGTGGGGCTCTGTGCTGACAGTTTAAGGCCTGGAGCCTGCTTTAGATTCTATGTCTCCCTCTCTCTCTCTTCCCCTCCCCCACTCATACTCTGTGTGTGCCTCTCTCTCTCTCTCTCTCTCTCAGAAATAAATAAACATTAAAAAAAAAAAAAAGAAAGAAAAAGAACCTATTAGTTATGGCTCCGGTGGGGCCTTGGAACACATACCTTTTTTTAAAAAAAAAATCTCACCAACAGAAAAAAAATAGATACTGAAACAAATCTGTTTCCTCAAAACCCTTTTCCTTCTCTTAATTTAAATTAAAAAATGTAGAACTTGAAACTTCAACTTATATTTCCAGTATCTACATCTACAAAATAGGAAATCAGTTTTTCAAAAAACCCTCACCATGTCCCCAAAAACCAAAGAGGATATTTTTTAAATTTCAGATTTATATGCGCTATAACAAGTTTAACCAAATAAGTCTGTTAATGATTTATAGTGAAACCGAAGTGGGAAAAAAAAAAAAAAACTCCTGGTTTAGTTTGAACTCCTCTTAATTTTACACATTGTTTTATAAGCCCCGGGGGTTATGCAGGCATCTTATTCATCATCCCATCGCTAGCGCCTCCCACAGCCACTCTCTTGCCGGAGAAGCTGTTTGGTCTAACTTGCTGGGAAAATTCAGCTGCGAAACATTTTTATGCAACAGCGAAAACAATCGGCCTCTTTTTTTCCAAGGTGGAGATCTAGAAACGAAGTGAGAACGTTTGAGACCATAAAATTAGTCTGCTCTAACTTTAATAACTAAATGGTGATTGAAAAAAAAATACAAATTTCGCATTTGCAGGAATGGGGGGGGGGGGGGAGGGCAGGAGGTACTAAACCTAGAGGGGCTTTTGTCCTCCCCGAGTGCGAACACAGCAAAACTAATAAAATTATGACCCGGAATAAAAAGGTCACATTTATTTTCAAAGCATTCATTTAAAAGTACAGAGAAGCATTCTTTAAAAATGCCCACATGTTTAAACGTAACAGGAATGTGGCTAGCAAATACTAATCCTGAGGGAAATGGATTCACATTTACCTTCATAATTAGACCCAGCAGGTCAAATGTTAGCAAGGTAAACGGACATAAACCACAAAAACAGATTGAAAACGGCCAACAGAAAGTTCCTGTCCTTTCCTGGGAGCCCCCGTTTCTTCCTTACACAACCAGCCATCAAACATGTGCAGGCAAAAAAAAAAAAAAAAAACCAAAAACAGACCTACACGCACCAGCCGGGTAAGGGAGAAACCAAACTTTCCCAAATAAGTTAGTTCCGTCTTGCCAATCTAAATCCAACAGGTGTCAACCCACGTCACCACAGAAAATCCTTCCGAACAAGGTCTAGCGAAGCAACGGATGGTTCGCAATGAAAAGAGCCGACCTCTTTCAGGGTCGCGAAAGAAACAAAGCGGGGCCTCAGTACCGATTACAAGGAGGTGGGGGAGAAAGGGGGATGGAGATGGGGAGGCGCGTGCAGATGTCCTGCCCCCGACACCGCAGGGGAACCTAGGATCTCGGAGCACGGTTCCCGCGTTCTGTCGAGCCCTAGACCTCGAGGGTTGGAACAGGGAGTTCCACGGCGGGAGGGAGGGAGACAGAGGAAGAAGGGCGGATGGTACCTGCTTGTCCAGCGCGTCCCGGGCGCCGGCCGGCCCGACCCCGGCCCTGGGCGGCGCGGGCGTCCGCTCGCAGCTGCAGCCCTCCAGGAGATACATGCCCGCCGGGCGGCCGCTCTGCTCGCCCTCGAAGTAGAAGAGCACATTCTGGTAGAGAGCGAACCACTTCTCGTGCCAGCGACTCGCCTCGGCTGCCTTCTTGCTCAGGAAGCCGCGCTTGGTGCCCTCCTTTCGGGCCAGGAAGGCCAGGTACAGGGCGTGCCCCTCGTTGTAGCGCACGCTCTTCTGCATGGTGAGGGCGCGGGGGGCTCACCGCCGCCTCGAAGCCATCTCTCGGCCAACTCGCCCCAGGGCGCGCCCGCTCCGGTCCGGGCTGGCGAAGGGCGCCCCCTTGCCTGACGCCGAGCGCAGGGCACCCCGCCGCCCTTCGAGGCGTGGCGCCTCGCGGATCCGAGGGGCTCCCGGCTGCGGCCAGGGCACGTTCTCGACCGCGACCGCCGCCCTCCTGGCCGAGCGAAGCCCGGGGAGCCCCCGACGCCCGCGCGGAAAAATGGCCCCGAGAGGGCGCCCGGACCCGTCTCCGCTTCGCCCGAAGTTGCGGGAGCCGGAGCCCCGCGGCGGTCTGGGGCGGCGCGACGCGCGGCAGCCCGAGGAGGACTGTCCTCGGGCAACTGGCTCCGGGAAACAGAAGGTAAAACGTCACGTGGGAGATCAGCTGTAATCGGCTTGGAGACCGATTTAAAGGGCAAAGTCGGCGCGGCGGCGGTGACGGCGGCGCAGCCCGCTCGCCCCGGCGCGCGCAGTGCCTCCCTCGCCGGGCTGGCCGGCTGCTGCCTCTGTTTCCGCGCCGCGATGGGGCGGAAAGCCGGGAGGTGCAGGCGCGCGGCGGCAGCACTCACCCGCTCACACGCGCGCCCGCACGCCCAGACGAATATATACACTCACATGCACACAACACACTGACACAACGTGCAGGGCGAAACACCACGCTCGCATTTTCACAATTACACCCTCACACGACGTTCACAGTCATACAAACAAGAATACACATACACACAAATACACAGTCGTAAACTCAGTCACACTCCTACACACACAATGCTTCCACAGAAAATTATGCAATCATATAAAAACAAATACAACCACAATGAGCACTTCACACAAAAATACAAACTTGCTTGTATGCAATTACACACTTACCCGGGCAACTACATACGTGCACACACTTATACACTCACCCAAACACGCATTTACCACACAAACCAACCATATACTTATATACACACTCGCCCAAACTCACACACAAAATGGACATATACACATATATACACTCAACATACACACACACTCATAGCATTACACATAAATACACATGTGCAACTTATTTATACTCATACATTCACAGTAATACACAGATCATCATACACAAATACAGGGAGCAGACAAACTCAAACACATTCACTCAAAAAAACATACTCAAACATACTCATACACAAACACTCAGAAGCATACAAATATACATTCGTGCAAATTCACACTTTCACAAACCCATTCACTCAAACTCGCAACTCACCTGCACATCCATACACTCACACTCAGCCATCCATGCATTTCCATAGCCGTAGGTGGAGTCACAGGGTGGCTTTACATAACGGACAACCTTGACGTTTCCTGTTGTACTTGCATTGTTGTATTTAAAACTGGAGGAGAAGGTTAATGAGGGCAACCCCCTGTTCCTAGATGCTGTTGGTCCCTTCTCAATGCATGTGGTTTCTTAGGATTAAGATGAAAGAAACTAAATTTTAAGCAGAGTTTTCAACCAGAAAAAAATACCCAAACAAGGGAGACTTGCTGAGCCCTGCCAGAATGTCTCCAGAAGTCATGCTGTCTTAGATTCACTAGATACCCTAGCTAGGACTGGAATGCATTTGATTAACAAATCTCACAAGTACGACCAGACAACCGAGACCCCTATTATAAAATGTAAGTGGAAAAGAAATAACGTGCCCAGCAGCTGCAGAAGAAAGCTAGTGAAAGCCCCAGGGAGTGCCAGTATTTGATTCTACTATATATACTTTTTATTCCCATTAGTCACTTATCATAAAAATAGTTTGCCATGAAGTGTTTATTGTTAAAAAATTTTTTTAATAAAATAAAATCCTTTTCCGGACCATGAATCTGCAACAATACACCTGTCTTGTGCCACAAGTTGTGTGTTCATAAATTGATGGCCCAGGGGTTCTGCCTGTTCCATAAGTGCTGTTTTTGCAGAATATTTTAACTCTGCCTCACTGAGCAGCTGAGTGTTTTTTCCATTTTCCCTAAAAACAAAAACAAAACACTTTCACTATTAAAAATTATACAATAGAGAAATTGCCATTTGAATTTACAGTGTGAGAGCAGTGGTCAATTTCTCTTTGCACATTTTTAAATGTCTTAGGGACAGTGCTGTGCTAATTTGGGTTTCACCCAGCTGGGAGCTTGCATTGTTCTTTAGAGCAGATATAGTACAGAAACAATAAATAAACGTGGACATTTATTCTAGATGAGGAGGAGATGGCAATTGCCTCAGGAGGCCTTTTATTTCCTTCTCTGTGGTCCAGTCCCAGGTCTGAGAATCATGAATTGATACCTGTGTAGCTGATGGGCTCCATTGTTGAGTGGAAACCATTAGTGTGTGAACTCAGTACAAAAACAATTTTGCAATGAGTATTCAAACCTTCTAGCCACTTGTGGTTTTTCTCCAGATGTGAAACACTCTTTCCCTAATAAACAATGTCTCTGGTGTGGAGGCTAATTTCAGTACTAACTGATCTTTTCTTTCTACTCAAATGTCCTTTGGATTTGAACCACACGAAGTATTCACCTCAGCCTCTTGTCCATCATCACTTCCTACCCTGTAAGATGTTGTAGCTGTCATGGCCCCCCTGACAGTGACAGAAGGGAGCTCTGGCTTCCTCTGAAATTTGGCTCCGTGATCTTTGTTGCTTTTACTTATGGAAATTCACTGTGAGAAAGATTGATTGATTGATCACCTGTTTATGTCCTCAAACTTAGGTGATGTAGAAGATACAGAGAAAAGACAGTGCTCTAGTCCTGGTGTGCTCAGTCTATTAGGAATAGGAATTAATGTTTAGATGTTTCTCACTTGCCTATCTGCTTCTTCAAGACAGGGCTATAATCCCAGAAGCACCCAGTAGGAGAGCTTATATGCACCTGGCACACAAGTCATTATTACAAAAAGTTATTACAGTAACTATTTCCTAAATTAATATACTATTTGGTCACTGAATTGTTAGAGGGCACACACATTTGCAAATATTAGATCATTTTGCAAGACTGAATGGAAACAACCAGAAATCCCAGGACAATCTAGAGAAGAAGTATCCTATGGGGTCTGATGGGCATTGGTGGGCCTTTAGCCTCCTTCATTCATAAGGAAACTGCTTCCCTGGAATGGTGCCATCTTGAAACACAAAGGGTCAGGAGGTTATGTAAATGAGGATGCTTTTTCCCCAGCTGATCAAACAGGTTGGCTAAAGGGACTATGTTCCAAGTGGGTGGGAGCAAAGCTCTTCTGTGAATTCATTGTTTTTCCCTCTTGCATTTTATGGACTCTTTCCCCGAAAAGGTCAGTTTAAGTTGATTTTCGAGGGCAATAAAGCATTTCTCACTGATAACAGTGAAAGGGTCTTTTTTTTTTTTGCCTTTTCTAGGCAAGGTATAAGAAAAAAATTAGCAATTAACTGACATATCTGGAATAAGTTCCCTTCCTCTATTATTTGTAGAGGGAGAAGTTATCCAGATAATTTGACCAAAAAAAGGGAAAGAGGGAGGACAATTTTTATCTGATGTCCAAAAACTATTCAGTTTGGGAGGCAGGGAGCTGACTTCCACAAATGTAGAATGTATTCTATAGCTTTTCAAAATCCCTAAATCATACATGTGATGACACTCCAGGAGAGGGCCCTGGGAGCAAACTACCATTCAGAGATTAGGAAGAGGAGGAGGACAGCAGGAAAAAAAAAAAGTGAACAAACAGCAGGCAGGCAGGGAGGGCCTGGAGAGTGTGGTGTCCCAGAAGCCAGGTGAAGAAAGTATTTGAGGAAAGAGCGAGTGAGCTTGTCAAGTTCCCACAACTGGTGGTATAAGCCCTTGAGTCCACATCTTGTCATTGTTACTGCCTGTTCAAATGGTCACACAATGAAGCTAAAGGACTGTTTAGGCAAGGAATCCCTTTATCCTGCTGAACTGCACAAAAGCCCCTGAGCAAATTTCTTGGTGGCTCTGTAACATCATTCTAGACGTGCTATAGTTGCAGATGGTGTAGGCGCAAGCTGTATACCTTGGGGGCAGAAGTAGAAAAGGAGTAGGGGAGGCTGTGGGAGTGATGTGAAGACCATACCAATTTTCTGCCTCCTAGGAGTTAGAGACTTGGATTCTCTTTAGGCACAGAAACTGTTCCTTCAAGATAACTCCTGGAATAGGTGCCCTTAGTTCAGAAATATAAAGCAAATACCTTTTCACTCTGGGAGAAAACTGAAAGGATCTGAATGCAAGTATTTTGGCTCAGAAGCTCAGTATTTTTTCGTAATACACATTATTGTGTGCTTAACTATTCTGACATCTCTTTTTCTTCTGGCAGAAACTGGCTAGATGTATAGATGAAAGCACTAGTCCTTCTTCCTAGCATGGAGAAGACTTCCTAACGTGGAGAAGACTTCCTAGCATGGAAAAGACCCTTAGGTTTTGGCCTAAGGGATGATGAGCAAGGAGCTGAAGGGCACCTCCTTGTAGGTCTGGTCATGATCATCTCTGCTCTTTCTCCTTATACTTGGTAAGAGTAAAGACCACATGTTGAAGTCAGCAGAGCTACAAGACAGAAGGAGCCAAGGTCCTGGAGTCATTGGCTGGCTCAGTGCCAGGGGGAGTATAACCCAAGTGATGATATAACATAAGCAAAACATAAACTTTTGTGGTGTTAAATCCCTGAGATACTGGGTTTCTTATTACATTTCCTAGTGTTAATTTCCTGACTGTTACACTTCTCCATGGATTTAAACTGCACACTATACTACAAACTGTTCTTTGTACTTTTTAAAACCAGGCTTATTGTGATTATGATTGACTTACAATTAACTGCACAGATTTAAAGAATACTATTTGATAAGTTTTGACATATTTGTATACCCATGAACTATGGCCACAGTCAATATAGCAAACATTTCTATCTCTCTTTGGAGTCTCCTCATTCCTCTTTGAAATCCCTCCCGTCCTATTTCTCCTTGCCCTCCTACCCCCATACAACCACTCGTCCATTTGGTCACTGTGAGTCAGTTTGCTTTTCCTAGAAGCCTATATAAATGTACTGATGTACTCTTTTTATCTAGCATCTTTCACTTCGCATAATGATTTTGGATTCATCTATTTTGATGAGTGTTATCAATAGCTTGTTCCTTTTCATTGCTGAATAGTATTTTAATCATAGCACTGTCTGAGTGGATAAACAGTGGGTAAACACATTTGTTTATCCATTTTTCTGTAGATGAACATCTGGGTTGTCTTTTGGATTAATCCAAGGACATTAAGATTTTCTCTTGTGTTTTCTTTTAGAATTTTTCTGGTGTTAGCTCTTACATTTAGCCCTATCCGTTTACACTATCCTATTCCAATGATATAGGGTATGAGTTGTGGTTCATATTTTTGCATATGGCTATCCAACTGTTCTAGCACCATTTCTTAAAAAAATTATTCTTTCCCTATGGAATTGCCTTGGCATCCTTGTTAAAAATCAATTGGCTATACATATGTGAGTCTATTTCTGGACTCTATCCTGTTGCATTGATGTATAGCTTTATATATATATACAAATCTACATTGATGTATATCTTTACACCAATCTCACACTGTTTAGATTATTTTAACTTTCTAAAAACTTAAAATCAAGTCATTTAGGATTTTCACCTTGTTTCTTACTTTTCAAAATTGTTTTGATTATTCTAAATATTTTGTAATTCTTTGTAAATTTTAGATTCAGCTTATACATTTCTACAAAAAAAAAGTCTTGCTGGAATTACATGGGAATTGGGTTGAATCTGTAGGCCATGTTGGGATGAACTGTTATCTTAACAATGTTGAGCCCTCCAATCCATGAACTTGGTATATATCTCCTTTTGTTTAGGTCTTCTTTAATTTCTCTCAGCAGTGTTTTGTTAGTTTTCAGCGCATGGGCCTTGCACAACTTGTATAATTTATCTCTAAGTATTTCATACTATTTGATGCAATGGTGTCTTATCTCAGGCTGCTCTAACAAAATACCATAAACTGAGTGGTTTATCAACAAACAAAAAAGTTTATTTCTCACAGTTGTGGAAGCTAAAAGTCCAATGGCATGGTGTCAGCATGGTTGGGTGAAAGCCCTCTCCCCAATTCCAGTTGACTGACTTCTTGTATCCTCACATTGCACAGAGAGAGAGCACTCCAGCTCTGGTCCCTTTATCACCTTATTAGTACACAAATCTCATTCATGAGAGTTCTACCTCCACAACCTTATAACCTCCCAAAGGCCCCACCTCCAAATACCATCCCATTGGAGGTTAAATTTCAACACATGAATTCTGGGGAGACACAAGCATTCAGTGCACAACAAATAATAAATCACATTCTAATTTATTTTCTGGTTGTTCAATGATAGTTATATAGAAATAAAATTGATTTTCATATACTGGTTTTTTTTTTTAGTAATCTCTGCATCCAATGTGGGGCTCAAACTCATGACCCTGAGATCAAGAGTCACATGTCTTCTGACTGAGCCAGCCAGGAGGCCCGATATACTGATCTTATATCCTACAACCTTGCTATATTCACTTACAAGGTTTTGTAACCTTTTCACAGTTTAGGATTTTCTACAGAGACAATGCTATCTGTTAATAAACATAGTTTGATTTTTTCCCTTTTATATCAGTATGTCTTTAATTTCCATTTCTTGTCTTTTGCCCTGGCTAGGGCCTCTAAAAGAAAATGTTAAATAGATGTGATGAAAGTGCACATCCTTGATGGTTCCTGATCTTAGAAGAAAATAATTCAGTCTTTTCACCATTAAGTATGATTTTAGCTGTAGATTTTTAATAGATGCCCTTAATCAGGCTGAAGAAGTTTCCGGTGATTCCTGGTTTGCTGCGAGTTTGGTTTTTTTTTTTTTAGAAAACCATGTTCGAATGCAGAATTTTGACAGATGCTTTTTCTGATATTCATAGGGTTTTTCTTTTTTAGTTGTTCAATTTGGTGAAGAAATAGTTGATTTTTAAATTTTTAAATAAACATTAAAACATCTCCTTGCATTCCTGGCATAAACTCTACTTCATCATGATGTATTATCTGCTATTTATCCCATTCAGTGTATTTTTTAAATCTCAAACACTGTATATTTCATCTCTAAAGTTTGATTTGGGTCTTTTTGTCTTCCATTTTCCTCTTCATCATTCTCATGCTTTCTTCTACCTCTTGAGCATATGGGGTATGTTTATAATAGCTGTTTTAATGTCCTGCTCTACTAATTTTGTCATTTATGTCATTTCTGGCTCTGCTCTTACTGCTTGCATATTCTCCTTCCTATGAGCCACTTTTGCCTGCTACTCTGCCATTTTTGGTTAGATGCCAGATATTGTGAATTTTACCTTTTGAGTTCTATTGGTCTTGTTTGTTTGTGTATTATAATATATCCCTTTAAGTATTTTTTACTTTGTTCTGGAACCCAGTTAAGTAAATTGAAAATGTTTGATCCATGTGAGACTTGCTTTTAAGCTTTTTTAGGTAGGCCCAGAACAGCTTTTAATGTAGGTTAATATGGCCTACCCATCTGAGCACTCTACTTCATACCCCATGAGTTAGGAGACCTTTCCATTCTGACTTCTAAGAAGTGGTGTAAGCTCTGGAGATTTTTCCTCCTGCTTCTTTCTGGAGGTTCTTTTTCTGACCTTAGTCATATTCTCTCATGTATGAACTAGTCAGGACACAGCTGAATACTGGAGAGGAACCTTCTGCAGATTCAGAGCTCTCTCTTTAAGCAACTGTCTCCCGCCTAGCAGTCTGTCCAGTGTATTCTAGCTGCTGCTTTTCTAAACTCTAAATCTTGTCTCTTCAAGTCATTGAGACCAGCAGGCTTCCTCTGGGTTCTCACTCGCAGTGCTGTAGCCTGGCTACTCTCTAGGCTGCAAGGTGAGGCACTTGTAGGGCTCATCTCGTTTGCTTCCTTCACTTAAGAATCACAGTCCTTTACTGTCAATTGTCCCATGTCTGCAAACCACTGTTTTGTATATTTTGTCCTACGTTTTAGTTGTTTAAGGTAAGAAGTTGAAGTTCTGTCTTTGCTCTTGAGAAGTTAATTGACAGTTGCTCAGAGATGAGGAAGAGTTCATGTTACTGGGATTTCTACAAAGGAAACTTTTTTTTTTTTTTGTAGGAACTTTAGCCCTCATGTAGAAGTGACTGAAAAGGAGCTGTACCAAGCTCAGCCGGCACTCACCGTGGCTTGGAGTATTGATGTCCTACCTACCCGAGGTGTGCTATTTTACACTGAAGACCACAGATAGCTCATGTTGACTTTAAGTCCCAGTAGAGTCTTAAAGCAAGCCCTTGGGGCAGGACATGGTTTTTTCCACAAATAAGAGCAAATCTACCTTCCACAGAATCATCCTGAGAGGAGGTTGATGTCATAAGAAATGACAGCCAGAGAGGGAAAACTTGGATTGAAAGGAAAGAGAAACTCCTTCTGTACCAGGGAACTCCTGAGTTAGTCTCCAGGTTAACATCTGCATTCTCTGTCTTCTGCTCCCTCTCCCCCGCCCCCCTCCAGTTCTCTGTTGTTCTGAGGAAAGCTACAGAAAGATCTATTCCATGCTTGTAATCGACTGGCGAAGGCGAGCTTGCCCCTGCCAACCTCCATTCCCACTGGCCAGAATTGCAAGAAGGTGGTTTCAGCTTCATGGGGATAACAGACCAAAGGCCTGGGCTGGTAACCCAATGAGGAGGCTGGAGGAAGACACCATGTGCAGACCTCTGTGTGAAGTCTCAGAGTGGCCTCCTAGCAATAATAAGGAAACATTTTAAGGAGGGGAAGTTTCTACAGTAAACCAGATGGGAGCAGGGAAGAATGATAGGTAGTCTAAATATTAATGGATATGTTCCTTACTTACCATCTCTGACTGTTGGTGCCTAGATATACTCACACGCACACACACACACACACACACACACACAGCTAGGTAAACTGGCCCAGGTATCATTGGGAGTGCACAGGGATATCCTTTGGGTTGACTGAAATCAAAATGCCTTCTCCAATGCCAGAACACACACACAGGGACACTCAGGTATGCAAGATCAAAGGTTTTCAATCTTATCTGCATATTGGGATCATGTAGGAGTTTTTTAAAAAGACCAGAGATAGTGCCCACCCCCAGAAATTCTAATTCAAATTAGCCTGGGGTATAGCCCAGATATCTGCATTTTCAAAAGTGCCCAAGTAGTTCTAATGGCTGGCTAGGGCTAAGAAGTCCTGGTCTGTGCCTTTGAAGCACATCTCCCTGAGCTGCACAAAACCATTCATCTCATCTGGGCCCCACATATTAGAACAGCTTGCCGTGTTCCTCTTCATTTTCTCTCCTCTCTGGCCAGGGTCCACTGCAGGTTGCCTATAACCACTGCTGTGCTCACACTCCTCACCCTCTCTTTTCCTATTCGTCTTCTCTACCCCTTCTATTGGGTTATTTCGCCCATACCCACAGCTCTGTGGGCCAAAAAGCTAACCTCACACAGCCATGGACAGCCCATCAGAGAGGAACTTTCCTTCTGGGCATCGACCTCCACATGCAGAGAGCTGCTCTCCATGTGGCTGGCAGCCTGGCCCACCACAGCACACCGCCTGTGAGACTCAGAGCCTCACCTCTGCCCTGCGACTTGTCTTCATAGGGTGACCACCTTGTCCCAGTTTGCCCAGGACTCTCCTGGGTTTAGCATTGGAAATCCTCCATCCTGGGAAACCCCAAAGTGCCCAAGAAATGGGTTGCTTGATATCCCTAACCCTGGTGTCTGTGCCTGACTTCTTTGTTCCCAAGGCTATTTTCAAGCCCATTTAAAGTTCAAGTCCATCTGAATACATGAGGGTAGAAGTGACAATTACCGGATGACCTAAGGCTTACCATGCTGGAGGTTATCATCAAATCCTTATGCAGTTAAATTTCCATAGTTTATTTTAAATGGCAAAATTGTCATAGTCTGAAGCAGTAAATGTGTCAGTCAAAAACACATATAGAGGAGCATATGCTTGCCTGAGGCAAATAAAATGAGATTCTGGAACTGCTACTCAGCTCTCAAGTAGTATGAGAAGATCATTTTAAAATGTGGATTATTATTTTTTGCTCAGGATTTGGTAAAAGTTTTGAAAAAATATACAAAGAATAACAATGTGTGTGTACTTTATATTTGAAAAAGACATCAGTCACCACCACTAGCAAAACACGCGCTCTGGCTTGATCCACCAGAGATGGACTTTGGTGCTCCAGCCCTGGCAGGGGCTAAGAAAAAACATCTGAACCAGAAAATGCTGTGAGGGACAGAGTGACGCTCACCGGTTCAACACGAAATCCAGAAGTGGCAGTGCACACGGGCAGGGTAGGCCTCTGAGGGACACTGAGCAAGAGAAATTCCACCATCAGTGAGTGAGTCATCACTTTATCATTACTGTGCCCCTGTGTACTTTGTAAAAATGCAAATACTCCTACTAAGGGTACACATCTTTCTATGAATGGATTTATTAGCTCGTATTCCTTTTTTTTAATGTTTCTTTTTGAGAGAGAGAGAGAATGCACATGAGCAGGGGAGGGGCAGAGAGAGAGGGAGACAGGATCCAAATTGGGCTCTGTGCTGACAGTAAAGAGCCTGATGGGGGGCTTGAACTCAAGAATCTTGAGATCATGACCTGAGCCTAAGTCAGATGCCTAACTGAATGAGCCATGCCATGCAGATGCCCCTTGTATTCCTTTTTTTTTTTTTTTTTTTTTTTTTTAAGCATGGAGCCCAATGCTGGGCTTGAACTCATGACCCTGAGATCAAGACCTGAGCTGAAATCAAGAGTGAGCCACCCAGGTGCCCCTAAGCTTATATTCCTTCTTAATAAGAGAAACTGCAGCATGAAAGCCCTGGATCAAAAGGAGTAACAACTGGAGAGGGGGAGGGGAAAAAGAGGTGGAGTGCAGTATTAAATTCTAGTACTCACCTACCCTACCCCTGGGTCTGGTCCCTGCTCTCACCTAGAAAGCCCCACCATCTGACAACTCTGGGAAATCCAATCTTTTCTGCAGAGGTGACTACACCCCACCTGTACCCTGAGCCTGGGACCCTTCAACCTCCTCTGAAGTCCTAGTGGCAATTACAATTAGTAAGACATATTTGACAACCAATTTTGTATTCCAAGAAACCCCTCTTGAAATAGGACTTAACTTTTTTGTGGTCAATAAACTTTCATATACTTATATTTTATCTTACTAGTCAGATTGCGACCTTTTTTTTTTTTTTACATTTATTATTTTTGAGAGATAGAGAGGGACAGAGCACTAGTTGGGGAGGGGTAGAGAGAGAGGGAGACACAGAATCCGAAGCAGGCTCCAGCCTCTGAGCCATCAGCACAGAGCCTGACGCAGGGCTCGAACTCACAAACCGTGAGATCATGACCTGAGCCGAAGTCAGCCGCTTAGCTGACTCAGCCACCCAGGTGCGCCTACGATTGCGACCTTTCTGAAGAGCGATCCTAACTGACTGATCCATTTTCCCTGTAAGGTGTTGCAAAGGGCCTGGCCCAGGCAGACAGTGTTTGATAACTTTTAGACACATGGATTCTGGCAAAAAAGAAATAAACACAAACCCAAACAAACCCAACTTGTATTCAGGTTCAAAATTTAAATCCCACAACTCTGTCACTTGCTGCCTGTGACCCAAAGGAATTACTCAACTGCTCAGAATCATAGGACTTTCTTGAAAGGGTAAAGATAACTTACACTTACATTGGCACACTAAGCGCACTAGGCATGTTGGCCATAATTAATGATATCTTTTCATTCTTGTTTTTTTTTTAAGTTTATTTATTTTTGAGAGGAAGACAGAGCGTGCACAGAGGAGGGGCAGAGAGAAAGGGAGACACAGAATCCCAAGCAGACTCCAGGCCATAAGCTATCCGCACAGAGCCCGACGAGAGGCTCGAACCCACAAACTGTGAGATCATGACCTGAGCCGAAGTCGGACGCTTAACTGACTGAGCCACCAGAGGCCCCCTCATCCTTGTATTTAACTCTAGAGCACTGTGGACATTGCAGGGGAGGAGACTTGCTAGGGAAAGTTTCAAGGGAAAGCAGAGGTGGCTGGAATGAATCCATGTTCACACCTCTACTGCAGATTCCAGGCCCTATATTGAGCAATATTATAAGTCTGACCCCACCTATCATCTCTCAGAATTTATATAGGAATTCAATTGTCCAAATAATATTAGAAGCTGTAGAGTTTGGCTTACTTTAGGTTTTTGGTTTTTTGTTTTTTGTTTTGTTTTTTGTTTTTTCCCCTAAGCTTAGGTGTGGCTCACCTGTAGCAGCATGAAAATTAAAAGGCCCTTTCAGCAGAGGAGAAAGGTCACCACTGAAGCCATTTTTAAAAACGATCGATAAACATAATCCTGTTGTTAGCAGAGACCAAAACATATATAATTTGAACTGAAGAAGACAAGACTGGATGAAACACCTCAGTAAAGCTTTGGGGAGCAAAGAGCAAGGTAGAAAAGCTCCCCAACAAATGTTATCGGAGCGAGGGAAAGCATAATGGAGCCTCCTAACACTCAAAAGAATAGCATGTCTGAAGCAGTATTATTTTATATAAATGCTGGACCTGGTCATGACACTGTTAAACATAATATCAGTCTCAGACTCTAAAGTCAAATTGATCAGGGTTCAAACTGTGGTCCTGCCATTTATCAAAAGTAAGAATTTAGGCGACTCTATGAGCTGGCATCCCAGAATCCAGTGGAAATGTGTTCATTGATCTCCACAACTAAAAACGGGGATGCTAGATGATCATAATAATAATGACACTGATTTCAGGGAATTGTTGTAAAGAGTAATATTTGTGCACTTTTAGCACAGTGTTAGATACATAGTATATATTCATTTTTTAGCTATTATTGCTCTGTCTACCCCCATAATAATTCTACCGCATTATTTTAAGGCCACAATCCCCTGGTCCTGCCAAAATGCCAAGAAATCAGAAGTCTCAATTATTTAACAGCCTCTTTTTCTTTGATCAATCTTCAGCTATTGCTGCCCTCGTTTTTTGTTGTTTTTTTTTAATTTCTCACAATGTTCATGGTAATGGATAATAAAGCATTTCCTGTGGGATAGAGTCATTCAGATTTCCTATGTGGAAGACAAGCTCAATTTCCTGGGAAGGACCATCTGGCATTGCCCCAGGCTGTACTTTGGAGGCAGGAACATTGCCTGGCAGTTGGTATAGGAGTATGTTTCATTTTCTCTTGTAGCATTCAATAGTTGTATTTTGTTCAAATTACAGTTCTGCTCTCCTTTTCTGGAGTCAAGTGTGAAATTAGCCCTGAAATGCACATTCTTTTTATAAAACTGGTCTCTGTGTAGCAGCAATCTCTAGGTGTAGACCCATTTGAAAAATTCTGTGATACTTCTATTAAGATGGCAATGGGTTGGCGCACCTGGGTAGCCCAGTTGGTTGAGCATCTGATTCTTGATTTTGGCTCAGATCATGATCGCAGGGTCATGGGATTGAGTCCCGCAACGGGCTCCACACTTTGAAGATTCTCTCTCTCTCTCTCTGCCCCTTTCCCCAACTCGTGCTTTCTCTCTCTAAAATAAAAGAAAAAAAAAATGTTTCTGAAAAGAAGGTGGTGTGTTTCGCCTAAAATAAATAAGTAATGGGATGCAAAGTACAGCATAGGGAATATAGTCAATAACATTATAATAACTTTGGTGACAGATGGTAACTATATTTATCACGGTGAGCATTTCATAATGTATACAATTGTTGAATCACTATGTTATACACCTGGAACTAATAGAATATTGTATATCAACTGTACTACATTAAAAGAAAAATACCTCCATGGAAGGCAAGAGAGTGGCAGGTGAACCCAAAATGTTGAATCTGGGTGACGGGGGCATGAAGGTTGATGATGGTATTGTGTTTCTTGTTATACAGGCTTGAAATTTTCCAAGCTCCAGAGTTTTTTTGTTGTTTTTTTTTTTTTTACAGTTTGAAAATAATAATTAAGAATGTCAACACGTGTCCTTAATGTATTCATTTTCAGAGAAAGGATGCTACGAAATTGCATGTACGGTAGGATACCACTTTCGTATATAAATAGAGTTGTATTTGTAACACACACACACAAAAACTGCTTTCAGCAGCATTATGTAGTTTCCAACGTACAATTATGTCACATTTCTTTCTTAAATTTATTCATACCTATTGTATGGATTTTTAAAAAGCTCAAATATGTTTTCCTTAAATTACATGTTGTTTTTTCTGCTGTGTATAGAAATTAAAGTGAATTATGTGTGTGAAAACTGTATCTTGAAAAATTCCTAAGTCCACTTCTAGTTTTCACAGTTGCACTACAGATTCCATAGGATTTCTATGAAGATAGTCTTGTTCCCTGCAAACAGAGACATTTTTTTCTTTCTGTCCAAACTTCATGGTTCATACCAGCTAAAACTTCAGTAAAATATTGAATAGAAGATGGAGAGTGGTTATCTTTGCCTTGTTCCTGATCTTAGGGGACATGTTTTGAATATTTCACTAATGACCTGTGCCACTATATAAAGTAGCATGGAAGTCCCTCAAAAAAATTAAAAACAGAACTGCCACATGATCCAGCAGTCACACGTCAGAGTATATATTGAAAGGAAATCAGGATCTTGAAGAAATATCTGCATTCCCACGTTCACTGCAGCATTATTCACAACAGCTAAACAACCTAATTGCCCATCCACAGATGAATGGATAAAGAAAATGTTGGACATGCCCACAACAGAATATTATTCAGCTTTAAAAAAAAAAAAAAGAAAGAAAAAAGAAAAGAAAATCTTGCCATTTGGAACAACATGGATGAATCTGGAGGACATTATGCTAAGTGAAATAAGCTAGACACAGATGAACAAATGCCAGATGATGCCATTTATATGAGGAAACTAAAACAAACTCACAGAAGCAGAGAGTAGAATAGTGGTTTCCAGGGATAGAGGGGGCAGGAGAAATAGGTAAATAGTGGTCAAAAGGCACAAGTTTCAGTTATACAAAGTGAATAAGTTCTAGAGATCTGCTGGACATCACATTGTTGTCTATGATGTCTTAATAATACCATATTGCATACTTAACATTTTGGTAAAAGGGAAGATCTTATGTTGCATTCTTATCACTAAATAATAATGATAATAATAATAACTAACTAATAAAGAGAGTGAGAGAAAACTTTTGGAGGTGATGGAAATGTTCATGGCATAAATTGTGGTGATGGTTCTGTGGATGTATACTTATCTCAAAACTCATCAAGTTACATTAATTATGTACAGCCTTTGGTGTGTCACATATACCTCAAAAGGTGCTTTTAGGGGCGCCTGGGTGGCGCAGTCGGTTAAGCGTCCGACTTCAGCCAGGTCACGATCTCGCGGTCCGGGAGTTCGAGCCCCGCGTCAGGCTCTGGGCTGATGGCTCGGAGTCTGGAGCCTGCTTCCGATTCTGTGTCTCCCTCTCTCTCTGCCCCTCCCCCGTTCATGCTCTGTCTCTCTCTGTCCCAAAAATAAATAAAAAACGTTGAAAAAAAAAATTAAAAAAAAAAAAAAAAGGTGCTTTTAAAAAATCAAAAACAGGGGCGCCTGGGTGGCTCAGTTGGCTGGGCGTCCGACTTCGGCTCAGGTCATGATCTCACGGTTCGTGGGTTCGAGCCCCACATCCGGCTCTGTGCAGACACGCTCCGTGTCTGGAGCCTGCTTCTGATTCTGTGTCTTCCTCTCTCTCTGCCCTCCCCTGCTCACGCTCTCTCTTGAAAATAAAATAAAACATTAAAAAAAATGTGTTTAAAAAAATCAAAAACAAATCAATTTAAAAAGAAGGCAATGTGACCCAGAAACATTAGAAAGAAAACTTCAAAAATCCATATACTCTGAGCTAGTAAGAGAAATAACTTCAGAAGTCAAGCCTGAGATCTTTTACACTGTGTTACATACGCATTTTGATTACTTTTATTTGCCTTTGTTTCCTTGAGTGTGTGAAGTTAACTGTCAATGAGATTATTTTTATGACTTGTATGGTGGCGTAGTTGCTGATATCTACCGCTGTGATCATTATTTGTGACAAAATTAGCTCCTGTTGGTATGCATACCAGGCTTCCACTCCTAGAGTACATCTATGTTGTGTTATTTTCAGCTCAAATACAAACGGCAAGCACTGTAATCACGAAAGAGACCAAGGAAAGTGGATTATAGATCGCCTTAATGGAAGACAAAGTATCCTGGGGATACTTTAAACTTCATTTTTAAGTGGCATCTGAGGAAAACTAAGAAATGGCCCCAAATCTGATGATAACCCCCACCCTTACTTTGGTAATAACCTTTTTTAAATTAAAGAGCTGAATTCAGCTTATGATCTTTTGGTTTAATTTCCCGTATTGTTACTATAGCTTCTCAGATTACTGCAGGAATAAACTTGAAAGATCACAGGAACTTTAACAGTATATTCAATTGTCTTTGTTTTTAATTTTTTTTTAATGTTTATTTTTGAGAGAGAGACGGAGAAAGAGAAAGAGAGTGGGTGGGGGAGGGGCAGAGAGAGAGGGAGACACAGAATCCGAAGCAGGCTCCAGGCTCTGAGCTGTCAGCACAGAGCCTGACTTGGGGCTCGAACGCACGAACCACGAGATCATGACCTGAACCAAAGTAGGACGCTTAACTGACTGAGCCACCCAGGCACCCTTATTCAATTGTCTTAATGGCAAAGAATATGCTTTTTTTTTTAATAATAAAAAAGTAATATTGAAATTGCCTTGAAATCAAGATGTGGAAAAAACTACTTATACAGGGACACACAGGGCAGACTTCAGTGTATTTGGAAAGAGAGTTTTGCTGATTCGGATCGGTAGAGTTGAACATAGATGTTGAGCCACTGGGAATTTTGGATTTCCATTTATACCCCCTTGGAACTTTATTAGTAACTTATCTACATGACATAGTAACATTATCCCTTGAGCGTTTTCCATTCTAAACTGTCACAACAGTCAAGAAAAAGAAAAAATATTATTTTTCAATGTCCTTTATCAAAGGCACTTCCTCTGGTTAACTGGTCTGACCCACCAGGAAGCAGCTAAACCTCTCCATACAACATATCGAGTTCTCCCAGTGGCACCATACCAAGCTCATCCAAAGAGCCATTGCCCACTGAAGCCTGGACCCCTGGAATAGTGTCATTAGAACAACTGCCAGGGCCCCACTTGGGCAATGAAATAAAACAATAGCACTTCCTCATATTCTAGCAGGCTTTTATTTCAAAAATACCAAAATGTGCCCATATGTCATCTGGCACCAGTGACATTTAGGAATTCATTTAGACCATGATTCTCAAAACATTGGTTTATAAAAACTTCCACTGATCCTCTGTGGAATGAGAAAAATAAGAAGAATGTAGTAAGTTTGTCATACAATTGTATTTATTAAAATTTAATTCTGAAAATTTTGCCCTTCATTTTTTAGGAATTTACGCATCCGTTTTATATAAAATGATAGTGGCTGTTGACAGCAGGTTTAAAAAACATATATATCCTTAGCAAAATAAAGAACTGACCACCAAACTGTCCTCAATTTTCCAACTTCCATTAAAAAAAAAAATCTTTGGATCCACTGATCTGTTCTTTTTACAAGCTACCCTGTAGGCAAGCACATTTGGGTGTGCTGTCTTCTACACTGTATTTAGGAACGTTGCATGTGTAACAGCCATGCCTCACTCATCTTCCTGCTTCGATTTCTCTGCCAGTGCTTGGCACTCTGTATGCAGTAGGTGCTCAGTAAATACTTGTGTTGAAGCTGAAGCAACCTCCATTCTTATTGAAAATAAGGCCATAGGAAAGGCAGAGGAAATAGAAGGCAGCCTTTATTTTACGGTAACAAAGTATTTTGAGATTTGCTTATGTGGAGCTACAGGCCTGGGTGGATTCCTGGCTCTGTCACTTTCCTATGAACCTCGTAAGTTTTTCGTACCGTGGTTCCTTCACCCCCAAATGTAGATTATGTGCTTTGCTTCTCCATGCACTTGATTGTGAGATCAGATGTGCGTGTAGTGAACTACTCTTTGTCTACCTAACACTCTATTTTGACCCACCACAGGCTCCTTCCTCTCTGGGTCCCCTCATGATTCCAGGGCAGCCAATCCTAGCGTCCTCACCTCCTAGCTGTAAGACTGGGTCACAAAGATGGGGTGTGGAGTCAGCAGCCACACCCTCCTCTGTAGAGCAGAAGCCTCTATGTAGTTGGAGCCAGAGGGAGTCAGCCAAGCAGAGATAAGACTAATATCTAGGATTTATTAAGCCCTTGCTCTATGCACCAGGCACTGTTCTAAGCAGTTCCACACAAGAATCCTGACAGGTGGGTGCTGCTGTTGCTGTCCTCATTTGTTGCAGAATAAAACTGAGGTGCAGCTAGTAACAGGAAGAGTTCCAAGTGAGCCCTGGCAGTGTGGGAGGAGCCCACAGTCTTGCCACTGCATCCTTTGTGTCTTTCAAGGAGGAGGGACAGGCGGGGGAGTAAGTACTGGCAAAGCCTTCCTAAATCCACACCCATCTTTCTGGTCTACATGAGCCAATAGACGCCTTTTTTGTTAAGTAGGTTGTTGCCCTCAGGTCAGTACTCAGGATCAGGATCATAAAAGGTCGGAACTATAAGGAGCACATGCTCCATCCTCTCAGGAAGATGAGGAAACTGAGGTCCCCTGACTTTTACAAACAAAGCCAAGTGCTCCTAGCATCTCTATAGCCTCCTACCACACTGATTCCTCTCACAAAGCTTCTGATATCTTTACCCAAACACTCCTTGGCACCCTTTTCTCATGCCATTGCTCTCCTCAGGTTTGGACTCTACCATCTGTCCAATTCCACCCCCTCTGGGAAGCCTTTGCCAAGCCCTCAGCCCACAGTTCTCTCTTTTTCCTCTGGATCCCCCTAGCAGTACCCACATCAATCAGCTGTATTCAGAGGCTGCCTACTGGGATCTTTAGTATTGAGACTTAACTCTGGCTTCGATTTAATTCATGTAACTGATCCTTGATATCCTCTTGACTGATTCCTTGAAGGGCAGGACATTATCTTTTTCTTTTGTAGTTCCCAAAGCAGCCAGCACCAGCACCTTACATAAAATAGATGTTTGTGGGTTGACCCTTTACTCTGTTGTTATTCATCACCTGTTTCCCAGCAGGTTGAAGGTCTCCTCCTTTTTCACCTTCTAGCAAAGGGGCCCAAGCACCATCACCCCTCCAGGCCTGTTATAGTTTGGGGTCTGGTAATGCTTAGACTTTTCAACCTAAGTCAGAAGTGGGAAAACGCAGGCACTGGGCAGCCCCATGACAGACAAGCTGCGATGTGGGAACTTGCAGGCTATTCTCTCTATGCAAACTGGACCAATGCACAACCTAGATATGTCACTGTAAATCATGAAAGTTACATCTTCTTTTCCTTACAATACAGTTGTCAAGAACCTCTTGAGGGAAAAAAAAAAGATGTTGTCTAGGAAACCTGAAGGTTGTGACCATTAGGAAACATTAAAAATAAGAAATAGGGGTGTCTGGATGGCTCAGTCAGTTGAGCATACAACTTTGGCTCAGGTCATGATCTCACAGTTCGTGAGTTTGAGCCCCACATTGGGCTCTGTGCTGACAGCTCAGAGCCTGGAGCCTGCTTCGGATTCTGTGTCTCCCTCTCGCTCTCTGCCTCTCCACTCACCCTCTGTCTTTCTCTCTTTCAAAAATAAATAAAAACATTAAAAAAATTTTTAAATAGGAAGAAATGGTGTCCAGAATCCAAAATGTTGGATAAAATTCTGTATCAGGCCATATAAATAAATGAACAAAACATTTGTTCTTTCCAATCAACATGAAATAGCTCCATTTTTTGAGTGTCTCCTATATGGCAGGCATCCTACTGAGTGCTATAAATCTCACAACAAAATAAGGGCTGTTCCATCTCCTGCAGTAGGAAGCTGACACACCCATAGAAGCTAACGTTAGTGGGGAGTGAGAGAGGGCATGAGGTCCTTCAGCCGGGACTCGAAACACTATTTTGTACCCATGTTTTAAAAGGCACAGCAACTAAATTATATCATCATCAGTAGTATGTGTATGTTTACTCCATTATGCCTCATATGAACTTGTCTTAACGCAAATCATAGTTAAGATTCTTCCATTGATACAGGTTCCAATTATACTAAAATGGAAACAGCTTGATTTTCCTAATTAGATATTCAGTACATTTTACCACAATAAAGAAATCAACAAAAAAGAAGACATTGGTTGTAGAAGCAAACAAAAATAGATAGTACCACAAATATAATGAACAGAATAAAAGCCACTATCTGGGAATAACTGGTTAATAACCCAGGAATAACCAGATTAATAATAAAGGATCTTGAAAAACTTTAAATTCTGCTCCACTATTACAGTTCTATAGTGTAGTCCCTCAGAAGTGTTAACTGTGAATGGCTGGCTTTTCCTTTGGCTGTTTTGTTGCTGTATTTTTACTTTATTTTCATTAGTTTTGAGAGAAAAGAAGGATTAAAGTCAAAGTATTGGCAAATTCACAAGATCCCCTGCAATCTTCAGTCTAAACTGCTTCAGTCCAAACTGACAGTTTTTCCCTTTGTACCCAGAAGACTCATTGTTAAAGAAAAATAGATCATTGTGTTGCTCAGGTACCCGAAAGGAAGGGGACACTTCAGGCAAGGAGGACAACTCTAACTGACAGCGTTAAGTGGAAAATGCTGTCCTTCTACACCCAGTGAAGTCATCCTGTTCTCCATGCAAACAAAGGTTTTATTTTTTATAGAGACAACTTACTGCTGTTGAATATTGTCTAAGAGGCCAAAAAAAAAAGTAAAGAACATGTGTTTTCTACTTCTTCTACTGGCTGATTGCACCTAAAAAAAAATTTTTTTTTAATGTTTATTTATTTTTGAGAGAGTGAGAGGCAGAGTGCAAGCAGGGGAGGGGCAGAGAGAGAGGGAGACACAGAATCAGAAATAGGCTTCAGGCTCCCAGCTGTCAGCACCAGAACCTGATGTGAGATCATGACCTGAGCTGAAGTCGGACACTCAACCGACTGAACCACCCAGGTGCCCTGATTGCACCTATATTCCAACCGACATATTCCTTATGAAAAAAGGCATATTTTCTCTCTCCTAATATACCATCCTAAGAAATTGCTACATAACATGAATCTAGAGCCTATCTTTATAATTTAACAGGATATGATCATCTAAGCATTGAACAAAAAAAGCATCAGAATTATTAAAGAAGTTGAAAGAGCCTTCAGAGTTTGAGTTATTTTGCTTGGGTTGAGAAGGCTGAGAGGTGACCAAAACTGCTTCTGAGACATAAAATGGGGGCTGTTAAAAGATAAACTGAGACATATTAAACATTTTAAGGTTTATTTGAGCAAAAGTCTATTTTAATTGGCAGTGCCACACTGGAAGTGGTTAGGAGGGCTCCACTGACAGGAGCCAAGGGAGAGACTTTTATAGGGAAGATGGGGAAGCAAAGCAAGGGAATTATGTGACGGGCTACAGCTTAAGCATTGCCTTATTTGGGAAAGACCAGTTGGCTCTTGGTGACTGCTTGTCCTGAGGTTTCAAGTTCTTAGGTTTTTGAGGCATTTATAGACTTAGGTTTTGTTTTGCATATGGAAGCTGCTAAGTATTTAGAACCACCTCATTCTAATGGCCTCCTTGTTTAATCAGTTTATCATTACTTTGAGGGGCTGTGATGAACCTCCCTTGTTTGCCAATTGCAGACCATTGCTGCATTTAAATATATCTAAACTTGAATGTGTAATCAAAAGAGGAATAACTCACTAAGCCAATAACAGATATATCAGATCCAATGGTTTCTATCAAAGTGATTCTGATTATTTTACTTTAAAGAGTGCACCGTGAGTCACCTCATTCACTCAAACTGTCAGGTGTGGTCTGAGGAGCCCACCATGAGTGATAAAGACATTGGGACACTCCCAGAGTTTAGACGTTGTCTCCCAGAAGCTAGAGACAAAGGTCGGTACAATTCTTTATTATACAAAATTATTTAAGACCCTGATAAGGGTCTAGTGTTCAGAATATATAAAAAACACTTATAACTGAACAATAAAACAACTCAATTAAAAAGCAGGCAAAGGATCTGAATCAACAGTTTTCCAAAGGAGTTACATAAATGGCCAATAAGCACATGAAAAGATACTCAGAATCTCTACCTCATGACCCGTCTTGTCCAGAATCTATACTAAAATCTCAATTCTTTTCTGATTGAGGTACAAGGATGCAAAGAAGGCATGGCCCATCTCCCAATCTCTCTGTTCTCTGTATTTTCCAAACCTCCATTGAGGAATGGAGGGGACAATGGATTGGCTCCTCATACTGTCAATAGGCCTGTGACTGTAAGATTAAGCATGTCATGACTTCTCCCATATATTCTCCATGACTGACTTCTCCTTGTTCTTCAAAATTTAAGTCGGATGCCAACTCTGCTGGATGACTTCCCAGAATGTGCCCCCTGTTCCCAAACCCAGTTTTGATTCAGGTGCATCTCTAATATGTTCCTCCTGTACTTTATGTATATCTCTGTCACAGGTGGCATTTATTAATGTAGAGTCGACAATAGAGGTGGTAATGGACACTGGAGTCAGAATGTCTAGGTTTACATTCTGGTTTTATTTCTTATAAAGAAAATTTCTTAAATTTTGTGTGTCTCAGTGTCCTCACCTAAAATAATAATAATAATAATAATAACCCCTCTCACATAAAGCTGTTGAGAGAATAAAATAATTGATCTATGGCAGTTAGTATTATATGTTTGGTGCATAGTAATTGATCAACAAATTTCAGCTATAATTATTGTTGTTGCTTAAATCTCTAGTTTATCCAGGGTGTAGGAAACTTCTTAGGGACAGAGAACTTTATCTTATTCCCTTGTCATTCTCTGGGACGAGTAAGTGTGCCAGACACACAGTAGGCACCAAACAAATATTTTTTCAGTGTTTTTGAATATAGGCAGAACAAGGTTTTTAAACAGGGGCAAAACTAAAAAAAAAACAAAAACAAAACAAAAATCACACACTTAAGTCTATCTCCGAATACCTAGGGTTCATTTTGCTTCCTTTTGGTCCATGTAGTAATCACCTTTTGGGACTATCCATGGTGCTGACCTTTGCCCAAGGTCAGCCCAATGGCTACAAGGACTTATGTAGCCAGAGCCCGCCTCAACAATTTGGGACATATCTTCTGTTAACCTAATATCTCTGCTGCACCCCTAGTCTGACTGAGCATGCTATCACCTCAATGTGCTGAAGACTAAGGCTTTTTAGTAACTCTCCCTACCTGACTTCATATATAAGGCTAGTGGACCATCTCCTAAATCCTACCTTGTTCAGCTTCCTCCTCATGACACCAACCACAAAAGCAGCTAGCATTTTTCTCTACCCTCACTCTCTTTCTTGAATTCCTTTCTTGCTTTCATTCCCCCACTACTTTGTTGCTCTTGCTTTTCTCTACCTTTACCTCCTTCCTCCAAGTATGATGAAAAATATTTTATTTGGTGTCCATTTCTTTACTGGTGACCTTTCTCCCCCAAATCTCTTTGGAATCAGTGGCGTATTTTCTCTAAATGCAGACACAGTGGGGTGCCTGGGTGGCGCAGTCGGTTAAGCATCCGACTTCAGCCAGGTCACGATCTCACGGTCTGTGAGTTCGAGCCCCGCGTCAGGCTCTGGGCTGATGGCTCAGAGCCTGGAGCCTGTTTCCGATTCTGTGTCTCCCTCTCTCTCTGCCCCTCCCCCGTTCATGCTCTGTCTCTCTCTGTCCGAAAAATAAATAAACGTTGAAAAAAAAAATTTTTTTTTTAAAAATAAAAAAAAATAAATGCAGACACAGGAAGTATGGGAGGAGAGCAAGAGGCAGGCAGGCTTTTCAGAGGTAGAGAGCTGTATGTTTGACCTCTAACAGTCACCTGTTTCAAGTTCAAATATAGGTTTTCTTTAAGACAGAGATGAGGATGAGGGTGGTTATGGAGTCTCTGTGACAAAGCTTGGATGGGGGATAAAACCTAGGTGGAGATTCCCCAAGGATGAATTCTGGTTAAATCACTGGCTCGTGTGGACCAGATTTGCTGAGAGAGACAGTTTTGTTTTTATTTTTGTTTTCCAGAGAAGCTCTGCTAGAAGGAGGGCATCCAAAGACAAAAGGGAAAGTTCTAAGGTTTTTTCCCTCATGAACCCACTTAAAAGAAATTGTGCTACATCTACATACAAATAAAAATTGGGGCGCCTGGGTGGCTCAGTCGGTTGAGCGTCCGACTTCGGCTCAGGTCATGATCTCATGGTCCGTGAGTTCGAGCCCCGCGTCAGGCTCTGTGCTGACAGCTCAGAGCCTGGAGCCTGTTTTGGATTCTGTGTCTCCCTCTTCTCTCTATCCCAACCCATTCACATTCTGTCTCTGTCTCTCTCAAAAATAAACATTAAAAAATAATAATAATAAAAAAACAAAAATCATCCCCATCTTGGGGCGCCTCGGTGGCGCAGTCGGTTAAGCGTCCGACTTCAGCCAGGTCACGATCTCGCGGTCCGGGAGTTCGAGCCCTGCGTCGGGCTCTGGGCTGATGGCTCAGAGCCTGGAGCCTGTTTCCGATTCTGTGTCTCCCTCTCTCTCTGCCCCTCCCCCGTTCATGCTCTGTCTCTCTCTGTCCCAAAAATAAATAAACGTTGAAAAAAAAAATTAAAAAAAAAATCATCCCCATCTTTGAGTAGGAAGACTGACAGCACTTACATTTGCAGCTCCTAACACAGCTGTAACAAAGAACAACCAACAAATTTGGCCTCTGCAAGGAACTGAAGTGACCCAGATTCTTCTGATCATCAGTGTTGAGGGTGCACTGAGACTAAAAAGCTGAGCCAGCTTCTAACCATTTGCATGAACACAAGCATTTACTAGAATGTTTCCAGTAAATTAATATGCAAATTAATATGCATGCACCAACATTTGCTATTGTTTTAGTTAATGTGAGTAAATGGTGTAGTTATTTTTTAGTTTTATTTGTTTTGTTTTGCTTTTTAAAACTAGCACTACTTGGAGACAGGCATTTTTCTAAGAGCTTCCCATACATTAACTCATTCAATTTCCAAAGTAAACAATGATCTATGTGCTATTATTATCCCAGTTTACATATAAAGAAGTGGGGACCAGAGAAGTTAAATAACTTGCCCAAAGTCACATAACACAGCTAGGAAATGACTGTGTCCTTGGAGTCACAATTCAAAATGAGATGTTCTGACTCCAGAGTCTATGTTCTTAACCATCGTATTCTTCTGACCCTTTTAGGAAACTATGTGGGGTGGGGTGGGGTGTAGAAACTGGGTGAATGGTGTAGGAACTGGGTGAATCTGCATTGCTTTAAATGCATTTAAAACAAATGTCAAGGACTCCTTAAAGTGAAAATGAGGAAATATCAGTAAAAATAAATGCAATTGGATGAAGCTGCAAACCAGGTGAGCAAGTTGTCACAGTTTGTGAGCTCGTTCTTACTCACAAGTAAGAGAGCCACTTTCTTATGTACTCACTGTTGTGGAGTCCTAGTTACCTAACTAGCACTCTCCACCTCTGTCCCTCCAAATATATTAGACAATTTGCAACCACAAATTACCACATTATAACAAATATAAAATAGCGTTTTATTGTGAAAAAAACTACAGTGAGATATCACCTTACACGTTAGAATGACTAAAACTTACAACTCTAGTAATAACAGGTGTTGGCAAGGATGTGGAGAAACAGGAAGCTAGTGCACTGTTGGTAGGAATGCAAACACATATAGCCACTATGGAAAACTGTATGGAGGCTCCTCAAAGAATTAAAAGTATAATGACCTTCTGATCCAGCAATCATACTAATTAATGGGCATTTACCGAAAGAATACAAAAACACTAATTCAAAAGGATACATGCACCCCTATGTTTATAGTAGCATTATTTACAATAGGGAAGATATGAAAGCAGCCTAAATGTCCATGGATAAAGAAGACGTGTTGGATAAATCCAATGGAATATTATTCAGCCATCAAAAAGAATGAAATCTTGCCATTTGCAATCACATGGATGGATCTAGAAAGTGTAATGCTAAGTGAAATAAGTTGAGCAAGGAAAGACAAACACCATATGATTTCACTCCTATGTGGTATTTAAGAAACAAAACAAACAAGCAAAGGGAAAAAAATAAGAGAGAGAAATCAAGAAACAAACTCTTAATTAT
This sequence comes from Prionailurus bengalensis, assembly GCF_016509475.1. Classification (NCBI taxonomy): domain Eukaryota; kingdom Metazoa; phylum Chordata; class Mammalia; order Carnivora; family Felidae; genus Prionailurus; species Prionailurus bengalensis. The sequence goes on along the minus strand of NC_057343.1, from coordinate 145,296,256 downwards.
AGAGAACTGATGGCTACCATAGGGGAGGTGGGTAGGGGGATGGGTTAAATAGATGATGGGGATTTAGGTGCACTTGTCAGGATGAACACATGGTGATGTATGGAAGTGTTGAATCACTATATTGTACACCTGAAGCTAATATCTTACTGTATGTTAACTAACTGGAATTAAACTAAACACTTTAAGAAATTAATTAAAACAATATTTAGGAAAAAATTAAAACAAAACAAAAGAAGATCTGAATTGAAACCTCTGGAAATTTCTCAAATTATTCTTTATGATTTACTCTTTTAAATCATGGAATATATTTGAGCAAAGTCTCTGCCAGTCTACCCTTTTCCTGTGATTCACTTCCTGTAGTTTCTAACATCCATCTTGCAAAACGGCCCCTTCTCTCTGCTTGTGCCAAAACTGCTTTTCTTCACCTCTCTCTCTCACCTTGGGTCATACAAGTTGTCTTGGGGTAGACAAGTCACCCCATGACTTGGACTGATTACTAATCAGGTTCCCTCTTTCATACTTTCTCTTCTTCTCCCCAGTGAGTCCAACATTCTGCGGTTACCTTCTCCCTCTGTCCTCTCCTATTCCCAGGTGAATTCATTTCTTCTCAAGAAATCTCCAACTCCCATCTACATCAGTAATTCCCTTCCTCTTCACCGTTTTCTTCCTTGCCCCATTTCCATTGGAAAATCTCTCACAAAGAAGTTCTTCATTCTCTCTATAAACCAGCCAAGCAGACTTCCATCTCTCTTGTTGGCTACTGTATCCTCAGAGCCTAGAGCAGCGCCTGTCACTCACTGGACAGTCATGAACAACCAAAGGAGATTAAAGTTATGACCGGTTGATTACATCAAAATTGTCTTTGGAACAACTGTCTCAAACAAGAAGAAAACCATCATGTTTTACATTTCTTAAAAATTTCTTATTAAATTAACATTCAGCACCTTTGATCTGGTTATAAAAAGTAATGCTTATTGAAGAATATTTTGAAACTATATCAAGGCATTTATTTTAAAGAGAAACATAATAAAGAAAACTAGTGGGTGTGAGGGTCATACAGACAAGATGGGGCCGATGGTACAGGTACAGGCCTTTCATCAAGCTCTGCCACTACTCCATCCTGTTCCTCGGCATGGCCTACAGAGACAAGCGCTATAGTTACTGAAACCTCGGGCAGAAGAGGAAAGGAGGATGGCAGCTTATGAGAGAGAGAAGAAGGATAAAAAGAAATGGAATGAGGGAGAACTGGCAGAAGCCGAGGATGACAGCATGCTAAAGTGAGCCTGCCTTTCTCTGGTACAGTGTGGATGAATAAAGCTTTCTGTGCTATGAGATGCTCAGGAAGTAAGGAAGGGAGGCAGGGAGGTGGGGAAGGAAAGAAAAGGAAAGGAAAGGAAGGAAAGAAGGAAGAAAACTAGTGCCATTTGTCCTTCCATTGCCCCCATTGGAATTTTCCTAAAAGTATATTCCTCTATAGGCCCATCAGATTAAATTTCTTTTTCCTTGACTATCGGCACCCACTGTATGTTTTTTAAAGGTATTTCTTATTCAGTTGTATTGCTTTTTTGGCTATTTAAGACTTACTAGTATTATAACAATACTCTGCTCTTATTCACTGCAATGTATAAAATTTTAGCTATATTCTGGGTGAAATAGGCTTTTCTGAACTAACCTAAAAACATAAGTGCCCCTCTTAACCTTGTTTCCATAGGGAAATGCAGTGCAGGTAAGCAGCTGACATACAGATGGTTAGAACACAAGCTGTTCGTACGTCATTGACTGTCTGGAACGTCAGGACCTTTGACTTTTACTGCCACACGATATGCAGCAACAAAGCAGTTACATGTGTGTCTTCACTTCTATGTGATCATCCTTCTCCCAAGCACAGATGTTTCAAGGTTTCTGCGAGCTGAGGGGAGAACAGAAGTTCTCTAGCAACAACAACAAAATACACATTAAATCAACAAGGCAAGATAGCCATTAAACTCCTTATGAGCTTGGCACATTAGTCCATCCAAAGAAAATTTTATGAGACAGCGTGCAGAAACAGATTTCTTAAAAAGGCTTTTCTGATTCAAGGCATAAATCTAAGAAAGAATGCTAAGAACTCACAGGCACCCACTAGCAACAAAACTTGACCAAAGGGCAGGCTAAGTATAAAATGGAGAATATAGAGAGTGGAGAAAAAAAGCAAATATAGCCAATTATTATCTACCTTACACTAAACAAATTAAAATAAGATAAGACAGGGGTGGCTCAGTCAGTTGAGCGTCCAACTTCGGCTCAGGTCATGATCTTGCGGTCCGTGAGTTCGAGTCCTGCGTCAGGCTCTGTGCTGACAGCTCAGAGCCTGGGGCCTGTTTCAGATTCTGTGTCTTCCTCTCTCTCTGACCCTCCCCCATTCATGCTCTGTCTCAAAAATAAATAAGCATTAAAAAAAAAGATAATACAAATTTAAAATAGGAAGTTATTTTGATGGGTATGAATTTGGACCATTCAGGACTGGGAGCAGGGGGGGGGGGCGGGGAGACTATATTAGTTTAATAGCAACTTAACTGCTCTTAATGGAATTTTCCAAAAGTTACAATATTGATTTAAATAACTGTATTAGAAAAGTTTTGTATATTTCTCACTTATTTACAGGATGAAAAGAAGTATATGGTAGCATAGACAATACAAAAGGGCCACCAACTATTAAAACAACATTTTTGGCAACTGGGTAATACATGTAAAATGGAAATAAATGGAAAGTAGACCTAGAACAATTAAGAAAGTTGTTATGTTTCCAGAAACCTTGAAGTAACACTCCTCTATGATGTCCAGAAGCCACACTCAGCTATGACAACAAAGAAAAAAGATACCTAGAAAAATCAAAGAAGGATCACATTTCTGAGACCTTTTCTGGGATCCACAAACACAGACAAAAGACAAAGATTAAAAATAACAAAACCTGGTTTGTGAAATAGAAAAGTAAAAGGAAAACAAGGAACATCTGGAAATAATGGATGGTAACAGAATGCCAAAGTGGATGTTGTTCCAAGAAATTATGAAAAGATTAAACTTAACGTTGAGCATTTAGATGCAGGCCTACTTGCCTAAATCCATGATCTACTCTGTGTTGGTGCTGCTGCTCATGACAGCTACTGGGACCAGTGGGGAAAGAGCCTTGCCTTAGAGGAGGGACACACACACAGCACTCCTTGAGACTTAAGCCATGAGGTCCCCTCTGCCCTCATTTATACTACAGCTTTAGGATGCAACATAACAGAAAGAGCTCAAGACAATAGCATTGGCAGCCCTCTAGCTTGACTATCTTTTGCTGGAGAAATCTCATACTGGGGTTTGGTGGTCAAATGACTTATTTCCCCATTGGGGAAAAGATGAGGTCCAGGTAGCTCTAGGCCTACCTAAAGATACATGAACCTACTCCAAGCAAATGGCCATAGAGAGCAGAGAGCTTCATTCAGCGCATACACCAAAGAGGATCTCATCAAGGTTAGAACTGTACGGGGGCACCTGGGTGGCTCAGTCAGTTAAGTGCCGACTTCAGCTCAGGTCATGATCTTGTGGTTCGTGAGCTCAAGCCCCGTGTGAGGCTCTGTGCTGACAGCTTGGAGCCTGGGGCCTGCTTTGGATTCTGTGTCTCCAACTCTCTCTGCCCCTCACCTGTTCATTGTCTCTGTCTGTCTCTCTCTCTCTCAAAAATAAACATTTAAAAAAAAATTTTTTAAAGGTGACAACCGTTACTATGGTGGCCAAATTCAGTAAAGTTTCCAAATTCCTTTGACTTCCACTGTACTTTTTTTTAAGAACTGGTAAATCTAAGCCTATCTGGAGCCAGTCATAAAGATGAACCCCTTGTGAAATTGGCCAAAGCAACAATGCTTTGTTTACACGTGCTGCATCAGTTAGGATGATTTTGGCAACAAGCAACAACAACAAAATCACACTTATGGCTTAATTACAAGGACATTAATAGTTCACTAAGAAGTCCAGGTAATCAGTCCTAAGGTTGATTTTGTTGTTCAGTTATGTCACCAAGGACTCCAACTCTTTCTAAATGTTTATTTATTTTTGAGAGAGAGAGAGAAGGCAGCAAGTTGGGAAGGTGCAGAGAGAGAGGGGAACAGAGGTTGAGAAGTAGGCTCCAGGCCAGGTGCAGGGCTTGAACTCACAAACCATGAGATCATGACCTGAGCCAAAGTTGGGTGCCCAACTAACTGAGCCACCCAGGTGCCCCAGTTCCCCAGCTCTTTGTATGCTTGAGTCCACTCCTCTCAGGGCGTTAGTGTTAATTCTTGTGGTCACAGTTCCAGGCACGACATATTTATATTACAGCTTTCAAAGCTAAAAGTGGAGGAAAGTAAACAAATACTTTTTCTTTGCATTATGTTGTTCTTATCAGAAAGGAAGCATTTCTCCTGAATTCTCCAGTGGATTCCTCTTATCGATTGTTTAGAACTTAGTCATCACATGCTCACTCCTGGGCCATTACTTTCTTTTTTTTTTTTTTTTAATGAAATTTATTGACAAATTGGTTTCCATACAACACCCAGTGCTCATCCCAAAAGGTGCCCTCCTCAATACCCATCACCCACCCTCTCCTCCCTCCCACCCCCCATCAACCCTCAGTTTGTTCTCAGTTTTTAACAGTCTCTTATGCTTTGGCTCTCTCCCATTCTAACCTCTTTTTTTTTTTTTTCCTTCCCCTCCCCCATGGGTTCCTGTTAAGTTTCTCAGGATCCACATAAGAGTGAAACCATATGGTATCTGTCTTTCTCTGTATGGCTTATTTCACTTAGCATCACACTCTCCAGTTCCATCCACGTTGCTACAAAAGGCCATATTTCATTTTTTCTCATTGCCACGTAATATTCCATTGTGTATATAAACCACAATTTCTTTACCCATTCATCAGTTGATGGACATTTAGGCTCTTTCCATAATTTGGCTATTGTTGAGAGTGCTGCTATGAACATTGGGGTACAAGTGGCCCTATGCATCAGTGCTCCTGTATCCCTTGGATAAATTCCTAGCAGTGCTATTGCTGGGTCATAGGGTAGGTCTATTTTTAATTTTCTGAGGAACCTCCACACTGCTTTCCAGAGCGGCTGCACCAATTTGCATTCCCACCAACAGTGCAAGAGGGTTCCCGTTTCTCCACATCCTCTCCAGCATCTATAGTCTCCTGATTTGTTCATTTTGGCCACTCTGACTGGCGTGAGGTGATACCTGAGTGTGGTTTTGATTTGTATTTCCCTGATAAGGAGCGACGCTGAGCATCTTTTCATGTGCCTGTTGTGGGCCATTACTTTCAAGAAGGAACCAAGTTGTTACAATTGGCTTAGACTATTAATTGGGCAACAGTGTGTAGCTAGAGTGAAGTTGGGATTCTGCTGTTAAGGAATGGAGAAGAAACTGTGCAAACTTGGCCTTTGGGAAAGCGTAAGTAGGTAAATAAGAAGTCTAAGTGAGATATAAGACAGACTATATAAATGTTTATGATGCTGCTGTGGCATGGATAGGCTAAGTAATGCTGCAGAAACAAACAACTCCAAGTAAAAAGAGGTTTATTTCCTGCCCAATTAACATGTCCATAATGGGTTCACTGCAACTCTACTCACAGACCCAGGCTCACAGAGTAGCTCCTATACAGGATGTTGCTGGTCTCACAGCAGAGGAATAAGACCACGGTGAACTAGATGCTGGTTCTTAACGTTTGCTCCAAAATGATACCTGTCACTTATACCCCCAGTTTATTGCCTAAAGCAAGTCATTTGGCCATGCCTGGGTTCAACAGCCAGGTGTATTATCCTCCTGCAGGAAGGTGAGCTCATGGTGGGGCAACAAATATCTTGAATGAAAATGCAATCTATCAAGATGAATGTGTGGGGTGCCTGGGTGGCTCAGTTGGTTGAGCGTCTAACTCTTGATTTTGGCTCAGGTCATGATCTCACTGTTCCTGGGATGGAGCCCTGCATCAGGCTCTACGTTGACAGCATGGAGCCTGATTGGGATTCTCTCTCCCCCTCTCTCTCTGCCCCTTCCCTGCTTGTGTGCTCTCTCTCTCTCTCTCTCTCTCTCTCTCTCTCTCTCAAAAATAAGTATTTTAAAAAAAAGATGAATGTGTCACTTAGCCATTATTCACTTCAATATGGTCCTGCACATTCGTGACTCACCATTAAGCTTTTGTAAAACTTGTTTGAGTCTTTCTGTTGCCATTAAAGCATAGCAGCCAGATCTTACCATTTATCCTATGATAAGCCACCTGAAGAACCAGGAAATGTATAATAGCATTTACTGTTTTCTTCTTAAATTTTTTTTTCAATAAACAATGCAACCATATTAAAAACAACTTAAAACAGCCATAAAAAATCCCATTTCCTGGGCTCCATCCCCTTTTCCCTTCAGCTCTAAGCCCTTCTGGGTACAGAAAGGATTTTTAACTGCCTTACAACCCCTCATGTTCTTTTTCTAATCTAGAATTAGGCTGGCTCAAGGGATAGTTCTGACACAAGCACAATAGCCTAATCTTTCATAGTTCATGGCCTAGTTGAAAAAAGGATACATTTTGTTGTTGAGAAGCTCATTTATACTGGGGGAAAACCCTACCTAAAGCTCTCCTTAGTCCTTCCAGGACACAGCCTGCCTGATAAAGTCCTTGCAAAGCAATTCTCTCAGAGCATTCTTTCTTTCACATTCCACTCCTGTATCTTCAGGATAAAAAACGGGACAATTACGTAACTGTGACTTCTCTGCGATTAATTATGGGAGGAAACATTGCTTTCATTGTTGCCTATGACTTTGCAGAAGCATTTAAAGCAAGCTTTTGCACTTAGAGCTTACTTTAATTTACTTCATGATTAATAAACTTCTATGGCAACATATTTTAAAGAAATCATGTATGACTTTTCTGAAAGTTAGTAAACTTTTTTTGTTCTCTAAAGAACTCAAAATGAGTTTGAATAGGGCACACATAACGTATCAATTTGCCATTACTCCCATCCGTCAAAACACCATTCTACCTTCTCTATGAATGTGAATGCTTTAGGTAACTCATGTAAGTGGAATCATAGAATATTTTTCTTTTGAACTGGCTTATATTATTTAACATAATGTCCCCAAGGTTCATCCATGGTGCCTCCTGTTCAGAATTTCCTGGTTTTAAGTCTATTAATCTGTAAACTGATGTACTTGATAATGTGTTTTATTTTTATTTTTATTATTTTTAAAGTTTATTAATCTATTTTTTTTAATATGAAATTGTCAAATTGGTTTCCATACAACACCCAGTGCTCATCCCAACAGGTGTCCTCCTCGATGCCCATCACCCACCCTTTCCTCCCTCCCACCCGCCCATCAACCCTCAGTTTATTCTCAGTTTTTAAGAGTCTCTTATGGTTTGGCTCCCTTCCTCTCTAACTTTTTTTTCCCCTTCCCCTCCCCCCATGGTCTTCTGTTAAGTTTCTCAGGATCCACATAAGAGTGAAAACATATGGCATCTGTCTTTCTCTGTAGGACTTATTTCACTTAGCATAACACCCTCAAGTTCCATCCATGTTGCTACAAAGGGCCATATTTCATTCTTTCTCATTGCCACGTAGTACTCCATTGTGTGTATAAACCACAATTTCTTTATCCATTCATCAGTTGATGGACACTTAGGCTCTTTCCATAATTTGGCTATTGTTGAAAGAGAATGTTGAAGTCTCCATTTGTAATTGTGGATTTATCTATTTTCTCCTTTCAATTCTATCAGTTTTTGTTTTATATATTTTGAAGCTCTGTTGCTAGCTGTATACAGTTCAGGATTGTTATGTCTTCTTAGTGAATTGACAATTTTGTTATAATGTAATTTACTTCTTTATACTTGTTCATTTTCCTTGTTCTGAGGTCTATTTTGTCTAATTAATATGGCCACTCCAGATTTATTTTGGTTATTAGTTTTTGCATATGTATGTTCTTCCATCCTCCTACTTTCTACCTATTTGTATTATTCAAAGTGGACTTCTTACAGATAGTATATAATTGGATCTTTATTTTTAAATAAAATGACACTGTATTTTAACTGGTGTTTACAGAACATTTCCATTTAATGTAATTGCTGATATGGTTGGACTTAACAGTTTATTATTTTTTTCAGTTTGTCCCTTTTTCTTCATATCTCAGTTTCTCCTTTTCTGGTTTCTTCTGGATTATTTGAGTATCTTTTAGTTTACTATTTTAACTTATCTTTTGGCTTTTTATACTATATACTTTGCATAATATTTGTAATGATTGCTCTAAGGATTAAAATATACTTAACTTTGATAATCCACTTATTAATATTTTATTATTCTAAATAAAATCTAGGAAACTTTCAATCTTATAGGCTACATTACACACTTTATGTTGTAATTATCTATTTACATTATATAATTACATTACGTAACTATCCATAAATGTATTACATTTATGTACACTGAAAATCCTACCATTTAATGTCATATTGTTTATTGCAACCATTATACATATTTTAAACGTTTATTTATTTGAGAGACCACGTGAGCGGGGAGATAGAGAGGGAGATAGAGAATCCGATGCAGGCTCAGTGCTGTCAGCACAGAGCTTGATGTGGGGCTCAAACTCACAAACCGTGAGATCATGACCTGAGCTGAAGTCGGATGCTTAGCCGAGTCACTCAGGCGCCCCAACCGTTGTACATATTTTAAAGAACTACACAAGAGTAGAACTACTTAAAGTTCTACTCAAGAGGAGTAGTACAGTGTTATATTTACCCATATATTTCCTATTTCTGGTGCTCTTCCTTTACTCCTAAAGTTTCAAGTTTCCCTCTGGTATTATTTCCCTTAGACCTGAAGAACTTCCTCTAGCATTTCTTTTAGGGCAGGTGTATTGGAAATAAATTCTCTTAATTTCCCTTTATCTGAGACTTTATTTTGCCTTCATCATTGAATATTTTCACAGAATATAGAAATCAGAGTTGATGTTTCTTCTCTTTCAGCATTTAAAACATTTTCTAAGTTGTTCCATTGCTTTCTATCTCCATGATTTCTGCTGAGCAACTCATGATATTTTGATCATTTTGCTTCTATACGTAGTGTGCCATTTTTCTTTTTCCAAGTTTTTCTTTAATTTGAAGCAGTTTGATTACAATGCATCTGGACAGTTTTTTGTTTATTTCAGTTTACTTTCTTTGGGATTTATGGAACTTCTTGAATCTTTATAATCATGTTTTTGACAGGTCATCCTATATTTCTCACAATATTTATCTGCACCAATCTCTTTCCCCTCTCTTTCTGGGACTCCAAACACATGTATGTTATACCTTTTTCTCTTTTTTTAAATTCCAGTGTAGTTAACACACAGTGTTATATTAGTTTCAGGTGTACAATACAGTAATTCAACAGTTCTATATATTACTCAGTGCTCATCAGGATAAGTATACTCTTAATCCCCTTCACCTATTTCACCCATCCCCGCCGACCCATCTCCCCTCTGGTAACCATCTGTTTGTTCTCTATAGTTCAGTCTTTTTTGGGTGTTCTTTTCCCCCCACCTTTGTTGGTTTTGTTTCTTAAATTCCACATGAGTGAAATCATATGGTATGTCTTTCTCTGATTGACTCATTTCACTTAGCATTATACTCTCTAGATCCATCCGTGTTGTTGCAAATGGCAAGATTTCATTTTTTTATGGCTGAATACTCCTCCATTGTATATATACACCACATATACTTTGTCCATTCATCTGTTGATGGACAGTTGGACTGTTTCCATAGTTTGGCGATTGCAAATAATGCTGCAATAAACACAGAGATGCATATATTGCTTTGAACTAGTGTTTTCCTATTGTTTGGGTAAATATCCAGTAGTGCAATTCCTGGATTGCACATGATAGTTCTATTTTTAATTTTTTGACCTCAGGTATGTTATACCTTTGATACTGTTCGATAAGTACATGAGACTCTGATAATTTTTTTCTCTGTCGCTCAAATTGGATAATACATGTTGATATTGGTTAAGTTCACTGACTCTTTCCTCTATCATTTCCATTCTACAACTGAGCCCATCTACTGAATTTTTTCACAATTATTGCAGTTTTCAGTTTGTACATATCCATTTGGTCCCCTCTCCTCTGAAATATGCTTTATTTTTACTTAGAAATATGCATTTTTAAGTGTACAGGTGAGTAGTGTTAAATACATTCACATTGTTGTGCAATCAATCTTCAGAACTCTTTTCATCTTGCAAAACTGAAACTCTATACCCATTAAACAACTCCCCATTCCCTACTGCCCCCATGGTTCTTTCTTATAGCTTCTATTTCTCTAGAGAATTTCTACGTTTCCATTCATTTCAAGAGTATTCTCTCTTACTTCTTGAAGCTGGGCTATAATAGCTGTTTTAAAGTCATTGTTTGATAAGTCTAACACTTGAGCCATACTGAGGTTTGTTTTTCTTGCGAGTTGTTGAGATTTTTATATTGTACGTGACTTTTTAAAAGATACTAAATGGTAGGGCCAGCACCAGAACTAGTCTGTTAACTCTGTCCAGTGCTCTTTGAAGTGACCCATGGAGCCTTAATTTTATGCACATCACATTCATATTTCAATTAATGATCAGGCAAGTCATAATTAGAAGATTGCCTTTGGAGCCAAAGTGAAGGCTTTTTAGTGCTATTTCTGCATATCATCATTTCAGGTAGAAATCTTGAGCTGAGTGAACAATTATCCTTTCCTCCTACTACAATGAATACTAGATGTCACGAACAATGATGGCCCTTCCTGTTCCCATTTGGATATTCCTCTTGGCAAAAATGATACTCAGTGATAAAACACACACACTACACGCCGAGGCAACCAAGATTCAGTGGGTGAATTCCAAAATCCCCTTTCAACCCCAAATCTGTAAGTCACTCAGCATGTTCAGTCACTGGAAAGCCATGAAGAAAGGTATTTTAGGAAAGTAAACATCACAGATCTGAGATAATAAGAAAAGGTAGAGGAATGGTAGGTGGCATGTAAGGGTGATAAGTACAGGCAGAAGCAAAGGACATCACTTAAGTAGTTATGAATTATTCACTAAAAGAGAAAAAAAGGGAAACACATGAGGAAATGGAGAAAGAAAGGATAGACACATTCAATGGACATTTTAACCATTAATTCACACAGCCATGTGTACAAGAATCTTGGTTCATTAAGTGTGATAGTCCAGAGTTGATTAAATCTTCTCACTTCTTTACTGTGGGGGAATATGAACACCAGCAAGTGCTTCCATTCCTACGACAGGAATATATTCTTTTTCATCTAGACATTTAGTTAAAAGTTCAAGGATGATCTGCTCAATCTGTTTAATGTAGCCAACAAATAAACTGTATATGCCACATCTTCTAGATCAACTTGCACATCTATGTTTTAACAAGGGAATTTAGAACTCAGCTAAAAACCAAAAAGTACTGGACCATTATAACATTTTCCCAGTTGTGGGATTTAAGAGAATTTTTATTTGCTAAGAAGTAAAGACTCACCTATTTGTGTCCAATCAGGATTTGTTTAACAACTCAACAGGTTTAATCCTAAACAATTTGGGATTATAAGGATCTGTCATTATCATTAGTATACTTATCCCCAGTAGTATCTAGTTTTATTCCATTCCCCCAAAACTGTCAAAATTTCCATATCACTTTATATACATTTTAACACTAACTCTAGACTCATCATTGAAAGACTTTATTCATGTAAACACTAAGATTTCATCAAGTTTATAACATGGTAATGAGAAAGCACTTCTTTCTCTTTACCAACCCAAATTTTTTATCTTTGTTTCAGTTAACAATCTCCCTTTCAAATTTATGATGTTACTGAATCTATAGATTGTGAAAAACGTTCTGTATGTAATTCAGGTATTTCGCTAATTCAGATGCATATGTGAATATACCGCTCCAGCTAGGATGAACCAGTCAACTCCTTTATTTCTAGGAAGCCCCACGTATTTATATATTGTACAAACCTTCAGCACTTTCATGAAACCAGATCAATCACCTGTACTGCCATCAAAGTTGCCACCAAGCTTGTAGCTCCTTCTGAATAAAGTGAAGCTGCCATCCCAGACAGAAATGACTGTACAGAGTAGTTGCTTGATCCAAGGGTTGCTACTTTTCAGGCTAGTCAGCAGCCTAGGAGGTGGTCCAAGACAAGAACTACCCAACAGGAATAATCATGACAAACTGAGCCAATCAGGTCAGCCTCCTTGGGACAGCTGAAGAACAAAGGAAGAAATTGGTAGTGGGCACAGAAATGAGGACACCCCTGGAGAGAAGGCAGTAAGTATAAGTGATGGAAAATCAGAGGCCAGGGAACAGAGAGAGAACAGAAAGGAAGTGAAAAGTAACAGAAACAAAGACAGAAAGAAGCTGATTCCCTGTAATGGTGGAACAGCCGCCAAGCAGAGAAAAACGAAAGCCCACAGCTAATGAAATGATAAACAAAAGAGAACTGTATATGCTGTGTTCTGAAAATTATTCCAACTTATCATCTTCTGTTAGCTCAGGTTACGCTGTTTCTGTTGCAGTTTCAATGTTTCCTCAAGTGTCTTTCTGCTCTTGCAACTTGAGTCTACCACTATTAACTAAATTACATTTATTCATTTATGCACAGATCAGTAAGTCTATGAAACATTGCTATTCTGAAGGGATCATTTTAATTTCAGAAGGTCTTAACTGTGGTTGGGCATTTATGTAACGTTTTATTTCTTCTGTTTTGGTGCTAGTAACTGAATTACCTGAATATAATGAGGTGCCTTGAAACTGGCTACCTACACTCACCTACTACTAATAAATATATGTTTATATGTTTATATTTAAATCAGATGCCTTGCAATCCCTGGTACTTACCTCTGTATTAAAGTTAAAATTTTCAACTTGCTCCTTCCTATAAATAAGGAATTGCATTTTGTCACTGAGAGAGAACATGAACTCAAAAACTTTTTGATTCAGACCTCACTCTAAGGTCTCTACGTGACATAGGAGTGACTGTTCTAGGAGCATTAACACTGCAAGTGTAAGTTACACTACGGCCAACAAGTGACCAGCATTAATTCACATAGGGACCTGTTTATCTGTTGTTTAAAAAGTGTCCATTAATTCTTAGGTTAATTTCTGACTAAGGCCATCATGGTTTTTTGTACCTGCAAAAAAAGAACATTTGAGAACCTAGCTTGTGTACTAATACCAAAGCCACTGATTGCTGGAAAACCGTAGTGCTCAAGGTCTTGAAACAGAGACGGTGCTTGGGAATATTTTCATTATCTCCTTTCCTAATTATGCTATACATTGGTTTGATTATTTAGAATATTATTAACTGTTATTCTTATTTGAATAAAGTATTTAGAATATTATTAAAATACCATTATGACAAAAAGCTTAAGGACAGTTTGAGGTATTGCACATGCTCTTTATAGATATTCTTTTAAGTCTCACAATACAAAAATACGACTTTAAATGTCTTCTTTTGCCTGAAAGTCTGTTAAAAAGAAATACAAAGAGTTTGGAGAAATTAAAGGCTCACTGTTATCTGCAGAAGTGGCTTCTTCTGATAAGAATTTGAAGGCATTATGGCCATGCTTCTCAGAACTCAATTCTTTTTCTTTAAAGTTTTCTCTGTGTACTTTCTGCTTAATTTTTCTGTGAAACAAAAATTGCCTAAAAATAAAGTCTATCTAAAAAAATGAATCTAGGGGTGCCTGAGTGGCTCAGTTGGTTAAGCGTCTGACTTCGGGTCAGGTCATGATCTCATGGTTTGTGGGTTCGAGCCTCGTGTTGGGCTCTGTGCTGACAGCTCCAAGCCTGGAGCCTGCTTTGGATTCTGTGTCTCCCTCTCTCTCTGACCCTCCCTCGCTTGCACGTGCTCTATCCCAAAAATAAATAAACATTAAAAAAATGTTTTTTAAATGAATCTAGATATAGGTCTTACACCCTTTACAAAAATTAACTCAGAGGGATCATAAACGTGATGTAAATGCAAAGCTATAAATCTCCCAGAAAATAAGAGAAAATCTAGATGATCTTAGTATGCCAATGACTTTTCAGACCTAACACCAAAGGTACCATCCATGAGAAAAACAACTGATAAGCTGGACTTCATTAAAATTAAAAACTCCTGCTCTGCAAAAGACATAATCAAGAGAACGAGAAGACAAGAGATAGACTGGGACAGCGTATTTGCAAAAGACAAATCTGATAAAGGGCTATTATCCAAAACATGCAAAGAACACTTAAAACTCAACAAAAAAACGAACAACCCAATTAAAAAATGAGCAGAAGGACTGAGCCGATACCTCCCCAAAGATATACACGTGGCATATAAGCATACGAAAAGATGAGCAGCATCCTGTCATCAGGAAAACTGCAAATTAAACAATGAGGGGCATCTGGTGGTTTAGGCTGTTAAGCGTCCCAGACTCTAGATTTTGGCTCCGGTCAGGTTTGAGCCATGCTTGGGATTCTCTCTCTCCATCTCTCTATCTGACCCTCCCCAACTCATGCGTGCGCTCTCTCTCTCAAAAATAAACTTAAAAACAAACAAACAAACAAAACCAATGAGATATTACTAAATGCTTATCAGAATGGCCCAGATCCAAAATAGTGACAACATCAAATGTCAGTGAGGACGGGAACTAAGAGAAACTCCAATTCAATTCTGGGAGGAATGCAAAATGGCTCCACCACTTTGGAAGACAGTTTGGCAGTTGAAACTAAATATACTCTTACCATCCGATCCAGCAATTGCACTATGGTAGTTATCCAAATGAACTTAAAACTATGTCCACACAAAAACCTGGATGTGGATGTTTATAGCAGCTTTATTCATAGTTGGCAAAGTTTGGAAACATGGTATCCTTCAGCAGGTGAATGGATAAAAACTATGGCATACCCAGATATTGGAATATTATTTGGTGCTAAAAAGAAATGAATTGTCAAGCTGTGAAAAACATGGAAAAAATTTAAATACATATTACTAAGAGAGAAAAGCCTATCTGTAAAGGCTATATGATCTCAACTATGTAACATTCTGGGAAAGGCAAAACTTAACAGATAACAGTAAAAAGATTAGTGGTCTCTAGGGACTGGAGGTGAGGAAGGGTAAAACAGGCAAAGCACAGAGAATTTTTAGGGCAGTGAAACTGTCGTGCATGATACTACAATGCTAGATACACGTCATTATGCATTGGTCCAAACGCACAGAGTATACAACACCAAGAGCGAACCCTAATGTATACACATGAGCTTTAAGTGAAAATGAAGTGCCAATGTAGGGTCATCGATTATAACACATATGCCAGTCTGGTGGGGGATGATGATAATGGGGGAGGCAGTGCTTGTGTGGGGGCACAGAGTATAGAGGAACTCTGTATTATCTGCCCAATTTTGCTGTGAGCCTAAAACTGCTCTAAAAAATAAAGTTTATTTAAAAAATAATTACATTCCCTGGACCCTAAGCCACACCTACCAAATCAGACAGAAACTTGGAAAGGGATTGTGATCTAAGGAATAAAATTTTTAGCAAATGGCTTTGGAGACAAGATTACTAATGTGTGGGGAGAGGTGAGAAAGGAAAAGGGGACAGAAAATGGAGAAGACAGGAGGCGGAAATTAACAATGACTGACCAATCCGTGTCCCAACCTTAGAGATTCAGATTCAGTACAAGGAGAGTGGAGCCTAGAAATATGCATTTGAAAAGTTCCTGAGGTGATTCTCATAAAGGGAGGGACAGCCGTGATCCAGTGAGGGAGCTTCAGGGAAGGGAGGTTTAAGATAAAGGAAGCAAAATAGTATGCAATATTTCTTTTTTTTTTCTGTAATTTATTTTTTAAAATTAATATCCAAGTTAGTTACCACATGGTGCAACAATGATTTCAGGAGTAGATTCATTATTGCCCCTTACCCATTTAGCCCATTCCTCTCCCACAACCCATCCAGCAATCCTCTGTTTGTTCTCTATACTTAAGAGTCTCTTATGTTCTGTCTCCCTCCCTGTTTCTATATTATTTTTGCTTCCCTTCCTTTATGTTCATCTGTATCTTAAAGTCCTCATATGAGTGAAATCATATGATATTTGTCTTTCTCTAATTTTGCTTAGCATAACACCCTCTAGTTCCATCCACGTAGTTGCAAATGGCAAGATTTCATTCTTTTTGATTGCTGAGTAATACTCCATTATATACACACACACACACACACACACACACACACACACACACACACACATATACACACACCACATCTTCTTTATCCATTCATCCACCAATGGACATTTGGGCTCTTTCCATACTTTGGCTATTGTTGATAATGTTGCTATAAATACTGGGGTGCATAAACACTGGGGTCCCTTGGAAACAGCATACCTGTATCCCTTGGATAAATACCCACTAGTGCAATTGCTGGGTCATAGGGTAGTTCAATTTTTAATTTTTTGAGGAACTTCCATACTGTTTTCCAGAGTGGTTGTACTGGTTGTTATGTAATATTTCTGATATAGAAATAAACTGTTCTGAATGTCCAGAAAAAAACAATATAGTCAAAGGCAACGAAGGGAGAATCTGAGCAAAGGACAAAACAACCAGAGAAAGGATTCTTCCTTCCAAGCTCAATAATTATTTCTGCAAGAAGAGAGCCCTGCTGTGTGTCTTATGAAGTCATGTAGGTGCACATTCTTCACCATGATTTCATGGACACAAGGCAGATGACTTCAGGAATGTAGTCCCAAAACAGGTTAGGGAACAAATATCTAACATGCCAATTAGCAGACAGTCACATTTTCTAAATGCCACAATACAAATCATTTATTACGAACAGAAAAAAAAAAAACTGGAGGGCCTTCAGGATAAAACATCAGTTCATACAATGGGTAAGAAAAAAGTGGATTTTTTAAAGATGATAATCAAAATCTATCAAGTCAGTAAGTGTGCCCATGAAGCAAGATCTATAACTGGGATAACCATATAACGTATTATCCCAAACAGGACATTTTTGAGTGAAAGAGACTTTTAATAACTATGCCGGGAAAAAGGTATAGACCAATACTGTCCGAACCAAACCAGAAAGGATATCCTTGTAATGGTAATACATCTCGGGGCATAATAAACCTAACAATAATCATATATACTAACTGCACAATGTTCCAAAGAGGAATGCACCTTAATTATAAAGTTAGAAACCACAGATGGTATTAATTCAAGCTCCTTTCTCTCTCTACCCATATCCTTGGTGTGAAACATCAAACAGCACTTTTATAATTACATACCGCAGCAGTAATTAATATTGATCTTGGAACTTAGTAAAGGTCAACATTAATTTGTGTACCACATTGGATTTCAATCTAGCCTTTACTCTGGAATTCATGCAGTGGGCACGGTTTCACCAGCCCCATTACCACTACAATCATGACAACAGGCTCAAACTTAAATGAACTGCCAGAATAATTTTTTTTTTTAAGATTTTAAGATATAGTATACTTTCTTATGGATCTTGACCCCTTAGTAAAATGGTGCCTCGATTGTGAAAGGAGTCTTTTCCTTGAGTTTCTAATCTGGAAGGGTTTGGTTTTTCCTTCTCTTTCAACAAACACTTATTGGGGAGTCTACAGTGTATGCCACAAGGAGAGAGGGAGCATATACTTGTCAATCCAATGAAAAATATCATTTAGTCAACTGTAATCACCGAGACTAGTGGCTCGCCAACCTGACTGCACATGAGAATTTTCTGGTGGGGGGGCTTTAAAAAGACAATCCTGTGTTGGGGCACCTGGGTGGCTCACTAGGTTGAGTGTCCGACTTCTGATTTCAGCTCGGGTCATGATCTCATGGTTCCTGGGACTGAGCCCTGTGTTGAGCTCTGTGCTGAGCATGGAGCTTGCTTGGGATTCTCCCTCCCTCTCTGCTCCTCCCCTGCTCACATGGGCTTTCGGGCTCTCTCTCTCTTACAAAAAAAATAAAAAAGTTAAAAAAAATTACATTAAAAAATTCTGTCTTACTACATAAAAACTGTACATGAACATTCATGGCAGAATTACTCATAAAGCCAAAGAATGGAAACGACCCAAATATGCATCAGCTGATGAATAAATAAAATGTAGTATAAAGCAAAAACGGTTTTCAATAATAAAAAGAATAAGATACTGTTGCATGCTACCACATGAATGAACGTTGAAAACAATATGCTAAGTGAAAGCCAGATACAAAAGATTCCATATATGGTATGATTCCATTCATATTAAATGTCCAAAAGAGGAAAATCTGTAGTGACAGAAAGCAGATTAATGGCTATCTAGAACTAAGGATTTGGGGGAGGAAAGAAGAGAGACTGCTAATGGGTACAGGTTTCTTTTTTAGAGTAATGATAATGTTCTAAAATTGACTGTAAACATCAGGGAAATAGAAATGAAAACTACAATAAGGTATCACTTTATACCTGTTAAAATGGTTATTATAAAAAAGATGAGTAATAACAAGCATTGGTGAGGACGTAGGGAAAAGTGAACTCTTGTACATTATTGGTAGGAATATAAGCTGGTACAGCCGTTATGCAAAACAGTACGGAGGTTTCTCAAAATATTAAAAACAGAGGGACGCCTGGGTAACTCAATCAGTTAGGCATCTGAGTCTTGATTTCAGCTCAGGTCATGATCTCATACTTCATGATTTTGAGCCCAGCTCCATGCGGACAGCACAGAGTCTGCTTGGGATTCTTTCTCTCCCCCTCTCTCTGCCCCTTCCCCACTCAAGCCTGCACTTACATGCTCTCTCCCAAAGTAAATAAATCAACTTAAAAAAAAATTAAAAACAGAACTACCACATGATCCAGCAATTCTAGTGCTGGGTATGTATCGAAAGGAAATGAAGTTAGTATCTGGAGGACATTAGAATTGTACCCGTAAGTTTGGTATCTGGAGTATGTACCCAATCAACTGCATTTTTCCTGACAATCTTCATGGCATCTGTACAGTCTTCATGACTGGGACTCTGCCACAACTTTCCCTTCAGTAACCTGATTAGGAATGGGCCTCATCTGGAAAGGCAGTTCAGCAGTGCTGGCCTTCTCCCAAACTTGGAGCAGGCCTCTTGCAAACTGGCTGGCCAGCTGATATCAAGAATCTACCTTGCAATAATCCACATTGTCACCTTCCAGACCCTGTGTACTGCCACTGCCTGGGACACACTGCTCCTGGAGCCCATACCTGCTTAAATGCTGACGCTGGTCTGGCCAAGCCAGAGATGGCCCGAAATATCCATCTGGACATTACCAGTGATTGCTGGTCCCTGCAGCTCCCTCAGGCATGGGATTCTTCCTGGATCCATCTCCTTTTCTTGCTGGCCTGCCAGTAAGGTTATAGCACTACCTTGAAAATCTTGTTAGAAAGATTATGAAACATTCAAAATCCTATTGAGTAGTCAAACACTATTTAAAAAAAAAATTTTTTTTTTTCAACGTTTATTTATTTTTGGGACAGAGAGAGACAGAGCATGAACGGGGGAGGGGCAGAGAGAGAGGGAGACACAGAATCGGAAACAGGCTCCAGGCTCTGAGCCATCAGCCCAGAGCCCGACGCGGGGCTCGAACTCCCAGACCGCGAGATCGTGACCTGGCTGAAGTCGGACGCTTAACCGACTGCGCCACCCAGGCGCCCCGAAACACTATTTAAAAAGTATTGTTCTTTTTAAAATTTAGATAGTAAATTCCAATAAACTCTGTTTTGAGACATTCTTGAGAATTTCACTGTGTTAATATTTCTGAAGGGATTATGGAATCAATCAAATGGTATCATATTCTAACTTCAAAAAGGCTGGGAACCAGGGGGTTAAAATGTGAGTGACTCAAAAGTGTAGCAACCAACCACTCCTCAGCTTGGGGAGACTATAATGATTTCTGGGTCCAGGGGTCATTGTGAGGGCCACTGTAAGAAATAAACTAAAGAAGGAATTAGAAATATGTCTGCCAAATGCGGGGAAGACATTTAACAAGCAGGAATAATAAATGGGTGGAAAACAGAACGGAGAGCCTTCGTGCAAGATCATATACTTAGAAACAAAAAACACATGGATATGAGAAGCCAGGTTGTAAGTGCTGTGAAAAACTCAGGGACTCAGTCGAACACAGGTCACCCTAAACGTGCAAGGAGGCAGTGTTGTCAAGTATCAACAAAGCTAAATACTTTGATTCTGGGGAGATGATACACTTTCTATACTGATTAACAGAGAGATCCCAAATCACTAAGTTCAGTTCTGTGTATATGGTGGGAGAAGCAACCTTGGTTCCATAACTAAACCTAAAAAGTACCAACTGCCAAACAGTGGAGAACCCCAAAATTCAACAAAAAAAAATCAAAATTTATAGCAAGTATTCATTAAATGTTTATTACCTGAATGCATGACAAATAATTTCATCCAACAATTTCTAAATTGCTTAAAACTGTGACAGTATTCAACTTTTCAAATTTCATATCATCTTATTCCTTCTGTGCTCTACTTTCTAAAAGCCTGATGATCTTTTCTATTTCTTATCAAAAATTCTTACGCTTACAGTGAATAAACTGGTAGCATTATAAAATTATTTTAGTTCAAATAGAAAGGTACACTTCTGCTAGACATCTCACTCAGCTGCAAATTAATCTGAACTGGAACAAATAAAAATATGAATTAAATTTTTATGTCACTCTCTGAAAGTTCGTGAACTATATTTTACCATGTTAGGTTTCATTTAGGAGGTGTGATTTTATGTGAAGCTTACTGTTCATGAAGTTTTCTAATGATAGAACAGAAATCTTAATATTCAAAACTGTTTATACTTTTGTAAGACAGCATGACAAGAACCTGGCACAGACTTTCTACACAAAAGGCCTATTTCCAATGGGAATATACCATAGTTCTGATTTTATGCTCACATCACACAAAGATAGGCTGTTACTGGACAGTTGTTTTGTACAGATGGCATTTTTAACTCTCCATGTTTTGTTCACAAGTGTAGTCTTCGTTTTCATCAAGATGAGAAGCCTGAAATTTCTTCCACGTCAAACTCGTCTCTCCACTTTTGCAGGCCTTTTGCATCATTTATCTCCCATAACTTTGCAAAACACTTTAGCCTTTTCCTGGAGAGAAAATAAAACATGATTTATTTTATAAATGAACTGGTTGGGGGACAATACATCTCACTGCAAGCTATAAAAGGTCTATGACTTTGGAATACCAGGCAGGGCTCTGGGGTTAGGAAGTTGTGCCAGCGCCAGCCTTCTAGTGATGCTGTTATAATCAAGGACTCAGGCTGCTGACTGCCACTACTGCCTCCAAGGAGGGGAGAGCCCAGCTTGTTCTAACTCAGGCCACAGGCTATGCTCACAGGATGAAAAGTAAAACCGATTTTATAACGTAAAGCTAGCTACTGAAAGAGCAGAATGCCGCGGTGCCTGGGTGGCTCAGTCGGTTAAGCGTCCAACTTCAGCTCAGGTCACGATCTCGCGGTCCGTGAGTTTGAGCCCCACGTCGGGCTCTGGGCTGATGGCTCAGAGCCTGGAGGCTGCTTCCGATTCTGTGTCTCCCTCTCTCTCTGCCCCTCCCCTGTTCATGCTCTGTCTCTCTCTGTCTCAAAAATAAATAAAACATTAAAAAAAAAAAAGAGCAGAATGCCAACAGAACACAGACATAATTTTTTCTGTAGAAGAACTGCCAGGTAAGTGTTTAGGGTTTGGAGCCAGAGTACCTGAATTCCAGTCACTGCTCCACCACTGAATAGTTATGGGACCCTGGTTTCCTGGTTGATTTCCTACCCTTGCTTGGCCTCGTTTTCCCAAACTACCGTATGGGAATAATGACAGTACCTATCTCACAAGGCTGTCATAAGGATTCAGTTAAGGTATGTAAAGCAGCAAGAATAGTAACTGGCACTGTGTCTAGGCTGCTGCAAATGACTGCTTGACTTGTTTCTGTGCACAGCAAGCATTCAATAAATATTAGCTACTCTAACAAAGCTACACAAATGCACAAGATTCCCCTTGGTTTCTTTGATCTTGCCAATGGAAGTGATGTGATAAACACTTTCAGTAAAAGGTAAAATAATGAAAATAGTGTCCTAATAAATGATCACCCCAATGCACCCTAATAAATGATTCCACCCCAATGCAACCTCTTCTGACAATTCTCTATCTTGTCCAGATTATAGATTTCAAAATATTACACAGTAGTTGGAAGAGTTAAACTATTATAGTCTGAATTTTATTGCTCTTGCTATTATATAGGATATATAGCAGCAGTAAGTATAAACTATCATATTTTATTGCCACCTTGCATATATATCCCTTTGTAGTAAAGTTTTATTCTAGTTTCTCCAGGGAAAAAGAAAAATAATAAAAGATAATAAAATAATTTTTCTTGGACTTTGCAGAGAACTAAGGGCTTATCTTTAAACTCTCATAATAAATAATTACTGTTCTAACTGGGCATTGTGGAAATGATCCAAAAGAGAGTGTCAACAGAAGAAGCTGCATGTCATTTATACTATTCCAGCACTTGGGACTTGGTCAACCATCATTTACCATTGCAAAGCGTAGAGTGCCACGGCAGAACCACAGGAGAAAGGACCTGGAGGAGTTGGCTGCACAACTACACTGTAGTACACAAGTTGGCAACTGTTTAACTAATATTAGGTATTACTATTTCAGTATTTAAATTTGGTTATGATTTCCAGGACTAAAAATGTTTCTTACAGTATGGTGACCAGACAAGATTTTCTATTTGACCAACAGTCTATTCCCTCATGCCAGGGCAGTAATGTCTTGTCCCGGGCAGATCAGACTCTCCACCTAGTACAGGGCTGGGGAAGGAGATGGATGAAGAAAGAGCTTATGTCCTTCTATAACAAAATCTTGTATTTGGGGGAAAAAAGGTACAATTTATTATTTTTAATAGGATATTTTCCTAGGAATATCTTCTTTCCAAAGTATATTTATTTATATTAAGATTAGTTAATACACTGACTATATATATACTGGCTGGATATCAAGGGTAAAAAGTAGAATACATTCACATCAACAGTCTAGGTGACAGAAAGAAGGCAGTTTAGAATGAAAATCTTGTCACAAAAGAAGTGACAAGGGGATACTGACTACAATTACGTAGTTCTATGATACTATTATTTTCATTCATGTCCTGACAGAATTCTTAATTTCTGAATGCAATATAAGAATAAAAGAAGTACTCTAAAGGTTTTAGATGTCGTTTCTTTTAGTAATTTGCTATATAACTGAATGTTTTAAGCAACTAACATGTTGGCACACAGTAAGGAGTTAACTTAGTTCTTTAGAAAAATGACTGAAAAACCAATATAGCAACTCAACAGATAAAGATCTGAGCAGAGAAGGCGGACTGAATTCACATGAGCTTTTCAAAGATCTGTTTTCATTTTATTGTAATTAAATGTTTCAGAATATTTGAAGAGATGTTTAAAGGTAAACCTTATGTTCATTTACAGGACAATCCTCTTCCTGCTGGACAATGTGGAAGGTTTATGAACCAAAAACTGTTAACACAATCATTCTGACCTTTTCATATTTACTAATCCTTCTAATTCTTTTGACTTGCTAGCTGCTTTCTTTAAAATTTCTTCAGGAACATCTGCTAGTTTAGCCACATTTAGTCCATAACTCCTTGCTGCAATTCCTCTGGTTATTTGATAAAGAAATGTGACAAAATCAGGGACTTGTTCTTCACCTACAAATTAAAAAAAAAAAAAAAAAAAGGAGATAAAGGAAACCATGCCTGAAAGCTGAAAGTAGAAGATTAAATAAGACCTATAAGTTCTTACAACTTCAATTAAAATTTGCAATCTGAAAAAGAAACACCCAAAAGCTCACCTAAAAGCGTTTTTTGTTTTTTTTTTTTAAGATTTTGTTTTTAAGTGATCTCTACACTCATCACGGGTCTTGAGTTTACAAACTCGAGGTCAAGAGTCACATGCTCTACCAACTGAGCCAGTCACGTGCCCCCACCTAAAAGGGTTTTTAACACTGCTTTGGGGTAAGCTAGATTTATTTCATTTTACGCTGCTGGCTAAAAAATTTGGACTCTACTGCTATTATCAGAAAGAGAATAATTCTGATACATAGTACAATATAATTTCTCCTTTAAAAGAGACGAAAAAAAGTTTTTTCAGTAAAAGAATGTGCTCGCTAAATGGTCTTGTATGTAATACACTCTGCAAAGTAAAATACATAAGACATATTTCTAAGAATGCTAAAAACAAAACAGCAAAAAACACATAAAGAAATACAACATGTTACACAGTTTAATAACCAGACTGAGAAATTCCAGTTTATTAAATATACTGGGTTAACTAAGAGTTCTATATTCAAGTGAATATTATTCAGTACCACTCAGCTCCCACTTAGGACTAAAGGGTTTATTGCCCCAGCTGTCAGGGAAGTTGTTAGCCCACAATCTTCAGCTATATCCCCTTTTTGGGAGTCACCTCAGCTCAGTCCCAGACCTGCTTCACCTGAGGTCATGTCCTTTCTAGGGTAGCCTGCACCTCAATAGATAGCTATGGGGGTTGGCAGACAGCTTCTAAGGTGGCCACCAAAGAACCCTGCTTCCTGGTGCTCATGCCCTTGTGTCATTCTATGCCCTTGAGGGTGGGCAGAACCTAATGACTTACTTCTAATGAACAAAACATGGCAAAAATGATGTGTTGTCATTTTTTTTTTTTAACTCTTATTTATTATTGAGAGACAGACACAGAGCATGAGCAAGGGAGGGGCACACAGAGAGGGAGACACAGAATCCAAAGCAGGCTCCAGGCTCCGAGCTATCAGCACAGAGCCCGACGTGGGGCTCGAACCCATGAACTGTGAGATCATGACCTGAGCCAAAGTTGGACGCTTAACTGACTGAGCCACCCAGGCGCCCCATGTGTTGTCATTTCTAAGATTAGATTACAAAAGACCATGTGGCCTCTGTCCTGGGCACTTTCAGTTTCTTGCTTATTTGCTCTGAGAGAAGCCAATTGCCATATGGTGGGCTGCCTTATGAAGAAGCCCACGTGGAAAGAAACTGATGTCTCTGACCAAGAGCCACATGAGTAAACTTGAAAGTAGATTTTCTATGCTTGTCAGCAGTCATGTAAGAGGTCTGGGAAGTAAACTCCCCCAGTCAAACCTTGAAGTGATGACTGACCTAGCCAACCTTGATAATAGTCTTGTGAGAAACCATGAGGTTGAAGTGTCCATCTAAGCTGTCCCTGGATTCCTGACCCAGAGAAATGATCAGATGATAAATGTTTACTGTTTTAAGCTATGCTGTGGGGTAACCCATGACAATATGTTTGTTATGTGACAACAGCTAACTAATAAGGAGTAGAAAGGTCACACTCCCTCTCCCCAGGTTGAGGTAACTCTGATGGACCAATCCCATCTCACAGCTCTCTATAAGGGTGGCTGAAGCCAGCCCGGTCCTACCCAATCCAGCCCTCAGATGTTGATCATGAGAGCACTCCCAATCAACACCTGGCACAGAAATCTCAGAATCTGCTCCCTGAGGAACCCAGTCTACCACACAAATACATGCACATAAATTAAAGACTTCTAAAGAACTGGGATATAATAAAGTACAATAATATAAAGATAAAGCTGCACAGTTTAATCTTTGATAACTCTAAAGCACCTCAAGATTATGCAGCTTTTATTATGAAATTCAATCTGATTTGCACTGTGTTGCCAAAATGCCCAAAATGAACCAGATTTTTAATGATTTCTGAGACCCTATGTTTACTAAAACTTATTGTAAGTTTATCAAGAGCTTTTTCTCATACATTATGTCATTTGAGAAATGTGTATGCTTTATTCTTTTATCAGCTAACAACTAAAAAGCATAACCAAGAAAAAGGATAATGGAATATTCTTTAACCTCCTGGAAGAATTCAGCAACAAATAACACTGTTCTAAGGCTGAAAGTGGGAGGTGGAAAGAATGCTGGCACTCTCAGGAATACAGACTAAAATTCTCATTACAAAGCACTAAGAATACCTTTTGACTCCAAATAAAACTCAAGGAACACAAAGAGCAGGTGAGGAGGTGGGTGGAAATAGACTAGGAAAGAAGCATGAAGAAACCAGTGCCTGCTAACCTGGGTACTTTTTTGTTACTCTTTGCTGCTCACATGACCACAAGTGAAGTAAACAGCAGCAGGCATTAAAAAAGCAAACTCTTCTCATCCTTAAGACAAAAAAGTCTTTATCACTTCCACTGACTTAGTGCTAACTAAAGTCCCTACCTCCAGCCTCTACTCCATAACCTAGCCTCCATGCTAGTCCTTGTCATTCATCTGTCTGTCCATTCATTATCCATCCACCCATCCATCCATCCATCCTATCCTTTCCTGAAAGCCTACTAAATGTCACAAAACCCCCATAGTTAAAATTTGCTTTGCTGATGGCTTTTTTCCTTCATATATATGGCTATACAATGCTTTTTATATCTAATATAGCTATACATTTTATAGCTGTATTATATATTAATATATATTAAATATATAAATTATTAATTATATATTAATTGATTATATATTAATGTTTATATATAAATTAGAGTAAGATAAAGATTTACAAATAATATATAAATATATAAACACATTTAAATAAAAATATATTTTATAGCTATATTATATAAAATATTATATTGCTCTAAATAAGTTAACGTATCTCAGTACAAACAGGTGCTGAATTTGTCATCATATACTGGTCTCTACCGTAGTACTCATTATGGTAGTTTTCACACCATCAAGGTAAATAATGTGACCACTCTTCCATAATCACATTAGGGAGTTTTTATAGTTATGTTGTACATCAATACTGTCCTTCACGCCTCTTAGAGAGGAGAAGGGGAAAGAGTGTGTGTGTGTGTGTGTGTGTGTGTGTGTGTGTGTGTGTGTGATGGCAATGTGGAGGCAAGAGAGCTAGATGGGAGAGAAGACAATAAATAAAAGTGCTTGGCTGCTAGGAATTTACCCAAGGGATACAGGAGTACTGATGCATAGGGGCACTTGTACCCCAATGTTTACAGCAGCACTCTCAACATTAGCCAAACTATGGAAAGAGCCTAAATGTCCATCAACTGATGAATGGATAAATAAATTGTGGTTTATATACACAATGGAGTACTACGTGGCAATGAGAAAGAATGAAATATGGCCTTCTGTAGCAACATGGATGGAACTGGAGAGTGTGATGCTAAGTGAAATAAGCCATACAGAGAAAGACAGATACCATATGGTTTCACTCTTATGTGGATCCTGAGAAACTTAACAGGAACCCATGGGGGAGGGGAAGGGGAAAAAAAAAAAAGAGGTTAGAGTGGGAGAGAGCCAAAGCATAAGAGACTCTTAAAAACTGAGAACAAACTGAAGTTTGATGGGGGATGGGTGATGGGTATTGAAGAGGGCATCTTTTGGGATGAGCACTGGGCGTTGTATGGAAACCATTTTGACAATAAATCTCATATATTAAAAAAATAAAAGAAAAAAAGATAAAACTGCTTGGTGGGGACTTCACTTATAAGCTATAACCATTTCCTAAAAGGATACTACTGAGAAATTTATGTGACATTGCTTAGAGTCAGTGAAAGTAATAATTCATGTTCCTGCTTGTTACAAGGGAACTTAACAAAATTTGTTTGAAAGCCAAATTTCTCTAGGCAGTTATTAAAGAGATGTGTGCTGATCAAATAGTTTCTGAAGTCACTTTTGGGACAGATTCATAAAATTTAGAGGTGGATGAAGTTAGGTAACTTTTCCAAGAATTTATAGACTAGAATAAAAATACATGTTTCTTACTACCAGTTAATTGCTTCATCTACCTCACTATGGGAAATTAGAACACAGTATCTTAGAAGCCACCCAAAAGGCCTTTGGGGCACTTGACTGATGACCTATGCAATGGCCTCTAATTTAGACAGCAGAGGAGTTAGGTTAGAGGTAATGGATGAAACACAAATGTAGCAGGAACAACACCGGAAGTAATCAGACAATGGAGTAATGCTTCAACATTTTGAGTGAAAGCTACTTTCAACCCCAAATTCCTAGCTAAATAATAAATCAAGTATGAAGGGATACTGAAGACATTTTCATTCCTGCAAAATCTCCATTTACCTCCTTAAGTTGTATTATTAGTAGGGCATCCAAAATCTTTTCCAACCCCAAGAAAACCCTGATTTTATATGGAATTAACTCAAGGGATAATGTCCTCATACCAAGTTCCAAAAATTGATCCTGGTTAATCTAGGCTAATCAAAGTCATCCTTGCCATTCTCACTTCTAGGAACTGGTTTAAGAATGAGCATGTGATTCAATTCTGAAAAGGAGATGGGACAGTGATGAGAAGCCAGTGAGCATATGAGAAAAGTTCTCTTGCTCCTAAGAGTCACAGGAAATGCTGGTCCCTTTTTGTCCTTTGGACAGTGTCAGTTCTGGGTTTGATACATGAAAGAGCCACAGCCACCCTGTCACTAGCCTGATGATAAAGCCAACAAGGCAGGAAAACAGAGCCTAGAGAATTGCAAAGAAGAGGAGCTGAAGCCCACTCTTCCTCTGGGGTTCCTGTAATGTGAGATTATTTACATTCTTGTGAGTGGAGCCCTTGTGAATCTAAGTGTTCTTTTACTGGCAATCAAATGCACAGAAGGTGGGATAAGAGAATTCCTAGGATGCTGGTAAAGGCAGGTCTCAGGACAACAGCTGTGCAGCAGGGCTAGGGAGCAAACAGTTCAGATGAGCAGGACAAAGGGCTCCAGGAGGAATGGTGGAACCGATAGTTGTGTCATCTGGAAAAGTGCCTAGAGAGGCATTTTACAAAGCTATTGGAAGGTTCAGGGAGAGTCAGATACAGACTCAAATAGAAGAATGAACTGAAAACAAGGCAATTATGACCTTCAAAAATACAAAGAACAAAAAAGCTGCAAGACAAAGAGAATGCACTTGTCCTCATACGTGGCTCATGAGTAAGCAATCCTTACTGGCAACAACAGTGAAAACTATGAAGAGGAATGAGA
Source organism: Prionailurus bengalensis (assembly GCF_016509475.1). Classification (NCBI taxonomy): domain Eukaryota; kingdom Metazoa; phylum Chordata; class Mammalia; order Carnivora; family Felidae; genus Prionailurus; species Prionailurus bengalensis. Next base: position 145,267,172 of record NC_057343.1, on the reverse strand, counting down.
CCAAAGGCACCTGGAATGAGTACAGTGGAAGGTCAAAGCAGGGAAGGCTGCAGACTCCCATCCAGCACGATGAGAAGCCAAATAGTAATGTGTCAAGGTGATGAACCCAGAGATAGGAAGATCAGCCTATTATTTAGAGAAATGGAAGAAAGGAAAGAAAGAGTTGGAAGCAGCCGCCTTGGCAATGGATGGGGAGGGGGCATGGGTGAAGGCCAGAAGCAGAGGTCTACCGCCTGTTAGCCAGAGCCTTTTAGCATTATTTAATGCTTAAAATTATGCTCATGAATAAACATTTAAATCAACAGGATAAAATGCCAAAACACTTATGGCTTAGTAGTCTGTTCACATAAACGCTTATCAATGACCCTTCCCTGATGGTGAACTCTTATTTATCCCACTGGGTTTTAGCTTATAAGCTCCTCCTGTCATTTTGGATGCAGATTAATAGACATGAAACTGCTTCCATGAGAGAATTTATGATGTGTTTTTCAAGGCTGCGTAGTGGTGAAAGGCAAGGATTGCCTAATATTACATTTATCTAAGGTCGAGGGCTTTGTTTTATTTGGGCCAGCTGCCTGATTTCTTTTTCAGGTCCATCTTTATTACTTTTCCAAAATAAAATTTGGACTCTGGAGTGTCTTGGATAATGAATTTTCCATTATAGCACAGCAACTGTGTAAACCATCACTGGCCCAAAAGTTGGGAGCTTAAAAAAATTACTACTGAACAGGAAAATAAAATTATACTAAAATTGACTACATTACTTAACAGCACTTGAATTTATTTCTATTGGCTAATGATGTTCTTTTTCATGAAATGTCTCAGTCGTGTGACACTAGTACATAGTGGAAAGGGTAGGTAAAATACTGTAGGCCCCACATACCATTTTCACAGAGTAGAAAAGAACCTGCAAGCAGATTTTTGATTCTAGGCTCAGTTCACCCAAGTGGCCCACAGGGGCTGGCCACTTTACCTGAGATTCAGGTTCCTTGTCAAGTTAAGATAAAACATATGTCCAGTATAGAATACTGGGGATGGTATTTGGGGAAATACAATGGACATTTCTTTTTTTTCTTTTTTTTAATTTTTTTTTCAACGTTTTTATTTATTTTTGGGACAGAGAGAGACAGAGCATGAACGGGGGAGGGGCAGAGAGAGAGGGAGACACAGAATCGGAAACAGGCTCCAGGCTCTGAGCCATCAGCCCAGAGCCCGACGCGGGGCTCGAACTCACGGACCGCAAGATCGTGACCTGGCTGAAGTCGGACGCTTAACCGACTGCGCCACCCAGGCGCCCCTACAATGGACATTTCTAAAGGTGACTAATACCCTTGATGGTTAGGGTATCTTTCCTGAGATGCATCTAAGAGTAAAACCTACACGTTGCCCCTGACCCCATCTTCTTCTTGTAGTAAAATGAGGTAAGAAAGACCAGAGAAGCACTCAGAGGTTGTGAAGATAAAAGTACATTCTCCTTGACCTGAAGCTTAGAGAAAATGAATTTGGACAAATGTCATTTATAATCAACATTCACAGCTTTTACTTAATAAGAAGTTCATGTACGTATGATTTTCGAGTTATCAAATATGAAAACCAAAAACATTCCAGTTTTACTTACTGCAAGCATTATTTCGTACCTGGATCCTCTTTGCTTTCATCCTCATTGACCAAGAATCCCATGTGATAATTTCCCACCTGTTGTAAGTAACTTTTTTCTAATTCACAAACTGGTGGATAATGGGTGACAAACAAGGTTAAGGATTTCACCTAAAGCAGTAAGACATAATAAATGTTATTTTATTTTTAAATTTTATTTCAAACTTTTCTTCAATTTAGTTTTGAAAAAGTTCAAAACCTCATGAACGTTGCAATGAATGTTCATTTTTCTTTAGCTAGACAACCACCTGTTAATATTTTGCCATAACACACACACACACACACACACACACACACACACACACACACTCTTTCCTGAACCATGTGAGAACTGCAGACATGACACTTCATCCCTACCTACATACAGGAAAACCTTGGACTGCGAGTAACATGTTCTGCAAGACAAGCAAACATTTCTAATAAATTCTGACTTGATCAATGAGCCACGCCTTACAATATGAGTAGTACGTGACGCTCAATGTTACATGATCACATGGAGCCAATGCATCTTCTCTCTCTCTCTCTTGCTACATGATTGTGGGTGATCGTCTCTCATGCTCAAATGCTTGGTCTCAAGCACTGTGTTTGGCACAGTGATTTTTCAGAACACTGGAAAGTGCCCACAACCAGTTTATTTTTTGTCACTTCAAAGCACCTATGGACACTCTTGTTTTTCCATATAAGAGTAAGCTTAGGAATGCTCTGCTTCATTCTAGGTCAGGTTGTCTGCAGATATAGACTCTCTCCTCTGTTGTCTTATTGCCAGTTACATTAAGTATAGTATATGATAAGAGTTTATTAATACTGCACCGTAGTCAACATTCGTTAGTGATAGTGAAAGTCGTCCTACACAATAACCCTCCTCTCTCTTGTTTTCAAAGATAAGTGCAGGTTAATTGGCTTATTTCTCTTTATATTTTGTATTTTCTTTATTATTTTATATTATATTACAGTATTATAATCATTTTTATATGAATATTTTTGGGTTGTGGAACGAATCATCTGAGTTTCCATGATTTCTTCTGGGAAATTCACTTTGATATACAAGTGCTTTGGATTACAAGCATGTTTCTGGAATGAATTATGCTCAGAAACCAAGGTTTTACTGTACTTAGAATTCTGTCTTCTAAGAACAAAAACATTCTCCTACTGATTTAATCAGAATTATTACAATCAAGAAATTTAACACAGGTATATCATTATTATCTAACATGAGTCCACAAATTTCCCTAACTGTCCCAGTAATATTCTTTATAAATGTTCTTTGTATTAAAAAAAAAAAAACCAAGGATCATGCCATGCACTTAGTCATGTCTCTATAGTCCCCATCAATCTAGAAGAGTTCCCAGCCTTTCTTTTTCATCTTTATGACATTAATGTTTTTGAAATATCCAGGAGTTGTTTTGCATAATGTCTCTCAATTTGGATTTGGCTGATTGTTTCCTCCTAATAAGCTTAAACCTTACTGCCAGAAATATTACACATATTTATGTGGGTGATGTACTCATTTCAGCACATCATATCAGGAGGCATATGATGTCAATTTGACCCATTATTGGGGATGATAAATTTGCTTATTTGGTTTAAGTAAGTGCCCAGAAAATTTCTTCACTATACTAACACCTCTCTCCTTTGTAATTAATAAATAACTTGTGGAGTAGTACTTTGAGATTGTGTGAATATTCTTTTCCTCAACAACCTTTCATCCAAAAGTTTTACCATCCATTGCTCATCACTGCCTGAATGAGTTATTATTGCAGTGACTCGTAAATGCTGATTTTAAAAAATTCTCTCTGTATTTATTAGTTGGTATTCTATAAAGAGGAGCTTTTCTTTCTCCTCACCCTAATCCCATCATTTTAAAGTTTACTTTTGTTTTGTTAGTATTAATATGGATTTGTGGATTTTTAATAAGCATTATTTTAAAGCACACATATTATGTATTCTAGAAATCCCAAAGTTCTTAAATCTTAAAAGAAGCTAACGCCAAATCTTGGTCTAAATATTAGCAGAAGAGGGTAATTAAATCAAAGCACTCCAGGTCTGATTCATCTGCCAATCACCTCATTAAAAGTCAGAACATGTGCCTTCTCTCTTATAACAATTACAAAAAAAACAACCCCCCCCCCCCCCCCAGCAAAAACCTATTAAGGCAGGATTTCTTTGATGAACTGCTCTTAAAATCTGCCCTGAAGGGTCTTCAGACCAGCTGTCTCAAGGATGTCCATTCCCTGAGCTGATAGGCATTTCTAACCAGAAGACCTAAGGGTTTGGGTCACAACACAGCTCTCCTCAAGGCCATTTTCAGCTTGCAGCCGAAACACACAGCTTCTTAATTCCTCCTCTCTGATCTCTGTTCCCAGTGTCGGCAATCAAAAGATACCATGAAAATAAGGATTTTCATCCATAAAAAGCATAGAGATTCTTGCTCCAGAAGAATCCTCTTCAATGACTTACCTCTAACATAAATTTTATCTAAAAATAACACTTTCTTCATTAATATTTAAGATGTCAAAAAACTGCTATAAAAGCAATGAGAAGAGACGTGACAAATTTAATTCTGTCATAATTTGTTCCCAAGGGTTCTTAAACGGATCTTTAAGATATTGCCAAACTGCTTTTGGTAGCTAGCCCCCAAAACAGCCACCAAGTTCTTCACCTCCCAATGTTCACGCTTGTGAACCGCCAGCACCAGTTTGCCAGCAACGAGTGAGCCACAATGGAAGAAGGTCCTCCATCATCAGTCAGGCCTTCAGATGATGCCAGCCTTGCCTGACAACTTGACTGCAACCTCAGGAGAGACGCTGGGCCATAGCCCCCCAGCTAAGCTACTCTCAAATTTCTTACTTCCAGACATCGTGAGAAATAACAGATTATTATTGTTTTCAGGCATTTAGTCTTGGGGTAATTTGTTATATAGTCATACTAACTGATATGCAGCCATACAGCAGGAACAATGAAACTCAGAGGTGGCAAATCCACTCTGTCATAATTCATTCCTAAAGGCTCTTAAATGAAGGTTTAAAATATGCTTCAAAATAAGGGGAGCCTGGGTGGCTCAGTCGGTTGAGCGAATGACTTCAGCTCAGGTCATGATCTCATACTTTGTGGATTCAAGCCCCGCATTGGGGTCTGTGCTGATAGCTCAGAGCCTGTAGCTTGCTTCAGATTCCATGTCTCCCTCCGTCTCTCTGCTTCTTCCCTGCTTATGCCCTCTCTCAAAAATAAATACATAGATAAACATTAAGAAAAAAAATTTCTCTTAATGTTTCAGAAATAAGTAAATAAAATGTGTTTTGGAGACAATGATAGGACTTTACTAATGTGTGATATGCAGTTTCTAAAATGATTAAAGAAACGTTCTTGAGCTCTTTTTGCAAATAAAGAATTTTTGTAAAGAAAAGTTAAAAGTACTTATTTTAAAGTGGAAAACATGCCATCATTAATTATGTAATCCAACTGAATGTTCAAACAAAAACTGAGGATCACAGAAGTTTAAAGAAAAGGGGAGTTTATTTTTGTATTATATGTTTTGGAAAGAAATAGGAATAAAAAATATGCTTGTATTGGTCATGTAAGGAAGACAGAAAAAGATGAAAATGGAGGAAAGACACAAAAGTGTTTAAAAAGTGGAGAACAAAACAGACATAGAAAAATCTTAGAACAGACTAGGTACAGGGCAGGTGTCAAAAGAAGACAGATAGGGAGAGACCAAAACAAACAGAGAAGGACAGAGCATTGATAAAGGGAAGGGGTGCCTGGGTGGCTCAGTCGGTTAAGCATCCAACTCGGAATCTTGGCTCAGGTCATGATCTCACGGTTCATGTATTTGAGTCCTATTTTGGGCTCTGCACAGCTCAGAGCCTGTCTTGTTCTCTCTTCCCCTCTTTCTCTCCTCCTCCCCTGCTCTCTCTCTCTCTCTCAAAATAAATAAATAAATAAACTTAAAAGGGGGGGGGGAGTTTGAGGGAGATGACAGGGATAGAGAATTCAACACAAACAAAATTTCACACTGAGATGCTCAGAACTGCACTATGGAAAAAACAGACATGGACTGAAGGAGTGAAGCAGAAAGATACAAAGATAAGAGATCAAAGGCCTTCTCTCAAGATCCTGTAGGATATTGCTGAAAAATGTACTTCACAGGTAAAAATGTCTCTGTCTCCTTTTTGTCTTCTTCAAGGATTGGGTTGCAGGTGGATGGGGGACAGGCAGGGTCTCTGCTCTTGATTTAGTTCGCCAAGGATAATAAGAAACAGTTCTGGGCGGAAGTATTGCCAAGGAGACCATTATCCTACTGACTAGATTTATTTGCTTCAGCAAAAGAAGACACATCAAAGAATTACAGACATTATGCAGTGCTAATCTATCTAAATTCAATGTATAGTGATTTAATGGTGAATTACAGGTATAGAGTCAATTATAATAATTAAAGATAACTTTGAATATTTAGAAGCTGAGGTCAGAAAAACAATTTGGATACTATGTACCATTCACATACAAAAAGGTGTACAAGATACTCACATCTTTAATAAAATGCTCCAGTGTAGCATAAGCGATGGCGATTCCATCATGGGTGCTTGTTCCTCTTCCCAATTCATCCAAGATAACCAAGGACTGGGATGTGGCCTGTCTTATTATTTCTGCTGTGTCAGTCAGTTCTTCCATAAAGGTACTCTGCCCTTTATATATATTATCTGCAGCACCCATCCTACAAATAAAATAAAAACACCTTGATTTTTCCTCTGAATTTCATTTTTAGGAAGCCAAGTATTACTTTGTGAACAATAAACATAAATGATCCCTAAGGGTCTATACACTTTGAGCCAATAATAACTGAAATCATACTAAACAAAAGAAAACATGTGTTGGATATAAAAGAGTGCCTAACATCAAATGGTACCTTTTAGAAACACTGTGTGCCTAACATTAAACTGCACCTTTTAGAAGCACTGTGGATAGAGTCTGAGGTACTGGACAGAGCTCCCCCAAAATAGGAAAACCTATGACCCTACCTTCTGAGCAGTCACTCCAAACCAGAATTTTGGTACTCACAAGGGAAAATAATGCTTCTCTGTGTTGCTGTGTTTAAATACCTATGAGTACTAGAATTAAAGACTTCTTCCTAGTATCTCAAGAAGATTTGGTACTACAAATTGAAGTACCATGTTGAAATAATTTATCTATAGAAGCTAAAACTTTTTATTAGAATCACAAATGTTTAGTAATCTCTGACACCTAATACAGGTTCCTAAAGTAGACTTCATGGAACATAGTTCTTAGGGACGTCATGAAATGGATGCAAAAGATGTAAGAGTTTCTTTCCTGTAAGACTTCTGTGATCCTTTAATATTCTACCACACATTGTGCAGTTTCTAGAAAAGTATCTACTATTTAGCATTTGTCTAACTCACTTAACTGTGGACACCTACCACTCCCAAGGTAACTGTGGCAATAATGGTCTACAGAACACATTTGGGAAAATGTCTATTTAGTCCAAAAGGATTCTTTAAAAAAGGTGGGGGAAGGGGGGAGAATCATTAAGCAACAGCCACTCCAGGTCATACAGTTAATAGCAAAACCTAGATTTCAGGTGTTTGACCCGCTAACCAGCTTTGTGAATTCTGGTAACTATTTTCTCAGCAAAATACCTTCATCCATGTAGTTTTGCTACAGTAGTTCACATGTCACCTACATACAGCAGCATAATGGTACCTTTTCTTTCTGGGGAAATTCATGGTGAAATCCAGCCTTACCCATCTCTGGGCTTGAGTCTTGTTCTGGGCAGGGAGAATGAAGTATAATGTTTTCCCCACAGATATGCAGAGCCTTAGGAGAACTGCTCCAGGAATCAGTGGAATTTAGAAATTAGTGGCATTTAGTTTTACTGAAAGTGTTTTAATTTTATCCATTTTAAAATCAATAACTATAAGACATAATTTCTGAAATGTTGCTAACTTATGAGCATTTTGGCTATTTCCTCAAAGTTCAAATACTGTTATTTATCTCAATTGTCAATGTTTATTGGTATTTCTCCCCACCAAAAAGCAAGATTAAAGTTTCCTATCTCTGAAACCACTCTGAATTCTTCAGAATCATGTTTGCCCTCATTTAACATGGTTGCTTTTATTCCTGACAGGTTGCAAGCTGACAAAAAGAATAAATCTTTAACTGATAACAAAATGCTCTGATAAGGCAAATATTGGGGGGTAGGTCTTCGGTTCTCAAGAATTAGAATAACAGGCAAGCACTGAGTAAGATTTTAATATAATAGTTTATGAGGTGCCTGGGTGGCTGAGTCAGTTAATCGTCTGATTTCAGGTTCATTCATGATCTCACAGTTTGTGAGTTCAAGCCCCACAGCAGGCTCTATGCTGACAGCTCAGAGGCTGGAGCCCACTTCAGATTCTGTGTCTCCTTCTCTCTCTCTGCCCCTCCCCTGCTTCTGTCCTTTCTCCCTCAACAATAAATAAATAAACATTAAAAAAATGTAATATAATAGTTTAAGTATTACGCTTCAGTGCTTTCTAGAAACAGTATGGTAACAGAGTGGTCTGGTTAGAAATTTCATGAACCGTAGGGTGCTCTTGGGAAGATATTTTTAGGCAGATACACACATACACACATAAAACACTTAGTATATGATAAGGAAGAGATTTCAAATCAGGAAGGGAGGAAAGAATGAATGATCAGTCAATAAAAAACATGCTAGCTAACTGGTTGTTTCAGGAGAAAAAAAAACAACAGGTATGCCACTACTCAAACCATATTCCAAAATAAATTTACATGAATTTAAAAGTTTAATGTAAAAAAAAAGAAACCATACCAACAGATACAGGTGAAATTTAATCTCTGGATAGGTAGGTAGGTGGCGTTATAAACTTAGCACCAAAACGTGTACAGCAAACACCACAAACTGACAAACATATTTGCAACACATATAACAAAGGGTTAATATTCCTAAAAAAAGGACTTTCATAAAGCTAAACAAAATGGTAAACATTCCAAAAGAGAGATAGGCAAAGGATAAGAGTCAATTCACACATACAAAAACTAATGAAAATACTCACATATTATGCAAATTCAAACAGGAATAAAATGCTGTCTTACATATGCAATTAGCAAAGAGAGTAACAAGAATGATAACATCTACCACTGTCAAGAGTGTAGGGAAAAGGATATTCTTATGTGAGACTGAGAGTTGTTACAACCTCCCAAAACACAATTTAGCAACGTCTGTCAGAAGTTTTTCATGACCCATAAATTTCACTCTAGGAATTAATGCTGTGGAAATTATCACAGAGGTATGAAAAATGTGTGTACAAATATGTTTCTTAATGTTATCTAGTGAAAAACTGGAAAAAGCAAATGCCTAAGGAAAAGAGAAAGAGCAATAATACTTGGGTGGAAAGCTATGCAACCAGTAGAACTGGTACACTTAGAAATTAGACACTGAAAAATGGTCACAACATATGTGAAAACACTAGGTCACCAGAAAGTGTTTAGATTCGGTGGAGGGATCTGCTAGGCAAAGAGACCTACCCAACTGCTGAGCCACGTCAGTGTTTACAGCACCTGAAGCAGTGTTCCGTTCAGACAGATGGACAGCATCCAAAATTAAAGAAAAATTTGAGGACAGTTGAAGAAAACGAATGGTAGGAAAGACGAGGACTGAGAACAACCAACAAAACAACTACCACAAAGGAAATGAATAAAAATACAATTCAAAGAACAGAATTAAAACAAACAAAACCTCTATTTGGTAGCCTCAGAAAGATTAAGAAACTGCAGCCTTAAAATAAAACAGCCCACCAAAAAAAGGAACAGCTGGAGAACAAAAAAATCTTGTAAATTAAAAATATGATCACTGAAAAAATTCACTGTATAGGCGGGATTAAAATTAGATACTGTGGAGGACCAAGATTTTAATCTGAAAGATAAATTCAAAGAAATATCTCAGCACAGTGAATAGATCAAGGAATGAAAAATACACACAAATAATTTTAACATGGAGGCCAGTTCCTAAGGGCTTAAAGTCCACCCAATAGGAAGTACAGAAGGCAGACACAACAAAAGTAGTAATATCATAGAAGAAATTACTGCTAAACTGAAATAAGGCATGCATCTTCAAGTGAAAAGTTTCCACAAAATGCTGAATAAGATTAATAAAAGACTTACACCCAGAAACACACTGGTAAAATTTAAGAAACGACAGGAATTTTTTAAAAATCCCGAACACTTCAGGGGTACCTGGGTGGCTCAGTCGGTTAAGCATCAGACTTTGGCTCAGGTCATGATCTCACAGTTTGTGGGTTTAAGCCCTGCATCATGCTCTGCACTGACAGCTGAGAGCCTGCAGCCTGCTTCAGATTCTGTGTCTTCCTCTCTTTCTGCCCCTCTCCTGCTTGTGCTCTCTCTCAAAAATAAATAAGTAAACATTTAAAAAAAACAATAAAAATAAATTAAAAATCCTGAACACTTCAGAGAGAGAGAGAGGGAGGGAGAGAGAGAGAGAGAGAAGAGAGGAAAAACATTACTAACAAAGGGATGAAAATAAGATGCTATCAAACTCCTTACCTACAATGAATGCCAAACTAGAAGATAAGGGAACAATTCCTTTACATTTAAAATCTGAAAATGTATATTCATTTAAACTTCCAAAACAGATATGAAGACAAAATAAAGCTTATTTTAGACTCTGAAGAACTCAGAAAAGTAGCCACCATGAGTCCTCATGAAAAAACTGCTCAAAGAGAGATACAGAAGAGAAAATAGCATTCAAGAGAAAAACATGAACTACAGGGAGTAACAGAAGTGAAAAAAGCTGGGAAGAAATGAGAATTTTAAAGGAGGGATGCCTAAGAGGAGCCCCTATGATAGTCCAACGCCTTAAGGATTACATACTTCTTAAGCTCTCCAGTGAATGTGGATGTAACATATACATGAATCCTAATAATACAAATGTTGACTATTGGGTCCTTCTATTTGTAAACTAGCCTATGAAAGAACAAGAGAATTACAGCAGGGCAGATGTTGGGACCTTTTGGAAAGGTAAAAGTAAGAACAGCTTTAACAACTGGAAGGGTCTTGGATTGATAAATGATTTCTTTGTATTTGTTGCCAGAAGTTCAACAGATATTGTCTAAAGTAAATAAATCTAAAATTAGAGGGAAGAATATTTTATAGACATTGTAATGTTAACTACCAGCAGAACAAAATCAGGAACCCTCAGAGTGACTGCCTACTGCACAGGGCTAGTTCTGTGCCAGAGATGATGGGGAGTAGGGGGAGAGCCTTTTAGTTTTCAATTGTGTGCCCTCTGTACTGTTTGTTTTCTACCATAACAGGCATTGCTTCTACAATTACATACACACACACACACACACACACACACACACACACACACACGTATTTACTTATTTCTGAGAAAGAGAGAAAGAGAGAGTGAGGGTGGGGGAGGGTCAGAATGAGTGCTGACAGCAGCAAGCCCCTATATGGGGCTCAAATTCACAATGAGATCATAACCTTAGCTGAAGTTGGACACTCAACCAACTGAGCCACCCAGGTGCCCCCGTAAGTATACTTTTTAAAAAATTTATACTATGGGGCACCTGGGTGGCTCCGTTGGGTGAGCGTTCAACTCTTGATTTCAGCTCAGGTCATGATCTCAGGGTTGTAGGATCGAACCCTGCATTGGGCTCCATGCCGACAGTGCAGAGCCTGCTTGGGATTCTATCTCTCTGCTTGCACACATGCATGCTTGCTCACTCTCTTTCTCTCAAAATAAATAAGTAAACTTAAAAATAATGTTATATTAGGTCATTTTTATTAAAAACTGCCTGTGCAGAATAAAATATAGAAAGTTATTACATGTTTAGAGTTATTGTCTCAGGGTGGGGGGTTACTGGTCAGTTAGTGACCCTTTCTCTTCTTCCAAGCACCTAGCAAAACATCTGATACAAAAATAGAGAATAAATTATTGAATAAAGTCTTCTTTCCCAATTCCAGTGGATTAAGACATGTAGGAAATATTGGCCTAACATGGCTGTGTAAGTGTTCATTTCATTACTATCACTGAGGTGCCTTTAGGAATCAGTTCAAAATAAAATACAGAGTCAATAAATATAGATATATGTATATAGATAAGGTCACTTAAATTTACATTTAAAGAAGCAAATCACATTTTACACAATAGAGATGTTCTGAAAGGCTGACTTTTAGTCACTAGAGATATGTGAATTCTTATTTTAGGCCTTAGGCCTTGAACTTGAACTTTCTATATATCTGTTTTTTGGCATTAAAAAATTAACTGTCATACTGAAAAAGGAAGTTCTAGTCTATAAGATGGAGTGAAAACTTTTAAAAAGTCATGGAATTTATAAATTATGTAAGGTAGCTAAATATGGTAGAAGAGTGATACCTTGAGTGAAGAGACCAGCACTCTTGTCCTGTCTTGGTCACTAAGTACTGTGTCATCTTAGCCAAGTTAGGTACTTTTTCTGTGTGGTCCTAGCTTCCTCATCCATAAAACGGGTAAGTTGGAATAGTAAACCTCTAAGGGCCCACCCTCTTATTTTTCTTAAAATTTTTTTATCGTTTATTTTTGAGAGAGGACAGAGCATAAGTGGGGGAGGGGCAGAGAGAGAGAGAGAGAGAGAGAGGGAGGAAGACAGAATCTAAAAGCAGGCTCCAGGTTCTGCCTGACGTGGGGCTTGAACCCATGGACTGGACTGCAAGATCATGACCTGAGCTGAAGCCATATGGCCAAATGACTGAGCCACCCAGGTGCCCCAAACTGTTCTTACCACAGTAAAAGAATTTTTGGAAATGTATAAGAAAAACAAGGTGTCTCAAATTGGACAAGAGCTTTTTATGCAATGTTAGTTAAGAGTTCATGTTAACATGAATGACTGTAAAAGCTCGTATGTACTTTTTAAAAAAAATCTTATTACTAATTGTTGAGTAAATCACTGACAACTGCTTCATGTACATACCAAATGAGTCAGTACTATCCAAGAGGCGGCAGGACGATAATAGCTAAGTATACAAATCCCAGCTAGGACACTTCGGTTCCCCTATCTGTAAACAGTAACAACAATAGTGCCTGCTTTTCTACTTCTTAGGATGGTTAGGAGAAATAAATAAATAAGTTAATATTTATAAATTTTTAAGAAAACAAACTTACAATGGTTTCCTAACGTCTGGAAAATAAAACCCTAAATTCCTAGCATGGTTTCCAAGGCCTCTGAGAACTCTGGCCCCAAACCTGTCACCTCTCTCCAATCTCATCTCCTTCTGTCCCTAGACCCCATGTTGTTGCCACCTCAATTCATACTTGCTCCCTGATATATGCCACATATCTTTTAAAGCAGAACAACTCTATCAAGATTTAATTCACACATCACAAAACTCACCCTTTAAAATGTATTTATAATTCAGTGGTGCTTAGTATATATTCAGAAAGTTGATACGACACACCTTTATCCCTCAATGTTTTCCCTCATTATTTCCTTAGCCTGGAATAATCTTCCCTCTTCTCTTTTCTACAAACTGACGGCCTTGTTTTCCACAAGCTACACTTACTTTTGCATTCCCCTCAAATGCTAAGCATAGTATCTTGGACCAGGATCTTCAATACATCCTGTACATGAACTGACTCAGTCATGTTCAACTGCTGAAATTATTTGTTCCGAGGCTTGTAACACAACTTACCCAGCCAAAATGACTCAAGAGTAAACAAATTATATGAATGTCTAAACTTCAAGTTAAAAAAGAGAATTGCTGACTAACCATTTGTGGGAGAAGTCTCAAAGAGTGAAAGGATTTAAACATCTGTTTTCCTTTGTGCTTCGGTATAAATCAGGGTTATCTTTGCACATTGTCACTGAGTTTATTCTAACATCACAATGTACACATTCTAAGGATCATAAGTGTTTAAAGGACATAAAAAATTAACTTCTAATATTTTCATGGAATGTTTATTACAATTATATGGTACCCAGTAATTAAAAATTAGCACACAATCTTGATAGTATTCACTTGTATTTTCCATTCAATTTTAAAACACTGCATTTAAAACAGTAACTCCAGGGGCACCTGGGTGGCTCAGTCAGCTGAGCATCTGACTTCGGCTCATGTCATGATCTCAAAATTCGTGAGTTTGAGCCCCACGTTGAGCTTATTGCTGTCAGCACAGAGCCCACTTTGGATCCTCTGTCCCACTCTCTATCTGCCCCTCCCCCCCCAAAATAAAATATTTAAAAATTAATAAATACAAGAGTAAGTCCAAATTTTACTGTTCATTATAACTTATATGATGTACAAATGCTTAAGCTATGCTGAATTTTTAGTGGTAAAGTCAAGCCATGCTGGTGAAGATTAATTTTTTAAAATGCTATTTACTTTGTGCTTATCCAAACTACCCTTTACCCTTGCTAAGGTCTTCAGGGCCTTTCTAACTGACAAAACTAACAAATCACCCATTCTCCATCCTGACCCTCTTAGATTTTATCACTGATGACCACAAATTGTTCTCTATTGATCTTAGCATCAGGGCCCAGAAAACCTCTCGGTCACCTTTTATCCAAAGCCTTTGCTCTCACTGAATTTGTCCTATGGGACCAGTCTGACTAGAAGGGATGTACACACCAAAATATGATTGGTACAGACAGATTTACTCTCCCTTCCACTAATGTTTTTTTCTTATGTTCACATTCCCTACAGAGAACTGGGCCACTTCTTTCTCCAATGGTCCCTTCCACTTTGACAGAAGGGAAGAGCCGGTATGATAGCAAAGCATTTCCTATCAGCAAGCCAAAAGAGTCAAAAAAGTTGTGCTGCTGGCCAAATTGGTAGTGATCATTTTACACCGCCATTTAACACATGAGGGCAAACACTTCGGATATCAAGTGACTTTCCCAAGGTGACATAGTAAATTTGTAACAGAGAAGAAAAAAATACAAAGGCCTTCAGGTTTCTGGCTTGGAGCTGAATTACCCAGCGTGCCTCATGGTATTTCTGTCCTTAAGGAGAGGAGACCAGATTTCAGGGGCTCTTAGATGTATTTTTATTATGCAACAGTCCTAACTCTACTGTTAGGCCAGTGATTTTCAAATATCTTTTTATCCATTAAATCCCTAGCTCAAATTAAATTTCACAAAGAAACTCACTACCAATTAGATAAAAGGAGCGCTGATTTGGTCAAGACACAGCACTATTAGGCCATCTTTCCTCATCCAGAGGGGGCTTTGGGGGACTCTAAACACCCTGTACAACAGTTTGAAAGTCACTGCCTTAGGAGGCAACAAATTGTCTATTACAATTCTATTTTTCCTCAGCACATGATGATCAAGTAACAATGCTGCCCAGCAGACACTGAAGAAATGCCAGCTTGTTAACCAGTAACTGAGGCTACTACGCAAAGTGTACGCTTAAAACTATGGGGAAGGTTTACTGATAAAAATAGTTTCTGCTAACTTCCCTTCAGAAATACCATTTATTTTTCCAATAAATTTCAGCAGTATAATGACTTTATATAATTCTTATGGACACAGAATTTTATAACTAAACACATTTTCCTTTTCATCATGATTACTAATAACTGAATAACACCTTATAATAACAAATAACAACTCGCACTTTATCTTATGTTTCTACACTTACTTTCAGTTCCAGTGTCTTTAGATACCATTCTATCTCTTATTATCCTGCTATATTGAATATATCCCAGTAAATTACCAAAAATACACTTTTGAAGATAGCATACATTAAAGAAGTTTTTATAATGTTTTATTAATTCAACGAGCATTTCACAAAACATAATACTGGATAACGATTCTGAAATTCTCCAAAAGTTAAAATATGTTAGAGATTTAAGGAATTCTAGAACATGGAATTAGTATAATTCTGTCTATATATTCAAAGTAGTA
The DNA here is from genome assembly GCF_016509475.1 of Prionailurus bengalensis. Lineage (NCBI taxonomy): Eukaryota > Metazoa > Chordata > Mammalia > Carnivora > Felidae > Prionailurus > Prionailurus bengalensis. The sequence goes on along the minus strand of NC_057343.1, from coordinate 145,251,588 downwards.
AAAAATGGAAAACACATTCTTTAGATTTCATCTTAGAGTTATTTTGCTCCAAGTACACAGGTTACAGTTATGTGATTAAGAAAAAAAATCACTCTGATATTTTTAGGAGTGGCGGCTGACTAATCTTTCTAATCCCCTACTCCCTCCTCGCCTATTACCCTTATATAGGTCAACAAAGCTTAATAAAGCATTAATGGAGAAAAGAAATTAATACTTTTTTGTATCAGTTTCTAAAATAAAGAACACTTATATGAAAATTTGAACAAGAATTTGTTTTTATGAGATCTTGATATTTTGAGATAACATTCTAGATGTTTTTCAATGGTAGCTAATGGGCTGGACCTCTGTCCCCTCAAATCACAATTTCTGGGTCTTACACAAGGAAAATGCTAGCAAAAGGGAGAAGTGCTGCAATAAACAAAGAAAAAGAATTTTTCATATTGAATGATCAGTACTAGAGCTTAAATATCAAAATTATTACATAGAGGCAACAATTACTATATTGCATTAGGACTTTTTGACACATTTGAGTGCTTTCAAGATTGTGGTTATATGCACGCGTGCGCACGCGTGCGCACACACACACACACACACACACACACACACACACAACCAGTTGACATTTTTCAGGTATACAAGTCAGTGGCATTAAGCACATTCGAATGTTGTGCAGCCATCACCACTATCCATTACCAGATCCTTTTCAATACCCCAAAACAGAAATTCTATACTCATTAAAAAACAAACTCCCTATGCTCTCCTTCGCATGAGGCCTGTGGTAATCTCTATTCTACCTTTTGTCCCTATGAGTTTGCCTATTCCAGCTTCCTCATGTAAGGGGAATACCTTACTTGTCTTCTAAGTGCTCTACAGAGGAGGACTTTTACGTTAGCTTATTTTGCCTTCTTTTTGAAATTGAAGATGTTCCTCTTTACTTCACTTTGCTAAAGAGTTAACAGAATTCTGTACTGTCTACATGTCTAAGCTTTTATTTTTTCTATATTTTGCAAATTTATAAAAGGGAAATAATCTAAATAACAAAGTATTCTAACTTTTGAGAAGGGCAGTATAAGAAGTAGAAATAAAAAAAGTCCAAGGAAAAAGCTACAAAAAGATACCAATTATTATAAGATGTGTAGATATTGTGTAGTTCTTAAAAGTCATAAAAATATGAAGTAGCAGATCTGTGTTACATTTAATTAAACATAAACATTAACCCAGAAATGGAATGAAATCACAAATGCTTTAGCACTACATGGATTCATTTTAAGAGTCTGGAAAGCCATATACCTAAACAACAATGATTTCCACGCAGTAGAATTACAGGTGATTTAAATTTCTTTTTTGAGCTTTTCTATATTTATATTTTGCACAACAAACAAGCTTTACAGTGCAATTAGAAAATAAATTTTATTTTTAAAAATCCCAAATGATAAATACTTTACTGTATCATTATGTTGAGACAAGGCAAAAAGATGGTAATTACCAGGTTAAAAAACCAGCTTTCTTTTAGCAATCACTTTATTAGCAACAATGAAATTATTATAAAAGACAAGAAGAAAGTTTAATATAATTGTTTCTACTAACAGTTGCAATCAGTTCACATTATAGTATTTAAAATTAATTTATACAAGTTGTAACACTGAACTGCAAATATAACCAAACAAAGAATACTGCACCAATCTTTCGATTTCAATGGAAACATTGCTGAGAATCGAGATGGCAATCCAGGAAAATGCCAAACTTGTGTTGGTTCTCAGGAAACCACGTTCACTGAAAACATCTACAAACACATGCAGGCCACTTAGGAAGGGCACAGGCATTTTCCTATCAAAGAGACCCCAGGAAGTGCTGACTGGACAAATTACTCTCTAACACATCTTCAAGTCCACTCCTTGGGAAAGTCCCAAGAATTTCAGAGGAAAATAATTAACAGAGAAAACGTTATTTCCCAACTGTAACCATATCTGTGAAAGCCACAAATGATTAAGGCCATAAAAAGAAAGGTAAGATTCATCAGTCATCATGGTAAGATTAATCAGATTAATTAATAAGATTACTAAAGGGGAACCTGACACAACCAAAGGATGCCGCCTTATAGTTAAATACACATTAAGAACTCAGGCAAATCACCATCTCTTGGATTCTGCTGTCCCTTCTGTAAACTGAACAATGGCTCCTAAATCTGGATATGTTTTAGAGTCACTTGCAGAGGTTCTTAAGTATGGACAGACTCTAAGAGCCCCCTCATCATACCAATTAATTACAGCACTATCTCCAGGAGATCTGCCTTCAGGAGAACTGCCTGGGATATGGATTTCAAACCAAACCAAATCCTCAGGTGACTCTGAAGTATTAAATTCATACAACCACTTCCTAGCAAAAAGATGAAGTGAGGCATCTCCTGTTTGCCAAACACAGCTGCGGGAACTAAATAAACCACAGAGATACTCACAGGCAACACTTTTGATGCCAATAGAATTCATAACAGCCTACTCATTTAGTAAAATATCATTTATCGTGTGATTTTTAGTGCTAGTATTTACTACCAACTAGAAGACATGCACTGATTCAAGGGGTTTTCTTTCTGTCTAAGGAGGACAGACAGACAGACACACACACACACATTAGGATATATATACATGTTAAATATCATTAAATATACATAAATATACATTATATACATATTTAATAGAGTACAAGTACTCCACCTAGGTGCTCAATCAATATTCATGGACTTAAACTCGACTGGACAAACAAATCAGTTATCATCCTCACAAATGCAAATACCTGAAATAAGTTAAGCATTCAAACGCCTATTACACTTTAATTCTCTCTCAAAATAAACACACTGGTGAGTACACAGCATTCCTGAACTGAGGGGCCATAAGAGGGTTTACATGGGTAGCATGGCATGCAACTTATTAACCAAGGACCGCTTAATGTAAATATCCCTTTCTACCAACATTTAAGTGACATAAATGGCAATAAATTATGCTGAGAGAAGCCAAGTGTTTTGCTTTTTTTTTTCAAGCCAGACTTAATAATTCATTGCTTTTCTAAAACTTAATTACTGAGTCTAAAAAGGTGAATAAGGTTTAAGCCTACATTTATCAGGATAACAAACAAGAGATCTTATTCCAGGGATGCACTCAAAGATGTTAATGATCCTTAGAAATAAGTGTCTAGAAATATTTCACTGATAAATATATATACAAACACTAATACATAAATACTAATTAGAGCCAAGTGTATATGTTTGCCAAAGTTCCACTTTTTTTTAAAAATTTTTTTTTAACGTTTATTTATTTTTGGGACAGAGAGAGACAGAGCATGAACGGGGGAGGGGCAGAGAGAGAGGAAGACACAGAATCGGAAGCAGGCTCCAGGCTCTGAGCCATCAGCCCAGAGCCTGACGCGGGGCTCGAACTCACGGACCGCGAGATCATGACCTGAGCCGAAGTCGGACGCTTAACCGACTGAGCCACCCAGGCGCCCCGCACTTTTTTTTTTTTTAATATGAAATTTATTGTCAAATTGGTTTCCATACAAAACCCTGTGCTCATCCCAACAGGTGCCCTCCTCAATGCCCATCACCCACCCTCCCCTCCCTCCCACTCCCCATCAACCCTCAGTTTATTCTCAGTTTTTAAGAGTCTCTTATGGTTTGCCTCCTTCCCTCTCTAACTTTTTTTTTTCCTTCCCCTCCCCCATGGTCTTCTGTTAAGTTTCTCAGGATACACATAAGAGTGAAAACATACAGTATCTGTCTTTCTCTGTATGACTTATTTCACTTAGCATAACACTCTCCAGTTCCATCCATATTGCTACAAAAGGCTATATTTCATTCTTTCTCATTGCCACGTGGTATTCCATTGTGCACATAAACCACAATTTCTTTATCCATTCATCAGTTGATGAACAAATCAGGAGACATAGATGCTGGAGAGGATGTGGAGAAACAGGAACCCACTTGCACTGTTGGTGGGAATGCAAACTGGTGCAGCCGTTCTGGAAAACAGTGTGGAGAGGTTCCTCAAAAAATTAAAAATAGACCTACCCTATGACCCAGCAACAGCACTGCTAGGAATTTACCCAAGGGATACAGAAGTGCTGATGCATAGGGGCACTTGTACCCCAATGTTTACAGCAGCACTTTCAACAATAGCCAAATTATGGAAAGAACCCAAAATTTGACTTTTTAAAAGTAATGTTCTTAGGGAAAGGATTATACAAGATTACAACATTCAGAAAAAATATTCCTAAAGCATCCTGTCTGTTTGCAGCTTTTCAAAAATTTATTTATTCTTCTCATGGCACAGTGCACAGCACATAGTAGGCACTCGATGAGTATTTATGCAATTAATGAATTTAAACCCAGTGCTGTAAATGTTCAATCATTAATATGAAAATAACCAATTTAAAGATAAAATTTGGAGACAAATTTTATGCATATGTCTCACTCTGCTAGACTTCCAATATTTCTTACATTGAGTACAAAAAAAAATTTGAAGTGATTTACAATAACAACATATTTATGGTGGAAGAATTACAATGAATATGAAACTAAGATTTTAAGCCAGACAGTAGGTCCTCACATTTGAGACAGCATATTTGTGCATGAGCTTTGAAAATGCTAATTTTGTGGTCTCATCCTTGCAATTCCAATTTAATAGGTCTCTGATACAGGGCTTAGAATGTTTTAAACATTAATCATAAACAAGCATCTCTACGGTTCTCATGCAGCTGTTATAAGAATCATGTTAGAGAAATACTCCCATGCAAGAAGAGAAGGGGGAAAATTAAACCAAATTTGTTTCTGCACCTGAGCCTTGAATTTAGCTCCTGCTTTCTTGGCAGGCAAGACAAAAAGGAATTAAAGAGGAAGCAGCCATTGGCTGATGACAGGAGGCCTGGCAGTTTGTCAGAGAAGGCCAATAAATTGCTTCAAGTCTTTTTGTAAACAGGCACAGCATGCACATGGAGGGAAAACAATTTCCTAGCATGAACAAAAAATGACTTATCAGATGGCACTCCATGTAAAGGTCAGTAAATAAAAATGAAAATTTCCTTATGAGCAATTTTGGAGACTATATAGAAACATCATCAAATGGGTATGTCTACTTTAATTTTAAAGCACGAGTACAAACTTTTACCCACGGCCAGCAGGATTCTAAACTGCCCCAGCCCCCTTGAAGAAAAAGAAAGATGCACATTCCTTACACTCCATAGTCCCACTCCTAAATGATAGCCTCAATTCAGAAAACTCGTTCATACGCACCAGAAAACACATGTAAGACAAGTATCAGTATTGTCTGAATTTGCAACAAATTTGAATCATGTTAAATACCAATCAAGGAAAATGGATAAACTGTGGTAGATGCATACAATAGAATACCATAATTATAGAAAAATGAGTAAACTAGAATTATACATATCCATATGGGTGAATTTCATAAATATAACATGGGAGGGGGAAGCCAAGTGCAAAAGAATACACAGTGTGGTGTGATACGTAGAAAGTGTTCCTCAAAAAACATACCCAGGGAGTAAAAATATAGAGAAATGCATGGGATGAAAACTAGTCAAGAAAGGTAGTTCCAGGGCACATGGGTGACTCAGTTGGTTAAGGGCCCAACTCTTGATTTTGGCTCAGGTTCAAGGTTTGAACCTCTCTGCCCCTCCCCCGCTCTCTTTTTCTCTCAAATTAAATAAACATTAAAAAAAAGACAAAAGGGCAGTTCCTCTAGATGGGGTGGAGGGGAAAAGAATCAGGGAGGATTACGGGTTCAATAGTATTGGCAAAATGTTCTATTACTTTACTAGGGTGGTATTTACCTATGGGACTGTCCTATGTCTGAATTATTTCACAATAAATGAATGAAAACTGTAACAGCATAATATTAGACCATATTCTAGTAAGGATCTAGGATATAAATGAATGTGGTCCATGCAGACTCCTTTCAATTAAAACAGGAAAGGGAATAAGAACAGAAGAAAAGACAGGGAACAGGGTCCTTACACTAAAGCAGTGCATCCCAGATGGAGGTCTCTGAGGTTAAAGAAACAAGGAATCTCTGCACAGCAGATCCAGTGCAGCCATTAAAACATGCGAGACTTGGGGCGCCTGGGTGGCGCAGTCGGTTAAGCGTCCGACTTCAGCCAGGTCACGATCTCGCGGTCCGTGAGTTGGAGCCCCGCGTCGGGCTCTGGGCTGATGGCTCAGAGCCTGGAGCCTGTTTCCGATTCTGTGTCTCCCTCTCTCTCTGCCCCTCCCCCGTTCATGCTCTGTCTCTCTCTGTCCCAAAAATAAAATAAACGTTGAAAAAAAAAAAACATGCGAGACTGGGGCACCTGGGTGGCTCAGTATGTTGAGTGTCCAACTCCTAATTTTGGCTCAGGTAATGATCTCACAGTTTGTGAGTCTGAGTGCCACATAGGGCTCTGTGCTAACAGCATGCAGCCTGTTCTCTCTCTGCCTCTCCCATTTGTGTGTGCTCTTTGTCTCTTAAAATAAATAAACAAACATTAAAAAAAGTAAACATGTGAGGGGTACCTGAGTGGCTCAGTCAGTTAAGTGTCTGTCTTCAGCTCAGGTCATGATCTCAGAGTTCATGGGTTCGAGCCCACCATCAGGCTCCGTGCTGACAGCTCAGAGCCTGGAGCCTGCTTCGGATTCTGTGTCTCCCTCTCTGCCCCTCCCCTCCCTTTCTCTCTCTCTCTTTCTCAAAAAATAAATAAAACATTAAAAAAAACATGTGAGAGTAATCTGCATGAAGTGATAGAGAAATATGTCCCCCACATATTAGGAAATTAAAGCAAGCTGCATAGCATAATGTTTAATATAATACCATTTATATAAGAGAAGATTTATGTATACCTGCAAATTGGTGGAAAATTATACAAAGAATCATCAATAGTTGTTGACCTGGGGAGAAGGTAAAAGTTAGTTTATACCCTATCATACTGTTCAATTGTTTTCATAATAGGATCTATTATTTTTATAATTAAACAACTGAGCTCTCCAGCAAGGGCAGTGGAAATGCTTCTCGGCTGCACTCCAAAGTTGTCTGGACACTTACAAAAGTGTCAACTTCCAGACCCCAGTCCAACTTAGAACTACTGAGTTTAGGGTCCAAGTATCAGTATTTTTTAAAGCTCCATTGAAAAAAAGTCCAATGTACATTAAGGGTTAAAACTCACTGTTTCTAGATGTTCCGTGTGCAGATGATAATATGTGTGTTATGAAAATTAAAGACACCAATCTTCTATATTGATCAGACAAGAAAACCGTCACTAAAGGAGGAAGAAATAAGGTTACATACAGGCTGGGTTAGAAACTTTTTGGAAAAGTAAGCTCTGATATGCTGAAGTACCTGGGAATGTTCAGGCTTAGAAGTCCAAATGCCATGCTACTGAGTAGGGAAGAGAAATTTGCCCTGGAAAAAAGTGTTTTCAGACAGTGACCATATACGCATTTCACAAGACTCCTATAAAACATCTTATTTTGACTGATACTGCCTTTAATCTGAGGTTGTATCTTTGTTACATTTATTTTAGAATTTTAAAAATATTAATAAGCAGAAGAAAAGAACATTCACCACAATCCCATCTCCCTCATGATATTTTGGAATATAGCCTTCTATTTAGATGATTTTCTCTGCATATATTTACATATATAATTTCTCCTACAAAAGTGGAATCAAACAGAATGCCAGGTTTTGTAACCAGCTCTTTTTTGTTATTGTAACAAGAATATTCTTTCTTTCATGTAATACTACCTCTGGATGGGCCCACCAGTACCAGGTAATGGTAAAATGTATTCCCAAGTAGCTGAAAAAAATGGGTGTGTTTAAGGAAGTTAATTCAGAATGAAAACCACTATACTGAAACAATGACTTTGGTGTTCACAAGGTTTACAGCTTAGTTTCTCCCTTATGCAGTGACTAGTAACCAGTCCAGCTCCTCAAGGCTGCTCCTGGCTCACAAGATAAAGGCATGCTATCATGGCAGCAGCATGGAGGAAAAAGCTCACGGTCCACGTGAGTACCTTCTAGGTCAGCCACTAGCTGGTCTTTTCACTAAAAATTGTTGTCTAACAAAATAAACAGGTTTTTTAAAGCTGTTTTCTTAAGTAATTCATTTGTTTTTCTAGGTACTATGAACTATTTTAACTGAACAAGTTTACCTTCATGGAAACCTTTGAGACAAATCTATAGCTTCCCCACAGCAGAGTTGGTCATTATGTGATAAATATTGTAAGCTTCATTTCTGGCTCCATCTTAAGCCCTTACCCTCATTTTTACTCACACTATTTGGAATCTTCTGTAAACTGACTTAACTACTTTCTGGAAGATGGCAGGATAAATATTAATGGACGAACAAGCAAATAAATACACATATACAAACACCTCTCAAGCACTGCATGATCTTACAGCAATGGAATGCCTTGTGCCTCCATGGATTGTCCTTATCACACGTGAGTTTCTTGAGGGCAGGTAACGTGGCCTCATTCGGCTTTGTATCCCTAAGGCCTAGCATAAAACTCAAGTACACTGTAAGGTTTTAAGAAAAATGAGTGTTTAGTACACTGGAGTTTTGATCTTGTTATTGAGCCACTGTCTCCTAACAGTCTATAGTTTCTGCTTAAGACACGGGAATTTAATGGCGATCTTATCACGCAGCCTCCTAGCTGTGCTGCATGTTACAAGTTAAGATCACTTCTGGAAACAGATCCCCTTCCTGAATTTCTTAGGGTCACTGACAAACACCACCATTCACTTCTCTTGGTCACCGAGGTTTGATGCCTCCTTGTCTCTAGTTCTTTATCACTCTTCATCCACTGTAGTTACCAAAGCCTGTCAGTTCTAACCCTGTAACATTTCTCCTCTGTCCCTTGTCCACTTCCATTTCTGTCAGTCTAATTAAGATGCTCAGGATCTCCCCAAGAATAACTGCATTACATCATCCCTTTGTATAATCCATCTTTCAAAGTGTGGCCAAATTAATCTTCCTGAAACCTCAACTGTAAGTAACTCTGATCACATCATCTTCCTACTCGTAAGTCTTCAACAACTCCCCACTGCCCATGGGATTAGCTTCTATTGGCCTGATCTTGACTTCAAGATTAGTTCATTCAATAGCCCTGTTGTTGAGTGTCTGTTATATATGTACAAAGCAGAGTTCCAGGTTTGGGGAGGGGGAAGGGAAATGTACAAAACATGAAAATCACCTTCTGGGAATGGACTACGCAACAGGAGAGGCAGAGGTTTACACCAATAACTATAAAACAAAAAGTGGTAAGAACTTTTTAAAAAAGGCAAAACACTTGTACCCCAATATTTATAGCAGCACTTTCAACAATAGCCAAATTATGGAAAGAGCCTAAATGTCCATCAACTAATGAATGGATAAAGAAATTGTGGTTTATATACACAATGGAATACTACTTGACAATGAGAAAGAATGAAATCTGGCCTTTTGTAGCAACGTGGATGGAACTGGAGAGTGTTATGCTAAGTGAAATAAGTCATACAGAGAAAGACAAATACCGTATGTTTTCACTCTTACGTGGATCCTGAGAAACTTAACAGAAGACCATGGGGGAGGAGAAGGAAAAAAAAAAACAGAGGGAGAGAGGCAAACCATAAGAGACTCTTAAAAACTGAGAACAAACTGAGGGTTGATGGGTGGGAGGGAGGGGAAAGTGGGTGATGGGCATTGAGGAGGGCACCTGTTGGGATGAGCACTGGGTGTTGTATGGAAACCAATTTGACAATAAATTTCATATTTAAAAAAACCAAAGTAAGAACTACCATACAATGTAGCAATTCTTTTTGTAGATTAATAAATAAATAAATGGGAATATTATTATTGGCTAAAAAAAAAAAAAAGGCAAAACAGGGGCACCTGGGTGGCTCAGTCAGTTAAATGTCCAACTTTGGCTCAGGTCATGATCTCACCATTTGTGAGTTTGAGCCCCACATCGGGCTCTGCGCTGACAGCTCAGAGCTTAGAGCCTGCTTCAGATTCTGTGTCTCCTTCTCTCTCTCTGCTTCTCCCCCACTTGCGTGCTCTCGCTCTCCCTCCTTCCCTCCCTCCCTCCCTCCCTCTCTCTCTCTCTCTCTCTCTCTCTCTCACACACACACACACACACACACACACACACACACACAAATAAATACACATTTTTTTTAAAAAGGCAAAACACACAGTATAGAGATGAGAAACATTAACTGTGGCTATGGGGCTCCAGGAAGACTTCGTGAAGAAGGTGGAATCTTAACAAGAAAAATAGCAAGAGAGGTATATCTGGTCCAGGATATAGTATAAACTGAAAAAAGACAAATGGGAAAGTACATAATAGCTTCCTAGAATTCAGAAAGAAGAGTCGGGTTGACACATAGGTAGGTGAGGGAAAGAAACAGAAAACAAGACTGAAAAGATTGGGGTTCATCTGGTCGTTCTTGACTGATTTGCTCAGAGACTTGTACTTTAGCACCAGAATGACTTGATCATAGCTGTGTTCTGAAAGGACCTCACAGGGGCTTGAAAACTGACTGGAGAAGGAAAAAAGGAAGACTCAGAGAGCAGGGAACCAGTTTCTGCAATAATTTGTAGTAAGCAATGGGTGCCAAGATTAGGCCTAAAGCTTAAAAGATGCATGACTGGCTAAGAGGGCACTCAGTAATATCTGGCGGGGACACTGCAATCAGACCCTCGCACATGTTTTTATCTATTTCTTTCCTGTTTGATTGATGAGCTTCTGAGTCCAGAGGACACAGTGTGTGTCTCATTTCAGGGCTACAGTCGGCTGACCCATTTAGGCTGCAGGGTGTAGCACCTACAGCTTGTGGATCCACCACTGCCCAAGCTGGGTCAGACTAGTCTCCAGACCCCATTCTTCTACTTTCCTTATTTTGATCAGTCAGAACACTGTGTGTCCTCCTCTGTGGTTTTTGGCACCAACATCAAGTCCATATGGCTCTACACTTCTCACGTTTTATCCAACTCTCTGCCTCACTCACCTCCTAAACCTGAACACTAGGTACTTCGGAATAGCTGCCAAATAACCAGCCAGATCTCTTGTGTCCTCGCTCTCTTCTCCACAAGTGCACTCCCTCCTTTTTCCTCTCCAGTCCCTCCCCTGCAGCCCTCTCAGGAGGAACCAGCTATTCGCTTCCTTGCCTCACCTGATACCACAAGGATTCTCAGGCTCACCGCTCTTCCTTCCAGGCTCTACCTTCTTGTAATAAAAACAGCTCCTTTGAGGTTATACCACCAGACCGTAACATCCTCCTTTTGTCCATGCTGCAGCTATTCAGTTTCAAATCACTCCCCTTCATTCATCAAAGCTGTTAATACTTGGCGTGTATCTTGTCTCCACCAAGAGCCCCACCATTGCTTCCAGTAGCCCTTCAGGTCCACGTGGCTAAACCAGCCAACACCATCCAGCTCAATCCTAGATCTCCTCTTTGCCCATCTCCTCCTCTACTCTATCTCAGCCATCCATCACCAGACTCACATCCTGGACTTCATCAGAGACATGAACTGTTTCATCTCAAAAGCTGCCCATTCCAGCTCACACAGCACCTCCATCACGACTGTTGTTGAAACCTCTCAGGACTCTAGCCCACCTACCACGTGCCTTCCCTGGTGCTGTCAGCCCTCTTCTTAAAGTTCCATGGTCCACCATTCCCAACATACACTGGCCAACTCTTAAACTCCCTCTGCCCTTCCATTCACTTCTCTGGAAAAACTCCTCCCTGGAGGGGTTGCAAAAAAAGGGTGACACACTAATTCTGTTGTTCCTTCTTTGCTTATTAGCTAGAACACTTCCATCATGAGAAACTTTCTCTCACCTGGGTGGAAAGACAGACTTGCTGCTTGATTCTCTCTTTATTTTTCAATTTTCATTCTACAAAGTGACTAATGATTTTTTGTTAGAAGTATCATTACTAACTTGTTCTAATATTTCCCAAGGTAATCAAGGCATTTTTTAAATCAGAAATTTATGGATATAACACATCCCTCTGGAACATGTTCAAGTCTACCATTCAAAAACAAAACAAGTCCCTCACTGGATCTCTCACCGTCTCCCCCTGGCCAAGCTGCCCTGGTGACACCTGTACTAACACTCTATTTCTTGACCTCTCGCTCACTCTTTAACCCTCTTTAACCGGAGTATGGTCCCACCATTCCACCGAAACAGCTCCTGCTAAGGTCAATAGTGACAGCCACCTTGTTAAGATCGAAGTTGACTTTTCAGGCTTCCTTTCACCTGACCTCTCTGTGCTGTTGGCACTGCCTTTCTCCTTGGAGGAGTCTTTCCCTGACACTGTAACATCCTGGTTTTGTCCTCCCTTTCTGGCTACTCGTCCTTTGTTGGTTTCTCTAGCTTATCATGTTACTCACCTATGACATGTTGGTAGTCCTAAGACTCAGTCTTAGGACCTTATTTTCCCCACTATACTCTCTGCTAACATGATCTCAGCCACACCCAGGTCTTCACTTACCACTTATACAGAGATGTCTCACAGCCAATTTATATCATTACTTTTCATCTTTTCCTCTGGACTCTATATCCAACTGCCTATATGACAGCTCCCCTAGAATGTCTCAGAGTATTTCTCCTTACTATGTATAAAAATAAAAGTCAGGATCTATGGCAAAAAGAAAATCACACTCTTCCAGTAAATGCCAGCACTGTCCAAACAAGATGCATAAACCACTTTCATCTCTGACACTCCATTCATCTCAGCTGCATATCCCTTCTATCACCAACCCCTGTTGATTTATTTCCTAAACACCTTTCAAATGAGACTCCTTTCCACTCAAACTGACATTACAAACCTCATCCAAAGTACTGATACCTCTCACCAAGACCACTGCAGGAGTCTATTGATAAGGTTACTACTGTGTCCTTTCTCCAAACGTTTCCTGCATTATAGCCAATGTAGATGTGATCATGCCAAGCCTTGCTTAGAACTCTTCAATGGTTTCTCATGGCTGAGGAAAAAGTCCCAACCCTCTACACTCTGTGTCACTTGCCCTTACCTATTCTTCAACTTCATCTAGAATAATGTTCCCCTACAGAGTCACTCTTCAGTCACTTATCTATGATTTTTTTTTAATGCTAAGAGACTCTGCACACACACCCCCTGTCTGAAATTGTCTTTCTTCCTTTGATTAGTCAGCTCACCCTTCAGATAGGCCTCAAGAGTTGCTTGCTAAGGGAAGCCTTCCCTGTCTAGCTCATACCCTGCTCGCAGACTGTCAGAGCATCTTGTACACAGCCTTTATATGTTTGTCACTGCTGCAATTTCACATTTTTTATGTAATTTTTTTGGTTAATATTGATCATCTCCACCAGGTAAGTTTCACTAGAAGAGAAAATATGGTTGTTTGGCAGTCCCATTGTTTGTTATATATTAGATGCTAATATATGCTGGATAAAAGAATAAATTAAAATGAATAAACACCTAAATTTCTTGAAAGTAGTGTGGTTTATCCTTTATCAGAAGGCTTATACTTGCTATCCCTGAATGTACTTTATATAAAGCATTTAATATAAGGGGCATAAAACAGTCACTATACATTGGTAAGAATGTTATTTCTGGTATTTTAAATATGTTACTATTACAAAGTTTAACTTTTTATTATTATCACTGAATTCATTTCTTATAGGCAAAAACTATTTTCTGATTATCTATGAATCCATTCCTAAATATGTGCCTAACTTCATGAGAAAAGCTGGACAAAACCAAATTCTTACTGTTTCCCTTGCAATTATGGCCATGAGACACAATTCTGGTTAGTGAAATATATGTGGAAGCCTTCTCGGAGGCTTCTGAAAAGGCACTGATTTCCTGAAAAAAGAAGGCAGGGGGTGGGGGGGCGGGTGAAGAGGCTGGGGAGCCTGTGGCATTCTCTCTTCCTGTTCCCACATGCGAACATGAATGTGATGCCTGGAGTCACAGCAACTATCTAGCAGCTATGAGGGAAAGGCCAAAAATATTGCAGAACCACCACAACAGCGGAAACAACAGTGCACCTCAAGCATTCTTATTGTATGAGAAAAGTAAACTCTTATTTTTTTTCTATTACTTATATCTAAAATACATATACATCTAAAAATATCCATAACTGATATTCTGCTCACTAACAAGATTCTCTTCCAGTCAAACCATCTTACTTTGCCCAAGAAGTCTTTCTCTCTTTCCCTCTTCTCCTTTTAATCTTTTTTCCCTTGGTTAAATTTCTGTCACTCTCCCTACTAAGGCAACCAAAATAAAATACCTAGTATATTTATTTTTACAAGATAGAAGACTAATTACAATTTAAAAAGTAAAGAAAGAGTCCTTAAATTTCTTATACTGAATTTATCTACAAATATATAAAGATCAAAATAACATCTGTTTGGTGATATGGTATCAAACAGAATTTAGGTGTCTCTGCTCACTCTCAGGTTAAAAACCAAGCTCTAAGATAAAGTATTTTTTTTATTAAAGTTTTTTTAATGTTTATTTATTTTTGAGAGAGAGACGGAGCATGAGCAGGGGAGGGGCAGAGAGAGAGACACACACAGAATCTGAAGCAGGCTCCAGGCTCTGAGCTGTCAGCACAGAGCCCGACGCGGGGCTTGAACTCACAGACCGTGAGATCATGACCTGAGCCGAAGTCAGATGTTCAACCGACTGAGCCACCCAGGCGTCTCTAAGATAAAGTATTTTAATGTCTACTCAAATGCATCAATATCAGCATGTATTTTTTTTTCTCATTTTATTTTAGAGAGAGAGCAAGAGAGAAAGTACACGCACAGGTGGAGTAGGGGCAGAGGGATAAAGAGAGAGAATCCCAAGCAGGCTCCACACTTAGCACAGAACCTGACGTGGGGCTCAATCTCACAACTCTGGGATCATGACCTGAGCCAAAATCAAGAGTCAGATGCTCAACCGACTGAGCTACTCAGGCGCCTCAGTATGTGATATATTCTGATGTGATTCCAAAGTCAAGTGTTATAGAAATATGCAGCTGCACAACCAATCAGACACTTATACACATAATCTGACTACATACATATGGACTATATTTAATTTTTCCAAAAATGTTCATGCTCTTAAGAAGTATAAGATACTTCTTATACTGATAAGGAACTGATAAATCTGAATAAATACATTGAACTATGATTTTCCTATTAGTGAGACCAGGATATTTCACTCCTATTCCTAATATGACATGCAATTTAGGTTTATAAATGAAGGGTAAGACTTAGTTACGGGTAATGTTCTTAGCATTAAAAATACATACATACATACATACATACATATATAATCTTGGGCAGTGCCCTTCTCCATGTCAGTTCCCCACCTATAAAATGAGGAGGGTGGGCTGGTTTTCAGACTGTGCTCTGCAGAGCCCATCCAGTCAAGTCTGTAAGCCTTCCACTCTGACTCAGGCAGAGCAGATCTGCTTTTATCTGTTTAAATATTCATCTTTTATATAAGATTTTCTTTAAAGTAAGAACTTAGTAACCAAAAATAACTTGAAAACTAGTGGACAAAATGCTCTCCTTGGTCTCCTCTGGTATTAATATTCATGATGAAATGCTCTCTTTAAGCTCCTAAGCTCTAAATATTTTAAGAGCAAATCTATTCATCTAAATATGTACACAGAAAATTCATGTGACAATGTGGGCCTGACTTATTTTCAGAAATACATTCAAATAGAACTAATGTTTTTACCTCGTGAAAATGCCATCCACAATTCCAATTGTTGCTTCCTCTGCAGGAACATAGGAGCCAATCTGAGCCATGATCGTAATCAATGCAACTTGTTTTATGTAGGAGCTCTTTCCACCCATGTTTGGTCCAGTAATTATCATTACTCTCTCTGAGTCCCCCTAGAAAATTAAAAAGCAAATTTCACTTATTGTACCCAAAGGGCTTTTACATAACAGCTATAATTTATTCCATAAATGGGAATGCCTTAAGTAAAAGATGGCTTTATGATATTTAAAACGTTACCAATTAAGTATCACAAATGGAAAGAGGGCCTTTTTGTCTTAAACCTGAACCATGATATTGCAGAACAGTGAATTTTTAGCAATGTACATGACTGTTTCTGTGTATAAATAAGGAAAAAACAAGAAGCAACCTAAATGAGATAACTACTATGGCTTTCTCATTAAATATTCATTTACCTGCCTCTTTGTGTGTTTTTTATATTGCTTACATTTAAAACCAATCAATATGAACAGCACACCTAAAGGAACTAGAAGCAGAACAGCAAAGGCAGCCTAAGCCCAGCAGAAGAAGAGAAATAATAAAGATCAGAGCAGAAATAAACAATATAGAAACTAAAAAAACTGTAGAGCAGATCAACGAAACCAAGAGTTGGTTTTTTGAAAAAATAAACAAAATTGACAAACCTCTAGCCAGGCTTCTCAAAAAGAAAAGGGAGATGACCCAAACAGATAAAATCATGAATGAAAATGGAATTATTACAACCAATCCCTCAGAGATACAAACAATTATCAGGGAATACTATGAAAACTTATATGCCAACAAATTGGACAACCTGGAAGAAATGGACAAATTCCTGAACACCCACACTCTTCCAAAACTCAATCAGGAGGAAATAGAAAGCTTGAACAGACCCATAACCAGCGAAGAAATTGAATCGGTTATCAAAAATCTCCCAACAAATAAGAGTCCAGGACCAGATGGCTTCCCAGGGGAGTTCTACCAGACGTTTAAAGCAGAGATAATACCTATCCTTCTCAAGCTATTCCAAGAAATAGAAAGGGAAGGAAAACTTCCAGACTCATTCTATGAAGCCAGTATTACTTTGATTCCTAAACCAGACAGAGACCCAGTAAAAAAAGAGAACTACAGGCCAATATCCCTGATGAATATGGATGCAAAAATTCTCAATAAGATACTAGCAAATCGAATTCAACGGCATATAAAAAGAATTATTCACCATGATCAAGTGGGATTCATTCCTGGGATGCAGGGCGGGTTCAACATTCGCAAATCAATCAACGTGATACATCACATTAACAAAAAAAAAGAGAAGAACCATATGATCCTGTCAATCGATGCAGAAAAGGCCTTCGACAAAATCCAGCACCCTTTCTTAATAAAAACCCTTGAGAAAGTCGGGATAGAAGGAACATACTTAAAGATCATAAAAGCCATTTATGAAAAGCCCACAGCTAACATCATCCTCAACGGGGAAAAACTGAAAGCTTTTTCCCTGAGATCCAGAACACAACAAGGATGCCCACTCTCACCGCTGCTGTTTAACATAGTGCTGGAAGTTCTAGCATCAGCAATCAGACAACAAAAGGAAATCAAAGGCATCAAAATTGGCAAAGATGAAGTCAAGCTTTCGCTTTTTGCAGATGACATGATATTATACATGGAAAATCCGATAGACTCCACCAAAAGTCTGCTAGAACTGATACAGGAATTCAGCAAAGTTGCAGGATACAAAATCAATGTACAGAAATCAGTTGCATTCTTATACACTAACAATGAAGCAACAGAAAGACAAATAAAGAAACTGATCCCATTCACAATTGCACCAAGAAGCATAAAATACCTAGGAATAAATCTAACCAAAGATGTAAAGGATCTGTATGCTGAAAACTATAGAAAGCTTCTGAAAGAAATTGAAGAAGATTTAAAGAAATGGAAAGATATTCCCTGCTCATGGATTGGAAAAATAAATATTGTCAAAATGTCAATACTACCCAAAGCTATCTACACATTCAATGCAATCCCAATCAAAATTGCACCAGCATTCTTCTCAAAACTAGAACAAGCAATCCTAAAATTCATATGGAACCACAAAAGGCCCCGAATAGCCAAAGGAATTTTGAAGAAGAAGACCAAAGCAGGAGGCATCACAATCCCAGACTTTAGCCTCTACTACAAAGCTGTCATCATCAAGACAGCATGGTATTGGCACCAAAACAGACACATAGACCAATGGAATAGAATAGAAACCCCAGAACTAGATGCACAAACGTATGGCCAACTCATCTTTGACAAAGCAGGAAAGAACATCCAATGGAAAAAAGACAGCCTCTTTAACAAATGGTGCTGGGAGAACTGGACAGCAACATGCAGAAGGTTGAAACTAGACCACTTTCTCACACCATTCACAAAAATAAACTCAAAATGGATAAAGGACCTAAATGTGAGACAGGAAACCATCAAAACCTTAGAGGAGAAAGCAGGAAAAGACCTCTCTGACCTCAGCCGTAGCAATCTCTTACTTGACACATCCCCAAAGGCAAGGGAATTAAAAGCAAAAGTGAATTACTGGGACCTTATGAAGATAAAAAGCTTCTGCACAGCAAAGGAAACAACCAACAAAACTAAAAGGCAACCAACGGAATGGGAAAAGATATTCGCAAATGACATATCGGACAAAGGGCTAGTATCCAAAATCTATAAAGAACTCACCAAACTCCACACCCGAAAAACAAATAACCCAGTAAAGAAATGGGCAGAAAACATGAATAGACACTTCTCTAAAGAAGACATCCGGATGGCCAACAGGCACATGAAAAGATGTTCAGCGTCGCTCCTTATCAGGGAAATACAAATCAAAACCACACTCAGGTATCACCTCACGCCAGTCAGAGTGGCCAAAATGAACAAATCAGGAGACTATAGATGCTGGAGAGGATGTGGAGAAACGGGAACCCTCTTGCACTGTTGGTGGGAATGCAAATTGGTGCAGCCGCTCTGGAAAGCAGTGTGGAGGTTCCTCAGAAAATTAAAAATAGACCTACCCTATGACCCAGCAATAGCACTGCTAGGAATTTATCCAAGGGATACAGGAGCACTGATGCATAGGGCCACTTGTACCCCAATGTTCATAGCAGCACTCTCAACAATAGCCAAATTATGGAAAGAGCCTAAATGTCCATCAACTGATGAATGGATAAAGAAATTGTGGTTTATATACACAATGGAATATTACGTGGCAATGAGAAAAAATGAAATATGGCCTTTTGTAGCAACGTGGATGGAACTGGAGAGTGTGATGCTAAGTGAAATAAGCCATACAGAGAAAGACAGATACCATATGGTTTCAGTCTTATGTGGATCCTGAGAAACTTACCAGGAACCCATGGGGGAGGGGAAGGAAAAAAAAAAAAAGAGGTTAGAATGGGAGAGAGCCAAAGCATAAGAGACTGTTAAAAACTGAGAACAAACTGAGGGTTGATGGGGGGTGGGAGGGAGGAGAGGGTGGGTGATGGGTATTGAGGAGGGCACCTTTTGGGATGAGCACTGGGTGTTGTATGGAAACCAATTTGTCAATAAATTTCAGAAAAAAAAAATAAATAAAAAAATAAAAAAATAAATCAAGATAAAATCTTGATAGTAAAAAAAAAAAACAAAAAAAAAACAAAAAAAAAAAAACAATCAATATGTCTTTCTTAAAACTACTGGTATTTATAGGGCGCCTGGGTGGCTCAGTCGGTTAAGCGTCCGACTTCAGCTCAGGTCATGATTTCCCGGTTCTTGGGTTCAAGTCCCAGGTCAGGCTCTGTGCTGACAGCTTAAAGCCTGGAGCCTGTTTTAGATCCTGTGTCTCCCTCTCTTTCTCTCTGCTCCTCCCCTGCTCAAGCTCTGTCTCTCTCTGCGTCTCTCAAAAATAAATAAACATTAAAAAAAAACAAAACCTACAGGTATTATACAGCTAATTGCCCAAGGCCTTAATTTGGGTTGGTAGCACAGGAATTTCTTCAGGTATAGACAGATGACTACTAAAGAGATTTACAATACCAAATTCTAGATATCATTTTTATCAGCATTTTTCACTGGCATTTCACCAGAGGATGTAAAGGAGGCAGAAAAGCTCAAACACTTGCACTAATTTAATTTCTAGAATTTGCCTCTATTAACCAATTATAGTACTTGCCATATATAGACTCATCCTAAGGGAAACTGTCCAACTGTAGCCCTTTGTAGACAGGAGTGAGCCCGAGACATCCATGTGCTGTGCTATGTGAACCCACCACTCTGGGCAATACCTGCCTGGTCAAGAGTGGCCACTCTGTATCTGACCAAGAGCCCAAGACATGGCCTCACATAAAAGGTCTTCTGAAACTAACCATACAATCTCTTGGGAGTTTAAACCGAGAACCATGGAGAGATTCAATCAGTTGGTATATGGAGTAGAGGTTGAAAAGAAACACAGAACAAGATCACAAAGCACTGGGGACCATAAGTATTAACTTATGAGGAAACAAAGTATGAAGAAAAATTATACAGAACAAGGGGTAAAGAGGGTAGTTAGCGATAAAAGGTAAGAAGCAGCAAAGGAGCCTAAAGGAGTTGAGAAACTTCATGCACATGCAAATAATGAGAGTCTCAAAGTAAAATATTATAAAGTCTTACTATTCAGGGGATAAGAAGAAAATCTGTTCCATCTCTAAAGCTGTCTTATACCCTAATTAACCAGACATTTCCAGTCTCGCTAAAGCCAAACTGTACTAGAGATCTTGTTCTTCCTGTGATTCTTTTCTCTCATGGTTACATGTGGTTTTATAATGAGTGTCATAAAGCTCCATTATTTGAAGGAACTTGAGTGAATCTGTGTTTCTTGGAACAGAAAGAGCCTAGCACAGTAAGAACAAGAAACTTTGCATGAGTAGAATGATGAAAATAATGATTAAAATAAAATTATTTCTCTTACAGAGCCTTAAAAATAATCAACCTGTTATAAATAACCAAACATCTGGCATAACCAAATATTTAAAAAATTTAAATAAAATGAACTGATTGCTTTTTTAAAATTGGCAAAAATGACACAAGAAACACAATCTGAATAAGTTTGTATCTATTAAAGAAATTACATCTGTAATTAAAAGCCCTTCCATAAGAAAACTCCAAACCCAGATAATTTTCCCACTAATTCTGGCAAACATATAAGAAACAGCACTAATCTTATACAAAAACTCTTCTACAAAACCAAAGTAACTCTTACCAAAACATTCCAAAAATTCAAGAATCTTTTTTTTTAAGTTTATTTATTTATTTTGAAGGAGAGAGAGAAGGAAGGGCAGAGAGAGACAGAAAGAGAATCCCAAGCAGACTTCACATGACCTAAGCCAAGATCAGAGTCGAATGCTTAACGGAGTCAGCCACACAGGCACCCCCCAACACAATCTTGATACCAAAAACCTGTCAAGAACATAATAAAAAAGAAAAATTACAGACCAATTTCATCTATTATGTATATATGGATGAATATACATTAAACCAATCCAAAGCTATATTATATAAACAATTTAGAGTTTTTAAGGAGTATAAGGTTGGTTTAATAATCAAAGGCCAATCAATATAATTCACCACATTAAGAAAACAGAGGAGACAAATCAGATGACGATCTCCAAAGCATTTGATAAAATTCAGTATCTACTCATTAAAAAAAGGGCAGGTGCAGGAAAAGGAAATAAAAAGTATAATTATTAGAAAGGAAATAATAAATCTCATTATTCCTATATGTCATGATTATGTTCCCAGAAAAGTTAAAGAAATCTATAAAAATTATTATAGTCAATAAATGAATTAAACAAGATCTTTGGATATAAAATAAATATAAAACTTTATCTCTAGATTTCAGCAGTAAGTAATTGAAAATAAGAAATTTAAATTTTTTTTAAAGTGTATTTACTTGTGTGAGAGAGAAAGACAGACATAGTGTGAGCGGGGGAGGGGCAGAGAGAGGGAGACACAGAATCTGAAGCAGGCTCCAGGCTCTGAGCTGTCAGCACAGAGCATGACGTGGGGCTCAAACCGACAGACAGACGCTTAACCGACTGAGCCACCCAGGCACCCCGAAAATAAGAAATTTAATGATACAATTTACCACAATATCAAAAGAAATCAAATACTTAGGAATAAATCTAACAAAATGACCAAGACCTCTACACAGCAAACTATAAATCATTTTTGAGAGAAATTTAGGAAGACCTAATTAAATGAAAGAATATACTATGTTCATGGACTGAAAGGCTCAATATTATAATGCTACAATAAATAAATAAATTAGTGTGATTCTGGCACAAAGACATACAGTGGAATATATCAAAGTCCAGAAACAGACTGATGCATACACAGTTACTTGATTTGTGACAAAAGTGACATTGTAGCAAAGTACACAAAGGATGGTCTTTTCAATAACTGGGGTTTGGTCAAAAGGATGTCCATATAGAAAAATAAGAAATCCTGATTCCTAACTTCCATCATACATAAACAAAAATCAATGTCAGGTAGATTATAGCTTTGACAGCCAAAAAAATAATAAAATAAAATAAAATAAAAATACAATAAAAAAATAAAATAAAATAAAATAAAATAAAATAAAATAAAATAAAATAAAATAACTGGACAATAATATACGACCTTGGGGTATAGAAAGATTCTTTAACAGGCATAAATCATAATTAACTATAAAGAAAGACTTAAAAATTGGAGTACATTAAAACTAAATACTATTAGGGGCGCCTGGGTGGCTCAGTCAGTTGAGCATCCGACTTCAGCTCAGGTCACGATCTCGTGGTCCGTGAGTTCGAGCCCCGCGTCAGGCTCTGGGCTGATGGCTCAGAGCCTGGAGCCTGCTTCCGATTCTGTGTCTCCCTCTCTCTCTGCCCCTCCCCCGTTCATGCTCTGTCTCTCTCTGTCCCAAAAATAAATAAATGTTAAAAAAAAAAATTAAAAAAAAACAAAACTAAATACTATTAACCAAAAGATGCCATTAAGGAAATGAAAAGCTACAACACAGATTACATGTATAGATTATATATTGCCCAAAGACTCAAATCCAGTATACATAAAGAACTCCTACAAATCAGGGGTGCCTGGGCTCAGGTGTTTAAGTGTCCAACTCTTGGTTTTCATGATCTCACGTATTCATGAGATTGAGCCCTGCTTCAGGCTCTGTGTAGACATCGCAGAGCCTGCTTAAGATTCCCTCCCTCCCTCTCTCCCTCTCTCTCTCTCTCACCACCCGCCCCCCACTGCCACATGCTCTCTCTCTCTCTCTCTCTCTCTCAGAATAAAGAAAATAAACTTCAAATCAAAAGAAAGACAACCCCAAGAAAAACTGTCAACAAAACTTTAAAAGAAAATGACAAAAAAAATACAAATGAGTTGGTATAGGTCAGAAATAGGACTATAAATCAGCAAAAACAATGTATGCTATGTTCAACAAACAATGGTGGGACAACTGGGTACCCATGTGAAAAAAAATAGAGGTAGGTCAGAAACTCACACAGTGGCCCCAAATCAAATCTAGATGAGGGAATTAATTATGAAAAGCAAACCTTAAACTTTTAGATGAAAACATAGAACAACAGCTTAATAGCATCAAGATAGAGAATGATTTACTGAAAGAAATAGGAAAAGCAACACAACAATATAAACCATGAAAGGAAAGACTATGATTAATTTTTTTTTTTAATTTTTTTTTTCAACGTTTATTTATTTTTGGGACAGAGAGAGACAGAGCATGAACGGGGGAGGGGCAGAGAGAGAGGGAGACACAGAATCGGAAACAGGCTCCAGGCTCTGAGCCATCAGCCCAGAGCCCGACGCGGGGCTCGAACTCACGGACCGCGAGATCGTGACCTGGCTGAAGTCGGACGCTTAACCGACTGTGCCACCCAGGCGCCCCAAGACTATGATTAATTTTGTAAAAAATTATATTAAGCCACCAAACACAAAATAAAAAGGCATAAAGAAGTAGTACTTCTACACAGTAATAACACCAAAACAATGAAAAAATGGGCAAAGGACACAAACAGGATATTTACAGAAAAAGAAACACTCAAAGCCGAAAACTTTTCTTAATCAGGAAAAGGAAAACGAAATCAGCAGGATTTTTCAAGGGATCTACAAGCTATTCCTAACATTCAAATGAAGGAATAAAGAAATACTAACGGTGAAAAATTTTGAAGGAATATTTTTTAAAAGACAGCTTTCACATTCATCAGGTCATCAAAAGGCTTAAAAGTCTATTTATGCAGAATGTTGGCAAGGATACGGAGAACAATTTGGAAATGCTTAAAGACTGCGTATACTGGTCTACATGACCCAGCAATTCCTCTCCTAGTAATCTACCCTAGAAAGATACACAAGTACTCAGAAAGATATTTCTATGACTGTTCACTCTAGGATTGTTTGTATTCATAATAGACAAAAAAATGGAAAGAATGTATCATCAGGAAAATGAGATGTATTCTATACAATTATTTTTTTTTTTTTAATTTTTTTTTTCAACGTTTATTTATTTTTGGGACAGAGAGAGACAGAGCATGAACGGGGGAGGGGCAGAGAGAGAGGGAGACACAGAATCGGAAACAGGCTCCAGGCTCTGAGCCATCAGCCCAGAGCCCCGACGCGGGGCTCAAACTCACGGACCGCGAGATCGTGACCTGGCTGAAGTCGGACGCTTAACCGACTGCGCCACCCAGGCGCCCCCTATACAATTATTAAAACAATCATTTACAAAACAGTATACAACAGGATAGGTGCAATGTGCTATATTTATGTAAATTTTAAAAACACACAAAATTATATACAGTTAAAATACAAATGTATACAAAATACAAACCTTGCACAAGGATAATAAATAACATCAGGATAATGGTTACCAATAAGAGGAGGTGAAGGGGGAGAAAAAGAAATAGCAATTATGTGTAGCCTTACCTATATCTGTAACATTTTATTTACTTTAAGTAAATCTCAAGTTCGTATTACGAAAGTTCATTCTCTATGATATTTGAGTGAAAGGTAAACAGGTGTCTATTATACTGTTTTCTACACTTTTTCATTTGTTTGAAATATTAGCTAAAAATTATTTAAATGAATTATCTTAAGATTCAATTATTCATTTCATGAATAATCATCATGAACCATCAAATAGCTCTTATAAACTGATTTATAGATTCAGGAAAAATTTATATAACTTCCAAATGCCATTTTGTTATTTGGACCTCCAGTATAGTTACATAAAAATAGAATAGCAGAAGAGAAACATATAATAGAAAGTAAAAGACTGTAACACAAGGGAAATGACCCACAGATGGGTTACATGCACCATGATGAGGTCCCGAACCATGAAGGCATTGTTGGTGGAGCTGCCTGAAGTGCAATTACCAAACTCAACGAACAATGAAGGGGGCTGATGGACGTGCACAGGCAAAAAAAAAAAAAAAAAAAAAAAATTCTTTTAATAATTTAGGAAAGCTGTAAGAACAATAAAAATATATACCTTTTATCTTTTTAAAGACTAATTTTTAAGGTAATTTTTTAAAGTTTTTATTTCTTTATTTTGAGAAAGAAAGAGAGAGTGCACTACTGTGGGAGGGGCAGAGAGAGAGAGAGAGAGAGAATCCCAAGCAGGCTCCACACTGTCAGAGACCAAGGAAGGGCTCAAACTCACGAACCCGTGACATCATGACCAGAGCCAAAGTCAGACGCTTAACCAACTAAGCCACCCAGGTAGTCCTACACACCTTTTATTTGTAGACACCATACTCCTTCCAAAGCCTTGAAAGAAAAGAACATTTACACTTAGTGCTTGATTCAGTTTTCTCATCCAATGAGAATAAAAAATTTGACAGGGTAGTGACATGTCAGTGCAACTGTGTAGCTCTCAGTTCCCTAGTGTCTAAAATGAGGGTGAATTTGGGGCGCCTGGGTGGCTTGGTCGGTTAAGTGTCCAATTTCAGCTCAGGTCATGATCTCACGGTCTGTGGGTTTGAGCCCCGCGTCGGGCTCTGTGCTGACAGCTCAGGGCCTGGAGCCTGTTTCAGATTCCGTGTCTCCCTCTCTCTCTGCCCCTCCCCTGTTCATGCTCTGTCTCTCTCTGTCTCAAAAATAAATAAACGTTAAAAAAAAAATTTTTTTTTTTTAAATGAGGGTGAATTAAATGATCTCTCACCTTCAAGTTCTATGATTCTCTGAAAAATAGTAGGTCCAAATTCAGGCATATGACATTGGAGATGTGGCTTTGTGTTCAACTGAAGAGGGGAAACTGTGGAATTCACTTGTCCAAAGTGCTTGGGGGAAATGGTACACAGGGACCGCAGTCAGACTTGTGGTCACTTCTTTTTTTTTTTTTTCGTGTTTATATATTTTTGAGATAGAGGCAGAATGCGAGTGGGGGAGGGGTAAAGGGAGGGGCAGAGAGAGAGGCAGACAGAAAATCAGAAGCTCCAGGTTCTGAGCTGCCTGCACAGAGCCCAATGCAGGGCTCAAACTCACAAACCGTGAGATCATGACCTGAGCTGAAGTCAGATGACTAACTGACTGAGCCACCCAGGCGCCCCAGACTTGCGGTCACTTCTGTGGAAGTGAACTTTCCAGGCCTATCCAGGATTTGAAGATTTCAGGTGAGAACTAACTTGGAGGCTTTAAGGAATGAAATGCTTTCAACTCACTTAACTATTTTTAGGTGACAAAGTGGCTGCCTTCCCAATAAGCACTAATATTTATACCTCCAATGGGAGCTAAATTATACACTGGGCACACTCTAGTAAACACTAATGTAAAAAAGACACTGTGGAGAATCAGGAGGGACTTTGAGAGCATAAATACTACCTGTCCACTCTCTACTGCCACCATCCTGGTGGACCACTGCAGTAGATCCCAACTGGTCTTCTTGCTTCTCTGCCCACAGTCCGTTCTCCACATAACAGTCAGAGTGATGGTCTTAAAAATGAAAACAGGGGCACCTGCCTGGCTCAGTCAGCTAAGCGTCCGACTTCAGCTCAGGTCATGATCTCACCTGATCTCACAGCTCAGAGCCTGGAGCCTGCTTCGGATCTGTGTTTCCCTCTCTCTCTGCCCCTCCCCTGCTCACATTCTGTCTTTCTGTCTCTCAAAAATGAATAAAAAAATTAAAAAATGAAAACAGAATTGGTCTCCTGCTAAAAAGCCCTCACACAGCTCCCCAGTGTTCTAATAATAAAGCCTGGACTCCACACCACTGCCAAAAGGCCATGCCTGCCTCTCTGGCCCAGTCTCCTCCCACCCTCCACACGTTCACTTACTACTAGCCAGGCTGGGTTTATGCTCTTCTTCCACCTGCTGGAAGGTGCCAAGCTGTCCAGGCCTTTCCATAGTTCCTTGCATCTGGGGTGCTCTTCCCTGATTAGATCCTTTTTGTCATTCAAGTCCAAACTCAAACATCAACTCCCAGGAGAGACCTTTTCTGACCACTCAATCTACTTAAGCCCCTCTGCCCTGTCACACTCTATCATGAAACCCATTTGATTTTCTTTATATCTTTTACCCTTCTCTGAAATTTCCTTAATTTTCTTGTTTACTTATTACCAGCGTCACTGCTAGAAAGTTAGTTCCCATGAGAGGAACTAGGTTATCTTGCTCATCCCCAATGAATACAACATGGCCTGCTACAAAGAAGGCACTTAATAAGTACTGGTCAAATATATGAATTTATTGTGTGAAAGGCACTGCAACAGGGATATTCACCACCCTGACATATCAAAAAAATCATGTGCATTCTCTCTGGAAACTAGTCAGGAATATGGGACTCCCTGTCCTCTACAGTTCCCAGGATAACCTAGTTAGTGAGGAAATGATCAAGAAATCTCACACCTGGAGCACCAGGGTGGCTCAATTGGTTGAGTGTCTGACTTTGGTTCAGGTTATGATCTTGTGCTTAGTGAGTTTGAGCCCCACATCAGGCTCGCGGCTGTCAGCCTCAGTAGGGAACCCGCTTCAGGTCCTCTGTCCCTCTTTTTGCCCCTCCCCCACCTTCTCCCCAAAATGAATAAATATTAAAAAAAGAAAAAAGAAATCTCACACATGTATTTTATGCATCTACCTTTCAGCAAGGATCATATGTCCTTTGATGTCCACACATCAAAAGGTCCTAGATATGAAAAACACCTTAAATCTATCTGGAAAACCAGTCAGGATGAGGAAACATTGCAAGAGAATAGCTAGAAGCTGAAAATTGGCAAAAACTCTTTACCCTTTCCGGAACCTACTGAAGTTACTAAGAACACATCAAACTGGACAGCCTAGATGGTGCCCAGACCTATGCCAGGTACTGAGCGTGATGCTGCACACAGAGCAAGCTCTCAGGAAATCACAGATGGATGGCTGAATGAATAAATGACAGTCAACAAACACAGAAGTACTCCACCATGGGGACTATGTTTCTGGATGGCATCTACCACCTCAATGAACCTTTGGGGAGACTAAAGTTCAATATCTCAAATTTTTACCTTGGTACTGGTGATGTCTGTCTGGATAGCATCAGTCAGTAAGAGCCTAGCAGTGAATATCAAGAATCAAACACTGAATCTAAACCAGTAAGTTTTTAGATAACTAGTCAACTTCCACACTGAATTCTGTCTTCTGTGGAAAGAGAAGCAAAGTGGAGATGAAAACATAAAAGGTTTTAAGGTACCATAAGAACACTGCAGCTAACAAGTGCCACAGATAACTGTGCTGATGACCTGATGTGCACCATCTCATTTAGCTCTCACAACAAACAGCCTCACAGGGTAACGATAGTACTACTGTATTTCCATGTTACAGCAAGGAAACACAGGCCAGGAGACTCTAGGTACCTTGTCCAGTAACATGCAGCTACTAAGTAGCAGAACTGGGATGTTAAGTAAAGATCATCTCTGGACAAATGTCTCATAGGGGATCCCTGCTCAATGACAGAGAGTCACAGTCACTGCTAAACAGGACAAGGGCTACTCTGGTGCAGGGCCAGCATCCGTGGGTCCATCACTGGGTACACTAAAATGATGGTCAGAACGGTCCTAAAGTCAGGAGATGTATAGCAAAAAAAATTAAATAAATAAAACACCAAAAGTGTCACATGTTAATTTCCAAGACTTGGGCATTAGCTGCTTTTTACAAAAAAGCCTTCTTTCCTTGACAGGTACCGATATCGACATCTATCTTCAAGAAAGGCTCATGGTAGAACTATTTTTATAATAGTTGCAAACTGCTGAAAAAGTTTGGCAGTTTCAAAGTGTTTTATTCCTTGAAAATGTCAATCAATAACAGGTTACAGTAAGAGACTCCCTAGCGAAAGCCTCCTCCAGACAAACTCTTAGCCAAATCCTTGCACTTTTAACCCAAGGTGAACTACAAACAGAAAGGGGGATAATGAGGCTGGAGAGGAGTACAGACTACAAGCTGAGATGCTGAGGAAAGGGTCCAAATCCTTCTGATGCCTGGATGCTGCCCAATTTATATTCCACTAAGAGCTAGTTGTTATTCAACCTAATCCCCTCATTTCATAGATGAAGAGAACAGTGGTCTATCCAAGCTGATAGCAAAACAGCAGCAGAACAGGACTGGAATTTACATCTCCAATCACTGTTAGGCACTCTCCCACTACCTCTATGTACCAACAGTGGTACGTGGTAAGAGTTTTAAAAACAAAACAAAGAAAATGCCTGGATAAAAGAGATTATTTCTTTTTTTTTCAATATATGAAGTTTATTGTCAAATTGGTTTCCATACAACACCCAGTGCTCATCCCAAAAGGTGCCCTCCTCAATACCCATCACCCACCCTCCCCTCCCTCCCACCCCCCATCAACCCTCAGTTTGTTCTCAGTTTTTTAAAAGAGATTATTTCTGACCAGAGTAATGATGAAAGCTCTGAGGAGGCAGTAGTATCTTTTGGGTCATAAAGGATGAGTACTTATTCAATCAATGGAGATAGGTTATGGACAGGAAGAGAGAAGCCCAGGTCAGAACCCATTAAAAAGTCATCAGTTATCATATAAAATATCCTTCTTTATCTCAGTGGTTCAGAAGCAGGAAGAAATGGGTACCAGAGGTGAGAAGTAACAGAAAAAAATGTTCAAGTGCCATTAATGTTTCCTCTACTTTCTTTTTTTAACAGTATGATCCCATGATTATACTATACAAAAATCACATTTATAGCAAAATCTATGAGAATAATTCAGGCACAGAATTAAATTAAGCTTAGTGCTCAGACATATTTTTATGGTATGCATTACTGCTACTCTGCTTGGTAATTAGGTACAAAGAGTCAATAAATAGCTTATGAAATTAGTATAATCAGTCTTTTATATAGTCAAAGCAAGTATTTCTACGGTACCTAGAAGTATTTATCTTGGGAGAAGGAAGGAAATGGGAAGTTGGTGATCTTGTTCCCCTCCAGCATGCCCTCATCTTTACTGTTTTCAAGCATCATTCATGTAACAAATGTGTGAGCACTTACTATGTGCCACACAGTGCTAGGGGCTGAGGTGCTTAAAGTCCCTTCTTGATTTCAGGAGAAGGGATTGTCACTGGGAATTCAGTGTCCACCCACCACCACTGGGCTGTGGACTTCCCTTGGGGATACAGAGATCCACAGGGTTCAAGTATTTCCTGGGAACCTTCCTGGTTTGCACATTCAACTCGTTTTCTTCCCTTCCACAAACTGAGAAACACTGAACCACAATTTTCCCTTTCCCTCTCCCAATAAGGGGAATTTATATTACTTACATTAAAAACAAACAAAAAAAACCAACAACCAACTAAAACTCCAACTTCAGTTGCTGTCAAAAATCCATCTATTAGAAAGTCATTTGGTTTAATAAATAAACAGTGCTGAGACTGCACGGGATTGCAGTGGCATTTCCCAAGCAGAATTATCTTGGCACATTATGTCTTGGTCTGCCTCATGGGTCACAGGTATGCTAAGAAGCTGACCTCCTAATCCTCAAGGTGGCAGTTGGGGCTGGGGTTGCCAGAGCCTTGGGCCAACCTCCTTTGGCTCTGAGCAACATTTTCCTTTTCCTTTCATTCCAGTTTATCACCATACCCTTATCATTTTCAAGACAGTGAAAAAGTGAAGAAGATTAAAAAGCATTGGCTTGCCTGACAATACTTTGTGTTCTGGGAAATAGTTCAAGACTACTCAACTTGGGTAACCTCTGGCAAGTCAACTTCCCCTTTCTGGGCTTTGGTTTCCTCCTAAGTAAGAAGAGGTGGTTACACAAAATGATCCCTAACATCCCTTCTAGTTCTACACTATAATTATTCAGGAAATTGTGATATTCCCATACAACATCCTAAAAAATAACATTTTGTGGGAAAAAAGGGCAAAAATTTAGAGTGAGATTTGGAGACTGCTCAAGGCTTATAGCTAATCCTTGTTTATTTAACAAATATGATTAGATGCCCGCTAAATGCCAGAGAACTGTGACTGACAGCAGCATTACAACTAACCAGAGAAGCCTATTCCCTTCTCATGCAGCTTACAGTACACTAGGAACCACATACAAAAGCACTTATAATTAACCGGGTAAGTACTAAAATGGGGAGAAATAAGAGTGTAACGGGTAAGTGATGAGATACCCAACCCAGCAGTGGTTGGGAGAGGCTCAGTGCAGAAAGTGACATCCAAGACAAGACTTCAAGAACAGCAGGAGCTGGAGGGCGGGATGGGGTGGGTTGTGGGTGTGTGTGAGGCAGGAGTGGATGGTGTTGGGGAAAGATGACATTCTAGGCAGAGGGAATGCCATCTGCCAAGTCCCAGAGGCATGGTAACTTGGGAACTACATGGCTGGAATTTTAAGCATGATTTTAAGTGCGAGAGTGACAGGACAGGTTAGGAAAAGCCCTGCAGCTGCAGAATGGAGGACTGAACTGGAGATGGGCAAGATGGACATGGGGAAATCCAGCGCTGCTAAGTCCACAAACACTCAGATTATGCAGTGAATCGGGAAGGGAAACAAAAAGAGGATTTAAAAGAGTATTCCTTTCAATCCTGCTTGGAGAAGTCAAACCAAGGTTTCCTAGAAGATGTGGCAGAGCTGGGTGTCACAGGATAGGAAGAAGTACACAGTAGCATCTGGTTACCACTGGAGCAAGTGTGACTAAACTAGAACTCTGAATTCTGAAAGTAAGGTAGGGGAAATATGTTTGAAAGATTCTTAGAAAGTCCTCACTTAAACCTGCTTTTAGTGAAACTACTTCTTCAGTGTTAGCGCCTGAGAGGGCTTTTTTTTCATCAGCCTTCTTTACATTGTTACATAATTTCCCTGAGAGATCCAGAATCTAAACTCCTGTACATACATCATGATCATCCTAAAATCCCTAACTCCAGCTCAGACCTCTCTCCTGGTCTTCATTTCACCTTCACATTAGGATCTTCACCCAATGTTACCCAAACACCTCAGAGTCACAGTTCCTCTCTATTTAATTCTTTGCTATATTTTTGTATTCTATAACAGCTAATATACAGCAGGTCAAGAAAATAAATGTTAGTCTGTTGAATGACCACTGGGATATTGTTTACTTTGAAATGCCTGTTCAAGTTTGGGGCCAATGTTCCTACCAGGTAGTCTGTTAGTTCCCTCATGGTTTGTGTTAAATACTCTATTAGTGTTAATGTAATTGAGTATGTCTCCCACCACATTAGGGAGGTAGTCTGTCTCTTTCTTCTTTATAAGCCTGATATCATGCACAATACTGACACAAAGTGCGTCAAAATCGCTAAGAACAAAATATTCACAAAATAATGCTAATAAAAATTCATAAATAAATGCGAAATTGTGAAATGTGAAAAAAAGAGTATTCTTCAAACTGGCAGAGGAGAAGTAGGCAGAAAGTTGGCTTGTTCAGAAGAACTATAATAAGTTCACATAAGACAGAATCCAGAAAAGTATATTATAATCACATGTACAAAAGACCATTTCTTAAAATTACATGATTATCAAAAGTAACAATGTCATTTGACTTTCAGGAAATTATTTTCAGGCTATACTTTATAATTAACACCTATAAATTATTTTAAATTGAGTTTTACATAGTAAGTTCTTTTTCAACACTATCCCTATATATAAATTTATACCCTGCAAAATAGAATGCACTTCACCATAGCAACAGTTCTATATCAACTCCTACTCAAGTTAGAAAAAGCATATGTAAAAAAAAAGAATATTCTGGAATATTCTAAAGTGCCTACTGGAAAAAAAATCTCTCCATTTATTTTGTAAAAATTTAAATATAAAATTTTATTTATTTATTTTTTTTTTTCAACGTTTATTTATTTTTGGGACAGAGAGAGACAGAGCATGAACGGGGGAGGGGCAGAGAGAGAGGGAGACACAGAATCGGAAGCAGGCTCCAGGCTCCGAGCCATCACTCCAGAGCCCGACGCGGGGCTCGAACTCACGGACCGCGAGATCGTGACCTGGCTGAAGTCGGACGCTTAACCGACTGCGCCACCCAGGCGCCCCTAAATATAAAATTTTAATGTTTCCTTAAAACATTTTTGTAATTAGGTAAAAGGCTACTTTAGGTTCTCAAATCTTGCTTTATTAAACAGTATAACACATTTTTTATTCATTAAAAAAATTTTTTTTTACCGTTTATTCAGTTTTTGAGAGAGAGAGACAGAGCGTGAGCGGGGTACAGACAGAGAGAGAGGGAGACACAGAATCTGAAGCAGGCTCCAGGCTCTGAGCTGTCAGCACAGAGCCTGATGCAGGGCTCGAACTCACAAACCATGAGATCATGACCTAAACTGAAGTCAGATGCTTAACCGACTGAGTCACCCAGGCGCCCCAGTATAATACTTTCAAAATAATGTGAAAGAGGAAAAAAAAAAGAATGAAAAAGGGAAAAAAACAAAAAAAAATCAATGTTGAAGATAACATACTTGGGATTGCGTTTGAGTTGGCTGGCGTGCTGGGGGATGGGGACAGTAACAGGAAGTAATGTTTAAGTGATTTGTAAGTAAAATATAAACCAAGGTATTAAATGTTACAACTATATTACTTTCTCAAGAAAAGCTATACCCCCACTGGTATTATGGGAACTGAAAAAGAAATTCTTACGTTCATTCTTCTTTTAAAAGTCAATAAAGCATCAGTACGTATTAACTTGGCTTGATAAATTAAGCAATTTACAAATTCCCTAATGAGAACGAACAAGTTTACAGACTTTGTGGACCAGATTATACACTACCAACAAGTCTGTGTGTTATATCAAAATGTAATCTTAAACTTAATGTAATTCAAAGCATTTCCTTTCACTTACCACACTTGGGGCCAGCCAAATTCACCATGTGCGTATCTCTGTCACCCTTGCTCACAGCCCAAGAGGGAATACTCTGTTATACTCCCAACTCCCTTGCCGTTCTGGACTTCCTTTCTCTGACCTAATTTCTAACTGCTCTGCTACATTCCAATTTTCCCACTGAACTCTGAAAAATTCCCAAGCCCTTCTGTGGTTCTAACCTTCTTGTTTAATACCTCCTTCAAAAAGGCTTAAACTGAAACCTGGCTGTTGTTCACTTCGTTTGGAGGCTGCGCTATCGGCCACATCCTGCCACACACATCTCAGAGTTCAGAGGTTCTCCCTTATGTGTTCTTATGTGTTTCTTTAGAACTTTACCACCTCTGCTTGTCCTCACTGCAGGCATCTACAAACTTCTCTGTCACCAGTCTCCATCCCTTGGAATCTTTGGCACCTGGAACACCTTTGGCTTTCCCTACAAATGCTGCTGTTCTCTTAGATGATTTCAACATTCATGTGGATGACTTTTTCCCAAACTCTGTTCCTTGATCTCATCTCCAAAGACCTCCACTTCTGCTACCCACCTTCCACGGCCAAACCTAGGGCTTGCCATCTCCCAGAAGAGCAGTATCTCTGAAATCTTAAAGTCAGGCATTTCATTCCTTGATACAACCTCTCTCACTGAACTCTTCCCTACAGTAATTCACTGATCTCATCACCAGATTATTTCACTCTATGCTGACCAAGACTCTCACTTTGAACAAATTGTAGTCAGGCTCCTCCTGGGCCCTCTTCTCCACTAGGCTTCAACCATGGCCTCTAAAAATTGCACTTTCAGCACAAATGATTTTGTTTACTCACCCCACTAAGACACCAGAATAAACACTAGCACAGTTTCTTGCAGCTGAACGCCATGTTCTTAGGATGACCCCAACCCTCTTAAAGTTCCTACCTGAAAAAGTACAAGACTGCCAGGAGAATTTACTGCTTCTTCCAGACAAAAGGTGATGACCAGCAGAGAGGCCCCTGTACCTCCTCTGAGAGCAATTCCTTCAGAAAGCTTAGTTAGAAATCCATTCTCTGCCCCTTTGAGATGTAAATCTTCTACCACCTAGAAATGTCTTCTCAAGGTGAGTCATCTCTTTGAAATGCAAACATTCAAGAAGACAACTCTCCCTTTCTTTCCACTCCCCGTATGAGGGTAGAAGCTCCAACTGCCAGTTAATAAACCCAGATAGGTTTCACATTAACCAATCCCCTTCCCTGCTTGTTCCAATTTCTACTCCCTTTAATCTGCAGGACACCCCCTCCACTACCCACCCCATTCCTCTTTCCTAGTCCCTCACTCTCCCTTTAAAACACGCAGTCATCTCTGTACAAACTGAAGTTGAGTTCAGTCCACACTATCCTCTTTTCCCTACTGCAATCACAGTAATGTGATTCTACCCTTACCACTTTAATTAGTGTATGGCTTTATCTTTGACAGTGTACTCTATGTAATACACACACACACACACACACACACACACAAAGGCAAGGCACACATGCACACCCTCCCTCCCATAAGTTTGCTTTTTTTCCCCAGTTTTAATCACTCTCTTGCTAGTATTCTAAATCCTTTAGGAATAAATTCAAATTCCTTAATATGGCATGCAAGCAAACTGGCCTCTTCCTTATTTCTGAACCCTTCTTTCTTCATACTCACTTTTCCAGGTTACTCAACATCTTTCACTTCCCTGAATTCACCCTGCTCTGCCTCACTCTTGGCCTCTCCCATGTTGGTTCCTTGACCTGGTATACTCCTCTCTACTTCTCTGGCCTATGCTGACTCCTTCTTCAGTTAGTATCTCATCCCCAGGAAACCTTGCTCAATGTTCCCCCTATAATAAGTTAGGTTGACCTGCTACATGCTCCTGGGACCACCTGGTTTCCTAGATCATCTATTATAACAGCAGGACAACCTTCTGGCTTGGTCACAAGCTCCCTCAGAGCAGTGTGTATCTCTGTCTGGCTTCCTACTCTCTGTCCTAACACTTGCTTTGCTACTGAAGCTAAATAGGAATGCAGTAAGTATGTATTAAATGAAGAAATCTTTAGGATCATTAATGTTCTGTGAGAGAACTCTAGCCCATATGACAAAAGTTCTCATCACCGAAATGAGCTGAAACATCTCTAATTCTTTCACAGAACATTTTAAAATGGTGAAACATAGGTCAAAGCATACAATGATAAACACTAATAGGAATTTGCAAAACCATGGTATGAGTCCACTCTATTAGCATATTTAGGCATTCATAAATGAAAAATATTTTTAGGAGTTACCTAGGATAACAACTTAAGATTAACCATTTAGTTGCTACATCTTTCCACTTAAGGATAATCCTTCATTGAAAATGTCACCAATTCCATATGTGGTGATGAATATAAAAGTAGAGCCCAAGATTACCACACTTAACGCTGAAAACCAGCTAAAACCTGTGTAAATCAGAAAAATACTTATTTTGTATTTAAAAGTTTGGATCCGTGTTATCATCTTTTACTCATTTGGCATCACATGGTACTTACTGATAAACTCGTACTGTTGGGAACATATTGATCCTGTTCTCCCAGCAACACGTCAATCACAGGATGCCGGCCATTTTTAATCATGATCTTCCTTTCTTCTTGTAGAGTTGGTCTGCAAAAAGAAGCATGTTTCAATTTACTAGGCATGAAAACTGCCTTTTAAAAAAATCTCTAAGTTCTCGTTTACAAAACAGACTTTAAGAATACATCCAGAATAAGGCTTTGAGTATTAAAGTTAAATTTTAACTATAAGAATTAGGACAATTATTGTAACAGTGTTTGAAGGACAAACTTCAGCAGAGTCCTACAGTAGCTCTAATGCTGAAGTCTACTTTACAAGATCTTTTTTAATTTTTATTTTGTTAGTATTATCTAAGACGAATATTTTCATTACTAAAAGTTACAGTTCAGATCAGTATTATTTAAATCATTTTTAGTAATAAGCATAATAAAGGCTAGCCCTGAAAATTAGTCCAGATTTAATTATTACATTAATAGAAATTATATTATGTGCTGGACTTGGGAGACCTAAACTTTTTATATTCTGTTCCACTGAAACATCTTTCTAGGGTCATTGGTATCTTTCACTTTTTTTTTATATAAAACTTAACTTTTTGCCTTGCTGGTCTTGTTATTTAAGCTTTTAAACTTTGTTTTTATCTATAGCTTTATCTATTTATCATATCCCCCATGAGCACTGCCCTACTCTCATTCTCCTTCCCAGAGATTACCACTGAGATCAGTGTGGTATCTATCCTTCCCAACTTTCTTCTCTGCATTTAGATTTTTATACACTCATTGCATTTGTTTGCGATTTATTTAAAAAAAAAAAAAAGCAGAACAAATCAGGATCATACTGTAATGTGTATTTCTACAACTACATTTCCCCCCTTAACACTCAATATACACTAAAAACATTGGCTTCACTATTCACCAATGGACTCTTCTACTTTTTTTTTAATACTTCCATTTTACAAATGAAAGTACATTTCAAAATGTACAGTCATTACAAATATAGTCATTTTACAAATAATTTGCAGAAGGGGGAATTTTAGTAAGAACTTAAACAGAGCAAATCTCATATTTTTATTCCACATTTTCCTGCTCATAAAGGCATATATACTTGGAACGGACAATACACTCTCAATGTAATTAATTGCTCACCAACCATCATGCATGTGCCTAGGACGACAGACATTCATAAATACTAATTTTTGATTTCAATACGTTTCTAAAATGTTCTGGCTTATCATTATTTTTGGTTCTTCCCCAACTTGCATGGACGAAAATGTAATACTTGAATTTTTTGAAATCTTTTAAAGC
This sequence comes from Prionailurus bengalensis, assembly GCF_016509475.1. Taxonomy (NCBI): domain Eukaryota; kingdom Metazoa; phylum Chordata; class Mammalia; order Carnivora; family Felidae; genus Prionailurus; species Prionailurus bengalensis. The sequence goes on along the minus strand of NC_057343.1, from coordinate 145,213,631 downwards.
TTAGAGTTTTGTTGAGGAGAGGCCAGGCATCTTCTTTGCTCCACAACTGTAACAAATTTTCAGTTTTATATTTATAAATATCAAATCAGAATAGTCAATCAAGTCAATATTTTTATTTCACATCGTCTATTTTCTTTCAGTCTTCTACCTTAAGCACCTGTCCACCTACAAACAGTATCAAGTAAACTTCAGGGCACAAATTTCATAAAAGACAAAAGAAACTACTACATGTCCTTTTGGCAAAACAGGATGGATCAGGTTCTTGTCACCAAATATTGCATGATGTGTGCTGCCTATGGAATAACTGACTGGAAAAGAACACATTTCACTTTGCCCTTAGAAAAATATATTCGCATAATGATTCTTGAGTTTGGGGAAAATTCATCCAGGATACTGTCATCTGAACACTCATAATCTGAGACTGGGTTTATACAAGAAATTTCATTATCATCATTAGTATCTAGAGCACTATCTTTCTCTTCACATTCATCTTTTGATTAATAATTGTGAAATGTCTTCTGCCACTTTTTTGTGCTATTATGGGTGAAAAATAAAAAATTGCGAGTTCTCAGCTATGTTCAAAGAAAGTTAGAAGCCGACTATAATGGTGTTATCTCCATTCTTTTTGTAACTTCCTGAAGGATGATGCAGCACTTCAGGCAACACAATTAGAACCCTGAAGGATGGTGTGATAGTGAGTTCTATCTCACCTTTGCATTACCATTCTCTAGTTTTCTTAGACTTTTTAGTAGAAATAATCAATAAACAATAATTAAGTAATTCCTGGGATGATGAAATAGCAAGATATTCCAGATATAGAAACAATAAAATCATTAAAGATCCCAAAATACATCTCATATTTATAAAAGGGTCCAATGGACCCATAGTGTAAATGCAAGACAGAATGAGTTTTATTCTTCTTTTTAAAAAAACATGAATTTTCTCTTTGTTCTTTGAAAGACATTTAAGAAACTCAAAAGCTGAAATTAGGTCCAGTGGACACTGATGGTATGGTATATTGAAGATTTAGGATAATTTCCTGTCATATCTTTAACATTCTTTGGAAGCTGCCACATAAATGAGTTAGCTGTTCTCTGTTGTTAAATATTTTAGACTGTGTTTAGATTTTCAAACAATAGTGAAATGAACAACCATGTATATATACACACTATATATATATACACACATACACACACACACACACTCACATACCCATTACATATAGACAAGTGTTTGTCTAAGCTAGAGTAAATTCCTGAAGTATGCTTTCTAAGTCATAGGGTTTGCTTATTTTTTATTTTAACATACAGAAACATCTATATCAGATGTCTGCGTGGCTCAGTTAAGTGCCCAACTCTTGATTTCAGCTCAGGTCATGATCTCATAGTTCATGAGATTGAGGCCCACATCGGGCTCTATGCTGATAGCACAGGGCCTGCTTAGGATTCTCCCTTTCCCTCTCTTTCTTCCCTTCTCCCGCTTGCTTATTCACACACACATGTGTGCACTTACTCTCTTTCAAATAAATAAACACTTAAAAAAAAAAGAAATATCTGTATCAGTTTATCTTCCCACCAGCAGGATATGAAAGTTGACTTGTTTTTTCACAACTTCACCTAAAGGAGGTATTACCAAATTTTCTAATTTCTGACAATGTGCTGGGTGAACAGTGTCCTCGTATTGTGTTAACTTATACTCATTGATTATTAAGTTCTATGACTCAGAACTTTAGCATAAAACACATTTCTGAACTTACTCATAATACTAAGAAATAGTACTTTCCTAAATACTTAAATCCTTTTCCTTAAATATATCTGGCTAACAAAACCCCAAGTATATACCCTCACATTTCTCAAAGAAAGTAACTACAGTATCTTCTGAGTAAAAATTTAAAATTATCCTTTGGAAAGAGACATTTAAAATGACAGGAAAAGGACATTTTTTGGATTTTAAAGTACAATTCTAAAGACAGGATTTTTACCTAGGTGCATTATAAATTTACTACTAAAAAAAATGAAAGCATCTGTAAGTAATATCAGTTTTAAAATAAAATCCTAGGTGTTCTGCCAAGTGAAATCAATAGATCATTATTCATGACACTGATAGGATTTCTGAGGAAGGTCTTCACTTTAGAATAAAATTTTGAATGATTTGTTCTGCTCGAAAATCTGTGAAAATGAGTGACTGACTTACTCTGTCACTATCAAAATTATATAAAGACAAAACACTTCCTGGTAGAATGAGAAGCAAACGATAATTTGGAGAAATGAGACGATACACTACATTAAGATAGAGCAAGAAGGATATGAAAAACATGTTGATGACACGGCATTTAAGAAGAACTAAGGAAATCTGGATGCTGCCTGGAAAGAATGAAACACTGAACTTGAACAAATTTATTTTATATTTTTGAAACAGCATCTTTCTCCTTTAAATGCCTCAGAGAAACAATACAATTAGTAAAACAATATAATATCCAAAATACAAATTGGATAGAAAGACAGAATAAGAACTTTTGCCTCAAGGTTAGGCATAGTGAATAAAATGTCCTAAAAGTATTTAGAAAAAAAAAAAGAAAGATCGTGATTATAAAGCCAATAATCAGTCTGAACTAACATCAATAGTTCAAAGGCACTAATATCTTTGAGCAAGCTGGAAATCTAAGGGGGAAAAAGTATAAACTTCAGATACTTAAATACTAGCTTAAAATGCATTTTAGATGAAAGTTTCCTATTTGGTGGCTATTTACACTCAATTTTATTTCTGCTAAAAAAAGAGAAGTTGATTTTATTTCCTAAAGTTTATGGTATGATTTTTCATTTAAAAATATTCAGGTGGATTTTTCTTTTAAGAAAAATTAAAAAAAAATTTTTTTTACATGTTTATTTACTTTTGAGAGAGAGAGAGAGAGAGAGAGAGCGTGAGCAAGCGGTGGGGAGGGGCAGAGAGAGAGGCAGACACAGAATCTGAAGCAGGCTCCAGGCTCCATGCTGTCAGCACAGAGCCTGAGGTGGGGCTCAAACTCACAAGCTGTGAGATCATGACCTGAACCAAGGTCAGATGCTTAACCATTTGAGCCATCCAGGCACCCCAGTGAATTTTTCTTAATACAAAATATATAGTATCCAATTTGGAAAGTATTTTAGCATATGAAATATTTCCTGAACTCATTTTCCTGATAGAATATGTCGTTTGGAACAATACTACTGAGGACAAAAAGAAAAATTAGATAAAGTATAGAAAATAGTTACTTGATGGTACCTGATAACTAACAAGACATCAAGGAATTATCAAGCCAAGACCTGGGGCAGGACAGAGTCCCAGGGAGTGTGTTGATTCCTGAGGAAACAGCTGAGGGTAGAGACGAAGGATAGCCTGGCTCTGGACTGAGACACCAATAGGTTGCACACCAGGCATAAGAAATACATTTGAAGCAATAATGGCAGCTTTTGAACCTTTGAGTCATCTCAAGCCCAGATAAGATGACAGATTATTTAGATTGATGCCAGAGTATTTTCAGCATCTTGAGATGTCTAGTAGAAGCAAATGTGACTCTTTCAGACGAAATATAACATCAAGTTATTTCTATAATGATTCTACAAATATAATGCCTATAACATAATCAAAACAACCAGGCATCAAAAAGATATAAGAACAAAAATGAACAAAAACAAGGCAAGAGAAACAAGGCAACAAGGACCCATAAGGACTCCAGATATTTGAATTATCAGACACAGACTTTAAGATAACGATGCTGATCATGTTCAAAGAGACAGATAAGATAGAGAACCAAAAATGATTTTTAAAAAATAAATTGAATGGGTATGAAACATACTAACATACCCCATATTTTTATTAAAGACAAATAATTTTTAAAATACTTAATCCTTCTGATTTTTAAAATAAGCATCTTTGAAAAATATTATCTGCTATTTACTAAGTACTTATCATCTGTCTGGTCCTGCTTAAAAAGTTAATATAGATTTACCTCACTTAATCTGCACATCTCTTGAGAGGTAGGTATTATGGCAATGCAGAACCTGAGGATCAGAGAGGTTAAGTAACTTGCTTAAGGTCAGCTGTTAAATAACCAAGCAAGTATTCAAAACCATGTCTGTCTGATCCAAAGTCTACACTATGAAAGATATGCTTTAAAAGAGTTCAAATTTTACTTATGCAAATCAAGTAGTCTCTTGATATATGGACTAGAAGATGCCAAAAAAAGGAGAAGTCCCTAAATGAAAAATCTGGGACCAAACCTGTCTAGTGTATATACTTAAAATGTTTGTTAAATCTCTCATGAGTCTACAAATTAATCAGATTTTTATAGTGATGTAATAAGGTATGTATTTTCACTCCTCAGAGATTTTGCCAAACCTACATCTCCATAAAGAATTCCTGGGGCGCCCGAGTGGCTCAGTCAGTTAAGCGTCTGACTCTTGGTTTCAGCTCAGGTCACGATCTCACAGTTTGTACGGTAGAGCCCCGCGTCAGGCTCTGTGCTGACAGTACAGAATATGTTTTACAGATACAAATATTTAAATTTGTTATAATATAAACCACATACCATAGACATGGTTCTTCTGGTCTTACTAGCTGCAGCATCAGCAGTAACAAATGGCAAAAGGCCACTTGAAGAAGTATAAGAAGAGGTAAGCCAGGCACAAGTATTTTTCAGTGGGAAGAGCTTTGCAGGAAGACACAGTAAGGGCATAGGTTGTAGCTGATCCTCTACTTAATTCACCAAAATCCTTTAGGAAAAGTTAGCTTCACAAACCTTGTACAGCAAGAAAGAAGTCCTACTAAGATCACAGTACATAAGGAAGAAATCAAGTCAATGGAGAGTAGATTCTTATTCTCCCAGAACTAGATTCAACTACAGTAAATTTACAGATCTCACTTTTATGGATGATAAATGAGATAAAATTTTTGAAGCCCTCTGATGTGAGAAGAAATTGGGCAATAGTGAAAATGCAAAGAACCTATTTTAAACAAAACTATTGTGCCCAACACTGTTGGTCTCCACACATAAATAGATAGCAAAACAAAATGAAATGAAATAGCAAAGTACGTTTTTAATCTAAAACTGGCATAGCCAATTCCTGCAATTCTCCTCCCCTAAATAAATAAATAAATAAATAAATAAATAAATACTTTACAACAACCAATTTTTTAACATCCACTATGGGTATTATGCTAGGTATAAAGAACATTGAAATGTTCAAAAAAAAAGCTATTTGGCTCAAACTAAAGAGAAACCAAGATATGAAAGACGTATGAACAGCAAAACATATCTAATCAAACACAATGAATTCTGTATGTCACAAGCACTGACAGGCAGTAAGACATCTATGTTTTCTTTTTATTCCTCACCATAGCCAGTGAGGTAAATGTTCCCTTAAATTTCCTTAAGTATATGAAAAAATAGGCTTTGTGCTACAAACTGAATGTTTGTGTCCTCCCCAAAATTCATATGAAACCTAATGTGATGGTATTAGGAGGTGAGGCCTTTGGAAGGCGATTGGTTCATAAGAGCCCTCATGAGCGGGCTATGATTTTATGAAATAGATAGCCCAGAGAGCCCCCAATATGGCAATGGTCTCCAGACCCAGACAGCCACCAACACAAAATTCTAGCCTGGGGGAGCCACAGGAGGGAGCCAGGCGACACCAGCAGACATGGGAATATCACAAAGAAACACTTCAGGGGTGGAGCCCAGGCATAGGGCCACCAAAGGGGCAACATGACCTGGAGCTCTGGGGGCCCAATCTTTGCCCAGCAAAACTACAGGAACAGAAATGCTGCCCCAGTAGGTCTGGAAGGTAGGATCCTCACCCAGTGGGCCTGGAGGGCACAGCACTGGGCCAAAGATTTGGCTCAAGCTTAAGGTTTTAAAGTTAAGGAAGAACAATTTGAGAGCAATAGAGAACACTTCCTCAAAATGGATCATACAATGAGTCCCAGCCATATCTGATTTAGATGGTATTTATAATCATGAAGTGAAACATATTACAAAGTGTTTAAGTCAAAGCTAACAAATGAAAGGATTATGCTTTTTAAAAAATGTCACCAGAGCGCCTGGGTGGCTCAGTTGGTTAAGCATCTGACTTTGGCTCAGGTCATGATCTCGCAGATTCGTGGGTTCGAGCCCCATGTCGGGCTCTGTGCAGACAGCCTGGAGCCTGAAGCCTGCTTTGGATTCTGTGTCCCCCTCTCTCTCTGCCCCTCCCCCACTCACACTCTGCCTCTGTCTCTCAAAAATGAATAAACATTAAAAAAAATTTTTTTTTAAATGTCACCCACATAAACTTAAAAACTGAAATATATAACAATCACTTCTGGAGTCACATCTGCTTTCACTGTACTAAATGACAGAGCAAGCAAGAAAGGAATGTGTTAATTTCAAATCAAGCTATATGTGTTGACATTCAGCTTTACAAAGGGTGCAAAATATTTGCATATTTTAATATTTTATAATAAAAATGCTAAAATTAGTGGAATAATGCCATCTAGTCTAAAGCACTGAAAGGGGGGGGGGGGAGTGTTAAAAAATACATTACCTGCAGTAATTTCCTTGCTTAGCGACCTTGGCCAGGGAGAAAATGCAGTCAACAGTTGCTAGGTGATGTACTGCTTTACACAAGGAGTGATAATGTTCACTAAAATCCCTACAGAAGCAACAACAAAAAGGTGAGGACACTGATTTCTTAGAGCTATAAAAGCTGTACAATAAGTAATCACTTTATTAGTAAGATGAGCATAAACAAAATAACCAGGGATACCTAAGAAACATGGAAATTACACTGAAATACTTTTCAGTTTGATATAATAATTTGATTACTGAGGCTTCTTTTGTTTCATTTGGATAGAACTGCATATATTTAAAATAACTTCTATAAAAAGATGTGTACTATTAACACCATATTACACATTTCATTTGACCATGACAAGTCAACTTAGATATAATTAACACAAATGTGATCATTTTCATTCAACTTAAATAACATGAACTACCCAGATGGGTCAGCCTCCCTTTGTGCTTCTCCTTGATAGCATCATACAAACTAGGATTAACAGTTTCAATATCTTTTTCTCACGCTGAATTGGAAGCTTCTTGATGGTAGAGTCCATGTTTGTCTGATTTGCTTATCATTATCAAGCCCTAACATACCGCCCATAACTTTGGCATACAGTAGCCATTATAATAAATTTTGTTAAAGGCAAGCAAGAAAAGTACTTTTTTTCAGTGATCTTCAGTTACATTATTAAAAATGCATATATAAATTAAATTTTAGATTTATTTTTAAAAAGATAACAATCATTGTCTCAAATCTTTGGCTAACTAAATACCTGGTGATTAAAAGCTTAGAAAACTGTTATTGAAAGATGTATTTAAAAATATATAGGAATGTATGCAAGTGTTTTTTTTTTTTACTTATTATTCCATTATCTCATATCACAGGTATACTTTACAACATTCAAAGAAGATTCCCCCCAAAATGAGAGTATTATGCTGAATGCTTCCCTTAAAAAAGGTTTCTCTGTTGTACAATGTGTTTCAGAAACTTTGAGATTTAATCTGTTTACTTCTTAAATCCAAAAGTTTCAGAGTACTTCCTAGCTTGAAAAGGATATCCCAATTAAGCTACTATGTAATCAGTTATTCCTATATTATCACTATATTGAGTTTTTAGAATCTGTAATATGATTTTTCCAGTAATATTATATAAAGGTATTGTATATACATGACTTTTCCAAATAGAGGCAACATTTTAAGTATCCAGTTTTACTTTTGTGTTAACTTTATGAACTGAAAAGTATATTTACAGTATATTTTATACCTCTTTGTCTGAACATAGTATAACAAATATAATTTACCTATTTCTCACTGAATTAATGTTCATTACAACAAACAAGAATTCCACTAACAGTGTTAAGAAATCCCAAGCAAAAAGGAGATTGGAACCCGGCATCAGATAGATAATGTTCTGTTGTCACCTTAAAAATGACTCAGTTTGGAGGCTCCTGGGTGGCTCAGTTGGTTAAGCATCTGACTTCTGGTTTCAGGTCAGGTCATGATCTCACGGTCATGAGTTTGAGCCCCACATCAGGCTCTGTGCTGGCAGTGCAGAGCCTCCTTGGGATTCTCTCCCCTTCTCTCTCTGCCCCTCCCCCACTCACACTATGTCTTTCTCAAAATAAATAAATAAACAAACAAAATGACTCAGTTTTGAAAATGTCACATGGTACACAGACCTTACATTCCTGAGTGATTGCTCAGTGATCATGCCTTGTTATTCCCAGTGTAACTTCAATTTAGATCTAACCACTGGTTTACCTCTTGGGCTGTGTCCTATTCTGTCCCTGTTCTCATCACTGACCCATTTGGTCTTCCTATCCTGGCACTCTGTTTTGCCAGAGAGCAGCTACATTTGATATTTCTGCTCTTATCTCCCTCAATGTGAATATCAAAGTACCTTCAGCTTTAAACATCAGTCATTTTTTTCATACTCTCACTCTCTCCTTCTCAGGTCTTGTCCAGGCCAGCAAGACCCTAATTTAATTTGCTACTTATCTAGGAGACTTCGGTTGAGGGTAACTGTCCTTGATGATATTCTAGTATATGGAATTGAAATGAGTGACACAGCTCTCAGGGGGTACCATTTCAGTTAAAAAAAAAAAAAAAAGAAAGAAAGAAAAAGAAAAAAGAAAAGGCAGAGAGAGATAAGGGAATTATTTTGATGTAGTCTATTATGTTCTTTCTCATGTCAATTACATAAATAAGACATGTGAATAAAATAAAAAACCGTCATAAACCTTTAATATCACCATTATAACTCTTACAAAGTCTTGTTTGACTTCTTGATCTTTGTCCATTTGCTACACTTCCCCAAATTTCAAAGAGATTACCCATACCTAGAAAAATGACAAGCTAAAAAAACGGGCAACTCAAGTAACAATCTGATAGACTGGGATTACAACATAACATGAAACTTTATCACTAAGCCACCAACAAATTTAAGAATGAAGCCATTAATCTCTGGTCAAAAGATATTGCTAGGTCCACAGGAGAAAGATTAAGACACTTGGGTTCTAAAGCTGTTATGACAGTTTACCATCAGATGGTGCCCAATGACATCTGAAATTAACAAAAAGAAAGTTATCTTATTTTTTATTTACAAATTTATTTCTAAAATATTTTACTACTGTACAGGAGGCATTATAACTTAATTTTTTAAAAATCTGTAATCAAGATTATTCAACATCCACAGCCCATCTTCTAGAATACAGAAGAAGAGACACATTTTTTGAGAGAAGTTTCCATTTACTTTTGAAAGAACTTTCTTTCAGCCTTGCTTTCTTGCAATATTTTGATCCAAACTACTATGACTAATGCATAACGGTATCTCAATAAGAGACATACACGTGTATAGCTGGTATTCAATCCCCTGACGTCAGGTTCATTGAGGTTAATCATTTTTTTAAAATGACATCATATGCACACCATCTGGCACCTTAATAAGTACTGTGCTTAACAATATTGTTCTCAAGTGGGGGCTCTAGTTGCAAAAGCTGTAGCTAAAATTGAGCCAATATTTTTTTGATAAAAATATAATGTATTTTTCTTATTTTGAAAGTAATGTAAGTACATTAAAGATACTTTTGATATCATGTCTTTGCAAAGTAAATTAAAATCTCCAGTAACCTCACCATCCAGAAATAATCAGTTAATACTCAAGGATATATATAAATACATTTCTTCAAAGAAGATACATAAATGGCCAATAAGCATATTGATAATATAATAATGGCATACATATATTTAATCTTATAAGATAAAAGGTTTGTATGCCGTGTGTGTATATGAATTTACACATTACTGTTTTGCATCCTTCCTGCACTTAGCTATGCAACATGAATATCATATCCTTTGTGATATTGTATTTAATGTCAGCTTACTCATAGCAACTCTCAAAGTGGTGGTATGATGAAAGTAAAATTCTCCTGGGTTAATTTGGTAGAAGGGCCCAGGCAGCGGGCTGAAACAATAAGAATGGTATGCAGAAATGGTGGGGTGCTACAAGGGAACAACAGAAGGGACAAATCAAAGAGACATTTCAAAGGCAAAAAAGACAAACAGGATAACAGATAAAGGGACAAAAAGGAAGACAGAATCAAGAATAAAGCCAAAGTGTTTGCACTGGGAGATTTGAACTTCCTTTAGCCTAGAATATTAGCAATGAGAACATAAACCAGATGTGTAAAATTGTGTATACTGTGAATAGAGTGAATATGTATCAACTCACCAAATTGCAGGATCCTAGAATGTGGTCCCTGAAGCCTGAAAGGAATCTAATTTTCATGTCTCAGTGATACTTCTAAGGGCAAAACAGGAGAACTAGAGACTCAAAGGCCCTGAAAACCCTTAAAATGGAAAATTGAAAGTGAAGTGGAAAAGGAAATGAATACACCACTAAGTTTCTATCCCTGGGTCCACAACTAGGAGTCAAGATAACCTCAGGAGATTCAGGACAAGTAAAGTGGAATGTCCTTCTGATGCTATAATCCAAGACTCCTCTGGGCAAACAGCTACCTTTTAAAAACTGTCACACAGAATCTTTTTTTTTCACTCGCCAGACTGGTTACTTAGCTCCTGGAGAACCTCGCTGAATACTTACTGTTTAAGGTTTTAAAGAGAAAGACTACCAGAGAGATTTCTGTTCAGAGTGACGCCTACGTATTTACCATAGGCAGCCTCTACAACCTGATGGTAAAGGGCACAACCTACCGCTAGATACCCTGAGTTGAATCTCGGCTCCAACCAATGTAGGCAACTTACTCCTTATTTCTGTATCTCAATTAATTCATTTGTAAATAGGGGGTGATAATATCTCACTCAAAGATATCATCTGAAGAATAATAAAGTGCTTGGATGAGCGGTTCATAGCTGTGGACTCATGAAGGTCAACTGTACATCTCTTTTCCCAACTCCAATCCAGCAGCAGCTTGAAATCAGCCCAGGTAGGAGTGTTTACACTACAGAAATCAACAAGCACCACAAACACTACTATTCTTCCAGAGAGCTGGCTGTTTATCATTTATTTACCAGCACACCCCAGACTTAACCCTGTCCGTATGAACACACAGCAATGAATAAATCCAGCTATGAAACATTCTTTGAGGGAATGGCAAGGGCTCTTCAAAAGAAAATCTCATAAAAAACAAAAAAATGTGGGAGATTATTCTAGATTCAACTAGAAAAGAAACATAGTAACAAAATGCAACATGTGAAAGTTGATTTGAGCTTTCATTTAAAAATCAGGGGGGGGGGGGGCGCCTGGGTGGCACAGTCGGTTAAGCGTCCAACTTCAGCCAGGTCACCATCTCGCAGTCCGTGAGTTCGAGCCCCGCGTCGGGCTCTGGGCTGATGGCTCGGAGCCTGGAGCCTGTTTCCGATTCTGTGTCTCCCTCTCTCTCTGCCCCTCCCCCGTTCATGCTCTGTCTCTCTCTGTCCGAAAAATAAATAAACATTGAAAAAAAAATTAAAAATAAAATAAAATAAAATAAAAATCAGGGAGGGGGGCAGAATTAAAGAAACTCAATATTCCTTAAATTAATATCAATTTTTTAGATGTGATAATGGTGTTAAGATTATATAGTATAAAGTCTTTAGTTTTAGATGTATGCTTAAGATTTAGGGGGAGGGGTGAAGTGTTATAATGTCTAAAATGTACTTTCAAATGGTTCAGAAAAAAAAGTCTATGAGAGATATAAAAAAAATGTGGCAAAATGTTAACACTTGATAAATGTAAGTGAAGAGAGTGTCAGCGTTCATTTCAACTTTCCCATGTTTAAAATTCTTTAAAATAAAAAGTTAGGAAATACATAGGATGTAAAATAAGAAAAAAAAATTAAATGGAGATAATAAAAACAGAACAACTAACCTATATTTGTCCAACTCTGAAAATATTAGGCCTTTTTTATAAGTAAATGATGTCCAAAGTGGAATTTCAAAACGTGACTCTACCAAGCATCCTTAGCAACTAAATGTAGGTACAGTAACAATAAACTATATTAGGTCTCTCATTACGGACTAAGATGAGCTTACATTTCAACGGACTAAAAATAAAATGAGAGAACACATGTACTCAACTATTTTATGGCAGGTCACAAGCAGTAATCTCTACTTTTCTTTTTGATAGAAAGATTTTCCGGTCTATTTCTCATAGCAAAAAGTCAGAGTATATTTTTCATTGTAAACTCACTCTAGAAAATCAAGCCATTCAGCACTGCAGTCAAGGACTAGCTGCTCCCGGAGCTGATTCAGACGTCTGTAATTTTCTACAATAAAAGGAGAGTGAAAGCGGCTCACAGCTTTTGTGCTAGAAGAGGGGAAGAAACATAAATAGGAAATCAAGGTTACTAAGAAACCACTAATACCTTCACTTCAGAAAATTAAAGTAGTTATTTATTATTCTCTGATGAACCTTGAAAGTAAATAGCTGTAAACAGAGAACATTCTTTAATTATGGTCTTGAATTCTATTGATTCCAAAGATCTCTGTTGTAAATAAAGTACTTGGAGTTCATAGGACTTTGTTCAGGAAGCTCTAAAATGCATTTTAAATTATACCCATATGACAAGTTCAGAGTTTAGAGTTTCCGTTTCATAAGCAGAAAGCTTTTTTCTTTAAGTTACACTAAATAAAAATGCTTGCTTATTAAAAAAAAGATCAGAAGCAAATAAGTCCTGACAAGGCTGGATACACTGATGACGGTCATAATATTCTTTAAGTTTTATACTTTTCTGTATGACTACAGTATTTCAGTGAAAAAAAGAAAACTATAAAGAATTACAAAGAATAGCAATGCATTAATTCAGGAGGCAATCAAAGAAGAATGCTTCGTTATCTAACTGTAGATTCACAGCGGCTCCAGAAGGGAAGAAATACCACATGCTCCTCGTCTGAGCTTGTGTATAATCTCTGCTTCTTCATCAAGAAACTGCAGAGCACAAGAGGGCCTGCCACAGGTCCCCAGTCAAAAAGTCTGGCCCAAGGCTCTAACTCTGCCTGCCACTTACTTGCTGTGTGACTTTGGGCAAATATAACTGATCTTCTCTCAACATCACTTTCTTCATCTATAAAATGGGGATAATGACAGTATCTATGTCATAGGTACTGTTAACAGGATAAGATAGTGGTTAGCAAGGTGCCAATGTCCCATGACATTAGCACCCAATGTTAAGCATTGTTTTGTGGATGTGGTGATTATTACCACTGTTGATGTTATTATTATGTTTGAACCTTTGAGAAGAGAAGGTTGGAGTTAAGTGACAGGCAGGTGATGACAGACTGCACTCTGTTCTTTGTTTGCTCCCCTACTCCTGTCACAAGTATGTTTAATTTGGCATTATTGGAACAGGGGTGAGACTTTCACATGCAAAACCTGACTGATAATCTAACCTATCCCTGTCAAGGTTCTGATGGCCAAGTAACATATAAAATATAACAATGAGCTTCCCCCAAACTATCTTATTTATTCTTTCAATTTACATCATTGAATGTTCACAAGATGCTGACACTGATTTATGCCTTCCTTATTGCTTCTGAATTATCATCTAGACTTCTATGGAAACCTATTTGTCATAGCTTTCTCTTCCGACAAAATTCATTCAGTTAAACATTTCACTTTCTTAGATAATTAGATGCACAATTTTAAATAACTTCTCTTCATAAAGCATATTTTGATTCATTAACTATAGTATAGGACAGAAAACGAAAGAATACTTGCAAGGAGAGAAAACATCCCCTAAAAACAAAATACTCAAATCTCAATTATGGCTTCTAGTAACATGTAAGAAAAACAAGCTAAAGAAACCCATGATTGTACCTTCAGGATTCTTTGATAGTGGCAATAGATACTCATTTTCTTTTTGAATTAAAGTTAAAATTATAATAATCGTTCATACATGTCAAAATTTTCTCCCATCCTTAACATAGTTCCTTCATACAATCACCAGCTACTAGGCTCTCTTCTGCTTACTCAGGCAAATCTGACATTTTCATCTAAAGTTCAAGCAAACATATTAATAACAGTAGTAATAAATATTTCACAAAGAATATGATTCACAGGAGTATATACTTCTCTAACATCACTTCTTTAAATGAGTCCCCTCTTGGGAATTAATGCCTAACCAAGGAGAAAGGGCAGTCTCAATGTGGTTTTCTAATTTTGTTTTTGATTAAATTTGTTTTCATCAATTCATGATACAACTTACAAAAAAGAAGATGTAAACAACTATTATAATTATGTGGCATGGAAAGCATCAACAATAAAGAAATGCAGAGAGAGCTCAGTGAAGCAGAAAATGAAATTTCAGGTATGGCATTCATCAGAAAATTCAAGCAACCAAATTAATTTTATAACTGAAGATCCTCCAACATTTTTTCATGTGTTTAAAGTGTACTCTAAGGTGTGAGAATAAAACAATAATAAAACAAGAAAACAAATATATACAAATAAGATACTCTTTGGAAAAAATATTTTAAAATCAATGATAGAAAGAGTTTAAAATAATTATTTCTTTGGTTAAAAGTTCCATAAGAAAACCAAAGGGGAAGAATCATATTTAATGTCATGAATGTGGTTATTATCATTCCAAAAACATACAGGTGTACATGCTCATAATGTGTCATTATAATTCACGTTAAGAAAAAAATGTATTTTTAAACCTACCTTCCAACCTTAACCCAATCAGTTGGTATACAAGATACAGCAGAATTCTTTATTTCAATCATAAACTAAAAGAAATATAAATAAAAATTACATATTTAAATGATTAACCATTATATTTTTAAAGCTTCCTCAAAACTTCTATCAGTTTAGTAAATACTATTCTAAACATTCAAAATAAATCCAATACTGTTAAAAGGGAAGTTCATGTATGTCCAAATATATGTTCATGTATATAACCAAATATTAATAATTAGGGTTGTAATACTTGCAATAAAGTACAACTTGTATTTAACAAAAGTTTGTAATAAGCATATAACTTCACAACTTAATGTTTATAACATTATCATGTGCATATTACAAATGGTGATTTTTCTTTAACAGTCTCTTTCATTTATTAGTACCCACTTACTTAAGAATTCTATTACTCAGTAATACGATTGAATTTCTAAGTACATACAATTTTAAAATATCAATTATGAAGTGCTATACCAGTTTGAGATATGGTCCATCCCTTATTCCGAACAGAAGAGGATTTATTGTCACGGCTGTTACACAAAGAGCCCAATATCTAAAAGTATCCTCATGAAAAAGCACAGATTTCTTCAGCTATCAGAAGATATTTTATCCAAAGGGTGTTTTCTTTAAGTTTTCACTTATATGAACTATATCTTTATTAAGCCAACTGCGTTCTGCAAGCAAGCTTTTCTGAAATCGGCCAGGAAGCAAGTGAAATCAACTTCTACTATCATGCCTTTCATTTTTAGCATTAGTTGTAGGTCATCTCTTCCTCCTGCTTACTCTCCTGTATTATTGCAATGAAATGCAATGTTTTATTTAAGTGAATAAACGCACAAACATTTATTTTGTACAGGAGGGAACCCAGAAGCTATGTGGCTACCACTAATTTTGAGATGGCGGCAGGAACTTCTTTACGTATACCAGTTTTATAACATTTTAGGTATTCACAATATGCATATTATTAGAAGTGTTGGCCTATCTTTTGAGTTTATTTTTCTGTGTAGTTTTTCATAGAAATTATATTTCATAGAAACAACATAGAAATTATTGGAGTGGCTGGGTGGTTCAGTCAGTTTAGTGTCCGACTCTTGGTTTCAGCTCAGGTCATGCTCTCACGGTTCATGAGTTCAAGCCCCACATCGGGCTCTGTGCTGACAGCGTACAGCCTGCTTGGGATTCTCTCTCTCCTTTTCTCTCTCTCTCCCTTGCTCGTGCACACTCTCTCTCTCAAAATAAGTAAATAAACATTAAAAAAAAGATTCTGCTTAAAAAAATAATATAGAAATTATTGGTTAATTTTAAGAATTTTCATTCTGAGAAAAATTTCGCAACTAATGAGGCCTTCTTATATGGAGACAATACAATTTCAAACCTGCTACACCCAGTTAAACAATTAAGAGTGAAGAGTCTAAAAACTAGCCTTCGGCTACAAAAAGCAACTGAGGAAAAAACCCACAAAATAAATATCAATGACAAGAAAGATAAAAGCGCTTTAAGATTATGCTAAAAAAACTGCCTAAGTATTATTGTTAAATGCCCAACAAGAAGGTATATTGATCCTTTCATAAAATAATTCTGGGAAGAGCTATGCCTGCAGTAAACTGCAAAATGCAGGACCACAGTGGCGCACTAATACTTGGGAAGAATACATCTAGAACCGTAAAAACTAACACAGAGCTCGACTGGAGTTACTAAGGAAAGGAAGGCGGAAATTTTGAAAATTAGTTAAAACTGTCTCACTGGGCAGCCAGGGAGGCTGGCTTACTTAATTTGCCATAACAGGGCAACATGGGGCACCGGATTCATATCTGTGCCTTGCTACTAGTTATGGCCCTTTGAAGCATGCTGGGAATAGTGTGCACCATATGGTTCAATCTGTAAGTATCAAGGGTCTACTCTAAGGACTACATATCCTGAAAGAAGCCAAATGCAGAGCCAATACTGGATGGAAAACAGGGTGAGAGTTGGAAAAGCCCACATAGACCTTCTGCTTGTTACACCCCTGGGATTACTTCCTCAAGTTGGTGCTGGTCCTATATGTCCTCTTCTTCTCAGCTGGGGTTTCTCCAAAAATAGACTAGCAGGTTTTTGTTCTCTTCTATACTACCTAACGAATAGGAAAGTTTCTCTCTGTTTCCTTCTACAAATATTCTAAGAATGAGCAGACAGGCCTTTTAAGAATTTTATTGCTACAAAAATGGAAACCAACTAAAATTGGAAATTAACAAATATTTCAGAAAGCTTAGAGTATTCTCACAGCCACTTTCCCTGCTCTACAGTCCCTGTTTCTTAGGTGGTGATGCAAAGTGTGCCATGATTTGTTCTAGCACTTTCTCTCATACTCCTAGGATCCAATTCTTTGTTGCTCAAATGTCAGATACCATTACTCAACTACAGTCTGTCATATCACTGGGCTGGCATCATGGCTAAGTTTGCTTAATTCACTCCAGAAACTGCTCTCTGTTTTCTTCAATACCACACTTAACCCATTCCTACTATCCCCCTTTTCTTTCTTCTCCTCAAGAATCTTCAAATATTTTTTTTTTATTTAGAAGTAAGATTTAATGGAGAATGCTTTTCATATCTTAAACATACCAAGCAGAATCTGGATATGCTGCATGTTGTGAACTAATGTTTTTTCCTAAAGATTTCTGCCTAATAATTCTTCCCTTTCCCCTAGGAATAATACTTACCAGTACTACTCCAAATCTAAATATCACCCCATATCCATTCCATATTTGATTCAAGATTAAAAGATAATTCTCTAGGGGCACCTGGGTGGCTCAGTCAGTTATCTGACTTGATTTTGGTTCAGGTCATGATCTCATGGTTGTGGGATCAAGCCCTGCCTGCTTGGGATTCTCTCTCCCTCTCTCTCTGCCCCTCACCCACTTGCACATGTGTACACTCTCTGTCTCTGCCTCTGGTCTCTCTGTCTCTTTCAAATAAATAAATAAACATTAAAAAAAAAGATGATTCTCTGTATATCTAAAATATGAGAAAGACTATCATAGAAGCAGTGAACTAAGTTTCTGCTTTCATTATTTTCTTACAAATACTATCAGAGTCAGAGATAATAATGTGCATAGTCAGTAAGGCTTATAGTATTCTAATAAGTACATAAAAACTGGAAACAGAGGTGAAAAATGAATGTTCTCAAAAGTTAATACTGGCTTGACAATCTACTTATTTTTACCAATAATAACAAAATCCATGTACTACATGGGGCTGCTAAAACAGGTTTTTTAAAAATTGTTAGAGTTATATGTACAGAATAAAATTTTAGAAGAGTATAAAAGAAGAGCATATATAAATTAAGGACTTTCCTGCTATCCTCTTTCATTTCTCAGAGGTAATCATATTTGACAGAGTCGGTTCTCTATACTTTAAGTATTTCTGAATAATTGTAAGTTTTTAAAACAGAATTTGATAACAATGCTGAAAATCTAGAATTCATTTGGTGTTCGAATAGAATCACTAATTCTCAAAAAAATGTTATAAAAGTGATTCTGTACTGATGTACTATTAAAATTCTGTACTTTTTTAAAAAACCATTAAGAATCCATCCCACAGTTAATAACTAAGAAATTTCTTGCCTCAAACTCATCACCTTAACCTGAAGGTTAAGTAAAGAATAAGATAATTTGTATCTCCCTAATTATTTGTAATCCAATTACTTCATCTCCATACTGTGCTTTTTCTTAAACTTCATTACCACACTGATATAAAAAACAAAACAAAACAAAACATACTAGTCTACTATTGCTTATGAATTCCTGATCAGTTTTCCCCATTTTCACTGTAAAACTGCCAACTGGATACAGGACTGTCCTCCCAAGACTTAAGCTTTATTTTAGTTTGTGTATTATGAGCTCTAAGATGTCTGGGTTTTATAAAATAAAATGTTAATATTTGTGAGTAAAGTGAAAGAAGGACATGGTAGAAAGACTGGAGTCAGGCAGGACGGGGCTTCTGACTCGGGTAACTTACCTAACTACTCCAAACCTGTTTTCTTTGCTGCAAAATGACAATAGCCCCTTTTTGTGTTATTATAAGGGTTAAATAATACATGTACAGCATTTAGCACCATTCTGAGCAAGTGCTTGATAAATGGTAACTATATTAGTAGTAGTAGTAGTAGTATATGAAGAACATTTACGTAGTGCTTTAGAATTAAAAAGCACTTTTCATGTATTTTAATTCAACTGGTTTTTAAAGTAGTCTCATGACACAGGTGATTCTGCTGTGGTCACAGAGCATGTAAGTGGGGGAAGGGGCACTTACACACACAGCTTTTCCCCACTGTAACACCAGGTCACCACTTTTCTACTACCTATCTTTTATTAATGTTATTAAACAGTTTTGATCATCTCATTTTCAACAATAGCTCAGAATAGTGGTGGTAAGGTCATATGTTACTTTGCAAGGTCTTGATTGCATAGTGAAACCAAATGATGCAATTAAATATTTGGTTATGGGAGGGCAACCAAGTATAAAGATTGTCAAATTATTTTTCTGTTATATGGAGTTCTATGTGGAATATACTGCAAAATGTCCAAAAGATTTTAGTCCAAAAGACAGGCCGACTTAATCAATGGTCTATTAAATGGCACAAGATTAATAAACGTTTCAGTAAAGATTATAATTTACTGTAGGATTTCTTATTTCAAATGATCATACAAATCAACATTCTTCTCACTAAATATGTAAAGGAATGCAAATATTTAAAAATTTTATTTGAAATTAAGGTCTTCCCTACTAGAAAAATACCTGTTTTTAAAAATTCTGAATAAAATGTTCATGATCTGGAAATTATTCACACATTTCCTAATTTGCTATCTTAACAAAGTAGGATTTCTCAAATTCCCTCAGTTAGAATCTTTATATCTATTAAACATAAGATATAGAAGTAGCATGCCTTAAGACTCAGAATAAGACCGAAGGATACAACTACATTTAAAAGGCATACTTCTTCCTGGTTCTCACTCAGATATTTATAACACCAAACTTTAAACAGTGGTACACATGCCAAAAAAAAAAACAACCAAAATACATTCTAAACGGCACTTACATAATCTTATGGAAGACTCACTAACTGTAGGTTTTCACTATAGTTTTGTTTCTTTTTTTTTCTTTTTGTTTTTTAGCAGCTATACTAACATCAGAAGGAAACCCTGCCTTTTAATCACTATGATCCAATCAACACAGGTGGTTCTCTTCATATCATTTCATTATCTGCTGGCCAGACATCAAAGACTAACTTCTCTCTCCTGGATTTAGGGTAAATGAATCCTCTAAATTACTATTTACAATAATCATGGTTTTCTATAATACATTTCAGGAAATAATATTAAAATACATGTAATATTACGTTGCATGATTTCACCAGGGGGCTAAAGTAAATAAACACAAAATACTGTTACTAAAATCATTCTTATCAAAACAAGGCATTACATCTTATTTCCAAGGAACAAAAGAAAAAATATAAAAACTAAACAAAACAAACTTTCATCCTGTCCTCGGATTTTTGTTCACATTTTAAAGTAGCTTTTCTACCTGAGATAAACTAATGCAAAATAAAATTATGTCTGACATTACCTCCTGTCCTGATACTGTCACATACTGTGCAGAAGGATTTTTTAGTATTTTTCGTATATCTTGCAAATGTATTTGGATCCTGTGAGTAACTTCTTCAATTTCATCCTTCCTCTTTTTTATTAAAGGGAAGTCAGAAAGATCTTTGAATAATTCCGTTTTATCCCCACTTCTAAAAAATGGAAAAAAAAAAAGCAAATATATATATTGAAGCATACTACTTATACCGATCATCAATTATTTTTCACAGCATGATAAAAGACCAAAGGGTTGGGAGCCAGGAAACGAGGCTCTAATCCCAGTTCTGCCACTAAGTATTTACAGGTAGGTTTCTTAATTTCTTTGAAGATAGACAAAATTATCCTAAAGACATTTTCATTTTGCAAGTTCATGATTTCCATGGTGTGAGAGATAAAATGAAATTTTTTGTTGTTTGCCTATTCAGAAAATAAGCACAAATGAAAATACTGTCTTTTCCCCCCCTTTATACAGAGTTCTTTGTGGGATGAACTGTGAAATGACTACCTCTTAAAGGATAACTTTGCTTCTGTAATTTCTAAATATAAGGCAGACCACTGGATATCTAGCAAATGAGTGTAAGATGCCATCTGCCACCCAATTTTAAATTAATAAATGCTACCAGTTGCTCTGCCTGGACTTTATCTTTTCATCATCCAATACCTGGAGAAGTACTGTATTGTCCTAAATAATGAACTAAGTTTTAGATGGCAGAGGGTTACTTCCAGCTGTAATTGACAGCCTTTAGCATCCAATCACATTTCTAATTTCACAGGCAATTCCTACCATTACTGCTAGGGAAGCTTAGGAATCCATTCACCAAAGGGCAAATACATGAGTTCTTTATTTCCAGCAGTGACAATAATCTACGAATCTACTACTTACTTGGCAGCTTGTTCATTAAGTGGCTTTAAGAAACGCTCTACTGGACTGAGGAGTTCAGGAATTTCTAAAATAAATGTCTGGAGCAAGTCTGACCGAACGTGGGAATTAACAGCAGGTATTAATGCTTGAAATTCTGACTTCAGGTGATACAGGGTTTTGACAATCAAGAAGAACTCTTGTGTAGAACACTGAAAATAGAAATATTTTTTAGCTAAATAATACAAGATATATGAACATGATGTTTAATTAGTGGTCTTTTAATTAATGGTCTTTTTAAAGTTAGAATATAAGAAAATTTTAATTTACTCTATAAACTAGTTAATTGAAATAAAATACTACTGGTACCTTCCAAATGTTAAATCAATAGTTTAAATACTTTATAATATTTTAAAGCTCTCAAGGAAACAATGTGGGTCAGGGATAGTAAAGCCAATATTTGCTCAATATTTTCTCATTTTAAAATATATGGACCATATAGCAAAAATACAGTAAACAATGTCAAAAATATAAAGGACAATCCTGGGGAAATATCTGCAAGACATATGATAAAGGGCAAAACTATCCCTAGAATAATAAGCTCTTACAAATCGACCTGGAAAAGGAATAATCCAAAGAATAATGGCTAAATGAACTGAATATGCAGCTCATAAAAAAGGAATGTCCAATAAGCACTTGATTAACCTCACATATAATTAGAACAAGCAAATTAAAATGACAAGATAGCATTTGTCACTTATCAGAATGCCAAAGATTTAAAAGGCTGATAAGAGATGAGTCACACAGGATATAAAGAAAGACACTTTGATATACCATTAGCAGAGGCATATCCTCTTTGAGGAGGATTGTTTGACTAAATTCCACTTTTAACAATTAAACTAAAACTATAACAAGAAATGAAAAAGATATGTGGCTCTGAATATTTATAGTAGCACTGTTGGTAATAATATTAAAAAGATGAATAAGAAACAAGTATCTAACAAATGAGATTTTATTAGGAAAAACTCATACAATATAATACTGTTAAACAGTTAAAAAATTAAGACATCTGTACATATTAATGTACACATCAATATGGAACTCCCTAATTTCAACATATTAAACATTGTATATGTTTATACTATATACCACATATGTATTTATACAGTAAAATTTCACTTTTGATTATACTACATGCATTATTCTATATAAATAAAAATATAAACAAAAAAAATTTCTGGAGGGTACACTTGTTAACTTACTTTAGTTACCCGTGGGTAGTGTGTATGCAGGGGAAAGTAGAGGAAAAGTTTTTACACTTTATCTTATACTCCTGTAAACACTGACAATTTTTTAACATGAACATGAATAATTTTTACTTTTGGAGCTTCTGATAAAGAGAATAAGATGAACATGTGTATCTCATTTCACTCTATCTTGAAACCACAGTCAAAGGTTGTTTAAAATGACATAAAACCTCAAAAATAACTAGAAGAAAAGACACCAGCAACAACAACTTAGAAGCTATAAAGTAAATGGACAAGTGGTCACTGATTTAGAAGACTCATGATACTAGAATCTTAAGGTAGATATGAGGTAAGCTAGGACCTAACTTAAGTTACACCAAGAATCCTAAAATTCTGAGGAACTGGTGGCACAAATTATCTTTGGAAGAGGAACCCGGGGGTGGGCTGAAAATGACTGTTTGAAAATGAATTAAGAAGCAATTATCCCTCAATACTCTATTCGTCTCCACACCACTGAGCAACGACTATTCTCCTACCCGACAAAAGACTAGTTTTATCCTCTTGAGAAGGGAAAACATAGGATATCTGAGCCATCTTCAAGCACAGGGAAGGATGACAGTACCACCAAAAGCAAGGGATTAAGAAAACAGTTGCAAACTCAATGCTGAGATTCCCAGTTGTCCCCTTCTAGCTCCCAGAACACTGTTAGCCATTTAGAAGGCTAGAAAAGACCCTGGAGAATCTCATGAGCCCAAGATGAAAACTCTGAAGATACTAAAGCAGGAGTTCTCCCCATAAATGGATCAGCTAGTATATTGTACAGTTCACCTCATATTTTGCAAACCATATTCAACTACAGAGCACTTCCTATCAGCATTTTAGCCCTCCACTCTTTAAAAATGATCAGACATCAGATAAAAAATTCTAATGTGAAATGAAAAAAAACAAACAATAAATCAACGAATAAATTTTTTAAGACATTCATTTTCTTCTACTTACATAGATATACACAGCATAAATAAATAGAAGAAAATGTCTCAAAAAAAAAAAAAACAACCAATACACTCAGTTAATCAGAGAATAATGCAAACATGAAACAAGAACAGGATACTATTTTTTTTTCTTAAAGGAACATTCCAAGAATGGAATTCAATCAATCAAAATAAAATAGTTGCAAAAAAGAAAGAACCAAAAAATAATTCAGGACAATTTCCCAGAACTTGGTTGCCAGATTGAAGGGCTCAATACAATGGTTGAAAATAGAACTAAATCATGGAAAATCAACATGAAATTTTATAACACTAGGGAAAAAAAGAAAATTTTTAGAAGGGGAGAAAAAAAAAAATCACACCAAGTAATGTATAGCCTAGAATTTTATACCCAGTAAAACTACCAATCAAATGTGAGTAGAAAAAAAGGACATTTCCAGACATCAATATCTCAAAACATTTACTGTTAACTCGAACAACACAGGTTGGAAACGTATAGGTCTACTTCTACACAAATTCTTTTGGATAAATACTATAGTATTGTAAATGTGTTTTCTCTCTTAAAAGAAATTTTCTTAACATTATGATTTTCTTCACATCTCTAGCTTACCTCAATGTAATAATAAGTATATAATGTACATATACAAAACATAGTGTTAATCAAATGTCATTAAAGCTTCAGATCAAAAGTAGGCTATTAGTAGTTAAGTGCTGGGGGGGGTCAAAAGTTACACATGGATTTTCAACTGTGCAGGGATTGGTGCCCTTAATTCCCTCATTGTTCAGGGGTCAACTGTATTTCCAATACCTTTTCTCCAGGATGCTTCTAGAGAATGTACTCCATCAGAAGAAAGCAATAAACCAAGAGGAAGACATGGAATACAGAAAGACTGAACAGAAGATTCAATTCAAGGGAAATGAACTATAGCTATACAACTAGTATACAGGGCAACTAGTCTAGGGTGAATCAGGTCAGAAAGTTTAAGAAAATGAAATAAAATATGTGATGGAAATAAGTATCTTGAGATGAGAGGATGATTTAGGGTTAATTATAAGTATACATAATAGGTAATATGCATAAAATGAATTAATGCACACAACATATTTGGAAAGAATTTTAAACTAAAAGGAATGAGGCAAATTATGCAAAAAAATAAGAAGTTAGGCCCAAGTGAATAACAACTGAATCCAAAGTGTTATCATAAAGCATCTCTTCCAGGGGCGCCTGAGTGGCGCAGTCGGTTAAGCGTCCGACTTCAGCCAGGTCACGATCTCGCGGTCCGTGAGTTCGAGCCCCGCATCAGGCTCTGGGCTGACGGCCCAGAGCCTGGAGCCTGCTTCCGATTCTGTGTCTCCCTCTTTCTCTGCCCCTCCCCCCTTCATGCTCTGTCTCTCTCTGTCCCAAAAATAAAATAAAAACGTTGAAAAAAAAAAAAAATTAAAAAAAAAAATAAATAAAGCATCTCTTCCTCAGATAGGCCACTGTATGATGGGAAAGATACACATAGGAAGCTGGATTCTTGTAATGTGGAGCCTAGACGTATTCTGGCCAATACTATTATAGTTAATTATTAAATAGATACATTCTAACAAAAGTGAAGAACTAAAAGTAAACATTTTCAATACAATTTTTGAATAATAATCTCTTGTAACTTTTGTAATTTGAGAGACTAGAAGGGATTGATTTTTCACCCTTAGATATAAAGTGTAAATCAGCAACAGAAGCAAATTGACAACCAAAAGTACTTTTCAATCAAGTTTTAAGTGCCCAAGGCAGGTTGTTCTCCAGTTTCTTTTTTATTATTTTTTTTAATGTTTATTTTTAAGAAAGAAATACAGACAGAATGCGAGCAGAGGAGGGGCAAAGAGAGAGGGAGACATAGAATACAAAGCAGGCTCCAGGCTCTGAGCTGTCAGCACAGGGCTAGACGTGGGGCTCAAACTCACAAACCACAAGATCATGACCTGGGGCCAAAGTCCGATGCTTAACTGACTGAGCCACCCAGGCACCCCAGTTCTCCAGGTTCTTAAACAAAACACCTCAGTAGAACTGCCAGAAAGCTGAGGATAAGAGTGAAGTAGTTGCTCCTGGAGTCACTCATGTTCAATCCCATTTCCAGCAGCAAATTTCACTGTGGAAGAGCTTTAGAACACATCATAAGTGTGGAAACAGGTCATCATGAGACTGTAAGAACTCCAGCCTAAGTTCCATACTGAAAGGTGGCTGTAGGCTTATACCAGTCTGGCCAAGAAACCATTCTCGCCTACAAAATTCTGGAAACACTCTCCTCTAACATTTACTAAGTGCTATAATCCTTTAAATGTATTCACCAACCTTAGCAGTTATGTATCATTTTCTTACAAAACAGGTCTTAAGCACAGTTAATATGGGTTTCTAAGACTAGCACCATTATCTAAGATTTGGATTTGAAATTTTACTATCAAAAGAAATGTTTATTTTGTTTCAGGGCCGGCCCACTTGGTATCCCCTAATATCAATATGAAAATACCTATTTGTGACTATTCCATGGCACTTTCCACACAGCCATATGGCCTAGGCTCACCACTTCCACAACATCCAAACAGTGTTCCTAACCATTTTATGAATTTTACATAATTGGCACAGTCTGTACCCAGGATATCACTCACCATTTGGTGCATACAGCAGAAGTTTATTTAGAGTAATCTAATGATAAAGAACAGACATGTGTTTGATGGTGTGTTCCAAGAGCCAGCTAACTAATCTATAAAAAATTGGTTTGAAGCATTTAGGCTTACTAAAGTTGGTCTGTTACCAAGTCATTTCTAATTCTCACTTTTCAAATCAATCTTTGGGCATGCTCTTGTGCAAACATTAAAACAGCAACAACGAACAACCTCTGAGTGAGTCATAAGCTCCTTCACTAAAGTCTAGTTTGAAACTCTAAAACAAAAGTCATTCTTGGTTACTTTTAAAATGAATTTGATTCGATACCATATAATTTTATGTGAAATTTTTTAAAAAGGCAAATCCATAGATACAAAAAATAGATCTGTGGTTGCCAGAGGTGGTGCATGGAAGGCAGGTGGATGAAATGAGTGGAGATGATCAAAAGGTACAAACTTCCAATTATAAAATAAAGTCCTGGAGATGTAATGTATAACACGGTAACTATAGTTAATAATACTGTATCGTATGTTTGAAAGTGGCCAAGAGAGTGGATCTTAAAAGTTCTCATCATAAGAAGACAACTTTGTAACTACAAGTGGTGATGGATGTTAGTTAGAATTATTGTGGTGATCACTTCTCAATATATACACATATCAAGCCATTTATAATGTGATAAACCTGAAAGTAATACAATGCTACGTTAATTATATCTCAATTTAAAAACAGAATTAGACTCTTTTATCAGAGTTTTTTAAACTTTTGTAAATACACAAACCTCATGAAATGCAAACATCAAAGTTTAAAGAGAGGAAGCAAAGAATAGAAATCACAGTAGCATGGAAAGATGCTTCCGTCTTGATGCCATGGATTCTTTGACTCAGCTCTTTTATATATATATATATACACACATATATATACACACACACGTATATGATATAATATATTAATATATTAATATATATGATATATATGATATATATATATATATATATATATTTTAAGTCTATCTATGTACTTGGGGGGGGGCAGAGAGAGGGAGAGAATCCCAAGCAGTCTCCCCACTGTCAGTGCAGAGCCTGATGCATGTGGGACTCAAACTTGAGATCATGAGCTTAGCCAAAATCAAGAGTCAGACACTCAATAGATGGAGACACCCAGGCGCCCCTTGACTCAGCTCTTTTAATTAGCAAGTAACAATTTTCTCAGCTTTGTCCCTATTTTTTCTCGAGAAAAACAAAAATCTTTAACAACTGTCAGTGAATCCTTTCAAGCAGTGAAGGCAAGGTGCTTGGAGATCTGTTGCTTGATGAAGGGTAGTAATATGCTCTGATTGCCAGGCACTGGACCAATGATACAACATAACAAATGGTTTGACATCCACTCTAACCTCAAAATGTCAACCATAAAATTTTCAACTACAGTAGTTCCCCCCTTATCTACAAGAGATATGTTCCAAGATCCCCACTGGTATCTGATCACAGATAGTAAGTACCTAATCTCATATGTACTGTCTTTCCTATGTACATACCTATGATAAAGTTTAATTGATAAATTAGGCACAGTAGGAGATGCACAATAAGACATTTTTAATATACTGTAATAAAAGTTATATGAATATGGTCTCTCTGTCAAAATACATCGGACTCCACTCACCTGAGTGAGTGTGAGTCACTTGTCATGGTGTGAGATGATATAATGCCCACGTGATAAAATGAAGCACTGTGACATAGTGCTAGGCTATACAACTGACGAAACGTCAGAAGGATGATCTGCTTCTGGCCTGCTGTTGACGGCGGATAACGGGGGAGTAATGTATCAGGACAACCTCTGCCACTGCCAGCAAAACCACAACACAAGTGTACCAAGTAATGGTACAACAGACTCTACTGACCCCATAACCAACTCGGGCATTTTTTCCTGGGGATTAGTATTTCCCAATTCTGGTTTGTTCTTTGTTTTCAAATTTAGCTGAAGCATATGGAACAGTTACATAAGTCCTCCTGGGCACTGCAAGTATTCTCAGAAGCAGCACGTATCGTTCCAGTAAAACTTTGTGGGGGAAAGGACTAAAAAAAGTAAAGACTAATGAAAAATTGGTCACAACTAAAATGTGGGCACATAAAAATTATCCTACAAAAAATTATTACATTGGCAAGGATTTACATCGGGGCGGAAAATAAAGATGGCTTATGTAGGGATAACCAAAAAAAATGCAATGGTAGTAACTACTACATCAAAAATGGTAATGTCCGAAAGTGTACCCACTAAAAACCCAGTCAAGGACCCTGGTTTAAATACTAGCTGTCATTTACTAACAAGCTACTAACTCTCTTCTCAGAATCATCATTTATACAAGGTAATGCAAGCTGTGGTAGCATTACGTAAAGATAGCAGTATATATAGCCTCCCATTAGTAAGAAGGTAAAAAACACAGTATCCCCTCATCAATTTCATAAAGTTTTTACAAGGGACAAAGGGTCTAATGTATGTGAATGAATTTAACAAAAGGTAAAACATTATAGAAAGTTTATTAGCAATTATAAATATAACTATTTTTAGACATATTTTGAAGGTAAATGATTTCCCTAAGTGTGGAAAATTTTTCATTTATTTATCATTAATTTTTTGTTTTAATGCCAGTATATTTAAAAGACTATTAGTTTCAGGTGGACAATATAATGATTCAACAATACATCACGTGGTGTTCATGATGACAAGTGCACTCCTTAAACCCCATCACTTATTTAACCCATCCCCCTACCCACCTTCCATCTGGTAACCATCAGTTTGTTCTCTATAGTTAAGAGTCTGTTTCTTTATTTGTCTCTCTCAACTATTTTTTCCCTCCTCTTGTTTGTTTTGTTTCTTAAATTTCACATGAGTGAAATCATATGGTATTTGTCTTTCTCACTTATTTCATTTACATTATAATCTTTACCTCTATCCATGTCATTGCAAAATGGCAAGATTTCATTCTTTTTTATGGCTGAATAATATTCCACTATATATATGTATATGTGTATGTGTGTGTGTGTGTGTGTGTGTGTGTGTGTATCTCACATCTTTATTTTTAATGTTTATTTATTTTGAGGGGAGAGGGGCAGAGATGGAATTCCAAGCAGGCTAGCCTGACGTGGGTCTTATCTCTTGAACCTCAAGATCATGACCTGAACTGCAGTCAAGAGTAGGACATTTAACCGACTGAGCCACCTAGGAGCCCCTATACCACAGTCTCTTTATCCATTCATCAATTGACAGACAGTTGGGCTGCTTCCATATCTGGACTATTATAAATAATGCTGCTATAAATGTAAGGGTGCACGTATCCCTTTGAATTAGTGTTCTTGTACTCTTTGGGTAAATACCCAGTAGTGTGATTGCTAGATTATAAGGTAATTCTATTTTTAACTTTTTGAGGAACCTCCATACTGTTTTCCCACACTAGCTATAGTAGTTTGCATTGCTACCAACAGTGCAAGAGGGTTTCTTTTTCTCCACATCCTCACCAACACCTTTTGTTTCTTATGTTGTTGATTTTATCCATTCTGACAGGTGTGTGGTGATATCTTACTGTAGTTTTCAGTTGTGATAAGTGATGATGACCATCTTTTCATTTGTCTATTGGCCATCTGGATGTCTTCTTTGGAGAAATGTCTGTTCATGTCTTTTGCCCGTTTTTGAATTGGATTATTTGTTTTTTGGGTGTTGAGCTGTATAAGTTCTTTACATATTTTGGATACTAACCCTTTATCAGTAGGTCATTTGCAAATATCTTCTCCCATTCTGTTGGCTGCCTTTTACTTTTGTTGATTGTTTCCTTCATCGTACAGAAGCTTTTTATTTTGATATGGTCCCAATTGTTTATTTTTGCTTTGATCTCCCTGGCCTTAGGAGACATATTTAGAAAGAAGCTGCTACAGCCGATGTCAGAGAAGTTATTGCCTGTGTAGCTAGGATTTTTATGGTTTCAGGTCTCACATTTAGGTCTCTAATCAATTTTGAATTTATTTTCGTGTATGGTGTAAGAAAGTGGTACAGATTCATTCTTTTGCACGTCAGTGTCCAGTTTAACCAACACCATTTGTTGAAGAGACTGTCTTTTTCCCATTGGATATTCTTGACTGTTGTGTCAAACATTAATTGACCAAATTATGGGTTACTTCTGGATTTTCTATTCTATTCTATTGATCTACATGTCTATTTTTGTGCCAGTACCACACTGCTTTAATTACTACCCCTTTGTAATATAACTTGAAGTCTGGAAATGTGATGCCTCTAGCTTTTTCTTTTTCAAGGCTGCTTTAGCTATTTGGTGTCTTTTGAGATTCCATACAAATTTTAGGATTACTTGTTCTAGTTTTGTGAAAAAAGTTGTTGGTATTTTGATAGGGATTGCATTAAAGCTGTAGATTGCTTTGGGCAGTATCAGTAATATTTGTTCTCCCAAATATTGGAGCACGGAATGTCTTTCCATTTCTTTTGTGTCATCTTCAATTTCATCAGTGTTTTTTTTGCTCCCACAACAAAAGTGTGCTCCCACAAGTGACCTTACAATGTCATTACAATATCATTGACTATATTCCCTGTACAGCGCCTTTTATTCTCATGATTTATTCATTCAGTAACAGAAAGCATGTACCTCCCACTCCCCTTTATCCATTTTGCCCATCTCTCCACCTCCTTCCTTCTGGCAACCATCAGTTTGTTCTCTGTATTTACGTGTCTGATTATGCTTTTTTGTTTATTCATTTTATTTTTCTCAGTCTGACTTATTTCACATAGCATAAAATCCTCTAGGTCCACTGATGTTGTTGCAAATGGCAAGATCTCATACTTTTTTACGGCTGAGTAACATTCCATTGTGTAATATTCCTATAGCTCATCTTTTTTTTTTTAAGTTTTTATTTAAACTCCAGCTAGTCAATATACAGTGTACTACCAGTGTACTTCAAGTACACAATTCAGTGACTCAACACTTACACACAATACCTGGTGTTCATCACAAGTGTACTCCTTAATCTCCATCATGTTTCACCCACCCACCCAACCCCCACCTCCCCTCTGGTGACCATCAGTTTTTTCTCTATATTTAAGAGTCTGTTTCTTGGTTTACTGAGTATCTCTCTTTTTATCCCTATGCTCATTTGTTTCTTAAATTTCACATATGAGTGAAATCACAAAGTATTTGTCTTTCTCTGACTTATTTCACTTAGCATAATACTCTCTAGCTCCATCCACGTCATTGCAAATGTTAGGATTTCACATTCCTTTTATGGCTGAGTAACATTCCATTGTGTATATGTGTGTATATATAAATGTGTATATATAAATGTATATATACACATACCATATCTTTATCCGTTCATTGGTCAATGGACATTTCATCAGAGCTTTATAGTTTCAGAGTAGAGGTTACATTTATTACTATGTATCTTACTATTTTTGGTGCTACTGTAAATGGGACTGTTTTCCTAATTTCTCTTTCTGTTGCTTCATTATTGGTGTATACAAATGCAACAGATTTCTGTACTCTGATTTTGTATCCTGAGACTTTACTGAATTTATCAGTTCTAGCAGTTTTTTGGTAGAGCTTAGGGTTTTCTACACAGAGTGTCATGCCATCTGCAAATAGTGAAAGTTACACTTCTTCCTTACCCCTTTGGATGTCTTTCATTTCCTTTTGTCGTCTGAATGCTGTGTCTAGGACTTCCAGAACTATGTTGAAAAAAAGTGATGAGGGGCGCCTGGGTGGCTCAGTCGGTTGAGCGTCCGACTTCAGCTCAGGTCATGATCTCACACTCCGTGAGTTCGAGCCCCGCATGGGGCTCTGTGCTGACAGCTCAGAGCCTGGTGCCTGCTTTGGATTCTGTGTCTCCCCCTCTCTCTGCACCTCCCCTGCTCATGCTCTGTCTCTCTCTGTCTCAAAGATAAATGAAAACATTAAAAAAAAAAAAAGAAAAAGAAAAAAAGTGATGAAAGTGGACATCCTTGTCTTACTCAAAACAAGTTAGTTTTTCACCAGTTAGAATGATGTTAATGGCGCCTGGATGGCTCAGTCATTTAAGCATCTGACTCCTGATTTTGGCTCAGGTCATGATCTTACAGTTTGTGAGATCAAGCCCTGCATCAGGCCCCATGCTGTCAGTGCAGAGCCTGCTTGGGATTTTCTCCCTCCCTCTCTCTGCCCCTCCCCTGCTCACACACTCTCTTCCTCTCAAAATAAATAAACATTAAAAAAAAAGGATGATGTTAGCTGTAGGTTTTTCATATCTGCCCTCTATTATGTTGAGGTATGTGGCCTCTAATACTACTTTGCTGAGGGCTTGGATCTTCTAGAATCTGTTGAGGTTTGTTTTACGGGCTAATATGTGATCTATTCTGGAGAATGTTCTGTACACACTTGAAAAGAATGTGTAGTGTGCTGTTTTAGGATGGAATGTTCTGAATATATCTATTAACTCCATCTGTTCCAGTGTATCATTCAAAGCCGTTGCTGGGTTTCTGTTTAGATGATCTGTCCACTGATGTAAGTGGGGTGTTAAAGTCCCCTACTGGTATTGTACTATTATTTTATTTTATTTTATTTTTTAATATTATTTATTGTCAAATAAATTATACAACACACAGTGCTCATCCCAACAAATGCCTTCCTCCATGCCCATCACCCACTTTCCCCTCTCCCCCACCTCCCCATCAACCCTCAGTTTATTCTCAGTCTTTAAGAGTCTCTCATGGTTTGCCTCCCTCCCTCTCTGTAATTTTTCCCCCTTCCCCTCCCTCATGGTCTTCTGCTAAGTTTCTCGAGATCCACATATGAGTGAAAACATATGATATGTGTCTTTCTCTGCCTTATTTCACTTAGCATACCCTCCAGTTCCATCCACCTTGGTGCAAATGGCCAGATTTCATTCTTTCTCATTGCCAAGTAGTATTCCATTGTATATATAAACCACATCTTCTTTATCCATTCGTCAGTTGATGGGCATTTAGGCTCTTTCCATCATTTGGCTATTGTTGAGAGTGCTGCTATAAACATTGGGATACAAGTGCCCCTATGCATCAGCACTCCTGTATCCCTTGGGTAAATTCCTAGCAGTGCTACTGCTGGGTCATAGGGTAGTTCTATTTTTAATTTTTTGAGGAACCTCCACGCTGTTTTCCAGAGCGGTTGCACCAGTTTGCATTCCCACCAACAGTGTAAGAGGGTTCCCGTTTCTCCACATCCTCTCCAGCATCTATAATCTCCTGATTTGTTCGTTTTAGCCACTCTGACTGGCATGAGGTGGTATCTCAGTGTGGTTTTGATTTGTATTTCCCTGATGAGGAGTGATGTTGAGCATCTTTTCATGTGTCTGTTGGCCATCTGGACGTCTTCTTTGGAAAAGTGTCTATTCATGTCTTCTGCCCATTTCTTCACTGGATTATTTGTTTTTCGGGTGTGGAGTTAGGTGAGTTCTTTATAGATTTTAGATACTAGCCCTTTACCCTTTACGTCATTTGC
The DNA here is from genome assembly GCF_016509475.1 of Prionailurus bengalensis. NCBI lineage: Eukaryota > Metazoa > Chordata > Mammalia > Carnivora > Felidae > Prionailurus > Prionailurus bengalensis. The sequence goes on along the minus strand of NC_057343.1, from coordinate 145,180,014 downwards.
AAATATCTTTCCCATTCCGTCGATTGCCTTTTAGTTTTGTTGATTGTTTCCTTGGCAGTGCAGAAGCTTTTTATCTTGATGAGGTCCCATTAGTTCATTTTTGCTTTTAATCCCCTTGCCTTTGGAGATGTGTCGAGTAAGAAATTGCTGTGGCTGAGGTCAAAGAGGTTTTTTCCTGCTTTCTCCTCTAGGGTTTTGATGGTGTCCTGTGTATTATTATTGATTAGTTCCTTTATGTTTGTTATTAACTGTTTATGTATTTGAGTACATAAATATTTACAATTGTTTTTTTCATCTTGGTGGACTGTCACCCTTATTATTATATAGTGCCCTTCTTACTACAGTCTTTGCCTAAAAGTCTAGTTTGTCCGATGTAAGTATTGCTACTCTGGCTTTCTTTTGACATCCATTTGCATGGTCGATGTTTCTCCATCCCCTCACTTTCAATCAGCAGGTGTCATTAGGTTTAAAATGAGTCTCTAGTGGGCAGCATATAGATGGGTTTTGTTATTCTTTCTGTCACCCTATGTCTTTTGATTAGAGCATTTAGTCCATTTACATTTAAAGTAACTATTGATAGATATGTATTTATTGCCATTTTATTACTTATTTTGTGGTAGTTTCTGAAGACTTTCTCTGATCCTTTCTTGTCTTTCTCTTTCATTTTGCTGATTTTCTTCAGTGATAGATTTAGATTTCTTTTTCTTTATTCTTTACAAGTTTATTAGTGATTTTTCATATATGATTACTCTGTAATCTGCATGTAGCAGTGTATATTAAGTTGACAGTCATTCAAGTTTGAAACTGTTTTTCTCTCCTCCCCACATTTTAGGTATATGTTATTATATTTTATATCCTTTTTGTGGGTGAGTTCCTTGACTGATTTTTACTGAAATATTCATTTTTATTGTTTTTGGGTTTCCTACCTTTAGACTTCACTTTTGGTCTCTCCTGTCTACTCAAAGTCCCTTTAATATCTCCTGCAGAGTTGGCTGAGTGGTCATGAACTCCTTTAGTTTTTGTTTGTCTGGGGAAACTCTATCTCTTCTTGTATTCTGAATGATAGCCATGCTGGATAGAAAATTCTTGGCTGCAGATTTTTCCCATTCAGCGCTTTTAATATATCGTGCCACTCCCTTCTGGCTTGCAAGGTTTCTGTTAAAAAAATCTCCTGCTAGTCTCATGGGAAAAACCTCTTTTGTTATTGATTGTTATAACAAACTGTAAAGCTTAAGTGATGAAAGTCACAATAATGCTTTTTGCTTACCTTCCATACCCAAACTTATTTGTATAGCGATACCACCACAAACATAATAGTAGATCTTTCCTTTGGAAAAGTTAAATAAGAAGTTCTGGGGTCAAAAGAAATAAGGCATCTCTTTTTAAAACTGACTAGTCTAAGAAATTTCCTATTGTGATGATGGTCCACGTTTTTAGGATGCAACATAAGAACATCCTGTATTATACCAGAAAGGCTTCTATCTGTTGTTGTAGTTAACAGAAATGGGCAAACTTTATTTTCTACAATGCAAAAACTGGAATACCTTCAACTTGTATAATTTAATTCTCTTAAGAATTCTGTCATTATCTCTAAGATTTCACAAAATAATAACAAAAATAAAACTCTGAGACGTTTTAATATCTGGGATCCTCGGGGCGCCTGGGTGGCGCAGTCGGTTAAGCGTCCGACTTCAGCCAGGTCACGATCTCGCGGTCCGTGAGTTTGAGCCCCGCGTCAGGCTCTGGGCTGATGGCTCGGAGCCTGGAGCCTGTTTCCGATTCTGTGTCTCCCTCTCTCTCTGCCCCTCCCCCGTTCATGCTCTGTCTCTCTCTGTCCCAAAAATAAATAAACGTTGAAAAAAAAATATCTGGGATCCTCATGCTGAAGAACACTGCCAGTTTTAATAGAACTGCTTTCTATCACACTTACTTTTTTGTGATAAATGCTACAGAGTCCTCTCTCTATATCAGGCAATTTACGTAGATGATTTTCTATCTGACCAAACACACTGGATTCTGAATGCAGTACTTCCGATACAGCATCTAGTCGAGCATTTATCTCCCTGTGAGAACAGAGTAATAACAATTATAAGTTATATTAGGAATTCAGAACAGATACGTTTCCCACTCTCATGTCCAAGCACTGAGACAACAGCTACTTAGAAAACACAAAAGAGACTCCTCCTCCACACCTCTGGCCCTTCCCTGCCCCTTTCATTTGAATAAAAGAGCAAGTATCACAAAAGGAAAGACATTAGCCCTGTGGAGCAGAACCTGGCTCATTAGGTTTTCCATTCCTCCGGGGCAAACACACAGACATTTCCCAGTTTCCCTCTGCAATTAGGTGTGGCCAAGTACTCAAGTTGTAGACAATAAACTGCAAGCAGGAAGGATTAAGCCAAGGCTAGCTCTGGCTCATAAAAACCTCCTGTGTGATCTTTCACATTTGCTCTTTCCCAGCTGAAGGCTGGGACCAGAACAATCTTGTGAGCCACCTGAAGACTCTCTCAGCTTGGGTCCCTTTACTGTAGCAGAAAACCCATTGCTCCCACATTTGCCACCAGGTGGACTTCACATTAGCAAGAAATAAACTTTTATAGTATTTAAACCACCAAGATTGAGGATTCATTTCTTACAACCACTTGTTTTCCCTTGACTAATCTAATAGTCTACAATGGGCAAGTGAGTTTATTCTGACTGTAACGACTGATCACCTCCGTCGAAAAAAAAAACCTCACTCAGCCAACTACTTTGATAGAAGACTTGGTGGTGGTGGCTGAACTGATTGACTGTTTGACCAAAATGGGATTAGGCATACAGAACCTGAGCAAAGACTCAGAACAGCAACAGAAAATACAGAAGAAATGATATCAGACAGGGTTGCAGGATTTCACCAGTGGCTGCACCCTAAGTGATAGGTGGGCCGCTTGGGAGGAAATGGCGTAACTGTCAACTTAAAATGGAAAATGGATTAACTAACTGTGTCCTAAATGAGATGTGGCCCATCTAGTACCTATAAACACTAAAGGCCTATACTAGTTACAATCGCCATAATGTGGTATTAAAGACTGAGATAAAAAACGTATCTAATAGACAGTGGGCCCTCAGTAAATGTTTTTTTGAATGAATAAAAGAATGAGCAAGCAAACAAATGAAAGAAGGAACTGACATTTAGGGGCAAAGGGAAACATCAGCTACTGAATACGTATTTGTCTATCAAAATTCTGTTGATATCACACATGCTGATGTGAAGGGCAAGCCTTATATCAGATCCTGCCCAGATGACTGTTAAATTGAGTATGGTACTTGGCAGCTCATTAATTTCTTTTCTCTCTATTACCCTTCAAACTACTCTGTGAGGTCATGCCTATTTACAAAATGCATACTAACTTGGTTTCATTTTTGTTCCATTTTTCTCTGGCTCATGCTCTACTATGTAGAACAGGCATTTGGTTCAGCATGATACAGAACACGCCAGAGCTTTGTAAACATATAGACTGGTTCCTCCATTCTCAGTGGAGTGGTCCCTTAAATCAGTCTATTTCTTTCATCTCTACTGCCATTACCCTCGTGTAAGTAAAAATCATGTCTCACACAGACTACAAAAAGAGCCTCCTAACTTTCCTCCCCAGATCTATCTAATTCTCTTTTTCCAATCCATTCTCCATACTGAGAAGTCTGAGCAGTCTTCCTAAAACCCAAATCTGTTCATGTCTTAACCTCTGCTTTCAGCTCATCAATGACTTGCCAGTAATCTAGATTCCTTCACTGACCCACAAGACAACTGGTTACCTTGGGGTAACCAGTACCCCTGCCTACCTTACCTCTCAAGTCTCACCTTGACCACTGCCACTCCTCCTCTGTCTGTAAGTCTCAGTCAGAGTGAACTTGATCCAATATCTTCGTCCAAGTTCTCTGACATCGGAGCCTCCTCATTTGCTGCTCACTCTGCCTTGAAGACTCTCTTCCTCTTCCCTACTGCCTACCAGCTCTACTTGGTTTGGCACACTCCTATGTACCCTTCTTCTGAAAGGGCTTTCTGGGCTCACTAGATCAAATTTAACCCTTTGCCATCCTTTTCCACATGACCCTCTACAGTCTTTCCATAGTGGAAAATGTAATTATATTTACTTCTCTGTCTTTTCTGTTGGACTATAAGCTCAGTGAAAACAGGGATCATTTCTTCATTCTCACAGGTCTGGGATCATAATATGTGTTCAATAAATAGTTGTTGAATTCAATTCAATTCAATTCCAAAGACTACATATAAAGTAATTCAGGAAGAGGTGAAAAAAATAAAAAAATTAAATTTTCTTTGCATAAGATTGTTGTGATAAAATAAATCCATGTTTTACCCTAACGTTTACCCAAAATGCTATACAAATATAAAGTTTTATTTTAATAACTCACTCCTGCATAAATGAAAGATAACACCAATTGGAATAGACTAGGTTGATGCTGCAGATGGTATGAGGACAGATAGAATAATACCATCTGTGAACGTATAAGACAGCCTACAAAGATAGCTACTCTCTCAAAAATTATAAAGGTTGTCGGAGATATGGAAAGATAAAAGCAAAAGAGGTTAATAAAAACCTAAGTCATATTTATGAAATCTTCCAGAAGATTTTTTTAAAAATAGATATAAAACTATAAATTTCTTAGAAAGAGACAAAAAATGTTGTGCTAAGTTGGTTTGCAATCTGGAAAAATACAAAGGTACTGGATTTTTATTTTAGCCCAATGACAGCACAGGCAAAAGCATATTTACTATGATCATTCTGGTTTTAACCCAGCCTTCATTGGTTAAGGAGGTAACAGCTCAGAGGTTAAAAATTGGGGTTGAGAAGGCAGGTGACTTTGGTGAAAATCGAGGCTCTGCCATTTACCAGTTATTTAGCCTTGCCCTAGTTTCTCCATCTTTAAAATGGGAAGAATAGTGGTCTCTAACTCAGAGTTCTTACAAGATTACAATGAAATAATGCATGTTAAGCACTTAGTACAGTGCCTGGTACATAGTAAACACTCAATACACATTAGTTATCATCACTGTTATTACAGTGATCTTTATTTGCTTAGACAATTTGTTTGGTAGGTACCACAAAGAACATAATGGAGGAGGAAGAAACAGCACCCAAAATGTAAGTTTGAAAATAACTGTGTGTAGAGCCATAAGGCGAAACATGCAAAAATATATATTCTGTGCAAAGTGAACAAGGAAGAAATACACAAGAAAAGCTAGCCCTGGGATCTCAAGGGCCAAATCTGACTGGTCGTGGGGACCTGAATTACTGTGTTGAGACTGGTTACTAGGCTACACTGAGAAAAAATGCCATACGCATTTCCAGGTGTCTAAAACAGGCAGGAAAAGGGTGACAGGGTGTGCGACACTGTTTACCACAAATTTCTCACCACTGGGGGAGCTACTTTTAGCTCCTATATGCAGATCACAATGCAAATTAATAAACTGACTTCTAATCAAGTTTTTTAAAGAGTTTGTATATCTTGGAACTGTTCTTTAATTAGGAGCAGTAACAAGACTTTCCAAATAACCCTAATAAAATAATATGTGAGATCACCAAAAGAGAGAAAAATTATTTTGGTGCAATCAATAAGAAACATTCAGTGATTGTGACAGTCAACAAAACAGGAAGTAGTAACTGTCAACTATGATAATAAAAATGCTTATTTCAAGATGCCCTATAGTAGTCTACAGTTGATCTCACAGCATGACACATCCTAAACAAAATAAAATAAGGCACCTGAGTCATTTCATTCCATGTGACAAAAAAACCACACACTTGACGTCCTGGGGATGACAAAGATTCTTCTTTAGCACAAAAGACCCAAGGACTAAAAGTGTCACTGGAGTCCTTCACATTTGAAGATGAACTGGGTAATGATGCTATTATCTGTTGTGTGTGGTCATCAGTCAGAAATACAGTACGTAACCTACAGCTGTTGCCACTGTAAGGACATGTGATGAAGTTTTTACCTCCTGGTTGCTATCTGTGGAGAAGCCTCTATAATTCTAACATAAGGTTATATGGGGGAGGAAAGCTCAAATACAGACTACTGAAGAGAGGTAGTTTTTTGTTGTTTGTTTCTGCTTTGACTTTTCACTGAAAAGCTTGCTCTAAAGACAGATGATATATAATTAATAAATTAAATTCAGACATTAATATAGTACTCATGCAATATGGCTAAACCAACTACCCACACAGCTTTCTAATAGAAACATAAGAGGGCTTATGATTACTTGAATTTCCTTAGCTTCACACACGTCATTCGGTCCTTCACTTAATGAACAATTACTGTGTGCTTACAAAAGTGCCAACTGTAGAAGGAGCACAGGCAGATGTACAGGAAGATGGAGGGTGACAGTGTGAGAGTGTGACAGCAGCAGCTAGGCAGCTAGGTAGCGAATGGTCATGTGAGGGGCACGGGCCACACAGGAGCTTTGACTTTATCCTGAGAACAATGAGAGCCAACGGTTAATGTGTGAAAGGACATAAGGATGGTGGCAGGAGGGCTGTTTCAGTAATCCAGGGGAGTGATTTTGATGATCTGAACTTGGGTAGAGAATAGAGGGATGAAAAGGCACATATTTTAAGAGACATTAAAGAGGTCAAACTAGCAGGAGTTGTGATAGATAAGGCAGGGAAGGAGAGGGAAGAAGGAACATGTAAAGAGATGGAGTATGAGTCATCCACAAACATCAGGCTCAGAACCTTACACACCACGAAAGTAAGTTTTTATTTTACTTATGAAATTACATTCTAAAGTGCTATTGTGAATATGTACCCTGTTGCAAATTATAAATCACCCAACAAGCTTTTAAGGATTTCTATTACTCCTGTTCTAATGATGCATCATTTTAGTAACAGACCACAGTTCACTCTTTTCAGAATATTAAGCAGAACAATTCTCTGACAGCTACCTTCCATTACCAATTTAAGACATAAACTTGAGTCTCTGAAAAGAGCATAATATGATTTTTGCTTTTGGTAATGGTGGGAACCAGTACTTTCAGACCATCCTTCTAATGAGGACAATTTAAAAAGCCACATGAAACATAAAAAGCATGTTCATAAAAGTATCAAAGAACTAACAAAATGGTAAGGAATAACTACACCAAAATCTAAAAAAAACAAGAACCCAGAGAAGTAATCCAGCAGTCAAAGCCACTTTTGTACTAAAGAGATATACCAGAAGATTCTGCCAGAAAGTGAACTGGCTTCATAGTAAAGATGAACTCACAGCCTCCGTTAGCATCATTTGGATGGACTAGAACATATCAAACACTGAACTCAAATTAAGATGGTCCCAGACTGGCCATGCCACCAAGAACCTGGCAGAAGCAAACAAGAAGAAAAGCCACCTTCATCCTAGCCTTCACATTATTCTTAAAATAAATGTTCAAAGAATAGAACCAGTGCACAAAGATAATCAAGTATAAAAAGCAACTAGATGAGTAAGAATCAACAGAAACAAGAGACAACAGGAAAAGGCAATACAAACCACGGAGCTTTGGGCAGGGAATGGGTGGTAATAAATGAAAAAAAAAAAACTCAACAAATCCAAAAGAAATCACTGAAAGTAAGCAAATGAAGCACAGAAATTAGAAATCAAATCAGTTATATAATTTTTAGGGCATTACAAATGATCTTTCTTTGCTCTCTGCTCTAATATTTTCACATTTGATTTTAGTGTCATAGTTTCAGCGTGACCTATTGAAATGTGGGTTTTTTGTGTTCTCAAATGCACTTTGGGTCCATGTGCTTTCAAAACCTAAGCATCTATATCTTGCATGAAATATAAGAAATTCTCATCCTAATAAAGAATTGTCAAAGGACAATCTTTTTGCATAATGTCTCTCTCCCTATTCCAATTTTCCTCTGGAAAGCTAACGAGGATTATGTTAGACCACCTAATTCTCTTTCAATCTCTTGTACATTTTATCATACTGTCTCTCTGTGCTACATGCCAGGTAAGTTTTTCAGATACTACCCTGCATTTTAACTAAAATGCATCTATTCCTGTTTAACCCATCTGCTGTTTCTAAAAGTTGTATGCGGTTCTTCTTAAAAAACAACCTACTCTCCTTTGATGGCATTTTTGTTCTGTGCTCATATTTTTCATTTTCTTTTGTATTTCTTTCAACTTGGTAGTTTGATATTTATCTTTCATAATCTCATTATCTGAATATCTTGGATTCTAATTCTGCTGTTTATAATTTCTGCTCACAGCCATGGTTACTTGTTTCCCCGTGACTGTTGTAATTGTGGCTTCTGAGCTTATCGTAGAGCTTTCTTTTTGGGATTCCTAGGAAGCCTGGACTGAGAGTGTATCCCTTCAGGGAAGCTTTGCATTTGCTTCTGCTAGGAACCCTGAGGTGTGGGATCATTTTTTTTTCTTTTGTCTTTAGAGAAAGAGAGACAGCAGGAAGAGAGGCAGAGGGAGAGAGATACAGAGAGAGGGAGAGAGAGAAAGAATCTTAAGTGGGCTCCATGCTCAATGTGAAGACCAGTGTGGGGCTTGATCCCATGATGTTGGGATCATGACCTGAGCCGAAATCAAGAGTTGGATGCTCAAAAGACTGAGCCACTCAGGAGTCCCAGCATGGGACCATTTAAAACAACTTTCACAAGTTGGGAATTGCCAGACCACACAGATAGTACAAATTGGAATAGCAAACCTGAGTGAGGGTGAACCTGGGTTAAGAATTCTTGGAAAATTTTCCCTTTGTAAAGACTAGGCCAAGACAGACATATTTCTTTGTCCCCTCTCTTCAGTGAGATTATGATCCTTTGAGGGTCTCACATTACTCTGGCCTCCCTAACTTAAGACTGACACAAGGCCTTCCCTGCAGTTTCCCACAAGGCTCTTACAAACCCAATCCTTTTGATTACCAACACCTGCAGAGGCTGGGGGACAATGGCAGCAGCAAAGTCAACTCACTTCCATTTCTAGCTCCTTCTTCAATCTCTTCCCTTAGGTTTTCCCATTATTATTACTGTTGTTGTTGTTGTTGTTATTGTTATTATTATTTAAAAAGCTCTGCAATGTTTATGACATTACAGCCACAGGAAATGAAGTCCTCCCACAACATTTTGAGGGGATATACTCTGAAAATCCCTCCTAGTAAAGGCACAAAGAGAGAAAAATAAAGCTGGAAGAGCCAAGAAGGAAAAGATCTCCAATTCTTCCTCCTCCTTCTCTCCTGTACGTCTCTTCCTCAGCACAAATGAAAGCTTCCATTTACTGCTGGTCACATGAACCAGTTTAGACTTCCATGGAGGCCTATTACTATACAACAAAGCAGAGACCAGCTACAGGCTCCCAAGATAAGCATCCCAAGAGACACTAGTTCCTCTATATGCACTAAGTCAGGGCAGACATTCAGATAAGAGGCACGTGGGATCACTTTTTTCTTGGTAGCAGCACTTTCTGCTCATACGGTCACATAGCAAAGGCAAAGACGCAGGGGTCAACACCAATCAATCTCAGCTCTCAGCTATGTACCACCTACTAATCTTCCTTTCCATTTATGAGCAGTACTGTGTGTCTCACTGGGCTGAGGAAATTCAGTCACCAAAGCTGAATGCTGTGTTGGCAGGGTCATGGAAAATGGGAAATCACAAAGAATAAACTGGGCCTCATAATGCAGTTCAGTGCAACAAGTTCCAGAGAGTTTAAAATGGTATTTGGGGGCGCCTGGGTGCCTCAGTCACTTGAACATCTGGCTTGGGCTCAGGTCACAATCTCACAGTTCATGGGTTCAAGTCCTGCATAAGGCTCTCTGCTGTCAGTGCAGAGCCTGCGTCACATCCTCTGTCCTCTCTCTCTCTCTCTCTCTCATTCTCCCACTTCCCCCCCATCACTCATAAAAATGAATAAACATTTAAAAAATGGCATTCAGTTTTGTTAATATAAATTAAATGGTAAATGAAGGAAATACATAACATTTTATTACTTTGTCATTTAGGCCAGAGCCATGAATTAGAAAAACACCATTAATACTCTAAACATATGAGTTTACCAAAATAAAAGTCATTTAATTATTCAAGAGAATTAACTATCACTAGAATGTACTTAGTGCTTTCGATAATTACACAAAAATGTAGCCAATAGTCAGAGACCTATTTCCTAATACCGACAATTTTCAGTTTTGCTAATTTCAATGGTTTATGTGATTTAAATGCCAAGAATAAACTTAGCACACTTAATTCTCTTATGAAGTTCTCTAAAAATCTAATTCGAATTAAAAAAGGATTCTTCATTTGCTCTAATTATAGCATTGAACTGTACAGTGTGTACCAGATAAGTATTTTATCTTAGGTACAAAAGCTTTCCCTACCTGCATATCCTCCTCACTAGATTAGACCTTGACCAAATTAGATTAGAAACTCCTTAAGAGTAGGAACAACATCTTGTAATGGAGAAAGACTAACACAAAATTTAAAATAACTATCTTCTATCACTAAGGGAAAGAAGCAAAGAGTTCTGTGTATATTACACCCCCATCCACGTAGAAAAAGGGAGGCAGGAATTTACATATTCATATTTATTTATTTGCTTTTAAAACAAAAAGTCTCTGGAAAGATAGACAAGAAAATAACCACCATGATTATCCAATAGGAATTGGACAGATGTGGGGCAGAGATGAAAGACAAATACTTCACTATATTATCTTTTTACATTTTTAAACTCTGCAACTATGTGAAGGTATTGCCTATTTAGAAATTTAAATAAGTTAATCATTAAAATGTTTTTAGGGGTGCCTGGGTGGCGCAGTCGGTTAAGCGTCCGACTTCAGCCAGGTCACGATCTCGCGGTCCGTGGGTTCGAGCCCCGCGTCGGGCTCTGGGCTGATGGCTCAGAGCCTGGAGCCTGTTTCCGATTCTGTGTCTCCCTCTCTCTCTGCCCCTCCCCGTTCATGCTCTGTCTCTCTGTCCCCAAAATAAATAAACGTTGAAAGTCAAGTTTCCCTTTAAAAAAAAAAAAAAAAATTCTAAAAAAAAAAAAAAAAATGTTTTTAAAAAAGAGTACTACACAGTTGAAATACAACTATACACAGGTAAAAAAAGGATAGCCCATCTCTGGCAATAGACTGCTAGGCAGTCATCAAACATGTCTTCTTTGTCCTTGACAAACATCTGTTAACTTGCCTTGCAGTTAAGGGGTATCATTCTGATTCCATTAGAATGAGTTCTACCCAATGACATGTGAGCAGAAATTTACCACTCACCGCGAGACTTGGTGAACCAAAAATATGTCCTCCATACCCTGTCCCCTTCCTCTGGCTGGATGTCAATACCCAGGTTGACCTCAGAAATCACATGTTTAAGACTGAATAGGCTGTGTAGTTCCTAAATGCCTATGTAAAGAGTTCCAGCCCACCCTCAATCCAGCCCACCCAGGGAAAGGCCACGGTTTGTTTATGCAAAGATAAAGAAGAAACCAATTTCCACTGTTAGGGGTGCCTGGGTGGCTCAGTCGGTTAAGTGTCTGACTTCGGCTCAGGTCATGATCTTGCGGTTCATGAATTCAAGCCCTGTGTCGGGCTCTGTGCTGACAGCTCAGAACCTGGATCCTGCTTCAGATTCTGCGTCTCCCTCTCTCTCTGCCCCTTCCTCCACTCACACTCTGTCTCTCTCTCTCCAAAAATAAACATTAAAAAAAACAATAATAAAAATTTCCACTGTTAGAACTATCAAACCGTGTGGTGTTTTTTGTTGCTGCTGTTAAGCACTTAGTTTCTCCACCCAATGTACTACCTTTAGTGTTAAACACATTAACGTGTACTCAATCAGAACATGAGACTGAGCTTCCTAAGTTCCCAGGACTCAGGTTCAGAGCACTAAGTAAAAGAGAAAGGCTGTGATCCAAGCCCAGCCACATAAAATGAAAGAGCTCAATTACCAATGGTGGCACCATTCTGAGAGGGGACTGATAAAGACACGACTTACTCACCAGTGCTCCTTGCAAACTCTCCTCACAATCCTGACTGTAGCTACAAGCAAAGGTAAAACATAGGCAAGAACCAGATACAGAACCAACCAGACAGATGCTAGACAGCTGACAACAGCGCACAGCCTCTGCCCTGTCATCCCTGGAAGCCTCCAGCTGGGTCATCATATGACTGTCTTTATTTTAACCGCTGCATCATTATTCTAATGTAAGACTGGTTACAATTTATTTTTCTATTCCCCTACTAATAGCTAGGTTGCCTCCAGTTTTTTGGTTATAAATTATAACCAATTCTAAAGACAACAGCTATTTTCTTAACCACATAACTGATGCTAAGAACCACAGGAATTCTTTACATATACTGTCTCATTTGGTCCTCACAACAACACTGTGAGTGAGGAAGGTATTATAATTCCCATTTTACAGGTGAAGAAACAGAGGTATATGAAAATTCATAACTTGTACAAAGTGACACAATTGAGTGAGGGCGTCAGAACTGAAGGTAAAGTCTCAATAACTCCTGAAGTATGATTCTAGATGAGCCCTATGTGCTACCTGGATGATCTTGGATAATTAACCTGAGTCTCAGTTTTACACCTCTATAAAATGATGGAATAACTGTTTGAAAGAATAGACATATCACAGACTAAAATAACACAACACAGTCAGACGTTAAGTTTCCTGCCCTGCCATCTTATTTCCACTCCCACACAAGACCCCCTGACAGAGTAACACATCTTACCTCTTAGCCCTCAGCTCTCTCCCTTCCCACCTTGGCTACCCTTCTCTCCTCAACCCCTAGAATTGGACCTCTGTTCCTTTCTACCCAAACATTTCCCTTATTTTTTTTTTCACATATAAATGTCTCTTTCTGATCCCTAAATCAATCTAACATTTTGTGTAAATACCTTCACCTGGATAGACGCAGAATAGAATGTTTTTCAAAGATAAGCTAGATGAATGATTTTCCAGAGTACTGTACTGCAGGCACAAAAGTGCACAATGTTTGCAACTTACAAAATTCGATGGTTCTTTACAATGTCACTTCAGATGTTGAATACATGTGCAATATATTTAAATGAGAATCAAAACACTTGTTTCCATTCAAGAGATGAATATATTCAATCTGCTTGTGCCCAAAGGAGGAAAGATATGAAATTACTGAGCCTACCTGTAATGGGCTAAATTGTGTCAACAAAAAAATACACATTGAAGACCTAATCACCAGTGCCTCGCAATGTAACCTTAGTTAGAAATAGGGTAACTGTAGATGTAATTAGTTAACATAAGGTCATACTGGAATATGGTAGGCCCCTAATCCAGTAAGATTGCATCCTTACTGAAAGAATGTCATGTGAAGAGATAAGCACACTGCAAGAACACCCTGTGAATGTGAAGGCAGACAGAAAAGAGGCGCATCTACAAGCCAAATGACACCAAAGATCGCCAGCAAACCACCAAAAGCCAGGACACAGGTATGGAACAGCTTCTCCCTCAGAGGCCTCAGAAAGAACTGTGAGACAAATGTGTGTTGTTGATGCTACCCACTTTGTGATACTTTGTTACCCCTAGCAAACTAATACACTATCTAAATTATGGATCAAATTCCACAGGTATAGCCTTAAAGAACCAAAGGAAAATTAGAGTGCACCCAAATAACTCTACACAAAAAAAATTCCTATTTAGACGTGGTCAGAGTTATGAGTCAAACCTTTTACACGATACTTAAAACCAACTGTGCCAAAGGTGGGAAGATGGCCCCTTCCCATCACCCAACCTGGCTTCCTTACTGAGTCACTTGACTTTCACCAAGGAACTTCTATTTACTCTAATTCCACTAACAATTGACAAGAATGCAAGATGTGGGCAAACCATATTTTCCACTGTTAAGTGTTAATGTTTTCAGACCTAATTAAGTGATTGTTGCACGAAAACAGGGAATCCTATGAAGGAAACCTGCTTCTAAGGTTCTTTCAAAATCAAGTTGTTTTTCTTAGAAAAAGAAACTTCTCTCACATAGGTGTGCCTTTATTTGCAAAGTCTAATGAGAACCCTATGATTTTCAAATGGATTCATTTGTTCAAATGGATTTGACATTGTCAAAATGTCACAACATTTTCACCCTATGATTTTCAAATGGATTCATTTTCAAATGGATTCATTTGTTCATAATTTCTTGATCATCTATAAATTCAAAGCACTATGAGCCCCCCATGCATTCTGTATTGGTTAGTGATGAAGGGGTAGGGGCTGGACAAAATTGAGACCAATTAACTTTCTACAGAGGAAGAAAGGAGGAAAAGGAGGACTTTTCAAAGGAGCTGAGTTTGGTCTTGAATGACTCACTATTTTAATAATTCACTTAATAAATATTTATCAAATGCTTGTCACACAATTTAGTAAGAGCTAGATATTAAATAAACAGAAAACACAAATATCAGCCATGATACATAGTCCTATATGCTACCGAAGAATGACACAGGAAACACAATTTAGATTAGGTGGTCAGAGAAAACCTCTGAAGAATGACACTTTAAAGGCGAGGCTTAAAAGGAATCAGTCATTTGAGGATTAAAGAGAAAAAGAAAAACATTCTATGTAGAGAGCCCAGCAAATGCAAAGACCACAGAATGAGAAAAAACTTTTAGAAGCTCAGAAACCCAAAAGGCCAGAGTGACCAGAAGATGATGAATGTGTGAATGCAGAGAAGAGCCATGCTAAAGAATTTTTTTTTAAGTTTATTCATTTTGAAAGAGACAGAGACAGCGCAAGTGAAGAAGGGGCAGAAAGACAGGAAGAGCAAGAGAATCCCAAGCAGGACCCGTGCTGTCAGCACAGAGCCTGATGGGGGTCTCAAACCCAAGAAACTGTGAGATCACAACCTGAGCCAAAACCAAGCATCAGGCATTAACTGACTGAGTCACCCAGGTGCCCCAAGAATTTTAACTTTTTTTAAGTTTATTTATTTTGAGAGAGAGTTCAAGTAGAAGACGGACAGAGAGAGAAACAGAGAGAGAGAGAAGGAGAAAAGAGAGAGGGGAAGAAGTGAGAGAATCCCAAGCAGGTTCTGTGCTGTCAGCGTGGAGACCAATGTGGGGCTTGATCCCACGAACCATAGATGACGAGCAGAGCTGGACCCAAGAGCCAGATGCCTAAGTAACCGAGTCACCCATGCACCCCTAAAGAATTTTAATTTTATTTGAAGCAAGTGGAAAGCCAATGAAGAGTTTAAAACAGGGGAGTGGCATGATTCAGTCTTTATACTGAAAAAGAGATCAGTTAGGAGGATACTGCAGCTGTCCAAGTGAGAACTGGTATACTTTCGACCAGGCTGATGGCAGTGGAGATGGCAAGACATACACAGACTCTAGACATATTTTAGAGCTAAAGGCAACAGGGCTTAGTATTAGATTGGACATGGCTGTCAGAAAGGAAATGTCCATGATAACTTCCATTTTTGGTCTAAGTAACTCATTCAGTGTAAGTGCTGGTTCCTGGAATGGAGAAACCAGGAGGAGGAACAGGGTTGAATACATTAAGTTTCTGTGATGCACTGACGTGTTTATGAATCTAAGCTGAATATATAAGCCTGGAGAATAGGAGAGAGAGAAATCTGGGAATCACTGACATTTTGACAATTACAGTCATGGGAAGAGAAATGTTCATAGGGGTAGGGGTAGGAGATAGTGAGAAGAGGTTGTGAGGGGAGGTTTAGGGGTTTAGGTTCAGGAGGTTTAGGGAAGGAAGAAAGCTCAGCTCCTAAGGGTCAGGCCTCTGAAAGGCCAACAATGAAATGATACCTAGAAGATGAGAAAATAGCAAAGGATGCTTTGAAGAAGCAGGCAGCAAACTAGAAGGGAAACAAAGATGAGTACAAGTTTCCACTTTAGAAAAAGGAAACAGACTGTACAAAGGTCCAGAAATAAAATGACACCTCAGTGTATTGTAGGAACTGCAAACAGTAGGGAACAGCATCATCAGATAGGCACTTTTAAAAGTAATCCATCGGTAGTGCAGAGCAGAAACAGAGAAGGGCAAGGCCAGAGGCATGGAGATGCTCAGTTTCCTCAATAAACAAAAAGCCTTTCATAAAAAGCCTTTCATCTGACTGCCTTTCATAAAAAGTGACTTTACAAAAAGGCAAGATGATATAATACTACCACTTGCCAGAAATCCAGTATCTTCACTGTTGAACAAAATAATCCATCCACTAGAAGGGAAGGAACTGATTTCTTAGATTCTGCCTCATGGAAATCACTGTCTCATTGAAGGAAATGCTTTGTTTCCAATCTGTTTCATTCAGCATTCAAACTGAATGTTTTCTGAGGCAGAGATGTCCTAGATGTGTGAATATGGAGCTGCTGGAAATAATGTGACAAAGTCATCAGCATGTGAGCTACAGAAACCATGACCCCAGATAAGATCTCAAGCAGGGCTGAAAGTAAGAAGAGATCTCAGGAGAGAGCCCTGGGTGACATCAACATTTAAGGTGCAGGCAGAAGAGGTATCCAAAAAGGAAATCCACAACTTGTTTTTGTTTAATATATTCAAATTTACAGTAAGCTACCAAATCTTCAATCCTTCTTTTAAGATGAACAAATCTGCCTTCAAAAGTAATATTTTGCCTAAAACAGCATTTTAGAGACTCATCCCACATTTTCCAAAGTTTTCCTTTCCCCTCTCTATCAATATTAACAAACAATTTATGTTTCAAAGTTTTTTGACAAAACCAACCAAGTGCCTATGGTGTATATATAAAAAATTGACAAGATCGTATCAACTCAAAGAAGCAGAAGAAATTCAGAGATCGAGCCTGGAGCCTGCTTCCAATTCTGTGTCTCCCTCTCTCTCTGCCCCTCCCCCGTTCATGCTCTGTCTCTCTCTGTCTCAAAAATAAATAAACGTTAAAAAAAATTAAAAAAAAAAAAAGAAATTCAGAGATCGAACCTCAAAACATGAATTCAACATAATTTAATATTAAAAGGTTTTAGGACTAATGACTTGCCAATGTGACATTCATTTATAAGAAGAAGCCAGAGGGCCACCTGGGTGGCTCAGTTGGTTAAGTGTCCAACTTCGGCTCAAGTCACGATCTCACAGTTCATGGGTTCGAGCCCCACATTGGGCTCTGTGCTGACAGCTCAGAGCCTGGAGCCTGCTTCGGATTCTGTGTCTCCCTCTCTCTCTCTGCCCATCTTCTACTTGTGTTTTCTCTCTCTCTCAAAAATAAACATAAAAGGGGAGCCCAGGTGGCTCAGTCTGTTAAGCGTCGGACTTCGGCTCAGGTCACGATCTTGTGGTTTGTGAGTTTGAGCCCTGTGTCGGGCTCTGTGCTGACAGCTTAGAGCCTGGAGCCTGTTTCAGATTCTGTGTCTCCCCCTCTCTCTGCCCCTCCCATGCTCATGCTCTGTCTCTCAATAATAAATAAACATTTGGGGCGCCTGGGCGGCGCAGTCGGTTAAGCGTCCGACTTCAGCCAGGTCACGATCTCGCGGTCCGGGAGTTCGAGCCCCGTGTCGGGCTCTGGGCTGATGGCTCAGAGACTGGAGCCTGTTTCTGATTCTGTGTCTCCCTCTCTCTCTGCCCCTCCCCCGTTCATGCTCTGTCTCTCTCTGTCCCAAAAATAAATAAACGTTGAAAAAAAAATTAAAAAAAAAAAATAAATAAACATTTAAAAAATTAAATAAATGAACCCCCCCAAAAAAAGAAGAAGAAGAAGAAGAAGAAGAAGAAGAAGAAGAAGAAGAAACAGCAGCAGCAGCCAGAGAACTACAATGAAGCATCTTCTTGCCTAAACTTAGAGAACTAATAAAAAGTATATAGGTCACAACACATAAGAAAGCATAACCTATTTATAAGAAACAGACTCTTAAATACAGAGAACAAATTGGTGGTTGCCAGAGGAGAGGTGGGAGGGGGGATGGGTGAAAGAGGTGAAGGGAATTAAGAACAGATTTATCATGAGTATTGAGTAATGTATAGAATTGTTTAATCAGTATATTGTACACCTGAAATCAATATAACATTGCATGTTAATTATACCTGAATAAAAAAATTATAAAAAAATAAAATGGCTTTCAGCTTCTCAAAAAAATAAATAAAAGGGGGGGAAGCTAATTTGGTTTCAGTAAAGTATAATCCAGTGTCAATAATCTAAGTAGTCTTTGAAACAGTAAGTATAGGATAAAAGTCATGTATACTTTCTAAAAGTCACTAGTAAAATTCTACACTGAAGAGGCCATTTCATACAAAAAAAAAAAAAAAAAAAAAAAAAGGTGATGGGAGTGGAAAATCCTCTAAAACTTAAAAAACAGTTGGTCCTGGATTTATGATCTGTGTGATTGCCCCGGAACTAAAATGGGCTAAAAATACAAAGAAGTTCTTGAGGGAGAATTCATGGATAACTGACAAACAATGGGCTCCTGGAGAACTTTGGAAGACCTTCCTTTTCTTGCTAAATACGCTTGTCACCAATTTCTTGTTCTATGATCTTGCTATAGAAGAAAATCAGGATCTGAATGAACTTTTAAAAGGCTGCCAACATCCGAGTCAGAATATTAGCCTGGATAATCATACTGATATGATCTGTGATCTGCATGACACCTAAGTCAGTGTGAACAATAATAAATACACAGCTGAACCACTGACTAATCAGCTGACAATTTTCTCTAGGTACTGGGAACAGGATGAAAGAGCAACTAGGATTTCACAAATTATTTTTGAAATTATTTTTAGATTAGAAAGATAAAAGTTTTAAAATTGTGATCTAAAATTAAAAGGAAAAAGTTTTGTGTGTTTGTTATCAACTATGTAAGTGTTAGGCTGGTCTAAAGTTCATACTTGGAAAGCATCAGTGTTCAACACATGGCATATTTTCTTTCATGCTTCCTGGGAAAGTAGACTCCCAAGAGATACATAATTCAGCTCTTAGAGAGCATACGACATGGTCTGCTGAATTTATCTCAAATTAATCCTGGTTATAGAAAACAAATTTAACAACAGAAAAATGAAAGTTTTAATTTACATGAAAAAGTCTGCTACTGACTCTTTCTGCTGAATACTTCAACCAAGCAAAGAAGAATGTAAGAAGTGCTGTGGATGCTCAGGTAGATGTCTTTCCACACTTTCTGCAGAAAGCCATCTGGTCTGCTTTTGCTCCACATTTCAGTACTGAACCAAAGTAGATAAGTTGACCCTTGAACAATGTGGGGATTAGGGGCAATGACCCTCCCATGGTCAAAAATCCTAGTACAGCTTTTGGCTCCCCAAAAACTTAACTACTAATAGCCTACTGTTGACCAGAAACCTTATTAACATAGTTGATTAACATATATTTTATATATGTTTCACATTCTGTATTCTCATAATAAAGTAAGCTGTAGGAAAAAAAATGCTAAGAAAATCGTTAAGAAAAACACACTGATAGCACTGTACTGCATCAGAAAAAAATCCACATATAAGTGGACCTGCACAGTTCAAAGCCGTGCTGTTCAAGGATCAACTTTACTTCCATTCGCGGCATGTTTTCTTTACCCAGGTTCCCTCATCTGCAGGTCTTTATGCTCAAGAAGAAAAATTAAAGTGAAGTGATTTGGTAACCATTATCAACGTAAGTCTCCTAAAAAGCTTATCACCAGCACTGATATCTTTACCGAAGACTACTTTCTAAGCTGAACGTAAAATGCAGCCAGTAGCGAGGCGGCTGTGCAGCACATGTATATAAAGGCCCCAGCATAGTGCTTGTTATGTAATAAAGAGCTCAAATGTGGTAGTTAGGGTTACTGTCTCATCGTATTCCTTACCGCAACCCTGTGAGGAGGGAGTTTACCATTTCAAAGGTGAGAATATGGCATGGGGAGGTGGGCACCTGGGACATGACGTGGGACCCAAGGACTTCCTAGACTGACTCACTCAGTTGACAGAGCTGACACACAGCAGTTCTAACACCTCACCACACTCGTTCTGGTCTATTTATTCAGGAAGCTGTTCAGAATAGTTAAGAGCCTGCTCGGCTCTAGAGTCAATGATCTTTTAAAATCTGGGCCCTACCAGCTATGAATCATTGAACAAGTTACTGAAGCTCTGAATTTGTTTACTCAGCTCAAGAACCTACCTCAGAAGATGATTTTGAGTACTAAATAGTGGTACATAGTAAAAGTGAAATAAATAACAGCATTCATTCATTCAATAAACATTACTGAATGTTAGTTCCTACTAAGCTCCTACTTAGCTCCTACTAAGTGACAGACACTGTTCTAGGTCAGAGTCCCCAAATTTATCTGCATATCGAAATCATCTGGGAAACTTTCAAACCCTCCAACTCCCAGGCCACAATGGAGACCAATTAAATCATAATTTGTGGGGTCTGTACACAGACATCACTATCTGTGAAGCTTCCCAAGTGACCGCAAGGTGCAGACAAGCTTGGAAACAGCTGTGTTTTAAGCATCAGATTCACCGACCTTCCTTGAAGGGGCTCCTAGTTTACTCATTTACCTTCCCAAATGTGTCACACCTGGCTCCTCTTTCAGATTCCCTACTGTTCCTGCATTAGCTCAGGTCCCTCAGAACCTTCCTGTGAACTTGCCAATTTACCTCACCACAAGTTTGTTCCCTCCCCCACTTAAAATCTGTAGGTGCTGTTGACAGAAACATAAGGGAAATTGAATTACTGTATTAGGAATGCATTGATTAATATACTTTTTAACATGAAAGACTGCTAAGGATAAAACAAGCCCAGATCTGATCCTATCATCCCATGCTCAGAATCACTGGATTAACTTCCCCTGGCTACCAACTCCATCTAGCCTTCAAAGCCTTCTATGAAAGGCAGTGCCCCATCTCTTCAGCCCCGTCCTCCCAACTCTCTTATACTACTGATGACCCATATTAACTGGGTAACCCACTTTCCTTTGACGCACCCTGTAAGCAGACTCATTCTTGGGACAAGGAACAGATCCTCACAATATTAGACAGCATATGGCCAGATACAAAATAAAATCTTCCCAATTTAAAATTCTGTTCTTTTTTTTTTTTTTAACATCGTTTATTATTGAGAGACAGAGAGAAACAGAGCATGAGCAAGGCAGG
Organism: Prionailurus bengalensis; assembly: GCF_016509475.1. Classification (NCBI taxonomy): domain Eukaryota; kingdom Metazoa; phylum Chordata; class Mammalia; order Carnivora; family Felidae; genus Prionailurus; species Prionailurus bengalensis. The sequence goes on along the minus strand of NC_057343.1, from coordinate 145,158,951 downwards.
GGCAGAGAGAGGGGGGAGACACAGAATCTGAAGCAGGCTCCAGGCTCTGAGCTGTCAACGTAGAGCCTGACACAGGACTCATTCTCACAAACTGTGAGGTCAGGACCTGAACCCAAGTCGGACGCTTAACCAACTGAGCCACCCACGTTCTCCTGTTCTTTTTTTTTTAAGTTTATTTATTTTTTCTAGTAATCTCTACATCCAACATAGGGTTTGAACTCATGACCCTGAGATCAAGCATCGCATGCTCCTCTGACTGAGCCAGCCAGGCACCCCTAAAATTCTGTTCTTTAAGCCATGGTAACTTTGGTTTTAAGGAAGCTAAGACACACTTAATTTCACAATTTATACAATTTCAGATTAAACACACAAAAAAGAATCCCCTTTACCTTAGTTTAAGGAGTGGCTGGGTCACCCACTTCTTTAACTTCCGTTTCCCAAAAGAGGTTTTAGTATGGTCTAAAACCCAAAGTAAACTTCCTTTGGTTTTCATGTCAGTCTAAGAAAGACCAGAAGAAAAGTTTTATTAACTAGACATTGTATTTATACCAAAACTGCTAATTGTTCATGTGCCTTAATTATTCCATATACCCCAATTTTAATTTTTTTTAAGATTTATTCATTTCGGATAGACAGAGGATGAATGGGGGAGGGGCAGAGAGAGAGGGAGACACGGAGTCCGAAGCAGGGTCCAGGCTCTGAGCTTCTAGCACAGAGCCCAACGCAGGGCTCAACTCACGAACCATGAGATCACGACCTGAACCCAAGTCGGATGCTTAACCAATTGAGGCACCCCTCCATATACCTCAATTTTAAATGTTCCACATGCCTATCATAAAGTACAGCTCATAACAGGTGTTTAATGTTTGATGAATGCATGTACATATGAACACACATGCACTATATAAAGTATTGATATCTTCACAAAAAAGGGACAGTCTGTGTAGTTTTGTTAACTAAAAATATTCAGAAATATTCTTTTTAATGATTATGTTTGATAGAAAGAGGTGGGGGAGGGGCAGAGAGAGAGGGGGACAGAGGATCTGAGGCAGGCTCAGGGAGCCCAAAGTGGGCACAAACTCACAAACCGTGAGATCATGACCTGAGCCAAAGTTAGACACTTAACCTGTTGACTGAGCCACCCAGGCGCCACCCCTCTCCCTTTTTTAATGTAGAAATCTTTTATTTTATTTTTTTAATTTTTTTTTCAACGTTTATTTATTTTTGGGACAGAGAGAGACAGAGCATGAACGGGGGAGGGGCAGAGAGAGAGGGAGACACAGAATCGGAAACAGGCTCCAGGCTCTGAGCCATCAGCCCAGAGCCCGACGCGGGGCTCGAACTCACGGACCGCGAGATCGTGACCTGGATGAAGTCGGATGCTTAACCGACTGCACCACCCAGGCGCCCCTGTAGAAATCTTTAAAAATACAGGCTTGTCCTAAGCTTCTTAAAAATACATACTTTTCTCCCTTGGCAAGTACAGTGAAGATAATTTAATTTCCTTCAGCAATTCAGTATCTTCCACCACCTCAGAGTTCTCATTCTAAGGACTGACACTCTCATGAAAACACCGAACAAGCAGAAGGTACTGGAGATGGAAGTGAAAATGCACTGCACTCTAGGAATTCGCCCTGGAAGGATTTTATTTTAGTCTGCTCTATTAAGTCCTTAGTAAAAAATTATCTATCTATGCTTTGCTACTTGAAAGTTGAACCCCCCAAAAAACAATTTACAATTAACTAGAGATGATAGTTAATTTTAACCAAGGTTACATGGTATTTCAAAAAGTCTATTAACAGTAGACTCATTTGGAACATAAGACTGCAGTTTTCACCTAAGTTTTTTGTAACTTTTTCCTTTTCCTTCAAAGCATCAAGCAGGTACTTACAGAATACCTCTTATGTACTCAGTTGTATGGCCAGCAAAGGTGTATTAAGACCTTAGGGTACTTCTTTCCAAGTATGGGAGAAATGACTCATAATTAACACATGATGGCACCTGGCAGAAATTAACTACGAAAGGGATGACAAAAGCGGCCAGGCCTTAGGAGTTTAAAACAAAGTACACACAAAAGCCATAGGTCACAGAAGGCCTGCCTGAGAATGAGTTGGACAGACAGAGCTGACTAACCAGGGCAATCCACATCAACAACAGCACCATTCCTTCTGAAACAACAGCCCCAATGGCCTGAGTACAGTAAAGGGTCCCAGGAAGAGGAAAGCGGACAAGAATAACTTTCCAAGTATTTATTGCATTACTGAAGAACCCTCTCAGACAAGAGAGGGAGGGGTGGGAGATAAACAGTTCTATTACTCGTTTGCTCTCCCTGATACCCAGCCCCCTCCTCATTACCCGCTTCATTACCTCCATGGTAATGGAGGCCAAAGTCAAGTGCAAACAAAGACAAGCCGAAGATGTGAATTCTTAGCCTCTGTTTCCATAATGGCCCAAGTCCTGATAAGGGTAACTTAATGGTAAGTGATTTTTCCCTTAGGAATTTAATTTCAGAACTGACTCCACAGCAGTAGAATTTGAATAGGAAGGATGTGGCAGAATAAAGAAAGTTTGGAATGCCAGGGCTGGAACAAAGTATTCAGCTGAATACTCTGACTCTGAGCTCTTCTTCATCCAAGAAATGTCCTTTTCTTCCTTCTGCTCATTTGCTATCATGAGAATGTATACAGAGTAGATGAAAAAAATTTGCAGGAATAATTCTCAATTTCTGGATAATGTAATGACAAGATACAAATGTTACAGTATGAAAGTAAGACTGACTAGTATACAAGGATACCTTAGAAGATGAAGAAACTAAACAAGAGAAACTAGTTAGTAATACATAAATCTAGGAGTCAGGAGAATAAATTCAGCATTTACTTTAATTCACAATAGTAAGAAACATTTCTAATGTTTATTCATTTATTTTGAGAGAGAGAGAGAGAGAGACAGCAGAGGAGGGGCAGGAGAGAGGGGGAGAGAGAGAATCCCCAGCAGGTTCTGTGCTGTCAGCTCAGAACCCAACTTGGGGCTTGAACTAATGAACCATGAGATCATAACCTGAGCCGATATCAAGAGTTGAGTGCTCAACCAACAGAGCCACCCAGGTGCCCCAGTAATAAATATTTCTGAAGAGCTTTAAACCATGTAACTCAGATGATTCAGCTTTGCAACTACTTATCAAATGATGTGGAATTGCTTTTTATTTCTGTGACTTTATGTTAACATTATATAATATCTTATTTCTAAGTTGTAATTCAATAAATTAAAATAATCAATTTAATGTCTCCATTATCTTCATAATTCATCAATAAAGGGCAAATAAATGATGACAGAAGCTTGTGAAATGAAATTTATGCATCTTACAATATGTGAATATCACAGTAACTTTGTTTCAAATGCTGAATGAATAAGACAAAACATTTCAATGAAAAATTAAGGTATATAGAAAAGATATAATCAAGGAGACAAAATATCCACTTTATATTAATTTCCAAAGATGATGTCTTTCCAAAGAAATGTATGATACACAAATTATCAGGATGGGCATGTCACTTCAATAAGTAAAAAAGAAGTTCTATAGCTCTCAAAGTAACCCCTAGGGAAATAGTTCATATATCTGATTCTCAAAAAAATGGATGCTTCAGTTATCAACTACTAAAGAGTACAGGCAGAGTAATCAGTTGAACATAATATTCTTGTTCTCACCTGCACTCTTAAGAACAGACTGCTACTTTATTCCAAGTTTTTTTTTCAAAGGGATTTTGAATCAGTTACCCTTTATGTTTACCTGACCTGATTCTGTAGGATTTCAAGATTCCTTAATGTTGTTCCATTAATTGTCATGAATTCCATTTCACCAGACAACTGCTTAAAATTCCTGTAAAAGAATGAAACATGAGCCATGATATAAGTGCATAAAGGAATTTGAAAAACTAATTTAGGCACTAAAGATAATTCCAATACCATTATGACAAAAATGAGCTCTTTGACAGAAAGTCAAATCAAAAGCAGCAAACGAGTATTCTTTGGGATATTGTCTTTCATTGATGCTGGTGCCATTAAACAGACTGATGCAAAAGGATAGTTGTCTCACACCATAAACAAGCACAGGGAAATAAATGGTACTAACATCTCTTTTTTACATTTCCAGGAATAAAACCAAACACAGTCTTTTATCATCAGCAGAGCATGTGGTATCTTCAGGAAAAGCTATGAAATTAGTTAGAAAAATTTGTGCAAGTATTTAAAAACATCTCTTATTCTTTAACATGAGGTCATCTTGATAAACCCTTTAACAGCTTTTAATCAACATTCTGATAGGTGCAACAAATGTTATATACTCTGTAATTAACAACACAAATTAATAGGACTAATGTTTTAGTGGAGTATAAAACCAAGTGGCAAAAATTACTTCCTTAAGCTCAAAGAATTAACATTTTCCTTATGTCTGTACAACTATCCCAAATGAGCTTAAAGTTCAATTAACTTGCAAATAGACTTGAGTATTGAGTTGTGATGATTTTTTTAAATGTTTATTTATTAATTTTGAGACAGAGTGCACAAGCAGGGGAGGGGCAGAAGAGGAAGAGAAAATAATCCCAAGCAGGCTCCGCACTCAACATGGAGCCCAACATGTGGCTCAATCTCATGAACTGTGAGATCATGACCTGAGACAAAATCAAGAACTGGATGCTTAACCAACTGAGCCACCCAGGCGCCCTGAGCTGTGATGATTAACAAGTGTATGCACAATTCCAATTTTGTCCTTAGTAGTCTTTCATGTTAATAAGTATATTAATCAATGCATTCCTAATACAGTAATTCAATTCCCTTATGTTTCTATCAACAGCACTTACAGATTTTACAGCTTATTCTTTTTTTTCAATATATGAAATTTATTGTCAAATTGGTTTCCATACAACACCCAGTGCTCATCCCAAAAGGTGCCCTCCTCAATACCCATCAGCCACCCTCCCCTCCCTCCCACCCCCCATCAACCCTCAGTTTGTTCTCAGTTTTTAAGAGTCTCTTATGTTTTGGCTCTCTCCCACTCTAATTTCTTTTTTTTTTTCCTTCCCCTCCCCCATGGGTTTCTGTTAAGTTTCTCAGGACCCACATAAGAGTGAAAACACATGGTATCTTTCTTTCTCTGTATGGCTTATTTCACTTAGCAGAACACTCTCCAGTTCCATCCACGTTGCTACAAAGGGCCATATTTCATTCTTTCTCATTGCCACGTAGTACTCCATCGTGTATATAAACCACAATTTCTTTATCCATTCATCAGTTGATGGACATTTAGGCTCTTTCCATCATTTGGCTATTGTTGAGAGTGCTGCTATAAACATTGGGGTACAAGTGGCCCTATGCATCAGTACTCCTGTATCCCTTGGGTAAATTCCTAGCAGTGCCACTGCTGGGTCATAGGGTAGGTCTATTTTTAATTTTTTGAGGAACCTCCACACTGTTTTTACAGAGCGGCTGCACCAATTTGCATTCCCACCAACAGTGCAAGAGGGTTCCCGTTTCTCCACATCCTCTCCAGCATCTATAGTCTCCTGATTGGTTCATTTTAGCCACTCTGACTTGAGAGTGCCACTATAAACATTGGGGTACAAGTGCCCCTATGCATCAGTACTCCAGATTTTACAGCTTATTCTTAAAGGCAAGAAAAAATGGCAAGTCACTGAACTATGTGGAGGAAAAGCATGAGTGTTTGCATTATAAACCTACTGTACCTCTCATGGCTGTGATAAGATTTAAATACAACCCACGTTCCCAAGCCAGTTATGGAAAGAAGGTTCCATCCAGGAGTCTAGAACCTAAAATCAGAGCCTGTGCTCAGAGAGATGCCTTCACTTGTAGATGACGCTCCCAACTGAAGCTCCAGAAAAAGAGATGCCTTCACTTGTAGATGACTCTCCCAACTAAAGCTCCAGAAAAAAGAAATACCTTACTGCTTATTAGGAATACTGCCTAGTAAGAACTGTCCTTTAGCAGCATGATTTCTCTGACAGGTTTGACATACCTTCTGCGAAAACCTGTTAATGATTTTTAGAAGGAAGAAACTCTAACACTGATTGACAGCAAGTGTGTGTAGCTCTTTCACCCCTTCTTAGAGCACTTAACTTAATTTGCTTTGTATTACAGCAATTACATGTTCTTCTGCTACCGTCATTAATAGATCTAAGTTCCTTGAAGGCAAGAGTTATTTATGTCATACATTTTGCAGCACCTGCTGAGCCTAGCAGAACACAGATGTTCAACAAATGTCTGCCATTTTCTTATGGGAAAACCAGTTTGGCTTGGTTGGTTGGTTTCCTTTGAATAAAGCTCACAAAGGTCCATAAAACACCCAGAGACAATAATAAAATGTAAAACATTATTTTCAGAAACAAACAATTAGGCAGTGATTTACTGGGTAGCTGACAGGTGTTCACACACCTCCATGGTCAAAGATCCAAGTTGGAAGAGTTGATAGCCTGAACTTGAGTTAATATCTAGCCAGTTCCCATGTGTTTGGACAGAAGTCATTTCCTTTCCCTGTTCCTGACAAGTTGATTAACTAGAAGTGATTAACACTTGAGTACCTCCATCAAATACAGACTCTACAGGGATGCTCATCTGGTTTGAAAGACAGACTAATCAAGAACCCATAATCCAACAGCCTTTTCTAAAACATCTCAGCTAGCTGTCTTCATCGCCCATGAACACCAGAGCTGTAAGATAAATAAGTGACATTTAAGATCCATGGACTGTCCAGAAACACTGTTCAGCTAGCTTCACCCTCAACAAGAACTAGTAAACTCAACAGTCCATACCCTGAAGAATGAAGTCTTAGGTTTAGGATTCTGAAAGAATCCCTGTTCCACCAATTAGTTGAGAGTTTTGTCACCTAACTCCAACTAAAAGTGAAATCCTACTCCTACTATGCCTCCAATGAACCTCTGAAGCAAGGCACTGTCAGAACCTTTAAAAAAAAAAAAAAAGAATTTCATGGAGCTCAAAGAGGAGTTTACAGGGCTTAAAAAAAATTTTTTTTTAATGTTTACTGATTTATTTTGAGGGAGAGAGACAGTAAGCAGGGGAGGGGCAGAGAGAGTGGGAGAGAGAGAATCCCAAGCAGGCTCCATGCTCAGCATGGAGCCTAACGTGGGGCCCAATCTTCCTGAACCATGAGATCATGACCTGAGGTGAAACCAAGAGTCAGACGCTTAACTGACTGAGCCACCCAGGCGCCCCTACAGGACTGCTTTTGTGCCCTATTGCTAAAAAGTATCTATATGCATGAGAGAATTGGGTTTGGACTAACCCACAGCCTAGTACAAAGAGCACTGGGGGGAGGCGGCTTAGAGTCTTCACCTATATTTTTACTGGATACTCATAATACCAAAATGAACCCGATAAACTGAACAACCAAAGCAACTTAATTTAGCTCACAAAACCAGACCTTTAGAGAAACAGTATATGTTCTTTTATTAATTGGCAGTATTAATGAGTTGTGCATACAGTTTTTTGTTTTGCTTTAGTTTTTTTCCCTTATTGAACAAGTCCCCTAAATTTCAAAGTAGACACAGTGAGAAGCAAGGAGTTTATTTGAAACTGACGTCTGTATTTATTCTAATAAAAGAGATCAACCACTGGGCAATATTAAATTGGAATGATTCCTATGAAACAGTAATTACTAAGCAACATAAAAACCTAATAGGCTTTTGGGTTTCCCATATGTTTGTTTGATAATGTATTTTGGAGGTGGGCTCTTCTTTCCAAATACAAAAGAAATTTCCTCCTGTCAGTGCCTATTTCCACTAGAATTATATATATTTTTGAACTCAGGGTTTTATCTGCCAGCATCCTTAGGAATTCAACATCGATCATCGATAGGATCATCGATATGAAATAATCAAGCAATTCTAAATTATTTATCCTTTTGGAAAAAGTCAAATTTTATGTGCTTTGAAATGAACCCCATCAACAATGCCTGGCTAGAATTCATGTTGTGTGAACCTGGATAAAAATCCAGGTAAGTAACATGGGAAAATACTTCATTAATATTTCAGACAACAAAAAAAACAAAGGATGCTTCTTTCCCCCTTAAGTTTTATAATGGGAGGAAAATGTCCTTGCTGAAAATTTGCCAGAGTAATTTAAGATTCTATGTCACCCCTACCCCAGTTTTTTTAAAAAATGAAAACCAATCTTTCTGATTTAGAGGAAGTTAAAGGTACACATATTATCTCAAAGCCCAATCCCTTACAAAGATCCTATTCAAATATAATTTGAAACTTGAAACAAACAAACAAAAACAACCAACCCCTACCATTACCTATAAAATGGTGGAATAGTGGAAAATAGTTCTCTATGTATAGTTTTCATAGTTCATACATTCACCGTGTGTCTAATCTTTTCATTAACTTATTTATTATAAAACTTCAGTTTTATTGTAGAATCACTTCAAGTTGATTTGTAATTAACAAAATGAATATCTTTACATTCCTAAAAGATGCCAAGTACATTAGAGAGGAAAATAATAAGAAAGGTATATAAAAGGGCCCCAAGTGATTCTTTAGGATAATACACAGGACACTGAATATAGCCATATTCACAGCTATTAATAATAACAGTGAAAGGACACAAAGCAAAATTAAAAAAAGTTAAAGACACATAAGACAAAGTCTGGAGGAAACTAAGGGCAAGCTTCCAAAAGTCTTCTCCTGGTGGAGTCACACAGGATGTGTTTAATTTCCCCAGCACTGAGTTATGATGATATGTGTGAAATGGCCACCAGAGAAGCACATTAGAGACTCAGCACCTGGGGTTTACACTGGAAGCTGGTCACATAGGCATCTTTTCCCTTACATGTACCAAAATTCCAGCTCCCAGAAACAAGCAAGTAGTTAGCATAAACCAAGTTCTTTTCACAGTTTAGGGAGAGTGAGCCATTCATATCAGAGAACGCTGGAAAATTTCCCAGATGCCAGTTAAGGGTCAAGCTCACAAGTAGGTCTTCCAAGTTGTCTCATCAGGTCTGCTATGTTAACCATTATGTGCACATCTCTCTTTTCAAGTTCTATTTCTCTTCAAGTAAATGTGTTATGGTTATTCACTTTAGTGTTCCTTCTAGTTTACTCTCCACTCCTAAATTGATCTTATTCTTTAATACACAGATCATTCTTAAATCCTATCATCTCATTTCAAAGCTTTCCTATTTCTCATTTGTTCTTTCACATCTAGTATCATTTTCTTATCTACTAGCTAGTATCACTGTATTTTGAAGTAGCAGGTTATAGTTTTTATTTCATTTGTGGGCATCTTTCTGGCACACATTCATTTTCTGTAAGGATGCTATGTGGCTCTTTATTCTGTTTCTTCTTATAAACATTTTGTTTAAGATTTGAATTTGGTTCTTTTTCTATTTTTAATTTTTAAGTTGGTTATCTTTTTAATGTTTGTTTATTTTTGAGAGAGTCCGAGCACGAGCAAGGGAGGAACAGAGAGAGAGGGAGACACTGAATCTGCAGCAGGCTCCAGGCTCTCAGCTGTCAGTGCAGAGCCCAACAAGGGGTTCGAACTCATGAACCGTGAGATCATGACGTGAGATGAAATCGGACACTTAACTGATTGAGCCACCCAGCATACCACTATTTTTATTTTTTAAGTGAAATCATTTTTCTGGAAGTTTTAGAACAGAGGAATCGTTTAGGATAGCTGTGCAATTTCACACATCTCCCTCTTCTGTCGTTAATGTGTGATGTTCAAAAATGGCACCTGACTTTTGCTTTCATTCAAAAAGATTAAATGCGTGAGAATTATCCTTTAACCTTAAACAATTAAAAACCTGGACAATTTTATAGTTTTAAAAGACTGTTTTCAGCTATTAGACATCAGACAGCACAAAACCGTGATCCCAGAGACAAGAAAAACAAATGAGGTAAACATTATGAGTGACTTTTTGCAGAGAACAAGAGAACTAGAATTTGTAAGACAGAAAGCCAGAGATGACAGAGATGCACACAGAAAGAGCTCCTAAGATCTGCAAAAGGGTCCGCTCAGGTCACTGCCCAAGTACTCATCCTTAAATGTGTGGGGGGACCTCCATGAGGTCAAGGAAAGAACCACAAGAAAACACTAGGTCAAACATTGACCAGGGTTTACACAGGGCTTACAATAGTTTGCTCTCTGACCAACTAGGGTGGAAATACCTCAAAATACCTGGGGCACTGGGTGGAAGCCTCAGAAGAGTACTGCTTTAGGAGTGGGAATAAAATAGACGCAGACAAGGATTTCCCAATTTTGGTACTAATAACATTTAAATATATATGTGTATATGTGTTACACTGAGATATAATTCACATACCACACCATTTATTTGGAGTATGCAATTCAATGGTTTTTAAGTATATTAACAGTTAGATTGTGCAACCATCATCATTATGTAATTTCATAATGCATTTTTTAAATGCATTAAGTATTTTATTCTTTTTTTATGCTATTATAAATGAAATTATTTCATTTTTAGATTCTTCATTGCAAGGTTACAGATATACAGTTATACAGGTATACAGTTAATTTGGGTATATTGATCTCATATCCTGCAACCTCCTGAACTCATTTTATACGCTTTAATATTTTTTGTGGATTCTTTAGGATTTCTATACAGAATTTCATGTTAACTGCAATAGCAGACAGTTTTACTTCTTCCTGTACAATTTGGATGCCTTTTATTTCATTTTCTTGCCTAACTGCCATGGCTACACTTTCTAGGACAATACTCAATTAAAGTGAGAAAACACTGCCTCTTCCTATTCCTGTTCTTGGGGCGGGGTGGGAGTTAGCATTCATTCTTTCTCCCATTAAGTATGATATGAGGTTCTGAGCTTTTCATTCAGCTTGAGGAAGTTCCTTTCTAGTTCTGGTTTGTGGATGTTTCTATTCATGAAGGGGAGTTTTAATTGTCTGTTGAGATGATCCTGTAGTTTTTATCTCTTATTATACTGACACGGTACAGAACGTTAATTTTCCATTTGTTAGACCAAACCTATAGTCCTAGAATAAATCCCATAGTCATGATGTATAATCCTTTATTTTGCTGGATTCCATTTGCTTGTATTTTTTTGAAGATTTTCATGTCCATATTCATGTTGGTCTATAGTTTCTTCTTTTATGGTATCTTTATCTGGTTTTTGGACTGTTGAATTTAGGGCTAAATAAGTATTTTCTACAGAGGAATATCCTGTCCATTTTAGGATATTCAGCCACATCTCTGGTCTCTACCCATTAGAGGTCATTAAAATAATTGTAAAATTCATTTTCACTAGTAAAAGTAAACACTCTACATTACCATTCTGTTATAAGAAGTTTTCTAAGAAAAAGCTGTTACAGTTCACCTGGGGTGGATTTTCTCATTCTTTCCTAAATTTCCAAAAACTATGTGAAGTTCTGACCATACCAATCTTAATAAAAGTCATCTGAAAAGACAAAAGCACTCATTTCCAAAATTAACAAAAATGCCAACTCCTTTACAATTTCATCAATTTGGGAATCCAACCTGGGAGTCTGTCATAATGACTAATATCCCTCATATTCTATTTATTCTATTATACTATTTTGCTCTGGACAAAGCTATTTAAACTCTCAAAACAAACTGGAACCTCAAAAAAAATTCTTTTCAATGTTTTTAATGTTTCTTTATTTTTGAGAGAGAGAGACACAGTGTGAGTCGGGGAGGGGCGGAGAGAGAGGGAGACACAGAATCCGAAGCAGGCTCCAGGCTTTAAGCTGTCAACACAGAGCCCAATGTGGGCTCAAACTCACAAACCGCAACATCATGACCTAGGCCGAAGTCGGACACCCAACCGACTGAGCCACCCAGCCACCCTGGGAACCTCCAAATTTAACCTATCTAATAAAACCTCACTTAATCCAATTTTTTTTTTAATTTTTTTTTCAACGTTTATTTATTTTTGGGACAGAGAGAGACAGAGCACGAACGGGGGAGGGGCAGAGAGAGAGGGAGACACAGAATCGGAAACTGGCTCCAGGCTCTGAGCCATCAGCCCAGAGCCCGACGCGGGGCTCGAACTCCTGGACCGCGAGATCGTGACCTGGCTGAAGTCGGACGCTTAACCGACTGCGCCACCCAGGCGCCCATCACTTAATCCAATTTTAAGAATACCTAAAATGACATATTTTCTCTAATATCCTAAATTTCTATTGTAAAGGCACAAAATAAATGCATATCAAAATTTTTATGAAATATGCCAGTTTTTATGAAAGCATTTGCAATACAAGGAAAATAAAAACTTCCCCATTAACACAGCTCTTGAAGTAAATATAATAGTATCTTATGCTGCTGAACTGTTTTTTAAATTTTTTGTAAATGTTTAATTAATTTTGAAAGAGAATGAGAGTGTGAGTGAGGGAGGGACAGAAAGAGGTAGACACAGAATCCGAAGAAGGCTCCAGGTTCTGAGCTGTCAGCACAGAGCCCAACCCGGGGCTCGAACCCATGAACTGCGGGATCATGACCTGAGCTGGGATCGGACGCTTAACTGACTGAGCCACCCAGGCGTCCCCCATTATGCTGCTGAACTTTTAAAGTAATATAACTGAATTCTCAATACACAAGAACATTCATGTTTTCCAAAGTAATTACCTTGAGAGGTTACATTCTTTTTCCAAAATGTAAGTGTGGAATCACTCTTCTGGAATTATCTTCAAAGTTCAATCACATGCCATCTATATAACATCATCATTCATATTTCACATTTAAGCAAAACTATAGTACCAGTTTGCCAATGACATTTTGGCAATTTCCAATCAAAACCACACTCACAGGATGAATTCCTTCCTTCTTTCTTTTTCTTCCATTAATCCTGTATTTACTGATTGCCTACTTGGTGCTGGGCATATTCTGAGTGATTGAAATTTATACCATATGAGGGCTTAACATTCTGGATCTCCATTTTTCTTGTTTTTGGCTCTATGGCATTGAGAGGAGGGGATCACCCAACTACCAGATTAGACACATACTAAGTCATCAGCAGATTCAGTTTCCTGACCAAGGCCCAACGCCACCACCAAATACAAAATGAGAAGAGTTCAGCTTCATGTAACTTATCAAGTTAGATGATTTAAAAATAAACTAATTTAACTTCAATATGAATAAACACGTTTTACTATTTAGTATTATTCTTACTTTGACTTGAAACTAAAGAGGACATGATAATGTTTTAGACCCAAATATATCTACCTCTAAATACATCAGAGCCTGACTTAATTTAATTTAAATTTAATTTAATTTTAAAAAGGCACAGAGGGGTGCCCGGGTGGCTCAGTTGGTTAAGCGTCTGACTCCGGCTCAGGTCATGATCCCATGGTTCGTGGGTTTGAGCCCCGGGTCGGGCTCTGTGCTGACAGCTCAGAGCCTGGAGCCTGCTTCAGATTCTGTGTCTCCCCCTCTCTTGCCCTTCTCTTGCTCATGCTCTGTCTCCCTCTATCTCAAAAATAAATAAAAACATTAAAAAAATTTTTTTAAATAAATAAATAAATAGAAAGGCAGGGAGGTGGTGGCTGGGTGGCTCAGTCAGTTTAGCGTCCCACTTCGGCTCAGGTCATGATCTCACGGTTCTTGAGTTCGAGCCCTGAGTTGGACTCTGTGCTGACAGCCGAGAGCCTGGAGCCTGCTTTGGATTCTGTGTCTCCCTCTCTCTCTGCCCCTCCCTTGTTCATGCTCTGTCTCTCTCTCTCTCTCTCAAAAATAAATAATAAACATTAAAAAAATTGTTTTTAAAGTCAGTTTCTTTATTCCAAAATTAATACTTCATTGCTTGGTGATATAGGAATAGAAACAAGTCTTAATGGGCAAGTTATCAGTCACTAATTCTACCTCATTTAGAGGGGCTCTCTATCTTGAGGAAGTCAAATGGTAGGTAGTTTGCCATCCTTTCATTACAGGGATCCAGCACAGTCAACCGTATGGATCAATCTCTGCCATAAGTCTCCTATCACTGGAGCTTAATGTGGAACCCAATAAGGTGTTAATACCAGGCTCATACTCTTTAACAAAAAACAGTTCAGCCATAGTAAAAGATATACAGATTAATAATACAGTACTCAGGCTAAAAAATAAAACACCAGTTAGAACTCCCCTGTGCCATTTCCCCCACCAACCTTTATTGCTTCCCCTCCTTCCCCAATAGAAGAAGAAATCACTCTTCTGAATTTGTTGTTCATCACTTCCATGTATGTCTTTGTACCTTCCCTATATACCTGTGTATACTTTTTAATTTTTTTTTTTTTGAGAGAGAATGAATGCGTGCATAAGCAGAGGAGGAGCAGAGAGACATGGAGAGAGAGAATCCCAAGCAGGAAGCCTGATGTGCAGCTCGATCTCACAAATGGTGAGATCGTGATCTGAGTCGAAATCAAGTCAGATGCTTAACCGACTGAGCCACGCAGGCACCCCATACACATGCGTGTATTCTTAACTAATATTCCTAAGCACTACTTCAGTTGTGACTTTTTTACATGTTTCTAACTTCATATAATAGTATGTACTATATGTCCTTCAGCAATTTGATTTTTGGCTCAATATAATGGTAACACAATTTTTTGAATACTGGTATGTGTAACTCCAGTCCATTTATTTTCATTGCTGTGTAACACCACACTGCATGAATATAACATAATAAATCCACTCTCCTGTTGATGGACATTTAGACTGATTTTAAAAAGGACAAAACGCTTTCAGAGAAATGATATTCTGTTCTATCCTAAATACTACGTAGAACACACACCAAAAAAGACGTTACAAAAAGATTCCCAAGGGACATGCCTTTCTCCCATCCTCCCCAACAACCAAATCAGGACGACCTCTTTGTACCCCACTTCATACTCGGCCATTTTATTGAGGTAACTCCTATTTGCCCACCCACCTCTGCAGAACAGGAAGAAGCTTACTTATCAAGGATCAAAATGATAAAGGGTAATTCTTCACAAAGCCAAAAACAAGGGGCTGCTGAAAGTGAAATACAGAAAGGCAAGAAAATGATCCCACTACCTTTTTTTATTCCACTGGTTTTTAGACTATTATCTTCCTAGCATGTCAACTGCCAGTTTTTAAATCTCTGAACTCTACAAAGTTAATCACTCTTTTAAAAAGCTATGTTAGTATCTATCCTCTTTATCTCCAACTTTATGATCTATGGAGAACTGAAACTAAGAATAAGAAAGGCAGTGAAGTTTTATGAATGTTTTTTAATACCACTTCTTAATTCTACTTAATACTACTTACCAATTAACTGTGCTTTAGAATTCAGTATATTAAAAAGCTACATGAATACAAATTGACAAAATTCTTACTGATATTTTTATATTAATTAATATGTTTCACCAATAGTACCCATATAGGTCATCCTTGCCCCTAAACAGAATATTCTATCAATAGTAGCTGAACTTCTCTGAGTACCATACTTACCACATTCAATTTAAGAAATACTTTTATACACTGAAATACGGAGAGACTGAATCACACTCTAACGCTGGACATATTATGGTTTAATGACGACATACAGTAGAAAACAGAAGATGACTTTTTGTCAGTCAATAATCAAAGAAAAGTCAATAATGTAAAACTTCCCAGATGCTCTTACTTCCAAATGAATCCACATGAACTTCAAGCCAAAAGAATTTTAAAAAGGAATTTTTCTTAAAGAAAATGTTTTTTAATAAAACTCTACCCCCTTTGTTTTTTTGTTTTGTTTTGTTTAGTTTTAAAAACTACTTACTTGGGTTTGGAAAGCACCTTTTCCAAGTTAAATTCTTTGAGGTATCTTATTATAGCAGCCAAAGAGCAAATCACAGTCTTCTCCAAGTTAATGATGCCAGAAAAACTTTGAGAACCTAAAAAAAACCAGAATATAGACTTTCATTAAAATTATTGTTCACCATTGTTAGAAATAAACTTTAAGTTAAGTGAAATTCAGCTTATGGTTATTGAAATGATAATTTAGACAATACTTCCTAAAACTGCCCTTTGGAAAAATGTTAGAAGATTACAAATACCTAGGTCATGGAAAAACAGGCATTTTGATAGTGAAATAAGCCTTTTCTGGAGAGCAACTGAGCAACTTTTTCAAAATATTAAAATGCCCATCCCCTTTGACCCAGAAATACTCTAAAATGCTTGTCAGAGATGTATTTACAAGGAAGTGAGCTGAAAAATCTTTTGTAATAGTGAAATCTAGAGACAACTTAACTGAACATCAATAAGGTAATAGTTAAATAAATTTTGATAAGTCCAGATTATTATGCATCTACCAATAAGAATGACTTACAACTATCTATAAAGGCACAGAAAACTATCCATAATATATTGCTGAGTGAAGGGGGGAAAAGTTGTACAATTATTCTCATCTCTCAGCAGGAATACTGCTTACCATCTGGTCTCCCAGCTTCATCCCTGTGCCTTACAGGGTATTATTCTCAACAGAGCAGCCAAAAGAATCCTTTTTAAAATGTACAGCAGACCATTAGACTCCTTTGCTTATAAAAATCCTCCAACATGAGAGAAGCAGCTCGACCCCTTACAGAGGTCTGGAGGTGAATAACGCCCCACAACTTGCCTTCCACCTCCTTTATTCTCTTCCTTAGTTACTCTGTTCTAGCACCCAGGCTCCGTCTTATTCCTTAAACATAACGGGTACCTGAGATATGCTGTACTTACTGTTGTCTCTGCCTGAAACACTGTTCCTTCACATGTCCATATGGCTTTACCCCTAAACTCCTTCAATCTTTGCTCAAATCTTTGTTTAAGTGCCATTTTCTCAGTGAGGCCTTACTTCATCACCCTATTCAAGTTCACCCTCCTCCATGTGCTATTTTCTTTGTTAACACTTACCACCTTCAAACACACTAACTTAATTTATTGTACGTATCCGCCCTTAGAATGTGAACTCCAGAAGGGCAGGAATTTTTGTCTGTTTTATTCCTTATTGTATGTGTGATGCTTCACAAAATAGGCCATCAATAAAAATTAGTTAAAAGAATAAATCCAGGTTAGATTAAATATACAGAATTATGCACATATAGTTATATGTGTAGATTTGTACATAGAAAACTTCTTAAAGATTTGAGGGGAGGGACTTTTACTTTTTTCTTTATGCACGACTATGTTTGGACTTTTTTTCCAATAGCCATTTGCTACTTTCAGAAATAAAAAAAATTACAAAATATCCTCTACAAATCAGTAATACCAAATACATTAATTCCAATTGTGGCTTTTTATAAAACAAAGGTATAAATAAAGAGTTAACAAAACTCTTCCACCTTCTGAGAATTTCATCTTTTAACTTTCTATCTCTAGTCCCCAGGATATCTGATAAATTAGATGACGTGCCAGTGTATTCTGAGGTAACACTGCATGTGGTTAACAATGACCTGAAACCAGTAAATGGCATCTGGACTAAGAAGAATTACTGATTCTACAATCTGGGTCTTCTCTGAGTATACTGACTCTGAAGTTGGCACTGTATGAGGCTTCTAAACCTGGGCAGATCCTGATGAGTGTCTCCTGCCTCTGCAGCTGAGCTGTCACTCAGAGGGATGGGACAGTAGCATGACTTCAGCCCTCAGTGACCCTATGCACAGCTATAAACCCTGTGCGGGGCTATTCCTACTAAGAGGAGCAAGTGCCCTATTAGCAAGCTGGGTTTCCTCTCTCCCACCCTTCCAAGTGAATCTGATGCCAAAAGTGGCTTATGGTAGGCCTGGGACTTAGTCCTGTCTTTACTTGAGCATAAGACAACAATCCCTTGTGATAATACAGACTGTGTCAGAAGTGGGTTACCCTCATAGACACTCAGTTCAATCTGGCACCAAGAGATTAAAGGAGATGGGCAGAGAAATGCTAACAAGACACTGGTGTCTGTAGGAGGGCCAAGGGGAGACTGGTCTATCTATGGTCTAATGGTAACAGTCCTATAGCATGTGATAGGATATAAAAATGAACCTTAACAGAAGTTGGACTAGCAGGAAGGAGAGGTACAGACCAAATCAAGCAATGATACCTGGCGAGGACAGGTGAATTAAACAAATAATGGTTACTTAACATATTAAGACCCTGTCATTAATGTTCTGGTATTTAAATTCTGGCAATCAATCTAACAGGAGATTAACCAAATCAGGAGATTTAACCAAATACTCTGCAAAACTGCAAGGAAAATAACGGGCTATTTTTTAAGAGAAGCAAAAAGGAAGGGTGATCAGTAATACCTTACACTCCAATGAATCTGTCAAAAACATGAAGTTACTAAACAGTCATAACTACAAAGGAAGAAGCTGCAGGGGGTGTTTTGATGAGTGCAAGAACAGTGAACACCTGCCTCTACTCTTGCCAGTTATTTAGCAGTAACTGCCTAGTTTTCATTAAGTTGAAAATCAAACTCGCACCTTTATCCAAATCTCAACTCAGTTGTATTTGAGGACATTAAGGCTAACACATATCAATATTTACCTTGGATGTCAACTACATCTTTTGCATAAAACTCTGTAACTGCCTGGAAAGCATGGCTGTATTCAAAATACACGTTATCCATCCTTTCTACTCGAATTCTGTCATCCCGCACACTGAAAGAAAAAAATGAAAACTTCAAAGATAATTATTCGTAATTGGAACTATCTGTATTTAGGCCTTGGCCTGACCAAAAAAAGAAATTCATTCTTTATTCCTTCCTAAGTTGAAAAAAACAGAAAGATCTAAAGTTTCCCTGTTAAAAGGTCTCATTTCATAAAATATAATTACCACTTTTACCACTGGTATTTTATATCAAGTAGTACACTGGGATTATCAAGAACCCATTGAATTTGAGGTCAATTACTTTAATAAATACAAAAGGGAGAAAAATGGAAAAGCATCATTTTAATTTAATTGCACCATTTGTTTAAATACTCTACCAATTAAATACATCATCAAGTAATTCTTTCTCTGAAATGGCATCTTTGTCTGGTTGGCTTTTTGCTAAGTCTGTTTCTACCACACTCACCATTCAAACACAGTAAATTCTCCCTAGGTCAACTCTGTCTTCATTTAAAGTGCTTCTATAGTCTCTGTAAAATTCTGTGCACACATGCGTGTCTAAGATTATGTGAGTACATAAAACCGTATCATCCATGCTGACTAGTACATTTTCTTTCTCTTCTGTGGCACAGAGCTCCCCATTCCCCCCCTCCTCTCCTCCTTCCCTTGTCACCTCACTACCAACCAATGTTAACAGCCTAGAGTGAAACTTAATTTTATTTCATGTTCATATGCTCAAACACAAGCATATATCATATACATTCATACTCAAATGTGTCCTTGTTTTATAAAAATGGGATGACTTCACACAAGCTCTGTGTATTATTTCATAAGCATTAACTCTTGGAAATTTCTCCACATAAAGTGACCTAGCAACAGCTAATTGTTTGTAATGCCTGAAAAATACTTCATAGTATGTAAAAGTCATAACTTATTCACCAATTTCTTTTATTATTGGATATTCACTTGATGTTAACATTTGTCACATGTTGCTTTAGAACATTTTATCTAAAATGGTGCAGCCGCTCTGGAAAACAGTGTGGAGGTTCCTCAAAAAATTAAAAGTAGATCTATCCTATGACCCAGAAATAGCACTGCTAAAAACTTACCCAAGAGATACAGGAGTGCTAATGCATAGGGGCACTTGTACCCCAATGTTTATAGCAGCACTTTCAACAATAGCCAAATGATGGAAAGAGCCTAAATGTCCATCAACTGATGAACGGATAAAGAAGATGTGGTTTATATATACAATGGAATACTACTTGGCAATGAGAAAGAATAAAATATGGCCCTTTGCAGCAATGTGGATGGAACTGGAGAGTATTATGCTAAGTGAAATAAGTCAGGCAGAGAGAGACAGATACCATTATGTTTTCACTCATATGTGGATCCTGGAAAACTCAACAGAAGACCAGGGAGGAGGGGAAGGGGGGGAAGGGGGAAAAAGAAAGTTACAGAGAGGGAAGGAGGCAAACCATAGGAGACTCTTAAATACTGAGAACTGAGGGTTGATGGGGGGTGGGGAAGAGGGGAAAATGGGTGACAGGCATTGAGGAAGGCACTGTTGGGATGGTGTTGTATGAAGACCAATTTGACAATAAATTAAATATTAAAAAATAAATAAAATAAAATAGGAAATAAAACAGAAAAAAAACAAAAAATAAAAAATAATAAAATAATAAAATAAAAATAAAAATTTAAGTAATAAAAAAATGTAAATTCACATTGATGGGTATGTCAAAGGGGCACCAGGAGTCAACTGAAAGAACTACGAATGGCCAAAGCTGAAATATTTGAGCGGCTTAATAAATAATGTACTATAAGATTTTAGCCCAAAGTATAAAATAAATATTCCATGAGTCCAATAAATAAATAAATAAATAAATAAATAAATAAAACACCCATTTTGACTTTAAAAAAAGAAAATACTATGTTAAATAAATAAGCAAACAAACAGCACACACTCCTCCTCAGTCACATTCATCTCACTACCATCTGAAAAAGTAAACACTATCTTTAATTTGGTGTATATTAGTACCACATAGGTTTTTAGACTTTGCAATATACCTTAGCATCTTTATACAATATGTTGTTTTACTTCATGTGGTAAATTTTACTTAAGTGGTACTTTATTTCACCTATCCTTCTATAAATTGCTTTTACATTCAGCATTATAAAATTTATACATGAAGCCAGACAAATCTCTCTTAATTTTTAACTACTTCTAAGTATTCCATTATTTCTTATATTTTCTAGTGAATTTTTAAGGTTTGCTTTTCAAATTAAGTTCACCTGAATTTATTTGGGGGGATGGTATAAAGTTAGAAACACAGTTTGATTTTCCATATGATCATTCATTAATGTTCAAAGCACTGTTTATAAAACATTCTGTCTTTTTCTACCACTTCATAATGTTGCATCCAATAAATATCATATTTCTATATACATGTGACCCTGTTACTGGCTTCTCTATCCTGTTCCACCATTCTTTTTATATATCTCTGTATCAGGACCACAGTACCTTTATTTCCATGGCGTGGTATCAGTATCTGTGGCACGGCCCCTAGACCTTGCTTTTCAAGATTGCCTTGACTACTCATAGTCCTCTGATTTTCTTTATAAATTTCAGGTTCATCTTGCCACGTTTCACAAAAACCTTATTAGGATTTTGAATGGATACACAATGAATTAATTTAGAAGTATCTTAACAAATCGAGATATCCCACTGTTAAAGACAGTACAATTTCTCTATCTCTTTTATACATAACAATAATGTTATGTAATTTTCTCCATGTTTTATATTCTTTGGTTGTGCTCCTAGGTGTATTACAGGTTAATACTACTGTGAAGGGAAACATATTTAGTAGAGAGCTATGATGGTATACAAAACCTATCAATTTTTGTACATAGTAACTACTGAATACTCCAATTTATTTTCTTGTATTGTCTATGTATGCATCAATATCACCTGGAAAAAAAAAACGTTTTTTTTTTTAGCCTCTCCCTTATAATTTCTAATCTTCTTTTCTTTTTCCTATCGCATTACACTACTGGCTAAGACCCTCAGGCTGTGTTGAACAAAGGTAATGCTAACACGCATCCTTTGTCTTCTTGCTGACAATAATAGGAATCCTTCTAAAGTTTCACTCTTAAGTACAATACTTGCTACAAGTTTTTGAATAAATGACTTATTGGCTTAAGATTTGGTAAGTTTCCCAGTTTTGGGAAAAAATGTTTCATCATAAAGGATTATTGAGTCTTAACCTAATGCTCTTTCTACATGTGTTAAAATAATCACATGGCTTATCTCACTTAATTTCTTAATATATTATTCATATTTTCTAATGCTGAATAATCCTTGTCATGATGTTCTGTGCTACTTAAGTAAAGTTATAAACCTGATTTCTTACTGGGTTTTTTTTCCCCCGGAAAATCTGTGCCAGCATACCTAGCTCCAAAAGCTTTTTCTGTTCTACTACAAGACTAGGCAAGCATAAGCTGATCCAGGAAGAAATCTAAGAGGGAGGATTTTCTCCCATCTGTGGTGCTGAAGAAGGATTTTTTTCACCTTAATCCACTGGATAGAGAGTATCAGACTAACTTTAACAAATCTCTTATCAATTTTTATCTTCCTATAGACTCCCTTAATACCTGGATTTTTAGAAGCCTGTAGTAAAGGTATTATTTAGGAACTCAAAAAACAGTGAATGACCTTACATGAGCTCCACAGTGATTTTGTACAAATTCCTAGAATGAACGCAAGAGGCAGCTGGTTACTCAATTACTGTTCTAATTAACGTTTTGTTTGATAAGCAGATAAGGATTTAGAAACCCACTAAATTTGATAAAAATGGACTTGTTAGTTATCCTTGAGGCTTTCATGGAAGCATTACAAGAGTGTTAAATTCATCATTCTGCAATCTGTATATTGAACATCTTCATGCAAACATTTTTCCACAAACTGGTTGGAGTTATAAAATCTGTTTTGTCAGATTTCTTAATTGAAGAAAGTTATGGTAAATTTAAATCACTATCTTTGAAACAAATGTCTACTTTAAACACTGTGTACATAATGAGTAATAACCAACCAGAATTTTGTCAAACTAGATTTTAGTAAAACTTCTACATTAAGCACAGAACTGTTGATCTGGATGTCCTCAAACTACAGTCTGTGGAATACCTGCATGAAAATCACCTGCAACACACATTAAAGGCACAGATCCCATACTCCAAACGTATTGGATCTGAATTCAGCAGGAAGTTAGGGGAGAAGGGGTGTTTTCATTTTCAACAGAGTTTTCAGGATGATTCACAGGCAATCTGCAGACTGAAAACAGTCATCTACATGAGCCACACTGGCAGTCACTGCAAGGCTAGAACACAAAGAGGAAGTGTAAATCTTTTCCAACAACAGTCTAGGTTTCAGCTGCTCTTTTACAGGTGGGTAGTAAGTATCTTTCCACTAAAAAAATTTTAAAGAAATAAACTATGGTCATGTAACTGACCTGAGTCTAAAAAATTATAAAGACACTCTCCCTTTCCCATCCTTTACAGAGGCTGTTTGTGGCCAGGGCATAAGCCTCCTGAATGGAAAGGAAGCTAAACAGAGGCTGTGCTCCTCCCTGGGCCCAGGGTGGTGACTCCCCTTCTATGCTGGATCGGAAGACTATGGTCAAAATAGCAGTCTCAGTCATTACATGGGGTATGCCAAGCTGGACTGTTTTAAATTAAGATTTCTAATTTAAAAAAAATCCTTTTCATATGCAACATGCCTCTCTGTTGCCAAATGTATTGTTTTTGAAAAATTAAATGGTGATAAAACTCTCAATGAGTGTGGAACCCACACTAAAAAAAAAAAAAAAAGTAACTTCAGACCCAATAATATCTTTTAATGTCAACTTGAACATAAAACTGATGACTCTCTGGTGTTGAATAATAGACCACCTACAAAGATCTTGATCTAATGTTCAACTGTGACCAAACAAATGTCAGCTTACCAATTTTATGATCTATGCTAACTTTAGAAACTATAATTTTTATAGACAAAAAGAGCCTTGTTAAAGGCTGACCATCTGCTATAGGAAAACTCACAAAGCCTCTACTGACAGTATTCTTACTGATAATAAAAATACTGATGGAGTTCCAAGCATCCTGGCTGAATGATTAATTCTGTCCTCTGAGGATAGCATGTAACACAGATCCAGAATGAATAAAACAGACCATGTAACAGAGTTATGATGTCTCTGTATGAGAATTAGTATGAAATTCATTAGTCTTATCACCATTTATAGTAGGGAACTATAGGAAGGCTAAGGGCATTATGTGAAATTAAAATTATAAAGACAACCACTAGCCCTAACAAATATCAGAATCATCCCACAAAAACAAGGACAATAGGCCACATGGTGAAAGTCTTTAAAATATACAAAAATAGAATAAAAACCTAATATCAAATATATCTGCCAAAACAACAAATGTAAATAGGATGAACTCAATTAAAATAGAAGTGATCTCAGATTGTATTACAAAGGGGAAAAAAAACTCTGCTATAATCAGGAGTAAAACTTACAAGAAAGTAATTCAGAAAGGTTAAAAATAAAGGGGATCAACGGAAAAAACTTGCCTAGATGAATAGACTAGTCAAATGCAAATTAAAAAGAAAACATGGGACAAGACTTTATTATCAGGCAAGACAGAATTCGGGACAAAAAGCACTAAATAAGACAAAGACAGGTGCTCCATACTGACAAAAAGGAGATGAAAGAAAGACTTTTCACCCCATTACCTTTCAAATTCTTTTAGATTTTTGAGCCACTAGAATATACTACCTCTTCAAAAAATAAAACTGTTGATTAGAAAAGCGAAAGAAAAGGAAAGAATGGATTACAGAATTTATACAGAATTTATACAGAAACTCCCTGGACTTGAACCCTGGAGTCTGAGTCCAGGGACAGAGTCGCTGGAGCCATCCTGCCACCTTGTGGAACATGAGAGGAAGGTGAACACAAGGAGGTGAGACAAAGAAGAGCTCCTAAATGCAGGCAGGCCTGATTCTAGCCTACTTTCAAGCTTTTCACTTATACGTGCTGATATGTTCACATTCAACTTTAAACATTTTTGGTAAGAACTCACTACAAAATAAGAGATTTCAAACTGAGAAACGGAATCTTTTGCTACTCAGAGAAGGAAGTAGACACTATAACACAGCTTCTAAGAAAGTTGGCAAGTTCTATCCAAGTCCACATGGCCAACAGTGAACTGAGGCAAGAAGACCTAAAGTTTGATTTTAGCTGGTTAAGTCTGCTTTAGATCAAACCAACAGGCAGGCAGAGTACCTGGAGATTCTGGAGACTAGAAGGACCCTCCTCCCAGCCTTCCTCACCAAGCGGAGGAGATAGAATCTTAGCCAAGGTGCCATTGGGGACTAAAAACTAAAAGCAGATTTAGATCCTCTGCTGGATTAGAGAGTGGAAGTAAACACACAAGGCCCACCCACAAAGGACAGGCGTGATGGGGAATAGAAGGGAGGACTGAGAAGTTCCTCACTCACTATGCAAGCTCCATGAGGCCTCAGGACAGAGGGCCAAACCCCAGGAACTATTCAAGGCCAGCATGCAGGGCTGCTGTGATCTTCGAAAGAAGAAGAGGTAAGTTTTACATTAATGTAAGAAGTCTGTACTAAGAAAATTCTTGTCTTTCTAAAACTTTCTCTAGCTTTCTCTAAACTTTTGGTTTTACTTTTTCTTCTTCTATAGTGATTGCTACTTATTTTGTTGTTGTTGTTAAGGTAAAGATGCATCAAAAAAATCTCCAATCTGGGGTGCCTGGGTGGCTCAGTCAGTTGAGCATGCAACTCTTGATTTCGGGTCAGGTCATGATCATGATCTCACGGTCATGAGATGGAAAGCCACTCAGCACTGAGCTGCTTAGGATATTCTCTCTCTCTCTCTCTCTCTCTCTCTCTCTCTCTCTCTCTCTCTCGCTCCCCTTCCCCTACTCGGGTGTGATCTCTCTCTCAAAATGAATAAATGAACTTTAAAAAAATAAATAAAATAAAATGAATTTTAAAAATACATACATTAAAAAAATCTCCAATCTGTCTTGGCAAACCTGGCATGAAACTACTTCTCTGCAATGAAGGAGGAAAATAAGAGGATTACAATACTCGAACTTGGGAAACCGAAGGGAAAGGGAAAATGTGAAGGGGAGGAAATGGAGGCAGAAAAAGCCCAAGGGCCTCAAGAAGCCATTCATTTCTGCCCAGGGTCATGACCTTCCAGCTTTTCTTCCCTGACCTTGGAAATCTCTTACAATGAATTCTCTTCAACAACATTTTAAAACCTCCATCCTTTCTTAACTGTCTGCCCATTACAATCTCCACAGACCATACCCCAGACCTCTGTGCACATTCTTATTTAAAAGTTGGGCCAAGACTCACCTTCTCTAAGACGCTTTCCCAGAAGAAGAACCACATGCTAGGAAGGCGTGTGCTTTCTACTAGACACGTGGGACTGTGGTTTGTAAAGTAACAGCTTTAGAAATAAAGCTACCTTGTTTTAAGCACACATGCTTTTTGTTAGAAACTTTATTGCCAGAGACAGAAATACAAACTGTAATATGCATTATAACGGAATGAAAATTTCATGAAATATTAACCAAAATAATAGGTCAACTATGCTATAAAACATTACTCCTTTTTAAGTCCAGAAACAGAGGTGAAGGAAGGGAATGGTTACTTCCTTGTGTGTTTTTCCTGAAAGGTCATGTAACATTGTGGTTGAAAGCATGTGCTTCAGAGCCAGGAAGTCTGGACCAAATGCCAGTTCTGCCATTTACCAGTTATACAACCCTAGACTCAACATCTCTCTGCTCAGTTGCCTCATCCATAAAATCAGTGTTAAAAGAACAGTAGCTCTTTCACAGGGTATTTGTGAAGATTAAATCTGTCAGTAAATAGAAAGCACTTAGAATAGTGTCTAAAACATATTGTTAGCTATTGCTATTATTATTACTATTATTACCACTACTTAAGAATAAAAGAAAGTAGTCACATACTCAAAAGAAAAGGGGAAAAAGAGAGAGAGCTTTAGAATAGGTGTAACTGGAGGAGACAGGAAAAGGAAAAAGACATGTCAGCAATAAGGAGTATTTCCAGTAGCTACCAAGATAGGTCTCCAATAGCACCTTTTCCACCCCAACAGAACAAGGGTGAAGGGAGGAAAAGCTAATGGGTGATTTCAGAAATCACTGCACCCCTTCCATACGATCTCACCTATTTCTGATACTTGAAAGTTCCTTAAACAGACACAAAGCATTTTCATTTCACAAGTAGAAACAAAAGTTACTCAGTAGTCACTTAAATAGCAGTCTTAAAAAAAACATGAGAGAACAAAAAGATATAGAAAGGCTAACCTATACTAACATCCTTTTTTAAAGTTAAACACAAGGAAAATTAAAAACAAAAGCAGCTAAGCTCTAAAATTGACTACTTAAGACTGTACTTATTGTGTAGTCTTTATTTTTGTGTTTTCCTGGATGATCCACCAACGCTTTAGCTTAATTTTTCACACACACACACACACACACACACACACACGCAGTCATCGATTTTATACTCATCTCTAATTGGGTCTAGTAGGGGCAAATCGGCACAGTGGGCGTCTAGAGCTCCTGTCCCATTCACTCTATGTTTCTAATACATAAATAACATTCGAGACTAAACTTTTTAAAATGACATCCTAGAAACTCAGTGTCTAAAATATCTACTAGAAGAACATAAAAATCCAGGTTACTTTTCAAAGTTAAGCTCAAAGTAAAACCCAACCATAATTCAATGTGGCTAGAAGCGTCTTTTCAACTACCAAAGTGAAAACAACTAGTAATTACATGGAGAAAAAGGAACTTCAATCCCTATACTCCTACTATGCCCAAAAAATTTAATCAAAATATGTAAGAGAGCCAAAAGTTAAAACTATAAAACTTCTAGAAGAAAACATAAGAGAAAAATCTTCATGACCTTCAAGTAGGCAAAGATTTCTTAGGTCACAGAAAGCACTAACCATAAAAGAAGAAATTGACAAAACCATCAAAAACAAAACCTTCTGTCCTGTACCTGGCTCCACAAGGGGTGTGCAATCTGCTTAAGATTCTCTCTTCCTCTCCCTCTCCCCAGCTTGCATTTACACACACACTCTCTCTCTCTCTCTCTCTAAAAAATAACAAAACAAACAAATAAAAAAATCCTTCTGGTATTCCAAGGTCATCAAGAAAATTAAAAGGCAAGCCAGAGGCTGGGAGGAAATAGTCACAATACATATACCTCACAAAGCATTTTTATTCAGAAGGTAGAAAGAATTCTAATTCTTACAGCTCCATCAGACAAGTAACCCAATATAACCCAAAATAGCCAGTAAGCACATGAAAATATCACTGGCCAACCCCCCAAAAAGGAAGTTAAACCAAAATGAGTCACCACTTCACACTCACTGTAAGGGCTAAAATTATAAGACTAGCAATACCAAGAGCTGGCAATGCAGACATAGGGCAACTACGACTCTCATACCCTACTGGTGGGAGTATTTAACGGGGCAACTACTTTGAAAAATAGTTTGGTTGTTTCTTACACAGTTAAGTACATATTTACCCAACCCAGCAATTCCACTTCCACTACCCCTAGGTATTTACCCCAAATAAAAACATATGTCCATTAAAAAAAACTAGTATATGGGGGTGCCCGGGTGGCTCAGTTGGTTAAGCATCCGAGTTCGGCTCAGGTCATGATCTCACAGTTTGTGGGTTCAGGCCACACATCAGGCTCTGTGCTGACAGCTCAGAGCCTGGAGCCTGCTGCTTCAGATTCTTTGTCTCCCTCTCTCTCTGTCCCTCCCCAACTTGTACTCTGTCTCGCTCTCTCTCTCTCAAAAATAAATAAACATTAAAAAAAGAAACTAGTATACAAATGTTCTTAGCAGCTTTACTGAAAAAAGGCAAAAGCCAAATATTCAGCAAGTGAATGGATGAACACATTTTGGTACATTCCTACAATGCAGTATTACCGAACAATTTAAAAAAACTTACTGATACACAGAAACATGGGTGAATTTCATAGGCATTATGCTAAAAGAAGCTGGACATAAAAGTATATGATTATATTGATGTGAAATTCTAAAACAGTCTAATAAGACCAGTATTTGCTTAGAGTAGGAGGCAGAGGCAGGGAGAAAATGGCTGCAAAGAGGCACAGGGAACCTTCTGGTAAGATGGAAATGTTCTACATCCTAATTGGGGGGTTGTTTATACTGATGTACCCATTTGTCAAGATTGACTTGATTCATACATTTAAAATGTGGAAATTTTATTGCATGTAAATTATACTTGATTAAAGCAGATTAAAAATAAAGCCTTTGATATTTGTGAGATATAATTTATAACTGAAATGTTTCTATTAAACAAAAACTGAACAATTACACAAATTCCTGTGCACATGTGTATTTCAAGTACATTTTTGGAATAAGGTTCTAATTCCAATATTTATTCAGCAAAAAGCAGTGGTGTGGAGAAGTGTATGATTTTGAAGAAAAATATTTAACTTCAAAAAGTATGCTCCAAATTTGAGATGATCACAGTTTAAATGTTATCCACTGTTTTATATACATATAGTCATTCAACACAAGGTAAATTTTTTAAAAAATAATTTATGCTTCCTGTGCTTCCAAAGATATTTTTTCAATCACAAGTATCACAAAATTGTTACGTGACATTATATTTGCCTTTGAGAAAAAGAAGAAAATAAAACCTACTTTTTTGAGAACTATCATCTTATGTAATCCTAAAGATGACTATCAGCATTAAAACATTCTCAGATCACTGCAAATTCATCTCATTTTTTTCATGCATGATTAAAAGCATTTTCTCAGCAAGACACAAAATCAAGACTATTTCACTCCGATCATATGCCTTTTGAGTTGACTAACAAGCTCACACCTGCCTCAGACAACCTAAAATAACAAATCTTCCTAAACTAATGCTTTTCTCTATAAATACTGACTCTTATATTACGCCCAGAAAGACGTGCTTCAAAAAAATTCAACAAATTGACTATCTGAAATTCATAGTACAATGAATTAAAAAAATTATACACAACACACCAGTTAACTGGTGTTTCCTTTTTCATTCAAGTCAACACATCTTCACTGTGTAAATACTATAGGAACAAACAGAGAAAAAGAAAAAGGAAGGTCCCTGCCTGTGTTATAGGTTGAACTCTGTCCCCCTAAAACCATTATGTGGAAGTCCTAACCCCCAGTATCTCAGAATATGACTTTATTTGGAGACAGGGTCCTTACAAAGGTAATCAAGTTAAAGTGAGGTTCTTAGGGTGGGCTCTAGGCCGGTATGACAGGCGCCCTTATGATAAAGGGGAATATGCACGTAAAGACCCACACAGAAGGGAAGACAATATAAAGAAACAGAGGAAGGAGATAACTCTCTGTGAGCCACAGAAAGAAGCCTGGAGGATCCTTCCATCACTGCCCTTAGAAGGAATCAACCCTGTTGATACCTTGATCTTGGGACTCCTGGCCTCCGGAACTGGGAGACGATACATTTCTGGTCTTTAAGCCACCCAATCTGTGATACTTTGTTACAGTAGCCCTAGCAAATTAATATACTCTGCAAAAGGCTGAACATGTATTTAGAGAGGCTTATAAACAAATCACTAGAATACCAACCAGATTGAGAGGAATGCTATGGTGGTATCTGCCAATTCCAAGTGTGTAAACATACCCGCTATGGCTGACTTTAAGCTACCCCTGCATTAACAACATGACAGAAAACTCCTGGAAACATAACAATCCATTCACAAAGCTTCTACAAGCCAGCTGTGGCACAGACCAAAAATGCAGGCATCAGGATTTAATATCCACATGCGATTCCAATTATAGCCAAGGTTGGACTCATACCTAAAAAGTGTAGGACAGCTTCATAAAAGCAATAAGACTGTTAGGATATAGAGTATTTTAAAAGATAGATGTGGGGAAAACACAATGTGCAACCTAAGAATAGCTTAAGAATGATAGAAAATAAATGATGAAAGAAAAATAAGAGCTAATATTTACTCAGTGCTCACTATGTTCTAGGCACTGTTTAAAGCCCTTACGAGTATTAACTAACTTAATCCTCACTACAATTTCATGAGATAGTTGTATTATTACATAGCTGTTTTTGAGTAAGGAAAACAGAGCCACAAAAAAATGTTAAGATCCACAGCCAGAAAGTGAGGAAGCTAGGATTCAAACGCAGGGTGTCTGGCCCTAGACGCTGTACTCAGACCACTGTTCTTGCCATTTCTCACTGTACATGACATGTTCTGAACATGCCAATAGTCTGGTGCAGCTAGGGCCCAGGGACAAGGATAAGAGACGAGGTGGGAGAAAGGGTGCCATTCTTCTGGCCTCAGGTATAGGTTACCTTACACAAGTAATGGGTTTCCAAATCAAACTCTTCGAAAGTGGATTAATTTAACCTTCTTGCATGACTTGTTATTTAAATGCACCAAATCAAATTAGAATCTGAAAATGCCTAGAAGTCTGCAAGAGAAAATCTCTCCATAAAACAAAATCACCTTCTCCTTATCTGCTGCGTGTCTAATTCTCAGTTTTTACATGGAAGGATTGCTAAGAAGGTAAAAAAGCACCTGTAGTCCCTCAGGAGCAATCAGCATGGCTTAGAGCCTCTGAGAATAAAAGCAGGAAAAAGCATACAGATTCTCCAAGCCACAAAGAGAATTCCAGAAGATGAGGCTGCACGCAATAAGCACCCGGAGCACAGGCAAGCAGGAAAATTTTCCACTTCTGAAGTTAGAATAGAGACACCCACAAACACTTCACATCGCCACAGCCCCAGGGGACTAAGGAATTCCACTGTTGTCTGCTACATTTAGCCAGCATTTAACTCTAGAATTGTACTTTTAAAAAAATCACCGTATGTTTACGTGTTTGCACAGCATGGTCATAGATCAGCACTTTGACAAAGGTAGTATTTTAGCATATGGGATAACGATAGGAGTGGATAAAATACATATCTCTGAAGTAAAATCTTTGCACTGTTAGCATAGAAGGAAAGATAAAGTGGAAGGAAATATGCAAGCAGGAAGCAAGACAGAAGCTTCTCTCCTTCTATGTACACAGGGCCATGGAACTAACCTAAGGAAGCCCTTTCTTCACAGAATGTGAGGAGAGTCTAAGCTCTGTCTCTCTGTAGCAAAAAGTAGGTGGGAAGGAAGCAGAATATGACAATCAACCCACAGGCCAAGCTGTTGTCACTGTTCTCTGGAAGGTAGAAGAAAGAGGATTTCATTATGTATGGGTGGGCAATCTCTTGTCTTACTCAATTTAATCACCCACAGATAAACTTTGTGACATCTGGGGGTTGATAGTTAAGAGTTACATAAAAAACTGTAAAGTATACTTACCTATAAGGTAATTCATACATAAATGATACCCTGACTTAGCAATTAGAAACTGTTCAGACTTGAAAATGGCAGTCACCACTTTATCAAGTACTTCCAAACTCCCAATATTTCAGTCAGAACCACAGCTAGTATTTATATTCCTATTTGCAAGAAATGTTATGTCTACTTAAACAGTATTAAACACCTGTCATTTTCCAGCTACTGGGAAAAATGAGGTAGAATAAACTCAGCATCCAAGAAAGACAGTGGTCTGACTTAATTCCAGTAAATAGCTACTGATGAACAAAAGGTTAAGAAAAACATTTTACATCATTAGCCAGAACCCACAGATATTGAGTGCATTACTCTTCTATTGCCACTGTAACAAATTACTACAAACTTAAAACAACAGTCATTTATTATCATAGTTACTTAGGTCAGAAGTCTGACACTGGTCTCACTGGGCAGGGCTATGTTCCTTTCTGGATGCTCCAGGTGAGAATGGGGTTCCTTGTTGTCATAGACTCTGTCTAAAGTTCTCTTTTTGTCTAGCAAAAGAGCGGATGCAGGATTAAAACGAGAGATGGCTAACGTCGGGGGGGGGGGGGGGGGGACAAGAAGAGCCCACATAAGAGTCCTTGCCCTGTATTTATTCACATCAGAAGGCTTGCAAACGTGATGTGCATGTACAAAGAGACAAAGAAACTAGGAACATTAACTTGTGGATGTGAGGGGGTAAAGGGGATTTTGAAGATACACAGTGTTTGGGGTTTGGGTCAATAGAAAACAAAATCCAGGCGGTGGGCAGATGGGTACGTGGTTGTTAACAGCAGACAGGAGGTGCTGTGCCTGTTTATCTTTGCCAGACTAGGGGATGAGACAGATAGGGGGAATAACCTCAGGGCTAATGAGACACCTTTTCTTTTGTTAACCATCTCTGCTCCTAGCTGCTTTGCCTACAGCTCAGCGGTCCAAAGTCCAATTCACCAATTTACCTGACCTGGCCCTATTCTCCTATGAAAGCAGCTTTCTGCTATAGTGCTAAATAAAATTGGGGTGCTTTCATCCTGAATATCTAGTCTTGTTATTCCTATGTATTGGGCACCTTTGTGCCAATTCTATTTCAGGCCTTTGCCTCTATTTGGGGGGGGGTTCAGCACCCCCTCCCTATTTTGGGGTGCCTTTGCACCTCCCTATTCTTGGCACCTTTGTGCCTCCCTATTCTTGGAGTGCCAATCTGGTTACCCAAACTCAGGTGTGAGCATTTTATGACTTTGTGTTTCTTTATGCCTCGTTAACCCATTGGTGTAGGCCCAGAGGATTCCTACCTTATTTATTCCAGTTTCTAGAGGCAGGCTACATTCTCTGGTTCATGCTGTCTTCTCTGCCTCAAAGCCCGCATTGTGGGTCAAATTAAGTACATTATATCACTCTGACCTCCTCTACTTCCCTCTTCCACATTTAAAGGACTCCTGTGATTAACTGGGCCCATCTGGATAATTCAGGGCAATCTCCCCATCTTAAAGTCATCTGAGCAGCAACCTTAATTCCCCCTTACCATGTAATCTGACATATTCACAGGTTCCAGGAACTGGGACGTGAATATCTCTGGAGGGCCATCCTTCTGCCTTCTACAGACAGAAAGACACATGCACACCTGTGTGCAGAGCTACTTGACTACTTAAGCCTGTTTCCTCATTTATAAAAATGTATAGTTTATAAATTACATAGTTACTACTTCAAAGAACTGTTGTTTATATGTTAGTAAAAGAATATGCCTGGTATATACTAAGAGCTTCATTAACTTTTTTTTTTTTTAACAAATTCTTATTTCATCTCTGTTTAAACTTTTCTCTCACTGTGGAATGCTTTTCCCAGCACCTGTCTAGTTAAGTGCTACCTATCATTCCAGGCCCTCTCTTACATAAAGTTTCCCTACATTCTGTAAAACTGCATTGCCTGACATAGTAGCTACTCATCACATGTGGCTGGCTACTGAGCCCTTGAAATGTGGCTAGTGGCTAGTCAGAACCGAGATGTGCTTTAAGTGTAAAACACATAATGGATTTTAAAAACTGAGTGTGTAAAAAGGAATGTAAAGAATTAGTGTATAAAAAAGAATGCAAAAGAAGAACATGTTGAAATAACTGTTTGGGATATGTTAAATTAAACGTACCCTCAAAATTAAATTCACGGGGCACCTGGGTGGCTCAGTCGGTTAAGCGTCCGACTTCAGCTCAGGTCATGATCTCGCGGTCCATGAGTTCGAGCCCCGCATCCGGCTCTGGGCTGATGGCTCAGAGCCTGGAGCCTACTTCCAATTCTGTGTCTCCCTCTCTCTCTGCCCCTCCCCCATTCATGCTCTGTCTCTCTCTGTCTCAAAAATAAATAAAAACATAAAAAAAATTAAAAAAAAATTAAATTCACTTGTTTCCTTTTATTTTTCATTGTGGATACCAGAAAATTTAGTTTATTTACTGAGAGAGAGAGAGAGAGAGAGAGAACACAAGTAAGGGAGGGGCAAAGAGAGAGGGAGAGAGAATCCCAAACAGGCTCCAGGCTGTCAGCACAGAGCCCAACACAGGGCTCCATCTCACAAACCGTGAGATCATGACCAGAGTCAAAACCAAAGAGTCAGACACTTACCCGACTAAGCCACTCAGGCACCACCTCTGGCTACCAGAAAATTTAAAATTGCTTATGTGTTCAATGGTATCATAAGAACAGTCAGTGTTGCACAGTGACAGATAGTAGGTACTACACTTGTGGTGAGCATAGGCATAATGTACAGACTTGGGGAATCACTCACTGTGTGGTACACCTGAAACTAATGTAACATTGTGTATCAACTATACTTTAATAAAAAATAAACAAGGGGGCCCCTGGATGGCTCAGTCAGTTAAGCCTTTGACTTCGGCTCAGGTCATGATCTCACAGCTTGTGAGTTCAGGCCCCACGTCAGAGC
The DNA here is from genome assembly GCF_016509475.1 of Prionailurus bengalensis. Lineage (NCBI taxonomy): Eukaryota > Metazoa > Chordata > Mammalia > Carnivora > Felidae > Prionailurus > Prionailurus bengalensis. The sequence goes on along the minus strand of NC_057343.1, from coordinate 145,123,956 downwards.
CTGCTTCGGATTCTGTGTCTCCCTCTCTCTCTGCCCGTGGCACTGTGTGTGTCTCTCTCGCTGAAAAATAAATAAAACATTTAAAAATAAACAAAATAACATGTGACTTGCATTTGTGGATCACATCATATTTCTACTAAGGAATACTGCTCCATTCTCTCCTTCTCGTGTACTCTTAGTATTCAGTTTGCTTTCCTATCACACTGTATTAATCTGCTTTGTACCCAGAGCAATGAGTATATGTGCTGGCTCTCCAAATAGACTAGTAGCCCTCACTGGGCAAAAGTAATAATTTCCTTTTTTTTTTTTTTTCAAAAATATTTTTAGGTTTATTTATTTTTGAGAGAGAGACAGAAAGACCAAGCAGGGGAGAGGCAAAGAGAGAATCCCAAGCAGGCTCTCCACTGTCAGCACGGAGCCCAAGAAAGGGCCTGAACTCACAAACTGTGAGATCATGACCTGAGCCAAAACCAAGAGTCAGACACTTAACCAACTGAGCCACCCAGGCACCCCAAAGGTAGTAATCTAATCTCAATGAGATTCATGACAATTGTATAATGTTTGTGAAGCTGAATGAAAAGGGAAACATTCAGTTAATGTGTTAATTGTATATACATCATTAACAGGAATGACCAGAAGTCAGTATGTCATTCTTTGAAGCAACTTTTTCTTGGGTTAGACAGGATTAGGATATATAGCAAATGGAAAAAGCTTCATTAAACAATACTTAGATTATTACATACAATGCACTTATCTATCTTCAACTCTGTACTATTCTAATGCATTTTTTAAAATGGTAATTGCCATCCATAAAATTGTTTTCATGAGTCATTAATGACTTGGGACCACAGTTAAAAAAGCACTGCCATGATGGCTCAGGTGCAGGCCTTCCTGACTAGACACAAAGCACCCTAAAGACACTCCCCTGATCTCAATGGTCCTACCAGGTAAAGACTAAACCTGTGGATGGTCATGGTCCAACAAGGCCATCAGGGAAGGAATGCAGACCCACTCACGCATTCCCCTCTCTCCCAGCCTTCCTATTAGGGTTGGGGACAACCTAGTATAACCACATTGTGTGTTTAGGATTACAAGCACTCCTATGAGAGGCAGAGCCCAGCTCAGCCTGGCCAAGAAGAGTGTGTCACAGCTGAAGGTACAAAAAGAAAGAGTTCAAAATGACACTGAAGGAAACAGTCCCAAGAACTTGTCAGAGTTTTCTAAATTGTTGGGGTGTGCGGGAGCTCCCAAGTAAACGTGGAGAAACATCATCAACCTCAGTATTATGTATATTAAGTCAAATTATTTATTAAATCAAACACCAAACAGAAGACAAAAACAGGGATAAGAGAGTAAGGAAGGAACAGAGTGGAAAGCAAAATGGTAGAGGGGAAAAAAACACAGCAGAACTTCACAGACTTTTATTGCTCTAGAAATCAAAACTCAGGCTAGCAGTTAAAAATAACCCACCAAAAAAGATGGGAGAGAGAAGAAATTTCTGGCCTGAAAACAAGAGATAAGAGAATAATCTCAGAGTAATCAAGAAAAATAAAGCAAATTAGAAATCTCTCTTCATTGGGAAGATTTGACAGGTAGGAGTCATTGCAAAGACTAAATGAAAAGTCTAAGTCCACTTAGACATAGGCTTAGACAAGACTTAGACCATAAGCAAGCCCAGAGAAGCTCTCAAATCAAGCTAGCCTCAAGTTTTTTATTTAAAATAGATAGTGAAAGGAAGTTTTGCTACAAGGGAAGGAAGGAGAAGGAATCTCTTCCTGAACTATGAAGAGGGAAAGGGAAGACAGAAGTAACTGAAGAGATCTTATAGACAGATGGCTACCTATATTAAGAGTTCAATTATGGAGATATTTGTATTCTAGATTGCCACTAGGTTGTATCTTAATGACAGTAAAAAGTGGACTTACAAGCATCAATTAGGACTGGGGATCTAGTCCTAGTGGACTTTGCCACTTACTACCTCAGTGACCTTGTAACTTCAGAATAAAATGCTTTAATTGGGGGACTTTATGCAATTAAATCTTCAACCCCAAATGAATAGGTGTATTTACAAAAATCAAGCTGAAGTAGTAAAACAATTGTGTATACCTCACACAATGCTTTTCGAACCTTCTGTTTAAGCAGTCTTGCCCTATCTTGGGGGTTCTCTGTATTAATCAGTTAAGTCATTCCTCCAGACTCTTCAAATGCGGTTTCTTCCTATTCAGCTGCTCAGTAAACCTATTACATGTACACTCCATTTATACTTTCCAAGTAAAGACACCCCTGAGGAGTTATACTCAATGAAAATACACAAGGGCTCAGAATTTAGATAAACCCTATAGCAAACACTGTTGTACAGTAACTATCATGTATTTATTTACCATGTTTTAAAATCTGGATTTTGGGGCGCCCAGGTGGCTCAAGTCACTTAAGCATCCGACTTCAGCTCTCAGGTCATGGTCTTGCAGTTCATGAGTTTGAGCCCTGCATTGGCCTCTGTGCTGACAGCTCAGAGCCCGGAACCTGCTTCAGGTTCTGTGTCTCCCTCTCTCTCTGCCCCTCCCCCACTCATTCTTTCTCTCTCTCTCTCTCTCTCTCTCTCTCTCTCTCTCTCTCTCTTCCTCCCTCCCTCCCTCTCTCACAAAAATAAATGAACATTAAAATCGGCATTTTCAGGGGCGCCTGGGTGGCTTGGTCGGTTAAGCGTCCGACTTCAGCCAGGTCACGATCTCGCGGTCCGTGAGTTCGAGCCCCGCGTCAGGCTCTGGGCTGATGGCTCAGCCCGGAGCCTGTTTCCGATTCTGTGTCTCCCTCTCTCTGCCCCTCCCCCGTTCATGCTCGGTCTCTCTCTGTCCCAAAAATAAATAAACGTTGAAAAAAATTTTTTTTTTTAAAAATAAAATCGGCATTTTCATATATAAGAACACACCCGTTTGATATATATTAAGCATACCCATTAAAAGTGCTGACTACATATATTAAAAACTATTAGTTGGGGATGTAATGCACAGCATGGTGACTACAGTTAATAATACTATCTTGTATATTGCAAGTTTCCAAGAGAGTAGATCTTTTTCTTTTTAACGTTTATTTATTTTTGAGACAGAGAGAGACAGAGAATGAACAGGGGAGGAGCAGAGAGAGAGGGAGACACAGAATCTGAAACAGGCTCCAGGCTCTAAGCTGTCAGCACAGAGTCCGACGCGGGGCTCGAACTCACGGACCATGAGATCATGGCCTGAGCCGAAGTCGGACGCTTAACCGACCAAGCCACCCAGGCGCCCCCCAAGAGAGTAGATCTTAAAAGTCTTCATCATAAGAAAAAAATTTGTAACTATGAATGGTGATGGATGTTAACTAGATGTTAACTTATTTTGATCATTTCACAATATAAATATCAAACCATTACGTTGCACATCTGAATCTAATATGTTTTATGTCAATTATACCTCAATAAAAATAACACAATATAAATCTTAAATACAAAAACAATTGTTTTCTTGTTAAGACCACAAGGAAAAAATCTTATGAATGTTTCTTCTGTATTTGGTTATTAAAAAGAAAAAAAAAAGAACTACTGAAAATACAATGGCATTTCCAGCAGGAAAGGAATTAATATTTTAAAAAAAAACAATATAAAACAGATTTTTATTATTAAGAAGACTTTTTCTTTAAATGTTTTCTTAAAGATATTTCCTTCCTGTGTATGAGATTTTTTCTGCTATTTAATCCACTATCATGAGCAACTTTTTTTATTCTGAATTTTCTAAATAGTAAAGTGAAATTACCATAAAATAAACAATGAAATGCAGTAACAAGGGAGTCAACTTTATATTTATCTCTTACTTTAGAATGAAGGAAATGAGGAAGATAAAAAACAAAAAAAAACAAACAAAAAAACACGGCGGGGGCGGGGGGAAGATTTCCTATGAGTACCACACAGGAAAGGTTTCAAGTACCAGAAATGAGGTTGGGACCTTGTTTTCCCCATCAATATCAATCTTTAAAATAATTATATAATTCCCTGTACAGGAAAACTTAGCCATGTAGATTCCATTAGTATTTACTGTAAGGGAATATCCATGGAAATGTCAAGAAGCTTAAATAAATTAATTTAAAGTGACATTTTTTTTTTAAAGACTAGAAACCATAGGCAAAAATGATATGGAATTTTTTTTGTTAAGTTTTTATTTAATTTCCAAATGTAAGGAATTAATATGGTCTTCCCAAAAGAAGTAAATGAGTTGGCCACATCTATACCATTTAAATACACCTTTATCATCATATATATTGCATGTATGAATATCCAACTACTACAACAATCCCTCCATTTTATAAAACCTAAATCAATGTTCTTAAGAAAAACAAATAGGAAATACCCATTTCTTCCCTATTCCAAAAGTCACTTGTTTAATCATTCATTGATCATTTATTAAGGACCTAGTATATGCAAGCCATGTATAATAGGTACTGGGGACTCAAAGGATCATTATGATATAGTTTTTGCCACCAGTCATTCCTTCTCCATCTTTTTCACAGGAAACTTTTTGTCCAACCCCTCCATTACATTGCTTTCTCTCTTGGTTCTTTTTCACTTTCACTTTACACAACCTTTCTCTCCAAACCCCACATCTGTCCTGTCTCACGCTGCCATGCCTGCCCTGGCAGACCAAACTAGCTTCTGTTCCCTAAGAAAACCATGCTCTCCTACACCTCCATCTGCCTGGCTATCATTTTTCTAGTCTCAGTGCTGGACTATTCTTCTGGGAAGCCTCACCTAACTCCTTCTAGCAAAGCTTGATGTCCTCATGCTACCAGTCACTTTCTGGAACCTTAACAATCAGCGCTTTCATTATCATTGTTTATTTACTTCCATGAATACCAATCCTCTAGACCATAAGAATTGGGAGAATAGGGATCCTATTCATTTTTGCATCTTCACTATCTAATAATGAACTTGGTACCCAGTAAGCACCCAATAAACGTTTTTAAGAATAAATGAATGTATTATAATGCATAACTCAGAAGATGTATCAATAAATTGAGAATATCCTAGAAATATCTATCATTACGGATAGTTTTAGTGATAAGAAAAAAATAATCAGGGTGCCTGGGTGGCTCAGTCAGTTAAGCATTTGGCTCTTGATTTTGGCTCAGGTCATGATCTCATGGTTCTTGAGTTAAAGCCCCTTGATGGGGGATTCCCAAGCCTCTCCGTGGGATTCTCTCTCTCCCTCTCTCTCTGTTCCTCCCCAATTTGTACTTTCTCTTGCTCTCAAAAATAAACTTAAAACAAAATAATCAACTAGAATTTACTGCCATCTAAATTAATAACATGAACTTGAAGGCAGAATAAAGTATCTTACTTAGAAAGGCAAACTATTTTGAAAAATGGAGAGTAACCCATCGTCATGGAGTTTAAGTGACCTAAGCTTCAAATTCATCATCATCTGTACTACCCTAAACCTCTGGTCTGAAATTTTTTCCCATGCAAGCAATGTTCCCATTTATATTAGATTTAGCTCAAACACACATACAAAATCTAAATGACAAGAAACAGAAAACGTGACATACACTGCCCTTACTATGTGCTCTAGCACAATTCCCTAACTTAAGTTATCCCCTGCATCTTCAAAAATGTTACCACATCTAGGGGCATCTGGGTAGCTCAGTGGGTTAAAGCATCCAACTTCGGTTCAGGTCATGATCTCGCAGTTCTTGAGTTTGAGCCCCGCGTCAGGCTCTGTGCTGACAGCTCAGCTGAGAGCACCGAATCCTAACCACTAGACCACTAGGGAGACAGCTCAGCTGAGACTGTGTCTCCCTCACTCTCTGCCCCTACCCAGCTCAAGCTCTGTCTCTCTCTCTCTCAAAAATAAAAATAAAAGCATTAAAACAAAGTTTTTTAAGATGTTTCCACATCTATGAGCATATCACCACTACAATCCAAGCTTCTGTTAAATCAATCCACATTTTTTTAAACTCAAATACCAACTTAAGAATCTGTATTCTACACCATAAATATTTGTAAAATCACAGTAAGTTTACTTTACTAATTACACATTTTTAATACACCTCCTTCCATTATTTAGTTCTTCTTTGTTCAATAAAGTTTTGAAATTTTCTTTAAGGTCTTGTTTTTCTTTTGGTGAATACAGTCCTAAATAATACTGCTTTTGTTGCTATTCCAAGTAGTACCTTCTTTTAAGAATTTTACTATTTGTTGCTGCTGTATTAAGACACTATTCATTTTCATTTACTGATTTCACTTAACAATCTTGATGAACCCTTATTACTTCTAATAATCTGTCACTTCTGCATTTTCTATGTAGGCAATATATGGTATGCAAATCAACTTTAGAGTTTTAAATATACAGTCCTTAAATGTTAACTACCTCTCATTTGTACTATTTAAAAATATACTTCTCGGTAGTATCTGATCAGTTTTAGGTAATAAGAATGTATATATGAGATCATTTAAGATAACATTTAATTAATATATTACATGAGGAGTTTAATTCCCTTCTTGGAGAATTACAAACATGATAGGAATTGCAAAGAGGATCAGAAGGCATACCTATAGACAGAAATAATGCATAGACAAAACTGAAAAAAAAGCCTTTTATGAAACACTTAACCTTTACTACATGTGAAGCACTATGATAAATTCTATTTATTTTTTTCACTGTTAGGTGCAACCTACCACACTGACTTTATGAACTTTGGTTTGAAAAAAACCTGTCCTAAATCAACTAGATTACCACCTTTTAAGGGGCGCCTGGGTGGATCAGTCAATTAGGCATCTGACTTCAGCTCAGGCCATGATCTCATGGTTTGTGAGCTCAAGCCCTGCCCTGCGCCTGCCTCTGTGCTGACAGCTCAGAGCCTGGAGTCCACTTCAGATTCTGTGTCTCCCTCTCTCTCTGCCCCTCTCTCCCCTCACACTCTGTCTGTCTGTCTCTCTCTCTCTCAAATATAAACATAAAAAAAAATTTTTTTTTAATGGATTTTGCCACATGCTTCAGTTCCTGCATTTCTGTTTATGCTTAACATCACATTAGCAATAAAGAGCACTTGCATTGTTGAGGTGTAATCAGAAAAAAAAAAAGAGGCAGTCTTCAAATGAGAGTAGAGGGCAAATCACTTAAGTTACACTGTGGTTCAAAAAGAAAAACTGTGGAAAAAACTGAGTCTACAAAGCACATCACAGTATAGAAAAAATTAACTACTGCAAAGAACCTGGTCCTTAATGGGGGACACATGCCACTCAAATTATGAGGAACAATTTATTTTCAGACAAGAACATCATCCTTTGTGCCAAAATACTGTTCACTTCAGTTTATTAGTTTTATACATTTGCCTGATTTTAATTTCAACTTTTATTTTGACTACTGCTACAAAAAAAAAAAGATATAAAGCTAAAGCACTAAATTCTAAGTTTTATAAATATTAAAGTCACATTCTAACACAAATACTTTAAATCAAATTGGGTGGGAAGGTTAGCAAGAATTGTTTTCTTTACAACAGGTATTTTGGGGGCACCTGGCTGATTCGGTTGGTAGAGTATCCAACTCTTGATCTTGGGGTCATGAGTTTGAGCCCCAAATGTTGGGTATAGAGATTACTAAAAAAATAAATAAACTTTAAAAAAATAGATTATTTTTACTTTTACAAAAGACATGTACTGCCCCAGTAATTTAACAAATTTACAAGAAGAAAATTCTAACACAAAATACTAAATAAAAGGAGTCAATAAGCCAAAGTGGATAAAACATCAAAATAAAGCACAAATTCTTCCCGCTAGTGCCCAGCATCCTCCATGAAACAGGTACAGTCCTCCCCTCTGTCCATAAACACACTGGCATGTAGCAAATGTTCACTAAGCAGTTAAGTGCTAGATTCTGTCCCAGGCCACTCTTTGCCTATACACACCTAACACTCCATTCAACTCACTGTTCACAATTCCCTTACCCCATCCTGTGTTCACACTCCCTTGAATGCCCTCACCTTACCCAGATTCATCTTCCCACCAAATTTAGGGACTTTTTGGCTCGTATCTGCCTGCCACCCAGTGTTTGATACATGCCACATTTACTTGGTTCCCAACAACTCGTAGTAAGAATCATACTGAAATGACTTCATATAAGCCCAAGGCACTAAACTTACTAAGCTTTGACAAAACATATTAGAAGAGTGCAGTCACTAAATTCAGACCATCAAGTACTAGCCACTTAACATTTCATACGTGTGGAGCACTTCCTCTTAACCAAGTTAATCAGTAATATCTGTCTATTTTTTTCCTCTCATCCTTCAAAAATATTTGATACTTTTTAACTAATGCTAAATTCAACTAATGACATTAGCAAGAAGTTGGACTTTAGTCATAACACAGATACCTAATTTACATAACAATTGCTCTGATAATTTATGCACATAGTCTCAAAGTAATAATCTCATTTTAATACTGAAACTACAAAACATTTTCCATTAAAAATTTGAAAATCAAAGTATGACCAAGTAGTACTTAATCTCTAATACAATTTAATAAAAGAGAAACACAAAATTAAAACACAGCAATGGTAATTTCAAATATCTATAAAAGACACTCAGATGGTACAAATCTCCGTTATAAACAATCACGTCAGATAATGGTTTTGACTAAACCTTTAAAGATGTAAGGCTGTCTGTGGACACAAAAACATAATAATGTATTTCTCTTTCAAACACTGGAAGTATCCACAGTAGGAGTTATTCTTATTCCCCAACATCAAGATTTGAATGTTTTCTTCAAATCGGCAGCATACACATCTACCTTTGAGTAAATCCTGATGTGTTCAAGCATGGATTTCCTAAGCCAAATTGCTTAGATCACTGTAGTACTGAAGGTCATTCTTCTATAGATACTTCATAAGTGATCTGAACTGGTTAGGGTTAATTTATAACCAACTATCTTTGTCAATATCATGCAGCTTCAGAAAATTTTAACAGTCAATACTGTAAAAAATTAACACATACCATTGGCCATATCATTTGCAACAGATAAATGATGACCACATATCCCTGCTTTGCCCTGGCTCTATACCCAGCTCTTTTATCCCCTTCCTTTCCATTTCTTTCTATTTTCCTTCCTCCTACTCCCATCTATGACATTCTCCAGACTCCCCGTACTTATTCTTGTTGCCCCTCAGGGAAACAGGTTTTGTTTTGTTTTGTTTTGTTTTGTTTTGTTTTAAGTTCAATTCTCCCATTTAGGTAGTAGACTTGCCTCTTCTCTTTTGTCATGCCATTCTTTTGCTCAGAAGCCTTACTGACTTCCATCAGATTCCAGTCGCCGTGGCTGGATTTTATGGTCCTCAATGCTTTCTTCCCCATTACTCAACATGAAAGTTCACCTCCAATTAGAAAAAGTGTCACCTCCATCCTCACACCTCCTCTAGTATTTCCAGCCTGTGTGCCTCAGAGCTCATACTGTTCACGAACACGTACACGTGTGCACACACACAGCACACTCTTCCCTCCTCCCCACTAACAATTCAAAGCCTCCCATCCCGCAAGTGTTGCCAGCCCAGCCCACCTCCTACATAAAGCCTTCTTTGGCTGTGCCAGGGCCCAGGAAGCCCTGACCTCTCTGAACACAAAATTGGGCACCATCTGCTCTGTTCTTCTCATCTGCCTCAAATATCAGTTTCTTTGAGAACTATTAAACACAGCCTAATATTTGTCTATTGTTTTAGTTTTCCCCTCAACCAGTTTTATAGACATATAACATATCTAAGCTAAAGCGACCTTAAATGCAACTAATATAGGGTTGAAAATCATCTTTCTCTCTGTTTCTCTCTATATATTCTTACAACAAATGGGAAAGGTAACAAAAAATAGTAAAAATGATTTCCTAAGATCCAAACCGAAACTTTATGAACATGTTTTACATAAATAAAAATAACCTAAGAAAATCTATTTATCATTACTTAGAAACAATTTTATCTTAGCGTCACCTTTCACTAATATGTAGTTATTCTTAATTACCATGTGATACAAAGTAACTAAGTCTACCTAGAGATATAAAAATAAATGTGCAGATTCTGGTACTCTTTAAATGATAATTCACAGAATAGAAAATCCTTTGGAGACCCCTTGTGGCCAAAGATTATAAAAAAACGCTAATACTTTAAAGTGCATATTCCATTAATTCCAAGCCATTCTTCCTTTTCTCACACAGCTTTATTTGTTCTTCAATATCAATATATATTAACCGGTAACTGACAAAAACTGTTATTTTTACCTTCAGATTTACAGAAGAAAAAGAGTGGATTCTAAGTCTGAGACACCAGAATCTACCTAACACTGTTTAAAACAGGCAAAAGTCCAACAAAAACAAAATGGGCATCTGGGTGGTTCAATCGGTTAAGCATCCAAGGTCAGCTCAGGTCATGAACTCACAGTTCTTGAGTCGGACCCCAGCATCAGGGTCTGTGCTATCAGTGCAGAGCCCACTTTGGATCCTCTGCCCCCTCTCTCTTTTCCCCTCCCCTGCTCATGATCTCTCTCTAAAAAATATATACACATTAAAAAAAAATTTCTTCTTGAAAATTCAAGGCTATATGGTTTACTGGTAGTAAATATGGAACAGAATTTTGACAGGCTATGTTGTTCATACATTAAAATTATTCCCTATCCTTGTTGCTGATTTTTGTTCTTTCTTAAAAAAATATGGATGGAATTTTATCTCAGATTGATAAAAGCTAAGTTATGAATGTAAAATGGACTCACGAGCACTCATGGGGAAATTAAGGCAGGACACACCTGACACAGTAAAAATAAAATAAAGAAAAAGTGAATTAAGTGTTAAATGCTAAAAATTAGATTAAATTTTAATGAAAATCAAAATGGACTAAAATACAGATGATTACTGAAGTAGTTTCAAAATGGGGAGAGATCCAAGTACAAAAATAAGAGAATGCTACTGTAAGCATGAAAAACTTACTTGGTCCAGACAGTATACTAAAAACCCCATAGAGGGGCGCCTGGGTGGCTCAGTCGGTTAAGCGGCCGACTTCGGCTCAGGTCATGATCTCACGGTCTGTGAGTTCAAGCCCCGCGTCGGGCTTTGTGCTGACAATTCAGAGCCTGGAGCCTGTTTCAGATTCTGTGTTTCCCTCTCTCTGGCCCTCCCCCGTTCATGCTCTGTCTCTCTCTGTCTCAAAAACAAATAAACGTTAAAAAAAAACAAATTAAAAAACCCATAGAAACGGTGAATTAAAATATAATCAAAAATGTTTCTTAAACAGAGTCAAAAACCAACAACAAAAAAGAGGAAATCCCCAAGAGCCAAAAATAACAGGAGAGACATTTGTTTCAGAAGGCTGGAGGTGGGAGGGGCACCTGAGGGGCTCAGTAGATTAAGCATCCGACTTCGGCTCAGGTCACGATCTCAGTGTTCGTGAGTTCAAGCCCCACGTTGGGCTCTGTGCTGACAGCTCAGAGCCTGGAGCCTCCTCTGCCCCCCCCCCCCCACTCATGCTGTGTCTCTCTCTCTCCTTCAAAAAGAAATAAAAACATTTTTAAGAAATTTTAAAAGAAGGCTGGAGGTGGGAGATAACACCACAAAGGGCCACGCATAGAGAGCAGAATAAGAAGGCATTCGAGAAAAGAACAGGGAAGAAGCAATATTTAAAATGACAATGGCAAATAATAATAAATAATAATCATACAGTTAACAGACAGCTTGCTATCTATAGAGGGCTTTCTATGCCAGCCACTATTGCAAACATTTTGCTTGTATTAACTTATTTAACACTCAGAATAATCCTGTGAGGTAAGCACTCTTATTACCCCTATATTAAAGAAAAGGAGGAAAAAAAAAAAAAAAGGAAAGGAAAGGAAAGGAAACTGAAGGACAACACAACACAGTTGAGTGAGTAGTGAAAGTCAGTAAGGTGAAAAGCCAATTTTCCAACCCAAACCCTACATCACAAGAGCTACAATATTTGCTCAACTTGTGAATCTCTAGCACTCCATGTGTCCATGGATATAGATTAGCTTTAGACACTCACAGAAACGGGGATTAACTTTTGACTTTGCTTAGTCTAAAATGCGAATAAAACAAAAATTACATGAGCGCGGGAAAATAAGAAAAGTTATACATTCTCAATGCTAACTAAAGAAATATAAATAAAAAGAAAACAAAGGCAGCATCAAATTTGGGAAAGCCCACATATGACACCAGAACTATCTTTTAGTATGCCAAATGCCTTCTGAATTTCATTTGATGAATAAACATTTAGCAATATCATAGGCAATACTGCCCGCCAGCCAAAAAAACTCATTTTTGACAATGTTTTTGTGGAATATTTTTACCTTTTATTGAATTTTTGCCTTTATTATTTTGTTTTTAAAAAGTAGAAATCAGAAAAATGGAAGTATTCATTCATCAACTTTAGTCTCTGTTATATCTAAGTCAACTGAATATACACACAGTTATAAAGAAAAATGAACAAAACCAAAACCACAAAATATTGGAAATAAAGTTTTAGAAGACTTTTAAAAATTTTTAGAAATTTTATTAATTTTTTTAATTAATCAGTCTACTGTGTCAGTTTTAATTATTCAGGTTTTAACTCACTGTCAGAAAACGATTATAAACCAAACAAACGAACTTGATAGAGAATTTTTCACCTATCCAGTTGGCAGAGATTGTTTACATGATCCATTGTAAACAAGGTTCAAGCAACTCTCCTGTACTGTAGCAACAGAAGTATAAATTGATATTACCAATTCTAAAGCTTTATAAATGTTTATACCCTGTGACCCAGTAATTCCACTTGGAGGAATTTAGCTTAAGAAAATAATCAGAAATGCACACAAATATTTCTATGCATGGATACTCATCACAGTAATATTTGTGGAAGTTAAAAAAATGAACATAGCATAACAAAAGGGGAATGGATAAATTATCCATTTACATGACTGAATGAGATGCAGTCATTTTGTTTCCATTGAGTACCTGCTGAAATATCAGCAGATGATGTTCTCTAGAATTTGCTTCAAGTAAATAATCTAAGGAGAGAGGGAGTAGGGATATAGATGAAATGAAATTGAGTTGAGCAATGTTGAAGCTGGTTGATGAATTCATGTGGTTCACTACACTATTCGGTATAATTTTATATGTTTTCCATAATAAAATAAGATAAATTTCCCTTTTAAAAGTATGGGGTTACCTATGGGTGGCTCAGTCGATTAAGCATCCAACTTGAGCTCAGGTCATGATCTCAAGGTTCGTGGGTTCCAGCCCCACGTCAGGCTCTCTGCTGACAGCTTGGAGCCTGGAGCCTACTTCGGATTCTGTGTCTCCCTCTCTCTCTGTTCCCCCCCAGCTCGCACTCTCTCTCTCTCTCAAAAATAAATAAAGATTAAAAAAAATTTTTTTTAACTATGGGAATTTTAAGTAAAAATACAGGACACAAAACTGATTTTGCAACATGAATCCAACTTCATAAATCAAAAAATGTGATACATATGCATAGAATTAACACACCAAAACATTTAAGAATAACTATCTCCGGGTTATAGGATTTGACTTATTTTTAGCTCTTCATTTTTTTGGTAACTCCCAATTTTTCCTAAATGGTCACGGATTAGTGTTATAATAAAAAATATTTATTATGAAAACTACTTAGAAGTTCATTTTAGGGGCGCCTGGGTGGCGCAGTCGGTTAAGCGTCCGACTTCAGCCAGGTCACGATCTCGCGGTCCGTGAGTTCGAGCCCCGCGTCGGGCTCTGGGCTGATGGCTCAGAGCCTGGAGCCTGTTTCCGATTCTGTGTCTCCCTCTCTCTCTGCCCCTCCCCCATTCATGCTCTGTCTCTCTCTGTCCCAAATAAATAAATAAACGTTGAAAAAAAAAAATTTAAAAAAAAAAAAAAAGAAGTTCAATTTAAATGAAAGCGTAACACTCTTAACTCTCAGAACAAAAAAATAGTTGGAACTTCACTTACCCATCAATTTGACTTCCTGATTTGTCAATCTACTAAATAAAAATCTTTATGAGCTTTCCTACTTAGTCTAAAGTCCAAATTCCTCAGTACAAAGTCCTGTCCCCTGGAGCCATTGCCCGCCTTTCCAGTGTCTTTTCTCCCCATATACTCCTCCAGGTGGCAGTATGGAATGGTCCCAACAAGGTACCTTCGTGTTGTCACTTAACATCATGCTTTGTGAATCTTGTTAGATATGTACACATCTGCCTCTCCTGATGGATTATAAACTCTGCCAAACATGGACGACAAACACATCCTCTTCCTCTGGATGCCACAGTGCCTAGTACACTGCTGCATAAGTAAGACGTATGACGTTAGATCTAATCAATAAAACTCCTGGACACAGCCACAAAGTAAAACTTGCAGCATTTTCAAAATTATATAACCTTTCTAAGAAATGAACTCTAAATTACCTCTAAAAACTGAAGATAAATTACTAAATAGTATCATTAAACCGCTGTAACATTACATTAAGGTGATATTATGAGTAATTTCCTTTTTCTTTCTTTTTTTTTTTAATTTCCACCACTACTGTTAAAATACTTCTGTAAGTAAAAACTTGTTAACAACTTCAATGAGTTTAAATTTAATGAGTTTAATTCCCAGTCTGGGAATTAAATCTGAGTTTCAAAATCAGTAGTATTTTCCAATGATGTGCCAACTCACCGAGCAGCTGTGGCTCTGTGGATAAGATTCTCTGTTTGCTCTGACAAGTGTGAGGGGAGCAGTAGCTCCACGGGCTGCAGGCACAATATCCGAGTTTCGAGCTCCAAACGGGAAGCAGAGTCCTGGAAACTATCAAACACGACCTCACCTGTGGCAGGCTGCACTCCCTGAAAACAAAAATGCAACATCACAGAAAACATATTTTTCCCAATTATAACCTTGACACATTATAAACACACATGGAAACAGTAAAGAGGATACACTGTCTAGTGTGTAGTCCAGTTCTAAAGTGTTTGAAAACCTGTGTACTTTCCAAGATTCTTATGTAAGAAGTCAGATTCACCAATATCTACACTAAGCGAGAAACAGCCTGAGCCAAGTTTGGGCTCCAACGAACCCGACAGAATGACTCTGACAAGTCACCAAACCCTCAGTTTCCTCCTCTAAGTGGGAATAAACCAGCCTACTTTCATCTTCAGGTCACTGCAATGGTCAGATCATAAAACAAACACGAATGCTTTATAAACTATTTAGTACTGTACAAATAACAGTTGTCATCACTAAAGAGTAATAAGTTCCTAGTAACATGGCCACCAGAGCAGTAGTAAATTTCTATTTCATTTTATAAAATTAATCAATAAAAGTATAATTTTTCCAAAAACTAACAAAAATATAGCAAACTCTGAATGAATCCCAAGTGGAGAGTTAATCTGGAAAATAACCATAAAAACTAAAAGCTACCCCCTAGCATCCCAAGCCAATATAGCAAAGATAAACTGGAAAAACTCATGGTTTGAGAAAGGAGAAAAAAGGTAAGAAACCTAGCCAAGGTTGCAGAGTGATAAAGTGGTGGAAACAAGATCCAGGTGATCTCACTCCACAGGCCACTCTCATGTCCTCTGCTGATGGTAAATAAATGCATGGGGGCGCCTGGGTGGCCCAGTCAGTTAAGCGTCTGACTTCGGCTCAGGACATGATCTCCCGGTTCAAGAGTTCTCGCCCCACGTCAGGCTCTGTGCTGACAGCTCAGAGCCTGGAGCCTGCTTTGAACTCTGTGTCTCCCTCTCTCTCTCTTCCCCATTTGCACTCTCTCTCTCAAAATAAATAAACATAAAAAAAAAAAAGTGGGGCACCTGGGTGGCTCAATCAGTTAAGCATCTGACTTCGGCTCAGGTCATGATCCCACAGTTTGTGAGTTCAAGCCCTGCATTGGGCTCTGTGCTGACAGCTCAGAGCCTGTAGCCTGCTTGGGATTTTGTGTCTCCCTCTCTCTCTGCCCCTCCACTGCTCATGATCTGTCTCTCTCTGTCAAAATAAACACTTTTTTAAAAATTAAAAAAAAAAAAAAAAAGAAATGCATGGCACTAGTGACAGATGGTATAAGCTATACTCACCCCCATACTCAAACATGGCTGACAGAAGGTCAACTGGCATGGCTTCTTTGGAAAACAGCGTCATATTTCCTAGCAAAGTTGTAAACTCCATACTCCTAACTCAAATCCTTCCTAGGTATATACTCAGGGTATATCATAGGTATACCACAAAACGTGCACAAAAAAGTTTATAACAGCATTCTCTGTACAACCAAAACCAAAAAGAACCCACATGTCCATCAAGAGATGAATGAATGAACTGAAAATCATAAAATATAATATGGCAATGACAATGTAAGAACTACTACAGTAACACAAATAAATCTCATATACAAATACTATATGAGAGTAGTTTGCAAGCAAAGGAAGCAAGACTCCAAAAGACACAATATGTTTACATTTGTATATAGTTTAAGGAGGTAAAACTAGAACTAAAAGCAAGGAAATTATTATCATACAAGTCTGGATTACAGTTAACCTCTGCTGAAGGAAGGGGGCCCTTCTCAAGGCAATGTTCTATTTCCCAGAGGAAATATTTCCTAACCCCTAAAGTGCTGTCTCATATTACTGTAATTAAGCACTCTGTTTTATTAATTTTTCTTTTGAATATTTTATAATTTTTTGAAGTCCCTCATTTTTGGCTCAAAGTACCTCCTTAATATTAGCCGAGAGGCCTTCTCTAGTGCCCAGATAGCTGGAACGTAAGTACGTTAGTATACATAAGTAAGTTTATCTCCCAATCTATCTAGCATTTACAAAAGCTATTTATAGAAGTTCAAGTAACAAATTTATCACACAAATTCCCCTCTGCCTTTTTAATTATTTTTTTAATGTTTATTTTTGAAAGAATATGAGTAGGGGAGGGATAGAGAAAGAGGGAGAATGAGGATCCCAAGTGGGCTCTGCACTGATAGCAGTGAGCCTGATGTGGGGGCTTGAACTCAGGCACCATGAGATCATGACCTGGGCTGAAGTCAGACACTTAACTGACTGAACCACCCAGGCGCCACCTCCCTGCTTTTTTTTTAATTAGAGAAATGGTCTATATTATAATGCCTGCAACATCTATTACTATGTGATATGTGACACTAAGAAACACAAAGTTAGGCTGTATAAAACCATGCACTGCCCAGAATGAAGGCAGAGGGCCTAACTGCAGTGATACTATCAATGCTAAAGACTTTGATTTTAGACTAACTGCCAATACCCAAAAGATAGCTCCTAGGTAGTGACACTCGTAACAACAGGGAAAAATCCAACAAGAATAGTACTGAGGGTAAAAAAAGAACAGATCTATTGTAGCCACACTGAGTTTGAGGAGTCAGGACAAATTCTGAGTGCCGTGCCCAGCAAAAAGATAGATATAAGAGGCTAGAGCTCAGGAGAGAGGTGCAGCCTGGACCCAGAGCTTTGGATGTCATCAGCCCAAAAGTGGTCAATGAGAACAAGGACAAGACCCAAGAAAACACTTGACAGGCAAACTATCATTTCTCATTTTTTCACATCACAGTTCATACACAACGGTTAATTCTGGCGGCAACCACTCAGCACTAAAGAGGAATCATATACATTCAACTCTATTCTTTAGGCTGAGTTTCAGGTAAATATAAATTAGCACATTACATATGTTAGAGCTTAAAAGCAAATAACCTTACTATTTGTAAGTAAATCCAATTGCCTGTGACTAGATAAAAAGTGCTTCTCAAAGATAAAAAAAAAATTATTTAGAAAAAAAAAATCATTCAGAGCCACCCAACAGTAATGCAAACTCTCTGAAAGTTTATTGGTTAAGCAAAGGTCAAGTTAGCAGAGAGTTATCCCCCCAAAATAAGGTATTAGAAGGTACTTTGGAGGGGCCCCTGAGTGGCTCAGCAGTTAAGCATCTGACTTTAGCTCAGGTAATAATCCCATGGTTCATGGGTTCTAGCCCTGTATCGGGCTCTCTGCTGTCAGCACACAGACTGCTTCAAATCCTCTACCCCCCTCTCACTCTGCCACCCCCTTCTATCTCTCTCAGAAATAAACACTTGATTAAAAAAAATTTTTTTAGGGGCGTCTGGGTGGCTCAGTCGGTCGAACATCCGACTTCAGCTCAGGTCATGATCTCACAGCTTGTGAGACTTCGAGCCCCACATTGGGCTCTGTGCTGATGGCTCAGAGCCTGGAGCCTGCTTCAGATTCTGTGTCTCCTCTCTCTGCCCCTTCCCCACTCGTGTTCTATGTCTGTCTGTCTGTCTCTCTCTCTCTCTCTCTCTCTCTCTCTCTCTCAAAAATAAGTAAACATTGAAAAAAAAAATTTTTTTAATTTTTTTAAAAAGGTACTTTGGAGACATCTGGGTTGTTAAGAATTTTTGCTGGAAAAAAAAAGAACTGTGTTGATATTGCAGCTGATTGCAAAAATTAGAAAAAAAAACAAAGAGAATTAGTTATTACTTAGGCAAGGAGTCCTACTTTTGCTTTAACAACAAGAGAAAAAGAAAATCTAATAGTTCTGAAGGGCACTAAAAATTCTAAGGTTTTGAGCCAAGTCCATGTGGGTCTGTAAATGGGCAAATTTACTCACAAACTGCCAGAGGGTAAAATCAATAAAACCATGATTCACAAATTATATTTCTCTAGAAAACTGACTGTAAGTATTCCTAACGTTAATTAAACATGGAGTTTTGCATTGGCCAACTATCATTTCCCCTTAACTATCCCCTTTACTCCAAATCTGTATACAACAATCACAAAATCATGCGTTTAATTTCAAATCCCTAGAGGAAATTTGTAAAATCCTTTGCTATCCATGCACAGTGTTGGCTTAGTGTTTTATTCTGCTCTGTTTCTTATCTATATCTATACCTGTCACTGTGTCCATCCTGAACCCTAAATGCATAGAGCACATGGACAGAAACTACCTGGATGTCTCCATAGTACACAGTACCAAGTAGCCATATGAGAAAACTTGTAACTAGTGATTTAACATATCAAATTACGAGGAAAATATTTTTCTAGTAAGTTACTTGAGGGCACCCTTGATCAGTCTCATTATAAACCATACAAGATTACTCACAGAGATACCATGAACATCTATCATTCATTCTTCACCTACAAAGTACTTACCACCATTCCAATGAAAATGTTCCCCTTTTTTTTGTCCTTAACATTTTCCTGATCTTCACAGATACACAGAAGAAAGTTGGTAGAATTATCAGTCACTATCTCATCGACATTTATAGCATCATCCAGCTTGACTAAAGGATTCACATGTAATAATTATTAAAGAAAACTATACGCTACATTCCCATTAACTGCTTTCTCCTTTAAAACAATGGTTCATTGTCCCAGACATTTTTGCTCTATGCAAAATCTTCCACACAGGCTTCATTTTTCTGATTTACTCTGATTATAGTTGCATGCCTTAACTCCCCTGAGATATGCAACTCATGAGGATAGACAGCTATTATGTTGTCACTTCCCAAAGAGCCTAGGAGAGTACCCCTTGGGGAAGCTCAAATATTAACCCTCTTCTTTACTTGGATAACGTTGAGACTTGAATCTCATGGTGCTTAATTCCAAAGCATGAATACACTAAAATAAATGTAAATTACTTTCCTCCTTTAAAGTGCCTAAAGCTTTCAGAAATAGCAAGAGAATTTTTATTTATTTATTTATTTATTTTTAATTTTTTTTTCAACGTTTATTTATTTTTGGGACAGAGAGAGACAGAGCATGAACGGGGGAGGGGCAGAGAGAGAGGGAGACACAGAATCGGAAACAGGCTCCAGGCTCTGAGCCATCAGCCCAGACCGTGACGCGGGGCTCGAACTCCCAGACTGCGAGATCGTGACCTGGCTGAAGTCGGACGCTTAACCGACTGCGCCACCAGGCGCCCCGCAAGAGAATTTTTAAAAGACATGAAAAAGAAAACCAAAAAAGAAAACAGAAACATGTATGTGTACGTGTGTGTGTGTGTGTGTGTGTGTGTGTGTGTGTGTGTGTTTAGTGAGTCCATTAATTAAATTCTCAGGGATAAGTGTTGAGTTGGGATGAAGTCAGTCTGGAAACAACCCAACACCAAAAGAGAAGCAGGGAGGTGTACCATTTTAGGAGCAGGCTTTAATAAGAGACTCAAGTTCAGGTAAAAGAAACAATAAAATTACCAGGTTCTTACAGCCTGATCAGCTTAGAACAGTACAGAATTGTTCATGGTTTTGGGTCTATTCTGAGTTGTACCTATTCGTAATCTTATTGGAACAAAATGGTCTTGCTGATTTGGGTAGAAGCAGGTTTCTAAATAAGTTGGTTTGTATTAAATTATAAAAGAAATGTTTTCACACTGTATCTTTTAAGACCTTATCTCTACATTTTTTTGAGACCTGACCCCATCCCACAGTAAACGTTTTTTTTTTTTCCACAGTAAACATTTTAAAATGCATCTTTGTCCCATTTCATATATAGTTACTGGGTTTTTAAAAAATAGAATTTTATGATTGTGCTATTAGAATCATTTTGCTTCAAGTAATTCACTAAATTAATGAATGACTATAAAATTGGGGGGCAATCACTGTGCACACCGAGGGTTCTCACAAAGTGAGAAAGGTTCACCCGCAACCTATTTTTTAAAATAATAAAATTCTTATGAAGCTAACAATTAATGAGGATGGCCTACTATTACCTTTCATAAGCAATTAACTGTATGTTAACTTCGTAGTTTTCTTTTCACATTCTGAAGTTAACAAGCTGTTTTTTAGGTCTTGTCTTATTAAGGAGGATCTCGAGGGGCCTACAGGCCCTAAGCACCTAACTACCACCCATACAGTGTAGGGAAGATGCAATTCAAATCAGTTGCTAACTTGCTATCATCTTTCATCAGGCTCCCTTTTTTGCTCTTAAAGTATGACAAACTCCCCTTTTACTATGGCATTTGAAAATGCTTGTTTCCAGCCATTCCCAACCCCTCCCTCTTCAGTAGTGCATTAATCAAAGGTCAAAGTAACTAGATTACCTTATCTCACCAAAAAGGTACCCATTCAAAGAACAGTTAAGTAAAAATGTTATTTAAACAAAGCCATTGTAATATTTAAGAGAAAAATTACTATTTGAAAAGGATATCTTCTCCAATAAGTGTAGATTTTGTATAAAGAGCAGTCAGTTTCCGGGAAAAAAGTGAACTTCTGTTATCGCCAATGGCCTTCAATGCCGCAGTTTCAGTCTGCTTCACGACTCCCACCTTCAACAAAAATAAGAAATACTGAATATCAAATCTGATGGAAATTTCTTTTAAAGAAACACACTTCAAGACTTAAAAGGTTAATTCTGAAACATTTAAAAATAAACACCTTAGTCCACAATGTCCAGATGTCGGGCTTAAGAAGTAAACACTACAAGGA
Source organism: Prionailurus bengalensis (assembly GCF_016509475.1). Taxonomy (NCBI): domain Eukaryota; kingdom Metazoa; phylum Chordata; class Mammalia; order Carnivora; family Felidae; genus Prionailurus; species Prionailurus bengalensis. The sequence continues at coordinate 145,102,510 of NC_057343.1, read as the reverse complement.
GCTTTCAAGTGAACCACTAAGAAACACTCTACCACAGACATATATATACATATATATATATACACAGACAGTTTTTTTTTAATTTATTTTAGAGGCCCCTGGGTGGCTCAATGGTTAAGTGCCCAATTACTGATTTCAGCTCAGGTCATGATCCCACAATTTGTGAGACTGAGCCCCACATCAAGTTCCACACTAACAACACAGAGCCTGCTTGGGATTCTCTCTCTCCCTCTCTCCCTGCTCTTTCCCTACTCATGCTCTCTCTCTATCTCACAAAATAAATGAGTAAACTTAAAAAAAAATTACCGTAAAAATATAATAAGCTAAAAACTCACAAAGATATAATGCCAATAATTGTGACACACTTTTGTTTCCCAAATGCCAAATTCCCATTATAATACCATCTTATGAAACATGCTTTCACTCTCTGGAAAGGAATCCAATCACCCTGTTCCCTCAAGTCAAAGCCAAGGCTGACCTTATATCCCTTGGCCACGAGGCGGCGTACATGAACAAACAGTCTGTGAGTAGGTATGCTTGCTGTCATAAAGTTGTGATCTAAATGGCAATAAATATTGAGCTCCCGGGCTGCCACCTAAAAAATTAAAAAAGAGAGTATCAATAAATGTCTATTTCAAGAATCCCCACGTGGTGTTCGCTCACTTTGCTAAAAATCCATCAAGGTATACACTTAGGATTTGTGCACTTCTTCTCTACGTGAATGGCCTATCAATACAAAAATTTAAAGACAGTCCCCATACAGAAGCCTATAGTTTAATCTATTTTTTGGCAGTTCCCATGACCTAACCTCAGAGCCAACATCTGTAATATCAATGTCGTGGAAAAACATGCCATGTCTTCTATGCTGATTAGATCTAACAAAACCTTAAAGTGCTGAGCCTCCCCTAAAAGCCTGCACAATGATATTCAATGCAGAACAAAACACTATAATAGAGTAAGAATTTGCTACATAGCACATGCAACTAACTGAAAATTAGGAGATACTATAAAACATAAATTCTGAAGCTACTCAGACAGTGGGCATCTTTGAGGAAGTGAGAAGAGAAACCCCTGGTATGGTTAGCTAATCAGATGCATAAATGAGAGGAGTGCAGAATCAGGTAGCACCACCTAAGTCCCCACTTTCTACTGGAGAACACCATGGCTCACACACTGCCCACTGGAGCCATGGAATGCTCACCCCAACATTCTCATTCCCTGCCCCACCCATCTCTGAACAGTAGTTCCTCATTGCAAGGCTAGAAAACATCAGCCTTTACTGGGTGGTAAGACTACATCTACTACTCAACCTGGAGAGAAGGGGAGAAAACAGCATTTTCTTTTACCCTTTACCTATACAATGACAACTACATATCAGTTTGTGTCCTCAGAAAACATGCTATTTCAAACTTTTACTTCATGCCACCAAACACATGATGCCACCTGAACTAAAGAACATCACTTTTGTGCCACAATAGGATTTTAAAAGCTGGAAGAAAAACGTTGGCCAAGTCTGTACTTCCTATCGCACAAGATAGATGTTAGATGTGCCACCTCATCACTCTCTGAGGACATATGATGCATGATGCCAGAGACTTAAAAGTGTGGAAAGATCACAATCACGCATGACTCCAACAGGACATCACCAGCAATGCTTTCCCTAAGCCTGCCCACTAAATACTCAAATTCACTTCTGACGTTCGTTAAATTCGGCCTATATCAAATACCTCAAAATCAAATACAAAATCAACTCAGACGAGCATAACAAGATGATGGACATACAAAGACATTGTAACACTTCAAACACCTTCTGTGGATGGCTGGCTGTTAATGTGCTCTTCCGCTGACATGGAACTATGTTCCTAGCTATCAAAATTTATAAATTAAGAGTAAATGGGTCATCTCAAAATTTTTTCTGCTTGAGTCTTCATCAGGAAACGTAAATACTCACACGATTATGGTTCATTCACTAAGTGATTCATCCAATCACCGTGCAATGGATGAAAGGTACTGGGTGAGCACCATGGAGAACAGACACGACATTCTAAAAGGGGTTCCTCACTTCCTCCCCTAAAAGCCTAGCATCCACCAAGTTTGCCCGTGTTTATTTATAGTTTTTACTTTAAATGACAGCATTTTTCAAGGGCAACTGATCACGTTAGCTCTCTCATAAGGTCAGAAATGGAAACAAAAATATCGCAAAATACTTAAGGCTGGATAAGGAAAACATGGAACAGTATTTGCAAAAATAACTTACCTCTGCATCTTCCCCAAAGAATCTATACTTGTATCCACATTCCACACACAAAATTGCATCTTTCTGCTGCTGCTTCAATTCAATGTACTGTAATTCTAAAGGTGTGTAGATGCTCTTGGTCCGTTTGTTAGATGGTTTAGGATCAGAAGTTGTCTGTAAATTGTCATTACCCTTTTGTGAAGATCCAGAAGGACTGAGATCGAAAAGTGTCTTGTCCTGGCAACCAAAAAGATTTTTATAGTTTACAAAGTATTAACCATAGTAATAGTTTTCAGAAAGAGAGAGAATGCAAATTCAGCACAAACCTAATAATTAGTTTATCTAAGTGAAAGTTTGTAGGAGGCACATAGTATATTCAGATAAACATTTTTGCAAGTTTGAAATTTTTTGAGTAAAAGACTTAAAAAATGAGCCAAACTAAACTCTGTACAACTATTTAAGGAAATTTTAAAAACCTACATATTGTAAAGAGTTATATACCTCTTTTTAAGTTTTATTTCATTAAATCTACTGTAATTAACATTCTTCTTTTCCTTATTTATTCCCAGATGCATAAGGCACAAAAAGTGAGCAGACATGAATACCTGTCTCTCAACAGTAAGTAAAACCACTTTCAATAAGCATATGCTATCTGTTATAGCTGCACTTAATGCTTCAAATTTCCAAGCACAGTCTGAAAGTATATTCCATTAATCTTGATTCCAAGAAAGAAGCACAATTTTTTTGGTAAAGAAATATGACACAGAGCTTTTGGAAAATACAAAACACAAAGTCACAATTCAACATTAGTATTCCTGCTATCCTTACCTTCATGTGTGAAAACCATAATTCCAGTTTAGAGCTTAAGGCAAATTCCTTTTTATGGGATTTATTTATATAAAAGGTAAAATGACACAAATTTGTAGCATAAATCTGCCTTCTAACTAACTGTCACTGTATCACTGCTATCACCTGAAAATTTTATCAGCTACACTTGGAATTAAAAATATAGCCTAGGGGCACCTCACCCAGGTGCTCAGTTGGTTAAGCATCTGACTCTTGATTTCAGCTCAGGTCACGATCTCACAGTTTGTGAGTTTGAGCCCGTGTGGGGCTCGGCACTGTTAGCAGGAGACTGTTTGGGATTCTCTCTCTCTCCCTCTCTCTCTGCCTCTCCCATGCATTCTCTATAAATAAATATATATTTATTTATATATATATATATAAATATTTATATATTATATATAATATATAAATATATGTTATATATAATATATAAATATATTATATATAATAAAAAATATATATTATATATATAATATAATATATTATAAAAAATATAAATATATAATATATATTATATGTATAATATATAATATATATTTTTATTATATATAATATAATATATTATAAAAATATATATAAATATATTATATATAATATATATTATTATATATTTATATTTATATATTAAATATATATTATATATTTATATATATTAATATATATTAATATGTTTTATATATTTATATATATTAATTAATATATATTAAAATATTTATATATTTTATATATATTTATAAAATATATATTATAACATATATAATATATATTATAACATATATAAATATATATTATAAAATATATATTTATATATGTTATAATATATATTATATATGTATTGAAAGCAGAGTGATCAGCAGGGGAAGAGAAGAGAAAAAGAGAAATGTCCTATATGGCCCAGCAAGGGGACTCTGGTCAAAGAGGAAGTTCAGGAACATGTACTCTACAGTTGCTAACTGTTTAAAAAATTCATCTTAGCTGCAAGAGTAGGTAGAGATGTAATTTGTCTGAGTAGTGTAGCCAAGCAAATCTCCAAAGATCAGCAATGAGATGTTGAGGTATGGTGAAGTGTGGGGAGTTGTGGCAACAGAAAAGTGGGTCAATGTATCAGATGAGAGAATGTCATCTGCTTTTAATTTTGATGGATTTTCTATTTTGTTTCCATATCTTTTATGTAAAATCCAGGAATACTACATATTGTAAAACTTAAAACTTTAAGAAAATATATCTCCTACAGAAAAAAAAAGTTCTTTATACTTTATTCATATATGGAATGAAGAGTAGGCATGCAGAAAGAAACTTTTATCCATATAGTATACCAACAAGTCTATCTGAATACTTGAGTATTAAGCAAGTTGTTTTTCATCATTTGGGTGGAAAAACTTATGATACACTATACTCTTTTTTATATTCTCAGGGACAGCATTCTGAACTCAATTTAACTTTGTCTTGACAATACAGGATGATCAGCACAATAAAAAGGGAATTTTAAAACCTACCAAGACTTATGGGGCAGATGATCCCCACACTAATGGTTGTAGACCCTGGGCATTTAACTTCAGTTGGTAGCTTTTTACCATTCATGTGTGTCCTTCCATAACACCAGTCAGGTATCTCCTGTAATGACGTCCATGTACTACTTCTAGGTGTCCCTTCTAACTGGTGACTTCTAATGTGCAGTGAACCAGAAACAACAAGCTGGTTGTTTTATGTATAATTAGTTAACAAGCTCTCATGAAGCCCTAGGATAAATTCTCCAATTAATAAAATGAGATTTAATAGACAAACTTTTTGATATCTATACTTTATGACCACTACACTCAGGTGAACTGCTTCTAAGTATTAAAAGAAAGTGTAAATTAAACAAACCCACAAAAACAAAAAACCGTTTTTTTTTTCCTGATGACCTAAGATAAGTCAATGGATCTCAGCTTAGTTGAAGGAGGAGCTCATAAATCTGGACTTGGTGGGAAGAAGTGTAAACTTCTTAATAATATATACAAAATTGTGTTGGTGTGAGTATTTTTCTGAGTAAAGAATCCATAGCTTTCAATCCATAACTTTTCAAAAATCCATAGTTTTTCATTTAAATGACTCAAAAAAATAAAAGGAACTATTTCTCTAATTCATTGGCTCTCAACCATTGCTACACATTAAAACGAAAGTTTTAGGGGTGTCTGGGTGGCTCAGTTGGTCAAGCGTCCAGCTTCAATTCAGGTCACGATCTCACAGTTCATGAGTTCGAGCCCTGCATCAGGCTCTGTGCTGACAGCTCAAAGCCTGGAGCCTGCTTCTGATTCTATGTCTCCCTCTCTCTGCTCTTCCCCCACTCATGCTCTGTCTCTCTCTCCTTCAAAAATAAAAATAAAAACTTTCAAAAAAATAAATAAAATAAAATAAAATGAAAGCTTTAAACAACATGCAAAGTCAGTTCTTAGTGACGACCAATATGATTCTGAAGAAGAGTCTTTTTTTATCTGTTTTTAAAGTCCTCCAGGTGATTCTAATTTAAAGCTGGGCTGAGAAGCACTGTTCTGAATTGGAGATATTAGTGATGGAGCAAAAGTTAAATTCCTAATTTGGCAACGATGAAAAAAACATTAATGTATCATATAACAGTGGAAGTAAAGATCTATATATATTTAGTTTGCCTTTGAATTTATATCACTAAGCTTTCAACTAAAAACCACAGAAACAATATATGTTGCCTGTGATTTTCCAGGCTAATGATGGTAACTCTAAGGACTATAAAACACTGTGCTAGTATTTATTATCAAGAATCTCCCCAAGTCAGGGGCTCATAATCTAGGCTGTACATCAGAATCACCTGGCTTTTATTACATTTTAATACAAACCAATTCATCCCTCATTAATACAAAGTAAATCAGAATGTCCAGGGACTCAAAAAATAAACTAAAATGCAAAAGCAGCCTCAGCTAATTCAGGTGATTATCCAAGTTTGGGAACAACTGCCTTGTGTGAACTCAGAGAACCTAATGGCACCTCAGAACCTACTGGGGCACCTGGGTGGCTGAGTCATTTAAGCAGCTGACTCTTGGTTTTGGCTCAGGTCATGATCTCAGGGCTCGTGAGTTGGAGCCCCGCATCAGCCTCTGCAATGACAGTGCTTGGGAATCTCTCGCTCAAGATAAACATATAAACTTAAAAGAAATTAATAAAAAAAAAAAAAAAAAGAACATATTGATCGGAGTAATCGGTATTCATCTATATAACACATACCTTTTGACTAATTTGCAATTTGGAATCTTCAGAAGAAACTGCATTCTTTGCACGGAGACGACTGATATCGTCAAAATCAGTACATTTTGGCAGAACTGCGTATCTCTCCTGAGGAGGCTCTGTCTGGACTCTATTTTGAGGAAGGGCAGAATCGCAGCAGAATTCTTTCAATTTTTCCAGAGACTTTAAAACAGTCTTCATCCTCAGACATTTCTTTGGCTCTTAGTTAGCAAATTAGAAGAAAATATAACAATAGTATTTTGTTCTCATATATCAATTCATAACCAGTGTAAGATTTTTGAGGGAGCTTCTCATTAAAGCAATAAATCTAACTACAACATCATAAGGAAATAAACGTTTAGATTCAGGGTAAAGATAGCATGCTGAAACATACATATAATTTCCCTTGGCCATGAAACTCCATTACAAACTACAGTAGGGTTTTGCCTTTTTTTTTTTTTTTTAATATATGAGCTGATAAGGACAGAGAGAAAAGGAGAGGTGACAGGTACAAATAAAATATCTGAAGCTAGAAGGAAAAACGAATAAACAATAACCAATTTAGCACACCTGAAAGCTAAATCCAAAACCAGTAGTGAAGAAAACTAAGAACCAATACCATTTATAACATGAAAAAATTAAAAGGCTCAGGAATCGGGGCAACAGAATATGTAATAAAGGGAGTTTCTAAAATAAAGAAGACTGGCTCAAAGCAAGTTGATCCTAAACCCCTACCCTACTCCAAGCTCAAGGGCAGCTGTGCTTCCTCCACCTCGGCAGAAGACTGAAAGTTCCTCTGGAGAAGGTAAAACAGGCACAGCAAAGATGGAGTACTGGGTCCAAGCCAGAGGAATAATGGGAAGATGGGTTTACTGTAAGCTAAGACCCCAGCCTCTTCTTCATCAGCTCTCATAACATAGGCAGCCAGAGCTCCCCACTCCAGGCCAAGAGCAGGGAAGACTGGTCTGTCGGAACTGATCATCTTAATGGGAAAGACCTAGAGATACCAACACCAGGGGGTTCACCAAGGAAGGCAGATCACCACCCTTTCCCAACACACCTGCTATCCCACCTGCACAGCATGGCTCATGCTACTCTTTCTCCTTGGAATGCCCTGACCCCAATTTCTATGTGTCAAAATCATACTCATTCTTCAAGATCCCTCTCAAAACCACTTTTTCCATGAAACTCTTTGGTAACACCCCTAGCTTAAAATCATCTTTTGTCCATGTCCCTATAACAAGATCACATTTCACCATAGCCTTTACCACAATCTACCACCTGGCAGTTACTCATAGGCAAGCAACCCATAAAAAAGAAGGAAAACTATCATTTACTGTCTACTATCTACCATATGCCAGAATACATTATTTTTCCTACTACTAAATATGATGAAAAAGGGATTGCGTATCATCTCTTACCTTTCCTATTAAAGCAAAAACACTCTGAGGGCAAACTTGTGTTTTGCCTATTCCTAAGAGTTTAAAACTTTTCATATTTATATTTAATTATACATATACATATATTTTATGTTTATATTTAAAGCTCTCTTCAGATGTATATTTTACCTTGTCTCCTGCTAATCTTGTAACTAGGATAACGTACACTTGAATCTTTCAAATTATTCTCCCCTTTTCAAAATGTATACATGAATCAGGGGCCAAGATGGCAGAGTAACATGGAAGTTTGTTTTGTGTCTCTCATCCCTGAAATGCAGCTAGATCAACACCAAATCATCTTGCACACCTAGAAAACTGATGTGAGGATTAACACAACAATGTGCACAACTTGAACTAGAGAACTCAGCAGGTACTAAGTGTGAAGAGGTGAACGGGGGGAGAGAGAAACCATGGAGGGGAGGGAGCTGTTTTTGCTTGCAGAGAGAGGATGGAGACAGGAAGAGTACGACTAAAGCACCCCTCCCCAAAAGCAGCTGGAGAGAAAGTAGACGAGTGGAAACAGTTGCAAGGGAATGAACAAGAAAGGGAGAAAGGAGAAAGGAGAAAGGAGAGGGTTTAAATACCATTAAGATTCTATAAACAGGGGGAGCACAGAGTCTAAAACTCTGCAGCTCAATACCTGGCAGAGCTCTGGTGGTAAGGGCAAAATCCCCAGGAGTAGACAGTGAGGTCCAAGGGGTCTTCGGGCCACATGGCGAAAGGCAGTTCCCCTGCTGTGAGGACATCTGGTAGGCTGTGGGGCCTCCCCACATACAAAGGTCTCATCAGACCCCAGAGAATAGCCATGTTTGCTGGTGTCGGGACAAAGAAGTTAAGGATAAAGCCTGGCGCCAGATGTGTGTTGTGATTTACCATAATCCCTGAAACGCTGCTGCTACACAATCGTGCAAACTTTTTCTGGGACAGGCTGGCACCCCACCACAGTCTCTGGGCATCGGCAGCAGCGCGGTCTCTGGAACATTCCTGGCGGCACGTTGGCAATAGGCCATTGCTCTGTAAGACCCTCCCCCAGAGGGTCTGAGCAGGTCAAAGCTGCAGGGCCCTCAGAAGTGCGGGATTTGGAAATACAGCCCCATCTGAGATAAAACTTGGGAGGGAGGTGCCGCCTGGAAGTCACCTGGCTTGGTCACCGACAGTGTAGAAGTGGGGAGTGGATGGAAGCTGGAGACAAAGGAGGGGTGCTTGATTGCCAATGAGCGAGAGCACAGAGTTCTGATAATAGAGGCTGGTTAGCTGGGTGACACAATTTTCACTCCTCCTGCTCCTGGGTATACACGCCTATAAGCACCACAACGATCCACCCTAGTAAACTAAGCAGCACCACCTAGTGGAGAATGGAGCTGTTACACCAACTGGGCCAACCACACTCTAGAGGAACACCACGAGTCTCTATGCCTGCTTAGTTTATGGACTATAAAGTGCTTCATAGTTTGAATTCCAGGGGAAACTGGATGTAATTTCCATCTTATTTCATTCTGTTTGCTGGTCCATCTACTCAAATTTTTTTCTTTTTCTTTTCTGGTTCTTAAATACAGAAAAAAAAGTTTATTTATATTTTCTGTTATTATAAAAAATATTTGTAATTCTTTTTTACTATTTTTTACTTTCTTGTAAGTTTTTTAAATTCTATTTTATTTTCATTTTATTCTATTTTACTGTATTCATTTTTTTAAATCGTCAAACGTTTTCCCTTATCCCCCCTTTTTTCCTTTTCTTTTCTTTCCGTTTTTTCACTACTCCATCAAGCTTCTTTCACAACCAGAACAAAAACACACCTAGGATCTAGTACCATTTATTTGATTCTTTTGTGTTGTTTCTAATTTTTTAATTTTTATGTTTTTTTATTTTATTAATTCTTTTTCCTCCTCCAAAACGATGAAATGAAGGAACTGACCCCAAAATAAGGAACAGGAAGAAGTGACAGCCAGGGACTTAACACAGACACAACAAGCAAGAAATCTAAACAAGAATTTAGAATCATGATAATAAGAATACTAGCTGGGGTTGAAAAAAGCATAGAATCCCTTTCTGTGGAGATAAAAGAAGTAAAATCTAGCCAGGACGAAATTAAAAATGCTATAACTGAAATGCAATCTCAAATGGATGCCACAGCGGTAAGGACTGATGAAGCAGAGCAGCGAATCACCGATACAGAGGACAAACTTATGAAGGATAATGAAGCAGAAAAAAGAGGGAAACTAAGGCAAAAGAGCACGACTTAAGAATTAGAGAAATCGTGGTTCATTAAAAAGGAATAACTTCAGAATCACAGGAGTCCCAGAAGATGAAAAGAGAGAAAAAGGGCTGGAAAGTTTATGTGAACAAATCATAGCAGAAAACTTTCCTAACCTGAGCAAAGACACAGACCTCAAAATCCAGGAAGCATGGAGAACTCCCATTAGATTCAATAAAAACCAACCATCAACAAGCCATATGATAGTCAAATTCACAAAATGCTCAGGCAAGGAAAGAATCATGAAAGCAGCAAGGGAAAAACAGATCTTAACCTACAAGGAAAGACAGATCAGGTTTGCAGCAGACCTATCCAAAGAAACTTGGCAGGCCAGAAAGGAGTGGCAGGATATATTCAATGTGCTGAATTGGAAAAATATGCAGCCAAGAATTCTTTATCCAGCAAGGCTGTCATTTAAAACAGAAGGAGAGAGAAAAAGTTTCCCAGACTAAAACTAAAGGAGTTTGTGGCCATTAAACCAGCCCTGTGAGAAATTTTAGGAGAGACTTTCTGAGAGCAGAAAATATGAAAAAAACAAACAAACAAACAAACAAACAAGAAAGACCAAAAGCAACAAGACTAAAAAGGACCAGAGAACACCACCAGAAACTCCAACTCTACAGGCAACATAATGGCAATAAATTCATAACTTTCAGTACTCACTCTAAACATCAATAGACTAAATGCTCCAATCAAGAGATAGAGGGTAACAGAATGGATGAGAAAATAAGATTCATCTATGAGCTGTTTGCAAGAGATCCATTTTAGACCTAAAGACACTTTCAGATTGAAAGTAAGGGGATGGAGAACCATCTATCATGCTAATGGTCGACAAAAGAAAACCGGAGTAGCCATGTATCTAGATTTTAAAATAAAGACTGTAACAAGAGATGAAGAAGGGCATTACATCATAATTATGGGGTCTATCCACCAAGATATAACAATTGTAAACATTTATGCTCCAAATGTGAAAGCACCCAAATATATAAATCAATTAATCACAAATATGAAGAAACTCACTGATACTAATACCATAATAGTAGGGGACATCAACACCCCACTTACAGCAATGGACAGATCATCTAAACAGAAAATCAACAAGGAAACAATGGCTTTGAATGACACACTGGACCAGATGGACTTAATAGGTATATTCAGAACATTTCATCCTAAAGAAGCAGAATACACATTCTTCTCAAGTGGACATGGAACACTCTCCAGAATAGATCACATACTGGGACACAAATCAGACCTCAACAAGTATAAAAAGATTGAGATCATACTGTGCATATTTTCAGACCACAACACTATGAAACTCAAAATCACCCACAAGAAAAAATTTGGAAAGACAATCAATACTTGGGAGACAAAAGCACATCCTATTAAAGAATGAACAGCAGAAATCAACGCTATTGAAACAACAACAACAACAACAAAAAACAGTACAACAGATCAATGAAACCAGGAGCTGGTTCTTTGAAAGAATTAACAAAATTGATAAACCCGTAGCCAGTTTGATCAAAAAGAAAAAAAAAAGGACCTAAATAAACAGAAGCAAGAATGAAAGAGGAGAGATCACAACCAACACTGCAGAAATACAAATAAGAGAATATTATGAGCAATTATATGCCAATAAATTGGGCAATGTGGAAGAAATGGACAAGTTCCCAAAAACATTTAAACTACCAAAACTGAAACAAGAATAGAAAATTTGAACAGATCCATAACCAGTAAAGATATCGAATCAGTAATCAAAAATCCCCCAAAAAACAAAAGCCCAGGACCAGAAGCCTTTCCAAGGAAATTCTACCAAACGTTTAAAGAAGAGTTAACACCTATTTTTTGAAGCCATTCCAAAAAATAGAAATGGAAGGAAAACTTTCAACTCTTTCTATGAAGCCAGCATTACCTTGATTCCAAAACCAAATACCCCACTAAAAAGGAGAACTACAGACCAATTTTCCTGATGAAGATGGATGCAAAAATCCTCAACAATTAGCCAACTGGATCCAACAATACATTAAAATAACTATTCACCATGGCCAAGTGGGATTTATACCTGGGATGCAGGGCTGGTTCAATAACCACAAAACAATCAATGTGATATCACATCAATAAAAGAAAGGACAAGAACCACATGATTCTCTCAATAGATGCAGAGACAGCTTTTGACAAAATACAATATCATTTCTTGACAAAAAGCCTCGAGAAAGCAGGAATAGAAGGATAATACCTCAAGATCATAAAACTCATATAGAAAAGACCCATCGCTAATATCATCTTCAATGGGGAAAAACTGAGAGCTTTCCCCCTAAGTGGACAGGGATGTCCACTCTCACCACTGTTATTCAACCTAGTATTGGAAGTCCTAGCCTCAGCAATCAGACAACACAAATGAATAAAGGCATCCAAGTCAGCAAGGAGGAAGTCACTCTTCGCAGACATGATACTCTATATGGAAAACCCAAAAGTTTCCACGAAAAAACTTCTAGAACTTATCCATGAATTCAGCAAAGTCACAGGATATAAAATCAATGCACAGAAATCAGTTGCATTCCTACACACCAATAATGAAGCAACGGAAAGAGAAATCAAGAAATCGATCCCATTTACAACTGTACCAAAAACCATAAAATACCTAGAAATAAATCTAACCAGAGGTGAAAAATCTATACACTGAAAACTAGAGAAAGCTTATGAAAGAAATCAAAGAAGGCAAAAAAAATGGAAAAATATTCTATGTTCCTGGATTGGAAGAAAAAATATTGTTAAAATGTAGATACAGCTCAAAGAAATCTACATATTCAATGCAATTTCTATCAAAATAACACCAGCATTCTTCACAGAGGTAGAACAAACAATCCTAAAATTTGTATGGAACCAGACAAGACCCCGAATAGCCAAAGCAACCCTGAAAAAGAAAACCAAAGCTGGAGGCATCACAATCCCAGATTTCAAGCCGTATTTATTACAAAGCTGTAATCATCAAGACAGTATCGTACTGGCACAAAAACAGACACTCAGATCAATGGAACAGGATAGAGAACCCAGAAATGGACCCACAAACGTATGGCCAACTAATCTTTGACAAAGCAAGAAAGAATATCCAACGGAATAAAGACAGTCTCTTCAGCAAGAGGTGCTGGGAAAACTGGACAGCAACATGCAGAAGAATGAACCTGGACCACTTTCTTACACCATGCACAAAAATAAACTCAAAATGGATGAAAGACCTAAATGTAAGACAAGAAGCCATCAAAATCCTAGAGGAGAAAGCAGGCAAAAAAACCCTTTAACCTTGGCCATAGCAACTTCTTAGTCAAGAGGTCTCTGGAGTCAAGGGAAACAAAAGCAAAAATGAATGAATGGGACTTCATCAAGATAAAACGCTTCTGCACAGCAAAGGAAACAATCAGCAAAACTAAAAGGCAACCAACAGAATGGGAGAAGATATTTGCAAATGACATATCAGATAAAGGGTTAGCATCCAAAATCTATAAAGAACTTACCAAACTCAATGCCCCCAAAAAATAATAATTCAGTGAAGAAATGGGCAAAAGACATGAATAGACATTTCTCCAAAAGAAGACTCCAGATGGCCGACACATCTCTCATCATCAGGGAAATACAAATCAAAATCACAATGAGATGCCACCTCACACCCATCAGAATGGCTAAAATTTTTTTTAAACATTTATTTATTATTAAGAGACAGAGAGACAGAGCATGAGCAGGGGAGGGGCAGAGAGAGGAGGAGACACAGAATCCAAAACAGGCTCCAGGCTCTGAGCTGTCAGCACAGAGCCTGACGCGGGGCTTGAAATCACAAACCGAGAGATCATGACCTGAGCTGAAGTCGGATGTTTAACTGACTGAGCCACCCAGGTGCCCCCAGAATGGCTAAAATTAACAACTCAGGCAACAACAGATGTTGGCAAGGATACAGAGAAAGAGTATCTCTTTTGCACTGCTGGTGAGAATGCAGTATGGTGCAGCCACTCTGGAAAACAGTATGGAGGTCCCTCAAAAAACTAAAAATACAACTACCTAGGACCCAGCAGTCACACTACTAGGTATTTATCCAACGGATATAGGTGTGCTGTTTCAAAGGGGCACGTGCAGTCCAATGTTTATAGCAGTGCTATCGACAATAACTGAAGTATGGAAAGAGCCCAAATGTCCACCAACAGATGAATGGATAACAAAGATGTGGTGGTAATAACAGAAAATGTCAAGTCTGAATTTTGAGCAATGCAGGAGATTTTATTTATCAAAAATGGCCAAACATATATATCCCATCCCATTTGCTCTTCCTACAAAGTGATGCTGATGCTCCTGTACTGACAGACAGGATCTATATGTTCTCTCCCATTGAACGAAGACAGATCTTTGTAACTAACTCAACCAAGACAGTAAGGCAGATGCAACACTACGTAAATTCTGGAGCTAGATCTTAAAATCAATACAGCTTCTGTCTGACTCTCCGGGTGGTCATCCTTGGAGACTCAAGCTATGAGAAAACTCAAACTAGCTTACATACTAGTGGTGTATTGGATGTGGCCAGTTGATATTGGCTTACTTACTAGAGGCAACTATTAAATCTTTAAGAATTTTGTGAACCAGTTGTCAAACACAGCCATTATTACAAATTAGATTATATAAACTTACAATTAAATAAATTATATTAAAAATAAAGATAATAAATACTCAAACCTCATCATCTTCTAAAACTGTTACTATCCTTCACTATTACCTATGTTCTAAAGGTTATTAATGTCTGTCGTCTCCCGGTAGTAGAAATACTATACAATAATGTGCTACTGCTACCGAGCACTCCCTTCTAACTCTAGAAAATCAAACCTTAAGAAAAGAACTACTCTAAATCTTCTCTTCCAAAATTTAAAAGCAACTCTTAGAAAGATCAAACAAATCCACGAAGAATTTAACTGCTTGCAAGAACAATATCCAACGTTCGTTAAAGAAACACAAAACCTAACATGTAATTAACAGAGAGTCCAAAGTATCTGTGATCCAAACAATTTCTAGACATGAAAAAAGAAGGAAATAATAGTCAAGGGATACAGACCCAAAAATGACAGAGATGACAGAATTACCATATGGAGACATGATATTATAAATATATTCCACATAATCAAAAAGGTAAAGAAAAAAAACAAGAACAAAATAAATTAAAAAAAAAAAAAGAACAAAAGAGAAGTTTTGTTTTTTTTAATTTGTTTTTTGTTTTGTGGGTTTTTTTGTTTTTTTGTTTTTGTTTTTGTTGTGGTTTTTTTTTTTTTTTGGTAACAGTTCTACTGAGATATAATTCACATAGACAAACAGGAGTGTTTTTTAAAAGAAGTAGAAATTCTAAGGGTGAAAAGTATAATATCTGAAACGAATATTTCACTGAACGAGATTTATGGCGAATTAGACACCACAGAAGATTACTGAATTTGAAAACACAGCAGGAGAACTGATCGAAAATGAAGCACAAGGTCTAATAAGACTGGAAACCAAATGGGAAGAGCTTGACTGGTAGATGTTCCTTTCCCTTTTTCCCGAGCGCCATTTTTAACAAGTAGCAAAGGTCTTATTTCAAAACATCCTAAGTCGACTGCCTTACTGACAACAGAAAGAGTATTATCAGATTTATCTTTCTCTTTAAGCATACCTTCCCATCTCTATAGTTCTTTCATACTAAGGCTTTCATGCTGACCCCAAATCCAAATTTTACCTTCTGAGGAAGGATAGATACCTTTATGCTGACCCACTAAAATGAGACTTTTTCGGCTTTTCTTTTGTCTCATTCTCTACCTCATTTTGAGGGATAATAAAGAAAGAAGCATTTTCTGTCATCTCATAACAAGCTCTCTGAGGCCAAAAACTAAAGAAACATTGCTCATCCATCTATAAATCCAACACCACCCCCAGAAGTACACGAGCTCAAGAATGGTGGTTTTATCCAAAGACTTTTAGCATACAGAAAGAACACTGCCATGCTAAAAAAGCACAGGGTAGGGGCGCCTGGGTGGCACAGTCGGTTAAGCGTCCGACTTCAGCCAGGTCACGATCTCGCGGTCCGTGAGTTCGAGCCCCGCGTCGGGCTCTGGGCTGATGGCTCAGAGCCCGGAGCC
Organism: Prionailurus bengalensis; assembly: GCF_016509475.1. Lineage (NCBI taxonomy): Eukaryota > Metazoa > Chordata > Mammalia > Carnivora > Felidae > Prionailurus > Prionailurus bengalensis. The sequence goes on along the minus strand of NC_057343.1, from coordinate 145,086,361 downwards.
TGTTTCCGATTCTGTGTCTCCCTCTCTCTCTGCCCCTCCCCCGTTCATGCTCTGTCTCTCTCTGTCCCAAAAATAAATAAAAAACATTGAAAAAAAAATTTTTTTTTAAAATTAAAAAAAATAAAAAAGCACAGGGTAGATTTACATGTCGTTGACATTGAAAACTGTTTGAAGTGTTAAGTGGAAAATGATAGCTGTAAATTAGTACATACAGTATAATACAATTTATAAAATACAGTTGACCCTTAAACAACATGGTTTGAACTACACAGGTCCACTTACTGGGGACTTTTTTCAATAAATAACAGTACACTACTGTAAATATATTTTCTCCTATGATTTTCTTAATAACATTTTGTTTCCTCTGACTTACTTTGGTCTAAAAATACAGCATATAATATACATAACATACCAAATATGTGTTACCATAAGGCCTCACTAAAAGGGAGTGACTATAGTGTCCTTTCATGGTCTACCTTGTACATTTCTATGTTTGAAATTTTTATAAAACTTTTAAAATCAGGACAGAGGCGCCTGGGTGGCTTAGTCGATTAAGCATCCAACTCTTGATTTCAGCTCAGGTCATGATCTCATGGTCGTGGGATCAAGTCCCACATCAGGCTCTGCGCTGGGCATGGAGCCTGCTTGGGATTCTCTCTTGCTCACTCTCTCTCTTTCTCTCAAAATAAATAAACATTTTTAAAAATCAGGACAAAAAATTAGGTAGGAGAAATAAAAGAGAAAATGGGAAGAACCATAGCAAATTCCAGAATTCCAGCTCTACCTCCACTCCCCCAACCTCCTACTCACACCACCACATATGGAGGGGCCGCACTACTCAAGTGCAATGGAGATCTTTTTTCCACAAAGGGAAAAAATGGCACAACTCTCCAATAACCTCCTCTGCTCTTTGGAGAATACAGTGTCAGTGTGATGACTCCTGAGAATGAAAACTCCTCGCCCCAAGACTCACCAACATTCCCAGACATTACTGAATCACTCCCTCCTTCCTTTTCTTGGACTTTCTTTGCTTTCTTTTGAACAGGCCCATCATTCTCCAGTGGTCTCTTTTTACTTCTGCCGATTTCCACAACCTATATTGGAAAGTGATGTGTTATGCCTAATCTCAAAACTTGATGTATGCAAAATAATTTAAACCTTACTTCTGAATGACAAGGTCTTTGCCTTCCATTCTTCACAGAATCAAATACTTTCAGCTCTAGAAAGAACTGTGGGTGAACTGTCTTTACCATCATGAAAGACAATGTAAAGACTGGCAGGTCATGAACCTCAGCACCTCAAGCCCTGCTACAATTAATTAGGACTAAGACTGATAGCTTTATGTACTCAGTCAGCCTTCACCTATCACAGATTATAAAACCTGAATCATCCTACTTACCTATGTTAAATAAAATACCTTTTAAAAAATATATCAATTTAGGAAAGGTGAAACTAAGTAGATAATAAAAGAACACTATCATTTTCGAATTGTGAATTGTAATGTACCTGTTTCATATACAAACTTGGCTTATGTTCACCACCAAAAATACCGTAAGATTATGACCTATGTGCTGGTAGGAAACCTGTCAAAAATTAAGATCTTCACCAAATAACCTCTAAATGTTAGGTATAAAATAAAATCTTGGTGTATTCATGAAAATGTAGACTATCATCAAAAATCAAAGACAGGAGAGGAGCAATCACTCTCTGGAAGAAATATAAATGAAAGGAAGACTATGAAGTAGCTGTCACCCCATCCGTATTAAAACTCGGAGGGTGTGGGCACCTGGGTGGCTCAGTAGGCACACTGGGGGCTCAGGTTATGATCTCATGGGTTTGTGAGTTTGACGAGCCTACTTAGGATTCTGTCTCCCTCTGTCTCTGCCCCTTTCCCAATTGCTTTCATTCTCTCTCTCAAAATAAATAAAACAACCAAACAAAACAAACTTGGAAGGTGGCTTAAAGCCAGTCTGCAATCCCTTTCCATATTCTCAGTTTAAAAATACTGTACCAGGGAGACCCAGTGAGGGGCTCACCCTGAGGTTTTCCCTGGTGGCAGTGTCCCTGGTAAGAACAAAACAAACTTAACTTACTCAGTTGAAAGGTGGCAAGCAACAGAAAGGAACCAATGAATAACCATTCACATCTGCACCACCTTAAGGAACTTAACCCAAATTGTCTATCAAACTTTACAATCTTACCTATAAGTATAGTCACTGAGGAACTGCACAATATGACTGCCTTTATTAGTCGCTTGAGAATATTAGCACCACTGTTGTACCCTTAAAAACTAGAGATTCAGTGGCAATTTTCTTCCAGTCACCTAACCAAGTACATATAAATAAGGTAAATAAAGCTCCTCTTCAACTTTCAATCCAGATTTTTTTTAAAAAAAGGAGGCAGAATGGAGGTTAACAGATGTATCCTTTGCCCACAGGCCACTACCCTCATCAGAATGGAAGTCAGGAGCCCTCTGTTCCTCTCTCAGGTCTGCCATTAAGAACTTGTGTGATCTTGGCCTCGAGTCTATTACTCCAAGTGGAAAGTACAATCTTTGAACTACATTTTTAAAGGAGACCAGCCAGGCTTTTCCCGCCTTCTCCCTTTTGAGCCCCGCCCCTATCTCATCGGGCCGGCTCATCTCGTCGATTCTCGCGTACTGCTCCCATCTCCTCCTGCTCCACCCACAAGCACCGTCCCCGCCCATCTAGTCCCGCCCCATCTACCCCGCTGGCCCCGCCCCGTCCTGGACCGAACCCACCACGTGTGGCGGCAACTGAAGCGGGAGAGTGGACGCTAGGGGCGCTGCGGAATCAGAGTCAGGGCCGGCCTTCGGGACTGCACCCGTGGGGGACGTAGTGGATTTCAGGTTTCCCGTAGACTGGAAGAATCTGCTCAAAACCTCTTGCCTTGCAGGAGCTGGGCCGGCGGCAGCGGCGCGACTAGAGGCAGGCTTCCGACCCGACATCGCAGGGCACAGATTGACGCCACTGGGACAGGGCCCAGGCGGGAGCGCGAGCACGCCACCGCAGCTCCCCTAGTCTGCGTGCGCGAGCACGTCACGACCCTGCCGTGCGCCGGGGCAGGGGGCGGGACCTCGGCTGCACAAATAGGACCGAGGGGGCGGGATGGCTGCAATTTCGCGCCAAACTCGGCCGGGATTCCCAGGGTCGTGAGCAAGCGGTGTGGTGTCCACAGCGGCTGTCATGGTTCGTCCGCTAAACTGTATCGTCGCTGTGTCCCAGAACATGGGCATCGGCAAGAACGGGGACCTGCCCTGGCCGCCGCTCAGGTACCTACGGGCCCGGAGCTGGATTGGGTGTTGGGGGACGGGGAGAACTGGCGCGGGTTGCTTTTGATCGCGGCACCAGGGAGGGGCCTAACAGACGCTCTCGGTTGGGAGGATGGGATCGGACTTTTCACCTGAGCAGGCAAGAGCTGGGCCAGGGCTTCTTTCCGCCATCTGGAGCCGGCCGGCCAAGTTCTCGATTTCCGTCCTGCTCCTGTTGCCTGGCGAGGACTTTTCCCAACCCCCACCCCCACCCCCCCCAGTGCAGCGTCTGTCGGGAGGGTTACGGCTTGAGCCTACCAGATAATGTTCTGAGTAACCCTGTTTGTCTAATTTATAGGAATGAATTCAAGTATTTCCAAAGGATGACCACAACCTCATCCGTAGAAGGTAATGTGGGATTTTTAAGTGATTGAGGTTTGGGAAACATCTTGCTTGAGTAAGCTTATCAGTGCAAATTTTACTTAAATAAAAAGTTTTCCATGTTAATCTGGGACCTTTTGTCTTACCAGTGATTTATACGCAGTTCCCAAGGTTTGTCACGGTTTTTAAAAAAAAGTTATTTGAAATTTTATGTGGGCACGCGTAAATTGAGGTACTGGGCAGAATTAGCAGCTAGGTACAGGCTTTAATGAAAGAGCAGGGAAGGAGACCAGAGGAGGCCTTTGGCATAGCTGCTAAAAGCGATGGTAGGGCCTGGAAGGCAGTGAAGAAAAGTAAAAAAACAACAACAAAAAGAAACTGTTCCATGAACTCGATGTGGAGATCAGAAAGGTGAAGGTGATGCAGGAAAGAATCAAGGATGAACTCTCAGATCTTCAGTTTGAGAGTCTGGGTGACATGGAGAATAAAGAAGTGGAGAAGAGTGTGCAGGTGTAATGATAATTTTGAGGTTTGAGGAATTTGTGGGATCTCCAGGATAATTTCAGGTACAGCAAAGTGGGTGAATTGAGCCACTGGAGAGGACAACCATGGAAGAAAATATAGTGGTGAGATGCCCGTTGAAAACCTAAGAGATACGTATTTGGTCATAGGAGAAGAAATAGTAGAGTAAAAGACACAGTCAATCGGAAAGCAGATGCAGCATAACTTTAACAGGACAGGTACAAGGTCCTTGGATCTTGCACTTGGGTCACCGGTAGAGACAAGATAGCAGGAGCTTGAAGCTAAAGAATTGACATGAACCACTCTAGAATCCAGTGTATGATCTAGTAATACGAAAAGCATCCAACACCTGGCCTATTCACTTGCTTTCAGTAAACACAGTGTTTCTTTGATGAGTGGATGAAAGGATACCAAGGTTGACTTGGCTTTTTGTTCTTTTTTCTTTTTCTTTGTTTTTTTTTTTTTTTTAATTTTTTTCCAATGTCTTCCTATGCTCTTCTCTCATTATCTCCACCTTGTTGTTAGGCCAAGTCTGTACCATTTCTCATCAGAATTCCTCACCTTTTGGCTCTGTTATTTTTGATCACTGATATCTCCTTATTAACACTTAAAGCTCTGTCCTTGAAAATGCAGTGCATATTCTACAGGGGGCACCATGAATTATTGGGGTTTTAATTCTTAGAGGAAAAAAATTTGTCTCCACATTTGGAGGTGATAACTTGGTTATGAGTAATGATGTAAAATACAGAAAAATGCATAGTGTACTTGTATTTTGTAAATGTTAGTATTTTTGTTTAAAGAAATTCAAACTAATGATGATTCTTTAAAACAGACACGTGCACTTCTTTTGATAGCCTGCCAGAACATACCCAGAGTTATAGAAATGTGTGTATTCCTTTGATCCAGATATCTGACTCCCAAGATTTTTTTTCCACATAATTATATGAAAAATGGAAGTTAGGTGTATAAAGTTTCTATAGAAGCATTTTACTTAAAAAATAGAGGCACAATTGAAAGCACTTTGGCTTTTTAATTGAGTGGAATCCTAAACAGCTATCTTTAAAAGTACGGCTACTAATATAAATACAAAGTATACAAATGAATAATACTATTACATCAAACAGTTAAACGGTACTTACTAGATGTTCTAAATCCTCAATCCCCACAATAACCCTAGAACTAGGAACTACTGTTATCTCCATTAACATAAGGCACAGAAGATTCGTGACTTGCCTAGTAGATGACTGAATACATTCAGTTTCAGCACTTTGCCCCAGAATCTTGGCTCTTCACTATTATACATAATTGCAATTGATTAAAACTAAATATTGGATATAAATCAGATAACACCAAAGAGAAAAATAGTATATTTAGGAAATGGGTGATAAATGTCAATTTTGTAAGCCTGTTTTAAGTTTTAATTTTTAAAGCAGATCCACTAGGTGTCACTGTGACAGTCCTATCTCTGCACATATAAATGAATATATGAAAATATAAATGTATACTCCCAGAATATACTTATTTTTATGTGATTTTCTAGGTAAACAGAATTTGGTGATTATGGGTAGAAAGACATGGTTCTCTATTCCGGAGAAGAATCGACCTTTAAAGGACAGAATTAACATAGTTCTCAGTAGAGACCTCAAGTAAGTATTATCACAAATTCACCACAAAAAAATCATGTCCCATTTCTTATGGTAGAGGTCTGTGTATGACAAAACAAAATTGTATAAATATAGCGCTATTGATCACGCTGCTTAATGTCATAAAGGTGATTACAGAAAATGAATAAGCAGTTATTTATGCCACATGACAATAATTTCACTCTGCTCCTTAAGTGATTGATTTCACCACTCTGAAAAGTTACATTAAATCTCACTGGGGTAACAGCTCTGCCAGTTTCCTTGAACTGTTACTCAATAGGCTCAATTATCATGTATACAATACAGTTAATAACTTTTTTCTAGTTTCACATATGTTTTGGGGTTTACCAAGATTAAGTGGTTTATCTTCTCTCCATACCCTGCCCTGGATACAGTAAGATAGAAATTTTAGGATGGGCTAAAAATCAGTCATAACCTTGTGCCCGATTATTCCTAGTTTACCACAACACCCAAATAATATTTTGTACTTGTATTCTTTATGCAATGTCTACAGGTGAAAAAAATGAAAGTATTGGAATTGACCTAGGGATCCTGAAGAAAGAGAAATGTCTCCAGTTAGCTTCTGCTAGGAATTTTCCTGTCCTCCAATCTAACATTGGAGTAGATAGTTCCTGATGCCTGGAAATGCCCTGGGGACTTTATTACAAGGAATTGGCCTACACATTTGTGGTGCTGGCTAGGCAAGTCCAAAACTCTGTAGGGCACACCGTCAGAAAGGGCATGCTGGAACTCTTCAGCAGGATCTGAAACTGCTATCTGCAGGTGAAATTTTTTCTTCAGGGAAGCTGGAGGAGCTGCTCTTAAGGCCTTTCAACTGATTCAATCCTGCCTACCCAGATTGAAGTTGATTTATCAACTTTAATCACTTCTACAAAATACCTTTACAGTAATACTTAGATTAGTGTCTCAATAACCAAGGACTATAGCCCAGCCAAGTGAACACATCAAAGACCATCACACTGTGAGCGGGAAAAAAACATTATACAACTGTAGGCCAAGGGAGTTCAGGCTTATATAGATTTTTTTTCCCAAATCCCTTCTAGAATGGCACAGGTAAAAACATGAAAGAAAGTATACCAGAATATTTGCATTGATCGCCTTGGATGATGAGGAATAAGTTGATGTGCATCTTGCCATCTGCCTCAGTCTTTATACTGTTCTCTTTATTCTGGTTGCTAGGATATTCTGATTATCTTTTTTACTTGGTAGAATCCAAATTCACAGACTGTATAGCCATTCCCAGAGACTCTTTAATAACATCTTCTTGAATACTACTCAAGTTTATTTATGGCTAGCTTGAGCTACAACAGATATAAACAAATCTCAGTGGGGGGGATATTCAATTGAGCCAGCAAATCTCCGCAAATGATGAGTCTAATTTCTTCTTTATAACCCCCCCCCCCCGCCCCACTGTTGTGCATGTAATTGGGTTTGGTTGTTTCTTATATAACATTTGTTGCTATATTTCACTTGTTTTTTTTAAGACAAAATTTCAGAGTTTTTATTATCAGTTATTCCGAGGAAATAAACATACCAGTTAGGAAAACATTTTAGAGTTTATTTTTTGTGCTTCCTTCTGCTTCCCTACTTGGGGGTCAGTTACACACATAACCTGGGCACCTGCTGTATGCCATACAGTGCTAGATTCTGAATTAAAGGGGAGAGATTTACCCATGTAACTGCTATTGCTCAGGCAAGCTTTTAGAAATACTCAGTTTTTCACCACCACCCTCCAATGTAAGAAGTTGAATCCTCAAGGATAAATTGAATGGTATATAACTTATAGCTCAATAAAGTAATTTTTTAAGGCTTTGGAACCAAAAATTAAATAAATTTTACCACAGTGCTATAGCTTTGAGAGCATCTTTAGTAAATCCAAAATTTCCTTCATGATATAAGATGTTGTAAATTGTCTTCAACTCATGAAAGCTATTTGACATCTCATAGTATAATAATTTTTTACGGTCTGTCATATTCTCCAGAGTGATTAAAGCTTTCTCTCTTCTGCCCTCACTATTCACACACTTGGTACAGCAAAGAGTTACCAACCTGGCTTCTAATACCTGGTCTGGTACCTATTAACTTGATGCCTTGCTGAATGACAGTTTCCTTATCTACTAACTGGGATTAATAATGAGAACTTCTTAGGGTGATTTTGAGGATTAATTGAAATTTTTTATGTTAAGTTTATGGCACACAGAAAGGACCCTATCAATATCAGATCCTACTGTCCCAGCTTTTCTATTTTGGCAGAATTACCTTTGGTCTCTAATAGAAAATATTAACAGGAGCACAATGAGCAGGTTTGTGATCTCATTTTTTGCCCTAATCTATCACTTTGTTCTTCCTTCCCACAGTCTTGAGTCAAAAATCCCCTCCTGTCAACCAGAATCCTCCGTCTGCCCCCACCACTTTATCCTAGACTCCCGTTTTCTCCTGGTCTCAAGACCTTGCTCTGTTGTGCTACCCTTTACTGTTTTAAACCTCACTACATACTACTTCTACCTTCAACTTTCTTGGAGCTTTCTTGTGTTAAATAAATAACTTCTGTAACTTCAGTATAAACCTCAGTATCCTCTATGGTCATCCATCACTTCCGTGTCTTGCACATGTTTTTATCTCCTTTGAGACTGTCAGCTAAGGGATCATTCTCCAAGGAGTATTCTCTTTCATCACCCCACCCAGATGATGTACCACCTCTGCCTACCTGGCATCCTCCACACATCCCCATCGCATATCCTTTTCATACTATGGCCACTGCTGAGATACAGCTCTGCCTGCCACTGGTACAGTGGCACTTAGTATATCCCAGCACTTAGTATATCCCCTAGCAAAGCAGGGGTTCATAAATTTTTACAGAATGGATGGTCTTTAGGTGATTTATAAAAATAGGATGATCCCACATAATATCACTTTGTAACCTGTCTTTTTTTTCCCCATTTGATATATGGAAAGATTAATTTCTATGAATATTTTTAGTGGGTACATAGTATTCGATTATGAGGATGGAGCATGCTTGAACCAATTTTAATTTTAGTTGGAAATTCTGTTTCAGAGACTGAGTTTGAAAGGTCTTAAATTGAACATATTTTTGAATTCTGGTTAAGATATGATTCTAGCCTAGCGTTTTTTGTTTTTTAAATGCTTTCCCAACAGTCTAGGAAATTGAGCCAGAATTCCATCTGCCACATCATCTTTCACATCAGGCACAGTGAGAAAAGATAATGTTTATATGGTACCCTGAGGTAATCAAATGAGGCTGCTCAAGGCCAGAGGACACTGGTCTTAAGGCTCTGCTAAACTAGGCCACACCATCCTGAGGTCTGAGGGGACAAGAATTTGACACCTTTGTAGCCTATGGCCACCAGTTGAATCCCTTGTCTATGTAGGGAGTTGTAACACACAGACTCCCAATGTCAGGCTGCTGGAGTTCAAATCTCAGGTCCACCATTTCCTAGATCTATAACCACTGGCCACTGAATCCTTCAGCCTCAATATCATCTACAAAAAGGAATAAAAGTACTTACATAGGACTGCTAGTCTGATGCATATAAAGTATTACCTGTTCCCACTACTTGGGAGAGCAAATGGGTCCTCAAATGTTAGATCTTTCTAATGTAACTATCCAGGTAAAAAGCAGCCTCTCTGGAGAAGGGAGAAGGATGGAAGTATCACTGGTGTGCCTACTGTTTTGCATTATCTCTTAGTCTTCATGCCAGCCCTCTTCAGGAGCTAAGATTCTAAGTTTGAAACAAGATATCAAAGATGTCCACATGCTTGACTACATATGGAACCACATACCAACTCTCTTGTCAGGGAATGCAATCTCTCTTAGTCTGAGATAAATAGAGGAAGGAAAGTGGGCAATGAAATAAGTCACAGTATTGAGTGTTTGCTATATACTATTCACTGTGTTCCTAGGATTTGTGCTTTAACACAGTGAACACAGTGGCCTAATTAGCTCAAACATTAGCTCAACTTTTTGCTTATGTTTTTATACCCATCTTGGGTCAAGTGTTTCAAACATTCCTAAACTGCTAAGGAATAACATTTTGCAGAAGCATTTCCTCCATGTCTTTATGATAATTAAAATCTGAAACAAATCCTTAATCTAGTCTTTGTTTTCCTTTAACAGACTCATTACAAAAGGGTAAAAAAGTAGTCTTCACCTTAAGCCCTGGAAGCATTTCAAGCCATTGTTCCATAATCTACACAGAATGATTGCCCCCTTTCTTTGAATCCACGCCAAACATTTATACCACCTTCTAAATTATTTTGCTACAACCCACCAATTTCTAGGACACCTCTTCAAATTCTCCTCTCATGTCAGATCCTAAGTCACTATGTCAGATCCTAAACCACCATTTTTCATTCTTCCCTGACACCTGTCATCATTTCTGACTTCAGCATCCTCAGTTACTAAAACCACCTGGACTGTGTTTGTCATTCTAGACTTTAGCTAGACTACATTCTCCCCAAGCTCAAATCTAGACTCAGTTCTCCCCCTACACAGCCTTGTCCAGCCTACTCGCAGCCTCCCTGACACCTTAGAGACTTCCTTGGCTCATTTAACCTCACCCTGGTGTGCGAGTCTTTTTTCAGCTTTTAGTCAAAATACATTCTTTGTGCTATCTTACTCCTTTAGAGATGACAAAGGGTGAAATAAGTAAAATATCTATGAAGGAGGTGAGGGAGGAGGCAGTGAAGAGAATTAGTAATCTCCATTAGCTGTTGATTAATCATTGTTATAAGCACTAGTTCAAAGACAGTTACATAATTTTTTAAAGCATCACTCTAAGAACTTGACTTTGAATTATAATTTCTGTTCTCTAATTACAATGAAAGTCAAATTCTATGTTTCTTCAATTATAAAGGGAATTATCACTCTCCACCCGCCCCCTCCCCCCCCCCAGGAAAAAATAAACAGTTGTGGAGATAGGGAGAAATTAAACTGAAGATGTAACACTGAAATTAATTCTTTCTCCTTTGGATTTTAAAAAAATATACATGCTTATTAATACTTCATCCACTTCTATATTTCAAACATGAAAAGTCTTTTACTCCCCATTCATCACATATTAACAGTTTGAATATCATTCCAAACTACAGTCATTCAAACATACTACTCTCTCTCCAACATTTTTTTTTTCTCTCCAACATTTTTTATGAATCTTTCAAACATAAAGAACCTTAAACACCTGTATACCTAACACATAGATTCCACCATTAACAATTTATTATGCTTATTTTACCATCCATCCATGCATCCATTGGTCTTTTTTTTTTAAGCATTTCAGAGTAACATGGAAACATCAGTATGTTTTCCCTTAAATACTTCAGCATATATATATATCATTAACTAGAGTTCAATATTTCTTTACAATTTTTTTAAGTTTATTTATTTTGAAAGAGAGCAAACATGCAAGCACGCCCACACACAAGTTTGGGAGGGGCAGAGAGAGGGAGAGCAAGAATCCCAAGCTGACAGCGCAGAGCCCAATGCAGGGCTTTATTTCAGGAATCCTGAGATCATGACATAAGCTGAAATCAAGAGTCAGACGCTTAACTAACTGAGCCTCCCAGGTGCCCCATCTTTTGAGATAAATATACATACAATGAAATGTACAAGTCTTAAATGTACTTTTGCTAAATTTTGACAAATGTATGCACCTATGTAACCCCATATCAAAGATGGAGAATTTTACCATGACCCCTCCTAAGTTCCCTTATGCCTCTTCCCAGTGAATCTTTACCCCATCCCTCCAGAGACCACTACTCTTCTGATTTTTTTCAACCATAAATATCACAAGATACCAGAAGTGTTTCTGTTTTTTGATTCATTGTGGACCGTACATACACAAATATGGTTTGAACTATTGGTCATAGGCCATATTGATGTTAAGTGTTTATTATTGAAAGAATTCATATTTATGATTTTGGTTTTATAATTACTTATTCCAATTCAGATTACTTGACTGGTATGAATGGGTTTTATAGACATTATTTGTAATTTTTTTAAATTCAGGGAACCTCCACAAGGAGCTCATTTTCTTGCCAAAAGTCTGGATGATGCCTTAGAACTTACTGAGCAACCAGAATTAGCACATAAAGTGGACATGGTTTGGGTAGTGGGAGGCAGTTCTGTTTATAAGGTAAGTAAAATCATAAAGAAATGTTCTACCCCACTTTCCTTCAGATTCCCTGCCATCTGAACTTTTAAAAAATTAGGCCATGAGCAAAGGAAGTACATTATCCCTACTGTAAACTAGACACATTGTCAATTTGATTTATTCGTTTTAGATACTATCATGAAAAGTAAATAAAAATATAAAAGCGAGTTTTGAAGCCTGTTCCAGTTGATTTTCAATTCCAAATAGTTGATGTTTCTTATTTAAAAATATTCTAGGGGCTCCTGGGTAGCTCAGTTGGCTAAGCAACCAACTTCGGATTGGGTCATGATCTCACGGTTCATGGGTTCAAGCCCTGTGTCAGGCTCTCTGCCTACAGCTGGAGCCTGGAGCCTGCTTCAGATTCTGTGTCTCCCTCTCTCTTTGCCCCTTCCCCACCCTGTCTCTCCCTCTCTCAAAATAAACACTAAAAATGATAAAAAACATTCTAAATCCTTCCCTTAGAATTGTACTTGCATTGGGGCGCCTGGGTGGCTCAGTCGGTTAAATGTCCGACTTCAGCTCAGGTCATGATCTCGCGGTCTGTGGGTTCGAGCCCCGCGTCGGGCTCTGTGCTGACAGCTCAGAGCCTGGAGCCTGTTTCAGATTCTGTGTCTCCCTCTCTCTCTGACCCTCCCCTGTTCATGCTGTCTCTCTCTCTGTCTCAAAAATAAATAAATGTAAAAAAAAAAAAAAAAAAAAGAATTGTACTTGCATTGCACTGTTTTCTACTCCCTAGATGTGCCCTGATATACTGAATTCTCCCCTTTTTCCAAGAATATATAGGTCCTTACTGAGAAAGGACGGGGCTCTCAGTTACTATACACTGACTAAATGTATACGAATTTGTTAAAAGAAAACTTAACAATTTTGTATAATATGAAAGCATAGGAAAACTATTACATATTTCATAATAATAGAAAAAACGAGTAAAAGAGAAAAGAGTCCTTATTTTTTTTTTTTCCCCAGTCTTGAGGTCTGTTTTTTTTTGTTTGTTTGTTTTGTTTTTTTTTTACACTTATGCCAGGAATTCATAGGGAAGGGGTTCCAACAGTTCAGGCTCTTTTCCATTGGTTCTCCCAAAATGTACTTCTCTGGGTGGAGCAGGCTGGCTTTTCAGTTGAACCCATGTACCTTTCTCTTTGGCTTCCTTCTTTTTCAGATCATTTTCTTTTACACACTTCAGGAAGCTATCTCGGCTCTTTTGAGTGCATTTGCTCAATACATACATTAACTCTCCTGGCAAAAATCTGCCCTTGTTTGTTTACAGCAATGCAAGTAGCATGCTGGGTAACATTGTAGACTCTTCCAGTTTTGCAGTGGTAACATTTGTGAAACATTTCTTGTTGAACAGTGCCCATTCCCTTGATGTCCAAAATAAACCTTTCTTGTAGATTCGCAGGTATGTGGCCAACGGAACAACTCCATGTTTCCTAGAACACCTAGAGCACATTCAGCAGGTGCCTCTCCTCTTTCCCTTGGTGAATTACTAGAAGATGGAGGCTCCGGCTGAAAACTTCATTTTTTTTTATTTTATTTTATGTTATTTTATGTTATTTTATTTTATTTTATTTTATTTTATTTTATTTTATTTTATTTTATTTTATTTTATTTTATTTTATTTTTTAATGTTTATTTACTTTTGAGAGAGAGAGAGAGAGAGACAGAATCTGAAGCAGGCTCCAGGCTCCGAGCTATCAGCACAGAGCCTGTCACGGGGCTCAAACTCAAAAATTGCAAGATCATGACCTGAGCTGAAGTCTGATGATCAACCGGCTGAGCCACGCAGGCACCCCATAAGATTTTATTTTTTTAAGTAATCGCTATACCCAACATGGGGCTTAAACCCACAACCCTCACATCAGGAGTGTCACATTCCACAGACTAAGACAGCCAGGTGCTCCAAAATATTTCTTCTTTTGAATACCAAATGACTTTCAGCTTTCAAAATTTTTGAGGATAATAAATAGAATTTTTGGACTCTTAAAACACTAATAAAAAATTAAAGTTTATGGGAAGGAAAAAAGCCAGCCCCTACACTTTGGTGTCTTGTTATAACATGTATACACTGAATTTGTTTTAAAAGACTTAAAGATATAACAGGATCTCAGACCTGTTTCTACAACCTTTGGTTTGCTTTATTTGTTTTATGAGGAAATGGACATTTTCCTTTGATCTTTCAGCCAAGCATGAATTTTTAGGAAAACAAGTCATTTCTTTATTTTGTTCAATATGCATTTTGAATGATTTAATACCACATTCACTTGAAAATCTACTTTTTATAAATATTTAATTTTTTTTTTTTTACATTTATTCATTTTTGAAAAACAGTGAGACAAAGTGTGAGCAGGGGAGGAGCAGAGAGAGAGGGAGACACAGAATCCAAAGCAGGCTCCAGGCCCTGAGCTGTCAGCACAGAGCCCGACGCGGGGCTCGAACTCACAGACCGCGAGATCATGACCTGAGCTGAAGCCGGAACGCTCAACTGACTGAGCCACCCAGGCGCCCCTATTTTTTATAAATATTTAAATATATAATTTGATGTATTTATATGTACATAAATTATAAGGAAGTAGAATCTCCACCTGGTAATTTTATATTATGCACCTGGCCTCTCATCACCATAACTTATAGAACTTTTAGGCTCATCTTCCCTGGGGCCAGCCTGTTTTTGTAAACACAGTTTCATTGGAACACAGCCATGCCCATTGATTTAGTATTGTCTACAGCTGCTGTTGCCCACAAAGGAAAGAAGGAAACCACATGGTCCACAAAGCCTAAAGTATTTACATATGACCCTTTACAGAAAAGGTTGTGCCATATAGTATTTCCTTGGATACAGACTTTCAAATGCTGCTGTGGTTCGTCCTATTCAGTTTTTCTAATTTTTGATAACATTAAGAATTGGTAGGATATTTATTTGATTGGGGCAAGAGAATAAATGATTTTATATTTACTGTAGTAAAAAGCCAAAAATAAAAAGTAACATTTGTTCTATGCCCTTATTTGGAATTTCAAGGATAACACACACTTGAAATTATAGATTTTTTTCTTCCATAAGTTATTTGAAAATCAAGGGTTATTAGTTTCTTGGAGATGCAATTAGGACTCATGACTTTTTATTAGAGTTTTAAGATACTCATTCAAGTGCAGTTTTTTCTATAGAAACTATCAACAGTAGCATAGGCTATAGTTAGAAAAGTCATTAACAATATAAGGCCAATACAATCATTAGCAACAGAGGCTAAGAAAGTAAATTACCTGCTAGCATTGTAGCTATCTCCTAAGAAATGGAAGCGTTATTAAATTCTGTGTAAATGTACTAATTAAGTATGCCCTTGGGATTTTTAGTAATCAAAATCTCATAAAATTATATACTATCTTATCCATATATATACATATGCAAATTTTTCTGTGGAGAGCAACTAGATAATTTAGGGTTCTTAATTCTTAAACAACCACCAAAGAAAGAAGATAATACTGAATGCTTAAATGAAAAAAGAATTCGTGTAAGCAAACTAGAGGCCAGAATATATTTAAACTCACTCTCATAATTAGTGATAATTATTAGTGCCATTCTCAAAATAACTAAGACATACTTTGCAGGACCCCAAACTTAATAATAGGATATTTAAATAGCATGCTTTGGAGGTGACAAGTTATGGAGCATGTCTCTTAATACCAGATACAAACTTGACTATGTAATTAAAACAAACAAATCTTAAGAGTCTCTGTTTCTTTTGACAGATAAATAAAGAAATTGATGCCTCTTGTGTTTTTTCAAAGGAAGCCATGAACAGGCCAGGCCACGTTAGACTATTTGTGACAAGGATTATGCAGGAGTTTGAAAGTGACACATTTTTTCCAGAAATTGATTTGGAGAAATATAAACTTCTCCCAGAGTAAGTAAAATGTTATTAATTTGTCTGAAGTACTTTTGGATTTCCTGCTTAAGAATCAGAGAAACAGTTTATCTCTTCATATTGAATTTGGAGTAGTAATGTGTTCTGCAGACAAAAACTAGTAATTTTGAGGGGCACCTGGGTGGCTCAGTCGGTTAAGCGTCCGACTTCAGCTCAGGTCACGATCTCGCGGTCTGTGAGTTCGAGCCCCGCATTGGGCTCTGGGCTGGTGGCTCAGAGCCTGGATGGAGCCTGTTTCCGATTCTGTGTCTCTTTCTCTCTCTGCCCCTCCCCCGTTCATGCTCTGTCTCTCTCTGTCTCAAAAATAAATAAACATTAAACAATTTTTTTAAAAAACTAGGAATTTTGGGAAATCTGCTTTAACAAACTTGGGATGTTTAAGTTTTAATAATTTGACTGAAATCTAGAGAGTAGTCATTAGCTCATTCTATGAGGTCTCTGCTTAGCATCAGACACTGTCTTAGGCACTGGGGAAGCAGTGCTTACCAAGAAGATGTCACTGCTCTCTAAGATTAGAGTATTTGTAGTAGAAAAGGAGAGTAGTAAATGAAAGGTAAACATTAAGAGAGTTGCTCTATGGAGAACTGAAATATTGTGATGTGGTAAATACCATATTGTCTGAGAAGTCCTCTCTGAAGAGGTGGTGTCTACGCTGAGATCTAAATGTCAAGAAGCCAACCATGCAAAGAGAAGAGCATTCCAGAAACCAGAGAAATAGCTCGTGTAGAGACCAGAGGGCAGGAACAAGCTTGGTTGTGCTCCCTGACCCTGAGCAGGGACTGACTACTCTGAGCATTATAAGCAAGGGGGAGGCCAGAGGGGTCAGACCAGACACAAGTTTAGAGGGTTTGAAGAGAGGGTGACATTGTTCCAGCTGTTTGTGGAGAACAGAAGGGACAAGAGTGAAGCTGGGAGACCAGTTAGCTGCAGGAGTTGAGGTGAAAGAACAAGGGACTTGGATAGCAGTGGTGGTGATGGAAGAAGAGATGGAGTTAAGATTTCAGTATGAAACTGCCTGATTTTGAAAACTCACAGCATTTTAGTTTAAAAGCACTTTTCATACTTCAACTTTAAAAAAAAGTTTTTTTAAGTACTTCTCAGCTATTGGCTATGAAGAGTAAAAGTAGAAGATTAA
Organism: Prionailurus bengalensis; assembly: GCF_016509475.1. Lineage (NCBI taxonomy): Eukaryota > Metazoa > Chordata > Mammalia > Carnivora > Felidae > Prionailurus > Prionailurus bengalensis. The sequence continues at coordinate 145,069,298 of NC_057343.1, read as the reverse complement.
TCGTATCAATGCTTTCAGACTAGGTTTTAACACATCCTTCTAATATTAATAAATATTAATAAATACGGTGTATTATATTCAATGATTTTCGTGTTAAACTATTCTAGCATTTCTGGAATAAATCCACTTGGTAGTGTGTAGTCCTTTTTATATGTTCCTGGATTTAATTTGCTTATATTTTGTTGAGGATTTTTGCATTTATATTCATAACGGATATTGGTCTGTAGTTTCATTTTTTAATAATGTGTTCACCTTGTTTCGGTGTCAGGAGAGTACCAGCCTCACAAAATGAGTCAGGAAATGGTCTCTTTCCTCTTCTATTTTTTTTGGAAGAGTTTGTGAAGGATTGGTATTAGTTCTTACTTATTTTTTTTATTTTTTTAAGTTTATTTATTTATTTTAAGAGAGAGAGAGAGAATGAGGGAAGGGCACAGAAAAGGGATTGAGAGAGAATCCCAAGCAGGCTCTTCACTGAGAGCACAGAGCCCGATGCGGTGCTCAGACCCATGAACTGTGAGATCATGACCTGAGCCAAAACCGAGAGTCGGATACTTAAGTGACTGAGCCACCCAGGCTCCCCAGTTCTTTAAATGTCTTAGAAAATTTTAATAGTGGGAAGCTTCAGATAGGAAATTTCTATCCAAAACCAAATTCCAAGGAAATTGCTCAAAAATGGACATTCTAGACAAGGCTATGAAAGAAAATGGAGTCTTTTTTTTTTTTTTTCCTGTTACATCATTTGATGGTTGTCTTACTTTGAAGCCTGTACCAACATAGTAACAACCTCCTCAACGCAGAGTGGAGGGAATCCCCTAAGGGGAGATCTGGAGTAGGTCAGTCTTTCCTGAGGTAGAAAAAAGAGAAACCTGGAAAGACAAAGAGAATATACTTTGTCCCTGAAAATCTGTAATGTTGCTCAGTTCTTGAGCTGCATTCTCTCCAAATGTCTGTACACTGGGGAACTTAGAATTGCTCCGTACTGTCCAGAAATGAGCTCTGATTGTCCTCTACTTCCCCTTTTTCTTCTCCCACAGCTACACAGAGTTTAGAACCCCCCATTCTCCCTATTAGTGGCCCTCTTGTAGTGACATAAGTTTCAGTTCAAACAGTTATCTTTTATTAACACCATACTTCCTGGTAATAAAAGCACTAGTAAAATGAAATAAAGATGAGAGGACTATTGTGAAGTGCAAAGGGAATAAAATTAGAATGTGGGTGAAGCCACAAGTGGTAGAAACCTAAAAGCAGAAAAAAAATCTTAACAAAGTTAGGTTTTACTTTGTGTCTGCCTTTTTCCCCCATGGGTCATTGTCTGCATAATTCTTTTTTTTCTTCTTTTTTTTTTGACAGCAGCATTCCAGCCTGTCCTCTAAGGCTGTGCCCTCATTCATCTTACCTGTAAGAAACCTTTCCCATCTCAAACTATTTCACACTAGGCTCCAGCCAAACCAGCAGGCCTAAATGTTTTATACCAGCAGTTTTCTGCTTAATGAGCCCCAAACAGCTTTTTCCTTGTAGTTAACAGCGTTCCATATAACTATGCAAAGAGGATAAAGGCCAGAAGAGGCCTTTGAGGCCGTAGTTGGCTCCAGACCTGGGACAGATGCCCCTTATCAATGGACAAATTTAAGAAAGTTTTTGATGGGCTAACAGTTCCTCTTCTGTTCCCATTAGTTCCTGACTAGCCAACCGGATCCTTATTCATACTATTTGTATGTCTCCTCCTGAGCCTGTGCTTGCTATTGTCTTCATTTAAATTTAGTTGTGAGTTGTTTCTTATAGATAACTATTTACCTCTTTCTTAGACTTTACATTACATCATCTCAGTATTCTCATGCTTTGTCAGTTCGAATCTTATGTTTCTTCATATCTACTGGATTCCTTACTGCCTGAAGATTCTAGAGGGGGATCTCTATCTGGGTGGTTCATAACAAATAGGAGGCATTTCCACATCCTGTTAGGCTTAAACTCAGAGTTCATATGTGGCTCCTAAGCAGTTTGCTCTTCAGAAAAGTTTGGAATTATGATGGTTGGGGTAGTTCTGTCATTATTAAACAGACTGAATATGGGGGCGCCTGGGTCACTTAATCAGTTAAGTGTCTGAGTCTTGATTTCGGCTCAGGTCATGATCTCACAGTGGTGAGATTGAGCCCTGTGTCAGGCTCTGCGCTGGGCGTGGAGTCTGCTTGGGATTCTCTCCCTCCCTCTCTGTGTGTAGGCATGCTCTCTCTCTTGAAAGAATAATAGACTGAATATATGAATATTGTGAGAAGTAAAATTAATCCGAAGCAGAGTTGAATTTCAGTTTCACAGAGCAGATTAACATTAATACCGTGGCTGCTGACTATACCCAGCCAATAACATAGTATTTCTAAGTATTATTTGTGGTTTTAGAAATAATTTTGATATTTTGCTTTTATCTTTTAACTGAGAATCTTGATACTCTTGAGAATTTTACAAACACACAAAAATGTAAATGTTACTTTTTGGTGACTCATTCCAAAGAAACTAAAATTATGGTTAAAAGTTGGCCTCGAAAAATCACTGCTTTAAAAAAAGAAAAATGCTATATTGCTACTAAAACAGTTGAACAGAAACAGCTCAGGAAATGGTTAGTAAATGGAAACATAGATTTTATTTTCTTTATATGTTATTATACTATTGTTACTTTATATGTTTATGTTTTTTATCAAATGGCATAACCTCTGATTAGTCAACAAAAGGTTAATACCTATTATTACTCAGCATTGCACTGGGTATCATAAGAGATTTAAATCTTTTCCTATCTTATCCCTGCTACAATGAAATAGAAAAATTAGAAAATTAGAAATTAGAAAATACGGGGTGAAAGAAACTCATAATACTAAAGAATAACATTTATAGAGCACTTAATGTAATGAACTCAGGGCCAGATTATTCATAAGGATGAAGACAACAGAACCAGAGTCAAACACAAGTCTGATCAAAGCAGGTGTTCCTCATCCCCACCTGGAGCACATGGGGGTGCAGCTCGCACAATACTGAGGAAGTATAAGATTTGGGTTGGAGACGAGAGTGGTCAGTACAGTCCTCAGTGGAGGACCTGAGGGGATTTTTTGTTGGTGGTGGGTTTTTCAGTGGGAAAAAAATTTTATTGTAAGAATACAACGTGAGACCTCCTCTCAACAAAATTTTAGTTTTCCAATTCAGTGTTGTTAACTGTAGGCACAGCATTGCACAGCACATCTCTGGAACTTAATCATCTTACACAACAAGCTTTATTCCCTTTGAACAACTGTGTTTCCCCTTTCCCCCCTACACCTGTCAACCACCCTTCTACTCTCTGTTCTTATGAGTCTGACCATTTTAGATAATGCAGTATTTGTCCTTCTGTGACTGGCTTATTTCTGTGACTGGCTTATACTTAGCATAATGACCTCCAGGTTCATCCATGTTGCTGCATATGGCAGGATTTCCTTCTTTTTTGAAGTTGAACAATATTCCATTGTATGTAAATACAGTATTTTTGTTTAATCGTTCATCTGTTGATGGGCATTTAGGTTGCTTAGCTACTGTAAACTAGGCTGCAGTGAACATGGGAGGATATATATTTCTTTGAGGTTCTGATTTGTTATCAAAAACAAAAAACGAGATAACAAGTGTTGGTGTTGGTGAGGATGTAGAGAACTCTTGTGTACTGTTGGTGGGAATGCAAACTGGTAGCAGCCACTGTGGAAACAGTATGGAGGCTCCTCAAAAAAATTAAAAATAGAACTACCACATGATCTAGCAACTCTGCCTCTTGGTATATACGCAAAGGAGGGCTTGGGTTTTGAATTGGAAGGTGGCGGGAACACAGATCTAAGTGAGAGAAAATTTCAGATAAACAGTGATGTCCATAAAAGAACTGCCGTGAGGAACACTCTGGGAAATTAGAGCAGCGTGGTGTCCATTGATTAAACAGCAGAATCTTTCACCATACAGGACACATAACTTCAGTTCTGCTCTAAGCAGGTAAAGGTTGTATCTTGTTTTTCATTTGCTCACGCAAGAAATTTGATATCAAGTGTAAGATTTGCAAAATGTTACTAAATTTCATACTAGCTGGGTGATAGTGGAAAGGTAAAAGAAACTGCTGACAGTGGCTAGTTTGAGACAGAAGAATTAGGAGTCAGAAGGAAAGGATAAATTGCACTTTTTGTTTCCTAACTTTCTGTACAGTTTGCAAGTTTTTCTTTCTGTTTCCTACACTGTTCCATAGTGTATTTGTATGATACCCAGTTTCACCGTGACTTAGCATTGTGAAAAAAAAAAAAAAAAAAATGAAGACGAAACTTTTATTTACTTTATTGATGCCTTTTGGCTGAGCTATCTCTTTTTAACTGACACAGTATATATCTTTTTTTTAATTGACAAATTATTCCACATATTTTTCTTTTACAGATACCCAGGTGTTCTTTCTGATATCCAGGAGGAGAAAAGCATTAAGTACAAATTTGAAGTATATGAGAAGAACAATTAATGTGAAGGTGTTTTCTGGTTTATTTCAAGTTAGTTCCCCCTCCCCTCCAATTACATATTTTTTAATATTAGAAAAAAAGACTTTTATGACTTCAGGTCAATGGCTAATTATTTGTAAGCAATGAGATTTTATAAACTAATCTTAAGTAGACTATAGTTAAGATTAGTCTTAACTATTCCATATCAGGTGACCATTTATGAAACCTTTTTTGCTGTAGCTGTATGATGCCCATCAAGGACCAGCACCTGCCTACGGTAGCATATCTTTCAAAAACCAAAGTTGAAAAAATTCCCCGAGAGCATGAGTTGAAACTAGGACCTATAGAGATAGAACTAGACAGATTTGTCCAAAGGTCAGACATGGATTATAAACAGAAGAGATAGAACTCAGATATTAAAAGAAAATTAAAATAGAGACTTTGAATTCTCTATGCATTTCATTCAGTCTTCTCAAAAAAGGTTCTGTTCACTCAGGCAATCAGTAAGTTGAGGGAACTCTGGTATATTCCATTGGGATAGTAAAGAGGCAGGTAGGACACTGTCTTTTTGAAGGTTAAAAGAAAAGGTCTGAGACCTCTAAAAACTCTGCCTCTGATCTTCTGTGGGATTCCATGGATGTTACAATGATAGAAAGAAGAATAAAGTTGTTCTTTACAAAAAAGAGTGATTTAAAACAAGCATATGGCTAAAATTAGAAATTAAAAAGGTAGTGAAATGAAACTAGATAATGCAAGAAACCAAAATTATGAGGTTGGGAACAAAATTAAACTTCACTGAATTAAAAAGTGAAAATTAAAACATGTTTTCCTGGGGCGCCTGGGTGGCGCAGTCGGTTAAGCGTCCGACTTCAGCCAGGTCACGATCTCGCGGTCCGTGAGTTCGAGCCCCGCGTCGGGCTCTGGGATGGCTCAGAGCCTGGAGCCTGTTTCCGATTCTGTGTCTCCCTCTCTCTCTGCCCCTCCCCCGTTCATGCTCTGTCTCTCTCTGTCCCAAAAATAAATAAACGTTGAAAAAAAAAATTTTTTTTTTAAATATAAAAAAAAAACACAAGTTTTCCTACCATGTTAGCAAAGATTTGGATTTGTTAGGTATCCAAAGAAAGGGCATTTTTTGCCTTGTAAATTAATACAACTTTTTTAGAGTTTAAGTTAACAATATCAATTAAAATTTAAAATATTCTGGGTTTGGACCCAGAGCTGAGTTTCTACTTCTAAATATTAATCCTGAACAACAAAGAGATAGACCCAAGAGAATTTGTTGCACTGGTTTTTTTCAACTTGGAAACAGGGATACCTGGGTGGCTCATTCGGGTAAGCGTCAGACTCTTGATCTCAACTCAGGTCATGATCTCACAGTTCATGAGATCAAGCCACATCAGATTCTACACCGACAGCACAGAGCCTGCTTAAGATTCTCTCTCTCCTCTGCACTGCTCCTCTTGCCAACTCACACACGTGCACTCTCTCTCTCAAAATAAATAAACTTAAAAAAAAAAAAACTTAAAAAATAAAACTTGGAAACAGCCCAAATGACAATCAATAAAGAAATAACCAACCAATATGTCTGTAGAATTTAATATTGTCTGTAACAGTTAAAAAGAATGAGGTACTGACAGAAAAATGCCAAAGACTGTTAAATAAAAGAAGTGAATTGTGTATCATACCTAAAAAATTTACTGATGGTATATAGTACGTGTAGGAAAATGTATGCTGAAACTGTCGACAGTATCAGAGTTGAGCATGTTATTTTATGAATTAGGTATGCCTATTGTAATTAGATTTTTTTAAGTATTATGTGCTTGATTTCATGAACAATTAACATAATAATTGAGTCCCTTATGTTCAGCTGTAAAATTAGAATATAGAAATCAAGAGTATAAAGAAATTTACTAAAATCTTCCAAAGAGGGGGGGAAAAAAAAAACATCACAGACAAGAAAAGGAATCAATACTGCATGAGACTTAAAATCCTTAAGAAAACAGTGGAGCTTTCTGCAAGGAACATAATCAGCAAACTATTAGTACAGGTATCTAGAATTTTTAGGACTCAGATACTTAGAAAGAAGCAAGCCATCTAGAGAAGAGGAAACCCAAATAGCCAATAAATACATGCAAAGATAAATATTCCCACTGGTAACTGAGGAAATGCAAATTAAAACTGCAGTAAGGTACCATCCCACATACTCAGATGTGGCATTCTCACCAACACTTGACATTGTCAGCCTTTTACCATGTTTGTTGGCAATATTTATTCAGGATGAAGAAGCACATACCCTTCGACCTAACAGTTGTACTCATGGATAAATACCAAGAGAAATCTTTCTATGTTGCTATCTAGAAATTTGCAAAAGAATGTAGCAGCAACCCAAAAGGACTAAAGAACTTAAGTCTGGTAACTATTTGGGGACAATATGAGAGGAAAAGTGGGGATAGCTGTCTAACTGCTAAATCCTCATTGAGATATCAGGAAATCACTAATATGTAAAGTAACAAATCAAGATGTGATCAATTATTTGAGAAAAAACAGAAGAAACTGTTAAAAGCCATTAATCTGGAGAGTTGGGAGGGTGTGGGGCAGGAGACTGCTCAGGTTTTTTATAAACTTTAAGAGGCTAAAAATAATATACATTAATACATGCATTCATTTGAAAAATGACCAAAATAGTTAACTGGAGGAAAGAAACCAACATAAACATAACTACCAGAAGGAAAAGCTAAGAGGATGAAAATGCTTGCCAATGAAAAGGACATTGGAGGTTGGGAGAGAGCGGACTACTGTTTTCACTGCAAGACTTTTGGAATCTTGATTTTATTTCACCATTTTCATGTATTTAGTAAAAATTCTTCCTTAAGAAGTTGCTAGTTTGTAAGTGCTGACCTCCTGATACTCCTTGAACACCTCACATAAAATTTCAGACTCTTAATGGCAATTTATCCCCAGAGTCTGCTTAAAAATGTAAAGAAGAAAACATAATTAGCCAAGGGTCACACAAAATTCCAAAGACCAATTGCTAGAAAACCATCAGGCTTTCTCTCGTGGTGCCTGGTTTGTTCATTTTCAAGACAAATGCAAGTCTTCCTTTTTCCACATTGATTTATAAAACAGCACTGTCAAGTGTTGATAATTGGAGGCTAAAATGTAAATAATAAAACATGAACATGTGTTCTAAATATTCAGGTTAGCCCATTTTATGTTTCTGTGGGGTTGAAATTATGTAACATACCCACGTCCTAATAAATGTTTCTCAAAATGTCCTCACTAGTACACCTGTATGAGGGATGGGTCCCAGAATCTGCAGAGTAAACAACACCCCCAGATGATTCTAAAGCGTATCCAAGGATGTAAATCATTGAGTGAGAGTGCTTCTGGCCCTGCAGGGGGAAAAAAAACAAAACAAAAAAACCCCTGAAACTTTATTTCGTATCTCTAGGACATCTGAATAAAGCAAAATAGAAAAATGAGCAAATTGTAAATCAACATGTATGAGATTGGAGAAAGTAAAATTGTAAAGGTTAGAACGATGTGTTGCTGATCTATATTAAGAACTAGATTTTCATTAAATATGTAATAAAAATACATATGAAAGTAATATCAGTAGCTCAAAGAGATACATAGTAGGTAAACACAGGAACAGATGTCCCTTTAACAAGATGCTTTATATATATATTTGGTAAACTAAAAACTGCAGCAAATGACCTATAGGCAACATGACTGTGAGGGAAAAGTCGGCTGGCCAGCTGCCGAAAGGGTTCTGAAAAATAGTGATTTCTGAAAGATTGAAACTTGTGAACAAGGATGTTCCAGTTAGGACAAAAAAGAAATATATCACTAAATGAGTATCAGGAGTAGAATAAGAGACTCTTAACGAAAAGGTATTGGTCAAAAAAGGGATAGAGCTTCTGGCTAAACACAGAGGAAAGAAGCCCTACAATCTATGTGAAGTTGGGTTTTCCTGGGACAAAAATGAAATTGCATTGCCGACCATTTCTAATTATTTGGTCCTGCCCTTTCTGTTCCCCAGGAGACCTCAAGGGGACCGGGAAGTTTTTCTGTCTGTACATTGACATTTCTTTATTCTCTAAATCTCTTTACTCTTGGAACAAAGGAACAAACCACACTGGTGTGTGTGTGTGTGTGTGTGTGTGTGTGTGTGTGTGTTTTAAGTTTGTATAATTTCAAGAGAGAGGGAATCCCAAGTAGACTCCGCGCTGACAGCACAAACCTTGACGTGGGACTTGATCTCAAGAGCCCTGAGATCATGACCTGAGCCGATGCTCAACCAACTGAGCCACCCAGGCACCCCTGTTGTGTGGTATTTTCAAATAACTTTGCAGTCAGTAATTAAACTAGATGTGAAACTTAGTACTGGAGGACATGTTTTAGGTAGTCTGTACTTCTTTGCCCCAGGACCATCGGACACACAAACCCTAAAGGAATAGAGGGTTAGTCTATAAGGGGGGAAGACTTAATGATGCCGGAGCTCAGGAAAAAGTGTAGAAAATAGAGAAGAGAATTTCTGCTGCACCTACTACACAAAATTATTTGGGAAGGCATCCTGAATGACACCTTTTTTAGAGCCCCTGGTCATAGCACCTGCAAAGGGCCAATGTTTGCCTGCAGGTTTTTTTATTACCAGTCCTCTTTGATAGGTGAATTATCAAATCTTAAGCTCAAGGGTTTTCCCGTAGTATTTTATTATGAACTATTTCAAGCACACAGAGAAGCTGAATTATACATTAAGCACCCATTCTTATCCATCACCTAGATTCTGTCATTGTTAACACTGCTATCTCTGCTTTACACATATTTAGCCATCCATCCATCCATCAGTCGTTCTTATATATTTTGATACATTTCCAAGTAAGTTTAGATCTCAGGATGTTTCATCCTTAGATTCTTAAGCTTGTATGTCATTAACCACAGTTCAAAATCTGTTTACTTTTGGGGGGAAGGGTAAAATCTATATGGAGAAATGCAGATCTTAAGTGTACCATTTTATAGGTTTTAGTAAATCCATGTGTCTTCATGACCCAAACCTCTGTCCATCACCCCGGAAAACTCCTTCATACCCCTTCCCAATAGCAAGCGCTATTCTGGGGCTTTTTTCCCTCATTTTAGATTATTTTTGCCTGTTTCTGAACTTCATATGAATGGAATCATACAGGATGTCTGACTTATTTCACTCAGCACCATTTATGTGAGAGTCACCCATGCTGTTACATGTGTCACTGGTTTGTTCCTTTTTATAACTTTGTAGTGTCCACTGTATGGCCACACCACCATTTGTTTATCCTTTTTCCTATTGATAGACATGTGGACTCTTCTGAAGTGGGATTTGAGCTTGGTATTGAAGGATCTAGAGAGATGGCGACTGACGGTCAGGAGGAAGGCAGATATATGCTCCCGGCAGAGGAAAAACCATGAAGAAACTTCATCTCCAGATTCCAAAACCCAGCACAAGGCCTTACCAAGGAAGGGCAAGTGTCATCAGGCCCCACGTCCATCCAGCGGCAAGCACCTACTTCACCTACTTCACCTCACTTCGCCAATCTGTTCTCTTTCATAACCATATCTAGTTCAGGTCTTTATTTGCTCTCACTTGGACTGTTGGGGTAATCTAAATTGGCGGTTTTCAATACAAATAAACTATGATAAACATGGCCAACAAATAGTCTCTGAACTGCACCTCTTATTATGCCACCGTCTCCCCTTCATGCTGACCCAACTAAGACCAAACTCCACCTTGGCCTTTATGGTCTTCTCCAGATGGCAATGATCAATCTTCCCAGACTTACTGTCTAAAATTTCTACTCCCTCCATGTCACACACAAGCCACCTTCAGCTCCTCACAAGTCCCCACATAGAGCCAAGCTTTGCCACACACACCCCCTTCCTTATGCAGTTCTCTCTCTGTATAATGGCTCCATCCCTGTATTGTCGAGTGTAAATCATATGTGTTCCTCAGAGTCCTGTCCAAATTCAGAGGGCTCCCTCTCTCATGAAGCCTTCCTTCTCACCCTCCTCTGAATCACCCAGTGCTACCTATCTCTGTTAAAGCACTTACCCGCAGCTTGCCTAACAGCTGTTTGTTATTCTCATCTCTCTTTTATCAATTAGGAGTGTCTTCAGCTGCAAGTACCAGCAAGTCCCGTTAACAGTGGGGTAAACAAATTTGGATTTACTGGCTCTGTGTTTCTCTGGGGTTTTCCCTCAAGATTTCAAAATGACTACTACTGCTTCAGAAATCAAAGCATGTTCACAGCAGGAGGAAGAGAGGAAGTGAGAAATGTCAGGCACATATTTCCCTTTCATCAGGAAAGCAAAACCTGTCCCAAATCCTCCTAGCACTTGAGTCTAATTCTACTAATGCACATCAGAATTCAGGATCTCTGCCTTAAAACAAATCTTGACCTGTCACCTATCATTTTGTTCCCCACCACCCCAACAAAATCAAAGTTCTCCTGGCAAGGAAGAAAGGAGGATGAATATGAGAATACAATTAACAGTGTTTGCTTGTTCAGCTATGCCAGACTGCCAGCTGTTTCCAGGCAGAAACTATCTTACTCACCTTTGTCTCCCCTCAAGATGTCTAGCATCTTCAAAATGTTGATAGATAGAATCTTGCAATCTGGAATTGAAATGTCACATTTAATTTCTATCATATAGTCAATCTCATTATAATAAATTCTATGTGGCATCCACATTTGGGGTTGATATGGCATTTCATTATATTAGCCACATGGCTATAAATTACATTCCCAGTCAATAGATGAAAACAAAGTTGATGTGAGCTTTCTCTACAGTACATGAAAAGTGAAAAGCAATGCTAGCCACTTCCTCTGTTGGTTAAGGATTTACTACCTTAGCAGATAAACCCCAAATCTCAATGACTTAACACCATGGAAGCTTATTTCTTGCTCAAATAAAGTGCAACACAGGTGTTTCTGACCAGTAGGCAGCTCTCCAGGTGGAGATTCAGGGATTCAGACTCCCTCCACCTTGGAGATTCTATCTTCAACTAGGGATTTCCAAGGTTGTTGCTAAAAAGGAAAGAGTACAGAAGATCACATGTGGGAGGTCTGGCAGGGCAAGCTTTGAAGAGACACGTACCACTTTCCCCCACAGTCCTCTGGCCAAAACTTTGTCACATAATCACACACTAATGCCAGGAGGCTGCAAAATGTAGGCTAGCTGTGGACCAGAGGGAAGAGGAAACAGGTTCGGTGAACCTAGCACCAGACTCTGCCACATCCGTAAAGGGAAAGAGACAGATACCAGACTCACAACTTGACTGCTGCTTCTCCTGATTGTTCTTTTTTTTCTATTTCTTCTCTTTCTTTCCTTTTTTTCCCTTGTAAAGAATCTAGTTAATTCCTTTTTTTTTAATTGAAGTATAGTTGACACCCAATGTTACATTAGTTCCAGGTGTACCACATAGTGATTCCACAAGTTTATATATTATGCTTTGCTCACCACAAGTGTAGTTACCATCTGTCACTACAAAATGCTACTACGATACTGGTGACTATGTTCCCTGTGCTGCACCTTTTATCCCTGTGACTTACTCATTCCATAACTGGAAGCCTGATCTCCCAGTCTTCTTCACCCATTTTGCCCATTCCCCTACATCCTTCCCCTCTGGCAACCATCAGTTTGTTTTCTGTATTTACAGGTCTGTTTTTGCTTGTTATTTATTCATTTGTTTTGTTTTGTTTAGATTCCATATATAAGTGACATCATATAGTATTTGTCTTTTTTGACTTATTTCACTTAGCATAAAAGCTTCTAGGTCCATCCATGTTGTCTCAAATGACAAGATCTCATTTTTTATGGCTGAGTAATATTTCTCTCTCTCTCTCTCTCTCTCTCTCTCTCCCTCTCTCTTGCTGTGTGTGTGTGCGTGTGTGTGTGTGTGCGTACGCGTGCACCACTCTTCTTTATCCATTCGTCTACAGATGGACGCTTGGGTTGCTTCCATATCTTGGCTATTATAAATAATGTAATACACATGAGGTACATATATCTTTCTGAGTTTTCTATTTTTTGAATCTTTGTTCTGAGGTTAAGAGATTTGGGTGGATGGTTTGAAAATGCATCTTGCTTCTAGTGAGGCTCCCTGAAGTGTTTGAACCCAGAAGACTAAAAGGCGTTAAGGCTAATTGTTCTTTAATGGTTGTGAGAAATATAAGCAGGGTTCAGGTCTTAGAAAAGAACTCCTTATTTTAGGAAAATGACTCATTCATGGGCAGAGACTAAATGTCTTTTGTAAAGAATGGAACAAATAAGACCACCCTTTGCACAGGTATATAATTTTATTATTTACAGGCTTTTTTTAACATTACACATTGGGCTTGGATTTTAGTTTTTATATTACCTATATTCTCATTGCCTATGTCATTATATTTAGTAAAAAGTGTTCTTCTGTTAAGAGGTATATTCTTATTTGGCTTTTCCATCTAGAATAGGAAGCCTGTCCTTCCCCAATAGGCCATAAGTGGCACAGACTTGTCTACATTCTCTCCTCAAAATGTACTCCTGGAAGGTCTTTGTCCCTAACTGTGAGTGGGAAGGAGGTCTGATGCCCACAGGCCTTCAGTTGGTGACTGCTTCTTGCTGGCCCTCACGCCACCCAGAGTTCGCTGGTGTACATCCCCAGGGAGCCTGACCACCCATCTTTCTCACTTCCTACCTCTACAGCACTTTGTGACATTTGGGTTGAAATCAAGAATGTTATCAATTCACTTAGTATAGACTCAGGGGGGCAGAAAGCAGGCTCATCCATATTGATTGGTACTGAATTTCCAGCTTAAAAACTTCAGCTATTACATCAAGTGCATACATGTCATTGAGTATTGGTCCGGATTTTCCCTAGAGAAACAATAAGAAATACATACTAAGAGATTAATTTTAGAGAATTGACTCATGCAGTTGTGAGGGCAGGCCAGCAGGCTGGAAATTCAGCCAGAAGTTGATATTGAAATCTTGAGACCATTTCTTTTCTGGAAAAGCCTTGCTTTTGATTAGATTAGGCCAGTTGTCAAAGGTGATATCCTTTACTTAAGGTCAACTGATTGTAGGTATTGACTATATCTATAAAATACCTTCACAGCAACACCTAGATCTGTGTTTGATTAAATCACCATGTACTATAGCCTGGCCAAGTTAACACAGAAAACAAACCCTCACAGTAATGAAAGTGACCGAAAAAGATATTGTGCTATATGCCTCCTAGGAGTTGTTTCCTTTTCACATCAGAAAGTTTTTTGAAAAAAGGCAACAGTCTCTTAAGCACTAAATGTCACATTTGGGGGTCTATCAGGATGCTTTTTTTAAAGAATCTGTAGTTCAGTCTAAGCCGAATGTCAACCCCAGTGGTAGTTTTTTTATTTATAATTGAATCCTAATTGTCTCCTTCTCCATAGTTAATGATTTTTCAAGCTTAGATTAAAACTGAAAGGTGAATGTTGGGATGAGCACTGGGTGTTGTACGTAAGCCAATTTGACAATAAATTTTAATAATAATAATAATAAAAACCACTGAAGGGTGAAGTCTAACCTTTAAAATGGTCTCCCTCATGCTCCTGAAAATACAGCTCCAATAGGACATCTCCCTCTTGTTTTTTTATCAGCGCCTCCAGATATCTGCAGCTTCAAACAGCCTTTCTTTGGAAAATCAAATCTGAAAATATTCAAAGTGCTGGCCTTCAGCTCTGCAGACTTTTGACAACGTACATTAAGTGCAATTTCTCAAAATCTGTTTCTTTTCATAGCCTGTGGCTTGCGAGTGATTTCTGGGAAATGTTGATTATAAGATAAGCTCTTTTCAGTCAGTTTCAAAGGGTGACGCCCAGGTAGGTAATCATTAAGTAGAGGCATCTCTGCAGAGAAATGAGGGAGTGAGCCAGCCCCTCTGGGTCCACCGTTGTCATTGCGGGGAGTTGGGAACCTACCCATTCAGCGCTTGAAAAGCAGTGCCTGCCGGGAGCACTGGAGAGCCGGCTGCCCTCACAAGCAGCTGCGTGGGGGACAACGAGGGGAGCTGCAACATTGTGTATGTTAACTTTTCAATGCAATTTCTAAAGCCAGGGAAGAGGGCAGGAAAACATCCAGGCTTCGTCACGAGCCAGCCCTTAGATCCGTCCTTGAGTCATTCTGTTAAGTAGAACCGGGTAATTGTCTCACTGGAGACCCGCAGAAACAGCTCGTGGGAAAGAACGATTTGCACCTGGAATATATGCATTAGCTCGAGTGTCAAAAGCCACACATCGATAGAAACCAAAATCTTGGCATTCTTTGCAGGCAGCCTTGAAACTTGAAGGGCAGAAGCCACGTGCTCAAGTGGCCACCTGTCTTCCTCTTTTGGCCCCACCTGCCCAGCAAGCCTGGTGGCAGGTGGTGGGAGGTGGCGACCAGAATTCCTGGGGATCTGTGTTGAAAGAGCAGAGAAGGCAGACGCCTTGAACAAATAAGTACTCCGTTAAAGGCCTGTTTTCAGTTTCTTGGGACCCTCGAACTGGTCGAGCTTAAATTGAGAGGGGATTTGGTTTGCCTCAATGGCTGTTTCCTCCCACTCATAGTCACTAAGATAGCTTTTTTCATTGTCATTAAAATACATTTAATAGACACCATTTTTGCATTGCCCTCTGCTAAAATTTGGACAAAGATAATGTCCCTAAGCCCTGGAAAAGTAGGAAGAGCACTGGACTCAGAAGCCTGGGTTTCAATTCTGGGTCCATGTAGGAACATTTGTTAAAAACCTTAGTTGCAAGGCATAAGTAACCCTCCTGGAATTACCTTGGGTGATTGGGTGGGACAGAGTGTTGACTACAAAGACATACACACATTGAAATGGGAATGTGAAGGCTACTCGGAAAGGGGGCGGGAGGGGGTGGCTCTGCTGGTTGCCAGGTGTGGTCTCTTTCCTGCTGTGTCTGATTTGCATTGTGTGCCCCTCATAACTCCAGCCTATCACCTCCCACTACTGAGTCCTCATCGTCTCTGTTTCCTTTTTTAATATATTTTATTTTTAGGTATCTCTGCACCCAATGTGGGGCTCGAACTGAATACTCTGAGATCAAGAGTCACCTGCTCCTCTGACTGAGCCAGCCAGGTACCCCTCTTCTGTTACTTAATTCAGATTCTCAAGCAGTAATATGATTTTTTGAACTTACCTTTAAAAGAATTTTTTTACACTTATTTATTTTTTGAGAGACATAGAGAGAGCACAAGTTGGGGAGGGGCAGAGAGAGAAGGAGACACAGAATCTGAAGCAGGCCCCAGGCTCCGAGCTGTCAGCACAGAGCCTGATGTGGGGCTCAAACTCACAAACCGTGACATCATGACCTAAGCCAAAGTCAGACGCTCAACCGACTGAGCTACACAGGTGCCCCTGAACTTACCTTTTAAAGTCAGCCCAATAAGGACTGGCTGCTTGTGGGACAAAGTTCCCTCCCTGGTCAACCAAGTGTGTTGAGTAGCCTTCTTCCGTCCCTCTCTAAAAGGGGTGTGGCAGGCCAGGCACTCTGAGGCTTGGCAGGCAGGTTATTTGACCTCCCCAAGATGCTGGTTCTTCCACTAAATTATGATGGCAGCACCTGTCTCAGCCCACAGAGTTATCACTCATGCACACAAAAATGATTTATTGAGGGGCACCTGGGTGGCTCAGGCGGTTGAGCCTCCAACTCTTGGTTTCAGCTCAGGTCATGATCTCTCAGTTAGTGGGTTTGGGCCCCACATTGGGCTCCATGCTAGAGGTGTGGAGCCTCTTGGGATTCTCTCTTTCCCTCTCTCTCCCCTCCCCTGCTCGTCCTGTCTCTCTCTCAAAATAAATAAATAAACTTTAAAAATCATTTATTGAGCTTTTATATAAAGCACTTCTATTGCACACTTTCCAGGCACCATGCTCAGCAATGGGGATACAGGAGGGAACAAAACTGATGCAGATCTTCCCCCATGGAATTAATTGATGGTCCAGGATCAAACAAGATCCTATCTGTGAAAACACAGCCCCCACTGTCCCACCTGCAGCCCTACTGCAGACTCAATTTTAAGATTCCTTCCTTCATCAAAAAATTCTTAAGCATCTACGTAAGTCACATCAGCACATGGAATCCAAAGACAGTAACACATGGTTTCTGATCTCAAGGAACCCATGGTTCATTTGAGAAACAAACATGTAAGCAAACAGTGATGTGCAAAAGCACAAAATAGCAGGTAAAGTAGGAGATGTGGGAAAGGAAACTTCACTTTGGCTGAGGAAGTCAAAGAAGGCTTCTCAGAGGCAGTGACACCTGAGCTGAGATTTAATGGCTAAAGAGGGCAGGAAGAAAGAAAGAAAGAAAGAAAGAAAGAAAGAAAGAAAGAGTGAAAATAGCTTGATAACACCATCATAGTTATGTAGAAATGCACTACCCTTAGGAGATGAATGAGTATTTAGAGGGTAACATTAATCATGACATTTATAAGTAGTTCAACAAAAATGTGGGAGTGTGTGTATATGTGGTATCTGTGTGTCTGTGTGTGTGTGGAGAGAGAGAGAGATAGAAGGCAGATGTGGCAAAATGTTAATTCTTTTTTTCTAAGTTTATTTATTTATTTTGAGAGAGAGGGAGCATGAGTGGAAGAGGGACAGAGAGAGAGAGAGGGAGAGAGAGAATCCCAAGCAGGCTGTCAGTGCAAAGCCCAAGAAGGGGCTTGAACTCATGAACCATAAGATTATGACCTGAGCTGAAATCAAGAGTTGGATGCTTAACCGACTGAGCCACCCAGGAGCCCCAAAACGTTAGCAATTCTTATATCTAAATAGAGACTTGGGTATGCAAAATTAGAGTGGCTCCCACGATCCCCACCTCCTGGTGTTCATCCTCTTATGTGACTTCTTATCCTTGAGTGTGACCAGGACCTGTGACTTGCTTCTACAAAATAAAAAAAGGCAAAGGTGACAGGATGTACATGTTTAACCACATGATTATGTAATTAAATTATGCAAGACTGTGGCTTCTGAGTGGAGTCCCCCTCTCCCTTGCTATCTTCGAGGAAGTAACTGGCCATGTTGGGGATCCCACATGGCAAGGAACTGTCGTGGCCTCTGGGAGCTGAGGATGGCCCCCAGCTGACAGCCAGCAAGAAATCAGAGCCTTCAAAGAACTGAAGTCTGCCAACAACCTGAGTGAACTTAGAAGCAAATCCTTTCCCAGTCAAGTCTCAGATGAGAACACAGCCCTATGGGACACTTTGTGCAGCCTTGTGAGACCCTAAGAACAGGACCCCGCTAAGCCATGCCCAGGATCCTGACTCACAGAAACTGTGAGATAACAAATTGGTGTTGTTTTATGCTGCTAAATTTGTGATGTAAGTTTGCACCAATAGAAAACCAATACAATTAATAATTTTATGTGTCGACTTAACTGGGCCACAGAGTGTCCAGATGTATTTGGTCAAACATTATTCTGAAAGTTTCTGGGAGGGTGTTTTTGGATGAGATTCACATTTAAATAGGTAGACAGTCTGTCCTCCCTTACATGACTGGGTCTCATCCAATCAGTTGAAGGCCTGATAGAACAAAAGTTTGATCTTGCCACACATTATTAACAGAAAATTCTTCCTGCCTGACTGCCTTTGAAGTAAGATATCAGCTTTACTTCCTGCCTTCAAACTTGGACTAAAATTTTGGTTCTTCCTGGATCTCAAGCATGCTGGCCTTTGAACAAGGGCTACACCATCAGCTCTCCTGGTTCTCGAGCCTTTGGAATACATAACGGTACACAGATGTTACTGCAATATTCTTTTCAGCTTTTCTACATGTTTGAAAATATTCAAAATAAAAATGGGCAGAAGTGTTCTAAAGTCAGGAAATGTGTGGGGCACCCGGGTGGCTCAGTCAGTTAAGCGTCCGACTCTTGATTTCAGATCAGGTCGTTATCTCACAGTTCATGATGAATTCAAGCCCTGCCATTGGGCTTCATGCAGTGCCTGCTTGAGATTCTCTCTCTCTGCTGCTTGTCTGCTCACGCTGTCTCTCTCTCTCATAATAAATAAATGAACTTTAAAAATAAATAAATAAAACTAAAGGCGGGAAATGAAAGGAGACCTGCTTCATCCCCTATTTTCAACCTCCCTCCTTTCCCTTTTTCCTCCGTGAATCTACTTTATTTAATATGAGATTTTAAAACACACAATAGACACGTACTTAAACATAAATAATACATCTACCCTCTTCTGTGCAGATTTATGCTTTATAAACATCACACTGAGTAAGTTTGGCCTTAACCTTTGTTCTGCAAATGTTTCAGAATTTTTTTCTACTGCCACATTACAAGATAAATGTCAGTCTAAATGAAGCCTTTTCTATAAAATTCAGCAGCTTCACAGATGGTTTCTAATTCACTACATTTTTTTTTTTTGGTTGAAAATAATTCCAAAAGCTCTTAAGTTTTCACCAGAACATAACGTTACTCTTGATGCAGTGTGAGGTCAATTAAATAAACTCAGACACTATCCCCTAGGAGTTATCAGCCAAACTGAGAAAATTATGTAAAAGTAATATTTTACCTAGTATTAACATAATCACTTTTTTCAGAAACCTCAATAATTACACATTGGCTGAATGGCTTATCTTGCCCCAGGTTGCTTTCCCTGATGTGACTTGATGAACAGTCCTATGCAGAAAGTGAATAAGCTTAGTCAGAGGCAAATGATGCAAATAAGCCTCAAATTCATTTTCTGAAATGGGGCTCCTGGGTGGCTCAGTCAGTTAAACATGCGACTTTGGCTCAGGTCATGATCTCGTGGTTGGAGGGGCTCCAGCACTACATCGGGCTCTCTGCTGACAACTCAGAGCCTGGAGCCTGTTTCGGATTCTGTGTCTCCCTCTCTCTCTGCCCCTCCCCCACTCGAGCTCTGTCTCTCTGTCTCAAAGATAAACATTAAAAAAATTGTTTTAATTCATTTTCTGAAAAACATACGTTAAAGGAACCCGTAAGAATGGAGATTATATTTTTAAGGAGGTCTGCCACATAGTAGAGAAGTGATTCTCCACTCTAGCTGCACATCACAATCCCCTGGGGAGCTTAAAAAAGTAGTGATACTTGAGTTCTCATCCCCTCATCCCAGAGAGCCCAATTTTGGTCTGGTGTGTGGCCTGGGCATCAGGAATTTTAAGCTCCTCCCTTCCTTCCTTCTTCCCTTCCTCCTCCCCCTCCTCCTCCTCCTTTTTTTTTTTTTTTTTTTTGTTTTTTTTTTGTTTAACTCATCCAATGTTTATTGAATAGTAAACTGTTGCCAACACTGCTGAAGTCTGCAGGTCACTCATCCAGATCCCTCTCTTGGCCACCCCCTGAGACGGAAGCCCCAAGCAGGACCACCCCGAATGCCAGAGAGTAGCCAGGGCCTGGGAGATGCCAGGAGAAGGGGAAAAGCAGGGAGAGGAAGAAGCAAGGAAGGGAGGGTGCAGAGCTACACTCTTAGGGACACGGACACACACACACACACACACACACACACACACAAGGACCAGGGTTTGTCTCTGCCCCCACCCAGCAGCCACAGGGACATCAGGGAAAGAGACCATGCACCCACAAGACATTTCAGTCCTTCCCATCTTGAAGCGTCTGCCACAAGGGGCTGGCCCAAGGGCACTGGACTCTGCCTTCAGGGCACATTAGCCCTGAGCCAAGGTGGCTTTCATGGCGACCACCAGCTTCAGAAATTTGCTCTCCTTGTCCATGTAGCCATCACCTCTCTTCTTGGAGTGAACCAACTTCCCTGGTACCATCACTTCAAAGAAGCATGTGGCCTGGGGAGTCCCCTCGCCGCAGATGTCCAGGCATTTGGGGACATCATCTTCTAACTTCTTCTTGAGCTTAAGATACTTACACTTGTAGCCTCAAGCGCCACAATAAATTACTCTGACAGTGAGAGCCCTGGATGGGGACCGCAGCTAGGGCAGGGTGTGGACCTGTGAGCTCCACTGCAAGGATTTTCAAGTTTCTTTAGTGGCTCTAGTGTGCATCAGAGGTTTAAGAATCATTATAGTGATAGCTCAATACATATTAAGTGAATAAATGAAATTCTTTACTTGATCTTAGATTACATTCAGAAACCAATTTGAATCAATTGTACTGCCTGATGGTACTCTGTACTCTAGACTGCTCATGCTACAGCAAAATGCACAAAACTAGAGGAAAAAAGAGAAGATCTAAGATAGAAAAAGGATTCAAAGTGCTGTCAGGTGAGGAAGAGCTATAGCAACATGAGATGCTGAGTCTGAAAAGAAAGACCTGGGAACATAAGTGCTGCCTTCACATAACTCCAAGGTGCAGCCATCACAGATGACAGCTGAAGGAAGCTAGGGTTTGGCATAATGTAAGACTTCCTTAAAAAGTAGTATCGTCTGGATATTAACTGGATTCCTTGAAATTGTGAGTAACTGGTCACTGCAGGAATTCAGACACTGGCTTTTTGAGCTCTGGGCCAGGTTGTTGTGAGGAAATCCCTATGCCAGGAGCTTTACTGAATGTGTCTTATTTTTCGGCCATCTGATATCCATGGACTCTCTTCCTAGAAACAACCTCCTCGTTTTCTTTGAAAATTACTCATCTCTCACTTTCAGTTCTAACACAGCTGATCTCTGTCTAGTTCTAGGGGAAGAACATTGATCCGCTCCCAACCAACCATGAAAATGACATCTCCAAATGTTGCCTGAGTGGCACAGTCTGTTAAGCTACTGACTCCTGATTTCGGCTCAAGTCATGACCTCACAGTTCCTGGGTTTGAGCCCTGCATCGGGCTCAGTGCTGGCAGCAGGGAGCCTGCTCTCTCCCTCTCTCTCTCTCTCTCTCTCTCTCTCTCTCGCGCGCGCGCTCTCTCTCTCTCTCTCTGAAAATAAATAAATAAACTTAAAAAAAGCTGCATTGCCCTACACAATAACTGGTTCAATAATGAGCAAGTAGCCCAAGTTGTGCCAATCAGAGGCCATAAAATCAAACTCTGGGAATTTTGCTTATATTTTTGAAGACTCTCTTCCACTAGATTTAAAGTTGTGAGAGTGTGAGGTGGAAAATATGAACTCAGAGAAAATGAAAAGAAGAGAATTTCAAAATGATCTTATTAATAATAGCCTCAGGTTAAACTAGATAACGTATCTGTGAAATAAAAGAGTGATGCTATAGAAAAAGAATATTCAGATGCCAAAAAAGAGTTCTCGGAAGTTAAAAAATACGATGTTAGTTCTCAACAACAACAAAAAAGGTATCATGGCTACGCTTAAGCGTCCTTAGTGGCATACTCCATTCAACAAACAGCCTGATAAGCCACTTTTTATTATTCTACTGAGCTGCCTATTTCTGTTGGCAACTGTGTGTATGAAATGCTTTCTTTTGATATTTTCAGTAAGTCTCAGTTGTTAAAAATTAACTAATAAATAAAAAATTTAAATATAATGTTAGTAATGAAAGAAATCTCTTATAAAGTTCAAAGATAAATCTGAGAACATCCTGCCAAAAGCAGAAAAGACAAAAAGTTGCATAATAGGAGAGAAATTATACACATGATGAATCCAAGAGGATTAATATGCCAAAAATACAAGATCCAAAAAGTAGAATAGAGAAAATGGAAACAAAGTATCAAAGAAATCGTGAAAGTCCCTAGAATTGAAGGACAAGAGTATTCATAGTAAAAAGTCACTGAAAGCATAGGAAAAATAAATGTAAAAGACCAAAACTAAGGCCTACCATCATCTCTGAAGACAAATTCTTATTATCATAAGGCTTGGGAAAAAATTAAAATCTAGCAGGAAAGAAAGGTCTTGCCCGGACTCTGAAATGCAAATCCAAGCAATGCCCTGCTTTCAGGACACATATTTCTCTTCAACAAAGCTTTAAAAAAATCATTGCAATATTTTAAAAGCTTGATATCTTAAGAAATTTTATGACTTCCTTTATAAACATGGCAACCAAGATTCCCTTATCTAAAAGAGGCTAGAAGACATAGGTGACTCAAGAAAGGGGACCGAACTCTGTCTGGTAGATAGTGACAGCCTATAATCCCAGAGTAGTATATGTGACCAGAAAATTTCTCAAAATGACTTCTTAAAGCTCCAAAATTGGCTCCATATAGAATTTAATACAAAATTTACGAGTGCTACAATTGTGTTAAAAATGTATCTATAATATGGTCAATCATAAAAATTTACAAAATTACAATAACAAGCTTTGATACATTCTATATATATTTCTATCAATGATGTATTTATTCACCTCCCAATTTTCAAAAATAGTGCTATATTAGTCTTGCAGTGAAAAAATTAAGTTCCCTGTCTTTTTCCTTTAAAATAATTGGCCCCAAGTACAAAATGATAACTTCAATTCATTTTGTTTATTCTCATGACATGTTCCAGGATAATTTTGTGAACACCTAAGTGTTCCATTTAGTATTAGGAGAAGTAAAATGTTAAGGGATGTTTAAGCTCTGTAAAGTTGAATAGACTAGCATTTGAATGACAGGATATAATTACAGATCACCAAGGATATAGTACAAAATGTACCCAATCCCACGTCTTCATATTCAGCTAAGAACAGAATGCTTTAGTAAGATATGAGATTAATAAAATATCAAAAGATAATAATTCTGGAAGAACCAAGTCTTCCTAGTTAGAACTA
Organism: Prionailurus bengalensis; assembly: GCF_016509475.1. NCBI lineage: Eukaryota > Metazoa > Chordata > Mammalia > Carnivora > Felidae > Prionailurus > Prionailurus bengalensis. Next base: position 145,046,143 of record NC_057343.1, on the reverse strand, counting down.
TCAGAGCTGGAAGAATTATTACTAAATTTCATAAAATCTGTATCAGTCATAATGGACTAGACTCTGTACTACTTGTGTGTCATTAAATTGAAATCTGCGTTTTATTTTCATGTTATTGTATCCAAGAATATGTGTCCAAATACTCCATCTAAACTTATAAGATCCTTAAGGGCAAGTACCATATCCTATATATCTCTCTCTCTTAGCTCAAGTTCCCCCTAACACAAAGCCTAAACAAGGTCTAGAAACAAGTAATTTATTTGGGATGTGATCCTAAGAAGCAGAAATGAGAGAATAAAGCAGGAAAGGATGAAAATTCTTTAAAGGATACATTCTCAATGTCACTATTAGGTTATGGGGCCTGACTGAAATTAGAGGTGGCTCAAGGGGATGTAACATCAGTACTGAAAGCATCTGCTATATTCCCATACCTTGCCCTACATTTAAGACTCTCAGTAAAAGCTTTCTGAGTCATTTAGTCAATTGCAATGCTCCCAAGGCTTCCTGTTCAAATCAGTGATCACCTGAGAAGTTATACATTGCCTTTTACAACCACATTCCAGAACCTTATGTCATTCTGTCAGGTCCACGTGTCTTTGTAAGACAAGTAATAGATGCCTTCTCATGTCAACGTAAGCTAACAGGGAATCCCAACATGAGCCTCAGGCTGAGTTTGGATTTGGAAATCTGAAGGCAGCCCTCTTTCTCTGCACGCTGGGTTTTTTTTTCTCTCTGCAGAATTTAAAATAAGCCACCATGCTGAGTAGGGCTGTCAATCAGTCATCCAGTGCTCATTGCCTACACTGAGGTGGCACTGTTGGCGATTGAGAGGTGGGAGATATGACCCTGAACATTAAAGACCCTGGCATTTTACTAAGAAGGCACATAAAGAGTAGTCCACATGCAAACTAAGGATCAAATGACTACTACTTAAAATATTATAGGAGCTCACAAAAGGAGTATGCCATAGTGGTTAAGATGGTCAGCACAGGTTTCGTGGAGGAGGTCCCCTGGGTTTCCAAGGAGCTGTAAGATTTAGAAATGTGGAGTGGAGAAGAGGGACAAAATAGGCAAGCAAGGGATTAGAAGAAGGAATGCGTCCAGTCCATTTCCAAGAAATGACCTGCCCAGGGGCAACTGCATCCACACTAAGGAACTCCTTACAGAATGCTAGTCAAGATGGCAAACCAGAATCTATTAGGATCTTGGAAACATCTTCCTAGTCTTTGCAAATTAGAATTCAATCCCTGTCTTACTTTGCATAAGATCTTGAAAACTGCACCAAGTATGGCTTTGGTAATATTCTGGGTGAACTCTCTTACCTAGTCACAAACATAATCAATCTTAACTGGGGTCAAGGAACACTTAAAACTCAGCCACTAGAAAGGGTTCTAACAACAACAACAACAACAACAACAACAACAACGACGACAACAACAACAACAACAACGTATTCTTTTTCAAGGAGCCTTGACACACAGGTATTTTTTCACAGAATTTGAAGACACGGATTCTATGACACTGGTATGAATGCCTCATAGTTCATTTTAATATTTCCTGCCTTAAAATGATTTCCTTTGAGTTGGAAACAAAACTGAAAGGGATATTAATTCTTAGTAATTTTCTAGTTCTTAATCTCCCCATTCTTTAAGAAATAGAACATCCTTGGAGCACTGAGCTCAGTCAGTTAAGCCTCCAACTCTTGGTTTTGGCTCGGGTCATGATTTCACGGTTCGTGAGATTGAGCCCCACATCAGGCTCTGCACTGATAGCACGGAGCCTGCTTGGGATTCTCTCTCTCTCTCTCTCTCTCTCTGCCCTATGTTCATGCACACTCTCATGCTCTTTCTCAAAATGAATAAATAAACTTTAAAAAAAGAGGCTCATATTTCCTACCTTCAACCCAATGTAAATTTAATTAAAAAACAAAAAGAAATAGAACATCCTTAACTTAAATCCACAAACCATCAAATAATCCTATTGTACCATGATTAGTTATTATCACCTAAACATTTCTTTAATGCAGAATGTAACAATTAGTTCTTTTCACCACACTACTATTTTACATTGTAAAAATGCTCACCAAATATTTTCAAAGTTTAAAAAAAGTTTTTTTAATATTTTATATTAACCAGGTGATCACTTCTTAGTTTTCTTTCTTCCTTCCATATTTGTTAACTAGGAGCTACAACCTCAGCCTTGCAGAAATGGTTCTTGTTTCAACTCTCCTTTGTCCTGGCATAACATGGGCTGGACTTTTCCCACTAAGGCTTGTCCCAGTTTTGCATGCATTCTCTAGTTTTCTCTGTTCTGGAACACCCCCATTCCCTGCAGGATCGCCTGCTTGGTTTGGAAACAGTTTTTTGTTTTTCATTGCAGGTCTTTTGCTCATGCAGCAATGTAAGTTTAAAATAGAGTAAGAAGATCTATATTGGGCATATATCAAATGATAAACAAAAAGCAATTCTAAATGGCTATTGCATACAGAAGAGATGAGTTATCCTAAGGTACATCAGTGCTTTGATGTACCTTTTTTATTGACATCCCATCTGTCAATAACGTAACACGAAAGCATGCTGTATCATGCAGTGATGCTTGAGAAAGCACATTTATTTTACATGTTGATTTTCAAGCCTAAATGAGTCAAATTCCATCCTCCCAAATGGTTTATTAGTTCTTTTGGGGAGTGGGAGTGTCCATATAACTAATATCTGCCCCACAACAAGTAAAGCAAACACCTCAAACTGAAGTGATAAATCTACCTAAGAACTAGATAGTGTCACCGACTGGTGACAGGTCCAATTGCAATGAGATTCTACTAGGCATGTCAGAATAAAGACCAAAAAAAGAGGGAATCAAAGTTTCAGGAGTGACAGCTATATTCATCAGAGTTTCAGAAAAAGTGACAAGTTCCAATAGGGTTTTCTTTCTTTCTTTTTTTTTTAAGTGTTTAAACACTTAGACTCCTTGTCTACACATTTCAGGGATGAGAAGAGAGATTCATGTTTGGCTCTAGCTCTGAGACTATGCTGTTAGCCAACCCTGCATTCCAGCAGCATCTCAACATCCAGCCAGCTTTTCTATGTGGGAACCCTCTGACCTCATGATCCGGTCCTGTGACTGCCCTGGCCTTGCGACCAAACACACTTCGTGATCCCAGTTCTGCAAACTAGATACCTCTCTTTGCCACTCCCTTCTTCACCCTGCCTGTCTTTCCTGCCAAATAAAACAATTCTCCAGGAGTGGGTGACTGATTACAATCCCTGCTCTTCCATAATTGGCTATGCAATTTGGGGTAAATCATTTGGCCAGCCTGAATCTCAATTTTCTTATTTGTAAAATGAGGGGTTTGGCTGAGATGGTTTCAAAGGTCCCTTTGAATTCTAAAATACCACTGCCTTTCTGTCAGGCTCTTGGAGACTGTGGCCTGTTTATGATTGGTCCTTTGTCCTTTCAAAGAGTGAGCAGCAATTAAGTGCACTGAACAAACATGTTACAACTCAACATTCTTTGTAAAATACATGCTTTCCTGTCAGTTGGACCCTTAAAGTAACTGTTGTTTTAAAATTAATTCTTCCTGGTCTAGAACTGGACCAGGTACAGAATAATAGCATGTGTATTATTCTCACACAGCATATGAAACAGCCAGTGTTTTTGCAAATAATAAAACCAATGTTGGCTAACTGATGCAAAAAAGAAATTTATTGGAAAGATACTGGAAGATTGGACAGTTCATCTTGGAAACAGGAATTCAGGGCGATGTGGCTCAGTCAATACCCCACCAGAGGTTCAGTCAGTATAGGGTGCTGGCACTGGCACCATCAGCCCTGGATACGTGTCACCATTCACTGAAGTCTTAATTCCACCCAGTCACTCTGAATGATCTTTGACTATCACTGGCTTTGTTATCACTCCCTGAAGGGCCAAAGTCTTGGGAAGAGTCTCTGATTGGCTGAGCCTTGGTCAAATGTCTATACACATGTCCAAGGAGTCGAAAGCAGGATTATCTGCTCCTCTTCACCTTCCAGAGTGGTACACCTGATCCTGGGCTCCATTTATCTTGCACTCACCCAAATAGGAGGAGTTTTGGGATGCTGGACAACCAAAATGACAAATGTTAACTACACACTTTTCTCACTTGTGATTATAAATTTAACACATCTTGGAGGCATTTGTAAGAGGTTGATTATGTTCTTGAGAGGTTTACAGCTGATAGATTATTCCATCATTATTTGATCACTCATTGATTTATGTGAATCAGTGATTGGTCCAGTTAATGAAACCATATTCATCAAGATACTGACTAATTTATTGAGCTGCCTTTTCCTATTTACATGGCTCCTCTGGATGACAAAGCGAGTACTTGGAATGAACAATGAATCACTGGAAGGAAGAAGCAAGCACATCTTCATTCTGAGCACACACTGTCATTGATTTTTAAAGTAAAAAATAATATCTGGCATTTAGTCCTGGTCTAAAGTTCTTCACAGAGATGGTGTTAATTTCCCTAAGATGTTGCATTGTCCTGGCTTTATAGATCAGCTGGGATGGCTGAGTGACCTGAAATTTCGGTGACAAATGTCAGCAGAGACACTAGAGCTAAGTCCTCTCAGCCTCCTTCCAAAGTAAATCCATTAACCCTCAGAAACAATTCTTCCACCCTGAAAACAAAGTGGCAAGCAGGCTTCCACGAGATTGCTGCCATTAGGTGGGACCCCTTCCACGGCCAATGTGGAAGGGCGGTGTAGAAAAGAGATGGGAAGACAGTTTTGCCAAGGAGCTCAAGGATTGAGACAGTCTTCCAGAATGAACAGTGAACTCAGAGAGAAACTTGTCTGACAAAATGCAGTGGTATCAGCACATAAGAGGTCTTCTGCTTTTGTTACGTTTTTATGATATTCAGAGGCCAAAGAAAACCTCCCTAAAGAGAAATAAGCAGCCAGCATCCCAGAGTCCCATATCCTGGAACGCAAAGTTCCTCCCTGCACTGGGCGACCCAGGGGCTCTGACTCCCTTTCCCACAGGAGAAGCAGGTCCTGCCAACTGCTTAAGGAAGTGTCTGTTCTGGTATGAAGAACTGGGGTGCCTGCCCGGCTCAGTCAGTAGATCATGCAACTCTCAGTCGTGGGGTGAGCTCGAGCCCCACATTGGGTGTAGAGATTACCTAAAAATAAAATCTTTTAAAAAAAAGATGTATTCGTTATGATACAGGTTTGCATGCATGTAACAGAGACCCTCAAATAACAGTAGCTTAAATAAGATTGAAGCTTGTCTCCCTCCATGTAAAAGACTCTTCACTGATATGATACCTACTTATCCTTCGGGTCTCACTGAAAATGTCACCTCCTCTGAGAAGTCTCCCCTGATGCTACCTAAACAAGCTAAGGTATTCTTGCCTTCTGTTTTCTGAGTGCCTTCTAACTTCTCTATCAAAACAACGATCATACTTTATATTATGGATTGTTTTCCACACATCAGAGTCAACAGCACAAGGGGAGAGACTCTGTTTATCTTGCTTGTCACCATATCTCCAGAGAGCCACCTCCCACCTGTACTGAATGTACCTCTATTGAATGTTCTTGAGGGTGACAGGAAATGAATACTTCTGGTTTATTATACACAGGGCAGTTACTCAGAAAATTTTGAAATGGTAAATAGTGTTTTAAAAACAGAGAAATAATAGCCATTTATGCTTTTAGCACAACCATAGATTTGGAAGAGACCAAAAACAAACATTTCCATTTCAAAGACCTCTGCCTATAAAGCAGGGGCTGGCAAACTTTCTGTAAAGTGACAGTGAATATTTCAAGTTTTGTTGGCCATATGATCACTGTTGCAACGGCTCAACTCTGCTGTGAAAGTGGGAAGACAGAAACAACCAAGATGTAAACTAATGGTGTGGCTGGGTTCCAATAAAACTTGATTTATGAGTACTAAAATTTCAATTTTGTGTCATTCTCAAATGTCATGAAATATTCTACTTCTTTTGATTGTTTTCAACCATGTAAAAATATGAAAGCATTCTTATTTCATGAGCCTTGTTAAAAAAAAAAAAAAGCAGCAGCTAGACTTGGCCCATGGGTTGTGGTTTGTCAGCCCTGTCAGAGCGTACATTTTTTGACAGAGATGTGTCTGGCCTTGGGTTGTTTCTTTAGCCCCTCAGTGCAGTTCACACTCATAAGCATCTACTATGTGCCAGGGCCAGGTCAGAGGGTGCAGAACTGCAAAGATGGTTAAGATCAGCCCTGTGCCACTAACTCCACGCGACATGGACCCAAATCCACAAAGTGTGGTTGCAGCCTCTGGTTGAAGGGGAAAGTTACTTCATGACAAGATGGCATCTGAGGGGAGAGTCGTGGGCCGCGTGCACCCAGGAACCAGCAGCACCCAGTCTGGCTGTGGCTCTGGATGAATCCCACAGGGAATGCCGGGTAGTAAGGCTAGGAAGGCCTGTGGCCGATGTATGAGGGACCCTCAGGGACCAGCATGAAGCTTAGTCTGGTGGGCAACTGAGAACCAAAGGGGAGGATTAAACTGAGATCATTAAATTGGTACCAACAGTTTATTAGTTTTTTAATGTTTTAACTTTCAAACTATTAAAAAGTGATTTCTGAAAGTATTTGATTCCTTTTTCTGTTACTAATTTACCAAATATTTCAACTGAGAAACTCTCCTGGGAAAAATACACTGAGTTCAAGGGCACCTAGGAGGGGAAAATGCCATGAGTGTTTTCCCAGGGGCAGTGCTTATAAAAGGAGCCATTGTATGGTAAAAGAAAACAAAAAGCAAGAATAAAATGATCATTTCAAATATTCATTAGATTTTGAGAAAATTCTGAACTATCAATCACACAATGCCCTCCCTAGCTCCACATTAAATAAGAAACTTCTGTTTTGTCCCAAAGGAGAAAGTCACTCAATATTATACTGCCCCTTTCCTTTTGTCTCTTAAATGGGAGTTTTGTTGGAAATCATCAATTGGAAAAATAATAAGCCATTCTTTCAGGCCAACATAAAACATAGGAGGCAGGAAAAGTCAACTCAGGTCACAGAGATGAAAACTGAATGCTCCTTCAAATGGTACAAAATGTCACCTTGCTCATCCAAGCAAAAATTCAGGACAAGCCTCTCGGAGTGCCTCCTATTAAAAGATACCATCTTGGCACATAGGATGCTCAGGAAATGGAAGTGGCGTTAATCTGCATGCAGGGATCACCTCCTTCATGCTGATGCTCAGTCCAATTGGGGGATGAGGAGTCCAATCGCCGGCACCCAGATGAGAGGTCTTGGGTGGAGACAGGCAAGTCTGCCTCCCACTCACGAATTCACCTGGCTGCTCCTTTCTGCCAGCTTTACCCCCCACCTTTCTCCTTTCCCTGCTCATAGGATTCATGGATAGGGGAATCAAGTGCTGGTTGAGTGCCAATCAATGACAGACCACTGTGGTGAAGGATCGACATCTCTAGTTAACTAAATATTTTTTTAAGCTGTTTCAATTGAAGTTGGGTTGAAATTTTTTACTTTTTTATTAAATAGTTTTTTTTAATGTTTATTGATTTTTGAGAGTGAGAGACAGAGTGTGAGCAGGGGAGGGGCAGAGAGAGAGGGAGACACAGAATCCAAAGCAGGCTCCAGGCTCTGAGCTGTCAGCACAGAGTCCACGCCCGGCCCAAACCCATGAACCCACAAGATCGTGACCCCAGCTGAAGTCAGATGCTTAACCTGCTGAGCCACCCAGGCACCCCCGAAATTTTTTAAGATTTTGAGTATTACATTTATATGGTTCAAATTTCAGCAACTGTAGAGATGGAGTAAAAATAAAACGAAACTCCCTCCCATCACTATACCCCAACCTCTCAATTCCCCTCTGCATAGGTAGTCTTTGTTATTTCCTAAATAGTTTAAATTATGATAGTAATGTATTAGTTGAGGTAAAAGGCTGGAATGAATAAGCCCCAAATGCAGTGGCTCAAACAAAAATAGAAATTTCTTTCTTTCTCATATAATAGTTCAGTGTAGGTGTTCTAGGTCAACCGGTGGGCCTGTATCACTCAGTCATTCGGGGATACAGGCTTCCTGGCAGCTTCACAGAGGAGCTCCAGCATGGCCATCACTGTCATTGGATGGGAGAGGAGCAGAAGGCAAAGGCCAAGGGTTTTCCTTTCCATACATTTCACTTCCACTCACTCTATTGGCAAAAGCCGACTCACATGGTCACAGTAGCTGTAAGGGATGCTGGGGAAGGTAGCAGTATCCCCGCTCCAGCTGTGCTACTACTCTTGTGCCTTGTGACGTTAAGGAGTTTAGCCCCCGGCCCACTCTCTACAGATCACCTTGCAATGCTTTTCCAGGCTGCTGCCAACTGCCTGCGCCAAGTGAGGGCAGCAGCCCTCCCCATAATCCCTGAAGTAGAGCTACTATTAGCTTGTAACATTCAAGAGACTGTTACTGCAGAAGAGAATTACCATGCAGAAAAGCCATGCTTAATGGGAGGCCCTACTCATCCCCATCCAGTGAACACTCTTCCCTTTATCAATGCATTTAACAGACACTTTTATAGTGTCATATTTTGTGTGATTTATAAAAATTAACTCATTTAATCTTCATAATAATCCTCTGAGATAGGCACAGTTATGGACCAGTTTTCCAGTTTCCAGAGGAGGAAACCTGGAAACTGAGAGGTTAAGTAATTGTCCAGGGTCACAGGGAGAAAACTTATGTTAGTCTGTCTTTTTTTACCAACATAACCTTGATTTTATTGTAATTTCAATGAATTCACTAAAAAATCATGCTTCCCTGGCAAGCAGAGGTAGCCATATGACCCAGTTCAGGTCAGTGAATTTAAGGGGAAATCACTGAGTCAGGTTCCAAGGAAAACTATTGTTTTACTGAAAAAAAAAAAAAGAAAAAAAAAAACAAGAACAAAAAACAAAAAAAACCAGGAGAGATACAGATAGTGTACATCTTTTGCCCTTTAACCCTTACCCTTCTTCAGCTTTGAAATGTGGACATGATACCTGGAAGTTAAGCAGCCATTTTGTGACCATGAGGTGAACACAGATTTCTTTGTTGTGTGAATAGAGAGAGAGGCAGAGAAAGAGCGTGATACTACATATGTGTGTCTGTGTGTGTGTGTGTACATGTGTGTTTGTGTGTATATGCATGTATATATGTACACATACATTTACAGAGAGAGACCCATTTAGTAAAAACATTTGAACTGGGCCCAAACCATCTTCGCTGATACTTAAATCTAGATCCTGGTCCTGACTGCCCCAAAGTCTATAAGTCAGGGTACCCCAACTGGCCTCTCCATTAGGCCTGTTCTGTGTCTTCTCAGAGTGCAGTACTTATTTTCTCCATGTTCAGGCCCCCATGCCAACTCTACCCTCAACAAAATCCATCTTTCTTATCATAATACACAGCAGTTCCTCATGGTCTTGAAATTCTGAATTCCACAAAAGGATTTGGATCTACCCACTTAGGTTCTGAGGAAGCAGTCCTAAAACTGGATAACCCAGTATCACTGCTGCCCCTGCTGTTGTATTTGTTAAGCCATTTACAAAGTCCAAGAAAAGAATCCTAGGCATCTCCTAAATTTTAGGAAATTCCAGCCTTTTTGTAATATCACAGAAGTCAGTGTGCAGAGGGACCAAAAAATTGGGCCTTTCAACTCTGAAGGGTTCAGTCTCCAATCCAAGAGAACCACTTAAATATTCATCTGCTAGGATATAGAGCAGATACAGAGGCCTACCTCCTACCCCCAAGGGAAAAGATGCCCTGGCCTAAGGATTGTAGCCTAAGGACCAAGGGTTGAACATAAAACAGATTTTATTGCTAATTATTTTATTGGTAACTTTTAAATTTTTTTTAATGTTTATTTATTTTTGAGACAGAGAGAGACAGAGCATGAATGGGGGAGGGGCAGAGAGAGAGGGAGACACAGAATCGGAAGCAGGCTCCAGGCTCCAGGCTCTGAGCCATCAGCCCAGAGCCTGATGCTGGGCTCAAACTCACGGACCGAGAGATCGTGACCTGTCGGACGCTTAACCGACTGAGCCACCCAGGCGCCCCTTTATTGGTAACTTTTAAAGGCCATTATGAAGCGATTCTTTAATGACAACTTTCCTCCTATTAGGAAGGCCTGATGCATGGGACCTCTGTGAACAGCTAAGAGTTTTGGGAGACTGGGCACATCCAAGTCTAAGGCTGACAGATTTTAAGCATGGACTCTTAAATGGAGATGTTAAACCTCACTTACCATCTTTCCAGCATATCAAAACATTTTTTTTTCTTCCCAGAACAGGAGAGCAATCTTCTCCCAAAGATGAATCAGAAAAACGCTGGCAGCTTGGAAATAGCAAGTAGCCCATCTCCACTCTAAGATGTTAAGGTTTAGAAAATGCTGGGGATTGTGGGATTCTTCCCGCCTCCCTCTCTCTGCCCCCTCACTCACTTGCGCCCTCTCTCTCTCAAAAAAAAAAAAAATGTTGGGGGAAGGCTCAGCCACGGGACTTCCACTTATGCTAGGACAGTATGGAGAAAGAGGGAGACATAAAGAAATCACCAGAAAGGAACCAGGGGGAAGAAAATTATGAACATAGGAAGCAAAATATGCTCTGTTTTGCTCAGTGTGACAAGGAACTTAGTGTTTAACGTTTTCCTATGGCCTTTAGCCTATAGGTTCTCCTATAGAGGACTCTCTCTAAAGGAAAATATTCATTGTAACTGGATCTTTTCTTAAGTGAAAAAGGCCTTGAAAAATGTATTTGCATCTCAAGAGCTGAAACTAAATTATTTTCCTGAATTGATGAGGAGATTAAGGGCCACTGACAGTGGAGGAAAGGAGGAGACAGTTATCCCTTGGCCACACCAGCTCCGGGACCCACCACTTAAGGCTGTCAAAAACTGTCGCTAGGGCGCCTGGGTGGGTCAATCACTTAATCATCTGACTCTTGATTTCGGCTCAGGTCAAGATTTCAGGATCATGGGATAGAGCCCCATGTCTTGCTTGACATGGGGCCGGGAACCTGCTTGTAATTCTCTCTCTGCCCCTCCCTCACTCACACTCTTTCTCTCTAAGAAAAAAAAAATTATATATATATATATATATATATATATATATATATATATATATATAAACTGTCTCTGAAACTTCTGAATTGTTAACTTTAAAATGGTTTATTTTGAAAAAATAAATATATAAAAAGGTTTATTTTATTGTGCGAATTTTACCTCAAATTTTTTTTTTCTTTAGAAATATATATCAGGGGCACCTGGGTGGCTAGTTGGTTAAACCTCCGACTTCAGCTCAGGTCATGATCTCATGGTTCATGAGTTCCAGCCTTTTGTAGGGCTCTGTGCTGTCAGTGTGGAGCCAGCTTTGGATCCTCTGTCCCCCTCTCTCTATTCCTCCCCTGCTTGCTCTCTCTGTCTCAAAAACATGTCAGAAGAAGTTTGTGAGAGACAGGGCAGAAAAATTAGTCAAGAAAAGTTTCCTGTTTAAATGCTGTACCCTAACCCCCTCCCTGCTTTCCCAGCACAGGTCATTCCCTCTCCCAAACCTGGCTTGCTCCCCTAGTATTAAAGCCTCACCACACCATTGCTTCCCTTCATAGAGATAGCTGTGTCACTATTCCAGTGTCTCCAGTAGTTAACATCTGTCATTTCTATTCAATTAAATGTAGGTAGCACCTTTTCACCACCACCCCCTACTTTGTAAGATGAGGCTATCAAAGACCCCACTCTCCCCTCACTCACTTCCTTTCTCCTAACGCCCTGCTCTGCCATGTATACTTTTTTTTAATGTTTATTTATTTTTGAGAGAGAGACAGAGACAGAGACAGAGTGTGAGCTGGAAAGGGGCAGAGAAAGAGGGAGACACAGAATCCAAAGCAGGTTCCAGGCTCTGAGCTGTCAGCACAGACCCTGACGCGGGGCTCGAACCCAGGAACCATGAGATCATGACCTGAGCCGAAGTCAGACACTTAACCAACTGCACCACTCATTCCCCCTGCCATCTATAATTTTATCTCTATATCAGTGAGATTGATAAAAAGGTTAATCTCTCCTGCGATTATAATGAAGTCTTCTGTGCTTTGTCTTTAAAGTTAAAAATCAAGTGCTTTATACCACTCTGCCTATATATTGTTTACTGCACTATTTAATAACTGATTTCCAAGCAAATTTCCCAGAACTAAACTACATGAGTTTACAGATGTAAAGGGATTCCTAAATTCCTAAAATATTACATAAAAATAAACCCAAGGTTTATTTTATTTTATTTTATTTTATTTTATTTATTCACCATTCCAAAATTTACCTTTCACATACCCTTCCTAGGAAATTACCATAGAGATGTACCAACAAATAGAGGAAGTGAATTAAGAAAGACAAAGACACAGGATCTATAAAATAGGGTCCATCCAGGAGAATCACAGAAAAAGGTCCCAGGGTCACAGCAGAGCTATGGGATCCCAGCAAGTACTTGACCCAAGTTTGAAAAGGGTGAGGTAAAAGGAGATTCCAAAGATTTGACACCATCCTTGGGAACTTGAACAACTTAAGTAAGCAGTCAAGGCAGAGAAACCTAAGTTGGAGGGTGGGGAAGGAATAGAAAGGAAGACAAAGAGGCTGGGACAGAGGGAAGCTGTTTAAGACAAGGGAGCAATTATTTTATTTTTTAATTAAAAAAAAATTTTTTTGGAAGAGAGAGCATGTGAGCGGGGGTGGGAGGGGGTGCAGATAGAATCCCAAGCACGCTCCAACCCGGGGTTCAGATTCACAAACTATGAGATCATAATCTGAGCCAAAATCAAGAGTTGGAGCTTAACCCCCAACTGAACCACCCAGGCGTCCCCAGGAGAACAATAATTAATAATGATTATGACTATGAGGATGATCAAGAAGGGATTTTAAAAAAAAACTTTTTTTTTAACATTTATTCATTTTTGAGAGACAGAGAGAGCGTGAGTGGGGGAGGGGCAGAGAGAGAGGGAGACACAGAGTCCGAAGCAGGCTCCAGGCTCTGAGCTGTCAGCACAGAGCCGGACCCAGGGCTTGAACCCATGAACTGTGAGATCGCGACCTGAGCCGAAGTTGGATGCTTAACTGACTGAGCCACCCAGGTGCCCCAACAAGGGATTTTTAATTCAAAATGACAGACTAACCACACATCTCTTCTCTGTCTTGAGATCTGAATTAAAGAGGTAGTAAATGAATTGTAGTACAAACAACCATTTTGAAGAGAAATGGAGGAGTTCCATCAATAGACCAAAGTGTTCAGCTCATTTCTGGAAGGCAGAAAGTTGGTAGAGGGATTTCTGATCAAGATGCCTATCAAACACATGCATCTATCATTACTTGTTCCTAAAACCCCACCAAAACATATTTTTGAAGGCATTAAACCAGGTAATCCCACTGAATCACCAACAAAGTAGGATGTGTCCATTTTGGTTTGCACATGTTGGGTCAGCTCTGTCTCTCAGCTCCCATCACTTCAGGTGTCAGTGGATCTCACACACCAGGGAAGTGGGACAGTGCCAAGGGCAGCAAGAAGAGCTATGAGGATTGCTCTGCTCTTGGTTCCATTCCTGAGACTCCTCCAGTAAATCAGAAAGCTGCTTGGAGCTCTGGTGATCTCATTGGTACAATGGGGATAATAACATCTAATCTCTTTCAACGGGGATAATAACATCTACCTCCTTCAATGGGGATAATAACATCTGTCTCCTTCGAGGGTGTGGTTGCTGGACCAAAATTAGATTCAGAAGTAGGTAGAAACTATATGTCCTGATCCTTAAGTCTAGAGAGTTAAAGCCAACCATCTTCCTTTAACATTCAAATTACAATGAAAGCATGGGCATGCCTGCCTAGATTGGCAGGCTCTGCCATCCCATCACATCCTCACCTTACCTCACCTACTGTGGGAAGTCAGTCCCCACAATTCCACCATCAACCCTGAAACAGATCAGTCCCCAGAGCCTGGAAGATGGACAGCAACATGGGTGGGGTGGGGGCACTGTCTGCTGACCATGGGGTCTTACCCACAGTGCATAATGTGATCTGTTCACCATTACTTTCTTGCTGCTACCAACACTCACAGAGAAAAGTCTGCCTTCCCAAACATTTCACTTGGCAGGGTGCCCAGGCCCAAATTGACCTAGACTCTCATTCTCTACAATGAAAACCATTGGCCCCAGACATGTTGGTGATGCCAGGATAGTGGTGGCCAGAGGTAATGTTCCAGCATCAGCCTCCCTCTCCTGCCTAAGAGTCCTGGCACAGCCCCTAGGGCAACAGAGCCAATCCTCCAGGTGAATTGAATCTCCAGGTTTCATCATCCTTTTTTCTTTCTGCCTTTCTTTCCCTTCCTTCTTCCCTGCATCTTTCTTTCTTTTTTTATTTCTTCCTTATCTTTCTTTCTTTCTTCTTTCCTTTCTTTTCTTCTTTTTTCTTTTCTTTTTTCTTCCTTTTTTCTTCCTTATCTTTCTTTTCTTTCTTTTTTCTTCCTTTCTTTCTTCCTTATCTTTCTTTTCTCTTCTTTCTTTCTTTCTTTCTTTCTTTCTTTCTTCTTTCCTTTCTCTCACTCTCTTTCCTCCTTCCCTCCTTCCTTTCCCTCTTTCCCTCTCTCTCTTTCATTGCAGTCCAGCCTCTCTCTATGCATCCAATATAGTAGGTTTCAATAACCTGCTATGTGTAGTAGGCCGAATAATGGCCCCCAAAAAGGTTCACATTCTTGTCTCTGGAATCTATGAATATGTTACCTTACATGGCAAAAGGAACTTTGCATATGTGATTAAACTAAGGATCTTCAGATGGGATTATCTGAGTGGGCCCAATATAGTCACAAAGGTTCTTATAAGGGTAAGGCAAGAAGGTCAAGGGGAGAGAAGGAAGCAGGGGGAGAAAAAGATGTGACAACAGCAGCCAAGTTGAAAGAGAAATTGAGATTGGAGGTTGGAGTTAAGGGGCCACCAGCCAAAAATGTAGCCAGCCTCTAGAAACTGGAAAAGGCAAACTCAATTTGCACATCTGACCTCCAAAATTCTAAAATAAAAATTTTCTGTTGTTTTAAGTCACTAAGTTTGTGGTAATTTGTTACAAGCAGCAAAAAGAAACTAATTAAACAGTGAAAATTAGATCATCTACTTTGAAAACCTATTTCATAATATCTATAGAAGCTGAACATATATGTATATCTGTATGTATGTTTCCTAGGTATGTACCCAACAAAAATGTACATCATGTTCACCAAAGACATTGACTTTAATGTTCCTAGCAGCATGATTTATAAAGTCTCAAACCTGAGAATTACCAAATGTCTATCAGTAGCAAAATGAATAAATTTAGGTAAATTTACACAGTGGAACACTATACAGCAAAAAGAATGAACAAACTATGACCATGGACAGTTAGCATCTTCAACACAATGTCCAGTGAAAGAAAGTCAGACAACAGAGTACATTCTGTATGATTC
Source organism: Prionailurus bengalensis (assembly GCF_016509475.1). NCBI lineage: Eukaryota > Metazoa > Chordata > Mammalia > Carnivora > Felidae > Prionailurus > Prionailurus bengalensis. Next base: position 145,030,666 of record NC_057343.1, on the reverse strand, counting down.
AATTGCTGTAAAGTTCAAATATAAGCAAAAATAATCTATGCTGAGTGAAGGCAGTACCCTGCCCCCTCCAAAGAGAGAATATAAGGGAGCCTTCTGGGAAGCTGGTAATGTTCTGTCTCTTGATCTTAAAGATGCTTCATTTTGTGCGAAATCATTGAACTTGTGTAATGTGCACCTTTTAGTATGTACTATACTTTAATAAAAACTTTTTTTTTTTTTTAAATAGAGGATAGGAGATCTGTGCCTTCATCCAAATTTGCCACCTTGGGACCCTCCAATCTCCGATCAAAATCTGGTGGGGTACAGGGCAACCCAGATCCAGGATTCCAACTCCCCAGAGCCCAACTCTGGGTTAAGATGTCCTGTGAACTTGCTTTATATATTATTACTAAAGGGCCCATTTCAACGGGTTATTTTTCTAAATAAAAGAAGGCTGTCCAGAGATAAGTTTACTTTCCCCCTTTGAGGGCTCAAAACTAAACTAGTTTTGATTGACATTAACTCAGCAACAAAATATGGTCATAGTTTTTTTCTCCACCAGACGATCCCTGATAAATGAAGAGTTAAAACCGCTGCAGCAGAGTTTGGCATATAAAATACACATTTTGTTAAATTTTATTGAAGTGTTATATTACTGTTTTAATAATAGCGTAATAAAGTTATAAACTCATAAAAACAAAACACGAACGGTTGCTCCCACCAATACCCCAACTTGAAGTGAGACCGGGGCTTTACCCAAAGCGGGTACAGGGACGGGAAGGGGGAAGAAGGAGCCGCGGGAGACAGACACACGGACCAGCCCGGTGGATAATGAATTGGAGGGAGAGATGCAGGTATGACAGGGGAAATCAGAGGCCGGTAGGGGTGGCGATCTCCTCGCAGTGGGGAAGACCCTGCCGCCCCTACTCTGGGCCAAGTCGTCCCCGCCAGAGCGCGGTGGCTGCGTTGAGGTGGGTGTATGTGGTGGGGCTACTCGTGGGGACAAAGGGCGGAGCTTCAGAGACAGACTTTGGCCCCGGGGTCCGTGCAGAGTTTGGCCCCGCCGCCCCCACCTGCCGTGCAGCGAGGAGCCAGCGCGTCACTCCCAGCGGAAACGCCGCACCGCCCGGGCGTCTGGCGAGGTGCGCGCCTCCCGGCCCCCGCTCCGACGCTTCGCGGCTTCGGGCCCGCCGCCTTCCTCGCTCGGCAGAACAGGGGCGGGGACAGGGTAGCACCTACCGGAATCCGCGACTCCAGCCGCCGAGGAGCTTTCGAAGCCAAGCCAGCCCAGACGGCACCCTGGAGCCTCCCGCGCTGAGGGTCCGCGCGGAGCCGAGGGTGGGAGGCGCCGACGCCGACTTGACAGCGCGTCCCAGGTTAGCTTGCGACGCGGTCTCTGCAGGCTACACTTGGAGAAACTTTGGATCGCCGTGTTGGCTGCCGGGAGGAGGGCATCGAAGGAGCTACCCGAGGGCCGCGGCCTCCGTGAGCCCCGGCCGGTACGCCCAGGCCCTGGGAGCCCGCAGCTCCCGCGCAACCTGACATTGCAATGCCCTGAGCGAGGACCGAGACCCGGAGCCGACGGAAGGCTGCTGGAGGGCAGGGGCCTGTCCAGACTCCACTCAAGCCCACTCTCACGCCTCCCGCAAACCCTGTCTGTTTTCAGCTCGGGCTTTGCAGCGGCTCGGTTTTGAACCCCGGCAAGATACAGGTTTCGCCTCCTTCTCGGCCTTGCAGCGCCGGAGGGTGGATAGGGGCAGCCAGCGGCTGCAGGATGTCGGGGAGCATCCGGGCAGGGGCTCGCGGGCGCGTGTTGGCGCTGCAGCGGGAACGGCGCGCGCGAGGCCGCAGGAGCGCGCGGGTCTGGGGGTCCGACTGGCGCGCGTCTCCGCAGGTGCCTCGGGCGGCCGGGAGGCGGGAGGTACTGGCTGGGCGCAGGAGGCGGGCTGGGGGCTGCGGAGCCGTTTACAGCCACTGGCTTGACAAATGGGAGCCACACGGGGGCGGGCAGTCCAGTCCCGGCGCCTCTCGGGCGCTCACAGCCTTGGCACCTGGACCCCGCACCCCTTTACGGGAGGTCCGGGATCCAGAGGTCCGCCTGCCCCAGGATGGGGGCAATGGCTGCTCCCCTCCCGCGCGCCATTTCCCAAGGGAGTGCCGTGTCCTCCGGACTGGCGCTGCGGGGACCGCTCCGCAGCCGCTCTGGGCAGAGCCCCTTCACGTGGATGGCGATCACCTCAGCTCGCCAGCTACCTGTCTTGTCTCGGAGACGAGGCGACACAACGCACACCCCGCCCCCACCGGTGCCCCGGCGCTGTCGCCCCAGTCACCTTCCTTTGCCCTTCTCTGACAGCACCAAGGGCTTGCTCGCTCTCGCTCTCAGGAAAAACTGAGGGAACAAGCTTGGTTTCCCGGAGCCAGCGAGGACTGTGGAGACACAGCTAGAATCCTCAACAGCTTGGAAATCCTATCACCTTGGTTCCCTGAAACTTGCAGGTATAGGTTTGTGTGTCTGTGTGTGTTTGTCTCTGGGAGTGGGGTCTACGGAGACAAGTGGGGGTGTAGCTGCCCCGGGGACCCAGCCCCGAGGCCTAGGGGACATACAAATAACTAGAAGACACCCGTCCTTTTTGGCTTTGGGTGGGAAACAAAGCAAACCTTACCAGCTACTCCTTCCCTTGGGCAGTTTCGAAATATTTCCTACAAGCCGGTGCCAGAGAAGAACACTTTTCCTGGCAAGTCATTACATTTCCTGGGACAGTCTTAGATGCATCTTTTGTTCTGGCTCTGCCCCTTTCCTTGCATGGCAAGAGGACACACGTTTTGCTTGCGGCAGGCAGACTTGGTTCAGTCTAAGGGCCACTAGCCCCCACATCCTGGCCTTGGGCTGCCCACTACTCCTCTGGATTTTTCAGACCTGTCTGGGAAGGACAGAACAGCAGACCTACAGCGCCTGGCCCATTCAAACTCAGGGCTGTACTCTTCTCTAGACCCCTGGGCTCCTTCATCCGTCTCTAGGCTATGGCAGTCATCTTTGCCCTTTGCCTCCTCCAGGAGACCGATGATGGAGACAGCCTGGTAGGAGCCTGAGGGGGGCGGGCGGGCTGACAAGTAGGAAGTGGGACTGGATGAGGAAGGAAGAGTTTGTCACATGTTTTCTCCAAGTGTACATAGGAAGCACCCCCTATTGAATATGTGGGAGTGGAGCCAGAAATCTTATTTTTAATAAGTCCTCCATGTGATTATGCCCATGGAAGGTGGAAACCCCACTGGTGTAGGTACTTTGGCCTCCCACTGTCCGACCCCTTAGCCCAGGATATACATTTAGTGATGCATGTGTAGAAACTGGTATTTTTTTTTTATTCCTAAATCACAAATGATCTTTATTAAATTCTTATGATCATCTTCTGTAGATATTATCTCAATTTTAGGATGAGGAAACTGAACCTCAGAGGATCAGCTTCCCAAGGGTTGATACCCTGGGAAGAGACAGAGCCCCAGTCTCTAATACATAGACTGCTGCCCCTTGTGAGCATGCTCTGATCCCCTTGCGGGCAGCACAAAGACATGACAACCTGGAGCAAGGGTGAAGGGCTGAAAATCCAACTTGAAGCCCTTGTTAATTTCCAGCCCCCTTGCCCTTTATGGGCGGGAACACCAATCCTATTTGGAGGTAGAGTAAGAGTCTCAAAGGAAAAGAACAGCTCTCTCTGAATGCAAGGAAAATGGGGGTGGCTTGGAGGAAAAGAGCCATAAGGAAGGCCAAGCCTATCATCTGCAAGATGGCTTTTTAAATACCTCAGCCCACGTGGTACTGCCATGATTGGTACCACCCAAATCAGGTACTCAGAACAACTCTACTCTATGCGAAGCTGGTATCCAAGAAGCAAGGAAAAAAGGAAGCAAGAGAAAGGACACAGGAAGATCTAATTAAGTCCTGGTAAGCAGGGGAGTAAGAGGAGTGACTGGGAGGTGTCCCACCCTGCCTTCCTTGGCTTCCTCATCTGTATGGAACAGGGTGACAGGGTGCTAGGCCAGGTGAATGCTATGGCCCTTTCAACCCCAGCACCCTTGCAGGCCAAGCTTTGGCCTGCACACGCAGGATGGTGGTGCCTGGGATCCACTCCAGACACTTTTACAGACTCCTAATCACTGAAATATAATTAACTGAACAAACACTGTAGGGATGTTTTAAGAAGGAATTAAAAACCTAGACTCCAAATGGGAGAGACGCGTGGAACAAATTATTGGTATTTATGTAACTCTGAATAGCTTTGATTTCCTTCAGGAGGAGCTGACAGCTGGCTGACAAAAAATTCATCCAGGGAGAGAAAAGACATAAGTGAAGTCTGAAATTTTGAATAACGTTTTCAGGTAACTTTCTATTTCCATTTGGAGTGGGTGTCTGAGGGGCGAATGCAGTTATTTGAATTGCTTCATTTATCAACAGGTATTTTTAATAGGGCTCATAATTCTAAGACCCAGTGCTTTTTTACTTCTTTTTCCTGGCTTCTAGTCTCCTGCTAGCAGGGCTGAGTGAGATCTGGGGATTCCACTGTTCAGCCCATAGACTCTCGCTTTACCCCTATTTTCAGCTTTTCTGATGGATCTGTTCAGAGAAGAAATCTTGCCTAGAACAGTGGTTCTCTACTTTGGGTGGGAAGAAGTTCCCCAGGGGTCTAGATGTTCTGTCCACAGACTTTGAACCACCCTCATTTTCCGCCCTGTGCCTCATTGCCACTTTCTGTGGCACTTGGGGCCTCTCGGCCCTAAACTTCATGGGTCCTGTGGGCAATGTGGGGGCCACCTCCTAGCGGCTCTATGTGGCAGCCTCTGGGATGCTGAGGCAGTTTAGTACACCACCATCCCCACTCTCTTTCCAAAGCTTGTTTGAAATTAATTGCTCCTCTCACGATATATCTATTCTCCAAGTTTTCTTTGTTCTTCAGAATACGCATCTGCTTAAATTTTTTAAATAACTAAGTTGTAATTTCAGCGGGGTCTTGGGAGTAGAGAGAGGCACTAAAAGAGCATAGTAAGTATGCCATGATGAATCCTAAGAGATGTTAAAGACATTCTAATTTTAAAATAAAAAGCAATCTGTCCAGCTGTTTGTTGATTAATCTTAAATATGCTGAAATTATTCTATTTGGAAATTATAAGGAAAGTACATTTAAGGCTCTTTTTTTCCATATTCACTTAATAGATTCCATTTATGGTTACAAAACATTATTCATAGATCTTTAAAAAACTACATTTTAAATATTTTATCTGTTATTTAAGTAGCCTGTGAATTAGAGACATGATAAAAATAAAAGAAGTCTAAATTCTGAGATAAAATTTGTAAAAAGAAGAATACAGTGAGTATTAAGGCACGATAGGAAAGTCTTTTTCTAGATGTCTGATTTCATCACCTTGCTCCACCCCCTACGGGGGATGAACGGTAGATCCTTAGACCCTTGTCATCCCACAGATGAGGAACCCAAGACAGAGGCTGAGAGATTGAACTGTGGCATACAGCTAGCACATGAGGGAATCGGGATGGAAATCTGGGTTTGTCTGACTCCTCAACTTTCTCCAGTTGAACTGTTATCTATTTGGACGGTGTAACTGCATTTGTGGATTATTTATATGCTACCTTATAACAAAGGGTCTGACTGAATGTTAATACAGTATCAGCACTCAATGAGGATGTTTCACAGGAGGAGACAGGAAGCAAGAACATTTCTGAAGTAGGATAATCGTAGGCTTGAGAAGGATCTTCATCACAGGTAGGGCTTAGTTCTATGAAGAGTAGATAAATTGAACTTTAATATCAGCATTTTTGATGTGCAGGTGAATGAGCCATGTTAAAAGAACTAAGAGAGAGTAAAAGCATAAAGACAAAGGGATTATTCCAGTAAGGTACTGATTATGAGACACTAGGAAACCAAACGTGTATCTATGGACAATAAAGTATCTGACAGCTTTTTTCTCTGTGAAACTTAATTTTAAGCAATTTTAGAATTATTCCACTTAAATGTGAACAGTTTAAAAAGTGAGCAACCCAAGGAGCTTTAGAAGTCTTTAAAATGAACAAAGAGTAAGCCCTTGTTGTTGCTGTTTTTTTTTTCTAGACAGTTCTCCAGTACTCAGGAGAGTACTGGAGAGGGAGTATGCCTACATCCACAAGACAGATTCACTAGGTGCCACTAGCTAGTGGTGCCACTGCCCAGCTTCTTCAGAGAGCCCTGGAGCCCACGGCACCCTCCCTTCCCACAGGACCACAGTGGGGCAGTGGCCTCAAGCAGCCCAGCCGGAAGTACATGGCGAGCTCCCCTTCTTTTCTCAGAACCTTCTGATACCAACCTTGGTGAGAGAAATGATGACAGAAAGTGGTGAGGCTTAGTGTTGTGGAGAAAGCCTTTAACATGAGGGTGGGTGAAAAGATTTTAAAGTCTTTCCAAAGGATTCTTGTAAGAGTGTTTATTTAAAAACAAAACAAAACAAGGTTGGTCCCAAAAGTAGAAACTGTATGAGAGTATAGTATTGAAATCTGGTGTCTGGCAACTTGTTTTCATTTGAATATGTTCCTCAAATGTCACTTTTGGTCAAAGGTGTTTTTACATGACTAATACTGTATCTCTTCTGGAATTGCAGCTTCTAAATGGTTTCTATATTTGATATTATGTTGCAGCTAATTTCTCTACATCTCTGCTTTATTAAACCCATTTGTATGTGAAAAATGCTGAAATATTTCTTTTGTGAACCCTTTTCAAATGCTTTGCCTTCAGAATAGACCTCATTTGGGACCCAAGCTGTCAACCAATCCTAAATTCCTAAGGTCCCAAATTGCAGGTATGCCCGGCTTTGGAATAGCTTTTATAGAATGTCGCATAGGCAGACAAAAATTGCGGCATTCACTTTCATTATATTTATGTATGTATATATTGAATGTTGTTCTTTGCTTATCAACATCATGACTGATACTAAAGCAGAATGAATAAGTATATTCTTTTGAATACTGCCTTTCAGGAGCTCACAAGTTGAAACTCCTAGGCGTAAGAAAGTCTAGGCATAAATACTATTGATAATACCACAAAACTGAATTACGTTGTAAGAAATTATGATCTAAGATGGCTCTTCTAAATTTTAATTATGAGGGGCGCCTGGGTGGCTCAGTTAAGCATCTGACTCTTCATTTTGGCTCAGGTCATGATCTCACAGTTCATGAGATTGAGTCCTGTATCAGGCTCTGTGCTGACAGTGCAGAGCCTGCTTGGGATTCTCTCTCTCCCTCTCTTTGCCCCTCCCCTAGTCACTTGCTCTGTCTCTTTCAAAATAAATAAATAAATTTTTTAAAAAATAATTTTTAATATTTATTTTTGAGAGACCGAGAACAAGTGGGGGAGGGGCAGAGAGAGAGAGAGAGGTACAGAATCCGAAGCAGGTTCCAGGCTCTGAGCTCTCAGCACAAAGCCTGACGCAGGGCTCAAACCCATTAACCATGAGATCACGACCTGAGCCGAAGTCAGGCGCTTAGCCAACTGAGCCACCCAGGCATCCCTAAAAAAATAAATTTTAATTATGGAACATATCTTATGTAAATGCTATTATGCTCTTGTCTGTATACATGATCTATTTTACAAAAAAAAAAAAAACCCAACAGATTAGTACTATCATACAGAAGAGTATGTGAAATATGTTCTTTTAAAGAATAATAATAAAATAAATAACAAACCACCCAGATTAGAAACAGAACATTAACCAAACCTTAAGATGAAAGCAATGTGTGTCCCTTCCTAATTGCATTGCTCTCCCTCCCCCCACCAAAAAGTAACTTTCCCTTGACTCCTGTGTTAATCATTACTTTTTTTTTTTTAAGTATCCCACTTGTATATGATCCTTAAGTAAATTGTTAAACTAGGTAGCAAGCACAAAATTAGTTGAACAAAGAAAGGCATATAGCACCGATATATGACTAAAGCTCTCAGGAAAAGGTAAGTTTAACAATCTCTGGGTCAGAGTTTGGCCCAGCGTTTATAAGAGCCCCTTCTGAGCAAGAGCAGGAGTCCTGGGGAACAAGGGGCTCACCATTATAGGGCTTCTCGCAGGGCTTCAGTATAGTCCAGGTTCTGGATATCCAAGGGGAATAAATGTTTAGTCCTTCTCCTCCTAGGCTCACCGTGACTTATCCCCAGGTCTCGAAGCAGGTCAAAGCAGAACAATTGAGCAGAGCTAAAAATAGTGGCACCGGATGCCCCAGAAAGCAGAGTATGGAGGAGGGAGGAGAGACGTGGTCAGGACGAAGAAAGTAGAGATAAGAACTGAGGGCAGGCTCACCTGGGCATCTGGTTCTCAGTTAAGAAGATGGTAAAATGATAGTATGATCTCAGAGATGATGTCTGTGCACATCCATTATCCTGGCCCTTCACCATCTTCCTGGGATTTCTTGTGCTTCTCCTCTAAGATGATCTCCAGCCTCTGGTACCTTGTTTCATCTTTCTTGTTCTACTGTTTCATCTTGGTAGATTATATCCTTCAGTAGATTATTAAGAGTATATCTCCAATCTTGACTGATGGTTTGGCTAGATACAGAATTCTAAGCTGGGAAGCATTTTGCCTTCAGATTTTTAAAGACTTTCGTCCACTGTCTCTTACTATTGTTGATATATCTGAATCCATTGTAATTCTTGATACTTTGGCATGTGACTTATCCACCCCACTCCCCACCTCCTGCCCCCAAGCCTGTGAAATCTTCTTTGCTTTCAGTGTTCTAGAGACTTACAACCATGTGCCATGGCCAGGGTCCATTTTCATCTATTGTGCTATGTTCTAATTGGACACCTTCAATTTGGAAACTCAAGTCACGCATGAAATTTTTCTTGATCTCAGGCATCATTTCCTTTCCTGCTTGCCCCTTCTCCCACCCCCACTATTTTTGTCTTGCCAGAACTTCTAGTAGTTGAATGTTTGATTCCCTAGTGTAGACCCCTAATTTTCTTTTTTTTCCTGTCCTGTTCTTTTTGCTTAACTGCTAGAAATTTTATCAACATTATCATCTAACCCTTCTATTGAGTTTTGCAGTTTGTATGGTGTTTTTATCTTTTGAGAACCCTTTTTATGGTCTCTGAGTATTCTTTTTTTTTTAAGTTTATTTATTTTGAGGGGGGTGGGCAGTGATAAAGAGTGAGAGAGAATTCCAAGCAGCCTCCTCACTGTCAGTGCAGAGCCCAGCGTGGGGCTCAATCTCACAAATGGCAAGATCATGACTTGAGCCAAAATCAAGAGTCAGATGCTTAACCAACTCAGCCACCCAGGCACCCCCTGAATATTATTTTTTCATAGAATCTTATTTTTGTTTCATGGTTACAACATCGTCTTATCTCTTTGAGGAATGTGAGGTTTCGAAATTTTCATTTTCCTGACTAATACCTGTTTCCTCCAAGTTGCCTTTTTTTTCCTATTTGTTCTGGTCTCTATCTTTAAGGTAAGAGGCTTTTTTTGTTTTGTTTTGTTTTTTATTATCTGTTCATAATTAAAAGGCTTGATTTAAAAAGCTGATGAAGGGTCAGTCGGTTAAGCTTCTGCTCTTGATTTCAGCTCACGTCATGATCTCATGTTTCGTGAGATCAAGCCCCACATTGGGCTCTGTGATGAAAGCTCAGATCCTGCTTGGGATTCTCTCTCTCTCTCTCTCTCTGTCTCTCTCTCTCTCTCTGTGCCCCACCCCTGCTCCCATGCATGCACTCTTTCTCTCTCTCTCAAATAAATAAATATTAGAAAAAATAAAAATAGGGCTGTGTGCTGACAGCTCAAAGCCTGGAGCCTGCTTCAGATTCTGTGTCTCCCTGTCTCTCTGCCCCTCCCCCACTCATGCTCTGTCTCTGTCTCAAAAGTAAATTTTAAAAAAAATTAAAAAAATAAAAAGCTGATGAGAAGCCTTGAGCACATGGGTGAGGCTTGTAATCTTTCTTTTCTTTCTTAATTTTCTTTCTTCCTTCCTTCCTTCCTTCCTTCCTTCCTTTCTTTCTTGAGAGAGAGAAAGTGAGAGAGAGCAAGCAAGGGAGGGGCAGAAAGAGAATATGCCCAGCTCAGAACCAGACACAGAGCTCTATCTCACAACTGTGAGATCATGGCCTGAGCCTAAATCAAGAGCTGGCTGCTTAACCAACTGAGCCACCCAGGTGCCCCAAGGCTTATAATCTTTAAACCTCACTGTAGGATGATCTGGGTGGCATGTTAAGGAATCCCTGTGGCTAGTACTCTTAGGTATTTTTTTTTTAAGACAGGTCAGATTCTTGAGAGGAGAGTATAATGATATTATACTGAAAAATAAGGGTACAGCTACCAGGCTTCTTGGAGTTGCATTGGGGAGAAGGCTGTGAGTGCCTTCACTCGGTGGTCAGTAAGCATCCAGTCACTTATTTCCTATTTTCTTGTCCTCAAATATGTTGGATGTCTTCCAGTCCAGAGGCCCTTCTGTTTCACCATTTCTGGAGAATAAAGCTCTGGACATCTCAGATGAGACGGGTAGTATCCTATCTCCTAGTGGCTTGGACTGAAGGAATGACCTGAGGCAGTGCTTCTCAAATTTTAATGAACATCTAAATCACCTGAGGATCTAGTTAAAATGTAGGCTCTGGTTCGGTAGGTCTGGGATGGAGCCTAAGATTAAGCTTGAGGGAATGGTGTGCTGCTGGTCCAAGGTAGGGTCCCATTGTGAATAGCAAGGACTTAGGAATCTAACTGCTTCTCCGACAACTTTTCACCTAGTCCTCATTATTTTAGCCATTCAGTCCACCACCCACCCAGTTCTAGAGCTTCCTGCTTACTACCTCGCTAGAGGATTCCGCAGTGGCTGTGGGCTTAGTTGTCAGCTTTATCACGAATGACCTGAGGCACAGCCTTTTCAGGTTGGCTAGTTTGGTCACCACTGGTCCACCTGCTTTCTGGCTTCCAAATGTTGTTGTTGTCTTCTCTCCTTTTCGTGCTATCCTTGTGAATTTATGTCTTTTTAACAATTCTTCAGGCACCTGACTGGCTCAGGCAGTGGAATGTGTAACTCTTAATCTCAGGGTTGTGAGTTCAGTTCCCATGTTGGGTGTAGAGATTATTTAAAAATAAAATCTTTTTTAAAAATTAAAAAAAAAATTCTTTAGTTTCAGGGGATTGTTCAGGAAGGAACAAAGTAGAGATGTGTGTTCTGCCACATTCACCCTAACTATTACCATCTGCTAAAATATTTTTCTGAAGTTTGGCTACATCAGCATAAATAGAGCCTGATTTATGATAAATAACTGCTATTTTAAACCTCTAGTTTTTTGCACAAGGAACATTCTCTACTTCTCTCATCCTACTTTGTCTGCCTACCAAACTCTTAGCAGTCCAAACCCAGGTCAGTTGGGTGGCCTCTGTGAGCCCCTCAGTCCCCAAGCCACCAAAGTCTGTATATTCTCCTGACTTTAACTCATAACCAGCTGCTTATATGGTGTCTCTTCCAAACAACTGAGTAAGCTCTTTAGGGCCAGGGCATGTACCTTTGTAGCTCCGTGCCCAAGATATAATAGGAGCTTACAGCTATTAGATTAAGTTCTGTGTGCATGCCTTCTTTCCCCCTTCATTTTCTTTCTGTTCTCTTCGCCTCTTTTTCTGTTAAGAGGTCATTATACTTATTATCCATTCTATTATCCAATAAAAACTCATGTCCTGTATTGTTAATTTAAAAGTAAATGAGTAAAATAGGGGCGCCCTAACTCAGTAGGTTAAGCGTCCAACTTCAGCTCAGGTCATGATCTCATGGTTTGTGGGTTCAAGCCCCACACCAGGCTGTCTGCTGTCAGCACAGAGCCTGCTGTGGATTCTCTGTCCCCCTCTCACTGTCCCTCCCCTGCTTGCACACATGCATGCTCTCTCTCTCAGAAATAAACATTAAACAAATAAAAGTAAATGAGTAGAATAAATAATACTTCTCAATTTCTAATACCTACTTCATTAAATAAAAGAGATTTAAATATTATATAAACTTGGGGCACCTGAGTGGTACAGTTGGTTGGGCATCCGATTTTAGCTCAAGTCATGATCTCATGGTTCGTCAGTTTGAGCTTTGCGTAGGGTGAGCTGGAGCCCAGCTTCAAGGGTGGGTGCTGACAGTGCGGAGCTTGTGTGGGATTCTTTCGCTCTCCCTCTGACTGTGCCCCTCGATCATTGTGCCCTCTCTCTCTGTCAAAAATACAAGTAAATAAGTTTTAAATAAATAAATATAATATAAACTCCATTTGATTTTTCTCCCCAGCTCTAAGCACTATTCAAAAACAAACATTTCTTCAGTTCTAGGTGAAGACATAATACACAATCTTTTCTTTCTTTCTTCCTTCCTTCCTTCCTTCCTTCCTTCCTTCCTTCCTTCCTTTCTTCCTTTCTCTTTCAGTAAGCTATACGCCCAGTGTGGGGCTTGAACTCACATCCCCGAGATCAAGAGTTGCATGCTCTACTGACTGAGCCAGCCAGGAGCCCCTAAAGACATAATTCTTATCAACTGATGGAATTATCTGTTGAAGGAGTTTGAATCTAAATTATTTAAATAAAAGTAATTTTTAGTTTTAAAGATAAAAAATAAAATGCTTATAAAGACTACATGACCTCACTCACATTTCTAGCCTAGAACTTTTTCAGAGCAAATGTACTGTTGTCAAAATGTAACCCAACAGGGGCGCCTGGGTGGCGCAGTCGGTTAAGCGTCCGACTTCAGCCAGGTCACGATCTCGCGGACCAGGAGTTCGAGCCCCGCGTCAGGCTCTGGGCTGATGGCTCGGAGCCTGGAGCCTGTTTCCGATTCTGTGTCTCCCTCTCTCTCTGCCCCTCACCCCTTCATGCTCTGTCTCTCTCTATCCCAAAAATAAATAAACGTTGAAAAAAAAATTAAAAAAAAAAAATGTAACCTAACAGGGGCTCCTGGGTGGCTCAGTGGGTTGGTTAAGTGTCCAACTCTTGATTTTGGCTCAGGTCATGATGTCATGATTCGGGAGATTGAGCCACCCACCCAGGAACCCTGCCTCAGGCTCTGCCCTGACAGCAGGGAGCCTGCTGAGCTTCTCTCTTCCCCTGCTCATGTGCACTCTCTCTCCCTCTCAAAAAAAAAAAAAAAAAAAAAAAGTAAACCAAGTGAATGTGGCTGGCTTCATAATCTAGTGTTTGATTTGAATAATGAAATCAAGGAAAATGCATAATCACATGCCCACCATTCCCATCTCAGTGTGAGTTCCAGACATTATGTCAGTTACTTAATGTCTTGTAGTTCAAATGATTTTTCATCCTTTAAAAGAAACAAAGAAATGCCCTCTAATTGAAAATCTAAGTAATAGTTGCATTATTTAATTAAGAGCACATTTAAGTAATTTAACCCTGAGAAGTTTTTAGATTAATCTGCCATAAATATGCCATATTTTAATTGATTCAGTTGCAATTACACACACTTTTGGAATTTTTGCTTCAATTTACATTTTAGTATTGTTTTTAAAATATTTTTCACAAGTGGAAAATAAGTGCATTATTGTTTAATTATTGTGGAATTTAGGGAAGTACTCCATTGGCACTAGATCAAGATTTTGAAAGTAAATTTTAGTTTATAGTTACCTAAAGGCTGTTACTATTCTAAAATTTATTTTATTTTGCAGTTCACTTTTTTGTTCTCTATTAATAACATAATCTCCTTTATGTACTGTTGCTCTATACATATATATTTCAGAAATTATCAATAACAACATGAATATAAATTGGGATTCCGGCTAATCTTTTGTACTTCATGTTCTTTGATAACCAGGTTTTGATTCTGACTTTTGAAGATGGATGAAGGTATAGAAATTTCAAGTGATGGAAATTCCCTGATCAAAGCAGTCCATCAGAGCCGGCTTCGCCTCACAAGACTCTTGCTAGAAGGTGGTGCATACATTAATGAGAGCAATGACCGTGGGGAAACACCTTTAATGATCGCTTGTAAGACCAAACATGTTGATCACCAGAGTGTCAGTAAAGCCAAAATGGTTAAATACCTGTTAGAAAACAATGCTGACCCCAACATACAGGACAAATCTGGGAAAACTGCTTTGATGCATGCTTGCTTAGAAAAAGCCGGTCCTGAAGTTGTTTCCCTGCTCCTAAACAGTGGGGCTGATCTCAGCTTGCAAGATCATTCTAGTTACTCAGCCCTTGTTTATGCTATTAATTCAGAGGATAGAGAGACCCTGAAAGTTCTACTTAGTGCTTGCAAGGCAAAAGGGAAAGAGGTCATTATTATAACGACAGCAAAATCACCCTCCGGTAGGCACACTACCAAACAGTACTTAAATATGCCTCCTGTAGATATGGATGGGTGTCATTCCCCAGCCTCCTGTGCCACTCCTTCAGAAATAGACATAAAAACAGCTTCGTTGCCACTTACACATTCTTCTGAAACTGAAATGACACTTTTTGGCTTTAAAGGTCTGGAGCCCTCAGGAAATAGTGATGACACACAGGACCCAGGCTCCCCTGTGAGGAAGCCTTCTATGGCCTCTAATGGGCCCAAGCTACCCCAGGCTCCAACCTGGATCAAGAGTCCTCCCTTATTCATGCACCAAAACAGAGTGGCCTCCTTGCAAGAGGAGCTCCAGGATATTACTCCAGAGGAAGAATTGTCCTACAAAACCAATGGGCTGGCACTTTCCAAGCGATTCATCACTAGGCACCAAAGTATTGATGTAAAAGACACTGCACATTTGCTGAGAGCCTTAGATCAGGCCAGCTCAAGAAAGATGTCATATGATGAAATAAATTATCAATCATTTTTTTCAGAAGGAAATCAGCAATGCATTGAAATCCCTGCTGAGCCAGATCCAGACTCTAACCAGACGGTATTTGCTTCCACCTTAAGAAGTATAGTCCAAAAAAGAAACTCAGGGGCAAATCACTACAGCTCTGATTCCCAGCTCTCGGCTGGTCTTACCCCTGCAACTTTAGAAGATGGCAAAGCACTTATAGGAAAGAAAAAGATCCTCTCACCGTCTCCTTCCCTGTTGTCAGGGCCCAAAGAATTGTTGGAGAATATCTCACCAGGTCCCTTGAGCAGGAGAAATCATGCAATTTTAGAAAGGCGTGGTTCAGGAGCTTTCCCTTTAGATCACGGTATCACGCAAGCCAGACCAGGATTTCTGCCACCCTTAAATGTGAATCCTCATCCCCCCATCTCTGATATCAATGTCAATAATAAGATTTCCAGCCTCCTTTCTTGTGGTCAAAAAGTGCTAATGCCAACAGTTCCTATGTTCCCCAAAGAATTCAAAAGTAAAAAAATGTTGTTAAGGAGACAATCATTGCAAACAGAACAAATTAAGCAATTAGTAAATTTTTAAGAGATGCCTAGAAAGCACATTTTGTCCAAATGTCTACATCAGAGAAATATAGAACCAGAAAATAAACCTCAAATGTTCATCTTTTAAAATCTTATAATTGGTTAGTCAATAATTGTTAGAGGTATCAAAATATACTGTGTATCATATTAGGTACCGTGGACACACAAATAATACATAGTTTCTGCAAAGGAAATTCTCTCAAACAAAATTAAAGCTATACTTCTCAAAACCTCTAATATTTAACAATCTTCATATGGTCCAAGTTTTTAATTTAAGCAAAAGTCAGCAAAAAAAAAAAAAAAAGTCACATGTGGTGGAGATGACTTTAAAATTTTTTTCAGATTTTTCAGATATTTTATTAGGAAACACTGCATTCAAATCAATAAATATTTTTAACATTAAAAGTCAACAAATAAGATTGTAATTTTCCATGATGTCAAAGCATAAACAAAAAGGGACAGCTATTAAAATGTTCTATGAACAATAAGCCAAAGGTACAAAGCCAAAGGCATAAAGAAAGAATGAACTAATTCTTAAAAAATATTGACTGCAGGTAGGTGAAATCTAATTAAAATTAAAAATTTTTCCTAATTCAAATTTTAAAAAGACCAACCTATTATAGTAGATTAGGCAGCCAATATTCGTATGGTCAGTTTAATCAACTCCAAGTGACAGATCAGTTTTACAAGCTAGTAATAATCTATGTGAAGTGCTGGTGTGCTGTTTTTTGCTTTGTTTTATTTTGATTTTAATGTAATTTCATGGAATTGTTTCTCCATATCTTTTAATTCCTGCTATTATTTTTTAAAGCCTATATATAGGTTCTCAACAACAAGATAAAGCAAAAGGTTTAAAAGCGTTCCTCTTTACTTATATCAAATTACTCTTGTCGTTCTAAGGACAACCAAAAAATGGGGATTTATCACAAATAGAAACTATATGCTTGCTTCGTTTTAGAAAAGAAAAGCTGATTATTAGATTATCTTAGATTAGCTAAAATTAAGAAAGCCAGTAGAAACTTAATTACAAAATATACTAAATATTTGGCCAAAATTAAACAGTATCTTTAATTTCTAATATATAATCATTAGACATTTATATAATAAGAATAATAAGGGTAATTTCCTTAGCGTGACATTCCAATCACCTAGTATTTAGGACCTATGAATAACTTCTAATTAAATAAATGAATATCATGCTACTATCATAAAATGTTACAAAATGACTATATTATCTGTCTGATTTCAAAATGTGGTGTTTATACAAAAAATCCTCATTTCAATCTAGCAGTTTTACAACAAAGAATAAGTCAAATTATATAAAACCTGAGTATATTAATTTGATGACTGTCATATACAACTTTATTTCTTTGCCTATTAGTAGAGGAGATCCTAACAATTGGCATGATGCTTGGTAATTTGATATAAGCAAGTTGTAATGTACATGGTAATTATTTAATTTCTTGTGGCTTTTATTTGAAAAAAATAATTGGAGGTTTTCCATTTAATGTTTTGAAGAACAATAATGTAAATTACATTAGAAATATTTTTTGATTCAGAACTTAGAATTGTACCTGATGTTTATAGGTAGCTAAACCCTTTTTGCAAGTTTTAATATTGAGAAAAGTGCTTGGCTTTGAGTTGTAAGGATACAGTCTGGAAAAATATGTAAATAGAGTAGTTCATAAAATGGTATCAATAAAGATTTTAAATGTTATTTTGATTATCATTGCTTTTTATTTATTTCAAATACTAATGATAAATATTTCAACATAATCTCAGGAGAAACTGTGTCACATGTTACTTTGAGTAAATAGAAAACTAAGAAACAATAACTTCTGATGCAATTCACATCCCAATGTGCAAAAAATATTTAATAGGATTAAAGTTCATTGAAAGTCATATTTATTTTACTTTTTTAATGTTTATTTGTTTTTGAGAGAGAGACAGACAGAGCATGAGCAGGAGAGGGACAGGGAGAGAGGGAGACACGAGTCCAAAGCAGGCTCCAGGTTCTGAGCTGTCAGCACAGAGCCCCAAGCTGGGTGGAACCCATGAATGGCGAGATCATGATCTCAGCCAAAGTCAGACACTTAACTGATTGAGCCACCCAGGTGCCCCCGTTGAAGGCCATATTTAGAAGAGCTCTTAGTCTTCCATCAATCCTAAAAACATGTTAGGGGCTAAGGTTGCTTGAGTTAGTATGCAAAACCATCCTATGGGACTTTTCACTCTATTAAGTGGACTATATCACTGGGATCCCAATGGTAAGTCACAGATGTTTTCAACAGGAATCAGATATGTATACATGTGCTATATTTTAACTTAACGTAGAAGTATAATTTAACTTTAATTTCAAGGTATGATGACACTTCATTCATTAGTTTTACAGGTACCATTCTTAGTTACTTGTGGCTAGGATTTCCAAAGAGTACAGCTAATACTTATTCACAGCAAAGATAATTTTGGGGAGAACATAGGGCAGTCCTAGTTACAGAGACAAGTGGGGACGGTGTCCTATCCAAGCAGTGTCCAGGCAAGGTGGTGAACACCTTGCATAATCTTTGGTGGAGATGTACGCATCAGTTATCCAGTACCTGAACCATTTAAAATCTCAAATGATAAAACTACTCTTGTTCCGCTTAAATATTCACTATGTAACCTTCTAATAATTTGATTCCCATGTAGCTTGTTTAAAGGGAAGAATGGCAAAAAAAATGGGGCACCTGGATGGCTCAGTTAAACGTCTGACTCTTGGGGCACCTGGGTGGCTCAGTCGGTTAAGCGGCTGACTTCGGCTCAGGTCATG
This sequence comes from Prionailurus bengalensis, assembly GCF_016509475.1. Classification (NCBI taxonomy): domain Eukaryota; kingdom Metazoa; phylum Chordata; class Mammalia; order Carnivora; family Felidae; genus Prionailurus; species Prionailurus bengalensis. Next base: position 145,012,511 of record NC_057343.1, on the reverse strand, counting down.
ATCTCGCGGTCCATGAGTTCGAGCCCCACATCGGGCTCTGGGCTGACAGCTCAGAGCCTGGAGCCTGTTTCGGATTCTGTGTCTCCCCCTCTCTCTGACCCTCCCCCGTTCATGCTCTGTCTCTCTCTGTCTCCAAAATAAATAAACGTTAAAAAAAAATTTTTTTTTTGAAAAAAAAAAAAATAAACGTCTGACTCTTGATTTTGGCTCAAGTCATGATCTTATGGTTTGTGAGATCGAGCCCCAAGTAGGGCACTATGCTGACAGTATAGAGCCTGGTTGGGACTCTCTCTCTCCCTCTCTGCCCCTTCCCTGCTTGCATACATGCACTCACTCTCTCTCTCAAAATAAATAAATCTACATTTTGTTTAAATAAAGGAAGAAATGGGGCGCCTGGGTGGCGCAGTCGGTTAAGCGTCCGACTTCAGCCAGGTCACGATCTCGCGGTCCGTGAGTTCGAGCCCCGCATCGGGCTCTGGGCTGATGGCTCAGAGCCTGGAGCCTGTTTCCGATTCTGTGTCTCCCTCTCTCTCTGCCCCTCCCCCGTTCATGCTCTGTCTCTCTCTGTCCCAAAAATAAATTAAAAACGTTGAAAAAAAAATTAAATAAAGGAAGAAATTAACCTGTCAGGATGACAATTGTATTAATCATGTTTTTTAATTTTGTTTATTTTCTGATGCTTTGATATCTTAGGGCCTTGTTGACAGTGGATGGACTGCCCCTCCCAAGGTTAGCTAATTCCTAGAGATAGAAAATAACTTGCCACAGAATGTGGCAAACCAACCAATGTATGCATTATGTATGCAATGCATACACAATGCAATTATGTATGCAAACCAACCAATCCAGAATCCATATACTCCAAATATCTCCTTTATGAGGCTCTCACAGGGCTCTCTCATTCAAGGCAACTACCCGCCTGCCCTAATCAAGCCAGGATCAGGTACCAAACAACCAGAGACAGCTCCTACACCTCAGAAACCACCAAAATTATTCAAACTAGCCAATCCTAAACCTGCTTACCCTGCCTCATTCATTCTTACAGAAACCATAATGAAGGGTCTTTCCCAAGTTTTCCCCTTACTACTCTGCCTCCAGGCAGACCCTGGTACTTTCCCACATTGGCCCTATGTGATGTAGAATGCTTGCCTCCTCTTGGGAATTTTAAGTAACAAACTACATTTTTCAATATAACTGTCTCCTGATCTGTTGGCTTCAACATATGTGAATAGCAATAAAACCTACATTTTAAAACAAGAAGGCACAGTCTCCTTGGAAGTCACGATTCTAAATAAAATAATAGTTAAGTTTATATAGCCTTGTTTAGTGCCAATATTCCTTAGCTCTAAGTCACATTTCTAAGTCATTTCTAAGTCTCCAAGAGAAGAGGACCAGATCTGAACGATAGTAAATCCACTAAATTTACTGGAGCTGCCCATTGGCCTTCCCATGGTGACATCCTAACTCCTTGTATACCTTCTTTGAATGTCTACAATTCTTTTTTTTTAAAGTTTATTTATTTATTTAAGTAATCTCTACACCCATTGTGGGGCTCAAACTCATGACCCCAAGATCAAGAGACACACACTATCCCCCCAACCCCTGACTAAGCCAGCCAGGCCCCCCTGAATGTCTACACTTCTTAAAGGGAAGGCCAGGAGAGGAAAATCTGGCAAGAGTAGCTAACACAACAAATCACAACAAAAACAATTTAAAAGAATTTCAATTAGCTGAAACATTGGATCAAAGTATAAGGATCATGAGTAGGCTACATTTGGGTTTTGAAAATCAATTGCTTAAGATTAGAAAATCAATAATTTACATGGAAAAACTCTAACAGTTTTAGTTAGATACTAAGCTAACAAGTTTGTCAGGACTCCTAACAGAGCTAAGACTATATTGTTAAAAGATTAACCAGTTTCTACTAGTGAATCTTACTACTGGTAGAGCAAATCTGAAATAGTTTTTTTAATTCTAGATAGCACATCGTACAATATATATGTAAGAAGATAAAGATAATAAAAAATCTAGGAAAAAAAACGTTAAAAGAGGTGAAAGAATTGATATCACTTAGCCAGAAGATAAAAGACTCAATTGAGATTAAATAGCTGATCTTAAATACGGAAGGAACTGAAACACTGACTTAGTCCAGAATCCTCCAAATTAAGATAAACTGGCACCAGAAAATTCAAGTCGCAGAAATATATTAACGCTTTAGTTCCTAGAGCAGTTTATCTACAGAAAACTCTGTCCAAGGAAGATATGAACCACATTTTTTTGGAAACAGGCAGAGGATGGATGTTGATCAGAGATTTAATGAGATTCATTTTAATGAAAAATCTTTAAACTCTTTTTAAAGATTGAGACAGTCTATGTATTAACAATTCTAGATTCAGTGGGAAAAGTTGAAATTAATGATTGAACTTAGTTACATTTTTGGACTTCAATCACATACATGACTTCTTAGTTTTATTTTCATATTCAATAAGTATTGGTTATAGTGGCAGAAATTTAAATTTTGATTGTCAGGCAAAAACTTTCCAAAGGTTCTTCTTACCAATTTCAAAACAAAAAATTGCTATTCTGTACCTGCAACTTTGAGTCCTATTAATATGGAGAATTTGGGACGCCTGGGTGGCTCGGTCAGTTGAGCATCCAACTCTTGATTTTGGCTCAGGTCATGATCTGGCGGTTTCTGAGACTGAGTCCCACGTTGGGCTCTGTGATCACAAAACAGAGCCTGCTTAGGAGTCTCTCTCTCTCCTCTCTCTCTCTGCCCCTCCCCAGCTCATGCATTCTCTCTCTCTCTCTCAAAATAAAATAAACATTTTTTAAAAACCTGGAGGGGCGCCTGGGTGGCGCAGTCGGTTAAGCGTCCGACTTCAGCCAGGTCACGATCTCGCGGACCGGGAGTTCGAGCCCCGCGTCAGGCTCTGGGCTGATGGCTCGGAGCCTGGAGCCTGTTTCCGATTCTGTGTCTCCCTCTCTCTCTGCCCCTCCCCCATTCATGCTCTGTCTCTCTCTGTCCCAAAAAATAAACGTTGGAAAAAAAAAAAAATTAAAAAAACAAAAAACCTGGAAAACTTTAAAAATGCTAATTCTTTTAAAATAACAACAAACCCATTCATGTTAGAATAAATAACTATATTTTCCAAAATATACTTAGTGAAAAGAGTGGTATTGTTTTATGGTTTCACAAATCCCTTTAATCCTTGGCTTAATAGAAAACAGCTGGATTGTCCTGTTTCTGCATTCAATCTGTTATGCTGTTTTAGTTGAAACATATGAAGAAAATATGGCTTCACACAAATGTATAATTGTAAAAGGAAGAAATAATGGGCTTTTCAGATAATTGCGGATAGTCTTCTTTGATACTATACTTAAACTTGGGTAAGTGGCAGTTTCTTAAAAGTTTAGCTATAATGTGGAATCTGAAACTACATCAATGAATTTTCATATTCTATTACATTATATTCACTGTACTATCTTGCAATTTGAATGGATACCTTACTCATGCAAGGTTTTATAATATCATGGACTAGTCATTTGGAAAATAATGAATCTTTGAGTTATTCAGATCTTCCAAATATTGACACATTTTATTATAATACATTATGTTATATTAAATTACATTAAAAATAACATTTATTAATATTGCCACTGATATCAGAAAAAAAGTCTTTAAGCATTGGGAATTGTCAAGTTCACAATGATGGATTCAAGTTTATTCAAATTCTAATTTTTCATGTAAAAGCTCAGGTTTTGTAACTGGCAACAGATACTGTCAGTTGTTTTCCTCGAAGTGACAAACTTGCTTTGTTCATTTTTGAGAAAATATTTGCCAAATACCCAAGACTGAATAATTAGTCTGTCAGTTGTTCTTTCCAGGAAATATTTTTCCCATGAAAAAAAATGACTAGCTCTGTTTGCAACATGTGCTTTTCTTTAGGACAACCACTGAATTTCAGTATACACCAGAACTATTCTGTGTTTACCTCCCATTTTGTCACACAGACTACATTAAAGAGGCAAGATGTTAATAAACGTTCAATAATAATTTTTGCTGAATCATTGATGATACTTCTAAGTCTTTTTTTTTTCCTTTCTAATGTGAGTGTGTGGCAGTGGAGAATATGATTGCTAACTGATGCCATGAGCTTGATTTATACTAAGACATCAACAGTTTCACCCACCATTGTTTTTCCAACATCATCGTATTTACACGAAACAGGCAAATCCTGTTTTTTGTGTGTGGAATAATAACAATTTCACAAATGGTTTTGACCTCATGAATCTCCTGAAAGGGTCTCAGGGGCACTGAGGGGTTTGTGCGCCACACTGTAAGAATAACCGGTCTAAGAAAATTACTGAGGTTTTGTGTTACCCGTCCATCCATCCATCCATCCCATTTGTTAGGGGCCTATTCTGACCAGACATCATATAAAAATGAATAGTTTCTTCCTCTAAAACAACACAGCTGAGAACAAAACACAAACCTGTAAAATAATTATAATCCAGCAGAGAAGGTACCTCAGGAGAAAGCCCACAGGTCTGCCTGGGGAAGTCATGAAAGACTCCTTAAAAAGCCTTGGTTTAGGGGCTGAGCTCAACAGGCTCTGTGATGAGGTCATGGCTCTCTACTTTAATCCAGAGTTTTTGATCATCTCTTGAATTCACAAAGTAGCAAAAGACTCTCACAGTCAATATTTCGGTTAAGATTTTCAAACTCTTATTACATTCTTTCATCCCAAGGAAAACATAAAGAAAAAGGCAATGACCAGCCTTAATGAACATTCTGTAGTGGCAAGCAAGCCCAGAAGAGTTCAGCCACCAGATTTAGTCAGACTGATTCCTTTCTTAGGCAGAAGAATAGAAACAAGAACCTCCCTACAGGGCAGGGGGCTGAGTGGGCCCTGTTTTCTCTCTTCACTTATGGTGGGACTGTGGAAATAGTTATATTATTGAAAATTATGGAATAATTAAAATATGTAGTAAATTAGCAATTACTTAGAGAGTCTTTAAGAAACTGGTCCAGTTAAAAAAAAAAAAAAGAGCATCCTTTCTAAAGTTAGAGTAGGAGGTGAGTGAGTTAAGGGACAGGCAGATGGGGTTTTCAAGCGTTCTTTCCAAGTTGGTATAAAAGAGCAATATCAACAAATAACTGAAAAGTATAGTTACACGTGGCCTCTGTCCTATCTTGTTTGGGTTAGTAGCACCACTTGACCTTCTGTTACCTAGCAAACAATATATTCACACTGTGCCTGAGTGGCTCAGTCAGTTAAGCATACAACTTCGGCTCAGGTCATGATCTCATGATTCACGGATTCAAGCCCTGAGTGGGGTTCTGAGCTGACAGCTCAGAGCGTGGAGCCTGCTTCGGGTTCTGTGTCTCCCTCTCTCTCTATGCCCCTCCCCTGCTCACACTCTGTCTCTCTCTCTCTCTCAAAAATAAACATTAAACAAATTTTTTAATTAAAATATAGATTCGCTAGATTCTTCCCTCTCTCCCATACTCTCCATTCAACGAGCTTAAAAACTCTTACAAGTTCTCCCTTTGTAACCTCTTTCCTCTGTTTCTTGAGCATTTCCATCTGCTTTTGCTACCACCTTAATTCAGGGCTTCATCTCCCTTAACTTCAAGAATTCCAGGGGCGCCTGGGTGGCGCAGTCGGTTAAGCGTCCGACTTCAGCCAGGTCACGATCTCGCGGACCGGGAGTTCGAGCCCCGCGTCAGGCTCTGGGCTGATGGCTCGGAGCCTGGAGCCTGTTTCCGATTCTGTGTCTCCCTCTCTCTCTGCCCCTCCCCCGTTCATGCTCTGTCTCTCTCTGTCCCAAAAATAAATAAAAACGTGGAAAAAAAAATTAAAAAAAAAAAAAAAAGAATTCCAAATCTTCTTCTCATGCCATTATAAACACCTTTCTAACACTCAAAACCGGTATTAAAACTCCCCTACTTAAAATGGTGCAATGAGGGGCGCCTGGGTGGCGCAGTCGGTTAAGCGTCCGACTTCAGCCAGGTCACGATCTCGCGGTCCGTGAGTTCGAGCCCCGCGTCGGGCTCTGGGCTGATGGCTCAGAGCCTGGAGCCTGTTTCTGATTCTGTGTCTCCCTCTCTCTCTGCCCCTCCCCCGTTCATGCTCTGTCTCTCTCTGTCCCAAAAATAAATAAATAAATGTTGAAAAAAAAAAATTTAAAAAAAATGGTGCAATGAGGGGCGCCTGGGTGGCGCAGTCGGTTAAGTGTCCGACTTCAGCCAGGTCACGATCTCGCGGTCCGTGAGTTCGAGCCCCGCGTCGGGCTCTGGGCTGATGGCTCAGAGCCTGGAGCCTGTTTCCAGTTCTGTGTCTCCCTCTCTCTCTGCCCCTTGCCCGGTCATGCTCTGTCTCTCTCTGTCCCAAAAATAAAAAATAAAAAAACGTTGAAAAAAAAAATTTAAAAAAAAATGGTGCAATGAATGATTCCTATGGCCTAAGAGAAAAGGAGCCAGCTCCTTGGCTCAGAAAATGAATCTGGCCCCTGCCTCAGTGCCCAGCCTCATAGTATGGTGTCTTTATAAACTTTTTGAACAGGTCAGATAAGTCTCTTCCCTCAGAGTTCCTCTGCGCGTGTGCCTTTGTCTGAAAGACCCTTCCCTCTCTTACTCTACCTAGTGAATCTTACTCATTCAAGACACACCTTTAAGTGTTTTCTCTCAATGAGAACAAAATGCTGTTGCCACAACCTGGTGTATAGTTCCATCAGAGGAGTTACAGCAAATATCCAACTTATTGTCTACAGATCTCTCTTCCTAGATTTTAAGATCCTTGAGGCAGAAATCATTTCTGAATTATTTGCACAGCTTCAGTCCATCAGACATCAATTAAATGCCTGCCTCTTCCTTCCTCTCAGTATTCCTACTAAGCCCTGAAGACACAAGTGACTGGACAAATCGAGGTCCTTGCCCAAAGGATGTTAGATACAAAGAAGGGAGAGAAGCAATCACAGTCACAAGTAAAAGAATGACACTGGTGTGGTACACTGGACACTAGAACAAAGACCCTGAGCTCCTGCTGCTGAGGTCCCAAGAACTCCTAGATCCTGCCCGGCTTCTTCCAAGACCTGGTTATCAGGTGGTCTTCGTTTCATTTATTCATTATACTCCCATTTTCTAGATAAAAAGTTCTTCAGTGCTACTATCTTCATCTTTCTATCAGTGAACTTTTCCTTGCATTGATTCATGGATTTATTATTATAAGCAGATTGTAGGCTCTTACTAGGCAGGCTCATACCTTAAATTTCAAGATGAGAGATAGGGCATTTTTCTATATATTCACTAGGTACTTAATTTTCATAATTACAAGGAAAAACCCCAAGATTTTAACTCCAACAAACAAGCAAGTAAGCAATCTGTTGTGAATAATCTTTAACAATTTCCCACTTCGTAAATGAGTATATATCTGACTAATTAGTAATGACATCACTTTTACAGGGCCATATCAACCATACTTTTTTTTTTTTTTTTTTTTTAGTGTTTATTTTTGAGAGAGAGAAAGACAGAATGTGAGCAGGGGTAGGCAGAGAGAGAGGGAAACACAGAATCCAAAGCAGGCTCCAGGCTCTTAGCTGTCAGCATGGAGCCCAATGTGGGGCTTCAACTCACGAACCATGAGATCATGACCTGAACCAAAGTTGGATGCTTAACTGACTAAGCCACCCAAGCGCCCCTCAACCGTACTTTTCAAAGCTCTGATTTTTTTTTGAACAATTGGATCTCGTACCAAAGTCTCTTCTAGGACCAGGATTGCTCTGCCAAACTTGGGAAATAGCCCTTGGATGCCATGAGTTCTCAACACCAAACATTAGAGTTGAGAACCTGGAGGGGAAAAATAAGTTATACATATTTTGTGTCTGGGAACTTCTTCCCAAATATTTTCCTATGTATACAAATGCATATAATGTCATATAACTTTACATAAATAGGATACCAAACATCTGTTTTGCAGCCTGCAAGATAACATCTTTCCATATTGATAAATGTAGAGTCTCACTGTTCATATAGTATTGTATTGCATTCTCCTACATTAAGGCCTTTTTATAATTATTTATTTATTTGTTTGTTTGTTTATTTATTTATTTATTTATTTTTAATGTTTACTTATTTTTGAGACAGGGAGAGACAGAGCATGAACAGGGCAGGGTCAGAGAGAGGGAGACACAGAATCTGAAGCAGGCTCCAGGCTCTGAGCTGTCAGCACAGAGCACGACGCGGTGCTAGAACTCACGGACTGCGAGATCATCACCTGAGCTGAAGTCGGCCGCTTACCCACTGAGCCACCCAGGTGCCCCTATAATTATTGTTTATTAACTAAGTTATGAAGTGTCTGTTCTTTTGCCCATTTTTAATTGAGTTGTTTAGCTTCTTTTTAAGAATTAGTTTATAGGAGTTCTCCAAAGATTCTGAGTATGAGACCTTTGTCAGATAGGTATTAATGGAGTCTTTTAATGAGAAGTGTTAAATTTTGATAAAGCCTATTAACCCATTTTTTTCTTTTTTTTAATGTTTTATTTATTTTTGAGAGAGACCTTGAGCAGGGGAGGGGAGAAGAAAGAAGGAGACAGAGGACCCGCAGCAGGCCCTGTGCTGATGGTAACGAGGCCCATTCAGGGCTCTAACTCAGGAACCCTGAGATCACAACTTGAGCCGAAGTCAGACACTCAACAAAATAAGTCACCCAGGCACCCTAATCAATTTTTTCTTTTATGATTAGTGTTGTGTTATGAGACATCATTGCCTTGGATGTGGAGGAAATAGGAAAAAAATTGGGAACATCTGACAATTTTATATGTCAATTATACCTCTACAAAGCTGTAATTAAAAAAAGAAATTGTTGCCTACTCCAAAGTCACGAAAACATTCTCCTTCATTCTCTTCTAAATCCTTAATTTTAGTTTTCATATTTGGACCTAAGATTCAAGTCAAATTATTATTGGTGTATGGTATGAAGTAGGGATTAAAGTTATTTTTTTTCCATGTGAATATCCACTAATAATTTATTTTCAACAGCATACATTTTATAATTCCCTTACATATTTTTGTTCCCAAAAACAATTTAAAATACAGCTCTAAATCTTTTTTTTAGTCTTTCAACATTTTTTATTATATCATTAAAAGTATCATTCATAAAATTTCCATTTTTTAAAATTAGGATATAAAGATGAATTAGAATTTGTACCTTGACTCTATAAGGCAACTGATGAATTCTTTATTTGTTTTATTTTGTTTGTCTTTTCAAAACTTCTTTTATTTTATTTTATTTTATTTTTAATTTACATCCAAACTAGCATATAGTGCAACAATGATTTCAGGAGTAGATTCCTTAGTGCCCTTACCCATTTAACCCATCCCCCCTCCCACAACCCCTCCAGTAACCCTCAGTTTGTTCTCCATATTTATGGGTCTCTTCTGTTTTGTCCCCCTCCCTGTTTTTATATTATTTTTGTTTCCCTTCCCTTATATTCATCTGTTTTGTCTCTCAGAGTCCTCATCTGAGTGAAGTCATATGATTTTTGTCTTTCTCTGACTGACTAATTTTACTTAGCATAATACCCTCCAGTTCCATCCACGTATTTGCAAATGGCAAGATTTCATTCTTTTTGATTGCCAAATAATACTCCCTTGTGTATATAAACCACATCTTCTTTATCCATTCATCCATCAATGGATATTTGGGCTCTTTCCATACTTTGGCTATTGTTGATAGTAAATACAGCTTTAAATCTTAATCTAAGTGATACTCAGCTGATAAAGTTCTCAAAATAAAAGAATTTTGCCTTAAGATTAATATTTTTAAAACTATTATCAAGGGTCAAATAATCAAGTAGCAAAAATAATCTTCTGGACAAATTAAATTTTATTTAAAACCTCACTGAAATACAGTTCATTTGGAAAATTTGTAAACTAAGCTTTACTTTTTATTATAATTTTAAATTATTCTTTGTTCCAATTGTTAAAATTTTGTAATTATAAAATTTTATCTTTTGTTTTTGGCAAACAACCATAGAAAGTGAAGTTTTAGATATTATTTGACAAATAGGACTGTATTTAGTTGGAGCTAAAATTTAAAGTGGAAATATAATTGTCTTCTTTAAATACTTCTATGTCTACAATGTTTCATGTTATACTCCTCACTGTATTTGTCTACAATGGATATGATCATATGACAAGTCTAGAAGAAGGGAACTAACCTTGTCTGTTGAGTACTTACTATGCGTTGAGCATTGAGCTAGATCCTCTATTACATGAATCTCAATCTTCATAACAACTACAAGAAAATCCTCATTTCCCCTCCATTTTATAGATAAGGAAATCAAGATTCAATGAGGTTAAATATTTCCAAAAATCTATAGCTAGTAAGGGACAGAGGTGGGGCTGTAAGGGAAGTCTATCTGAATTCAAAATTATATTTTCACTATATACCACTTTATCTTCTGGGAGAAAATGGCTGATAAACCAAGGCAAATTACATATCTTAGGACATTCATTAGTAAGTTTCTTTTTAATAAATGAAAGAAGTACATATTTTTCTGAATACCTTGCTCAAGACTAAGCCACATACTATAAAGGACAGTTAAGAATGCACCCTTGGGGCACCTGGGTGGCGCAGTCGGTTAAGCGTCCGACTTCAGCCAGGTCACGATCTCGTGGTCCGTGAGTTCGAGCCCCACGTCGGGCTCTGGGCTGACGGCTCAGAGCCTGGAGCCTGTTTCCGATTCTGTGTCTCCCTCTCTCTCTGCCCCTCCCCTGTTCATGCTCTGTCTCTCTCTGTCCCAAAAATAAATAAACATTGAAAAAAAAATTAAAAAAAAAAAAGAATGCACCCTTACCATGAAGGGCTTTATAACCTAGCTGAAGAAATATAAATAACATGTATGACATAATTAGTGAACAATATTAAATAGTTAAAATTAACTGTTAAAGGAAGGTCTGGAGACCATTGATGTTGCAGGCATTTTTGAAATGAAGCACTGAAGGTCACTGAATTGACTTTTAGAGTGGGCTACATTGTGGATGGTCTTTAAGAGTAAAATTCAATAAAGTTGCATGTAAGAGGACCCTGGAGGTTTCTAATTTGCAAGAGGCACTTATAAAAGCTTTCTTCAGCAGAAATACTCAGAGCATCTCTGAGTAGAGTGTGAACAATGAAGACATGAAGAACAAGTTTCTGAAGTTCTAGTAGTAAAATAAGGTGAACTAAGGTGGTGCTGGTGAGAAATGAAAATCAAATGATGTGTCACTAGGATTAAAATTCTACTCTTCAAGCTTCTCTGGAAGATAGTGTGAAGGTTCCTCAAAAAATTAAAAATAGAACTACCCTATGACCCAGCAATAGCAGTGCTAGGGATTTACCCAAGGGATACAGGAGTGCTGATGCATAGGGGTACTTGTACCCCAATGTTTATAGAGGCACACTCACCACTAGCCAAATTATGGAAAGAGCCTAAATGGCCATCAACTGATGAATGGATAAAGAATATGTGGTTTATATATACAATGGAATACTACTTGGCAATGAGGAAGAATGAAATCTGGTCATTTGCAGCAATGTGGATGGAACTGGAGGGTATTATGTTAAGTGAAATAAGCCAGGCAGAGAAAGACAGATACCATATGTTTTCACTCATATGTGGATCTTGAGAAGCTTAACAGAAGACCATGGAGGAGGGAAAGGGGAAAAAATAGTTACAAACAGAGATGGAGGAAGGCAAACCATAAGAGACTCTTAAATACAGAGACCAAACTGAGGGTGGATGGGGGTGGGGGAGATTGGAAAATGGGTGATGGGCATTGAGGAGGGCACTTGTTGGGATGAACACTGGGTGTTGTATGTAAGCCAATTTGACAATAAATTGCATCATAAAAAAAAAGAAACCATGTGGCTAAATAGAAAAAAAAATTATGCTCTCCAGTAGTATCGTACTCACTATAGATAAAATATTATGATGGAAATAAAGAATACAAAATACATACACAGTTGCCAGCATGCTCCCAACAATATGGAAATGTTAGATCCATCTAATTTTTTTTTTTTTTTTTTTTTTTTTTTTAAATTTTTTTTTTCAACGTCTATTTATTCTTGGGACAGAGAGAGACAGAGCATGAACGGGGGAGGGGCAGAGAGAGAGGGAGACACAGAATCAGAAACAGGCTCCAGGCTCCGAGCCATCAGCCCAGAGCCTGACGCGGGGCTCGAACTCACGGACCGCGAGATCGTGACCTGGCCGAAGTCGGACGCTTAACCGACTGCGCCACCCAGGCGCCCCTAGATCCATCTAATTTAATCTATATTGTTTTCAGTAAGTGGATTTTATTCTGTCATGAGAAAGGTGCTCACCTGTGTGAAAGAACATTTTTAAAGCCCTCTTACTCTTCTGTAATTTCTGAAATAACCAGTTCTCCAGGAAAAAAGAAAGAGGGTGCCAGAGTTTTGTTGAATCTCTGTAATACAAGTGGCAACAAAATGTGATTTATATCCAAACTATAACATGTAAATTCTTTCAATTACCTTCGGTATATCAAAATCATATTTTTATAAAGGTTTTTAAAGCATAATATTCCTAAATTATTATTAGAACAGGCCCACTGAAATATCTTATTTCCAAATCTTTTTAAAAAAATTTTAATGTTTATTTATATTTGAGAGAAAGACACAGCATGAGTGGGGTAGAGGCAGAGAGCGACAGAAGCAGGCTCCAGGCTCTGAGCTGTCAGCATAGAGCCTGACATGGGGCTTGAACCCATGAGCTGGACATGGGGCTTGAGTCCATGAGCTGTGAGATCATGACCCAAGCCAAAGTTGGACACTTAACTGACTGAGCCACCCAGGTACCCCTCTTCTTTCCAAATCTTTTAAGTAAGTACAGTATCATAAGGATATATGCCTAATAAAGTAAGCACTAAATGTTCTTTGATTAGATGATGTGGAGAATAAATCAATCATCATAATTTATGTGGTAATTAGTTCAGACCAAAGCAGGGGATTATGAAACCAAAACATGAAATAACTTAGAAGAATCTTCTTAGAGATTAACTTTGACTCCAATGGCTTGTTTAAATTCATGGTTTTGTGGTTCCAAGATGTCATAGAAAACTTGTTTTTTGTCAAAATGGTCTCTAATGCAAAGTAAATCTTCAATGGAATAGTTATCATTTTTCCCAGTCCAAATAGTCAGGCTGTACCTGCATTAAAATAAAACAGAATTATACAGTGAAAAGTAAAAGATAAGAAACAGTGATGAGGAATTCCAATAAGCCTAAAAATAGTTACTCTCATTTATCTTTAACCCAAATTCACACAGACAAAAAAATTAATTAGCAGTGCTAGAACATATAGTTTCTGTTTCATCAACATCAAAAGGACTAGAGAGAAAAAAAAATTCACATTGCTGTCAGCTAAATTAGGTAACTGCTATATCTGAGTTACAGGAATGTTAAATGGCTTTGGAAACCCAGACTGGTAACACTGAAAATGGGCCAAATTTTGGACAAAAAAACTAAAGAGACTGTATTGCTGATCAAGGAATCTGTTCCCTACACAAAAGCTACACATCTAACTTGTTTTTTTTTTTTTCCAGCAGGCTGGGTAGAGTCAAAAGCATGACTGCAAGAGATTATGAAGAGATGTAAATGTCACTGATATTACCAACATTCATATTCACTTATAAATGGCCCTGCTCTCCCTTCTGGTCGGTGGCGGGTGGTGGGGGGGTGGGTTACATGAGATATAAGAATGCCAAGAGATGTCACTAAGGATGCCAAACAGAATAAATTCAGATCCATTTCTGGAGTTAAAAAAACAATAATAACATACGCAGATTTATTATGAATGTGAAGAATATATTCAGAATTTTAATGTTACTTAAATTGTATATTCTTTCAGTAAACATTACTTCTATTAAAGTACTCTTGTCACAGTGCACCTGAGTGGCTGAGTTGGTTAGGCATCCAACTCTTGATTTTGGCTCAGGTCATGATCTCACAGTTGATGGAATCAAGCCCCACATCAGGCTCTGTGCTAGCAGCATGGAGCCTGCTTGGGATTTTCTCTCTCTCTCTCTCTCTCTCTCTGTCTCTCTCTCTCTGCACCTCCCTTGCACAGGCTCTCTCTCACTCTCTTTCTCTCTCAAAATAAATAAACTTAAAAAAAAACTCTTAAAAAATCCACAATACTCCTAATGCATCAGAGACTGAGAAAATGCAAAGCTGGTAAGTAGCTTCACATTTGTTTTCCCCATAAACATGTCAGAATCCAGGAAGAAATCTCCAAAGCACCTCTTCTACTATTAATAAGAAATAATCTAACCAAGGTATATGTTCTTGCTATGTTGACATATTCCTGTCCTTAAGGATGGTGACATCATTCTGGAAATGCAACAGAGAAAAGTATTTTGAATTTCATTCCATAGCAGCATTATGTGGCAAACCAAAAAGAAATTTTAAACTACAAGCGAGGATACACACACACACACACACACACACACACACACACACACACAAATAGGAATCACTTTACAAACTATATTTCTTATGACTTACCAAGACTGAATCAGAAAGAAATTAAAAATATGGATAGATCAATTACTAGTAAAGAAATTGAATCAGTAATTAAAAACTTCCTAATGAAGAAAAGCCCAGGACCAGGTGGCTTCACTGGTGAATTTTCTAAACATTTAAAGAATTAAAACCAATTCTTCTCCAACTTTTCCAAATAACTGAAGAGAAGGAAACAATTCTAAATTTATTTGACAAGATCAGCATTATCCTGACACCAAAACTAGAAAAGAAGACTACTAAAAAGGAAATCTATAAACCAATATCCCTGACGAATACAGATGTAAAAATTCCCAGTAAAATACTACCAAATTGAATTCTGCAGCACAATAAAAGATCATACACCATGATCAAGTGGGATTTATCTCTGTGATGCAAAGATAGTTCAACACACACAAATCAATCAATGTTACATGTCACATTTAATAGAATGAAAGAAAAGAATCATATGATCATTTCAGTAAGTACAAAAAAGCATTTGACAACATTCACCACCCACTCATGATAAAAACTCAGTAAATTAGGCTCAGAAGGAACATATCTCAACATAATAAAGGCCATATATGACAAGTCCACAGCTAACACCATACTCAATGGTGGCAGGATGAAAACTTTTCCTCTAAGATCAGGAAAAAGACTAGGATGCTCACTCTCACCACTCCTATTCAACACAGTACTGGAAGTCCTAGCTACAGCAATCAGGCAAGAAAAAGAAGTAAAAGCTATAAGAATTAGAAAGAAAGAAGTACAATTGTCTCTGTTTGCAGATGACATACTTTTATACATAGATTTGGTATAAAGACTCAACCAGAAATCTGTTAGATGTAATCAATGATTTCAGTAAAGTTGCAGGATACAAAATTAACATACAAAAAAAATCAGTAGCATTTCTATAACAGTGAAATTTCTGAAAAATAAATAAAGAAATTGATGTCATTTACAACAGCATCAAAAACAAAAGACATAGGAATAGATTTAACCAGGAAATGAAAAATTTTTATGCTGAAAACTGTAAGACATGGATGAAAGAAATCAAAGAAGACACAAAGAAAAGGAAAGGTATCCTGTCTTCACATAGTGGAAGAATTAATATTATTAAGATGTTAATCCCACCAAAAGATTCAATGCAATCCCTATCAAGATTCCAATGGCATTTTTTACAGAAGTAGAAAAAAAATCTCCTAAAATTTATATGGAACCATGAAAGACCCTGAATAGCCAAAGAAATCTTGAAAAAGAAGAATAAAGCAGGAGGCATTATACTTCCTGCTACTATATAGCAATAGTCATCAAAACAGTGTGGTATTGGCATAAAAACAAATAGACAAAGAGAACAGAATCAAGAGCCAAAAAATAAACCCAAGTGTAAACTGCCAACTAGTATTTGACAAGGAAGCCAAGGATATTCAAAGGAGAAAAAAAGTCTCTTCAATATATGGTACTAGGATAATTGGATAATCACACGGAAAAGAATGAAATTGAACCTATATCTTAAACCAGTCACGAAAATTAACTTGAAATGGGTTAAAGACTTAAAAATAAGACCTGAAACCATAAAACCCCTACAAGAAAACATAGGAAAAAAGCTCCCTGACATAGGTCTTGGTAATGATTGTTTGGATATGACACCTAAAGTACAAGCAACAAAATAAAAAATAAACAGGTGGGATTAAATCAAACTAAAAAGGTTTCCCCACAGCAACAAATTGAGAAAACAACTTAGGGAATGGGAAAAAATATTTGCAAACCGTATATTAGGTAAGGAGTTAATATCCAAAATACATAAAGAACTAACAGCAAAAAAACCTAACAGCGATAAATTATAGCAAAAAAACCATCAAATAGCCCAATTTAAAAATGGGGAAAGACATTTTTCCAAAGAAGATATATGAAAGGCCAACAGGTAATGAAAAGATACTCAACATCACTAGTCATTATGGAAATGTTAATCTAAACCACAATGAGATATCACCTCATACATGTTAGTATGGCCATCATCAACAAGGCGCAAGATAACAAATGCTGGCATGGATGTTAAGAAAAGGGAACCCTTGTGCACTATTGGTAGGATTATAAATTGGTGCAGCCACTATGAAAAATAGTATGGAGGACCCTCAAAAAAATAAAAATAGAACTACCATATGATCCAGCAATTCCACTTCTGGGAACATATCCAAAGGAAACAAAAACATCAATTCAAAAACATCAATTCAAAAAAATATCTGCACCCTCATGTTCATATCAGCATTATTTACAATAACAAAGACATTGAAACAATCATGTCCATCAATAGATGAAGGGATAAAAAAGTTGTAGTATATACATATATACAATGTAGTATTATTCAGCAATAAAAAAATGGGGAAATCCTACCATTTGCAACACGATGGATGGACTTTGAAGGCATTATGCTAAGTAAAGCAAGTTAGACAGGAAAAGAAGTACTGTACAATCTAACTTATATGTAGAAACTAAAAGAAAAACAAAACCTTCACAGAAAAAGAGATCAGTCTTGTGGTTACCAGAGGTCGAGGGTGGGGAAGGGGTAATAGAGGAAGGTGGTCAAAGGTATAAACTTCCAGTTATAAGATAAATAAATACTAAGGATGTAATGTACAAAATGATGAGTAGAGTTAACACTACTGTATGATTACATAGGAAAAGTGTTTAGAGAGTGAATCCTTTTTTTACAAAAAAAAAGGTTATTTCTTTATTTTGAGAGAGAGAGAGAAAGAGAGAGCACAAACAGGGGGAGGAGTAGAGAGAGAATCCCAAGCAGGCTCACAGTGTCACACAGATCCCAACGCAGGGCTTGATCCCATGAACTGGGAGATCATGACCTGAGCTGAAATCAAGAGTAGGATGCTGAATCAACTGAGCCACCCAGGTGCCCTGGGAGTAAATCCTAAGAGTCCTCATCACAAGGGGAATTTTTTCCCTTTTCCTTTTTTTTCTTTTTACTGTATTTATATGAAAAGATAAAGGTTTGCTGAACCTATTATGATAATCATTTCACAATAAATGTAAATCTAACTATCATGGTGTATATATTGATGTATTTCAATTATTTCTAATAAAACTGGAAAAGTACTTTAAAAACCCTATATTTTTGCTAAAATGGCATCTATTACTTTATTTGAACACCGTGGTGACACAGATACGGATTTAGATTAAAAAAAGAGCTCTACAAAGTTACTGTACCTCTTTTAATCCTCTCTCTATTATATTTAAAGTGAAATAGGAAGACAAATTGCCTAAGGGTACCTTAAATTATGTCCATTCAAATCAGTTCTCAGGTTTTATTTTTTAAGCCCTTTTCATTATGAAATATATAGGAAAAACCCATAAAACCATAAATATGAATTTTAACAAATTATTATAAAATGAACTCCAGTGTACCCAAAACACAAATCAAGAAAGAGAGCACACCATCACCATCACTACCTTGGGAGGTACCTGTATGTCACTGTGCTATCACAACCTCTCCTCTCCCCTGGAGACCTCACAACCTTGACCTTGGTGGTAGCCATTTTCTTGTTTTTCTTTATTTACTGCCTATATATCCATCTGTAAAAAGTACAGTTCAATTTTTGCCTCTTAGTTATTTTTATGTAAATGGAATCATATGGTATATAATATTTTTTGGTCTTAGTTCTTTTACTGAATATAGTTTGTGAAATTTCTCCAAGTTGAAACATGTAGCTGCAGTTAATCCATTTTCTTTAGAATACGGTTTAGCATTATCTACTAAAGTAGAAACTATGAATACTCTATGACCTAGAAATTCTATTCCTAGATATTCCCTCCCTATACAACCTTTATAAATGTAGGCATATGTACACCAGGATGTGTGTGTGTGTGCATGCGTGTGTGTGTATGTTCACAGCAGCAATCCCTGTAACAGTCAAAACCATGAAACAATCCAAATGTCATTCAATAATAAAACAAATAAATTGTGACATACAAATAATAGAATATATACTTCTTTGTATAGTCTCTATTAGAGCCCTTTTGACATACAAAAATATTTCCCAACTCTGTGCTTAATCTGTTCATGCTCTTCACGGTATCTTTTGACAGGAACAATTTCTGAATTTTAATGTATTCAAATTACTCAAACATATTCTTTATGGCTAGTGATTTTTATATCTTAAGAATCCCTTCTTGGGGTCTGGGTGGCTCAGTTGGTTGGGTGACCGACTTCGGCTCAGGCCATGATCTCGTAGTTTGTGAGTTCGAGCCCCGCGTCGGGCTCTGTGCTGACAGCTCGGAGCCTGTAGCCTGCTTCCAATTCTGTGTCTCCCCCTCTCTCTGCCTCTCCCCTGCTCATGGTCTGTGTCTGTCTCTCAATAATAAATAAATGTTATAAAAAAATTAAACAAAAAAAAAAGAATCCCTTCCCATCCCCAATGTTATGAAGATATTCTCTAGTGATATATTCCATTAAAGCTTTGCTATTTTACCTTTCATATTTAAAAAAGACTGTGAAAGAAATGTTGCTAAGAGGGGTACCTGCGTGGCTGAGTCGGTTGAGCGTCTGACTTCAGCTCAGGTCATGATCTTGTATTCATGGGTTTAAGCCCCACATCAGGCTTCCTGGAGCCTGCTTTGGATTCTGTGTATCCCTCTCTCTCTCTCTCTGTGCCCCTCCCCTGTTCATGCTCTGTCTCTCTCTGTCTCTCAAAAAAAAAAAAAATGTCGTTAAGAGAATTCCAAAATTAGAAAGAGGCAAAAACAATTCAACAAAAATAAACAAAACAAAAGAGAACTAGACGGAGAAGTAGATAAATCCATTTGGTGCAATGCCATGGAGCCAAACACAAGGGAGTTTCAAACTGAAGGGGGTAAATATGAGTACTTAATTGTAGAGTTTAGGAATTTGACTTGTATATGGTTGGGTTGAGCGTTTGACTCTTGATATTTGGCTCAGGTCATGACCTCACACTTTGTGAGGTCCAGCCCTAAGTCAGGCTCTGTGCTGACCGCACAGAGCTTGGAATTCTCTCTCCCTCTCTCTCTGCCCCTCTCCTGGTCACTCTTTCTCTCAAAATAAATAAAGTAATCTTAAAAAATAAGAATTTGACTTGAACAGAGTGCAATATTCAAATGAGAAATTTTAGGAAAGAAAATGACTTCATAGAACGTGAGAAAACTGAGGTAGTAGTAATGAAAGAAATAGGAGGTAGAAACTTCTTATTTGAACATAGCAGCCTAAAGTCAGCACTGCCTCTTTTTCCTCCTAGGAATTACCCAGGGGCAGCAAAAAGAACAAAAGAATGAAAATAGAAACCCCATCTTCAATGAAATTAAGAAAGAACTGAAACTAAAAATTATAAAACAGGTGAAAAGTTTCCAACAGTAACAGAGATTAAAGCCAGATGAGTATATAAGGAAGTGAAGAGAATTTGCCCATGTCTGTAGATTACAGAGAAAGCCTACCAAAGACACTTCTAGATGAGGGGCAGACTCTACCTAAACACTTTGCAACAGTGGGAATGGCATCCCTGAGCTACAAATGGAGGCTTTCTTGGGGTAGGTTTGGTCCCAAGAAGTTATAGAAACAAGGAAAGAGTTAACACAGAAAAGTCACAGTTGTGCACATCAGACTATTTAGTCCTGTGTAAACTCAAAATTTTAAATGTAAGCAATAGATAAAAGATTCTACTTAGAGATACCACAACTGCCTACCTCTATTCACTGGGAAACGTTAAAGGCTAAACACACTCACACATAAAACTCTCTGGTCATAAGAAGCATAGTTCTAATTCCTCTGCAATATGCACTTTGGGCAAGTAGCCTGTCCAGAAAAAAAAAAACAAAAACGACTTTTTCTAAAATGCAGTAATTGGGGCACCTGGGTGGCTCAGTCAGTTAAGCATTCAACTTCAGCTGAGGTCATGATCTCACGATTCTTGGGTTCAATCCCCACATTGGACTCTGCATTGACAGCACGGAGCCCACTTGGGATTCTCTCTCTCTCCCTCTATCTCTGCCCCTCTCCACCCCAAATAAATAAATAAACTTTAAAAAGTAAAAAAATAAACTGCAGTAATCAAAATAAAATAAGGAGAAGTACAAGAGTATAAGAAAATAATAAGGATAAATAAATGGCAGATGGAGAAATAAAAACATCATCTTTAAAAAAACTGTCAGATATGGGCACCTGGGTGGCTCAGTCAGTTAAATGTCTGACTCTTAATTTCAGCTCAGTTAACTGGCTTGAGTCCCATGTCGGGCTCAGCACTGACAGTACAGAGCCTGCTTGGGATTCTCTCTCTCCCTCTCTCTCTGCCCCTCCCCTGTTCATGGGCACCCTCTCTCTCAAAATAAACTTTAAAAAAATTAAAAAGTAACAAAATAAAAAACTATCAGAGAGCTGAAATATATGTAAAATTTAAAGAAAACCATCAAGGCAGATGAAAGCCATAACCAACATTTTTTAAATGATGCAACTGCTTCTTTGAAGAGCACAAAGCAGAGATATGAGCTATGGAAGAGGTTGCAAGATGGTACCGAAGACATAATGAAACACTAATTGGCAGATTATAGGAAAGAAATAAAGAATTAATACTATTATAGAAATAAAGTGAAGTCTGAAGATATACGAGGAAAAACAGGCATTGTGGAAAATACTGTAAGAGATATAGAAGACAAATTATAAAATCAAGAAAAATAAAATCCAAACAAATAAAAAGCAAAGAAAGACTAAAGAGAAAATAATAGATGCCAAAGATAGGCAACAGAGATCTAAATATTCATAACTAGAATCCCTGAAAGAGAAAACTTAGTTTACAAATAAAATAAAACAAGTGTTTCAAAATATAATTCACAGACGTATTCCAGAAAAGACATTTTAATCTATATACTAAAAACAACACTTTCTACATTCAGTTGTCCCCCAATAACTACTGCCAAATCAAGACACTTAAAAGAGGAAAAAAAAATCAGACTGGCTTCACCCTTTTCCACATCAACACTCAGTAGAAACCAGAGAAGCAATATTTTCAAAATCCTCAAGGAAAGGCACTGTGAGCCAAGAATTTTATAGACAGCCAATTTACCATTGACTATAAAGTCCAAAGTTGACAATAAAAGAAAAGTACAGTCAAAATTAGGTGAAAGGGGTAAAGAAGTACACTAATTTTATTATTGTTCACAGGAAGAAATTAACAGGTATCTTTAAAGAAGCAGCTTAAGCATACTTTATGGAAATTACAGTCATGAATAATCAAAAGGGAAAAATGAACCTCACAAATTATTAAAATTAAAATACAAAGCAAAGGAAACAGCTACAGTGAAGTATTTTCAGGGGTGACTGGGTAGCTCAGTTAAGTGTCAGACTCTTGACTTCGGTCCAGGCCATGATCTCATGATCATGATCTCATGGTCGTGAGATTGAACCCTGAGTGGGGCTCCACACTAAGTGTGGAACCTGCTTAAGATTCTCTCTCTCCTTCTTTCTCTGCCCCTCCCCCATTCTCTCTCTCTCAAAAAAAGAAATGTTTTCAATGCTATACAAAGTAACAAGTATGCTACTTCAAAAAAAATGACAGAAACAAGACCAAACAAGACCAACATATCTGTCTTTTTATAAATAATGTAAATAAGTTAAACTCTTCTTTTAAACGGCTACTAGATTAAATTAGTGGGAGTCAGGTATCTAAGTGTCTGATAAGAAATTTATAACAAAGAAAAGACTGCTAGAAAGAACCCTAAGGGGTTGGGGTTGAAATTTGAATTTCATTATGAACTCATGGATTTTATATATGTACATATACACATAGAAATGGCTATAGATGTAGGGGTGCCTGGGTGGCTCACTTGGTTAAGTGTCTGACTCTTGATTTTGGCTCAGGTCATGATCTTACAGTTCATGGGATCGAGCCCCGCATTGGGCTCTGCACTTGGGCTCTGCACCTTGCTTGGGATTCTCTCTCTCTCTCAATCCCCACTCTCTATTAAAATAAATAAACTCAAAAAAAAAATGGTTTTAGATGTATATATTGTTGTGTGTGTATATGTGTGTGTATGCATGGTGTGTGTTTGTACACACAAATACACACACACACATACACACACTGTAATCACACATATACACAGACAAGTATTTACTAGCTCTGTCCACTGAGATGTCCTAGAAGCAATGACACTCGAGTAGCAATGATCATACCAAACTCCCAGATTTCACTTTCTAAATACTATCCGCCACTGTAGTCAAGCAGTTATCCTTGAAGAAGTGGTCAATTTGAGCACTGGGACAGGGAAAGTACCTAAGTCTCCTAAGAACACAAGCATGAGAAAAATGAGGAAAATATCAAACTGATCCAAGTTGAGAACATCTTTCATAATAAAAGCCCTGTCATTTTTTAAGACTGTCAAGTATATGAGATTGGGAAAGACTGAGGAACTATTCCAGACTGAAGGAGACTGATGAGACATGACAACTAAATATAAGACATGTTCTCAGAAGGTTTCTTGGACCCCAAGGAAAAAAGAAGCATTTTTTTGAATGGTTGATAAAATCTGAATGGGTCTGAGGACTGCATGGTACTGTTGTATTAATGCTGGTTTTCTGATTGGGAGGCTGCATAGTAGTAATATAGAAGCCTGCCTTTGCTTGAGGAAGTACACTCGGGAGTACTTAAGGATAACAAGGCATCATGCCAGGAAAAAATATAAATAGAAAAAAACCCAGAGAAATAATAAATAAATGCAGGAAAAAGTTAACAATTGGGGAATCTGGGTAACAGAGATGTAGAAAGTGTTTTTGCAACTTTTCTATAGGTTAAAAACTATTTTTTTAATGACAATAAATCACTCTTCAAAAAATGAATGAAAAATAAAACTATAAATTTATTTTTCAAAAAAATATATAGCCAAGTATTCAGGCCAAAGACAATGTGAGTTCAGGTAAAATATCAATCAACAGACCAAGACCTTTTAATAATAAACTTATAATTAACTCTTCATTGAAGAGTCTGGGAGGAAAAGAGACTGAGTCTACCGGGGAGAAATCAGGACAACTTGAGAGACCATAGGTGGGTGATTGCGAACTGGGGGAGATAAAACAGGCCGTGTAGGCATGGAGGGGAGGGATCCCCTTCCACCCACAGACAAAGGGAAGAGAAAGAGCAGCTGGGGAAGCGTAGGGCTGTATCTGGACAAGGGAAAAAAACCCTTGGACTGGGATGGAGATGGGTCCCATCTCTAACTGCAGGTCCCATCTTTGGACTGGGGCCCGCTGCCCCGCTCGCACACCTGGGGAAGAGGGTAGCCACCCGGGTTCAGCGGTAGATCGGGGTGCAGTCTGTAGCAGGAGAAACCGGTTCCCTCCCCTGAAGGACTCTGGCACAGGACAAAACCAGCCGGGACCTCGTATGGGGAGGTGCTTACCCAGTACTGGGGCGCACTGAGCGGGAGTTTAACTCCCAACCAAGCCCCCCGGGGCAGAGGAGTCAGCGGAGTGAGACAGACAGTCTCGTCTGCACCCACGGCACAGTGAGGATGGCTCCAAAGGAGTGATTTGACACACGGGGTCATGGAGAAGAGACTGGGAGCCGCCATTTTTGTTCCCACCACCGCCAAGGTGGGGCCTCAGGTATTCGTCCGCGGGGCCCACAGTGGAGGTGGGATCAGCCTACACAAAACCATGCCCCTCCAATGCTGGGTAACTGCGTATCTTTTGGAGTGGGATTGACGCTGTGGAACCAGACGGCTCCATCCTCCAGACCAGTGCTATTGCGTAGCCTGGATTAATTCTAGAACAATTCTTGTCATTTAGATATATTCTCCCCCTGACCCATTTCCCCCTCTTATCTCTTACCTCCTGTAGGCTGGGTACTTTAGTTATTGGTTTGTTTAAACAGACATATTTAATCCATTCTCTTGATACATGTTCTATACCTCCTTCTTTACACTCCTTTCTCTCTCTCTGGAATAATCAAGCCGTATAGTTTCTCTGTCTGGGTCACTTTATCTTCGTTTCTTTTTCCCTGCCTCCTTTCTGATTTTCCTTTTCTCTCTCTCTGGATTAAGGCTTTTAGTCCCTCTGCCTGGTCAATGTTTATTTTTTCTTTTTCCCCCGCCCGTGTCATTTCTCTCTCTCTATGTGCTTTTCCATCAGCATCGCCTCCACCCTGTTCTTTACTTGTAGCTGGTGTCTCTGGTTTTTTGCTTTTGGATTGTTTTTAGTTTTTAGGTTTTTTGTTTTTGTTTGTTTGATATGTGTGTTTTTGTTTCCTGTTTGTCTGTTTGTTTTCCTTTACAGGGCTACTTCAAGGAACAAATCAAAGCACACCTGGTGGATGGTCCAAAACATCACTACGACTAGGGAAATAAAATAACCAAAGTCACAACAACAGAGAGCAAGTCACACTCTCCAAAAAACACCTCCTGAAGGGCCAGGCCCTGGACAGTGTATGACCCCCCTTTAATAATTAATTTTTCATTAAGATAAAAGAGATGTGAATATGTACCAAATAATATATCATGAATATTTTAATTTTTTAATGTTTATTTTTGAGAGAGAGAAAAACGGAGCACAAGTTGGGAAACTTATGTACATAATAGGGTAACATTTATTTTTCAAACATCTACCTTCCTACTAATGGTCTTTCTCAAGACCCTTTGTATCCTCAGATCCCTACCCTCCTCCTCAGCTCCTATAAGCCTCCTGTTGCCTCACAGTCTTTAGATTTTCAATGTCTGTGTAGATTCCCCATAAGTATGCTATTAAATTTGATTTTCTCCGGTGGTTCTCTGTCACATCAATTTATTTAGTCCAGCTAGAAGGACCTTAAAGGAAAGAGGAATACTTCCTCTCCAACAGAAGAAATTAAAAGAATGAGAAGCTATTTGAGCCATCTGTGAATAAATAAACTTCAAAACCTGGGTGAAATTAATAATTTTCTAGAAAAATACAGTATATCAAAATTGGCCCCCCAGAAGACAGAAAATCAAGGGACCACTTACCATATAATAAAAAGGTTGTACAAGTTAATCTTTTCTCAAAACACTAGGTTTGGATTGTTTACCAAGTCAGGTACAGGGCATTTCAATGTTTTGTTTTATTTTTTTTTAAGTTTATTTATTTATTTTGGGAGACAGAGTGAGTGGGGGAGGGGGAAAGGGAGGGAAAAACAATCCCAAGCAGGCTCTGCACTGTCAGCGCAGAGTCCAACTCGGGGCTGGACCTCAGGAACCATGAGATCATGACCTGAGCCGAGATCAAGAAGTTGTCTTGGGGCGCCTGGGTGGCGCAGTCGGTTAAGCGTCCGACTTCAGCCAGGTCGCGATCTCGCGGTCCGGGAGTTCGAGCCCCGCATCGGGCTCTGGGCTGATGGCTCAGAGCCTGGAGCCTGTTTCCGATTCTGTGTCTCCCTCTCTCTCTGCCCCTCCCCCGTTCATGCTCTGTCTCTCTCTGTCCCAAAAATAAATAAACGTTGAAAAAAAAAAATTTAAAAAAAAAAAAAAAAAAAAAAAAAAGAAGTTGTCTTAACCGATTGAACCATCCACGTGCCCCTCAATGTTGTTTTTTTTAATATCCCAGAACACAGAAAAAGGAATGGTTCCTAGCTTTTTTATTGAAATGCACATGACATTTATACCTAAAACTGAGAAAGAAAAAAAGCTACAGACCAGTCTCACTTTCAAATGCAAACCTCCTAACTAAAATTTATCAATAAAATTCAGCAGCATATTAAAAGAATATATCATGATCAAATGGGGTTTATTCTGGAAATGTGAAGATAATTCAATATTATGAAATAGTGCCATAATTTATTTTATTAATAGATATTGGGGAAAAAAACAAGATCATTTTCACAGAAACTGAAAAGGTATTTAGTAAAAATTCACTATCCACAGGAATGTGAATACTTCTTTAATGTATGAGTATCTGATTCCCTTACTCTAATATAGTAAATTACCAAACTGAGTTTTTTCTGGATGAGTTGGGAAAATTCTTTATTAGAATTCTTTACATCAGTCTAACGTATGCATCAAGGATAGTTTTACCAGAATCTTTCCATTTTTATGTATTCAAATGTATCAAACTCTCCTTTTATAGTTATGAAGGGAAAAACTCTCTAAAGGCCTCTGAAGGGCAACCATTTTAAATTTCCTTCTAAGTCAGCATGACTGTACATAAACTTTGTTCAAACCAAAAGCCTGATTTATGGCCTGCCAGGCATGCATTATACATCTGCTTTGTAAATGAGCAGCCTAAAGGAAAACCATCTTGTCCTTGAGATATTGATCAATGCCTCTACTCCCTGCATTTGATGATGTTTAAAACACATGATTCCTGCCTATACGCTAATCTATAATCTTTTGAGCTTTTACAAGATGTTAAAAAGTATATAACCCTGTAAACATGTTCATTCTCTGGAGCACTTTCCTCCCTGTGAATATTGTTATTTCCCAGGCAGCTGTCCTAATTTGGGCTCAAATAAAACTCTATTTTTTAAAATATATATGGATTAGAGTTCTCTCTCTGGTAACTTTGTGTCAGCAATAGCATTTAGATTTTTGCCTTACTAAGAAAGGTCTTCTCCTTTCTGAAACTATATAAAACATCACGCTTTTTCTTTATGTATTTAATGTTTGATTTTCAAGTATTTAATTCACCTGGAATTTACTGTGGAAAAAAGATTAAGGAGCAGTGCCAGTTTTGTCTTTTCTGCAGAGTTGGCCTATTTTCCCAACACTACACTAAACTTTTACTCCAATGATTTGAAATGCCAGCTTCTCCTAAACTAAGTTCCATGATAGATTTGGGTTTATTTCTGGGTTTTCCCTGCTGTTCTACTGACAAGTATATTAAAAAGATAGTATCAAAGTTGTTTCAATATTTGTATCTTTATAGTATACTTTAATATTTAATAGTGGTCCAACTAACTTTTATTACATATTAAAAAGATAAAATTTTGGGGCGCCTGGGTGGCGCAGTCGGTTAAGCGTCCGACTTCAGCCAGGTCACGATCTCGCAGTCCGTGAGTTCGAGCCCCACGTTCAGGCCCTGGGCTGATGGCTCAGAGCCTGGAGCCTGTTTCCGATTCTGTGTCTCCCTCTCTCTCTGCCCCTCCCCCGTTCATGCTCTGTCTCTCTCTGTCCCAAAAATAAATAAACGTTGGAAAAAAAAAATTAAAAAAAAAAAATTAAAAAAAAAAGAATTAAAAAAAAAAAAAGATAAAATTTTGATACAGAAAAAACTTGTGAAATTAGGATGGAATTCAAAGAGAAAATATTTTATCCTCTTACAACTTTTTGAGAATGTATAACATCATTAAAAAAGGACATTTACTGGGCACCTACTGTGTTCAAAAACTTTGGTAAGGAACAGAGGTGAAAGACATGATGTTATATAAGTTAAGGTTAACTGAGAGTTTCATTCTAGTGAGGGAATCTGCTTGCTTCACAATCGGGGCTCATTCTCTCTCTCAATCTTTTTCTCATACACACTGTCTACATAATCAGTTTTCATCCTCTTTCTGTCTCTCTTACACATGCACTCACATGCACATCCTACATTGTTACACTTATACATACCTGTTTGATTTCTTTAACAGCCAGAGTAACTGAGAACAAGACTGCCTAACTAATGCTGCTCTGACAGGAAATGTTACAGGCAGATTTAGGTCCTTACATATATATTCCATTTCTTTCACCATTGTCCAACTGTAACCTGAAATTAAAGAAAGAAATTCCATTTTTCTAACTGGAATACTGAAAGTCATTAAATAAGAAACTAGGGGAGCCTGGGTGGCTCAGTTGGTTATAGGTCTTGGTTTCAGCTCAAGTCATGATCTCCAGGTTTTGTGAGTTTGAGCCCTACATCCGGCTCCCTGCTGACAGTGAGGAGCTTGATTGGGATTCTCTGTCTCCCTCTCTCTCTGCCCCTCCCCCACTCACTCTGTCTCTCTCTCAAAATACATAAATACATAAAACTTGTTAAAAAAAAAGAAACTAAGTTAAATTACTTATAAATAGGTAAATTCACAGATAATTCATAAAAATTTCCGTTTGGATACAGAGTGACTTAAAAAAACACTTAATACATGAAAAAATTTTCAGTGGAAAAGGCAGACAAAAAATTAATTCTAAAATCATGCCACAAGTGACCAAGAGAAAATTTAACAAAACATTAAAATATTAAAAAGGTTTTATGGAGCACCTGGGTGGCTCCATCGGTTAAGCGTCCAGCTTCGGCTCAGGTCATGATCTCACAATTCATGAGTTCAAGCCCCACGTCAGGCTCTGTGCTGACAGCTCAGAGCCTGAAGCCTGCTTCAGAGTCTGTCTCCTTCTCTCTCTGCCCCTCCCCTGCTCATACTCTGTCTCTCTCTAAAAAAATAAATAAATAAACATTAAAAAAAAAAAAAAGGTTTTACTAATCTCTCAAGCACAAAAAAAGCAAATTTTGACACTATACCTTAAAGATTCTAAAGCTCTTCCCGTAGGTATATCTGCATCATTAATAGTCTCTATAAACTTATATTTTCCATTGTGTAATTAAGTATTCTTTTCCAAGAGAAAGATGGCTGCTAGGTACTAGACGTTTAATTAATAATTATCGGGGCACCTGGGTGGCTCAGTTGACTAAGAGTCTGACTTCACCTCAGGTCATGATCTCACAGTTCATGGGTTCAAGCCCCACACTGGGTTCTGCACTGGTGGTGTGGAGCCTGATTGGGATTGTCTCTTCCTCCCTCTCTCTCTGCCCCTTCCCCACTTGTGTGTGCTCTCTCTCTCTCTCTCTCTCTCTCTCAAAGTAAATAAATAAAACATTTAAAAATTTTTAAGTAATAATTATCTTCATGGTTGTTTTTTGGCTAGTCCAAATTATTTACACATTTTACCTAAAGTAGAAATAGTGGTAAAAATGACTTTTATACATGCATTTTAAATCTTATTAAGACATTGTGGAAAACACACTTGCCTATTTATAAAAGCTTCAGAAAAAAATTTTCTATTTTTTAAATAACACTAAACTCTATCAAAAGCAGGCTGTAAAAAGTATTGGTCAATACAGGAACATTTTACAGAAAGCCTAACTAAATATGTTAGTTTAGCAGCTAAACTCCTTATGAAAAAAGGGGAAAGTTCTACTTTCCTGAAAAATATGAAAAACTATCGTTTTTAAAATTTTTTTTGTTTATTTATTTATGTATTTTCAGAGACAGATAAAGAGCACAAGTGGGGAAGGGGCAGAGAGAAAGAGAGACAGAATCTGAAGCAGGCTATGGACCATCAGCATAGAGGCCGATGTGGGGCTCGAATTCACAAACTGTGAGATCATGACCTGAGCTGAGATCAACAGTTAGACACTTAACCAACTGCACCACCCAGGTGCCCCTATATCTTTTTAATTAGAAAAAGGGACTGCTAACAAAAGCTATATTTACATGACTATAAACTTTTAACTCTCTTTTCTAAATCTGTGAAATAACAAGTAAGGGAGCATAAAGTGCATGTTGGTAATGACAAGAGGACAGTGAAAGAAAAGTAGCCTGGAGACATTCAACACCACAATGACTTCAAACCCAGATATGGTATTATTCAGTTCAAGGATCAGGTTAAGCCAGAATGATACTAAACAGTGATAAAAGGAATTGGAATCAGTAAGGAAGTTACTAAACTGTTTATAGTTTACCTTAAACACTTTGAATTATAAGCAATATTCTTTAATGAAATAAACTTAAAATGAATTAAAGAATTAGAATTAAGTTAAAGCATATTGCTTTTTCTCTCAATCTTATTAACTGTTGGACCAGGGGGTTAAACCTAAATGTCACTACTCACTTGATAGCAGTTACTCTAATCTTACGTTGGGCTAAAAAGTTAACATCTGAAAACAATAAATGCAAATAAGTAAAAAAATGAATGCCCTGAACACAGGATAAAGACTAATATCTCTGGGCGCCTGGGTGGTTCGGTTGCTTGAGCATCTGACTCTTGATCTCCCGTCAGGTCCTGATCTCATGGTTCTTGAGAACTGTTTATCTGGAAATCACTACCTAGGTATATATGAAGAAATAGAAAGATGAACCCAAATAGCATAGTCAGTTTCAACCAGGGAAAATAATCTGAATGTCAGGTCCATCCTGAAGGGAAAAGGTGAAAGGAAAGAAGGGATTGGACTAGAGGAGAGTCTCATGGCCTCTCACTCCCCTGTCCAACCAAAGAGAACATGAGGGTGCCAAAGTTCTAGCAAACTACTTTTAAGGGCCTCCCACTGTCTACAGAACAGAACTTGTGCTCTTCAACCACACTCCCCTTGCTTCTGGCCTCACATCACTGGCTAAGTTTTTGTTACTACTTCTTTATCTTTCATCTGACATAGGAAGTTTGCTCCAAGGTAAAGAGTATATTATGTTTTCCAAGTTCAAATAGACAACTCAGGGTGTGTTTAAAATTTATAAAGAGGCAGCTTTTGTTAATCTAGACCTTGTAAATAAATATTTCCCATTGAAGTTTGGTAACAGAATATCACCAATGAATGCAGTGTCTATATGAAATAAAAGAAAGAAGAGTCATACAGATGCTTTTAGGACCAGACCTTTCTCTCCATTAGGCTCTTAGATTGTGGAATAAGTTTTTGATTTTATACTGAGAAGTGTTATTTTTATATTTCAAGTAGATTTTAATTTGATCAAAAAGAAATACATTTTAAAAATTATTACCTTCATTGACTTTCTCAGGATGCCATCCTGTTGTCCAACCCAGGGAAAATGTCACATCTGGAAAGAAGGATGTCACTGTGTCTATAAAAGGTTTTGCATCCACTACTCTGCTATTTCCATTTGGACCAGGAAGAATATCAGCATTAATCCACACAGGACGCTGCAGATGCCTCTTCACATTTTCCAGAAGCATCATGGATGGTTCCACAGCTGCTAGACTAAAAATATAGTTTTCTGTCAATAAGATACATTCCTAAAGTAAAAATAAAAAGAAGTTCTTTGAGACTACTGTTTTCAATGTTCTCAACTTCCTAATAAAAGTATAATACAATAATGCCTAAATTAAATAAATTCAAAGATCACATAGAACCAGAGGGGAAAGTTAACATATTCCACATCTGAAAATGTTGATTTATACTTATTATTCATGAAGGTACCTGAAAGGTACTATAAATGTACGAATAATGTCACTATTTGTAGACAGACTGAGGTTTCAAATCTCTGTATTAGGATCACTCAGTATAAAATAATTTCAGAAGATACACAAATATTCACTCATAAGAGAATGTATAAATAAGATTTAAAATTAGATACATTTATAATCTGAAAATTCACATTTATTAAAATACCTAATGTGTACCCAAGCACTGTGTCTTTAATACTGGCTCATGACCTCAGAGAAAAGAGCCTCTTTTCCTTCACGTATTCTTATAAATTTGGATGCATAAACATGTTTCTAAAACTGATTGCAAAGTGTAAAACTATAATATTTTCTTAAAACTTTTACAGATTTCATTTTCATTTCATAAACATCTTTTTTGGGGGTGCCTGGGTGGCTCAGTCTGTTAACCATGTGACTGGATTTCAGCTCAGGTCATGATCTCATGGTTCGTAAGATCAAGCCCCACATCATGCCCTGTGCTGACAACCTAGAGCCTGCTTGGGATTCTCTCTCTCCCTCTCTCTCTGCCCTCTCCCCATCTCTCTTTCAAAATAAATAAATAAACATTTAAAAATAAATTAAAAACAAGCATCTTTTCTTAAAACTAGAGACAACTATATTTTAGTTACTTTTAAATAAAAAAGCAGCTTCACTCTTTTCTTCTCTACATCCATTCTGACATCTATAGGTTTTAAAACAGTAAGGTTTCAATCAGCCTACATAAATTTTACTTTTTAAGAATATATATATATATAACTTTACTGAACTACAACACTACTTATACTTCTGAATCTCTTCTGAACCTTTAAGTTTGCTTCGAAGAAAATTAGTTTTACCCTTATGCACTGTTTGGGGGAATGCAAACTGGTGCAGCCACTCTGGAGAACAGTATGGAGGTTCCTCAAAACATTAAAAATAGAACTACCCTATGATCCAGCAATTGCACTACTAGGTATTTACCAAAGGATACAAAAATACAGGTTCGAAGATGTACATGCACCCCAATGTTTACAGCAGCATTATCAACAATAGTCAAACTATGGAGAGAGCCCAAAAGTTCATTGACAGATAAATAGATAAGCAAGATGTGGTATACATACCATGGAATATTACTCAGCTATCCAAAAGAATGAAAACTTCTCATTTGCAACAACGTGGATGGAGCTAGAGTATATTATGCTAAATGAAAGAGTCAAACAGAGAAAGACAAATACCATATGATTTCACTCACCTGTGCCATTTAAATAAAACAGATGAACATAGGGGAGGGGGGAAAAAGAGAAGAGAGGAAAACAAACCACAAGAGACTCTTAATGACGGAACAAATTGAGGGTTGATGGAAGGAGGTGAGTGAAGGATGGGATAGATGGGTGATGGGCATTAAGGAAATCACTTGTTATGATGAGCACTGAGTGTTGCATGTAACTGATGAATCACTGAATTCTACTCCCGAAACCATTTTTGCAAGGTATGTTAACTAACTAGAATTTAAATAAAAATTTAAAAAGAAAATTAGCTTTTAGTGAATACTACAATGGGAGGCTAAGATTCTGGGAAATGCCTGTCAGAGGGAAGAACATTCAGTACCCTCTCCTCACATTACAACTTTCTTAATGGACTGGACTCCTCCTGCCTACACTTCTACCATTCTTCACCTCACTCCTTTCAGGCCTCTTACTGTAACAGGAGAAACTGATAACTTCATTATTTATTAGGTCCAATTAATTAGTGAGCAAGGATACTGTTCATTAAAACCAGAGAAAACCAGCCCCCAGTCTTTCTTTACTCTGCCCCCATGTTGTGAGCTTCTTTTTGCTTATTCTTCTTGCCCTGAAATGGAGGCCCTAGATTTTAGTGGATTAATAAACTCTAACGCTGGACCTAGCAGACTTTAATTTAGAGACTGTCATTTCTCTGTCCTAAATGCTTTCTGCCTTAAACAGTATCAGGGCCATGTTAAAACCACAATTCTGAGATCTGGCACCCCTATTTTTGGTAGCAAGCAACTTGCAGCTGTGCCTCCAAAGCTTGTTTTTCAAGACCTACAGGAGAAGCCAAGTTACTGTGGGGTTCTGCTCTTCATGGGTGGATCTGGAGGAAAACCTAAACTAATCTATGTACCTCTGGCAACATCTCTTTTTCCAGAAAGAATTCTGGTTTCTTAGAAATCTGGTGTCTGTGGAGGTTGGGTTAAACACTAATTTCTAGTTTATATTCAGGAGGGAGAGTCTTAGGCTTTCTCAATTTATTAAAATAATATAGGGTTGTTGAATAATGGTTTCCCATCAGATAATATCCAATCTCAGCATATTCTCCCCAAGATTGAATCCACCAACATATATTAAGTGTCTACTATGTGCAAAGCACTGTGCAGTTAACCATAAGGAGCTATGACACAGAACATAATGAAACAAGAATTTAATACATGTATTCTTTTTTATATGTAAATATTTTAATTATTGCTAATATAGATTATTGTAATGCCACTTTCCCTTATCAGAAATTTAAATAAGAAAAACAAAACCTATATTTAAAAAAACATAAAATCTTACTAAGGAAAATAAAAGTTTTTGCTGTTGTAGTTTTTTATTTTCTGGAATTTGACGAAACAATTATCAAATTCTTCTGGGGTCGCCTGGGTGGCTCAGTCAGTAGAGCATCTAACTCTTTGTTTCGGCTCCAGTAGCTATGCCAGGGTTGTGGGATAGAACCCCGTAGCAAGCACCACACGGAGCCTGCTTGAGATTCTCTCTCTCTCCCTCTGCCCCTCTCCCCCACCCACAATCTCTCTCTCTCTCTCTAAAATAGAATAAAATAAATATAAGATTCTTCTGGAAGAGTAAATATCAAGGAAAAGTCATAACATTTTTGGAAAAAAAAAGAAAAAAAAGACTGAGGATGAACTTGGTCCAACAGCAATATATAATGTATACCTGAAAGAATAACATACCATGTTCCTAGCCTGGAACATGTAACAAATTTGTAAATATTACAAAATTATACATCTCTCCCAGTTAATCTACTAATACCATGTAATAATTTATTTTAGTATATTCAAATTCAGTCTTTAATGATTCTAATTCTAGGTGGTATCTCTAAAGTACATCCATATAGTAAATTTGTTTTTTGTATGTTTTTAAAGTTAGTTAACATACAGTGTAATAAGGGTTTTAGTACTAGAATTTAGTGATTCATCACTTACATATAATATCCAGTGCTCATTCCAACAAGTGCCGTCCTTAATGCCCGTCACCCATTTAGCCCTCCCCCACCCAACACCCCTCCAGCAACCCTCAGTTTGTTCTCTGTATTTAAGAATCTCTTATGATTTGCCTCCTTCTCTGTTTTTATCTTATTTTTCCTTCCCTTCCTCTATGTTCATCTGTTTCTTAAATTCCACAGAGGAGTGAAATCATATGATATTTGCCTTTCTCTGACAGACTTACTACTGACTTAATTTAGCATAAAACACTCCAGCTCCATCCATGTTATTGCACATGGCAAGATTTCATTCTTTTTCACTGCCGAGTAGTATTCCATTGTATATATGTACCACATCTTCTTTATCCATTCGTCAGTTGATGCACATTTGGGCTCTTTCCATACTTTGGCTATTGTTGATAGTGCTGCTATAAACATTGGGATGCATGTGCCCCTTTGAATGAGCAGTTTTGTATCCTTTGGATGAATACCTACTAGTGCAATAGCTGGGTGATAGGGTAGCTCTGTTTTCAATTTTTTGAGGAACCTCCATACTGTTTTCCAGAATGGCTGCACTAGTTTGCATTTGCACCAGCAGTGCAAAAGTGTTCCCCTTTCTCTGCATTCTTGCAATATCTGTTGCTTCCTGAATTGTTAATTCTAGCCATTCTAACAGGTATGAGGTGGTATCTCATTGTAGTTTTGATTTGTATTTCCCTAATGATGAATGATGTTGAGCATCTTTTCATGTGTCTGTTAGCCATCTGGATGTCTTCTTTGGAAAACAGTCTATTTATGTCTTTTGCCTATTTCTTCACCAAATTCTTTGTTTTTTGGATGCTGAATTTGGTAAGTTCTTTATAGGTTTTAGATACTAACCCTTTATCTGGTATGTCATTTGCAATGACTGTTTTCTTGATTGTTTGCTTCACTGTGCAGAAGCTTTTTATCTTGATGAGGTCTCAATACTTCATTTTTGCTTTTGTTTCCTTTGCCTCAGGAGACGTGTGTAGTAAGAAATTGCCGTGGCTGAGGTCAAAGAGGTGTTGACTGTTTTCTCCTCTAAGATTTTGATAGTTTACTGTCTTTACATTTAAGTCTTTCATCCATTTTGAGTTTACTTTTGTGTATGGTGTAAGAAAGTGGCCCAGGTTCATTCTTCTGCATGTCACTGTCCAGTTTTCCCAACACCATTTGCTGAAAAGACCCTCTTTTTTCCATTGGATATTCTTTCCTGCTTTGTCAAAGATGAGCTGGCCATACATTTGTGGGTCCATTCCTGGGTTCTCTATTCTGTTCCATTGATCTATGTGTCTGTTTTTGTGCCAGTACCATACGGTCTTTATAATTACAGCTTTATAATATGGCTTGAAGTCTGAAATTGTGATGCCTCTAGGTTGGTTTTCTTTTTTTCTTTTTTTTAAACATTTATTTATTTTTGAGAGACAGAGACAGAGTACAAGCAGGGGAGGGGCAAAAAAAGAGGGAGACACAGAATCTGAAGCAGGTTCCAGGTTCTGAGCTGTCAGCACAGAGCCCGATGCGGGGCTTGAACCCATGAACCACAAGATCATGACCTGAGCTGAAGTTGTATGAGTAATGAACCGGGCCACCCAGGAGCCCCTGGTTTTTTATTTCAACATTACTTTGCCTATTTGGGGTCTTTTATGGTTCCATACAAATTTTAAAATTGTTTGTTCTAGCTCTGTGAAGAATGCTGGTGTTATTTTGATAGGGATTGCATTAAATACGTAGATTGCTTTGGGTAATATCGACATTTTAACAGTATTTGTTCTTCCAATCCATGAGCATGGAATATTTTTCCATTTTTTTTGTGTCTTCTTCAATTTCTTTCATAAGCTGCCTATAGTTTTCAACATACAGATCTTTTACCTCTTTGTTTAGGTTTATTCCTAGGTATTTTATGGTTTTCAATGCAATTGTAAATAAGATAGATTCCTTGATTTCTCTTTCTGCTGCTTTATTATTGGTGTATAGAAATGCATCTGATTTCTGAATGCTGATTTTATATCCTGTGACTTTTCTGAATTCATGTATCAGTTCCAGAAGTTTTTTTGGTAGAGTCTTTTGGGTTTTCCCAAAAGGAGAGTAGAGTATCATGTAAGAGTATCCTGTCATCTGCAAAGAGTGGAAGTTTGACTTCTTCCTTGCCAATTTAGATGCCTTTTATTTCTTTTTGTTGTCTGATTGCTGAGGCTAGGACTTCCAACACTATGTTGAATAACAGTAGTGTCGTGTTCCTGTTAGGGGAAAAGTTCTCAGTTTTTCCCCATTGAAGATGATATTAGCTATGGGTCTTTCATATAGAGACTTTATGATCTTGAGGTATGCTCCTTCATCCCTACTTTTTTGAGGGTTACCAAGAAATGCTGTATTTTGTCAAATGGTTTTGCTGCATCTATTAAGAAGATCATCTGGTTCTTATCTTTTCTTTTATTAATTTGATGTATCACATTGATAGATTTGCAGATATTGAACCAGCCCTGCAGCCCAGGAATAAGTCCCACTTGATCATGGTGAATAATTCTTTCAATGTATTGTTGGATTCTGTTTTCTAGTATCCTGTTGAGAATTTTTGCATCCATGTTCATCAGGGAAATTGGTCTTTAGTTCTCCTTTTTAGTGGGGTCTTTGCTTTTGAAATCAAGGTAATGCTGGCAATACCATGTAATTCTAATTAGAAATAACAGTGGCTAACATTCTCAATTCTAACATGTATTAAGTGTCTCATAAAAAACTGACAAAGGCTACTTGAGAACAAAATGAGGGCTGATGGGGGGTGGGAGGGAGGGGAGGGTGGGTGATGGGTATTGAAGAGGGCATCTTTTGGGATGAGCACTGGGTGTTGTATGGAAACCAATTTGACAATAAATTTCATATATTTAAAAAACAAAACCTGACAAAGGCTGGCCAAGATGATCACTTGAAGAGGGAAGTTCTGATCAGTATACCACCTAAAATTTCCCTTTGGTGGTACTTATTTAAATTCCTGGGAAGAATATGAACTTTGTTTTTACAGGATAGATTTTTTTCCTAAAAAGTTATTTGTAAGTCAAACTTCTGAGTATCATACCTATTTACCTATTAACTTTGTTTAGAAATTGGGGATGAGAAAATAAAAATCATCAATCACAAAAATCACAATAAACCATTTAAAATTACATTCTATAGGAAACTTACACATAAAAT
This sequence comes from Prionailurus bengalensis, assembly GCF_016509475.1. Lineage (NCBI taxonomy): Eukaryota > Metazoa > Chordata > Mammalia > Carnivora > Felidae > Prionailurus > Prionailurus bengalensis. Next base: position 144,974,389 of record NC_057343.1, on the reverse strand, counting down.
TTTAATATTTAATTATTATTTGTATACCAAACAGAATAACTTAAAAGCATATAATAAGAACTAGTAAAATTTAACTAATAGGTTATTCAGCTACTTTTACAGAGGTAGTACAGAGTTTCGGTTCACAGTGTGAACTCTTCAGCCAGGCTGGTAGCTTTCCTACTATGTGACAACAAGCAGGCTACTTACTCTTCTCTGCCTTTGTTCCCTCATCAAGAAAATGAGGATGATAGCAATAAGCTACCTCCTAGGATTGTTATAAGGACTAAATAAATGAACACATTTAATGCTCTTAGAACAACGTCTGACACACTATAAATGTCCATAAATTCATTCCCCTTCAAATATGTTATGACCAAAAAATTTGAAAAATCTTTTTTTTTAGTGCCTCAGCCCTTTTGGATAGCTGCTAGGAATGAATCGGTTGATCTGACTGGTGAAGAACCGAGGAATATATTAGAGAGAACAATTCAGTGGGCAATAGTAAACATACATATGAAATAGCAAAGAGTGCTAAAACTCTGAATCACCAAACATTAAAGATCAAATGCTTTATTTCATGGTACAGAGAACACTATACCTTGGATCTCATCCTAGCTCAGCTGTCAAGTTTAGCTATTGTCCCTGGGTCAATCATTTAACTTCTCTGGGACTAAGTTTCTTTGTCAATAAAATAGAGTTTGGGCCATTCACCACTCTAAAAACTTTAAGATCTTAACATAGCTCTTTCATTCACCACCAGTATAATGAAGTTTACTGGTACATTTAGCCCTACAACAAATGATTAGAGTCATACTGATAATTCTATTAGTAAGATTTCCAAATCATTAATTTCCTAAGAAAATTCCATTTAAAAATATTGTTCAGAGATAAGGTATATTTACCACAAACCCTAGATTTTCATTAGCAGTCGCCTTCATGGGGCTTATGGTGAGCTTTTGTGGTATCACAATATATTCCTGGCTTTACTTATAATTTTTATATAGCCAAAATGGCACAAAAGTAAAATTTCCCATGAGAGCCACAGGAAAGGAAATGACACTTAATCTTGCCCTTCATTATCAATACTTTCAAATATTATTTTTAAAGAACTCTTGGGTTATTGAAGACTTCTAGATAATTCCCCATATACAAATATAATATAAATCAAGTAGGATATGCACTAACTACTCAAACTACTGCCAACTCTGTCTCAGACCACTTTTTAATGAAAGTAGCATTTTAAATTTACCATTCTATTATCACAATGGTAATTTATGATAAATTCCTTTGTAAAAATTAATTTTATCTTCAAAGAGTTCCCAAGAAACAATCTTAGCAAACAACTCAATGGGCCTTAGGTCCATTCTTGAAACATATTAGTTTACAATTCTATTTTCAATTTAAAGTTAGTTAGTCAAGCACAGATATGTGATGCTGTTAATCCTTTTCTTCATTGTTATTTTATAACAACTAAAAAACTGAAAATGTTTATACAAATACCTCTTAAAATCCAGTTTGATGCCTTTATTGCTTTTTATAACTTCAGTCAGCCATTCCTGTAAAGTATTATCACTATTTGTTTCAGGAGGATGGGCCATGATTGGTTGGCTATATTCTGATCCATCACTTGGAAGAAGGACATCAGCCTCTATCATGTGAGCAGGACCTGTCCAAATAAAAGAACTTAAGTTAATGCTGATAAAATAAGGACTGCAGAAGATGTCATGTTCAGGAGCCTGTTGAGGAGAATAAAAACTAACATTTACTGGGTAACTACTAAGTGCCAGGTACTAAGTGCTAGCCTTTACATGTTTATTTCACAGATGAGCAAACAGGTGGTGAAGAATTAAATGCCTTTCCCTATGTCATAGAGCCCTTACACTGTTGTTACAGTATTTAATTTCTTCCCAGGACATAGCAAAATGAGCATATAAAACAAGGATTAATAAGTGTTTGTTGACGTTTCTGAGAATAAAAATAATATTTTTATCTTCTCATTCCTCAAATTAGAAACTACAGATATTTATTATAGTCAAACTTTTCCTAAAGGTGTTACAAAGGCTTTTTTCAAGGCTTAAAAAAAACACATTTTTTTTTCTCAAAAAGATTTAAATGTTTTCCATTTTTTTCCAACATATCTTTTAAAATGAATGTATTTAGGGGCGCCTGGGTGGCGCAGTCGGTTAAGCGTCCGACTTCAGCCAGGTCGCGATCTCGCGGTCCGTGAGTTCGAGCCCCGCGTCAGTCTCTGGGCTGATGGCTCGGAGCCTGGAGCCTGTTTCCAATTCTGTGTCTCCCTTTCTCTCTGCCCCTCCCCCGTTCATGCTCTGTCTCTCTCTGTCCCAAAAAATAAACGTTGAAAAAAAAAATTTTTAAATGAATGTATTTAAAATCTACATGCTGAAATGTTACAACATTAGTCTGTGATCATTAGTCTGTGATCTGGATGTTTTGACAGTGTAATACCAGGTGGTACTTTTACATTTCTCCTCCTGTACTTTGTTTTTTTTAAGTCATAGATATTGTTAAAAACCCAGTTTTACAGGTTAATCAAACTTAAACAGCTCTATTAATAATAGTTATACTACATTTAAATATTCTGGGAGAAATGAGAAAACCAGTTAAATACAGCATGCATGTCTGCAGGAGGCTGTCTGTCTCCTCTCCTTTGGACTAACAAGAATTTATGAAACTAGCCATGGCTTAAAAAAGGCATTTGTGAAGAGCATTCCCAAAATATAAAACTTAGCTCTCTGGTTTTACCAAACCGAATGTAAAAAGGACATTATCTGAACACTAAGTAGCCTATGAAAACTTCCCAGGTCAACATCAGACTGCCAGCAATTGGAAATGACTTTCCATCAGCATTTTTAAAACACACTTAAAAGTAAAGTATCCATATTTAATTTGATTATTTCTAGTAAAAGATTTCCACATAGACTGTTATGAATTGAAAATTTTAAAGATTTTTCTAAATTTTTAGTTATTACATAGAACTAAAATTTATTTTGTTTTGACTTTGTATCCTGAGACTTTCTAAATTTACTCATGACTTAGAATCATTTATCTGAAGAAACTTTGATTTTCTACATATACAACCAATTGTCTGTAAATAGAAGTTTCACCTTTTTTTTCCATTAAAAAAATTGATATATAATTCACATACCATAAAATTCACCCTTTAAAGCATATCATTCAGTGATTTTTAGAATATTCAGAATGCTGTACAACCACTACCACTATCTAATTCCACAAAAATTTCATTATTCCATAAAGAAACCCTGTATCCATTAGCATTCACTCCCTATTTTCTGCTCTGGCCAGTTCCTGGAAACCACTAATCAGCTTTTTTCCTGAAGCATTGCTTTTGCTAAAATTCACTTATTAAAGAATCACTGTGTGGTTATTATGTATTAGGTATTGTTTTAGGTATCAAGGATTCAATATTAAATCAAAGCTCCTCCCTTTGAGGAGCAAAGAATAACAATTTAAAACAGTATCTTTACAATAAAATAAATATATATTCAGACACATTATCCAGATACACAATTGAGTAGGATGCAAAAGATGCATAGATTTTTATAGCAAAACTTGGGACTGAGGAATTTTCCTTGTTGTACTGGGTCACTTCGAGTTATGCCCCAGTCCTCTCTGGTTATATGCTTTCAGTCTCCTGTGCTGCTGCAGCCAAGAGGAGTACTTCTTAGGAAAAGGCTGAAAAAACTGTTATCATGTTCATCTATAAAGAAGGAAGATATAGATATAGATGGATATGAAGATGTAGGTGTAGGTGTAGGTGTAGGTCTAGGTCTAGGTATTAGATATAGACTAGATAGACAATATATAGATATAGACTAGTGATAGATACAGATATCTATAGTTATAGATATAGATATATAGATACAGATGATTATAGATTGAGTTAGTAAACCAAAGTCTTAGTTTCTAGCCTAAGCATAAATATTGACCAAGGAAATTAATTATAAATTAGTATACAAAGGCTTCATCCGTCCATTCAACAAATATTTATTGACCCTTTCCTTAATACACTATAAAAGACACAAAAATATGTAAGACATACAACAGTGACCTCAAAAATTTTACTCCAATCACTACAGTATATAGGGAAATGTAAATACATTTAAAGTTTCAAACAGACACAGAAAAGGCAAGTCCACTTCTGGAAAATAAGAAAATCCTTCCATTACGGAAATTTGTTCATTTTGTAAACAAAATGAGATATTTTATAAAAACGTTTATGTCGGCCTAGAATTTACACTTTGATCTTCTAAGTCTTTGAAACCTGAAAATATGCCCAGATACCAAAAAAAGAGTGGAATTAATCTATTATGCAATGTGAATACAAGAAACTGTATTGACTTACTTTTCAGTGCCTCATTCACCTGTGCCTTGTGGTTAGCAGCATGATACCAGATGATCTCAGCGCCATCTTCTGTTGTGATGTGGTTATTTCTCAGAAAATATTCTAGTATATTTTCACTCCAAGATCCTAAAATGACATTTATATTAAAAAAAAAAAAAGGATTTTTTTTAATGAATTAAACATTTCTTTTAGGATCTTGTGTATTGGGTTTTTTATTAATAATTTATTATTTTTTTAAATTTACAGCCAAGTTAGTTAGCATATGGCACAACAATGATTTCAGGAGTAGATTCCTTAATGCCCCTTACCCATTTAGCCCATTCCCCCTCTCACAAACCTTCCAGCAAACCTGTTTGTTCTCTATATTTAAGAGTCTCTTACATTTTGTCTCCCTCCCTGTTTTTATATTATTTTTGCTTCCCTTCCCTTATGTTCATCTGTTCTGTATCTTAAAGTCCTCATATGAATGAAGTCATATGATATTTGTCTTTCTCCAACTGACTAATTTCACTTAGCATAATACCCTTTAGTTCCATCCATGTAGTTGCAAATGGCAAGATCTCATTCTTTTTGCTTGCTGAGTAATACTCCATTGTGTGTGTGTGTGTATGTATATATATATATATATATATATATATATATATATATATATACCACATCTTCTTTATCCATTAATCCATCAATGGACATTTGGGTTCTGTCTGTCTCTCTCTCTCTCAAAATAATTACATAAACTTTTTAAAAAGCTGTATTAAAACCTTTTAAACTGTGTACAGCTTAATTGTTTTCTCCACCAGAGGCCCCATTCTATATTTATATTAACAATTTAGAATCTTAAGCTATACATCTAAGCATATGCACCTTGGGATTATGAATGTGGGCAAAATTTATATCAGTGACTAAATTCCTGAGCTATTATTTATAGATTTGTTTACCATGTACAAATATACATAATTCCCATATCCATCAACTACTTTTTGGATATCCAGATTTTCTATTAAGCATTAAAATATGTGAGTTAACCAAGACTGTAATACTTGAATCCATATCTACTCCATACTGTGTAATATTCCAATATAACAATGAGAAAAATAGTTACCCACATAATTCTTGTATATTAATTTAAACATTTTAGTGCCTATCAATTGCCTGCAAATTCCTTCTGCATGAGATTATATCTTCTGTTAATTATTTGTTTCTTAACTCTGCCTAACAATAGTTAAAAACCTGAAAATACCCAGCAGAAACTTCCAATAAGACATTGAGAAAAAGTAAATTTTGATTAGAGAATGGAGGAACATATAAAGAGAAGTTCTAACTAACATGCATGGAACTTAGCAACCACTCTGTATATCAGGCTATAGAATAAAGGTGAGAGTTAGCTATAGCATCCACTATGGCCCCAAACATGTGGTTCTATTTAGTATATGCAACAGTCACTCACTCTTTAGACTCAGAAGAAAATATGTAGCAATTTTAAAAATATTTGAATTAGGGGTGCCTGGGTGGCTCCATTAAGCGTCCGACTCTTGATTTCAGCTCACCACAAATTGATTGTGGTGATGGTTACACAACTCTGATATATTAAAAACCACTGAATGCTATGCTTTAAGTAAACGAATCGTATTGTTTGGAAATTATATCTCAATAAAGACTTTTAAAAAAGAAAAATTTAAAAAAAAGAAAAATACGTTTACCCAGAAATTCCACTTTCATAAACTTATGCCATAGATAAATATGCCTATATGTGGTAAGTGACACATTTGGTACAAGGATATTTGATATAACATTGTTTGTAATAGCAAAAGTGAAAATAATCTAAATACCCATCAACAGTGGATTCATTAAATGTGATATCCATGCAATTGGAAAATTATACAGCCATTAAAAAGAATGAGGCAAATCTAGATGTACTGATATAATCCCAAAGATATGTTAAGTGGGAAAAAAAAGCCCAGTGGAGAACAATATGTATGGGTACTGTGGTAGGAAGAATAATGACCACCCCCCTGCAAAGATGTCCCCATCCTAATCCCTGTGTAGTGTGAATATGTTATATAACACAGCAAGAGGGAATTAAGATGACAAATGGAATTAAGTTTGCTAATTAGCTGACTTTAAGGTGTGGAGATGAGCTTGGATTATCCAGGTGGGTCCAGTGAATCACAAGATCTTTATAAGTCAAAGAGGGAGGCAAGAGAGTCAGTGTGAGAGTGATGCAATGTGACAAAGACTGGACCAGCCATTGCTGGCTCTGAAAATGGAGGAAGAAACCATGAGCCACGGAACTCAAGCAGTCTGTAGAGGATGGCAAGGCAAGAACACTGATTCTCTCCTAGAGGCCCCAGAAGGAATACGGCCATACTGCCACTTTGATTTTAGATCACTGAGACCATTTCAGACTTCTGACCTACAGAACTATAAGATAATAAATGTTTGTTGTTCTACTCACTAAAATTTAATGCTCTAAAAAAACTACTTTGTATATTTTTAAAAAGTGGAAGAAAGCCAAAAAAAGAGACATACAGCATATGGCGACATGTATACTGTGTTCTTAAAAGTCAGGATTGTTAGTGTCAACCAAGAGAAGAGGCAGAACTGAAATAAAAGCATTTATTTGCAATCTGAGAATTGCAATTTGGGGAGCACAGGTTTGGATAGCAACCCAAATTGTGTCCCACTAGGAACCAAAGTCAGGAGTTTTTAAAGACAAAAGGGAATGCTTCTATGTGTTGTTTACCAAAAAATGTAATCAGTGTTGGCGGCAAAAAACAACAACAACAACAACAACAACAACAACAACAACAACTAATCTTAGCTAAACATAATTGCTTGCTAAGGCTATCACTAAGAAAAAATCCATTACTGTAATAAGTTGCAAGTGTTTATGCAGAGTCCTTGGAATATTTGAAGTTTGGCCTAGTTCAAAAGTTCACGGGTCTACCTGATAAGAATGTACCTAAGGCCTACCCCCTTAATGGCCTTCTGGCTCCATTTTAAAACTTCTTGACACAGTGGCTCCATTTTATTTTATTATTCACATTAGAAAGTATACCAAAAAGTTTCTATTGGCATTGTGTGGATTTTTTTCCCCTGCTTCAATATATTTTATAAATTTTCTATAATGAGCATGAATTATGTTTACAATAAGGAAAAAACTAACACTGAAAAAAATATGTCACCAAAGATGTCTAATGTGACTAATTATGTTTACGTAAAAGATACCGTGAACGTGTGGAGTAGAACTGCCTGGTTTAAAACACCTCTAACTCTGGGGTCAAACAACAGGGACACACAAATTGCCAGCTTCCAAAGGTTGGATACAAAAAGCTAGAATTATGCTTGACCACACCCATTTGTCTGCATTTCTCATTCTCACCCAATTCCAAGAGGAATCAGACTGACCAAAACTACTCTGCATTTGATCTACTGAAATTATGGATCAGGTAAATGTCACTTTCAACCACGACCTCAAGAAGCAGTATTCCTACCCCCTCACCACTACTTTTCAACATCATACTGGAAGTACTAGCTAATACACTAAGATAACAAAAAGAAATAAAACTATAAAGATTGGGGAAGAAAAAACAAAACAGTGTTCACAGATGACATGACTGTATATGCAAAAAACTGAAAGAATCAACACAAAAACTCCCAGAATTAATAGGTGATTATTGCAAGGCTGAAAGATACAAGGTTAATATATAAAAGTCAATTGCTTTCCTACTTACCAGCAAAAAAACAAGTGGATTTTGAAATGAAAAACACAATACCACCATTTACATTAGCGCCCAAAATACTTAGGTATAAATCTAACAAAATATGTGCAAGAGGTATAAAAGGAAAACCACAACACTCTGATAAATGAAGTCAAAGAACTAATTAGAGATATCCCATGCTCGTGGATAGAAAGCCTCAATATTGTCAAGATGTCAGTTCTTCCAACTTGACCTACAGATTCAAGCAATCCCAATCAAAATCCCACAAAGTTATTTTATAGATAAGGACAAACTGATTCTAAAGTTTATATGGAGGGCATAAAAACGAAAATAGCCAACACAATCCTAAAAGAGAAGAACAAAGAGATGACACCACCCAACAAGACTTACTATAAAGCTACAGTAATCAAGACAGGGTGGCACAGGTGAAAAACAGACAAACAGATCAATAGAATAGAACAGATAACCCTAAAGTAAACACCCACAAATAGAGTCAACTGATCTTTGACAAAGAAACAAAGGCAATACAACGGAGTAAAAATAATTTTTTCAACAATGATGCTGGAACAACTGACAAATCCACACGGAAAACCATGAATCTGGAAACAGACCTTGCATCCTTCACAAAAATTATTTGATTTTGTATTTTTGTATTTACAAAACTATAAAACTCCTAGAAGATAATATATAAGAAAGCCTAGATGACCTTAGGTATGGTGATGACTTTCTACATACAGCACCAAAGGCACCATCCATGAAACAAATAATGAGTAAGCTGGGTTTTATTAAGATGAAAAAACTTCTGGGGCACCTGGATGGCTCAGTTGGTTAAGTGCCTGACTCTTGATTTTGGCTCAGGTCATGATCTCATGGTTCGTGAGATCAAGCCCCACGTTGGGCTTGGCACTTGACATCTGGGAACCTGCTTGGCATTCTCTCCCTCTCTCTCTCTGCCCTCCCCCACTCATGCTCTCTGTTTCTCAAAATAAATAAACATTAAAAAAAAAAAAGAGAGAGAAACACAAAACAACAATAAGGTACAACTACACACCTATTAGAATAGCCAAAATCTGGAACACTGACAACACCAAATACTGGTGAGAATGTGGAGCAATAGGAATTCCCATTCACTGTTGATGGGACTGCAAAATGGTACAACCACTTTAAAAGATAGTTAGGCAGTGTCTTACAAAACTAAACATACTCTTACCATTACAATCCAGAAATCGTGCTCCTTGATTTCTACCCAAAGGGGCTGAAAACTTAAGTCCATGCAAAAACCTTCACATGGATGTTTACAGCGGCTTTATACCTAACTGCCAAAAATTGCAAGCAACCAAGATGTCTTTCACCAAGTGTGTAAACTCTGATACATCCAGACAACTGACAAGGAATATTATTCAGTGCTAAAAAGAAATGAGCTCTTAAGCCATGAAGAACTTTAAATGCATACTCTTAAGTGAAAGAAGTCAATCCTTCATTGATGACATACTTTATGATTTCAACAGCTACATACTGTATGATTCCAACTACACGACATTCTGGAAAAGACAAAACTATGGAGGTAATAAGATCAATGGTTGTTGGAGGTGGGTGTGAATAAGTGGGCTCAGAGGATCTGGGGGGCAATGGAACTATTTTGTATGATACCACAATGAAGGATACAAAGCATTATACAGTTGTCTAAGCCCCAAGAATGTACACCACTAACAGTGAACCCAAAGGTAAACTATGGACTTTAGGTGATTATGATGTGTCAATGTTGGTTCACAAGAACACAAAGTGCTGATAATGGGGAGGCTCTGCAGTGTCCCACTAGGGGCTATGTGGAGACCCTTTGTGTCTTCCAGCTCAATTTTCCTATGAACCCAAAATTGCCCTAAGCATTCCTTTTTAGAAAGGGTGCAATATTCTTGCTATTCTTGGCCATCCCATCGGCTTTTCTTTCAAGGCCCACAGTAGGAACCAAAGTTCTAGGCCAGTCCGTTGTGGGCGCACTTAGGAAGTGGACCTCCATCAGGAAAAGGGAGTGGTGCTACCAAAGGAGTCTCTCAAAACGCTCCAACCATAGGCGCCACGCCCAAGTGCAGGACGGCGAGCCAATCGAGGGAAGCCCTTCAGGGACCCACAAACGCCGGATCCGCGCTTACCAGGGCCCCCAGCGGTCGCTGTCATGGCAACGACCGGCCGCAGTCCGCGGAGGCGCTGAGCCGTGGGCAACCGCCGCTGACCGTCACAGGTGGCGTGGAAACGCGACTCAACAAACAACACACTATAAACAACAGAGCCGCCACCTACGGCCCACAGAGCGCCGGAGCCGAGGTTCCCCAGTCGGAGGCGGAAGGAGACCGGGAAGCGGTGCGCACGCGCAGAGACTGAGGCTCGAGCTGCGCGAGCGCGCAGTCTCCGCTCCGGTGTCCGCGGTCCAAGTGTCGCGCGAATTGCTCTTTTGAAAGGTAGTGGGAAAACGAGTTGTTCTTCTGAAGAACTTTACGTCACGAAGGCAGAGGATGAAACGCCGAGATTGAAAGAAGTCACTTGCATGGGGTACGATTTTTCAAAGTTGGAAATATATATTTTCTTATTTTAGTGCCATCCTAAAATGACATGGAATCATTTCTCCATAAAAATGAGCGTTGCTTCACAAGGATTTTAGAAGTGAGAACTTGCAAGTTTTGTCTCCCTCTTCTGTACTAGTGTTCACTCAGGAAACACTAACAACTGTATTCTCTTACCCACTGCCTTCTTTGCCCTCAACTCCCTACTTTGCGCCAGCGACGCTGAAGCTAGAAAAAGACCTCAGGCAGAGTCAGACTGATCTGAGTTAGCAGCATAGCACTGCCATTTTCGGGTCCTGTGACCCTAATACAACTCAGTCAGTTGTCAAATTAAGATAACAACACATCACCTACGCATAACACGAATGGCAGCACTGCAGATTTTTATATCTTTTTAGTCTTTTCACACTTGGGTTGTAATTATTTCAATTTGTCTTCAGTCAGGCTTTGAGTATTCTCTGGATGTTCTCTAGCTGAATCAAAAAGATTTCGAGAGTTTCAGAAAACAGTAAATTTCAATGATTTCAGTGGTCTTTAAAAAAAAAGATCTTTGAGATATATAATTGGTTGACTCGTATTTGATTTGCATTTCCCTAATGATAAAAAAAAGTTACACATTTAAAGTGTTCAAGTCAGCGTATTCATAGCATTTTGCAACTACACCACAATCAACATTTTGATCACCCCAAAGCAGCTGCTTTCCATTTCCTCCCCAACACTTTGCAACCATAAATCTTATTTTTGTTTCTATGGATTTGCCTATGCTGGCCACTTCATATAAATGGAATCCTACAAGGGTAATGGTCTTTGGGACTGGCTTCTTTCATTTAGCATATGTTTGCAAGCTTCGTCCACATTGGAGCATGCATCAGTACTTTATTCTTCATGACCTAGAAAAATTGCACTGTTTGTATATTTCACACTTGTCCATTCATCAGTTAATGGACATTTGTGTTGTTTCTGCTTTCTGGCTACTAATGACTAAGCTGCTGTAAGCATTCATGTATAGATTCTGTGTGGAAGTATGTGGAAGGTATTTCTCTTGGAGTAGAATTACTGGTTTATACGGTAACTCTATGTTTAACTTTTTGAGGAACTGCCGGTTTTTCAAAGCAGCTACTCCATTTTACATTCCCTCCAGCAATGTATGAGGGTTCCAATTTATCTACATTCTCAACAATATTTGCTATCTGTTGATTTTTTTTTAATGGCAGCCATCCAAGTGGAAAATGAAGTATTGTCTCATTTTAGTCTTGACTTGCATTTCCCTAGTGATTAATAATGTTGACCATATTTTCAAGTGCTTATTGACTATATATTTTCTTTGGAGAAAGGTTTATTCAAATCATTTGCTCATTTTTTTTTTAATTTTTTTTTTCAACGTTTATTTATTTTTGGGACAGAGAGAGACAGGGCATGAACGGGGGAGGGGCAGAGAGAGAGGGAGACACAGAATCGGAAACAGGCTCCAGGCTCCGAGCCATCAGCCCAGAGCCTGACGCGGGGCTCGAACTCACGGACCGCGAGATCGTGACCTGGCTGAAGTCCGACGCTTAACCGACTGCGCCACCCAGGCGCCCCTCATTTGCTCATTTTTAATAGGGTTGTTTGTGGGTTTTTTTGTTGAATTATAAAAATTTCTTATAAAGTCTGACTACAAGCCCCTTAACATGTATGATTTGCAAATATTTTCTCCCATTTTGTAGGTGCTTTTTTCACTTTCTTGATGGTATCAGTTGCAGTTCAAAAGTTTTTATCACCTATTGGTCACGGTATTAGGTCAATATTTTCATATATTTTATAATTACTGACTCAAAATTACTCTTCACTGTCCATTTTTTAGAGCTGCATATTGAAGTATTTAGCATGAAATGATGATGTCTGAGATTTGGTTGAAGACACTCCCACAAGGAAATAAAGGGATAGATGAAGCAAAAGTGGAAAATCTTGAAAATTGTTGAATCTGAGTTATAGGACCGGTACCTGGAGCATCATCATACTATTTTCTCTACTTTTGAATGGGAATTTTTATACCAAATATGTATCTAATTGCTTTTTTTGGCACAAAGGAAAGGTTTCACGAGTTAAGGGTATATGATACATTGAGGAAAGGATAGCAGATACATAGAAACTTATGAGATTAGAAAGTAACAAATGGGCATTGATCTGAGAGTTTAGAGATGCTTTTGATGATAAAAATAAATAGGAATAAATAGTGTATTGTTAGTTCTGAGTAACCCAGTCTGGGTAGAAGTGGTGACGTTGTACATAGTAGAGGAGCGGAATAAGATGAGGCCATCAGGGGAGCATGACCTTTGATTGAGTATACATAACTCACTCTTGGGTAAGAGTGTAGCTGGCCTTAGAATTTGGTTATTTCCCACTCAGCACTTGTGTGTGTGTGTGTGTGTGTGTGTAAATGTGTGTGTTTGTGTGTATATATACATATATATATACACAAATATACATATATATATATATATACACATAAATATACAAATGATTGGCATCATTTGCAAGTCAAATTGACACGGACAACTGCAGATTGTCACAGAGGAGTGTTAAAGATTCTCATGATCACCCTGGCAGTGGTCTCCAAAAGCTCTTCTGCCTGTGAGAAGGACTTCTTTTATAAGACAGATACTTCAGGGCACCTGGGTGGCTCAGTCGGTTGGGTGTCTGACTTTGTTTGGCTCAGGTCATGATCTCACGATCCGTGAGTTCTAGCCCCGAGACAGGCTCTGTGCTGACCGCTCAGAGCCTGGAGCCTGTTTCGGATTCTGTGTCTCCCTCTCTCTCGGATCCTCCTCTGTTCATACTCTGTCTCTCTCTGTCTCAAAAATAAATAAATGTTTAAAAAAAACTTATAAGACAGATACTTCAATAACTTACAAATTTTTACTTTTTTTACCCAAGCTCACCCTCCTGGCAACATTAATAATTTTGAGTCTGAAGGCTGCCAAAGTGTTGTTGTTTTTAAAGAAAATAGCTTTTGATGGGGTATGTGAATATCCTGAGGAGATTTGTTTTAAAGTGTGAGATGAGGCAGGAATTGTGGCTTAGAGTAGTATCTTATTTTTGGTAAGACTTTAATTTTAGTTTGTTTTCCAGATTTCTCTTAGAAGTCAGGGTTGGTTTTTTTTGTTTTTTTTTTTTTGTTTTTTGTTTTTTTTTTAATAAATATGGTATCTCCTTAAATTCTATGCAGAATTTTATGTTTAAATGTGTTTTTTCCTTGGGGAGGGTGTTTAGTTTCTTCATGACCTAAAACAATTAGAAAAATACTATATACTTACAGTACAGAGATTCTGAATAAGAATCTACCAAATTTTACTATTATAGAGAAGGTTAAGGTCAATGTGGTACAGAACTTTCCAGACGGAATAATCTGTTTTAATTTTTACACAGTTGCCATCATTTAATAATAGAAGAACAGTGAGCATATTAATCGGGGAATATAAAACTGAAACTTTTAGAAAAGTGGATTCATAATGATAGGATATATCCAGATTTATTTTAACTGTGACTCTTAGTCTTTAAGTCAACTATTGTGAGACTAAACTTTGAGTACTTCTACTTTGTTTCTAGAATTTATCCTGAATATCAGGTTCTTAGTTTGACTTGTCCACAAAGTCCTCCTTTTACTTTATAGTTACGGTTGTTTTCAACTTAAATTGCAAAGGATGGGAACTAAGCTTTTAAAACCACTTGCAATTCAGAACATTACCTTTTATTCCCAGTGATTTGGGAATGCAAAAGCTTCAGTGTCTCTCTTTCTCTATGACTGACTGCTATAGCCCCAGTGAGAGCTTCTGGAACCACACTTATTTTGACAGAAAGTGTTCAGTTTCTCTTTGTCCCCATATTTTGATATTTTGAGAAAGAGACAGTGCTCACACAAGCATGAGTGGGAGATGCTCAGAGAGAGAGGATCCCAAGCAGGCTCCACATTGTCAGCATGGATCCCAGCGTGGGGCTCCTACTCACGAACCATGAGATCATGACCTGAGTCGAAGTCAAGAGTCAGATGCTTAACCGACTGAGCCATCCAAGTGTCCCACTTTTGAATTTTTTATTTTACACAATTTCATTTTAATTTATATATTGACTTTTAAAAAGTAAATCTCCATGCATATATTGTTTAGTGATTAGTCTAGAGATTATTGCATCCCAAACTTTTTGCAATCTACTTTGAATTTTTGTCACTTCAAGTAAAATATAGAAACCTTACTACCATATAGATCCCTTTACTATCCTCCCAATCCTCCCATTAGGATGTAGTTCTCTTATGTATTAGATCTATATATGGTGAACATCCTGTCAGACAGTGTTATATATTTTTTATTTCAGCAGTTATACATATTTTAGCAAACTTAAAAGGTGAAGAAATAGTCCTATTTATTAAATATTACCATTTCTGTTGTTTTTCCTTCTTTCATAGCATTCCAGGGTTCCCTTTTCTATCATTTCCCTTCCCTATAAATTTTCATTACCATTTCTTTTACAGAAGTTCTGGTAGTGAATTATCTTACATTTTTCTCTTTCTGAAAATGTCTTTATTTCACTCTGATTCCTGAAGGATATATTTACTAGTTAAAGGATTCTGGGTTGATAATTGTTTTTGCTTTGTTTTTTTAAAGCACTCTACAAGTGATGTTCCACTTTCTCTGGTTTCTGGTAAGAAATACAACATAATTCATGGGGCGCCTGGGTGGCGCAGTCGGTTAAGCGTCCGACATCAGCCAGGTCACGATCTCGCAGTCTGTGAGTTCGAGCCCCGCGTCAGGCTCTGGGCTGATGGCTCGGAGCCTGGAGCCTGTTTCCAATTCTGTGTCTCCCTCTCTCTCTGCCCCTCCCCCGTTCATGCTCTGTCTCTCTCTGTCCCAAAAATAAATAAAAAACGTTGAAAAAAAAAATTAAAAAAAAAAAAAAAAGAAATACAACATAATTCAAATCTTTGTTCTCCAAAAAATGTGCAGTGTCCTTTTCCTCTGGCTCTTTCCAAGATCTTTATGTTTACTTCATCAGTTTGGTTATGATGTGCCTGGGTATGGTTTTTAACTTTTTAGCATTTTCTATGCCAGTAGAACTGCTGTAAATATAATTTTAGGTAAATGTATATAAATTTATGTCTTTCACCACATTTTGGAAATTTTCAGTCATCCTTTTTTTTTTTTTTTTAATGTTTGTTTATTTTTGAGAGGTGGGGAGGGGCAGAGAGAGAGGGAGAGAGAATTCCAAGCAGGCTCCACACTTTCAGCACAGAGCCTGATGCTGGACTCAAACTCATGAACCATGAGATCATGACCTGAGCTGAAACCAAGAGTCAGACGCTTAACTGACTGAGCCACCCAGGCACCCTAGCCATTATTTCTTCAAATGTTTTTTCTTCCAGTCTTTTCTCCTCTTCTTTTGCAACTCCTATAACATGAATATTAGGCCTTTTGATATTTTCTCATAAGTCTCAAAGCCTTTTTTTCCCTTTGTCATTTAGGCTGGATAATTTCTACTGATGTATCTTTAAATTTGCTGATGCTTCCCTTGGTTGTCTCTATTCTATTAAAACCCTCTTGGGGCGCCTGGGTGGCGCAGTCGGTTAAGCGTCCGACTTCAGCCAGGTCACGATCTCGCGGTCCGTGAGTTCGAGCCCCGCGTCGGGCTCTGGGCTGATGGCTCGGAGCCTGGAGCCTGTTTCTGATTCTGTGTCTCCCTCTCTCTCTGCCCCTCCCCCGTTCGTGCTCTGTCTCTCTCTGTCCCAAAAATAAATAAACGTTGAGAAAAAAAATTAAAAAAAAAAAAACAAACCCTGTAGTAAATTTTTTGTTATTTGTATTTTTCACTTATAAAATTTCAATTTGGTTCTTTTTATAGCTTCTCTTTCTTTGGTGAAGACTTCTACCTTTCCATTCATTTCAGTAGTGTTTGCCCTTGCTTTGTGGAACATGATTAAAATAACATGTTGTCTTTTTCTGATAATTCCAAAATTTGACTAACCCCAGAATTGGCTATTGTTTATTGTCTTTTCCCTTTAGAGTTGTTTAGATCTCCCTAATGTTTTACATGTTATTTGGATTATTTTCTACATATATTGAATATTATGAAACTCTCAGTCCTGTTCAAGTCTTCAGAAGAATGTTTTTGTTTTTGTTTGGTTTGTTTTAGCTTGTAGCCCATCCTGTTAGTTCAGGCCACATATCCTGGACAGCTGTATGTGGGTTGTGGTTCCAATGATAATTTAGTTTTCAATACCATTATGGTGCGATTCTAATCCGCCCTGATCGTGCTCCACCCAGTGGCCAGTCTGAAACCTGCATCCAGGCATACCTCATTATATTGCACTTCACAGATAATTGTGTTTTTCACAAATTGAAGGTTTGTGGCAACCCTGTGTCAAACAAGTCTATCAGTGCCATTTTTCCAACAGCATTTGCTCACTATGGTTTACTGAATATTCTTTTTAATTTCTTTAATTTTTTTATTATTTATTTTTATTTTTTTTTTCAACGTTTTTTATTTATTTTTGGGACAGAGAGAGACAGAGCATGAACGGGGGAGGGGCAGAGAGAGAGGGAGGCACAGAGTCGGAAACAGGCTCCAGGCTCCGAGCCATCAGCCCAGAGCCTGACACGGGGCTCGAACTCACGGACCGTGAGATCATGACCTGGCTGAAGTCGGACGCTTAACCGACTGCGCCACCCAGGCGCCCCGTATTATTTATTTTTGAGAGAGAGAGAGACAGAGCATGAATGGGGGAGGGTCAGAGAGACAGGAAGACACAGAATCCGAAGCAGGCTCCAGGCTCTGAGCTGTCAGTACAGCACCCGATGCAGGGCTCGAACTCACGGACTGTGAGATCATGACTTGAGCCAAAGTCGGACGCTTAACCGACTAAGCCACCCAGGCGCCCCGGTTTACTGAATATTTTAAGCCCACTGTTGAGACCTGCTGCTCAAAAAAAGATTTCTTTCAAAATATGACAGCTCATTGACAATTCCCCTGGCCACCCAAGAGCTCTAATGGAGATGTACAATGAGATTAATGTTACTTTCATGCCTGCTAGCACTGTATCCATTCTGCAGCCCATTGATTAAGGAGTCATTTCTATTTTCAGGCCTTATTTAAGAAATACATTTTGTGGGGCACCTGGGTGGCTGAGTCAGTTGAGCATGTGACTCTTGATTTTGGCTCAGGTCATGATCCCAAGGTCGTGGGATTGACCCCTGCATTGGACTCTGTGCTGAACGTGGATCCTGCTTAAGATTCTGTCTCTCCCTGCTCCCCACCCCCCCCCCACATTCTTTTTCAAAGAAAAAGAAAAAAATATTTTGTAAGGCTAGAGCTGTGTATTGATTCCTGTGATGGATCTGGGCAGTCATCTGAAAACCTTCTCGAAAGGATTCACCAGTGTAGATGCTGTTATGAACATTTGTGACTCATGGGAAGAGGTCAAAGTATCAACATTACCCAGTTTGGGAGAAGTTAATTCCAGCCCTCATGGATAATTTTGAGGGGTTCAGGGCTTCAGTGCAGGACATAACTACAGATGTGATGCAGATAGCAAGATAACTAGAATTAGAAGTGGAGCTGGAGATGTAACTGAATTGCTATCATCTCATGATAAAACTTGAACAGATGAGCACTTGCTTCTTATGGATGAGCAAAGAAAGTGGTTCCTTGAGATGATATCTACTCCCGTTGAAGATGCTGTGAAGATTACTGAAATGACACCAAAGATTTAGAATATTACATAAACTTAGTTGATAAAGACCCTCCACCAGCAAAAAGATTATGATGTGCTGAAAGCTCAAATGATGGTTAACATTTTTTAGCAATAAAGAATTTTAAAATTAAGGTATGTAAGTTATTTTTTAGACATAATGCTATCACAGCTTAATAGAAAACAGTATAGTATGAACATAACTTTTATGTGCACTGGGAAGTCAAAAAATTCAAATTTGACTTGCTTTGTTGTGATATTTGCTTTATGCCACATTATCTCTGAGTTAATGGCTATAGTGATATGCATTGTAGTTCAGTGTTTAAAACCCTTGCTCAGCTGCTTCTGGTCAGTTTCACACATGCACAGCTTGGGACTGGTCCCAGGATTTTATACACAAATTTGGAGGTTCACTTCCTATGATCTTTACCCACATTCTCTGGTTCCAAGATCCTCCTCCTTGGTCTTCTGGTAGAAGGTCAGGGCTTTCGGCCTCCCTTAACCATTCCCAGTATTCCACCCAGCAGTCTGATTGTCTGCCACCACTGCACCAGTGGGTAGAGAGGGGTGATGCTGTTTTGCTGTCTCTAGCTTGGTGTAGAGCAAGGTTCCCTCACAGGGTTTACACATGGTGAGGAGGGTGTGTGTGTGTATGTGTGTGAGAGTGTGTGTGCGCGCGCGCGCATGTGCGCGCATGCTGCTTTTCTGTAGCTCTCCAGGAATAAGGCAAGTAAATTCAAAAGGTCTGTCTCATGGCCCCAACTCCTTTTTTCCTGTTTTTTTTTGACTAGAGAGAGCAAAACTTACTTGGACTCTGTGCCAGCTGGCAGTTCCTGTTTTCCTGTGTCTATAATGATTCCTTTTTGTTTGGGAGTTGTCTAGCTTCCTAAATCTGTGAAGTAATGTCTTTCATCGGTTTTCAAAAGTTTATATTTAAAAATATTTGTTGAGGGGTGCCTGGGTGGCTCAATCAGTTAAGCGTCCAACTTTGGCTCAAGTCATGATCTTACAGCTAATGGGTTTGAGCTCAGCCATTGGGCTCTGTGCTAACAGCTTCAGATTCTGTGTCTCCATCTCTCTGCCCCTCCCCTGCTTGTGTTCTCTCTCAAAATTAAACATTAAAAACTTTTTTTAACATTTATTCATTTTTGAAAGAGAGACACAGAAGGCAAACGGGGGAGGGCTAGAGAGAGAGGGAGACACAGAATCTGAAGCAGGCTCCAGGCTCCAAGTGGTCAGCACTGAGCCTGATGGAGGGCTCTAACTCACAGACCGCGAGATCATGACCTGAGCTGAAGTCGGCCACTTAACCCACTTAGCTACCCAGGTGCCCCTAAAAAAAAATGTTTTTAAGTATTTGTTGTGTCCTATTCTCCTGTCCCCTGAAGCTAGTTAAGCATTTATTATGACTTCTCACTACCTGCTGTATATGTTTCTTTCCATCTTTCCAACTTGTTGTCTTTCCAGGCTGCACCTCTGGAGAATTTTTCCTGATTTATATCCTTATTTATAAATTTTCCCCAGTGGCTGTATTCTATCCTACCATTAAACCTACTTAATTAGAGCTTTAGAGTTTTTATATATTCTTGCAACATGTGTATTCAGTGTTTTCCCAAATTAGCTCCATCACTTTTTATGGTGTCCCATTCCCTACAGGTACCTCACACCTATTTTTTAAACACAGAAATCAGGAATCTAATACCTAAAGGAGTTTTTCATTATTTCTACTAGTTCTTGGCTCTGGAGTCATTTCCTTACATGACTACTTATTTAACTGTGTGTTAGTAAATATTATACTTGAAAAGTAATTTGAGGCCTGCAATGAAGTTACTTTGCTATGGAGAAGATTTACATTTTTATTCCTTCTGCAGAGTGGAACACCTTAAAGCAAGTTAAATGCTTAAGAGTTTGGATGATGTAGGCAATTCTAAATTTGGCTACAGTTTTATAATACTTTGTACTTCTGGTTCATCCTTATCCCAAGGCTAAAACTCTTTGGGGTTGGTGTGTCTCAGCCTTGTGGGGAAATTCCCATTAGGTTCATGATTCTGATTAGATGCATAACCTTGTGTGGCTCTTGAACTTTGATATTTACCCCCCCTCACCCCGTAAGTTTGTCTCAAATAGGACCACATGCCAACTTCTCTTTTTCTCTTTCCTCTTGAACATTCCTGTCTAATCTCTTGATGCTTTAAGAAGAGTTTTGTATTTTAATCACCCTAGGTTTTCATCAGAAGAATGGATCTAAGTATCCCAGCATGCAATTCCCAGAAACAGGAAGTTTCCCACAACTCCATCTTTGTTCCTATATGGCCAAACCCTATTCTGTTGGTATTCTCTGCACATAGCACATCCTACTTGTGGCATGTAATCCATAAATGTTGCTAGGAAATATGCTTTATTCTATCAACAGTTAATCACTTTTAGCAATTTTTGTGTATAGCTGCTCAAAAATATATTAGTTATCTAGTAGTACTTACTGCATATAACAAATCACCAGAAAATTTAGCACCAGAAAAATTTATAATCTTACAGTTTCTGAGGTTCAGGAATCAGAGAATGGCTTATTTTGGTGGTTATCGTGAGGTCACAACCTTTTGGCTGTGACTGCAATTTGAAGGCTTGACTGGGGTTGTAGGATCCACTTCCACTCATTTGGCTGTTGGCTTCAGTTCTTTGTCAAATGGGCCTCCCCATGGTGCTGCCCATGCCTGGCACCTGGCTTCCCCAAGAATGAGTGATCTAACAGACAGGAAGGGAGGCACAGAGCAAAGAAGAAAGGATAGAAAAAAAAAAGGAGGAAAGGAAGAGTGGGAAGAAATGCACCAAAGATAGAAGGGATAGTTTTTCACAACAGTCTTAGAAATAACATCCCAACCCTTCTGTCATATTCTATTGGTTGCAAAGACCAACAATGTTATGTGGGAGGGACTACACAAGGGTACGAATATCAGGAGGTAGGGCTCACTGGGGGTTATATTGGAGGCTGGGAACCACTGTATTTTACCAAAAGAAAAAGAAAACCTTTATTATATTCAGAGGTTCATAATAAAGCACTTGAGTTAGACCTACTTCTTCATTTGTATAAAGCATGAAAAATATGGTTGTAATTTTTTTATCAGTGCAGATGCACAAAGTATTTCCTACAAAGTGTTAAATATTAAATTGTTCCAAGCTTAATACAAAAGAAAGAATAAAAGATTTGAAACTACAAAAATCTGATGTGAAAAGAAAATGTCAATTATATAGCAAAAGATAAATTTAGATGGCAAGGCTTGGTGTCTTAAAAAAAATAAAAATTTTAAATATAGCTCAAATAAAAAATAACCTTGCAAGTGTTTTAGTAATAAAAAAATTGTTATGAGAAAAATAGTCCTCCCACTGAAACATATGGTCATAATTCCAGTAACAGGATTTTGTCTTTCTGCAATTAATAAGCTTTTATCAATAGTGGTTTGAGAAGGAACAAAACCTTTAAAATTCTAAATATGAACCTCATAACTCAAAGTAATTGAGGAAGTGAATGTGTTCTTCAGGATAAACACCATGGTACATTTTTTTTTTTTGTATAAAAAATGAAAAGAGGAAAAAAATACATGTATCTATTTGTATTTGCTGCTACTACACCTAAACTGTGGGAAGATACATATGAAATGGGACTCCTGGGTGGCTCAGTTGGTTAAGCGGCTGACTTCGGCTCAGGTCATGATCTCACAGTTCATGGGTTCAAGCTCTGCGTCAGGCTCTGTGCTGACAGCTCGGAGCCTGGAGCCTGGAGCCTACTTCGGATTCTGTGTCTCCCCCTCTTTCTGCCCCTCCCCCACTCATGCTCTCTCTCAAAAATAAATAAAACATTAAAAAAATTAAAGAAAAAGAAACTAATAAAAATGATTACTTGTTGAGATTGGAGGGTAAGAAGAACAAGGTAGACACGTGGAAGGTAAATTTTACATTGATAAGTTTCTTTTTAATGTTTATTTTTCTTTTTGACGGAGAGAGAGAGACACAGAGACAGAGAGCAAGGCGGGGGGGGGGGGGGGGGGGGGGCAGAGAGAGAGGGAGACACAGGATCCGAAGCAGGGTGCAGGCTCTGAGTTGTCAGCACACAGCCCAGCATGGGGCTCAAACCCATGAATTGCAAGATCATGACATGAGCTGAAATTGAACGCTTAACTGACTGAACCACCCAGATGACCCTACAATGATAAGTTTTGTATATTATTCTGATTTTTGAATCATGTATGTGTGTCTGTGTAAATATATATATAATATATAAATATCTATGAAACTTTTTAAATTTTTTAATGTTTATTTGGGGGGGGGGGGGGAAGAATGAGTAGGGGAGGGGCAGCAAAGGGGAAAGAGAGAGAGAATCCCAAGCAGGCTCTGCACTGCCTGATGTAAGGCTTGAACTCACAATCCATGAGATCATGACCTGAGCCAAAATCAGAAGTTGGACATTCAACCAACTGAGCCACCCAGGCACCCCTGAAATATATTTTTTTAATCACAAAGAAAAAAATTAAAACCTAAGATGGTTTTGTAGGTTTCTGGTTTATTTCAGGATATTTTCTTTTAAAATAGGAGTCAAGTTATCAAAGTTATACTTGCTACTAAAAAAAGAAAAGTTCTGTTCTTATAAAACAATATTTGAATCTAGGCTATTATAAATTTAGGCAGTTGAGATACCATAGTCAGGCTACTGCTTTTATGATTAAATCAGAAGGTGAGATATTCATACAAGAGAAGATCCAGTCTTTCTATATATTACCTACTTTTCAGATTTTTATCTCTTACCTGGCCGAGTTTAATGCCCACTATCTAACAAGTTCTCAGGTAACCTTCTCCTTATTGGTATAGCCATCCTCCTGGGTTGTTTTCCAACCATGTGGTCAAGATTCATATCTCTATTATAGCAATTACTTTTACTTTGTTAATTATCTGCTTCACATATTCAGTTCCATTAGGGACAGAAATATTTTATTCATCTGTCAACCAGTGAAGCCTAATAAAGTGCTCTGCACATAGCAAGTATATAGACACAAAGTTTGTTTGGTGGCTGCATAGAACAAGTGGGCTAGATTTTACTTCATATTTCAACATTCAGAGAAAAAGAGCAATACTAAAAGGCGTAAGACCAAAAACAGATCAGTGCAGACTGAATACAAAGAACCATTCTATTTCTTCACCTTTAAAAAAATTAAAATTTCAAAATTAAGTACCGATGTGAAGAACATGACCAAATAAGTAACAATGGCATTCAGAAACATATTGTACAGCTACAAAGAACACTTCAAAATGTGCCTCCAAAGGCACATTATTCCAATTTTTATTAAATGTAGAGACTTTATGAAAACAAACCCAAATCCTATCCTATCCTATATCATGGGAAGCACCCTGCACCAAACTGTTATTTTAAAGTAATTTCAGTATTCATAGACTGTGCAACTACTTATACTGCAAAATAAACACACAGTATACACAGAAAACATAAACTGAGTTTGATATGCAATTGTTTTTATCCTATACCATTTCAATAAATTTCACAGGTTACTTTGTGTTGCCTTTTTATTTAATAGCTGCAACATTTTACATTGCTTATGAAGTAGCTACTTCCAGGAGACTGATAATCTCCTTCATAGGATGTCTTTGGCTAGTACTACAGATGTGATTCAGTAGGAACCATATGACCAATGGAGTAAAATTCTCAGTCTCTCCTAGCCTGAGACTCAGATCCTGAGTTATAACCCTGACTTGGTCTTCATAAGTATTTTTCTTACATCAGGGTTATTTAGTGTTGAGATGCTTCATAAGTCTTTTTTCTTACATCAGGGTTATTTAGTGTAGTTTTCTTTTTTCTTGAAATATACAATGAGTGTTTTGATACAAAAACATATATCACATAAGAATAAAAAAGAAACATGAAAATAATGATTATATTCTATATAATGTAAATTATAGGACTAACTAAAATATCCCCTTTACTTTTTTTTTTTTAACACAAAGTACTTCTTACAATTTTGCTGTTGGAAGAGGAAAGTTCTGTAACAGTTTCAAACACACAGAATTTAACTTAGGTTAATATCCTGTTATAAAAAATAACTACCATATAGAGAATATAAAATATGCAAAAGTAATTAGTTCATTAAAATGTATATTTAGTACATTGGTGTCACTGAAAATATGCAGACTTGCCAAGAAAGTTCTAAGGTTTAAAGGAGAAGTTAAAAAAAACCTGTTTCAGGCTTCATTTATTGCTACATAATGACTACTTCAAGGGTCATATGGCCTGTTGTCCATCACTCTTAGAAGTGGTAAATACAGTGGGGTATATTTTGGAAGGAAAGGAGAAAACATAATGCACTGCAATATAAAAATATTACCTATTTATAAATTATTAAAGACTTATAAAACATATACTGAATCACGTTTTTGCTATAAAAACAATGTATTTAAATATATAAGCACAAAATTCTGAAGCACCCACAATTATTTTAAGAATACCCATTTAATAAAGAAAACCATATATATATATATAATAATAATTTGAGAAGAAAAAAGGCAAAATTCTGATTTTGATCCAAATAATCAGAGTTTATCTAATCATGGAGGTAGGTCTCCACTCCAATTATACAAATACGTTATCTGCCTTATTCAAAGAATTATAAGACTAAGATCTGGAAACTGTGCCATTGAAATTCATTTTTAACAGACTCTAGAAGCCAGCAATGTAACTGGCATATGTAACAGCTATTTCCCTCATAAGGTTACATCTGAAAAGAGCCTTCATTAAAATCATTCTTGGCATAAAGAGGTATACGTAAGTGCAGATACTTTGGCTTTGCATTTAAATAACACAGTAAATGCTACGAATTTATTAAAGACAGAAAAAAATCTTTGTCTTTATAGAACTTGTATTAAGTCAGAGCTTCAAAAACTGTGGGTCTCTTAAATTTTTAGAGATTTAAATATTGTGCTAATGATTTAAAAAGATCATTTCCTACCTAAAAAGCAAAACTTACATGTTTCAAACAGCAAATCTTTACTTTTAGTGTCTGTGGCATTTCAGTTTTAGTGGATTTAGTTTTAACAAATTAGTTTGCAATATATAATATTACTCATATCTTTCACTAAAAAAGATTTTCTATAATGAAAAATACTAATTCTATTTCTAATGGTAAACTAGTAGAGCTGGAGGTCCCACCATGGAGTACAGGGATTAAAGCACTATCAAGATCATTTAAATAATGCTGAGGAAGAAGTCGGCCATCAGATCCTGCCTGAAATTCAACCTGGAAAAAAAAAAAATCTTGATAAGTCAACCCTAGAAAGTAAGCAATCTTGCTTAACTCAGCAGATGAATATAAACTATTATAAAATATCAGTTTAAGCATGTTAAGAAAATACTTGATAAATACTTCATAAACTAATGTTTCACATCTCCTATATATTCTTCTATCTGCTACATAAGTTGTAAGTGTCTTTCCCATAGACATCATGAAAATTGTTTAAATACCACTACTTCATACTTTAGGTTTCTTCTCAATGCACATGTAAACACACTAGAGAACTAAGGTTTTAAATAATTACCAACATGACTTATAAATAAAAACCTATGGTATTAAAAAAAATCTACTTAAAATTATTTTGAATTTGTTGTTGCAAAAATATTTAATATTTGAATTTAATGTTGCTGGTGAAAATTACATTTTAATACATTTGACTAAAAAAAATAATTGGGCTACTGAAACAAATAATTACCAGATGCTTACTTGAAAAAGGAATTTTTAATAGTAAGATCAAAGTAGAAGTTCTTTCCAAAAGAACTATGAGTATAACACATCCTGACTGAAGAAAAGCAAACCCTCAGTATATGAACTCATTCATGTTTAGATTAACCATTCTAGAAGAACTTGCTTTAAAATTGATTATACTGGATGTTGGAAACAGAAATGCACATTAAAATAATACTGGAGTATCATTTTTTACCTATAAAATTGGTAAAATTCAAAAATTTGATTACATACTGCTTTGATAAAGATTTGGGGGAAGAACTCTCTCACACAAATTGTGGTAGTAACCTCTGTTTGAGACAATATGGTAATATCTATTGAGTACAAACTTACACCTGGCAATTCTACTCTAAGAATGTTATATACTCACACTTACGCAGAAGCAAAATATTGTGGATAACCTAAATGTCAATCAGTACATAAAAACTAGTTAAATAAATTATGGTACATTTATATAAGAAATGACTACTATGCAACTGTTAAAAAGAATATGTAGTCATATGAAATATCTCTAAAACATAGATTGAAAGAGCAAGGTTAAAAAATAAGAGTAAAAGGAGGAATAAAAAGCATTTATATACTTATTTGCTTGTACATGCAAAAATTCATAAAGACTACATAGAAATGGTTAACATTGATTGCATGACCAGGAATGGAGGATGAAGAAGAGTATGGAGATAGACTATAGGGGTTGGGAGTCAAGAGTGGGAAGGAGATCTTTCCAGGGCTATTATCTTATACAACTCTACTGGGAACCATTTACATTATAACCTGGAGTTAATATCTCTAGGGGCTACCCATTACATGGACTACAACATGAATATTGCTCTCTGGAAATGTTTGAAAAGATGGTCCTATTATACACGCTTGTGAGACAACAGAATATATATATCATTCTCTGCCCCTGGTTTCTGGTATAGGGCTCCGGACACCCTAGTAATTATATATATATATATATATATATATATATATATATATATATATGTATATATGTGTGTGTATATATATATACACACACATATATGTATGTGTATATATATATTCACACATTTTTTTTTAATTTGTTTGTTTTGAGAGATAGAGCTCAAGCTGGGGAGGGGCAGAGAGAGAGGGTGAGAGAGAATCCCAAGAAGGCTCCATGCTGTCAATGCAGAGCCCAAGGCGGGACTCCATCCCACCATGAAATCATGACCTGCTCCAAGATCAAGAGTTGGACACTTAACCGACTGAGCCACTCAGGCACCTCTACCCTTGTAATTTCTTAATTGATAAGAACACTGTTAAGTGTCTCTTGTTCTCATATTTGTATTTCACACTGTCCGTGACACAGGGCTCCTAAAACCCTTATACATTCCTAAGTGATAAGAGCACTAGGAGTATCTTTTACTCTAATGAAGTGACTCTGGGTGGGTTCCTGAATGGGGACTGGTCACCAGAAAGACCAAGCCATAATTAGAAGCTTTAGATTTTTCAGCTCTACCCTTAACTGTCCAGAGAGGGGAGAGGGGCTAAAAATGGCATTACTATTTGATCCTACCAACATAAGAAAGCCTCCATAAATTCCCACTAGTGGGGAGTTTAGAGAGCTTTAGGCTGCTAATACAGCCACACTAGGAGGGTGACATACCCCAACTTCACTGGGACAGACGTGCCTATGCTTGAGAACCTCTCAGACCTCACCCTATGTCTTCATCTGTGTATATCCTTTAATAAACTGGTAAACGTAAGTGTTTCCCTGAATTCTGTGAGCCACTCTAGGAAATTAATTAAAACCAAGGAGGAGGTTGTTAGAATTTCTGATCTATAGCTGGTTGTTCAGAAACAGAGCGGACAACCTGGGCTTATGATTAGCATCTGAAGGGGTGTGGGGGAACAGTCTTGTAGGAATGAACCCTTAACCTATGGGATCTGATGCTCTCTCTCTGGGTATATAGTGTCAAAATTGAGTTGAATTTCTGGATATCCTGCTGGAGTCTGAGAACCACTTGCTGGTGGGTGTAGTTTCTCTACATATCTGGTGACCAGAAGTGTCAGAAATGAAGAATTTTGTGTGAGTAGTAAAGGAGACTCACAGGAAGGAAAGACACATTAGAGAAAAACATAGGAAAGAAAAGACTAAGGTTTTCCTTTTTTTTAACATTTTTAGACTTCTGTAATTTTAAATCATGTGAACAAAGTCAGAATTTAAAAAATTAAAAACCTACTTATCAAGTAGGACTGCTATGGTGCAGAGGTCAGCAAACTATGGCCCATGGGCCAACCTGGCCCACCAGTTATTTTGTAAACAAACTTTCATTGGAACACAGTGAACTCATTAGTTTATATACGGTCTATGGCTGTTTTGCACTATAATGGCAGGACTGAAGAGTTAGTTGTAAAAGCCGTCAGCCCACAATGCCTAAGATATTTACTGTCTCACCTTTTACATAAAAGTTTGCTGACCACTGTTGTAGAGAGTTAAAGATGATAATGTACATGCAATGTGTAGTACACATTGATGTTCAACAAATTTTAGTTCTCTTCATTTGTCCCAAATAAAAGGTTAAAGAAAAAACTTTTGATTATTTAATATATGATACATTCATTTCAAAAATACATTACCAAAAAATGCCTCACCATATCAGTATCAGTGGAAACTCTGAGACCAATTTTATTCATCCCATTACTCTTCAGAGTTTTCAGGTGAGGACACAGTGCAGCACTACAAGCCATGGCTATTTCTTTTGCAAACTGATAACGAGTTGCTGAAATAGATAAATCCTGGTCCTTTAGAAAGTAGAACACCTGAAATGTATTTAATTAGGAAACAAGCCATGATTAAGATTAAAAGTAGCTTGAAAAATACAACTGCTACTTTCAATTCAACTTTATTAATAAAATTCCAGTGTTAGTGCCATGGAATTCACAAGTTAAAAGCATTATCTATATATACACACATTAGTAAGTAGTAAGTAGTAAGAGCTTAAAACCAAAGATTCTGGAAGATGGCAAGACTTAGCTATTTTAACCTAAAATTAACCTGTGGCAACAAAAACCCTGTTAATTCAGTTTAGAGAAGGGTACCAATGAGTCCACCCTATAAGATCACCTTCCTGTAAGGATCTTAATGAAGTTAAAAATCATACAAAGAAATAATATTCTATAGTTTCTATGTCCTCTATAGTTTCTCTGTAAAATCACAGAGAATACCTAAGAAACGAGTAACACTGATTGCCTGACCCAGGAGGTAGAGTGAGGGAGAATATGGACATAGACTAAGGGGTTGAGAATCTGTAATTCCATATCCTCTTAGTTTAAAGTTGGAACATGCAAAAATAATTTTCCATTGTGAATGCTGATTATAAACTGATATTTATAAAATATTTTATTTTTTATAAAATAAGAGAAGAATGAAAATAATACAGTCAAATAACATATTACTATACAAAGATGGCAATGCTGCCAAAACTTAACTATGAGCCGGCAGGGAGTACAGGCAGTACCATACAAAGCCTGAAATAATCTTATGGAAATCCAAATCTGGTATATTGAAGGCAGTCTGGGATGAAAATATGTGTGTGTTTCAACATGTAATATAAAAAGTGTTAGTAAGCTGCAATGAGAAATCTCCCAAGTTAAAAAAAAAAAAAACAACATATCCAAACACAACATATAAAGGGAAGGAATCTTCTTTCTCAGTTACCTCAGTACACTTTACAGTCTTCTCATCAGTTTCAAAATCTGCTTCCAGCTTTATTTTTTCACTTGGAAATCCTTGTAATGATATTCCATCCACCGAACTAATAACACTAACAGAATAAAACATAATATGGTAGTATTATTAGGACCAAAATGCTTTCTATGAAATGAGTCATTAGATTTGAATAAGGAGAAAATATATGAAAACTATAAATTTATAGCAGTAAGATAGCTCATTACATACAAATATTTAAATAATATTTACAAATAATTAAAACATTTACCAAGATTTCTTGATTGTGTACCAAATTATATCTACTCTTTCATATGCCCAATACAGACCTGAGGTTTAAAATGCCTTAGTCTCCTAAAAGAAAAGCTGTCTGAGGAATTTCAATAACTTGGTTTTGGAATCCTTCAGCATTAGCCCTCTTTTTCCTTCTTTACTATAGACCCTTTAGCCAATCTCCAAAATAGCAAGAAAATGGATAACTGAAAGGAAGGAGTGGCAGTAATATTCTATATGGCCTCTAATGTATATATTATTAAATTCAGTTATTGTATTTATGGTGAATCAACATAAAAAATAAACACTCAAAGGGTATCCTTTACTTACTTCACAAAAATAGGTACCAAACAACAGAAAAAATATGTTGCCTTTTTCAACCTTGGTATCAAGGTCACATTGCTACAAAGTGCACATTTTATTACTATCCCTCTCCCAAAGTGACCACTCTTTAATAATTTATAGCATCCTAGTCAAGAAAATATACATGAGGCCGGTTAAGCACATGTTTGAAAAAAAAGACCACTCATTAGAGTATAGGCATTTAAATTAATGGTATAATTCTATATCGACTCATAAAATGCTTAATTTTGTTAGCAGGGCATTTTTATCCTTCCCCTTCCATCAAATCAATTATATTTTAGTAACAAAAAATTCCTACCCTTTGTTTCCTTTCTCTTCAGAATCTACCCAGCAGATATCCACATATTCTCTGAGGTCTACAGCATCAACTTTCCCACACGTAATTTTAAAGTCTTTCTGTTCTCGTAGAGCTAGTCGCAAGCCATCCATGGTCTCTGGTGTTATTTGTACCATTAAGCCATCTAAAAATGAGTTGTTTCACTCATGAGTTGTTTCATTCCTTTTATTAAATATCAATTTATATATCTAATCCATAAAATTTGCTATCAAAATATGTTCTGCACAAGATACAAGTTTTATATCATCTGTTAAATGATTTTAATGATTCTCTACCTAGAAATAAAAGTATTTCAAAGTTAAGGATTCTTTTTTAAACTTTTTGTAATGTTTATTTATTTTGAGAGAGAAAAAGAGTGAGTGTAAGTGGGGGAAGAGCAGAGAGAAAGGGAGAATGAGAGAATCCCAAGCAGGCTCCGTGCTATTAGCACATACCTTGACGTGGGGCTCAGTCTCATGAACCAAGAGATCATGACCTGAGCCAAAATTAAGAGTCAAAGCTTAACCAACTGAGCCACACAAGTGCCCCCCTCTTTTAAAAAAAAAAAAAACAATGGAAAGAATTTTCATTACTATGATGAAATTACTGATGCCAAACTGCCCTATCATAACAACCAGTCATAAAACTAGACAAAATATATGAGGTAATTGTTTTCAGGTAGTGAACAACATGAAGTGCAATACTGTGATTCCTAGAGGAAAACTCAACAGGTACACCCACAATTGCCCAGGTTCTAGGCTTCAAGACAATTTCTGCATGGTAACCCATTAAACCTACAATGGCCATTACTGGGCTGAGAAGTCAGAGATAAGTTTGGGGAAGCCTGGAATCTGGGGTCAAGCACTGAAGGGGGAGACACCAGATGACTGTGTGTAAGGATCCCTTTGAGTCCTTGGACAAGAACTGCGGACACAGTATTTGAGTTAGATTAGATGAAGCCTAACAGAGAATAGCTATTAGGTTTGGAACATAACAGAGATACTAGAAACCAAGCAATGCTGGGAGATACTGACACTCTGGACCAACCAAAGTAGAGAGACCTTATTAACATCTCATTAACTTGCACTGTGGCAAAACAAAAACAAACAAACAAAAACCAAAGCCCTTACAAAATGTGTAGGCAAAACAGATTTGGAGAAGAGTCCTGGCAGATTGTAAACACCTTAGGAGTTCCACAGATCCATCTGTTAACAAAGTGAAAAATACAGACTACACAAACTCAACATGATTTGCCAGGAAAATGCCTGCTTAAATATAAACCTTCTTCAGAAAAAGTTTATAGAATCTAAAGTCTCTAAGCATATTAACAGTGACAAGTATATAATCAAAAATTACCAGAGAGAACTACAAGAAAATGTGAGCCTCTAAACAACTGAAACCAACCATG
The DNA here is from genome assembly GCF_016509475.1 of Prionailurus bengalensis. Classification (NCBI taxonomy): domain Eukaryota; kingdom Metazoa; phylum Chordata; class Mammalia; order Carnivora; family Felidae; genus Prionailurus; species Prionailurus bengalensis. The sequence goes on along the minus strand of NC_057343.1, from coordinate 144,942,185 downwards.
AGATAGATAGCCAAGATGCTGTATTAAACACACACTTGAAAACATCTATTCTAAAATATATTTAAAGACCTAAAGCAAAACTTTCAAAGAATGAAAAGCAAATATGGGCTAAATGAATAAACATTAAAAAAAATATTAACAGAAATAGAGACTAAAAAAAACCAAAGGGAAATTCTAGAACTGAAAAGTGTAACTTGAAACTGAAACCTCAATGGATAAGCTGAATAGTAGATTGAAGATGGCAAAAAAAAAGAAAAAAAAAAAAAGACTCAGAGAACATGAAGAAAGGTCAATGAAAATTATCCAATCCAAAGAACCCAGAGAAAAATGATTAAAGAAAAACAAACAGAACATCAAGGACCCAAGGGATGGTATAAAAGAGATATAGATATAAATATACATATACATATATACAGATAAAAATATATAGATATCTCCCAGGAGGAAAAGATAGGAATATTAAAAAAAAAATGGTAGGAAATTCCCAAGATTTGATGACAAACATTGACCCATATTCAAGAAGCTCCATAAATGCCAAGCAGGAAAAATATAAAGAAAACCACATAAAGGCACATCACAGTAAAACTGGTGAAAACCAAAGATAAAAAGGATATCTTGAAAACATCTGGAGAAAAGGGCACATTAAATATGGGGAAACAAATGTAAAAAATTATGCTGACTTTTCATTAGAAGCAATGGAGGCCAATAGACAAGATGACATCTTTAATGAAGATTAAAACTTTCAAAGAATTCTAAATCTAACAAAAATATCCTTCAAAAATAAGAAATAAATACAGCTTCAGATCAACAAAAGCCAGCCAACTGGTATTACAAAAAATGATACTGACATCTAGTGTCTACTCCAACATATAAAGAGCTTGAAGTTGTCACTCCCATTCTTACAAGAAGAAAAATACTGAACAAACTGAAAATGAACAACTCTTAGGTCAGAGGACTGAGGTCATAGGACAAAATGCTGCCCTGAAAAATGGAGCAAAATCAAAACCCACCACAAAAAAGTAAAACATGAAAAAGCCTACAATTTCAATAGATTCAGAAAAAGCACTCAGCAAAGTACAACATCTATTTATGATAAAAAACCTTCTCTAAAGGAAGTCTAGAGGGAACATCCCTCAACTTAATAAAGGCCTTATATGAAATAAAGGCCAGTATCATACTCCATGGTGAAAAACTGAGAGCTTTACCCCTAAGGTCAGGAATAAGACAAGGATGTTCATTCTCCCCACTTTTATTCAACATAGTAATGGAAGTCCTAGCCACAGCAATTAAAGAACATGAAGAAATTAAAGGCATCCAAACTGGTAAGGAAGAAGTAAAACTCTATTTGCAGATGACATAATACTATATATTAAAAATCTTAGGGGTGCCTGGGTGGCTCAGTCGGTTAAGTGTCCAACTTTGCCTCAGGTCATGATCTCGTTCCTGAATTCAAGTCCCATGTCAGACTCTGTGCTGACAACTCAGAGCCTGGAGCCTGCTTCAGATTCTGTGTCTCCCTCTCCTGCTGCCCCTCCCCTACTCATGCTCTGTCTCTCTCCCTCTCTCAAAAATAAATACACATTAAAAAATTTTTTTTAAATCTTAAAAGACTCCACCAAAAACTTAACTAGAACTGATAAGTAACTTCAGTGAAGTCTCAGGATACAAAACCAATGTACAGAAATTGGTCGTGTTCCTATACACTAATAAACACAGAGTAAAATTAAGGAAACAATCCCATTTACAACTGCACCAAAAAACAGGGGCACCTGGGTGGCTCAGTCAATTAAGTGTCTGACTTCAGCTCAGGTCATGATCTCACGGCTTGTGAGTTCAATCCCTGTGTCAGGCTCTGTGCTGACCGCTCAGGGACTGAAGCCTGCTTTTGGATTCTGTCTCCCTCTCTGCCCCTCCCCCGCTACTGCTCGCTCGCTCTCTCTCAAAAATAAACAAAAAAAATTTTAAAAAAAAGGAAAACAAGGCAATTGCACCAAGAACAATAAAATATCTAGGAATAAACTTAACCAAAGAAGTGAAAGATCTGTACTCTCAAAACTATAAAACACTGACAAAAGAAATTCAAGATGGTACAAAGAAATGGAAAGACATTCCATGCCCATGGGGTGGAAGAACAAACATTGTTTAAAGGTCTATACTACCCAAAGCAATCTACAGATTTCATGTAATCCCTATCAAGATACCTACAGCATTTTTCACATAACTAGAACAAACAATTCTATAATTTGTATGGAACCAGAAATGACCCTGAGTAGCCAAAGCAATCTTGAAGAAGACAAACAAAACTGGAGGTATCACAATTTCAGACTTCAAATTATATTACAAAGCAGTAGTAATTAAAACAGAATGGTACTAGCATAAAAATATACACATAGATCAGTGGACTAGAAGAGAAAACCCAGAAATAAGCCCACAATTATATGGTCAATTAATCCTTGACAAAGGAGGGATGAATAAATAACGAAAATGACAGTCTCTTCAATAAATGATACTGGGGAAACTGGACAGCGACATGCAAAAGAATGAAACTGGGGCGGTGCCCGGGTGACTCAGCTGGTTAAGCATCCAACTCTTGATTTTGGCTCAGGTCATGATCTACGGTTGCATAATCAAGCCCCACTTTGGGCTTCATGCTAGGTATGGAGCCTGCTTTATGATTCTCTCCCTCCCTCTCCCTCTCCCCCTTCCCTGCTCATGCATGCACATGCTCTGTCTTTAAAAAAAAAAAAAAAGGAATGAAACTGGACCACTTTCTTATACCATACACAAAAATAAACTCAAAACAGATTAAAGACCTAAATGTGAGACCTGAAACCATAAAAATCCTTGAAGAGAGCACAGACAGTAATTTCTCTGACACAGGCAACAGCAACATTTTTCTAGATATGTCTCCTGAGTCAAGAGAAATCTAAGTAAAAATAAACTATTGAGACTGCATCAAAACAAAAAGTTTCTGCACAGTAAACACAATGAAATTAAAAGGCAACATCCTGAATGGCCGAATGTATTTGCAAATGATATATCTGATAAAGGGTTAGTATCCAAAATATATAAAGAACATATACAGCTCAACACCCCAAAAAACAAATATTCCAATTTAAAAATGGGCAGAAGACATGGGCAGACATTTCTCTGAAGAAGACATCCAGATGGCCAACAGACACATGAAAAGATGCTCAACATCACTCATCATCAGGCAAATGCAAATGAAAACCACAATGAGATATCACCTCATACCTGTGAGAATGGCTAAAATCCATAACACAAGTAACAAGAGGGGTTGGTGAAGATGTGGAGAAAAAGGAATCCCTGTGTACTGCTGGTAGTAAGGCAAAGTGGTGCAGCCACTGTGGAAGGTAGCAGGGTGGTTCCTCAAAAAATTAAAAATAGAACTACCCTATAATCTAATAATCTCACTAATGGATATTTACCCAAAAAATAAATAAAAAACACTAATTCAAGGGATACATGCACCCCTTTGTTTAAGGCAGCATTATTTACAATAGCCAAACTATGGAAGCAGCTCAAGGGTCCACTGACAGATAAACAGATAAAGATGTGATACACACACACACACACACACACAAACACACACACACAGAATATTACTCAGCCATAAAAAAATGAAATCTTGCCCTCTGCAACAATGTGGATAGAGGTAGAGAGTATAATGCTACGCAAAGTAAGTCAATCAGAGAAAGACAAATATGACATGATTTCACTCATATGTGGAATTAAAGAAACAAAACAAATAAAGAAAAAAAAGAGACAAACCAAGAAACAGACTCTTAAGTGTAGAGAACAAACTGATAGTTACCACAGAGGAGGTGGATGGGTGTAATAGGTGACAGGGATTAAGCAGTACACTTATCATGATGAAACAAACAAAAAACCCCAAAACATTTAAAAAGCCTAAAGATATGTGATAAGAAATAAGAAAAAATATAATTGGATACCTCACATCCATTATCAGAATGACAGAGATGGCACACAAAATTGAATCATAAAAGCTCACTTATTTTTAAAAGGTATTATTTGACAAACATGGATCTAGACAAGAGTATTTACATTCACTGCTTCAACTGGTAGACCTAGCCAATAATCAAGAAAAATAAAAGCCAGATGGACTGTAAAGAAATAAGCAAAATTACCATTATTAAAATATGATATACTGAGCTATACAGAAAACTCTAAAAAGATCTATAGGTAAATTATTGTAAACAATGAGAATTCAGCAGTGTTACTGGTTATAAGATAAAAATACAGAAATAAATGAATTTCTATACATCAAAACAAAAACTTTAAAAAGATACATTTACATCAGCAATAAAATCTGTTACAGAAATAAATCAAAAGAAGACATGCAAGACCTATACAAAAACTATAAAATTTAAGTTTTTAATTTTTTAAAAGATTTTATTTTTAAATAATCTCTACACCCAATATGGGGCTCAAACCCCCAACCCTGAGATCAAGAGTTGCATGGTCTTCTGACTGAGCCACCCAGGTGCCCCTATAAAATTTCACTAAAAGACATTGAACATTACCTAAATTAAGGATAGCCCATTTTTATGGATAGGAACACTGAGAATGGAAATAAGTCAGTTTTTCTCAAAATTAAACTAATTGATTTAATGCAATTCCAATAAAAATTCCAATGGACCATTAGGACCTGACAAGTTGGTCCTAAATTTAATGTGGAAAACTGAAAGGCTTAAAGTGGCCAAGGCACTACTAAAAAAAAGAATAAAGTATGTGCATGGCACCAAAGATAGGAGAATTTCCTATAAACCTATGTTTGAGATCGGAGGGAGGACATTAGTGAAAAAGCAGACTTAAGAATCTCCCAAAATACTCTCCTCCATAAAAAGAACAAGGGAACTAATAAAATGTCACAAGAAACTTTTTCAGAACTCTGGAAATTAACTAAAGTCTTGCAGCAATCTGGGGGATATTTATTCAAGAAAAATGGCTGGATCTTCATAAAAACAGCAAGCTTTGGGCTTTCTGTCATTTTAACTTTCCTATTCCCATCCTCTCCTCTCTAGCTGAGTGGAAGCCTTAAAAACCAATAGCCTACAATCATGGTAAAAACCAAAAGCCTGGTAGCCACAGGAAAGGGCAAAAGGAGATCAGAGCTCCTTCAAAGTCTCATTACCAGAGAACTGATAATTTTGACTTGGGTATTTTGCCCAGTACAAAAAGGCCTTTCTCAGGGAGCATTTGTCAAAAACAATTAGAGGCCAATGATTAACAGTGGAGCCACCTATGCAGCAGATGAACAGAAGAGGCAAACAATAGGCCAACCAAACACTTAAAAGGAAAAGCTGGAGAACACGATGGCCGTAAGGTTTTGAAAAGCTCTAACATATTTCTGGGAATTTAGAAGGCCACACACATGTACAATACTATGTGCATGATCAGGGTGTGTGCATGCTAAGGAAACACCCTAAGTTCTCATCTCAGACTGACCGTTAGGCTCTGTACAGGCAGTACAGAGTACAGGCAGTTCTAACTAATATGTTCTTTTGTGTCAAATACATTTTAAAAGGAAATGGAAAACATCTTTACGTTAAAACAATCTTAAAAATGAAATTCATACCTTCAACTATGCTGGACTTAGCAAGAAATCCTGAAGATGTTTTGAGAGCTCCATTGAATACCACAAAACTTGCACCTGTCACTGATAAAAAAAAAAAAAGTCTTCATATTGCCTTTTTTTTTTTTTTTTTTTTTTTTTTTTTTTTTTAGAGAGAGAGCAGGAGTGTGAGCGGGGCCAGGAACACAGTGAGACAGATGGAGAGAGAGACAGAATCCCAAGCAGGCTCCACATTCAACACAGAGCCCACCAAAGGGCTCGATCCCACAACCCTGAGTTCATGACCTGAGCGAAATCAAGAGTCTGACACTCAACCAACTAAGCCAAATAGGTAGGTGCCCCTAATGTTACCTTTTTTTGAAATACTATATATTTGTTAAATGTATAATGTGGAGCATGGCATATTTAAGTACTCGATAAATGCCATGCCCATACCATACCACTTATATTAGAAAGCTAATAAAAAAAAAAACTAGACCAAATTAAGATAAAAAATACTGCATAAAAGTTAGGTAATGTTTGTATCTAATAATTGACGGCTACTGTACTACTTAAAATGTTTGTGTCTATGTCAGAGAATGGGAAATCAAACATCCACTAATGGTAAGACCATAAATCAGAGCAACCTCTATGGAAGACAACTTGATAATTACCTATTAAAATTGCAATTCCACTACCAGGAATATATACGTATACAAGGTTATTCATAGTACATTTTTATAAATAACCAAGAATTGGTACTCACTATGTACATTAATAAGGAACAAATAAATGAATGATGAACACATAAAAAGTGTAAAGTTACGTAGAATACAAAAGTTCTTTTTATACTAACACAGAATCATCTCCAAGATGTGCTAAAAGACAAAGCAAGGTGTAGAATGGAATACATTTTATGACTTGTTTAAAAAAGTGGAGTGGGGAGCCTGGGTGGCTCAGTTGGTTAAGCGTCCGACTTCAGCTCAGGTCACGATCTCACAGTTTGTGAGTTTGAGCCCTGCGTCGGGCTCTGTGCTGACAGCTCAGAGCCTGGAGCCTGCTTCAGATTCTTTGTCTCCCTCTCTCTGCCCCTTCCCCACTTGCGCTCTGTCTCTCAAAACTAAATAAAAAATTAAAGAAAAATTTTTAAGTGTAAGGATGATGTGTGTGTATTTGCTTAAATATACATGCAAGCAAAAATTTTTCTGAAAGGATGTACAAAAAATTGATAACATTGGTTTGGTTGCCTGTGGGGAGGAAAAGAGATGAGCTTCACGGTCAAGGGAAGAAAGGAGGTTTTACACTGTAGATATTTATACCTTTAAAATTTTATAAAATATATACCTATTCAAACAAATATTAAATAGTTGTTGAGTTTCAATAACAAAAGTGTTAATGACATGTTAAATTAAAAATATAAATATCCAGTAAAATCTTCTACTTAATAGATATCTACTAATATAAGAAGGAAATATGTTAATGTCAACAATGGCCATACCTTGGCACTATTTTTTCTTTTACTATTTTTTAAAACATATTCTCTAAACTTACTGTAAATATATATTACCTTTATAATCAGAGGCAAAAATTTTATTAGCAGCTAGAATATCAGACTTTTAAAAACTGTTTATTTTTTATTTAAAATACTTAAAAATTTTTTTAAGTTTATTTACTTATTTTGAGAGACAGCAAGAGAGCAAGGGAGGGGCAGAGAGAGAGGGTGAGAGAGAATCCAAAGCAGGTTCTGCAGTGTCAGTGTAGAGTCCAACACGGGGCTCTACCTTACAAACTGTGAGATCATGACCTGAGCCAAAATCAAGAGTCAGACAGTTACCTGATGAGCCACCTGGTGCCCCCTTTTTTAAAAGTACTTTTTAAAAAATATGTATTTTATAAAAATGTATTACTTTTATGAAATACTTTCACTTAACTTTCAATTTATTAGGCCCTCTACTGCAAGGATTTGGCAATCACTAGTCATTGAGGCCATTCAGCCAGAAGTGAGAGTAATGACACTCACATAAGCTACTCTACCACCTTTACCATTTTTATATCCCCAGCCACTTATAGTTTTATAAATCATTCTTGGGGCGCCTGGGTGGTGTGGTCAGTTAACCTTCCGACTTCAGTTCAGGTTATGACCTCATGGTTCGTGGGTTCAAGCCCTGCATCAGGCTCTGTGCTGACAGTTCAGAGCCTGGTGCCTGCTTTGGATTCTGTGTCTCCCTCTCTCTCTGCCCCTCCCCAACTCACGCTCTGTGTGTCTCTCTCTCAAAAATAAATAAACATTAAAAAAAATTATAAATCATTCTTCATTCTTTATCCACCCTGTACTCCCCTAAGAAGAGTGGAAGCAAAGAGCAAACAAAGGTGACAAACACCTCATTCCAGAGAGAAATTACTGAAAATAAGATTCATACCACATGGGATAAATTAAACCTGAAGATATCAAAATAAATATAATGTTTAAGTCTTTAAACCTAATGCAGCCCAAGAAAAAAACACAAATTAGAAGCAATTTTTAATCTGTGTAGCTAAAATTTTATTTTTTATTTTATTTTATGTTTTTTTAATTTTTGAGACAGAGAGAGAGTGTGAGCAGGGGAGGGACAGAGGGAGACAGATTCCGAAGCAGGCTCCAGACTCTGAGCTGTCAGCACAGAACCCAAGGTGGGGCTCGAACTCGTCAACCGCTAGATCATGACCTGAGCCGAACTGAGACACTCAACCGACTGAGCCACCCAGATGCCCCTGTGTAGCTAAAATTTTAAAGCAGACTGTATTATCACCATCAATTCAGCAAATAAGTAAAATATATATATTTCCCCTTTGGATGGAATTCCATTTATTGAGGTCCTTTTATAGATCAATACTAGGAACCAACACTTACCTTTTCTAGGATGGCCAGTGGCACTGTTGGCCTGTGTTTGATAAATGCCATCATTCTGTATACAGACTAGGTGAGAATCTGCTTCAGTACTAAAACTAGCTCCAATGCTAATGACATGCTCATTAGAAGAATTTATAACTTTCATCACCTGGGGAAAAAAAAACACCACCATTTAGAAACACTATTAACATGCTATGTTCTTATTAGTTACAATCATTCAAAGGGCCACATTTCCGACCAGCTTCTAAGCTTCTTCTTTATTATCAAGCTTTGGTCTAGACAACTCCCTGAGAATGTGATAGAAACCAATGTTTTAACATAAAATCACCTCAATTCACAGATAAAACAGTAAAGCGGCACCTGGGTGGCTTAGTCAGTTAAGCCTCTGACTCTTGATTTTGGCTCAGGTCATGATCCTACTGTCTGTGAGACTGAGCCCCAAATTGGGCTCTGCCCTGAAAGCATGCACCCTGCTTGGGATTCTCTCTCTCCCTCTCTCTGTACCCCTCCCCTGCTTGTGTGCACTCTCTTTCTCTGTCTCAAAATAAACATTAAAAAAAAACAGTAAAGGAAAAACAAATCCCTTATTAGGAAACAAATCTAAAATTTCAAAAATACTGGGGTGCCTGGGTGCTCAGTTGGTTGAGCGTCCGACTTCGGCTCAGGTCATGATCTCGCAATTTGTGAGTTCGGCCCCCGCTGCAGGCTGTGTGCTGACAGCTTGGAGCCTGCAGCCTGCTTCGAATTCTCTGTCTCCCTCTCTGCCCCTCCCCTGCTCATACTCTGCCTCTCTCTGTTTCTCAAAAATAAATAAATGTTAAAAAATTTTTTTTTAATTTCAAAAATATTATTTTTTGCCATTATGTATTAGACAGTCTGATTCAAAACAAATTTAACACACCTTTAAAGAAATCTAATGTTCAATAATTATCTTCAAAATCTGCATGAAGAAATTAAACTTACATCATTGTATTTTTTCCGAGGTATTTTTATGCAGCTCTTCCCCATTTCCATATGAATCAATAGCTGGTCTATGTTATGCAAGGTATACTGGTAATTTCGAAGGTCCTACATATAAAATAATGACATTTCCATAAACCTTAAACTATCCATGAGCATTTTACCCATTCATTAAGTACTTTTTTAAGAATGTCCATCATTTTAAGACTTGTGATATGTAACTATCAAAATGCCATACAGAAAGTAGTACCAACTTGAAAAACCAACTAATTCTCCCAGCTACTCCACAATAGTAATAAAGAATATCATTCTCAGGAAAAATTCTGTAGTATTTAGGGGTGATGTCCTCTTTCTAATTACAAATCTTCCAAAATAAGTCTTCAAAGTAAACATGTATAAATTAAAAATAAGTCCACTCAAATACTTTTTTATGGTTACAAATAAAACAATTATTTAAAGTAAAGGTAGAAGGGAACCTGAGATTATCTAATCCAATCCTTCCTATTACAAATGAGGAAACTCAGGTCACAATTTGCTCAAAATCACCAAACTGACTGACTTTACTAACATTGTTACTAATTACTTTTACTAACACTTCAATAACTGTGTAGATCTCACATTACCGAAATGTGTTAGCAATGCAGCAGAATGAATCAAAAGGCAATCAGAATCAGGTACACATAAATTAAGAGATGTATTCTAAAAAGCAATCCATTAGAAACAGAGCCCATTTATCTAAATAAAGATATATTATAAACAAACTCTCATTATACCAAATATGCCAAATTAATAGAGGAAAATACAAACATATAAAATATGCTAAATAAAATATTAAAGTTAACAATGTAAGAACACTTAATTGTTTGATTACTCACAACAAGTAAGTTCATAATAGTATGTCCTATTTCTCCAAAAAGAGGTTTTCGGCCTCTGATACTTGTTAGAGGAGCAGGATATACTATACATAAGAAAGGAAAACTGGTTACCATCAATAAAACCCCAAAAAAGTCTTGAATTTATTACTTCTAATTCTCATTTTTCAAAGATTATGGATAGATACCACCCAATCAGTTCTCTGGGGAAAGTGAGAGATACATTAACCCATAGTGTGTATTTACTGGAGGCTACACTGAACTGCAAACTTTATATACATTATCTTATTTAAGCCCTAAAAACAACCCAGTGGGCAAATATGTCTACCCATACTTTACAAATGGGAGAGGAGAGACACAGAAATTAATAAAATTGTTTGTGGTGACTAAGTTAATCACCAGTGAAACAGATTTGAAATTAGGCTTGCTTCATTCCAAAGTATTTAATCTTTTCATTATACATGTTGATTTCACAAAACGATAATGGCTGGAAAATTAGTGATCTGATATACCCCTATAAAGTTCTGACAATTTAAACAGAAATGAATAATTCAGGATTTTTAAGACATTTAAAATTAATATTCAATTGTGCTAATTTACAGATGGTAGTAAACTTTTATAGTTCTTGGGTCAGCATGATAAAAGGGGTACACAGAGTCAAAAAAATCAATGCAGAGAAACAGAAGAAAGGTGGAGTCTATCACCTAACTACTTTCCTCTTTCTTTAAGGCACTATAAATATTATTCACCAAAAGGAAAAGGTATTTGGTTAGCAGTGCAGCACGCTTCTGGAAGAAAAGGAAGGCAAGACATTTCTATAATAATAAAAAGCAGAAAACATTTTAACTTTCAGTTCTCAGCCTAGTTCTTAAACAAACCTCTCTCATACCTGTCATACAAATATTCTTTCTTAATATTCTAAGAAAACACATGTTACCTGACATTATCTATTTTTAAAATTTAAGTCAGAGCAACTCACATCTTTGCTATTACAAACATATTTTTTAGTTTTTAAAAGGACAACTATGTTATTTAGAGGGCAGAGGGTGCAGAATGGAAAAAGACACAGACGTTAGTGGTAAAAGACATTAAAATGATAAGTGATCTGATTAAGATAAATGATGACTTTTCATTCCATCTTTTATGAATGAGGGAGCATCCTTTACAACTTGAAGTAATTAAAAAAAATTTTTTTTTACATTTATTTATTTTTGAGAAACAGAGTGAGACAAAGCGTGAACGGGGGAGAGGCAGAGACAGTAGGAGACACAGAATCTGAAGCAGGCTCCAGGCTCTGAGCAAGCGGTCAGCACAGACCCTGATGCAGGGCTCGAACCCATGAACTGTGAGATCATGACCTGAGCTGAAGTCGGACGCTCAACCGACTGAGCCACCCAGGCACCCCTACAACTTGAAGTATTTTTATTTGAAACAGTATTTTCAAAGGTTATGGTTTATTTAGAAAGACAACGTTCTGTCAGAGTTACAAAGGGATCTCATAAATCATCTAATCCAACACTGAATGGTAATCCAAACAAACGGTCTCAATGCAAATGTGTAGATAATCCCCACTTTCTACTACTATTTCTAATAATTACTGCTTTCAGACCATTATTTCTATCCTTTAATCTTGGAACTCTTACTTTTGTCATTAAATTTTCCATACATCCATTTTCTCTAACACACACACACACACAGTACTTCCAAGTTCATGCCTAAAGAGGCATGGTGTCCATGGATACCATGCCTCTTTATATCTAAAATCCAGCAATACATAAAGAACTCAGAAAACAACTAAAACTAATTAACTTCTATGTATGTACAGGTTTCTCCCTCATCCAAGTTTGCTTTAATACCACTTTGCTTTTACAAAAGACCTATGTGACTTCCTGTTTTCACTATGAAACAGATTTTTGTGCTTATGAAATGGTGATAGCTTCTTTCCTTTATGCCATTTTGGCTTTAGAAAGGTTTTATAGGAATGTTCTACTTTCAGGTAGCAGGAAAAACCTGTATAACTCATGATTTTTATCCTCATCATCACTAAACAGCTATCATAGCTTTAGGGCTCCAACCCCTGTGATCTTTTGATAAGTCCCAAAGGTGCTCCATGATTTTGCTTCTTTGAGCATGAGAAAAACAGATTTAGTATCTATAAGTGATACTAACCAAAACACTGGCCAAAGTTATATATTATATGTTCCATAACGACTTAAGGTTATATATTGACCTAACTTCTCATAAAAATAGCATTCAAATATTTATATCAGAGACAAAATATCAGGCTGAATGTATGAAATAACTGACACAGAATTAAATTTCTTAAGCTCTGTAGTTTATACAATAAAAAACCTGAAATAAAATGTAGTTACTTTTTACATAATAGCATCACATGTTTAAATCCTAAATGGTAAAGACCTCCCCCTAAAATCAAACAGCATAATAAATTTGCCAAAGAGGGAGATTTATATCTCACTGAATTTGCCCATATTGAAATATTTTATAAATTTTATAAACCCCTACATTTAATTTTCCTCCAAGAAAATACCTATTTTAATTAAATTAGAATCAAATACCTAAAATTTCATTAGATACACTTTACATGCAATAAATAATTTCTTGAAAAAAGTCAGGGATGAAGGGTGGGAATTCAAAAAGTTTAACACCAGAAATTATTTCAACTTAGAAATAACCATATACATAAACCCAGACCATTATTTCATAATCTTTCATGTTTGGTTTTATGATGTACACAAATTTAGAGGGGAAATCATTTACCTTCTTAAAATGTAGGAAACGTAACAAAATGTACTCCCTACGGTATATGCTTTTAAGAAAACTTTTCAATGTTTTCTATGTTTTGTTCTAAAATTTAAAAACAAATTTTTTTAAGGTAAGTTAATATAGCTTTCAACATCTAAAACTTCATGATATACCAAGGTTGTCTAGACAGTTCATTTGGTAGTAGAGAAAGGCTGTTTTGGAATTTTAAAAATATATCAAAACAAAAGTAGTCCCCTTAAATCCATTAAAAAATTGATTTTAATGATATCACTGAAATTCTTATTTTACATTTAGTACATATGAACCTATGTGATTTAACTTATTATTCTAAAACTTACCTTTATATTCTGCACCCAGTCTCAACATTAAACGCATAGGAAAAACCTTTGCCCAGGGAATCTCTAGCTTCTGGATAAGAATTCCACAAAGAAAAGGATTACTTGGTAATAGGAGATCATCAAGTTTCTGAAAAGTAGGTGTAATAAACAGAAATCCTCCATGATCCTTGCTACTGAGAAAACTCTCAGTAAAAGTAATACTGTCCAAGTTTTCTATGTATTTTCCTAGAAATAAAATCATTAATAAGAAGATTTTTAAATTGTTCTGAGAGGCATTCTAAGTTTGAATGTTGCAGTATAAACTTTCTTAAATAAAAGCAATGTAGTTTTTTTTTCTTATTTCCACTCTTGAAGCATCATCAATTGAGTAACTTATGTGTACAAAGCTCAGTTATTCCTGGAGACTGAGAATTGTGAACAAAATTTTGAAAATGTTTCTAACCACAGGTGGTTTAAAATTTTTCTCTGCACTGCATGACCAAGTGAAAATTCTTATCTCCCCCAATCCTACACAGATAGTAAGAAAACAATATAGACATATATAAAAAAATGAAGAAGGCAAGTATATTTCCATTTTTAAAATTTTAAAAAACTGTTTAAAGACACTAATTACATAAAATGCTAGATTTAAGGTGACTGAAAATGATGAAAATTGAAAATGACTGAAAATGACTGAAAGCAATCTCTTCACAAAATAAATCTTTAGCACCGTTAGCATAGCCAAAAGCATAAATGCCTTTAATTAATTTATCCATCCCCTGGTCTGAACAGTTCAAAATAAAATGCTATACCTTTTAGAGCATCCTTATAGATGGTGATAAATAGTTTGAAGATGTCGGTCGGAATAGCATCTTCATTTGGCAAACATAATAATAGAATAATTATTTCTGCCTGTCCCAAGCCATGCAATCCATTGGTTGAGAAGTACCAATATTTGTCTGAGGAATCTTAAGTGACAAAAGCATACAACTATAAATGTCAACTTCTTTTAACCACAGAAACTAATGTAGTTGTCCTTTGCATGAAGCACAACTTTTCAAATTCCTTATTTTCCCAAAGTTCTCCTCACAAAAAAACACTTTAAATTATATAAGATTAATGTAAAAGAAAGGATGAAAGATTATCTTATAGAGTCAATTAATAAATAACACTAAAATAAAAAATAAAATAAAAGATGTACTAATATGCTGAAATATAGTGGGTAAGAATCAAGCAAGTTTGTTTCAGAGAATGAAAAGCTGAGAGATGCATTAAGTACTGAGGATTATTTACTTCCTTACTTTTAATTAGGTCACATGTCACTTACTTTAAAACTGTCTTTATTGCTACTAAATCAAGATTCTTATTTAATTACCAAATTTCAATTCATCTAAAAGCTATATGAAACACAGTCAATTATATCATTAATATCAAAATATAGCTCAGCTAGGAGCCCATAAGCTTAACCTAGGACTGACTGAAAGACACTAGTAGAAATCTTTAAGCTTTCATTTCAAGTTCCACTGAATATAAATCTAAAAAATCTATATTCCTTTGTGGCTAAAAATTCAATACCCAATGCTTACTTTCTATAGTTGCCAGTCAAAATTCAATTAATTAACTTCAGAAATTCTGCATACCAATTAGGCAAAGAAAGATTAATCATTACTTACAAAATACTAACTTGACATTCACGAGTAGATTAGCATTTAAGACAAATGTAACAGGACGAAAACTTTTGCTTTCAAGAAGCAAAATGATTTGCTCATGAGACGGGTGTTCTTCTATTACAGGCACTAAATCGTGAAAGTAACATATTCGTTAGAATATAACTTCCTGTTAAATATGCTTGCAATAAAAACAAAAAAACACATTTAGAAATCCTTCAATAGCTTGATCAAACTTAGTAACAAAAGCAAACCCATTTCATAAAAATCAGTCAATGCCCTGGACAACTATTATGTACTCATTCTTTTCTATTTACATAAAGATATTAATGCTATAATACATATAAGCCCTGACACAGTATATTATATATGTAGTATATATGCAAATACATTGATTACACAGCATATGAAATTTTAAAACACACATTTTTGTAAAGTGGATTCCGGACTGCCAGCCACTCTATTTATAAATTCTGAAATTTACAACTCTTGAAAGTACAACTTTATAACTCTCAAATTGTACATACTGCTTGCTGCCATATGCCCTATGTCAGTGACCAAGTGTCAAAAAACATCTTGATACCATCAACAGGAAAACAAGCAAAGTATAGGACTTAAGGTATTTCTGCCACTACAGGCAGATTCATGAAATAGCTCCTACTGACAGAACAGAGATCCTAAGCTTTATTCCCCTATATTATGATGCACAGAACATAATCATTTCATGTTGCAGGATGCAGCATAATGCCTGGAGTGACAAGGATGTATCCTAGGGAACTACTCTGAGTTGGGAGCTAGCCACAGAAACTCCAGCTTGAAAAAGACCTTAGAGATCGTACAGGTTCTCTTCTTTTACACAGGAAACTGAAGCCCATAGAGATTAAATAACATGCTTCAAGTCATAGATGTATTAAGTAGCAAATGAGGAACTAAAGTTCCTAGTTTGTTGTCCAATCCAATACTCTCTTCTTTGGGTGCTATGCTCCTTTAAAGAAAAATGATATGGGGGGAGGGGGGCAGGGGAAAAAATAACAAAACCTTAACACAATGGAAATATTTTCAGGACTAAAAATCAATGAGTTTCCCTGCTGAACTAAACTTTTGCCTCATTCTAAATTAGGGACTCAAGATGTCATAAATGAATCATATCCATTCAACTCAAAAGTTCAGATCTTTTTAGAATTTGTTTTCACATAACAAGACTTTTTGTAAACTTAAGATACCAAGCCATATTTCAGTACATATTTCAACCAAATTGTCTAAGCCTAAAAAGTACATTTCATACATCACAAAATTCACCAGTACATTCTTTCAAAAAAACCCTCTTTTAAAATTTAAATAACTGCTATCCTACCTGATCCCTTTTCTCCAGATGCAACCATAAGAGGGGGCAAACTGTCCTCATCATTAGGTAGAAGACTAATCTTATTGCAAACATTCTTGTCAATATCACACAGTAACCTATAATCCGAAGTACTAGCAACAGGTAAATTGCTGTGAACTAAGACATCAGTAGGAGTAGGTGGTCCCTCAATTTCTGCAAAAACATCATCATTTAGTGTAAAAGAACAAGAAGTAGGTAACCCCTCAGTTCCTGTGTTTATAGGCAGTTTTTCCACAGATGGAACCTGAGAAATAGGACTCCGAATTATGTCACTTGTAATCTCTGCTATCTCATTGTTTGCTTTCTCCACTGCAGTAGAATGGGCATGATCCACTGTGTTTACTGTCTGTAAAATATGGAATTGAAAAAAAAACAAAACACATCAGTTCATATTCTCTGTTCAACTGTGAAATGTTAATCACTATAACCAAAGATACCTTTTTAACAAGAATAAATAAAACGAAAATGGGCTCGGAAATTCTTCAGAAGCCAAATTTGCCAAGAAACAGTACCATTTTGCTTCTTTAAATTCTGAAGAGTAAGACTTAACTTTACTATATCATATACTCAGTAGGTGTTAATGACTTTAATTTTATAGACTAGAAAAAGGAGGCAAGAAGAACTTCAGGATCCTGTACCATATCACACACTAAGCAAATTTTAGTTCAACTAAACTCTCCTGACAATAGCCAAAAAGCCTTGGGTGTGGGGAGGGGACCAAGGGAGAGATCAGCAGGTAAAGCAGGGAGGGGAGTGGTTAGGAAGCAGAGTGGTAGGTATATTCCTCAATAGTAACCACCAATAAACAACATTTCAAGCTGGCTTCAGTAAAGCCCCTTTCTTTTTGAACTGGCCAAAGCTGAGTCATTATTAAATGAGAACCAGTTTGAACTCAAGTAAAACTTACTAGCCTGTTTAGAACTTTTATTTTGTTAAAATATCAATTGAGGGTAGGTGTTAGCTAAGAAACATACTTTGGGTAATTATGGCTATTTGTAAATTCTAGCTCATGAACCCCGACAAAAAAGCATAGGTTTATATGCTATGTGAATTTAAACAGAGTAGGATACATGACAATCTTGTCTATACCCAGGATAAATCAGGTAACTGGCACAGAGTAGATGCTCAATAAATTTGTTTACTGAGTAAAAGCATTCCAATTTCACGTATTAATACTCACTTCTATTAATATTTTGCTACTTTACAATAGGAGTTCTTAGTAGGCTGGGATTCCGTCTTACTTATCTTTTATTTAACACCTAGCATATTTGTTTAAATGCAAACATAAATACCACTATCAGATACTTTATTGAATGTATGAAAATCACTAAACACATATTAGTCTAAATTAAATCTCAGTTTTATTACTGAATTACTAAATCTCAGTTCTATTTTGCTACACTAGTGGTTCTTAAAACGTAAGTCAGGGGGGCGCCTGGGTGGCTCAGTCGGTTAAGCGTCCGACATCAGCTCAGGTCATGATCTCATGGTTTGTGGGTTCGAGCCCCGCGTCAGGCTCTTTGCTGACAGCTCAGAGCCTGGAGCCTGCTTTGGATTCTGTGTCCCCCACCCTCTCTCTGTTCCTCCCCTGCTTGCACTCTGTCTCTCTAGCTCTCAAAAATAAATAAAGATTAGGAAAAAAATTTTTTTTAATGTGAGTCAGAGATCTCTGAGATCCTCAAGATCCTTTCAGGGAGTCAGTGAGGTCCTAGGATTTTCTTCATATAATTTAACCAAAAGCAACATAACACAACAGACTGAATATGGAAGCAGATGTGAGAATCTTGTATTAAGACAGACATCAAAGAATTTTGCAAAAATATGAAAGTGTCATTCCTCTCACTCAACTTTTATTTTGAAATGTCTATAAAAATACTACTTCTATTAATATGA
The DNA here is from genome assembly GCF_016509475.1 of Prionailurus bengalensis. NCBI lineage: Eukaryota > Metazoa > Chordata > Mammalia > Carnivora > Felidae > Prionailurus > Prionailurus bengalensis. The sequence continues at coordinate 144,923,822 of NC_057343.1, read as the reverse complement.
CAAATTTATTTTTAAATTAACTTTTATATTTTTCACAATTTTAATACAGGAATTATCACTAGGTATAACCCACATAACCTATAGTAGCTCTTTGAAGGTCTAAGTAAGTTTTAAGAGCATAAAGGCATCCTGAGAGCAAAAAGTCTGAGAATCATTACCTTAAACTGACATTAAAAAAGGTAAAATCTGGGGTGGCTGGGTGGCTGAGTCAGTTAAGCACCTGGCTCTTGATTTCTGCTCAGGTCATGATCTCACAGCTTGTGAGACTGAGCCCCATGTTGGGCTCTGCCCTGACAGGGTGGAACTTGCTGAGGGTTCTCTCTCTCCCTCTCTCTCTGCCCTTCCCTCTCACATGCATGTTCTCTTTCTCTCTCTCAAAATAAATGTTTTTAAAAAAGGTAAAATCTAAAATATATTCACTACATCACATATTTCTCACTTTAGGAAGCTCACAGTATTAAAAAAATAAGTACTATAATAATCATGCTACAGAATATACTTAAAATAAAATCTTATTAAATCAACAAGTCATTCTTTAGATTCCTTACCAAGGGCGTATCAGGCAAGAGAGGACTAACGTCTTCAGGACATCTTTTACTTCCAGATGATAATTTTGTTGTATCTGCAACCTCACCATTGGGCAGTATACCATCTGCGAACCATACTCTCTTCTGTTCTTTGGAGCATAATCCTAGGATCAGTTTATAAAGTAAAGTACTTGAATTTGGTAATATTACAATGATTTAATACTAAATCGGTTGGGAAGTGATTTCAAAAGCTTCTTGCTACCCATTGGCAAGACCTGCCTTCTCAGGATTGCAAAGGCCTAGAGAAATGACCTTTTATGATTCATCTACCCAGAATGGAAGTCTTTTCCTAATTCATAAAAAAGGAAGGAGTAACACTGGGAATTACATACTCAGAATAAGTGGACAGGAGAGGTTATATCTTTAGGACACTGGGGGCAGATTTAAAGCCTGTATTACTAAGCATACGTTTCTGAGGAGTGAGCGAAAACTGAATAAAATTTAAAGACCACGGCACAAGGTGGAAAAACGGAGTAGACTGGAGGATGGTAGATAAGCAAAGAAAAACATGGAAAAACAGAAAGAAGTATAAAAAGTCTAAAAAGGGCAACAAGATCACTTGTGCATCAGAGGTCATTTCTTATTTTTAATTTACTTAACAAAAGCATAATAATTTTTGTTCTTACAATGTGGATATTGGATTTTATTAATATTTCCCTCCCAAATTTGGAGAAAATAATTAGCTATCAGCATAAATATATGTTCTCTTTGATTACAAAGCATCCACAGATGGAGGTTATGAAAAAAGCTGCCAGATGGTTTTAGAATATAAAAATCAAAAGATTGACATCTACCTTCTAGAACATAATACAGATAACACTGAGAAAACTGGCATCACACATAACTTTTGCATTATGGATAGACATTCTAAATAAGGTATCTTTCGGGGGCGCCTGGGGGCTCAGTCAGTTAAGCATCTGACTTCGGCTCAGGTCATGATCTCAGGATTTGTGAGTTTGAGCCTCACACCAGGCTCTGTGCTGACAGCTCAAAACCTGAAGCCTGCTTCAGATTCTGTCTCCCTCTCTCTTTGCCCTTTCCCCACTTGCACTCTGTCTCTGTCTCAGAAATAAATAAATGTTTAAAAAAATTTAAATACGGTATCTTTCATGTATCTGCAATACTTTTATAATTTAATAATTTAGGATGTCAAGATAAGACAATATGTAAATATTTTAAAAAAAAATTTTTTAATGTTTATTTGTGAGAGAGAGAGAGAGAGAGAGAGAGAGAGAGAGAGTGTGAGCGGGGGAGGGGCAGAGAGAGAGGGAGACACAGAATCTGAAGCAGGCTCCAGGCTCTGTCAGCACAGAGCCCGATGCGGGGCTCGAACTCATGAACCATGGGATCATGACCTGAGCCAAAGTCAGACACTTAACCGACTGAGCCACCCAGGCGCCCCTAGAATATGTAAATATTTTTAAAGTATATTTATTCTGGGGCGCCTGGGTGGCGCAGTCGGTTAAGCGTCCGACTTCAGCCAGGTCACGATCTCGTGGTCCGCGAGTTCGAGCCCCGCGTCGGGCTCTGGGCTGATGGCTCAGAGCCTGGAGCCTGTTTCCGATTCTGTGTCTCCCTCTCTCTCTGCCCCTCCCCCGTTCATGCTCTGTCTCTCTCTGTCCCAAAAATAAATAAACGTTGAAAAAAAAAATAAAGTATATTTATTCATTTTAGAGCTATAACATACAAACATATATTCTGAATCTTATTTAAATTATAATGACAAATGGAAAACAGCTGTATTAAGAGATAAACTGAGGGGCGCCTGGATGGCTCAGTCGGTTAAGCATCCAAACCTCCAACTAAGCATCCAACGGCTCAGGTCATGATCTCATAGTGAGTTCAAGCCCTGCATTGGGCTCTGTGCTGACAGCTCAGAGCCTGGCGCCTGCTTCAGATTCTGTACCTCCCTCTCTCTCTCTGTCCCTCCCCTCCTCACGCTCTGTCCCTCTCTCTCTCTCTCTCCAAAGTAAAGACATTTAAAAAAATTTTTTTAAAAAGTATACTTAAAATTAAAAAGATAAACTGAAATCCAAAATAATTATCAGAAGTATCTGAATCTGCCTTTAACTGACATTTACACTTATCTTCTAGCAAGTTAGAGGCTAACAGTTTACGTTTAAAAATGTACACAGACTGGGTCACCTGGGTGGCTCAGTCGTTGAGCGTCCAACTTCGGCTCAGGTCATGATCTCACAGTTCATGAGTCTGAGCCCCGCTTTGGGCTCTGTGCTGACAGCTCAGAGCCTGGAGGTGCTTCGGATTCTGTGTCTCCCTCTCTTTCTGCCCCTACCCCACTCATTCTCTCTCATTCTCTCTCTCTCTCTCATAAACATTTTTTAAAAATGTACACAGGCTTTACTGAAGACCCTAAACTACAACAGCTGTAAAAAAAAGACCAGAGAACCCAAAGATTTTTAAATAGGTTTTAAAAACATTTTTATTGTAGTAAAATATACATTTAAAAACAGATTTTTGAAGAAAGGGAGATGTTACTTGTCTCTCAAACCTAAGCCCACCCTTCTATATAAGGTGCTCTTTGATGCCAGGCTAAAGTCTGGAAAGTGCAACTCCCAGACCCCCTTGCTGGTTGGCTCTGACCATGTTCTGCCAATAGTGTTGGTGGGAGACTGGAAGGTGGGAAGAGAAGGAATTCTGTTTCCAATTCCTTCCAGGATCCTTACAGCAGCAGTACCACCAGATACACGTGCATGCCATGCAATTTTCAGTACTCCTAATATCAAGCCTGGATCACTCCTTTGCTCAACTGAACACCAATTGTATGAGAGCCCTTGATGGTTCCAGGATTTGCCACGTGGTGCTCCCCCAGAAATCACAATACCAGCCACATAGTACCCCAAGCCCTGAATCCCAGTTCTGAGAACCAAACACCTCCTGGTACTCCTGCACTGAGTTCTAGAATACTGCCTTTCACCGTTCATTACCCCAACCCTATGGGTAGTGGTTGTTTCCTGCAGTTAACAATCTCTGAGTCACTTGAGCATGCCATTTTTGCTCTTCCAGCCTTCTAACACATATACCTACCAGTTCCCTGTACTAAATTTCTTCTGATATCTAGTCTAGTCCTCGCTAGACTCTATCAAACTAGAAAAATTCCATTAAAAATTATCTTTAGTCTAAGACACAGCATTTTCTTCTAATTACCTTCAACACTTGGTTGTTTAAGGGCTGAGATCGGTAAAGTTGTAGGTGAAGGTATACTGGATGTTTGACTCTCCTGAAGAGGCTGGATGTTGGCACATTCATCAGAATGATTAGATTTAAGATTAGAACCAGTTGGACTCATCATCCTTTCGAATGCCTGAGCTATAAAGGGGAAAAATATTAAAATATTAAAATATTTTTGAACTTCAAAGTAAATTATGATAAATTATCTATTTTTTCAAGTTGTGAGGAGAAAGAACTCAATGGCTAAGCAAGAAAAAGAAGTGGCACTTGGCAAAGACAATGACCTTACTCCAGCTGGCAGCACCCTACTTCACTATAAGTTACCAATTGTCTCAATATTCTATTTAGCATATGTTTGATATCTACTAAAGGAAATAACTGCTATTTAATATGACTGTCTTGGTTTTTGTCCTTGTTACCCCTACAGTCTGTTTTTGACACAGTTCAGTGTGATTCTTTTAAGACATAAATCCTATCACATCATTCCTGTTTAAAATACTTTAATTGGTTCCCAACTGGAGTGAAAATCCCAGTTGTTACAGTGGCTCACAAGACCCTACACAGTCTACATCCCTACCTCCTCTGTCTTCCCACTTAGCTCTCTGACCTCATCTCTCACTACGATCCCACTTGCTCATTAGGATCCAGCCACCAGGCCTCCTTGTTCTTCAACAAGTCAAATAAGCACTCTCCTAGCTTAGAGTCTTGGCTCTTATTGTCTCTGCCTGGAATGTTCTTCCACAAATACTCACTTTATTCTCAGCTTTATTCTCCCACTTTAAGTCTCTGCTCTCATGTCATATCATAAAGCCTTATTCTGCCCAACATTAAAAAACACTACTTTTTGTTACCAATCCGGTACTATCCATCCCTCTTATAATCTTTTATTTTCATTGTTACCAATCCGGTACTATCCTTCCCTCTCATAATCTTTTATTTTCATTTAGGATATTATCGCCATCTGATATTCTCTTTCCTAACTATCCATCTCTCCCCACATTCCTAAGCTCCATGAGGTCATAAGTTCCATGAGAACAGGAAATATATTCTTTCACAGCTAGAGCTCCAAAATGCAAAATGTTGCTTGAATGTTGGTGAATGATTTTTTATCCAAATAACATAGAACAGGCACTGAGAGCTCTCCCTTCAGCATTTCTCCAAACCAATCTGCTAGATATGTTGCCACTGCTACAGTCATCTTCCTCAAAGGCCACTGAATGACAGCACTCTCATGAATCAGCTTCCCCTCACCAAATAAAATCCAAACATCTTACTCTGAGTTTTGAGTAATGTCCAACTTGCCCCAAATCTACCTAATGGCACTCACATGTGGGCTTCCTTGAAACTTACACAGTCTCAGCACAGCTTCCTCATTATCCATAATCTCTATTTAAACTATCTTTTCTTCTTAATCCTTTATGGAATCTAACAACCCTTCTTGAGCCATCTTTCTCATCTTATTTAATAACATTATTTTAAATGGTCACTTCTACCATCTTCAACCCTAAAGTTGATTATTAAAATAACTTGTGTTTGTTTTCTTGTGGTGTATAAATTAATGTTAAATAGAACTGTGAGAATATATTCTAGAAGGTATCATACAGAATAAATAAAACAGATAACTAAATAACCAAATTCATTCCAAGATATTTTCTTTGAGAAACCAAAGCATGATCCCAAAATCCTACTGAGTCTCTTTAATGACTGCGTCTTTTCTCCTGGTACCTTACAGTCAAAATGTTTGAATGTTCACTTAAAACTCTGACGTGTCAACTCAAATAATGTTTCAAATATTAGTGACTATTTTATTTTTTTTCAAGTAGGGAGAGAGAATTATGTGGGAGCCTGAATTCTATTCCTGAATTCTAGCAGGCTGTCTGGCCACCAGCACCAGCAGTCTTCTGGGGCTACTGAAACAGCATGGGAAAAAAACCAAAACAACTATAAAGTCTTAAACTAACCTCTTCATAAACAATGTTGGTAATATGGAAATATAAAAAGTTCACACTCTGTTATCTTCCAGAGCAAGGGGCAACAACAGGGAGTAAAGTAGCTTACCTCAGGCTAATAGACTCCCATCAGAGCTTTTTGGAAAACTGATGAAAAATTTTATCTTCATTCAAAAGAGAAAAACAAATTATTATCAGGTATTTATTCTCCTGGCTAACAGGGGAAGCAGTACCTGAGCTAAAAGCACAGGCCTGGTATTGAAAAGTCCCAAGTCATATTTGCTGGGAATTAAACTGTCAACAAATCTTTCAAAATGCCATGAAGTACTCAAAAGAGCAAATGTGTATTTGAGGGGAAAAGCACAATACAACACACACACACACACACACACACACACACACAAACACACACACACACACACACTGTGAGAACACAAATAAGACTGCCAAGACTTGCTGATAATGGTAGCTAAGCTAGGGAGCCAGAAACAATGGGAAATTCATACAAACAAAATTCTAAAATTGAGAAGGGAAAAAAATATGAGGCAAAAATGTGCTAATACTGTGACAGTTCTATGAATTTATATATAAAATCATAAATATTACTACCTTTTTATTCCCATCTTAGATTATAATTTTCCAAAGGGTGGGAACAATTATCTTGCCTTATGCTATTAGTGTGTAACACTAAATACTATTCAACAGTAACTATTCTATAAAAGTTTATATTAAGATGATAAGGATGACAATGATGTTGACAAAACAAATAGGCAGATGAAATGCAGCATTTAGGGACTTGGTACCTGTTAAAAGTTAATGAACTGCCACTCCAGAAACTGCTTCCTTTCCGGATTGGTAGTATTAATTGTGAGAGTAGAACAAAAAGAAGAGAAACCAAGCCGTGGGATGGCCCACCTAAGCCAGATAAGTCAACACTAGGTCCTCGCCTTAAGAAAATAAAGAAGTTTTTCTTTGTCACAATCCAATTGTTTTTAAGATATATTCAATTACTGGAAGAAAATATGTCAAGTTAATACTCACCTTTACTTATAGACTCAAAGCAGACTACACATACTCTTGCTTCCTTTTCTAGATATTGCAGTTTACACTTCCTATTACAACAGACACCACAAAAGACCTATAAAGAATAAAATATCGAATTTGGTTTTGTGTCAAGCATGTTTATACCTACAGGAGGCAGGGAGAGAGGAGGCCCAAAATCTAATTAACCAAACACCATTTTTTTGATGACATAAATAATTTTTCTAATCACCATAATCATAGTTATTAAAATAATTATTTTTTGTTTTACTTCAATGAGGTTTCTGCAACTTAAAATCATATCTCTGGAGTGGCTAGGTGGCTCAGTTGGTTAAGCATTGAATTCAGCTCATGTCACGATCTTGTGGTTCATGAGTTTGAGCCCCACATCAGGCTCTGGGCTGACAGCTCAAAGCCTAGAGTCTGCTTTGGATTCTCTCTCTCTCTCTCTCTCTCTCTCTCTCTCTCTCTCTGCTCCTCCCTGGCTCTTGCTCTCTCACTCTCTCTCAAAAATAAATAAAACTTAAAAAAATTTTTTTTAATAATAAAAAAATAAAAATAAAATTGTATCTCTTACAAGGGGAATTCCTTTAAGTCAATTCTGTTCATTGGAAAGGAACAAAATTTTTCTTTAATGAGTAACTTTACAATTTAAAGTTTTCTGTGGTCCTTTATTTACAACTTTTAAAGGTAGAATGTCATTTTTTTCTAAAAGAAAAGTGATCTGAGACCAACCCAATACTGAAAATCAGTGCTGAATAAAAAATGCAATGTTGGGGTGCCTGGGTGGCTTAGTCGGTTGAGCATCCAACTTTTGATTTCAGCTCAGGTCACATTGGGGTCTGTGCTGAGCATGGAGCTGTTTGGGGTTCTCTCTCTCTCTCTCTCTCTCTCCCTCTGCCCCCTCCCCTACTCACTCTCTTTCTCTTTAAAATAAATAAAATGAAAATAAATGAATATAAATTAAAAAATTGAAAGAATTAAATGTTATTTTTATAGGAAACCCTTAGAGTTTATAGTCAATGCAGTCAGAATGCAAACAACGCCAGCTTCAGCATTCTGAACCTTGTGGCAACCAATCTGTTTTTCTTTCTCCCAGTGTTTCCCTAGATAGACTCTCTAACACTAACTGCAAAATGGTCTTGAAATTAAGACTTCAAGGACCCAGGGGGATATAATGAATTTGGGACATCTCAAGTGTAAATGTTAGAGAGATAAAGACACATATTCTTTAGATTTCATAAAAACTAGTAATTAGTATTCCTTATTTCCCAGTATGTAATACTAATGACAATGTGACATTTATTCATTCTCAAGCAATCTATAAAATGAAAGTGTTTTATTTATTTCCACATAGGTGAAAAATAGTGATTTTAAACTAAAACTTTAAATCATCTATCAATCCGTTTTATAACATTAAATTTCATTTTAAATGTCTCAAAAGAATAGGAACACCTCAGTCCATTATGTGTCCGATTCTTGGTTTTAGCTCAGGTCATGATCTCCCAGTTTGTGGGATTGAGCCCCAAGTCGGGCTCTGTGCTGTCAGCACAGAGCCTGGTTGGGATTTTCTCTCTCTCCTCTCTCTCTGCCCCTCCACCCACTCACTCATACATGTGCACACACTCTCTCTCAAGATAAATAAATGTTAAAAAAAATAAATGTTTCAAAAGAATAAAAAACAAAGATTTTTATAACTTACTTTCCCACATGCTCGGCAGTGGTGTCGCCTTTTCGTAAAAGTAAATTTGACCTGGCAGTTCATACAGTTTGGAGCTTCTGAATCAGGAACCCAAGTAGGTTGTTTTAGGCCCAAAACCAGGCCTTCTTTGCAAGTGTTTACAGGTAGAGATTCTTGACTCACAGTTATAAAAGTGGATCCACCTTCAAAATTACTTTCTATATCAATGTAATTAGAGTTGAAGCTAAGCTGAGGATCAGCTGTAGAATCAGTAGTACAAGTGGTTGGAACAATAATGGTATTTGTTGTGCTGGGTTCGCTTTCAGGGATATTTGGAACATCTGGTTTACCTGGTTCCTTTGAACTCCCTGGTCTTGATGGAATGCTAAACAATTGCTTAGGTCTAGCCCCTCCAACATGAACAGATTGACTATTAATATCAGAGACTGATAATTCATTCATAATCTCAGATTTATTGTTAGGTAACCCTTGTTCATTTGCAATTGTACTTTTTTCCCCTAAAGAAAGGCCACCATTTTCTGTTGTATTTTGTTTATCAACTGTTTCACAAATCATATTAATACCAAGACTTTCCCCAGTAGCTCCTGTTTCAGCATTGAAATATGTATTACTGACATTTCCATCATCTAGGCCTTTTACATCTATCTGATTCATTTCAGATTTTGAGTCATTCACATTTTCTTCAAAGGCTTTTATGTTACTAGTCTGAAGATACTGTTCAGTTAGAAAGGCATCAAGTTCAGCATCACTAATTAGTGTTCCACTTTTCATACCTTCATCAATATTAAAGTAATCTAAGTCTTGCCCATTGATATCAGTGCTTAAAAAAGGGAGACCTTCACAACCATCAGGAAACTCTGGGGCATCAGCACCAGAAAGCTCCAATTGAGATTCTGTAGCTGTAGAAGAATTTGTGTTACCAGGGTAATCCAAAGATTCAACTCTGATTACCATCTGGTTGGACTCTTCCTTTCTATCTCCCACCTTTTCAATTACGTTTTCACATTTTTCCTGTTTCAAATGATCAGTCTCCTTCAACGGTTCCCCACCCAGAATAACACTCTTCTGTATTTCTTCATGGACTGTCACTGTGTCTTGTATGTTATCTTTATGTTCATTCTGTGATAAACAATCACCATGTGCTTTACTTTCAATTAATGATCCACACAAAGACCCAGGTACTGGAAGACAGGTCAATGAGGAATAGATCTCTTCATCTGAAACCTGTAAAGCTGGAGAGGAATCTTGGATTGTATCTTGATTATCTTTAAGACCTATATTTCTTGAGTCTTCTTTTGCAGATTGTTTTACAAATACAGGAGTCCTATCTTCCTGAAAGGAAAAGTCAGGTAATTTGAAATTTTCATCTTTTGAATTTGAGTCATGTAAGTATAAATCTTCATTTTTTGGAACACTGCAGGGCACAGCACTTGTGCAGTCTCCTTCTTTTAAACATTCTGTGGCAGCTATGACTGCCACATCTACTTCATCTTCCACCAAACAGCTATCAGCTTTTAGTAATTCACATGGCTGGTTCTTGCGTTGTAGGTTGTCTTTGGTATCAAACATTTTAGAACTTTGTTGAGTCAAAGCAGATGGCATGTTAAAACCATCAACAACTGGTTCTAACTGATTAGAGATCTTTTTATCCTTTAAATTCTCTTTTACGCTGTAATTACATGAATCTGAAGGTGTTGTATCTACTTTCATACCCAACTCTTCAGCTCCACTAATTTCTCTATTTTGTAATTCAGAGTGGACATCATTCTGTTCCTCTCTGACAGTATTATTATCATGGTCTGTTGAAGAGGCATGAAGAGTTTCTGACACTGAAGATAAATCCAATCCAATCAAAGAATCTGCACTAGACTTAAAATCATCTGGCAATAATCGTTTAATATCTTCTTCACTATTTGTTACATGAACTAAGTTACCCATGTCACTTATCAGGTCACAGACAGGTTTACTACATCGTCCCATATACAGAGGCTGGATTTCATCTGAAGTGCCACCATCCACAGAAGAAAGCAGATCAAGTCCTGTTACATTTTTTTCATTTTGTATAGAAGTTAGTCCCTCAAGTGTTTTGTTTAGAGAAATCTGATTTGTTTCATAGCATGTTTCTGATGAGGCACAACAATTAATGCATTGTTGATCCTTTGGTAGTAACGAGGAAGCCAACGCTGAAGAAACTGAACAGTGGTTAGAATCATATACATTTTGCACATCTCGGAGGTAATCTTGTTCATCTAATTAAAAGAGAGATACAATGTTATTCAGGAGAGCCAAATTAAAATTATCACAAAGATGTTACATTTTCTAAGACTTCTAAACTGAACTTCTATTTAGACCAGAGGTAGACTACTTTCTTACAAACGGTAACAACCTCCAAAAAAATTTTTTAAGATTTTTTTATTTTTGAGTAGTCTCTATACCCAATGTGGGGCTCAAACCCTGAGATTAAGAGTAACACGCTCTGATTGAGCCAGCCAGGCGTTCCACCCCCCATTATTTTTATTTAAACTACTTGGGAGTTTTTACTATTCAATGTAAATGTCACAATGTGATAAAAGTTGCATTTGAAATAGGGGCGACTAAGTGGCTCTGTCAGTTAAGCATTGGACTTCAGCTTAGGTCATGATCTCACAGTTCAAGAGTTCAAGCCCTACATCAGGCTCTGTGCTGACGGCTCGGAACCTGGAGCCTGCTTCGGATTCTGTGTCTTCCTTTCTCTCTGCCCCTCCCCCACTCATCCCTCTACACTTGCACGCTCTCTCTCAAAAGAAATAAGTAAACTTTAAAGAAACACACACACACACACACACACACACACACACACACACCCCAAAATAACTCAGCTGCACTATAAAAACCAGACTGAGGAAGAGCTGAAAAACAATTTAACTTCCTGGTTCTCTCTCCAGTTCCCTAGTCTTCATTCTAAAATGAGTAAAACAGGGGTGCCTGAGTGGCCCAGTGAGTTAAGTGTCTGACCTCAGCTCAGGTCATGATCTCAAGGTTCTTGTGTTCAAGCCCTGCATCAGCCTCCACACTGACAGTGCAAAGCCTGCTCTGGGTTCCTTCTTTCTCTCTCTCTCTGTCCCTCCCCTACTTGTGCTCTCTCTCTCAAACAAATAAACTCAAAAAAATGGGGTTGGTCTTTATAAAATATCATTATAAAAAAATAATAAAGTGAGTAAAACACTATCTCTCATAGTAATGAAATACCAATTCATGTAAAGTTTTCAAGTTGCTTTCAGCTGGCTCATATGTTGATTTTAAAGGTCTTTTAGTTAAATTTGTATCTGTAGAGAAAACTAGCTTCCTTACTTCTATTTCTGGCTATTGGTTCTATTCTGTATAAGAATAAACTAACATGTTATAATAAAACATGAACTCCTTACAGAATATAACCTTGTGACCAGAACTAAAACCAAATTTGCTAACAGTACTCTATATCTTAGATAACTGATGCACAGACATTTAGAAATTCCATTAGTAACAAAAATTAAAAACCAACACACCTGGATTCTGTTCAAAATCATCTAGGAGTCTGTCCAAGTCACTGATTGCTGCTTTAAAATAACTGTCCATCCTACTTAAAGACTTATTCAGAATTTAATTCTCTATGCCTAGAAAATAAAAAGTCATGAGAGTTCATTTAATTCTCTAACATATAAATATTATGCCATCTACTGCATACCAAGAAACATAGTCGAGAAATAGACACAAATAAATTCCTTTGAGGAATCTACAATTTAGTTGAAGCAATTGCCTCTCTATATACAAAATGACAAGAAAACTCTAACAACATAACATACTATTGTAAATTTTAAAACACTTATCTAAGTGACATGAGTTACTTAAGGTACATAATCAAAGAATTCATAAGTAAATGCTAAAAATAGTTATAAGAACTTTATATCAAATAATATATATGAGATGGTAATATAAAATATACCACTTACGAATAAAAATACTGCATATAAAAACTTATGGGATTCAGCAAAAGCAGTACTTCAAATACAGCTTTAGATCCTTATGTTAGAATAAGAGAAAGACTGAAGATTAGTAAGCTAAGAACAGGAGTTAAAGAAATAGAAAATGAACATATTAAGAGAAATATAAAAAAACTAAAAGTTAGCTCTATGAATAAAGCAGATAAACCTCTGATCTATGTCAAGAACTTCTCCCTATAAGTCTGGAGACACCTTAAAGAAATCTATCAGTGGCTAATGGGATAAAATCAAAACGACACAGGAACCTAGTTGAAGGGGTTCCTACTGTCTTAAATAGGACAACCAAACATCAAATTAACTAAGCCTGCAAAGGACTGAACACAAATCAAATAGATAAAAAACAAAGAGATCTTAATGATACTAAAAACAAAAACAAATACCACCACTCATTAGAGGGTTGCCAGGGCATAAATCCATTGCTCTGAAAGTGATACATTAAGGGAAAAGAGCCAATAACTTATCCTTCCCTCTATTAACAAAATGTACTTTAAGTAGTTGCTGAGGGAAAGTTCTTTAGGTAAGAATCTCAGGTAATAAATGCAGATGTATATTAAAATTTTTTAAATCATCTCTTGGCAATCCTTAATGCAAATAATAGACTAGGCAATGGCTATCAATGGATGTTAATTAAAGGGTTAGACGAAAGATTGGAGGAGAACTTTATAATGGTGGGAACAGGCAAACACATCTGACTTCCAGTGATCAATTTCACTATCAATAAATATGGAAGGGAGTGCCTGGGTGGCTCAGTCGGTTAAGCGTCTGACTTCAGCTCAGGTCATGATCTCGCAGTTCGTGAGTTCGAGCCCCGTGTTGGACTCTATGCTGACAGCTCAGAGCCTGGAGCCTGTTTCAGATTCTGTGTCTCCCTCTCTCTGCCCCTCCCCTGCTCGCACTCTGTCTCTGTTTCTCAAAAATAAATAAACATTAAAAAAATAAATAAATGTGGAAGAACCAATTATGTGCCTCATGTGGAAGATACAGTATCCCATATAATGTATTCTTACCCAAAAAAACTGAACCTCAATCTAATCAAGCTTTTAGAACTAACCACGTATTTACAGGAAATCCAAGCATAGAGAGACAAGTTAGATGATATCAAAACAAAGCAATCAACTAAATCCAGAAGGTGGAACACTCTACAGCAACGTTCCTCACACTGTCTTTGGTAAATGACCTTTTCTAAAAAAAACTTCCAATCTGTTCCATACTGCTTTTGTAAAACATAATCAACAATATAAATTTTGCAATAATACATAACAAAAAGATATACATTATTAAGCACATCTGAAAAGTTCCCTGGGGTGAAGAATAAGAGTGGGAAATGAGGGATAAAAGACAAAAATGAGACAGTTTTTTACAAGAACCATTTATGATAGTGCCATGAAATGAACACTTGAGGTCCAGAAAAAAATAAGGACACTTTAAAAAAGAGTTAAAAAGCTTAGACACAGCTTAAGAGAAAAATGAATGAACTAGAAAACCTACCTGAAAAACCACCTAAAAGGCAGCCCAGAAAGACAAGAGGGACATATGACAGGGTAAGAGACATGGATGGCAGAAGTCATCTATCATAAGAATGGAGACCTCTAAGGAAGATAGACAGCATGAAACAAGGATGGTTAAAAAGATAATGGTAGGAATTTTTCTAGAATTGATGAAAAATACAACTCAACAGATACAGGTAACCCCTATACCAAGCAATTTCAATAAAGAGAAATGCACAGGTGGCCACTCTATAGTTAAACTTTTATACTCCAAAGGTAGAGGACCCTTCAGAACAGGTCACCTTAAAAGAACAATAATTAGGGGCGCCTGGGTGGCTTGGTCGGTTAAGCGTCCGACTTCGGCTCAGGTCATGATCTCACGGTCCGTGAGTTCGAGTCCCACGTCGGGCTCTGTACTGACAGCTCAGAGCCTGGAGCCTGTTTCAGATTCTGTGTCTCCCTCTCTCTCTGCCCCTCCCCTGTTCATGCTTTGTCTCTGTCTCAAAAATAAATAAACGTTAAAAAAAAAAAAAAAGAACAATAATTAGGGGCGCCTGGGTGGCTCAGTCGGTTAAGCATCCGACTTCAGCTCAGGTCATGATCTCATAGTCCATGGGTTTGAGCCCTGCATCAGGCTCTGTGCTGACAGCTCAGAGCCTGGAGCCTGCTTCGGATTCTGTGTCTCCCTCTCTCTCTGCCCCTCCCCTGCTCATGCTCTGTCTCTCTCTGTCTCAAAAATAAATAAAAACATTAAAAAAAATTTTTTTTAAAAGAACAATAATTATTCTGGAAACAGGTAAACTTCAGAACAATTTTCAATAATAATGGCATGTCATCCTAATTTAACACAGCACATTACTTCTTTTATTTCCATTTTTAAATTTTTTTAATATTTTATTTTACTTTTCAGAGAAAGAGAGAGAGAGGGAGGGAGCAAGGGATGAGCAGACAGAATCCGAAACACACTCCAGGCTCCAAGTTGTCAGCAGAGAGCCTGACACGGGGCTCAAATGCATGAGCCATGAGATCATCACCTGGGCCAAAGTCGGATGCTTAACCAACTGGGCCACCCAGTCAACCCATTTTCCATTTTTAAATTGTGGTTATATCATACATATACAATAGTACACAAAAACATACACACCAAAACAAACAAAAGGAACTTGGAATAAGAGAAAAATGCAGGAAACAGAAGAAAACTTCAAAGAAACTAATATTCTCAGAAAAAACAGCAATGCATATATGACACAGGAACAGGAAGCCATAAATAAGGAACATATGTTGGGGGGGGCAGGGAGCGATCATGAAAATTGATGGCAAAAATCTTAAAAATTCAAGTGAAGCTTGTTGGATGCAATTAAAGCAGTGCATAGAGAGGCATTTATAACTTAAGTGCATATGTTTAAAAAAAGATCTAAAAAATCAATCATCTAAGCTTCCACCTTGGGAAACTAGAAAAAGGAGAGTAAGAAGAGCAAAACAAGTAGAAACAAAGATAACAAAGATTAGAACAGAAAACAATGAGATTAAAAGCAGGAAAGCAACAGAGAAATAGGAAAAAAAAACTCACTGAAACCAACAACTCCTTTCTTTGAAAAAAAAATCAGTAAAACTGATAAATTAGGCTAATCAAGAAAAGAGCAAAGCACCTGGGTACCTCAGTAGCTTGAGCATCCGACTCTTGATTTGGCTCAGGTCATGGTCCCAGGGTCATGGGATCGAGCCCTACATCACGCTTCATGCTGAGCATGGAGCCAGCTTAAAATTCTCTCTCTCTCCCTCTGCCCCTCTCCCCTGCTCACACATGCTCTCTGTGTCTCAAATTAAAAAAAGAAAAAAGAAAAAAAAGAGAGAGAAACACAAATTACCATATCAGAAATGAAAGAGGGAACAAAATTACTGATAATATGAGCTTAAAGGAAAATGAGGAAATATGAACAACTCTATGCCTCCAAACTTGATAATTTAGATGAAATAAACCATTTCCTTGGAAGACACAAGCTACCAAACCTCACACAAAGAGAAACAGATAACCCAAACAGCCCTGTATCTATTAATGAAACTGAATCAATAATTAGTAACCTTCCACAAATCACCAGATCCAGATGGCTTCATTGGTGAATTTTACCAAATATTTAAGGAAGAAATAATACCAATTCTCCACAATCTCTTTCAGAAAAAAGGAAGCAGAGGGAATCCTTCCTAATTCATCTGTATTAGACCAGTATTAATCTAATACCAAAACCAAATACAGACATTACAAGAAGAAAACTACACACCAATATTGCTCATGAACACAGACATAAAAATCCTCAACAAAATATTAGCAAGTAGAATCCAACAATGTATAAAAAAAATTAACACAACAACCAAGTGAAATCTATCCAGGTATGCAAGGCTGGTTCAACCTCTGAAAATATCACATTAACAGATTAAAGAATTATCATATAATCATATCAATGGATGCAAAAAAAAAAGCATTTGACAAAACTCAACACTTACCTATGATAAAAACCCTCAGCAAGTTATGAGCAGAGAGAAACTTCTTCAATTTGATGAAGAATAGCTACAAAATGCCTACAGCTAATATTATATACATTATGATGAGAAACTGGATGCTTTCCAATCAAAGATTGGGATCAAGGAAAGGATATCTTCTTTCACAACTCCTATTCAACACAGTACTGAAACTGCAGTAAGAAAGGAAATAAAAGATACACCATTTGGAAAGGAAGAACTACAACTGTCTTTATTTGTAATGACATGATTTTCAATGTAGAAAATCCCCAAAAACGGGCCCCCCAAAATAGAGTAGTGAATATAGCAAGGATGTTGGATACAGGGTTAACATACAAAAATCAAATGCATTCCTATACATGAGCAAGGAACAACTGGAATTTGGAATTTTAAAAAATACCATTTACGATAGCACATCAAAAGAGTAAATACTTAGGTATAAATTTAACAAAATACATACTGGACCCATATGTGGAAAACTACAAAATACGAATGAAAAAAATCAAAGAAGACCTAATTAAATGAAGATATATTCCACGTTCAAGGATAGGTACACTCCATATTAAGATGTCAGTTCCTCTCAACTTGATAAGATGTCAGTTCCTCTCAACTTGATCTCTGGATTCAATGCAATCCCAATCAAGATCCCAGCAAGCTTTTTTGTAGGACTCAGGAAACTCAGAATTCTAAAGTGTATACAGAAAGGAAGAGGACCTAGAATAGCCAACATAACGCTGAAAAAGAAGAACAAATTTGGACAACTCACTCTAATTTTAAGACTCATAAAGCTATAATAATTAAAGCAATGTAGTACTGGCAAAAAAAAAAAAAAAAAAGACACATAAACCAGTGCAAAAGAATAGAGAGCCTGCGGGGCTCCTGGGTGGCTCAGTCAGTTGAGCATCTGACTTCAGCTCAGGTCATGATCTCATGGTTCATGGGCTTGAGCCCCACATCGGGTTCTGTGCTGACAGCCCAGAGCCTGGAGCCTGTTTCAGATTCTGTGTCTCCCTCTCTCTCTGCCCCTCCCCTGCTCACGCTTTGTTTCCATCTGTCTCAAAAATAAATAAACATTAAAAACAATGATAAAAAAATAAATAAAAAGAATAGAGATCCTAGAAATAGACCCACACAAATAAATACAGTCAAATTATCTTTGACAAAGGCGCAAAGGCAATTCAAAGGAGAAAGGCTAGTCTTTTCAACAACTGGTGCTGAGAAAACTGGACATCCCAAAAATGGGACATCCCATGCCAAAAATACGAACCTAGATATGGACCTTACACCTTACACAGGAACGTACTTAAAAAGGATAAAGAACTAAATGTAAAATATATTATAATATTTCTTGAAGAAAACATTACAGAAAAATCTACATAACCTTGGGTTTGGTTATGAGTTTGATTATGATCATAACAACAGAATGATCCATTAAAAAAATTGATGAAGTTAGACTTTAAAATTAAAAAAACATATGCTCTGAAAAAGACACTTAAGAGAATAAGAGGACAAGCCATATCCTGGGAGATAACATTTGCAAAACACATATCTGATAAAGGACTTGCATCTAAATCTCCAAAAAACTCCTAAAATTAAATAATTAGAAAACAAACAATCCAATTAAATGGGCAAAAGTTCCACAAAGAGACACCTCACCAAAGAAGACACACAGTTAGCAAATAAATGTATGATAAAATGCTCAACGTCATTTGTTTTTAGGGACTACAGATTAAAACAATGAGATACCATTTTACATCAATTACAATGGCTAAAATCCAAAAAACCGACAATACCAAATGCTGCAAGGATGCTATTCAGCAGGAACTCTCATTTATTCCTGATGGGAATACAAAATGGTACAGCCACTCTGAAAAATAGTTTGCCTCTTATAAAATTAAACATAGTCTTACCGTATGATCCAGCAATCATACTATTAGGTATTTTACCCAATTGACTTAAAGATTTATGTCCACACAAGAATTTAGATGTGAAATTTATAACAGCTTCTTTTACAACTGACAAAATTTGGAAACATCCAAAATGACCTTCAGTAAATGAACAGATAAATAAACTGTGATACATCCATGCAATGGAATAGTATTCAATGATACAAAGAAATAAGCTAACAAGCCACAAAAAGACATGGGATGTACCTTAAATATGTACTGTATGTGAAAGACAGTCTTAAAAAGTCTACATACTGTATGATTCTAATTGACATTTTGGAAAAGGTAAAACTACAAAGAGAATAAACACATCAGTGATTGCTAGTAGTTTGGGTGGGGGGCAGTTGAACTTGAAAGTAAAGCACTGTGGATTTTTTAGGGTGGTGAAACTATTTTATATGATACTATAGTGGTGAATATAAGACATTAAGCATTTGTCAGTATCTACAGAACTTTATGACACAAAGAATAAACCTCAGTATTTCCAAATTTTTTAAAATTATTTAGAAGGTCAGGTGATCGGGTGCCTTGGTGGCTCAGTCAGTTAAGTGTCTAACTTCAGCTCAGGTCATGATCTCATGGTACGTGGGTTCGAGCCCCATGTCGGGCTCTGTGCTGACAGCTCAGAGCCTGGAGCCTGCTTCAGATTCTGTGTCTCCCTCTCTCTGCCCCTCCCCACTCATGCTCTGTCTCTCTCTCTCTCTCAAAAATAAACAAACATTAAAAAAAAAATTTAAGGAGCGCTTGGGTGGCTCAGTTGGTTAAGCATCGGACTTCAGCTCAGGTCATGATCTCACCGTTTGAGTTCGAGCCCTACATCAGGCTCTGTGCTGAGAGATCATAGCCTGGAGTCTGTTTCAGATTCTCTGTCTCTCTCTCTCTCTCTGCCCCTGCCTCCCACTCTCTCTCTCCCCCTCAAAAATAAACATTAAAAAAAAAATTTGGCGGGGGGGAGGGGCGGTGCCTGGTTGGCTCAGTCAGTTGAACATCCGACTTCAGCTCAGGTCATGATCTCAGTCCATGAGTTCAAACCCCTCACTGGGCTCTGTGCTGACAGTTCAGGGCCTGAAGTCTGCTTCAGATTCTGGGTCTCCCTCTCTCTGCCCCTCCCCCACTCACACCTCAGTCTCTCTCTCTCTCTCTCTCTCTCTCTCAAAAGTAAATAAACATTAAAAAAAATTTTTTTAAGTAGTGAAGGAATTCTGAATATAGAAATATTAAAAAACTAAAGCACAGGAACTAGAAGGCCTAGAAATAGTCTCTCATTAGGAAAAAAAACAGCATTTTTCTAAAAAATTATGGAATTCATTAAATGTTTACAGAGTATCTCTATGTATACCAGTGTACTACTAAGCATTATGTCATTTGAGGTGCCTACAAACGTGAAAAAAAGGAAAGATAATTAAATAATAATAGAATCCAATAATTTATAAAAGATATAATGCAAATACTGTACATGAAACCTTTTTTTTTTTTTTAACGTTTATTTATTTTTGAGACAGAGAGAGACAGAGCATGAACGGGGGAGGGTCAGAGAGAGGGAGACACAGAATCCTAAACAGGCTCCAGGCTCTGAGCTGTCAGCACAGAGCCCGACGCAGGGCTCGAGCTCACAGACCGCGAGATCATGACCTGAGCCGAAGTTGTCCGCTTAACCGACTGAGCCACCCAGGCGCCCCACGTAAATGAAACCTTTTAACATGACATTTGAAGCTGCACATAATTCCCATTTCAATCAACTAAGATGTACTTACTGTGCCAAAAATCTATGATGTACAGTAAAAGACACAAATGGAATATAAGATATACTCCCTATTCTAAAGAAGTTTATTTGTGTGTACATATAGCAACCTGTTTTAGGTAGTATCTTTTTTAAAAAAAATTTTTTTAATGTTTATTTATTTTTGAGACAGATCAGAGAGAGAGGCAAACACAGAATCAGAAGCAGGCTCCAGGCTCTGAGCTGTCAGCATAGAGCCCGACATGGGGCTCGAACTCATGGACCGTGACATCATGACCTGAGCTGAAGTCGGACGCTTAACCGACTGAGCCACCCAGGCGCCCCTGTTTTAGGTAATATCTTTACTTACCTGACCATTTATATAGTCTCAGATTTACAATAAAATATTTACAATATTTCCTTTACAAAAATGGTTTTTAAAAATGTCTTCATGATTTAAAAAAAATTGGCAACAACATGGAAAATTAATCAGAAAACCCACAAAACCAATAGTAAGGAGACTCCTAAACGGTTAAGATGAGACATGATGAGGGCCTGAACTGACATAATGCGGAGCAGATGGAAAAGGGATCAATAGAAAAGTGACTAAAGAACGGGAAATTCTGGAGAGTGAAACAAGGGAGAAAGCTAGGATCACTGCCAGGTTTCCATCATGGGTGACTGAGCAGACAGTGGTACCACTGACTATGACAGGCAATACAAAGAAGAGCAGGACTAAGGGAAAAAATAAGTTCACGCTTGGACTGTTGTTTGAAGTACCTTGAGAACATCCTGGGGAGATGTCCAATAGGCAGTTGAATATAAGGATCTGGAATGCAGGAGAGAAGTCTGAGATAGATAAAAGATTTGGAAACTGGCAGCACATAACTGTTAATGGATGAGATCACCTAGGAAGAGAATATAGAAGAGGACAGGAGCCTGACATCAGATAACTACAGATCACAATTAGTGTTTCTAAAGCCACTCTGGATAAAACTTTGCCCAGAGTTATATGCACTTTGATAGGAAAATATCCAGTATAGAGTACTAAATGACTAAAAATCAAATAGCAAAATGTCATGTACAGTACAAACTCATTTTTACAAGTAAGTTGTTAAAAAAAAAAAAAAAGTATTAGCAAAGGCACAGGAAAAAAATATAGAGAGGCAAATACCAAACTGGTAATAATGGTATCTGTGATAATGCATGCCTTTCACATCTACATTATGTAATTCTATAGATAATGCATAATACATATCTGTATTTTACTTTTTGTTTACAAAAATGTACTACTTTTGTAAATAACAAAAAAGATAATTTTCTTCCTTTCCTAGAAACTTATAGTGCATATCCTTACAATACAAAATAGATAATAAAGGGGTGCCTGGGTAGTTCAGTTAGTTAAGTATCCAACTTTAGCTCAGGTCATGATCTTGCAGTTCGTGAGGTCAAGCCCTGCATCTGGCTCTGTGCCCTGGAGCCTGCTTCGGTTTCTGTGCCTTCCTCTCTCTCTGCCCCTTCCCTGTTCATGCTCTCTCTCTCAAAACTAAATAAACATTTTTAAAAATTAAAAAAGAAAAAGATAATAAAAATCTGGTAGGGGGCGGGGCACCTGGGTGGTTCAGTCAGTTGAGGGTCCAACTTCAGCTCAGGTCATTATCTCACACACAGTTTGTGAGTTGGGAGCCCCACATCGGGCTTGTTGCTATCAGCTTGTCAGCGCAGAGCCTGCTTCAGATCCTCTGTCCTTCGCTCTCTGCCCCTCCCCCACTTGCGCTCTCTGAAAAAATAAATAAATATATTTCCAAAAATCTTTTTGGGGGCATGTGGTGGCTCTATCAGTTGAGCATCAACTCTTGATTTTGGCTCAGATCATGATATCAAGGTTCATGGGTTCAAGTCCCTGGTCAGGGTCACACTGGCAGTGCAGAGCCTGCTTGGGATTCTCTCTCCCTCTCTTTCTGCTCCTCCCCAGCTCTCTCTCTCAAAATAAATAAATAAACTTTTTAAAAAACCCTTTAGAAAACAACACATTGACACTGGATTATAAATGGGCAAATAATATGACCTAGTAAGATTATGAAAAAATATTCAAAGCACAATCTGTACTATCAAAATAATCTAAATTATAACATATATCATTTGTTGCCTACTAAATCAGAACACAATTTTTTCTTAGTGATCTCTACACCCAACATGAGGCTCCAACTCACGACCCCAAGATCCAGAGCCTCATAATTTCTTTTAATAATATAATGGATCGGGGGTGCCTGGGTGGTTCAGTTGGTTAAGCATCCCACTCTTGATTTCAGCTTAGGTCATGCTCTTGCAGTTCGTGAGTCTCAGCTCTATGTCAGGCTCTGTGCTAATGGTGCAGAGCTTGCTTGGGATTCTTCCTCTCCCTCTCTCTCTCTCTCTCTCTCTCTCTCTGCCCTTCCACCTTGCTTGCTCACACCCTCTCTCTCTCTCTAAAAAAAATAAACTTAAAAAACTTATTAAAATAATAATAATGATAAAAGTGTTGGTAAGGGTGTGACAAAACAAGCATCTCCAATACCGATGACAAGAAGTAAACCAGAATACCCTCTCAGAAAAACAATGTGATAATATGTATCAATAGCCTCAAAAAGTTTCCTAACATTTGATGTAACAATTCTTTTTAAAAATTTAAAATAATCCAAAGCAACTGAAAATATGCGAAGATATTCTACCAAATCATTAATTGAAACCATCTAAACACCAACATTAGAAAATTATGCAGGCATCAAAAGTAATTCTACTTCTAGAAAAACATTAGCACTTGTGTGCAGGAACACATCACAAAGAAATTTGAATGCTGCAATGTTTGTAATAGTGCAAAATTTCAAAGAACCTAACAGCTCATCAACATAAGAATAGTCAAATCACCTTTCTCAAACTGGTCTAAGGACCCCTGGAAAACTCTAGAACTTTTCAGGGGATCTGTGAGATCCTTCCTTTTCCAAACACCTATGTATGCAAGTCTGGACTTTCTTAATATGCTTTAGTGTACAAGATAGCACGTAAGAGTGAAGAGACAAGCAAATCTGAAAATCCAGCTGTCTTCTATAAAGCCAGACATTAGTGATCTACAAAAATATAAAACAATGCCACCCTTCCCACTACATTTTTTAAGAAAAATATATTTTTCAAAAATACTCTTTAATTCAATATATAAAGGGTTTTTAATGCACAATTTTTAAATATTTTCTGAATTTTAATTTCTAAAATAGCAAAATACTGCATTAAAGAACAAAAAATCTTTTAGTCCTCAGTCACCTTTAAGTTTGTAAAGGGATCCTGAAACCCACTGGGTTAAAAAAAACTGTGATACCATCATATTACCTAACAATATTACAATTTGGGTGATAATTAAATGGGAACTGAGCTTTAACTGCAATATTCCAAAAGATAGTTCACTCATGTATTACTTGTGTAATCAAACATCATAAAGATACTCATGAAGCTTTTTAAAAACTGGAGGAAATACTTTAAAATTTTTAAGCAAAAAAAAGCAGGCAATCCAACTGTATATAACATCTCATCATCTTAATTAAGAAACTGCCATGAGAAAAAACCCTGGGAGATTAAAAGTCAAAATATTAACTGCGGTTGATTCACTTTAAATGGCTGAATTATGGCTTATTTTTTCTTATCTTTATTATAGTTAAGATTTTTTGTGACACTTAGTGTGCAGTTTAACATCCATGGGAGAAAAAAAGGGGAGAAAGTGGGTGAAAAATTACAGTTTTACTGGATCAAACCATTGCACTCTTGCCAATTCAGAAGGAACAAGTTCTAATAAATTCAGGAACCTAATTCAACCAACAAATTGCCTTATTTTGTTAAATGAAAAAGATGAATTTATCAAATATATGGGATGGTTTCCACACGAGTCAAGCTAGTAAGAACACTCAGTCTGGAATAATTTGTAATCACGGTAGAACAAGTAAGTTAATAGTTTCAAAGTTAGGCCATCTTTTAGGAGTTTTCAGAGGTACCAAAGAAAAGGTAGAGGAAAGGAACACTACCGCATCCTTCAGATCTAAAATGATGAGAAAATGCATCGGTGCGAGAATGGGGTTTGCGAAAGAGCACAGGCGGCGATGACAGATTCTTCTGCTGGAGTCCTCCTAGCGCACAGGCTACCTCTCCGCGGGAACCACAGTCCCCTCTAGCAGGCACAGCCCCTCCCATGGTGGGCCAGGCAGCCCCGGGGGCACTTCTCCCAGCCCCCGCCGCGGCCCCCCGGGCCGCTCCCACCGCAGCCCCGAGCACTCCGGACGGCCCGGGTGGGTGGGACCCGGCAAAAAGCCGCCGAGATTGCCCTCCCTGCCTGGTCCAGCCGGCCAGGCTCTACCGAAGGGACACGAGGTTTGAGGGTCGTGATTCCCTGGCCAACTCAAGGAGCTCGGAAAGAGAACAAGCCGGGGGCCTAGACGCGACCCTTGGAGGAAAAGGAGGGCCAGACCCGGCACTCAGGTCGGCCGATCCAGCGGCCACCCCGCCCCCTCCGCGAGTGCAGCAGGGGTGAGGGGAGGGCCAAGAGGCCAGTTACTGGGGGGCTCTTACCTCCCCCACAACCCTGAGGAGCTCTCTGAGGACTCGATGCGACGAGGCGCAGAGGAGTGAAGAGCGACCCCGGCCGGGAGTCCCGGGGGTGAGCTACGTCGGCTCAGGGTTTGTTTTCCCCCGGACCTGTTTGGGGGCGGGAGGGGGTGGGCGGGGAGGAGCAGACAGCGCAGGCGCAGAAGAGGTTTTCCGTCGACACACACACACGCACACACACGTACGCACACACGCACGCACACACACACTCCCTTCCTCCGAGTCCGCGCACACACACACACACACAAACACACACACACACACACACTCCCTCCCTCCGAGTCCGCGGCCTCCGCCAGGTCCCAAGGCGCCTGCGCGAGGCTCTGCGGGGTCTCAGCCGAGGGTGCCGGGATTCTTACCGGAAGTGCCTGAGAAGGTTGTGCGGTGATGAGGCAGCTTGAAGACCCGCATTAAACGGGGACTGAGTTTCCCCCTAGACGCCTGGGAGCCGGAATCGGGAGGCCACCTGCGTCAGTGTCCGGCTTCCTTTGCCCTTGGTTGACCTATACGCAGCTTCCCCCGCCCCCACCCTACAGCCTCAGCGGAGCCGGCGCGGCGCACCGGCCTGTACTGGACACGCCCGCCTGCCAGGCAGCTAACCAGTCCTGCTCCCCGCTCCGCTCTCCTCCCGGAAAGCCTTGTTACTTAACGCTGGTGTTGTCCACCCCGTTTTTCTCTCGGCGGCAACAGAAAAGCTCCCACCTATCCCCCAGCTTCAAGCCCTCCAGCTGACTGCCTGCTCCCAAGGCTGCTGGCCTTCCCTCTCATTGCTTTAGTTCTGCTTTTCTAACAGTGATCACGAGAACAGCTGCCTCCCCGCGTCTAAGAACAAAAGCTAACCAACTGGAGAAATAAATGCTCCTCATGTGATGTATGTTTGTGCTTGTTGAGCTTTACTATTTTTACCACAAGTGTCCTATAAATTTAAGTGAGGGAAAAGGAGATCATGGGTATGGGGAGAAGAATCCCATCTGTTGCCAAAAAGTTTTACCGGTAATTCATACTGATCTTTCAAAAATTTCAAGAGTTGTATGTAGTACGTTAGGGGTATTTCAATCAGATGTGATTTATGGTGAAAGATTTGAGAATCGGTTCAAATTCTAAATCTGCAGTTTGCAACAAACAATAGGTTGTGCTCTTTCAAAAGTACTGAATCTCTATTTTCTTTCTCTGATTTTACTAAACCTGAAATAAAATTGTGTTGTTTTAGTCCAACAGTAAAACTTTTTTTGATACTTGATAATTTTGATAATTTATTGAGCATCTACCATGTGACAAACGTTGCATTAAATGCTTTGCTTACATTATCTCACTTAATCCTAAGTAGTTCTACAAAGTACTGTATGCATATTTCTCTACTATGCGTTAAATGTTTACAGATAAAAGGGTCATTGCCCTTATGGAACCACCATCTAATAGCAGAGACTCGTGGATACAAGTGTTTGAGATAGAAATATTTATATAGAAATATTCATATAGTATAACATATCTATATATCTCTATCTCTATATCTATATCTATATAGTGTGAGGACAAAGAATACAAATAGAAACACTAAGACCTTACAGATAAATAGGAAAACTGTATACATGAATGGTCAATTCACAAAATAAATTCATAAGTGCCTAGTACATGTTTTACTAATATTCAAACTCATTAATAATGAAATGAAGACAAATGAGATATTATTTCCAGTGGATCTAATTAGCCAATTTGTTTAAAATGCGAATTAACTCCATTGGTGAGGGTAGAGTGAAATGAACACTCATCCTGTTGGGGATTTAAATTAGGACAAAGATTTTGGAAAGTTATTTGTCAAATCATAACAAGAAATTTTCGCATGACCTAAATTAATAATCTCCTTTCTGGAAATTATAAGGAGATATTCCAGAATACAAACATTTATATGAAATAACAATAAGGAAAGTGAAAAAGCTCCCCAAACTGGAATACCTTTCTCATACAAATGCAATTGTACTTTGTATCACATTTATTTGTTTATGGGCATTTCCTCTGTGTGGTTCGTTATACTTGGTTTGGAGTTGTAAGGATTACAAAGATGGGGAATTCATGAAATTTGCCCTAAGAAGTTCACAATCCACTGTGTCATTCTTTTACTTACAAACATTAATAGTTGAGAGGTTGCTGCAATATCATAAAATAACAAGATGTTTGTGGAGCCTGTCAATTAAATTTCCTATGATTTCCTTTGCTGATAGAAATGAAGAAGAAATCTGCACATTGAATGCAATGTCAAATAAAATATTAATGAAAAAGAGACCTTGCAAAGTTTGAGTAATAATTATTGAAAAACTCCCATGTATTATTTAACCTCTAAAGATCCCAATTTATTACTAAATAGTTATGACTTGAGGAAATCGTCCCAATTGTAACATATGTGGCCAACTTATTCTTTAGACTTGAACTAGTTCTTACTTGGACCATAAACAGTTTTCATTATTTTGAAGGTTGTCAGAATCTTGATTATCTTAAGAGGCTTAAATTCCACAGTAACATGAACTTGCAAAGCTGTTCCCTTTTCATTAGTAGTCTGGGTGGAGAAAATACCAGAAGCAAATGAAGATAACAATTACAATTATTCATTTGTTTCATGGCTGGTGTTATACTAACAAGCAATTTTAGAACTAGGATTTCATTGCTCCCAAACACAGAAAGTGACATGGAACTGTTAATCATTAGTATTTAATGCTATCTAACCATGTTAGAACACCCATGTTACAAGGAAAACAGCTAATTTTGTTTTAAATTATCTACTTTAGGGCCACTTAGATCAGCTACCTGAAGCAATGCCACTAATGAAGAAATGGCTATAGTTTTGGTGACCATGAGAACTAATTTTTAAAATGCACAGAAAAAGTTTGGAAGGAAATCCACTAAAATATTAACTGTGATTATCTTTGGAAGGTGAAATTATGGGTGATTTCCCTCTTTCTAGTTTTTTATGTTTTCTGTGTTTTACAATGAGAATGTATTGCTTTAATAATCCAAAAGGAAAATAGAACACTTTTAAGAAGTATTGCTAAATTCATAATTGAGTCAACCAGTTACTTTATAGTCCTTATGTAATCAATACATTGCATACTGCATACAATATATTCCATGACTATGGTCATTAACAGTGAAATAACCCAAAAGGATGGATAAGCACTTCTGTCTGGAGACTGTCTTAGGGGTGGCAACAAGGTACAGTTATTTGCAGGGCTCATATGATACAGCTTCAACACAATGACCAGGAGCTCTTAGCAAGGAAGTCAGAATTCTTTGCCAAATAATTCCAATTCTCTCTTCTGGCCATACGATGGCATTGTACTTCCGGGCCCCCTTGTGGTTGAATAGGGCCGTGTGACTGGTTCAGACAAGTGAACTATGAGAAGTAACACGTGTCTTTGCACACTGGATTTTTTTTACTCACCAATGTAAGATATTCCAGAGCCTGCTGTCCCTCAGGCACAGCAACAGGCAAGACTTGATACTGTGGCTACTCTATCAGTCTGAGTGCTTGAGAGATTCCAGTGAACAGAACACTTCTAGAATAAGAAATAGACTTTGTAATTATACACCACTGAGATTTTGGGGGTGATTTGTTACTGCAGCATAGCTTAGCCTGACATGGTAAATAAACTTTGCTTAAGCCTCACATTTGGAGGTGGCTATTCTGAATGATATACTGCGTGCCTCAGTGAGCCTATCTATGGCAGCATTGCTTCCTAAAGTGTTTTTCCTTCACACCTGAATTACTCAGTACTCATAATTATTATGATATGCCAGGTAAATACATTTCATTGTAAATGAATACTTACCTCTATTGCTTCTCAGAGTAACAGTGAATTTTTTTTTGCTTTTAATTTTTTTTATTCTGGAAAATGTCAATCACATGTAAAAGTAGAATAGTACAATAACCCTCTCAGCTTCAGTATCAACAACTCATGGTCACATCTTATTTCGTAAGATGTACATTCACCCACCCTACCCTTCCCCCCACAGCTGGATAATTTGGAGGCAAACTCATTTATCATATCTTTTCATCTCTAAATTTTTCTGCCTGTGTATTTAAAAGATGAGTACTTTACAAAGTAGAAATAATAATGCAATGAATTCCCTCATATCCAATACCACCATCTAACTTCAATGTAGACAAACTTGTTTCATGTATACCTTTACCCATGCATATTATTTTGAAGCATATATAATATGTCATATCATTTCATCCATAAATATTTCAATATGTATTTCTACAATAAAATTGCTCTTTGCAAAAACATAATAATATTATTTTCACACCTGAGGATTTAACAATAATTCTCTAATAATGCCAAATATTTAGGCACTGGTGTTCATATTTCTAATTATTTCATAAATTTTATAATTTTTAAATTGTGTGAATCAAAATCCAATTAAAGTCAACATTTTGACATTGATTTCTAATAATGTTCTCTCTTGTTTGTTCCTTACACCTTATTTTTTGAAAAAACCATGTTTTTTGGCCTGTGGAATTATCAGGATTTGGACTTTGTCTTTCCCCACAGTGTCTTTTAATTTTTTTTTTCAACGTTTATTTATTTTTGGGACAGAGAGAGACAAAGCATGAACGGGGGAGAGGCAGAGAGAGAGGGAGACACAGAATCAGAAACAGGCTCCAGGCTCTGAGCCATCAGCCCAGAGCCTGAAGCGGGGCTCGAACTCACGGACCACGAGATCGTGACCTGGTTGAAGTCGGACGCTTAACCGACTGCGCCACCCAGGCGCCCTCCCCACAGTGTCTTTTAACATGTTCCTCTTGCCTGTGTGTTTCTTGTAAGCTCAGAGCTACATCTGGAAGTTTGGTTTGGTACAGGTTTAATTTTTTCCCAATGCCGTCCCATAAGTGGTTTTATATACTTTCAACAGATACATAATATCTTATTGGCCTCTTTCCATGATGTTAGCAACCATTGATAGTCACCACTTGGATTCACTCTTTCATTTGGGTTTGCAAAATGGTGACAGCCTATTTTTTCTTTTCTATTCATTATTGGAACTAAATTCCAATAGATAAAAATTCCCTCAACAGCTATTTAGTTTTCCCAGGATATAGTTCATATAGAAAGGAAAGTTAAATATTTGACCTTTTACTTTACTGTTTTCAGAAAAATGAGTTGCCTCCCTTGTATCCTCTAAAGGAGACTAATGGTGGGGGGAGGGGGGTTAATATATGTAAGTTAAATATATGTATATGTATGTATATGTGTGTGTATGATACTACACCAGTTCTCTAGATTTTTTGTGTAAGCAAACTTAAGCATTTCACCATTGTTCATCCCAATATTTAATGCTATAATGAACACATGTCATACTTATTGCCTTAATCATAATACAAAAAAAATATTAAAATGGTCAAAGGAATCATAATTAAATTTAAATCAGATTAGGATTTTTTTTAATTCTAATGTTAGATTTCTACTTTTTTCTATTAAGTCAAAAAACAAATCAATAAGAAAAGATTTTTAAAACTATTAGTTGCTTTTATATAAATAAGGATAGTCACATCTGAATTCATCTGCAAAAATTTTGAAGACATAGGCATATCATATTAGTACACACACTAATTTTATATTTAGAAGCTGGCATAAGGAAACTCACCAGAGCTAAAATGTGTTCAGATTGAATTAACAATTTCAGGCAATCGAAAGAGAGAAGAAACAACTGTTGATGATCCAATTCCACTACCACTTAGCATGTAAACTGGAGACAGAAAGAGAACTGAAATTCAAATCAGAGAAGTGAAATTAATTATTCTCCTTGTCAGTTGCTTGAATAATATTTTTTTGAGAATAAGCTCAAAAGAAATGTTAATGTGCTTTCTGAGTTACATAAGTTTAATCCTGTGCCATAATTAGGAGAAAAATTGAACTAGGGTTATCATCTTCTCTATGTACATTTGAGAAAAGAGATCACATTTGCAAACATTGGGAAAACTCGAGCTTTCTTCAGTGGGAAATAAGACAAGTAACCCACCACGTGGTGGCAGAGACCACGTCCTGAGGGCCTGTAGTGACCCTCTCAGAATGTGGCAATGAGAAGCACACCCTGAAGTCAGTGGGAAATTTCCTGTGAGATGCATCTCTGAGCCTGCCTGACATCTCATGCCCAAGAGTCAGGCTCCAGGGCTGTATAGCAGCATCTTGCAAGCAAGAGAGCAATGGCAAAGAGGGCTAAGCAATGGAGAACCGAGAATAGCACAACCACACTGTTTTGACAATACTGAAGTCCAGGATTAGTGCAGGACCTCCCCAAAACAGGAAAGGGAGTTTCAAAAATGATTGGTTGAATTTTCCCTCCAACCTCAGAACAGATTACATTTTCTTTAAGAAATATGGGAATGTGATATTTCTTTTATCCTGGCGTTGTAGAATAAAATTCATGCCCATTGTATGTAATTTTATAATAGTGATTCCTTGATAAAAAAAAAAAGCACATAAATGGAACGGAAATCCTGTCCTTTATGATGAGAGATAACGATGTTTCTGTCAGGCTTTTTTTTTTTTTTTGGTAACAGATTGAGTAGTTAGTTCAAAAGTGAATTTTTTATATAAAATTTCTTTGACTTCTTCAAATCAAGAAAAAGAAATAGTAATAACCAGAAGAATCTTTTCTGCACACTTTGCAATGTGTCTTACTATTTAAAAAAAAAATGCTGGGGTGCCTGGGTAGCTCAGTCAGTTAGGCTTGCGTCTTTGGTTCAGGTCATGATCTCGCAGTTCGTGGGTTTGAGCCCTGCATCCGGCTCTGTGCTGACAGCTCAGAGCCTGGAGCCTACTTTGGATTCTGTGTTTCCCTCTCTGTCTGCCCCTCCCCCACTTGCTCTCTGTCTCTCTCGCCCTCTCTCTCTCAAAAATAAATAAACATTAAAAAAGTTTTTTGTAAACAGTAGAATTATGGACTCAGACTTACAACACAAATTAAACTCTATGCATATATATATATATATACACATACATACATACATATAATGTGTGTGTATATATATATATAGTTAAGCAGATTAGAGATATATATGTACAGTTAAACAGGTTAAAATATATATACACAGGGGGCGCCTGGGTGGCGCAGTCGGTTAAGCGTCCGACTT
The DNA here is from genome assembly GCF_016509475.1 of Prionailurus bengalensis. Lineage (NCBI taxonomy): Eukaryota > Metazoa > Chordata > Mammalia > Carnivora > Felidae > Prionailurus > Prionailurus bengalensis. Next base: position 144,891,910 of record NC_057343.1, on the reverse strand, counting down.
CAGCCAGGTCACGATCTCGCGGTCCGTGGGTTCGAGCCCCGCGTCGGGCTCTGGGCTGATGGCTCAGAGCCTGGAGCCTGTTTCCGATTCTGTGTCTCCCTCTCTCTCTGCCCCTCCCCCGTTCATGCTCTGTCTCTCTCTGTCCCAAAAATAAATAAACGTTGAAAAAAAATTTAAAAAAAAAAAAAAAATATATATATATACACAGTTAAATAGGTTTTAACAAAGTATGAAAGTATGCATTAAATAGGAAAAGGGAATCATCATCTGCCTCATTTTTCCTCTTGAAGTAAGGTTTTGCAAAATTGTCTGCTGTGATTGACCAGTGATATACAAGGAGACTGGATAATATAGGACCACATTTCCTCATGTGGGATTTCTCTCTGTTACAGTCATTTCCATGCCCATTTCCTTCTTAACATCAAGAACTCCTGGACAGGATGCCTGGTCTCAAATAAACACTATTATTTCTCCCAAATAGAATCTTCTTAAATGACTCCTATTTTCATCTCAATGATGGTTTGTCATTTCTGTTACAGTCTGGGCTTTTCTTGCTGTCCTTCTATATATAGTTAGATTTAGATTTGACTAAGGATGTTAGTAGCCTTCAAAATATCAGAGGCTTGAACTAGATGCTTATTTTTCTTTTGCTTTAACATCCAGATACAAGTAGTGTAGGAATGTCATGGAACTCTCTTCTGTGAAGTGAGTGCAGACTTTGGATTCTTCTAGTTTTTTACTCTATCATCTGAGGCCTCTATCCTGATGGTCCAAGATGGCTCTTTAGCTCCAGCAAGAAGAAGGAAAAAGACACAGTGGGTCAAAAGGCATATAAGACATTTCTTAAGGAAGGGTCTCTGAAGCTGTTACAGGATACTGTTATTTGTATCCATTGATTAGAACTTACTCTCCTGGCCACATACAATTGCAAGGAAGAATGGGGAATTGTCTTCATTTTGGGAGCCCTGTGCCCAGCTGGAAATTCTAATGGAAGAATGGATATTGGGAGGAAATAGCAGTTTCTGCTACCCTCTGTTTGAACCATGGTACCTTTGAGAACTCCCTTGTTGCAAGAACACAATAATATTTTATCAAGCAGCAAGGATCTGAGCAAGCTCTGCATGATTACTGTAACTCTAGAATAAAGGCTGACTTTTCAGTCATACTGGAGCACCCTATTGAGGATTACGTTGTCAGTGTTTAATCTTCACCTGCAAAGTCAAATACAAAATCTTCTCTCTACCCCTCCCTTTCTTTTCCTCATCACATCTTTAGGAATATCTGTTCTTGCTGACTCACTTCCTCACCTCCTTTGTTTATCTTCAACCTTCTTCAGAATGGATTCTCCCAAATTACTCCACTATTCTTGCTAAGGCCAAGAGTTAACCCATAAAACTAAATTAGTCAGCTGTTTTTCTGTCATCTTTCTTGGCTTCTCAGCATCGGGCAAAGCTGGCACTTCCTCTTTTTTGAAACCTCTTCCGTTGGATTCCACAACACAACATTCTTCCAGAGGCTCCTTGTAAGTCTTCTTTGTGGAACTTCTCCTTGACCAGAACACAAAATGATGGATCTCCTAAGTCCAGTTCTAAGTTCTTCTGTTCTCTGCCATTACACATAGATGAATTCATCCACTGCAGGCTTCACTTATCATTGTGCGTTGAGGATTCACTAAACTATGCTTATAGCTTGACCTTTATTCTGTTTTGCAGTATCTCTTTTACTTTCAATGTCTGAGCAAGTAAGTGACTAATTTGTCTTTGATTAGCCAAAGCTGCTTCTTTATTATCCATCTGAATGCACAGAAATTTTTAAAAATGTATGAGCTTGTTAGTAAACCATAAACTCTATAGTCACATTAAGAGAAAAATATTATATGGGGCGCCTGGGTGGCGCAGTCGGTTTAGCGTCCGACTTCAGCCAGGTCACGATCTCGCGGTCCATGAGTTCGAGCCCCGCGTCGGGCTCTGTGCTGATGGCTCGGAGCCTGGAGCCTGTTTCCGATTCTGTGTCTCCCTCTCTCTCTGCCCCTCCCCCGTTCATGCTCTGTCTCTCTCTGTCTCAAAAATAAATAAATGTTTAAAAAAAAAAAAAGAGAAATATTATAACTAGCTTATCACCATAATGATTAATCTCTTATTCCTCAAACTGTCAACTGACTTAAATAATTAGATATCTGCTGTTTCACAGAAACATTCTCTATATGTTATTGAGGATTAAAAAGAGAAATGAAAGAAAATGTCTCTTTATTGGGAATTTAGAAATATAATTGAGGGTCACCTAGGTGGCTCAGTTGGTTAAGCGTCTGACTCTTCATTTCAGCTTGGATTATGACCTCATGGTTCATGGTCTGAGCCCCACTTGGGATTCTCTCTCTCCCTCTCTCTCTCTGCCCCTCCCCTACTCATGTTCGCTCGCACTCTCCCTCTCTCTCTCTCTCAAAAATAAATAAACTTCAAAAAATAATTGAGAATGAAGATATGCCTTAAATATACAAATATACACAGATATTTGCAACATATACATAATTATATGTACACAAAGAGCAATGTTAAGCCCTTCTAGGGATAAGTATTAGTTTATATAATGGGTCTGTGCCTTAGTTCAGTTATTTATAAAATAAAGATAACAATAACACAAGATTGTTGTAGAGATTAAATGACTGATCTACATAGGAGTGTCTCAAAAGTTACAAGAAGAATTCCACGTAACACAGATGCCTAATAAAACTGAGATATTTTTGAGCTCTACCTCTCATAGTTTTGTTCTCCACGAGACATTATTAAATTTTTTTAATGTTTTATTCACTTTTTGAGATAGAGAGGAAAAAGACAGAGACGGAGCATGAGCAGGGGAGGGGCAGACAGAGAGGGAGACACAGAATCCAAAGCAGGCTCCAGGCACCAGGGTGTCAGCACAGGGCTCAAACCTGTGAACTTCAAGATCATGACCTGAGCTGAAGTCAGAGGCTTAACCAACTGAGCCACCCAGAAGCCCCTCCATGAGATGTTATTGAAGGTTGTCTATAGTTGTTTTGAAGTTTTTTTCAGACCAAAATGATCGTTGTGGGTGTTCTGGTGTGGAACATTGAGATAGCAGGTGACTAGCTATTCAAGTGTTAGAGCTGTTCAAATGTACTTTTTAAGGAAAAGGAAAATCACTGGTTTTGTCTTCTGATACTTAGTCATATGACCTACTTATATGCAGATTTGAAGGCCTTCTATTCTACCATGCCCACTTGCAATTAGAACCCATCATCAGCTGCAGAATACCTGCATTCCTGGGGGCTCCTCAGATTTTATATTTGAATTTTCTGCTGGTGAACTCATATCGAAAGCTTAGTTGAGAGAATAGTTCTTGAGAAATCATCTATGGTAGTGTTTTTTCCTTGGATTAAATAACATCCTGAGAAGCAACACTTGAACTAAATTACTTAGCCCCTTGTAAAATCACCAATGCTAATTTGAGTTTTAATATTATATTCCCAGCTTTTACCAAAATTATTATAACACATAGTGATGTAAAATTTGGTCTTGTTTGTTATTAAGCAAAACCAGACCATTTCATTGCTCAGTGAGTTCGTTTTATCTTTGTGTCTATTGTCAGAAATTGCTATAAGAATTTAAAACCTGAAAGAACGATGTGTATGTCTTAAGGAACAGGTATGCTTCTTCCTATCTAAAAGTTATGAAACCTGACTTAGTTTGGTCCTGTTTTGGTTTGCTACTGGCTTCCAGGAAGTTAAAAGGCAAATCAAATGATCAATCACACTAAGTCCATCACTATTATGATCACTTTTTACCTTCTTTCATGATTGATTCTATATTTCCATTTTATTGTGTATAAACAGGTAGATGATAGATAGGATGGGTAGATAGGTAGGTAGGTAGATAGATAGATGGATAGATAACAGATAGACAGATCTCCCTTAGGATAAGCCACATAAAATATGTTAAGGAAAGATTTTCTTTTCTTCTATTGTTAATGGAAAATGATCATTTCAGAGAGTCATTGTAAATACATAAGAAATATTGGAGTGAGGATTAAAGGTTTAAGAAATTTAATAAAATATTTAGAATTATCTTCTTGGGATTTCAATACTGCAGTGACAAATATTTAAATGTATTCTAAATTTCAATTTAATCTTTTTTGAAATAATCAACAAATAGATTTAAATCATGATTTGATTTGCATTACTAATTTACACATCATGAATTCTATTGAATAAAGTAAATTAGAATGCTTTTGCATATTGAAGATTTAGCAAGAACACAGTCTCTAACGAATATGAACTGCTTTCATTAAATTGCAAGATCTCTTCAATTATAATCTTCTCCCATGCAGTTTTATATTTTTCTTAGGAAAGGCAATGCAACAAGGCTTAAATTGCCATAAAATTTTCATAGGGTTATAAAGCTAAAAATATTAAAGGGTTATTTCATTAAAAATTTCTTTAAAAAATTTTTTTTAATGTTTTATTTATTTTTGACAGAGAGAGAGAGACAGAGCATGAGCAGGGGAGGGTCAGAGAGAGAGGGAGATACAGAATCCAAAGCAGGCTCCAGGCTCTGCGCCATCAGCACAGAGCCCGATGCGGGGCTCGAACTCACAGACTGCGAGATCATGACCTGAGCCAAAGTCGGACGCTCAACCAACTGAGCCACCTGGGTGCCCCAAAAATTTCTTTAATTAAACTTAATATTAGATTTTTAAAATTATTTTTATGAAGTTTTTTTACTTCATATTATTGAGACAGAGAGTGAGGGCACACACATAAGTGGGGGAGGAGCAGAGAGAGAGGGAGACAGAGGATCCAAAGTAGGCTCTGAGCTGACAGCAGAGAGCCCAGTGTGGGGCTCAAACTCACAAATCGAGAGATCATGACCTGAGATGAAATCAAGATTCGGAGGCTTAACCAATTGAGCCACCCAGGTGTCCCATTTAGACTCTATATTTAAAAAAAAAATTATTTTTATTTTTTAATGTTTATTCTTGAGAGAGAGAAAGAGGCAGAGCATGACCTGGGGAGGGGCAGAGAGAGAGAGGGAGACACAGAATCTGAAGCAGGCTCCAGGCTCTGATCTGTCAGTGTAGAGATTGATGTGGGGCTCAAAGTCAGGAATTGTGAGATCATGACCTGAGCTAAAGTCAGACACTTAATCAACTGAGCCATCCAGGCACCCTATTAGACTTTATATTTTAAAGCAGTTTTTAGATTTACAGAAAAAAATAGCAAAAAGTACAGCATTCCTATATATTCCCTTTTCTCTCACCCACAGCAATATTTCATTTTTAGTAAGAACAGTTAAAAAAAGTTTAAGCCAATGGATACCTAGGGGGGTCACCTCCCCCCCAAAAAAATAAATAAACTTTTTTTTTAATGAGGGGGCACCTGGGTGGCTCAGTCAGTTAAGCATCTGACTTCAGCTCAGGTCATGATCTTGCAGTTTGTGAGTTCGAGCCTCACATCCGGCTCTCTGCTGTCAGCACAGAGCCAGCTCCTGATCCTCTGTCCCCCTCTCTTCTTCCCCTCCCCTGCTCATTCATGCACACTTTCTCTTTCTCAAAAATAAATAAACATTAAAAAAAATGAGGAAGCTTCTTTCTTTAGAAGCCTCCAGCAAATCTAAAAAAAACAAAAGGATGATTTCATTATTACAATAAGTCATTGGCAGCTGTGACTTCCAATGACCTCCTTTGTTATTCTATTCATAGATGCTACATGCATATTATTAATTAATGCATTAATTAATTAATTAAATGCATATCACAAGGGTAAGTGAAACATTACAATTACAGTATTGCTTAAACTGGACACACTGAAGTAAATATACCTATGTTTATAAAAAAATATAAAAATTATACTTGATCACTGTTATTAGAATAATATTTTAAACATCCTCTTTAAGGTGCCTCTAATTTATCTGTTCTGATATTCTTTCTGTACATTTCATCCATTTGTGCCAATTTTAGTGCCTAGTTGTTTTTTTTTTTTTTTTTCCTTTAAGATTTTATTTTTGGACACCTGGGTGGCTTAGCTGGTTAAATGTCTGACTTCAGCTTAGGTCATCTCATGGTTCGTGGGTTTGAGTCCCACACCAGGTTCTCTGCTGCCAGCAAGGAGTCTGCTTCTGATCCTGTCTTCCTCTTCTCTGCCTCTCCCCCACTTTCACACTCTCTCTCTCTTTCAAAAATAAAATAAACATGTAAAAAAAATTATTTGTAGGTAATCTCTACACCCAACATAGGGCTGGAACTTACAACCCCTAGATTGTCTGATGCTATAAGGACTGAGCCGCCAAACACGGCCCTACTTCTTTTTCTTGATGAATTGTTGCTCAAAGGCAATTTGGGGAATATCTGCCATTATATTAATTCCTCTTTCCTCTTCTGCAGAGTATTTTACTTTTCCCAATATTTTTTCTACCATCATAACCATAACTAAGTGTTCAGTTCAATGGTACTAAGTACATTCGCATTGTTGTGCAACCCATCACTACCATCCATCACCAGAATTCTTTTCATCTTGTAAAACTGAAACTCCATATCTCAGAGGATCAGAAGGAGCTAAGGTTTAAGGGATATCCCAGCCCCTGGCAACCAACATTATGCTTTCTGTCTTTGCAAGTTTAACTATTCTGAGCACTTCATTTAGATAGAATCATACGGTATCTGTCTACTTATGACTGGTTCATTTCACTTGGCATATTGTCCTCAAGTTTCATCTAGATTGTAGTATATGTCAACATTTCCTTCCTTTTTATGGTTGAATAATATTCCATTGTATATATGTACCACATTTTGCTTATCCATTCATCCATCAGTGGACACAGGGTTGCTTCCATGTTTTGGCTATTGTGAATACTGCTGCTGTGAACATGTTCATACTGCTTGTGTGTGAACATCAAGTGTTTTGAAGGAATGCTTATCAAGTGCCAGGGGCAATCCCAGAATAATTCTTGCCTAAATTCTTAGACTGAAGAGCAGATACGGTCTCCTGACCCCCAGTCCCTCTCAGGGCCTCACACTGTGCCTAGGGAAGTCTGTGATCTTTGTTCGCACATATGTAATGTGTGAAATTAAAAATATGATGGAAATGTACATCAGAGTTTTGGATTTATGAGTAATTTGGAGTAATTTATGAGTAATTTGGAATAATTATGGACTCAGATATTTCTGTGGGAAATCTCTAATTATTTGTATCTGCCAAGATTTTCTTTTCATCTAGTCAAAGAGCAACATACACAAAGTAACTATCAAAAAGAGTAACATACTAATTTAGGGGGGTTGGGGAGAAGGTTGGGGGAAAGGAAGTGGGTAAATCTCAGTTAAGAGCTTTCTCAGAATCAAAGAAGGGAAGAAAGATGGGGTTTCGCTATTAGCTGTGCAGACTTTCAGTTAGTAATTTTCCTGGTTTTCAGTCCTGAGCCTCCTGAATTATGTAAAAAGTTACAAAAAGAGTGGTTTTTTAAAAGGACCTTTGAAAACAAAAAGTTCTAAAATTCAGCACATTAAAAACCAAATTCTGGCTATTCTTCCCGAATCTTCTCTTCTCACAGTTTTCCCATTTTGATAACTGGTGACTTTATACTCTTGGTTGCTCAGAGTAAACTTGGGCATCATCGTTCACTTGTCTCTTTTTTTCCCTTTTCCCTCACATTTACATCTGTTAATCACTTTGGCTCCGCCCTCACAATATAGCCACTTCTCACCATCTGCTGCAAACCACCACCATCTCTAGTCTATGGCAGATCGCTCTACTAACATTTATTCCTGCTCTGTCGCCAACAAAGAATCTATATGTTATTTACTTGGACCAATATGCTAATATGCTCCACTTGCCTGTGTTTTTTTCATGCCATAGCTTTCTGCTCTGGACCTGACCACTGATACTCTGATTTGTGGTACCTGTGAGACTCCTTCCAGTCAAATCGTAGTTTTGGAACCCACTAATTTAGGCCTCCCGTACACCAAATCTAGGGAGTGAGGGCTCTGCTGGTGAGGAAGGGAGAAGAGCAAAAGCAATAAACTATCTGCCCTGTAATTCTGTCCCAGGCCATGCCAACAGTTCCTCAGAAAATAACCATGACTGTCACTGTGCTGGTCATTTGTCTATTTGTCTTCAGATTTATTCCCTGTCCTTCCTCCATTCCACTGTGTGTTGCAGCACCCTGACACCTGCCAAGTGCATTTCCCAGGCTCTTTGACAACTGGTTCCTAGTTAAGATGGACCACTGAGAAGACAGTGACTGGAGCTTGGAGGATGAGAAGTGGGAAAACCAAGGCATTTCTCCTTTCTCTCTTTGCTTTGTGTAACATCTCAGGCAGGGCTCCATCCCCACCATGGTTCCATCTCTCTCCAGGATTCCTAAGCCCTGGTTCCACCTCCTTCTCCTTCTGTCCCTCTGGCTGTTGAAGCAAGAGCAGTTCCTGCTATTGGTAAACTCCAATGTGTTGCCTCGCTGACTTCTGATTGCCTTCTCAGCTCTCCCATCACTTTCATGACTTGTTCCCCACATTAAATTTTCTCTATTAAAATACCTTGGTTCTTGGGGCACCTGGGTGGCTTAGTCAATTCAGTGCCTGACTCCGGATTTCTGCTCAAGTCATGATCTCATGGTTCATAAGATTAAACCCCACATTGGACTCTGTGCTGACAGAAGGGAGCCTGCTTGGGATTCTCTCTCTCCCTCTGCCACTCCCCCATTTGCACTTGATCTCTCTCTCTTAAAATAAGTAAAATAAAATTTTAAAAAATTAAAAAAAGTAAAATACCCTTGTTCTATTTTCTGCCTCGACCTTAATACTGCCACCTTTCAAATTCTTGCCCTATTCTGCTAATACTGGCTCTAGTTTTATGCTTATAACCAGACTTTCCCCCAATACTAATATTTCTTGTCAATACTACCCAAAGCTATCTACACATTCAATGCAATCCCAATCAAAATTGCACCAGCATTCTTCTCGAAACTAGAACCAGCAATCCTAAAATTCATATGGAACCACAAAAGGCCCCGAATAGCCAAAGTAATTTTGAAGAAGAAGACCAAAGCAGGAGGCATCACAATCCCAGACTTTAGCCTCTACTACAAAGCTGTCATCATCAAGACAGCATGGTATTGGCACAAAAACAGACACATAGACCAATGGAATAGAATAGAAACCCCAGAACTAGACCCACAAACGGATGGCCAACTCATCTTTGACAAAGCAGGAAAGAACATCCAATGGAAAAAAGACAGTCTCTTTAACAAATGGTGCTGGGAGAACTGGACAGCAACATGCAGAAGGTTGAAACTAGACCACTTCCTCACACCATTCACAAAAATAAACTCAAAATGGATAAAGGACCTGAATGTGAGACAGGAAACCATCAAAACCTTAGAGGAGAAAGCAGGAAAAGACCTCTCTGACCTCAGCCGTAGCAATCTCTTACTCGACACATCCCCAAAGGCAAGGGAATTAAAAGCAAAAGTGAATTACTGGGACCTTATGAAGATAAAAAGCTTCTGCACAGCAAAGGAAACAACCAACAAAACTAAAAGGCAACCAACGGAATGGGAAAAGATATTTGCAAATGACATATCGGACAAAGGGCTAGTATCCAAAATCTATAAAGAGCTCACCAAACTCCACACCCGAAAAACAAATAACCCAGTGAAGAAATGGGCAGAAAACATGAAAAGACACTTCTCTAAAGAAGACATCCGGAAGGCCAACAGGCACATGAAAAGATGTTCAGCGTCGCTCCTTATCAGGGAAATACAAATCAAAACCACACTCAGGTATCACCTCACGCCAGTCAGAGTGGCCAAAATGAACAAATCAGGAGACTATAGATGCTGGAGAGGATGTGGAGAAACGGGAACCCTCTTGTACTGTTGGTGGGAATGCAAATTGGTGCAGCCACTCTGGAAAGCAGTGTGGAGGTTCCTCAGAAAATTAAAAATAGACCTACCCTATGACCCAGCAATAGCACTGCTAGGAATTTATCCAAGGGATACAAAAGTACTGATGCATAGGGGCACTTGTACCCCAATGTTCATAGCAGCACTCTCAACAATAGCCAAATTATGGAAAGAGCCTAAATGTCCATCAATTGATGAATGGATAAAGAAATTGTGGTTTATATACACAATGGAGTACTACGTGGCAATGAGAAAAAATGAAATATGGCCTTTTGTAGCAACGTGGATGGAACTGGAGAGTGTGATGCTAAGTGAAATAAGCCATACAGAAAAAGACAGATAAACCATATGGTTTCACTCTTATGTGGATCCTGAGAAACTTAACAGGAACCCATGGGGGAGGGGAAGGAAAAAAAAAAAAAAAGAGGTGTGAGTGGGAAACAGCCAAAGCATAAGAGACTCAAAAACTGAGAACAAACTGAGGGTTGATGGGGGTGGGAGGGAGGAGAGGGTGGGTGATGGGTATTGAGGAGGGCACCTTTTGGGATGAGCACTGGGTGTTGTATGGAAACCAATTTGACAATAAATTTCATATATAAAAACAAAACAAAACAAAACAAAACAAAAATACTAATATTTCTTTGCATTCATAGCTACCCTGAAGATTTAAAACAAAATTTTCTACCTTCTATAAAAGTGGAGTTTGAGGGTGCCTTGGGGGTTTAATCAGTTAAGTGTCTGACTGTTAGTTTTGGCTCAGGTCATGATCTCATGTTCGTGGGATCGACCCCTCCATTGGGCTCTGTGCGGACAGTACAGAGCCTGCTTGGGATTCTCTCTCTTCTCTCTCTGCCCCTCCCTCTACTTGTGTGCATGCATTCTCGCACTCTCTCGCTCTCTCAAAATAAAGAAACATTAAAAATTAATAGTAATAGGGGCGCCTGGGTGGCTCAGTCGGTTAAGCGGCCGACTTTGGCTCAGGTCATGATCTCGCGGTCAGTGAGTTCGAGCCCCGCGTTGGGCTCTGTGCTGACAGCTCAGAGCCTGGAGCCTGTTTCAGATTCTGTGTCTCCCTCTCTCTGACCCTCCCCTGTTCATGCTCTGTCTCTCTCTGTCTCAAAAATAAATAAACGTTAAAAAATTTTTTTTAAAAATTAATAGTAATAAATGAAAGTGAAGTATGTTTAGAAGCATAGTGTATGTGTTCATTCACAAGATTAGGGATAGCAGCTTCCATTTGGGCGAATCCCTATCACGGGTTGGATACTGAGCTAGACACTTTGCAAATGTTTTCTCAAATCTTCAAGATCACCTGTAAGGTAGTTACTACTCCCTGTTCATCAAAGGGGAAAACCGAGGCCCAGAGAAATGAAAGAACTTGACCAAGATTATGTAGCTTATACGTGGTGAGGCTTGGCTTCACACACATCTGCTTGGTGCAAGCAATTTCCTCTATCCCATTCCACTTTTCTAACATACGGCATGCCCACCTTCACATTAATCAGTGTTTGCTCATCCTTATGATTTTAACAAGCACAAATAGGTTTTATTATATATTATATATTTACATAGTAATTATAGGACCACGTGAAAGATACATGAATTTAGGACATATTAAGTCTAAGCGTAGAAAACTGTTTGATTAGGTCAACAATTGTACATGACTTCAAACGTCATCTCAACTACTATTTGTCACTTGAACCATGGAAACAATATTGAATCAATGAGTTAATTCTATCATGTAAAACTAATCATATGTTTCAGTATCCATTGAGCTCCATTATGAAGTTAAACCGGAATAGTCACTTACATTTATTTCACAAAAAATGCAGAAGCAAAACCAAAGCAGTTGTTTTATCTAATTACTGAACCCCTGTTTTGAACGGAGGAAGCTACTTCCTAAGAGAAACTGTCACATGCCTCTGAGAAACAGAAGATACATGGAGCCAGTTCTTAAGCACTGCAAGATTTAAACCCAAAAAGCATCCTACAATTATTTTATTTGCTCACAAAGTTGAGGGCGTACACTCACAAGTTTGTACAATATTTTTAAAGAACCATGTCCAAAGAAACTAGAAAGGGGGCACCTGGGTGGCTCAGTCGGTTGAGTGTCTGACTTTGGCTCAGGTCATGATCTGGGTTCGTGGGTTTGAGCCCTGTGTCGAGCTCCGTGCTAACAGCTCAGAGCCTGGAGCCTACTTCGAATTCTGTCTCCCTTTCTCTCTGCCCCTCCCCCAGATGTGTGTGCTCTCGCTCTCTCTCTCTCTCTCTCTCTCCCTCTCTCTCTCAAAAATGAATAAACATTAAAAATATCTTTTTTAATTTGAAGAAACCAGAAAGGAAAGTGTGACCCAAAGAAGTGCTAAGGCCAGGATTTCAAGTGGGAATGAACAACAGATGAGGAAAGAGTAAATTTTACTTGAAATAGAAAGCGAAACACAGGCCTACCTTTCCTCTTTTTGCTGTCAAATCCTTGAGCCCTGGCATTCACCTTCAATAGTTACAAATCCTCAGAAGGAATTTGACCTAATTTCACAAATAACACTTGGGTGTAATCTGCATGTAGATTTGTACTTTGCAGGATCTTCTGTAAGAAATTAACATTCCATACTCTTTTTTTGCTGCTGCCTGGCACCCAACTGCTGCCAATCCCTTCCAGCACTGGCTGCTATAAGTTAAGAAATGACAAAGGATTTACAATATATAATTGGGTAAAACACAAGCTTCCTATGATTTCATTCCCCTTGGAAGGGGAGGGGGGAGTAAAACACCTCACAGTCTGCAGTCTTACCATATATAGTTTTTAATTTTTTTATGTTTATTTATTTTTGAAAGAGAGAGAGAGAGAGAGAGCGAGCACAAGCGGAGGAGGGGCAAAGAGAGAGGGAGACACAGAACCTGAAGCAGGCTCCAGGCTCTGAGCTGTCATCATGGAGCCCAACGTAGGGCTAAAACTCACAAACTCTAAGATCATGACCTGAGTTGAAGTCAGACGCTTAACCAACTGAGCCACCCAGGTGCCTCTCATCATATATTTTTAAGGCAAAAAAAAAAAAAAAAGATTTCTTGGATGATGATGTTTTTAAAATACTTGTGCCCCTAATCCCTTATATTAGCACAAGTGATCAGAAGTTAATTCTATACCATTGTTTATCCCAATGCAAAGTAAAGGTACACGGAGTTTAGTTCTGATTAACTCACCAAAAATGTGATAAAAATAAAGGATCCTTCATTTGATACTCACTTAACAACTGATAATACATTTTTACTTTCAAAGAAAAATCTGATTTCTACCATTTATTGGGGACATTCTGTTCACCATTTTAGTCTATGCTTATAAGGTATAAGCATCAAATTCTTTCATGCGGGACTTATTATAGAATTATTTTCTAGACTTCTAGTGACTATAAAGTATATTCATTACAAAATAGATAGATTTATTTTATATCTTATTTTTAGAGACTTCTATGGAAGACTTTACCATAATTTTTCATGATTGAGTGTTGCCTCTAAGAATATAGCTACTAATCGTGTTTTACTTACTCTAAGACCTTTTTTGCTGAGATTTACTTTCTTTTCAAAAGGGCATGGTTTTAAGGCATTTAGCATTCCAGTCAGGAGTTAACAATGCATCCTTTAAAGATCTAGCATTAGGTCAGGAGTCAGCAGACCTGGGTTTAAGATCTGGCTCTACCACTAACTAAGGTATATCATCTTGGGAAAGTGTTTAAACTTCTCCGGGTCTAAATTTCTACATCTCTACAGTGGAGTAATAATTACAGCCCATGTCATTCAAAGGCTTCATGTGAAATAATGAAATGTATATAGAGTACTTAGGGAATGTACACATTCTCTCTCTAATGGTTGAAAACTTTATGCATGGCTGACATTGTGTTAGCAAAGCAGGAAGTACTCACCTATCTATGCCCTCAATCCCAAATTTCTAAGGTTTTCTACACTTCAATAATTTGGCAAAAGAGTCAAAAGAGGAAGGACAAGAAAATAATTTTTTTCTTGTATTTAACATTCAGATACTTCAAGATCTGTTACCTCTCCAAAGACAACCTTACAAAAATTGTATATTTCCTCAGCAATAAGCTTCTCTTTAACTGAATATTGCAAGGGACTCCAAATGCTCTTGATTCAAAACCAACAAGTAAAAGGTCAGAAAGAATCAGTTAAGTAGTTTCTAAGTGGTGTTATTTAGTTGGTGTTAGTTGCTCTAACAAAGAATAATTTCTGTTAGACAATGCACATAACATTCATTATGAACAGGATCTGGCAGCCCAAAATTACATCTTAAAAGTTTTATGGTGACACCTGGGTGGCTCAGGTGGTTAAGTGTCTGACTCTCGATTTCAGCTCGGGTCATGACCTCATGGTTTGTGAGTTCAAGCTCCTCATCGGGCTCTGTGCTGACAGCATGGAGCCTGCTCTGGATTCCCTCTCTCCCTCTCTCTCTCTCTGCCCCTCCCCAACTCGTGTGTGTGTGCGCACTCCCTCTCAAAATAAATAAACTTAAAAAAAGAAATATGAAAGTATCAAATGGGTGCACTAAGTAGGGTATAGAATTGTTGAATCACTGTATTGTCCACTTGAAACTAACATAACAGTGTGTATTCACTATGCTGGAATTAAAATTTTTTAAAGTTGTATCAAATGAAATAATGTGAAATCCTGGATTTTAAAACTAAAAGTGAAAATATTAAAAGGCAAGTTATCTAGAGAATTTCAGGATGATGGAAAACTAATAACAGAAATTTTACAGGGATTCCTCAAGCCAAGTATTTAATTCTTAAGGCACATTTCTATCTTTTGGATTGCAAAAATCAGTCTCCTCCCCCTCCCCCCCTTTTATGGAGAGTAAAAAAGTAAAGAAAAGGACAGAGGATTAATGTTCAAAGCTTCTGAAATGCAGTCCCAGAGACTGGATTTATTCTCTCATCTAAAACAACCAAAAAGTCAAGTAAAAATAGTTGTCAATGACAAAACAGTTTTCAAGACATTGGACATCAGGTGATGAAAGCCAGTGATCCCTGAGAGATGGCAAATAACAAAGTGAACCCTAGGTTTTTGAAGCTTTCTGACTTGAGAATTTCTAGGCCACAGTGTAGACAGGAAGCACCCAGGAAGAGCCTGGTGGACTCCCCAAATTACAGAGACAGGCAGCCAGAGTGTGTAGGTCAGAGTACCAGAGAGTACAGGGTTGCACAGAAAAGGAACCCCAGAAATTAGCACATGGGCCCCCTCAAAGATTCCACTGAGGATTGATAAGGGTAGGTATTTGATGATACTATCTGCAGCTGGCAGGTAGTTAGGATTCAGCACAACAGAAGCCAGGGCTGACACAGGGCCAGGAGTGGTGCCTATTCCTACCAGCCAGACTGGAAAACCTCATAATTTACTGAGAATTAGAAAGAGTACTTAAAAGTGACTTGCCTCAGTGGAGAATAATTAGCCCTAGAAAAACGCTGCTTTCGTCCATATTTTTCTCAAACACCACTTCTTCTGCTGTTTAACTTTACAGTTTATACAAAACAAAATGATGCATTTTAGTCTTCCATCATTTCTACATTACTACAAAATTCTAGCACTGTCTCTATTTGTAAGTGTCCCTAACATCTAACAGATGTATTTACTTCATTGTGACAGCGCATATAAAACCAATTTTTAAAAATAATATTATTTTACAGGCTCCTGGGTAACTCAGTCATTTGCGCATCTGACTCTTGGTTTTGGCTCAGGTCATGATCCCAGGATCGTGGGAATGAGCCCCATGTTGGGCTCCATGCTGAGCATGGAGCCTGGTTAAGATTCTCTCTCTCTCTCTCTCTCTCTCTCTCTCTCTCTCTCCCTCTGCCCCTCTCCCCCACTCACACACACTCTCTCTCTCTAAAATAAAAAATTAAGATAAGATAAAACAAAATAAAATAGAACAGTCTCCTTGTTCTTGCGGATTGATTTGCTAAAAATATATGCTATAATTTGACATTATAAATTAAATTCACACTGTAAAACAGGTCATCATAAAATTTTGTTTGGAAAAAAGCAAACAGTTTCATGGCTTAAGTGTATGGAAAGTGCTTCTCCTAGATGACTTATAGAAATGTGTTTAGTATAACAAAAAAGGGAAGCCTATTATATTGGTAGAGATTTTTCACTGAGAAAATATGAGTTGATAAGATAGACAAAAATAAGAATTTAATAAATCTTATAGTTACATCATGGAAGACAAATGTCTACAGGTATATATTATATATATTTCATAGATCTACAAATAAAAAATGTGGAGGGACAGATGGGTGGCTCGGTGGGTTGAGCGACTGGCTCTTGGTTTCTGCTTGCGTCACAATCACAGGGTCATGGAATTGGGCCTACGTGTTCAATGTAGAGCCTGCTTGGGATTCTCTCTAATCTCCCACTTGAGCTCTCTCTCCCACTTGTGCTCTCTTTCCCTCTAAAATAAGTTAAAAAAATTTTTTTTAATGTTTTAAAAATGAAAAAAACAATTTTTTTTTTAAACGTGGGATGCTAGGGGTGCCTGCATGGCACAGTTGGTTAAGTGTCCAGCTTTGGCTCAGCTCAGATCTTGTGGTTCAAGGCCTGAGTCAGGCTCCACACTGAACAGTTCAGAGCCTGCTTGGGATTCTCTTTCTCTGTCTCTCTCTGCCCCTCCCTAACTTAGGCAGGCACTCTCTCTCAAAATAAATAAATAAATAAATAAATAAATAAATAAATAAATAAAAGAAAGAGTGCATGTAAGAGTGAGTGGTATTCTCTCTCTGCTTCTCTCTCTGCCCCCCACCCCCCACTCTTGATCTCTCTCTTGCTCTCTCTCCCAAAATAAACATTAAAAAAAATTAAGTCTTGACTAGGCAAATGATTTCTCCAGTGACATGAAATATTTTAAGTTTAAGATTATTCTTTACATATTTGTGGTCATGATGAGTTATTAAGTGAGTCAGAGGTAGAGATTGTTCTTAAGACTAGCAGGCAGAGGAGGCAGGGAAATGAACCAGAATTCCTGGGCCATGAAACAAAACAGCTTTACCATGTGGTTTTAGCACACTAAGACCCGCCTGTTGAATGTATCCTAAGAATAGAAATGAACTGTGGAGCCAGAACACTAAAAGAGGAAGTATGTAGCTTTAAATATGAATTATAGCTTCTTTTGCTTAACTACAGATAGGGACCTTGAGAATGATTTGGGCACCTAGCCTTATGATTTGAAATAAAATATCAAATACACAGTCATCAGAGTCAGCACACTATAACTTTCCATCCATAAATATAAAATTATCATGTTCTTTGAGGAGAATTCTACAGTGGCTTAGAAACAAGTCATACACTACCGACCTGTGCATATCCTTTCAGTCATAAGTCATTAGATATATGCAGTAAGCCCAGATGCCAAGGATCATATTGAAAATTGCTCAGAAGAAAGGCATGCACAACGGGACATTAATTAACACTAAAAAGAAGATTTTATAAGAAATAATATTTAAAGCTTATTTGCCTTAAACAAGATTACATACAAAACTCTGCTTTCAAATCTTTTCTCAGAGTTACGTATACTACTATAGGAAGAAATCTAAGATATATTGTCCGTGATAAGGGCAAGATACAAAATGGACTGTTCATTTTTATAAAATATACAAACGAAACAATTAGTCTTCAATTAATGACTCCATTTAATTTCTGAAGATTCTGCCATTAAATGAAAAGATATTTCTATTCATTCTAATGGAGAAAAATGATGATATGGTCTATCCCATCTCAAGACACCCAACAGTTTTCACAAACAGGAAAATATACCAATAGATGATATAAGTAATAATAAAAAGTGTTTGAAAGTAAATAAATGCAATTTGCACATAATATCTAGGAAATGAAAGTGTATTTTAATCATTAAAGGAGGAAGATTCCTATTTTGATGGAAGAGGGATTTGAGGAAGTTTTTCTTTGTAGGTGGTGGAAGATAGATGACTGATTTTCAGGCAGACGATTCTTTGATGGCTAATGGTTATCTTGCACTGAAACTGCTCACAACCAACTGAAGAGTTGTCACCTTTATTGCTATAAGTAATTTAAAACCTAGAGAAATATATATAATATACACAAAACGTAACAGTGGTTATCTCCAGAGATAGGAGCATAAGTTACATTTGCTTTCTATACTATGTATTCTATAATATTTAAAATTTACAAGAAGCATGAATTTTTATTCACAGAAAATAAAAGCTGAAGAGAAATTTGTTTAGTTTTCCTTAAAACAAATTGTTAACACATAGCCAAAGGTTGATCCCTTGTTGTATATAAAGCTAATACAAATTGACAGGACTGACTCTAATTTGCAGAGCCCAGTGCAAAATGAAAATGTGGAGCCTTTTGCACAAAATTATTAAGAATTTCAGGGGTGTCTGGGTGGCTCTGTCATTTGAGCATCTGACTCTTGATTTTGGCTTAGGTCATGATCCCAGAATTGTGAGATGGAGACCCACGCCCAGTGTGGAACCTGGTTAAGATTTTCTCTCTCTCTTTCTCTCTCTGTCTCTCTTTCTCTCTCCCCCCACCACCAAATAAATAAATAAACTTTAAAAAACAGAATTACAGATTATATTTTATTTTTTAGGTCATTGAATTCGTTGTTTAAAAATGTTTATTATAGGGGTGCCTTACTGGCTCAGTCAGTAGAGCATAGAACTGTTGATCTTGAGGTGGTGAGTTCAAGTCCCACACTGGGTATAGAGCTTACTTTAAAAAAAAAAAAGGTTTATTATACTAAGGGGTGCCTGACTGGCTTGATGGGTAGACCATATGACTCTTGATCTCGGGGTAATGAGTTTGAGCCCAACACTGGGTGTGGAAATTACATAAAATAAAATCTTTAAAAAAAAAAAAGAATAAATGAGAGGAAAACTACAAATAACTCAATGTTACATGTTTCTGGTATTTTCTCCATGCAATTTACATATGAATGAGAATCAGTGTGTTCACAAATAATAGGGCATTCATGGTAAAATCTTTGGAAATTTGGAAAAAACATACCACTATGTAATTCAAGCTTCTTAAAGTTTTACATCAATAAGACTTGATTATCATTCAAAATAATGAAGCTGTTGATGATTGAAGCAAAGAATAGTTTTGGGAAGCAATAGTTTTGAGAAGCAAATACTTTAGAGCTAGCAGGAATTCCTCAAGTGCTTCACATGTTCAGTTAGAAATATATGAGATCCTTCCTGGAATGATTATTTTTAACGTTACTTCTCAAATCACACCAAGGAATTCTTTTTCATTAATATTTGATTTAGTACTATATCTGATGTACAAATTTCATTTCAAT
Source organism: Prionailurus bengalensis (assembly GCF_016509475.1). Classification (NCBI taxonomy): domain Eukaryota; kingdom Metazoa; phylum Chordata; class Mammalia; order Carnivora; family Felidae; genus Prionailurus; species Prionailurus bengalensis. The sequence continues at coordinate 144,872,659 of NC_057343.1, read as the reverse complement.
CACCACGTGAAATAATAGAAATTTTAATTTCTTCCAAAGAAGACTCTTCTAAATCTCTTCTAAAGAACCTAAAGTCATTTCTCAACCTATGTGTGTTGGTGAGAAAAGTAATCATTAATTCCAAACAATTGCCACAACATGGTAATTCACTGAATCCATCACTCCTCCAAGGCAAAAATACCTACTGTTTATTTTTTTGATTCTCACTGACTCAACCACAGTGCCTTTTAGATAGCAAGTACTCATGAAGTAGTGAAATAATGAATAATTTTAAGAGTAGTTTCACGTTTTTATTGCTAAGTACATTTTAATTTCTGGTAGCCTAGTTACTTTCCTTATATTAAAACTATTTCTATTTCTTGGCAAATACTAATTAATGCTACAGGCTAAGATCATGGCTTGTTATAAAAGAAAAGCTATGTATGCACACTAAAAAAAAAAAGAAAGAAAAGAAAAGCTAAACTGTGTTAAATTTTTTTTCTGTAGATAATCCATAAATTATACAAATCATACACAAGTAACCAAAAGTTGAATATATAGTATGATTACACTATGTAATCATAAAAATCATAAAAAGACTGAAAAAATATACTGTATTATTAACCATAACTGCCTTGAACCATGGAGATATTGCTGTGCTTTTGTTCATAGAATCTGGAATGAGGGATAGCTATATTTCTAGGAGATTTTCAGTACCTACTACTTCTACATCAGTATGCAAGTTCTGTGAGGCACCCATAAGGTATTTCAAGTGGCATGATGAACTAACATTTTTCCTCATTATCTTTCTCTAAAGGATGTTTTTCCTTCTTGAGTAAATTAAATTATTCCGATTACAGTTTTTCAGGTAAGTATATTTTACATAAATTTCCACCCACTTGTACAATTTTTCAGGGTCACTCTGAATTCTAATTCAGTTCTCCAGGGTATTAGATGTCTCACCTAATTTTGCATCTTTAAAATATCTATGCATTTTCACAAGTTTTTGCCCAAATGCCTGATGCATATAATAATTAAAAAGCGTACCCATTGCCATAATCCTAATTCAAAGTTGTAATTACCATAAATAAATGATGAAGTCAATAAAATTCAAATCTGAATTGAGTCTATTTATAAATTTGTCAGGTTTTAATTTTTTTCCATTCACTAACACAAAGTGCTCAATACAAAAACTTTTTCAAAAATGTAAATTTTTTTCTCAAGGTTGGATGAAATACAGATGTATCTTCAAATATATTTGTACATATAAATACACATATTTAATAAATATACTATACTTTTTTAATGTTTTATTTGGAGAGGGGGAAGGGCACAGAGAGAGGGGGGGGATATAAGATCCAAAGCAGGCAGCACCAAGCCTGACGCGGGACTCAAACCTATGAACCAAACTGTGAGATCATGACCTGAGCTGAAGTCAGACACTCAACCGATTGAGCCACACAGGCACCCATATATACTGTACTTAATACATATATAAATACAAACACTATTAAGCAAATACGTACTATTTTATGGAGTATCTAAACTGAATGCTTGAAAGCTGAGTCCCAAGAAACTCACACTAGGGCTCAAAAGGACACAGTTTCTACCAGCCTTAGAACAAATCTACAGAAAGAACAGCCAAATGTTGGTGAACTAATTCTCTTGCCAGTCATCACTTAACTAGAACCAGGAAGACAAGTGAAAATCATATTTTTTCTCTTCTTCTTTTTTTTGTAATCTCTACACCCAATGTGGGGTTCTAATTCACAACCCCGATATCAAGAGTTGCATGATTTTCCCAGGCACTGCTCAGTTATTTTTATCTTCAAAACATATTTTGTGAGAGAAAAGAGTGAAACAAATGACTAATTTTTGAGTTACACAAATTATCCTGGACAGATTATTTTTTTTTCCAAATGTTTATTTATTTATGTATTTTGAGGGGGCGAGTTGGAGAGGGGCAGAGAGAAAGAGAGAGAGAATGAGAAGCAGACTCTGTGCTGTCAGCACAGAGCCCAATGCAGAAACCATGAGATCATGACCTGAGCTGAAATCAAGAGTCAGATGCTTAACAACTGAGCCAGCGAGGTGTCCCTGGATGAGTTATCTTAAAAAATCCAGTGGATGGCAGGCCTGCCTCTCTGGCTCAGTCAGTGGAGCGTGCAACTCTTAATCTTGAGGTTGTCAGTTCAAGCCCCACAATGGGTGTAGAGCTCACTAAAAAATAAATAAATAAATAAATAAATAAATAAATAAAAATAAAATCAACAGGAGTTAGCATATTGTTTGTTCACCTTCACAATTGCAAAGATCCATCATGTTTCTCAAAACTTTGAGAGAGTTTTTAAGCTTCTTTCAGGCCTGGAAGGCAACAAAATACTACAGAGTCCATCTGATGGCAAAGAACCAGAGAACACGGGCATGTTCTGAAGTCAGTACGGGAGGAATCAGACAAAACTCATGCCTGAAGCTGCCTTGGAACCTCTGTGACCAAAAGACAGCAACCGGAGCCAGGATCTGCAGGAGCAGTGTGAAGTCTTCAAAGCGATGGCAAAGATGCAACTGCCAGAGGCAAAGTGTCAGCCCCAACCTCTGTTTTCTGAGACGTAGGAACCCAGAGTTCTTGTGAAATTCCATGGAGGGAAAGAAGGAGCCCTCAAATAACTGAGGTTGGCTCCCCTCCATCAATGCAAAGCAGATTAAATTTAATCTAGGGAAATGAGGGTCTGTGACCTTTTGTACTACTATTAAGTACCCATTAAGTATGGTTTTTAACCTCTCGATAAAGAAGATTGGAATCAACTAGGAAGACTACCCTCTTTAAGAGCATTACTGGGGTGCCTGGGTGGCTCAGTCCGTTAAGCATCTGACTCGTGATTTGGGCTCAGGTCATGATATTGTGGTTCATGGGATCAAGCCCCATGTTGGGCTCTAAACTGTCAGGGCAGAGAATTCTGCTTGGGATTCTCTCTCCCTCTCTCTCTGTCCCTCCCCCCATTCTCTCTCTCTCTCTCTCTCTCTGTCAAAAATACATAAACTTTAAAAAGAGAGAACACTTCCAATAAACTCTAGTAGTATTTTTCGTTCCTGGGATGTGGTAGTCAGTAAAACTTTAATTTATTCTTTCAAGGATAGATTGTAAAGGATACAAGATGCATTTTTTCCTCCATATTGTATAATTTATCTTAATATTGATTTTACCATACCTTCATTGAATGAAAAAATATGAACAGAAACATATGGCTTTTCAGATCCTTACAATATAAATTGAACAAAAATATATAATAAACAAGTTAAAGAAAAGTATATACTAAATGGAAAAAAGGGAAACTTTCTGTCGCTACTTCTCCGTAAAATCTCTTTATAGGGTGATTGCAGTGGGGGTGCTCAGTTCACAAAGGGATTTGGCTCATTTGGGACTTCATTTCCTCCACAACATTTTCTCCTTTATGATCATCTCTTTATAGGTGTCCTATATTAAGGTTAAGAGTGCCTGAGCTCCTAAGCTCCTAAACTGGCCCCCTGGGCTTTAGTTATTTGGATGACAATAAATTTTATCATACATTTTTTCCCCAAAATGGGACTTTCATCATTAGCTTTTTATTTGTTTTTATGGTTTTCTTGATGGCCTATATCTCCTTTAAGCCTGTTTCTGAGTTTTTCTTATTGTTTCCACCTTTGACACTAAAAGCATCAGAAGATCTCTTGGCATAGGAGTAACTCTTTTGATTTGGTACACATGGGCTCAACAGTCTGTGCAGCTATTCATCCACAAACCAAAGGACTTTCTTTACACCAACAAGTTTCTGAAAGCAGAGAAAATATTTTCAGTCATCCCTGAAGAGCATTGACAGTGTTGTTTGCATAATCTCTGCCCATAGGGCTGAAAGCAAAGGCTTTTCCTTTTACCCCTACTTCTCTTTCTTCCTCTTCTGTAGAAGAGAGCAGCTGGCTCTCCCTCATTGCCACCATTTCTTCACCACAACCCTCTCCAGTTAGGATTCTACCCAATTACTCCACTAGATTGCCCTTACTGCTCTTGCTAAGTCACAGTGACTTCCAAATTGCTAAGGTCAAAGGACATGTTCAGTTGTCAGCTTGTATGGTGTCAGCATGGACACATTTGTCCATTCCCTACTCCTTGAAGCACTCTCTCCCTTTGGTTCTGTGACACCACACTGACCTGAAGCCTTCCTCAAGTCTCCCTTGGACTCCCGCTCTTTTAGAAGATTTTCGAATGTTGGAGTTCCTCAAAGCTCTGAATGAAGTCCTCCTTTCCAGATAACATGAGCCTAGATGATCGCATCCGTTACCATGGTTTAATGACCACTTATGTGCCGATGACACCCAAAGCAATCTTTAGCCCAAACTCTCCTGCGGAACTCAAGATCATGTATCCAACTGTCTGCTGGCCATTATCAAGAACTATAAATGTTCTGAGGTTTTACCCTACTTCTAAGATAACTAGTTAACATGCCAATTTTACAGGTGCTGACAGAAGATATGAGACTCCTAGGTCAGGAAAAAAAGGGCTTAATACTCATAGCATAGGCAACATGAGCTCCAGGTTTGCATCTGTTTTCTTGTCCCCCAAGATCCCATGGGAGTGACAAAGAGAAGGGCCCCAATAGATGCTGTGCATGTAGTGGGTTTGTGTCCCTGTTGAGGAGCTCTGAATTTAGGAAATCCCAATCTTTAAGAGTTGCTGATAGCATATCTACCCTATTCTTTATTATCCTAGACAGCAAATACATCTGCTCTCTGCCCTTAGTCTTCTAAGTCTGTTTGTCACAAATATCCTTGAAAAGGTGATTCACAAAAAGTTGCCATAAGACTACAAAAGTCCATATGGAATTGTCTCCCAAAAGATACCTTTCTCTGTTGTTTTAACATATACCTTACCTAAGGCCTGGTATAAAATAGACACTTAATAAACATTTGTTGACTAATATGCCTACATATTTCTCTTATAAGGGTGGACACACAGAAGAAGCAATAGGTTTCTTTTTCTTTAGGAAATTTTTTTTTAAGTAGGTCCCATGCCCAACATGGGGCTTGAACTCACAACCCTGAGATGAAGAGCCACATGCTCTACCTGCTGAGCCAGCCATTTATTCCACATTTATGAAATTATTTTGTTTTCAAATATATGTCTTCAGTAGTTTATGCATTGAGGGAAGCAATAAAGAAATAAAAATTCCATATCCAAAAGTTGACTTACTGTATTTCTTTCTAAACCATGTCACCTGTTTCATTTCCTGTCACAGTGAATGGAACAAGTGCTGAAGTTGGAGCCTTAGGTCTTATCTTCAACTCCTCCTTTTTCCTTCTACTCACTCTTCCAGCTGCACACATTAACTCTCTCACCAAGTCACACTGAATAGACAGCCCATGAGATATGGGATTTCATATCCATCCCTATTTGTCAGTCCTATCTGTCTATTCTTTAGTCAGTTTTTAGGGGGGGAAGTACATTGAGGGTGTGTGGGTTACTGCAGACATGTACCAATGAGATCACCTAAGAAGAGCTGAGAATTAAGAACAGCCAGTGCTTAAGGAGAAGGGTCAAAAGTGTCAAACCACCACATAGAGATGAAATAAGAAAATGATTGCAAAATGCCAATGGATTCAAGTATAAGAAGGTCATACCCACAAGAATTCCAGTGTAAGGAAGAGAGATGACACTGGAAAATAGTAGATGAGGATTCCATGTAAGGTGGGGTGAACTGATGTTCTCATCTCACAAAGAACTATTGTTTACAACTAATGGAACAAAAGAGAGATGTATGATGCTTACAGCTATAGGGGTTGATCAGAAAAAGAACTGAGAACAGCAATATAACTTCTTTTTTTCTTACATTTTATTTATTTTTGAGAGAGTATGTGTGTGTGGGGGGGGGGGGTGTGCATGCCTGTGCAGGAAGAGCAGAGAGATGGGGAGGAGCAGAGAGAAGAAGGAAGGGCAGAGAGAGGCGGAGGGCAGGGAATGGGAGGAGGGGTAGAAAGAGAAATGAGAAGGGGCAGAGAGAGAAACACAGGATCCCAAGCAGGCTCCTTGCTGACATCAGGGCGCCTGATGCAGGGCCTGAACTTATGAACAATAAGATCATGACCTGAACTTAAGTTGGACTCTCAACAGGCTGAGCCACCCAAGTGCCCTAGCAATGTAAGTTTCTTCAAGGGGAATATAATGAAGTTAAATCTTCCTTTTTCACATGGGGAAGTCAATTAAAAAAAAAAAACAAAACAAAACGGGGTGTGAGGAAGAACTATTAATTTTCCTCATAAACTCATTTCTACATTGGTTTCTTTATCTATAAAATGGAGACAATAATGTCTGCCTTACAGATTGTTGCCAGGATAAACTGAGATAATACATGTAAAGGGCTAAGAATAGCACTAGGCACAGAGTAAGCATTCAAATTTATGCAATCATTTTTTAAAGCCTTTGTATATATTAGCTTATAAAGAAATTAAAAAGCTGAGGAATTCAAATTCTGAATATTAATTGCTTTCTCTAGACTCCAGCAAAAACAGGAGATGGGACAGAGGAGCTGTAATTCTGTTTTGCTTTAAGATTAGAGGCTATGGAATTTGCTTACAGATGGAAGGATAGGAACTAACAGCAAAAAAAAAAAAAAAAAGAGGATGAAGATACAAGAGCTAATTGACAAGGTCCCTGAGATTTTTGTCTGGAAGGGTAAACCTGAGGGCTGAGGATAGAACTTGTAGGGTTATGAGATTATGAAATTAGGGACTATGGTTTATTCATCGTTCTAACTTCAGGGTTTAGCGTAATGGTGGAGTAGGAAGAGTATTATGCCATACATTCTTCTTGAATCTTCTTGAATTTTGCATAGATATAGAAGTATTACCTATAAAATAAAAAGTAGGCCTTAAATTATCTAGCAAAGTACCATATACAAATGGGTTTTGTTTAAAATCCTCTAATTTACAATTCTCATTCCCTTCTTTTTTATCATGTGAATTTTGACTCTATCTCTACTTTTCCCAAAATACCTATTTTGTGTGGTTTTCCAGATTATGAAACCTTAAAAAGTTTCCCCAGCTTTATCCTCAGTGCAGTACAAGACTTGTACCTTTCATATAAGGCTTATTTTTGTTATATTCTTGTACTCACAAGATCCTTCCATACAGATATTTGTATTGAACCATGCTGATGAAATTAGATGACAGGATAATAATCTCAAGTGGAATATGGAATATAATACAATTATAATTTAATTTTTCCTAAAATCCCTCAAATATTAGAAAATCATTTTGAAAAATAATATCCTTGAAAACTTAACAAAGAGAAAAGTTTACCAACTGCTGTATGACAATCATACATTTCAGTTATGATTTTGGTACTACGAGGAATTTTCAAAAGACTCAAATCAATAAACTCCCATCTCAAAAACTAGAAAAATAAGAGCAAGAATAAAGCCGAAGCCAGCACAAGGAAGGAAATAATGGAAAGCTGAAGCCAATAAAATTGAAGAGAAAAACAATCAATGAAACAAAAAACTGGTTCTTTGACAACTCCACACATATAAATTTGACAATTTAGATGAAATGGATCACTTCTTCAAAAAAAATATGAACTACCACAACTCACCCAATATGAAATAGATCATTTGAATACCTTTATAACTATTAAGGAAATTGATTCATAGTTGAAAATCTGCTTCTGAAAAATTCCGGGCCCAAATAACTTCACTGAAGAATTCTACCAAATGTTTAAAGTAGAATTAACATCAATTATACATAATCTTCTCAAAAATTAAAAGAGAAAGGAACACTTCACAAATCATTTTACAAAGCCAGTAATTAAACAAAGATATTTCAGTAATACTGAAATGAAACAAAGACAGTGCAGAAAAGGAGCATCTGGCTGGGTCATTCCGTGGAGCACGGGACTCTTGATCTAAGGGTCATGAGTTCAAGCCCCACACGGGCAAAGAGCTTACTTAAAAAAAAAAAAAAGTGCAAAAAGGAAAACTATAGACCAATATCTTTTGTGAATATAGACACAAAAATTCTTATCAAAATGTTAGCAAACATAGGTGCACATGGGTGGTTCAGTCAACTGGTTAAACGTCTGAGTTAGGCTCAGGTCATGATCTCACTGCTTGTGGGTTCAAGCCCCTCATCCGGCTGTGTGCTGATGGCTCAGAGCCTGGAGCCTGCTTTGGATTCTGCATTTCCCTTTCTCTTTGCCCCTCCCCTGCTCCTGCTCTGTCTCTCTCTCAAAAACAAATAAACATTTAAAAAAATTTTTTTTAAATATTAGCAAATATAATTCAGCAATATAAAAATAATAATAATAATACCATGACCAAGTGAGTTTATTTCAGGGATGCAATATATGTTTAACATTAAAAAATTAATACATAGTCTTCCATATTAGTGGACTTATTTTGTTTATTTATTTTAGAGAGAGAGGGCAGAGTGGGAAAGAGGGGCAGAGGGAGAGAGAATCTTAAGCAGCCACCACGCTCAGCATGAAGCCCTACACATGGCTCAATCCCATGACACTGGGATGATGACCTGAGCAGAAACCAAGAGTTGGATGTTCAACCGAGGCACGCAGTCACCTCCCCTCCTTTTTTAAGAGAGAGAAAGAGCAATTAGGCTAATTTTTATTTTTTTTTTTTAAATTTTTTTTTTCAACGTTTATTTATTTTTGGGACAGAGAGAGACAGAGCATGAACGGGGGAGGGGCAGAGAGAGAGGGAGACACAGAATCGGAAACAGGCTCCAGGCTCCGAGCCATCAGCCCAGAGCCTGACGCGGGGCTCGAACTCACAGACCGTGAGATCGTGACCTGGCTGAAGTCGGACGCTTAACCGACTGCGCCACCCAGGCGCCTCTAGGCTAATTTTTAAAAGATCACATGATATCAATTGATACATAAAGCATTTGACAAAATTTAACACTTATTACTGATAAGAAGTCTCAGAAACCTGGGAATAGAGGGAAATTTCCTTACTTGACAAAGAATACAAAAATCTACAGCTAAGCTCTTTGTCGATGGAGGAAAACTGAATGTTTTTCCACTAAGTTTCTATCTTCCAAGACACAGCTTCTCAGTGGAAACCTCTAAGGAAGAGCCAAACCCAGCTTAACAAAATAAAGGCATATTTTAAAAAGCCTTATAATAAGGTAAAACTTCTATGTTGGTAATAAATACATGAACTCAGAAGACTTCAAGGCCCAAAATAAAACTAATCACTGAAGGTCAGCTAAGAAAATTATATTGTCTATTCGTTGCTTTTAATAAATAACAATTGTACTAGGTAAACAGAAAATTAAAGAAGATTATGGGCACATTTGAGTATATGCCTGTCAGAGGTGCTAATAATAGGTGCTAATATACACTTTTTAAAAATAAGTTTTGGGGCACCTGGGTGGTTCAGTCAATTGAGCATCTCACTCTAGATTTCAGCTCAGGTTGTGGGATTGAGCCCTGATTCTCTCTCAAACTTCCTCTGCCCCTCGCCCCTGCTTACTCTCCCTCTCTCTCTCTCTCTCTCTCTTTCTCTAAAATAAAAAAAAATTTTTTAATTAAAAAAATAAGATAATTTTCGTCAATAAAGCTGATGTTCAGAAAATACTACTGTAAAGTCTATAAATATGACTGTAAGTGATATCAACACATTGGGAATACAGTGACTACTGAAAGGTGCCATTCTCTTTTCTTCCTTGGAGGATTATCCCTGTAAAAAAACTGACTTAGCAGTCAGAGAAAGACAAATACCATACAATTTCACTCATATGAGGACTTTAAGACACAGAACAGATGAACACAAGGGAAAGGAAGCAAAATAATATAAAAACAGGCCAGGGGACAAAACATAAGAGACTCTTAAATATGGAGAACAGAAGGTTACTGGAGGGATTGTGGGAAGGGGATGGGCTAAATGGATAAGGAATCTACCCCTGAAGTCTTTGTTGCACTATACGCTAACTAACTTAGATGTAAATTAAAAAATAATAATAATAAATAATAATAATAAAAATACTGACTTAGGGGTGCCTGGGTGGCTCAGTCAGTTAAGCCCGACTTTAGCTCAGGTCATGATCTCCCAGTTCATGAGTTCAAGCCCTCTGTCGAGCTCTGTGCTGACAGAGCAGAGCCTGAAGCCTGCTTCAGATTCTGTGTCTCCCTCTCTCTCTTCCCCTCCCCCTGCTCACACAGTCTCTCTTTTTCTCTCTCTCTCTTTCTCTCTCTCTCTCTCAAAAATAAACATTAAAAAAATAAATTAATAGGGGCGCCTGGGTGGCGCAGTCGGTTAAGCGTCCGACTTCAGCCAGGTCACGATCTCGCGGTCCGGGAGTTCGAGCCCCGCATCAGGCTCTGGGCTGATGGCTCAGAGCCTGGAGCCTGTTTCCGATTCTGTGTCTCCCTCTCTCTCTGCCCCTCCCCCGTTCATGCTCTGTCTCTCTCTGTCCCAAAAATAAATAAACGTTGAAAAAATAAATAAATAAATAAATAAATAAATAAAGATAAAGAGTAAAGATACAAATGAAGGAAATATTTCCCTGGAAAAGTCTAAGGACAACTAAACAATACTTTTCTCTTAAAACTAAAAAAAAAAAATCATCTTTTTTTTTTAAGTTTATTTTTGAGAGAGAGACAGAAAGAACAAGCAGGGGTGGGGGGGTCAGAGAAAGAGGGAAGGAGAGAATTCCAAGCAGGCTCCACACGATCAGCCCAATGTGGGTCTCGAACTCACAAACTGTGAGATCATGACCCAAGCCGAAACCAAGAGTCGGATGCTTAACTGACTGAGACACCCAGGCACCCCTAAAATAATAATGTTTAAATGGCACCTGGCTGGCTCAGTTGGTAGAGCATGTGGCTCTTGATCTTGAGGCTGTGAGTTCAAGCCCCATGTTGAGTGTAGAGCTTACTTAAAAAAGAAAAAAAAAATCTTACAATCAAAACAGAACACAAACCACAGCATTAAGTTCCTCATAAAATGAAGCTTTACAACACACCAGTGCCAACTAAAATGATGTATACCTCCCTGTGAGAGAAGATTTAATTAAATATGGATTAGTAGTTGGCAGTTTCCTCTGGAAAACGATGTAATTGTTAGAAAAAATAAAATAAAACCAAAGTCTCAACTGACTGTGACACTCTGATGATGAATCTTTGCCTGAGGCCTTTATTTATGGTAAGAAATATTTTAAAAATAATTTTGTAGGGGCGCCTATCTGGTTCAGCATATAGAGCATGCTTGATCTCAGGGTGGTGGGTTCAAGCTCAATGTTGGGCGTGGAGCCTACTTATAATAATTGATAATAATAATAACAATAATAATTTTCTACCTCAATCAGGTTTGTGGAAAAATATGAAAATACTTCACTTTGATCTGGTTACTTTCTCCTTTGTGTAATATCTTTCTTTTACCTTGGAAAATATCAATGACCTCTTTGAATCACTATATTGTATGTCTGAAACTAATATAACACTGTATGTTAACTAACTGGACTTAAAATACAATAAAAAAAATTGTCGATGACCTCAAATTCTGGACATCTTGTGTGCCTATTGTTTCTTTCCTTTTTGGCCATGCTTGCTTCTAATTAGTTTCTAATTCTTTTATCATATCTGTTTTTATACCCCAGAGAACAATAAGACCTTAACTGAGAGAGAGACAGGGCATCATTGACCATTAGTCATTGGTCCAAAAGAAAGTTACTATCTTCATCTTGCACAAGAAATAATTAGGATTCAGACAAGTTAGGACACAGAATCACCTCCTTCTTTGTGTAATTCTTCTCCCATTATACCATCCTTATTTTTTTAATATAAAGTTTCTCATATTTTTTCTTATTAGAAAGGTTAAGGGGCACCTGAGTGGCTCAGTCGGTTAAGGGTCCGACTCAGCTCAGGTCATGATTTCATGGTTGGTGGAATTTTAGCCCCACGTCAGGCTCTGTGCTGACAGCTCAGAGCCCGGAGCCTGCTTCAGATTCTGTGTTTCCCTCTGCCCCTCCTCTGCTTGTGCTCTGTCGCTCTCTCTCTCTCTCTCTCTCTCAAAAATAAATAAATAAACATTTAAAAAAAAAAAGTGAGCTGGGATGGATTAAGTAGAAGCCACTCTAGGGCACTTAAAAAAAAAAAGAAATAAAAAAAGAAAAGAAAGGTTAAAAAGTGCTCAGAAAGCACAGACATGCTAAAAGGACATGAAGGGGCGCCTGGGTGGCTCAGTCGGTTAAGCGTCTGACTTTGGCTCAAGTCATGATCTCGTGGTTTGTGAGTTTGAGCCCTGCATTGGGCTTTGTGCTGGTAGCTCAGAGCCTGGAGCCTGCTTCAGATTCTGTGTCTCTCCATCTCTTGGCCCCTCTCCTGCTCTGTGTCTCTCTGTCTCTCAATAATAAATAAACTTTTAAAAAAATAGTAAAAAAAAAAATAAAAGGACATGAAAACATCCATAATTGCAGAACCCTTGGAAAACCAACATAAATATCTTGATAAATCTCTCTGGATCCATTCCAGAAAGATTAAAAAAATAAGTATGAAAGACAAAAAAATGAAAAGGACTTTTGAAGACTTTTATTCATGATCTGGGTAAAGGTTTCTTAAACAAACTATAATTATAAGGGAAAAGTTTAATAAATTAGCCTACACTGAAACTAAACTTCTGTATACTAAAGGATACTATAAAGAACAAACAAAAAAAAAAAAAGACAAACCATAGAATGGGAGACAATGTTAGCAACTCATAACTATCACAGGACTGGTGTTCAAAATATATAAAGAACTCCTATAATTAATAATTGGGAGGCACCTGCTGGCCCAGTCGGTTAAGGATGCAGCTCTGGATTTCAGCTCAGGCCAGGGTCTCATAGTTCGTGAGGTCAAGGCTGTGTTCTGTGTGACAGTAAGAAGCCTGCTTGGGATTCTCTCAAGTCAGGTTCTGTGTGACAGTAAGAAGCCTGCTTGGGATTCTCTCTCTCCTTCTCTCTCTCTGCCACTCCCGCATTTGTGCGTGTGTGTGTGCATACACATGCTCTTTCTCTCTCCAAATAAACTTAAAATGGCCCCAAAATATAAAAATTTGACTAAACTCCATAATCAAAGAAATACAATTTAAAGCTACCATGAGGTACTATTACACAACCACCAAATTAAAAAGTCTGACCCCCACCTTGGGCATCTGGGTGATTCAGTCGGTTGAGCATCCAACTTTGGCTCAGGGCATGATCTCAAGGTTTTTGAGTTCAAGCCCCACATCAGGCTCACTGCTGTCAGGCTGTTAGCACAGGGCCCACTTCAATCCTCTGTCCCCATCTCTCTGCCCCTCCCCCACTTGCATTCTCCCAAAAATAAATAAATATTTTTTTTAAAGTCTGACCCCTCCCAAAAAGTGTGACCCCCTAACAATATTAATAAAAAGTAAAATGACTTTTTTTTTAACTAGGCTCTACATGCAACATGGGGCTTGAACCTCAAGATCAAGAAGAGTTGCCTGTTCTATGGACTGAGCCAGCCAGGAGCAATAAAAAAGATTCTGGAGGCACCTAGATGGCTCAGTCAGTTAAGCATCTGACTCGGGCTCAGATCATGATCTCAAAGTTTGAGAGTTCAAGCCCCGTATCAGGTTCTGTGCTGACAGCTCAGAGCCTGGATCCTGCTTGGTATTTGTGTCTCCCTTTCTCTCTGCCCCTCCCCTGGTCATGCTATGTCTGTCTGTCTGTCTCTCTCTCTCTCTGTCTCTCTCAAAAATGAATAAACATTAAAAAAAATTTTTAAGATTTTTTTAAAAAGACAAAAAAAGTCTGACAATACCAAATTTCAGAGAGAATTTAGGGCAATAGAAACACTTTTACAGGGGCCAAGGTGGCTCAGTTGGTTGACTGTCGAACTCTTGATTTCAGCTCAGGTCATGATCCCAGGGTAGTGGGATGGAGCCCAACATCTGGCTCTGCACTGAGCATGGAGCCTGCTTAAGATTTTCTCTCTCCCTCTGCCCCTCCTCCCTCACTCATGCTTTCTGACTCCAAAAAAAAAAAAAAAAAAAAAAAAAAAGAAAAAGAAAAAGAAAGAAAATTTTAAAGTTCTGTAGCTTGATATTTATTGCCATTTGATTCTCAGGTATGAGAAAATACAGTGTGAAACAACTCTGGACTAGATCAGTACCGATTCTTGTCCAAGATTTTAACTGATTTCACACGTTGGCTTTTCCCTGCCAACAAGTGATGCCCTAAAGTTCTTTCCACATATAAAATGTCATGAGATGTCTCCAAATAAATCTGACATTGATTGAAAGAATAGAATAGATCATTACCACTGGAACCCACGTGAAACGCCTATAAAAATGCCTTGCTTTTAGAAATTCTCACTTGCATGTTTTGGATTTGGACCAAAAAAATAAATACAACATTGTGGTAGGAAAATAATTGCATTTACACATATAAAATGTTAAAGTTAATGCCAAATCTAGAAGGTCTGAAATAGCAGAAATTACTTGCTGTATTAGAAGCTTAATTAAAAAGCTATAATTTATTTCGGCAATAATTTCTTTCTTGGCAATATGAACCATATATCTGGTAAAGTATGAAAATGAACTGCATATTTTATTAATCAACATGGTTGCAAAATAGAATAGTATAGATGGTAGTTTCCATTTGAAGGAAAGTCAAATGTAAGGAAATATGATTGTTTTAGTAACTACTGGTTTGATTGTAAATTTGTGAGTAGGAAGCAATATTTCAAATTGTATATTCGGTACTTCCAACATATGAAAAATTCGTATTCCTTATGCTTCATTCATAATAGAATTTATGGTGGAGATTGTGATTGTCTTTGTGGACTTTTCACATTCGTTTTTATAAAATCCTGAATATACACATGACATTTTTGGATGAGAGACAGATTATTATTACTTAGATAATAATAATTGTGCTGGTTCCCTGCTTTAATTCTTATCCCTGGAGAGACACAATGAAAACCAGATGTCACCCTACAGGCAATAGGGTCTGTACTGTAAGAGAGAAAATGAATCTAGGCATTTATGTAGGAAAGAAGGCAACTGTCTTCCTACCCTTCTAGAAAAAAGGGGAAAAACACTTTGCTCCTTGAAGACAAGATGTAAAGAATCCTTGTACTCTCTCTAACCCTCTCATAATGTAAATAAATCTCTCCAGGGGCCAGAGAAGCCCAGTGTCTCCAGCTTTATAACTCAAGAGATATCTCTGGAGTCCCACGCTTCATCCCAACCTGAAAAGAAAACACACATTTCCCGAACTTACATCTTTTTAGTTCTAATTATCCATGTCTTCTGAATTATCTTCTAGAGCTGGCTTTTAGTCCAAGATCTCAAGGTTCCACAAAACTTTCCCAGAAAGCCCTGTGTAGAAATACAAAAATATTTTCTCAATACTTCACATGGTTCCAAAATTAATTCTTCCTTCTGCCTGGGCAACATGGTTGCCCAGTTAAAAATCACATTTTCTAATTGTTTTCAGACAGATGTGACCTTGTGACAAATTCTTTCAGTTACCCTCTGAGAATGTATTGATTCCATCTTCATTTCTGAAGGATATTTTCACGGGGTAAATAATTCTTGGGTCACATTTCTTTCAGTTCTTGAAATATGTTCATTTCCTTCTGGCCTCCCATGGTTTCTGATGAGAAATTCACTGTCATTTGGATCACTGTCCCCTAAGTTTAATGAATCTTTTCTAATTGCATTTAAGATTTTTACTTTGTCTTGGGATACTTGGGTGGCTCAGTTGGTTGAGTGGCCAACTTCAGCTCAGGTTATGATCACATGGATTCATGAGTTCGAGCCCCGAGTGGGCTCTGCACTGTCAGCAGATTCCCTGTCTCCTTCTCTCTCTGCCCCCTTCCCTACTCAGCTCTCTCTCTTTCTCTCAAAAATAAACATTTAAAAATTACAAAAAAAAAAAAAAGATTTTTACTTTGTCTTTAGGTTTCAGAAATTTGAGTGCCTCAAACTTCTTTGAGTTTATACTATTTGGAGTTCACTCAGTTTCTTGAATCTGTGGGTTGATGCCTTTTACTAAGTTTGGAGGATTTTTAGCCGTATATTCATTGAATACTTTTTCATGTCACATTCTGCCCCTTTTGGGAGGTGTCTCTGATGACACCAATGTCAGATCTTTTGTTACTGTTCCACAGGTTCTTGAAACTCTTTTCTTTTCAGCCTGTTTTCTCCATTGTTCACAATGGGTAATTCCTACTGTTTTATCCTCAGTTTCATGGAATTTTTCCCCTGACATCAACTGCTACTATTAAGCCCATCCAGTGAGTTTATTTTACAACTATTTCCATTTGTTTCTTCTTTATATTTTCTATTTGTTGAGACTTTCTATTTTTTCATTTGTTTCAAATGTGTTCATAATTGCTCAGTGATACATTTTTATAATGACTGCTTTAAGATCCTTATCTGATAATTCCAACATCTGTGTCATCCCAATGTTGGCATCTGTTGTCTTTTTTCATTCAAATTGAGATTTTACTGGTTCTTGGTATAATTAATGATTTTTCTATGTATTCAGGACATTCTAGCATTTTATTATGACACCCTGGATCTTATTAAACCTTCTGTTTTAGCAGGCCTCTTCTGATGCTGTGCCAGCAGGGAAATTGCGTAAAAAAGCAGCATAAGGCCTCCATGACATTCTAATCCACTGGAGGAGGGGGTTGGGGAGGACCACGTTGTTACCATGAAGTGGAGGTAGGACTTCAGAGTCCCCACTCTGCTTCTTCTGTACCATCCCAGAAGAAGAGGGGAGGAGTGCCTCATTACCACCAGGCAAAGGTGAAAGTCTAGGCTTGCCACCCAGTATTTACTGGTGGGGTGAGGGTGGAGACATGGCATTTTCCATGCAATTTGGCTAGAGTCCCCTTCCTCTCCTTTTCCTGTCCAAGACTGTCTCTCTCCTCATCCTTTGCCAAGGGAGAGCAGGCAAAGGGAACATTTTTTTGTGTGTAAGTACATTGGCATTTCTGGGTTGTGGCTCCTCCAACATTCTTTCCAGGATATACGAGATAGAAAGAAAACCCGGGAAATTCAATACCATGCTGTTCCTTAAGTCTCAGGGTCTCTGGATAGTCCATCTCAATCTTTCCATTTCAGAATCTTCATATGTTCATTTTATACATAATGTCCAGGGTTTTTGGCATACTTAATAGAAGAGGAAGAAATGCATGTGCTCTATTTTTCCTGGAATCAGAAGTCCAGCTCCCTTAATAGAAGATACAGCTTTTTCCCCTGGGTAACTCTACTGCCCCCACCTGGAGGAGTGGAAAGCATTTTGCCAGCACAGAACAAAATCCAGATATGTTATCTATTCTTCTAAACCAACTGAAGTATCCTTCACTTAAGGCCTCTGCTGCTTGGTAAGCCCACTGTTCACCGGTGGAGGATCAAGGGAGGAATATTAGAAAAAAAAATGCTAGGGAATGTGGAGATTTACGAGAAGAGAAAAACTGTTCTGGGGTGGTTTATCAGCATTTTTTTTTTTTTTTTTGCTTCTTTACTTCACTGCTTCCCACACTTCAATAGATAATAAGAAAAGGAAACATGCCTTTAAAAAGTGAGCTTTAAAGGTTCGCAATTAAAGTGTTATATACTTCCTCCCAAGAAAACTCCCCTTACCCAGTAAATGATTAAAGAAAATAAAAACTTCTCATTGCTCATTCTTGTTTTTATTTAGATTAGATTGATAACTTCTCCTTCTTGGTTAACGGGTCATAGAATCTCTAATAACTACAACAAAACAAGCAAATTGTATGACAGGTTATGAACTTGTTGTTGACAATAAAGGTCACGAAAGACCAAACTCATGTAAGTACTAAGGTAATGAATAACGTGTTAATCCTCTTGTTCTACAGCTTGCTCTTGGTTGAACCAACAGATCTATCCTAGGTGTGCTGATTGGTTATGCCTGGAGTTGATGTATTACAGTTTTTGAAGAACTGTCTTTTCTTCTAATTTTGTATTTTCTAAGTTAGGCTGCTGGATGGCCTCTTTTTTCCCACAAGATCTCTTCTTGCAATATGGGTATTGAAGAGGTTATTAAGTGCTTTCTTACTACAAGCATCCAGGCTTTTGTAGACTTTGTGTTTTTTCTGAGATGTACCATCTCTTCCTTGCATTTTTTCCTTATACTCTGTTTCTGATAGTTTCTGTTTTTTCTTGTCTTGTTCACAATTTATCTGAATTGGACTTTCTCGCCAAGTTCCCTCTTTCTGATGATGGAGTTCCTTGAGAAGCTCTATTCTCTGCTGTAAGATTTGACATTCATTTTCCAGCAAAGCTGCAATCAAATGCAATGAGTATGTGTCATGTTCCAGTTTCTTCACTTGTTCCTCCAGTTCATGCTTAGCTGACACCTCGTTATTTGGTTGAGTTTGGAAATGCACTCCATTATTTTCAAGAGTTTCTTGTATGTCTTTCTGAGATTTCTGATATGATCTTATTAGTTCACTAAGCTCAGTATGTTGCACATTCCAGTGTTCAGCTTCCTGTAGTAACTGTTCCATGTTGCTCCTAAGTTTGATGTTTTCTTCTTGAATATGATGGTGTCTGTAATTTGCTTTTTCCTTGCTTAATTGAGTTTCATTAAGGGGTCTGTTTTCTTCTGAATGACTTACCAAATCCTTTCCAAAAGTTTGTACCATGTCCTTGGAATTCTGGTTTTCCAATATCATCTCCTGTTTCTTTACATTCTGTTCTTTCTCTAGGTCTGAACTACCAAGCAAGTTTTTCAATAACACTTTATTTATCTTGTCAAGTTCTCTGATTTTTTCTTTAAGTTCTGACACATCCTCAGAAATACTGGTTTCCTCAAAAGAATCTTTTGTTTCTGTGATCTTCTCTCCACAACTTGTGACACTTTTAATGATGTCTTTAATTTCTTTTAAGAGATTTTCAAACTTTTGTGCAGTCTGTTGTTCAGTTACTTGATGACCACTACTATTTAGGGAAGGGAGAGAACCCCAGGAGACAGGGGGAAGGGATCCAATTTCGAATAAGGCAATGATAATCCGAGGATCCAAGGACTCTTGATTGAGATCAGGAGTAGGTTTAAGAGTTTTGGAGAGGGCAGACACTTCCATCTCAGCTGAGTTAGTAGGGCTGGTGATTACAGCACGTGGCAGCAGAAAACCTTAGAAATTCCAGGAAGGGAAGGTGGTGGTCCTCTGTGCAAATGGGTAGGGAATACAAAACCAACCAG
Organism: Prionailurus bengalensis; assembly: GCF_016509475.1. Taxonomy (NCBI): domain Eukaryota; kingdom Metazoa; phylum Chordata; class Mammalia; order Carnivora; family Felidae; genus Prionailurus; species Prionailurus bengalensis. The sequence continues at coordinate 144,853,453 of NC_057343.1, read as the reverse complement.
AAGTCCAGAGACCAGAGCTAAGGTCTCAAACCAGGGAGATGATGTTTAAGTGGAAGGTGACATCTCAGATGACCTAGGGGAGAGGGAGGGTGAGTAAGGGGACCAGGAGCTAGGGTCCATCTCCCCTTCTCCAGGCTTCTAGTGTTCATTCCCTGACCCTAGCAACCAGGTCTTTATTCTGTCACTGCACTATTGTGGCCTATCTCCAGCTTCTGTTTCTTTTTGTCACAATAGAAACTTCTTAACCCCCATACCCAATGACTCATGAATCAAAATCTATCTTGAGTTACACCTACTCCTCATCCCAGAAAGACCTTTATGCCAGTCCTTTCCAAAATTCCCTACTTTTCTAGGTTTTTATTCAACTCATTCTAACTGTATTCTATGACCTCCCAACCTCATCTCTACTACCTATAACCCAAACTCAACCACAGCATGGTTTTTTGTTTGTTTGTTTTTTGTTGTTGTTGTTGTTGTTTTACCACCTAAGTGCATGGTGTGAAAACTTCTCCATGGACTTTCATAGCACCTTGGAACCTTATTGCTCCTAGGAGAGATACTACCATAAAACAAAGCTGTCCGTACAAAATAGAACCCAAAAAGTGCCGCATGTCTTCATGAGTTTAGAGAAATCGAGAAATGGAATTGCTGCATTCAAAAATATTCCAGGGGTACCCGGGTGGCTCAGTTGTTAAGCATCTGACATCGGCTCAGGCCATGATCTCATGTTTTTGTGAGTTCTGGTCTCACGATGAGTGAGCTTGAGCCCCCCCTTCAGGTGAGCTTGAGCCCTGCTTCAGGTAAACACAAGCCCTGCATCAAATGAGCCCTGCTCCCCGTCCCCCCACCTCCCCTGTCTCTCTCTTCCTCTGCCCTTTGCTCACTGGCATGCTCCCTCGCTCTCAAAAACAAAACAAAACAAAACAAAACAAAACAAAACAAAAAACCATCCACTGCAGTAAAAAGAGAATATCTGAATGGTTCCTTAACATAATTACAAACTGGGACTTTTCTTAACTTCAAAAATAGGCATCCTTTAAGACAGACTTATACACTTGTTCCTGATTCATTTACAGGTGATATAAAACTTTGATCATTACTTTTCACAAGAACTTGCTAAAAATAGCATAATTTATCTAAAGCATCTGAAACAACTAGATCCTGTAGTGGGCTATAGAAAAGTAACTGAAATGGATTAAACTTGGTGCATTCTTGTCTTTTTGTTCCTAGGAATCAGAACCTTGAGAATATTAAATTCAAAAGAAACATTCCTTATGTGAGACTTTCTCTTCGCCTTCAAAATCTTTCTAGCAAGCACTTCACTAACTAGAAGTTTGCATCCAGTCTTAAGGGAAAATTCATGCTCTTGTAGGTGGGTTTTATTTTATTAGAGGAAAGAAATTTATGTTTTTTTCTTTCATAGCTACCAACTCACTCTGACTTTAATTTCCCCGAGCCTCATGCACATCTCTAGTCAGTTGGGCTCTGAGACACTGCCTCATGACCATCCACAGATGCAGCAGTGTTGGTCTTTCTTTTCTACCTGAAGAAGAAGCAACTTTTCTTTTTTTTTCTTTTTCAATATATGAAATTTATTGTCAAATTGGTTTCCATACAACACCCAGAAGGAGCACCTTTTCTAATTCATACAATGATATCATACAGGGGGCACCTGGGTGGCTCAGTAGGTTGTGTCCAATTCCTGGTTTCGGCTCAGGTCATAATCTCATGGTTCGTGAGTTTGAGCCCTGCATCAGGCTCTGTGCTGACAGTGCAGAACCTGCTTGGGATTCTCTCTCTCTCTCCCTCTCTCTCTGCCTCTGCTGCTCCTGCTCTCTCTTTCAAAGTAAATAAACTGGAAACAAAATGATATTCCAGAGGCTAGCAATTGCCCTTATGCCTTCATTCTCCCTCTTAAGATCCAACTTCTGTTGGTATTTCCCCTTTGACTCAAACCATCATTTAGGATAGTCTTTAAATCAGGGTGCCTGGGTGGCTTAGTCAATTAAGCATCTGACTCTGGCTCAGGTCATGATCTCGTGGTTTGTGGGTTTGAGCCCTGTGTCAGGCTGTCTGCTAACAGCTCAAAGCCTGGAGCCTGCTTTGGATTCTGTGTTTTCCTCTCTCTCTTCCCACTCATGCTCTGTCTCTCAAAATTTAATAAACATTAAAAAAAAATTTTTAAGACAATTTTTAAATCTTCAAAATAAAGGAATTTTTTTTTGATTTGGTCATTAATTTCTAGCTTTATTGCATTGTAATCAGAAAATAAAATATTTCTACCTTTCGAAATTGATATTTTTTCTTTGGCCTAATTATCAATGTTCATTTATGTTTTATGGATAATTGAAAAATATATATTCTTTATTTTTGTTTTTGTGGCTTTTTGATGCTTTTGGACATAAACCTGATATTACTTTTGCCTTTAATTTTTATGGAAACTAGTTTGAAGGTGGCTTGCTCAAGATACTAAAGATCATTCTTTTTTCATCAAAAGAGGATGTAAATATTTCGTTCCTTCTTACAAGTGTAATGAATTTCAAATAACATTTCTGTTAATTTTACTGAAATTTGAATTCACTGGAGATGGTGAAAGATATCTAGAGTGGTTTCTTTTTTTTTTTATTGACCCATTTTCTCAGTGGGTGACTATGAAAATTAAACAGATTTAGACTGTCTTACAATTGCTGTCCACTAAGTTCCCTATAACCTAAAGACTTTTAAAAAACAAATGCCAAAATAAGTCAGAGAAAGATAAATACCATATGATTTCACTCATACGTGGAATTTAAGAAACAAAACAAACAAAGGGGAAAAAAAGACAAACCAAGAAACAGATTCCTAACTATACAGAACAAACTAATGGTTACTGGAGGGGATGTGGGTAGGGGAATTGGTGAAATAGGTGAAAGGGATTAAGAGTACCCTTATCCCGATGAGCACTGAGTAATGTACGAAATTGTTGAATCACTATATTGTACACCCGAAACTAATGGAACACCATGTTAACTCTACTGGAATTAAAATTTTTAAAAAATTTAAAAAGAAGAGCAGGAGCTATTTCTAAAATATTAGAAGAAAACTTGTATAAAATTTTCTCTCTCTTTAAAACCAGTTTGCCTTGGAGTGCCTGGGTGTCTCAGTTGGTTAAGCGTCCTTCGGCTCAGGTCAGGATCTTGTGGTTCTTGGGTTTTGAGCCTTGTGTCAGGCTCTGTGCTGATGGCTCAGAGCCTGGAGCCTGCTTTGGATTCTGTGTCTCCCTCTCTCTCTGTCCCTCCCCTGCTTGTGCTTTGTCTCAATCTCTCTTTCTCTCTCTTTCAAAAATAAATAAACATTAAAAAATATATATATTTAAAACCAGTGTGCCTTAACAAAACATAAATCATATCAAAGTACACATGATGTCAATATGTCTTGCTGCTGGTGATGTTAACCCTAGTCACTTCATTAAGTGATATCTGCTGGATTTATTATAAAGTTACTCTTTCCCATTGTCATTAACAAACATCTTGGGAGAGATATTTTGACATGCTGAAAGTATTATGTTTGTTTTCAAACTTTTACCTATTGGTATAATTTTAGAGCACAGAGTTTGTTTTTTCATGCAACAATTATTACTGTGGTGATTGATCTACAGGTGATTTTCTATTTCTGTCATTCCTTTTATATTTGTTGACTGTAAAGAAGAGCTGTCTCTTTCCTGTATTTACTTTTCATTCATTCATTCACTCATTCATTCATTAATTCATTCATATATGTATTTTTAGGGGCACCTAGGTGGCTCAGTCAGTTGAGCAACCAGCTCTTGGTTTCAGGTGGGGTCATAGTCTCACCATTTCTGCGTTTCAGTCCCATGTGGAGCTCTGCACTGACTGCTCGGATCCTGCTTGGAATTCTCTCTCTCTCCCACTCTCTCTTCCCCTCCCCTTCTTGTTCTCTCTCTAAAAATGAATAGGTGCACCTGTGTGGCTCAGTCGGTTAAGCATCCAAGGTTAAGCATCCAACTTAGGCTCAGGTCATGATCTCATGGTCAGCTCAGAGCCTGGAGTTGGCTTCTCTCTGATCCTTCCCCGCTTGAGCTTTGTCTCTTTCTCTCAAAAATAAAGGTTAAAACAATTTTTTTAAAAAAAAAAAAGAATAAATAAACTTAAAATCCTCTACATGGAAAACAATCATTTAAAAAAAAACACAAAAAACAAATATGTTTATAGAAGTACGGACTTACAGATATTTATTTTGGGGGGTTATAACTGAATACTATAATTTATTTTCTTGCTCAAATATGCAAGAATAATTTTAATTTGATGATTTTTTTGGTATATGGAAGTATATTTTTATTTTGGGTAATTGTTCTAATTGTTCAGTAGTTTTGTTGTTGTTGTTTTATTATTTACATCCAAGTTAGTTAACATATAGTGCAACAATGATTTCAGGAGTAGATTCTTTGATGCCCCTTACCCATTTAGCCCATTCCCCCTCCCACAACCCCTCCAGCAACCTTCTGTTTGTTCTCTACATTTAAGAGTTTCTTATGTTTTGTCCCCCTCCCTGTTTTTATATTATTTTTGCTTCCCTTCCCTTAGGTTCATTTGTTTTGTCTCTTAAAGTTCTCATATGAGTGAACTCATATATTTGTCTTCCTCTGACTGACTAATTTCACTTAGCATAACACCCCCTAGTTCCATCCACGTAATTGCACATGGCAAGATTTCATTCTTTCTGATTGCCGAGTAATACTCCATTATATATATATATATATATATATATATGTATATGTATATATGTATATGTGTGTGTGTGTGTATATATATATATATATATATATATATATATATACCACATACCACATCTTCTTTATCCATTCATCCATCGATGGACATTTGGGCTCTTTCCGTACTTTGGCTATTATTGGTAGTGCTGCTCTAAACATTGGGGTGCACGTGCCCCTTCAAAACAGCACACCTGTACCTCTTGGATAGATACCTAGTAGTGCAATTGCTGGGTCGTAGGGTAGTTCTATTTTTAATTTTTTGAGGGACCTCCATACTGTTTTCCAGAGTGGCTGCACCAGCTTGCATTCCCACCAACAGTGCAAAAGGGTTCCTCTTTCTCTGCAACCCTGCCAACAACTGTTGTTGCCTGAGTTGTTAATGTTAGCCATTCTGACAGGTGTGAGGTGGTATCTCAGTGTGGTTTTGATTTGTATTTCCCTGATGTTGAGTGATGTTGAGCATTTTTTCATGTGTCGGTTGGCCACTTTGGAAAAGTGTCTATTTATGTCTTTTGCCCATTTCTTCAGAGGATTATTTGTTTTGGGGGTGTCAAGAAACTCTTAAATGTAGAGAACAAACAGAAGGTTGCTGGAGGGGTTGTGGGCTAAATGGGTAAGGGGCATCAAAGAATCTACTCCTGAAATCATTGTTGCACTATATGCTAACTTGGATGTAAATAATAAAAGACAACAACAACAAAACTACTGAACAATTAGAACAATTACACAAAATAAGAGGACTAGTATTTTGGGGATGTTGTTTAATAAGTTCTTTATAGATTTTGGATACTAACCCTTTATCTGATATGTCATTTGCAAATACATTCTCTTATTCCGTCAGCTGCCTTTTGGTTTTGCTGATTGTTTCCTTTGCTGTGCAGAAGCTTTTTATTTTGATGAGGTCCCAATAGTTCATTTTTGCTTTTGTTTCCCGTGCTTCTGGAGAGTGTTGAGTAAGAAGTTGCTGTGGCTGAGGTAAAGAGGTCTTTGCCTGCTTTCTCATTGAGGATTTTGATGCCTTCCTGTCTTACGTTTAGGTCTTTCATCCATTTTGAGTTTATTTTTGTGTATGGTGTAAGAAAGTGGTCCAGGTTCATTTTTCTGCATGTCGCTGTCTAGTTTTCCCAGGACCATTTGTCTTTATTCCATTCGATATTCTTTCCTGCTTTGTCAAAGATTACTTGCTCATAAGTTGGTGGATCCATTTCTGGGTTCTCTATTCTGTTCCATTGATCTGAGTGCCTATTTTTGTGCCAGTACCATACTGTCTTGATGATTACAGCTTTGTAATAATACAGCTTGAAGTCTGGGATTGTAATGATTCCAACTTTGGTTTAATAGTTTTTTGTTTTTAAACCAAAGCCATAGTTGATTATTGATGACTATTTAAGAGTCTTCTTTATATTCACAAGGGATTCTGTGCAGAGTCTGATTTTAAATATAAGGACTTGTATGGTTGCTTTAATATGTAGTAGTGTACTTGTATGTACCCAGTTAGGGGAAAAATTATCTGAAAATTAAATTTTTGTTCAAACAAGCAAAATACAGATGTAACTGGACAGACCTGTTAGCTGTGATCCTCTGCGTGTTCTCTTAGACCACCAGGTGGTGCTCTTGGCTTTCAACATTACAGAAGTTGCCACTTTTTTTTTTTTTTTTAATATTTAACTCCAGAGTTAGTGATATTGCAAAGATAGTGTCGTCCACAATCTTTTTTTTTTCTTTTTCCCACAGTTTGAGAGTGGAGGTGACTTGCCCAAGGGTACAGATAGTTATGATGAGAGCTGGGATTAAAGTTAAACTTGAAGGGATGCAGGTTCTGCACATCAGAAAGCTGTGAAGAATTTTTAAATATTTAAGTGTTATATGAGATAGGGGTTATGTGGAAAAGCAGGTTTCCAAAGCTGATGAGACTGGCTTGTTTTACAAGATGTTGGCAAACAAACCTATGTAAGACAAATGGCATTTCAGCAGGCAAAGATGTGATCGGAGACTCAGAAGAATCTAACCTTTATTTCCCTCAGAAGCAATACTTCTGTATTTGCTAATTCAATCTTGGCAGCAACTTTATAGAACATTACTGCAAAGAACAAGGTTCAGCTGTATGTACAAATAAAGACCAAAAAAAAAATTACAAAACTTACATTCTGAAAACTACAAAGTATTGTTGAAAGAAATTAAAGAAGACCTAAATAAATGGAAAAACACCTCACTATCATGGATTTGAAGACTTGATATTGTTAAGACAGCAATACCTCCCAAACTGATCTACAGAGTCCATACAATCTCTACCAGTATATCAGCTGCCTGTTTGGCAGAAATTGACAAGCTGATCCTAAAATTCATTTGGAAATTCAAGGGATCCAGAATAGCCAAAACAATCATAAAAAAGAAAAACAAAGTGGGAAGTCTTACATGCCCTGATTTTAAGACTTACTCTACAGATGTAGTATCAAGGCAATGTGGTATTAGTGAAAGGGTACACATAGATCAATAGAACACAATAGAGAGCACTGATGTAGACCCACACGAATACAGCCAACTAATTTCTATCAAAGATACAAAGGCAGGGAGTGTGGGTGGCTCAGTCAGTTGTGCTTCCCCCTTTTGATTTCAGCTCAGGTCATGATCTCAGAGTTCATGAGTTCGAGCCCTACATTGGGCTCCGCACTGACAGTGTGGAGCCTGTTCGGGATTCTCTTTCTCCCTCTCTCTCTACCCGTCTCCTGCTTTGTGCACACACCCTCTCTCTCTCTCTCTGTCTCAAAATAAACTTAAAAATAAATAAATAAATACATACATACATACATACATAAAAAGACACAAAGGCAATTCAACAAATAGTGCTGGGCAGATTGGATATCTGTATGCAAAATAACAATAAACTTTGACACATACCGGACACCTTATAAAAAAGATTGAACTCTTTGGGGATTAAGGGGCACACTTGCTATGATGAGCACCAGGTATTGAATAGAAGTGTTGAGTCACTATATTGTACACCTGAAACTAATATTACTTGTATGTTAACTAACTGGAATTTAAATTAAAACTTTGGGGTGCCTGGTGGCTCAGTTGGTTAAGTGTCTGACTCTTGATTTCAGCTTAGGTCATGATCTCAGGGTCATGATCCCTGGGTCCTGAGATTGAGCCCTGCATTGAGCTATGCCCATGCTAGGTATGGAGCCTGCTTAAGGTTCTCTCTTTCTCCCCCCTTCTACTGCTCACTCTGTCTCTCTCTCTCTAAAGAAATTAATAATAATAATAAAATAATTAATGAAAACTTTAAAAGTATTTAACTCTAAATGGATCATATTTAAATGTAATTTAATGTATTTTTTTACATTTTACTTAAATGTAAAATACAAAACTAGGGGTGCCTGGTGGCTCAGTTGGTTAAGCTCCAGACCTCGTTCGATTCCTGCATTGGGCTCTGTGCTGACAGCTTGGAGCCTGGAGTCTGCTTCAGATTCTGTGTGTTTGTCTCTCTCTTTCTGTTCCTCCCCTGCTCTCACTCTGTCTCTCTCACTCTCTCAAATAAATAATAAACATTAAAAAAAACTAAAAAAAATTTTTTTTAAATACAAAACTAAAATTTCTAAGAGAAAACAGAGAATATGTATGATCCTGGATCTGGCAATGGCTTTTTAGATACAATACCAAAAGCATAATGCATGAAATAAAAGTTTGATGAATTGGAATTTCTGAAAATTAAACCTTCTCATTCAGTGAAAGACACTGTGAGATGAATGAAATGACAAACCACAGACTGGGAGAAAATATTTGTAAATCATGTATGCAATGAGACGTATATCCAGAAAAATATTTTATATATATATACGTATATATATATGTATATGTATATATACACGTATACATATATATGTATATATATATACACATATATACATATATATACGTATATATATATTTATACATATATATGCATATATACATATATATACGTATATATATATTTAACTCAGCAATAAGAAGACTTAAAAACTGAACAAATATCTGAACAGAACACTTTAGCGAAGAAGATAATGTGAACAGCAAATTAGACATGGATATAAAAAGATGCTCAATATCATTTACCACTAGGGAAGACAAATTGCAAAACAATGAGATACCATGACTTACCATTAGAATATTAAAACACACACACACACACACACACACACACACGTACAGCTTGACGGTACTGAACACTGTCAAGGCTTTTGAAAAAGGGTACTATCTTTCAATCCTGGTGAGAATGCGAAAATCATATAGGCACTTTGGAAGACAGTTTGGAAGGCAATACAGACACGTTGGAAGATAACACTATAAAAAACTGGGTGTTATATAGTGTTAGTGTAAACTTACCAAAATGACAGAACATCATGCTCCTAGGTGTTTACCCAACTGATTTGAAAATTTATGTTTATAGAAAAACCCGCATATGAATATTTATAGCATCTTCATTCATAATCACCCCAAATTGGAGGCAACTAAAATGTCCTTCAGTAGATGAATGAATAAACAAACTGTGGTATACATGATGGAATATTGTTCAGAAAAAAGAAAAAGCACAAAGTCTGGAGAGACTATATATTGAATGATTCTGTTCATAAGAGATTATGGAAAAGGCAAAACTGTAGGAATGGAAAACAGATCAGTGGATTCCAGGGATTAGAAGAAGAAGGGGTTAACTAGGACCTGCATGGGAAGAAATTTATAACTCCATGCATTTGTCAAAACCTATAGAAACTACAGCAGAAAGAGTGAACTGTAATGTATGAAAAAGTGTTAAAAATCAACCAGGATTTTAAATGACAGGAGGGATGAAATGCAGATTGTGACAATGCTTAATGACTTGCCTCCCAAGAGTGGAGTATGGGAAAGGGGAATAAAGATAACTTTACATTGGAGAAACCTGGCAAACACTATCTGGGCTGTTAAATCAGTGTTGAATCATCATGGCAATATCATACATCCTTGATGTGATGAGAATGGACCTTCATCTCTATAGTCTTCCTCTCCCATCCCCATTATCCCTAGTCTAACCATGAGGAAAAGATTAGACAAAAACAAATTGAGACACATTCACAAAATAGCTGACTTGTGTTTTTCAAAACTATCACAGTCATAAAGAGCAAGAGAAGTCTGAGAAGCTGTCATAGACCAGAGTAGACTAAGGAAACATGATAACTAAATGTAATGTAGTATCCTGGATGTGATTCTGTTTTGTTAATGTTTATTCATTTTGAAAGACAGAGAGAGACAGAGCACAAGCACGCGTGAGGCAGAGAGAGAGGGTGACACAGAATCTGAAGCAGGCTCCAGGCTCTGAGCTGTCAGCACACAGCCTGACTCGGGGCTCAAACTCACACACCACAAGATCATGACCTGAGCTGAAGTCGGACATTTAACTGACTGAACCACCACCACCCTGGTATTCCAAGAGAAAACTCTTCCTTATGACAGAATGCCAACTGTAAATGCAAAGGTAGTGCTGAGCTTAGAAAACCACCATTTAGTAGCCACCATAGTAGTCTGTTTCAAACATAGTCTGTTTCAACCAAAGATCGTCAATGTATGATTAAAACTAATGGGTAAAAATTTGATAGGAACTCAATATTCACATCATGTCAAAGCATCTTTCCAAAAATAGTTATTAATAAAAGGAAGAAGAGTAACTTTACAGGGGAGAAACCAAGCAGGCACCACCCTAACCAAGTAATTAAAGTTAGCATCACCAGTAAGGGGACAAATAAAATTTCTATGCCTCCAGGATGGACTGAGAAAGACACAGCATCACTTCTGTAGTATTTGTGCCCCCAAATCCATCATCTGAATCTAAACATGAGAAAACATCAGTAAAACAAAAATTGTGGGACATTTTATAAAATCACTGGGTTTACTCTTCAAAAATTTAAGAAGATAAAAGCAAAGAGAGGGGCACTTGGGTAGCTCCATTGGTTAAGCATACAACTCTTGATTTTGGCTCGGATCATGATCCCAGACTCTGTGCTGATCAAGGATCCTATTTAAGATTCTCTTTCTCTCTCTCTCTCTCTCTTTCTCTCTCTCTCTCTCTCTCTCTCCCTCCCTCTGCCCCTCTCTCCCACTCACATGCTCTCTCTAAAAAAAAAAAAAAAAAAAAAAAAAAAAGACCAAGGACCTGTTCAAAGGGCATTAAAACAGTATGACAACTAAATGCAATGTGTGATCTGGGCACCTGAGTGTCTCAGTTAGTTAAACATCTGACCCTTGATTTCAACTCAGATCATGATCTCATGGTTCATGAATTTGAGCCCCACATTGGGCTCTGAGCTGGCAGTGCAGAGCCTGCTTGGGATTCTCTCTCTCTACCTCTCTTTCTGCCCCTCCTGTGCTCTCTCTCTCTCTCTCTCTAAGTGCTTGGGTGGCTTAGTCAGTTAGGCATCCCACTCTTGGTTTCTGCTCAGGTCACGATCTCAGTTTCGTGCTGCTGGTGCAGAGCCTGCTCGAGATTCTCTTTCTCCCTCTCTCTCTGCCCCTCCCCCACTCACTCTGGCTCTGCTCTCCACAAAATAAATAAATTTTAAAAAAAGTAAAATAAACATAAATAAATAAATAGATAGATAAATAAATAAATAAATAAATAAATAAATTATTGGGTTGATACTACCCAAAGCAATCTACACATTCAATACACTCCCTATCAAAATAACACCAGCATTCTTCACAGAGGTAGAACAAACAATTCTAAAACTTGTATAGAACCAAAAAAGACCCTGAATAGTCAAAGCAATCTTAAAAAAAGAAAACCAAAGCTGGAGGCATCACAATTCTGGACTTCAAGCTATATTATAAAGTTGTAATCATCAAGACAGTATGGTACTGGCACTAATACAGATACATAGCCAATGGAACAAAATAAAAACCCAGAAAGACACCTGCAAATGTATGGCTAACTAATCTTCAAGAAATCAGGAAACAATTAAATTTGGGACAATTAAATTTGAATACGGTCTGTAGATTAGAACCCAGACATCAGTACTTTTTTTTTTTAAATTTTTTTTTAACGTTTATTTATTTTTGAGACAGAGAGAGACAGAGCATGAACGGGGGAGGGGCAGAGAGAGAGGGAGACACAGAATCGGAAGCAGGCTCCAGGCTCTGAGCCATCAGCCCAGAGCCCGACGCAGGGCTCGAACTCACGGACCGCGAGATCGTGACCTGAGCTGAAGTCGGACGCTTAACCGACTGAGCCACCCAGGCGCCCCAAGACATCAGTACTTTTTAAAGCTCCCCAGTAGATTTCCCTGGACAGACAAATTTGAGAACCAGAAGAGTCCCTTCCCTGATTTTTTCTTTTTTCTTTTTTCTTAAAAAATAGATTTGTTTATTTTTCATTTATTTATATATTTTTAAATAAAAATTGTATAAATTTAAGGTGTACAACATAATGATTATATATATATATATATAAAATGAAATTATTACTAATCAAGTTGGCTAATACATATCTTCTCACATGGCATTTTGTGTGCCTGATTAGTATACCTGAAATTCATTCTCCTAACATGGTTTCAAGGTTCAATACAGTATTATTAAGTATAGTTATCAAACTGTACATTAGGTCTCTAGATTTCTTCATCCTGGTTTCCAGTTAGAATTCACCGTTTGCTCAGTAAGACCAAGCAGTTTCCAAGTCCTGCATAGTGTCTGAGGATCGCTAGGATGCTCTGAAGACAGATTGTCATGATGACATCCTATAAACCTAACATTGGCATGCTTTTAAGGTAATTAATAAGACTAATGATTATGTAACTACATTAAAAGAATTGCAGAGCACTTGAATGATGTAAATAATTAATCTTCCTTCACTAGGATGTTTTTAAGTTATCAATTCTGCCTTGTTTCTTAATTTCTGAAGACAAGCTTCCATCTCTAAAGTAAAAAGGGCAAGCAATAAAATTGATTGGAGAATAAGGTTAAGAAGAATCCAAATAGCTTGTCACTAGGTGTCGGGTTTCAGTTCTCTTGCCTATCAGGCCTAGCATCCCCACTCTCTTTTCTTCCTTATCTCCTCTGGGCCCAGGATGCCAAGACTTTCACCTTCTGAAAGATCAGGATTTTTACTGACTACATAGTACTACTTCCATATGCTGGAATCTCTAAAAAATAAAAAAAGAACATTACATCCTCATCAATCTTCCACCTAAGGCCCTACCTCTCTTCTCTTTCCAAGCAAACAGCTAAATGCCATGTCCATTTCCTTACTTTTGCTCACTCTTCAAACCACTAGAATCGATCTGCCTTCTTGCCCCAGAACTTCAAGAAGTTCCTTGAAGACCTCCTTGCTGAGAAATCTGAAAGACAAGTTTACATCTTTACTGACTTGTCCCCTCAGCAACATTTTACACTCTTACCCATTCCAGACATCCAGACCCAGACTTTGAAATCAGACTTTGAAATCAGAGAGCCTGAGTTCAAAGCCTGGTTTAGCCACTTACTAGCCCTGCAACCTTGGCTATTTACCTAATCTCATAAAGCCCGAGTTTCCTCAACTGCTACATGGGAAATGTGATTATATGTGTCCATGAGACAGGATATTGTAAGCACTGAGCACAGCATCTAGCCAGCACTGAATAAGCATTCAATGAATTGTGACTTTATTTTCCCTTTTGTTTTTCCATGGCCCCAACTTTTCTGATTTTCTGTCTCATTCTTGTTCTTACTCAGCCCTTTCTTTGTGCATAGCTTTCTAGATTCCCAGGAATATGCCTTATCTTTTCAAAGCCCCCTTTAAATATCTCATTATCCAGTTTTTCCATTAAAATTTCTTTTTCTTTTGTTTAAGTAGGCTTCTTACACAGCATGGAGCCCAACACAGGGCCTGAGCTCGTGACCCTAAGATCAAGACTGACCTGAGACCAAGAGTTGGATGCTTATCCAACTGAACCACCTCCATTTAAGTTTTTTGGTCAGCTTCTCATTAGATTCAGCTGGTATAGCCACCTCAGGCAGTCACAATATTAAACAATTGCTGCTAATAGTTTTATGATAAATGCCTTGGGAGTAGAGCTGTTCTTGCAGTGTGAGCTCTTAGGTTAAGCAGAGACAGGTATTAAGAATGGAGCTTTTCAAGGAACTTCTAGATAAATTAAATAGTGACAATTCTATTGGGGCTGGGTCTGTTTTGGGAACTCCAAACCTATTCTGCCTACTATGGTGCCTGCTAGGTTGCTGGCTTTCATAGCTACTCAAGCTGTAAGGCTACTCCAGAGCTAGGGAGATGAGGATGGGAGTAGGGCAACTTAAAACACCACAAATCTCATTTTTCTTACTAAGATTCAATTGTTTTTCTTGGAAACCCAGAAAATAAACCAACAGCTGTATGGTTAATTAATATTTGACAAAGAAGGAAAGAATATCCAATGGGGAAAAGAATGTTTCCTTAACAAAAGTATCAGGAAAACTGGACAGCAACATGCAAAAGAAAGAAACTGGACCACTTCCTTTTTTTTTTTTTTTTTAATAATCTCTATGCCCAACATGGGGCTCAAATTCACAACCCTAAGATCGAGAATCCCTGTTCCACCAACTGAGCCAGTAAGGCACCCCTGGACCCCATTCTTACACAATACACAAAAATAAATTCCAAATAGTTTAAAACTTAAATGTGATACCTATAACCATAAAAATCCTAGAAGATGGGAATGCAAGCTGGTGCAGCGACTCTGGAAAACAGTATGGAGGTTCCTCAAAAAATTAAAAATAGAACTACCCTATGACCCAGCAATTGCACTACTAGGTATCTATCTAAGGGATACAGGTGTGCTGTTTCAAAGGGACATATGCACCCCAATGTTTAGAGCAGCACTATCAACAATAGCCAAAGTATGGAAAGAGCCCAATGTCCATCGATGGATGAATGGATAAAGAAGTTGTGGTGCATATATACAATGGAGTATTACTCAGCAATCAAAAAGAATGAAATCTTGTCATTTGGAACAACATGGATGGAACTGAAGGGTATTATGCTAAGTGAAATTAGTCAGTCAGAGAAAGATAAATATCATATGAGTTCACTCATATGAGGACTTTAAGAGACAAAACAGATGAACATAAGGGAAAGGAAACAAAAATAATATAAAAACAGGGAGGGGGACAAAACAGAAGAGACTCTTAAATGTGGAGAACAAACAGAGGGTTATGGGAGGGGTTGTAGGAGGGGGGATGGGCTAAATGGGTAAGGGGCACTAAGGAATCTACTCCTGAAATCATTGTTGCACTATATGCTAACTAATTTGGATGTAAATTAAAAAAAAATTAAATTAAAGGGGCGCCTGGGTGGCTCAGTCAGTTAAGCGTCCGACTTCAGCTCAGGTCACGATCTCACACTCCGTGAGTTCGAGCCCCGCGTAGGACTCTGGGCTGATGGCTCAGAGCCTGGAGCCTGCTTCCGATTCTGTGTCTCCCTCTCTCTCTGCCCCTCCCCCATTCGTGCTCTGTGTCTCTCTGTCTCAAAAATAAATAAAAACGTTAAAAAAATTCTTAAAAAAAAAAACAAAAATAAAATAAAAAAATAAAAAAAATTAAATTAAAAAAGATATATACAGCAATTTTGGAATACAAGAATTCTAAAATCAGGGCATAATTAAGAACACAATGTCACAATTATATTGTTTGAAACCAACTTTTGGGTAAAAAATTGTATTCCATTAAAAAATAATATTCCATTAAAAGTAATATTCCTCAAATCAAAAAAAAAAAAAAAATCCTAGTTCATGCTCTGTCTCTCTCTGTCCCAAAAATAAATAAACGTTGAAAAAAAAAATTTAAAAAAAAAAAAAAGGGGGCGCCTGGGTGGCCCAGTCGGTTAAGCGTCCGACTTCAGCCAGGTCACGATCTCGCGGTCCGGGAGTTCGAGCCCCGCGTCGGGCTCTGGGCTGATGGCTCCGAGCCTGGAGCCTGTTTCCGATTCTGTGTCTCCCTCTCTCTCTGCCCCTCCCCTGTTCATGCTCTGTCTCTCTCTGTCCCAAAAATAAATAAACGTTGAAAAAAAAAATTAAAAAAAAAAATCCTAGAAAAGAACACAGGCAATAACTTTTTTGCCATAAGCCATAGCAACTTCTTTCTAGATATGTCTCCCAAGGCAAGGAAAACAAAAGCAAAAAGAAACTATAGGGACTACATCAAAATAATAATCTTGTGCAGTGAAGGAAACAATTAACAAAAGTTAAAAGACAACGTACAGAATGGGAGAAGATATTTGCAACTGACATATTAGATAAAATCTATAAAGAACTTATCACACTCAACACCCAAAAAACAAATAATCCAATTTAAAAATGGACAGAAGAGGGGCACCTATGTGGCTCAGTCGGTTAAGCGTCCGACTTCAGCTCAGGTCATGATCTCATGGCTTGAGGGTTTGAGCCCCGCATCGGGGTCTGTGCTGACACCTCAGAGCCTGGAGCCTGCTTCAGATTAGGTCTCCTCTCTCTCTGCCCCTCCCCCACTCTCACTCTGTGTCTCTGTCAAAAATAAAATAAAAACGTTAAAATAAATAAATAAATAATAAAAATGGATAGAAGACATGAGCAGACATTTATCCAAAGAAGACATACAGATAGCCAACAGACACAAGAACAGATGTTCATCATCACTTAACATCAGGGAAATGTAAATCAAAACCATAATGAGATATCACTGCATACCTGTTAGAATGGCTAAAATCAACAACACGAGAAACAACAGGGGTTAGTGAGGATGTGGAGAAAGGGGAGATCTCATGCACTATTGGTGGGAATGCAGAATGGTGCAGCCACTCTGGAAAATAGTATGGAGTTTCCTCAAAAAGTTAAAAATAAAGCTATCCTACAATCCAGTAATTGCACTTTTCAGCATTTACCGAAAGAATAAAAAAACACTAACTCAAAGGGATACCTGCACCCCTAAGTTTATAGCAGCATTATTTACAATAGCCAAGATATGGAAGCAGCCGAAGTGTCCACTGATTAATGAATGGATAAAGAAGGTATGGTGTATATATACATAAAAATCAAATCCTGCCATTTGCAACAATATAGGCGGAGCTAGCGATTATAATGATAAGCAAAATGAGTCAGAGAAAGATAAATACCATATGATTTTACTCACATGTGGAATTTAAGAAACAAATGAGCAAAGGGTGAAAAAGAAAGAGAGAAAGAGAGACAAAGAAGCAGACTCTTAATTATAGAGAAACTGATGGTGAGGAAGGTGGAGGGATGAATTAAATAGATGATGGGGACTGAGGAGTGCACTTGTCATAATGAGCACTAGATAATATATGGAATTATTGAATCACTATATCATACACCTGAAACTAATATAACACTGTATGTTAACTAACTGGAATTAAAATAAAAACTTAAAAAAAAACTAATTCTGGTTAGTTTCCAGATTTTGGCAATTTTTTTCAAGAAATATTTTTGCTTACATAAAGGAGTGGATTTTCAGAAGTCCTTATTCTGCCATTCTTAATCCATGAGCACTCACCATCTTCTCCTCAAGCCCCAAGCTGCTCTTCCTGTTTGGTTTCTTCTTAAACTGTACCCATAGAGCTTCATGAAGCAGAAATCTGGAAATAATCTTTGACTCCTCCCTCCCTCTTTGGATTCAATAAAATACCAAATCCCAACCATTCCACTTACTAAATCTCTCTCAATCTTCCAACTCTTTCTTCTCAATTCAACTCTGATTTACCAAGGCCCCATTACTATCATCTCTCCCTTTAACCTCTGCCTCTAATGGGATTTTTTCCCCCTCTATATCCTCCATTATACTCAGTCATAGAGATCATTAAAATATGCAGAATAGTGGAGGATAAGAGTTCAGCCTTGAGACTCAAGTTGACATGGGATCTTTACTATTTATTAGCTTTGGGTCCTTGGTCAAATTACTTATTCACTTTGTGACTCAATTTTCTCATCTATAAAATTGAAATAACATTGGTTCTTAGCTCATAGGATATTCAGGAGGATGAAGTGAGAAAATCCTAGTAAAGATTTTATTACGTTGTCTGACATGTAGTGAGGACTCAACATATGATAATAATGTAAGACTAAAGTTCCAATTCTTTAACATGACTTAGAACACACAATAGCATCAACCAGGGGTTTAGCCTTCCAATAGCTTCTCCTGATCTTGGAGCCATTAGAAATTTCATTCCCTCGGGGCGTCTGGATGGCTCCATTGGTTGGGCATCCAACTTCGGCTCAGGTCATGATCTCATGGTTTGTGGGTTTGAGCTCTGGGTCCGGCTCTGTGCTGATGGTCAGAGCCCGGAGCCTGCTTCAGATTCTCTGTCTCCTTCTGCCTCTGCCCCTCGCCTGCTTGTGCTCTCTCTCTCTCTCTCTCTCTCTCTCTCTAAAAAATAAATAAACTTTAAAAAATTTTTTTAAAAAAGAAATTTTATTCCCTCATACATATGAGAACGCAGTATGTTCATTCTCAGTTCTCACCTCTCAGCTCTCACCCTTCAAACATACCATTCTCTGCCTGAAACATCTGCTGTTTCTCCAATATATCAAACATGATTCTGGCTCAAGGCCTTTGCACTGGCTATTCCCTCTGCCTGGGAGGATCTTTCTAGGACCTTCACTCTCTTTCTCTACTCATGTCTCTCTGCCCAAATTTTATCTCCTTAGTGCAGCCTTCTCTGATCACCATATGTAAAGTGGTGCTCCCAGGATTACCCCTTTACACTGTGTCGTTGTCTTTTGCAGCCCTTATCCCTGCCTGGCATTATATTATCACTTTATTACTTACCTGTTTTCTTTGTTAGAAGGTAAGGTCTACAAAGGCAAGAATTTTGTCTTGTTCCTTGTCTATCTCTGACACTCGTAAATCCCTGACTCATGAAAAACACAATTGTTTGTGGAATATATGAGTAAATGTGAGATCTTGGTGAGTTTCCATGATAAGATATTTTGTTGACACTATACAGAGATGCAGATAAGAAACAGATCTTATTTGAGATACTCAAAATGACCTCCAAGGACCAGATATAGGACCACTGACAGACCCAGATTCACCTTAACATACCTATTCCATTGAGACAGGAGTAAGAGATTCCAGGTGGATATGGTATCAGTCACAATAGAGGCTTTCACTAGTTTCAAGGATGGACCAAAAGACCTATCTAGGAACACTAAATCTCTCTTTGAAGGTTTCTATTATTATGGTTTTCCTGTTGTTGGTTGGACATTCCCTGGCTGTTGAAAAATTATAATCTTTTGATACACACATATTAATATGTGTTTTGGACTAGGTGCTTGTATCTTCTCCCTAGAGCTCATTCTGCAGTGCAGGCAATCAATCAACTGTCATGACCGTTGTTATCATGAAGAGAAATCTGGGTTTCATAAGATCTTTGTTTTCTGTGCTTTACTCTCCATCTCTTGAATTTTCTGCTTGTAGAATTTTACTTACTTTCTAGCTGATATTTCTGTTTTGTCTCTTCCCATTCTTAATCCTCTTGAAAAACCTTCTTTGGAAGAATGCTGCCTTTCTGCTCAAGAGTTTATTAAGTATATCAGCTTTCTGATGCAAAGTTTTGTATTCATTTTCCAGCAGAGTTTTGGCTTAAAGCAGTGAATAAGATTTGTGTTCCAACTTCTCTGTTTTCCAGCCTTTGCCGAGCTAGCAATTCAGTGCTCAGTTTGGACTGGAAATGGCCTTTATCTTTTTCAACCAACGTTAACAAAAGTTCCTTTTGTGAGCCATCTATCATCTGTTTTTTAACTTCTCAGTCTGGTTACCTGCCAGCTATTTCAGCTGCGCAATGCCATTACTCAAAACTTGAAATTCATTTTCTTTGTGAGCAAGGGCACTTGCTATGTCTTTTGGAAGTTTCTGACAATGTTTCATGAGATCACGGAGCTCATTTCAGTTTTCTGTTTCCAGTTGCAAGTGTCTAAGTCTCTGAAGTCCAGTGTATTCTTTTTAACCCTCAGAATTCAGGTTTTGTCCCTTTACTTAGACTAACTTCATTAAAGGTTCTTTGTATCTCCGAAAGTTTGCAAAAGCCCTTGTAAAAACCAGTAATATTTTCACTAAGATTTGGCATTGTTATATTTTATCCTGGCTATTTACATTCCTGTTTGGGGAGGCCTAAAATAACAAGTGGATTTACCACTGACATCTGATTTGTTCCATCAATCCCTTTGATTGCATCTTGTTTTTAAATTTTTAAAAATGTTTTTATTTATTTTTGAGACAGAGAGAGACAGAGCATGAACAGGGGAGGGGCAGAGAGAGAGGGAGACACAGAATCTGATGCAGGCTCCAGGCTCTGAGCTGTACACACAGAACTCGATGTGGGGCTCAAACTCACAGACTGTGAGACCATGACCTGAGCTGAAGTCAGACACTCAACAGACTGAGCCACCCAGGCGCCCCACTTTGATTGCATCTTTAAACCCACTTCTTCAAAGTGATTCTTATTTGTATCTTGGGTTCCTTAAAAACCTTCTTTGTAGCTCTGATGATCCATTGATAATCTGACAATTATTTGAGAATTTCTTTTTTCCCCCAAGAGGTTTTTAAATTTCTGCACAGTGTGCTGCTAGTCACTTCATATCTTTTTCTCATTATGTACAGAAACATTCCTCCTAAAGAAAATGCCAAGTAATTACTTCCTAGTAAGGCAGTTCTAGATTCCCAAGACACTTATTAAAAACCAGGGTATGGGGGTGCCTGAGTGGCTCAGTTGGTTAAGCATCCGACTTCAACTTAGGTCATGATCTCACGGTTTGTGAGTTTGAGCCCCGCATCAGGTTCTGTGCTGACAGCTCAGAGCCTGGAGCCTGGAGCCTGTTGCAGAATCTGCGTGTCTCCCTCTCTTTCTGTCCTTCCCCACTCACACTGTCTCTCTCAAAAATAAATAAACATTAACATAAAATTAAAACAAAAACCAGGCTATGGAAAAGAAAAAGAAAGAAAGAAAGAAAGAAAGAAAGAAAGAAAGAAAGAGAGAGAGAAAGAAAGGAAGAGAGAGAGAGAGAAAGAAAGAAAGAAAGAAAGAAAGAAAGAAAGAAAAAGAGGGGCGCCTGGGTGGCTCATTCAGTTAAGTGTCCGACTTCAGCTCAGGTCACGATCTTGCGGTCCATGAGTTCAAGCCCTGCGTCGGGCTCTGTGCTGACAGCTCGGAGCCTGGAGCCTGTTTCAGATTCTGTGTCTCTCTCTTTCTCTGACCCTCCCCTGTTCACGCTCTCACTCTCTGTCTCAAAAATAAATAAACGTTAAAAAAAAATTAAAACAAAAGAAAGAAAGAAAGAAAGAAAGAAAGACGAGAAAGAAAAACAGGGTAGAGAAGCACTCCTGGCTGGCTCAGTTGGTTGAGTATGCAACTCTTGATCTCAGGGTCATGAGTTCAAGCCCCATGCTGGAGGTAGAGTTTACTTTTAAAAAATTGAGGGGCACCTGGGTGGCTCAGTTGCTTGAGTGACCAACTTTGGCTCAGGTCATGATCTCACGGTTTGTGAGTTTGAGCCCCGTGTTGGGCTCTGTGCTGACAGCTCAGAGCCTGGAGCCTGCTTCTGATTCTGTCTCCCTCTCTTTCTGCCCCTCCCCCACTCATGATCTGTGTCTCTTTGTCTCAGAAATAAATAAACATTAAAAAAATTTTGAAAAGAAAAAAAAAATTCAGGCTATGGAGACTATGGTGTGGGACAGCGATGTGTCAGAGAGAACAGAAGGCTGAAGCTAGCAGGCTCCAGAAAAAGGAGCCTAGGTGGGACCAGGCAGGGGATATACTTGTTGAAGTTAATTCCTACCAGAGCCAGGTGAGAAGAAAAGTCCAGGAGAAGAAAGAGCTAGAACTCAGGATCTGTTGGTGTCCCAGAACTTCCTGTAGTATTGCATCTGGGACTGGCACCCAGATCTTTATTCCAGAATCAGGCATGGCTAGTTCTTCCCCAGATCTTATTCTAGCCCTGCTACAGTCAGACCCTCTCCTCAGCAGTACAGGTTACTCAGTAGTACCTGTGTGGGAATTAGAAACAAGCACTCCTGGGGTGCATGGCTGGCTCAGCCATTAGAGCATATGACTCTTGATCCTGGGGTGTGAGTTCAAGCCCATGTTGGGTCTAGAGCTTACTTAAAAATAAATTTAAAAAATTTAAAAAGATGCAGTCGTCTCCTTCCATGATGCTTTCCTGCCCTCCGACCCAAGTTGGTTATAACACGTGCTCAAATCTATGGTAAATATGATGTCACTGGTGTTTCCTAAAGATACACCATTTACAACGTGTACAATCAAACATAGTGGCCTATACCTCCTGCCCCCTGCAGTGTGAACTCCCCTTCCTAGAATGACCCAAAAAATAGAAATTGCCTTCCTCCTGGGAAACTTTTTAGTTTAATCCCAATCCCATTGGCCTTCCCCTTCCTCCAGCCTGTCCCATATTACTGTTCAAGATAAAAGGTAAACCCCCAACACCATGAGTATCCAGAGAATCCCAAAGTAGATATACTTTTATTTTAAGCAGGCTCCAAGCCCAACATGGGGCTTGAACTCAAGAACCTGAGATCGAGAGTCACACGCTCTATGACTAAGCCAACCAGGTGCCCCTAGAAGCCCAAAATATTTAAAAGAGATGATGGATAAGGTACATAAGAAATTGAGAAGAGTTTATTTTTGCTCATGAGAGGGAAGTGTGAAGAGAATGGGATGAGGTGTCAGGCCTGGTCCCACCTCTTCGCATGCCAATAGCTGAGCAAGCTGATCTCTGGCATTTTACTTTGGGCATTCTACCCTGAGCTTCAGAGAGGTCACTGTAGGATAAGTAGACTGAGCTAGATGATCATAAGGGCTGCCTCCACATTTGGCATTCTGGGGCCATTCAGTGATCAGGGGTTAGTGTCCAGACTGAAGGAACAGGGAGAAACCTGAAAATAGTTTCACTGCTTTTCTGGGATGCAACGACTTGGGAGAAATTGTTCACTTGGGAGGAATGAATCATGCCATGGTACCTAGATCTGGACAGGCAGGCTGACACTTTCCTGGTGCTTCTTTCATGCCAAAGTCAGAGCCAATTCTAGGGTGTCTAATTATGCTGATTTAAAAAAAAAAAGAGAGAGAGAGTTTGTACATACTCAAGCAGGGAAGGGACAGAGAGAGAGAGGTAGAGAGAATCCCAAGCAGGCTTCACATCATCAGTGCAGAGCGAGATGTGGGGCTCAAACTCAGTAACCATGAGATTGTGGCCTGAGCTGAAATCAAGAGTTGGAGGCTTAGCCAACTGAGCCACCCAGGCACCCCTGATTATGCAGATTTTAACACATTACAAATGAGCCCCAGGTAGAGTGCTTTTGTTGGTTAAGGAAGTTTTCTTCTATTTCTAATTTGTCATGAGCGTTGACTTTCATCAAATGTGTTTTCTGCATCAAGGGAAGGATCATGTGGTTTTCTCCTTAAAGTTGTTAATCTGGTAAATTATATAGATAGATTTTCTAATATTAAACCATCCTTGAATTATTTTGAAGTCATGGTTTTTTTTTAATACACCATTGAATTGGATTTGCTTGTATTTTATTCAGGACTTTTCCATCTATGTTTATAAACAATGTTTTATTTATTTTTATTTTTTTATATTTTAAATATTTTATTTTTAAGTAATCTCTACAGCCAGCATGGGGCTTGAACCCACATTGTGAGTTCAAGAGTTGCACGCTCCACCAACTATGCCAGCCAGGCACCCCTATAAACAATGTTTTAAGCACAAAAGAGAATTTATTGGCTCATTTGACTGAAAATTCCACAGGCAATTCCATCATTGTTTACGAGTGATAGTGATTTTTAATTTTCTTTTTTTCTGTGCTGACCTTGCCTGGTTTGGGTATCAGGGTTACCCAAGTTTTGAAAATGAGTTGTGTAACTTTCCTTTTTTCCTATTTTTTGAAGTAATTTGTATAGAATGAAGATTAGCTGTCCTTTGAAGTTATATTTAATAAACTTCTAAAAATAACTTCCACTTGATTAGGATGCTGTCCAGACACCCTGGACAAACTTCCCAGTAAAACAATTATGCATGTTGGAGTAAACATTTAAAAAATTATGTAACTGTATTGCTGAACTGGTAAAACTAAAATTAATTCAAAAGAGAAAGGAAAGGGGTGCCTGGATGACTCATTTGATGGAGCATGAAACTCTTAATCTCAGGGTTGTAAATTTGAGCCCCAAGTTGGGTGTAGAGATTACTTAAAAATAAAATCTTTTTTTATCATTAAAAAATTTTTTTAGCGGCACCTGGGTGGCTCAGTCAGTTGAGCATCCGACTTCAGCTCAGGTCATGATCTCACAGTTTGTGAGTTCGAGCCCCACATCAGGCTCTGTGCTGACATCTCAGAGCCTGGAGCCTGCTTCACATTCTGTGTCTCCCCGTCTCTCGGCCCCTCCCCTGCTCATGCTCTGTCTCTCTCTGTCTCTCAATAATAAATAAATTAAAAAAAAATTTTTTTTAAACTTTGTTAATGTTTATTTTTGAGAGAGAAAGACAGAGTGTGAGTGGGGGAGGGGCAGAGAGAGAGGAAGACACAGAATCCGAAGCAGGCTCCAGGCTCTGTGCTATCAGCACAGAGCCTGACACAAGGCTTGAACTCATGGACCACTAGATCATGACTTGAGCCAAAGTCAGATGCTTAACTGACTGAGCCACTCGGGTGCCTCTATTTAATTTTTTTAAATCTTTATTTATTTATTGAGAAAGAGAGAGTAGGAGAGGGACAGAGAGAGAGGGAAAGAGAGAATCCCAAGCAGGCTCGGCACCATCACTGCAGGGCCCGACACAGGGCTGGATCTCATGAACTGTGAGATTATGACCTGAGCCAAAATTAAGAGTTGGATACTTAGCCGACTGAGCCACCCAGGGCCCCCAAAAATAAAATCTTAAAAAAGAGAAAAGAGACAGAAAGGAAAGTGAACACTCAAAGGAAGCAGGAAACCAGATTTTTCTCTCAGGGCATCTCCAAATCCAGGTAAATTTGAACTTCAGCTTTGGCTGTTGGGTATAATATGGGAGGATAAGTGACAAAACCCTCTCAGAGTCCAACAGAAGACTTCTCTATAAAGCCAGGTCTGCGAAATGGTAAGCTCTTTATATAAGGGTAAACCAGAAGTAAATGCACATCACAGATGGGCACAGTGAGGAACTTGCTTACCTTGATCTTGTTGCTGTCTGGAAGGAAAGGAGATGATTTTTTATTTGGGCACAAGACTTCTTGGAGTAAAGATTGTATTTCCCAGTGATCTCTGCATCTAGATGTGGTCATGTGACTATATGTTCTGGCCAATGGAATTTAAGTGGAAGTGATGCTTGTATTTAATTATGGAATTCTCCATGTATGTGCATAAAGGAGATAGAATGTTAAAGTTCTTTTCTTGTGTTGATTTTGTCTGACTTAGAGTTCTTAGGATGAAAGGTATTGGGATAGACAACTGGCAGTCTCTGCTGTCCTGGTGCAAGAAATGAAACAGGTATGGCAGAAACAGAAGGTTCACATGAACAAGAGGGCTTCTTATTCTTTCTTTTTTTGTTGTTGTTTAATAATTTTTTAATGTTTATTTATTTTGAGAGAGATAGAGGGAGACAGAGCATGAGCAGGGGAGGGGCAGAGAGAGGGACACACAGAATCTGAAGCAGGCTCCAGGCTCTGAGCTGTCAGCAAAGAGCCTGATGCAGGGCTCAAACCCACGAGCTGTGACATCATGACCTGAGCTGAAGTCGGACGCCTAACTGACTGAGCCACCCAGGCTCCCCTTATTCTTTCTTTTTTTTAAAGATATTTTTTAAGGGGGACCTGGGTGACTCAGTCAGTTGGGCATCTGACTTAAGCTCAGGTCATGATCTCATGGTTGGTGGGTTCTATCCCCACATTGGGCTCTATGCTGACAGCTTGGAGCCTAGAGCCTGCTTTGGATTCTGTCTCCCTCTCTCTCTGCCTCTCCCCTGCTCACACACACACACACACACACACACTCAAATAATTAATAAACATTTAAAAAAAGGATATTGGGGCGCCTGGGTGGCGCAGTCGGTTAAGCGTCCGACTTCAGCCAGGTCACGATCTCGCGGCCCGTGAGTTCGAGCCCCGCATCAGGCTCTGGGCTGATGGCTCAGAGCCTGGAGCCTGTTTCCGATTCTGTGTCTCCCTCTCTCTCTGCCCCTCGCCCGTTCATGCTCTGTCTCTCTCTGTCCCAAAAATAAATAAATGTTGAAAAAAAAAAAAAGGATATTATTTTTAAGTAATCCTGCATCCAATATGGGACTCGAACTCACAACCCTGAGATCAAGAGCTGAATGCCCCACTGACTGAGTCAGCCAGGAACGCCAAGAGGGATTATTACTCTTAAAAGAAGAAGATCCCAGCGCTAGGATCTTCTAAGCTTCAGCCAAGATTAAGTGCCTTGAAAAGGAAGCCATAATTAATGACGGAAGTAGTGGAAGGACATGAAGTGAATTACTTTTGTCTTCATTCCAAAGTAATCCAGATGGGATGCCTGGGTGGCTTAGTCAGTTGAGCGTATGTCCGACTCTTGACTTTGGCTCAGGTCATGATCCCAGGGTCGTGCATGCATGTGCATGCGTGCTCTCTCTCTCTCTCTGTCTCTCTCAGAATAAATAAATAAATAAATCAGAAAGGAGAAAAAAATTGTGTGTTTGTGTATGTGTTTATGAGAGAAGCCTGATACAATTTAAATATTTCTTGAATTATCTCTTTTCCTGGGTATGCTAGTCAGAGCTCTTATTTCAAATAGGCCTCAATTCAACCTCAATCCAGCCTTCAGCATTCCTCAATTCCTCTTCTCATTTATCCTAAAAGCAGTCTCAT
The DNA here is from genome assembly GCF_016509475.1 of Prionailurus bengalensis. Taxonomy (NCBI): domain Eukaryota; kingdom Metazoa; phylum Chordata; class Mammalia; order Carnivora; family Felidae; genus Prionailurus; species Prionailurus bengalensis. The sequence continues at coordinate 144,826,827 of NC_057343.1, read as the reverse complement.
ATTACTTGCTATTATCTGTGACTCAGGGCCTTGCCCTTGAGCAAGCGGGCCTTTCTGCCTTCCAGATTTGCAATCACCCTGGGCTCAAGGGCACAGGGCTGGTCTGAGTTGGAGTGGTTTAAAGAGTTACTTTATCTGGGATGTAACTGCTGATTTATGGACTCTATTCTAGTCCCAGTAAAAATTAAAAAATGTTCTTGGAGCCCTTCCAAACCTGCTGAATTCCACAGTTTCAGATGTATGCCCTTCTTTCCTATCACTGGGTTGAATCCTATGAACATTCCCATGTTTGTCCATGTTCTGGATTAGCAATCTTCAAAACTTTTTGCTAGTATACTCATCATAAAAGTTTTTTAAAAGTATGGGGGCACCTGGGTGGCTCAGTCAGTTAGGAGTCGGACTTTGGCTCAAGTCATGATCTCACGGTTGATGAGTCCAAGCCCCGCGTGGGGCTCTGTGTTGACAGTTCGGAGCCTGGAGCCTGCTTCAGATTCTGTGTGTGTGTCTCTCTCTCTGTTCCTCCCCTACTCGTGCTGTGTCTCTCTCCGTCTCTCAAAAATAAATTAAAATGTTAAAAAAAAATTTTTTTTAAGTTTTTTAAAAGTATGTACTACCTTACACATTTCTACTTTGACAAGCTTTCTCAGCAAATTTCATTTAGGTACATAGATTATAATTCCTGCATGTTGGCATGTTGACATAAATCTGTTACATCATTTTTTAAAAATGTCTCCAATGGTATTTAAATACTGTAGTGATTTTGATACGCATCAACCTCCATTTAAAAAAATACACAAACAAGCTCCTTTTTAACAATGGGAAATTTGTATCACTCCTTCTTTTCCTTGAACTGATGTTTTCAATACATTTCCCCCCACACCCAGAGTTTTAGCCGAATGAAATACATATTTATTCTTGAAAGTTTTTTATATCACTTGTCATAATTCTTTGCAACAAAAATGTGTATAACTTGAAATTTTCATTTTATTTAATTTCCTCTGAACCTAAGGCTCTACGTCTTATAAATTACAATTATGAGTAATACAAAACTGAAATGTTTAATTATTAAAGGAGGTTTAAAAAACTTATTGGCACGGGTTTTTTTTTTTTTAGCCTTCTAAAATAAATAGGTTAAGTATTTTTTAAACCGTCTTCATGTCAGGGTGGCTCATATGAATCACTGTTTCACTCAGAGTCAATGTCTTTTGTTTGTTTGTTTTTCTATACATTGTCTCAGGGGCATCATGAACATTGGTGAAGCATCATTTCCTAAAAACCTGCTTCATTCTGTTCTCAGGAGGGTTTTCCTGTAAGTTGCTGACATCTTTTTAAGTTTTGATGCTGACGCTTTCTTGTTTTGAACAGAAGGTACCAGGCAAAGACCACTATGGCAAGAGTGCCATACAGATGGTAACATGCAACAATTCCAGAAATAGTATTAAGTTGTGGAGGGGGCAGAAAGAGTATCTTAGAACCAGTGAGGTATAGTATTGTGAATGGGAAGGCAGGAAGGAGAACTATAGGAAGCTAGAACATAGGAAATAGACTCCTTTAAATCTATCTGTACCTTTTTCTCCCTGGACAGTGCACACAGTTTGAAGATCATGCGCAAAAGCATCAATTCTCAAACTTTTTGGTCTCAGGACCCTTTTGCACTCTTACAAATAATCGAGGGCACCACATAGCATTTGTTTTTGTGGGTTAAATCTATTTTCAGTGAGGGGTTCCACCCCAACCACCACCACCACCACGGAATGTGCCACTTTAGCACATGCATTATTTTGAGCTGAAGGCACTTGAAACCTTGTGGGCTCAAGAGAAAATTTTGTCCTCCCTTAACCACACAGAAGAATCTAAACTGGGGGGTCTTTCCCAGAATAAGGATTATTAACAGATAAATTTTTTCTGAGTGGCCCATCTGTATGGCAGAGCAAACATCTAATACCAAATTTTTGCTCTTCTTACTGTCCTGTGAAGTGCATTCCTTTCTTCTGAAGTCCCAGACCCATACACCCTTTTCTTTCGGTCAGAATGACATTTATGCCTCATTTTGCCTGTCTTTGGAATTTCCGTGTCTATGTGGATTCCCCCATATTTTCTCCTGTTAATCTGTCTCATGTCAACTTGATTCTTAGTCCAGCTAGAAGGACCTTTGAGGGGAGAGGAATTCTTCGTCCCCAAAATAGTATCAGTAATTAAAACAGAAAAAAATTAGGGGTGCCTGGCTGGCTCAGTCGATGGAGCATGTGACTTAATCTGGAGGTCATGAGTTCAAGCCTCATGTGGGTGCACAGTTTACTTAAAAGTAACAAAATTGAAAAAAAAAGAAAAAGAAAAAATTTAAATATCCAGGTAATCCAATTTTTAAAACAATAAACCTGGGGCTCCTGGTTGGCTCAGTCAGTTGAGCATCCCACTCTTGATTATGACTCAGGTCATGATCCTAAGGTCATGGGATTGAGCCCTGCCTGTGTCAGGCTCTGCACTGAGCATGGAACCTGATTAAGATGCTCTCTCTCCCTCTGCCCCTCTCCCCCACTCATGTGCTGTCTCTCTCTAACATAAATAAATAAATAAATAAATAACAACAAACCTATTGAGTATTACCAAAAATGATGCATTAATTTTTTTTTTTACTTGAGTATAGTTGATACACAGTGTTACATTAGCTTCAGGAATACACATAGTGACTCAACTTCTTCATGTGTTATGCTATGCTCACCATAAGTGTAGCTGTTAGTCACAGCTACAATGCTATAATACAGTGCTATTATAGTACCATTGACTATTTTCTTTATGCTGTAACTTTTGTTCCTGTGACTTCTTCATTCCATGATTTGAATCCTGTATCTCCCACTTGCCTTCACCCATTTTGCCCATATCCCCACCCCTCTCTCCTCTGGCAACCATTAGTTTGTTCTCTGTACTTATGATGTCTAATTCTGGTTTTTTTGTTTGTTTTTTCATTTGTTTTCTTAAAATTAACATATGAATGAAATTATATGGTATTTGTCTTTCTCAGTCTGACTTGTTGCACTTAGTGCAATATCTTCTAGGTCCATCTGTGTTGTAATGGCATAATCTCATCCATTTCTAGGGTTGTGTAATATTCTACCATACTTATATACCACATCTTCCTTATCCATTCATCTGTCAATAGACAGGTTACTGCCATATCTTGGCTATTGTTTAAAAAGACATATTTTTATTGGGGCACCTGGGTGGCTCAATTGGTTAAATGTCTGACTCTTGATTCCAGCTCAGGTCATCATCTCACGGTTTGTGAGATCAAGCCCCGTGTTGGGCTCTGTGCTTATGGTCCCGAGCTTGTTTGGGATTCTCTCCTTCTCTCTCTACCCCTCCCATGGGTGCTCTCTCTCTCTCAAAATAAATAAATCAACATTAAAAAAAAAATAGAAGACAGCTAGATCTTCATAACTCCTGCTTCCAATATGTTGTGATATACTCTTTTGGTTGAAGGATATGAAGGAAATTTGGACTCACACAGATGTGTGTTTGGAAAAGGGATGATCTCCCAAGAGGACTCCCAGGGGCCCTCAGACCACATTTTAAAACTGTTGACCTAGAAAAATATTTGTACACGTGTGCCAGAAAATATATACATATCTTATGAGCATGCATTTTTATCGCAACATTGTTTTAAATAACCAAAAGCTAGAAGCAAGATACATACTGAAATACTGAAACCATGCCCCAGGGTTAATGAGGTCAAAACTATTGCCAGGAAAACTTCCACTGACCCCCCCCACCCCACCCTCCGCTTCCAGCCCCCTTTTCTTCACAGGAATGTTAACCTTATCTTTTAGAAGCAGACAACAGGAAAAGCTCCTGCTGGCCTGAACCAGTTTGAGCTGAACCAGTGACACACACCTGCACAGATGGAACCTTGGAATGTTCAATAATTACCGCTACCTCATTATAATGTTAAAATCTCTGCCCCAGGAGCAGCACAAATTTCATTAATATAACATAGGATACATGGATAGGCATGTTATCCAAGTAAGCCTGCACAACCCTACGCTTGCCTTTATATGTGATGATAAAACTCCCCTTCCTTTTTTTTTTCGTTTTTTGTTTTTATATGTATATATTTATTTTTTATTTGAGGATAGTTGACACACAATGTTCCGTTAGTTTCAAAAGTACAACTTAGTGATTGACAAGTTTACATAATATACTATGCTCACAAATATAGCTACCATCTGTCCCATTACCAAATCCTTCAGCCATTTTTAAGTCAGGCTCTCTTTTTATCTTTGAGTTGTTAAAAGTCCCCTTTCTGAAGATTCACTCCAACCCTAAATGAAAGAAACCCACTTACCCCATCTGAGGAGTCATGGCTTTGGAAATTGTTCCCTATGGTCTCTTTGTTTGCTGCAAATTAAGTTTTCTTTGTGTGACAACTCTGCCTGTAATCTCTCTATCTCTAACTCACCAAAGAGTGAACTTACATTAGTTCAGTTACAAGATAAGTGGAATATAGATAAGCAAATTGTAGTATATTCAAATAATGTAATACACATTGATGAAAAGGAATGAAAACAGCCAGCTGCAATAAAGTGGATGAATCTGGGGCTCCTGGGTTGCTCAGTTGGTTGAGCATCAAACTTCAGCTCGGGTCATGATCTCACAGTTCATGAGTTTGAGCCCTGCATCAGGCTCTGTGCTGACAGCTCAGAACCTGGAGCCTACTTCAGATTCTGTGTCTCCCTCTGTCTCTGCCCCTCCCCTACTTGTGCTCTTTCTTTCCCAAAAATAAATAAACATTAAAAAAAAATGAATGAATCTTATAAAATGGCAATGACTAAGATAAGTCTATAACAAGAACAATATGATACCGTTTGCACAAGCTTCAAAAATAGGCAAAACTAAACTAGTTGGATGTATGTACATTGGTAGTAAAACTATACAAAGACAGAATATAATTATCTTCAGGGTGGAGAAAGAAGGATGTGATAGGGAGGGGACACAACGGAGGCTTTTATACTACAAGCAGGGTTGTATTTATTCATCCAGATGGAATTTACATGAATGATGGCTTTTAATTATTCCTTTTTAAAATAATTTTTTAAAATGTTTATTTATTTTGAGAGAGAGAGAGAGAAAGCAGAGGAGGGGCAGAGGGAAAGAAAGAATCCCAAGTAGGCTCCATGCTGTCAGTGAAGAGCCAAGGTGGGTTTGATCGATGGTGAGATCACAACCTCATCCTCAATCAAGAGTCGGATGTTTAACTGACTGAGCCACCCAGGTGTCCTATTCTTTACAGTATACATATATGTTCATTTATTCGTTGTAGCTATTTTGTATCTCATAATTAAAAGTAAAAATATAGGGGTGTCTAGGTGGCTCAGTTGAGCATCCTACTCTTCATTTCCACTCAGGTCATGTTTTCGTGGTTCATGAGTTTGAGTCCCACATCAGACTCTGCCCTGAAAGTGCAGAGCCTGCTTGGGATTCTCTCTCTCCCTGTGTCTGCCCGCCCCCTGCTTGTGTGTTCTCTCTCTCTCTCAAAATAAGTAAATAAACTTTAAAATATATATGTATAAAAAACATAAAAATACATTGCTTGCAATAACACTAACAAATACATGTTTAATATGTTTATATTAATGTTTAACAAAAATGTAAAATATGTTTAACAAAAACTGTGCAAGAATATTTTTTAAAAAACTGCAAAACCTATGTAAAAATGATATAATTTTTAAGAATATGTTTTAAAAAACTGTGTAAAACCTATGTAAAAATGATATCTTTTAGTTTTTTAATTAATTAATTTTTTGAAATTTCATTTAGTTTTTAAAATTTATATTCAAGTAGGTTAGCATATAGGGCAATAATGATTTCAGGGATAGAATCCAGTGATTAATCCCCTACGTATATCAGCCAGTGCTCATCTCAACAAATGTCTTCCTCAATGCCCTTTGTCTGTTTAGCCCTTCCCTCCACTCTTAACCCCTCCAGCCACCTGGGTGGCTCAGTCACTTAAGCATCCCACTTTGGCTCAGGTCATGACCTTGCAGTTCTTGAGTTAAGACCTGCGTCAGGCTCTGTGCTAACAGCTCAGAGCCTGGAGCCTGCTTTGGATTCTCTCTCTCTCTCTCTCTCTCTCTCTCTTTCTGCCCCTCTCCCGCTTGCTCTCTGTCTCTGTCTCTCTCAAAAATAAATAAACATTAAAAAAAATTTTTTTAAAGAGTCTCTTATGTTTGGCCCCCTCCCTGTTTTTATGTTATTTTTGCTTCCTTTCCCTTATGTTCATCTGTTTTGTACCTTAAATTTCACATATGAGTGAAGTCATATGTTTGTCTTTCTCTGATTGACTAGTTTCACTTAGGATAATACACTCTCGTTCCATTCATGTTATTGCAAATGGCAAGATTTCATCTTTTTTTTTTTTTTTTTGATTGCCGAGTAATACTGCATTGTATGTAGATACCACATCTTTATCCATTCGTCTGTCGATGGACAATTGGGCTTTTTCCATACTTTGGCTATTGTTGATAGTGTTGCTCTAAACACTGGGGTGCATGTGCCCCTTTGAAACAGCACATCTGTATCCTGTGGATAAATACCTAGCAGTGCAATTCCTGGGTCATAAGGTAGTTCTATTTTTAATTTGTTGAAGAACCTTCATACTGCATTCCTACCAGCAGTGCAAAAGGGTTCCTCTTTCTCCACATCCTCGCCAACATCTGTTGTTGCCTGAGTTGTTCCTTTTATCTATTCTGACAGGTGTGAGGTGGTAGCTCATTGTGGTTTTGATTTGCATTTCCCTGATGATGAGTGATGTTGAGCAAAAAATGATATAATTTTAATGAAAGTTAATAAAAGAGACTCAAATAAATAGAGAAATATGTATGGTGTCCTTAGATAGAAAAGTCACTCATGTAAAGATGTCAATTCTTCATAATCATCTATAGATTCAATGAAATTCCAGTAAAAATTCCAACAGGCAGTTTGTGAAACTTTACAAAACGATTCTCAAATTTACATGGAAGAGCAAAAGGGCACAGATAGTCAAGATACTCCTTAACTTATGGTGGTAGGACTTAATTTTTCAGATATCAAGACTCATTCAGATTTATGCTATAAAATTTAAAAGAGTAAATATAGTGCAGGGATAGATAATTAGATAAATGGAATGTAACAAAGAGCCCAGGAAACAGATCCAGGCATATATAGAAACTTGATTCATGACTTGGTATTGAAGATGAGTGAGGAAAGAAAATTCACTAACAACAAAATATCTGAAAAAGAAATAAAGAAAACAACCCCATTTATAATAGCATCAGAAACAACAAAATACTTAGGAGTAAATTTAATGAAGGAGGTAAAAAGATTTGTACACTGAAAGTTATAAAGCTTTGATGAAGAAAGTTGAAGACACAAATAAATGAAAAGATAATCCATGTTCAAGGACTGGAATCATTAATACTGTTAAAATGTCCATATTACCCAAAGCCATCTATAGACTCAGTGCAAACTCTATCAAATTTCTAATGGTATTTTTCACAGTAATAGAAAAAATAATCCTAAATTTCATATGGAATTTTGAAAGACCTCAAATAGTCAAAGCAATCCTGAGAAAGAAAAATAAGACTGAAGAGACTGCATTTCTTTTCAAACTATATTGCAAGTCTATAGTATTCAAAATAGTATGGTATTGGCATAAAAAAAAAATGTAGACCAATGGAACAGACTCAAGAGCCTTGAAATAAACCCTCACATATGCGATTGACTAATATTTGACAAGGGAGCCAAGGATTCTTGATGGGGAATGGATAGACTCTTCAATCAATGGTGCTGGGGAAACTGGATAATCACATTCAGAAATATAAAATAAGATCTCTCCCTTATATCCCCCACAAATATTAAATCAGATTATAGGCTTAAACATAATAATACCAAAAGCTGTAAAACTTCTAGAAGAAAACAGGGAAAAATTCTCCTTGGCATTGGTTTTGTTGTTGATTTTTATTTTTTATTTTATTTTATTTTTTTTAAATTTTTTAACGTTTATTTATTTTTGGGACAGAGGCAGACAGAGCATGAACGGGGGAGGGGCAGAAAGAGAGGGAGACACAGAATGGGAAACAGGCTTCAGGCTCCGAGCCATCAGCCCAGAGCCTGACGCGGGGCTCGAACTCCCGGACCACGAGATCGTGACCTGGCTGAAGTCGGCCGCTTAACCGACCGCGCCACCCAGGCGCCCCTTGTTGTTGATTTTTAGATATGACACCAAAACCATAAGCAACACAAGCAAAAATAAACAAGTGGAACGACACTTGGGTGAAGGACCTGAGTAGACATTTTTCCAGAGAAGATCCTCAAATGGATAAAAGGTACATGAAAAGGTATTCAGCATCACTAATCATGAGGGAAATGCAAACCAAAACCATAATGAGTTAGTATGTCTATTGTGAAAAAGACAAGAGATAACAAGTGTTGGCAAGGATGCAGAGAAAAGAGTGCCCTTGTGCACTTTTGGTAGAAATATAAATTGGTGCAGTCAAAATGGAAAACAATATGGAAGTTCCTCAGAATGGAAAAACCACTACCTAGAAGAGATATTTGCACCCCCATATTCATTGCACCATTATTTACAATAGCCAAGACATGGAAACAAACTAAGTGTCTATTGATGGGAGAATAAAGAAGACATGGTATACATAAAAAATGAAATATTATTCAGCCATAAAAAGAAGGAGATCCTACAATTTGTAACAATGCCACTGGACCTTGAAGTCATTATGCTAAGTGAAATAAGTCAGACAGAGAAAGACAAATATTGTATGATCTCACTTATATATGAAATCAAGTAAAACTAAAGTCATAGAAGGGCACCTGAGTAGCTCAGTTGGTTAAGCATCCAACTATTCATATTGGCTCAGGTGATCTCCAGATCTTGAGATCCAGACCTGAGTCAGGCTCTGTGTTGAGTGTGGAGCCTGCTTGGGATTCTCTCACCCTCTCCTGTGCCCCTCCCCTGCTCATTCTCTCTCATTCTCTTTCAAAATAAATTAATAAGGGGCGCCTGGGTGGCGCAGTCGCTTAAGCGTCCGACTTCAGCCAGGTCATGATCTCGCGGTCCGTGAGTTCGAGCCCCCTGTCGGGCTCTGGGCTGATGGCTCAGAGCCTGGAGCCTGTTTCCATTTCTGCGTCTCCCTCTCTCTCTGCCCCTCCCCCGTTCATGCTCTGTCTCTGTCCCAAAAATAAATAAATGTTGAAAAAAAAAATTAAAAAAAAAAAAAAACAAAATAAATTAATAAACTTAAAAAAAAAAAAACCAAAAAGCTAAACTCAGAGAAAAAATGTAGATATTGAGAAAGAGAGGAGATAAATGTAGTCACTCAGTCTGCCATTTTGAACCCCTAATCTCCTCCCCTTGTTTTAAAATTATTTCATCAGGGGGTACCTGGGTTGCTCAGTTAAGTGTCTGACTTTGGCTCAGGTCATGATGTTGAGGTTTGTGAACTTGATCCCCATATCGGACAATGTGGTGTCAGCACAGAGCCCATTTGGGATCTTCTGTCCGCCTCTCTCTCTCTGCCCCTCCTGCTCTCTCAAAAATAAATAAACATTAAAAAAAAAATTTTTTTTTTTTTAAGTTTTTCCTCAGAACAAAAATATAAGGCAACCTTCACTGTGTGAGCTGTCTCCATTTTGAAGTACTCTTATGAACCCTTGTCCTGCTTTGGGATTCAGCTGAAATAAGGCAATATACATATAAATTTGGAAATCAGTGGGACACAAAGTGGTTGGTTCCTTTCTTCCAGCCTCCTGTTCTACAAAAGGTGATAGTTTTTGACTCAGTCTTTTCCCTAAAATCCAGGGTCCTCAATATTGACTGTGGTTAAATAGAAGCCACAGGGGTTCATATCCTAAAATTTTCATCTTATCTGAACTAATAAATGTTCAAAGAACTGTTTGACTCCAAGCCCTCCCTATGTGAAAGATTCCCAGAGTTAGAGAACTCCAATTAGATTAAGGTATTGTTTCCTCTCGGGATTCCCATGGAGCAAGGCTTGAGGGAGGGAAGTCGCAGGCCGACTTTGTACAGAAGATGAGGGCCCAAACTGTTCTCTGCCTGCATCTGGCTGCAGTGGGCATATAGTTGAGGCATCGTTTGGCATTCTTAAAACATAAAAGCAAAGAAGGCTTTTTTTTTTTTTTTTTAATGTTTATTTATTTTGAAAGAAAGAGAGAGCACGGGAGGGGGAGAGAGAGAGAGAGAAGTAGAATCTCAAACAAGAATCCCAAGAATCTCTTCTATTAGCAGAATGAGGGGCAGGATCCCACGAACCCTGAGATCATGACCTGACTGAAATGAAGATGAACACTTAACCGACTGAGCCACCCAGGGGCCCCCAAAACTAAGAAGCCTTTACACCTGTTGGTATTTCTTCCATCTAAGCACTAAGCCTCACTTACTTTTAAGGTAGAAGCTAAGACATTTTACTCTGTCTCCTACTTTTCCAAAGCCTCTGTGTTTAAAAGGAATTAAAAAGTAAGGGCACCAGGAAAACCTATATTTCTAAAAGAGAAACCTCCCAAAGTTATCTCCTTGATGAGGGTACAAAGTCATCACCATTAGCCTTTTAAGAACTAGATGGTAAATCTGGAGGTTGACAACAGCATGAGCCTTTCATAAATTGGTATCTAAGGTTTTCCTGGGGAGAGATTTCAGTTAAACATTTTCTCCACTAAATGGCCAATCTTTTGCTTCCCTGCTACTTGCCTTGTCACTCTTCCTCCACCCTCATGTCTATAACATTGCTTTAACTCTGAGTTTTCTATTAATTGATCCCATTTCTCAGAAAAAAAAATTGTTGTCTGTTTCCTACCTCAGTTTACCGCAGCTCAAATCAAACATCCCCATTTCAGATATCATACTTTGACTGGTGGGTGAGAAATGAATATTCCTAAGACTCAATTTGCTTCTTCAGAAAATGCAGTCGGGTTATGGAATAGAAGCCACTCCTTTTAAAAAATAAAACAAAAAAAATAAGAATGTTTAATCTTGCCTCCAATTTGTACAAATGGCATGGGAAAAAACACAAAAAAATAAAAAATGATTGATGTCAGTTCAATAAAAGTGTACTTTTAAAAATGCATTCTTAAAAAAAACCTTAAAGCAATCGTTCCTAAACTTGTCATGAGTTTCAGAGTCACTGATTTTCTTCATTGGGTGTTTTCCTCTTTTGCTTTAAAGAGGGAAACAAAAATGAAGTCGTTTTGAATATTTTCTTACCATCTTTTCTTAGCCATTTAAAATTCTATTGTCGAATCAAAAACATGTTCCTGTAACCGAAATACAATTACAAATAAATAAACTAGATTGTCTTTCTGTGAAACTTCAGGAATCACCTTCCACTTTTGCATCCTTCACAGAACAATGTAAACATCTTTCAACTGAAACCTTCAATGAAACCTTTTATTGATTTTCAAGAAACGAGGTGGTTTCACAGGCATTTAACTCTCTGTGGGTCTTTTAAAACCAGTTACCTCCTAAGAGGCTACCTTCAAAGGAAGTATCATATAAAGGGGATGTAAACGAAACCAACAGAAAAAAAAGAAATCAGCAGTAGTGTCTTTAGATACACATTAAAAAGATAATACTGCATAAAGTGTTTTTTTTAATTTAATTTTTAAGTAATCTCTACACCCAACTTGGGGCTCGAATTTACAACCCCAAGATCAAGAGTCCCAGGCTCGATTGAATGAGCCAGCCAGGAGCTGCCCAAGTGTTCTTATTTGAAGAAGTGGGCTGACCTCTTGTTCTTTCCCTCAGGAAATTAATTACAACGGATTAACGTGGAAAACTGAAAAGGTTGCCTGATTTCTCTTTTGTCTTCCCCTCCCCCCTCAACCTCAAGCCTTTCTGAAAGTGTTTACTTGAAATCAGAATATGGAAAGTTTTTTGGGTTGAGTTTAAAAACCAAAGTCAGAATAATTTTCCTCGGTATGCAGAAGAACAGAAATGAGCTGTTTTCAGAAATGGTTTTTAAAGTTCATAATAAAGTTGAATAGTGACTGTAATGTTGATTTGACTGATTTACACAATATTTGTTTTTAAGAGAGGAAAATGGAGACTTAAAAAAATTTCTTCTGCCCTTCAAGTTCCTTCGAGCTGGACTAAAAAGCAAAATGAGGTGAGACAGATTAACAGAAGAAAATCAAATTTAGTTTCCTACGTACTATGTAGTTTCCTATGGGGAATCCACAGACGTGACATTCCCTTAACGTGCAACTTGAGGCTTATTTGACTTCCAGAGCTAAGGAGAGGGGGAAGGGTCTGAAGATAGGAAGGGGGGGGTGCGATTTCTAACCAGAAGGTGAGAGGAGATGTTTGGGAAACAAAGGTTGCCCTGTTATGGAGACAGTTCCTCAGATAAAGAGATCTCTGTTAATAGCTCTCTCCCTGGCGGAGGCTCTCCTTTCCAATGTAAATTTAGGCAGTTGAGTGGGAGGTAAAGCGCTTTTCCTGAATCTCCTGGGTTTTAATTGCTTTTAACTCAAAATAATCTTCATGTCAAACAGTCCATCTTGGGGCAGTCTGTCCTTGGCCCCTTCTCACGATACAACTCAGAGATGGGTGGAGGAATATATATTCACATTATACATATATATGTTTCCTTTCCACTGATATTAAGTCTAGGCTATTAACCTGAGGATTTAGAAAAAAATGATTTGTTCCCAGAATGGTTGAGCAATGCTGAAAAACCCATTGAAAAACACTCTCCCCTCTTCATTAATTTGGAATTTGGGCCCTGGGGTATTACAAGAAATATTTTCCTTTGCCTTATCTATGCTCAAAGGACTTGTCAAGCAAATTAATAATAAGATAGGATAAAAGGAGAATCTTTAAAATACTGAGGCAAAACACTTTAATGATCTAAGTGCTGAAGAATCCTTAGCTTTCCATACTGACAAAATAACTGACCATTACAAAAGATTTCTCCAGTTCTCTAAAGCATCTACCCTTAGAAATTGCTACCTTATTTACATTCATTACTTTAATTTGTAAAAAATAAAAGTATAAAAAAAAATCCTCCCAGAGGGAAGTGTGTGGGGCATGTGTGAGTAGGTGATGGGGATTAAGGAGTGCACCTGTGAAGGGCACTGGGTGTTCTATGAGGGTTGAATCACTGCATTGAACACTTTAGCAGAACACTTACGTTGACCATATTTGAATTAACATAAAAAACTAAACTAAAGAGAAAACCCTCCTCTCAATAGGAATTAATGGACTTACATTCGACTTTCTTTCTGCCTTTGGATTGTTTAATGAAATTCAACAGAGAGGTGCACTGAATGTACAAAATGGAAGGTTTTTCTAGAAGGAGGGTGGGGCAAGAGAGTTATTAGCAAAAGAAAAGGATTGTTTCAGATGAGGGTGCTTTTTGTGAGAGAAAAGTAAGGTTCCTTACCTTGCAGATTACTGCATCTTTCTTTGGCAGGTGAAGGGGACCCAGGTGGCTGACTCTTTAGTACCTATTGAAAAATTCCTGACTGACTGGTTAAGACCGTATTTCTTGGAGAGGTTGAAACCGCAATATGATTATGTATTAAGTCCCAGTTTGGGAACTTGGTGTAAATGATACCTTTTGGGGCCTGTGTTATTTTGTTTGTTTTTGTTTAACAGGGTAAAGAGATAAAAAGAAAACTATCTTAAGCAGGTATTATTTTTCCTGCCCAAAACAAGCAGGAGGCTGAAGAGCAGGAACAGTGGGCACCAGGGACCTCAGAAGGAGCAGCGTGGGTGACCTGGAGGGCCGGAAGCCAGGGCCGAGAGGGTTCAGAAAGATGAAGCACCAATCTTTGTTTCCTAGAAGTCTTAAGGCAAAAAGAGGAAAGGGTAGCAGCTGCATCAAAAAAGGTTTTCATTTGGGGCGCCTGGGTGGCTCAGGTCATGATCTCATGGTTTGTGAATTTCAGCCCCCCCATTGGGCTGTCTGCTGTCTGTGCAGTGCCCGTTTCAGATCCTCTGTCCCCTTCTCCCTCTGCCCCTGCCCAGCTCTTGCTCTCTTAAGGAAAAACAAAAACAAAAATGAAAACAAAACAAACCATTGAAAAAAAAGGTTTTCATTTGTTGTTTAATTTGGGAGAAATTTGACCATGTGTATAGCTTGAGAATGATTCAATAGAAAGGAAGGGCTGAAAATGCTTGGAAGAGGGGCATCTGGGTGACTTAGCCGGTTAAGTGTCCAACTGTTGATTTCAGAGATTGAGCCTCACTTCAGACTTTATGCAGACAGTGAGGAGCCTGCTTGGGATTCTCTCTCCCCCGCTCCCACTTGCATGAGTGTGTGCTCTTTCGCTCTCAAAATAAATAAATAAACTTAAAAAAAAAAAACAACGCTTGGAAAAGAGCAAATGAGGAGACAGGAGGTAACGGACACTAAGGTAGGATGTGATTTAACACATAAGAATTAGTGTTAATTTTTTTTATGTTTATTTTTATTTTTGAGACAGAGAGAGACAGAACATGAACGGGGGAGGGTGAGAGAGAGAGGGAGACACAGAATCTGAAGCAGGCTCCAGGCTCTGAGCTGTCAGCACAGAGCCTGACGCGGGGCTCGAACTCACGCACCGGGATCATGACCTGAGCCGAAGTTGGACGCCCAACCGACTGAGCCACCCAGGCGCCCCGAATTAGTGTTAAAAAGGAAGGTGAGTGATTTTTAAGTTGGGAAACTCAAGGAAGGTCCATATACAGTTAAAAGCAGGAGTTTGGTGTCCCAAAGCTGCTGTGCTCACCAAAATGAGAGTTAACTAAGAAAGAACACTCCAGAAAGGCAGATATCCAACAGAAGAGAGTGGCAAGGAGGGGGGGGTGCCAGAAGGACAGTGGTGCAGCAGCAGCCTGGAGGGATCCAGATTGGGGTCCTCTGGAAAGCTGTGGGAGAAAGAGAAAACTCTTGTGGAAAATGGAATCAATAGGTTATCTGATATGGTTGATATCTGGGAAAAAGAATTATGATAGTTCAGATGGACAAATAGAGAAAAATCAAGATTAGGTACATACAAATTCATGCAAGTAAAACATGACACTGAATACTTAATCCATGCAAGGTGCTGTTGTAAGTGGTTTAATGTGTATAGATTTTAATATTTTTTTGTTTAGATTTTATTTTTAAGTAATTTCTACACCCAACGTGGGGCTTGAACTTACAACCCCAAGAACAAGTCACATGTTCTATAACTGATGCAGCCGGGTGCCCCTCCAGAGTCTCTACTCTTTAAAAAAAAAAAAAATTTTTTTTTAAAATCTTATTTATTTTTGAGAGAGAGAGAGAGAGAGTGTGAGCAGGGGAGGAACAGAGAGAGGAGACACAGAATCCGAAGCAGGCTCCAGGCTGTCAGCACAGAGCCCGACTTGGGCTTGAATCCACAAACTGTGAGATCATGACCTGAGCGGAAGTTGGACGCTTAACCGACTGAGCCACCCAGAAGACCCTAGTGTCTCTACTCTCAACCATGAGAATATACTGTCTCAGGTAAGGTGGATGGGATTGAAAAAAAAATTGACGAGAAAAAATGTTATCATTATACAATTTTGTGGTTATGCAAAGAATATCTTTACCATTTATTATTACATAAACGTTGACTTTAATTTTATGAACACTGTGATATGATTAGGTCGGCAAGATGTCAGATGGAATGTTCAGTGGGTTAAGATTTCAGACTACATGAAACAAAAGATAATGTACAATAAATACAGTCAACAGATCGGGAAATAACAGCATAAGAATATTATTTGAAAATATAGAGGTAATAAGGGAAAACTGCTAAAATAATTGAAAGTGTTTGGCTCTGGAGAGGGGATTGAAAAGTAGGGTGTGGAGAAGGGAGATGCTATTTTTTATTTTATGTTTTGTCCTGTTTTTGACATTAAAAAAAAAAAAAACCATTGTGCATATGTGAATTTAGCAGAAATAAAGGAGAATGCAATTACCAGAAAGAGTGGGGTAAGGGCAATACAGAGCTCTGATTATTTTTTGCTTGGGGTCCCAAATCTATAGCTCTTTGTTTCTAAATGAAGACTTTGTTGTTTATTGTAATTGAAATTAATACAATTTCCGCTGGTAGATTGAGGTCCCTAGAGAGTTTATAATGAAGATTAGAGAATTTTCTTCTTTTTTATTTAAAAACTAACAGAAGGGTTCCTGGGTGGCTCAGAGTGTCCCACTCTTGGTTTTGGCTCAGGTCATGATCTCACAGTTCTTGGGTTTGAACCCTACATTGGGCTCCTTGCTGACAGCTTGGGGGTCTGCTTGGGATTCTTTCTCCATCTCTCTTTGCCCCTCCCCTGCTCATGTTCTTTTTCTCTCTCTGTCTCTCTCACAATAAATAAATAAAAAAATAAAATAAAAACTAACCAAATGCATCACTAGGTTGGTTTTTTTTTTAAAGGTGAGAAAATTTTAGGGAGTTAGAGTAATTAATTTTATTTGCTTTTAAGCCATTATTGAACTGGACACTAAATTATAATGAAGGTTCGTGGGTGTTTATGACTAGCTTTTTTCTTTAATAATATGAGTATATACCACTGTTGTTTTTAGTTCAGTGAGTTTTTTTTTTTTTAATGTCTATTTATTTTTGCGAAACAGAGAGAGAGAGAGAGCAGGGGAGGGGGAGGGAGAGAGAGGGAGACACAGAATCTGAAGCAGGCTCCAGGCTCTGAGCTGTCAGCACAGAGCCTCAGAACTTTGATATCATGACCAGAGCCAAAGTCAAGACACTTAACTGACTGAGCCACCCAGGCACCCTTAGTAAGTGGTGTTTCAAACTCAACATTGACTTCTACTTCCTAAAAAGGAAAAACCAAAAAAAGCACTTCAAATTAGGGAGGAGAAAAAAGCAAATTATAAGCTGGTTATTTATAATATTTCATATATACATATATAATTATATTGCATAAAAGGAGCTAATTCAGTTAATTTAAGAAAATTTTTGTGGGGGAAATATTTCACATGGTGTGCCAAGAGCTAGTCTTATTAAAGGAGGTCTATTACTGCGTATTCCTGAAAAACCCAAATCAAAAGAGATGGACTGTAAAAGTATCTACATGTGAAGAACACCATGTACAACTGTCTTCCTTGAAAAAAGTCTTCAGAGTACTTAAAATAAAATTAAGGTGCCACTGTTTTATGTTATGTCTGCTGACATTACTTCTCTTCTTGTTAACTAACCACAGATGCAAAGGATGCTACCAACCAGCCCTTAAATAGTAACAGTACAGCCCTCAGAGCAAGGAAGGTGGTAAACCTTTACACAAGGCCACATGCCTTTGAAATCTTCCAGCAGGGATGGGAGAATCAGCTTGCACAGATTATTTCTCAATATCCTTTAAACTTCTTTATTAATATCAGTCAGGGCTGCTATTCAGTCTGCTTAAGAAGGCCAGGCCCTGTTTGGCATGGTCTATAGGGGTGAGTTTATCTAATCCTTGGAGAGTGTATGTCATTCCTTCCTCCCTTCCTTCCTCCCTCCCTCCCTCCCTCCCTTCCTTCCTTCATGAGAGCCAGAGAGTGAGAGAGCAGAGTGATCTCTAGGGTGAGCGTGAGTTGGGGAAAGGCAGAGAGAGAGGAGAGAGAGAATCTTAAGCAGGCTCCATGCTCAACTCAGAACCTGCCACGGGGTTCAGGGCTCCATCCCATGACCCTGGGATACCTGAGCAAAAATCAAGAGACAGACACTCAACAAATTGAGCCACCTAGGCGCCCCTTGGAGGGGGCATTATTAGCCTTGTTTTGCAGATGATAAAACTGAGACTCACAGGTGGTCCAGCCAGTTCTGGGTAGAGTTAAAATTTGCAACTTCCTGACTCTGGAAGGTTGGGCTTCCACTATGCTTTTCTGTACCTTGTGGCAGGATTGACAAATCCCTGAGTTATTCTTTCATTAACTCCCCAGCAGGCTGGCAATGATAACAGTCACAGAACCCTCCCACATTGGAATTGATTTGGCAGAAAGGGCACAGGATTCAGGGTCAGGAGGCCTCATCCTGCTACCAGCTCCGCCTCTATCTATCCCAGCGGTCCCTGGTGAGGATCCTCTGCCTTCTTGAGCCTCAGCTACCCTAACTGGATAGGAGGCTTGGATCCCAGACAGCTCAAACATACATAGATGTCACACCTCCCCTTTCCCAGAAGCTGTTTGGCTCTTCCCAGATGGACAAAAACTCTAGATGTGCAACTAATCTCCCCAGGTGAGAAATGGGGCCAAAGTGACCTCTGTTTGGGATGAGTTACAGGCCACCATGGAGCAGGTTGCTGCACTAGTCTGCTTCTATTTATGCTGTTTTAATTTTTTTTTCTGCTTTATTATTATTTCCAAATTTTAGTTAGAGCCACTTGTTACTTTCCATGGCTCTGAGTAGGGCCTGCTCCATTATTTTTCTTCCTCTAAACTCAGGTATTTGAGATTCTAGGAGATCCTGTGCAGCTCATTAAAAACTCAGTTCCCATTCGACTTTCTATTCTCCAGCTTCTATTCTTCGAGAGAAGACACTCCTTGGCCAAAGGCTCTGTCTTGAAAGGGAGTCCATTTAAGGGCAGGCTTTGCATCAAGTGCTAGGGGGTCAGACAAGTGGATTCCAGTCCCAATTTTGCTTCTTCAGCTTTGCTGTGAAACTTTGGGCAAGTTGTTTAACGTGTCTGGGCTTTAGTTTCCTCATTTGTAAAATGGGTACAGTAATGTTTATTTTAAAGTAAAAGGGCACGGGGCAAAGTTCATACTAACAAACTCCTCTTCTTGAAGTGGCTGCGAGGAGAGCAGATTTCGGTACGGAGAAAAACTAGGAGTGCTCTGTCTTCTGCATGTAAAAAGCGATTATTTGGGACCCCTTTTTAAAGCAGGTCGGGTGAAAGGAGGCAGGGATGCAAACCAAGTCCCTGGGCGGGGATGGAGCCTGGAAAATAGATCAATATCCAGGGAAGGGAGGAAAGGGCTCTCACTCAATCCCCCAGAGTGCCTGGCAGAACAGCCAGGTGCCCATAGATTCAAGGAAACTTGGGCAGAGGGGCTTTTCCCTAAAGTAGTTCAGTTTTCTTGACAAAGGAGGGAGGTAAGGGATTTCAGAAACAGGAATCCAGGGCGTGTCTTCGTTGGCGCGAGGCAGACAGTCAACCCGCACTCGGTGGTCCCTACTGCGTTGGTTCGGTTCGGTTCGGTACAGGTCACTCAGCAATCGTTCAGTTAAGGATTTAAGCTTTACTGGAGCTAGCAACCAGCTCCTTGACTGGAGCTGGCGGTCAAAGGGGCGCTGCGCTCTCCTCAGGACCGAGCGCAGTCCGGCCGGCGCGGGAGCACGGGAGCGCCGGGCCCGCCCGACGGTGGGCGGACTTCGGATCTCTCACTGCACCGGGAAGTGATGGCAGCCGCCCCGCCGCCTGACGCCAGCGGAAGTGCGAGCCCCGGGCGAGCCTGCTCCGCGGCGGACCGCCTGGGAGGGGGCGGGCACGGGGCGGAGCAAAGGCTGTCGTGGCTCGAGGGGGCGGGCGGGGTCTGCAGCGGCGGGGCGGGGTTTGGCGGCGGTTGTTTTCACCCTGGCGGCGGTGCCTGGCGCTTGGCTGGGGCAGATCGGCGTGGAGGCGTGAGCTGGTCCAGAAAGGGGTGATCGCGGCTGGAGGGAGCCAGGAGGGCCGGAGGGACGCGGGGAGCGGGCGAGCAAGCCCGTGGTCGTCAGCCGCCAGGATGTCAGCGCAGTGCTGTGCGGGCCAGGTGAGCTGGGGAAGCGTGCGGCTGGGTGGGGGGTGGGGGGAGGTGGGTCGGGCTACGGGGTGGGGAGCCCAGGCACCTACGGCTTCCCTGGGTGCAAGTCCCAGATCCAGATCTTCGGCTGAAAGTGAGGCGGGTGGTGGGTCGCCCGGGGCTGACACTGCGCAGTCTAAGTGAGTGAGTGCCTCGGGCCCGAGCGCGGCGGCGCTCAGCCGTCGGGGAAGCCCTGTGCCGCGCGCGAGCTGGAAGGCACTCGGGGAAGCCCAAGAGGAGACCCTGAGGTCTTCCCGTCCGGTCTTAGGGACTTCGCTTAGGGCGGGGCAGGCGGGGCTCGGGCGAAGGATCCCGACTGCTCCTGGAGAGTGTCGCCGACCCCTCAAGGCAAGGGTGTGTGGGGTTGAGCCCCGTAGCCCACCAGGTTCGGCTTACCTGATGAGTCCAGAAAAAGACGTACGTTTAGGCAACGTCTTCTTTCTCATGCGGTGAACAAAACTCGGGTCATATGGTGCAGGCAGTTTGCCCTTGGCATCTTGCAAGCCTAGAGCATTGGCTCTGTGCCTTCCAGAACGTCTCGAAACCTTGTTTCCAAAGTATGGTTCTCAGGGCCGCGCGCAGGGAAGACTAACCCAGCCCTGCTTCCTGAGTTTCCCGACGCAACCCTCGCTGCACGCTACCTGCTGCCTGGGCAGAGCTCGAGCCTTCCCGTCCCTTCTTTCAACTGAACTTGCCAGTTACCCTCATATAATATCTTAAAATATATTTGTCTACTTTGGATAGGCGACTCCTACTGGTTAGTAGCGCATCTGGGCAGAATTAGTAAGTTTTAACTCTTTAATGCTAATTTCACGCCTTCCTGCCGAGTAAGAAAAGACGCAGTAAGCAAAGCCTTCCGGATGTCGAACTCCCTCTTGCCTATCCTCCCTATTCTGTACAGCATTTCTGCACATAATTTTAATGGGGTGTTTTTGTTTGTTTGATTTCAAATGAATGTAACTCCGGGGGGCATTCAGGTACGGGGATATTCTTGCTTCCGAATCCAGGCAACCTCACGGCAGTCAAAGCCTGCCGGTAAGTGATGCAGGGGTTAAACTGTGAGTTTTCGTTACTGGCCTATTATTCTGGCAGATAATACGCCCTCTTTCGAGTGGCCGTGTGACGCTGAGAGGTCTAATACTGTACCTGACATGCATTCGCGTTGTTCTTCTTGGAGATGAGGAAACTATTTTTAACTCGAGGTGTAATGCCTTGCCTTGAGTCCGGCAAGGAGAGAGAGGATGCTTACCCCCTTACCAGGGCTTCTGAGACCAATGTGGACTGGAAAAGCTATTTTCTGAATGTTCCCAATCTCAAAACTTTGCACATCTTTCATTGTTTCCAGTTGCTTTCCAATTTGATGCCACACTTTCCATTATTTAGTAATTGTAGATATTTAGGAGCATCTGTCCTCCCCTATTCCTTTGAAAGGTCCTTGAGGCCTTCTGTGACTCCAAACAGCTAATTTAGGGCTTTGAAAATGATTACCAGTACTGAAGTGGGTCTTGTAAAAGAATTATTGGTATGGTTGATATTTTGGCAGGATTGAAGGACTCGTTTCTAAAATCCCCCTCTCAGGACTTTGGAAAGAACCAAATCCTGGCCATTCATCACAGGAAAGTTAACTTCTGCTTTCTCTGGACTGCTTGAGGCAACACTGTGGTGGGTCTCAACACAGTGAGGGGGTGATGACACTATGATTTCCTACGAATGAGTCTGTTAGGTGTACATTAAAAGGACTCGGCATATCGTAATTAAGTCTACCTACCTATTTATTTAAATTAATTAACTGTGTTACTTAGTTTATCTTTTATTCTACCAAGCTTTTGTTTAATCTGAGCACCTACAAACTTTTTACTCACAGCATTTCTGATACCAAATGTGTGGGGTTTTTCCCCCCTCATACCAACCAGTTTCCCAACTCCCTGGACACCAATTGGACATACAACAATTCAATTCAATTATGACACCACCTGGATTTAGTGTCCAGGTTAAGGGCTTAGTTGGGTAAGACTGCCCCTAGCCCTGAATTTCAGAAGCCAGTCACAGGTCTCCTTGGCCTCCCATACCAGGGAGGAAGAAATAATCATATTTCATCTGTTTTGTTCCAGGAGCTAGAGATAGGGCAGTGAGCCAGACAAAATCATCTCTGCCCTCAGGGGTCCATTTATTTGTGGGTGGGGGTATTTCGTAAACCATGTAAACAATGAAACAGTAAGTGCTAGTACTGGAACAAGACCTGGTGGCAGAGTGCCTTTGGGTGGGACCGAAGGGAGTCCAGGAGGGCTGGAGTATCATCGGTGAGGCCTGTGAGGTAGAGAGGCAGGCAGGTCCCGATGCGGCCAGGGACTGTCAGCTGCCTTTGGAGTTTGGGCTTTGTTCTTGTTTCAGTGGGAACTGTGGTTTGATTTACACTTTGATCCCTTCGGGAGCTGTGAAGACTCAGCCATATTAGGGACTGGAGTGGAGGTAGGGAGAGCAGTCAGAGCTGTTCCTTCAGTGAGTATTTTTTAACTGCCTGTTCTGTGTGCAAGCAGGCTGCAGCAGTGAACAAAAATGCCTCCTGATGGAGCTTAAATCTTGGCAATCTGCTGTTGCTATAGCCCGAGGAGGAGAGAGTGCGGTACCTTAATGTAGGCTGTTGTGCTTACAGTGGGGTGTTGCTGGCTTCTGGGCAAATTTTAGAGGTAGAGCTGCACTTTTGTGTGGATTAGAAGTAGGGTGTGGGAATAAGAACGATTCTGTATTTGGCTCCAGCAACTGGATTGATGATGGTGCCATTTATGAGGTGAGATAGGAGGCTTAAAGGGAGGAGGAGGACATTAGGGAAGGAAGAGCCATAGTTTTCTTTTGGCTTTGTTACATTTGAGATGCCTATTACAGATATTTGTTTGTTTATTTATTATTTATTTATTTTGAGAGACAGAGAGGGCAAGCATGTACACATGTGCAGGGGAAGGGCAGAGAGAGACAGACAGACAGCCAGAATCCGAAGCAGTGTTTGTACTATCAGCACAGAGCCTGATGTGGGGCTCGATCTCGTGAACCATGAGATCATGACGCCAGCTGAGGTTGGACACTTATATGAATGAGCCACCCAGGTGCCCTGAGAAACCTATTGTAAATTAAATGGAAAGGGTAAGTCACCAGTTGGATGTTTAAGTTGGGAGAAGTGTGAGGCTGGAGATAAAATTTTGTGGGCTTTAACTGAGGACGGGATGATGTGTAACTCAGAAAAGAGCCTGGGCTATGGACTCACGTCTGGGTTTGAATTGGGAAATCTGGACAACAAGGGCTGGTGTGAATGTGCACGTGTTACCTACCCTCTATTAACCTCAGTTTTCCTCAACTGTAGAATGAGTGTGATAATACTTCCTGGGGTTATGAGGATTATATGTGATCTAGACATAAAGTCTCAAAGTACATGATTTAGCACACAGTAAGGAATCCCAAAACTCTTAGTTTGTTAGTGGCCCGTACCCACCTGCACCTCACCTCTAGTTCATCTTATTTTTGCCCTAACTCTGCTATACACTTAGATTTTGCTCATGCTGTTGCTAATGGATGCTAATGTAAGGAGAGATTACAAGAGAGAGTGGTCACTCAACACTTTTGGTCACTCAGCACTGTGGTGGTAGGTCCCTGAGGACTGGATGATGAACAAAGAAATTCCTTGCTGTCCTGGAACTTAAGGGCTAGTTAAGGGTGGAAGTGTGGGGGAAACTTGCTACAGAAAATGACACTATACACCGTCAGGTGAAATGAGATGTGTAAGTGAAAAATCCAGGGGTGTGTGGATGCCTCAGTCAGTTAAGCATCCGACTTTGGCTCAGGTCATGATCTCACGGTTCGTGAGTCTGAGCCCCACATCGGGCTCTCTGCTGTCAGTGCAGAGCCTGCTTCACATACTATGTCTCCCCTTCCCTCACACGCGCGATGCTCTCAAAGATAAAAATAAAACATTAACAAATTTTTTTAAATTTTTACAAAATTTTAAAAAAGAAAAAAAGTCCAGACAATGCTTTCAAGGCAATTTGAGAATAAAGCTTGGCAGGGTTTACGCCAGGCAAGTATAAACATTAATGATAGTAAAAGCAATAGCTGAAGTTTTAATTTCATGTCTACAATGTGCTACCTGTTTTTACCTACATTATGTCATACATTTTTCACAGCAACCTTCAGGGGCAATTAATGTTCTAATTGGCCTTCTTTTGCAGGGGAGGGAGCTGAAGTACAGAGAAATAATTAACTTGACTGATGTTACCTGGTAGTGGAGCCAGGCCTTGAACACTGGCCCACCTGACTCAAGTTGGGGCTCTTAACTGCAAGACTGCCATTCCTCATTATTCTTGCTCTATATAAATAATGAGTAACTGTTGCTTATTATGGTTGCCTATAAAGGACCAAAGGCAGTTGAATACACAGCTATTGGGCTGTTTTGATAGATATTGCTAGCTGCCAGTCATGGGTAGATAAGGTCTAGCTTCTTCCAGACCAGATTTTGCTGTTCTAGCCAGCACCTGAAACAGGCCCCAACCTCCTTTTCTTAGAGCATTTATGAAAGAGGGCTTACAGTTGTGCATTCTTCCTGTCCCATTGAGATGTATAAATATTCCCTACAGCTCAGAGCTTTTCCAGACTAGAACTGAAAGGCAAAAGACAGCTGGGTCATCCCAGGGATGCAGCCTTAGGCTGCCAGAGGCCATGTTAGAGTTTGGTCAAGTTCCTTAATGCAAGGGTTTGTGAAGAGTGGCTTTGTGTTGAGATTTCTTGTAATTTCCACCGTTTCTCACTATTAACAGTGGTTAACAAAACCTGGGTTCCTCAGAGTTAGAGGTAACCAAAGCCCACATAGGAGACTCTTAAGACTGTGGCCTCTGAGGAAGTGTGAACTGGAATGGGTCTTCCTCATCAGGGCATCTGATCACCTCCAGATTGTAGCTGAAAACACACACAGACACGCACGCACGCGCGTGCGCGCGCGCGCACACACACACACACACACACAGAGTCCATGAAGACTTCCACAAAAAGTAAATAAGCTCAAGAAGCATTTCCTTAGGAATGATCTTCCCTGAGCTTTGAGAGTTCTCTCTGAATGTGCACTTAGATTTGTCCACACCACCTAGTACTCGGTCATCTGATGCACAGGACTTGTTTCCTGGTTACTGCATGTATGAGTTTCCTCTCTCCCCTAGACGGAGTACCTATCATGAACTAGGTGATCCCCCTGTTGAGTGCTTTTGGATGGAAAACTCTCCCTATAGCTCTTTGTTAATAGTGACTGGAAATATTAGGTCCTCATTACATCACATGATGCTTCTTCCCTTTGGAAGACATCCAGGCACACATTCTGTTCATGACTGATGTGCTTTTGAATGAATTGGGGGTATTTGTGAGACTCAAAGGGAAAAACATCACACTTACCACCCAGAGAACCATATTCTGATATTTTATAGTCCAGTCACCCTTATTTAGTATATGTGATTTTACTTAGCAAAATTAAGGTTATACTGTAGGTGCTGTGCTGTATTTGGTCCTACTCTTTTTGTGAAATATTGGGTGATTGAGGAAGTTTTGTTTCTGTTTGTTTATTTATTTGTTTATTTTTGAAAAATACTTATTTATTTTGAGAGAGAGCATGCCTGAGCTGGGAAGGGGCGGATAGAGAGAATCCCAAAGCAGGCTCCTTGTTGTTGGTGCAGAGCCCTACACAGGGCTCATGAACTGTGAGATCATGAACTGAGCTGAAATCAAGTCAGATGCTTACCCAACTGAGCCACCCAGGCATCCCTTGTTTATTTTTTTAGAGTAATCTCTACTCCCAACGTGGGTCTCAAACTCGCAACCCTGATATCAAAAACCGCATGCTCTGCAGACTGAGCTAGCGAGATGCCCTCTGGTCAGGGAAGTTTTTAACAGGCACTGAGTACTGCTTTGCAGCCATTCATGTTTTCTGAGCTAACAGTCAGGTGTAGGTAGTCTTTTGCCTTCAAACATGATGAATTCTCCAGAGGTGTTAAATAAAGTTGGATGAGTGGAAGTGAATTCATAAGCATATGTGTTAATAGGTTTGTGTGCTTTTCTATTCCTAAAATACCAAAAATAATGAAGGAAATCTGAATTACCCTTTTTCAGTATCATCATTGAAGATTTATTTCAGTCATTTTTAACAATTTTTTAAAATTTGATCTTCTTTATATGTATAGATTTATACAGATACTATCTACCTAGATGGTGTCTGAGTCATTTTTTTCCTGCTGTACGAAGGTGCCCATCTCTGTTTCAGTTACATTGAGTCTTGTCGTATCACTAGTATCAGCACTTTTATTTTTCTGTTCATTTTTGAAAAACACAGGCAGAATGCAGTAAAGTGCCCACATAGTTGCTCTCCCACACTGACAAAGGGTGGGACAAGGGGACTGGCTGATGTTGAACTCTTGACTAATATAGCTCACTGGTGAGCTGAGAGAGAAAGAACGTTCAGAAATGTGTAGTTAGCCAAGTTCAGGTTGTTATGAACACCAGTCTGTCACTTACTTTAAGCAGTAGAGAGTGAAGGTGGCCATGTTGGTTGGAGAGTTAGCTTGAGGGTTGATCACTCAGATTTGTTTTCTTGGGCTGCTTTATAGCTGACCTGGGCAAGCTGACAAATAGCTTTTGGCTGTGTGGGATGCTTGGCTGGGAGTCTGAGTGGGATGCCTTGGCTGGGAGGCTTGAAGAGGGCCGACCTGTAGGGAGTGGAAGGCAGCCTCTGACTGTAATGAGATAATCTCTTCTCCATTGTTTGCTTCTGCCTGGTTTTCTGTATAAATGTCACCTGTAGATTTGCCACAGCTATTCAAGACCTGGGAGTGAGTCAGCTGTGATCCTTGGAATCTTACTTTTCCATGTCCCGGGTGTTTTAATGTGAACTGCAAGGGTAGAACAAGAAGGATGGCATCGTCTGCTTACAATTCAGAGTAGATTGTGGCCAGTTCATCCATGATAGATAGTTTGACATTAAAAAGGAAGTCCTTATATAAGATGGGATGTCTGCAGAGCTAGCCATTGGATACAATTACATTTTACCTTTTGAGTTGTTTTCAGTACCTGTAATTATAACTGTCGTTAAATTAAAAAAATTTGGGGCACCTGGGCGGCTCAGTTGGTTAAGCGTCCAACTTAGGCTTGGGTCATGATCTCAACGGTTCGAGAGTTGGTTGGACTCCCACATCGGGCTCTGTGCTGATAGTGTGGATCCTGATTCGGATCCTCTGTCCCCTCCACCCATGTCCCTCCTCCCTCTCTCAAAAAATAAATAAGAAAAATCATTTAAAAAATTCAGTTGAGTAAATTCTAAAGATCTAATTGGCTTTATTAATTGTTTCACGAATCAAGCTTATCCCATCTAGCAAGTAGAGGGGAGCATCACAGAAATACAAGAAAGGAAGGTTTTTTTTAAAGAAGAGAGGGGTGGAAAAAAGGAAACTGTTAGCAAAGAATCCATTGTGTTCGGCAAGGTCGCCCTCTTAAGGGGAGGGGAATGGATGTATCAGTAAATTTCCTAGTGCTGACCAGGAAATTCTCATGCTAAGTGGTTAAGATTACATAGTTGGAGGGTTGAAACTGCACTTAGATTAGATACGAGGTCTTGGTTTACTGACTTGGGGGTCTTTCTTTTTTTTTTTTTTTTTTTAAATTTTTTTTTCAACGTTTATTTATTTTTGGGATAGAGAGAGACAGAGCATGAACGGGGGAGGGGCAGAGAGAGAGGGAGACACAGAATTGGAAACAGGCTCCAGGCTCTGAGCCATCAGCCCAGAGCCTGACGTGGGGCTCGAACTCACGGACCGCGAGATCATGACCTGGCTGAAGTCGGACGCTTAACCGACTGCGCCACCCAGGCGCCCCGGGGGTCTTTCTTTTTAACACTCTAAAGATCCTGTGTTCTTTGTGTCTAGTGAAATTTCCTTACATTTTGAGGTTGTCAGTTGAATTTGGGTTGAGATTGGATCTTCAGAGCAATATTAATCCAGTTACTAATCTAAACTACTGTGATTGTCTTAAATGATCAGGTTTTCCAAGTAGTCTAAAGTGAGCCTTTGCAAGATTTTAGAACATAATGTGGGAATCAGTGTAGTGTGTGTGTAAGGAAATTCAAATAGTGGGTTGGTTTGGTTACATAAAACATCTGTTTGAATTTTAAAGGAAACAGGATTTTACTTTGGCTTTTCTGCTGTAGTTTGCCTTGTAAGATTAAAGTTGAGCTGATTGTTTAAGGAAAGCAGCTGTTATGGAAAAAGTTAGAGGAGGTTTTTATCACAGAATAGATTTTGAAACCACTTGCGGGTTTGGAGTACGGTTGCAGTAGACAGTGATTAAACAACATTTTTTCCCCCTCATGAACACTGTCCAGTTGAAACAAAAGTGAGAAAAACACGTACACACAACCCTTTAAATCTTATTTATGCAAAGATAACTAGGAGAGCTGGAAAATCAGACTTCGGTTTGTTTATCATTTTTATAAACTGGTCAGCTACACTTTGAAATAAAGCCCACAAGGTCTTCATAGGATTTATTTTCCAGTTTTTTGTTCTTGCCTTGTATCTCCGTGATTTTACAGAGGACTGTGTCTCCTAACGCTGGGATCCTTGGTGTGTGTAGTTCACCAAAACTAGGAAAGAATTCAGTCTTTTGGGGTTCACTCCATGCTCATTGAACTCCTCCAGTGGTGTTCTCAGAAACAATGGCAGTATTTTGTAACCATAGTAATGAAAATGTTCTCTGTAATAGGATTCTTTATCAGCACGAATTTTCTTCGGCTTTGGTAGCATTATTCCTGTTAAATAACAAAAGATTCAACCAACTAAATTTTAAAGACCTAATTGGCTTTACTAATCGATTCACGAATTGGGCAGCATTCCATCTAGTAAGTAGAGGGGAGCTCCAGAAGTCTACAGAAAAGGAAGCCTTTTTCAAAGGTTGGAGGGAGAGGGAAAAAGGAAATTATTGGTATAGAATCCATTGTTTTAGGCAAGGTTGCCTTCCTAAGGGGAGCAGAAGGGGGAGGGTTCTATCAGTAAACTTCTAGTGCTGACCAGGAAATTCCATGTTGACTGGTTAACAGTTACATTTTCAAGGATTGAAACTGCATTTAGGTTAACCTAAGTGACACCATTTTGGGCCTGTGGTTTTTTTTTTTTAACATTCCTAGGGACACTGTCAACTTTTTTACTGTAAAAAAAAAAACAAAAAACTTACAACTCTTAAAGCAATATGTCAGTTGATAAATATTCATTGGGTACCTAGCATAATATTAGTCCAAGGCTACTAAGCCTACTTTCATGCTCACAACTTTCATGTTCACAACTAGTGAATTGATGCTGGCTTTTCTTAGTATAAGATCTCTCCTGGGGCAGAACATCTTCAAAGACTTATTTGGGGTTTGTGTATCTCAGTTTTGGACCTTTTTTTGCCTGTGAAAGGGTCCACTGGGGGAGACGCTTCCCTAGGAGTAAATGAACCAACCCATGGGGACATGTTGGGGAACTGGGGTCCTCAAGAATGTGTTCTAGTGGTTTCCTGCAGTTACACAGTTTTTCTGAATACTTTTCCTAGAAGAGAGTTCTTAGTATCTCTCAGCTTCTCAAAGGAATCTTACAACCTTGGAAAAACCTAATGTAGAATGAGAAGGGAAAGACCAGCAGTGGAGACCTCTCCATTTAAAAGGCAGGCAGGCATTCTGAGGCACCTGGCTGGCTCGGTCAGTGCATCAAGCGACTCTTGATCTCCAGGGTGTGAGTTCTAGCTCCATGTTGGGTGTAGAGATTACTTAAAAAAAAGAAAATCTTAAAAAAAAAAAAAAAAAAAGAAACCCAAAAGTTAAAAGGCAGACATTCCTGTAGCAAACATAGAAAGAAAATAAAGTGATGGAGGTTACAACCTGCCTGAAGAGGAAAGAATCTGGGGGTTTGGGGTGGGAGAGGCTTGGGTTTTGTCAGACAGCACCCTATACTCTAGAAGTTAGTAAGGGGGAGACCAGGATTCCTGGGGTTTTTGGCATCTTTGGTTTCCAGAGAGCAGAAGCTATGGCACTGGGGGTTGGAGAGTACTGGGGAACTAAGGAATTGAAGCCAGGGAGGGGAGGTTATGATCTTTTAAGACCTTTGGCAATGGAGGGGAGACGAGTAACTAGTGGGGGATGTGGCGTTTCAGTGGAATGTGGTTTGGGGTGTTAAAAAACGTATATCACCTGAGTAAATATGAAGATGTAATTGGCCTTACTAAACACTTCATGAATTGGGAACGCCTGGCTGGCTCCGTCAGTGGAGCATGCAACCCTTGATCTCCGGGTTGTGGGTTCGAGCCCCACATTGGGCGTAGAGATTACTTAAAAATAAAATAATTTGAAAAAAAAAAAACCCTAACAATTCACGAATCAGGCAACATCCCATCTAGCAAATAGAAAGGAACTTCAAGTTTTATAAAATGGAAGATTTTTATGGAAAGGAGAGTGGAGCAAGGAAGTTACTAGCAAAAGAAAAGAAAGAATTGTTTCAGGCACTGTCACTTTCCCTTAGGAATAACATGAGGTCTTAACTTGTAGATTTCCTCATATCCTTTGGGTGGGGGATAGAGAGGGCCATGCAGCAGATGACCTCATTGGTGCTGACTGCAAAATTCCTGACTAACTGGCTAAGACTATATTTCTTGAAGGGGGTGGGGGGGAGGGAAGACTACATTTTACAGAGGGGTTGAAACTGCAATTAGGTTAGGTATTAAGCCCTAGTTTGGTTACTTGCCTTGGTGTCAGTGACTCTGTCATGGGCCTGTGGTTGATTTTAGAGAGGGATGTGAACAGATTGCCATTGTGAAAGAGGAGCAGGTTACAACCTGAGTAGAGTTGGGGCTGGCCCTTGGTATGAGTAGTGAACAGGTTTGGATACTTCCTGTCTCCAGATTGCAGGATGCTGAAGTTCATGTACTCTTAAGTTCTGTAACCTGTCAAAATTTAGTCTGGAGGTAGCCTCCATCCCCCCCGATTTTTCTCTCCCCCTCTAACTTCCTTCCCCTTATTTTTCTGTTTAAATTTCTTTGATCCATTTGGATTTTATTCTTTAAAAATTTTTTTTTGATGTTTTATTTATCTTAGAGACAGAGCACAAGCAGGGGAGGGGCAGAGAGAGAGGGAGACACAGAATCCAAAGCAGGCTCCAGGCTCTGAGCTGTCAGCACAGAACCTGACACAGGGCTCGAACCCATGAACCAGGAGGTCATGACCTGAGCCAAAGTTGGCTGCTCAACCGACTGAACCACCCAGGCGCCCCTTTTTGGATTTTATTCTTAGGAAAATCCTGTTCAGTGTGGAGCCCAACGCAGGGCTCAAACCCACAAACTGAGATCATGCCCCGAGCTGAACTCAAGAGTTGGATGCTCAACTGAACCACCCAGTCTCCCTTGGAAGACATTAAAAGGCATCCCTTTTAATTCCCCATCTGAAGCTTAGATGTCTTTTTATTTTATTTATTTATTTTTTTAAGTTTATTGTTATTTATCTTGAGAGAGATGTTGAGAGCAAGTCACGGGAGGTTAGAGAGAGAGGGAAACGGAATCCGAAGCAGGCTCCACACTGTCAGCGCAGAGCCCAATGTGGGGCCCAAACTCACAAACCATGAGATCATGACCTGAGCCAAAATTAAGAGTCAGGTGCTTAACTGACTGAGCCACCCAGGCGCCCCCTAGATGTCTTTTAAAAATGCCCCTTCTAATTTTTTTAATTTTTAGTTTTTTTAATTTTTAGAAGATTTTTTTATCTTTTTAAAGTTTGTTTATTTAGTTATTTAGAAGAGGGGTAGGTGTGGAGAGAAAGAATCCCAAGCAGGCTCTGTTGTGAGTGCAGAGCCCGCTGCAGGGCTTGATCTCACGAACTGTGAGATCATGAATTGAGGTGAAGTAGTTGCTCAACCGACTTGAATCACCCAGGCACCCCTCTAATTTACTTTTGTGGTAATCAAAGAACATATTCTGTACATATTAATTCCTTTTAAAGCTATTGTTTTATCTGAATGTTCCATGTGCCCTTAAAAAGAACATATACTCTACAGTTATTGGGTACAGGGTTCAAGTTGATTGCTGGTATTGCTCAAATCTTCTCCATTACTGATTTTTTGGTGGTGGTGGTGGAAATCATCTAATTCTCTCAGTTACTGGGAGAAGGGTGTTTTCCAAACATGATTGTGTTTTTTGTCTGTCCCATTCTGTCATTTTTTATTTAATGTATTTTGAAGTTCTATTAAGTGTACACACATTTATGATTGTTGTTTCCTTAATGAATTGATCCTCTTATAAAATGATCCATTTTATCTCTGGTAATATTCTTTATCTTCAAATGTTTGTCTGATGGTTATGCCATCCTTTTAACTTTCACCCCATTTTAGCCTTTTTTTTTAAAGTAAGCTCTATGTCCAATGTAGCACTTGACTCAGAGATCAAGAGTTGCATGCTCTACTGATCGAGCCAGCCAGGAGCCCCATCAACCAATTTGTGTCTTATACCGTAAAACCTTGGTTTGTGAGCATAATTCATTCTGGAAGCATGCTTATAATCCAAAGCACTTGTATATCAAAGCTCATTTCAAGAACCATTGGCTCAGTTGTGATCATGTGATATTTGACGTCACATACTAATCGTATTGCAAGACATGGCTTGTTTCTCAAGTTAAAATTTATTAGAAATGTTTGGTAGTCTTGCAGAACACTCACAGAACAAGTTACTCGCAATCCAAGGTTTTACTATATTCAAAAGTGTGTCTCTTATAAGCAACATGTAGTTAGGACTTGCTTTTTGATCCAGTCTGACAATCTTTGCTTTTTCACTGGATGTTTAGATCATTTACATTTAATGTAATTATTCATGTTTGAACCTGAGACTATGTATTATTGGCCATTTTCATTTTCCCTTAGGTTCTTAATTTTTTATCTTTTTTTTGAGGAGGGGAGCATTCACTGAATGTTTTTAAGTAGTCCTCCTCTATTGCCTTTTTATTTCTTAAAATGTTGTAAGCATTATGGTATTGTAGCATCTTGAAGAAGGGATATAAGTCAGAAATTCACCATTAGTAATGGAATCCATTATAGGTGCGTCAGTACTAGATACTGACCAAATCTTTATAGCAAATGATGAATTAAGTAACATTCATGATATTTTAGAACTGTATTTCTGCCTTATAAAAAATAATACATAGTTATCAGAGGAAATCTGGGAAATAGCAGAAAAGTATAAAGAAGAAAGTAAATATCATTTGTAATCCCAGAGAGAACAAACCCTGTTAGTATTTTGTTTTATTTCATTCTAGTATTAAAGTACAGTAAATTAGGGGTGCTTGGGTGGCTCTGTCAGTTAAGTGTCCAACTCTTGATCTTGGCTCAGGTCATGAACTCACAGTTCATGAGATTGAGCTGTGTCAGGCTCCGTGCTGACAGTGTGGAGTCTGTTTGGGATTCTCTCTCTCCCTCTCTCCCTCTCTCTCTCTGCCCCTCCCCAGCATGTGCTCTCTCTTTAAATAAATAAATAAATAAATAAGTAAACTTAAAAAAAAATGCAATTAATTAGAACATACTGTATGCACTCTATGTATGTATGTATGTATGTATGTATTGTGCATGAGTGGGGGCAAAGGGAAGGAGAGAGAGAAAATCTCAAGCAGCCTCCAGGCCCAGCTCAGAGCTTGATGTGGGGCTTGATCTCATGACCCTGGGATCACTTCTTGAGCTGAAATCAGATGTCAGATGCTCAACCGATGGAGCCACCCATGTGCCATGGTGTGTACTATTTTATATCCTAACTTGTTATCACATGACATTGTGAGCATTTTTACATAAGAATTCTGTTTACATATATTTTTGAGAGACAGAGAGAGACAGACAGACAGACAGAGGATCACAAGCCAGCTCTGCGCTGACAGCAGAGAGCCCGATGTGGGGCTCGACCCCACAAACCACTAGACCATGACCTTAGCCGAAGACCAACAGTTAACTGAAAATTC
The DNA here is from genome assembly GCF_016509475.1 of Prionailurus bengalensis. Lineage (NCBI taxonomy): Eukaryota > Metazoa > Chordata > Mammalia > Carnivora > Felidae > Prionailurus > Prionailurus bengalensis. Next base: position 144,793,026 of record NC_057343.1, on the reverse strand, counting down.
TTAAAAGTAAACATTGTAATTGGTGTAGCGCATTTAATCTATCATATCAACATTTATTTCATATTTTCCTTTTATTAGACAGTGTATTTCTTTTTATTTTTAGTTTTTTTTTTTTTGTTTTTTAAGACTTTAAAAGTAATCTCTGCCCCCAAGACGGGGCATAAACTTACAACCTGAGATCAAGAGTCGCATGTTCCACCAACTGAGCCTGCCAGGCACCCCTACTGTATTTCTTACAAACAAAAACAAAAACAAAAACAACACCACACACACACACACACATACAATTATTATAAATAAGTCTTATGTACTCTTTCTCTATGCCCTGCCTCTTTAGGTTAGAGCTCTGGAAACATTCCTGTTGTCACACAATGTGAACATGCATTCCTAAAAAGTCACACTATGCAAAATTGCGTAATAAAAACCACAGGCCTTAAGGGAAAATGGGGACGCCTGGGTGGCTTAGTCCATTGACCCTCTTTGACTCTTGATTTGGGCTCAGGTCATGATTTCAGAGTTATGGGATCAAGTCCTTTGTGGAGCTCTGCACTGAGTGTGGAGCCTGCTTGGGATTCTCTCTTCCTCTCTCTCTCTCTGCTCTCTATCCTCATCTCACCCCACCTTGTACTCTTTCTCTTTCTAAAAACAAAACAAAACAAAACAAAAGGCAAACTATTTAAAATGGTATTACGGTTTTACAAATGTTAAGTGGTTAAGAAGAAATACATAAGTACTATGAAAAGTTTGGTACTTGATCTCAAAAAGATGGAAATTTGATTGTGGAAGTGGGTGTTGAAAGAGTTGTAGCTTATGAGTTACTGTGAAGTTGTGGAAGGGGGGTTATCTGAAATTGGATGTGTGTAACACCACACGTGCTTTGGAAGTTCCTAAGTGCTGTTTGAACTGAGGCATGCATTTCAAGTATTCCTGTGTAGCTCCATTCAGCTGAGTGCAGTTTTCTGCCTTCAGTGAGTGTCTCCCACAGACATAATTACTCATCCTGCTGTGTTCAAATTGTTCTCTAACATGGCAGGGGAGGAAGAAGTTTTCTTTGACTTTCCTAGTATGTCTGGCTGACACAGACAGATTAACAGGAGAAAGCCGTACACGTTTATTTAATATAAGTTTTATGTGATTTGGGAGCCCTCCGAATGAAATAAAGACCTAAAAAAATGGCATAACCTGCTTGCTTTTATATTAGGTTGAACAAAGAGAGGCAGGTGTGGAAAAGTGACTTAACTGTGTGGGCAGATCTACTAGAAAGAAAAGAATTATTTTAAAGTTTGTATATTTATTTTGAAAGAGAGAGAATCCCAAGCAGGCCCTGCACTGGTGCAGTGGGGCTCGGAACCCACAAACTGTGAGATCATGACCTGAGCCGAAATCAAGAGCTGGATGCTTAACCAACTGAGCCACCCAGGTGCTCCAAGAATTATTTTCACAAGGAATGTTTGTTTAGGATTTGCTCCATCTCAACTTCTGGTCCTTCATGGGTCCTTCATAAGAATGTCTTCCTTCTTCCTGGTAAAGGGAGGACACCTTACGGGAATTATCCCCTGCTTTCAAGGAGAAAAAGGAAGGCCAGAGTGCCCTTCTTGTACCTGCTGTTTCTCAGGTGCCTTTAACTCAAAATAATCAATATAGCAAAGTATTGTATTCTGGGGTGACATGCTCTAAAGTCCTTTAGAATCAATCCTCTTGGAACAAATATAGCTCAGAAGCCCCGGGCCTTGGAGACGTTCCTCACTAAGGCTGAGCGACCAATTCATGCTCCTGTTAGCCGTATGAGGGAGGAGTTGGCCCCCCTGCCTCCCTTTGGACTAACTCCCAGAAAGTTGGTGCTGGAAGTGCCTGGAAGGGTCTTCTGCTCCTCCTCCCCAATTGTGCTCAGATTTCTTGTACTATAATAAGCAAATAACTCCAGAGACCGGAACTTCCTATCTTTGGAAGCAGCTCTCCTTCATTTTAGGGAGCTCTGGTTTAATTCTTCCTGTGGGCCTCCCAAGGCTGAAATGACCCAGTGGCTGGGATCTTGGAGGGGGAGGCAGTCATTTTGCATAGTAGTAAGAAGAGGCAGGCAGTGTTGAAGGTGGGCACAGGCCATAAAAGGACCACAGTTGGGGGCACCTGGGTGGCCCAGTTGGTTAGGTGACCGACTTCGGCTTGGGTCATGATCTCACAGTCTGTGAGTTCGAGCCCCACGTCGGGCTCTGTGCTGACAGCTCAGAGCCTGGAGCCTGCTTTGGATTCTGTGTCTCCCCCTCTCTCTGTCCCCTTCCCTGCTCACATTCTGTGTCTCTCTATCTCTCAATAATAAATAAACTTTAAAAAAATTGATAAAAAAAAAAAAAAGAGGACCACAGTTGTGTTGATGCTGTTGCTTATGGGAATCCACAGCGTCCATCCAAACCATATACTGAAAATTGGGACATGCTGACAAAGGGGAATTGGGCCTCTGGGTATGAGAAATTTCAGTTGGAAGCCAAAATATTTGGAACTTTTAGTAGACTTAAATAGTTTTTAAGGATAATGGTCAGGCAGTTTGAAATTAGAACCATCTTGGGAAATCTTTGGTTGGTGGCAAGCCACCTAAAGTCTCACTGCTGATTTTCTGATGGGAGCAATAGCTGTCACTCCTGGTCGTGGGTTACGGTTTTCACAAACAAAATACCCAGGTGTCCCATCCCCTCTCTTCTCTTAAACTCCCACGTAATTGTTTAAAATTTTTTCCCAGCGAGGCACCTGGGTGGCTCATTCAGTTGGACATCCAACTTCGGCTCAGGTCATGATCTCGTTGTGGTTTGTGGGTTCGAGTCCCATGTCGGGCTCTGTGCTGACAGCTAAGAGCCTGGATCCTGCTTGGAATTATGTCTCCCTCTCTCTCTGACCCTCCCCTGCTCATGCTTGCTCTCTCTCTCAAAAATAAGTAAATGTTTTAAAAATTTTTTTCCCTAGAAAATTCTACTCTGTCTGTGAGTCATGGGATTTAACAGAAAGCAGTTTTTAAGAATGTGCTTTCTGACCCAGTGATGTAGTTTGTGAAAGTTGCAGGTTGCTGAATACGGGATATTAGGCCATTTAGAAAGAGCTGGTTAACCAATGAACCGCTCTATGCAAATTATCATGCTCAGCAGTAGCTTCTGGTTGCAGGCTTTGAAAAGCATGAAGTAGTAAATTATTTCCTTATGATGGGGGGAAGAGAGCAATGAGGGTTGTCATGGGATTACATTTTCTTAGGAGCAAGAGGTCCAGCAGAGCTGAGTCTCTGATTTCTTTTACCTGCTGTGGTGTGGCAGAAAGAAAGCAGGGCTTGGAGTGCTGGAGAAGAAGGCTAATTAATGCTCATTCCACTTGCCTCTCATTATGGAGAGTCTGAGGGTGTTCCCAGGTTACTTGGGAGATGCCCCTCCTCTCTTCCAAGTAGCATTATCCATCCATTACCTCTTCCCGATGTTTGTAAGACTTTGAGAATAGTAACTATTAGTACTGTTAATAAAGTCTGGAGCTCCTGATCACGTATTATCTATTCTATAAGGCTGTCATTAGAAGAAATAAAGAGAAAGCTGTAGACTGGTTAAATGAGCTATAGCATTTGGAAGGACGGATGTGAGCTAGTGTGTCCCAGGGCAGTGCTATTGGTATGTTGGGTACGTCAGTTCTTTCTTGTGAGGGACTCTTATGAAGAGCTGATATATAGCATTCTTAATAACCCTCAGATGTCAGTAGCACTCACCAGCCTTTGTGAAAACACTGTCCCCACCTTTATGACCTGTGACCCACAAAGCCCCAGGAGGATGGCCTGGTGCTGCCTAGATAAGAACTACTGAATGCTCTGGGCTTGATTTTTTTTTTTTTTTTTTTTCATACAGGTTAGAGTTCTTGCAAAACAGACTGAATCCTCCCCAGTGTGGTACAGCTATAGAGATGAAAAAGGACACAAGCAAAGTAGATTATTCTCTCCCACAGCACCACCTTGACATAAAGGAAATACAGTAAAAATTTGACACAATGATGGCAGGTTGTACTTTGGATGTGGTTTACTTTATTATTATTTTTTTTTTTATTTAAAAAAACTTTTTAAAGATTTTATTTTTGAGTAATCTCTACGCCCAATGTGGGGCTCGAACTCATGACCCTGAGATCGAGTCGCATGTTCTACCCACTGAGCCAGCTGGGCACCCCTGGATGTGGTTTACTTAATTGTTTTATTTTTTAAAGTTTATGGGGCGCCTGGGTGGCTCAGTCGGTTAAGCATCCGACTTCGGCTCACGTCATGATCTCATGGTCCGTGAGTTCAAGCCCCGCGTTGGGTTCTGTGCTGACAGCTCAGAGCCTGGAGCCTGCTTCAGATTCTGTGTCTCCCTGTGTCTCTGACCCTCCCCCATTCATGCTCTGTCTCTCTCTGTCTCAAAAATAAATAAACATAAAAAAATAAAGTTTATTTATTTATTTGGGGGGAGGGGGGGACAGTGGGAGGGAGAGGGGCAAAGAGAGAGAATCCTAAGCAGGCTGGAACCCATGAACCGTGAGATCATGACTTGAGCTGCAATCAAGAGCAGGGCGCTTAACCGACTGAGCCACCCAGGCACCCGGATGTGGTTTGCTTTAAATGTTACTCAGAAGTATTATATTAAGATTTAGTGCTTTAGATATGCCAGTTAAATGAGCTTATGTTTGATAGGAGAAGGAAAAAGCATGCTTTATCGTGGGAGAGAGAATTCATTTAGACCTATTTCTGGTGTGCATTAAAAAAAATTTTTTTTAATGTTTATTTATTTTTGAGACAGAGAGAGACAGCATGAATGGGGGAGGGTCAGAGAGACTGGGAGACAGAATCTGAAGTAGGCTGTCAGCACAGAGCCCAACATGGGGCTCGAACTCACAGACTGTGAGATCATGACCTGAGCCAAAGTCAGAAGCTCAATGGACTGAGGCCACCCAGGTGCCCCTTTCTGGTGTGCATTTTAAAAAGGCTTTTGTTGTTGTTGATAGTCCAGAGGCAGTATAGTTGAGTAGCTGTGATGGGCGGCAGCTTGAGTTTAGATGTAGTCTCTGCCCCTTACCATTGGTGTGCCTTTCATTGGTCCTTTAGTTTACTTACCTGTGAAATGTAGTCACTGATATCTTCATAGGATTTTGCACTTGGAACAGACTCAGAATGTGGGTTCATAAATGTTCCCTGTTAGGGGTGGGCTGGCACTCTTTGTTGGGATAACAGTACCCAAATTCTAAGTTGTGAATAAGCCTCTTTTGAGGTTTGATTCGTGCCCTGTACATCAGAATAGATAATGTATAGCTCTAATATTTAACCATATTAAAGTAGGTTAAAGGGATCCAAAAAAGTCTTAAGAGAAAAGATTAGTGAACTTCTAAAATAATGATCTTGGAATGCCTAAGGTTTTTCTAGTTGTGATGGAAGATACATAAAACAAATTGATGAATTTGACTATACAAAAGTTTAGGAACTTGTCCTGAGTAAAAGATAAATAAAGTTGAACAAAGTGATTTATAGGAAAAAGGTCTGTTTTCCTTAGTGTGCCAAAAGAGTTTTTATAAATCAGTGGAAAAGACACACAGTGGAAAAATGGACAAAGGGTAGGGATAGATACCTTAGGGAAAAAAAAAAAGGGAATAGCTGGTAAATATGTGAGAAGGTGCTCAGTCTTACTCATAACTAAAAGAAAAAAGTTTTTTAATGTTTATTTATTTTTGAGAGACAGAGCATGAGCGGGAAAGGGGCAGAGAGAGAGGAAGACACTGAATTTGAAGCAGGCTCCAGGCTCTGAGCTGTTACCACAGAGCCCGACACGGGGCTTGAACCCACGAACTGTGAGATCATGACCTGAATTGAAGTTGGATGCTTAACCGACTGAGCCACCCAGGTGCCCCAACAGTCTTACTCATAATTAAAAAATTCTATTAAAAATGGAGATATTTTTTCACTAATCAGATTGGTAGTTAAAAAGTATAATACCCTTGGGGTACATGGGTGGCCCAGTTGGTTAAGCATCTGACTCTTGATTTTGGCTCAGGTCAGGATCTCACTGCTCCTGGGATTAAGCCCCGCACAGTGCAGAGCCTACTTGGGATTCTCCCTCTCTAATAAATAAATAAACATTAAAAAAAAGAAGTATAATACCCAGAGTTGACAAGGTGATAGAGAAACCAACCTTTGTGGGTTCATGGCTCATTCATTTCTGAAGGAATATTTAAATTAGCATAATCATTTTGAATCATCATTAAATTGGTCTGTGTTCGTGGATCTAGTAATTCTACTGTTTTTTTGTATTGGAAGTAAACGTGGAACATCTTAATTCATCATTAATCATGAAAACTGATTTAAAAAAATTTATTAGTCTTGCATCAATGGAATATTAGGTCGCCACTAAAAAAATGAGGTAAATTTGTGTATGCAGACAGGGACAGATGTCTAAGATGTGGTGTTTAATAGGGATTAAAGAAAAGTGTGTGTATAATGAACCCAATGTACAGGGGTTCAAAAGGAATAGGCACATATGTATGTAAGTATGTCAGCATTTGTATATGCATAAAAATTTCTGAGCGTTTTAAAGACCTATTGTCATGTGTAGAAACTGTTACATATGGAGGACTATGTACTGTTATATATACAAGATATATATAGAAACTGTCAACCGTGGTTATTTCTTTGGAGTAAGAACAGGAGGTTGGGCGGTAGGGGATAATGTAGGGAGCATTTGTTTTTCATTTGATATCTTGATGTGCTGTTTGAATTTATTGTGAGCATGTGTTGGTTACTTTCAAAATTTTCAGTCTTAGATTGTAGCAAACTGAAACAAATGTGTGAATTTCAACATGTTGTATAATTGGGTTTTCTGGCACTGTTTTCATTCTTGATACTACCTCTACCCCTCAAGGAGATGGTGGTGGTAGTATATATGTTATATATATGAAATGGGTTTAGACATAATAGATTTAACTCATTTTTACATTAAGACAGGAAACTGAGATGATTAATTTGGCTGCACAGTTGGTACAGATATGTAGTGTATCTGCATTATCCATAAGTTGCATATGTAAATATAGATTTTTCATAACTAAAGTATACTAAAGTGAATAGAGCTAGAAAAAAAGAAGATTATAGTTAAACTGTCAAATCAGTTTTTGTAAGTGTCTCCAGCTGGCTGTGGATTATTAGGATGCATTGAAAGGGCTGCTTTGATATGACAAGAAAATTGTTGGAGAAATGGGAGCTCCAATATCATCCATTGCCATTGTACAGTCTCTTAAGAAAACTAAATGTTGAAAGGTCCATGAAATACTTTATGTAAACTTTACAAAGCATTTTATAGCTGACCAATAAGTTAAGCACATGAAACAATTTCAGCTTTTCCAAGCACTAGGAATTTGTCCTTGGGGACACTATATTCCTGTTTAAATTAACAGGTGTTCAAAAAAAATCTCATAGTTTCATTTTTATTCTTAAAGTGGAGTTGGAGAAATGCCTAAGCTTTTACTTTTCCGTTGTGAAATATCCAACTTAAAAAAAAATCATGGGGATACTATCTGGGTGGCTCAGTCGGTTAAGCATCCGACTTCAGCCCGGGTCATGATCTTGGGGTCTGTGAGTTCAAGCCTCTCGTTGGCCCCTGTGCTGACAGCTCAGAGCCTGGAGCCTGCTTTGAATTCTGTGTCTTCCTCTCTCTGCCTCTCCCCTGCTCATGCTTTGCCTCTCTTTCTCTCTCTCTCTCAAAAATAAAATAAACATTAAAAAAAATTGAAAAAAGTCATGATTTGAGGTCCCCCCCCACTTCCCTGTTTCTTTTAAAAAATAATACTTAATTGTTTTTTTAACATTTATTTATTATTTATTTTTTAAGTTTATTTATTTTGAGAGAGAGAGAGCAGGGAAGCGGCAGAGAGAGAGAGAGAAAGAGAGAGAGAGAGAACACCCAGAGCCCGATGCGGGACTTGAACCCATGAACTCTGAGATCATGACCTGAGTGGAAATCAAGAGTCAGAGTCAGACACTTAACTGACTGAACCACCCACGCACCCCATAATGTTTATTAATTTTGAGAGAGAGAGAGCATGTGTGTGAGTTGGGGAGAGGTGCAGAGGGAGAGGGAGAGAGAGAGAATCTTAAACAGGCTTTGTACTGAGCTTGATCACACCACCCTGGGATCATGACCTGAGCCAAAATCAAAAGTCAGATGCTCAACTGACTAAGCCAGCCAGGTGTCCCTGTATGTCCCCTCACATTCTCACCAACTGTCATTATTGTCCTTTTTTTTTAAATTAAAAAAAGTTTTTTTTAAAACAAAACAATTTTTTTTAATGTTTATTTATTTTTGAGACAGAGAGAGACAGAGCATGAATGGGAGAGGGTCAGAGAGAGAGGGAGACACAGAATCTGAAGCAGGCTCCAGGCTCTGAGCTGTCAGCACAGAGCCCGACGCGGGTCTTGAACTCACGGACTGTGAGATCATGACCTGAGCCAAAGTCGGACGCTTAACCAACTGAGCCACCCAGGTGCCCCTAAAAAAAGTTTTTTTTTAAACTAGAGTCACCCTAGTGGGTATGAAGTGGCATCTCATTTTGATTTTGGTTTGCATTTTCCTGATGAGCGATGATATAGAACATCTTTTCAGGTGCTTACTAACCATTTGTATATCTTTGGAGAAATGTCTGTTCAGATCCTTTGCCCATTTCTAAACTGGGCTTTTTTTTAAAATTACTGAATTAAAAAAAAATTTTTTTTAAGTGTTCATTTCTTTTTGAGAAAGAGACAGAGTGCAGGGGAGGATAGATAGAGGAGAGACAAATGCAGAATCCAAAGCAGGCTTCAGGTTCTGAGTTGTCAGCACAAAGCCCAACATAGGGCTTAAACCCACAATACCTGAGCCAAAGTTGGACGCTTAACCGACTGAGCCACCCAGGTGCCCATTTTATTACTGAATTTTATAAGTTCTTTGTATATTCTAGATACCAACTCCTTATAAGGTAGGTAATTTAAGATATTTTCTGTTACTCTGGGAGTTTCTTTTCACTTTCTTGATGATATCATTTGTAGTATAAAATATTTTAATCAATGTAGTTCAGTTTATCTATTTTTTCTCTCATTGCTTGTGCTTTTGGTTTTGTACCTAAGAAATTTTTACCTAACTCAAGGTCATGAAGATTTAGTGCTGTGTTTTGTTCTAACAGGTTCATAGTTTTCACTAATACATTTAGGTCTTGGGTACATTTTGAGTTAATTTTAGCGTATGGCATAAGAAAGGGGTCCAACTTCATTCTTTTACATTTGCAGCCCAGTTCCAACATCATTTTTTGATACTCTTTTTTTCTCCATTGAATTATCTTGGCCCACTTGTGAAAAATTCATTGGACCATAAATGTTAGGATTTATTTCTGGCCTCTCAATTCAATTAATTTCTAAAAATTGACTATACATTGGAGGAATTATTCATCTGGGATTTAGACACAGTGGGACCGTCAATCAGTGGGCTGGAAATTGCAGTTTGGTGACTGGTGACTAGTCACTCTTAGATGGTTGACTCATCTCTGTGTGATCATGAGGTTAAATATTACAGTGGTTTAATTATAAGTAACACAAGGCTGTTGTTAGAGGCGTGAGAAATGATTTTCTTTGTGCAAATCACAGAATATAAATACTGCAGCATTAGAAACTGGGGCCATTCATATATCACAGTTAAACTGCTCCTGGGTAATGGAGTTGTCAGGATTAAAGTGCACTTCCTTGCCATATGGAGCAGTAGCTGGTTCTTTATTTGATATTTTCACTTATCAAAAAATAAGTTGGGGTGCCTGGGTGGTTCAGTCGGTTGAGCGTCCAACTTCAGCTCAGGTCCTGATCTCACCGTTCCTGAGTTTGAGCCCCGAGTCGGGCTCTGTGCTGACAGCTCAGAGCCTGGAGCCTGCTTCGGACTCTGTGTCTCCTTCTCTCTCTGCCCCTCCCCCACTCGTGCTCTGTCTCTCTCTCTCTAAAACAAATAAAACATTAAAAAAAATAAGTTAATTGGAAAATGAATTTTCATTCAGTTTTCCAAAATAATAATTTTTTAAAGCGCTATTACCTTTTTCCTTTTTAGCTTTTTTTTTTTTTTTTTTTTTTTTAAGTAATCTCGACCCCCAGACATGGGTTTCAGGCTCATGACTCAGATCAAGAGTTGCATGCTCTACTGACTGCGCCAGCCAGGTGCCCCCCCTTTTATATTTTCTATATTCACCTGGTTAGGTGGTTAAGAATGCTGACTTTCTTTTTTAGTTGAAGAGGGCTGGCTTTGAAGTCACGTCTGGGTCTGGCCCTTGTCCTCACCCCTAATGAGCTGTGACCTTGGGTGACTTATTTTCTCAAGCCCAAGTATGTCATTGCTACAGTGGAGATAATAATAAAAGTAACTGCCTCCTGAGTTGGGAGAGATTGTCCACATATAACAGAGCCATCAGAGCACTTGGAACTGAGTGCTGCACAAATGGGTGTGGTTGCCTTTGTTGTAATTTTTTAGATAGTTCTAACCTACCGCTCCCTGTGCTCCCACCATCCCCCAAGCCCTCTCTGGAAAATGTTGACAAACAGGAACACTGAGGGGATTCGCTTTTTGGTCAGATGTGACCTTTGGGTGATGGGGCTAAGAGTGCTTGAGCTGCATGTTCCTGGAGCAGGTTGAGCTGCTGGGAGGAAGGGAACCACTGGGAGTTTCCTTGAGTGTTGGGAAGCAAGCTGGCAACCAGGGAAGTCTTCCTAAGCGTCAGCTTCATGTTGAGTGAGAGGAAATGAGATGATAGCTGCTTTGGAGTAGCTAGGTTCACATCCTAGTCCTGTAAATCTCCAAGCTTCTTCCTTTTTAAGAACACTAAGAATAATACCGGTCACTAACATTGTTGTAAGTGCTTTGAATACCTTTTCTATCCCAATAATCCCATGATGTGGGAAATACTATTATTTCTATTTTGTACATGAGGCGACCAAGGCACAGAGTAGTTAAATAACCTTATAGTGAATGGAATGAGCGTTTATTATTTGTTTTAAGTTTATTTATTTTGAGAGAGAGCGTGTGCGAGCTTGCAAGCGGGACAAGGGCAAAGAGAGATGGAGAGAGAGAATCTGCGCTGTTCGTGTGGAGCCCAGCTTGGGGCTTGAACCCACAAACCATGAACTCATGACCTGAGCCAAAATCAAGAGTCAGTCGCTTAACCGATTGAACCACCCAGGCACCCCTGGAACGAGCATTTAATATAAGCTGCTGTAGAACACTGATTTATGTGCCAGGCACATGGGCTGATAAGTAAGCACTTTAGAGGGCTGATCTCCTGTAATCCTTACAGATGTTCATCATCATAACTTTGATCATGGGGGAACTGTGTTTCGTATTGCCTCGCTGGCTAAGAGATTCTGCCTTACGTTAGGGAGCAAGTTTCTCTTGTTCGCTTTTACTCTTTTATAGTGTTGACTTAAACTACAAATGTTTAATGCAGGGGAGTTCAAATTCTTATTTGTTTCTTTTGATCATTTTTCAGTCTTTTTTTTAACTTTATTTTTGAGAGACAGAAAGAGACAGAGACAGGGTGTGAACTGGGGAAGGGCAGAGAGAAGAGGGAGACACAGAATCCAAAGCAGGCTCCAGGCTCTGAGCGGTCAGCACAGAGCTGGACATGGGGCTCAGTCCCATGAACCATGAGATCATAACCTGAGCCGAAGTTGGATGCTTAGCTGACTGAGCCACCTAGGCGCCCCTATTAATCATTTTTCAGTTATTTGCTAACTTCAAGGTTGGTCACAAAACTGTTTTATTTCATGCAGTCTGAAAAGAGATGATTCCAAGATGTTAAATTGGCAAAAATTTGTTTCTATGTATGTAAAGTCTTCAGGTGATATGTGTAAATAAAAAAATATATATATGTATGGTAATTTTTATACGATCCATGATCTTGGAAGGTGGTATTTTGAGGGAAAGGGAATTTTCTGAACTTATCACTAAATTTGCTTTAAGCCTACATATAATTTTTGTTTTCTGTCTTTTGCTTTTGAATCAAGTTGTAATAGTTAATTTCCTATGTATCTTAGAAGGAGTGGAAGGTATTCTAGTATTAGCAATGGGAAAAGTGAATCATGGGACATTTTAGAAATGGAAGTTTTGTACAGAATCATAATGAATGAAAACGGAAGCACCTGTAAAATTCTGTACTTACTAGTTGAAAGAAGGCGGCTAATGGTACAGGAGACTTGGATTATGGGTTGGATTCTAGACTCACTACAAGTGCCAAGCTTGGTTTCACTCTTTTTTATGCTTAGTGTCTGCATTAAAAAAAAAGTTTGTTTTTTTTTTAAATGTTTGTTTATTTTTGAGAGAGAGAGTGCACGAGCAGAAGAGGGGTAGAGAGAGGGGGACAGAGAATCCAAAGTGGGCTCTGTGCTGACTGCCCAGAGGCTGATGCTGGGCTCAAACTCAAGAACCGTGAGATCACAAAGTCAAGGGTCAGACACCGATCAGAATCACTCCAGGTGCCCCAGTGTCGGCATTTTTAACTGGGGCCCCAAATAATTGCTAGAAACTTTTGAACATCACCTCTCTCTGTAGAACATAATATTATCACGAGCATGTATGTCTGCAGATCTTGATGGCTGCTCCATTCTAGAGATGGCACCGGAGAAGTCTGGGTAAGTTTTAGGGCATTGCTGACTGAGTTCATACCTCAGGACCGTAGGAAATTTCCTTCACTTCTATCTGCCTCAGCTTTCTCATGTGTGACAAAATGGAATCTACCTTCTTTTTCTGTGTCTTTTGTTAAATAACAGAAATTCAACCAAGTCCATTTTAAAGATTTGGCTTTATTCATCCATTCATGAAGGGCAACATCTGATCAAGCAAATAGAGGGGAGCTCAAATGGCTAGAGAAAAGGAAAGGTTTTTAAAGGTAGACAAGGAGTGGAAAAAAGGAAATTACTAGCAGAGAATCCATTGATTTAGGCAAAGTCCCCTTCCTAAGGGGAGTGGAAGGGATCTGTCAGTAAACTTCCTGGTGCTGGTCAGGAAATTCTATGTTGATTGGTTAAAGGTTACATTTCCGTGAAGTTAACACTGCAGTTGGGTTAGGTATTAAGTCTTGGTTTACTGACCTGGGGTCTTAATCTAAGTGACACCATTTTGGGCCTGTGGTTTTATTTTTACCACATGGCTACTGTACTATTTTGTCTTTCCAATACCTTTTTAGAGTCCCTATAGCTTATATAAGTTTTCATGCCAAAAAATTAAGTGATACTTTCTCATTTGTGAAAAATGGCAAAAATGCCAATGAAAAAATGGTTAAATGAGTATCTATCTTGTGAGGTTGTGAGGATGAATTGAGTCTATGCTGGGGCACCTGGCTGGCTCAGTTGGTGGAGAATATGATTCTGGGTCTCAGGGTTGTAAGTTCGAGCCCCACATTGGGTGTAGAGATCACTTAAAAATAAAAACATCTTTAGGAAAAAAAAAATATGAATCTATGCCAAGAACTTAGGACCCTGCCTGGCACCTGGAAAATACATAACACAGTTTTTTATTATTTAAAGTATTAGTATTATGCCAGAATTTATAAGAAGAGTGAAGAATGCCTTCCAGAAACACGGGGATGCCAGAGGCTGTGTCTGTGTTCTTACAGCAAGCCATTGGAGTGGTGGGCGCAGATCAGGAAGATGCGGGTCCAGCGGGCTCTGCCTCAGGCCTTACGTGCATGTATCCATCTGCTTTACCGTCTCTTGATTTTATGTACTTCTGTGGGGTCAGGTGCAGGAGGCTTCAAAACCCTGCACTCCAGGTCTCCTGGAGATGTGATGATGTAGCAGAACTGTTTTTGGAATCCTCCTGGTCGTTGAAATCAGAAAGTCAGGTTTCCTCATGTGTAAGATGAGGATTGTGACACTTACAACATAGGGCTCTTTTGAAGATTAAATGGAGGAATGTCACAGAAGCACCTTACTGCAGTGTCTTGATACAGAGGAAGTGTTTAAGAAATGGTAGGTAAGTATTATTTATAATGAGTACAGGGTAGAAGGATCCGGTTGCCTGAGACAGTCTCATCTTTAATTATCAGTGTTTAGTAGCAGTGCAGCATATAATTCTCTGCCTTAAGTTATGGAATTCTCTGCTTAAATTGTGGAACTTGCTGCAAAGTTTGTTTGCCCTTCTTGAATTCACGTGCTCCGTGCACAAACATGCTTACATATGCAACTGCATATTATACCTGCACAGGAAATAACCCTATGCTCTCAAGGCAGTATTGAAGTTATCTCAACTGCCTTTTCTAGTGTTAGCGATCTCCACTCTCTCCTTGGTGCCATCAAGGTTTTGCTGCTCATTACCCTTATCCTTGCACTGTGCTATGTTAGAATAAGAATGAATTCCGAAAAGGATGTAACTTACCTAGGCTTTACATTCAAGTCTATAATGGGAATAATGCTACTCTGCCTGCCCATCATGTAGGGTGGTTAACAGGATAGAACAAGAGGAAGTTTGTGAAGGCATGATCCAAGTGTTACCCTTGAAAAAAAATTTATATGTATACATACATATGTATATATTTAAATGTTTCTTTTTGAGCGAGAGGGAGGGAGAAGGCAGAGAGAGAGAGAGAGAGAATATCCCAAGCAGGCTTGCACTGTCAGCTCAGAGCCCAACACAGGGCTTGAACTCATGAATGGTGAGATCATGACCTGAGCCAAAACCAAGAGTCGGGACGCTCAACCAACTGAGTCACCCAGGCATCCCCAAGTGTAACCCTTTGATGGGAGTGTAAGAATGGAGCGTTTAGCCTTATGCGGGAAGTAAGTACAGGGCTCAGCAAAGAGTTCAGCCCTTGCGAGTGAATGAAGTCAGGGTACAGGCCCCTGGAACATAGAATTCACACAGTTCTGATTCCATAATAGGCCTACCTGCCGTTATAATCTTTAAAATGAAAAGAGAGGAGCACCTGCCTGGCTCGGTAGGTAGAGCTTGTGACTCTTGATCTTGGGGCCACGAGTTCAAGCCGACCATGTTGGGCATAGAGCTTACTTGAAAAAAATAAAATGAAATGAAACAAAAAAAAATTAAGAAGCAAATGCCTTCTCTTAGGTGGTAGAAATATTTTTATATTTGTCTTTGGTCTATGCCAGACATTTGGCGCTAATAAAAAAACAAATAAGCAGGCAAAATAAAACACGACCTGTCTCGCGAGCATCCTTGATGACCTCAGTTCAAAGTAGCATCTCCCTCTTGGGGAGCTGCACCATTCATTTAGCTCTCTGTCGGTCCATCTCATACCAGTTACTTCAATAAGAGTTCTGTCTCTCCTGGTAGACAATGAGCTGAAATATTCAACAGATATTTACAGAGCACCTGCTTTGTTGCAGGCCTCAGGCGAGGCACTGCAGACATTGCCTAGAATGAGATGGACAGTCTTTGCTTTGATGAAATATAGAGTCTAGTGAGGGGGACAGATTTTAACTAAATCATTCCCAAGAGACCTAATTCCAGTGTGATTAGTTTTATGAAGTTAAGACAGTTTATAAAAGGAACTTAATCCAGCCAGTAGGATTAAGCTGGTCAGGCAGCCGCTTGGGGAAGCATTAGCCCTAGGGCCGCCATATAAGGTTGCGTAGTACTACGCAAAGGTAACCAGCTGAGAGGGAAGGTGGGAGCTGAGATGCTATGCCTGCTGGCTTGCTCATGCTGTGCCTTTAATTTCCAGAAATGCATCGTGTAGAATACCAAGGGGCAGTTCCTGTTAACCGAGCCCCCCCATCTTTCCCCACCCTCCCAGCCCCTTGCAAAGGTATTACACTGATAATTAAACATTATAATGCAGTGGGAAGAAATTGACTTAGAAGGCACCCAACTGAAGCAGAAACCCCAGTTCTTTCATTTACTGGGTGTGTCTTTGTTATTTGATCAACTTTCTCATGCATAATAGAGCTGGATAACACCATAGTGTTATGGTGAACATTAAATTCTATAACATGTAAAGAGTTGAGTAAAGTATATGATGCACAGAATAGGTACTCAACTCACTAAATTGTGTTCGTAACAAACTTGTCAGTTGCTTATGTTAGCATGGTTTCTGTTACCCATTTTGTTCTAAGTTTTCTCAGTATTTCCCCAGTTTCTGCCTTGCCTTCTTTGGGAAGACTGGACATTGGCTAGAATTTCTGCATCACGCCTTCTTCCTTTCTAGTTGTTGAATGGGCAGTTGTATCATCAAAGGTTTAAATCTTCCGGGTTTCTCCATGTATATCTGACAACTACTTTTTGTTTTGTTTTGTTTTTCCTGCTTTGGATTGCTTCATTTCAAGGTCTCCTGGATGCCTAAGGGTAACCTGGAATTTAGTCTGTGAAATGAGTTTTAATTTGATCAGAGCATTGACTCTCAGACTTGTTCTCTGAGTGGGGATCCTCTGTAAAGTCTGGTGTCCCTTACGGAGTATTCTGAAAAACTAGATAAGTTTTTACAGCAGAACATGATTATTATATATGGCCTATAAAATCCCAACATGTTTGTTCATGAAAAAGCAAGCTAAATATCACCTTCTGATTCCTGGTATTCCATTCCATGAATGGTTGTGATGTGTTCTTTCTGCTTGCCCTCTGCCTGTATACCTAATTAATTGAGAGTAGGTGAAGTTTCCCCAGGCCTCCTCCTGTTGCATCCACACGACTCCTGAAACAGAATGCTACGGGCACCAGTGACTGTCACAGCAAAGTTTATTGCAACGAGAGGCAAGGCCGACGGATCAGGACTGACACTCTTGATCTTGATCAGAGTGCAGCCTTGAACAGCTGGGGTACAGTTTTTATAGTCGACCACATCGTCTTATCATCACCTGGGAACAGAAAAAAGAAATAGTTCCCAGATGGGGGTGGAAACAGTTCTGCCCTTAAGCCACAACCAGTTGACCTCCTTGACCCTGCCTCTGGCGCCCCTTTTAAAACAAGGCTGTTATCTCTTAGCCTACAGTGTCAACCAAAGCTGTTACTTTTCAAGGCTACAGGTTAGCCCTACACTACAATTTAACCCTTACACTCCCACCATCACCAGCAAGTCTGGGTCCAGAAAGGTTTCTCAGTTATTTCCTACTTTATTGCCATCCTCCCTCACCCCTCAGCTTCCCACCTGGGAACTCAGGCACAGTGCTGATTCCTTGGTCTCCGTGGAGGGTGGGGGTACCCACTTCACTGGCAGCCCCGCCCCAACCTGTCCCACCCCCTGGGGCTCCCTGAACAACAAGACCTTGGATTTCTCTGGTGAAGGAAGGAAGGGCGAGACAGATCCAGAATCTTCAAAAGAGCCCTCTATTTGGTCCATCACCCACTTTGCCTAGATGAGAAATGCTAGGTTTGATTGAATAAATAACAGTAATTAAGGTCCATTTTCTGAACTGCCCACCCCTGGGGCCTGTTTACCTTGTAGCCGGATAACCATTCGTTTGGTGTGTGTGTCAGCCTAGTCTTGTGGGCCATTTTGTTCCATTTGATGCTGGGTAACTTCAGTCTAGAGCTGATGGAAGAGCTCTGTCTTTATAGTTTTAAAAAGCAGAGGGAACACCACTCCCAATATGAGTAAGTAACTTCCTGCATTAAAAAGAATGCCCCAGGGGAATCCTCTCTCTTAGGCTCCTCTGCTCCACCTTGCACTTGGTCACATAACCAGTGCTCGGATGAGTAGAAAATAAGAAGGCAAAAGCTGGGTAGGGTCCCCTTTATGAGAATATTTACATTTCTGTTGGTATTTTGATAGAAAAAATGTGACTCATAGGTTCCTTCATTTGGCCCTGGTTCCTTCTGCAAATTTTAGGAACAGCAACAGCACGCGTCTCAAATTGGGGGTTGGTTGCAGGGGAGGAGTTGCACGTGCATGACGCTTCTCTGCTGGTTGGTACCATCGAGGCAGCTATACTTGAAGAAAAGCATCATCATAAATGCTGCCTCGGACTTTGTGCCAGCTGGCTTTGTCATGAGGACCAGGCTCACAAGAGGGGGTGGTGATGAAATTCGCTGGGCATCTGCACAGCACTTCAAATGAAAAAGGCAATTAACTGCAGATATTTGCTTGGGGGGGAAAGGCATACACCCATTCATTCCTTCCTCTCTAAGCTAGAAGTGGGAGACAGAGATAGATTTTGAAGATGAAAGGAGAGGAGAGTTGATTAGGCTTCCTGAAGTTTTGAAGGACTGAGGAAGGGTGGAATTAATGGCGAGAAAGTTTTTTCTCAGCTGTAGGAAAGCAGTACAGCTGTTACTTCAGCTCCAAGAAAAAGCTGTTAAACCAGGAGGCTTTCATCCTGAAAGATAGAGGCAATTAGAGGGTGGAGGGTGGCCAGTGGGAGGGACGTGAGTTTACCCATGAGAAATGAAGAGTCCAGGCCGCGTGGGCCTTTCCTCTGTCCCCCTCCTCGCTCCTGCCCCCAAGTGCTGGAGCCTTCCGGGTCCGCCCACGGGCTTTCCAAACCAGAGGCCCCACGCCTGACATTTTTGTTTCCAATTTATGTATTCATTTACTTGCAAAGAGGTTCTAGATGTCACCTTCCATTGGGCTTTTTTGTGAATCTTAAAAAATAGGATCGAATGAAATCCTGACTGCTGGAAAACCCGAGGTAGATGGTGCATACAGGTTTTTCCTTGCACAGCTAGACTAACCTTCACAGAGAGGCATCTTGCCAGCGTGCAGAGGGTCAGAGGTGTCTCTTGAGTAGTGGCTCCTTTCTATGGCCTGGAAGAGGACTGGCCAGCACTTGACCCTGCACTTAGGTTGTGTGTGAGATTGGGGGTGGGGGAGGGACTTCCTGCTCTCTGTCTTCTCAGAATGGAGGGAGGGGAGGGGAAGGGAGGTGTAACAGGGTACTGGGCACTTACCAGCCACAGCCTGTGGCTGTTCAACAGCATTCAGTTTTGTGGCCACCCCAGGGTTAACTCATCGTGTGCCAGCCTTTCATTTTAACTGTTTTGTGATGGAAACTTTTCAAACTGTACTAGATGCTTAGACCCTTACTGCCTTCTTACTGTGGTCAACAGTGTCATTTAAACCAATTTGTGGAGGGGCACCTGGGTGGCTCAGTCGGTTGAGCGAGCATCTGATTTTAGCTCAGGTCATGATCTCACAGTCTGTGAGTTCGAGCCCTGCATCGGGCTCTGTGCTGACAGCTCAGAGCCTGGAGCCTGCTTCAGATTCTGTGTCTCCCTCTCTCTCTGTCCCTCCCCTGCTCATACTCTGTCTCTCTCTGTCTCAAAAATAAATAAAAACATTAAAAAAATTTTTTTAAACCAATTTATGGGGACTTCATTTAGTTGTTTTGAATATTCGTTAGTCTTTGGCACTATAGATACAGAGGTGTGGGATCCAAAGGCTTGTCCCTCCTCCAGATGTACTCAGTTGTCTCAAGTGGCGTGTGTTTCCTGGTCCACTGATGCTCGTCACTGAATTTGTCCTTGAGCCAAATCACCTAACATTTCTGGGCCTCAGATTTCACATCAGCAACATGAGAGGACTGGACTGGACCAGAGGCTTTCACCCTAAGTGCTGGGTAGAATCTGGGGAATGCTGAATTTGACCTAAATCGACTAGAATGCAAGCTTCATGAGGAACTGTACCACCCGCCCCTGGTAGTGCCTGGTCGCCAGTAAGCATTAGGTAAATTTGGTGTATGAACACGTAAACACATTTGTAGTATTATAGTGCATCCGTACGTTTTATACATTGGAGTTGCACAAAGGCTTCCATTTGTTGGGGAGAGGAGTGCCCTGCCAACCCACCTGAGCTCTGAGGTCACCCCCGCCCCAGCTGTCTGATCCGCTGAGACAGGCTCGTTTCTGTTCTCCATCCCAGAACATCCTTGCATCAGGTTGGCTCTGTGGCCTCCATCCCCAGCCTGGGAAGTGCTCCGTGACTCGGTGGGGTTTGGGGATCAGGCTGGCAGGAGGCACCTCTTGGAAGGGGTTTGGCAGATTTTTCCCGTTGCAACATAACCCCCATGACAGAATTAGGCGAATTTTGGGGTTTGTGTTTCAATCATTGCTTGTTGATAAGTAGAACAAGCAGGATTTTTCCTCTCTTATTTTGATGAGAAGATTGAAAAAGTTTTAAAAAATGAACACCTCTCTTCCCATCCTACACTTACCATTTTGAATTTCAAGGTTTCATTTTTTTACACTTTTTTTTCTTCTCCCTCCAGAACTTGCTTAACTCCTCCTTCTTAGGTCTGTTCTGCTGCCGGTATTTGTGGCTTCAGTGGGTGCAAATGAATGTTCTGCCTGCCTTGTTTGTTCCTTACTGGAAGCAAAGTACAAAGACGGCTGTAGCTTTTGGTGGGTGGGAAGTGCTTCTATGTAAGTGGTCCAGCTTTTTCCCAGGTTGCTAGGAGGCTCTCCTGGGTTTGGATCTCAG
Source organism: Prionailurus bengalensis (assembly GCF_016509475.1). NCBI lineage: Eukaryota > Metazoa > Chordata > Mammalia > Carnivora > Felidae > Prionailurus > Prionailurus bengalensis. The sequence continues at coordinate 144,772,629 of NC_057343.1, read as the reverse complement.
GAGCTTTATTCCCAAAAGTAGTTTCCTTCCAACAGATGGATTTATCAGCCATGTTAGAGCAGGAAATGAAAACATTGCTATAAAAGAGGTATTAATCATTTGGTCCCACCCCCCTCTCATCCTTACCTCTTTCTTTAGAACCTCAAGGACCAAGGAGAATGGGGATCTAGGGAGGAGGGACATGACAGATGGACTGATGATGTGTATACCTGGCTCTTTTTTTTTTTTTTTCCCTATCACCTTGTGCCAGGCTCTGTGTTAACTTTATCTGAATTGTCTCATTTAACCCTACTAACAGTCCTTTGAAGTAGATGTTTTTATTCCCATTTTACAAATGAGGTCATTAATACTTAGGGGGTGGTAAAGAATTGGTGCACGGCCACATAAGCAGGCAGTATTCAAGCTTGGGTGTGAACCCAGATGGCCTGACCTCATAGCTCTTGATTTTAACCCTGAAAGCTGTGGTTTGCAGCAGAAGGGGGGAGGCAATTGTTCGAGACATTTCTGATTGTCACCACTTGTGAAGGAGACAGGGAGGGTGCTCCTGGCATCTAGTGGGTAGAGGCCCAGGAGGCTGCTTAACATCCTACCGTGCACAGGACAGCACCCCAACAAAGACTTACAGGGCCCCAAAATGCCCTAGTGCCGAGTTTGACCTGCCTCCCGGGAATGTTTGTTTTCTGTTGAACTGCCAGGAAGTGGAGTTAGTTCACCTTTTAACCTTAAACATAATAGATTCTGTCCTCTGACCTACAGAACTATATCAAATGTGGTGTTTTTTAGAAGAGATATAAGTGGAGGGTGGCATGATGGAATGAGTCAAAGAATCCAGCTGCTATCTGAGGACCGAGAACTTGATCAACTTTTTTTTTTTTTAATTTTTTTAATGTTTGTTTATTTTTGAGAGAGTGAGAGAGACAGAGTGTGAGTGGCGGAGGGGTGGAGAGAGAGAGACATACAGAATCTGAAGCAGGGTCCAGGCTCTAAGTGGTCAGCACAGAGCCCGGTGTGGGGTTCGAACCCACGGATCACGAGATTATGACCTGAGCCAAAGTTGGAGCTCAACTGACTGAGCCACCAGGCCCCTCCCACTTTGTTTTTTGGGTGCTGAACGTAACCCTAACCTTGTGAGAAAAGAGACTCTCAGGGAGAACATTTTTGTCCAGGTACCACTGATCCCCAGAAGCCAGCGCTGGCATCGTGTGTGTTCATAGCGTGCCTGTTTCAGACTCAGTCCCTGGGTACCCAGTGCCATTTAAGGAAGGACACTGACCCTTGACAGTGCTTTTCACTGAAATGATGTTAAGGGTAGAAACCAGTATATTCTGGTATGTCGAAACCTGCGTGAGAAACTACCTGTCAGAAACTCCTTTCTGGCAAACCCCCAGAATCTGGTTCCCACGGTCATGGCCAGAATTGTAAAACCCTCGGAGTTTTAAGGGATTCTTGAACTCAAAAGAGAAAAATTTAACAATTTTATTTATTTTTGATTATTGTTATTAATTTTTTAAATGTTTATTTATTTTTGAGAGAGAGAGAGTGAGCAGGGGAGGGCCAGAGAGAGAGGGAGACACAGAACTCAAAGCAAGCTTCAGGCTCTGAGCTGTTAGCACAGAGCCCCACATGGGGCCCAAACTCACGAACTGTGAGATCATGGTCTTAGCTGAAGTCCTATGCCCAACCAACCAAACCACCCAGGCACCCCGAAGAACTTAAGAATTTTAGATGAAGGAAATACAAGAGCAGATTTTTGGGTTAGGCAAATGTATAGCTTCTTGTTCAACTCCTTGAACTTTTAGGTAGTTGTTTAATTTTTGTCGTTTCATTTTTATTTGCTTCAAATTCCACCAAGTAGAGGTTTCCTTATATGTATTAAATACTAACAAATATTACAAGGGTTAAGGAATTATCACTTTTCTATTGTGGTAAAAAATAGAAAATTTACCATCTTAACCAATTTTAAAGATACAGTACAGTAGGAATTTTCTGGTTTTATCCCCCAGTTACAGAGATGGTTCACTCTGGCTTTTCTCTCTCATATAGCTAAATTAGTAGTTTTCTTTTACTTATTGGCTGATTAAATTAATAAGTATTTGAATGTTTACCACCTGTGAGAACAGAAACTTTGTTTTGTTTTCTTCCAAAATAGAAACGTGTTGTCATGTTTTTCTAATTAGAAGCTATGTGCTTGTTGCAAAGAGCTTAGAAAATACAGAAAAACATAGTTAACTCCTAATCCTACAGGTCTATTAATGACTGTTGCCATATTGGTATATCCTTTCAGATTCCTTTTTTTGTTATTGTTACTGCTCTAGGTCTGGGTATATTGTTACCTCAAATGCTTTCATACTCTATATTGTTGTGTGTTATTTACTTTCAGTTAATACATTGTGTATATCTTTCCATGGCAATAAATTTTTCTGTATCCACTATGTAATCATGGTGGTGAGTGCATTGAATTCAGTGATGTGAATGTACCATAATTTCAGTGGTTAGTACTCTTTCATTGAACATCCAGGTTTCCTTTATCTCTCCAAAATGGCACGTAGATGGTCGTTCTTAACACATATCTTTGTATTCTTGCTTAGCGAGGGAAGAAAAAGGTCTCTTGTTTTAATTGCCTCATTCCCAGGAACTAATGCTGTGCATAGTAGGTTTGTAGTATAATAAATATTAGTTGAGTGAATGAATGGCTTAGTTATTTCCATAGGGTTGGGAATAGGGCTTTTAACGTGGGGTAGGACGCGGTGGTTCAGGGAGCTTGGTGATTGGGGGTGTTGAGCTGCTTGGGGCAGGGCTGTATTTAAGCGGGATCATTCAGGTCCACTGAGGCCAGAGATTGCCTGCGAGAGCAAAAGGGGCACAGAGAAGGAGATGCCTTCTTCAGATATTTGTTGAATGCTTACTGCACACCCAAGGGCAGGCAAGAAAAAGCGCTTCCTGTCTTGCTGCCTCCTTCCCACTCAGCCAGCTTCCCTCTTGTAGGGAACCAAAGTTTCAGGCCAGCGTTGTCTGTCCTGCTCACCCTCTCTGTGCCAGCAGCAAGGAGAGACAACCAGATTCAAATTCAGGCTCCCCCACTCATCAGCCTTCTGACCTTAGGTTGCTTAACCCCTCTGAGCCCCTGTCTCGGCTCTGTAACTTTGGGGTGACAAAACAGCTAATAATACTATTTGTGCCTTGCAGCGAGTAAGAGATCAATAAGTGTTAGCTTTTGTTAGCTAATATGATAAACTAAATAAGCTTTAGTAAATTGCCCTATGTTCTTTTGTATGGAAGAAATCCACTGTAAGCCCCCACCCAATTTACTAACGCAATTGTAGCATGGTTGAGTTTCCGACAGCATGATCATTTTGTGTGTTAGGGACTACCTGCCAAGTGTATTTGTTCTTTGGGGAGCTCCTCCTTTATTGAGCAGAGGGAGCTGCGTGTTCTTGACCTCCTAGTTTTCAAGTTTTACCATTCCCTTGCACAGCTACCACTAAAGGACAGCACGTGGCCTCATGCTGGCAGGAATTGAAATTTACCACTACCTCTGCCTTCTAGTAGTAGTGAGAGATGTGTACAAGTTTGATGGGAAGCTGTTTTTGCACTTGGAGCCTGGAGAATGAGCGGCAAAATGTTGGTTGGGGGCTCTAAAACTTAAATAAATATTGCTTGTCCAAGTGGAATCAGTTGACTATCTCTCTGCTAACCCCCGGTGATTCATAGGTAAGCCTAAAACCTCAAAAGAGAAGGAAGGAAAGCAGGCTGTGACATTGTATGTGAAGTATTGTATATTACCGAAAGATGTGGAAATCCAAATTTAGTTAAAGGATAGAGAACGCTTTTTACCTGAATTAAAAAAAAAAAAAGGGGGGGCTCAGTCGGTTAAGCGTCCAACTTCGGCTCAGGTCATGATCTCACAGTTCATGAGTTCGAGCCCCGCATCGGGCTCTGTGCTGACAACTCAGAACCTGGAGCCCGCTTCCGATTCTGTGTCTCCCTCTCTGTCTGCCCCTTCCCTGCTCACGTTCTGTCTCTCTCTCAAAAATAAATAAACATAATAAAACCCAGTTTTATGCTTTAATGTTTTTCTTCTATTTCTTTGATGTTATAAACCCTGCAGCATGCTCAGGAACACCTGGGTTCTGCTTTTCACAGCTTCAACAGCTTCAGTATTTGGGAAACTTCCTTACTGCTGCCCCCTCTCTCTCCACCATTTATTGAGGGACAGTATGAGAATTATTGTAGTTAACAGAAGTCTCTGATATGTTTCCTCTATTCTGCTAGGGCTCCCATATTTCTGAGTTGGGAAAACCAACTGAATGACGGTGTCAGGTCAAGATTTCTTTCTTTTTCCAGTTGGGACTTAGTTTAGACAAACCAAAGCCAACTGGGCTATCCAGAACTCTCAAGGAGTAAGTCTTTCTGAATGAAGGTTTTCCACATTGCTTAGGGATTTACATGCTCCTAAACTAAAGCAGTGGAAGTAAAACATGTGACCCTCTTTGGAATGGTTCTTGCGGCAGAAGTATCCTTCTTTGCCTTCCCAAGAGGAATGAAGGGGACGTGGTGAATGAGTTCTCACAGTGCCCTGTGAGCTATACCCTGAATGCACAGGCCCCAAGCAAGTGCTGCTCACTTGCTCTAGTGGGAGGGCTCCAGTTGAAATGTTAGGTGTGTGTATATATGTACACAGATACACTCACATGTACATGTACACACACCTACCTGTATATATACACACAGATACACTCACACATGTATATGTATGTTTTAAAAAACATCATAGCACTATATAGAGTGAGAGTGAAATGAGAAAAGTTTGAAAAGTCAAATCCATACAATGACACATGACTTTAATGATAGGATAGGATTACTCTAAGTAAGCAGTGTGATTTTCATTTCACACTTTGCATGATCACATTTCTTTTGTTACTATTTGCCTTTGAATAATAACAAATAATATATAAAATAATTTATATAAATATATATAATAAACATGATATAAATAGAATATATATGTATATATATTTATATATACACATAAAATCCATTTATTTTCCCCCTTCTGTGGAGATAGTTTAAATGTTGATTGTACTATGGGAATGTTCTATCATGGGAAGGATTAACTGCTTTAAAAATATTTCTTTTGGGGCACCTGGGTGGCTCAGTTGGTTAAGCGTCTGACTTCAGCTCAGGTCATGATCTCCTGATCTGTGGGTTCGAGCCTCATGTCAGGTTCTGTGCTACAGCTCAGAGCCTGGAGCCTGCTTTGGATTCTGTGTCTCCCTCTTTCTGCTCCTCCCCTACTCGTGCTCTGTCTCTCTCTCAAAAATGGAACAAACATTAAAAAATTAAAAGAAAATAAAAGTATTTCCTTTCCCAAATAGAATAAATATCTTACTGCATTTGAATTTGAAGTGCAGTCAGTAAGACTAGTTATTTAAGACCATAGAACTAAAAAAAGTTAGCAGGCAACGAAGGAGACAATTGGGAAAGAATTTGGGAGGCGAGGAGGAGGAAGGCAAGGCCCAGAGAAAAGCCAGCCCTGACAGTGGGAGGAGAGGGGGAAATTTGAACAGATGGGTTGACAGAGGTCTGTGACATAGGGATAGGGAATGTGAGTGAATTGTGAAGGAAGGTGGCCTATCAGGACCCCATACAAGCAGTAGTGTTAGATCTCACCCGTGTGATCTGTTAGCCCCGCCCAGAGTAGAGTAGCTTATCTTACAAAGCAGCCTAGCCTTAGGATTCCAGAAGAGTCTTGCAAGGAAGATGGTTTGGAAAACAATGTAAGATGGAGAGAACCCATTATAAGCATGTGAAATGATGAAATACTACACAAAGTGCTCAAACAGTGGTGTTACTGGACAGAGAACCCGTTCTGAACTCTGGTTTGGCTGCTCGCCTCTCAAAAATCAATACTTGAGAGACAGGTGATGGTGGGAAAGGAGAGGTTGGCATTACTGAGGAAGCCAGCAGCCTCGGAAGATGGCGGACTAAGGTCCCAAAGATCATCTTCTCATCCAGGAGAAGCCGGAGGGTTTTAAAGAGGAAAGTGTGGGACACTGGGGTTGGGGGTGGGCTACCTGGAGGAGAAGGTGGTGCCCAGGCATTTAGTTTGCATATGCCGACATAACCTTCAACAGGCTTGTGGGCGCCAGCAGCAGCTATTTTCACATGTCGTCAGGACTTCTCTTCTGGGCAAGACTGGTCCTTCTCTCCTCCAGGCCAGTGGTCTGCAGATCTCAAGGAAGGTAAGTGAGTTTGGCTCACTCAGACCAAGGGAGTGCCTAAGCTTAATGCTGGTTAAGCCCTAAGACCTATTGGAGTGGTGTTACAAAGGCAGTTTCCTGCAGTAAATGAAGTAAGATGTGATTATAGCCTCTTGTCTGATACCTATGATCTCTTCTCATTGGCAGTGATGTTTACAGTGTGATGGTTGTTTTCAAACCATTGCAGGGTCCTGAAGTGCCTTCCAAATCATCACCAAGAGATTGAATTTTTAGGTTTTAGACTTCTTCTCTTACTCCTTAGCTGATCCCTGAAATCTTTGTTTCCCCTCAGAGTAATGATTATAGTGCTTCAGGTGAACTGTGACTTTTCTTTTTTAATGATTGGGCCTCTCCCAAGCCACAGTCCCTTCTCTTTATTAAAGACAATATCAGACCAATTCTGGTGAAAGCTTCATTTGCACACTAAACTGTTCCTGCACGTTCTGTAGGCAAGATGGCTCAGAAGACTGATAGCCTGGGAGGTCGACCTGCAGCGGTCTGGGGTTAATGGGTCCGTAAATCAGTGGCTCTAAGAGGATGTTTTGTGTTCTTTTCCTAGTTGGCCTGCTGCTGTGGGTCCGCTGGCTGCTCCCTCTGCTGTGACTGCTGCCCCAAGATCCGACAGTCCCGGAGCACCCGCTTCATGTATGCGTTGTACTTCATTCTGGTCGTCCTTCTCTGCTGCATCATGATGTCAAAAACCGTAGCTAATGAAATGAAGGAGCATGTAAGTCTGCCTCATCCTCCCTCCCTCCCTCCTTTTCTTTCCTTTTCTTTTCTTTTCTTTTCTTTTCTCTTCTCTTCTCTTCTCTTCTCTTCTCTTCTCTTCTTCTTTTTCTTTTTCTTTTCTTTCTTTTTTTAATGCTTTGGATTTATTTATTTTGACAGAGAGATTTAGAGCATAAGCAGGGGAGGGGCAGAGAGAGAGGGAGAGAGAGAGAATCCCAAGCAGGCTCCGTGGTGTCAGCACAGAGTCCGATGCCAGGCTCAAACCCACAAGCTGTGAGATCATGACCTGAACCGAAATCAAGAGTCGGATGCTTGACCGACTGAGCCACTCAGGCGCCGTGGCCTCTTTTGAACTCTTCTCTTTTGATGATGATTGGTGAGAGTGTGTGGGAAAACTTTCCCTGTAAAGGGTGGGGCCCAGCCACGCTGGTGTGGGTAGGGGTATACTCATTATCTCCAGACCTTCCTGAAGCCTCTTCAGTGCTTTCCTGCCAAGCAGGGGAACCATTCAAAGTCTTGAACTTTAGCAGTAGAACAGATACAGTCTGTTCTTTGGTGTATTGTGTGTTCGGTCAATGCCTTGTTTATAACTGTTCCTCCTAGATGTACAATCTTTTCTTGTAGACTTGGTACTTTTCCCTTGTTGTAAGGATGGCTTCCAGTGTCTCCAGTAGCAGCTGTTATAATAAACTCTATTTGGCCTACTTGGGAAGCCTGATAAAGCTTAGGAAATGATGACATGATGACGAGTGGGCAGTAGGGCGATTTTTACTTTGCTGACATGTCATTTGTGGTTCGGGTGTCTCCAAGGGTGAGGAGTGGATTTTTAGACATTTCTTGGGCAATGTATGCAGAAGTAGGCCTGGTTTGTGATGCTGATGAAGCAGGGCGTTTTCCTGGACTTTCCCCATAGAAGGCATTTTAATCAGCCAGATGACAGGGGCACGTGTTGGGGTTTTTGAGGGAGCCCAGTAAATAACATTTCCCCTCTTAGTCTCTGAACCAATAGGCAAAAAAGACCGAAGTGTCAGTAGATGGATGCCAGACATCACCCTCTGTCCCTCATAAGCTCATATGAGAGAGTATGGCTTGGATCTGCAGAGAAGTGGGCCTCCTAGTACTGAACCCCCAAACAAGTTAGACTTTTCCACTGAGGGAGCCTACCCAGGCCCCAGTCCCCCTAGGCTGAGCGATATTTCCCCTGCAGAGATACAGTTTCCCGAGAAGAGTGGCAGGGGCACTCTTTGCCAGGGGCAGCCCTTGTCTAAGGGAAAGGGGGAGAGCAAAGGCTAGCTATCCAAACCCCATTTTCCCGGGGCCCAGCAGAATGAGGAGGGAGAGAAGGGTAGGGCCAGCACTCTGATGGAACCCCACCAACGTGGAGATGCCATCACCAGGAACAACTCCCGAGCAAGTGTCTCTTTTCCCCAACCTCATGCTGAAGCTACAGGCTATCTTAAAGATACTCTCAGTGTAATGCCCCTGATTTCGAATCCGAGAGACCACCAAGGAGCCGATACCGATGGAAACGCACGAGGGTTTATTTGCAAGCTCGAGCTTGGGCCCAAGTATACCCGACACAGCGGAGCAGGGACTTGGACCCCTAGGTTAAGAGGTGTAGCAGTTTTATAGGGGCCAGTGGCCAATGAGATTGTAACACACACAGAAAGTTGCATAGTCATGTCGGTCCACACGCAGGTGGCCAATCGAATTACAATTTACCCTATAGTTTGAACTAGCCTATCACTCTGGTCGGAATTGGCGCGCAAGTTTGGCGGGCAAAAGGCGGGGTTTAAGAATTGGTGTGCAAGTGTTGCGGGCAAAAGGTGGGGTTTACATTCTTTGGCGGTTAGGGGTTCCGCATTCCTATATGAGCCGGTTTCCAGTAAGGGTGTGCTCAGTGGCTTGACTAGGGTGGGGGAGTGTCTTAAGCAATAAGTAGGTCATGTGGGGCTCATACATGAGATGGTGGGTGTAGCACAAAATGGAGCTAGTCTTGCTCTGCTTGTCCAGGGGTAGGGGATTTTTGTTAAATTCCTTGGGTCCCACATCAGGGGATTCAGAACAACCATTTCCTTAGAAACACTTGACATATTCTTATCCATTAGGCTCTCTGAAGTTTTCTGTTGTGCATTACTTTTTTTTTTAATTTTAATTTTTTATTTTTTAAAATTTACATCCAAATTAGTTAGCATATAGTGCAACAATGATTTCAGGAGTAGATTCCTTAATGACCCTTGGCCATTTAGCCCATCCCTCCTCCCACAACCCCTCCAGTAATCCTCTGTTTGTTCTCCATATTTATGAGTCTCTTCTGTTTTGTCCCCCTCCCTGTTTTTATATTATTTTTGTTTCCCTTCCCTTATGTTCATCTGTTTTGTCTCTTAAAGTCCTCATATGAGTGAAATCATATATTTGTCTTTCTCTGACTAATTTCACTTAGCATAACACCCTCTAATTCCATTAGTTGTAAATGGCAAGATTTCATTCTTTTTGGTTGCCAAGTAATACTCCATCGTATATATATACACACCACGTCTTCTTTATCCATTCATCCATCGATGGACATTCGGGCTCTTTCCATACTTAGGCTATTGTGGATAGTGCTGCTATAAACATGGGGGTGCATGTGTCCCTTCGAAACAGCACACCTGTATCCCTTGGATAAATGCCTAGTAGTGCAATTGCTGGGTCATAGGGTCGTTCTATTTTTAGTTTTTTGAGGAACCTCCATACTGTGTTCCAGAGTGGCTGCACCAGCTTGCATTCATTCCCATTGGGCCTTGCTTTTATAATTGCGAATGTATGGTCTGGAATTTGGGGAAACTACTGTCAAAACCTGTGACACTGCACTTCTCCCCCGATTACTTTAATTTTTTTTTTAATGTTTATTTTTGAGGGGCGCCTGGGTGGCTCAGTCGGTTAAGTGGCCGACTTCGGCTCAGGTCATGATCTCGCGGTCCGTGAGTTCGAGCCCCGCGTCGGGCTCTGTGCTGACAGCTCAGAGCCTGGAGCCTGTTTCAGATTCTGTGTCTCCCTCTCTCTGACCCTCCCCTGTTCATGCTCTGTGTCTCCCTGTCTCAAAAATAAATAAAACGTTAAAAAAAAATTTTTTTTTAAATGTTTATTTTTGAGAGAGAGAGCAAGGGAGGGGCAGGAGAGAGGGAAACACAGAATCCATAGCAGGCTCCAGGCTCAAGATGTCAGCACAGAGCCTGATGTGGGGCTCGAACTCATGAACCATGAGATCATGACCTGAGCCAAAGTCAGATGCTTAACCCCTGAGCCACCCAGCTGCTCCGTGCTTTAAACATTGGATGTCTCCTCAGTAAGGCACTGCAGTGGGAGATCTGGGGCATTCAAACTTGTGAGAAATGGAGCTTATCATCCATCAGTCGTCTGAGGCATAGAACAAGGGGGAAATTAGTCAGTGCCATATGAGAGGATGCATGAAGCGCTTTGGAAATTTGGAGGTGGGGAGACCCAGAGCTAAGACTACCTCGTTAGGCTACATCAGGCTGTACTGCACCTTGGTGGTAGTTACCAGCAATTGTCTTCCGCATACCATGGTTTAATCTTGTATGTTTGTGGCAGGACGTTTGAGAGGAGGAAAACTGAAAGGGCATTTCATCTCCCTTTTATTACCTTTGTTTTTCAGGTAACGTCATATTCTCTTTGTCAATTCAGCAAGCATCGGTTTGAGGATCCATTGTGGTTGTGATAGGAATTCTCAGTGTGTGTCAGTTGTCTGTGGTGCATTTCCAGCCCTTAAGAAGTTTTCAGTCTTGGTAGAATTTAGCTTTGGATCCAAGAAACAAAACCTGAAAGTATACAAATGTGTAGTGGTGAACCCATGAGCAACATTACTGGAGGTAGGGTTCATTTGGGAGCCACCGGTATACATTTTAGGACATGACTTTCTTTTTTTAAATTTAATTTTATTTTAGAGAGAGAGGGTACAAGTGGGTGAGAGGGGGAGGGGGGAGAGAGAGAGAGAGAGAGAGAGAGAGAGAGAGAGAGAGAGAGAAAATCTTAAGCAGCTCCATGCTCATGAGATCATGACCTCAGCTGAAATCCAGAGTCAGATGCTCCACCTAGGATATAACTTTCATAATACTAATTTTAATATTTGATTGCCATCCAACTAACCTGCCCCATGAAATAGTCCCTGACAACTCCAGCTAGCATGTATGGTTTCTCAGTGTTGGTAGAACATTTAAGAAACAGAAAGCGTTTCACTAAGGGAGTGGTATCACTAAGGGAGGCTTCATGGAAGTGACTTGTGTGAGAATAATGAGTACTTTAATTGCTAATATTTACTGGGTAATGCCACGCACCAGGTTTTATTCTGAGCATTTTACCTGAATTATCTCGGTTCATCACTGCTGCACTCAGCTAAGCATTATTCCTGCCTTACATATGAAGAAACTGAGGCATTGCATCCTTTAAGTACCTTATCCGAGGTCTCCCGCTCTAAGGGGTACAGTTGGGATTTGAACCCAGGCTGAATGCGTTCTTAGTGATTGGCTGTGTAGGTTGACAGGAGGGAAGAGAACAAGGACGAGGCACGTGTAGAAGGACAGAGATGAGAGATGGGGAGGTAAAATGACCTTGCGGGAATTTTATTGCCAAAGTTAGGCATTTGACCGTGGTCTGATGGCCAGTTGGAAGCTATTATCAATTCTTGAGTAAGAGTATGTCCTTGTCAAAACAGATGGATATTTAGGGAGGTGAGCCCAGCAGTCCTGTGTATGTACAGTGTGATTTGGGGTCATTGCAGAGGGAGGGACGGAGGAAGGGAGAGAGCGAGAGGGAGAAGGGGCTGCCCGGACACCTCACACTGGCTCTTGTAAATGTTTCTATGCCTGTCTCCTGAATGTACTTCTTTAAAAATGGTTTGGCTGGGCTTTCTGCATAAGGAATGAGGTCCCTGTGGGCGAAACCAATCCTTTTCCATCTTTAGGGCTTCATAGTGGGCAGGCCAGCTGGTCACAAAGTCAGCTTGTTTGTAGCCTATAGAGTAGAGGCTGACCTCATCCTCAGGCGATGCTTGAGGGCGGGCGTTGAAAGGTCCCCTTGTGGGGACACACACTGGGCTTCTGCTGCAGTCCTTCCCCCACTTTGTTGGGCTGTGGTAACGTTTGAGGATGTGACTGGAAGAGGAGAAAGCGTGTGTGCTTTAACTGCCCAGATGGGAGTGTATAATTGCCTCCCACCCGGCATTCTCACCTTTATGTGCAAGGGACGGGGGCTGCTGGGGTTAAGAACACGAGGGCAGCCCTCCTATTCAGTTGTTTTCAGTGTTTGCCTTGGTTTCAAAAGGTGGCCTGTGTTTAAAATTGACCAAGAGGGAACTGCAGGGAGCCGCGGGGCCGCACTTCATGCTGCCTTGTGTCACTAGGCAAACTCCTCTTTCCCGTGAGAACTTGGGCTCAGAGGAAATTGCTGTGCTGGTGGAGTGGGGCGAGACTTCTGTCTTCTCCTGGAGCATGGTTCCCATCTTAAATGGAGGAGCCATTTTACTGCAGGACATTCATGTCATTAGGCATGTAATTCAAGCAGGTATGGTCTTGAGATACTTGATGCCTAGGGGATTAAAAATCCATTTCAGAATGTAGGGTGACCAAAAAAAAACCCCCACAAAACAACAACTCCCAAATGGGGAGGGTAGGTATTTTGAGAGAGATTTAAGTCTACTGACCTGCACCACTAAATCAAGATGGAACTTCTCTGGAAGCAAATGATGACACTTTGAGGTTTTGACCCCACCTGTAATCTGCACTGGCTCCCCCCCGCCCATTTTTTTTTTTTTTTTACATTTATTTATTTTTGAGAGACAGAGACAGACAGAGCACAAGCAGGGGAGGGGAAGAGAGAGAGGGAGACACAGAATCCAAAGCAGGCTCAAGGCTCTGAGCTGTCAGCATAGAGCCCGATGTGGGGCTCAAACCCATGAATCATGAGATCATGACCTGAGCCGAAGTCGGACGCTTAACCCACTAAGCCACCCAGGTGCCCCTCCCCCCACCTTCAATAAATGTTTATTCACTTTTGAGAAAGTGTGAGCAGAGGAGGGGCAGTGAATGGGGGACAGAGGATCTGAAGCAGGCTCTGTGATCATCACCTGAGCCGAAGTTGTACGCTCAACTAACTGAGCCAGCCTCCCAGGTGCCTCTGCTGTTTTTTTTCTTTCTTTCTTTCTTTTTTTTTTTTTTTTAAATTTTTAAAAGTTCTTTTTTTCCCCTTAATTTGAAAGAGAGAAAGAGAGAGAGCGCATGCAAGCAGGGGATGGGGCAGAGGCAGAGGGAGAGAGAGAATCTCAAGCAGGCTCTACACTCAGTGTGGGGACCAATGTGGGGCTAGATTCCATGACCCTGGGATCATGACATGAGCTGAAATCAAGAGATGCTCAGTCTGCTAAGCCACCCAGGCGCCTCTGCACTGGCATTTTGAGAGGGACAAGAAAGAGAGGTTCTTGTTTCCTGTGGAGGAGGGGCCTCTGAAACCAAATGTACATTGGAGAAGGAAGGACAGGTGATTGATATGGCCCTCAAGCCTTCTTCCTTCTGAGCTCAGTGAGCCAGGCCAAGTAGGAAGAGCCCTAAATGCACCTGACCAGAAACTTCTTAGGTCCTTTCCTTCACTCCCATCCTATGTGATCACCACACTGCTCTAATCCTTGAGATGGGTGGTAGGTCAGTACCTGAGATGGCTGGACCTTTGCATTTTATTTTCTTCAGAACCAAAACACATCTTCCACACTGTGGAAGACTGGTTTTTGTGCTGTATGTCTGTTTTAAATTTAAATTTTGAAGAATTAGTTTGTGTATCGAGAGGAAAGGCTACTAAGATCTTTTGTTTTTAATAGCAGCCTTTTTTGTTCCTTCATTTGTTTTTTTGTTAATTACATAATTAATTAAAGTAAACTCCATGTTTAACATGGGGCTCGAATTCATGACCCCAAGTTCAAGAATCGTGTCCTCTTCCAACCGAGACAGCCAGGCGCCCCCCCCTTCATTTGTTTTAGAAGACATTCTGCTTTGTTTGTAATCTTACTTTTGGAAACGTGTTTTACTTTTTGCGGTATTTTCTCCTCATGGGTTTAGGTCCATTTTCCTTTAAGGGAGTAATAATGCAGAAAACTGCAGTCCTCCTGTCATTGGTTATTCTTGCCCTGGATGAAAAGAGCTTTTTGTCTATTCAACACAGGGTAATAATGCTACAGGGTAGAGTGGGCTTTAAAAGAACTGTGGACCAGGTCTAATAGGATCGTGAGCAGGACTCTTGGCTGCAGTTTCCTCAGTGTCTTAAAAGCATTTCCGAAACTCCATTCTCTCCCTGAACTTGGTGAAAGTTAGCCAGTCTGACGTTAGAACCCTGCCCTCGCCATCAGCCAGTGCCACTCCCAGAGACTGCAAGTGAGTCTGGCCAGTGGTTATTATCGTTGTTGGTGTTGTTATTTTAAAATTTATATTTGGCTCCTTCAGAGAGGGCGAGCATGCCGTAGCTCATCATAGGTCCCAACACAGGTTGTTTGCTTACAGTGTCTCACACATTTACCTCTACCCCTTGCCCCGAAGAAAGGCATTTGGATTTGCCACTCCTGAAACAGCTTAAACTCTTGAGAAAAAGCTGTAAGTATGAGAGTGGACACCAGGCTTCTCTTCACCCACCTCTGTTTTGGTGAGCAATAGGGAAGTTGCTGAGTGGAGTATGCTCCAGCAGTCTGTGCACGTCTACACCCGTAGCCCCAGGCTGAGATCCAAGGAACCCTTCTCTACCGGAACTAGTCTACGCCTTGCTTACTGCAATCAGGCATTTTTATCCAAGTAACTATTTAGAATTTTTCTTGATCCCTTTGGTCCACTGAGCTCAATGGACCACTCCATTTCTGGACTAATGTGTGGTGGAGGTGGGACACTGAGTTGGATCTAAACCAGGCCCTTTCTTTCCCAACTAATAATCATCACTACACCCACCCCCCCGCACCCCACCACCACTTTTAAAATCTTAAGTACATACTGTAATTACAATTTCTACATTTATTGTGAAGTCCAAAATGCACCAGGTAACAGGAAAGGAGGTGGATGTTAAGGCTGCTAACTGTGGATTTAGGCTCTTTGAACAAAGGTAACAAGATAGGCTTAAAGAATTTTTCTCTATTTATTCAGAAAATTCTGTCTCACGACACATTCCCTAGTGTATGCTATATAATTTTTTTTGATCTGTGTTTTTCAGTAATTTTCACTGTTCATTATTATCTTAGAAGGAGAAAGGAGAAGGAGATGTGGTAGCAGGAAATTCAGGTATATTACCAGCATTAATATAAAATTATGTGGAAGTAGATGAAAGCAAAATAGTTAAAGAATTATTTTAAGCCAGGGGCGCCTGTGCGGCTCAGTCGATTAAGCGTCTGACTCTTGATCTTGGCTCAGGTCATGATCTTAGGGTTCATAAGTGTGAGCCTTGCATTGGGCTCTGGGCTGACAGCATGGAGCCTGCTTGGGATTCTCTCTCTCCGCCTTTGTCTGTCCTGCCCCCGCTCAGCTGCACAACATACATGTGTGCTGTTTTTCTCTCAAAATAAATAAACTTAAAAAAAAGAAAGAATTATTTGTAGCCAGTTTAGTGCCAAGGCCACATCCAAATCTTGTAGTATCCATCATCCAGAACAAAGCGGTCAACTCCTCCTTGCCTAAGCCTAGACACGGTCCTCTGCCCTTCTCATCTGCTGCCTTTCCCCTTTCCCTGGGGCAGCTCATTCATTTCTAGCTTTGGTTGTACCTGTATGGATTATCTGCTAGTTAGGGCATGCTTTTCTCAGGGCTGTGTTGGGGACCCTGGGAGTTGCCTTCCCCTTCTTTTTTCTGGATCTAGTGCTGACCACGTACTTAACCACAGACAGGTCGTAAAAGTATTGGGTTTCCACTGTGCATTCCAGTCAGTTCTGATTCACCTCTACCATGCTCCTTGATGTCACATTCCAGTTGTGTTATTTGGATTTGGATTGTTCCTGAATGTCCCCAGCTTCACACGTTCACTTCCTTTTGACATCTTTCTCCAGGTGGCTAAATCCCATGAATGACTGCTTGCCATTTGTATTTCTCCCAGATGACACCCCGTTTCCAAATTCTGTTCTCACCAGTGTACAGATGAGCTTTCTAAGGAAAACTACTTTCTTTAGAAACAACTTTGAATCCAGAAGGCTTTTTACAAGTACATGCTTTAGTCCACTGACATTTAACAATACTTCGGTAGTTCCTAGTGTTGACAGAGTTCTGATGCAATATGTTTGAGGCTCTGAAATTTGGTAGATGAGCACTTTGCTTTTATTTTTAACCTGTAGTATGAAGAGGAATGTGAAGGCATTAGAGTTGGTATTGTTGGTGGGAAAGCCCTCCCTGTGGTAGTCACAGGCGATTTAAAAAGAAAGAAAGAAAGAAAGAAAAAAAAGAAACACTGAAACACAGTTTCTAGGCAAAGGCTCTAGTTGAACAGATAAATGGAACAAAGATCCAGCTTACATTTATGATGTGTTCTACTTTGTGAAGAGACAGCAAGTATCCTATGGTTATGATATGATAAGGGTTATGCAGAGAAAATTATTATCTCTTTTAGAATATGATTTAAATGATAAGTTAGAAGGTATTTTGGAGTTGTTGTTGTTGTTGTTGTTGCTTTTAAAGGTTTTTATTTTTGAGTAATCTCTCTCTACACCCAGTGTGAAGCTCCAACCCCCCAAACCCAAGATCCAGAGTCACATGCTCCACCAACAAAGCCAGCGAGGTGCCCCAAAGGTTAGAAGTTTTAAAATGGGAGAATCTTAACATCTTAATCCTAACCAGACCCCTCTTTTGCCAGGTGAGTGGGTGGGGCCCCGGGAAGTGGCTTGTCCAAAGCTGTGACCCCAGGTAGAGCTGAGACTAGAACCCAGGAGTGCTGGTCTCCTGGCTGCCTGGCCAGTGCCTTTTTTGCACCGCTGGGTCTGGTTGTCGCTTAGATGGTGACAGAAGTATAACAGGGAAGGCCTTCGCAAACTTCTTCCTCCTGACTGCCAATCTTTTTTCTGTAGCCAGTGGAGGAGGAGGATTCCTTCTGGAAACTACCATCTTTAGCAGCTTTCTTAGCTTATCTCCCCCACCTGCTTCCTTCCTGTTGTGAGGGCCAAAAGCTGGGCTCAAGGGACGACTTGTTGGTCTGAAGTAGAAAATAGGAGCAGTCACAAATCTAGTATTTATTTATCCAGTGGCTTTGCATGTAAAATAGAAACTGCCTTCAAGTTGTGATTATATTTTAGAAGTAAGCAAACAGCAATGAAAAATATTCCAGTTTGATCCAAAACATTGAGTGGTTTGTCCCAGCATAGAATGGCAGGTATTCACATCGAAGCTGGAAAACCTGGCTCTTATTTTGATTTTGATGTTTACCGGCTGAATGTTAAGAAAACTGTGTACCTGAGACCTGGCAGGTGTTATTATGGAGCGTTAGAGCTCTGTAGAGTAGAACTCCCCATTCTTAGCTGGCATTTTATGTTTTTGTGTTAGAACAAGAGTCACATTAGCAGAAAAATAATAATAATTGCTGACCTGACCCAGTTCTTTGATTCTGGAGTTTGTTCTTTTTGTTTTGTTTTTGTTTTTGTTTTTAAATTCAGCTGGGATAGAATGCTTCTCAGAAGTTGTCTTTCTGAACAGCAGCTGAGTTCATGGTACTGTTGTGCCTTGCATGTGCCAAGTTTATCAATGAGTATGTTTCTCAGGTTAAAGGTGGATTTGGGCCATCAAACCCCAAGTCCTTTGTGAGGACACCATGGGAAAATTCTCACTGTGCCCTAATGAAAATTTTCCTGTGGGGAGCTGGTAGTGAGGTTCCACCTCTTAAATGCTCTGGGTCCCCTCCCTTCCAAGGGGGAGGGACTTTGGGGACACATGTTTCCAAACAGTTTTATCTTTGGTGTAAATTCCATCCAGACCTAACAACATGTGGGAGAAAACAGAGTCCCTGCAACCCTCCCATCCCTCATCCCTCCCCTCCCTCAGGCCTCACCCTTCTGCACACAAGTGAATTCCGAATTCCAGGGGGAAAATGATGGTGGGAAATAATTCTGTACTACAAGCAGTCATTTGAACTAATGGATACCCTGCTGAGAGTCTTTTTTTTTTTTTTTTTTTTTTTTCAGTCTGAACCAAGGGCAGAGAGGTTTGATCCTTGTCCAGTAATAATGAGCTTGCCCGGAGCCAGAGAAAAAGAAACAATGGTTATTGTCCTTAGACCTGTGGGTCTGTTACCTAGAAACTTTGGGGGAGGTGCATCAGGTGTTAAAAGGATCTCTGTTTCAGGGTGGATCTGGCTATGGGAAGTGAAGAATGATAGGATGTGAGAACTCAAGTTTTCCTGCCCCCTTTCTCTGTCATCCTCAAAAGCATCTCTTCAGCAGCTGTCTGCCGACGGGACCTTGGAGCGCTCCACAGATAAATAGGGCAGACAAGAGGGCAGACAGTTGGAAATGAACAGTTCTGTCATTATAAAAATGGGCCCGAGGGAGCAGACAAATGGCACAACACAGAGGGAACTAGGAGTGGGTAGCCTCAAAACGCTACATAAATATTGTGAATAGTTGAGTCTTGATGCTCTTCAGAATTTAACAGGGTGATCGTGTTACTTGGTTACACTGTAATCTGAGTTCGTGCTTGAAAAAGTCTTTTAAGTCCTATAATTCCTTCTTTCCTCCTGTCTTTCCTTCTTTACTATGTAGATGCCAAGCACTGTGCAAAGTGCAGGGGATGTAAGTATGAGTAATAGGGTTGTTGTCCTTAGAGAACCAGACCTCAGGTCGGGGAGAAAGAGACCAGTTTGGTGAGTGTATGCAGAAGGAACCCCTTGATGTGAGAGAGGCCGTATGCACGTGGGTGTGTTTGAAAGCTCCAAGTACGAGAACTCCATTAGCGACTTGGAGACCCTGCTGTCAGCTTAGCCATCATTTCTATTGACCTTTGGGGTCACATTAGCACTCAGGAATGTTTTCTCTGCGTCTTTGGACACAGCGAAGCTAAGGTGAGGTGGGAGGTTTGTAATGGAATGGAGTGTGTTGACCTCTAAAGCAGCCTTGAGCTTAATCACTAGGGGGTCAGGCATTTTGGGGCTGTGGTTTTTACATTTCAGTAAGACTGTTTCTACAGTTTTAAAATAAGTCTAAAATTATCTTCCGAAATGTCGGCTTTCATCAGTGTGGGTTTTATTTTTGGTTGCACATGGCGTGTTTGCATAACAGATGTGAGGACTTTTTTCTGTTAGAGTTATTGAGGGCTTCTGGCCTGCAGAGAGGAGCATTGGAACTCCCAGGCATGTCCTCCCCCATCTCCTCCACCACCCGGCAGATAAATTAAAACACTTAATGTACTGCTCTAAAAATGGCATATAGGAGATGTACAGTTGAATTCATTTAAAGCACAAGCTCCATTTTGGGACAGCAGTGCTCTGGAGGAGGGAAAGAATCTCAGTGGAGGTGAGAAGGCAGGGCGGAGTCCTGGACACTCAGAAAATCCTCCAAATGGACCTCTCTGTTCTGTGCTGGTCCTTTGGCTTTTGATCTGTAGAGTAAGTCATCACCACTTGTCATTTGCCTTTGAGATGTTAATTTTATTCACCCTTGCTACACAACTCCTCAGCTGTTATTTCTGGTAGTCTAGGCTGTTAACTTTTCCTGTGGAGAGTCAGCTAGAAAACATTCTCTGCTCTGAGGGCTTTGTGGCCTGTAGCAACTGCTCAAACCCTGCCATTGTGGGGCAAAAGCACCCAAACAATGTGCCAACAAAGGAGCATGGCTGTGTTCCAATAAAACTTTATTTGCACAAACAGAAGCTAGCTGAATTTGACCCATAGGATGTGAGTGTTTGATTCTTGTGTTTGTGGCTCTATGCTTGTCATATGCAGTTAATTCTCTCCTCTCTGGGGGGAGAACTTCAGTGGCTTAAACTTTGTGTTGAAGACACCAGAGTCCTGAAGTTGCAGATAACTCAGATGGGTCAACCACATGTTGTGTCAACGAGACAAGAATAATGTACCAAAAAATTTAGTGTGACATGTTTAACAGTCTGCCTTATTCTATGTGGCCTTTTGAAATAAATGGTAAATGATTAAAAAGAAAAGAAAACTTACATTTTTTCTTTATATATAGCCAAACCAAGCATTTTGGTGGTCAGCAAGAAGTGGGGATGGATAAAATGAGATTGTGGGTCCCCTGTTGCTGGGGACACCCCATTCCAGGTCCAATAAATGGCAAAATGGGAAAGATGCTGGGTCAGAAACCTGAGTGTCTGCCATGTCCTGGTCCTCAGTACGAGGACTGGGGACTAGGATCTCTCAGAAACTTGAGGTTCTGTGTACGGTAGAGTCCGATCTTTTGGGGATTTTAGATTCTCATGTCCCACTTAAGGCAAAAATCATGCACGAGCAGTGAAAATTAACCATGAAAAATGCTTGAAATACCCATAAAGGAGAGCACACGTGGTTCTGTGTGTACAACATTTCACTAGAAAGTTAGCTTCTTGTCAGCATGGATTTTATTATTATTATTATTATTAAGTTTATTTATTTTGAGAGGACAGAGACAGCACAAGTGTGAGAGGAACAGAGAGAGAATCCCAAGTGCACTCTGCACTGTTGTTGCAGAGCCCAATGCCGGGCTTGAGCCCATGAAGCTGTGAGATCATGACCTGAGCCGAAACCAAGAGTTGGATGCTTAACTCACTGAGCTGCCCAGGCACCCCAGCATGGATTTTTTAAACCCATTTTATTCACTGCTTGTATCCCTATAACCTAGCACAATACCTGCACATAGTAGATGTGAATGAGTGAGTGAACGATGATCTCTGTGGTATATTGTATATTGAATTGTACAATGTAATGTGTAGTATGGAAGAAAGATTTCACATGCAAGCTCTAGTTTCGCTGGTTTAAAGAACTTGGTTATAGAAGTCGGTCACACACAGTTGAATTTGTGTATAACATGTCATCGCTGTATTGCAAGTCCACATATTCACAAAGAAAGCCTGTTTGGGGCTCACTTAGGCTATAAGCATGTCTTTTGTCTGATAAGTTATCCGAATAGAAAAGTTTTCCTGTTGAGATGTTTAGTCTTCTTGTTATAGAACCCCCAGCATCTCTGTGTTCACGAGTGATTCTTTATTGACCTTTTTCCTCCCAGGGCAGCAGAAAGTCCTGCATCCAGACTCTGTGTTCTGTGGGAGGAGTAGGGGGGCAGTAACCACTAAAACAAAGTGCAAACCTCTGTAGTGAGTTTTAAGTTGTTTCTGGGGTGAAGTGTAGATTTTTTTCCTTGATCTCAGAGGGTCCCATTCCCACCCCACTTGCCTTGATTATCGGGGCAGTGTGTAATGGGTGAAGACACTCAGGAAAGAGGATTGAGATGCTGACCCCCAGGGGGCCAGTGGAGGATTTCCTGGCTCCCAGGAGTATATATGTGGCTCTCCTGACATTTTCTTTCCTTTCTTCTACTCACCCTCTTACTCTAACCCTACAGTTCACAAAAACCCTCCCCGGGGAGAGTTTGGCAATATCTGTTAAAATTTAAAACATACTAAATTTATGACCCAAAGTTACCTTCTTGGTGTCTGCCCTCCTTAATGTTTTACACGCGTGTAGAGAGATATGTACAGTGGGGAAAATATCCATCATGCATTTTTTTCAAGTTTTTTTTTTTTAATTTGATTTTTTGTTTTTTTTTAAGTTTACATCCGAATTAGCATAGAGTGCAACAATGATTTCAGGAGTAGATTCCTTAGTGCCCCTTACCCATTTAGCCCATCCCCCCTCCCACAACCCCTCCAGTAACCCTCTGTTTGTTCTCCATATTTAAGAGTCTCTTCTGTTTTGTCCCCCTGCCTGTTTTTATATTATTTTTGTTTCCCTTCCCTTATCTCAAAGTCCTCTTATGTATGAAGTCATATGATATTTGTCTTTCTCTGACTTGTAAGGGTTAAATTGTGGTGTAGGGCTAATGCTTAGCTTGAAAAATAACAGCTTTGTGTTGACACTGAAGGTTAAGAGATAACAGCCTTGCTTTACTCTTGTAAACTAAGCCTCATACTCTTGCAAATTAGGCTTCACCAATTAAGGAAACAAAAGTTCAAAGAAAAGAGCATCAGAAGCAGGGTCAAGGAGATCCACTGGTTGCAACTTAGAGGCAGAAAGTCTAAAATAAACACCTCATTAGGCAACTGTTTCTAACTCATCTGGAAACTATTTCTTTGTTCTGTTCCCAGGTGATGATAAAACGATGTGATCGGCTATAAAAACTCTGTACCCCGGCTGTTCAGGGCGCTCTCTTATCAAGAGTGTTGGTCCCGATCGGTCGGCCTTGCCTCTCATTGTAATAAACTTTGTTGTGACTGTCACTGGTGCCCGTAGCATTCTGTTTCAGGAGTCGTGTGGATGCAACAGACTGACTAATTTCACTTAGCATAATATCCTTCAGTTCCATCTGTGTAGTTGCGAATGGCAAGATTTCATTCTTTTTGATGGCTGAGTAATACTCCATTGTATAGATATACCACATCTTCTTTATCCATTCATCCATCGATGAGCATTTGGGCTCTTTCCATACTTTGGCTATAATTGATAGTGCTATTATAAACATGGGGGTGCCTGTGCCCCTTTGAAACAGCACACCTGTATCCTGTGGATAAATGCCTAGTAGTGCAATTGCTGGGTTGTAGGGGAGCTCTATTTTTAGTTTTTAGTTTTTTGAGGAACCTCTAGTTTTAGTTTTTTGAGGAACCTCCATACTGTTTTCCAGAGTGGCTGCACCATCTTACATTCCCATGCATTATTTTTATAAGAGTGAAAAATCAGAAACAACCTAAATAAATGTCTGGCAGTTGGGTAACAGAAACTAAATTAGGGTTGGTACGGACATGCAACCATCCCCAAGACATAGTGAGTGTAGAATAACACAGCAAAGTGTCCATAAGGGTATGCACGCAGCTGCAACAGTGCTTACCTCTGGGGAGCAATCAAGTTGGAGGTGGGGTGATAATGGTCAAGAGGGTTGTATTTTTTCTACCTTTATTGTAATTTACATTTTCCTTGGCAACAAGAATGTAATTATTAAGTATTGCGTGAGTGATCACAAATCAATAAAATTTAGGAATGATCCTTGGCCTTTGCTGCTTGATTTCTTAGAAGTATGGGCAAAAGACCTGCTGGGTTCGCTTCCTGACCCATACCCAGACCTGGGCTATCTCCTCAACCATCTGTAGTTCGGCTTCTGCTCCCACTGGCTCTAGAGAATATTTTGATTCAGTGTCCCAAATGACTCTTGGCTGCCAGACCCAATGTTACTTCTCAGTCCCCTCACATTGGCATTATTTGACACTGCTGACCACACTCTGCTTCCTTTTTTTTTTTTTTTTAAATGTTTGTTTTCATTTTTGAGAGAGTGAGTTGGGGAGGGACAGAGGGAGAGGGGGGACAGAGGGACCTGAATGGACTCTGTGCTGACAGCAGGCAGTCTGACTCAGGGCTCAAACTCATGACCTCACAAGCTGTGAGACCATGACCTGAGCTGAAGTCAGATGCCAAAGAGACTGAGCCACCCAGACGGTCCACATTCTGCTTCTTGAATGCCTCTCCTTTCACTTCTGTTCTTCAGTTTGTAGTTTTTCAGTTTCTTCCTTGAGTTTTTTCCTTCTTCCCAGCCCCTGAATATTTGCATTCCCCAGCATTTTGGGCTGTGTCCACCCCTGTCCCCCCTCCCCTCCTTCACCACATTCTTCTCCCTGTGAGTTTACCTATGATTGCCTCTTTTACCACTTCTGCTGGTCTACCAAATCTTTATCTCTAGTCCAGCTATCTTCCTGGAGCACCGCACCTTGCTTAGTCACCAGCTCATGCTTCCCATTGATACAGACACCTCCAATGCAATCTGTTTTTTAAGTGAATTATTGCCCCACCACTGGTCTGCCATCAGATCAGCTCTCAAGCTTGAAACCAGGATTCCTGTACCTGAGTTCCTCTGCCTTAATCTGTAGGCTTACATCAAATCAGCAAATGGGACCTATCCATTCCATGGCCCCCATTCCCCGATGCTGTTGCCTTCTGAATGCAGAGCTATAAAAGCTTTCACTGGGATTAACTCTTACTTGTGTTACTGGTGTGGTGTAGTTTGTACATTCTACCTTCGATGTTACCTAATTCTCTTCTAGAGACCGGCATTAGTTGACCCCTGTTCTCCCGTGGAAGATCCTTTCATTCCATCATAATTAGTCAGTCCTCGGGGAGTTGTTTTGTTTCTGTTGAAAGCTTTTTGTTGACAGTTTGAACAGAGTTGTTTTCTGTCTAATCATATTTGGGGCTGTGCCGATCCTGATGAAATGCTTGAGGTGGAGGAGCCGTGAGTGCTAATGCCAGCTCTGTATCATGCCTCTGTGATTCTGCAGAGTTACTGTTGGAGGCATTGAGTTCCTGATTTCAGAGGTGGCAGGGTCAGATAAAACTAGACTGTGGAAGTTTCGTTCCTCCTGTGGTTTTTAACAATGACAAATGGAGACTTGCATCTTAAAAATATTTAGAAACCCACCCCAGAGAGAAGTGAGTGTTGGTTGTTGGTACTGATTTTAAATAGTCCCACCCCTACCCCCAGGGGGCGCTTGGGTGGCTCAGTCCATTGAGCACCGGACTCTTGATTTGGGCTTACTTAGGTCATGATCTCACGGTTCCGTTCGTGGGATTGAGCCCTGCATTGGGCTCTGCGCTGATCGTGGAGCCTGCTTGGGATTCTTTCTCTCCCTCACTCTGCAACTCTCCCTTTCTCATGCATGTGCGCTCTTTCTAAAATAAAAAAATGAAAATAAAAACCCATACCCCGTCACGAAAATGGCCTCAGAGATAATCACTTATCAAGGAATGAGCCCAGAGGTGGTCTACAGGAGGATGGAAGCTGACTTCGGTGTTCCCCATTTCACAGCTCCTGTCTCTTGGCGGGTGACAGATAGACATCACTGATACGGACCTGACATTATTCCACAGAGAAAAACAAATTGCCTTAGAAAGTTTGAAGATAAGTGGAATACCAGAAAGAGGAGAGGCAGACAGAAAGAGGCTCTGGTTATGAAATTCATTGTCAAGAGATATTAAACAGAACTTGCAGAGCTAGTTCTTCTGGTTTTCATGCTATTACTCATGCCAACCTGCCCAAAGCTTTCCTTGCAGCTTTTATATGGAAATTTTAAATGGAAATGCCCTGGAAATTTTATATAATGTAAGAATCTTTAGCTTTACTAATATGCCATTTTCTCATCTCTCCCAAATAACACTTTCATATTAGGAGGACACACCTCTCATCTTCCTCCTCTCTGCTTCTGTTAAGAACCCTCCCAAAGTCCATACTTTTTTCTAAGTTTGTAGCATCTGGGCCTTGGGCCAACCAGACCTGTGTGTAGGCCTTTCCATAGCTCTTCTGTGGGTTCTTTTTTTTTTTTTTTTTTTTAATTTTTTTTTCAACGTTTATTTATTTTTGGGACAGAGAGAGACAGAGCATGAACGGGGGAGGGGCAGAGAGAGAGGGAGACACAGAATCGGAAACAGGCTCCAGGCTCCGAGCCATCAGCCCAGAGCCCGACGCGGGGCTCGAACTCACGGACTGCGAGATCGTGACCTGGCTGAAGTCGGACGCTTAACCGACTGCGCCACCCAGGCGCCCCTCTTCTGTGGGTTCTTGATACTTACTCCTCTGAGATTGAAGTTGTTTGGGGGGCGTAGCTGGCATCTCTCCTGTGTAGGAAAAATTGTGTGGATTTCCTTCTAGCTTCCATGTCTTTGAGCTTCATACTTGTGTTGATGTTTTGAAAATATCTTCCCTGATTTGGGAGTTCAGATATATTTTCTTTGACCAGTGGCTAGGTCTCTGAAAAACAGATAAATGAATGTTGTTTTTTGGAACTCAGTTCTTATATAAATATACCAGGGAAGGAGTCATCTTATTGGAAGTTAGCATGTATCTTGCAACACCAATCCTTTGGTAAAGTGAGTAGAGCATCTCCTGATTTCTGAGATGCTTATTCCCCACTGTGTTTAAGTCAGAATGCAACCCATCAGTTGTTCATGTAATGTGCTGATTCCCTCCCTGGAAAGATCTTTCTTCCTCCCTCCCTTCCTCCCTCCCTCCCTTCCTCCTCCCTCCGCCCTTTCTTTCTTTCTTTCTTTCTTTCTTTCTTTCTTTCTCTTTAAAATGTTAATTTAATTATTTTGGGAGAAAGATCAAGAAAGCTTGTGGGGGGGGGTGGTAAGGGGAGGGGCAGAGAGAGAGGGAGGGAGAATCCCAAGCAGGCTCCACACTGTAAGTGCAGAGCCCAATGTGGGACTCTATCTCATGAACTGTGAGATCATGACCTGAGCTGAAATCGAGAGTTGGATGCTTAACTGACTGAGGCACCCAGGCACCCTCCCCCTTTTTAATGTTTATTTATTTTGTGTGTGTGAGAAAGGGCGCGAGCAGAGGAAGGGCAGAGAAAGAGAAAATCCCAGTCAGGCTCCGAGCTGTCGGCACAGAGCCCGACGTGGGCTCGATCCCAGGAACTGTGAGATCATGACCTGAGTCAAAATCAAGAGTTGGACACTCAACTGACTGAGCTACCCAGGCACCCCTCCTCCAAAAGTTCTTTTTATAAAGTAGATAGTACTTTAGAATTTAAGGCAGTTTATTTATTTAATTTTTTAAGTATGCTCCGTGGCCACTGTGGGGCTTGAACTCTTGACCCTGAGATTAAGAGGCTCATGCTCTGAGACTGAGCCAGCCAGGCACCCCAGGAAGTTTAGTTAATAGCTATTATGGATTAGCAACTGTGGCAATCACTTTACAAGGACTGACTGATTTAATTCTCAGGACAACTTCATAAGGTAGATGGCAATTTTATTTCATTGTACAGATACGGAAATTGAAGCTCAGAGAGGGTGTGTAATTTGCTCAAGTTAGTAGGGGAGCTGGGGTTGGAAGTCCACTGAGTCCTTGTTTATTTTTTCTGATAATTTTATGGCTTTGAGTTTGGCTGCCTTGAGGATTGAAAGGAAACCCTTTGCCCACAGGTCCCTACAGAACCAACATAGATGTAGTGTCCTTGGATGCCCAGGGCCCGACTTAAGGGGGCAACACCCTGAGCCAGCCCATTGCCTTCACCCCACAGTGTGGAGCCTGTGTATGATGTGTGTTTTCTTTTTTTAAAACTGGGATGGAACTTGGAAGAGCAAATATTGAACCAGAGCAAATTCCCCCTTCATGAATCCTGCCAGCTTGTTCAGTGTAGAGGTTCTTTGCCTAAAAATATTCACCACTTACTGAGGACTAACTGACTAAGTCACCCACAGAGCATAAAGCAGGTCTTAGTACTTGGAGCAGTGGGTAGTTTGGCTACTTTTATTTTGGATGAAACACATACTCACCTTTTGATGAGCCTGAGAGCCTCTGGGAGTAAATAAGCGGGGCGGGGGGGTGGTTAGAGTGGAAGTTTAGGCCTCCTGGCTTTAGTGTTCTCCTTGAAATGGGTTTGGGGAGGAGAGGAGAGAAGTGGATTTGTGGGGAGTTAGGCAGAGAAGCGCCTGAAGTTAAAAGATGGGCTGGTGTAGATGAAAGGGGTACTGACATGCTTGTGTCATAGTTGAGGGGGGAATGTCAGAAATTAGTTTTGCTGACTGAGTGGAAGAGAGAAGGGAAGGAGGGAGAGGTGGATGAGTATTGTAGAGCAATAAGTTCTGTATAAGCAAAACAGCCTAACGGGGTGTCTGGGTGGCTCAGTTGGTTAAGCATTGGACTCTTGTTCTCAGCTCACGTCATCATCTCACAGTTTGTGAGACCGAGTACTGCGTTGGACTCTGTGCTGACAGTGCAGAGCCTGCTTGGTATTCTCTGTCTCTGTCTCTGCCCCTTTCCCACTTGTGTGCGTGCTCAGTCTCTCCCGCTCTCTCAAAATAAATAAATTAAAAACATTCTTTAAGGGGCGCCTGGGTGGCGTAGTCGGTTAAGCGTCCGACTTCAGCCAGGTCACGATCTCGCGGTCTGTGAGTTCGAGCCCCGCGTCAGGCTCTGGGCTGATGGCTCAGAGCCTGGAGCCTGTTTCCGATTCTGTGTCTCCCTCTCTCTCTGCCCCTCCCCTGTTCATGCCCTGTCTCTCTCTGTCCCAAAAATAAATAAACGTTGAAAAAAAAAAAAAACATTCTTTAAATTAAGCTTTTATCTTAATTCCGGTTAGTTAAGGTGCAGTGTTAATATATTAGTTTCAGGTGTACAATATAATGAATCAATTCCATACATCACCCGGTGCTCATTTTAAGACAAGTGCCCTCCTTAATCCCTATCACCTATCCCCCCACCCCCCTCCCCTCTGGTAACCATCAATTTGTTCCCTATAATTAAGAGTCTGTTTCTTGGTTTGTCTCTCTCCTTTTCCCCCCTTTGCTCATTGTTTTGTTTCTGAAATTCCACATAGGAGTGAAATGATATGGTATTTGTCTTTCTCTGACTTATTTTGCTTAGCATTGTACTGTATAGCTCTATCCATGTCATTGCAAATAGCAGGATTTCGTTCTTTTTAACGGATGAATAATATTCTACTGTATGTGTGTATGAACACCACATCTTCTTTTTCCATTCATCTTTCTTTTAAAAAAAAATTTTTTTTTTAACGTTTATTTATTTTTGAGACAGAGAGAGATAGAGCATGAGCAGGGGAGGGTCAGAGAGAGAGGGAGACACAGAATCTGAAACGGGCTCCAGGCTCTGAGCTGTCAGCACAGAGCCCGACGCGGGGCTCGAACTCACGGACCGTGAGATCATGACCTGAGCCGAAGTCGGCCGCTTAACCGACTGAGCCACCCAGGCGCCCCTTTCCATTCATCTTTCGATGGACACTTGGGCTGCTTCCATAATTTGGCTGTTGTAAATAATGCTGCTATAAACATAGGGGTACATGTATCCCTTTGAATTGGTGTTCTTCTGTTCTTTAGGTAAATACCCAGTAGTGCATTTGCTGGACCATAGGGTAGTTTTATTTTTAACTTTTTGAGGAACCTCCACACTGTTTTGCAAAGCAGTGCACCAGTTTGCATTCCCACCAACAGTGCGTGAGGTTCCCCTTTGTCCACATCCTCACCAACCCCTTTTGTGTCTTGTGTTGTTGATTGTAGCCATTCTGACAGGTGTGAGGTGATATCTTATTGTGGTTTTGATTTGTATTTCCCTGATGGTAAGTCATGATGAGCGTCTTTTTATGTGTCTGTTGGCCATCTGGATGTCAACTTTGGACAAATGTCTGTTCGTGTCTTCTGCCCATTTTTTAATTGGATCATTTGGTTTTTGGATGTTGACTATTTGACGATTTTTAACCCTGTGAGTTTGCTCACTTATGGTAAAACACAAGCTAAAAATTGAGACTCCTTCGGAAAGCACTTGCTGACTTCTCTTATTACCTGCATGGGAGTGCTTCCTGTGCCCTTGGGCCTAGTCCGAATCGCTGTCCTAAAGCAATTTCCAGACTAGACATTTTCACTGGGATGCCCCAGGGTGCCTCCAACCCTGTATGTTAAAACAAACGCCTGATGTGTTCTAGTTCCCCTGTTTGTCCTATGCCAACCCCATTCCCCCACCACCCTAAACAGTACCCACCGCCCCCTCCTTCACTTCATTCTTGTCATTCATATAGTCCTACCAGTTAGGACTTTTACCTACAGAATTTCTAGTCTCCCTACCAGTGGCTTACCTTCTTCATCTGTTACCTGGACTTTTGAACCAGGGCCTTCCACCTTACCCACCTACTGAAACCAGTCATCTTTTCATCTTTCTAGCATGGAGTACACCTGGCCCTTTCCAGAGAGAGCCTGACTTCTTTTGAGCTTTATTTTATGACAAGGAATGCTTTTTTTTTTTTTTTTTAGCATAAGTATGTCTCAAATATTGTATGGAGCATTGTTAGAAGGTAGAGGAGGAAGAGTAAATTATTTCTCCCAAACTGAGAAGGCAACTTTGAGACTGGAAAACGAAGCAGGCAACTCGATACAATTTATACAGAGTTTTATCTAGGGTAACTTACTGAGTGTGGGGGTGAGGGGTTGTGGGGGGTGGATCTGGCAGAGAAGGATCCCCGGCAAGTGCAGTTATTCTCTGCAAAGTCTGGACCTTGGTTTGGATTTTACAGAGGGAGGGGACATGCGTGAGAGCACTGTCATGAGGTCAGAGGGTTCACATGTACCTAATTGACAGCTAACCTTTAATTAGATCTTCCTGTGCCTCAGGAAGAGGGAAGACCATGTTCTATCTTACTGATTCATGGGGCCCAAACAAGCCTCCCCCAGCCTCCATCTGGGCCGGGCAGGCATTTCTAAGTATATTAATCTCCAGGGCGCCCTGAACACCCAGCCCCAAGAGAGGTCATCAAGTGAACACAAACTAGCAGGAGGGCCAAAGATGGAGTCCGTACTATCAGCACTCCTGCAGATGTACTGGGACTAAAAAAATCTGTCATTGTGCAAAATTTAAATTTAACTATACACTTTGTATTTTATCTGGTAATCCTACACATGCTACTTTGTTTTGTAGCCTGTTAAAAAATACAGTAATGTCTCTATTCTTTTACATCTTGAACTGATCTAAAAAAAAAAAAAGAAAATTGCGGTTGTAGAAACTTTCTGACTACAAAATATTTGACATTTCTTTATGAAATCTTGTGTATCTGTCTGTTCAGAGACAAGGACCTATACTAATTGGTTCTCAGCAACAATGCATTTTTGCCCGAGGCATTTACTTGAAAACACATGCTGTTTGGGAAAAGCATGTTTCAGATTCAGGTATTATAATGACTGCAGACATTTTCTGAGTGGAGGGAATCTTCGTTCAGGAAAATGAACTCCAATTAAATTTAGTTTTCCTTTTGCTGATGGAAATCTGAGTAGCCTTTAAGATAATTTCTGGAGAGGGGCATCTGGGTGGCTCAGTTGGTTGAGCGTCCAGCTCTTGGTTTTGGCTCAGGTCATGATCTTGCAGTTTGTGAGTTCAAGCCCCCACGTTTGGAATTCTTGCTCTCTATCTCTCGCTTTGCTACTCCTCTCTCTCTCTCTCTCTCTCTCTCTCTCTCTCTCTCTCTCTCTCTCAAAATAAATAAGCTTAAAAAAAATATTTTCTGAAGAAAAAACTAGCTTGTCATGCTTCAATTTTACTTCCAGCTTTGTGTCATTTTTTTCCCCTCTGCGATATTTTTTTGTCTTGTGAATAACAGTTACAATGTGATTTTCAGCTTATTGTTTTGTTCTGAAGAATGTTCCACTTTGATGTTAATAAGAAGCAAAGTTTCTTTTCTTTTTTTTTTTAATAACCATTGACTAAATCTTTATTTTCCAACATTAGTTAGAAATATACTGCTTGTTTTTATTATGGAAGATGAAAAAAAATTTTATTTTATTTATTTTTGAGAGGCAGAGAGACAGAGCACAAGTGGGGAGGGGCAGAGAGAGAAGGAGATAGAATCCGAAGCAGGCTCTAGGCTCTGAGCTGTCAGCACAGAGCCTGATGTGGGGCTCTAACTCACAAATCATGAGATCGTGACCTGAGCTGAAGTTGGACGCTCAACCAACTGAGCCACCCAGGCGCCCACCCCTATTATGAAAGACTTTAATCATTCTGGTAATGCATATAGGTTTTACATTGAAACCTTCTAGTTGGACTAGAAGAAACCATTGCCAACATTTACTGGAAGATTAAGACTTATAAATAACAGTGTCAACAGATCAAGAAGAAAAAAAGCTCAATTAATAGCCAATTCACAGAGAAAAATGCAGATAGCCATAAATTTAACAAAAGATGTGAATACTACTCATAATGAGGACATTTAAACAAGATAGTGTTTTTTATTTTGGGGGAGGAAAATTTTTCCTCACCCTTCAAGAATTTCATGGCTGGTCTAAAAATTAAATTGATACAAGACAGATTAATAGGGGAAATCAAACTTAATTTCATACTTTCACAGAATCCACATAATCTCATAAACATGAGATTCCAAAGATAGACAAAATGAGGTATATATGTCATCCTGAACTTAGGAGAAGGGGGAAGGGGCTTGAGACTTCGAGACTCCGATGGGAAGGAAGGCAATTTACTGGAAGATAAAGGGTAAATGCTTGGTAAACAGATTTGCTGGGCCATATGGAAGCAAGGGACAGAGGAATTTTCATAAACAGACCTTGCTGAATTCCTCCTTGTCTACTACCTAGTTCATAGTATGCTGTAGTTTGTTCGTTTTCTTTCTTTCTTTCTTTCTTTCTTTCTTTCTTTCTTTCTTTCTTTCTTTCTCTCTCTCTCTCTCTCTCTCTCTCTCTCTCTCTCTCTTTCTTTTCTTTCTTTCTTTCTTTCTTTCTTTCTTTCTTTCTTTCTTTCTTTCTTTCTTTCTTTCTTTCTTTCTTTCTTTCTTTCTTTCAAAGAGAGAAGCAGGGCGCACCTGAAGCAGTGCTCAAACTCAACGAATGGTGGGTGAGATCATGACCTGAAGTCAGATGCTTAACTGACTGAGCCACCCAGGTGCACTATGCTGTACTGGTCTATGGTGGTAGCTCCCTTCCTGGAACAAGTCCTCTATTAAATTCTCTCCTGCCCCCATCTAATTTTTTTTTAGGCAATTAGCAAGGAAGGCCAAAGTTTTTTGAGTCTTCTGGAACTTGATTGTTTTCAGATCAATGTAATTCTCACACCAAAGTGGCATATCTTGGGGCCATTTGTTATGAACCTTTACTTTATCTTTAAATTGCAGGTTCAGGTTGGAAATGTGAGCAGTCTCAGATATTACTGATGAGACATGAACTGCTACAGTCTTTGAAGTGTGGTTTGACTCTAACTCTTGAAACTAAAACTTGATTCCCTTTCTAGGTCAGGAGTCTTTCCTGTATAAATAATGGCATGTGTGCAATGAGGAGGCATAGCAATGTTTATTGAGTCAGTATTTGTAATAGCAAGAAAACATATAACAGGAAACAAAAAATTGTCCCTAACAAGTTCAGTGTGGGAAGCTTACCAATCTTGATCTAGAATTCTTACTATAAAATATTAAATAGTGGGGCGCCTGGGTGGCGCAGTCGGTTAAGCGTCCGACTTCAGCCAGGTCACGATCTCGCGGTCCGGGAGTTCGAGCCCCGCGTCGGGCTCTGGGCTGATGGCTCGGAGCCTGGAGCCTGTTTCCGATTCTGTGTCTCCCTCTCTCTCTGCCCCTCCCCCGTTCATGCTCTGTCTCTCTCTGTCCCAAAAAATAAAAAAATAAAAAAGTAAAAAAAAATAAAAAATAAAATAAAATAAAATAAAATATTAAATAGTGGTTAAGAAGTTGGTTGGGATTTTATGTATAATTAATAGGGAAAGATCTCCATGGCTTACTGTTAGTTGGAAAGAAACATCACAGAATACGTATAATCTTTTATTTAATAAAGCTGTTTTTTGTATATACTATATACATGGTACCATACGTGTGTGTGTGTGTATTGTGACTAAGTATGGGGATGAGGACACACACACCTGAACTAATAAAAACACCCACCAAATTGTTAACACTCTTAAGGAGAGGAGTGACATTTTGGGTCAGGAGTGAAGGAAGTTTCTCACTTTTATTCTGTATGTTTATGCTTTTCAAGAAAAATGACAAGTATAATTTTTAAAAATTCTGATGCTAGATTTCAAAATTCATTAGGATAAGTAAAGGTGAAGTGGTATGCTATGAGCACTGTGTCTTTAAAAATGATTCAGAGAGGGGTGCCTGGGTGGCTCAGTCGGTTCAGCATCCAGCTTCAGCTCAGGCCATGATCTCACAGTCCGTGGGTTCGAGTCCTGAGTCGGGCTCTGTACTGACAGCTCAGAGCCTGGAGCCTGCTTCGGATTCTGTGTCTCCCTCTCTGTCTGCCCCTGCCCTGCTCATGCTGTCTCTGTCTCAAAAATAAATAAAAACATTAAAAAATAAAAAAAAAAAGATTCAGAGAAAATTGTTTGTTTCTCTATGCCCAAAGTACATTTCCACATTGGACTTTGATTTGCAGGCTCAGGGAACACTTCATGACAGCCCCTCTTTACCCAACTTTATTATTATTATTTTTTAGAAGTTTGTTTATAAAGTAATCTCTGCATTCAACATGGGGCTCAAACCCACAGTCCCAAGATCAAGAGTCAAATCTCTTCCGCCTGAGCCAGCCAGGCACCCCTCTCTTTACCCAGTTTTAACAGATGACTTTTTTCTGTTTTTTCCTCAGATTCCTTTTTACGAAGATATTTGTAAAGGCATTAAAGCTGGTGACACCTGTGAGAAACTAGTGGGGTATTCTGCCGTGTATAGAGTCTGTTTTGGAATGGCCTGTTTCTTCTTCATCTTCTGCCTTCTGACCTTGAAAATCAACAGCAGCAAAGGTTGTAGAGCGCATATTCACAACGGGTGAGTCTTCAGTCTTGGGGGGTTGGTTTCTCCCTTTTTATTTTGAATAGTTATTTATTTTGAGAGAGAGGGAGTGTGAGCAGGGGAGGGGTAGAGAGAGAGGGAGTGAATCCCAAGCAGGCTTGGCACTGTCAGTGTGCGGGGCTCTAATTCACAAAGCATCAATCCGATCACGACCTGAGCCACCAACTGACGCTTAACCAACTGAGCCACCCAGGCGCCCCTAGTTTCCCCTTTCCTGATATTCAGAATAGTGTTCCTTGACCTCTTCTAATCCGACCATCTGACTGCTCTTCCTGTAGTTGAAATTGTTGACACTCGTTTTCGGGAAGGGGGGATTTGTCACCCCTCAGTGGCCCAAGAATTAGAATCCTATTGGTCATGCCAGTACCACAGTGAGAGATGCAGCAGAGATAGGCGTTTTTATTTCTAGTACTAAGACCTACCCCTAGGTCATTTCCACCCCCCTGCAACAAAGTGGTGTTTTGTGCAATCAGCGGCTATGCTGAATTGGTCTTAATTATGGGACAAGGCAGTCTCCAGTCACTTAATTACTTCCTCTCGATTTGGAAGGAACAGTACCAATGGTAGAAACATGGACTGACATGCTTACCTTCTCTCTCTCTCTTTTTTTTTTTTTTGAGAGAGAGAGACAGAGCATGACTGGGGGAGGGGCAGAGAGCGGGGGACACAGAATCCGAAGCAGGCTCCAGGCCTGAGCTGTCAGCACAGAGCCCTATGCGGGGCTCGAACCCATGAACTATGAGATCATGACCTGAGCCGAAGTCGGACGCCTAACCGACTGAGCCACCCAGGCGCCCCCTGACATGCTTACCTTATAAAAGGTCTTTTGTCCTTCCATGAATATCATTTAAATACATTTCCTCTTTTTTTTTTTTTTCTTTCCAGCTTTTGGTTCTTTAAACTTCTGCTGTTGGGGGCCATGTGCTCAGGAGCTTTCTTCATTCCAGATCAGGAGACCTTTCTGAATGGTACAAATGGGGTATTTGGGGTACCTATTTATTTTGTTCTTACCCATTTTGTAAAATTGTTCAAAAGTGTAGTCCAGGGTGCCTTTGATATTTCGAATTAGTGATTTTCTTGTGGTTTAATAAAAAAAAAAATTCCTGCCTTACCTGCCCACACTGTATCCACCTTCCCCACTCCCTATCCCTTCCTGTTCACTCCTCTTTCTCCATCTAGATCTTTCCCCTATTCCCTCCCTTTCTGGCCAGGTGTTACTCTACAGCCTGGAGAATTCAATTGATAATTTTAAGGTGATTGGCTTGAAGGGAAAATGGGGCCCTGCAAGTCTGTCTGAAAACCAGTTTAGCATGTCAGCATGACACCATCACTGAAGGGGTTCTGGGACGCCTTGTTCTTTCTGAGCACTGCCCGGAAATCTGCCTACGCAGAACACGAGGCTACTGAGTTTTAAATCAGCTGCAGCTATAATGAGATAAGAAAGGCATCATCCAGCCTTATTTCTAAACTTACCTATGTGAAACTGTATATAATATTGGATTACATTTCTTATTCCTAGAATTTCCCAAACTTAATTTAATTTGGGACCGTTAATCATAGCTGAAACAGGGGCCCTTCTACATGAAAACTAGGGAGATTCAAAACATTGTTTAACCCAAACGAATTCATTTTCCTAATTAAGGTAGTAAAAACACTCACACTGTGTCAGTCCCTAAGGAACAGCCTATGGCCCCTCAAATGGTCACTAGGGTCTGGCTAGTTTTTAGGGGCATAACAAGCTACATGCACTCCTGAAGGAGGTCCTCTCAGAGTCTTATTTTTTCCTAAAATGCTGTTAACTAGTTTTCTGTTCCCCACAGATGTACTTTTATGTGTTAGAAAGATAGATTTAGAATGGGATGGGGCCAACAGTTCTTTTTTTTTTTTTTTTTTCCAACGTTTTTTATTTATTTTTGGGACAGGGAGAGACAGAGCATGAACGGGGGAGGGGCAGAGAGAGAGGGAGACACAGAACCGGAAACAGGCTCCAGGCTCTGAGCCATCAGCCCAGAGCCTGACGCGGGGCTCGAACTCCCGGACCACGAGATCGTGACCTGGCTGAAGTCGGACGCTTAACCGACTGCGCCACCCAGGCGCCCCCCAACAGTTCTTTTTATAGCCAACTGCAGTTCAGCCATTTTCATAGACAACCTGTAACCTAGAGACATGGCACGGAAGGTTAGAGCTTCCTTGTAGCAGAGTGAGGAGTGGATCTGAGTCCGTGGCCCCCAGTCTGACCCTCATTTCCCGACTAATCTCTGGTGGCTCACTGCCTTTTTTCTTCTTAAGATGTGTTTTTACTTACAAATCGTGGGTCGTTGTTGATTTTGTGAATATCTGCGTCTTTTAGGGTAGCTGTCAGTTACAGTGTGTAGGCTCAGCTTAGATGCTCAAGAGCCACACACACTGCTTTGTGTTCACATCCCAGCTACGTCCTTTACTGGCCATGGGACATTTTTTTTTTTTTAACGTTTTATTTCTCTTTTGAGAGACAGAAAGAGACAGAGTGTGAGCTAGGGAGGGGCAGAGAGAGAGAGGGAGACACAGAATCCGAAGCAGCCTCCAGGCTCTGAGCTGGCAGCACAGAGCCCCATGCGGGGCTCACACCCACAAACTGTGAGATCATGACCTGAGCCGAAATCGGACAC
Source organism: Prionailurus bengalensis (assembly GCF_016509475.1). Classification (NCBI taxonomy): domain Eukaryota; kingdom Metazoa; phylum Chordata; class Mammalia; order Carnivora; family Felidae; genus Prionailurus; species Prionailurus bengalensis. The sequence goes on along the minus strand of NC_057343.1, from coordinate 144,735,504 downwards.
TTAACTGACTGAGCCCCGTGGTTGTGGGACTTTGTCGATTTGCATAGACTCTCAATTTTTCTCATCTGTAAAGTGCGTGTAACAATAGCACCCATCTTATACGCTTGCGTGGAAATTAAATGTGTTGCAGGTACAGTAAGAATGTAGTAAAGATAAACTGTAGTCATTATTCTCCTTTAAGCTCAGCACTTGGAGTGATCCCCTCACCTCCTTTTGGATGGTCTTCTTTTGCAGCCTGGCGCTATGTGGGAGCCGTCGGGGGCTTCATCTTTATAGGCATCCAGCTCATCCTGCTCGTGGAGTTTGCACATAAATGGAACAAGAACTGGTATGTGCATTTTGGGAAGGTTTGCAAGTGAACTCAGTCGTTGCTCGGGGAAACTGCCTGCAGTACGGTGTTGATAGAGGGTCTACCCCGAGCTGTGTTGGCAGGGGTGGGCAGCCTGCTCGTGCGAGAAACAGGTTGGCGCACTTTCCCTTCATTCCTCTCCTCTACCGGTTTTCCTCTCCTTTTTTCCTTTCCTTCTTCCATGTTATTTCTTTTTCACTTTTTGGCTTTTCCCTCTGTTCTCTCATTTGGGCTCTCTGAGTCAGCTGCTGTTGTGACTTAGCCACACTCACATCCATTGCTGGCACCTCTTGGCCCTGGCTCCCCAGTTGTGATGCTAGGTGGCTGAAAACTTGGGCAGGTTTTATCTTATGCCTCCATCCTCAGGAGATTTAGAAAAAAGTACTTTGGGGGCACCTGGGTGGGTCAGTCAGTCTGACTCTTGGTTTCAGCTCAGGTCATGATCTTTCATGAGTTTGAGCCCCATCAGGCTCTGCACCAACAGTGCGGAGCCTGCTTGGGATTGTCTCCCTCTTTCCCTCCCTCTCCCCCACTCGTGCTGTCTCTGTCTCTCTCAAAGTAAATAAATACACTTAAAAAAAATTTTTTTTTGGTTCTTTCTCAATCTGCCTAAGATTATAAAGACCCTTCATTAGGAAGATCTGTTGTGCTACCTTAGGAAGCCATCCTGAATTTAAAAATGTAGATTCTTTCTAAGCACCTTGAGCATGGAATTCACATCCTAGGATAAGTAGGAAATGCCAAATTATTAATAGCTAGTTTTATTTCTCGCTGAGCCACACAATTCAGGAAATGGCAACTAGGTAAGTGTCAGCCCCTTGAGTGCTAAAGGCCAGGCTGACTCCCTTTGTGCCCCCAGGCAGGGCACTTTGCTGCTCTTGTTTGCTTAGCTTCCTTATAAAATAACAAATGAGAATAACTATCTATTGTGCCTAGGAAGACTTCTTGTTGTTCTGTCATTTTTATTCATATCATGTTATTTTATTTATTTTTTTTTTTAAATTTTTTTTTCAACATTTTTTATTTATTTTTGGGACAGAGAGAGACAGAGCATGAACGGGGGAGGGGCAGAGAGAGAGAGGGAGACACAGAATCGGAAACAGGCTCCAGGCTCTGAGCCATCAGCCCAGAGCCCGACGCGGGGCTCGAACTCACGGACCGCGAGATCGTGACCTGGCTGAAGTCGGACGCTTAACCGACTGCGCCACCCAGGCGCCCCGCGTATCATGTTATTTTAAACTGTTTTGGAAAAAAGAAATCAGAAAATGTATGAACATGAAATTTATTTTTTCTCTTGGACAAAACAAAATATACGGTCCAGATTCCCTCAAAATAACTTTTCATTCTGATTATATTCCTCAGCTTGGTGGTAGTTAGTGTTTCATTGGGTTTGGTTTTGTTTCTTTAGAGATCAAATCAAGAGATGCCTGAGTGAAAGGCTAGTGTTATCATTTTATAATTTAGTGAATACTAAATACCCAAATACTTAATAGTCAGTTTCTAAAATATTTACAGCACATAGAGGAGTCACATAAGTGATACTACAGAAATTTATTTTGTCTAATATAAAATCATTCTAAATGTTTCCTAAAATTCTTACACATATAGGTCAAAATAGGGAACTTCATGGTGGAAGAATACCGTTTTTGATACTGGCTGCCTGATTTACCCAGTAAGCAGTATGTTCTCTTGACAATATTTGAGCTTCTTTACTCTGACTTGAATGTTTTGCTCAGTTCTGAAGCCATTTTCTGGGACTAATTATTCATGCTAAGTTTTAACAGGCATTTTGGAAGAGTTTGGCTGCTGTAAAAACCTTCGAGAAACCACTCAGTAAGAACAACTTAAGCGCTTTGCAACCGATGATGTTGCTCTTGTCTACACATTGAGGCCAGTATCCCAACAAAATCCCTTAATGTCAGCATATTCATAGTTGATTTGTCTGCCTAAAATTAGGATTAAGCTAGGCAGCTCACTAATAATGTATTTTCAGATAAATTAATCTAATTTACTAGGTTTGTTTTTTAACAGACACTATTGCTTACAAGGATAGTCTAGAAAATATAATACATCACTTTTCATGGAACAACCAAACTGCTTTTTCTTCCCTTTTCCTCTCTGTTTTCTCTCTCTCTCTCTCTCTCTTTTTTTAAGTTTACTTATTTATTTTAGAGAGAGAGAGGGAGAGTGAGAGGAGAGAGACAATCCCAAGTAGGCTCCCTCCCGACTGTCAGTGCAGAGCCCCATGTGGAGCTTGATCTCACAAACTAGGAGATCATGACCTGAGCTGAAATTGAGAGTTGGCCACTTAACCAACTGAACCACCCAAGTGCCCCTGTTTCCTCTTTTCAAGAAATATCTTGAGAAGAAGATCCCAAAGGCAGTAGGACGGAGGCCATGGGTCCGGAAACCAGGAGACTGCAGGTGTCTGTCCCTCTGCTCCTCTAGATCGCTGTTTCCCTTTGGGCATATTACTTGGCCTCTCTGACCGCTGTTTTCACACCTGCAAAATAACATGGTCACGTTAGATGTTTAATTTTCTTTTTCCTTTCGACCTCAGATATTGTGATTTGAAGTGACACTTCTATATCAAAATTGAAATAGCAAAAAGTAGAAGGTACATTTAGGTGTTTCTAACAAAGACTCATTTTCTAAATGTGCTAGATTTGTCATTTGTGTTGTGGTTAGGTGTTATTTACTCCAGAACCCGAGCCCAGCCTGGTGCCAGCATACTGCTGGGTTGGTGCACTCTGCCCCGTTGTCTGGTCCTTTTCTAATCTCCTTTGAAGCACTTCTTCTCATTTAGCATTTATTCACAGTTGTGGGGAGTACTAACTGTGTCCCAGACAATGTGGTAGGCACCGAGAGTATAAAGATAAGTAAGTCATGGCACTTGGGTTATCTGCAAAACGAAAGGTCATCAAGGAGGATGTCATGAATCTGGAGCAGCAGGAATAGCAGCCATTCTGCTAAAACACTGCTGCACAGGGGCGCCTGGGTGGCTCAGTCGGTTAAGCGTCCGACTTCAGCTCAGGTCACGATCTCACGGTCCATGAGTTTGAGCCCCTCGTCGGGCTCTGGGCTGATGGCTCAGAGCCTGGAGCCTGCTTCCGATTCTGTGTCTCCCTCTCTCTCTGCCCCTCCCCCGTTCATGCTCTGTCTCTCTCTGTCTCAAAAATAAACATTAAAAAATAAAAATAAAAAAACACTGCTGCACAAAGTTATTATTTTTTTAATGCTTGTTTGTTCCTGAGAGAGAGAGACAGAGAGAGACAGAGAGACAGAGTACAAGTAGGGGGGTGGGGCAGAGAGGGAGGGAGACACAGAATCTGAAGCAGGCTCCAGGCTCTGAGCTGTCAGCACAGAGTCAGACACAGGGCTCAGACTCACAAACCTTGAGACCATGACCTGAGCTGAAGTCGGACGCTCAACCAACTGAGCCACCCAGGCACCCCCACAAAGTTATTTTTTAACAGTTGACATTTCTTACACTAATATTCAGTAGGCACCTGTTTGCCAGGCACTCAATAGCAGGAGAAGAGCAGAGAACACAGTGATGTCCTGCTCTATGAAGCTTACCTTCTCCTGTTGGGGAGGGCAGGAGGCAGGGACAGATAACCAATTTATGATCAAGTAAATAAGTTAACAGGTTCAATGGGAAAAGACCGGAGAAAAAGAAAGCAGGGTGTGGGGGTTGAGGAGAGCAGGGCAGGGAAAGGCTTCATGATCAGGTGTGAGGGAGACCACTGCAAACAGAAGGAAGTGTGGAGGCTGAGGCAGGACTGTGCCGGGCCCATGCCCGGCTTGTTTGGGGGCAAATGGGGGCCCAATGTGCTGCACCCCTGTGGTGAGGGATGGGCACCAGAGGTGAGGTAGGAGATGCCATTTGGCCAGATGCTGTCGGGTTTCTGGGGCATTTGTGTGAGGTAGGAAGGGCATTAGTGGGGTTTGAAACCAGAGGAAAGTGATACAAAGTATATTTTAATTCCAGGAAAGGTTTGGGGTGTCAGAGGGGCAAGTAAGGAGGCCCGTGGAAGATAATCCAGGTGAGAGATGGCTGTAGCTCAGACAATGGTAGCAGTAGTCAGATTCTAGTCTATTCCAAAATTGGAACTCATGGACTTTGCTGGTGGTGATGAGGAGGTGGGGTTGGGTGAGGGGAGGGAAAAAAGACTGTAGTCAGGAGTTCTTTTCTTTTTTAAAAAAAGTTTCCCTTCCCAAAAGGAAGGAATGGAACTGCCATCTTCTGAGTTTGGGAAGATGAAGAAAAGCAGGATTAGGGGGTAGAGATGCGCATTTGGGAAGTCAGTTCGGACCAGACCCCTTCCCCCACCCCCTGCGCTGAACAGTTGGATAATATGAGTCTAAAGTTGAAGGGAGAGGTTAGGGTTGGGAATTTAACTTTGGGAATGTAGACCTATATTGACTATAAGAAACTCTTCATATGCTAGCGACAGCCCAAAAGACCAGTAAAGGAACAGTTGCACCCTACCCACACGCTGGTCAGCAGTGTTTGCCTTTCTCTATACATTGCATTCTGTTCCTGTCATCGATTACCATTTGGCTTCTACATCCACTCCCCCCCACCCCTTCTCAAGTCTTACTCTATTATTTCCTTCATGTGCCTTTTATGTTAGACTAATTCTGTGGTCACTGGCGAGGTTTCAGGAATATGATGGTCATTATGATTTTGGTCTTCCCTCCCTATTTGTCTCTGGCTGCAGTAACTTTTTCATCATTAAAACATTTTAGCTGAGTTGCCTGAATACTTTCCAGTTCTGTGAAAACATTAAGCAAGTTGCTTTCTCTGTGAAGGTTTGTGAGAATGTGGTTACAGTGTGGCAGTTAAATCATAAGGCAGATGACAGTGATTCACCCGTGCTCCCTATGGTTCTATCGTCTTGATTGAGCGGTTTTGAACTCTTGTTTTGTTATTGTCCTCAACGATTTCTATAGATTGTTAAACCACCGCTCATTTCTCTTATCCCTTTATTAATATTTACATAAACTAGAGAGAAAATTAATCACTTCTTTAAGCGTTTTTATTGTAAATCCCATTACAGTTTTTTACTCCTTTCCTAGCTGATTTTATTCTTTTCAGACTCTCCCTTGGAGCATCTGGGTGGCTCAGTCAGTTGAGCGTCCGACTTCAGCTCAGGTCATGCTCTCATGATCTCATGAATATGAGCCCCTCGTCAGGCTCTATGCTGACAGTGCAGAACCTGCCTGGGATTCTCCCTCTCCCTCTCTCTGCCCCTCCCAAAATAAATAAACCCCCTCTCAAAATAAGTAAACTTAAAAAAAAACAAAAAACCCAACTCTCTTTTAATCCTATGTGGCATCGCTTCGGAGAAGCAGTACCACTACAGACCCACCTTTGCAGCAGAGGGATGAAAGGGCCGAGGTCATCCAGTCTTTGAGTGAAGTTTGTCTCTCCCTACAGAGAAGATGGACATTAGCAGAAGCTGCTACAGCAGCCCCTCCAGGCTCTGTTGAGAGGGAAACCACAAAGAGAACTTAACTAAGAGCTACTTTTTTTTTTTTTTTTAACGTTTATTTATTTTTGAGACAGAGAGAGACAGAGCATGAACGGGGGAGGGTCAGAGAGAGAGGGAGACACAGAATATGAAACAGGCTCCAGGCTCTGAGCCATCAGCACAGAGCCCGGCGCGGGGCTGGAACTCACGGACCGTGAGTTCATGACCTGAGCCAAAGTCGGACGCTCAACCGACTGAGCCACCCAGGCACCCCAAGAGCTGCTTTTTAATACTGCCGAAACCTATCCCAGGGCGATTCCTTTTCAGAATGGGGAGGTTACGGAGCGCCTGGGTGGCTCAGTTGGTTAAGTTTCCAACTTCAGCTCAGGCTGTGATCTCATGGTTTGTGTGTTTAAGCCCTGCATTAGGCTCCACACTTGGAATTCTCTCCCTCTCTCAGCCCCTTCCCCGCTTGCACGCATGTGTATGTGTGTGTGTGCACTCTCTCCCTCCTCTCTCTCTCACAGTAAATTTAAAAAAAAAAAAAAAAAAAAAAAGAATGGAGAGGTTAGAGTCAAGTCTGTGCAAGTACATTTTAGTTGATGAATACATATGTAAAAACGGAATGTTGTAGTGTTTAGGAAAAATTCTAAGCCTGAACCAAAATTGTTTTGAGATGTTTACCTGTACCTTCTAGCTTTGATTGAGACTAACTGTTGATAAAATGATAGTCTTCCGGACAACTGGGGTGATAGCGGCCTGGGGGCTGATAGCATTAGTTACCGCCTGCGAGACGGTAAGCGTGGTCAGAGAACAGGGGCCTCATCACCTTGTTTTCTCTCCTCTCCCTCTTACCACTTCTGGAGAAACAGGACTGCCGGCACAGCTACCAACAAGCTGTGGTATGCCGCTCTGGCCCTGGTGACACTCGTCATGTACTCCATCGCCACCGGAGGCTTGATTTTGATGGCAGTGTTTTACACCCAGAAGGATGGCTGCCTGGAAAACAAAATTCTCCTGGGGCTGAACGGAGGCCTGTGTCTGCTTATTTCAGTGGTAGCCATCTCGCCTTGTGTCCAAAATCGTAAGCACAAGTTTTTTCCATCCCTCCTCATTTGTATATTTTTTGTGTGTCTTTGACCAAACCCGGTGTTTTTGTTTGTTTTGTTTTGTTTTTAAATTCTGGCCACTGCATAATTTATCATGGATGGGTCAGCAGTAGGAAGGGTGGGATTGAAGTCTTCACTTGGGCTGAATGGGATAGTTGGCATGCTTCTTGTCAAGAAAGATCTCAATGTAGTAAAGGCAATAAATAAGATAGCTATTACCATTATTATTATTTTTAATGTTTGTTTATTTTTGAGAGAGACAGAGAGCGTGAGCAGGGGAGGGGCAGAGAGAGAGGGAGGCACAGGATCCAAAGCAGGCTCCAGGCTCTGAGCTGTCAGCATAGAGCCCGATGTGGGGCTTGAACCCACAAACCGTGAGATCATGACCTGAGTTGAAGTCAGACGCCCAACCAACTGAGCCACCCAGGCGCCCCAGCTATTAACCATTATTAATGAATGTACCACAAGGAGCGTTTAAATGGAAGATGCCCTGATTGTATATTAAGTTCTTCCCTATAATCTCTGTGTAAAACTTGAATGAGAAGGCTGAGGAAGGAGTGCTTTCTGGGCTCATCTTTCACTCAAGGCCTGTGGACCAAAAATCAGGGACCATGTGGTCTAGGAGTCAAGAAGCAGGAAATTTGATCTGGCTGAGCCAGCAGCTGGCCCACGAGCTAACCTTCCTCAGATCCAAGTCCTTTCTCAGTAAAGCCAACAGAAATCTGTAAACCTGACGTGACCTAAGGTTGTTTCAAAGGCAAATGGAAGAGGGGTGCCTGGCTGGGTCAGTCAGTTGAGCATGTAACTCTTAATCTCCTGTTGATGAGTTCAAGCCCCATGTTGAGCATAGAGCTTACTTAAAAACGAACAAACAAACAATCCACAAAGGCAAAGGGAAGAAATAATGGGATTTTGGAAGTGCTTTAGAAAGTACAGACTCGAGTTGTCTTTTATAAACAACTTCTGATGTCTTAAGCCAGACTGCCATCTTTGGTTATAGAAAGAAGTGTCCATGGCCTAATTTCCTTGTAGAAAACCAAATGACATTCAGGTTTCTAGATAGGAAAAGGGCAATGTGGCCAATAATTTATAGCTCTTCAAATCATTTCTAAAATGGTGATTTAATAAGTTAACTAGTATTGGTGTACCTGGATGGTTTAGTCCCTACTGGAAGAATGATCTCCAGGTCGTAAGTTCAAATCCCACATTGGGTATAGAGATAACTTAAATAAATAAACTTTAAGGAAAAAAAAAAATGAACTAGCATTGGATAATTTAAAGGTTTTCTGGCACTGAAAATTTCAAGTACATTATTGAAATTGAGAATACTAATCTCCCAGTCCCTTTAACTGATCAGTTAAGAATTCCCTAAAACATATTAGTGTTCAGATTAAAATACTGTTTGGGTTAAATCCTACCTTTTAAAATAGTTGTAATATTTTGAAATATTTGGTTTAATGTCATTAGTTGCTAAGGTGAGTCTTACTCTCGTGCCAAAGAGCAACATTATAAAAGAGTCTATAACTCTTAATAACTACAACTCAAAACACATTTAATCAGAGGGAAGACTGGATGAAATAAATTTTTTCATGTAGACAGGTGGTAGAAAATTTCACCAAAATTTGATAAATTCCTTTTATCATATCGTGGTTATTCTGAATGATAAAAACACTTAGATTAGTTTAAATATTATAACATATTAAAGCCCTTCCTCAATGAATGCCGAGCCCCAGTGCCTTCCTCTCTGACCTGAACTGCTATTCCCACAAGTTTTTTTTGTCTGTTAACAGATTGAGCTTTTTTCCACTATGATATCTCTGTCATTTACCTCACTAAGCTATGTGGTCTCACAAATAATGATGGTGAATTTTCTTCTGAGATCTTAAGATTTAAGAGCTAGTGTTAATGAACCTCAGGAAGACTAGGCAGAGCGTTTAAGTACAGTTGTAGTTATTATTAAAATAACGTGATGGTAGGTAGAGAACTCGGCAGAACGTGGGAGTTAGGTTTGGCCTAATCAACCTTTTTAATGTTATTTGGAAAACATGTTATACCTCTTCTTTCCTTTAACGATGGGGGTCTCAGTTTGAAGAATATCATTTAGGGGTCGGGAGCTTTTTTTTTTTTTTTTTTTTGGCTTATTTATTGTTGAAATGTAAAATGCTGTGTTGAAATCTATCACTTTCACTTTCTAGGACAGCCACATTCCGGGCTACTGCAGTCGGGGCTCATAAGCTGCTATGTGACCTATCTCACTTTCTCAGCTCTCTCCAGCAAACCTGTAGAAGTAGGTAAGCCAGCTGGACTCTTAGGGAGCAGGTGTTTGTGGTATTAATATTTTCATTGCGGAGGAAGGAATATGTCTCTACTGAGCTGTTGTTTAGAATGTCAAAGATGCAATAAATCGAAATAGAGAGATCTAGATTTTTCTCTAAATAAAGTCCTTAACGTGGGATGTGAAAATGAAAATTCCTTCTTCTGAGTCTTCCTGCTGTGTAGGAAAGACGGAAACAAAGATGGGCTGTTGAGTTTGCTTTTGGGCCTAATCTGTGTTTTCGAAGAACTTTTGTGTTTTGCTTATTTTTTTTTTTAATTGGTTATTAATTAATTTTCTTTAAGTGGTGGTCATCTCTCTGTCAGAGAGACTGGGAAGAACATGGGAATGGGAAGCAGGAGACAGGATTTGACTTGCCTCTATCATATGCTGGCTGTGTGACTTCGAATCGCTCATCTTAAATAATGTTTATTTTTAGAGACAACAAAACATGTGTGAACTTTGGAGTCGGACCGCCTGGCTTTATAGCCTGGTTCTGCCCCTTCAGTAACTTGTAGAAAGTTATTTACCTCTCTCTGCCTAGATACCTTGTCTTTAAAATAAGGATTTTAATTATTATTTTAACAAGGTAATTAAATACGATTCTTATTTTATAGGATTGTTTTTAAAGAATTCAAAGAGAGAGAGAGAGAGAGAGAGAGTGTGTGTGTGTATGTGTGTGTGTGTGTGTGTGTGTGTGTGTGTGTGTGTGTTCCTGGCAGGTAATAGGTGCTCCATAAAGGTTAGCTGTTATTACAGAGTAGTTGAAATGATTACTGAAGAACTATAAGAGCCCTATTATATTATAAATTGTTATAATAATGAGCACCTGAAACTTGCCAGTAAAAGACCAAAAGACCATTCCATCTTTTGATTTCTGAGCTCATTTTATTTCATCATCTGTTTCACTTTTGTGGTATATAAATGTGGATATAAATGTATACACACATATATACACATAATTATATATAAATGTGTGGGGGGGTACATTTTGTCTTGTATAAATAAGGTTAAGTAAATATACTGTCTTTAGGAAATTGAAGTTGTTTTCCTTTTTTAAATGTAGAAAAAATGCAAAGATAATTTTGAAAGTTTTATATACACATACTGTGTGAGTCTTGTCTTTATGGCTACTTTTGGTGCCAAATGATACAGTCGTAGGTCTTATATTAATTATAGTCTATCCTGGCTTCAGTTTTTTTAATAGCTCTATCTTGACTCTACTTAAAAAAAATTTTTTTTAATGTTTATTTATTTTTTATTTTTTATTTTTTTTTAAATTTTTTTCTTTTCTCAACGTTTATTTATTTTTGGGACAGAGAGAGACAGAGCATGAACGGGGGAGGGGCAGAGAGAGAGGGAAACACAGAATCGGAAACAGGCTCCAGGCTCTGAGCCATCAGCCCAGAGCCTGACGCGGGGCTCGAACTCCCGGACCGCGAGATCGTGACCTGGCTGAAGTCGGACGCTTAACCGACTGCGCCACCCAGGCGCCCCAATGTTTATTTATTTTTGAGAGAGAGGGGAGGGGTAGAGAGAGAAGGAGACGCAGAATCCAGAGGAGGCTCCAGGCTCTGAGCTGTCAGCACAGACACGGGGCTCGAATCCGTGAACCATGAGATCCTGAACTGGGCTGAAGTCGGTCTCCCAACTGACTGAGCCACCCAGGCGCCCCTAAATCTAGTTTCTTTAAGACTTTCTTATATATGTATGTGTGTATTACACTTCAGCAGGGGAGGGGCAGAGAGAGAGGGAGAGAGAGAATCCCAAGCTGGTTTAGTGTTTTCAGCGCAAAGCCCAGGGGGCTTTTCCCAGGAACTGTGAGATCGTGACCTGAGCCGAAATCAAGAATTGGATGCTCACTCAACTGAGCCACCCAGGTGCCCCAACACTTTCTTTTATGACTATTAGTTTTTGGTTTTAATTTAATGAGGTTTTTGGTTACAGAATTTTTCTTTTAAATGACAAGTATCACTCACTTAAAAACAGAAAAAAACTTATTTTTAATTTCAGGTGGTACTACTTAAATAGAAAAGTTAGTATTTTGGTCAATTAAAAACATTTTATTGGGGTGCCTGGGAAATTTTATTTTTTTGTTGGCCTAAGAATAAAGATTCCTTAAACCACAGCATACACAGTTATTTTTACTGTTTCAAATGTGGGTACCAGTAATAATTCTAGTCTGACTTCAAATAACTAGAATGTACATGTGTGTAAGATGATTTTTAGACTGTTAATTTATGTTTATGTTTCTTATTGGCAATCAGATCTAACTTGGATATTTAAAATTGAAGTTCTGGGGGTGCCTGACTGGCTCAGTCAGTAGAGCCTGCAATTCTCTATCTCAGGGCCATCAGTTCAAGTCCCATGTTGAGCGTAGAATTTACTTACAGATAGATAGATAGATAGATAGATAGATAGATAGATAGATAGGAGATTCTGTGTTAAGTAAAAAAGTACCACTGATGGTAATATGATAGAAATCTTTATTATGATGTAGGCTTTCAAAATTTTTAAGAAATCCTGAAAATCTCAGAATATTCCCAGATTAGACACTATTTTTTCCTCCATCTTTGCACAGGTAATTTTCTTCTCTCCCATAGGTATCGGCAGCACTCATAGATTGTAATTTGAAACATTCAGAAAGCATGTACCTGGATATTGTCACATTTCTTTTTTTTTTTTAATGTTTTTATTTACTTTGAGAGAGAGAGAGAGAACGAACACGAATGGGGGAGGGGGGAGAGAGAGAGAGAGAGAGAGAGAGAGAGAGAGAGAGAGAGAGACACAGAATCTGAAGCAGGCTCCAGGCTCTGAGCTGTCAGCACAGAGCCTGATGTGGGGCTCGAACTCATGAACTGCAAGATGGTGACCTAAGCAGAAGTCGGATGCTTAATCGACTGAGGCACCCAGGCACCTCTCACATTTCTTTACATTATGATTTAGTAACTATTAGCCAGTTATGCCTATTAAATACAGTGAACAAAATGATATGTTTATACCATCCCCTTGTAAGCAAGGTTTTTGTGCATAATAGTAACAAATGGAATTAATGCACACCGCAGTATTGTTGAGGAAAGACCTTTTCTTTAAATAAGCTATTCTGTTTATAGATAAACTGATTTTTTTAGCGCCATAAATTTAGATACCTGATCAATAAAAAGAAACACGACATATATATATATTTTTTTAACAAAAGTGTAAAGAATTTAAAGAAATGAATCGCTATGGGAGAACTTTCCTGGGAAAGTGGGTAACAAGCAAGCAAAGGATACTAGAGTCATGACCATCCCGTTACTGGCAATTAAGGGACTTCACATCTGGGTAGAGGCTGTTGTTCAGGTGGCTGTTGACCAGCTAGTCATGTCTGGTTGTTGAGTAGCCTCACCACTGTTCCACAGAGGATAGACAACGGTGGAAACTCGCTAATGTCTGCATCCTACCTCTGTTCAGAGCCTGCTGAGTCAGCTGATAAATGGATCTAATGTTACTTTTTGCTACTGTTTGAATAGTACTGAGAAGAGCAAGACTCTTATTACATCATGGAACAGAAGAACCCTTTGGCGCTGGAGCTGGAATCTGAGGGTCTTGTGCTAAGAGGGTGCTTAGGTGGGAGGGAGTGCTTTGACATAGCAACAATCTAGTCTAGTCTGAGTCAAGTTGGGCTGTGGACTAAAAGTCTCCAATGATAAGTCTTAACTCTTCTAAAGATACGCATATTTTCCCAAAACGAATGCGTCTGTGAGTTACCAAAAGCTTTTCTGATGAACTGTGATTATTTTGTCTTTTCCTCGTAAGTTCTAGATGAGCATGGGAAGAACGTTACGATCTGTGTGCCAGAGTTCGGCCAAGACCTGTACAGAGACGAAAACTTGGTTACTGGACTAGGTACCACTCTCTTGTTCGTGTGCATCTTATATTCATGGTAAGTCTTAGGAGATAACTTGAGACCATCCTTGCAGACTTAAAAGTGCAGAGAAAAATTTAAGTAAGTTGTAGCAGCTATGAGATAGCAAAACAAATCCCATCTGAGGAAGAGGAAAAATAGCTTGAAGTTAAAAGTTTGTATTACAGCATGGAAGCACAGTGTTTGGACTTCACTTTCCTTACTTGCATTTATATGCATAAATAAATTAGAGACATAGTACATTGTAGCCATTCAGGAGACGGTTGGATATTAGTTGCTAAAGCATTATTGGAGGGCAAGGGAATACAAAGCAGGGAAGAGATAGTATGTGCCAGAATGTTTTGGCAGCTTTCTAATCCAAGGGAAGTATCATTTGTTCTGCTGCTGATGGAAAGAATACAGAGCAGTACTTACACAGTCATTTTGTGTTTGGCCCGAGAAAGACAGGAAACGTCCCTTTTCTTTTATGCTAAAACCCACAGTGCTGTTAAAGCAGACTGTCGTTCACATGCTAGTCGTGGGGTGTGTTCCACCTTTATTTAGAATGTTTAAGAGTTTGCCCAAGGGAGAAAAGTAACGGGTAGAAATGCTTAGTTACTGATTCTGTTAGGTATTTCCCTGATCACTAAGCTTCCTTTTGACAGTGACTTTTTCATGTTTAGGTTTTCCGCTTTGTTTATTACGTTTCAGTGTATAAAAATTTCAACTTGGCATAGGTACATTATGATCTTCCCTTGGCTAATAGAAATAAAATGTCTTTCTGAGAACGTTGGCACATTCTCTTACAGCTTCTAACACTCCCTACTTTTAGAAAGGGACCGACAGACGTTTTGAAGATGTGGGAACTGGGTCTTGAGTACTTGTTCAGTCACGCATCAAGCCATGAAATGCTTGCTTGTGTTGCAGGTGGTTGTTCCAGGGACAGTTGTGTGATACTGGTTCTTATCCTGCCCCTGACATAGTGACAGATTCTCCTTCTTGCAGCAGAAAGAACCACGGTCACCATTTCGACCTTTCATTCTTATTAATTCCATAGTTGTTCACTGAGTACCTACTACGTCCAAAGTAGTGGATGGGATTCAGGCTCAAGTTCGTGAATGTTTTCAGGAAAACCATAAAGCCAGCCAAATGCTGACTGCCAATTCTCAGCTCTCCTTTTTCTGAGTAAGCTTTTCCTCCCTGAGTCTGTCATTATTGAGCTTTGGGGGAAATGGCAGTAGCGTGACTAATTTCATCATTTATCACTCAGTTTTTTCTGTATTAGTATGTAAAAAAATATTGGCAAATTATGTGGGAGGAAGTAGATTACTAAAATGTAATGATAGACGGTTCCATTTCAAAAATAAAATATAGTTGGGGTGTCTGGGTGGCTCAGTAGGTTAAGCATCTGGCTTAGGCACAAGTACTGATCTCGCGGTCCACGGGTTTGAGCCCCATGTTGGGCTCTGTGCTGATAGTTCGGAGCCTGGAGCTTGCTTCGGATTCTGTGTTTCCCTCTCCCACCCCAGCCTGCCCCCCCGCCTTGCCCCCCCCCCTTCCAGTCTGTCTCTCTTTCTTTCTTTCAAAAATAAATAAACATTTATTTACAATGAATACAAATGAAATATGGTTATGTTTACTTCTATAGAAAAAAATCACCAAACCTATAATAGCGGTGGTATTAGAGATAACTTATTTTTGTTGTTGGTTTTGTTTTATAGGGAGGTAGCATTTCTTTTGTTTTTGTATTATTTAAAAAAACCTAGAAAGATATTTGACAGAATAAAACTCTGTGTTTGTGTGGGTTGCTGAATGCCTCATCACACATGAAAAAAGGTGTCTGCTGCTTAGATGAAATAGGGCCTAGATTTGCTATAAATCTGTCAGTGGAAAGGTGGCAACAATTCTACTTAGTGTGCTGATAGAACTGCCACATGGTGTTGTTTTGCAGCATGGACTTTTCACCGTGTCAGATTTTCACTGCCACCCTTGCGTGAGAGGTGATAAATAAAACCTCACCCCTTTTGGTTGATATTCCCAAAAGATAACAATTTTCAAAGCTGACCACTGCTACTTAAAATCTGTCTGAATGCTGGTAACAAATACTCTGAATGCTAGTAACGAGACCTGATTTGGGGTGGGGGTGGGGGGGCGTTAACAGCATCTCCATGAGCAGAGTGCAGAGTGACCAGGAGTGTTTGTGGGACGCAGGGCACGAACACACTCCCTGTGATGGGCAGCTACTTCTCCCAGGACTCAGTGAAGCACCCCTCCGGAGGCTGGTGATTAGTGTTCACTGCGAGGATTCGTGCAGCTCCAGGAGGAGTCAGCTTTGAGAACTCTCTAGCCAAGTGTCTTGGGCTCCCAGGGAAGTGAGATCAGGCCCAGTAGAGCCTCAAGTCAGAGAATGCTGCTGGGAAGGGGAGGCAGCCCAGTTTACGTTTTCGGATCTTGACTTTCTAGATATTATGTCTCTTCCCAGACTCAGAGGAATGAGAGATTGGAAAATGTTACAAAACGAGGCTCCATTGCTTGCGTGGAAACTGTCATTTAAACATGATTGCAGAGGGGCGCCTGGGTGGCGCAGTCGGTTAAGCGTCCGACTTCAGCCAGGTCACGATCTCGCGGTCCGTGAGTTCGAGCCCCGCGTAAGGCTCTGGGCTGATGGCTCAGAGCCTGGAGCCTCTTTCCGATTCTGTGTCTCCCTCTCTCTCTGCCCCTCCCCCGTCCATGCTCTGTCTCTCTCTATCCCAAAAATAAATAAACGTTGAAAAAAAAAAAATTAAACATGATTGCAGAAAGGGCACCTGGGTGGCTCAGTCCATTAAGCATACAACTCTTGATTTCAGCTCAGGTCATGATCTCACGGTTCATGGGATTGAGCCCCACAACGGGCTCTGTGCTGAAGGTGTAGATTCTCTCTTCCTCTCTCTTGTCTCTTGCTGCGCGTGTGCTCTCTCCCTCAAAAAAAAAAAAAAAAAGGAAAAAAGATGATTGCAGGAATATCTAGAATCCGCCCCCCCCCCCTTTAAGGAATATTTAGAATTCTTGATAGACATTGTAGGAAAACTGAAGACTGTGTAGTTTGAATGTTACAAGGAGAAGAAGTCACACATTTTCTTTTCTTTTTTTATTATGCTTTGAAATGTCTTTTTAAATTTTAATTCCAGTATAGTTAACATACAATGTTATATTAGTTTCAGGTGTACAATAGAGTGGTTGAACAATTCTATACTCAGTGCTCATCGTGATAAGTGTTTTTTCTTTTATTTAATTAAAAAAAAATTATATCCAATAATATAATATTGCCTATGAGAAAAAAAATATAATATAATATTGTTGCACAATATAGTGCAACAATGATTTCAGGAGTAGATTCCTTGATGACCCTTACCCATTTAGCCCATCCCCCCTCCCACAACCCCTCCAGTAACCCTCTGTTTGTTCTCCATAATTAAGAGTCTCTTATGTTTTGTCCACCTCCCTGTTTTTATAATATTTTTGCTTTCCTTCCCTTGTGTTCATCCGTTTTGTCTCTTAAAGTCCTCATATGAGTGAAGTTACATGATATTTGTCTTTCTCTGCCTCACTAATTGTGCTTAGCATAATACCCTCTAGTTTCACCCATGTAGTTGCAAATGGCAAGAAGAAATCACACATTTTCACTGAAAGTCACATGATTGCTTGGGATTGGGGTTAACTTTTTTGTAAGGTCCTGGAAGGCTCACTGCACTATCTCTTTCCCTATCTGGAGCCAGCCAGCTCCACTGTCCCTCCACCAACACACAGACATACATGCTTCTTTAGGGAGCTCTCATGACTCACTATGAGTATGTTTTATCTTTGCTGTTTTAGCTTGAAAGAGGGCTCAACCTAAACCTACTCCCTAGCTTTCCAACTGAAGTCAATTTTCCTCCAGATGCCCCTTCTACTGTACCCAGGCATCATTGCTGTGAAGAAGTGTCACAGCTTGGACCCCATGTAGGAGTTTCCCCAATGGCTCTTTCTATAGATCCACCCTCCTACCCCCACTTAGGCCTGGATCTTTGCTGTAATGGGCCCCACCCTCCACTAACTATTCCTTAATCCCCTTCTTGGTCTCTAGATTTTTAAAAAATGTTTTATTTATTTATTTTGGAGAGAGAGGGAGTGTGAGCAGGGGAGGGGCAGAGAGAGGAAGGCAAACAGTCCCAAACAGGTTCCACACTGTCGGCACAGAGCCCAGTGTGGGGCTTGAACTCACCAACTGTGAGATCATGACTTGAGCAGCAATCAAGAGTTGGACACTTAACCAGCTGAGCTACCTAGGCATCGTTAGGTGATTGAAATTACTATTTTGTTGGCTTCAAGTTGAGACTGTGCAGTCTGGCAGGATCCTGGGGGCAATCAGCTTCAATTCCCTTGTACATAAAAAGGAAACTGAGGGGCATAGAGCCTATTTCTGTGATTCTCTACCCCCGATCTCAGGAAACTTTTCCTTGAGTCTCCTTTGCTAGAGTACTCGGAGAGGCATGTTCATAATCACTTTTGCCCCTGGAATTGCTTGGAGTCAGATGCTTCTCTGAGGTACAAGGATAAGGTGTATGATTTGTCTCATTTTGTTATCGGGAGGTATTTGTGCTGTAAAATGGTCCTGGCTATTTCAGTGTCAACTATGCCTATGAGAAAAAAAATTATTATTTAAATGTTAAGAAATTTGAATAGAAAATTAGAAAAACTACGGATCTTTATTAAATGTCAAACAACTTGGTAGTTCAAAATGAAACTTTCGTGGCAATGGAGTAGACTATGTAGAATAAGAATAAGGTTGGTAAGAGAATTGAAGAGAAGATTGGCTTAAACTGAGAAGAATTGGCAAATCAAGGTGTCTATTCTTTTGGTGTGTTTTGTGTCTGCCACTTTTATTTAAGAAAGGCGGATCTATTAAAAAAAAAAAAAAAAGGAGCGGTGTACAGCCTTTATTTTGGGAATCCTGCCACTTCCTCACCTATCAGAAATCTTCCTGGCTCAGGGCACCTGGCTGGCTCAGTCAGAAGAGTATGCGACTCTTGATCTAAGGGTTAAGAGTTCCAGCCCAAGGTTGGGTGTAGAGATTAGTAAAAAATAAAGAAACTTAAAAAAATTTTTTCCTGGTTCTGCATCGGGGGCATGTTAAGGCGTCCCCCTCCCCCCACCCCCACCCCCGCCCAGTTCACATGGGATGGTGGTCTCCTTTGGGAGCTGTGAATCACCACTTATACTGTGTACCGGGAACATAATTGAACTTCCTCCCTTTAAGGGTGGGAATAGTCATGGGATCCCTCAAGGGCCCTGTAAGTTTGTCAGGGAGCAGAATCTATGGTCTCCAACAGGAAAGTCTGGACATGTTCTGTAGAGATTTTCTTTGATCTGGGGGAGTTTGGCCAGTTCCAAAAGCAGCTGAAGCAGGTGCGGAGGGCCACCTGAATTTTGAATCATTCTGCCGATATGGAAGAGGCCCTGGGCATGGCGGTGGGAGGGGGTGGGTGGCTGGAGGGGAGGTGTTTTTTTTTGGTTGTCACAATAACTGCCAGACAGTGCTGGCTTTTTGTGAGTGAAGACTAGAGACAGTGTATAGGCTATGACTTATCTGTATGGTGATACACTGTCCCAACCAAATGTTGTCAGTCTCCTTCCACCCCCCGACAGGAAGCACTGGGTGAAAGTTGCTCATACCTTAGCCCTGGAAAGGAGGAGGTTAATGCATAATCCAGGGGCTGCTGTTTAGCAACTCGTCTTGTGCTCACCAAACAGATGGCTCTGAGTAATAGAATGCAGACAATAAGAATTTCCTAAGCTTTTAAGGAGTTTGTAAAAACAACGTTTCTAAGGTAATTCCAAGAAGAGTATTTTGTGGGTAAAGGCCATGACTGAATTATAATAATATTTTATAGTAGCATCTACTTAGAGAAGTTCTGTGTCATTAATGATGAACTGAATGCAGGTATTTTTAGAAGAACAAAAGCTTAGTTTATTGCTCTCTGACGATGGAAGTAAAGTAACAGAGGTGCCAGAATCAAAACCTAACTTTTCCTCCACAGAAATGATATATTAAATCATAATTTACATGCAGAAAATACAGCATGCTCTTACATGCAGGAGCAAGGTGTGTGTGTTTCTTGGGTGCACAACCATCAGGAAGTATCTCTACAATTCCTCTGATTAAGCTTGAGGTTAGAAAGTGGGAATGGAGTGGTCCTCCGTTAGCATCCATCTGTTCAGAGCAGAAACCAAAGTGATGCTATTGGGCTTGAGTGGCTCACAAAAGGAGTGCGCTTGGATCCCAGAAGACTTTTTTATGAGGAAGTCTTTTTATTGTTTATTTGCATCTCATTGATCTCTTCTCTCCTTGAGAAAGAGGATGAGAATGAACAGAGAAAAGCAGTGTTGCCTCTTGGGGTTTATTTGGTTGAAATGAACCTGCTAATTCCTGCTTCTCCAGTGGCCACACTCCCTACCCGCCTCCAGGCTGGCACATAGGATATGTCCGTGCGTGTGTGGTTTCGTGCAAGGGGCTAGGGATTGTTGTCTTTTTCACTAAATTCCCCAGGGCTTAGAACAGGACCTGACACATGGCAGGCCTTCAGTAGATATTTGCTAAAGGAATTTATAGAGTTAGCTGGAAACTTAAGTATTTATACATTTCTGTTTGCTTAAAGTATTTCCTTTTCTTCGCCCCAGAAGATATACCTATATTACCCTTGTAAGCCAGATTTTATAACATTTTACCTATCTGGGTGTAGGGAGAGTGGTAGGAAGAATTTTTTTTTTTTTTTTTTTTTAAATCACACTCACAGCTACTCTATTGAATTGCAAACAGAAAACCTTGTTCTGCCAAAGGTTGATTATCACAGTAAGTAACTGTGACCTTTGCTTTTCACGCCCTTGCTTTTTTTACTGCTGTCTCTGGGTTCTTTTGTTGATTTCGATCCCTTCTAAGTGAGAGTAGTCAAAGAGAGGGGAAAGATAAAAGGGAAATCAGAAAATTATTTTGGGCAGCTTGAGAGAGAGAAGTGAAAACCAAGATAATAGGACCAAAAGATTTATTTCTTCATCTGCAGACCTCTCTTTGCTTAAAATGATCTAATGCAATCCGTGTAAAAAGACATGAACTATAAAAATGATGCATCCATTTTGGAATAAAGTGGGGTACTGAAAGATGAAATAGACTTAAGCAGCCCCAACAAGAGGGTGCAGGGAGGCGGCTCTGCCCTTCCTTTGATGTGATATAACATGTGTTTGTTTCTTAGCTTGACGTCCACGACAAGGTCAAGTTCTGACGCTCTTCAAGGCCGATATGCAGCCCCTGAACTGGAAGTAAGTTCATTTCCTCCCCTTGTTCTGCTTTATCTCAGAAGACCTATTTTCCAGGAAGGCTCTTTACGTGTTTTTGCATCTTTATTGATTGGCATTCCACGATCCCATTTTTCTCCTCGAAGAAGAATACCATATTTTTGTACGGAAAAAACAATGCCTTGTAGATACTATGGGGATTCAAATGTACCTTTGATTTTCCTCCAACGAAATTAGCCTCTGCTGGGCCTTGCTGCCCATCTCCACCAGAGGCCTGGGTAGCTTGGTCCGTCTGCTCTCTGCTCTTTTCCTCTGTCATAATGGAATGTGTGTGAGTTTTGTTTTGTTTTGTTTTGTTTTAACTTCTAGTGCATTCCTCTGTTACATACCTGTCTTTGTCCTCCGTATATAGCATGACCATGAGGTTATATGTAATAGCTGTTTGAAGAAGGAGAAAAAGACGGAGAAGGGAAGGAAACAGCATCTGCTCCATGCCACACTGCTGAGCAGTGTCGGTGCATGAGCTTATTTAACTGTGTCCATTCCTTCACTGCGTAAAGAATTGTGAACAGTAGGTGTCCAGAGAATCAGGGTGGTGAACAGATGCCTATCAGTCAGCAGAATGCCTGTTATTTCCTTATTTGTGCAAAAGTCTTTTGCTGGGGCCCTCTGGAACATCCACTAAGGTCAGGAAAGTTCTAATCGCATGGAGGCAGCCAGGAAAAGACTCAACCCTGAGCCCAGGAATGGAACAGGAGGTTCCAATGATGGCTGAGACTTACAGCACTTGCTATATGCCAGGCACTATTCTAAGCACTACATTTGTGATTTCATTTAATCTTCATAAAAACCCAGTAAGGGTTTGATCTCTGTTTTACAGAGGGGAAAAAGCAGAAGTTATTTAAACTTTTGATTGGCTGGCATGTAAACCGTGCGCTCTGGCTCCAAAGTCTGTGTTCCTGAATGCCGCTGCCCGAGAGCTTGGCTCCTGGCTCCTGGCCCTGCTGCCAGCCCTGCCTGACACGGGCCCCAGACAGTATCCTGATAGCTTTCCCCGGATGGAAGAGCCCTGGTGTCTCTCCAGATACGGGCACTCTTCTGTGCAGCTGGGTCTCTGGGGAGGGTCTTTCCTGCACCTGACCTGGAGATAGTGAGCATTATGAAGGGTTGTCAGTCTGCCAGCAGCATTCAGCAGCTCTCTCTGTCACTTGAAAAAGGAGGAATCTGTGTTGAGTCTGAATAGGTTACTGCTTATTACACAGAAAAGAATGGTCTCTAGAAGGCAGGCGTTTGTTCTCACCACTGGCTGGGTGACCACCTGCTGCGGTTGTGCCGCTGTGGCTTCAATGTCCCGATTGTGTAGAGCGTAAGCTCAAAGAACAGCAAGTCTCTAAGTTAGCTTTAAGAGGATGTTTTCCTTCTCATTCTAAGGAAAGTGTCCCAGTGTTTCCTTCTGAACCGAAGAACATGCAAAACGGAAGTTGGTTTGCTCTCCTTCTATCCCGTTTCACAGGATACACCTTTGAAGGAGAGAGTTGGTAGTTTCTTATGCTAAATGAAGCTTCAGAAGAACTAGGACCCCAGGGCACCATGTCTTGAGCCCACTGAATGATTAGACTGTGTAACTTGATCCAAGATTCTGTCAAGGCCAATCCCTTTATTAGAAGTTTCCCTGATGTAGTAGGGAAACAGGGGCTTGGCCTTGAAGTATATAAAAGAGACAAAGGCTCAAGCACCTATGTCCTTATCCCTGGCTCTCTGTTCTTTCTAGTAAAAACATGGTCAGCCAGGAAGTGCCAAGGACCCAGCATTTCCCACCTTGTATTGGTACATGTAATGTTTTTTTACCCCGTTTACCAGAGTCCTTCTGCAATCATGTAGTAATTTTTCATAATCCAATTTTTTTTTACTAGTTTCTTGTTTTGAGTAGGTCATGAACATGGTACCACGTTTAAAAGGTGCCAAAGAGTCTTCAAAGGAAAGCATCCCATCCATCCCGGTTCTCAGCTCCCCTGTCTCCATAGAGGCAGACAGTTGAGCAGCCTGATTTCATAGGAAATGGAGGTGGGCCTCCTGCTTCCAGACCTCATAGCCTTAACCATTTCTGATTCTGCCAGCTCCACCGTCTCCTACATTTCACATGCTACCTGTTGCCTTTTGTGAATTGCGGGCCTTGGATTTCCCATCCTGCATTTATATCCCAGCTCTGTGACTAAACTAGTTTTGTAACTTCAGGCCAGTTATTCACCCTGCCTGACCTCAGTTTCCTTACCTGCAAACGGGATAATAATCCTAGCAAGGAGAGCAAATCATCACCAGGAGTGAGCTCCAGGAGAGTGAGAATCTGTCTCATTCCCCTTGTGATTCAGGTTGAGTTTTCCAGAAGCAGCTGCCAAGGCAGAGTTGATGTGCAGTGTGTCTGTTAGTGATCAACACATGTGGAAGGAAGGAAGAGGAAGGAAGCAGAATTGGGCAGAGGGTGAAGTCGAAGGGCACCGGAGGCTGAACAAAGCCACTGTTGACTGTTTTGGTGCTCCAGAGCAGATAGGACCCATCAGAGCTGTACCCAAGGGTCAATGGCTGCGCCTTTACACCCCTGCCATGTGCAGTCATTTAATGTAGCAAAAAAGCTTGCTGTAGGGCAGAGTAATGCTCTGTGGCTGAGCCAAAGCCTGGGAGCTGCCATCCAGAGGATGCTCACAGCATTCTAAGTAGCTGAGCAATCACTAAGTGAACACCTTTGAGGGGGTGTGCGTGGCTCAACCCATGTGTGTTGTGTTTCCTATCACCAGCACAAGAGCACTTGGGAAGAACAGATGCTTAATCAAATCCTTTGGAAGGGAAACAATGTGCGCAGTTCAGAGCCTGGGATACAGTTCCCACGGGAAGGCTTGGCATGTCACACAGATGGCCATTAGTACTTTACTGATGTGGAGGTAGAAAAGTGGGATGCAAGCCACCTGACTCTGTTGGGTTTGTTCTTCCAGGTGGCTCGCTGTTGTTTTTGCTTCGGCCCCGATGGAGAGGGTGAGTAGAGAACTTCCCCTTCCTTTCAGCCTTGTGGTGCTGCGGACCTGTGGCACTAGGCTGTAGGTGTAGATATTTGGGATTCAAGCAAAATTACTTGAATGGTAAGAGGAGATTCTTACTCCAAAGCTGGTTTACTGTTGATATACTTTCCATATTCTTCCTGGTTACTGGGTTTTATTTGTGTTCGTATTCTAGCAGGCAGGAATCAGTTTATGTTTTGGTTCACATATAAGTTAAATTATACAGAGAGACTTAGAGAAGGAGGAAGTACATTTTTCAAAGGAATGAACATTTGGATCGGAGCATCCCAGGGGCTTGAGAACCCCTGGTGTGCTCCCTCATTGTCATCTGAGCTTATCATAAGTTCACGTTTGGAAGGGCTCTCTTCTGCTCTGTTCAAGTGAATGTGATGTTAGGTAACTCATCCTGTGGAGGACGGTTCTAGAGTTGGGGTGGGGGTTGTGCTTAGGGTATAGATGTGGGTAAAGATGGCTTTCGACATCTTCCCTACTCAAGAGCCCCTGGGATTGAAGTTAGTGAGTGTGGCTTTGCTGAAGTGGCAGGCGTGCATGTGTTCACTCTATGAGCTTGCACTCGCTCTGTCGTTCACAGACACTGAAGAGCAGCAGAACGTGAAGGAGGGACCACGGGTCATTTATGATGAGAAGAGAGGCACCGTCTATAGCTATTCCTATTTCCACTTCGTGTTCTTTTTGGCTTCCCTCTATGTGATGATGACGGTCACCAGCTGGTTCAAGTGAGTGTGACCCCTTGTCTTAGACCGTTTAGAAGGGATGATCTTTAGAAAACCAAGTGAAGTCTTATTCTTTAAGTGCTGAGGCCCACTGAGTCACAGACCTGATCTCCTACAGTTGGCTTAACTCTTCTCCAAGTCCTGCTGTGCTCACCTACACAGAAACAGTGCTGGGGTCTCAACAGTCTGTGGTTATGCTCTTAATTAACCCTTGGAATTGACGATGCTCCTTGCAGCTTTAAGAAAATAAAAGGTTGGGGCACTTGGCTGGCTCAGTCAGTGGAGCATGTAACTCTTGATCTCAGGGTTGTAAATGCAAGCCCCATGTTGGGTGTGGGGATTACTTAAAAATAAAACCTTAAAAAAAAAAAGAAAGAGAAGGAAATGTTAACCGCATATGGGCAGTCTTGAGGAACACAGTAATAGTAATGGAGGAAGAACTTGGAATTCTATTTCTGTGTTTTTAAAAATTTTTAAGTGTTTATTTATTTTTGAGAGAAAGAGAGAGACAAAGCATGAGCAGAGGAAGGGCAGAGGGAGAGGGAGACACAGAATCTGAAGCAGGCTCCAGGCTCCGAGCTGTCAGCACAGAGCCTGATGCAGGGCTTGAACCCATGAACCATGGGATCATGACCTGAGCCGAAGTCAATGCTTAACTGACTGAGCCACCTAGGTGCCCCAGAACTTGGAATTCTTAAGCAGTCATCTGCTTTTTTTTTTTTTTTTAAGTTTTAATTTATTTAAGTCATCTCTACGCCCAACGTGAGGCTTGCACTTAAAACCCCAAGATCAAGAGTCGCGGCTCTTCTGACTGAGCCAGACAGGCACCTCAGCAGTCATCTGATTTTTTTTTTTTTTAACATTTATTTATTTATTTTTTGAGAGACAGAGACAGAACATGAGCTAGGGAAGGGACAGAGAGAGAGGGGAGTCACAGGGGGAGTCCGAAACAGGCTCCATGCTCCAAGCTGTCAGCACAGAACCCGATGCGGGACTCAAAGTCATGAACCATGAGATCATGACCTGAGCCAAAGTCGGCCGCCTAAGGCACCCAGGTGCCTCAGTCATCTGCTTTTAAGGAAGAGAAAATACCTGTTTTTTCTACTTTGTATTTTGTCTTTTTAAATTTTCCACTTTTATTATGAAAGTTTTAAACATCTTTTTTAAAAAGACTGACATAGAAGCATGGGAAGTGACAGTGTCCTCTCCCTGACCCCCCGCCATGCCCCACGACTACTGCTAACATGGTGCATACTCTTTCACTCCTTTTCCATGCATTTACAAGCCTGTGTCACCTTGAAATTTTATTTATTTATTTATTTATTTATTTATTTATTTATTTATTTATTATGTCTTTAAATGTTTGACAATTTTTAAGTGTTGAGAGGGAGAGAGCCCACGAGCTGGGGAAGGGGCAGAGAGAGAGGGAAAGAGAGAATCTCCAGCAGGCTCCACACTGTCCACGCAGAGCCCGACGTGGGGCTCGATCTCATAAATGTGACATCATGACCTAAGCTGAGATCGAGAGACAAGTGCTTAACTGGCTGAGCCACCCAGGTGCCTCAAGCCTGTGTCATTTTTTTAAATATAAGTATGATTATACATGTTTCCCCTTGAGATTTTTTTTGTTTCATTTTGTTTTTAAAGCTAACAGTATGTGATGGGTCTGACTTTCCCTATCACTGCATGGAAGTTCTTTTTAATTCTTTTTTAATCACTTTTCACTGATCCAAAGTTTTTGTTGGATAATAATTTGTTATAACTCAGAATAAACATGGGATAGACATTTAGGCTCATTGTGCTTTCTTTTATCCATTCTTTCAGCAACTGTGTGAGTGGCTCCCATGTGCCATATGCTGTTACAAATGGCAGGGCTTATAATTGAATGGATGACACAGACCATGATCCAAATCAAATACAGTGTGCTAGGTAGTGCTAATAACTATTAGGGAGAAAACTGAGGAAGAGAAATGAGGAGTAACAGGTGATGTTTGGGGATGGTGGAGATAGCAGAATGCTTCACTGGGGAGATTTTTCCAGAACATCTTGAGGGAGATGAGAGGAGGGAGCTTCTAATATGTCCCTAATGCTTCTAATGCTTTGATAATCCCTAGAAAGGTTTGGTGTAGAAAGCTTAAAGGAGAGAGCTTTAATCAATAAGGCAGAAAGGAACAGATGTTGAGAATGTGGGAAAAATTGGAAGCTCTTATACTCCTGGTAGGATTGTAAAATGGTGCTGCCACTTTGGAAAACAGTTTGGCAGTTCTTCGAGATGTTAAACATAGAGTTATGACACAATCTGACAGTTCTAATCCTAAATATCTACCCAATAGGGAAAAAAAAAGTACGTCCACACAAAAACTTTGACCTACGTGTTTATAGCAGCCTCATTTATACTAGGGAAAAGGAGAAACCACCCAAATGCCTATTGGCCGATGAATGGATGAACAAAATGTGCCATATGCGTGCAATGGAATATTACTCAGCCATAAAAAGGAATACATGGTTAAACCTTGAAAACAGTGTGCTTGGTGAAAACCAAGAGGCCACATGACTCTGTGAAATGTCCTGAGTAGGCAGATACATAGAGATAGAAAGTAGGTGGAGAAATGGTGTAAGTTGTATCTGAATTGAGCTGTTAGGAAAACAAAACAAAAAAACAGAAAGACTGGAGGGGATGGAATCGGGGAGACACCTGCTGGAAGATACCGCCCCCCCCCCCCCCCCACCTCGTTCTGTTCCTGCTCTGACCACAGCTGGGTCTCTTGTTTCCACAGCTATGAAAGTGCCAACATCGAAACCTTCTTCAGCGGAAGCTGGTCCATCTTCTGGGTCAAGATGGCCTCCTGCTGGATGTGTGTCCTGTTATACCTGGGGACCCTGGTTGCTCCCCTCTGTTGCCCCTCTCGGCAGTTCTCCGTGTGAGGGGCATCTGACCAGGCCCGCAGGCTGGAAGTGACATCCTTTGAACAAGGGTCTGAGTAGTGACTGGTGCTTTGTGAAAAGCTAGCATCTTCAGGCTGGTTGAAGTGGGTCTGAAAAGGCCTTCAGAAAAAAAAATCACCTGATTAGCTTTTTAATTCTGAAAATCAAAAAGAAATTACCAGTTTATCCCAAAAGAACTGAGATTTTCAGCCAGGCTGATCCCGAGTGATCATGTATTTTGTGTGTGTCATAACCCTAAAAACTGGAATAGGCTAGTATTTTGCCTCTGTATGTTTTTACGAAAATAGGGTTTGGGGCACGACATCTTATCACAGGGATACAACTTCCTTTGTGTGGCCTGCCATTCTTATCCTTGGAATAGAAAAACATGCCAAAATCTTGAGCCCTCAGCCCCTGATAGAATGCAGACCCCTCTCACACACCTCAGCTCAGAGTCTCGTCCCCAGCGGGCTCTGCAGACAGAACTCAGCCTGCAGGCCCCTTGCTCACAGCTACTTGGTATTTATAGGGTCCAAGAGGAAGCACCTGCTTGCAACTCCACCCTTGTGCTGTTTCCTCCTGGCCCCCCAGCGTTTCCCTTTGAAACTGTGATGCTGGGAATCACAGCTTCACTCTCTGCCCTTGCCCTTCCCAGAGGTCCCCTCTTCTTTCTGGGCTGAGTATCTTTGCTTAATAATGTGAAAAAGCACAATTTTGCCATCACTACCGTGTGGTCCCCACTGTATTCTTACTACCTGATCTGAGTTACTGCAATAATTGTGACTCCCATTTGTGGTGTTTTTCACATGATTATAGAACAGTATTCGGGTTGTTTTCTTCGCTTGAACAATGGAGGGCTATAGTTCTTATAGTTCTCACATGTTTGTACTTATTAATAGTAATAATATTCTAGGACCTTACCTGAAAAGTTGCTTCTTGACTGAAGCCTGCTGTACCCCTCTTTCATTTATGAAAGTCAACCAGTTTCTCTTCCACCTTGAGGCCTTTGAAATCCTAACAGCAAAAGGGCTTTTGTTTCCAGGATCTGTGATGTGACCATGGCATTAATATCCACTGTGGTTTTTTAGAGTAGATTTGCTGAGGTAAGGATCCCAGGCAGCCCCTCAAACTGGGCTGACCAGATAAAAGCCTATTATACAAGTTGTAGAAATGGCCAAATATACCTAGAAGAAGTGGTGAGGGGTGGGGCGTGGGGAGGGGTATTTAATTAAGCCATAAACAATGTCCATGGAGAGTTCCAAAAATACATACTTGGAACACTCCTAGGAGATGTGACTTTACGCAGCTGCCCAAGAAGATTTCCATGTTCAGTGTTGCTGTCCTCAGTCACAGAAGCGTTTTCTCAATGGAAAGGCCATTAGAGACCCCAGTGGAGACACGGTGGGGGTGCTTCTGTTAGTGTCTCACACAGGGTGGAAAGAGTCCTCTTGAGCTCCCTGGCCATAGAGGGTCTGAAAATGGAGAGACTCGGCCTGTATTTTGTGTGCCCTACTGTACGAGTTGGGCAGAATTGGGTCCCAGTGTGCCAAAGTGCTGGTGTGGGGAATTAGTCAAATTCTTCATTTCTACTCCTTTGCCCTCCTCCCAGGAAAATCAGAGGGGAAACAAATTCAGTGGATGAATTCCTGTAGACTCTTGCCTTGTTTATAATGTTTAAGGTTCCATTTATAAAGGCACTCGTTTGTGTGTGAGGGCCTTGTTTTATAAACTTTATCCATTTGATTTTTTTAGGCCAGAATCTCTTGGAGCTTGGCAGTTGACAGGTCCTCTGGAGTCACAAAATGGATAGCCACTGTGTGCAGCCCCTATTAAGCCGGTGGGACTGGGAGCTCTGTGGGTCAGGGACAGATTGAGGGAGCGGGCTGTGGGTATGTGTGACAGCCCCCCGGGAGAAGCCGCCACAGTGCGGTAGTGCCACAGGGCTCTGGGTAAGCTGAGGTTGGCTTTGGGAACTCAAGAGCTGGGATGCCAGTTTCAATGTGGGTTTCTTCCTGGTAGGGTCTAGCTGGCTTGAGCAGCCAGCTGTGTGACTTTAGAACTGGTCCTCGGCAGCTCACAGTCCCTCTGACAAGGCTGCTGTTACTTGGCTGTCCTTCATTGGCCGACTTCCCCTGCAGAAAGAAGCTCAGGGAAACACAAAGGAAAAGGACATCCACTGCCAATGGCCGAGCCCTCAGAGCTTCCTTCTTTAGCTGGCCCAGCCAATCCCATGGTTGCCAGCTGCTTAAAACTTGGTTTGTGGCCCAAAGTTCTTGAAGTTTAGTCTGACGCGAGAGGAACGGTTGCAGCCACTGATTTTTATGCTCAGCTGGGTTTTTACGCAAGTTTATCTGAATGGTGCACACGATGTGGATATACTCTAAGGATTGAGGGCATACAAATAAGTTGACTTTAATGATTATTAATTGTAATAAACAATACTCAGGTGATGAGTCAACGTTTGTGGGTTTAAAGAACCTACATTTTTATGCTACCGTGATTTAAGAAACTGGAAAAATTGTGCCAATTGCTTTGAGTTGCTGTCATGGTGTTCATTTGAGAAATTCACTGATCTTTTATTAATATAATTTTGCTTCCTACAACTTTTTGTACGTGATTTAAAAAAGTACATTCCCTGTAGCTGCTGGTCAGACTCCTTTAGCGATGAAAGTGGAAGAAGTTTTTTAAAAAAACTATGTGTATGTTTCCCCTGTGCTATTCCTTCCATGTGGAGATTTTTTCCCTTCTCGTTTTCATGAGTAAAAACACTAAGTGGGGGAAGGGAGTCTTCTGGGAATGTTGCTGTGTACCTAGATGTGTCACCTCACTGAAGGCCAGAGATGTTTCTGTCCCGGGCTTTTGGCAACCCGACTTCATCCAGACTGGGTTGAGTTTTTTAATACTGGTTAGTTGGTTTTGCTTTTGTCCTCTTGGTTTCTTGGAAATGGCTTGAAAGAATTGTTCATCAGAGATACTTGGGGCTCTTTTGTGAATAGATGGACTGTGTGCATGTGAGCTGTTGGAGGGTGGGGTTACTGGAGATTTGGGGAACCGCCTCCCATTGCACCCCCACACCTCATTGTTTATTTCCAGTTCCTCAGAGGAGCCTTTGTTCTGGATGACCTTCATGCAGTGCTAATCCCACTTCCACCCCCATATTGTCCCCCTCTCTCTATTTAAGATTATGTACTTATTTAATTTTAGCCAGAAGTTTACCACCATTGGTGCTGGTGCTTCATGTTACCCTGCAAAGGGAATTCGAGAGCCTGTGTTTAAGCTGCCTTGGCTTTTTCCTCCTCTGACTGCCTTTCTAAATAGCATTTCGTTTTGGCATACATTTGTATTCTACTCCTCTTGGAAATGAAGGTGATTTGGGCTAAGGCCCTACATGTTCAGAGAGAACGCTGGGTCCTCCTTAAGGACAATGCAGTAGCCAGTCTGCTCATAGAATTCTGCTTATATCCAGTTCTATCAGGATCTTCTCCTGATAGAACAAGCTCCCTCTGCTTTGTTCTTAAGGCAGCCACCATGTGTCCCACCATCTTTAGGATGCTTGTAAAGCCTCAGACACTTTAATCTAGTGTTGCATTTCAGACAGAGGTATGTTGGACCTGTTGGACCTACCTTACAGGACTAGAGAGCTGTTCACACAGATCTTTCAGACTAATGCTGGTCATTCTAAAGATCTTTCTCTTTTTAAAATTTTTTTCACCAGTAGATCATTCGCAGAGGCGTTCGTTTTGAAAGGAGGAAATATTTGGCTTTTACCAAAGAGGGTTTTTTGTTTGTTTGTTTTTAGGCAAAATTCCTTCAGAAAAAGTTAATTGGGTAAGGATACATTAAAAATGCCTATGTCCAAATCTACTTCTGTAGGGGTTTGATCATATTTATGTGAGTAAAATGATGAAGCATTCTTTAAGGTAATCCTCTGGGTGAAGGATCCTGGGAAGTTCTCTCAGGTAAAGAAAGCTTGCAACAGATGTGTAATATATGTCTTGAGAGTTATTTATGAGAAATTTAAGAGGATTATTTTGCTTTCCTATATTAAAGATTTAAGTTCTTTTTTTACTTTGCAAAAAAAATTCTACGAAAGTTTTATAATCATAACTTTGTTAATTTTTTAAACTTTTGTGAAATAATTAGCTGTAGCCAAATTATTGGTTATGTTTTGCTATATTAGAATTTGAAATGTATAATGTGTGCTAAATTTACTGTTTGAAATTTATAATAGTCTTGGATATGGTTATAGTTTTGGTAACTTTTTTTAAGAAGTTATTTTCTACCCTCTAGACACAAAGGCAACTGTGGGTTTGTATTTGTTTTTTGAATGCTAATTTTTCTATGAAGCATCTGAAGTTGACCAGTCTTTTCCTAGGTAGAAAACTCAAAACTTGTTAACTCTGTACTTTAATAAAACTTAAAATGGAGAACTATGTTGTTGTTTTGTATATGTGTGTGTGTGTGTGTGTGTGTGTGTGTTTTGTAACTGAAGTCTTCTAGGTGGTGTTTTCCAAAGTGTTGAAGTGTTAATCAGCTTTCTCTCATGCTTCATAGAGTCTGTTCCAATTCTTGAGAACGAAAATAAACACAAAAACCCAAGTTTTTTGTTTCCTTCACCCCTGAAAACTTCTGTGGTCTTGCTTTCTTTTTCCCATTCTTGGGCTGGTGCTATACTTTCTTAAATATGAGAATTAGAGTAAGTCTTCTGATCTAGGATAGTGTTTCACTTATGTAAGTTTTTAAATTTTTTCCTTTTTTTTTAAGTGTTTATTTTTGAGAGAGAGTATGGGTGGGGGTGGGCAGGGAGAGAAAGAGACAGAGGATCTGAAGCAGGCTCTGCGCTGACAGCAGAGAGCCCAATGTGGGGTTCGAACCCACCAAGTGTGGGATTGTGACCTGAGCCAAAGTTGGTTCTTCTAGTCTTTTAAAAAAAAATTTTTTTTAATCTTCATTTATTTTTGAGAGAGTGTGAGCAGGGGAGGAGCAGAGAGAGAGGGAGACACAGAACCCAAAGCAGGCTCCAGGCCCTGAGCTGTCAGTACAAAGCCTGACATGGGGCTCAAACTCATGAACCTTGAGATCATGACCTGAGCCGAAGTCAGACTCTCAACCGACTGAGCCACCCAGATGCCCCTCTACTCCTTTTTTAAATGTGAGGTTAGTTTCCTGAGTTTTAAAATTGTGCATATCACATAATATAAAATTGACCATCTTAACCATTCCAAAGTATACAGTCAGTAGTGTTGAGGACATCTATACTGTTGTGCAGCAAATCTCCAGAACTCTTCTCATCCTGCAAAGTGAAGCTCTACACCCATGAAACAGCAATTTCCCACCAGCCACTGGACAGCACTATTCTACTGTCTCTGTGAATTTGTCATTTGCTTCATTTCCTCCCCACATCTGCTTCTTCCCACATAGAAGCTGATACCGTTCAGGTCTTCTGGCCCATTTGCACTTTGGGGTTCACTGCTTCGTGTTGCAAATGTTGTCCGTGTGTTTTTGGTTGCGCTAATTCCTCTTTTTATGTGGGAATTCAGGAATATCCAAAATCTCTGCTTCTACTGTTGCCATTGTTTCTTCCTTTCACTCGAATTGAACCCTTTGCAACAAGGCTTTACACACACCTTTTCCCTGAAACTGCTTTTTCGGGTCATTGATAACCTCTGTGTGGCTGACTCCAATGTCCTTATCTTACGTGGCTTATCAGATGCACTTGACGGTATTAACTAAATTAACTTATTGAGATTTCACATATCCAAATACTCATCTCCACGGTTTGAAAGGGATTGTCTATTATAGTTATCTTGTTCCTGTTGACATCGTACGTAAGATCAGAAGAGACAGACAACTTTTCTTAGCTCCCAGTCTCCAACTCACAGAATCACAGCCAAGGAACCATCTTCTGGATCATCCTCTCTTTTCCATAAGGCCTGATTTCTAGCCAACTAGTTTGCTCATCCTGAGTCCTGCCCATAATGATTTGGGAGTTGGTGGCTTTAGGTTGAATGGTTCTTGTCTTGTAACTTAAGCTGGTGGTGCTTTTGTTCAGTTCTCTTAAAAACATTGTGTTCTCTGTGAATCTTAAAGGGATTCACTAGGTCAGATAGAAACCATCTCTGCCAATCTTTTCCAGATACACGTCCGCTACTTCGGACTGCAGGTCAGAGTGCTGTGTGACAATACCCTTAATCTTGCAGGCGCCCTTTTGTCTAGCCTTGAGGATCTGGAAATCACTCCCTTAAGTCTTTCTGAGGTCTTAGCAGAGAGGGCTTTTGTCTTCACCCTGAGGCCACATTTTTCTTGTGGCATCTTAGAAATGATAAGTAACTAATCAATCAATGCTGTTGAAAGTATTTCATTGAGGGGCGCCTGGGTGGCTCAGTCGGTTAAGCGGCCGACTTAGGCTCAGGTCACGATCTCGCGGTCCGTGAGTTCAAGCCCCGCGTCGGGCTCTGTGCTGACAGCTCAGAGCCTGGAGCCTGTTTCAGATTCTGTGTCTCCCTCTCTCAGACCCTCCCCTGTTCATGCTCTGTCTCTCCCTGTCTCAAAAATAAATAAAACGTTAAAAAAAATTAAAAAAAAAAAAGTATTTCATTGAATGTGTTCGGGTGTGTTAGTAAATGAAAAATAATTTAGAAAACTATTGCAGGGCAATCCACATCCTGTGTGTGTGTGTGTGTGTGTGTGTGTGTGTGTGTGTGAACTGTTAAGGAAATTACTCTGATGCTTGTTACAACTGTAAGGAAAATTTTATTTGGGACTATTGCAGTTGGAGTTTTGCAATAGAGCAGAGATCAGGCAGTTAAAAACAAGACGACAGGGACACCTGGGTAGTTCAGTTGGTTGAGGTTGAGCATTAGACTTTGGCACTGGTCATGATCTGACAGTTGTGGGTTCAAGCCCCACATCCAGCTTTGTGCTGACAACACAAATACTGGTTTGTGTTTACTGGTTGTAATAACCAGTCCATTTTTTTGCTGGTATAACCTCATTCCTACTCCCTTCTGTCTTTGTCTTCCATTTCATGCTGCTCCATAGAGCTCATTTCTATCTGCTAGATTGGGTGCTGCCCAATTTTAATCCAATTTTACTCAAACTCTTAAATTTTTAAATATGTCTCAGTTTACCTTTTAATATGCTCAACTCTGAACACAACAAGGATAAGTGGGGATGTGTAGCCAAGAGCAGAGGGAGAGGATAAGTGTATGGAGATTATGAGAGGAGACATCAAGTGTAGGGGGATTCTTGTTCAACTGACAAAACCAAGACTCTTACTAAAGCCCGGCCAAGGATTTGTACATCGAAGGTGCGGAATGAAGAACATGAGCGGATATCAAGGGTGGGGGATTCTTGTAAGATGGGGCTGTGCAGGCCCAGCAACGAGAGGATGGACACGGAAGGCCCAGACCTAGTCAAGAAGAGGGCCCAGAGGAGCCTGACTACAGTTTGGTCGAGAAGAGAGGGTCTTCATCAGAACACACGCACAAGCATGCACATCCAGAAAATGTACCCACATGTTCATCTCTTGTCTTCATGGCAGCACCCCTCTGGAAATTTGGGTTTAGGACTGAAATTAGAGCTTTAGAGTGGCTGCCGTCTTGAACCAAAGAGGTGGGAAACTAAACGATGTTGTTAGTGACTTAGGGAAGAAGCCAAATTACAGGAAAGCTACAGGATTGAAGCAGACATGCAGAGAAATAGTTGTGAAAGAGAAAGGGGAGGCGGAGGGAGTGAAGACGGGCTTCTGCATGTCCTATGGCATCCGGTCCCCCCAGCTCTAATCCGTTCTGGAATTCCATTTTATTTATTTTTTTCATTTTTAAAAAATGTTTATTTTTGAGAGAGACAGGGATAGGATGTGAGTGGGTTAGGGGCAGAGAGAGAGGAAGACTCAGAATCTGAAGCAGGCTCCAGGCTCCGAGCTGTCAGCACAGAGCCTGACGTGGTTGAACTCACAAACCATGAGATCATGGCCTGAGCTGAAGTCGGACACTCAACCGACTGAGCCACCCAGGCGCCCCTGGAATTCCACTTTAAAACCATAATGGTAAATGCAGGTTTACGGAGTCCTTGATGTTGTGCCTGACATAATTCTCACAAAGATCCTATGGGCCTTAGTGTTCTAACCCTCATTTACACATGAGGAAAAAGGGCAAATTTTCTTAAGATTCTTACGAAATGCATTTGTTTTCACAGAGGTGGCCAAATCTCCCCTCTCCCCACCCCTTTTCCCCTCTTTACTCTCTCTGCCTCCCACCCCCATCACCCCTTTAGATCAGTTTGTCCATTTTACGTGTATAGCTTTCTCTTGGTTTCTCTATTTGTATAACAGTTATATTGGTGAGAAATTGCATTTGTGTGACCTACTGGACCTCAGGGTCTTAAACACCGGAGATTTTGGTTTAGCATCTCAGGGATGTCAGGCAAAAGGTTACTGTGAATTTCTGACTTTTCCTTTGTGGCCCTCAGGGGCTACTTTGCAAATCCATCTTCTGTACGTTCCAGGCAAAAGACCAAGGTAGGGCTCAGGGCTCCCTGGTGAGGAGAACATTGCACATTTGAGGGCAGGAAATCTAAGGGTCTGGAATATTCCATTATTGTCAGTAAATAAGAATACTTTCAAAGACTCTGATGACAAGCTAAGTTATGTCTAGTAATGAATTTTACCTAGAAATAAGTTTTGTAATCATTATAATATGTAGTGTGTTTTTCTGCTTTTTAGGGTGAGAAGGTGAGTAAAGAGACTGATTTTAGAATTATATCAATAATTCATAAGAAGATATAGGAAATTAAGTTTGAAGTCAGTGTTTAAACGTTTAAGTTTTAATGTATTAAATTTATATGGTTAAACTTTTTACATTTAGTGTGTGGTTTTTTTTAGGGTTATTTATTTTTGAAAGAGAGAGGGAGAACAAGCAGGGGAGAGGCAGGCGGGGGGTGGGAGTGGGGGGTGGGGTGGACAGAGGATTCGAAACAGGCTCTGTGTTGACAGCAGAAATCCCAATGAGGGGCTCGAACTCACAAACTGCAAGATCATGACCTGAGCCGAAGTTGAGTGCTTAACTAACTGAGCCTCCCAGGTGCCCCAATTTAGTGTGTTTTAAATATTTAGAAAGATTTAGTCTATAGGAATGTGAATCTACTTTTTTTTTGAATTTGAAGAAATTTGACAAGATCAAATTTATTAGATTGTAATTTGAACTTTGTAAAAATTTTAAAAAGCTGATAAATATTGGGGTGTACTTTATCAAATTTATAAGCCTAATTATCTAATTAGGCTTATAAATTTATTAGTAAAAAACAAATGAAATTGGACAATTAAGTATTAACACAAAATTCATCAATTTGAAAATAAAATTACCTGAGTTTAAAGGCTTAGAAATTAAGTTTTAAAATACATTACTTAAATATATAAAATGTAAGTTGAAACTCAACTTATTTATTGCAGTGTATGAAAGCTCTCTTCAGACATAAAAAACTCCTGTTGACAGTGGGTGTATCAGTCAGCATAGGCTTAGTTATGCTGTGGTAAGGAGCAACTCCAGAAGTCTCAGTGATTCACAGTGACCAAAATTCTGTTCTTACTCATGTTACTTGTCAACTGCAGGCCATCTGCTTAGTTCTCTTCACTCTGGGAGCCAGGTTGATATAACAGCTTCTATTTGGGAATAGCTTCATTCTCTGATGAAGGGTGACAGAATGTGTCACACCAAAATAGGCCACTTTGGCATAAGGATTATTGTGAGCTGAAGGTAAGTGAGAAGAAACAGATAGAAGAAAAGCTCTGCTCTCTCCCTATTTACCTAAAAGCAGGGCATAAAATTACAAAGTTATCCCCCAACCTCTCTGTACCAGGAAGGAGAAATGTTAATCCCAGAAGTCAACAATGGAGGAGACACTGACTTAAATTTTTTTTTTTTATTTAAAAAAAATTTTTGTTTTCAACGTTGATTTATTTTTTGGGACAGAGAGAGACAGAGCATCAACGGGGGAGGGGCAGAGAGAGAGGGAGACACAGAATCGGAAACAGGCTCCAGGCTCTGAGCCATCATCAGCCCAGAGCCCGACATGGGGCTCGAACTCCCGGACCGCGAGATCGTGACTTGGCTGAGGTCGGACGCTTAACTGACTGCGCCACCCAGGCGCCCCTACACTGACTTAAATTTTAAACCTTACTCTGGTTTGCCGTGCTCTTTCTGGTTACCTGTCCGTAAATGACCTCCCCTCCACTTTTCTCTCTTTTGTCTTAGCTGAAGATGTTATTTAAGCCTGAGTTGTAAGCCATTTCTGAGAGTTACTTATTTTATCCTGGGTATCTCTCATGTTTACATGGGGTATAGAATGATGGGTAGCAAACATGCCACTTGGGCATATTGATTATTTTGAGCTGTATGAACTTTAAAAACAGCAAATGCAGGGAGAAATTTTTTCTCAAATCTCCTTGTCTGTGTAAAGATAGATCCTCCAAAAGGAACTCAGTTATTATAAATCCCTCCCTGGGATTTTCATCAACCAGGGAGGATTGACTTTCATCACAGGAGAGACTAGAAGTTGACACCACACTCAGATGAACCATCCCAAACTATCATACCTCCCATCCTTTCTCCTAAGGGCCCATTCATCTTTCCTAAAAATCCTTTACTCTCCCTATGAGGCCTACATCCCATCCCACTGCCTCACCCCTTTTCCTGTTGAGATTGTAGTTAAGCCTGAATTCTAAGCCATGTCAGGGAGTTACTCATTTTCTCCTGGATATCTCCCATGTGTACATGAAATATACACATTAATAAACTTATGTTTGTTTTTGTCTTGCTAATCTAGCATTAATATAAGAATCTCAGCCAAGAACTCAAGGGTAAAGTGAAAATTATTTTCTCTTTCCTATGAGATGTCAATAAACTTCTGTTTGTTCTGTTTTTAAACTCTTGTTATAGGGTCCCCAGTCTAGAACTTAGAAGGGTAGAGGGAAATTGTTTTTTTGCCCCTACACTGGTCTTTTGGAAGAAAGAGAGAAGATGGCAGAAACACATGGTGATTCCTAAATCTTCTGTTCAGAGGTGGTACGCATTTTCTGTTACCATTAACATTGCTCAAAACAAGTACTATGGCCACTCTTGAGGTCAGCAGGGAGGGGATATATAATCCTCCCACGTGGAGGGCCACACAAGTCACATACCCAGGGCCGATGTAATGAGACAGGGAAGTAATATATCCCCCCAAGGGTGGGGGAGCAAATATTTAGAATAATCATATAATCTCTAATAGGAGAATAAGGAGATTTTACATTTCTTTAAATATTTATTTTGAGAGAGAGAGAAAGAGAGTATGGGGAGTTTGGGGTGGGGAGGAAGGGGAGAGAGACAGAGACAGAGACAGAGAATCCCAAGCAGGCTCCACACTCAGCACAGAGCCCAATGGAGAGCTTGATTCCATGACCATGAGACCATGACCTGAGCCAAAATCAAGAGTTGGATGCTCAACCAACTGAGCCACCCAGGTGCCCCAAGAACCAGGAAATTTCAAAAAATTTCTTACATTTTCCTTTTTTTCTGTCACACATGTTGTCAATATGTCCTAATTTACAGAATTGATTGCTGCCGACTGTTAGAATTATATGATTTTAATTTTCTTATTTGGAATTTCTACAATGAATATGGCCAGATACTGTGGCCAGATTAAACACTTTAAAGTTTTTTAAAGAAATTCTTAACGTTTATTTGTTATTTTTGAGAGAGAGAGAGAGAGAGAGAGAGAGAAAGAGGGAGAGAATGAACAGGGGAGTAGCAGACAGAGAGGGAGACACAGAATCCGAAGCAGGCTCCAGACTCTGAGCTGTCAGCACAGAGCCTGACGTGGGGCTCAAACTCATGAACTGCAAGATCATGACTTGAGCTGAAGTCGGACACTTAACCAACTGAGCCACCCAGGTGCCCCTTAAATTAAAGTTTTTAATTAAAAATTTATTTGGTAGCCAGATTAAAATTTATAAATTTTATTTGGGCAAAAAGGCAGTGGATAACATTGTTTTTAATAACAGCGGGTGGTATGTGTGCAACTCTTCTAAAAAGATAAATGTCACAACATTGAAGGAAAAAATGATTGTTGGCAAGCTTACATTTTAGGTATATCTCTATTCAACCTGTCAGCATAATAAGAACATGGCTACGAAATGGAATGTGTTTTTTAAATATATCAGTCAGTAAATGATGAATGTTAGTTAATTAGTGGGGAGAGCATAGTCTCATGATGGCTTACAGACATCTTGTATTACAAGATACATTCTTTTGTGGTTATCTGGCTAATGTTATGAAATTCTGACTTTTGCCACCAGGGAAGATTATATTTCTCCTTGGCAGGAAGTTTCATATTTAGTACAGTTTGGATCTTACTGCATAACATCACAGCAAAAGTTTTGTGCTTAAGTGACTCTTCATTTGCTTCTGATTTTATAGTCAGTACTGATCTTACTGATGAACTAACTTTTTATAATCCAAATTGGATCTCTGCTTAGTTGGTCATTTTTGTCCCAGTTCTACTTGATTGAGACTCAATCAAATTTTCAGTTCTCCTCCCACCCCCACTATTTTGACTTCGCATTGTATTTAACTGAATTTTCATAACAATGACGCTGAAGTGTTCTCTTCCTCTTTGTCCCGTGGAGACAGAACCAAGACCACATTGATAGATGACCCTTAAACTCCTCCTCACTCAGTCTCTGAACTGCACAAATTTTAGACTAAATTTACAGAAGGTTCATGATTCAGCCTTGTGTGTCTGCTCAATAAATGCTGATAGAATCCATCTTTTAATCTTTTTTCCACTATTTCAAGTAATAACTTTATTTATGTATCTTTCTCTCACCACCCCACCCACTGCATGGCCTTTTCTTGACCCATGCAATGACATCTCTTGAATCACTTTGCTCTTCTCCGTCTTCAAAGCCCCTATCTTAGTTCACCTTGGCCATCCCAAGGTCACTGCAACAACTGCCCACCTGCATGTTTCCATCTTCGGATACTCCCAATCCATTACAAGCCACGCTGACCTTTCAAGAAGGTAACTCAAGTTACCTACATCATGCCTGTATAGGAAGCCCATTGCCTTCATCATATGCTTATGTTTTTCATGTCCCTTCAGATCTAGTCTCTGTCCCCTTTTCTAGTCTACCTCCCAGTACTCTCACCCTGACATACCTCATGTCAACCTTTCTGTACTACTTTTGGTTTCCCCAAATGCTCTTCCTTGGCAATGAACCTTACTGCTGCCTGGAACATTTTCCTTCCCCTATTTCTAACAACCATGCTAATTTTCAAGATTCCCTTAAGGTATCCTGTTCTTTAGGAAGCATTTCTTGACAGCCTTCTCCTCAGCCCCACCCCTGATCTGATTTGGGTTTTAGACTATAATATTTTGTACAGTATTGTAATTTTCCACTTATGTGGTGGTATGGCCCTCTCCAAGAGGGCAGAGATTGTAGTTTTACCAAGTACCTAGCATAATGTTGGGTTTGCAATTTCTATTTGTTAAATGAATGAATGGGTGATTGGCTGCCTAAGGAAATCTGACTATACCACGTTGGTTAGTGATACCGAGATACTGGGAAGCACAGAGTCTAGCACCATATAACTACTATCTCACTGTGCTATCAGGAATGGGGTAAACCCCTTTGGCTTGTCTGCCCCTCTACATTTTCTCTGGGAACTGTCCTCGCCCCAGCCTTTCCTCCAAAGCGTTATAGGGGTGGGATGATTGCCACATTCATAAACAAGACTGCCCACAGCCACTCACTGCCTGCGTTAGGGGGTTGGGGACTTAGTGAATTATTCTAGAATGGTTCTTGACCCAAGGTGGTCTGGTTTGTGTCCCTTCCCCTAGAATTTGTAATCAAGATGGGGTGTGGAGTGGGGAAGGAGAGTTGTCTCTCTACAGGTGGCCAATCTCCATTAAACACAGGCCATTCCCATAGTCACATTTTTTGGCATGTGGACCAGAGTACAGAGAATGAAGCCTGTTTTCAATTAGACAAGGAAAAGAAAGATTTTTAAGACAAGATGCAAGACAATGAGAGATCTGTGGTGGGTTTTCCAGACTCTGGTTCTAGTGTCTTCCTGTGGCTCAGATGCTTTCCTGACCTCGAGGTTCCACAAAACACTCTTGTAGCCTCCTTATATAAAAATTCCCTTTTTATTATTGGAATTAGTGTGAATAATTCACATTACTAAAAACAACTAATATGTTACTTTATCTCAGAGCCCTCAATCTACTTGAAAAAGAAGTCTGGTATAAATAGATAAAGACCTCCTACGTGGGAACAAGCAACGCCTATCCAGAGCTTGCTACAGAGCAGGAGACTCAGCCCCATTACTTGAAGGGAAGTACATTGGCCTTTGAAATCACTTTGCTCAATGTTTTTTCTTGACAGCAGTGCCACTTCTAAGTTTTGGACTGGGGGCTGGTGAAGTGGGGGGTAGATTGTCACTGCTATAAAGCTGAAGCTAACATTCAGCCCCTGCTGTGCTCCCACCGCAAGGAGCAAGGAGCTCCTGAATATACAACTGGGCACTAGGAACTGAGCAAATGGTATTCTCCACACATTTATTTATTTATTTAAAAAAAATATTTGTTTATTTATTTATTTTGAGAGCTTGTTTGGAGGTTCTAGCAGGGGAGTGCAGCTACTCATATACCCTTGACTGAAGAGCGGTCCTCCTCTATCTGGGAAAGTCATCCTCTTCGACCAAGCACACAGCTTCTGGAGGGACACACATGGAGAGGTGAGGGAGGAAGGGGACGCCCACCTAGCCAGCCAGATCAGCCGAATCAACCCTGGCGATCTTGAGAGAGAGTGAGTGAGAAGAGAGAATGGCAGAGAGAGAGAGAGAGAGAGAGAGAGAGAATATCCCAAGCAGGCTCTACACTGTCAGCACAGAGCCTGACACAGGGCTCGAACTCATGCACCATGAGCTTGTGACCTGAGCCGAAACCAAGAGTCAGACACTGAACTGACTGAGCCACCCAGGCACTCCCATACCAATATTTTTTTTTTTTAGTTTTTTTTAAATGTTTATTTTTGAGAGAGAGAGAGAGAGAGTGAGAGCCACATGAATGGGGAAGGGGCAGAGAGGGAGACAGGGGATCCAAAGCAGGCTTTGCACTGACAGTGGAAACCCGACATGGGTGTCTACTAACTGCAAGATCATGACCTGAGCCAAAGTCGGAGGCTTAACTGACTGAGCCACCCAGGCACCCATCCCACACCATATTTTTTACAAAATAAGTGAAAAAAAGGTTTAGGGAACGTATTACTCTTCCATTGTTGTTATAACAAATTACCACAAATTTGGTGGGTTAAAACACAAATTAATTAGTTCACAGTTCTGAAGGTCAGAAGTCTGGGTGGGCTTGGCTAAGTTCTACGCTCAGGGTATCACAAAGCTGTAAATTAGGATGTTGGCTAGACAGAGCTCTTATCTGCAGGCTCTAGGAAGAATCTTCTTTCAAATTATTGGCAGAATCCAATTACTTGTGGCTGTATGTCTGAGGTCCTTGTTTCCTTGCTGGCTGCTAGCCAGGGGCTGACCCCCCATTCCTTCTCACAAAGCCCTCCATCTTCAAAGCACCAAGGGCATGTGGATTCTTAGCACACTTGAATCTCTCTGACTTCCCCTTCTGTCTTTTAAAGGGTTCAGGGGCGCCTGGGTGGTTCAGCCAGCTAGGTGGCCGACTTCAGCTCAGGTCATGACCTCGCGGTCTGTGGGACCCAGCCCCACATAGGGCTCTGTGCTGGCACCTCAGAGCCTGGAGCCTGCTTCCGATTCTGTCTCCCTCTCTCTCTGCCCCTCCCCTGCTTG
The DNA here is from genome assembly GCF_016509475.1 of Prionailurus bengalensis. Taxonomy (NCBI): domain Eukaryota; kingdom Metazoa; phylum Chordata; class Mammalia; order Carnivora; family Felidae; genus Prionailurus; species Prionailurus bengalensis. Next base: position 144,692,495 of record NC_057343.1, on the reverse strand, counting down.
CTTTCCATCTCTTTCTCAAATAATAACCATTAAAAAAAAAAAATTAAAGGGCTTATGTGATTGAATCAGTCCCATTGGGATAATCTCCTTACTTTGAGGTCAGTTGTCTTGGACCTTTAATTACATGTGAAGAATTCTTTTACAAAAGTACCTAGATTTGTGTTCAGTTGATTGAATAACCAGTGGACAGGAATCTCAGAGAGGCCGTTTTTAGTGTTCGGTCTATCACAGAGGGATCATGTTTTATCCTATAAAGATATTTTGAGTAGAGGGGTGCCTCAGTGGCTCAGTTGTTAAAGCATCCGACTCTTGATTTCAGCTCAGGTCATAATCTCATGGTTCATGAGATCGAGGCCTGCGTTGGGCTCTTTGCTGTCTGGAACCTGTTTAGGATTCTCTCTCTCTCTCTCTCTCTCTCTCTCTCAAAGTAAATAATTAAATATCTAAAAGAAAAAGACATTTTGAGTAGAATAAAATTTGCACCAGTTCTGGGTAATGTGTAATGATTATTTGGAGGTGCAGAAAGAAGATGAACATTTCCTGACCACTTATATATTAGTGGTAAAAAATAGATTCCAAAAATATACAGGCTTAGTTCTCATTTGCAAAAAAAAAATTCCAAGGCAAGTATTCTTGCTGGTGGTGGCTCTCCTCTATCTAGTGATTCAGAGACCCAGGGTTCTTTCATAATTGTAGCTTGCCTTTTCACTAGGACTAATCACCTATATCCAATTGGTTCAAAATGGAAGAGAACATGGAGGAGGCACATCTGTTCCTGAAACCTTGGTCTAGCACAAGCACACAACACTTACACTCATTTCCTTGGTGAGCACTAGTCACAGAGTCATACCTAACTATCAGGAGTTTGGAAATATGGCCCAGGTGTGTAGCAGTGAAGAGGAGGAAATGAATTGGTGAACGGTGGCAGTCTCTGCTTCAACCTACTGCTGGCATTCTACATAATTGTCATTTAATCAACCCTGCAACCCTGAGTGATATATTACTCCCACTTTACAGAACTGGAAGCTGAGATCCAGAGAAGTCAAGTAATTTGCCCAGGGTCCCACAACTTTCATGTGGAGGACCTCTGTTTGTAATCTTTATTTATTTTTGAGAGAGAGAGCAAGACAGAGACAGAGCATGAGCAGGGGAGGGGCAGAGAGAGAGGGAGATAGAGTCTGAGGTAGGCTCCAGGCTCTGAGCTGTCAGCACAGAGCCTGACATGGGGCTTGAACTCACAAACCATAAGATCATGACCTGAGCTGAAGTCGGATGCTTACCCGACTGAGCCACCCAGGTGCCCCGAAGACCTCAGTTTGGATCTCAATCCTATTTGACTCCCAAATTCTTACTCTTTCCAGTTTGACATATTGGCTCTCAGGTAGAGGGTTTGGAGACTGAACCCATGGCTCTGGATGGGTTGGTTGGGTTATAATTTCCTTATCATGGCTGGTTTTCTCCAAGTGAATCAGAATTACCCAGGGTACTTGTTTAAAATGGTTAGTTCCTGGGGCACTTGGGTGGCTCCGTTGGTTAATCATCTGACTCTTGATTTCTACTCAGGTCATCATCTCAGGGTTTTTTAGTTCAAGCCCCATGTCAGGCTCTGTGAGCACAGAGACTGCTTGGGATTCTTTCTCTTTGTCCCTCCCTCCCTCTCTCACCTGGGTGCTCTATCTCTCCCTCAAAATAAATAAATAAACATTTGAAAAAAATAATAAAATGGTCAGTTCCTAGCCCCACTTCACTAAAGCTTCATTCTGCCAGTCTGGGGGGCATGGGCAGGAATATGCATCAGCAAGCTCCCTGGGTTATTCAGATATGTTGTAATGTTTGTAAAATGCCAGTGCAGCTGGCTCTTTCAGAATAGGAGAAATGATTAAGTGAATTCCCAGTGGAGGTCTGGAAAAGTGCCCCACTCTGGGAATTGGGGTTTGTGAAATTCTGGGGCTTCTCCAGAGTAGCTTCCCCTGCCCCACTCCAAGGAACGAGGTCACCAGGAAGGGAGTCCAGAGAATGGTAACAACGGGGCCAAATGAACACAGTTCTGTGCCTGCCCTGGTTGCCCTATTCTCTGCTCACAGCCCGTGCAGCTGGGCCCTCTAGCAGCCTCTTTCAGATCTCTGGAGAACTGGAACCCAAGTTTGCTGTTCACCTGTGGGATCTCATGAACTTAGTGATGCTTGCTGTCTAGGTCACTGTTGAGGCAAGTTTTCCGCCCGTCTTCGCTGAGCGTGGGCCACATGCACTGTGCAGACCCGTGAAGGAAGCAGAGGGCTGGCAGCCTAGTAGGGTAAACCTACCATTAATGTGAGCTAGCGTTTGCTCAGGACTTTTTTTTACCTGTTGGCTTCTTGAATTCTCACAAGCAATCCTGAAGAATTGGCATTGTTGGCCCTTTCCCAAAAATGGAGGCTCAAAGATGTGAAGTAATTTAATCAAAGTGATGTAACTAGTTAGTGGTGGTGGAATTGGTAGGAGTCCAAGTCAATATGATTCTAGAGTCTGTGTTCTTAGTTACCCTGAGTGGTGGACTAAAAGGTGGCCTCCCTCAGATGTGTCCACATCCTAATCCCCAGAACCCATGAGTGTCACCTTTGCAGATGTGATGAAGTTAGGGAACTGGAGATAAGAGCATCCTGGATTAATAAGGTGGGCGACAAGTTTCTTTATAGGAGACACCGTAGCAGAAAACAGACACAGAAAAGAAGGTGTTGTGCCCACTAGGCAGAGATTGGAGGGAAGCAGCTACAAGCCAAGGAATGCCAATAGTCATCAGAAGCTAGTAGAGGCAAGGGATGGACACAGAGGGACACAGAGGGAGTACGACATCTTGATTTCAGACTTCTGGTTTCCAGAACTGTAAGAGAATAATTTCTGTGTTTTAAGACACCAATTTGGGGTAATTTTTTCCAGCAACCACAGGAAACTAATACAATCTGTTTGTTTGGGTTTTTTTGGTGGGGGGAGGGGGTAATTTATTTTTGAGAGACGGAGAGAGAAAGTGTGAGTGGACTAGGGGCAGAGAGAGGGAGGCACAGAATACAAATCAGGCTCTAGACTCTGAGCTGTCAGCACAGAGCCCAATACAGTGCTCGAACTCACAGACCATGAAGTCATGACCAGAGCCGAAGTTAGACGCTCAACCACTGGGCCACCCAGGTGTCCCTAACCATTTATTTTAAGCAAAAACATCAGGTTGCATTCAGGGCTGATGGAATGGCATGTGCTGACAGATTGGGAAAAAAAAAAAATCAGAGAAAGAGATTGCTGGAACTGGGGAGTCAGTGTGCCCATGTAATTATTGGTCAGCATCTGCCGCCTTCCTCTTGGTTGTGGCAAACTTATGTCATCATCATCATCACCTTCGTCATTTCCAATATTGAGCACCTAATATGTGCTAGGCACCAGGCACAGTGCCAGACCAGCACACCTCAGTTAAACCTCCCACCAGTTCCCAGGTAGGTACCGGTATGAGGCTGTTTTACAAATGAGGAAAAGGAGGCTCAGAGAGGTCATATTCCCTCTGTGGTTGGATGGCGTTAAGTGGCAGAGCGAGAACTGGAACTCAGGTCTGTCTTACCTCCAAGTGTTGGATTAAGCCATTCCCTGCACCACTTTCCTTCTGAGTTATTTCTCTAGCGCGTGCTTAGGTTAGTCATTGCAGTTCAGGGCTCCACAACTTTAGATGGCCAGAGCAGGGATGTGGAATGAACAATGGTCTCCAGGAGTCTGAGCCCTCCAGGCAGGTCTGGCTCCGCAGAGGTGTGCTAATGAGTCAGATGCATGGGGCTGGATGCCAGCTGAGCTCTGGCTGCTTCCGGACCACTGGAGGGGTGTATGACATCCTCTTGGAGGTAAGCCACCAGTTTCTGAGTTCTGCCACTGAGCTTCTGCCCACAGTGGGGGAGAGGGTCTGTGAGCGCTCCCTGTCTCTCCCCACCTCAGCCACAGGGCATGGAGAGAGCGCACGCAAGTCCCATAGAAGGAAATGGGGACTATGGACTGAAGTTTCCTATAAGGTTTGTGGTGACCTGGACCGACTCGGTCTGTCCCACCCTTTTTTCAGTTAGAGGAGGCATAGCAAGGCTGGATTTTCATTTGTTTTTTTTCCCAGAAACTATCGATGTTACAGGACTTGAGGCCCAGGTAAAATATCCTCAGTTCAAGAGGCAATGGAAAGTGTCTGGCCCTGACTCTTGACAGGAAAGCCTGGTTTTAGGGTTTGTAAAGGAGATTGAATATAGCCTGCCTCTCCAAGGAGAGGAAAGACAAGACAGAATGCCAGCCGCGCCAGAGGTAAGGGGCCTGATTTTGCATTGCAGCAGCCAAGATGAGGCTTTCAGCCCTGCCCCATACTCATCTACCACCCCCAGCCTTCCTCAGCATGGCTTTCCCAGATGAGGCCAGATTGTTGATTTCTTTCACATTTGTTGGAATTAATGTCTTCTATCCATTTCAATGTTGAATTGACTTTGTGACCAATCTATTAAGCACCCCAATCAAGGATATCCTTCCTTTCTACAATTTTCATTTGTTAGCAGAGGTGAGAATCCCCACTGAACATTTATCGTAGATCCATAGGAGAGTTCTAGATGGCCTTGCTTGCAGAGGGTAACGGCACTTGACCTCTATTTGTATTTTTTTTTTAATTTTTTTTTCAACGTTTATTTATTTTTGGGACAGAGAGAGACAGAGCATGAACGGGGGAGGGGCAGAGAGAGAGGGAGACACAGAATCGGAAACAGGCTCCAGGCTCCGAGCCATCAGCCCAGAGCCTGACGCGGAGCTCGAACTCACGGACCGCGAGATCGTGACCTGGCTGAAGTCGGATGCTTAACCGACTGCGCCACCCAGGCGCCCCTCTCTATTTGTTTGTAATACCCTTACCTAGCCTTCCGAGATTCACCTGGTATCGAAATGAGCAAAACCGTATAATCTTTCATGCAGTAAGCAATACAGCCAGGAAATTTTCATTTATTCAACAGAAGTTTGTTGAACACCTACTATTTGTCAAATTCTAGGAATATTAAAGGGAACAAGTCCTGCCCTCAAGTTGCTCAGAGTTCATTTGGGGAAAGTATTATGTAGCTATTGAAAATCATGCTTTCAGGGAGTCTGGGGAGCCCAGCGTGGAACTGTATACTGATGGCACTTAAGTACATACAAGATGGGAAGGACATTTTTCAAAATGTTAACATGGATTATTTTTTGACTTCTAGAATTGCAGGATTATTTCCTTCTTTATACTTTTCAATGTTTTCTAAATTTGCCAAAGTGAGTTGCATGATTTTGATAATCAGGGGGAAGAAAGATGCCATTAAAAAAGGATTGCACCTGATTAGCTGCAGCCCGCACTCTCGGTTGCCAGCTGATACTCTGCCTTTGGCAAGAGACAAAATTCATAAGCCTGGAAACCCTGCCAGGAAAAGTGCAATTAACCAGAACGAATCCTCCCTGGGGCCTGGGCCAGCCCTCACTGGAAGGAGGGAAGGTGCAGAGAAGTCCATCTGGAGAGGGGCTGCGTTGTCCCTGAGAAACAGTTCAAAACTGAACAGTGCCCACCTATGGATTCCAGGGCCCTAATTTACAGATTAATTGCTGGCGCCGGACCGAAAGCCAGCTAAACGCCGCCCTAACTCTGGGGCCGTGTGCCCACCTTGAAGTGTGTGCAAATGTGTCTGGGCAAAAGCTCAGGCGGATCTGCATCCCCCTCTGAGCCACCGGGGAGAGCGGCACACTTTCCTCCAAACAACCATCAAGCCGCTTGACTGGCAGTCCAGGTTTCTGCCACAGTGCGTGTGAGACTCCAATTCCCTCCTGCTGTATTGTCTAGCACTTTCCCACCCTGACCAGTAACATCTGTATCACCAGGGGGAAATGCAGAAGCTAGAGTCTGCAGTCTAACAAATCCCCAGGTGCACTAAGTTTGCCTAAGACTGCAGGGAGCAGGAGGAGAGGGGCCCGGCTGAGGAGCTGGAGCCTCTGGGAAGCCTCGCCTTCAATCCTGTGGGCTAGAGGCAGCAGGGGCTCCTGAGGCCAGGGCAGCTGGAGAGAGCAATGATGCACATCTTCTGCTATTTAGGGTAAAGGAGGCTGGACAATAGCCTATTCCAGGGCAACCTCCTCTAGGAATGTGGGGGCTTAGTGGATAATCTCTCCCTGTCCCTCACGGGGTCCTTGGGGCTTGGTAGGAAGCAGAAGGTATTATTTTCATTTTCCAGATGGTTGTGTGGGGGTTGGGAGGAGGGGGGCTGGGATGTTGCCAACCTGCTGAGAAAGCTCAGAGCCCTCTCTTCAGTTCAAGGGTGCCAGCTGGCTGTCGGGCCAGATATGAAGGCTGCGTTTAGGCACACTATCATTTCGGATCTCCAGAGAGTTGACAGCAGGCTGCTGGATTCTCTTCTCACAGAGGAGACACGGCATCCGGGCTGCTCGGAGGTACAGAGAGACCTGAGCCGCTTTCATTTTTGAGGGGTGGTAGTGGTTTCCAATATATTGAAAAGGCAGAAATGCCCAGATTAAAATGTTATAGTCTTTTAATATTTTCATTTAAAAATTAATGTGGAAAGGGGCACCTGGATGGCTCAGTTGGTTGAACAACTGACTTTTGGTTTTGGCTCAGGCCGTGATCTCATGTGTTTGTGAGTTCGAGCCCTATGTTGGGCTCCGTGGTTGGCAGCACGGAGCCTGTTTGGGATTCTCTCTCTCCCTTTCTCTCTACCCATCCCCTGCTTGTGCTGTCTCTATCTCTCTCAAAATACATAAATACACTTTAAAAAATGTGTAATAACACACACAATAGGAATATTGATAGGAATATTGATTTGCTAGGACTGTAAGTATCACAGATTTGGTGGCTTCAACAGCAGAAATTGTCTCACAGTTCTAAAGCTGGAAGTCTACAATCAAGCTGTCTGCAGGGTTGGCTTCTTATGAGATCTCTCGTCTTGGCTTGTAGATTTCCATCTGTTCTCATGTTTTTTTCTGTGTTCTGTGTCCAGTTGTCTTCTTATAAGGACACCAGTCATGTTGGATCAGGGCTCACGCTAATGACCTCATTTTAACTTAATTACTTCTATAAACCCTATCTCTAAATCAAGTTACATTCTGAAGTCATGGGGGTTAGGAACTTAAACATTAGAATTTTGGGAGTGTTATGCCCAGAATTCATGATCCCCAAAGACCACCAGGGAGCCAAGTCTGATACAAAAGCAAAGAGCCTTTATTCTAGCTAGCTCGAACTCAATCCCCTATCTGCACCCATGCAGCAGTGAGATGCAGGGAGAGAGAGCGAGTTTCAAAAGCACAAAGGTGTTATTGGGGTCTAGGGGCAGTTGGTGAGGTAATGGCTGTGGCCTCAGCCGATTGGCTGGGGAAGGGTCGTGGCCTCGGCCGATTGGCTGGGGAAGGGTCGGAGTCCTGTTACCCAGGTCGCCTGGCGTGTTTTGATTGGGAAGTTTGAATGGGTGAGCGGGAGGTTACTCAAGGGGTGGAGGCTGGTCTGAGGTTTCACTCAAGTGGAGGACACAGAACAAGATGGAGTTGGCTGGCGTAGGCCCGCCCTTTCAGGAGCACACAACTCAGCTCATAACAAACACATTTGGAAATAACATCAGAAGTAAAATGTAGATCACGAATGTAAGGCAGAGGCCCAGTGGCTCTCCTTCCTCTACCCTGTCCGGGTCCTGGACCCATAAACCATTCAAGAGGGCAGGGGGAGCGGCTTGATTTTTCCGGTGTTTGTGTGTGTGGTGGTGGTCCTCCCTCCCCCTTAGGCAACTCTGGCTGCTTGCTGTCCTCTGAATCAGTCTCCACTATGGTCCTCATGGGGATCCCAGCAGATTTCCCCTTTGGTGGGAAAACTGGGGGACTTGGTTTTAGCCAATGCCTATGGCTGGGCACAGTCTCCTCAGAGACCGGATTCTGTTTTACCCATATGTGGGGCATATGCACAGGCATAAAGAAGGCCTCTGCAACATGGTATCTTTTGGCCTTGAAGATGTTCCTAGAGTTCCAAATCCTACAATTAATTCAGTAATCACAAAGTGCAAGACTACCCAATACCTACCTGTGCTTGGGGACCTCCCCCTTCAAATGGCTAAATTTCAAGTCTTTCAAGTCCCCCTCCCAGAAGCCACCCATTAGGAGTTAAATTGTGTCCCCTAGAAAAGATATATTGGAGTCCTAACCCCAGTACATCAGAATGTGACCCTATTGGAAAAAAGGGTTTTTACAGAGGTCATCAAGTTAAAACAAGGTCATGAGACTGGGCCCTGATCCAATATAACTGGTGTCCTGGTAAAAATAGGACATTTGGACACAGATATGCAGAGACGGACAGCGATGTGAAGAGAAACAGGGAGAAGATGGCCATCAAGAAGTTGAGGAGAGAGGCCTGGACAGATCCTTCCCTCTGGGCTCTCAGAACAAACTTTGATTTCCAAGACGAATCTCTGGAACCGTGAGATAATAAATATCTGTGGTTTAAGCCACTCAGTTTACACAACTTTGTTACAGCAGCCCCAGCAAATTAACAGAATGCCTGTGGTAACTTCTGCCTCACCGCCTCCCCCACCGCCCTTTACAGCAGTTTGCATAGCTCACTCTTCATTACACAGACTTGTCTTGGAGAGAACTTGCTCCTTCCCGATGGTGGCTGGTCTCATTCACTTATGTGAGATTCTTGGTTCTCTTCAATGATCATAAGCTGCCTGAGGACAAGGATCAAGGTTATGTTCCTTTTAGAAATTCCGCTGGCCCTTTACCCAGTACTGGCTAGAAGATCAGTGAAACTATGTTGATCTGAAGGATTTTCCTCCCTCGCTCTGTTCCTCTTATGCTCTTAGACCTGCTTGCATGGTTAGGGTGGGGGGCTGAGCGTAATGTGATCCTTCCAGGTGGGCCCGGGGCACAAGAGTAAATTCATCCACAGGACAGGTTCTTGCGACTTGCTCTCACTTTGACCTTTCAGTTTGATCTTGAGAACAAGCCCTCTTAGTAGTGGAGAGTGTCTTTAACTCCTTGAAAGGACATTGGAGAGCAAGTGTGAGAATCCCCAAGAAGGGAAGGAGAGGCCACATAGAGAGGTGAGCTCCGAAGTGGGCACTGTAAAGGGAACAAAATAGACTCACAAGTAGGGTGCAGGCCTCAAAGCTGCACACAGCCCCACCTTGCCCAGTGCTTAAAGAGGGAGATGTCATCTCCAACTTAGTAACCAAGGACGGGAGCCTGGGAGGGACCAAGTGCCAAGGGCATTTTAAAGAAGAGACCACATCAGGAGAGTGGCAGGAAAACATGTTTGCTTTGCTTTGCTTCTCCCAACCCCCACCCCAACACACACAAACTTGGACCTGAAAGCTGCTGATTTTCCAGGCCCTTTGCTTCAGGTAAGGAACGTGACAGAGAGGAGAACAGGACCAGGCCTCAGATTCTGAGACCTAAAGCCACTCCAGGACAGAAAGGACTCTGGATCTAAGCAAAGTATTTGGGATGTAGTATTTGTTGTATTTGAAGAGAGGGTGATTTCCTCTGTATATGAGAAAAGATCCCTCTGGGGTGGTGGAAGGGAGGAAGAGGAAAAAACAATGACAGGACAGAAATGGTGGTTCCTAGATGGAGAATAGGGGGTGTCCTCCACCCTGCAAACTAGAAAGAGCCTTGGGAGATCCCAGATAGGAAATAGCTTATGTTGTGTGTTCAGGCAGAGGTGATATCTTGGCCTCTAGAGGTCCCATCCTGGTGTGGTTCAGAGCAGAGTAAGTGCCTTCCCATGACAGCCAGAGTAATAACAGTGAGGCCTCAGCATTAAGAGGACCATCACCTTGGGGTGCCTGGGTGGCGCAGTCAGTTAAGTGTCTGACTTGGGCTCTGATCATGATCTTGCAGTTCACAAGCACAGAACCCCATGTTGGGCTTTGTATGACAGCTCAGGGCCTGAAGCCCACTTCTGATTCTGTGTCTCTCTCTCTCTCTCTCTGCCCCTCCCCTGCTTGCATTCTCTCTCTCTCTCTCAAAAATAAATAAAAACATTTAAAAAAAAAAAAAAAGGGCCATGACCTTGAAAGATTGGCTCATGTTCCCGTGACCGTGGGCTGAAGGGGCAAGCGATGTCTCAGCAGCTCCCATGGCAGCTGCAGGCACACCTCTGGAAAGCCTTCACACAGGGGGTCTCCATGGTAGTTGGAATTTCAGAGATCCCTCCCTGATCCCTGACCCATTCTCCCACCCTTGTTATTCAGATCAAACACCAATTTAGTACAGCTGGGAAGGGACTTTGCAGGTGGAATTAAGGTTACTAATCAGCTGACCTAAAATAGGGATGATAGGGATTAACCAGGTGGGCCTGATGGAATCAAGCAGAGGAGGAAAGCGGAAGAGTCCCTCAGAGAGCTGCAGCAGGAGGCTAAGTCAGAGGCTTAAGCATGAGAGGGATTTTCTTCTTCTTTGTTGGTGCCCACGAGTACCATGAGCTACCCATGAGTAAGGCCAGGGAGGAGACCTCTAGGAGCTGGGGGTGACCCTGGCCTACAGCCAGCTGGAAAATGAAGACTTCAGTCCCTCAAATACAAAGAACTGAATTGTGGGGTGCTTGGCTGGCTCACCCAGAAGAAGAGCATGTGACTCTTGATCTCGGGGTCATGCGTTCAAGCCCCACATCGGGCCTAGAGATTACTTACTTAAACAAACACACTTAAAAACAAACAAACAAACATCACAGAACTGACATGGGCCAAAAACCTGAACAGGCTTGGAAGATGACTTTTCCCTATGGCCTCCAATAGAAGCCCTGCTCAGCCAACACCTGAGTAAAACCTGTGTTGGACTTCGGACCTACGGAAGCCTTAAGATCATATATTTATGTCGTTTTAAGCCGCTACATTTGTGGTGATTTGTTACAGCAGCAATAGAAGAGTTTGGGATGGTGCGTCTGCAGTTGGCAGGGCACAAGGTAAGTGACCGTATGTGACACCCTCCAGACACCGAAGACCCCATCCCTCAAACCCCAGAACTGTGACAAGATCTGGGGTTCAGGGGGTAAATTCCAATTTGAGATTACATCCCTGCCATGTCTGTGAGACAGGGATCAAAACAAACTGAAGGATAGGAAAAGTTTGTTTTTCACACACCTGAATTTGTGGCCTGAGATTGGGACCCCCTTCAAGAACTTTTATAGAGATCTCACATTCGATGGACTTAGAATCTTTCCTATGGAACTAGAGTGTATTATGCTAAGTGAAATTGTCAGAGAAAGACAAATGCCCTATGATTTCACTCAAATGTGGCATTTAAGAAACACAAGAGATTAACACAGAGGAAGGGAAGGAAAAATAAAAACAGAGAAGGAGACAGACCTTAAGAGACTCTTAAATGCAGAGAACAAACTGAGGGTTGCTGGAGGGGTGTTGGGTGGGGGATGGGCTAAATGGGGGATGGGCATTAAGGAGGGCACTTGTTGGGATGAACACTGGGTGTTATTTTATTTTATTTTTTTTCAGGTTACATATTCATTTATTTATTTATTTTTATTTATTTTTTTTATGAAATTTATTGACAAATTGGTTTCCATACAACACCCAGTGCTCATCCTAAAAGGTGCCCTCCTCAATACCCATCACCCACCCTCTCCTCCCTCCCACCCCCCATCAACCCTCAGTTTGTTCTCAGTTTTTAACAGTCTCTTATGCTTTGGCTCTCTCCCATTCTAACCTCTTTTTTTTTTTTTTCTTCCCCTCCCCCATGGGTTCCTGTTAAGTTTCTCAGGATCCACATAAGAGTGAAACCATATGGTATCTGTCTTTCTCTGTATGGCTTATTTCACTTAGCATCACACTCTCCAGTTCCATCCACGTTGCTACAAAAGGCCATATTTCATTTTTTCTCATTGCCACGTAATATTCCATTGGAACACTGGGTGTTATATGTCAGTGATGAATCACTAAGTTGTATTCCTGAAGTAAAAAAATAAAATAAAAAATAGAATAAGAAAAAAGAATTAATGTTTCCTAAAGGCTGAGAGCTTCTCTGTCCAGGTCAGCATTTTTTAAAGAAACGAGCAAGGGAGAGAGAGGCAGAAAAAGATAGAGGTAGGGGCTCCAAAGTGCGTCTCCACCGAACCCATAGCCTGTGCCCACTGAACCTTCCAGTGCCAGATGCTCTTGGCATAGTTGCTCTTGTGCTGGTGAAGGACTGGAGGCCTTGTCTGTTGCTGCCTGGGAGAAGGTGTCACCTGCGTGGGGCGCGCTCAAAACCACCCGAGCTTCTGCTTTGGCAGCCCCTGAGTGAGACGAGAGAGGAGAGGTGAGGCTGGTGGTTCCTGGGTGTGGGAAGGCGGACAAAATGTGTAAGAGGGTCTAAAGGTACACACTTACAGTTATAACATAAGTCCTGGGGGGGACATAATGTACAACATGGTGACTGTAGTTAACAATACTGTATTGTTTATTTCAAAGTTACTAAGAGAGTGTTAAAAATTTTCATCATAAGAAAGAATTTGTAATTGGTGACAGATGGTAACTAGAGTTACTATGGTGATCATTTTGCAACATACACAAAAATCAAATCACTGTGTTGTACACCTGAAATTAATGTTACATGTCAGTTTAAAAAAACTGAAAGGTGAAGTCTGTTGGACCTTCTCTGGGTGGCCTGGGTGCCAGGGGCTCCCTAAGCTGAGGTGTTGAGCTCCGTGCTCCTGGTGCATTGCTCTGCTCAGGTTATCATAACCATTTAATGACCCACCTGCGATCCTTTTTGGGGATCTTAAGGGCAGTGAGGCAACTGGGTCTCGGAGAGAGAGCACTGGTAAGAGGAATATAAAGTCTTGGGGATGGATAAGAGGGCAAGCTTCATGGTCAGATGAACTTGGTCCAAATCTTGGCTTTCATCATTAGCTGGTGAACTTGCTTCTCTTTTTTTTCCTTTTTAATTAATTTTTTTTTTTTTTTTTAAGTAGGCTGCTTGCCCAGTGTGGGGCCAGGACCCTGAGATCAAGAGTTGCATGCTGCACCGACTGAGCCAGTCCTACACCCCAAGGGTGAGCTTGCTTCTTGACCTTTCTGGGCAGTAGTTCCCTCATTTGCAAAATGGGTCTGTTGCTCTGTTGTAAGGCTTTCGCGAGAGAACCCATGTGAAGCAACTGGCATGTAGGACATGGAGGAGCAACCTTACCTATCTGTGATGATGCACAAAACGTCTGGAGGGGGAGATTACACATTTAATAGGATTCTCAGATTCTGTTAAAGGTATTCCATCAGAAGTTAGAGAAGAATGTTTGCCTACTAGGAGGCAGCATGCATTCCTGATTAGTGGCATTTGTAGTTTCTGGGTGTCCATTGGTGAGGTTTTTGGGGGGAGAGTGGGGTTCGCGGGGTCCAGAGCCAACAGCCAAGAAATAATTCTTGAAGACATCTTTGGTGCAAGAAGGTGATTTTATTAAAGCACAGGGATGGGACCCGTGGGCAGGAAGAGCTGCCCCGGGACCATGAAGAGACACAAGTGATATACTATGGAGCTGAGGGAGGCAAAGTCCAGGGGAAGTTTCCAATGAGATTTTCATGTGCTAAAGAAGACTCACAGGATACTGGGAGCCCAGCTATTGTCAAGCTAAAGTTGTTTTTCCCTCTAGCAAAACATCAGCATTAAGGCAGTAGGGAGTTTCTGGAGAAACCACCCTCAAGTGTTGGTCAATGGGCTGCAGGTTGTAAGGAAATTTTATTTTATCTGCCATTTCCTTCTGCCTTTGTTTCCCACATCATCCAGCGCTTACCCTCTCTTGCCAACAACACCTATTACTTTACTTTTGCGGACCGTGTTCTTGTTTGTGGTCAACTTTGAGAAAATGCCTTGTCTTGTAGAACCCAATGGGGCCAGATCCTCCCCCCCCACCCCCCCCGCCCCGATCCAGCTGTGGGTTGTGCAAATGTCTTTGGCTTAGCCAATTAAACTTTTAAAATTAAACTTTTAAAATTTCCTGGAAGTTGTCTCTGATTTTTTTTCCGGACTCTATTATGTAGATACTGAACCTTCTCCGTTGGTCATCTTTTCTCTTTCAGTTTCTACCTATTTACTTTGTTCTCGTGACTGGATAGTCCCCTCCTTTTATCTTTCAGAGTTTCTGTTGAATTTACTATTTTAGCTATCATAATTATAACTCACAAGAGCTCTTTTCTGTTTCGTGATTATTCCTTTTCTTTCCCACATATAGTATTCTGTTCTTGTTTCATGGATGTATATTGCCTTAGTTATTTCAGGCTGTTATAGTAAAATACCACTGACTGGGAAACTTATAAAGAACAGAAATAGATTGGCATGGTTGCCTTCAGGTGAGGCAACCACCTGATTCATAGCCAGCACCTTGTCACTGTGTCCTCTATCAGTTCGGTGCAAGAGGGTGGGCTCTCTCTAGAGACTTTTTTTTTTTTTTTTTTAAATAAGGCACTAATCACATTCATGAGGGCTCTATTCTCTCGACCTAAACACCTTCCAAAGGCATACCACATGATACCATCACCTTTGGAGATAAAGATTTTAACATTTGTAAATTTGGGGGAGACACAAACATTCAGTTCATGGAGACCATTATTTAGTTTTTTTTTCTTTTTTTTTAAGTTTATTTATTTTTTGAGAGAGAGAAAATGAGTGGGGAGGGGCAGAGAGAGCAACAGAGAGAAAATCCCAAGAAGGCGCTGCACTGTCAGCTTGGAGCCCAGTGGGGGGCTTGAACTCACAAACCGTGAGATTGTGACCTGAGCTGAAACCAAGAGTCGGAAGCTTAACAGACTGAGCCACCCAGAAACCCCTATAGTGTTTTTTCTTTTTCTCTCCCCTCTGAGTTGCTTTTATTCTTTTTTTAATATATATATATTTTAATATTTTATTTTAATATATATATAATATATTATATATATATATATAATTTTTTTAAAGTTTTATTTATTTATTTTTGAGAGACACAGAGACTATGTGAGCAGGGGAGGGGTAGAGACAAGGAGAGGGAGAAAGATTCCCAAGAGGCTCTGCACTGTCAGTGCAGAGCCCAACATGGGGCTTGAACCCAAGAAATGGCAAGATCATGACCTGAGCTGAAAATAAGAGTCAGACGCTTACCTGACTGAGGACTGAACCACCCAGGTGCCCCTGAGCTGCTTTTATTCTGATTGCTTGGTGTCTTGCCTTTTAGAGGAAGAC
This sequence comes from Prionailurus bengalensis, assembly GCF_016509475.1. Lineage (NCBI taxonomy): Eukaryota > Metazoa > Chordata > Mammalia > Carnivora > Felidae > Prionailurus > Prionailurus bengalensis. Next base: position 144,677,306 of record NC_057343.1, on the reverse strand, counting down.
ACTAAAAAGCAAATCAAAAGTTCTCTGGGCATTCCCACCCTATCTCCCCATAATTAACAGCAGTCATGATGTTGCTTCTCTGTTCCACTTCTTTTCTCTGAATGTTAACACTTTCCATTGTTTGATGTATTCTGCTACATTAATGACTTTATTTACTATAATTCCCAATTGTTTTGTAGGGTATTAAGGTTTTTTTTTTTTCCTTTTACAGGTACCTTGCCAGACATAGTTTTCCACATATGGTTTTTTTTTTTTTTTCATCTAAATCACTGTCTTGGAATAAATTCTGGGAGTGGGGTTACCAGGTCAGAATCTTGTAGGCATTTCCATTGCTTTTTCCTGTGTGTTGCCAAATTTCTTCCTAAAGGTAGTAGATACAGGTCCAATGTCAACAGCAACAAATGAGTACAACCTTTCAAGCATAGGATTTCTGAGTCTTTCTTGTTAATTTCAAAAGTACAAATTAGCACTGTTTAAATCTCATTATTTAGATTTTTCTTTTCTTTGGTTGCTAATGAGGTTGAATAGTCTTTCACATGAATCTGCAAAAACAGCCTGGAAAAACACAAGGAACCCCACTGGACATAGAAAAGCTCCTCAAAGAACTTTCAAACAGTTGCGAAAGCAAAATATTTTGTGTTGATGTATTGGCAGTGGTTGTGTGTGTGTAATTGGCATACATCACCAAATACATTTAAGCAGTATAGCACATTTCACATATATTGTGAAATGATTACACAGTTGGTTCAGCTCACATCCATCATCTCATATAGATACAATAAAAAGAAAATTTTCTTCTTGTGATGAGAATGCTTGGGATTTGCTCTGTTAACAACTTTCTTAGATTTCACACACCGCTGTTAGCTATAGTCATCATGTTTATGTTATATCCCTAGTACTTGTTATCTTAGTTATTTGTCTTTTAACTGGAAGTTTGTACCTTTTTGTTTAAGATTCTATTTTTAAGTTATGTCTACACGCAATGTGGGGCTTGAACTCATAATCCTGAGACCAAGAGGTACACGCTCCACTGACTGAGCCAGCCAGGTGCCCCGAATTGTGTACTTCTTGTCCACCTTTCTCTAATCCCCCTTCCTCTGATCCTTTGCCTCTTGTAACCCCAAGTCTGAGCTTGATTTTCCTATAAGTTTGATTTTTTTTTTTTTTAGATTCCACATGTTAATGAAATCATAGAGTATTGTCTTTCTCTGACTTATTTCACTCTGCATAATGCTTTCAAGGTCTATCCATGTTGCAAATATTAGGATTTCCTTATTTTTTTTAATGGCTGAGTAATATTCTGTGTATGTGTGTGTGTGTGTGTGTATATACCACACACATACACCACAACTTGTTCTGTTTTAATATTTATTTTGAGAGAGAGAGAGAGAGTGTGTGCAAGTGGGGGAGGGACAGAGAGAGAAGGAGAGAGAAAATCTTAAGCAGGCTCTGCAATATCACCACAAAGCCCGACGTGGAACATGATCTCAGAACCATGAGATCGCGACCTGAGCTGAAATCAAGAGTTGGATGTTTAACCAGAGAAGCCACCCAGATGCCCCCACAATTGCTTTATCCATTTATCCACTGATGGACACTAGGTTCCATGTCTTGGCTATTGTAAATAATGCTGCAATGAATTTGGGGGTGCAGCTTTCTGAATTAGTGTTTTCATTTCTTTTGGATATATTCCTAGAAGTAGAATTGCTGGATATAATAATATAATTTTTGAGGAGCTTCCATACTGTTTTCCACAGTGGCTGTAGCAATTCACAATCCCATAAAGGTTCCTTTTTCTCCACTTCCACACCAACCCTTGTTATCTCTTGTCTTTTTTGGTGATGGCCATTTTAACAGGCATCAGGCAAGATCTTACTGTTTTTAATTTGCATTTCTTTCATGACTAATGATGCTAAAAGCATCTTTTCATGTATGTGTTGTCCTTTCATATCTGGACATTTCATTGGAGAAATAGCTATTCAGGTGCTCTGTCCATTTGTAATTTTTTTTTCTTTTGCTGTTGCATTGTATGGGTTCTTTATATATATTTTTAATATTAACCCCTTATCAGTTTTATTATTTGCAAGTGTTTTGTACCATCCTGTAAGGTATTCTTTTCACTTGGTTGATGGTTTCTTTTGCTCTGCAGGAGTTATAGTTTAATCTATTCCCACTTCTTTATTCTTTATTTTGTTGTTTGTGTTTTAGTTGTCCCATCCAAAAAATCATTATGAAGACCCATGTCAAAGAGATTTATTGCTATATTTTATTCTAGGAGTTTCATGGCTACAGATCTTACATTTAAGGCTTTTTATGTCTATGTATTTATTTTGAGAGAGAGAGAGAGAACGGGGAGGGGCAGAGAGAGAGGAGAGAGAATATCCCAAAGAGGCTTCATGCTGTCAGCGCAGAGCCAGGCTCCGGGCTTGATCCCACTGTGAGATCATGACCTGAACCAAAATCAAGAGTTGGATGCTTAACAGACTGAGCCACCCAAGTGCCCAAGGCTTTAACCCATTTTGAGTTAATTTTTGTGAATGACGTTAAGGTATGGATCCAGTTTCGTTCTTTTACATGTGACTCTCCAGTTATCCTGGCACCATTTATTGTAGAGACCACCTTTACTCCACTGAGTATTCTTGGCTCCCTTGTCAAATATTAGTTGACTGTATATACTTGGGTTTATTTTTCAGCTCTAGGTTTTGTTCCATTGGTCTATTTTTCTATTATTATTGCCAATACCACACTTTTGATGACTATAGCTTGAAATCAGGAAATGTGATGCCTCCTATATTGTTCTTTTTCAGGATTTCTTTGGCTATTCGGGGTCTTTTGTGGTGTTACATTAATTTTAGGAGTGGTTTTTTTTTCCTTTTTTTACTTATGTAAAAAGTGTCATTGGAATTTTGATAGGGATTTTGCAGAAGTTTTTAACCTGGGTGTCATGGGCTGCATGCAGTGGGTTGACTTCCTGAAATGATATGCAAAATTTTGTGTATATATGCACATTAGCAAGAGGGGAGGGTCCTTGACTTTCATCACAACCTCACAGGGATCTGGACCTAAAAGGCTAAGTTATATGATGAAAGTTTTCTGCCCCAAGTAACAAAAAGGTAATACAGGAAGACTCTGGAGTGAGACTTCCTTGGTTTGGAATCTCATTCTGCCACTTGTCAGCTTTACCATCTTGGGCAAGCTACTACTGTCTCTGTGCTGTGAGATGGGATGATGGTGATAAAGAGTTTGCACATAAAGTACTTTTAATAGTACCAGGCACAGAAAAAAGAAAAAAAGAAAAAGAAAGGGGCTCCTAGGTGGCTCAGTCCGTTAAGTGTCTGATTCTTGGTTTTGTCTCAGGTCACGATCTCACCATTCGTGGGTTCAAGCCCACGTTGGTCTCTGCACTGACAGCCTGGAACCTGCTTGGGATCCTTCTTCTCTCTCTGCCCCTCCTCTGCTTTCTCTCTCTCTCTCTCTGTCTTGAAATAAGTAAGTAAACTTTAAAAAAATAGTACCTGGCACATAAATGTTTAATATATAATACATATATATTTTAATACATAATAATACATAATATATGTAATACATATAATACATATATAATATGTATTATAAATAAAAAAATAATAAATATTTAGGGGCACCTGGGTGAATCAGTCAATTAAGCATCTGACTTCGGCTCAGGTCATGATCTCATGGTCTGTGGGTTCAAGCCCCGTGTCAGGCTCTGTGCTGACAGCTCAGATTCTGTGTCTTTCTCACTCTCTCTGCCCCTCCCCTGCTCATGCTCTCTCTCTCTCTCTCTCTCTCAATCTCTCAAAAATAAAATAAACATTAAAAAATTTTTGAAAATAGAAATTGTCTAAAAACTTAATAATTAGAACCTTCTAACCATAGGATTGGCTATGGCATGTAGCAATGAGTTCCCTGTTGTTTGAAGTGTTCATGAAATAGATGACAAACATCAGGGAGGCTTTTGAGAGGATCTCTGAATTAGAAGAGGGGTTGAATTAGGCCCTCTTAAGTTTCTATGAATTAAATTTTCCCTTCGGGCAGGTGGCAAGGGTGAGACCAGCAGGCCTCCAGCAGGAGTGACAGCTGCTCTTGCTAAAATGGAAATGTATTTGTGAACAAGCAGGCTGTTTCAAGAGCATATTTCTGGCACACTCTTCAAGACCAAGTGAGATTCTGCACCATTATGAGCAGAGAGAGTACGAGTGGGGGAATCGTCCTGGGTGCCCTGGGAGATCACATAGTAGGGGATTAGGAGTGGAGCCTTGTGGAGCGGAGGCTGCCTGTTCCAACTGCTCCTCTGATTAACATATTTAATGAGCACTTACCAGGCCTGAGGGCTGGGTGTCATGGTGGGTGGTGGGTGGGGTTAAAAGATGAATGAGATCCAATACCACTGTTCCTTCACTGTGCTAGTTTTCATTCCACTTATTGGACTTATGGGCTATTCATGGAGGGGTAATAAAGTCCAGCCAAGTGGCTGAGTAATATGGATGTCTTTGGAATGGTTGGTTCAGAGAGAAGTTCTCTGTGTGGATGTATTTGTGCCAATGAGCATAGGGTATCCATGCACATCTCAGATTCCCAAACTCTGGATTAAGTAAAATTTGAGTGGGCTTGTGCTGAGCGAAATTTTCTTCTGGTTGGTTTATCCAGAAACAGACTCTGAGAGAAGGATTGTGGTACACCCTGTTTATTTGGGAGGTGAAGAAACCCTAGGAAGGGGAGACGAGAATAAGGCAGGGATGGGGAGGTGAGTATCACTTAATTCCCCTGCACTTGTAGCCTGCCAAGGGAGTCGGGGTGCAGAGAAGGCCTGAGTGCCAGAGAATGCTCTGAAATAAAGAACTGCAGGTATTGGCAGTTGGACATCAATGGGTGACAAGTGGTAAGAGAGATGGACAGGCCACCAAAAGCATCTGTTATGGTGTTTTTGAGTACAACACTGATGTAAGCAAGGCCCAGTGTGCATTGAGAAGCAAGATGGGTCCCAGTGAGTTCCTTCTCAAGCCTGAGGTTGACCAGGGGCCCTGTATAAAGTTGTTGGGTCTTTGTGCTTTGTAAAGGCAGCTGGCCATGGAGGCACAGGTGGGGCTGAAAGAGCCAGCTTCTGCTCAGTATATGGCCCCTGAGTAAGAGATACTCCCAGTAAACCCGGGTTTGAATTCTGAGGGAAGATGAAAGCATGAAGTCTCAGAAGGGTGAGAGGAAGGTGTAGAGAAGGAAAGTGGGGGCTCCGGAAGTCTCAGGATGTGCCTACCTTCTGCTACGTCTTCACCAAGACCAGCAGTGGGGATGGCCTCCCACGAGATCCCTGGAACTTTGTCACATATGCTCTGTCAACACTTTCTGTTTGAGTACCCTGAAGCCTTTCATAGTTAGTGGAGGAGCATGAGCCTACAAGTCCCCAAACCTGGGATCTAGTCCCTGCCCTGTTGCTAACAGCCATGTGATTTTGGCAAACCAGACATGACCAAAATTCAAGTTCTCAGACGCCAGTTGAGGGCCAACTTTGCAAACAGGCTTTTAAAAGGATAACAATCTCAGGCCTGCTATGTTACCTGTTTCTGGCACAACTGATGAATATTTTCTGTAACTATATAATAACTTCAGGTTTGGAGCTAGTGACACTGAGTTTGAACCTTGCCTCCAACATTTATAAAGTAGATGTCTTTTGCCAAGTCCTTACCATCCCGTGCCTCAATTTCTTCACCTACAGAAAGAAATTCCTTCCCCTGCAGGATTAGAGGGATTGTGTGCAAAGTGTCTGGAAGGTAAACTGAGCTATTCCTGTTGGTGTCCATCTTTTCTCCTCCCTGTCTGTTGGCAATGTGATGTTTTGGTCCGATGCCTGGGGCACAGGGCAGTGTGGTGGAACTTCACAGAACTTCGAGATCAATTCAGGTGGAGGAGGAGTTTGTTGGGGTCTTCTCTGTCCTGGGGCAAAAGTGAGGCCCACTCCCTGCCTGCTTCTACCCTGCTTTCCGTCTCACGGGGCTGGATGAACATTTCGCATTAATGGACCCCCTTGTACACCTGAGTGCTGAGTTTGAATAACTGGAGAGGGGGGAGAAGATGGGGTTGGGCCACTTATTTCCTTGGTTCCTTCTCCCTACGGTTTTGCGGGATTGCTGTGCCCATCTACCCAAGGCCACAGCTGTTGTCCACCGACACTCACTGCACTCCTGTCCTCTCCAGGAATGATGATTATTCTTTCCACTTGCTCTGTCAAGGCTGGTGAGAAGGGGTGGGAGCAGCTCCCCCCTCTTGTTTGGCCAGTGGAGGGGAACGTGGGGAGGGATACTGTACTCTCCACTTTGGTTTCCTGAAACCTGCCCCAACCTCATAAATGGCCCTTTTATTAAAAATCCAAATTACCTAATTGAGTGTGTCATCTGTTTCTAGTAGAGCCCTGCTGGTAGGAGGAGTTAGGACTCCTGGCTTGGAGCCCAGGCCTTGCCATTCGGTAGCTGTGGAAGTAGGAACAGGTCACCTAACAGGTGTCGACCAGAGGGGTGGAGTCTAGCCCTCCTCTGTCTGTGCCTTCAGCATCACAAGTTGAGGCTTTCAGACTGTCACTTCTAGGGGCTAGACAAGAGCTCCATGAGTGAAGAGGGTTGAATGAAGAGGGAATGTGGAGAACGCAGCTCTCTCTAAGATTCTTGTGCAGGAATGCAGATAGTGTGGCCAGAGCTTTTCATTTTTATTACTGTTACTCTGCAATACATTTTAAAATTCTACAGTAAGGGCAAACACAAGTGTGTTTCTGCCCACTACACTATGGACACCAGTCAGAACTTTTGATTTCTTAAGAGAAGCTGAAAATCCAGATTTTAATGTGAACTCTTATAATTTTTTTCCTTCTTTATTTTGAACTTAAAAAATTTTTGATTATTTTGAGAGAGAGTACAAGCAGGGGAAGGGCAGAGAGAGAGAGAGAGAGAGAGAGAGAGAGAGAATCCCAAGCAGACTCTTTACTATCAACACAGAGCCCAATGAGGGGCTTGAACTCTTGAACTTCGAGATCATGATCTGAGACAAGATCAAGAGTCAGATGCTTAACTGACTGAGCCACCCAGGCATCCCCCAAGTATTTTTTTTAATTAAAGTATAGTTGATACACAATGGTAATTAGTTTCAGGTGTGCAGCAGAGTGATTCAATGACTCTGTCACAACAAGTGTAGTTGCCATCTGTCCCCACACATCACTATTATAGCACCACTGGCCATATTCCCTATATTGTACCTTTCATTACCCTGAGTCATTTGTTCCATAAGTGGAAGCCATACCTCCCATTCCCCTTTGCCCCTTTTGCCCATCCCTCTACCTTTCTCCCCTATGGCAACCACCAGTTTGTTCTCTGTATTTATGGGTCTGTTTCTGCTTTTGTTTCTTTCTTTAGTTTTGTTTTTTTTTAGATTTCACATATAAGTGAAATCATATGGTATTTGTCTTTCTTTGTCTGACTTGTTTCACTTCACCTAATACCCTACCCTATAGGTCCATCCATGTTGTTGGAAACGGCAAGATCTCTCTTTTTTAGGCATTAAAAAAAATTCATTTATTTTTGCAAGAGTGTAAGTGGGGGAGGGGCACAGAGGGTGACAGAGGATCCCAAGCAGCCTCTGTGCTGACTGGCTGATAGCAGAGAGCCTGATGTGGGACTCAAATTCATAAACCGTGAAATCATGACCTGAACAGAAGTCAGATGCTCAACCAACTGAGCCACCCAGATGCCCCTCTTTTTTTTTTTTTATGGCTTAATAATATTCCAGTGTGTGTGTGTGTGTGTGTGTGCCACTCTTCTTCATCCATTCACCTATCACTGGACACTTGGGTTGCTTTCATACCTTGGCTATTGTAAATAATGCTACAGTAAACATAGGGGTGCATATATCTTTTCAAATTAGTGGTTTTTTTCCTATTGGGTAAATACACAGTAGTGGAATTACTGAATTGTATGATATTTCTAATTTTTTAAACACTTTTTGTTTTGTTTTTAAGTAATCTCTACACCCAGTCTAGGGCCTGAACTTACCACCCTTGAGATCGAGTGTCACATTCCACTGACAGAGCCAACCAGGTGCCCCATATTTCTAATTTTTGAGATACCACAGTACTGTTTTCCACAGTGGCTATACCAATTGACATTGTCACCAACACTTAAGGAGCATTCATTTTTCTCCATATCCTTGCCAATACTTGTTATTTTTTGTATTGTAAAAAAAAAATTTTTATTAAAAAAATTTTTTTATTTAAAAAAATTTTTTTAAATGTTTTTATTTATTTTTGAGACAGAGAGAGACAGAGCATGAGCCCGGAAGGGGACAGAGAGAGAGGGAGACACAGAATCTGAAGCAGACTCCAGGCTCTGAGCTGTCAGCACAGAGCCTGATGTGGGGCTCGAACTCAGGGACTGTGAGATCATGACCTGAGCTGAAATCAGACGATTAACCAACTGAGCCACCCAGGTGTCCCCCCACGCCCGCCAAATTTTTTTAATGTTTATTTATTTTTGAGAGAGAGAGAAAGAGAGTGTGGGCGGGGGGTGGGTGGGGCGCAGAGAGAGAGAGGAAGGCAGATACAGAATCTGAAGCTGTCTCCAGGCTCCGGGCTGTCAGCACAGAGCCTGATGTGGCTTGAACCCATGAGCAGCGAAATCATGACTTGAACAGAAGCTGGACGCTCAACTGACTGAACCACCCAGGTGCCCCATTTCTTGCCTTTTTAATACCTGACAGGTATAAGGTGATATCTCATGGTGTTTTTGATTTGCATTTCCCTGATGATTAGTGATGTTGAACATCTTTTCATGTTATCTGTTGGCCATCTGAATGTCTTTTTTGGAAAGATGTCCATTCAGTTTCTCTGTCCACTTTTTAATTGGAATTTTTTTAGTGTTGTAATAATTTATATATTTTGGATGTTAACTGCTTATTGGATAGATTTGAAAATATTTCCCCCCATTTAGTAGGTTCCCTTCTTGTTTTGTTGATGGTTTCCTTTGCTGTTCAAAGCTTTTTATTTTGGTGTAGACTCAACAGTTTAATTTTGCTTTTTGTTTCCCTTGCCAGAGGAGACGTATCTAGAAAAATATCGCTAAGACTGATGTCTAAGAAGTTACTGCCTATGTTTTCTTATAGGTGTTTTATGGTTTTAGGTCTCATATTTAGGTCCTTAATCCATTCTGAGTTTCTTTTTGTGTATGGTGTAAGACAGTGGCCCAGTTTCATTCTTTTGCATGTAGCTGTCCAGTTTTCCCAGCACCATTTATTGAAGAGACTGTCTTTTCCCCATTGTATATTGTTGTCTCCTTTGTCATAGACTGATTGACCACATAAGTGTAGGTTTATTTCTGGGCTCTCTATTCTGTTGATCTTTGTGTCTCTTTTTGTGCCAGTACAATACTGTTTTGATTACCACAGCATTTTAGTATATCTTGAAATCTGGATGGTGATACCTCCAGTTTTGTTCTTCTTTCTCAAGATTACTTTGGCTATTTGGGGTCTTTTGTGGTTCCATACCAATTTTAGTATTATTTTCTCTAGTTCTGTGACACATGCTATTCATATTTTAATAAGAATTGCACTGAATCTGTAGATTGCCTTGGATGGTATGAATATTTTAATAATATTAATTCTTCCAATCCATGAGTGTGGAATATTTTTTCATTTGTGTCATCTTTAATTCTTTTCATCAACATTTCATAGTCTTCAGACTATGTATTTTAATACTTTCGTTCAGTTTATTCCTAGGTATTTTATTCTTTGGGTGCAGTTGTAAATGGAATTTTCTTAATTTTTCTTTCTACTGCTTTGTTATTAGTGTAGAGAAACACAACAGATTTCTGTATATCAATTTTGTATCCTGTATCTTTACTGAATTATTACTTCTGATAGGTTTTTTTTTTTTTTTGCAAAATCCTAAGGGTTTTCTATGTATAGTATCATATCATCTGCAATTAGTGACAGTTTTATTTCTTTTTTACTAATATGGATGTCCTTTTTTTCCCCTTGTCTGATTGCTGCGGCTAGGACTTCTAGTACTATGTTGAATAAAAGTGGAAATCCTTATCTTGTTCCTGATCTTAGATGAAAAGGTCTCAATTTTTTACCATTGAAATGTTAGCTGTGGGTTTGTCATATAGGGCCTTTGTTATGTTAAGGTATGTTTCCTCTACACTTGATCTTAACTGTAAGGCTGAGAAGTGATGGGTATGTTTCCTCTAAAGCCACTTTGTTACCAGTTTTTATCACGAATGGATATTAAATTTCCTCAAATGCTTTTTCTGCATCTATGGAGATGAATGTATGTTTTTTATCCTTAATTTTGTTAATGTTGTGTATCATGTTAATTGATTTGCAGGTATTGAACCATTCTTGCATCTCTGGAATAAATCCCCTTTGAGTATGGTGAATGATCCTTTTAATGTGTTATTGAATGTGGTTTGTTAACACTTTGCTGAGGATTTTTGTATCCATGTTCATCAGGAATATTGGTCTGTGGTTTTCTTTTTCTGTAGTGTCTTTGTCTAGTTTTGGCATCAGGGCAATGCTGGCCTCATAGAATGTATTTGGAAGCTTTCTTGTCCTATTTTTTGGAATAATTTGAGGAGAATAGGTAATAACTCTTCTTTAAATGTTTGGTAGAGGGGCAGCTGGGTGGCTCAGTCGGTTAAGCGTCCGACTTCGGCTCAGGTCATGATCTCGCAGTCCGTGAGTTCAAGCCCCGCATCAGGCTCTGTGCTGACGGCTCAGAGCCTGGAGCCTGTTTCAGATTCTGTGTCTACCTCTCTCTCTGACCCTCCCCCGTTCATGCTCTGTCTCTCTCTGTCTCAAAAATAAATAAACGTTAAAAATAAATAAATAAATGTTTGGTAGAATTCACCAGTCAATCCCTCTGGTCCTGGACTTTAGTTCATCAGGAGTTTTTTGATAACTGATTCAGTTTTATTACTAGTATTCATTCTATTCAGATTTTTTTTTTTTATTTTTTCCTGATTCAGTTTTGGCAGATTATATGTTTCTAGGAATTTATCCAGTTTTTCTAGGTTGTCCAATTTTTGGTTATCATTTTTGATAGTAGTCCCTTATAATCCTTTGTACTTTTTAAAAAGTATTTATTTTTGAGAGAGACAGAGTGTGAGTTGGGGAGAGGCAGAGAGAGAGAGACAAGAACCTGAAGCAGACTCCAGGCTCTGAGCTGTCAGCACAGAACCCAACATGGGACTCGAACCCACTAGCTGTGGGATTATGACCTGAGCCAAAGATGGATGCTTAACTGACTGATCCACCCATGTGCCCTTAATCCTTTGTGTTTTTGTGGTGTCATTTGTTACTTCTCTTTCATTTCATTTCTTTTCTTTTTTTAAGATTTTTATTTTTAAGTAATTTCTACACCCAACATGGGGCTCTAACTTACAACCCCATGATCTTCTGACTGAGCCAGCTAGGCACCCCTCCTCTTGAATTTCTGATTTTGTTTATTTGGGTCCTTTCTCTTTTTTTCTTAATGAGTCTGGCTAAAGGATATTGATTTTATTTATCTTTTCAAAGAACCAACTCTTGATTTCATTAATCTTTTCTCTCTCTCTTTTTTTGGTCTCTATTTTATTTGTTTCTGTTCTGATCTTTATTATTTCCTTCATTCTACTAATTTTGGGCATTGTTCTTCTTTTTCTAGTTTCTTTAGGTATAAAGTTAGATTGAGATTTTCCTTGTTTGTTGAGGTAGGTTTGTATCACTATAAATCTCCCTCTTAGAACTGCTTCTGCTGAGACCCAAAAATTTTGAATTGTTGTGTGTTATTTTCACTTGTTTCCATGTAGTTTTTAATTTCCCTTTTGATTTCCTCATTGACCCATTTGTTGTTTAGTAGCATGGTGTTTAGTCTTTATGTGTTCATTTTTTTTTCTAGTTTTTTTTTTCTTGTAATTGATTTCTACTTTAATACTGTTGTGGTTGGAAAAGATGTTTGATGTGATTTCCTTCTTAAATTTGTTGAGATTGTTTTGGGACCTAATATGTGATCCATCTTAGGGACTGTTCCATGTGCACTTGAAAAACAACAACACGGGGCGCCTGGGTGGCGCAGTCGGTTAAGCGTCCGACTTCAGCCAGGTCACGATCTCGCGGTCCATGAGTTCGAGCCCCGCGTCGGGCTCTGGGCTGATGGCTCAGAGCCTGGAGCCTGTTTCCGATTCTGTGTCTCCCTCTCTCTCTGCCCCTCCCCCGTTCATGCTCTGTCTCTCTCTGTCCCAAAAATAAATAAATGTTAAAAAAGTTTTAAACAACAACAACAACAACAACAAAACCCTATGTATTCTGTTGTTTTTAGATGGAATGTTCTGTATATATCTCTTAAACCCATCTGGTCTAATGTGTCATTCAAAAACATTTCCGAGGGAGGGAGGGAGAAAAAAAATTCCTTATTGATTTTCTGCTTGAATGTTCTATCTATTGATGTAAGTAGGGGTTAAGTCTGCTATTAGTATTGTACTCCTGTCAATTTTCCCCTTTATGTCAGTTGATATTTGCTTTATGTATTTAGGTGTCCAATGTCGAGCATATAGTTATTAAAATTGTTACATCCTCTTGTTGGATTTATCCTTTTATTATCGTGCAATGCCCTTCTTTGTTGCTTGTTACAGTCTTTGTTTTAAGGTATATTTTGTCCCATAGAGGTATTGCTACCCTGGCTTTTTTCCCCCCACCTTTATATGGAGTATCTTTTCCATACTTCACTTTCAATTTGTATGTGTCTTTAGTTCTGAAGTCAGTCTCTTGTAGGCAATATCTAAATGGGACTTGGTTTTTTTTAGTCTATTCCATCTCTCTATATTTTTTGATTGAAGCATTTAGACCATTTGCAATTAAAGTCATTATTAATAGATATGTACATATTGCCATTTTATTCATTGTTTTCTGGTTGTTTCTGTATTCTCTGTTGCTTCTTCTCTTCCTCTCTTTATGATTGATGACTTTTTTTTAACATTTATTTATTTTTGAGAGACAGACCATGAGCTGGGGAGGGGCAGAGAGAGAGAGAGAAGGAGACACAGAATTTGAAGCAGGTTGCAGGCTCTGAGCAAGCTGTTAGCACAGAGCCTGATGCGGGGCATGAACCCACAAACTGTAAGATCATGACCTGAGCCGATGTTGGATGCTCAACCGACTGAGCCACCCAGGCGCCCCTGATTGATGACTTTTTTTATTGTTATGCTTGGCTTTCTTTCTCTTAATTTTTTGTGTATCTCTTACAGGTTTTTGGCTTGTGGTTACCATGAGGTTTATATATAACATTCTAAATATATAGCAGTCTATATTAACTTGAGAGTCACTTAAGTTCGAACACATTTTATGTATGTGTTGTCATATTTTATTTTATTTTATTTTATTTTTATTTAAAAAAAAATTTTTTTTTCAACGTTTATTTATTTTTGGGACAGAGAGAGACAGAGCATGAACGGGGGAGGGGCAGAGAGAGAGGGAGACACAGAATCGGAAACAGGCTCCAGGCTCTGAGCCATCAGCCCAGAGCCCGACGCGGGGCTCGAACTCCCGGACCGCGAGATCGTGACCTGGCTGAAGTCGGACGCTTAACCGACTGCGCCACCCAGGCGCCCCTGTGTTGTCATATTTTACATCCTTTTATTTTGTAAGTCCTCTTAATTAATTTTTTAGATGTAATTGATTTTACTACTTCTGTCTTTGAACCTTCATACTAACTTTATAAGTGATTGCTGTGCAACCTTTATGTTTGATTTTACTCAAGAAATTTTTCCTTTTGTTTTCTTAAGATTTTATTTTTTGGTAATCTTTACACCCAACGTGGGGCTCAAACTTAAAACTCCAATATCAATAGTTACCTGCTGTACCAACTGAGTCAGCCAGGTGCCCTGAAAATTTTTCCTTTTATAATTTTGTTTCTAATTATGGACATTTCTTCTCTTCTTACAGAAGTCCCCTTAACATTTATTTTAAGACTGGCTTCGTGGTAATGAATTCTTTGATTTTGTTTGGGAAACTATCTTTCCTTCAAATCTGAGTGATGTTCTTGCTGGGTATTCTTGGTTATAGGTTTTTTTTTCTTTCAACACTTTGAATATATCATGCCTCTCCATTCTAGCCTATAAAATTTCTGCTGAAAAAAAAGCTGATAGCCTTGTGGAATTTCCTTTGTATATGACTAGTTGCTTCTCTCTTGCTGTTTTTAAAATTCTTTCTCTTTCATCTTTGACATTTTAATTATTATGTGTCATGGTGTGAACCTCCTGGGATTCATGATGTGGAACTCTCTGTGTTTCTGAACCTGGATATCTGTTTCCTTCCCCAGGTTAGGGAATTTTTTAGCTATTATTTACTCAAGTAAGTTTTCTGCCCTCTTCTCTCTCTCTTCTCCTTCTGGGACCCCTATAATGCAAATGTCAGTTTGCTTGTCAGTTTACCTAAGAGATCCTGTACTCTGTCCTCATTTTATTTTATTTTTGTTGTGTTTTGTTGATTAAGTGTTAATTTTAATTCCAGTAGAGTTAACATACAATGTTACATTAGTTTCAGGTATACAGTATAGTGATTCATTAATTCCATACATCACCCAGTGCTCATCATGACAGGTACACCCCTTAGTCCCAGTTTCCCCCTCCCCCCACCCACCTCCCATCTGGTAACCATCAATTCGTTGTCTATAGTAAAGGATCTGTTTCTTGGCTTCCCTCTCTCTCCCCCTCTCTCTCTTTCTCTCTCTTTTTCCCTTTGCTCATTAGTTTTGTTTCTTAAGTTCCACATATGTATGAAATCATATGGTATTTGTCTCTGACTTATTTCACTTAGCATTTGACTCTCTAGCTCCATCCATGCTCTAATCCTTAATATTTCCTTTCTTCTGTTAGGTTTGGGTTTTGTTTGTTCTTCTGTTTCTAGCACCTTTAGGTGTAAGGTTAGGTTGTTGCTTTGATTTTTTTTGCCTCTTGAGGAAGGCCTGTATTGTTTTAAACTTCCTTCCTAGAACCAGTTTTGCTGTACCCCCCAAATTTTGGACTGTTGTGTTTTCATTTTCATTTGTTTCTATGTATGTTTTAAATGTTTATTTATTTATTTTGAGAGAGAAAGCAGGGAAGGGGAAGAGAGAGAGTGGGGGAGAGAGAAAACTCGAAGCAGGCTCCATGCTGCCAGCACAGAGTTTGATGTGGGCCTCAAACCCACAAACCATGAGATCAAGACCTGAGTCAAAACCAAGAGTCAGACGCTTAACTGAGCCACCCAGATGCCCCATCTTTCCATGTATGTTTCGATTTCTTCTTTGATTTCTTGGTTGACCCATTCATTGTTTAGTAGCATGTTATATAATCTTTTTTTTTTTTTTTTTTTTTTTTTTTTTTGCTCTTTCCAGACTTTTTCTTGTCGTTGATTTCTAGTTTCAGTGTTGTGGTCACAAAAGATGCATGGAATGATATTGATCTTTTTGAATTTCTTGAGACTTGTGGCCTAATATGTGATCTGTTCTGGAAAATGTTCTATGTGCACTTGAAAAAATTTGTATTGTGCTGTTTTAGGATGGGATGTTCTGAATATATCTGTTAAATCCATCTGGTCCAGTGTGTCATTCAAAGCCAATTTCCTTGTTGATATTCTGTTTGGATGATGTGTGCTTGGATATAAGTGGGGTCTTAAAGTCCCCTGCTATTGTATTACTATTGATTACTTTCTTTATGTTTGTTATTAACTTGTTATGTATTTGGGTGCTTTCATGTTGGGTGTATAAGTTTTTACAATTGTTATATCCTCTTGTTGGACTGTCCCCTTTATTATTAAATAATGTCCATCTTTGTGTCTTGTTGTTGTCTTTGTTTTAAAGTCTATTTTGTCCATTTTAAGTATGGCTACCGTGGCTTTCTTTACATTTTCATTTGCATGATACCTGTTTCTCTATTCCCTCACTCTGAGTCTGCAGGTGTGTTTAGGTATGAAGTAAGTCTCTTGTAGGCAGCGTATAGATGGGTCTCTTTTTTCCAATGTTTGTTTTTTGAGAGAGAGACAGACAGACAGGGAGAGAGACCAGCATGAGGGGGGAGGGGCAGAGAGAGAGGGAGACAGAATCTGAAGCAGGCCCAGGTGCTGAGTTGTCAGCACGGAACCTGATATAGGGCTTGAAATCATGAACCCCAAGATCATGACCTGAGCTGAAGTCAGCCACTTTACCCACTGAGCCACCCAGGCAACCCCACCATTTTTATTTTAAAACACCCTATGTCTTTTGATTGGAGCATTGACCCATTTATTTATTTGAGTCCAATTTGAAGTTATTATTGATAGATATATATTTATTGCCATTTTGGTTTTTTTTGTTTTGTTTTGTTTTTGTTTTTGTTTAATTTTTTAACGTTTATTTTTGAGACAGAGAGACAGAGCATGAACGGGGGAGGGTCAGAGAGAGAGGGAGACACAGAATCTGAAACAGGCCCCAGGCTCTGAGCTGTCAGCACAGAGCCTGACACGGGGCTCGAACTCACAGACTGTGAGATCATGACCCAAGTTGAAGTCGGATGCTCAACCGACTGAGCCACCCAGGCACCCCTATTTATTGCCATTTTGTTACCTATTTTGTGGCTGTTTTAGTAGTTGTTATGTGATTCTTCTTTTGCTCTCTTTCATGGTTCATTGGTTTTCCTTGAATTCCTTTCTGTTTATTCTTTACTGATTTTTGATTTGTGGTTACCATTAGGTTTGTGTATAACATCTTCTGTAAATAGCAATCTATATTAAGTTGATATTCACTTAAGTTTGAACCCATTCTCTACCCCTTCCCCCTGTCCCCCACATTTTAGATATATGGTATTGTGTTTTACATCCTCTTATTTATTTAGTGAATCCTTTGACTTATTTTTACAGAAATACTTACTTTTACTGCTTTTATGTTTTTTTTACTTTTCATACTCTCACTTATGTTCTTTCCTTTCCATTCAAAGAGTACCCTTTAATATTTTTTGTAGGGTAGGCTGAGTGGTCACAAGCTCCTTTATTTTTTGTTTCAGAAACTATTTATCTCTCCTTGTATTCTGAATGATAGCTTTGCTGGATAGAGTATTCTTAGCTGCAGGTTTTTCCCTTTCAGGCTTTGAATATATCATGCCACCCTCTTCTGGCCTGTAAAGCTTCTGCTGAAAAATCTGCTGATAGTTACATACAGGGAGAATCTAATGATGCTATCTTCTTTTCTGTTGCTGCTTTAAAGTTTTTTTCTTTATCACTTCTTTTTGCCATTTTCAGTACTATGTGTCTTGGTGTGGACCTCCTTGAGTTGATTCTCTAGGGGGATTCCTCTGCCTCCTGGATGTGGATATCTGTTTCCAGATTGGGGAAGTTTTCAGCTATTATTTCTTCAAATAAATTTTCTGCAGCCTTTGCTCTCCTCTTCTTCTATGATCCCTATAATGCAAATATTATTATGTTTGATGTAGAGACTGAGTTCCCTACGACTTTTCTTAATTTGTATAGTTTTTCTTCTCATTTGGTCAGCTTCATTACTTTCTGTTACTGTGTCTTCCACTTCATTAATTCATTCCTCTACTTCATCTAGACTGCTGTTTATTCCATCAAGTGTATTTTTAATTTCATTTATGGTATTCTTCATCTCTGATTGGTTCTTTTTTTCCCCAGAATCTTAAATATTCTGTATTTCATTTCATTATGTTGTTATTGAAGTGTAGTTGACACACAATGTTATGTTAGTTTCAGGGCTACAGCACAGTGATAAAACAACTTTGTATGAAAGGAACTTGATAGATGTTTTCCCAAAAGAGACAACATTCGGAGAAATGTACCTGACTATCAATAATGAGTTGTGAAAGTAAAAGAAGCTTTTTAAAAATTATCAGTGATAGAAACATGCTCGTCAGGTATTCTAGATATTGACATAAACTATCTTTCTAATCTCTATAGAAAATGAACTTACACATTTTTGTCATAAGAGGCAAAGATTTGAATCTGAAAAGTGTATTCTAGAGATGTGTCAGGCAGTAAAAAAAGTACAAAGACATCATTTATATATAGAAAAAATTCAGGCATGAGCAACACCATCTGATGGGTTCTTTTTAAAAAAAATATCTGTTAAGGATCTCATTGATGTCCTCCACTCTTTTCTCAAGTCTAGTGAATATCTTTATGATCATTATTTTAAATTCTCTTTAAGTCATATTATTTACATCTGTTTTCCTTAGGTATCTTGGTCTGGTTTGGTCCTGTTCTTTCATTTGGGACATAGTTCTCTGTCTCCACATTTTGTCTAACTCTCTGTGTTGCATCCTGTGTTGCATCTGTTGCATCCTGACCTCTTTTCCCTTCAGTCCATGTCTCTTTGCCTGTTGTGGGCAATATTTGTTCCTCAGAAGGGGTGGGGTGTGTTTTTACAAGGTGTGTGCTCATCTGCTTGTGAAATGAGACCTGCTGCTACCGCTGGCACTGAAACTGAAATCCTGCAAACCTTGTTGGTCAGGAGATGTGGTGTTGGCAGGGTTTGTGCCAGTCTTCTGGGGGAGGGGGCCTGCAGCACCAGAACTAAGGCTAGTGTGACTGGAAAGGGCAGATCTACTGATGTGGGGGTGGGTGGGCATGGCTTGTGTAAGCAAGTTAGGTAATGAGTGTCAGAGGTACACTTGTTACTGTAGGTGGCCGCTATTTATGCTGGTGGGAGCAGGAGGTAAATGGAATGTGCCAGTTGGTTTGTTCCTGGAGGGGGCTTCTGTGATCTCTGTCTCTCTGAGTCACACTCTGAGATGAGTAAATCATTCTCCCTCCCACCTGCCCCAGTGTATTTCAACTGCTGATTCTGGGCTGTTTTTGCATGGGCTGTTGTGCTATCTCTTTAAGGGTGGTGACTTGGCTTCCTAACACTCTCTGGGCTCTTTCAGAGCTGAGACCTCTGACTTTTTTAAAAATCCCAGGTTTCAAGTTGTGCTGGTTGTACAAACTCACTAAATTTGGCCCCTGTCACTTTCAAAGCCAAATGTTATGGGGATTTGTCTTGCCTGTGTGGGCTCCCTTATGTGAAATTTTGTTTTTCACCCTTCTCTGTGCTACCAGTTCCCTCCCCACCATGGGTGGCCATGGTCTGTTTTGTTTCCAAACTGTGTCTTCACCCTTCCTACCTTCCTCAGTGTGGCTTCTTCCCAGCCTTTAGTTGTGGACTTTGTTCTGCCTGTCTTAGGGTTATTTCCTAGTTATATATGCTGACGTGAGTGTTACTTAGTTGTATCCATGGGATAGAATGAGCTTACGGGTCCTTTTACTCTGCCATTTTCTCAGTCTCTCCTATCCTCATTTTTAGACATTGTTTTTTTGGGGGGTGCCTGGTAGCTCTGTCAGTTGTGTCTCACTCTTGATTTCGGCTCAGGTCATGATCTCACAGCCATGGGATCAAGCCCCATGTTGGGACCCCATGGAACCTGTTTGGGATTCTCTCTCTCCTTTTGCCCCTCCCCTGCTTGTACTCTCTTTATCTCTATCTCTCTCTCAAAAAAAAATCTTTTTGGGGGGTGCTGAGGTGGCATTTGGTTGAGCATCCAAATCTTGGATTGGCTCAGGTCATGATCAACCAAATGCACTGTACATGGAGCCTGCTTGAGATTCTCTCATCCTCTTCCCCTTTGCCCTCTCCCCTGCTCCCTGCTTGTGCTTAAAAAATATAAAATAAAAATAAAATAAAAAAATCTTTTTTATTTTCAGCTTGGGTGCTTTCCCTTATCCTGCCTTCCAGATCACGGATTTTTCTTTTTTCATCCTCTAATCTACTGTTAATTCCCTCTTGGGTATTTTTCATTTCAGTTATTACATTCTTCAAGTTCTTCTGAGATTTTTGTTTTATTCTTCTGTTTGGAACATATTGCTCTGTCTCCTCATTTTGCTTGACTTACTGTGTTTCTGTGAATTAGGTGAAACATCTACTTATCCTAACCTTGATGGAATGGTTTTATTTATCACAGGCCATCCCCTGTGAATACTGTGTGTTCCTGGTGACTTTGGTTGGTTGGCTGGAGATGTGGCTGTCATGGGCTGGGGGTCCCAGGACACTCTATACTAGGCTGCCCTGTTGGGATGGTTGGGACTGAAGTAGGTGTGGGCCAGAGTGGTCCTGGGACCCTCTCTGCAGAAGGTACCTTGGCAGGACAGCTGAAGCTGAAATTACAAGCCAGGGTATTCCAGGGTACCCTGTGCATGGCTGGAGCTGAGGTGTGCACAGGCCAGGGGATTCTGGGATCCTTTGTATAGATGGTTTGTGCCAGAGTGCTTAGAGCCAAGGTCAGTGTACCCCCAGTTGCTCTGCACTGGAGGGGTTCCCTGGCAAGTTGTCTGGAGCCAAAGTGATGTGGGTCTGGAGAGTTGCAGGGTGCTTTGTCCCTGTGTCGCCTTGGTGAAATTGCCATTAGTTGTAGTGAGCATCGACCAGGGATGTCCTGGTGCACCATGGTGGGGTGGCCTTGGTGGTATGGCTGTGACTGGTGTGGGCTAGGGGCCTGGGGCTCACTGAGGCAGCAGACCAGCTATGGCACTGGGCCCTGCTCCTGTCCACACTGTCAAGGTGGAGGGGGAATGTAAACTGTGCTGCTCACTAGTCCCTCTAACCTCGAGAGTGTTCCCGCAACTCTCCTACCATCTGGCAAGATTTTAGGGTTGGTTTGTTTATATTCTAGTTGCCCTTTTAAACTTGAGCTTTTTTTTTTTTTTTTTTTTTTTTGGTGCTCCAGGGAAGAGGTATCTCCCAGCCTGTGGGTACCATCCCTCCCCAGTGCAGTTGGCAGTGTTGGGGATGGGGATTCCCCTTGTCGCTCAGTCTCCGTCTCTTGCCATTCTCTCTGGGTTGTTTATATCATTTGTTGTGCAGAAGCTGTTCAGACAGCCCTCGGTCCTTCTCCAGGAGGAACTGATCTACAAATGGGGGTAGATTTGGTATATCTGTGGAGGAGGTGAGTTCAGGGTCTTTGTACATTGTCATCTTAGACTAGAGCTCCAAATTTGCCTCAGTTTTTAAAGTTTGCATTAGTTAACAAAACAAACAAAAAGCCCGAAGAACAGTGAAACACTGTGCAGATCAGTTTTTGACTGAATTAACTTCTGTCAAGCCACCTGTCCCTGCCTGGTAAGCTATGTTGTGTTCCCTGGAAAGTCATTCTTTCTGGTGAGACATTTAGGACAAGTCTTTTTTTTTGACTTTGCTAAAAACTCTCAGGATTAAGTAAATGGGGATTCTTTCAGTAGACAAATGCTTTACAAATAGAGTCAGAGAGCAAGGGAATCCAGCAAGTTGCTTTAATAAAGTTTCATCTAGTCCTAAAACAGATTATTCTTTTGCAATTAACAGTGTTGGAGTGAAAATGGCTCTCACTCAAATAGAGACCTGGACTAATGTCAACTGGATTCACGTACTTTTTTGCGTTCCTCCCAGTGCCTAGCACAGTGCCTAGCACACAGCAGTTGCTCAGTAGGTGTTGGTTTGATGTGTGAGTGAATGAATGATGAATGGATGGATGAATGGCTCTTTGCTTGGCTCACAGAGAAGACCGGCATGTGAATTTAGGATGAGGCACAAGGAAGGTCTTCTCTAGGCAATTCCAGAAAAAGAGAGGAAAAAAAATGAGGCTTCTGTGTTCATTCACAGCCTCATCTGTAATAATTGAAATATCATTTGTTTCATGTGTGGTTGTTGGTTTTTGTTTAATTTAATGTTTTGGTAATGAGTTCTTAAGCACTGAACTATTAGCAATGTTGTTACTAGGAGTAAAATAAGTAATAAATGGTAGTTGTTTGATTTTTAATGAACTTCAGGTGTTGTTTTTTAACTAGAAAAGGGCAGCCTGCTCAGAATAGGCATGTTTTTGGAGGATTGCCGCCCCCTCGTGGATTCAGTGGAGAAAGACAAGAGTTTGAAGCTTCCTGCTCTTGGCTTAATGGAGGCAACTGGCTTTTCCAGTTCAACAAATACTTTATTCAGGGGCTGAGGGTAGGGTACAGATAAGAATATTGCATACTACTCATCCTCCAGCAGCTCACAGAAACCACAGAGCTCGAAGGGACTTTTGAGACGTTCGTTTTCAACCCCTGGTCCTCAGAAGTCTGGTGGGAGCGGTCCTCTCTTGGGTGGCGGTTGAGAGCGGACAGTGCGCCATGATGGCACACTTCGGGGTACAAGGTAGTGGAGCGCTGCCTGCCCACCCCGAAATGCCACACTCCGCTGTTGTATCTCCTGCTAGTATTTGCACCTAATCATGTCGTCAAGTCCTGCTGCTGGTACTTTGTGTCTGAAGATGAAGAAGGCTTCAGGGGAAATTGTCTACTGTGGACAGGTGTTTGAGAAATTCCCCTTGTGGGTGAAGAACTTCAGCATCTGGCTGCGCTATGACTCCCGCAGTGGCACTCACAACATGTACGGGGCGTATAGGGACCTGACGACGAGGGCGCCGTCACCCAGTGCGACCGAGACATGGGCACCTCGCACCGCTCCCCGGGCGGCTGGATCCAGATCATGAAGGTGGACGAGATTGCAGCCAGCACGTGCCGCCGAGCAGCAGTCAGACAGTTCCACGACTCCAAAAATCAAGTTCCCACTGCCCCACCGGGTCCTGCGTCACCAGCACAACCCACATTTCATGACCAAGAGGCCGAACACCCTCTTTTAGATGCAGAGCCTCCCTGGCTCCAGTTCTGCCCAAATGAATTCAACGGGAAAACAAAACAAAACAAAAATCAAACAACAAAAAAAGGGCTTCTTGTGAAGATAACAGAATACCTTTTTCTTTTGTTTTCTTTTGTTTTCTTTTTTCTTTTATGTTTGTTTTGAGAGAGAGAGAGAGTACACAAGCAGTGAAGGGGAAGAGAGAGGGAGAGAGAGAATCCCAAGCAGGCTCCCTACTGTCAGCGCAGAGCCCAGGGCGGAGGGGGCTCCATCTCAGGAACCATGAGATCCTGACCTGCACTGAAATCAAGAGTCCCACGCTTAGCCCACTGAGCCACCCAGGTGCCCCTAATGGAGAACACTTTCAATGAAAAACTTACTTCCATAAGTTTTTCTTAGACTTGAGATATCTGCTACTGTTTTTTTCTAGTGGGTGCTATAAAATAAGCAATTAATGAACAGCTGTTTAGAAGAACCCTCCCCCCAAATATGGCAAGAGATGCTCATATAGTTGGACAACTCTTTTTTGCAGAGATGTATGGGCCTCACAGTGATTACTTATTGTGTTTTATAATGTATAAACCTGATATTACTTAGTAAGGTAACCTTATTGAAGGGGAGACATGTGTGCTAGATCATAGCTTGGATAAGGGTTTGAAGTGAATCCTTTCTTCAGGGTACTTTGAACCAAAGCTGTGACTTCAGGAGCTGCCCCTTGAGGGTGCTCCACCCACCTGGAGCACTTCTCAGGGGCTGTTTGTAGAATTTCTAGGTGGAGGACGTGGCCTGGTCTAAACATAGGCATCTTTTCGTTTTAGGAACAAATCCAAACAGTAGGAACTGAATAATCCAGGTCCAGCAAATAGTGGCTGAAGAAACTGCATTGGGGTCCAGCCTTGGTGATGTGAGTTGGGAGGTAAGGTCAAGTTGTTTGTCTGATTTTCATTTTATCTTTTTCCCTTTATGTCATTTAATCACCCATACTTCTCTTAGGTAATATTCTGCTGAATCTATTTATCTATTTATTTAAAACAATGTTTATTTTTTTGAGAGAGAGAGAGAGCACAAGCAGGGGAGGGGCAGAGAGAGGGAGACACAGAATCTGAAGCACACTCCTCCACACTGTCAGCACAGAGATGGATGCAGGGCTCAAACCCACAAGCCGTGAGATCATAACCTAAGCTGAATGAAGTCAGACGCTTAGCCAGCTGAGCCACCCAGGCGCCCCATGCTGCTGAATCAGTTTTAATGGCTCATTGGTTTCTTTGGTACTTTCTTAATGTTTATTCCATTTCTTCTTATAGAAAGAACACATGTGCAGGAGTTTTAGAATAGTGAATATGCTTGGCGGGCTCCCCATTTTTGCATGTGGGTCCAAGGCTGCCTGTTTCTGCCTCTGGTGACTGGAGGTTGGATGGAGAGTGTCGCCAGAAACACCTTCTGGAGTTGGGAGTGTGGGGTCTGGAGGTTGTCTGGCTCTCCGTATGGCCCCCTTCTCTTCCCTGAGCATAGGTCCTTGTGGCCTCTGCTCTTCAACTTTTCTTTGGTCGGCTCCCCTCTGTTAGAGCTGAGCAGAGCCCTGCTCCCTGCTCTCACTCTGTCCCCCTGCCCTCTCACCTAGCCAGCCTGCAATGTCAGTCCTTACTGGGGCTCCTTCCTCAGCCCCATTCTACAGGTTCTCTGGGCGTATTGGGGGGAGGAGGTGGTGCTTCCTCTAGGAGGGCTGCATTGGTGCTCCTCGAGATCACCCTGCCTGCTGCTGTAAGCTTGGCCATCTAGAGCCGTCAACTCTGCTCCAGGGTGCAGGCTAAGTGTCCATCCACAGTCATGACCAGGTACGCCCATCAGAGGCTTCTCTCCATTTCTCAAACCATTTAGGAGTGGAACAGACAAGTCCACTCCAGACTCCACCATGCCTCTGCTCCCCCAGCCTTGGGGAATCCCTTTCTCTTCTTCCTCTGCCACCACACCCTTCTGCCTCTTGAGCACCTGCAATTTCATTCCGTAAGTATGCCTTTTCCAAACAGTATTCCTGGTGGCTTTTTTTTTTTTTTTGATAGGCTCCATAAACCCAAAGAGGATCCTATATTACACCTTAGGTCATCATCATTTGGGCTCATTCAGAATGTGGTGGGGTAGCACCAGAAGACACTGAGCCCATCTCCCTTTGATGTTTCCCTCTTCCCCAATTCTCCATTCAGAGGGTGGACTCTGAGCTTATTACCTCAGAGGGGATGTGGCATGTGTGAGTCAGAGCCGGCCTGCAAGCTAAGCCTTTAGGGGAACTTAGGGGCCATAAGTAAAGGAAGACTGGGAACAGACAGAATTTCTTTGCCAAAAGCAAGGAGGGCGGGCGGACATAAGGCTTTCCTTCTCAGATTAGGGACAGATTGTCCCATGCTAGAGAGAGAGGGAGAAGAGGGGCTTCCTGCAGCCCTCCAGGTGAGGGCCAGTAAAGAAATGGCTCCAGGGGTTCATTCAGATTTGGGGGCCCTTTTGTGGTTTTATGGCCTCTGAGAATGGGGGTGGTGGTGAGTGCTGACCATGGTCGTGTTAGGAGGAATCTGTGTGGACAGCCACTCCCCAGTCCCTAACACTTTGGTACTGAGAAGGCATCCTAGGGTGATTCTGAGAGAAGAGTGGAAACCCCAAGCAAGACTCAAGTAGTACTTGTCTGGAGTCTGGGAGAATGAGTTTTCAAAATGAAAACAATTTGGAATTTGGGAATTAAAGTGGGTTTTCTCACAAACCTGAGTTCAAGGGCTGATTCATGTCTACTACATGGCTGAGGAGGCAGGTGATATGAGGAAAATAATTGTCATTGTTTTACAACAGGCTCAGGAAGAGGCCACTGTTACTTCTGGGGCATCTAGCCAGAGAAGGAAGCTTTAATTCTGCAGGTCTCATTCACCCCCAACCCTCCAGGTAAGTAGGTGCATTTACACTTCTTTTTAAGGTTTAACATGGGGGGGGGGTGGCAGGAGGACGACAAAAGAGGGGTGCTTCTTGCCACATCCCTACCTGAGGCCCCGAGTCCAGCATGAAATGTTCTTTGGACCAAATGGCCAACAAATGAGGGTTTGACTGCTGAGAGCAACATCACCCAGGCCATTGATATGCTGTAGTAGCTGCCTGGTGATGCCTGGGGAGCCATAGGGAGCGGTACCAAGGCTCTTTTCCCCTCTGTGCGGTGACGGTCCCCATTGTAGAAATGCGCTGTGCTCTAGAACAACTGTCACTCCTTATTTGGAGTTGAGGATGTATTTCCCCAGACTAGCACTGGACTGTATTTTGTTGGTTTTATTTTTTGCTTATGAGGGCAATTTTTGTACATAGAAAGCTATTAATGGCTTTTATGTTTTTAAAAAAAATTTACTGGGGCGCCTGGGTGGCGCAGTCGGTTAAGCGTCCGACTTCAGCCAGGTCACGATCTCGCGGTCCGGGAGTTCGAGCCCCGCGTCAGGCTCTGGGCTGATGGCTCAGAGCCTGGAGCCTGTTTCCGATTCTGTGTCTCCCTCTTTCTCTGCCCCTCCCCCGTTCATGCTCTGTCTCTCTCTGTCCCAAAAATAAATAAACGTTGAAAAAAAAAAAATTAAAAAAAAATTTTATTTATTTATTTTGAAAGAGAGAGAGGGAGGGGGAAGGACAGAGGGAGAGAGAGAATCCCAAGTAGGCTCTGTGCTGTCAGATCCTACTGTCACCATGCGCTGTCACCATGGGGTTCCCTCTCACAAACTGAGAGGTCATGACCTGAGCCAAAGTCAAGAGTCAGATGCTCAATCCAATGAGCCAGCCAGGTGCCTGAGGTTTTTAAAATTAGTATTTGATTAATTAAAGATACAAATTGCAAAACCTTAAGTTTATAAGTTCAACTTAAAAATTTTCTTACTCTTCTATACTCCATAAATATACAAATGTACTTATAAATGTATTATAAATGCACTATAAATGTACTTATAAATGTACTCTAGAACAATTTATCATCACTTTTAAGCTTTTGATTAATGTTTAGTCTCATTTGCAAACTTAAATTTTAAATTGCATTTATAAGTTGAATATATTAATTTATAGCATCTAAAATACTATATTAATATAATAAAATACTATAAACTTAATATGTTTATTTTTAAATGTTTACTTATTTAGAGAGAGAGAGAGAGAGAGAGAGAGAGAGAGACTCCCAAGCAGGCTTTGTGCTGTCACTACAGAGCTCGATGTGAGACTTGATCCCACGAACAATGAAATCATGACCTGAGCTGAAATCGAGTCAGATGCTTAACTGACTGAGTCACCTAGATTCCCCCAAACTTAATATGTTTAAATTTCATTTATAAAATTAGTTTTTGTATCATTTGTCTGGCAAAAACTACCTAGGTACTCAAGTAACTCTTGTAAATATAACAAACTTATAAATATTGTGGATTTAATTTATCTTAATCACCTCACTCTTATTTATATAGTCAACCAAATTCTTCCATACCTTTTAACTTAAAATCAGAAGTCTAAAGTCAAATACACAACTATATGTACATATGTATATATAATACGTAATACATTATATATATATTATATATATAAATAAAAATGTTTATATTTTTATTTTGAGAGAGTGCAAGCAGCGGGGGAGGGGCAGAGAGAGAAGGAGAGAGAATCCTAAGCAGGCTCTGCACTGCTGGCATGGAGCCCCACACAGTGCTCTGTTCCAGGAACCCACAAGACCATGACCTGAGCCTAGATCAAGAGTTGGATATTTAACCACTGAGCCACCCAGGTGCCCCAACCCTGAAAGCTTTTTTAAAAATAATGGATGTAGGGGTGCCTGGGTGGCATGGTCGGTTAAGCGTCTGACTTCAGCTCAGGTCATGATCTCACGGCCCGTGAGTTCGAGCCCCGCATTGGGCTCTGTGCTGACAGCTCAGAGCCTGGAGCCTGTTTCAGATTCTGTGTCTCCCTCTCTCTCTGCCCCTCCCCCATTCATGCTCTGTCTCTCTCTGTCTCAAAAATAAATAAACGTTAAAAAAAAATAATGGATGCTGTGGTCAAATCCACAGATATTCTAATTTAATTGGTTGGGGGCAGGGCATAGATTTATTTTTTAAGTTTCCCCAGCTGATTTTTTTTTTTTTTAGAGAGAGACAGAGAGGGCACAAGTGAGCAAGGGGCAGAGAGAGAGAGGGAGAGAATATCCCATGAGGGGCAGAGAGAGAGAGAGAGAAGCAGGGTTTACCCGAAGTGGGGCTTGAGCTCACCTGAAACAAGGCTCGAACTCATGAAACTGTGAGATCATGACCTGAGCCAAAGTCAAACGCTTAACTGAGCCACCCAGGCACCCCTCCCCAACTGATTTTTATCTGCAATTTTAATGAGAACGACCTTTCTGAGACTGGGAATATGCTTTACCTTTACCTTTACCATTTTATTTTATATTTTATATTTTATTTTATTATATTTTATTTATGTTGCATTGTGTTGCATTGTGGTCCATTTGATTCCATCCCATTGCATCTCATTGCATTGTATCTCATCCCATCCCATTCCTTTATTTTAGAGAGTGAGAGCCAGGGAGAAGGACAGAGAGAATCTTAATCAGGCTCCACACTCAGCATGGAGCCCAACGTGGGGCTCAGTCTCATGGCCCAGGGATCGTAACCTGAGCCAAAATCAAGAGGTGGGCACTCAGTGGACTGAATCACCCAGTTCCCCAAAATGCTCTTTTTCTAAAATGACAGTGAGACTTAGCAGGTGTTTGTTTTTATCAAGAGAATTAACTGGGCAAAGTAAGAAATCAGCAATCCTTTATCATCCTCTGAAATTTATTTTGAAATTTCAAAAGAAAGCCAAAGGTTTGGGAGCGACTACATTAGAGGTTAGTAAATTATTAGGACTCTGGAGTTCTTAGCCCTTTAGGGAAGAGAAGTCTGGTATCTTTGCATCCCAGGTGCCTAGTAGAGTGCAGAGAACATAGGAAGCTCAATTTTGCTTTCAAATGAACAAATAAGTGAGGAAAAAAGACTTTTGAATTTCAGAAAATGTGTTTCTAAGCATGGAAACTCTAGTTGTGAGTGGGAACTTAAAAACATGCCTAAATGAGGAAGCTTCAAATGTGTGTTTTTTAAAGTATCTTTATTTTAATAGATAGCACATGTGCACATGCACAAGTGCAAAAGTGGGGGAGTGGCAGAGAGAGAGAGAATCCTAAGCAGGCTCAGTGCTTTCAGTGTGGGACCGTACAAGTGGAGCTCGACATGGGCTTGAACCTACAAACTGGCAGATCATGATCTGAGCTGAAACCAAGAGTTGGATGCTTAACCGACTGAGCCACTAAGATGCCCCAGAATGATATATTTTTAATTGAATCACAAGTTCAATTTATTAGATTCTCTAATATGCCAAATTATTTAAAATATTTCAAGTAATTTATTTGTATTTTATTTTTTAAAGTTTATTTAACTAATCTCTACACTCGTGGGGCTTAAACTCACCTTGAGATCAAGAGTCATGTGCTCTTCTGACTGAGCCAGCCAGGCACCCTTCAAGTACTTTAAATACCACATATTCAAAAATAATTCCTAAACACTACACAAAAATATTAGGACAGTAGGTTTAGTATCTCTATACTTAATTCTAAGTGTTTTTAGGAATTAAAAATCCTTACCGATTAAGGAAACTATACTGTCTCAAGAAATTTAGGGTAAACTTCTCAGTGGACTGTGTGCCCTCAAACAAGGGCACCTCATATCCCACTTTTGTAGGTTCATATAAATGACTTAGTTCTCAAGTTTTTTTTAGACCAGATTCTTTTCTGTCCCTTGAATATACTCTGAATTATCTTCCTAGTCTGGGTCATTAAAAAAATGCTTTACAGATACTTCAATAATGGGTGACTAGATGTTGCATCTTTCTCATTTTCTTTGACTCTATAGCCCAGAATTAAAATTAAGCTAAGGATAACCTCCCATGATAATTCTGAGATATGGGAATAATAACCTGGGAAGAGAGAAGCAAGAGCTTCCTTTTTTGGGGGTGCTCTACTTCCCTCTCAGCCCCTCCTCCCATGTCCCTGGGGCTTCTTCTCATGGCCCAGGGCCCTCCTCCTGCCCCCCCCAAACTCTTCCCTCATCTTGTGGGTGTCTACCCTGGAATGGTCTTTCCCCACAGTGACATTCTCATTTTTCCATCACTCCTCCCATTTCCTCAGAACCCTTGATCTCAGTGAACAGTCAGGAGGAAGACAGACAATAGAATGAAATCGTGAATGAGTGAGGGCTGCTCACACTCTTAGAGGTATTAATAAGATTATTCTTCTTTTATGTTTATTTCTATAAGGCAATTGTTCTATGTTTTAAAAAAAATTATTTATTTTAGTTACTTATTTTTTTTTAAGTTTATTTATTTATTTATTTAGAGAGAGATGGGGCGCCTGGGTGGCTCAGTCGGGTGTCCGACTTCGGCTCAGGTCATGGTCTCTCAGTTGGTGGGTTCAAGCCCCGCAGCAGGCTCTGTGATGACAGCTCGGAGTCTGGAGCCTGCTTCGGATTCTGTGTCTCCTCCTCTCTCTGCCCTTCCCATGCTCATGCTCTGTTGTGCTCTGTCTCTCAATAATAAATAAACATTAAAAAAAAAAAAAGAAAAGAAAAGAAAGAGAGAATGTGACTGGGAAGGAGCAGAGAGAAGGAGAGAGAGAGAATCCCAAGCAGACTCTGAACTGTCAGTACGGAGCCTGATGTGGGGCTTAAACCCACAAACTGTGAGATCATGATCTGAGCCGAAATCAAGAGTTGGATGCTCATTTGAGCCACCGAGGTGCCCCTATGTTTGTTTATTTTTGAGAGAAAGGGAGAGCAAGGGGGGGAAAGGCCATTAATAAGATTCAAATGAAGACCTTGCTAACATGGATGGAACTCTCATAGAAATTTGAGTTTCTGCACTGGAGTTGAATATAAATATTAAAAACTCCCAGGTTTCAATTTGGGGGAGAGGGCACCACACCAGCTAGGCCATTGCTATAGTTTGTCGCAGGCATCTGGCTAGCCTTTTTCAAGTGTTTCCTGATTCTCACAACTTTCTCCACTTTTCCACATTTAAAATATTGAATATATTTGACATGTAATGTGCAAATTTAAGGCATACAACTTATTAGTTTGATACATCTATATATTGTAATATAATTGCCATTGTAGCAATATTTAACCCCTCTATCATGTTATATAATTATTCTTTCTTTTTAGCAGTTGGGATAATTAAGTTTGTCTCATAGTAAGTTTGATTGTAGTACAATATTGTACAATATCATCTACATTCATTATACTGTATAGACTTTAGATCTCTATGACTTATTTACTACTTGTTGCAAGCTTGTGCCCTTAAACACCATCAATCTTTTTTATTTATTTTTTAAATGTTAATTTTTGAGAGAGACAGAGCATGAGCTGGAGAGGGGAAGAGAGAGAGGGAGACACAGAATCTGAAGCAGGCTCCAGTCTCTGAACTGTCAACACAGAGCCTGATGTGGGGCTCGAACTCATGGACCACAAGATCATGACCTGAGCCGAAGTTGAATGCTCAACCAACTGAGCCACTCAGGTGCCCCAATCTTTTTTTTTTTTTAAGTTTATTTATTTTTGAGAGAGAGGAGAGAGTACGTGCATAGGGAGGGGCAGAAAGAGAGGGAGACCGAGAATCCCAAGCAGGCTCTTTGCCAATGTGGGGCTGGAACTCATGAACCATGAGATCATTACCTGAGCAAAAGCCAAGAGTCAGATGTTTAACTGTGCCACCCAGTGGCACTTACTGTTCCACATGTAAGTGATATCATACAGTACTTCTCGTTCTCTGACTTACCTTGCTTAGAATATTGTGCCCAAGGACCGTGATGTTGTCACAAATGGCTGGATATCCTTCTTTCTCATGACTGAATAATTTTCCACCATGTATATTTACCACATATTCTTTATCCTTTACTTCACTGATGGACATTCACGTTTCCCTATCTTGGCTATTGTGAATAATGCTGTGATAAATGGGAGTGCAGATATGTGGTTGAACTCCTGTTTTCCTTTCCTTGGGTATATGGCAGATCTTTTTAATTTGTTTGAGGAGACTCCATATTGTTTTTCATAGTGGTCGGACAAATTTACATTCATATGAATAGTGTAAAAGGGTTCCCTTTTCACCACATTCTCACCGGCACTTGTCTTGTCTTAATGATAGCCATTCTAACAGGTGTGAGTTGATAACTCATTATGGTTTTGATTTGCATTTTTCTGATGGTTGGTCATGTGGCATATTTTTACATATGCCTACTGGCCGTTTTGATGTCCTCTTTGGAAAAATGTCTGTTTAGTTCTGTCCATTTAAAATCAGGGTTTGTTGTTGTTACTGAGTTGTATGAATTCTTTACACGTATTGAATATTAACCCCTTATCTGATGTACATTTAGTTTCTTTTGCTGTGCAGAAGTTTTTGAGGTTGATGTAGTTCCATTTGCTGACTTCTGCTTTTGCTGAATGCTTTTGGCATCATATTCCAATCACTGCCGAGACCAGTGTCCAGAAGCTTCTTCTCTACATTTTTTCCTGTTGCTTCTCCATTTAAACAAGAAGTTTTCTGAAAGTTTCAAGCTTTCTACAGCATTTCCCAAGATATTGAGGCGGGGCAACCAGAAATAGGATAGTATACCCCACCCAGTTGTGTGTTGGTAAATGTTTGACCATCAGCTCTCTGGAGCCCTGCTTTGTAGTGTTTGCCAATTTCTGTGGTGTAAATATTCTCATGACGGCTAATATCAAACCATCAACAGCTTGACGGGATATCCTGTCTTCAAGACCTAATAGTTGGCTCTCCTGAGCTGGTAAGCACTGGCTTTAGCACATCACTGGGTCTGTTGCTCTCTGTATATAATGACCTTTGTCTTCCCAATGGTCTAATACGCTCCCTAAGGGATACAATTGTATTCTTGATCTCTTATAGGCCAATGGTACTAGCATGGTTATAGACACAAAAGTATCAAACTTTCCTATGGGTATATTGCTTTCCTAGAGCAGCTGTATTGCTAACAGCAGGGAGACTTGGGGGTGGGGAGGGGACAGGAAGGCTGCCTCCTCTTTCCACCAGCATCAGGGAGGCAGGAAAGGAGAGAATATGGGAGCCAGAGGATGGTTTTGATAAGGAAATCGGGCTCACTGAAAGTCCGATCAAAATACTGTAAGAATTCAGCTCAGCTTCACAACCAGATCTGATTAACACACTCTCTTTAACTTACAGAGTAGTTTATTTCCTGTCCAGGATCTGGTATATACTTTGGTGATGAGAATGAGATCTCTGAAGAAACAGATTTGTGGTTTTCATCACAGACTGCCTAGTAAAGTGCCAAAGACTCAGCAGAAGGGCATGAAAATAGCTATAAAGGTGTAACCTAACTGTATTGTTGACAGAGTGTGTGGAAGACCAAATGGGCCAGAGAGCTCCAAGAGGCCCTAAGGGCTCAGGAAACAATAACCTTTCAGTGAGATAAAAAAAAAAAAAAAAAAAAAAAAAAGGAAAAGGACTAAGATTGAAAGAGGCTGATCTCTAATGAAATGAACTTGTTTTTAGTTTTTTTTGGAATTGGGAAAGAATTATAGGTGTGAAACCACAAACTGAAAAAAGCCCATGACAGCAGTGTGGTCCAGAAATCCTTGAACAGTATCTCCTGTAACATAGTCCCGCTGGAAGACTAGACAGTGTCAGCAGAGGGAAAAATTGGTAGACAGGCCTGAATTCTGTCCACTCACTGAAGACCTTGATGTGGGAGATCTAGTGTCCTGAATCAGGAGGCAACAGACACCTCTAGGCTTTACATGTGTAGGGGGCTGTCTTGAAATCCTGCATATCTCCTATTGCTCACGCATATGCGTCGTATTTTAGGACTATTGAAATCATGATAAAACTGTGGTGATAGTGTTTATCCTCTATTTATGACTTAAGATACCTCCAGGAGTATTGGAATAGGAGGATATATTACTACCCAGCAATATTCTTTAAAACAGAATTCTTAGGGAGTTTATAAAAATGGGCCTGGATCTTTGCCTTACAAATGGAATGGTATGTCTAAATTAGGCACTGAAATTAGGTTACTGATATAATCATAGAGCATATGTTGTGAGGGTTTTTTTTTTTTTTTTAATTTATTAGAGAGCGAGCGAGCACGCATTAGTGGGGGAGGAGCAGAGGGAGAGGGAGAGAGAAAATCCCATGCAGGCTCTACCCTGTCAGTGCAGAGCCCAACATGGGGCTCAATCTCACGAACCCGTGAGATCATGACCTGAGCTGAAACTCAGAGCTGGGCGCTTAACTGAGCCACCAGGCGCCCCTGTGAAGAGCTTTTTGAGTTGTGGAAGGGCTTATATGATCCATCTACACTTTTGTCCTTGTTACTTAAGAGGCATTCGGCCATCAAGCCAGCAAACATTTACTGGATATCTACTATATTTCAGGTACTATGTTGGGTAATGGGAATACCGATTACAGTTAAGACATGGTCTTTGATGTCAGTAAGCTTACATTCCACTGGGGGGAGCCAAATATATAAATAAGCACAATGGCTGCTGAATGTGCGGGTGTGGAAAGGTGTGTGTGGAGTGGGGGAGGGTGTCAGAAGGAATTAGATTGGCTCCAGGACTGGTCAGGAAAAATCTTGGGGAAGGTTCCCCTGAGCATGTGTTTTTGAGGCTGCTGAGGTGAGCAATAGCACTGTTAGGCTTTTATGTGAAGATAACCTGAGGGACCAGTGATCAGACCTTCAGCCTGAGTCTCCTGATTCACGCACTTGCTCAATGTCACTGATTCACCCAGTCTAAGCAAAAGTTCCCCCTACAAGTTCAAGATGTATACCTCAGAGAACCACATACATACCATCAAAGCCTGAGCCACATGTAAGCAATGTCTGAATAGCCCAGGTTTTAGAAATTATCTCTTCTTTATTGCCACATCCATATAAAAAGTTTGATATTACTTGGATTGGTAAAAGGCAGGCACAGTGTATATAAAAAAAAAGGTGTAGTAAGTTAAAAAATAGATGGCTTTAGTGCTTGGAAAAACAATTATGGATTGCTTCTTTGGTTTAATTATCCAGGCGATCGAAATTCTGGGTTTGAAACTCTTGGAAGTCCTCTGGGATGGTGTCTGCAAACCAGAACAGGCACAGCGGGGTTAGTAAAGCTCCTTCCACCTGGAATCCGGGTCCATCTCGTGCTGTGCAAGCATCCTGTAGGGGTCACTGTCAGCCTAAGCAACAGGCCCCTGAAGCCTCCACAGCCATTTTCTACTTCAGGCTGCTTTGCAAATTGTTGGCTTAAAGCCCGGGAGTGCTCATTCATAGGCCTAGAGGAAATTAGCAGGCAGAATGGATTTTGAGTGTGATTATGTTTGAGCCATGAGAAAATAAAGGCGGCCGTAAATTAAATCTGACTGAATTTCTCACTGAACCCCAAATCCTAAGCCAAGCAGTTAAATTCTGTGGGTCTCAATGTCCTCATCTACCAAGTAGGAAAAATGAGATCTACCATTTACTTTGGTTACACAGAGACTGTTACATTTTAATGAATATGCCGCATGAGCTTGGAGCTCCTGAGAAGAAAATGTGCTATAAAAATAAGGCGGCGTTTTCTGATTAATGATAGTAATAATAGCGTATAGTAACAAGAATGCACGTTACCATTGCAGCGATATTTGAGGTTGGACCAAATGATGTTTTCTTGGGAGAAGCAGAACACGCCGAGGCGGCCTCCACGCATGGTGGTGTCTATGGTGACCCCGGAGTCAGCTACCAACTCAGAGCCTTCATAAAAGCGCACTCTGCGGACAACACAGCCCAAGCCGGTCTTCAGGAACCTCAAACCCAAGTCAAGGTGAAGCAACCACTGTGGGACCCAGGGGACCCACTTTAAAAAAAATTTTTTTTTTTAATTTTTGAGAGAGAGACAGAGCATGAGCTGGGAAGGGTCAGAGAGAGAGGAGACACAGAATCTGAAGCAAGCTCCGGGCTCCGAGCTGTCAGCACAGAGCCTGACAGGGAGCTCAAACCCACGGACCACAAAATCGTGACCTGAGCCAACCAGCTAACTGACTGAGCCACCCAGGTGCTCCTGAGGGGCCTCACTTCTTAAACACTCACATCTTTGCTGTTTCATACTCCATTTTTCACAGCCCTGGGTTGTGCTCCAGCTGTGGCCCCTTCCCTATTGGACTGGAAGTTCCATGAGGTCAAGGACTGTATGTTCCTGTCCTCCCATATTCTTTCTCTCCAAAAGCCTAACACAGTGCTGGGCACAGAGTCCTATTCGATGGGTACTTGCTGATGAGTTAAAGAGAAACCACAGTGTGAACCATGGCCAAGAGGCTTTGTGACCTCATTGTCCTGTGAGTTACCTTGTCCAGACAACATGCTGAAAAATCACTGCTTTTCCTGAGGTCTGACTGGTAGCACCTGGTGCAATCTCAGAATAGTGATCCTCCTCGTGTTTAGGGGAGCAACAGCCCTCCCCTAAACAAGGGCTTTAGAAATTTGTGGCTCTTTGGCATTTTATGACAGAAGCCAGGGATGCTGAATGGCTTACAAAGCCCTGGAGAGAACAGTCACAACCTGTCCTGCATCCTATACTCCTTTGGAGTGTTCCTTCAGACACCTGGGTAGGTGAAAACCCTGCTTACAATTATCAGGGCGGGCCTAGACCCTAACTTCCATTTACTTGAGAACATCAAGTATTTTTTTGCACTGTTTTAATATATACTGAATTGGGGGGGGGGCGGTAAATTGAGAAACGACTACTTTGTTTTGCTTAAAAAGAGGTGTTCACCTTGTTAGAAGTTAACTCACCAGCAGAACAACCTGCATTAGAATGTCACTGCCTCTATTTCATTTTGTGTTGTGAAATAGTGGTGTTTAAGCATTTACATGATTTTGTCATAAATTATTATTTTTCTCTTACAGTGTTAGGGAATTAGATAGTTTTGCAAATTATGTGCAGGCAGATTATATATTTTGGGACAGAAAAGAAGGCATTAGGCTTCATAAGGCTCAGAACACGAACGTCTTACTGTGCGACAAACAGTACATTTGACTAAATGCTCAAAGAAGAACAAAACATGAATTAGCCACCGTGATTTTCTTTTTTCCACCAGGCTGGTTTCCTGGTCAGGAGACTGCCACTGGTCTACATAAGCTGTCGTTGCTGTCGATCTGCACGTCTGAGGAATGAGCAAGTAAGTACACGGTCTAAATTTCAAAGATGTAGCCTAAGTCATCCTCGTTTCTGAGAAGAGTTTTTAGTGCTTGTTTTTTAAATAGTCCTATAGGGAAATGAGGCAGATGGCATTGGCTCACGTGAAGATCCGTTCCTGCCGCCTGTGGTACAGGCCCGGCCGTGGGGAGACCAACGTAAAAGGAGAT
This sequence comes from Prionailurus bengalensis, assembly GCF_016509475.1. Classification (NCBI taxonomy): domain Eukaryota; kingdom Metazoa; phylum Chordata; class Mammalia; order Carnivora; family Felidae; genus Prionailurus; species Prionailurus bengalensis. The sequence goes on along the minus strand of NC_057343.1, from coordinate 144,640,200 downwards.
ACAGGCACTGTCTTCAGGGAGTTGATAGTCCAGAGGGGAAGAGACCACAAAAGGGACCCACCGCAGTGCAGCATGAATATTCGTGAACAAGCCACCATACAGGGCAGGTGTGGATAGGAGGCTTACCCAGGCCTTGCCTCACAGTGGTCAGCATGGCAGAAAGGGGGTCACCACTCAAGCACCTCCTTCCCCAATGCTGACACCTCCCGTGCAGAAAGTCCCTCCCAGTTGGGCCGTAATGTCCAGCTGGTTAGTTTGAGCTTGGGTGTCTTTCTCTTACTACTTTTCTGGGAGCCATGGCCTGGGTCTTGGAAGCATGCCCTTGGAGGGCCATCCGGGGTCAGGACTGCTCAGGGCGGTGAAGGCTCTGTGACGCACAATGAGGATGTGCTTTGCTTCAAGTGCAAGGTGAGATGTCTTCCACGTACCTTATGTAGCCCACCTGGGGCCTGTGCTGCAGGAACCAGCGGTAGGACACCTTGTCCTTCCAGCCCACGTTCCTCGAGTCCTTCCACAGCAGCCGGACCTGGTCACTCGTGTCCCCGGTGTGCCACAGGGAGTTGCGGAGATGCTCCCCCGGGCCTGTCTTAGACTTAACAGCCTGGAAAGGACACGAGCACAGTAGAACCAAATACACAGACCACCCTTCCTGGGTCCCTGGGGTGGTGACTTCATGGTTAGAATCTGGCTGTCTTGGATTTGGACAAAAGCGTAAACACTTAAATGCCCTTTCTCCTGAGGTGACCCTTAACCCTTTAATAACCAGCCCTGGCTGATACCCCACTAACCCATTCCACTTTTTTTCCTGCTGTAAATCCATTGCTCCACATGTGTTTCTGAGAGCTCTAACGTGTGCCTTTTCTCCAAGCAGGAGTGAGGGAGGCAGCCACTCAGCCCTCCTGTACACAGCTGGCCCCATGAAGGGAACAGATTAGCCAGTTAAACTGGTATGTTGTGCCTGGTGACATACCCCCAAATCTCTCCCAACTCTTGAGCCCTACTCAGACTGACATTTTCACCATCAGTCACCCAGAGGTTAGGACACAGCTTGTACCCAAGAATGAAGGCCAAGCCCTGGGTGTGCTGTAGCACAAACACCTCGATTTCACAGATGAACTAAATGCCACATGGGACAACAGAGGATTTAAAAAGAGGGCTCCGAAGCGAGATGAGTATCTTAGAGCTGTTGGTACCTTAAGCTGGATGCCAGGTTCCGCCACAGCGCGGAATGGCGTGGCTTGCCAGTATGTCTGCTCTGTCTGCTTCCACATGACTACGTAGAAGCTGGAGCTGTCTTGGTAACCAAAGATGAAGCCAGCGTAGTCATCGTCTGTCTGGGTGTTTACGTGGAAGGTCCCTTCAAAGTCAACTCCGTTAAATGCCGTGTACCCTGCAGGGATCAGAAGAAGATCAGAGAGGCAGACCAACCACCTGAGGAGCTGCAACGAGTGGATTCTATACACGTGCTCCTGATGCCCTGGACATACCCACTGCCAGGCCAGGATCGCTGTTCATAGTCTGCACAATCTCCATGCCCTGCAGAGAGAGTTGAAGGCCATCTTAGAGGGTGGAGAAAGCTCAAGGAAGCCCAGAGCCTTCGGCAGCACTGGTGAGTGGTCAGCAAGGTCTGACCTCCACACAAAGATTTAATTACCTGAGGAACTGTTCTACCTTGTTATGTCCTCAAAGAAAGCACATACTTGTGAGGGGGGAAAGAGAAGCTGAATAGAGATTATTTTGCTAAAACTGTAATTAAGGGTTTATTGAATCAGCTTAATCGAGAGAACATAGACTTCTAATGAATGTGACTTCCTGGGTGACACTAAAAAACCTAAGCCTGTCTGTGCCTGCTCTTTGTAGCTACACAATAAGGAAGACATGCGGGAGGCAGTCCCCTGGAGAGATCAGTAGCATGGCTCTGGGGTCAGACTGCCTGGGTCCCAGTTCCAGCATTCTTAGCCATCACCTGCATTGCTACCGGGAGCAATCATTTCAGATTGATGGGACTTGATCTCATGTGTAAAACAGGGCTAATGAAAGTGCTCTGTCCTAGGGTGATTATGAGGAGTAAGTGCAGTCCGAAACAGTGTCCCCTGTCACTGTTACCCACTTCTCCCAGAACGACCTGTGCTGAGAGGCAGAGCTGAGCTGCTGTTGACCACGTGACGCTTACCTGGTTCAGGACCACCCAATTGGGATCGATCTGGGCATCCCCTTCAGGGTCCAGGACTACTGTCTGGTAGGCCCTGAAGTCGGTCAGTGTGACCTCCGCATTCTCTGGGCAGACATCGATCCGATCGATGACCTGGTCCTGGTCAAAGTCAGTCTCACAGATGTCTCCCACGCCATCGCCTGGGTGGGGCGGGGGAGGAGGAGAGGAGCTGGCTACCGCCCACTCCGTGCTTGACGGAGACAGGGCTGGGCAAGGAGCTGGAGGGAGCCCACACCCCACCTCCAGGGCTATGACTCTCCACCCATGTGGGCAGAGGAGCCCAGCAGCAGCCATGTCTGAGGTGGCCCCGAGCCCCATCCTGGAGTCATCATGGTTGGTTGCTGAACCCCACTGTAGGTGACCAAAAGAATTTTCTGGGGATAGAGTGGTGTGGTAGGCAACTCTACAAAACTGATCTTGTCAGAAACCTTGGGTCAGGATGCTGGGGTTCACCAAGTGGTGAATCTTAAGGCTGATCTTACATAAGCAAACATCTATGTACTTTCTCTAGAACATATGAAAAACAGGGAAATTATCATCACCAGACAGTCTCTAAGACCATCTGGTGATCCTTAGGCTCTCTGGCTCCTCTGGCTCATGGTTTGTTTTGTTCAGCTGACCTGGTATTAAGATATTTGAACTGAATACTGCTGAGCTGTGGATGGGCGTACCCTCCCCCACTCGCCAAGGCCCTCACTACTCTGTGTCATTTCTGGCTTTGTGCACATTCTTCTTTACTGGCCTCGCCCCTGTAGCCATCTGAGCTTGGGACTCCTGTGAGACGAGCAAGCAAGATGGCAGAGCAGCTCCCCAAGCCCTTTGAGGGGAATCGTGTGGCTGCTTCCCTGGCCCAAGTGACCTCATCCCAGGGCTACTCAGAGGCTGCCGGGCAGTGCTTCTCTGACGGAGCTCGCCAGTGGTGTCTACCAGCTGTCTGCTGACCACCCAAACTGTGGCTCCTCAGAGAGGCCCTAGGAGAAGCGTGCCACCGTGTGCCTGGCAGAAGGGAGCCTGGGGGCCCCCGTGCAACCCGAGGCTGAGCCCGCCTACTGTTGCTATCCTCCTGGGCTGGGTTGGGGACCAGCCGGCAGTTGTCTGGTCCTGGGGGCACCACGTCTGGGATGCCATCGTTGTCATCATCGTCATCACACTCGTCACCGATGCCATCCTTATCAGTGTCCAGCTGGGCGCTGTTAATGACGGTGGGGCAGTTGTCTGTGCTGTCCTGGTGTCCATCTCCATCACTGTGGGAGGAGGAAGAGGTGGTTTGTGGCACAGGTGACCAGCGAGCAGGGAGGAAAAGAGAGTTGGGTGTGGGGGCTTGGTCTTTGTTGACCCACATGTCCTTAGACAGGGCTGCCCTGTGGGCCTCCGGGACCATTTTCTCCACTTCCTCATCTTGTTGAAACAAGTACATCATATCCTACTCAAGAAGATAAAGGTTGATTTCTGATTTTGTGACCAGATGTTCCTATCAGTCCCTGGGGACTGTGATCACCTCCCCACACCCCGCCACCTCCAGCTGAGACTGTGCAAAGGGAACAAAGTGAGGGGCAGTGAAGCCAGGCTGCTCAGTGAATCCTGGCTCAGCCACTTACTAGCATGCAGCCCCAGGCGTGATACTTGACCCCTCTGTGGCTCAGTGTCCACATCTATAAAATGGGAGTAACAGAGCCTACCTCATTGCGTTGTTAGGAAGATTAAATGCTTCTGTGATTAGAATTTTGCATATTGCAATTTAATCTATGACAGAGTACTTGGATGTGCTGGCTCCTAGGAAGCCTTCCAGTGTTTTCCATTCCTCTTCACAATCCCTGGCCAGCAGACCCAAGAAGGATCAGATGTGCATGCCTCAGGAAGAATGGCAGAGAGGAGGGGGCGGCCCCTGCCTGAGAGGTAAGCATGGAGGCTGGGCTCAGTCCTGCTCTAAAGCACTTCTCAGAACCCTCATTCTCCACCTGACATTTCTTTTTTCCAGGCCTTAGAGCCACTCGAGGAGGAGACTGCCCTGTCCCCAGAGTTTTTTTTCCCCGTGTTGATGGAGGCCCTCTTTGGCTACTCTGTATCAGAGCAGATGTCCCTTTCACCTCATTCTACCCATGGCCTATCCCAGACAGGGGAGGGAAGCCAGACACCAGCCCATGCCCTCCAGGCCACATGTCCCAGATGGGTCCCAGAGAAAACGAGGCCAACCTGGGCAAGTAGACGGTGACATGGCTCAAACAGCGGAATTCCTGTGCCTGTAGCAGGGCTGACTTTTAAATCCTAAGATTGAGCTGTTTCCCTCAGCAGCCATTCTATACGGCCTTGCACATTTTTATGCAAAAACAAGCAGTTCCTGTCCTCCTCCCGAAGGTTCAAGTTTATGGGAATTAAAATGTAGCAGAATGAGTCATTTACTTTAGGCAAATATCTAGAGGGTGACAGGATAGGATATTTTAGAGATTCCGTAGATGGCAGTCGGTGCAAGACCACCTGCACCAAAGAACACTCTTGATGTCCATCCCTTAGGGAAGGTTCCACTTAGAAATGGAGACCTCCTAGGGCCGACTCTGTGGCCCTCTCCTCGTGTGGTGGTAACAATAACACAGCCACCGTTTGGTGCAGGTCACCTGTGGACCAGCACTCTGCCAGGAGCGTTACCTACTTTAGCTTTTATTCTTACAGAACCTGCAAGGTGCATTTAATTCTCTCTACTTTGCAGATGAAGAAACTGAGACTCCATTGAGAAGTAGGATTAAGTGCACTTGGCTGACACATACTTTGCAGCAAGGACACTGAGCACAAGGACAGAAATGGGACTTTATGGCAGCTGTCCTTGCACAAGGTTGGGCTCAAGAACCACTGGGGACAGGGCCACCTCCAAGGGGTTGAGAAGGGAGGCCCTGCTTTGTCTTCCAGGGTCCTTTCCCTCTCTCATCCCTGTCCTGCCGCCCCGACAAGCATCCCTGATGGAAATGAAAGGGGACAGAGCCTAGGACCACAGGCGCCTCCAGGGCAGAGATAAACTTGTCTGTGTTCTTGCTGATGTTGCTACAGCATCTGCTCCAGCCCTGTGTCTTAATATAGGACTACATCGTGTGGGGCTAGACGGGTTGACAAAACTCATTTGCACAGGACAATACCACCAATAAAGGGACGCAAAACGAAAAAATTCCAAGGACAATGAAATAACAGTGATCTCTCAGCAAACTGACAGTTTCCTATTTTGGGATGATGGTGAAGCTTCCCTGAGCTGAAAGACTATAATAATAAAAGAGCTCATACCTACTGAGTGCTAGCTATGTAAGGGAAGCTGTGATGTGCACCCTCCATAAATTAACTCCATCTTCACAACAGACCTGGCTACGTGCCATTGTCGTCCCCATTTTTCAGATGAGAAAACTGAGGCACAGAGATTTGATGACCTGCCTAAGGTTAGGTAGTTTGTAAGTGAACGGGCTGGGATTTATCTAGCTGTGTATCATCCAGAGCCCGTGTCTGAAGCATGATGCTCTATTGCCTCTCCTGTGCTAGAATCTCACTTGCTGGAGTGCCTCGTGGCCCCTCCTGACACCGTCACCTGGCTATAGAGAACTTTCAAGGAAGTGCGGTGACCCTGGCCAGAGGCAGGGCTATTGTCCCCCCAGTAGCTCAATCTCTCTCAATTTATTCAGAGAGATCCCAAAGCAAGGTAGCAGCAGAAAGCTCCAAAGGCTAAAATTCCCTCTAAATTTTTCATCGGGCCTTAATGCAACTGGGAAATGTGCCATACCTGTCCTGATTGGTGTCACAGGAGTCCCCAACCAGGTCGTTATCCACATCAGACTGCAAAGAGAACAGAGCATGTAATTATTTATCCCTGGGCCTTTATGCACAGAACGTTCCAGAGAAGGCAGATCTGGCCCCTCACCACTACATCTCAGGAAGTCTCTCTGGAATTGGGTTGGTGCAGAACTGCAAAAGGACAGCACCATATTGGTGTAGGCACAATGCTGAATTGTCAAAAAAGCCTTCCAAAATATCAAGCCACATGGCTGGGCTGCCTACACACCAGATGAGCTGATTGGAAAGGGCGCCGGGGCAGGATGGTGGCAGGTGGAGACATGGAACTCTGGCACGGGTCTGAGGAGAGCCAGCCAAAGGCATGGGGACAAGGCAAACTGATTTGGCTTTGCTTCTGCATGTTGGAATTAAGCCAGAATGGGAGTGAGTCACAGAGGGCAACAATGACGCCCCTCTCTCAGGGCTTTAAAAATACATGACACATCATACCCAATTATCCAGACAGGAAGCGAGAAGGGAAACAACACGGCGCTAACTGAACTTCATCTGAAATGTCCAGACATAGGCTGTATAGGGGCTTGGGGACTAAAAGGGCACAGGCTCCCAAAGGTTAGTTTCCATGCTACATTTTCCTTCCAGCAAAGGGACTTGTTTTGGGCATCATTAAATTCCTACTACTAAGGCACTCTACATAGGCACTCTACGGCCCATGAGATTAGCCCAGAGGGCCTTAGGTCTCGTGAAGCGTTCTTCCTACCACCTCCAGACCTAAGGTGTGCAATTCTACCATGTCTGCTCTGGTAGGTAAGTGCAACAGCAAGGAGCTGAGCCAGTGTGCTCTGCTGTTTTTCTAGGCACCGGTCTTAAAGAATCTTCACATAGGGGAGCTCAGCCTAGAGTATGAGGCCCTCAAACGCTACTCACCTGGTTAGGGTTACTGACATCAGGACAACTGTCACAGGCATCCCCCACGCCATCACCATCCCTGTCCCGTTGGTCACGATTGGGAACTTTTGGGCAGTTGTCCAGAATGTTTTTTATTCCTACAAGAAAGGAATGGTTCCCTGAGTCAGGTGAACACACAGATCTAGAAGACAGGCTTCTGGGTGCTAAGAGATCAAGCCTCTACCCAGGCCTGGGGTGAGTGACTTCTGTTGAGCTGTCCTCCAAGAGCCACACTACCTTTCTCAGCACTCATCTGGATGTACCCTCAAAGGATGGATTCTGGGAGACTTAAAAATGAACAGCGGTCTAAGGCATTTCTCCATGCAGTTAGAAGTTGTGCCAGATGTCAAGGACTATCATGTAACCAGATGAAAAGGTCATGAGGGCTAGGTGGGCCAGCCCTGGAGAGGGAGGACCTTGGGACGATGTGAATAAAGACTGGGACCCAAGGGCTGGGCCCACCGTGCCCCCCCTCTTCCCAACTGTTGTCTATGTCCTGTCATGCAAGCAGCCTGTAATCAGTCATGGTGGGAGTGGTATTTATAGCATAGAAACTGGCAAATGCTACATCTTGGAGCTTTTTTTGGTTTGTTGAACTGGTTTACCAGCATACCACTGGATCTGATCATCAGTAGGGCTTGCAGAGGATGAGGTCATGTTTTAGGGAGGTGTGGATATTCTGGAGTGGTGTGTGTGTGTGTGTGTGTGTGTGTGTGTGTGGTGGGTGAGTAGGTGGAGGGCTGGGAGTGTATTTCTAAAGATTTTCCTTCAAGGCCCTTGTGATGTGAAATATTTTTCAAAAACTATCACATCCAGCCTATACTTTGATGATAGTCATCTATATGCTATGGAAGCTACACAGAAACAAATGTTCTGCCTCCCATCCTGAGAGGCTCCAGAGCTCAAACTGTGCTCTGGGGGTTGCCATTCACACAGCCCACACTAGAAGGCCTCTTCAGTGGAGCCTAGAGCTGGCCCACTCCTGCCTCCACACTCTTCTCAGAATAGGCAGGGGAAGGGCCTGTCTTCCGGGAGATGCCTGATTCTTTGCAGGAGGAGCCAGACCCAGGGCCTGTAGTTTGTGACCCTGCTCAAGGCCCCCTCATTCAATTCTCTGCTCCCAGGAATCTCACAGGTGGGAAGTGGGGGTGGGGGAGATCTACTCTTTCTAGGAAGATATATGGCCTACAAAGATGCCACTCGAAGTAATCCCCACAAAGTTTCTGGCAAAGATGTAGAATTCCAGAAACACCCGGGGTTATTAAATAGAGGAGTGGGCTATGGAGTCTCCTTCCATAGAAAGAGGTGGGCCAGACACAAGCTGCAGGAAACCACTCCATGTGGGAGGCCTTCTGAGTTAGCAATGCTATTTCTGCTCCTAACAGAGAACAAGGGCAAAAGGACACACGAGTCCCACATAAAAGACAAAGCAAGACAAGCCCACCATCTCCATCCATGTCATCATCACAGGCGTCTCCTTTTCCATCTCCATCAGTGTCTTTCTGGTCATTATTCAGGACATTCCGGCAGTTGTCACAGGCGTCCCCAAAGATATCTTTGTCACTGTTCCTTTGGTCCACATTGTGAGTCAGGACACAGTTATCCTAAAGGATCAGAAGACCATTTAATCAGACTTGACTGAATCCCTCCAAGGTCTCTGGTCCTGCACTGGATGCCAGCCAGCCCCCACCCCATTGTCATGCACTGTCAGAACTCAGGAGAGAGAGCCGCAATGCCAGGGGATCACAGGCATGGCAACCACCATGGGGGATGACTAATACAATAGGGGACTCCGCAGGCTTTCTTCTGCATCCCTGGTATGTGGCAATTCATGCGCCCGGCTGGCAGAGCAAGTACCTGCTCATTCAGGATCCCGTCTCCGTCAGCATCGTCGTCACAAGCATCTCCTATGCCATCTCTGTCTGCATCTTCTTGGCCAGAATTTGGCACATACTTGCAATTATCCTAAGGAGAAGAAACAAGAGCTCAGAGAAACATCTACATCTGACTTTTTTTTCAGCTTTATTGATGTATACCTGGCAAAATTCTAATATATTTGAAGTGTACACTGTGATTATTTAATATACCTTTATGCTGTGAAAGGATTCCCACCATTGAGTTAACACATCCAACATCTCACTGGCTCTTTGTGTGTGGGTGAGAACATTTAAGTTCTATCCTTTTAGCCAACTGCAGTTAGACAATACAGGGTTAACAACTATAGTCACCATGTTATACATTAGATCCTCAGGTTTATTCTTCTTATGCCTTTGTATCCCCTCTGTACCCTTTTATCAACCTCTCCGTATTTCCCCACCCCCATCTACATCTGTCTTAGGTCGGAAATGATTTCTAACCTCAAGACTGACTGTAGCCGCCTGACTTTCCTGTTGATGGATGTTTGGCTACGTTTGACATGCAGCTACTTTCAAAATGCAGTTTTAAATGGAACCCTCCCCCATATAAGCTCTGGCTCTGGACAGCCCACAGCGAATGTGGTGTTTTTCTTGTGTGCCCTCCTTACCTTCTTGCAGTTCCTGGCAGAGCACGGCAGTTCTTCGTCGGGGTAACTGTCAATGTCCACATCCTTTCCGCAGATATAGCCATCGCCAGCCCAACCAATGCCACACTGTGAAGGGAAAGCACAGGAGAAGTTTGGGAAGCCAAGCCTGGGAGGAGGCAGGTGGCTGACAAGGGCCTCAGCTCTGACCCTGTGAATCCCTGCTAATCATATATGCTTCCCCAGAGGGAGGGCCCAGAGCTACACCACCTTGTTGGGTAGGATTTTAAAACTATTGTTTTTTGAATAGTCTTATGAATCAAAAGGTACAAAGGGAGATAGAATCAAGACTCCTCCCCATTCCTATTCTTTTGGCTCAGGCCATCCATTATTATGTATACTTCCACAGATACAACACACACAGACAAGCAAATACACGCATTCTTTTTCTTTTGACTTTTAACACAACTGACAGCACCTATATCCACTGTTCTGTACTTTATTTGGAGCTCTTTCCATATCACTCCATGTAGATCACGTCACTCTTTTTAGTGGTCACAGATTATCATACCCAAAGTGGTAGGCATGTGCCTTAATGAATTCAACCAGTCCTCTACTGGTGGGTGTCTGGTTTTTAAAACATTTTTCTATTGCAAACAAGGCTACAACAGGTTACTCTAGTACATAGGTCATTCTGCACATGTACTGGTGTCTTAGTGTGGAATTCCTGGTTCAAAGGGTATTTGTAATTTAGAGTTACTGTTAACCTGCTCTCCACATGATTATTCAATTTCCTCTCCCAGCAGAAACGAATGCATGTGGCTTTTGTGCCACTTCCCTTATCATTCTTGAACCGCAGGCATATCTCTGATTTTAACAGTCTTCTAAATCAATTTCCATCAAAAGAGTAACCTTCCAAGGTGCTTTACCTTTATTCATGCCCTGTAGCAGAAGAAGATTCCCACAGGTCCAGGGCTGGGCCTGTGTGTTCTCTCCATCCCTGGAAAAGTCTACCCAAGTACCCTGTCATCACCAGCCCTCACTTCATTGCCAGCATAAGACGCATCAATAGTTATTCTGTATCAGACCCTACACCCATTGTCTCCAATCCTTACAATGACACTGCAAGGTCATTGTTATCCCATTGTAGGTGAGACAACTAGGCTATTGAGCAAGGATCGCTGGCAAACCGAAGACAAAAGAAGTTATTCAGTAAGTGGTGCCCTGGGCATGAGGTAGGACCTGGGGGCCCAGCCCAGGAACAGGACAGGCACCTGCAGAGGGGAAAGGCAGAACAGAGGAAGGAACAGTGAGGAAGAGGACCTGGAAAAGGACAGGGAACCAGAAAGTCAGGGAGAGGACAGAGAGCCTGAGGAACAGAAGCAGGGTTTAGGGAAAAAGAACTTGACATGAATAAACATTAAATTTCCTGGCCTTGCTAATCAAAAGAAGGTGATTGAAGACCAGTGACTTCCTAAGTGGCAGCCTGCCTGTTCTCAATCATCCATGCTTTCCTTCTGCAACCAGGAATTTAGAAGGCAGGAGGCCAAAGACACCCCTCCCGTAAGTGCCCCTATTTCCGTGCAGTTGCTTCAGCGGGCCTTCAGAAGGCCTGGAAAGCTTGGCCATGGGGTATGGTCCTTGACTCATTTTAATGAAAGAAAAAATTTCCTCTAGGAACAAATACATTTTTAATGAGCCATTTTCTGGCAGATTAAATTATTTTAGTAGTCACACCAAGTGTATTAATCCTTTACCATCTGTCGTCGTGCCTTATTACAAATTCAAAAACATATTAAGAGCTCCATCACCCACCATCCCAGGGAAGTCATTAATTTGTTCACAGAAAATTAGGATTTAAACACAGATTTACACTCGCCTCTCAATGGTAATAAACATGCCCAGGCAACAGGAATTAGGCAAGGTGTGGGTTTTTTCCCTCTGACCCAGCTTGCTCCTTTGTCAGGACCTTGTTACAGACTATCTGTGCTGCCAGAGAGAATGCGTGTTATTACATTTCTTCAACTTCATTCTGATTCTTCTCCTTTCCAATACTTGAAAAGCGATATGCTCCCAGTAGAAAATTTTGTGAGCATAATGATAAAGAAGCCCAAGTTCAAGGTATAGAGAAGAGAGAAAGTGTCTCCCAGAATCCATCCTGCCGCTCAGGAGTGACCGTTGTGAACCTGTGAGTCCCACAGTCTGAAGGGCCACCTGCCATGGGCCTGACTTACTGGGAAGCAGCTGATGTGGCTGACTTCTCAGTGTCTAGAAGCCCTGAGGACTCTGGAGCCTGGGATTTAGGAGTGGGTGTCAGAAAGGGCCTTCTTCTTCACCAAGGGCCCAGCATGCACCCACCTGGACCGAGACCCATGTCAACTCTCTTGCCAGCCAGCTCCTCCCCAGATGGGCTCCAGGGTTGGGTAATGCATAGGGAGAAGAGTGACCATCCGCTGAGCTATTCCTGAATCTGGGTGTAGGTGGAGACAGAAAAGTGCCCTCTGTCCCCTCGCGCTCACTGGCGGGAGACAGGAGGGTTCTCTGAGAGTTGAAACAGCCTACCACTTCCCTCCAACCTGCTTCCTAGAACATCAGGCCAGATTCTAAGGACAGCTAGAAAGGATGGCAGTATGCTAATACATTCCCCGAATAAATAGGGCGGTGGATGGGAGGGAGGGAAGGCGGCCCCTTCGCTTCTTGCCGCCCACTTCTTGGCCCTCCACAGAGGGTATCTAGGAGTGAGGGCTCTACCACTGATGTGCCCGAGGGAATCGTGTTGACCCATGACTGACAGGGAGAGAAAAGGCAGCTGATGTTCAATGGACTTCACATTGCTCTCCGCGAACTCAGCTGACCCTGTGACTATTAAATTCTGTGTTTATCTCAATTGAAATGTTTTCACTTCTGAGTACTTTTTACCTGGAAGCAAGGAGAAACTGGGGAGGGGTTGGTGTTTGAAATGGAAGAGGAAAAAAATCACTGAGCAGGTGACAGACAACTTACCACACATGTCACATCCCCTTGCCTCTCTTCAATGCACTGTGCGTTCAAACTGCAAGGATTCAGCTCAGGATTTCTGCAGCTCCTTTCGGTTTTGCATCCCCTTGTCTGATCACCAGTGTACCCCGGTTTGCAAGGCCCGCAGCGGTAAGATCCCTGCAAAGATCAGATGATGAGCTGGGGCTCAGAACTGTGAGCGAGGCGACTGCAGTTGTGTTTATTTTTGTAGGTACTCAGTGATGCCAAGATTTAGGGACACCCATGCCTGCCTCTCCGCCCATGTGTACATCTTGGAAGACTGTGCGAATGTTGAGGAAGACACCGCCAGCCTGGAAGCTGCAGCGAGCCACACGGACATGAGGGAAGAGTGGGGAGGGCAGAAGAAGGCTAGAGTGAACCACCGTCACCAGGACTTGCCAGCTCTGCCTTGGAAGACAAAAGGGAAGGGGCTGATGGCGCCAGTGAGGCCCTGGGAGGCAGAGAGCATTTATTCTCAGGACAAGGGAGACGGTTTGATTGAAAAGCATGTTAGGAAAAAACAAGGTGTTTTTTTTTTAACTGTTCCTTTGGCTTTTTAAAAATGGAATGACAAAGAACAGTTGTACAGAGAAATGTCAATGGCCTTGCACTGAGAATTCTTGATGAGGTAGGCTCCGTGGAGAAGTCTGGCAAATGAGCTGTCAGCCCTGCTACAGCAGCCCTTCTACCGGCCGTGACTTTTTTTTAACAGCTTTACTGAGATGAAATTACATTTCAGGAAAGACACCCATGTCACCTGTAGGGTTCAATGATTTTGGTCATTAACAACCTCTTACTGCCAACTCCAAGGGACGCTCTTCAGTGGTCTTCCTCGATCTACTGGCCTTACCGGATTGCTCCATTTGGTCGGTTCTCTCCTTTTCTTGGCTCTTGCTCTTTTTCCTTGGCCCATTTTTGAGGTTCTCCGGAGTTCTACTTTCTAGATGGTTCCACCATCTAGTTTTCTTCCTCCAGGGTGACTTTAGTTATTACCTTTATGTCAGTGTCTCCCAAATCTCTATCTGCAGACTCACTGATAAGGGCCTGGTGAAAACCTAAGAAGCAACAATCCCTATATATTCCTAGGTAGTCGAGTATGTGGATAGGAACACAGGCTCTGCAGCTGGAAGTCTTAGGAGAGGGGTGGTCTTGGCCCAGTTACTTTTCTGGAGTTGTTTCTTCAACTGTCAAATGGGAATAATAGTGCCTAGCGACATGGTTGTTGTGAGGACTAAAATAAGGGGCTTGATATTTATAAGATGTTTTTAAATTAAAAAAAATGTTTATTTATTTTTGAGAGAGAGAGAGAGAACAACAGAGCACAAGTGGAGGAGGGAGAGAGAGAGACACCCACAGAAATCCGAAACAGGCTCCAGGCTCTGAGCTGTCAGCACAGAGCCTGATGGCAGGGCTCCAACTCACAAGCTGTGAGGTCATGACCTGAGCCGAAGTCGGACCCTTAACCAACTGAGCCACCCAGGTGCCCCTATAAAATGTTTTTACATACAAGCAAACTAGAGTAATTTTCCTAGGGACAAAGTTAGAAGTAGTCACAAATGGAATCAGCAGGTCTCTTGATGGTTACTGGGCCACACCTCTATCTCGGAATCAGTTGACAAGAACTTTCAGAAATAAAACCGTATCTAAATATATACACTTTAGACCTCTTAAGAGCTAAGCATTTTAATACAAATGACTTTTGGAGAGATTTATAAAAATAATGAATACTATTTGGGGATTGTGTCATCACCAATAAAATGTATATTCTGAACTGTATAAACTAAGAAGCTCTTCATATTTTTAAAATAAAAGAATATTTCAAAAATATATTCTAAAAGCCCAACACTGCAACTATGATTAAAATATAGCAGTTAGAAAATAATTCTTATATAAAAATTACTTATAAAATTACTCTCACATGAAAAACCATTTTTCAACATAAACTTTTATCTTCATTTGCCAACCAAATATGTTGTACCCACCTGTTCTAGGTGTGTTTGGGGTTATGATTTATAAACATATGATTGTTTCAATACCTGGTCTGCTTTGATAACATCATCCATGAAAAATACTTACCAGAGTGTTAATACAGATAGAGTTGAGAACACACGCTCCGTTTTGACACTCATCAATGTCAGTGCAGACCTAGTACAGGAAAGTTTAAAGACATACTCCGTTTAAGCAGAAATGCAAATAAATTTTGCTTTGATAGCTTTGGGTGAAGACATGGGATTTCAGGTAAAATGATAACAGGAGCGTCGCTTTAGCCACCTCCCTGTGTTTGTACCAATCTGTACTTGACCTAATTTCAAGTGATAGTTGCCACCTTGGGATTTAAGGTTGTTCAGAAAACAGAACTGGTATGATTCATCTGTTCCTGCAACCTTTTTACTCAGGAAAGTACTTCTATATCCTGTTTGGTACTAGATGTACTTCTGTATGAGGATTCCTAGCTTTCTTCAATTCTGGAAAATTCTCAGCTTCCCTCTGCTCCTACTCTTTGAATTCTTTCTTTGGAACTACCAATATAAGCCAATATTGGACTTTCTCATTAATTTCTCCTTTTGACTCTTAACCTCTTGTTCATATTTTCACATATCTTTATTTTTCTGTGCTGCATTCTGGATGATTTCCTTAGATGCACCTTCCATTCTATATATTCTCCGATAGCTGTCTTGCCCACCTATTGAGTTTTTAATGTCAGTGATTACATTTTTCACTAAGTTTAACCTGTTTTTCAAGGTTGCCTTTTATTTTTCACACTGCCCTATTTTTAAATTATGATATCTATTCCTTCCTTGGCCTCTTTATCCTTTTGAACTGTTTTATATTTATCATGTATCCTCAGGGTAGCTTAAATCACCATTCACATAAATCACCATTTTTGTTTATGAACAAAATGTTTATGAACAACATACCTTTAGCGCCCTGTTTTTGCATGTTCTACTGGCACTGGGTTTCAGAGTCTCTGGTATGGCTTTGACATTAGCCAGGGCCCCAGGGATTTTACTGCACCAGGGCTAATTTTTATGTTAATTTTCTGGCTTGTATTTCCATGTGGTATTAGTAACATAGATTTGAAGCTCATAACGGTATACGGCACAAACCTGGAGCTCTGATTTGTTGCGGGAAATATTCCTTTTTGTCAACCATGTCCCAAAGGTGACATGAAGTTTCCTTGTTGATTTTGGGGGCTAGTAGTTTTCTCATCTCCTTGTAATGCATGGGTAGGGTTCATGGCTTTATGAAGGCGTGGTAGGTCTTTCTAAAGGTCCAGGACTACATCTGCTATACCTACACAGGTGCTAAAACCCCTGATTCCCACTCCTAGGACTGATACCCAGCTCCTACCTCCCATAAGCATTAATTTGTTAAGTTTTAGCAAGGTGGCTCCTTCTACTTCAGTTGAGTCTACCATATTACTGGAAATCCACTGGGCACTGCTTCTTACTCTCTTACACAAAGCACTGTCTATTTCATTTCGTCTGTTTTCCTTGGTTTCGTCTTGGAGACTTTTGTCTTTAGAGGAGAGGATGAAAAACTTTGGGTCATTACTCTAATGGTTTCTTGTTACTCGTCTATGTCCAGCTTGCCTCCTTTTTCTAGTCTTAAAAAATGATGCCCTCTAGAATCCTTTGATAGGCAGCTAGGAAATAATGAACCCTTGCCCTTCTTCAAACCTAATAATTTCCCTAAGGTAGTAAAATATATTTATAGACCAACCACTTTTAAGGGCTGAAGACATCAAAAAGAATTTCACAGTCAGTCAGTTAAATAATGGCCAGGATATAGTAGAACATTTGGAAATAAATGGAGACTGTCACAAAGTGCTCAAGTGCTTTATGGCAGTTTATAGCTTATATAAGAAGAAGGGGGGGTTTCCTCAGGGGATTATTTCTACTCTTGAAATCCTCTCATCTCTAAAATAGCTTCTTATCAGCAACAATGACTCTATAAAAGTGACCTAATTTTTCAAAGCTTTTATTTGTTTCCTTGATTCTCAAGTTATTCTGCAGGACAAAACGTTCAATGGCTAACAGAATAAGTCTGAAATCATACCACATATTTAGTGTTACCCCACTCATTGTTTTCCTAGTGATACTCTATTATCCTGATTTAATAGCTTCCTCCCTACTAGATATTATGAACATCTATACTCAGAAATGAGTTGGAAAACTTCCCTATTTGTCCTTTGTGCACCATGACATTCCACATGGCATTGGCTGTTCAAGGAGGTAAAGGGTTATAATGAAAGAGGTGGGAACAAACCCAAGGTTTTCTGTTGGTAATTAAGATAAAAAATGAGTAGAAAGACCGTAACTTCAGCCCACCTGCTTGTTTGACTTGGCAAAACTGATCCCAACACCCTGCACCATGGGCCCTGTGAAGCCCATGGGGCACGCATCACATCTGAAGCCGGGAGCCAAGTTCACACAGCGCACACCTGGGTAGCAGGGATGGTATTTGCACTGGGAACAAAAAAACCAAAGTCTTTAGCCACATGGAGCAAACACAAACTCTCATTCATCTATTTGTACATGCTTATTTACTTAACTGTCTATTTCTTGGTGACCAAGATGGTAAAAGGATATAAAGGCTTCTAATTTCATAGTTATAGATGGAATCTCAGACACACACGGTATAAGGCTGACTTCTAGTGGGCTTTGCTGTATTACAAATAATGGCATGGCCAAGTGGAAAAGGTCCTTAACGATAATCAGTCTACCTCCCAGTGTAAATTCTCTGATATTCTATCTTGTAACTTAAAACCACCATGGAAGGACAGTGTTCCTGGACTGCCTGTCAGGTGGCTGTTAGATGAATCCAAATGCATTACTAAACCAAATTCTCAAATGAAAAAATCTCAAGAAGACAAGGCCAGGGTAGCTGTTGCTTTTTTCAACAAGATGTGATCTATTAGGGTCTGTGCCTGCCTTCATGCCCTATAGAGTCCACGGATGTTCTAAGGCTCTTGGTAGTCTAGGAGATTTGTTCTGATTTTTTTTTTAACCGCTTCAACTAATGTAAAAAACATGACCACTTCCTGCCCTTTCAAAAGGAGGAAAATTCCAGCTCACAGATAAAAACCAGATGCAGTTCTGTGAAACATGTACAGACATCTCTCCAAGTGAGGGATTACTACAGACCATCTTAATTGCTTATTACCTGGGAAAGTAATCAGCTGAGTGCTACCATAAGCCTGAAGGAGCTGTGTGAGTGTGTGTGTGTGTGTGTGTGTGTATGCACACACACCTAACCTCTTTGCAGGCACCGTTCTTTCTCCTTCTAGTCCTCCTCTGGCTTGGTGGGAGGGGAAAGGCATATTCTGGTGGCGGCCTTGCTACCTACTGTGAACACTGCTTTGGGACTAGACTAAAGACTGGCTAACCACAGTCTTGAAACAATCTCCTTTAGAGGCGTTTGCAAGCCGGCCAAACAGCCTGTGTTTGCTGTATGTCCTTCTGGCTCCATCCCTCAGCACTTTTGGTTACTCACAGGTTATAGGATCTCCTCAACAGGCTTTGCTGGTCTGAGATTCCCCTCTGCACATCTAACCTGAAGAAGTTAGTTGCAACCCCTGAAATATACCCTCACACAGATATTCCCCCTCCCGTGTTTGCAGAAGTGTAGAAAAATCCAAACTGTAACACTGACTACATGAGAGAAATAATCTATGCTGGGGTACAAATCTCAGCATTATAGTGACATGGCCCAGCAGAACCGCCGGGAACACAGAGAGGAGATATTACAAACAGAGCCACAATCAGGTGTCATGCCTCCTTCATCCTGCTGCTCATGGTCTTGTGGTCGCTAAGGATTCACGAGGGAGAGTATTTATGTCACCTGGAGAACAGCCCATGTCATCCCAGCATCATCAACCTGGCTTCCTTTTCCATAAGCTGTAGGGTGTACAAGATACTTAGGGAGCCCCTGTCCCGGGGAAGCTGAACTTTTACCTCATCAATATCAGAACAGGTGATCCCATTTCCTGTGTAGCCCTCGGGGCAGGGCCCACACTGAAAGCCATCTCTGGTGTCAGTACATCGGACGCCGCGGAAACAGGAGTTAGAATCACAGCGGCGCACTGGGGGTGTCGAGGATGTCGTGGGCGCTGGGGATGCAGGGGGCACCAGCGTGTTTGGGGTTGGAGACTGAAAGCTCAGTGGACCTAGAGGAAAACCAATAATCCGCAGACTTTTTGACCACCAGAAAAACGTAGCTGATTCAAAATGCTATTTGATTTTCCAGTGAACTTCCCTTCCCTTCAACTCTGTGCCAAACCTCCAGAAACCATAGTCAGTGTAGCCTCACTCCATGGCCCTTCATCAGTCCTCACCTGCTCGTCCAACTCAGGATGAAGCAGTTACTAGAACAGCACTTACCGCAAGCCTGGCACTCAGCTATGGTATTTCGCAAAAATGATGTTTCCTTGACCTTTAGAAATGGGAAGGGAAAAACAGGATGGAAAAGGAGTATCTGATATAGAATCCAGGAATGAAAGAATCCATGTGTAGCAATCTAGTAAACACTTCTTAAGGTAGTGCTAATGTAGCCTTTCATGGCTCCAAGGAGAGCCATCACATACCTGTCCCCCACTTCCAGAGCCCTTTGAACAGACCTCCGGGGTAGTGGGCCGCATGGGGCCACCTGAGGTCTGCCTCCAGGTCCACCTCCCTGCCCCTGCTGCCTCAGCAGCTCCACTAGCTCGTATGATGAGCTTCTTTGACAGGACTAGGGATTTTCGATGCTGTGGCCTTGTTACCTGCTGTCTCAGAAGATCCTTCACCTCTCCCAGGAGCTGGTTGAGTTGGGTCATTTGCCCCAAGAACTGCCGATTAAAGTCTCCTGTAGCAATAGCAAAAGCCAAGGAGTATTCAGCCACTAACAGACATTTCTACCATGGCTCAAAAGCAAATGGTTTCCCAGAGAATCATCATGACAAAAACCCGAGGAGAGTAATTTAACTTGGGGTAATTCATCTAATTCACCTAAAAAAATGATAATGATGCCATTGGCTGTTAGCCCAAATTCATGAGTTATAAAAATAAAAGTACAATGGAAATATTTCTTGTCCCGCTCTTTGGCACAAGAGCCTGATTTCTGTAGACACATCCTGTACCTGTGCTCTACTGAAGTTCACCTTTCAGTGATGGGAGCCAGCCCACTTGGGGGCTCAGGGTTTATCTGTACTGATGAAGGTGTGCAAATTGCCCAAGAGCCCATACCTGTGCTTGTGGTGGCCAGTGGCTCACTCTGCTGTAGGAAGCAGTCTTGCAGGCTGGCCACCTGGAACAGTGAGCCCCTCACCACCAGCTTCAGCTCTTCCAAGGAATCCTGGAAGAAATCACATTCATACCACACATTGCTGACACTGTTAAAAAAAAACCAATGTGCTTGCATACTCACATAATTTTCATAACAGAGTAAGTAGCCCTGTGTACTTAGACTCTGACAGCTTGCATAATTTTGTGGGTTTGATTTTTCCTAAAACCTGCCAGCCCTATCCTTCTGACTGAAGCAAATATGGAAGTAGCCAATAACCTAGGAAAATGCTGGCATCCAACTTGGCCTGAGGGTTCATCAAGGTGTCTCCGAGAAGAGGAAAGGCTTTTGCTTTCATGGTAAACAAGTTATTTTGTGGCAGACACCTCTTAAGAATGGTCTGGAATTTAGTTATGGAGTTTAGACTGTAATAAATAAGACACTGATCTCAATTTTAAACGCTATTGTTTTTAGGATGTCTCGGCTCCAGGTTTTAGCAAAGACCCTGATTTCCTTGGGCTAGGAGAATGAATAAACAGTATACTCTCTGATTATCAGGTAGTTGGAATCATACTTTCACATTATTGGTTGATATCAATCATTCTAGTCACAAAGTCAATTTCCTCACCTCTCTATTTTATAATATTTAATCTACTCATTATTGTATACTCGTGACAGAAAAAGTTTATGTTAACTGCCAGTGTAAAGTTATCATCCTTATTTTATTATTATTTTTTAAATTTACATCCAAATTAGTTAGCATATAGTGCAACAATGATTTCAGGAGTAGATTCCTTAGTGCCCCTGACCCATTTAGCCCATCACCCCTCCCACAACCCCTCCAGTAACCCTCTGTTTGTTCTCCATATTTATGAGTCTCTTCTGTTTTGTCCCCTCCCTGTTTTTATATTATTTTTGTTTCCCTTCCCTTATGTTCATCTGTTTTGTCTTTTCAAGTCCTCATATGAGTGAAGTCATATGATATTTGTCTTTCTCTAATTTCACTTAGCTTAATACCCTCCAGTTCCATCCACGTAGTTGCAAATGGCAAGACTTCATTCTTTTTAATTGCTGAGTAATACTCCATTGTATATATATATCACATCTTCTTTATCCATTCATCCATCAATGGACATTTGGGCTCTTTCCATACTTTGGCTATTGCTGGTAGTGCTGCTATAAACATGGGGGTGTATATGTCCCTTCGAAACAGCACACCTGTATCCCGTGGATAAATGCCTAGTAGTGCAATTGCTGGGTTGTAGGGTAGTTCTATTTTTAGTCTTTTGAGGAACCTCCATACTGTTTTCCAGAGTGGCTGTACAAGCTTGCATTCCCATATCATCCTTATTTTAAAAATGAGGATGTTCATATGTGAAATTTAAGACACAAAACAGATGGACATATAGGAAGGTGGGGGAGAGCAGAGAGGAAAGCAAATCACAAGAGACTCTTAACAGAGAACTGAGGGTTGATGGAGGGAGGTGGGTGGGGGATGGGCTAGATGGACGATGGGTATTGAGGAGGGCACTTGTGATAATGAGCACTGGGTGATGTATGTAAGGGATGAATCACTGAATTCTACTCCTGAAACCAATACTGCACTGTATGTTGATTAAAATTTAAATTAAAAAATATATAAGTAATAAAGAAATAAAACAAGGACACTAAATATTTTCAGAGTAATTCTTTTTTCTAATTTTGCTAAGTTAATACGCAACACATGCTATGTAACAGATATTGTTTTGGTCATCAGGCTATAAGCTCTATGGAGGCAGGGCCATGACTGTTTTGCCCACTATGCTTTCCTTAACGCCTAGAATATGCCTATTTGTTAGCTGACTGAATAAATAAGAAGGTGACTATGAAGATAGAATACTGTAGTCTTTGATAGTCTAAGGATTTAGAACTTTTGGAAAAATTCCAATGAGTTTAGTTTCTCATGACCTTGACATGGCTGACTCCTGGCTTTTAGAAATTGACTTATTTAGTGGTACACACTAAATTCTGAAATGGTCAGTGACACAATTTGTGACTGTCATTCTGATTATTTGGGCTACTTTGGGGATTCAGAAATAAAGTTTTGCATATCTCTCTATTCACTATTTTTTTCTCTATATAAAAATCTATACTGTCTATATGTGTTTTTCTCTTTTTCTGCAAAAACAAAAGAACCTTGCATTTTAGCTTTCTTGCAGTTCCTGCTTGAAAATGCTTCCTATTCTCCAAACACAAAATTCTAGTATCAGATTCATTGTTTTTATATTATTATGTAAAACTTCTCAGCATTCCTAGTTGTAACGGAAATTATTGCTTATACCCAGTCTCTTTGTACAAAGGGATCAGAGCAGCTTGTAACTAAAGCACATACAATAAAATAAAGTAGAAATGGAAATGAAGATTGAGACACAGAAGATAACATTATGGGCCATAACAGATGAACACAGTTACTGATTTTGGCATTGACTTCTACATCAATGGAAGGTAAAATTCAAGAACTATGACCAGTTATAATAAATGGGAAGGAAAAGAATGCTAGTTCTTTATAGGAAACACATTATTTCCTGGCACAAAAATTTAAAAGCAATATATGTGGCAATTTCTAGGGGAGGTGCCATGATATAATAAAAAATACCATCAACATATCATAAAACAGAAAAGGGGTGATGAGACTTTTAAGGCCTCATGGAACTAAGTTGGCAGTAAGGTCTTTTTTGCTAGGATTGCTCTAATAAGACACAGGAAAAATGTTCCTAGTGCTTGGAGTTTCCAATCATTCTTTTTCACTTTCATTAAAAACAGTAAAATTATAGAAAGATTTAAAATAGATCATCCTATTGCTCTAAGATTTTGTTTCTGTTTTACGTAATCTCTAGGCCCAATGTGGAGCTCAAACTCAAGAACCCACAATCAAGAGCCGCGTGTTCTACCAACCGAGCCAGTCAGGGGCCCCTCTAAGATTGTTCTTTAAATTTTTGCTTTTCCTTTCCAACTTTAGAGGCTCTCAATTTTAGCTTCTGATTAGAATCAGTATTATTATTATTTAAAAAAATTTTTTTAACGTTTATTTATTTTTGAGACAGAGAGAGACAGAGCATGAACAGGGGAGGAGCTGAGAGAGAGGGAGAGACAGAATCTGAAACAGGCTCCAGGCTCTGAGCTGTCAGCACAGAGCCTGACGTAGAGCTCGAACTCACGGACCGTGAGATCATGACCTGAGCCGAAGTTGGATGCTTAACCGACCAAGCCATCCAGGCGCCCCTAGAATCAGTATTATTAAAAATACTTAGGCCTAGGCACCACCTCTACAGAATTTAATTCAGTTTGCCTTGAGCCTAGGCCCTCTTTCAATAGGTTTTTAAGTTTTACAGGTAATGCTAATTATGCATCCAGAATGAGACCCACACATGACCTCAGCATACTCCTCTGCATTCCCTGAGCCTGGGCTCTTTCCACTTTGGAGAATGGCTTATGGGTTTCTACCTGTGCCTTCCTCTGGAAGGTCCTTAATTCAATGGACTCAGGACTCTGGGAAGAGCCGGAAAAGGCTCTGGGGAGATTGTGAACAGAATCCACTTGGGTGCAATCCATGTAGAGCTCTACAGAGCCAGTCCCTCGCCGCAAGTTGGTGAGTCTCAGGAGGACCCTGTGCCGCCTGCCATCAGCCAGATGCAGGTTGTTGAAAACCACCAAATGAATCCTCCCATCGTTCTTCAGGTAACGGAGTACAGCTGGAACCAAGCACATATCAACCAAGGATGAGAAAAGGATGAGAAAGGGCAAGTCTCTGCTAAACAGCCTGTAGGTCACAAGGCTGGGTCACTAGAAAGAATGCAAGCAAGTTGGAACCATAAATATTCAACACATTGTGTGCCAGGCATTATTCTAGACACCTGTAACCCACTCTGTTGTTGAGGATGCTTTGTGCTCATGGAAAGACAGACACTAAGTAGCACATCTGAAAACAAACAATTTCAGACAGTGATAAGTACAATAAGCAAGCAGAATCCATCAAAAGTCAGTTGAAATCCAAATAAGCTCCTGAACGCATAAATCCATTAATTCACCAATTCATTTATTAAGCACTACATTGGAGCTGGGTGCCGCCCTTAGTTGCTTTCAACACTTAATTTCTATTCACTGCAATCCTATCAAAGTGGAATAACTCCAGATGACAAAAGTGAACGTCAGGTAAGTGAAGGAACTTACACAAGGACATCTAAGTGGCAAGACTAGAATTTGAAACTGAGAGGAGGGCACCTTTTGGGATGAGCACTGGGTGTTGTATGGAAACCAATTTGACAATAAATTTCATATATTGAAAAAAAAAAGTAAAAAAAAAAGAAACTGAGAGTGGGTTATTTCATGACTAAAGGAATGCGAACTATGGCTAGGCCTTTGTAAACATATATTGAATGGAGTATTATCTGTCATACTGTCCCTCTGCAACCCATCTTCAATTTAACAATGCTCAGAAAACCTAAGGTATCCATGGTTGCAAAAGAAGGACTAAGAAGAAGATCTACTATCTTATTTTCTGTTTGATTTTTTCTTTTTATATGTAGGTAGCTATCTATTCACATACATCCTTAAGCTCAAGCATTTCCACTTCTTGTTAAATAAAAATTCTTACAAACTTTAAGATTCTGGTTTTCTGTCTTGCTTTTTACTCCATTACTTTCTTGAATTTATTGAGCCCTGAGCTGAAATCTGTTCAGCTGAGCCTTTGGGAGTTAAAGCCCATCGGGTGAGGTTTGCTCTAAAGACCCAAGTTTGGTCTTGGGAGCAAACCGATTTGCTTCTAAGGGCTTAGTGAGTCGACCCAAGAACACCTCCAAATTCATCCATAGGTACCATTGCCAAACTCCAGTTCACTGCCAGAAATAATCATTTCAGGAATATGTAAGAAACATTTGGTACAACATATATGCATAAAAAGAGAGGGTGTGCTAGCTACTTTAATTTTAGTGTAATCATGAAATGGGATACTATGGAATAGGTGCGCATTAAAAACACAGAAAGAGTCCTGGTATTTTGTGGAGCAAGAAACACGTTGAGTCACAGTATAATTTCGTTCAGAAAAAAATATACAGAAATTTAGAAGGAAATATGTCAACTTTAATACGGTCATTGGTGGGTGCTTGGATGATGTTTTCCTCTTGCTCATCCTCAATGTCTAATTTTTTTCACAAGAAACATGCGTTATAGTATACAAAAAAATAATTAAGAAGAAGTGAATTATGTACATATACCCAGACTGTGCTGCTGTCAAGCTGTATGATTTGTAGCAAGTAACTTGGACTATTTTTCCACAGGTACCTTTTCTGAAGAGTGTAAATGCCAACTTGGTGCCTCCCCGTGGAGTAACCAGCCTGTTGATGTTGTAGTACTGCCAGAAAAAATAATCACCACTATGAAACTTTCAGGATTTACTTGACGACTTCCTCCAAATGTATAAGGCCGTCTAGGTGGATATTCCCACCGCTTCTAAAATCTGCCCAGATCTGTTTTTCCATTTGACCATGACTGGAGAGGGCCAGATAGCCTTAGGTTCTGTGATATACAGAGATGCCGGGAGGAGTAAGGAGATCTTCTTTTAAGATCCTATGTGCTCACCACCACTCGCTTACCAAGAGAAAACAATTGGTAAGACCTGGCAGGACAGACTGGCTAAAAGACCTTTCTCTGACTCTAATATAAAACATAGTATTTTATATATGGTGGTATGAAGAGAAAGAATGGGAGGGAAGAAAGCAGACATGAGTAGACATTCTCAAGGCATTATAAATATGGGATACGCCAGAATTTTTACCTCTTTATTTAATGTTGTTCAGAATTTAAACAAAAACTGCACAGCTGGAAATTGAAGGCATATATGGTACCCAAAAGAGGGAGAAAATTGGTCAAAACCTATGGACTAATTCAACTTTTCAGAGCTCATTTCTTTATTGTTTTGAACAGTTTTACAAATACCTGGAGTTTTACAGGCCAGTGAGAATACCACTTGGGCCACCAAACTTCAATTAGGTCATAGACATGTATACTCAACATCTCCTTATTCTCTTCACACCGCAACCTCAGTGCCTCAAATTAACAGTTTAAGAGGATACACACAGTGGCTTAAAACAGATAGCCTTGGTTTTCTTCCTCAAACTGAGATTTCTGCGGAATTCAAAGGAAACATATTTTCATGGGCATCTTGCCTGCTTTTAACAGGCTTTCCAGGGCATGTGGGCCATGATTTATTTTCATAACTGAATCACTAAGTTTAATTTTATAAATAGTACCCAGTGGAGCACTTTACACATAGCAGGTGCACATTAAATGTTGTGAACATGAACTTTCAATGAATAATAAAATGATTGCATGGAAAGTGTTCCATATATAAATTATGAAGTTTAGAGAGGGGCAATTCAATATCTACTGCAGAGAGCAAAACCTACTGTTGTGCTCATGCTGTTATTTAAGGGGATTCTATACTTCTGCCTGGCTTTGTGTTGCAGCGCAGTGCTGAAATGACAAATTCCTCATGCTCCTAGATCTTGTGACAATGGCAAGAGGAAACAAAAGGAAAAGAAGAATCACGGAAACTTCCATCTTCAAAACGTCCGTTAGCAGAAAAATTATCAAGTGCTTTGACATTTACCATTCTTCATATTTGATCCAGTGATTCTCATTTCTCTTATGGCTTCCATTTTTCATTTTTCTTTTTTATTGCAAAGTAAGGGGTTTCAATGCTTCAGCGCTTCAATACTTATTTTATCTTCAGAGCAGTAAGACTACCCCAGAGGGCAGACAGGCACCTGCTCAGGAAACTCACTGTTGTCACATCAGTCACACTGAGTTGAGACACATTCTAAAGCTCTGGCTCTAGGAGCTTGCAGCCTGAGGGGTGGAAGTTTCCCCGACCTTCTCCAGAGACAGCACCGTTGGAGCAGGAGAGGGCAGACATAGTTGCCTCCCTCTCTCCGGCCCCCTTTTCCAGTGCTCACCTTGCCCTATCTTAATGCAACACACATACACACAGCAGAGAGGGCAAAATGGAGCAGAGATACTACAGAGGTAATAACATAATCAGGTCCCCCCCTCCAGGAGGGGTGCAAAGCCAGTCCCCTGAAGCTGCTAAGAGTGGTCTTCTCCTGGGTCAACCACACCTCTGCCCATCACCACCTCCAGGAACACCGCACTCAGGAAAACAGTCATCGGTACAGCTTTGTTTCTTCAGCCGCGGCACACTGCGTTCTCTTATTCCCTCTTCACTCACCACTAGCTGAAACCAGTTTGGTGATAACTGCCTGAAAACCGCACGTCTTCAAACGGCGTTTCTGTCTCCACTCTGTTCTGTCGCTGGCTTTGTCCACCACATTCCTGCCTCACGTTCCCACCGAAAGCTTCTCTCTGCACAATTTATCTAGACCGACAGCTTGAGCTCCTTAAAGGACTCTTCTGACCAAGTTATTGCCTTCTCAAAGCCGCACACAAGCAAGCAACTGAAATCTTTTAATAGCTCCCTAGTGGTTCCTAAATAACATCTAACCTCCTGATCCCAGGACTAGCTGCAACCTTCCCCCTGCCTTCATTACCCAGCCAAGCTGAACAACCCGTATTAGGTTTTCCCTCTGTGTGGAGTGCCCTCTGCTCCGTCGCTTTCTTTCCTGATCTATCACGGCTACTCATCTGAAACCATGATCCAGCTCAAATGCACCCGACTTCCCGAAGTCTTCCTTCTTCCCAATGGCTGGCAGCTGTCTTCATTCCTAGTCCTGTAACACTTTGTCGGGACTTTTCCAGCTGTACTTTTCCAGGACTCAGAGTCCAGTTTTGGCTCAGATACTTAATAGCTATGTGACCCTGGGCCTGTTAATTTTGTTAGCTGTCTATTTCTTAAACTATTAAATGCAGCTAAGAAGAGTTTTCCTTTCTATCTCTTTTGGTTTTCAGTGGTGGTCAAATAAGAAAATGCAAAAACTACCAACTGCTATGCAAATGTAGGTATTAATCTATTTGTATTTATTTCTTATCTTCACTACTAGACCATAAAGTCTGGGGCCAGTATTCTAATTTTTATCAATTTTCTCACATACCATAGCATCTGAAAACGCAAAATACAGCTATTTATTGGATGAAAAATAGAGTATTCATGTATCCACTCTGATTTTTTTTAACCCACAATCTCTTAAACAACGTGAGGGGCAGTTTCTACTGGTTTATTTATTTATTTTTTTACAAATCCTTTCCTTCTAAACTTAGCATCTTTGTATCCCAGACAATTTGGGGCTTGATTTTATAGCTCCATTTACACGCCTGGCTACCAGCTTGGCACAGAAACCACGTAACTTAGCCTGATTAAATACCATCTCCGCGACTGGCAAAAGATGAAAGAGCAAACCCAAGCAATGAAGATGTGAAATACTGCTTTCTTGGAAAAGAATTTTCAAAGGGTGCTTTTCGGAACAGTGGACTTGGTAGTCAAAAATATTATGATGTACTGAATGTCAGAGCAATGAAGTAGGGCGCCAGCTTTAAAGAACTGGAAATGATAATATTTTGTCTGCCTGGGCAAAAGAGTTCAGAGTGACCTGGCCCACAGGCAGCAAACTCGTGAAGCCGTAGTCCGGGGCTTTCTGCTTTGCTTGGCAAATGGCTTTGCTCTTTGGCACTTTTCAATATTTGATGAAAGTCATTGCTGTCAACCTTTCCTCTTCTTTTAAAATAATTGCACATTAAAAAAAAAAGTCTTCTTGCCATTAATGTCTCTTGTGATGGATATTCTTGTTTGCCTTTGCTTATTTATCTTCATGCCCTATACACTGAGTCTTTGTAACTTTAGTGCTTTGGAAATACATATAAAAGGTAAGCCGTCAAATTGCTTTTCCTGAAAGTACCCTGGGTGACTCCCAAGTGGGATGAATGCCGTGTGGAGGTTTTGAAATTTTCTTATAGCAGTTTGAACAAATGTAAAGTACACAGAGTACATGTATATATATACACACACACACACACACCCTGCAAAGAAACCATCCAGTGAAAGGAAGCACAGTAATTATATTAAACATCTGCAGAGGGCTTGATATTTTAAGAAGTTATGAGATTCCTCAAGTGTGCAACTATCTGGTAGGTGACAAAAGCTGTTGAGTGCGCACAAAATCCCAAGGTCATCTTATAGGAGGGAGTTCCAAAGCAATTCCTTAAGCACCCATGGAATCTTCTGGTCTTAGCAGAGCCACAGAATATGAACACTGTAAGTTATCTAGCTCAATATCCCCTTTCACAAATCCCTTCAATAAATGTTTAGCCTCTACCAGCACATTTCTAGGAAGAAGGAACTAATTACTTTGTAGGGAAACCCATTTCACTTTTGGATTGCTCTCCAAGATTTTCCTAATACAGAACCAGTATCTGTTGTTCCCTCTGACTTCCAACAATGAGTCCTAACTGTGCTCTTCAAAACTATAGACAGATTTAGTCTTATCCTTAATTCAAATGATATTCTTCAAATATTTTAAGGCAACTTTCATCTCTCTCATGTCTTCTATTTGGCTCCTTTATTTCTCCAGATCCTTTAACATTTTGATTTGTGATGTCATAAAAAATGAGGTCCAAAGGGCTGTTGTTTTGGTGACTCTCCTCAAGGTAATCTCTGACTTGAGAGTGTCCTTGTGTCATGTGTCCTGAATAAGTACGGTGGGACTATTAGCTCCTTTAATCCAGCTACATGAATGCATTAATGAAGTCTAAAATTTAAGGAGATTTTTTTTTAATGACGACAGGTGATATGCATTTTTTTAATTTTTATTTTTAGAGAAAGCATGCAAGTGAGGGAGAAGGGTAGAGGAGGAGAATCCCAAGTAGGCTCCTTGCTCAGGGCAGAGTCTGAGACGGGGTTAGATCCCACAACCCTGGTATCATGACCTGAACTGAAATCAAGAGTCACTCAACCAACTGAGTCACCCAGGCACCCCTTAAGAAGATTTAAAAAACTGTTGCATTACTGCATCTGTTAATTCATTCATTCATTCATTCATTCAGCAAACATTTCTAAACAACTACTAAGTGTCAGGCACTGTGCTCAACACTAGTTGGTTCTTAATGTTGACTAGACCTCTGAGGATAGTTCTCCCACAGCCTGTACTTTGGCAATTTACTTTTCACCCCTAGGTGATGGATTTACATTTATTATTGTTAAATTTCATATCATTGTGGCATATGTGGCAGACTGGTAGGACCTTGTTAAACTTGATGATGGCATCCAACATGTTCAACAGTCTTCTCTAGCTATGTGCCATTTGCAGACATGATAAAATACTATTTATGCCTTGACCTAAGTCACTGATACGCTGAACGGTTCAATGCCCAAGACAGAGCCTTGTCAAAAACCACTAGATTTGCTGTAAAACAACTTACTAACCCCTAATAGTACTATTTATCTAGCTTATTCTTTTTTATACTATCCAGAAATATATAATGAGTGGCTTCAAAAAATTCTTTTCAGATATCAAGATACATTATGCTCACAGCATCTTTTTGATCTCTCAGCTTAGAAACTACTTTAAAAAAAGTTTGCATGACTTATTTTTAGTTAACTCATTTTCTTTTAAATAATCCCAGCTCTTTCTTTTCCAGGTAATCCCAAGATACAAGAGTAATAATATAACCCTCCAGGAGTTTGTCCTAAAGTTCACTAATATTCTTTCCATTTTCTATACATGACCATTTTAAAACCAAGCAATTCAAGGGCACCTCATAGGAATACAGTGAAGATCACAAGAGATAATGAGGTTTGAGCCTTTAGAACAGTCTTGGGACACTGGATGGGCCCATAAATATTATTATTAGTGTTTGAGGCACCTCATTTTCCCCCTTCATTACTGGGTTCAAAATTCTAATTTTTTTAGGGGGGGGAGGGGCAGTGGAAGAGGGAGAATCTTAAGCAGACTCCATGGCCAGTGGAGAGTCCGATATGGGGCTCGATCTCAAAAACCATGAGATCACGACATGAGCTGAAATCAAGAGTTGGACATCTAACCGACTAAGCCACCCAGGTGCCCCCAGAATTCTAGTTTTGAAACTCATCTAGCTCTCTTATACTGTGTTTCTCTTTAGCCCACAGACTTCTCTGTGAACCATTACTCTGAACTATTTGACATGTCCTATCTTAATGCTAAGGAGCTTGACTGTCTGCAGTTATTACTGCAAATTCTTGGGGTTCCCTTCATTTCCACAGCACCAAGTTGTTCTTTTAAAAAAAATTTTAATGTTTATTTATCTTTGAGAGACAGATTGTGAGCAGGAGGAGGGCAGAGAGAGAGGGAGACACAAAATCCTAAGCAGGCTCCAGGCTCTGAGCTGTCAGCACAGAGCCCAACATGGGACTTGAACCTATGAACCATGAGATCATGATCTGAGCCAAAGTCGGACGTTCAACCGACCGAGCCACCCAGGCACCCCCCAAGTTGTTCTTCTGTGGCAAACAAACTAAGACTAAAGAAGCAGTTCTTATTGTTTTTTTCTGAAAGGTAAAGGTCTCATCAAGGCAAGCCAAGAGTTCACCAAATCCTCTCTGGAAGACAGTCCCCTAAAAAAACAGAGATCTTTCTCTTCCTCTTCTTTCTACCTATCTTATAGAAGCATATGGAAGAACCTGAAATTTTTACTGAGCTTCACAGTCTATAAAAAGTATACTTATATAATTCAGTTCTTGCAATCAATCAACCCCACTGTAGAGACAGTAAACCAAGGCTAAGCACTTCAGAGACATATTCATGGGGACAGAGCTGTTAAGAGATTTAACTGTGACTCAAACTCAAAATCCTAACTGGAAGGTTGCTTCTATGCCAGGTACAAGAAAAATATCAACCAGATCTTCTGTATAGCCAGGTGATTTCTGTAGAACGCTTATTTCTACCAAGATTGTACCACCTGTATTACTAACAATCTGATAGATCATTTATATCAGAAATAGTCCATTTCCCTTATGTCCTCATCCAAATGGTCTTCAAAATTCATTAATGCATTTGAGCCAGAACTATTATGTGCCAGACATTGTATACTTCCAGAATTTTCACAACAGTATATATCTTCTTTAATAAACAAGGCTACTCTTCACAGCCTCCATTTATTCTATTCACTTTGCTCATGAGCTACTTTATGTACAAGGCACTGTGCTAGGGGCTACAAAAGACACAAAGGTGAGTTCAGGGATGCTCAGTTCCTGCTTTGAGGGAGCTTACAACTTACTGGAGAGAAGAATTCAAGAACAAGGCACACTAAGATTAGTACCTTCTGTAGAAATCGTAATAAAAGATGTCAGAAAGAATTTGAGAACGGTCTTGCATCTTGAGGATTTTGGTATCTGTATATGATGCAGGAAAGGTACCTGTAGGGAGCAAAGGACAAGAGTAAAAGGATAGAGAAGGACAGACAGCATGAGTGGGCCCAGGAAATGGTAACTAGTCCATCTAGCTCAAGCATAGGCTGCATGGAGGGTTGGAAGAAGGGATAAATTGCAAAGGCTGGTTGGGAGATCATGCCACAGAAAGTTCTGACAGCTCAGCAGGGACATCTGTATCTTATTCAGTTTGGAATGGGAAGCTACTAAAGGTTTCTGCCATCCAGCCTAACTCCATCCAAGTTATGCTTATGAACAATAATGAGGCGGCCATGCAAACGCTGACTTGTAGAAGCAGGGAGCTCAGTGGCCAACTTGTGCTTCACATTCTTCACGGAATACACTTCACTTTACTGTAGGAGCTCATCTAGATCCCTAGACAGTGACTGGGGTTCACCTTCAAGGTAGATGATTCTCCTCGACCCTCCGGGTCAGGCCTGCACAGCCACTATCAAATACCTCGACAGGGAGTCACAATCACATCCCCGTCTCTTCCATGGAGCTGATGGACCCAGTCACTTCTCCTTCTCGTTCCAGTCTGAAGGCTACTGCTCCTTCGCAGAACCTTCAGATTCACCGTGTTGGCAACTCTCTATACTTTTTTCTATTGCTCCAGTGAAAATTCTCTATGTCAAGTTCGTCCACTCTCCAAACTCTGGTATAAATTCCTCTTTGTTTTCCTTTAATTTTCATTTTCTAACAAAATCCAGAAAGGTGGAGAGGTGTTCATCCAACCTTGGGGTCTTCTCCTCTAACATGGAGATCAGCTGGTGTTTACAGCTGAATCACATGACTGCTGGTTGTTCAAAGGAAGCACTAAAAACACCCTTACCTCTCCATCTTGCTATCTGGTGTTACCTCTGCCCATATAGAGTCAACAAAAAGAATCCGTTCTGGGGAATGTGCTGCCTTGTGTTTCCAGGCAACACAGATTTTCCACAATGGGCTCACGCATACTGGACAATTGTGAAATGGAGGGGGGAGATTCAGTGAGGATGAAAAGCTAGGAGCAGAGTTTTTCACTCCACAGAAGGCCCTTCTGTCACCAAGCTGAGACATGTCACCATGTCCCCAGACTCCCTTCACTATTTGGGACCTCAACACAGCCCCTGACAGGCCCGAGGTACAGACAGAGAGAGCACATGAGTGGGGAGGGAAGGGGCAGGGGGGTGGTTGGGACTTGACATAAAAGGAATTAAAAACCCATTCCTTCCTGCTTTTAACTCTGTAGTCCTATGAAAGCTAAGAATTAGGAATTTCTGTCAGCTCCTAATATCTGAAAATTAAATGTTCAATCACAATTAGAATCTGATAGAGAGTCTGAAGCACTTAAAGTAAAGCAAGGTGAAATAAATATAACATCTAGCCAGAAGGACCAGTCCCCCCCTTTTTTTATTAAAATCATGAGGCAGCAGGAACACGTATCTGTCACATTCCTCAATAAGCAGGAACAGGTGTTGTCCCCAGGGCATGGGTGGAGGGAAAGGAGATGAAAAAATAGTGACCTGTTTCTTTGAGAATCATTTCTTAGTATTTGTAGTAACTCACTGTGACAATGAAACATTTGACAGCAAAGCAACCAAACAGATGACAGACCTGTGTAAACTGGGATGAAACAGGTGGAAAAGAACAAAGTTCATTTAGTTCTACTGACTGAGGTATGTTCTCTGCATCAAGTCCAGGGAGGTTCTTGCAGAGCTGGGAGTTAGGTCTGCTAAGCCACATGCTTCCGAGGGAACAGAAGAATGGTGTGGGTGGCTGTTAGAGGCTGAATGTTTGTGTCCCTCCTCCCCCCCCCCCAAATTCAGATGTTGAAGCTCTAACCCCTCAGTGTGGTGGTATTAGGCAGTGGGCCTTTGGGAAGTAATTAGGTTTAAATTGGGTCATGAGGGTGGGACCCTCACGATGGCATTAGTTTCCTTTTAAGGAAGGCAAGACAGAGAGCTTGCTCTCTTCACTGGCACACACTGAGGAAAGGCCATGGAAGGACATGGCAAGAAGGTGGCAGGACCCAGGCTTTCTCCATGA
Organism: Prionailurus bengalensis; assembly: GCF_016509475.1. Classification (NCBI taxonomy): domain Eukaryota; kingdom Metazoa; phylum Chordata; class Mammalia; order Carnivora; family Felidae; genus Prionailurus; species Prionailurus bengalensis. Next base: position 144,606,081 of record NC_057343.1, on the reverse strand, counting down.
ACAAGATATGCTGGCACCTTGATCTCGGACTTCTCAGCCTCCAGTACTGTCAGAAATAAATGTCTCTTGTTTGACCACCCCGTCTATGGTATTTGTTGTAGCAGCTTGAACTAAGTCAGTGGCCTAATGGTCCTGGGTCCTGTCCCTTCCCAAACTGGACTCAGAATAACAGGAGGTGGGACAATGTCAAAGGGCATTTTGGCCACAAACAATTCTTCATCCTCTCTCCAAATTATCAACTCATCCTCCCCAGACAGGTCAATGAACAATCAGAAGAATTTTGTATTGAAAACTGACATGACTGTTGGATCAGTATAAAATTGGAGGAGGGAACCATCTCAAGGCAAAAAGGTCCCAAATGTTCAAATAGGAAAAGAAGATTCTTAGAAAAATGATTTCTGCAAATGTGCTTACCTTTGTTTAAGCGTCCCATCACAGTGAATTCAAAATATTTGCTGCCATCAACTGAAGAGTAAAGGCCCAAGATGGTGGATGAACTTTTAGAATGCAGCTTGAAGGTGGAGATCACATAGACCTCATTCAAGGTGGGATCTGTCAGGATTGGCTGCAGAACAGCTGGGTTCAGCCTTTGGCTGGAAGATGGGAGAAGGTCAAAGACTAGGGAGAATGGAGAGAAAGGGATAATCAGTGAAAGAAGTTTGGGACAAACATTTTTTTGAGGGGGCACAATTTGACAGTAAGATATAACGTACATGAACACGGTTACCATTTACATTGCTAAACTCACCAGTTCTTCCTTATCATTCTTACAGTGGCTGGACATTTGAACCAGAAAAAATACAGCATAATCATCATCACTAGGTCATGAACCCCCAAGAGAAGACAAATTTGCAAACCGTAAATCACATTTGGCCCAAGAAGTGGCTCTGAAAAAGCCCACTAGGAAAAGCACTAAAGGCTATAAGGGAGACAGGTGAGAGCATCCAAGTCATTGTTTCTCTTATGTCTCCAAGTAGTAAATGCCTGCCTTAGGGTTTTCATGCACCCCCTGGACCAGAGCTGACTGTAGTTTCCAGGTCAGTGATAAATGATACCAGGCATGCAGCAGAAAGAATGGATGTGGTGGGACACAGTGTGTCAGCAAACAATTTGCTGTCTTTGTCAGACCCAAGTGTTCCCCTTGTGCATATATAGTTCTCCCATATTTCTCTGTTAAAAATCCTGATGCAGGGGTGCCTGGATGGCTCAGCCAGTAAAGTAGGAGACTCTTGGTGTCAGGGTTGTAAGTTCTAGCCCCAGGTTGGATGCATCTATCTCTATCTTTTCTTTTCTTTTCTTTTCCTCTTTCTTTTTCTTTCTTTCTTTTTCTTTCTTTTTCTATCTATCTATCTATCTAGAGATATAGATACATATACATATTTGTAATATTTTTGAGAGCTTTAAGAGTATACATCCAGAATTATTTAAAAGGCAAAGGCCAAATGGGTAATACTCACTAGAAGTTATTCAGTATTTTTGTTGGTTTATACTAATATTGTTTGAACAATTCCAAAGCCTACAGGAACTTCAGCCTCTAAAGCTGTTTTCTAGATACAATAATCTGGTTATGAAAAGGGTAATAGAATCCATAATTTATAAAGAGCTCTTACAAATTAATAAAATAAGCAATAGAAAAATGGACACAGCAGTCAGAAAAAGGTAAGTATCATATGACTTCACTCATATGAGGACTTTAAGACACAGAACAGATGAACATAAGGAAAGGGAAGCAAAAATAATATAAAAACAGGGAGGGGGACAAAACAGAAGAGACTCTTAAATATGGAGAACAAACAGAGGGTTACTGGAGGGGTTGTGGGAGGTGGGATGGGCTAAGTGGGTAAGGGACACTAAGGAATATACTCCTGAAATCATCGTTGCGCTATATGCTAACTAAGTTAGATGTAATTAAAAAAAGTAAAAAGAAAAACATTTTTAAAAAGAGAAGGAAAATGGGCACAGAATATGAAAAAGCAATTTACAGACAATTTACAGAAAAAGAGTTACAATGGCAAATAAGTACTTTGTGTGTGTGTGTGTGTGTGTGTGTGTGTGTGTATACACATTACTGTATCTAGAAAAAAGGTTTAGAGGCTGAAGTTCCTGCAGGCTGTGGTATGTACACACACACACACACACACACACACACACACACAGTTCATATGCTTAACTAATGATGAAGGAATTGCTAACTTGAACAATAAGGTATTTTTCTCACCATCTGACTGTAAAAACAAAAAATACAATGATACCCAAAGATATCCAAAGAAAATGGGAGAAAATCTAACTGGAAGAGGTGGAAAACCAAAGCCTCGTTAGCATAGCACTTTTTAATGAAAACATCAACTGTCCTTAGCAGAGAAAGAAGGGCTTGACAGAGATCAAAGAGATTTTAGCCATCCAAGCCATCCTGAAGCACTACAATTGTTCAACAAATTATTGTTTATAATATCAAAACACTGCATGCAACTTAAGGGTCCTTTATTAGAACACTCAATAAATAAACTTTAGTCCCTCCCAGAAGTGGATTATTATCTATCAAAAATGGTAATGCAGCTGAATACTTACAGATATGGAAGATGTTCATGATACATAGAATTGAAAAAATCATAAAACTATACATGTAACATGACCCCACTTGAAATATATATTTCCAAATGAAAACATTTGAAAGACAGCACAACAGAACCTAACATGAATAGTACCTATCTCTGGGTCATATAATTATACATTTATTTCCTTTTTTTTGCTTATGCAATTTTTTATTTTTTTTTTACAATGAACAGGTGTTACTTTTGTAATAAGAAAAAAATAAATAAAAGTTATAAAACAAACAGGCAAAACCCTAATTACTCAAGAATTTCTACTCTTTAAGAAATGATCTGTCTTTATACTGGATATGTATTCTTTCCCATGTACTTAAGGACCTTACAAAATAATGTATTTACTATTAGAAATACTGGAAAGCAAAACATCTATTATGTTCCTTCTAGGACTCTGCTTCCCCCCCCTCCCAAACATGAAGACTATTGCCTACTGTACTTCAAAAAGGAAACAGAATTTTTTAATTTCCAGAGAATTTCAAGCTTTACATTTCCATCAGTAAGAACAAGGGAAAATGAGACAATATGTCTAAAAGTTCCATTCAGGACAAGCCATCTGCCAATGAGTGTTCAAGGTATGGGAACTGCATTCAACACTAAACTCTTGCTATTCTGGAGTCTTGCTTTGACTAGGATTATGCACATGATTTAGCTCAAGCTAAATTTACCCTATTTCAATCTTCAAGGCTCATCTAACCCACTGGCTTCTCTCTCAAGAGGCAGAGTTGGGATTAGTTGGTAATGAGTTTGGAGAGTGTTTTGAAAAGGAAATGAGACACAATTTTCTATTAATGTTATTACATTTCATTAATAGTGCCACGATCTAACCACAACCTTCTACTGTTAGAGGTGAAATTACTACTACGAATCAGTCCAACTACCACGGTATGACAATTGAATACATACCAATAAGACTAGCAAGGCAGCTCACAGGAGAAAGGATACAAATTATTATTCAGTTGAGCTGATGATGGTAAGACTAATTAACTCAATAAAACAATCTATCAGAAACTTAACTTAATCTGATAATCTACAGCAACTAAGTTAACCAGATAATTTAGGTAGTACAGCCTTATTCTGAGTCCTATGAAACAGGCAGCTCCAAGAATCAGCAAAATCCATACCTGCAGCACACCATGAGGCTGTGTGTTCACATGTCAGGAATTCATACAACACAAAATATTAACCCCTAAGTTTAAAACTGCCAAATCCTATGTACAATCAGGAAACTTTTGAATTGTTTTGAAAAGCTTCCTTTTTTTTTTAATGTTCATTTATTTTATTTTTATTTAAAAAAAATTTTTTTTCAACGTTTTTTATTTATTTTTGGGACAGAGAGAGACAGAGCATGAACGGGGGAGGGGCAGAGAGAGAGGGAGACACAGAATCGGAAACAGGCTCCAGGCTCTGAGCCATCAGCCTAGAGCCTGACGCGGGGCTCGAACTCCCGGACCGCGAGATCGTGACCTGGCTGAAGTCGGACGCTTAACCGACTGCGCCACCCAGGCGCCCCTAATGTTCATTTATTTTTGAGTGGAGAAGGGACAGAGAGAATGAGAGAGACCGAGAATCAGAAGTGGGCTCCACGATGACAGCAGAGACCTGATGTGGGGCTTGAACTCACAAAGTTGAGATCATGATCTGAGCCAAAGTCGGACACTTAACCAACTGAGCCACCCAGGCACCCTGAAAAGCTTCCTTTCTAACATCAAAAAGCAAAGGCAGCAGAAGTAAAAGCAAACAAGTGGGACTCCATCAAACTAAAAAGCTTCTGAACAGCAAAAGAAACCATCAACAAAATGAAATGACAACCTACTGAATGACAGAAAATATTGACAAATCATATCTGATAAGGGGTTAATATACAAACTATATAAAGAACTCCTACAACTCAATAGCAAAAAAAGAATCTGATTTTTAAGTGGGTGGAAGATCTGAACAGATATTTTTTTCCAAAGAAAACATACAGATGAGCACTGGGTGTTGTAGGTAAGCGATGAATCATGGGAATCTACTCCTGAAACCAAGGGCACACTGTATACACTGTATGTTAGCTAACTTGACAATAAATTATATTAAAAAGACATACAAGTGGCCAACAGACACATGAAAAGATGTTCAACATCAGTAATCATCAGGGAAATTAAAACCACAATGAGTTATCACCTCACACCGTTTGGAATGGTTATTATCAAAAAGAAATACCAAGTGTTGGCAGGGATGTGGAGAAAAGGAAACTCTTGTGTACTGTTTGTGGGAATGTAAATTGGTGCAACCACTATGGAAAACGGTACGGAGGATCCTCAAAAAACTAAAAATAGAACTACTTATGATCCAGCAATTCCACTTCTGGGTATTCATCCAAAAACCCTAAAAACACTAATTCAAGAAGATATATACAGGTTCATGTTCACTGAACCATTACGTACAATAGTCAAGATATGGAAACCATCGAAGTGTCCATTAATAGATGAATAAAGAAGATGTGGTATATGTGTATCATGGAAAATTATTTAACCTAAGAAAGGAATGAAATCTTGCCATTTGTGACAACATGGAGGGACCTTGAGGGCATTATGCTCAATGAAATAAGTCAGACACAGAAAGACAGATACTGTATGATCTCATTTTCTATGTGGCAACTAAAACAACAAGCAGCCAAGCTCATAGACAGTAAGCATACTGGTGGGGGGTGGGGTAGGGGTGGAGGCAAGGGTGAAAAGTGTCAAAAGGTACCAATTTCCAGTTATAAAACCAATAGGTCATGGGGATTTAAAGTACAGCATACTGATTATAGTTAATAATACAGTATTGCATATTTGAAAGTTGCTAAGAGAGAAAACCCCAAAAGTTTCCATTGCAGAAAGTCATTTTTTTTTTGTAATGGCGTATGGTGACAGATGTTAACTGGCTTTATTGTAGTGATCATTTCACAATGTATGCAATTTTGGAATCATTATGTTTCATGTTCACCTGAAACTGATATATCCTTCTGTGCCAATTACACTTCAATATTTTAAAAAAGCTTTCTTACCTTCCTCGAAGAGAGGTCACAATGAATAAATACACACTATAGTATTTCAAATATTTCAAGGCAAACTAAATGCAGTGTATTATTACCTACCCCCTGAAACCACTATTCTGGTTGCCTGGTCTGAAATCAAAAGGAGTTATTTGGTGACATGCAAAGTTTAAATGGGTTATTACTGCAATAGGAGAGGGAGGAATTGGAGACTTCCCTCAAAGGCATGCTTCACCCTGGGTTTGTGAGGAAGAACAACTTTCACTTCAACCTGTTTGACTCCTTCCAGCTTTATTTCATGCCGCAATAATAAGTCAACAGGTGAAGGTCATCACTGGATGGCCAGTGAGAGCCCTAACATCTTTTCTTGTTTAAGTAATTTCTTCCTTTTGACCTTTACAAAAAAAAAAAAAAAAATCAGTTTAAACTTAAGTGCATTCTGCCCAATGGTCATTTTCACCCCATTTCACACAGAAGTTTGAAGATTATTCAGCTGTCTTTTCAAAGCATTTATCGAATTTTTACCTCTAGAAGAGAAACACCGACTTCTTGGTCCTTCCTGCTCTATTCATCTCAGGAATCAAGAGATGATGCCGACTCCCAAAGATGGTTTTGGGGGCCAAAAAGCAGCAAAGAGCCAGTAGCCGGGCAAAGAGAGTAAAGCTGCGTGTGCCTTTCTCGGAACTTCGCTCCCGCCGGGTCGGAGTTTAGTGGGCAAAGGCTTAGGGGATGGCCGGCCAGAGAGAACCGCAGGGGATACAACCTGGATTTCAGGATGTGTTAGAGGTCTAGCGCAGGGTGAGCTCTGAAATGAACTCCACTTCTTTGCATGGACTGAAAATAAGTTTCGAATCCCCTAAGCTGTTGTTTAGGGAAGTGGTCTCATGGCTGGATAATGGTCTCTCAGAAAATGCTGTACTCTAATCGCCACTTCCAATCACAAAATGCTGGGACTCGGACCCCAGAGGGTCAGAGAAGTACCGACGGAGGCCCTGGGAGCCATGGGCCAAACAGCGCGCGGAGCTGGTCCCTCCTGTCGTCCAAGCGGAGCGCGAAGGAGGAACCCGGGGCTCGTCGACCCCGCCCCGGCGCGAGCCCACTTACCCTGGGGGGTGGCCTGGGCGCCGGCCCCTAGCCACGGCTGCAGGGCCAGGTGCAGCAGGAGGAAGGCGGCTCCGCGCGAGGCCAGCATATTGGCTCTTCCTGCAGCCGCGGACGCCCGCGAGCGAGGCGGCTTGGCCGTGCCTCGGTGTCCCCGGCTGCGCACTGACCCTCCGTCGGGCCCCGCGGGCGGCGCAGGTGCAGGGTGCGCGGGGCGCGGCCTCCGGGGCTGCCGTCGGGGGCGGTGCAGAGCTGAGCCCACTAGCGGCTGCCTCCGCCGCTGGCGCCGGGCTCTTTATGGTCTGGCCGGCCGGAGCCGGGGGAGGGCCGAGGCCGGGGCGGCCCCCTTGGCGGGGAAGCCGGTTCGCCGGGAAGAGAGGGGGCGGCCGAGCGGGGAGCGTGGGCGGCGGAGGGGACGGACTGCGTGTGGCGAGGGGAAGGAGACGCGGTCTAGCGGGACCTGGGCGGGAGAGGGTTCTTGGGAGAGAGCGGGGCAGCCAGGGCTGCTCTAGGCACACAGGACGGGGGAGAGATGAAGTGACCCTGTCCGCCCCCCCCCCCCCCTTCTTTCCTCCTTCTGTTTTCTAAAAAGAACCGCGCTTGGAGAGGCTTTGTAACGCCCGTAGCCCGTCGTAGGTTCCCTTGAGAATGAACCCTGAAGACTCTCCTGCCTCCTAAAGCGGTCCAGACAGCAATTGGTTTCTTTTTTTTCAAGCTTTTCTTGAGTGCCTCGGATGTTGAATATTTTTCCCGTCAAGTTTTAAGACACGAACAGTGAACGTTTGAAAGTTTTGAGTTTTTAACGGAAATAAAACACATCTCAAGGAATCAATCCGGACAGAACCGTTTATAGGAGGACGGTTTATTTTCAGTCTGGTTTCCACTCTTGCATGCCCGCTTCTGTTGCGTCCTCCCAAAAGATTCCATGTGACAGTTTGAAGGTCTGGGAGCAGGGAGCATACCGAAAGAGAGGGAAGGAACATAAGGAATTCATCTCTCTCCTAAGCGAAGCCCCCTAGGATAATGCGGATTAACCAGAGGAAAAGATATTTCAGAACAATGGCAAAATGTTTCCCTGTTAAAGAGTCTTGAGTAATGGAGAAGATCCAGCAAAGTATTTCTATCCCTGTCGTCATGTCTCAAAGAATGTCACTTGAAAGGTTAATAAGCTATGTGCCACAAGCTGGAAGATGAACCCATCATCTTATTTTCAAGCTGTGCAAGAATAACCCTTCACCTATTATGATTCCAGCCATTGCTGGTGACCTGGAGATTTGCAAGCTATCTTAGGATATCGCTTCTCTTTGAGGTCTACCACAGTTCTGGGTTTTATTTAATGCCACATTACACTAACGCCACTCTATGGAATGGGGTACCGCTTCTCTACATACGAGAGTGCACTGTAGCGAAAAAGGGCATGTGTTTCTAGCAATGTAACTGTAAACCAATGAGATGACTAAAGAATGTTCAAATCTTCAAACTGTCCCCGACAGTGGCCTGGGTGAGAGCGGCCTCCAGGCTCCCAACTTCTGCTAGAAGCAGAACAGCTTTGCCTATTTATGTCGTCTACAATGGACTGACACAATAACTGCAGTTATTTGGAGGCAGATCTCAGTTTTTAGTCATCTTCATTTAGTCACCTTTGCTAGGTGACCCCAATTCTTAGGAGACGGCCAGCAAAATAGCTTGCCCAGGTAGACACACAATAAATTTTGCTTGAAACTGGATGACTACTAAGGGTAATGGATCAGCAAGAGAACCAAGTGACTTTCTGCTAGCCCAGCATACTTACAATCTAGTTTTGCTGCTAAAGAGCCTGGATGTTTATTAAACTATTCACTGGAGAATCTCACCCAGCCTTTTCTTTATGTCTTCCATAAGGGAGGAAGAGGAGGAACCAAGAGGAAAATCAATTATTTTTTATTATAATAAAATCCATTAAATTGGCTATGAAATCTATGATCAAGGAGGTGAAAAACTTAATCAGTTTCTTTTCTGTGCCACCTTATTAAAATATCTGTTGTTGCACTTATCACACTGGATTTTATTTAATCTTAATAACACATTGTTGGGGGAGCCTGGGTGGCTCAGTCGGTTAAGTGTCCGACTTTGGCTTGCGTCATGATCTCACAGTTCATGGGTTCGAGCCCCATGTCAGGCTCTGTGCTGACAGCCCAGAGCCTGGAGCCTGCTTCAAATTCTGTGTGTCTCTCTCTCTCTGCCCCTCCCCTGCTCTCACTCTGTCTCTCTGTCTTTCAAAAATAAATAAACATTAAAAAAAAATAATGTATTGTTTATTTTACCCCAATATCAGACTATGAGCTCCCTAAGACTCTTATTTATTTTTGTAGCCCCAATTGCAAGAATAGTGCCTAGCACCTACTGGTGAATAACTCACTGAACTGATTTTTCATCTCGCAGCAAAGGAGGTTACAAGAGGCTGTGATATGTTAGTAATCCATTTGTGTGAGAGGTTGCAAAAAACTGTCCCAATTCTTTGTTCTTCCATCTACATACCTTTTGCCTTCCCACTATGATTCTCAGCTTGGTCATGTAACGTCCTTGGCCAATAGATTTTAGGAAATATGCCACATTCAGGAGGTTAAAAAGTATTTGTGTGATTGCACTTGCTTCTCTTTCACGTCTACCTTTGCCATGAAAGCATGGCTGTGCTAGCTTGTTGGAGGATGACAGACATGGAGCAGAGATGAGTCACCACAGTCATCCTAGGCAAAGCCACCTGAGATTAGCTGTCAGCTGACTCAGGTGAGTGAGCTCAGGCAAGATCAGCAGAGCTGTCTAGCTGACTCCAGACATGCGAATAAACCTTTATTTTTGGAGGTCATTAAGATTTTAGGATTGTTATGTAACTGACATAGTAGCAGTTACAGTAGGTAACTGACATACTAGGTGTCCTTCCATTTGTAACTGTTTAACACAGAATATAACATTTTTTATGTTTGCTCACAGCTTTCAATGTCTGCCACTCCCCTCCCCCTCAGCCCCATATCTGAGCAAGCTGAGAAGAAAGCCTGGGTGCTCCCTCCTTTGGTGCTGGCAGGAAGTTCCACTGTGCAAGCCCTAGACTATAGCCAGGAACCCTCACCCCAGCCTCACCCCCTAACCACCACGAAAATCCCCAAACCATCTCCTTTCCCTGCTCTCTGAAGCCATCTTCACACAAGCTTGGGAGCCCATCCTACTCTCGCCAGAAAGCCTCATTATGTGGGTGATAAACTTTTTCAAACCCTTTTGCTACATGCGTGGCAACATCATCAGTCTCAATATCCAAACCTCATTTTGGATGTGGGGATACCCATCTGCTCCTACTCCTTCTGTTCTTTAGAAGTGCAAGAAGTTACTCATATTACATACTGCTATTGGGCACAACGAAGCAGAAGTTTTGCATATTTGTTAATTGATATTTGAATAGGGTTATCATTAGTTATGCCAAGTTTTCCACTTGAATTCTTGAAGGGAATGGAAATGGGAAATAATGATTAATATGTAAAGAAAGCTTGGGGGCGCCTGGGTGGCTCAGTCAGTTAAGCATCTGACTCTTGACTTCAGCTGAGGTCACGAGCTCAGGGTCACGAGGTCATGCGATGGGGCCGCGCGTTAAGCTCTGTGCTGAGCATGGAGCCTGCTTAGAATTCTCTGTCTCCCTCTCTCTCTCTGCCCCTCCCTCTCTCTCTCTCTCTAAAAAAAAATATAATAAAATAAAGATGGCTTAAAGGGAATATAGTTTACAGCATGATGTGTGATAACATTTATGCCACAGCACAAGAAAATGCAGACTTTGGGTTCCTATGTAGTTTAATGTTAATAACAAAGGAAGGTACTTGATTAAGTGACAGGAAAACAGCTTCTCTAGAAACTCATTAGCACAAATAAGGGTCTGTAAATTAGGTAGGGGGCTTTTGATTAGTGTGCAGTTAAAAGCAAAAAGCTTTTTTTCCCAGAAATTAAAAGATAGCAATTTAGGCACTGAAGATTAGTGAAGCGAAAAGAAATGTGTAAAATCACTCATTTTCAATCTCACTAAGAGTCTAAGCAGACTCTTAGAAAAACCTCTCATTAAGCTTCTTTAATATACTTTACTAAATGCTGTGTAAAAATTTCTTGGAAAAATGCAGTTGTGCAGACATTTATTACAAATAACTATGTCTACCCAACTTGAAGTCTAGGGAGAGTTTTGAAACTAGCATTTCTTAAAGTAACTTGTCTCCTTCATTAAACAATACATTAATCCATCTGCATGGTAGTTCCTGCAATGTCAAGTGATAATAATGATTATTGTGCCAGGACAATACCAAATTTAGTGCCAGATGTCTAAATATATTTGCTAAGAACATATGATGCAAAGTGCAATGAAATAATAGGACATAAAGAAAACTTGTAATAAATACTAAAATTCTATTCATTTGGATGTCAGGGGTTTAGTATTCGGGATAATTTGATTTGAATTGAAGTTTATCTATGGGAAAAAAAAGGTTTGTAAGCAAACAAATAGTATCACTTGAATTCCTAGGGACATGTTTAATCTAACTAAAAGAATGAACATATAAAGGATCTTAGTTAACTATCAATAGGAAAACTGGTATAACTAATTACAAATGAGCCTTAATGAGTTCATAAAAGAGTTGGATTAGATTTACACAATTTTTCTAATTCCAAATTCTAAAATTATGTGGGTGTTGCTATCCAATCAGTGACAAAATTGTTAAGCTAGAAAGAATAGTTGCCTGTCAGGTATGAAATCTTAATTAGAGAGAGTTTGTTCTCATTAATGTGATCAGGTTAGCAACAAATATTTACTATGTGTCCATCACTTAATACACTTAACAAATATTTATTGACAGTCTTCTAGAATGTGCCCAGCATGCTGTTAGACAATGCCATACAATGATGAATAAAACATAGTTCTTGATCTTCAGCTCACAGTTTACTCAGGAAACCAGATGATGTAAATAATATGATAAGATCTATAATAGACACATGTCCTAAGAAACAAGGAAATACTTAGGAGAAAGTAACTTGTAGTTAGAATTGGAAAAGACTTCCTAGAAGGGCTGGCTTTTCATTTGAATCATGAAGGATGAGAATCTCCATGTGACAAAGTAAGGGAAGAACACAACAAACAGGAAATGCATGTTATATGCAAGAGCATCAAGGGACATATCAAGACAATATCTGGGGTTGTGACCTTGGCAACTTGGTGGACTGTAGTGCCATCCACCAAGATATGACGGGGAGGTGATGATTTGTCTTGGCTGTATTGAGGTGAAGGCACCTTCGAGACATTCAAATGGAGCTATCCATTAGGCATTTAGTTTCATGAGTATGTAACTAGGAGAGAATTGGGTTGACATCATAAATTTATAGGTAGCAATATAGGTACCTATATAAGCCATAGGCATAGATAAGACTACCTAAGAAAAGTGTAAGATCAGGGAAGAACATTGATGAACACTACACTACAGAGCCAGTAGAGAAGGAGAAACCAGCAATAAAGAGAGAAAGATGTAAAAGAAGCTAAGGAAAGTGTTGTGTCAGGGAGGAATGGTAAACAGTATCAGCACTTTTGAGAGGTCAAGCAAGGTAAGGACTAAAAGACCGTGCTTGGGTTTATCAACCCAGAAGTCAACGGTTGAAAGCAGCTTGATGGAGTAGTGTGGGTGAAAGGAAGGCAGAGTAATGCCATCAATGAGTGAGGACCACAGAATAGGCAGTGGAGATAGTAAGGGTAACAATAAAAGTAAGGTAACTTTGAAAAAGCTTGCCTATGAAGTGGAAGGTGGAGATAGCGCAGTAACCATTGGGAGAAGTATGAATGTATTTTCATGTATTTTGAAGAGAGCTCCTGCCAGGGAGGGAGTCATTGATACATCATTTTTCTTAATCAAGGGGCACTAAAAGTATAACTAGCATCATGTATTGGTCTATACATGTATTGGTCTATACAGGTATCAAATATCATGTATTTGATATTTGATATTTTCTTTTAATTTAAATTTTAGTTAACATACAGTGCAATGTCGGTTTCAAGAGTAGAATTCAGTGATTCATCACTTACATACAACACCCAGTGCTCATCACAATAAGGGCTCTCTTTAGTACCCATCACTCACCTAACCTGTCTCCCACCCATCTCCCTCCATAAACCCATAGTTTGTTCTCTATTATTAACAGCCTCTTGTGGTTTGTTTCCCCTCTCTTTTCTACCCACCTCTTTCCATATGTTCATCTGTTTTGTTTCTTAAATTCAACATATGAGTGAAATTATACGGTACTTGTCTTTCTATGATTGACTTATTTTGCTTAGCATAATATAGTCTAGCTCCATCCATGTCATTGCAAATGGCAAGACTTCATTCTTTTTGATGGCTGAGGAATATTCCATTGTATATGTATATACTACATCTTCTTTATCCATTTATCAGTCGATGGACATTTGGGCTATGTCCATATTTTGGCTATTATTGATAATGTTACTATAAACATTGGGGTGCATGTACCCCTTCAAATATTTATTTTTGTATCCTTTGGGTAAATACCTAATTGTGCAATTGCTGGATTGTATGGTAGTTCTATTTTTTTTTTTTTTTTTTGAGAAACCTCCATACTGTTCTCCAGAGTGGCTGCATCAGTTTGCATTCCCACCAGCAGTGCAAGAGGGTTCCCCTCTCTCTGCATCCTGGCCAACACCTGCTATTTGTGTTGTTAATTTTAGCCATTTGGACAGGTGTGAGGTCGTATCTCATCATGGTTTATTTTTTTTAAAGGATGTTAGCATTTTATTTTTTTAAGTTTATTTATTTATTTTGAGAAAGAGTGCACACAAGTGGGGAAGGGGCTGAGAGAGGTAGAGAGAGAATTTGAAGCAGGCTCCACACCAACAGTGCAGAGCCCATCACAGGGCTCGAACTATTAACCATGAGATCTTCACCTGAGCCAAAGTCGGATGCTTAAGCGACTGAGCTTAATCATGGTTTTGATTTCTATTTCCCTGATGATAAGTGACATTGAGCATCTTTTTCATGTGTCTGTTAGCCATCTGGATGTCTTCTTTGGAAAAGTGTCTATTCCTATTTTCTGCCCATTTCTTAACTGGGTTATTTGTTTTTTGGGTGTTAAGTTTGTTAAGTTCTTTATAGATTTTGGATACTAACCCTTTATCTGATATGTCATTTGCAACTATCTTCTCCTATTCCATAGGCTACCTTTTAATTTTGTTGATTGTTTCCTTTGCTGTGCAGAAGTTTTTATATTGATGAAGTCCCAATAATTGATGTTTGCTTTTCTTTCCCTTGTCTTCAGTGACACGTCTAGTAAGAAGTTGCTGCAGCCGAGGTCATCAAGACAGCATGGTACTGGTGGCACAAAAACAGACGTAAAGATCAAGGAACAGAATAGAGAATCCAGAAATGGGCCCACAACTAGATGGTCAACTCATATTCGACAAAGCAGGAAAAAATATCTAATGGGAAAAAGACAGTCTCTTCAATAAATGGTGCTGGGAAAACTGGGTGGCGACATGAAGAAGAATGCACCTGGCCCACTTTTTTACACCATACACAAAAATGAATTCAATGTGCATGAAAGGCCTAAATGTGAGACAGGAAAACATCAAAATCCTAGAGGAGAACACAGGCAGTAACTTCTTTGACCTCAAGCTTTGTATGTTAAGCTTTGTAACAAAGCTTAAAATCCAGAATTGTGATGCCTCCAATTTTATTTTTCATTTTAAGGATTGCTTTGGCTATTTGGAGTCCATACAAATTTGTTCCATACAAATTTTAAGATTGTTTGTTCTAGCTCTGGGAAAAATTCTGGGGGTACTTTGATAGGGATGCATTAAATGTGTATATTGCTTTAGATAGTATAGACATCTTAACAATGCTTGTTCTTCCAATCCATGAGTATGGAATTCTTTTCCATTTCTTTAGGTCTTCTTCAATTTATTTCACAAGTGTTCTATAGTTTTTAGAGTGTAGATCTTTTACCTGTTTAGTTAGGTTTATTCCTAGGTTATCTTATTGTTTTGGTGCAATTGCAAATGGGATCGATTCTTTGATTTCTTTTTCTGCTACTTTGTTATTGGTATATAGGAATGCAACAGATTTCTGTGCATTGATTTTATATCCCATGACTTTGCTGAATTCATGTATTGTTCTAGCAATTTTTGATGGAGTCTTTTGGGTTTTCCACATTTTCTAGATGTCATCTGCAAATAGTGACAGTTTAACTTCTTCCTTGCCAGTTTGGATGCCTTTTATTTCTTTTTGTTGTCTGATTGCTGAAGGTAAGACTCCCAGTTCCATGTTAAATAGTAATGGCAAGAGTGGACATCCTTGTCTTGTTCCTGACCATAGGGGAAAGGGTCTCAGTTTTTCCCCATTGAGGTTACTAGCTGTGGGTCTTTTGCATGTGGTCTTTATAACGTTGAGGTATGTCCTATCTACTCCTACTTTTTTGAGGGTTTTTTATCAAGAATGGATGCTGTATTTTGTCAAATGCTTTTTCTGCATCTATTGACAGGGTCATATGGTTCTTACCCTTTCTTTTATTAATGTGGTGTATCACACTGATTGATTTGCAAATATTAAACCAGCCCTGCAGCCCAGGAATAAATCCCACTTGAACCTGGTGAATAATTCTTTTAATGTACTGTTGAATTTAATTTGCTAATATCTTGTTGAGAATTTTTCCATCCATATTCATCAGGGATATTGGCCTGTAATTCTCCTTTTTTAGTGGGATCTTTGTCTGGTTTTGGAATCAAGGTGATGCTAGCTTCATAGAATGACTATTTCTATTTTTGAAACAGTTTGAGAAGAATAGTTATTAGCTCTTCTTTAAATGTCTGATAGAATTCCCCTGGGAAGCCATCTGTCCCAGGACTCTTGTTTGTTGGGAGAGTTTTGATTACTGATTCAGTTTCTTTGCTGGTTATTGGTCTATTCAAATTTTCTATTTCTTCCTGTTGCAGTTTTGGTAGTTTGTGAATTTCTAGGAATTTGTCTATTTCTTCCAGATTGTCCAGTTTGTTGGCATATAATTTTTCACAGTATTCTCTTGTAATTATTTGTACTTCTGTGGTGTTGGTGGTGATCTGTCCTCTTTCATTTGTTGATTTTATCTATTGGGATCCTTTCTCTTTTCTTTTTGGTAAGTCTAGCTAGGGGGTTATCAATTTTGTTTATTCACAAAGAACCAGTTCTTAGTTTCACTGATCTGTTCTACTGTTTTTTATTTTTGGTTTCTATATCATTATTTCTGCTCTAATTAAAAAAAATTTTTTTTTAATCTGTATTTTTGAGAGAGAGACAGAGCGTGAGCAGGGAAGGAACAGAGAGATAAGGAGACACAGAATCCGAAGCAGGCTCCAGGCTGTGAGCTGTCAGCACAGAGCCCGACACGGGGCTCAAACCCACTAACTGGGAGATCATGACCTGAGCTGAAATCAGATGCTTAACCGACTGAGCCACCCAGGCGCCCCTATTTCTGCTCTAATCTTTATTATTTCCCTTCTTCTGCTGGCTTTAGGCTTTATTTGCTATTCTTTTTCTAGCTCCTTTAGGTGTAAGGTTAGGTTGTGTATTTGGGATCTTTCTTGCTTCTTGAGATAGGCCTGAATTGCAATGTACATCCCTCTTAGGACTACCTTTGCTGCATCCCAAAGGTTTTTGACTGTCATGTTTTCATTTGTATTTGCTCCCATGTATTTTAAAAAATTTCTTCTTTAATTTCCTGGTTAGCCCATTCATTTTCTAGTTCAATGTTCTTCAACCTCCATGTATTTGAGAGCTTTACAAAATTTTTCTTGGGGTTGAGTTCAAGTTTCATAGCATTATGATCTAAAAATATGCATGGTGTGATCTTGATCTTTTTGTGCTTGTTGAGGGCTGATTTGTGACCCAGTATGTGATCTATTCTGGAGAATGTTCCATGTGCACTCAAAAAGAATGTGTATTCTGCTGCTTCAGGGTGAAAGGTTCCAGATATATTAAGTCCATCTGGTCCAGTGTGTCATTCAAAGCCATTGTTTCCTTGTTGATCTTCTGCTTAGGTGATTTGTTATTGTTGTAAGTGGGATGTTAAAGTCACCTACTATTTTTGCATTATTATCAGTGAGTTTCTTTATGTTTACGATTAATCAATTTATATACTTGGACACTTCCAAGTTGGAGGCATAAATATTTACAGTTGTTAGATCTTTTTGATGGATAGACCTCTTAATTATGATATAGTGCCCTCTTCATTTCTTGTTACAGTCTTTCATTTAAAATCTAGTTTGTTTGACATATGACAAGCTGGCTACTCGAGCTTTCTTTTGACGCCCATTAGCATGATAGATAGTTCTCCATCCTCTTTAAATCTCAGTTGTCTCTGGGTCTGAAATGAGTCTCTTGGAGCACGTGGGTGGCTCCATTGGTTAAGCATCCAACTCTGAATTTCAACTCAGGTCATGGTCTCATGGTTTTTGAGATTGAGCCCCATGTCAGGCTCTGCAATGACAGCATGGAGCCTCCTTGGGATTCTCTCTTTCCCCTCCCTCTCTCTCTCTCACTGTCCCTCATGTGCTCTCTCACAAAATAAATAAACATTTTTGGAAAAGATTAAAATGAGTCTCTTGTAGGCTGCATACAGATGAATCTTGTTTTGTTTTTTATCCATTCAATTTATGTCTTTTGACTGGAGCATTTAGTCCATTTACATTCAGAGTGATTACTTAAAGATATGAATTTAGTGTTATTGTGTTGCCTGTAGAGTCGGTGTTTCTAGTGATGCTCTCTGGTCCTTTCTAGTCTTTGATGCTTTTGATCTTTTTTTTTCCTCCACTCAAAGAGTCCCCTTTAAAATTTCTTGTAGGGCTATTTTAGTGGTCACAAACTTCCTTCATTTTTGTTTGTCTGGGAAACTCTTTATCTGTCCTTCTATTCTGAATGACCACCTTGCTGGATAGAGTACTCTTGGCTGCATATTTTTTGCCATTCAACACATTGAATATATCTTGCCACTCTTTTTTTTGTCCTGCCAAGTTTTTGTGAACCTGCTGTGAACCTGATCTGTCTTCCCTTGTAGATCAAGGACTTTTTTCCCCCTTGCTACTTTCGGGATTCTTTCCTTGTCTGTGTATTTTGTGATTTTGACTATGATATGTCTTGGTGATGGTGGGTTTTGTTGAATTTAATGGGAGTTCTCTGTGCTTCTTGGATTTTGATGTCTGTGTCCTTCTCCAGATTAAGGAAGTTTTCACCTATAATTTGCTCACATACACCTTCTGCCCCTTTTTATCTCTTTCATCTTCTAGGACTCCTATGATACAAATGTTATTACATTTTAATAAATTGCTGAGTTTCCTATGTCTGCCTTCATGATCCCTGACCTCTTTCCCTCTTCTTTTCAGTTTCATTTTTTCCCATAATTTTATCTTCTGTATTGCTAATTCACTCCTCTGTCTCATCCATCCTCGTTTTTATGGCCTCCATTTGGATTTGCACCTCAGTTATAGCATTTTTTAAAAAACTTTAAAAAAAACATTACGTATTTATTTTGAGAGAGAGAGAGAGAGAGAGAGGAAGTGAGTGCAAGGGGGAGAGGGACAGAGAGAGAAGGAGAGAGAGGGAGAGAGAGAGAGAATCCCAAGCAGGCTTCAGGCTATCAGTGCATAGCCCAACTCAGGGCTCAATCCCACGACCCTGAGATCATGACCTGAGCTGATATCAAGAGTTGGATGCCAAACCGACTGAGCTCCCCAGGTGCCCCTCGGTTAGAGGATTTTTAATTTTGGCCAAACTAGATTTTATTTCTTTTATCTCTGCAGGCAGGGACTCTCTGGTGTCTTCCATGATTTTTCGAAGCCCAGCTAGTCTCCTTATAATCATTGTTTTAAATTCTACTCAGACATCTTACTTATATCTGCATGATTAAATACCTGGTCATCATTTCTTCCTATTCTTTCCTTTGAGGTGAATTCCTCCATCTTGTCACTTTGGAGGAAGAAAAAACAATAACGAAAATAATAGAATGAAATAAAAATTAAAAAAAATTAAAAATACCATATGAAGGAAGGTACATTGTAGGTATGTTTTGGTCTGCTTTTTAAGAGAAGCTGAAATATTCTCTCCCTCAAATTATGCAGATTGTTCTATTAATCCTCAGATTAATTTCCTAGGTGTTCAAAATGGTTTGATGTTGATCTAACTGCATTCAAGAGATGAGACAAGCCCAGGGTCTCCCTACTACTCTGCCATCTTAACTCCTCCCCTTGATATTTTGTGTTTTCTTGTCATCGTTTTCATTTTATGTGTCCCATCACTTCTCTAATAACAGTTTCACAAGAGTGAAGCCTGTCTGTGTAAGACAATAACAGAATTCCCATCCCAGGGGTTTATTTTCTCTCCGATAACACGGAGTCCAGAGACGGAGTTGCAGGGGTAGTTCAGTGAATTAACAATGTTATGCCTCTAGATCAGCTTTTGGACTTTTCTCATGGTTACAAGTTAACTGCTGCAGCTCCAAACATCTTATCTTTACATGACATTGTCCAAAAGTAGGAAGCAGGAAATAAGGCTTCTGCTGTTGACTCTCACTCTTGGTGTTGCTCTCTCTTTCTTTCTTATTCCAGTGGGGAAAAAAGGAACCTCTCCCAGAAGCACCCAAACAGACTTCTCAGGTGTTATTGTCTAGGAGTAGATCACAGACATATCCATGTCTTGTCTCTAAGGAAAGGTGGGAAAGTGATGACTAGTGTCCAGCCTCTATTGTGGGAGTAGACCGTACCAGGAAGGAAGAAAAAGAGGACAATGGTTAAATGACCATGTCAACATGGTCAGCCACAGATTCTGTGTCTTCCACTTTGTTAGTGCCACCACAGTGATAGGTGCTTACAGGGAAGTCTTTGGCAAATAGTCTTTATTCTCTTGTGAGGTTCACAAATAAGTGAAGCTAAAGGAAAAGTCATGTACTGGTAAATCAGAGTAGGAGGAAAGGTGTGAGGAAAAAAAAAAAAACCAATGTAGGAAAAAGTGGAAGGGGGGGGGGGAGGGAAGGACAAAATAACTTCAATTTCAATGGGTCTAACATAAAAAAAAGTTCAAGACCAAGAATTGGCAAACTGGTCCACAGTGGCCCATTATCTGTTTTTGTAGGCTCAGCAAGCTAAGAAGAGTTTTTATATTTTTAAATGGATAGGAAAAAAATAAGAAGAGTATTATTTATGACATGTGAAAATTATGTAAAACTTAAGCTATAAATAAAGTTTTATTGGAACACAGCCATTTTCACTCTTCTGCAGCTGCTTTTGTAGCACAATGGCAAAGTTGAGCAATTGCAACAGAGTGCATATGGCTTGTAAAGTCCTCAAATATTTACTCTCTGGCCCTCAACGGAAAAAGTTACCAAGCCCTGTTTTAGACCACATATTTTCTCAAAATCCTATCCATTAAATCAGGCTTAATATTAAGCAGAGAAAAAACAAAGGGGTGGGAAGGAAGAAGAAGCAAATATTAGTGGGCTCTTGTTGCTAATATTCCATTCCTTACTCTACTCAGACCTAGGAGTTGAGGGGCACAGGGCATGAGTTTCATCTTGCTTACTAGTACCACAAACGAATAAATATTAGATCTACTGTTCCTCTCCTTCCTCTTTTGAGGTACAGTATTTTTCCAGCAGTATTAAAATGGACCAGTTTATAGCACTTTCAAGAGAAATGGGAGGGAGTTGGTCACTGACCTGAAAAATCTGTCTAATGAAAATGTGATTCCTTTTATGGGAAATGTGAACTGCAAACATATTTTATTATTCCATTTGACCACTGACTTTCATTGGTATATAGTATGTGTTCCATCATTCATGTCAGTGAAAAATGAAATTCCAACTTACATAATTCTCAGAAAGAGATTTTCTTGTGGGTCTCTAGCATGTCCCTTTATAGAAGTAATTCTGAGTATGGATATAATTGCTAGTGATGTTGATTCTTTTGGCTGCTACATTTAAAAACTGACCAGCAGAAAAGGAAAATAGACCTGACAAATTCAGTAAAGTAAAAGTTGTGCCAGAAAACCCAGAAGTGAGCAAAAGTAGCATGGGAATTGGGGAACAAGAAAAGAGAGGGGCACTTGGGTGGCTCAGTCGGTTAAGCATCTGACTTCGACTCAGGTCATGATCTCATGGTTCATGAGTTCCAGCCCTGCATCGGGCTCTGTGCTGACAGCTCAGAGCCTGGAGCCTGCTCTGAATTCTGTGTCTCCCTCTCTTTCTGCCCCACCCCTGCTTGCACTGTCTCTCTCTGTCTCTCAAAAATGAATAAATGTTAAATTTTTTTTTCTTAAAGAAAAGAGAAGTGAGGCCTGGGAAGAAAAGGTGAGAAGGCAGCAAAGGGTCCCTCAAGGACAAGCTTATTGTGTCTGCAGGTGTTAAATGCTGATTCCTTTTAAAGAACCTGTCAGAGAGTCCCATGCCCCTTGTAATATTTTCCTCTTTCATTATCCCCCATTTCTCCCCCCATCCCCCATGTGAGAACTCGATTCCAGTGCCCTCTGGGGGAGCTAGGGTGTTCCATGGCAACCCCTTGAAGTCACCAGTGGAGACGCAGCTTTGTGTCAGTCCTTTGAGGACTACTGTTCCCCTTACCTTGGTCCCAGCAGCAATCTTTCAACATTGTCTATATAACTGATAGTTTAAGCTGCTGAAATCAGAGGCCTTGTAGGCTTGCCTTAGCATACTCTATCAGGGCTTATCCTGTGACATTATGACTAGTTTTTTCATCTTCATTTGCATAACACAACTTACTTATACACAGTACTTATGTGCATATTCATATATGCATATTTGTTCATGCATACGCATAAGAACACACATACACCCCTCATCTTTTTCTTTTTTCTGTGGAAGAGTCTTAGTATCCCACACAATAATAGTAATCAACTTTAAATATCTCATTAATATCTCATTAAATATCTCATTTATGCGACCTCAATCTTCACAACAAGTGAGATAGGTAGGATGGTTATAATTCCCACTGTACAGACTAGAAAACTAAAGGTCAAGGAGGTTGAACAACCTTCCCAAGGAAATGCAAGAGCCTGCACTCGCACTCAAGTCTCTGACCCCAGGCCCAGGACCCTTCTACTCTGCTGTGCTGCCTTAGGGAGAATGGATATCTGATCAATGCATAAAACCCTGCTTCCTGGGACACCTGGGTAGCTCAGTCAGTTGAGCGTCTGACTCTTCATTTTGACTCAGGTCATGATCCATGACTCAGGTCATGGGGGTTATGGGATAGACCCCCAAGTAGGGCTCCTCACTGAGTGGGGAGCCTGCTTAAGATTTTCTCCCTCCCTCTTCCCCTCCCCTACTGGCTTGCACTCTCTCTCTCTCTCTTTCTCTCTCTCTCTCTATCAAAAAATAAAAACAAAACCCCAAACCCTGCTTCCTGGGCAAATTAAGTAAAATGAGGCCATAAGAATGCATTTCTTATTATTAATTTAGCTTATTTATATAGAAATATTACATGAAACAGAAAAACTCAGTTTTCCAATATTTACCGTTTCTTTCTATGCACTTTTTTTTTATTTAAAAAAAAAGTTTTTTTTTTCAATGTTTATTCATTTTTGGGACAGAGAGAGACAGAGCATGAACGGGGGAGGGGCAGAGAGAGAGGGAGACACAGAATCGGAAACAGGCTCCAGGCTCTGAGCCATCAGCCCAGAGCCTGACGCGGGGCTCGAACTCACGGACCGCGAGATCGTGACCTGGCTGAAGTCGGACGCTTAACCGACTGCGCCACCCAGGCGCCCCCTTTCTATGCACTTTTTAAAGACCATTGCCAAAATGATGTGGTCACCAGCACAGTATATTATGACCTTGCCCTGACCTGTGAAGGAATGCTAGGTCTAATCTGGGGAAGTGGCATGGAGGAAACACATGGGCTCAGCCACTTATTAGGTCTATGGCCTTGGGAATTCTCTTAAGCTCCTGTTATGGGACAGGTCGTGTCTCCTTGTCATCACTGGAAAATGTGAATGACACCAACCTTGCGAGTTGTATGAGAGGGAACTCGAGGATGGTGCCTCACATATTGTGGCTTTCAATTAGTAGTAGTTGCTCATTCCTATGCTGGGCTCTAAATCCGGAGACCTGAAGCTGACAACCTGGATATGTGAATTTGAAACATTTCTGAGAAGAGTCAGTGAAAACAAGCAGGGGTAGTGTCTTGGTTAGGACTGCAGCAGGCTCTGTGGTCATACTGCCTGGTTTTGTTCCTGACTCCATCACTGTGTGCCCCTGGGCAGCCATTTAATGGCTCCGTTTCTTAGACTGGAGTGTCATCCGAAAGTGGAAATGCTAATGGTGCCTGTTTTGAGGTGAATGGAGATGCCAGTAGCACTTTTTAAGTGAAACAATAAATATAAACATGTAACCTAGTGCCTGGCAAGTAGTTGTTTCATTTTTTTCTTCTTCTTCTTCTCCTTTTTTTTTTTTTTTTTTGATGAGGCTCAAGTATTTTGATTTGTAATTGAGATGGTTAATCTATTATTATCCAGAACCTAAGTGAGAGGAAATGGAGAAGCAGTAGGTTGCCTTGACAATCTTTAAACAAGCAGAACATATTCTCTCAGGGAAAGGACACCCAACCCTCTTGTAAAAAGAAGAAAAGGACAGCAGGATTTAGAGGAAATTACTCTGACTACAACCATAATTAATGCTTTTGGCTGCTTTGGTAATTTAGAGAAAAAAATGAACACCAAAATCAAGGGGAAGGCTATATATAAAAACACAATAATCTCCCTCCTGAGTAACTATCTGTATGTAGGCACACCTAGATATGTTGACCAACACACAGATCAGAAAAATAGAGTCTGGGGGCTGGTTCAGAAGGTCCCAGATCCAAGCAAGGTCCCAGAATAAAAATATCCTCCATCCAAAACCTGTAACTAACATTGGAGAGTAACTATTCTATTACAATCAGTGACTGTGGGACGTCATGGAATGTTATGATTCTGAGATTTGTTTCTTGCAGAATAAATAATATTTCTTTTCTGTTCTTTATTTTTATTTAATACATATTCTTATTCATCAATTGAGGTTGGTGTTCATGCAACTGAGGGACTGATGACAGTCTACTCAGCTTTGTAGGGGAAAGTTTCACCCTGGTTCTTAAATGCAGGCTTGTGTTAAGGAAAGTATGACATCCTAGAGAGCAGCTTGGTCCGGAGCATACCAAATCCATTACAATAAAAAGAAAATGTGAGAGATATTGGCTTTAGTAGTTTGCTCCTCATATAAGCAAATAAATAAAGAATGAAAAAGGGATATATTGCTCTTGTCAACAGGGCTATTTCCATTGTTGTTATGAAAGGTGTTTATGACTTACTGAGAAGGTGTTTTTTCATAATCTAGCCTCTCTCTCTCTCTCTCTCTCTCTATATATATATATATATGGTACAGAATTATGACTTTACAATAAATTGAATAAATGAGCTTATAAATTAGGGGGAAAGACTGGCTTGATGGAGTACCTTTTTGTGTTGAGACAACTATATTTTCAACTGGGTAGATGAAAGGTAAATATACTCGATTTATGTATTAAGGCCAGGGGCTTTATAACAATGGTATGATAAGGAATATTTTTTTGAAATGTGCTTGTGGCTTTAACTGCTTTTTAAATCTCTATAGGAATTGGAAGAAAAATAATAAATTTCATTTAAGATGTTGTTGCATGAAGACTTCTGTTTCTACTAGTATAATAGGACAAGATGCCCTGAATGATCCTCCTACTAAAAACATGAAATTTTGGGGTGAAAAATATTTTACAAATTAGATGAATTACTGAGCAAGCAATCAAGAAATCCATAGTGGCCAAATATAAAGCTAAAGCATGAAACCTGGGCAGTAGATAAGCACCAAAATCAGCTTTTACCCTGAGAGTATCTGATAACCCCCGGGATATTGAACCTCTGTTTTAGCAGCTTCAAAGGTTGAAGGGATTAAAAAAGTCTAAGGCTCTACCAGGGTGAAAAATCTAAAAGAAGACCCCCTCCTCCATATCAAGTTGAGACCTCAAGAAGTTATGCCTTCTGTGTAAGAGATTAGAAATGAACCCTCTGTTCAGAAGGGGAAAACATGGACACTTGCCTATCTTGATCTTGGCCCTTGTGTAGGAGAGAAAATCTCCCCCCTAATATTTGTAGCTACAACTATCCCCAATGTAGTTTTTTTGTTTTTGCCTTTTCCCACAAAATTTAAAAGTTTGAATATTTAAAAAACCTACAAAAAAGTCAAGAGAAAAGTACAAATGAATAATTCTCCTACAGTCATCGATTTCCCTACCTATACCTATACCAAGACCTCTGTGTGTGTGTGTGTGTGTGTGTGTGTGGTGTGTGTGTGTGTGTGTGTGTGTGTGTGTGTGTAGATAAACATTTGGGGGGTTTTGTTTGAACCAAGTGATATTAAGTTACAAGTACAGGACATGTTACCCCTAACTACTTCAGTAGGCATCTCCTAGAATAAAGACATCCTCCCATATAATCACCATATCATGATCTCACCTCAGAAAAGTAATGATAATTCCATAAAATCATTTAACATGTGCTCTGTATTCTAATATTCTTAATTGCTTCCCAAATATGTTTTATGACTTAAAAAAAGAAAACCAGAAGCTTATTAAAGTGAATTCATTGCATTTGATCTGTTTCTTTAGTGTTTTTTTTTTTAATTAAGAAGAGTATCCTGCCTTTTCTTTTTTGTATGCGTGACAATGACTTTTTTAAAGAATTCGGGCCAACAGTCATGTAAAATGTCCTATATTCTGGATTTGACCAATGTTTTCTCATGACTAGATTCAGGTGAAAAGCTTTTGTCAAAAATGCTTCATAGCTGATGTTGCTCCTTGTTGTACTGTAGTCCCAAATTCATGCTACTATACGGTGTGAAAAACTGTCAGACAGAGAACAGGTAGTGCCTCCAGACAACTAAAGTCACAGGAAATCCTGTCTGGGGGACAAGAACTTTAGCCTCGTTCTCAAAAAATTCCTACAGATAATGTTCCAAAGAATATAAGCCTGCAATAAAAAGAAAATTACAGAACACTCAAGGAAACAAGGACCATAAGTGAGAAACAACAGAATCACACTTTCACAGACTTTTGGACCATACAATTAACACATTTAATATGCTTCAAGAAATAAAAGAGAAGCCTGAAAGTAAGGACAAGAAACGAACAAACAAAAACTATTAAGTAAAAAACCAAGTACAGTAAGACGTTGGATTGCGAGGAACTTGTTCTGTGACTGATCCACAAGATGAGCAAACATTTCTAATAAATTTTAACTTGATAAACGAGCAATTTCTTGCAATACGAGTAGGACATGATGCCAACTGTCACATGAGCACGACTAAGGTAATGGTTCTTGAAATTTGCTTTGATATACAAGTGCTTTGGATTACGAGCATGTTTCTGGAACAAATTATGCTCACAAACCAAGGTTTTACTGTATATTTGCAAGAAATCTTCTAGAAATGAAGAATATAACTGAAATTAAAAACAATCTATGGGGGCGCCTGGGTGGCGCAGTCGGTTAAGCGTCCGACTTCAGCCAGGTCACGATCTCGCGGTCCGTGAGTTCGAGCCCCGCGTCAGGCTCTGTCTGGGCTGATGACTCAGAGCCTGGAGCCTGTTTCCGATTCTGTGTCTCCCTCTCTCTCTGTCCCTCCCCCGTTTATGCTCTGTCTCTCTCTGTCCCAAAAATAAATAAACGTTGAAAAAAAAATTAAAAAAAAAAAAACAATCTATGAATTAAACATCAGCTTGGACAAAATTAAGAGATAAGTAGCAAAATGGAAGATAAAGCGAAAGAAATTACAAAGAATGTAGTGCAGAGAAACAAGATTAAAAAGAAATATGAGAAATTGAAAGTAAAGGAGGATAGAGTGAGAAAGTACATATGTCTAATTAAAGTTCTAGATGCAGACATTAGAAAAAATGAAAAAGTGACAATATTTAAAGAGATAATGGCTGAGAATTTTTCAGAATTGTTGAAAGACACCAAACCACAGAGTCCCAACAAATCCCAAACAGGATAAATAAGGAGAAAATCACTCCTAGGCACATTGCAGCAAAAGTTTAGAACACCAAGGTCAAAGAGAGGATCTTTAAAGCAGCCAAAGATTAAAGACAAATCTCATGTGAATAAAAATTAGATTACAACACTGTTTTCAACAGCCTTTGCCAAAGCAAGAAGATACGGAATGTTATCTTTAATGTGCTTAGAAGAGATAACTATCAACCCCAAAATACAATTAGTGAAAACTCCTTCTGAGAATGAGGGCAGAGATGCCTGGGTGGCTCAGTCAGGTTAGCGTTCAACTCTCGATTGGGGCTCAGTACATGGGTTCCAGCCCCATGCTGGACTCCACACTGAGAACGTAGAGCCTGCTTGGGATTCTCTCTCTCAAAATAAAAAAGTGAACTTCTTAAAAAAAGAATAAGGGCAAAATAAAGACTTTTTTTTTAATTTTTTTTTTCAACGTTTATTTATTTTTGGGACAGAGAGAGACAGAGCATGAACGGGGGAGGGGCAGAGAGAGAGGGAGACACAGAATCGAAAACAGGCTCCAGGCTCTGAGCCATCAGCCCAGAGCCCGACGCGGGGCTCGAACTCCCGGACCGCGAGATCGTGACCTGGCGGAAGTCGGACGCTTAACCGACTGCGCCACCCAGGCGCCCCAAAATAAAGACATTTTAAGACAAATAAAACTGAGTATAAGGTATTACAAAATGAAATTCTCAAGGATATACTCCAGATGCAGAGAAGATGAATTAAATGGAAAGTGTGAAATGCAAGAAGAAATGGTAAGCAAAAACATTCTTAAATAAATAAATTTAAACATTGGTCATATAAAACAACAACAATAATGGTTAATTTGTAGAATTAAAAAGTGAGATAGAACTAAAGTACTATAGGGGTGCCTGAGTGGCTCAGTCAGTTAAGCATTCGACTTCCACTCAGGTCACGATCTCACAAGTTCGTGAATTCGAGCCCTGCATCAGGCTCTGTGCTGGCGGCTTGGAGCCTAGAGCCTGCTTTGGATTCTGTGTCACTCTCTGTCTGCCCCTCCCCTGCTTGCACTCTGTCTCTCGCTCTGTCTCAAAAAATAAACATAAAAAAAAGAACTAAAGTACTATAAAGTTGGGAGGGAAGCAATTTGATACAGTCTTACAATGTCCATGATCATACGTCTCAGGAGCAGGTAAAAAAAAAATGGATAAGCTTAGATGCTTATTACTAAAATATTTATGCTCGGGAAGAATAGACAGAGGAAGCATTGCTCTAGTAAAAGGAAGAAAATGAATAAGGAAAAAAATCCCTCAAAAAACACAGAATATTTTTGGTTTGCATGTTGCCAAACTATATTGTGGGATGGTGTCATCCATATCACTGGGTTTTTTATATAAAGATGTAAATAGGAAATTTCACCTTAAGGGGCACCTGGGTGGCTCATTCCTTTGAGCTTCTGACTTCGGCTCACATCATGATCTCATGGTTCATGAGTTCGAGCCCCACAATGGGCCCTGCGCTGACAGCTCAGCCTGCAGCCTGCTTTGGATTCTGTGTCTCCTTCTGCCTCTGCCCCTCCCCGACTCGTGCTCTGTCTCTCAAAAATAATATAAACATTAAAAAAAATTCAAAAAAAGAAATTTCACGTTCAAATGCCAAAAAAGGCTTTATTTATTTGGGGAGATTTTCTTTATAAGTAATAGGTAATTTTGTATCTGTTAAATTTTCACTTTTCCTTTTGCCACCAGGAAGCCCAGCCCAAATACTGACCTCTACTCTAATAATTATGCAGGAACTACTACTATCCTATGTATCTTTACCTCCTCCCTCTAACTTTATCTAACATTGATTTTTATTTTCCCCTATCCTAACGTCCATCCTGTGTTCTTCTCATCTGTCTTAAGTGCTTTGTGGAACAAAACAGGTAGGAATAAATAAATATATAATAGAGGGGATCAATAAATAAAAATAAATGATTAAAGCAAATAGAAGATCGAAATCTGGAAAGGAGCAACTATTTGCCTGCTCTTTAGCGTTCATTACTGGGAGTGAGGTATGGATTAATCTTATCCTATTTGAATCTGTTCATCTAAGGTTGAAGTCACAAGCAGTTTGTCTAGGCTTGGGGTTTTTAGTAGCTGCTAGTGGTTACAAAACACAAACAAAACAACCAAAATCTTATGAAAAAGAGAAAGGAAAACTTATTACTTCACATTGCCAGTATTTTACTGACCAACTTTTAGAGCTAGTAGTAATTCTAAATGTGATAATATATGTATATTCATCTTACCATTTATGAACACAGTTTTATCTCTCAAATAGAAATTGTACCAGAGAGGGGCACCTGGTTGGCTCAGTCAGTTGAGTTTGTGACTCTTTTTTTTATTAAAAAAATTTTTTTACATTTATTTATTTTTTAGAGACAGAGGGAGAGCACAAGTCGGGGAGGGGCAGAGAGAGAAGGAGACACAGAATCGGAAGCAGGCTCCAGGCTCCGAGCTGTCAG
This sequence comes from Prionailurus bengalensis, assembly GCF_016509475.1. Taxonomy (NCBI): domain Eukaryota; kingdom Metazoa; phylum Chordata; class Mammalia; order Carnivora; family Felidae; genus Prionailurus; species Prionailurus bengalensis. Next base: position 144,576,780 of record NC_057343.1, on the reverse strand, counting down.
CACAGAGCCCGATGTGGGGATCCAACTCATGAACGGTGAGATCATGACCTGAGCTGAAGTCGGACACCCAACTGATTGAGCCACCCAGGCACGCTGAGTGTCTGACTCTTGATTTTGGCTCAGGTCATGATCCTAGGGTTGTGAGATTGAGTCCTGCGTTGGGCTCTGCACTGAGTGTGGAGCCTGTTTGGGACTCTCTCTCTGGCACTCCCCTGTGCGTGTGCTCTTTCTCTCTCAAAATAAATAAACTAAAAAACAAAAACAAAAACATTCTCTCTCTCTCCCTCTGCCCCTCTCCCCCCGCTGTACATACTGTAAATAAATAATTAATTAATTAATTAATTAATTAAAAAAAGAAATTGTAAGAGGGAAAGAACCTGGCCTCCTTTGATATAATGAAGTTGATTATGGCAGTTGAATTTGTTATGAGATTTCATCTTCCTTGATTCAATCTATGCTAAAAATAACCTCCTTTCTCAGAGCAATCCCACTCAAAAAATCAGTGGAGACATTTAAAAGCACACAGAAAATAAAAGTGAAATGAAATAAAACAAAATGATATTTTAAGACTGCAGTGTAGGTGTCGTATGGGAGGAGGGCAACAAGGAGGTGACCTCAAGAATTAGGCTATGAAAGGAAATAGCCTTTTGTCAGCTGAGCACATGTAGTGGGTAAACTCAGTATGCAGCCATATCTTAGAGTGTGACCTGTCCTGATGAAAGATTGTAACACATTAAAGGAAAGACTCGGTCAGAAAGGGAAGTGGTCAGACATTGAAGTTTGGAAATGGGTGGCACAGGAAGAGTCAGTGAGGCAAACATTGGCAGTGGACATGTGAGTAGTGTCCACAGAAGGGTTGTCCTGGCTCCAAACACAACCAAGAAGTCCAAGAGGCAGGCAGGCCACATGGTGGAAATGGATGCATCAGGTAATTACAGGCTGACCCCATCCAGCAGCACCCTTGCTGCTTGCCAGACAGCTTTCTGTTAAATTGGCTTCCTTGCAGTTTGTCTAAGAATGTTCTTACCAGGCTGAGGCGAATGTCAACCTCATAAAAGAGACCTTGCCTTTTAATGACAATACTGGTAGTCTGCTTATTATTCTTGCGCGTCCTTCACACACTGACAAGAGAAGAGTAACTGTTTGTCTAAGGCTGAGTCCCAGACGCTGGTCTCTGGCTCATTCACCATGGAAAGGAACATTCCCCTCGGGAGCCAGTCTTCCAGTCTTCCCTGTGACACCTGGCCTCTCTAGGGACCTTTTCCGTGAATGTCGACAATCAGCAATCATTTTACTAATGATGAGGATGGTGTTGTTCCAGTGAAACACATGATTATCAGAGGTTCTTTGTCAGAGGGGGAGATGTACCAGAAGGCATGGGGATGAGCTCCAGAATATGAATTCACCCCTCCTATTACATCTCATAGAGGTACCAGTTGTCTACCCCTATCCCCCAGGGGAGGCCAGCTTTAGCCCTTTATTTATTTTTTAAATGCTGATTTGTTTATTTGAGAGAGAGAGAGAGAGGCAGAGAGAGAGGGAGAAAGAATCCCAAGCAGGCTCTGTGCTGTCAGCGCAGAGTCGACACAGGACTCAATCCCATGAACCACGAGGTCATGTCCTGAGCCAAAATCAAGAACTGGTCACGTAGCTAAGTGAGCCCCCCTGGTGCACCAGCTTTAGCCCTTTAGAATGTGCCCTCCTATCTCCCTAGGGACTTGTAGACCTCTACAGAAGTTTTCTTACTTGTAATCAAGCATGCAAGCCCCAGAAGGGCATCATTTGCCTTGGCTGCAAGGACGCAGCCTGGATACCTGAATCACCTCAGGAAAATCTATATCTGAGATAGTCAACTCCTACTTAGCTCTTGCTGCCACCAACTCAGTACTAAAGAAACGAAAACTTTCCCCATCCCCTAAATGAATCTTTATTTGCATGCCCAAAAGAAAAAGTATGATAGGGTAACACCTTTTCCCTTCCTTCATCTTTTCTCATCTAAATTTGGATAATGTTCTAAGGTTGAGTACTGAATGTTAATTACTTAAAAGGATGTAATATTTCCATGAAAAGATTCCTTACCAAAATGGTAACAGTTCCAAGTCCTTGGGAGTTACACATTTCCACTGGAGAAGAGTGCTAAAGAGACCTTGGCTTTATCTGAATCCGGTAGTGATGAAGTAAAACCATTATAGAAAGGGTCTTGGTTATCAAGTGCAACTCTCCTCCCTCCTTTCTGCAGATGAGAAGCTGAGCTTCCAAGAGGTTAAGTCACTTTCCCAGAGAGAGTCAGTGGCAGGGTAGGATGAAAATCTAGTGCTCTATGGTCCTGGTGCAGTGCTCACTCCAATCCCTCACTGAGATATGGTGCCATAGGGGAAGTTCTTCATTTGATGCTTATAGGGATCCCAGATAAGAGAAGTGTATGCCATACCTCCTTGCCTATTTTCTTCCCTCCAGCTCACTTCAGAATCTCTTCACCACTTCCCTCATACCCAAATTTCTATACCTTGGGCTAGAGCTGCACATGTCCATAACTAAACACTAGCAGCCACTCCCTGGTGTCAGCCATGTTCTTCCTCTCTTCCTCCAACCACTGGCCAATAAATATCACAACCTTGGGCCCCGGCACCACTCGGTCTCAACGAGCCTCAGGCTGTAGTGGCTTCTGAGGGTCCTGCTTTAGCCACAGAGCGCCGGAGATATCACCACGACCGCTAGGAACCATTGTCACATCTGCTGAGTACCGCAGTCGTGTCTGCGGGAGGTCATTGTTATACCAACCATGTTGATGTCTGCTAGGTACTGTCATCATATCATGACCACAGTCACGTCTGCTGGAAACGCGTGTCACGTTTTCCAGGTATCACCGCTGACGCTTTGGATCCTGTGAGATTCCAAAGCTGTGCAGCAATGTGAAGTGAAATTTGAGGGATTACAGCTTCCCTGGTCAGGTGGAACATAGACATACACACTGCAGGAAGTGGTGGTGGTGCCAAAGCAACACTGCCTTGTATCTCAAAGCCTCAACGAGCTTTTAATGAAACAGCTCTTGTCACGCTTTACTTATAATCCCACCTCCACGTGGAATTTGATGATGATTTGCTGGGAAGTTGGGCCGGGACACAGAGGTGAGAGCTGGGAACCAGCCAACTGTATTCAGATTCTCTCCTTTTGAGGTTTGTTTGTTTGTTTGTTTGTTTGTTTTACTGGGTCAAGTTGACTTTCTTCTTACCTTAAGGTAAATGTCTTCCACGGGGTCTTACTTATGGGGTAGCTACTATTACAGCTGTCATTTTGGGGGTGCTTACTACATTCTAGGCCCTGTGCCAAGAGCTAATTTTACCTCATTTAATTCTCACAATCAAGGAGGAAGCAGACACTATCCTTATGTGCTTATTTTAAAAATGAGAAGAAGGCTTAAAGGGGATACAGGACTTTTCTAAGGCCATATAGCTAATACGTGGCAAAGCTGAAGTTTAAACCCAGGTCTGTGCAAATCCAGAGAGAGCTTTCTTAATCTTTCTCCTTCCCTGCCTGGTACAAATACGCTTAGGGCAGGCCATCACTATCACCTGCATATACTTGACTATGGCTAAATCCCAGAAGTGGACCTAGATGGGCCTCAAAGTAGTTCTCTTCATGGTAATTTCGTTTTATTCTTAAAATATCAGTATGCAGAATCCTGGCATGACTCCTCAGGAGTCAAGAAATGAAACACTTTTTCAGGACGGCAGAAACTTGGCCCATCAGGAGGATCCCTGTGGACATGCCTGTGTGTAGCTAAGAAGCACACGGTAATCCAGCTCTGGGTGTGTGGGAGAGGATGGGGACCAGGGCAGAGAGGAGAGGAGAGAGGAATCTTCTAGGAGTCCGTCAGGCATTCTGGAAGTCAGACTGTTACGGTCCTTCATACTCTCTTTGTTTTGGTCTCTATAGTTTCACTATTATTTTTCCTGTTCCTGCAGACTGACTGGCTCCTCCTTTCTCTTATTCCAAATGCACAAGAGGTTGGTTGGTTATTGCCGTACTATGCAATACAGTTCTGTTACTGGTGAGGGTTAATTACCAGGCTTCCTTTGAGGCTAATGATCTCCTTATGCGCTCAGCCTATAGTAGTGGCTTTGATTTTAGCTTCCAATTCCTGGTCTAGTCAGCAGCAGGAACCAGTCTGGCTGCTTTGTTCAGAAAGAGGGACAGCAGGCACTTAAGCTTCCCTCAGTCTCCTTCCTTTCTACACACCATTATTATGCTGAAATCCAAGTACCTTTCACAGAAAGTGATAAAGTATTTCAGTGCTATATGATGTGTGTTTGATTTGGGTCAGTACAGTTACTGTATTCTCTGCAGAATCAGAATCATATTTTAGTACACTTTACCCTCTATATTAAGTGACTCGTTCTGACATGTAGCAGGTCTTAGAAAAGCCCCTCATCCCATAGATGGATACAGATAGAGCCCAAAGTAAGGCCCTTCATGGAGATACTGCTTTATTTAGTGCTTTGGGGAAGGAGATTGGAATTGTGCCCCTAGGAACCTCTTCCTGCAAAGTTCTGGGGAATCAGTCCCTGGCTCATTCCAAAATCTAGCTAAGTTTGGTGTAGTCATCACTAGTCAAGGGACATCACTGGATATAAGGAACCTCTGTTGTTCTTGCCCCAATTTTAGCTTTCTTTCTGCCTCGGTGCTTTGCAGGTGGCTTCCTCAATGAAATAGCTTTTGATCTAAAATAGTCAATAAGTGGAACAAACTCAAGCAATGATTATCTTCCCAATACCCATTCTCCCCTTCTTCCTTTTAGTTCATAGATAGGCACATGCCTTTTAGCTAAAGGCTATATTTCTCAGTCTCTTTTGCAACTGTGGTGGTCATTCTAGGTCATTCGAGACATTCCAGATAATGGAGGTAAGTAGAAGAGGTTCGTGCAACTTCCAGGTCACATCACGTCCTGGCTGCTGTGCTGTGCTGCCATGTAGCCATCCAGATAGCTGTTGGCCAACAGCCCTCTTTGAAAATCGCCTTGGCTAAAAAGAGCCATCTCATCCCAGGCGACGTCCCCGACCTGGAGCCGCTCACAGCTTATCACTGGTCAAGGGATATAAAGGCCCAACTCTCCATCTCCCTTCTGAAGGGCCATGTTAGCTTCAGGGCTCTCGAGAGGGTCACTTGAGGCCTTGTCATGCCTGTCCTGCAGCATAGCTTCTCCCCTGCACAGTTCTGCTTCCTTCCTCTCCCCCTACAGCTGTTGATCTCAGGAGCACTCCCTAACAAACCTCCTGCATGCTGATCCCTGCCTCAGAATCTGTTTCCTAGGAAACCCACCTGCAACACATCTTTAAAAGAAAGCTTTTTTCCTGCCATTCTGCCCATATTTTTTCAGACTGGAGCACAAAGAGGGTGCTGGTGAGTAAGCTTCGACCATATAGATGAGGAGCAACAAGATAGAGTACCTGGTCACTAGATCACCACATGGGTTGAGCTCCACATGAATCCCGGGCCTTTGAACACCTGCATCATTCTAAACTGTTTTGTGAGAGAATAACCAACTTTGATCTTTTTTGAGCAAATTCACTTTGGGGTGTCTATGTTGGAGCAGCTTAGCCTGTATGCTAGGAGCTAGAGAAAGTGTGATCAACTCCAGCCAGATATGTCAGGACCCTGCAGAGTGCAGTACGGATTCAAGACTTTATCTCAAGGGCAATGGGTCTCTGCTGCATTGTGTATATTGTGTGTCTAAACAAAGAACTTCAGACCAGAACTTAAGTGCTTCACCCTTAGAGCAGAATTGCCTTGACCTAACTTTAAAAAAGAATATTAGTGGGGATATTTGTCCCCTAAATTTTGTTAGAATGATTCAATTAAAAGAATATTTTTTGCACTACCCTCACAAAATACAAAATTGTAGATTTCAAATTAATAAAGGCAGAATAAGAAGCTCATGTATTCTCTTTGGAATTTTGTTTGAACCACTGTTCTTTTGAGTCTCTCTTCATTGGAAGTTGATTTGATTTTTCACTCCAATCTGGCAATCATGTAGAACTTGAGTGGAAAATAGGATTATGCTGTAAATTCTTTGGAGGAATGAATGATTAGTGACTCTCTATGTACGACCAAAGAACAGTAATTAGAGCCACAAAGGATTGAAAGGTTAATTCTTTTAAAAATGCCTCCATAATATGTGTAATCACATTACTTTCTTGGTTTAGACAATAAACTAAATTCATATGTTTTCTTGGGGAAAACAGAAGCAACAACACCATAGTAAAATTTCCTGTCAAATTGTTTTCTGGAGATCAAACAGTAAACAGTTTTCCCCACTCTGGTTCTCAACACATCTCCTGGCAATTTGGGTTTTTTGGACACACACATGATTATTCAGCTAGGTGGTCTAGGTTGGAATTTCAATTATTGCTATCCAAATACAACACTCCTTTTCCAGAAATCAGCAGACTCTGTACTAACTGTTCTTTCAGAGTCTGGATGGAGGCTATGTTGGGAACACGAGCCTTCGCTTAAGTCCTTTCTACTGCCTTTTTTATCTCAAAGAGGAAGCAGAAGCTTCTCTCACAGAGCCTCAGATTGCAAAGCAATCCTGTCTACCAGCTCTTCAGCTTCTCAACCACTTTCCATCAGTTCTCCATTGGTGTCTCTCTCAAGATGCTTTAAAATGAAAACTGTATAAAATATGGGGTTTCCCTTCTTTCTTCCAGACAAGGACAGACTAGTTTTCTACCAAAAAAATACATGCACCATATTTACTTATAAATAAGCTTCTTCCCTCAGAACAGTAGTCCTCAGCCAGAGATTATGTTGTGTCCCAGGGGATATTTAGCAATGTCTGGACACATTTCTGGCTGTCACAACTAGGGAATGCTATTGGTACCTAGCAGGTAGAGGCCAAGGATGATGTTAAACACTCTACAATGCGCAGAGTAGCCCCTCACAAAGAATTATCCAGCCTAAATGGTCAGTAGTGACAATGCCAAGAAACCCTGCCTCAGTAAGATTTGAAATTGTATTTAAATATTTTCCAAATGAGTGTGCCATCATATCCTTTGGTTTTATACAGGACCACTAGCTGGAAACAAAATTTGCCCCTTAAATTATAGTGTCCATATTTATCAAAAATATGGGAAGCTGAGTTAAATTTAAAGTTTTTACTAGTATAAAAACTATTTGTTATTCATATAAAATTCATATTTAACTGGGCATCTTGTATTTTACCTGGCAACTCTACCACAGACGGAGACATGTGCTTTAGTTTTTTCACTGGTAGAACCATTTTTATGTCTTAATATAAATCACTGATTTTAGTTAGGAGATGCTCACTGGTCTGTAAAAAATTTTTTGTTGTTAATACAGTACATAAACAAGCTAATTATCTTTCACAAAGACTCTATTACTATGAACACAGCTTGAGTGTATCTTTAGTTTCTTCTCTGAAAATCATACCAATCTGATTTTTATTAGCGTTGCTGTGATGTGATAATAAATGTTTTAATGCTCCTAAGCTCTGCTGAGAATGGTCCACATTTATTCTGGACATGGGTTCAGTTTCTAATAAGATCATACCCAAAATACACAGATCAGGGTCTTATACCTTCTTTTCTTGCAGGGACATCTATGGCTTTCTTCACTCTCAAAATAAAACTAAGTATTTACCATTTGAGAAGAATAACTGATACTGTTAATCTCAGACAAAACGCAACATACCATCCACATCACCTGAAGAAAAGTGGCAGTAAGACCCAAAACGATATGTGTCTTTCATAAAAATATGTGATATGTGAATGGGCCCAGGGCTGGTACGGGAAGACCTGCATTCTGGATTAGATCCTGTTACTAGCTCACTCTGGGTCTCTCATCTACTCTTGGGCTTCTGTTTGATGCACAGACAAGTTGGGTCCCTGAAGCAAATGGAGCCCAAGAGCTGTGTCAGTTGGCAGGATTCCAGTCTTGAGGTAGAACCTGATCAAGAACAAGGATCTGGGTAACAGGCGAGTCCTGCAGATGGGGCATGGAAGAAGGATGCCTGATTCTCGGGGGTGGGGTGACTGACCTTGAACACTACTCACCTGGCTTGATGGTACAAACTAATTTTAGGAGGCACAGGATGTCCCTGCGCTCAACTTTGCTTTTGTTCACTCAGAGCAACATGAAGACTGTCCTTTTAAGGCCCACACACCTACAGGCGGGCATGGCTGGGACAAGTAGGAACTGACACTAAATACCAGAAAGTTTGAAAAAAATGACTACCGTGAAATTAACTTAGTCCTTTTAAACCATGTTCTTTCATATGCCTGTGAAATTCCTAAGAAAAAATAAGCTTAATTTCTCCCTGTTAGTATCTAGTCACATTGGGCTATGAAGTTATGGAAGAGGATAAACACCTCATGGGCATTATCCTATTCACTGGGCATCAACTACTCACCCTCCTATCTGATCCTTCTGGTACTCTGATGTCTTTGGCTCTCATATTCTGGAATGCAAGCTCCATGGGAGAAGAAATGCACTCCTGTGGTATCTGCCAGTAGGGCGATGTTGAGGTCCAATGAGGAGAGTGGTGTGCAATCTGACTGTGAGTGGCAAGAGAATCTGGAGGGAAGAGGTGTCACTCCAGAAAGAACTAGAGCAGAGTAGAATTGACTCATGTGGGGAAATGAAACCTCTTGATATTTTATAGTTACAAGGAAAAAAGGTTTCCCCAATTCCTTTTCTGAAAACCATTGCTTTTCAGGAAAATGATAATGCATACAAAACCCTTTATTTTAATAACAATGCCACAAACAAAACATATATGGTATGCACGGTGTTCCAGGTTATAAACATCTCTAACTACACTATCTGGATTCTTACAACAGCCCACCAGCCAGGCAGAAGGGCAATTGGTGCCCTTCTACACAGATTAGGATTCTAGAACTCAGAGAAGTAAAGTGAAGAACTCAGGTCAATGTGTGGTCAACCCCAACTCTCTAGAATTCACATATACTGTTTGTCTCTCTAGGCCAAGCTGTCTCCATACAGAGTTTAAGGTACTTCGTGGTTCAGGTCTTTTAAAATATATTAGGAATGACTTAATTTAATCAAAATTGTCATGTCTGGTAAATTAAATTTTAAACGATAGTTAATTCAGATAACTGCAAATTTGCTAATTAAATTAACCTTTAACTATACTGGTTTTTTTTTACACATGGAAGTACAAGCCCCTAAACTTTGAGAAAACCATGATCCATTTATGTTTGCCAATAAAGGGAAAGCTGGACAATATTACAGTGAACGTGAAGACATTTACAATACTTTCTGGATTTTCTAAAATAAATATACACAAAAGGAGCTAAGAAACAGAACATGGAAAGCCTACCTTGTTCCAAAATATATGGACTGTGACTTTCCCACATGAGCTCTGTCTAATTACTGCCGTTTTCTGTTCTCTAATTATTATTCTAATTTTAAATTTGTTTTTATTTTTTATTTTTTCATTCACCACAGTTGAAGAGTGCTAAAAGTTGAATCTTTGCTCCAATGGGCAAACACTTCTCTGAACTTTCATCTATTTGTTTATTTCTAGATTTTTCTGAAATTCTAAATCAAATCTACAGGCCACAGAGAAGGGACGACTGTAGTACGTGAGAAGGAAGATGGGTCCAAATGATGTCCTGCAAAGATCTAGCCTGTGTGATGGGTCCGGCAAGATCTCAGACCTGCATCTTGAGAATGAACACTGAGAGATATTCTCCGTCACCAATACTGGAAAGCACCTTCCCAGAAGGCATAGAGTCCTGACTCTCTCAGGCCGGTCGAATGCAATGCTGATCCCACTTACAGAAGTTGAACAATATCATTTTACACGTCTTAGTCATCACTCTAAATGGATAATCTAATAAAACCTTTCCATTTTCTCCATTTGGGGGGAAAATAAAACCTTGAGGTTTGGGGGGAAAATAAAACCCGGATGACATTTCAGAAAACCTAGCTTCTAGTATTAGCTCAGCCATTGTAGCCAGTGTTCCTTGTAAAAAATCAGGGAGCCAAACTGGAAGACTTTCAAAGTCCCTTTAGCTGTAAAATTTAGTTCCCTTTTGGGCGTCTGGGTGGCTCAGTCAGTTAAGCATCTGACTTTCCACTCAGGTCATGATCTCACAGTTTGTGACTTTGAGCCCCACGTCGGGCTCTGTGCTGTCAGTGCAGAGCCCGCTTCAGATTCTCTCTGTCCCTCCCCCACTCAAAAATAAATAAACACTAAAAAAATTTAGTTCTGTTTTATCTTCACCTCCCTGGTAATGTGCCCCCCTCCTTTGTATTACATATTTCCCTGTACTCAGCTGCACTTCTAACTTTTAAAGAAATAGACTTGTAGAGAAATGTTAAAAACCCACAATATACGAAGAGCTTCTCCAGAATCTCCCCCAAATCTGTTTCTGATGATAAATACCAGATGCTACAAAAGATTAACTATGCAGACAACTTGCATATAAATTACACAGTAAAGGCAAGAAAAGGGTCTGGAGGGATATGGGATTTCATTTTGAACTTGGCTGGGGTATCTGCTTCTGTCCCCAAAGGGGAATAGTTTAGAGTGGCTTTAGGTTCATTCATATATATATATGTGTTGATTGTTTTTTCTTTTCTTCTTGAAATAACTGCATTTGCTGTCCTTTTCCCCCTCCTTTTCTTTTCTCTTCTTTCCTTTGGAAGAACTGCTTTTTTTGTCTGGGTTGTAAAGATCACAATGCCACGGGCTTCAGCCTCTCCTTGAGCTTCGTGTGGTGAGAGACAGAGAGCTTACTCAATCAGGGCAATGGTTGATAGGGCAAACCACTAGCAAACAGCACTGAGTCAAAAAAACTCTTGTATGTTCAAAACCATCCCTTCTCGTCTTTTTTCTATCTCTCCTTTATTTCTCCTCTTTGTCTCATGCCTGCCCTTCTGATTTCTTTCTTGCCCCCTCTCTCCTTTCTCTAACTATTGCCTGAATCTCCAATCCACTTTTTAAATGTATATAAAATGCTTCAGGTATATACAGGGTTATAAGGAATAATATGACAAACATTCATTCCCACCGTCAGCTAAGTTCGTTACTGCAAATTACTGACACCCTGTCCATCTCCCTCTCCTGGTAATAACCACCCTCCATTCTCCAACCCCGGAGTTAAACACAATATTGAATGTGCCTTCATCTGTAACAGACTATCATATGGAAGTTTAAACTGACAACCTTGTTCTTACTGGAAAACATTTACATTCTTTGGTCTTATGATGAGAATCAGGGCATTTAATCAAAAATTTTGAAGAGAAAGAGGAAGCAAAGTTTTTCACATGAGCTTTCATTGCAATGATAGTTCCTTGACCCACCTCCTGTGGTGGGGGTATGTCCTAGGTCGGCTTTCCAGCACCATCGATGCAATTTTGTTCAGAAGTCTTTTTCTGAAGACGTAGAATCTTAATGCTCTTTCATCTAGTTCTCGAGCTTTCCTTTTTCTTTCCTGGAGTTTCCTCAACTGTTTGATGTTTCTCTCCTGTCTCATTACAGGACTCACCCCAATGACATTTCCTGCTTGGACAATTTATTCTTGAATATAAAATGTTCTCTCTCTGCTCTCTGCTCTGCACCAATTGATTACAGTTGACTTTCTCTGCACCCTCTCTATTTAAATGGTTTGGTGGGAAAGGATGAAGACCATTCATGTTAGGATGGAGCGTGAGGTCATCCAGAGGGTTCTTCCCAGCCCTCCTGAGGCAGTATGACTGTTAAATATGACAGAGGGCATGGTCTTTGTGCTTCTGTTCCTCTTTGGAAAATGCTAATGGTTTAGGGGCAGCAGAGTCATTCTTAGTAACTGGGTTTCCCTTGACCTCCAGCGAGGGGATGTCAGTCCCCTAAGTCAAGCCTGGGAGAGACCTCTGCTCCCATCAGGCCCAGCAGATGTGCCTTGGTAGAAATGCCCTTGATGTGAAGGTCTGGTCTCAGATCCATCTCAGGTAGCTACTGAAGGCGGTGGCTGGATTCTCAAAAAGTGGAGTGACTGTTTTGGAGCACCCACCAAGTATAAGCCCAATATTAGATGCTGGTCAGTTTGCTATTTTAATACTAATGACAACAGAGTGCATGGTATGGTATAAAAAAGCAGGGTGTAAAAAATAAATTAAAATAACAGAGGGTAAGATGTCTAATTAATAGACTCAAAGTTCAAAAAATATTGAAAGCAGGATTATAACACACATTTTCCAAGTAATGTTATTCAAGTATTTTCCAACTTAATATTATTTTTTTCTGACTTACAAGACGATTTATTTATATCTTTGGCAAATACTGAACTTTAAGATTGTTTGTGGAGTAAATATGTAATAATGTAAAAAGCACAGGCTTTGGGGACAAATAGAACTGGGTAAAAATCTTCATAGAATCACTTTTCAGGACAAGATATTTACCCCAGGTGCTTCCAAGTCCAAATTCCTTAGTGTGGCTGGTGTGGCTACATAGGCTTCTGATTATGTCTGTAGTCTTACTTCTCATCGTTATCTACTGCTCACTTCACCCTCCTGAAAAGTTCAATTATACATAGTTCTCAGATGACAACATAGTATTTCTCTATTCCATGTCTTTTTAAAAAATTTTAATTCCAGTATAGTTAATATACAGTGTTATATTCATTTCAGATGTACAATATAGTGATCCAACAATTCCATATATAATTCAGTGCTCAGCAAGAGAGGTGTACTCTTTTTTAAAATTTTTTATGTTTATTTATTTTTGAGAGAAATAGAGACAGAGCATGAGCAGGGGAGGGGCAGAGAGAGAGGGAGTCACAGAATCCGAAGCAGGCTCCAGGCTCTGAGCTGTCAGCACAGAGCCTGACATGGGGCTCAAACCCACCACCTGTAAGATCATGACCCAAGCCGAGTGGATGCTTAACCAACTGAGCCACCCAGGCACCCCAGGAAAAGTATATTCTTAATCCGCTTTACCTATTTCACCCTCCCACCCCCCCTTACATCTTCTTTGTTTGTTCTCTATGGTTAAAAGTCTGTTTTTTGGGTTGTCTCTTTTTTTCTTCCTTTGTTCATTTGTCTTGTTTCTTAGATTCCACATATGAGTGAGCTCATATGGCATTTGTCTTTCTCTGACTGCCTTATTTCACTTAGCATAATACTCTGCTCCACACATGTTGCTACAAATGGCAAGATTTAATTCTTTTTTTATGGCTGAAGAATATTCCATTGTAATGCTTTATAGACATAATATCTGTATATATCATATATATATAATATATATAATCTCCTTTATCCATTTATCTATCAATGTACACTTAGATTGTTTCAACAATTTGGTTATTGTAAATAATGCTGCAATACACTTAGGGGTGCATATATCTCTTTGGGTTAGTGTTTTCTTATTCTTTGGGTAAGTACTCAGTAGTGTGATTACTGGATCATAGGGTAGTTCGATTGTTAGTTTTGTGAGGAACCTCCATACTGTTTTCCACAGTGACCGCACCAGTTTACATTCCTACCAACAGTACATGAGGGTTCCTATTTCTCCACATTCTCACCAATACTTTTTTCTTGTGTTTTTTATTTTAGCCTTGACAGGTCATAACAGGTGATAACTCATTGTAGTTTTGATTTGCATTTCCCTGATGATGAGTGATATTGAGCATCTTTTCATGTATCTGTTGGCTGTCTTCTTTGGAGAAATGTCTGTTCATGTCCTCTGCCCATTTTTAATTGGATTATTTGTTTTTTGGGTGTTGAGTTGTATAATTTCTTTATATATTTTGGCTACTAACCCTGTATCAGATGCGTCATTTGAAAATATCTTCTTTCATTCAGTAGGTTATACTCCATTGGAGCTACTGTCTCTGCTGGGAACTCCTTCCTGGCCAACTGCCTCCAAGAGTACTTGTCTGATCCCACTTCATCTCCAAGCCCTCTGCAGATGGGTGAATTATCCTTCCCCTATAGTCCCATAATACCTTGAATTTATCCCAATGAGCACAAGCTGCACAGAATGCATGTTACATGCTTATCTTCTCCAATGTAAGCCACTCAGTAACAAGAACTACATCTTATTTACCTTGACATTACCTGTGCTGGCATTTAGTAAACTCAATAAATGTTTGTTGGATTGAAAGGGATATATCTATAAAATGAGTATAATACTATCCCTAGAGGGAAGAAGATGGCGGCGTAGGAGGACGCTGGGCTCACCGCACGTCCTGCTGATCACTTAGAATCCACCTACACCTGCCTAAATAACCCAGAAAACTGCCAGAGGATTAGCAGAACGGAGTCTCCGGAGCCAAGCGCAGACAAGAGGCCCAGGGAAGAGGGTAGGAAGGGCGGCGAGGCGGTGCGTGCTCCACGGACTGGTGGGAGGGAGCCGGGGCGGAAGGGCGGCTCGCTGGCCAAGCAGAGCCCCTGAGTCTGGCTTGCAAAAGCGGAGGGGCCAGACTGACGGAGTGTGTTCTGACAGCAAGCGCGACTTAGCGTCTGGGAGGTCATAAGTTAACAGCTCTGCTCGGAAAGCGGGAAACTGGAGGAAAAAGGGAGGGAGAGCTGCTGAGCCCCCGGACGAAGGAGCTCAGTTTGGTGGGGAACAAAGGCGCTCGCCAGCGCCATCTCCCCCGCCCATCCCCCAGCCAAAATCCCAAAGGGAACCGGTTCCTGCCAGGGAACTTGCTCGCTCGGCGCAAACACCCAACTCTGTGCTTCTGCGGAGCCAAACCTCCAGCAGCGGATCTGACTCCCTCCGGCTGCCACAGGGCCCCTCCTGAAGTGGATCACCTAAGGAGCAGCGAGCTAAGCCTGCCCCTCTTGCCCCCGTGCACCTTGCCTACCCACCTCAGCTAATACCCCAGATCCCCAGCACCACAAGCCTGGCAGTGTGCAAGTAGCCCAGACAGGCCACGCCACCCCACAGTGAATCCCGCCCCTAGGAGAGGGGAAGAGAAGGCACACACCAGTCTGACTGTGGCCCCAGCGGTGGGCTGGGGGCAGACATCAGGTCGGACTGCGGCCCCGCCCACCAACTCCAGTTATACACCACAGCACAGGGGAAGTGCCCTGCAGGTCCTCACCACGCCAGGGACTATCCAAAATGACCAAGCGGAAGAACTCCCCTCAGAAGAATCTCCAGGAAATAACAACAGCTAATGAGCTGATCAAAAAGGACTTAAATAACATAACAGAAAGTGAATTTAGAATAATAGTCATAAAATTAATCGCTGGGCTTGAAAACAGTATAGAGGACAGCAGAGAATCTCTTGCTATAGAGATCAAGGGACTAAGGAACAGTCACGAGGAGCTGAAAAGTGTTTTAAATGAAATGCAAAACAAATGGAAACGACGACAGCTCGGATTGAAGAGGCAGAGGAGAGAATAGGTGAACTAGAAGATAAAGTTATGGAAAAAGAGGAAGCTGAGAGAAAGAGAGATAAAAAAAACCAGGAGTATGAGGGGAATATTAGAGAATTAAGTGATACACTAAAAAGAAATAATATACGCATAATTGGTATCCCAGAGGAGGAAGAGAGAGGGAAAGGTGCTGAAGGGGTACTTGAAGAAATAATAGCTGAGAACTTCCCTGAACTGGGGAAGGAAAAAGGCATTGAAATCCAAGAGGCACAGAGAACTCCCTTCAGACGTAACTTGAATCGATCTTCTGCACGACATATCATAGTGAAACTGGCAAAATACAAGGATAAAGAGAAAATTCTGAAAGCAGCAAGGGATAAACGTGCCCTCACATATAAAGGGAGACCTATAAGACTCATGACTGATCTCTCTTTTGAGAAAGAATTGGCACGATATTTTCAGTGTGCTAAACAGGAAAAATATGCAGCCGAGAATCCTTTATCCAGCAAGTCTGTCATTTAGAATAGAAGGAGAGATAAAGGTCTTCCCAAACAAACAAAAACTGAAGGAATTTGTCACCACTAAACCAGCCCTACAAGAGATCCTAAGGGGATCCTGTGAGACAAATTACCAGAGATATGACTACAAGCATAAAACATACAGACATCACAATGACTCTAAACCCGTATCTTTCTATAATAACACTGAATGTAAATGGACTAAATGCGCCAACCAAAAGACATAGGGTATCAGAATGGATAAAAAAACAAGACCCATCTATTTGCTGTCTACAAGAGACTCATTTTAGACCTGAGGACACCTTTAGATTGAGAGTGAGGGGATGGAGAACTATTTATCATGCTACTGGAAGCCAAAAGAAATCTGGAGTAGCCATACTTATATCAGACAAACTAGACTTTAAATTAAAGGCTGTAACAAGAGATGAAGAAGGGCATTATATAATAATTACAGGGTCTATCCATCAGGAAGAGCTAACAATTATAAATGTCTATGTGCCGAATACCGGAGCCCCCAAATATATAAAACAATTACTCATAAACATAAGCAACCTTATTGAGAAGAATGTGGTAATTGCAGGGGACTTTAACACCCCACTTACAGAAATGGATAGATCTAGACACACGGTCAATAAAGAAACAAGGGCCCTGAATGAGACATTGGATCAGATGGACTTGACAGATATATTTAGAACTCTGCATCCCAAAGCAACAGAATATACTTTCTTCTCGAGTGCACATGGAACATTCTCCAAGATAGATCACATACTGGGTCACAAAACAGCCTTCATAAGTTTACAAGAATTGAAATTATACCATGCATACTTTCAGACCACAATGCTATGAAGCTTGAAATCAACCACAGGAAAAAGTCTGGAAAACCTCCAAAAACATGGAGGTTAAAGAACACCCTACTAACGAATGAGTGGGTCAACCAGGCAATTAGAGAAGAAATTAAAAAATATATGGAAATAAACGAAAATGAAAATACAACAATCCAAACGCTTTGGGACGCAGCAAGGCAGTTCTGACAGGAAAATACATTACAATCCAGGCCTATCTCAAGAAACAAGAAAAATCCCAAATACAAAATCTAACAGAACACCTAAAGGAAATAGAAGCAGAACAGCAAAGGCAGCCTAAACCCAGCAGAAGAAGAGAAATAATAATCAGAGCAGAAATAAACAATATAGAATCTAAAAAAACTGTAGAGCAGATCAACGAAACCAAGAGTTGGTTTTTTGAAAAAATAAACAAAATTGATAAACCTCTAGCCAGGCTTCTCAAAAAGAAAAGGGAGATGACCCAAATAGATAAAATCATGAATGAAAATGGAATTATTACAACCAATCCCTCAGAGATACAAACAATTATCAGGGAATACTATGAAAAATTATATGCCAACAAATTGGACAACCTGGAAGAAATGGACGAATTCCTAAACACCCACACTCTTCCAAAACTCAATCAGGAGGAAATAAAAAGCTTGAACAGACCCATAACCAGCGAAGAAATTGAATCGGTTATCAAAAATCTCCCAACAAATAAGAGTCCAGGACCAGATGGCTTCCCAGGGGAGATCCACCAGACATTTAAAGCAGAGATAATACCTATCCTTCTCAAGCTATTCCAAGAAATAGAAAGGGAAGGAAAACTTCCAGACTCATTCTATGAAGCCAGTATTACTTTGATTCCTAAACCAGACAGAGACCCAGTAAAAAAAGAAAACAGGCCAATATCCCTGATGAATATGGATGCAAAAATTCTCAATAAGATACTAGCAAATCGAATTCAATGGCTTATAAAAAGAATTATTCACCATGATCAAGTGGGATTCATTCCTGGGATGCAGGGCTGGTTCAACATTCGCAAATCAATCAACGTGATACATCACATTAACAAAAAAAAAGAGAAGAACCATATGATCCTGTCAATCGATGCAGAAAAGGCCTTTGACAAAATCCAGCACCCTTTCTTAATAAAAACCCTTGAGAAAGCCGGGATAGAAGGAACATACTTAAAGATCATAAAAGCCATTTATGAAAAGCCCACAGCTAACATTATCCTCAACGGGAAAAACTGAGACCTTTTTCCCTGAGATCAGGAACACGACAGGGATGCCCACTCTCACCGCTGTTGTTTAACATAGTGTTGGAAGTTCTAGCATCAGCAATCAGACAACAAAAGGAAATTAAAGGCATCAAAATTGGCAAAGATGAAGTCAAGCTTTCGCTTTTTGCAGATGACATGATATTATACATGGAAAATCTGATAGACTCCACCAAAAGTCTGCTAGAACTGATACATGAATTCAGCAAAGTCGCAGGATACAAAATCAATGTACAGAAATCAGTTGCATTCTTATACACTAACAATGAAGCAACAGAAAGACAAATAAAGAAACTGATCCCATTCAAAATTGCACCAAGAAGCATAAAATATCTAGGAATAAATCTAACCAAAGATGTAAAAGATCTGTATGCTGAAAACTATAGAAAGCTTAGAAGGTAATTGAAGAAGATATAAAGAAATGGAAAGACATTCCCTGCTCATGGATTGGAAGAATAAATATTGTCAAAATGTCAATACTACCCAAAGCTATCTACACATTCAATGCAATCCCAATCAAAATTGCACCAGCATTCTTCTCGAAAGTAGAACAAGCCATCCTAAAATTCATATGGAACCACAAAAGGCCCCGAATAGCCAAAGTAATTTTGAAGAAGACCAAAGCCGGAGGCATCACAATCCCAGACTTTAGCCTCTACTACAAAGCTGTCATCATCAAGACAGCACGGTATTGGCACAAAAACAGACACATAGACCAATGGAATAGAATAGAAACCCCAGAACTAGACCCACAAATGTATGGCCAACTCATCTTTGACAAAGCAGGAAAGAACATCCAATGGAAAAAAGACAGTCTCTTTAACAAATGGTGCTGGGAGAACTGGACAGCAACATGCAGAAGGTTGAAACTAGACCACTTTCTCACACCATTCACAAAAATAAACTCAAAATGGATAAAGGACCTGAATGTGAGACAGGAAACCATCAAAACCTGAGAGGAGAAAGCAGGAAAAGACCTCTCTGACCTCAGCCGTAGCAATCTCTTACTCGACACATCCCCAAAGGCAAGGGAATTAAAAGCAAAAGTGAATTACTGGGACCTTATGAAGATAAAAAGCTTCTGCACAGCAAAGGAAACAACCAACAAAACTAAAAGGCAACCAACGGAATGGGAAAAGATATTTGCAAATGACATATCGGACAAAGGGCTAGTATCCAAAATCTATAAAGAGCTCACCAAACTCCACACCCGAAAAACAAATAACCCAGTGAAGAAATGGGCAGAAAACATGAAAAGACACTTCTCTAAAGAAGACATCCGGATGGCCAACAGGCACATGAAAAGATGTTCAACGTCGCTCCTTATCAGGGAAATACAAATCAAAACCACACTCAGGTATCACCTCACGCCAGTCAGAGTGGCCAAAATGAACAAATCAGGAGACTATAGATGCTGGAGAGGATGTGGAGAAACGGGAACCCTCTTGCACTGTTGGTGGGAATGCAAATTGGTGCAGCCGCTCTGGAAAGCAGTGTGGAGGTTCCTCAGAAAATTAAAAATAGACCTACCCTATGACCCAGCAATAGCACTGCTAGGAATTTATCCAAGGGAGACAGGAGCACTGATGCATAGGGCCACTTGTACCCCAATGTTCATAGCAGCACTGTCAACAATAGCCAAATTATGGAAAGAGCCTAAATGTCCATCAACTGATGAATGGATAAAGAAATTGTGGTTTATATACACAATGGAATATTACGTGGCAATGAGAAAAAATGAAATATGGCCTTTTGTAGCAACGTGGATGGAACTGGAGAGTGTGATGCTAAGTGAAATAAGCCATACAGAGAAAGACAGATACCATATGGTTTCACTCTTATGTG
This sequence comes from Prionailurus bengalensis, assembly GCF_016509475.1. NCBI lineage: Eukaryota > Metazoa > Chordata > Mammalia > Carnivora > Felidae > Prionailurus > Prionailurus bengalensis. The sequence goes on along the minus strand of NC_057343.1, from coordinate 144,556,957 downwards.
GATCCTAAAAAACTTAACAGAAACCCATGGGGGAAGGGAAGGAAAAAAAAAAAGAGGTTAGAGTAGGAGAGAGCCAAAACATAAGAGACTGTTAAAAACTGAGAACAAACTGAGGGTTGATGGGGGGTGGGAGCGAGGGGAGGGCGGGTGATGGGTATTGAGGAGGGCACCTTTTGGGATGAGCACTGGGTGTTGTATGGAAACCAATTTGATAATAAATTTCATATATTATAAAAAAAAATAATAATACTATCCCTAGGGTTATTTTGAGGAAAGATTCAAGAATGCTACTGCTAATTCTGTTACCCAACCTTCTCTTAAGGTTTTCCTAAAATACAGAAACAAATACAGAGTACTTGCAAGGAAAATATGTATTGACAGTCACCTCTAAGATGTTGTTTTTGTACTCATAACATTTTTCATGGAAAAATATGTTCAACAGAATTGCAACTATATTTGCCAATTTGAAGACACCATTTGGCTTTTGAAATCCAAATAGAGGGAGGATACTTATGGATCGGATGAGCAGTTTAATTGAGAGTCAACTGGTCTCTTTTAATTTTTATAAACTGTTGGCCATATCTCCAAGTACAAATTATTTTAAAGAAGAATGAATTTAAAAATACACTATTTTAAAAACAGGCCCACATACATAATGAATACCTCTACACATAAAAAGATCAGAGAGATTTTTTTCTTCAAAGTAGAGACCCGCTTGAGAATATTTCTTTTGCCTGAGGAAGCTTCTACCACAATTCCTGCCTTGTAACACTTCCCCCACTGCACACACATACATGTTCTTGGAAGCACTGCCCTGGATATTCATACTGAGTCACTGTTCCACACTGGAAAATACACCCAAGAGAATATCCTCTGGACTTGCTTTGCTCACTTTCCTTTATCCTGCTGGTTTCCAGCATTTAGTTAGTCTTGCATGACTAACATGATTTGCATGAGAGTCAAGGTCACTTAATTATCTACTCCAACAAAGAGGAGGAAAAGCACATTAATTGTATTTATTCACAGAATAGTCTTATTGTCTCATTCACATGATGGATTCAGATGTACAGAGTGGAAGACTGTGGTGGCAGTAATAGAAAGCATAAAGTATCAGGAAGCTAATGGATGGATATGCCTTGTAGAGACAGGAGACAGCAAAAGGAAAAAAGGTTCCAGAAGTGGAGAAAAGATGCAATGGAAAGATAGAACACAGCCCTCAGAGGAAACCACTGTAAGAAGGGGCAGACATTGTGATGGGATGGAATGGGTGAGTCTGAGACTTTGGAAATTGAGGAAGCAATTTTTGCTCTTTTAAAAGATTTGCTCTTTTTTGTTTGATTTGTTAACTAGGCTTAAGTTTTCTTTCTTCTTTTTAAAGTTTACTTATTTTTTTTTTAATTTTTTTTTTCAATGTTTATTTATTTTGGGACAGAGAGAGACAGAGCATGAACGGGGGAGGGGCAGAGAGAGAGGGAGACACAGAACTGGAAACAGGCTCCAGGCTCTGAGCCATCAGCCCAGAGCCCGACGCGGGGCTCGAACTCACGGACCGCGAGATCGTGACCTGGCTGAAGTCGGACGCTTAACCGACTGCGCCACCCAGGCGCCCCAAAAGTTTACTTATTTTTGAGAGAGAGAGAAAACAAGAGAGAGAGAGAGAGAGAGAGAGAGAGAGAGAGAACAAGCAAGTGGGGAAGGGGCAGAGAGAGAGACAGAGAGGAGAGATAGAATCCAAAGCAGGCCTCAGGTTCTGAGCTGTCAGCGCAGAGCCGGATGTGGGGCTTGAACCTATGAACCATGAGATCATGACCTGAGTCTAAGTCAGACTTTTACTGACTGAGCCACCCAGACACCCCAAGATTCACTCTTTTAATAGTTGAACATGTGGCACCTGGGTGGCTCAGTTAAGCGCCTGACTTCAGCTCAGGTCATGATCTCATGGCTTGAGGGTTCGAGCCGCGCATCAGGCTCTGTGCTGACAGCTCAGAGCCTGGAGCCTGCTTCAGATTCTGTGTTTCCCTCTCTCTCTTCCCCTCCCCTGCTCAATGCTCTGTCTCTCTCTCAAAAATAAATAAACATTAAAAAAAATAGTTGAACATGTTTGGTGTCCTTCCCTTCCCTTTAGGGGAACGCCATCAACTATGAACATCTATGATGTGCTTGTTGGCTGTGGAGGATATAAGACTTAGCCCCTGCATTTGAAGTCGAAAGTCAGTGCAGCCTGATGTGCAAGCAACCATAGGGTATGAGTAGATACAATAAAACAAGTTAATAATAATTCACAAGTTTTTACATAGAGACATATTGTCAAATAGTCAACATACATTCCATTCTTTTATATACCTAGTCAGTATACCTTTTGGCTTGGTTTTAATGTTGTTGCCTCAGACCTTTGATGAATATGGAGAACAAAAGGATTTCAAGAGCTGTAAACAGTACACACACGTAAAACTGTCCAGTGACATCATTTCAAATATGTTGGATTCTGTCCTTTCCTCATCCTAAATCACTTCCATTACTCAGAATATACACTAATTCCTTTTAGCCTGCTAAGATAACGTTTAAAACATTTATGTAAGTAATGCTTATTTCAAGAGGAGGTTCCATGAAGTAGGGTATCAGACCAGATATGTGTCATTTTACACAACTGATATGATTGTGTAAAGACAGAATTTGTATTTATGAGCTATTTAAAAATGCAACTGGGTTTTGCTATTTAAAACAACTTAATGTATAAAGCAAAGAATCCCTCAAATGAATGACTACTTATCCAGATCTCAAGATTTCACAAGGTAGGATTTTTTTTTTTGTCTTTCACTGTTAATGGCAGCCTATTAATCTGGGAAAGTTAATGCAGCTCCCTAAAAACTTAACAATATCATGAATGACTTAAGTTCTGGAAATAACTGGGATTATTTTATATACTCATTTTTAAATATTTACAAAGACGGTACTTTATAGCTTTTTAATAACTACCATAAAAAATGAGGCATGTGAATTTAATGATTTTCCCCCTTGTAAAATGAGCTAATTCAATGGAAGAAACATAAAGGAATTTATGTACATATAAAATTACATGTATATGATTCTAAGTAATATAATTATTATATCTAATATAATAATTAATACTTAAGTTATCAATTAATACAAAAATTATAGTGAATATACACTATATTAAATATAACTTTATTGTTATAACAATTATATTAATATAATCATATATAACATAATGTATGTATATTTATGCACACATATATAAGTTTATGTATGTATGTATATAAATTCCTTTACACATATATTATATATTGTATTTAATATATAATTCCTTTATATCCGGGAACTGAATCTATGCAACTTTATGCATCACTTTTCTTTTCTTAAAGAAAACTCAAAACTATATCTTTAGCCAAAATAGAGGTAGCTGGATTATTTGTAGGTCATATAGAAGTTCCAAGGTTGACTGAACCCCAGTGGTACAGGGAAGTTTATCTGGTGCTAAGATTGTGTCCTGCAGAGCGCCTTAATCCCAGTTGTCCATCCTTATTCATCATTATTGATTATGGAGAGCTGTGGGGTTGGCTGAACGTAGCCCAACACCTCTTCTGGGAAAACATATAAATGGCATGGCTCTGTTGATGAAAGGATGTCCTAAGTACAAAGGTCCATGAAGGCAGATAGTCTACATTTTTAGTTGCCATCTGGTTGAGGATTCTGGACATTTTATATACGAATTTTTTTTTTTTTGCATCACACACTATTACATCATAACTGTTTTTAAAAAAATGTTTAATGTTTATTTATTTTTGAGAGAGAGAGAGAGAGAGACAGAGTGCAAGTAGGGAATGGGCAGAGAGACAGGGAGACACAGAATCTGAAGCAGGTTCCAGGCTCTGAGCTGTCAGCACAGAGCCCAATGTGGGGCTTGAACCCACCGAACTGTGAGATCATGACCTGAGCTGAAGTCGGATGCTTAACCCAGTGAGCCACACAGAGGCCCATAATTCTCTAAAAAAATCTTTTTATTTTCAAATAAGTATAGATTCATAGGAAGTTGCAAAACAAATGTAAAGGGAGCTTCTGTATACCCTTCATACTGTTTTCCCCAATGACAACATCTTGCATATAATACAACAGAAAACCAGGAAATTAACATTGGTACAACCCGTGGAGCCTTTTCAGATTTCACTAGTTTTACACACTCATTTGCATGTGCCTATGTGTATATAGTTCTATGTAGTTTTATCATGTGCAGATTTGAGTAACCACCACAACTGAGATACAAAATCACTTCATTACTACAAGGCTCTTGAGCTATCCCTTTGTGGACTCACCCAGCCCATCACCCCCATCCCCAACCTCTGGTAGCCACTAATCTGTTGAAATCATACACTGTGAAACATCGTGAAGTTTTTTTTTTTTTTTCTTCGCTCAGAATAATTGTTTCTGGATTCATCTAAGTTGTTGTGTGTGTATCAGTAGTTCGTTCCTCTTTACTGTTGAGTAAGGATGAGCTACTTTGTTTAACTATTTACCTACTGAAGGACATTTGAGCTGTTTCTAGCTTTTTGCAATCATGAGTGAAGCTGCTAACGAACATGTGTGTAGTTTTTTGTCTTAACATTTCTTAGAATTCTATTTAGATTTATTCAGTGTTTTTGAGTATATCTCTTTGTATACTTTTCTTAGTGGTTGCTCTAGGCATTACAATATACATATATAACTTGTCACAGTCTACTGGTATATAGTTCTTTACCACTTTGAGGAGGTATACACACCTTATTTCCTTTTAAGACTCTTCACCATCTTCACTTTTAAAATATAATTTTCCTGTTTGATTGCTATGTCAGATAACACTACTATTTTTGTTGTATCTAATTCTTTTTCATACAAAACACAGACATCAGGTTCACTATGCTGGAGAAACAAAATTAATCCCTTACAATACATACCACTGCCTGATAGCCTTGATACTAAATGAATAAATGAAGCTGGCCCCCTATTTAAACTTCTGGGCCACAAAGTACCACTGGAGGAAGCCACACAACTGTGCTAACTTAGCAAGACATAAAGATGGCTGAGCCCCACTGAATCCATAAGTTCCGTCTTCACACAATTCCTAGGATCCTTTCCTTCCTCTCTGTGCAATCCTCTGGAGCAAACTTTAAGTGGTACTAAAGCCTAGGTTTCCATGTAGGACTTTTAACAGATGGAAAGATTAAAATTTAAATTGATCCTGTTATGTTCTCTAGCTACCAACATTACAGTTTTTGAAAAATGGTGAATATTTAAATAATAACTGAAAGGATGCCTAATTATTAGCCTGTCCATGACTCTCACTTGATTTATCTCCTTCATACTAATTTAAATTTGACCTTTGCCACTGTCAGCAATGCTTCCATTCACTTTTTACTAACTCACCGGTACATTCTCTAAATTGTTGTCCTTCTTTCTGAAGCCCCAATCTCTCTTTCAGGCTCTTTTGATTTTTTTCTAATGTAAGACAGAAATTTGAAGGTAACTGGCTTGGGCTAACTCAGGATCCCATGCTGTCCTTGAAACTTCCTTTGGTGTCAGAAAGAAAGCCTCTCTCATTTTCAGTGCCAGCTGCACTGCTCATACTCCCGATCTCAGGCTCTCAACTCTTAGGGTAATTCTGAGAACTCTAAGAATAGGATACAAGGCATCTTTCTATCTGGCATCTTTAGGCTTTTGCTCACTAGTAGCCAATTTTGTCTTCAAATGTATGTAGATTCACCTTGTCATCTCCTCCAAAACATTTATCTTGAGTCATCTGCTCCCGTCCCATTCTTTCCTTCATCTGTGACATGCTTTATGATCTTTTCCTTGCCCCTGTTCCTAATACCATTTTCTTCAACAATCCCTTCCAGTTTGATTTCTAACAACCTATTCAATGAAAAATGCTCAGCACAAGGGTGCCAGTTGATTTTCTTCTATTAATACTCAGCCTCATTTCCTCACTTCATTTGCCACAACATTTTCCTTCAATTAGTACAATTGATAGGTTCATAAAGCCCTTCCTCCTACGGTGTCCATGAGATGATAGCATCCCACCTTCTATCCATGACTACATGTGTCTGTTAATATTGTATTCAGACTTTTACTCTTCTTTTTTACTTTCTCAAAACTACATATATCCATGCCTTCCAACATCACCAGTTCTGGTTCTTTTTTTTTTTTTTTAATTTTTTTTTCAACGTTTATTTATTTTTGGGACAGAGAGAGACAGAGCATGAATGGGGGAGGCGCAGAGAGAGAGGGAGACACAGAATCGGAAACAGGCTCCAGGCTCCGAGCCATCAGCCCAGAGCCTGACGCGGGGCTCGAACTCATGGACCGCGAGATCATGACCTGGCTGAAGTCGCACGCTTAACCGACTGCGCCACCCAGGCGCCCCTCCAGTTCTGGTTCTTAAGTTAGTCAGTCAACATCCCGATCAGTCTTGTTATCAAATTCAGCATCCATTTACTGAAGATTCTTTGCCATAATCATTCCCAGCACTATGCCTTGACTAAGGTAGCATAGCTCATGTGGAATCTCTTCCCTGTGCCAATCTAAATCCAATGTAGCCATCCTTCCTGCCAGGTCAGCTGAAGTCCCACTTCTTCCACTAGGCCTTTGCCATGCAGTGCAGTATGTTCAAGTCTCTTGTCTAAAATCACATTGGACTTGTGGTCTGCTGGACAAAATGGTACTCCTAATCACCTCTACTTACCTCAAACATGTATGCCTTGTTTTATCAACTATCCCTAGGAAAGCGTGAACATTAAGTTATTATTCCCTGATAGCCCAGCAATGTGCTGGGCATACAGAAATTGCTTAAGGAAATTATTTAATGGATTAATACCAAAAAATATTATTAAAACAGGTAATGATAGTACTATCATGGCATTGATAGGTTTATTTTGACTGAAGCTAGGATTTTTAATGGACTACTTAGAAGGCTACCAGCAGTATGACACAGTGGTTAAGAGTATGAGCCCAGACTACCTGGGTTCAAATCCTACTTCTGTCACTTACTGGCTAGGTGAACTTGGGAAGGTTAATGAACATCTTTGTGCCTTAATTTCTCTCCTTGGAAACAGGAGAACATAACATTACCTACCTTATGGAGTCATCATGAAGATCAAATGAGTTATGTCAGATACAAAGAACAGTTTCTGTCATGTAGAAATTGTTGCCAGAATGTTAACTATTATTAAATGCTTATCACACATAGCATGATAGTATTTCAGTATCTCACTTACTTTATAAGTGAATGAGTTGAGTAATAAAGGTAAAATGATTGGCTTAAGTTCTTATCGTTAATTAGAGGCAAAGTAAGAAACCAACACTCCTGACTTCTACTCAGTGTTTGCTTTTCCTCCCCAAGGATTTTATACCCGAACACGGAACTAAATTATAGATGTTCAGAGTGGAAAGAGATAGTCAAGGCTGTTTGGTTTACCTTTTCCACAAAGGACCATATTTTCTGATCACTTATCACAAAACTTTCATCTTTGTTGACAGGGGCATTTCACAGATTCTTAATCACCCAAACAAAAAGATCCTAATAGAACTTACACCATGGCTTTCAAGTTAGGAAACACATGAAGGATACAAATGGATGCCAAGGTCAGGTCCCCTGAGTTCACATGACTGTCACTAGATGAGGCCCTTTTTAATGTCCTTCTTTTCAAAAATAATATTTCTTTTTAAGGGAAAACATTGTCTGGAATACTCATTATAAAGCTGTGATTCAAGTTATCCCACACATATGTGAATGCTTTGCAGATAATATGCTTCCTGGTAGGAATCTGAAATTATGATTTTGATGAACTCTGAACAACACGCTTTAGCAGCCAAAAAAGGCACAGGGGCCAACTATCCATACCAGGCATAATTCCTGAAGGTTTCAGCTTTCTGTGTGGTTCTCTGGAACAACATTCAGCCTGGTTGTGCAATCAGCTGCGCTAGGGTTTTAAAATTCAACCTAGCAAATATAGACTCTCAGGAGGAATTGCAACAATAAAAGATTGCTATTAAATAGACACAGATAAACCTGTGTGTAAGGATTTTCTCATCAGATGCATTAGCATGCTATTCTGTCTGAATGCAATGCTAAGAGGAGACATTTAATTTCTCTTTAATGCAAACGAAATTGTCATATTTAACATCAGAAATAAGGGAGAAGGCTGAACTGAGCAATTATATTATGTGTCCACAAAAAAATGTGCATCCACTGCCCACTCCCCTCCACCTTGCAAACAAGACTCAGGGCATTCACAGTTTAAATGCTCGGTTGCTGGGGCGCCTGGGTGGTGCAGTCGGTTAAGCGTCCGACTTCAGCCAGGTCACGATCTCGCGGTCGCAGAGTTCGAGCCCCGCGTCAGGCTCTGGGCTGATGGCTCAGAGCCTGGAGCCTGCTTCCGATTCTGTGTCTCCCTCTCTCTCTGCCCCTCCCCCGTTCATGCTCTGTCTCTCTCTGTCCCAAAAATAAATAAACGTTGAAAAAAAAATTTTTTTTTTAAAAATAAATGCTCGGTTGCAGTATATGGACTCTGAGCTTTATGGATTAAGATTTTAACCTCAAAACAGGGAGGTCTTATTTCTTGAGTCTGAAAGTTGAATTACTTTCTTTACTCTGAAGGCTGAAAAGACAGCCTCCACTGATGACACAGAGAATGCATCCTTTCTGGTTTGTGCTTCTATAGTATTTTCATTTATATCTCTGCCTTTACTCATGATAATATGACTTGTTACCCTTAGTTGTATCTTTCCTTTGTGCACTATAAATTCCTGAGGATAGAGTTCATGTCTTATTTATCTCTGTATTCTCCTAGAGCCTTACAGTGTCTTGCATACAGTAACTACTCAATAAATGTTTTGATACTTGGTTTCAATGGTACATATGTTAAGCATTTCCCATTTATAAAGTATTTTTAATGGATTCTCACCATTGACATACTTTACCCTTCTCATTTCTAAGAACTCTTGCATTTGAAAGAGGAAAAATTTAGATAGCCATATAAGCTATATAAACCATGTAACCTTAGGGAGTACCTAGCAATTATATGTCGAATTATAATTTTATGAAAATTTGCAGAGGTTTCTTTTGAGCTTTCAGTTACTTAAGGGGACCCAACTAAGTGAAACAGAGGAAGGCAAAGAATTCAGAGAAGTGACTGAGAGGGTACCCCAGAAAGACTGTTGTGCCTTCTAGAAGATCTAGCACCCAAGGTGTAACTCCCACACTCTGTAAGCATGTTAGGATCATGGCATTCTGAAGGGTCATTTTTCCTCTTTGACAGTTTCTCTGAGAAACTGTCAGTTTGATATTAACAAAAAAAAACACCAAAAACCAAAAAACAAACATTTAGTTCATGCCCACAGACTCAATTGGCTTTACAATCACTAGGACCCAATAGAAAATAAAAATGGAAGGCTCTTGTTCAAAAGTTAAGAATTTCAAGACAATGGTAGCAGAATAGTAAGGCAATTGTGGGCCCTTCTAAGCATGGGGCCTTGGGTGACTGCACAGGTCTCACATCCATGAAGCCAGTCCTTTTGTATCTTCAAGGAGTTTTCAAGGATAGTGAAAGGCAAAAAATCTGTATGGAATAGAAGCTACAATTTAAGTATGTACAAGGAACTTCCTAACTTTGTAAAATCATCCCGGAGAAGGTGACATCTAAGGTCACTTTTGAAGGAGCAATGGCAGGGAAAAGGAGATATTCCAAATTGAAAAAAGGCAATTCACTTCACAAATTTCAGGAATAGGATTACTTTTAAGGAGAGCAGACCAAGTGAACTTGAGGGTGACACAATTCAGAGTGGAAAGAGACAAAAGCCAAATATAAGGAGGAAAGAGTTGAACTATTGAGTGCCTATTGTATGTCAAATTATTTCTCCCTGTGTCATAATTTTAAACACAACAATCATGTCTATTTTACAGATGGCTTAATTGAAGCCCAAGGTAGTAATTCTCAAAGGGCTGGGAGCACTTTAGGTACCTATAAATACTTTAAGACTCTCGAGGAGGGCGGGGGGTCTAACTCAAAGGCCAAGACTCCTAGCCATCAGGCCAAGCTGGGGCTAAGAGAGCTCTTAACCCCTCCACCTCTTGACGCATTTCACAGTCTAAAGGTACCCTTCCCTCCTCTCGCCCCGCCCCGTGTTTCACCGGGCCGGAAATTGAGCGTTTAAGTACTTCCGGGGTAACAAAGGTCGGCCCCGGCAAGATGGCGGCCCCCTTGGAGCTCAGTTGCTGGGGAGGTGGCTGGGGGCTCCCATCGGTGCACAGCGAGTCCCTGGTGGTGATGGTGAGGCCGCCTCGCGGACCAGGGCGCAGGAAAGATGGGCGGGGCCAGAGCGCGAGGCTGGCTGGGCCTGGTCTCCGCTGCTCGCCGCGGTTCCTTGCGGCGCTGCAGGGCCGAGACCGGCCGGGGCGCTTCTCGCTGTACCACATTGGGTTCCCTCCCGTGGAGTCAAAAGCCTGGCTTGTGACCCCGCCGAGGCCTTGGCGGGAGAGTCAAGGCTTCTCCGCTTGCCTGCGAGCCCACTCAGCCTTGCAAAGCTTTCTGGGCGGTGGAGCTTAAGACCAAAGCAGGCTGCGCACGCGCCCCGCTCTGCATCCCCCGAACCTTTGGGGGAACAAAGTCCCCGAAAGCTGGGTAGCTGGCGCGCGCTTCCCCGGCTAGACCTCCGGAGAGGGATTCAGCCCCGGTGTCAGGAGTTTCTGCCTTAGGGCGACCGGGCTGTGAATTAAAGCTGCTTGCAGATTTGCACTACGTACTCAGTCTAAATGTTTTCTTACCAACTTTGTTTCAGGCTTACGCCAAATTTTCTGGTGCACCCTTGAAAGTCAATGTCATAGATAACACCTGGAGAGGTTCAAGAGGTACAGTGTAAACACAATTTTCTCCTCTCTTAAGGGACTCTCCCCCCCCCCCCCCGCCCCCCAACCTCCATATCTAAATTTAAAGCTATGAAGCATATAGCCATGGAGTACCTTGGGGTTTTAGTTTCTTCCTACCATAACTTTGGCTGTGTGTTGCTTACGGTTTGGGCATTCTGAGTAATACTGTAAAGTACAAGTCAGATCAATGGAAATACGGCACTGTTCTCTACAACTGCTTTGTGAAATTGCAAAAAATTAAGATGAGCTTACTCATTTTGCCCCCTCCGAATGTGCAATTGGTATGGTTTTTAGGGGACTGCAATCTCTTCAGAGCAAATAGAAATGTTTCCTTGTATGTAAACTGTTTTTGATTGTAGGAGATGTACCAATTTTGACAACTGAAGACAACATTGTTTCTCAGCCTGCGAAAATACTAAACTTTTTAAGAAAACAGGTGGGTGGTTCCTTTTGAAGAAGTAGATTGTTCCCTACATGTTACTTAAAAAAAAAAAAAATACATTGTAAGGTTTGGGGAATTCTTTTAAATTCTTTTTTACCAACTCAGTAGACAATTGGAGTTTGATATAAAAAGAGACTTGAGAATTACCGCTCTGAATCATGAGTTTTACTGTGATTTGAAAGTCATGTAGTGAGGAACACTCAATTTATATTTTCATGTGCTTTTTTGGATTTTCTTGAAGTTTAGAAATAGGCAGGTTCAATGAAGCCATCTTTATGATTACACTTATTGATATGATTATCACTTGAGTGAAAGCTGCCACTCACTTTCTGCTGCATATGGCATCTGAGTTCCTATCAACTAGCACCTATTTTATTTTTAAAAAGCGCTTCACTGGAGAGTTGCAGTTAAATGTCCCATGAAGTAAGGTATCTAAAATGTGTGAGCATCTAAAGATTTATATAATGCATACAAAATGTTTAAACATGTAAAGACTTTTATAAATACAAAAGTTGTAATTGGTTTTGCCAATACTTTTCTTGAAAAAATAAATCCTAGGTCAACAAAATTTAGAATTGTTCTAACTTGGAAGGTTTTCTTTCTTTTTTCATGGGGAAAAATGCAACCAATTAGAACTTCTTCCTTATTGTTAAAGGCAATAACTTCTATTTATTGTTGGTACAACATACCATGTGCTAAACTAGGTCGTAAACAATCACAGAATATCAATTAATAAAAAATCGTAGCTGATATTTATTGACCTTACTGTGTGCGGGATGTGCTAAGAACTGTATTTGCATTAAACGGCATTTGTCATTGAATTTGTATTTATCATTATGCCTTTCAATATCATATTTGCCATTTTTGAGGAAGAATAGGAATCTTAATTAATTTAACTTCACTGTTTTGGGATACCCTTGACTTCTGAAGTTTTTTGGTTTTATATTTTTTAATAGAAATATAATGCTGATTATGAACTCTCAGCAAAACAGGGGGCAGATACACTGGCTTACATTGCTCTCCTTGAAGAGAAGCTTCTTCCTGCAGTGGTGAGCATTGGTGAATATTACATCATTGTAGTTGACCTACTAAAAGTATGCTTTAATCTATTTAGAAGGACCATAGTGAAAAAGGCTTAAAGGAGGAAATTTCATTTATGAATTAATTTTGATTCTTTCATGTTACTGTGAAACTGGGTTCTGTTAGGCATTCAGCTAAGACATGAAACAACATGAAAGATACTGTCATTTTGGAAATAAAAATTATTTGTGGAAGACAGAGTTTGTTCCTCCATGTATAGAATTTAGCTAACTATCATTCACTCCTTCAACAAATATTTATTGAGCACATATGTGCCAGGCCTTGTTCTGGGTGCCTGGGATATAGCAATCAACAAATCCACATGTTTAAAATCTTGTTTCATCCTTGAGTCATTCTAATTGGGAAAGTTTTATGAAGCCACTTTATACAAGGATATTTACCCAAAACTTTCACACTGTTTAAATGACCTTTCTTTTCATAAAAGAACATGCTTGCGGTTTTTCGTTTGTTTTGTTTTGTAGCTTCACACATTCTGGGTCGAGAGTGACAATTACTTTGCTGTGACAAAGCCATGGTTTGCTTCACGAATTCCTTTTCCCTTGAGTTTGATCCTGCCTGGAAGGATGTCTAAGGGAGCACTGAATAGAATTCTCCTGACTAAAGGAGAGCCTCCCCTTTACCACCTCCGAGAAGTGGAAGCTCAGGTATGGTTGGGATTACTTTCAGAGCAAGGTCCCTCCAGGGGAGGGACAAGAGAGACAGCAGAGATGAACATCCTGGATGCCTGCTTAGAAGGACTTCTAGAGCATCTGTTCTACCTTTGAGTTGTAATTTCATCCTTACTAGATATACAGAGATGCCAAGGAGTGCCTAAATCTTCTGTCAAACAGATTGGGAACATCTCAGTTTTTCTTTGGAGATACGTGAGTGCATTCCCTTAAAAATCGTTTTTGTGTTTTGTATGCATATAGTCCATGAGTAGTTATTTAAAGCAAGTCCTCTTGCCACCCCTCCCACCCATGAGGTTTTGCTTTAAAAAAAAAAAAAGATTTAATGAATTACTATAGTAATTTCTCTGTCCATGGTAATCAGAAATTGACTAGACATGCTATATATATGAATTTAAAATATCTAAGACTATCCCCACCCTGTCTCATATCTTCATATGACACTTGTAAATAAAGATGAATTTTTAATTTATAAGTTAATTTTCTTCTAAATAAAATAAATGGTTAGAGTATTAAATTTTTTTTTTTAAAAACCCTCATTACATCATTTTTATAAGCTTACATGTGCAGTAAACCTTCCAAAAGACTATATTGTATACTTCAGAATTGGTAAATGTATTAGAGAAAAAATATTTTTAACATGATCCCAAGTTAATATTTTCCTATGTGTTTTTTTAAAAATCCTGGATTTATTTTTAGGCCATCTACCTTGGATGCCTACGTGTTTGGTTTTCTTGCACCTCTTTATAAAATACGCTTTCCTAAAGTTCAATTACAAGAACATTTGAAGCAGCTCTCCAACCTGTGCCGCTTTTGTGATGACATCCTAAATAGTTATTTTAAGCTTAGTCTTGGAGGTAAGCTGGCTTCTCTTCAGCTAATCTGCGTTTGCGTAGAGTATCTGCATATTCTCCTAAGGATGGATAAGCAAAATTCATGACTTATTAAAGAAGTTTGTGTATTGTCTTTAAGTGCTGACTTACAGCATTTGAAAAAATTTTATTTTTCCAACTTTATTCCCATGTGTTAGTTCTATTTTAAATAGAGAAATAGATATTTTCCTTTTGCCTATTCTTCTAGATTTTATACATTTCTTGCCTCTTGTTCTTCTTTAAATATTGCCCCTTTGAAGTGGATCATTTTCTTCTAAAAGTTAACTACAGGTATTTATTGAGTCCCTGCTGAAAGATAGCATCTATCCTAATGCAAATGGGCAATTATTTTAAATGTTGCTTCTAGCATTTTCCTGCGTGAACAGAAATCAGCAGCAGATTGATTTGGGTGAGGTACACTCCCATGATACCACTACTTGAAAACTGATTGCATCAGACTGGAGGTATTGTAAATAGAGGGCACCTGTCACTTAGGATATGATTCCTTGGGTGTGTGGGCCATGTGTGTAAGTGATTGGGATACTAAATTTGTATTGGGAGAGTTGGCAGAAATTGTCCTTTTAAGAAACAGCAGTTACAAGGATAGCTGGCTTAGGGACAGTTTATTTTTCATGGTGGTTTATATGTTTTTTAGAGAGAGAGGGGTGAGTCATGAAACTAAATCACTTTCAACCTTGTTACTTTGGAGCAGTGATTAGCAAACCTGGCCGGAGGACATATACAGTCTTGAGTCCTAAGCCGGAGATACCGCATTAGAATCCCTTCAGGGTAGAGCCCAGAAATCTGTATTTTTTAAGTTCTTCCAAATACTTTGGATGCCTGTTTGATAGCTGTTTGGGAGTCCCTGCCTTAGACAGCTATCCAAATAGCTGTGACTAAAGGCCTATTTGATACGGGTGGGGAAAAGGTACAGCTCAAATTGGAGAAGGAAATGAGGACCATTGTGCTCTTTTACTAATCACTTTGGCTGGTTGCATAACACTTGGCTGTCTACTTCATGGACAAATTTAGTCCTTTTGTTTAGGTTTGGTTTTGGAGCATTACTATCCCTCTTTGCCTTTGAACCCATAATGGTTTTTCTCTTTGCTTGATTTTATTTATTTTTGGAGGGCAGTGTACTTGGGAGGGTGGATAGACTCAAAATTCTTTCAGTCTGAACAGCTTTAAAGACTTTCAAAATTTTCTGTCTTTCTGATTTCTGTCCTGGCTTCTTAGGCACCTCTCCTGCTGGTCAAGAAACAGTAGACGCAAATCTGCAGAAACTCACACAACTTGTAAATAAGGAATCCAACTTGATTGAAAAGGTCAAGTTTACTTCAATCATTATTTTATAGTAGTTTAGTATTTTTCTTTCTGAAATTAATATTGTAACTTTAATTGTATAGTTAATATGCATTATTTTACCCTCTTATTTTTTAAAGAGTTTATTTTTTCATAAAGCTGCTCAAATATACATTTACTACAGTTGTATATAATATAGTGTTTTGAAGCCAGTAGTGGTTCGATTACTTTGATAGTGGTATTGGGCTTATTTTTACCACATAATTAGTATTTTTCAAGTTGGGAGACCAAAAGCCTAGCTTAGAAAAAAAAAAAAAAAAAAGACAAAACAAACACACTTCTTGCTTGTCTGTTTCTGTCTCCCAAGGTTAACATTTCTTGAGATTGTAAGCACCAGTGCTGGTCCTTTCTTGTTAATCACACTATGATGTCTTTTTCTTTCTTCTACATAAATTGTTTTGCTTTGCTTCTTCTATCCTTCTCTTTTCTAATTGTTGCCCACAGTTTTTCATCACTGTGGGTGTTTTGCCACTTTGGTCGCGTTCATTTGCTGAGAGAGAGATACTGAGGAAGCGGGTAGGAGAGAGAGAGAGAGAGCACGCACGCCAGTAGTGGGAATTTCAAGGGTGATTCTAATTGGAAAAATACAAGAGAGTTGATTCATTTTTTCCCCAAGTGTCTGATCAACTTCCTTTTTTCTTATGCCAGTGAATGATACTTCATTCTTTCACTAACTAATGAGGCAATGTGGCCTAATAACACTGGCTAGCAGTTTTTGAGGTCTGAATAACAGGCATTGTGTCCTATGAGCTTTCGAGTTACCTCATTGAATCCTCACAGCCGCTGTGTGTGCAGCTACTCCGTCAGTCCTATCTTACAGATAAGGATAGTGAAGCCTGGAGAGCAGTGTATGTTACCTGCCCGAGATCATTCAGGTGGTGAGAGGCAAAGGGGATTGGAACCCTACAAATTGGATTCGATCATGGGCCTTGCAGTTAGTAAGCTGCAAATGAATGAAATTATGTATCCAGTGCTAGTAGTACTAGTAGCAAGAAACCTCTGTCACTCTCTGGAATGACCTTTCTGTTTCTTTGTAGAGTATCTCATGTGTTGTTAGAACTTGAGAAGTGAGTAGGACTGAGCAGTAAAACTGTAAAAGACCAGTATTAAAGTTTAGGTGGGCTCGTTGAATGCCAAGTTTGTCTTCTTAGCCCAGCCCAGTAAATCCCATGAGAGGAAAGATATTGAGTGTTAGGTGTGGATAATGGAAAGATTACTCAGATTGTTGTCGACACTTAGCTGCTGGATGAAGGCTATCCAATACAGTTTTCATTTTCTATATTTGGCAAATTCATGACAGACATGTAAAGGGAACCACAAAATACCTACATATGCAGCAGGTGAACCCAAGAGGCCCTGTCACCGCTTTGTACACTTCGATCTTGGGTCATTATCAGCATGTGAACGTTTCCTAACTCTAAATCAGGCACTCTCCTTCCCACCCCTGTTTCATATTTGCTCTTCAGTGTGGTTCACTGTTGGCTGCAGGACATAAGAGCAACAAATCCTATTGGCTACTACTGTTCGCCATTTGCGCAGAAAATCTAGAGCTTAAGAAAAAAAGAAAAAAAGTAATGTTTGGGGGACTTAGTTCTTACAAAAAAAAAAAAAAAAGACAACCCAATTGATTCAAGCAGTCCACTGGGAATATTTTTTTCCATTGGAAAGTTAAAAGTTAATCTTTTATACTCTTTCCTTTCCTGTAAGCTGCTTGTATCTCTGCTGAGACATTTCCTCTGTGCTTTATAAGAGCATCTGGAGGAGATAAGGGAGAGTTTTGCTCTGCACATAATCAAAACTCTGGAAAAGCCTGTTTATCAAGTGGGTAGTCAGATGCTGTTTGCTGTTGGTGTGGGATCTTTGGCGGCAACTGCTTCCAAGTCTTTTCTGAAGTTGAGCTGATAGAGAGCTCAGCACCAGGCTGTGAACCCTGCACTCTGTTTGTGGGGTGTTCTGGTTGAAAGGTAGCTTTGTAAGGTATGACTCCATTCTTTCCATATATGTGTGTTGTGTGTGTGTGTATATATATACACACACATGGAATATATATATGTGTGTGTATATATATATACATGGAATATATATATACATACATAAATGTATATATGTATGTATATACATATATAAATATATATGTATTTCTTATTTATATGTAAGTAACGTATAATTATTTTTGCTTCTCTTCCCTTATGTTCATCTGCTTTGTCTCTTAAATTCCACATATGAATGAAATCATATTTGTTTTTCTCTGACTTATTTCACTTAGCATAACGCACTGTAGTTCCATCTACATTGTGGCAAATGGCAAGATTTCATTCTTTTTGATTGCTAAGTAGTATTCCATTATATATATACCACATTTTTATCCATTCATCAGTCGATGGATATATGGGACCTTTCCATAATTTGGTTTGTCGATAGTGCTGCTATAAACATGGGGGTGCATGTGTCCCTTCGAAACAGCACACCTGTATCCTTTGGATAAATACCTAGTAGGGCAATTGCTGGGTCATAGGGTAGTTCTATTTTTAATTTTTTGAGAAACCTCCATACTGTTTCTGGAGTGGCTGCACCAGTTTGCATTCCCACCGCCCTGACTCAGTTCTAAATGATTCCTCTCCTAGTGTTTCCAGGGATGCTAATGTCCTCCTGAGGGCAAGTCTGAAACTCTTGGACATTTTCTCAATATGCTCCATAGTAATTTCTTTTTCTAGAGCAGGCTTAGAACTGATCTGGTGTTTGGAATACCTGGAATTCTGGATTAGGTCTAAATAGTTTCTCCTTCTATCTGTCTCTTTTCCTAGCTTCCCATGGTCTAAATACTTGCAGCCTAAAAGAATTTGTCTTTTTGAAGGGAGTACAGGTCATTTTCACTGAGGCTGTGGGGTGCAGTTGAAAGAATAATAGTATTGGAATAAGAAGACCTGGGTTTTGGGGCACCTGGGTGGCTCAGTCGGTTAAGCGTCCGACTTCGGGTCAGGTCGTGATCTCGCAGTCCGTGAGTTCGAGCCCTGTGTCGGGCTCTGTGCTGATAGCTCGGAGCTTGGAGCCTGTTTCAGATTCTGTGTCTCCCTCTCTCTGACCCTCCCCCATTCATGCTCTGTCTCTCTCTGTCTCAAAAATAAATAAAGGTTAAAGAAAAAATTTTAAAGAAGACCTGGGTTTTAATTTCAACTTTTGATACTAGCTTTGCAACCTAATGCAAATTTCTTAACCTTTCTGAGCTTCGTTTTGCTGCTACGTAAAATAGGGAATGATCGTCTTCCATGGTTTCTTCACAGCTGTGTTGGGAAGATCAAATGAGGTATTGTACATCAACATAATTAGTAAACTTTGGAGCTTAGTGTATCAGAAGTAATGCTTTTCCACTTACTATACTAGGAGACCTCTTAAATCCAGTTGTGATGTGGTTGAGTTCAGTAGAATATTCATTTTGTGGAATTGCTATAATTTTGCAAAGGCATCAAGGATGAGCAATATTGCTTGTACACATAAACTGAGTTAGCTGGTATTTGAGGTATGACATTTAGAGTTCCTGCGAGATTATCTGTAAGAAAAAGGTTTCTCGAGCAGTCCTGGAACCATATGGTTCTGTCCTCTTCTAGGCTATAGTTTGGATGAGGAGGTCACAGTCCACGAAAGTGGTGCCACAGCCATCAGTCACATGTACTTTTTGTACTTCCCACAGATGGATGACAATCTTCGCCAAAGCCCTCAACTTCCTCCTCGGAAACTGCCAACACTCAAATTGACTCCAGCAGAAGATGAAAATAATTCCTTACAACGACTATCACCCTGACAGTCATCATGTTTTGTGTCCACAGTCATGATTATTGCAGTAATCTCTTACACTAAGTGTGAAGGCAAAAAGAAAATGCCATTAGTAGGTATAAGGGAGACTCTAAAAAGAAACTTTCTATGACATCTATTTTTTCTTAATTAGGAAGCTTGTATTTTGACCTGGCAGTGCACTTTAGATAACATCAAAGTGAATGCTAAATGAACTTGGGGAACAAAGAAAACATATTGTACTGTATATTAAAAAAAACCAAAAACCTGCCTTAATCTTGGCAGATTTTTGCCTTTATTTCATATGTTGCTGACCAAAAGCTAGAATTCTGTTCTGAATGTGCACTCTTATTTATTCAAGTTATTTTATTAATTTCGTTTTCTTAGAACAGTTTGAATATCTAATATGTGGCTCTTTGAGGCTTTTTTCTTCTGTTTAGAAATTTGATGACTTTAGACATTAGGAAAAATGTAATATTCTAATATTCTATTCACTTCAATAGAAAAGTCTATTTAAAAAACAAAGAGGAATGTGCTTTTTAATTATGCTCTCAGAAGTATAATCTTTTGGGAGGATTAGTACCATATATATGTATATATATAAATATCAAAGGTGGTTACATATAATATTCATCTGACTATATGCACTTCTGGTATTTGCTGATGTGTTCAATATAAGGTTGGCAAGGACGCTTTTAGTTTATTGGGCAAATGTGGCAGCTTTAGACCTGTGTATTTGTAGTACATTTTTAACTTTAGTAATCTCTTTCTTGGATTGATTTCAGGAGAACTGAGTATGTTGGTCATCGTTATTACGCCAGGCTGTAAAGTCTTACTGGAATTTGCCCAGTTGTTAGACCTTCCTCAGCCAGAGTAATAGAAGTACCTACTGTGTGCCTGGTCCAAGTTCACCAGGCTTGGTTCAGACCAGTGTTCTTTCAGAAGAATCCTATCATGTAGTCAAAAGCGTTATGGCAACTTATTATTTTCCATATAGTTAAACTACAACAGTTGAATGATCCAGTGGAATATGCGGAGATAACAATAGTTTTTAAAGAACATTTTCTACTTATTGGTTACTGAACTGTTGAAGGATTTGTTGTGCAGGTGGTTTTGCTTAGAATAGAATCTTGCATACTATAGTGGCTGAGGTGCTCCTGTTGTCCTAAAACCACTTCTGGGTTTTTTTAATTATGGGCTCATGTTTTTGATTAGTGTCTTAAAAGATTACTATGGTGCTCAGCAAATCTTATCACATCCTGCAGAAACTCCCGTGTTAAGAAAACAGTTTTGTAGTCAAGAGACTCCCCTAATTTGAGCTGAATGGAGCTCAGCTGTATTTGACCCGCATCCTCCCAGTTTGTTCATGTATTAGGTATTATACAGGAGTCTTTAAGTCACTGTAAATATTTTTTCTTGAAAGTTTTAATTAAATGAGAAACAAGGTAATCTTCAAAATCTTGTTCATCTGTTTGGATGCATTTAGGGAAAGTAATGAGTTTCACATTACTTATACAACAGGTTTGTGTGTTTTATATTAATTTTCCATTAGACTCCAGCATCCAAAACCTGTATGAATATTCTATGTTGAAAATCATTACCATAGGACTTTATTGTCCCCTGGGGTCCATGTATATTGGAGAAGGGTGGTTAACACATTAATCAGACATCTGGTTATACTGTAGTTAGAGTTGATCATTTTCAATCATGATTTATATTAAACCTTCTAAGAAGCATTTGAAGTGGCTTAAAATTGTCAAATACATAAAACAGGACAATTAAAATTAGTTTTTGGAAAACTAAAAAATGGGGGAGAGAGAGCTATACCAACCCTAACAGATTCTAAAATCAAGTGGTAAATTTAACTCCCAAATTTCTCCATGGTCACAGTCCAAAGTAATACTGGGTTATGTAACTGTTTTCTGTCAGTAAAACTACTAATGCCCATGGTAAGAAATGTGTTCAAATTTTTATAAGAATGTGAGATCATGTTCTTTTGACACAGAATTCAGCCAGTAATCCTACTGTAATATTTCATGTGTTGAAAGTTTAATGAAAAGACATCATTTTAGAATGACAAGGATTTGTCATATTTTAGTAGAAAAGACAACTGTAAATATGATTTATTTCTTTTTGGTCATTCCTGCTTTGACTTGCCTTTAGCCTTGCAGTAGGTAGGGTCTGATGTTTCCAGACTACCTTTCCTAAGATGCAAAATGTGATTTACATAAGTGAGAATTTATATATGGGGCTACTTAGTTGAGCATTTTGGGGACTGGCCAATAAGATGCTCGGAAGCTATAACTGAGTATAACCTGCTCCAGGGAGCAGCCACACATATAGGAAGCTCTTAGAAAGGAACAGCTTTCCAGATTGGGAAGAGAATTTGCGATCAGCCTGGCAGGATGTGCTTTGGATAAAGTTTGAGTTTGCTGAGATGGATGGCCCACAGTCTTAAACAAAATACTGTGAGCTATTTTCTTTTGGATGTGATGGTGGAATATGATAAAAGGGACTATGTGTTTATGTTTGGTGCTAGTATAGGATTAGAAAATTGATCAGATAATTCCCATAAGATAACGATCCCTCATCAACACATTGTCATCAGTCATCCATAAGACCCACCACTTCTTATAACAGTAAATACCCTGTAGAGAGCATTGAGGATGGTCATTCCTTCACAATGGTTTTTTCCCTTACAAAGGTTGGCATTGACAAATTCCAGCTTAGGTATGTTTGCATTATTTTGGGGATACTAGAGAGTTCAAGATTCTTACAATAAATCCAAACATGTTGATTTCTATTTGTAACTTCTATTCATTTAATGTTGCCAGATATATTAACATGAAGGAATAAGGGAGCTTATTTCAGTAACAGCTAAGTTAAAGTTTTCAGAAGCTGCAAAAGTGGGAAACCATTGGACATCAAAAGAGGCAGAGATCGGTAACAGTGACAGAATCTCAGAAAAACAATTTTTGAGGTACCTTCATGTGATAAAAGTGGTATTTGAAGTCAGCAGTATGTTTTCATAGAGCCTCTTCCAAGAATATGTGTTCATCAGGCCTATTAGGTTTTTTGACAGTTTTTCATGTTGTCAAAAGTGTTAACCCTTTAAAAGCCAAAATATAAATAAAGGTAAGAAGCTGAGTGATGGATACACAGAGTCTGTAGTATTTTTGCAACTTCTTGTGAGTCTATAATCTCAAAATAAAAGAGTTTTAAAAGTAAGTAAATGTATCATTATCTAAACTACAATTTAAATTTAATGATCCAAACACAGTATTTACTATTCAGTTTCTGACAAATACATAATGTAAATTAAATATAATTTACTTCCTTCTTAATTTTAAAGAAAAAAACAACTCAGGTGTGTAATGAATGGTTATCTAAAGATCTGTTTTGCCTCACCAGAAAAGAAAAAACAATAACCTAAAACTAAGAACTCCTTTTCCCTATAAAATATGCTCTGGTTTTTATATTTGTAATAGTGTCACTTTCTTCCTATGGTACCTGGGTTTACTTCCAAGGATAAATACGTTGAAAACAGTCCTTCTGTGTCTTCATGTGGTAGTCCTTTGCTTTGCTGTGTTGTCTCTAATTACACGGTGTGACGAGACGACATGAGGACCAGGCTTTAATGAAGCAAGTGCAGTCTGTGTTTTTTGTCCTAAGCTCATAGGGATTTAGTAATTGACTTTGTCTTGGTTTGGTTATTTATATAATTGGAATCCTGAGCAGAGCCAGTGAGTATAATCTGGGTTGTGATTGTCATCTTTTGTGTATATTGTTGGCATTGAGAATTATCTTTTGCCTTTTTTTCTTGTTCAGCCCTGTGGAATATACATGTGCTTTTCGGTGTTTTCACTTTTCTTAAATAGATTATGAAGAAATTCGTTGTTCATTACATGAACTAAAGGTTTGTAATCCTTTTATCCTCAAAAGTTTAATTGAATTGTCATTGGAGGTTCAGAATGCTGCTTTACTCTGAAAGTAAAGATGAAGTTTTGGTTTTTTTTAATGGTTTGCAAAATATTTTGGTCCAAAACTCAGGATGTACTGTTTGCTCAGGGCGCAGCTTCCCAGCCCTAGACTTAAAACCACTGTGATTGAGGTGAGGAGGTATTCTAAGAAAGGGAAACTTTGAGCTGGACTTGTATAGGAAGGGGGCTTGTTATGATAGAAGAGCATTCTTAGCAAAACAAAGTAGTTTCTTTAAAAAATTCACAGAAAAATAAGTGTTTTTGCATCGTGATTATTGTTCATTTGAAATGATACTGTAAGATCTTTCAAAAACATCTTAGTTTCTTGGAGAAGTAGGTGGGTTTTGGCAGATTCTATCATTATTACATCAGTAGAGGGTTCTGTTGTCAAAAAAGTTTGGGAAATGCTTGGTTAGACAACATTAAGTTCCTAGAGCCTTTCTGAACCTTTGAAATGCTATTGTGTAGTTTCAATCTCCAGCAAAGGTCTGCATTTTATACACTATTTTCCTGATTTATTGTATGTGGTTTTTGGTGTGTGTGTGTGTGTGTGTGTGTGTGTGTGTGTGTGTTTAAAGTAGGTCTTGTGGGATTTATATGCTGAAAAGCATACTTGGGGAAATGCTGCCCTGGAGTGTTTTTGCTTGTTTGTGCTCATTGCAAAGGTTTCCTGTTGTTAGGTGCTGCTCTAGTGAGTGGTGATAAAATGGAAAGACAGGTCAGGACTCCCTTGGACCCTGAAGTTGAGAGAGGGGTGGCCATGTGTTTAAACAGTTTGGTTATTTAGGCACCTGTGAGGCCCCTGGTCAGTCAGTCATCCCTTTTCCCTAGAATCCCATTTGGCTTGGAACATCTGCACAAGGGTGTGACCTGGTGGTTCCAGGTGTCTGTGAGACAGAGGGAACCAGCTTGGAATTCCAGAACAATTTTCCAAACCATGTTTGGCTGTGCTTTAAAAGTGACAACGGGGCGCCTGGGTGGCGCAGTCGGTTAAGCATCCGACTTCAGCCAGGTCACGATCTCGCGGTCCGTGAGTTTGAGCCCCGCGTCAGGCTCTGGGCTGATGGCTCAGAGCCTGGAGCCTGTTTCCGATTCTGTATCTCCTTCTCTCCCTGCCCCTCCCCCGTTCATGCTCTGTCTCTCTCTGTCCCAAAAATAAATAAAAACGTTGAAAAAAAAAAATTTAAAAAAAAAAAAGTGACAAAAAGGTGATGGGATTTGTAGTGGTAAAGCCACATACAAGCTGCTGATTTTATAAATACATACGCACACACATACACACATGCACATATACACGGTGTTGTAGAAAGTTTACAGTTGTGTCAGTGACCAAGCAAAAGAAATTTAATATTTTCAAGTTCTAGTCTAGTACTGAAGACATGTTCTAAACAAGGATTGCATATTTGTGTGCATTTTCTAGGATGAGGGTTTTCAGTTTTCATAAAATTCTCAGCAGTTTCCTTTAAAAAAAAAATTTTTTTTAATGTTTTTATTTTTGAGAGAGAGAGAGGGAGACAAAGAATCCAAAGCAGCCTTCAGGCTCTGAGCTGTCAGAACAGACCCCAACGTGGGGCTCAAACTCACAAACCGTGAGATCGTGACCTGAGCCGAAGTCAGACACTTACTTAACCGACTTAGCCACCTAGGCGTTCCCTCAGCAGTTTCTATAGCCTAAAAAATTTAAACATCACTAGACTTCTAAATGTCAGAGGACTAAGTATGTTTGATCTCCTTTCAAAGTATAAAACCAGATCTCGAATAGGGCATAAGGATGCTCTTTGTTTCTTCTCCGCAGTTTTGTACAGTTGCATATTTGGAACTCCACACTGTGATTATGTATTTGATAGAAAGCTGGACTTTGGTTTTGAGTTGTGTAACGGTGAACATCTAGCCATGTGAAAAGCAGTTCGATCTCTGTTGTGATTCTTCAGTTTTCCTCGTGCACATTCAGAGAAATGCCTTTTAATCATTTAGTTTACGTGCCTCAGGTTGTTGGAAATCAAGAAAAATGGCTTGCCAGGGTTTGCGTCAGTCGTCAGTGAGTCACGCACTGTCGAGAAGGGTGTGCCGGCCCCTCTCTGTTTAGACTGTTGGCTACTTCTCTTGCACTGCTCGTGTCTCTTTTCTTGGAGAAGGAAGGCTGTACTCAAGCTTTTATGTTAATTGCATAAAGATGAGCTTTATTCCTCTTCTGATGCAATGTTTTAGTTTGTACAATAGGAGATAACATGTTTCCATTTTTCTAATCATTTTGAAATGGAAATTTGAGGTGTTTGCAATGTAACTGTAGCTTTCTAGAAGATTGACAGCAAAGAAGATAAATAAGAAATCTATGTGTATACATATTGGTTTTGTCTCACCAAGCCTCTCTTTGGTAAATATTTTAAATATCTGTCATACTGTACAAATTACTATAGTTTTATTGTAAAGTAAACATCTTAAAATAAGCAATGTTGGTCATAATTTAAATATTCTAGTCATGCCTAGTGTGAATATATTTTACTCGGAGACTGTGTATAAATACCCAGAAGTGGTAATGATGATCAATGCTGTAAAGAATTTATTCTGATAAGTGAGAAACTGGATATAATGTCAAAATAGCTATTTTCACAATAAAATCTCAAATTGCCTGAATGTCTATTAATTTCTGATTTAATGTTAACAATTCCTTGAGGTAATTATTTCCATTGGGAAGAATTTTTGAGTGTTTAAAAATGGTTATGCAGTGCTGGAACTGAGCTAGGTAGGATTTTAAATGTTCATTCTTTCTATGATACATTGAGGTCACTTGTGCTCTTTTTACCCTGAGCTCAGGCAGCTTGGAGGCCTGCTCCCTCAGCCACTGGTATGCAAATGACTGAGAGGGCTCAAACAGTTTTGCTGGGCTACAGCTCATCCCTGTGGCCCTATAAGTTTCTTCAAAATTTTCCCTTTTGCCCACCTAGACAGCCCAGTGATGTTGCATGTAATTGAATGGATGACATACACAGAGAAAAATGCATTTTAGTGGGGGATTGGGGTCAGTGTGTGGTGGGGGAAGATACTAATTTTTTTTTGGCTGCCACCCCCCCTTAAGAAATTTTTTTTTTAATGTTTATTATTTATTATTGAGATAAAGACAGAGCATGAGCATGGGAGGGGCAGAGAGAGGAGGAGACACAGAATCCGAAGCAGGCTCCAGGCTCTGAGCTGTCAGCCAGAGCCTGATGTGGGGCTCGAACTCACAAACCGTGAGATCATGACCTGAGCTGAAGTCGGACGCTGAACTGACAGCCACCTAGGCACCCCCTCCCACCTTTTATAAATGGGATAGGATATATGGGTATATAGAATCCTGTTACAGCTTTGGTCAAGTAAGGGCAGTTTCCCTGAAGGGGTGAATGCCTTTGTTAGTAGAATTAATTTTTTTTTTTAATTTTTTTTTTAGAAAGGGACCTGAGCAGGGGAGAGGGGCAGAGAGAGAGGTATTGAGAGAGAGCGAATCCCAAGCAAGCTCCATGCTCAGCACAGAGCCCAACACAGGCTCAATCCCAAGACCCTGGGATCATGACCTGAGCCAAAATCAAGAGTCAGACACTCAACCGATTAAGCCACTGAGGCACTCCTAGAATTAATTTGAGTATAATTAACATACGGTAAAATGCATCAATCCTCCAAGTAAAGCTGTCAGATATATCAGATATATAAGTATTTCTCTTGCATGAGAATCTGGCTACATCATTATTGATACTTCTATCCCCAAAGACCACAAATCCTAACTGCATATGAAGTGTAGGTTCTAGGTGAAAGGTTCCTGGGTAAATTGAAGTGATTACTAATGATCACCTGCTTTCTGTAAGAGAGTAGGAAAGAAGAGGTGCTACTGTGGAATAATGGAAATCTTTTGAGGAAAGAGAACTATTTGGAGTTATAAAGCTGAGAACCACACAACAAAGGTCTTCAAAAATTTTATTTCTTAATTGCTCAGCTCAGAGGCTTGACTTGGGTCTGGGATTGTTTTGGGTGCTCAAAACCTTGTGGATGACTGTTTAGTACCATGTCCTTCAGTGGATGTAGCTACGACATAAACCAAGCTCTGTTTTTCCTTTGCCACTAACAGCAGCTGTCAGGAGGAAAACTTTTAAGCTTCGCCAAAATGGGAGCTTGTCCTAAGTGAATCTCCATAGGAGAAACATTGAGATAACGGGGTTCCAGTATGATCACTCAGGGTGGCAAAATATGTTTGAGACGAGCCCGTATGACACTGAGAAGGAAATGGTTGTGGAGGAATGTGAGGGTTTGTCTTACTCAAAAGCATCTTGTAATTAAGTTCCTTATTGTAGAGCAAAGATAAACTAGTCCCTTCTTGAACTGACAAGAGCTTCAAGAGAAAGAATGAGAAACCATGGCCCATTTCTTCAGGTATATGACTCAGCCTCTTGGAATGCGTTGAACATCTGTGATGAAGACATGAAGACAGCTGTGCATCATCAAAGACATTTCTAATTTCTAATGCAGCCAACTTGAGGCTCCAAAAGTTGTTCTTTGCCAAGGGAGCAGAGCTATTATATTTATCCTACTTTTTGAGTAAGCAAGTGAAAACAATACGAAATACAATAAAGGATTGGTTCCTCAGATCCTACTTTGGGGGAGGTGGTCCTTTTAAGAATTCAGGAAATCTTTTGGTACAGAAGAAAGTATGACACTATCCGAATATCGCAGGTTAAGACCAAACAGATTTCAGTTTTATGTTAAATGCATGAAGCAAACTGACTTATCTGCAGACTCTTAGCTTGTGCCTATACTGACATATGTCCCAGTTTTCTCCAGGAGGGGGGAAAATTGCCTTTTTCACTTAGTGAATGTGATTTAGTTTGTGTTACACATAACATCCGAATCACAGGGTCACTGCTGCTAAAATAGGTCAACAGGTTTAGTCAACAGGTTTAGGAAAGGTGTGAAGGGATATAGTAAATGTAGAAATTAGAAGGAAAAAACCCAAGAGAAAGGAACTCTAGATATGATGTCATTGGGGCTCTGGGGAGGAAGATGGATGGAATGGAGAAAGTGGATTTTAGAGTAAGAAAGCCCAGCTTAACACAATATACCAACTGGTAATTTTGAGCAAGCTACCTGATTCTTAGTCTACCTTGCTGTTTACTACAATGTGGGGCAGTAACAGGATCTGAATGTAGGAACAGTTTTACGTGTGTGGGTTTTTTTTTTAATTATTAAAATTTATTTTTTTTTTCAATGTTTATTTATTTTTTGGGACAGAGAGAGACAGAGCATGAACGGGGGAGGGGCAGAGAGAGAGGGAGACACAGAATCGGAAACAGGCTCCAGGCTCTGAGCCATCAGCCCAGAGCCTGACGCGGGGCTCGAACTCACGGACCGCGAGATCGTGACCTGGCTGAAGTCGGACGCTTAACCGACTGCGCCACCCAGGCGCCCCATTAATTATTAAAATTTAAAAGCTACCAAAAAAACCCTCTTATGAGTAACCTCTGTTAACATATTGGTATCTGGTTTTTTTAGTCTTTTTCTGTACACACACATACACAATCCTGTGTATACAGTAATCCCACAGTACACACTATTCTCTAATACACTTTCTCATTTAATATTTACAAAATATTATAGGCCATTACATGTTCTACATGACTTTTAAAGGCTATGAACAATTTCTTTTTTTTTAGTTTTAATTTTATTTTTGAGAGAGACAGACAGCGGGGGAAGGGCAGAGAGACAGAGAATCCTAAGTAAGCTCTGCACTGAAAATGCAGCCCAATGTGGGGCTCAAACTCATGAACTGTGAGATCATGACATGAGCCGAAACCAAGAGTTAGATGCTCAACCGACGGAGCCACCCAGGTGCCCCAAGGCTATGCACAATTTCACTGTATGGATGTAGTATTGTTTATTTCATTCCTTGTGATGGACATTAAGATAAATTCCTCTTTTTAACTGTTCTTGTTACATATTCTTAAACTGTTTTCTCAGGAAGATTGCACTACTTTATCTTCTCTGTAGCCCTACGTAGGAGAGCCTTTATTACTACAACCTCACCAGCTTCAAGTATTCTCTCTCACTTCACCACTTGATAGGTAAAAGATAGCACATTTATTTATTTAATATGTATTTTTTTAATGTTTATTTAGTTTTGAGAGGCAGAGACAGAGACAGAGAGAGTGGAAGTGGGGGAGGGCCAGAGAGAGGGAGACCCAGAATCCGAAGCAGGCTCCAGGCTCAGAGCTGCCAGCACAAAGCCCAATGCGGGGCTCATACTCACAAACCATGATATGATCTGAGCCAAAGTCGGACGCTGAACCAACTGAGCCACCCAGACACCCCTTTCTTTCTTTTTTTTCTAAGTAGGCTCCACATCCAATGTGGAGCCCAATGCAGGCTCTAACTCATGACCCTGAGATCAAGACCTGAGCTGAGATCAAGAGTTAGATAGTCAGATGACTGAGCCACCCAGGTGCCCCTATTTAATATGTATTTCTTTGATAACTTGTAAGGTTGACTATTTTCCTATATGTCTATAGTCCATTTGTATTTCTTCTCTGTGTTGTCTAGTCATCCTCTGCATAAAAGGCAAATGATTTCACTTCTCTGAAACCCTGTTTTCTTAGCTGTAAGATGGGGTTTCCATGTGGTCTGAATGGGATAACACATTGCACATCCAGAATATGGCAGGTGCTCAACATTATTATTTCCCTTCATGTTCTTTCCTGGGTTAAGAGATCCTGGAGGATGGAGATTCTTTTCTTTATTGTATCTTAGCACAGTGCTTGGAACATAGAAAGAGCTCAAAAAGTTTTTGAGGAAGGAAGAATAGATAGGATTTGAAAACATTTTGAGCATAGCAGGAAAAGGAGTGAGAAAAGCTGAAGCCAAGATCCAATGAATCAGCAGTGAGAAAACTGGTGGCTTCCTCAGAAGCTTGCTATTAAAATGGAAGAATTTAAATTTTATTCTTAAAACTCTACCAAGAAACAATTTCTTATAGACTGAAATGGCTGAAGGACACTAAATTCCTATATTCATGTAAGTAGGCTTGTAAAGTTGTTTTTTGTTTTTTTTTTTTTTTGTTTGTTTGTTTGTTTTTTGGTAAGCAAAGGAGTATTTTCAGTATGCTAGGAAAGGTGACTAAAGGAATTCATAATTAACTTTTTATAAAGTGAATAGTAAATGAATTTAAAATATGATTAATCTTGATTTTCACATTCGATTTTCCTAGACTGGGAGTAATGTGTAATAATAATGTAATCATATTTCAAAATGTTTATGAGTTAGAATGACCCTGAGTGGTGGTGCCTCAAATGGAAGGAAGAAGATTGGTGATAGGTCTTGTTTTATTCAACATGTCCTGTGACTGTGGGGGAGAGGGAATCAGTGGTTTGTTAATGAGATTTGCAGATGGCTTTAAATCGAGAGGTATTGTAAACAGCAGGAATGACAGAGAAATGATACAAGAGGAGCTGGAAAGGTTAGGAACATGGACAGGAAATCAAGTGATTCAGGCTGGAGTAATGCAAGCCAATATGACATTTGGGGCCAAATAGGAAGAAATGCAGATATGCCATGAAGGAGACAAACATGGAAAACAGTCATCTCAAAGGAGTTTGGGGGGTGGTACTAGAGACCAGGAAAGGTAGGAAGCAGGAACCACTGGTTGCTGAATGCCTATGTGCCCCAAACTATGATTTGGTACTCTCTGTGTTGATTTCTCCCTCCCTTCCTTCCTCCCTCCCTTCTTCCTTCCTTCTTCCCTTCCTTTCCTTTCTCTTCCCTTTCCTTCCCTTCCCTTCCCTTCCATTCCCTTCCCTTCCCTTTCCTCCCTATTCTATACATGACTCAGTGTTCATGTTACTCATGCTCATCATGGTAAGTGTAAGTGTATTCTTAATCCCCTTTATCTATTTCACCCATCCCCCACCCACCTCCCCTCTGGCCATCACCAGCTGTTCTCTGGATTTATGAGTCTGTTTTTTGGTTTGTCTCTCTTTTTCTTCATATGTTCATTTGTTTTGTTTCTTAAATTCCACATGAATGAAATCATACGGTATTTGTCTTACTCTGGCTGACTTACTTCACTTAGCATTATACCCTCTAGGTCTATCCATGTTGTAAATGGCAAGATCTCATTTTTTTTAATGGCTGAGTAATATTTTGTTATATGCATATATAAATCTTATTTATCCATCCATTTATGGATGGACACTTGGGTTGCTTCCAATAGCCATAATTCAGCTACTGTAAATAATGCTGCAATAAACAGTGGAGGGGGGGTATATATCTTTTCAAATTAGTGTTTTTGTTTTCTTTGGAAATGCAAATTGATGCAGCCACTCTGGAAAATGCTATGTAGGTTCCTCAAAAAATTAAAACCAGAATTACTGTATGATCCAGTAATTCCACTACTGGGTATTTACCCAAAGAAATGAAAACACTGATGTGTTGATTTCTTTTTGACCAAGGTTAAGCAATTCAGTACTGTGTAAGAAAGAGTTTTTGAGGATTAATTATGCATAAAAGCTCAGTACTTAAACAAAAGCTCAGCCTTCCTCTGTTGATCCTAATGTTTGTTAGAGTGTTATAAGTACTGGAGAGCATTGTGGAAGTCCCGGAATCTCCAGAAAAGCTCTAGAAGGAAAGGTTCTTCACATTCCTACCCGAGCATTTCTTACTCAGTGGATATTTCTGAGAATTCTTGGCACAGTTTTCCCTAGGCTATCCTAGTTGCCATCAACATGATGGAGGCACCACAAAACCTTTGGCAAGTTAGCACAGGAGTCCAGCTTAAGCAAAAATAAGATGTGTGTCTCATAGTGGCTACCCATGAAGTAGTCTATTCCTACCAGCCATTCCCCTCTCCTTCTCTCTTCTAGTGTCCTTATGTTAAGCCCTAGTTACATACAGCTCCCATCACAGCCCTTTGCTTGGATTTCCTACTAGCCCCATCCTTCTCTTGCTGTAAAGGTCTAGCAATCATTTGTATTTACTCTAGATGTCAATAAACAAAATCAGATTTATTGTGATATTGGCCTAATTTAGGAACCTCCAACTTTTTTTTTAATGGAGTCACTACTTCTCTCTCTCTCTCTCACTTTTTCAGTTACAAGGGTCAGAGTGAGGATCCCATGGAGATGAGGAGGAAGAGAACCAAAATATGGTAGGGAGGACAAACCCTAAGCAGGCAATGTTCAGTGTATTCATTCCCCATCCTGAGGACAAGATCAGAACACTGGTGCAAAGTATATGTTGAAGGTGTGAGCTGGAAAGGAAAGGTGTCAAAGATATATTCATTCATTCACCAAGTATTTACTTCATGCCTCCTACGTTTCAGCCACTGTTCTTGGTACTGATGATATATCAGCAAACAAAACACTGCCCTTGTGTTACATTCTAGCTGGGGAGACAATAAATAATGAACCTAATGAATAAGGAGGTTACATAATATACTACAAAATGATAACTGCTATGGAAAAAGAAAAAGTAAGGCAGAACAAGGGGCTGGGAGTTCTGGGGTTGGGGGCACATGACAGTATTAAATAGGTCAGGGTAGACTTCATTGTGAAAAGGACATCTAAATAAAAACTTGAAAGAAGTGTTGGGTTGACCTTTCACATATCTGACAAAGAGAATTTTAGGCCTAGGGTACAGGTGGAGCAGCAGTCCTAAGGTAGGGCTTGTCTGGCATGTCTGAGAAACAGCAAAGAGGCCAGGATCTCTGGAGCAGAGTGAGCAAGGCAAAAAGTAAGAGATGAGGTCAATGAGCTGAAGGATGGGAGCTTGTAGACATTTGTAAACATTTGGCTTCTACTCTGAGCCATTTCATGGTTCTGAGTAAAGAAGTGATGTCACTCATTATTTTTCAGAAGGATTGCCTCAGCTATGATACTCAGGATGGACAAGTGTATAAGTAGGAAGACAAGTTGGGAGTATGTTATAGTAACCTAGCCAAGAAGTGGTGGTGGCTCAGATGGATTAGGATGGTAACGGTGGAAGTAGTAAGAAGAGATTGGATTCTGGATGTAATCTGTGGGTAATACCAACAAGATTTATTGGCTGATTAGATGTGGGTTGTAAGAGAAAGAGAAAAGTCAAGGGCAACTTTAAGATTTTGGCTATGAGCACTGGATGGACTGGGTTGCCATCAATGGAGTGGGGGAAGGCTCTGGGTAGAACAGCTTTTGAGGGGAGTTTAGGAGTTCCATTTTTGACATGTTGAGTTTGTGATGCCTGTTAAACATCCAAGTGGAGATGCTTGGAGTACCAAGTGGAGCACCACACGAGATGTTCAGTTTTACATGGGAACCTTAATGAACCAGCATTCAGAAGTTTACGGTCCTTCAGGTATGGTTTTAGTGGTGGGTCACTATAGACAGAGTGAAGCTCTACCAGTTCCTGATTCTTCCGATCCAGACCCTCCTCAAGGAAGGGACCAACTAATTTTAAAACTCACTTGAATGAAAGCAGGGCTGGTTGTACGGCTTGGTATAAAGTTCGTATTCCACCCCTACCTATGAATATGATGATCTTGAATTGGCACCGTGTGTTTAATTCTAACCAATTTCAACAGAATACTGTTGTCTTTGTAATAAATTAACCTAGCAACAAATGCTAGCAAATAAAAACTACCATTCTGTTTCTTTCTTTTGCTTTTTGTGGGAAAAAAAAGAGCCATAAAGAGGATAAAGATGCTATTTAAAACCATATGACTGAATGAAAGCATTAAGGATTTAAATTATAGAGAGAAGGACTAAGAACAGAACTCAGGAACATTCTGAACACTATAGGATAATGGAGAGAAATAGCAAAGAAGCAGCAAAGAGGAAAACCAAAAGAACGTGGCATCCTTGAGGCCAAATGTGTCAATGAAGAGGGAGTCATTGACTGCAGTGAATGTTGCGGATGGGTCCTGTAAGATGGGGACTGAGACTTGATCATTGAATTTAGCAAAATGGGGGTCATTGGTGATCTTGAGGAGCAGTTTGGATGGAGTGGTTGTTAGGGGTAGGTTCAAGACAGGCCAAGAGGAAAGGAACTGGGGTGAAAAGAAGCAAATGAAAAATCGGATAACTGTAAGCAGCATGACAGGGCTGGGAAAGATACCTAGAGGTAAAAATGCCTTTCCCTGGGTCCTTGAGCTCCCATCAAGGAGGCAGCCACTTATTTATGTATGTATATTTATGTATAGCTGCAAATCAAGTCAGCATGCAGCTGGCAGTGTTGAGCTAGGTCATTAAGAAATCTTCCCCATTAAAAGAGATCCAAATGGGGTCTACAGAATTTGTTAAGGGACTTCTTATTTATTTTGAAAATATTGCTATTTGAAACATGGGCTCTTTCTCACAATGATGAGCTAAATTATTTTCCTTTGTAAGTAAGGTCTAGCATATTAATACTTTATCCTTAGTTAAGCCAGGTGATAAGGAGACGAAGTCAGTCATGGGGGTATTTTCTTTGGAGGATTTCAGCTTCTGTGGTTTAGGTAATAGAATTTGTTTCCTCTACCTAGGCCTGGGGCCCAGAAAACTGAGCCCAAATGAAGTAAATCTGCATCTTTATTTTCCATTTGAGCTACTTAATGACTGTGTGCATTCATCAGGGGGCAGGATGAGAACATATTTGAAAATTAAAGGGTTATTGCTGTAGAAAGCAATGAGAATGCTGTGTGAAGCACAAGTACATATTAGGAAAAAATGTAATGCTTTAAAGGCACAGACCAGTCTGAAAACAACCCAGAAGCCTGGGCGTCATTTTCTCTCTCACCCGCTCTATCTAGTCAGTCTCCTACTCCCCTCTGTTCCTCACTACGGTTATCACTCCAGTCTGAGTGATTCTGCTCCCCCCTGGCCTTTTCTGTCCTGGGTCACAGCCACAGATACACCATTGGTCTCTCAGCTTCTGGGTTTGCTCCAAACCATTCTCCATATTGTTTAAGAGTGTTCTTTCTAAAATGCAAAATGATCATGCATCATTCTTGCTTAATACCTTTTAGTGGCTCCTTGTTATCAAGCCTAAGCTTCTTAACATAGCTTATAAGACATTTAATCATCTGGTTCACGTTCAACTATGCCCCACTTTCTGTCCTCACAACTGAAGATCCAGTGACCAAAACCACCAAAATCTCCAAATTTATCTCATCCCCATACTTTAAGTCTTTGCATGAGGAGGCTCCAATGAGTAAGAGAAGAAGGCACAAAATCAACTGAACGAGACTAAACAGAGAATTAAATCTTCACGCTCCCTTAAAATAAAAAAGGAAGGGAGATCCTTTGTTTCAGTATTCATTATGTTCAAATTATGCTAGATGTTTCTATTTCTGCTAGTGTAACACAGGTGTATACCAATGCTGAACATAAATCATTTGTTGGTTTCTTTTCGACTCGGCTTTGAGAAGTCTCCTGGCTCAGTCTTTGGCCCTGTTTTTACATTCTACTCATTTACACTACACACCCACTTTATATGCTTTCCCTTGTTTGTCTTTTCCATTCCCCAGTCTTTATATACTGCCTATACTGTGAAGTCTCAAAGATTGACATCTCCAGCCCAGGCACCTCTTCTGAGATCAGATTTCTATCCAGAGATGACCAAAGGGTCTGCAGCAATCTCAGAATTTTACCTAAAGCTGAACTCTGATCTTCACTCTACCAAAATCTCTTCTGCTGGTTTTCCCCACCTCAATAAATGTCACCTTCCATTGCTGAA
Organism: Prionailurus bengalensis; assembly: GCF_016509475.1. Lineage (NCBI taxonomy): Eukaryota > Metazoa > Chordata > Mammalia > Carnivora > Felidae > Prionailurus > Prionailurus bengalensis. The sequence goes on along the minus strand of NC_057343.1, from coordinate 144,521,126 downwards.
GTCAGAGACCTGGAAATTTACCTCTTTTTAGTTAGTGAGAAAACCTACTAATATACCAGGCATTGTCTGAAATGTTTATATTTGATAACATGTTCAATCCTTTTAACAAATGTGTTAGGTAGCTACTATTATTATCATCCACTTTATAGATGAGGAAACCAAGCCACAGAAAGGTGAAGTAATTTGCCCAAGGTCACACAGTTTACTAATGGTGGAATTGGGATTTAAACTTAGACGATCTGTCTTAAGAGTCCATGTGCTTAACCTATACACCTATAACCTTAACGCTTAACCTGTTACTCTTGGCACCTTCCTCTGATTCACCCCTACATCCAACTTATCAGAAGTGCAATTAGTTATACCTCCAAAAATGTCCTGAATCCATATACCTCTTTCCATCGCAGTGGCCACCACCCTAGCCTTTGGCTGAGACTGTCAAAATAATTCCTTGGAGATCCAATTCCACTCTTGTCTACTCTGCCACAGCTGGCCACCCCAACTTTCTTCCCCAAGAAGCCAGGTCTTAGATTAAATGTTTTGTCTTTTTTTTTTTTTTCCTGAGAAGCCTTCTTTGACCTCCATACTTGAATCTCATCACCCCGATAATTCCTTCTCAAATCACCCTATTCTTTTCTATTATTGTAAATTTCAGAATTGAAATTCACATTTGTGTCTGTTTTTTAAAGTAAGTACCATGAAAACAAGGATTTGTTTTATCTTCCACTGTCTACCCTGTACTTAGCACAGAGCCAGGCCCTTAGTAGGCAGTTAGTAGTATTTGTGAATGGGTGGATGGATGAGTGACTAATATTAAGAAGTGATAACATTATTATTTTATGTGTTATAACAAAAGTACAATTTCACTTCTTAATAATGGGCTAACGGGAAGAGGCCATATGAATTAGTGAAAAATACACAGTGTTCGGGTTTTTAAAAAATAAAATGCAGTTTTACTCTTTCAATGAAGGACATTGTATAATTCTAGTAAGCATGCTACCCATTGCCTCCACCCCTGCATTCTTTTCTAAGACATTCTATTCCTACCCTCATACCCCTAACTCAGCTCATTGGACCAGAAACTGACTCAAGATTCTCCCTGTTCAGAATTTAGAACCAGAACACTTTAATTTAGAAGTACGTTCATTTACCCTTCAAATATTTATTGAATGTCTAGAATGAACTGATGGTTGGTGATATAATGAACAAGACACATCTCTCCTGAAGGCATTTATCATTCAGTGGAGAGAACTGATGACTAAATCTTCTACTGCAATTCAGTGTATTAATCGCTATGATATGGGAACCACCAAGGAACACACAGGAGAGGTATTTTATGCAGTCTTGGGAAGGCAAGAAAAGCTTCCTAGAAGAAGTGATGTCTTGGCCCAAAAAAAGATTAATAGATTGAGGAGACAGTAGGGGTGAGGGGAAAGGGTGTTCTACGCACAGGGAACAGGAAATGCAGGTATAGTACATTCCATCTGTGTGCATGGGTAGGGGATATTACGCTAGGTGAATTACGCTAGGTGAATCGAGTCTCCATCATGAAGGCCCTTGTCAGCCTTCAGAGTTTGAACTTCATCCTGAGGGCAGTGAGAGGCCTGAACACGGGGTTTTAACAGAGGGATGATGCGTTCAGATTTGTACTCTAGAAAGGTCCCAGTGGTCTCAGTGAGGGGAACATCCTGGAAGCAGAAGGACCAGTTAATAGATTGTTCCAGAAAACCAGACAGGAAATGATAAGGGCAGGGATAAGTTGGCAAATGTGGGAAGAACAGAGTGGATTACGAAAGTGATATTTAGGATCATGATGGGTGAGGGATTACGGAATGAAGGACACGTGCAGGTTTAAGGCTGAAGCTAGCAGTAGATTGTGAGGTCACCTGCCGAGACAAGAGGCACATGAGGGAGCCTAAGGAAGAGGTCAGGGCTGAAGACCCAAATGTAAGCCTTTTCTCCCTAGAATTAAGGTAAGCTTTTGGGGTTGAGATTACCCAGTGAGCTGTGAAACATGAGAAAAGAAGAGGTCCACAGATGGAATCCTAAGTAACTCCACCATTTAAGTAGGTAGTAAGGAAGAAGAGTCAACAAAAAGGATTTGAGAAGATGTGTCCTAACAGCCATTTGGAATCCCAAGGAAGAGTGATGTCAGGGAAACCAGTGGATAAGACCCTTTCCAGAAGGGTCTAACGACCATCAGTGCTTCAACCAAAAGACCAAAACACAGAGAACTTCAAAGTAAGGAATTGCCTGGGCCATCTAACAAATATGAACATTTCTCTCACTGAAGTAAACGTTATTCTTAACTATCTTATTTACAGTATTCATCTGTTTGTCCTTAAGAATGCTAAGATAAGCTTCCTTGTAGTCCCCTAGCCTAAAGCCTTAGAAATTCTCTAAGAGTGGAGTCTGGATTCATGAGGGTTTTCTGAATTTGGTCTTCAAATGTTATTACGCATCGGTTCGAGAAGTACACTTGAATGTCAGAGTTGAGCAGTGGAAAAAAGGAGACATAAGGAAAATTTATTTTAAAAATGTTTTTCAACTTTAAGAAAAGCATCTAGCAACTCACTAAGTTTAGCATTTCATGTGTGTTTATGACCTGTCAAAAAGTGCCAGAAATTTACTTGTGAGCAAGAAGAAAAAGATGTTGCCTGTTTGTCATCTGTCAGAGTGTCCAAATTCTGAAGGCCACTTTGCAACCAAAAAACTTTCCCTCATCAGTGGACATATGTCGAAGAAGAGAAACATTAGTAATAGGATCCAGGCCATGTAATGTTCATTAAACAATTAGATGCTGATGCCAGCGGGTAATCGCTTTTTTCCATTTTATTTTCAACAGTTTGAGTGTTCCTGAGAGACTTCATGGGACTGGATCTGGTATTTTCATCAGAATTTTAGTGTATTTGCAGTATTGGTAACATCTCCCTCTCCCTTCTGCTTTCACTAAGCAATAGACTCTCCAGGGTCTGATTTGTGTTCTTTCTTCTGAATGTTTAGTCAATTTAATATACACAGTGGACATATTCTGGGGGAAAAAATGCTAGGCTTCTCAGCAGAGTCATTTTAAAGATTAGGTGTTGTTTAAAAACAAAGGCATACCATTCATCACAATTACAAGGCAGAAAATACAGTGCTCTGCTCTGCATGATTAGAACTTTTCTTTAAGGACTCTTGTTTTTTGACCTTACAAGTACTCAACTTCTCTGCAGATGATTTTGTGACGTCCCTCTGAAGTTTCAGCTCCTGGAAACACTCAGCATGGTTTACTGAATGCTTTCCATTTAAAACCATTTCACTGAATGACTACTGGAATGGAAAAGAAAGCACAATACGAAGGCAGTCGTGGTCAAGGCTACCTATTCTGGGGTTCAGGACAAAAGGTCTGAGTCTTGCCAAATGCCTGGCCAGAGCACCAGCCAGCCTCTTCCCTCCAGAGGGAACCCAAAGGGGCACTGATGGGGGAGTTGGCACAGATCCCAGTCCAGAAGCTCAAAGTTTAGGAATAACTGCCTTATTTTTCTAGAATAACTTATTTTCTAATGCCAAGGTCTCATTTCTCCTAACAGAAAAAAAAAATGCATAACCTCAGTCCTCCCTGGGGTCCCCTCCCTGTGGCTATTTATGCCAGTGTTTCTGGAGCTCAGGCAGAGCCAAGGCCTGTGGGGTGGGGCCCACCTGGTCCTCACTTCCCTGTCTACACAACTGATCTCCAACCTAGCCTTGTCCTGGCCCAGCCTGCAGGGCCCCCTCAGGCTCAACCACTTTCCCTCCCCACTCCTGCACCTCACTCTGAAGCATCTTTGCCTGGTCGCCTTTGCACCATAATCCTGTCACTTCCACCTTCACTTCCTCCTAGCTGAACAGAGTATCTTCCCAGTTTGGAGAAATCACTTCTTTCCTTCCCAGTTTCTCTAGGACAGTCTCTCTCTGTCTCTGACTCTGTCTCTGTGTGTGTGTGTGTGTGTGTGTGTGTGTGTGTGTTCTTTTTAATTGAATCCTCATCTACTAAGGGCTTAGGCTTTGTCTTCAACCCTTGGAAGGCAGGTCTTTGCCTTGTATCCTGCCACAAACCTCCTGTGAGGTAGCATTGCAGAGTCAGCTATTATCTGCTTGAATGCAAAGAAAGAAAAGGAAGAGAAATGGATGAAACCATGACAGCTAGCTCAAAATCTTATCTAGCCTGAACACACACCTCCCTGACTTGCTGTCCCGAGACCTGAACACCCAGTGTTTGTTAGGAAATACCACCTTCCACCCTCTACATTTACTGATTTTTAGGGACCCACAAGCCTATGGCTTCACATACAGACACGCACACCAATTATGGGGAAGGACTGGGACTTTCCTGTAACTGGTGAAGGAGCCCTGGCTCAATGAGCTGAGCATAACAGTCACCCAAGGGAACCACCCTGATGCAGCCCAGGTACTTCTATGCCCTGGATGGGAGGACAGTATAGAGAAAGGGAACCAGAGCCCCAGCGTGGCCCAGGCAAGGCTGCTAGTAGTCTGCATCTCCCCACCCCACCAGAAATAGGCAAAATGAAATGCACAAAAAAGCAGGGCACAGAAGGTGGAGTCCTTCCCCCTCTGCTATAGAGAAGCCTGGGTGGGTAGGCGGGTGTCACAGAGACACCAAGGGCGCCAGAACCAACTGGAGAAATGAGGGTAGATGGCCCAAAGTCTATCAGAGGTCACAGGAGCTTTGGCTGGTCACGGGATGTTATGGTCTGCATCACTTGGCTGATCAAGCGCCCAGCAGAGAGGAGCAAGACAGGAGGGGCAAGCAGCAGCTGGTATGTGGGCTACAGCTTGGATATTCCCAGAGGCACAGAGGAAGGGCTAAAGGAGAAAGTTCTGTCATTCCACGGGCAGGAAGAGGCTGGGGAGGTGGCTGTTTTAGCAGAATTAAGGACGAGATGTTAGAGAACCTTAGCAAGAACCCGTAAGCTAGGAGGAGCCGAGGCAGTTACAGATGTCCACATCACCTGTCTCTATGTCAGAATTTTAATCCATGCACCACAGAATAAGATGAACCTTCCACCTAGGTGGACCTAGGTTTAAATTCCAGGTTATTTCTTAGCTATCGAGTTCTTTGCAAACTACATGATCTCTTTCACCTCATCTGCAATTGAACATAACAGGTTTGTTTTTTTTTTTTAATGTTTCCTTATTTTTGAGGGGGTGGAGGGGCAGAGACAGGGGGATAGAGGATCGGAAGTGGGCTCTGTGCTGACAGCAGAATCGGGGTTCAAACTCATGAATCGTGAGACCCTGACCTGAGGCAGAGTCAGAAGTCAGAAGCTTAACCAACTGAGCCAGCCAGGCACCCCTGGACATAACAGCTTTTGGAAGTACTAGCATATTACCTGCTGTACAATAAGGACCAAATCAATGGGAGTTGCTACTATGGCGGTTTTTGTTACCATTATTATTATTATTATTATCACTATTATCACCTAATCCCTTCATTTCACTAGTGAAAAAGCAAGGCAGGAACCTAGAAGGTTGCAGACTCTTTGGATTTTTGCATTTCAGAGCCTCCATTAGGCCAGCTAAGAGAAGAGGGAACATAATCCAGCGTCCAATGGGTGACTTCTGTGAGACTCTGGACGTGTGGTCACTCTTTGTTCACTCATCAAAGTCACATACGTGGGTTGTCATAATTTCTCTGGAGGTATTGGGACTGAGTATGCAAAAATGATGGCATTTGCTGAACCTAAGCTGTGAACAGCTGTGCTGGGTTAGAAATAGCTTTTCAAACGATGACTTTCTTTGCCAAGTCAAAGGCACAGCTCTCCGTGGGCTTGGAACCACAGAAACATCTAAGAGAAGAGGTCTCTTTCAGGGGGACACCGAGCAATCTTTCACCTTCAAAACAGGGAAATGGCCGGTTTCTAGAGCACATTCTTTGGCCTGTTTTGGAACAAAGACACAAGTAAAGATTCAGAGGAAAGAGAAGCCTCAGCAACTTATTAGGATGAAACAGGTTCATCAAATCAAAATCCCAGCAGGAACTGTAAGTTATAGAACTTCCAAAGCCTCTGGCTCCCACATCCTCTGTTGCCTGTTGTCAAGAGCATTTGTGGTCATAATAGCCAAGTCTATGTCCCCAAAACCCCAGCCAACTAAAGAAAGCAATGCATTTGGTGGAAAAGTCATAAAAATAAAGACATCCTAATAAAGTGGTTGGACTATTCTCACTGCATTGGACCAGAAAAAGGGAATGATGGAAAGATCCTGTCACCATCTATGATCTACTTGCCATAAAATCATAAATCATAGAATGTTGGCAATGGAAGAACTGTAAAGGTACACATCACAGTCCTTTCCCCCTGCCCAAAGGCTTAAAGCTAACATAAGACATCTTCAGGACTAGAACCCTGGCTCCCAGCTCACAGATAGGGTCATTTCCACCAACCAGGCACATGTCCCAGAGGTGCCAAGAGCACACCTCTTCAGAAAGTAAGCACATTAATGAAGAAGTGCCATTTAAATACATATATATATATATATATATATATATATATATATATATATAGCATCTGAGGACCAGGGACAAGAATAACACTGCATGTTGAATCCAAAGGGACCAGGAGACCAAGAAGAATATAGGCTGCCTCCAGCTTTGATCAGTCTGCATTTCAAGTTCATTTCCAAGTCATTTGTTTGGAAACCCTATATACTTCCAGAGAAAAGCAATGGTATAACTGGTTAAATTCCCAGGTCAATCTAGACAAGCTAATTTAACACCTAACTTTACCTGAAGCACCTGACAATTTCTGACATTCCAGATGTTAAAAGACAGCTGGATTTATAAGTTTGTTTCATTCATAGGGGAAAAAAAACATTCCAGGCCCAGAAGGCAGCAACCTGTCTTCCTCTTTTTCCCAGGCTAGTGGTTTCTCTTGCAGTTGCCTGGGACTCCAGGGTCCTGGGGTCAGGAGAAGAGGCAGGAACTCTCCCCCAAGGCCTGGGAAGTTGCTAACTTCTGGCTCTCAAACCTGGTACTTGGAAAGTGCTCATCATTGGCAAAGGTCTCACTGGTCTAAGATGAAATACAACATGTAAATCCAGTGCAGGAAGTTTCTCACAAAGCAAAGTGTACTCAACTTAAAGAACCACCCTTATCCTTGAGATGACTTTTCTTGCCTTTTGGTGCTAAATTGTTTTTTGTTTTTTGTTGTTGTGTTTTTTTTTTTTTTTTGGAAATGATTGTACATGTTTTCTGAATGTTCTTTCTTGGAAAAAGAACATATTAGCCAGTCCTATGTTGTCAGTCCCTAGAACTTCATTCTATTGTTTTGGGAACTCCAATTCTGAGAACCACTGCTCAATGCCTTCCCATTTCTCTGGGTTGTAGGCGAAGGCTTTTTGCTGTAGTGTTCATTCCTCAGGGCTTTGGGAGGGGTGAACCAAAGGTGGAATAGAAGACCAGATGGGAAATGGGGGTCCCTAGTCTTTTACCATTGATGTCTAGGAGCACACGGCTCACTCATGAATTAAATATTCCAAAGGAATATTTTTGTAATGGTTTAGAAGAAAAGTTCTGGGTGACTCAAGGGCACCTCTCTCAAAGTTTATTAATTAGGACTCATTAGAAATGTATGATATTTCAGAGAGACTAATCATTCAGTTAGGAGCTACTACCTCCTGAGGTGTGTGGAGGGAAAGGGGAAGTGACAAAGCAAATCAAACAACAAATTTACAGGGAAACATTTTATCTCCATAGGAATGTGATCTTTAAAATAATGTTAAAATATTAATTTTCATTAAAAACAAATATTTTGGAGACAGATCTGGGTAGATCTTGTTTTGCACTCTGTTGTTTGTTATTCTGGTTTTTTAAGTAATTTTTTAAAAATTTATTTATTTTGAGAGAGACAGAGAGAGTGCAAGTAGGGGAGGGGCAGAGAGAGAGAGAGAGAGAGAGAGAGAGAGAGAGAGAGAGAGAGAGAGAAAGACCCAAGCAGGCTCTGCAGGGGCTTGACCTCATGAAGATTGTAACCTGATGTGAGATCATGACCTGAGCCGAGCCGAAATCAAGAGATGCTTAACCGACTGAGTCACCCAGGTGCCCCTATGTTATTCTGTTCTTAAAAGCAAAACAAAACAAAAAACAAAAACCATATTCCTATCCTGTCACCACCTCCTTCCTGTGCTCTAGGAAATCTCTCTTAAACTGCCTTTTATACCTCTTCTTTCATGGATGCTGCCATGACCTCCTGCTCTGAGCATGGCTTTCAGACTTAAAAAAAATCACAGAATAAGATTTCAAGCAAAATCTATATGGAAATCCGATTTATAAACAAAAGAGAGTTGAAGCAAGGTTGGGGCCTGGATCCCTGCCTCCACCATTAATTCATTTATTTATTCAATAAATAGGAATTCAACAAATACTAACAAATACCACTGGCCTAGTGTGTCAACTTAATTTCTTGACTGGGCCTCCTGGTTCTTGTCACATGTCTCCACCATCTATCGTCCATCCTGGTAGCAGAAATAATTTTCCAAAACAGATCTGATCCTATCAGTACTACCCTTTTCAGAAACTTTCCAGGGTTTCTTCATTGTCTTCTGATTGGCATTCCATCTCCTTAGGCCCTTTAAAGTTTGGCTTCAACCTGCTTTTCCCTCCTTGTGCTCTGTATGCTACAATCCATCTCTGTGAGACACTCCCCAGTACACTGTGGACATTCATGACCACTTGCCTTTGATGGTGCTGCTCTGTCTGCCTGGCCTGCCCTATTTCCTCCTTCCCACTGTGACATTTTACTATTTTTATGTGAATATCACCACCACAGTTCAGCCTACCCTGAATGCCACAGCTCTCCTCCCTCAAAATCTGTATTGATAGTTAGGTGCCCCGTGTCTGCCTACCCAGCTGTTGCTCAAAGGCAAGCATCTTATTTTTATTCATCTTGATATCTGCAGGATCTAATGTTACCAATGTGCAGTTGGTTAGAAACAGCACACTGATTTTATTTCACAGGCCAATTCCTATTGATTGGTAATGATTTCCTGCAATTTTGATGAAGATGCTGCCTCATGTAGATTCCATGGTGAAGTACTTGATTGGCAAGCAATGTCTGCCACGGGCCAGGGTGCAAAGAGTGAAGGCATCTGGCCTCCTGGGTGTAAATGCACAATAAAGTTTGCCAGTGAATAGATGAGTGGATAGAAAAGTAGGCTTTTTCCTAGTTCAAACAAACTTTCCCTTCAGTCCAGTGAGCTTTTGCAGTGATTCATCTCCTTGAGTGAGGAGGGTCTTCAACCTTGAACTCAAATTGATGTTCTAGCATATCTAGGTCTGTCTTTGAGCTACAAGGCAGCCCAGTGCTGGTGGCATTTCATGTGAGGTGGTTTGCAGAAGGGCTTCTGCTACTGGCCCCATAGGCAAGGCAGGTAGGAGAGCTTATGGAGGATGAGAAGAGGGAGGGGATGGAAAAGGTGGTGTGATGCCTCGATTTTCTGGGATCAGCTGCCCCTGAGCCTTTACCGAGAAAAAGGCTCCAGAGAGAAGCTGAAAGAGTCGATTTCGTTAAAGTCTCAGTGAGACATGGGAGTGCAAGTGCGAAGAAGTACTTCAGTCCAAGTAGCAAAGCAAGACACAGAGTCAGAGAATGGGCCAATCATCCCTCCCAAGAGGAACAGACACTGTTCGGTACAAGGTAGGGTCCAGCCAGATGTATATGGGCATGTGCATCACACCCCCCCACCTGGACCCCCCGCTCACCCCAGCAGATTCAGCAGGGGGCCGCTGATGCCCAGGGGTCCCAGCAGAATGTGTTCACCCACAGCAGAATGAGAGTGATTCCCAGCAGCCTGGGCAGTTGCACCACTAGTGGGAGAGGTCTTGTTAGGGAAGAGTGAGTTGCCTCTGGGGAATGTCCATATTATTTGTGGGATACCCATTTAGAGCAAGGTGGGGATGAACAAGAGCCTGTGTAATCCAAGTCAGAATGGTACCTTTCGAACCCTTTGTTCCTATATTCTGATACAATCTGAGGCACCAATTGGGTCACAGAGGCTTTAAGAAAACAGTTTCTGAGGGGCGCCTGGGTGGCTCAGTTGGTTAAGTGTCCAACTCTTGATTTTGGCTCATGTCATGACCTCACAGTTTGTGGTATGAGCCCCGAGTTGGGCTCCACATTGATAGCTTGGGTCCTGCTTGGGATTCTCTCTCTCTCTCTCTCTCTCTCTCTGCCCCTCCCCTAAGCACATGCTCTCTGTCAAAAGGAAGAAAGAAAGAAAGAAAGAAAGAAAGAAAGAAAGAAAGAAAGAAAGAAAGAAGAAAACAGTTTCTGAGAAAGACCTTAGTTGTTGAGAAATAGTTGTCAGGACTGAAATGCTGCCCTTTCCCAGAGACCCGTGTTGGTATCATTCTGAAAATGCTCTACAGTGGGGGCATTTTGACTAGAGTTAGCTCATTATGGAATCTGACCTAACACAGAGAACTGGAGTCCTGGGCCAGCCACGCACCTTGCCGAGGCCTCTCCTTCTGTGTTAGCAGATTTATGCTTCTCAGGCTAGTTGTTCCCTCACTCGGTTTGTGGGCAGAGGATGGGGTGCGGATGAGAGGACCATCCTGCAGTGGTAACTTCTGCAATGGAATATGGTTTGGGGATCTTTGGGGAAATAGGGGTGGCCTATGTTCATTCCTTATGTGCCTCAGTTGGCTGTGGCCCATAGCATCTGCCTTATCATCCGGCTAAGAGCTGTTTGACATTTGAGATAAGGAAGGCTTCAGAGCACCCTGGTGGGTTAGAAGAGCATTAGCACTTCCTTAATTGGTGAGATAGGCTTGTGTTTTAAAGCCCTGTCCCCTGGGGCCTGTCCCTGACGTTAGAACCATCATATCAGGGTCCTCCCAACTGCACAGGGGTGGAGTGGGGGGCAGGGTACAGTTTCCTCCATTAGTGTGCCACGGGCAAAAATTCAGTGCCTCACAGGTCTGCTCGTTAAGCCACGATCTTGAACCATCTGTTTCCAATGTTTTCCCAGGTTGCAAACTTAATCCAGGGAAGACGGAGAGTTTTGCAAACTCTGCAGCTATTAGTTTCCCTGCTAATCACACTTCAGGGTAGTGGGACGCTTCTCTAATGGTAAACTCTTGTTAAGCTTGAGTCACTTAAAATGTATGACATCAGCAATGTTCAGAGGAAACATATTACATACAGCTGACCAAGCAGAAAGTCCTCTGGAAACCTCTTTGCCTCTGCTGTTATTCCATTGTCCAATTCTCCCTTCACAAAGAAAGAATTTACCCTTCAGGAAGGATGGTCTGGAAATTTTCTCTGTCTCTCATCAGTGATTTCACCAGATGCACTTCTTGCCTCCTGCCTTGCTGAATGGCAGGAGGTACATATTTTACGTGCATCTGAGGGTGCCAAGGATGGTCTTGGATGCTTTGAGTGTATGTAAATGACAGGGCCTACCCCCTCATTCTGTGTGGGGAGAGCTGTCTTAGGATGCTCTTATCACTGGTTTCACTTGCATGCTGCCTCCTGCTGTCCTACAAGTACCTTTTTAGGGCGTGTCAGGGAGGGAATTTGATCGCAACTTTCTGGGTAACTTGAGATTGAACTGCTTTATATTTATTGGCCATTTGCACATTACCTTCTGTATACTGCCTGTTCAGATCTTGACTATCTTTCTACTGGTTTGTGTCTTTCAGAGACTGTCTGTTGAACAAAAGTCAGAAAACCAAAGCCTACTGGCTGGCCGCCCATTTTCATAAATACGGTTTAATTAGAACATGCACATTAGCTTATGAATGAATGTCTGTGGCTGCTTCTATGCCTCTAGGGCAGGGTTATGTACTGCAGTAAAGGATGAATGGTCTAAAATATTAACTATCTAGCCCTTTACAGAAAAAGTTTATAGATGCCTGACTCAGTGGTTGGACTCCATCTAGTAACAGAACAATACAAATTGTAATCACAAGGAGACAGGACTTTACACTCCCATCAGACTGTCATAAAGTATAAAGTGAGAAAAGGAAGAAACACACATAGTAACAAAGACACATACATGTACAAGTATGTTCACTGTATAATTGTCAGAATTTTAAATTTGGGTTGTTTTTCAGCGGGAAAAGAAGATACAAATTTTGCTATATGCATACTTTTTTTTGAGATATAATGGAGTTATAAACCTTCAAAACATAAGGCTGAGCAAAAAAAAAAAGGCACTTTGCAGAATGATATAAATGACAACAGCACATTATTTATATAAAATTGAAAATATGCAAACTTGATCTGCTATTGTGGATGAAAGATAAGGAACTAGACCAGTTTACAAGGGCTGGTCCAGGCTGGTGGGTGGAGAGCAAGGCTGGGATGACACCCGTGTTGGTTGACACTCAAGGTTGTGTGGGGGTAACAGGGGAGTCCTCTCCCCAGGCTCTCAAGGACGTGGTCTTCACAGCCATCAAAGAGTGAGGGAACCTCCGGGCCCACTGCCGTTAATGCCCTTTTAATCTGGGGGTCAGCGTATTGTCAGACAGAGATTTCTTGCCCCACAACACTTACAAACGCCCACGTTTTATTTATTTGCTGAAGCAGCAGGTCTCTTCAAGTTCCTGGTTCAATGGACTGATCATATATATAGGGTAAGTACATGTAAAGCACATAAATACTGACTTCAGGAACGCGGTCACCTTTGGTGAGGAACAAGAGAGAAGGGGATCAAGAAGATGCCCTATGCTAACTAAACTTCTTGTGGTCATCATGTCACAATACATGCAAGCCAAACCCTCCGCTCTATGCCTTCAAATCATGCAGCAGTGTGTGTCATTCTTTCTCAATAAAACTGGAAACAAGATGACATCCTAGTGGATGTAACATGTCTCTTTCTTTCTAATGTTTTCTTTCTTTCTAGCAGAGAGAGCCAGTGTGACAAAATGTTATAATGTGATTCGGCTGGGAGAGGGCAAGATGTGAACCTACAAGGTGGAACGAAGTCGGGGGACAGAGGAGAACCAGAGCTTCTTGGTGAAAAAGGAGAAAAATCTCTTGAGGGAGAAGGGGCCGGTCAGAACTGGCATCCAATCAAGGCTAATACGCCTACTGTTCTATACTCAGTGAATATTTTTTGAATGAACAAATTGAACACATTCTTTCTGAGCATTATGTGCTAGGCACTGTGGGTGGGGTACTTAGTTCCTGCCTTGGAGGCACTTACAATCCAGCGAGAGAGTGTATGCCATGACTGATGCTCCTGCAAAGCAGGGTGGGAACCCCACAATACAAGCAGTAGCAAATCGCTGCAGGGAGCACTAGGGAAGAGACAGCAGTCTGGCGAGAGGAGGAAGGGCGCAGCAAGGAGTGTGAACAAGAAAGTATTTCTAAAGGAGGAGCTGAAGGGAGGCTGGGAAGCACAGCTGGAGAGGGGGGGCAGGGACGGTGGGGTGGGGGAGAGGGAGGAAGAGAGGGAGAGGGAGGGGGAGAGGGAGAGATCTCATTGAATAGAAATCAAGGTCAGATAAAGGGCCTGGGAAGGCTGTGGCTGCTATTCTAATCTTTCCACCCTTGCACAGGTGTGGGAAGCTACTAAAGGTTGGAAAGGGCAGTGTGACCTGACCTACCCTCATAAATATCTCCTAAAATGGGATAGAGGGAGGCAGAGAGGCCTTGTAGAGGCTGTTGACACATGTCCAGGTGCAAAATGACATGGAACTGACTTAAAGAGTTGGTCCGGGAGTGGAGACGCAGGGACAAGCAAGGACCCTGTGGAGGTGAGGGGAGCAGGGATGTCACCATCACCCTGAAAAGTATCACTTCCTGGAATACTAGCCATCATGGCAGCTGGACTCCCACAATACAGCATTGGGCAGAGGGTGAGGGCCACACACCCAGAGGGTGTGTCTCTGGGTGCTGAGATAGTGTTTTCCTTTATACTATAACCCTCTCAAGCCTCCCCTCAGCCCCAGATCTGGCGTAGAGCTATTTTCTTAGTAGGCATTTAGCAACTCACGCCCCCAAAACATCAAGAAGACAATGGATTATATCAGAGACACTGAAGATTCTTCTTAGCTTTTAGCACCTGAGGTGCAGAGAAGTTTCCAGAGCTATGGGGCCACCATCACCCAGTCACAGAGGGGAAGGGGGCCTGTGTCCTGCATGCTGCCTCAGTTACCAAAGACACACAGGCAGCCTGGGGGAGTCTGAAGAGCCTGGAGAGGAACCAAGGGGACATGAGCTCTCTGTCTAGCTCTGTTCTCTTCTGCTGTGTGACTTCTGGCAAGACTTGCCCTGGTCCTCAGTTTCTTCAGGAAATAAAGCAGTGGAGTCAGATAAATCCTTTGCTAAGTTGCTTTGGTTGTAAGCAACAAAAATTGATTTTAGCAAACTTAAGCAAAAACAAAGAAGAAAGGAAAGAAAGGAAGGGGGGAGGGAGGGAGAGAGAGAGGGAGGGAAGGAAGGAAGGAAGGAAGGAAGGAAGGAAGGAAGGAAGGAAGGAAGGAAGTGAGGGAGGGAAGGAAAGGAAGGAAAAAGTAAAGGAAAATCTATTATGGGGCTATCCAATAGCTTACAGAATTGAAGCAAAGACTAGAGAACTAGGATTGAAAAAGGACAGGAACCAGGACAGCTTCAGGGGCTAGTTGGCAAGATTTAATCAGTGGCCTTGTCAGGCAGTGGTGGTGGGGTCCTTTTCGAATGCCTGAGTTCTGACGGCCTCCCCCTTCCTTATTTCACTTGTTAATATTCAGTCTAACTAGCTTCACTCAGATCACTGCCCACCCCTCGGGGAAGGCAGATAAGGGCGTACTGACACATTTTTAACCAAGCCACACACTGTGGGGGAAACAGTTCCATAAAGAAAATTGAGGTGTTGTAACCCCAAGACATAAAATGGATGCCAACTGGCCAAAAGTGATTTTTCAAGTTGAAGATTTCCATGGAGCTCTAAGATTCAATAACCTGTAGCATGCAGTGGGGCATGGATCATGAATGGAACCTCAGCAATGTGGGGCCACAGACATCTTCCCCTCTCCAATGGGCTGGAGGGGTGGTGAAAGATGAGGGTAGGTAGGGGTACACAGAGGGCTACAAGAGGAATGGCCACAGTGTAGGGGCTTCTAGGGGCTCTTCTCTGCTTCTCCCGAAGGCACCTTTCTTTAATCAAGGTCTGCAGCCTCCCTGGTGGCATTGTGGCATTGTGAAATTGCTTACTGGATCCCTCTTCTTCCGAGATCAGAGGATTAGAGGTAACTCCAGAAAGTTTCCATGAAGTCCATGCATCTGACAGCCTAGACTAGGCTTTATGGGGCAAGAAGGCCAAGGAGCTAATGTTTTCAGAGGACTCTGGGAGCGGTTCCCCCAGAAAATTTTTTCAAAATCTGGAAAAAAGTGTTTAAAAAAATAATGAAAATTGGAGCCTATGACACATCAAGAAGTGGAAGCTGAGTTCTTGCGAGGACAACCCTGAAATCCGGAATTATTCGTTGTGAAAGGAAGCGCCTTTGTAAAAGGTTTCCAAAGGAGCTTCAAGGCCAGGACTGAAACACAGGTTGTGGTGCCAGGCACAGCTGGGGACATGGAAAGGGTCATTTTAGTCACCACGTGTCACTTTATCCAGGGCTACAGTCCCATGGCCATGAGGCAGGGCAGTACCATAACCTGAGTCCCGTCAAACTGTTTCTGAGGGGGCTCTGAAGGATGTAGACAGTCCAGGGCTACTTAAACCTAAAAAAGACTCCAGCAAAGGTATGAAGTGACCAAGTGAGCTAGGAAGGAGGTGGGCATGATTGGACTGAAGAGTTTAAGCACACCTACCACTGACCATCCCTACTCACTGGGAGCAACATGTGACGCTGCCATGTGAGGTTAGCATGGCGAAAAGACTCCATTTGCAAGTTCTTTTCATCAGGTAAGAGAGAAATCTTCTCTGCCCTCATGGGATAATCCTTATCCATCCTTTTATCTGACTTGGTCTATAGAGACTTTAATTTGACCTAACACCCAAAGATGGTCTTGGGGTGCGCAGCATCAGTCAAGATGAAGAAAAAAAAATAAAATAGGTGGGGTTTAAAACTTGACTCAGAGGGAGGAACTGGAAGGAAGCCACAGTTAGGTTAATGTTGCGGAACAGTGAATACAGCCTGAATGTAGAAGAGCTTGGCCGGCTGGGAGTGAGAGTCCCATACCACTAACAGTACTCCTACATCAACTCCACTAAATAAGCATATCGATGTGAAAGCATATTACAAAGTGGCAGGCTCACTAGAAACCTCTTTCACTTGTTTCTTTTTCTCTCCTGGTATTTAGTTATAACTTATTTAGGTCATTCCGTCTGTATTACATCTGGGCCCCTCGACTGTAAGCTCCTGGAGGCCAAGGATGGCATCTCCTTCATTCTGGCACCCCAGAATTGGCGCAGTCCTTCACCTATCATCAGACACCAGTCATCGTGGTTGTGTTTAATGGAAAGCAGACAATTCCTTACTCGATCCCCCCTCATACAGGTCATCAGAAATGTGTCTGCCTCTGAACACACTGACTTGGTTCCATGACCACCTGGGTGGTTGTCTGTCCTTCTGAGGAGGAAGGAGAGGCACGTGTGCTAAGCATAGGCTAGACAGGCAGTTCCAGCGTATGCCTCAATTCTGCCCCCGTAATTGCCCATCCTCCTTCTAAGATCCCCCACACACTTATCTCTTGTTGACAAGCATCTGGCCAAAAATCAAAAAGGCTTAGGAGTTATCAACAGGAAAAAAAGAAAAGCACTTTCCCATACAAGTGTTTCAAACTCAGGAGGTCCAGCCTGGGCTCTTCTCCTCCTGATTAATGACACTGACAGGGGACTTTTCAGATGACCTTTTGCTGACTGGCAATACAAACTGGACATTTTAACAGGTCTCACCGAAGACCTCTTCTGTTATCTTGGTTTGATAAGGACAAGGCACCAGAGGAAAACTGAGTAAGTGCTCTATTTCCAGGATGAGATGGCAGGTGGAGAGAAACCCCATCTTGCCATAAGTGCAAAATTGTGTTTCTTTAAAGCCTGTATGACTCAGAGTATGCATTTAGGATGAATTTGTGGATATCAGAATAAAGATATCTGTGTGGAAACCTCCAGCTAGTCATTTGAACCATGTCTTTAAACATGTCGCAATACTATTCTGAGCTCTTACATCTGAAGATAAAGTTACAGCCATTTATATTTTCAACATGAATTCATTGAGCCCTTGAGGTGCCATAAGGGTCACCAGCACTGCCAGACATCTTGCCGTGGCTCAGCTACCTACCCGATGAGGGACTGCATTTATTTTTACCTTTGCCTCTATTTGGGTTTCCTGCCACTTCTCTTTTCCAAAGGCTTTTGGAATGTTCTAAGGAGAGAGATAAAGAAGGTTTTAAAAAAAAGGATAAACTTTCTTTTAGCTTCAGTGTTCTCTAGCCGTATCTCGATGGTCACTGTTAGTATCTAACAATAGATATTTTGTGGTATGGCCTTATAAAGGGATACTTCACAGCGGTTATAGATACTAGATTTATATATATTGATGCAGGACAGGTTAATTAAAAACACATTTAAAAGAATATGTATCACAGGACTCTGTCCTGTAGGAAAAAGCAACAAACCTGAGTCAGAGTGTGTGTGTGTGCGTGTGAGTATGTGAGTGTGTGTGTGTGTGTGTGTGTGTGTGTGTGTGTGTGTGTGGAGTCCACGCATGTAAGCGAACATGCATAAAAACCACCTAGGAGGATTAACTAAACTGTAGCGATGTTGTTCTGGGATTTTTCAGGTTGGGGGCAAGAGTGGATCATGGGGGATATTTTACTTATTGTTGAATACATTCCTGTATTATTTGGATGCTTTATAATAAGAATATGCTCTTCTATAATGAGAAAAAGATAATTTAAAAATATTTTCTGTAGCTTTGGACTGTCACTATTTTTGGCAATGCCTAGGATCTGGAAACAGTCACTAACTCTTTGCCATACTCCTGCCTGATCTCAGACCTATCTATTCTTATATTTTCCAACGTTTCAAAGGATAAGAATAAAAGAATTTATCATAAGAGACATTAAATTAATATTACCGAGTGTTTTCTTAGTCCATGAAAAGGTGTTTGTTTTTCAGGAATATATGGAAATAGGCCACTTCCACAGCTCCATTTTACAGAGGGGGATGCAGGCTCTTCCGAGGCTGATCCTTGGCCAGTGTTAGACACACTTCAGATCTCTGCCCTGCTAACAGTGACACAGCCTTCCTAGCAAACTCATCTGGGCCTCAGCAGCGCTGTTGGCCCCATGTTGTTGCTTTCTGGAGCAGGAGTGGAAAGCCATCCCGGGCTAAGCCAATGGGGTGACTCCCCCAGGAAACTGGGTTTGGGGCTGACAGTCACAATCCAGTGTCTGGACCTACAATGTGTAAACCCAGGGGCTATGAGGCAGTGGTCTCCTGCCCACCTCATGGGCAGGAGCTGCTGAGCCAGGCGCAGAGGGAGGCAGTGAGGAAAAGCCAAGAGTGAACCTGCTCTTTCTTGTTGGCTTCTGATGAGTCTCCTTCTTGAGGCTCAGCTGCCATCCCACTCGTGGATCCCATGAGACACCCCTGCATCTCAATCTTGTTTGAGCTTGGCTTCACTTGTTTGGAATCAAGGAGCCCCTAGACCCTAAGCCAGAAAGTGACAGAACCAGAAATCAGACCCAAATCCCCATTGCATAAGTCACTCATTCTCTGCTAGGCCCTGTCCCCTCTGTGTTGTTCCCTCCCCCACCAATGGAGTGACATCCATTCACAAATGCTGCCACCGAGCCTCAAGACACTCAGCTTCTCCTGGGGGTGGCACAGAAGCAGGAGAGGACTGCGTCCCTATCATAGCACAGCTGTGGAAAGCTCTGACGACAGATGTGCCACTTGAGTTGGATTTATTTGTCTGTAAACATGTCACAAGTTTTGGTGTGGGAAATACACCTTCACTCATATAAACAGCAACACTAGGCTGTGTCACCTCTCCATATCCTGAGGGATTCCTGAGAGGTGCCTGTTGTCATTTATTAATAATTATCCACAAACACCCCCATCCCCTTATGCAAGGTTCACGGGTCTGCCTGCTGGAGCAACACAGGTGTGTGGGAGTGAAAGAAAGGAAAATCTATCTTTAAACATTTTTTTAAGCTTTATTTATTTTAGAGACAGACAGAGTACAAGTGGGGGAGGGGCAGAGAGAGCCAGAGACAGAATCTGAAGCAGGCTCCAGGCTCTGAGCCGTCAGCACAGAGCCTGACGTGGGGCTCAAACCCAGGAACCATGAGATCATGACCTGAGCTGAAGTCGGACACTCAACCGACTGAGCCGCCCAGGCACCCCTCTCTGACTTTTTAATGCTGTCTTCAGCTTGGGAGGAGACCCTGAGGAGTTGGAGAGGACCCAAAAGAAAAGGTTCATTCACATGGAGTGAACAAAGCAAAGACAGTAAGGGGCGCTAGGCAACATCCCACATTCACCGACTCCTGGCTTTGAACTCAATGCACTGACCTTGAAGGCAGTGGGAATCATGCCTTTCAAGCAAGCTGGGAGGGCATTTGGGTGCTGGTACCCATGGTGGGGCTCAAGGCTGGCCGTGGAGCTCCGGGCCAGTGGTTTCTCAGAACTATAATTTCCCAAATTGGTAAAATTTTAAAAAGAAGTGGGAGGGTAGGAGACATACACAGGATAGTCAGCTTTTAATTTTGCCAAATGACAGATTAATCAAAACCAAACACAAAAATCCTAGCATCTTCTGTCATACATTTTTCATAATAGGACTTTTTGACCCCAAATGAGTGCTAAAAGCATAATCTCCGTATAATGAACAGTCTTTCCCCCCAAATGAGTTAGTAATCTTACACCATCACATACATATGATTATAATTATATATATGTATATAATTATCCTTGTTTTTCTCATATCACTCTAGACTTGTGAAAATTTCATCACAGATGAGTCACTACTCCCGCCTTCCCTCTGCTAGGTGCCTGCCTACCCCTGCAGGACTTGGGTTGAAAGGTATATTATTTCGTGAGCTCCTGGCAAGCGAGAAGACAGAAGACCCCCCCACCCCAAAGGAAGTCTGCAATCTCTGTGGGGAGGTGAGGGTGTGGTGGTGAGGGGTGTTTCATCCCTCACTGTGATGAAAATTCAGGGTGGTTTGAGAGGGAGGCACCCCATCTCAGGCGCTTGCCTGAAACAGTCTGGAACAGCCCACGTGTTCCTCTTTCTGTGCCACCTACTCCACTGTTTTCTCTTATCCACCTCCCCCTTCTTCCTGCTCCTACCAGCACAATGATTCATAGAGCGGTACTTATACTAAATGCGTTAAGTCATTAAAAAATTCTCCACCATCTTGGTCCTCGCTTTTAAAATTCAGATATTAAAGAATGTACAGCTTGCTTGGAGACAAGGATAAGCCAGAATTATCTTCTGTGGTTGCAAAGCCTGCAACTTCTATTCATCATCTTTATGCGTCTGTTATGTCAGTGGAGTGTAGCCATAATCCCAGAATGGTTACTGCATACACAAAATAATTTAGTTTCGGAAGGGATTACCTTAACCCACAGCTCTGTTCTTATTAGCAGATGTGGGAAGCTAAAAATGCTAATGATGAGAAAATTGGAATAGACTGGGACTCTCTCAGGTATTTGCAGGTGTTGTAACGTGAACAATGTAATCAGTTAAATGTAAAGAAACCGGAAAATAACTTCTGTCCGCAATTTTTGAGTCTTGGTGGGTAAAACTGGGGAAAGCTGCTGGAAGTTGGAGCAGGAAAGTCTGTAGCTTTGGTGGCTACAGAAAGCAACAGAGTGCACCTGGGTTTGGTGGGCCCACGGTGGCTTGGAGTCTATTGCAAATCAGAAAAAGCCCTCCCACCCCAGCACCTTGGAGGGCTGGATTTAACACAACTCCCCGTTGAAATCAGAGGAGGAAAGCATCTCCTTTCTTTCTCTCTCTCCCCTCCAAGACCCACATTTTTAGGTCAAAATTAACATCAAATTTTCACTTTGTTTAAAAGTAGAAATAGTTCAAGCCTTTTTGCTAGCAACCTTGAATTAAGAGATGGTAATTGGCGGTCTTCCCACTCCCACTCAAGCCTAGTTCATCTTATTTAAAACCCTAATTTGCTTCTTTGGAGGCCAAGAGGCATGAAACGCAGTCACTCGATGCTGTTTCCCATCAATATCCTAAGGCAGCAACCGAGAGGCAGACGACCACAGTCTTGCTTGGGGCTGAGCTGGGAACGGGAGACATAAAAGAGCCGGGCAGCTGCACGGTAGAGGCGGAGCTGTTTGAGACGAGATTTAGGTTAGGGGCATGACAGCAATTCATAAGGAATGCCAGGACATTCCTGTAAATGGGACAGGATGGAAAAAATTGTATTTACCAGAAATCTTTACAGGGAGAGAGTTGGAAGGACTCATTCGATGAGCTGCTTCATGTTGAAACTATGGGGCTTGTTCAAGTAAGTCATACATGGCTTTTGTTTACCTGAGAAGAGCATGCAAGTTGGGGTCAGAGCTGAACTGCTTAGACCAATAGAGAAGAGGCAGAATGCTACCACCAGAAAGCCTCCCTATTAACCTTTCTGCCACATAAAGCTGCTAACTCAGCTTCTTCTGTAAATATATACCTAACAAACCTTCCACTGCTTTGAGGAGATTTCAAACTGCTGAGGACATTGCAGGTCTAAGAGGACTTGGCTGGGCATTGTGTTGGTGGGGTGAAAGCAGAGCCCGTTGAGTCCTTAGAATGGCTGCTAGTTCATGGCCAGGGTCTGCGGGGAGGGGATCTGACTGTGCCAGATCAAAAAGAGCCATAGAACATGCTGTTCCAGGGAATAGACTAGTAGATGAAAGTCACATGCCAGTGGCCAGACCACATGGGCCTGAAAACTGCCCTCTTTACACAGGGGAGAAATATTCCAAGTTCTTTAATGTGTGAATGGGCACCCCAGCAGCTTCTCCAAGATTATGTTTGTATTAGTCAGGGTTCTCCAGAGAAATAGAACCAACAGATTAGATAGATATAGATATATATACGGATAGAGACAGAGATGAGATTTATTATAGGAATTTGCTCATGCAATTATGGACTCTAAGAAGTCTCATGATCTACTGTCTTCAAGCTGGAGAACCAAGAAAGCCAGGGGTATAATTCAGTATGAGTCCAAACGCTTGAGAACAAGGAGCATCAGTGTCCAAGGGCAGGAGGAGATGGATGTCTTAGTTCAAGCAGAGAGAGCAACTTTGTCTTTATCTGTTTTTTGTTCTATTAAAGCCCTCAATGAATTAGATGATGCCCACTTATGTTGGTGAGGGCTATCTTCTTTACTCTGTCTACCGATTTAAAAGCTAATCTCCTCCAGAAATACCCTTACAGATACACCAGCTCTCTGGGCCTCCCTTTGCCCAGACAGACCGCCACATCAAATTAACCATCACAATGATGATATGAGCTTAAAACTCTGTTATTTCCCCAGTGTGCCTGTCTGGATTCATGAGTTGCTGCCAGGTGAATGGTAGGGCCAGGGAAGGGTAGTCTTCATTCTGTGGGGGAGAGGGGGTTGCTTTCCTCAGATGATAAGACCTAAGAAGTAAGGGCTATGACCCCCAGTCTCCTTGTCCAACACAAACTCTGTGCACCAGGGCCTAGCCAGGTGCTGGAAATATGATGATGGAGAGATGGACGTTCTCCCTGACTGAATTCATGGTTGGGCACCAGAGCAGACAGAGTTAATGACAACAGAGTCCGGTATGCACAGTTGGGGGGTGGGGTAGGGAAATTCTCTGCCAACAGTGGGGGGCTATGCCACCCTCTCCCTCAATCACCAGCAATCAGGGGTGTGGTTTAAAAATTCTTGAACAATTTGATAGAATAAATGTTCAAAGGAATTAATTTGAATTAAAAGTAGTTATTATGGCAGCGTGTGGCATGACTCCATTGGCAGGAACACATGGGAGGGAAGGGAGAAGGGAATTTTTTGGGGAAAGAGGAAAGAGCCAGAGTGTGGTAGCTCTTAAATGCCTGGCTAGAAGATCTAGTCTTTACCCTACACATGAACCATTACTGGTTAACCTTTGAGGACAAAAGCCACGTGTACTCTGTATCCCTTTTTACCCAGCATGATGTGGGCAAGGCTTCAATTTGTCCTCTGACATCCACTTTCTCCCATTCCACAGGTGTTAGACCTGCAGAGACTACTTTTCCCAGCTTCCCTGACAGCCAGGTGTGGCTATGAGGTTGAGTTCTCACCAACTATAAGATAAAGTGAAGTGTGTAACTTCCAGACCACATCCTTGAAAGGGAAGCTTTTCTTCCTTTCTACAGCCAGAGCACAGACAGCGTGGGACTGAGTCAGTTTGTTTTCTGCACATACCAAGGAACAGTAGAGCAACAAGGAGAAAGGAATCTGGGTCCCTGAGTGGCTTCAAGGAACACAGTTAACCATCCAGGCCTCAACCACCCGCTGCTGCAGACAGGTACGTGGGAGAGAAATGAACTTCTGTCTTACTTAGGCCATAGTATTTGGGGTCTGTTACAGCAGATTAATTGTACCTGACCTATTACATTAGGACTCAATATGGTTGTCCAAATGTACTATTAAATTATTTTTTCAGAAACTCATAAAGGAAAAAAATTCATAAATGGCTGCAGAAATCAAGATCAAGCAAATGAAGAAAGCAAAGCCTATTATCAGAGATTACTAAAGCAGCGGAGTCAGCCGCTGTCACATACGTTTTAGTAGAGACTCAAAGGCAGGCAGAGGAGTGGGAAAGCTTTAGAGTGGAGGAAAGGGAAGGCTTCTGGTGCACCTGCTTGGAGGCTGGTGGCATGGGGAAGCTGGAGGCTGGCTAACTAGGAGTGGGGCATCCTGTATGATTGGTTAAAGGTGCATATTTGACTTTCTCTAGTCCTAGGTTGAAAGCAGGGACAAGGATTAGGGAATCTGGAAGTTATTAACCAAGCTCTGGCCATCTGTGGCTGACTGTTAAAGAAGTTATCGATTGGCTTTCTGGATTGTCACAAGAGATGGCAACCTGGCTTCTCACAAGCCTCATGTACAGCAGACTGGCTTCCGGGCTGTTTACTATACATAAGGGGATTGGTTTCCTAGGCAGGTTGCTGAAAGTTGTGGGTAGGGTTCTCTTTTTAGTATGGTCTGGCCACTGTCCGTTTGCATATTCAGTCTCTCATGGCTAATGAGCATAGCCTTAACACAGAGGGGAAATGGCGGTGGGGGTGGGGTGTAGCACCTTAAAATAATCTCATTGGCACAGAAAAGTGTAACTAAAGAGAAAATTTCCTATGTCCCTGATGGATCAAGAGTGCACTACTGGGCTGTGCTGAGAACTGGCCAAATCACAGCAATTAAAAGAGAGGCCTCAGAGTTGAGGAACAGGGGCTCTGTGACCCAGGCTGACCAGTGACAGGATTTCTGTGGTGCTCACAGCCAAATGGCATTAGGACTTGAGTTACTCCCGACACTTGCTTGAAAAGAACTGGTGGTTGGCTTCGATGCTGTCATATCCCCTGGGGCTCAAGCTAAGGGATGAGGCTCCCGGCCACCCTCCTCGCCCATCCTCGACCCCCAGAAGCCCAATGAGTCCCAGAGCACACTTTGTGGATTAGACAGACCGGTGGTCACAGAAGAAATGTGCTTTTCTTAGCACAAAGCCAGTCGTGAGCAGGACCAGACGCATGAGGAGGCCCCTGATTGCCTGCAGATGTCTGAACGACACCCAACTGGCAGGCCTGTGCTCTCTTTCAGATCTGGTTTCCATTCCTGTGGCGTGTGAGACGAGGGGACCCTTCTTCAGGGATTCGTGGGCAGTGTGCCGAGAGCTCGATGTGAGCAGTTTTCCTGATTGGGGAACACCTCTCCTTCTGGTAATGGGGCTGCAGACATTTGAACTCCTGCACTTCAGTTTCCAAGAACATCGAGTGTTGATCTTTGCAGGAGACAAGCACTGCTTTATGCTTTGTTCTCTCTGTGGTTACTCACCCCCAGCACTGCGGGCCTTCTTTTCCCCAGGCTTCCCGGGGGCCCCAAGAACTTCAGGCGATCTCAGAAGAGTCTGGGCAAGGAGTGCAGCTGGCTGTCCTGAGGCAGGCTCTCGAGTTTCCAAAAGGGAATTGCACATTTCCTAAAGGGAACTCTTGGTTCTCTCTAAAATCCTGCCTACTTCCCTCAGTCTCTCTTATTCCTATAATCATCTACTCAGAGAATCAAGCCCCAAACCTAAAAGCCATCCTTGAGTCTTTCCCTTCCCTCACCTCCACGGTCAGGTAGTCCTATCATGGCTCCTTTCAAAGTGTATCAGAAAGAGATTTACTTGATCTAGTCCCTCCTACCCACACATTTGCTCTCCTATAATCCATTCTCTTCAACAGTACCAAGAATAATTCTCTCATTGTCTCAAAGTGTGTACTACGCTGTGAGAAAGGCTCTGCACGGACTGCCCTCCCCAAACCCACCCCTCCCACCAACTCAGCCTCTGCCTCCCTCCCTCTTCTTCCTTCACACTGGTTTTCTCTCCCCTTGTCAGGATCTTTCTTAGCCTGAAATATTCCTACCTTTCCCATATCTAGCGTCTACACATTTTTTCAGGTCATCTTAAATTTCCTCTTCTCAGAAGTCTCCAACCACTCTGAGTCCCTGCTGCCTTTCTCTCTCCCCCTTTATTTTTTAACAGCAGATTTTATGGTTGTTTATTGTCCACTGTCTATCCCCTGTTTGCCTGTAAGATCTTGTTTGATACCTGTTTCTGGTGCCTAGCACAAATTGGTGCTCTCTAAATCTTGAGTAAATGGATAGATGGATAGATGGATAGATTGGTAGATGGATAGTCTTTTTTGGGCTTCATAAAGGTTACTTGAGTCTAATTCCCAGAGCTGAGCCAAACTGAGTCTTGCCTTATTCTGTAAACTCTGCCACATGTCAATTCGATTCGATTCAATTCAATTCAATAAATATTTACGAAATGCCTACAATGTGCTAGTCCCTGGAGATACACAATCATGAACAAGACAGATACAGACCTTATGGGAAAGAGGGGTGGGAAAAAATTAAATATGCAATTGTAGTCTAGAATAGTGCCATCTATAATTATGATGTGAGAAGTGGAGGGTGCTGCCAGAGCACACAAAAGAAGCATCTGAATGTAGTCTGGGGAGTTCAGGGGAAGGACAGACAGACCTCCTGAGCACTGTAATGCTACCTTTCCTAATCTTGAGAGTTTGAGAAAGTGGAATAGTGAAATCTGATTCTGACAAGACTTAAGTTTTGAGTGCCTGCCACTAATCAAGCATTATTCTAGGCACTGTACACACAAAGTCTCTTCTCCCTACAACGATCTTGCCAGGTAGGTATGATTATTGCCATGTTACAAATGTGGAAACTGTAAAAGCAAGCACTATGCCCAAAGCTACTGTTTTGGAACAGATCCCCTAAGAAATCAACCGAGGTAGAGATCTATATACAGGGGTGCTCCTGGAAACACCACCTGCAAGGACTTGAAGGCAGTGGGTTAGGCCGAGGGAGAAGCTGAACAGTGAAGCAGGTACAACAATGGCTTTGATTGATACCACAAATGCTCTGGAGCTGGGAGGGCCCCTCAGAGTTCTGAAATGAGATATTAGGTGGGCTTTAAACCCCTAAGTTGACCAGTAATTGGACCCAGGCCGTCCCTGGGATGAGGGTATAACCTGGGGTGTGGTAGCCTCCTTCAGCAGAGGGCAATTCCTGGAGGTGGGGGGTAGATTGTTAACTGCTAGCAGCTGGGAAAAATGAGTGCCTTGGTCCTAACCCTATCACCCCTGCAGCCACCCAGATCCTCCACAGTAGCTGGGCTACTGTGTCGATGTGTCCCAGGGCTCAGTCCTAGAACCTCTTCTCTTCCCTGTCTACCATCAGTCGCCAGTGCTATCAGTGATTCCCACAATTTTAAATACCATTTACATGGTCCCACATTTATATCCTCAGTTTAGGTCTCTCTTGTGTGCTTCAGACTCCTATGCCACAGTTTATTCATCATCTTCGCCGAACAATTCCAAAAGTGAACTCCTGATTCTGCCCTTCCCTGCCATCAGTTCCTCCTACATCCTTCCTGTCTCAGTTGATGGCACTTCCACTCTTCCAGTTGCTCAAGCCAAAAACCTTGGGCTCCCTCTTGACTCTTCTTCTTCTCTGAGACTTCATTCAATCCATCAGGAAATCCTTCAAAATATACCCCACAGCACCTCCCCATTTTGCTCACGGTAAGTACTTGCAATGGCCTGATCACCCCTCATCGCCTTTAGCCACTTATTTCCTACCACTCCCACCCACCCCATTCCATCCAGACGTGCTGGCCTCCCTGTTGTTACTTGAACCGAACTCAGGACCTTCCTGTGGAACCCTACTCCCCACACATTTTGACAGCTCTCTCCTTCACCCCCTTCAAGTCTTTGCCCAACGGTCATCTGCTCAGTGAAGCTTCCCTGAACACACTAAATTGCACTCTCCATTCACGGTCCCTACTTGATTTTATCCTCAGCACCCATCACCTTCTAACCTACTATGTCATTTAATTAATTTTTTATGTATTTCCAGTCTCCCCCCAGCTAAATGTAAACTTCCCCAAAGCAAGGACTTTTCTGCTTTGTTCACCATTGTCTCCTTGGGGTCTAGAACAGTGCCCACCACTTAGTGGACATTCAGAAAGCGTTGTTGACTGGACAGTGATGCACTGTTCATCGACACTGGCATTCAGAAGTGGGTCGATCTTGTTCCAAAAGCCTGTTCTTGCCACCACACCACACCACACCTTTCTTGCATAATCAAACCCCTTTAAGACATATGTAATGCCACCGAGTGACCAAAAGCAATTCTTGGCCCTGCACGAGGTCACACAGGCTACTCGGCCAGGGTCTATATATCAGAAGGGGTTTCAGTCAGGCTTTGTTTACTGGGTGCAAAGAATTTCTCAGGATGCTTCATAGGCGAAAATCTGGCCCCCAGCCCCTTGTGACAGGGAAGTGATGGTGTCAGGGCTTCTGGAGTACTCTCTGAGTGAAACAGGTGCAAGATTCTGACTTGCTAAGTGATTCACAAGGCTTTCTGTGGTTGCTTAGGTTAAAGTGGGGAAACCCTGAGCTGCACCCTTGTACAACAGTCCTCAAACCTTCTCATAAATCAGGCCCAGGCCTGCATGTCCGTTCAGGCTCTGACCAACTTATCTATATATTCTGATGCTATTCAGAATTTGTTGTTAAAAGAAAGCTGGGGACAAGAAAATTTGCAACATTTCTTTTAATGACAGCAACATGTAAGTGAGTCTCTCTTCTTTTTTTTCCTTTGTGTGAGAGAGAGGTCTTCATTTTACTCCAGCCTGCATCCCTCCCTGGTGGCTTACACCTGGTCAGAGTCACTTATCTGTGGTATCTCCCTGGCATTGAAGGTATCTGAGTTCCCCTTCTACTGACAAAAATATAATGATTCTAAGAAATAGAATTTTCCCCATAAATAATGATATCCAATGGGTGGTGGTGGGAGAGGGAAGCAACAGCTTTTATATTTGAGAATGAAGAAACAGAGTTTATATGATCTATATAAACTCATTCTGTTAGACTTTAAGCTGTATTAATTTTGTTGCATTCATTTCTTAAAGGTCACACATTATTCTTACAAGATCTCTAAACTTAAAAGAATACTTTTTCCATGATGTAAAGGAGATGGGAGGAACTTCCTGCAATAAGGAGAATCTGAGCTGCTATAGATATGACCCCTCCCACAATATATATAATTCCCTTCTTGAGTGCCGGAAACAAAGAAAAACCAGTGCCATGCATGTGAGCTGGTGTGGAGGGAGCCCAAGGGCGTTTTGGACAAAGACATAGATTTAGGGGTAGGAGACAAGGCTGGGGGGTCTGTGCAAAGCAGGGAACCTAAAGGTAGCATTCTGTTCCATCTTAAGGAGCCTCAAAGAGGAGCCCTTCTGTTCAAATGATTAAGGCAATGCAAGAAGAAATAGAAGCCATTAAAAAAAAAAAAAAAAGAACAGTGTGTTTGAAACAGGCATGTTTGAAAAAGAACAGAGCTTTGCTTGCCTTAAACAACCTCCTCTACTACATGAATACTCACACTTCTCTGAGCCAGTACAAGAAGAGATGAGTCTATTTTTATAGCCAATAAAGTGCATATTGATCATTCCGATCTTGAGATTTCAGATCTCAACATTTACTGACCGCCTATTTCATGGTAGGCACTGATAGTCCCTGCCCGCTAGGTCTCTCATGACCACCTGGCCTTGGGAAGCAAATGGCCATGCTGGCCCCTCTGTATAGTCCCTAATACTGGCCAGATGCTCAAAGTGGTGCTACCTGTACTGGGCCACGAGAATTTCCCAGAACATGAGAAAGACTGTACCTTATACTTCCAGCCCAAGGTGCCCATGGCAAAGTCCAGATGGAAACATCACGGTCTTATTTAGTGGGAGAATTTTTTTTAAAAAATGAAATTCTTAGTATCAAAAACTATTTTACTGGTGACAGGGGAAGAGATTTGAGGAAGGTATTCTTAGTATAACAGTTCTCAATGAGTATACATTGAATTAAATTATAACTCAGTGTTTGTGCTGCCCTATCTCTGCTGTGTTATACCAGGATATTCTGACATTTGGGATAAAAAGAGGCTTGGCAGGAACCAAGGCATTTATAATGGGAAAAACAGAACATTTTCTTTTCATGAAGGATAAAACTTCATCACATGTTCTCCAGATCAGATTTTCTGACATGTGCCCTTTAATCCAGTTCTTTTTTAGGGACAGGGAGGAGGTTAAGGATGAGGGTGGATAGACCTCTTTGTCCTATTCTTAGCAAAATGATAGTCCCCTTGGAATGAACAGCTTTTGTACTTCAAAAACATTTAAGACCATTGCAAACACATTAAACAATATGATCTTGGAAGTGTCACCTCTCCAAGGCTTTCTGCTTTGTGGGTGGAGACCTGATATTCTTGACAGTCTGTGGATTCCTCTGTCCTCCTGGAGAAAAGTAAGGGAAAGGGGGTGGTTTCTATAGCTGGGAAAGCCCAGAGTCTTCAGGGAAAGCATTGCACAGGTATCTTGGAATCCAGGATAAAGCTGTTTTATTCATGTCAACTGCCTTTGTGACCAATGCCAACTGTTCTAGTCTATAGGATCTGTGTGGGGAAGGTAAGGGGGCTGGACAGCAGGGTCAGAGTGTTGAAGTCTATTCCTTCGGTTGGCTAAGGTTTTCTTTTTCAAGCAGGGGAAAAAGCAATCTTAATTTTGAGAACCATTAATGGTATGATAATTCTTATTTTTCGTGTGTACAAGTTACATACATATACATATATACATATATTATTATGTATTAGTTTCTGAAATCAATGTTATTTTTCTGATGTTAAGACAACTGGACTTCAATCACTCATTCTACCATTTCACAGGTGGAAAACAGATCATCACTCTCTTTTATGAAGCAGATGAACACTAACCTCCATTCCCCAACCCACGACTTTGCCCCTAGTTTGTTCTCTCACTCAGCTCAACTTTGTCTTGTCACTGTTTGGAATAGTGCTTAGGCTTTGTGAGATGCATTCCTCTCTCCAACTCATAAAGCATTAAAATAGAAGTTTCCTTTGCTCCTTGGGCCATTCTCAAAGGGAAGCTTTTTAAATAGTCCTTCTACAGAAGTCACCAAAAAAAACAGAAAACAGGAAATTAAATGAATTACCAAGAAAGTCTGCATATGATTCTAACTTTGCTTTTCCAACTAACGAAGATAATATACCCTGAATATAACACAACACTACAGAACAATAAAATAACTTCCATGGGTCACATTTTTGCCTGTAATTTAGTATCAGGATTTATAATGCAAATATTATTTTTTTCTCTCAACACTTGAGGGAAGAAAGTGACATTTTCTTTTCTCTTAAAGAAACTAGGAATTTGTATTTTGTTTCTATCACTGGAATGAGCTTTTAAAAACTATCTTGTGACCCTGTTGAATAGATTCTAAGTGTCTGTGATTTTCAGAATAAAATGTACATAATAGCAAGAGCAAATAGAAATCTGTTTTAACCAAACCACAGTTATCCAAATGCTGCTGTTTGATCCAAACACACCGTGTTTTTCAAAGCTACAGGCACGTGCACACACACTAACAACAAAATCCCCAATCCCACATAGATCTCAATTGGAAGCATTTTGATTTATGGTAAAAGTAAGCCCCCAACCCCGTCACCCCAAACAGGGAATGATTCAAACCAGCATCTCAGGGAAAGGTGACTGATCAACTCTGAGACTTCTACTAACAAGTGTACTTCAGGGGATACCAAGGCCATTGCAGACTCCATCATAGGATCGGGGCCCTTTAGACACTAGTATCTCTGTCCACATTAGGAATCCTTCCATCAGCTGTGGAAGTCCACGGCAGTCTTCCCCACGCCTTTTCGAGCAGGCCCATTTATTACTTTCTGTTTATAGGCTGAGAGAAGCCCAGCACCAGCCTGTCATCAGCAGGCACATCCCTGCCTCCCGATCACCGGCTGTGCAGGAAAACAAGGCTAGGGGTGGGCAGAAAGCTAGGTTTTGCTATTACTTAAGACATGCATTGGGGAGGCTCCCTGAATCCACTGTCTTCCATTCCTAGAGCTCTCCGTGTATGGTGTCAAGTAAGTGTTGCCCTAGTATGGCCATCCAGAATTAAACATGACCAGCTTCATTAAAGAGTTTTCTACAAGAGAAGCTAACTTGGCTTTGACAACTATGGTCACTAGATCCTTGACTAAAACTGTTTGTTGGATTCTACCCAGTCTAGGTTTTTTTCCAATAAGGAGATGGTCTTTTAACTTAGGACTTAATAACTAAAATAACTAAGATGGAGTTTGCCTACCAGTTGGAAAGAGAAATGTTCAGAGTTTTTCTAAACCATTAAAATAGCTCATGAGATGGAATGCTATGTAGCAATGAAGAATCATATTCTAGGCCATATATATCATATATAGGCCATTTGTTGGCCTATGAAGATGTTTACGCTATATTACTGAGTATAATACACAACAGAAGTACAAAATGGTCCACTGTATAAAAAGTAAATTACTTACATTCTGTAGCTCAGACCTCTTCTTAGCACCTTCCAGTTTCTAAGCTCTTTGGCTTCCCTGATTCTTCTTTCTCCCAGCCTGGGGACCCTTCATTTAATCTGGGGGAGAAAGTTCAGGAAAGACAACTTATTATCACTGAGCATTAGTCTTACGGATATTTCATTCTTGGTGTATAAGCACCATTCTCGAATTCTTTAAAAATAAAATCCTATTTCCCTTACATATAGAGGGCTAATTCAAACCAAGTTTTCTTAGCTCATTAATGAAGGAACTGGCAGCAAGACAAAAAGCTTGAAATTTTGAGAAACAGAGATTATATAGTTAGTGAGAAATGGAATACTGAAATAAGATTATTAAAAAGATACTAAAAAAGCTAATGCCCTACACATAAGAGTTAGGTTTATCTTCTTTATTTTCCAGCCTCCTCCCCAGCCCTTAAATATATCATCACACCTTATCATTTTTCTACAAGTGAATCTTTAACTTACCAGGGTTGTACAATGTCTGGTCCACAACCAAAGGGACATTCCCTGAGTGAGTCAGATAACCCTTCACAGACTTTCTAGAATGGTCACACAGTCATCATTTTTGTCCTATTTCCAAGTTTTAGTTTTTGCTGCATAATGACATAAACTGGGTCCTGGGGGTTTAGACTTTAGAAATGTCAAAACTAAGATTTGATTCTTCTTCTCAGCTTTTCTGCCATAATAGCTCTTCCTTCCTAGATGTAGGAAAGAATACTCTTAAACTGTCCTGAGGAGAGCTAAGAACCAAACCCAAAGTCTCTGGAACTGAGGCTATTAATGGGTTGACAGGCACAGTGAACACTTAAAACAGGAGGATTCAGTGACTATTTTCTGAATGCTGAATGTAGACATTTCCAGCTCTTTTTTTCTCTCAGTCCCAGAATGATGACACTCAGTCCTTTGCCCTCTTGGAAGGATATAGGAAAGACAACTCTGGTTTATTTGGCTAGTGCAAAGGTGGGTCTTTCCCAACAAATGGCTTACTCACCCTACAGTAAAGCTTAGGACTATCAAGCCCAACCTACATATTCACAGCTTTCAAACAGCCTTTTATCCCCCAACCCTTAATCATGGGTAGTTAAAGAATACCAGACATCTGAGGAAAGCCTCCACTTTGGAAGAAAGAGATGCAAACAAAGAAAAAGCAACTTGGAGGAAAGACAAAGAACACTTTTAGAAAAAGAAACCAATTATAGGCAATATATCAGAGAGCTAAGAAAAGATGCTATATACATGAAAAAAGAATGGAACATTATGTGCTTCTTCTTCTCTCTTACACAAAGAAATATGCAGTGAACAAAAGACCTCCTGGAATTAAGGTTGTGATAGCAAAGTGAAGAAGGAATGGAGATAGAGTTGAACTCTTGCCCTTAGAAAGTAAAGCAAGAAAACAAAGAAAATAGAAAATTAAGAGGATTTGTCTAAGAGACAAACAAGAATTCAACTAGCAGGTCCAAAAGCCAAATAGCAAAAATTCCAGAAAGCGAAAAGAGAGAAAACGGAGGGAGGAAATTGCCAATGAAATAATTCAAGAAAATTTCCAAGGCCGAAATACAAGATTTTCCAGATTGGAAGGGCCTGCATGTGCTAGCACTAGAAGCCAGGAGGTAATAAGCAACACCTTTAGAATTCTAAACCTGGAATTTTCAACCTATCTACACTCTCATCAAATGTGGGCATAGACGAAAGGCATTTTTAAAGGTCTCAAAAAACTTACCGTCCATGCATCTTTTTTCCAGAATCTACTGGAGGATGTGCTATATCAAAAAGAAGAGATTAAAATCAGCAAGGGGAATACTAAAGGAAAATAAAAAGATAAAGGAGACTGGAAAGCCAAGAGAATCTCCAGCCAAGAGACCGGAGAAAAACAGGGAATCTCCACAATGATGGGAAAGGGAGATCCCAAGATGACAAGATGACAACGTGTCACCAGCTGAGTACCACCAACCCAGACTGCCGCAGTGTGTCTCAGGGGCCAAGCAGGCTGCTGAGACTATTATCTATGCCACCCTGTCACATCCTCAAAACAAGAGACTATAGCAAGCAGGAAGATAGGAGACTGGGAGGCAGGGAATATAATCATGAGAAAAGCAAAAGGAACTCCCAAGATGGTAACAGAGGGAAGTTCGAGATGACAGCTGAGTGGTGGCCTAAAGAGAAATATTTACATTTAAAAATACTATTTTCAGGGGCACCTGGGTGGCTCAGTAGGTTGAGCATCCGACTTTGGCTCAGGTCATGATCTCACAGCTCGTGGGTTCGAGCCCTGCGGTTGGGCTCTGTGCTGACCGCTCAGAGCCTGGAGCCTGCTTCAGATTCTGTGTCTCCCTCTCTCTCTGCCCCTCTCCTACTCATGCTCTGTCTCTCTCTCTCTCTGTCAAGAATAAATAAACATTAACATCTCTGCCCCTTCCCTGCTCATACTCTGTTCTCTCAAACATGAATAAACGTTTTAAAAAATCCTGTTCTCATAAAGTGAAAAGGACTTTAAAAAATTGGAAGAATGTAAAATAAAAGTCTTAACAGTGTATCTTTGAGTGGCAAGGTAATTGGTAACTACTGTCTTTGCTTTTCTGGGTTTTGCAGGGGGATATAAGGTGTTTATGCAATAAAAAAGACATTTACATCTCTCCAGAAGGACGAAACTCTTACCCATTGGTAGTCACTCCTGACTCCTCCTCCCAGTGCTTGGAAACTATTAATCCAATTTCTGTCTCTATAGATTTTTCTATTCTGGATATTTCCTATTGATGAAATCATACACATATGACCTTTTGTGTCTGACTTCTTTCACTTAGCATTAATATTTTCAAAATACATCCTTTTTCATCCATCCAGCAAGCATTGGCACTTCACTTTTTTAATGAGTAATATTCCATTGCATGGATATACATTTTGTTTATCAATTCATCAGTTGATGGATATTTGGGCTGTTTTTACCTTTGGCTGTGATGAATAATGCTGCTATAAACATTTGTATAGAAGTTTTTATATGGACATATGTTTTTCAGTTCTCTTGAATAAATATCTAGCAAATTTGCTAGGCCATATGGACCTCTGTTTCACTTTTAAAAGAACTGCCAAACTGTTTTCCAAAGTAGCTGCATTATTTCACAATCCCACCAGCAATGTTTGAGGGTTCCATTTTCTCCACATTCTTGCCTACACTTGTTATTGTCTGTCTTTTTAATTATAGCCATCCTAGTGGATAAGTATTTAATTGGCTTCTGAGTTGCAATTTCCTAAAAACTAAAGATGCTGAGCATCTTCTTATGGGCTTATTGGCCATATGTATATAATCTTGGAGAGATGTCTATTGAAATAATTTTCCATTTTTATGATTTTTTAAATGTTTATTTTATTTTTGAGAGAGACAGAGTGTGAGTGGGGGAGGGGCAGAGAGAGAGAGAGGGAGACACAGAATGTGAAGCAGGTTCCAGGCTCAAATGTGAGGCTCGAACTCATGAACTGCGAGATCATGACCTGAGCTGAAGTCAGACGCTCAACCGACTAAGCCACAAGGTGCCCCCATTATCCATTTTTAAATTGGATTATTTGTGCTTTTATTATTTGGCTTTAAGAGTACAGTGTGATTTTGAGGTTAGCCTCTTTGTATGAAGATGTAATAAAATTCTTAGCTATGTGGTTAAGGAAATATGAACTATTCTCACTTAGGCTTTCACTATTCTGTATCATTCACTGATCCTTTTCATTGTCTTTTTTGGTGTGTGTGTACAATGTTAAATGAAATTGGAATGACAGCTTTTTAAAAAATATATGAAATTTGTTGTTAAATTGGTTTCCATACAACACCCAGTACTTATCCCAAAAGGTGCCCTCCTCAATATCCATCATCCACACTCCCCTCCCTCCCACCCCCCATCGACCCTCAGTTTGTTCTCAGTTTTTAAGAGTCTCTTATGCTTTGGCTCTCTCCCACTCTAACCTCTTTTTTTTCCTTCCCCTCCCCCATGGGTTTCTGTTAAGTTTCTCAGGATCCACATAAGGGTGAAAACATATGGTATCTGTCTTTCTCTGTATGGCTTATTTCACTTAGCATCACACTCTCCAGTTCCATCCACGTTGCTACAAAGGGCCATATTTCATTCTTTCTCATTGCCACATAGTACTCCATTGTGTATATAAACCACAATTTCTTTATCCATTCATCAGTTGATGGACATTTAGGCTCTTTCCATAATTTGGCTATTGTTGAGAGTGCTGCTATAAACATTGGGGTCCAAGTGCCCCTATGCATCAGCACTCCTGTATCCCTTGGGTAAATTCCCAGCAGTGCTACTTCTGGGTCACAGAGTAGGTCTATTTTTAATTTTTTGAGGAACCTCCACACTGTTCTCCAGAGCAGCTGTACCAGTTTGCATTCCCACCAACAGTGCAAGAGGTTTCCCATTTCTCCACATCCTCTCCAGCATCTATAGTCTCCTGATTTGTTCATTTTGGCCACTCTGACTGGCATGACGTGGTATCTGAGTGTGGTTTTGATTTGTATTTCCCTGATGAGGAGCGACGTTGAGCATCTTTTCATGTGCCTGTTGGCCATCCAGATGTCTTCTTTAGAGAAGGGTCTATTCATGTTTTCTGCCCATTTCTTCACTGGATTATTTGTTTTTTGGGTGTGGAGTTTGGTGAGCTCTTTATAGATTTTGGATACTAGCCCTTTGTCTGATATGTCATTTGCAAATATCTTTTCCCATTCCGTTGGTTGCCTTTTAGTTTTGTTGATTGTTTCCTTTGCTGTGCAGAAGCTTTTTATCTTCATAAGGTCCCAGTAGTTCATTTTTGCTTTTAATTCCCTTGCCTTTGGGGATGTGTCGAGTAAGAGATTGCTATGGCTGAGGTCAGAGAGGTCTTTTCCTGCTTTCTCCTCTAGGGTTTTGATGGTTTCCTGTCTCACATTCAGGTCCTTTATCCATTTTGAGTTTGTTTTTGTGAATGGTGTGAGAAAGTGGTCTAGTTTCAGCCTTCTGCATGTTGCTGTCCAGTTCTCCCAGCACCATTTGTTAAAGAGACTGTCTTTTTTCCATTGGATATTCTTTCCTGCTTTGTCAAAGATGAGTTGGCCATACGTTTGTGGGTCTAGTTCTGGGGTTTCTATTTTATTCCATTGGTCTATGTGTCTGTTTTTGTGCCAATACCATGCTGTCTTGATGATTACAGCTTTGTAGTAGAGGCTAAAGTCTGGGATTGTGATGGCTCCTGATTTGGTCTTCTTCTTCAAAATTACTTTGGCTATTCGGGGCCTTTTGTGGTTCCATATGAATTTTAGGATTGCTTGTTCTAGCTTTGAGAAGAATGCTGGTGCAATTTTGATTAGGATTGCATTGAATGTGTAGATAGCTTTGGGTAGTATTGACATTTTGATAATATTTATTCTTCCAATCCATGAGCATGGAATGTTTTTCCATTTCTTTATATCTTCAATTTCCTTCATAAGCTTTCTACAGTTTTCAGCATACAGATCTTTTACATCTTAGGTTAGATTTATTCCTAGATATTTTATGCTTCTTGGTGCAATTTTGAATGGGATCAGTTTCTTTATTTGTCTTTCTGTTGCTTCATTGTTAGTGTATAAGAATGCAACTGATTTCTGTACATTGATTTTGTATCCTGCGACTTTGTTGAATTCATGTATCAGTTCTAGCAGACTTTTGGTGGAGTCTATTGGATTTTCTATGTATAATATCATGTGATCTGCAAAAAGTGAAAGCTTAACTTCATCTCTGCCAATTTTGATGCCTTTGATTTCCTTTTGTTGTCTGATTGCTGATGCTAGCACTTCCAACACTATGTTAAACAACAGCGGTGAGAGTGGACATCCCTGTCGTGTTCCTGATCTCAGGGAAAAAGCTCTCAGTTTTTCTCCATTGAGGATGATGTTAGCTGTGGGCTTTTCATAAATGGCTTTTATGATGTTTAAGTATGTTCCTTCTATCCCGACTTTCTCGAGCGTTTTTATTAAGAAAGGATGCTGAATTTTGTCAAATGCTTTTTCTGTATCGATTGACAGGATCATATGGTTCTTATCTTTTCTTTTATTAATGTGATGTATCACATTGATTGATGTGTGAATGTTGAACCAGCCCTGCATCCCAGGAATGAATCCCACTTGATCATGGTGAATAATTCTTTTTATATGCTGTTGAATTTGATTTGCTAGTATCTTATTAAGAATTTTTGCATCCATATTCATCAGGGATATTGGCCTGTAGTTCTCTTTTTTTACTGGGTCTCTGTCTGATTTAGGAATCAAAGTAATACTGGCTTCATAGAATGAGTCTGGAAGTTTTCCTTCCCTTTCTATTTTTTTGGAGCAGCTTGAGAAGGATAGGTATTATCTCTGCTTTAAATGTCTGGTAGAATTCCCCAGGGAAGCCATCTGGCCCAGGACTCTTATTTGTTGGGAGATTTTTGATAACTGATTCAATTTCTTCGCTGATTATGGGTCTGTTGAAGCTTTCTATTTCCTCCAGTTCGAGTTTTGGAAGTGTGTGGGTGTTTAGGAATTTGTCCATTTCTTCCAGGTTGTCCAGTTTGTTGGCATATAGTTTTTCATAGTATTTCCTGATAATTGCTTGTATTTCTGAGGGATTGGTTGTAATAATTCCATTCTCATTCATGATTTTATCTATTTGGGCCATCTTCCTTTTCTTTTTGAGAAGCCTGGCTAGAGGTTTATCAATTTTGTTTATTTTTTCAAAAAACCAACTCTTGGTTTCATTGATCTGCTCTACAGTTTTTTTTAGATTCTATATTGTTTATTTCTGCTCTAATCTTTATTATTTCTCTTCTTCTGCTGGGTTTACGCTGTCTTTGCTGTTCTGCTTCTATTTCCTTTAGGTGTTCTGTTAGATTTTGTATTTGGGATTTTTCTTGTTTCTTGAGATAGGCCTGGATTGTAATGTATTTTCCTGTCAGAACTGCCTTCGCTGCATCCCAAAGTGTTTGGATTGTTGTATTTTCATTTTCGTTTATTTCCATATATTTTTTAATTTCTTCTCTAATTGCCTGGTTGACCCATTCATTCTTTAGTAGGGTGTTCTTCAACCTCCATGCTTTTGGAGGTTTTCCAGACTTTTTCCTGTGGTTGATTTCAAGCTTCATAGCACTGTGGTCTGAAAGTATGCATGGTATGATCTCAATTCTTCTATACTTATGAAGGGCTGTTTTGTGACCCAGTATGTGATATATCTTGGAGAATGTTCCATGTGCACTCGAGAAGAAAGTATATTCTGTTGCTTTGGGATGCAGGGTTCTAAATATATCTGTCAGGTCCATCTGATCCAATGTATCATTCAGGGCCCTTGTTTCTTTATTGACCGTGTGTCTAGATGATCTATCCATTGCTGTGAGTGGGGTGTTAAAGTCCCCTGCAATTACCACATTCTTATCAATAAGATTGCTTATATTTGTAATTGTGTTATATATTTGGGGGCTCCCGTATTCAGTGCATAGACATTTATAATTGTTAGCTCTTCCTGATGGATAGACCCTGTGATTATTATATAATGCCCTTCTTCATCTCTTGTTACAGCCTTTAATTTAAAGTCTAGTTTGTCTGATATAAGTATGGCTACTCCAGCTCTCTTTTGACTTCCAGTAGCATGATAAATAGTTCTCCATCCCCTCACTTTCAATCTGAAGGTGTCCTCAGGTCTAAAATGAGTCTCTTGTAGACAGCAAATAGATGGGTCTTGTTTTTTTTATCCATTCTGATACCCTATGTGTTTTGGTGGCGCATTTAGTCCATTTACATTCAGTGTTATTATAGAAAGATATGAGTTTGGAGTCATTGTGATGTCTGTAGGTTTCATGCTTGTAGCAATGTCTCTGGTACTTTGTCTCACAGGATCCCCCTTAGGATCTCTTGTAGGGCTGGTTTAGTGGTGACGAATTCCTTCAGTTTTTGTTTGTTGGGAAGACCTTTATCTCTCCTTCTATTCTAAATGACAGATTTGCTGGATAAAGGATTCTCGGCTGCGTATTTTTTTCTGTTCTTCACATTGAAGATTTCCTGCCATTCCTTTCTGGCCTGCCAAGTTTCAGTAGAGAGATCCGTCACGAGTCTTATCAGTCTCCCTTTATATGTTAGAGCACGTTTATCCCTCGCTGCTTTCAGAATTTTCTCTTTATCCTTGTATTTTGCCAGTTTCACTATGATGTCGTGCAGAAGACCGATCCAAGTTACGTCTGAAGGGAGTTCTCTGTGCCTCTTGGATTTCAATGCCTTTTTCCTTCCCCAGATCAGGGAAGTTCTCAGCTATTATTTCTTCAAGTACACCTTCAGCACCTTTCCCTCTGTCTTCCTCCTCTGGAATACCAATTATGCGTAGATTATTTCTCTTTAGTGCATCACTTGGTTCTCTAATTTTCCCCTCATACTCCTGGATTTTTTTATCTCTCTTTTTCTCAGCTTCCTCTTTTTCCATAATTTTATCTTCTAGTTCACCTATTCTCTCCTCTGCCTCTTCAATCCAAGCTGTGGTTGTCTCCATTTTATTTTGCAGCTCATTAATAGCATTTTTTAGCTCCTCCTGGCTGTTCCTTAGTCCCTTGATCTCTGTAGCAATAGATTCTCTGCTGTCCTGTATACTGTTTTCAAGCCCAGCGATTAATTTTATGACTATTATTCTAAATTCACTTTCTGTTATATTGCTTAAATCCTTTTTGATCAGTTCGTTAGCTGTCGTTATTTCCTAGAGATTCTTTTGAGGGGAATTCTTCCGTTTTGTCATTTTGGATAGTCCATGGAGTGGTGCAGAACTGCAGGGCACTTCCCTTGTGCTGTCTTGAATAACTTGCATTGGTGGGCGGGGCTGCAGTCCAACCTGATGTCTGCCCCCAGTCCACTGCTGGGGCCACAGTCAGACTGGTGTGTACCTTCTCTTCCCCTCTCCTAAGAGCGGGATTCACTGTGGGGTGGCATGGACCGTCTGGGCTACTTGCACACTGCCAGGCTTGTGGTGCTGGGCATCTGGCATATTAGCTGGGGTGGATCAGCAAGGTGCACAGGGGCGGGAGGGGCAGGCTCAGCTAGCTTTTCCTTGGAGATCCGCTTCAGGAGGGGCTGTGTGTCACCAGGAGGGAGTCAGACCCGCTGCAGGAGGGATGGATCCGCAGAAGCACAGTGTTGGGTGTTTGCGTGGTGCACGCAAGTTCTCTGGCAGGAACCAGTTCCCTTTGGGATTTTGGGTGGGGGATGGGCGAGGGAGATGGCACTGGCAAGCGCCTTTGTTCCCCGCCAAGCTGAGCTCTGTCGTCCGGGGCTCAACAACTCTCCCTCCCGTTGTCCTCCAGGCTTCCCGCTCTCCAAGCAGAAGCTGTCAACTTATAACCTTCCAGATGTTAAGTCCCGCTTGTTGTCCAAACACACTCCGTCTGGCCCCTCCGCTTTTGCAAGCCAGACTCGGGGGCTCTGCTTTGCCGGCAGGCCGCCCCTCCACACCGGCTCCCTCCCGCCAGTCCGTGGAGCTCGCACCGCCTCTCCGCCCTTCCTACCCTCTTCCGTGGGCCTTTCGTCTATGCTTGTCTCCGGAGAATCCGTTCTGCTAGTCTTCTGGTGGTTTCCTGGGCTATTTAGGCAGGTGGGGGTGGAATCTAAGTGATCAGCAGGACGTGGTGAGCCCAGCGTCCTCCTACGCCACCATCTTCCTCAAGAAAAAAAACGGAATGACAGCTTTTTAAAAAGTTTTTTTTTTAAGTTTATTTATTTGAGAGAGACAGAGACAGTTTGAGTGGGGGAGAGCAGAGAGAGAGGGAGAGAGAGAGAATCCCAAGCAAGCTCTGCTCTGACAGTGCAGAGACTAACGTGGGGCTCAAAGTCATAAAACTGTTAGATCGTGACCTGAACCAAAACTAAGAGTCATACACTTAACTGACTGAGCCATCCAGGCACCCCAAAATGCCAGCTTTTTAAAATATCAGAATCTTTTTTTTAAATTTTTTTTTCAACGTTTATTTATTTTTGGGACAGAGAGAGACAGAGCATGAACGGGGGAGGGGCAGAGAGAGAGGGAGACACAGAATCGGAAACAGGCTCCAGGCTCTGAGCCATCAGCCCAGAGCCCGCCGCGGGGCTCGAACTCACGGACTGCGAGATCGCGACCTGGCTGAAATCGGACGCTCAACCGACTGCGCCACCCAGGCGCCCCAAAATATCAGAATCTTTAATAATAATTATGGAGAACTGTCTCTTATCTGTATGAAATTCCTAAAAGTTTTCATTTTTAAAAATTCCAAAATGAAATTAGCTGGGTTTTTTTCTGATTATGAAGTAAGTCTGTGTTTATAGTTTTTTTTTAAAAAAATCAAGACTTCCAATATCCATTTCTGCATGTAAGGAGCTTGGAAGTCACCACTGTTCTCACAAGTAAAAAGCTGAACTGACTGAAAAATCAGTAACTCTTCTAGGATCTATAAGGGAGGAAAGGTCACAGGGCAAACTGCTGCCCCCAAGATCAGAGAGATAGGCAAATTTAGGGAGCCACATCTTACATGTGTAGAATCTCATAAATAGAAACCACTGAGAAAACTGGTGCCAGGCTAGAGAAACTTGAACTATTATTAACATGTAACAGGAAGATCAGTGTGGATAATTCTAAGAATTAAAAAACCCACGGGGACCCAGTCATGGGGGGCCTTCACAATTTTGTGAGATTTACCTCAGGGTGGCTTGACCAGGTTCTGACAGTAAATACTAGAGGAAAAAAAAAATCTCTTTGTGCTTCTAGCAGGGGGAGGAGAAAAGGAATTATTTGGAAATATGCCAGAGTACCCTGTTCTTTTCATAAGATCTATCCTCAGGAGAAACTAATTAAGCAGAGCCTAAGCTGCTGGGATATAATCAGAGCTTAGTTGACCTGGGGAAGGGAAATACCCAACTCCAGCTCACTCTAGCCAGGATGTCTCACTTAAGGGGGAAGAAAAAAACCCTTAAGAAATATAGGTGAAGTTCCCAGTCCAGAAGCATAGCCTCACTGAAAGACTGAGCCCTAACACAAGGACTATACAACACCTCCCCTGCCCCACACCTCACCACATTGCTTATGCCTATTTAGTGTAGTTGCTCTTACCTAGTGCATCATGTCCATTTATCAACAAAAATTCATGAGGCATAGCAAAAAACACAATTTGAAGAGACAAAGCAAATATCACAAGCAGACATGGAGGAGCTGTTATAATTATCAGATCAGAAATTTAAAATAACTATGATTAATATGCTAAGGTGTCCAAAGGATAGAGCAGAGAGCATGCAAGAACAGATGGGCAATGTACAAAGAGCCAAAAGGAATGTAAGAAATCAAAAACGCTGTGATGTCAATGAAGAAAGCTTCTGATGGGCTGATTAGAATAGTAGATGGGCAAGCCTGAGGACAGAATTTATGAGCTTGGGTATATCTCAATGGTTTTGGAAGACTCCAAAATTGAAAAGTGAAGAGAACAAAAACTGGGTAAAATAGAACAGAATACTCAAGAACACCTAGAAAAAAAGTATAGCATATGCATAATGGGAATACCAGAGAGAGAAGAAAGAGAGAAAGGAACAGAAAAAATATTTGAAAAAAAAATTGAGAATTTATCCCAAATTAATGCCAGACACCAAACTACAGATTCTGGAAGCTGAGAGAATACCAAGCAGCATAAATACAAACAAACAAACAAAAACCACACCTATGCATATCATTTTCAAACTTCAGAAAATCAAAGATAAAGAAAAAATCATGAAAGAAGTTAGAGGTTAAAAAATACCTTACAGAGCACTTCATGCAAACAAGAAAAGAGTGGAGTGAGTTATTTAAAATATTGAGAGGAAAACCCCCCACCAATCACCAATCTAGAATTTTGTACCTTGCAAATTTATCCTTGAAAAGTGAAGAAGAAATAAAGACTTTCTCAAACAAAAATTTAGAGAATCTGTTGCCAGTGAACCTGCTTTACAAGGAATGTTGTTTTTAGAGTGAAGAAGTGATGTCAGAAACTCAGATCTACATAAAGAAAGAAAGAGCACTGAAGAAGGAATAAGTGAAGGTAAAACAAAACTTTGATTTTCTTATTCTTAAATGATCTGACAGGGAACAGTTTATTCAAAATAATAGCAACAACATACTCAATTATGTATGCTTATGTATATGTCTTACATATGTACATATATGCATGCTTATATATATTTTTATATAGTGAAATAAATGACAGTAATAATACAAGGGATGGGAGGGAGAAATGAGGATGATTTTGTCATTATAAGCTGTTTATAATACCCACAAAACAGTAAAGTGTTATTTAAAAGTGAACTTGGATTAGTTGTAAATGTATATTGCAAACTCTAGAATGGTCACGTAAAAAGTAAAACAAAAACAAAAACAAAAATAACAAGTATAATATGCTAAGAAAGGAGAGAAAATGGAATCATATAAAATGCTCAATGAAAACCAAAAAAGGAGAAAAAAAATGGAAGACAAAAACAGTAACAAAGAACATGGGCAACAAATGGAAAACAGTAACTGATATGGTAGATATCAATCCACCTATATCAGTAATCACTCTGAATGTCAGTGGTCTAAATG
Source organism: Prionailurus bengalensis (assembly GCF_016509475.1). Lineage (NCBI taxonomy): Eukaryota > Metazoa > Chordata > Mammalia > Carnivora > Felidae > Prionailurus > Prionailurus bengalensis. The sequence continues at coordinate 144,476,417 of NC_057343.1, read as the reverse complement.
TGCCAATTAAAAGACAGAAACTGCCAGACTACATAAAAAAACAAGACCCAACTATATGTTATGTACAAGAAACCCACTTTAAATATTAAGAGAGAGAGAGAGAGAGAGAGAGAGAGAGAGAGAGAGAGAGAGAAAGAGACAAACCATAAAGCAGCCTCTTAACTAATGATAATAAATTGAGGGTTGCTGGAGGGGAGTGGCTGGAGGGATGGGTTAAATGGATGATGGGTATTGACGGCACTCGTGAAAAGCACTGGGTATTGTATGTAAGTGATTAATCACCAAATTGTACACCTGAAACTAATATTACACTGTATGTTAAGTGGAATTTAAATAAAAACTTGGAAGAAAAAGTAAGTATAACAACACATATAAGACACAAAGCAAATGGATAGAGAAGGCATAGCATATTAACACTTCAAAGCTTCAAAAGAAGGCAGGAGTAGCTATATTAATTTCAGACAGAGGAGACTTCAAAGCAAGCAAAATTATTAGGGATAAAGAAGGGCATTATATAATGATACAGGAATAAATTCTTTAAGCAAATTTAATAACCTTTAACATGTATGTGTCTAATAACAAAGCTTCAAAGCTGATAGAACTGCAAAGACAAACAGATGAATTCATTATCACAACTGAAGACTTCAACACTCCTGTAGCAGAAAGGGACAGACAGAGTGGGCAGAGAATCAGCAAGGACATAGTGAACTCAACAACACCACCAATCAACTGGATATAATTGACATCTATGGACTAGTTCATCCAATAACAGCAGAAAACACATTCTCAAGCTCACATGGAACATCCACCAAAACAGACTACATTATGGGCCATAAAACACATTTTAATAAACTTAAAAGAATAGAAATAATACAATACCTTACACCACAATGGAATTAAACTGGAAATCAATAACAGAAAGATAAACTAGAAATCAGTAACATGAGTAGACAGTAAACAATACACTTCTAAACAACATATGGGCCAAAGAAGAAATTTCAAGAGAAATTTTAAAACATTTTGAACTAAATGAAAATGAAAGCAACTTATCAAATTTTGTGGGATGCAGCAGAAGCAGTGCTTAGAGAGAAATTTATAGCACTGGCACCTAGGTGGCTCAGCTGGTGCATGTCCAACTTTGGCTCAGGGCACGATCTTGCGGTTCATGAGTTACAGTCCTATATCAGGTTTGCTGCGTTACTGCGAAGCCTGCTTTGGATCCTCTGTTTCTCTTTCTCTCTCTCTCTCTTTCTCTCTCTTTCTCTCTCCTCCCCCCCCCCCCACCACTCATGCTCATGCTCTCTCAAAAATAAACCTTTTTTAAAAAAAGAAACAGTAAATCAATAAGCAAAGTTTCCACCTTAGGAAGTTAAAAAAGAAGAGCAAATTAAATCCAAAGTAAGCAAAAGAAAATAAAAATTAGAGCAGACACCAATAAAATACAAAACAGGAAATCAATAAAGAAAAATCAACAAAGCCCAAAGTAGTTCTTTGAAAAAATCAGTAAAATTGGTAAGCTCTACCCAGGCTAAGTAAGAAAAGAGAGAGAGGGGACACAAACTACAAATATCAGAAATGAAAGAGGGGACATCACTACAAATCCCACAGACACTTAAAAGATAAAAAATAATACCATGTACAGCTCTATTCCTTCAGATTTGATAGCCTGGATAAAATGGACCAATTCCTTGAGAGACACAATTTTCCAAAACTCACACATACACAAAAATAAGCAATATGAATAGGTTGGTGTGGGGAATAAGCTTAGGAATTCCCTGAGCTTGCACTGATGGGTTAACAAGGCATAAAGAATTAGAAAGCCATAGGATGAACACACCCAAGTTGGATAAACAAGATGAGGTAAATAAGATTAGGTAAAGGGGACAAAGGCCCCCAGTATAGGACAAAGGTATAGGACAATGGCAGAAAGTTGCTTTCACAGGAAGGAAGAACCAAATTAGATAAACAGGTAAATAGAGCTATAGACCACAGCTGGGAGCTGGGTGAAGTTGCCCAGAGTGGAGCTAATTAGCAAAAGAAAGATGCCTCCTTGACCCTGAGGTAGCATGCTCTGTCTTTCTTGTTCCCTAAGCCAGTTTAGGTAAACAGAGGTGGGGCCTCATGTCTGCTGTAAACAACCATCTGCCCAGCACCAGGATTTTGTTTTGTATTGACCCAGACCCCTAACACCGCATATCTTCAAAACCCCCTTTCCCCCATGCCCATGAGTTAGTGTTCACAGTTTCATTGTCTCTTTGTGCATGTCCATCATGCTTGTAAGCCTTCTGATCTTAATAAAAACGGAGCAAGGACTCTTATTCGGGGCTTTTCTCTCCTCCAGAACATTAGCCTCTCTCACATTTTCAATACTGTGTCCCGCTCTCTTGCTGGACAAAAGAGAACTCCAGGTTGGTGTCTATAAAGAAATGTAGTAAAAATAATGACCTACCAAACTGGAAAGTAGTAGATCCAGAAAGTTCACTAGGGAATTCAACCAAACAGTTAAGGAAGAATTATGCCCATTTCCTACAATCTTAGTCAGAGGACAGAAGCAGAGGGAATACTTCCTAACTCAAGTCAGTGAGGCCAGTACTACCCTAATACCAAAACCAGACCAACACATTAGCATAAAAGAGAACTACAGACTAATATCTCTCATAAACATAGATGCAAACGTCCTCAACAAAACAATAGCAAATAAAATTCAACAATGTATAGAAAGAATTATACACCATAACCAATTGGGATTTATTCCAGGTATACAACACTGGTTCAATGTTCAAAATTAATTAAATAATCCATCACATCAATAGGCTACAGAAGAAAAATTATTTGATCACAATCAGTAGATGCATAAGAAGCATTTGACAAAATCTGGAATTACAATGTGTCAATGTAGGATTATTAATTTTAACAAACGTTCTAGTACTGTCAGAGATGGTGATAATGGAAAGGTGAGGCTGTGTGGGGGCAGGGGATATATGGGAAATCTCTACACTTTCCTTTTAATTCTGTTATGAACTTAAAACTGCAGTAAATGAACTAGTCTTAAAAAACTCAAACAAAACAGAAGTGACAATCAGTTGTGATTTCACCTCATAAGCAGAACTGCTAATGTTTGCCAGGTAATTATTCAGACTTTCTTTTCTGTATGTGTACGTATACACACACACACACACACACACACACACAGACACACAATTAAAATGGGAATATGTTATGCATGGTTTTTCGCTACTTGCTTTTTTATTCAAAACTATTGTAGTCACAAATAATACAAATTTGTACCTTATTTTTTTTTAATTTTTTTTAACGTTTATTTATTTTTAAGACAGAGAGAGACAGAGCATGAACGGGGGAGGGGCAGAGAGAGAGGGAGACACAGAATCGGAAGCAGGCTCCAGGCTCTGAGCCATCAGCCCAGAGCCCGACGTGGGGCTCGAACTCACGGACCGCGAGATCGTGACCTGAGCTGAAGTCGGATGCTTAACCGACTGAGCCACCCAGGCGCCCCTGTACCTTATTTTTTAATGATTGCATATTTTCCATATGTGGGGAATGTACCACAATCTGTTTTAACCATCTACTAAAAGATACACTGCATCCATGTATGTATATGTGCATATCAGTGTGCCTATATATATATTTGTCTGATTATATTATAAATTCCTAGAAATGAGATTAATGGGTGAAAGGTAATGTCCATGTACCATTTTGATGCATAGTGCCAAATTTCCTACTAAAAAGTTGTATCAATTTATACATCTAACAGTATTAACAAGAGTATTCACTTTTCCAACACTAGACACTGTCAATCTTTTTAATCTTTGCAAGTCTTTTAGGCAAAGAAGAGATATCTCTTCTCCAGAGAATGCTTGTTTATTATTATTTTTAAATGCCAGTATAATTAACATATAGTGTTACATTAGTTTCAGGTGTACAATATAGTGATTCAACAATCCTATACATTATTCAGTGCTCATCACAATAAGCATATGCTTTAGTGTTTATTTATTTGTGAGAGACAGAGAGACAGAGAGCAAGCAGGTGAGGAGCTAAAAGAGAGGGAGACACAGAATCTGAAGCAGGGTCCAGGTCTGAGCTATCAGCACAGAGCCCAATGCAGGGCTTGAACTCCCAAACCATGAGATCATGACTTGAGCTGAAGTCTGATGCCTAATCAACTGAGCCACCCAGGAGCCCATGATAAGTGTACTCTTAATCCCCATCACCTATTTCACCCATCTCCCACACCACCTCCCCTCTGGTAACCACCATTTTTTCTCTGTATTCAAGAGTCTGGTTTTTTGTCTCTTTTTTCTTTGCTCATTTGTTTTATTAAAATGCCATATGAGTGAAATCATATGGTAATTTGTCTTTCTTTGACTTCTTTAACTTAGCATTATACTCTCTAGATATATCCATGTTGTTGCAAATGGAAAGACTTAATTCTTTCTTATGGCTGAGTAACATTCTATTGTATATATGTACCATACCTTCTTTATCCATTCATCAATCAGTGGACACTTGGGCTGCTTCCAGATCTTGGCTATTGTAAATAGAGCTGCAATAAACATAGTAGTACATTTTGAATTGGTGTTTTTGTTTTCTTTGGGTCAACACCCAGTACTGGAATTACTGGTGGTAATTATGGTACTTCTATTCTTAATTTTTTTTAGAAAAAAGTTTTAAATTTACTTTTTAGTAATCATTACACCCAACATGAGGCTAGAACTCACAACCCCGAGATCGAGTTACACATTACTTCAACTGAGTCATCCAGGCATCCCTCTATTTTTAATTTTTTGAGGAACCTCCATACTGTTTTCCAGAGTGGCTGCACCAGTTTGCATTGCCACCAACAGTGCAAGAGGGTTTCTTTTTCTCTACATCCTCTACAACACTTGTTCTTGTGTTGTTGATTTTAGCCATTCCAACAGGTGTGAGGTGATACCACATTGTGTTTTTGATTGGCATTTCTCTGATGGTGAATGATGTTGAGCACCTTTTCATGTGAATGTTGGCCATCTGTAGGTCTTCTTTGGAGAAATATTTGTCATGTCCTCTCCCCATTTTTAATTGGATTATTTGTTTTTTTGTGTGTTGAGTTGCATAAGTTCTTTATATATTTTGGATACTAACTGTATCAGATATATCATTTGCAAATAGCTTCTCCCATTCTGTAGGTTGCCTTTTAGTTTTGTTCATTATTTCCTTTGCTGTGCTGAAACTTTTTATTTTATTTTATTTTTAATATTTATTTTTGAGAGAGACACAGAGTACGAGTGGTGGAGGGGCAGAAAGAGAGGGAGACACAGAATTCAAAGCAGGCTCCAGGCTCTGGTCAGCACAGAGCCCGATGCAGGGCTTGAATCCATGAACTGTGGCATCATGACCCAAGCCAAAGTCAGATGCTTAACTGACTGAGCCACCCAGGCACCCCCCGAAGCTTTTTATTTTGATGAAGTCACAATAGTTTATTTTTGCTTTTGTTTCCCTTACCTCAGGAGACATAACTAGTAAAAAGTTGCTACAGCCCATGTCAAAGAAGTTACTGCCTATATTCTCTTCTAGGATTATTGTGGTTTCAGGTCTCACATTTAGGTAATTAATCTAATTTGAATTTATTTTTGTGTATAGTATAAGAAAGTGGTTCAGTTTCATTCTTTTGCATCTTGCTATCCAGTTCTCCCAACACGATTTGTTGAAAAGACATTCTTTTTCCCATTGGATATTCTTTCCTGCTTTGTCAAAGATTAACTGACCATATCACTGTGGGTTTATTTCTAGGTTTTCTATTCTATTCATCTATGTGTGTTTTTATGCCAGTACCATACTCTTTTGATTACTACAGCTTTAGGGCTCGCTTCAGCAGCACATATACTAAAAATGATTACTACAGCTTTGTAATGTAACTTGAAGCCCAGAATCATGATGCCTCCAGTTTTGTTTTTCATTTTTAAGATTACTTTGGCTATTCAGGGTCATTTGTGGTTCTACACAGATTTTAAGAGTGTTTGTTATAGCTCTGTGAAAAATGCTTTTGGTATTTTAATAAGGATTGCATTAGAAGTGTAGATTGCTCTGGATAGTATGGACATCTTAACCATATTTTTTCTTTCAATCCATGAGCATGGAATGTTGTTCCATTTCTTTGTGTCATCTTCAATTTCTTTCATAAGTGTTTTATAGTTTTCAGGTCTTTCACATCTTTGGTTAGGTTTATTCCTAGGTGTTTTATTGTTTTTGGTGCAATTATAAATGGGACTATTTTCTTAATTTCTCTTTCTACTGCTTCGTTATTGGTGCATAGAAATACAACAGATTTCTGTATGGTGGTTTTGTATCCTGCAACTTTACTAAATTTGTTTATCAGTTCTAGCAGTTTTTTAGTGGAGTCTTTATTTATTTTTTTTTTTAAGTAGGGTCTGTGTTCTTTCTTTTTTTTTTTTTTTTTTAATTTATTTATTTTTGAGACAGAGAGAGACAGAGCATGAACGGGGGAGGGTCAGAGAGAGGGAGACACAGAATCTGAAACAGGCTCCAGGCTCTGAGCTGTCAGCACAGAGCCCGATGCGGGGCTTGAACTCACAGACCGTGAGATCATGACCTGAGCCGAAGTCGGACGCTTAACCGACTGAGCCACCCAGGCGCCCCTTTAGTGGAGTCTTTAAAGTTTTTCTCTACATAGTATCGGGTCATCTGCAAATACAGAATATTTTACTTATTCCATGCTGATTTGGATGCCTTTTATTTCTTTTTGTTGTCTAATTGTTGTGTCTAGGACTTCTAGTACTATGTTGCATGGAAGTGGTGAGAGTTGACATCCCTATCTTGTTCCTGCCTGTGGAGGAAAAGCTTAGTTTTTCCCCATTTAGGATGATATTAGCTGTGGGTTTTTCATAGATGGCTTTTATTGTGGTGAGGTATTTCCCTCTAAACCTACTTTGTTGAGGGTTTTTATCGTGAATGGATGTTGTACTTTGTCAAATGCTTTTCCTGTATCTATTGAAAGGATCATATGGTTTTTGCCCTTTCTTTTATTAATGTGATGTATCACATTGATTTGTGAATATTGAACCATGCTTGGAACCCAGGAATAAATCCCACTTAATCATGGTAAATGATTCTTTTTTTTTTTTAATTTTTTTTCAATGTTTATTTATTTTTGGGACAGAGAGAGACAGAACATGAACGGGGGAGGGGTAGAGAGAGAGGGAGACACAGAATCGGAAACAGGCTCCAGGCTCCGAGCCATCAGCCCAGAGCCTGACGCGGGGCTCGAACTCACGGACCGCGAGATCGTGACCTGGCTGAAGTCGGACGCTTAACCGACTGCGCCACCCAGGCGCCCCGGTAAATGATTCTTTTAATATACTGTTGGATTCTGCTTGCTAGTATTTTATTAAGAATTTTTACATCTATGCTTATCAAGGATATTGGCCTATAGTTCTCTTTTTTAGTGTATCTCTATCTGGTTTTGGTATCAGGGTAATGCTGGCCTCACAGAATGAATTTGGAGGTTTTCCTTCCATTTTTAAATTTTTTTTGAAATAGTTTGAGAAAAATAGGTATTAACTCTTCTTTAAATGTTTGGTAGAATTCACCTATGAAGTGATCTGTTCCTGGACTTCTGTTTGTTGCAAATTTTTTTTAAGTAATTTATTTCTAAAAGCACTTTATTAGCAGAAAAAAGGGGGAGGGATCATTTATGTAACTAAGCTTATAAAAAATTATTAGGATCATTCTATTAGAAGAAACAAGCTACCTTCTTATAGACACAAATATATCCCTTTTTATGACTAAAATATTTGATATAATTTTGATTTGACATGTCAATGTACTAGGAATGTAAAATGTACTCCTCAGTCTTTGTCATAAATATTCAGAGTGTTTTCAGATAACGTTTATCATCTTGTACTGCTATATTTCAGAAAAATATTGAAAGAACATGAATTTGTGACCTACAAAAGTGTAGTATTTTCTTATGGAGAATTCAAAAGAGAATGTATTTTCTAACCCAGAAGAACAGGTTTAGCACAGTGCCCAGCATATATCTGATGATCAATCATTATGTGTTAAATGAGTAACGTCTTAAGAGAGTCTAAACAAGAAAAAAAATGTGGTTTAGAAAATCATCATGGATGAGGCTAGCCTGAAAGACTTAAACACAATAGTTATTAAGCGGTCATTATGGTGAAGAGGGCCGAGGATGTGCTTTGAAACCAGTGAAACTGGCTTTGTTTCCTGGAGATGTCCCTCTCCAATGTATTACATTTGCAACTCATGAAAAATCTTCAAGCTTGAGTTTTTTCATCCATAAAACAGGGATAACATTTCCCTTGCACAGTATTGGTAAGGATTACATGGCAAGTGCTCAAAAAAACTAGTTGTAAGTATTTCATGGGCACTAGGTAACTATTGCCTTTGCTTTTATTACTCTTTTAAAAATTTAAATCCAAGTTAGTTAGCATATAGTGTAATAATTTCAGGAACAGAATTTAGTAATTCATCATGTTGGGAGTTTTCTGATTACTGATTCAATTTCATTACTGGTTATTGGTCCGTTCAAGTTTTATATTTCTTCCTATTTCCATTTTGGTAATTTATATGTTTCTAGGAATTTATCCATTTCTTTTAGGTTGTCCAGTTTTTTTGGCATATAATTTTTCATAATATTCCCTTATAATTGCTTGTATTTCTGTGGTGTTGGTTGTTATTTCCCTCATTTATGATTTTATTAATTTGGGTCTTTTCTCTTTTCTTTTTGTTAAGTCTGGCTAGAGGTTTATCAATTCTGTTAATTTTTTCAAAGAACCAGCTGCTGGTTTCATTGATTGCTTCTAGTTGTCTGTCTGTCTTTCTTTCTTTCTTTCTTTCTTTCTTTCTTTCTTTCTTTCTTTCTTTCTTTTTCTTTCTCTCTTTCTTTCATTTCTGTATCATTTATTTCTTCTCTAATGTTTATAATCTTTATTTCCTTCCTTCTTCTGGCTTTAGACTTCATTTGTTGTTCTTTTTCTAGCTCCTTTAAGTGTAACGTTAGGTTGTTTGAAATGTTTCTTGCTTCTTAAGGTTGGCCTGTATTGGGATATACTTCCCTTTTAGGATCACTTTTGCTGCATCACCAAATTTTGATCGTTGTATTTTCATTCTTATTTGTTTACATGTATTTTTAAAACTTCTTTTTTTATTTCCTGATTGACCCATTCCTTGTTTAGTTGCACAATGTTTAACCTCTATGTATTTGTGGCCTTTCCAGATTTTTTCTTGTGGTTGACTTCTAGTTTCATAATGTTGTGGTCACAAAAGGTGCGTAGCATGACTTCAATCATTTTGTATTTATTGAGGTCTATTTTGTGGCCTAATATGTGACCTATTTTGGAGAATCTTTCAGTCACACTTGGAACAATGTATGTTCTGTTTTAGAATGGAATGTTCTATCTGGTCCAGTGTATCATTCAAAGACATTGTTTCCTTGCTTATTTTCTGTTTACATGATATGTCCATTGATGTAAGTGAGGTGTAAAAGACACATACTATTATTGTATCATTAATGGTTAGTTCATCCATGTTACTGTTTTATATATTTGGGGTGCATAAATATTTACAATTGCTACATCTTCTTGTTGGATTGTCCCCTTTATTATTATATAGTACCTTCTTTGCCTCCTGTTACAGTCTTTGTTTAAAGTCTAGTTTGTCTGATATAAGTATTGCTACTCTGGCTTTCTTTTGACATCCATTTGCATGATAAATGTTTCTTCATCCCATCACTTTCCAACTGCAGGTGTCTTTAGGTCTAAAATGAGTCTCTGGTAGGCATACAGAGAATCATATAGATGATTCTTGTTTTTTTAATCCACTCTGTCACCCTATGTCTTTTGATTGGAGCACTGAGTCCATTTATATCCAAAGTAATTACTGATAGATATGTACTTATTGACATTTTATTACTTGTGGTTATTTCTGGAGATTCTCTCTTACTCTTTGTCTTTCATGTTTTGCTGATATTTTTAGCAGTATATTTGGATTTCTCTTTATTCTTTGTATGTTTATTAGTGATTGTTGATAAATGGTTACTAGTTGGTTTATATATAACCTCTTCTGCAAATAACAGTCTATATTAAGTTGATGGTCATTCCGTTTGAACCCATTATTTTCTCCTCTCCTCCCCACGTTTTAGGTATATGTTATTATATTCTATATCTTTGTGTGTGTGTGTGTGTGTGTGTGTGTGTGTGTGGGTGAGAGAGAGAGAGACAGAGAGACAGAGAGACAGAAACAGAGAGAGACAGTTCCTTTACTCATTTTTACAGAAATATTAATTGTTGCTGCTTTTCTGTTTCTTGCCTTTATACTGTCACTTTTGGTGTCTTTTTTCCACTCGAAGAGTCCCCTTAAATATTTCTTGCAGTGCTGGTTCAGTGGTCACAAGCTCCCTTAGTTTTCATTTGTCTGGGAAACTCTTTATCTCTCCTTATGTTCTGAATGATAGCTTTGCTGGAGACAGTATTGGTGGCTGCAAATTTTTCCCATTCAGCACTTTGAATATATCATGCCACTTCCCCCTGGCTTGCCAAGTTTCTGTTGAAAAATATCCAGCTAGCCTTATGGGTTTTTCCTTGTAAGTTAATGACTTCTTCTGTCTTGCTGCTTTTAAGATTTTTTTTCTTTACCAGTATATTTTGCAAATTTAATTACAATATGTCTTGGTGTGTGCCTGCTTTTGTTGATGGTAATGGGAGTTCTCTGTGCCTCTTGGACCTGGATGTCTGTTTCCTTCCTCAGATTATGGAAGTTTTCAGTAATTCTTTCTTCAAATAAATTTTCTGCCTCCTTTTCTTTCTCTTCTTCTAGGACTCTTATCATACAAATGTTATTATATTTGACGGAGTCACTGAGTTCTCTAAGTCTATTCTCCTACTGCATAATTCTTTTTTCTCTCTTTTGTCAAACTTCATTGCTTTCAATTACTTCATCTTCTAAGTTATTAATTCATTCCTCTGCTTCTTCCAGCCTTCTGTTCATTGCAACAAGGGTGTTTGTAATCTCATTTATTACATTCTTTAGCTTGGATTCTTTTTTAAGTCTTTTATCTCTGTGGTAAGGGTCTCACTGATGTCTTCTTTTCTAAAGCACAGTGAGTATCCTTATGATCATTGCTTTAAATTGTCCATCAGGTATGTTACTTATATCTGTTTTGCTATGTGGCCATAGCCTTATCCTGTTCTTTCATTTGGGATAAATTCCTCTTTGTATTTTGTCTAAGTCTCTGCCTTCTTCTCAGTATTAGAAAAGCCAGTTATGTTTCCTGATCTTGAAAGTAATAACCTTATGAAGAAGAGGTCATATAATGCCCACAGCCTGGCACTTTTAGGGAGTGTCTCCAGTGTGTGCTGTGTATGCTCTGCTATTGTGTTCTGGCTGTTCCATCCTTTAGGCCAGTCATTTGCCTGCTGTGGGTAGTGTTTGTTCCCTGGCCTGAATGTGGTGAGTTTTAGCTAGGGGTGCTCTGGTCTGCTTGAGAAATGAGACCTGTCACCACGTCCAACAGAACTGAGGCCCTGCAAGACCACCACACTGGGACTGAGGTAAGTGTGACTGAGAAGGGCAGTTCCACTGGAGTGGGGGGGGGGGGGGGAGAGGCAGGGCCTTGGTGTAATCAAGTTAGGCATCCAGTGTCAGTGCTGCACTGCTTTCTGCAGTTGGCTCTGTGTTTATGCTGAGGGGCAGGGGAGGGAGATGGTGAAGGCCAGCTCCTTTGTTCCTGGAGAAGTGTTTTCATGAATGCTGCCTCTTAGGAACACACTCTGGGGAGAGCAAATAATCTCCCCAGTGTGTGCTCCAAGTGCTCTTCAGATCACTGTTTCCATGCTGTCTATCCTCAGGTTGTCTGCCTGCCTTCTCTTCAGAAGCAGGGCAGTGCTCTCAGTGTTCTGTCCCAGCCAAGTCCACTGAACTTTACAACTCTAGGCTTTAAGCTCTGCTGGTTGCAAGAACTCATTAAATTCAGCCCCTCTCATCTTCCAAGCCAATAGCTTTGGGAAAACATTCTCCTTGAGCATTACCCTATGTGATCTTCTCTGTCTCACCCTGTCCACAACCATGGCCCCTGCCCCTCCACAGCAGCTGTGATCTGTTTCCCTCCTAAACCATTCCCTGCACTTCCTACCTTCTTCAGTGTGGCCTCTTCTCTCCCTTTAATTGTAAATTTTTTTCCGTCAGTCTTCAGGTTGATTTCTAGTGTATTTTGGATGATCTGATATCTAGTTATCTAGTTGTGTTTATAGGACAAGGTGAGCCTAGGTCCTCCTACTGTGCTATCTTCCTACTCCGTGTTACCTACTTTAAACTTTTCTTGCCTATATTCTGTGCTTTGCCATTTTTTTCCTAAGGGATGTTAGTCTTTTCTTATTGACATATTAGAACTTTTGTATATTCGGAATATTGATTCTTTGTCTTATGTAATACAAAATGATCTCATTTAAATACAGTTTTCATAAAGTTGGTCTATAACTTTAATTTTTCTCTTCCTACTAGATTTGTGCAATTCTGGCACATTAAATACAGACTCTGTAAAATACCTGTTGCTTTTTGCCCTGCACATATTTTCTTTATGTGTATAGTGTTGTATTCTACATCTTTAAGTTGCTTACATCCTGAGGTGCTCCTCAATGATGAGAAGCAATTTATGAACTTAGACTTCTTGGTGAAAAGAGAACAACTTCCAGTTTTATAACTATCTGAAAAAAAAATGTCTATTCTCCACCTGTGCCCAAGGCTCTACCCTCTAATCACAAGATTAGTCTTTCTGGCATAGGCAGCCTCAAGTCAGAGTCATTTTGTTAGTGTAAATTCAGTTATAGTCTTGGGCTCATCATGAACAGTAAAGATATTTCTAACCTTAGGGAAATTCCAAAGATTTAGAGGTTACCTCTCACTAACTAGAGAGAAAGACCAGCCACTTTTTTTTATACAACAATGACATAGTTTCTAGCGTACTACACCCCTCTCACTTCAGAAACAAAATGACCTGACTCAGTTGAACACCTACCTTTTAAAAGAATGATTAAGAAGTAAGTCTTATGGGAAAATATGAGTGTGGGTCTGTACTTCAAATCGAGCTTTGGTATAGAATAGATTCATAGTCTTAGCTTTATGTAAGAGGCTTCCTGCTGGTTGATCCTCCCAAGCACATATTCTGAAATATCATCAAACTGTGAATTTCCTTCCTGTGAACCCTCCCCCCCTGTTAACCAGCCCCTGGGCATTTTCCAATGGAAAATGGAGTTGTTGGCTTTCCCTGGCTCCTGTTTATAGTCCAGTGAATTGGAAGACAAATCAAGTAATTACCATTTTCCATACTGATAGAATACAGGTGGAGGATTAAAAGCAGGAGAATGTCAAGTGGTCCATTCGGGTCCACTGGGATCAGTGGATAGGGGGAAAAAAACTGAAAATGAGAAAGTTGCAGAGACCAAAACAGCTGAAGACACAACATTAAATAGAAGCTGTCTTAATGAGAATGTGTCAACTCAGCCAACAAGATGTCAGCAGATGGGATGCACCTGTCCCTAGAGAGCCTCACAAAGCAAAATCAAGCACCAGAGCCCAAAATTAAAACAGGAAAACCAAATCAGACTTCTCAGATATACTTCAACAAATAGTCTTGGCTCACAAACAACAACAGGTGTTGCTCAGGTGGGGTGTACTTAACATTTCCTCACACCTCTACATTCTGGGGAGGAGCCTCAGAAGAATTTGGAGCTTCAGGGAATTTTACAGTCTGCTTCTTTGGTCATTCTTGGAGTGATTGATTTTCACCACCAACACTCACTCATTTGTTTAAATTAAGTCAGATTGCTTTGACGGTAAAGAACAGCTGGACTTAGAATGGCCCAAGTCTCTTGAGTCTGCTTTGCAAGAGGATAATTTTAACTCAGGTGATGAATTCACTAGAATTTTTGGAAGATGAAGAGAGGAAACCTGGTAGAGTCTTTTTCCTACGTGTTGTTAAAGGCAGATCTCTTCCTGGAGCTCTTAGAACAAATTAATTAGGAGATGGGTTCACTGGTATTTCATATCAACCATGTTAATTTTACTGAAGCCCAAGTACATTGTGCAAATGTTGACTAAGCTTTTGCTATATAGGGAAGGAAGCTAGAGGAGGGAAGCTGGTGAAGAAAGAGTTTCAACTTGAGGTTAATAACCTGATCATTCAGAACTCTCCAAAGTATGTCTGTATAAATTATCTACTTGCATCAAGGAATTGCCTTTTGGAGGATTCCATGATGTGAGTAATGGCCTCCCTCTCTACAACCCTCTTGCAGAAGTGCTGCTCCTGGGACTGTGCAGATACAAGGGAAAAGGTTATACCAGAAATATTCCATTTATGTTTCTAATTTTTTTTAATGTTTATTTATTTTTGAGATAGAGACAGAGCATGAATGGGGGAGGGGCAGAGAGAGAGGGAGACACAGAATCAGAAGCAGGCTCCAGGCTCTTAGCCATCAGCCCAGAGCCCGACGTGGGGATCGAACTCACGGACCATGAGATCGTGACCTGAGCTGAAGTCGGACGCCCAACCGACTGAGCCACCCAGGCACCCCTCCATTTATGTTTCTAAAGAAAGACATTCCAGGGACAGGTTTATGGTTTATGAGTTGCTGCTCATCAAGACAGAAGCCAACAGTGACTTAAGGAAAGAAGCTGAAACAATAAGCAATAGCCAAAATCAGAGCAGAGGGTGGGGAATTCTTCCCACCCAAATTTGTAACTCCTTTTACTCCAACTATTATCTCTGTAGCTTCAACAAAAGCTTTCCTTTGCCCACCACTACCCCATGTCCATATTCCCCACCCTTCAAGTATGTGGAATCTCTTGTAAACCCTGGGATCTTGACAGTCCCGAGAGGTTTCAAAATTACTGTTGGAAGAGGCATTCTGTTCCTTGGCTTTTCAAGTTGCTAAGTTACAAAGATCAATGCTGTGAAGAAATGAAAAAAAAAATAGGTGGAGGTGGTAGACTGGCCTTCAGTCTATGTTGATATTCCCAGGGGGTCCCAGAAGCAGATTTGACAGCAAGTAATGGAAAGGATAAGAGGAACTTTTTGATATACTTAAGAGTGCCCTGGGTGGAGGGCCTCAGGTTTCCAAGCCAGACCAACCCCAGGAAAAGATGTGGAGGCACCAGCCAGACCTTTGTGGCTCCCACTTTTCTCCATGCTTGTTCCTTCTTTTTTTTTTCCAAAAATTATTCCACTGGGGAATTGTGTGAGTGATGGTGGCTGCTGCACTACGTCTCCAGAAGAACTTGGGGGGCAATCCTTTAATTAAAAAAAAAAGGTATGTCTAGCCTTTGCATTTTTAGTTTTAGTAGGTGATGGGGACATATTTGAAACAGGCTATGGAGAACAGAGATATGTAACCATTTGTTCATTCAATGAATAATTTCTGAGTACCTATTACAGTCTGGACTCTGATAAGGACCGGATGGAGAGTCCTTTACGCCATTTGGGTCTTAAAACATCAGTGCTATGGCTGGTTTCCTCCTAAATAACTTAAAAGCAATATTCACCACCCCAAATGTAGATTTCTAGATCTCTTTCCTGATTTCCATACACATTACTCCACTTGCTTATTAATCAGTTCTACTCAGATGTCCTATGGGCACCTCAAATTCCACATGTTCAGAGTCAAGCTCAATGTCTTCCTTGGAAACTTGCTCCTCCTCCTCCTGTGTCCCATGTAGCATTGGACATCTCCACCTACTTCCTTACCGAAGTCAACAAGCTGAGCATCATTCCTGAAGATCATTCCTTGCTTAATCTTTCAAACCAATCACCAAGCCCTGACTATTTTCACACCTACAGAAAAACAAGATTTGTCATGTGTTTGGGTCAAAATTGGCCAAAGGCATGCTTTCCTTCCTTCCTTCCTTCCTTCCTTCCTTCCTTCCTTCTTTCTTTCACTCTTTCTTTCTTTCTTTCTTTCTTTCTTTCTTTCTTTCTTTCTTTCTTTCTTTCTTTCTTTCTTTCTTAGAAAGAAACATTTCTTTCTAATGTTTATCTATTTATTTTGAGTGGGGAGGGGCAGAAAGAGAGGGAGAGAGAATCCCAAGCAGGCTCCATGCTGTCAGCACAGAGCCCCACTTGGGGCTCCATCTCACAAACCATGAGATCATGAGCTGAGTCGAAATAAAGAGTCAAAAGTTCAGGGGCACCTGGGTGGCTCAGTAGGTTGAGCAGCCAACTCTTGATTTCATCTCAGGTTATGATCTCACTGTCGAGAGATTGAGCCCCTTAACAGGCTCTGCTCTGAGCATGAGGCCTGCTTGGGATTCTCTCTCTCTGCCCCTCCCCAGCTCCCATGCATTCTCTCTCTCAAAATAAATAAACATTAAAACAAAAGTCAAAAGTCAGAAGCTTAACCAACTGAGCCACCCAGCTGCCCCAGTCATGCTTTAATTGCAAGCACTTTGCAGGGAGAAAACTAGACTAAGTAATCAGGTGACTTCTATCTAATTCAGTACATCAAATGGATGAATTAATACAATTGTTGAGTCCACTTATAACTTAAGCAGGTAAATTCACTTTCCCATAACAATCACATTTATGACTTAAGTAAACCATCTCTTAAACGAATGTATTTTCTATCCTCTGAGGTTATCACAAGTCTTTAATATTACATTTCTAAAAGAATATACTACAAACTTTGTAAATAATTGTTTATCTTGGCAAACCCCTCTTTTTCACTGAAAATCCCAACCTTGGAGAGGAAAGGCATCATAAGTCAAGATGCAGAGGATGTGTATTTTAATCTTATTTGAGACCTTTTTCCTACCTAGATAATTTTTTCATCTTACTCCTATTGTTATTAGAGTGCAAATATGGAATATTCTTTAAGTTAAAAGCAGAATTAAGTTTATTCTGCAAATTTAGAAGATAAAGAGTTTTCCACAAACACACATAATACTGACACTTTACTGATTCCTCACCCAGATTCCTCATAAATTCACAGACATAAATTCTAAACATTTACAGAAATTTGTCTGAGAGTGCCCTTCCCTTCCCCTTCTGCTTCCCAACTTGTCTTTGGTAAAGCCTTCCCCAGTTTCCAACCCAGAATTAATCTCCCTCTGTGCAGCTTCCAGAGAACTTTAGATTCCCACCACCATAATATTTAAAATATATTATGTATTTATTTGCTGATGAATGTTCCATCTAGATCGCAAGTTTCCTTAGATCAGGGTTCAAATTCTTTTATATGCAGCAAGTACTTAATAAATGCCTGTTTAATGCAGAGATTAATTCCAGTATTATTTCATATGGTGAAAAGGAGGAATGAATTCCAGAAAGGGCAAGAAGTAGAAGTGGTGAAATTGATTTTTTTTTAAATTTACATCCAAATTAGTTAGCATATAGTACAACAATGATTTCGGGAGTAGATTCCTTAATGCCCCTTACCCCTTTAGCCCATCCCCCCTCTCACAACCCCTCCCATAACCCTCAGTTTGTTCTGCAAATTTATGAGTCTCTTCTGTTTTGTTCCCCTCCCTGTTTTTATATTATTTTTGTTCCCCTTCCCTTATGTTCATCTGTTTTGTCTCTTAAAGTCCTCATATGAGTGAAGTCATGATTTTTGTCTTTCTCTAATTTCACTTAGCACAATACCCTCTGGTTCCATCCACGTAGTTGCAAATGGCAAGATTTCATTCTTTTTGATTGCCGAGTAATATTCTATTGTGTGTGTGTGTGTGTGTGTGTGTGTGTGTGTGTGTGTATATATATATGTATATATATATATACACACACACACACCACATCTTCTTTATCCATTCATCCATTGATGGACATTTGGGCTCTTTCCATACTTTGGCTATTGTTGATAGTGCGGCTATAAACATGGGGGTGCATGTGTCCCTTCAAAATAGCACACCTGTATCCCGTGGATAAATGCCTAGTAGTGCAATTGCTGGGTCGTAGGGTAGTTCTATTTTTAGTCTTTTGAGGAACCTCCATACTGTTTTCCAGAGTGGCTGCACCAACTTGCATTCCTAAGAATATTCTTTTTTTTTTTAACGTTTATTTATTTTTGACAGGGCGGAGGCGGTGAGAGAAGAGAGAGAGGGAGACACAGAATCCAAAATAAGACCCAGGCACAGAGCCTAATATGAGGCTTGAACTCACAAACCAAGAGATCATGACCTGAACCAAAGTTGGATGCTTAACCGACTGAGCCACCCAGGCACTCCAGTTCTGGGTAATCTGAGATTCACACACTGGCAGATCCAGTGTCTGGTGAGGCCCCACTTACTGGCTCATAGACAAACATCTTCTTGCTATGTCCTCACATGGTGGAAGGGTAAGGGAGCTCTCTGGGGTCTCTTTTATAAGGGCACTAATCTCATTCATGAGAGCTCCACCCTCATGACATAAATCACTTCCCAAACTCAAGCTCACCACCTCCCAATGCAACACCTTGGAGATTAGGTTTCAACATACAAAATTTGGGGGTACACAAATATTCTGTCTATAGCACTTCTCTTTATAGGGCTTCTCATAAAATACCATGGTGACCTGAATTTTTTAATTTTACCTGAGGTTAATCAAAGTTTAAGACAGTATTTCCTAAAATTCTCTTTCATCTATCTTCTTTCTCCAGTCTGCTACCTTCCCAACCATTCCCTGTATTCAATGACATTTCTGATGTGTGCCAATATGCTTTTGTAATTCTTCTGCTTAAAACTAGTTGTGGGTTTCCTTTTGCTTACAGATTAAACCAAAACTCTTTAGAGTGGCACAAGAGACCCTGTGAAGAAATGAAGTGCACTGAAGTCCTTTGATATTGTGCTTTACAGTAAGAAATACATATTTGGTCTTTGTCCCCATTTGTGGCATAGAGCTCCTAAAACCCTTGGAATTTCCTAATAAGAGGGTTAGAGTTGTCTTGATACCTCTAACAAATCCTTTTCAATCACACTTGAATTTATATTAATGAAGTGACTTTTGGAAAGCACAGAGGAAATCAGGGGGCTGATTTCCAGAGGAACCAATCAAACGATTAGACAGTTGGAAACTTCAGTGCCATCCCAAACTCCTGGGAGCAGAAAGGGGCTAAAGGTAAAATCAATCACCAATTGCCAGTGATTTAACCAACTGTGTCTGTGTAATGAAGACTCCATAAAAGTCCAAAAAGGATGAGATTGAGAGCTTCCAGGTTCATGAACACATGGAAGTGTTAAGACAATAAATGGTGCACTCAGAGAGGGCACAGAAGCTCCTGCTCTTTTCCCATTCCTTGCCCTACACCTCTCTTCCTTTTGGCTCTTCCTAATATCCTTTTATAATAAACTGTTAAACATAAGTAAACATTTCTCAGGGTTTGGTGATCCACTCTAGTAAATTACTCAAACCTGAGGAGAGAATTGTAGAAATCTCCAATCTATATAGCTCATCAGTTAGAAGCCCAGGTGACATTCTGGACTTGCAATTGGCATCTGAGGTTGGGGACAGTCTTGTAGGACTGAGCTCTTTACCTATAGGATTTGACACTATCTCTGGGTAGATAGTGTCAGAAATGATTTAATTGCTTGATGGTGTGGGCAAAGACACACATGATGAATCCTTCTCTGAAATATTTTTCCATATCATTCAGAATTCAAAAAGAAAAACCACTGTAGATATTTTAAGCAGAAAAGGATTTAATATATAGCTAGGTGTTTATTGGGGTGCCTGGGTGGCTCAACTGGTTATGTGTCCAACTCTTGATTTTGGCTCAGGTCAGGATCCCAGGGTCACGGAATTGAGCCCCACATTGGGCTTTGCATTGAGCGTGGAGCGTGCTTAAGATTCTCTCTCAGGGCGCCTTAGTGGTTCAGTTGGTTGAGTCTGACTTTTGCTCAGGTCATGATCTCATAGTTCATGAGTGTGAGCTCCGCATCAGACTCTGTGCTGACAGCTCAGAGCCTGGAGCCTGCTTGGGATTCTGTGTCTCCCTCTCTCTCTGCCCCTCCCCCACTCACACTCTGTATCTCTCTCTCTCTCTCTCTCTCTCTCTCTCTCAAGAATAAACATTAAAAAAATTTAAAAGATTCTCTCTTTGTGCTTTTCTCCCCTGCTCATGTACTCTCTCTCTAAAAATAAAGATAAAGAAATTAGGAGTTTATTAAAGTTGGAAGGGCTTGAGATATAGGTGAATCTCCAAGAATGACATCACAAACTGGCCTGCCAGGGAAGATGATACCTTTGCCAAAATTAGGAAGGTAGGGAATTAGAACACACTATTATGACTACAATCTTGGTGTTAGGAAGCTGCTGCTACTACCATGACAACTGAAGAACCACGAAGCTAGCAACTAAATGCTGGAATGCTGTTGCAGAAAAGCTCCACAACTTTGGTGGAAAATAGCCAAAAGCATCAGACTCTGCCTCAGTTTCACATGCTAAATCTTGACTGGTATATGTAATTGGTGGAACTTAATTTGCATCCAGACCTCTGGATGCAAGGGAATCTCGGGAAGTAGTCTTTGGCTGTCCAGGAAGACAAATAAAACAGAAGGTAGGAATGGATGCTAATTGCTCATCTACCATACTCAACACACCTTTCTCCTGCCTTTTGTTATTCTTAGATTTTCCTTTATTATCCAGGGTTTCTGCTCTCTTCCCTCTGTCCACAGCTCACCAACTTCACAATCTTTAACTTTGTGGTACCTCATCTACTACCTGTTCCTGACATGTTTTTGTTACTCAAGACTCACACCTACTTCTTCTCACTCTATATTCTCTTTCAGGACAACTTCATGCATCAATATATAAAAATTCCAAAACCATTAATTTCCAGCCAGGCTTATTTCACACACAGTACCCATATATCCAATTGCCTACTGAATCTCTGTGTAAATATGTAATAGGCACCTCAAGCTCAACACATTTGAAACCAAACTGGTCATATCATATCCTCAAAGCTGCTCTGTCTCCTGATTTCCCTTATTAAATGGTGACATAATCTGTCTTATTTCCTGAGCAAGGAACCTAGAAGTCATTGTGGACTCCTCCTTCTTTCTACTTCCCATGTCTAGTCAATCACCAAGTGTTGAAAATTGTTCTCATTAAATATCTCTCATATCCACCCATTCCTACTATTATCTCCAACTTGAACTCCTGCAAGGTCACCTTAACTGTTTTCTTGTTTCCTATATTCTTTTCCTTCAATCCATCCTCCCTACTGTATTCAGCAAGCCTTGGTCCAAAAAATACATAAAATATCTTAAAACCCTTATAGTTCTCCATATCCTTATGATGGAGTCCAGAGCCATTAATATGGTTTCCAAGGTCCCCAAATTAATATTCAACTTGTGTTTATATATATAGCTAGTTACATTGGCTGTTTAAATACTGAAATTCTCCCATAGTTTGGAAATACCTTCCCTACGTCTTCACTAGCTATCAACTAAAGAGTTAATGCTGAATCTGCTCTGACCAGTTGGTTCTTATGCTACTCTTCTCAAAAGTACAGACTACTGGGCACTGTCATTGGCTTCTATCATAGTTGGCTCAGTGCCTGTATCTTGGTGCTCCCTTTCCCCTCAAGCCCAGGTGGGTGTTGCTTGGAGATCATTCTGGTTTCTTCAGCACACCAGCTAGTGCTAGTCCTTATGCTGACCAAGTCCTCTAACCAAGGTGTTCCCAAGCTCTGTGGCAGGGGATAACATTGGCCCTGGAAGACATGCTGGCACCCCAGGGTCCTCTGAGGCTGTGGCTAACTACCACAGGGCAGTGTTCCCTCACAGTAACCCTCACCTGGCCACACGTGGGAACTCCAGCCTCCACTGGAATTGGGTTCCCAGATTACGGGGGTGAAAAGTGAGAGAACAAATGGGTGGATGGTAAAAGGTCCCCACAGGTTGTGGTCAGCTTCCAGGCAGGGTTTCCTCAGGAATGCTTGTCACTCCTGAGATATATGGACTCCCTTAGGAATGGTTTGGAGACCAGTGTGAAATTCATCCCTGTTGAAGTCCTCCTACATTTATTTAAGGCCTTGGTTAAAACCCACCTGATGCCCACCTGTCTTGAGAATTTACAATATTAATTTTATTACTAAAAATGAGCACTAATGCTACTGGTATATTAATTCAGTTGAGGACTATAGATCTCATAATCTCCATTTTATGGGTGAGAAAACTGAAGAACGGAGAGGCTATCTAACACCCAAGTGGCTGAGCCAGGATTCTAAATTCACAGCTCAGTACGTAACTGCCAACTTGAGCCTCTCATCTAGACTGGAGGATTAGGTTAGACTGAAGTATGTTATTCCAGTATACAATTTTCATGAGTTAGTCAATACAGAGTCAATACGAAAATTCTAACACAGTATTATATAGGCTAAGAAATTTTGTTGATTGCTGCCAGTTCAGCAAATGCTGAGAAAAATTCTGCATCCTAAAAAATATCATTTAAGTGAATTACCTATCCTCTTACACCGAGCTCTCCCTGTTACTTAATGTCCAGCAACTTAATGGGAAACATCTTTGGAAAAGTTTTATCATGACTGTGGCACATCATTTATGCACTGGTAGGCACAGCAAGCAAAAAAACCGCACATCTACGAACAATTCGTACTATTATTTAAACCTCTTAGCAAGGAAGAGGTTGAATAATATCTACAATTTAGCCTAGTGAGAGAATAAAATGGAATGCACCTTGGGTGAATGTGATGACTGAGCTGTATTCATGCTCGGTGGTTAAATACATGCACCTCACTCCTGCACAAAGCTTACACAGCCCTGCCCCACCGTCTCTCAGACCTCCAGCAATGCTGAAAGCTTCAGTTCCTCAGGATTCTCCTTTCTTCTTGAAACATTCTTCTCCCTACAACCTCAATTCTGAGCAACAGCTTAAGAATCACTTCCTTAGGGAGATCTTCCCAGACCTCTGGGATAGATAAAGTCCTCTAATTAGTTACACAATAGCAGAACTCCCTGAACTTTGCCCAGGAAACCTCACCAGTCATTATCATTGTCACTAATCCTGGCCTGTCCTTCTTGTGAGGCTGTAAGCCCAAAGAGGGCAGGATGACCTTAGCCCTGCTTCCTGCTGCATCTCCAGGGTCCAAGCAGATGCCTCTAAATGAAAGAGTTGCTCCCACAGCTGTCTGTTGAATGAACATCTGTATGTGGTCCCTGTATTTACCTTCAAGTTAGTAGAGTATGTAGATTCTTAAATTTTTATTTTATTTTGAGAGAGAGAGAGCACATAAGCAATGGAGAGGGGCAGAGGGAGAGAGAGAGAGAGAGTGAGAGAGAGAGAGAGAGAGTGAGAGAGAGAGACAGAGAGAGAGAGAGAGAGAGAGAGAGAGAATCTTAAGTAGGCTCTATGCTCAGCACAGAGCCCGACTCAGGGCTTGATCCCATGACTCTGGGATCATGACCTGAGCCAAAATCAAGAGTCAGACACTCAACCAACTAAGTCACTCAAGCGCCTCTGTAGATACTTATTTTTAAATTGACTACTAAAACTTTACAAAAGTTAAACTCAAATGGTGTTTTGAGGGGATTAAAATCAGGATTGGACCTCCAGGTTCTTGCTAGGAGTCTTGCCAAGAGCCTTTCTCTAGGCCTGATTGTTTAATTGACAGAGAAGGACTTCTCATTATTCTTAGATTTTCTTTTATTGTCCAGGGTTGCTGCTCTCTTCCCTCTGCCTAAAACTCATCATCTTCTGAATCTCCATATTTGAACTTGGGCAGGCCTCTCGTGTTGGTTGGACTGGGGCAGCATTTTGATCAACAGACCTTTGCTTGCTGTTTTGTTTTTTTAAAACATGCAAATATTGTATTTGGTTGATCTGTGATTAAACAATTCTTGAGAGTTAAAGACCTCAGCTTCTTGGTGATCTCATAAAGTTTCCACAGACTGTGTGTCATTCATAACCTAAGGATCTGGAAGGAAACCCAACTTTAAAATGCAGTTCCCAGTGATTTCAGCCTGAAAGGTGATATGTCTGTTTTTCTAACATCTCAAAGTCACTGGAATGTGCATTGGCAATATTTCTAGACCAGATTTCTGGGGAACTGGCTCACTTGCCTAAGAGACACAGTTAAGTTAAAGACACTAAAATCTCAATAAGACTCTTGGCTACTCCACTTCAACTACATAGATGCTTCTTTGGAGACTAGCGTATGTATTAGCTGACATAAACAAGCATATGTCCTGGAAGAAAAGTATCATCTATCCAATATTAGAAGCTTCTAAGAGGGTCATTAAGAGTATCATAAACATGGTATGTGTTCAAACCATTGGTTGATATAGTTCAACACTCATTCATTCATTCAAGACATTTCATACCTAGGGGCTATCAACTAGGCTCTGAATTAAGCCCACAAGAATTAGACACAATCTCTGTCCAGTTGGGCAAACCATGATAGTGTGTTGGGAGAGGGTTCCACTGGTGAAAGGAGTGATCAGCATTGACCTGGAGGAATCAGGGAGGGGGTGCTACCCAGAAGAGGCTCCATTTAAATTGGGTCTTGAAGAATTCACGGTAGTTTATCAGACTTAGAAGAAAGTGGCAAGGGACTCTCAAGACAACAGTGTGGCAAAGGCATAGCACTGAGAAAGAGCACTCCGCATTCCAGAAACATGTAGGAGCTTGATGTGCCTCGAACCCAGGTGTCTCTAGAGGGGCACCAGAAACATTTCTGAGGGAACATGGGGTCTTCATAGGCTGACTTTAATAACCATTACATCCAATATCCGTGAATTTACTTAGCCTTTTCTTGGACCCATTTTTTATTATTTTCATCTGTAACACCTTAGGGGGCAATGAGTTCCACTTATATGCTACAGGCTGTGTAAAGATGTACTTCCTTTTATTTGTCCTTAAATACCTCCTTAAATGATCACCAGCAGGGTCATTTTTTTCCTCTTGATAATTATAGCATTTGGTACTCCCACCTAATCCCCAGGCATCACATAGATAAAGAATGAATTTGAAAGGCACCATTGAAATCCTGGCTGGGGTAACTATGCCCACCTAAAAGCCCAAATCTACTCCGCTTACTTCCACCTTACACCACAGGCTGCATGTTGCTTTTTTGTAACTCTTTCCCTATGCAAGAAGAACTAGATCTGCTACGTGACTCACGGTAGCTGGAAAAGGACATTCTCCCCATGTACCCAGGAAGCATCTGAGCCTGGGCTGATGGCTAGTAAGGATCTAGATACTGAATGGTGCCAGGTGCTGACAGGCTGTAGTGTCCATCTCTACAATAAGGACACACCTGGCACCTAGACTAGACTGGCCCTGTCTGAGGCCTGCCTGCGCAGGCACTGCCTGCCCCCAGTGAGGTCTGGGAAGGGCCTTGCCAAGGTGAGATCCTGGAGGGTCACCTGCTTCTGCTCCCATAAAGATACAGATGTTACAGGAAGGGAAAAGTTCTTATAGGTAGAATAAAAGACGGTTTCGTAACAATTTCCATCCTGCCCCAGAATCCTCTGGGACCCTGCCCTGAAACAGGGTGCTTTTAGCCAGAGTCATTCTGAAAGTTTCAAAGGAAGGGACAGAGAAATCTAGTCTTAAACAATGCCTGGAATAAACTGTCAGCACCTCATGTTTGACTTTCCTCCTCCTGCTGAGAGAACAGAACTTGCCTGGATCTGCTCTGGGCCCTTTCCTCTTGGTTTTTCCTTTCTTCTTGGCTCACTTCCCCTGATCAATGCCATCCACTCCCCAGGCAGCAGAATGGAGAGGCTGAACAAAGAGCACAGGGGCAAGTCTGATCCCAAGAGAAGGAAGGAGGGAGGGAGGGAGGGAAGGAAGGTGGATGGACACAGCTTAGACCAGCCAGCAATGTAAGGGCGTTTGATAGGGCTGTGGGGGCAACCTCAAGCCAAGGTGGCATCAGAGGAGTCCTGGCTTCCAAGGAACAGGCTGCCATGATCAGTCACTGGCTGGGAGTGCCTATGGGAGGCACAGCCTCAACACATGGAGATGGATTTCAGAGAGCAGCATCTGGGCCTTGGGCAATT
This sequence comes from Prionailurus bengalensis, assembly GCF_016509475.1. Lineage (NCBI taxonomy): Eukaryota > Metazoa > Chordata > Mammalia > Carnivora > Felidae > Prionailurus > Prionailurus bengalensis. The sequence goes on along the minus strand of NC_057343.1, from coordinate 144,450,392 downwards.
AAATTCCCTCAACTTAGAGATCTGTGAGGACCATGCTTTTGGCTGTCATACCTGAAGTCCTTGTCAACTCATCCCCACCTGGCCAGCTTGTGAAACTTCTTCTTCAAGTTTGAAGGTCATATCCTCACAGAAATTGTCCCAAACCTTGGGACTGACCTGGCTTCCCTGTTGTTATAACATATAACTTCACTGTGAGTTCCAGTTTATTATCCAACTCCCTGAATGCACTCTGAACTCCAGGAGGACAAGGACTGTGCCTATATCGTTACCAACCACATCCGCAGTACTTGGCAGTACTGGTGCCTGGAAGATACTCTAAGTGTTTGCTGAGTGAGTGACTGACCGGCCACTGGTGCAGATGAGATAGCTCAAATTGTGCAACAATCTTGGTTTCAGAAAATACGCTTCTTCTGAAATGCACTGTTCTAGATCTAAGCTTCGCCTGTATGGGGCATTTTCCATTTCCAGGCTGAGTTTTCAGAGCAGTTGAAGAAACCCCTTGAAGGAAACAGTCTGAGTCAGAGCAATGTTCCAGAGTCACAAGGGTGCAGTTGCCTGAGTGCACCTGAGAATCCAGTCTGGACCAAGAGAGGTGGAGAAAAAGGGAGAAAGTGGAAATGTAGGCCCCAGTCCTGCTTTGATCACTAACTGTCTTGCATTTCCTTTCTGAAACCTGTGTTTGTACGGCTTTTCCTCCTTGGGTTAAAAAGAGCCCTAAAATACATAATAGACATGAGAATGTGTCAGCAAGTTCTGATGCCAACCCAAACCTGGATTGTATTATGTTGCTATTGTTTATAGACTACATGTTTCAGGATGAGGATCATATGGGGAAAAGTGAGTGAAGGGAAGATGCCGATTAGGATGTTAAGACACTGCAAGATGTTTTGAGGGGAGTTTGTACCTTGGAAAATAGCACAGGGGTTCAGAGAGGATGGAGTTGCCTAAAGAGAGATTAAAAACTGTCCAATGTGTAAGGAGGGATGTATAAGCCATACGGGTCCATTCACAAGATTTTGCATAAGGTGAGCCTGGGTGGCTCAGTCAGTTAGGCTTCCATCTTCAGCTCAGGTCATGATCTCACGGTTTGTGGGTTCAAGCCCCGCATCGGGGTCTGTGCTGACAGCTCAGAGCCTGGAGCCTGCTTCAGATTCTATGTCTCCCTCTCTCTCTCTCTGCCCCTCCCCCACTCGTGCTCCGTGTCTCTTTGTCTCTCAAAAATAATAAATAAGTGTTAAAACATTTTAAGAAAAACACAGGACCCTAAAATGATCACGTATTTTCAACTAAGACTCTTCATTGGGGAAAATGGGGGCAGTTCTGTGGTATGAAGTGGCACTTCCTGACAGAAGTCTGTCTATTCATTTAAGATGCTCAGAACTGTGTCCCTCAAGATGTCTAAAAAGCCTCAGCCAAGTTGGCCACAGTCCCAGGAAACATTACACGCTGCTGAGAACCATGTGTGTTGGCCACAGCTGCACTCATGCTCTGTGCACAGACCAGTTCAACCTCAGCCCACCAGGGATGACCTTCAGGGGCCCTTCTCTGTTTGCAGAGCACCCACCGAGAGCACCTCAGGACACAAGCACCTTCCTCATCCCGGGAATGAATTGCTGAACGCAGGGAGAGCCGACTTCAAGCCTTGACTTCACCAAGTCAATTCTGTGACCTCAGGCTACTTCCTTAAGGGCCACTTTTTTGTCTACAAGCGGGGCGGAGCTGCTGCCTCCTCACAGGTTCGCAGTGAGGATTCCAGATAAAGTGCGTCATGTCTCTGGCACACAGCAAAGGCTCAACAAATGAGAATCATTATTACTTACCTTAGTGGGCTGTGGAAAGCAGACCCGGACTGGGACCCTAGTTTTGCCACTTGGTAGCTTTTGGAGGTTCATTTTCCTTCTTTGTACATTGGGCAAAACACTACTTAACCTTCGGTGGTGGCACAATTGGAAGAATTAGTTTAGCAAAGGCACCTAATGAGGTTCCTGGCACACAGTCGTATGCAATAAAAGTTATCTGTTACGATCATTTGTAGATAAACAGAATGAAAATTCTTGCTGTGGGTTTGTACAGAGCAAGTATGTGTAAGCAGAACAAGCCAATTTGAATTATTCTGTGAGAAATACATTGTCTTCTAAAACAGGTAGCCTTACTTCCCCAGGTTAGACCAGTTCTGGACCTGCGGGGAGCAGAGGCTAGGGACTGGCACAGCGCCCCGAAGGGTCGGCCCCTCTCTGCCAACCTATGGGGTCCTCCTTCATCTGTCCATTTTCCAGGAGACATTTGCTCCTCCTGCCTCAGGTCCCCTGAGGAGAGTGGGAGCAATAGGTCACCGTTATTTAAACTGCCACAGAATTTTCAGACCATGAGACTCTCGTCTCTCTCCAGTTGGGGCTGGCCCATCCCCAAGAGGGAAGGAAGCCAGGAGGGGGAGGAGGTTATAAAACCATTTTATATCCATCCTGTTTTTAATTGATTTCACAGCAGGAGAAGAAAAACCAGAATCCTTCCCACATAACCTTTCAATGTGGGAGTCCTCCTCTGGTCGGGAAACCCATCTGGAAAGAGCCGCAGCAGGGCTGCAGGTTCTGTTTTCCTCCCCAGTGTTGGAGCCCTGGCAGCGCCCTCCCTGAGGGGTGCCTCTGTGGGTCCCCTGTGCACCTCCTTTGCACACTCACTTGCAAAGAGGGGGGTAGCCCTGCCTCTTCCCTGGCCTCCAAATGGGACCAAATCTTTCTCCCTTAGGTGCAGCCCATGTGTCAGCTAGGGATGCTAGTCCATGTCATCTAGGTACGTTGGCCCAACTCCACAGCCCATGCCCTGGGGGAGCCAAGTCCTCCTGGGATTCCTGGGTGGGGTTAGGGGTGGCTAACATTATGTAATTACACTTGGTCTTTCTAGTTTTCAGCGTCTTGTTCCAGAAGCATGGCCCTCAAAACAGTGTGTCAAGTATTCTTTGTCAGGGTTTGGTGGTTGTAAAGAATGGCCACATAACACTACAGAGAAAACAAAGTCAACATGCATGTTTAAGACTTCCATTCCTAGAAGATGGTTTGGCCATCCGGCCGTGGGTGTACGTGTGTGTGTGTGTGTGTGTGTGTGTGTGTGTGTGTGTGTGTTGGGGGGATTCTCTGTATTTATTAAATGTTTTTAAATATCAACTCTGTCTCTAGGGAGGAGAACTGGGTGACTAAAGGACTAGGAGACAGGGAGACTTTGTATACATTTTTATCCTTTTGAATTCTACACTGTTTACACATATAACAATTATGTGCCTGTACGTGCAAACATGCACACATATACCGTATCCCTTATGCTGTCTCCCTACTCCATGCCCCTATTCCTTTCTCTCTGCAGAGACAATCCTTCAAGGGATAATTTCAAAAAGTCTTCTGTTCCCAATTTACCAATGCCTCAGTAGTTCCTTCTACCTGCTCTGAACCCTGACAGAATTTCCCATCAGTCTTAATATGGTTGGGACCTACTCACAAACTGCCTCATCGTGTAACCTCCTAGCATAACTGCCTGCCTCCTGTAGATAGCCCTCGTCTCTCATCAGTTGCTTAAGCATAGACTGGCAATAGATTTGTTTCTTTGGATCCCTCACAGAACATAACTGAATCAAAGAGTTAGAGGCGAAGGCACAACTAGACAAGTCTGAAGGACAAGGGCATGGCTAAGACAAAATGCCTTTGGAACCTACAACAAGTATCTGGTTTAAGTTCTTACTGCTTCCAGAACCAGGTGGAGTTGGTAGCAGTGAAAAGCTGCTTGTCATTGGACTACTACTGTTCTCTCTTCCGTTGCAACCAGAAGATCAGTTGAGTCTCTTCCAGGGGATGCATTTTGGACAAAGTCAGATATAGGAACATGTAACCCTATGGACAATTGTGGACTAGGTGTCTGAGGCTAAGACTTTGACAATTTTTTCTTTTTTTAATCAAAAAGAAAAAAGACTAAACAGAAAATATCTTATGAAGCAAATGGTCTTAACCAAACCTTTCTTCTAAATAAGGGAAAAGACAGCAAGTGGGAGGAGAAGGCCAAGGTGGTGAGGAGGGAGGGTGAGAAGACCCCAAGCACCAAGGTCTCTCATTAAAAAGGCGTCTTTCCTGACATCTTACAGGGAAACCAGTCCTCCCTTTGGAAGATGGAACCAGAAGAGGAAAACGCCCTCCACTTGTAGCTGACCTTTGCAATAGGTACTGGGAGAGGAGGGGGGCCCCACCTCCCAAAGACCTAGAGGCTTTTAGGGTGCTCCCTGCCATCACCTGTTTAGCATCAATGGTCATGCCCCTCATTGTGTGCTGCTACCACAGGAAGCTTCAACTCTAAACCTAGGCCTGTGGGAGCTGCCCCAGTTCCAGGCACACAAGGCAAATGGCTGCATCCTTGCTGCCTCAGGCCTCCTCAAAATGCACCTTCCAGGGACCGAGAATCCACCCTGCTCCACAAGGAAACATGTGAGCGTCAGCCAGACACCTTCTCCTCCATCATCTCCCTCAGTCCTTCCATGTCTAATTCCTGAAACCCAGATATCTGCTCCAGGAGCCCAAAATAAAGTCTCAACTGTTTCACGGTCAAACCCGCATCTGTGTGGGATTAGCAGAACAGCTACTTTGCACCCCCGCGCCACCCCTCACCCCTGTCACCTCCCTCCACCCCCAAGGGTCTCCCTCTTCCATTTCTGGGAATCCCTGAAGATGCTGTGAGGGTGAGCGTGTGTCACTTTATCTACCACTTGAGGCTCCAGTGCTGCGGTCTGCGGGCCGTGGAGCTTGCTTCGGATTCTGTGTCTCCCTCTCTCTCTCTGCCCCTCCCTTGCGCGCTCTCTCTCTCTCTCTCTCTCTCTCTCTCTCTCAGAAAATCACTCGGCTAGCCAGGATGTGCTGTTTTACTAAAGGAATTCGCTTCAAGTGGCAACATGGCACCTCCCCCACCCCCACCCATCACTAACTCCCCAGTCTAGGACAGGTGACAATATGTCCTGAATGTCTGGGGAATAACAGAAGGGGATTGTTGTGTTCCTTGGAGTCACAGGCCCTGGACCCCCAACCTGAAGGCCGTGTCTACCTCCTATCAGTCTCCTGTATCTCAATAAGATTATTTAGAAGATATCATGCCAATGCAGAGTGGATCCCCCTCCCCAACCCCTCTCCCCAGAGAACAGGGAGTGTTGCCCCCTACTCCCAAACTCAGGTCTGCTCATGCTGACTCAGCCCACCTGGCCCTGGGAATCTCCATTTCCTTTAAGAGAAAGCCCCTGAGAAGTTCTCCAGAGCTCAGGTAAGACAAGTGCACTACTCAGCCTTGCACTGCCTGCACTATACTAATTTACTCACCATGGGGGGTGTGGTAGGCAGAATAATGCACCCCCGCGCCCACGACATGCACATCCCAATACCAGAACCTGTGAATTCATTAGGTTACATGGCAAAGGGGAATTCAGGTTTCAGATGGAATAAAGCTTGCTAATTGGCTGACCTTGAGTAGAGAGATTCCCCTGGATTATCCACACTACTGGCTTTGAAGATGGAGGAAGGGGCCATGTGCCAAGGAATGTAGGTGCCTTAGAAGTAGAACAAAGAGGGGAGCCTGGGTGGCTCAGTCGGTCAAGCGTCTGACTTTGGCTCAGGTCATGATCTCGTGGTTTGTGAGTTCGAGCCCCGCATCAGGCTCTGTGCTGACAGCTCAGAGCCTGGAGCCTGCTTCTGATTCTGTGTCTCCCTCTCTCTCTGCCCCTCCCCCACTCAAGCTCTCTTTCTCTCTCTCAAAAAAAAATAAATAAATAAACATTAAAAAAAGAAAGAAAGAAATAGAGCAAAGAGTCTCACAGCCTCCAAAAAGAAACACAGCACTGCTAACTCCTCCATTTTCTCCCCGGGAGAACCATGTCAGATCCCGACCCAGGGATAGGATACTGTAAGATAATAAATTTGTGTTATTTTAAGCCACTAAGTTTGTGGTGGTTTGTAGTGGCAGCAGACAGGAAACCAATACATGGGGGTTACAAATAATTTAGTCTAAATCCTTACTTCAGGAAATTTTTTCTCTAATTTCTTACCACTTTGCATCTCACTCTGCAGTGGTCACAGTCAGATGTATGATGTCTGTATCACTTGTTCCAAGAACAACCTGCTTTACTTTGGTGTGAATAACGATTTCATCCTGGTGATTTCCTCGAAAACAAGAGAATCTGTTCCAAAATTAGAGTGTCCGTCTCCAGAAACCCAAATGGCAGTGCCCATACTACAATAACACACACTTTGAGTTCCTCTTTTCTAGACACTGATAAAGAAATCACAGCAGTCCTCTCTCTAAGCCATCTTCCTGCCACTCCACTGCCACTAGTGGGGCTCAAGCCAGTTCTGTCTCTTGCCTGGAAAACTGAGACAGCCTTCTTCTGTCTCCACTCCTCCTCCCAACACTATAGTTCAAAGAGCCTTTGTAGAGGTTGACCATCCCTCTGTTGACAAATGTTTAATGGCCCCCATTGCCCTTAGGATAAAGCACCGGGCTCTAACCCGGTCCCTAAGACTCTGCACACTCAGCCCAGCCCACATTTCTGGCCTCATTTCCAACACACGCAGAGCTATGACCAGAGTCATTCTAGCAAACGTGTGGTCAAGGAGCAGGGAAGTGTTGAGCTGTGGGATGGGCTATGCAAAGCAGAGTCCCACAGTTTTGAGGATTCAAATTTGTAGGACATAGCTGTGGCTGGTGCACACTGTGAATTGTGCCCCCCCCACCCCCCGCAAATTCATACGCTGAAATCCTAACCTCTGGTATTCCAGAATGTGACTTCATTTGAAATAGGGTTGCTGCAGACGTACTTAGTTAAGATGAAGTCACAGTGGAATAGGGTAGGCCTCCAAGACTGGTATTCTTGTAACAAGGAGAAATCTGGATGTAAACACATACACACACAGGGAGCAAACCACATGTAGACTACAGTCACACTGCCACAAGCCAGCGAACACCAGAAGCTCGGAGAGAGACCTGGGCCACATCCTTCCCTGATGCTTTCAGAGGAAGTGTTGCCCTTCTGACTTCTGAGGTTTTGTAACCTCAGAGGTGATAAGTTTCTGTTGTTCTAAGCCCCCCAGTTAGTGGCATTTCACTATGGCAATCCTGGGGAACTAATCAAGTGACCCTACTGGCTTCTCATCTCCTACAGATTTCTCCAGCATTCCGGTACACACAGCTCTGTGTGTGGAAACGCGTACACTGAAGGAAGGATATGTGAGTGTAGAGAAGTTTGCATTTCCCGAAGTCCACCCAGTTTATTGAAATGAAACACGCCCTTTACACTCACAGGGCTTCTCAACGTCCTGAAAACCAGTTGCTAAGAAGAATTCATTAAAGGATACACATTAGTCAATTTTGCCCTCCATGAGTGGGTTTGTTCTCTCCCTCCTTAGAGATAATGAAGAAGACTCAGTAACAACTCTGTATTCTCAAAACATGTTCCAATGTTCCAATGAGAACAAGGCATGGCTTTAATCTCTTTCCTTCGCTCCTGTTTCTTACTTCTGCAAAATTTGCCACAATCCTTGTGTTCTCTTAATTAAAACCAAAACTGACTCGACTGTTGAGTCCCAGTTAATAAGAGGTGAGGCCAGCTTGGCATGTTTGTGTTCTGAAAACTGCCCTGAGCAAAATGTGTGTGTGAGAACAGTCTGCCAGGGGAATGGCAAAAACAAGCTGCCCCTCGCCATCCAGGATGGCTGTTTTCTGCCTGGGATACAGGAGGCTCACTTCCACGCAAGTCCTAGTATCCTAGGAAGCAGAAGAGGCTGGGCCCAAGACCCTGTTGCTCTAGGTGGGTAGGGTGGGGTCAAGGCGCTAGGAACTCATCAGACTTGACACGAGGCTGCAAGCCCTGAGGATGATCTCTAGGTGGAGAAAAGCCTACGGATGAGGCAGATGAAGTGGAGGCCAGGCTTGGGCAGAAGGAGGGGAAAGAGCTAAAAGGAGTGAGGGAGAGGCTGAGGGGGAAACCGTGGTGGGGCTGACAGATGCAAAGAGCTCTTCACTCTCTGACCCAGTGTCTCGTGGTCTGGCCTCATACACTGTCTGTGGGATCCTCAGTCCAGTCCTTGTCAACCTGGCCAGCCAGAGGTGGGCTTGCACTCCAGGCAAGGCTGGCCTTGCATTAGAAGGACCAGAAAATGCCATGTAAGAACTTCAGTAAAGCCCAACCCATGCCCCCACCTGGGCGCCTGGGTGGCTCAGTCAGTTAAATGTCTGACTACAGCTCAGGTCATGATCTCATGGTTCGTGAGTTCGAGCCCCACATCAGGCTGCGGGCCGTGGAGCTTGCTTCGGATTCTGTGTCTCCCCCTCTCTCTGCCCCTCCCTTGCTCTCTCTCTCAGAAAATAAAGAACACACTAAAAAATTAAAAAAAAAAAGCCCGACCCATCCCCCAGATGTCTTCCCCACAAGCCTGACGTGTGCCCCCACTTTGCACTTTGTCCCTATAGATTTAATTTTTGTCTCGGAGTAAATAATTTAAAGCCAGGACTTCTTGAATGTTTACATACTCCAAGCATAGTCCTAAATGTCACGCATGGGTTAACTGATTTAATTTGTGTAACAGCTTTGTGACGAAGGTGTCATTATCATTATCTCCGTAGTTCCAACGAGGACACTGAGGCACAAACGATGGAGTAATTCACCCGGTGTCATCAAACCGTTAAGTGGTAGCAATAGAATTTGAACCCAGCCTGGCTGGCTCCAGAGTCCACGTTTTTCCCATTGTGCTTCACTAATTCCCCAAATGAAAACCAATACCTCAGGAAATTTACCACCATGGCTTTCAAAGCCATGTGTTGCTCCCTAATTGGGGCTTTTTTAGGATGAGAGGTTGTTTTGAAGATAATTAATGAGAAACATTTGGAACCTTAACCTCTGGGCACTTGCTGTAGTCTTCCAACTGGGTTCAGTAACAATTACGATTCACACTCTCCTGCCTGCCCACACACCCCTGAGGTGTTACTGAAAGGCAAGAAGGCAGATTCCACAAATCCTAACACTCAGTCTCGTTACTTTGTAATACTGTGTGTAACGGCAGGTCCTGTGACTGGCAAAGCTGTTACAGCAAGCACCATTACTTAATTTTTGGAAGCCAAATTAAAATACTGGATGATAGGAAAAGTAGTCTGCTTTTCGTTTGAGGTTATTGGCACTTTTCTCAGGAAAAATACCAACTAAGCTGCTAAAAGCAGTGGGATTACACAATAGTATTATCACCAAAAACAACAATGGTCACAAACAGTCTTCTTGGGCAACTATTATGTGTTAACTGGGAATTACCTGCTTCATTTCCCAGTTGAGGGCACAGAGAAAATAAGGGTTAAAATGACTAACCCAAGGTTGTAGCATTAGGTTAATGTCCAGTCTTAATCATATATAAAATCACATAAACTTCTAAATATGCAAATACTTAGGACCCACTCCAGATCTGCTGAGTCAGGACCTCAGGTGGGTGGCTTCTGAAGGGCAGCTGGGGTTGACAGCCTCTGACTGGTTAGTGACAAGTATCAGTAGCCAAGCGTCTTGATTCTCAGGGTGACTCCCACTCTCTTCCCTATCTCCTGTTGCCTACTTTCCCACTGTCTGTGATTATTCCCAGGATGTAAAAGAAAAATAAAAAACAGACACATGGTCATCTCTGTTTTGTACTCCTACACAAAACGTTTAAGCAACATTTCCCTGCAAATGCACTGCCCGCATGCCTGTCTGGTACTTAGAGTGTATGAAAAGTATTCCCTGACCCTGTACCATAGAGTCATGTCTTATAAGCAAGTGATGTCACTGTATTAAGTTTTATATGCCAGCGTAGTTCCTGGCACAAAATAGATGTTCAATAGATGTTTGTATATAAAAGAGTAGAATGGAGGTTGTGAAGGAAATTGCTGAGTGCACAAGCGAATACGAACAACTGGTATCTTTCATTTCCAGGGCCCAAGATATTCTGAGGATAACTAATTCCTCTCTGTGGCAGTAAAGAACATATTTCAGGATTACTTAAGAGATTATCAGGAAATCCTGGTCAACAGCACAGATTGAACTGACTTGGCAAGTTTCTCATTATGCTCCAAGCCCATATAAATTCTCTATAAAATATAATGACAACAACAGCAACCACATGTGTTGCTGTTGTTGTCATTACTATTATCATCATTATTTCATAGCCAAACTCAAAACTAAGCAAGGAAAATTCCCAGGTCCCAGAAAAGAAGTTGAAACTCAAACCCAAAAAGTTGAGCAGGTGCTACGAGCAAATGGCCTACAGGGACACCAGAAATAGGTGTTGGCATTGAAGTTGGGTTTTAAGACACAAAGAAGAGAGAATTAAGCCTCTGGCTGGCTGGTGGTTAGAAGCAGAAACTGACCTCTTTGAATAAAGCTAAGAGCCAGAGAAGGCTGTTCCTTCCATGAAATAAGGACTAGAAAACTCAGCCCACTGGTCTAAGGATGTGGCAGGAAGCTGACCATCTGCCCAATGTTGTGGGTGGTAAAAAAGTAGACCTCTAGAAATCAAACTTCCAAAATTGTACCATGTGCGGGTGTTAGTCAAAATTTCTCCAAACCATAACTAAAGGAAGTTACAGTAAAAAAAAAAAAAAAAAAAAAAGTATCCAAGAATTAATCCTACAAAGGGCTAATGAACCAAGTACAACAGATGCCTGTATAACACAGGCTCATCAGGCTCTATAGGAAATGCTACTTACTGAAGATGAAATATGTCTTATATCATGAAGAAAGGGAATTATCTTGAAATACAATCACAGTAGCACTTCCTGATATTAAATGCACCTGGAAAATACAGGCAAATGAACAGGAAGCAATAATGGAATACAGTAAGGTGGTTGGGACAAGATTAATATAGAGATTAATGCATAGTGGTCTTCCTCTATAAAAGCAACAACCATTTGGAACATATAGTAACAAAGAAACCTCATTTATAACAGCCACTACAACAAAAATATAAATACCTAGAAATAAATAAGAAATATTTAAGATCTATAAGAAGACAACTTTAAGATGCCACTTAGAGATACCAAGGACAACTTGAAAGAATGTAAAGACTAACCCTATTCATGGAATTTGAAGAAATGACCAAATTTTTTTCAAACTTGATGAAAACTGTATACCCATAGATCCAAGTTCAGCAAATGAGTAACAAAGGCAAAAATCTTAAAGGCAGCCCAAACAAAACAAACACATTACATAGAGGGGAACAAAGATTTAAAAAAATTCTAGTGACTTCTGAAAAGAAGTAACAGAAGACAAAAGAAAATGAAATAACATTTGGGAAGTGCTGAAAGGGAAAAAAGTTATTAATATAGAATCTATATCCAGTAAAAATATTCTTCAAAAGTAAGGACAAAAATAAAAACATGTTTTATTTCAGGGAAGCCAAAACTAGGTGCATTCATTGCCAGCAGACTCACACTAAAAGAAATGAAGGAGGGTATTTTTCAATCTGAAAGAAATAATACCGGAAAGAAATCTGTGTCTTCACTAAAAAGATAACTAAAGGTAAAAGATAAATATTTAATATAAAGGGAGAAATATAATATACTTATTTCTCTTTTTTTTTTTTTACTTATTTCTCATTTTTAAACTTCTTTAATAATACATTTGATTGTGTAAAGCAAAACTTGTTAACAGTGTATTGTGGGCTTTGTAACATTTGCAGGGGTAACATGTATGACAGTGATAATACAGAGGATAGAAGGGAGAAGTAGAAATATACAGATGCAAAATCGTGTATTGTTTGAAGATGGGTTGTGCTAAGTTAAACATGGATATTGTGAACTTCAGAACAACACTTAGCAAGTCAATAAAAGAGGTATGGTCAATATGCCAATAGAGGAGATACAATGGAATATTAAAAATCCTCAATAAATCCAAAAGAGGGTAGGAGAAGAGGAGAAGAAGCAACAGAGATAAATTGGAACAAATAGAAAACAAATAGTAACATATTTAAACCCAACTATATCAATAATTATATTAAATATAAATTGTCACATACATGAAATAAAAGGCAGAGATGGCCAAACTAGACAACCCCAACAAGTGTTCTGTACAAGAAAACCCACTTTATTATTTTTTTTTTAATTTTTTTTTTCAACGTTTATTTATTTTTGGGACAGAGAGAGACAGAGCATGAACGGGGGAGGGGCAGAGAGAGAGAGACACAGATTCGGAAGCAGGCTCCAGGCTCTGAGCCATCAGCCCAGAGCCTGACGCGGGGCTCGAACTCACGAACCGCGAGATCGTGACCTGGCTGAAGTCGGACGCTCAACCGACTGCGCCACCCAGGTGCCCCTAGAAAACCCACTTTAAAAACTCAGAAGTTAAAGGCCAAGATGGGAAAAGCTACACTAGAAAGATAATCATGAAAACTGAATGGCTATATTTATAGTAGATGAAATGGATTTCAAGGCAATGATTATCATGAAAGATGAGAGATGTTTTGTAGTAATAAAATCCTACATGTGAATACATCCAAATTCAGAGATTCAAAAAATACATAAAGCAAAAACTAATAAAATAAAACTTAAGAAGAACTACAAAATTTCAACATTTTTTTCAGTAATTGATAGAATACAAAATCGGTAGAGACATAGGAGATCTGAACCACACTCGGTCTAACATTTATAGAACATCACACCACAAAATACAATAATATCTTCAAGTGCACATATTCAACTTATAGATGGTTGCACTGGGCCACAAAACAAATCTCAATGCATTTCATTGAAATTATACTTAATATGTTCTGCGATCACATCAGAATTAATGAAATCATTAACATAAAAGATAAATTAAGAGCCTCTAAATATTCAGAAATTAAACAATGCACTTCTAATTAGCTCATCGAGGAAGAAATCACAAAGAAAAATATAAAATATTTTGAACTAAAAGATCATCGAGATCAAACACATTAAAATTTGTGGGATACAATCAAAGCAGTGTCTTAAGGGATATTTATACCTTTAAATTGCTTACATTAGAAAAAATTCTCCAAACAATGATCTAAGTTTTCATCTTAAGAAGCTAGAAAAAGATGATAAAATTCAATGAAACAAGAGGAAACAGACTTGAGCCAAGATGGATTAAGCCCCTGCAAACTATCGCACTGGTTATAACTAAAATACTGGAAAAAATACAAAAAGCAATTATCTGAGGACTCTGAAAAGAAAAGCAGGCAGATTGAGAAGGGGTATCAAAATTTGAAGAAAAAACCTACATGGGCATGGGTTTCCAGGATTTACCACCACCATCCCCCCCCCCCCCCCCCCCCCCGTTTTTCCCGTTTTTCCTCTAGAGCCTTCAAACTAGTCATGCCCCCATGGGGTCTTCGGTCATGAAGGAAAGTAAGAAGTTTGTTGACAACAGGCCTTCCTTCAAAGAAATACTAAAGGAAGCTCTTCAGGCAGAAGGAAGAGGGTATCAGAGGAAAACCTGAAACTTAGGGAATGAAGAAGAGCCGATAGGGTAGATATCCGGGTTAATAAAAACCATTTCTCTCCCCCTACTTATAGATAGGACTGTTGAAAGCAAAAATCCTAAGAATATATGGCTGACATTTCTGTGTATGTAGATATACTACACTTGACAAATGCAACATAAAGAGGGGAGAGTAAAGACCAGTATGGTCTAAGGACACTATAGTTTACTTTAAGTGGTAAAATATTACCTTTAAGTAGACTATGAAAATTTAGGTGTATATATTCTAACTACTAGTGCACCACTAAAACCACTAAAAAAAGCCAACAGATAAATTTAGATGGAACACAAATAATTCCAATATAAATTAGTCAAATACACACTGAAGTGGTTTTATTATTCACAAAGCAGATTCCAGATTAAGGAATATTTCAGAAATAAAGAGGGGCACTTCATAATAATAAAGGGCTCAACTCACCAAGAAGATCTAACAATTTAAATGTGTACGCACCTACAAAGAGAAGTTCCAAATACATGAAGCAAAAAGTGAAAGAAACAGACAAATCCACAGTTATTGTTGGAGATTTCAACAATCTTCTCTCACTGATCAATAGAACCATAGACAAAAAATCAGCAAGCACACAGAAGATCTGAACAACACTACCAACACACTTGACCTGTATAGTATTTACATAGAACACAATATGTATTCTCTTCACGCACACAATAAACATTCCGAAGATAGATCACATTCTGTGTCATAAGTAAGCCTTGGCAAATGTAAAATAACTGAAAGCAAATTCTACTCCCCAAACAGAATGGAATTAATCTAAAAATCACTAACCGAAAAATATGTGAAAAATGCTAAAAATTGTTAATTCACTTGTTGAGTGTCTCTATGTTTATATATTACTTTTCTGCCTTGTGTATATTAAAATAATTTCACAAAAAATATAAAAGTTTTAACTAGCACAGAATGGAAACTTGGCGAATTAAAATAGTGATAGTCCCTCCTTTTTACCAGGTTGTTATGGGCGACTCTGATAAAGCAAAAAGGAGGCGTGGAGTAGATGGAAGTAAAGACCCCTCCTAAACTCGAAGAAGGGAAATGCTGTAACAATTAAGAACACGATAGAATTACCAAAGGTACAGAGAATCTGCAATGTAAATTGATAAATTGTGAAATGTACCATAGTTGATCGTTCTCTGCATTTGGTACGAAAGAAAACAAGGACACATTTTGAGAACCCTGCTGACTCTCCAAGAGCTTCTTTCCCTCTCCTCCCTTTGTTGCTTCCCTTCTGCTTCACTGTCATCCTTTTCCAATTTTAGAATTCCTGGCAGAGATTGGACAGTCACCAGGTCCCTGTTTAATAAGCAATTATTCAGGCCATGGGCAGCATCACCTGTTTCTGCTCTGCCTACTCCTCTCATCTCACCATAAAATATTTCGGTCGAGCTCCACCTACCTGAGCAGCCACCACTATTTCAAGGATCTGGAAACGAGAATTCTGAGCCCCAGCTGTGAGAATTTGGGCAAACCACCTGACTGCTTACACTTGGTTTTATTATGTGGGAAATAAAAATCATTAACCCACCCCCAGGAGTTGTGAGGATTAAATGAGAAAATAAGCATGAAAATGCTTTGTTAGCAGGAAAAGTACAAGTGGGTTATTGCTAAAGACCCCAGTTTCAGGATCTTGCTGTGGTATTATTCACTTGGGTAGTGATCGGTTTCCTCCATCCTCCCTGAACAGGTGTGACCTGAGCCAGTGAACCATGCCATCAGAGTTACTGGAAGGAGGTCAGAGGTGGCCAGCTGACCACGCGAATCCCTGCTCCCCTTCCCATGGTGTAGAGTTGGTGCTGGAAAGTGGCCGATGAGCCAGAGACCACATTTCTTGGCCCCCTTGGCATTGTGTGGCCAATGGGCTAGTTCTATTCACTGGAATGTGAGCCACAGTTTTTAACAAGTATTAAGAAGTGCTTTCTCTTTGCTCTTTTCTCTTCTTCTGGCTGCCGAGAGGTGTATGAAAATGACCAGACCCAGTGAAAAGGAGCTGCAAGCCAGGGGAGGTCTGAGTCCTTAAACCAGCACATGGAGGAAGAGATGCACCCATTCACAAGAAACACCTGAGTGGCCCCATTACACGAACACAAAATAAATATCGCTGATGTTTGAGCGATTATACATTTTTTCATGTATGTGATACAACAGTTGATGGCATAATGGTTCTAGGCTTCATTCCTTGCCCAGCCCAGGTTTTGTGACCTTGGCTATAGTACTTATACTCGTTACACCTCACTTACCTCACCAGTCAAGTATAGATGATAATAGTTCTTGTCTCATGGGGTTGTTATGAAAGTCAATTGATGTAACGCATACAAGCGGCCAATAATGTTCAATAAATGTTGGACGTTATTATTAATAGCATAGAAATGCCAAACCTTTTCGAAAGTTCATTAATTCATTCCAGGAAAAAATTCTACCTCTGTAGCTTATTTCTAGGTGACTGTGCCCATTAAATGCACATCAAAATATTTTCCAAAGAAACTTTTTCAGGGCCCCGGCAGTTTTTCCTCAACAGTTTGTTTTTTCTGAACATAGCTAACTGTAAGATTTCCAAGTCTAAATTTCCAGGCTCAACTTTCACCTGAAAGTCATATGTGTGGACTTAACGCTAGTTCGTGCCTTCACCTCCAATTGCTCACAAGCCCCACTCACCTGTCTTCTCCACGGTGCGCACGCAAGAAGTCAGGGATGCTGTTGCCATACAGCTGCAGGTCCGACTGTAACCAGCAGAGGGCAGTGCTGCACACAAACTACTACAACTTTGCTGATTCCCCAGTGCCTTTCCATTATCAATAGTTTTTTTCCCTCCCCATTTCCATTCCTTTAGAAGAATGACCGTGATATTTCAGAGAAATGTGGTTATCCTCGGTTGTTCTCAGCTTTTATAGATTTTCTGAGTCTCTTATGTGCTCTCTGGCACTCTGTGTGGTTGGGAGAGGCATATCCGCTGAACACAAGAATGGGAGCCCCCGCGCTTTCCCGAATCTGCTGGCACAGCCACCTGCTCTCCTTGTCCTCCTTTCCTGAGTCACTTGACACCCACCCAGTTTTTGCAAACGAATCCATGCCATCTTCTCCCACATCATAGCAAATTCCAGGACTCAGCCCTACGTACCTCAGCGACTCTCAACTGTGTGGGGGGGTATGATGCATTTCAGAATCTCCTATATGAAGTGTTCTGAAAACACACGTGCCTGGGTCTCACTCCAGACCTCCCAAATCAGATGCTGGGGTGGTGAGAATTTGAAGAAACTCCGAGGGGCGATTAGGTCTGAAAAGCACTCCCACCCCACGCACCGCTGGTGTAGTTAACGACCTAGAAGAGGCAAGCGGCCGGAAGTGGAGAGGAGGGCCCAGGTGGGGGTGGAGTTGGCATGACTCCGGGATTGATTGGTTCTGTTACTATCCCCATGTTTCCCACAGGGAAGTCGGAAGCCCACTCACTCCCAACAGGTGATCTTACTGCTTTCTGAAGTGACAAAATTAAAGCCCTCCAACTGTTCTCCTGCCGTCCTCAATGACACGCCGGATTCTTAGCCCTTTTCTCTAACTTTCCCCTCCACTCAGCGTTCAGCCTGTGGCGCCGCCACCGTGTGTGGAGCCGCACCGCTTTCCCTGCCTCTCTGGGTATTGCTCTCCTCCAATTCCCCATTCCCCCGCCCTGCACCTCTGGCATCGCCCTCCCCGGAGCATCCTTCCTCATCTCTGTCACCTGCCTTCAAAGCTTGCTCTTTCTCGCTCCTCCATCCAATAACTATTCAGTTTCATGAGTTTCCCTTGCTCTTGATGGTCCTTTCACTCTCTCCCTTCTTCAGTGTCTATTGGGCACAGAAGTCTACTGTACGTTGTCACTCCTTCCCACCACCACCAACCCATCCTCTGAACTGGCCTGTCCATCTCCATGCGGCTTCCTCTCTAGACGGATCCAAAGAGATTCTTCTAACATGTTAGTCTGATGTGTCTTGCCCTGACTGACATTTCACTGCCCCCTGCCTAACACCACTGGACAAAGCCCACACCCCCTCCACATATCACATGGGCCCTTCTCCACCTGCCTTCCCCCACTCAATGCTTTTCACTCCCACAATATGCATCCATGAGCCTCTTAGGGAACTTCTGCCTTTGCCTGGCACCCCTTTCCCCATTTTGCTTCCTAAAGCAAACTCCCATTCATCACATAAAACCCAGTTCAGGCACCACTTTCCATGAAGAGACTTCCTCCAAACCCTTTGATACATTTCGTCATTCTCTCTTGTGAGATAACTCTGATCTAATATCAGGCTCCCAGGGGTGCACCTTTTCACTCTGCAACCTTTGAGATACTACATATTCCTTCTTTGCATATTTTATTTGTTGACCATTCTCCCTTCCTTTCCACATTTTGAGCCTCTTGAGGACACAGACTGGTAATTACTCATCTCAGCTCTCCTAGTGCCTAGCAAAGTGCCTGGCTCAATAATTGTGGAAATTGGGTTAGAGCTGGTCTCTCTGCTTCCTTCAGAGACTTCTTTAAAATACCAAATCCCTGCCTTTACAGTGTTTCTACTCCCACTCATTCCTTCACCCACTAAAATCTGTTTTCCTCCCATGTTTCTGATCTTTTAAAGAAGTAAATGACTCAGCCACTTGTCTAAAGAATGTCTGCCTTTGCCTAAGGTGCACTGTGTCCATTCACTTCCCATATTCTTCAACCTCTGGGACTATCACCCGTCTTGACATTCTTCTCCTGGTTTCTGTGGTAGATAGTCTTGTTTTTGCTGTATCTATTCCACCTTCTTCTGGGAACAGCACCTCACTTTTCCTCTAGGGAATCGCCCGTCCTTTATTCTCAGCCCATGTGGTTTGGATGCCTCCATTCACATCTCCAGTTGATTTAATTCTAAACATCAGAGAATAACAAGCTTTTGCCCCAGAGATTAGCTTATAAATGGGCATATAATGGCAGGTATGCCAACCAGAGTCAGTAAGACGAATTTGGAGCCCTTTACTGGAACTGTCTGGAGAACTGCTCTCAAGAAGATAGAATAGAGCTCCTGGCTTTCTTTCTTTCTTTCTTTCTTTCTTTCTTTCTTTCTTTCTTTCTTCCTTTCTTTCTTTCTTTGTCACCATAAGAAGAAGATTTCTGAGCTAACATAGGGAAGCAGAATAAGGTGAAAAGACTAAGAACAAGTCCCAAAGTCATTGAATCCCAGAATTCATCTAAGTCTGGACTACCCTGCACTTACCTGTTATAGGAGTCAAAATACTCCTTTTTGTTTACTAAGCCAATTTGAATTGAGTTACCTAGAGAAATTGACTTTCCTAGTCAAGAATCCTAATTATGGTTATTATGATCTGCAGCATCTCAGGCCCCATCCTATAATCTCATTCTCCTTCTCTGGCCTCTTGTTTTCTTCCTTTCTCATACATGTAATCCTGATTCTAATAATAGAAATTTCCACTTACTGAATGCTTTATAGCTCACAAGTCACATGTCCAGAGCCTCCCCAACCCTCACTTTTATATACTATTCTTTACTGAATACAATCAATTTTGTAGCTCTCATTCTCATTTCTATAGAATGATCCAGATTCTCACCTCCAATTCCAGCTTCTCCACAAAACTCCCCCTCTTCCTTTTCCTTTTTTTTTACTTTTAACATTTTTATTTCTTTTTAATTCAGATATAATCAACATAGTGTTGCATTGCAACATAGGTCTACAATGACTCAACAATTCTATACATTAGTCAGCACTCATCATGATAAGTGCAATCTTAATCCCCATCACCTGTTTCACCCAACCCCCTCCCTTCTCCCTTCCCTCTGGTAACTATCATTTCTCTTTATTTAAGATTCTGGGTTTTTTGTCTCTTTTCTTTGTTAATTTTGTTTCTTAAATTCCACATATGAGTGATATGTTATTGTCTTTTCTAACTGACTTATTTCACTTAGCATTGTACCCTTTAGATACATCCATAGTGTTGCAAATGTCAAGATCTCATTCTTTTTTATGGCTGAGTAATATTCCACTATATATATATATATATATATATATATATATACACACACACACACACACACACACACACCACATCTTATGTATTCATCTATTGATGGACACTTGGGTTGCTTCCATATCTTGGCTATTATAAATAATACTGCTATAAACATAGTGATGCATATGTCTTTTCAAATTAGTGTTTTCATTTTCTTTGTGTAAATACCCAGTAGTGGAATTACTGGATCATATGGTAATTCTAATTTTAATTTTTTGACCCAAACTCCATACTGTTTTCTGCAATGGTTGCCCCAGTTTGCATTCCCACCAAGAGTGCACAAGTGTTCCTTTTTCTCTACATCCCCGTCAACACTTGTTTCTTGTGTTTTTGGTTTTAGCCATTCTGACAGGTGTGAGGTGATATTTCATTATATCTTTGATATCTCATTATAGTTCCCCGATGATGAGTGATATTGAGCATCTTTTCATGTGTCTGTTGGTTATCTGGATGTCTCCTTTGGAAAAATGTTTACTCAAGTCCTTTGCCCATTTTTTAATTGGGATATGTGGTTTTTTGGTGTTGAGTTGAATAAGTTCTTTATATATTTTGGATATTAACACCTTATTGGTTATATCATTTGCAAATATCTTCTCCCATTTGGTACCACAGTCATTTTTCTAACCACCTGCCATTCTTCATTAGAATCCCACGAATATCTTTGACTTATCCCAAAACAAATTCTTCCTTTCCAATTTCTCTTTCTCCAAATCTAGTGTTCTTTCTGATTACACTAATTTTGGTCAAGGTATTAATATTTCCCAGTTTTCCCTAGTCTTAAACCTTGGAGTTATCTTTAATCATTCCTTCTTTAAGGATTGGCCCTTACTCCAACTAGGCTAATGAGAGTTTTCCAAGACTGGTAGTAAAGAGGTGCTCTCTTCTTTGTGGGTTGCTAAGTTTATAGGAACTTTGAGGTGCTGGTGACCCTCTTGCCTGCCAGGGAATGAAGCTGAATCTGAGGAAAGCAGAGCTGAGGGAGAGAGAGCAGAAGACTCCCTATGGAGCCCTACACCTAGGCTTGTCTGAAACCAGACCTACATCTTGGACATTACTGTTATCTGAGCTACTAACTTATCTTTTTTGCTTCCACCAGGAAGCAATTTTCTATCATAACTATGAGAGTCGTGAATGATAATGACTGACTTGGTTGCTTGTCTTAAGGATGCTAGAAGTGTCTGGCAATGGAAGACAGCAAATATTTAAGTAAGGTTCCACAACCATGGATTGGTTAAGGATCCCACAAGGCACCCTGGATGAGATGGCCTTAGATGTCCTTTTAGACTTTGAGAACCAGAGTTCATTTTGGGGTTCATTCTTTTTCTTTAATAATTGAGTTTTTATTGGTTGTTCTGAGGATCATACAGAGATTTCAATTTGTACAGAATTCTTAACGTACATACCAAAAATCTAAAAATCATGTAGTTGTGATTCTTTTTGAAAAGTTATTCCAGTGACCTTCCATCTTAAAATTTGGAGGCAAATTTCCCTTAACATTATATCAAGTACCAGTATCTTCAAATGTTGTGGAAGATATGCTTACACATGTTACATTGTAAGCCCCAATGTACATATGTACATATGTACACATGTTACATTGGTAAGCCCCACTAATTTACAATTTAATATCATATACAGTACATAGTCAAATTTTCGATCTTGCACAGCACATTAACAAAGTTACCAGGAAAACTGGATTACCACGACCAAGGTGTTACACAGAGCACACAAAATTCTGACAAGGAGAGTGAAGATCAAGGAGTGGTTTTATTTAGGAAACAATTCTACCAAAAGCAACATGGGAATAGAGGTAATTTAAAATTTTCAAGACATATGAAATGCAAGACTGACTCCAAATTGTCATTTAGTTGGCTTGGTATTATAGGTTACGAAAACTGCCCCATCTCTGGAATGTTAAGCTGACACCCAAGACAATCAAAACCTCCAAAATTCAATATCCCACTATTTTCTGGTTGTACCTGAAAATAAACAACCTGCAAATGATTTCATTTCTTTAAAAAAAGCATTTACACTTAAAAAATGGGACAAGGTGGGATTCTCTCTTTTTAAAAAATGTTTCAAGAGCTACCAAAAAACTTGCGTTTATAAAATAGTTGATAAAAACAGTCCTCCAGATTGTACAAGAATGGAGACAGGGACACTGAAAAGACATGGTATTAATCAGACTTGGCTTTTTCTCTCCTGCTTCTTCAGAGGCTGGACTTTCCTCATTTTTACGTTCTCCGTTTTCTGCAGGAGAAAGTCGTCTGGTTTTTGGTTAGCCACTTCAGCCCGTTTTCCCTTTGCTCCCCTTTTCCCTGTTTGCACTTTTTTGTCTGAAGATTTATACTTTCCTGCTGCCTTTTTAAAAAGAATTTTTTTAATGTTTATTTTTGACACAAAGAGAGCGAGCAGGGGAGGGGCAGAGAGAGAGGGAGACACAGAATCCGAAGCAGGTTCCAGGCTCTGCGCTGTCAGCACAGAGCCCAATGTAGGGCTCGAAGTTGTGAACCACGAGATAATGCCCTGGGCTGAAGTCGGATGCTTAATGGACCGAGCCACCCAGGCACCCCACCTGCCTCCTTTTTTAGTTTTGTTTCCACTTTTACAGGAGCAGGTTTAGATGACAATCTCGCTGACCTTCCTCTTGGGCGTCATGCCTGCCTTCTGAGAGCTGGGCTGGGCCAGGCCCACTCTCTCTTGGCTGAGTTCACCAAGCTGGGCTGCGTTTGGGGCTCATTTTCTAATGGGAACAGCTTTGTGAGAGCATAGCCCCTCCTTTCCCACGTTCCTTCGCTTGGGCATGTCTCATGTTCCACCGCTTGTCAGAGCTGTTGCATGCCCTATCTGCCCTAGGAAATCATGACCTCTTTGAGGGAATGTGAAGACTGTGAGCTTTTATTCTTAGCTCAATGAGTGTTTATGGGAAGGAGAGGAGAGAGAGGAAGGAACAAAGGGAACGGAAGAAATCTGCTCTTCACGGTATAGAAAGCATTTAATTGTGAGGCTCTATCTAGTCTCTTATTGATCCGCAATCCCTCCTTGTTGTGTATGCTACTTTTGAAAATCCAAAATGCTCTTCTGTGCTTTTAGGTCGATTTTTGAAATAGAATCCATAGACCATTGTGTTATGTAGCAAAGGTGGCTGTTATGCCAGGGCTCATTCTAAACTCCATTCTCACCCTCTCTTGGCTTTCTCTTCTTGCTTCCCTCTCTGTTTTGTCATGCTTTTCTCAGTTTCCTTCTTTATGAGAATGAAGTGCTCAGACCTACAGGCACTTGAATCATAATAGTGTATCAAGGGATAACCGCAGAGGCTCCTTCCGGATGTACTTTGACAAGCGACTCTATTGTCTAATTTTTCCCTTGTTTCTTTTTTTTTTTTTTTTTAAGTGGGCTCCATGCCCAGTGTGGAGCCTGATGCAGGCCTGAACTCATGACCCTGAGATTATGACCTGAGCTGTGGTTAAGAGTCAGATGAATAACCCACTGAGCCATCCAGGGGCCCCTCGTCTAAGGTTTCCAAGGAAAACTTGATAATGAAATAATGGTTTCCAGCAAGTTACAGAAACTGTATGTTTAAGATAAGGGAAACAGAGATGCCTTATCAGATACTTGACCATCTCCCCTTTCCCACCTCCCTGTAGAAAGCAAAGCAAAGCAAGACAAGGCGAGGCAGAAAGAATACCCTAGACACCTTCTACTTTTCATTGTCTGGAGGATTTCTCCGTCTAGACATTTCTTAAGCAGCTAGGTTGGTGCTGAGTGTAACTGTGACAGGTCCAGCTGGCCCAGACTTCCCTAAAAGGGCCTCCGGATTGCAGTGTGTTTAAAATAGTAGCCACTGCCTCAACAGGATGAGGTTTCTCCGGGAATGTTTTGTCCATGCACCCAAGAATTCATATTTAAATACCTACTGAGAACCTCGTGCGTATTGCACACTATTAAACGCTGAGGGAGAAGATGCCAAAACAAAGGACACTGTCCTCACTCTCTAGGGGCTTATAATCTAATCAGAGAGATGGGATACCTACACCCACCTACAAATTTCCTTTCAGCTGAGAACCTGAAATCGGAGTCTCAACTCTGGCCACACATTAATATCACCCAAGGAACTTTAGGAACACTGTTGAGGCCTGAGCCTCATACCAAACAACTGAATGAGAAATATCTAGGTTGAGCCCAGGTATTAATAATTTTTAACCCTGCCAATCCCCTTCGCCCCCACCCATGCAAGTCTCAGGTGCGCTCAGACTTGAGAAATTTGGCCTAAATGCTACCTCTTCTTAAATACAGAGATCAGTTCGCCCTCCCTGATTTCCCCAGCCAGAAGGAATAAATATTGACTGATTCTCAAAGGTTCCAAATGTTTCCAGCAAAGAAACACCCAGGGAACTCAGACCAGGTCTTCCTTTCCAGAAGACGCAAGGAGAAGGAAACCATGGCAGGAAAATCAACACACTGCAGCCCAGGAGCTCATCTAGAAGCTTTATTACTCAGAATTGACAAATGGCAAGACCCAATCAGATAGACCTAGGAGCTGATAAAGAAGTAAGAAGCCAAGGTCAATGCAAATATAGTCCAAGTCTTGGACTAACTATATATTCCTTGGGAGCCACTTAGCTTGCTTGAAAGTGCTTATATTCATAAACTTGGGGTCCAGTAGTTATTTGGACCAATGAGAAGTACATTTTAAGTCATGAAACTAGAATGTTAGGGAATCAACAGAAGTTGACCTAGATTTTTTCCTCCAAGGCTTCCATCTTTTGACTGTATTCCCGACTGATGCAGGTGCAGAGTCCCATCTAACAGACACCAGCCAGGCCTTAGCATACTGGAACATTCTTAGGCACTGACGATGGCTGACTGCCTGGGAGATGTGGCTTAGTCTTGATTAAAGTAGTCTTTTCTTTCCCTTTGTCCAAGGGAGCCCAATCAGCCAACACTAATCCATTTGTCCAACGGGCTCTAACCTAATCACCAGTGCCTGCAGCCAAAGCCTCTAATGCTCTGACCTATCTCCATAATTGTCCTGACCAATATATCTGCATCTTCTCACTGAAAGTTCAGGCAGGGCCAGGCTCTAGGCCCTACCTCAGAATGTGATTAATCCACAACATCAGAGCACGGGAGATGCACACTGCAAACTTTTTATATGCTGCAGGCAAAACAAAGTGAGACTGAGCATAAATTTCCATGTAACTGTTTCCCAAGGGTATGTACGAGATGCTTTTGTTCAGAAGATGGCAAGTTTTCCAAGGCTTCAGGGGGGTTCCAAGAGCTTACTCAGGGCCTACTGCTTTGGAGGAAACAAGAGCTCTCTCACCAATAGAAAAATCCAGTTCTCAAGCCCACTTGGACACCCAATTTCAAAGTGTCTCTGGCCTTCCAGAAAGGACTTCAGCATCATAAAATCCACTTGATCACAAACTGACTTTTCTGGGAAGCAGTGACACCTGGTGCTGTGGTCCCTCAATTGCTTCCCCAAAGTGTTGGCCATGACCTGAGGGATGAGAAGATCATTTTACTGCCTTGCCCTCCACATTCCTGTCAGAGAGTCTCCAAATGTCATGATCTAAAATGTCACCTCCAGGATATCTCTAGTCCATTCTCCTCTTCCCTGCCCCCATTCTGAATGAGGTTGGAGAGTAGAAATCCCTTGGACCTGGGTTCCCCAAAGGGCATCCCCACTTGCCCCTTAGCAACAGGACACGGCACCTGCATTTCAGGGGGACCCATTTAATTTAGCCCATGGTATTTCCCATACACATTGGTTTCTCCATCAACTTTCACTTAGATTCTACTACATGTTGGGGAGGTGCTAAACTGTATACCTTAAAGGGTGCAAAGCTGCATAAGAAATAGCCCCTCAGGGAGCTTCTACACCCACTGGGAATGGGTGGGGAGGGAGGTCATGACACTAAGGATTCCTGGGATGGTGTAGCCAAAACAAGTGATATTGGTACGAATATCGATCAAAAAGGAAGTTTCATCCCTTCATTCAGATGATTTATAAAAGGAGAAACCCCTCATCCTGACTCCATCTCAGAAGGAATTTGAAAGCTGACATTTTCTTTTCCTTTCTCATTCTCATCACACATTATCTCAGAGTCCCTCACCCACTCACCATCACCAGCTTCCTGCTGGCCTGGCTGGTCACCTCCACTGGTGAGGCGGCTGTTCTTCTATGACTGGTCTGTCCATTGTCAGAACCGTTGGCTTCTTTGGAGGAGGGAAACCTTAGGAGTCCTACATAAGAGCAAGTGTTCCCTCCGGTGAGAATTCCTCCTACACTGCTGCTGTGTGAGGCCCAGCACCAAATGAATGGGAGGATTTAGCACCCTTCTCCCAGCCCTCAAAGTGCTGCATTGGAATAAAGGTTAATTAAGGCAAAGGGGGAAGATGTTCTTACACTCAACTTTCCAGCAAAATCCCCGGGTTCTCCCCTCTGTCTTTGCTCTTGGAAGCTGAATCAGAGAGACGGCATCTTCAGCTGCCACCCTCCTGCGTTCTCACCTCCTGAATCATCTCTATCTTTTGTTCTCAGTCTCTCTTCCAGGAGAAGACTTTGCGTGGCCCTCCCCCAGTCTCATTTCAGTTATTTTGGTGTATTTTCCTTTCCTATATCAGCCTTTTGGGACAGATCTTTTGGACCAGTGTTCTCAAACTGGCCACACATTGGCCACACCTGTAGACTCTTAAGTCCTGATCTGCTGCCAGGGTCCCAGCCATGGCGGCTCGAGAGGTTTGGGGTCAGGGCTGGGCTGGACAGGTTTACAGCTTCCTGGATGATCCTAATGTGTTAAAAAGCCACCACGCTGGTTTTCTCTTGCCATGCTTCCTCTTACTCTTCGTATTCTATGTGCTCATCTGTCGTCATTGCCCATTATTATAAAGAAAGAGCTGAATCCAGAGCAGTAGCTTAGTTCTCAAAGTTAAACATTACAACATCAAAAGAAATGATCTCCCTCATTTTCAGCCACAGCTAAGAGAACTCTCATTCCCACCCCAAAGTTTATCCTCAACATCACCAGCTCCCAGGAGAAGTTTTGCCCACATTTCTGCTGATCATTGTGAAAAGATAACCGCCCTTTTGTGTTGTAAAAAGCGACACTATGGGGCTGTTACTCCATGTAAGTCATGGGTGTATCTAGCACTCCACTGTGTCTTTTTCCACTTCCTTTTGTCCCTACTTCCCTCTGCCCCTCAGTTTTTCTATCTTAAGAAAATCTTTGAATGTATTATAAAATATAACCAAAATACTGTTTTTATGTTTATTTGAGACTTTTTTTTTAAGTAGGCTTCACGCCCAGCATGGGGCCCAATGTAGGGCTTGAACTCCCGACCATGCAATCAAGACCTGAGCTGAGAGCAAGAGTTGGATGCTTACCTGACTGAGCCACCCAGGCGCTCCTATTTAAGACTATTTTTTATCCTCATTTTTTTAAAAGATACATTTCTCTCTGAAAGAAAATAGATTACTACTTAGGTGACCTACCTCCACTTTGTAAAGGCAGGGTGAGGCAGAAAGAACACTGTCTAGGAGTAACCAGAAGACCGGTGTCCTGCTTCCATCATTTGCTAGTCATGTGCCCTGAGATGCAAACCACTACATTCTCTTTGGCTTCTCCCAACCACAAAATGGAGGATAATGTTTTCGTGGCCCACATCCACAGTCCACATCCATGGTTATTATGAGAATCAAATAAGCCAGTATTTGTGAACATATTTTGATTAAAAAAAAAAAAAAAGATTCCTTTACATGGCTCTACAGTGAGTTTGAATCTTTCTGTAAAGAAATTTTCCACGCTCGTTTTCTCTCAACTCTTATTTCGATTTCTTTGGAAACCTTGCCTTCATTTGTGTGATCAGAACTCTTAATTGTCTAGAGGAGGCTTTTCTTTTTCTGGGAAGGCAGCTCTGCAGTCTGCTGCTCTCTGGAAGTTCCATTTCAGAAGGCAGTCCTGGTTAAGTTCCATCCCGACATCTGCAAATCACATCCACAGGGAAAATGTGACTCACTCGAGTTACTGTGTTAAGTTTTCATGGATATTGTTCAGGGAGTAGGTGTTGTCTTTGGGCCAAATCACTTGAAATCATCATGACATCAGGCCTGTCACTGAAAAACGGACTGTGCCCCCACAGAAAGCAAAGAGAAGGGTGGGCCCTGGACACAAGGTTACTGTAAGAAAAGGCCACTTTCCTAGCCCTCCTCAAGTCTTCGAGATAAGATGTAGTAGAGTGCCTAGCACATAGTGGCTGACCAACAAACTATGGCACATTCAAAAATAACCCAATGCAAAACAAAACAGCTAAGATGACTCAACCGTGGAATGAGAAGAGATGCAAACAAACCATGGTTTACACGGCGTGGATGGTGAGTATATGAAATTCTTGCTCCCCACTGTCTTTCTTGGTTACATCTGATGTCACTAATTGATCATCACATCGTCTGCAGATGACCCTGGATGTAACCTCAGAATCCTTCTCCACTCAGTTGAAATGGCTGCTACTGATCGATCCATGATGCCAATTGCTATGAAACTACTGGACACTCCCAGTATGAAGGTTTCAGGAATCAAATGAATTCATTCTTGGCACTTGTTCAAACACTCAGATCACATCATTACAATTATCATCTTCCTCCTCCTCATCTTTGTCATCAATGTCATGATTGCACTTGTTATCAGCAAGCCACTTTGAGCTATCTTCATTGAAAGGCACTTTTGTCTTGACATGGCATCTTACGAGGATGGTGGGGGGAACCTTCTTTCTATACGTTTATGGTTTAGTCTGGGTGGCCACATTCTTTTCTTTTCTTGTCTCTCCACTTCCAGTCATAGCTGAATATGTTTCAAAAAGAGAAAGAAACTATGTGCACTGTCCCTTTTGGCAGAGGGTTTTCTCTCCCTAATAGTAGTATGAAGATACCATGAATCCAGATCTGAATATTAGTGAATTGTTGAATCCATGAAAACAGACTACTGACATTGAAGTAGACTCCAGGAGAAACATGTGGTAGGAAGAATTTCTACCATAAATTGCAGAGGAACTCAGCCAGAGAGAAGAGAAAAGTTAAAGGGAGGCTCCTGTAGGGAAAGCAACATCCTTCACAAAAGGAGGAACACATTCAATGTAAGAGTTCATTATCTCTTGTTTTCTCCTTGGCCCGTTTGCACAGTAGCTTAGAAAGAAGCACTTACCCAAGTTCAAAGCACCCTCCTCCCCCTAGTTTGGTGGCCTCAGTCCTGGGAACCTGCAATGCTCCAGAAGTCAACATCTACATGTACAGATGAGAAGAATAGGCTCCTGGGGGGCTTTCGGGATTTCTGGGTCTACAAACAAATAGGGGACCCAACCCCCACCTCCTCTGGTGCAGGCTTTCCTAAGGCAGCTTAGCAGGCCCTAGATAATGTAGCTGTCAAACCTGGTGGGACCGAGACATGGCTACCTGCCCTACTGAAGAAGATTCTTGGGAACCTATCTACCTCCATGGCAGCCAGATTAAGACTTCCTGCCCTAAGTTCATCTCAAAACTTACTCAGTACATAAGTCATAAGAGAATATGTTGTTAAGGTACAGGTGGAAGTAGATGTAGGACAAGGTGAATTTTTTTAAAATTACTTTTAAGTGACTAGAATAAAAACCCTAAATTGATTCCAATTACCCCCTGAATTTAGTGCTGGTGAGAAATAATGGACCCAGTCAAATTACAGAAATCCCAGGGGCCTTGATCCATCAGTAAATACAGACTCTTACATGAAAGTGGGTGAAGTCATCCCTGAGCACTCCAGCCACTTTCCACTGGACAGCAAAGTTAACATGGAGCTGAACTACCAGGAGTGCCTATGACATGTGCTGTGGGTGTGTGTACACATGGTGGGCATCCCAGTCTACCACAGACCTGAAGGAATAAGACAAGGCTCTGGTTCAGAGGTATCTGTCATTCCCTGTTCTTGGCAATCGCTGTGGCCAGCAAAGATTCCCAGGGCAGTGAGTTGCTAACGCCAGAAAAACCAGAGAGATCAGAAGGCATCCAATTTCAAGAGTAGCATGAAAAGACTGACCAAAAGCAGGCTCAGTAGACTCCCACCAAATATCTAAGGTCTCTTCTCCACTATCTCAAGGATAGATTTAAAGAGATGTTGGAAGCCCTGAGCTGGCTCAAGAGCTGCCCAATGTGAGTGTGGAGCTCAGGCTCTGAAATCCTAGGCCAAAAGGCACTATGACGCCCAACTCCAGCTTCATCAGGCTCTGTGTTCTAGATGTGGCAGAAATCGAGGCTTGAGGTCCCACAGAAAGGAATGGAAATAATCACCTGTCTTATAACTGGGCCAAGATCCTTACTCATATTTATGTGTGGATAAGGCAATATAATATCTTGCATGCTCCAGCTTGCGGCCTGAGGACCAGCCTGCCTTGCTGCTGAGATGGTGGCAGCTGAGTAACAGGTGAGCGACTGGGGCCTGTGGGGACATTCAATGAGCTCATCCCTATAAAGGAGCAAAGAGATGATGGGTCAGACTTGATCCAGTCATAATTGAATTCTGAAAATAGAATTATTATATTCATTCAGGGAGCATCTGTTGAGCACCTACACTCTGTCAGGTTCTGTGCCAGATACTATGAAAATAGGACCTCTCTTCCAGGAGACCAGGGAAAGCAGGGACATACCAGGGAAATGTCCAGGGTGCTTCCTGTTTCCTCATGTGGGTATAGCTCTAAGCAGACAACTGATGCACATAAACATAACGGGCAGTTTGTCTGCCAGGTTGGCATCCACACTGTTGTCTACCTTGGGAATCCTAAAGGACAGTGTTGCAACGTCTATAATAGGATTTCACCACACACTCTCCTGTCTGTAAAACCCATAGCTCAAAAGGGCTATTGGTTAGTTTTTAAGGAATACACAGCCCTTCTTAGAGGGGAGGTTTTTTTTTTAAGTTTTTTTTTTTTTTTTTTTTGAGAGAGAGAGAGCGAGAGAGCACATGCTTGAGTGGGGGAGGGACAGGGAGAGGGGAGGAGAGAGAGAGAATCCCAAGCACAGAGCGTGATGTGGGGCTCGACCTCACAAACTGTGAGCTGAAATCAACAGTCTGACACTTAACCAACTGAGCCACACAGGCACCCCTCAGAGGGGTGTTAAAAAGATCACCAGGGCCATGGCTTAAATTAGAATTGAAATCATGGCCAGACAGACATGAGACTGCCAGGGCTTACTGGGGGCTAGGCACACACCAGGAGTATGCCCAGGGCAGAGAGGGGTTCTGGGTTTCCACTGAGCTCAGGGAAGATGGAGCTAATCTCCCAGATACCAGCCCTGCCTGCTTGCTCCTTCCATGGCCCTCTAGTGCCAGCAGTCCACGGACCAGTGTCCAGGCAGTTGCCTCCTGGACCAGAGACCTGACACAACCAGAGCTGTGCAACTGGATGCCAAGCCAGTGCCCCGCCTTCTTCTTCTTTTTTTAAAAACTAATTTAAGTTCTTTTTGAGAGACAGAGCACAAGCAGAGGAAGGGCTGAGAGAGAGGGAGACACAGAATCCCGAAGCAGGCTCCAGGCTCTAAGCTGTCAGCACAGAGCCCAACATGGGGCTCGAACTCATGAACCGCAAGATCATGACCTGAGCTGAGATCAGATGCTTAACCGACTGAGCCACCCAGGTGCCCCTCCCCTGCCTTCTTTTTGCCTTACTCCTTATTTTCTATTCTCCACAACAGATCATGGCCCAACAAGGACTATTTTGGTGACTTTTATCATGGCCCCCAGAATAGAGACCCAGCAAATGTTGAATGGAGTTGACCTTCTAGCTCTTGGTTGGACTTCAGTCTATCCTCAAATTCAGGTTCCACTGATCTGCCACTGTGTTTATTTGGCTCTTGCTAACTGTTGACTGATTTTCCTCCCTAAACTCCCACCCCACTCCTACCCCCTATGGTACATTTAGAGAATGGAGTGGTTTATGGAAAGACAACTATCATCTTCCTGAGTTGTTTCAGAACTCAAAAACCCTGTAGGAGGCACTTTGTTTTACAGATCAGAGGGAAACAGCAAGGACTAGGTCTCAGAATTAAGATTAAATCACCAAGACTGTAAGTGGTTTCTCTCACTCCCCCTCTTACGTTTATAGAATTTCTCCTCCCTTTTTCACCTCTCTCTTTCCCTCCCTTATTTCTGACTATGGGCTGGGGATCTAACAGTAAAGTTGGACTTGTTTTTTTGTTTTGTTTGTTTTTTTACCGTCTGAGACTTTACAGGTAATTGGAGTTTATTACTATCATAAGGCAAAGACTGGGAGTTCAGCTTCTTTACAAGCAAGGTCTTAGATGAAGCCCTCCCTCAATCACTTGCCCACTGTGTCCCATGCTTACAGATTATTTAAACACAGTATGCTAAGCAAAGACAGAAGTGACAGGGAGGGCCTGAGGGGAGAGCAGGAGTAATCAGAAAGGCTTCATAGAGGAGGTGATATTCAAGTTGAGATTTGAAGAATAAATAGCGTACTATGCAGTTAAAATTTAACAAAAATTCGCAGCAATTAGTGATTAAGATAAAAGGCAAGTTTAAATCAGAGATTTAACTTTCAGGATAAACACAAGGTTCAGCATCTATTTCTCCAAGGCTGGGACACTTCCCTCCATACACTTTCCACTGTGCACTTGGTATTCACATCCTGACTGCTGCCCTTTGAGATGCCATAAGATCCCATGGTCCCCATCTGTAATGGTCTTAGGGAAGTGAACTAACATTATGTAAAAAGCTTTTCTGAATTAAGGGTTAAGACAAAGGATTCTGGCTCCATTCACAGTTAACTAGAAACTTCCACTAACCAAAACGCCCATTCCCCAAGCCGGCTGTCTAATTGAGGTTTGGCTGCATCTGTCTCTTTGTTTTGCTTTCCTCCTTCTGTTTGCTCTGAGCCCCTTCCTTTTACTCTGGGTGCTGCGCTCCAGTCTCTGCAGCAGCATTTTCTTCTCTTCCTCTCTCCTCTCCGCCCTCTCAGTTGTCAGTGCTTGACTCAGCCGGAGCTGTGTGGGAATGGGTGCCGTGTGAATCAGTGAGTCCGGGCTCTGAAGCAGAGTCATGTCTAGCTACCCTTCCCTTGATAGGGTACACCTAGTTCCTTCTCAGCTGACCACTCTCACTGAAGCTATTTTTGCGGGTGAGGCCATAATCCTACACTCCAGACAGGATAAAAAGCAATGTGCATGGGGTGGACGGTCAGAGAGATTTATGTTTCCGAAGGAGGAGATTGGAACTTTGACAAGACACAGCTGGCTGAGGGAGTGAGCTGGGAGATTCAGCCCTGGGGTGAGGAAGAAGAGGAGGAGGGGGCCTTTAAATAGCAGGTGGCTTCACTGTTTCTATAAATGAAAATGGTACGTTTTCACTGAACACTGATTACGAAAATGGTCTTTTATTAGACAGCTGCCTCAACCCATAGGACAGCCCTTGAGGCTCGAGCTGGGGAACTTGCCCTGCAGTTCATAACCATGGTTGACTGCAGCTCGCCGCACAGCGCCCATGATTTCTTTCTGCTCAAGGACTATGCACAGGCCAGGAATGAGAGACCCGCGGAGACAGGACAATAATAGGCCATGGCTTTATTTCAAACACTGCCAGATTTAATTATTCTTGCCATTTGTGTATTTATATGAGAGTCATTCATTTTTCTCCTGAGGAGGTTGAAAAAGAGACACACATGTTCTGCCTGGAGGGTAAGGAGGAGCACGCTGGGATGAGGCAAGGCTCGTAAAGATACCAGCAAGTCTTCTCTTTATAAGGCAGGGCTGAATGTAATTGGTCTTGCCTCTCTTTAATTAACTGAAAAATCCCTTCTGAAATGGCAGAATGAAGTGGTCAGGAGACCGAGGAGCATTTAACCTCTGAGAGAATCACCTGCCTTCCAGCCGCCTTGCTTTTAGGAAGCTCGACCCAGTGTTTCAGGGCAGGTGAGAGTAGTTCACTCCACTTGCCAACTTCCCGGGAAAACATGGCCACCCAAGAGGCTGAGAAATCAGTCAAGGATGAATCAAAACCTCACTAGGTAGGTCCCTACACTAAGCCACTATCACTTCCCAAGAAAGGGTGAATAATGATACTAATATTTATTAAGCACATACTATAGGCCAGGCATGGTGCTAAATGTTCTATATCCATTAACTCATCTAATTCTCACAACTCCATGAAGTAAGTGCTATTTTCAGATGAAGCCACCAAAAGTAGAGAATCAAGAACTCGCTCCCACCGGTATAGCTGGGAAGTGACAGAGCCAGGATTCGAACCCAGGCTGGCCGGAAGCCTAATGCTCTTAACGGCCACCTATGCAGCCTCCCCTCAAGCTGCACGGTGAAGGGGTTCAGAACAAGCCACCCCAGATATGCCTCTCTGCCATATTGACTCTTCTGAAGTCAAGGCACTTCAAACAGCAAATACAAGAAACACATTCTAACCTTCCTTCTTTTTCTTAAAAGCAGATGAGATTCCCATAGGAAAGTTGTCTTCCTTGTACCAGGAGGAGAGCAACATTCTTATCATCCCGGATAAGCTGGGTTGGAGAGAATTCTGCTACACAAACAGACCTTGTTAAAACAATTCTTATCTTCCTTTAGCCTTTCCCTGCAGCTCCACAATTGCTTCTCTTTGTTCAACCTAATAGAAAAGCAAGTAGTCTTCGCCATTTCCTTGGTTCTTCATTCCTTGTGAAGGCTCCCGTGTCACATAAAACTTGCATTAAATAAACGTGCGCATGTTTCTCCTGTAGATCTGTCTGTGTCAGTTTAATTCTCAGGCCCAGCCAAAAAGAACCCTAAGAGGGTAAAGCTGTGTTTCCCCCACAACTGCTGGCTTCCAAATTCACCCTGTTATCCCACCTCCATTTTATTTACCCACCTGTCTTTCCCCATCTTTCCTGCAGATGTGTGGCACCGCAGTGTTGCCTCTCGCTGCAAAGGTCAGATTTCCTTGGCCAGATTTGCTTAGCATGGGACTTTCTGCTAAGATACATCAGAGATATCACTACTTGGAAAAAACGAAAGCAGAATTTGTCTGCGATCCATCTGCTAGGTAATGAGGAGAGATGTTTAAAGGCTACTTGGTGCAACTATGCAACCACCTTCTTTAGAAACCTGGTTGGGGGGGAGGGGACAAGAAGGCCATCCATGGAGTCAAGACCCAACTCATCCAAGCCCCTCCAAGACAGAGCCTGTGTCAAGAAACATGTCATTCAAGAAGTAGCCTCCAGAATAAAGCTCTCTCTCAAATGTACATTTTGTAAAACCATTTCAGTCAAGGGAGGAAAATTGATTTCTCAATATGAAAAGATAGTTTTGACAGCAGCCCTGGAAACCACACCGGGTCTTGGACACTCAATCAAATAAATCAACCTGAAGGCTCAGCAGGACTTCCCAAGCAGAGTGTGCAGCTTCAAAACCTTCTTTTCCCCCTCACAGGGACAGTAGGCAGACAGACACCATACATTCTGGGATCAGGGATTGCAGGCATCTAGCCATGTGTCCATTCCCCAGCAGGAGCAAAACACACACTTCCCAGATGGTGGGATTTGGAAGACAAGGGCTGGCTGCCCCCCAAGCCCTTTCCTGATCACCCGGCTTTGCCTTGGGGACTGGGGTGGAGGCCGCTGCTCTGAGAAATGCATTTGCCCTTTGGTTGCAAAACATCTCCAAGTGATTGATGAACCAGTCCCAGGGAAGAAGAAATAATTCACCGGCACCTGAAATATAGCCTCCTCTAGAAAATATTTCACCCTTTCAGGAAGCTCCATGCCACATGGACATTAATTACAACAGGAATAAAAGAGGATCAGATTCAGTTGCAGTCATAGACACTCGAGGCTGGCTAACAAAGGAGTCATGGTTCCGTGTAACAAGATGAGAAATTTACTCACCATGAACTGTGACCTTTGTTTTCCCCTTTGGCTAAATGCCCTTAGTACCCAATCCAGGCCTCAGTGGGGGCCATAACTCTTTCTCAGCCGATGATGACCGCCAGCCGTAGGAAATCAGGAAAGGTCACAAGAACGGGTTGGCTCAGTGCATACCGCTGGCTCAGTGCAGAGTCCAGTTCAGAGCCAGCCTCTTGGGGAAGCTACCAGCCTTGTTCAGGCTAGATCATCCAACTTTGTGTCCCTATTTTGTGACCTTGTGACTACAACGTCACCTCTCTGGGCCTTAGCTTCTTCTTGTATAAAAGGTAGGGATCAGATTAGCCAAGTGCTTTCACACCTTTATTAGTGGGGTAATCCACTATTTTATAGTCTAAATACTATAAGGTGCCCAATAAGACATAAACCAAATACAAGTGGAGCTTCTCCAAGGTTAGAATAACATGATGGTAAGGAGTTTTATTATTCAAATTTCAGCCTTGCTACCTACTAGTTGTGTGACCTTGAATAAGCTACTTTTTTGCCAAGCCATGGTTTTGTCATCCATAAAATAGGTATTCTAATAATACTTTCTTCATAGAGTGATTGTAAGGATTAATGAGATAATACATGCATAGCTCTTAAGATAGAAGGGTTTGATAAGCACTTGCTACTATTATTCACCATTATCACATTGTAGCAGGGTGGGAAGCCTCAAGTTTCACACATTCTGTCCTTCCCTCATTCTTTCTTTTTTTTTTTTAATATATGAAATTTATTGTCAAATTAGTTTCCGGACAACACCCAGTGCTCATCCCAAAAGATGCCCTCTTCAATGCCCATCACCTACCTTCCCCTCATTCTTACTGCACCCTTCTGTAGCACTAAAGAAGCATCGAGAGACCTCAGGGCTCTGTGGGGTCCAGTCTGAAAACCGTTGGATAGGTGTTTCCTAGACTTTCTTTAAAAAAATTTTTTTTTGAACGTTTATTTATTTTTTGAGAGACAGAGACAGAGCATGAGCTGGGGAAGGGACAGAGAAAGAGGGGGAGTCACAGATTCTGAAGCAGGCTCCAGGCTCCGAGCTGTCAGCACAGAGCCTGACACGGGGCTTGAAATCATGAACCATGAGATCATGACCTGAGCTGAAGTCGGCCGCCTAACCGACTGAGCCACCCAGGCATCCCCCAGACTTTCTGAGATCAGTCACCTGAGCTGCTTATCAGATACCTAGGTGACCAAGATTCAGGAGGTGTGGTTCAGATGCAGGGCTCTAGGCTTAACAAGTATACAAGGTGCTTCCTATCTTCAGGCTCTTCGGGAAGACTCCAGAAGGGGATACCAAAGGTCCTTTCAGGTTTCATGTGCCAGGATTCCATTTCCTTTCTGCCTCAGTTAGGGCTGGAACCCACATGCAGATAAGCCTTGTGGGCTCAAGGCTGGTGGGGAAACTGCCTGTGCTCAGCTCTAAGGTGCCTACAGCAACAGACCATATGAGGCTCACCTCCTCCCCAGACTCCTGCACTTTAGATCCTGGCCTCTTGCTCCGAACCTGAGGCCCCTGTCTGCCCTCTCAGCCTCAGCTGACTTTCCTGGTCCTCACATGTGCCCATCCAGAACTAAGGTCTCTTCTCTGCCTCTCCTTGCCATGCCCTGTTCTGTTACTGCCAGCATCCTGGTGGGACAATTTCACGGGTGGAATCAGAGTGTGTTAGAGTAAGAAATGTAAGGAGATTCTATTTTCTGCCTAATCTGTTCTCTCCCCATGGGTCAATTTGGCTGCACTTTTGTTTTGAAATAAAGGAACCTAGAAACAAATGAGCAAACACCTTATTATTGAGAACCATCTGCAGAAAATCCCACAGAGCAGCTCCAAGGTCAAAGCTTATCTGTTCTGCCTCATACACAAAACAGCCAGCAGGCAGGCAGGATAGGAAATCACAGAATCTTAAGAAATTTAGGTAAAAGCAAGCATCTTCTTTTCAACTGAATGTAAAAGTAAGAATTCTCTCTGCAACCCAAGTTTTAAAACTAAGAACATTTGTGTATTTTATAGCAACAACGATGGTGTTGAGTTGGCTGGGGTGGTCAGGAAAAATCAACAGCAGTCCTGAGACTCATGCTTGGCTCTTTTCTTCTCTTCGATCCCAGATTTTCATTTTTCAAAAAGTGCCATCTGTTCTTTTTGTAACTTTCATGTTGAAGAAAAATAATTTCTTGAAATAGTGTATTTTCTCTCCTTCTTTCCCCAGCCTGAGTCCTTCTTTCTGTATAGGTGAAGTGAAGGCAGGTGGTCAGAACTGAGTTTCTATCAATACTGTGTGTGAGGAACTCCCACCATGTGAGGACAAGTCCTATGATGCCAGGCTATTGAGCAGTGTTCTGAGTAGGATACATGGTGGGGTTTGCTATAGGTTGCCTATAGACCTGTCTGTGATGATGGGGATGTTCTGTATCTGCACTGCCCAATGGAGGAGCCACTGGCCACATAAGGCTAGCGAGTTGTTGAAATGTGACCAGTGTAACTGAAGAGCTGAATTTTTAAGTACATTTCATTTAAATTCATTTAAATCTAAATCTAAAGTTCAATGTGTCAATATATGACCCAGTTCAGGGGATTAGTTGTTTGTGAGGTGAGGGAGGGGCAAGGGAGGTAAGCAGCACAATGATCCCACAGCAGCAGGCTCTGACCCCCTCCCTCCTCTCTTAGTCTCCTCTTGGTCTATGGTCCTCCCACGTTCCACCAACAACTGCCCAAATAGCTCATGAAGCAGTTTCCTTCAACATATGGCCCCTTAGCTTTCTTTCTTTCTTTTTTTTTTTAAAATGATTGTAGCTTCAAGCTACTGTTGTCATTACGTGGGCTACCCTGATCTAACTATACTCTTCAAGATTTCTAGCATAAAAAATTACAAATTAAAAAGAAGAATTTAAAAAGCATTTCCCGTGAAGGAATGTGAGGTCAACTTTCGGCCCAGATAGAGAGGGTGCCACAATCCATTAGAAATGTCTGCCATGGCTGCGGGCATAGGGGAAATGGTGGTTCTGGATATTGGGTTTGCCAGTTAGTCCTGGGTATGGCTCTGCTTCGCAGACTAGTGAGTTAATTGACTCGCACATATCCAGTATATTCCATTTAGGTACTGGCGGGGCTATGCACTTTGATTTATTTTATGAGAGATAGCCTCTTGTTTTCTTCTCCCCTCCCCCCCCCCCCCCCCCAATGCTTGCTTACCCGTTCAACCCACCATTGTACTCCCAACCCCAACATCTTTGACGTGTTTAAAGTCTCTTGGCAAAACTCTAGTAAAATATATAAATAATGCATATAAAGTTAATCTGTTATTTAAAAATACTAAACTAGGCCAGCCAGATTGAATTAGGCAAAGGAAACCAACCTTTCCCCCAAGTCTGGCATTCTGGGCTTAAAGAAAACAAAGCAATTGGCTCTTAGTTTCCTCCAACTCTGTATTGTTATAGGGCTTTTTAAAAGTGCTCAGCCATCAATGATGTCATTTGATACTCATAACTGACATGGAAAGGGCACATCACATTTTACAGATGAAGAAATGGAGGTCCAGGGGGCACAAACGCCTTGCTGATGGTCACAGGTTACTTTTGTGCTTGGAGCATTTTGAGACCAAGGTGGGAACCAGCTTTCAGGAGCCTCTCTGATTGAGTGGTAGGAGGGCCTTCTAGGAGTCGACCTGCATTAAGAGTATTTTTATTGAGAAGAAGGAAAAGAGCTCACATCCCTCCAGGAGGAGAACATGGTGTATATGTCACATTTTAGCCCTGATGCCAAGTCCATGGTTCTGTGTCTAAGTTTTATGGATAAAGGGGCTCCAGGGAAAACCCAGGGAAGGGCCCAGCATGTTTTTCTGAGTGCAGGTGAGAAGTACCATCCCGCATGTAGGAAGTAGGTATTCTCGATAGCTCTGTGTGAAGCACACCAGGGCTCTGACAGGTAAGGCTTCCCAGAGATGAAGAATGGCTCTACAGCTCTTAGCTTTGCCTCTTGGCACCAGCAGCTATTTGCTTGAGGTGAACAGCAGGGTTGGGGGTCCACCATCCAGGCACAAACACGCAAAATTCCTTCGTCTACCTTCGCTCTAAGTCTTTTGGAGGGCTCAGGACGGTGGGGGGAGTGGTGTGTAAACTGTTTCCTGTTCCCATTTACCACGGGACCCGGTGGTAACCGTGACACAACAGTCTCCAGTGGATTCACAAACGGACAGCAAAGAGGGTCCAGAGGCGAACATAAGGAGTTAAGTGGGATGGCATGAACTATCGTAGGCACTCCCCGAAATATGGATGACTGGGATGTGCATTTATTAGGTATTATTGGGCTATGATGTTTCATAGGACCTCTCTGTTACTGACAGACTGATGAGGCTTAGAGAAACCAGGCTATACACAGTAATAAACAGGAACATGAAATTAATTTATAAATGTGATTCTTACCAGAGGATTCTACCTGCTGCTGCTTAGGTAGTGTGGTCAGACCTGCAGCATCATCTGAGGCGGAAAAAAGTGAGTTAAGGAAGTAAAATAGCACAGCACTTTCTAAAATGCCCACTTGCAGGAATAATCTATTTTTGAAGAGAAGAAAACGCCTGAGTGTCTTAGTAGTGGACCAAGAAAGACCCTGGAAGAGCAAGCATGCCCAAAATACATTTTTTTTTTTTTGGCTATCAGATTGATGAAAAGTAGGTCACAGCAATGAAAATTAGCCTGGGCTGGGCCCTGTGCCCTTCTGGTGGACAGCAAGGCCAGGAAGTCTGTCCTCATTGCTTCCAGCGAGGCTTCCAGGCCTCTAAACACAGGATACTCAACAAATACTTGTTAGCTGATTACCTAATTTTAAACACTCATGCATTTACATTTTTCAAGGAAATTTGGCAAAGGAAACCAAGTAACTATTTTTGGCTTCTCTTTAGGTTACACTTTATTCTGCACAATTTTAAGCCAATACAGTAAGAACATATAATTATATATGGGGTAGTTTTAGCAACTTTGCAGAAGATAAACTTCCTGCCACTGGTATTTATGTTCTGATGCAGAAGACATCAAAAGGAGTTATTAGTGAACGATTTACAGTTCTAGACATTTTACCCTCAATACATATTTGATTTTTCTCTACCTATTTTCATGTCTTCTCCTTTTCCTGTGAAAATAGGAGGGTGAATGTCACAGCAGGATCTTGGGCTCTTTCTTCTGCCCCAGGGCTGCAGTGGCTCTGGAAAATTCCTTTCCTCGGGGCCTCTCATAGGTACGATGAATTAAGGAGCGAGGAGAAATACTGTCAGGGTTAGACCAAGAGTCTGGGGGTGGGGGGTGATGTCTAGGACAAGGGGATAAGAGGAGCTCTTGACTTTCTGCCACCTGGCTCTTCACCCCCATCCCCAAAATAAATGGCGCCCCTTGAGGTGGAGGTCACTGACTGGGAGAAGGAGGAGCAGTCCCTGGAAACCATGTCCACAGGAACTTATTGCCTGGTCTGTTCCTCCTCACCCACTTTGTCTTACACCTGACTCCAAATTGAAAAACTCTCCATTTTCATTTTATCCTACATATTTTTCCTTTTATTTTATAATGTTTACAAATCCTATGTCATGGTTAGCTTCATTTACCAACAGGTTTTTAGCTTCTCACCTCATGGCTTTTGGGTTTTATTTTGATCACGCATTGCTTCATTTTTTATGTTTTTGATCTCTTACTGGAGTTCAACCATTTCTTTTATTTTAAATCTCATCTAGCTGTAGCTTCTCTTTTGAAAAAACTCTTAATATTCTTTTATTGGAATTGTAACTTTTCTTCCAACTTTCCAGATACAAAATTTCTTAAATTTTATTTTTTGAACTTAATTTAAAATTTTATTTTTAAACCTAATTTATTTCAGTTATTTTTCCTCTTTTATTTTTATTGGAATTTCAAACACAGTTGCTTATTTTTAAACTTATTTTGAAATGCCTATTCATGTTTAAAAGTCTCGTTTTAAGCCCATCTTAATCTTCTCATCTTTTATTATTGAAACCAAATCTTCTTTGTTATTCTTATATTATTTACTTTCCAGGATTTGTTTTTCAAATGGTCAGCAGGAAGTAAAACCCCAAGAGTGTTCATAGTGGAAGCCCCACCAGCACAGACAGATTGGAGATCCCCTACCCCCCTGCTGACCCTACAGGTTCTGCCCTATTCTCTTGGTGAGATACCAACCCAGTGAAGGCTTGTTTGACAAAGACCCTCTCCCCAATGGGCTGGATAGATCCAAGAGTTAATCCCCATCCTGACCTCAGGCAGTAAATCTCATTGCACAGATGAGGCCTCAGGAAAAATAATACTGAGAGGCTTCATTTCTGCTCTCCCATGCTCCAAGGATCTTTGGGAGCTGGCTGAGATTAGTGCATCAAAGCTTCTCCAAGTTTTCCCCAGTTTCTCTGCTCTGCCAGGAGAACAGGATACCATTATGAGGACATCAGAGTGCCCAGGGCTCCTGGATCAACCCTTAGAGCCCTACTGTCTTGATGAGATGTCAACCCTACTCACTTTGCCTTCAAATCTCCTTGAATTCCCTTTGGAGGAACCCCCCAAGGACACTGTCTTCCCCAAGATGGGTCTGTTCCACTATTACATAATCCAGCACTCTGGACTACCACCTGTTTTGGGAAAGGATATCTTCTTCCACCTTTCCTATCTGAGAGACTGGCTGTTCAAATTGCTCCTCTGTTTGGTCCACAACCACCATCCCTGGTAATGTCCCTTGAGAAGGCTCCTTGGGCTCCATTACCAGTGAGCTCTATCCTAGTGCAGCTTACCTGTCTCGGAAACCCTACGAGCCCCCTTACTTTTATAGAAACTGTTTAAACATAAACTGTTGTAGCATGAAGTCATTTGGCCCAGCAGATGTGGTAAATCATCTTACTAAATCATCTTACTAGAAAAAGCCCAAATTCTACCCTAAAATCTTC
The DNA here is from genome assembly GCF_016509475.1 of Prionailurus bengalensis. NCBI lineage: Eukaryota > Metazoa > Chordata > Mammalia > Carnivora > Felidae > Prionailurus > Prionailurus bengalensis. The sequence continues at coordinate 144,407,965 of NC_057343.1, read as the reverse complement.
ACCTAAAGCCCCCCAGTTGGTTTTAAGTATCAAATAAGAGAATCTGTTTCTCAGGGAAGAAACAGGTAAAGAATCCAGTGTAATTGGGGCATATTTAGGCCTTAGAATTCTGTACTTAACCTGAGTACACATCATCCTGCTGAGAAATGTCCATAGAATCCATTTTGTTTTGAATACATTATTCTCTGGGGAACCAAGAACCTTTTTTTTTTTCCCAGTAAACATGACAGGCTTGCATTTGCCATAGTCCAATCTGCTTCTGTCTGTGGTTCTGAGGAGTGAGCACATGCTGTTCCTTTCCAGAAAAATCTCCTGCCTATACCCAAGGAGCAAGCAGATGGGTTGGAGTGGGGTGGGGATCCATGGAACTGCTGCCATAAAAAGCTCTCGACAGAAATAAAACCTTGTCTTTCCTACAGCACTTAATACTGACTTTCACATGGCAGATGCTGATTAAAATGTGTTGCATGGCATCAAACCCAGACCAAAGCCTTCCCTTGCTGTCTCTGGAATGGCTACTTGGAGACCAAGGTGAAGCATGGCATCCCCACCGATGATGCTTTCTGGCATCCACAGGAAGCTCAAGGTTCCTCCAATCCTGAGCTCTGGGGTAAAGGGAGAAGGAGGTGCAGTGAGGAACCTCAAACAGCGTGTTCTAGGCATGAAGACAAATGCTTAGCTGGCCAGCTTCCTCGGCACTGTTTTGCCATATTGCTACCTTGCCACTGGGAGCTGTGATCATGGACAGAGGGCAAAGGAGCTGTAGATGTTCCTTTGCCTGCTTTGATTCTAGCCATTTAGGGCTGCCTCATTCCTCCATCAGTGAGCCTATCCAATCAGGGGACTATGTTGGGTTTGGCAGCAAAGGTTTTTACACTGTTGAGTCTTGTCCTCTGTGCTTGTTCTTATTCTCCCAGGATACTGGACCGGACTGGGAGGAACCATGGGAGGGTTGATGAAGAGTGGCAAGCTAGGCATTAAGATAGACAATTCTCGAATTCAGAAGGTATCTTACCTTATAATGTAACATATGATATTCAGTGTTGCTGCCTGTGCTGAGATGAGCACCCTCAGACAGTATTAGTGGGATGCTCCATTGGATAACTTTTCTGAGGAACAATATGGTCACATGAAACCAACACTTTTAAATTGTTAATATCTTGGGGGCACCTGCGTGGCTCAGTCCATTGAGCAGCCAATTTCAGCTCAGGTCGTGATCTTACATCCAGTGAGTTCAAGCCCCACATCAGGCTCGCTGCTGTCAGCACAGAGGCCACTTTGGATCTTCAGACCCCCTTCCTCTCTACCCCTCCCCCACTTATACTCCCTCTCAAAAAAAAAATAAAATAAACATTTAAAAAAAAGTTAATATCCTGGATTCAAGAACCAATTCTTAAGGGGGGAAAGATCACATTTGGAGCAAAGACTTCGGTACAAGAAAGTTTACCAGCCACATTATCTATAATACTAAAAACTAAAACAAACAGAAAAGCACAACTTAAATGACAAAAGGTAGAGATTAAATACGTTCTGATACATTCAGTTGCTGGACTATTTTGCAGTCATTGTACATCAGGTTTTCACTACCTATTGATATAGACAAATGCTCCAGTAAAATCCCTATTTTGTAAAACAATTGAAATTTACCATCTTTCCTCATTTCTAAGATATTGACAACTGAAAGAGGCACTAGAGGCTTAAAAAAACTTTCATGAGGGGCGTCTGGGTGGCGCAGTCGGTTAAGCGTCCGACTTCAGCCAGGTCACGATCTCGCGGTCCATGAGTTCGAGCCCCGCGTCAGGCTCTGGGCTGATGGCTCAGAGCCTGGAGCCTGTTTCTGATTCTGTGTCTCCCTCTCTCTCTGCCCCTCCCCCGTTCATGCTCTGTCTCTCTCTGTCCCAAAAATAAATAAACGTTGAAAAAAAATTTAAAAAAAAAACAAACAAAAAAACAAACTTTCATGAAAAAGTCATAATACTACATTAAACACATACAATTGTAAAGTACATCCCAATTTAAGGAACATTAGAAAGTAAGAAATATGTGCCTTAGAATAAAAAAATATATGGTGTATCTTTGGAATTATTGATGATTTGCATTTTATTCCTTATATATTTTTCTGTATTTTCCCAATAGTTAACAGTAAATATACTTGGGTTTGGGGAAGACCTGTACCTGTGTCTGATGTTTCCTGCCACTGTGGTTTCTCCCTGCCCTTGACTCCCTCCACCCAGGAAGACTGAAGGAGTCACCAGATGGGTGGGTTTAAAAGAGACATCCAGACTTGCCCAGCCCCTGCCACTCTTCCTCCAGGGAACCCACCTTCTGGCCCAGGGCACATTTGCTAGATTGCCCTAGCTCCTGGGCAGAGGACGGGAGGGCTGTCCCTTAGGGAGTTCAGTTTGGTTCCAGGATTCAGCATTAGGAAACCCCCTTGTAGGCAGATACAAGCCCCATCCTCCAATATCCACTTTTTCCATGAACTTGTCCTATTTGGTTTGCCAAGTGCCTGCTTTTTGCCTTCGCAGTTCAAAACCCAGGCATGAAAGAGGGGTGCTATATTAGATCCTCTCAAAACAAACCAACAAATAGGTGGAATGTTATAGTCAGAAAAAATAGTCGCACAAAGAAGAAGTCTAGCCAAGCACAGCCAAGCCCCCTGGGGAATGATGCTCCCCTCTAGGTGAGCTCTGCGTGGGCTGTGGGGAGGGGAGAGGGACCAGGGCATTCAGGACAGGCCTTTCTGGAGACCATAGAACAAGCGGGAACCTAGGTCAGAGGTGCCCTCTTATCTCCTCTTTGTGCAGCAGCATCTCAGTTACAAGATGCCACTGAGAGAAGAATCTGCTTTGCCTCCCCTTGCAGCATTTCTTGGTTGCTAAGCAGATCCCTTGGGTAACTATGTGGGCATAAAACCTTTGCAGAACTGCCAGGAATCTGCTTCACCCAATTGTCAAAGTGAAAAATGAAATCATTCCTCTCACCTGTCACTACTTTCCACAAAGCTTCCATTATTGAATGGTGATGGCCCAGAATGTGATTCTCACCTACTTGCGGGAATATAAATGAGTTTTGCATATTCTACCCCCAAGAGAGTGGGAGGAGAGGAAGGGAGTGTTGGGATCTCTCAAGCTGATACTCTTGTGAGTCAGTGATCAGGGAGAAGCAGGTGGAACTCACCAGCAGTATCTTCTGCCCTTGGAAAAATGGTGCTGTAAGCAGGAGAAGACTTACCTGATTTACAGTAGGTTCTCCTTAGGCTCAGACATGTCCGTGAACCCCTCTGATGCTAGACCTACTGAATCAGAATCAGAAACAGAAGCTCTGGGGTGAGGCCAAGAAATTTCTGCCTTTTAAACAAACTCCTTGGGTGGTTCTTATGTGCACTATGTGCTTTGAAGTTTGAAAACCATTGATTTCTCTAGCATAGATGTGGATACAAATAAGTGCAATAAGATGATACAGGTGTGATGAGAAATGTATGTCCAGAAAGGAATGAGACACTATTAGAAGTATAGTCGCTTGTAACTGGGAGTGCAAGGAAATTGTTGCTTTGAGCCTTGAGGGACGGGTAGACAGATAGTAGGTAGAGAAGGAAGTGGGAAAGGACATCCTAGGCAGTAAAGAACTGCTAGCAAAGACACAGCCATCTGGAGTGGTCTGCTGAGTAACACGGGATCACTAAAACTTGAGTGTAAAGTGTTAAGAGGGGAGCCATAAATGAGGGGGGGGGCAGGAAGGACCTGGAGGTTAGGGAGTTTAGAATCTAACCTGTGGTCTTTGAGTTGCTACCAAGAGTTTTTAGCAAGAAGGCAGTATGATCGGGTTTGCATTTTAGGAAAGTCACTCTGCGGGCTGGTGCAGAAGATGGTTCGGAAGCGGGCAAGGTAGGAGACAGGAAGACACATGAAAGGCCGCTCTTACAGCCAAAGCTAAGAAACGTATGAGGTGGTGGGAATGAAGAGCCTTGTCTTCCTTGGCCCCAACCCACTGGGTCACCAGGTATACAGCAACCCTGCTCAAATACCATAGCTATTTATTAAAAGAATCAAAATGTACACAACTATTGATTAAGTACTAAGTATGATGATGAATATAGTTTTCCAAATATTCCAAAACACAATTTAAAATGATCTCATGAAACAAGCTATGGCTCTTAGGCAAGTCAATCCGGTGCTCTAAAAGGGCTCTGATGGTGCTAAGTGTCACTGACCAAAAGCCACGAGAGGAAAAGACTGACTCTTCTCAGAGCACACAATTTCTTTGATGTTGAAGGACATTATTTTTTATTACTTCAAATGCAAACATATTATGTTGTGGCAGACCAATTTGGACTCTGATGGTTCATTCTTCACAACTGTTGGCCTATCTGTAAAACGCAAGAGTCGGTTTCCATGACCTCCAAGGTCCTTTCATATTCCAATATGCGATGATTTTTTTTCCTAACTAGTTAACATCCTCAACTTTTCCCTCTAGATTTTAGAGAGAGGTCATTTTTTCTATTTCTGTAAGGTCACCTTCCTTAATTCATATTCGGGCGGCTGGCAGCCTCTCAGCTTCTTTTAAGCACAAAGTGGGGCCCCTCCCTCTCCGCCCCTGCAGCTCCTGCTCAGCCAGCAATTTCCTCTGCTCTCCCTCCACCTATGTTCCCTACGGTTTGTCACCTTCCTCATCCCAAACTGAAAAAAGAAGTGGAGGAGGCAACAAAGACAGAGTAGCCCTTTCTTCTGAGAAAGGAGACTTCCATCCTCCATTTGACTTTTCCCTCAATTACTGCTGGTTTGACATTTTTTTTCCACTTCATTGTGAGAAGTCCCTCCTGAACTCTCTTCTCATTTGGAGTTTGAATTATTTTGCATTCAATGACTTTTCAGCTTATGATTTAACATTTAACAACTTTGCCTGTCAGCCCCTCTTCCTTTTTCTCCAAAATGCTGTAAGAGAGCCGAAAGGAGTTTCCCCTACTTAAAGTCATATCATCACTTAGAGTGGAATTTGCTGAAATTTGAACAAAAATCTGACTGGTTTCAAGCAAGAGAAGCAGAGATGTAAGCATGATGTTGCTGAGTTTATAATCTGCATTTCCCCAAACTTTTGACGTAATCACACACACACACACACAGCACTCTTAAAGACTGTATTTTTAGGGGTTGGGTTGGAAATGGAAATTTTTATTATGAATAGAACACTGGTTTAAGACAGAAAACAAAGACAAGACATAACCTCCAGTTTTCATAGGGCTTTTCAGTCTATTAAATGATCATCTGATCAGGGCACACCACAGAATGATCTCTCGAAGACAGGTAAAGGGGCAAGATCCTGAAAAAGGATCAGTGTAAAAAAGTACTCAGTTATACATTTAGGGAGAAAGAATTTAAGTAATTCTTATAAATTAATAATATCTGAGTTTTCCATTATATTCCAGGAAGTGTACAACATCATTACTCATAAGAAAATGCAAATTAAAACCACAATGAGATACCCCAGTAGAGCCTCTAGAATAGCCGAGATGGAATGGAACATAGGAGTGATGTACGTTTGTTAAAGAAATTAACCTGGCTCAATTTGGGGGCACAAAACTAAAATGAATGGTTTTGTATATTTAGGAAGGATGTTGGAAACTAAAGTGTGTGTGCAATAATGGTAACAACAGTAGCAGCAATAGTGATAATGACAGGAGGGTGAAGGAAAGCTACTCTTATTGCACTTACTCAGGTGCCGTGTGTGTGTGTGTGTGTGTGTGTGTGTGTGTCACAAAGAAAGCACGTTAGAAATGGAAGCAATGGGGTGGGGGTGGGGGGGGGCCGACTTCAGCTCAGGTCATGATCTCATGCTTGTGGGTTCAAGCCCCGCATTGGCTTTGAGCTGACAGCTCAGTGCCTGGAGCCTGCTTTGAATTCTACACCTCCCTCTCTCTCTGCCCCTCCCCTGTTCGTGCTCTCTCTCTGTCTCTCAAAAAAAATAAAAACATAAATTAAAAAATTTAAAAACATTAAAAAACGTTAAAAAAAAGAAATGGAAGCAATGGGATAAAATTTCACTACAATAATTGTTATTGAGTTTTTGGATAAAGACAAATCAGAAAAATCAAGACTTCTCAGTTTAGAGAGACAAAAGCTATATGGGGATTTGATTAAAGTTTGTACAACTCTAAAAGATTTCGGTTGGCTTCATATTAAAAAAATAATTAGAGGAACTACCTTTAAAACATTATAAAGTAACTAAGGAAGATAGAAATACATATAAAGTAAAAGTAATTATGATAGTGTGATATTGGCATAAAGGCAAATGCAGATCAATGGAACAGAACAGAGAATTCACACATATATGATCCACTGATTAACAAAGATGCCAAGGCATCTCAATGAGGAAAGGTTAATTGTTTTAACAAATGGAGCCAAAGCAACTGGTTAGTCTATGTAAAAACAAAAAAAAAAACAAAAAAAAATGAATCTTGATCCTTACCTTACACCATAAACATAAATTAACTCAGAATGAGTCATGGACTTAAATATAAGAATGAAAACTATACGATTTCTAGAAGAAAACATAAAAAAATCTTAGTAACTTTGGGTAATTAAATGAAACACAAATAGGAACTATTTAAAAAACCAACAAACTGGACTTCATCAAAATAAAATGTTTCCTTTTCAAAAGATATTTTTATAAAAGTGAAAAGGGCAAGCCACAGATTGAGAAAACAATATTTGAAAAAACATATGTTGGTCAAAAGACTTGTATTTGGAATATATTTTTTTTAATTTTTTTTAACGTTTATTTATTTTGGGGGACAGAGAGAGACAGAGCATGAACGGGGGAGGGGCAGAGAGAGAGGGAGACACAGAATCGGAAGCAGGCTCCAGGCTCTGAGCCATCAGCCCAGAGCCCGACGCGGGGCTTGAACTCATGGACCGTGAGATCGTGACCTGAGCTGAAGTCGGATGCTTAACCGACTGAGCCACCCAGGCGCCCCTGGAATATATTTTTAAAACCTGTTACAACTCAATGATGAAAAGTCAAACAAATCAATTTAAAAATAAATACCTCATCAAAAAATTGCATACATATATTTTGTATACATTGTATATGTTTTTATATATACACACAAATAGCAAATAGCACTTGAAAAAAATAATCAACATCATTAACCATCAAGGAAATGCAAATTAAAACCACAATAAGATACCTCTACATATCTATTAAAATGGCTAAAATGAGAAAGACTGGCAAAACTAAATATGGGCTAGAAAGCAGAAAAATTGGGACTTGCATACACCATTAAGATTCCTTAAGGAATCTTAAATAGTTCCAACACTTCAGAAATTTTGTCAATTCCTTTAAAACTTTACACGTACGTCACATTATCAAGACATTTCACTACTAGGTATTTGCCCAAGGGAAATGAAAGCATCTGCATGTACATGAGTTTTCACGTGAATATTCATAGCAGCAGTGCTTGTAATAGCCCCAAACTAGAAACAACGTAAATTCCCATTAACAGATAAGTAAACAAATGGAGTATATCTGTACAGTGAAATACTACTCAATAAGAAACAGGAATGAACTGGGATACCTGGGTGGCTCAATCAGTTGAGGGTCCGACTTTGGCTCAGGTCATGATCTTGTGGTTCATGGGTTTGAGCTCCGCATCGGGCTCTGTGCTGACATCTCAGAGCCTGGAGCCTGCTTCAAGCTCTCTGTCTGCCTCTCTCTCTCTCTCTCTCTCTCTCTCTGCCCCTCACCCACTCATACTCTCTGTCTCTCTCTCAAAAATGAATAAACATTAAAAAAAATAAAAAAAAAAAGAAACAGGAATGAACCATTGATGCATACAACAACATGAAGAATCTCAAAAAACTTCAGCTAAATGAAAGAAGCTAGACCCCTCCCCTGCCAAAAAAACAGTATAAATTATATAATTCTATTTATACAACATTCTAGAAAATGTAAACCAACCTATAGTGATAGAAGGCAGATTAGTGATTGCTGAGGAATAGGGTCATGTGGGGAGTAGAGCACACTCTAAGACTTTGTAGTCTCTAGATTACAAAGGGGCACAAGGAAACTTTTAGGGTAATGGATATGTTCACTATATTAAGTGTGGTGATGGTTTTATGAATGTGAATATATGTCAAAACTCATCACACTCTACGTTTTGAGTATGTGCAGTTTATTTTATGTCAATTATACTGCAAAAAAAAAGTAATGGGAAACTTTAGAAGCTTCTACTAGATGGTCCTTTGGACAAAAGAAAGGATTACTGTATTTTACATAGTTGTTAGTAAACTAAGAGAATGCTTTACATCCAGGCAAAAACTATAAATTCTTCAAGGATGTAAATCTGTGCAGTCTTTATTACTGAGGGGAGTTTAGGATTGTCACTTCTTCCATCCCAACCCCTCATCCCTGCTAATGCCTAAAGGAAGATCCCCTCTGTGACAGCGGCTGCTGCTAAAGGCAGACTATTGAGTGAGACAAAGATCTGCACACAACAGGCATTTATTGTGGTTTTCTGGATTATTTAGTTCATCAGGACAGATGATATCTCTTGAATAAGGTCCATAGGCTAAAGACTTATTCTATGAATTATAACATAGGGATGTTACAAATCAAAAAATCTGCCACACCTGTCATATTGAATTGCTGCTGATCTCCCAGCAATCTGCTGTGTGTTCTCAAAAGGCCATTTCCCTAAATCTTATTCTAGACATGAGGATCGATGGTGTGAATGTAATCACTCCTGTTTGTGGGGTCAGCATTTTCAGGCCTACTCTAAGACCAAGTTAAGACAGAGACAACATAAGAGCAGAGCATTTGGAGGAGGTGAGGAAACCCAGTCTCCAGCCTCTTGACCTACTGAATCAGAAATTCTGGGCATAAAGAAGCCCTCCAGGTAATTCTGATATATTCAAAGTGTGAGAATCACTGACGTCCAGAATCTTTAGCCTGGAGAAGTGTCTCTTTCCTCAGCTCTTAGTGCTGTGTAAGTATTAAAATAAAATTAAGTATTTTCCGCAAGAGACCCCAGAAAGCATCTGTCCACACAATCAGCCAATGACTCATTGTACAAGTTCTATCTACTAAGCCTTGTTCACATTTCTAAGCACCTGCTGGAAACCTTCTCCACAGATGTCTCCCTGGGATCCCAGACTCAGGATTTTTCCTCCCCCAGCTGTTACCAGCTTCTGAATAGGTAAGTGGCATTACCATTCACCAGTCCGGGAACGTTGGTACTCTCTTCAAATCCTCCCATGTCTTTACTCTTCACATAAAATCACCAGATCCTATTGATTCTAAATCTTCATTGTCTCTGCTTTCCCACATGTAAGGGCTATCTGGGTGTATTGGGTTTTGCTAACCACTTTACATACGTTACTTAGTTCCCACAGCAAACCATGGAAGGCAATACTATTATCATCTCCGTCTTACATGGAACAAACCAAGGTTTAGAGAGGTAGAGGAACTTCCCTGGAATCATGTGGCCATGATATTTCAAAGGCAGATCTTGAACTTAAATCTGTCTGGAACTGAAGTCAAATTCACCATTATTCTCTTAGTGATGGTTTCTAACTAGTACCCAGCCTTCATTTCATCCTTTATAAATGTCTTCGGGGCTCTTGGCAGGAAGAGTGTGCATCCCAACACTCTGAAGTCTTCAATGAAACTTCACTGCCTAAAGAATGATTCTAAACCCTTGGTGCCTAAGGCCCACCACACTCAAGCTCCTCTCTCTCCCCCCATCTTGCCTCCTACTCTATGCCTCCAACCTACAACACACACTACGCTTTGAATCTGTTATTTCTCAGCTCTTCACTCAAAATGAATGACCTTCACCAATCACCTGGAGATTGGTACTTACCACTCAGGTTTTCCCACCGTTTTAAAAGATGGTAAATAAAAACCACACCAGTACCTGTGAGTTAAGGTAAATTTACAATGAAATTGAGGAATACCTCCCTGGGTGACCAAGTGTGGAATATTGTAGCATTGTTCACAAATATTCCATGCTGCTCCCGGGGGCGGGGGGGGGGGGGGTGGATTATCCCTTCCTTACCCCTTAGAGAAAACCTAGCCATATGATTGACTTTGGCCAATGGAACTGGGCAGAAGAGCCTTGGATCACTTCCCAGCAGAAGTTTTAAGGGCTAATGGATGGTTCACTGAGCTCCTCCCTGCCAGGAGATAAATAGCAATGTTTCAGTTAGGGCCCCCTGCTCCATCAGCATGGGTCCCAGAGTAAAGGTAAGATGGGATAGAGCCACATCCAACCCATAATGGACATATAGCAAAAATAAGAAATAAACTTTGAAGCCTCAGAGCTTTTCAGGGTTTTGTTGTTGAAACACAATCCTCACTAAATAAATAGGGACTCTTTTTTCAATCTACTTTGAATGGACTAATCAGCCCAAGTCTGCATCCCTGACATCAAAAGCAGTAGAACTGGGCCGATGGGGTGGGTGTGTTCCGTGTAATGAGAAGAGGCTTTATCTGACTGAGCCTTGGCTCCTCCCTGGGGCAAGTTAGTAGATGGGACCTCAGTCCAGCCAGGCCACAACCTAGACAGGTAATCACTATCCCAACCACAATTGGGAGATGAGCACCATCTATGAAAATGTCCTACCAGAGGCCAAGACACAAGAGGGGAGAGCTCTGTCTGTGTTTCTTACTTCCAACAGGATTCTGTTTGAGAAGCCTTGATGTCAAGCACTCAATGCAATTGGCTCAGCTGACTAAGGCAGCTGGGAGGAAGTTAGTATGTGCTGCTTCTTCGACCTGAGCCAGCACACCCCAGAATGCTGAGCAAGACTAAAGCCAGGGGATTGAGAGGAACCTCCCCCGTCATCCCCCCCCCCCCCCCCCCCCCCCCCGCCACACACACACACCTGTCTTGGTTGATGAGGCTCTAAGCACGGAAAAGACCGAAAGACTCCTGACTTCTGGGGCAACTTAGTTGCTGGCTTCCTCAGGGTCGCTCGCATGTTCTTTTCACCTCTGATCCAGTGATCTCCTCTGCACTTTCTGTAATAACTTCCCCAGGATTGCCTGCAGTAACACTGAACTTGCTCCTGAAGGTCAGCTCTAATGACACTTCCTCCACAAGGCCTTTCTTCATCCAACTGTCAGCTTTCTCTTCATTCTGCAAAGTAGAGGGCACTGTGCGAGATTGATTGAATTCCACATCCTATTGTCCACAGCAATACCCTTGAGTATCACAGCATTTATCATAATGGAGCAAGAACATCCCACACATTCTCTCTTAGTTTTTAAACCTAGCATTGATTGACCAAAGCCAATTTAACCTAACATTTCAAATGAAGCATGACATTAGCTTTAAGCTTAGTTGCGAAGGGATGACCTCATTATAATCTCAAAATCCAAAACCTCATATTAACCAGCTTGACTCATTGTAAATTTTGTTCCCTTAAGAGAGAGAATCATCACTAAGACTCAGGCATGTACTCAGTATTTAGGGAGTGAACAATAAGAAGAATTGCATGACAATCACTTTGTAAAAGTATAGTGTCTTCCAATCCTAAAAAAAAAAAAAAAAAAAGTTCAGGTCCCACGATGATGTGAATATACTTGGCAAGGATATGAAGCAGCTGAAACTCTTATGAGTGCTGGTTAGAGTGGAAATTGGAACTTTTTTACTTTGGAAGTAACTTAATACTTTGGACTTGAGCACTATCTACTGAAGCTGAACATACATATGTCATGGCCTAGCAGTTCTTTTCCTAGCTATCTTCACTACAAAGTGTGTACATATTCACTAGAAGATATGTACAAGGATACTCACAGCAGTATTATTTTTAACAGCCCCAAATTGGAAACAACTCAAATGTCCATCAGTAGCAAAATGAATAAGCAAATTATGGTATATTTATAAATTATACTACTATACAATGAAGAGAATGAATAAATAATGCCACATACAACAGCATGAATAAATCTCACAAATATAATGTCGAACAGAAGAAGCTGGAAACAAAGAAAAAAAATACTGTGTGACTCCATTCATACAAAGTTCAAAACTAGGAAAAACTAATCTGTGGTTAACTTCAGATGCAGGTTACTTAAGGAAGTGAGAGTAACTGGGAGTCACTTACTATAATGCTTTTTTTCTTCGTATACATATATTACATGTCCACACTTATATTGGCTTTGAAAAAAATTCATTATGCTATAAACTTGTGATGCACTTTTCTGAATGTGTGTCATACTTCAAAATACAGCTAAAATTTTAATGGTTTCCAAGGATGGGGGTTTATTTTCCTTCAAAAAGATTAGAGGTAAGAAGTAGTGAACCAGAATGGTTTCTCACCAATGGCGTTGAGAAAGAATCCAAGCTTCTGTCATTATGCTCCTTCATGCTCAGCATGTGAATTTTATCCTCAAGGTTGCAAGTTGCCTGTGACACTTCTAGGCATTGTATCTGCATTAGGGGAAGGCAGGAGGCAGAAGTCCAGAAGCCAAAGAACATACCAACCAAGTCTAAGTCTGCAGAATTGTGGATACTTTTTTTTTTTTTAAACTCATTTCTGCAGTTTTCAGAAGTTCCACAATCATATGGATTAATGTTATTTTTAAAAGAAAGCTTGGCTTATTGGAGGAGAATAAAGTAAAATCATGTTCTGATTTTGACTTCAAGCCCTCTAAAGGTAATTCACAGGGTTTCCCATTGGGCAGAATGATTGTAGAATCCCTTCTATGTCCATAGGGGCAGAAAAGTAGCCTTGCACTTACTCTTGGGAGGGTGCAGAACAATGTATTGCTCCTTGATAGATATTATACGGTGCATACAAAGACCTTGTGTGGGGGCCCCTAAATGCTATTCTTTGGGAGCAGAGGTGTTTCTGACCTGAAATGACTTGGGGAAAATGGCAGCGTCCCACACAGCCAGGGATTGGTGTGTAGGAGTCTGCCGCTGCTGTTCAACACTCCGATGCATATTTTATCCATTTTCTGGAGCTCTGCAGGGTAGAACTTAGCTCAGAATAATTAAGGAGAAATGCAAATCAAGAAATAAGCTTGGTTATAGTTTAATTCACTGAAAGAAGACAAAAGTAAAAAGCAGGATAGATTATTTTCAGCAGAGTTGATTTCCTGAAAGATACTATTGATCACCATTTTTTTCCCTAAGAAAATCACTTTTGAAATAGCTTGTGCTTTGGATGAGTCTAGCTTATTCGTCCACTCTGAATGATAATCCTTGACCCAGAGGCTTCAATCCTTCACTCACCTTCAGTCATTACTTCCTGAGACAACTTGCTTTACCAACAAACTCCATGGGAGCTTCTGCTTGAAGGATGCAAACTTTTCTCTCTCTGCCTTAAGGTCCAAAAACCATTTGGAGATAGTCCTCCAATTTTCCAGTGAGGAGAAGTGGGAAGTTGACGCATGGTGGTTCTGAATTATGAGAAGGGAAATTGTGTTAAGGAACCAAAAACTTATATGATTTTCAGACTTTATTTTCAAAAATATTTATTTACTGCCCACTTTGTATGAATGTAGGCTAAAACCTGGGGTATTCAGAGAAAATCTGTCCCACTATAAAAGCCCTCCACAGCACACCTCTCCTTCCCTCCCACATAACTATATTGATCTTTGAACCCCTCTAAGGCATCAGGCTATTTCTCACCTCCTCATCTTTACTCTACATCAGGAACACTCTTCTCTTCCCTCCTCCTGCCCCAGAGCCCACACCCCTCAATTTGGCCAACTTTTACTCAATCACCAGGTCTTAGTTTCCACATTTCTTCTAAGAAAGCCCACCTAAGGTCTCCCAAGTTCCTCTGCCTAAAATTTCATTTAGAACTTCCTTCTACTGAGTAAACTTAAAAGGGAACAAGGAGACAAAAACAGTACATCATTTATGACTCTGTCTCAGGAGGCTTGCTTATTCAACACACTAGTGACATAAGGCTAACGTTTCTTATTATTTGGTCACAGCAAACAGATAGATATGTCCTCTCCCTAGTCTGTGATCCGATGATTCTTCTGGCCTATATGCTGATTACCAATATCTATGTTCCTGTCTTGGTCTCCTTGAAAGGAGGGATTACGTCTTACTCATCTTGGTTCCCAGCAGGAATCAGCATTGTGTCCTGACAAGGAAGACGTTAAAAAATACATCTAAACTGAATACAGTTAAATGTAATTACACTGAATTGACTCTAAATTAAACTAGGTACCATGAAGGAGTTTCTATTCAATCTTCCCAGCTGGGTTTTTAAAAGGTGATAAGAGTTCATAGTAAATATGGAAATAATGCATACTTTCCCATGACAGATCCATGGAAAACTCTAGGCCAAATAGTGAAGTTGTGCCTTTAAAACCAAAGCATTTTTATAGACACAAAAACTTGGAAGTCAATGAATATCTATCAATAACAAACTAGCTTAAGATTCATTTTTCCAGGGGCACCTGGGTGGCATAGTCAGTTAAGCATCCAACTTCTGATTTTGGCTCAGGTCGTGATCTCATGGTCATGAAATGGAGCCCCAGGTCAGGCTCTGCACTGAACTGTCTTTCTCTTTCACTCTCGTTCTGCCCCTTCCCTGCTCACTTGCTCTCTCTCTAAAGATAAAAAAATAAAAAGATTTCTCTTTCCAGTGGACTATAATTGGACATTAAAATACTGACGTGAATCTGTTGATGTCAGAAGATAGAACTTTAAGTGACAAAAGCAAGTTATGTAACAGTAATTTTAGTTGCATTTAAAAAATGTGTGTGGGGGGCACTTGGGTGGCTTAGTCCGTTAAGCATCCGACTTTGCCTCAGGTCATGACCTCTAGGTTCATGAGTTTGAGCCTCACGTCAGGGTCTGTGCTGACAGCTCAGAGCCTGGAGCCTGCTTCAGATTCTGTGTCTGCCTCTCTCTCTCTGCCCCTCCCTGCTTGCATTCTGTCTCTCTTTCTGTCTCAAAATAAATAAAATGTTAAAGATTAAAAAAAAAAGTGTGTGTGTGTGTGTCCAAAGAAAAAGAGAAAAGACTACGAGGATGAATACCAAATGTTAAATTGCTTCTGAGTGGTGACATTAAGGATAATTTATCTTTTGTTCTAAATACTTTTCCTGAGTGTTTGCAACGAGTAAAAACAGGAAAATATTAAACTTGCATTGGAGACACAGTGGTCATGGATAGCATAACTACATGCCAAGTTGTGTGTGAGGCCCATGTGCTATTCTGAGGGCCACACTTAGTTCTTTCACTGTAAGAGTCCCTGCGGTACAGCTCAATTGGTAACAGCTAAAGTTTTTGCTATTATTATAGGTCAGGCATTCTAAGGACTTTACATACATTCTTTCATTTACATGTCACAACAACCCTTCCCTGCTTTATTTTTCTGTATAGCACTGATCACTTTCTGAAACTAAACAGTGTACTTACTTATCTCTTGTACTGTGTGTCATTCCTCTCATTTGAATGCAAATTTCCGGAGGGCAGCAATGGTTGATCACTGCTGGCTCCCTGGTACCTAGAGCAGTGCTTGGTACTTAATTAGTCCTCAAATGAGTGTATAAGCAACCTTATGACATAATAACTGGTACTATTCCTGTCTTACTATGAGGACTCTGTAAGAGGCAGAACAGTTTGCCCAACTTGCTATGAAGGTACAGAGCTCCATCTCCATGATTCCCGGATGTGTGTTCTCAACCACTCTCATCAGTGACAACAAATCCTTGAATGAATGTCCTCCTCCCACATGCAGTCAACCCATGAGAGAGATAGTGAGATGCCACAGAAGAATTTGCAAGTGTGGTTTCCTTGTGTTAAATTAGTAAGATCTTTATGTAATAGATAACGTTCTATCATCTGCAACAGTCATCGTAACAGGCATGATATTCTTCAGATCAAAAGGAGAAGGAACAGGGCTTAAAAATTGAATCAATTATTTACCAAATGAAGAAAAAAAATCTATAGCCTGGGAAATGGTCTTAAGGCAACATTTTTTCTTAATGGTAATGTAAGCAACTGGACTGAATAACCCTCGAAGGACAGGATTTAGGGAAGCCCAGTGCTAATGCAGAGAGAAAGTACTTAGAGCAGTAAACCCAAATGTTTGGGCCCATGGCTTGTCATGGCAGTTTAATAATGCTGGTCATTAAGATCATTCACATAATTTGCCTTGATCACCAAACAATCTTTTGAGTGTCATAGGGCTGACACTCAATGTCACGTGAAAATATGTTAAATATGTGAAAATAGGTTAATTCTCCTCAGGGGCCTAGAGAGAGAATCCTGTGACCAGCAGAGATGTGGTCATCAGTCCCTTTGATAATTTGATTTCTCACTATAAATTAAGCAAATGGTGTTCTAAATTACTTAATAAGTCTTTTGTGGGCTCGATTAACGTGGGTGAGTCCCTCTGAACCTAACAACCCTTGGGAGCTCTGACAAAGCCAGTTCCTAGATCTTCAATGGGAAAGCAAGCTCTGAATTGTAATGACACTTCTGGCCACACACACACCCCTGCTAAGACACACACATGCACGCACACACACACACACATATACACACAATCACACATATGAAATATTTACAACATGCCGACGCACACACACACTCACATACACACCTATGAGGGCCTGTTTGGCAGGCAACCTCCCTAGATGACATCATTACTTCACCTTCTCTGTAACTGAAAAATCATGCCGTTGAAAAGATATGAAACATTTCCTTCAAATGTGCTTATATTTCTCCATCTTTGATGGTTGCCAACCTGTCATTAAGGGTGAGCAGACTCTGTTCAGCACAATGTCAGCCCGGCTATGATAGCAGTTCCGCCCCACCCTCCACAGTTCTGGGCTAGATGGTCCTAATGGCAACCAGTCAGCAGGGGCTGCTCCTCTGAAATAGAAAGTGAGTAGGGCCATAGGATTCCTGGGCAGAGCTGGGGAGGAGACAAAAACAAAAACCACCTTTTCTTCTACCTACACCAAGCACTTTCTCTGCAGGAGCTGGCAAAGGCCAGCTCAGGGGGCCTTCATGAAATCTTCCATTTAATGTTAAAAAACATAATACCCAAGCACATGAAAAGCCAATTCTTTGAGATTGCCATTGTGTCTACTCTCCATACCTGTTACTTCTTGTAAACTCATCTAGAATAAAACAAAAAGTCCTTATTTGGCTGTTAAGGTCATTATGGACTTGTTCCCAGCTCCTCTCTGACTGTATTCATAGCATTCTCTCTCCCTTGCTATTCCACTATGGCCTTCATGGCCTCAATGGTCTTCCAACACCCCCATACTCCTGCCTCAGGACTTCTACACTTGCTGTTCCTCTGTGTGGAATACTCTTCTCCCGAGGACATCCATGTGGCTCACCCCATCATTTCCTTCAGGTCTTTACTAAAATATCATCCTATCAGAGATATTTCCATCATACCTAAAATACACAGCAGCCTCTACCTCTTATTACTTTTTATTCCCTTACTCTTATTTTTTCCTGGTTCTTATTCCCCATTGACAGGCTATATATCTATTTATTGTCTGTCTTCCTCCACTAGAATATAAGCTCCTTAAAAGCAGGGATTTTGTCTGATCTGATAACTATCATTTCCTTAGGGTCTAGAAGCGTGCCCAGCCCATTGTAAGTACTCAATAAACATGTGTTGAATGCATTAATTAATGAATTATGCTTCTCCTTCCCCATTTTCCTTTGTCCTAATTGCCCACTGCCTCTGAAGTTATCAAATCCTCAAATAATATGTTGACTCTAGAAGGGTGTCATTCTTCCTGAAGTGCCTAACATGCAGTAAAGTCCTCCACAGTGCCAGGAAGTCCACCACAAAGTCTGGGAGCTCCGGTTAGGTTGAGAAAGAACTTTCAAACATTACCTAGTTCTACACAAATCTACTAAAGGGAAGACACTAAGGGAATTCTAAAACCATTCTGAGGGGTAATGGCCAAATTCACTCTGCGGAAATGAGTGTTCTTTGGTTTAGAGAATTGATTCAGTGGCCTTTTTAGTTCTGCAAAGAGAGGCCTAGAATCTGGGCAGAATGGAAGAGGCTGCGGTAGGAGGGAAAAATTTTCTCTCATTCTATTATACAAAATGTCTATATTGGTAAGAGAGGCTTTTGTATTTTGACATTTTCAGCTTCCTTGCAAGCTGATAGTAAAAAAAAAAAAAAAAAAAAAAAAAAAGTTTGAGCAGAATCTAGAAACTTAAAGAATAAAGTAGCATGGAGACGTTAGTCTGTTCAGTGTGGCTGGAAGATCGAGCTGGAGAAGAGATCAAAAGGGGCTCCTAGCACTGTTAGATGCCTCACATTCAGCTTTACTTTGTTTCATGATCTATGAAGAAATTTCCCTCACTAAACCCAACTCTTGAGCAAAAGCTGTGTTAACCACTACCAGTTTTAGCCTTGTGTTAGCACTGCCTTAAGGAATCGATGGCGCACTGTGTCAATGTTTCGGGATGACCAAATAGGACAAAGGAGGGATGAAGACGTAGTGGTGAGGTAGCTAGAGGTCATGGAGAAGAACGCAGAAGCAGGAGGTCAGCAATGTCAACCAGGAGAATGTAATCATCTATAGAAGTTCTTGGAAATTTGGGATAGGAAACAATTTCTTTAAGTCCATATGATATCAGTATTGGATAGTAAAGTAAAAGGTACTCTGAAAGAATGGAGGGTTTAAGGACTTTTGGGTCATCCTGCATCACAGAATTCAGACTTGAACCTCAATGGTTATCTACTTTTCCAACTTTACTTACTCATGGAAATCTTTTCATCAAATGAATTATTATATGAAACCCAATGTGTAAAACAGATTAATATTGAGCTGCCGTGATGAAATAGGACAGGGGTCAGAATTTATGCCCACTCGGTTTTCCTGTTGGATCCCACAGTGGCCATCAGGCAAGTCTGTGGAATCCCAGCACTTCAGGAACACAGTTTCAAAACCAAGAATCTAGAACCCAAATCTTTAATATTTCCGGCAATTGATCATTCATCCTAACTCTGAGTGCTCATTACTGCTAAGCAGCATGTCCCTGAGCCAATCATCACTGATGGGCGTTCTTCCATCTTTTGACCCAAATTCGTCAACCTTGGGACTCCCCACCAGTCCTAGTATAAAAATCAAAGTAAGCTTTATTCCTCTTAGAGATAACTCTTCAAACCTTTAAAGATATCTTACCTCCTTCCCTAATCATCTTTGCTCCAAGTTAGACATTCTTAATCCCCCATCTATCCTGAAACTGTAGTTCATATACTGTTTTGGGATTTGAAATTATTGATATCACTTGCAAAAAACAAACTCAGCATAGAAAAGGAGTTCATTTACAACCAAAACAGAAGCACCAAGAGGGACACAATCACAAACACTTTGAGGATACTAAGGAAAAAGGAAAGGTGTTGATCTCCTCTTCAGAAAGCAGTCCAGAAAGCGTGTTCCCTCCTGCACTTTATAAAGGGGACTGGAACTCAGCACCCGCGTCATTCAACTCAGGGATGTGCCTGGGATCACTCTGGCAATCACCATATCAGGGACATGAGCGGATGGACTCAGTTCTTACTATTATTACTCTTCAAACACTCCCCAGCAGTTGAGCTCAGGGACACAGGACAGTAAGTGCCCAGCATGGGCTTATTTTTGCTAGTCTTAATTGATCACATGCATATGCACAAAGCTACTGACCCTTGGACACAGTCATGAGATCTATTAACTAAAAATAAATGCAGTGCCTGGGTGGCTCAGTCGGTTAAGCATTCGGCTCAGGTCATGACCTCGCAATTCGTGAGTTCAAGCCCACGTCAGGCTCTGTGCTGACAGCTTAGAGCCTGGAGCCTGCTTCAGATTCTATGTGTCCCTCTCCCTCTGCCCCTCCCCAGCTTGTGCTCTCTCTCTCAAAAATAAACAAACATTAAAAAAAATAAGTGAGATTCTGGAACCATGATTCAACAACCACCAGTTGTTTTGCTGCAGAATGATAGTATCATTTAGTAACAATCAACAGATTGATGATTTGCATTGGTTTTGGTGGAGGCTGAAGGAGGCAGAGGAGTAAGGCTCAACAGTTAGGGCTAGTTGTATATCTGGAAAGTGCCTATGTGACCAGTTCACTGGCCCAACACCACCAGAAACAAAACTTGGGCTTCCTGGTATCACAATGCCTCACAGGCACACTGGTGGTGGTTTGAGGCCTGGAGACTTTGGACAGAATGCATAACCCAACGGTGGGAGCACAAACAAGGCTGCACTTGAGATACCAGAACCCCTTGATGGCCTAACATTCCTCTGTGCAGCTGTACTATATCCTTTGCCTGTGACAAAGCTCTTCGTTGAATATGAACTGAGTCCTGCGAGTCCTTTCAGCAGTTGAACACTTGAGATCATTGGTGGGTAATTAACACAGTAAAGGTAAGAAGTGACTTCCAACACAGGCCACTCTGGAGCCTGAAGGATGCTTCTGACAGGAGAGTGTTAGTGTTTGGTGCTTAAGGCACACAATTTTGTAAGTGGGTATGATGAAGTAAGATACTTCAGTTCTGTTGCACGTTATGGAAGCATCTCCAGAAAAAAACAGCAGGAATGCATTTTGATTTGCTTCAGTAGAAAAATCCTTCCATCTTTGACCAAGAACGTACCTGTCCAGGGTTGTGCAGGTGTGTATGCAAACAAAGAAGGACCACAGTGTTAACCCTCATTTCTTCTTCTTTTTCCCCAAACGCCTTTATTTTGGCCCTATACCTCTGAAAGGAAGCATTGTGGTTTCACGTATTAAAGTCTTTTCTTCACAAATAAGATGTTACCGACTCTTTGGAATCCTAATTAAGGTCATCGGTACTGAAGAAGGAATCAAAGGTAAACCCAAGACAGCATCAACAACAAAACTGACATTTGGGAAGGAAGTCAGTTCAGGAGGGAAGAAAATATTTATGTATGAATGTCTGCCTGCATATGTACAGGTGTATGGGGGAGAGTGTGTATGTATATACACACACATGTAATTTTCACAAATCACATATATATGGAAAACATGATCTCTGATACAAAATGAAACATCTTTTTATCCTCCTGGCTCAGGATTTGAGCTGTATCTAAATCCACACTCTGCCACCTGCCGGCTGTGAGTGTGAACTAGTTATTTAACTGCTCTGAGACTGGTTTCCTCATCTATGAAATGGCAGTGATTTTTACTGTGCAAGGTCCTGATGAAGATTAAAAGAGATGAGGTACGAGCTCTGCATGTTATTAAACTAATAAGTACCATTGACAGATTTGCAGAGGAGCGATTTTGACAAAATTTGCTGACTTCCTTTCTTTGCTTTGAGGGTTTGTGTTATGTGAGTGGGAAGGACAAGAAGAAGGAAAAATGAACTCAAAACAAGGGCCAGGAGGAAGGAATTGCTTGCGGATGTAAGGAAAAAGCATTAACTTTACTTTGCTTGTCTCCACTGGAATAATTCCCTAGAAACCCACCCACTGGAAATCTATCAGTCAACAGATGGAGGCAGCTGAAACATGGACCTTCTGAGCCCAGAGTCCTATCTTCCACCACACGCATGGAGTCAGATATGGGAGGACCACTCACGGGACGTGATGGAGGAATGGCTTTAAAGAGGATCTCCAAAGTCCCTTGTCTGGATGTTTTACAAACTACAAAATGCTGTGACATTTCACATGCTTATTTAATCTGATGTTTACAATTATCCCAAGAGAAAGGCATAACTAAAGAATTTGAGTTAAAACCTGGAAGGAGCTGAAACAAGCTTCAACCTTAGTTCTTCCCATTATTCTGACTCTCTCCTTCATACCAGAGCTGCCAACTTGACGGCAGATGCTGCTGGTGCCCTGTCCCATTTACCTCCAACTCACCCCCAGTGCATTCGAGTGTACCAACAGCTGCATTAGGCAGTTGTCTGGTGACAATTCTGCATGAGATGACTTTCTTTCTCATTTCCTTTGTCTGAGGGCTTTCTGGAGACTGCAGGAGTTTGCAAGGAACACACCTGGAAAAGTGGGGGTGGGGGGGCAGTGGATGGGAACCTAATGCCCCCTGGATCAACCCTCAGCCAACAAGGATTGGACAGAGTGGTTAAGTGCCAGCTTCTGGAATGTTCTGGGTGGTTTCTAGGGTACCACCCGCACAAGTGAGCCCCAGTTGCTCAGAGTGGCAATACCCACTCATAAAACATGTCCTTTATTGGCTCTTCCCCCTTCCTGTCTTACTTTCCCCACTTCCTCCCGTGTGCTTCCCAGAATTCCTTCCTGTGTAAACAACCGGCCCTGCATCGTTATCTCCAGGTCTACTTTTGGAAGAACCCAAGCTGAGACAAATTCTAAAATCCATGTGGTTGCTACTACTGTTCCTGTTTTTAATTACATGACATTCTCACCAAAAAAGTAATAATGCCCATGGGTTGCTGATGAGTCAGAACCTGATGGTAACACTTTTAAGTCTTGACAGAAGTGAAGAGAACATTCTCAACAAAGCACTACATTGTTCCTTCTATTTCACTAAGTATCCACTTTGCCCGTAGCTGCTCTCATTTTAAAGCAGAGTTGTGATGGCTTTGGAGGGGCTCTACCAATGCAGTTACAGATCCCGTTTGGATTTTCTAGCTGTGAGTCAAGAGAATTGAGAACAGATCTCAAAAGTAGGATATGATTTCCTAATTACAAGAAGGAAATGAATTCATAATTTAAAAAATCTATAAATAAGACCAAAGTATTGACATTATTGAAAACAAGAGCAATCATCTCAAAATGCCTTCCAGATTTATCAACTTGGCACACATATTTTAGGAAGAATTCAAGAGATTTCAATATAGTATCTAAAAATGACCAACTATTTCATTTTGGCAAAAAGAGATTCCCAGCTTCCTGTAGTTGACTGTAACCATGGGATAAAAGTGTTCAGATTTTAAAAGACGCATGTAAAATTCTTATGTGAAAGTTAGTCGTGACACAACCCACTGAAGCGTGATGGTCATTTACTCGGCCGTCTGTCCCAGTCCAGAGATGCAGGGCTCATAAGTTATAGATAATAAGTTCATATAACAGGTTTTATTTTATAGACTCTAGCCATTTATTTAGCAAATGGAAATTTCTAATACCTAGCTCTTGTCTACATTTAAAATTTCAGGGAAAAGAGACTCATGTCCTACAGTACATATTATTACAAAAGAGTTCGTTATCAGCTGTGAACTATTAAAACTCCTTCTCTAATGATTAGAATCCAACATCCGTTAATGGGGTGAGGTGACATCTTTCTTATGGAAAAAGCCCATGTTTCTTGTCAGAGAAGGATATCCTGTCTGTCCATCACGGATAAAACAGGTGGAAGACCACTTCTCTATTCTGGTGCCCAAATCAGGTATAAATTCTTTTAGTTTAGGGGAGAACGCAAACATACATAAAGCAAAGGGTAGAAGTTGTTTTTCCATCGTCTTTACTCAAACGCTACCTAGAAAGTCAACGTTTCCTTGGTGGTTTTGCTCACGTGCTGATCACTGTGCATGTAGCTATCCTTAGTGCGAATGTATGGGAGACGTTTTGAATATATAGCACCCAAGGGAAAGAACAATAGACCCCCAAAATTTGAATTGTTCTTCTTGCAAACTCTGAAAGCCAACAATCACTTGTGCCTTGCAGAATCTGGGGGCTCAATCCCCAGGTGCAAAGTACATTTTCCAGGTTTCTCCAGGGCAAAGGCAGGGTGAACACCCTCATTAAACCTGTGCCTGATGATGAAGAGAAACTGTCCACTTTCAGCATTAATGAAGAGAAGCCTCTGGTTATTGTAGTCCAACAGAATGCCCACCCTGGTGGGATGCTCAGTCACATGCACATCGCTCACAATGCCACTGTAGAAGAATGTATATCTGAAATGAAACAGAATGGGGAATTAAAAACTAGAAATCTTGAAAGACCATGGTGAAGAAGATCACTCGGTGATAACTAATTTTTCAGTTATTAACTTCACTACACAGTGAGTTGCAATAATGTTATCCCAATTCCTTTAACCAGATCCCTCCTAGATGCTAAAATGCATAGCTCATCTCAACAGACAAACACTTTTAATAATTTTGCTCCTTCTACATTAGGAGGCGGTCCCAGAATAACCAGCATATGCCTCCCTTGTGATTTTTCTCAACATTCTAATTCTTTCCCAGCTGCCCACATGTTTTAACTACCGCATTCATGGTGTCATTCTTTTGAATAAAACTCCTTTGAGGCTGCCATGTATTTTTAAAAGTACTGCAGGCTTGCCTTCCATAAAATGTATTACTTTTACAGCTTAAAAATGTTTTAAGTAACTTACATAAGGGCCTTTATGAAGTTTAAGAAAATTTTCATTATTTTTGCCCAACTTCATCCTTTGTATATGCACCCCCTGCCCCAGACCAACTTTCCTTTTTATCTTCTGAATGTTTTTTTGCAGCCTTGCAGCTCAGGTGTGTTGCCTCTAATTTCTCTCTTCAATTCAAATAAATTCAACTCAACAAGTATTCACTGGGCATGTCTGTGAGCCCAGCACTTTACTAGGCCCTCTGGGGGCTACGAAGGACCACAGAGTACTGTCCTTGCCCTTGGGGAACCCAGACCCTCCTGACCAGGGAGGAAAACTCTGTTGATCACTTAAAAGTGGGCTATGGGTGAGGCTCCGTCTCAGGGCAGAGACTGGTAAAGTGTTTATACACACATTTAATGGACCTGTTTGGTTGTGAAAGGATAGGTTCCGGAGCAGGCTAGGAAGGGGAAATCGCTCAACAGAAGAGGCTAAATTGCTCTGGGCAAAAAGTAACCCAAGTTTGGTGTTTTCTCCGGGGAGTCTTAGAAGCAGAGGCTGGGGCCCTGAAAGTGGGAGAAGGGAAAAAATGAGATAGAAGCGATGAGGGAAAGATCAGTGGGGATGGTCTGAGGAGTGGAAGCACAGTGGCACTGGTGTGGCAGAGAAAGCCAAGGACCCTTAAGGCCTATGATGTCAGTGTTAAGGGCCCAGAAGCTTGAGTACAGGTGTGTTTTGGGAATGGGAAGCTAGCAACTTCCCTGCAGAATAAACACCATGTGAGACAGCAGAGGTTCACGGGGATGTGAAAGTAAGCAAGGCGTACACAGTGACAAAGGACCTTTTCAATGTCTTGCCAGTGAGAGATCTGACAGAACAATAAGAATCTCAGGAAGCCCTGAAAGCCACAGAAAAGACCAAGGTTGCAAGTGGCAGTGACTGGGAACAGCAGCGTAGGCTGGGACTCTTACAGAAGGCTTTGGGAGCAGATGAGCTCATATTCAGCAAAAAGGAACAGTTGGAACCGGACATAGGTGGGAAAGAGGAAGGGGATCCAACCAGCAGGGACAGCAGAAGCAATGACGAGGTGGCAGAATAAGCCCATTGGTCATAGAGAACAGCACCGTCTATCCGACAGGTTCGGAGAGGACATGTGAGTGACTGTGAGGATATTACATGAATAAGTAAAGTCAGGAGCCAGGAACTAGACCTGCCCTGTCCATCACAATTGCCACTAGCCACATGTGGCCACTTAAATTAAAATTAAAATGATATAAAATTCAATGTCCAATTCTGCAGTCCTCGTAGCCATATTTCAAGTGTTCAAAAGCCATCTGTGACACCATTTTTCTATCTTCATAGAACTTTTGATTGCACACCACTGGTCTAGAGAGTTCTGAACGCCCTACTGAGCTATTTTCCCCAAGTCATGCTTAGAAGGCCCCTGGTGCTCACAGGCTCAGCCCCAGTCAGTCCCTGAGCTAGTCCATAGAGGCCAAGGAGGGAGAGACATTCCTCAAAGCCTTGGCTCCACCAGTTCTGCAGGGCCTGGAATCTGCCCTGCCCTGCCCTGCCCTGCTTCCACCTCCATTTCCTATCCAGCATATCAGTTCCTTCTCTAGCCTCCACTCTGGCCTGAAACCAAGCCTGTCTGCCTGGAGCCCTCTTATCTGCCCAGCTTTTGCCTGCCCCTTCTTGGGACTGCTGGTGTCTTTCGAACAAAGATTGAAACTTGATTCTAGATACCCATGTAATTCTGGAACTGCTCTACTGGGGCCCCCACGTCCCGGTGGGCCCACCTCTGTGAATCTCACTACTGGCCAAGACTGAGTCCAGCCCCTTTTGGTCGTGATGGTTTACTCCCCTTGGGTCTCCTCATCCTTCCCCCTTCCTGGTCATATTCCTGGATTCCTGTCTTGCCTGCGGTCCCATCTACAAACTGTAGATGTTTGTAGATTTTTGAGCAAAAACACAAGGGACATGATGGAAATGATATTCTAGAAATATTTGCCAGTTGCAACACACAGGATAGTGTGGCATGGGTGCAGACCTCGCCTGGAAGGTACAGGCATGGTAGCTGTGGTGGAGGAGGTGAAAAGGCTGTGAACTAGGGGAGAAAGTTTAGGAGTGGGCAGGAAGAAGTCCAGTTGATTCTATGTCCTCGGACCCTCTCCATTTCTCCTTTCCACCTATAATATCTTAAACCTTAGATTCTACCCAAGCAGTATCAACAGTAATACAGTTTGGTTTAAAATCATGAAGCCAGAAAAGTGAAATAGAGAGGGGTCTGCCACAGTGGTTATCACAGTGCCTTAAGGTGGGGTGCTCTATTTGAAACATGAAATGAAGGCACTCAAGGCTTGACCTCTCTGTGCTGTGACCACACAGACGGGCACACTCTTCCTCCCGGAACCCACAGAGCCTACCCTGGGCCTGAAAGAGCCGAAGACCAAACTTGTTGAACCTGTTGACAAGATACAATTCTGTATCTTGTCTGTACAAGAAGTTTGTTACTGGAGGCTAATCTATGGTTTTGGGGTTTCAAAGATTCAAGTGTTGGGGCACCTGGGTGGCTCAGTTAGTGAAGCATCTGACTCTTGATTTCAGCTCAGGTCATGATTTCACAATTAGTTAAGTTCAAGCCCTGCATCAGGGTCCCATGCTGACCCTGCAGAGCCTGCTTGAGATCTCTCTCTCTCTCTCTCTCTCTCTCTCTCTCTCTGTGCCCCTCCCTAGCTCATGTTCTCTCTCTCTCTCTCTCTTTCAAAATAAATTAACTTTTTAAAAATGTTAAAAAATAAATAAATAAAAAGATTCAAGTGCCTAAAGGAAATTTTCACGAAATCAATATCTGGTTCATGAAATCAATATCTGGTTCCAGCTCTAAATCTACTCATTATAATTTCTGGGTTTGAGAGATTTTAAACTCCAGGCAGGGGCTAGGCCCTTAAGCATTGCACAGCAATGAACATCAATTATCATAATTGCTCTGACTTGATGAAATGTGACTTTAAATAGCTCTTGGAGATAGTGTCCTTATGAACCATGTCAGAAAATCAAACTCTGTCAAATAGGATACAGGGAGGAATGTGCAGCCAGAGATATGCAAAATCCCAATCTGTGGGCCTTTTTCTGGGAACTTGTGAGCTCTGAAGGCTTCCTTTTTAAAGCATTACATTTGAATAATGCCTCACATTTTCCTGATACTTTACAATTTCAAGACTCTCCCCTGTACCTGACTTCATGTGATCCTCACAACCCAAAAATGTAGCATCCCTGTCCCTTGACAAGATAGATGAGGTCTATTAGGTATGCTCAAAGGGTTCAATGACTCCTGGTGAGTAGCCAACAGGAGGCTAATCAAGGATGGGGCCAGGACTAAAGTCAGGTTTCTAATAAAGACCACCCTGTGAGCATATTCAGATCATTCCATGCTTGCCTCATCTCTCTGAGACTAACACAGGTTATGGTGTTTACATAGTAACCAACCAAACAAAACTACAACTAATACAGTTAGCAAACTTTTTCTGTAAAGAGCCACATAGTAAATATTTTAGGCTTTGGGGGTCACTGGTTGCTGTTATGACTAGTCAGCTCTGCCACTGACATGCAAAAGTAGCCACAGACAATATGTAAACCAATGAGCATGACTGTATTCCAATAATAGTATCAGTAAAATTTTACAAAAACAGGCAGTGGTCCTATTTGACCTATAGGCTATAGTTTGCCAATTCCTGATATGGACCAATGAGAGGGGAATCGGGGACTCACTTCTTTTCTCACTCCTGTTGATTTCTCTGGGGAGGAAGCTTTTTAGTACTACCCTTGTCACCTCCTCCACCCTCAGGTGAGTTTAGAAGGAGAAATTGGCCATGCGTGGCATAGAGGTCACTCCTCACTATCTTTGGAGAATGAGCTGACTGATGAAACATACTTCCTTTTTTGTTTCTCCAGGGACGAACTCTGCCATGCAGGGTGGGGAAGGTGGCATGGCTGGGTGAAATCTATTAATAGGGTTCAGTGTAAGAAATCTCCTTTCCCTCAGGTATGAATCACATTCACTAAAGTTGGCTTCCTCAGTAATCAGACTAACAGTTTAGTCTTCGTATGTTTGACTCTTTTGTTTTCTTTCTTTGTCGGCTCAGACTTGGACAGGGAAGTAGGATACTATTTGTTAGGTGCCTCAGAGACCTCTGCCTACACATTAACTCATGACACTTTGACCAAGAAGGGAAGCAAGGCTCCAGCTTACCTCTGTGGCTCAGAGCAGTGCATGTACCACGAAGTCTCCCCTTGTCCCAGGGTACCAGCCTGCACAGCTGAACGGGAGCAGATGCCAAGTCGGTAAGCTGGGCAGTCTGTGACTGTGGTTTCCCAGTAATGCTGGCCACAGGCAGGCAGCTCCTCACCCAGCACTGAGGGGATTCTGCAGACAAAGTGGATCACTTAAGCCTAGCACAGGTATCACCAGCTTTGATCTCCTAAACATCCACATTCACACAGTTGCACACAGTTTAGGCAGGATTCTATCCTTGGAAACTGCTGGAATTTGACTAGAGACATTTGTTGTCCATTGTGCCCCCAACTTTCAGCTCATTGCCACAGAACTGCACAAATTTTCAACATGCATTCAACATATTTCTGCTGCCACATACACCATGCATGTATAGTATACTGCATCTCTTGAAGAAGCTAAGAGCCAGGAAATAATTAGAATAATGGCAGGGGAAAAAAAGACATGGCACCATCTCTGTTTTCAGGGAGAGTGAGGAAATACAAGGGAGGAAGGTGGGGAGGTCCAAGAGAACATAACTTGCAAAGTTTTTTTCCAAAACATCAAGAGAAGACGAAGAAAAGTAGGAGGAGGTAGGGGAGGAGTCTCCAAAATCTTCTTTAACAATGAGTTCTGGTGTTTGCTGACCTTACTGGGCACAGAGACCAAATGAGGTGCAGCTCTTAAATGGCAAGACAGCCGGTGAGGCCAGAGCAGAGTGTAGAACTGATCAGGAGTGATGAGTGTGCTTTGTAGAAGCTGTGGTCAACAGTCTTTGGAACTCTGGCCTCTTTGGATTGTAGTAGGGGCACCTGAGAGGTTGTTGAAAGGTCTCCTTTTGTCTCACCTTAGCTATTTTTGTAACAGGCACCGTGAAATGAACCCAAGCACTTTCAACTGCTGATGGGTGACCTTGTTTGCATGAAGTACTCAATCCTGCTTTGAAATGGCTGAGACAGCAAGGAAGCATTTTTAATTTAAGCAGTGTTAATATTCAGTCAGCACCCTCTCCTTTTTAACAGATGAGAAAATGATTAATGCAAAAGAATGTATTTCACTTTCTCGTGTCTTTACCCAACAACCTCCTTTCAAAGAGGTGGATACTGACAGGCCCTTGCTCTCTGAGCAAAGCCTGGCTGCCTGATATTTATGAGCTAATTTTCAGGTTAATAATAAATAAAGGTCTATGAAATACATTACAGTTACCATCAGTTACCATCTATGAACTCTAACCGACTTCCAGTCTATTTCTTTTCTTTTTGATTTTTTGAAAAATCAGAAAAAGAAAAGCCCAATCTGTTTCTTAAACCTTTTTTTCCTCTGGGGGCGCCTGGGTGGCGCAGTCGGTTAGGCGTCCGACTTCAGCCAGGTCACGATCTCACGGTCCGTGAGTTCAAGCCCCGCGTCGGGCTCTGGGCTGATGGCTCGGAGCCTGGAGCCTGTTTCCGATTCTGTGTCTCCCTCTCTCTCTGTCCCTCCCCCGTTCATGCTCTGTCTCTCTCTGTCCCAAAAATAAATAAACGTTGAAAAAAAAATTTTTTAAATAATAAAAAAAAATAAAAAAAAAAAACAAAAAAACCTTTTTTTCCTCTGAATTCACTTATTTGTATATTTTTTAGCACCTACAACATTCCAGGCCCTATGCTAGATTCTGGGAATTCAAAGATGCAGAATACAGGGCTGCTCCTTGAGGATTATTCAAGACAGAGTGGCTAACAAACAATCCACCTGCGCTCAGACCTTTTCACAGGTAAGATCAAAGGGCGCTGGGGCCCAGAGAAGACTTCCAGGAGCAGCTAGCACTTGAGCTGGGCCATGCACCGTAGTGAATACGGTGAATAGCAACCAGAAGGGAAAACCACACAGGACATTGCTGGCAGCCACAGTGAGGGACTGAGGGCTTGCCGGCAGCCATGTGGGAGGCACATGCATGCCAACAGCTGCCTGTGTCTCACATGTTTTACACTTTTCAAAAGCCTTCACATACTTTCTCACATTTGACCATTTGCCCCTCACAATGACCGTGAGAGATTGCAAGCAAATTGCAGATCAGTCTCCCCCATGGGGCCCTCGGCTTTTGGCTCTTTAGTACTCCTTTTTCTGGGAGCTCCTGGGTGGGGAGGGACAAGAAAGTCTGAAACTCTGAAAGTCCTCCCTGTGGCCAGAAGCAGAAACTCAACAAAATGTCATTCTCCTCTCTTCAAAACCTGGTCTGCTATTGAAAATAACAGAAGAATTTAGCCTAGACTCTTTTTTTCATTAAATCAGTGATGGTACCTGAAAACAGCCTATGTTTTAAGCAAAACCATCTGTGCTTGTGTTTGCAATACAAATACTGACACTTACTCCAACTTAGGAACTACTGGCACTTTCTCCCTAGTGATGAGCCGTACCCGAACCGTATGGGTATGCTCGTGATGATATTCAATACTATACTCCCAGGTATGTCCATTAAACCAAGAACATGCGCAGGCAAGGCCACACCAGGGCGACACCCCTCTCAGAACACTCAACTTACTCTGTCAGCCGTCTCCTCTCAGAGAAGCTGATCACTGTCCCATTTGAGGAAATCTGCAGGGCAGGATGAGCCGTTTCTCGCAACAGAAGAAATCGGGTTCCTATTGCAGTTATGAACATAAGATTATAAGATGACCATAATAGTAAGTGCTGTCCCTGGGCCAAGCCCCACATTTCAGACTGCAGTCCCCCTCTCCCCTGACATCAAAATGCCCTGCTCAGTGTCTTCAGATCCACAAGCTGGAAATCTCATCCATGACAAACAAGGCCTGGGTGAGTGCTAATGACCACGTGCCTGCACCTGGTGCTGCGGTGCGCCTCGCATAGTCGAGCTCCCTCTGCTATGCAAACTGTGCTCCTCTGGCCAGCGACATCACCTGGAAACTGGCTAGAAATGCAGAAGCTCAGGCCCGTCCTGACCTCCTGAACCAAAATCTGCACTTTCTCAGGCTCCTCGGGAGATTCACGCGCACGTGAAAGTCTGAAGATGCACTGGTGTCAGCCGAGGGAGTGGTTCTAACAGTGGAAGATCCAGGCACCATATTAGGACTGGAGGGGAAATATTTCTGGGAAGGCAGCCCTCATGTCCTCTCCTGTAAACATCAGGCTGGCCCTGACCACATCACAAACAAGGCTTGTGCACAAGTTTTTGCTGGTTAAGCAAATCACTTGATGTACCGCCCTCAATCTTCTGCCATCTTTGGGTCAAGGGTAAGATAAGAAAATGATCACCTTTGCATCTCTCACTGTTCACAATAATTGAGAACAGCCAAGTATTTTTTTATGGGCATCATTTGGCTATTTTCTCCAAAATGTCATTGAACAGCTTTATCACTTCCTTGAATTATTCACTCATTTATTCAACAAACATTAATTGGCACAAACTATGTGCTAGGCACCAGAAATAAACAGAAGAATGAGACTGGAAGCTTGCTCATAGAGTTTACAGTGTAATAAAATAAGAATATCCCCATCCCACTGGCCCTAACACACACTCAAAACATGCCCACTAATTATAGCACATTGAGAGCCAAACAAGAATCATCTGGGGGGATTAAAAACACATGTCAGAGCCCATATGCATCTCCAGATCAATCAGATCAGAGTCTCCATGAGTGGGGCCCCAACATCGGTCTTTTTTAAGTACCCTGACTGATGGCTAATGGGTAGCCAAGTTGAGAACTTCTTAAACCAGATATCTAAAAGAAATATCTTGGTCTTTAACCAATGTTGGGTCCTCATGCCAAGAACCTAGTCCAAGAGGTTGGAGCTTTAAGAAGTAGTCTTCTACAGTGTCTTCTCTAGGTGTTAGAAGGAAAGAAATGGAAATGCTTGGAAATAGTTCTCTGTGTGTGTATGAAAAAGAAGTACCTCTGGTGGAAATGAGGGCAGCTTCACTCTGCTCGCTTGCCCCAAATGCATTGATGGCTCTCACGTAGAAAAAGTAATTGTCATTGGGTTGGAGGTTAACTTTCAGCTGGAGTCCTTTAATTCCAGAGAAGGATCTAAACACAAAAGAAAAACTAATTTAAATACCGGGTCACACGCTAAACAACTCATCATATTTCAATCCTGGAGTGAATGAACATTTTTTATTAACAACAAATAACTTATTTTTCCCTTTTGGTGACCACCGAGTTAGCAAGCCAGATTCTACAAAATGTTTATGGTCCGCAAAGATTACTTAATCAAATCACTTCTACCTTTGTCAACTTTGTCCAATATATGCCTTCCAGAATGCTCCTGAAATGAACCAAACTTTTTTTTTAAAATTCAGAAAACAGACTAATTTTGTGGTTAATGAGTCTGCAAGAATATATTACTTTATCAATTTCTGCCTAAGAGGGCATTTCTGGATTAAGATGATGTTAAGCCAATCTATAATACCACAGATCCTAATATCTAATTAGCAGATCCAGCATAGTGGAAAACTTAAGGTGAGTGATGATTTTGTACATGGCCATCATACAAAAGCCAGTCAAGTTATAGAAACAGAAGAGCCCTAAAGAATACAATATCTTTTAAAAATATTTAAGTTTATTTATTTTGAGAGAGAGAGAGAGAGAGTAAGCAGGGAAGGGGCAGAGAGAGAGAGAGAGAGAGAGAGAGAGAGAGAGAGAGAATCCAAAGCAGGCTCCTCACTGTCAGCTTAGAGCCCGATGCAGGGCTTGATCTCACAACCCTGGGATCATGACCTGAGCTGGTATCAAGAGTCAGACACTTAACCGACTGAGTAGCCTAGGCGCCCCTAGAAGACAATATCTTGTAAAGCAAGTTTAGTCCAAGCAAGAAAAGCAAGTTCTAATTGCCAAATAAAATCCCCAAAGTTTCTGTTTCTAAATCTCCCGTGTAGATTCAGATAAAAGGCTGGTAGTGGTATCTAAGTGGCAACAGGCTTACAACAGCCCAACCATTTAAACACATACAGACTTGCTGGATTTGAACAGAGAGCTTTCAGAACTTGCTGGGGAGCTGAAGTAGTTTGTGCCTCTTTTCTATTCTCTTGATCTGCTTGATAGCATGGCCCAGAGCATGTATACAAGTAAATTACACAACTGCTCTTTTTTTTTGAGCCTCTATTTGGAGAGGCTTTGGAGAGAGTTACAAGTTAGGCTTCTTACTAAGGAATTCCTAATCTGAGTGCTAATGCCAGGCTCTGTTCCCTGGAGATCTTGCCTTTGGATAATGGTCAGTGAAAACAATAGTACAATACCCTTCCTGCTCATTCTCAGAAGAAGGGTTTGTTTTTTGTTTTTTTTTTAATCCGTTTGCTTGTTTGTTTTTGTTTTTCTTTGTGTTTGTTATCAACAAATGTACTACAAAAGTGTTTGAATCAAAGATTTTTTTCAGGTCACTTCTACTTCTGTAGATTTATTTCACTTCTCAGTACCTGCCTTAGAGAACACCATGGAGAATCAGAAGAAGGAAAAAGCATCATTGATTCAAAAAACAAACTAATCAAAAAGTTTTCAAAAGCAGGAAATATGTACAAAGTAACAATGCCCTCCCCCACCACGGCTAAAAGTGAAAAAACACCCCGTCTTCCTCAGAAAGAAGGGGACAGAGGAGGGGAGCAGACTGGGTCTATTTGTGTATATGCTATTTAGTCCCTGTCTGGAAGAGACCGCTGGAGACTGCTCAGATGTTATTGGTGGTTATTTCAGAACCTACCACCTGACCCAGCCCTCCACAAGCACTATCTTTAGATGCACAGGGGATCAATGAGCCACATGTTCACAGACAACTAATTATGCTTCAGTTAGTTAATGAAAACCCACGTCCTATGATTAAGAATGTAATTCCTGACTAATATCTAGCATATTATTCTGGGGTGGATGTATTGCTTATCTTATTTGATTTGATGACTAAAGAGATGTTTTAAATGTATGCTAATTATAATAAGCTGTAAAATTATTGTCTCAGTAAGCATACTTGGGCCTGTACTGAATTAACTTCATTCACTCCTGAAATAAATGTCTGTCAATCACTTGTGTGCCCAGACCCCGTTACCCTGAAGCCTGAGGGGCTTTTAGCAAGACTAGGTGAGGAAATTTTAGTTTCAGAGAAGGGATAAAACATGCTGGCTTCATTTCATAACAATGAGATTGTTAAATACCAAAAATACTGATTTGGGGGAAGTGTTTGCCTTGAAGTTTTAGGAAGTTTGTCAAGGAAAGAATTCCATATATATAATCAACTGCATCCTATGTCTCACCACTCATTTAAAGAATAAAGGTCTACACGGTATTGAAGTCAGAATATGGGATCAGATCCTGCTTTCAGTATGTGAACAGGCCGTGCAGAGTTGATAGATATGCACGATGCCCTCATTGCATCTGTGAAATAAAAGCACTAGGCATGAGCACGAAAATGATGTGAAATGTCATAGAGTTTTATTGGTGACAAGTTGTCATCTTATGCTCCAGCACCAAGAACAAAGCAAAAAATCTCACATACAAATGGTTTATCTCCATGTCTTTTTACTTGTCTGACCTCATCACTTGAATGCCATAAAATTCCTCATATTAGCTTTCCTTGCTTTGTAGCCAAATAAAGACTTTTTTTTAATGTTTATTTTTTTTAGAGAGAGAGAGAAACACAGAGTGTGAGCAGGGGAGCGGCAGAGAGAGGGAGACACAGAATCTGAAGCAGGCTCCCGGCTCCAAGCTGTCAGCACAGAGCCTGACACAGGGCTCAAACTCACGAACCACACGATCATGACCCAAGCAGAAGTAGGGCGCTTAACCGACTGAACCACCCAGGGCCCCACCCAATAAAGACTTAAAAATTTGGAATTTGAAATCTGAAGAGTGGCACTCTTCCACAGATGATAATTTTTTTAATTGCAGAAACAAAAACATCATCACTGCAACCGAACCCACATGACTTATTCAAAGTGTAGTTTGCAGTAGGACCCAGATTCACAGAATATCCAAACTGAGGTAAGTGATTACACAACACATGGAACCACAGCAAGTTGTTGGTGCTTAGGTAAGAGGGATGTTAGCCTCATCAGTACTATGACTGATCTATGTGAGAAGTCTAAAGCCAAGAGTAAAATTCAAAAGGCAGTAAGAAATGTGAGTCAGATGGCCTCACTTTGGGTCATAAGTGTGGAATTCTCCCTATAAGAGCCATACTGCAGTGTAGGGGACAGCTCTCTATGTGCAATTTTCAGGAATGTGAGGGCAAGGAAGCATCTAGAAACCCTGATGCATCAGCAATTAGCAGAGTGCTGGTGGAGCATAAGCATGCCGAGGAGTACAATCCCACCTTTCTGTGCTCAGCAGGTCTTTGAAAGACTTTCAGCTGCTCATCTCTCCACTGGTAGCACAAATGACATTTGTTAAACTCCAGTGCTGTAATGCAGAGAGAAACTTTCAAGGAGACCCACAGAAGTCCAAAAGGCTACGGTAAATGAGACTGTTCCCCCCTTCTGTTGTTTCAGAAGGCAAATGAGTGGAAGCCACTGGGAGCCAATGTCTGCCCAATATAAGGAAGGCCTTTGTAGCTTGAGACCTTTCACAAGGCAGTCTAAAGTTTGACACAACCTACCATACAGACAATGGGGCAAGAATCATTTTACGTGGGAATTGAAAAGGGTCTTCATGAAGTAAAAAAACCATTAGGGACCTAATGCTCAATGAGAAAATACTAAAAGCATTCCTATAAGTTGAAGACATGGACATGAGGTTAAAAAAAGAAGTCATGCAGGGGCAACCTAACCTACCAAGAGTTCTAAATTACAAAGCTAAGGTAATGAAAACTGCATGGCACTGGGACATAAACAGATGGATCAATAGAACACGTGACAGATTATAAAGGTCAGGAATGGAGCCAAACACAGGCTCTTAAGTAGATAATAACGGAAGTATTTCAAATCAGAAGGTCAAATGATGGGTTTTCTTCCTCGGACAGCTGGATAGTCATACTGAAAAAATAAAGTTGGATTACTAATTTCACACTTGCTACTGAAATAAATTTCAGATGATAAAAGATCTAGTTTTTAAAAATGAAATCACTGGATACTAAAAAAAACATAAGAGAGAGGATTTTTAAATAGGAGACAAAAACTAAAGCTATTTTAAAAGGAGATTGATAAATTCAACTAAAATAATATCAAAAGGTATACATGGCATATGCAACATGATTCATCACCACAGAGACATCAGTCAAAACCACAATAGATGGCACCTCACACCTGTTAGAATAGCTATTATCAAAAAGATAAGAAGTAACAACCATTGGCAAGAATGTGGAGAAAAGGGAACCCTTGTGTACTGTTGCTGGGAATGCAAAATGGTGCAGCCACTGTGGAAGACAGTATGGAGGGTCCTCAAAAAATTAAAAACAGAGCAACCATATCATCTAGCAATTTCACTGCTGGGTATTTATCCAAAGAATATGAAAACACTAACTTAAAAAGATACCTGCATCCCCATGTTCACTGCAACGTTATTTACAATAGCCAAGAAATGGAAACAACCTAAGGGTCCATCAATGGATTAAAGAGGATGTGAGATATTTCTATATCTAGGCCTACAGACCTAGCTCACAATGGAATAATACTCAGCTATAAAAAAGAACAAAATCTTGCCATTTGTAACAACATGGATGGACCTAGAGTATATAATGCTAAGTGAAACAATGCTAAGTCAGACAAAGACAAATACCATATGATTTCACTTACTTGTAGAATCCAAAGAAAAATGAGCAAACAAAACAGAAACAGACTCATAAATACAGAGAACCATCTGGTGGTTGCCAGAGGGGAGAGGGGTGGGAGGATGGGTGATATAGGAGAAGGGGATTAAAAGATACAAACTTCTACTTATAAAATATGAGGATACAAGGTACAGTATTGGGAATACTGTATGTCAGTACAGTTAATAGTATGTTAATGGTATGTAATAACTTTGTATGCTAAAAGATGATAGCTACATTTATTGTGATCACTTCATAAGGTAGATACGTATTAAATCACTATGTCATATGCCTGAACCTAATATAATATTGAATATCAATTACAAATCAATTTAAAAATTATGCATGGCAAAAAACCTTCAAAAGAAATTAGCAACCCGTGTTGTAGATGAGCACTAATGTTCTTTAAAAACCAAAGAACTTCTACAAATCAATAAGGAAAAAACTATAGTCCAACAGGAAAAAAAAATAGGTAAAGGAAATGAATAGTTCACAGGAAAGAAAGTACATGGCTCTGAAACATATGAAATGATGTTCAACCTATTAATAGTAATGCACACTGAAACTATAATAAGATTCTATCTTCTACCTATCAAGTTGTCAAAGATCAAAAGTTTTACCATACCCTATGCAGGCTAGGATATGAAGAACAAAGCACTCTTCTTGTATGCTTCTAGCCTGTGTGTAACAGCCACAACCTCTACGTAAACAGTTTGGTAATATCTATCAAAACCCAAAATGTAAAACCTCTATCCAGTCATTCTATTTCTAAAGAATTTTTTCAATGTTTATTTATTTTGAGAGAAAGAGAGAGAGAGAGTGTGTGTACCCATGCAGGGGAGGGGCAGAGAGAGAAAGAGAGAGAGAATTCCAAGCAGGCTCCATGCTGTCAGCACAGAGACCCATGTGGGGCTCAATCTCACAAACCATGAGATTATGACTTGAGTGAAATCAAGAGTTGGATGCTTAACCAACTGAGCCACCCAGGTACCCCAGTCATTGTATTTCTAGGAATTACAGATAATCTGGTACACGTGTGAAATGATATATGATAAGGTTTTTTCTGCAGCATTGTTTGTGATAGCAAGAAAATGGAAACAACTTAAGTACCTTTCAATTGGTTAAATAAATTAAATTATATTCTTAAACCCGAATATAATGGAATTGTTCTTAAAATTGAGACAGTTCCATATCTATTGGTACAGGATACTCACCAAGAAATATTTTTAAATAAGAAAAGCAAGGGTGGTAGAAATATCTATAGTATGCTACCATTGGTTGCAAAAATATAGAGATGTTTGTATACACACATCTGAAAGGATAAATATGAATCAGGTAAGAGTAGTTGCCTCCAGGGAGAAGAATTGAGTAGGTGACAGATAAATAGAAAGGAGACTTTATTTTCACTGTATCCCTTTGTATCTTTTGAATTTTGTACCATTTGGATATTATCCAAAATTAATTAAATAATTTACTTTTAGAGCTAGATTACAAGTTCAGGAGTTGGTTGAATGTGTTTGCAGAACACGTGTTAATTTGAATTTTGTCTAGTAGCTTCTCTAGGAATTCGATAATTCAACAATTTGTGTGGGATGGAAGAAAGGAGTGTATGTGTGTTTTAGGGAACCTGAGGGGCTGGTAATACTGAGGAGTGACTGCCTCTGCGTTGCCGTGTCTAACACCTAGACTTAGCATGTTTTCTCCCTGGCAGAGGGGGGCGGCATGTGTACAAACAATATGGAGGAATCCAGTGCCATTACTCCTGGAAGCAGCCTACGGATGGTGCTGTCACTGCAGTGCACAACAGATGGCTAAGTACAAATTGTTTGTTAAAAACACAGTGGGTTCTTGCTAGCATTCCTGTTGGCCGCACCAACATTCAGCCGGTCAGTCAACACCATTTCATGTGAACTGTGAACAGAGCACACGGCTGGGCCCTAGGGGACCAGTTAGTAGTGTTTCCCAGACCTGCCCGGACACATTAGACCTTCTGAATTGGAATTTCTTAAGGAGGCCTGTGAATCTAAGCTTTTACAAGCAACCCAGTTGATTTTTATGATCAGTTAGGTTTGGAAAACACACTCATAAGATAGAGTGGGATGAGACGGGATGGGAGGGAGAAATAGGAAAAAGAAGAAAAATCCATGAGAACATAAGCAACATTAAATGCAAGAACTAACTTTTGCTGTTGGAAGCCATTTTAAAAACCTAAACTGTATAAACATGGAACTTTCTGTTTTAAGATGAAAAACTTTAGTTAAATCAGGATTAAGAAGAAAATTCTTTATATATGGATTTTTTTTTAACTTGGTAAAATAAAAATTTTTGAACAGGACCATTTTTCTTTTGATAAATGAGGACATTATGAGATTCAGTGTTAACTAAACATCACTATTCATAATAGCGTAGGAACACGAGGGCTGAACACTGCCAACCTTGGGACTCAGGCTCTCCTGTAATTAGATTTCTCACAAAAATCTAAGTGAGCCAAAGGATTCCAGCAGAAGGATCCTGGAGTTTTGTTTTCTCTGTAGTTCCCCTCCAAAGCCTGAATGATAGCATTTCTATTTCAGGCAGAGAAGCCCAGGAGTCTAGTAACATCCATTCCTCTGGATTCTCTAAATTTTCCTTAACCACTTTAAGCCCACATATGTAGACAATTACTTGAGGTCCCTATAGCACCACCCGCCTGGAATGGTGATTTAACATTACATTTTCAGACCTTGTTTAAAAAATGATTACATCGGCAATGTTTTTGCAATTTTTGTAAAACTGCTCTTAAAGACAATCACTATTATCTTGTTCAATAGCCCTTATATAAAGATCTACATGAAAAATTCATCTTAGAGCTGAATGTCAAGAAATATAATTGTCTCTTAGTGAAATGTTATGCTTCCTTTTTATAAAAAGACGAGTTATGTAATCTCTTTCTCCCTCTTGCTGTCTCCCCCTCTCTTGTTTTCACCTTAGCTACCAGGAAGTTCAGATTGAAATTTTATGTTCCATTGAGCTACTGTTCTTAACCTGTACTTTCTGATACAATCTCCTCACCCCTGCATGATCTGGCTCTTGTTCTTACATGATTGTTTCTAGTCGTTCTATTATGTCTAGGTCTTTTATAGTGAACAATTTGAATCCTTTTGGAAATTGACAGAACATAAGGTAGAAGTGAAGGAACAGTCTGGGTTTTCATTGATTGAGGTTTTACTATACAACCAGGAGGTGTATAGGATTGTAAATGATCAAAGTTAATTAGATTCATTTGGGAAGAAAGATTTCTTTTAGGAAAAGCGAAATGCCAAGAATCCTGGGTAAGGGAGTGGGAATCATCCCATAACTCACTCTCCCAAGTGCTCCTTGCTGAGAGATATTACCTGCGTCAGGAAAACAATACCATGTAAACATTGGCTATTAGCTCTTAAATACTCAATAAATTTTGGTCCGTTCATGTCAATGATCCTCCTATCACCCTGTGAAGCAAGCTTGGAGCAGGAATATCTGCCTCCTCCATGAGGAGGAAGTCAATGATTTGAAGGTCAAATCATTTGCTGTTGACAATTGGTCATCACCTATCCAGCCGAAAATTTGGTACAAAGTTTTTTTAAAAAGAAAGAAATGCTGGGATTCTTCATATCCTATTCAGGTACTAAGTTCATTAGAAAACTCGCCCCTATTTGTCCTTATTATACAGACAGAGTGGCAGCTGTCCCCAGCTAGAAAACCCAACCATGAGAGGCAATTCTGGTCCTGCCCCACCATGTGTGGCCCTGAATGCTGGAAGCAGGAGGAACATGAGTTTACAGGCCCAGCACCCAGACCCCAGCTCACCCTGGGGATGCTTCTGGGGAGGGGGACCCAGGGAGGGTTTCTCCACCCTACAGCCACAGCCAGGGTGGCAGGGGAAGGGGCAGGAAGTTCACTACCAACTACTTTTGTGGTGTATTGAGTCTCACAGATTTGTCATTCAGTACACAGCTTCTCTCTGCACAGCCCACACAGCTAATCCCTGTACTATATTTCTCTCAGTTTTCCCTCCTCCACCCACAGTTCTGCTGACTTCTCTCCACACAGGAGAGACAGAACAGCTGAGGAAACAGCCGAGCGGTGGAAAATTTTTGAAAGTGTTTTGAGCCCACCCAACCTGAGGAGAGCATTCAAAGAAAAACAGGAAAGGGTGAGTAGGAGCTCCCTCAGCCCCCACACACAAGCCGGGGATTGTCACTCCCGCCCACCGCCCAATCCCAACAGGGGCCGACTGCTGGGACCCAGCCATGATGCCCACACACAAAAATATGCAAATGTGTTTTCTGTGGGGATTACGGAATGGAGGCAATTGCTTGGCTATTTCAGATACCACGTCATGGAACTTGGGGGCTCAGTAGGCTCACTCCATTCAAACACTCACTGTAAGAGTTTGCCCAGCACCTTTGGTCTTAAATTGGAACATTTAGAGGCCATCATACTGGGAGAATGAATGCAGGTCTGAAGATGCAGGTCCTTCTGTTCTGGCAACAAAAATCAGATTCCCCAGTCTAAACGGTAATCAATGCCCTCCCTGTGTGTGTGTACGTTCATGTTACTCATCCTTTTCTCCATTCTTTTCATTTCCTTTCAACTTGTCTTCCTACTCCAGACCAGAGCCTTTAAGGCTATCTGTCTCTTCAGAAATTGAAGGTGAGAAAGAGACATGAACTCATTTAGTTCTCAATTCGCTTTAGTCTTCCCTCTCTACTGTACCAGAGACTCTAGCCAGCTAGATGACCTGGTGGTGGCAAGGCCAGAAGGAGGCTGGCTACTCCCCTCATTCATTCACTCATTCATTCATTTAACAGAACTTTATTGAATATCTACACAGATAAGTTGCCCATCCAAACACACCACACAAAACACCCAAACACACCACATCAAAAAGAAGGAAACTTTGATCCCATTTACTCCCCAACAGTGACCTCTGTATCAATTTTTGGATCTGGTTTAGCATAAGATTTTTGGATAGAACCCGGAACCAATGAAAAGGTTATGTGACCAATGGCTAAACGAGATTATAAGTGCCATAGAGTGATCCATTAAATGGTTTCTAGTCCATGAACTAGGCTGGTCTTATCTCCTAGCTAAGCACCCAAGCACTAAAATTAATTCATTCACCATTCTGTGCTACTTTTCAGCACAGGTTATTTTGTTCCCATTTTGAGTAAGAGATTATCCTCAAATCCGGCCTAACTTTTCTTGTTGGTATCAGTATTATGTGTTCAGTGCTAATTGATATTAACCCATTCAGGTAACACATATTTATTGAGTACTTACAATATGCCAGATAGTGTCCCAGACACTGAGGCTGCAAATTTACATAATGATCCCTTCATGGAGACAACAAGTGAGTGGGATCAGATAACTCTTGGCTTGCTGTTCTTTCCAAGACAAAAATAACTCTAATTATGTACTGCTGTACAGAGAACCGAAGTGAAGAATGTGGTTCTAATAGAATGGAACAGTAGGGATTGTTTGCATTTTGACTAGACGTGATCAAGTTTTAAGTTTATCAATTCTACTATCTGACTAGCTGTGTACAGTTGTTATCTTAGAGATGCAACAATACAGATCATAGTTAAATAGTTCATAATGTTTTATAGTTTTGATCCATCGGACTCTGTAAGGAATACTTTCAAGGTAGTTGTAAGCACCAGATAGTCAAAAGACTATGGCACATGGCCACTTTTCCTTTCCTCTCAACTCTTAAGTTGGAGAACCAAGAGAAATACAAATGAGTTTTGCAGCTCTGGGCGTCTGAAATTAAAAATGAGTTATTGCAGTCTCTTGATGCCAACCTGGGGTTTAAGACACTGAGGGTTCTTGTATTGATGAGGAATGTCTCTAATGTTGTACATCGGCAACAGACTTAGCAAATGAACGAGGTAGTGATTTGTGGCCAACAAATGTGTGCTTGCTTCAAGAAGTTATTTTTTTTTGTCAGACTCAGCAGGGATCCAGAGGCTGGAGAGTCCCCCCTGGGTTGTGGATTGGACATACCATTCTACCTCCTGGCACTGAGGAAGCTTTTAGCACCTGGAAAACAGTTCCATCTCCAAAACAGCTCCAAGCTATCAACAAGGCTCTGAATGTGGAATTTCCCTTCACTTTAAACTTGCTGGACTATATCCATTCAATAACAAAGGATCCCTGTACTGTTCTATAACTACTAGAAACATCTGCTTATCCAGCCTCTCAGAGGCTCTCCTTTAACAAGAAAAATTAGAATGAACCTACCAGCAAGTCCCAAACAGAATAAAATAATGACAAGCCTTATGTTTTAATTAGCACACCTTTTGTCTTAATAAAATTTGTGGGTGGCCATTTTCTTCTTACAAATGGAACTGTCTTTGGCTTCTTTGGCTTTGATAGAAGGATTTGTTTGGAATGTATTATTCATTGTTGATACTAAATGAATATTTTGGTTTTTTGTTTTTGTTTTGTTTTGTTTTGTTTTGAGGCCCCCAGGGTGATCAGGGAAAGGAAAAACATTGGTCAGGAAAGGTTTGAATAATGATACTGCATTCTCTCTTTACATCTATAATTTTCATATGTCAAAAGAAATTCTAGATACATAATAACTCCCTATTGTCAGGCAGTTGAAGTATGCTAACTCAGTCTATATAATAATACAAGTTTTACAACTAGTGGAGAGAATAAGACAGATCGGAGTCTGAATTCTGGCTCCAAATTCTCACTCCATCATTTAATACCTTGGCCAAATTATTTAACTTTCTTGAATCTCATTTAATGGAGTTCATCACCTCCCCTCCCTCCTAGGATTTTTGAGAGAGTTGAAAGAGATTTAGCATAGTTCCTGGCATGTTGAGGCCCTCAGTGGATTGCCATTTCCCATCCATCCCCCCATTCCTTCTCCCTGTAGCCACATTTATGAGATGACATCACAGTTCCCTTAGTGCGATGGCCACTAGATCTCAGGGTTTCCAGATCTCTGCTGATTTAAGAATCCAACTGTGCTATTATTTATGCAAATGTCAGCTGAGGCCAGATGCCATAACAAGGATGAGTCATTTCAGAGCACTCCTTAACAGTCTGATTTTGCCTCAGAAAGAACTGAGGTG
The DNA here is from genome assembly GCF_016509475.1 of Prionailurus bengalensis. Classification (NCBI taxonomy): domain Eukaryota; kingdom Metazoa; phylum Chordata; class Mammalia; order Carnivora; family Felidae; genus Prionailurus; species Prionailurus bengalensis. The sequence goes on along the minus strand of NC_057343.1, from coordinate 144,363,618 downwards.
ATGGCGGAGAACAGTGGGAGGGGTTGCCAGGGACTTGGGCACTGCTGATACGGGGTTCTCATGACACCAAGGGTTTTTTGTGGAGAAGTTCCAGGAAGTTTCAGGATGCCCCTAGGTGACATTAAATGGGGATTAGCAGCTTGGACTTTTGACAACTGACAAAATGGGGCTTGAATCCTGATTGCTACTCACTAGCTGAGTACCCTCTCAAAGAGTCTGTTTTCTCTGAGTTCTTATGGGAATTAAATAAGGCAAACACAGTGACTGGCACACAGTAAATGCTCAATAAAAGTCAGTTATAATCTCTCTGTCTCTGTCTCTTTCTCTTCCTACTCCCCCTGCCCCCATTTCTTCTTCTCCCACTCCATTGTGGTCAGAGGTCACCTTGCCTCTGTTTGCTGATTATTGAGGTCTGCCATCCAGCAGTTGGCACATTAACAGCTATGTTGTTTTATGTACTTTTACTATGTTTTCACATCTGCTGAAATGCCTACATCCCACCCATACATACCCCACTCAACATGAATTCATTGTTTGATCATTGTTTTGTGAAGCCTGTCTTCACATATTTGAAAGAAACTATGATTATTGCTCAGTCGTGTGAAACCTTACATAACTAAATAAATAGTTGTTGATTGATCATGTAGATAATCAAGAGCTTAAATAATATACTTTATTAAAAAGCTGCATAATGTTGTACTATTATTTCAAAGTTTTATATCCTACCAAAATAATTTATTTCAGTAAACTTTGTTTTAAATACAAGCTAGGGGTGCTTGGTGGCTCAGTTGGTTAAGCATCTGACTTCGGCTCAGGTCATGATCTCACAGTTTGTGGGTTCGAGCTCCACATCGGGCTCACTGCTGACAGTGCGGAGCCTACTTCTGATCCCCCCCCTCTCTCTCTGCCCCTTCCCAACTCGTGCTCTCTCTCTCTCTGTCAAAAATAAATAAACATTTCAGGGGCGCCTGGGTGGCTCAGTCAGTTAAGCATCTGACTTCGGTTCAGGTCATGATCTTGCAGTTTGTGAGTTCGAGCCCCACGTCGGGCTCTGTGCTGACAGCTCAGAGCCTGGAGCCTGTTTCTGATCCTGTGTCTCCCCCTCTCTCTGTCCCTCTCATGCTCATGTTCTGTCTCTCTCTGTCTCTCAATAATAATAAATAAACATTAACAAAATTTTTAAATAAACATTTCAAAAAGATAAATAAATGAAAACAAGCTAAAAGTGTCTCTATTAAAACATGAGCATTAATAATAAAGATCTGAATACACATCATGGAATGTGAACTTGCTCTATTGCCATGGATGGGAGTCTAAGAAATCACCATCTCAGTAAATAAATTAACATTTACCAAATGCCCCCAGGATGCATACCCCTTTATTAACAAATTTAAAGCTTTATAAGTTTAGTGAGAGAGCTTCCCATTTCTTTTTTTCCTGGAAAAATCTCTTTAGATCCTTCTTGCTCTTGGAGAGGCAGGTATGTCTCTGTAATTATATATATGTAATATATATAATATATATATACACACACATATACATATGTATATATAATATATATACACACACATATACATATGTATACATATACATTATATATATACACATATATACACACATATACATATGTATACATATACATATTATATATATACACATATATACACACATATACATATGTATACATATACATATTATATATATACACATATATACACACATATACATATGTATACATATACATATTATATATATACACATATATACACACATATACATATGTATACATATACATATTATATATATACACATATATACACATATGTGTATATACATATATATAATTAGCTCCTTTATATTACCAATACATCATGGAGACACAGATTTACATTATATATAAGCTCACTATTAGTTTCCTGAGTTAGGTGTATCTATTCTGATATAACTACTAAAAAATGCATGAAATATGCATAAATCCTGTCTAACGACTCAAGTTAAATATACCTCAAAGAATGTTCTATCTTATTAAAATTTGCATACATTTTTCTTACAAGGGAGTTATTATTCTACATTGTAGCATGTGTTTTATTACAAACTTGGAGTTCATTGACGAATATAGTGATGGAGTTGCAAATCAAGTCAACAGCTTAATGAGCTCAGCAGGATGTTAGGAAGCTCTTCTCCCTCTCTAGGCAGAAGCTCAGTTAGGTTAGGACCTTGAGCTGAGTTCCAGGCACCCTGGGCTCTCGCTGTGGAAAAGATCCTTACCTCAGGCCCTCACCCTCGGGAGAGTGCTGTCTGCAGTACTCCAGAGTGTAGGTCTCAGTGGCCTCCAGGTTGGCAGGCCGCCATCGGATGGTGGCTGTGTTCCAACACACAGTACAGTCCTCGGCACGGATTACAGGGGTGGAGGGTGCTGCAAGAGAGAACCAAAGCAATCACGGAACAATCAACATCAGCTCTGCTTCCCTCGTACCCTGGGAAGAGTGCTTGGGCATGGTTTCATTTTAATTTTTGATTAAAAAATACATTCTTGGTTGAAAGCCCAAAAGATAATGTATATAATGAAAAGTCCCCCTCCCACCTCTGCCTTCCAAACTGTACAGTTTTCACCCATCCCCAGAGAGCCTCTAATACTAGCTTCCTATAAATCTCAACAGTTTTTTTATACATCTACAAGCAAATTACAATACAGATTCTTGTCTGTCTCCCTTCACACAAGTTAGCCATAATCTTGCCTTCAGTAGGTACTCAATAAATACTTATTTTAGGAGGCAAGAAGAAAGAATAAAATGGTGGGAGTGAGTCACTTCTCCCCCTGAAGTAGTTAGAATGATCTTAAAGGTGATGCAAACCTGGCTTCTGCCACACCCACGGCAGCCTTCAGTGAAAAGACTCCCTCATGGGATGCATTCCCAGTTGAATAACATTGCTGAAAAACCTTTTGGGGCTCCTAGTACCCATACGATGAAGCCCAATCTTATCTTAGCAAACATGGCCCCCATACACTAGCCTTTGTCACCTCACATCTTTCCTCTCCTTGTTTTTAAGTCAAAGAAATAATTCTAAACTTCTTGTAATGCCCTGAACACTCCATACTTTTTCTTACCTTGATGCCTCTGCTCATATGTTTTCTATAAATGGAATATACTCCTTTAACTGATCCTTCAAAGGGTTCCATTTAGGCATCAATTCTAAGGAGCCATTCCCAAACCTGCCCCTGCCCCAGGCTCTCTTGAGTACTCCTCTGGAGTGTTTTCACAATAACTTGTACATAAATAGATCATGACCCTTACCACAATTTTTATGATATTTTGTTTTGTTTTATCTCTCGCCCTTGACAGCAAGCTTCTTGAGAACAGGAGCCCAGTTTTACTCATCATTGTGTACTCACCACTGCACAACACCTAGCACACTATAGGTGCTTAATAAATGCTTATAGGTTGATCTTAGTAATCTATGAAGAATTGAAAATTGCCTCCCGACACCCTCTTAACATCTCTTTACCTGTTCTAAAAACTGCCCTTTCGCTTGGCAGACTACATCCAGTGAAGTTCACAGCCATTACCCACACTTGATAGCAACGGCCAGGTTCCAGATCTTCAAAAATGCAGTAGCTTTCCTTCACTGTCAATCTGTATTCTTCCACCAAGTCTAGCACAAAGCACAATTATAAACTTTAGGGTGTCTTCTAAAGTTAATTGGAAATTAGCTACTAGAAGAATTGGTCTACTATTTTCAGTGGAAAATTCAAACTGATAAACTTACAGATATCATTAGGTGATAGCTAGTATTTTCAAATACCTAAGAAAACAAGAGCATGCTAAAAAGAGACATTTAGAATGATGCCGTATTACATGTGAACACTTCCAGAAAATAATAGGATATTAGTAAGATATGAACTTCATCTGCCACAATTAAAGTAATGTAGTTCAATAGCAAATACTAAAATTGCATAGTTTATGTTAGCTTAAATCTCAGTAATACATTCTCAAAAAATTCTTAAGAAGAATGCCAATATTTCAGGAGAGCATGTAATAAAATAAGGACAACCCCATGTTTTCCAAATTTATGATGTTATAAAGCAACTTCCCAAATTAGTCAACAATTTTAGTATTCAGTATAATTTTCAAAGTTTCAAATCCTGGTTCCTCTTCATGAATTCCAGAATCCTTCCAACTAGAGAGTTCCACAACTTACAGAAATACTTAAAGAACTTTGATAGGTCACAAACTATTCTAAAAAATAATTTGGTCAATTAAGACATTTCCTAAAATTTCTAAGTCACTTTACTCTCAATATTTTAGTAGTATCATTACTCAGTACCATTACGAACACCTGCCCCTTTGGGCCAATCTGATTGTTCTTACTGAAATGTTTTCTCCTTTAAAAAGAATTATTTTCTTTTTTTAATTAGCCCTGATCATTTTAGTTATCCTCCCTGATTACTCTTGAAAATCACATCTTCAAAACTCCCCCAGTTAAGAAGCCCAGATCATTTACTTTTTTTTTTTTCAACGTTTATTTATTTTTGGGACAGAGAGAGACAGAGCATGAACAGGGGAGGGGCAGAGAGAGAGGGAGACACAGAATCGGAAACAGGCTCCAGGCTCCGAGCCATCAGCCCAGAGCCTGACGCGGGGCTCGAACTCACGGACTGCGAGATCGTGACCTGGCTGAAGTCGGACGCTTAACCGACTGCGCCACCAAGGCGCCCCCAGATCATTTACTTTTAAAGGAAATTTAGGAACTCTTCAACTCCATTTATTTAATTGCATCTTTCTGTCCCAATGAGCTCTTCTTTCTGGACAGAAAGTTTGGTTTAAAGAATCTTATAAGGACTTACACAGTGAAAAACATTTCCCCCACATCCTAGAAACTGTGGCTACAGTTTTCAGTGGAATCATCCTCTTGGGCTGAGTTCCGTTGCCCCGGTACTTCTTTTAACAACGCACATAACATACATTGCTGGAGACCCTACACAGAGCAGGGCATCACAGTATAGATCACCAGATTAGCTAACGGGCATCTGCAGATTTCAAGGCGGTGAATAGATGAGACACAGGACAGGTAAGTGTTTGGGGGCTGGGGCAGATGCGGAGGTGAAGTACTAAGCAAAAAACGCACTTCAGGCAATCAATAAATCATTGTTAAGAGGAGTCTTGGAGAGTCACGAAGGTCCATGACATATGCAGCTAGATACAGAGGAAGAGGAAGTGTGGTATAACAAGACAAACCCAGAGACAAGCAGACAAAAACAGAAGCTTTGGAGTCTCAAAGGTTTGTGCTTGAGTCCTACCCCTGTCATGTATAAGTTGTGTGGCCTTCGGAAAATTACTTAACCTCACATCAGTTTTCTTATTTGCAAATGGGGATAACACTTACCTCATGTTGTATGTGGTCATAGGTCACCAGTAAAATAAAGAGTCCTTAACTGACAAACTTAGCCAACTTCACACTATGTTTATGGTTGCCTTTGTAAATTTTTTTTAACTTTTTTCTAATTTAAATATGTATCACATGACATCTCAAAAAATTTAAATCTTGGTAACAGTGAAATATAATAAAATGTATTCCTCATTACAAATTGGGTTCCTGAGTTTCGGAATAGCATGTCCATCCTGTCGTGAGCTCCTCTGTTTTCCAAAAAATGTGGGTCTGTCTTCAACAAGCAATATAGAATGCCAGCACACCCAGCTCTGATTCATCAGGAAGTACAACCTCAAAGTGTCTGGTTTCCAGGTCTTATTAGAACTCCTACTGAACAGCGGTGCCTGGATGGCTCAGTTGGCTAAGAGTCCAACTTCGGCTCAGGTCATGATCTCATGGTTCCTGAGTTTGAGCCCCGTGTCATGCCCTGTGCTGACCGCTCAGAGCCGGGAGCCTGCTTCAGATTCTGTGTCTCCCTCTCTCTCTGCCCCTCCCCTGCTCACACGTTCTCTCTCTCTCTCTCTCTCTAAAAAAAAAAAAAAGAAAGAAAGAAAGAAAGAAAGAAAGAAAGAAAGAAAGAAAGAAAGAAGTCCTACTGAAAAGAGATATATTTACAGAGGCTCTAAAGATGTATCATACACTAAAGATGTATCATACATTCACCCTACTAAGCACTTTCACTTCTCTCTGCATATTAATTGGGAACATGAGGAAAGCACATTTTTCAAAGCCCATGCCTCAAGAATTGTGAACTCTAAATTAACCTTTATGGTTTGTTTGCAGCTTTTATCAAGATGGATCTGAGAAACTGCCAACCATGACATCTAATCCTACATTTGTGCTACAATTATTATGGAGGACACTGTCCTATATATGGCTCATTTCTCCCCTGCAAAATGGTACGTATTATACTTTCTTTTAGATTCAAGCACTGAAAGGGACTTGTTCTCCCTGAAAGCCTGGTATGTTACTTCCTTTCCGAAAATGAGAATATCTTAGTTGCTCCTGTTATCCCTCGAACTCAAAGCCAAATTTGAATCTCAATTACAATATTCATGTTGACCGTTATGATACCTATGCATTTTCTTTTTCTTGATTCTGACTTCCAATATTTGCTTATATGTCTTATGTTTACTTATATGGTTGTTGGCTTATTGTTGTTTCTGTATGTGGCCACAAATGTGTTATGGAATGAGTCTTAATACGGATATCTGTAAGTACTTCACATAAAGATGCAGAAACGTAGACACACATCTGTATCTGTGTTAGAGATCCTACCGTTCACTTCTTGGTCATCTTGTGGTTCCTCCATGCAGTAAACCTGGAATGAGTCAATGACGTCTTCCTTGTTCATGCTCCAATAAACTGCAATTGTTGTGCTAGTGGCAGAATTGGGTTCCTGAGGTTCTAATCTAGGAGGTTGTGGAACTGCAATATAAGCAAGATTTATTATCACTAATGCTGTTTTTATTTATTGATTTTTTTTCCTTTTACAAAAGTCCCTTAGGCCTGTTGAAAAAAATTCAAACAATATAGAAGGATGTGGAGTAAAAGTGGAAGGGCTCTCTCATTCTCAACACCCCCCACCCCAAAGACTCTCACTGGAGACAACCACTGTGACATTTGAGGGCATATCCCTCCAAAATGTTTTTTATCCATTTGTATATGTGTGCTTATATCCACGTAGAAATAAAAATAGACCCCAAAATATGATCACCTGAAAATACTCCTCTGTGATCCTATATTCAGAGTAATAAATGTATACAGGTTAGAGGATGCATCAAATGATACGGTTTTCATTCAAAACAAAAACTTGAGTTGCTCTGCTACCTAACCAATGTTGTATCCTTCTACATAGAGTCTATGTTCACAAAAGAGATTTAGTTGCTACATGATCAAAACAGAAAAAAGATTTGTATGAATAAAATATCAAAATACACTTTCTGAAATTATATTCCATTTTCTCTTTCCAATGTGACTATACCTACATATTTTTTAAAATATTAAACAAAATATTAAAATTACCTAGGAGAAAAAGTACACTATTAACTGATTCAAAGATAAGGTTTAGATATCTGATATAACTCTGTTGTTCTGAATTTTAAATTCAGACAATATTCTCAAGAGTTTTCACAGAGATTTAAAAAGTTAACATTATGCAGATTGAACATTAACAGTGTATACAACACCATAAATCAAGCTCCAATGCAATTGTCTTCCAAAATTTTGAGATACAAAAGCATTGAACATATTTTACAAATTAGAGGAAAAGGTTATTCCTATAGTTGAAAAGATGTTATGCTTCTAAATTTGTTTTTGTGGTTATTTTTTCCAGTCAACATTTCCTGAGAGATAAGCTTACTGAAATACTATGGGCCAAGTCTTATGAGATTACTTTATTAAAAGTCAACACCAAAGGAAAAGAAAACAAAGGTTAGTTCAACAAGAAGGTAAAAACAAGAAAAAAAATAAATGGTCTAAGGGATGGAACAAAAAGAGGCAAATCGAAGATTCAATAAAGACATAAAGAGCTGAGGAAGTACAGAATTATGAAAAATTAGAAGCAGGATAAACGGGTGGTCACATTCATGGGCTTCAAAGTAGAGCCTGATGTTAAATGCCAGATCCCTCACTTACTAGCTGTGTTATCTTAGTGTCAGTTTCCCCATCTTTAAAATGGGAAAACAACAATAATAATAATAACATTTCCTCCCAGGTTACTTGTAACCAGCATATATACATTAAGTGCTTAGCAGATTCTCTCACATATCAGCAGTGCTAAATTTTCAAAAGGCAAAAAGGCCTTGGCAGCAGCACAGACAATGGAGGGAAGAAGGCAGGAAGCCCGTGAAGATGCGAGTTGAACCGGGGATCCATCATCGGGTATATCACAGAGGGTCTACAGAGGTAAGACATGCTGAGTAAACTTAGGCTGAGCAACCATGCTTAATAAACTCAGAAGCCTGCCTGGCAGAGCACCTCCCCAACAAATGATAATGGTTCAGAGACCCATACACTGTCTTTGACTTTCCTGTTTGTCTTCCCAGCAGAAAATCAGTGTCACATTCTAAAGGAGTTCATCCGGATAAATGGAGTTCAGTAAATTTTCATGTTACCTAGGTTTACTGAAAAGCCAGGCAGAATTCTTCAACTATTGTCAATTGCCTTTGAAACAGTGTAGGAGAACTCCTTGAGGCATGAACAATGAAAATCTCCCTTTCTTTTTTCCTATGAATTTTACATTGAGCTATATCTGTTTTTAAAAATGGCAACATGGGGGTGCCTGGGTGGCTCAGTCGGTTAAGCGTCCGACTTTGGTTCAGGTCATGATCTCATGGTTTGTAAGCTCGAGTCCCGTGTCAGGCTGTGTGCCGACAGCTCAGAGCCTGGAGCCTGCTTCCGATTCTGTGTGTGTGTGTGTCTCTCTCTCTCTGCCCCTCCCCAACTCATGCTCTCTCTATATATATATAAACAATAAATAAAACATTTAAAAAATAATAAATAAAAATGACAACATGCTTACAGAAACATCTCTCTCAGGTAGCATAACAAACTTAAAAAGTGATATTTACTCCGCCCAAATCACCAAATTTTAAGGAAGAAGTAGTTGTAGAGAATTAAACAAAGAGTGTGGGTTAGGAATGATTTTGGACCTCATGTGTTCCTTCCCCCCAAATTATTACAGTTAAAACATTCTTTTTCAAAAACAGGAAATACTTTTACTTTTCAAAGTACTCTGAAAAAGAGAATAAGAATATTCCATAGATATAATCAAATGATTATGGCTGGATTTATAATTCCCATGTGGCAGAATATCAGAGACTGAGATTTCATATGTCAGCAACTCTGTTTATACTTCTATAGGAATAAACTTGCACAGGAGTAATGCCAAAAAAAAAAAAAATACAAAATGAGATTTTAAGGCTTCTGTATTGGAGGCTAAGGAATTGGGCAGAGAAATCACCCCATGGATTCCCTCCTTCTGATGGAGTGTGCCCATAAAGAGCTGTCACACTCAGGAAGTTAAGCATCAGATCAACTTAGACTTCAGGACCTGTGTGGCCAGATGCAGATTCCCATTCCATCTAGTTCTTCCCAGGAGAGCAGCATTATTCACAACAGCCAAAAATTGGAAGCAACCCAAGTGGACATCAATAGACGAATGGACAAGCAAAATGTGATATAAACATACAACACAATACAATACAATATGATACAATACAACACATAGAACGCAATACAATACAATGCAATACAATGCAATACAATATTATTCAGCCTTGAAAAGGAAGGACATTCTGACACATGGATGAACCTTAAGGACATGATGCTAAATAAGTGAATCACAAAAAGACAAATACTGTATGATTCCACTTATACATGGGATGTAGAGTAGTTAACCTCATAGAGACAGGGAGTGGGGTGGTGGTTGCCAGAGGCTGGGGAGCTGGGGGAATGGGGAGGTGTTGTTCAGTAGATACAGAGTTTCAGTTTTACAAGATGAAAAGAACCTGGGAGACGGATGATGGAGATAGTTATACAGGATGTGGATGTACACTTCAAAGTGGTTAAGATGGTAAATTTTATGTTATGTGTATTTTACCACAAATAATAATTTTAAAAAGTCCGCAGGAGCCAAAGTCAAGGAAGCCTTGGATGTCACTAATCTCTGGTTACTCTTCCTGCTACAGCAGTGTGCTTCACGTCTCTGGTGTGGAGGAGTGGTTCAAGTATGAAGACCTTAAAGCCTAAGTGCTCCCCACCACACACACCCCCTACCCTCAAGTAGCTGTGTATCTAGGGCAATATGAGAGACATTTTTCTGTTCCCTCTGTGTCTTCACCTGTCAAATGGGAATAAGAACAAAACCTATCTCCTAGGGTTGTTGTGAGATTGGATGCTAACAGTCTCCCTGGTACCCTTACATGGCATCATGTAAGTGTGGAATGAGTGTTAGGGACTGTTCCATTTCCCAGCAGAAAAGTCACATCCTTTCCTTAGGATTTCTGATCGGTTTAGGGTATGATCAGATTAACTTTTCAGGTACCAGGCAAAGATTTTACATCTGAGAGGCATCACTGGTCACAAATGAGCAAAAACTATTTAGCAGCAAGTCAACACCCTGGGCTCCAGTTCTATGAAACAGACACACCATGCATGGCATTTTCCTCTCAGAAATCAGTCTCCCTATAAACAGCTCAGAACTACTGGGACTGCCATGTGCCCTATTTCCGAATAAATCATTAACACTTTGTGACAATTTAACCCTGTGGCCTCTAAAATACATGAGATGTCCTGTCGTTGCCTATCAGATATTCAAAAGAATCCTTCTACATGAAAAACAACATTTAATGAATCCCTTAAAAGCAAACAATCTACTTCATTAATCAGAATTTCTTACTTTCCAATCACCGCTCTAATTGCTGGGGTTTTTTAAATTTAAATCCAAGTTAGTTAACATCCCTTTACTACCTACCATGGTAGCAATGGTTTAAGGTGTAGAATTTACTGATTCATAACTTACACATAACACCCAGTGCTCATCCCAACAAGTGCCTTCCTTAATGCCCATCACCCATTTAGCCCATCGCCCCACCCACCTCCCCACCAGCAACCCTAAGTTTGTTCTCTGTATTTAAGAGATTCTTGTGGTTTGCCTTCCTCTCTGTTTTTATCTTATTTTTCCTTCCCTTCCCCTATGTTCACCTGTTTTATTTCTTAAGTTCCACATATGAGTTAAATCATATGAGATTTGTCTTTCTCTTACTGACTTATTTCGCTTAGCATAATATACTCCAGCTCCATCCAGGTTGTTGCAAATGGCAAGATTTCATTCTTTTTCATTGCTAAGTAATATTCCTTTTTTATATATACTGCATCTTCTTTATCCATTCATCAGTCAATGGACAGTTGGGCTCTTTCCATAATTTGGCTATTGTTGATAGTGCTGCTATAAACACTGGGGTGCGTGTGCCCCTTCAAATCAGCATTTTTGTATCCTTTGGATAAATACCTAGTAGTGCAATTGCTGGGTCATAAGGTAGCTCTATTTTTAATTTTTTGAGGAACTTCCATACTGTTTTTCAGAGTGACTATACCAGTTTCCATTCCCACCAATAGTTCACTCTCTATTTCAATGCCTCTTAAAGACACTACCAAAAAACCACCCTTTTGTTTGACACATATATGGATAAAATCTATTAGGATAAATGATCGAATTTTGCACTTTATATAAGGTTGATGGGTTTTTTGGGTCTTTCTAAAAGACACAGAAAAAGCCTTTTACTAGTTACTAAACTAAAATTATTCCTACAGGAATGTAAATTAATTGTCAGTTTAAAAACATCAGCTGTCTTTAAGGCGGTCTAGAAGGAATATAGCATCTTTTAAGGAAGATAGGTGAGAACATTTTACAGTAAGTGAAACTTGGTAACTTCACTGAAACACAGCAGCTTTGGGAAATCTAAATAAGTTTCATTGTCTTGTTTGTTAAAATAGCACATTAAAAAATATTTTAAAGAGCCAGTAGGATGCTTCTGACAGCTGAGTAGGAGGCTCCTGGCCACAGAGCACGATGCTGAGCTGGTAGTTCTCTAACTAATCTGTTTAGTATGAAAAAAGGGGGCAGGGGCTCAGTTGAAGAGAGAAAAACCACTCATAAGGAAAAATCTGTTCAACAGATATGACAATATTTGATTTATTTTTCCTTCTATACCTAACTGCTGGAGTGAAGCAAATAATCTCTAGAAGACAGAGAGAGAAATCTTGTTTTACAAAGAGAAAAAAAAAAAAGATGAGACCTTTGGTTCCATCACTCCTTCTCCCTATCTCCTTGATATTCTAAGACAGTCACAAAGGTTCAAATGGAAATGCAGATTATAACTGTAATGGTACGCTAGTCTTATGCTTTGATTCAGAATCTAGCTGTAAATTTTTACAACTAAGAGGTTTTTTTCCAGTTATATTTCCTTACACACAAAAACTATAAAGCAAATATAAACTATTCAGATTATACCAAAATGAAAAGCTTTTGCACAGTGAAGGAAATAATCAACAAAACTAAAAGGAAACCTGCTGAATGGGAGAAGATATGTTCAAATGATATATCTAAAGGGTTAATATTCAAAACATATAAAGAACTTACACAATTCAACATCAAAAAAACACCAATAATTCAATTAAAAAATGGGCAGAGGACTTGAATGGACATTCTTCCAAAGAAGACATACAGATGGCCAACAGGTACATGAAAAGATGCTGAACATCACTCATCATCAGGAAATGCAAATCAAAACCACAATGAGATATCACCTTATACTGGTAAGAATGGCTAGAATCAAAAAGACAAGAAAAAACAAGTCTTGGCAAGGATGTGGAGATTGTGGATATTGGTGTGCACTGTTGGTAGAAATGTAAGTGGGCTCAGCCACTGTGGAAAACAGTATGGAGATTCCTCAAAAAATTACAAACAGAAATACCATATGATGCAGGAATTCTACTGTTGAGTATTTACCCAAAGAAAACACAAACAGTAATATGAAAAGATACATGCACCCCTATGTTTATTGCAGCATTATTTACAATAGCCAAGATAGAAGCAATTTAAAGGCCCGTTGACAGATGAATGGATAAAGAGGATGTGATATATATGGAATGTGATATACATATAATGGAATATTACTCAGCCATAAAAAAGAACAGAATCTTTCCATTTGCAACAACATGGATGAACCTAAAAAGTATTAGGTGAAGTGAAGTCAAACAGAGAAAGACAAATACCATATGATTTCATTTATGTGTGGAATCTAAAAAACAGAATGAGTAAACAAACAAAAACAGAAACAGAAATATAGAAACATAAATATAGAAACATAAATATAGAAAGAACAAACTGGTGGTTGCCAGAAGGGAGGGGATTTGGGGGATGAGTGAAATATGTAAAGGAGATTAAGAGGTACAGACTTCTACTTATAAAATAAATAAGTCACAGAGATGAAAAGTACAGCACAGGGAACATAGTCAATAACACTGTAATAACGTTATGTGGTGATGGATGGTAATTCACTTACCCGGGTGCACATTGCAAGCAATGTGCAGAATTTTTGAATCATTGTTGTACACCTGAAACTAACATAACATTGTCAACTGTATTTATATATAAAAAAAAACCTTTGCAAAAGAAAAAAAAAAAACAAGGAAAAACTGCCAGATTTCAACAAGGTAATTAATATATTAAAATTCCTACCAGCCACTTGTTTTAACATCTGGTCACTTCTTGCTGAGCTGTCATCATAATGTTCAAACAATGAAAATGCAGCAGGCATTTTCTCTAAAGAAGCTGTGTTCTCCATTGCAGACAGCAACCTACCATAGGAGGAAAAACATTTCTACATAAGTCAAGAAATTACTAACATACAAAATGAAAATAACTGTTTAAAATAAAGTTGGTGGTGGTGGTGGTGGGTTTTTTTTGATGCATTGTATCCAAAAAGGAGTTAAACTGTTTCAAAGTCTAGAAAATATATGTCTAAAATCTATTTATTCTAGGATTCTTTGGTTGTAACTGGTTAATATTAGAAATTGCATACCTATATTCCCAAACCAGATAGATTCCATCAAGTTATACAGTCTCAATTTTGCATCTATAAGTTTAGTCCTAATAGAGAGTCCTATTATAATAGTTAGTCCTAACAGATAGTCCTAATATACTAGTCCTATTACTATATTCTAATGATTATTTCCGGAAGGATATAAAGGTGGACAGCCCTTCTGGAAATTCACATACTCTGTGATGCCCTTGCTTTTCTCAACTCTGACTATTATGCTTCTAGTTATTTAGTTTTTCAAAAATTATGTTCACCTACTATGTGGCAGGCACTGTGCTGGTACTGGGGATACAACAGTGAAGGAGGATAAAGTCTATAAATTCTTTAGAAAAGTTTTTTTAATATTTATTATTTTGAGAGAGAGAGAGTACACACACGAGTGGGGGAGGGGCAGGGAGAGACAGGGAGACACAGAATCTGAAGCAGGCTCCAGGCTCTGAGCTGTCAGCACACAGACAGACGCGGGGCTTGAATTCACCAACTGTGAGATCATGACCTGAGCCAGTCAGACGCTTAACCAATTGAGCCACCCAGGTGCTCCTATAAATCCTTAAAAGACTAAACAAACCACAGTTTATAAGTCAACAGCTTTTATATACTCAAGACCCGCTTAGCAGGGATGCTAACTCTTAGCATTTGTCTTCAGGTACAACCTGGGCTTTAAAAAAAAAACCAAAACAACCAAAAAAAAAACAAGTTGATTCCGAAGAGAGGAAAAGGGGGAAGGAGAGACTGTAAAACCGTTCCACTTTAGCATGAGGGGCCCTAAGTTTTGTTAGGAGCTCTCCTCTGTGCATCTCGCTCAAAGGAGGCTAGAAATATATACCAGCAATTAAGCCAGGTTCGAGGAACTCCACTGGCTTCACTATCGTGGACTTTTTGGTTTGGGTAGCACAGATCCACTTCTGAGCCTTTACACTTGCTGTTGGAACTTTCTTCTCCTAGATATTATATGGCTCCTTCCTCACTGCATCTCTGTTCAAAGGTCAGCTCTTCAGAGAGTACACTACTCACACAGCACAACCTGTCCTTAATATCCTTTACTCTGTTGAATTTTACCTCCTCAAACTTATCACAACCTATTATTTGTTTTTGTGCTTCTATTTCACCAGAATATAATCTACATGCAGGAAAGGACTTTGTTTTGTTCACCACCATACCGTACTGGGTTACTTGGCACACAATAAGCTTTTAACAAATAAATTTGGAATGAATAGAGGATACTTTCATTTGGGTGAGAATATCAGGATCTCAGGTCTGGTAAATGTTTTAATCAGTGTGAGGGGAAAAGATCATAAAATATAACTGAAATATTTAAAGAGTGCCCACTATGCTTACTAGTGCTAGGAATAATAAAATAATAAAATACACTATCATCTGATTTTAGGAGAGATGGTTCCAGGAGGGGCTTCAAAGAGGAGGTAAAATTTGGGCTGAGTCTCAAAGAATGAATAGGAGTTTCTGAGGCAGGAAAGGAAGGAAGGGTGTTGCAGACAGAAGAACAGCTTGAATAAAGGCTGAGAGCTGTGAAAGGTGCAGCACGTCTGAGGGGCCAGAGGGACCCAGGGGCTACCTTGGGAACCAGGAAACTGAAGACAGAGAACAAATGGAAAGGTGGTTTGTGGCTTGACTGTGAAAAGACTTTCATATCTACCAAGAGTTTCCATTTTATCTCACAAGGCAAAGAGAACCACAGGAGTGTTTTCACAAGGGAAGTTTAGAAGAATATCCCTGAATGAGTCTAAGAAAGGACCAGAGCAACTACGCAGACCAGAGGCATTAGTGAAGTGGGTTGGGAGAAGCCCACAAGGCTCTGGGTGAGGGAAGACACCACGGGCCTAAAAGAAGGCTTTGGGGAGGCAGAGGGTGGAGATGACAGATTCTGAATTAAGGAATAGTGCTGACTAGCACGTTCACCGAGCCTAATCAAGGCACGTAACTGACTACGTGGGGGAGTTTCTGTAACGCAAAAGTTCTGGGTGTAGATACCACAAATGGAATGTTTGAGTTTTCCCTGACACACTTCCCTGTTCGATTTTAACATCTGTATATGAAAGGATGAGCAAGCATCTTTTTAAGGGCAGGTCCTACAATGGTTGGGCCTCTCCTTCTTTTTCATTATTGTAACACAAACAAGCGAACCGGAGAGAGAAAAAGTAAATGCATCTTCTTAACAGACCAGCATTTTCTAAGCAAATGTGTTTTCCAAAATATGCAAATATTGAGTCTAAATATGCTTGACAGCGTTCCTTAATTTAAGTGTTTTCAGTGTTGAGAAAAATAATTTAATATACAAGCACTGCCTTTAGAGATATCATATGAAGGCAGGGAGAAGAAACAACAAGTTAAAAAAAAATACAACCAGATAATAAACAGTTATTATGGCAAAGAACACCAATAATACTGAGGCTTTGAGGCAGAAGTTGTCTTGAGGACCTGAGAGTCTTCTTTCTGGTGAAATAATCAAGCGTTACAGCTTGCAGGTGTGTGCGCATGTCCACACACCCCTGTGCGTGTCTAAAAGGGCTTTCATTAATTGCTCGTGTTTCTTCACCAAATCCCAAGTTTTGATGTCTTTTTTCTTCAAGAAAAATAACAGTTACCCACGTGTATTCTCCTTTAGGTGGCATGCGGCTGTAGCAAAGATTAATCCATTGTCAATTGGACAATGAAATAAAAATTAATTAAAAGGACACACAGATGAACAAGTTCAAGCACAAAACCAAAGAACTGGTATTTAGAATTAAATGGATGCCAATTCATATTAACAAGTTAACATCCTAACATTGAGAAAAATAAAAATGTACTATAGCATTTTTGAAGGTCAAAGTGTTTGCTATTTTGTATTCACCAAATTTTCATGCCAATCAGCATGTTCAGTGAGTAGATGAAATATCAGTAAGCAAATAACGCATCTACACTGTCCAGTGTATATGAAATGGCACTGTAATATAAAAATCCATATACTCTTTAGACAAAATTCAATAATACTTAGAGAAATGTATACTTTTTTAAAAAATAAAGATAACTGGAAATAAGGTCTGGGTATGAGTTTCCAGACCTACCTGGTGTGCCTGAGACTCCTGTGTGAGGACTGGTAACCATGCAGACCCATCATCCCACCCTGGCTTCTCCTGCAGTGGATCTGGGGTGGGACTCCTGGCACTTTCCTTTAACAAACCTCACAGGTAATTCAGGCATAACATGTTTACGGAACCAGTGCACTGGAGGATGGATTGTTATACGCCAGAGGTTCTCAACCCTGTCTGCCCGTTACAATCACCTCAGAAGCTTTAAAAATGCCCAGGCCATATCCCAACCCAATTAAATCAGAATCACAAGAGGCACAATTCAAGCGTCAGCACTTTTTAAAGCTCCCTGGGTAATTTGATTTATGACAGAGCCATTGTAATAAAAACCCTTATTGAATAACGCCAGTACTGACATACAAGTTATTTTCTTAAAACGTATTAGCAATATTCTGTTGCATAGATTGTTTTTAAAGGTAAGCAGGAATCATCTGTGCAGTTTTCATTATCTAAAAAAAATCAGGTTTCTATGTTTTAATATAACACAAACGCAATTTTTTTTATTTTGCTTTATGCTCTTTTGCAATTTGCCATTGAAGTAATCTGAACCAAATTTGCAATTTTAAAAAATGTACATCAAAGGGATAGAAATAATAAGAACATTAGGCTCAACTAGTAGGAAAGTCCTCAGGTCTTGCTTTGTGGCGAAAGGGAAAATGTGTCAGATCAGTATGAGCAGTTCAACATCAGATGCTCCAAAAGATAAACACAGATCTGATGGTACGTGTTTTTATAGACATTTCCTAGTTTCTTGTTGAGTGTTTTGGCTTTTAAAATAATGACAAAAATCCCTTAGATTGAGTGTTAACGGCAGCAACAAAGACAAAACACAATCAAAAGAGGAAGATTCACTTAGATTAGCTGAGAAGAAAGAGAAGATACATGCATGCCTATCGTTTGAAGAGAAACTGAGAGAACATTCCATTAAGATTGCAGAAGTCAAAATTACTCAAAGCAAAAATGAATGATTCTTTCAAATGCTCATATTTAACCAGTAAGTCTAAGTATCTAGAAAATGTTCTATATGCAATGACAAGAAAGATGGTCCAGATTAGGCTGAAAATACAGAATACATCTCAAGGAAGCAGTTAAAAATCTACATTATAATTGTTATTTAACTAAAGCACATGCAATATTCTTTCAAAGCTGTCATTTAGCTTTTAAAAGCAGTGTCTAAAAGTGAAAATTCAGTAGCTCAGTCAAGGTATGTATTTTTTAATTGGCAGCTCATTTTCTAGAAAGCATCAAAATATTAAAAATAAAGCATACAGTCATGCTATTCTCAGTCGCCACTACATTGTGCCACGTTTTATATACCTTTCATTGATTTCCTCAAATGACTTACGAGGTAATAAGAAAGAGGGAGAGAGAAAAAGAGAGAGAGAGAAACTAATTAACAACAAAGTGTAAAACCAACCTAGAGCCTTAAGATTATGCATGTTCTAAAGGCATTATTTTTTAGCTTTTTATCTTCCCTCCGTCTGTTTCTTTTGGGGGCTATAACCCCCAGCAGCAAGGAAATGAGGGTCAGAAGGGGTAGGGGGATCTGGGCAGGGATGGAGGGGGCTTAATTTCCAGTTCTGCTCTACTCTCTATGATAAGCAAGGCCAGCAACGAATTCTTATGCTGCTCCTCTCTACTCATTAACAAATGGCTTAGCTTCCAGAATAGAATTCTCCAAAGCAAGAAAAAGGACTTCTATTTGTTCAATGTGAGATATATACCTAAAATGCAATCAGTAGTTATCTTTGGGTGATACCTTCTCTGTGCTTTTCTGTATTTTGCAAATTTTTAAAAATGGATATGTATTACTGTCATAAGCAGAAAAAAATGCTTTCTTTTTTCCAATTTGTTCTAGAGAGAAAATATTTTTATCAAACAAAGGTAAGGTTCTTAGGGAACACAAAGAACTTTATTAATGTTACACTTCACAAGAGGTGCCTAATTTTAAAAGATTAAAGCTTTGCCTTAAACATAAAGCAACTGAAGGATTTTCATTCTCCTTTGAGGATGCCATATCTAACCTACTCAAATTAGTCCTACCTGGAAGTATCTCCATATCAAAAGCTTAACATTATCCCATTTTTCCTTGTTCTATCTCCAGACTTCAACTGAGAGCTGGGAGGACTGGGGAACTTTGAAAGGGAGGCCCCAACTCTTCATAAGATGGTGCTTTCCTCCAATATGACAATTAGGTGTGAGACCATCCTCCAGGAAAACACTACTCCTGGTCAATCCTGGTTCCATGGAGAACCAGGAACTTACTGGATGT
Organism: Prionailurus bengalensis; assembly: GCF_016509475.1. Taxonomy (NCBI): domain Eukaryota; kingdom Metazoa; phylum Chordata; class Mammalia; order Carnivora; family Felidae; genus Prionailurus; species Prionailurus bengalensis. The sequence goes on along the minus strand of NC_057343.1, from coordinate 144,344,221 downwards.
TCTAGGGAATTAGGAGAGCAAAGAGCTGCCTCTGTGGTGCAACTTGAGAATCACCCAGGGGAATCTCGGTCCATAAGATACTTGAATTAAGGAATCTGGTCCCCAGGAGGACCCTTGTAAAAACACTGATGTGTTACATGAAAGAGGTATCACATTATGTCATCCTTTTGCATGCTGCAAGTGTACTGACATGTTACTCTCAGCCACTGGGTGAGGCTCAGAGGGAATGGTCCCTAGGAGATGTCACTTCAGATTAGGGAGTAGGAGTGGAGAGGACAGGCCCAGGGGCCAGCATGAGGATGCCAGGCACTGGGAGATCAGGCTGGCACCCAAAGGGAAGGCATAGCATGAGTAAGGCTTTCAGGCTGTTTTCCTTCACTCTTAGAAGGTGACCAATCCATGTGACAGAGTGAATGGTTGATGCTGTGACCTGACTTTCATGTATCCTTCAGCTAGATTTGGACGTTAAGACTTTCAGGATTTTCTGGGCCTTTTCCATAAGCATCAGGCATGCCTAATAATCTTTAAATGTCAGAATTACATAAACCCCACAGAGAAATATAAATGATACAAGTGATCTTGGGGAATATTGAAAGATGAATTCTAAAAACTAGACTTGGATGCATAGAGCAGGTGGAGGGTGTCTAGGCCTGTTTTAATTGGTGCTTACAGTCAGGAAAACAGTCTCATCGAGCTCCTCTGCTTCTCTCACGATGCTCTCCAGGGTGTCCTTGGCCGTGTCCATGCTCTGCAGAAAGTGGACCATCTGGTCATGTAAGAACTCCATCTTCTTTTTCTTCACTTCCTCAAAGCTCTGGGCTTTCTCATCATACTGGGCTAAAACTTTCTTCATCATCTCCTCATTCTGTTCTTCTAGCTTTTTCTCATTTTTACTACAGTTTTCCTAAAAAACAAATAAAACAAACAAACAAACAAAAAACCCCACTTTTTAATGAATCACAAAGTGCACGTCTTGCTTCTTTTCTTTTAGGAGAAACACCAGTCTTTTAAAGAACTGAGCTCTGGTGTCTTCATAAGAGAATTTTAGATTATGGGCACAGTCTATGTTTTCAACACATCAAGCCTCTTGGCCATGGTTAGCTTTGCAATAAAATTCACTGTAAGATTATTATCCAGAAGGATTTAGTTAACGAAACAAACAAACAAAAAGATATTTGTGTGGAAGGCTTGCCTACTTGCATTTCCACAGGATAAAACTTGAAGATGGCGTCACAGTGAATGAATGAAAATCCCTGACCTTCGTTTAGTGCCATTTTCACCATTCCATGAAAATCCTTGTGTGAGGAAGGGAGAAGCAAGATACTGGACAGGGCACTACATTCACAAGTGCTCTCCAGGGAGGGGGACAGCTTCCACCACAGTAAGAGAAAGTTTATTGCCCATCTGGCAAATCCAGATACCCACTGGATATAGTGGTTCTCACTACGGGGCTAGTGATAAGGTGATCATATAATTTATCGTCTAAAATGGATACTTGGTGGGGGCATTCGAAATAATTAGCAGGTGTTAAATGATCTAAAACAGGAGTTAAGGAGACTCTTCTCAAGCAAACTAGGGTGAGAGTTGCCCTCATGATAGGGAACGTGGGCACCAGCCTTCTGCAGCAGCCCTCTGCCACGTGTGATTGACAAGTGAGGATATCTGGGCCATTTCTGCATATGGATGGAGATGGCTCCCCACCCCTGCCTCCACTGAGGAGGGAGCAGGGGCCAACAGCTAGGAGGGCATAAATTCATCCAGATAGTGGTACTATGAGAGACACGCATTTGTCCTGGGCATTGGACATCAAGCATTTCTGCAGAGCTAGCCAGTGAAAGACAGGATAGTGGAGCAAGTTAAGAACTCAGATCTGAATTTAAATTTTGACTCTCAACTTACTATGAACTTACTATGACCTTGGGTAATATACTTAACTCTAAGTTTCAGTTCCTTACCTAGAAAATGGGAACAAATTAATAACACCTGTTTCATATGGTTATTGTAAGGATTACATTGGATAAAGCATGCAAAGCATTTGCCCTGTCATTGTAAGCACCTAATAAATGTGTATATGTTTTTAAGGACAAGTCGTTTATCCTTGGAAAGGAAGTAGTTTCACTGATTACACACAGATGGAAGACTTTGAGGACCTTCACTTTTAATGGAATAAAACCAACAATGGCAAACCACAAATGCATACACAATCCCTAATTCAGATTGTTCTGGCTCAGAATTCTTTCCTTATAATGACATGAACAAACCAGGTCAAAGTAAAAGGGTTATGGTAACTTACCTCGATGGTATTAAAAAAAGATTCTATCTCACTAACAAAGGCTTCAATCCTCAGGGACTTTTCTTGTAAATTATCTAGAAATTCTGCTAATTGGACCTGAAGAAAAAAATTTAGATATGGTTGGTATATGACATTTGATAAAATAACTTCAACCAGTGAGCTCTAATTTCCTCATAAATTTAGTACATTTGGTAGAGATTTACTATATGACATTCACTAACAAATCAATCTTCAAATTTTCTTTGCTGCTTCATCTAAATTGACTGTAGATAATTCTGTATGATAAACAATTAGGAGGTTTGTGAGTGAGAGCAATAGAAAGTTTATTTTCTCATGCAAGAGGAAGGAGTTCTTGTTGAGTACAGAAATTCAAAGCATACTTGTCTTAGTAAACCATGGATTTTAATTTTCTCCTTAGTAAAGCCTCAATTTTTTTTAAATTTGAGGCCGAGGTTGGGGGGATGGGCCAGAGAGAGAGAGAGAGAGAGAGAGAGAGAGAGAGAATCTTAAGCAGGCTTCACACTCAGTACCGAGCCTGACTTGGCGCTTATCCTACAACGCTAGGATCATGACCTGAGCCGAAATCAATGGTTGGATACTTAACTGACTGAGCCACCTGGGTGTCCCTAAAGCTTCAATTTTTATACATTGTCTTCTTCAAAGATTGCAGACTTTTTGTTGAACTTGTTCAACTTATCCAAGTAGTCTCCTCACATTTGTGCCAATGGCCTCAGTGTGCCTGGATCACTCTGAGAAGGTGCTCAGAGTGTCACCGGGCCAGGAGCCTAGCATACCAAATAATGGAAACTGTTTACTAAAGAGACCTAAAGGTTGTAATAACCCTTACAGGGTTAAAATACTCAAGAAGTGAAAGCCAGCTAGAAAATGTATGGGTCATGGGGGAAGATGGTAGCTCCCTTAGCCATAGTTATAAACCCTGCTATAACCTATTCAGCTGCCTGGTTCACTATCCACAGAATGATGGAGAAATTGCAAGGATGGAAGCCCCTTCTGGATCTGGCTTCTGCTTCCCTCTATAGCTCTTGCCTCTTTTCCACAAGGTCCCAGGCTCCAATCACACAAGCCCCATCTTTCCTTGAACTTTTTCTCACCCATGTGCCTTTTCGTGTGGTATTTCCTGTCTCTAGAATGTCCTCCGTGCCTTGAATGCTGGAAAAACCTCTATCTTACTGAAGGTTCACTCGGTCTTCACCTTCCCTCACCCTCTCAGTCCTACTCTATCATTTGGCTCACTCCCAAAACGGTCCTTTTTCAAAACACTGTGCTCCCATAATCCTGACTGATTTGGGGAGCCATTAGTCCATCTTCTTTTATTTTTGTTGTCATTCCCAATGATTGGACAGTTTCCAACATGTAATGGGAGGTCAATAAATACTGAGAAAGAAGGAGAGAGTGAATGAAGAAAATAAGTGGCAAAAGATAAGCCACCACAGTGGAGATGGCAGGAAAGGAGAAGCAAGGACCTCAATGATCTATAAAGGCAGTCACCAGTTTCTGACTCATCACAAATGGTCTGCTCACACAAGATGCTAGAGAATTCTCAAGGTATAACTTTAAATTGATTTCTAATTTTTAAAAGTTGTCAACCAACTCTTAATCTTCACAGTTGATTTAATGAAACAAAGCAGGTCTCCCTGGCTTTAGTGAACTAGCTTTCCACTTTTTTTGGTCATACTGTTTAGAGAACATCAGGGGGGAAGAACTTCAAAATGGTTTTAAAGCAGGAGATGTAACCCCTTGCTTTTGAACTTTGTTTTAAATTGACAATATTTAGACAGAATTATTTTTTAATTTCTAAAACTCATAGAGATAAATAAAACATAATTAAGAAAGCTAAAAAAAATCTAGTCTTTCTGCTGACAGTGCCCAGTAGTTGTCAGTTAGCGAAACCAAGTGTCATCCCAGAATGGGGCACATTTCACCAGTGCTAATGCATCCAGAAGCCTGAGATTTCTTTTTTTTAATTGCCCCATCTTCTACCCCCACATTTTACCAGGTAAAGTTTCAACAAAATTTCACTGTAGAGAAGCATAACCTATGTTAGACAATTGAGAAATTTTAATTTTCTGGGGAAAAAAATGTCAAGATTCTAACATCATTTTTTAAATCAAAATTAGCCTAACAATTATTTAACAGTGACCTGATGGAATAATCATATTGAAAATTGCTACCATTAGCAAGGCACTGGGCCAAGCAATACAGATATACAGCCAAGAGCATAGCTCTGGCATCAGACAGACCTGGGTACCAATCCTAGTCTGTCTTCCATGACCTTGAGCAAATCACTTAAAACAATTTGCACTCATTTCATTGTCTGAAAATTGATGATAATGACAGGGTTGTTGTGAGGAGTAGATGATATCTTGTATGCACAGAATTTAACACAGTGCCTGGCACGTAGCCCGTGCTCAATTCTTGTGATGGTCTGCATTTTAAGATCATTCTGGCTAAGGTACTGGAGGATGGTTTGGAAAGACAAGGATAGGGATTCCAGTTAGAAGGCTACTGAAAGTATGTCACAATCTGTAAGACTAAATACTTGACTTCCAATAGTATCTCTGGGGAGAGTATTTATAATTACATGCATTGAGGGTACGTGTTGTGACTAGCTTTTTAACATTGGGAATCTATAGACATAGCCAGAAAGAATGCAGAGGTTTTCCATTTTTAATATCAATTTTACCATAAGGAGGAAATACAGAGAAAACCAAAATTTAAAACGACCATCTTGAGTTTTTTATAAAACTTGCAGTAGTATTGTTCAATGTAATATAAATGTGTATTTTTAAAGAATAATAGTGTAGATAATAGAAAATAAATTGTGTTTTATGCTCAAAAGTACATTTTTCAATTTAAAATCCTTTGGCCCTTTCAGATAATGTTAAGGGCTACTGCCATAAGAGAGGACCCCTCAAAGGCAGTGACCCTGTGTTATTTACACTGGTGTTGCAAGAACCTAGAAAAATGCCTGGCACATAGTGTATACCCAATAAATGTTTGTCAAACTGATCTTAACTAAATGCTTAGGGAAAGAATTCTTAGCTTTCTTTCAGACTATTATGCCTAAATATGAATATATTAAATATTGGTCATTTTTTAAATTGAGAAAATGTTAATTAAAACAAGTTAAGTGTATATGTATTGTCATGTACTTATAAGCTTTAACATCTCTTTACCTTTACAGCACTTATAGCTGTATCAAGTGTTGCAACCTCATGGTCTTTGTGGGCACCAAACATCTTGTCAACAGCAGAAATCGGGCTTCTGCAAGTGTAACAGTACGTGTCGATCTGGGACTTTTTCAGTTCCTTTTGTTCCTTCTCAGTTGCTACCTCTGATAATTGTTCTTGTTCTGTCCTCTCCCTACCCAACTCCTTCTGTTCAGCAGACGTACTTTGTTCTACCTCACTCACAAATTCATTTTCACTGATGTGTTCGAAGGATTCCTTTCCTTGAGATAACACATCTTCAGGTGTGGATTCTGAATATAGTTCCTCTGATAAAGTGTCTTGAACAACCATTTCATAATTCAGGGATTCAGCAAATTCATACTCATCCTGAACAGGGCTATGGCGGAGACTGTCTTCACTTGGCTCAGGCGGGACTATTACTTTAGATTCTTGCAGTGTTTCTTGAACACAAGTTACGCCAGACGCAAATTCTTCCTCTGGGAAGGACACCTGTACTGGGACATTCAGACTGACTTCTGGACTTGCATTTTCTGCTTCATTACTCTGACTGTTTGTTTCATCTACTCTCTCCAGGACATGATGGGTGTCTTCAAATGGAATCGCATAGCTTACCTTCTGGGTAACCACTGTGACTTCTTCAGTGATGGGAACTTTTCCATGCATAGCTTCATTGTCAAGAGGCCCCACATAGCCTACTGATTCTCCTTCCCTATACATAGCTTTCTGTTCCTCTTCCAGACTCTTCTCCCCCAAAATAGTTCCAAACCTCCCCCAAATTTCCCCTTCTGCAGCTACTGGTTGGTATGAATCATCCTTACCAACTGCTTTTTCTTCCAGACCTTGGCCTTGGTCCTTTTGAGTTACAGATGTGTCATGGAGAATGTCATCTTTTAGTATATACTTCTCAAAATATATTCCTGTTCCATCATCAGTGTCAGAGTTCCTGCTTGGAAATGATGCCTCAGAATTCACACTGTCACCTTCAGAAGCTGTCTCCCCTTCCTTCTTTTTCTCCCCAACTGCTTCTTCATACAGATCCTTGTATAAAAATGCGAGTGCAGGTGGCTCCTCCAGAAGTTCAGGATTAATGGCTTTAGTGGTGGTAGGAAATATCTGGGTTCGTGACAAAACTCCTTCTTCTGCACCAAATAATGGCATCCCAGGTGCCTTTAAGTCCACATCTCTATTTATGCTCTTTGGAACATCTCTGTCAGCTGATTGCTGGATATCCAAATGCTTCCGGGTCTCTGGGTGAGATAATTTGCTGTCGTCCTTTTCCATCCCATAGAAGCTTTCATCTAACTTCAGCAAGTCATATTCATGTTCCAGAGCACTTTCCTCTGAACCTTCTGGGAAAGAGACAGTATCTTCTGTAACCTGCTTTGAGAGTTCCACTTCAACATTTAATTTCCATGGAGCTTTCTGTTTTTCTGGGTCTGGGGAGATGTTATAATCAATCAATGTATATTTTTCAAAATAATCTTCTTCACTAGGAGCTGCGGGCTGATTAAAGGTGAAATCATCAGTTTCTGAATAGGTGGGCATCTCCCCTTCTGTGTTAAAAGGTGCCTTTTGTTTATTTTCTTGCAAAGATATAACTTGATCAGAATCTTCTAACTTACTCTTTAATGTTTTATGGCGAGAGACTGCCTCACTATTGTCATGAAGAGATATTGTTTTAAATGAAGACTTCTCTTTCAAATATTCTAATTTATCTTGCATTTGTTCACTTTCTTCCTGATCAACAGAAGAAATAAATGCAGAAGCATGAATATTCAATATCTCGCAGCCTTCAGAGATAATACTGAAGGCACTCTTTTGATCTTCTGAAAGTCCAGCTGGCTTGCTAGTCATTGTAAATTCTTCATCTTTTACATACGTGTCTTCAGGTTCCTTGGATATTTCTCTAGAAGAAACCATTTTATTAGCATCAATTGATGATGCATCCTTTATAAATCGAGCATAGTTGCTGCTCACTGAAGAGCTTGGTTCATTTACATGGGCATCTTCCACAGCCTCCAAGTGGTGATTTGAAGCAACAACAGATTGTTCAGTCCTTTCAGATGTTACTTCTTTAGATGTTTGAATAGTAATGACTGTATGCCTATCTGGAGTCAATTCTGACCATGGCATTTCTTGTTTCTTCACTGTATCAATTTCTGGATAAGTTCTAGAAACAAGTGTTGGTGATTTCGCAGATGACAACAAAGATGGTGGGGTTTCTAAGCTCATTGTTTCATCAAAAGGATGATCTAAAATCCTTTCAGAGTCTTTAGATGGAGATCCTTGTTTCATACTTTCTTTTGTGATATCTATTGAAACACCTTTTGATGGCTCTGACACTGTAACCTGTTCCTTTTCTTCACTGTGACTTGCCACCTCCCTGCTTGACTTTTCCAGTATCAGATTTCCTTCCTTAGGTACAGACTGCTTATCTATTTCTTCATGATAAGAAAGATCCACTGGAAGGAAAGTCTTGGTTTTTTCCACCAATACTTTACTTTCTTCTTTTGGATGTGGTTGAGTTCCTACTGCCCTTGTTTCTCTGATTTCTGGGTGAGCCTCCAAGAGCACAGTTTCTGATTTTTCAGTAACTGATAGAGTTTTAACTAATGAAAGTGGTTGAGTTTCACCTGAAGAATGACTTAAAGAGATATCTGATTCTTCAGGCATAAACCTGGCTACATTCAAGGAATAAGGCTGAATTTCCTGCCACTTTCTTCCTTCTAAAAATGCTTGTGACTGCTTTTGTTTTTCATCTTTCTCCTCCTCCATAATTGTGTATCTTTCTTTGTGGTCTTCATTTTGAGAGACTTGCTGAAGCACAGCTGTGGCTTTTGATTCTTCCAATTTAATAGGGCTAGATCCACGTGCAATTTGTGCCTTCCCCATTTCATTATCTCTAAATTCTAACAGGGCCATAGTTTCTTGCTTTTCTGCCAGCACCTTCTTTTCTGCCAAGGAATGTGATCTGGTTTCCAAGTTACCTTTCTCCTCAGTTGGGCTAACAGACCTGAGTTTAGTTTCCTCTTCATAAATTTTCAAGGAAGTAGGTTTTTGCATTTCTTTCTTCGGTCTGTCTTCACCCAGATCAATTAAACTGCGTTCAGATTCTTCTACTGGCAAAATTATTGTCTCTGGCTTCTCTGATTCCTTCATGATATTTTTACTTGTGAAGCTAGATGAAGCTGATTTTGGCTGTTGTGGCACCTTATCCACTGCATCAAATGAAAAGCATAATTTTTCTTTTTGATCACTTCTTGGCTCTTCCTTAAGAATAGAAATATTCCAGTTAGATGGAGCAGAAATTTCTGGCTTCTGGGCTCTTTTACTATCAGCGACGTGAAGAGGAACAGCATTTTGTGCTTCTTCCACCATGGATTTCTCACCCATGGGAGAATAAGATTGAATTTCAAGACGTTCCTCACCATCAGCAGAAGCAACTACTGAGTTTAAATCCATTTCTTCTGAATACGCTAGGATTTCTTTTTCCCCATAATCTTCACTAGACACTTCAAGGTTGGATTGGGGCTGTTGTAAAACTTCTACATTTGATAAAAATGTAGTTTTTTCTTTAAAGTCTTGGCTTTCACCAGATTTAACTAAAGTACCTCTGGATTTTTCAGCAGGTTTAAGTTTTGTCTCTGGTAACAGATGATCAGTTGGCGTCTTGGTTGCATTAAAGTCAGCTGGAGCTGCTCCTTCAGACTTCAGTGTCGCAGGCACTGCTTTTTCTACAGATGGACTTGGCTGAGTTTCTAAATCTTTTTCAGCAACTCTGTCATCTGGAGTCCTTGATCCAAAAAACAAACTGGACATCCATGATAAGATTCCTTTCTTTCCCTTCTCCTCAGAAAGGCCTCGCTCAACTGCCTTTGGCTGCTTAGGCAATTTTTGTGTTGCCTCAGATGGCTCTGCAGATTGAGGTTCTTCATTTTCTTGGATCGAAGAGAGGAGTTTTACTGGTGTGGGTGTTTTCACTTCAGGTGCTGGTTTCCCTCTCTCATTAACATCTAAAACCTTTGACTGAATCGTTTTTTCTTTTTCTAATGACTTCTCTCCAGGTAAAGAAGATATACTCCTGTGCGCTTCTTTTTCACTGTCCAATGCAGATTCTGCCTCTTCTGCCAGGAAAGGGGCTGCTTTGGAGGGAGAGGGAATGGTTTCTGATTTGATCAGTTCCACTGATGGGCCAGACACTCCTTTCTGGAGGATTCTTTCGGAAGGTAGGTTGATTTCTTCCTGGCTGCCTTCTTTGCAAGGCCTGGACAATTCTGCGTTTGCTTTTTCCACTGTCAAACTTTCACTCCCCATGAAAGAAAAGATCTGCTTCCTCTCTGCTTCGTTTCTCTCTACACTTCCAGTTGGAACTAAAGATTTTGGTTTGGGGGCCAGCTTTGTTTCTTCCGAAGAGTAAGTTTTAGTTGATAAGGTCTCTATGTCACTACTGAAGGTACTGAGAGTAGATACTGGGTCTTGTAATGATACAGGAGATACTTCAGCAGAATGTGGCAGAACCTGCTTTTTGGTTTCACATGTGTGGTCTTTATCTGGCACAACAGTCTTAAGCTGTCCTGTCATCAAATCATTACTGCCAGAGGAACCCAGCTGCACAGATCCTGATATTCTTTCTTCATGTTGACTTGCCAGATCCCTTTCTGGCTTTTCTAGTATCCAGCTTTTATCCTTTGGAAAAACAAGGGCCTCTTTCACTTGTGTTTCTTTAACATCTTCAGGCTCATTTGTTGTAAGTGATTTTGATTCTTCCAAAGGCAAATTCTCTTTCAGAAATAAAAATTGTTTAACTCCCAGATCTTGTTTATCTGCAAAAGATGTGCTTATATCAGGTAATTTAACAGCTTGTTCTGAATGAAGTGCTTTTCCTGGCTTCTCTTTTTCTACAAGGAGGTCAGAAGAAACAATCTTAGATGGATCTGTTATACTCTGGGGCACACGGAATGAATTTGGTTGGTCTGTTTGTTCATTTAATTTTGTTTCAATATGTCCTATCACTTGTGTCTTCAAATTTCCTGTTGACAGTAATGGGTTTATTTCCTGTTTTTCTCCCTCTTTAATGTCGGCTGAATGGTTCAATTTCTCTGATGATGGTTTTAAAGAAAAAGAAAGTGGCTGAAGCTCTTTTGGGCTGTCTCCTTCAACTAGAGGGTCCAATGCTTCCTTTGATCCTAAGCTGACTACCTTGGGAGAGAAAGATTTAAGTTCTTGAATCTGTGGTTCCTTCCTAAGGTATGATGAAACCTCTGGAATTTCAGGGTCGACTGTAGCTGACACATGACGTTCCCTGTTTTCTTCTTTTCCTTCTCCTCTACTCCTAAGTTCAGTGAGGCTCTTTTCTAAGACAGAATCCCCTGTTTCGGTTATGGGAGATTTTATGTGTTTTGTATCTCTGGATCCATCTTGCCCACCTAAACTATGAATGACTTCTGACCCAGTGCTCAGTAATTCTGATACTTGGTATGGCTTGTCTTTCTTTTCAGGTTCCAAAGAGAGCTCTGCCAGAACAAGATCTTGTCTTTCTGATGGGAAATTTCCCCACGCTGTAGAAGATGGCTCTTCTGCTTCTTTGTTCTTATCATCTCCAAGGGTTGGAGTTAAATCTTCTGATGCTAAATTTTCCAATGCAGGAGAACTTTTTATTTCCTCATTTTTGCATTCTGGGGCTGTCTGTTTGGGTGCAGGTGACATGTTTTGTGAGGAAAAAAGTTTGGTTTCTTTTTCCTTTACCTCACTACCTTCGTTGAGCAAAAGCACATGTTCAGGCCCTGACACTTCTGAGGCAGACAGAGAATTCTTTTTCTCTGGTAAAACCAGTTGTTCAGAGTCCAGGACTGTAGAAAATGAAACACCTTGTTCATTTTCCACCCTCTCTTCTTTAGTTACATCTGAATGTTGACAAGACAATGCTTTTATTATTGGCAACCCAGGTTTAACTTCTTCAGTTTCTACCTTGGACAAAGAATGCACTGGTACAGAGGATATTCCTGCAGGTGAATCAAATCTAATTTCTTTCTCTGCTTCTGACCAAGCTGGACGTTCAGATGTAGCCATTTCAGTAGAAGAACTAATTTTCAGTGCTACCTTTTCTTCTTTAAGAAGTGGATGTTCATCTGTCGACGTCACCAGTGGTGGCAAATCACTTCCTAATTCACTCTTTTCTACTTTTGTTAAGACTGGATGTTCTAGAGGGGTGGTAAAAGAGAAATCTGTTGGGGTTTCTTCTTTTGTTAACTTAGTTAAGCCTGAGTCATGCTTAGTTACAGATGTTGTGGTTAATGAACAACTAGGTTCAATTTCTTTCTTTATTTCTTCCAGAAATTCTGGTGCAGGTGGTTCATGTTCAGTTCCCTTTTGCACTCCTGGTGGAGCTGAATGCAGCACTCTAGATGTATCAGTTATTTTAGAGTCATGTTTCACTTGTGTTTTCACTGCTGATAAAATCTCAGGTCCAGATAAAGATGTGTCCTTTAGAGGTGAATATGATTTTATTACTTCAGGTTCGTTCTCTGACAACATTCTCTGTTCTAGTTCAGATGTCACAGTTGGAGCTAAATTAGGTTTCACATCCTTCTTTGGCTCATCTACCAAGTCAGGAAGAACTGAATATTTCATCCCAGACCCTAGAACATTTGGAGGCTGAGGCTCCATTTCTTGATCCCGTGATACATGTGCTGTAGCTTCTTGAGAATCAGGCACAATTTCTTCCTTACTTTTAACTTTTAACAAAGCCATCTGTTCATTTGCAGCTTTTGGAGTGAGTGAAGCTTTGAGTTCTTGTTCCTCCTTAAGTGCATGAACTGAATCAGGTGAAGCTGAATATTGAGATGAACACACAACAGGCTTGGTGTCTTCCTTTACTGTAAATGATTGTTCAGGTAAAGAAACTGGTCTTGCAGCTACTGATGAAATAGTCTGAATTTCTCCCTTATCCATTTCACTGGTTAAATATGATGGAATCAAATCCTCAGAGTCAGGTTCTAAAAATGCTCGAGTTATCTGCTCCTGTGCCAAAATGAGATATTCAGATACAGGTCTTGAGATTGTTTGAGCATCTGGCTGAACTTCTGTGATCTCTCTTTTATTTGCTGAAGGTGGCAAACTCGAGTCTTCAGGTGCAGACAGTGAAGGGGAAGGTTTGGCTTGTTGCTTCTGTGATGAACTGAGGTGCTCAGGTACAGGTGTAGCAGCTGTTGGTGCAATGTCTTCCTCACCCGCTTCTGAAAAGCAAGAGTATCCTGAGGCAGATATTGTAGTTACCAGTGAATCATGCTCAAATTCATTTTTCTTTGTTTCTGGGATTCTATATGGTGGAATTGAAACTTGTGATGCTGAGTCTGGAGAGAAAAGTTCAACCTCAGTGTCTTCATCTGACAAAATAGTGTGTTCAGATGGTGATGTTAAACATATTGGAGAATCGCATTCAAATTCTCTTTTCTCTATTTCCTGAGTTGCATAGGGTGAAAATGAGAATTCTGACACAAATGCTGAGTCTGGAGAAAAGGGTCCAATGTCTTCTTGCTCTTCTTCTGAGAAATTCGTGGGTGAGGAGACCCCTTTTAGATTTAAAGGGGGTATCTGGATAATTTCTTCCTCCTGTGATTCGGGTGTTGCATATGGTGGTACTGAAACTTCAGAAGTTGAGGTGGAAGAGGGTGTGTATCGCTCAATTTCTACTGTCTCTTCTGATAGGACAACATGTTCAGATGGAGTGGCTGAAAGTGGCGGGGACTGGCATTCAGAAGTCTGCTCAGTTGTGGATGGTAGGAGAGAGTGTTCAGACACAGAGGCCACATCTAGGGAATACAATCCAGTGTCTTCCTTCTTTTCTTCTGACAAAATCATGTGCTCAGAAACACCTTTTGATTTTAATGGGGACACATCATCAATTATTTTCTTTGGGGATTCCTGCATTGCATTTGATGGAACTGCATATTGGGAAGTCAATGTTGAATCCGGTGTGAAACACTCACTTCCTAGGTCCTCTTCTGACAGGACTGCCTGTTCCAGTGTAGCAATTGAAAACAGTGGGGACTGGCATTCAGAAGTTTGCTCGGTTATGGATGGTGGAAGAGAGTGTTCAGATACAGAGACCACATCTGGGGAATATGGCCCAGTGTCTTCCTTTTCTTCTGACAAAATCACGTGCTCAGAAACATGTCTTGATTTTAACGGGGACACAACATCAATTATTTTCTTTGGGGATTCCTGCATTGCATTTGATGGAACTGCATATTGGGAACTCAATGTTGAATCCGGTGTGAAACGCTTACTTCCTAGGTCCTCTTCAGACACGACCGCCTGTTCCAGTGTAGCAGTTGAAAACAGTGGGGACTGGCATTCAGAAGTTTGCTCGGTTATGGATGGTGGAAGAGAGTGTTCAGATACAGAGGCCACATCTGGGGAATATGGCCCAGTGTCTTCCTTTTCTTCTGACAAAATCATGCGCTCAGAAACATGTCTTGATTTTAATGGGGACACAACATCAATTATTTTCTTTGGGGATTCCTGCATTGCATTTGATGGAACTGCATATTGGGAACTCAATGTTGAATCCAGTGTGAAACACTCACTTCCTAGGTCCTGTTCTGACAGGACCGCCTGTTCCAGTGTAGCAGTTGAAAACAGTGGGGACTGGCATTCAGAAGTCTGCTCAGTTGTGGATGGTGGGAGAGAGTATTCATATTCAGAGGCCACATCTGGGGAATATGGTCCTGTATCTTCCTTCTCTTCTGATAGAATCACATGCTCAGAAACACCTGTTGATTCTAATGGGGGCTTATGGTCAATTGTTTTCTTCAGTGACTCTTTTGTTGCCTGTGATGGAGTTGAATATTCAGAAGCAGATGTGGAATCTGGTGTGTAATATCCACTTTCTGAAGCCTCTTCTCCAGACAGGACCACATGTTCTGAGATAGCTGCTGAAAACAGTGGGGACTGGCATTCAGAAGTCTTCTCAGTTGTGGATGGTGAGAGAGAGCGTTCAGACGCAGCGGCCAAAGGCTCAAATTCCTCATTCTCCTCTTCTGAAAAAACTGCATGCTCAGATATACCTTTCACAGTGGATGGAGGAACTGGCTCAACTTCTTGCTTCTCTGGTTCATGGTTCAAATCCTGTGGGACTGAATATTCTGATACAAAAGCAGAATCAGTAGAAACAGACTCATTTTCCTCTCTTTCTTCCTCAGATGAAGCAACATATTCAGGTGTTGATGTTTTCAGTGATGGTAAAGTGATCTCCTCTTCTTTCCGCTCCACTTCAGGGGCCAAATATGATGGGAAGGGCTTCTCAGAAATAGATGGACTTTCTGGGTATTCAAGTTCTATGATCTCTTCTTCCACTAAATTAGAATCTTCAGACTCAGGGGTAGTAGCTATTGGTAGAGAAGTTTCTATTTCTTTCTTTGATTCCTCTAATACTGGAGGTTCAGAAAGAGAAATGGATGGCTCAGGCACATTTTCTTCCTCCACTCCTTTGACATCAAGATGAGGAGGGCTCCATTTTTCAGAGACTGGTTCTGCCCTTTCTGTTGAAGTCAGGTCCACCCCTTCTGTCTCTGGGCCAAAATCCTCCTGGATGGATGCTGCCAGACCTGGTAAACCTGTTACCCGCGAAACCTTTTCTGCCTCCAATGAAATGGAATGGTCAGCAGAATACACATCTTCCTTCTTTACCTCATCCACTGAAGGTGGTGAGACTGAAGAGTCATACTCTGATGTCACAATTTCTTGTGAATCAGGCTCAAATTCTTCCTTTGCTCTTCCCAGGAACCCAGTTGTAGATGTATCAGGTGTAAGAGGGGAAGACTCCATTTCACGGAGTTTTGTTTCATCGCCTGGTTGTTGTGGCACTAACTGTGGAGGGCTGAGCTGTGTTTCTTGTTCTGCTGTGTCATTACTTGCATAAGAGGAAACTGTGTGCTTGGTGGCAGATGTGGCCTTTAGGGGAGAATCAACGTAAATTTTCTTTTCATCTTCATGACTGAATGAGGAGGTCGAGGACTCTGATCTTTTGGAGAGTACACCTCTCCAGGGTGAAGCAAGCCCTTTTACTTTATCATCTTCTATGCTTGGGGCTACTAATTTGCCTGTTTTGGAAACTAAGTTAGAATCACGATTGCTCAAATCTGGCTCTAGACTAATGGATGCATCTTTCCCCCTCCTATAATGTATTTCTTTAATTACATAACCCTTTGGCAATGTTCCATAAAATTGTAGAGGAATTAATTCTTCTTTAACAGAATTAAACATCTTAATTTTATATTGTACTGTTCCTATGTAAACTGGCCTTAACACTAAGGGCTTGTGCTCTTTGTATATTGCCCCAGTAATAGGAGGTGTGTTTGAGGTGGTCTTCTTTTTTCTTATTTTATCATGAACGCCACTAGATGACTTCTCTTTCTGACTGTTTAGTACCTGGCTTTCTGAAATTAAAAGATTATCTTTTGTATTTGCTGGAACATCCTGAGATTCAAAAGAATTTCTCTTTTTGTTGCCTTTCCGACGCAATGATGGTGAGCCACGCTTTGACCTAGGTGTTCTTTTCCGAACCTTTTTAACTTCATCCACAATAAAGGAAACATTCCCTGGAGAAGAATTCATAGTTGACCCTTCCAGACTACATACACCAGAAGTCTGACTTTCTTCCGAGGCCCAAGGAGTAGAAGACCTGCTTGAATTGGTCTCCCAGGTTATTCCACTGTCTTCCCGTTGAACTGTCACCATGGAAAAGGAGGGGTCATTTATGATACACTTCTGCTTGGTCTTGCCCTCTTCATCCTGGTCTGATAATCTAAAGTAAGTAATAATACTATTAATAATCACATGTATATTAATAATAAATAATAATATTAATTACATATAGAAATAAGTAAATATCCTATTCTTACTAGGTGGATGGGCTAATGTGAAATTAAAGTATACAGATAAGTATTGCCATCTATATCAAAAATAAGGAGGTATACAAAATAAAATTTAAAACTCTAAGTCAGAATATGAAATATAATAACACATTTCAGGCTGGAATGATTCAGTTCACCACCTACCCTTATCAGGATTGCCCCCCTGACCTCCTGGGCTTACCCAGTCACTCAGGCTTACTCTTTGGGCGCAAGGACCTTCAAAATGGCACTTGCATCTGTGTCCTTTCTGTTACTACTACGACCACCCTGACCTTTATCATGTCATCCCTAGATTTTTTTCATTAGCTTCCTAACTGGTCAGCTGGCATAATGTTTACCTCTTACCCTCCCCATCCTCACCCTACCCTACTCCTCTTTCCATACCAACTTCACTAAAAATTTTCATCATCACACTGCTTGCTCAAAAGATATCAGTAGAGGGGGACCTGGGTGGCTCAGTCAATTAAGTGTCCAACTCTTGATTTCACAGTTTGTGGATTCAAGCCCCACGTTGGGCTCTGCAATGATCATGCGGAGCCTGCTTGGATTCTCAGTCTCTCTCTCTCTGCCTGTGCTTGCTCTCTCGTGCCCTCTCTCTCTGTCTCTCAACTCTCTCTCTCTCTCTCTCTAAAAATAAATACATAAACTTTAAAAATATCAGTAAATTCCTCATTCCTCAGTAAATTTTTTTCTACCTGTAGAAAAAAAATTCAAAATACTTAACTCTTTGATCCCTAGCTGACATTATTTCCGAGTACCAACTGTTACCTTATTCATACCTGGTACATTTCTGTTTTAACTATATAATTTCCTGTCCAGTTAATATATTGTGTGGACTCTGAGTATGAGCCATACAGGGAAAATATAGAGATACCCTAAAAAAAACAGCCTGTGGGCGGCACTTTCCTCATCTGTGAGCCAGGGATCATAATAGAACCTACCTCTCGGGGCTGCTGTGAGGATTAAATTAGTTAATACACACGAAATGCTCAGGAAAAGTGCCTGGCATATAGTTAGTGCTCACTAAACACTATCTGTAATTAAGGCTTCTACACAATCATTGGAGTAGAGACCTAGGGAGCCTTGGCAAGGTCATTTTCAACTGCTACAGGTGTTTGAAAAGGTGATCTCTTTGGACTGCTCTCATGTGTCTCAAGACACAACTGGCTTTGGCTGCCCCTTCAATTGCCATTGGGCTCCTATCTCAGAGTCTGCAGTACTTTTCTCTGAAATTTTCTTATACCTTTTCCTTTCTGGTGCTCATGTTGTTCCTCCACTTAAATTCTCACTCTACCTTTTCTGCACACCTAAATTCTATCTCCTCTTCAAGGCTTATTTTAAAAACCTCCAGTGTTACTATTCCTGATCAATTCAGCGATCCTGTTTGCCAATACTTCATAAACATTAAGTTCAAGATTAAAACTCCAAGGGTTATATCCTTCTAGGAATATGGCTATAATTTGAGATAAACACAAACTACTGACTGACATATGCCTTTCTACAACAATAAAAACAAAACCAAAAGCCTTTCTATACAAAAAGACACTAAGTATTAAATTGAGTCACTTTTTGAAAACATACACAGTTAGGATTTAGGTCCCTTACTAATAATTTTTAATCATCAGTCACTGCTTATGCCAGTGGTTCTTAACTCTGGATATATTTGAGAGCCACCTGTAGGAAGTTTTTTAAAAATACTGATGCCATCCTATACCCCTCCCGGCAGAGACTCTGATTTGACTTTACTAGGGTAGGGTCTCAGTTTTTCTGTGTTTTTAGGTTTTAAAAGCTTCCAAGTGACACCAGTCTAAAGCAGAGTTAAAAATCACCAGCCTACACAATCCTAACTATGAAATTTAAATAGTACATGCCTTTCTCACTTACTTCGAACACTTCCTAATTTGTTAGGTGAGGCTGAGGGCCAAGACCATAAATTCTTGCAGTTACATTCTACCCCCCTTTCTTAAACCTCAGAGTTTCCCCAACAGTCTGCAGCAAAGGGTGTATGGACCGCTGAGATCCTGATTTCCCTAACTCTCATCACAGCTAGGCAGAACCCCTGCCCTGCTGGTCTTCAACAGCAAGAAGATTCATCCATTCATCCATTCATCCCAGTGCACTGTAAGTGATTTCACTCCCTATATATGCCATGAGTGCAAAGGGCTGGAAAGCAGTGGGAAGAACTACTTTCTCCATTTCCTTGGCAACTCTTCTCTCACTTATTTGCTTTGGTATAAAACCACTGAACTTAATTAGGAATTAACACTCTATCTTGGTTTTGGATTGAATCTTATTTTAAAATGTTTTTTTTTTTCAGGCTATTTACATACCTAATTAAAGTTATTCCTCAGAATTTTCAATTCCTTCTACCCTTCTCCCTTTAGCTTTTAAGAGAAGCAGGATGAAATTAAAAATTAAGGTTATGACATGCATCTGAGAAGTCAGCATTTTGAGACCCCATGACTATAGTAGTATTATAAAACCAATTATAAATTCAATTTAGAGTTAATTATTGATTGTAAATTTAATGTACTCAACTGGAGAAATTTTCATTACTAGCGAGGATGAGTTCACGGCTGCTTAGCAGAATACCCAAATGGTGATCCTAAGAAGACAGAGCCCTACTGAGGTGAGTTCATTCATTCATTCATTCATGCATGCATTCATTTCTCACTTAACAAACTTTTGTTGGGTTTAAATACTAGGAATACAAATATAAAGACACAGAATCTTCTCTCAAGAAATTAAAAATCTAATAGGGAGACAGAACTAAACATGTTAACACAGTGTGATTAGTATTATTCTAGAAGACATGCGAGATACAATGACAATATAAAGAGAAGACTTTACAAAGGAAAGATACTTGAGTTGGATTTTGAAGAATAAATAGGAGTTTGCCAAATGGATGAGGAGTGGAGGTGGTGTGAGGATGGAGAGGTTATTCCAGGAAAATGTCACAGAATATGCAAAATGTACATATGAATAAATCAGCCTGGCTCACTGAAAAACCCAAAGTATTTTGGGATGTCTGGATTTTTGGAGAGAAGCAAAGGAATAGAAGAATGACAGAGCCAACAGGAATCAGAGAATGACTATATTAGCATGTGTAAAGCCAAAGCCCAAGTATTCACATTACACTCAGTCTAAAAAAATAATTTCCCTTAATAGAAGATAAATGGTCCACATAGAGTTCAGAAATATATTTCTTGTTCAGGAACACAAGTGTTCTCATCTATGCAAAAATGTATACATCATCTTCTCATAGTTAATGGATATTGGCTATGAACATCATCTCATTCATTCTCCTCTGATTCTCACAAAGTTCTCATTATTACCTGGCTTCTGATGTAGAAGACCGACACATCTCAATGACCTGTGTATGTAGCTCACTTACTTGTTACATTGAGCAAGGAGAAGGTTTACCAGGTCTGAGTTAGATCAAGAAAAATATACTTGAGGCCAGAGCTGAGTGCCACAGTCTCCTCCTTCCTTTTGATAAGCTTTATCTGATTAAGGAAGTTTCCTTCTATTCCCATTTGTTAAGAGGTTTTTTTACACAATGAATGAATGCTACATTTTATTAAGCAATTTTTTATACCGCTATGGAGATGACCATATCTTTTATTCTATTAATGTAAGGAATTATAATGATTGATTTCCAGATGTCAAGCCAACCTTGAATTCCTGAAATGATGACATGTGTTTGTGATGTATTATACTTTTTATATAATATTGGATTTTGTTTACTAATACTTTGTTTAGGAATTTTATTCCTGTGTTCATGAATAAGTGACCTATAATCTCTTTTCTTACAATGTGCTTGTCAGGTTTTCATATCAAGATTGTGCTGCCTCAAAAAACAAATTAGGAAATGTTCTCTCTTTCAGTATTCTCTGGAAGAATTTGTGGAAGATGGTATTATTTCTCCCTTGAGCATTTGGTAGAATTTATTGGTGAAGTCATCAAGGCCTGAAGTCTTCTTTGTGGTAAGGTTTCTAATTAATAATTTATTTAATAGTTTGTGTCTACCTGGAATTTCTGTTTAGTTTTGTGTCCATTTTAGTAGGTTGTATTTTTCTAAGAATTGGCCTATGAACCTAAATTTTAAAAAGTCATTGGAGTTAAATTATTCATAACGGGGCACCTGGATGGCTGAGTCAGTTAAGTGTCTTGCCTTTGGGGCTCAGGTCATGATCTCACAGTTCGTGAGTTAGAGCACCACGTCGTGCTCTGTGCTGTCAGTGCAGAGCCTGCTTGGGATTCTCTCTTTCCTTCTCTCTGCACCCCTCTTCTCTCTCTCTCTCAAGAATAGATAAATAAACCTTAAAAAATAAACAAATAAAATGTTATCCATTTTTTTTCATTATTGATATTGGTTATTTCTATCTTCTCTCTTTTTTTTTCTTTATAAGAACAGCCAGAGGTTATTACTTAGTAATCTTTTTAAATAAAGTTTGGCTTTATTGATGTTTCCTATCTCATAAATGTCTGCTTTTTATTATTTCCTTTCTTTAACTTTTTTTTCTAATGTATTAACTGAAGGCTGTGTATTTCTCTTTCAAAAACGGTTTTGAGGTATCACATAAAAGATTGTATATATATTTTCATTATTATTAATCTCAAAATATTTTTGAATTTCCACTATGATTTCTAATCTGACACAGTGATTATTTTAAAATATATTTCTCAATTTCAAAATACAGGGGGATTTCCTAGTTATTTTCTTGTTAGTGCTTTCTTTGCATTGCAGCCAAAGAATTTATTTTACATTAAGTTACACTTTAAAATTTGTTAAGAATTGTTTTATGGATATTTGGCCAAATTTTGGGGGTGGTTTTGTTTTTAATATTTGTGTGTTCTTGAAAAATGCATGTGTCCTGCAGTCTCTCAGCAACATTTTATATTGGTCCAGTAAGTATGACTTATTCATTGTCTTATTCAAATTTTTTATCTTTAGTGATGTTTTGTCTGTTTTTTTCTATTAGCTGAGAGAGATCTATTAAAATTTTATATTATCATTATGAATTTGTCTCTCTTTGTAGTTTATCAATATCTGATTTATATATTTAAAGCTATGTTATTAGATACAAATAAATTTAGAATAGTTACATCTTTCTGGAAATAGTAACTTTGAATCATAATGAAATGTTCCCTTTATCTGTAAATGATGATTTTTGCCTAGGGATGCTGTGATACTAATATAGTTGTACTTAGATATTAATAAAACTATACCAGCTTGGTTTTGATTAATTTTTACATGGTATATCTTTTTGCATTTTTACTTTTAGCCTTCTTATATCCTTATATTTTAGATGTGTCTCTTACCAGTAGCTCAAAGATTTTTTTTTAAATAAACTCTGACAATTTAAATGCAGCACTTAGTTCATTTAAACTTACTATAATTACCAACATAATTATCATATATTTGGGGTTAAGTCTTCTTTGTTTTCTATTTGCACTACCTATTCAATGTCCCTTTTTCTCTCCTTTCTTGCCTTATTTTCCTTTGAATATTTATTATTATTCCATTTTCCCTCTCTATCAGCTTGGCAGTTACATTTTAGTATTCTTTTAGTGATTACCCTAGAGATTATAACATGCATCCTTGACTCATTAATGCCTAACACAAATTGGTATTTCTGTTTTTTCCAAAACAACACAAAGACTATAAACCAATTGAATTTCAATTTACATGCTATTGTAATTATATTTTAATTCTATAAATGTTTTTAAATCCTGTGTACATAACTTTACTATTATTTTAATTTGTTTAAGTTTATTTATTTGAGTGAGAGAGAGCACAAGCAGGGAAGGGGCAGAGAGAAGGAGAGAAAGAATCCCAAGCAGGCTCTGTGCCATTAGCACAGAGCCAGATGCAGGCCTCAAACTCACAAACTGTGAGATCATGACCTGAGGCGAGATCAAGAGTCAGATGTTCAACCAACTGTGCCACCCAGGAGCCCCTGCTTTATTATTATTTTAAAAGGTCGGTATTCATTTAGATTTACCTAGATACTGAATCTTTTTATTGTGTTTCATTCCTTTCTGCACCCCAAAATTCCATCTGGAATTACTTTCCTCCTCCCTGAAGAATTCCATTTAATATTTCCTTTAGTGTGAGCCTGCTGGTGATAAATTCTCTTTATTCTTTTTTTTTTTTTTTTTTTTAAGTCTTTTACACTTCCATTCTTGAAGAATATTTTTTTAGGGCATAAAATTCTAGATTGGCAGGCATTTTCTCTCAATACTTTAAAAATAGCATTCCACTGTCTTCTATCTTCCATTGTTTCATTGATAAATCAACTGTTAATGTAACTGCTTTTCTGAAGGTATTCTGGAGTACTTCTCCCCATCATCACTCTGCTATTTTTAGGATCTTGTTGTTGTCTTTAGTTTTCAGAAGTTTTACTATCTTGCGCTTAGGAATCTTATCCTGCTTGGAGTTTTTATGGCTTCTTGAATCTGTATATTGATGTCTTTCACCATTTTTGAGAAATTCTTAGCCATATTCTGTTCAAATATTACTTCTGTCCCTTGTCTCTCCTTTTTCTAATATTCCAACTTTTCATATATTACAATTTCTCATTGTGTCTTACCTGTGCTTCATTTGAATGTTTCTTTTACTCTATCATTCAGTACATTCATTCTGTCTTCAGCTATGTCTAAACTGCTACTAAAATCATCATATATTTCATTGTTATTGTATTTTTCACTTCTAGGGTTTCCATTCTTTTGTTTCCAGTCCTCTGACAAAGTTCTCAATCTTGTCTTTTATTTCCATGTCCACCTCTCCCTATAAATAAGTTAAGCATTACATAAGCATCACCCTCCCCCAGGAGCCCTTGTCTTCCTATAGCAGTCCAGCCAATGCCCTGAATAAGTAAGAATTTCTGTGGGATAAGTACTTGAAGGATTTGTGTATTCTGCTACTTCTCCATCTCTTTAAATTTTTCCCAATAAACCCTAATTTATATTTTCATTGTGTGACATACTAACCCCTTTGTATAGTGAGAAGGGGATATGATACCCTCCGAATTGTGTTTTGGTATGCTTGCTGGTAATATTCTCATATCTTGTTGTTAAATTGATGTATTTTCTAAATTTATTTTGTGTGTGTGAGTTGTATTAGTATAAATCAGTTCTCAAGAGATAAATTTTATTAAATGTGCTGGAAAAATCTAACTTCTAAAGTTCCAAAATGAAGGATAAAATTCTGGAATATGACCATATCAAAAAAATTCTTGTGTTCACAATTTAGCAGTGATCACCCTCCTTAGATATACCCTGTCTCTTCATTTCTACACTTTAGCTGAAAGAGAGACTAATAACTTATTGAAAATTAAATTATTGGTCATGAATGGAAAGAGCCTTGTGGTTTTATAACATTTTTCATTTTACAAGTGAGAAAAACCAAAGAAAGGAAATACACATATATCCAAATTGAAAATTTTAAAGAGGAAAATGGCTAACCATTGAAGTAGAACTAACAAAATAATGATTTCCCTTATTCCATTATCATCTTTGTTTTAATTGGTGCTTTTATTTTTACTTAAAGACAAAAGAACTATACTTCTAAAGAAGTGAAACAGGTCCTCAAACTTTTTACCTGAAGGCTAAGATTTATAACTATTATATTTTGTTTTTATCAAGCTGAAGATTAATTTCTAGGAACTAGCAGTACCTTCTTCTGACCAACAACTAAAGTGACATTCCTTATGGGAATATAATTATGAGAAATACCTCAGATTTTCATAATGACTTATTCCACTCTCAAGGAATCACAGTGCACTAATAATGTTTCAAACAAAGAAAGGTAATGGATAGGATTTTTTCCCTACTATACTTGTTAGAGCACATTAAGTATCAACTGTTATAACATAGTAAAAAATTCACATGTGATCTTGCTTATATTGCAAACTCTGAAAAACATGTTTTTGAAGTATAAAATATCAAGCAGGCTTGTAATATTCTAATACAAATTGTTAGTATTTTATATGGGCCTTAAAAAAAGACGCGTAGAACATATTCACTAATGCTACAATTAATATTTTCACCAAAAATTAATTGAATACCCATTTCCTTAGCAGAAAATTAATCACATGCATTGTTGAACAAAAGTAATATAAAATAGGTTAAGAGGAGCTTATAAGCTATATGGCAGTTAAGAAAAAAAAATGTATGAAACCATGAATGAAAAAATTATTATACAGGTTTATCATGCCCTAATATAAAGTCCTCAGTTTGTAGGTATCCTAAAGAGCACTGAAGTTCATTGTGGATGAGAAGAATAAGTATCTTATTTTCACAATGACCAGACACTTCATAAGCATGGAAGTTTGGGCCCTCTACTACTTGAAACCCATTTATCTCTCTGCCTTTATCTTTCACTCTTCTTCATGAACCCTGTGCTCCAGCCAAACATTAACCTGAGCCCACAAGGCTTTGCTTATATCCTTGTCTTTACTTGGAGTGAATCATCTCTGTACATCCAAACTTTACACTTTTCAGAGACCAGCTCATGTATCAACTTCTCCACATAGCTGTCAATGATTCTGTGAGCCAAAAGTAATTTTCCTCCTCTGAACTTCTGGAATCTTCATATAATCTTCTATGGTATTTGCCACCCTACACTAGAATTATTTTTACATATTTCTTAGCTATTCTACAAGGCTGTGAACTACCTATGAACAGGAATGCTGTCTTTTATGACCTCTCCTCTTGTGAAGTCTTTCCAAAACATTCACCTTTGTTTTCAGAAGAATAGCTCTTTTACTCTTGCACTCGGTTTCATCAGCTTGAGTAATATTTAATTAAATCATGTTATAACAATAACAAGTACAACTAGTATTAAAAGGTTTGGGAATACTCAAAACTGACCCTTAGTAACAATGCTACTCAAAATGATGGGTATTATTAGACAGTAGCCTACTACAAAGAGTGGTTAGCTCGCCTTGGGCATCAGCCTGTTTTAAAGATTAACTAGGGGCCTTTGGTTACTCTAGTCAATTAAGTTTAGTGGAAAATAATTAAGAGAGCTTATATTACTCTTTCTGTACATTTCTAATATCCATTTATACCCATGGAATTTATGTTTCAGATGAATTTCCAAACTGTAAAATTTCTTCAATCATTGTTGACTTTTAACCGATTTCAGATTGAAGCCCAAAATCCAGATTCACTTATTCAACAAGTATTTACTGAGCTCCAAGTATGTAGTAGGCACTGGGTTAGGCATGATTTTTTACAGCAAGATGATCATTTGGTGCAAATTTTCTAAAAGATCTTTACAGTTCACTTCAAATTAACCAATTTTGTCTGAGCTATAGATTTATGGTAGAACTGAAAATTAATTTTTCCTTATTGTAGTCTTCTGAAATCTAAGATGTATTTGGGTGTTGCTACTGGAGGCAGCTCCAGAGTAAAGTGAATCAGTCAGGTGCTTGCCTAAGCCCTCACCTCTACAAGAGCACTGCCAGACACAATCAACATTCTCCCAGCCTAGTTTCAGAACACTCGGTTGTGTGGGAACATTCTTCTGCTTCATCTATACAAGGGATTATGGATAAACTGTGCAGTATAAAGATTCACACCTTTTTAGATTTTTTAAAGGAGTTTTTTTAATCTACAAAATCTCACAGAATACACCACAGCAATTTATTTAAATTATTAACCGAGACACTCATTGCTCATTCCAGGTATCTCTTTCCATGTGGAAGAACATCTATTATGTAACAGTCTTTCCTGGCTTAGCTTCCCTCTATCACTGTTTCCTATTTTACTTTGTTCCTTGTGCTGTTAAGTATATAGAACAGGCCCTCCTGTGGAGAGGCCTGTAGTCCTTCAGAATTCATGACTGGGTACATAGAACTGTTTATTTCTGAGATTTGGTATTAGAAAGCACATTGTTATCCTATATTTAAGCCACATTCTCTGATATTAGCAGCTTTATCAGTAATAAGGTTGACACATTTTCATCTCTATTTGCCATTCCTTTGATTTATTTATCAGTTGTTTCAGAATTTAGGCAGAGGATAGAGGATATTGTGTAATAATCTACTTGTCAAAGCCCAATATACACAAATGGCCACAAGAATAGCAGTGGGCAAAGCCTAAAGGACATCACTTGACAGCAAGAACAGTTACAAAAGCTAACCTATGTGCTTGTGAGTATCCACCATAAACTGATATGTGAACCAGTCAGACCAAGAGAAATCCGCCAGGCAGAACTCAGTAATGCCCTGTCCATGTGTAGGTTTCTTTCACACGCACACAGACCTGTGCACATCTTCATCTGCACTAGTTTTCAGAAGTCCAGAATTACAATGGTTGTTATGATGCATTGTAAGCAATGTAGACCAATTTTAAAAGTGCATTACCCATGGTCAGTGATAAATAATATTATATCCATGGCAAAAATGTTTGTGAGAATAAGGTAGACAATTTGAGTCAGATTGTGCAAAAAAGATAAAAGTTAGTATTCTTTAATGCCTCAAGCTACTTTAACCTCAGGCCATGTCAATTCTTAGGCTGGTCCTCAAGTGATCTGCTGATGGATTCTAGTGCTTGCTCTGACACTCACCCAGTGTCTGATTTTTCGCATGTGAACAAAACAAAGTTCCTGCTCTCATGTTGCTTAAATTCTAGTAGAGGGGAAGACAGAAAACAAAGCAAACATACAAATGTTTGGTAATGGTAAGGGCTGTGAATAAAATAAAACAAAAAATTAGATTGAAGGAGATGGCTTGAGTTGGGGTGCTATATTAAATAGGGTAGTCAAGGGGCGCCTGGGTGGCGCAGTCGGTTAAGCGTCCGACTTCAGCCAGGTCACGATCTTGCAGTCCGTGAGTTCGAGCCCCACGTCAGGCTCTGGGCTGATGGCTCAGAGCCTGGAGCCTGTTTCCAATTCTGTGTCTCCCTCTCTCTCTGCCCCTCCCCCATTCATGCTCTGTCTCTCTCTGTCCCAAAAATAAATAAACGTTGAAAAAAAAATTTAAAAAAATAAAATAAAAATAAATAGGGTAGTCAAAGAAGACGTCTCAATGTCAAGAGGCATTTGAGCAGATTTGGAAAGCGTGAGGGATGAAGCATGCAAATACTAGCAAACAATATTACTAACATTGCTAACATGAGACTACTTAGCAAACACATGCAGCAAATATGGGAGTGTAATGGAGCTGGGAGGGGGAGAGAGAGAAAAACAGGAGATGAGGCAAGAAGGGTAGCTGGGAGCCAGTTCACCTGGTCATCAAGGCCATGGGAAGTGTTTGAACTTCACTCTGAATTGGACAGTAAGCCATCAGACTGTCAGTCCTGCCGTCTTCTAGGTGCTCAGAGATGAGCAGCTACTAGGCTAATATACCCCCCATATACCATATGGTCCATATACTCCCCACCCCCCGCTCTATCCTAATGGGGAATTTGAATCTTAGAAGCATGATTGGAAGACTGAAAATCCATGGCAGACTTTCTTGTTCCCTGGACCCCACCTAGCACTCCCCTAGTTCTTGTCCAATCCCTCAGTCTACCATTTGTTCTGTGAGCTTTTCAAAGTTCTTCTAATAGATTCCATTTTCCATTTTGTATACAGAGAGACTCCCTTGAGTTAGGTCTGGCTAGATGGCAGCCAAGTGACATAATTCTAGGCAATGGAAAGTGAACACTAGTAACATATGCCATTCCTAGGTAGGGCTCATTAAAACCTCCCACATGTGACCCTCTGTAGTTTTTCCCATGTGCAGCTTGAAGCACGGCAACCTTAAATGTCACATAATAAAAAGGGCAAAGCCACAACAAGTAAGATGCCTCAGTCCCTGAGTCACTACTTGGAGGAGAGCTGCCCAACCAGAAATACCTTCATTGGACTTTCAAGCAAGCTTAGGAGAAACTTTTATTATGACGAGTCACTGAGATTTGGTTTGTTACAGCAGCTAGTGTTATCTAATACAAACCTTAACTACATCTCTCAGTCACCATAGAGCACCAACATTGAACATTGGTACTACTTGGCATAGAAAACACTTCTTTTGTTATATATGTATACATATCTATGTATGTATGTGTGTGTGTGTATAAAATTTTAATTTTGATTATACAAGTAAATGAAAACATTCTTGTAAAAAAATTACTCTAACATTGGTAAGCAAAGTCTCTCTTAACTACCACAACCCCGATTCAGTCTCATAATCAGAAATAACCGTTAATCAATAATATTCTACAAATGAAAAAAAAATTGAGCCTGGCAAAATAAATAATAGAAATTGTTTTAAATTCTAATAAGTACTCATAATGTGGAAAATCATGGGAATACTAAGAGGAATAACACAGTGCCTGCCTTCTAGGAACATCAACCCTAGCATGTTGATAAATCGACAGAGATCATTGAAATACAGTTGACACATGTGATAACAGAAAGACTGTGCAAAAGCATCTGACATGGATGAACAGAGAAGGACATTTTTTTAACTTGGGAGCAGATTGGGGCAGGCTGTGTGAATATATGTGAGAGGCGGGGTCTGAAATATAATCACAGAATATGAAAAGCTGATATAAAGTTTTGCAACATTAAAATGAGTTTCCCAGGAGGACCGGGTTAGGAACGATTGAGGGCAATTCAAGTAAAAGGAACAAGTACAAAAGGAGGGAGGTGTGAAACCATAAGGTCTGACTGGGTGTGCATAAGTCTAATTTTGAAAATTCAAAGATCCAGTGGCACATATTATTTCGATGCTTCCAAATGATATGGCAACCTCCAAGCAGGTTGGAAGATACTCATCACTCAGCACTTAAACAGTCTTCATTATTAGTAAATGATGAACTACACATACACTTGAGACAATGTGGGTTACTGAGTGACTGCAATATGTGCTTGACCTTTCACCAGGATTACATGAAGAATTGATTCATCTGAAAGTGCAAGGTTTCAAAATAGTGACTATCTTTCATCTTTCTGACTCCCACCCCTCCCCAACCAAAATATTACATGTGGGTTACATGCATAAACTTCTTCATTTACTTCAAGTAGGAAACGTCTACCCAGTAGTGGGTAAAGGTGTTACATGACCCTTCAGGATTCTGGAATTCTAGGAGCTGTTTATCTCCCCAGCATGAAAAGAGTACTTTGGGTTTTGGGATGAGCAATCAATTTATAAATACTTAGGGGGTAACTATCTATTCAGGGCCTGGCCATGAGTTAGGAGCTATGATTCAATTAAGTAAACTATAGGCAAATGTCTGAATCCACCAGAGAGAAGTATAAAAACTCAACCATTAAATTCTCCACTATTATAAAAAACTAAGGGCAGAAAGGTGCCAAGCCTAGAGAAGCAAAATAAATGAACTATGGTGTGATAGGGCTGGTTCATAGCTTAGTGACTAATTCAAACCAAAATGTGGGCAAATCAGTTATTTGTGGCCTTGGGAGCTCCTCGGTGGTGGCACCATTGACATTTGGGGCTACGTAAATTTTTTGTCAAGGAGGGAGGAGCTGTCCTGCATGCTAAGGGTGTTCAGTAGTATCCCTGGCCTCTTTCCACCAGATGCTAACAGTACCTGGCCCCCAAAACCAAAAACATCTTCAGAATTATATTAGTTGAGAACCACTGGTATAGGGAGACCCAAGACTGAGGGGAAAAAACAATCAACCATAGGCAACATTAACCTTGGCTGAGCATGCAAATGAAAAACCAAGGAGGATAAGAACATTTGTGCTCTGGGATTCCCAGCTGAGGAGTTACACACAGGCTTAGCTCTTTAGCACTGGAATTCTTCAACAGCTACTGAGTATTAGCGCAGAACAGAAACTGTGCCCCACCAGCCACTGCTGTCAAATTCCTATGAGGGTTGAGGGGTGGTTACCAAGAGACAGAGCACTTCATCTGAATAGAATGTGTCAGGCTGGGATCTTTTTAAAATAAATCAGTGAGTCAGGATAGACTTCTCCCCTGCTGTTCCACTTTTTTTTTTCTTTTACTACAATTATAACTCCATAAAAGCATGGAGGATGAGGACTAATTGGTCCAAAAAGTAGGAAAAATTGGATCGGTTTTCCTCATTTCCTTAGTGTCCCTCCAGCGATTTTTCTTAGGTCTGCAATAAAGAAAGAGGCCTTATATTGTGGCCTTGAAAATTACAATAATACCCTTAAAGATAAAACCCAGCTCCTCTATTAGATGAAATGAGGGTTTGTCCATATGCCTAGTATAGTATATGGCAACATTTTTCTTTTTTCTGTCATTTTTTTAAAGGGGGGAAAAAAAATAAAACACACCAAGACCTCACTCCTGCAGATGCTTCCAAGCTGAACAGGGATGGGTGAGAAACTTCCCAACCCTGGAGGTTCCAGAGCAGGGACCTTCCACCTGGACCAGCAGAGAGGCTTGGGGGACAGTAGGTTGACTCTCCTGGGCCTGTTTGAATTAACTTCACGAGACACCACTGGCAGCACAATGAGGACACCTTCAACCTAGCTGATGGTCCCCTCATCAAGTCCAAACACTGTCGCTG
The DNA here is from genome assembly GCF_016509475.1 of Prionailurus bengalensis. NCBI lineage: Eukaryota > Metazoa > Chordata > Mammalia > Carnivora > Felidae > Prionailurus > Prionailurus bengalensis. The sequence goes on along the minus strand of NC_057343.1, from coordinate 144,313,298 downwards.
GAAAAAAACAAGAAGCATTTTACCTACAACATAATGCAGATAATAAAAGCAACATCATCAAGGAAGTTTCTCAAATTCCAGAGAGAAAAAGAAACAAAAAGATGAAATAAAATTTCCATTAATATACTAGGAATAATTTGCCAGTAGCTTGATCTAGTCTTTTTGTTTTTTTTTTTATTATCTTTTTAATTTTCTATTTAAAACTTTTTTTTTAATGTTTATTTATTTTTGAGAGAGAGACAGAGCATGAGCAGGGGAGGGGCAGAGAGAGAGGGAGACACAGAATCTGAAGCAGGCTCCAGGCTCTGTGCTGTCTGCACAGAGCCCGACATGGGGCTCGAACTCACCGACTGTGAGATCATGACCTGAGCCCAAGTCAGATGCTCAATTGACTGAGCCACCCAGGCATCCCTCGTCTTTTTTTTCTGACTGTAGAATCTCAAAATTGGAAATCAGCAAAAATAGATTCAATCATTTAATTTGCTTTTATGGGGGATATATGGATATGTTGGGATAAATAGGATTAACGTAAAACTCTGCACCCCACAAATCATATTTATAAGACTTTAAAGCACTTAAACATCTTTAGCAGTTCTAAAAATTAAGATGAATTTCCCATAACATTCTCTTATTCATCACCCACAAAGGAGAAAGAAAAATCCAGTGGAGAAAAAAAAAAAAAGATCTTAGTAAAATGTTTTAAAAAGCATAATATAGGCAACATTTGCTAATACTTTTCTCCCTATTCTTCATTTGAATTCAGGTAAAAAGTCAAGATTTTGATGCTCTGTCTTTAAAAATAAAAAATTTTCCTAATTGCCAAATATAAATTCACTGTAGAAAATGTGGGAAAACAGAAAAGTACAAAAGAAAATGAAACTAATCAATAATCTCAACACTCAAAGACGATTACTTTTAATATACTGGTGTATTTCTTTTATTCTTCTTCTATCCTGAGATGTCTTTCTGTTTGTTTGTTTGTTTGTTTGTTTGTTTGTTTTACACAAATGGTAGGCTTTGTAATGTGCTTTTTAAATTTAAAAATGTACTCTGAACATTCTCCCATGCTATATTCTATTCCAACAGCTATTCTCAATGTTCTTGGTCTCAAAACCCTTTATGCTCTTAAAAATTACTGAGAACTTCAAAAAGCTTTTGTTTATGTAGACTGTATTCTTGATAATTATAATATTAGCAATTAACAAAATTTTTTTTTATTAATTCATTTTAAGATCAAATAACTCTGGGGTGCCTTGGTGGTTCAATCAGTAGAGCATCCAACTCTTGATTTCTGCTCAGGTCATGATCCCAGGGTTGTGGGATCGAGCCCTGTGTCAGACTCTGTGCTGATCGTAGAGCCTGATTAAGATTCTCTCTCTCTCCCACGCCCTTCTCCCTCGCTTGAACTCTCTCTCTCTCTAAAATTAAAATTAATTAATTAATTAAGGTAACTCTTACATGTCAACATCAGTAACATATTTTACCAAAAAAAATTCTATTTTTCAATGTAAACAAAAATATTTAGTGATAAAAGTGACATTATTTTAGATTTTTGCAAAAACTTTTTTAAAGTTTATTTATTTATTTTGAAAGATAGAGGGAGAGAGAGAGAATGAGTGGGGGAGGGGCAGAGAGAAAGGGAGGGGGAGAGAGAGGGAGGGAGGGAGGGGGAGAGACAGAGAGAGAGAGAGAGAGAGAGAGAGAGAGAAATGCAAGCAGGCTGTGCGCTAGCAGCAGAGAGCCTAATTCAGGGTCTTGGGCTCAATCTCAGGAACCATGAGATCAAGAGTCAGAAGTTTAACCAACTGAGCCATCCAGGTGCCCCAGATTTTTGCAAATATTTTTAATGTTTGGCTTAACAGAAGACAGCTGAATTCTCTTATCTGCTTCTGCATGCAAAATGTAGATATGTTCCATTAGCAGAAGTATATGAGAAGGAGCACCTAGTGGGTTCAGTCAGTAGAGAGTGCAACTCTTAATCTCAGAGTGTGAGTTCAAGCCCACATTGGGCATGGAGCCTACTTAAAAAAAAAAGAAAAAAAAAAGAGAAATATGTGAAGAAAATCTAGCCTCACACAGACAGGTAGTGGAAAAAGAGAGGAGTAATTCTCAGATTATTGTGGGTATTTTTCTTTAAACCACACCCAAACTTGACAAGTGGTAGTGTTTTAAAGATTAGTTACAATGTGGATTCTAATAAAATTGCCAATGAACTTTTCATACTCTACACTTTAATGAGAGAATGGAAGTGAAAAATGCAAATGTCTTCGTATTATAATGAAAACAGTTTTGATCTTGAGAACACCCTGTGAGATCAAACTTTCAAAGCTACTACTGGTCTATAGCTTTAATGGTTAACATGGCATTCTATCACAGGATATAACACTTTACCCCATACCCTATTGTCAAACAGTTAGATTATTTCTAAGTTTTTGCTATTATAAAAAAAAAAATGATGGGCACCTGGGTGGCTCAGTCAGTTAAGCGTCTGACTTCGGCTCAGGTCATGATCTTGCGGTTTGTAAGTTTGAGCCCCACATTGGGCTCTGTGCTGACAGCTCAGAGCCTGAGTCTGCTTCGGATTCTGTGTCTCCTCCTCTCTCTGCCCCTCCAATGCCCATTCTCTGTCTCTCTCTGTCTCTCAATAATAAATAAACATTAAAAAAATTATAAAAATAAAATGTTGGGGTGCCTGGGTGGCTCAGTCAGTTAAGCATCCACTCTTGGTTTTGGCTCAGGTCATGATCTAACAGTTCATGGGTTCAAACCCCACATTGGGCTCTGGGCTGATAGCACAGAGTCTGCTTGGGATTCTCTCTCTCTCCCTCTCTCTCTGCCTCTCCCCAGCTCATGCTCTGTCTCTCTCAAAATAAATAACTTTAAAATTTTTTAAAATGCTATGACAACATCCTCAAATATATCTCTTTCTGCACACTTGTTTTCTTAGAATAACACCTTAGGAAGTAGAATTTGAGGGTCAAACTTAGTTTTTCAGGATTTTTATACATATTGCCAATTTTCCCTCCAGAAAGGTTTATCCCTGCTGTGTTCCTATCAGCAGCCTGTACAAGAGCCTTCTGTCCTTACCCACACTTATCAACACAGTGTACCATGTGAGCCCTGTCTTGAGAGTTGTTTTTAGAAAATCAAAATGTGACTGAGCTAGTTGTTAGTGAGCTCACTCTCTCAGATGAAATACAGTACTTGAGATTTATTGGAATTCTCTGCTCACAGAGTACTTCTCTGATAATTCGACCACAGTGTTTACTTACTGCTATTTAGCATTATTACAATTAGTATTTACTATGCATCTTCTATTTGACATTAAGTTTCTTCAAACACAAACTAAGTCTCATTACCTTAGTATATACCACAGCGTTGAGTCAATGCGATACAGACAGATGGGGTAATGGTAGAAATAACATTTTTTATCCCAGAGAGATCTGCGTTTAAATCCTGGCTTCATCACTTACTAGCTGTATGAGCTTGGGCAAATTACTTCTTCTACCTTTCCTAAGCTTGAAGGTCATCATCAGTTAACATGGAAATTAATAATGTATTTCCTAAGGCAGCTGCATTGCACTATGTGTAAAATGCCTTGTACAATACTTAGCAATTAACAAGTGTTCCATATGTTCGTTCTCTGCCTTTTCCTTTCTGATGTTGAATTAACCTTGTAAAGTCCAGACTTTAAGGATCTATAAATCCACTTTGATTGATTCATAACACTATAAATAGTAAAGAGAGAAGGCATCTCTCTAACAATGATTATCTCTGTAAAGTGTAACGAAGCAAAATTGATGAGTTTTCTGGTTGTTGTTCCCTGCATTGCTCAATCGTTACTTATGCTCTCAGTCAACATCTACGAGTGTGTGCTATGTGTTCCAAAGAAAAATTACACACAGACCCTAAACAAAACAGAAAGGAAGAATGAAATCCTTTTTAGAATGCCATGATCGTGTTGAAACCTAAATTGAGAGAAAAGCCATTCACCAAACTGTGCTGACAGAGCTGTTCCAACTGTACATCCCAGTGGCTGCAGGGACATCATCCCTGGCTCTATTCTGACTTGGAGCTCACAATTATTGCAGGGAGCTTTAGGACTAGTATATTTTAATGAAACCCTGAGATGTATTCAAATACTTTTCTAACAAGAAAGCTTTTGACATTTTCTGACCCCCTGAGGAAATGAGAAAAAGACACTAATGAGATAGGTGTAGTCCAGACTGAAGTTCACTGTCAGTTTTAAGTCAAAAAACAAAGCACCAATCAAGGAGAGTTATTTGTACAACTGGGAGTACACCCAATTAAGGTGTAGGTGAGGAGTGGGCACTGGAGAGCAGCATTGCTAGACGGCAGCATGGTCCCATAAAACTGCTCGAGTCAAGGGGTCCTGACAGATCATATTGAAGGGAGGCAGGGGGAAGAATGGACACCCCTTCACACTCTACTCTGTTCTAGGAGCCTGTGATATCCTGGTGCGTTCATATTTTCACTTACTCCTCCCCATACCCACAACTTTCAGAGTGTGAGGCTCAAAGAAGTCATGCAGCTCTCACCAGTATATACTGGAGAACTTCTGCTAAGGCTTTAACAACTCTCCAGGAGAGACTCAAAGACAGTCTGGGACTCTGACTCTTGAGGTCAATCCGAGATTGATCATGAATGTTTTGCTACCAGCGCCTGGATGGTATGTGCTAGAGTTGGTGTTAGGTCCATAACCCTGTGTTCAACAGAGTTAACATATTTGCAATAGGGAGGCATGTGAATGGGAAGGATGAGTTTCTCCAGGTCTGAAGCAGGCTTTTAAAATTTTGCTGGAGTAAGTTGTACTGATGAAGGTTGAATGGACTTCATGGTCAAATGGGTTTCAATACTGTAGCCATTGATGTCCAAAAGATTCCTGATTGGGGGAAATAAGCATTTCTGGAAAAGTGGGGCATGACTCCACCTTAAGGGGTTCTTTTGGCTAGCTCTGAGGAAGGGCACATATGGAGCCAAGGTCTGCAAGAGAAAAAAAATAGCTGCTAGAAATGTTAAGAAGAGATTAAAACACTCTTGTGCAAGGAACAAATTCTCTCAAGCTAGCTTTGAAAAAGTACTTAAATAGGACTTATCTGAAGGAAACAGAGATTTCTCATGGAATCCAAGGGCAGATGTATCCAGGCCTCACAGGGAAGAGGAAAGAGGAAATCCATCATGAATCTTGTCCCTCTGTCTCTCTCTCCTTTAGCATGGCTTCCTCAGTTTCTCTTGCACATGGCCCAACATGGTTGCTACCAAACGGTACCTTCAATCCCAGAGTCTACACGATTGTCTTGGAGTTCTTATGTTTCCAAACAGTTATTTCCCAAGGAGATTAAGACATAAACCAAAAACAAAAGCAGAGGATCCTGGCTTTCTGAAAAGGTGTTTTATTGCTTCTCCCTCTTTCAATACCTCTATATTCCAGGGAACACAGGGAAAGGGCGGGGAAAGCAATACAATCTCACCTCTGGCAGATGGCATGACCTGCCTTGATGAAGGATGGAGGCCTTCCTGAGTGACAGGATAGATTCAGAGGGCTTTCACCCTCTTACACCTAGGTAGACAATAGGTGTGCTTGCAGAATTCTGAGACTGAAACATTCCCTGTTTGGGCTCTATTTTGAGTGGACTGTTCCAAGGTTTTAGAAACCCACTTGGGTGATCCTACACTCAGAGTTCTACCCTTCCCATCTATATGGGATCTCCTCCCCACCCATCTTCTATACTCTGGGCTCCCTACCTTGACGGATAGGCTTTACTTAGTTCTAAATCGCATTTTTTTTTTCTGGATACCAACTCAGACCCCAAGTTATGCTCAGCAATTTTAGCTAATTTCTTCTTGGACAGTTTATAGAAATAAATTTAGAATTTTTTGACTAATAGGAAAATTAGCTACCAATTTTTTAAAAACATAAAAGCCAAGATATTATTAAAAAGATCAAAATAAAGTGGAATAGATCTCCAAAAAGTTGAGACCTGAACCCCAACATTTTGTTTCTAAAACTAGCTAAGTAGAATCAGTGTCTCCATTTCCAAGTAACCAGAAAAGAGAATCTGAGTCTCATTTCTCCCCTTGTTCAGGGTCATAGTAGCCCACCTTGTGAGTTGAAGCATAATTCCCCAAAGGAGGACTGACCTAGGTATATAGACTAAAAGAATTAAAAGGCAATTAACTTTCTAATAATGGCAAACAGATAATTAATGGCAACAGAGAGATTTCAATAGAGCTTTGAAACCCCAAAGCAGAGATACCAAGATGTGCAAGACAGGTTACAGTGAGGCCTAAATTAAAGACTTGTTACTATCATAAAATGCAAAGTCAAAGCTAGAATAAACAATGATAGTCAGAGTCAACTGATATTTAATGGGAAAGGGTACTTCAACCTCATATGGTTGTACTCGGTCATTGCTCTGTGTTGTATTTCCAAATAAATTGCTATTTATTATTATTTACTAATTATTATTTATTATTATTCCTATTATATTAACTATTTGATCTGTTTCACTGTTTAAATAAAGCATTGTCCATCCATAGAAAAAGTAAAATCTCACACATCATGTATTCAACATTCTGAGGATCAGGTAACAAAACCTGAAGAAATCTTAGTCCAGTGTCTCATGCTGTTCCAGTAGACATCTGACTTCCTTTGGACTGTCTAGCATCTGACCTCTCTTCCCATTCGGTGAATTCACCTTGTGGGTCCTAAAGGTGACAATGCCAGATATTCTCCCCATGATGATCTTCACACCCATTCCAGACCGACTTGAGAGCCACTGATGAATGAAATAAATGGTAGAGATCGTCATTTTCTCTGGGGGTAGCAGTTGTTGCAATCCTGAGTTACTGGTATGAAAGTGGCAACAGTACAAATTGTGACATCTAGTGCCCAGTAATAATGGCAACCATTTCCTTACCCAAGAACTTTAAAAAAACAAATCAATTTATTGAGATATAGTTCATATACAAGTCACCCAACTAAAGCGTACAATTCACTGGCTTTTAGTATATTCATAGGGTTGTGCAAACCTCGCCACAATCGATTTTAGAACATTCTCATCAGCCCAAAAATATATCCCACACTCTTAAGCATCATCCCCCAATCTTTTCCCCATCTCTCTCCCAGCTCTAGGCAACCATTAATATCCTTTCCATCTCCACAGATTTGTCTCTTCTTGACATTTCATAAACGTGGAAGTATACAGTATGCGGTCCTTTCTGTCTGTCTTCTTTCCCTAAGCATACTGTTTTCAAGGTTCATCCATCTTGTAACACAAATCAATACTTCATTCCTTTTTATGGCCAAATAATATCCCATGTATGAATATATCATACTTTCTTTATCCATTCATTGTTGATGGACATTTCAGTCATTTCCACTTTTTGGCTCTTATGAATAGAGCTGCTATGAACACTTGTCAGCAAGTTTTTATGTGGATGTATCTGTTCATTTCTCTTGGGTATATACCTAGGAGTGGAATTGCTGGGTCATATGGTAACTCTATGTTTAAGAGAGTTAGAGGAACTACCAGATTGTCTTCCAAAGCAGTTGTATCATTTTACGCTCCCACCAGCAGTGTATGAGGATTCTGATTTTCCCATATCTTCACCAACACTTGTTCTTGTCTTTTTGGTTAGAGTTACTTTAGTAGGTATGAAGTGGTATCTTGTGGTTTTCATTTGCACTTCCCTGATGGCTAATGATATTGAACACTTTTTTCATGGGCTCATTGGACATTTGAATATCTTCTTTGGAGAAGTGTCTATTCAGATCCTTTGCCCATTTTAAAATTAAGCTATTTGTCTTTTTATAATTGAGTTGCATAGTTCAGACCAGTTTTGAAGCATCGTTTTAAGGGTTGTTCCTGGCCATCTAAACTCTCTTTTCTGATTTTCTCAACTACCAATATCCAGCGAATAGGGTCACTTTCTGCTTCAATTGGTCACAGCTTGCTATGCAACTCCAAACCTGACTGACCCTGACTCTGGAACCCAAGGCAGTTCCCCTTACCTGGAGAAAATCACTTACATGAGAATTTCCTGGCAAATGGAAGGCTGTTCAGAGGGAATGTTGTTACTAAAGCCTGGGTTTCTGAATTTGTGATTCTTAACTCTTAAGCTATGCAAACTCAGTCCAAGGGAACTTGTGGGATTGACAGGTGGAAACTCTGGCAGTTTGAGCAGCAGGTAAGAACTGGAGCAGAGAGAAATGGAAAGAAAACTCTAAGAAATGGTTGCCACTTCTTGCCATTTTCTTCTAAGATTTAGTAGGCCATTGATTCTCCTAAGTTATTCAGATCGTAAGGCCCCAGTTTTTGGTGCAGGCAAACACCTCTCTGCCTTGGTCCTGCAGCCACAGAGGCTGTGTTACCCTGCATCTCCTGCCAACTAGGTCAGTTTCTGGGGATTTTCTTCCAAAGTATGTAAACGGAGTAGGAATCCTATCAGCCAATTTAACTATACATTTTATTATCAAGTGATTTTGGTTCATATATTAGCACTGCCAACTTTGTGTATGTTGCCTTCCCACCCCTCTTTTTGTATCCTGGATTCTTGGAGTCAGGGAGTCAGAAGAATATCCCTCCCTCCCTGAGTAATGAGTGATCTGAGGCTGAGGTCTTGGAGAAAGTGGTTTTCTGCAGTGTCCTGGGTAATCTCCTTAACTCACTCCTCTGAGCAAGACCGAGGAAGCATAATTGTCACTTCGGTGGGCCTTTGGTGCCCTCTTACTCCTAAGAACCCACCTTCCCCTTTCTGGTGCCCTCTTCTTCCCAGGAAAGTGTTGTAAGGTCCTGTATTTGAAGGGATTTGTTCAAAAGGGAATCCAATCTAAAACAGATGCTGAAAGGTTTCAACTTTTAACCTTCTCACAGGTGGTAGCATTTCTGTCCTTAATCTATCTCTGTTGACCTGCATTTTTGCCAAATTCAAAGACCACTTGTCACCTCTCATGTTCCATGCCCTTGTCTTGGCACCCAGGAACAAGATTATTATTTTTTTTTATTAAACGATTTTTTAAATTATTTTTTTAACGTTTATTTATTATTGAAAGACAGAGAGAGAGCGTGAGCAGGGGAGGGGCAGAGAGAGAGGGAGACACAGAATCTGAAGCAGGCTCCAGGCTCTGAGCTGTCAGCACAGAGCCCGATGCGGGACTCGAACTCACAAACCGCGAGATCATGACCTGAGCCCAAGTCGGACACTTAACTGACGGAGCCACCCAGGTGCCCCTCCAATACAAATTCTTTTAAACAAAGGTATTACAGTAATTATCTATTAAACATTTATCACATGATCCCATAGAGCATGTAGAGAAGTTATTTTGGTGTTGCTATGTTTGACCTTATGAAAATTCAATCACACTAGATTGCCTAATGTCTATTTTTAAACATAAGATCTACTTCCCCTATCACTAGGAAACTTAATATGCTAAGGGGCTGGTCAGGATTAGCTATTATGCAGATTTTCTGGGTCTTTTATGCTTTGCTTTTAAAGGTAGAAGTAAATTAAAATAGTTATTTTTAAAAAACTAATTTATACTCAAATAAAAAAGAAATTAGCTAATAAAGACCAGATATGTGTCCACTGTGTATACAGACATACATCTTGAGGTGAGCACTGAACTCATGAGAACCATTAGGCTAGGGTTAGAACCCTAGCACACTTACAAGCTGTCTGACATTAGATAAATTACTCAGTATTGCTAAGCCTCCATTTTCTCTTTCATAAACGGAGATGAAAACAATGCCTATATCACAGTTATTGAGAAAATAACTCAAAATAACACGTGACAGTGCAAGGGATAGACCAACTGTTCCTTGAGTCAATCAATACTGGTTTCGCTTCCCTTCTCTGGGTCTCTGTTCACTCATCAGAAACATAAGTCAGGGAAATGAAGCTAAGGCCCCATCAAGGTTAGGTGCCATCAGCAGCCAGGCTTTCCTGCCAGCCTTGGGCCACAGGACACTGAAATCTTTTTCTGTAGGCAGAAAGAGAAGTGCTAGCAAGGTGGATCCAGAGACTGACACAAAGACTCTGAGACTTGATGGGCTGGCGTACTAGCAGAACCCCAGCTAGCAGCCGCAGCTCCCCAGGCCCAATTCATTTCACTAAAGCATTCGATTCAACTAATTACAGGTGAGGTTGCTTGTTTACTGGCTGCCCTCTCCAGAGACTAAACTCTAAAGATAAGGAATTGTGTTTTGTTCACTCATTCTAAGTAGGTCCTCAATAATTTTCTGTTGAATGAATGAGCCTCTTTTCTTATAGTATGGACATCCCTGAAAGTGAAGGTGTCATGAGCTTAGCTAAGCTACTCCATGGTATTGGGGCCTCGGCATCCATTTTGTTTGGTCAAGTGACTGCCCTGCGGGAGCCTTAAGCTGACCAGCCTCCCTCATGCAAGCACATATCCTAGGTAACAGTCTGAAGAGTCACGTGCCTTTGGAAGTTCCTGATATGACTTCCCCGACAGTTCTTGTGATCAACAGTCTCCCCCACCTTCAGTGCCTCCCCTAGATAAGACCGCAGTGGAACTTACCAAAACCCCACTAATTTTAGTTCAAATTGACTGATCTAGTCATAGCCCAGGAAACCCAGAGCCCTCCACTCATCCTAATAAAGGCATGTGTCCTGGGTCTTGACTTTCTCTCTGCTTCACTCTGCCTTCACCTCCCCTGTGGCTATGAACTTCCCCCAGGGCTTGTCAGTAATTAAGATCCCTACTGCAATTTCTTTTGTGGTCTTTTGTCAAACTATGGCTCACCATCTGGCACCACCTATGGCGCCACTTAACAAATGTTAATTTAACAAAGTCATAACAGGAGGAAATTAATCTTATTTACAAATCAACAATTTTAAGTGCCCTAGTGAATTCAGCCGTTAAGAGGAAATTTGTGGTGTATGTAAATGTGTTTAGCATGTGAATGTATTTTTAAAGAGAAGCATATGCAAACTAAGAAAACATAGTAATGGCTCAATGAGAAGGCTCTGAGCTGTTCAATTTGGAAGACAACAGTAGCATCATTTAATCTTCCCACATATCTTGGACTTTATCAGATTAGGATGTGGAATTTTGGAACTGAATACACTCCAGTTGCCTTAATAGAGGACTTTTCTCTGGGCAAAAAGCAAAGCCTATTCTTATCCTCCCATCTATGATCTGGCTGGAGGGTCAGCCTAGGGGAGGCTTTCCAACAAGTCACAGAAGGTGGGAATGATGACTGCAGACATCCTAATTGAACAATCCCTCGTACTTATCACTGTCCCCTCCAAGCTACTGTGTTTCCAGAGTCACTGGATATTGTCAGTTCCTGGTAAATGAATGGTACCACAATTCTACCTAACCTAACAGGTTCAACATCCCAACTAAATTTGCTTCTCATGGGAGTCTGATGACTTGACATTCACTTGCTTATTCATTCATTCAGTTATTCATGCCACTCACTCATTCATTCAACAAATATCCTCAGTCTTGGAAATGCTGAGTGCTTCTGGGTGGGTGAGAAAAAGAAAGCTTAGGCAGAGGAGCAATTAGCAGCATGAGAGCTGGAACTAGGGTCTAAGGCAATATCTAACCGCATATTGTACTTGAAATATCTTTTTGCCCAGCTGTGGCGTTACCTCTGCAAAACCTTTTAAGTCTCATTTTAAGAAGAATGTATGTCTTTTCTCTATTCCTTTGTTAATATCTTTAGTGTAGTGCTTATGACATTATGACATTATGGTGGAGCTACCTGCTTCCCTGTGCCAGACTGTGAGCTCCTTGAGAGAAAGAACTGTGCCATGCAATCACCTTTATGTTCCTAGTGTCTAAGGTTGTATACACATATGCAACTTTAGTGGCAGTTCTGTGGATTCCAGGGAAGCTAATGGATGTCCAGGTATTATCAGGCCTGCACTAACACAGCAGCTACTAACCACATGTGGTTACTGAGTACTTGAAATGTAGCTGGGGGGGGGGGGGGGGGACAATTGAGACGCATTGTGAAAGTAAAATACACATCAAATCTAAAGGCTTATCATAAAAACATGTAAAATATACCAGTAATAATGTTATATTGATGACATGTTGAAATGATAATAACTTGTATATTGGGTTGAATAAAATAAATTAAAATTAATTTCACCTGTTTCTTTTGACTTTAAGGTGGCTATTAGAAAATTTTAAATTACATATGTGGCTCACATTATATGTCTACTGGAGAATGCTGGACTAAGCCAAAGATTACTATTTCAGGTACAGACCACATCCCGTCTCTTATACCTGATTCTCTAAGTTTTCTTGGTTGGAAGGGGAATTTGCCTATATTGTCTGCACTGAGTCAAGGTTTTCACTAAGCCCAGATTCAGAATATCCAGGAAATGGATACATTTCTTTTGTTTTTGTAAAATTCTACAGTCAATATGTGATACACATTAGTAGGTTTGCTGTTTAAAAAAAACAACAACTCTTGCTGTATTCCTTATATTGAGTCAAAGTCTAACCAAGGGCATGTAATGCTCATGCAGCCAACACTTAAATAGCTCTTCAGTTTCTGGCTCCAAGAGCCTGTTTTATCCTCTCTCCTCCCTCCGTCTCTGGCATCCTGAGCAGTCACCCCTCCCCTCGCAGCTCTTTCCACTGACCTCAAAAGAGGGCTGGCTCAAATGACACACTTGTCAAAACACCTGGGTAAGCACAGCAGTGGGAGCCATCATATAAATAGATACATGGAAACAGAGTGCTCCGTACTGATAACAAAAACCACTTACCAACTCCCTTCACCTTCCAAAAGTTTTGTTTCTTACAATGATTACTTAAATGTAAATGTCACTAATAATTTTAATTCTATCAGCTTACACAGACCTATTTTTATACAGACACTGGCAAAACTGCAATTCAAGAGGATTTTTAGGTTTTGGGTACTGCTGGGGCAAAAATCCTTTGTGCTTAAACAGAGAAATTAAAACTGAACAACAGAAAATGATCCAAAGCAAAAATACTGAAAAATTTCTAAGTGATCTGTCAGAAAGACTAAAAGAGTCCAGCTTCACTGCTCTGCAGTCAGAAAAAATGCAGAAATAATGAATGCACATTTACATATTTCCCACCATACAGGACACCGTGAATTTGAAACATTTAGCACAGTGTTTGGCATATAGTCGATGTCCAAAAAATATCAATGAGTATATGAATGTATGGGCCCTTACTATTTAATGGAATACCGCAACCACCATGTTTTTCTTGTTCGTTTGTTTTAAACCTTGAGTGATTTGGTAGACTGAACCCAGCTTCCTTTTTCACTCAGAATAAAATGTGAAGTCCTTACTATGGCCTGCAAAATGCTACCTGATCTGCAACCCAACTACCTCTCAGACTCCCTTTCCACCTCTCCACTCTCATTACTTACTCTGCTCCAGCAACCCAACCTCCTTGTGTCCTCAAATCAGCCACACATATTCCTGCCTCAGAGCCCTGACACCAGCTCTTCCCTTTGCCTAGAACCCTCATTCCTTCAGTCTCCACTCAAATGTCACCTTATCGGGAAAGCCTTCCTCACCACCTTCTCCAAAGCAGCAAAACCCTTATCCTGCTACACGTGTTCTCATACCACTTGTTGCCACCTGACATATTTCATATTTGTTTATTTGTCTCCCCAGACTGGAAAGTCACTCTCAGGAAGACAGAAACTCTGTTCATTTTGTCCGCTACTATATCCTTTGTGCCTAGAAAGTGTCCGGCACATAATAATCAATCAATCAATCAATCAATCAATCCATAAACATTTGTTGAAAGAATAAACTAATGAACATTAGATTGGAGCTCAGACACCTGGATTAAGTCCCAACTCTACCACTAAAAAGCTGTGTGACTTTGAACAAATGTTCCTGACACTCAGTTTCTGAATCTGCAAAAGGATTCTCTGGGAACAGAAATTTCTAAAGCTTCTCCCAGCTCTGAAATCCTGTAGGTTTTATAGAGATGCTTTTCACATATAACTTTGGTATGAAGTTTTAGCAACACAAAAATATTTTTTGATATCCACAAATTATTAGCTTTCTAGGCACTTTTAGCATTGAATACCCTGCTCCAAAGCCCCTTATGAAGCCTTCTCCAATCCTTCCAGGCAGGATGGATTCCAGGACTTTCTCCCTACTTTGAGGTACTTCATAAGGACCTTTTTTCCCCCTTAAATCACTTATAAAGTTAGTGACATAATTATGTTTTTCTGTTTCTCCAAGTAGAATATGAATACCATGGGACAGTAATGGATTCTTAGTAATTTTTGTATCTCTAGCACCTTGCATGGTCCATGGCAATCAGTAGGCATTCCATGAATGTTTAGTGAATGAATACAGGAACATATCAAAGTGGAACAGGATCATTACTCATTGAAAACTGAGACCATTATGCTCCCCTCACTGATGAAGGTGGGCAGAAGAAATAGCTTTGCGGCCAATAGTGACTCATCTGATGGCCAATGATGATTCATCTGAAGGGAGATAAAAAACTAAAATTTATTGGGAACCTACTAAAGGCAAGTACTCTTACATTCACATAGTTTATGACAACCTTATACATTATACATCCCTTATACATTAGGAACTATTACTACCATTATACAGATGAGAAAACTGAGGCTAAGACAAAATAGGGAATCTGCTCATGACAGAATGGCTAACAGGATTCACACTCAGGCTTTTTCATGCCATATATCATATCCGTATCACTAAATGATACATCAGGAGGGTAGTTCTCTGATCCGATATAAGCATTGGTATGTGTAATGGTGAGCTTGTCTGCACTAGAAAAGCATTTTTATAATTAAAAGGGATTTTTTTCCCTTGATTCAGAAAGGTGGCTATACAGAAAACTCCATATACCATTCCTGAAATGTTCTTTATTAACCTTTTATTATGTTTATTATGGTAACCTTTATTAACTTTTTAGGAAACCTTACTAACCTTTTAGGCCTATTCCCAATACATATTTTATTTTACAGTGAGATCATTCTAAATTTTACAGTGAACATTTTTTTTCCTATTCAATATATACACTTTCCATATTTTAAGAAACCTAATAAATAAATAGCATTTTAATAATGGCTTAATAATAACACATAAAATAGATGTAATAGTCATTCTGTTACTATTAGGCTATTTCCATTTATTTACTAGTATGTGCCTCTTAATTAAAAAAAAATCAGTTTGTAATCTAACTTCTGAGAAAGGTTCTGACCTCCAAGAAAATGCAAACAACTTTTCCATTCACAAAGGGGGAAAATTTCCACTATTATGCAAAAAGATGAGGTCTTTCCTTTTGCTCTATGAATTTTTCAAGGCAGAAACTAGTTGGAGCCATTCCAGTCTCACCTACATAAAGGTCTGTCCTGCAAAGGAAGGCAGGTGGTGAAAGTCCAGCAGTGGCTTGGAGGAAACACCCAGGCTCACCTCCTGGTTCTTATAATGACTTGCCTTATACCCTCAGGAAATTATACAAAGCCTCAGTTTCCTCATCTATAAAAGGACAGTCATCTCATCGCGTTGCTGGGAGGGTTTAAAATGAGAAAACATACGTAAACACTTAGCACTAAGCCTGGCACAGAGCGAGTGGACCCTCTCATAATTGTAAATCTTTGGCAGAAGAGGCAAGAGGAAGGGGTGAAGAACCATGAGACATCATTCCTACCTTCGATCCTTTACAGAATATTCCAAGTCCTCACCTCTCGCCTCAGAAGAAAAAGAACTTTAGGCCATATTTGTAAACGTACACACAACAAAATGGTTTGATTTCTAACAATACTTCAAGATAGTAAAAAGTCCAGGACTCTCAGTTCCCCCAGGAGGTCCTGCCCACTGACACTTCTCTACCTTTAGCCTCCCTGCCATCTCCTTTCCCTTGGCCCTCACCATGGTTCAATCTCTACACACCTTTCTTCCTCTTTGCTACTGTCTCTCTGATAGGAGCCCTCCCGAAAACCAACTTTCTAATCTGCCAATCTGCTGTCGGTAACCTTCCCCTAACTCCAATGTGTTTCCAATCTTAGCTAAATCTTGCTCAGAATTACTGATTTCTTGTTACTCACGCTATCAAATCCAAAATGTAAAAGTGTGATGGTTTACAAAGCCTCAGCGCCCAGCCACCTGCCCATTTCCTCCTGTTTTCCCTCACTCTACTAATCCCGACGCTGGCCTTGGTGTCCACCTGACCGCCTGCAGTCAGAGCAGGCTGAAACTTACTGCAGATAAATCCTATCTTTACCCAAAAATCCTATCTTTACCCGAAAAAGGCAAAGGAATCCCAGCGTGGTGTTTGGAATCATTGTCAGCTGCTCACATTGGAGTTTTCAAATTCTCTAGGTGGTAAATTCTAGTTGGGCTAAGATATAAGGATCCCCAATGCCACTTAGGGGAAAAGGTTCTAAAGGCTGAGATTGACAGATTTCCCTTCTCAGTATTGCCCGGGAATCACCGGTGCCTACTCCCTCCTCCATTTCCCGCAGGTGCCTTCTCTTCTGCCTCTCCTTTCTGCATCTTTTGCTTACTCTCTAAGGCCCAGGTCATGCCCACTTCCTCTCAAGGCAGTCACACATCTACATACTCTCCTCTGAGCTTCCACAGTATGCACGGTCTGTCCCCCCTGCCCCTCTCATTTCTTTAGCACATAGACTCATATTCCCCATATTGCTCCCTAATTTCTTCCATAAAGTCCTTGAGGGCAGGGACTGTGCCTGCTTCCCACTCGGCAATTGCTTGGTCAATATGTAACCTACATTCCAGTCTTCTTATCTGACTGACCATCCAGCTTTATCAGTGCTACTCTGTGGGCTACTTCAACTTCAGCTCTGCGGGCTTTGGTTGGACAGAACTTCTAACTTTGAGAGGGGCATTCTGAAACGTTGCACATCGATCTGTCACCTGCAGAGCCTTTCTACTGATATTAATAGATTTCAGAAAGGACATGACTGACTGACAAAACAAAAAACCAAAACAAGCAAACAAAACACGACTCTCTCCCTGGTGATTTCTACTGTTCTCATTTTAGGACGTACATGAAGAGAGGGAGGGAGATGGAAGTAGAAGGAGACCCATATTTTTATACAATATTACCTAATTGCAATCACATTCATTGAAACGATATTTGGAACCATAGTGGGGGGAAAGCACGATTTTAAGAAGAGGGGTTATTGAAAGTCAGGCTTCTTTCGTCCAAAGAATTTGTAAGCCTTTGTACCAAATTAAAGCCCTCTCATAGCGATCTGGTCCAGGGCTGGCTTCCAAGAGACCTCCGGTTATCTGAAGGTTCCAGAGCAGCCTTCTCCTCCTCCACCCCCACTCCGTACCCCCTTCTCTTCTAGCTCGGGCTTTCACGATTGTTCCTAAGCCTTGGGCCAAACATGAGCGTTTCAGCACATTCTGTGGTCAGGCAGGACCCTAAGTAAATCCCCGGGAATAAACAAGAGCAGCAAGTCACAAGTTGCTGGGAGGGAGGGGGGAGTGAAGGAGGGAAGGGGGGCGGTCGTGAACTTTGCCGCTGCAGGCGGGCCTGTCACTCCAGCTGACAGCAAGCACCTTCACCTTCAAGTTCCTTACCACGGCAGCACGCCCTGAGACAAAGTGCTGAGCTCGGAGGAAACGAACTCTAGCGCAGAGAAAGAAAAGGGAAGCGTGCGGAGTCGGCCTGCGAAGCACCTGCCCTCGCGGCCGCACCTCCAGGCCCTCGGCCGGGCCCGCGCTCGGGCTGCGGCCTCAGGAGAGGGGCGCACGCTACCTGGCGTCCGGCTCCTCCTCCGACTCGGCGGCCGTCTCGTCCTCCTCGTCCTCCTCTTCCTCCTCTTCCTCGTCGCTCTCCGGCCTTCGGGTCGCCTCCTCGTCCCCGTCGGAGCCGAAGGGGCTCTCCGCGGCGTGGTTGCTGTCGCTGCTCGCCATCGTGCCTCTGCCGGGCCGGAGCCGGAGCTGGAGCCGGAGCCGCCCGCGCGCGCCTGGTGTTCTCCCTCTGACTGCGCCTCTGGCCCCGGCCCGGCCCTGCCCCGGCGCGCGGCTCGGGTTCCCGGCCCGGGGGGCGGGCTGGCCCCGCGACTTTAAATAGAAGGCGTCAAAGTTTCGCCATCGAGCTCCTGGGGCCCGGGCTCAGCTTCTCCTCTTCCCCCGCGTCTGCCAACTTCCCCCCGCCCCCCAGCCCTCCCCACCCGTTTAGGCGGATCCCAGGCGGCCCTTTGGGCCAGCAGCGATCATCACTCCGAGGGGGACAGGCTTCAGCTGCACCAGGTTGCTGAAAGGAGAAAAGGCACCCAGCCCCGCCTCTCTTTCCCCCAGTGTGGGTTTGGTAGGCCGTGTGTTTGGCACAGAACTTCTTGGTAAACCTTTCATCCCAACCAAATAACTACTCCTTCCTGAGCAGAGCCGTTGCTAGTTCAGGCACACTGCGAAGGGTCTAGCTTTCATTATCCCCTCACGATTCTGTGGTGGTACGTTTAACTGCAATGCTGGTTTTCTAGATCAGAAACCTGAGGCTCAGAAGAGCTTGGGAAGCTGGCTTGCTCAAGGTCTCCTGCCCAGTGTAAGTGATCCAGGGGGAAACAGCTAAGTCTGCCCTTTTCATAAGCCCAGTTTTGAACCGTTGTTCTTTCAGTATTGGCTCCTTTTATGTTTGCGTATGAATTGTGTATTCTCTTACCCCATGGCCCCTAGCCTGTTCAGTCGGGACATTATCTCCCCTGAGAACTTTGAAGAGAAATAATTTTCCCCACTTTGGTCAAAGTTTTGTCTGAAACTCAACCCAAACGCCCTAGACCTTTGGCTGGATCATGTCATGCCCATGCTTAAAACTCAATGGCGTCCCTGTGCTCAAGGACGAAAGCTCAAGCTCCTCGAGAAGATGAATGCTGGATAACAACAGCCCACATCTGTCTGGTTTCTTCTTTAGAAGTCACGATTCTCAACATTTATTAAGCCACACCACTGTACCCTTATTTACACAGTTCCTTCTGCCTGAAAGGTTTTTCCCACCTTTATATACCTGGTGACTCACCATTCAAGATCACTACCTTTCTCTGAAATGCTCAGGTTAAATTCAATCCTATATCCAAATCATGTGTCTGTTTCCCTCTGTACATTTCGTAAATTTGTTACTCATTTTTTCCCCCACCATCCCCATCTCTTACGGGCCCAGAAGGAAGCAAAGTACTTAGCACATAGTAGATGCTTACTGAATATCCCCTGAAGAGAACAGGACCAGACCTGCTCAGTACATAGAACAGGTAGAGAGATCTTTATAATACATATTCTTCTTTTCATGAGGATGATTTTATGGCTAAAATAGACATTTATTTTTAATTACCACAAATTCTGTTCACAGAGTTGTTAAATATGATGAACATAAGGTAGGTTGTATTCACCAGTTACACTACATTATAGGTGTACATTAAGTCTGTGAGCAAAGAACTGCAAATAGTTCAGAATTATCAGCTGGTATGTGTGAGAAGGGAAGAGACAAGAGTCCAGTCTTCCAGGGTTCACTAAACCAGGTTTAACATCAGCAATAATTATCCTAACATGAGCCAGGCTTTTCCAACTAGTAATCCCAAATGACTGCTCACCTAGGACAAAAAGCATTCAATCACAGTTGTGGGAATCTGTTAAACACTAATCAAAAGTATAGAAAGCCACTGTATATTCCTTGCATTTCACTCAACATTTCTTGGGAACACTAACTAAAGCCAACAAGATTTATTTGCAAAGATTCCAGTTCAAACCAACCCCAAACTTGGCTGCAGTACAGACTGCACATTTTTAACTTCCTAACACTATTTTCTTAATGATACATGCAAACATATAGAAATGGCCAGATCAATACAAACAGAAAATAAAAGAATGTATTATTCACCACACAAGTAAGTCAAACTGAAAATAATTTAAAAGTCTAAAAAATTTCCTCATATATTAACAGCCACTTATTTGACATATTTGGCTATCACAAGATACATAATTTTAGGTTTCAGTCTATTGACTTAGAAATGGGTACAAGTTTATTAACTTCTTTATGCATTTGTTGTAGCAAGATAGTTAAAAAGTAGCAGCAGTAAGATGGGGTTGACGGGGTATGGCACTGAGAGCTGAGAAAACAGTGGCAGTGGAGGAGTCCATACCATGGTAAACGCTAGGGCTTTCTTAAGAAATGTCCTAATACTATAAAGGCAGAACTCCCTACACACTTCCCCATCCCTGAGAGCTATACAGTATTACCACAGAGCATGAGGACTATTTTTTACTGTTTTTAATGATGCCCAGTCATCACCAAAATATTATGTTCAATACATTCTAATAAAGAAGAGTTGCACAGTGTATATTTTAGGAAACTTTCCAAGAAAAAGAATTGATCTATAAAGCTTAATTGCTTCAAAAGTGTGAAAACATCAGTAATCTAAAAAATTCACCTATGTGGAAAGCTTTATTCTAAATAATGTCACAGAAATAGGGTGCTGATGTGCTTAGCTGGCTTAACCAAATATGATCTCCATTCTGAGATTTTCTGTATAACCTAAGTTATCAAGCATAAAAATTAGATTCAGCTCAGTTCTAGATAACTACAGCCTCACCTCACAAGTAAAGCCTCACACAGAAAAAACCAACACATCAACAATTTCCATATATAAACTTTATTCCATTTGACATCATACAAAAATTTAAACTTAAAGAAGAAATGAAAATCTGCACCTTTACAAGTCAAAGAAAAGCAAAAGTCTTAGCATTTGAATTGGTCTGCAAAAAACTCAAATACATTAGAGGTACAAACTGTGCTACAGCAGGT
Organism: Prionailurus bengalensis; assembly: GCF_016509475.1. NCBI lineage: Eukaryota > Metazoa > Chordata > Mammalia > Carnivora > Felidae > Prionailurus > Prionailurus bengalensis. The sequence continues at coordinate 144,292,483 of NC_057343.1, read as the reverse complement.
CTCAAAGAAGTTGTACACAGTCCTTCTGAAAAAGTTAAAATTGTTTTCAAGATTACTCTTCATATTTAAATGTACAGGCACTGACCAATTTACAAATATTTACATAAACCATAATCAATCTTAATAAACACTGTAGGTTTTTTTAGCAGCCACCACTACTTCTTCATATGGAAAAAAATACTAAAAAAGATATCTTTACAAACATTAAGCTTTTATTTATAATAATTTTGTCTTACCTAAAACATTTTATAGTGGCTTACTGCCTAAAAATTCCAGTTTAGATTACAATCCTACACTTGTACACAGACAAACTCTGATACTGTCAATAGGATATAATCTCAACTTTGATCTTTCAGTTTCTGTTGCTTCATGTTGCAGGAAAACGTGAAATAAAGTAAAAGTGCACATTGCACTGAACTATCATAAAGCACAGGGGACTTCATCTTTTCAAAAATCTACAACGAACTAATTCTTTAAAACAACTTACTAACCTCTAAACAATACAGGGTGCTCATATTACTACAGTGCAAAATGTACTGTTTTCAACAAAAATTTAAAGCAATCTCAAGAGTACATCAAAAGCATGTGAGGTACTAATGAAATGCTAATATAGACACACCCAAAGCCTCAGTCTATCCCGGAGAGTCAAGTGAAGACTTAAGGCAATTGTCCAGTATTTCATGCCTCTGCAGTGATTTCAGTGAAATTACAGATTTCATTTTGTTTCAAGTAACCGAATAACTGGCTTGAATCTTCACTTTACCAGAACAGACGGGCAACAAACTATATACTGTACGTTATATGTTAAGTATGTGTGAATCAGTCCCTTTCCAAAATTCCACACATCCCTTCAGTATTAGCATGTGGTGTAATTAATTGAAGTTATATCAAAAACCTTTTATTTGTTCAGATAATTCCCCCAAAAATATTTTATCTGATCTCTTGAAAATCCATGCCATAATATTACGAATCAATGTAAACATTTTCAAAAATACATCTTTAAATCAAAGGGTTTTATTAGGAAATGTCATAATAAAATATGCAATCTTTATATAAGTATGTCCTCTTAAAAATAAAACATGAAAACAAGAACAGTTAAAAAGAAACCATGATGGAGGTAAACAAAATGCATTATGGTGTTACTATTGTTCTTTATTTCTCAGAAGAATTTATTAAGATATAGAAGCCAGTTATCTTTTCAGGATAGCAGCTCTTAAAGGTAGTATACTGTTCAAATCTCTTTTGTTTTTCAATCTGTGCCATGACTGGGAGAAAAAGAAAAAAATAATTCTTAAAACATAAAATATAAGTGGAACAAAAGACTGAAAAGAGAGTTACTAGAATGTTAACAGTGGTTCTCTCTAGGAGGTAAAATTTGGGGTGATTTTGTGTGTGTGTGTGTGTGTGTGTGTGTGTGTGTATGTGTTTTTATCTCCCAAGTTTTTAATACAGTAAATGTCTTTTTTCTGCTGTCAGAAAAGAAAATGTTATTTAAAAACCCTATACCTGTGTGGTTCCAATTTATTAATAAAGAAAGGGACAGACACATAGGTGGTACAAAAAGATACAAATGACAATATTAACATTTACTCACAGACTTAAATAATTTCATCTAAAATAGCAAAGTAAGTAAGACAAAACCTTTGGGGTTTGAGAGAGTGTGAGATTATTTCAATTATTTGGTTGACTAGTTTGCATCGATAAGCTTTTCCAATTAAAAATAGTACTACAAAGCAGAGAGTAAATCTCTAATAAACCACTTTCATGTGCTTCAGAAAAAGAAGAGCACACAACTTATCAAAAAGAAAAAAACCAAATTCTTATTCACAGGCCACAGATTTGGCTCACTACTCAGTGACTGCATATCTGGTTTATTCTTACTTCAGTTGTTCAACTGACTAAAAGTATTGGTTTTATAGCTGAACAATCCTAAATGAAAGTTCAGGCATCAAGAAAAACCACAATGTAGCAATGATGTTTTTGAATTCTCAGTTTAATCTGATAGACCTAAATATTTCCTCTTGGATATTTGTTTTGCCCTGCAGAATTCTATTAATTTTAAATTTTCTATTCTGGTTGATAAAAAGAGGGCCTAATGTGAAAGACAGCTTGTAATATGACATACTTACATTTTTAATTATCATCAAAATAAAGTCTACTTGTATGTCTAATGAAAAAGTATTCCTCTAAAATGACCTTCACAGTTTGCTGATCTTTTTTTCTTTAATGAGGCATTCTCTCCTATCTGTCTCATAGTATATATTTACATCAATGTGTTTTTACACAGTACTTCGAACTCCTTGAGAAAAGAAACCACACCTAGCAAAATCACCGATGAATAAAGTCATATTATGGACTAAAGAGTGAAGGAATAAACAATATTTTATATATGTATCACTGAGGTTTATATATAATGTGTGTGTACACAAATATACACATTGATTTTTTTTAATTTCTCAAAATATAAACAAAGATAAAATGGTGCTCGAATTCCTTGTTACAATGGGGTATACAGAAGGAAAATCATAGAACAAACATTAGCTTTCTTCTAAAGCTATAGTAATTCCTTGATATTTCAAGGACAGAAAGGAGTCAGTTAGGTTTTATTCACTCATTTTGATGCTTACTTCCATGAAAATGAAAGCCATGTAAATGAACACAGAGTTCGATTTCTCTGTAGGAAAAGTTTATCTAGCAAGTCATGAATTCTCTATTGTGCTACATTAACAGCTTCATAACTCAGGAACCACGGCTACTCTGTCCTATTAGATTTTTTTTTTCCATTTTCAAAGCATACTAGTCCACTAAGGTTTCTAGAGTTAATCTCATACACTATTTACCTTTAAAAATTGATCCTTGATCATGTCAAATTTCTGCTTTTCATGCACAGCTCTGGCCGTATTTGTTCCATCAAAAGGTTCTAGAGTGTCAAATGCACATATAAACAAGAAATTATTAAAATGAGAATTTTGGTTTCTATATTAGGTTGAACTATATGAAAGAGCCAATATTTGACAGTTTTTAACCTATGAAATAGCAAGTGCACATTGTGAATCCTAATTAGATATCTGCATAAGAAAGTTTTATATACCTGTGAACCATCTAATAAGGTAGACAGAATTCAAGTGACAGGACAAGTAAAAACAAAGTCATCAGCATAGGTATGTTTTAAGTCTAAGTTATAAAAATAAGATTTCTGAAGAATGACAAAGGGTCAAAGACCTATCCCCTACCCTTAGAGAACTAAAAATAAAGAACAAAGTATTATCAAAAGGAATAAAACACTATACACAAAAAAGGTGGTCAATGTCAAATATCACAGAAAGGTAATTTTAAATTTAATTTAAAAGACCACTGATTTATCCAGCAGAGGAAAGGTCAATACCTTTGAAACTAGAAGTTTAATACTCATAAGGATGGAAAACAGTACAAAGTTATGGTGTGAATGGACAGTTTAACAGTTTAGAAAAAGATACAGTGAGAACAGTAATTTGTAGGGGAAATTTAGCAGTGAAAGAAGAGAAACAGGAGAGCAAGTATAGAAGACAGGAAGAACACAAAGGTGTGTGTGTGTGTGTGTGTGTGCGTGTGTGCGCGCGCATCTCCAATGTTACCTTCCACATATTCACCTCCACCCCACTAACCTTTCCCCCACAAGATAAGAGAGAAGAGTCCATATGTAGCGATAAGGAAACTGTCTATATGAGAAGACAAGGAAATTGAGGATACTAGTGAGAAAAGGAAGAAAACTAAAGGCATTAGAAATGAGATGGGATAGCCGAAATAATGCCAGGAGTAGGTAAAAATTACTAGTTTAAGAATTCTGGCAATGAAAAAGGAAAAAAAAAAAAAACCACAAAAACTAATTACAAGAGCCAGTACCAATCAAGAGCATTTTTCAACGATGAGAAGACGTATGTATGCTCTAAAGCTGAAAGAAAATGACTAAAGAGAAAGAGAATCAAGTGGCTAGAAAGAAGAAATGGAACAGAGGGGAAAGACCTAGATTTGTCATATAATCTAAGCAGGCCCATAATTTAAAAACACTCCTTTTGTATGTACATTTTTTGATTGTTTAGAAAGGCTATTTTTAAAAGGAGTTTATTGTCACGGTACAAGCATACCTTGTTTTATTGTACTTCACTTTATTGTGCTTCACAGATACTGTGTTTTTTGTGGCAACCCTGTGAACAAGTCTACTGGTGGCATTTTTCCAACAGCATTTGCTCACTTTGTTGTCTCTGTCACATTTTGGCAATTCTCACAATATTTCAAACTTTTTATCATTATACTTGTTATAGTGATCTGTGATCAGTGCTCTTTGATGTTGCTATTGGAATTTTTAGGGGGCACCACGACCACACCCATATAGGAAGGCAAACTTTGTAAATGCTGTGTGTGTTCTGACTGCTCCACCCACTGGCCATTGCCCTGTCTCTCTCCCTTTCCTTGGGCCCTCCTATTTTCCTTGAGACACATCAATATTGAACTCAGGCCAAAAAATAACCCCATGATGGCCTCAAAGTATTCAAGTGAAGTGAAAGAAAGAGTCACACAGTTTTCACTTTAAATCAAAAGCTAGAAATGATTGAGCTTGGTGAAGAAGGCATGCTGAACACCAAGACAGGCCAAAAGCTAAGCCTCTTGGAATGAACGCGAAGTTGTGAATGCAAAGAAGTTCTTTAAGGAAATGAAAAGAGCCATTCCTGTGAGCATATGAACACGAAAGTCAAAGTCTTACTGCTGATACGGAAAAAATTTTAGTGGTCTGGACAGAAGACCAAATAGCCACAACATTCTCTTAAGCCAAAATCTAATTCAGAGCAAGGCCCTAACTCTCTCCAATTCTACGAAGCCTGAGAGAGGTGAGAAAGCTGCAGAAGAGAAGTCTGAAGCTAGCACAGGTTTGTACATGAGGTTTAAGGAAAGAAGCCACCTCCATAACATAAAAGTGCGAGGTGAAGGAGCAAGCGCTGATGTGGAAGCCACAGAAATGTATTCAGAAGATGTAGCTAAGATAATTCGTGAAGATGCCTACCGTAAACAACAGATTTTCCAAGTAAATGAAACAGCCTTATACTGGAAGAAGATGCCATCTAGGATTTTCATAACTAGAAAGAAGTCAATGCCTGGCTTCAAAGCTTAAGGATAAGAGGACTCTCCTGTCGGGGGCTAATGTAGCTGATAACTTTAAGTTGAAGCCAATGTTCATTTACCATTCTGAAAATCCTAGGGCCCTTAAGAATTATGTTAAATCTACTATGCCTGTGTTCTATAAATGGAGCAACAAAGCCTAGATCGCAGCACATATGTCTACAACAGGTTACTAAATTATTTTAAGCCACCTTTTAAGACATACTGTTCAGAAAAAAAATTCCTTTCAAAATATGACTGCTTATTGACAATGTACCTGGTCACCCAAGAGTTCTGATGAAGATGTAAAAAAAATTGTTGTTTTCACGTCTGCTAACACAACATCCATTCTGCAGCCCATGGATCAAGAAGTGATTTCGACTTTCAAGTTTCATTATTTAAGAAATATATTTTGTAAGGCTATAAGACAGTGATTCCTATATGGATCTTGGCAAAGTCCATTGAAAAACCTTCCGGAAAGGATTCACCATTCTACATGCCAGTAAGGACATTTGTGATTCATGGGAAGAGGTGAAAATATCAGCATTAATGGGAGTTTGGAAGAAGCTGATTCCAGCCCTCATGAATGACTTTGAGAGGTTCAAGACTTCAGTGGAAAAAGTAACTGCAGATGTGGAAAGAGTGAGAGAAGTAGAATTAAAAGTGGAGCCTGAACACTGTTGTCAGCGCAGAGCCTGCGTCAGATCCTCTGTCCCCCTTTCTCTGCTCTCTCCCACTTGCGCTCTCAAAAATAAACAAACATTAAAAAAAGAAGAAGTGAAGCGTGAAGATGTGAATGACTTTTGCCACAATCTCATGATAAAACCTGAATGGATAAGGACTTGCTCTTATAGATGAGCAAAAAAAAAAATGGTTTCTTCAGATGGAATTTACTCCTGGTGAAGATGCTGAAATGTCATCAAAGGATTTAATGTTACATAAACTTAGTTGAAAAAATAGAGCAGGGTTTGAAAGGACTGACTCCAATTTTCAAAGAAATACTGTGAGTAAAATGCTCTCACATGCTATAGAGAAATCATTTGTGAAAAGAAGTCAATCAACACAGCAAACTTCACTGTCTCATTTTAAGAAATTGCCACAGCCACCTCAATCTTCAGCAATCAGCATCCTGATTAGTCAGTAGCCATCAACATCAAGACAAGATCCTCCACCAGCAGAAAGATTATGACTTGCTGAAATCTCAGACAATGGTTAGCATTTTTTAGCAACAGTCTTTTTAAATTAAGGTATGTACATTTTTCTTTCTTTCTTTTTTTTAATATCTTATTTATTTTGAGAGAGAGCATGAACGGGCAAGGGGCAGAGAGAGGGAGACAGAGAATCCCAGGCAGGCCTGTACTGTCAGGAAAGAGCCTGATGTGGAGCTCAAACTTAAAATCCATGAGATCAGGACCTGAGCCGAAATCAAGAGTCGGACGCTTGACTGAGCCACCCCGTATACTGTTCTTTTAGACGTAATACTATTCACACCTCACAGACTACAATATAGGGTAAACGTAACTTTCATATGACCAGGAAACCAAAAACTTCATTTGACTCACTTTATTGTGATATTTGCTTTATTGCGGTGGTCTGGAACTGAACCCACAATATATCTGAGGAACGCCTGTGCTTTTTTTTAAAAATAGAGTAATGCCTTATGCCAAGCTACCGGATCACATCACACACAGCACTTCACAACAGTTTTTAATATTCAAAAGAACACAAGTAACTAAAATAATACACACCCACTATGCAATTTAACCAACCACCAAAGCAGGAAATTAAATTTCATATTCAAAGACGCTTAAGATGTTGCATATAATCCAAGAATAAAATATTCTAAATTTGATGTTTTCCTACAAACACTGCACTTAACACTTAACACATTCTTTTTTACCTCAAGATTTACAAAAGTCTTCAACTTGGAATCTGTGAGAGTAATTTTGCCTCTTGAAGTCAATTTCCCACCAACTCAAAGAAATATTCAACAACATGTAAATTAATTTTAGAGAACAGATTATCTTCAGAGCATTCGATTTTTAAAGTAAAATAAATACTATTCATAAAAATCTAGCTTGCCTTAAGTATCGATATTTTAGCTATAAAAGAACTCATTTTATCTCAGTATAAGTATCATCACATGAAGATAATATTTTCTTCCACCTTCAAGTCATGAAATTAAATTTCAATCACCTACAAGCAGGAGGGATGAATAAAGACTGCTCAAATATTACCAACTGGAATATTAAACGCCTAAATTCGTATTTACTATTTTTTACAGCTAAAGAATTAATTTTTTAAAATTCAATGAAAACACTCAGCCATAAAAAAGAATGAAATCTTGTCATTTGCAACAACGTGGATGGAGCTAGAGAGTATTAAGCTAAGTGAAGTAAGTCAGAGAAAGACAAATGCCATATGATTTCACTTATATGTGGAATTTAAGAAACAAAACAAACAAACAGAGGGGGAAAAAGGGAGGCAAACCAAAAAACACACTCTTAACTACAGAGAACAAACTGATGGCTACCATAGGGGAGGAGAGTGGGGGGATGGATTAAATAGGTGATGAGGATTAAGGAGGGCACTTGTGATGGGCACTGCATGGTGTATGTAAGTACTGAATCACCAAATTCTACACTTAAAGCTAATATTACACTGTATGTTAACTGGAATTTAAATAAAAAGTTGGAAGAAAAAAAAGAAAATTTTATAACTAAAAGACTTGTAAGCCAGAATATGAATGTATTAATTTTAACTGAAATACAAACTGAAATTATTCAAGTAATTCTCTCAGTACCATGGTGATAACTGGGTGGTAAAGTAGTAGTTGTGGGAAAGCTACCTTCGACACAGATGTATTTATTTCTCCATTCAATACCATCAGGCCTGGGAATGGCTTTGGCTTCACGAACTGAAATCATTTGACTGTTCCAGCTGAAAGAAGAAAAATACCGTGTTAACTATTTGCTTAATTTTCATTTTATTAGGTTTATCATATTTAACAGCGAGTCCCATTCTGATTTTCTCACAGAATACTGAAACTTGCCTCCACCCTCAGCACCTCAATCCCTATTTCCCCTTCTTTTTTCTCCATAGCACTTAAATTCTAACAATTTGCTTATTTATTATGTTACTGTTTATTGTGTGTCTCTCCCAAGCCGAATGAAAGCTCCAAGATAATTTATGTATTTTTTTCACTGTTCGGATATTGTTTAGTACAAAGTAAACATTCAATACATATTTACCGAATAAATGAATATGAAAAATAAGAAAATATAAGCAGAAAATATAAAAATTATGTTCATTGTTAGCACCTCAGGAAGGATTTCTTATTAAGACATGTAATCACACACTGTTTTCTGATATCATTAAATAATCTTGTTTAGTGCATGTCCATTTATATGATTTGGGAGAAAATTTTGCAATTTTACAATAGAAGCCAGTAGGTGCTGTTTTAGGAAAAATTAATACTCTATGAAAACATATTGTTATTGCTGTATATCAGATGTAGCTATTAACAGTAAAGTTATATTCAAATAAAACAATTTTATCAGCATATCGAAAGGTAAACTGACCAGTCTGTCTGTAGTAGGTTACCTTACATTCTGGTTTTGTTTGGTTTTTTTATTTCTTTATAATAGTTCTGCACAAGTATGATTTTTGTTTTCTCTAAAATGTATGACAATTCACCTTGTATACAAGATAAAAATAAATTTGGAAAATAGGTGAAATCTTTTTTTTTTTTTTTTCAGCCATATTTAGTTCTGTCCACCATTTCAGTAAGAATAGAAAGACCAAGTTTTGGGACCTTCCATCTCCAACATTTATCTACTCGTCCTCTATTTATCAGACAAAGAATTTCTAAGAATATAATCATGGGTCCAATATGGCATTTGTTTCTGGAAAACTGATCCATCTCTATGTTAAATATGCAAGAAAACATTGCACCTTGTGAAGTTGGATAATTGAATAGGATCCTTGAAGTATGACTTTCTATTTTTTCTTATCAGGAATACTAGAAATACTTAACAAAGACAGCTTTTAAATTAAGAATACATATCAGAATTTATGCTTTTTAAAAACTAAGTAGGTTATCAAAGAGAAATACTTAGTATTAATTACAGTAACATGTTTTAGATCTGTCGTCTACAGCAGCTCCATTAGTAGAAACTCCAAACAGAAAAGAACTACAATGCTCTGTTGGTCCAAGTTTGTTTCCAAAATTTTTGTAAAATAACAAGGAAGGGGCATCTAGCTGGTTTAGTCGTAAATAGAGCATGAGACTCTCGATTTTGGGGTCATGAGTTCAGGACCCACACTGGTTATAGCGATTACATACATATATAAATACAAAAGAAAAAAAAAAAAAAACAATGTAAAGGAGAGAGTTATAGAACCATGTGCCAGAACCAAACAATGATACTTTGTGCTACACTTTACTTCATACCACTTGAGGTAAATTTCACTAATAAAATGAACTTTTTCCTGAGACTACTTGTTTCTCATTCAACTTAAAGGACAGTTGAATCTGAAATAAAATTAAAATTGGAATGTTAAAAAGGTGCAGACTGATTTTTTTCTTTCAGACAAATTTAGAATGTCGAAATACTGCATCCTGCTGTTAAATTACAGTTCTTTGTTTTTTTTTTTTTTAATCAAAGGAACTCTTCTTACCACCATACTTCTATGAAATACAATCCTGAATTTATATTACATGCCAATACTTAGTTCTAAACTGGGTCACAGAAACATATGTTACATACCTACATTCACTTTATTATCCCTAACCAGGTATCATTTAAGCTGCAGCCTATAATCAACCTGAATAATGCAGCTATTTAAGTGACTATATCATTTGAAGTACTTCACAAAGGGGAAAAAAAAAAAAAAGAATATTTTAAAACACTATAATTTAGACTGATTCAATCTATTGCATTTTCAAAGCGCTTTTAAATATTTCTAAATTGTTAAATATTTGAAATAATAAAATATGATATATAATTTATTTACTATTTTTATTTTTAGAGGTAAATTTAAATGTAGAATCCAAATGGAAATTTATAAACATTTTCCTTAAATATGTCATTCTTTAAAACAGGGCCCTAATTAACTCTTGTATCATACTATATTTTTCCTTATTTTATTTTTTTAAGCATATAGTGCAACAATGATTTCAGGAGTAGATTCCTTAGTGACCTTTACCCATTTAGCCCATCCCCCCTCCCACAACCCCTCCCGTAACCCTCAGTTTGTTCTCCATATTTATGAGTCTCTTCTGTTCTGTCCCCCTCCCTGTTTTTGTATTATGTTTCCCTTCCCTTAGGTTCATTTATCTCTTAAAGTCCTCATATGAGTGAAGTCATGATTTTTGTCTTTCTCTGACTAATTTCACTCAGCATAATACCCTCCAGTTCTATCCATGTAGTGGCAAATGGCAAGATTTCATTATTTTTGACTGCTGAGCAATACTCCATTGTATATATATGCCACACCTTCTTTATCCATTCATCCATCGACGGACATTTGGGCTCTTTCCATACTTCAGCTATTGTCGATAGTGCTGCTGTAAACACTGGGGTGCATGCGTCCCTTCTAAACAGCACCCCTGTATCCCTTGGATAAATACCTAATAGTGCAATTGCTGGGTCGTAGGGTAGTTCTATTTTTAGTTTTTTGAGGAACCTCCTCCATACTGTTTTCCAGAGTGGCTGCACCAGCTTGCATTCCCATCATACCATATTTTTCTATTGTAATTTGTTTGCCATATGAAAATCTATTATTTTTCACTCAATAATTAAGGTGTAAAATAAGATACAGCCTATAAAAGAGGAATGTGTCAGGAAAGCAGATAGAGGGCTTAATTTTTTTTTTTAACATTTATTTTTTTTTAATTTTTTTTTTTTTTTAACGTTTATTTATTTTTGGGACAGAGAGAGACAGAGCATGAATGGGGGAGGGGCAGAGAGAGAGGGAGACACAGAATTGGAAACAGGCTCCAGGCTCTGAGCCATCAGCCCAGAGCCTGACGCGGGGCTCGAACTCACGGACCGCGAGATCGTGACCTGGCTGAAGCCGGACGCTTAACCGACTGCGCCACCCAGGCGCCCCAACATTTATTTATTTTTGAGACAGAGCATGAACGGGGGAGGGTCAGAGAGAGGGAGACACAGAATCTGAAACAGGCTCCAGGCTCTGAGCTGTCAGCACAGAGCCCGACGCGGGGCTTGAACTCACGGACCGTGAGATCATGACCTGAGCTGAAGTCGGCCACTTAACCAACTGAGCCACCCAGGCGCCCCTAGAGGGCTTAATTTAATCTAAAATAGATTTGATAATATATGGTAATATTTTGAATATAAAACTTAGTTTACCAACTCTATATTGGTAAGATGCCTGCTTCTTTACTTCAGTAATGATAATGGACTGCTACTTATCCATTAACTCTCTCCTAGCCATTATTTTAATGACAAAGTGTTTTGAAATGTTTTCTTAAACAGGAACATTAAAATTAAAATTTTAAGTCTAACAAAGCAAGTCAAAATTATGGGTCCGATACTATATGACCATGTATATATGTACACATATACATATACAAACATACATACAAATACATACACACATATGCTAAGACTAGTCTAATTAAGTGAACAAATATATATTTGGGGCTGGGAAGCAAACAAAAAGAAAACTTTGTCAGGGATTTCAAGCTTCTTATGCAGACAGAAAATTTTGGTCTAATGCTAGAGTTTTGTTTTTAAAAAAAATTTTTTAACGTTTATTTTTGAGACAGAGAGAGACAGAGTGTGAGCGGGGGAGGGTCAGAGAGAGAGGGAGACACAGAATCCTAAGCTGGCTCCAGGCTCTGAGCTGTCAGCACAGAGCCTGACGCGGGGCTCGAACTCATGGACCGTGAGATCATGACCTGAGCCGAAGTCGGACGCTTAACTGACTGAGCCTCCCAGGCGTCCCTAGAGTTTTCTTTTGTTAGAGTTCTGTTTTGTTTTGACTGGTTCTCCTTCTGCCTGACCCTTTCTTCCACCTGACTCCTTAAATTCTGGTGTCCATCAGGGTCTCACCTCTTTCAATTTTCTTCTAATGCTACAGCACCCCTCCTAAGCTTTAACAGTCTGATGTTTCTTTCCCAAATCCTCTCTCCAGCCCTGATCTTGATACTAAGCTCAAGGACAATCCTTGCAATTAACAACTGGAAACCACCACCTGGATGTCCTACATGCATCCCTGTGCCCACATTTTCGAGACTAATTTAATACATTCTGTCTATGGTCAGAATAAACCACTTCCGTGCACACCCCCTCAACTTTCTTACCCTTCCTGCTGCACTTATCTTATTTGGTAGAAAAACAACCATTATTAAATCTATGTCTACTCCAATTCATTCCCATGCAGCTCAACAGGCCTGGAGAGAAATATGCAACCATGCTGACCTTTAAATTCATGACAACTTTAAATGCACTTTAAATTTATGATGACTTAGCTCAAAAAGACGTTAGATGCTACTACCCACCAATTGTATTGTATTTCCATAGTTAATACACTCCTTTATTCTCCTACAGGATAATTCATACTTCCTCTCACTTTTCAAATTTCCTCACTCACAATCATTCCCAGTTGATGTCCATCCTTCATTTCACTAAAAAACTAAAGCAACCAAAAGATAATTTCTACTACCTCCCACTCTTATCAATTCCTCTATATCCACATACTCTGCTTTTTCTTTTTTTTTTAATAATTTTTTTTAATGTTTATTTATCTTTGGGAGGCAGGGAGACAGAGTGGGGGAGGGGCACAGAGAGAGGGAGACACAGAATCCGAAGCAGGCTCCAGTCTCTGAGCTGTCAGCACAGAGCATGATGCAGGACTTGAACCCACAAAGCAGGATCACGACCTGGGCCAAAGTCAGACACCCAACCAACTGAGCCACCCAGGTGGCCCTTCTTATTATTATTATTAATGCATTGTCTGTGCTCCTATCCCACTTGTGCTCTAGATTCAAACCCTCCTTGATTCAAAAAAAGTATACTGTTCAACAACTTACTATGTATTTCCCTGCTATCATCAATTTTGACATCAAGATGGGTTATTTCTCCTGAAAAACTCAACCCCACTGAACTCTCCGATTCCTTTTTGTTATTATTATTTGAGAGAGAGAGAGAGAGAGCGCGAGAGAGCACGTGAGCAGGGGAGAGGGGCAGAGGGAGAGACTTAACTCCGATTTCTACTCCCCATTCTATATACTACACTATGTGTATTTAATTTTTCCCTGTTCTCTCTTGAGCCCACACCAGTGATGCTTTTTACCCCCATTATTCCACAGAAACTGCTCCTGGCAAGAGACCAGGGGCCTCCCATGTGGACCAATGTTCCAACGGTCACCTTTTACTGCTCATCTTGTACTTGACCTATCAAAACCTGTGACACAGATAATCACTCCTTCCCCCTCGAAACACTTCCCCACCCTTGGATTCTAAGACAATACATTCTATTGGCTTTCCTCCTATCTCAATGATCCTCCCTTTTGGACTATAAATTAGTTCTTTCTTATCCCTCACCTCATTTTTATTTCATCTTTGTATTACGAAATTCTTCAGAGAGAAAAACTTGAAAAGCATAAAGCTCAAAAAGAATACAATAGTGTTAACATTTCCCACACGTGCTTGTATATGTGTATATGTGCGTGTTTTGAACTGAACTATTTGCTAAGCTGTGGATACATGAAACTTCATTTCTTTATCTTTTGGCATATATCTCCTAAAGAACGTTGTTTCCTTTATAATACCAACAGCATCTAGAAATTAACAGTAAGTCGAATGCCTTTTATAATTCCTCCACACCCTAATCAGATTACAATCAAGGCTCGTGTATTGTATTTGTCCCATCTCCTTAACCTGGAAAAGTTCTCTCCACTTATTTTTTTAATGACATTGACATTTTAAGAGACTAGGCCAGTTGTTTCAAAAAAACACCTATATTTTGAATTTGCCTCTCTTCTTTGTGTCATTTAACATATTCCTGTATCTTCTGTATTTCCTATAAACCTCTTAACAAGGGACTTTCTAAGGGTTGTCTTTGGCCTTTTCTCTTTCCTATTGGTTTTTTCAAACCGTTTCATAGCTTTAAATACCATTTACCTGTTGACAACTCCCAAATATATAGCTCTAACCATGACCTCTCTCCTGAACTCTAGATTTGTATATCCAACTATATACTCAATATCTCCACGTGATTATTTTGCAGATATCTCAACTTTTCAATGTTTAAAATCAATAATGCTCCTCCATTGCCTTCCCCATTACACCTAATGGCAACTCCATTGTTTCAGTTGCTTGCCAAAAACTTAGAAATCATTCTTGACTCCTTCTCATATGCTACATCTAATCTGTTGCAAATTAATATATACAAGTGGAATCTGACTACTTTTCATTCACTTCCACTATAATCATCCTTATCCAAGGCACTTCTCTTAAATTATTGTAATATCCTTCTAAGTAGGCTCCTTGCTTATGCCCTTGGCTCCCCTCAGTCTATTCTTACCCACCAGCAGCCAGTCTGTTCTTCCCTGTGATAAACCAAACCAGATTACATCATTTCTCTACTGGAACCCCTCCAGTGGTTTTCCATATCACCCAAATGAAAAGCCAAAGTCACCAAAATTAACTAGATAGCCCTATATGATGTAGATTTCCTTAACTCTTTGAAAGCATTTTCTTCAATTCTCTTCCGGGCACACTGGCCTCTTTGTTATTCCTTGAAGATGTCAGACAACCCCCATCTCAGGTTCTTTGTCTTTGCACTTGCTTTTCCTTCTGTTTGGAAACCTCTTCTCCACAGACACATAACTCACACATTCCTCTCCATCATTTCTTTATTAAAGGTCACTTTTCGGGGCGCCTGGGTGGCTCAGTCGGTTAAGCAGCCGACTTCGGCTCAGGTCACGATCTCGCGGTCCGTGAGTTCAAACCCCACACTGGGCTCTGTGCTGACAGCTCAGAGCCTGGAGCCTGCTTCAGATTCTGTGTCTCCCTCTCCCTCTGCTCCTCCCCTGCTCGTACTCTGTCACCCTCTCCCAAAAATAAACAAACATTAAAAAAAAATTTTTTTTAAAAAGATCACTTTTTCTGTGGGAATTTTCCTTCAACATGCTAAGTAATAAACTGCAATGCAGGCATTAAAACTGTAAGAATTACATATACCAGAAACTCCTTTTTTGCTTTTGCTTTATTTTTCTCCACTTACCACCATCTAACACGCTAGACATTTTGTTTGTTTATTGTCTATCTCTCTATAGTACAATACATATGCAACGTAAGCTCCATGAAGACACTTTTGCCTGTTTTGTTAACTGCCATATCCCTGATGCATAGAAAATAGCTTGATATGTAGTAGGCACTCAATGATTTATTAAATGAGATGAAAAAAATCAGAATAAGAAAGGAGATGGCTGGAAAAATTAGGCCTTTGTAATTTCCTTCTTAAAAAATGTATTTAAGTATGTAGGCATGCATTTTTAACTTGAGATAGACTAGCAGTAATGGCATGTGATTAGGCAGCCAGAGAATAAAGAGGATTAAAAAATAGGTAACCTTTTAAGGTTCCTAGAATCTCTAGTACCTAGGAGTTTTTAAGATATTTAAAACTTAAATTTTTCCTTTGTTTTGCTAAAATACAAAATTATTACATTCTGACTTTTTTTCCCTTGGTTCTCTGAGCTACCTGATCCTTTTTTTTATTTTGTCAGTTCCCTGCTCCCAGGTACAGTTCTAGAAGTATGGCTTCATTTTAAGAATTTTCAGCAGGAAGGTTTGGGAGAAAGCTGTGAGTGAAGCAGATAGGAAAATCTTAGTGATTTTTAAATGGCCATACCAAATTTCTGCAACATTTATGCCATGTACTCAAGTGTTGCTTAATAGGCACTTAATTCTGCCTTCAAGTAAAGAGAATTTTTTAAATGAGTATCTCCAAGTTCAGAAGAAATCCTTACAAACATTTCTAACAGCTGCCAGAATTCCTCTGAACAGCACCTAGTTCATTGCCATGACTACATTCTTGGCAGTGCTCTCTCCAGTCAAATTTCTGAAAATATCTGGTATGAAACAACAATATACTTGACAACTGCACTGTATGATGAAAGAATGGGTGAAGATGTCTCCTAAATCATGTATCATAGTGGTAACAAATGCATCCAAAAGTTCAAAACCTCTTCTGAAACCTCAGCACCCTAGCCAGTATCATTTGGTACAACCGGCTAGTTTCTGTTAATACTAAACTAACACACAAACCTGCACATCTACCATCTTGTTTCAGTCCAACAAAGCAGTTGATTTTCAAGGTACTGGTATCTAGATGTTCTAGTCCTAAACTGTACGTGGTAGAAATATATCTTTTTTCTATGAATCCTTTCCCTCCCTTCAAACTTCCCTAATTTACAATAAAACAGACGATGCCAATATATTCTAAAAATTAAGAATATAGTTTTGGAGTCAGGCCCCAGACTGAATCCCAGTTCTCTAACTATCTAGCTGTACTGCCATAGGCAAGTTTAAAGTATACAAAGTATACAAATTCCCTAGGCCTCACGGGGGATTACCATGAGGATTATGAAATAATATATAGAAATCACTTGGCATACTGTAGGACATGAGGTACTCACTAAACATTAGCTACAGTTACTGCAACATCTCAAAAATCTTAACTCTAGAATAACCTTTACAGTCTCTTACATCCCATGTCTCTTATTTCTTGTCTTTATAAATGAAGGCCCCTTCCTTTTTATCCTTATTGCCTGGACTTACACTCTGGTGCTGGTCATTTTTAACGGTGATTATTTTAACTTCATTCTTATTCAACTACTTTCCTCCAGCATTTTTCCTACTCCTTTTCTTAACCCAATTCAGTAATTTTTAAGTCACCTTTAGTATCTTTGCAACATGTC
Source organism: Prionailurus bengalensis (assembly GCF_016509475.1). Taxonomy (NCBI): domain Eukaryota; kingdom Metazoa; phylum Chordata; class Mammalia; order Carnivora; family Felidae; genus Prionailurus; species Prionailurus bengalensis. The sequence continues at coordinate 144,275,394 of NC_057343.1, read as the reverse complement.
TGTAATCTTACCCTCTGCTTCAAAAGTATTTATTTATAGCAAGTATTTTCCAAGTAGCCACTGTCTGGCACTAGGGTAGGTAATGGAGACACAACTGTAAACTAAACAGGCACAGTATGGTAAAAGCTCTGCTTTGAGGAATTTAAATAACATTACTTCTTTCATGCCCTATGTTTCAAATCATCTCCTACGAGGCAGGTTTCTTTAGAGCTACTGCATCACAGCAAACAAAACAATACTGACACTGCAGTAAAGCATCATAGTTAAGAGTATGGATTTTGCAGTCAAAACCAACAGAAATACTCCCCTGACTAGCTGTGTGATCTTAAGGAAAATTTCTTCATCTCTCTAAATGCTTCACTGGTAAAATGGGCATAATATAATACCATATGATATGGTTATTATGTAAACTGAATAATACATATCTGTTTAAAACAATTTTTCCCACCAGTAACAGCAATTTATTACAAATGCTATTTTCCCTCTCTCCAAATCTCTTCCAAGTGGCACCCTCCTCCTCTAACTTTGTACAACTCCTAAGCTTTCCTCCTTCAAGCTTTTCAGAGGAGCTGCAAACAATGCCTAATCCCACTCAATCTGGACTAAGAACTCCCTTAAGAACTTTCAGTTAAATCCAGTCTGATTATACACTTTAGTGTTCTACGTTTACCTATCACCCTCAGAAGAACAAAAAAAAAAAAGTGGAAAAGGAGTATTCCTTGATTTTTATTCATACTAACACAACTATTCAGGTATCAAGTATCCAGAAGATCTTTTCCCAAGTTTGTTTTAGCTGTGTTTATGATAAATCTTAACTTCCTAAAAACAGATGTTTCAAACTATGCAGCACCTATACAGGGCCATCACAAACATTTATTCAGGCCCTGCTATGAAAAGAGGCAGGTAAACATAAAATGAAATCGCTACTGAAATCTACTAAAATCGGGCTTACTGAACTGTAATTTTTCATTAGCTAGGAATGTGAAATCTACTTAGTTCCTAACAATTAATCATTGGAATATTAAATTTTATAAACTGTGTATTTCTAGACAAGTCTGTAGCACTGAAACTAACAAATATAGCTTCCGACCAAAATTGTAACATTCACAGAGATAAATGAATAAACACAATTTGAAATTTTCACTTACTCAAATTCTGTAGCATAATATTTAAGAAAGCCCAGTAAGAGGTCCCCAAGATTTGATTCATTCTTCGAGAGGTAAGGAGGAACATTACATGGAGCTTGATGTACAAGATGCAGCTGTATAGCAGGACTAAAAGATTCCTGTCAAAAAGAAAAAGGGGGAAATATAAAGCCATTTAAAACACACACTAAAAACTTTACAAATCCTGACGTAATGCTCTCTGAAGAAGAGAGAAGAAATCTTTATGTTGGCAGTTTGGAAATCTGAAGTTTTTCTCCTACTAAGGATTTCACCAGTATTTGGAGTATGCCAGAAAATACTTAAAAAACTAAGAGATTCTAAACCTTGCCTGAGGTATATCACTCATTTAAATGGATTCCTACAGTAGCAAAAAATTTTCTAACTCATAAACCCTTACTGTACATACTAAGATTTCATCAAACTACATATGGATTTCTTTATAAATGCATCTCCTTAACTGCTTCTACAAGGAGCAGTTGTACTTTATAAAGGGTTAAATCAAGCACAAGGTAAGAGCGTTTTCTAACTGTCACTTAAAATTTCTCTTAGAGGCCATAAAAGTAATTAATATATGTATAGTACTTATACCAATTTTAAGATTCTTAAAATTTTATTTCATTTTTGTATTTTGTATCTTAATGGGAAGGAAAGACAGAAATTCAACATGAATTTAACTTCAAAAGACAAAGAAGGCAGGGAAAAGAAGAAAGATAGGAAACAAACCAGCAAGCAATATTCAGCAAACTTTTACCACAATATTCATAAAGGAGGGTATCATTCGCTTGTAATCCATGCTGAAACAACACACTTATTGGAAAGAATACTAATGGGTACTTATCTTTTTGCTGATAGTATGCCATTCATTTTCATGTATGATCTTTATTAGTAACAAATTCTGGCTCTAAAACATACTGAATGAACTATGGAGGTTCTAACGTAACACATATCCACGTATTAGAAAAAAAAACTTTAAGGTAATTTGAACACTGTCCTTAAGATGGGTTTTCTACATGCCTCTTTGCCATCAGAGTAATAGATATTTTTTTAAGCAACTTGTTCAGGCAAAACAGCTTATCCTTAAGGTTCCCAAATACCTAACAAATCAACCTTCGGTTTATGGATATCAATTCAATTAGTAATGTCTAAGTCACTCCATTAAATTTAAAAAAAAGGCTCCCAAAAAACTAAGCTGATACAGAGAAACAGGGTAGTGCATCTATTTAAAGGCAGTACTCGGGGTGCCCGGGTGGCTCAGTTAGTTAAGCATCTGACTCAATTTCAGCTCACATCATGATCTTACAGTTCATGAGCTCAAGCCCCACATTGGGCTCTGTGCTGGCAATGCGAAGCCTGCTTGGGATTCTCTCTCTCCCTCTCTGTCTCTGCACCTCTCCTTTCACCTGCTTGCAAGCGTGAGTGTGCACTCTCTCTCTCAAAAATAAACAACCATTTTAAAAAATTTAAAAAATAAAGGTAATCCTCAAAACTCCCAGTAAAAATAAAGGAGCAAGAAAATAACAAATTCTCTCCCTGTCCCACAATTCTATCAATAATTTTTAACTACCAAGAAGTAATAGATTATCTTTCTCTCAGAAGATCATTCTACCCCAACCACAGTTTGTAAAGCTGACACTCCTAAACCTGGAACTTCCCCTTACACTTCTCTCAGATTTAGTATTACATTATGAGACTAAGGTAGAAATCTACATTGTCTCTCCAACTAGGGGGAGTACAAGAGAAGCCTCAATTCCTAAGAAAGAGTGAAAGCAGAGGGGCAGCAGGAATACTGCATCTACCACCGTCTGTCTTGTACTGGTAAGTATAAAACTGGACTTAGGACAGCATTTTAACTTGTAAAATTTAAATGTTATTTTCTGGCTAATTAAACAAAAAGATATAACATAAGTTCAAATGACAAGGAGAAGAAAAGTAGATCACTGTTAATACCTTCTGCTCAGAAAGCTTTTTACTAATTTTGATTTCTAGCGCATAGCACACTAAGAATTCAATTTATGAACTGATGCTGAAATAAAACAGTCATTTTCTTATCTTAATTCTAAAACTGTTTGAACCTCTTTTAAAATTTTTATTTTTTTTCAATAATTTAAAAAGATCAGTAACTGTAGATTAACAATGAAGAGTTGTGAGACCTACTCTACTCAAATGCTGAATGACTTGACTAACAGTTTGACCAGTCTCCTCTTAGCTCCGTTATTCTTTTCCATGGTCACATACAAAAAGGGCCATGGCATATATACTTGAGGAGAACCGAAGGAGAAATCCAAACTAAAAAGAAAAAAAAAAGAAAGGGTCTAAAAGATGCCATAAGTAAACAGAAATTCCATTTAACCATCAGAAATCCCCATTGTTAGCAATCCTAAAATTCATATGGAACCACAAAAGGCCCCGGAATAGCCAAAGTAATTTTGAAGAAGAAGACCAAAGCAGGAGGCATCACAATCCCAGACTTTAGCCTCTACTACAAAGCTGTCATCATCAAGACAGCATGGTATTGGCACAAAAACAGACACATAGACCAATGGAATAGAATAGAAACCCCAGAACTAGACCCACAAACGGATGGCCAACTCATCTTTGACAAAGCAGGAAAGAACATCCAATGGAAAAAAGGCAGTCTCTTTAACAAATGGTGCTGGGAGAACTGGACAGCAACATGCAGAAGATTGAAACTAGATTGAGACCACTTTCTCACACCATTCACAAAAATAAACTCAAAATGGATAAAGGACCTGAATGTGAGACAGGAAACCATCAAAACCCTAGAGGAGAAAGCAGGAAAAGACCTCTCTGACCTCAGCCGTAGCAATTTCTTACTTGACACATCCCCAAAGGCAAGGGAATTAAAAGCAAACATGAACTATTGGGACCTTATGAAGATAAAAAGCTTCTGCACAGCAAAGGAAACAACCAACAAAACTAAAAGGCAACCAACGGAATGGGAAAAGGTATTTGCAAATGACATATCGGACAAAGGGCTAGTATCCAAAATCTATAAAGAGCTCACCAAACTCCACACCCGAAAAACAAATAACCCAGTGAAGAAATGGGCAGAAAACATGAAAAGACACTTCTCTAAAGAAGACATTCGGATGGCCAACAGGCACATGAAAAAGATGCTCAACGTCACTCCTCATCAGGGAAATACAAATCAAAACCACACTCAGATATCACCTCACGCCAGAGTGGCCAAAACGAACAAATCGGGAGACTATAGATGCTGGAGAGGATGTGGAGAAACGGGAACCCTCTTGCACTGTTGGTGGGAATGCAAACTGATGCAGCTGCTCTGAAAAACAGTGTGGAGGTTCCTCAAAAAATTAAAAATAGACCTACCCTATGACCTAGCAGTAGCACTGCTAGGAATTTACCCAAGGGATACAGGAGCACTGATGCATAGGGGCACTTGTACCCCAATGTTTATAGCAGCACTCTCAACAATAGCCAAATTATGGAAAGAGCCTAAATGTCCATCAACCGATGAATGGATAAAGAAATTGTGGTTTATATACACAATGGAGTACTACGTGGCAACGAGAAAGAATGAAATATGGCCCTTTGTAGCAACACGGATGGAACTGGAGAGTGTTATGCTCAGTGAAATAAGCCATACAGAGAAAGACAGATACCATATGTTTTCACTCTTATGTGGATCCTGAGAAACTTAACAGAAACCCATGGGGGAGAGGAAGAGAAAAAAAAAAAAAAGAAAAAAAAGGAGGTTAGAGTGGGAGAGAGCCAAAGCATAAAAGACTCTTAAAACTGAGAACAAACTGAGGGTCGATGGGGGGTGGGAGGGAGGGGAGGGTGGGTGATGGGTATTGAGGAGGGTACCTTTTGGGATGAGCACTGGGTGTTGTATGGAAACCAATTTGACAATAAACTTCATATATTGAAAAAAAAATTAAAAAAAAAAAGAAATCCCCATTGTTGGTAATTATTCACATTACAGAAAGATTCTCTGCTTTAAGAAAAATTTCACCAAAGAATTTTTTTTAAAGGGAGCTGCCCCATTGCACATGTATTTAAAAATAATATATGCTACCTTGGATACGAGTAGGCAGAACTTTAACATATTAGAAAACACATAAAGAACAACTGAAAAGTCAAAGGAATTACATCCTAAATCCATGGAAAAACAATTTAACTGATAGAATGTAACATCTTTCTAAACGCATTTGGAGGTGAGGTGGGTTATCGATACCTGCTGTTTGTTTTTAATGTAGGGAAGACATCTTTATTCTGTAATGACTTAATTCCTGCAAATATCTGCCAATTGATATTTAAAGATTTTTGAAGATCTGTACCTTCTGTACCTTTTTTTCCTTTTCAATCAATGCCAATTTAAGAAAAATTTAACTGGGCAACCCTTTGAAAAACTTCTGAAAAGTCTCAACTTTTCTTTGCCCATAGAACTGCTTCCCCCCAAAATGGCAAAAACATCTTTTGCCAAATTCCATCATTTTCTGACACTGTGCCATAATATCTTACCTTCAAAGTTTGAAATTTAGACAATTAAGCACTTTCTAGAATAAAATAGACTGGCTAAACTTTTACTTGCTAACTGTTCTTTAAAAAGATACATGCCTTAATTGAAAGAAGACTATTTTTTACCTCCAGGCAAACAGAGAAATTTAAGTTACATAGTATTCTAACAATATAAATTATTAGACCCTATATATAAATGTTGAGGAAGGTCTCAAAGAAAAAGATAACTGATATAGACTACTTAAACAGAGTTCTGCCTAAATAGAAAAAGAGCTAAATGATATATTAAAGTCTCACCAACCTTTCTTAATTATACGCAGATTACCACGAATTCGGTGATACATGTTAAAGACTGATCATGAAATTTCCTTTAAATTATATTTGCTTTTAGCAAAATGTTTAACATTTTGAAAGCAACATAAGCATCATAAAGTAGAAGCACTATAATGAAGTGGTTAAGAGCATGAGCTCTGGAGTCAGAATTAGCTTTGAAACCTTCTCTTAGCTCTAGGAACTTAAATTGCTTAGCTTTCCAAAGGTTCAGCTTCTTCATCTATAACACAAGGAAAATAACAGTACTCATAGAACTGTAATAAGGATTAAATGATATAATATATGTAAAGCATAGCAGCAATAGTATTACCTATATAGTATTTAGTATATTTAGTATAGTATGTAGTATAGTACAGTATTGCCTATATAGCTTGGCATCATTATTATTATAACTGTACATTATCTTTTTTTTTTTTAATTTTTTTTAACGTTTATTTATTTTTGAGACAGAGAGAGACACAGCATGAACGGGGGAGGGGCAGACAGAGGGGGAGACACAGAATTGGAAGCAGGCTCCAGGCTCTGAGCCATCAGCCCAGAGCCCGACGTGGGGCTCGAACTCGCGGACCGCGAGATCATGACCTGAGCTGAAGTCGGATGCTTAACCGACTGAGCCACCCAGGCGCCCCTGTACATTATCTTTTTTTAGAGCACAAGGTGGAGTGGGAGAGAGAGAGGAAGAGAGAGAATCTTTAGCAGACTCCATGCCCAGTGCTAAGCCTGACTCAGAGCTTGATCTCATGACCCTGAGATCATGACCTGAGCTGAAATCAAGAGTAAGACACTTAACCAACTGAGCGACCCAGGTACCCCATAACTGTCCAATTTATGCAATAATGCAGTATAGTTACCTCCTGAAATAATGTATTATTTCAAATTAACTTCCTTATAGCTCTTAAAATTTAAGTAATATCAACTTTAAAAGAATGTTTTATCACTAAAAAAAACTTCCCCCAAATTTTTAAATATGTCTTTTCAAAGGTATTCATTTATAACCTGTTTTACATAACTAAAATCCTTCATCATACTGTACACACTTTAAAACTGAAAAAAAAAGTTGCTATATGTATACATATGTATGCATATGTATACATGTAAAATTTAATATATTTCAATACATAACTACACAGGGGAACTCTACTTCTCAGAATTCCTAACTTCATAAGTATAAAAATGGCTTCCTGGAATATGAAGATGCCACTAGGGAAAGAAACAAATATAAGTTATCTTCATAAATCTCCACCTAGCATAAATCTAGGTAAATCTCACAATATACTTGCATTAAACTAAAGATCCCTTCATAAGTTTAACCCGAGTTTATACATTTAAACATTCTCAACTTCACTGCTTTAACTCAATAATAAATATTCTGTCTTCTATTTGACTATTCATGTTGCCTTTTTAAAGTCAATAAGAATTAAGTAGTAATAATAATGTTATATAGCTTTTGAAGGTAAAGATATGGCCACAGTCTTTCATCCTTTTTTTTTTCATAATTTAGTATCCAAACCGAACTGAAACACCATACCAATTTTTAAAACAATTATCATAAATTTGAGGAGAAAATACGAAAATAACTAAAAAAGCATAATATACTGAACAAATGTTATTCTATTTCAAAATTTATATCCTATTTTTAAATTCTACTTAACTATATTAGAGAAGCTCAAAATTTAAAAGAACCTTGTTCCCTTGTAAAAAAAAAAAGTGTTTTTTTTTGTTACTATAAAGTTTTAAGTCATTCTCAAACTTACTTATTCAACCTGAAATTTTGTCATGTATGTTTTTTCTTAAAGAAAATAAAATGTAATAATCAACAGAAACTAGATGAAATAATATATTAGTGAACACTACTATCATTTTGCCTTTCCTCATTCAGCACAGTATAATAGAAAAAATATCAGTTTCTGGGTCCATAATTTGTGACTGTAATACAACTTGGATCAATAATATAATCTTCCTAAGACTTAGTTTCTTCACCTGTGAATCAAGGAAAATACTACATAAGTTTACCTGTCAAGGACTAAGGACACTGTATATAAAATTTATAGAGTGCTGACATAAAATAGATACTACATAAATAATAGTTATCAGTAGTAAGAAATAAGCTGATTTGCTTGTTCCATTGGATGGACCACCAAGAAAAGCACTCTACTGATCAATTAGCTTACAAGTTTCAGATAAAATTTAAAATCCTGTTAAGAGTGGAGAGTATATCCTTACCCATGTAAGCATTAATCTTATAGTAAAGATAGTATTCTTCAAATATTTATGGTAATATAACCACACCTGAAAGCAAATTAAGACATTCTTAAACCTAGCAGGTCTTGCTACAAGTATTTTTTAAGGCTTTGGGACTGAACTAGTATTAAATCTATTTCCTTGTTACAGGTATAGAAATAGGATTATTAGCACAACAGGAGTGTAGAGTATAGGGTGAGAGACAGTGTAAGTGAAGAGAAGATGGGACTCTGTCATGGGGGGGGAAGCTAGAAAATTAGAAAAATGAAACAGAAGTAAAAATAAGGTTCTTCAAACTAGAATATACTAGTAAGAACCTTGGTATCCTAAAATAAAAGCAATACCTCTGCTCTGTTCTCAAGCATAGAGCATTAAACTGAGACTTTATTAGTATTTTATTTTAGTAAAACAAATTCATGCAGCACAGAGTTTAAGTGAGATTTGTGTAGAAGCATCTGTTCCACACACAGTAAGAGACTCTTTAAAGGATAAGTTTAAAAAAATTTTTTTTCAACATTTATTTATTTTGGGGACAGAGAGAGACAGAGCATGAACGGGGGAGGGGCAGAGAGAGAGGGAGACACAGAATCGGAAGCTGGCTCCAGGCTCTGAGCCATCAGCCCAGAGCCTGACGCGGGGCTCGAACTCACGGACCGCGAGATCGTGACCTGGCTGAAGTCGGACGCTTAACCGACTGCGCCACCCAGGCGCCCCTAAAGGATAAGTTTTAACTATTAGATGCTTTGTATGCTGAAAAATATACACAGCTCTTTCTACACGGAAACCTAGGTCTTAACAATAAAGCTAGGACAATAAAATGAAACAGTAAACACCCAGTCATTATTTCTGACCTTTCAGCATAAGCTAAATAATCAATATTTTATGGAGGGAGAAAACCATTCAAGGATAAGACCCAAAAGTTCAAGTTACTTTTATTTCTATACTTTCTGATGCTTTCATTTTCACAATGTTTATGAAAGCATAGTGATCCCTAGCAATAATTGAAACACATTATAGTAGCTCTTTATAATACCAGAAATTAGTTTTCAAAATGAGGAAGATAAGATACCCAGATTCCAAACGATTCTTATAACGGTGTCTTTACCAGATGATCCACCACAACCTGGGAAGTCCTCACCACAGCAATCTCGATAACAGTGAACCTTTCATTATCCAGCACCTTGCATGTGTGCATTACGATAATAACATGTTCAAAAACATCAGTTCTTAACTATCAAAGGTTAAGTTATATTTAATTTAGATTCCATATCAAGGACTTATATTTTCTATGATACATATAAAATAAGCAAGTCCTTTGAAAAGTGATCACTCAAGCTAGATCTTTTTCAATTTGCCTATTTAGTAATTTTAGAAAACAGCTTTTTGTAACTTCATAAAACTAAACAGGTAAAAATTACATGGTTTCAGAAGGCTGATTAAACATTCTAAACAGATAGTTTAAATATTATTTCCAAATACAACCAGGAATAAGGATGATTATGGAGGAAAACAGAAATGGTAGGACTATAAAACAAGGAAACAGAATTCTGGAAAAAAGGAACACAAAAAACTGGAAAAGAAACAAAAGTATATAGATTGTGAGTTATGTACATTACCTAGGTTTCTCTAAATTCAAACTGAGTATATACCAAACTTTTTCTAGTAGGCACCCTTCACCACTTTCATGTTTCCAATTAACTTCAGAAGGATTCTTAATATTATGCACTCAAGGAGTGTAAGTATCAGTGTTACTCCTTTTGGTGTATTAGTTGGTAAAATCAAGTGAAAGATACAATGATTATCCAATTGTTCAACTTAATTTTTCCCCTGCTTTCAAAGTATACGTAGATTGGGCTAAAAGACTTCTGAGTAAAGAAATACTATAAAACTATTTAAAATAGCACGAAGAAAACTGGAATGAGTCTAAATAGGCCTTGACCAATTGAATATATTTAATTCCTTTTAGTGATAATCATGAGCATCATGCAAATAATTCCACCATTAAGAAAAATGACCACACTGCCAATAACCAAATAAAATATGACAGTCTTCTGAAAAAGTATACGGAATATTTTTAATGTGCTAGTGGTCAATGCCTCAGCCTATATAGAAAATGTTATTATATACTTAGAAGGTAACTATCACACCTTTTACATTCACATTAATACTGCATATAATAGTTCCACATATATTTGTCATAATATGTATTAGAATAATTTATAAGAAACACTTACTGGGTAAATTTTTTGGATGGATGGAAGGATGGGTTCAGGTAGGGCTATAAAAAAAAAAGTTTAAAGCTTCTGTGATTCACATAATTCATTTCACAAAGCAATAATTTGTCAGCTACACCCCAGGTATGAGACTATAAGGGTTTCTGCTAGAATTCAACAGTTTCCATATATTTTGTGAATTAACTCTGATCCCTAGAAATTTAAATTCAAAAATATATCTAAGTTGATAACTTCAGGTTAATAAACTATGTATATTTCTAGGTAAACAAATGTTCCTTGCATTTTTAGAAAAACAAGTCATCAATGGACACACATCATTTGGTCCAACATCAGACACACACACAAAATAAGCAAGACAAGGATTGTTCTACATATATTGAATGAACATTGTTAAGATGGATGTAGCTATCAAAAAAAATTTTTAAGTAAAGTCCAATGATACTGTATCATGAAAGAATAATAGCTATATCATAATTGTCCCTTTATGTTTAATTTCTTCTAATAAACAGTAATACCAAAACTGAGATAGTTTCAGGAGATCGATCTATTAAAAAAACTGAAAAAAAAAAATCTTCAACTTCACTAATTTTTAAAAAGGAGGCTTCAGCAAAGTTTAGAAATATAAATCAAAAATATAAAGTTTAGAAATACAAATATAAATATGCCACTTTGCCATAAAAAATTAAAATTTCATACAAAGGAATCATTATCTTTATATGTTACTTTATTTTTTGTCATTCTTCATTCTCCAATATCTTTACCAAAATCCAACCTCATTAAATGCATTAACAGCCATTTCACATCATCATAATATAAAGGAAATAACATGGAAAGCAAAGTACTTAATATTCACAATAAAAAAAAACTGCAAAATACAATATCTTGAGTATAAGATACAAGTAAAGTGTTTTCAAGATTTAATATTAAAGACCAAATATAATACCATAAAACAAACTGTGTATTTAAGAATTAGAAATACATTGTATATAATTAAGTAAGCTCAGTAACAATCATTATTTTTAATTTGCAGTTTAGCAAAAACCTTTTTATATGACTTCTGGAATACATTAATATCTAAATAATCAACTATTATTACCAACTTACGTGATCTCCAACTATGATTATAAATGTATAAACTTCTATCACATAATATTTAAATATCTCTTCTGTATATGCTCCATTCCCAAGTTGAAATCAGAATAAAATAAAATTCCATGATAGGCTGGAATGTTCACAGTGTGTGACTGAGGGGAAAAACTCATTACTTACTGGAATCACTCTTAGGAAGTAAAAATATTTTTTCCCAGAGGCATTCAAATGCTCAAAATTCTAGAAGATCCTACAAATAAACTCAAGCCCCAGTTACTTTAATTCTAAACGTCTTTATATTCATGTAATAGTTTTTAATGACTTTCTAACAATTTTGCTGTAATATAGAAGTCAAATTGGTAAATCTTACTAGAAATTAGTTTACTTAATTAAAAACCTGAATTCCCTTCTCACTGAATACCCCTAGTAAATTAAAACTATAATTTAAAAAACAGTGAAGAAAGGTTATAAACATTTAGAAAAAAAAATTTTATTTCATTCTAGAATCATAACCAGAATGTTAGAAGAGAAAAACAAACAGTAATCACTGGTTAGGGTCTTTCTTTTTTTTTTTTTTTTTTTTTTCAACGTTTATTTATTTTTGGGACAGAGAGAGACACAGCATGAACGGGGGAGGGGCAGAGAGAGAGGGAGACACAGAATCGGAAACAGGCTCCAGGCTCTGAGCCATCAGCCCAGAGCCTGACGCAGGGCTCGAACTCACGCACCGCGAGATCGTGACCTGGCTGAAGTCGGACGCTTAACCGACTGCGCCACCCAGGCGCCCCTGGTTAGGGTCTTTCAATAGACAAAGCACCCTGAGAACTAAGCAATTTGAAAGTTTTGGGGAGCAAGGATATCACTCAGTAAATCCCTTGTCTAACAACCTTAAAGCTAGTCATTTGTGAAAATAAATAAAAGAAAGTGGAGTCGGGAAGCCCTGAAAGGGGTGCTCTCACACACTGCCACCATTCTCCATAAGAAGTATACTTTGCATTCCCCAACAGGAAGAAGCTTCCTTTACATACTCTAGTAGCTTGCTCAGCAACAGCCCAGGCAATGAGAATTCAACAAAACAGCCCCTTCCAGCTTCCTCCCCTTCCTCGATAAAGGCAAGCCCCTCAACCTCCATTCTCTGGACTTGCCAATGGTTGGTTCACTACAGTTTGCTTGTTCTGAATTGCGATTCCTCTATTCCAGAATAAACTCACTGTACTGGTAAAAAAACAAACAAACAAACAAAAACCTAGCTCTTTTGTTTTTTAAGGTCAACACATTGCAGAGCAATTGGCGTACCGTGGCAGTTAACACTATCCTGATAGTAACATCAAAGTCTTGAATAGTTTTTCAAATGTTTATTTTACTCAAAGCAACATATATTCAGGGGCACCTGGGTGGCTCAGTTGGTTAAGCATCTGACTTCGGCTCAGGTCGTGATCTCACAGTTCATCAGTTCAAGCCCCATATTGGGCTATCTGCTGTCAGTGCAGAGCCTGCTTCACATCCTCTGTCCCCTCTCTCTCTACCCCTTCCCCTCTCACTCGCTCACTCGTTCTCTCAAAACTAAACATTTGGGGAGAAAAAAGCAACATACATTCAGGAAGGATCTAGCTGTAACAACTATTTTTACTTCAAAATTTTGGACTTCAATCTTTTAAATTTCTCTCTCAAAAGCAAAAAAAAAACAAACAAACAAACAAAACACCTTACTATTACAGTATCTGATCAATAGATAACACCTTCAGAACAGCTACTCTGTAAGATTTTACTTTGCCTACATTTCAGATGAGAGCTTTCTGGTCAGGCCTCCACAAATTTAAACATGGAAACATTCCATTCTGATTCATCAAAAATTCAACTAAAAAAAAGATCTTCAACAATAAACAACAATTTTGAAAATTCAAGGACAATTTTGTTTTTGAGAGAGCGCGTGCAATCTAAGAAGAGGAACAGGGGAGGAGAGAGAATCCCAAGTAGGCTCCATTCTCAGCGCACAGCTAGACATGCAGCTCAATCCCATGACCCCAGGATCATGACCTGAGCCAAAATCAAAAGTCAAACACTCAACTAACTGAGCCACCCAGGTGTCCCAAAAATTCAAGAGCAATTTTAGAATGCCTGAAACAGTTTTGTACCTGAAAACATGGTAAACATTCTATGAATATTCATTCAAATTATTATTTCTAACCAGGTAATACTTTTGCCTTTTTATTAATTATTATTATTAATCTTAGATGGCCATTAAAATCTCTTCTCATCGGCTTTTTCCCTTCACGCTTTCATCAGTCACTTTTTCAAGCATATGTAGTCAATTACTAACTATTGAAATTCATTCTAGGAAATATTTTAATCTTTTTCAACCTTTCCACATACAGAAGACAAATTTCCTTTCTGTACTCATGGCAGAAAAGACATTAAAAAAGCCTTTAAGAAGTTAAATGAAACCTAAAAGTCCATCCAATCCAATTATCCATGTTACAGATAAGAATATTAGGCCAGAAAGGTGGAATAAACTGGCCAAAATTACAAACACTAGTTCACCGTGGCATGACTGGAACTGCTCAATACACTTTGCAGACTCCTGTTTGCCAAAAACGCAGCTATTTATTTCAATCTAATTTCAACACGGCTACTTATTTCAATCTAATTTCTTCTAGTGAGAAGTAGCCAAAATTTGCCAAATAACAGTTACGCTTTTACTTTTATTATTATTTTAGAGAGAGAGAGTGCGAGAGGGGAAGATGGGCAGAGGGAGAGAGAGCAAGTGAGAGTAAGAGTCAGAGAGAGAGACAGAGAGAGATAGAGAGAGAGAGAGGAGAGGAGAGAATCTTAAGCAGGTTCCAGAGAGAGAGAGAGAGAGAGAGAGAGAAGAAGAAGAAGAAGAAGAAGAAGAAGAAGAAGAAGGAGGAGGAGGAGAAGGAGGAGGAGAGGAGAGAATCTTAAACAGGTTCCACACTTAGTGCGGAGCCCGATCCGGGGCTCAATCCCACGACCCTGGGATCATGACCTGAGCTGAAATCAAGAGTCACAGGCTCAACCAGCTGAGCCACCCAGGCACCTCAATACAGTTATACTTTAGCTGTGCATAGTGGATGTACTTTAACAAAGACCTAGAAACAGTGATGATAGTGCCATTAATTACAAATCATCTTAGTGAAGAGGACTTTGTCAAAAACAAAATAGGATTAACAAAATGTAAACAGAATTTTAACATGATTTTTGAACAGTGGTAAAAAATTTCTGAACTTTCAACCTGCTTACCAAACTGCCTCAGTACATGTGTGATAAAAGTCCATTTTTCTAAAGAAGGCAATCAAAGTAAAGTATCTAATGTAACCCACAAAAATGGAGAGAAAGAGCACATATTATAGCTGTTCATACATGTTCAATACTGTAGTCAAATCTCATTTCTAAATCACAACTAGTGTCTATTCACTTTTTAGTTTTAGTTGTAATTTAAAAAGTACATTTGACAAAATCTAAATAACCCCTGATATATTTCTGGCACATAACTTTTCAATATTTATATACATATGAATACATACACAAACTCAAATACAGATACAATTTTTAAAATAAAATTGATCCCATGTTGTATATGATACCATATCATGGATATTTTCTTTTACCATTAAATATCCTAAAAACATATTCTTAGCAGCTGAAAATATTATAATTAATTCAATCATTCCTCTATTCTTAAAAACTTAGATTATTTCCTATCTTCTATTATTTCTTTCACCCAAACTCCATGCCAACTCACAAGGAATAAAAACTTCTTTATCCAAAAAAAAATCCTTTAATTCCTGTCTCAAGTGAAAAATAAAAAACATGATGAGCTTGAGCTTATTTTTATAGGTGCTTGAGCTTATTTTTATAGGGCTTCTGAACATGCATGTGCCTCAAGATAATGGATCCACTATAGCGGTAAAAGTTCTTTGAATACAAAAGAGTAATACGGAAAAACCGTCAAAAAAACAAAACAAAACAAAACACAGCGAAACTTCCTTATAATGTTTTCTGGGGAATAACATGTCTAAAACATTTGTTCAAAGCAACAAATTAGAAAAATATGGCTATATGGGCCTTAGAAAGAACTTTTTAAAACAATACTGTTTGAAGACAGTGTCAACAGAAAAGACACCATAATGAAGTTTAACTGTGTTTCCATTTTAAAAATTGGGAAAAAACCCATAATACTTACTTTGTAAATAGTGCAAAACCATCAACACAAGACTATAGCTGCTTAAAGTACCACGACTGGCATCATTTATCTCATGGTGACTTGCCCACTTCTTAATCACCAGTACTAACGGACGAACTCGATTTTCAACTGAAAGTAAAATGAAAACTTAAAAATGGTAAGAAAATATTACGGTTTCTCTGTAAGTTTGTATCATTTCCCAACTCCAAAAGAAAAAGCATTTCTCCCTGTGTATTAAACACTGTGTTCACCATAAATGTGTCTTACTTTTAAAAGGTATCTTAGTCACCTTTTAAAAATTACCAATTACTAAAATTCATTTTATTGACCTGTAACTCTGGTAGCATATAATTTTAGTGTACAACATATTATACATATAATAAAATGAGACACTACACATTAAAATAATTAAAAAGATGTCAGTGTTTATTATAAACATATTTAAAAAGGAATAAAGGATAAAGAGAGAAGCTATAATTATTTGGAAATAAACAAAAAACTTACGGTATGCGTAAGTTCTGAGGAGGAATGTGTTTCTTATTCCAACAATATTGTTTACATTCAAGTCGAATTCCACACAACTATTAAAAACAGAGAAAAATACTTTACCTCAAGTGTTTTTGAACAAATTAAACTAACTCCCTAATAACTAAGTTAATATTCATCTACCCTATGATGTAAAAATAGCATGATCCCAAAGACCAAATACTTTAAAATGAGGCACTAACTTAGCAATAAGAATAAAGATATAGTCAGTATATTATTTTAATATGATTTACTGTATATTAAAAATATTAAACAGGATAACAGTTGTAAGATCCATAATGTACTTCTAAGGCTTTAATTATCCTTAATAAAACAAATTATAAAATTTTGCAATCCATTCCAGGTAAACAAAATTATATGACCAAAAACATTTCTGGTCAAGTTATTTCACTGAGTTATATATTCTCAACTAATTTGGAAGTAAAGCATTATTTGCTTTAAAACAATAGGAATAAAAAGCCAAATAAAGAACAGGTGAAAAAAAATAAAAGTAGTCTATACATTATATTCCCTCCAAAAAGGATAAGATATAAATAACATATAAATTATATTATACCAAAGTGAGCTACTGATAATCTGGAAGGACAATAGGGATACGTCTTTGAAAGCAAAGATATGGTGCAATTCACAATTTAAAAAATTGGGCAATAATGAAGGGATCTACAAAGAATGGCAAAACTCAAAATAAAAGAAAGGATTAATGTAAATATACTATTAGGTCCAACAACTTCTGCACACTGAGTTTTTCTATGAAAAAACTGCCTAATATAAAAACTTAACAAAATTCCTTTTTATAAACTTTTAATTATAATGTTTGAAATTTACCAATGCAGATTTCCTTTTTTAGGGAAAGGAAATCTTAAAATCTTTCAATTAACCATGCATATTGACAAAAATGGATAGTAGTATCAACACTTAAGATATATATATATTTGCCTTTGGGAAACTTATGGCAGCAAGAGAGTTACATTCTTTAACTGCGTCTGTGCAAGGCTAACACTAAAACCACTGTGCATTTCCTCTATATACCTCAACAGAGAGGAAGAAACAGGCAACAACCAGTTTGCAGTTAAAAACTTTTCCAAAAGTATGATTCAGCGCTTTAAAAATATCCACAGTATTTGCTTCAGATTTTACTTCTGGAAATATTAAACTAATCCTTTATATGGAAAAAATTTAATGTACAAAATGCTTATTCTAACAGGGGAATAACTAAGTTAATCACAATATATTCACTGAATGAAAAACTACTGTAAAGCCATTAAAAATCAAGCCAGAAAAAATTCACTGATATAAGCAAATATCCATGATATACATGGTCAGGTAAAAAAGTATAATCTCAATTTTAATTTTAAAAACTCTTATGCATTCACATGCATAGAAGAGGGACTGAAAGTTTTACACCAAAATGTTAACATTGGTTATCTTTAGATATTAGAAGCCATTTTTTTAATGGTCTGTATAGAGAAGAAATATAAAATGGTATTTATAAAGAACATTTAACAATGAAAAAAAGTTTGTATAATAATCTTAAATAGGAAAAAAAAATGCGCCCAACACAGGAGCACCCAAATATTTAAAGCAGTTAATAACAAACATAAAGGAAATAATCAATATTAATACAATAAAAGTAGAGGACTTTAACACCCCATTTACATCAATGGACAGATCATTCAAATAGAAAATCAACAAGGAAACAGTGGCTTTGACTGACACATTTGGACCAGATGGATTTAACAGATATATTCAGAACATTCTATCCTAAAATACCAGAATACACATTCATTTCAAGTACACATGGAACATTCTCCAGAAGAGATCACACGGTAGGCCACAAAACAAGTCTCGACAAATTTAAAAAGATGGAAGTCATTCCATGCATCATTTCTGACCATAATGCTACGAAGCTAGAAATTAACCACAAGAAAAAATCTGGAAATAGCACAAATACATGTAAGTTAAACAACATGCCACTAAAACAATGAATGGATCAACCAAGAAATCAAAGAGGAAATCAAAAAAATACAGAGACAAATGAAAATGAAAACACAATGACCAAATATCTTTGGGAAGCAGCAAAAGTGGTTGCAAGGGCAAAGTTTAGAGCAACATGGACCTACCTCAAGAAGAAAAAATCTCAAACAACCTAACTTTATACATAAAAGAGTTACAAAAAGAAGAACAAACAAAACCCAAAACCAATAGAAGAAAGGAAATAATATAGATTAGAACAGTAATAAACGAAATAAAAACTTAAAAAAGTACAGAACAGATCAGTGAAACCAGGAGCTGGTTCTTTTAAAAGATCAACAAAAGTGATGAACCGTTAGCTAGTGTCATCCAAAGAAAGAAAAAAAAGAGGGAGAAACAGTATTCAAATAAACAAAATCACCAAATGAAAGAAGAGAAATAACCAACACCACAGAAATATCACAAAGGATTGTATGAGAATATTATGAAAAATTATATGCCAACAAATTGGAAAACCTAAAAGAAATGGATAAATTCCCAGAAACATATAACCTCCCAAAATTGAATCAAGAAGAAATAGAAAATTTGAACAGACCTATTACAAGCAATGAAATTGAATCAGTAATCAAAAAATTCCCAACAAGTAAAGTCCAGTACCAGAAGGCTTCACAGGCAAATTCTACCAAACACTCAAAGAAGAGTTAATAACTATTTTTCTCAAACTATTCCAAAAAATAGAAGAGAGGGAAGGCTTCCAAATTCATTCTGAGACTTGCATTGTACCCTCATAGTAAAACCAGATAAAGACACTACAAAAAAGAGAACTATAGGCCAGTATCTCTGATGAACATAGATGTAGAAATCCTCAACAAAATATTAGCAAGCTGAATCCAGTAATACATTAAAAAAAAAATCATTCACCACAATCAAGCGAGATTTATTCCTGGGATGCAAGGGTGGGGTCCAATATTTGCGTATCAATCAACATGATATATCACATCCGTAACATTAAGAATAAAAGCCATATGATCATTTCAATAGATGCAGAAAAGGGGGTGCCTAGTCACTCAGCTGAGCATCCGACTCTTGATTTCAGTTCAGTTCATGATCCCAGGATCATGGGATCAAGCCCCACACTGCGCTCTGTGCTAAACCTGTAGCCTGTTTAAAATCCTCTCCCCTTCCCACTCCCTCTCTCTCCCCCTCTCCCTCCCTCTGCTCCTCTCCCCACCTTGTGCTCTCTCACTCTCTAAAATAAAATAAAATAAAATAAAATAAAATAAAATAAAATAAAATAAAATAATAGTGTAGAAAAAGCATTTGACAAAGTACAACATGCATGATAAATCCCTCAACGAAGTAGGTTTGGAGTGAACATACCTCACCGTAATTAAGGTCGTATATGAAATATCCACAGCTAATATCATACTCAAAGGTGAAAAACTGAGAGCTTTCCCCCTAAGATCAGGAACAAAACAAGGATGTCCACTCTCACCACCTTTTTTTTTTTAATGTTTTATTATTTATTTTTGAGATTGAGAGAGACAGAGAGAGAGAGAGACACAGAATCCAAAGGAGACTCCAGGCTCTGATGTGTCAGCACAGAGCCCAACACGAGGCTTGAACTCACGAGCCACAAGATCATGACCTGAGCCAAAGTCGAACGCTTAACCAACTGAGCCACCCAGGCGCCTCCACTCTCACCACTTTTATTCAACATAGTATAGGAAGCCAAAGCTACACCAGTCAGACAAGAAAAAGGAATAAGAGGCATCCAAATTGGTAAGGAAAAAGTAAAACTTTCATTATTTTTATGTAGATGACATGATACTATATAGAGAAAACCCTAAAGACTCCATCAAAAAACTACTGGAACTGATAAATGAATTCAGTAAGGTTGCAGGATACAAAACCAATATACAGAAATCCACTGTATTTCTATTCACTAATAATGAAGCAATAGGAAGAAATTTAAAAAGCAATCACATTTACAACGGCACCAAAAAGAAAAAATGTTTAGGAATAAACTTAACCAAAGAGTTCAAAAACTTGTACTCTAAAAACTATAAAACATGATGAAAGAAATTGAAGACAACACAGACAAATGTAAAGACATTCCATGCTCATGGACTAGAAGAACAAATATTTTTAAAATGTTCACACTACCCAAAACAATCTATCTACAGATTTAATGAAATCCCTATCAAAGTATAATCAGTGGGGTGCCTGGGTGGTTCAGTCGGCTGACTGTCCAACTCTTGATTTCAGCTCAGGTCATGATCTCACGGTTTGTGGAACTGAGTCAAGCTCTGCATTGGAAGCATGGAGGCTGCTTGGGATTCTCTCCCCCTCTCTCTCTCTCTCTGGCCCTCTCTCTCTCTCTCAAAATAAACTAAAAAACAAAACAAAACAAAAACAACAGCATTTTTCACAGAACTAGAACAAATAATCCTAAAATCTGTATAAAGCTACAAAAGACCTCAAATACCCAAAACATTCTCAAAAAAGAAAAACAAAGCTGGAGGTATCATAATTCCAGATTGCAAGTTACACTACGAAGCTCTAGTTACCAATACAGTATGGTACCGGCACAAAATACACACATACATCAATGGAATAGGACAGAGTGCCCAGAAACAAACCCAGGATTATATGGTCAACTGAACTTCAACCAAAGAGGCAAGAATATGCAACGAAATAAAGACAGTCTCTTCAACAAATGGTAGTGGGAAAACTGAACAGCTACATGCAAAAGAATGAAACTGAACCTCTTTCTTACACCATATACAAAAATAAACTCAAAATGGATTAAAGACCTAAACGTGAGACCTGAAACCATAAAAATCCTAGAAGAGAGCACAGGCAGTAATTTCTCAGAAATTTGGCATAGCAACATTTTTCTACATGTGTAGACAAAGATGCTCAGTATCACTCATCTTCACGGAAATGCAAATCAAAACCACACCAGTCAGAACGGCTAAAATAAAAAACAAGAAATAATAAGTGTTGGCAAGGATGTGGAGGAAAAAAAAAAACCTCTTGTGTCCTGCTAGTAGGAATGCAAACTAGTGCAGTCACTGTGGAAAACAGTATAAACATTCTTCAAAAAATAAAAATAGGATTAACATATAATCCAGTCATTGCACTACTGCATATTTACCCAAATCACACAAAAACACTAATTTGAAAGGAAATATGCACCTCTATGATAACTGCAGCATTATTTACAATAGGCAAGTTATGGAAGCAGCCCAAATATCCATCAAAGACAAAGATACACAAATAAATGTCCATCAGTGGAGAAAGATGTGATATATATAAACATATGCACACACGCATACAAGTGGAATATTATTCTTCCATAAAAATGAATGAAATCTTACCATTTGCAACAACACGGATAGCGCTAGAGTATAATGCTAAGTGAATTAAGTCAGTGAAAGACAAATACCGTATGATTTCACTAATGTGGAATTAAAAAATATATAAATAAACAAAGAGAAAAAAAAAAGAGAGATAAACCAAAAAACAGACTCTTAACTATAGAGAACAAACAGATGGTTACCAGAGAGGAGATAGGTAAGGGGATGACTGAAATAGGTGATGGGGATTAAAGAAGGTGAAAGGGATTAAATAGGTGAAGGGGATTATTACAATGAGCACTGAGTAATGTACAGAATTGTTGAATCACTATATTGTATACCTGAAAGTAATATAACTGTATGTTAAAAACACTGTAATTAAAATTTAAACATAAAAAAAAAAAATACAACCGTGGGTTTTACTTTTTTTTTTTATTTATTTGTTTTGAGAGAGGGGGTAGGAGTACGAGTTGGGGAGGGACAGAGAGGGAGAGGGAAAGAATCCAAAGCAGGCTTCTCACTGTTAGCACAGAGCCCAATGCAGGGCTCAAACTCATGAACCGTGAGATCATCCTGAGCTAAAATCAAGAGTCAGATGCTTAATGGACTGAGCCACCCAGGGGCCCCACAACCATGTATTTTAAAAAATAATTACAAAAAGCTAATAATTTTATTTGTGTTTAGTTTATCTCCCATAAAGTGTTTTAGAAAACTCTACCATTGGGGCGCCTAGGTGGCTCAGTCGGTTAAGTGTCTGACTTCAGCAGAAGTCATGATCTCGCGGTTTCTGAGTTTGAGCCACGTGTCTTCGGGCTCAGTGTTGACAGCTGACCCTGGAGCCTCCTTCAGATTCTGTGTCTCCCTCTCTCTCTGCCCCTCCCTGACTCACACTCTGTCTCTCTCTCCTTCAAAAATAAATAAACATCAAAAAAAAAATTTTTTTTTAAAGAAAACTACCATTAGTTATTTGAAAAAAATTCAAATACTTATAGATTGGACGGATATTTAAATGAATGGAGGAGAAGGTTTGAACCAGGCATATATCTAAGGATTTGTTTAAAATATATATATTCAGTCAATTCTAGTCATTTGCAGTATTTATTTTCTATAAAGTCAATGAAAACAGTGGAAACAAAGGGTTAGGTTCCCACAAGCTTTCAGTCAAAACATTTTCATCAACTGATTAATACATAACTTTGTTTTGTTTGTTTTTTAAATATTTTTTTAATGTTTATTTATTTTTGACAGAGAGAGAGAGCACGAGCTGGGGAGGGACAGAGAGAGAGAGACACACACAGAATCCGAAGCAGGCTCCAGGCTCTGAGCTGTCAGCACAGAGCCCAAGGCAGGACTCAAATTCACAAACCACGAGATCATGGCCTGAGCTGAACTCAGACACTTAACCGACTGAGCCACCCAGGCGCCCCTACATAACTTTGTTTTATGTGTTTCCATTTAAGGACACCCCATTCACTGATAATGAACTCATGGCCAAGCACACTGTAACTCATGCATGAACAAAGCATATCAAATACAAGTTTTTTCTCCATGAGGCACATCACAGCTTTGTACACAGAAACAATACATAGTAACTCAGCACTATGCTTGGGGGCCATTTAAAAGAGCAAAGTCACCTATATAAAGCAACAAAATACAAAAAACATGGAAATGGACTCTGCAAAGAATAATTGTTTATACATAAGAGAAGAAACAGGAAGGCAGAATGTCACATTATTTAATCTCAGTTAGTGATTCAGAATTTTCTCCACTTTGCAAATGTCTACAAATGACTATGAAAGTGCTAGAAATATTAATTTGGGGGGTTACAAAATAAAAATCATCAGTAGGCAAATTCATAAATAAAGAATCTATGAATAATGAGGATCACTTATGTATATATATTTACACTTTACACTTACATTTATGTAAACCATTTCAGTATTTTATAAAACTGGGCGAGAAAACCTAATTTATCACAATCTTATCTATTTTTAGGGAACAACAAATTTTTTTTAACCAATGTAACAGTCAACACCTATTTACATTTTATATTCAGATATTGTATAAAAGATTCCAATCCCAATGCCCATAAGAAATTCAGAACCCAGGCTGGTAGAGTGTACAGATAGATATAATTATAACAACTCCCTTGATATAAACATACATCAAATCTCATCAATTAAGATATGTTCTAAAGAGTATATTACATTTCCAAAAGGCAAGAGATAATTTAAAAATGTGAAATGTAAATATACATATTCTTTAAAATGGATAGTTTTAAACACTCGAAATACCAAGCAAAATAACTAAGCACAGTTAAGCATAAAGAATTGCTCAGACTATTCTAAAAAATCATCTCCAAGACAAATCAAGGAAGTTTTAAAAACTGATGAAGATAAGCTATTATGCTGTAGCATACACTTAACTATCTACATCAAAAGAATATGTAAAAATGATCTAAAATAACTGAAAAAGGAAAATTCAATAATTACTTACCTGACTTTATCCCTGAACTTCACAATTGGCACTTTTGCTCGAATCAACTGAGGTCTCTCTATGTAGCCAGCTGAAGGACAAAATATGAATATCTGTAAATATTTCTCAAATTCATAGTGTTCCAATGTATATTTTTAAAAAGTGGTTTCTTACTAAGCTAAAACAGTTTATGAAAACACAGTCTTTTAAGATGCAAAGAAAGGACATTATCAAATTCTTCTAAGACTGAAAATTCCAATACCATTTAAAGGGCTTTATATTAAAATTCAGAAATGTGGTCTAATATCTAGTAATAATTATAAAGAAATTCATCAGAGCATTATAAGCAGGAAAAATATCTAGGCTGGCAGGAGCATAGCTCATTTCTGTTATAGCATAAGGCAGAATCTTATAGCAGCCATAAATATCATATTTACAAAGAGTCTCAAATGTGGAAATGCCTCCAACATGATACATGGGATAGTGATACATTTAAATAAATATGATCCCTAAGAGGAAGAATACATGTATACATATTTTTTACTCCATTAAGCACAAAAATATTTTTTGAAAATAATACATGTTCATTATAGAAAATTAGGAAAATACAGAAATATGTAAAAAAGAAACTGCCAACTCTTCCCAAAGGAGCAGTTTCCTAATGTTATAAAGAAAAACATAATACCAGACTTAAAAAATTTTCCCATTATAATGCTTTTACCACCAAAATCATAAAATATGTCAAGCTTCAAACAGAATTTGTAGGCAGGAATTCAATGAGGCTTAATGAAAAATAAGAGTTAAAAGTTTCAAGTTCCAGGTACAGGTTGTGACACCAAAAAACAAACTACACTCCTCAGGCAAATTACTGAATCCACTCATCACCATTCTCCTTAACTATGAAAAATAACAACCAAAAATACCTTTGAATTAAATGATCTCTAAGGTTCCCTCCATTTTTAGTATTTGACGTTAATAATAGCTATTAAAAATCTACTTAAGGTATGAATTACTCCTTTATTTTACAGATGTGAAAACTTAAGTCCACTAAAATAAATCACTTGATTTCTACCCAACAACAGATATAACTTGCTCATGGGCAGTAACAGGTCACTTGACTTTGAATTTGCCAGTTCAAAGCCTGACACATAAGTACTATCTGGCTGAATAAATGAACACATCTCTTTCCAACATCACGTGGCGAGTGTGACTTCAACAATCTACAATATTCTGTGGAAGTTTAAAATAAATTATGATGGCTTAACACATGTGGATTAAATCTGCTTAGATAGGTTATTCAAAGAATAAAATCTTATAATACAGTGGCCTAAGTCAATAATTTGCTTTCTGTTGGAATAATTCACTTGGGCTTCATGTTCAGTGATATTTTTAAAATGTGATGTCATAAATTGCATGTCACTGTGAAACAGATGAAATTCTCACTCCCTCACATGAATACCCATAAGACTTTATCTGTATCACTCTCTTGGCTTTTCACAGACACTATACACTACAGCTATTCATTTAATGCTGTAGCTTCCCTAACAGCCTATAATCTTTTGAGAAAAAGAAATGAAGCTTATATACATTTGAATTCCCTAGTGCATGTAGTGGGATTATCTCAATAAAGAATTGTTCTCTTTTTAATCAAGTTAAAAACAAATTCATTTGGGAAAAAAGGATCCACATTATGCCTATCCTGACCAGAAAATAAACAATTCTTATCAGAAAACAAAGTAAGAGACATATTAAGACATATTAAATAGTTATGTCAGATGACATATGAACTTGAGGCATATGAGACTTACAAAGTCTGGTACAGAAGTGTTTATGGACTAAGGTGAGTATATGCCGTGCTTCAGTCTTCTGATTGACCTGAAAAAAACACTGAAAAGTTAAAAATAAAGTGTTTTTTCACTATCTTCTAAATTCAATGTTTTATTTTCTTAATGTTTCTCAACAAAGAGAAAAAGCATACTTTTCTTTCAAGTTACTTTTCAATATGCACTAAATTATGTTGTAGAAAATGTCAACTTTTATGCTTTCACATCAACATTCCTAAATCAATTCCTAATTATAAACTTAAAGCAAAATTTAAAAAATATCAAAATTCTTATGTCATTTTCTTACTTTAGTAAAAATGCACATAAAGTAATCCTCTCCTAGAAAAACAAACAGAATTTTAACTTTCTGTAACATGTTTTATTTCCCTATCTACATTGTGAGCTGCTTTAAGGACAAGTTCTGACAACACAACACAAACATATGAACAAGACGGAGGATTGGTGTGATATGGCTGAAAAGAGTCTAACTGCATGAGAGATTTAATTAAAACTCTAGTATTCTTCACTATGTTTATTATTTCTGAGGGTTTTTTTTTTTTTTCCTTTATATGATTGCAAAGCATAGAAAAGTGTCAGAGTTTCCTTCCTGGAATAAATCTCTTTCTGATTTGCAGTAATTATAAGCCAATTTTATTAGCGAAATAATAAAATAAAAATATATATTACCATTCAGTAGGTATTTTTGTATTTTTAAACAGGCAGAATATAATAACGCACATTAAAATTATACTGAAATTAATCTTGGGTAATTCAGAAGAGACTTCAGCATATTAAAGAGACTGCCTCAAGTCAGCTTAGGGAACACCGATTACTGTTGTATTAAGGACACACAAGAGTATCAGTTAACAGGAAACTCAAACAAACATAATACTAAATAACAAATTTGGTTACTAAACAAAAATAAAAAGAAACAAGCCAAAATATTTAAAAAATATTTTAAATGTCAGTGAAATCCCTTTTTGTATTCACAAAATAAGAACTCCAAACCCTGTAGCATTTTCAAGGGGGGAGAAAAGATTAAAAGAAGAATCATTGATAATTTAAATGGAAAGGAAGTACGGTAAAACTCTGGTTTGCAAACATAATTCATTCTAAAAACATGCTTGTAATCCAAAGCACTTGTATGTCAAAGCGAATTTCAAGAACCATTGGCTCATTTGTGATCACGTGACATTTGGTGTCACATACTACAAGTATTGCAAGACCTCACTAGTTAATCAAGTTAAAATTTATTAGAAATGTTTGTTCATCAGGGCACCTGGGTGGCTCGGTCAGTTAAGTGTCCAACTTTGGCTCAGGTCATGATCTCACAGCTCGTGAGTTTGAGCCTCGCGTCGGGCTCTGTACTGACAGCTCAGAGTCTGGAGCCCACTTTGGATTCTGCGTCTCCCTCTCTCTCTCTACCCTCATCCACTCATGCTGTGTCTCTATCTCAAAAATAAATAAACATTAAAAAAAATTTTTTTTAAATAAATGTTTGTTCATCTTGCAGAACACTCGCAGAACAAGTTACTCACAATCCAAGGTTTTACTATATCAAGATAATACTGACACAGTCTCTTCATGTCTGTTGCATCTTGGCAACATATCCAATCCAAGCAAACAGAGGTAGAGCTCTTTAAAAACACAGTGAAGCCATCTCACTTTAACAACTTAAAAATAAATTAATGCTAAAATCCCCGTTATGCTTATGTGTGCGTGTGCATATGCCTTAAAAGAGAAAGAAGCATTTCCTGGGTTTTCCTGAATTACTATGAACAGCAAATCCAAAGAACCAATTAAAACAAGTTATTTTCTTCAATGATTTTTATATGAAATTTAACACTTGAAATAAATGTTTCATTACTTACTGGTTCCTCTTTAACAACTAGGCATAAATCACCATCACTGCTCCGAGTACCAAATCCATTTAAAGAGGACCCAACCAAAAAAAGTCTGCTTTCTAGAGAAATAGAACAGATTATAAAGTATTATTTAAAATTTTAAATAGGAACATATATATGTAAAGGGCATGCAAAATAGGAAAACATACGTGGAAATAAGAGCTGAATTTCTCTCTGCAGCTGTGTTCGACACAGTTCTTTCTTCTTTAAATCACTTACTTGCTGCTGACATGCTTCAAATAACTCCAGTATCTGCTGACTCAACTTGAATCCACCACAACAAAAAGTAAAAATTTTGTTCAGAAACGTAAACGTAATTACCATACTAAGAAGTGTAAAACAACACTACCAACGGTATCTTTAAAATGAATACATATGATCTCCTTACACTTTCCAAAACTACTGTCACTCAAGTAATGATAGTTACTTAGTAAATAAAATAGTTACAAACTTTTCCCAAGTAAAGTATCATTGGTTAATCACAAAAAAGTACAACTGGTCACAGATAATTCTTAAAGAATATAATCCACGGGACAGCAAACTATAATCTTTGGTTGCGGCCTGTTTTGGGAAGGCACATGAGCAAAGAATGGTTTTTACATTTTTAAAGGGTTATATAAACAAACAGATAAATAAAAATACGCAACAGAAACATGTGAGTGGCAAAGTATAAGACATTTACTGTCTGTCCCTTTAAAAAACAAGTTTTGCCCAACCCCTGATATTTATACCACCAATAACAAACACTAACAAACTTTAGAAGCCCCTGGTTGTCTTTTTTCATGCAAACTACCCTTATTCCCCATTCTTACAATACTGGCCTGAACCCTGTCTTTTTGTTGCCATCTACAGTTAGATCTTCTTGTTTATCTACCTATTTGATTCACACTTCCCCCTTCAACCCAACTCTTGCCATCATCACAGGTAATTTCCTCATCTACAATGCGCTACGTATCACAACATACTCCCACCATTTCTGAACTTTCTTCAACATTTTTTCCCAGCTTTACAATCCCACAGCCATAACATGGTCTTTACAATAAAACAGAATTTCTCTAGCTCTGAAATTTAATAGACCTGGATTCCACTGAATCCTTTCTTTTCTCCGAGCTCATCAACACCTGAATGGTGTGATTTCCTTCCCTACCCAGTCTATACCCCAGAGTGCATCCCTTGAACCACTCTTTTATCATGCCTTAACATTATTCCCGTGTGAAGCTCTGACTCCTGTCCTGCAAAATGCTAATCTTAGGTCTAAACAAACAACCACCTTCTAAGCTCTTACATCTCAGTTGCTAACATGAAGCTGAAAAAAATATTTACATCACAAAATTGGCATCTTTCAAATTTATATTTTAAGGTCTAGCCCAGGGTTGGTCCTTACCGTCACTAAGACACCCATGCCTCTGGTTAGATTTTGTTCTCATTTTACACCATCACCATTTTAAATCTTTACTACTTTCCTCAAACCCCCTATACTTACTTCATTTTCTTTAGCAAATAACTTTACATAAAAGTTTACTACGCAAATTGAAAATACCAGATGTGACATTCCTCAGTTTCCTAACTGCAACCTTTTGCAAACTAACATATCTAAATAAAATAAAATCTCATCTCCTTCCCTCTTCTGTCAGACAAACTGTTCTCTTCCCCTATTCAAAGTTCATCCCTCTACCAATACTTTGGTATCCAAGCCTTCTGGTCACTCCAGAGCACAAATATTTCCATCTGTTTTTCATCTTTCTCTTGCATTTTCAGCCTCTCCTTCTCTAGGCCTTCCTCAGAGTCCAGGCACAAGTCCACCCATCATTTAAAATGTTTTCTTAAAATGAACAAAACAAAAAAAGGAAATAGATTCAAATATACAGAGAACAAAATGGTAGTTGTCAGGAGAAGGTGAGGGAATAGGCAAAATAAGTGAAGGGGATTAAGAGGTACAAAGTTTCAGGGGTGCCTGGGTGGCTCAATCGGTTAAGCGTCCAACTTCAGCTCAGGTCATAATCTCACGGTTTGTGGGTTTCAGCCCTGCATCAGGCTCTGTGCTGACAGCTCAGAACCTGGAGCCTACTTTGGATTGTGTGGCTCCCTCTCTCTCTGCCCTTCCCGTGCTCACACACACACACACACACACGCTCTCTCTCTCTCTCAAAAATAAACATTAAGATACAACATTTAATAAAAAAAAAGAGGTACAAACTTTCAGTTACAAAATACACAAGTTACAGAAATGAAAGGTACAGCACAGGAAATATTGTCAGTAGTATTACAATAATTGTGTATGGTGACAGTAATTATACTTATTGTGGTGAGCATTTCCTAATATATACAATTGTCAAATCACTATGTTGTACACCTAAAATTAATATAATATCAGCTATCCTTCAACTAGAAATAAGTTTTTTAATTAAAATAAAAGAAAAATTTTTAAGTAGACTGAGAAAAGAGTGAATAAACAAAACATTTCCTTTCATCATGTTTAGATTACACGTTTTAAGAAGACAGGCAGTCTGGGCAACTTGGCAATGAAAGAGACATAATTTAATATCACTTTGATAATATTAACATCCTTAACATTAATATTTTAATACTTTTTAATAACCTTCCCTCCAAAAAGATAAAGCAACTAGGAGAATTAAATAAACAGATCAAACCAAACCAAATCAAAATACAACATGGTGAACAAATACAATACAATGACTATGTATTACTCATGGACCCCAAAATATGAGCAGAGGGGACCAAATACCAATAGTACCAAGACCTACATGGTATCAGAAATAAGAAGAAAAAAAGGAAAAAAAATTTTTGGACAGTCCCAAAGCCAGACCATCCAGAAATCAAACTGCCCATAGGTACTACTTCCTGCTCCCTTCCTCAAATTAAGGAATCCAATTCAGAGTGGAACAGCAATCAAAACTGGGGAGAGTTTCACAGGCTATATGCAAGAGTCCACAGATAAATGTAAGAGGATCACAGAAATATCAGAAATCTCAAAAAAAAAAAAAAAAAGTGAAAGCTCCTTTCTAAAACAAAGCAAGAAACTGGAAGGAGGAGAAATCTAAAATAAACAGTAAAGAGCCATTAGAGGCAAAGAAAAGACAGTGTAGCATTACAATGATTCTGACTCCACGGGGACATTTGACAATGCCTAGCAACATTTTTAGTTACCATAACTGGGGGGAAGAGAGGTGCCATTGGTTCATCACTGGTATCTAATAGATAGAGGCCAGAATGCCACTAAACATCTTACCCTGAATAGGTTGATCCCTCACAGCAAAGGTCATCTAACTCAAAAATGCCAATATTGCAGAGGGTAAAAAATCCTACTCTATATAAAAGGAGAGAAAAGGTCTCAGAAAATTATTTCTTAAATACTACATAACAACAGAAGACAAGTCCTAAAGCCATAAACCCAGGAAAGCCAGCCTGCCCAACCCTCATAAAAATGGTACAGGAAAAAGATCCCTCAGTTGTATTTGTATTTGTTAAATACAAATTAACAGAAAACTAGAATCTCAGAAAGGGAGGAGGTGCGAATGAGAGGCAAGAAAAAAAATTTGAAGAAATGATGCCTAAAGAGGATTCTGGTCAATTCCCATACAAAGTTTTAATAAGAAAACAGAAGAGAGTAACACTCCTACAGATAATAAAGCACACCACAAAGACATGTCCACAAGATTAATGGAATTTTTAACATAATATATCAAGCCAAGGCATTTTTTCTCATGTTTTAAGTTTCTAAGGTTACTAGTATAGTACTATACTAGTATATATACCAGTACTAACAAAAAACAATCAGAAATCTGCATTTAAAAAACATCAATAACAGCAATAAACAAGAAATATTTAGAAATATATTTACCAAAAGATATATAAAACTTGTACATTTAAATTACCAAATATTGATGTAAGAAATTAAAAGCCTAAACAAATGGAGAGCTATACCATGCCCATGGATCAAGTAACTACTAGTAAGACGTTAATTCTCCTGAAATTAATCTATACAGTCAGTACAATCAAAAGAAAAGAAAAGATGGGAGGCCAGGTGGCTCAGTTGGGTGAGTGTCTGACTTCAGCTCAGGTCGTGATCTCATGGTTTGTGGGTTCAAGCCCTGCATCGGGGCCTGGAGCCTGCTTTGGGTGACTCTCTCCTCTCTGTCCCTCCTCTGTTGACACCCTCTGTCTCTCTCTCTCTCAAAATAAGTAAATAAACATTAATAAAGGGGGGGGGGCACTGGGTGGCTCAGTCGGTTAAGTGTCCAACTTTGGCTCAGGTCATGATCTCCCAGCCAGTGAGTTCCAGCCTCGCATCAGGCTCTGTGCTGACAGCTCAGACCCTGGAGCCTGCTTCAGAGTCTGTGTCCTTCTCTCTGCCCTTCCCCTGCTCATACTCTCTCTCTGTCACTCAAAAGTAAATAGAAAGAAAGAAAGAAAGAAAGAAAGAAAGAAAGAAAGAAAGAAAGAAAGAAAGAAAGAAAGAAAGAAAGAAAGAAAAGGGAAGAGAGAAAAGAGACAAGACCAGACCTAGCAGGCTTGTTTCTAGAAACTAAGAAAATAACTTTAAATTTTATTTGAAAGGCAAAAAAACAAGAACACACACACACACACACACACACACACACACACAAAGAAGAAGACAAAAGTTGGAGAATTTGCATTACCTGCCTTCAAGACTTACAAGATAGTATGGCATTGGCAAAAGGATAAAAAAGATAACAAAAAATATTGAAAATATTTGTGAATGTCATTATATAATGACTCAAACTAATGAGGGAGAGAGGTATAGATGAAATAAAACTGGCAGTATGTTGGTAGTTTTTAAAGTTTGGTGATATAAGGATCTGTGATACCATATTCTATTTTTGTATATATTTGATATTTTCCATAATAAAAAGCATCCAAGTTTATAAAAGATTTGAAAAAGGTTTCCAGTAAAGTGGTTAATATAAATATTTTTTAATTTTTTTTTTTAACATTTATTTATTTTTGAGAGACAGAGAGAGATAGAGCATGAGCAGGGGAAGGGGAGAGAGAGAGGCAGGCTCCAGGCTCCGAGCTCCAAGCTGTCAGCACGGGGCCCGATGCAGGGTTCGAAGTCACAAACCGCGAGTTCATGTGAGTCCACGACCTGAGCCAAAGTTGGATGCTTAACCGACTGAGGCACCCCGGAGCCCCTAAAATTTTAAATGACACTTGAATGATTAAGTTTCATTCATCTGTAGGATTGGCAAACTATAACCTGTAAGCCAAATAACCGTCTCTGAACTGTTTTACAGGCCATAAAACATAAAATAATTTTTACATTTTTTAAGGATTGCTTCAAAAAGAAAGAAAAAAAATTTAACAGAGGCCCCACACAGCCCACACGTCTAAAATATTTACTATTTGGCCCTTATAGAAAAGTTTTGCCAATCCCCTGATCTACAGAATCAGTTAGGCAGATCAACACAGCCTAGAACTGATAGCAGGTACTATCCTAAATATAATTACATTTGTTGGATAACAAAAAGTTACAAATTTCTTTATAACAATGCTCAAATGAAATTTTATATATAAAAATTCTTTCATCTGAATGATCGTGTTCATATAGAAACATTCACATATGAAAAATTTACGATTATATGAAAAATATAATACTATATACTAGCTCCCTTCCCTTTTTTACACTCATGGAAACATTTCTTCTCTTTCAAGTACTGTTATAATGGAGATCTAATAGGTTTCTATACAAAAGAATTTTCCTTACTATCTATTTACTTAGGGATTCTCATTATCAAATTATGTTTTTGTATCTTAGAACAAACACTGTATAGAATATAGAGTAAAAATGCGACAAAACTCAAAATTAATACACATATATGCTAAAGTAAGACTTCTACTTACATTTAGAGAAATATTTCAGAAGACGGTTCAATAATTCAAGGAAGCAGGGAGGGAGGTAGGATATGAATTCTCCTCAGCTGATGAATATCAAGCATCAAATATTCAGATCATATATGTAACACCAAGGTGACTATGAATAATGGCACTTCAGGAACTTTCTTTAATTGCTTTTGCTTCACTCAGGCACCTGGGTGGCTCAGTGAGTTAAGAGTCTGACTCTTGGTCTCGGCTCAGGTCATGATCTCGTGGTTTTATGAGTTCAAGCTCCACATCGGGCTTTGTGCAGGCAGTGTGGAGCCTGCTTAGGATTCTCTCTCTCCCTCTATCGCTGCCACTCCCCCCACTCACACTGTCTGTCTCTCTCTCAGTCTCTCTCTCTCTCTCTCTCAAAACAAATAAACTTCAAAAATATAATAATTGCTTTTGTTTCCTTATCGTTAGTTTAAAAAAATAATTATGATAAAGTATCCGTAAAATAGATTCTTTAAAGTTATTTAAATTTTTTTTAATGTTTATTTATTTTTGAGTGAGAGCGTGAGAGGGGTAGGGACACAGAGAGGGCAGGGAATCTGAAACAGGATCCAAGATCTGAGCTGTCAGCACAGAGCCCAACGCGGGGCTGTAACTCGGGAACAGCGAGATCATGACCTAGGCTTAAGTCGGCAGCTTAACAAACTGAGCCACCCAGGCCCCCCTATTCTTAAAGTTATTTAAATCTCTACAATACTACCTGTTTAGGCTGCCTGCCAAGATCTACTGCTTTAACTTCAAAGTAATAATAATAGTAAAAGATATCTATTTTTTTCTATAAGTAAATGTTATATATGTTCAAAACTGTAAAAAGATTTATATACATACAGTTTAAAATATTATTGTTTCTTCCAAATATAAATGTTCATTTTTCCTAAAAAAATACTATAACCCATCCTCAAAGTCAGGCTCAAACAAATTACAAGTTATCACTGTCTTAGGTCAACACAAGCTATCAAGGACAAGTATAGATTGGGATTCAGAAAAAATTTTAAGTGTGTCAATAAATAAAGCCTAATGTCATCCTCAGCAGCTTCTATATCTGCCCCTGTTCACTGGGTCCCCAGGTAAAAGAAAGCAAAAAAAAACTATCAGCTGGGATTACCAAGACCTGACCACATACTATAATATATGAAAATGGTGACAGGCTTTTGACTAAACATAATTGCTATTTGAAACAACAAGCACAAGTCAGTAATGAGCTATCAAGGCAAGGGAAATAAAATTAAGTATGGTACAGAAAACATTAGTTATTAGTTCATAAACATTTCAACAAAACAGACAATTTCTCAAGCTCTCTCAGGCTCTCTCCCCTCAGACACAAAGACTGCCATAATCTTACAATACAGTACTGGGACAGCTGGGTGGCTCAGTCAGGTAAGTTTCCAACTCTTGGTTTTGGCTCTGGGCATGATCTCACAGTTCTTAAGACTGAGCCCCACACAAGGGGTCATCCTGCTTGAGATTTTCTCTCTCTCTCTGTTCCTCTCACACTCGTGCACACATGCATGTGCACA
Organism: Prionailurus bengalensis; assembly: GCF_016509475.1. Lineage (NCBI taxonomy): Eukaryota > Metazoa > Chordata > Mammalia > Carnivora > Felidae > Prionailurus > Prionailurus bengalensis. The sequence goes on along the minus strand of NC_057343.1, from coordinate 144,240,110 downwards.
CAAACGGGCTCTTTCCTTCTCTCTCAAAAAATAAACTTTAAAAAAAAAAAGAAAAAGTTGGTATTAATTACTGAATACAGTTAGATAAGTAATAAAAGTTTAAATTCATTACTGATGCTGAATTCCCTTTCTCTTAAAATTAACTAAAATAAAATAGAATCAGGAAAATGTCACGTCAAAAATAACACACTCCTTGTTAGCAGGTTAAATTACTATGTTTTTGTGTGTGGACAAAATGTAGTCTTCTTAATTTATCAACTGGCACAATGATTAGGCAGTCTGAATTACTGATTTCTTTCCCTTAAGTTTGACTGCTTTTAGGCATATATTATTACTGAACTTGGCCAAGAAATAAAAGAATGGAAAAACAAAATAAAACAAGTTTTCACTTGAGGACCTCTTCTGCTGAGTCCTGGCCTAGATTTTCTACATAAATTTACATCTCAGTAGCTTTCAAAACTTTTCTGACACATACATTACAAAGATAGGGCCCTAGGAATAAGCTTAACCAAGGAGGCAAAAGATCTTCACAATGAAGACTATAAAATATTGACAAAAGAAACCAAAGACAACAAATAAATAGAAAGACATCCCATATTTGCAGACTGGAAGAATTAAAATTGCTAAGAAGTTCACAGTACCCAAAATGATCTATAGATTTAATGCAATCCCTATCAAAACTCAAATGGCATTTTTCACAGAAATAGAAAAGACATTGGTAAAATTCCTATGGAACCCAAATGACCCAGAATAGCTACAACAATCTTGAGCAAGAACAAAAAAGCTGGAAGCATCACACTTCCTGATTTCAAATTATATTACAAAGCTATAGTAATCAAAATACTATGGTACTGGCATAAAAACAGACACACAGACCACACTAGAGAGCACAGAAATAAACCTATCTGGTACCTTGAACAAAGGTACCAAGACTTCACAATGGAAAAAGGGTAGTCTTCAACAATGTTGGGCAAACTGGATATCTACGTGCAAAAGAATGAAAATGGACCTCTTACACCATACACAAAAGCCAAGTCAAAATGGATTAAAGATTTAACTGTAAGATCTGAAACAGTAAAACTCCTTAGTAAAGAAGAGCGTAAAAAAGCTCCCTGACAATGGTCTTGCAATGATTTTTTGGACTTGACACCAAAATCACAGGTAACTAAAGCTAAAATCAAGTGGGACTACATCAAACTAAGAAGTTTTTGCACAGCCAAAGAAACAGTCAACAAAATGAAAAAGCAATCTACAGAATGGGAGAAAATTATTTGCAAATGATATACCAAATAAGGGGTTAATATCCAAAATATAAAGAAACTCATATGACTCAATAGCAATCAATTAATCAATAATCCAATTTAAAAACGGGCAAAGGACCTGAACAAACATTTTCCAATGACACACAAATGTCAACAGATACATGAAAAGATGTTCAACATTACTAATCATCAGGGAGATGCAAATCAAAGCCACAATGAGATATCCTCTCACACTTGGTAAAAGACCATTATCAAAGTCAAAGGTAACAAGTGTCAGCAAGGATGCAGAGGAAAGGAAACACATACTGTCTGTGAGAACGTATATTGGTACAACCACACTGGAAAGCAGTATGGAGACTCCTCAAAAAATTAAAAATATGGGGCACCCGGGTGGCTCAGCTGGTTGGGAGTCTGGCTCTTGGTTTTGGCTTGGGTCATGACCTCACAATTTGTGGGTTCGTGGCCCTGTGTTAGGCTCTGCACTGACAGCATGCAGAGCCTGCTTGGGATTCTCTCTCTCTGCTTCTCCCCCACTAGCACTCACTCTCTCTTAAAAATAAATAAATAAACTTTAAAAAATTAAAAAGTGGAACTACCATATGATCCAGCAATTCCACTTCTGGGTATACATTCAAAGGAAATAAAACCAGTATCTCAAAGAGATATCTGCACTTCCATGTTCACTGTAGCATTAAACAGTAGCCAAGATAAGAAAACAACCTAAATGTCAACTGACAAATGGATAAAAAAAAATGTGGTATATAAACATACATACACACATACGTATACATACATATACATACACACACACATACATACACCATGGAATATCATTTGGCCTTAAAAAAGAAGGAAATTCTGCCATTTGCAACATGGATAAACCTGGAAGACAATATAGTAAATGAAATAAACTAAACATAAAAAGAAAACACTGCATGATCTCCACTTTTATGCAAAATCTAAAAAAGTCAAATTAATAAGCAGAGAGTAGAACAGTGATTATCAGGAGCTGGGGGTATGGAGGAAATGGGGTGATGCTGATGAAAGCATACACACTTCCAGTTATAAGATGATTAAGTTCTAGAGACATAATTTACAATATGGTGACTTTAATTAATAATAATGTATTGTGCTGGCGACTGGGTGGCTCAGTCAGTTAAGTATCTGACTTCGGCTCAGGTTATGATCTCACCGTTTGTGAGTTCGAGCCCCACATTGGGCTCTGTGCTAACAGCACAGAACCTGGAGTTCACATCGAGTTCTGTGTCTCCCTCTCTCTCTGCCTCTTCCCGGCTCAAACTCAGTCTTTGTCTCTCTCTCTCAAAAGCAAACACTTAAAAAATTTTTTTTAATAATCATGTATTATATACTTGAAATTTGCTAATAGACTGTATCTTAGTTGTTCTCACCACAAAAAAAGTGTGCTAACTATGGGAGGTGATGGACATTAGGTTGATTATGGTAAATCACAAATTACAGACATTATAGTTACACCTTAAATATATACAATTTTTATTTGTCAATCATATCTCAAAAAAGCTGAAATAAAAGATTAGCAGGAGTTGTGGGCATACACGCATTTTAACTACAGTTGACCTTTGAATAACACAGGTTTGAACTGCACAGGTATCCTTATACTCAGATTTTTTTCGATAAATACAGTATAGTACTATAAATGGATTTTCTCTTCCCTACGATTTCAACATTTTTTCTCCATCCTATTTTAACAATACAGTATATGATACATTCAACATACAAAATGTATGTTAACTGACTGTTTATGTTATTGGTAAGGCTTCCAGTCAACAGGCTATCAGCAGTGAAGTTTTGGTGGTGTCAAAAGTTATACAAGGATTTCGACAGTGTAGGAGGCTAGCACCCCTAACCACTGTGTTGTTCAGTGGCCAAGTGTATTTAAAATTCAGTGAGCCAACACTTTACAAATACTTTATCCCCTTTTTTAATGTTTCTAAATAAAGTGAAATACTGAAATTTAAAAAAAAAAAAAAATTTTTTTAAACATGGAGCCTCTAAGCGATCTGTAAGATAACTGTCCCTAAACTGTTCCTCCAAGGGTGCCAAGAGGATCCACCATATTTTCTCCTTTCCAAAATTAAACATTATAAAAGATACCTTGAATAATTAATTCACAATCATCTTTTTTATTTTATAATCAGTACCAAGAAAACCTCAGCCTAACCTCATCTCAACTAAAAATTCAAAATCAATTACTTCAACTCACATAGTATCTTCAAACTAATCAGAATTTCCAAAGAACAGTTATAATAGAATTCAGGAGCTTGGTTAACTCTTGATTCCTCTACAGCCTCTTTTTTGTCCAGGCAACCATATATTCACCTAAAAGCTAGAGTGAAATAAATGTTAATTCAGAAAGGTAATTCAGATATTTTAAAGAATTCTGTTAACATAGCAACTTGAAAAAAACTGACAAAAGATTTTAAAATGGAGGAAAAATGTAAACTCAAAGGGTATTCATTTTCAAAAACTTAAATCTTCAGGTTTCAAAACACAGAATATGAATTTTCAAAGTAATTAAAACTAACTAACAAAACCTCTCCTTGGAGCTAACTGAACCAGTTGATGACTCATTATTATTATAATAAATTCATTATTACCAATCTTAAGTGAATCGTCTAACACCAGCCAGCAACTGGTCTTTCTCTATTTTCTCTGGTCACAGCTTGATTTCCTGCCCTCAGTCAATTTTATTTCAAACCCTCTCCACTATTCTCAAACCCTGGACATCCCACTTCATTCTCCTCACTCTTAACAGATGCCCTTGCATAATAATTCATAAAGAAAACAGGAAGAAGCCACTCAACTATGGGAACTCCACATTAATGTCTCTCTATCATATCTACAAACTTCCTTATTATCTACACCTACCTCCCCTCCTTTCCTCCAGTTCCAGAAAGCTTTTCTCTTACCTAAAGCCACCCATAAGCAAGATCCATGCCCTTCCTATCTTCTGAGGAATCTTTTTTTTTTTTTAATTTTTTTTTTCAATGTTTATTTATTTTTGGGACAGAGAGAGACAGAGCATGAACGGGGGAGGGGCAGAGAGAGAAGGAGACACAGAATCGGAAACAGGCTCCAGGCTCTGAGCCATCAGTCCAGAGCCTGACGCGGGGCTCGAACTCACGGACCGCGAGATCGTGACCTGGCCGAAGTCGGACACTTAACCGACTGCGCCACCCAGGCGCCCCTCTTCTGAGGAATCTTATTCATGATTGTTCTTTTCCTGGCAGAATAGTCAATTTCCCCTCTCTCCACTAAATCTTTCCCCTAAACATTTATATGTGGTTCAAATAAAAATTTAAAAATTTAAAAAATCCTTTGCTACAACTTCAAATCTTTAGCTCCTCCACTTCACAGCCAAACTCCCCAAAACAGTTGTATATATTTTTAATTTCCATTTCTGTTTTCCCATCCTTTCACCTATTTCAGTCTTGAATCCAGGCTCTCTTCTCTCCCTGAACAATCACATCCACACTCTTGGCTTCAATTACCATCTATATGCCAATGATTACCAAATGTACATTTCTAGTCAATACCTTTCTTCTGAATTCCAGATCTATAATATTAAACTATCATCTTTAATATCTAATGTGATGTTTCAAATACACATTAAAGACAAATGTCCACAGAATTGATGAGGCTCCTGTTTATCCTCCAATCCCTACTAAGCACACACACACACATAAATATTGCTACTCTTCCATTTTGTTCCATCTCAGTCAATGATACTACCATGAGTCCATGTAGAAGCCTGAAATTCTCAGTATCTTCTTCTCTATCTAATTCAGTGGTTCTCAACCAGGAGCAATTCTACCCCAAGGTGAGACAGCAATGTCTGTAGACTTGTTTCTCATAATGGGATAAGTGGTATCTAGTGAGCTGAAAGCCAGGAGTGTTACACATTCTAAAATGAACAAGAACTCCTTGTGAAAGTAGGCCTGGATGACCTAATATAATCCATCACCAAATCCTATAAATTCAAATTCCCAAATAGAGCTTAAATCCATCAATTTCTCTTCCTAATGTGAAGTACTCTACAAGCACTTCATAATTCAAGGTATAATTCCCTTTCACCTAGAACAGAACACTACAATAACTTCCCTACATCTACCTTTACTCAAATTCATACAGTGAACTCTCAGAATCATAACCTTCATGAGAAAGAAAAAGAATCCCTGAGTTTGGCTGTTGCACAGGTAAGAGTCCTTATGGATCTAACACAACTAAAAATAAGCCCCCACCTGTTTGTTTGCGTTCCTACTATATTGAGGGTTCCCACTCAATAAAACATCTCCCCGGCCTCAAACAGCTCTCTGCTGGTATATTTCCTTCTGTGTCTACTTGTAGCAGCCTCACTGACTCAGAGCTCCACTTTTAACTGCCTTGTCTCAGTGCCCTCCACAAGCCAATATCTCAACTCTATTTTGTATATTTTTAATATCCCCTGCAGCAGCATCCAGTCATACTAAGCCACCTATCTGGTATGACCAAGTTATTTCCCAAGGTATCAATTATTACTCTTGATAGCATTCTGGTTACAAAAATGTTTAGATTTCAAATAATATGCTCCAGTCCTATTTTTCCATAGACCTATATTCTTAGTGTGTAATCTGCAGAAGATGAAGTTTCCCAAAAATTACAGATATTCCCATACTTCCAAAAATTCTTGTGGAGCACCTGGGTGGATCAGTCCATTAAGTGTCCAAATTCAGCTCAGGTCATGATCTCGCAGATCATGGGTTTAAGTCCCACATTGAGCTCTGTGCTGACAGCTCGGATCTTGGAGTCTGCTTCAGATTCTGTGTCCCCCCCTCTGCTCCTCCCCCACTTGTGCTCTGTCACCCTCTCTGAAAATAAACATTTAAAAAAATCAAACAAAACAAAACAAAACAAATGACTGGTTCCTCAACTAATTTATACGCCTCACACCTACGTTTCTTATCTCTGTTAGTAGTCCAAAATCAAAGCAGTGGAGACATCAAAGCCTCCCTCTCTCTCCCCTATATTCAGTGATTCCACACATTCTACCAATTTTCCTTATGCGTGGTCTTTCACATCTTTCCCACTACCATATGCCATAATTGAAAGCTTCCATGCCTCTCATCAAATGAATTTAATAGCTTTAAAGGTAATCACCCATCTTTCAGGCCCTCCTTATTCCAAGCTCAACTCCACTATACCACAAGAACCATCTTCCCCAAAATGTCAATCTGTGCTATTTCTCTACTCAAAAACCTTCAATGGCATTCCACTGGGCACTCAAGACCCCAAACCACTACTCCATTTTTTTCACACTGGACTTCCCATTCACTTCATACTGTAGCAGAGATAAACAGAGGTAAATGACAGAAACCATTGAGCACACTGCTGGCAAAGAAAGCCACTAAATATTAGCTATTACTTTCACAGATCACCTGGTGTTATAGTCAATTCTAAGAATGTCATCTCCCTACCCCTGATTTTAAACATCTTAAATTCTTCCTCTTTGTATTATTAGAGACAAAGGTCAAATCTTGGTTGTGTCAGTTACTAGCTGTGACCTTGAACAAGTTATTTAGCTTTCTGAGCCTCAGTAAAATTAGGATAATATCCATGTCATGGGGTTGTTGAAAAGACTAAATGATATAACATATGAATGCCTAGAAAAGGCATCAATAAGTGTTAGTTTTCTTTAAAAGTGTTCTCTTAAAGGATGAACACAAAACTAATTGCTTGCCTTCTTTCTCCCACAACTAGGCAGGTAGAGAGTAGCACTCAAAAAAATTTGCTTAACAAAATACATCTTTACCTTTCTGAAACAAATGCTTACTCCAAAAAACATGAGATATAAGAGATCTTTTTCTATGCTACTACGCACAGAAAAAGTTACTGATATGGAACCACACTTCACTAAATGATATATACTGACTAATGTAAATTATGTTATTAAATTTACTGACACTCAACATATACCTCGTCCACATGCAGAACTAGCAGTTATTTAGTTAGTTCCAATAGTTACCTATTATGACTATATAAATACATACAAAAAGACAGAAAGCTTCAATATTTATAAATTCCATAGAAAATGAGTCTGTATACATAATTAAAAACTCATAGTAAAAGATTCTTATATATTCACTAAAAGAATTTGTCAGATTTGACTTATACCATAGGCTTTTACATTATAGCATTGTAAGAGTTTCTTTAAAATGAGAAAGCAAAGAAAAGACAAAGAATGGAGGGAGGAGAGAAACAGTACCAAAACTTCTCAAGTTAGTCTTTTCCCATTTTACTTTGCCTCATCCTCCCTCCCACTCATTTTACCTAATTGCTTTTCTACTTCATATTAACAGAAGAATGATAGAATCTATTTAATAAATAGTGCTGGGACAACTGGACTAACAGCAAAAGAATGAAGTTGGACCCCTACTTCATATCATATTAAAACCCAAAATGGACCAAAGACCTAAATCTAAGAGCTAAAACTATAAAACTCTTAGAATAGCACATAGACATTAATCTTTGAGACCTTGGATCAGGCAATGGTTTCTTATATACGACACCAAAAGCTCAAGCAACCAAAGAAAAAGATAAATTGGACTTGGTTAAAATGAAAAGCTTTTGTGCTTCAAAGGACACTATCAAGAAAGGAAAAATACAAATCAAGAATGGGAGAATATACTTGCAAATCATATATAATGGTCTAATATTCAAAATATACAAAGAACTCTTACAGCTCAACAATAAAAAATAAATACTCCAATTAAAAAATGGGCAAAAGATCTGAATACACAAATGAAAAGATGACCAACATCATTAGTTATTAGAGAAATGCAAATCAAAATCACAATGAGATACCATTTCTTACCAACTAGGATGGCTATAATCAAAAAGTCAGACAATAACAAGTGTTGACAAGGATGTAGATAAATTGGAACACTCATACATTGGTGGTGAGAATGTAAAATGGTGCAGCCACTTTAGAAAACAATGGCAGCTCTCAAAAAGGTATACATAGAATTAGCACCTAACCCTCCAATTTCACTACTAGGCATACACCCAAAAGAAACAGAAACATGTCCATACAAACCTGTACACAGATTTTCACAGCAGCATTATTCAGAATAGCCAAAGAGAAGAAACAGCCCCAAAGCTGAGCAAATGATGAATGCATAAACAAAATACAATGGTGTATCTATACAGCAGAATATTATTCAGTTATAAAAAGAGACAAAGAACTGACACTTCTATGACATGGATGAACCTTGAAAATACACTAAGTTAAAAAAGCAAGACCACATAATGTATGATTCCACTTATACGAATGTCTAGAATAAGCAAATCCATAGAGATAAAAAAATCAACTGGTGGCAACCAAGGGGGGCAGGTGGTAAGGGACAGGAAGGTCAGGGACGGGGAAGGGACTGGTACCGGGTACATGTTTCTTCTGGGGACGATGAAAGCATACTAGAATTAGAGAGTGGTGATCACTGTACAACTGTGTGAATATACTAAAAACTGAACTGTATACTTAAAAAGAGTGAATTTTATGATACAATGAAAGAATGATGACGGAATAAAAAGCAGCACAACTAAAGAATGAACCAAGTGCTCCTTTTTTGATCCAACATTTTCTATACATTTACAACATTCTAGACCTATGCTGGTTGCCAGGAACCCACAGATGAGTAAAACAAAGTCACTATACTCCCTTCAGGATCATTCTCCTTAGCCTACAGATGTCAGTATTTCTTAAAAGTGGAGCAGCTTTGAAAATGTAAAAACAGCAAAATGTAATCCACAGACAAGCCAAGAGAACACAGATATTTACATTGTAAACTCTTCTAAATTACCTAAAATTATTTGGGGGTAGGGGGTAAATATGCTTCTAATATTAGTGTTAAATAACTCATTGTTCCCCAATGCTGATAATGTCATTTTCCAAGAATTATTAAACAGCTTTATTTCATTTATTGGAAATGCTTTTTACAAATGTTTCTGATAGATCTTTCTGCATCATATCACTCTGATTGTATCAATTTCTCCATGACTCCTGGATTCGCTATTTTTGACATTCAAAAACTTCATGACGAACACAAACCTCCCAAAAGGAAATGCTTTTTGACATTTATAATAACCATATGAAAATGTGTTTCTCTAAAATAAAAATAAGTAACAGTAGAGTTCTCTAAACTAAGAAATCAAATGTTTTGAGTTCTAATCCAGATTTTTACGTATCAGAGAAAATCTGATTTCCTGATATGAAAGCTACACTTCCATAAAAGAAAAGCTAACAAAAATCAAAAAATCAAATTTAGACAGAAAACTAGGTTGAATAGTTTAAACAGTGCAAAAAAAGACATATTCTATTTAATCCAAAACATTAGATATTTCTGATGTTTTTAATACATTATTTATATCAACTTTCCAAAAGGTAAAACTAAAATCTATATTATTATTACCTTATCTTTGGCCTCAGGCAGTGTGATTTCTCTAGGTTCTAAAAATGGTATTTCTCGAAAAGGTGGAACACATCTGACTATATCTGGTACATAGTGTGTATGAAACAATGGCGGCATTGAGTATCTTCTTTCACCTGATAAAGGCACTATGTGGTTAACTAGAGTTGGCTCTTGGTGGGGTGAATGGAAACGCTGCCGTTTACCGTCAAGAGGAAGGTTTTTTTCATCGCTTAATCTCCTGAAAACAAGCAATATACCTTAGTAATTAAAGATATAACTTTCTAATGACAGAAAACAATTAAAACTATAAAAATAACAAATGCCAATATTGACTCTTTCAGCAGCAGGGCCACATTATTAGTTCTATGTGAATCTTAAAATATTCATTTTGAGCACAAGAGAAGCCTTAGAAAGACACCTTAGGAAAAATGCATACTGATAATGTGTGTGTACGTATGTGGATGTGTGTATATATGTACACACATATGTATGTATATATATGCATATATATAATTTATAGAATATATATGTATATATTTTTAAACCTATACACTATATATATCAGGGTTAGTCTCCTGCAGAACTATCCCAATATTTTATCTCAGCAGTTAAAACTTTGGAGGAAAACTTCCATTCATAGAAACACTGACAATAAAACCCAAATTCTAAAGAATGAGAATAAAATTAAGTGAACTGAGTGTTACATAGTTAAAAAGGGTCTTTAAGTCCACCTATATTCTGGTTCATCAGTTGGAAAGATCATATTAAAAAGCTATAAAGACACTGAACAACTAAAGAAATATGAAAACTAACTGCATTTCACATAACAGTATTGTATTAATGTTAAATTTCTTGGGCATGACTAATGTATTTTGGTTATATAGGAAAAGATCCCTGTTCTTAGCAGGAATGCACTGATGTACAGTGAAATGATGTCTACAATTTTTCATCACGGTTCAGGAAAAAAAAAAAAGTAGGAATAAAGAGAAAGAGGCAAAAAAATCAAATGAAGCAAAACTTTAATGGACCTAGGTAAACAGCATACAGATGTTCACTGTACTATTCTTTAAATTTTTCTGGAGGCATAAAATTTTTCAAAATAAAAGCCAGAATGAAAATAATTATTTGTCTAAAAAAAGATATTTACTTCATTGATATATTAAGTTTGTTCATACAGACAATACTTTCGGCCATGGGAAATGGTCCAACTACTGGGTCACGGCCATCCAAAGGTTTTTTATTGTAATACCCCAGTAGGATTACACCAACTCCTCTCTCCTTGACCCCCAAAATAAGTAGAACTCCTACTCACAAGTAAAAGTGTACAGTACTAAAAACCTAAGAGTATATTTAATATCTGCTAACATAAAAGTGACTTAGCTTTATATGCTGCTTCTCTTGAGAATGTCAATTTTAGTTTTTAAAGTACAACTATGAGCCAATGGAATTTGTTTTCATTTGTGATTCACAAACTGGCTATCCAGGCAATTTCAAAAAAATTAAAATCTCAATTAAAGCCAATACTTTTGACATCATTATAAAGCCTTCCACAATGATAACTTTGAAGAACAACTCACAGTGCTTTGAAGCACAAGATCTAGAGCCGGACTACCTGGGTCCAAATCCTAAGTGTGCCTCTACCTGAATAACTAGTTGCTTAACCTCTGTTTCATCTTTCTCAACAGAAGAGGGATTAACAGTACTCATCTCATAAAGTTTTGTGAAACTTAAATCATTTGTAAACTCCACAGAACGCTACTACATGAATGATCAATAATTCTTAGTTAGTGTTATTTTTAATCGGACATAAATTTATGGAATGTTCATATAGGCATTCAGCAGCTATATCTTGCAAATACTGCCAAACCTTATTTTAATAATCATCTCTAAAATTCTATTATAATTACTTTGTGGTACATCAATTTCTTCTAATTGGTTAAAATTAGTTGACTCTGACTTCTCTATAGAAAGCTTTAAACATGCAGAAATTTTTACCATAATAATATATATTACAGAACCTTAGGTGTGTAAGATTTAGATAAATTGAATAGTGAATTTTACTAGAAAGAAGATATTATGGGCTGAACTGTGTCCCCTCAAAATTCTAATGGTTGAGCAGTACCTCAAAATTTGACTGTTTTGAACATCCAGCCTTTAAAGAACTTAAAATGGTGTCATTAAAAGTAGGCCCTAATCCAATATGACTAGTGTCCTTAGAAGTAGAGATTAGGACACAGAAAACACAGAGATGCCAGTGTAGGACACAGAGAAGGCAGCCATCTACAAGCCAAGGAGGGAGGTCTCAGAAGAAAACAAACCTGCCAACACCTTGATCTGGGACTTCTAGCCTCCAGGATTGTGAGAAAATAAATTTCTGTGCAAGCCACCCAATCAGTTGTACTTTGATATGGCAGCCCCAGCAAACTAATTCAGAAAACAATCTAATTTAGTTAAAATCTCAATTAAAAGTAGTCTTCTGAAAAATGTGGCTTCATTCCATCTAAAATTTGCAATGGCAGTAATAAATCAACAAAAGTATCCCTAAAATTTTTTAAATTTAATATAAAAGTTTCAAAATTTTGTCACAGGAATGACTTCACAGGTTCCAGAAAATAAAATTTAGGGCATAATGTCCACACAATCTGAATACAAGAAACACTCAGCTACAGTTCAGAGAAATGCAAACTTTTCTTTTAAAATAATTAAGAAGTACTTACTTCCTTCCTCGAAATAACGGAGAAGTTGAGGTCTGTATTGGACTGACATTTCCATATGTCAACTGCTGTAATGACACCGCTCTTGACAAACTACCAAAAACACATAAAGAACAATAGTAATAAACATTTTTCCCTTAAACAAAAAAGCAATTTCATGAAAAACTAAATATTTCACTGATCAGAAAAAACAATACAATGACCTTTTTTATTATTGTTTTAGAGACAGCGCAAGTGAGCATGAGTGGGGTAGGGCACAGAGGGAGAGAGAGAGAATCTTAAGCAGACTCCATGCTCAGCATGGAGCCCAACGTAGCAACTCAATCCCACGATAGGATCATGACCTGAGCCAATATCAAGAGCCGGTTACTCAACCAAATGAGCCACCCAAGCACCCCAACAATGACAGTTTTTTTAACTTCAAACATTTCATATAAAAATGAAACATATAAACATATAAAAATGTTCTCAATTAGAACACAAAATTTACAAATGATATGGGCCAAAATAACACCATACTTACTCTGTATTCTGAAAGTTGAACTGTGCATCTATAAGCTGCTGGTGTGAATAAAGAGTTGGTGACAGGGTGAAGAAATTATTATGTTGTTGATGGTTTGGGGTGAAAGGCGGGCGACCCAAAATTGAGTTTGGGAACATGCTCTTGTTCACTAAAAGTGAACATGTATTCTTCTACCTAGGATAGTTTTAAAAGACAAATTATTATATCTTGAAAATACTGAACTCAGTAATAACTAATATCTATTATTTAAAACAATTATTTACCAAGTTATGAATTTTACTTACAAAGTTATTTCAAAAGTTTTAACAGATCTCTTAAGTCCCACTACAGGTAACCAAAAACTTGTTAATAATGAATTTTAAATCTAGATTAAGAATATCATGCAAATGATTAAAAAAAAAATGCAAGTTTCTAAATTGTGATGTATTTAACCTCATATCAACAGATCTTTCAGAAATCAAGTTATCACCACATACTGTGATAATAAAAAAGACACCACTCAGGACAGACATTTAATGAAGCCATACAGATTCTTACATTTATACCCAGTTGAATTTATTCAAAGGTATAAACCATAATATGACAACCTGATTCTTAGGATATAGATCTTACACATCTTCTTACAGATCAACTCAAACAAAGGAAGGAATCCGTACTGCCTAATACCTATAAAATTCTGAGATTTCCTTCAAAGTCTAAATAATTTATATAAAGGACGTCACATAAAAGAGAGCCTGTTCCACAGCAATGGGGAAAACATACATAACAGTCCCCCCTTACCCACAATTTCACTTTCTGTGGTTTCAGTTATCTGTGGTCAACCATGGCACAGAAGCAGATGATCCTCCTTCTGACATATCGTCAGGTCAATAGTAGCCAGCCTAACACTATGTCATAATACACACACCATTCACCTCACTTCATATTATCATATGGGTATGTTATCATCTACATCATCACAGAATACAATATAATTAAGATATTCCAAGAGACAACATTTACAAAACTTTTACTGCAGTATAGTAATATAATTGTTCTATTTTATTATTAATTGTACTTTATAAACTTTATCGAAGGTACGTATATACAGGAAAAAACGTAGTATATATAGGGTTCGGTACTACCGACAGTTTTAGACATTCCCTGGGGGTCTTAGTATGTCTCCTGTGTGAATAAGCAGGGGAACTATTGTACAAAGCAATCAGAACCATTCACTGACCCAGGCAGGAGAGATTTATACTTTGCAATGACTGATCCCAAAGGCTACAAACTTACAAAGAGTAGGGCAAAGTAACAAACAATCAAGTATTAAGTAAAATCAACAAAGTGAAAATAGGATCCCCAGCCCACCCTCCCAATGCAGGCAATCAGAAAACCCATTTATGGTACTGGGAAAGAAACCAAACGACATGGTAACCAGAGAACCTATAATATAGTAACAGTTTTCCACGAAGAAAAAGTTCAGCCTGCTAGCAAACTACAGTAAAGTCTACTACTAAACTGCCCACCCATGCACACAGAGCTTCCAATTTGATTTCTAGGAACTCTCACTTAAAATAAACATTCAAGGATCACCATAAGAGAAAAAAGATCCAGGAATAAACAAAAACAATTCCAAGAGCAAGATAAATATATTAATTAATCAAAGCAAAAAAACACCAGAAAACAATATACTGTTTAAAAAGCAGAAAAGGCTCTTCGAAATTATAAAATTAAAAGCAGAAACACCAAGTAGAAAGTTAAAAGAACACTGAGGAAATCTCTTAGAATAAAAAGGAAAAACTAGTAAAGGCAGAAAGGAGGCAGGACAATAAGAGAAAAAAATATAAGAGAATCAAACTATATGGTCCATCATCCAACATAACAGAAGTTCCTGTAGAAGAGAGAAAACACACAGAAGGAAATTATCAAATAAACAAAACAATAAAATGTCCAGGACTGAAAAAAACCAATCCTGAGATTTAAAGGACCTAATGAGCACAAAGCGCACCTTAAAAAATGTATGTACCAAGGTATATTATGGTAAGATTTCAGAACATAAGGAAAAAGAAACTTATATTACAGAAGAGGAAAATGTTATAAATAAAGAGCTGACAATCAAAATGACTTTAAAATCCTCAACAGCAACAGAGGAAACTACAAGACAATGAAGTTAGCGCCTTCAAGTCTCTGCAGGAAATGCTCTCAAGCTACAATTCTATACCGAGCCATACTATCACTGCAAGGGAGAATAAAAACATGTTCAGACATGTCAAGTATCAAAAAAACAAAACAAAACAAAAAACCTGGGATCTAGGAAAAGGGAGACCTGCTGTAGGGCAGAGACAAAGTAATTCCCCAGAACAGTGGTGAAGGAAAGCTACCAGCTTAAATTAGAGCAAGATGAAGGGTTTCAAGAAGAGACCCAAGGAGAAAAAAACTTAGAACTTTACTGGCAGTTTACCTGATATATTTGACCACAGAGAGGAGCAAAAATAATCACACAAACAAAAAAGTAGCAAGTTAAAAAGAAATTACCTAAACACACACACACACACTCAAAAGGTCATATAAAAAAGGATATATAATCATTATCTATTTGGTTCTCACAATAACACAAACATTAAAAATATCAATCTAAACAAAATTGTAACATATTACATATCTATTTCATATATTTATTTAAAGATTACGTATATTATTAAAATATGCTATATATATTTACATGTTCATATACAGTACAATTTAATGATAAAGGAGGCTACATTAAGGTGCTGAATTCTAATTTTCAGTAGATGTCAATTTTAAAAACAAGCCATAGAAGTTTTTGAAGAATAACAGAGGAAAATAACACTTAACCATCTAAAAGAAATAATAGCTGCCTCTGGGTATTGAGACCAGATGGTTGGAAAAACTGGTGGAGAAAACAGTATAGAAAAAGAGAAAGATCTGTGAAGAAACTAATAAATCACTCATACACACTTTGTTCCTTGCTTTTTTTCAATTTTGCAAGACTAAAGTTCCAAGGATGTACACAGATAATGAATGAGATTCACTAGGCCAAGATTTATAATGGATTGTGAATAAGAGTCGTGGGATCCCATCAGATCTCATCCCAAGTGCCCGACTCTCTAATCTGAACCAGAGACAAGGTGTTACCTCCATAAAACAAGAGTTCATCAACTCCCTTCAGCAGGTCTGTATCTCATTACAGGATACTTTTTTTTTTTTTAAATCATTCCTATCATAACTGCTAAACTGTACTCCCTGATTTTCACTGCTCAAAGGAAATGGAAAATATCTTGAACCAAGCAGGATTCTGGACAATCCTTTATTAAAAGTACATGTAATAATCACAGAATGCCAGATTCAAGACTAGCAACTAAAGCCATGTTCTAGCCTTTGTCTGGGTTCATGCTCTTTTCTTTCTTGACTTTCTTTATTCTGTTTCCGTAACCCAAACTCCCACAAAACATAACTCCTATTTCATAAGATTCATGAGAAAATAACATTAAATATAATTCATTAAATGAATTTTGCTTGATATTTCATTTTCTTGGAATACAGATACTACTGATCAAACAAGGGAAGGAATCTGTATTCAGAAAGCTAAAATTAAAATGTTCTATTTTCAGATTTATTTAAATCAATTAATAGTTAAAATTCTAGACACTTTGTTTACATCAATATGCTTATGTTTTTCCTCTGGACCCAAATAAAGCCCCATACACATGCATTAAGACTTGAAAACCCAAAATGACAAAACAGTGTAGACCTCACCTTATTTCTATGCCATGACATGATAAGATCCAAAACAAGAACAAGTCAAAAGATGTCTTGTGGCCCACAAATACTCTACAAAGCTAATGACCAAATTATCCAAGGTTTAAAAGCTTACAGTGGTGATTCCAGAGCCAAAAGTTTACCTAAGGCAGGTATCTAGTTCAGCCTATCCCAAATTCCCAGATAAGCAACTGAAGCTTTTGGAGTTCCTCCAAAACAAAGTATCTGTCAGGTTCTCCTCAGTATGAATCTTGGCCCTGAAGTATGGCTTCAACAAGGCCAGCCCTCACAGTCAGATCATTCCTAGGGAAAGTAACCAATGGCATTCACTGCTCCCCAACATGGGCATCCTGCATGACCATCTAGAAATCAGGAAGTAAACCAAAAGGCATGAATTTCAATTCCTCTTTCTAATATTTTTCTAATACATTTCAACAGTGATTTTGATGAAGATAAATAATATAAATAATCCAAAAATAATCATCCATCAAAAACAATATGAGGAATCATTTTTTAAACAGAATATAGAGCTTTAGAGTATAAAATCCGACACACCTATTACCATAGAATTAAAGAGACCACCACAAAATTTTGTATCTTTTTCTTTATACTCTGAATGAAAGGCTCCTTCAGTAAGTCTATTTGATGATCTACATAAAACACGATTCCACATCAACTCTGATAGCAGGGATAAGAAATTCTACAATAAAGAAAGAAAATCCAGATTATTGCTGATATCTTATTTTCCTTAGCTTTAAAGTTATTGGCTTCTCAATGCTCGTGACAATAAAATAGGATGATATAGGAACTTCTGAAGATGTGTTTTAAAACCGTTGCATGGTTAAGGAAAGAATCTTAAAGTTGCTTCTTGACTAAGGTTGACACAATGGGAAATTATATACGTTTATTTGTAAATAATCATACAGGAGACAAGGGTGTACAGGAGTGGTTTACAAAGTAATTCCTAGTGATATGGTATTTGGTCCTGTAACTCACAACCTGGAATTTCTGTCCTAAATTTGACTCTTCTCCAACCAATTAGAGAACTTTCAAGGTTACATAATTCCTTCCATAATCAGGATTCCCTGGAAAGCAGAATCTCCCCAGTATAAAAACCAAAAGCCAGAACTATGGCAACTAAATCAAGTTATCTGTCCGCTTTGTCCAAATGCCTTTGACCTCCTAAACTCACTTCTTATCTCCACAACGCAAAAAGTCCAAATCCTATATCCTGCTCACCCACTGTCAAAACTACTTGCGAGTTTTGAAAAGGACATTCCTTTTGATTAGGAATTAGATACCAACCCAGAGCTAAAAAAAAAAAAAAAAAAAAAAAAAATCTTGTCATGTGGTTTGAAATGGCCATTTCTTAAATGACTGATAAATGGCCTGTTCCACCTAAAGCCTGTATGAAAGAGCATTTCCAGACCAGACATAATTGGGGCCATCACACCAACAAAATAATGTTACTACCACTGGCTAAATATTGTGAGCCTCCTCGCTGTACGTATTAAAAGCCTTGTGTAATAAACCGTCCAAGACAGAATTTACAAGAAGAGTATGTTACCTGTAATACAAAACACACATTTAGTGTTCAGTTATGATCTTCCCTCACAAAATCACACACCACATATCGTCAACAAGTTCCCATTTCGCCTGAGTTTTAGTTTCTCTGTTTCTTTTCGGCTCACCCTATTGGTATCCGCAATCTAAGTACGTAATTCCTATTTTAAACAAAGAGCTGAAGGAGAGAAAAGACGGTATTTGGATAATCAAGAAATTGTGAGACACATAAACCCCATCGTGCTCTGGCCTAGACAGATGATGAGTCTACCAAGGCTGACCGGGAAATGAAGGGTACAACAATCTGACAGAGTCCTAGACTGAGCACTTCCCTGGAAAGTGAAGAACTGAGGCCCCTTTGATTAAAAGCCTTACATTTTAAATACTTAATCCAGATGTTTACCTTATTTTTTCACCACCCTCTGAAACTCCATGCAGGGGTCCCAACACGGTCTTCCTCTTTTGCTCCTAGACTGAGAACGGGGCGCGAGGAAAGGAAACGAGTGGAAAAAGTAAGCGGTCCTAAGATTCTTCAGAAAAGTGCAGCAGCCTTGGGGCCGCCCATACGTCTGGGACGTCTAAGAAAGATCGCCGGAACTTCCCACGCAAACATAACAGTGCGGTTTGAGGAAAAGTTCCCCGAGCCCCGCCCCCGACCTGGGCCTACACCATTGCGTCCCTTTCCGAAGCCCCCTAACTCACAGGTCTCCTCGGGGAAGGGCTAAGCAGGGCCTACTGGTACTGCCCGCCCAGGAGCTCCAAGGCCGGAGCAGCGAGAGCCCGGCGCGCTCGGTTGTCGCTTTCGCCGCAGCCAAAGCAGGTAGCGGCCCGCGTAAAAGCTAGGCCTGGCTCCGGATCCGGATCGCAACCTAAACCCCGGGCTCGGCGGCCGGGGAGGAGCGACACAAGAAAAGGCAGGGCCAGCAAGGGTGTGGGAGGTTCGGGGCGGTGGCAAGAAGCGGAAGACCAAAAAGTCACCGAAAAAGCGGCGTAGAAAGCCCTGTCAGAAACACCCGGAAGACTGTCGCGACCCGGATGGGAACAGCGAGCAGGGAGCGAAAGGTCACACTTCCGGCGGCCTCCCCGCCCGCCCCAGCAAGTGCTTTGCTTGAGTGCGCAGGCGCACAAATGCTACGGTCTGGGATAGGACGGAGGTGGCTGTTCAGCAGCTGCGAGCGCGAATGTGGAAGGGCTAGGCCTGCCCTGAGACAAGAGGGATCAGGCAGTCGGCGGTGGCCGGGCCGCGTTGTTCGGCTCTGGGCCGCGTCGGAGCTAATGCACAACCACTCCTGTGCACTTTTTAAAAAGTTAGGCACTTTTTACGGGTCCTTCGTGTCTCAGCTGGATGACTCCGCCCGAGAGGAGCTTTTCCTGACCCAGCTTTCCCTCACTCTTTTGCACTGATCTTTATTAAGTATGGGTTATTTTCCTCCCTCCAGTGAAATGAAAGCAGCTTGGGGCTGAAATGCCTTATTGATCTCTACAGCCTGGACTCGGCGCCCTGTCCTTAATAATAGCTAACATTCCCTTATTCAACAAATATTTAATATTTCTACTGGAGTGAACTTTGGTGGTGGTGAAAATATCAACGTTGTTGGATTTGTTAATGTAAATCTGTTAACAATATACCTTTATTTTCTTTTTAATTCCTGTAGAAGAATTTCTCATTTCTGAAGTTGGTAATTTGTATCCTCGTTCTTTTTGCCTGATCATTCTGGAGAGAGGCTTATCAACTTTACTGATCTCAAATCCCAAAGCCATCTTTTGCTTTCAAAGATTATATTTATTGTTTGTTTCCTATTTACTGATTTCTTCTTAGGTTTATTTCCTTTCTTTTGTTTTTTGTTTTTTTTAATTTTTTAAGTTTTTTTTTAATTTACTAGTTTTTTTAACTTGGAAACTGAGATCACTGATTACAGATGTTTCTTCTTTTGTAACTCAGTCCTGCTTTAACTACATCTCACACGTTTTAGTATATTTAATATGTTTAATATTAATGTTTAATATGTTTAATATATTATGTTTTCATTTTCCTTCATTTCAAAATACTTTCTAATTTCCCCATAGATTTTTTTCTTTGACTCGTGGTTTATATGTAAGTGTATTATGTTGTCTCCAAAAATTGAGGAATTTTCCAGACATCTTTCTGTTACTGATTTCTAATTCAATTCCATTATTTAATAATCCACTTAAAATACTTTCCATAATTTGAATCATTTTCAACTTACTGAGACTTATTCTGTGACTCATAATATAGTCTGCCTTGGTAAATATTCGATGTGCATTTAAGATGAATGTGTATTGATACAATTGTTGGGTGAAATGTTCTACAAATATCAATCACATCAAATTGGTTGATACTATTATTCAAATCTTCTAAATCCTAGAGGATTTAGAATATGTTTTTTGTCTACTTACCCGATTAATTATTGAGAGGAGTATTGAACTCTCCAACTATAATTATGGATTCTTCTAATTCTACTTGTTCTATCAGGTTTGCCCCATGTATTTTGAACTCTGCTGTTAGTTGCATAAACTATTTTTTGCATTTGTAATTGTTCTATTATTTTTTTAATATAATTTATTGTCAGGTTAACTAACATACAGTGTGTACAGTGTGCTCTTGGCTTCGGGATTTTGTTCTGTTATTTAGATTAATTTATCCTTAATGAAATTGATTGTGAAAAGTATTTCTCATTATGAAATGATCTATTTTATAAATCATCCACTTTATAAAATCTCTTTTTCTCCTGGTAATATTTTTTTGCTCTAAAGTGTACTTTCTCTGATGGTAATGTAGCCACTCCAGCTTTCTTTTTTTGTAGAGTTAACAAGATGTATTTTTAAAAGAAAACTTCCAATTCTGCCAAAGTCCTCCTGGTACTCAAACCCAAGAGGTTACAAGAAAACTACAGACCAATATACTTATAAACAGATGCAGAAATTCTTAACAAAATTCCTGCTGTTTTTATTCTAATATATGTAAGAAAGATAACACATCATGACTAAAAGGGGAATTATCCCAGCAATTAGGTTGAATTAATAGAAAATCAAACACTATAATTCACTATATTAACTAAGAAAAATTGTATCATCATTTTAATAGATGCAGCAAAAGCACTGGACAAAACCCAATATCCATTCCTAGGAATTCAAGGAAACTTCTTCAACTTGATAGAAAGCATCTATAAAAAGCACCATACTTAATGGTAAAGAACTAAATGTTTTCAGCAAAGATGAGGAACGGGGCAAGGATTTCTGTACTCACCACTTCTTCAGCATTGTAGTAGGGGGTCTAGCCTGTGCAACGGGCAAGAAAAAGATATAAAAGGCATCCGAATTGAAAAGCAAAAAGTAAAACTGGTTTTATTTGCAGATAATATGATCTGTGGTGAAAATCCTACAGAATCTACAAAAGCTACTGGAACTGTTAATGAGATCATCAAGATCACAGGATATAAAATCAGTATACTAAAGTCAGTTGTATTTGTATTATGCTAACAATACACAATCTGAAATTGGAATTTAAAATATCATTTAAACTAGCATCAAAAATGTGAAATATATCAGATAAGTGTGATAAAAGATATTCAAGTTGTACACTGAAAATACAAAATATGCTGACAGAAATGTAAGAAGACACAAGCAGAAAGATATACCATGTTCATGGTTTAGAAGAGCCAAAACTTTAAAAATGTCAGTTCTTCTCCAAATTAATCTGTAAATTCAATACAATCCCGATCAAAATCCCAGCAGGCTTTTTTAGTAATTGACAAAAGGATTCTAAAATTTATATGGAGAGGCAAAGGACCTAGAACAACCAAAACAACTTTGAGAGTGAAGAACAAAGTTGCAGAACTTACACTAAATTACCTGATTTCACTATTTACTATAAAGCTACATTAACCCAGAAGATATAGTATTGGTGTAAAGAAAGAGAAACAGATCAATAAAACTGACCAAATCCTATTCAGTGAAACTGAATAGAGTTTTTAAAAAGTGCCAAAGTTGTTGATTTCAACAAAGGACAGAGGCAATTCAGTAATTGTGACTGTATTAGTGACTTCACTAATAATGCTGAAACATTTGGGTGTTCATAGGTGAAATGAATAAATTAATTAATTAGTTAAATATTGTGTTGGAAGTTAAATATTGTGTGGGAAAACACAAAATGGGTCATACATCTAAACATAAAACTTAAAGCTTGTGGAAGAAAACAGGGAAAAATAATTGTGAACTTAGGCTAAACAAAGATTTCTTGGGTATAATACCTAAAGCACTATCCTTAAAAGACAAAAAGTAATAAATTGAACTTCATCATTCAATAGTTAAAAGAAATTAACTATTTCTTTAAAGGACACTAAGAAAATGAAAAAACTAGCCAAAAACCGAAGAAAATATTTAGAAATCACATATCTGATAAAGAATTTGTATCCAGAATGTATGTTTTGAAAATCTCTCATACCTCAAAAACAAAAAACAAAAAATTCTCATATCTTAATAAGAAAATGAGCAACCCAATAAACAATTGAGCATAAAGTTTAAATAGACACTTCACCAGAGAGGTCATATAAATGGCAAATAAGTGCATGAAAAGATACTCAACATCATGAGTAATTAGAGAATATACAAATTAAAACCACAGTGAAATATCACCACCTACCTATTTCATGGTAAAATGAAAAAGACTAGCCATACCAACTATGGTTGCAATGTGGAGTGATTGGAACTCTCATAACCACTAATGAGAATGTGAAATGTTACATCCTCTTAGGAAAATTCTTCGGCGATTTCTTAAAAAGTTAAACGTATATTTACATGTGACCTAGACATTACACCCCTAGATATATATCCAAAAGAAATGAAAGCATTTGTTTACACAAAGACTTGTACACACGTCATAGCAATTGTGTTCATAATAGGCAAGAACTGGAAACAACACAAATGTCTGCCAACAGGTAAACGAATAAATAATTCATGATATATCCATACAATGGAATACTAAGAGTAAAAACAAATTTACTTTTGATATACTTGCAACATGGTTAATCTCAATTATGATCAGTGAAAGAAATTGAGCAAAAAATAGTACATACTGTATGATCCCATTCACATAAAATTCCAGGACATGAAAACTAATCCTTAGAAAAGAAGTCAGTGGGAGCCTGGAGAATGAGTTGGGGTGAAGGGTTGAATGTAGGGAGAATGTAGAAGGGAGAGAATATAGAGGATTAGAAGAGAACTTTCATGAGTGATATTCACATTAATTATCTTGGTTGTTGTAATATTTTCATGTGTATATACATGTGTAGAAATGTGTAGCTTATTATGAGTCAATTATACCTCCAACAAGCTGTGACGTTTTTTTTTTTTAAAGGGAAAATCTATTGGTCCATGTTGCACTTTCGGTGAATCTCTTAAACTGTGAGTAATTTTAACATCCCACAATGGTCAATTGGAAATATTCATTCACTGAGTTATGTAGATCTTCCAAATGTTGACGTATTTCATCCTATGCTATCTAAATACCACATTTGTTACTATCACTTCCAATCTCATCAGAAGAATCTAAGTACCCTCCTTAAGAACACTGTTAAGTTAAATTGTAATTTATTTTTAAACAGCAAGAGAAGGATAGTGAAGAATATAAGGACTATTGATTTGTGCCAGTGGTGTTCAACTAGAGGTGATTTTGCTCCCAGAGGCTATTTAACAATATTCGGAGACATTTTGGGTTGACACAACTTGGGACTAGAGGTGGTTGCTACTGGCATCTGATGACTAGAAGCCAGAGATGCTACTAAAGTTTCCAATAATCAATACACAGGACAACCCCTTCAATAGTATTATCCAACCCAATATTCCATTGTGTCATATACCACATTTTGTTTATCCAATCACCAGCTGATGGACATTTGGGTGTCCCCTTTTTGACTGTTACAAATAATGTTGCTATAACCATTCATGTGTAAGTTTCTGTTTAAACACATCTTGGGGCGCTTGAGTGGCTCACTCAGTTAAGAGTCTGACTTTGGCTTGGGTCATGATCTCATGGTTCATGGATTCAAGCCCTGCATCGAGCTCTGTGCTGACAGCTCAGACCCTGGAACCTGCTTCGGATTCTGTGTCTCCCTCTCTCTCTGCCCCTCCCCTGTTCACACTCTGTCTGTCTGTCTGTCTGTCTCTCTCAAAGAAATAAACATTAAAAATTTTTTTAAAACCTATGTCTTCAATTATCTTAGGTATATACTTAAGAGTGAAATTGCTAGGCCATGTGATAACTCTGTGTTTAATTTTTTGAGGAACTGCTGACTCTTTTCCAAAATGGCTGCCCCATTTGCATCCCCATCAGCTGTGTATGAGTATTCCAATTTTTCCACATACTTGCCAACATTTATTACTGTCTCTCTTTTTTATTATAGCCATCTTAGTGGATGTGAGGTAGTATTTTGTGGTCTACAATGATTTGCTTTTGAACTATCAAAGCAAAAGTTAAAACAATAAAAAAACATAAATTCTTACTATTATTTTGAAAATAGTTTTGACTACATGGCTCCTAAAACACACTTTGAAAATGGCTGGAGCAGGGTATGGCAGAAGTCCTAACAAGAATTGATAGCAAAGAGATTTATTGGGAGCTTACTATATGCCAGGCACCTTGCTAAGCAATTTACATAAATTATGTCTTATGCTCTGATTAACAGTCCTCTAAGATTGCTACTTTCATTATCTTCACTGTACATGTAAAAAAATTAAGTCTTAGTGAAGTCAAGCAACTTTGCTCAATATCCCACAGAAAGGCCAAAGATAAGATTTGAATCTCAATAGCTAGACTCTGCACTCTATGCCTCCTCCTTTAGCATAGCATAGGCCCCTCTCTGACTCAAAGCTCTGCTTTGGGACGTAGTCAGGGAAGAAGGGCAGGACTAAGGGACTCAAGAGCTTTTGATGATGTGGTTCTGTAGTTGTTGATTTTATATTTGCCTGTTGAGCATCTTGAACTTTTCCATGATGTGGAGTCCACTCTAACTTCTAGGTTCCTTCATCTTTGTCTTACTCACTTACATTCCCATTCTTATCTCCCTAACACTCTCTGTTGTATCTGATGAAAATTTTGGTTTCCAGAAAGGAGATGGGGATGGAGAAATAGGTCATTTAGAGAGAAGTTGGCAATCACCAGTGTATATAAATAGCTCTCTAGGCCCAGAAGAGACATTCTTTAGATTCTACCCACTGAAATAGTAGAAAGAATTTACAACCAGGTGCCAGAAGTTCTTCTTTCCTCATGCATGAGTGTATTTTAGCACATTTCCAAAATCCGTCTTCAAAGCCTCACCACTTTTGATTCGCTTTGATACATATTAAAAGGAAAGATGCGGGGCACCTGAGTGGTTCAGTTGGTTAAGCGTCTGACTCTCGCTTTTGGCTCAGGCCGTGATCTCATGGTTGGTGGGATCCAGCCCTGCCCTGGGCTCTGCACTGACATTGCGGAGCCTGCTTGGGATTCTCTCCCTGCCCCTCCCCTGCACACGCATGCTCTTGTGCTCTCTCTCAACATAAATGGATGAACATTTTTTAAAAAGTTAAAAACAAAAGTAAAGATGCAACATCTCCCTAAGACAAAATAAGAGAAAATAAGGTTAAGCTGAAATCTGCAAGTTATCCTGCAGTGTGAGGCTGCAGTGCTTTGATTTGGACGTGATAAAGTGCAGAATAGAAGAGAATGGACAAAAATAATGACTACTCTTGTACTTTGTATTTATTATCTGCCATTTCACCCAAGGCATCTTGTGCCTCTTGGGGAAGCACTGGTAAAGAAGACCCACCCAGTTTCTACCTTCGTGTAGATGACTGTTCAGAGACAATAACCTTTACAAATTTAGAAAACAGAAACTTAATTTTTATGGTGGTAACAGAGAAAAGGAACATACGTGTCTCTATAAGAGCAAATAACTGGGGGATCCAACCTATTAAGGAGGCTGTGCTGGCTATGGACATGCACTTCTTAGCTTTCCTATGTGAGGAGCTTAGTTGACTGACAACCCCAGATACTGCCTCTCCAGACCCACCACGTTTGGAGTGGAGGCTATGCCTCTCCTGAGCCTCAACCAGCCAATGACTGAGCACAGCAGAGATACTACTGCCAGTCCATCCCTACAGGACACAGAACTCCTCTAATGGGCAATTCTGGCTTCAGAACTCCCCACTGGCATAGCCAACACTTTCTTAGTACTGCAATCTTTTCCTACCCGATTCTCCTTTCTCCCTCTCCTTCAACAGATGTCAGACTTGCATTGGAATCCGAGTCTTTCTCTGCTTACTCTTGCTTTCTCTCCTTTATCTTCCTCGGGGATCTCCTCTAATAAATCTCTTGCACATCTAATCCTAACCTGATATTAGTTTCTTGGAGGACCTGAGCTAACCCAGAGGATTTCTGTGAGAAAAGTGCCATTTAAACTGAGATCTAAAGGAATAGAAGTTAGATTAAAAAAAAAAAAAAAAACTTGAGGGAAGAAAAAGAACAGTCCTGAGTTAGACCAGAGCTTGGCACAGTGCCTGGCATTTTCTTAGTGCTCAATGAGTATTACTTGATTAAATGGAATGCAAAGTGCTTAGTGTGTGGCATGTAATTATTCCTCATAAGCAATTTTACAAAAGGAGTTCTATTATTATCTCTATTTTACAAATGACAAAACTAAGGATCAAATCCGTAAAGTAACTTGTCCAAGGTCAGGCAGAAGTTCAAAGTACAGCTGGGATACGAACAGGTTTGTTTGTTTCCAAGCTTGTTATTTTTAACTGTTTTCCTACCAAGATATGCTAGCTCTCTTCGGAAGAATTGAAAATGGACTTTCAAAAGAAAATACCTGTAGGGTCCTCTGGGTGGCTCAGTCGGTTAAGTATGCAGCTTCGGCTCAGGTTATGATCTTGCAGTTTGTGGGTTCAAGCCCCGCGTTGGGCTCTGTACTGACAGCTCAGAGCCTGGAGCCTGCTTCGGATTCTGTGTCTCCCTCTCTGTCTGCGCCTCCCCAGCTCACACTCTGTCTCACTGTCTCTCTCTCTGCCTCTCAAAACTAAATAATCATTAAAAAAAGAAAAAAATAAAATACCTATACTATATTTTTTAAATTCATAATCCATCCAAAGGCCACCACCTCTTCTAAAAACAGATCAGACACATCCTGAGTTACCCTGGGGATGTGTATGAAAGTCATGAGGTAACTGAATAGAAGTTCATTAATGGAGTCTATGTTATAAGCAGGGTTCTACAGTTAGAGAAATAAAAGGTTCAAAAAGATTCAAAGAAATTATAGAAAGTTCCTCTTTATTAAGTAATGTCATATGGAAATCCATAGATGTCTTTCTGTTTAGGAGGTGATGACAGAAACCAGAGGTACAGGATATGGTTAGATGATTATTACAGGATTAAAACTCTTCAAACTTACCAATTTTTTTCTATCCAGTGTGATTCTGTATAGGTCATGGGTACACTTTCAAAGTGCATTTTTCTGTATGCAATTTGAGAACATATACTGGTTCCTGAGATGAACAGTGTTCTTGGGAATTCAAAATACAATTCTCCATAATTTTCTCTCTAATGAATTTATTGTAGAACAATCTGAGTGATTAGAGAGTATCAGAACTAAAACAAAGTTTAGCAACTATTGCCCTATTTTACGTGTAAGAAAACAATGGATGTCATAAAGATAGAAAAGGAAATAAATTCATATGTTCTAAATCATTTTAAGTATATCAGCGTGTAATTTCAACCTTGATATTGCCTGAGTATAGACAGTACAATCAAAGAAGGCAATTGCAAATTCTACATGAATACATTTTGAATGTAATTCTCTATTCACTCACTTGGAGAGAGCCCTTAGGAATTTCAAGGTGAAATTACTGTCATAGGTTCTCATGCCTTCAGAAATTACTATGATAAAATATAAATCTGAACAACAATTTGCTCAGAGGGATAAGTGGCTGATTTGGAGAGGTAGGGTACTAATGGGATCTATTGCTTTCTATGATTATAAAAGTAATGGAGGTTTATTGGATAAATTTTGGAAAATACAGAAATGTAGTAAGGAAATAAAAAATTTTAATTCATAAGATACAATATAAGTGAAATCTATGAGCCTGAAAGTTGCTGTTTAAAAGGCTAACTTTATGGGACACCTGCGTGGCTAAGTAGGTTAAACATCTGACTCTTGATATCAGCTTATGTCATGATCTTACAGTTGTGGGATCAAGCCCTGCATTGGGCTCCATGCTAAGCATGGAGCCCACTTGGGATTCTGTCTTTCCCTCTATCTCTGTCCCTCCTGTGCTCACACTCACTCTCTCTCTCTCAAAATAAATAAATAAACTTAAAAAAATAAACAAAGGTTAATTTTATGAAGACAAAAATAAGAATTATAATAAATGCCAATCAATGTCTCAGTTTTTGTCATCATGAATGTTTTTTTAACCAGGTATGATTTAACATGGCCCAGATTAATGTCACCGTCTTTAACTTTTGTTACTTTGAAAACTAAAGAATATAAAATGATATTCTAAGAGATTCAAAGTAAAAGATAAGAAAGAGTAACTTACTAGGCATTAAAGATCTAAAACATCTTGTTAGTTGTAGGTGCCAAATAACCGGACAAGATAACTGTAATTAAATGAATTATTTAGACCAAAAAACTAACTTTTTAAATTGATCCAATAGTCATTTTTAGAATAGCATTTGATTTTTCTAAACTGAGTCCTGAAATTATATGGATATGTAGCCTTCTCAGGGTCAACAGATTTTAGGGAATGTAAAAGAATAAAGTCATTATCACCAAACCTTCTTTACAAAGTCCATCAGTTACAATTTGTTTCAAGTTTTCTCTCTTTGATCTTGTTTCTTTCCTCCCTGGAAAGGTCTTCACTCACTAGTTCATTTGTTCATTCCGTTTAAGCAGTCATTCGGTTAATCCACAAGTATTTACTGAGCACCTATTATTTGCCAGATTCTCTTCTAGGCAAAGAGAGGCAACAACGACTATTAGGGAGGTGGAGGATGGTGGTAACAAAAACATGAATAGAAAAGACAGCTAATGGAAAAGGAGCCCAAAGTTCAAAATCAAGCAGTATGTGAACAAGGTTAAACCTCAACAAGAGCTACAAAAGTGTTATCAAGAAACAGTTTCATTCAAAAAAAAATTTTCCTCAAAAGGAAAAGTGGAGAAAAGGGCTGGAAGAAAAGTGAATTTATTGTACAGAAAGATACTTCTCATAAGTATCAGAATGCAATGCTTCAGTTTCTAAATGTTTCTCTTTGTATTCTGCGTAGCTTTATACCACATTCTTCCCTTAAAATTTCTTCTTAGGAAGCTCCACTCAGAGAAGAATTTTTCAGGGTAATGTTAACCAGATGGCTTTTTCTAATCTTCCCCAGAAAAAAATGCAAAGTAGGGTTTGCAAGTAACACTGCCACCTACAAGTAAGTACTTTGGAAAAAAAATGACTGAAATTCCAATCATCTGGCTAGATGTCCAAGCTGCCAGAAATCTAAGAATAAGACTTTGCAGTGTGGCTTTTGGTTTACAGAAAATAGAAATGTGATGAAAATAAAATAAGAAAAGAAAAATAACTTCAAAGTCTTGGCATCCTTCAAAAACAAAAAGTCTATTTGTCTCTGTATTTTGCCTTTATATTAGTTACATCTTTCCAGTCATATGAGATCCTTGGCCAAGTTACTTAAACACCTCTGCATCTAAGTTTCCTTACCTGCATAGGGATATTATAATGGCAGCTGCTTCTTTTTATGAGGATTAAATTCTGACTACTTACTAAGAATGAATGACTAAACTTCAAAGTGCCTAGATCCGACTCTTGATCTCAGTTCAGGTCATGATCTCACCGTTCCTGGGATCGAGCCCCATGTTGGGCTCTGCATTGGCAGCATGGAGCCTGCCTGGGATTCTCTCTCTCCCTCTCTCTCTGCCTCTCCCCTGTGCTTGCTCTCTCTCTCTCTCTTTCTCAAAATAAATAAATAAACTTTAAAAAACCCACTTTAATATACTAATATATGTCAACTATACTTCAATAATAAAAAAAAAAAACATTTGTTTAAAACCACTTTGAAAAACACTACGACATTTCAAATAAACTAGAATGTGCACATGTTTACAATCCAGGAATCCTTTTCATGAATATATACCCTAAAGAAATTCTTACCCAAGAGATATGTTTAATTATGCTAACACTGCCATTTTTTCAAATAGAAAACTGGTAACTCAAATATCAAGCAACTGAATCAATAAATTGCAGCTTATTCATAAAATGGAATACAATATAGCAGTGGAAATAAATTAGTGTTACATATGTCAACATAGATGAACATCAAAAACCTATATGTTGAAGAAAAAAAGAACATGTTTCAGGAGAGAAGAATTATATGCTTCCACTCATACAAAGTTCAAAAACATGCAAAGCTAAACAACCTGCTACTTAAGAATACATTCATATGTAGTAAAACTGTAAAGAAAAACAAAGAAATGATAAATACAAAATTCAAGATAGAAGATAGCCATGGGGAAGAGGAGGAAAGAAGAGGGATGAGATAGTGCAGGGACAGAAGGTAGGACATAGAGTGATAATATTCTATTTCTTAAGTGGGGTGGAGCATATCTGGGTGTTCACTTATTATTGTTATGGTTGTTATTTATACTTTACGTCTATGTTATGCCTAATAATAAAAATTTTTTAAACCAGAAATTATACATCATAAGAAATGTTTGATTAATGTGAGATTTAAAAGTTTTACAAACATCAAAAATCTAGTTAAAGTGATTTGAACATAATCTCAGAGAGACCCTATTGAATTGAAATATTACTAATATAATCAATTGTTCAGTAGACACTTGGTCTTGAAACTATTTGTCATTCTTTTGTGGTAAGAATTTGAATTTTATTAAAAAAAAGAATTCGAATTTTATACCCATAAATTCTAGTTTTACAGAATTGCTGGTGACTGAATGAGACTACCAGATTTCTTTGAATACCCCTGAAGTTTTTATCTTATTGTTCTCCCCTTACCTTTATATACATGGGAACACTTGTGAATTAATTTTCTCTAATTATTATTTCTTTATGAAAATGGTCTCCACCAGAAAGTCAATTTTTAGTGCTGGTGTTGGAACTGTAGAAAAAGAGAAACAGCCTAATTTACAAGTGATTCCTAACTAGAAGTTTTATCAAGGAAAAGAAAAAAAGAAAAAGCTATCATGAAATTTGTAATTTGAAGGTTTCTGAAAGTGCCAAGATACATACCCCAAGAATGAAAGGAGAATGAATTATACAAAGGAAGTTATAGCATGACTGTGCTAAGAAGGAGTAATTCTGAGGGAAATCAGATAGAAGACAAGTTAAATTAATTCATTTATATAATGTAATGAATATTATAAAAGTTTTTTTTTTTTTTTTGAGAAAGATTGAGAAGCTGGCCCATGTGATCCACTGTCTATCGCTATTTCTTGGCTTTCTTGTGCTTAAATTTTTTAAATTTAAATTAAGCAGCAATTCATGAACATATTCTTAATGTAAAAACTTTCAACAATATGAACTGAAAAGTCCCCCTGATTTATCATCCTTAATAATTCTTGAATACTCCTCTCAGTTAACTATTAATTGTGGTCTTTATGTAAATGGTATCGTGCAGTATAGTAAGTACTGCATCTTTCTTTAATTCAATACACAAGCTCAAAGATTTTGTCTGTTTTTCTCCCTACTCTATCCCCAGCACTATTTATTCATTTAACAAATATTTATTAAATACGAACTATGTACCAGGCTCAAGTTGGAAACATTTAGTTGAGTTTTCTGCTGAGTTCCATTTCCTCCAAATCTTTCAGCATAGCCCTTAGTTCTGATTCTACAGTTTGCTAGGGTTTACAAGCCGGTATTATCCCAAGGATAGGATCATTGCTGGCCCACAAGGTGCTTTTATGCTACTTGAAAAACGGCTTTCTTCTCCCACGAACCTTATCACATACATGCCAGGGCCACATAGCCAGCACGGCACCATGTTTGGTGAGCAGAACTCAGCCTGATTTTCTCCCCCAGTGAACACTCCAATGCAGATACAACCTATTCAACTACATAAAGCAGCCCTACCCAAGAAAACTAGCTAAGAGATGCCGACTTCTCTTTCATTTTTTTTGAACCTGGCTATCATCAAAGAGGCTTTTCCTTTACCTCTGCTATTTTCACTGTTAACTTGTATACTACACAGCTGTAGGTGTCCATAATTTGCCATGAAGAAAAGCGGCACCAATCAGCTCTTTTAAATATAAGCTCTGTGGCTCAAAGAGCATGCTTTGTCAGTAAAATGAACCCAGATACCTTGGCCATTACAGTTTGGTTTGGCTTGGACTGAGAACTGCTTCACAAGCCAGAAATGACCTTCTCTGGGCTACGTATAAGGGACACTGGGTGCCTGAGGCGACGTCACCCAGTTTCAGCAGCCCAATTTCTGTTGATGCTGAAAAGCCAATCAAAGTCACTTTTGAGAACTGTACGTAATAGATGAATAAAGGACACATTACTCCAGTTTAGTTAACCCAAGTGATACTGAGCAATTCATGATTTTTAGTGATACTCAAAGCTGCAACTATCCCATTGCAGGGAAATTTGGGACACAAGACCACCTTCCTTGTACAAAAGCTCCAACAGAGAATGAAATCTGTATGACTCTTCCCAAAAGGTATCTTCCTGGCACACTAATTGGTCATTCCCCCAGGAGTGAAGTATAAAAACTGTCTGGTATCATTTTCCAAGTTCTGCTTTTCTCTCCAACCAGACGCAAACTTCCTCAAGAGAGCTTCCTTGTGAGTTCTTTAACGGCTGGCAGAGTGCTGAACACACACATAACAAAAATTCAATACTTAAGAGGCTGAATAACTTTTAAAAATTGTGAATAACTCAGCCTAAAACATTTAGGTATAAAGTAACATATAACCATTATAAAAATGTAAACAACCTAAGTTGGAATTCATGTGTGGTTTTTTTTTCCTGCTCCCAACTGTCTGCAACCAAGGATTATCAGTGTTAACGTGTGTTACATGATCTCCGACACCATTTTATATGCACAGACATAGTAATTTGTGAAGTTTATTCCTTATATTAAAATGGAATCACATCTTGTTCTGTAACCTGTTTTTTTTAATTAAATAATTTTTTTGGTCTGTTCTTCATGTCCCTGTGTGTGTGTTTGTGTCTGTGTATGTGTATGTTCACCTCATTGTTTTAGATGGCTGCTAAGTATCCCTCCCAGAGTATGAATATGTCTTTATTTATTTATTGTTTTTTAATAGATTTTTTTAAAATTCATTTATTTTTGAGAGAGAGAGTGCGTGCGCACACGCGCGCACAAGTGGGGGAGGGGCAGAGAGAGAGAGAGAGAGAGAGAGAATCCCAAGCAGGCTCTGCACTGTCAGTGGGGAGCCCTATGCGGGGCTCAAACTCATGAACTGCAAGATCACGAACTGAGCTGACCCTGGACATTTGACCAACTGAGCCACCCAAGCACCCTTGTTATAATTTTTTTAAATAACCTTCTGTGGTTGAATCTTTAAGTAGTCTTCAAGTTTTCATTACTATGAATAATGCAATGAACACCCTTGTACATATAATCTTGCACCCTTTGAGAGTCTTTCTGGAGGCTAAAGACCCAGATGTGGAATTACTGGATACAGTTGTAAAGATGTTTTGAAAAGGACACTCAGAACTCTGCTACTTCTGATCTGTTACTCCGAGTACACCAATTCAACTCCCCAAGATTCTATCTGATCTGTAAGACAAGGGAAAATCTCAGTAGGTTTCATAGGATTGTTGTGAAAATCAAATAACAAAACTAAAGCTTCATGGTTGATTAATAGTAGGTTTGAGGTCAGTTTTAGTAGGTTGGGAGCATTTCCTGAGCTCTTCCTAATCTGCTAAGTCTCGTTAGATGACTTGCCAGTTCTTAGCAGTCAGCTGACATGTTCCTCTTTGGAATATAGAATAGGGAACCAAGTAGAAGCATATTATGGAAATGAAATAGACCAAACAATGCATTCTGTAGAAATAGGTCTTGCTCTATAGAAAGATGAAGTCATGATTCCAGATTCGATCATCCTTCGAAAAATGTGAAAGTGACCCATAGTAACCTCCAAAAAAGAATACAAAGAAAACATCTGTTCTAGAGTCCTATAGGGTTGTAGGCAGAGAAGGCTACAAGAGCTTTATAATCCAGACAGTCAATCTTGAAACACCTTAAAATGGTTTAAAAAGTACTTGTGCCACTAATCTTGTTATCAGAAGACCTGAGTTTGAATTCTGACTTTGCCACTGACTAGTCTGTGAGCAAATGATAAGCTCTCAGAGTTTGAGTGTTTTTTCAAAACGGAGATAACAAAAATACCTACATTATTTTAAGGATTAGATGAGGTACTGTATGTAAAGGAGCCCAACAAAGTTCCTTGCAAATTGGGACATTCAGTAGGTATAATTAACATAAAGGGAGGAAAAAGAAAATTCCTGTGGAAATGACATCTCAAGGAAGAAATAGCTCTAAGCCCTAAATGAAGAATCTCCATTTTCCTCACTCGCAAAATGAAAGGGTTGAATTAGATCATCTTTAAGGTCCCCTGCCTTTAAACAATACTAAGAATTATAAGTTGCATGTATAAAGTGCTCATTGTATGTCAGGCACTGTTCTAATTGCCTTATATTTGTTGGTCCATTTAGCCTTTTTTTATTGAAATATAGTTGGCATACAATGTTATATTAGTTTTAGGTGCACAACAGAGTGATTCAACAATTCTATACATCACACAATGCTCACCATGACAAATGCAGTCACTACCTGTCACCATACTAGATTATGCTAAATGAAATAAGTCAGAGAAAGACAAATAACATATGATTTCACTTATATGTGGGAATCTAAAAACCAAAATAAACAAAATATAGAAACAAACTCATAAATACAGAGAACAAATAGATTCATTTAACCTTCACCACAAACCTACGAGGCAGGAACTACTATTATTCCCATTTTACAGATAAGGAAACTGATGGTCAGAGAGGTTAGGTAACTTTCCCAAGGTCACAAAGCTAGTGAGGCACAGAGGAAGGGCATTAAGTCTAGATTGTCTGGCTCTAGAGTTCATGTTCTTAAGCTTCATTCTATGACTCTGATACCCTCAAACACTTGACTTCTTGGTTTGTGTTGATATTTTAAGGGAGTAGGTAATAGTTTCTTTCTGTTCCTTTCATTTTAAAGTCTTATTGACTTATAAATGTATTTAGAAGAGATTTTTCCTTTTTTGAGAAAAAATATAAATACAGAGAACTTACAATAGCTATCTACTGCAATGTAACAAATTGCCCCAACACTTAGAAGCTTTAAACAATAAACATTTATTATCTCACACAATTTCTGAGGGTCAGAAATTTGAGAGTGGCTTAGTTGTATGGTTCTCGGTCAAGGTCTCTCACAAGCCTGTAGTCATGTTGTCGGCCAGGACAGCAGTTATCTGAAGGGGCTTAGAATCACACGACCTCACTCCTCTGACTGTTGGTAGCAGATTCATTTCCTCACCATGCGGGCCTCTCCATAAGGCTGTTCGTTTAACTTAGCAGCTGGTCCCCCAGAATGAGAAATCTGAGAGGGGGTTGGGAGGAAGGAATAGAAGGAGAGAGAGAGAACCCAGGATACAAGCTAGAATCTTCTTTCCTAGCTACTGGTCTTATCTTAAAGGTGGCATTCCATTCCTTCTGCCATATTCTATTTTCTAGAAGCCAGTCACCAAATCCAGCCCAAACTTAAGGAGAAGGAAATTAAACTCCATCTCTTGAGGGGAGGAATATCAAAGAATGTGTAAACACATCTTTTTCTTTTTCTTTTTTTTTTTTTGTAAACACATCTTTAAAACTACAATGAGTGAGGGAGTGCATGAGTGGTTCAGTTGGTTAAGCATCCAGCTCTTGATTTCATGATCTTGCAGTTTGTGAGTTCCAGCCCCGCATTGGGCTCTGCACTGACAACATGTGGAGCCTACATGGGATTCTCTCCTCCTCTCTCTCTCTCTCTCTCTGCCCCTCCCCCCTCTCTTTCAAAATAAATAAATGAAACTTAAAAAAAAAAAAGCTACAGTGAGTACAAAGAAAAATATAACAGACAGTGGTGTATTCAGTGCCCCAAACTGGCAATTATTACCTTATTGCATTTTTCTCAAGAACATTTTCAATTAAAAACATGCGAAATAAAACCTTCTTTGTTCCCATGTGCAGTCCGAGTCCCTTTTCTACTCTCCAGAGGCAACAATTACCTAACTGTATGGCATATCTTTCCAGTATTTTTATTCTTTTATATAAATATAAATATAGTGAAAATAATATATGGCGTTATTTTGTGGGGTTTTTTTAATTTTTCACAATTGGTATCATACTTACATATTCTTCGGCTTGCTTTTTTCACTTTTCAGATTTATGAATGCTGATATAGTTGGACCTAGTTCAATACTGCATAATATAAACATACCACTTTCAATTCATCTACTGACAGAGATGGTTTCCTAAATTATAAATCACTATTATAATCAATGCTTTGAGAAATGGCTCTAGTCATGTTTCCTTGTGTGCATGTGTGTGAGTTGCCCTAGAGAAGGGTTTCTACCTATTTGACCCCATCCCACAATGGAAAATTTCTTACTGTGACCAGCCCAGGTCTCCTTGTAACCAGTTGCATATATGTAGGTGAAATCAACATTTTTTGAGAAATAGTACTTATTCTTTCTATGAGTAATGACCTCTGATATGACCTACCTTTAATCTAAGTTCTTTTAACTTGTTAGCTGAGAGCCACTTGATTTCTGGACCCACTATTGGATGTCCATCTGCTGTTTGAAAAACTATCTTCAAGGTCTGTCTCTTGCTGTTATGGCATACATAGTTTATGGAAGTTTAAATTTTACAAAACATTGTAACCTGGCTCTTCATAGCTGTATGAGTCTACACTATCACACCCATCCCCAGCAGTGTTCCTTTTTGCCCACATTGACACTCACACTCCATATTCTCAGATTTCTCATTTTTGCCAATATCATTATTGGGTCTCACTGAAGGGTGGATGAAAGGAAGCCTGCATAAATGTACCATTTTTCTTTGTTGTTGTTGTTTAAGACATAGAGGTGTAATGGGAGAATTCTCCTATGCTTGTCCTCATGGGTGTTGTATGTCACTACTGAGTTCCTTGGAAAATATAATAATTAAAGGGAGAAAAGGGGTCTATGGG
This sequence comes from Prionailurus bengalensis, assembly GCF_016509475.1. Classification (NCBI taxonomy): domain Eukaryota; kingdom Metazoa; phylum Chordata; class Mammalia; order Carnivora; family Felidae; genus Prionailurus; species Prionailurus bengalensis. Next base: position 144,202,494 of record NC_057343.1, on the reverse strand, counting down.
AGCATCCCTCAGAGGAAGGACAGGAGCCTCATCCCCCTGCCATGGCTCCCTCTGGTTTTCCAAGGAAGCCATTTCAATCCATTTTCACCAAGCCCTCCACTCTATAAGCTGTCCTCACCTTCAGCAACCACTTCTCCTACTGCGCAAAGAACACGAGACCATCCCAGAAAAACTCCGCCATATCCTATCTTTCATCTATAAACCTATCAATACATGTTTCCATTCCCTCTCCTTCTGTCCTATCCCGAAGCGAATGGTGACCTTCCTCCTGGCCAAGGCTAATTCTTCTACCCCAGCACTGAACACATCCTCGGAGGACTTACTCCATAAATTATCCTGTCTTTTGCCTCTCTCCTAAACCCCCCTCGCACAACGTCATCATTCCCTTCAGCACATAAGCACGTTCGAGTTTCTCCTTCCTGAATAAGGTCTTTCCTTATTCTTCTCTGACTTCCTTTATTTATCCTCAAGCCCAAGCATCACTTTCTCAGAGAAGCATTTCCTTTCATTCATAGAGTCTTTCCTTCCTTTTCCTTCATTACATTTACCCAAATATGTATTTACATTCTTATTTGAGGGTCTGCCTCCCCTACTATATAGTCAGGGACGTTATCTCCCTAGCACCTAACATAAAATAGGCACTGGGTGCATATTGTTGCGTAAATGATTTCTAGCTTACAGCCTCATTCTTCTCATCTCCCTTCCTACATCAGGTGGCTATTGCAAAATGAAAAGCCTGTTGGATGCCTTCTGAGCTTGAACAATGCTGCTGGCTCCTCAGCCTGAAGAGTGCAGTTCACTCCCCTTAGCGCAGCATAACAGGCTTCTGTGAAAACAACTCTCCCCTCCCCCTACCAAAGCAAAGCAAATAATGTTTCTTCTAATAGAGGAAGCAGAACAGGAAAAACTCAAATCAGCTAATATTATTATTAGCTGACTGCCCTGATAAAAGAAGTCATGGAAGAAGAAGAGTTTAGAATCCACAGATAAAGGCGTTTATGTCATTATTTATAGATTTCATCCTGTTGCCTTTGTTTTTGTTTTCCTCTTGCTCTTTTCCTTTCGTGATAAAACATTAACCTATTGGGTCAAAGGGAAGGGAATCTAACATTTCATTGGGCAATTACAATTACAATACACCAGGCAGTGGGCTAAATGCTTTGTTTATCTGATTTAACTTACTTCGCTTCAAAATCCACTAACACGTATCACCTCCTGTTTCAAAAATTAAATGACCAAGGCCCAAACTATCAAATACACTAAGGAAAATGAAATGTTCTGGTGATTGCCACATTATAAGAAAGTGCAGAAGGCCTGTACATTATCTATGCTTTTTATTAGTTAATATCAGATCACAGGTCATCTCCCGCATGTGTGATACTCCCATCTTGCTCGTTCTTCTCTTCCTCTTGGCTTTCTCCTCTTTCTCTTTCTCTCAATTAATTCCATTACGTTCTATTTTTGCCATTTTTTTTCTCTGCCTATCTCTTACACCCATCGCCAGCTGCATTGTTGCCTTTTAGGCCCACGTGGTTATTGACTACTTAACTGAAATGAAAGCTAACAGAAAGAAAGCCTTTTTAAAACTTCTGGACTAGAATGGCAACAAGCAGTAATGATGTCACAATACGTGACCCAAAGAGAGAAAGTCATACATTCTAGCCAAGGCTTCTGATATACCCGGGAAGGGTGCCCACTGAACTTTTTGTGAGGTTCTGAATCATTGCTGGTAATACTAAGGTTCTCATCTTTCCGTTCTGAAAAACAGAATCTGCAACCACAAGACATGAGCATTTTATCAGCACGTGAGAAGTTACCAGAGACCTGGAAGGTAGAAATGGAAGCAAAAACAAACCGGGGCGGGGAGAGGGTGGGGGGGGAGGGGGGAGGGTTGCCAGAGGGGAGGGGAGGTGGGGGATGGGTGAAATAATTGAAGGGGATTAAGAGGTGTAAACTTCCCATTATAAAATAAGTAAGCCGTGGAGGGGTATCTGGCTGGCTCAGCCAGTGGAGCATGTGATTCTTGATCTCGGGGATATTATGAGTTCAAGGCCCACATTGAGTGTAGAGATTACTTAAAAATAAAATCTTTAAAAAAAATTAAATTAACTTAATAAACAAATAAACCGTGGAAATGGAAAGTATAGCATAGGAGATACAGTCAATAATATTCTAATAATGTAGGGTGACTACATATATAGTGGTGAGCATTGCATAATGTGTAGAATTGTTGAATCACCATGTTGTACACCTGAAACTAATGTAACATTGTATGTCAACTATACTTAAAAAAAAATCCTGGGGCGCCTGGGTGGCGCAGTCGGTTAAGCGTCCGACTTCAGCCAGGTCACGATCTCGCGGTCCGTGAGTTCGAGGCCCTCGTCGGGCTCTGGGCTGATGGCTCAGAGCCTGGAGCCTGTTTCCGACTCTGTGTCTCCCTCTCTCTCTGCCCCTCCCCCGTTCATGCTCTGTCTCTCTCTGTCCCCAAAAAATAAATAAACGTTGAAAAAAAAAATCCTGAATGTACCAACTGTGTCCAAGGGCAGCAGAAGTCATGGAGCCATTGGCATGTTCAGTGTCCAGGGCCAGCAGTGCAAAGCTACAGGGTTTCTCACTCCGCAGGGGCACTAGTACCCTTCCCAGATGATGCTGGTGTGTGGCTTTGTCTGCGGTTTTATTCAACTGGCCTTTCCTAGTCTTCTTTGTTTGCAGACCCTTGTTCTCTGGTTTCTTGGAGATTCTGTGAGCTATCACTATTCCGTCAGATATATTCCTTTGAATATGTCAGACAAAACGAAGAAGAAGCAGAAGAAGCAGAAGCAGAAGAAGCAGAAGAAGAAGGGGAAGAAAGAAAAGAATAGAATAGAAGAAGATGAAAGAAACCTTCCTGTAAAGGACAGAGACTTAGGATGTGGACATCTGAAAGTAGCATCATGTAGAAAATTCCAGATGAGACTGGTGGACTTAAATTCCGCCCACTAATTTGGTCCTGAGAATGCAGAGGCTGCTTTGGAAAACCAAAGCTCTATTACTACTCCAGGAGATTCTATGCTCTGTTTGACTGTTAAAGTTAAGGCTGGCACAACAGGTGCCTTCCATTTTGATGCTTTCTGAACCCCCACTTTCAGACAAAGAAGAAACCAAGGGAATTAATCATTTCCTCGGTTCAATTTCAAGAAAAGATATTCATTTATTTGCAAACTTTTCAAATGCCGTCTGAATACCAGACTCCATATTTAAACAAATCAAATCTTGGAGATCAAGCAGATGCTATAAATCATCATAATAGCTCCCTGTTCCCCCACCCCCCGGACAAACAAACAGGCATTAAAAGAAAATTAGTGTTGAAGAACAGAGCTAGTGGGTAGGTGGTTTATAGCTTGTGGGTTGATGATCTGACAACATTTTAGCAGAGAACTTTGCTGCCTGGCAAAAAGCTAAACACTCAGAGATTGTTATGAATACGTAAGGGCAAATGTATTGTTTCCTGGAAATAGGGGCAGTGTTTGAAAGCTATAGCCCTGAAACTGTCATGATCTGCATCTCATGAGGATGTGTCTTTCCTTGATGAAAAGCATTTAGATTCCTGGCAGGAACCACCCCCTCCTCTTCAACAGACTCCTACCTTCCTGAATTAATCACAGACCTCATTGGCTCATTAAGTCTTGGTGTCATTTTGATGCTTATGTTATTACAATGATACATACAAAGCTACAATATTCAATTTCTGTTTAAAGGATTTTAAGGCTATACTTTGGAGATGAGAAATTTTGAATCATCCAATTGATTCAGGAAATGAGTTTGCTGGCCTTTGGCAGAATCATTGGAAGAAAGAAAAAGAGAAAGCAAATCTCCTGAGGCTTAAATCAAGGGCGCTCTTAGGTCTCCATTATACTTTTTGGAATAAAATAGTAACGGTAGTCATAAGAAGTTTTACAAATTCGCACACCAAAAATTTCTCTTTTGGCTAACTGAATATACCTGGTTAATTGAATAAGCTGGACCCAGTCAAGGGCAAAAGTTTTACTTTTACTCTTTCAGTTTTACTCATTCTTCACCATTCTTTCAAACTTCTGTCAAATTATTCTCCTCTATCCTTGCATGAAATCTTAGGCAGGGATCCTAGTTTTTCTGGCCATATTTGGCTATTAAAAACCTCAATATTCGGGTGCCTTGGTGGCTCAGTTGGTTAAGCGTCCCACTTCAGCTCAGGTCATGATCTCATGGTTCATGAGTTCGAGCCCCACATCAGGCTCTGTGCTGACAGCTCAGAGTATGGAGTCTGCTTTGGGTTCTATGTCTCCTTCTCTCTCTGCCCTGACCCCACTCACACTCTGTCTCTGTCTCTCAAAAATAAGCAAATGCTAAAAAAAATTTTTTTAAATAAAAATAAAAAGCTCAGTATTATCTAATATTAACATAATACACCATCATTTGATTCAGAGTTTCTCTTATGACCCCATTCCCCCCCCTCTTTTCATGCTCAGGCCTGAATCAAGAGCCCAAGTCTCAAATGGGAAAGGCCAGGGTGGGTTTGTGTGGCATAAGACATATTCTTTCTTTCTAGATCTACCTGTGTGTGATGATGAAGAGGTATTCTTTCTTTCTAGATCTATCTCCTTCTACACTTTGTAACTGCTCTTTGTGGCTCTTCTATGGTCCAATCAATGGAGGAGGTGGGTTAGAGGACAAAAGTAGTATTTCCTAGTTAATGCTGTGGACTTTCTGAGTTCCCACTCCTGAGGACCTCTAACCTCCTGTTTCCTTTCATAATGAGTGATGAGGGGCTGACTACTGCTTTCTCCACCACTTCCTATTCCACATACTGCATCTCACCTTGAAGCTTTTAGATGGTCCACCACCACTTCTTAGAAGGACTGTTTTGGGGGAGTCTCTTTTATTTATTTATTTTTTTAAGAGCGAGAGAGAGAGAGCACAACTCAGGGAGAGGTGTAGAGGGAGAGAAAGAGAGAAATTAAAAAAGACTCCATGCTCAGCATGAAGCCCGACATGGGACTTGATCCCACGACCCTGGGGTCATGACCTGAGCCAAAATCAGGACTCCAAACCTCAACCAACTAACCCACCCAGACACCCCTGATATCTCTTTTAGATGACCCAAACCCACCTCTTTTTAATGTAATCCACATGCAGGCCATAGGAAACATGGACATTTGACCCCTCAGGCCCTTATTTCCAGCTGTATTAATCAGGGTTCTCCAGAGGAACAGAACCAATAGGATACAGAGATATCAAGACAGACAGATATAGAGACAGATATGAATATAAATATAGATATGGATATATAAAGAAACATTATGAGGAATTGGCTCATGTGATTATGGAGGCTGACAAATCCCAAGATTTGCAGTCAACAAGCTGAAGACCCAAGAGAGCTGGTAGTGTAGTTCTACTCAGAAGGTCAGTAGGCTGGAGACCCAGGAAGAAGCAATGTTTCAAACCAATGTTTCAATTCAGAGTCTGAAGGCAGTAAAAATATTCCCAGCTCAATGGCAGTCAAGGAGATTCCCCTTACATGTGGGAGGCTCTTTTTTTTTTTTTGCTCTTTTGAGGCCCTCAGCTGACTGGATTGAGCCCACCCACATTAGAGAGGGCAATCTGCTTTATTCAGTCCCCAGTCAGAAATGTTCACCTCAGGGGCATCTGAGTAGCTCAGTTGGTGGAGCATATGGCTCTTGATCTAGAATTCTAAACTTGAGCCCCATGTTGTGTATAGAGATTATTTTTTAAAAAAACAACAAAAAGAGAAATGTTAATCTCACCCAGAAGCATCCTCATAAACAGCCTCAGAACCATGTTTGACCAAATGTCTGGGTGCCTTGATGCCCAGGCAAGTTGACTCTTAATATCAAGCCTAACACCAATTCTCTTCACCTGCCACCTAGTTCCCTTAATGACACCTTTTTCCACTTACTTGTTTTCAGAGGAAGGACAGGTACAAATTCCTGATTCCTCCATGCCAGGCTCTCCCCTCCCCAAAATATTCCCCTCCTATCCCACCTTACAGGGCACAGCTGTAAGATGACTCCATGGAGAACTTAGTTTAGCTCATACCAACATGAAACCCCAAATCCATGGCAGAGTAATAGAATGCTTGAAAAGCATCAGGTCAACCTAACCCCTTTAATTTTTTTATGTCCCAGTATGACCCTACGTTTCCCCACAACCTTTCCTGCTCCCCTCTCTACCTCTAGTTCTGCCATCAGAAATAGACTCTGTTGGGGCATCTGGGTGACTCAGTCAGTTAAGTGTCTGACTCGTGATTTCAGCTCAGGTCATGATCTCATGGTTCATCAGATTGAGCCCTGTGTCAGTAAGGAAACTACTTGGGATTCTCTCTCTCTCCTCTCTCTCTGCCCCTCCCCTCCTTGTGCTCTCTCTCAAATAAACATTAAGAAAGAAAGAAAGAAAGAAAGAAAGAAAGAAAGAAAGAAAGAAAGAAAGAAAGAAAGAAAGAAAAAAAAAAAAAAAAAAAGAAACAGACCCTCTTAAATTCAAATCTGAACCCATTGATCTGGCTAAATGAAAACAGCTCCACAGTCTATTTGAAATGAAGTCTAACTCTCCATATGTAGATTTTTAGTCATCAGTACTGTGGAAAGAAAATGGATGTTTATTCTTTATGAATCTCAAGCTCATTCATTCATTCATTCATTCAGCAAATATTTACTAAGAGCTTAATGTATTCAATGTCAGAGAAACACAGGTTAAAAAAGTATGTTGTCTGCCTTTAAGGAGTCACATTCTGGTGAGTTACACAGATGATCATACAAGTGTTCATAGGGTAGGAACATAAGTTCCAAATGTCCAGGACAATTTTCTAAAAGCATTTGAATGAATAACCAGATGAGTTAGGCCAATCCTAACTGATTAACTGTTTATTCCTATGAGACTTGGACAGCCAGAGATGGATGAGGTTTTGTGAGGCTCTAAGCTTGCACAATTTGGGAAAGCTACTTTAAGAAAATGAATACAAAAATCTTGCCTTCACATTTTACAAAATCAGGAGACTATGTGAGCATGTCCCAGGGGACGTGGAAGGGACCCATGCAAGAAAGGGGCTCTGAAGCTAAAGTTCCATTAGCTTCATGTAAAATCTGTCTCAGCCTCAGTCCATTTGATAAAGTATTAGGTCTTTAAGGACTATTTTAGATTGGGTAGTGGTAAATCTGGGCTCTACAATCACACAGACAGACCTATGTTTGATTTAACCTCTACCAGATACTTCTGTATATTCTGGGAAAAGTTATTTAAATTTCCTAAGCTTCATTTTCCTCCATTAGTAGACCTACTTCATATGGTAGTTGCAAAGATTAAAATGCATAAGCATAGGGGCTCCTGGGTGGTTCAGTTGGTTAAGTGTCCAACTTGAGCTCAGGTCATAATCCCATGGTTTGTGTGCTAGAGACCCGCTTTGGGCTCTGTGCTAACAGCTCAGAGCCTGGAGCCTGCTTTAGATTCCATTATCTGCCTCTCCCCTACTCTCTCTCTCTCTCTCTCTCTCTCTCAAAAATAAACATTAAAACAACTTAAAAAAATAAAAAATAAAGTACATAATCATGTAAAACATTTTAGCATAGCTCATAATTAGTGCTTAACAAGTGTTACTATTATTAGCTATTATTAAAATCTGAAGTATCTGAACTCTGCCCCTCTACTTGTCTTCAAAACTCACAATTCTTGGTTCCTTGCAACATGAAAACCCATGGAGCATCTGTAAGGAAACAAAATCTAGAAATTCCAAATCTGGAACCATGGCGAATTTCCTGGTGAGGAATGGCAGCTGGATCCCTGCTCCCCCACCTGAGGTTCCACTCCGGGTTGATTACTTTGCCACCATTCTAGCTGGCTGAGAAGGAATTGTTCCTCTTTGCTGAGACCAAACTGGATTGTGGAAGAAAAAACAAAGAGTAAATTATAGAAGATATTTTTTTTAAAAAAAGGAATAAATCAAAACAAAGTGTATCCAAGGTAAAGTTGGCTTTCTCAAAGATATCTCCCTATACCACACGAAGCCTTAGGAAAAGAAATTTTGCTTAGATTCCTTCTAGCTTCCAACTGTCCTCATCATGGTATATCCCACAGACGAGCGCCCAACCCGAGGTGTACAATCCCAGACACAGAACTATGTGGGTTGGGCACTGCAGAAAGATATCACATATAAGGAGGTACCACTCACATTATGGACATCATATATTTTTATATTTATCAAAATTACTTTCTGGCAAACGGCAGCTAAGTGCCTTGTTACATATTCAGTCAGTACATTATAGTTTTATAATCGTTGGAAGTAAAATGTCTTGAGGAAGACTTAGGGAGGTGGTGCCTTTCTCCACTTTGTGCACATGTATCATATAGCTGTGGAGACCCTGACTAGGTATCGAGAATATTCAAGTTCTACATCAAGCGGAACAGAGATCCAGCTCCCTTGTTTATCACCCCACATCTCCTTTGCCCTCTCAGTTCTGATTTCCCATGTAATCTACCTCTTCCCTTAAGAACTGACATAGAGAATTGCTCAGTCCATCAGTCAAGTCTTTACTTTTGCAGAGCTTAATAATATAAGCAGGCATTCATATAATACAATAATCTACAATAATAAATACACATGTGGTAGTAGGGAAGAATTTTCTTATAACATTTCTAAAATACATACACATATGGTTGTTTAAGGCCATGTTTATTTCAGCAAAAACAAATTTCAGTTACCCAAATGGCTGAAGATCTATTAAAGTGGGTAATAGAATATGTCTGCTCTTCTTTCTGACAACCTAAGCTTTTATAATACCACACCTAAAACAAGGAAAAGGAAAAATTTTACCAAGTTGATTTGGTGTTCAGTGTAAAGCTCACCAGATACGTCATATTTCTGGAAACATCAGTGAAAAGAGGATGTTTGGTTTTTCAAATGTGTTGGCCCAACATAAATATAGCTATATCCAACAACATCAGACCTAGCCATATTTAGCCTACCCATGCTTAGTGTAAGTGTATTTCTTAAAACATGGTCTTTATTGCAATATTTTGTACTATGTTTAATTCTCAATATGTTCTGAGATATAAGTTAAAACCAAGCTTTAATTCTAAATGAAAAAGAAAACAGTTTTATGATGTACCTTTGTAGGGGCACCTGGGTGGCTCAGTCGGTTAAACATCCGACTTTGACTCAGGTCATGGTCTCACGGTTTCTAAGTTTTAGATGCATGTCAGGCTCTGTGCTGACGGCTCAGTGCCTGGAGCCTGCTTCAGATTCCATGTCTCCCTCTCTCTCTGCCCCTCCCCTGCTCATGCTCTGTCTCTCTCTCTCTTTCTCAAAAATACGTAAACATTAAAAAAAAAAGTGTACCTTTGTAACCATAATTTAGAATTTCCAACTTAATTTAGAAAATATTAGCTTTCTTTTGTTTAAACTTTCTTACTGTGGAATATTTCATACCTTCACAAGAGTGTGTGTGTGTGTGTGTGTGTGTATGCAGTTTAAGAAGAATAATAAAAGAATAATTATGTACCTACCATTCATCTTAAGAAATAGAACATTACCAGTACCTTAGAAGTTTCCTTTGTACCTCTCCCCAACGATGTCCCCCTCCCTGTCTGCCCCATAGGTAACCATATGTTAAAACTTTGTTAATCATCCCTCACCTTTATTAATTGACTTATACGTATGTCTCTAAGCAATATATGGTTTAATTTTGCCTTCTTTCTCAATTTATATAAATGGTATACATATCTAGGCTTGTATGATTTGTTTTTTTGTTCAACATGTTTTTAAGATTTATCTAATCCATTGGTATGTAAAGTTGTAATTTATTCATTTTTGCTACCCTGTAGTATTTCACTGTATGAACAGACCACAATTTTGTTATCCATTTTACTACTGATGGATATTTGGGCTGTTTCCCATTTTTCGTGTCTTCATGAACAGTGCTACTGTGAACATTTTTATTCACATCTCTGGGGGAATGTGCACAAATTTCTCTAGAATATAAATCTAAAAGTAGAAAGCTTTAGTATTTATCAAAATAGTTAGATTAAGAAATCAAAGCAATGCCAAACCACGGTATTCAGAGAACATATATTCAAGGATGTTGATGATGATGCTGATTTTCTTGCTGAATAATGGTACAGCAGGAGAGATCATGCTTTGCTCACTAGTTCTGGCTTCAAAATGTACTTCATATCACCAAACTCACTGGGAGAAGCTCCAAAAAACCTAACACAAGCCTACAGGTTTCTCCTGATAGGGAACAACAGCTAAGAGGGTGGAAGAATCAATGAAATGGTTTACCAAGTGATGGTAAATGTTTGCCAAACGATGAAAAGAAGAATTGAAGTCTGAGTACTATTAAGGAGAACGTGGCTGGACAGGGACAGGAAAGCTTGACTTCTAAGCTGCCTCTATTTACAGATGGGTATATGATCTTGGGGAAATCAGGTCATTTAACTTGGAATCCGTTTTCACGTCCATAAAATATGAAGTTTGGCTTTAATGACCTTTGGGTCATTTCCAGGTCTAAAACTCCAATCCAGTGATTTCAAAATACTTTTGGAAAATGACAGTTTTGGTCGCCCCCTAGTGGTTCTTTCTAGCTTTGCAACTAGAGAACCCAGCTTAAAATGGTCGTTAGGGCCTCTCAAAAACTTCCCTGCTTAATGTAATTTAAGCATTGTAATTAAAATGTATGAAAATTAAAGGAAACATTTTGTGAAGTTATTAAAATTTTTGAAAACATACACAAATAAAAAGTTATTTTTCTCACTGACAAGAACTGATATTTGGTTTTAATAATAATGTCCTTGAGCTGTACACTTATAATTTTTGCACTTACTTTCTGTGAATGCAACTCACTTTAAATACAAAGCGAGGAAAAAGTTCTTTGCCCAAGTTGGGAAAAAAAATCAATTAATTCATTTCTCTTCTACTAGATTAATGTTATTAATTATTACCTAGGTAGGTAAAAGACTGGAGAATTCCTAAGGATTAAACAAAATAACTTACACGCGACCTTACCCATAGTAGGCAAATGAATGTATTGAAACGGGTTATGTGAGTGTGAACATGGATCTAAAAAGCAACAATACTTTTTTTTTTTTTTTTTCCAGCTGGAGCCTGATGTGTCCAGTGGTTTGAATATAAAAGACAATGGCATTGATCTACTTTGGACACTCGTGAACAGACTTAACCACTTTAACACCAAGTTTCTCTATTTGCAAGGAAGGAAAAAATTTCGTGATGCCTTTTGAAATGACAAGGACATCATAAAGATTAGTGAGTTGAATGTTGGTAAAAATATCGTGTACCTTAGAAGAGCAGTGTTACGTAAAGACTCAGTGCAGTATCATCAGAAACTGGCTACCAGGGCTCTGTGAAATACACCACATGCTATTTTTGAAATAGGGTATAAAATCGCGACAAGAAAAATAACCCTGCTCACAAAACTATAAAATGTCATTTTTCTTCAAAGAGAGGAAAATAAGAAAAATGAAGACTCCTACCTTTGAATTTAAACACAAAATCAATATATGAAGGAAAAGAATCAAATCTGAGTCCTGAATGCTTTGGTTCTTTGGGCATTTTAATGAATAAATGAAAAATAAGTTTAATTCTATAAAAATACTTTGACAGAAGTTTAATATTTCGTCTTTTTGTTGTTGTTGTTGTTGCCTTTTCAACAGTAGAGCTACCTTGAGAAAGCTATTTCTGTGCTCTCTTATCTGTTCGCCTGATTTTCATAGACACAGCCCAGTGAAGGGGGGAAAGAATGGCATTGGAGTCATTTTAGCTCTGGCTCCGCCTCTTGAAGTCTAAGTGACCTTGAGCAAGCCACTATAGTTCTCAGACACTTCTATAAAATGGGGTTTTGATCATAACAGTAACTCTCTCACAGTGCTGTTCTGATGTTTAAGTAAGAGTGTGTAAATTCTTTTTAGAGACTGCCAAAATTATTTCCAAATGTTAATGACTGCTTTTTCATCTTTTTTTTTTTTTTGCCTATACAAACCTATCGATCTTGTCTATGTCCATTATTAAGTCTTGATAGTTTTACCCCCAATCTCTCATATCCAGATCTCCCTCTGCACCATTCAGGTTCACCACCTCACCACCCATTTAACCCACCCCTGACTATCCTAGGGCTTCATTCAAACCACCTCACCACAGAGTGAAATTTCTCATGTGCAAATATAATCATGTTTTTTCTAGTGCTTGGTGTTCTTTATGGCTTCTAGTCATGTGTGGAATGAAATCTCAACTCCGTCACCATCTAGAGCTGCCTACCTGTTCAGCTTTATCTTCTGTTTCCCTTCGTGTACTTCACAATAATTCCATGGTTGTGTTTTTTCCTGTCTCCATGCATTTGCACATTTATTCTTCCTGCCTAAAATGACTTCCTCCTCCCACTGGGCAACTTTGGTACAATATTTCTGCAGAATCTTCTCATTTATTGCCGGCAAAATTCTACTGATGTTTCATGTCTTAGTTCAAAATGTCTCCCTTTTGCATGCTCCCTTTCGACTTTGTTTGGATCTTTTTTTTTTTTTCCAAATTTGTTGCACTTTTTTAGGCTGTTGACTCCTAAAGAGAATTGAGCATGTCTTCTGTTGCTGTCTCCAGTGGCTAGCACAATGCCTTCACCTAATAAACACTTTGTAAGGGTAGGGCTAACCTGTGGCCTTAACACTATAGGTTAAGAGATAATAGCCTTATCCTATCAATGAAGGGATGGATTAGCGCTTGATTGGATTGGGGCAAGGGCCTGTTTGAACTGTTTCCACCTGGGAACTATTCCTTTGTTCTCTGTTCCCAGGTGATAATAAGACGATGTGGTCGGCTATAAAAACTCTGTACCCCGGCTATTCCGGACCATACTCTGGTCAAGAGCGTCGGTCCCGATTGATCGGTTTGCCTTGTCTCTCATCGTAATAAACTTTGTTGTGGCAGTCACTGGTGCCCGTAGCATTCTGTTTCAGGAGTCGTGTGGATGCAACAACTTAATGTTTGTTGAATGAATGTATAGTTTCATATATTCTTAGGCCCTGGACTGATTTCATTTTATAAATCTTACTTTTCTATTTTTGCAAATTAAAAAAAAATTTTTTTTTGAGAGGGAGAGACAGACTGTGAGCAGGAGGAGGGGCAGAGAGAGAGGGAGACTCAGAATCTGAAGCAGGCTCTAGGCTCTGAGCTGTCAACACAGAGCTTGATGGGTGGCTCCAATTCATGAACTGTGAGATCATGACCTGAGCTGGAAGCTTAATGGAAAGAGCCACCCAGGGGCCCCGCCTATTTTTGCAAATTTTAATCCTTTCTGTATGCCAGTTTAGCATCCTTCTTTTAGTATCAGTTAAGCAGTTCTTATAACCTTATTTTGGGACATCATTACTGTATCAAATACAACATTATTGCTTAAGTTAGATCTTGTATAATTAGAAGGAACAGAGAATTACTCAAGCTAACTCAAGGGATGAGATGGGGGTGGGAGTGGTTTTTAAGACACTGAGGTGATATTTAGGGGCTCTAAGCACAGGAAGCCTCATAGGATATGAATACACATGAGCCACAGAACATCTTCTTGGCCTCTTGTCACATCTTTGCATCCTTCTCTTCGTTCTCTCCCAACTCCATTTGCTTTTGATTTCCTGATAACTTGGGCTTCACTTTTGGCTACAATTCAAGTTTCCAACATTTTTTTACATTTTGCCCCCACAACTTCCTCTTTTTTTCTCAAATTTCAGATCCACAAGAGAGAACTCTAAGTGACACAGCTCATCAAGTCACATTCATTCATCAAATATTTAAGGAATATATAATATATGCTAGACATTCTTCTACATTCTGGGGTAAAAGCACTGGAAGGAACAGATAAAGATGTCTGCTGTCATAGAACTTACTTTATTAGCCACAGACAAATCATCGAACTGGCAATCCCTAGACCAGATACCACCTTTGGGCACGACCATCTGTGGCTGGGCAGTGGGGAGGAGGGTCATGTGGTACAAAACATGGCTGAACGTCAGTAAAAGCGAGCAGGGAAGATTCTCCAGATGGAGGTGTGGGTAGACGTAGAAAGACTTAGGTGCAATTTTAGTTTGAGTCCTCTCTTTATTACTTATATTCCCTTACTTTATTCTCTTTCGTTTCCTATATATCTCATGGAGGGTTTAAAAAAAATCTCTTGTAATCTTTTCTTCATTGGACATTCAAGGCCACCAAGACACTTGAACATATTCTTCTATCTTCTAAGTTATGTGTAGTCTTGAAAGTCACTTGGAAATTTTTTACTTTAAAGAAAATTTAGGGTATGAAAGTTTTTTTAATACCTAAAGAGCATATTCCAAGACAGAAAGAATAAACGTTTACTCTTGATTTATGTGTATCACCTCATTTTGTGGGTTTCAGATGTTGTTATTCCCATATATATCTATAGTTGGAGGGAAAATATTTTAGAAGACTTTACTAATAAGCCTAAACTCCATTAAAGTCTGTCATTCAGTGTGCTTCTCCTTGTCTTTCTGGGATTTCTACGTGCATGAGCACAGGAGTCTATTCAGCATGGTGTTTTGTCCATTGATAGTTCCATTTCAATTTCTTTACTGTTAATCTTTCTCCCTCTCCTACCTATCCATCTTGTTCTCCCACCTCTTCTCACAGCCCCTGAGTCTGTCTCCTTTAATTAACTAAGATACAGAACTGAAGTCAATGTTTTGTCTTCAAGATTTTATTTTTAAGTAATCTCTACATTCAACATGGGGCTCAAACTTAACAACCCCAAGATCAAGAATCGGGTGCTCTACCAACAGAGCCAGGCAAGTGCCCCCTGAAGTCAGTGTTTTATTACTGGTGCCACCATTTGGTTGTACTGGGATTGGATATGAGTACCCCAGGACCGGATTACCATTTGGTAGAAGGCCTAAGATTTAGTTAGCTGTTAACAGTTGATGGGGCGCCTGGGTGGCGCAGTCGGTTAAGCATCCGACTTCAGCCAGGTCACGATCTCGCACTCCGTGAGTTCGAGCCCCGCATCAGGCTCTGGGCTGATGGCTCAGAGCCTGGAGCCTGTTTCCGATTCTGTGTCTCCCTCTCTCTCTGCCCCTCCCCCGTTCATGCTCTGTCTCTCTCTGTCCCAAAAATAAATAAACGTTGAAAAAAAAACAGTTGAGAAATAATGACTCAACCATGAGCTCAATTGGAGGGCTTCTCACCAGAGTGAATAACTACCACTCAGTGATACCTTTTCACATAAAACCTAATTACTGAAACGCATAATGCGTTATGTAAAATTTCTTAATGATGATGGATGTTTTCAAGAAAGCTATCACAATTTATAACAATGTAAGGAAATCTAATATCCTTTTACAATCAACAATCTTGCCCATTAGCCTTTGTTATAATTACAGTTAAGTAGCCTACTCGATAATCCTCTGGTTAAATTAACTCAGGTTTATTTTGGCCCATGCAGATTAAGTTTGCCATAAATCAGGGCACCTGGGTGGCTCAGTAAGTTAAGCGTCTGACTTTGGCGCAGGTCATGATCTCACGGCTTGTGAGTTTGAGCCCCACGTCGGGCTGTGTGGACAGCTCAGAGCTTGGGGCCTGCTTCAGATTCTTTGTCTCTCTCTCTGCCCCTCATCTGCTCACACTCTATCTCTCTCAAAAATAAATAAATAAATAAATGTTAAAAGATATATTTAAAGTGTCAGGATGACACTTTAGAAATAAAAAATAAAATCTGTTTGATGTAATGTATTATTTAAAAATAATAATAAATAAATAAACAAATTTGCCATAAATCTTCTCTTATAATCAGAAGTCTGTAGACATGCCTTTGATCAAAAACCAAGGGACTTTAAAGCAACTTTTCATAAAGGAATTTTAGTAAGTAGTTTCTACTCTGTTTATAAACCACGAGTTATCTATAACTGCCTGCAACTTTTAGAAAGAAAGCAATTGCTTCAACTCTCCCTGCTCCAGACTTCATCTTTTTGTCCTTAGAGCAAAAGAAGGGGGAAAAAAAGTGTTTCAGCATGACCTAGACCTGAATCAAAATCCTGAAATGATCCTCTTTTAGTCAACAGGCAATTCTACAACTGCTGACTAACTTGATCCAATTTCTCCCAGCCTTGTAACTGATTTTATACCTACACTTTCCATCTATGTACTATTGACTCATTTCAAACAGCTTTGGTAGAATTCCACTTCTTTTCAACGTTCTTCTTCTTTTTTTTTTTCTTTTTTTTAATGAAATTTATTGACAAATTGGTTTCCATACAACACCCAGTGCTCATCCCAAAAGGTACCCTCCTCAATACCCATCACCCACCCTCTCCTCCCTCCCACCCCCCATCAACCCTCAGTTTGTTCTCAGTTTTTAACAGTCTCTTATGCTTTGGCTCTCTCCCATTCTAACCTCTTTTTTTTTTTTTCCTTCCCCTCCCCCATGGGTTCCTGTTAAGTTTCTCAGGATCCACATAAGAGTGAAACCATATGGTATCTGTCTTTCTCTGTATGGCTTATTTCACTTAGCATCACACTCTCCAGTTCCATCCACGTTGCTACAAAAGGCCATATTTCATTTTTTCTCATGGCCACGTAGTACTCCATTGTGTATATAAACCACAATTTCTTTATCCATTCATCAGTTGATGGACATTTAGGCTCTTTCCATAATTTGGCTATTGTTGAGAGTGCTGCTATGAACATTGGGGTACAAGTGGCCCTATGCATCAATACTCCTGTATCCCTTGGATAAATTCCTAGCAGTGCTATCGCTGGGTCATAGGGTAGGTCTATTTTTAATTTTCTGAGGAACCTCCACACTGCTTTCCAGAGCGGCCGCACCAATTTGCATTCCCACCAACAGTGCAAGAGGGTTCCCGTTTCTCCACATCCTCTCCAGCATCTATAGTCTCCCGATTTGTTCATTTTGGCCACTCTGACAGGCGTGAGGTGATACCTGAGTGTGGTTTTGATTTGTATTTCCCTGATAAGGAGCGGCGCTGAACATCTTTTCATGTGCCTGTTGGCCATCCGGATGTCTTCTTTAGAGAAGTGTCTATTCATGTTTTCTGCCCATTTCTTCACCGGGTTATTTGTTTTTCGGGTGTGGAGTTTGGTGAGCTCTTTATAGATTTTGGATACTAGCCCTTTGTCCGATATGTCATTTGCGAATATCTTTTCCCATTCCGTTGGTTGCCTTTTAGTTTTGTTGGTTGTTTCCTTTGCTGTGCAGAAGCTTTTTATCTTCATAAGGTCCCAGTAATTCACTTTTGCTTTTAATTCCCTTGCCTTTGGGGATGTGTCGAGTAAGAGATTGCTACGGCTGAGGTCAGAGAGGTCTTTTCCTGCTTTCTCCTCTAAGGTTTTGATGGTTTCCTGTCTCACATTTAGGTCCTTTATCAATTTTGAGTTTATTTTTGTGAATGGTGTGAGAAAGTGGTCTAGTTTCAACCTTCTGCATGTTGCTGTCCAGTTCTCCCAGCACCATTTGTGAAACAGACTGTCTTTTTTCCATTGGATGTTCTTTCCTGCTTTGTCAAAGATGAGTTGGCCATCCGTTTGTGGGTCTAGTTCTGGGGTTTCTATTCTATTCCATTGGTCCATGTGTCTGTTTTTGTGCCATCAACGTTCTTCTTAAAGAAACTCACTCTTAAACTCATATCAGACGTCTCCTTCCTTGTTCTCAAACACCTTGGCAACACGTTAAAGTAACAAGGGTTTTTAAACAATTCATTCACCTTTTTAACAAACATTTATTGAGCCCCTACTAGGGCCAGCTACTGGGAATGTAGCTGAATAAAAGAGGCAACAACGCTTGCCCTCATGTATTTTCCATTCTAGTGGAAATAGATCTAGTTTGAATTGATCACTGGATAGCAACATTCCACTTTCCAAAGTGACTGGCAATTTGGAGCATCAGAAGACGTGTTCCTAAGAGTTGATGACTCCACAAAAAAAAAAAAAGAGTACTCTAGAAAACCTGGGACCAAAAACCTCTGGTGAACCCATCTGACTTTAGTTATTTTAGATAAAGGCCGAGATTTCTTGCATGCTGCTACATCTCATACACAGTAAATAACAGTACTAACCAACTATAAATATTTGTGGATTAGTATAGCATGTAATTGCCATCGTTTCGGCACATATGAAAATGAGTTTAAAGTTTATCTATTTATTTTGATAGAGTGGATGAGTGGGTGAGTGGATACAGCATGAGTGGAGAAGGGGCACAGAGAGAAGGAGAGACAATCCCGAGCAGGTTCTGTGCTGTCAGCGCAGACCCTGACGCGGGGCTTGATCTCACGAACCGTGCGATCGTGACCTGAGCCGAAATCAAGAGTCGGACGCTTAACCCACTGAGCCACCCAGGTGCCCCAAGTTAGACTATTTTTAAATGTATTATTCCATGTAGCCATGGCCGCAATTCTAAGGACAGATAGGAGTCTTATTTTATAGGTGGGGAACTTAGCCTCGTTTCAGCACACCGAAAACGAGTTTAGATTCTTTGTTTTGCTCTGCCTGGCTTCTCTTGAGCGTCTGCTTACCAGCTGAACGGTCACAGGGCATCACTTCAACTTCCAATCAGCCAGACCAGTAGTTCTCAACCCTGGCTATGCACTGGAATCATCTTTTTAAGTTGCGGATGGATAGGCCCCTGATTCCAATTAAACCAGAATCTTGGGGGAGTGGGGCCAGGGTATCAGTAATGTTTTTGTTTTAATTCCAGGGGTGCACATGTGGCTCAGTTGGTTAAGCACCTAACTCTTGATTGAGGCTCGGGTCATGATTTCACGGTTTGTGTAATCAAGCACCACGTCAGCCTCTGCACTGACAGTGCAGATGCTGCTTGAGATTCTTTCTCTCCCTCTCTCTCTGCACTTCCCTTGCATCTCTCTGTCTCTCTCAAAAATAAGTAAATAAACTTTTTTAAAAATCCCAGCTGCGCAAGAGATTCTAGTGCATAGCCTGGGCCAAGAATCTTTGGACGTAGCTTGTCAGGCCCAACTCGGCCTTTCCAAGGGTCTCTTAGGGCAATTAGCAATGTATTACCTCCTTAGAGACCTCAGCTTTCACCTCACTCTCCTTTTCTTTCAACTATTTTCCTCCGTTTCCTTTACTTCTTGTCCCCTTCTTGTGTGCTCCTGCCTGAGGCCTGCCAACAGTACCTGCTAAGGCTGTTTGGCCCTATTGTGGTACGGTGGGCTAGGTTTTCAGCCTCTAATGCAAAACACACTGAACTAGTTACCCAGAGGTTGTCCGCTCATCATTTCTGCAGCTGCTTCTATGCTCCTCCAGGGTCTCTTCACCTCTGCCAGCCTGGCTGCCCTCCACAGGTGGTGCTGCACTCAGGGCCGGTCCCCAGGGTGGCCTGTTTGATCCTCAGAATTCCCATCTAATATATCCTATCATAGCATCCACGTGTGCCCTCAATGTAGTATAAAAGGCATTTCATTATCTGACCCCTTTCCTCTTTCAACCTCCCCACTATCAGTACCGTAGGATTCCCGCACTCCCACACACATCCCCTTATGCGTCTTATCAGGTTTCCACAGACATATTTATATGGTTTAAATCTGGATACTTCCTGACTCATCCTTCAGGCCTCTTAACTGTGGCTCCCCTCTGCAAAGCCTTCTCTCACCCCCTTGATTATGGTGCTATTTACACTGTATCATGATGGCTTGTGTGTTCATGCTTCTGGCCCTTCCTCTAGACTGAAGGTAGAGGATGAGTCCTTATTTTACATATTTTATTTAAAAAAAAATTTTTTTTTCAACGCTTATTTATTTTGGGGACAGAGAGAGACAGAGCATGAACGGGGGAGGGGCAGAGAGAGAGGGAGACACAGAATCGGAAACAGGCTCCAGGCTCTGAGCCATCAGCCCAGAGCCCGAGGCGGGGCTCGAACTCACGGACCGCGAGATCGTGACCTGGCTGAAGTCGGACGCTTAACTGACTGCGCCACCCAGGCGCCCCTTGATATTTTAAAATAATAACAACTTCTTAGTCAATGAAGAATGAGTAGACTCATACAATGTAGGCAGCAAACTACAGTTTGCTTGTAGACCACATCTGGCCCATTGCCTGTTTTGTAACTACAGTTTTAACGAAACATAGCTACATCCATCTCTATGTATTGTATAAATACATCCATTTGTATATATGTGTAAATTTGTATTGAAAACATAGCCACACTCATATGTATTGTTTGTGGTTGCTTTAATGCTGCAAGGGCAGAATTAAGTAGTTGCAACAGAGACCATATGGTCCCCAAGGCCCAAAATATTTATGATATGGCCATTTGCAGAAAAAGTTTGCTGTCTTCTGACCTAAAAGAAAAATGAGAGATCTTCTATTGTAGTGTATCCAGCAGAAAGATAATGCAAATCACGTATGTAATTTAAAACTTGCTGTAGGGGCACCTGGGTGGCTCAGTCGGTTACGCATCCAACTTTAACTCAGGTCATCTTATGGTTTGTGGGTTCAAGGCCCGCGTTGGGGTCTGTGCTGACAGCTCAGGGTCTAGAGCCTGCTTTGGATTCTGTGTCTCCCTCTCTCTCTGCCCCTCCCCCACTTGCACTCTGTCTCTCACTCTCTCTCTCAAAAATAAATAAACATTAAAAAAATAAATAAAATGTAAAACTTGCTGTAGCCACATTAAAGAAAAAAGAAAAGAAACAGACAAAAATAATTTTAGTAATGAGTTTTATTTAATTCAATATATGAAAATGTTATCATTTCAATGTGTAATTAATATTAAAATTACTATGAGATATTTTATGTATGTAATGATGTAATGAGATATTTTACATTCTTTTTAGTACTAAGTCTTTGAAACTGTGTAACTATTTTATACTTACAGAAATCTTAATTTAGACTACCCCTGTTTCAAGGGATCACTAGCCATATGTGCAGCTCTTAGCTATATTATTGGACAATTCTAAGTCAAATCCATCAGTTTATAGTTGAAGAAATTGATCCAAAGAGGGTAAGAGTCTAATCTAAAGTCACATGGTTAATGGAAGAATTAGACATTGGGGTGCCTGGGTGGCTCAGTCGGTTAAGCCTCTGACTTTGGCTCAGGTCATGATCTCACAGTACGTGAGTTTGAGCCCTTGTCAGGCTCTATGCTGACAGCTCAGAGCCTGGAGCCTGCTTTGGATTCTGTGTCTCCCTCTCTCTCTGCCCCTCCCCTGCTGGTGTTCTGTCTCTCTCTCTTTCTGTCTCTCAAGAATAAATACACATAAAAAAACTATTTTAAATTAAAAAAAAAAGAATTTGAAATTGAATCTAGCTCTTTTTTTTTTCTTTCTGAGAGAAAGAGTGAGCATGCGCATGCAAACAGGGGAGGGGCAGAGAGAGAGGGAGACAGGATCTGAAGTAGGCTCTGTGCTGAGAGCAGAGGCCTGATGTAGAGCTCGAACTCACAAACCATGAGATCATGACATGAGCCTAAGTCAGACACTTAACTGACTGAGCCCCCTAGGGACCTTGAACCTCTTTCTCTTTATCTCTAACCAAGGGCTCCTTCCATCACATCATACTGCCCTTGGCCTTGTTGTTTGTTCACCAGAAGAGATATGATAAGAAGACCTGGATTCTAATTCCACACAAGCATTAATCAATTGCGTAACTTTAGAATATTTCCTAGCTTCTTGGAATTTCCATTTCCTCACCTCTAGAGTAAAAGCATTGGATTAGCACTAATGTTACATGACAATCAAACATGTTGGTTTGCAAACCAGACTACACTGTAGTCATTTTGCTCCTGGAGTCTGTTTCTAAGAACCCATGTATAAATATGAGCTTAAGACCATGTTGGTTGTCACCATAACTTCAAAAAAAGCTTTTAGAAACCAGAATTTTAGATAATTCATTCATTAAAATCTATATTTTAATAATAGGGCCAAGCCTAAAGCCTGATGCATTTGGCACAGAACCTTTCAGGACATCTGGGTTATATTCTCGAGAGATTTTGAAGCTGATCTGAGAAGGCCATTGCTGAGCAATGAAAGAGCACAGAAAGAACTTGTGTTAGGGCTCATTCAGGGCAGCAGAACGGTCTCCTCTCTCTGCTAACTAGCAGCAGGGTCCGTGACGGGCAACCAGAGCATACTGCGGTGTGAGGAAATGGAACTGGCATAATACCCATGGAAAATTAGGGGGAGGGAACTGTGACGTGATTAGATAATCAAGTTTTATTTTGTATTAGCAAATTTTATTCCAGAAATAACTTTATTAAATTTGTACTCCAGATCACAGGAGAAATATAACAGTGTAGGAGAAAGGTACAGAAATGGAAGTGGGCAGGTATGGAAAATGGATGCATTTTTTCAAAACATTTGCATAAGACTTGTGTTTACTTTCAGATACATTCGCATCTCTCCTGTCCCTGAGTACAGAGAAACACTTCCTTCCTTCCAGAGTCTGGAGATGACTGCAGTGCAGGGCAAAAGCTATGGGCCTTGGTATGAGCCCCAGATCCTCCTTTTAAAAATTATAAGGAGTTGGGGCACGTGGTGGCTCAGTCAGGTGAGTATCTGGCTCTTGACTTCGGCTCAGATCATGATCTCATGGTTTGTGAGTTCAAGCCCCACTTGGGTTTCTCCCCCTCTTTCTGCCCCTCCACTACTCTCCCTCTCTCCCTCTCTCTCTCTCTCTCTTTCTCTCTTTCTCAGAAGAAATACACATTTAAAAAAAATTATAAGGCCATGGCATAGTTGATACCTTAGTTTCCTCTTCTATAAAATGTGCACAATAATAGTACTTACCACATGGGATTAAAGATGAAATTAGACAATATATGAAAAGTTTTTAGTACAGTATCACATATTAAATTCTAAATTAATCTTAACTACTATTCTTATTCTGAAACTAGGAATCCTATTCTGAAAACAGGAATCAAGAAGAAGGAGAGGAACTACCAGAATGCTGTTCCCACAACTGGTGGTAGGTGACTCACCCAGTCCACCATGTTTATGGAAATATTTGCGGTATACATCCAATGGTGCACACATAAATCAGTGTGACTCTAAAGCATTTCACAGCAAATACGACTCTGTCACCCAGTCCTCTATTATTAATGCCTCAAGATGGCAGAAGGGCAGCTGGACACAATGGTGAGGAGTCATCCCAGGAATCCTGCCAGACATTTTGCTTTTATTACTTGATAGGTAGGGTCTTCAGAAACAGAGTTTTGTTTCTTTGTGGCTTTTGCTTTTTTTCTTTTTTTTAGTGTTTATTTACTTTTGAGACAGAGAGAAAGAGAGCATCAGTGAGGGAGGGGTAGAGAGAGAGGGAGACACAGAATCTGAAGCAGGCTTCAGGCTCCGAGCTGTCAGCACAGAGCCTGACGTGGGGCACAAACTCATGAACCGTGAGATCATGACCTGAGCTGAACTGAGATACTTAACTGACTGAGCCACGCAGGCACCCATTGCTTTTGCTTCTTTATTTCATTTTGATAAGCTTATGCATTGCTAAATGACTTTACCATGGTTTTGTTAATCCTCCATCTTTCTAGAAAAAAAAAATGACATGAAAGTTTAAGTGGCTTGAAGGTTACATCCTGTGTTGGAAAACTTGCCCTCCAGGACCAAGCAACTTTATGAAACAATATTTCAGTATTTGTTCAGCCAGCAGCAAACAGGTGGGTTACCTCCCAGCTGACTCATTCACCACATTTCCTGCAGGGTGGATTCAACTCAGCGTGTTTGGAATCATTGGCCAGAGACCAACGTGACAGTCCTGGGATTTCCATCCTGGGAAATTTCTCAATGAAAACTCAGCCCCATAAGACAGAAAATGAGGTTAGTTTTGAACCAACCATCAACTACAATGGAAAGTACCATTTGCTTTATAATTTAGGATTGAAAAGAAAGGTACTATAATAAAAACATCTAATGCCCATATGGCACTTACCAAGTGCCACGGTTCTGAATGTTTTACTTTTATTAACTCATTTACTTTTATTTTTTTTATTTTTTATTTTTTTTTCAACGTTTATTTATTTTTGGGACAGAGAGAGACAGAGCATGAACGGGGGAGGAGCAGAGAGAGAGGGAGACATAGAATCGGAAACAGGCTCCAGGCTCTGAGCCGTCAGCCCAGAGCCGGACGCGGGGCTCGAACTCACGGACCGCGAGATCATGACCTGGCTGAAGTCGGACGCTTAACGGACTGCGCCACCCAGGCGCCCCAACTCATTTACTTTTAACAGCAACCTTACGAAGGAAGTACTGCTATTGTTACCATCCCATTTTACAGAGAAGGAAACTGAAGGGCAGTTTCTCAACTAAGGCTGAATAACACGCCCAAGATCGCACAGCAAGGAAGAAACAGAGCCTGAGATCAAACTTCTGCTGTCTGGCACCACAGTCTGTATGCCTTTATTTCCCTATTCCACCTGTTTACAAATTAAGAGTTGTTTTTAATTTTTGACAAATTTTTGCAAAGGAATTCTAAATATGTAGATTTAAAAGTCTATTTTGTTTCATCAAAATTTTTTACATGGGGCACCTGGCTGACTTAGCCAGAAGAGTATGCAACTGTTGATCTCAGGGTCATGAGTTTGAGCCCCACATGGGCTGTAGAGATTTCTTAAATAAATGAAAACAAACAAACAAACAAACAAATCACTTTTTAAAAGTTAAAAGTTATTCACAATAATTTATTCGGATACTAAGGCAATTTTCACTCTTCAGAACTTTTAAGTTATCAGTTTCTTTAAAATACTTACGTTTATTTTGCAGATAAAGAATAAGAAAGATGATAGAAGTTAGGGGCACCTGGGTGGCTCAGTCAGTTAAGCATCTGACTCTTGGTGTAGACTGAGGTCATGATCTCACCATTCGTGAGTTTGAGCCCTGACTCGAGCGTCCATGATAACAGTGTGGAGCCTGCTTGGGATTCTTTCTCTCCCGATTTCTCTGCCTCTCTTCCACTCATGTTTATTCTCTCTTGTCTCTCAAAATAAATAAATTTTTAAAAATTAAAAAAAAGAAAGGTGATAGAAGTTAATCTTTTTGCATCAAAGTTTTTTAGAGTTATATGAAATTATTGTGATGTGATTTTTTTCTTACTATTTTACTATTTGTATCTTAAGGATTATTATTAGAAATAATCCTTTTTAACTTTGTGTTCCACATACTGCAATTTCTCATTATGGTTCTATGAAGAGAATGTCATTGTACATAGTATAAAATGTTAGCAAATGTGCAAACACCAGATTTTAGCTAAAGAAATAAAGAGCCCAGTGCTGCAGCTCAATTATACATTTAGAAGCAAATACATTTATGTAACAGCTTACATTTGAATCTGTTTTTTACAAGAATAAAAGCAAAGTAATTATGTTGCATAATCTTTGATTAAAATTAGTTGAAAACCAAGATAGCTCTAACGTGTTACGTTATAACTCACCTAACAGTCAATATTATCAATATATCAAACTTCCAAATTTATGTAATTTGTTCTATTGAACATGTTATTTGTTTAGCTTCAATTCAATCAAAATTTAAGCTTATGTTACCTCCTGACTAGTTTCTTAAGTTTATTATAAGAGCTCTTTTCACTGAAAATGTTTTTGAATCCCGGTTTGGAGTTTATGTCATTCTACAATTATTATTAAATATGGCTTCATATATTTGCGTTATAAATATATTTAGTGTTTACAATGTTTTACGACCTCAGATTCCCTAAGGAGTTTTTAGGAATTTGTGGTAGATACTTTTTTTTTAATTAAAAAAAATTTTTTTTATGTTTATTTATTTCAGACACAGAGAGAGACAGAGCATGAGTGGGGGAGGGGCAGAGAGAGAGGGAGACACAGAATCCAAAGCAGGCTGCAGACTCTGAGCTGTCAGCGCAGAGCCCAACGTGGGGCTTGAACTCACAAACCGTGAGATCATGACCTGAGCCGAAGTCGGTCGCTCAACCGACTGAGCCACCCAGGTGCCCCAGTAGATATTTTTTTTAATTTTTAATTTTTATTTTTTTTAATTTACATCCAAATTAGTTAGTATGTAGTGCAGCAATGATTTCAGGAGTAGATTCCTTAGTGCCCCTTACCCATTTAGCCCATCCCCCCTCCCACAACCCCTCCCATAACCCTCAGTTTGTTCTCCATAGTTATGAGTCTCTTCTGTTTTGTCCTCCTCCCTGTTTTTATATTATTTTTGTTTCCCTTCCCTTATGTTCATCTGTTTTGTCTCTTAAAATCTTCATATGAGTAAAGTCATATGATATTTGTCTTTCTCTGACTAATTTCACTTAGCATAATACCCTCCAGTTCCATGCACGTAGTTGCAAATGGCAAGACTTCATTCTTTTTTTTTTTTTTTTTTTTTTAAATTTTTTTTTTTTTTTTTTTTAACATTTATTTATTTTTGGGACAGAGAGAGACAGAGCATGAACGGGGGAGGGGCAGAGAGAGAGGGCGACACAGAATCGGAAACAGGCTCCAGGCTCTGAGCCATCAGCCCTGAGCCTGATGCGGGGCTCGAACTCACGGAGCGCGAGATCGTGACCTGGCTGAAGTCGGATGCTTAACCGACTACGCCACCCAGGCGCCCCAAGACTTCATTCTTTTTAATTGCTGAGTAATACTCCATTGTATATATATACCACATCTTCTTTATCCATTCATCCATCTATGGACATTTGGGCTCTTTCCATACTTTGGTTATTGTCGCAGGTGCTGCTATAAACATTGGGGTGCATGTCCCTTTGAAACAGCACACCTGTATCCCTTGGATAAATGCCTAGTAGTGCAGTTGCTGGGTCATAGGGTAGTTCTATTTTTAGTTTTTTGAGGAACCTCCGTACTGTTTTCCAGAGTGGCTGCACCAGTTTGCATTCCCACCAACAATGCAAAAGAGATCCTCTCTCTCCGCATCCTCGCCAACGTCTGTTGTTGCCTGAGTTGTTAATGTTAGCCATTCTGACAGGTTTAAGGTGGTATCTCATTGTGGTTTTGATTTGTATTTTCCTGATGATTAGTGATGTCGAGCATTTTTTTGTGTGTCGATTGGCCATCTGGATGTCTTTTTTGGAGAAGTGTCTATTCATGTCTTTTGTCCATTTCTTCACCGGATTATTTGTTTTTTTGGTATTGAGTTTGATAAGTTCTTTATAGATTTGTGGCAGATATTTAATAGGGTGTATGGGTTTTCTTTTTCTTTTCTTTTTTATCATTATTATTGTTTTTTGAGCCCAAAGTAGAGCTTGAACTCATGACCCTGAGATCAAGACCTGAGCTGAGATCCAGAGTTGAACACTTACCTGACTGAGCCACCCAGGAGCCCTGAGCTTTTCTTTTTTTTAATTTTAATCCCTACATTTCCAGAAGGGGATATAATTTAATATCAGAGTGAACTTATGGAAGCTCGCTTTCAGATTCCAAAAGGCTTTTTATTTTGTGAACATTCTCCTATAATAACAGTCTGTTGAACAAGCTGAAACTATTAGACAATCACAGGATACCTAAAGAACAATTTCCTTTCCTGTGCTACATTTACAACTAGTTTTGAAGAATCAGTCTGGAACCAAACTATTCTCACAAATATAGTATTGCATGATTTTTTTCTTCACGTGCATCCTTTGAGAAGTAGGAAGCCATAATTTTTGTGAAATCATGTTTTTAAAAAATGTTTTTAAGTTTATTTACTTAGAGAGAGAGAGAGAGAGAGAGAGAGGAGAGAGAGTGCACAGGAGGGGCAGAGAGAGAGGGAGAGAGAGAGAATCCCAAGAAGGTTCCGTGCTGGTGGCATGGAGCCTGACATGGAGTTCGAACTCCCGAACCATGAGATCATGACCTGAGCTGACGTCAAGAGTTGGATGCTGACCTGACTGAGTCACCTAGGCGCCCCAAATATGTTTTGTTTTTCAATGTGTGGCTTACTCAAATTGAAAACAGTAACAGTAGGAACTTTTTTTAATCACCTACAACCTCACCATCCTCACAGATTGAGATTTTATTACTATTTTATGTGTTTGCCTAAAGTTTGGTTTTTTGCACTGCTAAAGAGCCTGTAGCATTATAATTTTAATAACATCACAGTTTTCTCTCTATTCAGCCATCAGGTAGGTATTTAACAGGCATGGAGATGGACAAATGAAGGAAAATAAGAAAAAGTAATCATTCATCTCTGAAATGGCTGAATCTTTGAAACATCTCCCTTCACAAACAGTCCACACTCTTCGTGCTTTGCTTCCGATGGAAAATAGCAAAGCTAACTTTGGCCATTACTATTACTTCTTTTAGTGTAAGTCCAAGTTGACCTTGTTCAACCTATGTCAAACCATTTTAGTTGATTGCTCTCTGGGGCTTACAGTGCATTCAACAAACATGTGGACATTTGATTTATTGGTCACAAACAAAAGCTAAACTCTTACAGGAGGATAAAACTCATCTTTGTTTCAGCTTATGTTAGCAGGAAGAGTTGTTTTAGCTCCATGGAGACTCTGAACCTTATTTTGAACTTATTGCATGGTTCCTTAGAGCAGCAGGATCAATAGTTTGAGGCATTTCTTTCAAGTCTTGTAATTCCAAATGAGCCTCAGCAAGTTGCACTAAGTTCTATTTGGCTTAAGTAATTTCAAACCTTCAATATTTTTTTCAATATATGGTTGAAAGTCAATGCTATCTGCTCATTAACGTGTTTAGGTTTTGTTTGAAGCACAGACATTTTATCCATCTGTAAAAGCCTTGATTTTTATGCTCATGAGAGAAACATATGCTTATTATAAAAAAAATTCTAACATTAAAAAATTATTGTAGATAAACTCTTCTGATATGGACAGCCATTGTTAATAGAAGAATAGCAAATATTCCTCAATAATGTTTCCTGTTTACTTTATAGAAAGACTTTTTTCAATAATTCCTTGATAGAGGGGAGCCTGAGTGGCTCCGTTGCTTGAGCAATAATTCCTTGATAATTATATAGCTCTCATAAATGTACTAAATTATACCGTACATACTGTTTTGTACATTGTGTTTATCACTTAATATCTCTTGGACATCTTTTCATGTTAGTATTTATAAAGTCTATTTCATTCTTTTCTTTATGTATATAGCATTCTATAATATAAATGTACCATAATTTGCTCAAATAGATCCATAATGATGGACACACGAGTTGTTTCCAGGTTAGTTTTGTTTGTTTTGTTTTCTTTTACCATACCAATGTCACAGTGAATATCCTTTTAAATGTATCTGTATATACTTGGAACATGGTACCATAGAGCATTAAAAAGAAATAATAGAATAATACTGTTTCAATGTATTCATTCTTGTTAGCACTTCAGATTATTATTAACATATCAAACTCAATAAAGACTTCAAAATTCTTAATTCATTCCTTTTAGTTCTTAAGGATAAGTGCTTTTTCTAGAGTTTGAAAATACTGATCCACAAGTCACCTTCCAATACGTTCTTTCTTGATTCGTCAAATGATAGTAATAATGATTCCTTGACCATTATCTAGCTCTCCAGTTTACAAAGTGTCTTCGCGTAATTATCTCATCTGACTTCACATCAATGTGATGTATGCAAGACAGGTTTATAGAGAAAAATGGTGCTGACTTAGAAATTTTTACTGCCTGAAATAGTTATGTAGAGGGTAAATTCTTTGTTCTGCTAACTCAAGGAGTCTAGGCACTGTCATGATAGGAGTGTTATATCATACTGGTACCTTAATGTGAAAAAAGACACTTACATATCACTTCAATAACCGGTGTTGCTAATTTACTATCCAGTTTTCTGGCGTTTTTATTTAATTTTCTGATATCCAGAGATGAAACTCACCAGGCATTTATTAGCTAAGTGCTCCAATAATTGCTACTCCAGAACCAAGTGCTAAAAGACATTTAAGCAGCAATTGTTAATGGTGGATGGGTTTCAGTGCCACTTTTCTTCATTTGCAATTGGGAGAACACAGGGTGAAGACACAAAGGAAAAGCCCATAGAATGTAGCACTAACAAGACAGTGCTTGCTAAGACCTTAAAAATTCCTATGCCCACACAATATTATTCCTATTCCTATGACCTTTACTTTACCCAGTCTCCATCATGGAAGGACTGGCAAAAAATGGTGAAGCTTCTCTTATTACCTACCTGGCTGGTAGGAAGCAGGCTCCTGCGTAGAGAGAGGAAATCATTGTAATGTTGTCTCCTGCTTTGGGAAAGGAAGCAATCTTGAATGATAGTATTGTTGCCATAGCTGCACACTTATGTTGCCTCATTAGTAGATCTATTCCTACACTCTGTTTAGCTAAGAATGCACTTCTGAACTTCCTGTCTTCCTACATCTAGCACAGGACTTCAGAATCAGTTTCCATATCTAAAATCTTACGAGATCCTGTCCAATTCAAGCCCCGCTTATTGAATATGATAGCAATTTTTAACCAACCATGATTCTACAGAGTGGCTGCATCCATACTTAAAAGCAAATTACATTACTTAAAGACAAATCACATAGCTGATAAAACTTTGAAATTCTCATGCTTTGTTCTCTTTCATCAGCTCCATTACAGAAAGTTGATCTGTCCCTATCCTATAGGGATAGGGACAGATTATTTTTGTACTGCTCAAAGTGTACTTTGTCATCAAATCAAGGAGGTTTCTTCACGATCCTGTATGTAATACCTAGCTCATTTCCACATTTCTGCCTACCCTCGTATTGTTTCTCTCTCTTGTAAGTCTGTCTACTTTCTTGCCTATCTGAATTCTAATCAAATTTGAAAACAAGACCCCAAAACCCACCTAAAGCCTTTTTCTGCTCTGATGGAGAACCCCACTGGGGTCTAACATAAATTTGTACTTTTGACATCCAGGTTCATAAAAAGAGTAACCTGTTTACTGAATCGCAATAATCACATTAGGCACCAGAGTGTAGTATATGCTTTTCCCATTCTTCTGTCCCCAAGCCTTCTCTCTAAACCAAATAGGGAAATATACTGATAAGCACGGTTGGGTTTTAGTACATGTCTCTGGGCCCATATGGAGCTCCCAGTGAAATTCAGAGTCAGAAGCAGTTGATCACGATCTTACTCATGTAGTATACGGGAATGATGGATGGTTCCAGACCGATCAATGACAAGTGGCCCACCATTCTTCTTGTTTGGCTAATGAACTCTTCTTACCCACAGAGCGATGACCTGTTGGCCCTCAAGATGTTTATACAGCAGGTACCTTTGGACACATTTCCCCTACTCAGGATATTTCCAGAATGAGTGTTCCACGGCTGGTTAACATTTCACAAATACTTTCTAGTACAGAATAACATGTTTCATAAGTGTAATGAATAAAATTTTTTTCCAGTTCAGGAAATTAAAAAATACAAGAAGTGTGGCATATCTGGAAGGTGAGTGTTTCCGATAATAATTTTACCTTGTGTCACTTGAGTAGTCCTATGAGCTGCCTAATTTAAGATTTAAAGTCCTGTATTACATATCGTTTAGTATATTGATCAGAAACCTTCTAAGTAGAGTTTAAACTTGTCAAGGGCAAGAATCATGCCACAAATACCACTGGTACCTCTCATAGTACTCAGTATAATCCTATGTTTATTAAGATACCCAATATACATTCAGTGATTGAAATCGATACCATCTTGAGAAAGAGGTACTTAAATTCCATTTCAAAGTGTTTTAGGTAAGAGATGGTGTCCTCTGGAAGAAACAAAATTCACCCTAGATGGTTCAAATGAAGAGACTCTAATGAAAAGGCTATGCAAAGATTTATAGACCAGGTTAAGAAAAAAGACAAAGTTGGGGCACCTGGGTGCTCAGTCGGTTAAGTGTCCAGCTCTGGATTTCAGCTCAACATGGGTTCGATCCAAGCGTTCGAGTCCTGTCTGTGCTGACAGTGCAGAGCCTGCTTGGGATTCTCCCTCTCCCTCTCTCCGCCTCTCACCCCTCCTCTCAAAGTAAATAAATAAACATTAAAACGAAAAAGAAAAAAAAGACAAAATATGATGAGGCACCCAGCAACCAGCTCCAGAGGGAGACCCATTTTTCCCCTGGGGCTGAAGAAACAAAGAAAGGCAACAGCAGAACCCATTGAGAGCTGAAGCTGGGGAAGAAGACCAACCTGGAAGAAAACGTGGTTGGAAGGGTGCAGCTACCAGAGAGCAGGGGTGCGAAAACAGGAGGGTAAGGAAGAAACCTCCCACTTTCCAATTCCAGCTCACAGGAGTCATGGAGATGCAGCCTGCAACTCCAGGCTTCTGAGGCAAGCAGCAGGGTGGAACAGGGTGGAGAGAGACAGAGAAACAAAATGGAAACAAACAAACAAAAGGCTGAAGTAGTATATTTAGAACAATAAAAGCTTAGCAATACAAAAACTATCTGGAGAAATAAATCTGACTTAGCCAAATTCAGACCCTGACACTGGTAATTTTCTTCATGAGATCACTCAATACAATCTGAATGAAGAGAATAAATGCTCTGTTCTATTCACTTTCAACTATTGCATTTTCAAGTCAAGAAGTGAGCATGTATATCCATCACTCATGGCAATGAATAAACATTCATTTACAGACATAACTGCCAACTAATTCAAAAACGGGGGCTGTCCTGCTTAATGAGCACCTCAATTTTTTTTGCTATAAAGTAAAAGAACAAACATATTCCTCTTATGTAGAGAAATTGTTATGAATAATATAAAACTATTCTTTTTCAGTTTATAATAGAGGTATATTTAAACAATTTTTGCTTTTGTCCAGTGCCTATCCATGACCACATAGGCATTGGTGAATATTTACATAAACAGAATCATAGAACTGAAAGGCATTAAGGTCTGGTAATGTACACTGAATCTAACAGGTGAAGAAACAGACTCCCATAAGTTAAGTCAACTGCCCTCAATCAAGTAGTCATTTGTGGCAGAACGAGTCCAGAATGCAGATAATCAACATCCTAACTTAGTCACCCATAGTTCTAGAAATGCTTGATTTAATTCCAGTTTAATGGCAAAAGAGCATAGGGCTTAAGGGCAAAGGTTCGGAATTATGCAGAGCTAAATTCCAATCTAGCCGGACCTTAGCAAACAACAAATTCCTGCTGAGCTCCCGTTTCCTCCTCTACAAAGTTGGAATGAATCCAGAATACCACCCCATTAGAGTTGTTTTGGATTGACTGAAAAATATACATATAACAAGTTTAGCACAGTGCTTGACATGCAATAGATAGCCAGTAAATAAAAGCTATTATAACAGTAGTAGTTATAAACATTTTCCAGCTTTCTTTGAAAATCAACTGATAATAGTCATACATGATGGTCAATAAGAATTTAAGAAGCATTATGTAGGGAACTACAAAGCAAGAAAAAGCAAGAAAAGAACCTTGAAATAAGCCAGACAGGTAAAGTAGAGAATAAGGGAAACTAAACTGGGTTGGAAAGGAAAACAGTCCTAATAAAGTAAATGAATTGTTTTGTTTTTCCTCCATCTTTACTAAGGAAACAATACCAGGAGTCTCACTCATAAATTAGGGAATTTTTTAAAAGATTAATAGATTTTTTGAATAGTTTTTTCTTTATTTATTTTGAGAGAGAGAGAGAAAGAGAGGGGGGAGAGGGGTGGACAGAGAGGGAGAAAGACAATCCCAAGCAGGCTCCATGCTGTCACCACAGAGCCCACAGTGGGGCTCGATTGCATGAACCATGAGATCATGACCTGAGCCAAAATCAAGACTCAGACACTTAACCAACGGAGCCACCCAGGTGCCCCAGATTTTTGTGAGTAGTTTTAAGTTTACAGAAAAAATAAATTATTTTTTGATTCACAAAGATGAATACTATTGGACCCATTAAAAAGTTGAAAATTGTTGAAAAGCATAAAACTCTATACAGATGGAAGGTGGTGTGAATATATACTGAGAAGTCTCCAGGACCTAGTTTACACGCCAGAAAGAGATAAATCAACAGACTTGATCTACCTAGGTTTTTAAAGAATACCAAGGGTAAAATTATGCAATTGCTGACCAAGTTGTGTATCCTGTTACTGCAAACTTTCCAGGGGACTGATGGATTGCCTATCTAAATTCTATCTAAAAGAAGAATTGCAGGCGTAGCTGTGGAAACTTGCTGATAGTGAGTATCACATTATACAGGACAAACCAGTTGAATCTGTATTTAAAGGGTAGGACCATTGAAAATTGCATAAACAAAACCTATCAGGGAAAAGGCACCATACCTCATAAGGGAAACTACACGAAGAAATATCATGAGGTCTTTAAAGAAATAATGACTTATTGTGCTAAAGGGAAAACTAGTGGATAAAATTTCTAAATATAAAACTTCCCCATAATCATTATATGCCCAGCCGTTTCCTCCTATTTAATAAGAAATTTTGATTGAGTCATCATTAGATTGGCACTACTTAAAAAAAAAAAAACAAAAAACAAGTATAGGTAGCTGGCTTAAAATGAAGAAACAGGGTACATGAATCAATAAACACGTCTTAATTTGGAGGAGCATAAACAGCATTTCACAGATTCTTGTGCGCTGGGACAAATATATTTAAATTTTGTGAAAGTAATCTAAAAGATAGCCTACCAGCTTCGTAGGTAACAGTTATTCCAAGCAGAAAACGCCAGCAGTAGCAAATGGGGGTAATGGTAGGAAAAATCTGAAAGTTTGAGTAAGTAGCCAGAAAGGAAGCAGTTCTCGTTTTTTAACACTTAATGCCCAGGATTACTGACCCTTTATTTGACCCTTTGTTTGAGCAGGATTGCAGAGGGATGCTGGTAGCTAATAAAGTGCCTTGGACATGAGGAAGGCTCCATGTAACTGGAGTCCCACTGTTCCCTCTAAAGTAGGTTCTAGGCAGGGGCGCCTGGGTGGCTCAGTCGTTTAAGTATCCGACTTCGGCTCAGGTCATGATCTCATGGTCTGTGAGTTTGAGCCCCACGTCGGGCTCTGTGCTGACAGCTCAGAGCCTGGAGCCTGCTTCAGATTCTGTGTCTCCCTCTCTCTGACCCTCCCCCATTCATGCTCTGTCTCTCTCTGTCTCAAAAATAAAATAAACATTAACAAAAAAAAATTTAAAGTAGGTTCTAGGCAAAGCATAGAGCTGGCCCACTTTCTCTCTGGGTCCAAACTGGGATGTTCTGTCACTCCAGAGAAGCCTTCCTGTAGGGGTGGGATGGGCCAAAGAACTATGAAGAGAGGCTTTCCCCTGAAGGAAAAATGTTTTGTGGAGGTTTAACTAACCCTTGTAATCAGGTACCCTAATGTACTTGCAAGGGCTCAGTTAACTCACAGGCAAGAGTTGAAGCCAACTTTGAGATCTCCAAAGTCCTTTGAGGGGTGACATGAGCCTTTGTGCCAGGAAGGCATTCTTAAAACACCAGGAGTTTACTCCTGCTCCTATGGGATAAATCCAGAGTCAATGGTAATTTGCAGTCTAATTCATGGATGGAAGACACTAAAATGTAGTAGTTCAGAAGGATTCAGAGATTACTGGGCTTGAACTAGAAAGGATTTTGTATTTGTGTACTAGGGTCTCTGTTTTTGCTTCCTTTTATACTTGATAAGATCAAAGTGTTGGTATGATATGCCTCTGTGTAAAAGTCTCAAAGGTTTTGCATGCCTTAAAGGAGAATTCATTTTGGAAACAACTTTGGAGTCAATTCCTCTAATTCTTACATAATCTAATGTTTCGTTTCCATTTATATAATTCCTTTTAGACAGCCGATTATAGGAGTACCTGGGTGGTTCAGGGGGTTAACCATCCATCCATCTTTGGCTCAGGCCATGATCTCAGCGCTCATGAGTGCAAGCCCCTAATCAGCATCTCTGCTGTCAGCACAGAGCCAGCTTTGGATCCTCTGTCCCCCCTTCTCTGCCCCTTACCCACGTGCATGTTCATGCTCTCTCTCTCTCTCTAAAATAAACAAAATTAACATTAAAAAGTAAATAAATAAACAACTGATTATAAGTGGAATAGAAAGAATGCAATTAATTTTCACATCAGTAAACGAAAAACTGACAGTTACCTTTCCTATACAAAGAGCACATTTACTAAGCACTTGCAAAGTACTGGTATTTTATTCTTCATTTAATTATGTCAGCAAGGCCTTCAAGTACTATTATTATTCACATTTCAGAAACTGGGAAAATGAGACTCAGAGATATTAAATAATGTATCCACAGCTACCCGGCTGGGCCAAGAGAACTCACACTCAAAGTCGATCTTCAGAGTCAATGTTCTCAATATCCCTAAATATACAAGAACGTACTGATTTCTTTAAAGTTCATGTTTGTATTCAATTGTAACTTATATTAACATAACAAAAGGAAATTTCATTAAAATACTTTCTTATCCTTTATCTCTACCTTAAAACTCTTTCCATTTTATTCTACATGCAGCTTACTCTGTTAGTAGAACAACTGCCATTCCAGATTATAAAAACTATTTTTCAACAGGGACGTATTCCTGAATGTCATGACTATTCATGTGCTGGTTCAAGTGCTTCCAAACAAATTTGTCTTACGGTGACCACTCTATTGCATTTTTGAGTAGGTGGTAAATCTTGTTAAAACCAATAAAAATATAATTTCAGAATATTTCAAAAGTGATCTCTCATGTCACTGGAGTCTCAAATGTTTTTCAGTTTTCTACGTTCTTCTTGTACAGTGCAAGAATTCTGGTCAGAATAATTTTATCTTTAGATGTAAAATTTCCTTCTAATTACAAAAAGTAATACATGATGACTTGGAAGAATTTAGGATATGTATAAGGGTATAAAGAAAAAAATCCAAAATTCCATTATCCACAGATAAAAAAACATGAACATTTTAATGTACTTCCCTTAAATATATATGAGATAAAAATTTAAGTGTGGCTTTTTTTGGGGAGTGGTTGAAGAATTTCAAGTAATTTAAAATTATATATATATATATTTTAAATATATATGTTATACATGTATATATTCATCTAAGATATTCACTGAAGTTTTCAAATACTTTTCCTAAAGCTATCCCATTCCTTTATATGATGACTATAAGGTTACGATTATAAGCAAAAATGTGACCAATTTGTCTAGTTGCGAATTAAAAAATAAATGAATGTGATTTGTATATAATAGAAATTCTGAATTTTTGCATGTTTTAATTTTATTTTTTCTGTTTACAAAGATTATATGTGGTCACTATAAATAAATCAGATAATACATATAAGTATTAAAAGTAGGTAATATTTGTTGGGTGCTATCTGTGTGCCAGGCACCATTCTAAGGGTTTTATTAAGTCATTTAATCCTTACAAGAACTCTGTACAGTAGGGATTATTATTTATTATTTGCATTTTACAAATGAGAAAGCTTAGTCTTCAAGAGGCTAATTTGCTTGAAGTCTTAGTTTACCAGGAAAACAGTTAAGCCAAACTAACATGGTTTTTGTTTATTCCCCGAGCTGTTTATTTTAATGAGAAAATAAAATGAATTAGGGCCTGCCATGAATTCACAAAAGAAAATCTTCATTTCCTAAGAGGAAATGATAGCTCCACGTGATATTTTTGTAGGTAAAAAAGGTAAAGGTAGGGGTGTGAAAGCACACATAGAGGTTCTGGAGCCAGCTGAGCCCTTGGAGGAAAGGTTAATGGATCACTATCAAGGGCATATAGTTACTAAATGACAGAAGTGAGATCCAAACCTAGGCAGGATGTCCCCATAGTTAATCACTCCCTAAATGGCCTCTATAAAGTATAAAGAAGAATGGGGTTCTTGGGTGGCTCAGACGGTTAAGCATCTGACTTCAGCTCAGGTCATGATCTTGCTGTTTGTGAGTTCAAGCCCCACATCAGGCTCTGTGCTGACAGCTCAGAGCCTGGAGCCTGCTTCAGATTCTATGTCTCTCTCTCTCTCTCTCTCTCTGCCCCTCCCCTGCTCACATTCTGTCTCTCTCTCAAAAATAAATGAACATTAAAAAGAATTTTTTTTTAAGTATAAAGAAGAAAGACATCAAGAAAAAAGCCAAAATTTCTCTGATTCCGTGAGTCAAGGATAACATTTGCTGTATTTCCAGACCCTTTTGGATGCAAAGCTTAACTGTAGCTGACTTGAATTTTCACAGAATGTCCTGTGAGCCTCTTGGAACATGAGCCCATGTGAAGCTTATGAGAAACTTCTTCAAGGCCATTTCTCATTTGTCTCCATATCTTTCCAGGAGATTATCATGAGGCAGTTTCTCATCATCTCCTGGGTTCTAAGGAGGTAAGAGGTTTGCCAACTTCTCCTCTGCAATGCAATTACAATGCTAACTACCTGGAGTTAGGTCAAATTTCACCAGTAAGGGCACAGTTCCCCCTGCAAGACTACCCTCACTTCAAACACCAGCTGAGAGCTCAGAATTTCCCAAGCCACCCACATTTCTGACCACAAAAGTGGAAGTTCCCATGATCCCCTCAATTTTAATAATTCACTAGAACAACTCAACAGAACTCAGGAAAGCACTACACTAATGACTGTAGTTTTATTTTAAAGGATATAAAACAGAACCAGCCATCTGAAAAGACCCATGTGGGGCAAGCTCTGGGAGGGTCCTAAAAGCAGAACTTTCAAATCCTCAAGATGTGTAACCATCCCACACATCAGTGTATGATTACCAACCAGGGAAGCTCACTGGAACTTCTGTGTTCAGAGTTTTTATAGATGTTTCTTTATGTAGGCATGATTGATTAAATCATGAGCCAAATGATTGAACTAAGTTTCTAGTCCTTCTCTCCTTTCCAGAGGTTGGGCTGACATCACCTGGTTCAAAGTCCCAAACTCTCTAAGGGCTCCTGGGTGGCTCAGTTGGTTATGCGTCCGACCCTTGATTTCAACTCAGGTCATAATTTCATGGTTTGTGATTTCGAGCCCCCCCTTCAGTCTCTGTGCTGGCAGCATGGACCCTGCTTGAGATTCTGAATCCCTCTCTCTCTGCCCCTCCCCCACTTTCTCTCTATCTCTCTCTCAAAATAAATAAAAATTAAACTTGAAAAAAGTGTCTCAACTCTCTAATCACATGATGGTCAAAGACATCCTATCTCTCAGGAAATTTCAAGAATTTAGAGGTTAGCTCCCAAATACCATCAGCCACATTCTTTCCTATATATCTCCACCTCCTTAGCATACAACTGCAGGCTATAAAACTACTTGGCTGCATGCAGCAGAGAATCAGCTCATCAGCAACAGCATCCCACCTCTCGTGTTGCATTTTCACCTAGCCCCTTTTGTTTCTGTCTTGTTCTGCGGGAAAAGGGAGGTGAGGAGCGGGCCCCTTTGCTGTTCCTGCTTTTGTTATCTATGTAAGTAATAAGCTGTCTGGATTTTACAAAGCTTGTGGGGTTTTTTGTTTGTTTTTGATTTGCTTTCTTTTTGCCAGCCAAATCTGTTAGCCTTGGGTGACCTGTCATGTACAGAAATAAGAAAATCTCAAGAGGACAATTATGGGTGCTTCAGGTGTTTAATTCGTTTTAGCCATTTTGATTTATGAGAACACTCAAGTGTGGGGCACCTGGGTGGCTCAGT
Organism: Prionailurus bengalensis; assembly: GCF_016509475.1. Lineage (NCBI taxonomy): Eukaryota > Metazoa > Chordata > Mammalia > Carnivora > Felidae > Prionailurus > Prionailurus bengalensis. The sequence continues at coordinate 144,162,966 of NC_057343.1, read as the reverse complement.
CGGTTAAGCGTCTGACTCTTGATTTCTGCTCAGGTCATGATCTCACCGTTCCTGAGTTCCAGCCCAGCATCTCTTAGTGTGGAGCCTGCTTGGGATTCTCTTTCCCTCTCTCTCTGCCCATCCCCTGCTCACATGCACGCACTCTCTATCTTTCTCTCTCTCTCAAAACAAACAAACAAACAAAGTGGGGGAAAAAAGAACATTCAAATGGGAGTTATTCAGTAAGCTAGGTGTGAGATTGGAGCCTGAAGGAAAGAGGAGAAAGTAAGTTGTGCAGTGGTGATGAATGACATCAGAGGAGAGGATGTGTTCTCTGAAGAAGACAATGTAGAGAAGCTAATGGGTGAAGCTATTTTGACATGAGCTCAGAGTTGAGCAGTCATAAAATCTTTGAATAAAAAATGGCTTTGGGGGTGTTATATCCAACCTCTTACCTGATACAAACATCTTTTCTACATCATCCTGGCAAATGATCATATGGCTAGTTTCTGCTTCAATATACAGGGGAGGAAGAGCTGGGCCAATGATTATCAGGGCAAACAATTCTATTCATATAGATCTGAATGCTTTTGCAATCTTTCTCATATTGAGCTAAAAACCTGCCTTTTATTAATTTTTACTACCGATCCTTTACTACCTTATAGAGCACATATTCACATAGCTATTACCCATTCTTTGTGATGGACATGCTATGAGATCAACCAGCAAATTAAACATTTGAGTTTTGTTATCAGCAGATTAAACATTCACCTTCACCCACAACTCACACGGCGCTGTCTTGATTCTTTCTCACCATCTTGGTTATCTTGCTATCTCATCAGCATCTTGCTTAAAATAGAATATCCACATATGATTGCATCAGTGGAGAGTATGATGGAATGACTACTTCCAATAAAATACGTTATTTTTATTTCTTTTTATAAATGTTTTTTTAACCTTACATAGTCTTCTTCATAAAAGAATCTGAGGGAGATAGGAAAATGAAATGTATGTAATGCCTTATTCTCTCCTCCTGCAATTGAATTTTAAGTGTATTTGCATTTTAAATAATATTTTAAAATAATTTGATTTGCTTTTGTATTATGAAAATAATATACGTTTATGGTTAAAAATGCAAATAATCCAAATGGCAAAAAAAAATCCCCATCTCTGTCAAATTTACAATCCTACTCCTTAAAGGCAACTGAAATTTAATTTACTATATCCATGCAGAATTCTTTTTCTACATTAGGCATCTTTCCATATCAGCACTATAGATCTACCTCATTCTTTGTAATCACTGCATAATATTTTATTATATGGTCACACCGTGTAATAAAATGGTCAGTTATGTACCATTCCCCTATTGATCGATATAGAGGTTGTCTCATCTTTTTTTTTAAACTTCATAGCAATACAGAAAAAACTTTGTGTTTTTTTTTTTTTTAATATTTGAGAAAGCCCATCTGTAAAATAAATTCCTTAAAGTAGAACTGCTGTGTCAAAATGTAAGTATGTCCTCAAGGGTATACCAATTGACATGGTTAAGAGTGTGTGGTAGTGTTTGTTTTTCCATATGCCAAACTTTAAAATCATTGCTAATCTAACAGCTGATAAATGGAATATGATTCAGGCTGCATATTTTCTTTTGCCCCTTCAGATGCCCCTGCACCCTTCTTTTTCCCTGATTTCCCCTTCCCCCCAGGAAGACAATCTGTGTGGACTACATCACTGGACTCCTGTGCCTTCTCTAGCTTTCTATACGTTAAGATTAGGAAGAGCGCCAACAGGAAATGGACGATTGGGTAGAGAGGAAAGTGAAGCGGAGATATTTATTTATTTATTTGGGCTTCCTTCTTGTGAAGTCTCTGTGGGTTGGCTGTGACCCTTCAGCAAAGGACACAGCTCCTGTCCACATAATTTTCTCTTGCCCCACCTTTGTAAAGAGTAGTATCATTATTAAGCACTCCTCAAAGTAACTCATTTAAATGTTCTGTTTCTGGCAAGTTCTTATTCCTGGGAGCTCAGTCTAGAGAGATTCCCAGCCCTCCCAGTGGTTCTGTTAGTTGCATATACCATTCCAGTAAATCTCTGTTCCAGTTAGAGCGGGTTCTGTGGTTCACTCCAGCTAACTAGTTAAGAACCCTGGTTAACTAGGTAATTTCTACCTAAGTATAACTGAAAATCTAGCAATTCATTCATTCAATAAATGTTTACTGAGTACCACCTATGTGCTGGACATTGTCTTGCTATTGCAGATGGAAAGTAGACAAGATTACAGATAAAGTTGCTCTTCATGGGGTGTATAAGTGTATAAGAAAATTAATAAATCTATAATATATTTTAGATAGAGCTGAATACACTGTGAAGAAAATAAAGTAAATCAAGTGGAAGGTGAGTGACTATGTATATTCTGGTATTTTATAAAGAATGCTCAGGAGGTGTCTCTCAAGAGATGTGATTTGAAATTAGAACTGAATGATGAGGAGTGTGATAATCTTGGGCATATGTGTTCCAGGTGGCAAAGGCAATGCATTTGAAACAGTCTTTTCATATTTGAAGACTAGCAGGAATACCAGAGTGGCTTTGGGTCGTGTGTTGCATATGTGGTCTGCTTGCCTAATGCCCACTGCCTTTTCTTCCTTGATGGGAGAGCTCTAATTTGGTTCAGATGCAATATGCAGGCTCAAGGGATAAACCACCATTGGTCTAAGAAAATCATGGAAATTCTGTTCCAAACTGTCAGTGATTGATTTAGACATAGGAATATAACTCAGTTCTGGCCAAGGAGACGTGAGAGGAAAATTTCTGGGGGCCTCTTGAGAGTTTTTCTCTCTCATAAGACATAGGCATAAAGGAAAAAAATTCCTAAGTCTCTTCCTTTCTTTTTTTGTTTTGAAATGCTCTTTGTGAGACTGTAATACCTAGAAATGTAATAATCTAACAACCATGAGATATCAAACCAGGTTTAAAAGACAACAGATTAAGATGTCAAAGTGAAAGGCTGGGAAGAGCCTGGACCATAACGACACTTTGGACTTTCCAAACCACCAAAGGACCACCTACCTTCAGACTTCTTCTTCTTCCTCTTCTTCTTCTTCTTCTTCTTCTTCTTCTTCTTCTTCATTTTAATATTTATTTATTTTTGAGAGAGAGAGAGAGAGCAGAGGAGGGGCAAAGGGGGGGGGGGCAAAGGATCCTAAGGGGTCTCCACACTGACAGCAGAAAGCCCAATGTGGGGCTCGAATTCACGAGCTCATGACCCAAGCTGAAGTCAGATGCTTAACCAACTGAGCCGTCCTCGGAATTCTTAAATAATTTGAACACTTTTATAGCTTAGATCACCATTGGGTGGGGCTTTTGTTTCTTGCAATTAATATACTAACCCATACACTAGCAATGGAGGTATAGGGGGGTATGGTAACCAAGGTAAGAAAGATGGACAGGGGCCCCTCATGCAATACGTCTTAGGCCAAGGCATGGAGTTTGGATTTTATTTTAAGGATAAGACATTTTAGCAGATGACCAAGTCAATGCAGGCAGATGATAGAGATCTATCTATATTTATACATGTATTTGTATCTATATACATATTTATTATGTATAGATGAAATATAATTTGTTCTTAAAATAATAGAAAAGGTACATTGAATAAAAATATATTTGCCATTTCCTTTTCAATTTTTAGAGAAATTACTATTTAGAACCAGATTAAAAGAAATAAAAGGTCTTATAAATTCCTCATGAAATATCTTGGCTGAAAATCTCAAAGGTTAAGAATCTTCACTTATGCCTGACCTCTGATGCTTGGGAGAGCCTTAATACAGTTTCTAGGTATTGCTTCTGCCCTTTTTAGTCATGTCAGAGTCTTTACCAATTATGTTCTGCTTCAGAGAGTTTCCAGTTGCCATCTTAAGCCCTTATCTCCCTTTGAAAGTCCCCAATTTTTGCCTCAGCCTTGTCTCTTTGGAAAGAAAGCGACTTCCTTTTATAAGCATGGCTATCCTAAATACTTTGGGTGTTGTTTTTCTCTTAGCTAGCACCAGAAGCATCACAGAATAAGGTAGCTCATTTAAAGCATTTTCCTCATGGTTGTCCTGTTCTCCCATTCAGGAAAAAGATTATTGGTTACCATGGCAATCAGCTTCCACAGCATTCCATTCCAAGTAAACGCACAGGTATAGCACAAGCTTTTACTCAACATTCTTTACTGTAGCTCTCTGCAGATCTGCATATTTTTTCCAGCCTGTTCTCGGTAACTGCTGTTTAGAACAATCAACCTGAAATTAAGCCAGGTAATTTTCTCAAAGGCACCATACCCCATCTATTCTAAATATTTTAAAAATTCACACATATAGTTGTGCAATAATTTTCTCATAGCACCAAACAAAAACTTTCTGGTGTGTTCTTTAATAAGTCTGGGATTATATTTACATCTCTTTAACCATTTTTAGAAAAAAAAATAATGAATTTACAGTAAAAAATCAGAGCAAAAGATAGTTTTATGAGATTATCTCCCATGTGTTCTAAATCATATCTTTCCTGAAACTAATTCTCTAACTTCCCTCCCTCCACCACTCCCAAGGCCTCTGATAAAAAAATGCACAAACTCATAAGAATAAAAATTTTCCTTAACCCACCATTATATCCTGGAGATGCCAAACCATTATATCCTTGAACCATTAACTACCTTGGTTCGGTTCAGAACATAATTAATAATAAAATAGGGTTTTGAATAGGCCAAACACATTTTACTGCCACCCAATGTCTGTTATATTGTGGAGGAGGTGGGATGACTTTGGACGATGAACTGGATAAGCTCTGTTTCCCTACAACTCTGTCATTCTTTTTTATTATTACTTATTATTACTTCTAGTCTTTGCTAGTTATTTGGTTTCTTCATAACTATGTGGCATAAACCATGAATCTTGAGACTTCTTTTGTTTGCTGAACTATCTTTTCATTTATTATTTCTACTATGATTTTATTCAAAGTAATACTGGTATTTTGGTAATTAAAAAGAGAGAACTTAAAAGGGAGTTGCTATTACCTAATGTTAAGCAATTAAAAATAAAATCTGGCTTTAACCATCTTTCTTACAAAGTCTATCACCTAGGTGTCTTTTCATTGAAAAAGACATATCTCACACCCAATCTATGAACACCCCATTGAATATTGCCATCTCCTATTAAGGGCATGGAAGTAAATTCTGTAACTAAAACAGATGCCTTCGCCTACAGGTTCTAAAATCAGAGGGTATTCATAAACCTCTCCACAAATTTTCAGAGTGTAGTGGGAAACAGGAACTGTTAGAAATTTGAAACTCTACTAAAGTACTTTTTACCTCTTCCGGGAAAAGAAAATATATTACTTTCTAGGAAGCTCGCTACTTTAAAAAACATACAAAGCAATCCGGGTTGGAAATTCACTGTTAGCATTTGGGTTACATCAGCTTGGTTTTAGATGATATTTATTTAAAAATTTTTTTTAATGTTTATACATTTTTGAAAGAGAGAGAGAGGGGGGGAGAGAGAGAGAGAGAGAGAGAGAGAGAACAAATGGGGGAGGGGCAGAGAGAGAGAGGTAGACACAGAATTCGAAGCATGCTCCAGGCTGTCAGCTCAGTACCCAACTCAGGCCTCGAACCCATGAGCTGCCATATCATGACCTGAGCTGAACTCAGATGCTTAACTGACTGAGGCATTGCCAGATGATTTATTTTACATGGAAAGCCATAGAATGGTTCTCTGACTCTTCTCAAAATTGTGTTGAAATTGTTTCAAGGGAGCAGAAAAGTACTTTTATTTATCTATTTTTAATTATTTTTTTTTAATTTTATTTTTTAAATTTACATCTAAATTAGTGAGCATATAGTGCAACAATGATTTCAGGAGTAGATTCCTTAATGCCCCTTACCCACATCCCCTCCAGTAACTATCTGTTCTCCATATTTATAAGTCTCTTATACTTTGTCCCCCTCCCTGTTTTTATATTATTTTTGTTTCCCTTCCCTTATGTTCATCTGTTTTGTCTCTTAAAGTCCTCATATGAGTGAAGTCATATGATATTTGTCTTTCTCTGACTGACTAATTTCACTTAGCATAATACCCTCCATTTCCATCCACGTTAGTTGCAAATGGCAAGATTTCGTTCTTTTTGATTGCCGAGTACTACTCCATTGTATATATATATATATACCACATCTTCCTTATCCAGTCATCCATCGATGGACGTTTGGGCTCTTTCCATACTTTGGCTATTGTTAATAGTGCTGCTATAAACATGGGGGTGCATGTGTCCCTTCGAAGCAGCACACCTGTATCCCTTGGATAAACGCCTAGTAGTGCAATTGCTGGGTTGTAGGGTAGTTCTATTTTTAGTTTTTTGAGGAACCTCCATACTGTTTTCCAGAGTGGCTGCATCAGCTTGCATTCCCAAGTAGTTTTATTTTTTTCTGATCAGATACTTTTTCTGATACATAAAATGTTTTACTTATTCCTTTGAATACACAAACATATGTATTCCTCAATATACTAACCCAATACCAGCTAGAAATAAAAATTGACCAACCATTGGTAGATTTTTTTAGGTTGAGGACAGAGGCCAACATTAAATAATCACATAGAATCTGAGTAATTACATCACGATGCACAGATTTATATAGAAAAAAAAGTTGCTCTGAATTTCAAGTCGACAAAAGAAGAAAGAGACCATGGTAGCTTTGAAAAGTAGAATCTCTAGTGAAGGGTCAGCACTCTAAAAGCAGGAAAGCAGCTGACATGCTGTTTTGACAGTTGGGTAAAGATGAGGGGGAATAAGATAGGAAACCGGAGGAAGTTCTGCTAAAAGGGTAGAATGAAGTGTTTGAAAATGGTAAAGTGAGAGCTCTAATCTACATGGACTAATGGAAAGAGCAGGAAAGAGAGAAAAGTGATTTAGTACAGATAGTAAATAGTTTGTGGAGAGATTTTATAGAATAATAACTTAATTTGTATTTTAATTTGCAAGTGCCAAGGGACGACATTATTTGAAGAATGACAGTTTTATTGTTTTAACATTTTACACATAAGAAGCTACCATTTATCTGAAATATAAGTCAGTACCAGTTTCCATTAATGTGATAATATATATTAGACAAATTGGCAAGCAGGGGTTGTTCTTGATTAACCTTTGTTATAACCTTAACAAAACTACTTTCAATATTTCAAATTATAAGATCATGATTTTATAATGTGAAGATAAACAGAAAGCCTGATTTCGTTGCAAATTGGTCCTAACTTTATTGGCTGGTGTCCTTTAATATCAAGCTTCTAACTTGATCAAGAAAATGTAAAAGCAAAACCCTGGAAAACCAATTTCCTTAACTAGGAATCATGTGAGTAGTTTAACATTAAAACATGTTTAAAACATACATGATAGAAATTGTGTAGAGTTTTATCTCCTTTTATTTAAAACAAATGCATGGGGGCACCTGGGTGGCGCAGTCGGTTAAGCGTCCGACTTCAGCCAGGTCACGATCTCCCGGCCGGGCGTTCGAGCCCCGCATCGGGCTCTGGGCTGATGGCTCAGAGCCTGGAGCCTGTTTCCGATTCTGTGTGTCCCTCTCTCTCTGGCCCTCCCCCATTCATGCTCTGTCTCTCTCTGTCCCAAAAATAAATAAACGTTGAAAAAAAAAATTAAAAAAAAATAAAACAAATGCATGGATATCCATTTATAGCTCTCCCAATAATCACTGTAGGTTGGTAATCTTATGTTCTGGATTTTCCAGGTCACTTCAGATTTCAAATATTTTGTCTGTTGTCAAATGATGTGTATGGATTTTAGTTTGGAAAACATGGTCACTGAATTTATAGACCAACTCTGAAATAGCAATGGCCTTTGGCATTATGCAGTAATTCCATATCCGGGTCACGATTATCAAATTAAACCAAATCAAACTTCATTATTCGAGTTTACCCAGTACTCGAATAATAAAAGTAAGGACATTTTAAAAACTTTGTAGCAATTTGCAACTTGAAAAGCATTCATAATATGATTTATTATAGACACATACATAATCAGTAAATCTATAAATGGCTACTCACCCTTGTCATATAGGAAATGAAAAACAACATACTTAAGTGATATTGTAATTATATACTCCATGGCCAAAACTAAAGAATACAAAAATAATCTGAATGAACCTTTGTTAATATTAAAAAGAATCTGGTAGTCTTTCTTATTTTTAAAGTCCATAGACTGGAATTCATATTCTTGATAAACTGGAACTGGGAGGGTATACTGGCATTTGCTACAGATATGACAATAATTATGATGTGAGCTTTTAAAGATTGTCTCACTACTCTATGCCAAAATGTTGCTGTTCTGCAAATGAAAACATTTAGATCATTTGACTGCCTTCCCTCCTCCAACCTTAATTACCATCCTTTATAACACTGTACCGCTTGTTCATAGTTCTGCTCTTTATTCTTTCGTGATGTGGGTAACCACTAATGGGGGGGGGGGAAGTTTTAAAGTCTACTATGTTCAGAATGGCATTTAATAACTCTTTCAAAAATTAAGATGCTTTTTCCCAAGTCTTGTTGGAAATACATCTACCACCAGTGATCAGGCTCTCCTCCCACATTTCCGTGCTAGTTGAAACTTGAGAAGCTTGGGGATGCTGCGAAAGGTGGGAGTGGGAGATAGGATATCACCCGCTTGACACTTCGGCACTATTGCTACGAATGATTCACTTGTGTTTGGCACATTTGTTGCAAGGAAATCTCCTCCCGCCGCTTCCTTCTCGGAGCTCCTCTAGGGCTGTCTCCTGTGCTTTGGCCTTTAAGGAGAAGCGAGAGCAGGTGGGCACAGAGCTGCTCACCGAGTCCTCCTCCCCCTGCTCCTTCCCTAATTTAGCAGTACTTCCGGCCGCGTGACATCATCCCCCGCACCCGGGTGACGAGAGCGGCGGGTGACGTGTGTGCGGAGAGGAGCGCGCTGACGTTGCTATTTAAAGGTCCTCCTGCGGGGAGGATGGAGACACAGCGCGAGCACCTGGTGTGGGGCGCGGAGGAGGCTGTGGCGGCCGGGAGCAGGGCCAGGAGACAGCGGAGGAGCAGAGCGCACGGTCCGCCCGCCGCCCGCCACTAAGGGAGGGGGGGAAAGGAAGGAAGGACGGACTGACGGACCTGCAGGCCGGACTAGCTCCCCACGAGGGCCGTCTCGGCCCCTGACCACCAGCCTTCCCGCCGCCTTCGCGGCTGCTGCTTCCTCTCCCGCCGCCCGTAGGGCCCCGCTGGGCCCTAGGGACGGGTCAGCGCCCCGGCCCCCGACGCCTTCCCGCGGCTCAGAGGCGGTGGCCGCCTCCCGCTCCCTCCCACGAACGGGGGGAGGGACCGCTCTCGCCCCCGGTTCTCCCCGCCTCCTCCCCCGCCCTCCGCAGCCCGCTCCGCCGCCGCGCTCTGCTCACGCGGGCGGCGCTGACCCGGGAAGCAGCGCCTTCAGCTCCGCGAGCGGCCGGTGGAGGCGGAGGCAGCGGCGGGCTTCAGGCCGCCCGGGCCGGCGCTGCTCTGCCGAGCGGGAGCTCGAGGCCGGCGGAGGTGGGCGGTGATGGAAGCGTGAGGAGGCGGTGGCGGGCCCGGGGACTGTGAGGCGGCGTGTGGCGGCGGCGCGGAGCGTGAGAGGCGAGGAGCGCGGGTGGGGGCGCTGGAGCAGCGGCTCTCCCGCGGCTTCGAGCCCCGCTCCCCTGCCCGCGACGCGGGATTAGCCGCCCGCCCGTCGACCCTTCAGCTCAGTCCAACGCCGCTGCTCGGCCCGCCCTCGCGCTGGGAGCGGGTGCCGGGGGCAGCGTGGGGCTTGGCTCTCTGATTCATTCATTCGCCGCCGCCGCCAGCCTCAGACCTGCGGTGCTCCGAAGAGAGGAGGGAAGACGGGCAGCCGCGAATGAAGGGCCGGGCGCCAGCAGGGCTCCATTGTGCTCGGCGGCGCGAGGCGGGAAGGGGCTGAGGGAGGTGGGATCGGGCCCCCTCCCCCTGCTCCCCGGCGTGCGCTGCGCCCCCAGCCTGCTGCCAGCCTGGAAATGGCTCCGTTTATTCTCCTCGGGAGAATGAATCGATCCTGCCCAGTCTTCTCTTCCTCCTCCCCACCTCCTCTCTGCTCCGAGTCTTAGGAGGGGAAACATTTAAAAGACAGATTCCAATGTGGAGTGCCGTGCACATCGCGAGCTGTTGGGTTTGCACTTCGAGGAGATTTTTCTATCTAGCTTTTTCTAACGTGAGCGCAGGGAAGCAGTGGCATGACTGCTTTTAGGATTTTTATTTTCTCGTAGGGATCTCTGTAAAGTGCACGTCGCATTGGGTTACATGCTCCACCCCCAAGGGAACTGGTGTGGTGGAGAAATTTGAACCCGCAGCCTTAGTAGCACCAAAAGGCCGAGTTACCTGGCTCTTCCCGAGTGTCTAGGAGGACATGAGCGAAATGACCACCGAACTCGTTTTTTATAGGACTCGGTGAAGCTGGATTCTGCGTTTCCGACAGACACGTAGACTCATTTTGTGGAATAGAGTTGACCGCTGTCTCCTCCGCGCAGCATTTTAACTCTAATAAGCAAATGCCACCTCTGCTTGAACGTTTTGGTATTTACGAGAGAGAAATCCTTTTACCTAAGGGAACTAATTGAATTGTCAAGCACCACTGAAATACCTCCAGAAAAGGATCTCGGGGGGTGGAAAAGCAACTGCGAAATAGCAGACGGAGAAATTCCTTTGGAAGTTATTCTGTAGCAGAAGAGCAGAAACTTCAGAGCAAGTTCTCATTGGGCAAAATGGGGTAAGGACTTTTGTGCCTAACATAGCTTTGAATCTGTTTATGTGTGTTGTTGAGCGATGGTGGTGATTGTGTTTTATGTTTTCAAACAAATTTGCCACCTTGCTAAGCTGGTCGTACATTAAAAATACGGGTTTGTTAACCTGTTAATAAGATATTTTTATAGAGTGACCCCGGAGGCCATAAGGAGGGAACATATATACCTAATTTTTTTTAATTTTTGATAATTTGTAACCAGAAGAGAGTTCGATTAGTAATATTTAAGAAGACAGCATCTTCTGCCCTTTTACTGGTCAGCCTGCTGCATCCGTTTGTAATGAAAATCATACTGTCCTAGGTTTCGTTGCCAGGGTCTTTGAGAGAAAAGTACTGCGTTCTCTAAGTACTTTGAGAATAATCAGTTGCACAAAGGAACAATTGTAAAGTAATGAGTGGTTGGACTTTAGTCCTTGAAAATGATCCAGGGTAAATGATTGCCTCCACTGTGCCCTCTGTTTTGCCCTTGAATATCCAAAGCTAACATGTAGAATTGATTTATTGGGGCATTAAAATGAAAATCTGAAATTCTTACCCATGTCGTCTCCACAGTGCCGGTGCACTTAGTAGATCAGAGCTTCAAAGGAAAAATCTTTTTGTTGAAAGAACTTGTTCGCTTTTTCTGTTTTTTGCTCTAAAGCTCAGGTTTTCAGTTGATGTTAACAGTGTCAGATCCACACCTTCTTTCAGTACCAATGTCAACCAACAGTGTGTTTTCCAGCCTTTCATTAACTCTTCACACAGTAACTTGATAACATGACTCTTTGTAATGTAAGTCAGAAATATATTAATGGAGTAATGATGAAGTCATGTCATTGACAGATTGTCCATGCTTTTTGTCAAAGAGGAACTTCGAGAATTTTCCTTCTCTCTGTAGTTGAATAAACCCAGCTCAAGTGTAGTTAAGAGACAGGAATTGAAAGAATAGACCAAAATTTATTGTGGCAGTTGAGGGGTATGTACACCTAAACTTTATTTTTTGAAACTTCGAGAGGAAAGTTCTTAGATAGTACTACTTTTTGTTGTTGTTGGGAGTTAGAATTTGAAGTTTATTAACTTGAACAAGTTTGAAGATGTAGAACATGTGTTGTAGGGAGTTCTTTCTTCATCAGGAATTAATGAGAGTGATAATTGTTTTTAAAACTTGAGTGACAAGTGATGAGAATATATATAACTTGGTTGATTTGAGGTAGAGCTAAGCAATTAAAATACCTTATTCTATTTTAGTACTGCTATTCGTCACTTGGTAATCTGAGGCAAATTACTTAACCTCTGTGGACTCTTATTATCTGTAAAATGAAGGACTTAGATGATAAGTTTTAACGTTTTTTTCCAGTCTGTAAAAATGAATTATTTTCGTTTTCTCCTGTGTATTTTAATTACTAGCTGGTTTCTTGAAGTAGATCTTTCAGATGGAGACATTATTCTCTCTAAGCAGGTTTTAAATATCAGCTAGAAAATAATGGCATTTAAAACTGGGATGAAATGCACCAATTTTAATAAGAGAAAATGCAGAAAAATACTGCTATTTAAAACCTTTGAAATATGGCTTCCTTGAGAATCTGCAGCTCTTGTGTCTAAAACATGTCAGAGCAAAAAAAAAAAAAATCAAGTGACAATTTTTCATGTTGAAGGCTGCGTTCTCTAGACTGTAGAGTGGTAGCATCATGGAAGAAAATCGGGTTTTCCACAATCTTTAAGCTGCATGAATGCTTACCTTTTTACCAAGAGAAGTTTGGGATGAACTTCCTACCAAACGGGCTGGTATTTAAACTATTAAAATAAGCCCCCCCCCCCCCCCCAACATGACACACATTTTTGATAATTCAGTGTAATTACATTTGCTTTTAAACTGATTTATTTGTCCTTTTCCCAATAAAGTTTTAGAAGTAGACTGGAGAGGAAAAGGAGTGTTTCTGGCATTAGTTTTCTGAAAATCTGTGTAGGGCTATGATTATTTCCCATGGATAGTGATCTGTTCCATCTGAGTTGTCAAGAGAGGATGGACAGGTAGAAGAGAAGAGCATAGAAGAGGCATTTGTGGAAGTTTCCACACTTGGTAGGTGTCAATATCCGTTAAGTGTTTGTGGAATAGGTATAGTCTCCTGTATCTATTTAAACCAAAAGGAAATGGTGTTTTAAATGGCCTTTAAAGTTTTCTCTGGGGTAGTCCTAAATTACCTTACTTTGACAAGTATATAAAATTTAATACTGTGGTGAAGAGTTTCACCATCGTATGAACATATTTTTGAATGTTAGTTTTTAATAAGAGTTTTTCTTTGCCTCAATTATGGCTATAATTGCAAGTCTAGGGGCAAAGTTTAAGCAGAAAGAATATTTTTAGTTTTTTAAAATTTTTTTTAATGTTTATTTCTGAGACAGAGAGAGACAGAGCATGAATGGGGAGGGACAGAGAGAAAGGGAGACACAGAGTCAGAAGCAGGCTCCAGGCTCTGAGCTGTCAGTACAGAGCCCGATGCGGGGCTCGAACCCACAAACCGTGAGATCCTGACCTGAGCCGAAGTTGGATGCTCAACTGACTGAGCCACCCAGGCGCCCCTGAATTATTTTTAGTTTTAAACAAAATGGGTGATTAGGCAGAAAACAAACTTGGCTCCTATAATAGTAGTTTGTGAACCACTGTGGAAATGGAAAAAGAACAGCTGAAAATGACAGTTGCCAGAGTCTGTCAAAATATCTTGGATGCTGCCCGAACTGTTTTTAATTACAGTGAAGGCAGTTGAAGAATTGGTTTGTGAAATAGGTGCATCAGACCCCTAAAAAGTAGAGCATTCGTGTGTGTAAAATAAAGTCTGGAAAAAGCTTCAAAGCTCCAGTGAGGAGCGCCTGTTAGGTCCAGCCCCCAAGTCATCCTCCAAGTAGTATCTCCTAATGAGAGCAGTGAGTCAGTAGCTATTTCAGAACCATTAGAGGAAGCAATAGAAATTAAGGAACTTCAACAAGGTATTTTATGCCACCTTTTGTTTTGCTTAGCTCATATTGACAACTTAGTGCCTTCAACAAGGGTATAGAGAACCTCCCCGCCGCCCCATTTAAAGTTATTTATAAAAATGTGATTCTCCGTGCTAATAAGGTCCGATAGTGCTATTCTGATTTGTCTCACCTGCTTCTGGGAACTTCTGGAAACCATCTTCTCTACCTTTCCCCAGATAACTTCCTGGAAGCATGAAAGTGGGTGCTGCTGATTGCAGCCCGAAGAGTCCTTTCTTGGCTTAGAGAGGAAGCTGACCCCTCTTTCTCCCTCAGGCTACTGGGTGCTGCTCTCTGGGTGCCGAGGCAAAAACGTGGAAATTTTGATCCAGCAGTGCAACATGAATGGGCTTGGCTGGAAAGGCAATCGCTCAATCATTACTAACATCTGAGAAGTTAGATGCACGTCCTTAATTGTATATTGGTTCATCTTACTAATTGTGAAATCCCTAACATGTGGCATGTTCGGCAGCCCAGTGTTGGTGGTACAGAAACTAATAAAATGTGCTCCTTCCCTCAGAGAGTTTATAGTTTAGAAGTTAGGAAGACAGCCAAATTAGAAAGTACAGTGAAATGTCTAAGGGGCCCTGATGTAGGGCATCTTAGGGACACAAAATATGTGTGCGTGTAGCATTAGCTGCTGAGGGAAGGATAAAAAAGCTATTGTAGAGGTGTAAATAGCTATTAAATAATGAAAGAGAACAGGTGTGCCTTATAGACAATTGAGAAGGCATTCAAGGCAGAAGGAACAGTGTGATTGACAGTACTGAGACCAGGAACTGCAAAAAAGTTTGGCTTCACAAACTCAGCTCTGTGGAGTGTGGTACGAGATAGGCCCAGAGTCTTATGCAGGGGCCAGGTTAGAAGGCTTTGTAGACCAAACAAAAGCCAGTGTATTTCAAGGTTTTTTGGGGCATTGACCCATTATAGTAAGATACACATTCTTACCTCACCACCTAGTGCGCTCATATTATAAATGACAAAATGTCACAAAATAATGCCCTTTGTGTGATGCACTGGTCGTATTTTCTAGTTTTAAGAAAGAATGACATTTGAGATCCAGTAAGTTGATATAACAACCCAGTGATGATAACTGGTAATTCGAAAAACACTGCTCTTGGCTATGGGAAGCACTAAAGGATTTAAAGCAGAGTAGTTACATGAAGGGTTGGGTAAGTAGGATGAAAAATTAGTTTTAAAAACCATTGAAATTTTGGTTTTGTTTGTTAGGTCCTGTGGAAACACTAAGCCGGAGCAATGAACCCTAGCTAGTAGGGGAAATGGATGGCTGAACAGGGCCTAGAAAATTCCAGGGTGAGGGGAGAGGAGGGATGATGATGAGTTGTATGCAGTTGTCTCAGTGGGACTTTTTCAGGATTAGGGCATTTCGTGTGCAGGGGTAAAAATATAGGAATTGGCATGATATGTTTGTTCTTTGCTGAGCTGCTCATTCAGATGGGCCTTGAAATCTTGAGTGTAGAAGTTTAAAAAGGACTTTCTAGCTAACACACAAATTGCATGGAAGAGTGAGAACATGTTCCCCCAAGCAAGTAATTAAAGAATATTTGGAATTGTCAGTGATATTGCCTTATAAGCAAATAGATGTTTCCTCCCCCTCCAGTTTATTAAAACATAATTGACATATAGCATTGTATTACTTTAAGGCCCACAATGTAATGATTCAACACATATACACATGTATACTGTGCAGTGATTACCATAGTAAGTTTAAGTTAATATCCTTCGTCTTATATACTTACAGATTTCTGATGAGAAATATCATCAGAATAGGTTTATTTTTTAATATATTAATGGCATAATTCCCCCCCCCCCCCCATTAAAATTTGAAAGAACTCATTTTTTTGTTAGGTATTTTTCAAGGTAACATATACATAGACAAGATGACCCTGGCTCTTTCAGATGTCCTTTTCCCTCCATCTAAACCTATTGTTCCTTATAGTCAAGACTTCTGATTCTTTTTTGTTCTGATTTCATTTTATCCTTGTGACTTCATTCCTTTTTCTCTTGTCCAAGGGGCAGGTATAATCACATGGACTCTCAGGGTCTCTCCCGTGGCCCCAGTGCATTTACCCTCTTGAAAGTGCTGGAAAAAATTTAAGGCCGTTCCTACTCCCGTCTCCCTAAACTCCTGCAGTTTCCCCCCTACTTCCCAGCTTCAGTTTGCTTCAGTGTCCGATTGGCAGTGCTCATCTGAGTGCCCACCCTCCCCAACGCCCCTCCCCCCCACAACCAAAAAAAATTGGAGGAGGAGGACTTTGCTTTTCCGGATTTGGTGGTAATGGGATGGGAAGGCCATCCACTCTGGACTGAAAAGTAGCAACATCTCTATGTGGGATAACAGTGTGTGTTAGCATGCCAAAATGAATATTATTTTTTAGATTTACAAATAAGATATTTTATAATGTCTTTTTAAAAATTAGATCCTATTCTACAGTTTTAAAAACGAAAAAAAAAAAACCTTTTTGAATGGTTACGTATTTAGCATGGCAGAAATTGAGAAGAGGAGAATCAAGATTATGGTACTTGAGTATTTAGACAAAGCAATTAGTGGGAATGTATAAACTAGTGAGGGTTGGTTACTTTAAGTTTAATCTGCATAAATTAATTTTAGGGAGGAGCAAATACTAGAGGTGGGATTATTTGGGAAACAGAATGGATGTAGTATATGATGTTCTTGGCTCTGACCTGAGGTTTTTATAAGAACTAAAGTAGTGATTATGATGGATGTCTGGGTGGCTCAGTAGGTTAAACGTCCAACATCAACTCAAGTCATGACCTCACAGTTGGTGGGTTTGAGCCCTGAGTCCCTCTCTGTGCTGACAGCTCAGAGCCTGGAGCCTGCTTTGGATTCTGTGTCTCCCTCCCTCTTTCTCTCTGCCCCTCTCCCCCTTGTGTGCTATTTCTCTTTCTCAAAAATAAATAAACATTAAAAAAAAAACAAAGTAGTGATTATGAGTAGCATGTTAAGATGTGATTATGTAATTCTCAAAAACAAGATGTGTTATGTCATTTTGATTAGTTGTATTATGTAGACGTTAATCCTTTTTAAAAACATCCTTATTAATCCTATTTTTATTTAGTTCACATAACTTTCTTTTCTTTTTCTTTTTTTTTTGATTTCCTGTCTGTAGAACAGAATTACTAAACTTTGACCACAAACTTACACATCTGTCAATGAGCAAACAAGTGTACACAAAAACAATCCTTTTCAAAATATATATACATAAAGGAAGTGTTTAGGGGAGCTCTTAACTTTGGTTCAGCAAAGTTTATTAATTTAATAATTTTGAAATGAAGTCACAATGTACATCAGACTAGTGTGACTTTTCTTTTTTGGGATTAAAGGATTCTGAAAGTTGGTTTAGGCTAATTACCTGAAACATTATTCATGCAATTAAAGGATTGAACAAAGAAACTGTCTTTATAAATAATTTGTAAACTTAGTTTAGTTTTAAGTGATCAAATGTCTCAGTGAAAAGATGATTGAATCTCAAAAGGTCTAACCTCCTTGCTGCCATATGATTTTTATTTTGTTCAGACCTCTGGTGTTTAGTTGAAATACTTATTTTTACTTACTGGATTGTTATGTTATTTAGAATTCAACTCACTGGACAAAAGAGTAAGGGAAATGAGTTACAAATATTTAATTTTTCCTAATAGAAATTTTAAGTGACTTAAGACTTTTTTGAAACGTGTGTGTGTGTGTGTGTGTGTGTGTATATTTGTAATGTTTATTTTGAGAGAGAGAGAGAGAGAGAGGGAATGGACGTGGGTGGGGAAGAGGCAGATTGAGAGAGAGAGTGACAGAATCCCAAGCAGGTTCCACTCTCAGTGCTGGAGCCTGACAACAGGGCTCAGTCCCATGACTGCGAGGTCATGACCTAATCCAAAATCAAGAGTCAGATGTTCAACCGACTGAGCTACCCAGGTGCCCCTGTATATAAGATGTTTTAAATAGATTTATATCTCAATTAGTAAAGATTACCTTTAGTTTAAGGAAATGTGCAATTTTTTGTTTGTGTTGCATCTTTGTAATGCCTTGTGATCTGTGGCTTATACAGTAAATTGACCCTGTTTTATAAGACTCATTATGTTCTTGTAATAAGTGAGATTTTCCTAGAGATTTTCCTCTGTTAAGTATTGAAAAATTGAGTGCTTTTGGGGCATTGTAAGATTTTGGACTCATTAAGTATCTTCATTTCAAAAGAATCTCCATGTAATAAGCAGTGTTTATATAGATTTTAGCCTGTCTGCAAAGAATTGAGATAAAATTTCCAAATCTTACTGACCAGGCATTGCAGGAGTAGGTAAACTTTGTAAAAGCTGATCATTCAGTGGTCTTCAACCTGTAAATAAAAGCATATAGTTAAAATCTTAGTTTTTATAGCATACCTCCATATTCCATAAAATTAGGACATTTCACTATCACTCTCTGTTAAAAGAAGCAGATTTATCAGTGAACTTCTGCTCTTAATTGTAGCCTGATTCTCCTTTTCCCATCCATCATAAATAGTACACCTTTGGTCATTTCTGTGCTCCCTAATATCTGAGTAAAAGAGATGAGATCAATAAGAATCAATGCTGCTTGTATTAAGCAATATTTTTCAGAGGAGAAGTTGAAATTACGGACATGGGTATATATACTGTCTTTTTCATCCACTTGTATCAGTAGATCTCTCAACAACTTGGGTTTGAGCTGCGTGAGTCCGCTTACAGATTTTTTTATATAAATACAGTGCAGTATTATACATGTATTTTCTCTTAAGATTTTCTTTTTTTTTAGGTTCATTTCTTTTATTTTGAGAGAGAGTGCGAGCCGGGGGTGGGGAGGTCAGAGAGAGAGAGGGACAGAATGAGAATCCCAGGCAGGCTTCACACTGTCAGCGTGGGAGCCCAATGTGGGGCTCAAACTCATGCACCGTGAGAGGATGATCTGAGCTGAAATCAAGAGTTGGATGCTTAACCGACTGAACCACCCAGCTGCCCCTTCCTTATGATTTTCTTAATAACGTTTTCTTTTCCCTCTCTTCACTGAAAGAAATAGTATATAATACACAAAGTGTGTTAATTGACTGTTGATGTTATCAGTAAGGCTTCCAGTCAACAGTAGGTTATTAGTAACGTGTTAGGGGAGTCAGAAGTTATAAGTGAATTTTTCACCGTTGAGGGAATCGGCGCTCCTAACCCACATTGTCAAGGGTCAACTAACTGTATTTCATTTATTTTCCCATCTTGTTTTAAAAAGTTTTTAAAGGGGCGCCTGGGTGGCTCATTCGGTTAAGCGTCTGACTTTGGCTCGCGTCACGATCTTGAGGTTCGCGAGTTCAAGCCCCGAGTCGGGCTCTGTGCTGACAGCTCGGAGCTTGGAGCCTGCTTCACATTCTGTGTCTCCCTCTCTCTCTGCCCCTTCCCTGCTCATGCTCTCTCTCTGTCTCAAAAATAAATAAACATTAAAAAAATAAAAAAGTTTTAAAAAATCTCACTTCACTGTTAAGTACAGTTTAGAATTAATTTTACAGGGACATCTTTCTAGTGACCTTGCAAAGGAAAAAAACAAAAACAAATACTCTTTCTCATGAGGTTCCCCCTTCACTAATGGATTGTGAATCCAAAATGGCTTTTGTGTAGCTAAAAGAATTTTAAATGGGTAGGACTAACATTTGACTTAGTTAAGCACTGAATTTCACTTATATATAACTGTCTTGTCTCTTTTAAGGTAGGCCACTGGAGGAAGGCAAAAAGTTCCTCTTTTCTTTCTTGTATGAGAAAATAAAATTATTTATAAAATACAAAAATTTACCAATTGAGTCAATCTTTTCCCTTCATAATAAAATTTACCTTTATACTTATGCTAGCTTTCAAAAAATCACCTTAATCTCCTAGTAGCTACTATTAGCTTTAAAAAACAAAAGGTTTGCTTTATAGATATTTTCTTTTAATGTTCTTCCATAAAACATGAAACATTTCCATGTTATCTTTGAGGGTTTGGCCCTAGTTCCTCAAGGCAGAGAGCAGTTGTAAGAATTGAGAACTTTGTATAAAATTACCAAATAAGTTAGACAGAAATTAAACACAAACAACTGCCAAGGGACCACAGATACCAAAGCAGCTTTCATTACTTTCTTTTTAAGTCATGTTTATCATGTCATGTGTATTGGCACATCTGGATCCGTGTGTCAGAGTCCAGAGGGCTGCAGACAAGAGTCCATGACTTCCTCCCTCCCCTTAACCCATAGAAGGGGGAAATTTGTTCGTGTATATTTTTGTTTTTGTTTTGAAAGAGAGCATGCACACATGCTCAGGGGAGGGACAGAGAAAGAATCTTAAGTCACCGGCGGGCTCCATTTCCCGACCCATGAGATCATGACTTGAGCTGAAATCAGGAGTCAGACATTTAACCCGCTGAGCTACCCAGGCACCCCATGTCCCTGTGTTTAATAGGAGAGCCTTACTAGAAATGTGCTGAGAGCCACAGCTCTGGTACATATGTCTTGTGAGTGCTATATATTGTGTTTGCTAACCGTCTAGTTCATAGTATAGCATGCAAGTGCAATGTAAGTTGAAAGGATCTGGGGAAAATTAGAATCCTTTTTCCATATACAGAAAATCCGGATTCCTAATAGCAATTAGGTATACAGTTGGATGTACCAGTTATTTTTCTGATCATTTTTCTAGGTAAATTGTTGGTTCTTTTTACTTTTACATTTAAGCATGCCTCAATCTTACTTTATTGTCTTTCTGTTTTCATTTAAGCATTTATAAGAAGTTCAGGAGAGCTATTCTGAATAAGGCTTTTTTTGTGAGTTACAATTTTCTGCCCTAGTTATTTTCAGTTTCCCCCATTAGGCTCTTAATAAGTCTCTAAGAAATTATCTTAAGTGGATTTGACTATAAAAGAACTCCAAGTGCTCATGTTAGAAAATTTCTGTCAGTCTTCACAGAAGGTAAGTCTGTACATTACTAAACATATAGGACAATTACTTTGAACCTCTCAAAATATTTGAGTGTGCTTAGCCTATCCCTTTATCTTTATATGCTTCCCTTTTGCAAAACTGCCATTTTCTCTCCTGGGTTGTTAGGAATCTCTGTCACGTGGATTTTAACATTAAAATTCATGTGCTTTGCGTAATCACCCTGCCAGCTCCCAAGATGTTTACAGAATGAGGATTCTACCTACTCTTGTTTACTCAGTACTGCCAGGGATCTGTATACATTCAGCTAAATGGGAATACTCCCAAGCCATCCTTAAACCCATCTTTGTGTTGATTTAAAACAAACTATTCCAGATCTCGCAGGCTGCCTTACTCAACTGATAATATATAGAATTTTAGTTGTCTAATTTTCATTGTTGCTTTCATTGAATACTCTATGAATGCTGAGTTGATACTTAGTGTGGGGAAAAGAAAAAGGCATTAATGAGAATATTACTATTTGGTTTTCTTTGGTGATATATTAGTATATTCTGAGTCATTAGTATATAATTGGTAGTTAAACTGTAGGCTATTTGTATGGTAGGAAGCCAGCCTGAAGAATGTTTTCAAAGATGGTGCAGTGGTCAGTTAGAAACCAGGATGCCAAATTGTATATTCTCTGTGGCCTCATCTATATAAAATACGTTCTGTATATACATAAAAATACTTGAAGAAAATTCCTTAAAGTGCTACCATGTTTATTTTGGGGAGGTATGATTGTGAATTTTTTAATTTTTTTTTTTTTTTTTTAGTTTTTCTGAATCTTTTAGCTTTTTCTGTGAAGAATCTGTTTTTATATTTTTTTAAGTGTTCATTTATTTATTTTGAGAGACAGAGAGAAAAAGAGTCCCAAGCAGGCTCTGTGCTCACAGCATTTGCGGGTCTTAATTCCACAAAATGTAAGATCATGACCCGAGCCAAAATCAAGAGTTGGACGCTTAGCCAACTGAGCTACCCAAGCTCCCTGAATATATTAAGTTTTTAGAACTTCTCTTGGGTTATTAGGGTGAGGGCTGTTTAAAAAATGATAATATCTACAGTACAAATTATCAGAATCAGTCACTGTTCTTACATATACTTAGGTGTTTGACCCAGTTTTAGCTTACCCTTATTTCATTTGTCTTTAAACAATTGATTAAGGAACTAGTTACGCTAATAGCAACAATTGTTTCTTGTTTTTCAGTGTAAAGAGTTTTCGGAGTGTTAGTACTTATCTACACCTTGTGTGGGTAAGGAGAGAGAGCTCAAAGGGAGTTGTGACTTACAGGAGGTTATGCCGCCATGAAATGGCAGAGTGTGTCCCAGCTCCTCCAGGTCCTCCAGCTCCTCAGGCTCCTATCATTACTTCGGAGCATCCTAAATCGATGCTCACCTACGTCGTGACTCATTTAGAGAGAGGTTTCTAACCCCTCATAGTTAAAAGAAGCATTCTAATTTAGTGGAAGCTTGGTATCTTAGTGATGAGTTCATTAAATGTATCTTGTTTTCCTTGTAGATGGTATGGAAAGAAACTGCATTCTAATTTTAGTGTAATTAAATCTCTGCTCATGCATTAAATTTTGAATTCATTGAAGTGTTTCTCAGAAATGATTTGATGTTATTACATGTCCATGGTTTATATAAAGTTTCCAAAGTTCACATTAAATTATAAATTCCATCAGTCAAAGCCCTGTTAGCCACCTCTGTAGTTACTGGGCAGATGAACCTTTGAAATACTTAGTCAGGGTCTACTTTTCTGAAGATTTCAGACCAGGAACAGAAATCTTGGGATGGTATGTTGAAACACCTTTCCTAGGGCTTCACGCCGGACCAGGAAACCTGTAAATGGTTGGGTAACATATTGTACCTGTTTGAATCATCATGAGATAGCTATAAGTTACTCACTTGCCTGGAATTTGTAAGAGAAGAGTGGACCATATTGTATCCAGATTTTAAGTTATTCATTATAAATTATTTTTTCTAGATGTCAAATTCAAATGCTGTCATTGGCTGGGCAGAAAAATATGTGAACGTATGAGGTAGAAGGCAGTAGGGATTGATGAAGATTGTGGGAAAGTGAATAGAACACATCCTGCCTAAAGGCGTTCATATCCAATTTCTTCTAAAAACCCTCTGGTGAGAGAAACACATCTGAAGCCTAATACATTAGTTATTTAGCAAACATTTTTTTAAGCTTCTGCCAGGTGCTAGTAACTAATCTAGGTTAGATATGGTAACTTTGGAAATGCTTTACGTCTTGACCAAAGAAGGAAGACCAGAACGTAGTAGGGAACTGGCAAAAATTGACATTAGATGAGTGGTTCTCAATTTTGAACCTGTATCAGGATCACCCAGAGGGCTTGTTAACTGAGATTGCTGGGCTTCACCCCCAGTTTTTGATTCAGTGAGTCTGGGAGTGAGTTTCACAAATTTCTGTTCTAACAAACTCCCAGGTGATGCTGATGCTGCTGGTCCTAGGACCTTGCTTTGAGAGTCGTTGTATTTGCTAAATGAAGCTGACACATGTGAGAAACTTTGTAGCCATATGAAAACTCAATTGGGCTTTTTTCTTTGCAGTTTGCAAAAATTAAAATTCTGAACTGAGGGGAAATCCTTGATTTTTTTTTAAGCTAAAAGATCCAGGACAACTTGAAACTGCTCTCTATCTCTTTAAACCTGCTTACTTTCAGCAGTACTGACCAGTTACGTGTCTGTCTTATTCAGAGTTAATCCTGCTTTCTGGTATTACTAAATGTATTATTTCTAAAATTACTTGAGCCTGCTTTGACTCCTGAAGTTTTTGCATTTGGAGTATGATTTCCTTTGAAGTTGTGTATTCTGCTTAGATACCCTTAAGTTTGTCAACATGCCATAGTTTTACATTTCTATTGCTGTGTGACAAATTACCACAATTTTAGTGGCTTAAAACAATGTACATTTGTCTCACGGTTTCTGTGAGTCAGGAGTAATTGGATCTTCTCAGGGTGTCACAAGACAGCAGTCAAGGTGGCAGGAACTAGACACATTATGGATCTACATTATCTTTAAAGCTCATGTGGTTTTTGAGTGAATTTGTTGCCTTGCAGATGTAGAACTCAGAAGCTGTGTCTTGAAGGCCAGGAGGAAGAACCCCTTTCCAGTCCTTCAACTTCTTTTAAAGGACTCACCCAAATAAGTGAGGGTCCTAAGATAACCTCCCTTTTGATTAACTGAAAGTCAACTGATGAATGACCCTATCACCTCTGTGATACCCCATCCTATTCAACCCTTTTACCACACTCAAGGTGAAAGTTTTAGGCAGAAAGCATCCGCCAGGGGGCAATAATCTTGAGGCCATCTTAGAGTTCTTCCAGCCACACCATATCATGTATGGATGGATGTTAACCAAATGGTCAAATGCCTCTATGTCCATTCCAAGTTTTTTTTTATTTTTTATTTTTATTTTTAAAAATTTTTAAATGTTAATTTTTTAGGGAGAAAGAGTGTGAATGGAGGGAGGGACAGAGAGAGAGGGAGACAAAGAATCTGAAGCACGCTCTAGGCTCTGAGCTGTCAGTTCAGAGCCTGACATGGGCTTGAACCCATGAACCATGAGATCATGACCTGAGCCGAAGTCGGAGGCTTAACTGACTGAGCCACCCAGGGGCCCTGTTTCCAAGTTTTTTTTTAAAACAAAAACAAAAAAAAAAACTATAGCCCTCTGTACTCCTGATGCAATATGGACTAGGTACTCTTTAGGCATACTATGTAGTTCGCATCCTAAACCTTCCTCTCTCTTTATGCCCATTTATTTACTTATTTGCACTGTATCTCCTGGACACTGTTTTCTTTCTTGGTTTTACTGAAGCTCGTTTTCCTGTGGTACCTGAAAATCGCTCAGTGGGAGATGAATTTTGAGCCATAGTATATGTGAAAGTGTCTCCTCTGCCTCCTCCTTTTATAATTGAGTCTATATCTCTAGATACAGTGTGAGGGCTTTTTTTGTTTGTATGTGGTTTTTTTTTTTTTTTTTACCATTTTGCTATTTAAGTCTCTGTTGGGCCGTTTCAATCCGGTTAGTTTCCCTAAAGTGGGGAGATTTTCTTCTGTTAAAAAAATTTACCTGTACATTTTGTCTTCTCTTTATGAATTGTCCATTGGTTGGATGGTGGACTTCCTTTTTGTCTTTTCTACCATTTTTTTCCCCTTTTAATCTGCCTTCTGAGGAAGTTTCCTTGACTTCCAGCTTCTAACACTTCTTTTTTTTTTAAGTTTATTTTTATTTATTTTGAGAAAGACCTAGAGACCAAGCTAGAGAGGGGCAGAGGGAGAGGGAGAGAATTCCAAGCAGGCTCCACACCATCAGTACAGAGCTGTACCCAGCGCTTGAACTCATGAACCCTGAGATCATGACTTGAGCTGAAATCATGACCTGGATTTTTAATTTCCATGTACATTTTAATTTGCAAACCATCTTTTTCAGTATCTTATTTGAGGAATTTTATGGTGTTTTATAGTTTTGTTTTCTGTTTCCTAAATTACCTTTTTTTCTGTTCTTTTTTGTTGTGTTTTGTGTAGTTCCTATCATGTTGGAAAGTTTCCTGAAATACCTGGTGATCCTCATCTATGTATTGGAGATATTGAAAAGCTGATTCAAAGCTCTTTGTGACTTAGTGAGTCATGTCATTAGTGAACTTCATGTTAAGCATTTAGGTGGTGGTCTTCTTGGGTGGTCCCCAAGTGTCAGTAAATAGTCTCTGTTGGGCCCTTTCAATCTGGTTAGTTTCCCTAAATTTGGGAGATTTTCTCTTTAAAAATTCTGAGATTGTTGTCTGAGATTGTTCACTTTATCCAGAGAATGATCTTCCACTATATATAACTCGTGGCATTCCTAGAGCAAGGTAAGTATTTTCTTCTCTATGTACCTATATACTGTATGTACCTGTACAATCTGAATACCACATAGGGGAGGGCCATGGTTTAGTTTTCCGGCTTTCTTAAGAGAAAGTGTTAAGACACTCCTGTTTTAGGCCCCGTCTTTGTCTCCTGCTCTTGGGCAAGGTTGTTGCTGGACTGTGGAGGGAGTGGGGACTCTTATTGCTTCGTTATTTAAATTTTCAGTCAATTCCCAATTTTCATCCTATGCCTTATGCTCTGTTCTGCATCCCATTGCCTGTAAATCCCACAAGTTCATTTACTAGTTCCCTCTTTGCAGGCAATTTAGTTTCTTTGCCTTTGCCAAGTCAAGTACTATTCCTTCTTTTAAAATTACATCTTTCAAACCGTATTCGAATTACTTGTGCACTGGTGTCACTTCTGTTCTTTGGTGTTATGGGTTTATACCTTCTTTTCCCTTCACTTACATTTTAGTGGGATTTCAGAAAAGGAAGATACATGTATGCAATTAATTTGCTATGTTTGACCAGAATCACTGAGCCTTAGCATTTTAATTTATATAAGTCGTTTTTTAGAATGTGTTGACACTGTTGGTGGTTAATTGATTAGAACTTTGTAAATGGTAAAGTGTTGGCTTTCTAAAAATCTCTCGCTGTTACCAACACCTGAAAACTCAATGCATGATGCAAACACATCTCAAAACAGGAAAAGTTAAAATTGATCATCAGCCCAAACCTCAGCAAAACAAAGCACTTACTCTTTCAACTGTTTCAGGTAACTAAGGTGTTGCTGTGGTTTTTTTCGTACTACTGTGCCTCTTGAGCACTTGTAACAAACATAACACACTTAATTTGTGTCATGAATCATGCTAGGCACTGTCAGTACAAAGATGACTAGACAGCCATGTAAACAAGAAATTACATTACTGCTGTAATGTAATGCACGTGTCTCTGACAGACCGAGAAGGAAGTGCCCACCTCTACCTGGGAAGGTCAGAACATATGTGAGTGGATATTAGGACATTTCAGGCAGAGGGGTGGCATACGTAGAGCCTCACAGGTGACACATGCTAGTTAGAAAGTTATGGTAGGTGCACCTGGGTGGCTCAGTCCCTTAAGCGTCTGACTCTTGGTTTCAGCTCAGGTCATGATCTCACAGTTTTGTGGGTTCAAGCTCTGCGCTTACAGTGCAGAGCCTGGTTAGGATTCTCTGTCTCCCTCTCTCTGCCCCTCCCCCACTTGCGATGTCTATGGCTCTCTCAAAATAATAAACTTAAAAAAAAGAAAATTAAGGTAGTTTGGCGTAATTCATATACAGTATAAAAGTAGATTTGATTAAAAATTAGTCCAAGGTCATCTGATGACTATGTGCCATGAAGTACCCATATCAATAAAATATTTGAAGTATATTCCTTCATATGTATCTAATTCTGTTACATGTTCTACGGTCTGTGTATATATATTCATATAGATATATTCCAAAACATAAAAACAGAAATGAAAGGAGAAAACTTTTTGTACCCCACTTTAGAGCCCATCGCTTTAAGTAATGGTGAGCAAAGGAACAGTTTTAAGCCAGTAGAGTTATTACTATGCTTGTGTTTTATATTAACTACTCATATTGCAAGTTTTGGATTTGGGGGCTTGGGGGAGGGAAGTGTGTGTGAAAAATGGTTGGGGGTCTTGTAGACCCTCAAGTTTAATTGTGTAATAGGTTAATTATAGCAGTTTAGTCAACAATAATGGCTGGCATTAAGATAGAGTAGAACTGGGGCTGAATTTAAAAGAGGTTTACCTACTAGTATTTATAGGAGTTAACGATGAACTGTATAGGTATAGAGGGATAAGGAGATTGGCTTCGTCAGGAATTAGTTGAGGTAGGAAACAAGGAGAAATTTGCAGTGAGGTGAAATGACAAATTAGGTAAAAGCTGATATATTTATGGTCATCCACATGGGAATGTCTTCCAGTTGGATATCCAGGTCTGGAGCTCAGGTAAAAAGGACTGGGCTGAGGATAGAGTTTTGGGAGTCAGTACAATACGTAAGTAATGGTTGAAAGTATGAATGTGGATGAGCTCATTCAGGATATTTATAGAAAAGAGCAGATGAAGCCTTTCTGAGGGAATAGTCATTTAAGGGACAGGCAAAGGAGTGGAGAAAACTGTCAGGCTAAAACAGTGAGAGAATAGTGCCAAAAAGCCAAGAAAAGGGAGTTTTAAGAAATGAATAGCCAGGATCAAATGTAGCAGAAACACCAAACGAAGCAACAGTAGCTCTTGGATGGGGTAGGCAGTGGTCCTTTAATGACCTTACCATGAGAGGTTTGGGAAGCCTGAGATGGAAGCCAAAGTGCCACACGGTGATGATGCTAATGGAATGGATAAGGAAGCAGAGACCGGAAGTGTAGACTTCTTTAAGAGAAAGCTTCTTTGAAATAGTGTAACTTCAGCAAGCTGCAGGGTTTGGAAATTTTTTTGGTTTTGCTTCAAAATAGGATTAAGCATTCTTTGAGGCCCTGGGAAAGGAGTTCATAGCTGGGGGTATTTGAAAATTAGAGTAGAGAGGGATAATTACTGAGGAAAGAGATGGGCAAGATTGTGATCTGAAGCACAGGTAGAATAGTCAACCTCAGTAGGCTTATCTTCCACATGGACTGGAGGGGAGGCTGTAAGGGAGGAAATGACTAGATTAAGTTTGTAGGTTAAAGGGCAGGAGGCTGGGAAAGAGTTCCTTAGCTGGGGGACTTGATTTCCACAATTCATCAATTGATTCATTTAACAAACAAATATTTATTAAGCACTTGCTTTGTGTCTGGCACTGTTCTATGTGTATGAGATACATCTATGAACAAAGAGCCCTGCCCTCATGGTAAATTCTAGAAAATGGTGAAAGACAAGGCCATCTGCTGAAAATGTAGAAAGTGAGGGCTGGTCAGAGCCTTGGGAAGAGAGGTGAAGAATGGGAGAGATTACCAACCATCGATAGCCAGGAGCTTGGAGGGCCCAAACTGGGGTAAAGCCATGAGTTGTTGAAGGAGTCAAAATCTAGTTTGTTGCTTTACCTGAGAAACAGAAAGCTGTGTGTTAGAAGGGTTTTCCTGGTCTCCATTCTGCTAAAAATGAAGCATGAAAGAGGTATGTTCAATTTTTGTAGTGTTAAATTCAGAGTTACTTTAATATGCTACCTTTTTCCCCCTCAGCTGCCCTTTTCCTTCTTTAGAGAACATTCCATTGTTTTAGGAAACCAACCTAGTATTAAGTTTGCCAGAGCACCACCAGTTTCTTAACAGTAGATGTCTTTTCTCTGGAAAACATCCTGAACCCTTGTGGTGTGGGAAGTTTTGAAACTCTTCTGAGGTCTGGGATTACATTTAATATTTATCTTCTCATTTCTCACTTGTCCTGTACACATACCACCCACAACACACAGACACTCCTGGGGAACCAGAGTGTAGAGGTGATCTTTAAGTTTTTTTCCTTTTCTTTCACACCTTGGAAAGTCACAGAAGTCAGTTGATTGGCATAAGCACTTGAACATTCCTCAGCTTCCTACTAAGTCCTTAACTATTTTGGAAGCAGTTTTGCAGCTTTAACTTACCCTATCTCCCGTGATAAATATAAATATTTTTAGTTTTTTTGGGTAGGGTGGGCTTTTGTTCTCTTTCTAGTCCCTCAGAGTACCTGTACCCCTTTGCTGATTTTAATCTTATTATGACAGTTTTGGTAGAATTTTTTTTAAAGGGAATTTCCTGTTGAAGGGATTTGTCTCAACTAGTGAATTGAGCAGTATTTTTCTTTTTTATAGAATTAAGAGGCAGTTAAGAGAGGCTTGAAAATGAAATACATTTTTACTTTATCCTTTGTTGTGTAAGATGTAATTTCATCATCAAACTCTGATGGCACTAGTAGCATTTTTTAAAGTGTTTTTTTTTGTTTTTTTTTTTTGTTTTTTTTCTTTAAAAACCTTAGGAGATTTAGGCCACAGATGCTGTAGCTGTGGCAAAGCCTAGCTTGGGACAGTATGGCACAGTACAGGATGGCTTAGTAGTCACATCAAGGTCTCTTGAGCCAGCTAGTGGCCTAATTTAAATTATTGATCTTCTTTAGCTCTGTGATCTTGGACAAGTTACTTAAGTTTTGTAGGTCTCCATTTCCTCATCAGTAAAATGGGGATAGAACTGTGAACATTAAAGGACAAAATACAAGCAAGTTTGTTGAAACAGTGGAGCACTTAACTACTCACTACATCGTGGTTATTGTTATTGTGGCTTTTATACAGTTACGTTTCTGGTACTCAGCTGAATTTTTTTAACTTCTAAATAGGCAACATGAAAAAAATTAAGCTTTGGTACTACTAAAGGTGAAAAATAAGTTTATGGGATTTATCCATCTTCTTATCAAATACCCATTAAAATCATCCCTCCCTTTCTATTTTATGTCCAAAGAACTTATCTGTTTAATGTTCTTTTTTTTTTTTTTTTTAAGTTTATTTATTTCGAGACAGAGAGAGTACAAGTTGGGGAGGAACAGAGAGAAAGGGAGAGAGAGAGAATCCCAAGCAGGCTCTGCACTGTCAGCACAGAGCTCAATGTGGGGCTCCAACTCACAAACTGAGATCATGATCTGAGCTGAAATCAAGAGTCAGCGGCTTACCTGACTGAGCCACCCAGACAGCCCTATCTGTTGAATGTTCTGATTTCATTGATTGTCTTGAAATATTCTGATTTTGGGGATCTTGATGGAATCATGAAAATACTACTTCTCACTAAGGAAGTTTGAATATTGTATATGATAGAAATCACTCCACTGTAATAAATCTTATAAAATTAAAAAAGTCAAATTTAAATAATGCTGTTTTTATGATAACTATAGTTAGGCCATCTTACTGATTATCTTATTAAGTCTACAGAGAAGTATTTAAATATCTGATTTGGTCTTTTTTATTAAACATTGTTCACCAATTATGGGATTCTTAAAATCAGATATTGTTAAGTTACTCAGATTAAAATTTAATATATGAAATGTTAAGTAGAAAAACCATCAAAAATAACACATGATCTATTTGTGAAAGATGTATAACAATGTAGAGAAAGGCTCATGTTGAAAAGTTTGCAATATTTTGGTGTCATCAGATGGTAAATTCTCGTCTTTTTAGTTTACTACTTAGGATGTGTGATTTTTGGGCACTGTGGAGTGATTATCCCCTATGAAAATTCAAAAGAGACTGATACATAAACTAAGATGGCAACTTATTAGTTAATTATTTATTATAAGTCATTAAAAATACATCATCTGCCATAGAAAAAATGCCACAGTGGAAGCCAGATTGGAATCAGAAGTTTGCTTGATAAGTAAGGGTATTTTATTGGATATCCACGGCTACACCCCATGCATCGATCTCCATTTACCACTCAGATACATCAGGCTGCCTCTCGCCCAGAGAGTGCTAGAGGCACTGCCTGACCACCTCTCAGAAATCCTTGTTTCTAACTTACGCAGTTCTCTACTTTCCTCTTGTATCTTCTTGAAGACAAAGGCGAAGCACTTGGGGAGGTTTTGTGCTTAGTCATTAGCGTGATCATTCCTGCCTGAGTTTACAGCCTTATCTTGGTTGGATTTGAGAAGCTTAGATAGACTCCTAAATTTTTTAAATTTAAAGTCTGTATTATGGAAAGTTTTAAGTATATAAAAACATTAAGAGAATTGTATAATAACCCCCTGTCATCTTTCACTGTGGTTCAACAGTTAATATACATTGTTTCATCTATACTGCCTGATCCTCTTAGTATTATTTTAAAGCAAGTCTAGACATCATATGGTTTTACCTGTAAAATTACATTTGGTTGATAAATTTCTTGAGTCTTTGAATCTATAATAGCCACCTTTCCTGCTGGCTGTTTATCAAATATGTCATCTGGAAATCTTCCACATTCTGGATTTGGCAGGCTATGTTCTCATAGTGTCATTTAACATGTTCCTCTGTTCTCTTATTACTGGTAAATTTACAGTTAAATCTAGGTTTAACTGGACTCAGTTTTGAATTTGTTTTCCCCCACAAGAATATGTTATAGGTAGTGTGGTGTACTTCCAGTGTATTGTATTACTCTAGAAGGCACATTAAAATTTCTTGGCATTTCTTTTTTATATGTTAAAGTTGATCATGGGACTCCGTGTTAATCAATTTGATCCATCCATTATATTACAAAACCATGATATTTTAGTTCTTCCTAATTTTATTCTCAAACAGTACCTTGTTGTGAAACATTGCCTTTCTTCTAATCTGTTCTTCTCACGCAGCCAGGATGATCTTTTACATATAAATTGGATCATAGACCACTCTGCTTAAGTCATATCGCATTATTCAACGATTAATACCTATACTTTCTACCATGGTCTAAAAAGTCTGCATAGCCTGGTCTTAATCTACCTGTCTCCACCTCATTTTATGCCATTCTGTCCTTTGAGAAACAGTATAGAATTTTGCCTAGGATAGGCTTTTGCACTAGATTGCCTGAGTGTGTGGACTTTGGCAAGTCATTCAACTATTTTGTGCCTTGATTTTCCCACATATAAAATCAGTGTTTTAAGAGTACCTACCAACAGAATTGTAATGATTAAAGAATACATGAGTCACTTAGAACAATGCCTGTATAACACAAATACCAAGTGTTAGCTGTCAGTTGCTGCTGATATTGGCGCTGTCATTTTCTATATCTGCCTTTAAGCCTCACTGTACGTTTCAGTTTCTGGAACTGCCAAGTTCTTGCGAGCCTCAGGATCTTTGCACATTGTCTTGATTATCTCTTGCTATATAACAAACCACCCAAAATTTAGTGTCTTATAATAACAACAATCATTTAATTAGCTCATGAATTTGGAACTTGGGACAGGGCTTGGTGGGGATGGCTCATCTCTGCGGTATGTGGCATTAGCTGGGGTGGCTTAACTGGGGGCTGCAGTATCTACTTTTAAATGAGTCATTCATATAGCTGGCAAGATCATGTTTGCTTTTGACTGAGAACTTGACCAAGGCTAGGGGCCTTGGTTCCTCTCCATAGGCTGATTGGCTTTACTCACAGCATGGTGGCCAGGTTCTGAAAGTGAGTGTCCTTGTGGGGGGAGGGGAAAGTGGGTGATGGGCATTGAGGAGGGCACCTGTTGGGATGAGCTCTGGGTGTTGTATGGAAACCAATTTGACAATAAACTTTATATAAAAAATAAATAAAATAAAAGTGAGTGTCCTGAGAGAACCAGGCTGATGCTGAGTGGCCTATTACAGCCTGGCATCTAAAGTCACAGGGTCACTTTTGCCTTATTATTTTGGTCCAGTCTTATAGGGCCATTCAAGTTTGAGGGGAATGGACATAGACTCTACGTCCTGATAAGGGGATGGGAGGGTTCTTGAAGAAGGACAGAGATACTGTTGCAGCCATCTTTGGAAAACACATTTTGCCACACATGCATTTGAGTCTGAAATGCTGTTAACACTGATTCTCACTCTTTAGCTAAGTATCCAGTCTAAATTAGTTCCCTTTCCTTCCATTCCCATTGTGTACTTTCTTTCTCATAGCTCTTTGTTTTCCTTGGCAACCACCAATCAATCACAGTCACAGTTGGTAATTTTCTCCTGAAGTCCATGAAGGCTAGAGCGTGTTATATACCTAGTACCATGCATAAATCCTGTTGAAATGTTACAATGTATTATATGAAGCTTACACATCTTAACACCATGTATTAATTCCCACTAAGAATAGCATATTCTAAACTTTGTAGAAGGAAGGGAACAGATACAGCAATACCCGGAGTCAGTCCTTTAACTCCTGATAGTTCACGTTCTACTGCCTAGCTTGCGGTGAGGATAGGGTGGAGAGGAGAAACATGTATGTATAAATTTTGTGGGGGAAAGGGGGTGGGTAGTGTAAGTTGGAAGAGCTGAATCCCTGCTTAATCTCTCTATACTTTTAAAAATCAAATTCACAAATACATTTTCTCTATTTCTCTAGTATCCATTTCATGGCAAAAGGCTTCTAGCTGGTCTCACAAAGAATGGTAGCCTAAGAAATATTCAGTACTGTGCTCTCAGAGCAGCCAGATAGATGTTCTTTACTCAAGGAAACCTAACCAGACCCTCACTCAGAACCACTACCCTTTCACTTTTGGCATAGATCTAACAAATTTAGTTACTGGGTTTCTCAGCCTTCTTGTGATTGGGTAGGACAAAGAGAATAGACAGTGGGGTACAGCTAATAGAACAGCTGCTAATACCTTGGATATTGTAAGCCTGGGAATAGTAATGTGGGATAGAAATTTCCACAAATTCTAAAGGCTTTCATTTGCTTAATAAATACTGCATGCCACTTTGTTGGGTGTTGGAGACATAAGAGCAGATAGAATCTACATGGCCCTTGCCCCCATGGAGCTTACAGTCTGGGGATGGGAGTACACTCATGTTTGCAAGGTATATATTTTTTCATCCTCTTACTTTTAATCTGTATGTGTGTTTGTGTTTTAAATGATTTTATTTTTTTAATGATTTAAAAATTTTAATAAGCATCTTATAGTTGAGTATTACTTTATATCCAATCTTAAAACCTCTGGCTTTTAATTGGGATGTTTAGATTGTGTCTATTTAATATGATTACTGATATGATCAGGTTTGTCTACTATTTTACTTGCTTTCTGTTTGCCCATCTGTTTTTGTTGTTGTTTTTCTCCTCCCTGTCTCTCTTTTGACTTATTTTGGCAAACTTACTTGAGTATCTTTTATGGTTCCTTTTATTTATTTTATTGGTTTATTAACTACCTCCAGTTCCTTTTTTAAATGATTCTTTAGAGTTTATAGTATACAGCTGACCATTGAACAACACCAGTTTGAACTGCACAGATCCAGTTATCAGTTATATGTGGGTTTTCAATCAATACAGTACTTTTTTGTTTGTTTTTTTTGGGAGCATGCATGTGGGGGAGGGTCAGAAGGAGAGAGAATCTCAAGCAGGCTCCATGCCTCGTGCGGAGCTTGACTCAGGCTCGATCTCATATCTGTGAGATCCTGACCTGACCTGAAATCAAGAGTCAGAAGCCCAACTGACTCAGCCACCAATGTACCACAATATAGTACTTTTTTTTTTTTTTTAAAGAGACAGAATGTGAGCAGGGGAGGGGCAGAGGGAAAAGGAGACACAGAGTCTGAAGCAGGCTCCAGGCTCTGAGCTGTCAGCACAGAGCCTGATGCGTGGCTTAAACCCATGAACACAAGATCATGACCTGAGCCAAAGTCAGATGCTCATCTGACTGAGCCACCCAGGCACCCCCCAATACAGTACTCTAAATGTATTTTTTCTTAGTATTTTAGTAACATTTCTTTTCTCTAGTTTTATTGTAAGGGTACAGTGTATAATATAATGTAATAAAAACTACTTGTTAATCAACTGTTTATATTATTGGTAAGGCTTCTGGTCAAACAGTAGGCTGTTAACTTTGGGAGAAGTGAAATTTATACATGGGTTTTTGACCACACAGGGATTCAGCACCCTTAACCTCTGTATTGTTCAAGGGTCAACTCTATAACTTATCACAGACTACCTTCGGGTGATATTATATCACTTCACATATAATAAGAACCTTACAATAGTATGTGTTATCTTCTACCTTTGTGCTACTGTTACACATTTTACCTTATTTTATTTTAGAGAAAGCATGTGCAAGTTGGGTAGAGGGGCAGGGCAGAGAGAGAGAGAGGGAGAGAGAAAGAAATAACTTAAGCAGGCTCCACATTCACCATAGAGCCTGATACAGGGCTCGATACCATGACCCTAGGAGCATGACCTGAACTGAAATCAAGAGGTGAATGCTCAACTGACTAAGCCATGCAGGTGCCCCACTTAGATTTTACTTCTAATATAAACCCTATAGTACATTGTGATTACTTTTTGCTAAAACAGTCATTTATTTTTAAAGATATTTTAAAAATTAAAAAATGTTGTATTTACCATTTTTATGTTCCTCATTACTTTGAGTAGATCCAGATAGATATATGGTATCAGTTTCTTCTACCTGAAGCTTCTTTTTTTTTTTTTTTTTTTAAATATTTTTTTTTCAACGTTTATTTATTTTTGGGACAGAGAGAGACAGAGCATGAACGGGGGAGGGGCAGAGAGAGAGGGAGACACAGAATCGGAAACAGGCTCCAGGCTCTGAGCCCTCAGCCCAGAGCCTGACGCGGGGCTCGAACTCACGGACCGCGAGATCGTGACCTGGCTGAAGTCGGATGCTTAACCGACTGCGCCACCCAGGCGCCCCCTGAAGCTTCTTTTTAATATCCTTTTAGGTTTCCGATCAACTGATGATGAAGTCTCTCAATTTCTGTGTGTTTGAGAAAATCATTTCACGCTCATTTAAAAAATTTTTTTGAGATAAAATGTGAAAACAACTAACCATTGAAAGTAACCACTAACCATTTAAAAGTATATAGCATTCATTGCATTCACATGTTAGGTAAACATCATATTTGTCTAGTTCTAAGACATTTTCATTTCTTTCACTTTTATTCAATTTCATTTTTGAAAGAATTTTTTCTGGGTAGAGAATGTTTGATGAGTTCTTTCCTTTCTGTACTTGTAAGATGTTGTTCTGCTGTCTCCTGGCTTGAGTTGCTTCTGATGAGAAGTCTGCTGTCATTCTTAGCGTTGTTCCTGTTTACGTAACGTGCCCCACCACCCTAAGACTGCTTAAGACTTTTTCTCCATTGTCGGTTTTAGGCAATTTAATTGTGGTATACCTTGGTATAATTTTCTTCACGTTTCTCTTTGTGCTTCTGATTTATTGAGTTTTTTGGGTCTGTGGCTTTATGATATCAAATTTGGAAATTTTTCAACCATATTTCTTCAGGTATTTTTTTCATTTCTCCCATCTTTTTTTTTTTTTAATTTTTTTTTTAACATTTATTTATTTTTGAGACAGAGAGAGCATGAACAGGGGAGGGTCAGAGAAAGAGGGAGACACAGAATCTGAAACAGGCTCCAGGCTCTGAGCTGTCAGCACAGAGCCCGACGTGGGGCTCGAACCCACAGACTGCGAGATCATGACCTGAGCCGAAGTCGGATGCTTAACCGACTGAGCCACCCAGGCGCCCCATTGTCTCTCCCATCTTTGAGGACTTAGTTAGATGTGCATTAGGCCTCTTCGAATTGTTTTTTGTTTTTTAAATTTTTTAATGTTTGTTTATTTCTGAGAGAGACAGAGACAGAGAATGAGCAGGGAAGGGGCTGCTGGAGACAGATGGAGACAAAGAATCTGAAACAGGCTCCAGGCTCTGAGCTGTCAGCACAAAGGCTGATGCAGGGCTAGAACTCACGAGCCATGAGATCATGACCTGAGCTGAAGTCGGAGGCTCAACCGACTGAGCCACCCAGGCTCCCCGGAATTGTTTTTAATAATCACATGAATACTTAATTTTTTTAGTGATTTTTTTTCCCTCTGTGCTTTATTTTGGGTAGTTTCTATTTCTATATCTTCACATTAACTTGTTTTTTTTTTCTCCTGCAATGTCTAGTTGGCTGTTAATTACAACCAGCATATTAGTCATCACTAGAAAATTGATTTGAGGCTTTTATATATCTTCAAGACTCTCCTTAACGTGCTTGTTCTTTCCTCTGCCTTCTTGAACCTGTGGACTGTAGTTACAATAAATGTTTTAATGTCCTTGTCTGCTTATCCTATCAGTGTCATTTATGGGTCTGTTTCTGTTGATTTCTTTGTGCTGATTGTATTTTACTTCTTTAAATGTTATATATTTAGACTTTTAGTTTGAGTGTTGAATATTTCTGTCTTTTAAAATACTCTTGTAGGGGCACCTGAGTGGCTCAGTCGGTTAAGCATCCGACTTCGGCTCAGGTCATGATCTCATGGTTTGTGGGCCCAAGCCCTATGTCATGCTCTACCTGGTGGTGCAGAGCCTGCTTGGAGTTCTTTCTCTCCCTCTCTCTCTGCCCCTCCTAACTTGTGCTTTCTCTCTCTCTCAAATAAATAAACTTTAAAAAAAAATTAAAATAAAATAAGATATTCCTGTAAAAGGATCTAATGAAAGAGGTAGGCTATTTTCTAGTATTTATGTGTAGATAATAACTTGTATAGTTACAATGCTTGTCTTAAGGAAGTGAGGAAATAGAATGTGTTTTGTTAGCCTGACATAAAAATTTGTAAGCTAGGAAATTTTGAGTTGGTTACTGAGTTACTCAGAAGTAAAGAAAAAGGAGATTTAAGTCTAGTTTTCATTGACAGACACTGTTCTCTTGTTTGGGAATAGTGAAAGCTTTGGATTTAGTCATGCTACTCAATGTCAGAAATACTGGGGTGCCTGGATTGCTCAGTCAGTTGAGTGTCAGACTTCAGCTCTGGATGTGATCTCGAAGTTGTAAGCTTGAGCCCCACTTCAGGCTCGCTGCTGTCAGCGTGGAGCCCATTCCATTTTGCATCCTATGTCCTTTTCTCCCTCTCTGCTCCCTCCTTTTCATGTCCCCCCCTTTTCTCTCTCAAAAATAAAATAAACATCAAAAGAAAAAAACATTGATACTAGTTGTGATCTGTGGCCAATTAGTTAAATTCCTCCTCCTTTAGTAAGTTTTTTTTAATTCCTTTTGTCTCTTAATGTTATTTTGATAAGGAAATGAGAATATATATATATGTATATATTTATAAGGCATTTACATGTAATAGAAATTTAACAAAATGTTGGTTTCTTCACCTTTCCCCATCCTTCAACTGTTTCATTTTTGCAACAGTGCTACTTCCGAATCACGTGTTGATTTGATGTTTAGTGAAATGGGGAGAAAAATAGAGTCACTGCTCAACTACACTTGTTATTCTTGAACAATCACTGTAACTCTTCCCATAGCAATCATTTTTTATTCCTGAGCTTTAATTTTTATCAAATTACACTGCAGTTGAGGATACCCAGTTGGTAAACAAATTGCCTAAAAGTGCTTTAAGATATTCAAAATTGCTTCTATTAAGATTTTATGCTGTTTTCAGGAATTCTTCCCCTACTGAGTAAACATATTACTCGAGAAATATGATTAGAAACTTACTTTTAATAGAATTTAGAATAAACTAATCCTATAAATGGTAGATAATTAGTAGATTTTAACTGGATGAGGATTTGTGCCATAGTCCCCTCCCTTATCCATGGTTTCACTTTCAACGGCTTTAGTTACCTGCAGTTCTGAAGCAGATGATCTTCCTTCTGATCTCTTGTCAGAAGGTCAATAGTAGCCTACCACTGCATCACAGTACCTGCATCATTCTTCTCACTTGGCATTACATAGGCATTTTATCATCTCACGTCATCACAGAAAGGGTGAGTACAGTCTAATAAGATATTTTGAGGGGTGCCTGGGTGGCTCAGTTGGTTAAGCATCCAACTTCGGCTCAGGTTGTTATCTTACAGTTTGTGGGTTCAGGCCCCACATTGGGCTCTGTGCTGGCAGCTCAGAGCCTGGAGCCTGCTTCCGATTTTGTGTCTCTGTGTCTCTCTGCCCTTCTCCCCTTCGCATTCTGTCTCTGTGTTTTTCTCTCTCAAAAATAAACAAACGTTTAAAAATTTTTAAAATAAACAAAAATATTTTGAGATCGAGAGACCACATAACTTTTATTACAGTATATTCTATTATTAGTTACTGTTATTTTTACTGTGCCCAATTTATAAGTTTAACTCTATCATAAGTATAAATGTATAGGGAAAAACACAGAATAGGTAGGGCTTGGTACTGCCTGTGGTTTCAGGCATCCACTGGAGGTCTTGAAACACGTCTTGCACATAAGGTGGGGACTACTATGTCATCTACTGTTGTATTAGTTTCTTATGTTTGCTGTACCAAAAAAAGTTCTTGGCTTAAAACAACACATATTTATTTCCTTAAAGTTCTAGATGTCAGAAATCCAAAATCAGTTTCACTGGAGGTGAAATCAAGATGTGAGCAGGGCTGCAGTCCTTCAGGAGCCTCTGGAGAGAATGGCTTCCTTGCCTTTTCCAGCTTCTAGAGTTCTATTCCTTGCATTCGCGGTTGATGGCCTCTTCCATCTCCAAAGCCAGCACTGTACACATCTTCCAACCTCTCCCTCTTTTCCCTTTGTGACATAACCTTCTTTTGTAGCTAAATCTCCCTCTGCCACTTTCTTATAAGGATTTGAGATTACGTTTAGGGTATACCCATCTAATCCAGAACAATCTCTCCCATCTGAGGAGCTTTAACTTAATCATAGCCTCAAAGTACCTTTGCCAAATAAGGTAACATTTGCATGTTTAGGTGTTAGGACCTATGTATCATCAGGGGCATTCGTCCTTCCACAGTCATTTAAAGGGGATGTCAATAAATCTTACTTTTTGTATGTTAGAGTGTTTTTATGCAGTCTTACATTTCAAAGTCTGCCAGTTTACTGAGGTCTCCTGTTAACTTCCCCTTTTCTGTAGACTGTTTACAATTTCACATGGTAAAGTATGTTTTTCCACCTATCTCCACAAATATTTAGTTGTGATGATTTATAAGAAAAACACGGTCTTAAGAGTCCCATTATTTTCAGAGAATTAATAAGTACTTTCAAAAGTAGTTCATGGAACCCATTTTACAAAACTTGTTTTTGTGAAATTTAGCCTTTCTGATTATGTGTAAATTCTCTCATAGTTCAGATAGCTTTTATAGAACATATACACAACTTCTCTACAAGTACAACTAGCTAGGGAGTTATATTTTAAAAACTTTTTTTTAATGTTTATTTTTATTTTTGAGAGAGAGAGAGTGGGGGGGGGGGGGGGCAGAGGGAGAGGAAGACTCAGAATCTGAAGCAGGCTCCAGGCTCTGAGCTGTCAGCACAAAGCCCAATGCAGGGCTCCAACTCACAGACTGGGAGACCATGACCTGAGTCGAAGTTGGATGCTTAACTGACTGAGCTACCCACGCACCCCTAGCGAGTTACATTTAAAAAACCGAAAGGAAACATTTTCCTGGAAAAACTCTTTTATCAGAGGTGAAGTATTCAATGAAATAAATACTGGAAGTATTAAATTCTTAGATGGTTTTACTAAAAAGAAACTAAATCAAGATTGGGAAAAAAGGAGAAAGTAGAAAGTATATTTGCACATGTGCAGGTATGTTAACAGAATATACATATTCTTCCTATCATGTGATACTTTTCAGAAATGCTATGTATGATTAAATCTAGCCAGTGTGTGAAGCAGATGTGAAGTAATTTGAAATTAATAACATCTAGTCTCAAAGACCAATGCTTTCACTTCACACAGGCTAACATCCTCACCAGTATTCTTAGGGAATTCTGTTAAAGAGGTGAAATCATTGTATCAAAATACAGATCAGATAGTTTTGTCTTCCTTGCAGAAGAACAGCTCAAGAACTATGACAATTGGCATGACTAAAAATAAGTTTTTGGATGCTGCCAAACCATACTATCCTTCCAATAAAGTGTTAGATTACAAATTGCTTTCAGAATACAAGTGAAAGGTAAGTAGTATCAGTGCATGTATATACATCTGATGAAAACACTGAAGTACTCTTAACGGTGCTTACCACGCACAGTAACCATAGTTGTGTAGCATACTCTCCCACTTCAGTCAGCAAAATTACAGGGGAGAGCCAGGCAAATGTTTGGTTATAGCATAAAGTCTGGTCTACATGACAAAAGAATACTTTTCCCATCCATGGA
Source organism: Prionailurus bengalensis (assembly GCF_016509475.1). Classification (NCBI taxonomy): domain Eukaryota; kingdom Metazoa; phylum Chordata; class Mammalia; order Carnivora; family Felidae; genus Prionailurus; species Prionailurus bengalensis. Next base: position 144,121,594 of record NC_057343.1, on the reverse strand, counting down.
CACAGCCTAGGATGAAGTTGTGCACTCTAGAGCCAGGTTATGTTTGCGTGCTGTCTCTACCGTGTGTCATCTTATGAGCAAATTATGTATGTACCCTCTCTGTGCCTTAGGATCCTCACCTTCAAAAGAGGGGTAATAGTAGCTACCTCATAAAGGCTGAGAGGATTAAGTAACACAGGGAAAGTGCTTTCAACAGTGTCTGACCATAGGGTAAGTCTTCACAAATGTTAATTATAACCAAAGAATTTACCACGCACCAATTTATAAGTTGAGGTTTTTGTTTTCAGGCCTAGGAGTGGCATATTTGAATTTCTCAGTTTGAATTATCCAATCTATGGCTTTCCTCCATTAGCATAAATGAATGAAGTTGTTCATTTGTGTGCTCATTAATTTGTAAAAGGGAAATGGTCGAGGTATCACATTCCAAGGGCAAAAGGTTAAAAACTGTCAACTTTTTTTTGGCACTGTGTGTTTTTTTCAAATTCAAAAGCTACTGTTTAAGCTATTCAGTTTTTATTATGTTAGATGTGTAAGCTTTCGGTTTCTACATAGAATTTCCAATTTGTAAGATCGAGAACAAAGTAAAGCAGTACAGTTGAAAACAGTTGTTGAAAAGCAGATGAGTAGATGCAGCAGACACCTGAGATTACATTACTGAGGGAAAAATAGCATAGCTGAGTTTCTTGGCAAATGAGTGAGAGGTGTATTAGGTTATAGTCTTATTTGGATATAACAGCAAGCAGACGAGTTTTTTCCCTAGCACTGTCACATGGGATACTGAGTAACATGGGGATTCAATGGAAGTTTCTTTTATCAATCTATTAAAAAATTCAACGGGGAGCCTGATATCTTAATTCAATGAAGGCTTTCTTCAAAGGAATTAAGATAAGCAGAAATTTGCCTTCTGAATGTATTACTAGTGGGGAGGTGGGAGCGGTTTATTCTTAGTTTAGAATAGTTAACCGGTTCCTTAAGCAAATACTAGATATCTGCCAAAGTACCAGAGAGTGAATGATTTAGGATACTAAGGATAGGAAGGTGTCTATTTTGTGTTATGGCTTAGCTTATAAATTCATATAAACTTTTCATTCTTTTCCTTAGTCTCGCCGTGTTTATTTCTGATACGATTTTCATTACCGTGATACAGATTGTTGTAGGAGACATGCTGTGCTCAAGCTGCTGTTAGTAGTACTCTCCTTGTTAATTCCACTGCTCTCTTTTTTCTTGATAAGTAAGGCTAACTTGTTTTTCTGAAATGTCTCAAAAGAGAGTTTGATTGAGTCTCCTAAGCTTTTTCTCACATGGTGAGAGGCTGTTTTTGACTGGAAGAGATTTTAAAAGTAGGTATTAGTGCTTTGTCAGTACAGCAGAATATGCCTTTTATAGAAGAACCGAAGAGAACTGGTATCTCAGTGGTCACCAAAAAGTTGTGTTAGGCAACCTTAATTAGATTCCTGATATTATCCATTTAAATATTGTGGAATGTCTGCCAAACACGAAGGCTTTAGTAGAATTGGTACTTTTTGTATTTATCACTTGGTTCAGCTAATATTTGTATTTTGTTAGTTAAACTGTCATGATCTTCTATGCTATGTTAGCTGGAAGAACCAGTTAGGGAACTTTGCTGATTGAGATGATTGGCTTTCTTAGAGTTGATGTATTGTGAGAGTTTGTAGGACAAGCTTCCTGATTCACACAGTGATACAGTTATATTTTTTACTTGCTGTGCAGGATAATTATAGGTATTTTTAAACATCATAATAGAACTTTAAGCAGACCTCATTGATGGAAAAACTTGGATCAATGGGGATTTGTGTCTGATTTATAGTGGTTGTCTATGGGGAAGAGATGAATCCATTATCAATAGGACTATAATATTTTTAATTGTCATTTACCTTTTTTTAAAATTTAAGACATATATTCTGTCAGGTGCGTAAATCTACAATTCATTGAATTCTTACACATATATTTATCTGTGTAATCACCAAGGTAACATTCTAATTGTTTTTTATTTTTTATTTTTTAAATTAAATTTAATTTTTTTACTAGTTGTGTTTTTTAAAGCAAATATATTGCATGATGGTTGTTTGTTTAAAATTTTATTACAAATATAGCATATGTTTACCCCCTGAAAAACTGAGTTAAAAAACCAGTCACTTATAAATTCTACCACCTAGAACTCTATATTTCTTAATATATATTCATTCATTCATTCATTCATTCATTATGTGACTAATGTGTGCCAGGTATTTGAGTTGCTTGGGGGCATAGCAATAATTTAAAAAGACTTAATTCTTGCCCTTGAGGAGATAACATTTTAGGAGAGGGACAGTAAATAAGAAAATACATTGTATGTCACATGGCAATAAACACCAGGGGGAGAAGTTAAAACAAGGGGATTGGGGAATCCTGGGAAGAAGAGGAAGGAGTTGCAGTTTTTACAGAGAGCAATCAGGACCAGCCTCACTGAGAAGGTAACATTTGAGCTAACAGCTGGAGGAAGCAAAGGAAAATGCTAGACAGATCTGAGGGCAAAGAGTACTTCATGCAAAGGCCCTGTGGTAGGCAGTGCTTGGCATGTTTGAGAAACACCAGGAGGGCCAGTGTGGCTGGAGTAAAAGATACCACATGGCAGATGAGGTTGGAGGGTGGGTATCCTGGTGGTTCTTCCTCCTGGCTACACAGGACAATCGCCTTGCAGGTTGAAAGTTTCTAACACAGCCACGGTTGAGAAACACTGGTAGAAGGCCTTTAGACTGTTGTAAGGACTTTAGTTTTACTGTGACTAAGTTGGTAAACCACTGGAGGGTTTTGAGGAATGACCCACCTGATTTAGGTGTTAACTCTCCTGAACCACCATCATCACACCCACTTGAGTAGCCTTCCACATTTTGCCTTTCTTGCTTTATCCTCACCCTTCCACCCTTTTTCTTCCCCATAGTTTTTTAATGCTAGCTTGGGTTTTTAGAAGGACAACTCTGGTTTCTGTGTTGAGAGAAGGAGAGGCAGGACAAAGACTGAATGTAAGTACTAAATGTCCTCCATATATTTTTTTCTATGCATATAGGTATATTTTAAACAAAACATACTGTATTTACTATTTTATAAACTGTTTTCATGGACTATTTTGGACATCTTATGTCATTGAATATTCTACTACTTTGTTTTTAATAGTGACATAGGATTCCACTATATGGCTTTACTGTAATTTGTTTGGTCTTACATTACTGAACATTTGAATTTACATCTTTTGGTTATTGTAGATTATGTAGTGATACAACCAGCTAAATAGATATTGTAGATTATGTGGTGATACAACACAGCTAAATCTCTGCATATTCCCCTGATTATTTCCTTAAGGTAAATTCCTAGAATGGAATCGATGTGTCAAAGGATACGCACAAAAATTTAAAGGCTTTTGATAAACGTTGTCAAAGTGTTTTTCAAAAAGACTTTAACTGATTTGTACTCCCACCTGCTGCTTTTGAAAGTGTCAGGTTTCCTTAAACTCTCACTAACATTGAGTTTTTTCATTGAAAAAAAAGGTTTCCTGTTTTGACAGGTGAAAAAATAACTTGTGGTTCTAATTTTCAGTTCTTTAATTTCTAGTGAGACTGAATTTTATTTTCATTTGCATTTTAAAAATGCTTATTCATATCATCTGCTAGCTGTGTGACTTTGGGTGAGTCACCTAGGACCTATGCTTCTGTATCATGAAGTGGGTATTGTGTGCCTGCTTCACATGGTTTTCATGAACATTAAATGAAAGCATTTTGTAATGCCTAGATTTTTAAACTTTTTGACTATGATTCACAGTAAGAAAAAAAAAGTAGCTTACATTGCAGCAAGCATAAATAAATATGTAGCCCAAAGTTTCATGGATAATAAATATGTACACTGCTAACAAGTAAGATGTCCTCTGATATTTTACATTGTCATTCACTTTTTATAATGCCCATTGTTAACCATTAAGTTGACCATGACCCTCTGGGTTGCCACAATGTGTAAAAAAAAAAACAGTGCTATAGGCTGTAAAGTACTGTGTCTGGTGCCCTTTTTATCAATAGTGATTACCTCATGTACCTCTCTGCTAAAATTCACTTTCAGAAAGGCTAAAAAGCTCAAAGACACCCCCACAACGTAGCTTATTGTATACGTATATTAAATTTATCATCAGTGAAAAATAATAAATACATTCACAGTCAGAAAGTTTGGGATTCACAGTCAGAATTTGTTTGGGACTCCATAATGCTGTAATGACTGAATTATTTTAACACCACTGTTTTGAAATAGATCTAATGCATTTGAGCAAAAACCCTATGTCATTATAGAGATTGTATTTGCAAAACCCCAAATTGGGGCACAGCATCTGACAAAAATTTTTGTCTATAATCTTTGTTTCCTGAGAAGCTGACAACAGTGGTCATCATAAATCACATTTAATTATAGTCAATGCAGCCCTTTTTCAATAGAAAAAATAAGTATATTAAAGTTGGATAATCTGAGAAACTGAGAATGTGTGGCTACCGTACATAAAATACCAGATGCTGTTCGTTGGTAGACTTACATATAGCTAACATACTTGAAGACCACTCAGAAAGGAGTTAGCCAGATGTAGTTATTACCTGTGACTGAGAAAACTCCATTAGATACAAGTGATTCTTTCAAGTCTAAGGAAAGTTGGAATGGAAATTGTGTAGAAGTGGTGATAGTGTTTAATATTCGAAAAACACCCATGAGTTTAACCTTTTTGACAGTAAAATCACATTATTACTTTTGACTTAAGTTTAGCATTAAAGGTTAGGTTTAAAAATTTTTTTTAAGTTTATTTCCTTTTTTTTTTTTTTGAGATGGGGGGCAGAGAGAGAGGGAGAGAGAGCGAATCCCTACCAGCCTCTGACAGCACAGAGCTCCATTCGGGGCTTGAACTCATGCACTGTGAGAACTGTGATATGATGACCTAAGCCGGAATCAAGGGCCAGACGCTTAACTGAATTACTCAGGAGCTCCTGGATTTGTTTGTTTGTTTGTTTGTTTGTTTGTTTTGATAAGAAGCCAGGAAAACTTTAAAAAACTCTAAAAGTTTGACTAGTACACATTTATTACTCCTGTAGTCACCCCTCCACAAAGGAAAAATTTTGAAGAATGTCAGGAACAATTTGGTATATAAAAACTAAAACTATAATTTGCCTTTGGAAAAGAGCAGAATTTATGTGCTATATCTATACTGTATTGATTTTCAAACATTAGATGTCCTTAGATTTAGGGGAAAAAAGCAACTTGGTTTTTCTGTACTTTAGTGGGTGTTGACCTCAATTAGGTTTATATATGTTAGAATTATGAAATGTTGCCCTGCATATGGTTTGAGTGCTGAATTTTGGATTCTGGTCTCTTTCACTCTCTGAAGCTAAAATAAGGTTTTAAACAAGCTCAGGAATAAGTATAGAAATCTACTGGACTCAAATGGGTCAGAAGTATACGAAGATCTCCTAAGCCTCACTAGTAATCAGTGTTATGCAGATTAAAGCAACATTGAAATACCATTTCATGCCCATCAAGTTGGCACAAATTAAAGATGTTACTTGGAGATTACCAAGTGTTGGGAGGAAATTATCTAAGACTATTAAGAATATAGGGGCGCGTGGGTGGCGCAGTCGGTTAAGCGTCCGACTTCAGCCAGGTCACGATCTCGCGGTCCGTGAGTTCGAGCCCCGCGTCAGGCTCTGGGCTGATGGCTCGGAGCCTGGAGCCTGTTTCCAATTCTGTGTCTCCCTCTCTCTCTGCCCCTCCCCCGTTCATGCTCTGTCTCTCTCTGTCCCAAAAATAAATAAAAACGTTGAAAAAAAATTTTTTGAAAAAAAGAATATAAACTCAGGGGCGTCTGGGTGGCTCAGTCGGTTAAGCATCTGACTCTGGATTTCAGCTCAGGTCCTGATCTCACTGTTCATGAGATCGAGCCCTGTGTCAGGCTCTGCACGGACAGCATGGAGCCTGCTTGGGATCCCCTCCCTCTCCCTTCCTCCCTTCCTACCTCCCTCTCTCTCTCTCATCTCTCTCCCACCCCCCACCTCCCCTGCTTGATTCTCTCTCTCTTGTGTCTCAAAATAAATAATAAACCTTTTTTTATAAAAGAATATAAATTGGTACATGTGCTGTGAAGAGCAAATTGGAAATATGCTTTGGTGCATACCTTATGATCAGGAATTTTTCTAGTATATCTTCTTGCATGTGTGCACAAGTAAACATACAGGGGCATTGTTTGTAATAGTGTAAAAAATGGAACTTCTATGTCTGTCAGTAAGGAAGTGGCTACATAAAATAGTCCAGTATTTTCTACTTGAAATACAGTGTGAGCATCTTGTACAATTTTAAATTTATTGTTAATGTTTTAAAAAGGTAAAATTGGTTTTAACACATTTTGGCACAATATATCCAAAATAGTATCTTTTTAATATGTGATTAATATAAGAATCATTGGAATATTTTACATACTTTTACTTACTAAGTTTTTGCAATCCCTTAGGTATTTTGTACTTAGAGCACCTCTCATTTTGGAGGCTAAAATCAGAAATACCTGAACTCAATTCAAATTTCATCAAATGTACAGTTGAAATAGTAGATTCACATACCCAGGTTGTCCCGTATATGCTTAAATGTGTTTAAGTGACTTGGGTATCAAAATCTAAATGAATTCACTTTATCAATTGCATAAGCCGTATTTCAAATATTCAGTAGTCATGTGGCTAGTAGTACTGTATTGGACAGTGAAGCTCTAATTATACCATAGACTTTTGCGTCACAGTTAAAAATAAATGATCTACATATCTATAAAACATAGCTGATTATTCAGATTTCACAGTGTCAATAAAAATTCTAAGAGGAGTGGTGTGAAGTTTGTTTGTTGTGAGCTATTTAAAATATTCAGAATAATACAGGGAATAATGTAACATTCATCCAACTGCTATTCAAATGTAGCAAACATTAACATTTTGCCACAGTACCTTCAATTCTTTTTCTTCAGTCCTGGATTTATTTCTTAGAATAGTTACTTCTTCAGATACTATATGGATTGAGTATCCACTTGGTTAGTTTGTAGTAGGTGTACAGGAAAAGTACCCAAGAGTATTGTTGTTCCTTCAAATATTATTGGTATTAGAACTTATATAATCTTCTGGGGCGCCTGGGTGGCTCAGTCAGTTAAGCATCTAACTTCAGGACATGATCTTGCAGTCATGGGTTTGAGCCCTGCTTTAGGCTCTGTGCTGACAGCTCAGAGCCTGGAGCCTACTTCAAATTCTGTCCCCCTTTCTCTCTGTCCCTCCCCCGCTTGTGCTCTCTCTCTCAAAAATAAATAAACATAAAAAAAATTTTTTTAATAATATTTTTACATTTTACTCACTTTTAAAGGTTTTAGGAATTGGATGTCTACTAGAAAATTTTTTTAGATTTTTGGAATGCACCACCTATTTTAAAACAAATTAAATTTTCATTAATAAGAGGCTTTTTTCCTTCGATTTCCCTTTTGTATATTTTCATTTTTCACTATTTAGCTTTATTTAGTGGAAATCACCTGGGTAAAGAATATTTAAAGTCTAACAGAGTTGGAAATAACAATACTAATTTAAATTTTTTATTTTATTTATTTTTGAGAGACAGAGTGCAAGTGGGGAGGGGCAGAGAGAGAAGGAGACAGAATCCAAAGGAGGCTCCAGGCTCTGAGCTGTCAGCACAGAGCCCGACCCAGGGCTCGAACTCACAAACTGTGAGATCATGACCTGAGCTGAAGTTGGATGCTTAACTAACTGAGCGACCCAGGCACCCCGCCTTTTAAAAAAATTTTTTTTTCATTTATTTATTTTTGAGAGACAGAGATTAAAATTTTTTTCATTTCTTTATTTTTGAGAGACAGAGAGACAATACTAATTTTAAATATAATGAGTTATCAGGAATACCTCTTTATTTTTAAACATCCAGTATTTTATCTGAAATGGATATGGTTTAAAATGGAGAAGAGGTGGGGGGCGTGTGGGTGGCTCAGTTCGTTGAGCGTCCAACTTCGGCTCTGGTCATTATCTCGTGGTTTGTGAGTTCCAGCCCCACATCGGGCTCTGTGCTGACAGCTCAGAACCTGGAGCCTGCTTCAGATTCTGTGTCTCCTCCTCCCTCTGCCCCTCCCATGCTCATGCTCTCTCTCTGTCAGTAATAAATAAATGTTAAGAAAAAATTTTTTTAATAAAAAATAATAAAATGGAGAAGAGGGGCCGAGATGATGTCACTTGGTGGTTATTTAATAAATAGCATGTCAAGGGGCACCTGGGTGGCTCAGTTGGTTAAGCATCTGACTCTGGATTTCAGCTCAGTTCATGATCTCATGGTTCCTGAGTTCTAGCCCGACATTGGGCTCCGTGCTGACAGACATCAGCTTGGGATCCTCTCTCTCCCTCTCTCTCTGACCTTCCTCTGCTCACTTGCTCGCTTTCTCTCAAAAATAAACTTTAAAAAATTACTTAAAAAATTTTTTTTTTTTCAACGTTTATTTTATTTTTGGGACAGAGAGAGACAGAGCATGAACGGGGGAGGGGCAGAGAGAGAGGGAGACACAGAATCGGAAACAGGCTCCAGGCTCTGAGCCATCAGCCCAGAGCCTGACGCGGGGCTCGAACTCACGGACCGTGAGATCGTGACCTGGCTGAAGTCGGACGCTTAACCGACTGCGCCACCCAGGTGCCCCTTAAAATTTTTTAAAAATAAAAATAATTAGCAAGTCAGGTTCTTTGAGCATTGAATCAGTTGATAATTATCATTTGCTAAAAAGTATACATTGAGTGGGATTGCTTTTCTTTACTATGAATTTTGTCATACCTCTTGATGTTTTAAAAGTAGCTAATGATTAAAGTGCCCAAGGTAAATAAGTACTATAATCTCTTTTAATAACTAGTGCTGTGGCCTAATGAAAGGACTAAGATTGATGAAAACCGCTCTTAAAATGAGGGATGGTATATAAAGAAATAGTATTTTTACTAACTATAATTTTGTAATTTAATAATCTTAAATTCCAAATGGAAAATTTTAATTTATTTGATGTCATGAAAGTTTCTGACGCTCAATTGTGATGCAAACGATGATTTTCTAAAAAAATCTTTCATTCAAAGGGTCATTTAACCAATTACAAGACCAAGGAACTCTATTTTTAAACATCAAACAGTTCTAAGAAATTCTTCCAGAAAAAATGTTTTGTAGTTGTTGGCGTCACATTTTGAATCTGCATACTTGTGGTATAACAATGTCACTTTACAGTTTTGTGTTGGCTAAATAGTAACTTGGAAGTTTTAAAAAACATATGCCTGCTATGTTTTTGGTCCATCACTAGATGGAGTTCTTGTAGTACAACTGTGTGTGGGGTAGCCATTAGAATAATCTCTGCTTCCCTCAAAAGAAGCTTGTATTTTTCAAAAGATAACATTCTAAATGTATATGCAGTCAGCTGTTAAACACATAACATGGCAATGGAAGTACATAATTGGCAATATGCAGTTACAATATTTGAGCAGCATCAAGACAGGTATTGTAGTCAAGATTTTTCTCGTGTGGATGTATGGGGAGACGGAGTTAAACCAGTTCCCCGATAATCCCAGTGGGATTACAAATTATATTATTACTTGTGCAAGATAATTCTTTGGAGGAAATTCAGGTGCTTGAGCTCTGACTTGTCTGAAGACATTCTGTGCCACCCCCAAGTGGCACTGAAGCTAAGTTCTTCAGGTATTACATCTAAATTCAGTGATCATTGGTGTCTGTTCACTCCCTGTCTGATCCTTATTCATGTCGTTTTGGCCTTAACAAGTATTATCCAGCTTCTCAAATTCCAAAAATTGAGCTGACATAGAATGTTTTTATCTTAGTGTGTTTTTACTTCTAACGGAGGGGAGTATTTTCACCTCACCAAGTAGACATACCTTCAGTCTTGGATTTAGGCATGTTTGGATTTCTGCTTTTCTCCACTTTCTCTCTATTCCTCTTAATGAATAATAGAAATACCTTCATAGCATGTACTGTTGAGTCCATTGAGTTCCAAGCTATTAAAATTTGTCACTTATTCTTTGGTTCTCTGGCAGTCTTCATAAGTGGTCCCTAAAACATTCTTTTCTTGGTGTTAATTTTGATGTGTATCTAGATTCCCCCACAATGCCGCTTTAAAAAAGTCTTTTTGGTACCTATACAGAGTTAAAAAATTAAGTAACACTTGAAGTTTTGTAAAGACAATCACTGGTTTCCCCTTCATCTAGCTGCATCACTAGAGTCAACTGCTTTTAAAACATCCAGTTGTTATTTCTCTTGGTGGTTTTCTCCCTATCTCTAATATGTGTTATACTGCTATTTCTTAAAAGCTTTGGGTATTAAATTCTTAAAGTAGAAAGTTAGTTGATAGTGAACTTTTGCCATTGTCACATTTCTTCCTCCCGCCTGTCTGAATGCAGTTAGTCTTAGGAATTTTTTTATTGATTACCTCTAGAATTTTAAATGACCCCCCCCCACCCCCCACCCAAATCTAATTGGATATGCTGTGGGGTTGTGTTATAAAGTTGATGAATGACCAGTGTATAGCTAGCCAGGAGTTCTGGAAGACCATCAGTCACATTTTATTGAGGGGCACTTCATTGTAGGGTTTATTTCATGTAAACCTCTTCAATTATCATTTATGTAATTTTTTTTTTTTTTTTTACATTTATTTATTTTTGAGACACAGAGAAAGACAGAGCACAAGTTGTGAAAGGGGAGAGTTAGAAGAAGACACAGAATCCGAAGCAGGCTCCCTGGACATGGGGCTTGATCCCATGAACCATGAGATCATGACCTGAGCCAAAGTTGGATGCTTAACCAACTAAGCCACCCAGGCGCCCCTCATTTGTGTAATTTTTAAAGTGAAAATGACTTGCTTGAAACAATTAGGAAACGTATTTTACCACATAAGCCTGGAGGCTAATTCACTGATTCAGTGACAACTCAAGGAAGCAGATTCTTTGTCTTTCCATCTGCTATTCTTAGCAAACAATGTTGGCTTTGTTCTCAGGTTAGTGGCCTCATAGCATTAAAATGACTCCTTTAGGTCCGATGTCACTGCATACACAGTGTTATTTAAGAGAACACCTCTTGTTATGTGTGAATCTCTTTGTGACTGTACCCAGAAGCTTCCAGCAAACATTCCTTGCTTATCTCATTGACCTGAATTGCTTCAGAGGTCCATTCCTAAGTGGACTTCTGGTAAGAAGACTGGAATTGCCTTGATTATTCTAGTGAAGCTCACAGTCATGTGAAGGAAGGTTGGAGCACCAGAACAAAATTCAGGGAGATGTTAGGAGGGAGTGCTGAAGAATAGTTGGTGGATAGCCAGCCAACCATGTTTATAACAGTGTCAAACTCTCAGTGGAAACTATGATTAACCTTGGGGTTTCTTAAACTTCTACCAGGCTGCTTTCTTCTGAAAACTTAATTAGAAAGTCGGGGAATTATTTGAAACATAACCTTCTTTATATCCCCTTTGCTACAATATTTAACTATATTTACATATATGAAAAAGAGTATTTGTAAACCAAACATTAAAAGAAGACTAGGGAGGGGTGCCTGGGTGGCTCAGTGGATTTAAGCATCTGACTTTGGCTCAGGTCATGATCTCACGGTCTGTGAGTTCCAGCCCCATATTGGGCTCTGTGCTGATAGCTTGGAACCTGGAGCCTGCTTCAGATTCTGTATCTCCCTCTCTCTCTCTGCCCTCTCCTGCTCATGCTCTGTCTCTCTCTCAATAACAAATAAACATTAAAACAAAAATTTTAAAAGAAGACTAGGGAGTGTATAATTTCTTTTTCTTCCCTTGAGCTTGGTTGTTAGTATTGGACCCATACCTTTGCACTTCCTTGAAACATAAATTTATTGCATAATCACATAATGTTTGCAAAAATACAGATTTCAGTAATAATTTTTAAAAAGCATTATCATTGAACTTTTCTAAATCAAAGCTATCCAGATGATGAAAGTTAACTTTTTCCTTTTTTTTCTAGATCTAGAGTTTATATATTTCTTGGCAAGTAGTCTTTTTGTTTTGCTTCAGTTTTCGTTGTTTTTTTTTTTTTTCTTATTACAGAGATGAGTTAAATATACTCATTCTTTATGTCAATTCTAATGTGTTTAAGTAAACCTTGTTTTTCAAACAAAACTCTGATTTTACCACATTTTTCTCACGTCATCTTGTACTTCCATTCTTCCAGTTTTTCACATCCATATTAAGTTTTGGAGTTGATCACTGCATGTAGTACTTTTACTGCATTTTAGCCCAAGATGAAGAACTTCCGAATTGTTCTTGTACCAGCTTCATAGAATTATTTTATGAACCAACTGGAAAATATTCCAGTAAGCTTTTCTTATAATAGGTCATTTGAACTACTCGTTGTCCTGATACTTGATGGAAGAAATGCCAAAGTAGATGATTTTCTAGTTTTACAGTGTGTATGGGGGTGGTGTGTGTATCTGGTTCAATTTTATTCCTCTAAAGCAGTTTAAAGCATTTCATGCCAAAATCTATTTGCTTTAAAATTGACAGATTAATTCCTTAGAAGAGTTCCTTTCAATGTCGTTTAAGAAATAATACTCTAGTCATTACTAAATAAAGCTTCCATTTTGTATTGTATTTTTTTATATATGTTTTCTACTGACAGTAATGTCAGTAAAAATGGCAGAATATCCAGACCAGCTTACAGTGAGATACTTTTACCTCAAAATTTATCTTTTTATTTTCATATTTTGGTTATAAATATAAGTCCTATGACATGTTAACGTGTTACATGGAAAAGAATTTTGGGGCCAGATAATTTTGCCACATGCTGGGTTACTCAGTCCTAAATGGGTTTCTTTACTGCAGGATGTTTTAGAACCTTTAATACACTAATGTACATAATAAGTATTTCAGAATGGGACAGAACAGTGTTTGCAGAATTTATTTAAACACCGAACACTCATTTCTAAGACTGTTGTTCCATAGAACGTATTTTGGGAACTATTTGTATCTGATGCAGTTAGTATTTTTGTGAATTGCTGTAAAGGAAGTACTGTGTCTAACCTTTATTGATGAATGCCATCCAGTTTACTTAAAAAAGTATTAACTTTAACACTTGGACACTTGGGCCAGTTAGTTTCAAATGCTTTACGGATCCTTTTAAAAATTAAGAGCTTTACGGGGCGCCTGGGTGGCGCAGTCGGTTAAGCGTCCGACTTCAGGTCACGATCTCGCGGTCCGTGAGTTCGAGCCCCGCGTCAGGCTCTGGGCTGATGGCTCAGAGCCTGGAGCCTGTTTCCGATTCTGTGTCTCCCTCTCTCTCTGCCCCTCCCCCGTTCATGCTCTGTCTCTCTCTGTTCCAAAAATAAATAAACGTTGAAAAAAAAAATTTTTTAAAAAAATTAAGAGCTTTAAGATTTCAGGTATGGCTTTTCTCTGCTGCTTCTCAAAGCTTTTCTCTAGAATGAAATTCACATGTTTAGTGTTATTGAAATGTATCTTAAACAGACTAGTGTGATACGATCTCTTGATGACTCCCCCAACTTTTTTCTCTACTGTGGTTTTCTCTACTGTGCTCCAAACTAATATTTTTAAGTTTCCATTCTGACAGTTTTATATGCAAACCCTTATACACATCTGAACTTGGTCAAAACTTCACTCATCCTCTCCCATTTCATTCTTCCTCAAACCCAGACTTCAGTTTCTGTTTCCCAACATGGCTAGTGGCACTATTGACATTTCGGTCTGGTTCTTTCTTGTAGGGGGCTGTTCAGTGCATTGTAGATGATTACCGATGCCCCTGGCTTCTACCACCTAGGTGCCAATAGCAGCCTCCCTCAATTGTGACAACCAAAAATGTCTCCAGAAATTGTGAAAGGTCCCAATTGGGACAAATCACCCCTGATTGAGAAACAGTGCCCTGCAACCAATCTGTTGCTTAATTTTACTGATTCTGTTTTCTAAATTTACCTTTAATCCCTCCTCAATCTTCATTCCATTCCCTAACTTCCATTCCTCTTCCTTCTTTCTTTCCTTCCTTCCTTCTTTCCTTCCTTCCTTCCTTCCTTCCTTCCTTCCTTCCTTCCTTCCTTTCAGGTTTTATTTATTTGTTTTTGAGAGAGAGAGAGCACAAACAGGGGAGGGGCAAAGAGAGTGAGGGAGACACAGAATCTGAAGCAGGCTCCAGGCTCCAAGCTGTCAGCGCAGAGCCTGATACGGGGTTTGAACCCACGAACCATGACTTCATGACCTGAGCTGAAGTCGGATGCTCAACCGACTAAGCCACCCACGCACCCCATTCGTCTTTATTTCAAATACTTGAGTTTTTTCATAAGAGTCTGACTAGCCTTCTTGTGTTCAGTCTTGTTTCCTTCCCATCCACCCCTTCAGTACTGCCAAATGTGTCTTTCTAAAATGTGGAGCTGTTCTCTATTTACAATCTCTGAGTAGTTTCCAGAGGGGACCCACATGAATTGGCTTCTCTCTTTAGCCTCATTCTTCAAAGGCACTCACACTCACTAAGGTTCTTGCTACACCTACCTGTGTTCTATTGCCTCTTCCCACTGTTACCATACTTTGTTTCAAATTCTACTAAGACATCACATTCTCCATGGTAGCTCTTGGTCACTTATTTCCAAAGAATCTGTCATGGTAAAGAGCATTTTATTTTTTTGACATCTGTCCTCCCTCATCATTTTCAGGGGCAGGGACCATCTTTATCTGTTTTTGGCTTGTAGATATTCAGTAAAGGTGTGAACTATTTATTAGTATGCCTTGATAGATGTAGTAACTTCCTTGTTACTTCTAGGAACTCTGTTCCCTGTGTCAGCAGTGAAATTATTTTCCTAATATTTTTAATCTAGAGTTTGACAAGATTTTGACCAGAAATCTTGAACTGTAATTTTAAGAAGTCACCTATTCAGAAGAGAATTGAAGAAAAGCAGTGTACTTGGTTGATATTCAAATTCATAAGGCACACTTGTACAACAGCTAGTTTAAAGATTTTTATTCACAAGGGAATTGAATTTATGGATTAATTGTGCAGATTAATATAATTATGTGAATTAAAATGTGGAAAGTATTTATAAGACTCAAAACACTAGATTTCCGCTGATAGGGATTTGTTGATTGGTCATATAAGATGTGTAAAGGCAGGGGCGCCTGGGTGGCTCGGTCGGTTAAGCGTCCGACTTCGGCTCAGGTCATGATCTCGCGGTCCGTGAGTTCGAGCCCCACGTCGGGCTCTGTGCTGACAGCTCAGAGCCTGGAGCCTGTTTCAGATTCTGTGTCTCCCTCTCTCTGACCCTCCCCCGTTCATGCTCTGTCTCTCTCTGTCTCAAAAATAAACGTTAAAAAAAATTAAAAAAAAAAAAAAGATGTGTAAAGGCAATATCATTGTCTTAACTATTTTTGTTTCTTATAAAATACATATATTGCAACACCCTGCACTATTTAGAAATTTACTGCTTGTCAAATGGGGGAGAAGTTGTTAGATAACCCTAGAGTTCCTACTTCCCTTCCCTCCATGCCCTAAATAAATACATTTGTGTGTTTGGGTTTTCCTGTGGATTGGAACTAGTTAGTTACAGTCAGGCTGACCAACTGCACTACACCTAGAACTTTAATTAAAATGTGAAGAGAAAAAAAAGCCTCAAGGTTTGTAGGGCTTTTTGGAAGATAACCCAAGTGTAGCCTCACTGAAAAATTGAAGGATTAAAGATAGGGAAAGAGGGAATGAACTAGACCTTTCTCCAATTCAGAAGAGTTCTTCAGGCACAATGCCTTGGGAGGTTGTGAAAAATTATTTGTTGAATGAATCTATATGTAATATGAGTTAAGCCAGAAGTGATGACTCTCTGCTTCAGTTTTTAGGGAGTGGCATAAAATGTATCAGTTGCTTCACAACAGATTCTTAGAATAAGAAAAGTTGTTATGGAGGTTTCCAGAAATAAAGCTGGGTGGAGCCAGGTTACCTACAGGGAAGGGGCCTCCCTTTCATACCTGCTCTCCAAGGGCTGAAGAAGATCATAGACATATGTGACACCCAGCCTATTACTGTTACCTGAAGAGTCGTGTTGCCATGGGCCAGACTTGGCTTGCCTGTTTTCTAACTTCTTCTCTTCCATACTCTCCTTTCTTTACTGGTTAAAATTCTCTTTAGGACCTTATGTAGCTTTAGGAAAGGAAGATGTTGTGTAATTGAAAGAACTGAACTTTATTTGGGCTCAAAGCAAAAAAGCCTGGTAAAGGCTGTTTCCAGAAGAACTTCTACTCAGAACTTGGAAAATTTTGCATTCTCATGCTTCTGTTGCATATATATCATCACACGCTTGTTTTCCAGACTGTAAAATAAGCTAATGATATTTTGGATACACATTTTTTAATAGTTTGGGTTCTTGAAATTATTTTTAAAATCTGTTTAAGGCCCTACTCAGTAAAAGATACTATGGTTGTGAGCTACCTTGTTTGCTGTATACTTTTTAATATAGTAGAGGTCAACTTTTCTCAGTAAGTTTATTACCTGTTACTGGATTAATCTAGTTTTAAATAGGTGAACATTTTTAACCTAGTGCTTATATAAAGTTCTTGTATTTTAATAGAATATAGTCGGTTCTCATTATTTAGAGTAGTTGTGTTCTATATAGGCATCACGAACACTGAATTATCAAATACTCAAAGATTGCTTCTAGGGGATACAGAGAGTTAGGTTCCTACAAGCCTCCGATCACATTTTCATCAACCAGTGAATACATAAGCTTGTTTTATGTGTGTTTGTATTTAAAGACCCCTCATTTAATATAGACAATTGATTCATTACCATTGAACTCATGGCCAACAGCACTATAATTCATGCCTGAGCATAGCTTATAACGTTCTCTCCGTAAGACACATCACAGCCTTCTTGCATCCAAGAATAGACCGTGCTTCAGCACTATGCTTGGGAGCTGTTTTACACAGTGAAAACACCAACAAAAAGCACAGTATTATGAAATGCATGGTGCCAAATAGATCACAAAAAGGACACTTGTTTATAGTATGGGAGCTGAAATAAGGCAGAGTGTTGCCTTGATCAACCTCAGATGGAAGCATGCATGTCAGGCGATTGCATCTTTCCACTACAAAAGACTAAGAAGGTACCTCAAGTACTGATTTTGGAGTTACAAATACATTTTAGTGAGTAGACAGATTCGTCACATAATGAGAATGGACTATAATTGTTTTAAAGAAGCTTATGATTGAATACTTACAGTATTCAAATATGGAACAATGTTTCTATCGTCTTGGGGGATGTGGGAGTTTTGGGGTAAGTGGAGTCATCCTCACAGATTTCATGTTCTGTTGTCCAGTGCAATAAAATGACTGCTTTCAATCTGTCATTTTATTTTCTGCCTGATAGGGAACAACCCATCTTCAGCACTCGAGCTCACGTCTTCCAGATTGACCCAAACACAAAGAAGAACTGGGTACCCACCAGCAAGCATGCAGTTACTGTGTCTTATTTCTATGACAGCACAAGAAATGTGTATAGGATAATCAGTTTAGATGGCTCAAAGGTAAGTAATATTCTGTTTAAATGATCTTGCTCTTTTGCTTTTTATAGTAGAGCATCTTCTGTTTTATTTGGGGAATTTTCATCTTTATTAAGATACAATATTTCCTTTTGAGTTTTAAAAAACTTCAAAAAGCCAAAATTGGTCATTTTTAGCAACACTTTTTGTCTTTTTATCTTCTAAATTACTTGGATTGACCACCTTATTTATATTGAGTTACATTCCAAAATATTCTACAAATTTTAGGTTAGTTTATTCAATATATTATATATTCATTGCATATCTATTACATGTCAGGCACTATGCTAGTTGCTAGGAATATAGTGGTAAACAGAATGGACAGTTTCTACACTGTTGGAGCTTACAGTCTAGTGAGGAGCTAGAATTCTTTTCAGATACACTTTTGTAGATTATTCAGTAATTCTAAGTCCCTAAATGGTATGAAGTCTGGTCAGTGTCAGCATTAAAGCTGACATCCCTTACTCTGAAGGGAAGCATGTGGACAAGACCTAAGTTTTTATTTTTAGGAGAGGCAAATAGTATAATGTTTAAGAGCATGGACTGCCTGGGTTCATATCTTAGCTCTGCCATCTACTAAGTTTTTGACTTCTGGCAAATTACTTCTCTGAGCCTCATTATTCTTAGTAAGGATTAAGTGAGTTAATATCTGCATAGCACTTTGATCATTGTCTTATAGATAGTATGCCTTTCAAAGGGGGGAAAATTCCATTTTTTATCAATGAATTTTGAATAAGAAATACCAAACATCAGATTCTGGATAAAATGTGTATAGAAGGACAAGGGTTTCATTCTTCTCCTTCACGTTTTTTTTAAAGCCATGAGGCCTTTGAACTTGCAGAAATTTTAGCAGGTCAGCCCAGGGTCTAAGCACACACTCTAGACCTAGACTCCCTCGTTTGAATTTTTGCTCTACTGCTTCCTAGCCATGTGATCTAGATCGAGCAAGATAGTTCATGTCTTCACACCTTAATTTTCTCATCTGTAAAAAGGAACTAATAAAAACACCTACATCATTACACCATGGGATTCATGTGAAGATTAAGTAATTTATGCAAAAACACGTAAAGGGTGTATAGTAACCACTATACAAACACTGCTCTTGTTATCGTTATTAATATTTTTAGGCTATTAGGTATTGCCTAGTGGTTTGGGGAAACAAAAGATAATTTAATGCTCAACTTTCAGTTCATTTTCTCTTGTGCTCACTGCTTATCTCCTTAACTAGATTACAGAACCCCAGGGGCTATTTGCCCCTTATCTTCTACTTAAGTGACTAGTACGTATTTATTAGAATAATTGATTCTCTTTCATTTTTACTTGGAGGATTTTTTAAAGGACTTGAGAAATGCTAATAGTTAATTTCTATAAAACTTCTTTAATGAAGAATAAGTTTGTCATATTGTGACATCAACAGATATTAATTGTTGTGATCTCAGCCACTAGAATATTAATTTCTTTCTTTTCCCTGACTGGAACTTTCAGTTCTCTATAATCTGTATTTCCCTCTTGGCCCAAACCACAGATAAGATGGAGTTTTATCAGATGGGAGACTTAAATAGAATAAAGTTCAACTGAAGTATTCCCATGTCCCATGTGATTAAGTAACTCTTATGTGTCCTTCCTTCTGAGGCGATAGGAACTATTGCTTCTGGCCTCCATTCTTGAGTATACTTTGCAGCTTGTAAACATTACACTCTTTTTAAAAAAAATTTTTTTTTTCAACGTTTATTTATTTTTGGGACAGAGAGAGACAGAGCATGAACGGGGGAGGGGCAGAGAGAGAGGGAGACACAGAATCGGAAACAGGCTCCAGGCTCTGAGCCATCAGCCCAAAGCCTGATGCGGGGCTCGAACTCACGGACCGCAAGATCGTGACCTGGCTGAAGTCGGACGCTTAACCGACTGCGCCACCCAGGCGCCCCAACATTACACTCTTAAATAGCTCTTGTGAACAAGTTTTTATTTATTTTAACAAAATCTACCCTCTGTAGCAGTTATGATTTCTATCACATGTTCCATTTTCTAGTTAACTTTTTTAAAACTGATGCTGGTAACTACTGCAGTTCCCTGCAGGCAGAGTTGTTGTTGGTAAGCAATAGTGTAAGCAGAGTGGCTTACTTGTGGCTAACTGAGTGTTTTCTCCTCCCCGTCCCACTTCTATTTCTGCACTGCGTGATGAGTTGGAAAGCCCTTAGGTGCCCCTGATTAGAAAATGTCCATTTGTTCTCATTTAATGCCCTTACTGTGCATGTAAAGTTTGCTTAAAGGCTTTCTAATCATGCTGCAGAGACATCAGCATGGCCGAGGGCCAAGATAAGGGCACTACATGATCTGTAATGACACAGCATTTCTACCTGTTTTCCTTGAAAGGATGGGAACTCTGGGATTGAGAGAAAATTTATTTTAAAGAATTAAGATTTTCCTTTTAAGTGGATTCACTTTCAAAAAATTCAAACCATTCTATTCAAAGAATTCTAATGAATAATTTTTTTAAGTTTTTTTGTGGGGCAGGATGGAGCAGAGAGAGAGAGAGTGGGGGGAGGGAGAAAATCCCAAGGAGGCTCCCTGCTGTCAGCACAGAGCCTGATGTAGGGCTCAAACCCATGAACCATGAGATCATGACCTGAGCCAAAACAGAGTTGGACACTTACCTGACTGACCCACCCAAGCATCCTATGAATAATGTTTTTTAAGTGTGGGATCGTCTTTCATTTTAAAGTTTTTCTTCAGTGATTAAAGAATCCCTAAGCAAGTAATCCCCAAGACAAGTGGAGGCAAGGAAAGGTTCAAAATGGGGATTAAAATGGGACTATTAACCTTAAAAGCATCAAGAAGTTCATTTGAAAGAGCTGAAAGTGAAGGTCTGTGACCTACAGCAAATGGGTCATTTTTCTTACAGGTTTTCTTACAGATTTTCTTATAAAACCTATTGCTACCTCACTTTTTGAGAGTTACTGAGATCCCATGTAAAATGCCCTTCTCTCCTTGAAAACACTTAGATCTCAGCTCACAAGCACCCTCCTCCGGGGGAACACTCAAGGACCGCCAAATCTAACCTAGTACCTGCCAGTCCTTGCCTTCTAGACTCCCTCTCTCTATCAGATGCTGGTCTTACAGGCTTCGCAGCACATAACACTCTGAAATTACATTGGTCAGTTACTTACGTATATGTTAATTGACTGACTGTTCTTGGTTTAGAATGTAATCCACAGTTACATTACCGTTCAGTGTTACATTTCAACTCTCTAGAATTGTGCTTGGCATTTAATAGGTACTCAGCAAAAAAAAAGTTGCATAACCAAATGATTCCATAACCAGATTCCTTACCTTTTGTTATATTTTGTTATTAACCATTTGTTAATATATCCTTTTCCATTGAGTCTTTTCATTTCATGACTACCTGCAATTTAGAGTACTTTGTTAGCCACATTTTACAGAATCTAAAATGACACGCTAGGAAAAGCAGCTTTTGAACTGAAGGGTAAGGAGGTTTGAGTATGAGTATTTAAATTTTGTCACAAGTAAAAATGCTTAATCAAGGGTAAGGGCTCTCATAGAACTACAGATAACACATCTGCTTTTGCGACAGAAAGCAAGGGGCCAGCTACTCTTACTATCTTCTTTAGTAGGACAGGTGTCATACATTATAACTTCATCAATACATGCATACTCATAAGTATTTATATTTGTGCTGTTCACGTGTTCAATAGATTTTGCTTTGTTCTGAAAATGCTTGATTTTCATTCTACATTTGGTAGTTCACCAAAAAACTGCTTATGAATTTGGTAACATGTTTATTTCTATTATTACTGGAATCACTTTTGTAATCTGAATTTTGGAGGGCATTAACTCACTAACTTAACTGATTATATACTTTTATAGTACTGGCAGTGAGAAGGTACTTCTCTTAATATGATACACAGTAATAGTTGGAATTTATTACGGTGTTCACCAAAATCAATATTTAATAACACCAAAATACTAATTTTTTTTTAAATTTTTTTTTCAACGTTTATTTATTTTTGGGACAGAGAGAGACAGAGCATGAACGGGGGAGGGGCAGAGAGAGAGGGAGACACAGAATCGGAAACAGGCTCCAGGCTCTGAGCCATCAGCCCAGAGCCTGACGCGGGGCTCGAACTCCCGGACCGCGAGATCGTGACCTGGCTGAAGTCGGACGCTTAACCGACTGCGCCACCCAGGCACCCCCAAAATACTAATTTTGTAAGAAACTATGTGTTAAATAGAAATGATAGTGAATCTCAGTATCATGAATTTATACCACTTTGTGGGAAAAGAAGTAAAGTATATATTTAGGGGTTGTTTTTCCCTTGAGTAAACTCATTAGAAATCCTTTGTTTTTTTACAGAAGTAAATAGTCCTGTGTTTAAATGCCTGTTCGCTAACTTTTGGCTTGTAACTCATATTTATTTTATTTTTTAGGCAATAATTAATAGCACCATCACCCCAAACATGACATTTACTAAAACATCTCAGAAGTTTGGCCAGTGGGCCGATAGCCGGGCAAACACTGTTTATGGACTGGGATTCTCCTCTGAGCATCATCTTTCAAAAGTAAGTCAACTCATTAGATTACGTGGAAATCTTCATCTTCAAATCATAGGTCTTAAATATATAATAGAAAATGAAAAGTGTAAAATATAGGAGAAATTTAATACTCTAGAATAATTATAGTGATTTTAAAGCAAGAAGTGAGAGATCATTGGATTTCACTGTCAATTGGGAAATAATTTATACACATTAAAAACGGTCACCATTGATAGAGAAGTATTTGGGTGGTTAACTCTCTGTATGGTAGTTCACATAACAGTTGGGGATTATCACTTCTGAATGGATTTTGCCCAGGGATTAGCACCCTTAGTGGAGATGGTCTGCAAGAAGGTAAACAGCAAGCTCTTCTAATTGTGAAAACGTAAGCTGATAGTGATACAGATTTCAGCTTTTTGACATGACAGCAGGCACTTAAGAATTACTTTGTTTAGGGAAAATGGTGCTTTCTCTGAGAATTACTGCAAACTCTGTAATATAGTACAGAGTGGTGAGATCTAACAAACACATGAAGAGTTCCTGCAAGATACTGACCAAGTGAATGACTGTGGCCAGAAAGGCCAACAAAATACAGAACGTCACCAGGCTAATTACTGGAAATAAAAGAGTTGTCCCGCATACCAGCAGCAGCTTGCAGTGTTTATACCAGCAGTGCCTTGTGGGTGTCATCCACAAAGACTAAGGCAAAGGAAACTGTCTCAGGATAAGATACTGATCAAGGAGATGAGGAGTACTCACTTGGCTCGTCAGATTTTATGCTCACCAGACCCAAAGATTTATTCTTTGAACTTCTCTATTTGAAATGTTGAATTAAAAGGATAACCCTACCTTTCACAATAATTTGATGCCTTTTGGGAGTTACAAATGTTCAGCTTCAGGGTCATCAGACTCTTGTAGGTATACACTGTTTATGTTTACACTGTAAGCTATTCATTACACAAATCATTCTGATGCTTAAAAATAAGTTCTTTTTAAAAATAATCTTACGTTTTTGTGAATATTGACTCGTGGGTATAGTTAGATCAATAATTGAAGTAATCTTTGCTTCCATTTTTTTTGGTTGTAGACATTACTTAACATGGTTGTTTTCAAATATTTTTATTACCTTTAATATAAATTACAGTTTAGGGACCAATTTTAAGGCTATTTTAACTTTTGCCTTCATGATTATAAGTCCATTCTCTGTAGGATGATGAAAATGAAAAAGTGTTACTGATTTGTTTTCTGTTACACCCATCTTACTCTCTAAATACATTTCTTGGACTGTGGTAAAGGTATGAATTCTAGATTCAAAGTATTTCAACATAGCAGGGACACAGGTATCCAGCTGAGCATTGCCCCTCCGGAAATAATCCCCTTAGGAAATTACACATTTGTTCTAATAATTTTGCCATTACTCCCATGGAACCTTTTTGGAACTTCCTTTTGGAATTGTCTATTAAAGTCTAGATCAAAAAAAGTTGATATATTACCCTTGCTAAATTTCTTGACAGGAACTAAATTGTGGATTAATTTCTCAAATAAACTTGTATGAAATGATTTTTGGGCATAAGTAATTTTGACTGCAAATTAAGTTTTTGTCACATCTTTGAGGTTACTGGGCAGCTAGCTAATGTGGCAAAGTAATAGCTTATTAAATTCTGTCAGTTATACTGTATCCTTTCATTTGATCTTTTTTTTCTGAGAATGGCTTTTATATTTCAAGAATTTTTCCTCTTTCAAGTTAACATATACTTTTGACCAACCTTACTGATAGTGATTCCTAGTATTTTGAGGGAGAATCTACATTAAATAAACTAGACTTGGCTCCAGGAATTATTCACTGGACTTGGCTCCAAGAGTTGGTGATCAGTCTCTTCATAATGTTTTTGTCCAGAGATGACAAAATCATGATTTATTTTCCATGCTACCTTAAAGACCATTGTTGCTGCTTTATAGACTATAGGGGATCCCAAAGAGTTTATAATCTTTTACATAAATGAAGCAAGCATGTAATTATTCTGGCTTATTTTATCATTAAAAACCGTAAATGAATCAAAGCATTATAAGGGTTTTAGAAAGTCTGAAGGCAATTCTAGACAAGGATCTCTCAAAATAAGAGAGAGTAGCAGTATTGAGAGAAATGTTTGGTCCCTAGGGTTGATATATGAGGAAAATTGCAACTGTGCTTGGATTGTTAGAGTGCTTACTAAGTTGTATTTTGTTACCATGGAAACACAAACCTATAAAAATTAACAGTAGTGTGAGCCTTTATGAAGTTGAAAGAGTTTTAAACATTAACTATGTTGGAATGCTAGATGAGTGTAAGAAAAACTGTGTTCTACTTCAAATTACATTGAGAGAAATTAATTATGGTTTCCTTTTTATTCCATTTACACAAGTGTGAATGAGACCTTTTTAGCTTTGTGTTCAGATTACTTGAACAGAATACCTCCTTACTTGAAAAAGGAGTAGTAATATACATTCAGTTCCCTGATCTACAAGTTACAGGTGACAACTTTAATGTAAGAAGGAAAGTTGTAATGAAAACTTAAATTTTAGCCTTCTTCCAAATGTCCAAGGCAGGTTAGAGTACAATGACCTTTCCTTCCCAAGTTTTCCTTCTCAATATCAAAATGAAATCAGGGTTGGCTTATGGGGTTTGAGTAGGGAACCATAATTTCATATTTTAATTACCAGCTCTAGCTGGTGCTTTAAGTTGCATAGAGATTTTTGACTTTTTAATTTGATTATTGTGTAGCCTTAACTTACTCTGAGAATAATGTAGACTGGTTTCCACTTCCAAAGCAGTAATAGATAATCTTTGTGGCTCTGACATTTCTAGATTACTATGGATTTGTAGGAATTAGCATTTTATGTACCATAGTTTGTTGTTGTTGTTACCAATTTTAAAGACCTTTGTGGAGTTCGTGTTATTCCTCTCTGCTGTTGTACATTAGCTGTTTAAGAATCTTCGGAAATGAAGTTTTAGTAATGCCATTTAGCGATAATAGTAAATGTTGCCATTTATATTGTTGAAAATAAAAAGCCTCACATAATATGAGAGTTTATGTTCCAGTAAAATTTAAAAGCACACTCCAAATACCGAGATGTTTATGAGTAAATACCTAAAAGATTCATTTTTTTCCCTGTGATAAACAAAGTATGCTAATCTTTACTGATTCCACTCCCATCCTATACTCTGCACCTTGGTCTTAGTAAAGTGTATCTGAACACTGAGGAAGAGACGTAGATAAACTAGCTGACCTCAAGTTCTAAGTTAGTTATCATGATGTCTTTGACTGCAGTTTGTCCAAGGAGTTTGTAGTGTACAGATAAGTGTTTGGTATTAGATTTCTTTTCCCTTCATTTTCGTATTACACCTATAATTGATTTGATGGCTACGTCGCTTATGTTAAGAGTCAGTTATTCAGCAATTGAAAGAAAACCAAGGTAAAAGTGGGCAGTGAGACCTGTTTTTATTTTATTTGGTTAATGTATATAGTCTTTATACATTCAGTTCGCAGAAAAGTTTCAGGAATTTAAAGAAGCTGCTCGACTAGCAAAGGAGAAATCACAAGAAAAGATGGAACTTACCAGTACACCTTCACAGGTGGGTATTTAATTTCTATTCCTATTTTTGAGCCTTACTCGTTTCCGATGGTATCCTTTATGCCAGGGTTACATTTGGGAAAACAATGGCAAATTTAAGGTAATTTCCAAAGTGGACATAGAATATGCCCTTCACTTAATCTGTAATAGTGGAGAAAGGTGGTTTTTTGCTGTGTGCCAATGTCTGCAAGAATCTGGGGAGGAAATGAGTTTAATAATTATAACTCAGATTTTTTGATGTGCATATAACTTTAAAACAATCATGTGTAAAAAGCATAGATTGGCCTAATGTTTTATGTTCTGTGATGGTCAATCACAAGAGGAGACACAGGAGAGGCCCAGGAAAATGAGTTTATTGTACTCACAGGTCTTAGAAAAAGGCAGCATAGCATACATCTGAGGGGCACATAGGGAAGCCTCAGGGTGGTCAGGAGGCAGAAAGCAGGAGCATGGGAAAAGCTGAGGCTAGAGCTATATTGGAGTTTCCTTGGGAATGGCAGGGCAGGGTAGACAGTTTATTTGGCTTGTTGAATAGTTTCTGTAGGCTCTAAACTTATAGGGTATTCCCCTGTTGCCTGGTATCTGGCTCTGGGATGATTAAGGCAGAGGAATTTTGCATCCTGGGTGTGTGGGCCTGATGAAGGAGGTATAGCTCTGTGTTGGTTAGTTTGCATATCAAAGGCATGCCCCCATCTTACCTCCTTGCTCTAAGAATTGGCTAGCCAGAAAGGTTTTTTTTTTTTTAAGATGTCAAATACATAGAAAATTAAAAAAAAAATCTGTTTTATTTGATTTTAGGCTGTTTTCCTTGATTTTAAGTGTAATTAAATCTGACAGTTGGGACATCTTTATACTTAATACTGAGACCCAAACAATTTTCCTTTAACAATTGATTTAATACTGTGACTTGCCCATCATAATCTTCCTTCATTTGGAAATTAATTAGATCTCCGAGTTAAGTTCCTTAAATACTCCTATTTCAGTACTTTTATAGAGGTTTTAATGTACATGGTATGATTCAACTTTTTTAATAGGCTTTTCTAAAAGTCATTTTCAGGGATGCCTAGGTGGTTCAACCAGCTAATGTCCACCTCTTGATTTTAGATCAGGTTTTGATCTCACAGTTCGTGAATGCCAGACCCATGTCCAGCTCTGTGCTGAAAGCATGGAGCCTGCTTGGGATTCACTCTCCCTCTCTCTCTGTCCCTCCCCCCACCTCAAAAATAAATAAAATAAAATAAATTTTTATTTAAATTTGTGCCCTAAGTGTAGAGTTCAGGTTTGGGCTGGGTTCTTGTCTATAGCAGTTGTTTTTGAAGCATACTCAGGAGCTTACATGAAAAGGAAAAATCAGATGTTATAAATGTTTCTCTGGAATATTGTCAGTAGTAGCAGATTTACATAAAACTTGAGGAAGTAAATCGGAGTTGCCTGGGAATTTAGTGACTAGCCATTTTTGAAAATTTTTTGCTCTTCACCTTCCACCTCACACCTGGCACCCCACTGGGTTTTGATAAATCCTACTGGTATAAAGAGTTTGGTGGGTTTTTTTGTTTTTTTTTGTTTTGTTTTGTTTTGTTTTTACAGAAAAAGAGAGCTCTGTTAACTATGCTTAAAGTACATATTTCCTCATAGATTAAAGGTGTGCCAAGGCTCCATTGTACCTCCTCAACATTTGCATTGACCTGGAATAACATGAATGATCATTTTGAAACTTGCGTTGAATCTCTCTTCCCTAAGTGCTACAGGAGTTAGAGTATACTTTTCATAAAAACCTATTTAAAGTTTAGTACCAATACATGTTGGGAACTCCAGGTCCTCAGGTGAATGATTCTAGCATTGTAAGAGGATATTACAGCACATGCAGTTAGAGAATAAGTAAAGGACTCCAATAAAATTATAATTGATTAGACTTGGCTGTTGTACTTAGTTCTTGTTTCTCTGATCATAACATGTCTTTATTTAATTGGCCATGAGCAAGTTTCTGGTAAGATATCTGCCCCTCTTTGGTGGTAGGAATGTCTTTAAGCCTTCACTTTCATCAAAAGAGTATATCCAAGATGTTTATATATGGAAAATACTATGAAATAGAAGGACTAAAAAAGATCTTAAGTTCATCAGTATTTGAGAGCCAAAATACACTGACCTTAAGTTGTCTTTTCAAAACATTTGAAGTCTGGTTGCTAATTTGATGTACAAAGCAGAGTAATATTTTTTAAAAAATATACTTATTTTCATTTCCATTTCCTCCCCCTCCTTTTTGTGACATTCTCTTACATATGTCATTAATATCTCTGTTTTACTTTGAAATATATGACTGCTGGCCACTCTGATTATACTCATCTGGAGAGTAGAGTTTGATTCTCCCTGATTTAACCTAACCTGCTAAATTAACACTCTGCCTGAAGAATAGACTACTACTCAGGAATTAAGGGGATCAAGAAGTTAAATGGAATAATTGATAGTGGTAGTCACTCAGTTGGTCATAGCTTTTGAAAAGTATGGGTTTTCAAGTGAGACAAACTTGTACATAATTTTTTTTTTTTGTCACTATGTGATATTGGGAAAATGGCTTCACCTAGGTCTGTTCATACATGTGTAACATGAGAATTACATACTTACACTACAGGATTGTTGGAGAGGATAAATATGATAATGGCAATGTCAAACGATAATGGCACTAATGTAGGTTTTATAGCCTGTTTTTTTTTAATCTGGGCTCCAGCCCTTACTAGTTTTTTTTTTGTTTGTTTGTTTTTTTGTCTTTTTTTTTTAATTTAGGCAAGTTATTTTTTTTAATATATAAAATGAGAATAACAGTATCTCCTAAAACTAATATAATACTGTATGTTAATTATACTCGAATTAAAATTAAAAAACTTGATGGAAAAAAAAAGAAACAGTATCTCCTTGGAGGGTTGTTGTGAGAATTAAATGAGGATTACAAAGTGCTTATTATATAGTAAGTGCTTAAGTGCTAACAGCTGTTATTGGTGATGTGGCCTGCATCAGAGTACCCTGGAAAACTTATCAGAACACAAAATGCTGAGTCCTACTCCTGGCATGTCTCATTTAGTACGGCTGAGATGGAGCCTGAGAATTTACATTTCTGATGACAGCATTCCAGGAGATGTGATCTGGGGACCACACTTTGAGAAGCAGTGCTGTAGACAAACTATTCCTCATCCCTAAGGGCATGTAATGAAGAGAGTCGGGCATTTAGAACCGAGTTAGCTGCTTCCCCATTCTTAAATTCTTGGGCTAAGTTTGTACACTTGATAGAATGTGTGGTCATATCAGATAGTCTTTATGTTGTCTTTATCAGGAAAACAACTCCAGGAATAAGTTGAATCATGTATTTGTTGTTAGTCTGTTTCATGTCCTTCTTTAAATAACAGACATTAATTTAGAACTTCTCTTTTGGAGATCTTCTCTTCTTGTGTTTCCATGGGAATCTTTTAATAATCTTGACATCAAATCAAGAGGGATGATTGGCTTTAAAAGGGGCTACATAATCAAAATAATGCAATTTTTTCTTCACTGGAGTTTAGAAAAAAATAAGTTTTAGCTGACAGTTCACTAAGACTTTTAAATGGAGTGAAATATTAATGCATTAGTTGTTTGTAGTCAAACAAAAGTTAGGTTCCCCCCTCCCCATATAAATTGTCAGGTTGTATAGTATTAGATTTGTTGTAGCCTCTTAATCTATATTTAGACTAGCTTTTTTCCGCAGATTTTTAAAAATTCACTGTATAGAAAAAGTAGAATATGTCTGTATTTGTATATTTAAAGAAGGAACAAAGTTTCTTTAGCTTTGTTATAAATACCATAATTTTTTAATGTTCATTTTATTGGTAAATTGTATTTACTCAAATGAGGCACTGTTTTTTTGTAACTGATTGTTAGTATCTCTGTGACTAGCTATTTGATTTTCTACAAGTCACTTGACCTGCCTGGGTAGTAGTTCTTAAATCTGTAAGGTCAGAGGTTTGAATTATATGATCTCTTTGGACACTTCAAGTATAATAAATCTCAAATACTTCAGATTTTCTTAAAAAAGGATGTTACTTGCTATACATGGATTTTTTTTGAAAGGTGGTCTGTATTAGCCAAGTGTTACTACTATGAACTGTATTAGTTACATATCTAGCATACAAATATACCATTGGAATTAGCGAATGCCTATAAATTAATGTGATAATTTCTTACTATCACATAACAAAAGTGGTTTTACTGAGCCAAATAGCTCAAAACAATCTCAGGAAAGGTTCACTAGAATTCTCTGGATATTATGGTTTGCTGTCCAAAGTAAGGACAGTGGACTTAAGAGTCTCTAATCCTGTTACTTGCCTCAGTGGAGTATTTATCCATTTCTCTATTGGGTTTACCTCCTAGGTGTTTGCAGTGAGAATAGAGAGGAGGAAATAGATATGACAGTGGTGAAATTGACCCAAGTTGGAGGAAATACAGCAGTTGAAGGAATGGTGAGGGAGGCTGATAAAACAGGAGCTGGATGTTTTTGAAACTTCTATTGTTGTTTTGTAGCATGAACTTCAGAAGATTTCCACTTCACATACTGAATTTGTATCCTAATTGAGCATCAGGGGATGTGTCCTGTATGTAGTTAGATATTTTGAATTGGAGCGAAGTCTCAAGAGTCATCAACAAGTGAGTATAGTTAAAGCTATAGGAGAGAATGACATCATCCAGAAAGAAAGTAGAATGCAAAGATAGGGGAAGACAGGGTCAAAAATTGTCATTTGAAGATTGTCACTTAAATTGAGGAAGATACAGGGAAAGACACTGAAAAGTGGTAGGAAATGAGCCAGCAGGAAATGTTAGCACAGAAGTCAAGAGAAGAGCATTTTCAGTTGGAGGCGATGATTTGGCAGTGTCAGAGGGGGGTTCTAGTAGGATGAAACTTAAGAGTACTTTAAACCTAACTGGAGTTCATTGGTAATTACAGGTGGACTGTTAGTGAAGAAAGGACAATGCGAAGTAGTTTCTAGAATTAAAGGAAGTAGAATTGGTGATTTTAAGGTATTCTTGAGATGGAAATGTTTGATAGTGAGAATAAGGTCACAAATACTTGTTTCTTTTCTATGAGGAGAATTAGAGTCAACATGATAATCTCTGGAGGATGTGAAGCTAAGAATATTTCTTTTATGTATGTGTGGGAGTGATTTGAATATGTTTTTAAATGTAAGGAAGGAGTCAGTAAAGGACAAAGAGAAGAATAGAAAGAATGGATCATTGATGGAGCATTGTGCAGGGGAAGGTAATGTAAGCGAGGAGGTTAGAGACAAATGAGCCACTTCTTCATCTGAGACAGGAGGGAAGGATAAAAATGAATTCAGATACAGGTAGGAGGAAGACCGAGGAAACCCATGCCAGTTTATTTCTATTTTCTCTGGATGGAAGAGTTGGGTCATTCACTGAGAGGAAGGACAGCTTGAAGAGAGAGGAGGCTTGAACACAGATTTGGAACAGCTGTTAGGTAAAGTAAAAAAGAAGAGTCCAGTGGGAGTAGTAAGTAAAATTAAAGCTTATTCAGTATTTCAAGAGCATAATTGAAGTCAGAGCTCAGGATTATTTTCATGACACTAATCAGCACACCTAACAGTATTTTCTCTCAAAACTTGATAGCTTGGGCACGTAAGAATAGAGAATGATGGTTCAGTTGATGAGAAATTGGAAATTGGCAAGATAGTTATTGTGGAAGGTAAAGGAATCCCCCAAATTGGGATGATGCTAGTGAGAATATCATTAAGGTGATTGGCATTAAGGAGAATATCATTAAGGTGATTTAGGCTGAGTGTAGAGAGATTGCACCTCACAAAGTAGGATAATTGCAGAGGGCCAAAAGATACCAGGTTAAAGAGCAGGTTAGGTTGAGAGGATAGGAGGTTGTACAGCACCTATTACCTGTTGGAATCAACATTAGTAGTTGATAAGTTAGTGAAAAAAGTCAGTTTTGATGATGAAGTTTTAAAAAAATCTTTAAAAATTTGTAAAATAAAATTCAGTAATACTGTGTTTTATGTATTTGCCAATATTTTTATTTAAAGGTCAAGTGTTCTCTTTGAATATGAATCTTGATTGGAATTCCATGTTCTTTCTGACACAAACCATGTTCATTAATTGTCAGCAATTTCCTGTTTTCCTTTAAGTAGAGCTGACTCTTGTCACTTGCAAAGAAATCTGAGTATGATAGATTTTTATGTCATTTTTCTGATACTATATGGGTAGCATATAATGTATGTTATGTAATCGTTTATTATATACAGCGACTTCAATAGTGGATTTTATTTTCTAGTCATTTACCTTTTAGTCATTTCAAAGCATGTAGTTTGATTTTCATCAAAATAACCACTCTAGGTTTGCATTCAGATTTTCTTAATTTGTATAATATGTAATTGAACTATATAATGATATGAATACAATTGGCATAAACATGTTTGGGACAGATACAGCTGATTCTTGGTTATCATTTAATGCAGCTGGTAGGTACAAGAATATGCAGAATAGAGATTAACCCAGTAGCACTGTGCATCAGTCCGTACACTTCACATAGGGAAGGAAGAACATGAGTTAATCTAGAGTCAGGGTACAAAGAGACTCTGTGGTTGTCAGAAAGTGGGATTTCAGAGACGGTGACCAGGTAAAGGGAATGCTTTGTGATAGTAGACATTTATCTTAACCTTATCTTCCTTTATATATCTTTTTGCCCTTCTGTGTCTCTTCCCTAGCATTTTTTTCCGTATCCACAGCCATGGGAACTCAAAATCCTAAGGTTGTCCCTCAGTTTTTCCTGTCTGAGCCTCTGCCCAGAAAAGAGTATTCTCATCTTCATTTAAATACAAGCGACAGGAAATAGAATAAGTCTTCTTTGAATATTTGTTAAATGATTAAGAGAAGAGGCTCTGTTTTACTGAAGTCAGAAAGGATGAAACTGTAACAGGAATTTTCATTTAGTCTTTATTGGAATTAAAGGGAAGATGTTAGTGGTATTTAGTCTAGTGGGGAAGGGCAGTGCCATCACATCCTTCCGGCCCACCCTCCTACTGCAGCACAGACACCAGAGAAGATGTTGGTGATACTACCCTAAGGCCTGGTGAGAGGGCCCAGGTCATTTGTTTTTCATGTTTTACGTTTTCGTATTTTATGTTTTACATTTTTCATTTCTCTTATCACCTTTGGTGTATGTATATACGTACATACATATATCAAAGAAGGTATTGTGTGATAATTTTTTCCTTAAAATGGCCATATTAGCTTAAGAATGTCTTTCTAGGGGCACCTGGGTGTCTCAGTCAGTTTTAAGCATCTGACTTCAGCTCAGGTCATGATCTCACTTCGTGGATTCAAGCCCCACATTAGGCTCTGTGCTGACAGTGCAGAGCTTGCTTGGGATTCTCTCTTTCCCTCTCTCTCTCTGCCCCCTCCACACTTCGCTCACTCTCTCTCTCTCTCAAAATAAATAAACTAAAAAAAAAAAAAAAGAATTAACAGCATTGTAGAAACAAAAAATGGAATGTCTTTTTAAAGACAAATTACCCTTTTTTCTTTGAAAAGTTTCTAGTCAAATAAATACATCTCCACGTTTTTTATTTTAATATTTGAATTAAAGATAGAAAATTTTGACTTTATGGAAGGTACACCTTTAGGGACACCTGAGTGGCCCAGTGGGTTGAGCACCTGACTATTGATTTTGGCTCAGGTCGAGATCTCACAGGCGTGAGATTGAGCCTGCATTGGGCTCTGCACTGACAGCATGGAGCCTGCTTGGAATTCTCTTCCTTTCTCTCTCTCTCTGCCCCTTCCCTGATTTCTCTCTCTCTCTTTTTCTCTCAAAATAAATAAACATTTTTAAAAATTACACAAAATTTAGATTAAAAAAGAACTAGATGTTTGGAATATGTTAAATAAAACAGCTGTGCTATTTTCAGCATATATGAAATTCCTGGAAAGTTTCACAGAATACTTTTCACTACCTGTGGGGCAGTTAAAAGTCAAAGGAATCTCATTTTCCTTTTATGCTCCAATGCACTGTTGGAACTCTTTCTTAGGATTTTATGAATTTTTAACCTGCTTTAAAAAAAAAAACATGCTCTGGGCTTTTTGTTTTCACTTTAGATATAATGTCTAGGGTAACTAAATCTACCTTTCATTAAATATAGCTAATATTCAAGTTTTCTAATGAAAAGCTTGTTGAATTGCGATACTGGAATTGTCTTAGCCTCGATCGCTTTCTTCCTCTCCTTCCTTCTTCCTTTTTCTCCTGCCTCTGAAATGGTTTTTCTACTTCAGTAACATCAGCTTTCCTAATCCCCCCAAGACCCATGCACCCAAACACTCATTTTCCCCCGAAGGCAGTGAGAACCAGAAATCAAACAACTGTCCCTCTTAGTTGTCCCTCTTTCTTCTCTCTCTTTTAATACTGATCTACTTTTGTTCCTCACACTCATATCAGTCAATTCTAGCAAATCTCTAGGTGAATCCTTAGTTGCTAATGCTGGTTATGCCCTTTCAGGTTAACAACGTAACTTATTTTGTTCTCATTTCCACTGAATCAACTTACTGTTTAGCTGATTGGACAGTCCACCTTGATTATTTTAGTTTGGTTTGGTCTTTCTTGGAGAGAAATAGCTCTGGTTAATTTCTTCTTGCTGCTTAAACTTTTTCTGGCTGATTCACGTGATCCATAACTGACCTAGAAGTAACCACCTTGGATATGGTTTTATGTTGTAACATTATACTGTAAACCTTATTCTTGGACTGACCATCAATTACTAGAAGCAAAGAGGATTTAGGAGAATGAAATTAAAGGTCAATATGGAAATTCCATTAATAATTGAAAAATAGTGAAGTGATAAAGTGGAATCAAGAAAGTAGCCTTTTGACCTTTAATAAGCTTGTATAATTAATAGCATTATGGTATAAGGAGTTAAAATATTTACATATAAAATAAAACACATGCAATTTAAAACCAGAAACCCACAAAAGAAAGTTACCCTCACCACAGTAATATTTTCTATATTCCTAACATTTCTCCATGTACAATATTTTTAGGTAAAGTATATAAACTATCATAATCTAGATATTTCCTTATATTTACATATTTTTCTAATTCTAAGCATTTTCCTGTATTACACATATTTTTCTTGTTGGTTGGTTTTTTGTTTTGTTTTGTTTTGTTTTGTTTTTGTTTTTGTTTTTAAAGTAAACTCTAGAGTAGAGATTCCAGTCCAGTAGAGATCAGGAGTCATATGCTCTAGGAACTAAACCAGCTCAGGTGCCTGTCTTGTTTTTATTTGAAGAAAACCTGTATTCTTTCAAGTTGGCAGATGGTGACCATACCTACCCACTCTCCTCTTGGACACTGATGTTTTCATTTTCTTCACTAGCATAGCCTAATATTTCAGTTGTAAACTTTCAGTGCCCAGAGATCCCAAGGGGTCCACAAAGGTGCACTTTAATGATCCCATGCTAAGATTGCCCCTGGTTAACAGGTTTGTCCAATGAGCCCTCGTTCTGATCTCTACTAATACCAAATTTAGATAATCTTATGATGCAGTGACAATAATAAGTGTCAGTTTGAGCTGCATTTTAAAGTCCACTTGTTTTCCAGAAGAATAAATTAAGTTTGCCTTGATAGACAAATCCTAATTAAAAGTAGAAATAAGACAGAAAATTTTGTGAAGAAAAATAATTCCATTATGAGTAACAGGCAAGAAAAGCTGAAATAAACTCACTTTGTATATGTTACAGAGAGATTTCTGGCTGCTTTTGTAGATAACTCTGGAACTGAAAAGTAGGGCAGATAAAAAAATTAAAACTTGATTTCTTTCTTCCCTTTGCCTTCCTACTTCCCCAAGTAAAATCACATTTTCTTCCATTTTTGTGCTATCTTCTTTTTCTTCAGTAATTCTTTGAATATCTTTTCTTCTAACCAATTAATTGCTTATATAAACCCAAAAGCTTTTCAATTCTTTGAAACTACATTTCTAAATTGTGTTATCTTTACATTTCTAAATTGTATTGTTTCAGATAGTTTTATGAGTTGCTTTGCTTTAAAAAATTATTTCTCCTTTAAATTTCCTTTTTTAAATCTTTGACTCATATTTCAATGGAAATATGGTTTGTAAGTAAACATACATCAGAGTCACTCTTAACTTGAAGATAATCTTGTGTATTTTAACAAAAGCGTAACACTTTTATCCCCTACCTCCCTTTTTTTAAAGGAATCAGCAGGCGGGGATCTTCAGTCTCCTTTAACACCAGAAAGTATCAATGGAACAGATGATGAAAGAGCACCTGACGTGACACAGAACTCAGAACCAAGGGCTGAACCAACTCAGAATGCATTGCCATTTTCACATAGGTACAGATTCAATTCAACCATCATGATTAAGTAAAATGTGTAAATATGGAAACTTAACTTGGTTTTAGATAAATCTTGCAAAGTTACTACCCTGAGTGAAAATTCCAGGTCAGTCTTTTTTTTTTTTTTTTTTTTTTTTTTACTTTTTCTGTTAACCTCAGAAAGGTTTTTACAATTTATAGTTTATGGATGGCTAGATGGACTGGAATGAACATTTCCTTTGTAGATAAAGGGCTACCTAGTTAATTGCAGCACAAATCACTTTTCAGTGAAACAATATCTTATTATAAATCTCTTCTACTCTTTTTTTTTTTTTTTTTTTTTTTTTAACACAGCCGTAAAAGGCCTCTTTGTTAACCTGGTTTCCACTTTCATCTGTGTTCTTGAGGGTTATACATTTTTTTAAAAAAACAGGCTTCCTACTCTGAAATTAAGCTTTACTGTCCTCTTAGAGGTGATCTCACCATAGGATTTCACAGAAGGACACAAGTTATTGTCACTTCTATTAGTGTTAATGTCAGATTTAGATTTTGCATATCAACTAACAGAAGATAAATCTTCACATACTTCTGAATTTTAAAAGAATTTGGTACTTGAAAAAGATACAATGTATCTTAAATGTGTTCTAAACCAGTTACATTAATTATTTGCTATTCTGTGGTATTTTTAGGATGTAGGGAGGTCTGTGGAACTGTAGCCTTGCAAATGTAAACAAAAAACCTATTAGTCACTGTCTTAAAATTAATTTTCATCCTTTGGAAACTTTTGACTAGGTAATTTTAAATGAAGTTAAGAGATGCACAACATAGGAAAACTATTTTCTTTTCAAGACCACTTCTTAAAAAATCAAATTCTTTAGCATATTCAGAAAAATTGTGAAGTGATATCATCCAAACTCTTCCATGAGAATTCTAATTTCGATTGAATTTGTTAACTGTTAGAGGCAGCATAGATTATACATATCAGAGACAAACATTGAGAGACCTCATGGTCAGATTGAGGAAGAAGAAATTAGTTACAGGTTTTTTTTAAGAATGTGTGAGGAAAACTATTTGATTTTGAGGTATTCTAATTTTGTTCCTAAAAATGCAGTAATTTTGCATAAAACAGTAGACATATCTTAGAATTATCATGGAGATCATGCTTTAACTATTGCAGTGTAAGCATATTCTCTTTTCTGTTGTTACAAACATTACTGAACACATGAAAATTTGTGAGTTCCCTGAAGACTGCATTTTCACATTGATTTATAAAGTACACACTTTTTTTGAATATACAATTAGAATTAAAGAGCAATGTGATTAGTATGTAGATTTTAAAAAATGCCAAGGGAAGGAAAAATTTTATTCCTATTAAATTTAGCAGACCCATTTCAAAGACTTAAATGCACTGCATATAATTACAAACTTGATTTCTTTGGCTAACACTTAAATGAGCCATGTGCATTGAATACTGTAGCTTTGGAAATAACTTTTATATTTAACATTTGTAAAAACTGTTTCTGCTTTACTTTATACACCCCAAATTCTCAGAATATTTGTTTTACTAATCCTTTGTACTTGAATTTACTAACTAGAATTATTCATCTATTGATTTTCTCTGTTCCTGGGAGTCTAATAGGACTTACTTTGATTTGAAGATACAGCTTCTTTGGTAGAATCTATAGATTAGCCATGGAGATATTTTGAGTTCTGAAAAGAATTTAACAGGTCATTTTAAGCTTTTAATTATGTTAAAGGTATTAACACAATCTTATAGTTCTCCTGTTAGAGTATTTTAAATATTCTTTAGTTTGTAAGATTTTTGAAGATTATTTTCTGAACTGGTTTGATTTCTACCTGAAATAAAAGACTAAATGTTTTATAGCCAATGTTAGAATCCCAAAATAACAGAAGAGACCTTAAAGATGGTATAAACCAAGATCTTCCAAACTGGTAGTTTGAAATCAATTTAGGTTATTCATGGCATTCTGAGAAATGAAACATAATAAAATAGGAAACATCAGAGTAAAATTCACGTTAAAAGTAGAAACTTTATTTTAGTCATATACAGATTTATGTGTGTGTTCTGGATCATGGTGTAAAACGTCCAAGTTTGAAAATGTGTACCTTTGACACATGAAGAGACTAAATCACAGAGGTTAGGTGAGTTGTGCTAGGTCACATTGTTCAGTAGTAAAATCTTTAGTAGTAGTACAGATCACCTTTTGACCCCAGTAGGTACAGCCGGTTAATAGTGTATTTTAGCTCCATTCCCATAACGTGCACATTGTTGTCAGGAAGTTAATAACTTCCTGTCCTAGGAGAACTCTGTAGACATAGGATCAGTGTTTCATGAATTAGAAACACAAAGAATATTAAAGTAATCTTCACTTAAATCTGAGACTTGTAAGTGT
Organism: Prionailurus bengalensis; assembly: GCF_016509475.1. Taxonomy (NCBI): domain Eukaryota; kingdom Metazoa; phylum Chordata; class Mammalia; order Carnivora; family Felidae; genus Prionailurus; species Prionailurus bengalensis. The sequence continues at coordinate 144,083,036 of NC_057343.1, read as the reverse complement.
TTACACTTGAAACACTTTTTTTTTTCCCATGGCAAAGGAAGACAATTAAAGTCTATGTTTTTAAGGCTTATTTAGGCTATTTTGCCTTTTTTCCTTATTTCAAGAGAAAAGCATGAACAAAAAATATTTTGCCAGCATTTCTCTGTTCTGCCATCTTACTGCTACGTAAGGAGCAAAACACTCGAATGTCTCTGTCTATGTGTTGTCCTTTGTAAAGGAAGGATATGGGGAACAGTGATCTAGTTATTCAAGTTAATTAAGAGTTGGTGGTGTAATAGCACGTAGCAAGACAATTTGTGCTCTTAAAATTCAAACTGTATGCCTAAATCTCATGAATTAATTAACATACCAAAAGAAAGCCCTGATTTTCATTTGGTCCTGAAAATTTTAGTAATGTTGCTACAGTTGGCTCTTTACTCTCTGTAAGTTTTATGTACTTTTTAAAAAGTACTAGCTTTAAAGATATAAGCAACATTTTTTTTGTTCCTCTTTAAACTTATACAATTTTTCATATATATATGAAAGAATACTGTAATGAACTCCCATTAGTGCATCACCCAGCTTCAAGAATTATGAAAAAATGGCTAATCTCAATTCATTTCTATCCCTGCACACTCTTCCACTTTTGTATTATTTTTAAAACAAATCTCAGACATAATTTCATCCACAAATACTTTTTAAACTACTTTTTAGCTTTTTAAAAACTTATTTACGAGGGTAGTACAGTTTTTTATATTCTCTAATTCAGTGGCATTGTCAGGTTACCTTGAATTATTTACTCTTTGATTTGTAATTATACTGCTGAACTAAATTTTGAAATGTATGGGCTGTTAAATACTCCTTAGTCAAGTGCTAAAGTACTGTTTTATGCCCTTGCCATAAGCTATGCAAAAACATTCTCACTGAGTAAGTTTCAATAAATTAGTAAATTTATAATGTATTTATTTAAACGTTTTTTTAAAGTTTAGGGTGTGTAAACAAGGGAGTTTGTGAGGATGAAAATATTCACTAATTTCTTTGAGGAAATAGCATTACATTTTATCTAACTTGCTATATTTTCTTAAAATATTTTTTAACCTAAATGATAAAAATCATTTTGGGACTGAGCAGGTATACACTGACCAACTGAAGTGTTCAGGGCATCCTTTGAGACCTTAGTCTTGGATTAGCTATATACTAAATGAAGAGCTATATGCTAATAGACCAGCATATACAGTTGGGTGAAGGTTTTGTTTTCTCCTTCCAGGGAGTTATTGTTTCTTCATAACATTGACTGTATAGAATTCTGAAATTACTTGTTAGCACTTAAGAAGAAGAAAATATAGGATTTGTTTTTTTAAGATTTAAAGCTGTTTAAAATTCTCTTGGAAATAGTTAATTTTATTAGTGTCCTGGTGTTACAACGTAATACTGAAAACTAAAACTTTTTATTTTGTTCATTGTAAATTTATGCTCCCAAATATACAGGAATATGTTGATAAATAAGTGCTGTTACCATATTTCTGAGAGTCCAGAACAGACATACACATGCATTAGTAGTTCGTGAAACTATTTTCGTAGTGACGAATTTTAATAACGTTTTGGTTATCTTAATGGAAAAAAGGTTCTTTTAAGCACTGATTATATTTACATTCTTTTAATGTTTCAATAATAATTCTTATGGTGCTGCTAGAACTTCTACATTTTGGGGGTACTGCATGTATCTTCTGTTAAAGAGATTTTTCTGCCACTTTGTGTGTTTCCAACAGATACTCATTAAAGGATGTATGCAGAAATATCACTCTTTAGTACATTGATTTTGCTTTAAATCAGTATAACTATAATTTTACTCAAATTTATGGAATCTGGGTGGGTTCATTTCATTCCTGTTTATTAGATTAATTCATCCATTATCAGAGTTTCAGAAAGCTACTATTTTAAAACTGATGAGGGATTTTTGTACAGTTTCAAAAACTAAATTTCATTGGAAATGTTACACACAGTTTTACTTATATGTTGGAATTGTTAAGAAGTGCTTTATCTTGAATCAAATACAGTTTGTACTTACTTGAAAGACGATAGAAACAAGAAAAAAGTTTTGAGTTCCGGGTTTCTATACTCTCCACAGCTGTGCCTTCTGTCTCCCCCTTTTATGGATAGTAGGCAAAATTTACAAGATTTTAGTTGGGAACTAAAATAGATATAATTTCTGTGGCTGACTCTTGTTTGGATAAGATTTTGTGTGTATGGGGCGCCTGGGTGGCTCAGTCGGTTAAGTATCTATCTGACTTCAGCTCAGGTCATGATCTCGCAGTTCCATGAGTTCGAGCCCCGCGTCGGGCTCTTTGCTGGCAGCTCAGAGCCTGGAGCCTGCTTCAGATTCTGTCTCCCACTCTCTCTGCCCTTCCCCTGCTCATGCTCTGTCTCTGTCTCAAAAATAAATAAAAATATTTAAAAAAAATTTTTTTTAAGATTTTGTGTGTAAAACTGGGACTTGAGTTCACAAGAAGTGCTTTATCATGAATATAATTATAGATGAAAATTTAAGTTGTAGGATTTCCCTTATAGTAACAGTTAAAAATGACATAATTATTGTTATTTTTCCACCATGGAACCTCAAAATTTAGAGTAGGTTTTTTAAAAATTAACTAAGACAGATTATGAAAGATTGTAACTTAACAATTTAGAAATGTCAGAATTTCCTTTACCTTCATTGTGAACAGGTATCATTTTATAAGAGGTGCTATAGTAATTCAGTATTAGATACAATTTACATTCTCTGGGAAGTGAGAAACAATGTATGTATTTTTGAATAACAGGCAATAAAAAAATAGAGTTTAGTGACCCAAAGTGTTTACTTTATTAGCTTTCTAAATAAGTATACTTAAATTTTTACTTTGCGTTTTTCAAAAACTAATCCTTATTCTCTTCTAACGTCTTCTAAAATATTTTGAAGAAAATGTGGAAATTTGCTGAAGCATTTTTTCAAGGTGTTAACACTTAATACAGGTTATTTGTAAGAAGAAAAATACTATTCATATGAGACAAAGACATTACTAATTCACCTCCATCAGGGATTAGTCTCTTCTCCTTCTTCCCCCTACCAGTGTCATTAATGGGAAAGAATGTTTACCAGTCCATTCCAGTGATTGTGAGCTTCTATTTTCAAAATTACTAGCTGGAGTTAGAGGTGTGGTTATTCACAATGGGACAGATTGATCCTAGATTAACTATGATCTCTTCCCTGTAGAGGGCTTTTAAATTTTCTTTTATTGTTTCATTTCTGTTTTTAAAAGACCATAGTGGAGATTCTGTTGGAAGGGAGGTATGTGATATGGATAGTGCTGTTCTAGGACTTAGAGGAAAATGTTCTTTGAATTTGGCTTCCCATTTTCCCTCTTATTAGAGAAGTAAGGGACAAGATCAAGATGTGTACAGAGGTAGAGGTCAAACAGGCTATGTAAATGTGTGACACTTGTAGTGTGGAAGAAATGGTGAGGTCTGTAGTAAAGTGAAGTGTGCAAGGTTCATCTGAAGGTAATAAAGTTTTTAAAAAATAAGGTCACACAGAGGGGTGGGGACTAGATGACCCATCCGGTTTCTAGTCTACACTTTCCAGAGGAAACTTTGATTTACGAATGGTTTAACTCATGGGAAGAATTTTAAGCAATTTCTAGCTAGTAATATTTGTTGTTGTAATAACTTATAAACTCTTGGTGGAGGTATTTGGGAGGATATATGTGCAGATGAATCCTGGGTATGTCCTCTTTGGTGACATATTACTCTGACAGGTGTTCGTTCACAAACAAAAATCACACAGTTTCAGTGGCATGGTATATATATAGACCACTCCATGGTCATCAGATGAGGCTTCCTCAGCCTCATCATCCTGTGCTGCTGTTGCTGTTGCCCCAAATTGCTTGTAGTTCTCCATATAGCAGCAACCATGCTGTTTCTCATCTGCAAGTCTTTGCTTCCTTGTTTTGGGAATGTCCTTCCTTCTCTTTGCAGTGGCCGTGTACCCACACTCCATGCTGCCTATCACCCACCTCTGCCTTTAATTCAGCCACCGACTGTTTGACCCCTACATATCCTTCAAGCTTCAGCACCACTGCCTCCAGTAAACCTTACTCTGGTGACCTCATGTTGAATTACATGTCCTCCTCTATTAAATCTCTATTACCTCCTAACTTAATATGTGGAGGTTAACATGAAATTATCAGTTTCTCCTGCGGCAGGGATTGTGTTTTATCCATTTGTATTCCTGGTGTTTAGCATGGTAGACAGTCAGTAAATATGAATGCAACAGTTTCCCTTACAAAAATTGAGTACATGCACTGAATACCCTTGGTAGGGCTTCAGTCAACTGAAGTTACACCTACAGGTTCATAAAACTTTGAAACTAAAATGTAAAACTAGCTATATTCTTTGAAATTCAGTCACTCTTAACAAACTTAAGTCTTGAGTTTAACTGACTTAGTCTACTTTTTTTCGAAATTTCCTAGTTTGTATAAAGAAATTTTAAAAATAGTGTGTTAATAAACAATGTTCTTAAGTACCTGAATAACGTGAAAGATGCTAAAATGCTTTATTGTAACAGAATAATTTTTTATCCTTTTGATAATAATTTTTCTTTTTATCTAAAAAGCACTGCAGAATGTTTCAGTGATGTTTTTTTTTTTTTTGTAAAATTAGGCAATACTTATATTCTTTGTTTTTAAAACCAGTTGTGACCAAAATGTGTTTTTTAAAAATTTCATCTCTTACCAAGGTCAACACAAGCACTTATTATTTGACTCAAAGAAGTGAATTTCAGGACTACTGATTTTTTTTTAAATTAAGAATTGTACTATGTACATTTCACAGAAGTAAAGATTGAGAGAACACATTTCATATGGCAATAAGCTCACAGTACACTGAAAAGTATTGAAGGTAGTCATGCCCTAGGGACTAAACCTTCCTTATAGGGTATATAAAATGTAAATATGACTAACCAGTTAAATAAATGTACATTTTACTTGTATTTATTTTCCATCATTTTGCCATTTTCCTCTGACAATTTAACTTGGCCGTGTATCCAGTGGAAACAAAAGAGTTAATTTTTATGACTGGACTAAACTGAAGTCTAAACGTCGATATTAGAACTTTGGAGATAGGGGCGCTGGGTGGCTCAGTCGGTCAAGCGTCCAGCTTTGGCTCAGGTCATGATCTCGCGGTTTGTAAGTTTGAGCCCAACGTCAGGCTCTGTGCCGACAGCTCAGAGCCTGGAGCCTGCTTTGGATTCTGTGTCTCCTTCTCTCTCTGCCCCTCTCCTCCTTGCTCTCTCTCTCTCAAAAATAAACAAACAAATAGAACTTTGGAGATAGAAGGAACTTTATATTACATAGTCTACCCACGTCATTTTACAGAAGTGGAAGCGAGTCCAGGGAAAGGGTATGCAGCATCAGTGTTTGGTAATGGCTAGATTAGAACAGAGAGGTCTCCAAAGACATTGATCATTAGGGTCCATCCTGGTTGAGGCAGCACTCCTGCTGCTAAACTCCAAGAGGGTTTGTTTTCTGTGTCACATTTCAAGATACTTTTCATCTGGATATTTGTCATTGTTCAACCCATATTTACCATTACTTGTTAAATTCATCTACTAGTTTCTTAGCTTGTGGAGTAAGTCTTACTGGCTTGCATTTCTTGGTGTCTCATATAGTTTCAAGCCATTTAGATATGTAATAGATAAATTAGTGAATTTGTTGAGCAAATAAATGTGTGTTTTTACCATTACTGAGATGACAGAGAAGTTGGTACATCTTGATCATTACCAAGAAAAATACACCATATACTAGACAGGGCCGACAAAGATATTAATATAAAGAATAATTAGTTTAACCTTTTAAATTCTAACAGGATCCACTTAGCTATTAATATTACCATCAGTAATTTTAGTAACTACTTTATTGAGGTGTAATTCACACACTTAGCCATTTATCTGTATAAAGTGTACAATTCAGGAGGTATTTAGTATATTTTGTAGAGTTGTGCAGCCAATACCACGGTCAATTTTAAAACATTTTCATCATCTCCCCCAAAGCCCTGTACCCATTAGCAGTTACTTTCTTTTTCCCTTTCACGCACTGTCCCTCCTTCCCCCAACCCAAGGCAATCACTGATTTTCTGTCTCTGTAGATTTGCCCATTCTAGATAGTCTGTATCAATAGAATTATATATCTGGTCTTTTGTGACTGAATTCTTTACTGAGAATGAGTTTTTCAAGGTTCATCCGCATTGTAGAGTGTATCAATACTTCATTTCCTTGTATTGCTGGATGATACTCCATTGTGCGGATATACTAGACTTTATTAATCCACTCATTAGTTGGTAGACATTTGTGTTGTTTTCACTTTTTGAACGTTACACCATTGTTATGAATAATGCTGCTGTGAATATTTGTGTACAGGTTTTTGTGTGGCTATATGTTTTCAGTTCTCCACATATATTGTACAACTAGAATTGTTGGGTCATATGGTAATTTGATGTTTAACCTTTAGAGGAGCTGCCAAACTGTTTTTGCAAAAGCAGCTGCGCCATTTACAGCAGCAGTGTATAAGGGTTCCAGTTTCTTTACATTATCAGAAACACTTGGTATTAGATGTCTTTTTGATTATAGCTATCCTAGTAGGTGTTAAACGCTATCTCATTATGGTTTCGAATTGTACATATTTCCCTGATAGCTAATATTATTGGGTATCTTTTCATGTGCTTGTTGGCCACTTGTATATCTTCTTTGGAGAAATGGCTACTCAGATCCTTTGTCCATTTTCAGTTGGGTTGTTTGGTCTATCCTTGTTGTTGGGTTGTAATTCTTTATATAGTCCAGATATAGAAACCCCTGATCAGATAATGATTTGCAGATATTCCCTCCAATTCTGTAGGTTGCCTTTTCCCTTTCTTTTTTTTTTTTAATTTTTTAAAAAATTTATTTATTTTTGAAAGAGCATGAAAGGGAGGGGCAGAAAGAGAGGGAGACGGAGAATCTGAAGCAGGCTCCAGGCTCTGAGCTGTCAGCACAGAGCCTGCTGTGGGGCTCAGACCCACAAACTATGAGATCATGACTTGAGCCGAAGTTGGATGTTTAAGCAACTGAGCCACCCAGGTGCCCCTGTCTTTTCCCCTTCTTGATTGTGTCCTTTGCAACACAAAAGCTTTACATTTTAATTAAGTCTAATTTACCTACTTTGTTCCATTTCTTACACTTTCGTGTCACATCTAAGAAACCGTGTTGTAATTCAAGGTAATGAACGTTTACACGTGTTTTTTTCTGAGCGTTTTACAGTCTGAATTCTTACATTTAGGCTAATTTTTGAGTTATTTTTTTCTGTACATTGTGAGATAGAGGCTCCACTTCATTCTTTTGCCTGTGGATATCCACTTGTCCTGGCACTATTTGTTGAACAGATCATTCTTGTCTTATTGAATTGTCTTGGCATCCTTGTCAAAAATCAGTTGACTGTACATTTGAGGGTTTATTTTTGAACTCTGAATTCTAACACACTGATCTATCTATACTATGCCAGTACCACACTGTCTTCATGATTATAAGTTTGTAGTATGTTTTGAAATTCGGAATTTAGGTCCTCCAACTTTATTCTTCCTTTTCAAGACTGCTTCAACTATTCTGAGACCCTAGAATTTCTGCATAAGTTTTCAGATCAGCCTGTGAGTTTCTGTAAAGAAGCCCATTGGAATTTTGATAGGAATTGCCTTGAATCTGTAGAACAATTTCATGGGTCATCTTAATGTGAAGTCTATCAGTCAGTGAACCTGGGATGTTTTCCTATTTATTTACCTCTGCAATTTCTTTCAATAGTGTTGTTTAGTTTTCAGAATGTAATTTTTACGTTTCTTTTGTTAGATGTATTCCTAAATATTGTTTTTTTGATGCTGTTATTGAAATTATTTTCTTAATTTCACTTTCTAATTGTTCATTCCTAGTATATAGAAATAAGATGGTTTTTATACAGTGATCTTGTGTCCCATAAACTTGCAAAACACATAATTTTAATAGTTTCTAGTTACTTCCTTAGGATGTTTATATACAAAATCATGTTATCTGCAAATAGAGATAATAACATTTCTTCCTTTCCCATCTAGATTTTATTTCATTTTCTCGACCAATTGCCCTGTCTAGAACCTCCAGTATATACTGAATAGAAGGGACAAGAGTGGACATCCTTGTCTTGTTCATTATCTTAGGGGGGGAAGCTTTAAGTTTTTTATCATTAGGTATGACAGTATCTACAGATTTTTCATGCATGCTCTTTATATTCCTAGTTTTTTGACGTTTTTTTTCCATTGATACTCTAGTTGGTTAGTGATTTCCTCCCCTTAGTTGGTAGCTTTAGAAATCTGTGCTTTGACAAATACAGCAATATGCTTTCCTTGTGTTTATCTCTTAAACGGTAATTGATAGTTTCTTTAACTGATAAAAAGAACTTAATGGAGAGGAAGAATTCCTTTATAAAAATGTTAATATTTTTTATTTTATTTTTTTAAGTTTCTTTATTTTGAGATTGAGAGTGAAAGAGAGAGTGCGTGCCTGAGTTGGGGAGGGGCAGAGAGAGAGATGGAGAGAGAGAGAATCCCAAGCAGCCCCACACTGCCAGTGCTGCTGGAGCCCAATGTGGGGCTGAAACTCACGAGCCTCGAGATCATAAGCTGAGCTGAAATCAAGAGCTTAACTGACTGAGTCACCCAGGTTCCCCTATCGATATTTTTTAAAAGCACATCACTAGGCTTTAGTTTTTCTATCTAAAATTATGAAACCTTCCAGTTTTCTAGCTTTTTATCTTTCCAAAGTATGTGGAGCAGCTTTTATGAATGGTGGTAGTAGGGGTACATTTACTTCCTTATCTGATTTTTGAGTGACTTTTTTCTTCATTGATTTTTTATATTAAAATAATTAGTAAAGGGGCACCTGGGTGGCTCAGTCGGTTAAGCGTCCGACTTCAACTCAGGTCATGATCTCGCGGTCCGTGAGTTCGAGCCCCACATCGGGCTCTGGGCTGACAGCTCAGAGCCTGGAGCCTGCTTCGGATTCTGTGTCTCCCTCTCTCTCTGCCCCTCCCCCGTTCATGGTCTGTCTCTCTCTGTCTCAAAAATAAATAAACGTTAAAAAAAATAATAATAAAAATAAATAAAATAGTTAGTAAAAATATGCCCTGTTCATTTATTTTTGTTTCATTGATTCTTTTATTTTTCTTTTCAAATTTTTATTTAAATTCCAGTTAGTTAACATACAGTGCAATATTGGTTTCAGGAATAGAATTCACTGATTCATCACTTACATACAACACCCAGTGCTCATCATACCAAGTGCCCTCCTTAATACCTATCACCCATCTAGCCCATGCCCCACACTCCTCCCTCCATCAACCCTCAGTTCTCTATCTTTAAGAGTCTCTTATGGTTTGTTTTCCACTCTGTTTTTTTTTTTCCCCTTCCCATATGTTCATCCGTTTTGTTTCTTAAATTCCACATGAATGAATGAAATAATTTGGTATTTGTCATTCTCTGACAGACTTACTTCGTTTAGCATTATATACTCTGTCTCCATCCACATTGTTGCAAATGGCAAGATTTTATTCTCTTTGATGGCTGAGTAATAGTCCATTGTACATGTATACCATATCTTCTGTATCCATTCATCAATCAATGGACATTTGGGCTCTCTCCATAGTTTGGCTATTGTTGATAATGCTTCTATAAACATCAGGGTGCGTGTACCCGTTAGATTCTGTACTTTGTATCCTTTGGGTAAATATCTAGTAGTTCTATTTTTAACTTTTTGAGGAACCTCCATCCTGTTTTCCAGAGTGGCTGTACCAGTTTGCATTCCCACCAACAGTGCAAGAAGGTTCCCCTGTCTCCACATCCTTGCCAACACTTGTTATTTCTTGTGTTGTTAATTTTAACCATTCTTTCTGGTGTGAAGTGGTATCTCAATATGGTTTTGATTTGCATTTCACCGATGATTAGGTATGTTGAGCATCTTTTCTTTTAGCCATCTGGACATCTTTGGAAAAATATCTATTGGGGCATTTGGGTGGCTCAGTTGATTAAGCGACTGACTCTCGATTTCACCTCAGGTCATGATCTCATGGTTCATGAGATTGAGCCTTGCATCGGGCTTTGTGCTGACAGCCTGGAGCCTGCTTGGGATCCTCTCTCTTCCTCTCTCTCCCTTTCTCTCTGTCCCTCCCCCACTTGTGTGCGCGTTCTGTTTCTCAAAATAAATAAACATTATCTTTAAAGAAAAGTGTCAGGGGTGCCTGGGTGGCTCAGTCGGTAAGCGTCCAACTTCAGTTCAGGTCATGACCTCACAGTTCATGGGTTTGAGCCCTGCATCAGGCTCTGTGCTGACAGCTCAGAGCCTGGAGCCTGCTTCAGATTCTGTGTCTCCCTCTCTCTCTCCTCCTCCCCCATTCACACTCTGTCTCTCAAAAATAAATAAACATTAAAAAAAATTTTACAAAGAAAAGTGTTGGAGCACCTGGGTGGCTCAGTTGGTTGAGTGTTCAACTTCAGCTCAGGTCATGATCTTATGGTTCGCGAGTTTGAGCCCCACATCAGGCTCTGTGCTGACAGCTCAGAGCCTGGAGCCTGCTTCAGATTCTGTGTCTCCCTCTCTTTCTGCCCTTCTCCCACTCATGCTGTGTCTCTCTCTCTCAAAAATAAATAAACATTAAAAAAAAAAACTGGAAGAAGAAGAAAAATGTCTGTTCATGTCTTCTCATTTTTTTTTTTAACTGGCTGATTTGTTTTTTGGGTGTTGAGTTTGATAAGTTCTTTATAGAGTTTGGTTATTAACCCTTTATCAGATATGTCGTTTGCAGATACCTTCTCCCATTCTGCATGCTGCCTTTCAGTTTTGTTGATTGTTTCCTTCGCCATGCAGAAGATTTTTATCTTGATGAAGTCTCAATAATTCATCTTGGCTTTTGTTTCCCTTTTCTATGGCGAGGTGTCTGATAAGAAGTTGCTCCGGCTAAGGTCAAAGAGGTTTCTACTTGTGTTCTCCTCTAGGATTTTGATGGTTTCCTGTCTCACATTTAGGTCTTTACCCACTTTGAACTTATTTTTGTGTATGGTGTAAGAAAGTGGCCCAGTTTCATTCTCCTGCATGTTGTCCAGTTTTCCCAACACCATTTGTTGAAGAGACTGCCTTTTTTCCATTGAATATTCTTTCCTGCTTTGTCAAAGATGAGTTGGCCATATAGTTGTGAGTCCATTTATGGGTTTTCTATTCTGTTCCTTTGATCTGTGTGTCTGTTTTTGTGGCAGTACCATACTGTCTTGATGATTAAAGCTTTGTAATATACCTTGAAGTCCACAATCATGATGCCTCCAGATTTGCTTTTCTTTTTCAGGATTATTTTGGACATTCGGGATTTTTTGTGGTTCCATACAAATTTTAGGATTGTTTATTCGAGCTCTGTGCAAAATGCTAGTGGTATTTTAATAAGGATTGCCTTAAATGTGTCAATTGCTTTGGGTAGCATAGATATTTTAACAATGTTTATTCTTCCAATCCATGAGCATGGAATGTTTTTCCCTTTCTTTGTGTCCTCTTCAGTTTCTTTCATAAATGTTCTTTAGTTTTCAGAGTTGACATCTTTTACCTCTTTGGTTAGGTTTATTCCTAGGTATCGAATGGCTTTTGGTGCAATTGTAAATGGATCAATTCCTTGATTCTTTCTCTGCTGCTTCATTGTTGGTGTTTAGAAATGCAGCAGATTTCTGTACATTGATTTTATTTCCTGTGATTTTGCTGAATTCATGTATTAATTAGTTCTAGCAATTCTTTGGTGGAGTCTTTCAGGTTTTCTACATTGAGTATCTTGTTGTCTGCAAATAGTGAAAGTTTGACTTCCTCCTTGCAGATTTTATTTTATTTCTTTTTGTTATTTGATTACTGAGGCTAAGACTTCCACCACTGTATTAAATAGTAATGGTGAGAGAGGACATCACTGTCTGTAGGGGAAAAGCTTTCTGTTTTCCTCCATTGAGGATGCTATTAGCTGTGAGTTTTTTGTATATGGCCTTCATGATGTTGAGGTATGTTCCTTCTATCCCTACTTTGTTGAGGGTTTTTATTAAGAATGGATGCTGTGTTTTGTCAAATGCTTTTTCTGCATCTTCTGAGAGAATCATATGGTTCTTATCCTTCTATTATTAATGTGGTGTATCACGTTGATCGATTTGTGAATATTGAACCAGCCCTGCAACCCAAGAATAAATCCCATTTGATCATGGTGAATAATTCTTTTAATGTACCATTGGATTCAGTTTGCTAGTATCTTCTTCAGAATTTGTGTATCCATGTTCATTGGGGATATTGTCCTGTAATTCTTTTTAGTGGGTTCTTTGGTTTTGGAATCAAGGTAATGTTGGCCTTGTAGAAGAGGTTTAGAATTTTTCCTTTCATTTCCATTTTTTTGAAACAATTTGAAAAGAATAGGTATTAACTCTTCTTTAAATGTCTGATAAAATTCCCCTGCAAAGCCATGTGGCCCTGGATTTTTGTTTGTTGGGAGATTTTTGATTACTGATTCAGTTTTTTAGCTGGTTATGGGTTTGTTGAAATCTATTTCCTCTGTTTCAGTTTGGTAGTTTGTATGTTTTTAGGAATTTGTCCATTTCTTCAAGATTGCCCACTTTGTTGACATATAATTTTTCATAATATTCTCTTATAATTGTATTTCTGTGATGTTGATTGTGATCTCTCCTCTTTCATTCATGATTTTATCTGTTTGGGTCCTTTCTCTTTTCTTTTTGATAAGTCTGGCTAGAGGTTTATTAATTATTAATTGTTTCTAAGAACCAGCTCTTAGTTTCATTGATGTGTTCTACTGTTTTTTGTTTATTCATTTATTTCTATATCACTTATTTTTGTTCTAGTCTTTATTATTTCCATTCTTTCGCTGGCTTTAGGCTGTTTTATTGCTGTTCCTCTTCTCGCTCCTTTAGGTGTGAGGTTAGGTGGTGTATTTATTATTTCCCTTCTTCTGATGGTTTTAGGCTTTATTTCCTGTTCCTTTTCAAGTTTTATAGGGTTGTGGTTTGAAAATAATGTGTGGTATGGTCTCAGTCTTTTTGTACTTGTCGAGGGCTGATTTGTGACCCAGTATGTGATCTGTTCTGGAAAATGTTTCAAGTGCATTCAAAAAGAATGTGTATTCTGCTGCTTTAGGATGAAATGTTCTGAATATGCTGTGAAGTCCGTCCCACCCCATGTGTCACTGAAAGCCATTGTTTCCTTGTTGATTTTCTGCTTCACTGATGTGTCCATTGTCGTAAGTGGGGAGTTAAAGTCCCCTGCTACTATTGTATTATCAATGAGTTTCTTTATGTTTGTGATTAATTGATTTAAATATTTGGGTGCTGCCACATTGGGGACATAAATATTTACAATTGTTAGGTCTTCTGCATGGATAGACCCCTTAATTATGATGTAATGCCCTTTGACATCTCTTATTACAGTCTTTGTTTTAAAATCTAGTTTGTCTATAGCTGCTCCAGCTTTTTTCTGACATGCATTAGCATGCTAGATGGTTCTCCATCCCCTCACTTTCTGCTGGTGTCTTTAGGTCTAAAATGAGTTATAGGCAGCATGTAGATGGATCTTGGTTTTTTTTGTTTTTTTTTTTTTATCCATTCTGATACCCTATGTCTTTTGATTGGCACTTTTAATCCATTTATATTCAGAGTGATTGTTGATAGGTATGAATTTAGTGCCTTTGTGTTACCTGTAAAACTGGCATTTCTGGTGATGTTCTCTGTTCCTCTCTAGTCTTTGTTGGTTTTGGTCTTTTTTTCCCCCCACTCAGTCCCCTTTAATATTTCTTGCAGGGCTGGTTTAGTGGTAACAAACTCATTTAGTTTTTGTCTGGAAAACTCTTTATCTCTTCCTCTATTCTGAATGACAGCCTTGCTGAATAAAGTATTCTTGGCTGCATTTTTTCCCATTCAGCACGTTGAATATATCCTGCTATTCCCTTCTGGCCTGCCAAGTTTCTGTGGACAAATCTGCTTCAAATCTGATCTCTCTTCCCTTGTAGGTTAAAGACTTTTTTTCCTGGTTGCTTTTAGGATTCTTTCCTTTTTCTCTGTTTTTTGTGAATTTGACTATATGTTTAGGTGATGGCCAGTTTTTTGTTTTTAATTAAATGGAAGTTCTCTCTACTCCTTGGATTTCAGTGTATGTGTCCTTTCCCGGAATAGGGAAGTTTTTAGCCACAATTTGCTCAAATAAGCCTTCTGCTCCTTTTCCTCTTCATCTTTTGGGACTCCTGTGATATGAATATTATGTTTTAAGAAGTTGCTGAATTCCCTAAGTCTACCTTTGTGGTCTAATACCTTTGTTTCCCTCTTCTTTTCAGCTTCATTATTTTCATAATTTTTTCTTCTCTATCACTGATTTGTTCCTCTGCTTTATCCATCCTCATTGTTATGAGGGTTTGCATCTCAGTTTTCACATTTTTAATTTCAGCCTGACTAGATTTTCATTCTTTTACCTCTGCCCAAAGTCATTCTTTGGTGGCTTCTGTGTTTTTTTCAAGCGCAGCTTTAATTCTAGTTCAGACATCTTACTTATATCTATATTGATTAAATCCCTGGCCGTAATTTCTACTTTCTGTTCTTTTTTTCTTTTTTTTAAAGTTTTTTCTTTGTTTTTGAGAGAGAGAGAGAGAGCGAGAGAGCGCGTGCTGGAAAGCAAGCAGGGGAGGGTCAGAGGGAAGGAGAGAATCCCAAGCAGGCTCTGCAGTGTCAGCACAGAGCCCAATATGGGGCTTCAACTCACAAACCATGAGATCATGACCTGAGGTGAAATCAAGAATCAGACACATAACCAACTGAGCCACCCAGGTGCCCCTCTACTTTCTGTTCTTTCTTTTGGGGTGAATTCCTCCATGTTGTCATTTTGTCCAGGGGTAAAACAAAAACAAAGACAAAAGCAACTAGCTCCTAAGTGTGTTTTGGTCTGCTTGGTAAAAGAAGCTAGATCCAGAAAATAACAGGAAAAACTATATAGTTTATACTTTAAATAGTAAAAATAAATAATAAAAAATAAAAAGGAAGCTGGATCCTATTTCCTTAGAGCTAAAGCCTTGTAGCACCCTATAATCAGTAGACTTGGTATCTGCCAGTGATTTTTGCTGGTCTTCTGGAAGAAGGGCTCTTGTGCTGTTTCTCAGGTGTTCTTGCCCTAGTGGAGATGCTGTCTGCAGGGTGTGTCCGGGCAGGGCTTGGTGTAACGGCTCCAGTCTCCACTTGGTGGCTCTGTTTAGCTCACTGAGGTGGGTCAGTGCTGGTGGGCAGAGGGTGAAAATGACTTTGCCATGCTCTCTTGCCTCCAGAGTGGGGAGCTCGTGCCCACCACTCCTCAGGAAGCCCTCACAGAAGAGCAGTCACCCCTCCTGTGTCCCTGGATTCTGTCAGATCCCCACCTTCACCCTGTATCCAAGCTGTCTGCCTGGCAGGCTGCATAGCCCTCCTGTGTTTTATCTCAGATGTGGCTGTGTTTCAAACTTCTGAACTTTAGAGACCCCCACAGTCTAACCCTGTGCTTATCCCCAGGGGGAGGGTCTCCCCCACACTGTGGCCGGTGCCAGTCTGTCCTTGAAAACGGTGGCACAGCGGTTCAGAGTTTATGGTAAATCACAGCACAAAGTCAGCACCTAGGTTTGCTGCCCTCAGCTGGTGTCTTTGTTCCTATGCTGGTGAGCAGGGCATCTCAATGGTGCCTGCTAGGTCTTTTGCCCCTGAGGAAACCATATCACCTCTGCCAAATGCACTTTCAAGCAGAGAAACTCTTCCTTCATGTGACCCAGGGGATCCTTAAACCATACTGCCTGCTACCTGCCCTCCTTCCCCACCAGAGCACTGCCAGGCCTAACCCTGGCAGTAGCATGGATCTCCCAAACTTCAGACTCTGCATTCTGCTATGATAAAAAACTTGAAATATTTAAACCCTCTCCTATTTCCCAGTCAGTAGTTTTAGGGAAGAATTTTTTTTGTGTGTAATTCCCTGCACGTGTTTTCATAATTTTTCTTTCTCTCTCGCTCCTCTCTTGCTCCCTCCCCTCTGCAACTCCTGTGCCTCTTTTCTCCCTCAAATCAACTCCACAGTTGTTATCTTCCACAAGGTAGTCATTTTTTCTGCTTGTAGATTTGCAGCTTTGTTCTCTGAGTCCTCAGATCAATTTCTTGGGTGTTTAGAATGATTTGATATTTATGTTGCTATGTTCTAGGGAAGAGGTAAGCTAAGGGTTGTCCTACTCTTCCACCATCTAAACCCTTCCTTTTTTATAAAAGATTAAGGATTTTCAAAAAGTAGGTAGGGGCGCTTGGGTGGCCCAGTCAGTTAAGTGTCCAACTTTGTTTCAGGTCATGAGCTCAAAGTGTGTGAGTTTGAGCCCCCTGTTGGGCTGTGGTGCTGACAGCTCAGAGCCTGGAGCCTGCTTCAGATTCTGTCTCCCTCTCTCTGCCCTTCCCCCACTTGTGCACTTTCTCTCTCTCTCTCTCTTTCTCTCTCAAAAATAAATTTAAAACATTAAAAAAACCTAAAAAGAGATACTGGATAAATCACATTATTTTAGTGAATATAAAGCATGTTCTTTCTGTAAATAGAAATAGACATTAAAAATTATTCATTTCACATAACTGATTTCTAGTGTGATTATTACTCCATAAGAGTCATCAGATATATTTCCTTATTGCATCATAGAAATGTTAGTTTGTGATTATCTTAAATCATCTGTTATGTGATCAATACTTGTTTTGTGTCAGTAGTGTTCTTCCTGGTTTATAACATAGTGCAGGTATTTGTGGATGCGTGTAGGCTAAGTGAGTTTTGGGCTTATTTGTACATTAACCTTTAAGCAACATAGGGATGTTATAATCATATTATGGGACACTTTAAAGGCTGCCTATGCATATAAATTAGAAAATTAAGTCACAAGCTAAATTAAGCCAAATTTTTTCAGTCTTTGTTACCTTGGGCACCAAAGAGGGTCTTTATGTTTTGCTTCAATTTTTGATTTTCACCAGTAGAAATTCTTCATGATAATTAATAAGAAACCTTAAACATAAGCATAGAAAGAAATTTTCTTCCTAGTAGCCTTGGAATCTATAACATGAAATTAATCAAAAAGCATTTAATAAAAGAGTCTTTAGAAAGTATATTTAATCTTTTGGCTTAATAGTTTCTTGTGATTAGATCATTCTAGGGTATGCTTTACTCACAAACTAAGGTACTATTAAAGAGACCACCTAAGGCCTCTCTGGCTCTACGAAATAATAGATTTTTTTCTTTGGATATATAGAAAATGAATACTGATATTTATTAAATTATGTGAAGAACGATATCACTGGGTATTATCTGAGTCCAAGGAACACTGGGATTATATAATATGCCTGCTGGATAGTTTTTTTTATAAAGTCAGAAAAGATCAGTTCTCCAAGTTGGATTTTTTCTTCTGAGAAGAAAGCCAATTTTCCTTGGCTGACTGATGATTTCTGTGGCCATCTTTAGTTTTGGAGCTTAGTGGAGTCACCATTTCCTGTGGAAGAAGTTCTGCAGTTTATCCAATAGAAACCACGCAAAGAGCCCCTGACTGAGAGAGCGTAACTAACATGGAAGAAACTTGACAGTTTTAAGATACCTAATCTTCACAGTTTCAACTTTGAAGAGTCCAAAGAAGTGGAACCTTTCAAGAAGATACTTGACTCTTAGAATTCCTTTTTATTCTTAGATAGCATTTAAGATATTTCCATGTAGCATAAGAAAGAAATGTTTTTTTCCTTTGGCAAAATCCTATTATATGGGCATACCTTGTTTTATTGGAGTTTGCTTTATTGCACTTACTAGATAACCCCCCCTTTTTTTTTTTTTTTTACAAATTGAAGGTCTGTGGCAACCCTAATTGAACAAGTCCATTTGGCACTGTTTTTTCAACAGCATTTGCTCACATCATGCATCTTTGTAATATTTTGGCAATTCTCTCAATATTGCAAACTTTTCATCATTATTTGAATTTCTGCAATCTCACAATCAAATTTTAACGGTTGAGGAGTTGCTTCTTATGGACGAGTAAAGAAAGTGGTTTCTTGAGATGGAATCTACTCCTGGAGAAGATGCTGTCAAGATTATTCAAGTGACACCAAAGGATTTAGAGTATGACATAAACTAAGTGATAAAGCAACAGTAGGATTTGAGAGGACTGACTCCAATTTTGAAAGAAGTTCTATGCTTCAATGCTATCAAACAATATCACAAGCTACAGAGAATTTGTTGGTGAAAGGAAGAGTCAGTTACTACAGCCGACTTTGTTGTCTCATTTTAAGAAATTGCCACAGCCACCGCAACCTTCAGCACCCACCACCCTGATCAGTCAGCGGCCATCAACATTGAGGCAAGACCCTCTACTAGCAAAAAGATTGCAATTTTCTGGAAAGCTCAGATGATAGCATTTTTTAGCAATAAAGTATTTCTTAATTGAGATATGTACAATTTTTTAGACATACTGCTATGGTGCACTTAACAGACTACAGTATAGTGTAAACATAACTTTTATATGCCCTGAGACACACACACAAAAACTCATTTGACTCACTTTATTGTGATAGTCACTTTATTGTGGTGGTCTGAAACTGAATCCTCAGTATCTCCAAGGTATGCCTGTCCTTTGCTCCACTTAATTTTTGGAAGACTTAAGAGCCCTTCATGAGGAAAAATTCCTGTTTCTTGAGAATCCCAACAGCTACTATTCCTGATACAAAAGAATGGAAAAGAAGTAACCTAACTTGTGAAATAGAACTGTTTATAGGTGTCATTTCCTTAAGACTTAACATAGCCATTTTCCTACGTGTAATCTGTTACTCCTATCTTGGTCCATTTCTTTTGTTGTCATATATGAAAACTTTACTCCCCACCTCACAGGGATGTTGTGAGGCAAATTTTAAATGTTCCTAAGAAAAGTGTAGAATTAATAACTCTTGACTGTTTCTTTGTTGGTAGTTTCTATAATTATAAAATTTTGTTTATTTTTCAATTTACAAGTGTTTTTTATAGTTATAAATGGATAGTAGGTATATTAAAATGGAAGTAAGATAATGAAATTGTAATTGATTTATCAATGAATATCCTTGTATAATTTAAATGAAATGTTGCACTGATTTTATTTTTAAAAGAGCTTTTATATCATTTTAATTAAAGAAAAGCTAAAGTAAGTGTCTTGTTTCCCCTTTTATTTGAGATCTAGTTATTCATACCTCTTAGAAAAAAGGTAACCCAATTCATTAAATTCTAATGAAAAGAAAATGAAAACTACAATGAAATAGATACAAGTTTAAAAAAAAAGTGAAAATCTTGAAACAAAGTCGAAGCTTAAAGATGCCTAGAATTAGCTTTGTTAAAAGCTGAGTAAGCTCTGTGTTATTAGATAGAGGTGAAATTTTACTAACACTTTGATTAAAAATAAGATTATTATGATAATAGAAATTTGAGGGGCGCCTGGGTGGCTCAGTTGGTTAGGCGTCCAACTTTGGCTCAGGTCATGATCTCATAGTTCGTGAGTTCAAGCCCCTACCCGGGTTCTGTGCTGAGAGCTCAGAGCCTGGAGCCTGCTTCGGATTCTGTGTGTGTGTGTGTGTGTGTGTGCCCCTCCCCCACTCACAGTCTGTCTCTGTCTCTCAAAAATAAACAAACATAAAAAAAAGAAATTTGATAAGCACTTGCTTCATATGACAGCAAAAGAGTCAGAAAGAAAATTTGCATTAAGGAAAATGAGTTAAAATTCATGCATAGAAAATTCTTGATAGCCTGCAGAATTTGGTTTCATCTGTACAATTCTATTTTCGTGACATATTTTGGGAAGTAATTATATAATGTTTTCTCTTTCACATAAATCAACCCGAGTTTTGTAAGCCAAAGCTTAGTTACAGCACATGAATTATCAGTTAGTTAATGGCTCCCAGAATGAAGGTTTAAAATCATTATCAAATGTCTACTTCTGCTTTGTTCTTACTATCATAGAATCAAAAGACAAGTTAATTCAAAGTGAATTTAGGGATTCAAGTTTATAATCTTTATTTGTAAACAAATAACTTAGGAAATATTTTCTAAATTACCATATTATTTAAATGCTTGTTTTATAATTTATTCTATATGCTTTAAAAAGGAGAATGGATATATAGTCCTAGGTTAAAAATGCTGGGATTAAGAAAGCACTTGACATCACAGTGTTGTATTTTTGTATGCCTCACTTTTAAAACATGTAATAGCTTTAGATGAGCCTTTCACACTTGTCTCTGCCAGTCTGCTCCTAGTGTCATATGTACCACAGAATTCACTTATGTTGTGTAATTTATTTAACTTCTGTAGGGGTGGGAACTATACAAGGGACTTTTTGTTGTTGTTGTTGTTTATTTTTGAGAGAAAGAGAAAAACAGACAAAGGGCGAGTGGGGGAGGGACAGAGGGAGACGGAGACACAGAATCTGAAGCAGGCTCTAGACTCTGAGCTGTTAGTACAGAGCCCAATGCAGGGCTCGAACCCATAAAGAGTGAGATCATGACCTGAGCCGAAGTTGGATGCCCAACCAAGCCACCCAGGCGCCCCAGAACTTTTCTTTAGCTAATTCAGTTTGTCCCTGTAATTCTTCCCTCTTTTAATAGTTTCATAGTTTGCTCTCATTTAAGATTTATGTAGTAGGTATGCATTCATATCTGATAGGAATGGTATAAATTGGTTCATTGTGTATTATTGAGCAGTGGTATAAAGTGTATCATTCTTTGTCTAGTTTAATGCTCATATGTTTGATTACTGCAGCAAGAATAATACTTTGAAAATTCTAACCTCAGAGTAATGAGAAAAATTCGATGTGAACAGTGAGCTAGTTTGAGGGTAATAATGAAATTATTGATAACATTTTATGGATAATAAGCACTTATAAAAATAGAGCCCCTTTCAAAATAATTCTGGGAGCGCCTGAGTGTCTCAGTCAGTTAAGCATCCCAACTTCAGCTCCGATCATGATCTCTTGGTTCGTGGCTTCGAGCCCCTCATTGGACTCTGCACTGAAAGTGTGGAACCTTCTTGGGATTGTCTCTTATTCTGTCTCTGCCCCTGTCCCATTCTCTCTCTCTCTTTCTCTCAAAATAAATAAATTAAACAAAAAAACAAGAAAACTAAAATTAAAAAATAATTACAATTCTGAACCTGACTTCCATTGCCCCTACATATTTTTTGACACCAAAAATGGAATCTAATACTGATATGATAGCATTTAATATGTCTACTCTCCTAGCCAATCTGTCATAGGAAGCACATATTAAAAGTTGGTGACCATGTGCCACAGAAATAATGGAGAAATACAACAGAATTAGTCATTATCTTAACAGTATTATTACTTATCCTTAAAATTTAGAAGGTCTATGTTGTATCAGTGCCATTTTACTATGAAAACAGTTTGTAGAATGAATGCATGCTGAGCTTGATGTAGTTCGATAGAGAATAATTTCGTGGGAGGAACTATGAATAACATAATGGTTTTGAGATCATTGTATTGATTTCTAAAAATAAAATACATTCTTATTATCCTATCCCTCTCAGAAATAAAGGGGTGAACTTGGATTTTCCTGGCTGTCCTGCCAGCAGTATTCATTTTAGGCGAATTACATCAACTCTCTAAGCTGGTTTCGTCATCTGTAAAGTAAAAGAGAGGAGTAAATAATGATTTCTAAGTCTCTTTCTCTTGATTATCTTAAATGATCTTGCCTTAGTCCAGGAAATAAGAAATATGTCCTCTTGTGATCTCCTGTGGCTGGGCATCGTTAAAAACATTGATAATGTTACTCTGCTACATAAAAGAATCTATTCTACACGTCAAATTAGCTATCTCTGTCTTAAGTAGAACATTAGGAAAAAGCAGTATAGTATCCTATGCTTTTGTGTTATGTGCACACATAACTGACATTATCTAACTTCCTTCCAGATGGCATTATAGATTCAAAATATGTGATCAGTCCATCAGTTATTACTTTTCAACAGTAGATTCATTTAAAATTAGAGCACTAGCATAGGAGACTACTGTCATAGAATGGATTGTTGTAATGGGATACATTTTTGAACTATAATGCCATCTAATAGCTAGACTTAGATTGAAACCCATAATGATAATTAAACCTTTTATACTTGGGAGTGGAATTTAGCAGTATTAAATCATAAACACCAAACGGAAAGAAACTTGCTGTATGTAGTCCCTCACTTTGAAACCTTCAGGTTTCAACCCCAGGAAAATGGTGTAGTCTGATATGCTCTCTTGGGAAAGTAAAATGTAAGAATAAGTGATATATTGCTGTTGCTGTACCTGGAAATAATAGCACAGGCATTGAGCACCTCAAATCTTGTTGTTGGATGTCCTACCTGTGAGTCATACCTCACAGTCTAATATAAGTTCTAAACTAATTTATAGAAAGAAAACATTATACTCCAAAAAGCCAGAGAAGACTACTCCTTGCTTTTAACTCACTGAAGTTCAGTGATACCAATTGAGAGAGAAAGATCATCTTTGTTCTTTTGTATTCATTTTTCTTCCTGAAGAGATCATCTTGTGATAGTCTGTTTATTTCAGTTCAGAACTCTGAATGCCAGGCTGCGTGCACTATTCTTAGTACTTCTAAAGATTAGGTGATATAGTATATATGGAAATCTCTTCATTAAAGGGCCTAAGTGGCTTTATACTTAAAACTATGTTTTTATAATTTTTAATTTTTTAATCTATTTTCTTTTACACTTGTCTCATGAGAAGACGAACAGATATAATTTTGTTGTTTTCAGAAAACAAACTTGAGGTATAAGGAGGTTAGAGAATTTTTCTAAAACCTGCAGACACCAGAATTAGAATTTGACTCTAACCTTTGGCTTTTCTCCCCCAGTCTTCCCCTAATCTATCTTGAAGACATTTTAGTCTTCATATGGAAACCAAACTTGGAAGAGAGGGTAATTGACAAAATTCAGTCATTATTTGCCACAAAAATAGCTTATGAATCTTTAAATGTGTGGTTGAAATTCACCAATAAGTAGTAGCTCTGTAGGCATTTCATTTATTTGAGAACATGTTATGTATTGAGGTTAAGTCGATATGGTCATGTTGATATTAAAGTTACTTACATTGACAACCATCTTAACAAGGTTTGGTGTGTAAGTTTGTGTGTGTAGTCATAGAATTATTGCTTGTAGAGTCTGCAGGAAGGGAAAATATTTAGGTAATCAGATTTGAATAATTTGTATTTGAAATTTGTACAGGAATTTGTATTGTACGTTTACTGTGTACTTATACATTATATGCTTTCTTTGCTCTTAAGTCTATTGATCTAGTAATGTAGTAAAGAATACAATCTGAGTGTTGACCAAGTAGCTGGCTAACGTGTTAATTCTCCTTAGAGCTAAGATTTATGTTTCCAGAACCATCATGGCATGAAGAAACATTTGAAACCCTTGTCCTATGAGTTCTCAGACCTGCATGGAATGGTCCTGACAACTTAACATCTAGAGAGTGCCCCTTAACAATAGTCATTTCTTGAGAACATCTAGATGAAACTTGTAAACAGCTGCAAAGATAATTTGCAAAATATGATCATAGTCTCTGAATAGTTAAAAAGTAGATTCTGAATTTTATTTGAAGGTGAAGAGGTTAAAAGTAGCTCTACTATAAACCTCTGATTCTAAAAACACAGCCAGAGGCTCAGAGCACCTGGAAGGCACAGTGACCTTTGTGAAGTGTTTATATGTATGTATATATACATGTATTATCACATGGATTAGAAATCATTAAACTAAAGATTATATGTGTAAAATCACAAGAGCCACACACAAAAACAATGTGTGGTCAAGCTAAGCATGACCAGCTGTTTCTGACAGTTATCCACATATAGGTTCATTTTAATACTCACTTGTTCAAAATCAAGAATTTATTGAGCATGTCTGTGAGCGAGGACAAAGTGAGTAAGATTGCCCTTGAAGAGTTTTGTGAGGCAGAAATATAAGCAGTTATGGTAATGATCCCTGGGGTGCTCTGTAAGCCACGAAGAGCCCCATCTCTCTCCATTGCTACTAAAAACTCTCTCTAATCTCAGATCTCACACTTCACTTTCTTTTGACCTATTTGAGTACCAGGCACTGTGGATGCATCATTGAACAGGAGAGCGTTTTACTTCTCATGGTATTTAAACTTAAGTAGTAGGGGAGTAAGAAAAATAACTACTTAAATAACAGCATAATTACTGTTATGAAGAGTATCATGAAAGAAGAGATCAAAGGGAAAAGGAGAGGGCAGGTAGTGGTATGGCTGGTTCAGAAGAGTAGGCCTCCTTGAGGACCACACATCACTCCTCCTTCCAGAGAATAGAAGTTGGCCTAGGAGAGAAGGAGGAGCATCCAGGCAGAGGGAGGGGAATCTGCTTGGGCCTTAAAGCTCCTAGGTGTTTAGTGATTTCATCTGAGGTCATGGTAATGACAAAGGAAAGACATGCTAGAGAAGGGGGAGCCTGGGTGGCTCAGTCAGTTGAGCATCTGACTCTTGATTTCAGCTTAGGTCATGATCTCACAGTTCGTGGATTCGAGCCCCACGTTGGGCTCTCTGCTGACAACACAGAGCCTGCTTAGGTTTCTCTCTCTGTCCCTCTCTGTCCTTCTCCCTCCCTCTCTCTCAAAATAAATAAATAAACTTAAAGGGGGAAAAAAAAAAAAAACTAGAGAAAGACTGGCCTGGAAGAAAGTAAGGAGAAAAGTTTTACTTTGTAGCTTTGAGAGCAAAGGAATAGAAAGAAATCAAGATGTTTCTAGTCCACTAGCTTGTAAGCCTTTTGAGAATAAGAACCATGCTTATTCACCCTTGACATTGTCTGGTAGAGTGCTTGATACATAGATGTGCAATGAATATTTGATGAATCAGGTGACTGGTTAATTGTTCCTTATATATTTGATTTCTTCTTTTTCTTTTTTTTTTTTTTTTACAGTTAAGGTAGAAATTCCTTTGAGGATAAGAAAAATGTCATATAGGGGTGTCTGGGTGGCTCAGTCAATTAAGCGTCCAACTCATGATTTCTGCTCAGGTCATGATCCCAGGGTCGTGGGATCAAGTCCCACATCAGGCTCTGTGTTGAGCTTGGAGCCTGCTTGGGATTCTCTGTTTCTCCCTCTTTCTCTGCCCCTCCCCTGCTTGCACATACTCTCTCTCAAAATAAGTATGCATTTGGAAAAAAGAAAATGTCATATACATTTATATATATCTCAAAAATATTAGGCCCATAAAAGCAATAAATACTATTGACTTAGCACTGATTGCTTGAAATAAATTCAAAAATTGTACAAACTGATAGCCTCTTTAGTTATCCAATAACCATTAAAATGCTAGCATCACATGACTAAATAAATTAGAAATGAAAATCTTAATGTAATAGACTAGCACGTCTTTGATTATTTTATCTTTTTTCTTCAAATAGAACCCAAGAGCCAGAATATATAAATGCCCAAATTTTATAAAAATTGTTATATGGTTCTCAGTTGCTAAAAATTTTAAGGAAGAAATACTTCTGATTGTTATAAATCCAGAATATCATTTAGCACTGTCTGCTAAGATCTTCTATGAGTATAGTGCTAAATGTATCAGTAAATAGAGTTGAAAATAATCTAAAATAATTTTTTTCTTTCTTGAATCTATTCACTTTTACAAAAAGGCATCTGAAAGAGTTAACTATACTCTGAAAATATCACCATTTAAAAAAAATTTTTTTTTAATCTTTATTTTTGAGAGAGACAGAGCGTGAGTGGGGGAGGAGCAAAGAGAGACAGGAAGACACAGAATCCAAATCAAGCTCCAAGCTCTGAGCTGTCAGCACAGAGCCTGATGCGAGGCTCAAACTCACAAGCTGTGAGATCATGACCTGAGCCGAAGTCGGATGCCCAACCACCTGAGCCTCCCAGGAACCCCTGAAAAGATCACCATTTTTAAGTTGCATATGTAGTTGCCACAAGTCATGTCACTGTAATATAATTCTTGAAAAAACTTAGCATAGAAGCTAGCTTTCCAGATCTGTATTTACAGAGTCTCTCCAAAGTTTTTTGGTTGTTTTTTTTTTTTTTTTGTAGTTTTGAGAGATGTTTGAAAACAGCATTGTGTAAGTGTAAGGTATACAATGCGTCGACTTGATATACTTATATATTGAGACATGATTACCACCATAGCATTAGCTAACTTAACCTGTGTTTTGTCACATATTTACCATTTCCTTTTTTGTGGTGAGAACATTTAACATAATACTCTGTTAACAACTTTTAAGTGTAGAATACAATATTATCAACTATAATCACTATGCTATATATTAGATCCACAGAATTTATTCATTGAATAGCTGGAAGGTTGTACTCTTTAACCAACATCTCAATCCCTTATTCCCCCATCCCTAGTTAACCACTAGTCTATTTCTATGCTTTTTTTTTTTTTAATTCCACATATAAGTGGTATCATACAGCATTTACATTTCTGTCTCTGACTTAATCCATTTATCAAAATGCCCTCAGGGCCCATCCATGTTGTTGCAGGCAGGATTTCTTTCTCGTAGCTGAGTAGTATTCCATTGTGTGTGTGTGTGTGTGTGTGTGTGTGTGTGTGTGTGTACCATGTCTTTATCCATTCATCCACTGATAGACACTTAGGTTTTTTCCATATGCTGGCTTTTGTGAATAATCCTGTACTGGACATGTACTAAGTAGTTAATTTCTTTTGTATAAGTCAGTGACAACCACACATATAATTTAACTAGTTGAATGGTGGGAAAAAAAATCACCAGTCATTACAAGCTCATAAAAAAGGACAGTTATATAAGGAGTTCACTGATATGGGTGAACTTAACGTATCTGATAAAAACTCTCAAACTTGGCATATGTGATTGAGGTAGTTTTCTGAAAGTTGTTAGTAAACCTTAGAAGCATATTCTAGTACTAAGAGCCTAGTTTTAGTGGCATGTGCATTCATTTGTATAAAACAGCTTAGTAGGTATTAATAGAAGGGTGTGAAGTAGTTCCACAGATATTCACATTTATGTGTTATAAAATTATTTACTTTTCATGTGAATGTAAGCAAAACATGAGGTCATCCATCTCTGTAATATAAAGTTTTTGGTTTCGACTAGTGATGTGTATATCTAGTATTTTCATATCCTCGAAAAGAAATGCAAAGATCCCACTTTATTTTGTTTTTGAAGGTTTTTTTTTTTTTTTTTTTTCGAGAGAAATAGAGCACAAGTGGGGGAGGAGCAGAGAGAGAGGGAGACACAGAATCTGAAGCAGGCTTCAGGCTCTGAGCTGTCAGCACAGAGCCCAACATAGGGTTCGAACTAATGGACTGTGAGATCATGACCTGAGCTGAAGTCAGACGTTTAACTGACTGAGTCACCTAGGCATCTACAGAGAGACATCCTTATTTGTAACCATTCTCCACTCTGAAATATGTTGTGCACATTTTGCTATAATGTTGAAGGCCTTTCAAGCAACAACTTAAATCTGTTCAATTCTATACTTCATAAGACTGTTGGAGTGACATTTTCATTTCTGATCAATTTAATCTGATTATCACTGACTTCTATTCATATTCTAAACTAATGAAAAGTGATCAATTATTTTTCAGTGATCCTTGCATAGCATTGTCAACACCTTTATATATGACTATGTATAGTCAGTTGCAGATTATTTTTAAAGTAATAGAGCAGAGGAATAGCACATGTAAGAAACGACTGTGTAGTTGGAAAAATCTTTTTTTTAATGTTTATTTATTTTGAGAGAGAGAGAGCATGGGGGGAGAGGCAGAGAGAAGGGAGAGAGAGAATCCCTAGCAGGCTCCATGCTGTCAATGCAGAGCCTGACGCAGGACTCAGTCTCACAAACCATGTGATTGTGATCTGAGCCTACATCAAGAGTGTGATGCTTAACCAACTGAGCCACCCAGGAGCCCTTAGTTGGAAAACCCTTAAGGCAGGAATTGTAATTCAGGTCCTAGCTTTATTGTTGTTATATGGAAGACAGAAAGTTTCCATCTGTTAAAGCATTTTGGATTGTTATCTAGGTTATTTAAAAAAATTTTTTTTAATGTTTTATTTATTTTTGAAGGAGAGCGAGAGCAAGAGAGAGAGACAGAGAGAGCATGAGCGGGGGAGGAGCAGAGAGAGAGAGGGAGACACAGAATTTGAAGCAGGCTCCAGGCTCTAAGCTGTCAGCACAGAACCCGATGCGGGGCTCGAACTCACAAACTGTGAGATCATGACCTGAGCCGAAGTCGGACACTTAACTGACTGAGCCACCCAGGTGCCCCTCTCTGGGTTATTTAATTTGGGTTAATTAATTCATTGCTTAAGCTTGATATAAAAGAAGCCCAAGTCAGTGGTCTTGAATCATATATGATAGCTTCACACCAAGTCGCAGATTACAAAAGAGGATATTCGATCAAGGAGACCTAAATTGGGGTGGATATGCTCAAGTCTGTCACTGTTAGTAGGAAAACAACACGAAGGAAATATCCTGCTGACCAAGATGTCAGTTGTGTCATCATCTTAAAGCTAACGTGATGGCTTGCTGACATAATCTGGAGCTGAAGTAAAGCCAGTCTTCATTACTGTGGCCAGTAGAGTTGGTTCCCAGAATTATAATAGACTTTTGCTTCCATGCAGGCTAATCAAGCAGACTTTGGGGCGGGGGGGAAGCCTTTATTGAGAACGGTAGTAGATTAACATGTTATTAATTCTGAGCTATATTCGTATATACTTATATCTAGCCCTCCTTAAAGTTCATTTGCATAATGCTTTTGATCAGGATCCTTGTACAAATTATTTATATAGTATATATATGCTTAAATAAATGAAGTTTGGTATGATGAACTGCTTCACCTAACACAATAATAGTTGCAATTAAAATTGTGTTCATGCTGTTAGTCAAACATTTGAGTAATTTGAAGTTTTATCTTATGATCCTGGCCTTCTCTTTTAAAAAAAATTTAAACTGAAATCCAAAAGTTCTCTGATTCTGAATATCATATAGTGAGTGGTCAATTAGATTATTGATCACAACTGTTTTTTTAAAGAATGAAGTTTTTATGCCAGGAAATTAGAA
The DNA here is from genome assembly GCF_016509475.1 of Prionailurus bengalensis. Lineage (NCBI taxonomy): Eukaryota > Metazoa > Chordata > Mammalia > Carnivora > Felidae > Prionailurus > Prionailurus bengalensis. Next base: position 144,053,842 of record NC_057343.1, on the reverse strand, counting down.
AATAGAGATTTTAACTGTAAAATTATTCATATATTTCTACCCAATTTTAGCTTTGGCAAAATATGTTAATAGCATCTTTTTCATTCTTCCAATACTGAAAGTGATTTCTATTATTTTATTTATAATATTTCCCCCCAACAATACTAATATTGTGCTAAACAATTTTTGGGATGGATTTTCCATACATGACGTGCTTTGCAAGGAAACAGACATCTTAGAAATCAAATTATGGATGGACAGATAAAAATACTTATTTCTGTCTTGAATACAGTATAATGATTATAATTCTGTTACCCTGTAAATAAAAGGACAGGCTTAAAAATAGTTGTAGCCTTTGCAGAATGCAAAAGATAGATGTGTATTCATAAGAGATGAGAGAAACATAATTCTTAACTTAGTATGTAAGGCTGTTTCCCTGAAGATATCTCCCCAATAGGATAGTCTAACCTCGTGCTCTGAATAAATTTTAAAGAAAGTTTTTAGTGACTGATCAGTTTATATAAAAGGGAAACCCGCACAAATATTAACTTGTATGAAAGTATCAGATACATAATTCACAGTATCTCCTTGAGTAAATTCTTTTCTCACAAACTAACAGTAGGCTCATTAAGTAGCTTTTTTCTTCCTACCCTTATATCTAGCACCCAACCCTCCAAATTCACACATGTAGAGAAAGTATTATTTACATTAGAATATTTAAAATGCCTGTAATGTAGTTTAAACCTTCCACAAATATCTTTGAGCGAGCAAGTAGTGTCCACATCTCCTACCACAATGAGAATGGGCTGCTTTAAATTTTCAAAGGGAATCTCTTCAGAGGTTTTAGAACATTGTGGGTAGGAACTTGCAGCAGGAGTAAAAAGTGGTCATAATATTGGGCCTCCTGTGATCCCTTCACCTTATATCTTCATTCCTTGGCCACAGGTTCCTTAAGGCACGGCAGAAACCACAGAAGTCACTATGTCAGGCAGGCAGTGCCATAAATGTTACAGAGCCTTCTTAGTGACTGCAATTCTAGCATGTAGATATGCTTCTGTTACTGCTACGAGCACAATTATGGGAGCCAGGAGATTTCTAGAGGCCTCTTTTTAGTGGGTTTATGGGTTCCTCCATTTTGGTGAATACAAATGGGGTAGAGCTAGACTTTTCATGCCTGCCAAAATCAAGTGGGAAACTCTGTAGGATGTTTTACTAGGTAAACCTGACGTAGTTCAGATTCAGATTTCATCTTCCATTCTCTCCTCGCATAATCAGAAATTAACCGTGCCACTTTATGAGAACCTTTGCTGTTTGTTTTCTCATTCCTCCATTATCTTGCAAAATATATTCAGAGGTCTACGCCAGAGGTTTAAGCTTACTATGAATAATGCATCTGTAATACCCAAGGATGATGACAAAACTCACTGAGTATATGCTTGAAATGGTTTTGATTTAAATGACACCTATTTAAGTTATTTACATCACTAGACAAAAACATCTCCCTTAAAATGTTTAATATTAAATCTTTTAGCTTTTTCATAGCTTACTGAAGATTCTTTCAAGATTCCTTATTGCATGTGCATATACAGAAGGTACTAATATTTGAGTGTCTTTCATGTGCTTTCTTCAAGGGTACTTTTATGTGGGCTGTTTGTTCTCAAAATCACCCAGTAAGCATAGTTAGTATTAGCCATAAATTTACAGATGAGGAACCCAAGGCCTAATGAAGTTAGATAATGTACCAAAAGTCCCATAACTGTGGCTGGAGCCACAGTTGCAACGAAGTCAACTCAGCTAGTGCTTTTTTTTCCTTTCCCTTTTTTTTTTTTTTTGAGATAAAATTGACGTATAACATTTTATTAGTTTTAGGTGCACCCGAGCTTGTATTTTTAACCACTCTATCACACTGGTTCTTGTTTAATGTATACATTTAACAAAATTCTCTATTTCTATTTAAAGACTGATAAAGTCATGGGTTATATATTTTAAAGTAATTTGTTTCAGATTAATTTTATAACTTGCTCAGAAAAGTCTACGATGTTTCATTTTCTTTACCAGAGCTAAGTAAACTTCTGTATTTTACCTAGTTTCAGATGCCTTTGATGATAAGACACATCATTATTTTATATACTACCAAGAAAAAACATTGTAGATTAAACTGAATATAACAGTTCTTTCAGACATCTCTTTAGACACAGATGTCACCACATCTATAACATTTTTATACTTAGGTAATTAATATGTAGAATAAATGGCTTAAGATGTTCCTACGCTTTCATCATACTCAAAGTCCAGCTCTTCTGGTTCACTTTCTGACTATATGTCCACATTTTTCAACCCCTTTTGGGCTATCAGTAATGTTAGAGATAGAGTGTTTCTTTAAAAATTATGTCATTCTAACCTCTGAGAGTTTCTTCTAATACACTATTCATTAAAAACTCTAATACATAATCCATTTCAGTTCTAAACACTATGTTTTCTGGAATGTGATTTCCAGTTCAGTACAGGGACTCTTTTTAGGAGTTTATTTATTTATTTTTTAAATGTTTGTTTATCTTGAGGGATAAATATTTATCTAGAGAGAGCAGGGGAGGGAGAGAACTCCAAGCGGGCTCCGTGCTGTCAGTGCAGAGCCCAGCATGAGGCTTGAACTCATGAACTGTGAGACCATAACCTGAGCTGATATCAAGAGTCAGATGCCTGCGACAGAGCCAATGAGACTGTTTATAAAATTTTATCAGCAAACATATCTTCATCTCTACCAGTAGCCATCCGTTTCTATTTTGTATGTTATCCAGATGTGGTAGGGTATGTGCAAAGATAATGGATTGTGGGGCACCTGGAGGGCTCAGTTGGTTGAGCATCCAACTTCAGCTCAAGTCATGATCTCGTGGTTTGTGGGTTTGAGCCCCACATCAGGCTAGCTGCTCATGGCAGGGCTCGCTTCAGATCTCTGTCCCCCTTTCTCTCTGCCCCTTCCCTTCTTGCACTCTCTCTCTCAAAAATAAATAGAACATTAAAAATTTTTTTTAAAAAGATGATGGATTGTAAGTTACGAAGGAATCTGAGCTAGAAAGTAAGATTTGGGGGATTATCAAGGCATTAAATTGACAAGGGTCAGAAGAGGCCCCATTTAGAAGCAGGTGCCAATAGATGGATAAGGAACAGAACAATGGGAACATCTGATAAGAGGACCCCAAGGACAAGGAAACCAATTACAGTAAGCTTTGAGAGACACCTTGGTAAGCATTCAGGCACATTGAGGTTTGCAGGTATATCTAGTAGAATACTACTTTAATTTACTAGATTATTTGCCTGGCAGAATCTGAAATCCTTACTCATAGAAGTCTTTTTCATAATAAATAATGTTTGTAAACAATGCAGAGTTACTCTCTTTTCTTCAAAGGGATACTTTCTTTCTGTAACAGGGTAACTTAAATTGTATTAAGAAACACAAATTTAGACCCCAAACTGTTGAAGAAAGCATTAGTTTCTTTTTTTTTTAATTTTTTTTTTTTTTATGTTTACTTATTTTTGAAAGAGAAACAGAGCATGAGCCGGGGAAGGGCAGAGAGAGAGGGAGACACAGAATCTGAAGCAAGCTCCAGGCTTATGAGCTGTCAGCACAGAGCTGATGGGGGGATCAAACCCACGTGCAGTGAGATCATGATCTGAGTCGAAGTCAGATGCTTAACCTACTGAGCCACCCAAGCAGCCCTAAAGCATTCGTTTCTAAGTGGAACTTGCTTGGGGCAATAGGCCAGCATGAGAGCACCTAGTTCATGAAAGTGGCACACATGTACATTGAAGTCCAGGTTGTTTGTTTCTGAGCACACGGGTGTGCAGGAAGAGTAAGGAGACAAACCAACAGGCTGTCCTTAGGGCAGTATTGGGGGTGCTTGAGTCACTCTGTTACTTTCATAGTGAGGGAGTAACCTCAATATTGTTACTGACAATTGTGTCCAGATTTACCTATTGCAACCTATTTTTAAATCCCATTCTAAAAATTTATCTGGGGGCGACCTGGTGGCTCAGTCACTTAAGCATCTGACTCTTGATTTCAGCTCAGGTCATAATCTCATGGTTCATGAGATTAAGCCCTGTGTTGGGCTTAGGGCTGACAGCCTGGAGCCTGCTTGGGATTTTCTCTCTCTCTCTCTCTTATCTCTCTCTTTATCTCTCTCTTTATCTCTCTCTCTCTCTCTCTCTCTCTTATCTCTCTCTCTTTATCTCTCTCTCTTTATCTCTCTCTCTCTCTTTATCTCTCTCTCTCTCTGTCCCTCTCCCCCTCCCCAGCTCTCTGTCTCTCAAAATAAATAAGTACACATTAAAAAAAAAAAGCTTATCTGGATATTATTTATATTCGTACATAATTAGCATGCTTAAGAAGTATATGCATAAGGCTACCATTCTAGAGACTGATGGTGAATCTGGACCCTGGAGGCATGGGGGAGAAGCATCTTTCTTAAATTCTATAACTGACCATTCACATACAGGATTTACTTCATAGATTAAATAAGTGCATTGCTCATGCATTAGACTCTTATTTGTTAAATAGTCTATTAATTAGATAGTACTTTTTCTTCTAGACTTTACATAACTAATTTTAATGAAGTTTACTACTTTTTGTAGAATTTGACTTTAGTTCAAGGAAACTTGTAAAATTACAGTTTAAAGAGCTATTTAAATGATGTCTTGGGTGTGTTTTGAACTCCTTCATCTGACTTGTAGATCTGAAGCCAACAGGAAACCGGCTGGTCCTTTTTGAAGGGAATTCTTACCAGTCACAGGAATAAAGAATTATTTTGCCCTTATTCCAGCAAACAGACATGAGATCATAGTGGTATTTCAATATCTCTTCTGACTCACTGGTGTTTCCAGCTAAACAATTTAGTGGTTTCTTTGTGAACAATTTACTTAATGTGGAACTGTCAAAATTGTACCTGTAAAAAAGGACCAAATTAGCAGCCAAAGCTAGAGCCCTAACATTTTTTTAAATAAGTATTCCTAAAATGTAAGATGCTAAGCTTAAAGTTTTGCTATCAGCATTAATCCCAAGGTATTCATTACTGCTAAATCTGTCTAATGGGTTACTACTAAATCCGTCTAATAGGGGACGAATGGGCTGGCTTAAAGTTCTAAGAAAATAAACGTTATTTTTTCAAAATTTGAAAAGTATGCGAAGTATTTAAAATTATACATGAGGGCTGAGCACTTCTGAGGTAACTGAGATAGCTCATATGTAGGACTTCTTTCAGGATACTTTTTAGAATTTATTACACAAGTTGAAATTGTATAGGGTGTTCTAATATACTAGATGGTGAAGGGAATATATGAAAAAGCTATAAAGAGAAAACAGGGCAGATGGACAAAAATGAAAAACATATTTCCTAAATTGTGTTTCACACTGTGCTCTAGAAAGATAGATTACTGAAGAAGTGGCTCATAAAATGGAGGAAGCAAAAGCAAGAATGTTTGGAAAGATTCAGATTTACCAACAAAGTTAAAATTTTGGTTGATATTGCAAAATAGACTTAAAAACACATACTTACTTTGGAATCAAGTGTAAGACAATGCAGAAAGTATACTGAACTGCTCTCTCCTCTAGTAGTCACTTAAAGATTATTAGGTCTCATATTGTTATGGTTTAATGTATTCTCGTGCAATATGCTTCAATGTATTTGGTATGACCATTTTCTTCAACATTTACCTTGTTATTTAAACAAAATCAGCAGAACTTTGGGGCTCTGCAAAGAAGAAAAAGGTAAATGGGAGTCCATTGGACAGCTTATCTGTGGCCAGATCTCACTACTTAATATACTAGAGGCACAAGACATATTTAGGGAAATGAAGTAGAAAAGTTTTATAGCATATTGAAACTTAGTACCTTCACCTTTTTCTATCCTGATCCAAAGGCTTTGTTTCGGTGTCTTACTGCCCAACACCAGTGTTTATTATGCCTCATCTATGTCCTATTCCTTTCCTATGTATATCCCTGTCTCTATAATCCTACTTCTCCTATCTACTTCTTATCACCATCTACAGATGCCCACTCACCTCCTTCCTTTTTATTTTTGATTCTTTTATTATGTGTTTCCTGCCCACCCAGTCTCTTCCCATGCCAACAAATACAGACATGATTGGAGCTGCTTAGAGAACATTCTACCAGTTTCAGACCCTTCCAGCTCTTACTGTTTGTAATCCTACAGTCACAGAAAGTGTATTTAAGAGTGCTTAGAAAGCTTTTTACTTTTCTTTTGGTAATGTGATAATTTTTTAATGGAAGTATAATTTATATATAGTAAAATTTACCCTTTCTGCTCTGCAATTTTAATCACTTCTGACACATTTGTATAGTTGTGTAGGCACCAACACAAAGTCAAGTTCTATAACCCCCAGATTTCTCTGCTCCTCTTTGGTATAGTCAACTTCTATCCGTGCCCCCCAGCCACTGGCAACCAAGGATCTCTTTTCTGTCCCTATAGTGTCTTTTCCCTAATGTCATATAAATGGAAATCATACAATATGTTGCCTTTTTTCCCTTTTAAAAAATTATGGTAAAATATATATAGCATAAAATTTATCGTCATAACCATTTTTATGTGTACAGTTCAATAGTGTAAAGTATATTCACATTGTTGCAGAATCAATCTATAGATTTTTTTTTCATCTTGCAAAACTAAAGCTCTGTACCAATTAAACAGCAACTATCCATTCCTTTCTTCCCTCCAGCACCTGGCAACCACCCTTCTACTTTCTGTCTCTGAATTTGACTACTCTAGGTAACTTTTTAAGTGGAAGTGTATAATATTTGTCTTTTTGTGACTGGCTTAGTTCACTTAGCATAATATCCTCAAGGTTCATCCATGTTGTAGCATGTGCCACAATGTTTTTCTGTTTTAAGGCTTAATAATACTCCATTGCATGTATATCACATTTTGTTTATCCATCTGCCACTGGACACTTGGGTTGCTTCTATCTTTGACTGTTGTGAATAATGCTACTGTGAGCATTGTTTTGCAAATATCTTTTAAATATATGCTGAGAAGTAGAATTACTAGATCACATGGTAATTACATCCCTAATTTTTTGAGGAACTGCCATACTGTTTTTCACAGCAGCTGCACCATTTTATATTCTCACCAACAGTGTACAAGGGTTCCAATTTCTCTGAATCCTCGCCAACGTTTGTTTTTTTGTTTTTTTTGTTTTTTTTTTAAAGTAGTCATCCTAATGGATATGAAATGATGTCTCATCATGGTTTTGATGTGCGTTTCTCTAATGACTAGTGATGTTGAGCATCTTTTCAAGCTCTTATTGGCCACTTGGATATCTTTGGAGAAACATCTCTTCAAGTCCTTTGCCCATTTTCTAATCAGATTATTTGGATTTTGTTGTTGAATTGTACAAGTTCTTTATATATTCTACATATTAACTCTGTGATTTGGAAATATTTTTTCCTATTATGTAGGTTGTCTTTTCATTCTGCTAATTGTATCTTGATGCCCAAAAGGTTTTTTTGGTTTGTTTTTTTAATGTTTATTTTTGAGAGAGAGAGAGGGAGAAAGTGGGGGAGGAGCAGAGAGAGAGAGGGGGGACAGGGGATCTGAAGCTGGCTCTGTGCTGACAGCAGAGAACCCAATGTGGGATTCGAATTCATGAATCATGAGATCATGATCTGAGCCGAAGTCGAACCCCCAACCAACTGAGCCACCCAGGTGTTCCTGATGCACAAAAGTTTTAAATTTTGCCATGGTCCGAATTTATCTTTTTTTAATTGCCTGTGCTTTTTATGTTATATCCAAGAAATCATTGCAAGTCCTTTGTCCTGGAGCTTTTCCCCTATGTTTTCTTTTTAAGAGATTTATAGTTTAACTCTTACACTTAGGTCACTCATCCATTTTTAGTTAAGTTTCATATACGGCATAAGACAGAGACCTAGCTGCTTTTGCATGTGGGTATTCAGTTTTCCCAGTATCATTTGTTGGAAAGACCATCCTTTCCACATTGAATGATCATGGCAATCATATATGTGAAACCCAATTGACCATATATGTGAGGCTTTATTTCTGGCCTCTGTGTTCTATTCCATTGGTTTATATGTCTGTCTTTACGTCAGTACACACTGTTTTGATTATTGTAGTTTTGTATAAGTTTTGAAATCAGGAAATGTGAGCTCCAACTGTGTCCTTTTTTTTTTTTTTTTTAAGATTGTTTTGCAATTTGGAGTCCTCTGAAATGCCATATGAATTTTAGGATGAATTTTTCTATTTCTCAAATTACATTGTTGGGATTTTGATGGGATTACGTTGAATCTGTAGATCACTTGGAGTAGTATGGACATCTTCACAGTATTAAGTCTTCCAGTCTATGTACACGGAATGTTTTCCTGTTCATTTGTGTCTTCTTTGATTTCTTTCAGTGACCTTTTTAAAAAAAAAATATTTTTTAATATTTATTTATTTTAGAGGGAGAGAGACACACACACAGAGTACAAGTGGGGTAGGGGCAAAGAGAGGGAGACACAGAATCTGAAGCAGGCTCCAGGCTCTGAGCTGTCACCACAGAGCCCGACACGGGGCTTGAACTCTCGGACCGCAAGGTTGTGACCTGAGCCAAAGTCGGACACTTAACCAACTGAACCACCCAGGCGCCCCACTTCCAGTGACTTTTTATAGTTTTAAGTGTACAAGTTTTTTATCCCCTTGTTTAAGTTCATTACTAAGTATTTTATAAGCATTTTATTCTATTGGATGCTATTATAAATGGAATTGTTTTATTTTCCTTTTCTGATTATTTGTTGTGTATTAGAATTACATCTGGTTTTGTGTATCGATGCAACTTTGCTGAACTCATTATTAACAGCCTGTTTGTGAAATCTTTAGGGTTTTCAACATAGAAATTATGTCTCCCGCAAACAGATAATTCTTCTTTCTTTCCAATTTAGACACGTCATTCATTTTTGTGCCTCCTTGTGCTAGCTAGGACTTCCAGTACCATGTTGAATTTAGAGTGGTGAAAGTGAGCATCCTTGTCTGGTTTCTGATCTCAGAGGAAAAGGTTTCAGCTTTCACTTTTGACTCTGATGTTAGCTGTGTGATTTTCCTACATGGCTTTTATTATATTGGGTAGTTTCCTTCTATTCCTCATTTATTGGCTATTTTTATAATAAAAGGGTATTGAATTTTGTCAAATGGTTTTTCTACATCATTTGAGATGATCATGTGTGTTTTTTTTATTCTATTAATGTGGTATATTACATTGATTTTTGTATGTTAAACTTTCCTTGCATCCCAGAGTCTCTTCATTTTTTTTAAAAAAATTGGGTCTTTCAAAGAGAAGTTTGTAATTGTTATGAAATACCTTTTATCAATTTTTAATGGATCACACTTTTGGTGCTCTATCTAAGAAACTTTTGCCTAACCCATGTTGACAAGGATTTCTTCTTTTGTGGTCTCTTCTTGAAGGTTTATATTTTATAACAATTTTATATTTTCAGTTCATTTTTATATAGGATAGGACTCAAGATTTTCTTCTGTGTGTGTGTGTGGTGGGGGGGGTTATCTAGCTGTTTTGGCACTATTTGTTTAAAAGGCTATTGATTCTCCTTTGAATTGCCTTGGGATTTTTTATATAATCTTCGTTTAATTTTTAAATATTTTTTAATATTTATTTTTGAGAGAGAGACCAAATGTGAGCAAGCGGAGGGGAAGAGAGAGAGAGAGAGGGGGCGGGGGCCAGAGAAAGACATAGAATCCAAAGCAGGCTCCAGGCTCCAAGCTGTCAGCACAGAGCCTGATGTACGGTTTGAACTCACGAACTCTGAGATCACGACCTGAGCCGAAGTCAGATGCTTAACTGACTAAGCCACCAGATGCCTCTATAATAATCTTCATTTTAATCATGTCCAGATATTTTCATTTTTTTGTGAGGATCCAAGTTCCTGTCTAAAAAACTTCCTTTATAATTCCTGTAGTATATTATCTGCTGGTAAGGAATTCCTTTAGCTTTTGTTATTTCACCTTCATTTAGAAAAGTATCATCCCTGTGTGTAGAATTCTGGATTGACAATTGTTTTCTTTTGGCACTATCACACTGTTCTCTTATGGACTGCTTAGTTTGTGATGAGAAACTACTATAATTGTTACCTTTGTTCTGTATATATGTGTTTTTGAGTTTTTTGGGTTTGTAGTTAAATGCCCTTTATGGTTTTTTGAAAATTGTCAGCCTTCGTCTCTTCACATATTTTTTCTGCTTTCTTCTCTTTTTTTTCTGGGATGCCAGTTACACATTTGTTAGAAAGTTTGATATTGTCCCCATGTCTTAGATACCCTGGTGGGTTTTTTTGTTTATTTTTTTCTGTGTTCAGCTTGGCCAATTTTGATTGGTCAATTGATACTAATTTCTAGATTACAGGGGTGCCTGGGTGGCTCAGTCAGTTGAGCGACCAACTTCAGCTCAGGTCATGATCTCACAGTTGGTGGGCTCGGGCCCCACGGTGGGCTCTGTGCTAACAGCTCAGACCCTGGAGCCTTCTTTGGATTCTGTGACTCCCTCTTTCTGCCCCTCCCCTGTGCACTTGCACACGGGCCCATTCTCTCTCTCTCTGTCAAAAATAAATAAATTTTTTTTTTAAATTTCTAGATTACACAAAACAAGGCATTTGGTCAGGAATACTAACCTTTTCCTGAACAGGTCCTTTGTAAATACTCCAAGTCCCAGATCTGAATTTTATACATAAAATCTCCTATATTTTGTATGCTTGATCAATTGATTTAAAACAGGAATCAAGAAACTGTAGGTTCTACTAATTAAAGCTAGCGTGAAATCCCGTCCCTAATGTGAGATTCAAAATAATTATATTTAAGAATTTTCTTAGTATTGAAAACTTAATTATGATTTAATTGTTGTAACATTTACTATTCATTATATTCACCAACTTAATCCTAGGTGGGTTTTGTACTTAGCTCATAAGTTCATACCTTTACTTTTTCATTTAGATAGTCAATGTGTTTACCTAAACACAAGTACCGAGCTGTGCTGGGAACTGGAAGGTTCGGTGGTGTAGCTAGAAAATACTTGTTGGAGAAGACCTGAATCCCTGAAAGAGAAGAATGCATTCTTATAGATTGATGCTGAATATGGAAAGTTTTAGGCAAAAATTCATAGAGAGGAAAATTAAAGTCTAATTGGGAGGAAGAAACTGTCACAGGAAAGCCAGCTGACTAGAACAGGAGCTATAACCCATGGCTTCGATCCAGGAAATAGATTGGTACCACCAAGCAATTAACTCTGATTGAGTGTCCCACAATTTTAACTCAATTCTTAGACTGCCTGGAGGAAGCATCAGATCCCACATATCAAGGGCTCAGTCCCATAAGACTGCTTCTTCTTCAGATGCCAGGTTGCAAGTCCAGGTTGTTACCTGTGTTTTTGATTCACTGGCTATAAATTAGAGATAGCTACAACCCCCTACCTAGTTCAGTTAATTTGCTAGAGTAGTTCACAGAACTCAGAAACTGGCTTTGCTTACTCGATTACCAGTTTATTACAAAGGATATTAAAGGATATGAATGAACAGCCAGATGAAATAATACATACAGCAAGATCCTAACAACTGGAGCTTTTTCCCCTGTGGAGTTTGGGGCCTAGCACTTGAATGCTTTCTGGGTTACCAACATGGCAGCTCTTCTGGGTTTTTATGGAGGCTTCATTCCATAGACATGATTGATAAACTCTTTGGCCATTGGTGACTGTTTCATTTTCAGCCCCTCTCTCTCTCCCTGGAGGTCAGAGGGTGGGAGTGAAAGTTTTAACCCTGTAATCAAGGTGGGTTCTTCCTGCCACCAGCCCTCACATCTTTAGGAGGTTTCTAAAAGTCACCTCATTAACATAAACTTAATTGTGGTTGAAAGGGGCTTGTTGTGAATAACAAGACATCCATTTCACTTTTATGGCTCTAAAGTGATTTCTGGGGCTGCAGACAAAAGACCAAATATAACAAAAGATGCCCCAGGAGTTTTACATTTGCATATAAGATTTTAGTTAGCAGATTAAAAGGTCTGTTTAAATAAAACTTTATAGGGAAAAAATGGTAGGTGGTTTTGAAAAAATCTGTAATTAAGTGAGAACAGGTGCATGCTTTACTCAGAAAACCTGAATTTGGAACATCATTTCACAAAAGACCGAATAGAAAAGAGTTTTCTTTTCAAGGCTACAAGTGGGCTGTTAAATTAATAGCTTAGCTTATTGTTTGATTTTTATTCATTCATGTTTTGAGGAAATTTCAGTAAACTTTAGAAAATTTTAAAAACTTTTTATTTGAAACTAATTTTAGACTTACAGAAAACTTAGAAAAACTATGTGGAGAATCTCCATGTACCCCTCACCCAACTTCTCTTAATGGTAGCATCTTACACAACCATAATAATTACCAAATTAATATAGACACGGTACTACCAACTAAACTGCAGACCTCTTTTCTCAATTGTCCTTTTCTGTTCTAGGAACCTATCCATGATCACACTTTGCGTTTAATTACTTCTTCTTAATCTCCACCATTCTTTTTCTCAGTCTTTTGATACTTTTGAAGAATGGCAACCAGTTATTTTGTAGACAGCCCCTCAGTTTGGGTTTATGATGTTTGCTCATGATTAGAATAAGGTTATGCATTTTTGACAAGAATACCGCAGAAATTATCTTGTATCTTTCCCTATGCATCATATGAGAGGGTTCATGATGCTGATACATTTTATTACTGGTGATGAGCTTTAGAAATTCTTGATGATAGATGCTATGATTTCTTTTATATAATACATATTAAAATTATTATTAAGGGGGCGCCTGGGTGGCTCAGTTGGTTAAGCATCCAACTTTCAGTTCACTGCATGATCATGCAGTTTGTGAGTTCAAGCCCCGCATTGGGCTCTGTGCTGACAGCTCAGAGCCTGGAGCCTGCTTCAGATTCCTTGTCTCCCTCTCTCTCTCTGCCCCTTCCCCTCTCGTGCTGTGTCTCTCTTACTCTCAAAAATAAATAATAAGACATTTAAATTTTTTTAAATTATTATTAAAAATACCAGTCCATCAAAGCATTTGCTTTGTAATGCAGATAATTTACCAAAAACCAAAATGCAGATTAGGGAAAGCTGTTATCATCACTAGTTAATTAATGGGATGAGGTCTGTAGAATTTCACTAAAAAAAGTAAATTGTTCACTGATAAGAAAAAAACACCTTTTTCTTTCAAATGAGGCAATTCTTTCTTCATTGGACAGTTAACAAAGGAATTATCAAAAGAAGAATCTTCCCGAGTAATAGAATTGTTTTTGTAGTAGAAAAATTGTCTTGGTTGAAGCAATTAACTTTGGATAACTTATCAAGTAAAACAATAAATGAGGAAGTGGGTGATTGCTTTTAGGTTTTTTTGTTCTATGTGTAACACTGGAATTCTATCAAATTAAGTCATTAAGACCAGTTTCTGGGGTGTAGCCTATCATCATATCTGAAATAAATTTATTGCAACAAATTTTTTGTATTTTGGGCATTTCAAAATTATGAATAGCATGAAATAAATCAATAATAATTTCAGAGGAAATACTACATTACATGTCCCATACCTTATTGACATTGAATCATCCTCATATGTTTCAGAAAGGAATGAAATTGTGCTTCAGGCTTTGATGCACTTAAAAAAATACAGTGTATTTTAAAATACAGTGTATTTTAAAAAGACAGTATGGAGGCTCCTTAAAAATTAAAAATGGAGATACCATATGATCCTTCTGGGTCTTTACCCAAAGAAAATTCTAATTCTAAAAGATATATGCACCCTTATGTTTATTGCACATTATTTACAATAGCCTAGATATGGAACACCCCAAGGTCCACCAACAGATGAATGGATAATGGATGAAGAAAATACGGTGTATATATATATACAAAATGGAATCTTACTTACCATAAAAAAGAATGAAATCTTGCCACTTGCCACAACATGTTTGGACCTAGAAAGTATTTTGCTATAAAATAAGCCAGAGAAAGAATACCATATAATTTAACTTATATGTGGAATTTAAAAAACAAAACAAACTTGGGACGCCCGGGTGGCTCAGTTAAGCATCCGACTCTTTGTTTCTGCTCAGGTCATGATCTCACATTTCATGAGTTCCAGCCCCACTCTGCACTGTCAGTGCAGAGCTTCGGATTCATTCTCCCCTCTTTCCACCCCTACCCCATTCATGCTCTCCCACTCTCTCAAAATAAATAAACTTAATTTAAGAAATCAAAAAACAAACAAAAATAGACTCATAAGTACAGACAACAAACTGGTGGCTGCCAGAGAAAAGGGGAGTGAGGGGAAGTAGGTGATCAAGGGGATTAAGAGGTACAAACTTGTAGTTATAAAGTAAATAACAGGGATGAAAAGTACAGATTAGGAAATATAGTAAATAATGTAATAATAGCTTTGTATAGTGACACACAGTAACTGTATTTACCATGGTGAATATTTTGTGATATATATAATCATCAAATCACTATGTTATACACCAGAAACTAATATTGTATGTCAAAACTGTGTTTTTATGAAATAAAATTTTTAATGATATCTCCCTCAAATATACGGTAGATTATTAGGTTTTGCTGATAGGTATATCTATATATACCTATATAGATAGATATAGTGTTTATTCCTGAAAAGAGAATGAGTAGAAACTCTCCTGTAGATACCTGTTACCTGTCGTAATGAAAGTGGGAACTAGCTCACATTAAGCTTTCTTCACTTGCTAGGTTTTCTTCACTAGGAACATTTCATTGAAAAGGTTGTTTTTATACTTTTTGGATTATCTTTGAAGCATCCATGAACTATGAAACTAATAGAACTGAGTCCTGCTGTCCCTTGAAAGTAACAATATTCAATGTAATTGATAGCATTTTCTTTTATTTTAGTTCAGCAATCAGCAAACATTGGGAGGCTGAACTGGCTACCCTCAAAGGAAATAATGCCAAACTCACTGCAGCCCTGTTGGAGTCCACTGCCAATGTGAAACAATGGAAACAGCAACTAGCTGCGTATCAAGAGGAAGCAGAACGTCTGCACAAGCGAGTAAGTTCAGAGCTGCTGCCATCCATAGGGATTTATGGCTAACAGACTTCACTGCTCAGCAGAGACTTACATGTAGTAGACTCAGTTCAAGGACATCTTTTGGAGATAATCGTTGGTTGTCAGAACATATAGATAGATGGTAGTATAAGTGGGTTTATTTAGTTAAGAAAATATTTTCTATTCTGTCATTATCTGTGAAAATCTTGGTAAGTTATGTCTTTCTGCTCAGTAATCTCATCTGTAAAATAGAAATAATAATTGATACTGTGTAGAATTCCTGTGAAAATTAATTGAGAAAGTGAATTGACATTTAGTTGCACTGAGTTAATGATAGATGCTTTTATTATTTTATTTTTATTTTTTAAAAAAAGAACAGGAGTGCCTGGGTGGCTCAGTTGGTTAAGCGTCCAACTTCAGCGCTGGTCATGATCTCACAGTTTGTGAGTTTGAGCCCTGCGTGGGGCTCTGTGCTGACAGGCCTGAAGCCTGATTCAGATTTGTGCCTCCCTCTCTCTCTACCCCTTCCCCACTCATGCTCTGTCTCTCTCTCACTCTCTCAAAAATAAATAAAAACATTAAAAAAATATTTTTTTTAAAGAGCAACTTAAAATATACAGGTAGGAAACGCTTTATAAAAGTTGGGAGGTGCCTGGGTGACTCATTTGGTTAAGAGGCCAACTTTAGCTCAGGTTATGTTCTCATGGTTCATGAGTTCGAGCCCCGCATCAGGTTGTCTACTGACAGCACAGAGCCCACTTCAGATCCTCTGTCCCCCTGTCCCCCACTCATGCTCACTCGATCTCTCTCTCTCTCTCGATCTGTCTCTCTCTCAAAAATAAACATGAAAAAAAATTTTAAGAAAAAATAGTCGGTTACACAGGTTTCCCCCGCTATCCAAAAATAAAGCATTGCTGTGAAACCTTTCCTAAGCTCAAGTGGCATAAAGCAAAGAGTATCCCCTACTTTAAAGTTCACATCATATCACTTCACTTTTACAAAAGACCTACATTAGTATCTGTTTTTGCTACTTGACAGAAATCTGAAGATGATTTTCAGTTTTACCAAAAAACACCATTACCATACTAATCTAGGTCTTTCATAAAAGTGAAGTGGCATAAATGCAAGCTCTCAGAAAGTGGGGGAGCACCTGCATTTGAAATTCATATAGGAAAAGAAAATCAGAAACCCCAGTATAAATAATATCAGAAGCCCAAACAATTACTTGTAAAGAATTTTTTTTGTGCTCAAAGCATTTACATTTACCCAACAGGAAGCAGATGCCACTAATTTCCTTTTTTAGAAAGGATGCCAAACAAGTGAACTTCATAGACAATAGGAAATTGTCTTACTACCAGAGCACAATTTAAGGAATGTAATAGGACCAGAATGACAAGGGAAATAATATAGAAATGGAATAGACACAGGGAGGGAGAGTAAGAAACCTGAATAAATATCATCCTATTATATGTATAAAGGTTAACTTAAGAGGAAGAAGAAGAAGGTTGTTTAATGAGTATAGAATTTCCATTTAGCAAGATGAAAAAGTTCTAGAGATCTTTTTCACAATGGTCTGAGTATACTTGTACACTTAAAAATGGTAAAGATGATAAATTTAATTATGTGTTCTTTACCACAATAAAAAATATTAACTCACAACACTTAACTCATGAGCCAATAAATATTCATTGAAAAACTATCATATCTCCTTATTGAGTAATCCTTGCCCTTAAGGAATTTTTGTTGTAAATAATTAATTGAATTTTAAAGATTTAAGAAATGAAATCTTTCTGTTCACATGTTTATAATTTTCAGTGCTCTTCCTTCCTTTTTATAGATTTGATTTCCATCAAGGTATCCTTTCCCATTGGCCTGAATTAACTGCAATTTTGGCCAGGTATAAGGACAGCTTTTTGACTTAACTACAGGTTGCGTTTTCCTATTTCTTCACATGTGTAGTCATTTTCAGTTGTGTGTTAGACATTAAAAATTAGATGCTATGCTGCCTATAGATGCTCTCATCTTATTCTGAATGATGTTTTTTATTTGAGCAAGCAGTTAAATGACTTACAGATTTCCTCGAATTTGTGAAGGTGTGGACTTACGCTTCATTATTAGAGTTGTTCTATTTTAATTTTGCCCTTAACCCTCTGGAGAATCCCCTAGTCCTGAGAAATCTTTATTTCTAAGGCGTAACCCTTTGGATGCTTGAGTGGGAAGCTTGAGGTGATAACCAATGTCCTCTAATTTGGTGGGACTCAAACTTCAAACTGTTTTCTCTATGGTGAGCATGAGCACTACCACCTTAGCTCTTTCAGCCTTCCAGCTCCCCATACCCCACCATGCTGGACTCCTTGGATTCTTACCTGTGCATGTTTAGTTCAAGGGTTGACCAAAGACTTGGAAAAAGTCTCTATGCTTATTTGGGGCTTTCTTCATACAGTTCCCTCAATTTCTAGCTGTTTCAGCTGTTCTAAGGAGTCCCCAAATCATCAGGCTCCTCAGGCTATCTTTTAGTCTTTTGCTCTATTTGGTCACTAACCAGGGCATTCGAGCAGTTGAATTTTACATTTCGTTCATGATTTGCCATTGTTATCTATGGGAAAGTTTTTTTAATAAAAACAACTCCATCATTATGAGAACTGGAATTCCCCGTAAGGAATTTATTATCTAATTGAACAAAGAAAACTAATAAACATTGAAGAATAAGGAAATAATTCCCAAGATTTTCAATACATTTCATTTTGTGGACCACAGGACAGGAGAGCCTTGACAGATTGAGTAGATAGGAATGGCTTTCTGGTGAAAGTGCTTGCGGAGCTGAGAGTAGAGGGTTTGATGAAGTCTGAATGGCCTCAGAGGTAAGAGAGGACATTCATATCCAGCAAGATGGGTACGAGAGTTGTTTATTCTTTCTTAAAGTTTTATTTATTTATTTTGAGAGAGAGCATGCACAAGCCAGGGAAGGGCAGAGAGGGAGAGAGAAGGAATCCCAAGTAGGCTTCTTGTTGTTAGCACAGAGTCTGGCACATAGCTTGATCTCATGAACCATGAGACCATGACCTGAGCTGAAATCAAGAGTTAGGATACTTAACCGACTGAACCACCCAGGCACCCTGAGAGTGGTTTGTTCTTAGGACAAGGAGACTTGCCTGCTTTTAGTTGGAAAAGTGATATATCACATACCGTGAGTGTCTTGGATGATGAGGATAGTTAAGTAGTTTATGACTGGTATATGCAAGACCTGAGGGTTAAGATTTGACGTAAAAAAAAAAAAAAAAAGAGGCTTTGAAAGGCTTTGAATGGGGGAGTTAAAGATCACAGATGAATGTTAGTTTGCAGAAGAGGTAAAAATAGATTACAGTTAAGTCTTGTGGCAAGCCATTGCTGTTCTTTAGGCCTGGATGATAAGCGTCTGCACAAGGCTATTAGTACATGAATAGAAAGGACAAAAGTGTTAAGAAAGGTAGAGTGACATTTGTGGAGTGTAATTAGATACTTGGAAAATGTGAAAGAGAAGGATTTGCTATGTTTCTTTAGCAGTCTAGAATTCACTGCAGTCTAGTCACCCAAAATGTATGAGCTCCCGATGTATGTAAAGAGCTGTGATTGGAGGTGTATGTGTGTTTTTATGTTGACTTCTGTCTCTTTTGACTGTCAAATCCAACAGTGTTGTTGGACAGGATAACTTTTAGGGACTCTGCCCTTCTCTGTTCTCTCAGAAAATACCAAGTGCTTATTAAAAATTAGGTAGCTCTTTGGGCCCTCAGTACATTGTTATTGACTAAAAAATGTTATCTTTTGCCACAGAGACACTATTGATATGAAGTCATTCTAGTAATAGAATGATTTAAGTTGTATTTTTAAGCATATCTTTTCTTCCAGATTCTCTTAACATTTTGGAAATGTATTTGAAAAATTTCTCACTTCTGCAAGGCCAGTTTTCAGAAGCCATGTTTAATTTGAAAGCTACAGATGGAAGGCAGATGGCTATATCTGATTTTGAATATGTTTTCATAGGAAATTTTTAAAGAAAACTTCATTATAGGGATTCTCTGCTATCATTAATCATTTAATTTTAAGTTTTCCTGATTTTGCCCATGACCAAGCCATATAAATAATTATTTCCCTAGTCTTTTTTCCTTGTCCTAGATTCGTGTCTTTAAAGAATCTATTCATTCTACAATAAGTGTCTTAATATTTCTCAAAATTGATTTTCATATGTTGCTTCAGAATTCATGTTTTAACTATCAGGAGTTACTATATTTTCAGCAAGAAATCCTTTGAAGTAGTCATATGACTTACCTGTGTTCTCCTTTCATTCTAGGTGACTGAGCTCGAATGTGTTAGTAGCCAAGCAAATGCAGTGCATACCCATAAGACAGAATTAAATCAGACAATACAAGAACTAGAAGAGACGCTGAAAGTGAAGGAAGAGGTATTTGCTACTTTTTACTCATCTGTAATCTGGCTAACATATGTATACAAAATATTTGAGCTTATGTCAGATTTGCAGGTACTTTATGGAGTAAAGTAAGGTTGTGGGATGCTGTTTAGGGGTGTGAAATGTTTTGTTTTGTTTTTTTGATTAATATTAAGCTTGTTCATATTTTCTCCTTCCTTATTTCTGCTGTTATGAACAATGATGAGGCAGTCAGACTGAGATGCTGCCTCTTGCCTTCTGTATGAGAGTTGCATTCATAAAATCAACAGAAAACCAGGAGAGGTTAAATGAATTTTATATGCTGTTGCTTTCTCTGGTTTCTGGTCAGAAGATTTAACATCCCAGGAAAGAATTATATCCACAACCATAACATATTCCGATGGTTGTTTCTAAGCAGTGCTGTCTCAAAGCCCACAAGTGTACTTGTTGTTTAAGATTATCATGTAGTAGCCACCATACCCATAAAGACAAATCAGCCCTCTAAAATTTAGTCAGTATAAAGGAATGTTTCTTTAATTATTTTTTTCCAGGGACTGGAACAATGATTTCAGGAAAAAATAAGACTTTCTCTTTCCTTGATTTAGTTTAAATATTGTTGCTAAAGACCTTGCTGTACTTTTTCTAGGAAATAGAAAGATTAAAACAAGAAATTGATAATGCCAGAGAATTACAAGAACAGAGAGACTCTTTGACTCAGAAACTCCAGGTGAGCTGTAATGACGTTTTGATTCATTTCTGCACAGCAAGGCATCACTCATTCTTTCACATAGTAATGACTTTTTTCTCTGAAATTTCATTTCGTAGGTTCTCAGTCCTTTTTCTTTTCCAGGACTTCTCATTTGGGCCTAATCTTTGATTTGTCAAAAATTACCTGATACCTTTATCTAGGTAGCATATGATCATCATAGATGGTCATTTATAAATTGTCTTCAGTAAATTATTTTAGAAATTTCTACTTTGTAACATAAAAAATACCCTGAATTTAAAGAGAATTTCTCAAATGGATTTCATTCACTTGAGGAGTTCTCATTTTTTTTTAACACTGAACTACTTAGCATGAATTACAGAAGTAGTTGTGCCCTAATGGAAATCAAGTTAGTACTGTTTTTCTTCCTTTATACGAATTAATTTTACTCACTTTTTTTGCATAAGTAATATGTTTCTTGGCTCTCATTTACATATGTATATCCTGTGTCAGTGGTTAGGGAAGAATTTTAGAATTCATTATCAAAGTGCCCTGGCACCTCAGGTACTTTTACACCCCAGTGGTTAGCTGCCTCTATAAAGAGAGGTTAGGGCCACTTTAGAGTTGGGAGTAGAAATAAATGTATGTACAGAGTGAGGAATTTGGGCTGAGTGATGATGAGTGGGACCTGAAAGCCCAGTATTAAAAGGAGTACCATAATTATAATGAGAATGTCCAGCATTAATTGAGTGCTCACTTGCACCAGACACTGTGTTAAGCACTTTACTTATATTGTGCATTTATTCCATGCAGCAGTCACAGGAGGAAACTGAGGCTTGTATAGGTCAACTTGTCCAATCTCTCTTTAAGTAGGTAAAGTTCTTTGACAGTGGAAATGGGTTCTTTATAGAGCATCAACTATTTCCCTCTCTCTCTCCCGTCATTTGACTTTCAGCAGTCTGAGAAAAAGGAGGTGGTTTGTTTTGGTTAGCCCTATTAAATGTTGTTCCTACATTTTAATGATCTGTGTAAATTAGTGGTTGTCAACTGGGGGCAGTTTTGTGCTGCAGGGGACGTTTAACAATGTATGGAGACAGTTTTGATTTTCACAACTAGGACTGTACTATTGACATCTAGTAGGTAGAAGTCAAGGATGCTGCTAAACATCCAATTATCTGGCCCAAAATGTCAATAGTGTCAAGGTTGAGAAAGCCTGGTGTAGAACTAAAAGATGAAGCATGTAATCAGGGCTAGAGGAGGTGGAAGAAATCAGTGTGGCTTTGCCATTTGTTCGTTTGTTTCGGGCTGTCATTGTCTGAGTACTTGCTATGCCTCAGGCATTTTGCTAAGCACTTGTATACCATCGCTCTAATTCTCAGCTAATTCTCACACTAACAAATGTGGTAACCCCATTTTCAAAGAGAAGGCAGCAGTTCGGAGGTGTTAACAAGTTTACAAGACACTGAGCTAGAAAGTAGTAAGGCCTGAATTTGTTTTGATTCCAAAGTCTCTGTTCTTTCTGTATTAGCACCACACTGCTCCAGGCAGTCAAGTGGCTGACAGTTCTTTAAAAACATTTTTCCAGTTACATACACATTTACATTGTCCCAGAGAAACCAACAGGTGATTTTTCATATCAGACTTCTAAATGTATTTCATCATTGACTGAGCAGTAATTGAATTTTAAAGCTGGCTCCTGGAATAGTGAATATCAATGCTTACCTTTTCTTTCACCAAGTATCAAAAATGCTTATCAAAACAACCTACATGGAATAGGGCAGGGAAGCTTTCAGACCTTCAGATGCGCTGGTCCCTATTTGTTTTAGGTCTTGGCTCACGTGTTAATTTCTCCAACTTCTCAATTTAAGCACTGTTCTGCAAGGTCCTCCCAGCCCCCTACTCCCCCCACCCCAGGTACTCTTTGTAATATTACCATGTTTTATTTTCCTAGTAGCCATTGTCAGTATCTGAAATGATTTTATTTATTTTCAGAATTTATTTTGGAATGATTTCAGATCAGAAAAACTTGCAAGAATAATACAAAAATTTTTTTCATATACCTTTCACCCACATTTCCCAAATGTTAACATTTTTTGCCGTATTTGTGTTACCATTCTGGAACTCTATCTGTGTATGTATATATATACGTACACACATACATACATACATATGTGTGTATACATACATACATGTATACACTTTTATGTGTATGTATGTGTGTGTATATGTGTATATATATATATATATATATATACACATATACATATACACATATATCTTTTTCCTGAAATCTTTGAAAATACGTTTAAGATACAGTATCTCTCTCTTTTTTTTTTTTTAATGCTTTATTTATTTTTGAGAGAGACAGAGACAGAATGTGAGTGGGTTAGGGGCAGAGAGAGAGAGAGACACAGAATCCAAAGCAGGCTCCAGGCTCCGACTGTCAGCACAGAGGCCGACGCGGGGCTCGAACTCACAGACCGCGAGATCATGACCTGAGCCAAAGTAGGACGCTGAACCGACTGTGTCACCCAGGCGCCCCAAGATACAGTATCTTTTTACCTCTAAACACTTCAGTGTGTATTTTATAAGAGTAAGGACATTTTCTTCTATAACCATCAAAAATTATCTATCTACAGACCTTACTCAAATTCCCATAATTGTCTTAATAATCTCCTTTATAGCAAAATTTAAAAATTGTTTTTCTGGTCCAGGATTTATTCCAGAATCACATACTGCATTTAGTTGTCATGTATATTTATTTTGATGTTTGAATTGTCCCGCATTTGGCCAGTTGAAACCCCTTCCAGCTTCTGGTTCCTTTTGATATGACACTCTAATTCTTTAAAGAATTTCTTTATGTTTTAGTACAACATAATCCAGGCTCATCTTGTATTTTTTCAACTTTAGCCTTGGAATTAGCTATTTCTTCAAGGAGAAATTTCTTTTAGCAAAGATTGATATTTAGAAGCCAAAACCTGAGCACTAGATAAGCTTCTTGTTATTAAGTTGGCATTGTTTCTTTTCCATCTTAATAAACAGAGCTAGAAGTACACGCATACCACATTATGTCCATTTCAGGTACGTATATATGTCTTTTAAACTGAATTCTTACCCATACCTCCCACTGTAGTCTAATACTATGAAGTTCATTTTAGCCTTTTCCTTATTCATATCTGCAACTTGTTTACCCAACACCAAGAAACCTGGAGGCACCTGGGTGGCTCACTCAGTTAAGCACCTGGCTCTTGATTTTGGCTTAGGTCATGATCCCACAGTTCTTAAGTCCGAGCCCCGTGTCGGACTCCGCGTTGACATTGTGGAGCCTGCTTGGGATTCTCTCTCTCTCTCCCTTTCTTTCTGTCCCTCCCCCTGCTCACACTCTCTGTCTCTCAAAATAAATAAATTAATTTTAAAAAATACTGAGAAACCTGATTCTTATTACCCACAGTATATTTACTTACTTTTTTAATCTCAGAAAGCACAGAAAATAGTTGTTGAATTACTAAATAAAACCACTGCAAGAAAATACAAACAAATCCTTACCAACTAGAGATCAGTATAATTCTTTTTGTCCTTAGCCTGTATCCAAAGTTTATTGGGTGAGTTCTTCCACTCCTCTGCAATTGGCTAGGTTCTTCATTTGAAACACATTTATGTTTATTTGTGTCATATTCCATTTTAAATGTATTTTATTTCCCATTCTTCTTCATTTTATAGCATGCATTTAATGAGTATATGAAACATTAGTGTGGTTCCAAAAATCAGAACTATTCAGAAAGATGTCTTTAGAGAAGTATGAGCCCCTTCAGTCCAGACTACCCTAGTTTCTGTCCTGTTCTTCCCACCCCCCGTATCCATCTGCCACCCGTCGGTAACCAGTCACATTAGTTTCTGGTTGATCCTTTCTCTGTTTCTTTTTACACAAATGAACAGATCTATTTGTTTACCCTCTCCTCCCCTTTTTTAAATGATTACATCCACTAGATTATTCTTTTGCACTTTGCTTTTTTAACCTGAAACATATTGTAGAGATCACTCTGTCAGTTCATACAGATCTTGTTCATGTTTGTTACAGTTGTATAGTACTTCATTTCTATGTGTTGATAGTTTATTTAGCCACTCCTTTGTATGGGTATTTAGGCTATTTCCAGTGTTCTGCAACAATACTACAAGTAATACTGTGCATAGGTATTTTGTTATCATTGGAGGTGTATATTCAGGATAGATTTTTAGTAATCTGTACACTCAACATGGGGCTTGAGCTCATCATTATGACCCCAAGATCAAGAGTCTCATGGTTGGGTACCTGAGTGGCTCAGTCAGTTAAGTGTCCAACTTCAGCTCAGGTCATGATCCTGTGGTTTGTGAGTTTGAGTCCCACATCAGGCTCTGTGCTGACAGCTCAGAGCCTGGAGCCTGCTTTGGATCCTGTGTCTGTCTGTCTGTCTGTCTGTCTCTCTCTCTGTCTCTCTCTCTCTGTCCCTCCCTCACGCATGCTTGCTCTCTCTCTCTCTCTCAAAAATAAGTAAACACTAAAAAAACAAAAAAGAATCTCATGGTCTTCTGACTGAGCCACCCACAGGAAAGATTCTTAGAAGCAAGATTTCTTAGTGAGAAGATAAACACATAAGTAGTTTTGTTAAATATTGTCCAGTTTCCCTCCATAATGAATTGTGGCAGTGCTCACTCATACCACCAGCATGAGTGCATGTGTCTCCATAGCCTCACCAACAAAATGTGTTGTTATACTACTTAATTGTGTGATAGGTGAAAAATGGTATCTCTTGTGTATCTCATATTATTATGAGTCACATGAACTTCTTTCATAAGCTTAAAGATCTTTTCAGTATCTTTTTGTACATGTGTGGATTGAGTGTTCATGTCTTTTGCCTTTTCTCGGTAGGATTTTTGGTCCTTTTTCAAGAGTTCTTTGTATTCAGGAGTTCTTTATATATCTGATTACATTACAAATATTTTCTCCCAGTTTGTTGTTTTTTTTTACTTTTTCCAAGATAGTGTTGCTTTATGTAGTAGTCAGATTGATTCCTTTCTTTACTTGCTTGTGGCTTGTGAATAATAGAGTTAGATAACTCTTCTAAACTGAGATGATATAGGAATTTATCCATATTTCCCTCTAGTACTTACAAGGTTTCGTTTTTTACCTTTAGATCTTCGAGTACTTGGGGTTTATTTTTTTGTGTATGGTATGAGATGGGTATCCAATTCCATCTTTTTTTTTTTTTTATTTTTTTTTTCAACATTTATTTATTTTTGGGACAGAGAGAGACAGAGCATGAACGGGGGTGGGGCAGAGAGAGAGGGAGACACAGAATCGGAAACAGGCTCCAGGCTCCGAGCCATCAGCCCAGAGCCTGACGCGGGGCTCGAACTCACGGACTGCGAGATCGTGACCTGGCTGAAGTCGGACGCTTAACCGACTGCGCCACCCAGGCGTCCCTGAATTCCATCTTTTTCTAAATGCCTGTCCAGTTATCTCATTACCATTTATTTAAAACATCATTCTTTTTTCCAGAGATTGGCGATGCTTGATTTCTATGTGTATTTTGATCTATTGCTGGACTTCCTGTTCCACCCCATTGGTCACTCTATTCATGTGTCAGTACCACACTGCATTAATTGTAGAAGCTTTAATGTCTGGGAAGGCCAGTTAATCTTCACAGCGTTTCTTCTTCATTGCTTTTCTAAATATTCTTACATATTTATTTTATCATATGAACTTCAGTATTAACTTCAATACCAGTTTTTGTGTCAACTAAAAATGTAGCTCTATAAAAAACTTTTATTGGGATTGCTTAAAATTTATTTAGGAGTGTTTTAAGGTTTTTTGTGTGTTTTTGCATATTTCTTGTTTATCCATATTTTGTCTTTTTTTTGTTTCAAATGGGATTTTTTTCTATCATTGTATTTGATTATTGTGTGTATATGTTGAATTCTGTATGCTTATTTTATATGCTGCTACCTGACTATTTTATTACTTGAGGCTGTTTTGTCATTTATTGCACTGATTCAGTAAGATTTTTTTGGTACGGTAACACATAATTTGCAAACAGAGGTAATTTTATTTATTTCTCCAATTCTTATGCCTCTGTTGATTTTTCTTGTGAAATTACACCTTAAAAACAGTAGTAAAGGGGCACCTCTGAGATTCAGTCAGTTGAGTGTCCAACTCTTGATATGGGCTGGGGTCATGATCTCAGGGTCATGAGATTGAGCCCCACGTCTGTGCTGTCAGCACAGAGCCTGGTTACGATTCTCTCTGCCCCTTCCCCACTCACATGCTTGCACATGTGCTCTCTCTTTCAAAATAAATAAATAACCATTACAAACAAAACAATGGTATAGTGTTAAACAGTAGTGGAGTTAAGGACTTATTTTGTCCCTTATCTTAGTGAAAATGCCTCTTTTATTTTTCCATTAATTAAAATGCTGGATTTAACACTAAAATATATTTTATCATATTATGAGACTATCTTTCCTGTTTTCTTGGGTGTTTTTACCAAGAATTTTGTTAATGGCCTTTTTTAAGTATCTTTGGAGATAGCCAGAATTCCCTCCTTAGATCTATTAATATGTTTTGTTTTATTAATAGCTTTTCTAATACCAAACCACCCTTGCATTACTGGAATAAGTACCGTTATCTATGATATATTATTCTCTTAATGTGGTTTTAGATTTTCATCTTTTATTATTTATAATTTTTACATGATACTCATTTGTAATATTGGTCTGTAATTTTCTTCCTTTGTGGGGAAGCTATATTTATAAGATTTAGGTATCAAGGTTATACTTCATACAAAGTTATACTTCAGGAGTGCCTGGGTGGCTCGGTTGAGCATCTGATTCTTGATTTCAGCTCAGGTCACAATCCCATGTTCAGATGCTCAACCGACTGAGCCACCCAGGTGCCCCTTAAAAAACAATTTTTTGGGGGGATGCCTGGATGGCTCAGTCGGTTGAGCGTCCTGACTTCGGCTCAGGTCATAATCTCACAGTTCGTGAGTTTGAGCCCCGCGTCGGGCTCTGTGAGGACAGCTCGGAGCCTGGAACCTGCTTCAGATTCTGTGTCGCCCTCTCTCTCTCTCTCCCTCCCCAGCTTGCACTCTGTCTCTCCCTCTCTCAAAAATAAATAAAACATTACAAAAAATTTAAAAGAAATTTCTTTTAAAGCTATACTTCAGTTATACTTCATACACTTTCTTCATTTTCTGTGCTATGGCGTCATGGATGTCATATTGCAACTGTCTGATCTTTGAGCATTTAATAAAACTCTCCTTTGACACCATCGGGGCCTGGTGCATTTTTTGTGTAGTTCCTGGATTATTCTGTCTTCTGTAGCTATTGGACTGTTTCAGTTTTCCATCTAGCTTTCATATATTCAGCAAGAACTCCTATTTTATATAGTTGTTCATTATCCTTTTCTTCTTGATTAAGTAAAGTTAAGCAATGGTATGTCCATTTCGTTAAATTAAAATTTTTTTTTAACGTTTATTTGCTTTTGAGAGAGACAGAGTATGAGCAGGGGAACGGCAGAAAGAGAGGGAGACACAGAATCTGAAGCAGGCTCCAGACTCCAAGCCGTCAGCACAGAGCCTGACGTGGGGCTCGAATTCACAAACCGTGAGATCATGACCTGAGCCGAAGTCAGATGCTTAACCAACTGAGCCACCCAGGCATCCCTAAAAAAAATGTTTTTTAATGTTTATTTGAGAGAGAGAGAGAGAGAGAGAGAGAGAGAAAGTGCGAGTAAGGAAGGGTCAGAAAGAGGAGACACAGAATCTAAAGCAGGCTCCAGGCTCTGAGCTGTCAGCACAGAGCCCAGTGCGGGGCTTGAACTCACAAACTGTGAGATCATGACCTGAGCTGAAGTCAGATGCTTAACTGACTGAGCTAACCAGGCACCCCTATTTTGTTAAATTATTTTAAAAATATTTGGCTTGGTTCATCAGTGTCACTGTCTTTCTGTCCTCTACCTTATGAATTTCTCCTTTTATCTTTACTATTCCTGCTTCATGCTTTATTTTGGTTGACTTTTTATTCTTTTTCTAGCATTTTAAGAAGAGAATTTAATTCCTTTATTTTTATTCTTTCACTTTTATTTATACATGTGTAAGGCTATAGATTTTCCTCTGTTGCTCTAAAGTGTATTCCATAGATTCTGGTATTTAGTATTTTCATTATCATTATTTCCTGAAATTCTGTAATTTTGGTTTCATTTACCTTGTATGCAAGAGGTGTTTAAAAGAAGGTGCTTTAGGGGTGCCTAGGTGACTCAGTTAGTTAAGCATTCTGACTCTTGATTTTGGCTCAGGTCATGATCTCACAGTTTGTGAGTTCAAGCCCCACTTCAGGGATTGGGGATTCTCTCCCTCCTCACTCTGTACCTATCCCCAGCTCATGCTTGCTTGCTTGCTTTCTCTGTCTCTCTCTCAGAGTAAATAAATAAGCATTACAAAAAATAAAGGGATGCCTGGGGGGTTCTCTCAGGTGAGTGTCTGACTCTTGATTTCAGCTCAGATCAAGATCTCACAGTTTTTGAGTTCAAGCCCTGCATCAGGCTCTGCTCTGAAAGTGCAGAGCCTGCTTGGGATTCTACCCCTCCTCTCTCTGTGCACCCATCCCACCGCCCACCACTCACTTGTGTGCTCAGTTGTGCACACTTTCTCTCTCACTCTCTCTCAGAATAAATAAACATTACAAAAAATAAAGGGGCAGGATAAATTCTGTCGGTTTAGTGTCCAACTCTTGATTTCAGCTCAGGTCATGATCTCATAGTTAATGAGTTTGAACCCCACGTTGGGCTTTGTGTAGAGCCTGCTTGGGATTCTCTCTGCCCCTCCCCTCCCCCCAAATAAATAAATAAACTTTAAAAAAATAAAAAATAAATAAAAGAAAGATCGTGGCTTGAGCCTAAATCATGAGTTGGACACCCAACCAACTGGGCCACCCAGGCACCCCTAGTAACATTTTTATATTATTTTTTAACCATCATCCGTCCTTGTTTTATTCTTTGGTATATATTACATGTAGTACATGGTCCTTTCTTTGAAGTTTCCACAATAATCTGTTGGTTGGATGAAGCTTATCTTTAGTGGATGGTTCCCGAAGAGCTTACGGTTTTAAGCTGTTTTTTTAAAAGACTTAGTACTTGGGTGACAGGTAGATATAAAATCCTTGGTTTGTAATTTTCTTTCTTTGAGTTTCTTGAAAATGCCGTTCCACTATTACCTTGTTTTTATGTCTCTTTTGAAAAATCTATTCCAGTCTAGATGCCTGGCCTTGGAAGTTTAGAACCCATTCTGTTTGTATGCCCTGGGGATTTTTCCTTTATATTTAAAATCTAATAGTTTTACTAAGATAATTCTGAGAATTGATTGTTGAGGGTCAGTTTTCTCAGGTACTTGGTGGGCCCTTTTAATTTGTAGATTCAGGTCTGCCTTTATTTCCAGGAAGTTTTCTTGTGTAAAAGTTTTAAATATTAACTTTGTCTTATTGGGGTGTTTTCTTCTTCAGGAGCTCCAGTGATACGTACGTAACTGGATTGGATTTTTTTGTCTTCTGTTTCAACCACTTTCTCTCTGATTTTTTTTTTATATAAATGTTTATTTAATTGAGAGAGAGAGAGAGAGAGAGAGAGAGAGAGAGAGAGAGAGAATGAATACGGGCAGGGGACAGACAGAGAGAGAGGGAGAGAGAGGATATGAAGCAGGCTCCAGGCTCCAAGCTGACAGTGGAAATCCCAATCTTGGAGCTTGAGCTCATGAACTGTGAGATCATGACCTGAGCTGAAGTCGGACACTTAACTGACTTGAGCCACCCAGCCACCCCACATTCCCTTGAGTGTTGAAAAATAATAATTGAATAAACAATTTTTTTTGCAAATGTATTTTTTTATTTTATAATTCAGTCTTTATTTCTGATGTGATTTTGCCTTTTCCTTCTGTTTCTATCAAGCTTTAATCACTCCTCATTTTTTTTTTTTTGTTTTTTTGGCCCATTTCTGTTTTTTGTGTTTAATATCTGTCTCAGGCTCTATTTTGAATGCTTGACAGTATTTAAAGTTTATTTTGGGTGTAATGTCTACACCCAACATGAAGCTCAAACTCATGACCCTAAGATCAAGAATCTCATGCCCTTTCCCTTTTTAAAAAAAAATATTTTTTTCAAGTTTATTTACTTATTTTGAGAGAGAGGGAGAGAACAAGCACAAGCCAGGAAGAGGCAGAGAGAGGGAGAGACAATCCCAAAGAGGCTCAACACTGTTGGCGCAGAGCCCAACTTACGCCTCAAACTTACAAAGCATGAGATCATGACCTGAGCCGAAATCAAGAGTTGGAGACTTAACTGACTGAGCTACCTTTGTGCCCAAGAGTCCCATGCTCTTCTGACTGAGCCAGCCAGGTGCCCTGTTTGATGATATTTAATTTCGAGTGGAGTCTTCTGTTTTCTTGTGCTTCATAGTTGGTTTTTTGTGGGGACTTGTATTTTCATTCAGTGAAGTGTCTAGAGTTTCATTTTCTGTTTTCATCTTACTATAGTTTCCGTAGATGAAGATATGTCACATCTTTGTATTTGGTGGACTGAGTGGCAGTTTTGGGTAGTTTACAAATTCTTAGTTTAAAACCACTCACTTTTTGGGAGACAGGTAAGAGAGAAAGCTTGGGAAATGTCTTTGCTGGAAATTGAAGTTTGTATTGTTCTATTTCTTCTAGTAACTTTGAAGTTGTGAAGTTTGTGTGGTTTTATTCTTGTCATTGATTTATTTAGTTAGGGAGGATGGTTAGGAGATTTCAGTGTATGCAGTCACCATTACTTCAGCTTCCCGAAAGTCTGTTTTGTTTGCTTTTTGTTGCGAGTATCCTTAATCTAGATTGCATGCTGCATCCAAACAAGAACCATCTTTGTTTATTCTCTGCTTTATCTCTATTTCTAGTACATAGAAGATGCTTAGTAAATAATTGTTAAATAGCTCTTCTTCAAAATTTGTGTGTGTGTGTGTCTGTTGCCCCTTTTTTTCTGTTGAAATACTAGTTCTTGTTTTGATGATTTATATATGTCTTGTTACATACGAAGGTTGATGATCTAATAGGGCAGTATATCTTACTTATATCAGCTTAAGATGTGAATCAGATATCCAAGACAATTTTCCTGTAACTTTTATTTATGTTAAAAATGCAGGATTTAAACTGTTAGAAAATGAACCTGATCTGGTCCCATTTATGATGGTAATAATTGTATAAATTTTTTTTTAATGTTTATTTATTTTTGAGAGA
This sequence comes from Prionailurus bengalensis, assembly GCF_016509475.1. Taxonomy (NCBI): domain Eukaryota; kingdom Metazoa; phylum Chordata; class Mammalia; order Carnivora; family Felidae; genus Prionailurus; species Prionailurus bengalensis. The sequence goes on along the minus strand of NC_057343.1, from coordinate 144,022,341 downwards.
GAGGGAGAGAAAGAGTGTGAGCAGGGGAGGGGCAGAGAGAGGGAGGGAGACACATAATCTGGAGCAGGCTCCAGGCTCTGAGCTGTCAGCACAGAGCCCAGCGTGGGGCTTGAACCCATGAGCTGTGAGATCATGACCTGAGATGCAAGTCAGATGCCTAACCGACTGTGTCACCCAGGAGCCTCTGTAAAAAAATTTTTTTAATCACTCTAGTGTTTAGGCTCTATATCTAACACAGAAAGTGACCTTCTACCCATTAAGATTTTATACTTTTTTCTTAAAATATTTATTTATTGCTAAGGGAGAGAGAAAGAGGGAGAGAGAGAACCTCAAGCACTGTCAGCACCGAACCCAACATGGGTTTCGAACTCACCAACCATGAGATCATAACCTGAGCTGAAATCAAGGACCGGATGCTTAACCATCTGAGCCACCCAGACACCCCTTTATACTTTGAATTATTGCCCTTTAAAACATTCGAAGGGCCTCCATTGCTTTATCAGGACTGAACCAGGTCTGGATGCCCCTGGCACATGGTTACCTGTCAGGGAAGGAGAAGAGGAAATTAGCAGCACACAAGTGGTTATAAGTAGAAGAATAAGTTAGGAGTGAGAATAAACGGCAAGAAGAGGCTTGGAAAACATGGACATAAGGTGGACTACTGGGAAGTGCCCACAAACCAGGGCTCCAATTGCCTTGTGTTGGCCCATGTGCACAGCGTTGGCCATTCTTGCTCTAGGATTATATTCTCTGCTTCACAATAGACCAGCACTGTCAGCACTGTATTGGATCCCTTTTGTTACCTGCCTACTAAAATTCCTCCAATCAGAGAAATGGTTGAGAGTATGAAACTGTCTAGAGAGAACAGTGCAATTTTAATAGCTGAGGAAATTTGGTGTTTTGCATGCTTCCATTGAAAATGTTTGGATGTTTCATTGATTGGCAAGGAGAACAAAGAAGGCTTTCATTTTAAGGAAGGCTTTAGAGGGCATAATGGGTGGTGCCTGGTGAAGTGGGTGTTTTCTAGTGAATGACATTTGGTCTATTTTTATAGTTGGAAACATTCTACTCTTAAGCTTATTGTTTAAGCAAGCAAGAGAGCATACTGTGCAATCATGAGTGGAATTTTTACATTTGATCCCAGGCTCTTTTTTCTCCCTCATAGTTTGGAGCCTCCATGAATGTGCCTATGAATTTATAAGTATTTTGTTGGTTTCAGATCCTGCTCTCAGTTTACTTATCTTCTCTTTGTGGATTATTCAAAGGAAAAAGATTAGAAACATACTGGGAAATATCTAACAGTAAATGCTTTTTTTTTTAAACTTTTTTTTAATGTTTGTTTATTTTTGAGAGAGAGACAGAGCATGAGCAGGGGAGGGGCAGAGAGACAGGGAGACACAGAATCTGAAGCAGACTCAGGCTCTGAGCTGTCGGCACAGAGCCCAACGTCGGGCTCCAACCACAAACCGTGAGATCGTGACCTGAGCCAAAGTCGGACACTTAACCAACTGAGCCACCCAGGTGCCGCTCATCAGTAAATGCTTTAATATTAGATTGGGATTTCTTAAATTCTTCATTTATAACTCATTTGAGCTGCTGTATTACTTTATTATATTTTCCCAGGTTCTTGCAGCTCCTCTGTGACATTCTTGCTTAGGCCTTTCTCTTAGTTATTTCTGTCAGAATAAGTGAACATTTATGTTCAGAATCCTAGATCAGGATTACTTTCTTCTGTGTATTCAAGCCAAATTCCCAGTTATTTTTCTCAAAAGTTGAATTTTTACAGGTATTGTAAGAGAAGTAAATATAAAAAGTAAAAATACCCATAATCCTAACAACTGCAACCATTTCCTATTATGTACAGTAATTTCCAGTGGTTGTCCTCATGCATACCAATTTTTGTCTATTTGCACTCTGCTGCTTGGTATTGTTTTTTTCATTTAACATTTACCGGATTCTTTCAAAAATGAAAAAAAAGTGTTCTACCACCCTTTAGACTTGCTGTAATTTTTTTAGAGATTTACACTTAAATGATGCATTAACACTTGAAACATAATGTTTTCTCGGGCTGATTCATATTGTATTAACACCAAAATTTTGTCTTTGTTCCATATAATTTATATATGTAAATATAATTTGTGTCAATCACTTAATTCCTCTCAGATGTAAAAGTGAGCTTTCCTGGGGGCGCCTGGGTGGCTCAGTTGGTTAAGCGTCAGACTTCAGCTCAGGTAGTGATCCCATAGTTCGTGGAATCGAGCCCTGTGTTGGGCTCTGTGCTGACAGCTCAGAGCCTGGAGCTTGCTTCAGATTCTGTATCTCCCTCTCTCTCTATCCGTCTCCTGCTTATGCTCTGTCTCTGTCTCTCAAAAATAAATAAACTTTTAAAAAATTTAAGGGGCGCCTGGGTGGCTCACTTGGTTAAGTGTTCGGCTTTGGCTCAGGTCACGATCTCACAGTCCATGGATTCAAGCCCTGCTCTGTGCTGACAGCTCACAGACTGGAGCCTGCTTTGGATTCTGTGTCTTTCTCTCTCTCTCTCTCTCCCCCCTGCTTGTGTTCTCTTTCTCAAAAATAAATTACATTTGAAAAATTTTAAAAGTGAGGTTTCCTGGGGTACCTAGGTGGCTTAGTCAGTTAAGCTTTGAACTCTTGATCTCTGGGTTGTGAATTGAAGTCCTGTGTTGGACATCATGCTGGGTGTGGAACCTACTTTAAAAAAAAAAAAATGAGCTTTCCAGAAAGAATATATAACTTTCTATGAATTGCTTATCTGAATAGCTTATTTAAAGTGTTAATAGTCTGTTTTCTGCCGTTTTTCTCATTTAGAATTTTTAACCAAATTTAAGTCTCTAGCTCACTATATCCTTTTGTGTTTTAGAGTCACTTATTATATTTGTTATGCTTAGGAACATTTTTAGAGCAGTAATAACTTCTAATTTTTAAGTATGCTGGACTTCATTCTGTTTTTTAAAAAAAATTTTGTCATGTACCTTTACTTCCCTTTTGTCGTTTTCTCTTCTTTCCATGATTTGCAGTATATTGGAATGTCAGCTTTCTAATTCCCTCGTATGTATACTTATTACACATCTTGACTATAGTTTTTAGCCCTTGAGCTGTTTGCTCTGCCACCTCGATCCATTTGATAGGCCAAACAAAGAATAATGAACATGCTCAGAGGTTCCTAACACCACATTTTAGAAAGTTGTTGTCTTCCCACAATCTTTCTCAGGAATTGCCAATGAGGAGAAAAAAATTTGTCTTTTTCTCTGTTTGCTTTCACCTGAGTGTGTTCGCAATTGTGCAATAAGAAGAATAGGCAGGCAGAAATTGACATGAGATGTAGCTAATCCACAAAATGGGTCTTTAATCCTATCTAAGTATTTGAAGTGCCTGAAGGGTTGCCTAGCACAAAGTAAGCAATCAGCAAGTTTTTGTCGGGTGGATGGATGGATTCATGAACAAGCCTGTCCATAAAACGCATGGATTTCTCAGATGGCAAAATTCTCAAAATCTCTTTAAATGGTACTACCTTGAGATTCAGAAACTCATCCTCCTACTCGTCCACGTGCATTAACTACCAGAATATTAGTAATAACAAAAGTTATATTGCTTTCTAAGTCATGAACTGACCTGTGTATATATATCACACTTTTGTTTCTAAAGGAAGTAGAAATTCGGAACAAAGACCTGGAGGGACAGCTGTCTGACTTAGAGCAACGTCTGGAGAAAAGTCAGAATGAACAAGAAGCTTTTCGCAATAACCTGAAGACACTCTTAGAAATTCTTGATGGAAAAATATTTGAACTAACAGAGTTACGAGATAACTTGGCCAAGCTACTAGAATGCAGCTAAGAAAAGTTAAATTTCAGTGCCAATTGATTAAAAAATACACTGTCTCTCTTCATAGGACTGTTTGGGCTCTGCATCAAGATCGCACAAAAAAATTGAATATCATTCCTCCTCCAGGAGGATGATCTTTTGAAAATTGGAATTGTATATTTCAGTGTAAATTTTAGAATTCAGCTTGTAGCTAGTTGGGGAAAAAAAAAGAGATGAAAACTTGAACTACAAATTACCTCCATGTATATTATTGGCCATAGTTAACTAGAAAGTTATAAATAGACACTTAATGCAATCTTTTTTTTCTGATATTAGCCAATGGGAGAATTAACAATGTCTGGGTCACATCCCCTTTTTGTGTTCAACACAGTGAAGGTTATCTGCTTCTTAAATTAATTTATTTATGATATCTAAAGCTGTGTTTTGTGCAAAAACTTAGTGATGAAAGCCCTGTCTTCTGTTGTAATCTGAATAATTTCTCAGGATATTTTTGCACTGCTAAGAAGCAGTGCCATTACCAATTAATTCTTGCCAGGAGTGAGAGAGAGCTGTATCTTTAATTGAAACATACTTAACTAGAACTGGGTGTATAGAGTTCTTCCCTTTTTTTATACTGGAAGATATTTCACTCGGTGACCACTCTGGTACACTCTGGTGTTCTTTAATCTTGTCTGCTGTATAGTTTACTTTTCCACATTGATTCCATGTATTTATGAGAAGATATTGTCTCCCATTTTATTACACATTTTAAAGCCAACTAACGAAGGCAGCTGAGTCCCTCAGAAATTTTTCTTTTTAAATTTCTAATAAATTTGACACACAGTACTGAAATACAGCAGCCCGTCATCGACGGTCTGGTCTAGCAATGTTAAGTATATTTACAGAATATGCAGTTACATTTATTTATATATTTTGCAAGAAATCTTTTCTGAATGATCAATGCATTTCAATTTACAAATAATAATGGTTACTGGGGAACTGTTTATTATAGATCATTTTAAGGTGTATAGCAATTTTAAAGGGGATCCATTTCCATCAAACAGCCAATCAGAGGACTGTGGGGGTTGGAGCCGTGTACTCTGTCTGGGTCTTCACATCAACCACATCTCTAGTCAAACCTCACAAGGCAATATTCTGAACTGTTAACTAGGCATTTCAAAACAAGAATTCAACAGGCTCTTCTCAATGAACAAGTTTTAATGTTGTTTTGATGTAATTTTAAAAGACTTTTAGCAAACATGCATTTCTTTCTATATTTCTTTGAAGAAGCTATTTTAAAAGTGAGCCAAGTGCTGTCTAGTCTGCTTATGGAGTTAGGAATGCATCAGAGTCCATATATCTTTGCTGTACAATGCCTGTGATGTTGAGGAGGGTTCTTTTTTAAAGTGTATGCTTGAGTATCTGACTCTGTGGAGTCTACGAATGCACTGACTTTGTTTGTACCCCAAAACAATTGAATTGTTAAGTACAAAATTAAGCTAATTAATCGATTTGTAACCATTTTTTCACTCACAAGCAGCAACGCAACACTAGACAATTTTGTTTTATATATGTATGTGTATGTATGTAAATACATACATATTAATTTATATTAGAGTGAAAAATAAATGGTTTGTTTCTAAAGTTAGTTTCTAAAGTGAGTTTTCAGGTGTCTCTGAACAGTTTATATCAGACACTTAATCATCATGTATTATATGTGCTATAACATCATGTAAGTTACCTCCATCTATTTTAGGATATTTTCCTCACCTGTTTATTATAGGGAGGATGATTTAGGTACACAAGCTCAGAGCTGAGATATTTCTCTGATAAATCAGGTAATAAAATTATTTGATTGATGGAATTTTGAAGTAGATGTGATTTTATCCATCAGTTTCTGAGTAATAAAGAGCACCAGATTTTAATTTAAATAGGGGATTTAACACTAGGGATCAGGGAATTTAGTTATGAAGAGTTAAAAATTAAAAAAAAAAAAACAGTATAAGCTATTGAAATGGTAAGTGAATTATTTTAATGATGTAATAAGATATTTTTAAATTTTGACATAGTTGTCATTTAATGGGAAAATAACTCACCAAAATGTCTCCACTTGAATTGTACTGATATGTGAGACATGTGTGTAATTCAATATATACATATACCCATATGTATATACAGAAAATTATTTTTAATATTTTCCTACTGATAAGAAATTTAAAATTGGAAATTTTGTGAGTTTTTTCCTTGTCCAATAAGGCCTAATTTTTTTTTTCTTTTTTTAGGGATTTAACAACTTGAGGGCTGCACCTTTAAATTCCCAGATTGTCTTTAGACGTGTACAGTATATGGGATAAGGTGGACACAAGTGCACATATAAATAAAATCTTCTTAGTAAGACTGTTTTCAGTATTCATTTACAGTAGGAGAGTATCTAGAAATCGTCATCTACAAGTCATAATTAGGTTGTGTGCCTACTGTAGTTTTCTCCATTTCTGTATTATAGAAATAAAAGTTTGCATATTAAAATTTGATTTTTCCCAGAGACAAGTATTATATGATGTATCTATATTTAGATCAAACTGTGGTAATATATTTATCAGAAAATGATGCTGGGGACTGTAGCCTGAACATGGACTTGAAGTGACACAGAAAAGGAGAGCAGAGGTCGATCCCATTGTGTATAAGTTACTATATGATAATTATGAATTCTTGTACAAAAAACAACTGAAAAAAAGGAAAAACAAAAATACAGTTTTTATTTTGAAATACATTTGTTGTTCTCTGGAGAATGTACTTTATCTTCTTTTTCCTTCAGTCTTTTACAGATACTTTTTAAAAGGCATTTAAGTGATGGCAGCATTTGCTCAACTCCTACAGGTGCTACTGGATTTCACATTTAGTGTGTTATGTTGTGAAATCCTAACTTTGACATAAACGGTTTTATGAGTATCTCCCTGCCTGGAAAATTAGTTTTTGTTTCTCCTCTCTCTCTCCTCTCCCTCTTTGTCTCTCGCTCCTTCTCTCGCGCTCTTTTCTCCCTTTCTTTCTGCAGATTAAAAAAAAGTTCATGAAGTTACATCCGTCCTTGTCCTCACAGAAGAGCTTCAGCCCTGCCATGGATTTCATGTTTTGCTCTCATTTAACTGCTGGGAAGCAATTAGAGGAAAAGCTTGCAGGTTTTTTTTCAAGTGGAAATAAAAGGGACACTCGAAATTAAACTACCACCTTTTAAAGCTCCTTTTCTGCCCTGTTAAAATTAAATGTATTCTCTCACATGTGTGCTCTGGCCTTCCATGTTTGTGTTTAACTGTGGAGTGAGCATCTCAGCTGCTCTCTCCCTGCAGACCTGGTTTTCTGTCTGTTCTGGAAGGGACACTGGCCAGAGGCAAAACTTGTTTGGTGGCAGTGTTTTGTTTTTTAAGAAATTGTGTCGTTTATTGGGTATCAAATGATTTTACCATTCCCGATAAGCTGTGCGTGAAGTCCTGGAATAGTCTTCATTGAATTTTTGTCTTCTTCATGTTTAGCTCTGTTTCCTTATCATTCATAAGGTAAATTAATTTATATAAAATCTTGAGGAAGCTTTCAGGTAAGAAGTAGTTCAGAATGACATGTTTAAAAAATTTTTTTTTCTCAAGTAGGATGCTGTACTATAGTAAGTATTGGTTGAGAAGATAACTTTCAAATGAGAGAATATTTTTTAAACTACTAGAAAAGGGTAATTTTAGAATGGAAGCAGGTGAATCATTCACCCTACTTTAGATTGTGAAATACATTTTTTCCAACCTAAAATTGGACCTTACATTTTGACAACAGTTTTTCTTTATGGGAAATTGATATGCACATGTCACAGAAATGTAAGCATCATTATTGAATTAAAGAAATGGTTTGTTGTTCATATATTACCTAGTAAAATAGCTAACAATTTCATCCAAGAAAAAAACCTCAAAACTCAAATCAGCACTGCACTGCCTAGTGATTTCTGCTTCACTAGATAGAAAAGAAACATTTGAAGTTATTTTTACCCAAAACAGGTGACCCAGGTAGAGAAATTGCATCTGTACTAGAATAGGGAAAAGGCCACAAGCTCCCAGTTTATTTCTGGTCAATTCTCTGATCTCATTAAGGTCCCTTCTATCCTTTGGATGAAAGAACACATTCCAGCAGGTGGCAGGAGCTTATCTGGAGGAGGAGAGGATATTTTTTGAGAAAGCAGGGCCAGCAAAGAGTGGGAGCGCGCTGCCCTCAGTCTTTATCTATCTAAGACAGGTCAGGCTAGCCAGAGACATTGTCGTTTTTCACTAAACAAGTTGGGGTTGCCTTAATGAATTTTAAGGGCTTTCAGAAGATCCTGTCATTTGTATTGTCAGCATTTATAACCTAACAGAAGACACCTCTCATTCAGAACTCACCATTCTGTGAATTCTGACCAACTTTTGCCAATTCTTTTCACATCAGGGGTGCCCGGGTGGCTCAGTCGGTTGAGTGTCCGACTTCGGCCCAGGTCATGATCTCACAGTTTGTGAGTTCGAGCCCCGCGTCGGGCTCTGTGCTGACAGCTCAGAGCCTGGAGCCTGCTTCAGATTCTGTGTCTCCCTCTCTCTCTGCCCCATCCCCACTCATGCTTAGTCTCTCTCTGTCTTAAAAATAAATAAAACATTAAAAAAAATTTTTTTTTAATTCTTTTCGCATCAGATCTACCCAGGGATAGAAATAGTACTCTGCTTTCTCCTAGTAACACCAAATTAAGATGATAATGAGTACCTAATAGATGCAAAATTAAGCCCATTTCTGTACCACAGGAAAATGTCTTTTGTGAGTGTTTTTTCCACCAAAAGTCAAGGTTTTATCTTGTTATCTATGTTTTATAACTATGCTTCTATATATGCATGTATAGTAAGTTCTTATCTACATGACTTGTGTGTAGGACTTATTTGATTGTTACACCTTAAATGGAATGACTGTTTCATAAAACATGGCCAGAAAGCAGGTGCTCTTGAAGTAAATGATTTCTCAACAACCTCAGTGTGAAGTGGAACAGAAAGGAGTGTTTGTTGAATCTGTGCCATGTGACGGACACTGTACTAACTGTTTGACATTTCATTTCTATGTATAGGGGCCCTTGCAGGGGTGTTCCTTTGCGAGGGGGATGAGGGAAAGAAAGGGAAGAGGCTCAGATGATTTCACCTGCTGGGTTGCTACAGAGATCAGTCTGGTCGTCCAGTACGCCAGTCAGAAGGTGGAGATCTTGTTCATGTTTCTGGTACAGTTTTTCCCTCTAGCTTGACTGCCTTGTTTCTAGAATATCTGCTAGGGTACTTCTTAACTGTATATTTTATATTTCCTCCTTTTGAACTTTGTCCTTCAGCCTCCGTTGGTGTTTACAGTGCTTGCTATCACTTGGTTGCAAATGGTACTTTGTTTGCAGATCATATTTATGCAGTGTGTTTTAGTTCCAATTTTTTTTAACTTAAAAACTTCAGATAATCCAAGGACAGTGCACTTGTTATGCAGAGTTCCAGTCAATAAAATTTAAGTAGGAACTATTTATAACTATAAAGACCTTGGGAGGACCATTCGTCTCTTAAATTCCTTAGTGAAATAAGCTGTAAACCTGTAAAACTCATCCCCCAAGACTAAACACTAGTTCAGCAGGATGTGGGTTTTGCAGTCAGTGTTAGTTAGGTGACTTTGTGGTCAATTCTGGTTGCACAGAAGTCAAGGCCGCTCCAGGTTGATCACATCGTTAGATCAGCTGCAGAAGTATTTCATGGCCTAGATTTTAGGTGATACCGATGGAATCATACGATATTTGTCTCTTTTGTGTCTGGCTTATTTATTTCACTTAGCATAAACTTTTCAAGGTTTGTCCATATTGTGGCATATATCAGAATTTCACCCCATTGTATGGATATACCACATTTTGTTTCCATTCATCTGTTGATAGACTCTTGGGTCATTTCTACCTTTTGGTTGTTGTGAATGATTCTTCAGTGAACCTTCATTTACAAATTGTTTGGGTCCCTGCTTTCATTTATTTGGGGATATGGATAGGAATGGAATTGCTGGACAATATGGTAATTTTACGTTTAACTCTTTGAGGTAGGATTGGGTTTCAGTTGCGTTAATTTCAAAGACTCAGAGTAAAATGCCATCTCACTGGAAATCAAGCTGTGGGGTCAATGTTTGTTAACAGACCTATGAATGATCCCTCGATATCTCACTTAGGCCTTTTACTCTCTAACCTAGAATATTTATTGACCATGTCCTATGCCCCATTTTGGAATAGAGACCAGAGAGAGAGTCTCCTAATCCAGTGTAGGATACAGACAGTTACTTCACAGTATGCAAGTGCTATCATAAAGGAGAGCACTATTGGGGCGCCTGAGTGGCTCAGTTGGTTGAGCATCTGACTTCAGCTCAGGTCATGATCTCACGGCTTGTGAGTTCAAGCCCCGCATCGGGGTCTGTGCTGACAGCTCAGAGCCTGGAGCCTGCTTCAGATTATGTCTCTGTCTCTCCCCCTCCCCCACTCATGCTCTGTGTCTCTCTCAAGAATAAATAAACATTAAAAAACAAAACAAAAAGAGCGCTATTATGAGGGAGCCCAGAGAAAAGAGGAGTTGTGGAGTCTTTCCCAAAAGACTGAAGATTCCCGACTGAATCTTGAAGAAGGAGTAGGAGCTAGCTGGTTGAAGAAGGGGTAGAATCTCAGAGAATTTCAGAGTATGTCATGTGCAAAGGCCCAGAGAGATGAAAGCATTGAGACATTGAGAAAATTAGAATGGGTTAGTGAACTGAAACACAGGATGTTAGGGAAGGAGATATAGCAAGATGGTGGTAGAGGAGGCGGCAAAGGGTAGATCAGTAAAGTCTTTGTAAGTCATATGGAAGATTCGGGTTTTATTCTGAAAGTAATACAGAGATAGTGAAGGATTTTTTTGTAAAGAAGTGATGTAATAAAAAATATGTTCTGAGGGTACCTGGGTGGTTCACTCAGTTAAGCGTCCAACTCTTGATTTTGGCTCAGGTCATGATCTCACCATTGGTGAGATCGAGCCTCACATCAGGCTCTCTGCTGAGAGCTGGGGGACTGCTTGAGATTCTCTCTCCCTCTCTATCCCTTCCCCCACTCGTCTGTGTGTTCTCTCTCTCAAATAAATAAACATTAAGTGTATGTGTATATATATATATATATACATACACACATATGTAACATTTATATATGTTCTATAAGTCTAGGCAGTTAGGCAAATCCCAGCATTCTCTCTTGAAAGGCTGCAGTATGGCAGTGACAATGGAAATGGAGAAGATGGAATGGATTCAGAGGGCATTTAGGAGGTAGAATCAGTAGGACTTCTTGCCTAATGTAGATGGCAAGGAAAAGCAAAGAATGCAGGATGATTGCTAGATCTCTTGAGTTGACCAGCCTCATTTACTGAGAGTAAATTCAAGATGTGGAGGGGTTTAGTTTGGGTGGAGGCAAGGAGGCAAGACAAAGCAAGATGAATGATGAGTTAATTTTGTTTTGAGTTTAAGGTGCCAATGGACTAGCCAGATGGAGATGTGAGTCTGGATGGAGCTTAGAAGAAATATATGAACTGGAGATCGATGCTTGGGAGCTGTCAGCATACATAATGGTAACTGAGGGCGTGAGAAATGAGAACACAAGATAGAAGTGTCACTTCGGGGCAGGTGCAGCACAAAAGCTTGGGAAAGAGACAAGCAATGGCCAGGAGGGGTGAGTGGATACACAAAGAGTAGGGACTCATGGAAGCCTAGAGGAGAGTTTCAAAAAGTCGGATTTCACACAAAAACAAAGCAACTCATTTCTTAAGGCATTGATATTCAAACTGTGTTGAAACCCTTTGTTAACATTTAACCTTTAAATATATTTTAACTGAAAAAAAGTAAAAACCGACCAACTCAAATATGTCTCTTATAACATGTTAAAACACGGAAATCCAGCAGACATCAGTACCAGGTTAACTGTTTTTGTGCAGAGGCCACAGTAAGGCCATCTCGATACATTGAAGAGCATCTTTGTATTTCAAGGTGAGTTATTAAATAACTCCATTTCCTAGTGTGAATTAGGACTTTTTTGATACTTTGCAACTGAAACAAATACAGAAATAGGGTCTACTAAGCTCACGTCACTGTTCCATAAACCCAGTCTCAAATGCTTGTTGTTTATGAAAATAACTTCACTTTTCTTACTGACTTATTGATTAAATTAAATGTCATGCACCACCTTTTCTGTTACTGTGTTTGTTTTCCATGTAGCTGTCGTTTCCAAAAGGTGGTTGCGATAGAGGGCCACAGATGAAAGGAGGTAGACACTTTCCTAGTAGAACTTGGCTTATTTTTCTGTGACTCCCTTGCCTCTCCTCAAAGTCAAGTTCTAGGGGCTGAAATGTATTTCCTGCATCTTGTTTAATGTATTATTTGGATGCTTAACTCATTACTAGGAACAGGTGGTTTTGTGTTTACATTGCTTTGGGAAGTTTAGAGAGTTAATACTTATGTTATCTTAAATGACCTTTATTCTTTTTTTTCATACTGATTCGTAAGTAACTGTATACAAATTATTTCTGGTAGACACGATCTTAAACAATGACAACAACAACACTCTGTGTATTTGGTTTCAGACTGTGGTATGGTGTTTGACTTTTATTTCTGGTTGAAGTTAAAATTAGCTTGAATTCCTTGACTAGACACAGCTTGCACTACCTGGGCAACAAATGAGCATGTTAGACACTCCAGGAAGAAAAGAGGAGCTACTGTTTTTCACATATGGCTCCAAGTGATCCATAAGATTTGCAAATCATTTGTGCATTGTGAAATAAATTCTAACTTTTAAACCATTTTTGTTCATATTTTTCTATTTACTGATTAATCTTGGTCTCCTTTAGCAGAACCCTTAGAGTATACTCTGCATTGAAATCCCATGGTATATTTCAAAGTATAAAGCATAGAACTTCATGATCTGTGGCACACTGCCATCTCACAACAGTCAACAACAAATTTTCACAACAATGTCATGACCTAAATGTTACTGTTCTCCCCGCTTTGTAGATTTTACAGAGCCTGAGATTCCGCAACATTAAGTGATTGGCCAAGTCCAGAGGCCACCAAGGAGTAGAATACAGGCCCTGTACCTGCTAACCCTGTACCCATCCCACTCCATCACGCCCAAACTATGAACTGCAGACCTTGTTTAAAATGACAGGTACAAAAGTTTATCAATTCCTGGTATTTAACAACCTGTCACTTAATGAGAAAAATTGTTCATTTTCCGTTTAACAATGGCATAATGTCTCTGAATATTTATGTCTCTGCTTTCTCCTTTTGTAAAAAAAAAAAACTTTAATTATTTTACTCATTCATATATGCTTTCTTTTTGCAAACATTTTTAATAGTACAGTAGAAAAAGAAAAAGAACGGATGTAACATTCTTAATAAGAGTAAAACAAAAATCACCCTTGATCTGTCAATTCCTTCCCTAGAAATTATGTCCTTTTAGCATATTTATATGCATTTATATATAATATTTATGTGCTTATAGAAATATCTAATTGGGGGGTAGGGGGCACATAAATTCTATTACAGTGCATCTTGCTCTATAATTTGCTGGGGTTTTTTTTAATCTCTTTGGAAGCTCCATCCAAGTACATACGGTTTTTAACTTCTTCAGAGTGTTCCATTTTATGGATATATCACAGTTTAAGCATTTCCATCTTTTTTCTTTCCTTTTTCATGCTACCCTCTTGTTCTTGACCTTGAGGCTACTTTATTAAGCACAGTATTAGGGGTATTAAAGATTGGTTAGTGCTCAGTTACCAGATGTCCCATAATGCCTTCTATAGCACCAGTCAAAATGAACTTTAAGTGAATAAATTTTCCTAAAAACGAAAACTCAAAAAAAAAAAAAAAAAGACTTAACTGGTCTTTTTTAAATTTTTTTTTTCCACGTTTATTTATTTTTGGGACAGAGAGAGACAGAGCATGAACGGGGGTGGGGCAGAGAGAGGGAGACACAGAATCAGAAACAGGCTCCAGGCTCTGAGCCATCAGCCCAGAGCCTGACGCGGGGCTCGAACTCACAGACCGCGAGATCGTGACCTGGCTGAAGTCGGACGCTTAACCGACTGCGCCACCCAGGCGCCCCTTAACTGGTCTTGATAAAATTATTTCTAAATTACACTATAAGCAACACCTAGCATCGTGCTTAGAACATAGCAGTCACTCGATAAACGTGTGGAATGACTAAACACGCTTACTGTCTTAGAAAAGAGGGGACACCTAACAGAAACTAACCTTTGCCTAGTGACTTGGTCCACCAGCTCTTGTACACAATGTCCCCATCTGGGGTGCCTGGAGGACCATCAGGGGTGTATAGGGCAGTTTAAAATGCAAGCTGCTGTGCTCTGTAGTCCTCAAAGTAGAGAAGAAGGGGACAGGACTAAAAAGGAAAGGAGAAATACAGAGATACTTAAACCGGTATTTCCACGGGGCTCCTGGGTGGCTCAGTCGGTTGAGTGTCTGACTTCGGCTCAGGTCATGATCTCACAGCTCATGAGTTCAAGCCCCATGTCAGGCTCTGTGCCGACAGCTCAGAAGAGCCTGGAGCCTGCTTCAGATTCTGTGCCTCCCTCTCGTCTGCCCAACCCACTGGCATCCTGTCTCTGTCTCTTTCAAAAATAAGTAAACATTAAAAAAAAAAATTATTAAAAAAAAAAAACTGGTTATTTCCAGGCAATGCCTCCCTCTTAGGCCAAGAGCCTTTTGTCACCTTGATGGTGGCTTTGCAGAAGATGCTGCCTGTTGGCTGTTGATTCAAACTTTTTGTGAATACCTACAGTGCCACAGAGCACTGTACTAAGCACAAGGAACAGAAAGGTGATAATTCACGGTCCTTACCCTCAAGACGGAGGAAGCAGACATGTTAATTGATAGGTACAATGAGCTAGTAAGACTGAACAGAGTCATAGCTTCTGGTGAATAGACAGGAGAAGTTGGGCATTGTCACTGAGGGGGTGGCATTTGAGCTGACATAAAGATGAATACATGTCCACTTTGACAAAGATTCGGATGGATCTTTGGATGTATGAGGAGCCTAGGGGAAAGGGCACATCACAAAGAGCCACACACACCAATTTAGCCTAACACCCTGGCGGACCCATCAGTGGCTTAACTAGGAATCCAGAGCAGATGAGGTGGGTACATTCCAGACCGCAACCTTGTCTTGGGTTCTCAGCAGTTCTGACTTCTCCTAAAGGGAGTGGATGGCACTGAAACCTTGGATGAGGAAAGTAACATGATGACTAGATTCACATTTTAGAGAAAGTAAATCACTCTGGCCACAGTATCAAGAATCAATTTAAGACTACGTGAGATGAAGGAGGTGTTAACTTTATTGTGGTAATCATTTCACAATAAATACGTATATCAAATCATCACATTGCACACCTTAAACTTACACAATGTTATATGTAAAAGATATTTCAATAAAGCTGGGGAAAATGGATTAAAGGTTCTGCAAGACCAGATTGAGAATTCAGGATGACTGTTTTTTTTTTTTTTTTTAATTGTGGCAATCCAGGTAAGAGCAAACAAAAACTGGAAATGATGCCAGAAGAGGAACTGAATATGAGAGAGACTCAAGAGGTATCTAATGGGAAGATACTTTGAAATTCTAAATTTCTGTTTTTGTGGCATTTATTGCTTCGTTTCCCTTCCTCCCACCCCCCAATTCAGGCAAACAAATGCCTTCTATTCCCTGGCCCTCAGGATTGGGTTGTTACTGCAGTAATGACAATCATTTCTTTCTTATTTAAAAAAAAAATTTTAATGTTTATTTTTGAGAGAGACAGAGCACAAGCAGGGGAGGGCAGAGAGAGAGAGGGAGACACAGAATCCGAAGCAGGCTCCAGGTTCCAAGCTCCAAGCTGTCAGCACAGAGCCCAACGCGGGGCTCAAACTCAGGAACCACGAGATCATGACCTGAGCCAAAGTCGGACACTTAACTGAGCCACCCCGGTGCCCCAATGACAGTCATTTCGCTTCTTTTGAATTTCTGCACTCACATGAGGTTCTTATGGGACAGGGAAGTGGAATTGAAGGGAACAAGATAATGAGAAGGTAGCAAGTACCCCTAAGAAGGGGCCCTGGACACTGCTCCTTCCCTTCAACACACCAGCCTTAGATCAGAGGTTGGAGGGTAAACAAATGACCCCCCAACAGGATGGAGGATTGGAGACCCATGCCTCAGTTTCCAGGTTTGCCTACAGAAGAATTCCCCTGGGCCAGGATGATGGAGCAGCTGCTGAGGCGAAATGATGTGGTGTGTCCACTAAGAGAGTCCCCAACAAGTTTGTTCGAGCTCAAAGAAAGTTCCTGAAAAGCCTCCCTGCCCCTATTTCAGCACGTGAAGAAGCAACTGAGGAAGAAGCCGGTGAACTGGGAGAAAGGGTCACCTGTGTGGATCTGGCACCAAAGATCAGATGGACATCTCCGTGGATTCTGGTGCAGAAGGCTCTCAAAACAAATGCCAGCATCGATAGAAGTGGATCGAGAACAAGAACCTGCCACTTTCCTAGCCCCTTGAGTACTTTGACACTTTATGGAACTCACTTGGATCCCTAGGAAGGAAGTGGTAGGAAGGGAAACCTTAACTGGCTGATTTTATCTTGAGTTGACAAAAGCAATGTTTCTGCTGCCGGGCAGAATACCATTTAGAATAAAATTGAGAACAAAATTATTTGCATACCCTGCTCATGGCCTGTGAGCATGTACTTACCAATAGACTTTGCAGGACGTGGTAACTGTTGGGAAGATTTCTAGGTTTCCAGATTTGGTGTGAAGAAAGATAAGTTCTGTTTTGGACATGTTGAGTTGGAGGTACTTCTCCAGCATGGAGGCTAGAGAAATAAATTTGGAAGTTACCAGAAAACAGGCTGATGATGAAGCCATCGGCAGATGAACTCAAATAGAGGGTGAAAAAGACAGGCCCAGAGGGGCGCCTGGGTGGCTCAGTAGGTGGAACATCTGACTCTTGATTTCAGCTCAGGTCATGATCTCAGGATTCGTGTTCAAGCCCCGTGTAGGGCTCTGAGCTGGCAGCATGGACCCTACTTGGGTTCTGTCTCTCTTGTCTTAAAAAAAAAAAAAAAAAGGCCCAGAGTCATAGGAAGCCCTGTCATTTACAGGGGCATGGAGAGAAAATGGAATTAGGAAAACCCTGTGAATAGAGGTCCAAGTAACCTAGAGAAGAACGAGCAGGTGACACCAGGTAATCAAATTGATAGCTATCTAATTTTATAGTGAATGGGATCCAGCCCCAAAAGAGTTCATGGTTATAAACTAAAACTTTATGTGTTTGCTTTTTTTGTAAAGGCTACTATTTTAAAAAAGGTTTTTAAAAAAAAATTTTTTTTTAACGTTTATTTATTTTTGAGACAGAGAGAGACAGAGCATGAACAGGGGAGGGTCAGAGAAAGGGAGACAGAATCTGAAACAGGCTCCAGGCTCCGAGCTGTCAGCACAGAGCCCGACGCGGGGCTCGAACTCACGGGCTGCGAGATCATGTCCTGAGCCAAAGTCGGCCGCTTAACCGACTGAGCCACCCAGGCGACCCTAAAAAAAATTTTTTTAACGTTTATTTTTGAGAGAGAGACAGAGCATGAGCGGGGGAGGGGCAGAGAGAGAGAGGGAGACACCTGAAAGTAGGCTCCAGGCTCCAAGCTGTCAGCACAGAGCCTGACATGGAGCTCGAATCCATGAACCACGAGATCATGACCTGAGCTAAAGTCGAACACTTAACTGACTGAGCCACCCCAGTGCCCCTAAACTAAAATTCTTTGTGACATCTCTCCTTATTGACCAGGAAATTATCTGCCTCATTTTCCAACTTGAGACCATGTTCTGGTTGCTTGAGGATTCTGGGATTCTGACTACTGGAGCCTAATTTGTGTTAATACAGTGCAATCTTACCTCCCTAGTGTTCCTGCAGGAGAGATTGAAGTTCATGTACGTTACGTCAATATGCTGCCGGGATTTTTTTTTTTTTTTTTTTTTAATGTTTGGCTGTATAACCCAGTTACCCTTTCAAGAAAAAATCTCCATCACAACTTGTTTTCTGAGAATAGGATGAAGCAAATTTGGGGGAAGCCTATGTTTCTTATTTCTGGGTAATGAAAACTACATAAATCCATCATTTCCGTATCACCCTGGCTACTAGGAAGTTGAAAACCAGGTTTTAGGCTTAATTGCTGTCGTGTTCCTCAGCTAGGAGTTCTCTTAGAATTTGGGGCTTTTTTTTCCTTCTTTTTGGACCTTCTTTATTTTTTCCTGTTCCTAATTTTTGATCAGTCGTTTGGTCTTGTACTATCTGGTAGTACCTATAGTTTTATAATCTACCTCAGATCTTTTATGAGTTTGGCAAGAAACAGAATAGCTAATTTAAAAATAAAGGACATGTCCTAATTTTGCAGTTTCTTTTTTAACCTGTATCTCTAAGGCTGACCTTTGACACCTTTGGTCTATGGTAGTAACCACGGTCTTCATTTTAGTTACAAAGTTCATTCTGATGAATAATTCAGAAAAACTTCCCCCACTGCACACCCCATAGTCAACCTGTTTATCAACGGCAGTAGCAAAAATGAAACATTTGATTGCTTGATGATAGAGGTCATTTAAGGAAACAAGGTAACCCCAGTGAAGTGACACCAGACATCTTTCCTCTTTCATCTCTTAGCCCGGCTTACCTATCTTGGCCGTGTTATTTAGAAATGTGGCCAATCATCTTATAAGTCATTTGTATAAAATTTGCCTTCTCCAAATCCCATGTGAGAGCTGATAACAAGCTTCTTGCTCTGTTGAAGTATCATGGGCAAGAACACAAAAATAAATAATAATGTGTTCCCCTCTACTGTGCTTGGTTTATAACCTTGGACATGGTTTCACTTGTCACATCTTTGGGACTATCAGATCTTTTTAAGGTGCCAGGATCTACATTTACCATCACCAGCCAGGAAGATACAATGCACCCCTCCTAAGTGAAGAGTGAACTATTGAATGGCACTTGGTTAAAACCAAATATTTCCCCCAAGACTCTGCCAGAGATTGCCCCCTGGGCCAGATACAGCCTCCTTCAGAGAGTGAAGCACATACCATGTGATCTTTCTTTTCCTCAACTGGTGTCAAAATTAATCATAGAGCCACGTTTACCAGGTTAGAATGGAGTTACCAATCACCATTGCTTTAATTCTCCCACTTTAGATGGCCCTGAGCCACCTGATTTGAAAGTTGGAGGAAACTGTCCTTTAAATAAAACTCCTTGCAAGACTTAATGTAGCCTTAGTCTTCAGCCAATGTCTGCTAAATTCTAGCTCAGGTTCCAACAAAAAGAAAAGGTCCAAACTGTCCTTTTGTCTGATGATTTTTTCGTCAAACCAAAATGTCTCAAACCTATAATTCTAGTCGTAATTGATTTCTAGGTTGAGTTCATTCTACTTGAAAGAGCAAGCGCTACAGAGGAGGAGAACAGGGCATGTATTGGACACTGCATGTACAAGATCCAGAGCATGTATTGGGCACAGCATGTACAAGATCCAGAGCGGGTCCTTACAACAACCCTAGAAAAATGAGTGGATGAGCACCTGGAGACTCCAGGAAACCAGGGGTCACCCAGTACCATATAACTGACAAAGGATGGAATCCAGTTTGAACTCCAGTGGGCTCCTATTTTTCTCCAAGAGGCATATTTTTCTGGGCCAACTTCAGCAATGAAACACAGAAAGATAATGGAAATCACGGAGTTGACTGCTCCCTGAGGAGGCTGTAACAAGATTGGAGCCAGGGGCCTGTTGGAGTCGTAGGGCAGTGTCCTTGGAAAAATTCCTGAATTGCTGACCATGATTCATTCATTCCTTTCTTTTGCCTGGCTTATTTTTGCCTGGTCCCGAGACTGTGCTATAATTTTGGGGGTGAATAAAAAAACGGCTAAGAATCTCTGTCGTATGCAAAGCTCCCATCTAATGTCTTGATTCCCAAGATGCCTACTTCATGCATGATGGGGAAAACACCTACAAGAAAGTTGTGTGCAATGACCGAACTACATTCAAAGTACAATCTGCCATTGTGCCAAGGTAGGCTAATTCATGTGCACTCAAGAACCTCGGGGATAAGGTTTAGAAAACCAAAACCCGGGGTTCAGGGAAGTTCAAAGTGCTGACAGTAATGATAGTACTTGGTGCTCCCCATATGGATTCCTCCTGTGCCTGTCTGTCTGGAAAGAGACCCAAGGTTTGTTGGAATTGGATCAAATAAAGAAGGGGTCAGTAAAGATGAAGTTGATGACATACCCCCATTCCTCTACCTACAGAACCTTCTTAGCCTTCCCCATATACATTCTCCAGTAAAGAACTCCCCTCCACCTCGGCCTTGCTAGAATCCACAGATTTCAAAATGGAGATTTTGGTTCCATCCCTACCTCAATACTGAGATAGTTTTTGTTGTAGGCCGAAGGCAGGCAGTGTAATTTTGGGGCCACAAGATGTTGAGTTCCTTAAAGACAAGCAGCATGGAACAAATAGGGAAGCCACAGAACCACATCTGAAATTCAATTTAATCTTCAAGCTGTAAAACCCACTGCAATAATGATGAGGGCTTTTGTCTTCTCTGAGTAGCCCGGGATTCCTTTGAGAAAACTGACAAATTTGTAAATGTGGTAAAGATAACATTTTCAATAAGCTTTTATTTCTTCCTCTTCATTATGTGGTACAAAGGATCCTAAAATTCCATTCCAATTCTTTTCACTTTGTGAAAAATGGTCCCACCAAGAAACACTTGACCAGTATATTCTTTTTGTATAACAAATTCTCAAAGTTTTTTTTCTGAGAGGAATAAAAATAATTTTATTTGCCGTTGGGTTATTTGAGTTCTTTCTAATGACACTTTTCCTTTAAGTATGCCTTTTCTGACTTACCTGATTGCATTGTTGATTGCAACACTTAGTTTCAGTAGTGTCCCATCTAAAATAAGCTTTGCTGTTACTGCTAAAGAAGATCTGATAAATATCCTTCTAAGAGTCCTGCATATGGGAATGCAAGCTGGTGCAGCCACTCTGGAAAGCAGTATGGAGGTTCCTCAAAAAATTAAAAATAGAACTATCCTACAACCCAGCAACTGCACTAGTAGGCATTTATCCAAGGGATACAAGTGTGCTGTTTCAAAGGGACACATACACCCCCATGTTTATAGCAGCACTATCAGCAATAGCCAAAGTATGGAAAGAGCCCAAATGTCCATCGATGGATGAATGGAGAAAGAAAATGTGGTGTATGTGTATGTATATATATATATAATGGAGTATTAATGGAGTATTACTTGGCAATCAAAAAGAATGAAATCTTGCCATTTGCAACTACGTGGATGGAACTGGAGGGTATTATACTAAGTGAAATTAGAGAAAGACAAATATATAACTTCACTGATATGAGGACTTTAAGAGACAAAACAGCTGAACATAAGGGAAGGGAAACAAAAATAATATAAAAACAGGGACAGAACAGAAGAGACTCATAAATATGGAGAACAAACTGAGGGTTATGGGAGGGGTTGTGGGGGGGGTGGGCTAAATGGGTAAGGGGCAGTAAGGAATCTATTCCTGAAATCATTGTTGCACTATATGCTAATTTGGATGTAAATTTAAAAACATAAAATTAAAAATTTTTTAAAGAGTACTATAGATAAAAAGAGTTGTGCATAATAATATTGACAATGGAAAGCAAACATGAATTGATTTTTTAAAATTTTATTAATTTAAGTAACCTCTACATCCAGTGTGGACCTTGAATTCATAACCCCAAGATTGGGAGTTGCATTCTCCCTGAACTGAGCCCCCCAAGTGCCCCCATGAATTGATATTTTAATTAGAATTTTGTTTGGCTTATGTTTTGGATTAAGAAAGAGATGTGGTCAGTTAATGATTCTATTCCATTTTTATTGCAAACAAGACTGAGAAAGGGAACAAGTATTTCCACACTGGATTCTTCTTGAATGAATTCAAGCAAAGTTTCATCAAAGTGAAAAACTGCCATGTAGCTTTGCATTTGGTAAAGGTGTGAGATTGCACCCACAGAGGTGCTGATTTGCTCCTCCTCCAGAAGGACCAGCCCTTTGAATGTGCAGTGCTGGCCTCAGGGAGAGTGTCTGCACATGTCTGTTAAGTCCCAGGGACTTGAGGGGTTTTGTCAGAAGCTTATGCTAAACACTGTTTTTCCCACCGGATTCTAGGTAGAGAAACTATGTCATCCAGTGTAGATGACTAGATCATTTCTGAAAAAATTTTAAAAATATTTATTTATTTTTGAAAGAGAGAGAACATGAGTTGTAGAGGAGCAGAGAGAGGGAGACACAGAATATGAAGCAGGCTCCAGGCTCCGAGCTGTTGGCACAGAGCCCGACACAGGGCTCGAACCCACAAACTGTAAGGTCATGATCTGAGCCAAAGTCAGATACTTAAACTGACTGAGCCACCCAGGCACCCCATAGATCATTTCTAACTGACAGTCCACAAGCCTACCATTGTGAGCCAGCTCCCAGCTGTGCAGCTCTTCTCGACATTTCCTTCCGTGAAGAACCCTGTGTTCTCGTGTTTGCCCTGTAGTGTTCTTGACACTTGTGACTTGCCAGAATCTGTACCCTACCTTGCAGCTCTGTTTTTGGTGGGCGCCTTTATCTCCTCAGGCCTCGAGGTCCTCCTCTGCAAATGAGGGATAGGATCTATGACCTGTTCCAACCTCTTCTTCCATCTCTAGAATATTCAATACATTAAGAGAAGGACTGAGTTAAGAACCAATGCCTTTAAAGAAACTGGGACGTTTCTCTCATCTGAGGGCTAAGGGGCACTTGTCAATCACTTATTGTTGTCTCAAAATTTTGTGAACTTTTCTTAAACATACACTTATGTTCTAGCCTTTCTTCTAGCTATTGACTCCAGAGAAATAAAAACATATCCAAAGACTTGCACATGAATCTTTATGTTAATATTATCTATTCACTTTTTTATTGAAGTACAGTTAACACAACTACATTACTTTCAGTTGTACAACATAGTGATTCAACAAGTCTATACGTCAATGCTGTGCTCACCCCAAGTGTATCCAGCATCTGTCACCACGCCATTACAGTATCATCGACTGTATTCCCTATGCTGCGCCATTTGCTCTCGTGACTTATTTCATAGCTGGAAGCCTGTATCTCCCACTTCCCTTCATCCATTTTCTTCATCCCTCACCCTCACCTTCTGGCTACCACTCAGTTTATTCTCTGTTTTTATGGGTTTGTTTCTGCTTTTTGTTCATTTGTGTTTTAGAGTCCATATATAAGTGAAATCATACGGTATTTTTCTTTGACTTATTTCATTTAGTATAATACCCCCGAGGTCCGTCCATGTTGTCTCAAATGGCAAGATCTCATCCATTGTTATGGTTGCATAATATTCTATTGCATGTATGTGAATGAGTGTGTGTGTGTGCGTGTGTGTGTGTGTGCTATATCTTTATCCATTCATCTATTGGTGGACACTTGGGTTGCTTCCATGTCTTGGATATAGTAAATGTTGCAATGATAGGGTGCATTTATCTTTTCAGATTAGTGTTATTGTAGTCTTTGGGTAAATACCTCAGTGGAATTACTGGATCATGGGTATTTCCATTTTTAATTTCTTGAGGGACCTCCATACCGTCTTCCACAGTGGCTGCACCAACTTACATTCCCACCAACAGTGCACAGGGGTTCCTTTTCCTCCTCTTTCTTGCCAACACTTGTTG
Source organism: Prionailurus bengalensis (assembly GCF_016509475.1). Lineage (NCBI taxonomy): Eukaryota > Metazoa > Chordata > Mammalia > Carnivora > Felidae > Prionailurus > Prionailurus bengalensis. The sequence goes on along the minus strand of NC_057343.1, from coordinate 143,998,684 downwards.
TTTCTTGTGTTTTTGATTTTAGCCATTCTGAAAGTGTGAAGTGATAATGTATTAGGGTTTTCGTTTGTATTTCCTTGATAATTACTGATGTTGGACATGTTTTTCATGTGTCTGTTGGCCATCTGTATATCTTCTTTAGAAAAATGTGTATTCAGGTCCTTTGCCCATTTTTAATTGAATTATTTGGGGCAGGGGGGTTAGTGTTGAATTGTGTAAGTTCTTTATATATTTTGGATGTTAATTCTTTATCAGATATGTCATTTGCAAATATTTTCTCCCATTCAGTATGTTATCTTTTCATTTTGTTGATGGTTTCCTTCGCTGAACTTGCGCATGAATATTTACTCACAATAGCCCCAAACTGGAAACAACCTAAATGCCCATTAACAGATGAATGAATAAACAAAATGTAGTGTATCCATACAATATACTACTATTTCGCAATAAAAAGGAACAAACTACTGATACATGCAACATGAATGAATCTCATTCTGCTGAATGAAAGAAGCCAGACACAAGGATACAGGCTGTATGAGTCCATTTATGTAAAATTCTAGAGAATGCAAACTATTATAGTGACAAAAAGCATTTCACTTGCTGCCTGTGGCCTGCAGAAGACAAGGGCTCTTTTGGTGGTGAACGAAATGTTCTGTGCTGTGACTAGGATGGTAGTTTCATGGGTATCCACAACTGCCAACATTCATCAAATTGCACACTTTAAACGGACAGAACTTATATGTAAACCATTTCTGGAGGGCACTGAGGAAAAATTTTTGTAAGCTCTTGACTGTTCAATCTGAGGCTTGAAGAAAATACTGGGCAACGGAGAAGTTTTGCGGGGCTATGGCATCACAAAAGGGTTAATAATCTTAAACATTCCGGAAAGCCCTTTAATTTCTGGGCAGCGCATATGAATTTGTCGTGCAAAAATTTTACCTTCTGGTTTCCGGTAAGCCTCAGACAAAGGACTGCCTTGAGGACTTAGCAGGGCCCTGGGCAGGATGAGCCAGGCTGCTCTTTCTCCAGCCTCGTGCAGATTCCTGAGAGCCAGCTGGCTCAGCAAACAAAGGCCAGGTCTCCTGTCTTTTTAGCATGTCAGGCTTCTTAATACCGATTTTCCTTCCCTCCGCCTGAGGTGGTATGTGTCCACCTGGGGAGATTCCGTTCCACTTTTTTGAAACTAGAAAGCTGTAGGCCACATTCTTCCTTTATAGGCCACCTGGAGCGACCTATTTTAGTTGGCTCCACTTACAGAATCACAGGATGTGAGAAATCACAGGATGTTAGAAAGAACTTGAGAGATCGTCCTGGCCAACATCCCAAAGGAGGAAACGGAAGTCCAGAGAAGGTTAGTGACTGGCATAGGCTCACACAGCCAGGGCAGGACTATCAATTACTGTCTTCCCAGGTCTCTCTGCTTCCTTATGTTGGCTCTGACCTGCAGCCCAAGATCCCTGGCTGTCAAAAACTAGGTCCGAAACCCAAGATCGACTTCAGTGTGCGGTACTTTAAGAATGAAAGTTGCAAAATGGTTGGATTCTAGCTGGAAGAAAGGCAGCAGAGAGTTCTGACCTCCTATGGGGAAACATAAGGATCAGACCTCAGCTTGGGAATGAATGAGAGGCATTTATGATTATCGTAGAACTTGGCAGCAATTACAAAAGCCTGTTCCATGGTGGAAGCGACCGTGTTAAATTTCCGTTCTCATTTGCATTTATAAAAGTAAAATAAAAGTATTTCTGGGATAGGAACAATCTTTGTGATTGGGAAATGCCTCTTGGTCATTATTGCTCTTTTCACTCTTCATATATTTTTCCTTGATGGCTATTGAAATAGCAGATATTTTAAACAGAGAGAACATTCATCATGGCGGATTCTTGAAGTTGAATCTGATTCTTCCAGTGAAGTAGCCACTGCCAGAAAGTAAATGAGACGTTTCTGGAAGCTCCACTAACAGTCCCACACGGCTCTAGTTTTAAACTAGAGTTTGGCAGGCCCAGGTCTCGGTGTCCTCAACCCTCTCCTCTCGCATCTGGCCCATCGGTGCCTGGGCAGGAGTTGGGGTACAGGCGGCTGAGGGTTCCTTGGGGATCATGCCGCTCTTTCCCAGCGGTATCCCAGCAGCACCCTCAGTGCTGGTGTTGGCTTGGGGGGGGGGGTTGCGCAGAGATGACAGCCGTGTAGTTACCAGTGGTCTTGGACATTTGCATTGCTTGCTGTACTGGTGACATGTTTTGTTCTTCATGCAGATTCCCCAGAAGTTGCAGAATTTGGCAGAATGATTAGGGTGGACACTTCAGGAAGAAGACTTCGGGTTGTTAGAAGCTCCCCCACCCCCTAAGCTGAAGAAGAAGCATCCGCAGGCCCTGCTTCCACCTGGGGACTCCCAGATTGCCACACAATAGCACCTCCTAGAGGTGTCGGCAGTGGTGAGACACCCCCTTCCCAGAGAGACTGTTTTCTGTGCCACTTTGTCTTGCCCTGGTGGTCACGCTGTGTTGTGGCTGCAGCGAAAACCTTTTGTGTGTCAGACATGATGGGCAGCGTGGACAAGTCACACTGGTGCCCAACACCTCCCACCACTGAGCACTGTGAGGGCAGAGACTTGGTCTTCTTTGCAACCAATCTCTACCCCCTCACGTTGAGGATACCTGTGTACCCACAAGGACATACCATCAGCGTGTAGTAAATGTTGCTGAATGACTGACAAAGTGACATGTTGAGCAAGCAGATGATGAAAGTTTCTGACCTTAAATGTGGACTAATCAGATAAGTGTACTAGTGATACAAGAAATCACGGAAGACGCTGTGGGAGAAGAACTGAAACTTCTTCTAGAAAATCCATTAATGACCAGAATAGATCTCTGGCTTTTTTCATGTGCCTTAGATAACAACCATGGAGAATTGAGGTGGGTACTTTTCACTTCACCTCCTCTAATCCTGTGATTTGAAATCATTACCGTCATTGGGGCCACAGGTATTTGGGGCACCTGAACTGGCTAATTTATTTTCTCCTCCATTTTCTCTTTATTAATTATAAATGTGGTCTTTTACTTACCTAAGAACCAGGGATAGGACAGCTATTTCAAATCATCTTAATTTTTATTTACTATTTTTTTAACTTTATTAATTTTGAGTGCGAGAGAGAGGCAGAGAGAATCCCAAGCAGGCTCCATGTTGTCAGCACAGAGCCCGATGTGGGGCTTGATCCTACTAGCTGTGAGATCACGACCCGAGCCGAAATCACGAGTCTGATGCTTAGCCGAATGAGCCACCCATGTGCCCCTCTCGTACTGTTTTTTTTTAATTAGCATACAAGTACACTGTCACGTCTCTTACTTTAAAGTTTACCTTTAATCCTCAGACCTATCAGTTGATTTCTTCGTTTTCACTGAAAAACTCTGAAAAAAATGGTGTCTTCGTGAATTAGCTCCACTAACTAACTTTGCACTTGCTCTTCAGATTCCTCCATTGTGGCTTCTGCCTTGCCTGCTCCACCAAAATCGCTCTCTCCAAGCTAACCAGGAACCTCCAGCTTGCCACACCGGGGGCATTTCTGCCTCTTCTTACTGGCACGCTCCCCACGGGACCAGCTAAGCATCCTTCTCTTGTACATGAAAGAAAATCCAACTGATTGTAGCGAGAAGAGTAAGTTTCTTGTACTGTTTTTCATTTTTAAAAGACTATTTTTTTTTCATGGTTATTTATTTTGAGACAGAGAGAAAGCATGAGCAGAAGACAGGCAGAGAGAGAGAGAGAGGGAGAGAGAGAATCCCAAGCAGGCTCCAGGCTCCAAGCTGCCAGCGCAGAGCCCGATGCGGAGCTCAAACTCAAGTACCGTGAGATCATGACCTGAGCTAAAATCAAGAGCCAGATGTTTAACCAACTGAGCCACCCAGCCTCCCCTCTTGTACTGTTTTTTAAATAATTTTCTCCTCTCTGCTTTTTTCTAGTCCCCAACGTCAGTCAGATATTGGATTAGCTGAATTAACCCTATGTTTTCTGTTGTTCGTCTCTTTAGCTGTTTATTTGGCTCAACGAGTTCCTGGCCTCTAGCTTTTAAACCTTGCATTGAATTTGTCATATCACCTGTCACGGTTTTTGTTTGTGTCGTTCGTTGTTCTCAGAATATTCCTTTTTATTGCAACACATTCTTATTTCATGGGTGTAGTATTTCACCTTTTCCCGATAGAAGTAACTTTTTCCCCCTAGTCTCTGAATTGTCTATTTTCCAAGAGTTACTTTCCTTAGTTTGTTTTGGTCTCTCTCCATTGTGTGGAGATGTTCTGAAACCGTGTCTCCAATTCTAAGCAGTGTGTTCACATTCTACAGTGAAACCCTGGGGCGCTGGGGTGAGGGATGTGGGGTGGAGCAGGCTGGCTGGTGGCTTTGGGGGGACATTGGCCGGTCGGAGGCCAGCTTTGTCATCTGGTGACCCTCCTCCCATCCCCACATACAGATATCAACATGGGGTGGTCTTTTCTCTGCAGCCTTTTAGTTCCTCTAGAGAGGGATCTTCAGATGCCTCTGGGGGCTATAGATGGCCAGCTGAGGCCCATCTCCAAACCAGGCAGGAGAAAGCAGCCAGGGGCCGCCTGGTTCTGAAAGTAGATTGTAACTTAATCCTCCAGCGTTTGGCGTCACCCTTGCCCTCCTCTTGTACTTGCGTTTAGATTCCAGATCCTCTCTGACTTGTTTATTCCAGACAATGAACCTCTAGGTTCTTGGCTGGACAGGGGGCTGGAGAAATGGGGGGCGGGGGGGGGGAATCTGTCGCGCCTGTTTGAGATGTTTCGCGGCTCTCCTTTGCAGCCTCCTCCTTCATCCCCACCTTGCAGGGGAGGCGGTATCTCCACACGCCAGGCCCCTCAGCTCTCGGAACACTTGCTAGTACGCCCCGCAGATCTCCGGCAGCTCCCTCCCCGGCTGAGTCATTACTCACCCTGCTTCTTGCAGACACTGACCTTCCTTGTCCCTAATTTTCTCTTTTGCTCTTCTTGATTGCTTCACTGTCATGGTAGGGATTTAGGAAGGAGTGTCAGTAAAAGCATGTTTCGGTCCATCATATTTAACCAGAAGTTCTTTGTCATTCTTTATATTTTTGGATGTTTTGATTCTTTAGGATTGTATTCCCACAGAACATCAGAAAATAGAAATTCTGCATTTTTCAGTGACACCCAATTTGCTCTACAAAAAGTAAAGCATGAAGGTAAGGGTTTGTTTTTGTTTTTGTTTTTGTTTTACTGTTAATATAAAATGTTGCCTCTTGCGTAATATTCCTTTTGTGACATGTGAATGAAATTACGTTCCCTTAAAGAAGGAAACATATAGGATTATTGCTGCCTTTCAGATTGTCCAGGAGCAATCTACTTCTAATCTCAGATGTTCTAGCTTCTAGATTCCTCAAATCTTTGAGGTTCTTTGTGGGAAATTTTGGTATCCTATTTTCAGGAGTATATAGCTAACATTTACGTATGTGCAAGGCACTCTTCTATTTAATCCATGTAGCCACCGAATGAAGTAGATATTACGGTCTCCATTTTACAGATGAACAGATTGAAGCATGGACAAGTAATCTGCCCAAATTCACACAGCTCAACTAGGTGTCCTGAGTCGCAGCTGTTGACCACTGTGCCATATGCCAAGTTGCAACATCTTTGTATGTCACGAACTTGTTAAAGACCTGTCCACCTACTTCAAAGGAAACTCATGATATTAAAACACAGAGGAGTTCCTGTCTCTCCCTCTCTCTCTCCACACACACACACACACACACACACACACAGCGAATTAAAAGGAACAGAGAACTGTGTAGACCAGAAGTTTGAGATGAGTTTTTTCCCCCCCCATTGGAGCACAAAATTTGCTCTGATTTCCTGGCAACTAATGAAAACAAAAGTGAAATGTTAGATTATATGGTTCTCATTGTTTTGTAGAGCAAGCATGCAAATTATTTTGCAGAGAAAAGTTTTTGGCAACTGAATTCTAGAAGCAATTTCTAGAATTCTAATAAAAGAATTCTATATTAAGGTTTTTTAAAAATCTTTTTTATTGTGAAATGTAATACTCAGAAAAATACATTAACATAAATGTACAGCTGACTGAATTGTTGGAAAGAGAGACACCACCTCCCCCCCCCCGGTCAAGAAATAGAAGCTTCACAGCCCCAAAGAAGCTCTCCTTGCCCACAAACATGACCATTATCATAATTTTTATGACAATCATCTCTTTGGTTATTTTTTTTTTTACAGTTATACTACCTAAATAGCACACACACTGTATTTTTGCCTGTTTTTTTTTTTTTTTATCTTGATATGATTAGAATCACACATTATTCTTTTTGGCTTCTGTTGTTCAACTTTATGTCCGTGAGATTCATCCAAACTGGTCTGTGTAGCTACGTTCATTTTTATCACACTATGGTACTTGACTGTACTTGGCTGGACAACATTTAGGACTCTCCCACAATTTGGCTACTCATTAGCTGGTGGACATTTGGGTTATTTGGGTTGTTGGCTACTATGGAGAATGCTGCTGTGAGCACTCTCATGTGTGTCTCCTGACTGAAGTGTGTGCATATATCAGCCGGGTCACAGGGCGAACATAGAGGATGTTTTTGTAGAGGATGCCTAGTGGTCTTCCCAAATGGTTGTACCATTTAAACCACTGCTAGTAATGTATGAAAGTTTTCTAAATTCTTTTTTTTTTAATTTTATTTAATGTTTATTTATTTTTGAGAGAGACAGAGACAGGATGTGAGTAGGTTAGGGGCAGAGAGAGAGAGGGAGACAAAGAATCCGAAGCAGGCTCCAGGCTCTGAGCTATCAGCACAGAGCCCAACGTGGGGCTTGAACTCACAAGCTATGAGATCGTGACTTGAGCCGATGTCGAACGCTTAACCAACTGAGCCACCCAGGTGCCCCCTGAAAGTTTTCTAAATTCTTAAGAACACTTGAAATTCAGTCTTTTGCATTTTAACCATTCTTGAGGGTGTAATGGTATCTTAGTGTTCTCCTTATTGTGACGTAGCCTTTTTTGTGTGCTCACCTTTTGAATCTCTTCTATGAATTCACTGCCCACTCAAGCTTCATGCCCAGGTTTCTACCACATTGTCTTCTTTTCCTTATCAGTTTTTAAACAGTGATAGCTGTTACAAGTTTAATTTTTACCTGATACCAGTATATAGAAATTGTTGATACCCAAATACTAAATCTTATCAAGTAATTCTTAATAAAACTCTTAATATTTTTTTGATTTTCTACATACATAACCATAAATGTGCCCAACACTGTCATTTTCTTTCTGATCCTTCACCTTTTCTTTTTCTTGCCTGACTGCAATGTTAGTTCCCCTGATAGGGTGGTGAAAGGAAGCAGTGACAGGGGCCACCCTTGTCTTCTTCACAATCCGAAAAGGAGGCTCCATTGTCTGGTAGTGCATGAGGCCTGTTTGTCACTAGAAAAGAGAAATATTAGAGCAATGTTTATGGACTCTTCACTGCTTCAGGCTGAAAGTGATGCTTATTACTGCTTCTTTCATTTCATTAGACAGACAGGACCAGTTATGTAGCTCTTCTAACTGCACGGGTGCTAGCAAATGTAGGGAGAATCTGTAGATTACCTGGTTAGCAGAACTGTGACAGAGGATAAGGGGGGACCTACTCAAGGATGGGTGGGACATCCTCATGAGATGATATGTACATGGAAACCAGAAGGAGAAGTATTCATTTCCTAGGACTGCTGTATTAAAGTACCACAGACAGGGTGTCTTAACCAAGAGAAATTTATTGTCTCACCTGGGTCTTTAGACGTTAGAAGTCCAAAATCAAGGTGTCAGCAGGGGTAGTTCATTCTGAGGACTGTGAGGGAAGGATCTGTCCAGGCCTCTCTCCTCGCATTGTACATGGCCATCTTTCCTGTGATGTCTCTCCACATCATCGTCCCCCTATGCATGTTCATATCTAAATTTCCCCACTTACACAGATACCCTAGTGGACTGGGGCCCACTTTAACTTGACTACTGCTGTAAATACCCTAGCTCCACCTTTTGAGGGTTAGGCCTTCAACATATGTACTCTGAGGAGACAGATAAGTTGGTCATACTAAAAGAGAGGAATTCTAGGAAGAGGACAGTTTGCCTAGGGCCTAAGATAAGAAACAGATTATTCATGTGGCTAGAACTCAGCAAGCCATGGGGCTGGTAGGAAGGGTCAAATCACAGCCAGCCTCGTTGGCAGTCCATAGGAAGACTTGCAATTTTATTCTAAGTGCAGTGGAAAGTAATTGGAGGTCTCTGTGGAGAGAGATGTGATCTAACCACTTTATGGGTGGAGAATATTGGAAGGTGACAAGAGTGGCAATGGAACGATCAGTTAGGAGGCCAGTGGAGTAGTTTAGTTGAGAGATGAAGGTGGTCTGGACAGAGAGTGATGACAGATGAGGGTGGTAAGGGACAGAGAAAGCGATGGAGGGAGGCCAGATATAATTTGGAGCTAGGCTTCATAGGTCTTGTTGGAGAATTGGATGTGGAGGGTGAGGGTAAGAAAGACAGCAAGGAGAACTTGCAGTTTCCTAATTGCAGAACTGGATGAAGTGTGGAGGATGGGCAACCTGGGAAGGGTTGGGCTCAAGTTTCGACGAGATGGGGGTCAAGAGCACATTCTGGACATGTTATATTTGAGATATGCATGGGGCATCCAAATGAACAGACCATTAGGCAGCCGAATACATACAGATCTGGTGTTCTGAGAAGAGGTATAGATCAGAAAAAAGAAAAAACAAAAACAAAACTGGGAATCATCAAGACATGTCATTTAGAGCCATGGGAAAGAGCACGGCTAACTAGGAAGAGAAAACAGTTATGAAGAACGTCTACGAACATTTAGAAATAGGTCTGTCTTCTTATCAACCATCCATGAAAGCCAAGGTATAAAGTCATTGTACTTGTATCTAATGCAGTGACTCACTGAACCCCTAATGCTGGGGTTGGTGAGGTAATAGGTCTAGTAACCCGCCTCCTGAGGACTCAACATAATGTGATACCACAGCTGAGATAACACGAGAGATTTATAGTTGACATTAGAAAACCTTCCAGCAAGTGCTGGGTCACAGTAAACTTATGGTTGCACTTTATGATGGTTGTCGGGCAACAGAGTTGACATTTCAAATAGTGTGGAACTGACCCATATATCTGCTCAGAGGTGGGTCACAGAGATAGTTTTAAAAAGTAATTTTAAAAAGTAATTTTTAAAGGTGGATCTGAACCACTGAAACACTTGAACATTTACTCAGAGAAGATCCCACAGGTTTTGGTTTTTCTTTAAGCAAGAAAACGATCATTTTGGCCTACAACATGGCTGGGATGTTGGTGCCAACGGGACTACTTCGACCATAGAACCATAGTATGGCTTTTGCACAATGGAATTTTGTGTGTGTGTGAGGTTTATCTTTGAGAGACAGCACACGCATGCATGTGTGCATGCTCACGTGGGAGAGGAGCAGAGTGAGGGGGAGAGAGAATCCCAAGCAAGTTCTATGTCAGCACAGAGCCCAATGAGGGGGGCAGCTTCATGAACCGTGAGATCATGACCTGAGCCGAAATCCAGAGTTGGAAGCTTAACTTACCCACCAGACGCCCCGCATAATGTAATTTTGAAAAGGATGATGTCACGATATGCTCTTGACGGCTACGTGTGGTGAGTTTCTTCCCATCTTGTTATTCTTCTCCCAAGTCACTTAATGGTGTTAATTTATTCTGCTAGCTTAAGTATATATTTACACACTGTACCACATACACGAAAATTTAAAAATTCAGAGTAGGGCTTATTCTAAATCTTTCATAAGAAGTTTTATGAATATAGGATTGATTCCTGCCAGACTTCGTTCTTTCCATTAAAAAAAAAATGGTCACAAACAACATAAAGGTTTCTTGCACTTTTCCAATTTCTCATCATCATTTGTTACAGAAAACCTCTGTTGATGGAGTTCAGTGCCCTTAGGGATAAATAACTAATTGTTCATGGTAGTAAACTATTCCAACAGAAATCAACTAGCAGGTTTAACTGATGTAAGGCTTTTCTTCAAAAACCATCATATCCATAGTCTTGCAATGACTTGATTAAAGCACTAAGATTATTTCAACATAAAGGGTCTCCAGATCAGAGAGAGAATATGCAAGGCATTTAGTGAAAGTTGAAAGAGCTCAAGTTGGCCCCAGTCAGTGGGGATGTTGTAGCTCTAGAATCATGTGGAAAGAAATTGCCGAGACTAAAAGTGTCAGCATCTGTTTAGAGACCTAACTGGATGGAAGTGAGACAGAGAACTGTGTAGGCATATATGTATGTGGGGATACAGATGCTCCTGTGACTCCCCTTGTAGAAACTGTGTTGTGGGGAACAAGTTTCCTGCATCTACACTATTAGCCCTATGACTAACCATAATTATAGTCTGTGACTGACTTTATTTGAAGTCACATTTTGATGCCTTTGACTTTTTTCTGCCTCTTGAAAATTTTCATTGGTTTTCTCTAGCACATCTCAAAACAGGAGACTCTAGTATTAGCTTAGAATGAGCTCTTTTCACAACAGTCTAAAACTAAAGCTGAACACTAGTTGAACCTTATAGGGTTAAGAGTGAAATTGGAAGTTGCTGTGGGGAATAATGGAGGGGTTAAATCAAAGCTGCCACTTAGTAGCCGTCACTGTGGAGAACATCTAAACCTTTTTATTCCTTTTCTGTGCCTCAAATGAGGAGTAACATTTGTAGAATTGTAAGGATTATATTGGCTTCTCTTATTCTTCCTCTTACACCTTTTTAAAAATATATTTATTTTTAAGAGAGTGTACAGGTGAGTGGGGGAGAGGCAGAGAGAGAGAATATGAAGTGATTCTACACTGACAGCAGGGAGCGCAGGGGCTCAAACACCACCTGTGAGACTGACCTGAGCCAAAGTTGCATGCTTAACCGATCAAGCCACCCAGGCGCTCCACATCTTAACTTTCTTATTCCCCTACTTCCTATGTTCTAAGAATGTTGACACATAGGGATGGTCATAGTTGCCTACATGCTTTCCAAATGAACGGATGGAATTTAGATGGTGTCGATGTAAGAGAAACATTTTAGGCAGACATGTACAGGTAGAAAGGCAGGAGATGAGCATCTAAAATGGAAACAGGGCTAAAGGCTTGGAAAGGAGACCAAAGTCTGCCCACTGAAAGCCTTGTATATTGGTGCATGTTTTACTGGCCAGAGGCAGGAAGTGTAGGACTGTACTGACTGCCCTGCAAACCTGGCCATTGGAATTAGTGACAGGGATGAATGTGAGATCAGAAAGACGCTTAATGCCCTGAGTATATGGAGTCATTCATAGCAACTGCCAAGAGCAGATGGAGGAGGCAAGAGGAAGAGAGGTAGCTGTGATTTGGAGAGACCCACGTGAACTTGCACTGATTTTTGAGAGTGTGCGCCCAAGTGAGGGGCAGGGAGAGAGGGAGCGCAGAGCCTGGAGTGGGGCCTGAGCTCACACAAGAGGATCTTGTTTTTTGGTTAGCAACAGAGTTGTGGTATCTTGTCTCTGTGCAAAGGGTATCCATGTAGTAACTTGGCAGAGGGACAGACGGCATGGGAAATATGATCAAACTTTATTATCCATCAGTAATTGTTACCATGTGATGGAATGTTGCTATTTTTGCACCAAAGAATCTCAAACCTCTCCCAAACAGCTTACTTGAGCAAAGAATTGACAAGGTTTTCAACCGGCTTATGGAATTCAGCAAGGTCAGGATGTGGGACAGTTGCAAAGGACTGAGGAATTCTATCGGGCCGAGATTCCACGTTTTGTGTTTTTTTACCTGTCGTAGTAAAGGTGGCTAGTCCAACAGAGGGGTCACCCACTGAGGCTACCCTTAAGCCACCACACCATGACTTTCCTAAGGATGAACTAGATACTAGGATTCTTCTGAAGTGTTGAGTTTAACTCAAGAGGCAGAGGTGATAACTTGTCAGTTTGGCTAGACGTCCTCTAGTAATCAAACCCTTGGGGCTAGTTTCTGATGTATGTGCAGACAGAACACATGGAATTAAGGCCCCTTCCTTCAGAGAAATTTCTCAATACAAAATTCTGAAGCTGGAAGAAGTACCAAATTCTACCGTGTTCAGCCTGTCATTTTAAAAATAGTAGTTTGGGGAAGGAACAAATAAATCAATACCAGCCTGTGAACCTTTTCACATAGATAGCCCTAGTAATAAAAAATTAGCCACAAAAATCCTCTAAGGGGGCAAAACTGATTTCAACTGCACAGGGAAAGATGGAACTGGAGCCCTTATTCAGGGACCAGGGTACCATCTGGGATCTAAGTCCCTTTAAGGACACCTGCCCTGAAATGTGTGCCTTGTGTATGTCAGGGGCCACATCAGGTCAGCACTGGATAAGGGTATCTGCTGGGTTCCATTTAGGTCAGTCCCATGTTTAAGTGTAAAACCAATAATCTCAATTTAAATGGTCACAAATTGCTTGCTAAAATGAAAGGTATTTAAAGACCTTCCAACGTTGAAAGCCAACATTGCCCAACGATGTGGACAGCTTTCTAGATCACATAAATAAGGCTATTACCACAAATTCAGCTACCGTTAAAACACTTCATTACAAATAGGAAGAGGCACTGGTACAGGGGTACACCATCTCTGAAGCCTGTTTATCATCTTATAGCAAAAGCACACCACCAATGCATTTTTTTTCTTTTTAAGTTTATTTATTTTGAGAGAGGGAGAGAGAATCCCAAGTCGGCTCCGCACTGGGGAGGAGGGCTCGAACCCACAGATGGTAAGATCATGACCTGCACCAAAATCAAGAGTCAGGCGCTCAACTGACAGAGCCACCCAGGCGCCCCACCAATGTTGTTTTAAACAAACAAAATGAAGTTAACTCAATAAATATCTTTTATTAAAGAAAAAGAGGAATATTGTTAAGCACCAAAACTGTATGTTGTTACATTGCATGTACAAGAGAAGGTGACTGCAATACTTGCTGTACAAGTACTTAACTCTGAAGTCGTAAGTGTAAAAAACAGGAAATACAAAGCAGTAATTACAATGCAGAAAAGTTGCACTAAAGAGCAAAAGGCAACAGTCAAAACAATTATTGGAGATTTCAGAGTATTGCTATAAATGCCTGCTTAGTTTTTTCTTTGTACTTTTAATACTTTAAAATATTATTAATGGAGCATATAAGTATTGTAAATTTGCAAGAGTGGCATTTACAATACACTGTGCATACTTCCATCTAATGTACGGTGTTAAAGCCATCTTTAAAAGCCAAGCACAATGTGCTAGTGTTTTGCTTCTACCATTATAATATTGCACAAAGCTAGTAAATAGTGAATTGGTCTGCCATTGTAATTTTCATTGAACCAGAAAGGCTAAAAAACATGTCAGTTTCATTAGCCCTTATGGGCTTTCATCATGCAAAATGATCTGTAGCCTTCGAATTTTCACAAACAATATATATATTATGGTTTCACACTTGGCAAGACATACAGTACAGTAAGAAACTCAATGAGACAGTGTTGATTCTGTCCGAGTTGAAGAAGTCAGAAGTCACTGTCTGGGTTGTATTGTCTACCCCTCTTGGTTCACAATTGAAGGGAAAATGCCATCTTGTGATCATGAAGACGTCTTAAAACCAATGTAATTAGTATTGGGAAAAGCTAGAACTTGTTACACTCTTTGATAGTTAACCATAGAACATGCAAGTTAAAAAAAAACAAAAAACCCAAACTTCCCTTGTTAAAATTCAGCTCTATAACCAACACCCATACCTTTCTTGTATACATCTAAAAATCACTTTGCACAGCCTTTCCTATCCACCCTTAATTCCCCCAAATTGAGGCACTCTTATAACCGACTTTAAAAGAATAAAAAAATAAAAAAACAGAAAAACTTTCCCTTACCTCTCAAAACAAATGACTGCTTTGAGATTCAGTGTGAAAGAGCATTGATACAATATTTAACATGTCAACCTCAGAGGTATTTTCTGTACATGCACCTTAGTGGCATAATTATAGAGGGAAGGGGAGAAACATTTAGAAATTTGGATTCTCAATTAAATTCCTCAAATACCAAGCTGTACATTTACTGTGGGCAAAACATTTTAGAATGAACACATCTTCAAAATAACCCAATGGGCAAACATTTCTCTCTCTCTCACACACACACACACACACACACACACTCACTCTCCAAATTCCCTCTCACCGTAAAAAAAAAACCCTCTGTTTACATACATGATAGTTTAGGCAGCAATATAAACTCATTTTTTAAGAAAAGCTTTTAAATTAGATTATTTATAGGATAAAAAATACCATTGCTTTATTTTACAAAGCAATTTAAGCAGAGGTTCCTCCTCATGTGCTTTAACTAAAGAGCACTTTGTAGCAAAGTTCAGAAGTAACTACTGAATTGTTCAGCAGCACTAAATCAATGCAACACGCTCCAACAGTAAGTAAGGTGCTTCTACTTTTTTTACCTCTTCCCTCTGAAATCAATCGTGCTGGCCCATCCTCTAGCACTAAGCATAGCTCTTCTAAGCAATAAAGGTGAAATAAAATCTGTTTATAATGCACATTTAACTTTACATTATCATTTAAATTCAGTGCAAGAGTTAGGGACAACTTATTAGGGTTTCTGTTCTCCTTATCAAATGGTTGCATGTTAACAATGCATCTGCCACGATTTTTAAATGTTTTACAGCTGTTCAAGAAGATTTCTTAAAATAAACCTGGTAAAGCATATGAAATTTCAACTCCCTGATAAGGCCGTCATGGACCCATTAGTGCTTTACAGATTGCTATCTCATGATACGTATAAGTTTTTTTTTTTTTTTTTAAACCTGTACTTAGTGAAAGAAAAACTTTCCTTAGGCTAAAAGCACGGATTCACATTTATACACAAACTCAATGAATGCAATTAAAAAATGGCATCTTAGGGAATGTATAAAATTGTGTTAATTGTATCCTGGTCCCATTCCAAACACAGGATGCTGCCCGTTCATTTTTGTTCCACTGATATATGAGTTTTAATTATTGGTGCCTGCTATGATCTAAGTATGCTTTACAATTTAACACTCTTTTATCGCAAAGTGGTCGTGCCATGTTACCTAATATTGGTACACAGTTCAGCTTCGTAGAAGCAAGGATTTCCACCCCCCCCCCCCCCCCATTATACAGAGTAAATCAAAGTGCTGAAGATTTTCTATGGTTTCACATAATGAGAAAAAACCCACATTCCCGCTGTGGAAATCCTACACCAGATCCACTCTTAGAGCTGTGCCTAGTTGTTTTAAAAATACACATTAAGAAATCTTTCAGTTCTGCAATGAAGAACTAGGGAATGATTGTTTTCAATACTACTCACCAACTCAAAACCTATAAAACATACAGCAAACAAGACAACTGCTCATCTTTTAAAAATCCTCTTTAGCCAGGCCTTTTGTCATACTGCTACCCCACAGTACCCCCCATATTGGAGATGGGTAGGATGTGTGCCACACTGGTTATATACACAACAGTTTGAGTATTAAGTGGCACTCAAGTGGGCAGTAACATTAGCCTTACAATACCCCCAAGTTATCTATTTGTTTCCCCACTTAAAATATACTGCAGTCGAGACTAGACTGATAAATCAACTCCTAAACTGATTCGGCATAAGCAAGCAGCTGTTTGTGTATTCTTATGACAAATGATACACTGAGATAAAACTATCAAATATTTTAAACCATATAAATAGTACAGGCAAGTCCAGTACTTGAAACATGATCACCTGTAAATGTCATCCTAACTAAATATATAAAACCTTAATGTAAAGCGCAAAAATGCTCATTTTTTTTTTTAAGGGCAGGTGGAGAAAAGGGGAATTTAACCATGCTTACGTAATTTTGTTGGGTTCCAAAACCTCTTTAAAATTAACAGGTTGGGGGAGAAAATAAAATTAACACGAGGATTCAACTGGTAATGTCATCTTGGACAAATGGACTGGAGTTATTTGAAATTTTAGCATTATTTACGAGCTCCAAAGGATGGTGATCTGCACTAACTTGTACTTCTGTGGAAGGAGGAATCGGAATCTTAAGGACAGAAGATACGTGTACTGGAAAAGTTACTCAGCAGAGAATAAGCACAGCTGGTTGCTAACAAGACCGCACTTTAACCTGCTCATCATCAAGTGAGATGCCCTTCATGGAGTGCCACAGTGGGATGTGCTCAGAGGTATGGATGCACCTCCAAAGGATTCAGAGGGGTCTGTACCCCTCCAGTATTTGCCAGAGACTTACTAGAACATGGCTGTGAAAGACAAGTCACAAGACCCATTTCTAAGAGAACCTGTCTTTTGATGGAATCCCAGCTCTAACACTAAATGGGGAGCAATTCCTGGCATAGAAAAATCCCAGTGCTTTTGCTGTACGTTTAATATTAGGTTCTCCTGTATTTTTCAGAATGTCAACGGATGAAAAAATGAACTGATCCATAAGCATCCAGAGGTTTGAAACTGATACGTGATTTTTTAAAGGTTTGCAAACTTGCTTAAAAAAAAAAACCAATCAGTCTTTGGTTGCAAAGAATGCTTCAGTTCTGTACTGAAGGAAATGGGAGGAGGGGAGGGTCCACACACACCTCCCCGCTGTGAGATGAACATTAAAATATATATCTCGTGTACAGATGTAATCTTCCAACATAAGAAGTGGGAATAAAACATGAATAAAATATGAAACATGTGAAAACGCTGTGCAAAAGCTCCTACTCATCAGTAAGCAGGAAGTTTTCTCCTTAATTATTTTAAAGGAAGTAACATCTTAAAGGGACAAATCTGTGAGCATTTTTTTTTTCTCTCCATGAAAACCACTTTATACACATTCAAGGACTTTTACTCTAGGACTGCTTTTCTGGGTCTAGGCCAGAGAAATGCCTCAGATAAAATAAAAGTTCTTTTTGGTTCCTCAGTCCTTAACTCCCTTCATATAAAGGCCAACATGTGTCTTATACAGAATTACACTCTACAGAATACTATAGACTGGGTCCAACAGATCTACCTTCGGTCAAGCCCCCAGCAGTCCTGCTGAGAATTCATAATGGCTCCTTTCACATAAATGCGTCTTTCAGGACTCCAATACAGCAAAATCAGCACCTAGAACTTTATACCTATGTTTTAAAAAGTCTCCTGACAGTAACAAAGGCTCTCTCCCAAAATCCCACTCAAAACATGTGAGGATAGTGAAATGCCAGCCCAGAAGGCTTTTCTGCCTGTCTAGTTTCTGCATTATTTGTAGAGCACATTTCACTGCGGAGCATAACAAAGAGAAACTTAAATGTGCCCATTACAAAGATTTAAGATCAGCATCCCTATTACTGAATCCTCTTTTTTGATTCTCAATAGGAAAGTCATGTTGCGTTACACTAATCAAGCAATCGTTCAAACAAAAAGACTAAAAATAATTTGAAATATTATCAAGTTACAAAGTATTGCTTTTCATACACAAAGTTGCACATGAAATTCAAACTATTATAAATTCACAATTATGAAGAGCTATTTAAAAGCATGGAAATTTTTACTTCAAAACCTTACAAAGTGTAAGAGTGTGTGGTCTTTTAAAAATATGCCATGGTAAATCTATCATGTTGTGGTAAACACATTAAATGCATCTCTGTGGTTATGTTATCTCTTCAGATGTTGAACATCTTTAAAATGTGGACATTTTCAGTGCATTTCCACCTGATTCTTTCCAATTCCTGTCCTATAGCTATCATGGTACACTTCTTTTTCAGAGTGCTGCACTATTCATATAAGCTGGTATGGAAGAGGTGCTGTCTTTTCAAGCAGAGGACTATTCAGTGCACTTAAAGATGGATTTCAAAGCAGACTCAATACAGCTCACAGTAGATCTCTGTCAACCCAGTGTTCTTCCAACTCAGAGCAACCCCTAGCTTTACTGGCCACTACAAGGATGTAACTGGGTGGACAGGAGGGGAAGGTGCTTAAAAAAAACCAGGCATGTCCAGAAGGCCCTTTCTTCACTGCATCAGGAGCACTGCACATCTAAAACTCATGTTAACCACCAACTACTGGAATGACTGGAAAAGCGATAACTTGCCAACTGTGCCTCCGTTTTTTCACACCACTGTGCCAATACACTTTGCATCTAATGGAATCCAATTGGGAAATCGCATGTTTAAAATTTTGTTTTCCAAAACAGTAAGAACTGATCTTCAACTGTATTTTTTCTTTCTGTTGAGTCACCTGTTTAGAAAAAAAATAATACAATGTATTAAAAAATGATGGCTTATTAAGGTCAGTGTGTATATATATGTTACCACACAACTTCTGTAACACCCAGATGAACACTGATAAATAGCTTAGAAATACCCATTTGTAGAAACAGCATACAGGAGACACTTAAAAAAAAAAAAAAAAAGGATACATTTCTATTCATAAAACAGTAAAAATGAAAACAAAATAATCTGAATATGGATTTTGATCACATAAGGTTGTAGGGTAGATTCACTTTTATTTCTTCTACTAACATTTTATGTCAAAACTATACGGTAAAAAGGAAAAAACAGTCTAAAATATTGGCCTCAAACTGCCAGTGTAGTAAGAATTGTTAAATGATATTTTAAAAATTCACTAGACTGTGAGTTTTTGTTATATTGCTATTTAGAGGATAGGATTAGTACTGGTCTTTAAAGGGATCCTTGTGGTAGGGCTTTTTAAATTTCAGAATAGTTGTGTTTGAGATCCATGGCTTACATATGGCATAGGAATAATTCTTTGAAAGACCTACTTGGCAGATAAAAACAGACATGCATTATTAGTTCTACATTATTTAATGCTATAGCTACATGTGGCTTTTGAGCACCTGAAATGTGGCTAGTCTGAGAAAATGGATTTTTAATGTGATTTAAATTGAAATCTGAAGCAGCATAGAATATTTGTTCATTAAATATAATTTTATTGTTTTGGTAAGACATTTCACATTTAACCACTGAATACTTAGCATCAACACTGAGATGTGCTACTAGTTAAAATACACACTGGATTTTGAAGACCCAGGTACAAAACAAATGTGAAATACCTCATGAATTTTTTATAGCGATAACATGTTGAAACATACGATTTTGGATACATCATATAAAATATTAATGAAATCAATTTCACATGTTTCTTTTTACCTTTTTAATGTGACTTGAACTGTTTAAATTCCATCCATCCCTCAAACTGTATTTCTAACAGACAGTATTGTCATAGTTACTTCATAACTTTATGAAGGAACCCACAGAAAACAAAATAGAAAATAAAAAGCTTATATATGTATTTCATTCCATTTAGAAATTTCCTTCAAGGACACTATTACCTATGGCTATCCCAAGAAGAGTTTTCAAGAAAGACAAAGCAGAACAGGATATCTTCACTTTCTACTTCATGAAGTTTTGAGAAATTATTTTATTTTATTTTATTTTATTTTATTTTAATCAGTTTGTTTGTTTGTTTGTTTGTTTGTTTATTTATTTATTTAACGAGAGACAGAGTGTGAGCAGGGGAGAGAGAGAGAGAGACACAGAATCTGAAGCAGGCTCCAGGCTCCAAGCTGTCAGCACAGAGTCCGACGCGGGGCTTGAACCCATGTATGTGAGATCATGACCTGCGCTGAAGTTGGGACACTCAAGCAACTGAGCTACCCAGGGACCCCGAGAAATTATCTTCTTTGAAGAGCTAATGGTTTAAAATCTTAAACTAAGGGTGCCTGGGTGACTTGACCAGTTAAGTGTGCAACTCTTGATTTCAGCTCAGATCATGATCTTACAGTTCATGAGTTCTAGCCCTGCTGTTGGGCTCTGCGTTGGCAGTGTGGAGCCTGCTCAGGATTGATTCTCAATCTCCCTCTCCCTCTGCCCCTCCCCCCTGCTCTCTCTCTCTCTGAAAAAGAAACAAAAAAAATATTTACAATCTACAAAAAACTGACTAATAGGAAATACAAATTATAGACTTTTTAGCCATCTGTAGAGAAGCCATCTAAAAGTTCAGTCTTTAAAAATGATTTCCCAAGGGGCACCTGAGTGGGTCAGTTGGTTAAGTGTCTGGCTCCGGCTTAGGCCATGATCTCACAGTTCGTGGGATCAAACCCCACATTGGGCTCTGTGCTGACAGCTCAGATCCTGGAGCCTGCTTCGGATTCGGTGTTTCCTCCTCTCTCTGCCCCTCTCTTGCTTGGCCTCTGTCTGTCTCCCTCTCAAAAATAAACAAACATTAAAAAAAAAAAATTTTTTTTTTTAATGATTTCCCAAGACCACAAGACAAGGCAGTGAGAATAGCTCCTTTATCACTGCCTGCTCAAATTGGTGGGGATCACAACTAGTCTATGGTTTGCTTCTGGTGTAGGATGCATTGTTTTTTGTTTTGTTTTGTTTTTAGGTGACTTTGCAGATATCTGAGCTCATACATTTTCTGGGACCATTTCATTGTTTCTCTCAACATTCTAACACATACAACAGTCATAAATAATCGGCCAAAAGAGAGTTTTTAGGCAACTTTCAAAGTGATATTCATCCTGGGCATATTCTTAACATCTGCTGTAAGGGTAAATTAGCAGCCCAAAGCTATAAATAACCATGGAGGCACTTGAACATACAAAATGCTACTGCAATGTCTTTGTCTTGGGCAGGATCCGGTGAGATGGCAGAAAACAGAAATGATGGGCTGGCCTGAGCAACAGCAGGTGGGTCACATACCCCAACTGGGCTACTGTGGGCAGCTGTATCAAAAGGACTAAACACTCGCTTATATGAAGGCCCAATCTGTGCTAAGATGGTAGTTTTAGGCATAGGCTTAGCAGCTCACTGAGAAGCTTCAAGCAGGAGACAAGACGACAGGTAACAAGCACTGTAAAGTGGGAGACAATCTACAAGATTGAAAAAGATTCCCAGTCAGACACCCTGAGTCTCTAGCACTGAGTATACACAATAATATATTTGCTATCTTCTACAAAGCATAGTGTACATATGTTAAGCACAAATGGTTTGAAATTATTTTGGGATTCAAAAACACTGAATCATACAACATGATCATTAGGGCCTCCATAAATAACAGGGGGAAAAAGATACCAACAGCCCAATACCCATGGCATAACACTGGTGCTATCAAATGTTGTCTGGAGCATAACCACTTACTGAGATTTTTCACCCCCATTTTGTTAAAGCTACTGACAGTAGATGCTGAAGGGAAGTGGTACAGATGAGAGTATAATACAGGAACATCTAAATTTTCCTGATGGCCCATGCCCAAAAGGAATAAGTAAAACTGCTTTTAGTAGTATTTTATTTGATATATCCAAAACTATCTTTTAGCATGTAATCAGTATAAAAAAATTAATGACATACTTTACCTTTTCTGTATGGAGTTTTCAAAATCCACATGTACGCCTGCATATACCTCAGATCTACTCAGAATTCATGGGAGTAGGAATCTGCATTTTTAATAATCTCTCAGGGAATTCTTACCATCAGGCATGCTTAAAAAGCACTGGCTAATAAGTAAGTTTATTATTCCTTTATTCCCCTTCCAGAACTATGAGTCTTCCCCAGTTTGGTGAATATTGTGAAGCCCAGAGAAACAGTCCATCAAGAGAGCAATTAAGATGCTTAATAGAATATATCTGCATAGTTGCATTACAGTTTGCACAAATTATATAATTTCAGTTATGACTAATATCAGTTCTCTATATACTATATATAGCATGTTATCTTTACTGACTCTATATTTAGCAGAATTTGTGCCATAGTACTATGTAATTAGCTTCCTAAAATGTGGTAGAGTAACAACTCTATTACTTTAGGAAAATGTCCAATGTGTAACCAATACCATGGGCATACCCAGTA
The DNA here is from genome assembly GCF_016509475.1 of Prionailurus bengalensis. NCBI lineage: Eukaryota > Metazoa > Chordata > Mammalia > Carnivora > Felidae > Prionailurus > Prionailurus bengalensis. The sequence goes on along the minus strand of NC_057343.1, from coordinate 143,976,765 downwards.
AGGTATGCATACACTTATTACATGTTTGTTATTTTAGCTGCAATTTTATCTGGATTATGCAATAACTATGATAAACCTTAAAATGATAATTTTAACCTTAATTTTAAAGGCTTAGAAAGCTAAATAACCAAACAATGCAGTAATTTTTCTGGACTGATCTCAGACAATTCCTTTCTGGGCAGCTGAGCAGATATCACAATTCAAGGGAGCAAGCACCTGAGTGGATCAGTTGGTTGGGGTCCTACTTCGATTCAGATCATGATCTCACAGTTCCTGAGTCTGAGCCCCAGATAGGGCTCCTTGATGACAGCTCAGAGCCTAGAGCCTCCTTCAGATTCTGTGTCTCTTCCTCTCTCTGCCCCTCCCCCACTCATTCCCTCTTCCTCCCTCTCTCAAAATGAACATTAAAAAAAAAAAATCAAACTTCAATATATATAACAGTTTGTACCTGAAATACTTTGGTGAGGAAAGAGCTTTTGGGTTTTAAAGTAAGAATAAGACTGCCACCTTACTGGAAACAGTCTATCCTCTTTATTTGGGCTATACTGTAGAAATTTTTAATGAGCAGGTATAAACCTGGCATTTATATAACAATATCTTTGAAAAGTGCTTTACTGTTTGTTAGGTTTCTAGAAACTACACAAAACCTGAAGTTTACAGATCTATGGTTGATTCTATAGCTGAGCTATATAACAACAAACCTCATCAATAAAATATAACAGACCTCATCATCCACTATTAGTGAATGCTACTAAAGAAATTAAGACCATTTACTTGTTAGTTTTCCCAATCTGTGCAGGGTAAAGCCTCCTCTTCATCCTCTGACTCAGGGGACGCTTCTTTGATTCTTCTAAGAGCTTCATGGATGCTCCGTGTTAGAGGATCTGTGTCAGGCAAAAGTGTGAAGGATTCTCTCAAAACTTCCTTCTGTACCTTCTTCAATTTCACCCCTTTCCGTATTTGTGCCAAGATATTATTACTATCATCTTCATCAGGAAAAGGAGGCAGAGTTCGCTGTTCAACCTTTTTCAGATGAAAACTACCACGCTTCAAGGAAGCTAGCACCTCATCCATGGGTGAGCTCACTTTATAAAATGAAAGAGAAGAATTACAGTTAGGATCACAATTAGAGTCAAACTGATAACCTCTAGACTTTAGGACTGTGATAGCCAAGGACACTGAAAACAAAATGAACCATGAACCATGGACAGGTGTGCCAAAAACACATGAAATACCAATTGTACTTGTTTAAAAAAAAAAAAAAAAAGCCAGGGCACTCCTGGATGGCTCAGTCGGTTAAGCCTCCAACTTCGATTCAGGTCATGATGTTACAGTTCCTGAGTCAGAGTCCCAAGCCTGCTTCGAATTCTGTGTCTTCCTCTCTCTCTGCCCCTCCCCCGCTCTCTCTCTTTCTCTCTCTCTCAAAAATAAAACCTAAAGGAAAAAAGCCAGACTCAACTTCGAAATTAGTATTTTCATAATTTCCCCTTAAGACACCTAAGCAGACTGGGAGCTGGGAGGTAGTCTTTAGGAATTTCATAGCTGAGACTCCCAAAGGCACCAGCACAATCTAAATTCAGAGAGCAATTTGAGTTGCAAATGTAATTTTAAAGAACTAAGCTTTGATCCAGTATGTTTTTTTTTAAGAGATTTTATTTTGTTTTTGTTTGTCTGTTTTTTAAGTAAACTCTACACCTGATGTGGGGCTCAAATGCACAACACTGAGATCAAGAGTCACATGCTCTACCGACGGAGCCAGCCAGGTGCCCCTACTACGATGATTGTTCTGTTTTACCATTTAGTTGTTTTACATATGAAATTCTCCAGTTATGGTAAGAAATATTTTACTAAACCGTCTCTCAGATTAAAATATGCAAATTGTTTTATATAATGTTCTCCCAATGAAAGCTACAGACAGGGATTATTCTCTGTTCTTTTCAAAAAGAACTTTATTAAGGCATATCGGACACACAATAAATTGTCTATATTACTCCCTATCTTTCCTTGTTTTTTTCTTTTTTTATACAAAGAGTGTATCAAGGCCCTCAATAAATATGTAACCAAATGTTGCATGGTCCTGCCAAAGCCATCTTAGTGTTGACAGCCCTTCCCAACTGTCTTACTTTTTCTGTGAATACTGTGCTTGTATTTCCTGGGTTTAAAATCAGATTTTTGGGGCACCTGGGTGATTCAGTTGGTTAAGCATCCAACTCTTGGGGTGCCTGGGTGGCTCAGTCGGTTGAGCGTCCGACTTCAGCTCAGGTCATGATCTCACGGTTCGTGAGTTCGAGCCCCGTGTCAGGCTCTGTGCTGATGGCTCAGAGCCTGGAGCCTGCTTCGGATTCTGTGTCTCCCTCTCTTTCTGCCCCTCCCCCGCTCATATTCTATCAATCTCTCTCTCAAAAATAAATAAGCATTAAAAAAATTAAAAAAAAAAAAAAGCATACAAGTCTTGATTTTGACTCAAGTCATGATCTTATGGTTGGTGACACTGAGCCCTGCATTAGGCTCTATGTTCACAGCAAAGAGCCCGCTTGGGATTTTCTCTTTCCCTTTCTCTCTGCCCCTCCCCTGCTTGTGCACATGTGCACTCTCTCAAAAATACATTTAAAAAATGATAAAAATGAAGTCAGATTTTCTTCGTAACACAAAAGGAGCCACTTACTATTATTACCAGTTAGATTAAGTACTACCTCAGAATATATAATTTTTAAAACATCCCTAAGAGCTCAAGAAAGTACACATTTGTGTCTAGGCTCATTTGTTGACGTGGGTTGGTAGAATTCTGCCAGGCTGTGACTTTGAAACCTATTTGCAATCAAATAATGCCCAAAATAAAATAATGTTTTAAGCTTTGTTGGGTCCTTGGTGAAATAAAGGTGAAATAAAAGGGCCTTTGATTATGACTCACTTTACTCAAGAGATTAAAAATGTGTTTCTTTTTACTCAAGAGATTAAAAATGTGTTTCTAACTTACCTCTCCTCCTCTGCAAACCTTCAGCAGTCTTTTTGAGCTTCTTCCTGGCACTGACCAGCTGACTACTGTCAAAGAGATGTGCTGAGGGGGCACTCGCAGACTTGGGGATCCTCTTCTCGTTCGCCTCTGTTCTAGGCAGACCTTTCTCCAGTGTCTCTGGGGAGGTGTCTTTAGCAACAGGCAGAGGTGGTGGTGGGGGAGGGGGAGGAGGCGGTGGCGGGGGAGGTGGTGTTGGAGGAAGAGGTGGGGGGAGTGGATCTATGGTAACGGAACCTGGTTCGAGGTCAGTATTATTCAAAAGTGGAAGAGAAACAGTGGGCGGCAGTTCAGAGGTAACACCACTGAGAGGTAATGAAGCGGCTTCAAGTTGTGCTAGCGAAGTATCTTCAAGGTGTGCGAGGCTTTGGGCTTCTGTTTTGTGTGACGACCCAAGCTCGCCTATTCCTTCCTCTGCCTTTGCACTTTTCTCTTCTACCTGTAGTGCTCCTGGCAGAGAGTCACACTGGTCCTCACAGGGCACAGGACTGGCTGTGCTTCTTCTTCTTGCATGAGCCAGTCGCAATCTGGTTGATTTAAGTATGACTTGGCCAGGGTACCTCTAAAAAAGTAGAAGTGATTGTAACTGGTCAAATTAGTTTACAACAATCTATGAACTGATGGCTATTTTCTCCTTCAGGTCCAAGATGTTGTTTCGGAGCTGTTGTGATTTCAGGGGGAAATTCTTTGATACAGTTATACAGAAGACCAGAATACCAAAGCATAATCCCTTTCAACAGCCGTCATCCAACTCTATTTGCTTATCAAATCTTTTATCAAGGTCCTATTCCCTCTTATCCACTTAAGAAGTCAACTATTCAAAATTACCACAGGATTTAAAAAAGATCTTTAATTACTGAAATTACTAGCTTAAGTGGAAAAATAATAGCAATATAAAATATCAAACATCAATGCTATTGGGGCGCCTGGGTGGCCCAGTTGGTTAAGCGTCCAACTTTGGCTCAGGCCATGATCTCGTGGTCTGTGAGTTTCAGCCCCATGCCAGGCTCTGTGCTGACAGCTCAGGGCCTGAAGCCTGCTTTGATTGTGTGTCTCCCTCTCTCTCTCTTTCCCTCCCCCCTCTGCACTCTCACTCAACATTAAACATTAAAAAAATGGTTTTAATACATGCCATTGGTATATACTAAGCTATGGAACTATTAGTTTCTTACATGTATTTTCAAATGCTTACAGATTAAAACATTAATCTTTTTAAAAAGTTTCTTGGCATTTAAAAAAACTCTCAAAACAGTATGTACATTTTATGATGGAAGGAGAGGGAATAAAATTTTTCAAGTACTGACATACATAACTCTCATTCTTTTATTATAATAAAACCTAGCATTAATGGATTTGGTGAACAACATTTACTCAACACAGGGTGGTCCACAACCACCATATACTCTCTTCACTATAATACTAAGAGGATTTCATCAAAAGCTTCCTGCACCTATAAGGTGATCCCTCGGCACAGACAATGGAAGTAGATTCCTGAGCACTTATGACAACTGCCAAACCATTTCTGACGTAAGCTGATCCATTCTCTAATTCTGCCACTGGTCCCTCCCACAGATTACCACCATAAGGTTACTGAATGTGTTCTGGTGACAAGTTCATGCCTAAAATGGACAGTCACTTGTGAGCCTATTAATTTTATAAAACTCAAGAAGAATTCAGGTTTGCCAGAGGCCCTGACCACTCCTCTTACACTACTAAAGTGGAAGGCCAACGGCACAAGAATATTAATTCCAGATACAACTGGAAGAAGGGTAGCCCTGTAATCAAACGTTAATTTAAAATTTTATTTTCTAAATAATAAAAGGGAAAACCAAGTTTTTATCATAATCTTGTAACACGAGTGTGTATGCAGCTCTGCTTAAAAAGCAATGAAAAACAACAGATGGGCCATACTTTTATTACCTGTTTAAAAGTTCGAAGTCTGTCCAAAGTTCTTTGTCTCTCTTGGCTAACCCAGGCACTTTTTCTTTCTTCTTCATCATGTAATTTTTCTCTCTTCTGATAAAAAATTAATAGTAATTCCATTATGATGTGTCCCATTCATTTTTATTATTAATAGGGAAAAAAAGAGAGCTCTCCCAGTTAAGTAAAATGGATAACTCCAATGAATGATTCATTAAACAGTGTTTATGGCATGAAACTACCAGTTTTAAATAGAAATCATGATTTTAAAATCCAGAATGATACGCTGACAAAAACAATACTGTTTCATTTTTGCATTTACCCACAATTAAAGATGTTTGCGCTGAAATAAAGTCAAATTTTCTCTGAACTAAAAAATGTTCCTGTAAGGTTGTGGCTTCAACAGCTTAAGTGTAAAATACCTGTAGCTGCTATATTCTGCTAAATTAAATAGGTGACCTTAAAAAAAAAATCAGCAACCACCTGGCCAGTAATTTACACACTGCACCTTAGTTCAACCAACATAACCAGCAGCTAGAAAAAGTATTTCTTGCATTTTACACGAATCATTTGGCTCAATATCACCCCTTAAAGTTGGGAGTTATCAGCACAGAAATTTAAGTTTTTTTCCCATGTTAATGCTAAGCAGTAAAGCAACTGTGGAAAACAGTATGGAGGCACCTCAAAAAATTAAAAGCAGAGACTCCTGAGTGGCTCAGTCCAGGGAGCCACCCGACTCAGTTTCAGTTCAGATCATGATCCCAGAGTCGTGGGATCAAGCCCTGCATTGAGTTCCACACTGAGAGTGGAGCCTGCTTAAGATTCTGTGTCCCTCCCTCTGCTCCTCTACACCACTTGTGCATTTTCTCTTTCTAAAAAAAAAAAAAAAAAAAAATTAATAAAAATAGAACTACTGTATTGTCTAGTAAGTAATTCCACTGCTGGGTATTTAACCAAAGAATACAAAAACACTAACTCAAAAAGAGATACACACCCCTATATTTATTGCACCATTATTTACAATGGCCACATTATGGAAGCAGCCCAAGTGTCCATTAATGGATAAAGAAGGTGTGGTATATATACATGGAATGGAATGTTACTCAGCCACAAAAATAATGAAAATTTGCCATCTGCAGGGACATGGATGAAGCTACGGAGTATAATACAAAGTGAAAAAAAATCAGAAAAAGACAATTATCAATATGATTTCACTCATCTGTGGAGTTGAAGAAATTTAAAAAATGAGCAAAGGAAAAAACACAAATCAAGAAACAGACTCTTAACTACAGAGAACAAACAGATGGTTATCAGGGCAGGTCGGGGGTGGGGGGGCAGATGAAATAGGTGAAGGGGATTAAGAGTACATTTCATTTATCATGACGGAGCAGTGAGTAACGTAAAGAATTGGTGAATCACTATACTGTACACCGGAAACAAATATAACGGTGTATATTAACTATACTGGAATAAAAAAAATTCTCTATACTGTTCAAACAATGAAAAGATACCTAATTACATCTCATTTTGCAGAATATTAAAAGGCTATCGAGCTATGCAGATAGGTTATGGCTTTCATTCCTACTTTGTTTTAAAAACTTGGAGATACCTCCTACAAGACCAGTTAATGTTGTGTGCACAGGACAGTGGTCTCCAGTGTGTCATTAACTTGTCTCTCTTCCATTCATCCTGTTCAAATTCAATCTTCCATTATTCCCTTACATTACTACCTCTCTTCTTCCCCACCAGCTCCTCTAGTCAGAGTTACTGCTTCATTTGTGGTGGATGACCACATCGGAATCTACAGGGTGACTTGAATCTTCAGGCACAAAGTGAACATCCTGTTTCAGAAAACTCTGTTGCACACTCATCACCTGGTAAAGTCACTGGACTTTCACAATAAACAAAGACTGAATATTCAGGCAGAAGATGGGTTGAGGGAAGGGAGACCTCACGCCTCTCGACAGCAACAACATTCAATGTCTCCAGAAGTTTGACAGAGAGAAAATATGGCACTGTGACCTAGAAAACTGTTTCTGACTTAGAAAGGAAATGGACAAGCATTCCCAAAATATGCCAAAACACAGTATGAGGACCATGAAATGTTCCGGAAGTAGTACCTTCATGAACGTTAACTAACTCCAAGAAAAATCAAAATAAAGTCAGGAATAGAAAAGTTGTGATAATCTATTTTGGTATTGATTTTTTTTCACATTTTCCTGTATTGCTTTAATCTTTTATAATGATGATGCATATCTCTTTATAAACACAATGAGGTTTCTTTTTAAAAACGTATAGGAATGGTAGAGAAGCACTTTTGCAAGCCAGTAATTAAAACTACTCATAATAGAAGGATTTTTAAAGTAAGAGTCAAGAAATTTAGAATGTTTACACACACACACACACACACATACACATACACATACACACAGCAAGATAATTACTCAGGAAAAATTCACCTTGCTTAGATAATAGGACAGTATTACAAAATATTAACTAAAAAGCAAGAAAACTTTATCAATTCACAGAGTAAAAAAGATAGCATGTAAAATACCATCTAAGAGAGGGGCACCTGGGTCCCTCCGTCAGTTAAGTGTACAACTCTTGATTTTGGCTCAGGCCATGAACTCATGGTTCGTGGGATCAAGCCCTGTACCCGGGCTCTGTGTTGACAGTGCAAACCTCCTTGGGATTCTCTCTCCCTCTCTCTCAGCCCCTCCCCTACTTACACTCTCTCTCTCAAAATAAATATTTAAAAATATACCACCCAAGAGAGTAAAATGGTAGGGGAAAAGCTGCTTAAGATAAGGAAATACCCTTCTTCCATGAAATGCTTACCAATTACGTGTCAGCCAGGCCCTATATTAAGCCCTAGGAGAGAAGCAGGAATGAGTAAGTGGTGGTGAGGTAAGTGGCAGGCATGTTAAGCAGAGAGGGTTAGCTGTCAAGCACCAAGGAAGAAACTGACCCTACTGGAGGAGGAGGTGGTGAAAAGGAGGATAGTTCCTAGAAGAAAGCACAAGCAGTAATCTCTTACACATTGGTCTTAGCAACATTTTCTAGATAGGTCTCCTAAGGCAAAGGAAACAAAAGCAAAAATCAACTATTGGGGCTATACCAATATAAAAAGTTCTGGCAAAAACATCAACAAAGAGGCATCCTATTGAATCGAAGAATATATTTGCAAATGATATGTCCAATAAGGAGTTAATGTCCAAACTATATAAAGAATAGCAAGGAAAATAATAATCTGCTTTAAAAATGGGCAGAGGACATGCAAACGGCCAAAAGGCACATGAAAACATGCTCAATGTCAGTAATTATCACTAATCGTCAAGGAAATACAAATGAGTACCAAAATGACATATCACCTCACACCTGTCAGAATGGCTAGAATCAAAAAGAAGTAACAAGTGGTGGCAAGGATGTGGATAAAAGGAACCCTCATACACTGTTAGTGGGAATGTAAAATGGTACAGCCACTATGGAAAATAATATGCAGATTCCTCAAAAAACTAAAAATAGAAATACTCTGGGGCGCCTTGGTGGCTCAGTCGGTTGAGCATCCAACTTTGGTTCAGGTCATGATCTGATGGTTCGTGAGTTCAAGTCCCACATCGGGCTCTACGCTGTCATTCAGAGCCTGCTTGGGATTCCTACCCACCCCCCCCGCCCCCCGCCATATAAAAGTCAGCTGCTTTCTAATATACTAGCAAGGAACATCTACTAGAGTTTGATATTAAAAACTATTTATATTACCATAAAAAAAAGACTTAGGCATAAATCTAATAGTTTAGGTATAAATCTAGTAAAATATAATAAATGGGGAGCTATTCCTTGTTTACACATAGGAAGACTCAATATTGTTAAGGTGTCAATTATTCCCAAACTTGACCTACAGATCTCACATAATCCTAATCAAAATCTCAGTCGCTTATTTTGTGGAGACTGACAAGCTGATTGTAAGGTTTCTTTGGAGAGGCACAAGACTTAGACGAGAGAACACAGAGCACAAGAGATCCAAACACATTCAATCAACTGATCTTTAACAAAGGAGCAAAGGCAATCCAATGAAGAGAAGTAACAGCTTTTTAAACAAATGGTGTTGGAACTACTAGACATCCACAAAAAAAAAAAAAAAAAAAAATTAGCCACAGACCTTACACTCTTCATGTACATTAACTCAAAACAGATCACAGACCTGAATGTAAAATGCAGAACTATAAAGCTCCAGCAACATAACCCAGGAGAAAATATAGATGACCTTGGTTTTGGTGAGGAGTTTTTATTTTTTTTTTTTTAATTTTTTTTTTTCAACGTTTATTTATTTTTGGGACAGAGAGAGACAGAGCATGAACGGGGGAGGGGCAGAGAGAGAGGGAGTCACAGAATCGGAAACAGGCTCCAGGCTCTGAGCCATCAGCCCAGAGCCCGACGCGGGGCTCGAACTCACGGACCGCGAGATCGTGACCTGGCTGAAGTCGGACGCTTAACCGACTGCGCCACCCAGGCGCCCCGGTGAGGAGTTTTTAGATACAGCACCAAAAGTACAACTCATGAAAGAAATAACTGACAAGTTGGACTTCATTAACATTAAAATTAAAAAGTTCTATTCTGCAAGATATGTTTTTAAGGGAATGAAAACACAAGCCAGAAATAGGGGGAAAAATACTTGCAAAGTCCAGAATACACAAAGAATTCTTAAAACTCAGTAATAAGAAAACAACCTAATTAAAAATTGAGCAAAAGATCTGGACATAACCTCAGCAAAGCAGATGGATGACAAAAAAAGCATTATGAAAAGATACTCATTATCACATGCCACTAGGAAACTGCAAACTAAAATAACCATCATGTACCACATGCCTATTAAGGGCTAAAATACAAAACACTGACAACACCAAATGCTGGTAGGGATGTGGAGCAACAGGAACCCTCTCGTCCACTGCTGGTGGCAATGCAAAACAGTACAGCCACTCTGCAAGACAGTTCGGCAGTTTCCCACAAAATTAAATAAACTCTTACATTATGATCCAGCAAATACTGCTCCTCAGGATTTACCCAAGAGATGAAAACTTATGTGCACACAAAAACCTGTATCAATGTTTACAGCAACTTTATTCATCACTGCCAAACCTTGGGAACAACCAACATGTCTCAGTAGGTCAATCGATAAACTATGGTACCGGGGCACCTGGTTGGTTCAGTTAATACAGCCTGTGCCTCTTCATCTCGAGGTTTTGAGTTCAAGCTCCACACTGAGTGTGGAGCCTACATAAGACAAATTTTAAAAATAAAGTGTGGTTATCCAGACAATGGGTTACTATTCGGTGCTAAGAAGAAATGAGCTATCAAGCTATGAAAATGCATGGAGGAATCTTAAAAGCACAGTACTAAGGTAAACAGATCTAAAAAGGCTACATATTGTAGGATTCCAATTAAACATTCTGGAGAAGGCAAAACTGTGGAAACAGTAAAAAAGATTGGCGGTTGCCAGGGGTTTGAAGAGAAAGGGAGATGAATAGATGGAACACAGGACATTTTGAGGGCAGTAAAAAATATTTTGTATGATATTATGATGGTGGATTCATATCCTTATACGTTGGTCAAAAACAACAATAGCACCAAGAATGAACTCTAATGTAAACTATGGACGTTAGGTGATAATGTTGGTCCACTGACTGTAACAAATGTACTACTCTTTGCTTGGTAGGGGAAGCTGTGAGTGTGTGGAGGTATATGGGAACTGTCTATTTAATCTTCTGCTCAGTATGTCTCAAACTGCTCTTAATGTGTGTGTATATGCATACGTATTGAACTGCAAACATACATATATATGGAATTAATACTAATATCTAGTTGTTTACATTTTCTTATTCTCTATAAATTTTATCCACTTTGAGACATGTAAAAAACCAGTTTTGTTCTAATTCTCCGAGTCCAAACTTACTAGTTGTACTGTGTGATGGGCTCTGTATTCATCTTCACTCCGAAGGCGTTGTTGGAACTTTTCATTGTGTTTTGCAATACAAATTTCCTGTAAATACATAAAATGTATTTTAATATAACTGAAACCTGAAAGACTCAAAACACCACACCAGGGCCTATTTTATTGGGTTTAATTTTAATCTTAACATGTACCTACAGGAAAACACCAAACAATAAGCCACCTCTGATTGCTCAACTGGAGTACTGAAGCAGCATGAGCCAAATCATCAAGATCTTAAAAAAAAAAAAAAAAATTATATATACCAACTTCTCTAGAACTCATTTCTCGCTCTCTTTGATGGGGAGGGATGGGACAAGACAGAGTCGAAGAGGGTGTCCTTAGGTAATCTCACAGGTCTCTTTTAGTTCTGAAGTCTGTGGCCAAAAGATTCTAAGTCTTATTGTAGTCTTTATCTTTTTTACGTAATCTCTACACCCAATGTGGGGCTCAAACTCACAACCCCAATATCAAGAGTCACACGCTCTACCCACCGAGCCAGCGAGGCCCCTTATTGTAGTCTTTAAACTATGCTGGGCAAAAAAAAAAAAAAAAAAAAAAGGATTTACAACTTTTGGCTTAAAGTCTGTGTTCTTAAACTTTGATGGGTTAAAAAACATGACGTTGCCTGGAGGGCTTTAAATAATAACATGAAATCTGTATCTTATGGTTAGAGAATTCAGAAGGAAAAGAGACTGTCCAGAGGCACCTGGGCGGCTCAGTCAGTTAAGCAATCTGAATCATCATTTTGGCTTAGGTCATGATCTCATGGTAGGTGGGATCAAGCCCTGCATCAGGCTCTGTGCTGACGGAATAGAGCCTGCTTGGGATTCTCTCTCCCTCTCAACGCCTCCCCTGCACATGCTCTCTCTCAAAGTAAATAAAGATTTGAAAAAAAGAAAGAGGGGAGCCTGGTGGTTCAGTCAGTTAAGCGTCCGACTCCTGATTTCGGCTCAGGACATGATCTCTCACGGTTCTTGAGATTGAGCCTCACATATTTGGATTCTCTCTCCTTCTCTCTCCATTCCTCCCGTTAGCACTCTCTCTCTCAAAATAAATAAAAACATGATAATAAACTAGGAACTATGTGCCTCTTTACAAAATAATGCACTATTATCTGGAAACTTTATAGTAGCACCGTGCTAAGTCTTCATTTTCCCTGGGTCTTCCTGGAGAAGTATTCCAGGTAAAAAGGTGGCCATTAGTTTACAACACTCTCAAAACTATACAAACTTTTAACCAGAGAAAGTGATATGATAAATGATCTTTTAAGCTGGTGAACCAGAGTTTAAAGCATTTGTATCATATTTTTCACCCACATTGGGTTGACTCTAAGGCCTAACCAGTATGAATGAAGAAATTAACCTGTTTGGGGCAGTCTCCAGGGGATAACAAAGGTAGTATTGTATATAAGTAACAGGATATAGTGATACAATGACTCAGGCTTCTATGTCACTCAGACCTAAGATAGAATTCTACCTTTGCCCCATATTAGCTGTTTTTCCCTGGGTGATCTGTTTAACTACCAGTAGCCTTGATTCCCTTGATTATAAAATGAGGATATAGGTCTATAATCCCTTATTTTCAGACTTTAGAAAGATGGTATGTTACATATACAGTATCTAGTAACTCCAGCAAGATCTGAAGTAGCACCCTATAAGACTAAAACTAACATTGTTGCAGTGAAACATATGAATAGTCAAAGTAAGAGAGACTCTCAAATAGACAGCTTCCTCTCAGCTCTGGGTTTGTCACCACATCAAGTAGGAGAATGTTTTTGATCTGTGGAGCTTTCTCAACTTTAGGCAAAAGAATATTATCTCATTTGACTATCGATATCATTAAAGAAAATAAAAATGCATAAAGAATATTCATCTTTACAAGTATATTCACAGTGGCACCTGGGTGGCTCAGTCAGTTAAACATCCAACTCTTGATTTGGCTCAGGTCATGATCTCACAGTTTTGAGACTGAGCGCCGAGTCTGGCTCTGCACTGGGCATGGAGCCTTCTTAAGATTCTCTCTCTCCCTCTGCAACTCCCCTGCTCACTCTCTCTCTCTTTAAAAAAAAAAAAAAAGAAAGAAAAATCTAATCACAAAGTACAGACTTCAAGTCGTCATGGCATAGCCAGAGACCATCATTTTTTCAAGAGGAAAGGCAGGGCATGACTTAAAGTCACAAGTACTCCCCTGGGTATGAAATCCTACCAAGGATGCTGGATAGACCAAACACCCTGTGACAGTGAACATGTTGACATGTAGACAAGGAATATAGGACGATGTTACACAGAAAGGCATACTTTCATTTTTTGTATCATAGAGGTGATCTTCTCATTATCTTTCTTTTTAGGACTTAGTGTTTCTAGTTTCCTCTCTTCTCAGCCATCTTTTATCACTCCTTTTACCCCCTGTAGTTCTCCCACCTCAGGTGGTGAGGGCTGGGGGTAGGTATGGCGGAGGGCAAGACCATTTAGAGCCCCTGACTCTGTGTGATGTGATGGGTTGCAGGAGGTCTGAGGCTGCTGGTCTAAACGGGCAGATTCTCCAGGAGTGAACTTCCCTACCTCAGATTTAGATTAATAAGAGTGAAGAGTAAAGAATATGGATTAATTTTTTTACATATAGAATTCCTTAAAGATTGAGATCAGAATCAAGACATAATTATACAACAGGACTGACCTCCTTAAATAATCAGGAGCAGAGAACTGCATTACGTGGATCCTGCAACCCTGTCCTTTACCAGAGTCACTTACGGGGTGTCGGGGGTAAATAGCACATCATCACTGGCTGTTCTAATGTGTTTAACAAGGCAGTTCTCAGAAAACTCTATAATGTTAACATAATGGCTTCAGTATTGAGAAGAGGTAACTCTCACTTAGTTTTAAAACATGTAACTGCTAGTGACAAATCAGGTTACAATTATTAGATATGGGTCAAGGATTAAGTAATGACTAACAAAAAGTCTTAAAACTAAGGCTATATATTTGATAAATAACCTAAGCTATTATACCTTTTTATTTCTGAGGTAGGCTTTCTTGGCTGAAACTCGTCCACGCCTTGCTTCCAGCTGGCGTGCTTTCTGCTGAAGTTTCTGTAGCTCTTCTCTCTGTAAGTGCACAGACACTGCCATCTCTTCCTTCTCCAGCATGGCCTCCATGCTTTCGTAAGTGTCGTAATATACCACCTCATCTCTCTTTTCTGTAACAAAACAGCAACAAGGGGTAGTGGTTAAGAGCAGGAGCTCATGGAGCCAGAAAGAACAGAGTTCTAAGCTACTTATTAAGTCTGTAACCTCAGGCAAAGCCGTTACCTCTTGAGCTTCTTTGTAAAATAGCAATTGTTAGGAAATATACCTTCTAGGGTGAGTGTGTATACAAAATGCTCAGCAGTGTGTGGCACAGTTAAATGCTCGATAAATGTTAAGTATCATCATCCCTCAAATTCAAAATTTTTCTGGCTGAAACAACCTTACAAAGTGAGTATTTTACAAAGGTAATAGCATAGTTGCATTGCTGAGTCTACTAAATAACTTGAGTTTCAGAGCTCCTTTAAAAGGTTTTACATTGGAGCGCCTGGATGGCTCAGTCGGTTCAGTGTCTGACTTCAGCTCAGGTCATGATCGCACAGCTCTTGAGTTCCAGCCCTGCATCAGGCTCTGTGCAGATAGCTCACAGCCTGGAGCCTGATTCGGATTCTGTGTCTCCCGCTCTCTCTGCCCCACCACCCCCCGGCCCCTCCCTCTTCTCCCTCTCCCAAAAATAAACATTAAAAAAAATTAAAAAATAAATTAAAAAATAAAAGGCTTTATGTTAAGACATTCTTAGTCTCAACAGAAGAACCAGCTGACGACTATGTGTATTTCCCCTATGTATTAATTTTTTTCCTGGATTTATGTGGTTGAATGCACACCATACCTGATATAAGTCTTTTGATGCTTTCCAGTTGTGCGGTCAATAGTAACTCTTCACACTTCAGGATTTCAAACTGTACTTCATACAACTGAAGTTGTAGGTCATAATAATCAGCTTCTAACTGATCCAGCCGGGCTATGGCCTCTGTACCACCCTGCAAACTCTGCATCTGCATTGAAAATAAAAATAACATTTCTAATTGGTTGGGACAAGGAAAACAAATCAGGTTAGGATTAGAAATGAAAACTAATCATACAGCATAAATCCACGAAGCAACTGTTCCAAGAAAGAACCTTATAAACAAGAAGTAAAGATTTTTTTTAAAAGACAGAAAAACAGCAATAATCCAAACATATAGTTTTGGAAATAACTAGACATACATGGTAAAAATAACGTTTTTAAGTTTACTCATATCACAGGTCATATTTAGGATACTATATTATTCTAATTATTCTGACATAAATATTAATAGTGTTCTTTCCTCTCAAAAGTGGATGTACTAACCTATGCAGTTATTCCTTCCATATATGAATGAGATTATGTATGAATGAGTAAGATATGTAAATAAGATCCATCCATACTCAGATAGTTATAACCAGGGGGTAGAAGTCTGGTCACCCTACACATCCAGAGCTGTGAGCTGTGTTTTGCTCCATGGTCACAGCCTCATTAGCTTCTAGGAGCTGGTCACTGGGGGAGCAAGGTGAATAGCAGGACAGAAATGACTGTAGGAGAACCCCTGCAATCTACTAACAATGGTAACTATTAGTATCTTTACATAAATGCAGTTAGGATCCTACATCCAACCTAAGGTGAGACTGAACGGTTTCTAGACAGGTCTCATGAAGTGGTGGGTGTTCTCATATGAAGTTTGCTTGGTTGGTCGGTTGATTAGTTTTTGGTCCAGAAAGGAGAGGGAGAAGAGATTTTGCCAAGCAACCAAAGGAAATTACTATGAACAAAGTATGCTTCAGATACTAGTCCCCAACCCCACTATTTCCATGGATTCCTACTTGGATCTGTGAAGAAAGATGGCTCTAAGGAGGAGCTGACAGGATGGCTTTTCAGGAGTCACTGAAGGACAGGCATGTGAGAGAGTAAAGCATTCCTCTCAAAACATCTAAGAATATAGTACTACCACTTTAGCATATTAAATGTTCATGCTTAGAAACTGCAGGACACGGCCACAGGTATCAGTGTGCCCTAGAAGAACAAGCAACACTGGTGAGGAGGCCCTGGCCTCAAGTGGCATCCCAGGGGATGACTACCAAAGGGGGTGGAGGAGAAACAGAGGAAAAGGAGGGAAATGTTTGTGAGCTCCTCTGAGGGGTCACCTGGGGCTCCCAGAATACCAAGGAGATACTTGGCTGGTACCCTCGGGACAGGCTTGGCAGCAAAGACAGTGAATTCTTATGGCTGCAAAATGATCTCTTTTGTCTGATGAGGTTGGTGAATCATGTTAGCACATAAAGAGAGTATGTTTAAACAAGAGTCCAGCCTGGGGCACCTGGGTGGCTCAGTCAAGTGTCTGCCTTTGGCTCAGGTCATGATCTCATGGTTCATGAGTTCGAGCCCTGTGTCGGGCTCTCTGCTGTCAGTGTGGAGCCCCTGTTCCCTCTCTCTCTGACCCTCCCCCACTCTCTCTCTCAAAATAATAAACTTAAAAAAAAAAAAAAAAAAGACTAGAGTCCAGCCTTTCCTTTAAATTCTAGATATCCAACACAGTCTTACCTGAAGACTAGAATATTTTTTAGCATATAATTTCAAGGTCCTTTATTTTTTTTTAAGGTTCATTTATTTTGAGAGAGAGAGAGAGAGAGAGAGAGAGAGAGAGAGAGAGAGAGGGAGGGAGGGAGGGAGGGAGGGAGGGAGGGAAGGAATCCCAAGCAGGCTCCGTGTTGTCAGTGCACAGCCTGGCACAGGGCTCAATCCCACAAACTGATCCTACGAACTGTGAGATCATGACCAGAGTTGAAATCAAGAGTTGGATGCTTAACCAACTAAGCTACCCAGATGCCCCTCAAGTTCCTTGTAAACTGCAAAGCAACACTTAGCCTGTAATCTAAATGTGCAATGGTATACACTTAACGGTATACATTTAATAATAATCAGGTTAATTAAGTACAGTGCTCTTTCATAAATGTTAGAAAATTTTTACACTGAATATTTAATGAATTGTAGGCCAATGATCCTGCTGCATTAGGAAATATTTTATGAGTGACAAACAGTAAATATGGAACAAACCACAAGATTGCATTACAGTGTTTCATGGAGGTCAATAATGAAATCCTGGTGTTTTGGTCCTAAGTCATAAAATATGAACGTGTCATTTCTTGTCTGAGACTTTCAGTCTCACTATAAATTACAAACGTCCCTTTGGATACAACCTTGGGCTTCTTATCTAGCTCTGGAGACCACAGCTCCAGAATGCATATTCCTCTGTTATTAGCACCCATACTTTCTATGAGCACAGCATACAAACATATGAAATACATAATGTTGGGGTGCCTGGGTGGCTCAGTTGGTTAAGCATCCAACTCTTGGGTTTTGACTCAGCTCATGATCTCACGGTTTGTGAGATCAAGTCCCACATCAGGCTATGCACTGACAGCGCGGAGCCTGCTTGGGATTCTCTCTCTTCTTCTCTCTCTGTCCTTCCTCTGCTCACACACTCAGTCTGAAAAATAAATAAATTAAAAAAAAAAAAACAAAAAACTAGTGAGAAGATTAAGCTTTAAAAAATAAATAAAATACGTAATGTTAAAGGCTTTATTCTCTGGAAAAATTATAATCAGTTAAGATAAAACCTTAGTGTGTATCAGTCTAAAACCTTCATGAACAGTGACACTGTTCAGATCAAGGTCTGGAACTATTAGTTCCACCTTCACTATCTCTAGTTCTCTCCAGCTGAAAGCAACCATTTGTCTGCTGTGTTCATATCACTGTGCTAGGGCTTCCCCTATACTCTATAAGTTTGACTCTTGTCCAATACTTTGCTTAAGGAAAAGAAAGCTGAAAGCCCCTTGTTGGCATACTTTTACACTGTCAGCCAATATCAAATATCAAACTGAGAAAGGAAGGGGTGTATTCTTACAAGAAGTGACCTCATCGCCAACTTTCTGGTTTACTGAGTTCCATTCAAAGCAAGGAAGTCAAGAGGTAGATCTGCTATCGCAAGGTACAAAAATGAAAAAACCTCAGACGCAGAAGTGCAGGCAGAGGATCTATTGAATCCCAACCTCTGAAAGAACAAACAATAAAGCAGGGGTGGGCATCATGACAAGTAAAAGGGTTGTAGGGACTGCAGTAGAGAGGATTTTTTATGGGATAAACTAAGCAGAGAGAGATAAGAGACAAGGGAAATTTGGGAGGGTAAAATTGTGCTCTAAGGTTTATTTAAACTTTGACATGGCGGCAGTGAAAGACATGCAGAGTTATATGAAGTGTATGCTGCTCCAAATCCCTTCCCTAAAATATCTTAATTTCTAAACTGATTTTTCTCCTGGTATCTAATTCAGGGGACAGGCACAGAACTAAGGGAATGGGAATCAAGAGTACAAGCAACACTAATTCTGGACAATGGAACAATGCAGAGAAGGTAGGTGCCATAGTTGGGCACCTTTGTTACGCCTAGGGTCACTGCTTCCCTGGGCAATAAAGAAGCCTAGAAAGTAAGGTAAGTGCTCAAAGGAGACAATCAAATTGCCAAGTTTTCACACTTTGCTATCTTGAAATTTTATTCAGCTCAACTTTTACCTTCTGAACAAACTTCTGGTATCAGGATATCAAGACCCCCAAAACAAACTGCATTCCCAGTGTAATGCAGGTAATACCAGCAACATTGTGCCTGACCCAATCCTCCCAATTCCTATAAGAATGGCCTTTCCACTAGACATAAGTAGGGAGCACCATTCTAATAAATATGGAAAAGAAAAAAAAGAAAAATGTTTTTACAGTAAATCTAGCAAGGAAATGAAGTACCAATCAACATCCAACATCCACATAAGGACATCGTACATTACTAACCCCACTGATAATCATTCCCGCTATGCACAATAACAGTGGTGTTCTCGTTTCCTATTTTGACTATACTATACCATGAAACAAGACATGAAGCAATTTATACAAACTAATGATGCCCATATCTTGCCTTTGACTCTACTATGCTCGAAAAACTCTACGACATGTGAGGAGCTACAAAAATTAGAACTTTCAGAGTATCTGTGGGTGGAGTCATGCATTCAATAAATTCTCACTGGGCACCTGCTGGCTGTCTGAGTTATGGAAAGTATAGCAGTTAGCAATAAATGAAATGAGGGTTCAGTCATCATGAAAACCACGTACCGTACAAGAGACATAACATTAAAGGCAAGCTCAGCAAGCTGTCAGTCAAGACTAGCCCTTTTACTATGTGGCAAGGATGGAAAGTACATGAGGATTGGTACAAACAAACCTGAGTATATGAGGTTCTACCAATAACAGCTTCACAAATATGGAGAATACACATAAACACAAGGAATTATCTAAAATTCCACATTTCAGAACTCTTTGAAAACTAAAAACAGCCATAATTTCTTTGATGTCAAAACCTAATCTCGTAATCCATTTGTAGGAAGCTATCCAGAAATGATGTGAATCCCTATTTATTCCATTTAATGAAAGTATGTTTCATTAATGGAATAACAACACTTGTCTGAAGTTATATGTCCTAATCTGTCTAAAATTTGGAAAACTTAGAACTCTAATAAAACATATCTGGCCTCAGAGATTTGAGACAATGGCTTATAGGCTTGTAGTATAAAGGGTTATGTTTTACATTTAAGAGATAATATACATAAAACACTAAAGATAGGGCCAGAAACATTTTTCAACTTTTCTATTTATTTTTTTGTAATCAATATCAAAATATATTAAGATGACTAAAAGAGAATTTCATAAGTAATATAAAAACTTTTACAGTATTACCTAGGTTTTTCTACTTAAAGACTTTGAAATTTCTAATGTATAGATACAGAACAGACTATCTACATGCTTGTTAATAAATTAAAAAGAAAAAAAGAGAGTCACTACCTGGACTAGCACCCTAGCTGCCCTACCTCTGTTCAGACTGTGTCCATCACACCAAAGCTCCCTGCTGTTGAAACTTCTTGGCAAGGTCCATTTGAAATACAACTGTCTGAAGCATGGGAATTGTATTTTTCCCATCTTTCTATTCCCTTCCTTGATACTTGCATAGTATGTAACACAGATTAGAGTAATCGTGTCTAAGATTTATGGAGTTCTTACTCTATGTGCCAGGCATTATGCTAAATACTTTATATACATTAACCAATGAAATCATCACTTTCCTAAAAGGTATCTATTGATCTTATTTTATAGAGAGGTTAAGTAATTTACCCAAGGTTATGTAAGTAATAAGTTTGCAGAATCAGGATCTACATTATTCTGTCCAAATATGGTAGCCTAAAGTTACATGTGGCTATTTAAATAGAAATTAAATTAAAATTCTGTTCCTCTGTCACATAAATCACTTTTCAAGAGCTCAATAGATATCTGAGTAGTAGGTACACTACTGAAAAGTGCAAATATAAAACACATCCATTGTTGTAGGAAGTTCTACTGAATAGCACTGTCTAGACCCTAAGCTTAGGTCCCCTAGGGTATACTGTAAATGCTCCATAAATACTTAATGATTTAAAGAGAAATGACATGGGGGAATATAACCTTAAAAACACTTTAGCTGTATGATTTTAGAAGAATAACAAAATTATGGATAGTGAGGATGTAGCCTCAGGATTGGTATGTATTTAGCTCAATATTCTAACAGTAGATATATGTTCATAGAGAGGAACTCAAGGAATCAAAGTTTCTAAAAAATGTATGGCGAATGGTTGGCATTCTCTGCCGAGAAAAGAAAGCACATTGGTAGCTTTCTTAGAACGTTCAACAAGGAAGGACTGTCATCCAAAAAGTTTTCTGGTTAATTCTCTGTTAAGCAGAGAACATACTAAATGAGATGTGATTGTATTTTCTGATGTTTCATCCTAGCATCTCAATTTTGGCATCTCCTATTTCAATAATAACTACAAACAGAATCCCCTTATTTCATTAATAATCCTTATTTTAATAATACTTTTTACACATATACTATTCCTAACCCTTTGTCATTTTATGTATTTTCGTTTTGTTCTGTGGCTGTGACTAATTAAACTCACCCTGGGTTCTTTCAAAGGTATTGAGCCAAAGAGACATCAATGTTTTCAGGAGTTTTTGATGGGAAAATCTGAACACCAGTGGCAATGTGGGATCAAAGGTTCAGGTACAGATGATTTGCAAACCTGTTAAATTTGTCTGCAGAACTGTGAGTATATGCATATTTCTCTCAGTAGAGAGTTCCTAGGTTTCAAATTCTTTTTTATAGAGAGCGAGCGAGCAAGAGAGCACAGACATATGCAAGTGGGAGGGGTGGGGAAAAGGGACACAGAGAGAGAATTGCAAGCTGGCTCCATGCTCAGAGCAGAGCCCAACAAGGGGCTCGATCCCATTACCCTGTGATCATGACCCGAGCCGAGGTCAACAGTGAGATGCTCAACAAACTGAGCCACCCGGGCATGCTCGCCCCACCCCTACCCCCCCCCACACACCGTGCCAGCTTTCAAATTCTTAATAGTGCAGGAGTCTGGACCTCAAAAGGGTAAGAATGACTACAATCAAGATCCAGAAACATTTATAAAGGAGACAGATTAAAAGAAATGGTATGTACTCCTAAAGCATATTTAAAGGAGTTAAAGAATTTAAATGTCAAATATAGTTTTGCTTATGTAGGTATAATTTGGTACTTAAGAATTTACAAGTTTAGCACTACACTCATATCATTACTAAATATTTTTTAATTTCTGATTTTTTTAAAATTTCTGATTTTAACTAAAAAAAAATTTTCTTAATGTTTATTTTTGAGACAGAGGGAGACAGAGCGTGAGTGGGGGAGGGGCAGAGAGAGAGGGAGACACGGAATCTGAAACAGGCTCCAGGCTCTGAGCCGTCAACACAGAGCCCGATGCGGGGCTCGAACTGATGCAGGGCTCAAACTCATGAACTATGAGATCATGACCTGAGCCAAAGTCGTACACTTAACCGACTGAGCCACCCAGGCACTCCTCTGATTTTAATTTTTAAAGTATTTTATGTTGTCACATCAGGAAGAAGTTTTCTGTTTAAAAACAAAAACAAAAAAACCCAGACACAATATAATGTATTTTTTTTAAAGAACAAAAGTCTCCCCATAATTTAAACAGAGCAGTACTGTATTATCAAGTGTTCAATGGAAAATCATCTGTTTGGGATGGACTTAATTCATATTTGCTCTGTTTCTCATGAGTAATGTGGTCACCTTAAATTAATGCTAATAAAACTGGTGTAGTACATCATAGATATACATAAAAAACACAATATGTACATTATATACACTCAAGCATAAACCTGGCAAGAATGACTGGTATGTTTACCAAACCCTTTGAAGAATTTAAACACAATCCAGAACATTAAGAAGGAGACCATTAAGGTAATGGGGTGGCCCCAGGGAAAATGACCCCACAGGTAATCATCCTAGACTCCTGGGGCCCATTGTAGCCCAGCCCTTCCTCTACAACCCTAGACCAATTCCAGTAAGAACAATGTTCTTACAATAGCAAACAGTCAGAAATCTTACCCTAAGCAGTTCTTTTAGGCACTCTATAATTCACTGTCGGCCTGGTTAGAGCAACAAAGCTAGCACATGTGATAAAGACAAAGAATGGTACTCAACTTCCCAGGCAATAAAATGCTAGGATTAAAACACACACACACACACACACACACACACCAAAAACCAAAACCTAGGATTTTACGTTTTAAAAGTTCTGGAACTTAGTATTTCAGACAGCTTGTGACATAAATGAGAAAGCTTACTAGGAAAAGGAGATTGCAATAGAAATGCTTCAGGAGAACATGAGTAGGACTGAAATCCTTGCAAAGAGATTCTGAATACAGGGTGAAAAAATTCCAGGACAAGACAAGTTACAATTTTGCCTTTAACACTAGTAGCAAATAAAATATAAGGGGAAAAAAATCACAATTTAAAGTCATTAACAAAAAGATTTCTTTCTAGATCATAGTCATTATACATTATAAGCTATCTCACTACTTTTTAACAAGAGTAGATAAGCATATGCACTTTTAAAATGTGAATAGGGACCAACTAAGCCAAAAAAATTTCATACAGCTGTACTAATAAAAGCGGAGACATTTTGTTTTTCCTTAGAGACTAAAACATACTACTGCCACATATAGCCAGTGTTCTAACAACCAATACAGTCAATCCATAGAATGGGAGCAAATATTTTCAAATTATGTATCTTATAAAAAACTTGTATATAGAATATATAAAGAAGTCTTTCAACTTAGTAATAAAGAAAACCACAATTTTAAAATGTAAAAGGTATGAACAGATGTTTCTCCAAAGAAGATAAATAAGTAGGGAATAAGCAAATGAAGAGATACTCAATATAAATACCATGGGGGAAATGCATCTAAAAACACAATGAGGGGCGCCTGGGTGGCTCAGTCGGTTAAGCGTCCGACTTCGGCTCAGGTCACGATCTCACTGTCCGTGGGTTCGAGCCCCGCGTTGGGCTCTGTGCTGACTGCTCAGAGCCTGGAGCCTGTTTCAGATTCTGTGTCTGCCTCTCTCTTTGACCCTCCCCCGTTCATGCTCTGTCTCTCTCTGTCTCAAAAATAAATAAATGTTAAAAAAAAAATTTTTTTTTAAATAAAAACACAATGAAATACCACTTCACACTCAACCAAGATGCCATAATAAAAAAGACACATTTTAAGTGTTAATGATTGTGTAGAACAAGATGTGTAGAAATTCTAACTGTTGTACACTGCTGTTGGGAACAGCTGCTTAGGAAAACAGTCTGACAGTTCCTTAAAAAGTTAAACAGTTTTCTCCTAGGGACATACCAAGATAAATGAAAACCCTATACATGACAGGGTTCACAGCAGCATGGTTCATAATAGCTCCAAAAGCAGAAAGAGCCCAAATGTTTATCAACTGATGAATGCACAAAATGTGGTATTAACCATATAAAGATCATTCTATCAAAAAACTAAATTAAGCATGCATGGTTTCCCAAACAAAAACTAAAGCAGTTGTTGACCACACTAAGCCAACCCTGGAAGAAATATTAAAAGGGGACTGTGGGTGTGTTGGGGGAGAGGGGCAACAAAGACTAGAAAGGAACAGAAACACCAACTTTACACATAACACAAAGACTCTGAATTCGTATCTATCAATAGTCACTCCAAATGTAAATGGACTACATGCTTCAATCAAAAGACACAGGGTATCAGAATGGATAAATAAAAACAAGACACATCTATATGCTGCCTGTAAGAGACTCGTTTTAGACCTAAAGACACCAGAAGACTGAAAGTGAAGGGATAGAGAACTATCTAGCATGCTAATGCACATAAAAAGCCAGAGTAGCCATACTTATTATCAGACAAACTAGATTTTAAACCAAACCCTGTTATCGCTTCTCGGCCTTTTGGCTAAGATCAAGTGTAAACCAAACCCTGTTAAAAGAGATGAAAAAGAGGCAGTACATCCTAATTAAGGGGTCTATCCAAGAAGAAGATCTAACGACTGTAACTATTTATGCCCCCAATGTGAAAGCACCTAAATACATAAATAAATTAATAATAAACAAAGAAATTCATTGATAATAATACAAAAGCAGTATGGGACTCTAACACACCATGTACAACAATGGATAGTTCACCTAAGCAGAAAATCAACATGAAAGCAATTGCCTTTTTTTTTTTTTTTAGTTTATTTATTTATTTATTTGGGGGGGGGGAGAGGGAGGGAGGGAGAGAGGGGGGAGAATGAATGAATATGAATGAGTGGGTGAGGGACAGAGAAACAGGAAAGAGGATCGAAAATGGGCTCAGTGCTGACAGCGGACAGACCGATGGGGGGCTCAAACTCACAAACCAAGAGATCATGACCTGAGCCAAAGCTGGATGCTTAACTGAGCGAGCCACCCAGGGGCCCTGAAACCATGGCTTTGAGTAACACACTGGACCAGATGGAGTTAACATATATTCAGAACATTTCATTCTAAAGCAGCAGAATACATGTTCTTTTTGAGGGCACAAAGAACATCCTTTAAGATCTACTGGGTAACAAGGGCTCAACAAGTACAAAAAGACTGAGACAATACCACACATATTTTCAGACCACAATGATATGAACTTGAAGTCAACCAGAAGAAAAAATTTGGAAAGACCACAAATAACGTGGAGGTTAAAGAACATACTACTAAAGAATTACTAAAGAATGAATGCAGTGGCTCAATCAGTTGAGTGTCGGACTTCGATTCAGGTCACCATCTCACAGTTCGTAAGTTTGAGCCCTGCATGGGGGCTCTCTGCTGTCAATGCAGAGCCCGCCTGGGATCTTCTGTTCCCTCCCACCCCTCTCTCTCTGCTGCTCAACCACTCGCGTACTTTCTCTCAAAAGTAAATAAAAAAATTAAAAAATATATATACATATATATATTTATTTATTTTACATATGGCCTACTGGTGAAAAGAAATTGACTTCATGTTTTTCCAAAAATGACTTAATGACATAATGTATGATACAATACATTGCTGACAGTGCAGAGCCTACGTGGGATTCTCTCTCTCCTTCTCTCTCTGCCCCTCCCCTGCTTGAGGTCTCTCTCAAAATAAACATTAAGAAAAAGAGCACCAACTGAACAGTTGTGCCTAAACCATGAAATGTCATTATATACCATATAGGACACCATCTTAGGTTTATCCCTAACACAAGCTTTAATCTTCATTCATTTTTAAAACTACAGGTGACCCATGAACAACAAGGAGATTTGCTTCTTCTAATAGTTAGGAAAACTATCAGCAAATGACCATGCTGAATACCCTTTCATAAGAAGCCATCTGTCCCTGATGAACACAGATGCAAAAATCCTCAACAAGATATTAGCCAACCATATCCAACAATACATTAAAAAAAAATATTAACCGCAACCAAGTGGGATTTATACCTGGGCAGCAGGGCTGGTTTAGTATCAGCAAAACAATCAATGTGATTAATTCACATCAATAAAAGAAAGAACAAGAACCACATGATCCTCTCAATAGATGCAGAGAAACCATTTAACAAAATACAGTATCCTTTCTTGATAAAAACCCTCAAGAAAGAAGGGATAGAAGGAGCATACCTCGAGACCATAAAAACCGTATATGAATAATAAGACCCACCGCTAATATCGTCTATAATGGGGGAAAACTGAGTTTTCCCCCTAAGACCAGGAACAAGACAGGGATCTTCACTCTCACCACTGTTATTCAACATAGTATTGAGTGTATTAGCCTCAGCAATCAGACAACACAAAGAAATAAAAGGCATCCAAATCTGCCAGGAGGAGGTCACACTTCACTCTTCGCAGATGACCTAATACTCTATATGGAAAACCCAAAATATTCCACCAAAAAACTGCTAGAACTGATCCATGAATTTAGCAAAGTGACAGGACATAAAATCAATGCACAGAAATTGGCTGCATTCCTATACACCAACAATGAAGCAACAGAAAGAGAAATCAAGGCATTAATCCCATTTAAAATTGTACCAAAACCCATAAAATACCTAGGAATAAATCTAAGCAAAGAGGTAAAAAGTCTTTACACTGAAAACTTATGAAAGAAAGCTTATGAAAGAAACTGAAGAAGACACACACAAAAAAATGCAAAAATATTCCATGCTCCTATCCAGAACAAACACTGTTAAAATGTCAATACTACCCAAAGCAATCTACATATTCAATGTCAATACCTATCAAAATAAGACTAGCATTCTTCACAGAGCTAGAACAAATAATCCTAAAATTTGTACAAATAATCCTAAAATTTGTAAGGAACCAGAAAAGACCCCGAATAGCCAAAGCAATCTTGAAAAAGAAAACCAAAGCAGGAGGCATCACAATCTCTGACTTCAAGCTATACTACAAAGCTGTAATCATCAAGACAGTATGGTACTGGCAAAGAACAAACGCTCAGATCAGTGGAACAGAATAGAGAACCCAGAAAGGGACCCACAAACATATGGCCAACTAATCTTTGACCAAGCAGGAAAGAACATCCAATGGAATAAAGACAGTCTCTTCAGCAAGTGGTCCTGGGAAAACTGGACAGCGACATTCAGAAGAATGAACCTGGACTTTCTTCCACTGTACACAAAAATAAACTCAACATGGATGAAAAACCTAAATGTAAGACAGGAAGCCATCAAAATCCTTGAGGAGAGAGCAGGTAAAAACCTCTGACCTTGGCTGCAGCAACATCTTACTCAACATGTCTCCAGAGGCAAGGGAAATGAAAGCAAAAATGAACTACTGGGACCTCATCAAAATAAAAAAGATTCTCAACAGCAAAGGAAACAAACAGCAAAACTAAAAGGCAACCGACAGAATGGGAGAAGATATTTGCAAATGACATATCACATAAAGGGTTAGTATCCAAAACCTATAAAGAACTTATCAAACTCAACACCCAAAAAACAAATAATTCATGAGGAAATGAGCAAAAGACATGAGTAGACACTTCTCCAAAGAAGACATCCAGATGGCCAACCAACACATGAAAAAACGCTCAACATCACTCATCATCAGGGAAATACAAATCAAAACCACAATGAGATACTTCCTCACACCTGTCAGAATGGCTAACATTAACAACTCAAGCAACAACAGATGTTGGGTGAGGATGCGGACTAAGAGGATCTCTTTTTGCACTGCTGGTGGGAATGCAAGCTGGTGCAGCCACTCTGGAAAAGAGTATGCAGGTTCCCCCAAAAGACTGAAAATAGAACTACCCTACAACCCAGCAACTGCACTAAGTATTTATCCAAGGGATACAGGTATGCTGTTTCGAAGGGACACATGCACCCCAATGTTTTATAGCAGCACTATCGACAAGAGCCAAAGTACGGAAAGAGCCCAAATGTCCATCGATGGATGAGTGGATAAAGATGTGGTATACATATACAGTGGAGTATTACTCAGCGATCATAAAGAATGAAATCTTGCCATTTGCAACTACGTGGATGGAACTGGAGGGTATTATGCTAAGTGAAATTAGTCAGAGAAAGACAAATATCACATGACTACACTCATATGAGGACTTTAAGAGACAAAACAGATGAACATAAGGGAAGGGAAACAAAAATAATATAAAAACAGGGAGGGGGGGGCGCCTGGGTGGCGCAGTGGGTTAAGCGTCCGACTTCAGCCAGGTCACGATCTCGCGGTCCGGGAGTTCGAGCCCCGTGTCAGGCTCTGGGCTAATGGCTCAGAGCCTGGAGCCTGTTTCCGATTCTGTGTCTCCCTCTCTCTCTGCCCCTCCCCCGTTCATGCTCTGTCTCTCTCTGTCCCACAAATAAATAAACGTTGATAAAAAAAACAAAAACAAAAACAGGGAGGGGGACAAAACATAAGAGACTCTTAAATATGGAGAACAGAAGGTTGTTGGGGGGATTGTGGGAGGGGGTATGGGCTAAATGGGTAAGGGGCATTAAGGAATCTGTTCTGGAAATCATTATTGCACTATATGCTAACTAACTTGGATGTAAATTAAAAAATAAATTTTTAAAAAGGCCATCTGTTCTGGTCAAATTTAATAATGAAGTGTTTAACAGTGTTTAAAGATAATGGCCTCAGAGGTAATAAAAAATAGTATAATTAATGGTTTCAATATTGTCAAGCAAGACTGGGGAGGGGCGGTTATTCCACACTGCAGTGGACAGTATGAGGATACTAAAACCACCGATGAACAGGACGATGATGAAAAAGTAAATTTTAAAAGACCATTTAGATAAATTTTAAATATGTCTATCAGCAACCTTTTCAAGGATTTGTAAAACTAGTCTTTTTTGGGGGGGTGGGGAGGGTTCATGAAGAGGTCTTAAATTAAGTACAGTCAAGAAAACGGACCTCTGTTGAACCTGTTTTGTGTTCAGTAATAAAATGGGAAACTCCAAAAGGTAATGGTTCTGAATTAGGATTTTTCTTTATTGCTCTGGGCAGTGCAACTTTTTAAATAATTGTCAGAGCTTTAAGGGGTGTCTGGTGGCGGTTAAGCATCCGACTCTTGGTTTTACCTCAGGTCACAATATCACGGTTTCACGAGTTCAACCCCCCATGTCAGGCTGTGTGTTGGCAGCACCAAGCCTGCTTGGGATCGTCTCCATCTCTCTCCTACCCCAGTTGCAAGGTCTCTGTCTCTCTAAACAAACAAACCTTTTTAGAAGATTTTAAAAAATAACTGTCAGACCTTTGAACCTTACAGTACAAAACATTTAAAAGACAACAATGAAATTCTAATGTCAACTTTTTAAATAGTGTACTGCTGCCTACAGTCACATTGCGACGCTTATGAGAATACCTTATACGTCTCTTACTAGTGGCCAACTCAAATCAGAGGCCTCCATCTTGAGTATCATCTCATGGAAACACTGCAAAATTAACTGCCTACAGAGTCAGAAAATGCCAGTCCTGTACAAATACAAAAATGAAATAGCAAATCTTATCTTCAAATATTATATATTTTTCTGATGGTTTTTGTTACCTCTTCTTTTAGTGCATGTTTCCTCTGTTCCAAACAGATCTCTTTTGCTCTCATCATCTGCAAAGTCTCCTTAGAAACAGCATACTGGAGCTTTTCCATTCGTTCTGCAGCTGCTGCCCATGATGCTTTACCAAATTTCTTCTGATCTGCTCGCATTCGATCGTACACAGCTATTAATAATTTTTTAAAGAGACATTAAGACGTAAGACGACTTGATACTAAACAATTTGAAAGTTTCAGATTTCACTAACCACACACTTAAACATACAAATCCTACTCCCTTAGGTTTCCTATATAGCGGCTCTAAAACACAACTCAACTGTATCTTAGATTCTAAAATCATCACTAAGAAATCTAAATAATCATCCTCAGAAATTTCTGAAGATAAAACTGATTTGTCAGATTTTAAGACTTTTGTTGAAAATATGTATTTTGGGAGAGAGTAAGCACACAAAAGCAGGGGGGGGGGGGGGAGAAGAGGAGAGAATATTAATCCCAAGCAGGTGCTGCACTGTCAGCAGGGAGCTGGGTATGGGGCTCAATCCCATGAACTGTTGAGATAATGACCTGAGCGGAAATCAAGAGTCGGACGCTTAACCCAATGTGCCACTCGGGGACCCTGATTTTCAAACTTTTAAGAATATTCTTCCATATGTTTAGTGTCATTAAATTCTAAGTTTTTATACTTTATTCTACAAAGGTTTATACTTTTTCCTGGGCTAATTGAAATCAGTCATAACTATTTAAGATTATTTATTTAAATCCATGTGTTAAATTTGATCATTCTGAGTCTTCCAAAAATACAATGATCTGATGGAGCAAAAAACAAATCCTAGATGTTATCAGGGAGCTTGCTCAGAGGTTAGAGCTGGAACAGCACAATCAAGACTCAAAGAAAACATCTAGTTTCATCTTCCACCTCCCCCAAAAAGAAAAAAGAACTTTTTATTTACAACAACAGAGCCCTATGTCAAGAGATACTTCTTGACATCAAACAGCTAGTATCTTCTAGTTAAAGAAGTTTATCACTGATAATATAGTACAGTAGTGGCTTATCCTGGGTCCTTACGCAATAAAACCATCCTTATGCCCACCCACTTTAACAGGTCAGAGATACACTCGCTATAAAAGAGGTAGGCGATGTGATTAGTACTGAACATCATCTTTAAGTCAGTACACACTGATTAGTAGTATCTTTTATATGTCCAGAGGTAAATGATAATTAATTTTGTACTACCACTGTGTCCTAACCATCTTGTGCAAGGAAGTGTATCTCAGTAATCTTTGCCTCAGAGTTTTATGAAATCTTAAAAAAATTTTTTTTTCCAGTAACACAAGTACATATGTAAAACTTAAAACTGTACAGGCAGGGTTATAACTTACAAGAGCAGTTTCTCAGGCTCAGCTCTTCCCTACCCCCTAGTCTCATTGCCCAATGCTTTTAATTGTTTCTGGTGGTTATTTCAATAAAAAAAAAAATACTGCTCTTTATCAATTTACAATTAAAAACTATCTTTTGAGTTCCTATTAGATAAGAAATTTTGCTGACTTATAATCTCCTCTGAATATAGTTAAATCAATTATTTTGATTTCTGTTTTCCTGTGGCCTTCGAGTGCTAACACAAAAGGGTTAATTTTTTAGTGCATAACTTTGCTCTGAATCTCAGTTTTAGGCGAACAAGTAAAATCTATTCATGTTGGCTGAACAAATGATTCTGCAATTTTAAATTTCTGCCCATCTTTTAAAACTGTATTTTAGGGGCGCCTGGGTGGCGCAGTCGGTTAAGCGTCCGACTTCAGCCAGGTCACGATCTCGCGGTCCGTGAGTTCGAGCCCCGTGTTCAGGCTCTGGGCTGATGGCTCGGAGCCTGGAGCCTGTTTCCGATTCTGTGTCTCCCTCTCTCTCTGCCCCTCCCCCGTTCATGCTCTGTCTCTGTCCCAAAAATAAATAAACGTTGAAAAAAATAATAATAAATAAAAAAAATAAAAATAAAAAAACAAAACTGTATTTTAATATTTCTGCAACCATAAGATCAATACAGTAGTACAATGTAGGGAGGAAAAAGGATTTGAAGTGAAATAACTGAGTTAAATTCCCAATTCTACCTATAACTGACACATAACTTTTGGCAAGAAACTTAATTGTTCTTGGGTTCAATTCCATTGAGTTAGAAAAGGAAATATCGTACCTAAGTCTAAAAGCCTTTGTGGGAATTGAGAGAATGACAGTTACTTAAATGTCTCTTCCACTTCACATGGCACCATCACTTCCTCCCTACTTTAGTCTGAGGGGTAGCTCCCTGTCCTAATTCAGTCTCATGTTTTACCTACCACAACAGCTAGTCAATAACTTAGTCTTCTAACACCCTGACTAGAACATAGTCTTACATCTCACTGTTAACTCACTTCATTTAGAATTATTCTCCAATAGCTCAGAAATATGACAGTAATAAAATTGTGAGTGTACAATGTTTGCAATACCCCTAGAACAGTACAGGATATCTCTACAACAGATTCTTCTCTCCCTATGATGACAAGAATAAAGATTCTTGCTAAGGAGACCATTTACATTATCAGAATAACAATTCTATTATAATGGTCTACGAATATCAGTCAATGTAAAAAAAAAAAAAGGGCTCTGAAGGCAATGCAGTTCTGGTATTCACAAAGTATCATGTTAAATCTGTAAGAAAAAAAAAGTTTAATGTGCTAACATGTATACTTGTCAGAAATGAGCCAATTTAAGATGTTTTTAAAAGCTGAGCAGAAATTGGGGTGCCTGGGTGGCTCAGTCAGTTAAGCATCTGACTTTGGCTCAGGTCATGATCTCACCGTTCATGAGTTCAAGCCCCACCATCAGGCTCTGTGCAGACAGCTCAGAGCCTGGAGCCTGTTTCGGATTCTGTGTCTCCCTCTCCCTCTGCCCCTCCCCTACTTCTGCACTATCTCTCTCTCAGAAAAATAAACATTAAACAAAAAGCTTGGGGCGCCTGGGTGGCTCAGTCAATTGAACGTCCGACTTCAGCTCAGGTCATGATCTCTCAGTTCATAGGTTCGAGCCCCGCGTCGGACTCCGTGATGACAGCACAGAGCCTGGAACCTGCTTCGGATTCGGTCTCCTTCTCTCTCTATCCCTCCCCCAGTCGTGCACTGTCTCACTCTCTCAAAAATAAACAAACGTAAAAAAAAAAAAAAAAAAAACTAAACTAAAAAAAAAGCTAAGCAAGAATATATCAAAATTAGGTTACATGTGGCTCTGTATAAGAAAGAAAAGAAGGGGCTGTTTTACTCTTCCTCTAAAAAGAGAAATTAGAAAGTTAACCTTCTTTTTGGAAACAAAGGAGGACTTTTAATCTCAGCAGCATAAAGCCAAAGAGAGATCTTCACTTCGTTTCTCTAACAGGGGAAAGGAAACACACTCATGAAAGGAAAATTAAAAGTCCAAGTAAATATGTGTTTAGGTTCAAGGGCTTCCTGCTAGGATAAAGTCACCAGAATTGAGGTATAAAGAAGGCTACAGTGACTCTGATGAATTATTTGAAATCCTAGAATGATGTTAATCATATGTAAAAAATGTTCTGATTAAAACTGGAGAAGCACAGTATAAAGAACAATCATCAAAACTGTAAAGAACCAGAACCAACAAACTATAGGCCATATATGAGAACATATAATCATTGCAATTATGTAACAAACCATATATTAAAAAACTGATAGGCACACAAAGTGGCTGCAGAGGCAGGAGGATTACAGATGTGTGTGGGGGGGGGTCCCCTCTAATATTCTAAATTTTCTGTAATGATTATATATTTTTAGCATAATGCAAACTTTTTTTAAATATTAAAAAATGCATCTAGAAAGCAGACTCTAAACCAAATAGTATACATACAACTATTTCATATAGTTTACAGTAGGAAACGACATCTTTAAACATTTAAAGGAACTACCATTAACGTTTTAATGTACTGTTCTCTTAATTTTGTAAAATTAAAATTTTAGTTTTTATAATTATCTTAATGCTCTAAGTTAAATACTCAGGAGTGGGACTGCTGGGTTATATGGTAAGCATATCTTTAACTCATATAATAAACTGCATTCACTTTGCAGATTGCCTGTACAATTTTGCATTACCACCAGCAATAAAGGAAGGGTTCTCGTTACTCTGCATTCTTTTCTGCTTTTGGTATTGTCAGTATTTTTTATTTTAGACATTCTAATAGGTGTGTATTGGTATCTCATTGTGGTTTTAATTTGCATTATACTAATGACTAATAGTCTTGGACATATTTTAAGTGCTTCTTTGCCATCTTTATCCTCTGTTCAAGTCCTTTCCACAGTTATTAACTGAACTGTTTTCTTATTGTTTAGTTTTAAGAGTTCTTTATATAGTCTGGATACTAGTCCTTTGTCAAATGTTATTTGCAAATATTTTCTCTCGAATACTATCTTTTCATTCTCTTGGTAGTACCTGCCAGAGTAAAAGTTTCTAACTTTGGTGAAATTCATTTTATCAATTTTTTCTTTTATGGTTCATACTCCTCAATTACTTTAACAGTTTGTATTTGTAGTGCCACTGCTACAAACTCTGCCTAACTCTCTAGGTTACTAAGATTTTTCTCTTAGTTTTCTTCTGGAAGTTTCACAGTTTTCATTCAGATCTATTTGGAGTTCATTTTTGTACAAGGTGTGAGGTTTTGGTCAAGGTTCATGTTTCTACAAGTGGACGGCCAAGTGTTCCAATACCACTTATTGTTTCCCACTGAATTGTTTTATCCAAGAGTAAATGTCCACGTATTGTGCATTTATTTCTTATTCTCCATTCTATTCCATTGATATACATGTCTATCTCTTCCATTAATACCATACCACAGTAGCTCTATAATTTGTAAAGTCAGGTAATGTGATTTTGCTTGTGGTTTTCTTTTTTCCTAAACTGCTTTATGTATTTTAGTTCCTCTATTCCCTTTCATGTACATTACAATTAGCTGGTTTATGTTTATAAGAAAAAGTCCTGCTGGTATTTCCATAGGTACTATAGGTGTCTATACATCACTTTGGGGAGAACGGAGATCATTACTATGTTGGATATTCCAATATGTGAACACAACATGTCTATCCATTTACTTATGATAAAGAAATCAAAGACCTGTTATGTAATTGTAAGCATTCAAATTCTGTACATGTTTTGGTAGAAAGTCACTTGTTTAAAGAGTTTTAAAAAATAGATTCCATACAGTTTTCGACATAAACAATATTAACTAAAATGGGGACAATTTTATTTTTCTTGCCATATTAGAACTAATATTATATTATGTTGAACAGGGGTGGTGTTAAGAGTAAACATCCTTGACTTTGTACCTATTTTAAAATGGGGGAAACAATTCGGCCCTTCATTAAATGTGATGTTGGCTACAGGGTTTTTGCAGATGCCTTTTATCGAGTTATGGAAGTTCCTTTTCTATTCCTAGCTTGCTGAGTGTTTTCAACATACAGGATGTTCTATTTTGTCAAATGCTTTTTCGGCATCTATTGATATGACTGACCATGCAAGTTTTTTGAAAAGACTAAAGCTTCTCAACCTCAACACTTGTGACATTGTGTGCCACAAAATTCTTTGTGGTAGGTTGGGCCGTCCTGTATAACATAGGATGTTTAACATAATCTATGGCCTCTGCTAGATACTAGCTACACCCTGTGTAGCTATGACAACCAAAAAGGTCTCCAGAGACTGCTAAATGTCCTTTTGTGATACATTTATCTCTAGTTAAAAACCACAGCTTTAACCTTCAATTTGGTGGATTACATTGATTGATGTTCAAATACTGAATCAAGAAAAATCCTACTTGGTCACAAAGGTTAATTTCTTAAAAAATTTGTATGATACTTTAAGTTTGCCAATATGTATGCAGGATGCTGATCTGTAGGGTTTTTTAATACCGTCTTCATGTAGTTTAGGATTTAGGATATTGCTGATCTCAGTCATATAAATTCGAAGTATTCCTTCCTCTTCTGTATTTTTGGAAGATCTTGTGTGAAGCTGGTCCTACTATTCAAATGTGGTAAAAATTTGCCAGTGTACCTCTTTAGGCCTAGAGAATTCTTTTTCTAAAAGTTTTAACTACAAATCCGATTTCTTTAATAGTTATAGGGATATTCAGGTTATTGATTTCATCTTGAATTGATAATTTTATCTTCCTACAAAAAATTGTTGCATTGGACGGTGGGGAGTGGGTCCTGTGTGGTTCAGTCAGTTAAGCATCTCACTTTGGCCCAGGTCATGATCTCACAGTTGGTGGGTTCAAGCCCTGTGTTGGGCTCTGTGCTGACAGCTCAGAGTCTGGAGCCTGCTTCGGATTCTGTGTCTCCCTCTCTTTCTGTCCCTCCCCTGCGGGCACTCTGTCTCTCAAAAATACATGAACATTAAAGAAAAGAAGAAGAAATTGTTGCATTGAATCAGGTTTGCTGGATTTGAATGCACAGAGTTGTCGGCAATATTCCCTTATTATCTTTTGGGCAAGGAGCACCTGCCTGGGTGGCTTAGTTGGTTGAACACCCGACTTGGGCTCAGGTCGTGATCTTGCAGTTTTGAGTTTGAGCCCTGTGTCTCACTCAGAGCCTGGAGTCTGCTTCAAATTCTGTGCCCTTCTCTCTCTGCCATTCTCCCTTTTGCTCTCTCAAAAATTAACATTAAAAAAAATTTTTCAATAAAACACCCAGAAGTGAACTGAGAATTGTGTAGAATCTAAATTAAAAAAAAAATATATGAAACTCTCCCGAAGAAAACAGAAGATGTAAATAAAATGGCAAGATATACAAACTATACGATTTTTTTCAATCATATTAACATAAAAATAAAGCATTTACTCTTCTCATTAATATTAAAATCCTCTTGTCAAATTCTACAATATTACAGTTCTTATCAGAATTACATTAATTTTGGGGTGCCTGGGTGGCTCAGTCAGTTAAGCATCCAAGCCTTGATTTCGGTTCAGGCTATGATCTCATGGTTTGTGAGATGGAGCCCTGCGCAGAGCCAGCTTGGAATTCTCTCTCCCTCTCTCTCTGACTCTCCTCTACTCATGTGTACTCTCTCAATCTCTCTCTCAAAATAAATTTAAAAAACATTAAAAAAAATAAAATAGGGGCACCTGGGTGGCTCAGTCAGTTAAACATCCTACTTTGGCTCAGGTCATGATCTCACAGTTCGTGGTTTCCAGCCCCGCATCAAGCTCTGTGCTGAGGGTTCAGAGCCTGGAGCTTGCTTCAGATTACGTGTCTCCCTCTCTTTCTGCCCATCCCCCACTCATGCCCTGTCTCTCAAAAATAAATGAATGTTAAAAATAATTATAAATAAAATAAATAAAATAAAAGCTGGTGGTGTTTACAAATATAATTTGTATACAAAAAGTTAAAATTTAGGAATACTTATAACAGATGTCTTTTGAGTTAACATATAACATAAATAAAAATATCAATGAATATAAGAACCTCTTATTCATCAATAGAAAAAAACAGCATACAAAAATAAGCAAATGTATGACTAATTGGAAATAAAGGATATGAAAATACCACTTATTACATGAAAACAAAAAAGATCAACTTAGTAATAATCAAGGAAATGCAAAATTTAAAAACACAATACTATTTTTCACCTAGCAAACTATTTTGTGTATGTGTGTTAGTGACAATGTCAAATGATTCTGAAAAACCAAGGAAAGCATTCTCCTTTGGCACAGTGGCATTCTGAAGGAATAAACTGCTTCAAATAAACCTTTTAAGCAAGTGTGGATTTGCTGAAGGAATAACCTAAGAGCTAAACTGTGTTAACGTCAGGTAAAAAATTAAAACAGCAAATAGCAGTGGTTTTAAACAGCTATTGAAGGATTTCTGTGGCCCCGTGGAAGGAAGCGGGAAGAAATGGACCTTGACAGACCTTCCCCTATGTATCTCTTCATTTGGCTTGTCTTGATTTATATCCTTTAAAAATGGTAATTGTTTGTGCTTTCCTGAGTTCTGTGAGTCATTGTAACAAATTATCAAACCTAAAAAGGCTGTATGAACCCCCAAATTTGTAGCAGTTGGTGAAAAGTGCAGATGACCTGGGAATCCTCTAAAATTCCAAGTTGTATCTTCAATGGGGGCAGTCTTGTTGGGAACTCTGCCTTTAAGCTGTGGGGTCTGTAATTTGTTAGTCAGAATTGAATTATGCTATAATAATACCCCATTACTATTTTTTCAGGTGGAGTATATGTAAACACATGCCCCAGAAAGAATGAAAACATATACCTTAATTTCTTGATAGTAATCTTTTTCAATGGCAAGACTATGAATGGTCTTTATACACTTTTCTACAAACCTGCTGCAAACATAAAATATTTAAACCACTCCTTTCCAAAAATATCTAACAAGGATAACTTTACTAGGAAACTCACCTTTTTGTGCTTTAGCTGTTATTTCAAAATATTTGACAGTAAGATCCTGAATAGACAAAACAGCCATATGAGCTTTTCGCTGCCAATCAGCATCTTCTTTTTGTAGACTTTCAATTCTTCGGGGACCCAGATAGTCATTCTCCATAGAAATCTTTAGAGGAAAAAAAGAAAAATTAAGAAGTCTATTTCTTTATTCACTCCTTAAACATTTACTGAATATTTAGACATCAGGCATTGTGCCTGGTGCCAAAACAAAGAATGCTTGTATTTTCTTGCTCTAGAGTATAAGCTATTAATTTACAAAACAATTAACCCATTATGTTAAAGACATATTTTTTTAAATGTTTATTTATTTTGAGAGAGAGTGAGAGCAGGGGAGGAGCAGAGAAAGAATCCCAAGCAGGCTCTGCACTGTCACCACAGAGCCTGGTGCAGAGCTTGAACCCACAAACCACGAGATCATGACCTGAGCTGAAACCAAGAGTCGGATGCTTAACAGACTGACCCACCCAGGTGGCCCTAAAGATATTTAATACAGAAATTTGTTTCCCATTCCTCTTTATCTTCTTTTTCATCCTTCCCCTCCTCCAAATATAAGCAAAGGACATACAGCAAATGTTAAGATGTTATTTTTGGGTGCTGAGATAACAAGAAATGTATTACCTCCTTTATGATAGTTGCATTTTCAGGTTAAGAATTATTTGTGCCTCTAGGAGTGCCTGGGTGGCTCAGTCCGTTAAGCGGCCAACTTCGGCTCAGGTCATGATCTCACAGTTCATGGGTTCAAGCCCTGTGTCGGGCTCTGTGATGACAGCTCAGAGACTGGAGCCTGCTTCGGATTCTGTGTGTGTGTGTGTCTCTCTCTCTCTCTCTCTCTGCCCCTGCCCCATTCATAGTCTCTCTTTCTTTCTCTCTCTCTCAAAGGTGAATAAATGCTAAAAAATTTTAAAGAATTATTTGTGCCACCAAAATACTTATAACTGACATAAGTAAATAAAATAATTGAAAACTCAACTTGTTAAGACTGATAATAAATAAAAAATCAGTCCATCTATCTACTAACAATCTCTGGTCAGAAGCAATAGACAAAAATTCACTACTGCTTGCAAGAGTTACAACTAAAACAAAAAGACAAAGAAGAGTTGAAAATCGGATTATGGACAGGGAGGTACCAGATGAGCACTAAAGTAAAATCACACAAGTGACAGTGCTCTCCATCCTGCTTTATCATACAGTGAAAAAAGACGGTTTAAAAAATTAAATGGGGGGGGGGGTGAGGGTCATCTCGGTAGCTCCGTTGGTTAAGCGTCCAACTTTGGCTCAGGTCCTATCTCACAGTTTGTGGGTTCGAGCCCCACAGTGGGCTCTGCGCTGACCGAGCAGATTCTGCTTGGGACTCTCTCTCTCTCCCTGCACCACCCCCTTTCAAAATAAACTTAAAAAAATTAAATGAGAAATTAACACCTTACTAGGATGATGAAAAAAACAGACAAAGATATAAACTCATCCCTGGCACAATTCTGAAAAACTAATCAACTATCATGAGCCACCAAAAAATTTGTTTAAAAAATTCAGAAGTAGAATACTACAAGCCATATTCTCTAAATGGTGCAATAAACAAATTAAAAGAATAGCCTAAAGCCAAAATAAAATTTTAATCACCAGGAAATTTAACCTACAGGAAGGTTAACATTTGGTTTTACTCTTGAATAGAGGCGGAAATATATGAAAGAGCATATAATACAGAGCCCAGCACACACTGAGTAATGTATTAGCAGTGTTATGAATGGACAATGGCAAGCCACAAGGAGGGATCAAGAATGACTAGGGAAAAAAATTTTCATGTTGAACTGCCACTTCCTCAAAAAGTGAACAATGGAGGACTGGCTGGTTTCAAAGGAGAGCAGATCAAGCATTTGATTTTACATATGTTAAGTTTGATTTTGCAAAGGTCATGGCTAGAAATATAAATTTGACAGATGATATTTATAGCCATGAGAGTGAATGAGGTTATCTAATGAAGTCAGGAGAAAAAGGCTCATGATGGAGCCCTAAGGAATTCCAACATTGTGAAACTGGGGGAACAACATACAGAAACCAAGCCAGAGGGAGTGGGGACACCAGGAAAAGTATGGACTCACATAACAGAAATTAACCTTGTGCAGCACCGCTTGGGGGTCAAGTAAGGTGACAACTAGTATCCCAGATCTAACAGCATTAAGATCACTGAACTTAGCAACATCGGTTCTGAAGTATAGACAAACATCCTTTGCCTATTAACTCCCATCACATCCTCAGATCTCAGTTCTGGACATAAAGTTACTAGTTCATGAACTCTTCCCTGACTCCCCCCATTATAACCTTTTCAGTGCAACACATTTAACTTTCTTTCTTTCATAGCATTTACCATAATCATACTTTATATGATTTCGTGAGCTTTAAATATTGTTTTTTATTATTTTTTTAAATGTTTATTTACCTTTGAGAGAAAGAGAGACACAGCACAAGGCAGGGAGGGTCGCAGAGAGAGGGAGACACAGAATCTAAACAAAGCTCCAGCCTCTGAGCTGTCAGCACAGAGCCCGATGCGAGGCTCGAACTCACATCTGTGAGATCATGACCTGAGCCGAAGTCGGGCGCTTGACTGACTGAGCCACCCAGGCACCTCCTGTGAACTTTAAATATTAACTGCTTCCCCCTTTCAAAGTTCCATGAGGGCAGAGAATATATTTTGTGTGTGTGGGGGGGGGGGGGTATTAGGTTTTTTTTATTTTTTTGCTTTTCACTAGCACAATGCCAGGCACAATCCAGGCAATCAAATGGATGAGTAAATTAAAAAATCACTCTACACCTGTTTTTGATGAGGAGAGAGATGTAAAAGTGTATATAAATAAATACTCCTTTGACTGATTTGTCTGAGTAAACAGAAAAAAGGGTGGTGCTAGAAGAAGACAAAGCTTAAGGGTAGACCCTTTGCTTTTTGTTTTCTCTAATGAGAGATCACGGATGAGTAGTGACAAGAAATATCCAGCAGAGGAAAAACAAAGATACCAGGGGGGAAATGGGGCTAATTATAGAACATGGGAAAGGACAGGATTCCGAGTACTGGTGTAGTGATTTGCTCTTGGTAAATGTAGGGGTAGTTCCTCCATGGACATAAAGGAAGGCGGGTTTTGGATTTGGTAGAAGGATGAGCAGGAATTCCTGTTTGATTACCTCAATTTTCCCCTGTGAAGAAAAAATCCAGAAAATAGGTTGGTGCAGGAGAGGGGAGGAGAGAAGATACAACTTGGCTGCTTTTAGACAGTAGGATTTAGAAAGACTCAGTAAGTAAATATTTTTTAAAAAGTAGCCAGGGTTAGTGTGGTCATGGTGAAACAGGCAGAAACTCACATACTGCTGGTAGAACTATAAGCTCATGAAAAACTTTTCTGGGAAGTGTTTTATGATACCATACTCATGGACAGTATTTTCTAAAATACCATTTTCTTACCTATTTAAGAAAATGTCTTCAAAGAATAATAACCAAAAATGTTAATTGCAGTGCTGTTCAAAATAAAAAAATGTGTTCCAAATATCTAATAATAGAGAATGTTACTTATGATACACCTATAAAATACAATTGTGTACAAAATGCTTATAAAGTTTTTAATAAAGGAAAATGAATGTTTTAAATATTAAGACAAATTAAATCAGACATAATTTCAACTACATAGAATAATGTCCAGAAAAAAAAGAGAAAATATGTAGAATGTATTACTGATATCTTTTGTCTGATTATGGGTGACTATTTTTCTTCCTGTTTAGAATTTGTACTTTCCAAATCTTTATTGTATCTGTGTTGCTTTTACAATCATAAACTAAAAAAAATGCTTTATCTCTTCTTGGGTTCAAAACCATACCAACTAGACAAGCTGAAGGTTTGTATCCCAGAGGTTTCCTACTTCTGGCCAAGCAAACAATGAGCTCCTGTTTTCATATATGAGGACCACCAAGAGGCAAAATTCTAAGACTTACCTCTTTTTTCCAGTGTGTGTAGGAGGGAGGGGAAGTGGAGATATGATCAGAACCTAAATGTCTTCCTTAATAGTTGGAAAACAGAATTTTGTGAGCTCCATTTCTGGAACTACAAAAATAGTGCCAAGAAAGGCAATTAACTCAGTAGCAAAAGTTTAGATTCTTGATACTGGATTCCCTACTCACCTGGACTCAATTTTTTAAACTCGCAGAAAATGATTACTCTATCTCCAATCACATACTGCTAAAGTTAAACATATATGATACTACTGGATATGTTTGTTTTGTTTTTGTTTTTTTAGACTTTACTATGGCTAATATTTGGATTCATTCAATTATCTAACTTGAATAAAGAACCCACTGTACTGGGTGCTTCAGGGGAAATACTGTGAGGCACACAATCTCCTCCTAAGAAACTGAACAATCTAATTGGAGGGTGGGGTAAGCAAAGATATCTGTGATGTAGAGGTCTGTCTTCAAATTAGCAGACCTGGGTCTGCTACTTATTAAGTGGGAGACCTTTGACAAAATCACTTAACATTCAATTATTCGTTCAAAATGATGACATGCTGTTTTCCCAGTGCCAGCATCGTATCAGACACTAGGGACAGCAATATGTATTCAGCCTAGTTGAAGACAGAGGAACCGCAATAAAGAATTACAACAGAGTATGAAAAAATATCATGATCAAGTATACCTAAGATACCACGGCAAGCACCAGCTGTGCAGGGTACAGTACTGAGTCTGGGAACAAAATTTCTAAAGGGAATGATAAGTAAATTCTTAACAAATAAGTAGAATTTTATCCAAGTATTAAAAATGGTGAAGGATGTCTCTGAAAAAGAATAAAGGTATTTAAGACCTTTAAGAAAAATCAAAGGTTTGGAGGGAGAGAACTCATTTAGCTGTTTAGATCAGGATATACTTTACTGAGGTTCAAAACTACAGAGGGCTTTTTGAAAGAGGGGTATGATTTTGAGAGATACATATGGAATATATATACAGAAAGAGAACCACCCAAAAGGCCTACTGGAGGCAAGAATTAATCTCAGCAGAAGCCTAGAGGCAGTTTAAGTTCAGTGTATGGTCACAGACAGTCCAGCATGGTTGCAGTTTAGGTAAAATAGATAAAAATAATGGGAGATAAGAATAGTGAAGGAGGTTGTGATCACTATTAGGGGGTCTTTAAATTTAAATGTCAGGCAAAGGAGTTTATAGGTGGTTTGACAGACTAAAGGAAACCACTGTGGGATTCTTAG
Source organism: Prionailurus bengalensis (assembly GCF_016509475.1). Classification (NCBI taxonomy): domain Eukaryota; kingdom Metazoa; phylum Chordata; class Mammalia; order Carnivora; family Felidae; genus Prionailurus; species Prionailurus bengalensis. The sequence goes on along the minus strand of NC_057343.1, from coordinate 143,933,533 downwards.
CAGTAAGTGGTATATTTAGACATTAGCTCACATAAAAGGCCCCCAAAAGGGGCACCTGGGTAGCTCAGTAGGTTAAGCACCCAACTCTGGATTTTGGCTCAAGTCATGATCTCACAGTTCATGGGATCAAGCCCTACATCGGGCTCTCAGCTGATAGCACAGAGTCTGTTTGAGATTCTCTCTGCCCTCCCCGCCCCCCACCTCGTTGGCATGGGGGCACACACTCTCCCTCAAAAATAATTTAAATAATTAACTTAAGGGGGGAACCAGAAGACTTGTTATATATCCAACAAAACCATCAAGGTTTGTGCTTTGTTACAATTACCTCTGATTTTAAAACACTCAAAAGGCTTAAGATTTACATTCACAAGATTGGAATAGAGATTTAATATGTTGAATACTGCAGCCAAATTTTTAACGTTTACTCAGTACATTACGTTGGAAGTCCTTTTCTCTCTCTCTTTTTTTTTTTTTTTTAGTTTATTTTAATGTTTATTTTTGAAGGAGAGAGAGCAAGCACAATCAGGGGAGGGTAGAGAGAGAGGGAAACACAGAATCTGAAAGGCTCCAGGATTTGAGCTGTCAGCACAGAGCCTGACATGGGGCTCAAACTCACAAACCTGTGAGATCATGGCCTGAGCTGAAGTTGGATGATTAACCAACTGAGCCACCCAGGCTCCCCTAGAAATTCTCTTCAAAGACATGATTAAACTTTGTGCCCTTTAAAGGACTTGGTTTATTGTACCTAAGGCCATGCTAGGTTACTAGTTTTTTTTTTTTCTAACTTTAAAAGTTTGAAGATGTATGTACATTCTTGTCTATCAGTTCCCAAGTTCATCCTTATGCCTTTTGATGCTGGGGTTAGGGCTCTGTAAACCACATTTAAGCCTTGTCAATACAAAGGGTTTAAGGAGGGAGAAGACATATGCTTCTTCCTACATGTATCACTTGACTTTCTTATTTGCTACTCCCCTGAGTATCACCACTGACTCACATCTTCATTCCAGCATCTGCAATTACTTCCTGAAGCAGTTAACAGAATCCAGTTTATAGTTTCTCACCCTTAGTAGAACTAGCCTTACTTTGTGGCCCCTAAGGCCATCCAGCACCAGCCTACCCTATTCTTAGAAATATGGGTCTCTCCACTGAGCTCAGACACATGAGCACTCGACAAGCAATGCTGCCTACCCCAGACTTCAACTCCACACAGTCCATTCTCCGTGCTAAAGTTAAAACTACCATCTCTTTCCTGTGTGCCGAAGCCACGAGTAGTGGCTGTTTTTGCAACTGTTAGCTCTCATATTTTAGAGTTATATTCTTAACTATCTGGGTAACAACTTTATACCAAGTTAACAATTATTCATATTAAGTTCCCTCTGCTGAAATAACTGGCATACTTTTCCAATCAAACCCCTAAAGACACAGCTATGGGATAGAAATTTAATAAACAGAACAGTGTTCAAACTTTAAAAATCTCAGATTAAACAGAAATCCTTTTCACTTGCATTGCTAAATACCATACAGAAGTGAGGAAACTTGCATTACAGCTTTTTAAAGAGAAAAAAAAAATTTAAAATCTGGTGGTAATTATTTGAAGACAACTTGTGCTTTGTTGAATTATCTTTACCTTCACTGTACAGGTATATTCAAATATACACAACACAAACACGTTCACTATGCTTCTTTAATGCTGTTTAAAGGACTTCTGAAACTCAGTAGTTAATGCTGCAGACTTTTTAAAAGTATTATTATAGTTTATTGTACTGAAGACATTAAGCCAGGATACTAAGTTCTTTTCCTAACTTGGCAAGTTTGAAAATGTACGGCATTGGTCAGCTGAATCATGTGCTAAAAACAATGACATCTCTATTTTCAATTTCAGAGCTAGAAACAAAACAGTGCCTGTTTTTAAAATGGAAAAAAAGTATGCGTCAGTTTAGGTAGCTATAGTGAGACTAATTTATAAATACAAATTTCTTGGTATCAATTACTTATTATGAAGTGCATCACCTCCTTGGATACTGGGTTTTATATGAGAAACTTAAGTGGTATTCTTGTCCACTGCTGGATTAGTGACTCAAGAAGAGGGGGAAAAGAAAACAAAATCTCCCAATTCTCAGATGAAACAGATGCCAAGATCAACCTGTATAAATACTGATGTAGTAGTACCTTTAACACAAATTTTCCAGGCCCAGGAATCATGTGAATGTGACTAAGATTAACAAAATGAGGGGAACCTGGGTGGCTCAGTCGGTTAAGGGTCTGACCTCAGCTCAGAGCATGATCTCATGGTTCAAGCCCCACATCAGGCTCTGAGCTGACAGCTCGGAGCCTGCTTCAGATTCTGTGGTTCCATTTCTCTCTGCCCCTCCCCTGCTCTTGCTTTCTCTCTCAAAGATAAAAAAGCACTAAAAAAAATTTTTTTTAATTAAAAAAAAAACTTTTCAAATGAGATTAGATTTGGAAGCATCTGCTCACGTAATTTTATATACAAAGTAAATACGAAATGTAACATTCTCAGGGACAAGCATGAAATGATAGTTTTAAGGTGAGAAAATTAAAAGCAAAGAAGAGAAAGAGAAAGTAGCTCAGGTAAGAGATAAGTACCCTAATGCACACTGATGGCACTATATAGTTCACAGTTGGCATGCTTACAGTATATAGTTGTCCAATAGTGTAAAAACTGAACCCTGCGCAAAGCACCCACTCAAGGGGGCACAGAGTGGTGACTCAAATTTAGTGAATCTTTTTGCCAAGCCATATACTGCTGCATATGCCCAGAAGAGGGCCCTTTTCTAACTTGTCTGCTAGAATATGGGCTGGGGAATGTGTATCTATCTATTTTACATGAAGACACCTACAGATTTGCTTGGTCCTGGGGGAAAGGAAAGGGAGGAAGAGCACATTTAAGATACACGTAGGAGACAATTGGCAAAACAAAGTGCCTGGCTACAAAGGGGAGAGAAGCATGGACGATGCCTTCAAGATCCTAGTTTATTTACTTTCACCAAGTATTAAAAGTAAGCTGGCCAAGGGGCGCCTAGGTGGCTCAGTTGGTTGAGCATTCGACTTTAGCTCAAGTCATGATCTTACTACTCATGAGTTCAAGCCCTGCCGTCAGGCTCTGTGCTGACAGCTCACAGCTAGGCGCCGCCTAGAGCCTGCTTCAGAGTCTGTGTCTCTCTGCCCCTCCCCCACCCCTGCTCATGTGCACTGGTGCTGTCAAATATAAACATTAAAAAATATATAAAAATAAAAGTTGGCCAATGTGTTTGAAGTGCTTTTAGCTAACTCACAAAGACAATAGGCCAATCAGTAACTGACCCTGACTCATTATTATGCATGGTTTAAGCATCTATATAGAATCATCTAGATTGAATCTCACTCTGCAGATGCAGAAAAACTAAGGCCCAGAGAGATTTTAACTTTGAGTTCAGTGTGTTCCTTCCCTTAGCTGTTTAAAGTTCTTTTAAACTTATGGTTCCCAAACTTCAGTACGTATCATAAACACCTGGAAGGCTTGTTAAAGATTGCTGAGCCCCTCAGTGGAGTTTCAGTAGAGATCTGACCTAAGGACAGAAATCTGTATTTATAACAAGGTTCCAGGTGATACTGATGCAACTAGTCTGGGGTTGTAGTTTTCAGAACCAATGTTTTTAAGTTTATCCATTTTGAAAGAGGAAGAGGGTGAGAGCTAGGAAAGGGCAGAAAGGAGGAGAGAGACAGAATGGCAATTCCAAGCAGGCACTGCACTTTCAGCACAGAGCGCGATGTGGGGCTCAAACTCTTGAACTGTGAGATTATGACCGGAACCAAAGTTGGACGCTTAACCAACTGAGCCACACTGGCACCCCAAATCCTATTTATAGAGTATGTTTCATGAATATGTTCTAGATGCTTTGTGGCATAAGAGAATTACTGAAAAATCTATATTAATTGCCATTTATGTAAATACAACGAAAACTATATTACAGTATATTTAATATAATACATAACTATTATAATTTTAAACATAAAAACATATAAATGCATTATACACTCAGGATGCCAAGTTAACTTTTCTATCACACTTTAATATGTAAGTCAATGAAAGCAGTGGAAATTACCTTCTTTCTAAAGAATCTAGGGGGGCACCTGGGTGTTGTCAGGTTAAGCAAGTGACTTCAGCTCAGGTGGTGATCTCACGGTTTGGGAGTTCAAGCCTCACACCGAGATCTCTGCTGTCAGCACAGAGCCCACTTTGGATCCTGTGTCCTCTTCTCTCTGCCCTTCTCCTGTTTGTGCACGCTCTCAGAAATATTTATTTAAAAAATATTAATAAATAATCTAGAGAGCAAAGGTCAAACTCCACAGGATCCTTTAGTGTTCTAGCCCCTGACCAACTTTCCTCTAACTTCCTGCAAACCCTTAGACCCACGACATAGCAAACAATTTACACCCTGTGGTGTAACTAAAACAGCAAGCTCTGCAGTCAAACACACATGTGTTTCAATCTCAGCCACGCTATTTACTGGCATCCACCAATGATGCCAGGTGGTAGTGAAGCCTTGGTAATTTGCTCAATAATTCATTTCGACTAAAACCATAAACACATGCCTATTCACTGTACCATTTTTGTTTTTATCTTTATCTGGAATAATCTCTATTCCAATCTCCACTGCATACATATATATATATACCCCCTTCCTGCTGAATTCTTATTTAATCTTCAGGGGTTAAGTTCTATATAATCTTTCATTATATCTTTAGGTAGTTTTGATCACTCCAGTTTGTGTGCCTCAAAATCAACTTTTACACGGTGCTCATTTTCCTATTTAAAAGAAAAAATCACCTTAAGTTATAATTTACGTATAACAAAGTGTTCCCGATTTTTAAGTATAAATTTTGATGCATTTTCACAAGTTTAAATATCCATGGAACCACTACAATTAAAATTTAGACCTATCAATCACCCTAAGGATGCTGTTATACCTGTTCCCTCTCCGTCAATCTCCACCGCTCCACTCCCAGGCAACAAATGTTAAGCTTTCTGTTGATGTAGATCAGAACTATCATCTCCAGAATTTCATGTAAATAGATTCATACAGTTCACACTGTGTCTTTTGTTCAGTATCATTTTGTCAACTATTTTATGCATTCTCTGTACACCCAAGAAACAACCACCACAATCGAGATAAAGAACATTTCTATCACCTCCAAAAGATTGCCCATGCCCCTTTGCCATCCATCCCTTCACACAAGTATATACTCTTTGTATTTGGCTTCTTTGACTTAGCAAGATGTGAGGTTTATCCATGTTGTTGTGCCTATCGATAGTTAATTCCTTTGCGTTGCTGAGTATTATTCTCTCATATGGAAATACCACATTTTGCTTATCTATTCACCTGTTGATGGTTATCTGGACTTGTTCCTTAGAGGCTGTGAAGGTGGCATGAGTATTAGTGTATAGGCCTTTTTTGTGAACAGAGGTTTTCATTTCTCTTGTATAAATAACTAGGATTTGAACAGCTGAGTCGTAAGGTATGTATACATTTAACTTTTGAAGAAACAGCCAAACTGTTTTTCCAAAGTAATTTTACCAATATAAAATGTGCTAGCAATCTAAGAATTCCAGTTACTCTACATCCTCATCAGCCCTTTCGAGTGCCAGAGCTTATTAAAGTGTTTATTGAGACAGAGAGAGAGAGAGAGAGAGAGAGAGAGAGAGAGAGAGAGCGCGCGCGCGCGCAAGCGAGCAAGTGCCCCCTCTCCCCCTGCAGGGGGTAGGGCACATAGAGCCAAGAGAAAATTCCAAGCCGGCTCTGTACCGACAGCAGAGCCCAACACGGGGCTCAATATCATGAACTGTGAGACCATGACCTGAGCCAAAATCACTCAGTCATCCAGACACCCCAGAATTTTTAACTGTATTTATTCTAATAGGTGTGTATCTCATTATGGCTTTCAATAAGTAACTAGGTAAGTAAATGAAGTCTTTAAGTCTATTTATTTTGAGAGAGAAACACAGCACAAGTGAAGGAGGGATAGGAGGGTGGGGAGAGAGACACTCCCAAGCAGGCTCTGCACTGACAGTAGAGAGCCTGATGAGGAGATGGAACTCAGGAACCTGGGAGATCATGACCCTGAGCCAAAATCAGAGAGTCAGACACTTAACTGACTGAGCCATGCAGGTGCTGTCTTTAAGTGTTCTTTAAATATTTCTCCCAGTCTGTGGCTTGTCTTTTCATTTTCTTAACAATCTTTCAAAAAGTAGAAGTCTTTAATTTTGGTGAATTCCAATCTATCAATTTTTAGTTTACTGTTCAAGGTTTCTACATCCTGTCTACATTAACTTTTACCTTTCCTTCCTCCAATATGTGAAAATTTTCTTCTGTTTTCTTATATAAGTTTTAGAACATGAGATTTTATGCTTAGGTCTAAGATGGCTTTCAAATTAATTTTTGTATAGGATATAAAGATTGAGATCGATTTTTATATATGGGTATACAGTTCTTCTAGTAACCATTTGTTGGAAATGTTTACTCCCAAATTGCTTTCTTAACCTGATGGAAAACTAACTTACTATATAACCATGCATTTATTTCTGGGTTCTAGTCTATTCATTTGATTTACATTTCTATCCTAAGCCAATACTACAATGTCTGGAATTCTCTAGCTTTTTAATTTTTAAAAACAATTTTTTTTTAAAATTTGGAATTCTCTAGCTTTTTACTAAGCTTTGAAATCAGGTAACAGAGGTCCCTAGGTGGCTCAGTGGGTTAAGCATCCAATTCTTGGTTTTGGCTCAGGTCATGATCTCGCAGTTCATGAGCTCAAACCCTACCATCGGGCTCCATGCTGGCAGTGCAGAGCCTGCTTGGATTCTCTCTCTCCCTCTCGCCCACTCACTCTGTCTCTCTCAAAATAAATACATATTTAAAAAAAATTTTTTTTTAAGAAATTAGGGGTGCTGAGTGGTGCAGTTGGTTAAGCGACTGACTTTGGCTCAGGTCATGATCTCATGGCTCATGAGTTCGAGCATCTTCTCTCTCTCTCAAAATAAATAAAAAGTAACCAAGTAACTAACTAACTAAACTAACTAACTAACATCTTCGCAGAAAAACTGTTCTCAAAACATCTGGTAAGGAAGCTTAAGGCTACACAGTTCCCAAAGCATTAAACAAGAGGAATAGAGGAAGAAGAAAAGTACAAGAAAATGGAAGGAAGATGGGGATTTCTCAATGTATCTACAACTTTACTTTCTAGACTCTTCTCATCCCCGGGTACTTAACAGAATTGCTTCTGAGATTCTTTAAAATGAGGTGCTCAGGCTGTATAGAACCTCGATCTAGCAAAATAGAATCTCTGGGGAGAAAGGACCACCTATCAGCACTTTTAAAAAGCTCCTCTTTGGAGCTGGAAAACGCTTTAAATGAAATGCAAAACAAAATGGAAACGACGGCGGCTCGGATTGAAGACGCAGAGAGGGAATAGGTGAACTAGAAAATAAAGTTATGGAAAAAGAGGAAGCTGAGAAAAAGAGATAAAAAAATCCAGGAGTATGAGGGGAAAATTAGAGAACTAAGTGATACACTAAAAAGAAATAATATACGCATAATTGGTATCCCAGAGGAAGAAGAGAGAGGGAAAGGTGCTGAAGGGGTACTTGAAGAAATAATAGCTGAGAACTTCCCTGAACTGGGGAAGGAAAAAGGCATTGAAATCCAAGAGGCACAGAGAACTCCCTTCAGACGTAACTTGGATCGGTCTTCTGCACGACATCATAGTGAAACTGGCAAAATACAAGGATAAAGAGAAAATTCTGAAAGCAGCGAGGGATAAACGTGCTCTAACATATAAAGGGAGACTGATAAGACTCGTGACGGTTCTCTCTACTGAAACTTGGCAGGCCCGAAAGGAATGGCAGGAAATCTTCAATGTGAAGAACAGAAAAAAATACGCAGCCGAGAATCCTTTATCCAGCAAATCTGTCATTTAGAATAGAAGGAGAGATAAAGGTCTTCCCAAACAAACAAAAACTGAACGTAATTTGTCACCACTAAACCAGCCCTACACGAGATCCTAAGGGGGATCCTGTGAGACAAAGTACCAGAGACATCGCTACAAGCATAAAACATACAGACATCACAATGACTCTAAACCCGTATCTTTCTATAATAACACTGAATGTAAATGGATTAAATGCGCCAACCAAAAGACATAGGGTATCAGAATGGATAAAAAAACAAGACCCATCTATTTCCTATCTACAAGAGACTCATTTTAGATCTGAGGACACCTTTAGATTGAGAGTGAGGGGATGGAGAACTATTTATCATGCCACTGGAAGCCAAAAGAAAGCTGGAGTAGACACACTTATATCAGACAAACTAGACTTTAAATTAAAGGCTGTAACAAGAGATGAAGAAGGGCATTATATAATAATTACAGGGTCTATCCATCAGGAAGAGCTAACAATTATAAATGTCTATGCGCCAAATACCGGAGCCCCCAAATATATAAAACAATTACTCATAAACATAAGCAACCTTATTGATAGAATGTGGTAATAGCAGGGGACTTTAACACTCCACTTACAGAAATGGATAGATCATCTAGACACACGGTCAATAAAGAAACAAGGGCCCTGAATGAGACATTGGATCAGATGGACTTGACAGATATATTTAGAACTCTGCATCCCAAAGCAACAGAATATACTTTCTTCTCGAGTGCACATGGAACATTCTCCAAGATAGATCATATACTGGGTCACAAAACAGCCCTTCATAAGTTTACAAGAATTGAAATTATACCATGCATACTTTCAGACCACAATGCTATGACGCTTGAAATCAACCACAGGAAAAAGTCTGGAAAACCTCCAAAAGCATGGAGGTTAAAGAACACCCTTCTAAAGAATGAGTGGGTCAACCAGGCAATTAGAGAAGAAATTAAAAAATGTATGGAAACAAACAAAAATGAAAATACAAGAATCCAGACGCTTTGGGATGCAGCGAAGGCAGTCCTGAGAGGAAAATACATGGCAATCCAGGCCTATCTCAAGAAACAAGAAAAATCCCAAATACAAAATCTAACAGCACACCTAAAGGAACTAGAAGCAGAACAGCAAAGGCAGCCTAAACCCAGCAGAAGAAGAGAAATAATAAAGATCAGAGCAGAAATAAACAATATAGAATCTAAAAAAACAGTAGAGCAGATCAATGAAACCAAGAGTTGGTTTTTTGAAAAAATAAACAAAATTGACAAACCTCTAGCCAGGCTTCTCAAAAAGAAAAGGGAGATGACCCAAATAGATAAAATCATGAATGAAAATGGAATTATTACAACCAATCCCTCAGAGATACAAACAATTATCAGGGAATACTATGAAAAATTATATGCCAACAAACTGGACAACCTGGAAGAAATGGACAAATTCCTAAACACCCACACACTTCCAAAACTCAATCAGGAGGAAATAGAAAGCTTGAACAGACCCACAACCAGCGAAGAAATTGAATCGGTTATCAAAAATCTCCCAACAAATAAGAGTCCAGGACCAGGTGGCTTCCCAGGGGAGTTCTACCAGATGTTTAAAGCAGAGATAATACCTATCCTTCTCAAGCTACTCCAAGAAATAGAAAGGGAAGGAAAACTTCCAGACTCATTCTATGAAGCCAGTATTACTTTGATTCCTAAACCAGACAGAGACCGGGTAAAAAAAGAGAACTACAGGCCAATATCCCTGATGAATAGGGATGCAAAAATTCTCAATAAGATACTAGCAAATTGAATTCAACAGCATATAAAAAGAATTATTCACCATGATCAAGTGGGATTCATTCCTGGGATGCAGGGATGGTTCAACATTCACAAATCAATCAACGTGATACATCACATTAATAAAAAAAAAAAGAGAGAAGAGGGGCGCCTGGGTGGCTCAGTCGGTTAAGCAGCCGACTTCGGCTCAGGTCATGATCTCATGGTCCGTGAGTTCGAGCCCCGCGTCGGGCTCTGTGCTGACAGCTCGGAGCTTAGAGCCTGTTTCGGATTCTGTGTCTCCTTCTCTCTGACCCTCCCCCATTCATGCTCTGTCTCTCTCTGTCTCAAAAATAAATAAACGTTAAAAAAAATAAAATAAAAATTAAAAAAAAGAGAAGAACCATATGATCCTGTCAATCGATGCAGAAAAGGCCTTTGACAAAATCCAGCACCCTTTCTTAATAAAAACCCTTGAGAAAGTCGGGATAGAAGGAACATACTTACACATCATAAAAGCCATTTATGAAAAGCCCACAGCTAACATCATCCTCAATGGGGAAAAATTGAGAGCTTTTTCCCTGAGATCAGGAACACGACAGGGATGCCCACTCTCACCGCTGTTGTTTAACATAGTATTGGAAGTTCTAGCATCAGCAATCAGACAACAAAAGGAAATCAAAGGCATCCAAATTGGCAAAGATGAAGTCAAGATTTTGCTTTTTGAGGATGACATGATATTATACATGGAAAATCCGATAGACTCCACCAAAAGTCTGCTGGAACTGATACATGAATTCAGCAAAGTTGCAGGATACAAAATCAATGTACAGAAATCAGTTGCATTCTTATACACTAACAATGAAGCAACAGAAAGACAAATAAAGAAACTGATCCCATTCACAATTGCACCAAGAAGCATAAAATACCTAGGGATAAATCTAACCAAAGATGTACACGATCTGTATGCTGAAAACTATAGAAAGCTTATGAAGGTAGTTGAAGAAGATATAAAGAAATGGAAAGACATTCCCTGCTCATGGATTGGAAGAATAAATATTGTCAAAATGTCAATACTACCCAAAGCTATCTACACATTCAATGCAATCCCAATCAAAATTGCACCAGCATTCTTCTCGAAACTAGAACAAGCAATCCTAAAATTCATATGGAACCACAAAAGGCCCCGAATAGCCAAAGGAATTTTGAAGAAGAAGACCAAAGCAGGAGGCATCACAATCCCAGACTTTAGCCTCTACTACAAAGCTGTCATCATCAAGACAGCATGGTATTGGCACAAAAACAGACACAAAGACCAATGGAATAGAATAGAAACCCCAGAACTAGACCCACAAACGTATGGCCAACTCATCTTTGACAAAGCAGGAAAGAACCTCCAATGGAAAAAAGACAGTCTGTTTCACAAATGGTGCTGGGAGAACTGGACAGCAACACGCAGAAGGTTGAAACTAGACACTTTCTCACACCATTCACAAAAATAAATTCAAAATGGATAAAGGACCTGAATGTGAGACAGGAAACCATCAAAACCCTAGAGGAGAAAGCAGGAAAAGACCTCTCTGACCTCAGCCGTAGCAATCTCTTACTCGACACATCCCCAAAGGCAAGGGAATTAAAAGCAAACATGAACTACTGGGACCTCATGAAGATAAAAAGCTTCTGCACAGCAAAGGAAACAACCAACAAAACTAAAAGGCAACGAACGGAATGGGAAAAGATATTTGCAAATGACATATCGGACAAAGGGCTAGTATCCAAAATCTATAAAGAGCTCACCAAACTCCACACCCGAAAAACAAATAACCCGGTGAAGAAATGGGCAGAAAACATGAATAGACACTTCTCTAAAGAAGACATCCAGATGGCCAACAGGCATATGAAAAGATGCTCAACGTCGCTCCTCATCAGGGAAATACAAGTCAAAACCACACTCAGATATCACCTCACGCCAGTCAGAGTGGCCAAAATGAACAAATCAGGAGACTATAGATGCTGGAGAGGATGTGGAGAAATGGGAACCCTCTTGCACTGCTGGTGGGAATACAAACTGGGGCAGCCCCTCTGGAAAACAGTGTGGAGGTTCCTCAAAAATCTAAAAATAGACCTACCCTATGACCCACCAATAGCACTGCTAGGAATTTACCCAAGGGATACAGGAGTGCTGATGCATAGGGGCACTTGTACCACAATGTTTATAGCAGCACTCTCAACAATAGCCAAATTGTGGAAAGAGCCTAAATGTCCATCAACTGATGAATGGATAAAGAAATTGTGGTTTATATACACAATGGAATACTAAGTGGCAATGAGAGAGAATGAAATATGGCCTTTTGTAGCAACGTGGATGGAACTGGAGAGTGTGATGCTTAGTGAAATAAGCCATACAGAGAAAGACAGATACCATATGGTTTCACTCTTATGTGGATCTTGAGAAACTTAACACAAACCCATGGGGGAGGGGAAGGAAAAAAAAAAGGTTAGAGTGGGAGAGAACCAAAGCACAAGAGACTGTTAAAAACTGAGAACAAACTGAGGGTTGATGGGGGGTGGGAGGGAGGGGAGGGTCGGTGATGGGTATTGAGGAGGGCACCTTTTGGGATGAGCACTGGGTGTTGTATGGAAACCAATTTGACAATAAATTTCATATACTGAAGGGGGGGGGGGGGGAAGCTCCTCTTATAATTAAGATGGATGGCCAGCCGGGCTGAGACTATAAAACAGGGAGGCTACTGTGTAGGTTAAAAAAAAAAAAAAATACCTTTATCTGCTGTCTCCGTAGCATGGCAAGTTCTCTCATGTCTCGGAATGGCTGTAGTAAATACTGATATAGTTCAGTTGTGGCTTCTGCAAGGCTGCTATACGCTTCATCCTCCATTTGATACAAGTCCAGAAGCTCAACCATGCTTTCTGTATTCTTGTGCTTATCCAACAGCTGTGGAACAAGAAAGTTTTATTATAAAGAAATCTGATTATAATAGCCTATAAACATTTGCTTTTAACTCCCTCTCTTATCATCTTACAACCCTGGAATATTGAAACACAGATGGAACGAAAGGGACTAAATGCTTTCCATAACTCATCTCCATGCCCCAAGATGTGTTACTACTCAAGACCATGGCCTCAATCAGCTTTTCAAACTGCTCTCAGTTTTTCATAACTGAAAAAACTCTGAAAAAAGCTCTCAGCTTTTCATAACTCATCTCCATGCCGCAAGATGTGTTACTACTCAAGACCATGGCCTCAATCAGCTTTTCAAACTGCTCTCAGTTTTTCATAACTGAAAAAAACTCTCTGAAAAAAGCTCTCAGCTTTTCATAACTCATCTCCATGCCCCAAGATGTATTACTACTCAAGACCATGGTCTCAATCAGCTTTTCAATACTGCTCTCAGTATTATTCCTGTTGTATTTCCTGGGACTCCATACTATCTATCCACCTAGGCTTATATCCTTACAAAATTTTCCCCCACCTATGTCATAGCTTTCTCTGTTTTTATATGAAAAAAAAAAAAAATGGGAGTTGGGGGAGTCACATGGATGGCTCAGTCAGTTAAGCGTCCAATTTTGGCTCAGGTCCTTCCTGATTTTGCAGTTAGTGAGTTTGAGCCCTGAATCACACTCTGCGGTCAGCACAGAGCCTGCTTGGAATCTTCTGCCTCATGCTCTTTCTGTCCATCTCCCACTTGCTCTCTCTCTCTCGCTCAAAAATAAATTAAAAAAATGTTTTTCATTGCTAATATACACAGTAGTTAGTTATCAACCCCTGGCAATATTATTTACTAATTTCCCCAAATCTCCTTGCCACTCTGCTCCTCCTCCCAGTTTGGAACATTCCCAAATTAACTTTTGATAGCACAATGTAAGAATTAGAGAACTCAGTGACTCATTAAAAAGGAGTAACATCTGAACCATAGGGGTCCCAGAAGATGAAGAGAGAGAAAAAGGGGCAGAAGGTTTATGTGAGCAAATTATACCGGAAAACTTTCCTAATCTGGAGGACACAGATGTCAAAATCCAAGAAGTACATAGAACTCCCACTAGATTCAACAAAAAATGACAATCAACAAGGCATATCATAGTCAAATTTCCAAAATACACAAAGAAAGAATTATGAAAGCAGCAAGGGAAAAAAAAGTCCTTAAACTATAAAGAAGACAGATCAGGTTCACAGCAGACCTATCCACAGAAACTTGGCAGGACAAAAACAGGAGTGGCAGGATGTATTCAACGTGCTGAATCGGAAAAATACACAGCCAAGAATTCTTAATCCAGCAAGACTGTCATTCAAAACAGAGAGAGCAAAAGTTTCCCAAATGAAAACTAAAGGAGTTTGTGACCACTAAACCAGCTCTAGAAGAAATTTTAAGGGGGATGCTTTGAGTCGAAAAAAGACAAAACAAAAAAGACCAAAAGCAACAAAGACTAGAAAGCACCAGCGAACATCATCAGAAACACCAACTCAACAGGCAACACAATGGTGCTAAATTCGTATCTTTCAGTACTCACCCTAAATGTCAATGGACTAAATAAATGCTCCACTGAAAAGACACAGGGTATCAAAATGGATAACAAAACAAGCTGTTTAAAAGAGACTCATTTTAGACCTGTAGATTAAAAGTGCATAGAGACCCAGCTATCATGCTAATGGTTGTCAAAAGAAAGCTGGTATAGGCATATTTACATCAGACAAACTAGATTTTTAAATAAAGACTGTAACAAGAGATTAAGAAGGGCATTATACCATAAGGGGCCTATCCACCAAAAATATCTAATAATTGTAAATATTTATGCCCCAATGCCGAAGCACCCAAATGTATAAATCAATTAATCACAAACATAAAGAAACTCATTGTGGGGCACCTGGGTGGCTCAGTTCATTGGGCAACTGACTTCAGCTCGGGTCATAATGTTACAGATCATGAGTTCGAGCCCTCCGTCGGGCTCTGTGCTGACAGCTGAGAACCTGGAGCCTGCTTCGGATTCTGTGTCTCCCCCTCTCTCTCCCCCTTCCCGGCTCACGCTCTGTGTCTCTTTGTCTCTCAATAACAAACATTAAAAAAAATGTTTTTAATAAAATAAAAATAAAGAAACTCATTGATAATAATACAATAACAATAGGGGACTTCAACACTCCACTTACAACAATGGACATATCATCTAAGCAAAAAATCAACAACGAAACAATGGCTTTGAATGACACATGGGACCAGATGGACTTAAGAGATACATTCAGAGCATTTCATCCTAAAGCAGAATACACATTTTTTGAGTACACATGGAACATTCTCCAGAATAGATCACATACTGGTACACAAATCAGCCTCAACAAGTACAAAAAAATCGAGATCATACCTTACATATTTTCAGACCACAACGCTGTGAAACTCGAAATTAACCACTAGAAAAAATTTGGAAAAACCATGAATACTTGAAGATTAAAGAACATCCTACTAAAGAATGAATGGGTTACCCAATAAATTAAAGTGCAAATTAAAAAGTACATGGAAGCCAATGAAAATGAAAACATGACAGCCCAAAACCTCTTGGATGCAGCAAAGGTGGGCATTAAGAGGGAAGTATATAGCAATCCAGGCCTTCCTAAAGAAGAAATAAAGGTCTCAAATACACAAACTAACCTTACACATAAGAAAAACTGGAAAAAGAAGAGCAAATAAAGCCAAAAAACGAGCAGAGAAAGAGAAATAATAAACATTAGAGCAGAAATCAACAATATCAAAAACAAAAACAAAAACCAGTAGAACACATCAATGAAACCAGGAGCTGATTCTTTGAAAGAATTAACAAAATTGATAAAACCCTACCCAGTTTGATCCAATAGAAAAAGGAAAGGACCTCAATAAATAAAATCACGAATGAAAGAAGAGAGATCACAAACAACACCGCAGAAATACAAATGATAGTAAGAGAATATCATGAGCAATTAATTATATGCCAAAAAATTGAGCAATCTAGAAGAAATGGACAAATTCCTAGAAACATATGAACTACCAAAACTCAAACAGGAAGAAACAAAATTTGAACAGACCCATAACCAGTAAAGAAACTGAATCAGTAAATCTCCAAACAAGAGTTCAGGGCCAGATGGCTTCCCAGGGGAATTCTACCAAAAATTTAATGAGGAATTAACACCTATTCTTTTGAAGCTGTTCCAAAAAACAGAAATGGAAGGAAAGGTTCCAAACTCATTTCTACGAGGCCAGCATTACCTTGATTTCAAATGCAGACCAAGACCTCACTAAAAAGGGGAAATACAGACTAACTTCACTGATGAACATGGATGCAAAAATTCTCAACAAGATACTAGCAAAACAGATCCAATAATACACTAAAAGAATTATTCACCACGATCAAGTGGGATCTATTCCTGGAATGCAGGGATGGTTCGGTATCTGCACATTAATGTGATATACCAAATTAATTTTAAAAAAGGTTAAGAACCATATGATCCTCTCAATAGAGAGTGAGCATTTGATAAAACCCAGCAAGCTTTCTTGACAAAAACTGCTGATAAAAAAAAAAAAAGTTGCTGATAAAGTAGGGATAGAAGGATCATACCTCCAGATCATAAAAGCCATATACAAAAGACCCACCACTAGTATCATCCTCAATGGGGGAAAAACAGAACTTTCCCCTAAGGTCAGCTACACCACAGGGATGTCCACACTCGCCACTGTTATTCAACATAGTATTGGAAGTCTTAGTCTCAGGAATCAGGCAACACAAAGAAATAAAAGGCATCCAAATCATCAAGGAGGAAGTCAAACTTTCACACTTCGCAGAAGACATGATACTCGATGTGGAAAAGCCAGAAGAGTCCACCCAAAACCTGCTAGAACCAATACATGAATTCAGCAAAGTCGGAGGATATAAAATCAATGTACAGAAACTGGTTGTATATCTAAACAATGATGAAGGAAAAAGAGCAATCAAGGAATTGATCCCATTTACAACTGCAGAGCCTCAGGCTACACAGCTTTCTAGACTACTCACTCCACAAAGACTGACTACTGTGCAGAGTTACACCGGTAGTGGACAGCAGAAGAAAATCCTAACTTCAATTTCCAGGACTAGCACAGGCCCTCTCTCATTCTCCATTGTGCCTGTTTTGCCCTTCCTCTTCTTCATTCCCTTTATCTGCCTGGGCCTTCTTGGCATCACTTAGCACAGTAACTAAAGTTACTACTACAAGAACTAAAATTAGGCTTGGAGGCATCTGGCTGACTCATTGGAGGAGCGTGTGACTCCTGATCTCAGGGTTATGGATTTGAGCCCCATGTTAGGTGTAGAGATTACTTTAAAAAAACAAAAACAAAAACATAAACTTTAATTTTTTAAAATGTTTATTTTAATTTTGAGAGAGACAGAGACAGAGCATGAGCAGGGGAGGGGCACAGACAGACAGAGACACAGAACCCGAAGCAGACTCAGATGGGGGGGGGGGGGGGGGGAGAAGAAGGGGGCTGAACTTGGGAATGAGGAGATCATGACCTGAGCTGAAGTTGGATACTTAACTGACTGAACCACCCAGGTGCCCCTACACTTTCTTTGTTTTATCTCCCTGAGTTCTACCAGATTCTAAATGAAGACTGGCCAAAACCCTTGTGTTTCTGGCAGAGAATGAGTAGTGTGGCCATTCTGCAATATGCTCAGGGATCATTCCATCTTAACAAGGCCTGTCCTCAAGAAAAACTATTTTACCATAGCCTTATGTACTAGGGTTTCACCAGACCCTAAATGACCTAGGGAAGAGAAATGCTCAACTCCTGTCTCACTAAGGAGTGGGGGTTGAGAAGTGGGATACTGAGGAGCACTTGTGAAAGTAATAGTCACAGGGTACAGACAGGTTAAAAAGTATTCATAAGTCTGTGATTAGCACTTCCCCTAATTCCTTACCGTTGCATCAGCAGACCTCCCATGTAAAAGGAGAATAAAACCAAAAAAATTTCATACCTTAGGTTTTTATTTAAGAACTAACTAGGGAAGGAGCACCTGGGTGACTCAGTCAATTAAGTGTCTGACCTTGGCTCAGATCACAATCTCATGGTTTGTGGGTTCAAGCCCCGTGTCGGGCTCTGTGCAAACAGCTCAGAATGTGGAGCCTGCTTCAGATTCTGTCTCTCCCCATCTCTCTGCTCTTCACCTGACTCTCTCTCTCTCTCTCAAAAATTAACAAACATTTAAAAAATTTAGAAAAACAAAATTACAGGGCATATTAGAAGTACAGTTTGAAGAGATAAAGCAAGCATCAAGACCATATGCAGGTATAGCAGGGATATGGGAACTATCAGACTGGGAATTGAAACTATAACTGATATTCTAAGGGAACTAATGGAAAGGCAGACAATATGCAAGAATGAACATATGAAATGTAAGCAGAGAGTTGGAAATACTAAGAATCAAAAGGAAATAAAATGAAAAAATACCTTTGGGGTACCTAGGTAGCTCAGTTGGTTAAGCATCCAACGCTCTTTTTTTTTTTAATTTTTATTTATTTTGAGAGAGTGAGTGTGAGCAGAAGGACAGAGAGAGACACACACACAGAATCCAAAGCAGGCTCCAGGCAACTAACAGATAATAGTTTGCTCAAAATAGTAGCCATAATATATCCAGCAATTACATCTTATGCATTAATAAGATAAATTAAAAAAAAAAAAAAACCCGACAGAAATGTTAAAAGGGATAGGAGGGAAGAACTGGGAACACCTTGTTACCAGGAACCTGTGCTACAATATCAAGTGCAACAGAACTATTTGAAAGAAAGCTTGGTTAGTATTGCAAATGTATATCCCAAAATTGAATGCAAGCACTAAAAAAAGTTTAAAAAAGTATCACAGATATGCTAAATTGAGGATATACTAATTGATAAAAAACCAGAATATAAGATGCTTAATTAATACCAGAATGCTCAAAGAGTGGAAGATGGATAAAAGAAAAAAACAACATGGCAATAAACAGAAAATAGTAACAGGATAGATATTACTCCAACTGAATCAATAATCATTTTAAACATCGATGTTTAAAATACACCAATTAAAAGACACTGTCAGGTGAATATAAAAACAAGATCCAACTATATGTTGTATAGAAGAAACTCACTTTAAATACACACACAGATAGGTTAAGGTGATAAAAACATACCATGCTAACACTAATCAAAAGAAAGTTGCAGTAGTTATATTACTTTCGACAAAGCAGACCTTGGAGCAAGGAAAATTATCAGAAAAAGGAGATCGGATAGAACTACAAGGCTATGATACGTGGAGACTTCAAGACCCCTTTATCAATAATGGACAGAGCCAAGAGTCAGAAAATCAGTAAGGATATAGGTGAACTCAACAGCACCATGAATCAACTGGACATAATTGACATCTATTAACTACTTCATCCAACATATTCTTCTTGAGCTCACATGGAACATTTACCAAGACAGATCACATTCTGGGCCTAAAACACACCGTAACAAATTTGAAAGAAGTCACATGAAGTATGCTCTCAGACTAAAATGAAATTAAGCTAGAAATCACTAACAGAAATATTGCTAGAAATCCCTAAAACACCTGGAAATTAAAGAACATATTTTTTTTTAATGTTTATTTATTTTTGAGACAGAGAGACAGAGCATAAACGGGGGAGGGTCAGAGAGAGAGGGAGACACAGAATCCGAAGCAGGCTCCAGGCTCTGAGCTGCCAGCACAGAGCCCTAGCGGGGCTCGAACTCATGGACCGTGAGATCATGACCTGAGCCGTAGTCGGACGCTTAACCAATTGAGCCACCCAGGCGCCCCAAAGAACATAATTTTCAACAGTAGCTGGATCAAAGAAAGTCAAGAGAAATTTTAAAATATTTTTAACTAAATGAAAACAATTTATCAAAAATTCTGGGATGCATTAAAGGTGCTTAGAGGAAAGTTTATAGCACCGAATGCATATATTACAAAAGTCTAAATCCAATAATCTAAGCCTTCACCTTAGAAAACCAAAAAAGCAAATTATAATTTTAAGAGTACATAAGAATAAAATTTAGAGTTTAAATCAGTGAAATTAAAACGGGGAAATCAATAGAGAACAATGAATAAAAAAACTCTGGGTCTTTGAAAACATCAATAAAGTTGATAAACCTTTATCAAGGTTAGCAAAGAAAAATAAAACAGTTACTAGAAAAATGGACCTAACTACTGCTGCCATTAACTTTAAAAGGAATATTAAGAAGATCTCTACGCCCACAAATTCAACAACCTAGGTGAAATGGATGAATTCCTTACAAGATACACTCTAATAAAACTCACACCCAACAACAGATAATCAGAATAGGCCTATTACGTACTCAAGAAGTTGAATTTATAATCAGTAACCTTCCAAATTAGAAAATACCACGCAAGTCCAGACAGGTTCACTGGTAAATTCTCCCAACCAAAACATTACAAGAAAACTATAGATCAACATCGCTTATGAATGTAGATGCAAAAATCCTCAACAAAGTATTAGGGAGGTATATCCAACACTCTATAAGAAGATTATATATTACAACCAAATGTGATTTATTACAGGTATGCAAGACTGGTTCAACATTTTAAAAAAACAAATCAATGTAACCCATCACATTACAGTCTAAAGAAAAAAAAAATCATATGACATCAATAGATGCAGGAAAAGTAGTGGAAAAAACCCAACACCATTCATGAAAAACACCACTAGCATACTAGGAATATAGGGAAACTTCCTTAACTTGATAAAGAACAACAAAAAACCTAGAGCTAACATTTTTAACTGTGATAAACTAGATGCTTTCCCTTAAGGGACAAGGCAAGGATGTCCCCGCGCATCATTCCTATTTAACATTGTACTGGCAGTCCTAGCTAATGCAATTAAGGAAAGAAATAAAAGGCATACAGATTGGGAAGAAACAACTGTCTTTATGTGGATGACACTGCTGTGTAGAAAATCCAAAGGACGAGACAAAACAAAAACAAAAAATCCCACAAAACACAAAACCTTCCACATATCATTTACATTAGAAATAAAAAAAAATGAAACACATATCAATCAATGCACAAGATCTGTATGAGCAAAGTTACACAACTTTGATTAAGGAAATCAAAGATCAAGACAAATGGAAAAATATTCCACATATATGGATTGGAAGATTACTGTTGTCAAGATGTCAGTTCTTTCCATCTTGATCTATAGACTAAATGCAACGCCAATCAAAGTATCATCAAGTTATTTTGTGGACATTAATACGCCAATTCTGTAGTTTATACAGAAAGGCAAAAGACCCAGAACAGCCAACCCAATATTAAAAAACAAAGTCAGAGAATTGACACTATACAACTTCATTAGTCACTAGAAAGCTACAGTAATCAAGACAGTGTGGTAATGAAAACACATCAACAGAGCAGAGTCCAAAACAAACCCACAGTCCAGTAAACTTTTGACAAAGGAGCAAAGGCAATTCAATGAAGAAGAGTCTTTTCAACAAATGATACAGAAACAAATGGGCATGCACATGCAAAAAGGGGGGGGACCTTATACCTTGCACAAAAATTAATGCAAAATGGACCATGAAAACTATAAAACTCCTAGAAAATAGGAGAAAATCTTGGTGACCTTGGGTTTGACCGATGTTTTAGACATAACACTAAAAGCACAATCCATGAAGAAAAAAATTATTAAGCTAGACTTTGCTAAAACTAGTAACTTCTACAAAAGACATACAAAAGAATGAAAACACAAGCTACAGACTGGGAGAAAACGCTTGCAGAATACATTTCTGATAAAACACTGTTAATGCAAAATATACAAAAAAAACCTCCCAAACTCAACATTATGAAAGCAACCCAGCAGTTTGAATAGTGGTGCGATGAAGTAGGAGGTGGGATCTCCCTGGCTATCTGACTAATCTTTTCTCTGCCTTGTTTGAGCTTGAGCAGAATTTGAGATGGTAAGGCTGGGAAGGATTCCGGAAAGGCCAAGACAAAGGAGGTACCTGAATTGGCAGGAAATGCATCAAAAGACTTGAAGGTAAAGTGTATTACCCCTGGTCACTTGCAACTTGTTATTCGTGGAGATGAGGAATTCTCTCATCAAAGCTACAATTGCTGGTGGTGGTGTCATTCCACACATCCACATATCTCTGATTGGGAAGAAAGGACAACAGAAGACTGTTTCAAGGATGCCTGGATTCCTTATTATCTCAGGACTCTAAATATTCTTATCTCAGGACTCTAAATACTCTTAATAGCTGTCCAGTGTTGGTGATTCCAGTGGACTGTATCTCTGTGAAAACACAATTTTGCCTTTTTGTATTGAGCAAGTTGGAAGTTTAATTCGCTTTCCAACCAACCAAATTTCTGCATTCGAGTCTTAACCATCCATATTTAAGTGTCACTGGGGTTTCAAAGAAGCTACTGATTCTGAAGTAGTGGGTTTTGATTGAGTTGATTGTTTTTAAAAAACTGTTTGAATTTTAATTGTGATGCAGAAGTTATAGTAACAAACATTTGGTTTTGTACAGACATTATTTCCACTCCAGTGGATAAGCTCAATAAAGGTCATATCCCAAACTAAAAAAAAAAAAAAAAAAAAAAAAAAGGCAACCCAATTTAAAAATGAACAAAAGATCTGAAAACATCTCAGGGCACCTGGGCGGCTGAGGTGGTTAAGTGTCTGACTCTTGGTTTCAGCTCAGGTCATGATCTCACAGTTTGTGGGTTCAAGACCCATTTTGGGCTCTGTGCTGACACTACAGAACCTGCTGGGGATTCTCTGTCTCCCTCTCTCTGCCCTCCTCTACTCACATTGTCTCTGTCTCTCTCAAAATAAATAAACTAAAAAAGAACTTCCAAATTAAAAAATAAAAAAATCTTTAAAAAAAAAAGATCTGAAGATATCTCATCAAATAAGATATACAGATGTCAGGTAAGCAGAGGAGATGTTCAATATCATACTATCATTTGGGATCTACAAATTTGACCAGTGAGATGCCACTACAGATCTGACAACACCAAATATTGGCAAGGAGGTGGAGCAATCAGAATTCCCACTCACTGCTGGTGGTAATGTATTCTTATCATCTGTTTTTAGACATGTGCACATCAAGGATTATTAGAGCTTCTTAGAGAATTAACCCTTTCATTATTATGTAATTCTCTTGATCCTTCATAATTTTCCTTGCTCCAAAGTCTGCTTTGTCTCAAATTAATATACCTACTTCACATTAATATAGCTACTTTAGCTTTCCTTTGGTAAGTGGTAGCATGGTATTTCTTTCTTAGAAAACTAAATATATTCTCACCATATAATCCAGCAATCCTGCTCCTTGATATTTACCAAAATGAGATGAAAACCTAAATCCAAACAAAACCTGCACATAAGTATTATAGGAGCTTTATTCATAAATGGAAACTTGGAAGCAAGAGATATCTTCCAATAAGTAAATGGATAAACTGCGATACATCCATATACTGGAATACTCATTCAACAATTTAAAAAAATGAGCTGTCAAACTACAAAGACAGGGAGGAACCTTAGATACATACTGGTAAGTGACAAGAAGTCAATCTGAAAAGGCTACATATTGTCTGATTCCAATTACATGACATTCTGGAAAAAGCAAAACATAGAGACAGTAAAAAAAAAAAAAAATAATAATAATAATCACTAGTTGCCAGGAGTTGGAGATGTAGCACACCCCAATGAATGAATAAGGGAAACATGGTATTTTCAGAGCAGCGAAACTGTTCTTTCTGTATAATATTGTAATGGTAGATACAGACATTCTGCACTTACCAGAATTGCATAACACAAAGAATGAACTCCAATGTAAACTATGCACTTTAATAACAGGGGAGACTGTGGACAGGAGGGGAATAAATGAGAACTCTATTTTCTGCTCAATTTTTCAGTAAACTTAAAATTGATATAAAGCAAAGCCTATTAATTTTTAACTGATACAAACCTTTTTTTTTTAAGAGACAGAAAGCCAAAATCAAGTTGGATACTCAACCAACTGAGCCACGAAAATACCCCTAAAGATAATTTTGTATTTCACCGTATGTGTGCTTATTTTTAAAGTCAACCAACAACAGGGGCGCCTGGGTGGCGCAGTCGGTTAAGCGTCCGACTTCAGCCAGGTCACGATCTCGTGGTCTGTGAGTTCGAGCCCCGCGTCAGGCTCTGGGCTGATGGCTCAGAGCCTGGAGCCTGTTTCCGATTCTGTGTCTCCCTCTCTCTCTGCCCCTCCCCTGTTCATGCTCTCTCTCTGTCCCAAAAATAAATAAAAGTTGGAAAAAAAAAATTTAAAAAAAAAATAAAGTAAAACAACAAAAAAAAAGATTTAAAAATAAATTCATAATAACGTATTAACACTGATTTTCATCTCTGCTAAGTCCTATTATTTCATAAGGTGATCAGATCAATGTCTTTTTCTGCTTTGTTAACAAGTAGTTTTTACTTGTTTGGTTTTGTTAGTTTGTTTTAATGTAAGTCAACTAGAACAAAAAGAATCAACTCAGATATCAGTGACTAAACCGGTAACATATATGGGGCACCTAGGTGGCTGAGTAACTTAAGCATTCAATTTTGGCTCAGGTCATGATCTGTGGTTCCCAAGTTTGAGCCCCGCGTCAGGCTTTGTGCTGACAGTAAGCCTGGAACTTGTTTCAGATTCTGTATCTCCCTCTCTCTCTGCCCCTCCCCACCTCAAAAGTAAACATTAAAAAAATTAAACTGATAATATATAAATGATTTAAAGATGTGGAAAGAAGCCAGGCCAAGTTGGATCTTGCTTTATGCTGAAAGCGAAGAGCTATCATTAAAGGTTTTTTGTTTTATTTTTCCCTCTCAAGACCTCTCTGGTTACAAGAAAATATCAGGGAATACTTTCCCAGGTAAAAGAACCTTATCTGTGCTCTGAATGATGAAAAGACAAACTAGACAAAGTGGGAAGGGAAGATGGGTCAGAAAGACAGAGAGGAACGTCTATGCAGACCATAACACATGGTTAACAAACTGGAGAATAGAAAGGGAGAACACAACGGAAGAATTCTGGAGACACTAACAGACCCGGCTAGCCTTGAGTTATACAACGACAATGAGAAAATATTGGAAGGGGGCACCAGTGTGCTTGCAGAGGGATCAGTTCACAGGCTCCTAGATGAGTCCATGAAAGTTGGTGGAAGCTTACATTTTGGGGTAGAGAAAAACAAGATTCAAGAAATGCTTTGGAAATAAAAATCAACAGTACTTGGGCAAAGACTACTAGGCTTCTGACACTAATTGAGACAAACAAAGGAAGAGAGACAAGTTTTTAGAGGCAATGATTAACAGATTCAGAGACACTATATCCAAATTGTTTTAGATATGCAAGAGGAGAGGTCATATAGGGGATGTACAACATCCAAGATAAACTATCTTTAAGAGGTCTAAAATCTAGGAGCGCCTGAATGGCTCAGTCGGTTGAGCGTCCGACTTTGGCTCAGGTCATCATCTCACAGTTCATGGGTTCAAGCCCGGCATTGGACTCTGTGCTGACAGCTCAGAGCCTGAAGCCTGCCAAGGATTGTGTCTCTCTTTGTGCCCCTCCCCTGCTCGTGCTGTCTCTCTCAAAAATAAACATTAAAAAAAAATTTTTTTAAGTCTAAAATCTAAATAGGGAAGCAAAGCAACAGATATAAAAGTAAAATACTGATTATTAAAGACAGTAAAATTTTAGAGAAAAGATGGATTAGATAGAGGAGGCTAGAGCAGTTGGAAAAGGTGTTCTAAAGCTAGGATTTGAACTAGGTCTTGAAGGATGGGAAGTGCTGGGTAGGTGAAGGAGAGCAGCCCAGACTTGAGAAATCATGTGAATAAAAGCATTTCAGATGAGAATTCTGGGTAGGATGAATGAGGTAACCAACTGTTATGTTCCCTGAAGTCTACCTACAAGGTACACACTAGGGAAAAGAGCATCACACTGAGTCTGTAAATGCAGCACATTCCAATGAGCAGTGAAACCACCTATGGAATAGGAATAAAGAATGTTGTCTGTGGTCAATTCGCCCTCTTTAATTTTTAGTTGGCAGAGTTCAACTTAGCTAAATAACTATATTTAAATGATGGTCATTTAGTACCTTGGTACTCAAAATATGCTCTGTGACTAGCAACACCAGCATCATGTGCAAACTTTTTAGGAATACAGAACCCCAGGGGCTACTCCAGATCCACAGAATCAGAATCTGCATTTTACTTAAGATTGTCACGTGTTGAGCTGCACACCAAAGTTTGAGAAACTCTGCTTCCGTAACACCTTAATATGCCCATATTAACAACATGAGGCAGAAGCATAAGTGAGTGGCAGGGCCGGCTGATGGTAACAAGGCTGAGAGGCTGTTCACAGAGCAAGTTGAAGGTGAATGCCAGAGGAATTTAGATCTCAGCTAAAGAGTATTCCAGTAACTCAACTTTCCACAAGTGGACCTTCTGAAAGTCATGATCTTCTTCAAAAAGATCCTCCTTGTGAGAAAAACAAACTTTTGCCCAGTTATCCTCTTGAATTACCAGAATAAAATCTCCAGTTCAACCAAGATAAAATGAATTTCCCAAACTCAGAAACATGCAGGATCTATTTACTCCACCATAATTACAAATGGAATTCAAGGCAGGATAGTGGATTCAGCCTCTTCCATTTAAGATCAAACCTTTCACTGACGATTTTGAGGGCTAATGATGAGACTACTGGATTTGAAGATATTAATGACCCATCAGAAAGCTAACTAATGGCTAACATTAACAACTCAGGCAACAACAGATGTTGGCGAGGATGTGGAGAAAGAGGATCTCTTTTGCATTGTTGGTGGCAATGCAAACTGGTGCAGCCACTCTGGAAAACAGTATGGAGGTTCCTCAAAAAACTAAAAAGAGAACTACCCTATGACCCACCAATTGCACTACTAGGCATTTATCCAAGGGATACAGGTGTGCTGTTTAGAAGGGACACATGCACCCCCATTTTTATAGCAGCACTATCAACAATAGCCGAAGTATGGAAAAAGCCCAAATGTCCATCGATGGATGAATGGATAAAAAAGATATGGTGTGTATATATATATATATATATATACACACACACACATATACACACACACACACACACACACACACACACACACACACACACAATGGAGTAGTACTTGGCAATCAAAAAGAATGAAATCTTGCCATTTGCAACTACGTGGATGGAATTGGAGGACATTATGCTAAGTGCAACTGGTCAGAGAAAGACAAATAACATATGACTTCACTCATATGAGGACTTTAAGAGACAAAACAGATGAACCTAAGGGAAGGGAAGCAAAAGTAATATAAAAACAGGGAGGGGGACAAAGTATAAGAGACTCATAAATATGGAGAACACAGGGTTACTGGAGAGGGTGTGGGAGGGGGCATGGGCTAAATGGGTAAGGGGCATTAAGGAATCTACTCCTGAAACCATTGTTGCACTATATGCTAACTAATTTGGATGTAAAAATTTTAAAAATAATATAAATAAATAAATAAATAAATAAATAAATAAATAATAGTGAACTAATGGGAGAATCACACTTGATGATGGAATGTAAACTTGATTAACTGTTGTCTATTGTGCCATTCATGAAAACAGAGGGGCAGCATCTCGTGTTCACGACACAACATTAAAACAGAGACACAAGAAAAAATGAACAATAACATGAGGTTAAAAGTCTCTGTAGTTATACAGACAATGGCAGATCTATTTTTTTTTTAAGGTTTTATTTTATTTTTTGAGAGACAGATCATGAGCAGGGGAGGGGCAGAGAGAGAAGGAGACACAGAATCTGAAGCAGGCTCTAGACTCTGAGCTGTCACCACATGGCCTGACATGGGGCTCAAACCCACAAACAGGGTATCATGACCAAAGCCGAAATCGGACACTCAACCAAGTGAGCCACCCCCACGCCCCTAAATTTTCTTTAATCAAAAATTTTCCCTCTCATTTACTATTAGATCAATTAGCACTATAGGCATACCTCTTTTATTTATTGTGCTTCCCTTCACTATACTTCAGGTATTTTTGCTTTTAACAAATTCAAGGTTTGTGGCACTCCTGTATCATTCAAGTCTATCAGTGCCATTTTTACAACAGCATGTACTTCATGTCGGTCATATTTTGGTAATTTTCACATTATTTCAAGGTTTTTCATTATTATTATCTTTGTTAGGTGATCTGTGATCAGCACTTTTGGATGTTGTTACTGTAATTTTTTGGGGGCACCATGAACCACACCCACACAAGATGGTGAACTGAACTGACAAATGTTGTATGTTCTGAGTGCTCTCCCAACTTTCTGCCTCTCCTCAGGCCTCCCTATTCCGAGACACATCAATACAGAAATTAGCCTAATTAATAGCCCTACAATGGCTTCAGGGTGTTCAAATGAACACAGTCACATGTCTCTCACTTTAAATCAAATGCGAGAAATGATTAAGCTTAATCAAGAAGGCATGATGAACACCAAGAGTGACCTCTCAGAGTTAGCCAACTTGTGAATGTAAAGAAAGACTTAATAAAGGAAATTAAAAGCACTATTCAAGTGAACACACCAATGATAAGCAAAATAGCCTTACTGATATACAGAAAACTTTTAGTGGCCTGAGTAGATCAAACCAGTCACAACATTCACTTAAGCCAAAGCCTAAATCCAGACAAAGCCCGAACTCTTTTTAATTCTTTGAAGGCTGAGAGACATAAGGAAGCTGCATAAGAGCAGTCTGAAGCTACCAGAGGTTGATTTTCATAAGGTTTAAGGAGAGAAGCAGTCTCCCTCATAATATAAAGGTTCAAGGTGAAGCATAAAGTATGCACATAGAAGTTACAGTAAGTTGTCCAGAAGATCCAGCTAAATAAAGTAAATCATGAAGGTGGCTACATTAAACAACAGAGTCCCAATCAGACAAACAGTCTTAGATTGTTACATTAGAAGAAGATGCCTTCTGGGACTTTCATAGCTAGGGAAGAGAACTTAGTGCCTGGCTTCAAAGTTTCAAAGGATAGACAGACTAACTTTCTTGTTAACAGTTAATGCAGCTGGTTGAAGCCAATGCTCACTTCACTTACCATTCCCAAAATACTAGGGCCCTTAAGAATTATGGTAGATCTAGGGGCGCCTGGGTGGCGCAGTCGGTTAAGCGTCCGACTTCAGCCAGGTCACCATCTCGCAGTCTGCGAGTTCGAGCCCCGCGTCAGGCTCTGGGCTGATGGCTCAGAGCCTGGAGCCTGTTTCCGATTCTGTGTCTCCCTCTCTCTCTGCCCCTCCCCCGTTCATGCTCTGTCTCTCTCTGTCCCAAAAATAAATAAACGTTGAAAAAAAAATTAAAAAAAAAAAAAGAATTATGGTAGATCTACTCTGTGCAAATGCCAAAGTGTAGCCTGGATGACAACACATCTATTGACAATATGGTTTACTGAGTACTTTAACCTCACTGCTTAAAATATCTTCTGCTCAGAAAAAACAATTCCTTTCACAACATTGCACATGGACAATGCACCTGTCACCTATGAGTTCTCATGGAGATGAACAGTGAGATTAATATACTTTTCATGCCTAACACTACATCCATTCTGCAGCCCATGAATTAAGGAGTAATTTTGACTTTCAAGTCTTATTCTTTAAGAACTACGTTTCACAAGACTATAGTGGCAAAAGATAGTGATTCCTCTATAGATCTGGGCAAAGTCAAGTGAAAACCTCTGGAAAGGATTCACCATTCCAGACACCGTGAAGAACATACACAATTCATGGAAAGAGGTCAAAATATCAACATGCACAGGAGTTTGGAAGAAGTTGATTCCAATCTCATGAATAATTTTGAGAGGTTCAAGACTTTGGTGGAGGAAGTAACCGCAGATGTGATGGAAACAGTAAGAGAACTAGAATTACAAGTGTAGCCTGGGGCACCTGGGTGGCTCAGTGGGTTGAACGTCCGACTTCAGCTCAGGTCATGATCTCCCAGTCTGTGAGTTCGAGCCCCGACTCAGGCTCTGTGCTGACAGCTCGGAGCCTGGAGCCTGCTTCCCATTCTGTGTCTCCCTCTCTCTCTGCCCCTTCCCTGTTCATGCTCTGTCTCTCTGTCAAAAATAAATAAACATTTTTTTTTTTAATTTAAAAAAAAAAAAAAAGTGCAGCCTAAAGACGTGATTGAATTGCTACAATTTCGTGATAAAACAGATGAGGAGCTGCTTCTTATACATTAGCAAAGAAAGTGGTTCCTTGAGACAGAAGATGCTATAATGACTGCTGAAATGACAACACAAGATTTAGTATATTACTTACTCTTAGGTAATGAAGCAAGAGCAGTGTTTGAGAGAAGTGACTCCAATTATGCAAGAAGTTCTAATATGGGTAAAATGTTACCAGTCAGTAACAGAAACTACAGAGAAATTGTTCACAAAAGGAAGAGTCAATTGATGCAGAATACTTCCCTTGTTGTCTAATTTTAAGAAACAGCCACACGGGGCGCCTGGGTGGCTCAGTTGGTTGAGCGTCCGACTTCAGCTCAGGTCACGATCTCACGGTCCATGGATTCGAGCCCTGCGTCAGGCTCTGGGCTGATGGCTCAGAGCCTGGAGCCTGCTTCCGATTCTGTGTCTCCCTCTCTGTCTACCCCTCCCCCGTTCATGCTCTGTCTCTCCCTGTCTCAAAAATAAATAAACGTTAAAAAAAAAAAAATTAAAAAAAAAAAAAAAAGACAGGTAAAGGGTGACAAATAAGTCTGGTCTTTTCTTTAGCACTGGCCAGGATCTTATCTCCAGTATGTAAGCCTTCATGTATTCAGTGAAGGTGGAAGTTTAAAGGCAATGGCCACTGATTTGAGACCATCAAATTAACTCTCTTCATTCTGATGACATGCTTGCTTTTTTTTAAATTATTATTAGCTTTTTACTCCTACAAACAAACAATAAAATGATCATAAAGATATTCTAGTTCTGGGGCACGTGGGAGACTCAATCAGTTAAGCAACCTACCCACTCTTGATTTCAGCTCAGGTCATGATCTCATGGTTTGAGAGTTTGAGCCCTGCATCACACTCTGTTCTGACAGCAGGAGGCCTGCTTGGTGGTATTCTTGCTCTCTGCCCCTCCTCCACTCTCTCTTCTCAATAAACTTCTTTTTTTTTTTTTTTTTTAATTTTTTTTTTTTTTTAACGTTTATTTATTTTTGGGACAGAGAGAGACAGAGCATGATCGGGCGAGGGGCAGAGAGAGAGGGAGACACAGAATCGGAAACAGGCTCCAGGCTCTGAGCCATCAGCCCAGAGCCCGACGCGGGGCTCGAACTCACGGACCGCGAGATCGTGACCTGGATGAAGTCGGACGCTTAACCACTGCGCCACCCAGGCGCCCCTCAATAAACTTCTAAAAATATTAAAAAATAAAAACTGGCAATTTAAGAATGTAATTTAGAATAAACTGAAAAATTGCAACAGAAAAAGCATTCAATAAGCTTAGTTATAATTTGTATGCAGAAACCAACAACCCTATTATAGTAAAAAACAGCTAGCAAGGATTCCATTTACAACAAAACCGCAACAAAAACAGAAAAATAGTAATAAACTTAAACCTCTTAAGAGGTTTATATAAACACATAAAATGTTTAAAGGTACCAAAAGATGATATAAATTTAAGACTAATAACAAAACTATCAATTCTTACTAAATTAATCTATAAATTCCACATGGTAAAAAAATAACTTGACTTTTTTATTGCATAAGAAAAGGCCAATTTTAAAGTTAAAAAAAAAATCTAGGGCGCCTGGGTGGCTCAGTCGGTTGAGCTTCCAACTTGGGCTCAGGTCATGATCTCACGGGTGCTGAGTTCAAGCCCCGCACTGGGCTCTGTGCTGACGGCTCAGAGCCTCGAGCCTGCTTTCAGTTCTGAATCTCCCTCTCTCTCTGCCCCTTCCCCGTTCACATGCTGTCTCTCTCTCAAAAATAAGCATTCAAAAAAATTAAAAAAAAATTTTTTTTTAATTATGAAGAGTAACTATAGAGAGGGCAATGGCCTTATTATTTGTATTATTACTATTGATATTATTTGATAAAAGCATCAAATACAAATACAATGAATTATTAAAGAGTTCAGCTATATCAAAGTTTAGTGGACAATAAATATGATCATTCAAGAAATTGTGTGGTAACTCTCATTTATCAGGAAATACAGTAAGATGGATCTGTATCTTTTTCCTACACCAAAATAAATCTCAGCTAGATCAAGAATGTAAATGCAAATAACAAAATCATAAAACTAGGAGAAAACATGTAGGGTTTTGTTTATTTGTTCTTGCTTTAAATAATCTCATCATGAGAGGCTTTAAAGCATGACTCAAAATCCAGAAACTATCAAAACAGACTAATAAATTTTGCTGCAAAAATTTTCATCTGGCTACAAAGGCATACAAAATAAAATCAAGAGGCAAATTATTTTTAAAATTTTTTTTAACATTTATTTATTTTTTGAGAGAGAGCGAGACAGAGCATGAGCAGAGAAAGGAGACACAGAATCCAAAGCAGGCTCCAGGCTCCGAGCTGTCAGCACAGAGTCTGATGCAGGGCTTGAACTCACAAACGGGAGATCACAACCTGAGCCAAAGTTGGATGCTTAACCGAGAGCACCCAGGCACCCCAAGAGGCAAATTATTAAAGGAAAAATACTTTCAACACATAGACAATTTCCACAAACAATACAAATATAGGTAAAGAATGTAATGGATTCAAAGAAATGACTCCTAAACAAATGAAAACTTACAAGAGAATTGCAAAATAAATTACAAACTAAAACCTGTCACCAGTAAGACCAAAAAGTTTTTGAAAACATACTCTTGGTGTGACTGGGTGGCTCAGTAAGTTAAGCATTTGACTCTATTTTTGCTTAAGGTCATGATCTCACAGTTCAAGAGTTTGAGCCCCACATTGGGCTCTGTGCTGACAGTGCTCAGCCTGCTTGGGATTCTGTCTCCCTCTCCCCCCGTCCCCCCACCCTCCCACCTCCCCACCTCCCCACCCCTCCACCTTCAGTGCACGTGCACACATGCTTTCTCTCATAAACATTTAAAAATATTTTAAAAAAATGAAAATACACTTTAGTCTTGAAAAGGATGTAGAAACAAAAGGCAACCTCCTTTTGTTTGAGAGGGAGTAAACTGGTGTACTTCTACAGAAAACAATTTTAATCAAAATGCATTCTTTGACCCAGAAATTCCCCTTATAGAAATCTACCTTAGCTCACAGATATACTAGTACATGTGGGAAAAGATACGCTATTTTAACAGCAACAGCAAAAAAAAAAAAAAAAAAAAAACTATCAAAAAAAATATACATTCAGCAGAATACTATTTAGCCATTTTTAAAAAATGCAGCCTGGGGCAGCTGGGTGGCTCAGTCGGTTAAGTGTCTGACTTCCGCTCAGGTCATGATCTAACGGTTCGTGGGTTCGAGCCCCGTATTG
This sequence comes from Prionailurus bengalensis, assembly GCF_016509475.1. Classification (NCBI taxonomy): domain Eukaryota; kingdom Metazoa; phylum Chordata; class Mammalia; order Carnivora; family Felidae; genus Prionailurus; species Prionailurus bengalensis. The sequence goes on along the minus strand of NC_057343.1, from coordinate 143,900,251 downwards.
GGCTCAGTGCTAACAGCTCAGAGCCCAGAGCCTGTTTCAGATTCTGTGTCTCCCTCTCTCTATGTCCCTCCCCCACTCATGCTCTGTCTCCCTCTGTCTCAAAAATAAAAAACATTAAAAAAAATTAAACAAATAAAATGCAGCCTGTTAAGAGAAAAAAAAAATATATATATATAACAGTATATAGAATGCTACCATTTGAATGTTAAAAAGATGGGAAGTTATGTACGTCCTATGTATCTTTGTATATAGGACTAAATCTGAAAGACACACTAGAAATTTGATTGCCTCTGAGAATGGGAACCACAGACAGGGAAATGGAGGTGATTGGGGAGGAGATTTACATTTATACTTTTCTCAGTCATGATCAAGTAAATACAGCCTTTTTTTTTTTTTAAGGTTTTTTGTTGTTGTTTTGTTTTTTTGAGAGAAACAGAGAGAGAGAGCACACGCGCACATGGTCAGGGAGGGGCAGAGAGAGAGAGACAGAATTCCAAGCAGGCTCCGCAGGAACTCATAAACCCTGAGATTGTGACCCGAACCAAAATCAAGAGCCAGATGTTTAATGGGCCACCCAGGTACCCCTGTACTTTTTTTTTTTTTTTAAGCAGGTGTTTGTACTCTATTCCTTCTCTATGTCCCTAACTTTAAGGTATTCTGGCTTACACATCAAAAATAGGAAAATTAAATTTTCTCCTTTGCCACAACATCCAAAACCACTTAACTTTTCCAAAGGATGAGGTATGAGAAATATGAAAATGATACATGTTTCTCTTCCTGTGCCCACCCACCTACTATTCAAAAAGTAGCTAAGTCATGTGTTGAATCATCTATTTTTAGCTACAATTAAAAAGTAGAGTTATGAAAGTAACAGCAGCTGATCAATTTTTTTTTTTAATTTTATAAATGTTTATTTTTGAGAGAGAGACAGAGTATGAGGGGGAGGGGCAGAGAGAGATGGAGACACAGAATCTGAAGCAGACTCCAAGCTATCAGCAAAGCCTGATGCAGGGCTTGAACCCACAAACCATGAGATCATGACCTTAGTCAAAGTTGGTCGCTTAACCGATTGAGCCACCCAGGCGCTCTGCAGCTGATCAATTTCTAATCACAGCACAGTCCCAGAAAATCAGTTCTAACTGGTGGCAAAGGTGCTCACCTCCACCATGGCTTACCATCTCAAGGCTGTGGCATATCAAAAATGTAACTAGATTAAGGAACAGTAAGAAAACTAGGGGGAAAAGTGAATGTGTAATAGCAACCAAAGAATGGATTAAAATGAATTTTTACAATAAATTAGAAACTATCCTTTTATAGTAAAGGTAGTAATTTCTTTCTTGCCAGAAAACGTATATTCACAGCCCTCTTTTATTCCACTTAAAAGTGGATGACTTTCTTTGAGATAATGATTTTCTACCAAGTTTTAGGAAAGTTAAACTATTAAAAGAACGAGAAAACAAAACTATAGAACATCTCTCAATAATAAAGTTTCTGGAGTCATTTACCAGGGATCAAATGTTACCATTTAACAGTAAGACAATCCTCAGACACTAGGCTTCTTTGAGCTCTTCTTACAGAGACACTAAAGTAAATGTAATACACTAAACAGACACTATTTTCTGCCAACACAAAACGTTAAGTCACTATACACTTATTAATTAAATCACATTACCACTCTACGTGGATGTGTAGTTGACAAGACAAAAATCAGTTACTGCATCCAAATGTTAATATATTTACGTAGTATTTGCAACATGGTTTTATTCTGAAACAGAAAAGTACTTTAGAAGGCTATTATGCAGCAACTAAACTTAATACTCTTGCAGAGAAGCCCAAGGCATCTCACCTAACACTGCTAATTTATTAATTTGTTCTCTCTGCTATAAAGTTTCATGTTATTCCAACATTAGATTACCTTAAAACCAATTATAGCTCCAATTAGCAATCTATTTTAATCTAAATAGATTAAATATAGAGAAAAAATAGAGAAAATACTCAAAGTCTATGCATTTTAGAACTTCAAAAGATGCGAGGTGCCTGGTTGGCTCAGTCAGTTAAGCATCCAACTTCAGCTCAGGTCATGATCTCACAGTTGGTAGGTTCGAGCCCCGCAACCGGCTGTGTGCTGACAGCTCAGAGCCTGGAGCCTGTTTTAGAGCCTGTCTCCCTCTCTCCCTGCCCCTCCCCCACTCACCCTCTGTCTCCCCCGTCTCAAAAATAAACATTGAAAAAAAAATTTTTTTAAGAACTTCAAAAGATGCAATTTAGTAAGCATTAGACTTTAGCCTAAACCATTTCCTATAACCTATGATAAAAGAATTTAACCGATCAAAGAATATAATCACTAACCTATTATAATAACAATTTATTTTTTTATTTTGATAACCAAAACTCACAAAACCCTGGGAATAAATAAACTGTGCTGCAGACATTAGCAGGTTACAAACTGAGAAATGTGCAAGATACTATAAATAAAAAAAAAGTACAAAGAAATTGGATAGAGTTGGATAGTTTAGGATTAAGGATGTTTGCCACGTATAGGAAAGGCCTGAAGTTAAAATACAGAAACTGCAGGTTTGCTAAATTTGGAAATATTCACTGATGGACACAAACTGAGTCAGCATGTAGACTGATCTGAATGAGAATCATAACATGCCTGACACAAGAATGAATGGGCTCAAGGGCAGCCAACACAATACGGAGATGCTCATAGTAGTAGGATGCAGAGGAAAGAAGAGACAGCAGGGAACAGGGGCACAGAAATACCAACTTGAGTTAATTTCTGCTTCAAGACCTGGCACATTTCATGCAATTCTACAAAGTTATTTTGCTCTATTGATACACTTAGAAGAAATGAAGCACAATTGCATAAAGCATTAATTAAACAAACATATTAGCCTCATAAGAACATTTTTATCTTTCCCTTCTTTCTCGTTTCCCTAATGGATACTTTATTTTTGCCTCCTCTGATCTAATCCTGATAAGAACTAGGCTCTTAACCTATGAGGTCTCAATTACCCAGTATTTGAAATAAAACTCTGCCCTCCGCAAAATTTTTCTAGGGCAAAGGTTCTTAAAGGAGTCCGTGACAACAGTTAAAAAAACTTAGAGCCTCCCTATAATCACTGCAAATAACCGTGCACCACTCCTCTCCCCAGTCCTATTCAACTTGGTTTCTTTGCCAATGATCAATACCAGTAGAGGAGGAGAGACGGAGAAGACACCTCCTGTTTGTCTAACTATGTATGGAGTCCCCATTCTGTACCTTCCCAAACCGAGTTCATTCAAGCATTATTTCTCTAACTTCAGGATTAGAGGACTGCTACTATCCTTGAAGACCATGAAATAATTATTGAAGTTCTAGACATAAAATTTAGAAGCTAAACTCTCCTGTGTAGTTTCATAACTTTGCTTCCTACTCTGTGTCAAACCCCAAGGCTGAGTGTCTTCTTATATTTTTTTAATTAGAAAGATGTTTAAGAAGCAACATAATGAAATCTACAAATATCTTCACTTTTAAATTATTGCTAAGACATGCAAATAATTACCTCCTGGTAAAAAGGAGTGACTCTGGACTAGCACTAGGGTCCTCAGATAGGAGAGTCCTAACCCAGTAATGAAACTTGATGTGTGGCCCTTGGAACTCCCCTTAGGTCTATTAAATCTGTTTCTTCAAGTGAAAAGTAAGGACTAAAGCCAAACATTTTCCACATTCACAAAGCACACTGCTCAATTCTGTTCTTGTTCTGTAAAACTGCTGAATCATTTTCATGTTATTTTGTATGTTATCACTGATTATCTATTAATAACTATTAAAGCTGAAACCCAGTTTTATCAAGTATAAGGGCTGCTGACAGTAATTACTCATTCTGGTATTTCAAACATTGATTTATAGCCTCTTTATTCCACAGAAGCGGTAAATTTGATTTTACTCCTGGAGAAACACATACCTTTAATCAAAATGTTAGCTACATACACATGTCATGTAGAACAGCCAATTTTTTGAAGATTAAAGAACATTAACTGAGTACCTCCTGTATACAGAGACATTGGGGAATTTGAGGCATTAGAAAACAGTAACAAGAAAATCCATCTTTGTCTCTTAGGGGCATATAATGCACTTTAAAGGGCAGGAGTGGCTCAAATAGAGAAAAACACAGGGCAGCAATTATCATATGTAACATAAGGCCTCTATGATCTCTGAATTTCTGACAGAAATTCCTGACAGTGGTCAGAAATGACTTGCTACGAGGGGGCACTTCATCTGGCCCTGGAAAGAAGGGTAGAATTTAGACCAAAAAAGGAAGCCATTAGGGGGTAACAGGCTAACCAAAACATGGATGGCTCAGAATGTCAGGAATCTGGGCTCTGTCTACAAGGCCAGAGGTAAGCAATGGGAAGAGTGCAGTTTGTTCTCTGTGTGGTTTTGTTTTTAGAGAGAGCGCGAGCAGGGGAGGGGCAGAGAAACAAGGAGAGAGAGAGAATCTCAAATGGGCTCCATGCTCAGCAGAGACAGGGGAGGCTCAATCCCACGACAAGATCATGACCTGAGCAGGAATCAAGAGTCCAACGCTCAACCGAGCTGCCCAGGCACCCCTGTGTATTTTATTCTTTACTACTAAAATTCATATTTAGTATTTCTGAATCAAATGTATTTACAAATCAATGTGTACATAAAAGTGTTCTTTTCCCTCACACTGAAGAAAATCTGTCATAAAATCAAACATACATCATAATCGATAGCTTCTTAAAACCAACACCAGATTTGGAAGAACTGAGTAATAGTTCTGAGAATTGAGGGAAGTAAGGCATTTCCACAGAAATAGCAAAGACTCAGATTAAAGGTGCTGCTCCACAGAGATCCACAGACCAACTCAGGGATGGCAGGTGGAGGATGTGCTCTGGATAAATGGAATGAAAAGAAGCTCAATAGAGCACCCAGATCAAGGGAAAGTTGGAAATGTTAGACTTAGAACTCTAGGACGAGAGAGGTACCTGGGTGGTTGAATAAATTGAACATCAGACTCTTGAACTCAGCTTAGGTTATGGGATTATGGGGTTATCCCAGGGTTATGGGATCAAGCCCTGTACTGGGTTCTGCACTGGGCATGGAGCCTGCTTAAGATATTCATTCTCTCTCTCTCTCTCTCTCTCTCTCTCTCTCTCTGTCTCTGTCTCTGTCTCTGTCTCTCTCTCCCTCTGCCCCTCACGCCCCCCTCTTGCCCTCTCCCTAGAATAAATAATACACACATGCATACATACATACATATTACTCTAGGATGAGAGATGACCACAGGGTAGGAGAATAAAACTCGACTTATCTTAAGACTCCAGGAGCACACATGCAAACATAGACATCAAACACCAGTTTTAAAAACAACCTATTCACACACTACATGAGAAAATGACAAAATTTTAAAAATTATGAAAACTCAAAAACTTTATCTCCAAAAACCTTGACCTGTAGCACAAGTGATGTGGTGTAATCCTCCCTCTACCGATTTATTCCATTGCACTTTCCAAAATGGCTACTTGATTCTAAAGGTATTATTGCAGTATATCAGCCCTGCTATACTTTTCATGTCATTAAGCTAGAAAAGAGGTTTAAGACTATCTCCAGGAAAAAAAAAAAAAAAAAAAATTGCACTAATAGTACTGTTCTTGTGTAATGACTGGGGTTAAGCTTGGCACATTATTTTCTATAATGGCTTCACATTTCAAAAAGTGAACATTATGAGACTAGTACAATTAGGTAGCTTATGTATACAGAATTCAAGGGTGAGATGAAGCAAAATTTGTATTACCATCTAGACTCTGTATCCCAAATGCTTTACCTTCCCTGTAATAACAATTACAAATTCTATTTCATCTGTAGAAGAAAATATATGTTATTTATAGTAAAGGAAAAAACCAAAGGACCCAATTGTCCTAGAGCACATTAATTATCCACTCCTCTTCAACCAAAAAAAAAAATGGAAATTCTCGGGGCGCCTGGGTGGCGCAGTCGGTTAAGCGTCCGACTTCAGCCAGGTCACGATCTCGCGGTCCGTGAGTTCGAGCCCCGCGTCGGGCTCTGGGCTGATGGCTCAGAGCCTGGAGCCTGTTTCCGATTCTGTGTCTCCCTCTCTCTCTGCCCCTCGCCCGTTCATGCTCTGTCTCTCTCTGTCCCAAAAATAAATAAACGTTGAAAAAATAAATAAATAAATAAAAAAAATGGAAATTCTCAAATTTGACTTGTTTAAAAAAAAAAAAAAAGTCAGGGCACCTGAGTGGGTCAGTCACTTAAGCATCCAACTTTAGCCATGTCATGACCTCACAGTTCGTAGGTTCGGACCCTGCATTGGGCTCTGCACTGACAGCTCAGAGCTTGGAGCCTAATTCAGATTCTTTGTCTCCTTCTATCTCTCTGTCCCACCCCCAACTGTGCGCTCTCTCAAAAATAAATATAGAAACATTTTTAAAAATAAAAAATAGGGGCGCCTGGGTGGCTCAGTGGGTTAAGCATCCAGCTTCATCTCCAGTCATAATCTCGCAGTTCATGGGTTCAAGCCCCATGCCAGGCTCTGTGCTGACAACTCAGAGCCTGACACCTGCTTCTGATTCTGTGTCTCTCTCTCTCTCTCCATTCCTCCCCTGCTCATGTTGTCTCTCTCTCAAAAATAAATAAAGATTAAAACAAACAAAAACATAAATTAAGTTCAATTAGAATGACAGTATTTGGGTGGCTCAATCAGTTAAGAGGCCACTCTTGAATTTGGCTCAGGTCATGATCTCTAGGTTCGTGCAATCAAGCCCTGTGTGGGGCTCTGCAATGACAGCACAGAGCTGCTTGGGATTCTCTTCCTCCCTCTGCTCATCACCAACTCTCTCTCTTCTCTCAAAATAAATAAACTTAAAAAAAAAATTGTAGTGAAGCTTAAAGAAAAGGGTTGTGTCTTTGTTTTCTATGGCACACCTAGCACCTGGCACAAAAGGATATGCTAAATAGATGACCAATGAGGAGATTTAAGGACTATAAGGACTTCCAGAAGTTAATCCTTACTATCCTCTTTTAAAAATATTACTTATTGGGGCGCCTGGGTGGCGCAGTCGGTTAAGCGTCCGACTTCAGCCAGGTCACGATCTCCCGGTCTGTGAGTTCGAGCCCCGTGTCGGGCTCTGGGCTAATGGCTCAGAGCCTGGAGCCTGTTTCCGATTCTGTGTCTCCCTCTCTCTCTGCCCCTCCCCCGTTCATGCTCTGTCTCTCTCTGTCCCAAAAATAAATAAAAAACGTTGAAAAAAAAAATATTACTTATTTATTTTTGAGAAACAGAGCATGAATGAGAGAGGGGCAGAGAGAAGGGGGGAGAGAGAATCCCACCCAGGCCCCGTAATGTCACCACAGATCTGGAAGCAGGCCTCAAGCTTACCTGAAGTGGGACTGGAGCTCAAGAACCATAAGATCACGACCTGAGCTGAAGTCGGAGGCTTCACCAACTGAGCCACCCAGGCACCCCAATCCTTACTATTTTCTTAAATAATTATTTCAGTTAGAGTATCTACAAATCAATTGTGATCAGGGTTGTCTGGGATACTTATAAACAAAAGGAATGGGGAATATTTAAAAAAAAAAAAGGAAGAGCTATAGAAAAGGCTGACTTTTAAAAAGACCATCCTATCCTGCAAAGTCGACCAAAATATTAATATTCACATGAGCCAGCAACAAGGGGTTTGGAAACCAGGGATTAGGAGTTTCTACTGGGGATACAGTAAGAGTTAAAAACAAACTGTCACACTTTTATTACCATTTTGACATTCATTTATATAATCTCCACCAAGATACATAAAATAGTCTTATTTGAAATTTGAAAGGTGCAATGTGTAATATAAAACCAATTCAAAAGCCAACTTCAAGGGGCACCAGAGTGGCTCAGTCGGTTAAGTGACCAACTTCAGCTCAGGTCCTGATCTCACGGTTTGTGAGTTCAGGCCCTGTGTCGGGCTCTATGCTGACAGCTCAGAGCCTGGAGCTGCTTCGGATTGTGTCTCTGTCTCTCTCTCTGCCCGTCCCCTGCTCACATTCTGCCTCTATCTCTCAATAACAAATAAATGTTAAAAAAATAAATAAAAATAAAAAGCCAACTTCAAGGCCCTCCAACAAGCACCCACAAAGCCTTCAAACTGTGGGCTGGCATGTAATTTCCTAAAATAAAGATATCCATTCCCACTAATTTTTCAAGTTTAAATACTGAAGTTAATTCTTGACCCCTTTCTCTCTTAATCCTTCATTTCTTTAACCCTACCTTTCATAACCTTTTCATTTAGCAACCCCACTACCAAAATTCACATCACCTAATACAAGAGAAAAAAGGGGTAGGATTTCCAATTAAAAAAAAAAAAAGAGAAGTTAACACACTTAACTGCCCTCTTCCCCTGTCTAGCCAGAAAAAAATTAGCCAATAAGATAATTATTTAAGAGGAATAAGTAATTAAAGGAAAGGGAGTAAAATATTCACTATTAGATGTTATGGACTAATTCTTTAAATGAGAATAAACAGCAGAATAGGTAGGTAGATTTCAGGTCTTAACTCAGACTATATCAAATTCTCTAGCTCTACCATGGGGAGAAAAAAGCATTAGAAAATATTCTGGAGAGAAAATAAATCATCTTTAAAGTAAAATATACTTGTGAAAAGGAAAATCATCACACTGTCTAAACCAACTCACCCTTAGCAACCTTATATATGCAGAAGAATTTACAACAGAATATTTAAATATCAGTACATTTTTTCTTCCTGTGGTTATAAAAAATTGTATTTAATGTTTATTTTTGAGAGAAAGCACGAGTGTGAGGGGGCAGTGAGAGAGGGAGGGAGAGCATCTGAAGTGAGCTCTGTGTTGACAGCAGAGTCCAATGCAGGGCTTGAACCCACAAATAGAACCCTGAGATCATGACCTGCGCGTATGTCAGACATTTTAGCTGAATGAACAACCCAGGCTCCACCCAAAATTATTATTTTTATAAATGATTCTTTTAAGACGGACATATGCATCCTATCTCACAAATGAGCTTCATGTACCATAAATGCAGGCACAAACTTAAATTAGCCTCCTATATAATCAAGGTTTTCCAAAACACTGAGCAGCCAAACACTGTTAATGTTTTCACCCAGGGATGAGACATTGACCGTGTGTTTCAATTTGACAATGTTTATCAGTTAGCCTCACTCCGTTTCTACAGGAAAGAGGATGGGCCTATGGTTAAGAAAGCAGTATAGAATCAATCAGGCTTGAATTTGAATCTGGTCCACTTATATGCCAGATGTTACCTTGGACAAATTTATCTACTCTCTTTGAATCTGTTTCCTCTACTGTAAAATCCCTACATCTTAGTATGATATGAAGATTAATATTAAGGGTTAACATTTACCAAGTGTTTTGCTGGGCATACAGCACTGTTCTAAGTACTTGAATAATTTTTTTTAATGTATACTTTTTCTTATTTTTTTATGTTCATTTTTTTTAATGTTTTTTTAATATTTATTTTTGAGACAGAGAGAGACAGAGCATGAACGGGGGAGGGTCAGAGAGAAAGGGAGACACAGAATCCAAAACAGGCTCCAGGCTCTGAGCTGTCAGCACAGAGCCCGACGCGGGGCTTGAACTCACGGACCGCGAGATCATGATCTGAGTTGATGTCGGACGCTTAACCGACTGAGCCACCCAGGCGCCCCTATGTTCATTTATTTTTGAGAAAGAGAGAGCACGCGTGCACAGGGCAAGCGGGGGGGGGGAGCGAAAGACAGAGACAGAGACAGACAGGGGATCAGAAGCAGGTTCTGTGCTAACAGCACAGCCCCAATGCAGGGCTGGAACTCACTAACTGTGAGATCATGACCTGAGCCAAAGTCGGATGCTTACTGAGCCTAGGTGGGATGCTTAACCATTTGGGTCACCCAGGTGTCCCTACATTAGATCTATTTTTAAAGGCAGCAATATTCTCCTCACTTTACAGATGAGGAGAGCCATATTCGGTTTACAAAAGCAGTACTCCCTGACTTTACAGAAGCAGCAACCAAGGAAGAATTAGTAAGGCCCATATTCACAAAGCTATTAAGTAGAGCAAAGACTCAAAAAAACTCAAATCCTACCTCTCAACTCCTATCTACATGCTAATTTAGATAATGTATTTAAATACTTCAGCACAGTGCTTGAGCAACAGAAAGCAGGGAGCATTCAATAAAGGTTACTTTAATGACTGAAATTAAAATCTCACATACATCACTTCACACAGGTCACTCCAGTCATGGCCCCACTGGTGTCAGTAAAGAGGAAAGAGACTCACCTAGATAGGAAGGTGAAGAGGAAGAAAAGCTTAAAGAAATAGCTTTAGTTATTAAATGTTTAGTAACTAAACATTTGTTTCATTTTTTTTAACATTTATTTATTTGAGAGAGACAGAGCATTAATGGGGGACGACGGGCAGAAAGAGAGGGAGACACAGAATCTGAAGCAGGCTCCCGGCTCTGAGCTGTCAGCACAGAGCCCCACGCAGGGCTCGAACTCACGGACCGTGATATCATGACCTGAGCTGAGGTCAGATGCCCAACAGACTGAGCCACTCAGGCGCCCCTAGACATTTATTTTATAAATGTAACTTCAAGTTATCTAAAACTGGGAAAAGCAGTTTTAATACTAGAAAACACAGGGAAATGCACCAAAGGAAAACAAAACAAAACAAAACGCCTTCAACAACAAGTAATGAACAAAGGGAGCCCAAGAACACAAACCCAAGAACAGGAAGAAACACTTCTGCCCTCTTCTAACGCTCTCTGCACCCAAAAATGAATCAGGGCTTTTTTCGGAGCCTAAAAAGATGTAGTAAAATGAAAAATGCTGTGACTTAAACAGTTACCTTACAGCAGGGAGACCTACACCTGGATACAAGCACATAAAACAAATGGATCAGGTCCCAACACTTGCTACACGGGGACTGTAAATCACCCAGATCCTTTATCTCTAACCTCAGTCTTACCTCAGACATTAAGACAGAGGGTAAGTGACAGCCCTAAGGTCAAGCCACTAGTATCAGAATTAGGAGAAAAATACACATTTTCCTGAGCCATGTTCAGTAAGGTTTTCTTTCCCCTAAACACTAATTAAAGACAGTGTAGTGAGAGCCTCTGTAAAAAATACCCTGCCTTAAAAAATAAGATGAAAATAAAAACAATGGGGTGCCTGCGTGGCTCAGTCAGTTAGGCATCCAACTCTTGATTTCTGCTCAGATCATGATCTCACAGTTCATTAGTTCAAGCCCCCACATCAGGCTCTGTGCTTATAGTGTTGAGCTTGCTTGGGATGTCTCGGTCTCCCCCACCCGCCAAAAATAAACATTCTAAAAACCAAGTCGATAAACATTTAAAAAAAAAACCTGCCTCAACTAATTCCTAGCAGCAGGCCAATTTGGTGATGAACCATATTCAAAATTTCTTCTGAAGAAAATGACATTTTTATCACTGTATTCTCCCTATGTTTATGTTACCTAAATGCATTAATATTCATTATATAAACTAAGCCTCTAGCCATCACCTTCAAATATTAAAGTTACAGGGGCGCCTGGGTGGCGCAGTCGGTTGAGCGTCCGACTTCAGCCAGGTCACGATCTCGCGGTCCGTGAGTTCGAGCCCCGCGTCAGGCTCTGGGCTGATGGCTCAGAGCCTGGAGCCTGTTTCCGATTCTGTGTCTCCCTCTCTCTCTGCCCCTCCCCCGTTCATGCTCTGTCTCTCTCTGTCCTAAAAATAAATAAACGTTGAAAAAAAAAATTAAATATTAAAGTTACAAATAAAACCCCATGTTGATGAAGTAACTTCAGGGACGTTTGGGTGGCTCAGTTAGCCATCCAGCTCTTGGTTTTAGATGAGACCTTATGGTTCGTGAGATCAAGCGAAGCCTGCCTGGGATTCCCCCTCCCCCTCTCCCTCTCTCCCTCTCTCTCTCTCTCCCACCCCCCCACCCCCCCCCCCCCGCCCCATACCTCTTCTGCTCGCTTTCTTTCTCTGTCTCCAAATAAACATTTAAAAACAATTTTTTTTAAATAAAAGAACTTCATATATTTATCCTTAAGACCATTCTCCTCTAGCCCATCAGGCCTACTTTCATTTCACAGCCTATAGTATAAAACCTTCAACACAGAGTGAAAAGAGTCTATCATATGTAATTATAACCATATAAAATTTAACATTCAAGGACAAACATAAAAAGGCAATTTTCTACACTTAAGAAAACTCACGAAATTTTCTAGGTTTTTGCTGAATGAATCCTTCTCTGCCCTTGTGGAGCTTTAACAACTTACTGCATTAAGACTACTGAGAAATAAGTCCTCTACAAGAAGCCTGAAAGGCCAAATGTACTTCACCACCTTTACCAAAAACTAAACAGCATCAAGAACTATAGTTTAGTCTTCATGGTCTTTTCTTACCCTTGCAACTTAAATTTTCTCCCATCAATCACTGAGGGAACTGGACAGATTTAAAGGGAGCAGATCCTGGCCTATTAAAGAGTGAAAAGAGCCATGAGAAACTTTCCATTACAAAAAAAGTAAGCACACAGACTTTTAAGCATCAATGGAAGACCACCTTTTGCTTTCAATTCCCACTTCTCACAATATTCCACAAAGTTCAAATAAAGCAGCAATGGAGAACACTGAGAGACTGATTAAAGTTACATGTGAAGATTTCAGGGGTGAAGATTGCTAATTCAAACCTAACAATTGTGTTTAACAAACCAAACCTCCCACTCACCTTCTCCCTTCTATCTCCCTGCCCACCCCCCCAAAAAAACCCCTTGAACTCACATTGCTCAAGTGTTTGTCAAAGTTGGCCTTGTTTTATCAAGGAGGAAACATGCCTGATTTCATGCCTGTGAAATATGTGGTGGACTGGGCATCATGTGATGTTAAACAGCAAGTAGAGAAATGAAGTGAACATGAACCGGTTATCATGAAGGCTGCTGCTATCCTGCCACCAGCCTCCATGTTTCTGCATTACAGATACACTAACCTAAAAGCATATATTCATCTCTTTTCTATACTTTTTCTTCAGTGATATGAAAAATGGCCAAGTTTATTTCGGCACATGATTGAAGAAAATGATTAGTATCTAAGTCATTGTTTTCATAGCCTCTACCGTTCAAGTCTTTCATCAACTTTCAAGAATCGCACAAAATTCACTTGGCTTCATTATTCAACTGTGTTTACACTGTTTTTATGGGAATATACAAGCAGAACAGCTCTCCCCACTGCGACTGTATTATGTCCTTTCTGAGCCTGCTTCTATTATTTATACCTAATCATGGGTCAAGGCACACCGGCCCAATGAAAGGCCAGCACCCTAAGGCTCTAAAAAGACTGTGACTTATCTACTCTATATATATAGTTGAGATTTCAATGTGGCTCTAGAGTTTTGTAATCTTAGTTGTTCACAAAAATTAAGTCATAATTGGGAGAAGGGATGGTAAGCATTCTTCCTAGAGCTCCTGGCCCTTTACATTAAATAACCTCTCAAGTCAGGAGTCATCTATAGCTGAGTCATTTTAAGATAGAAAGGAAAACAGCAATTAGGCACTCTTATCTAACATAAACCCACCCTTACACCCCTAGGGAACCTCTTTCTTCTGTAACACAACATGGAGACTCTGCCCCACACATACCTATCAAAAAGAACCTGAAATTAAACAAATGAGTTATTTAATTTAAAACACATTATTGAACTAATATGTTTAAATAGTACCATTCTCTCATTCTCAGGAGACTGACATCCCTTTTATTGTCTTCAATAAGGCATTGCAGAAAAAATACGTTTGGATTAAGACAAATCTAAATTTGAATTTGAGTTTGATCACAACTTAGCTGTTTAAGATTGGCCAAATCCAACATCTTCAAGTCTCAACTTCAGCCCCAGTAAAATGGGTATAAAATACCACTTATCAAAAAAGAGAGTCAGGATGATGAAGAGAGAGTAAATAAGAAACTCCAATACCTAAGTACTTCCAATAAATACTAGTTACATTCCCTGCAATAAATGGTGAGGTGAAAACTCTGCAGAAACCTTATTACAAAACAAACAAACAAAAAAACCAAAATAAACCCAAAAATGAACATTTCCTGAAGCCTCCTTTATACGTGCCAGACACATTGTTAAGCACTTTTTCATAGTATCTTACTTAAATCTCAAGATATCCTTTAAATATCTTCCCCTTTTCCCTGTTTTAAAAAGGTTAAATAACTAAGCAGGTCAGAGAAGTGGGGAGTCCTATTTGGAAGCCAGGTCTTTCTGACTCCAAACACTAGGTAGGCTCTGTCTACAGCATGCCTTACATGGCTACTTATGAAAACACATGCAGCTCTCAGTGTTTTGTTTTCTTACTGGAAATAAATTAAAATCACTGGGAAGAAGTTACTTGAGCAATTTTATAAACATAATAAATTTCAAAGAGAACAATGATTATTAGATCTTAATCAAGCCTACTATCATAAAGTTTACTATCTAAAGGACCACAACCATTTCAACAATAGTTGTCCTTACACAGAAATTATTTACAAAATTCAGGTCATCACAGGTAAGTAAGCCATAGTATGGGCCACCCAAGCACATACACTATAATATGATCCTCAGCTCTGACCTACAACCAACACTACTGCTGCAACCATTCCAAGAGGCCCTGGTGGCACTGGGTTCAGGGATTGAGTGCCTGCTATATAAATAGCAGTACTTCACTAAACCCTTCTAAAGTCCAAGACAAATCTAATCTTCCCTGTAATGAATTTCAAGATTAAAGCTCTACTTACAATTCTTATGTCATCTAAAATTTTTTCATTAATATTGTGTCAACTGCAGCTCCTCAGATTATTTCTAGTCGACCCAACTTGTGAATCACTAATAAAACTTATAGCAGAAAACCTAAGATTTTCATTCTTCACTATTTCACAAAACAAAGCTATAGGAGTATTTCTTATAACCCATATTAAATCATAAGTGTATTCCAATACTTAAACTCCAAGAGTTATGCCCAAAGTTTACAAAGCAAATGAATTACCAGTACAGATTTAAAGCCCTTTCTGAGGAACACCTTGAAGAATCTGATAAAAGTCTTTCTCCCCAAAAATCCAAATATGTCTGTGCATATAAAACTTGGCTCACTACCTTAAAGGACCCCATTAAAGTCCATCTATAGCTCCCCTCAATTTATAGGGAATTCATCAATGCCAGATAACAACCTCTTATTTAGAAAGTTCTTTACAGTTTTAAAACATTTTACTCCTACTTCTCAAATTGTACAGTCCCTTAAGGAATTTACATTTATCAATTTTTAAAATTTTATTTACCTACAACTATAAATCAAAAAGATTCTTCCAAATCCTTTAAATTCTCATAATACTAAAAAAAACAAAAACAAAAACAAACAAAAAAAACAACCACCTCTCATGTTCTTGGTCCACAAATATTGAGTGCTCACAAGATGTGTGGCCCTGAACCAGGGATGGCAAAGAGAATTCCAAGATACTGTCAAGGCCAGTGACCTTGAAAAGTTTACAATCTAGCAGTACAGTCTGTTCTACTTAAAAAACAAACAAACAAACAAACAAAAAACACAACTCCTTTCAACAATTTACTGAGTATTTTGAACAAAAACAGGTGTGGTTTTTAAGCTGAAGCCTTTAAATAGATAGGAAAAGGAATATTATGGAGGAAAAAAAAGCAGAATAGACCCAGAGAAATTAAAAAGAGGGAAAACCATAACCAAAGACTAAATTTTCTAGTAACATGTATCTAAAAATGTGTTTAATTTACCAGGTACACCTGGCTTGAACACCTATAGCCACTGCCACAAATTAAGTCAACTTCAAAATTGGGAACAAAAAAACCATTCAATGAGAGGTAATAACTAAACTTAACAGAATCATTAGTACTAAACTGACAAAATTTCCATAAATATTTTACTTTAAAAAAGTTATTGCAAACTATTAAAATAGTAAAAAACTTAAGCAGTTAGGGAACAACAACAAAAACAAGGCTGGTGTGCTCTTAAACTCCCATTATCAAGCCCAGAGCAGACGTCACTAATTAAATCACACCACCCTTTTTTCCCCACTAAGCCTCATTTCTTTCAAAATAAAGTTCCAGTACCTATCAGGGTGAGCACTATAAGTGAATTTGTTGTTATTGTTATTTTTCAAATACTGTTCAAGCCAACTAAATGAAGCACCAAAAATGTATGTACGTATTTAATGTCCAACGAATTTACAATAAACTTCATCTGAGTTGTTTTCCAGAACACAAAATACTCTTTAAAACTTTAAACCTCTCTCCGTTAAGGAGAATTTATTATGGTCAATATAACCTTAATTAGGAAAAGATATTCTTTTAAAAAAATGTAACACTCCACCCCCATGGAAGAGTTCCAGATAACTGTAATTAATTAACTACATGTTTTGGCAATCCTCATTTTTGACCCTATTTGAATTAAACCAGACAAAATTACTTTTTCTGAATATCAACAAAACTAAAACTAAACCTGCCTACATTTTTAGAAATGTAAGAATTGCAAAATGTAACAAAAAAGTGTAAGAGAAAGAAGCACTAATTTGTCCTTCCAGATTAAAAAAAAAAATACAGGTCAGTTTTAACAAAACTCTAAAGAAAATATATGTGACCATTTAAAATTTGTCACTTCCTTCCAAAAAGAATTTAAGGGGGAACACAGATGCCAGAAGATGATAAGGTGGAAAATAAAAACAGATCACTGGAACTCTAGGATCACATTACCAGGTGGGTGATGCTTAGCACTAAATAAACTTACAGGAAGCAATGAAAACCTGAATTCATTAAGTTTTAAGAGAGCACTGTGGGATTAGGGAAACAAAAAGTTATTTCCTAAGTTTCCAAGTCTAGCAATGAAAAATACCATACTATTCTATGAAGAAACCAGGAGATGAGCATCCTAGCCTTAATAGCAGGATTCAAGTATTACATAAACACAGGCATGGTTAACAGATGACAACACAATGTCAGGAATATAAACACCATAAAAAGGAGCATTTCCCCACCCCACCTCTAACCTCAATTAGTAGTAATACTAAAAATAGTAGCTTTGAGGAAATATGTTAGTGTCCATTGGTAAAAACTAAAGTGTATCTTTTTTTACCAAGATGTTTTATTTTTAAGTAATCTCTACACTCAACTTGGGGCTCCAACTCAACCAGGAGATCAGTAGTTGCACACTCTATACAGACTGAACCATACAGACTACCTGAAAACTAAAATATATTTTGGAATACTCTTTTAGTAAAGTTCCTTCAGCAGAAGCTGTTCTGTAGGCAGGACCTCAAATTATGCATATCTTATCTTGCTTGTAGAGCTCCGCATGCATACCCATGCAGACTTTTTCCATTATTTCATGTAATTTTAAGCCTAAGAAAGTTTGAAAAGGCTTGGTACTACTTTTACTTAGAAGGACACAAAGTATAATAAACATTCCTGCCCAGGACCTTTTTTTCCCTCCCTAAAACAGGAATGAAACATGAGCCAGTTATCAAGACTTGAGAGATTCCGAGAGTAGTTATAAACCTTTAAAAATACATTTGCATCCAATGGAGAGTGGTGCCTTTTCATTTAGACAGGCCACTCATTTGGAGGAAAACGAATTTAAAATTTGCCTAAATTGCCAAACTACATATGAAGATTAAAAAAAAAGACCAAGTGTATTCCCAAAGACACTATTATTAGTAAATGAACAGGACCAGAAAAGTAGGGTTAACATCTGGGCAGTTATTGCTGGAAAGAGAGGCAAGAGAGAAATGAACACACGGTGTCCATTTACCTGACGCCTTTGGCCTCAGTGGCTCTAATTTTATTTCCAGCATGGAGGAGTAAACCGAACCCTTATTATATAGAACCTATTTGATAAATGGAAGAAAAAAATCTAAAGACTTATATCAAAGTTCCTTCAGAGGGCCAATAAAGGTAAAGCACGGTTTTCCTACCACTGAAAGGAATTAAGGGGGAGAATGGTAAGGAACCCATCTTCTTCCTCTTCTCTTGTCCAGAAAAACAAGTTTCCCAAATGCGCACAGTCCAGACTGAGGTTTCAACCCCCGGCAGTGAGCAACCAAAAACAAGGACTGCTGCAGCCCAAACTAGGTTCTTACCTCCTGGATGCGCTTCCTGGCCCGCTGAAGCACTTCTTCGTAGCCCTTCTGCCGCAGCTCGCTAAGGCTTTCGTAATACTCCTCAGGGTCGTCGGTCTCAGTGAAAAGTACCTGGGACAGGATCTTCCAGCCGCAGGTGTCCAAGCCATGGCCCAGGTAGACCTGGAGCTGGTAACATAAAGTGTCGATCTCTTGCTCGGTCATCTCTGGGGCCCCCCCAAACAGCACGGTCCACATGCCAGAGGGCTCCTCGGGGAACACGGGTAGGCACTGCTCCAGCTGCGAGTTCACAGAACACAGCTGCTGGTGCACAGCACGCAGATCCTGGAAGGAGAAGAGCCCAGCCCAGCTACACTCCTCTGCCGGAGACTCCAGCTCGGCGGTAGGCGGCGGCTGCTCCGCGTCCGAGAGCGCCAGGGCTCCCGGGGCCACCTCGTCCTCCCTCACCATTTCCAGCACCTCGATCTCCTCGGAGACCGCCCCGCAGGCGCTCACTACTCGCACCGAGGACACCGGGGCCTCCGGAGGCGCCGAAGGGGCGGCCCCCGCCACATCTCTGCCTTCAGATCCCCTTCGAACCGGGCTAGTCTGGGCCCGCACTGGGCTTCTGAGAGGGCTCTCCGCCCCTTTGCCGGCCGGACTCCGCAGCAGCGGGTCCCCTCGAAGGCTGCGCGCACTCCGCGGAGAGCCGCCCTCCGCCCAGGCCGGACTCCTCCGGGGTCCCGGGCTCCTGCCCAGAATCGCAGAGGCCGTGGCCTCGGGCCGGCCCTTGCCAGCTGGACTGCCCGGCCCGCGGGTCCCGTCCGACGTGGGTGCTCCGGGCTCCGCGCCCCCTCGCGCCCCCGCCTGCTCCCGGGAGCCGCTCCTCTGCCTCTGGGCCGTCCGGTTGTGGCAGGTTATGGCAAACTTGCCCTCAATCTCGTTCCAGGCCACAATGAAGACAAACTTGTGCTTCTCGCGCTCGTCGAACACATGGGGCCGCACGGCCACCCAGTCCGACTCGAGCGTCTCCTCCAGCGCGAAAGACATGGTGGCTCCGGAGCCAGGCCACGGGGGAGGCGCCGAGGGCCCTGCCCGCCCGAAGACTCACCGGCTGGCTGCGCCGCGCCCCCTGCTCACCCTCGCTGGGCGCCTTCGGCCATCTTAGCGCGCCAGCCGGCTCTCCCCGCTTGCTCGCCCGGCCCTCAGCACTCGAACCCGCCGCGCTTCTTTGTGGCGGGGCTCGCGGGAAAGACAATACGCGTCCCTGGAGCAGGTAGTTCACATGGTCACGTGCGGCTGGATCTGTTTACAAGCCCCGCGCTGCGGCGGCGCCTCGCGTCCGACCCGGCCGCCCCCAGCGCGAGGCCGCGGTGCTGCGTCTTCGGCTCTCTGAAGGTGAGGCGCGGGTCCCGCGGGGCCAGGCAGGCCGGTAGGCGGTCAAGACCGGCCGCTCGTCCAAGCGGATCTCCCCGCCCCTCCTCCTTCTTCTCTTCTTCCCCACCGCCCGGAGCCGGCCTGACGGAGAAACGCGTCTCCTAAACTCTGAGCTTCAGAATCGCCACAATGTTGCCATTTGGCTGCTGACGTAGGCTGCTCCACGAGGGACGTAAACACGGGCACGTGCCGCACGCTGGTGACGCGGCGGCGGCGCGCACACCCCGTGCGCGCGCGCCGGCTCCGCCCCTCGGCGTCCCCCGCCCTCGCCTGCAAGCGGCCGCGCGCAGGACTCTGTCCATCTTTCCGCGCAGACTCCTTCTCCCAAGACTGGAGCCGGCAGTTGGCAGCAGTCAGTCTGCTGGCTCTGGAGACGGTCGGAGTGCCAGGTGTGCCTTGCGGTACAGGTGCCTCTGAGTCTCGAGAAGGAAGGAACAAAGGTGGAGGAACTGAGATTTTTCGAAGCCCCGTCATTCAAAGGCACCTTGAAATGTAAATGTGTTTGCTTTCGCTCTGGTGGAAGTCGGTATCGATAACTCCTATATTCAGAAAACACTCGGTAACATCACAGGAGCTATGTGCTAAACTTTACTAGGATACCCCAGATTGTTGGATTCTCCCTAACACTCTTGAGACACCGTTTAAGATGTGAAAGAGAATTGTCTGAAGACAACCCAAGAGAACTCCAAAACTAAATTAAATTAAATGAAAATTCAGTCTTGTTCTAATAGTATGAATGTTTACGTTCCAGTTCAGCCGTGTTTTATTGCTTCTGATTTCATCATTGTGTACTGTTCTGTGAACCTCGTTTTGAAGTCACTGGCTTAAACCCTTTTGAAGTTGAATTCAATTATCAGAGATCACAGAATGCACATACAAAAAAAAATCATGTAAATCTGAAGAATTCTACTTTTGCTGAACGATGACGAAACACATTTTTAAAATTGCCTGGTGGATCTTATCTAGTTTATATTATTGGCATTCTCTTTCGCATTAGCACTCCATTCATAGTGCAGGTATTCTGCATCCACAGTAAAGTACCATGGGAATTATTCTTTTACTTTTGTCCATATTTCATTTTTTTAAGTTTATTTGTTTTGAGAGAGAGAGGGTGACACAGGATCCAAACAGGCTCTGTGCTGTCAGCTCAGAACCCGACTCCAAGCTCCAGCTCCTTCCTGTACTGTGAGATCGTGACCTGAGCCCAAACCAAGAGTTGGAGGCTTACCGGACTAAGGCACCCAGGCGCCCCATTTATGCAAAACCATTTGGATTAAAACCATTATCTAGGTTTACTTCAGTATACTGACATCTGAATAAACAGCCAAAAGTTTTAACCCTATCACTCAGGAGGACATTGTAGAACTGTAGATCTACTTGTACCGAAAAAAAAAAAAAATTGGGGCAGGATGAGCAAAAAGGGGAAAGGACAGATTTTTTAACTCTTTTTTTACTATTCTTTATGTGGAACCACAAATTTTCAAGTCTTGTAACCGAACTTGTGCCAACTCTCTAGTGCAAATAAATCAGAGATCTAACTTTCAAAAGGCAGGAAGAAAGGGAGACAGAAAACCCATTGCAAATCTGTATCACCAGGTAAGCAAACATTATTTTCCTGTCTTCTGCTAAAAATGTACCACTAAAAGTTTTTCTGATAAAAAGTGATGACATTATCACTAGGTGTCATAGTACATTACAGATAACTATAAATACCAAGAATGAGCATTAAAAGGATATGTTCATAGGAAATATTTTTATTATGTTTATTAAAATAGCAATATTTATCCACAGATATTAAATTGTGTCTGATCACAATAGTGCAGGAGAACATTGTTTGGTTGTCACACAGGTATTAAGCATTTTCCCCAAATACTCTGGTCACTGTGTTTGATCAGAAGGGTTGTTTCGATGTTTCTCATTTCCTCTAAGTAATTGTTATCCTAGAAATGAAAAGAAAGAAACCAAAATTCCCATGGCAGCTTACTGTATACTACTCAACAATTATTTAGGTATGCATCTGATTGTCAGTCAAGCAAGATCTTTGAGTATATAAATTACTCCCTAGGAGTTAGTAACGCCATAGAAAACCACATCACCTTACCAGCTTTGAAAGGCCTTGAAAACAATTATCTGTGTGAAATTTTTTTTTTAATTTTTTTTAACGTTTATTTATTTTTGAGACAGAGAGAGACAGAGCATGAATGGGAGAGGGTCAGAGAGAGGGAGACACAGAATCTGAAATAGGCTCCAGGCTCTGAGCTGTCAACACAGAGCCTGATGCGGGGCTCAAACTCATGGACCGCGAGATCATGACCTGAGCCGAAGTCAGCTGCTTAACCGACTGAGCCACCCAGGCGCCCCTGTGTGAATTTTTTTTTTAACTATTGAGGACTGTTAGGTAATCTGCAAAATGATTGAACTCTGTAGGCCTTTTAATAAAGATTGTAATCATTTACATAGCAATATTCAAATTACATAGCATTTTCCTGCACATTTTCATTTTATCCTCACATCAATCATGTAATGTACTTATGAAAGGAACAAGTCTTTAGTTTAACATGTGAGAAAACAGCTGTTCTATTACTTGGGTCACACATCCCAGGACTGGGAACAGGGAATGACTTGAGTTCAGAGGCCTAATGGATGCATCTGTCTCTATTAGATTCTCTCAGAAGCAGATGCAAAAGTTTATGGGAGGCGGGGGAGGGGGCGGGCGGTAACACCTGTAAAAGAAAAGGGGCAGAAGCAGGACTGGGCAGGCTACTCCAACAGGGAGCTCCAGAACAAAGGTTATTCTTTTTTTTTAATTTTTTTTTTCAACGTTTATTTATTTTTGGGACAGAGAGAGACAGAGCATGAACGGGGGAGGGGCAGAGAGAGAGGGAGACACAGAATCGGAAACAGGCTCCAGGCTCCGAGCCATCAGCCCAGAGCCTGACGCGGGGCTCGAACTCTGGGACCGCGAGATGGTGACCTGGCTGAAGTCGGACGCTTAACCAACGGCGCCACCCAGGCGCCCCCAAAGGGTATTCTTTAAACTTCCCCCATTGAGTGGAAATGATTAGGCCTTGTTCAGTCATTAACTGGGACAACCCTGAGAAAAGCATAGGATGGTAACCAGAAATTGAAGACACAAACAGCTGGAGAGACTGTCAGCCAGCTAACCACATTCCTTGCAGCTGCAGAGTGAGTCCTTTCTTAAAAGACGATCTGATTGACACATCCCCACATCTGCCAGTTTACCTTGTGTCTCCGTGGATCTACTTCATAACATATGTGGGGAGCGGCCCCGTCAGGGCTCTGGTTGGCTCCTCTTCCTGAGGGGAAAGTTAGAAGAAGGAAGTAAAGAGACTACAGCCTCCACAGCTGTGGTTGGTCTCACAGCCAAAACTGGTACTCATTAAGTCCCTTCTCCACTGCCTGCTCTAAAATCCCTCACTCTGTTGGTTTCAGTGGTTTATGTGGTGGTGTTTCCCAAACGCTCATTCTTGAGGGGTCTGAGCTCCTGGTGACCTTACCTGCATTTACCTGACCTTACCTCCATTACCACATCATTACATTTGTCACAATTAGGCAAGTACGTACCAAGAGGCACCCAGTCGCCACCTGAGTTCCATGCATGTTCCTCCCCTCTCCCATCAAGTAACACAAGCCCTGCCTCCTTCTGCTGTGTTAATTACCCCTAACGAGATGAGATGGTGATTCCTATTCTTGCCTGCTAGTTTCTGGCCACACAGAGCCCAAAGTGTTCAAGTGGCAGCTGTAGCTTATCGTTCAATAAGGTCTTGGCTATCTTGTGACAAGAGCATATGTATTTTGAACATCAGGATCTCTAACCTTGCAGAATTCAGAGCTGTGGGGCCTTCAGTTGGTCACTCAAAGTGACGGGGAGGCCACACCTGCTTCCATCCTTTGGTTCGTGGACCCATGTATTCTTCCTCTTGGGGACATAGTGCTATATAAAGTTCTGTAATTCAATGTTTATATATGTCTTGGAGGATGGTACCCCCATCCTTTTGGGGTGTTGCCGCTGAGCTGATGCTACAGCTGTACCTTCAACATGCCATGCCAATACTCTATTTAGCCAGTAGCTTCTAGATGACACAGTATATGACATGATCACTGGACCTGTAAAATGAGTTCCCTGATTGGATCTTATGTTGTTTCATGTCTGTAGCTCAGGCATTCTATAAGTGGCTTGATAGTGCACAGGAAAGGCAAACCCGTACCCAGATTAAGTTTCTAGTCCTGTGAGAAAAACCACTGCCTCTTCCAGAATGAAAATGGCCCCCTGTAGACCATTTGCTACCAAGTGGCCAGTTAGTCTCCACATTGGTGTCTATTGCTGGCAGATTGATTCAAAGCAGACAATCACTAGATTGACCTTCATAAGTGGAAGTCATGTTTTTTGACCCATGCAAAGCGTCTATCTCTTTCACTGTGATCATGTCATCTGTTTGCCTATCATGCCAGTGAATGTCAGCTAGTCAAGTTACTTTGCTTGGTCATTTGGGTCTCAGACCATGTGGGTGCTTTTTGATGGGTATTAAAATACAACATAAAAATCTTCACACCTTGTTCCCACTCTCATATGTCTGTCTACATGTCTCTTTTTCAGACCTCCTTATCTCTGATATTTGTATTTTTCTCCTTCCAGGCTTCTGACCGTTCCCCACTGGCCAGAGCCCATCTATGTTTTGACTCTAGGCCAGTTTCCCTTTCACACAAAGTGGATGACCAGGTACATCTGAAGTTCTGCCTATTGGGAAGATTTTTCTTTCACAAAGAGTCTCATCACCATTTTTCACAGCCACCTTGAATAAGTTATATAATGCAGGCAGCATCCACTTTGGGTGTTTGCCTAATGCTGAATCACCCATCCATAAACCAAATGGGGGAGGGGGACTCCTCCTTCTTCAGTTGATTGAATAGGAGATCCATGTGGCCACTGGTGTGAACTCAGAAGGGACACTCCTACATAGTGGATGCCATGAGGTCCTGGATCCACTGTTCATGCCCCGGGCAGCGTCATTTTTTCCTGCTCATACTCAGTCTCAAATGTACCATATCCATCTTATGATGGATTGCTTACTTTATGACTTGTTCCTAACTGATGATGGGCAGTTCCAGACTGTGGTTGCTTGGCATCCCAAAGTCCAGCATTTCAGCTCTATCAGGGCTCGTTAGCATGCTAGGAGCTATTTTACAAAAGGGGCATAACTCTCTGCTGCAGATGGGGTGACCTTGTTCCATAACCCCACGAGCCTGAGTTGTGGTTGTTCCTTTGGGACTTGTCATTAACTTCTTGTCGTATCTTTTTGTACTACTGACATCTCAAATACCATAGAGTGTGCTGAAATCATTGTTCTAAACAGCAGGGCTACTTGCTCTACAGTTAGGACCATTACCTCTAAAGTCCAAGAAGGCTTCACAGTCATTGTATTTCCTTCTTGTAACAGTGGATGCATGATGCAGCAATTTTCCCTTTACTTTGAAGGGAATGTCTTGGCATGTTCCTGACTGTGGGATGTGCAGAAACTTTACTGAGTTGCCAAGTACCTGAATTTTTGTAGAGTGTGTCTCTCTCCGTCTGGAGTACATGTGTCTTACCAATTCTCTAGCACTCTAGTACCCTCTTACTTACTCATCTGCCAGACTGTCATCATGTCATCAGTGTAATGAATCAATATGATGTTCTGTGGTATGTCCAGATGGTCCAGATGTCTTCAGGCTACACGATGACAAATGGTGGGAGAGTTAACACAGCCCTGGAGCAAACCATTTCTGATCATCTTTCCTGACTGGTATAGAAGAATATACACTCACCAAACCAGTGGCTGCATACTACATACCATATTATCTGTCCTCGCAAAGAAACTACATCTGGCTGGATGACTGCGATCAGGGCTCTTTCTTGGTTGAGCTAGCAGGAGTCTGCAAGATACATTTGGTTTCTGCAAGGACCAAACCAGCAAATTAAACAGAGATATGCAGGGGACCAGCATGCCTGCATCTTTAAGGGTGGCACTAATCTCTGCCATCCCTCTCCAGGGTTACACTGTTTCTGATGTAACACTATCTTGCTGGGAGTTAGGCAGTCTCAGAGGGTTCTGCTTGGCCTTCCCCACTATCAGAGCTCTCACCAACAGGCCCAATGTGTGGGTGACTCCAATCACCACATATATCAATCCCAATTATATATTGGAGGGCTTGGGAAATGAGTACCAGGTGAGTTCAGAGACGAGTGGACCCAGACTTTGGGTAAGACTCTATTTATCACCTGGCCCTTGTGTGTGTGTCCTCACTATAATACAGAGCCTGGGACAAAGTTTTGGGTCTTTGAATATCAGTACCAACTTGGACCCTGTGTCCAACAGTACTTGAAATGTCTGAAAGTTTCCCTTTCTGCAGTGAACACTCACACCATACATGGCCTAGATCCCTTTGGAGAAGCACTGGGGAAATCTTTATGTATTACAGAGTCCTTCCCCCTGAGACCCAATCATCTCTTCAGTCATTGGGCACTAGGTCTGAAAACTGAAAAATGGTTCGGGTCCAGAGACTGGGCAAAGGACTCTTTTGGGGTAACTTCGTTCAACCTCCTACTCATCCACTCTTGCTCTGTTTTGACTATGTATATGAAGCAGTGCATTTTGGCTGTACAATTATTTTATCCTTCAAGACGCTGTGTTCTCTTAACCCTCCCATAACTGTGGACACTGTGACCCTCTGGCTTCTGGTGGTGAAATACTACCACCAGCCTTTCTTACTCCAGGGCCTTTTCATCCTCACTGCTATCAGTGAGTTAAGTTCTGTAACTGCTTCTCCTGCCATTAGCCCTGGCCTCAGAAGAGAGCCACACTACACTTCATAGTGATGCTGGGGCACCATGTACTAGCTCATTTCTAACACTCTTGATGAATGGCAAATCCTTTGGACCTTCCTGGGAAACATAATCCTTCTCCTGGCCTCATGTAACCTTTAAGTTGTCATCACTTACATCCTTGAGCTAAATCCTAATCCTAAATATTTGTATCCTAAATCTTTGAGCACATAATTATTTCTTTTTATTCTTAATGACCTATCTAGAGAATCCTTTGAAACCCATACATTTAACCACTGTGTTACTGAAGATCCTCCAAGCAGATTCCAAGATTAGATGTGGGAAAGATTTTGGAGGGAAACACCTGTGAGGGAAAATAGATAGGCAGCCAGAGCCAGGGGGAGAGCTGGTAGATTATGATGGAGAGAGGGAAGAACGGAAGTCTCCACAGAAAGCATCTTAGAGTACAAAGTAGTTGAAGAAAGTTTTTACAAGGCCAATGGGGAGTCCTCAAGCCAAGGTCATTGGTCAGGGGAGTTTCCTCTCTCCCTGCCTCACTCAGTCCTTAGCTGGGAGCAGCCTATGAGAAGTGTAGTAGATTCAAAACATAGCAGCCCAGGCCATCAGTATTATGCTTGGAGATCCGAGAGACGCATTCTTATGGCTGCCACAAACACCATCTGTGCTTTAAAAAAACTTGGAACTATTTATTCACTGATTCATGACACATCTAGGGCACAAATATGTGTATGATGTAGTGCTCACATTCTAGCAATTGGCTTCAGTTTGAGTGGATTATCATGAATAATTTTCAGAAATTAGGAATAGAAATAGACATATTTTGAGAATCTCCTGAGGCAGATCTTCAGGGTATGGCTTCATTATTTTGTTTGAAATGATTTGACATTCTAAAGTAAGTTCTAAGCTAAATACTAAATGGGGTTTGGGTTCTTCCTCACTTCACCCAGGAAGCTATACAACTGTACCTAAAAATGTTCTTCCTTTAAAAAAGGTCTGACTTCTCTAAAGAAGACATCCGGATGGCCAACAGGCACATGAAAAGATGTTCAGCGTCGCTCCTTATCAGGGAAATACAAATCAAAACCACACTCAGGTATCACCTCACGCCAGTCAGAGTGGCCAAAATGAACAAATCAGGAGACTATAGATGCTGGAGAGGATGTGGAGAAACGGGAACCCTCTTGCACTGTTGGTGGGAATGCAAATTGGTGCAGCCGCTCTGGAAAGCAGTGTGGAGGTTCCTCAGAAAATTAAAAATAGACCTACCCTATGACCCAGCAATAGCACTGCTAGGAATTTATCCAAGGGATACAGGAGCACTGATGCATAGGGCCACTTGTACCCCAATGTTCATAGCAGCACTCTCAACAATAGCCAAATTATGGAAAGAGCCTAAATGTCCATCAACTGATGAATGGATAAAGAAATTGTGGTTTATATACACAATGGAATATTACATGGCAATGAGAAAAAATGAAATATGGCCTTTTGTAGCAACGTGGATGGAACTGGAGAGTGTGATGCTAAGTGAAATAAGCCATACAGAGAAAGACAGATACCATATGGTCTCACTCTTATGTGGATCCTGAGAAACTTAACAGGAACCCATGGGGGAGGGGAAGGAAAAAAAAAAAAAAGAGGTTAGAATGGGAGAGAGCCAAAGCATAAGAGACTGTTAAAAACTGAGAACAAACTGAGGGTTGATGGGGGGTGGGAGGGAGGAGAGGGTGGGTGATGGGTATTGAGGAGGGCACCTTTTGGGATGAGCACTGGGTGTTGTATGGAAACCAATTTGTCAATAAATTTCAGAAAAAAAAAAAAAAAATAAAAATAAAAAAAAATAAAAAAGGTCTGGATTAGTATGGCATTTTGGCACAATGCTAATATATGATGAAATTGGGTCTTAAGTACATGACTGTTTACTGTATTACTTTATTTTTTCTGTATTTTAAAAATAATTCATAATAAAATTAATAATTAAAAAATACCGGTCATTAAAACAAAATTAATTACAGCTACACATATTAACATGGATATATTTCAAAAGCAACGTTGAATGAAAAAAAAGAAATTGCAGTCAGCTCTATATGTCCTGATGACATTTCAATTTTTTAAATAAGCAAACTGACATTCTATATTATTTACAGATCTATAGTTAGGTGGTAAAAATATTTTAAAATGCAAGGGCAGGACACACACCAAGATTCAAATAGTTTTTCCTTAGAGGAGAGAGGAGATGAATAAGATTGGGGAGGGATACAAAGAGGATTTCCAGATATTCACATTGGCTAAATCTGGGTATGGAGTACATGGGTGTTTATTATATTACACTCGGTACTTCTTGATATGTTTGAGATACTTCATATTTTGAAAGAATGTAAACATTCCATTCCAACGGGTCTTTCCTTTGGTTCTTTTTCTTTTTTTTTTTTTTTTAATGTCTGTTTATTATTAAGAGACAGAGAGAGACAGAGAGCATGAGCATGGGAGGGGCAGAGAGAGGGGGGAGACACGGAATCCAAAGCAGGCTCCAGTCTCTGTGCTGTCAGCACAGAGCCTGACGTGGGGCTCAAACTCACAAACTGGAAGATCATGACCTGAGCCGAAGTCAGATGCTTACCCATCTAAGCCACCCAGGCGCCCCTTTCCTTTGGTTCTGATGAAAGTGACCACATAAGAATATACCATTGCTTGGTTGGTATGAAAAGGAAAGTAAAAGAATGTCTTTTATAAATCTATACTTGCCATTTCTTCTCCAATATATCCTTTGCTGCACCCAGTTTTCAAAACACTGGCGTGACATCACTAATTAAAAATACTCCCCAATGCTTATATGCCCAGTGATTTTTGTGGGTGCTAACTCACATTGCTTCAGTGGGAGAGAAACACTGGAGTAGTCAGCCACAGAAAATTAAAGAATAAACATGGTGGTAGTTAATTCTGCTATAGATTGTGCCCCCCTCCCCCACTAAAAATGCATATTTTTAAAAGATTTTATGGAAAAGGAATATTAAGTCATAGCTCTTTACTTCCCTTCCTATTACTTACTCTCTGATCTTTATTAATTCACAGATCTCTGTTTTGCATAGGTACCAATCCCTCCATAGGGATTTTGTTGTTGTCTTTTTATCTTTTTATTTAATTTCAGTTAACATTTCTGTGCATTCACCTAGTCAGTCTTCTGTAGTTTTCCAGCTTGATAATGTACTTCAATTTATTCAACCTTAACGCTATTGTTGAATTTTTGAGAGTTTTCCAACTTCCCAGTCTTATAAGTATTGTTTCTGTGACCATCTTTGTACTTTTTTTTCCTTTCTGGCCATTTCCTTGAGGTATAATTTTAAAGTGGAGTTAGGCCAAAGGGTGTGAATAGTTTTACAACCCTGAGTTCATATGCCATTATTATATCAACTTACTGTAGGCCCAACAATATTGGATTTATACATTTTAATATATTTTTTAAAATTTAGTTATAACAATATAATGATTGTTAAAAGTTACCTAATTAAAAATTCCTTCAGATGCTTAAAAAAAATTTTTTTTGGGGGGCGCCTGGGTGGCGCAGTCGGTTAAGCGTCCGACTTCAACCAGGTCACGGTCTCGCGGTCCGTGAGTTCGAGCCCCGCGTCGGGCTCTGGGCTGATGGCTCGGAGCCTGGAGCCTGTTTCCGATTCTGTGTCTCCCTCTCTCTCTGCCCCTCCCCCGTTCATGCTCTGTCTCTCTCTGTCCCAAAAATAAATAAAAACGTTGAAAAAAAAATTAAAAATAAAAAAAAATTTTTTTTTGGCCTAATTATTAAGAGTAATACTCTCTCAGGGCAACGGGGTGGCTCATTCGGTTGAGAGTCTGACTCCAGCTCAGGTCATGATCTTGCAGTTGATGAGTTCCAGCCCCATGTCGGGCTTTGTGCTGAGAGCTCAGAGCCTGGAGCCTGCTTCCCATTCTGTGACTCCCTTGCTCTCTGCCCCTCCCCTGTTCATGCTCTGTCTCTCTCTGTCTCAAAAATAAACATTAAAAATTTTTTTTAAAAAATTAAGAGTAAAAAAAAAAACTAAGAGTAATACTCTCTCATTATGGAAAAAGTAAAACGAAGCAAGTGAAAGTGCCCTCTAAACCTCCACCCCTGGGCACCTGGGTGGCTCAGTTGGTTAAGCATCCAACTTCAGCTCAGGTCATGATCTCACAGTTTGTGGGTTTGAGCGTTTGTGGGTTTGTCGGTTTCTGTGTCTCCCTCTCTCTCTGCTCTTCCCCTCCTCATGTTCTGTCTCTGTCTGTCAAAAATACATAAATGTTAAAAAAATTAAAAACTATTTTTTTTTATGTTTATGTTTTTTTGAGAGACAGAGTGAGACAGAGTGTGAGGGGGGACAGAATCTGAAGTAGGCTCCAGGCTCCGAGCGGTCAGCAGAAGAGCCTGACTCAGGGCTCAAACCCACGAACTGAGAGATGATGACCTAAGCCAAAGTTGGACTGAGCCACCCAGACGCCCCCCCAAATTTTTTAAAAATAAATAAATAAACAAACCTACACCTCTAAAAGACTCCATGCTCCTATTTGGTTTA
Organism: Prionailurus bengalensis; assembly: GCF_016509475.1. Lineage (NCBI taxonomy): Eukaryota > Metazoa > Chordata > Mammalia > Carnivora > Felidae > Prionailurus > Prionailurus bengalensis. The sequence continues at coordinate 143,869,245 of NC_057343.1, read as the reverse complement.
CATTCTTTCATGTTATTTTAAATGCACGCGATACTTTCATTCTTGGGACTTCGGGCAACATTTGTAAATTCTTTAGAAACCCACCCAACCAATCTATCCTATGTGTTTGGTTCTTTTCCCTCTTGACTTTGCTGTTCTTTCAATTACTTTCTTTCTCTTCAAATTTACAGCACTATTCTGTTGACCAACTCTTTTCCCTCAAACTTCCAATATAAGCCAATCTCCCCAAACTTTTATTTCCTGCTATTGGACCTTTCAGTTACAGGCTTGTTTTTATACTTCACAGTCTCTGGTTCTAATCCTTACCAGTATCTCAAAGCACTATTCTCCGACCTCACCCCCAGATTATTTATATTAATATCTTAAGGGGTAGGACCCAGGAATATGCATTGTCAAAAGTGCCCCTCGGTGGCTCAATGATGACTCAGTAGAGATCTCAGGTGATGATCTCTCAGTTTGTGAGTTTGAGCCCCACATCACATCAGGCTCTCTGCTGTCAGTGCGGTACCCGCTTTGGATCCTCTGTCTCCCTTTCTCTCTCTCCGCCTCCCCCGCTCATGTTCTCTCTCTCTCCCTCTCTTTGTCTCTCTGTCTGTGTCTCTCAAAAATAAGCATTTAAAAAATAAATAAAACATATGGGGTGTTGAAAACTATGTTGCTTTAATTTCTAGAACGATTATTCTATACTTGCATGTTTTTACCATTCACTGATCACTTTCTCCTTAACTCTCTATAAACTGAGTCTTCTGCTTTGCTGAAACTAGTAACTTCCTTTTGATCAAATTCAACACCATTCAGTCACGAGAATAGGTGTTAGGTCTAGAAATTGGGTCTTCTGCCCCCAGTATATTTTTCCTGTTACTTTAGGAATTTCATATTTGTTTATTTTGAAGTTTCATGCTTGTTAATACACATTATCTATCGCTGCATTGAAAATTGCCCCAAAGTTTAGTGGGTTACAACAACAAAAATCGTGTCTTTGTTCTGATTCTTCAATGTGGGCAAGGCTAGGTGGGGATTGCTGGTCTCTGTTCCATGTGGCATTGGCTAGGACAGCTTAACTGGGGCTTGAGGATCCAAGATTCTGGATTCGCCATGTCTGGTGCTTCAGCTGTCTCGTTTTCTCCAACGGAGAGGCGGCACTTATTTTCTACAGTGGCTCAGGGCCCCCGGGAGAGCAAAAGCTGAAGTTCCAGGTTTCTGACGCCCCTGGCCTGTGACCAGAAGGGTGCCACTTGTGCCATGTTCTGTTGGTCAGAGCAAGCCACAGGCCAGCCAGATTCAAGGAGAGAGGAAGCAGACTCGACTCTGGATGGAGAGGAGCAGCATGTGTGAAACCATGGGAGGTTTCAAGCAGGGGAAATATGCCAGGCATGTGATAGATAAATAATATCAGTTGGAATCATTGAGTGAACAAACAAAAAAAGGATTAAATGAATAGAATAATAAAAAACATATGACAAATATTTTAAAATACATAGGCAGTACATAAATAATTAATTTTATATAAAGGGAAATGTATTCAGTGGTAGAAACTGATTGCTTTCAATTTTGCATTGAAAGAGAGGCTGAGAGAAGTGATGGGTATTCTACATCAAGACAGATTGTGCTGGGTCAGGCCAGGGTACATTAGGCAAGAATGACAGACACAAAAGGAGCCCAGGCCAACAGGAGACAAGATACTGGGCATAAGCCTCAAGCACGGTGCTTGACCTAGCCAGTCTGGAGTATAGGTCCGTAGGGGCCAGCCTGGCACTGGGTTGGTCATGTTCTTTTTTCTGTTTCCTTACTGGATCATCTGTTCTCCCTACTCGAATTCGCACAAGAAGCAGCTCTTAGTATGAGCTGATATTCATCATTTTTGCCAGAATTACTCAAAATGTGGTGTGGTAGCCAGCCCCCAAGATGGCCCCCCATGATCCCCACTTCCTGGTATCACACCCTTGTCTAGTCACCTCCCATATTGTATGAGGATTGGTCTGTGTGACCCATGGAGTATGGTAAAAGTAATGGTATGCCACGTCCAAGATTAGGTTATTAAAGAGTGAGGGTTCCATCTTGGGCTTTCTTTCTCTCTCATCTCTCTCTCTCTCTGTCTGGTCACTCACTCTGGGGAAAGCGTGTTGTCATGATGTGAGGAGCCCTGTGGAGAGGCTCATGTGCTGAGGAACTGAAGCCTCAGGCCAATAACCACAAGAGTGAACTTGAAAGACACATTCTCCCACCTAGTTGAGTGTTGAAATTACCTCAGCCTCTGCTAACAGCTGAACTACAACCTCATGAGAGGCCCTTGCAGCCACCTAAGTCACTCCACATTTCCTTACCCTTAGAAACTGTGTGAGATAGTCAATAGGTACAATTTTAAATTGCTAAGTTTGGATGATTTGTTATGCGGCAATAATTCCTTAATACATGTGGTCTGTATTAGAATTCTCTGGAGAGATTTTTTTTTTTAATGTTTATTTATTTTTGAGAGAGAGAGATACAGAGTGTGAGTGGAGAAGGGGTAGAGAAAGAGGAAGACACAGAATCCAAAGCAGGCTCCAGGCTCTGAGCTCTCAGCACAGAGCCTGACCTGGGGCTCAAACCCACGAACCGCGAGATCATGACCCGAGCCAAAGTCGGATGCTTAATGACTGAGCCACCCAGGCGCCCCTATTATTTTTTTTATAAATTTTTTTTTACTGTTTATTTATATTTGAGAGAGTGTGCGAGCAGGGGAGGGGCAAAGAGACAGAAGCAGAATCCAAAGCTGCGAGGTCATGACCTGAGCCAAAGTCAGAGGCTTAACTGACTGAGCCACCCAGGTGCCCCTGGAGAGATTACTTAACATGCAATTCCTAGGTCACACCTGAATGAAAAATTCTTTGGAATAGGGGCCAGAAATCTATATTTTTAACAAGCTTCTGGATGATTCTTATGTACTCTTAAATTTGAGAAGTACTGCCTTATGCATTTAATCCATCAGTATTACTTCTTTCAAGTGACTTTGCATTTTAACCTAATTTCTAAGGCTTGAAGCAAGAGGTATTATTCAAGGCTTAAACACTAAGCCTAGAGATTCTTGATGTTTTGAGTTCAAGACACTATTTTACAACTATACTTTTGGTTTAATGTGTGAAGCAGTTGAAACACAGAATGAACACAAAGCAAGCCAGCAATGGTTATAACCAATTGCTACAGTATAGCCTTGTCCATGAAAGTATCCACACAAAATGTACTACTCTGCTGGTCATCCTTAAACCCTGGGCTGCTGTTTGAGTTACATAACTTATTACTCTGACTGTGCTCACTCATAAACTCAAGAGGTCAACATTTTCCACATTCCAGCAAAAGCATGTTAAGTTTTGTACTAGACTTGTGTTGGGCCTCATCATTATTTTTGCATTATCTTATGCCCTATCTTATATCCAACTCAACTCAATGTCTGTTAAAGATTCAAACCGGTTCAGAACCATGGCCCAAACTCTTGATGATAGTCAACAATAGAAAGACTGAACATTCATACTGCGGTAATTTGAGGAGTAGGAGCAAAGGTGTGAAATGGGTGTAGGGAACCCACAAGGCATAGGACCTGGAGGCTAATAGCTGAGCCATCCCTGAGGGCCAGGGAAGGGATTGGTTCCTGGAACTGGAGACACAGAGATGGTAGTGTGGATCATATAACTACCTTGGAAGAGCTGAGCTGAGATCTTTGGTAGAGGGAGGAATTTAGCCCCTATTGAATTCCTTATGGAGGGCGCAGAATAATGCTCTGACCACATCTCCCTTTCTGTTCTCTTTTGCTCCCCATTGGCCAGTATTCACTTTGGTGAACACTACTCCAGATATATTTTTCTTCATTAGTATTGTTTTTTGGAAAATGTAGCATAACAGACTGAGCAGGATATCTTTCATGTAACTAACCAGTTTTTAAAAATACTATCGTAAGATATAATTTCAGCTTTATTAAAACAAAATCTTTCAACACTCTGATAACAGAGATAATTCTTGACTTTTTTTTTTTTTTTTTTTTTTTTTTTTTTTTTTTTTTTTTTAGCAGGAACCTCTATCAGTAAGTAGCCAGTCTCTATTCTGAGTTGCAGGGGGAAACCACACATGATATAATGATATACTGGACTCTAACATCTTTAAGCACCCACATTTTTAGGAAAATACCCTGGATTAAAAAAAATTTTTTCCTTTTTAAAATGCACACTTTATAGTTGATAGAAATAATAGGGATGTAGGGATTAATTTTAAAAATGCTGAATCAAGTGATTGTATCATAATGCCAGGAAATTCTCTCTCCCTTTGTTTTAACTCTGAATAAAGTTGCAAGATTTTATCACTTACTTCCCGCTGATTTAAGCTCAATTTGTTTAGGTTTCATATAGGCCTGTCTTTGTGGTTTGATGTAACATAAATACTGAACCAAGACCCAAAGGATAGACTGTAGCTCTCAACTTCCTGAAAACTATGTTCCTTTATTTACAGGTGTTATTTTTTTCTTGCCCATTCCGTGCCTTGTTATTTGAATCTTTAAATGGTCAGAAAACTCCAGTTTAAGACATTTTTTAAGTTAACAGTACAAAATAGAATCTTAGGAGTTCAAAATTGTTTAGCTTTAAATTTGTTTGAGGGGTACCTGGGTGGTTCAGTCGGTTAAGCATCCGACTTCGGCTCAGGTCATGATCTCGCGGTCCGTGAGTTCGAGCCCCGTGTCGGGCTCTGTGCTGACAGCTCAGAGCCCGGAGCCTGTTTCGGATTCTGTGTCTCCCTCTCTCTGCTCTCTCTGACCCTCCCCTGTTCATGCTGTCTCTCCCTGTCTCAAAAATAAATAAACGTTAAAAAAAAATTTTAAATTTGTTTGAAGGAAGAACAATGAATTTTGATTTCCAAATCTGTCATGTTACAGAAGTTAGCTTAAACCTGTAAGACACCTAATAATCACACACCCCTTTCAAAATACCAAGGACTCAGTTCTTAGCAGAAAGAATATGTCTTAATGCTTCACATGCTTATATCTTCTTGATTCCTCCTTTCCCATTTAGAAACTACATTGAAGTTGCTTGCTATGAGATAATAGAAAATATATGTGTTGCTCTCTGCCCTCAGTTCCTAGCACAAGGCACCTGAAACCACTATAATTTCCTAAGTAAAAAGAGTGCTATGAGCACCTCTTGTTCTAATTCTTGTCTTTTGCCCCATCTGTGAGACAGGGCTCCTAAAACTCTTATAGATTTCTAAGTGATAAGATCACCAGGATCATCTTTTGTTCTATTGAGGTGACTCTGGGTAGGCTTCTGGATGGGGGCTGGTCACAAGAAGTACCAAACCATGATAAAAGCTTGGAATTTTCAGCCCCATCCCTCATTCTCCATCCTGGGGAGAGGGCTGAAAATGGAGTTGGTAATTGATCATGCTTATGTAATGAAGCCTCCAGGGTTCAGAGAGCTTCCGGTGGGTGAATATATCCACCAGGAGGGTGATATACCCTAACTCCATGGGAACAGAAGCTCTGCACTTGGGACTTTCCCAGTCCTCACCCTATTTTTCTCTCCATCTGGCTGTTCATCTGTATCCTTTACCATATCCTTTACTAAACTAGTAAACATAACTGTTTTCTGGAGTTCTGTGAGCCACTCTAGCAAATTAGTGGCACCTGAGAAAATTGGACAGCAGTTGTGGGTAACCGGAGGACCTACCACTCTTTTTTTTTTTTTTTAAAGAGAGAGAGCTAGTGGGGAAAGGGGAAGAGGGAGAGACCGAATCTCAAGCAGGCTTTGCACTCAACACAGAACCTAACGCAGTGCTGGATCCCATGACCCTGGGATCATAACCTGAGCTGAAATCAAGAGTCTGTTGCTCAACTGACTGAGCCACCCAGACACTCTGGGACCTACTACTTTTGATTGGCACCTGAAGTGGGGTCAGCCTTTGGGACTGAGCTCTTAACCTGTGGTATTTGGCATTATCTCCAAGCAGATAGTGTTAGAATTGAATTAAATTATAGAATGCCTCACTGGATTCCCCACAAATAATTCTCTCTGTTGCAGAGATTTGGTGTGGGGAAAACTACAATGCACATTTGGTTATGTCAGAAATATCAGGGGTACCTGGGTGGCTCAGTTGGTTAAGCGCCTGACTTCGGCTCATGTCATGATCTAGCTATTTGTGGGTTCAAGCCCTGTGTCCTGCTGTCTCTGTGCTGACAACTCAGAGCCTGGAGGCTGCTTCAGAATCTGTGTCTCCCTCTCTTTCTGCCCCTCCCCTGTTCACATTCTGTCTCTCTCTCAAAAATGAATAAACATTTAAAAAAATGTCAGAAGTGGAACATTCTGAGTCAGTAGTACAAGAGATACAAAGGAGAGAAAGATAGAAAGGAAAAGTGAGGTTTTTCCAAAAACTCTTCCCAACAATCTTTGATTTATTATTATTATTATTATTTTTAACCTTTATTTATTTTTGAGACAGAGAGAGACAGAGCATGAGCAGGGGAGGGGCATAGAGAGAGGGAGACACAGAATCCAAAGCAGGCTCCAGGCTCTGAGCTGTCAGCACAGAGCCCGATGCAGGGCTCAAACCCACAAACTGTGAGATGATGAGCTGAGCCGAAATTGGTTGCTTAGCCAACTGAGCCACCCAGGCGCTCCTGACAACAATCTTTTATTGGGAGCATAGAAAAAAGTGTCAAATTAAAGGTGAAAAATGAGAGAAAATTCATAGGAGTACCCACTCATCTTTATCAAAAAGGAACACTCAAGGAGAACCATGGAAAAGATGATTCCAGGTACTCTGGGATACAGGCCCCTGATCACATTGCTTAAATAACTTTGAGACCATACTACTGGACTGAGTCAGGATTTCTAGAATTCTAGTCTGTACTAGCTGATGGGTTCATGAGATTGCTAACCGAAGATTGAGCAAAATAGAATTAATTACATAAGGCTGAATGAACTAAGGAACGGTGATTATGGGTTTTTTTTGTAATATTGTGGATCCTGTTCTGTTTTTTGCATATAATGAACCCATTTTTCTTTTTTCTTTCTCTACCTATAACTCATAAGAAATTAATAAATGTGCTTTTGTAAACAGAAATAAAACAGTTGGTTTTTTCCCTCTTGCCTGAACCCTCCAGAATTTGGAAATTCTTATTGAGTATTCTTATTTTCATGGCAACATAATTGTTTGCATAGGTTAAAAAGAATCTTCCCCCTTTGTTAACAGTGCATGATTGGAAATATTGGTTACATAGCCAAGGCTTTGACTGAAATAGCATATTTGAGAATGATAGTCACAGAATTAGATATGACCTAGCATTTATAGGAGCTAAGGTTAGTTTTATGGAACTAATGCCTACAAAGCTTTCTTGGGAAAACCCAGCCAGGTATCTGGCTTAAAGAGTCCCTAGCCTTACATGAGAGTAAGAAGGTCACATCCTGGCAGGCCCAGGAAACTGATGATATTTTCGGGACCTTGAAAAGAGAATAATTCATCCGAATCTAAAGGCATTACAGTAAAATCTGATGGTGAGTTCTTGGCCTCCCAGTCTTGCAAGACATTTAAAAGTTCTATCTGAGGGGAACCTGGATGGCTCAGTTGGCTAAGGGACGGACTCTTGGTTTTGGCTCAGATCATGATCTTAGGGTTTGTGAGTTTGGGTCCTGCATCAGGCTCCACCACAGGCAGTGAGGAGCCTGCTTGAGATTCTCTCTCTCCCTTTCTCTCTGCCCCTCCCCTACTCATGCTATCTCTGTCTCTCTCAGAATAAATAAACTTAAAAACAACAAAAGTTCAATCTGAGATTCCTTATGAGAACTTCCAGCGAAGAAAACTTAAAAAGATCTATCATGGCGGGGCACCTGGGCAGCTCAGTTGATTAAGCATCCAACTTCGACTCAAGTCATGATCTCAAGGTTTGTGGGTTTGAGCCCCACGTCTGGCTCTGTGCTGACAGCTTAGAGCCTGGAACCTGCTTCGGATTCTGTGTCTCCCTCTGTCTCTCTCTTTCAAAAATTAATAAACATTAAAAAATTTTTTTCCTGGGGCGCCTGGGTGGCTTAGTAGGTTAAGCATCCCACTTCAGCTCAGGTCCGACTTAGGCTTGCGGTTTGTGATTTCAAGCCCCAAGTCAGGCTCTGTGCTGACAGCTCGGACCCTGGAACCTGTTTCAGATTGTGTCTCTCCATCTCTCGGCCCCTCCCCTGCTCATGCTCTGTGTCTCTCTGTCTCTCAATAATAAACATTAAAAAAAATTTTTTTTTGATTTTTTTTTTTAAATAAAGGTCTATCATGGTAAATTACCATTCTTGCTATACCTATGCATATAATCAAGCCAAATCTAGTGAGACTAGCCTTATTTTATCATCACAAATAATCTTTGTTTAGTATTGTCTTTGATCAGAAGGTGGTGTGGTAAACTGTTATGAAAAATTTTGTTTCATTAGAAAACTATACCACTTTTGTGGGTTATCAGATTCTAGTTCTATGTATTGTCTTTGATTTTTATTGTACCTTTTTATTAATTGGAGGTAACTGATGGGTAAGAAAAAATATATCTAAAACATGTTACCTACCTGTAAATTGGACTACATCTTGTCATCTTTCATTCATTGCCACATTTTACCAAATTTCATTTCTTCCATTTTTCTTCATTGGCCACAATTCTCTAAATTAATGTTTCAGATTTTTCTCCCTCCTTTCTTGACGTAGCTTTGAGAATTAAAACCTAACTACTCAGGAGGCTCCTGGATGGCTTAGTCAGTAGAGCATGTGACTCTTGGTCTTGGGACTGAGTTGAAGCCCCACATTGAGCCTAGAGCTCACTTAAAAAAAAAAAAAAAGAAAAAAGAAAAAGACCTGACTACTCAGGTCCCTATTGGGACTCTAGGTTGCCTTCCTTTTTTATTTATTTTTTTTAATGTTTTTTTATTTATTTATTTTTGAGACAGAGAGAGACAGTGCATGAACGGGGGAGGGTCAGAGAGAGGGAGACACAGAATCTGAAGCAGGCTCCAGGCTCCGAGCTGTCAGCACAGAGCCCAGCACAGAGCCCGACATGGGGCTCGAACTCACGGACCGTGAGATCATGACCTGAGCCGAAGTCAGACGCTCAACCAACTGAGCCACCCAGGCGCCCCAGGTTGCCTTCCTTTTTTAAAAAAAGATTTTGTTTTTGGTGCACCTGGGTGGCTCAATCGGTTAAGCATCCAACTTCAGCTCAGGTCATGACCTCACAGCTTGTGAGTTTGACAGCAGAGAACCGAATTCACACTCTCTGTTCCCCTTTGTCTGTCTCCCTCTCTCTCTCTCTCTCAAAAATAAAAAAAATATATATATATGCACCCAATATGGGGCTGGAATTAATAACCCTGAGATCAAGAGTTGCATGCTCTACTAACTGAGCCAGCCAGGTGGCCCAACTCTAGGTTCCTTACAGCTGGCCTTTTTCTTGAAGGTCTGTAGAAGCATTGAGAATTAAAGCCTCACTGTTTCATATGTACTTGAAAGAACATCACTGTAGCAGTCTATACATGGACTAGTTTTCTCTCTGGACAAGTCACTGTTATGCCCAGAATTCGTGATCCCCAAAGACCACCAGGGAGCCGAGTCCGATGCAAAAGCAAAGAGCCTTTATTCGAGCTAGCTCGAGCTCAATCCCCTACCTGCACCGACACAGCAGTGAGATACCGGAGAGAGAGAGCAAGTTTCATAAGCACAAAGGTTTTATAGGGATCTAGGGGCAGTTGGTGGGGAAATGGTCATGGCCTTAGCCGATTGGCTGGGGAAGGGTCATGGCCTCAGCCGATTGGCTGGGGAAGGGTCAGAGTCCCGTCTCGCAGGTTGCCGGGCATGGTTTGATCGGGAAGTTTGAACGGGTGAGCAGGAAGTTATTCAAGGGGAGGAGGCGTGGTCTGAGGTTTGAGCAGGAACTTCTTTCTGCGGCCATGTCAGGGACATAGTCACTCAAGATGGAGGATACAGAACAAGATGGAGGACACAGAACAAAATGGAGTCGGCCGGCCTAGGTCTGCTCTTTCACTGTTTAGGCCACTAAGGAAGTGTAGCAAAATGCTCAAGTCATGTATGGCCTTACATGAAAAGTAATTCTGTGGTTCGTGGGTTTGAGCCCTGCGTCAGGCTCTGTGCTGACAGCTCAGAGCCTGGAGCCAGCTTCAGATTCTGTGTCTCCCTCTCTCTCTGCCCCTCCTCCAGTCAGGCTCTGTCTCTTTCAAAAATAAACATTAAAAAAAAAAAAAAAAAAGTAAGTCTGAATGGGAACAGCATTGCCAAGATCATCTATATGTTAGCTTCAAGGAACTCAATGAACACTGCTGCATAATAGAAAGATTTTCATCTTCCAATCTTAGATTGTAATATAATATTTTACATTAATGTTTCTCTTTTTCACTTTAGGCATCCCTCTTTTAAGATGAGTGACCCCAGAACAACTGACCTTTGCCACCACCTCTTAAAAGATGGTTCAACTGATTTTGCCAGTGTTCAGGAGACATATCTTAGACACTGCTTTACCCAGTCAGGAGATTTATGATCCTCTGAGTGTTTTAGGTGCAAATGGTATGATTGTCCTGAACAAAATGGTGGACTGACAATGTTTAATGTTACCTGATAAGGGAGCATGGGGCAAGCTGAAGGCAAAGTTCAGGCTAACAGTGCCCCCTCCGCCCCCCCCCCCCCCTCCACCCAGGTGGGACTTGTATGGTATTCCTTGGACACTCCTGGCTACACAAAAACCAGAAAGGACAAAAATCTAATGGTTAAACTGGTAAGATTCGCCACCAGTTTACTAGAGAAAGACAATCCCATCAGCAGCCTAAAAGTCTGGGAACTCCCTACCATCTTAATGTTAATGCTTTGCTGGAGGGAAAAACAACCTTAGTTTGACAATAGGTAGGCCTCCAATAATCTGTGAGCCTTTGGCATATGAAAACCCCTTTAGGAACTCCCTCTTGACTTTATCTCCCTTGACTCCTGAAGACTGTCACTCCCCACACTTACAGTACAGCTCTTACTGCCCACAAGTCCTGTCCCTGTGCTTTAATAAAATCCCCTTTTTGCACCAAAGACGTCTTCAAGAATTCTTTCTTGGCTGTCAGCTCCAAACCCCACGAACCCTCCCATCGCCCCAAAACTTCATCATTACCTACACCCAATATTAAAAAGAAAACCACAGGCACAAGATGGAGTCACTTATGCTAGTCCAAGTCACCAGACTGGGGCTTAATACTTAACCTAATTGCAATTTCAACCTTCCCCAGAAATGTAGTCTTAACCGGTCAGTCAGGAATTTTCTGGCCAGCACCAAGAAGGTAATCTGTCGCTTGCTCCTGTCCTCCCAACCCCCAAAGGAAGATGAGGCAATCTGCCTATGGTAAACCCCCCTGCTCTCCCACCCTCCCCCTCCACAGGAAAGTGACCCAGCCTGAAACAATCATTCCTTTTCTTTTGCTAATACGTTCCTGGCCCCACCCTCATTCCTATAAATACTTTTCAGTTTTATACAATTTCTGTTCCTGGGAGCTCCCCTCTACTTGCTGTGTGGGATGCTGCCCAGTTCAGGAACAGATTAATAAAGCAAATCAGATCTTTAAATTTACTCAGTTGAATTTTTGTTCTTTAACACTACCGATTCTGGAAAATAGGTCAAAGTTAAGAAATCCTGTATTCTTTGTGTTGTGGAACTTTGCTTGTTGCAAAGAACCAAAGTTCCCCACGTAACTTAGGTAAAACTCACTCGTGACCCCTTATTTACCTATAATGAGGCCAGACACAGACCCTTTAAATTTCCATAAATGACTAGCTGAACTGCTTGTCCCATGGAATTAGAAAGTGCTTGTTAATCACATTTAGGTTGTTTCCCTTTTTCTGCAGACCTCTAAACTTTGACCCACCCTCAGGCTGAGCCAGCCAAACCCTGCCTAAGGACCCAGCTGAAAATAGGCTGACCTCAGGGCATAACATTCTGCATCTACTGTCCAATCACACCAGCCCACCCTTTCATCCTATTCTTGTTTACTCCTCCCTCTCTAACCTTTGAGACACTTGCAGATCTATTGTCACAGAGTTCTCCCTATTGCATTGGTCCCTCCCCTCCTACCCACTCTGCCTAATCCTTTCCAATAAAATCTCTATTTACCTAAATCTGGATTGGCTTTCTTATTTGATACCATAGAACTAATTATATTCACTTGAAAGCAAGAACTTAGGTGGAAGTAGATAACACTTTAGTGAAAACTTCTATGTGTACACAAATGAACAGTTCAAAGTACCTGTTTATGGTAGTGATATTAATAGTTCCACAAATTAAAAAAAAAAAATTTTTTTTAAATATTTGGGGGCGCCTGGGTGGCTCAGTCGGTTAAGCAGCAGACTTCAGCTCAGGATGAGCTCATGGTTCGTGAGTTCGAGCCCTGCGTCGGGCTCTGTGCTGACAGCTCAGAGCCTGGAGCCTGTTTCAGATTCTGTGTCTCCCTCTCTCTGACCCTCCCCTATTCATGCTCTGTCTCTCTCTGTCTCAAAAATGAATAAAGGTTAAAAAAATTTTTTTTAAATAGTTCCACAAAAATAAGCAATATAACAGAAGTCTATTATAATAGATTTACTGACAGAACTGGTAGTTCTAGTAACAATATAAATACTGATTTTTTAAAAGTTTATTTATTTTTGAGGGAGAGCAAGAGGGAGGGGCAGAGAAAGGGATAGGGAGAATCCTAAGCAGGCTCTGTGCTGTTGGTACAAAGCCCACAGAGGGGGCTCAAACTCAGGAACTGAACTCAGGAACCATGAGACCTTGAGCTGAAATCAAGAGTCAGACATTTAACCAACTGAGCCACCCAGGCGCCCCAATTAAATTCTAGAATTTAACTCTTTTTCTAAAATAATATCCTGGAAATATTTTAATTAAAAAAATTAAGCTGAAAACAATTTTGCATGGTATTAAATGGAGAGCATGTCATTATACATTTGTCAAAACCCATAAAATGGGGACACCCGGGTGACTCACTTGGTTAAGTCCCGACTCTTGATTTCCACTCAGGTCATGATCTCATGAACCGTGAGATTGTGCCCCCGTTTGGGTTCCGTGCTGACAGCGCCAAGCTTGTTTGGAATTCTCTCCCTCTCTGCCCCATGCACGCGCACCCCCATGCGTTCTCTCTCAAAATAAATAAACATTAAAACAAAAACAACAACATAAGGGGCGCCTGGGTGGCTCAGTTGATTGAGCGTCCAACCTTGACTGAGGTCATGATCTTGAGGTTCACGAGTTCGAGATCTGTGTCAGGCTCTGTGCTGACAGTTCAGAGACTGGAGCCTGCTTCCAATTCTGTGTCTCCCTCTCTCTTTTCCCCTCCCCCACTCTCACACACACACACACACACACACACTCTCTCTCTCTCTCTCTCTCTCTCTTTCTCTTTCTCTCTCTCAATAAATAAAAACATTAAGAAATTTTTAAAATAAATATAAAATTTAAAAAATTAAAAAAAACATAAAATATTTACCCCCAAAAGTGAATTCTAGTGTAGGCAATGGGTTTTGGTTGATAAAGTTGGCTCATGGATTATGTATAACAAATGTACCATACTGGTTCAGGATATTGATCGTCGAGAAGGCTTTGGTGTCCAGTGGAGGGTGTACATGGGAACTCTCTACTTTCACCTTAATTTTGCTGTAAGCCTAAAATTGGCCTAAAAAATGAAGTCTATTTGTTAAAAAAAAAAAAAGAACATGAAAAAAATCAAAAACAAAATTTCAATTGATTTTCAAATTAATATAACAAGCTAATTTTATACTATCATATAAAAATGATATCATGAAATGGAGAATTTATGAACTGTTTTGTTTTGTTTTAAGAAAGAGAGAGCACAAGAGGCTTCAAGGTGAGGAGAGGCAGAGAGAAAGAGAAAGAGAGAGAGGGAGGGAGAGAGAATCTCTGACAGCACAGAGCCCAACGTGGGATTTGGGGCTCAATCCCATGACCCTGGGATCATTACCTATGCCAAAATTGAGTCAGATGCATAACTGGCTGAGCTACCCAGGCCCCCCATGAACTGAGTCTTAAAAAATTGTTACCTAGGCACAATAGATATACAAAGAAAGTCCCTTTTAAGGTTTGAAACTATAGACAATACCCCACTTAATCAACTGGGACCCTATTCAAACTGAGAAAATTACATTGCTATAATTTTAAGCACAATATTGTTTTAATACAATCAGTCATTATATCAAAAACTATAGATGATCTCTACATTTACCAGCTAAATTTTCTGAAAAATGACAATTCTTTGTTTAAGAATTCAAATTTTTCAGGGCGCCTGGGTGGCTTAGTCAGTTAAGTGTCTGACTTTGGCTCAGGTCATGATCTTGCTGTTCATGAGTTGAAGCCCTGCATCAGGCTCTCTGCTGTCAGTGCTGAGCCCCCTTCACACCCAGTGCCTCCACCCCCCCCCACCCCCCCCACCCCGCTCTTTCTCCCTCTCAAATAAATAAATAAATAAATAAATAAATAAAATAAAAAATTAAAAGAATTCAAACTTCTTGAATCATATGATTTTTAAAAACTTATGTTAGAAAATTGGTGAGGAGGGGCAGCTGTATGGCTCAGTTGGTTAACTGTCCAGCTCTTGATTTTGGCTCAGGTCATGATCTCTCAGTTCCCTGGGGCTGAGCCCTCAGTCGGGCTCTGTGCTGACAGCATGGAGCCTGCTTGGGGTTCTTTCTCTCCCTCTCTCTCTGCCCCTTCCTACTTGTGCTCTCTCTCCTTCTCTCTCTCTCTCTAAATAAATAAGTATTTTCAAAAATTTAATTAAAAAAAAAAGAAAACTGGTGAGGAAAACCTGACATCAGATGTAACTGAAAAATACAATATGTACATGTGTATATATCCATATATATTTTTCTCTCACTGAATTTACCAATGAATTTACCAATGGATAAAGTACTTTTTACAATTTTTCATTTTGAATAATTTCAAAAATATTTCAAAATTTTCAAAAAATTGTACTAAAGAATAGTACAGTGGTTACTATTTACTAAATTTACTAAGTATTTACTAAATAATTGTTACCATTTCACCATATTTTCATTATCACTGTGTTTACATGTGATGTGGGGGGAATCTTTGTATCTTACTCATTTGCAAGTAAGTTGTAAACACTGTGAAACTTCACCTAAATACTTGAGTCTGTAGTACCCAAGAAACTTGGGGGGAGGGGCAGCAGGAGAGAGAGAGAGAGAGAGAGAGAGAGAGAGAGAGAGAGAGAATCTTAAGCAGGATCCACACTGAGCATGGAGCCCAATGAGGGACTCCATCACACGACCCTGGGATCATGACCTGAGTCAAAATCAAGAGTCAGAGGATCAACCAACTGAGTCACCTAGGCACTCCCAGTATCTCATTTATATGTATTTAATCATACACCAGTATTGATGCAGACAGGCCAGGTCTGAGGACCTGGATGGGGTTCCACAGGACCAGCCAAGAGACTTCTTGGCTTTGCACAGAACGGAAATCAAACTCAAACCAGCAGGAAATGAGAGCAGTGCTTATTGAAGAGAAAGAGCAGATATAGAGAGTATCTGGGAGACTTGGAAAGAAAAGGAACACAAGTGGAGTCTTTGCTTGGGGGTCTGCAGTTTTGACTGAGGATAGGGGCCTGGGATATGTGTCCTCTTAGGCATCCAGTAACCGGTTGAACAAGGATGAGTGCTTAGGTGTCCTCCATAGGTCACTTACACCCTGAAGACAGGGTCTTGCTGTCAAGATGTCTGGAGTCAATGTCTTAGAGAATGTGCATGATGGCCTCACCTGGTCACTCCTTAGATGTTATCTATTGTGCTAGAAGACTCCAAAGAAATTATTAACTCTGTGACCTTTATAAGGAGGACATACATTAAGGCTCTTGTAAAGCAGGGGTGTAGGTCCTAGGGAAAATAGAAGCAGGAAAAGGAGCAAAGAAAAGAACCAGCTTTATTTAGTGGGGTCCCTTCAATTTCACTGTCTCACTATTGCAACTAACAATGAGTCTTCAGGGTGGTCTGCCCTGGGCGCAGGCAGTGGTGCATTGTCTAGAAGGATCAAAAACCCATAATAAAAACCTATCATGCACTGGTAATTCTAAACAATGTCAATGATAAAATACTTTTCCCTAAAAATGTTTGTTTAGTTGTAAATAATTGCCAGATACAATTGAATAATATATATAAGATTCAAATTAGCACTATTTACTACCTATGTTTAAATAAATATTGTATTCTAATGGCAGTTAGAAAATCCCCAGTTACAAAACTGACCCCTGGCATTCCTCATAGTTTAGAATTATTGAGCTAGGTTGGGAAGGTTGGAGGTAAGAGATAGTTTGTGTTTGAAAATCCTGTCGGTACTAATATTCATGCATCTAAACAGAAGATTTGAAATGAACGTTGGCATAGTCATTGTGAAGATAAAGAAAGAGAACATGACTTGCTTCAATTCTGCTATTCTATGTAACTGCTTGGAATCATTATTTGGGTTTAAAATTTAAAACAGCAGTGTGCCTGGGTGGCTCAGTTGACTAAGCATTCGACTCCTGATCTTAGCTCAGGCCTTGATCTCAGGGTCATGAGTGCAAGCAAGCCCCATGTTGGGCTCTGTGCTGAGCGTGAAGCCTACTTAAAACAAAAAGGCAAGACAGAGTTAAAACCGCAAGGTGGAATATTTTTGTTTGGTAATTTTACAACATTTTCTAATATCTAAACAGCTTTAGTTTTGTGGACAGAAATCAGATATAGACCACTATATCTGACCATATACACCACTCCTGGTTTCACAAAGACTTGATCTCATAAATATTTTGGGGCAAACACTGAAATGCATGGCTTAGAACAGGCTGGAACTCCTGAGCAGAAGGCTAAAAAGTTTTTGTTCACACATAAGATATCTCAGTTAAGTTAAATAATAACTTTATTTTGGTTGGAGTTCTTCTTATTTAATTGCAATTAAACTCTTATTATTCAAATAATGTTATTATTTGAAAGGCCACAATGTACAGGTATAATTTTTTCCCTTAGAGATTAAATTAATGTAATTCATAGAATTAATCCATTACATTTTTTATTTTATTTATTTAAATGTTTTATTTATTTTTGAGAGAGAGAGAGAGAGAGAGAGACAGAGTATGAATGAGGGAGGGGCAGAGAGAGAGAGAGAGAGACAGACAGACAGACAGACAGACAGAATCCCAAGCAGGCTCTAGGTTCTGAGCTGTCAGCACACAGTCCAACGCAGGGCTCAAACTCATGAACTGGGAGATCATGACCTGAGCCGAAGTTGGACGCTCAACCGACTGAGCCACCCAGGCGCCCCACATTTTTTATTTTTTAATGTAATCTTGGTTTCTTTATTATTTTATTTTTTTTAGTGTTTATTTATTTCTTTTTGAGAAAGAGGCTGAGAATCCCAAGCAGGCTGTCAGTGCTGAGCCTGACAGGGGGCTTGAACTCACAAGTTGTGAGGTCATTACCTGAACTGAAACCAAGAGTTGGACCCTCAACCAACTAAGCCATGCAGGCGCACCTGTTTCATTCTTCCTCTTCTTCCTCTTCTTCTTCTTAATTTGAGAGAGAATGGGACCATGAGCAGGGGAGAGGGGCAGAGGAAGAGAGAGAATATCAAGCAGATTACGTGTCATCTCGAGGCTTGATCCCACAACCCTGGGATCATGACCTGAGCCAAAATCAAGACTTGGATGCTCAACCAACCGACTGAGCTACCCAGGAACCTCTCATTACTTTCTTTCTTTTTTTTTTTTTTTAATCTTACTGTCATGTTTTCTATACTCAAGGATTAATAAAATAAAAATTCACTATTTTTCTGGACATTATTATCATTTTGAAGTCATGATTATTACCAGAAATAATTGTGTTGTGTAGAGATTTAGGGGTTTAAAAATGATCAGCTTCAGGGGCGACTAGATGGCTCAGTCAGTAAAGCAGCAGACTCTTGGTTTTGGCTTGGGTCGTGATCTCACAGTTTTGTGAGTTCAAGCCCCACGTCGGGCTCTGCACTCACAGTAGTGTGGAGCCTGCTTGGGATTCTTTCTCTCATTCTCTCCCTGCCCCTTCCCCACTCATACTGTCTGTCTCTCTCAAAACAAATACACAAATATAAATAAATAAAAATGATCAGCTTCAGGTATCAAATGAAATAGGTAGGCCATTGGTCACATCTGAAAAATTAGCAATAATTCCCAATCGTTATCAGTATATAACGAAGCAGCACTTTTTAGGCCCTAGATTTTGCAGAAGTTGATCAGATTCAGGGGAAGGGTATTGAATATTTCTACTATCTTATTCCCCCTAGAAAATAAGGTTGAGTGAGGAAGGGCGCGAGAGAGAAGAAACAAATTTGCCAAAGGTTAGTAACGTGACAATAATAATAGTAACACTGACCACAATAATAATTTATCTAGAAAGCTCTTGCTAATGGGTCTAGCAGAAAGTAAATCACAACAGTTTTACAGAATTTTACAGCCTTGCTCCATCTAGAAATAAAGGACTGCCCAGAATAGAATGGGAACACTCTGGGGGTTCCCATTAATTGGGAGTGAGGTAGGGGCTCTGGGGTGCTGCTCCAGTACCAGGGTGGGGTGGCCCCACACTCTACTGGCAGCAAGAAGATAATTCTAGGAGGCAAGAATGTTTTTCTGCTACTGCCTCAAAAATCCCTCAAATTAGTGAAAAATAAGACACTGATTCAGTTCCTTCCTTGCTTTCTTGAACTGGAGGCGGTAACTCTGGGAAATCTATCTCAGCTTTGCTTAATATTTCTTCCACTTTGTCCATTTTCTTCCCCTCCTTGGCGAGGGCAATAGAGAGAATTCTGGGTGGGTTTGAATCTTTACTTACTGCGTAAATTGTAGAGGCTGCTTTTAGGCAACAGGTTTGTGCAATGGTAAATTGAGCAAGGCAAAAAGACCTACAGTGACCACCAGGCTGAATACAAACAGGCTCATTCAGTGACCTACCTCAAAATAGCCAGGGGTCCTAGCTAATCAATGGGCTACTTACAACCAGGCACAGGTCCTAGGATTACCAAAAAAGTGAAAAGTTCAAACGTTACCATACTCCCTCACTCCACCCTATAACTATAGCCCCTCACCACCCCCTTGGGGCAGACAGTCTCTCCTTCACTGTCCTGCCTGCTGCTCCTTTGCGGCGCATTCAGTAAAATATCTCTTTGCTGTGGCCTTGGGTACATTCTTTCACCATCCGCACTGTGGTCCCCATCCGTTCCAAATGCTTGACATAAATTACTTATCCCTCCTTCATTTGAAAAGCAAAAATAATAAAAGTGATAATAGTTAACATGTATTGAACAGCTCACTGTATACAGGAGCTGCAGAACCATTATTATTCCCCTTTTCCAGAGAAGAAACTGAAGGTAAGTAACTTACTTGCCCGAGTTTGTCCTATAGGCACCTTCTCAAACACTCCATATCCTTATGCAAGCAGAGATGGTGAGAGGACTAAATAGGATAATGCCTGTAAACCCCTTAGATTAGTGCTAACAATGTTGAATTTTACCTGAGCCCGGTGATCCTGGAAAACAGCAATGGTTAAAGAAATCCCCCCACCCAGAGTGTTCTGGAAAATGGTTTACTATCCTTAACCTATAGGACTTACCTAAGTAAGGCTCATGAGTTCTCCCTTGTTTACTTATGATAAAGTCCAGACACAGACACTCCAAATTCCCATTCTTGGCCTCGTAAATAATTAGCTGAACTGTTTTGTCCCCACTAATCAATCAGAACAAAATACTTGTCACACAAACTTTGATTAGCATTGTCTCCTTCCCCTATGCTCCTGGACTTTGACACATCCTTGGCCTGAGCTAACATAATGCAGCCCTTAACAGCCTCTCCTGAAAATAGGTTGACCTCAGGGTAAGACGTTTTTTCATCTACTATCAGATCAGTCACTCCACCCCTTCATCCCACTTGCCCACTTCAGATTCCTTCTAGCCTGTTTACTGCCTCCATAAAAGAAAAACCCATTTTGCCTCACCCTTGAGAAACTTGCAAATCTTATTGCCAGAGAGTACTCTCTCCTATTGCAAGAGTCCCTTCCTCCCCTACTTCCTGTCTTTCAAATGAAGTCTTTCCTTTTCTAAGTCTGGATTTGTTTTTTTATTTGACATTACTGGCACATAATAAGCACTCAGTAAACATTAGCTATTATTAAGCCCTTGCATCTTCTTTTTTCTTCCTGTGTTAAAACTTTGTCACTATAGGCAGGAAGCAATGGGAGAATTCAGCTTGCTCCTTACACCTGTATATTAATCTTGGTCCCTAAAGGAAATAAATGGTATAATCAAATCTGAATAATTTAAGGAGAATTTATTTACATGGGAGACTAGTTTAATAGGTGTGGGTGGGGCACCTGGCTGGCTCGGTCAGTTGGGTGTCTGACTTTTTCTCTCAAGACATGATCTCATGGCTTGTGGGTTCGAGCCCTGAGCCCCACATCTGATTTTGTGCTGACCTCTCGGAGCCTGGAGCCTGCTTTGATTGTCTTCTTCTCTGCCTCTCCCCAGCTCACACTGTCTCTCTCAAAAATAAATAAACCAAAAAAAAAAAAAAAAAAAAAAGGTGTGGCTGGTGGAGGGGACCACAAGTGATAGTGGCAATGGAGTTTTCAACATCTCTAGGTTTGAGGGGACAAAGAAGGCAGATATTGCCAGAACATAAAAAGATGGAATCCTGTGGAACAGGCCAATTTGACAGCAGCATTGACCCTCCATTAATGAAATTGATGGGGTTTTGGAGTGATGGGGGTCTGGAGCCAATGGCCAGGAAAGAATACTTGAGATGTCTTTGGTACAAAAAAGGTGATTTTATTTGTTTGTTTATATGTTTATTTTTGAGAGAAAGACAGAGCATGAGCTGGGGAGGAGCAGAGAGAGAGGGAGACACAGAATTCAAAGCAGGCTCCAGGCTCTGAGCTGTCAGCACAGAGCCCGACGCGGGACTCGAACTCACAAACCGCGAGATCGTGACCTGAGCCGAAGTCGGACACTTAACTAAGCCACCCAGGCACCCTGAAAAAAGGTGATTTTATTAAAGTGCAGGAATAGCGTCCCTGGGCAGAAAAGAGTTGTACCCGGGGTTGTAAAGAGTGACTAGTTATATACTTATGGAGTTGGGGGAGATAAAGTCAAGAGGAAGTTTTTTTAAGGGATTTCCACATGCTAAAGAAGATTTACAGATTACCGGAGGCCTAGCTGTTGTCAAGCTAAGGTTGTTCTTCCCTCTAGCAAAACATTACGTTAAGACAGTAGGGAGTTCCTGGAGATTAGGAACTGATAAGATTCCTATTGATAAGACTGCCCTTTTCTTGTAATTTTACTAAGATATTTGTAAATTGATGGAGACTCTATCAGTTTAACCATTTGTTTTCTGTCCTTTGCTTGTTCTTAGGAGGCAGGAGTGCCTGAAGAATATCACACATACCCCCTTGGGGAGTCAGCTTGCCTTATGCTCCCTCACCAAAATGACCCATCCAACTTGGATCAGCGAATAAGTCTCCAACCTTACTCTTCTCCCTCCCTTGAATCTTCTGTGGCACTCCATTGGCGGAATCCAGTAGAAAGCCAGAGTGCACAGGAGCCCTGTTAATATAACCCACAGAAATGAGCCTTCTGGAGAAGAAAGCTGGGTGCGAAAGAGTGGAGATATATAAGGACAAGTGGAAAATATCTATCACAAAGGGGTTCACAGGCTTCTATGTGTCATAGATGGGGATCCCTGGGAACAGACTCTGAGACAAAGAGTCTCATGCAGAAGATTTATTAAGGAGTACTCTTGGGAGATACACCTGTAAGAAATGGGGGAGGAGGGCTGGGACACAGAGAGAAACCGACTCACTATGCAGTTGCAACGTTAAGGCCTTAGCCTATTCTGTGAGGTGCTGTGGAATTGGGATGGGTCTGCAGAGGGGTCCCCGAACTGAGGCCTTGGGGACACCCCTCTGTACCCATGCATCGGCCAGTCAGAGTACAACCTTGGGCTAGGGCTGGCCAGTGCCTGTGACCTAGAAAAATTCCCAGGGAGGGATGTAGGTATGAACCTACATGTGGAAGGTGGGTGGATCTGAGTGGAGTACTGCCTCATCCACTACACTGTGTGTGGGGGTGAAGGCAATTGCTGATTAGATGTCCAAGGACAAGTAAAGGGCCGAATACAGAAATGATAAGATACGATATACTGAGTTGGTGAGAAAGGTTAAAAAGACTGAAATCAGATGCTAAAAGGCATTTGAAAAAATTCAAGCTCTATCCCTTGTAAATACATAAATAAAAATAATTCTCTTAATAACATAAAAATGCTGCGGATAGATACCTCCTAAACACAGCAAATACCCCTATGTATCAACCCAAGAGCTAAAATCATGTTTAATGGGGGCTCCTGGGTGGCTCAGTTGGTTACTCATCTGACTCTTGATTTCAGTTCAGGTCACAATCTCACGGTTCCTGAGTTCGAGTCCCGCATCAGGCTCCATGCTGATAGTGTAGAGCCTGCTTGAGATTCTCCCTCTGCTGCTCTCTCTCTGTCAAAAATAAATGAATAAACTTAAAAAAGATTTTTTTTTCACCTATCAAATTAGCAAAGACCAAAAAATTTGATCACGTACTTAATTGGTTATAGTGTGAAAAAACAGGCATTCAGACACAGTGTTAGTGGGATAGTGTATATCCCCTCTCTGGGACAATCTGGCAACAGTCATTAAAATTAAATACATGCATAGGGGCACCTGGCTGGCTCGGTTGGTTGAGTGTCAGATTCTTGATTTTGGCTCAGGTCATGATCTATTATGGGATTGTGGGGTCGTGGGATCTATCCCCACATGGGGCTTCATACCGAGCATGGAGCCTGATTTAGATTCTCTCTCTCTCTCTCTCTCTCTCCCTCTGCCCCTCTATCTCTGTCTCTCCCTCTGCCCCTCTATCCTGCTCGTACTCACTTTATCTCTAAAAAAAAAAAAAAAAAAATAGGGGCACCTGCGTGGCTCAGCCGATTAAGTGTCCAACTTTGTCTCAGGTCATGATCTCATGGTTCGTGGGTTTGAACCCTGTGTCAAGCTCTGTGCTGACAGCTCAGAGCCTGGAGCCTGCATTGGATTCTGTGTCTTCCTCTCTGTCTCTGCCCCTCCCTCTGTCTCTCTCTCAAAAATGTGTAAATAAACATTAAAAAACATTTTTTTAAATAAAAATAAAATTAAACACAGGCATATCCTTTTACTAGTGATTCCACTTGTAGAAATTTATCTCATGGATATATTCACACATGTAAGAAAGAAATGTAAGGATATTAACTTCAGCTTGGTTTATAATAACAAAGGAAAGTAATTTCTGCGCTCAATGTGGGACTTGAACTCACAACCCCTAGATCAAGAGTCACATGCTCCACCAACTGACCAGCCAGTCACCCCAGTATGTAACTTTTAAAATGAATGAAGCAGATTTCTTTGTCCTGATGTGAAGTGATTGTCAAGGCATGCTGCAGAGTAAAAAGAATCAAGAAGCAGAAAAATATGTATGCTCTGCTATTTTTTTAATATGTATAGAAAATCTAAAGAAGGATATATAAGAAAATTGGAGGCAGTGGATACTTCTGGAGATGGAAACTGGATATTTGGTAGGATATATAAGAATATATAAGAAGGGGGTCGCCTGCGTGGGTCAGTCGGTTAAGTGTCCTATTTCGACTTGAGTCATGATTTCACTTCGTGGTTCAAGCCCCGCATCAGGCTCTGTGCTGATAGTGTGGAGACTGCTTGAGATTCTTTCCCTCTCCCTCCCTCTCTCTCTGCCCCTCCCCTACTAACTCTCTCTCTCAAAAAATAAACAAATAAACTTACATATATATATTGCATATATTTATATAATATATAAATACATATTAATATATTATTATAATATATAATAGTATTATGCATAACATATATTATATAATAATATTATATTATATAAATATAATATATATATATAATCTTATATATATAAGAAGGACATATTTTGTACCTTTTGGATTTTATACCTATCCAAACATTAATGTAAAAAAATAGACCAAAGAGATGAACCCAAATCAAGCAAATACTTAAAAGAATACAACTGACAACAACCTTTTTTTTAATTTTTAATTTATTTTTGAGAGAGAGATAGAGCGAGTGGGAGAGGAGCAGAGGGAGAGAGGGAGACACAGAATCTGATGCAGGCTCCAAGCTATGAGCTGTCAGCACAGAGCCCAACGTGGGGCTCGAACTCACAAGCCGTGAGATCATGACCTAAGCTAAAGTCAAACGCTCAACCGACTGAGCCACCCAGGTGCCTCCAAAACCATTTTATGAACAGAATCTCTATAACAATATGTCAGAGATGAATACAGAGATTCATCACCTCCCAGCCCAGAGCTGTGGGGGAGGGAGGAGATTCCTTTTATGTTTTGTCCAAGAAAATGACTGTTAAAACATCCTCAGATCTACTCAATTTTTTATTTTATGGCTTTTAAGGCCTTGTCTCCCAATGAACTTGGGGTAAACAGCAGGATACACTATTTTTGAGCAGGTTGGCAGGTTTACCCGTCTCTCAGCGTTTGCAAAAAGGCACACTTAGGCTGGGGTGTGTCTGAGCCCAGAATGGGACTATAGAACAGCAGAAGGACAATGAACTCCATTGTGCTCCTGTTCTATGCAGCAAGCATAACAGTGTCTCCTATGGCTCAGGGACAAATGTGCCTAGGCATAAGCGGACTGAACATAGGCGATAGATGTCCAGCACCTGGAGACCTTAGGGGGTCTTCACTCCCACCACAAGTTGGGAATTGAGTTTGAGGGTAGCCCCTCTCACTGCAAAAAAAGCCCCTTTCACTGCCCTACAAACCAGTTCAAACCTGTTCTCTCACTAGGCAATCCTTACTGTAGGTCTTCACACGGCTTAATATAGATCCCTAACTATTAGGTTTTAAATACCTTTCTTTTGATGCCCTTTCAAAATTTAAGGGAGCTGAAAAAAGGTTGTGAGATCAAACAACAAAGTCAAGGAGGTCTCTTTTTGATTACTGGAACAGAAGTCTTTTTGCCATAGCAAATCATACAGACATGGCTCTGTATGATTATGATATAGTTTTAACAGCACATATTAGGGGCGGGGGAGAGAGGATCTCTATCAGCAATTGTTTCCACTATCTAACTTCTGCCAGAAAGAATGGCTTGAGTTTCAGCTGCTGCCTTCTGTGGTCTTTTGACCAGAATTCCAATTGTGCCATGCGGCAGGTCAAGTTGTGCAGGTGCCTGGCTGTATATTTTGCAGCTAATTCGCCCTGGCAGGCACGTCAGGAAATGATGCTGTTCACAATCAGATGTTCCACAGGAACATTACTGGACTTTGTCTATGGCTGAGTGGCAAAATTGATGATACCTGGTCAGAAAAATTTCCGGGTCAAGCTTATGTACACCAGGCCCTACCCAGGCACTGTTTCTAGCAAGATGAGTCCCACGCAATTCTGCGGATTTGTATGTTTCTTTGGGGACCTCACCCAGGTCCTAGAATGGAGGCAAAGGTGTTTCTTGAAGAAGAATTCTGGCTTTGGCTCAGGTATTCTGCAGCCCACCTTCCCTTCTGCCAGAGGGTTTGTGGCGGGGTTTTTGACTTGTTGAACAGAATGTCAGTCTTGCTACTTGCTTGCTCGATATACAAGATTTATGTATCTTCCACCTGTCAGCAACATAAAATCCTAACACTACATTTTAGTTGGAGAATAACCTTGAATTTTAAATTATCTCACTCTTTTCAAAACCTAGACAGAGAAAAGATTGTTAAAGAGACTTACTATCCATCTACTTTTTGCTGACCTAAGATCTGTCCTTGTATCACATTAGATTATTGTAAACCTATTTTGCAACATTAACTTAGTCCTCTCTAGTGCCCCCATTACTGAGTTTGTCTTGTAGAGAGTGCAAGGACCAGATTTTCTATAACACTATTGAAGTTATTGACCAATGTAGCCTAAAATATCTCCTTACATAAGGTGTTACAAGATGGGCTTATTTTATTTATTTGTTTGTTTATTTATTTGTTTATTTATTTAATACTTTGCCAGCTTAAAAAATGTTTTTTTATTTTATTTTTTTTTATTTATTTATTTAAAAAAAAAATTTTTTTTTTTCAACGTTTATTTATTTTTGGGTCAGAGAGAGACAGAGCATGAATGGGGGAGGGGCAGAGAGAGAGGGAGACACAGAATCGGAAACAGGCTCCAGGCTCTGAGCCATCAGCCCAGAGCCTGACGCGGGGCTCGAACTCACGGACAGCGAGATCGTGACCTGGCTGAAGTCGGACGCTTAACCGACTGCGCCACCCAGGCGCCCCATAAATGTTTTTTTATTTTGAGAGAGAGAGAGAGAGAGAGAGAGAGAGAGAGAGAGAGAGAGTGAGAAAGCTTGCCTGTGTACAGGGGAGGGCAAGAAAGCCAGGGAGAGAGAATCACAAGCGGGCTTCGTGCTGTCGGTGTGGAGCCAATGTGGGGCTCAATCCCAAGAACCCTGAGATCATGACTTGAGCCAAAATCAAGATTTGGATGCTTAACCAACTGAATCACCCAGGCACTCCATGATGGGATTATTTTATCATAGGGTTTAGTATTAGGGGAAAAAAAATCCCTTCTGAAAAACTGGTTTCCTCATTTCCCATTCTAAGGGCAAAACAGTGTATTACTCTTCTTTTTCTGGTTGATATAAATATAATTAGTAACCATGCACAGTTACCATGCTAGCCTTTGGGGCTACAGTACATGCTTCCTCCCTGTTTTTATGGTTTTGGTATTATATTTCTATACCAATAAATGTGTTATATGTTTATGTCATATTGGAAGCTACTGTATGGCCTAAACTTATTTTTAGAAAAAGTAGGGCTATGAATTTATATCACTGTAGAATACTCGCATAAAAATTACACTATGCTCATTAAAAACAAAAACAACAGCAACAACCAAAAACCTCTTGACAACAGACTATACCCAGGCAAGGAACAAGATTTTAAAACTAAAGTCTGATAAAGAAAGAGGGAAAGTACTCATTATTTGTTTTGTTTTTTCATTCATTAATCCTTTTAAAAATCTTTTAATGTTTATTTATTTTTGAAAGAGAGAGAGACAGCATGAGTGGGGAAGGGACAGAGAGAGAGAGGGAAACACAGAATCTGAAGCAGGCTGCAGGCTGTGATCTGTCAGCACACAGCCTGACTCGGGGCTCGAAGTCATGAGCAGTGATGTCATGACCCGAGCTGAAGTGGGATGCCTAACCCACTGAGCCACCCAGGCGCTCCTTTATTCATTAATTCTTGAATTCATTTATAATAGTTAAGTATTAGATAAGCTTGTTGATTCTCTAAATGCAGTAATAAATACTGGGTTTGCCAAATTCCATGTTGGAGGTTGGCATCTGCACCCTTTTGGGAGATTGCAGGAAAGGAAAAGAGTGGGGGAATCGAATGGGAGTGGGGAGGGTCACAGGTGTTCTACATTTGCTAAGCATACATGCTTATCCATGTCAGCTGCCCTGGTGGGTCAGTCCTGACTCTTCCTGGCCTGGTTAAGCAATGATGTAAACTCTGTGAGGGTAAGGATTTTTGCCAGACACAAATGAGCTCAGGTTTTCTATTGAATGAATGAATGAATGAATGAATGAATGAATGAACGAACGAACAGACGAACCTCACTTTGGTGATGGTGATCCAAGTGTCCCGGAGCCTGAGCTCTTGCCCTTATCCCAAGCTTCTCTTGCTGGGAGATGGTAGCCTCACCTCTGGAAACTCTGGGAAGCTGCTTCCCAGAAAGAATGCCTCAGTGGGTTATAGGTCTTAGAAAAGGGATTCTGGTCTTTTCTCCATCTAAACTCCATGCGTATAACTACAAATCTGGCTGTGTTTAAAATATTATGCTCTTTAAAATACCCGTAAATGCCCAAACACATTTCCCCTAATTTTTCATAGCTATATATAGGACAGTGTAATATGAATATTATGTTGGGTCCTTTGAAGTTTTGTGATAAAATCAACACATCATCCATTTAGAAAACATGACATTAGAGAATCAGTCTAATTCAATGCCTTTTGAATTTCAGTGTGTATCAAAATCACCTGGAGTGCTTGCTAAAACTCAGGTTGCTAGGGGCGCCTGGGTGGCTTGGTCGGTTAAGCGTCCGACTTTGGGACTTCTGCTCAGGTCATGATCTCACGGCCCGTGAGTTCGAGCCCCGCGTTGGGCTCTATGGTGACTGCTCAGAGCCTGCAGCCTGTTTCAGATTCTGTGTCTCCCTCTGTCTCTGCCCCTCCCCTGTTCATGCTCTCTCTCTGTCTCAAAAATAAATAAACGTTGAAAAAAAATTAAAAAAAAAAAACTCAGGTTGCTAGACTCTGCTTCCAGGGTTTCTGATTAGGTCTGAGGTGGGCCTCAAGAATTTGCATTTCCAACAAGTTCCCAAGTGATGCTGATGCTGGTAGTTCAGAGATCACACTTTGAGAACCATGGCTTTAAACCAGCTTTTCTTACCTAATCATCTGCCTATTGTTACCTTTTGGTGGCTTCTGTCCTGAACGCTGTTGGCAAATGTACAGAATGGTCTCAGGAGTGTGAGGCTGACTAATCTCGTGGCTGTGACCTGCATTATCTGCAGCTGGTGGCTGATTGCAAAATGGAACAATTAAGGATTAAGACATAAATCACAGGAAATTAATATGAAGCACCACTGAGTATAAAAACCATAACATCGCTGGTATTCCTCTGTTTTGCTTATACACGTGCATCCTGCTTTGCTCTGCTGTGCTCCCCAGCATGGATGTGACCACACCCAGAACAAATAAAAGACTGTCTGTCTCTGCTATCACAGAATGATAAGGTCATGGGCAGGCAAGAGAATGGAAGTAAATTCAATGAAATAAGATTCTGGGGCTGATGATAAAGAAAAATGCCATTATACTCATTTAATTTTATAAATATCTGTACTTCATCTGTAACTGTGGCAGAGTGGAAATCAGAAAATTTTTTGCCTTTAAAAAGTGGCTTCTTTATGTCCAAATGATTTTTCTCTGAGTCAGACCTTCATATAACTATTTCATATTGACAAAGTTTTGGGGTAATGGGTGGGGTTCGTGGGGTCCGGGGCCAAGGGCCAAGAAAGAATTCTTGAAGACATTTTGGTGCAAAAAGGTGATTTTATTAAAGCATGGGGACAGGTCCCATGTGTGGGAAGAGCTGTACTGGGATCTTGACGGGTAACTCATTATATACCCTCAGGTTGGGAGGGGTCAAGAATAGAGTAAGTCTCTAAGGAATTTTGGAAGCAAGGTTTCCAGGACCTTGAGGGGCTAGCTGTTGCTAGGGAAACTCTATTTATTACCATTTAATAAACCGCAATCATGAGACCCTTCAGATGTATATCTGGGAGCCATAGGCTTGGAGTACGCCCCAGCATATACCTTGGGGCAGTTGAGCTAGAAGAAGTAAACTTACAGGATCCTGGAGGTTGGGATAATGTTAAGCTAAGGTTCTCTTTTGCCCCTAGCAAAGTGTCATCATCAAGGTAGCTGAGTCCTAGAGGGAGGTCACTCTGCGGGTTTCAAGGACTCGTCAGTGGACTGTAGGCATCAAGGGACTTTAATTTTTCATTTGCCCTAGTTTCCCACATCACCATGGCAAGCACTTAAACCACTTTCCTTTGTTCTTTCATAGCCAGGAGTGTCTGAGGTACATCACACATATTCTACCGGTGTGTGTGTGTGTGTGTGTGTGTGTGTGTGCGCGCGCGCGAGTGCGCGTGTGTGTGCCAGTCTGTATTTTGCCCTCAGCTTGCCCCACACTCCCTCATCAATATGGATTACTTATTGATTTTGATGATATGGCTTCTTAGAATAAAAACCTGAAGCATACTATAAAATAAGTATAAATTTGAAATGTAGGCTGATGAGATGGAAACAAGCTGAAATTTCATATTGCTGATTAATTATTCATTTAACTTTTTGGAAATTTATATTTGTATTTCTTCTTATACACCCTTAACATCAGTTGATTAGCACCAAGAAAAATGAATTGATATAATGTCTAGAAAATCTGGTAGGATTGATTTAACAAAATTAGTTTGAAAACTTTCTTCCTGTTCTATCCCTTCTGAGGTCACAAAGTCACTTTTCACATTATAGACATCTCCAAATGGTTGCTTATTCTCTGATGTTTTCTTTGACTAATCAGAACAAGATGACAGGTTTTTTTTTTATTCATCCTACTAATCTCTGAGTGCTATTTACCTAAATCTGCTCCATCTACAATTCATAATGATTGCATTGATGCACATACTTTAGGATGGAATTGATTTAAATAAAATTTATTTAAATTTAAATTACTACCCAGGAAGATGGAATGTAATAAGTTTGACTGCAGCTTCCTATCTCTGATTTGATTTAACTATAATACGGTTCTCAACTCATAAATAGGTATAGTTTCATTTTTAGAAGCCTACACCATACATTCCAAGTGGTGATTGATTCTGATAATTTCTCAAACTGTTGTTGCTGTCTAATCAGGAAAATGAAGCATTTGAAACAAATAGATGTAAATTAATTGAGAGGGTTAAACACCTCTAAGTTAACACGTTTATCATGATTTTGTTTGGCATATTTTAAAATATGTTAGCATTATCAACCAAAACAAAAAACAATGTATACTTATATAAATGTTTTATTTGATTAAAAGAGGACATGCTGACAGTTTTTGAAAGACACACAAAAATGTTGAAATTGATATGACTTGGAGAACAAATCTTTCACCCTCACCCCCTGACTTTGTGGGCACTGGGTACAGTACAGGGAGTTATGCAAACCCACATTTGCGATCAATACTTTACAGATATTAACATAGGGGATGAGGGATATTTTGTGGCAGAATCTAATCTTGCTTAAGGAAAAAGAAGAAGAAAAGGCTGCAATTTCAGAGTTTGGGCTTGTTATGCATACAGGATAATGAGCTTGGTAAGTTTAGAAGCTTGGGTCTAGCTCAACAAACAGATGCCAATGTGGCCAAACAGTAATGTTCCATGCTATCTCCACCGTGCATCTGGGTCTCTGTACTCATCATCTCATATATATATATATATATATATAGGGCTATTTTGTTCTCTTAATATACTTCACTCTAAATATACTACCTTTGAACATTATTGTTTTTCCTTAGAAGGTAGTATGTGTTTTATTTTATTTTATTTTATTTTATTTTATTTTATTTTATTTTATTTTATTGTGTGTTTCATTTTAATACTCACCCTCAGGATGCTCAAGAAGAAGGAGGGATATATCTTCAGGTTATACTGAGAGAAAGACTGAAAAGGGCAGACCTTGGAATACTAAAGCCCATGCTGGGCTTGGACTATTTCAGACATATAGTTCCCCTGCATTCACTGGACTTGAGAGATTTTTAAAGTTTTCTGAACAAGACATTTTTAAGTCATCTCTCAGTGTGGGTTAATTTTATAGATCCAATGTTGTCTATAATGACAGCTTACATTAAATACTTGGTAAGTATTAATTCACATTAAGTCCTTAAAACTACCCTGTGGGGCTGATTTTCATTTTTTAGAGGAAGAAGCCGAGGCTCAGAAAGGCTAAGTAAGTTCTTTCCTCTCTCCCCCCAGTACTAAGTACTACGTGGTAGACCTGGGGTTAGGCTTTTCTCAGTCTGGTTCAAGAGTCTGCACTCTGTGGTGTGTGTGTGTGTGTGTGTGTGTGTGTGTGTGTGTTTGATAAAAGAAAAGTTCATCTCACAGTTGGGGCAGGTTCTGTTCTGGGGGGCAGATGACTTTATCCTTGAGGATGAATGGTTTTTCGGTTCTTTTAAAAAGTAGGTAAACTGTCTTAGGAAGGACAATAGGTCTTTTCCTGAGCCCTGCTGAGGGAGATATTCAGGCAGATTATGATTTGGGTGCCACATCTTAGGAAGCCAGCACCTCCCAGAGCAGGGCAACAAAACCAGCAAGGACATGGAACAGCTTCTATGGAAAGCAAGAATTGGAAACTAAAGACACTTCCACTTCACGTCCTCAACGCCCATACCTGTCAGAGTCAGGAAAAGATAGGAGAAGAATTACTGTTCTAGAAGTTGGGAGTTTTAGGGTTTTCCCAACAATTCCTTTAAAAGCTGTATGGATATAGACAGGCCTCTTAGCATTGCTGGGCTCAATTTCCTTATCTATAAGATGGATTCTGGGTTTCCAGGGAAGAGGTTCTGCACCAAGGCTGCACAGGGTAGCAGTTAGGAGTAATGACTCTGGAACCAGACTACCTGGCCTTGTAACTATTTAACTTCTTCATGCCTAGCTTCTTCACCTAAGAAACAGGGATATTAGTTTCTATTTCACAGGGTTGATAGGGGTAGCAATGGATTAGTACATATAAGTACAGTGCTTGACCCTTAGTAAGCGCCCAATAAATGTTAGCTATTAACACTATGAGTATCTAGTATAGTGTCAGGATCCAACTTCATACAATGGAGAATATTTAGAGATGTCATCATCTTGGATCCATTTTCTTGGTCTTTCCTAGCTTAAGAGGCTCAAAAAATCAGAATCCTTTTGGCGGCCCCATTTTGTCCCCACTCCTGTCCAAGCAAGGATCCTCCCCTAATGCTAAGCTATTGTCTAGGCATCAGTTCAAGTATGGGGAGGCAAGAATTGGAGCAAAAAAAGAAGGAAGAAGTGGCATTGAGGCCAGATGAAGGGTGTTCATACAAGTTGTATATAAGTTGGGAACCACTTGTATACTAATATGTGTGAAGCTTGATTCTCTCATGCAAATAATGTGCATGGGCAGCTGGAGGTGTCACTCTCTCAGGTGGGTCCCACTCTCTCCTCTGTTACCAGCTGGGTCACTCCCACCTGCCTGCACGCTGCTATTCTCCATTTCCCATCCACACTGGCCATCACCACTACCTACATGTCATAATGGCAAGGGAGGTAAACACATATCATGGCAGACAGTGCCTATCTCTGCTCAGCCTCAGGAGAGGAGCTTCATGAGTCCAAGCATTGCCAGAGCTGGACTCATCCTCTTGAAAAGGGTGAATGAAATGAGATCATTTTAAAGTTGAGGCTTTATTTATTTATTTATTTATTTATTTAATGTTTATTTATTTTTGAGAGAGACAGAGAGAGACAGAGTGGGAGCTTGCGAGGGGCAGAGAGAGAAGGAGACACAGAATCTGAAGCAGGCTCCAGGCTCTCAGCTGTCAGCACAGAGTCTGACGTGGGGCTCGAACCCACAAACCGTGAGATCATGACCTGAGCCGAAGTTGGACACTTAACTGACTGAGCCATCCAGGCGCCCTAAAATTGAGGTTTTATAAAAATCCGATGTTTTAAGGCTCTCTATGAAAGACAAACACAAATCCTATGAGGTTTTCTTTAAGGTATAGTCAAGTTCAAACATGTCATTATAGACTAACACTTATAATTTAAACTATGACATACTTCTTAATTTAAAATATATACTTGGAATATATATTTTTTCTTTCAAAAACTTTGAATTTTAGGAATAAAGGGGACATCGGAGACCATTCATTTCCATGTCAGCATTTTTAGATGCAGGAACTGAGAGGTAATGAGGTGAGGACACGTGTCCTTGTTCACAGGGCTAATTAACAGAGCTGGGAAAAGAACAGAATACTCAGTCAAGAACTATTTTCCTTATGTCACAGAGGACTCCTCCTCCAAAGTAGTTGTTGTTCTTGCATTGCAAAGGGTTCTAGAAGGGGAGGACAAGTGAAACTAGGAGCACCAGCATCTCGTGCAGAATGGTGGCAAAGACCACAGGACCTGGGGCCATACCTACATGGCTGGAATCCTGTCTTCTCAACTTCCCAGCGGTGTGATCCTGGGCAAGTTCTCTGTGAAGCAGCAATTAGATGTTGTGAAGTCACAGTTAACCTCTCTGCATAGTCACAATGAATCGATTGCAAATGTTTTGGTGTATTTGTCAAGTGTTTTGCTCTGTATTAGGAACAGAATTAATATTAGATGCATGTAAATCCGGAACCATGTCTGTGTTTAAGTGCTTAATTATTGTTTCTGAAAGGCCCACTGTGAGTATCTAGAACAGTTATAGTTAATAGCTTTGCTAAATTGAGAATGTTTAGGGATGTCTACATCCTGGATCCTGTTCTAGGTCTTTCTCAATTTTTTTAAGTTTGTTTGTTTATTTGTTTATTTAGAGAGAGTATGCACGTGCACGCATATGAGCAGGGGAGGGGCAGAGAGAGAGGGGAGAAGAGAGAATATCAGGCAGGCTCCCTGCTGTCAGTGTGGAACCCAGTGTGTGGCTTGATCTCATGAAGCGTGAGATCATGTAGGTCTTCTCAATTTAAGAATCTTAGGAAGTCAGGGGCGCCTGGGTGGCGCAGTCGGTTGAGCATCCGACTTCAGCCAGGTCACGATCTCGCGGTCTGTGAGTTCGAGCCCCGCGTCAGGCTCTGGGCTGATGGCTCGGAGCCTGGAGCCTGTTTCTGATTCTGTGTCTCCCTCTCTCTCTGCCCCTCCCCCGTTCATGCTCTGTCTCTCTCTGTCCCAAAAATAAATAAACGTTGAAAAAAAAAATTTTTTTTTAAAGAATCTTAGGAAGTCAAAAAAAAAAAAAAAAAAGAATCTTAAGAAATCAGAATTGTCTTCCTAACCTCATCCTGTGCCCACCTTACCCCAAGCAGACACTCTCTCGACTCTATAATCCTGAGGACAGAGACCTGGGTAGAACTTGATCTAAGCCATATCCCAGTGTCCAGCCCAGGGCTTCAAAAAGAAATGTGTATTAAAGATTAATGCAGTGGTATCTCTAGAATTTTGATATAAAAATGACTCAGAGGTGATCATCTGGTTGGGACTGAAGATGAGAGTTTGGATTGAAATTGCATTTGCTTAGGAAATAATGGTGATCAAAGAGATGTAGCTAATGTTCCCTCATGCCAGCCCTTGAAATTACCAATGAATGAATATGTGAATGAATGAATAATATATGAATACATGAGTGAATGAGGATAGCAGCGCTACAGCTCTCTGTCTCAGTAGACACCACCACTGGGATTGAATCTCCAACCAATGGAGGAGGAATTTCAAAACGAGATCTGAGATGGACTAATCTGATGTAAACTGAGTATTAATATATCTTCTTTACCTGCTGACACCCCTCACGTGGAGAATTCTGCGTTATAATAATTATACAAGAGATGCATGCAATGCCCTTGTAGGAAGCCAAACAAATTGAATACAGCCTTTTCCTGTTAAAAACAAAATTCAACTATGTAAATTTGAAGATCTAATTGGCTTTATTAAAAGATTCATGAATTGGGGACATCCCAGCTAAGAAGTAGAGGGGAGCTCCAAGGAACTGTAGAAAGTGGAACGTTTGTGGGGCACCTGGGTGGCTAAGTCAGTTAAGGGTCTGACCTCTGATTTCAGTTCAGGTCATGATCTCATGGTTTGTGGGATCAATCCCCACATCAGGCTCTGTGCTGTCAGAACCTGGGATTCTTTCTTTCCCTCTTTCTCTGCACCTTTCACAATAAATAAACATTAAAAAAAAGTTTCTAGGGGCGCCTGGGTGGCGCAGTCGGTTAAGCGTCCGACTTCAGCCAGGTCACGATCTCGCGGTCCGTGAGTTCGAGCCCCGCGTCGGGCTCTGGGCTGATGCCTGGAGCCTGTTTCCGATTCTGTGTCTCCCTCTCTTTCTGCCCCTCCCCTGTTCATGCTCTGTCTCTCTCTGTCCCAAAAATAAATAAAAAACGTTGAAAAAAAAATTAAAAAAAAAAAGTTTCTTTAAAAAAAAAATAGGAAGGTGGGGGGGGGGGGCAAGAAAGTTATTAGCACAAGAAAAGGATTGTTCCAGGCAAGGTCGATTTTCCTTTGTGGGAAAAGCAGCGGTCTTATACAGATTACTTCATCCACCCCACTTCATCTATCGTTGGGGGATGGAAAGGGCTCCTGTGGCCACCTCTTGTGTGATCAGTAAATTCCTGAGTGACTGATTAAGACTGTATTTCTGGAGGAGGTTGAAACTGCAATTAGATTAGGTATTAAGCCCTGGTTTGTGGAGTTGGCCTAAATGACACCATTTTGGGCTGTGGTTTTCTTTTTAACACTCCTAAGACCTGTAGTCTGGTTTATTTTACTTTTATCTGATTTTATTTTATTGTTGAAGTCTAGTTGGCTCACAATGTTACATTAGTTTCGGGTGTACAATATAGTGATTCAACAAGTCTACATAAGCTGTGCCCTCCACAAGTGTAGCTACCAGCTGGTGGAATACTATTGGCTACATTCCCCATGCTGTACCTTTGATCACCACAACGTATTCATTCAATAACTAGAAGCCCGTATCTCCCACTCCCCTTCACCTACTTTGCCCATCCCCTCCCCTCCTTTGGTAACCATCAGTTTGTTCTCCGTATTTGCGCCTATGACCCAGTTTAGAGAACAATGTTCTAGATTATGTATACCTACTGATGAGACTCATCACTTTTTCAATTTTCCTCACAGAGATATGAGATTAATGAGATAACCATTTTACGTCTTGTTGTGAAAGAAACTCCTATATAAAAGCTATTATTGTCATGTTTACAATCCACAATGGTCCGATGAAGTAGTATATTTAGATATCTAAATGGTAATGGAGAGTTTGTGTTAAGTTTTGAATGTATTTGATTGATTTGTTGAATTTTAAATTAATCTGAGTTTTTTAATTGAACTAATTTTTTAATTCACGTGGGACCAAGACTCATATGTCTTCTCTTTGTTGACAGGCTGTATCTTTTCCATGTAATCCTGGTCTCTACTTTTTATTTGCATTTATTTTTATTTCTATCTGGAAACTTGTCTGACTGGTCTTTGCTTCTGAAGACGTCAGGTTATGCAAAACTCTTGGCATTCTTTGCTTGATGACTGCACAAAGGATTAATTAAGTGTGAGGCAAATTCTTGTTAGATAACTCAGTCACATAATTCCAGAGAAATCTCTTGTACATATTACTCATTAAAGTGTTTTTTTTTTTTCATTTTAAAATGACCACAAAAATTACTGAAATAGCAAAAGCTTTGTCCTTTTTCCTTTCTAGAGCTCTTAGTTTTTCTCCTTTCATCTTCATGGCTAGACTTCTAGAAACTTGAAAACAGTTTCTCTCCTTTTATTGGGGACTTTTTGGCAAACACTGAAACTGAAATATGGCTTGATATATTTTTGTTGTTTCTGAGTTTGTTTATCAACATGATTAATATTATCAAAACTGTCCTTGGGACATAGCTTAATCCCTCAGCTTCTGTTCCTGAGGAGGATTCGCTTTGGAGAAATAAATTTTTAAAAGTTGCATGCCAGGCAGGATAGCAGCAGGAGCATTCCTTAACCTTCCTGCTTCTGCTCGCGTTTGTTTCCATGCAATGTCTGCAATGTCTCTGGATTTATCGCGGTGCCTCCAGTCTAGAGAAAACTGTGAATACTCTTTTCTGAGCCTCTACAATGACTTCTTCCTGTGAAGAACCACAAGAACCACTCACTGACACAGAATCCCTTTTCTAAGAAAAGGAAGTCGCTGTTTTTAACATGGCACTCCTTAGGAAATCTTAGCCAGGATATTTTATTGAAATACCGAATTTAAAAATTTTGGGTTCTTGGGGCGCCTGGATGGCTCAGTCAGTTGAATGTCCGACTTCCGATAAGGTCATGATCTCTTGGTTCCATGAGTTCGAGTCCTGCGTTGGACTCTGTGCTGTCGGAATGGAGCTTGCTTGGGATCCTCTGACTCCCTCTCTCTGTCCTTCCCCTGTTCACGCATATGTGCACGTGCTCTTACTCTCTCTCAAAAATAAATATTTAGGGGCGCCTGGGTGGCGCAGTCGGTTGGGCGTCCGACTTCAGCCAGGTCACGATCTCGCGGTCCGGGAGTTCGAGCCCCGCGTCAGTCTCTGGGCTGATGGCTCAGAGCCTGGAGCCTGTTTCCGATTCTGTGTCTCCCTCTCTCTCTGCCCCTCCCCCGTTCATGCTCTGTCTCTCTCTCTGTCCCAAAAATAAATAAACGTTGAAAAAAAATTAAAAAGAAAAATAAATATTTAATAATTTAAAAAAAGATCTCAAGTTCTTTAATAGAAATGAATTTCAGCAATGCTGTTTTCATTCCATGTGCCTCTTCTCTCTTTTCCTTTTCTTTTTTTTCAAGTTCCTTCAGTAAGAATATTTGCACTCTCTGGTGTGCTGAGATCCTGGACCAACAGGATCTCAAGTGTCGAATGTCCTGTCAGAATTTAGGTTCCATTGACGACAGATTGATGACAGTCAATAGTGCAATAGTGACTTGTTTTACCAAAAGAGGCCATTTCTTTTGTTTTTAAGAGCACCTAAGTTGCTAAGAGACCATAGTTCAGTTCATAATGTTTATTGTATTAATTTGGCTCTTTCCTTAATCCTCCTACATTTCATTTATTTCATTGTCTGCCCTGCTACAAAAAATACCGCTTTATCTCTGCCTAACACCCTCTCCTTCGCACTCCCTACTCTGGTTTCTAAAGAAAACCTGGAAGAATAAGGACAGAAGTCCATGCAAAGAGACTGCAGGCAAGGAAGAAAGAAAAGGAAGATTCTGAGGAGGGCGAACAGCTGGCGAGTGGGGTGGTTAGACTTGTCAGTGCTCCTGGGCTCCTTTTTCCTCAGCTAGCTAACCTGCGGCCAGGACTTGGCCACTGCAGCTTCCTTTGGCTTCCTTCCATTTCTGACTTCAAGACCATGCTCAGGGCAGACTGCCTTAGAAGGCAATTGGTTTCCTCCTGTTGGCCCACGGGGTGCTTCTGCCACTGTACCCGCCGGCCTGGCATCCTGGAAATCTGACAAGCCTGCCTTGCTGAGACAGAACAGATCGGCTTCTGTCCTTTTTTTCCTTTATTACAGTGGAGAGAGAGAGAGAGGCCCAGAGGAGGAGGAAGCTGCTGGTGCAGAAGTCGCTCTCTGGAAGGGAGCTCTTGTGAAATTCATTCTGCGGGGAAAACAATCGTGTGGGGGTGTCATTTTCAGTTGTGCTGTT
This sequence comes from Prionailurus bengalensis, assembly GCF_016509475.1. Taxonomy (NCBI): domain Eukaryota; kingdom Metazoa; phylum Chordata; class Mammalia; order Carnivora; family Felidae; genus Prionailurus; species Prionailurus bengalensis. The sequence continues at coordinate 143,830,118 of NC_057343.1, read as the reverse complement.
GCTGGCAGGATGATTCAAACAGTACTGTTTCTAATCTGCTTGGGCTTGGTTTCCACTCCTGCATAATACACACGCGGGGTTCTCTGTACTGTGGGTAGCAGAGAGCCCACAGATACCTGTGGTTGGAAAGCTGCAGGGGTCTCTAATTTTAGGAGTCAAGCAAATCTAAGATACTTCAAAAATTTTTTCTAATTATTATTTATTTTTAATTTTTTAAACTGCTGATTAATTTGAGGGAGAAAGAGAGAGAGAGAGGCAAAGAGAGGGAAAGAGACAGAATCCCAAGCAGGCTCCATGCTGTCAGCACAGAGCCTGATTTGGGGTTCAGTCTCACTGACTGAGATCATGACCTGAGCCAAAAACGAGAGTCGGATGCTTAAACGACTGAGCCACCCAGGTACCCCTAAGATACATATTTTATAAATCTTGTGTTTTTATTGCTAAAACAAGATGGCAATATTAAAGATCAGCTTTAATGATTATTCTATATTTTAGCTATACAAAAAAAAAAAAAAAAAAAAAGCCCACATCACTGCTCAACTCTCACTGAGTGGGTGAGAACTGGGTGCTCATTAGAATCATCTGGGAGTTTTTCAAATTACAGAGGCCCAGGCCTCACTTTAAACCAACTGACTCTGAATCTATGATGGTGGGGCCCAAGCATCTGTATTTATTTTTAATAAATAAAAAAATTAATATTTATTTATTTTGAGAGATAGAGACAGAGTGTGAGCAGGGGAGGGCAGAGGGAGAGAGACACACACAGAATCCAAAGCAGCCTCCAGGCTCTGAGCTGTCCTCACAGAGCCCAATGCAGGGCTTGAACCCACAAACCATGAGATCATGAACTGACCTGAGCTGAAGTTTGATGCTCAGCGGACTGAGCCACCCGGGTACCCCGAAGCATCTGTTTTTGTTTTTGTTTTTGTTTTTTCAGGCATCTGTATTTTTAATAAAGTTCTCAGAGGAGTTGAGAACCACTGGTAGAAGATAATATTGATGAATATCCTGTTTACTCTCTAATCAGATTAAGAAGTAATCTCTCCATGGTCACATTTCCCTCCCTAATCAGAAGTAATCACTGGCCTAAATTTGGTGTTTATTGTTGTTATCCAAATATTTAAACTTTTGCCACATGGGTATGTGTGTTTGCAACTCCAAATGATACATAGTAGGGCATATACGTGTTTTAAAAACTTTGCAGACATGGAATTATGTCATATATCTTTCTGAAACTTTTTTTTGCTCAAGATGTATTCATATTGATACATGTAGTTTTAGTTCATTTTCGTTGCTATATAGTATTCTATTGTATAAATTAAAAAAAATTTTTTGAAGTGAGCCAGTGAGTGTAGCATTTTAACAGAATTATTTCCATTTTGGGGGGTATTTTCTCTCAGTTTTGTCTTCAAGCACACTTTTTTTTTTTTTTTTAAGTTTTAGTGAAAGGGAGAGAGAGTGTGTGATTGGGAGAGAAGGGCAGAGGGAGAAAGAGAGAGAGAATCTCAAGCAGGCTCCACGCTCAGCATGGAGCTCAACTCGAGGCTCGATCCCATGACCCTGGGATCATGACCTGAGCCCAAATCAAGATTCAGAACCTCAATCAGCTGAGCCACCCAGACACCCCAAACATATGTGGTTTTTTAAAATATTTATTTATTTTTGACAGAGAGAGATCATGTGCATGCGTACATGCATGAGCAGGTGAGGGGCAGAGAGAGAGGACACAGAGTATCTCAGCACTAACAGCACAGAGCTTGAACCCATGAACCGTCAGATCATGACCTGAGCCCAAGTTGGACACTTAACCAACTGAACCACCCAGGTGCCCCTAGCATACATGTTTTAATAGTGATAATTTCCATTATAACTCAATTTTGGGTTTTCTTTTTCCATTTAGTATCATATAATAAACTTCTTTCCATGTTTCCATAGGTCATGATTATTTAATTAACTACATAATTTTCCTTCACGTCTATTCATCATAATTAATCTAACTATACCCGTATTTTTTACCCCTAATATATTCTTGTAGGATGGAGCTGGCAATATTACAAGAAAGATTTGCAGGTATGTGTGCAGCTTACTTGATTTGTTGAATTATTTCTCTAGAATGGTTTTCCAGGAGTCGGATTATTGAATCAAAGCCTTTGAAAAGGCTTGATACATTTTATAATACTGTTTTCTAAACACACTTGTATTTTTGTTATAACCCATCTCTGGGTTAATGCTGAATTATTTTGTTTCATGGGGGAATATAACATTAGGAGTGCTTCTTTTGGAGAAGCTGTACTCTTGGTTCTAAACTCTTAGGACAAATTGAACACTGAGAAGAGTACCCAGAATTGAATATATTTAAGTAGACTAATACACAAAGCTAAATGGAATAGCAAATACATAAGAAATTGCAAATTCACTGGATAAGAAATTAATTCTAGATGCGATTTACTAATAACTATTGAAAATCCCATACTTATGTTGCCTAATCTCTTTACTAAACCTCAGTTTCCTCAGCTGTAAAATGAGGTTATGATAGAAATAATAATAATAGCCGTGAGTAGCACAACAACATTTTTGCAGTGTTCATCACATGCTAGGCATTGTTCTAAACACTTTACATATACTAGCATTTAATTGGCTTAACAACCCTATCATGTAGGCATAATTATTATTATCCCTATTTCATATTTGAGGAACCAAGGCACAGAGAGGTTAAATGACTTTTCTAATGTCATACAGCCAGTACATGGCAGAGCCAGAATTCTAACTCAGAAAGTCTGGCTCCGGAGTTAATGCTTATAACCACTAAATAAATAAGATAGTTTATATAAAATACCTACTTGAGTGCTAGGTGTATAGTAAGTACTCAATAAATGCTTGATATTATTATAATTATAACGTGTTTGAAAAATCATTCAAATGAGTACAAGGAGTGAGTGAATTGATTTAATAGCCCTAGAAAACAATCAATAAGTGGAAATTTCAGCAAGGCAAATTTTCACTCAACAGCAGTAGTACATTCTTAGACCCTGGACATGAACAAGGAGAGGCTGAATGTCCACTTGCCAAGAATGCTGTAGAAGAAATTTCCGTAGCAGGTAAGTGGCTGCCCTGGATGAGCTCTAAGGCAATTTCTAGCTACAGGATTCTATGATACTAGGCCAGAATCTTATGTTCTTTTCCCATATGCTAAAGCTCACTTGTTTTCTTTAGTATCAGTTTCAGTTTATGAACCTTATTGATGTTATTTTCATTGTAATTATCTGAATCATTCACCAACAAGAGCATAGCTTTGTAGTTTGTGTAAGCCTTTGGCAGTCTCTTGTGTTGTAAGGTCTGATGTGTTACAATACCTGAACTCATAATGATGGGTGCTGGGGAAGCCAACATATAAACATGTCAGTTTCCTTGGTGGTCAGCCTTCCTAAGCAGGCATCTACAGAGCCACTGTCACTTGGCTAAATATCATTTGGAGTCTGTCATCTTTATCAAGAGAACAGACAGGCCCATGAAATGGGGCTTTAAATGTTTACATTGAAAAATTATGGGACTATGATTGTGGATGTGAGTTGATGTTGCGTTTATAATAACACAGTTTGCAAGTGACTCAGGAGAGTGCCAATGATTTCCTGCTGGGCAGGGGGCTTGCTCCCTTGATGGAAGTAATAATTTTGCTCAAGCCACAGGGAAGCCACACCTGACCTTAGGATTTGTTCTCCCTTTGGATTTCAGCCCATGCGATTATTTTGTCTATACCATTACATCTGAAGCAATCCTTCAGGGTAATGCACAATTTTGTTTATCAGATTCATGTCATTTCTCCAAAAAGAGTCATTTAAAGGGAACAGTTAATTCCATTACAAAGATGATGATGGAATCCATAGCAAATATACTGGATTGGCCCAGAGATCCAGGCTTTAGAAAACGATTTTTTATTGGCTATATATTATTGTCTTTTGTCTAATGTTTTAGATTGTGCTGAATGTGTAGTTACTATGGAGATAGATCAAAATAGGCATACAGTTTTGGGTATCAAATTGTCAACAAATTTACCGTATAAAAATAAGATGTAGAGTGAGAAGGAAGGCAGACAAAGACTTTCCAAAACAGTTAAGAGATTTAATCTGTGATATAGGAAGGAACGAGAAAGCAGAGAGCAGACAAGACTTTAGACAATAGATTCTTCAAAATCTTAAGGTAAACCATTTGAAATGATCATTTTTGAATCATCGTCATTGAAACACACAATTTGCCTTATAAAGAAAACAATCTATTTAGTGGGATTTGACTATATTCAACATTTGTAATAATTCTAAAATAAAAAGTTACAGGTTAACTTCATAAAAACAACTCATGTATTTATACATGAGTACCGTTGACCTTAGAACAATGCAAGGATTAAAGGTGCTGATCCCCATCAACCAAGAACCTGAAAATCCATGTATAATTTTTGACTCTTCAAAAATTTCACTAATAGCCCAGTGCTGACTGGAAGCCTTACTGATAACATAAATAGTCAATTGACACATATTCTGTATGTTATATGTACTATATACTGTATTCTTACCATAAAGTAAGCTAAAGAAGATGTTATTAAGAAAAATCACATGAAAGAGGAACTACATTTACTGCACTGTATTTATAGAAAAAAAATTCACATGTAAGTGGACCTGTACAGTTCAAACCTGTGTTGTTCAAGGATCACCTATATTTATATTCTGTGTTTAATTTAGAGACATTGTAACTCAAATGAAAACAATTTTAAAATGCAATTTTATTTTGAGTAAGCGAAGGTTTGCTTTGTAATCTGACCACCTAATAAGCAATTATGAGCATACATTTGGGGCATCTTGCTTTAGGGAACTCTAAAGACAGTAGCAAGCTGTCTGGTAGTAATTATAAGTGTCATTATTTTTGTGTTGTTCATTCTGGCTCCAATAGGATGAGGGTGGTGTGTCTAGTCATCCTGAAACCTGAATTAGAACCCTCAAGACTTGAATGACAACAGTGGGCAGTCAGAGTCACTGCTGTTGTGGAATGTAAGCAGAATTTCTAAAAGGAACATGTGTTACTTACATACATAAAATAAATATTGAAAGATTGGCTTAGGCTAAAAGTACTCCAGGTAAGTGGTAGGACTGGATAGTAAAAGGATGAGTTCATATTGCGGAATTTCAAAACATAAAAATCTTTTGATCATATCTATTTAAGATGAAAGTCAATTTAAAAAAAAATGTTTTATTTATTTTTGAGAGAGAGAGAGGGAGAGCCCAAGCAGGGAAGGGGCAGAGAGAGTGGGAGACAGAGGATCCCAAGCAGGCTCTGTGCTGAGAGGCTGACAGCAGCAAGTCGGATGTGGGGCTTGAACTCACAAGCTGGGAGATCATGACCTGAGCCGAAGTCAGATGCTCCACTGACTGAGCCACCCAGGGGCCCCCAATTTTTGATTCAAATTAAACAGTAGGGAGTTGACAAGAAAAGTTTGTCCAAGAAATGACAAATGTATATTATAGCCAAGCACAAATCTCAATTTAGAAATTGCTCTTAAGCAAATTATACTTTGACAGCATCTTGCTACATTTTAGAGAGTACATGTTTATATATGAAATTTGAAAATAATTTTGACATATTTTATTTTGTGTAACATTTTGAAAAAAGTATCCTGAGCCAGGCGATCTATTTATCATTTATAAAACAAGGCAAAGACATTGAATTTAGAAACTTCTTGCAGGTTAGTTGAACAAATAGAACTTTCCTATAGATCTAGAAGATGACCTTGGTGTTCCTGTCCATGGTAAAGCCTCGTAGAGGGACAAGGCAGACAATTGGAAAAATAAAAAATCATCCCTCCTCTCTGAAAGGAGAGCACAGGAAGCACAAAGTGATTGGAGCAGCTTGAATTTATGCTTCCTATTTGAAGAAGTCCTTGTAGAGGTATTTCTCTGCCCCTGACACCTTCTGTTGTGGGATAACTCTGCCAGAGGGTTACTCAAGAGAATATATATATATATATATATATATATTTTTTTTTTTTTTTTTTTTTGTAGGTAGGCTTCATGCCTAGTGTGGAGCCCAATTCAGGGCCTGAACTCACAATCCTGAGTCAAATGCCCAACTGACTGAGCCGCCCAGGCGCCCTGAGAATACTTTTTTTTTTTTTTTTTTTTTTTACTGCAGAGAAGGCTGCTGAATAACATGTTGAGTATGGCATGGAAAACTTGATATTCTTCTGTTGAGTCCTGTGAGTCATGGCTGCAGATGAGGCATATGAGATCAATGGCCTGCCTGCTGAGATTGGAGTGAGGGGAAATCTGGTCAGAGCCATTTGGGGACAAAACTGCCTCCTTGTCAGTATGGTGGCTTTGCCCAGACTGCTTTTTTTCTCCTGCCCCATTTATTCTGAAAGAGAGAGAAAGAGTGCATGAGGGAGGGAGGGGCAGGGTGAGGGAGAGAGAGAGAATCCCAAGCAGACTCTGTGCTGTTAGGGCAGAGCCTGACACGGGGTTCAATCCCACGACCCTGGGCCAAAATCAAGAGTCGGACACTCAACCAACTGAGCCACTTAGGCACCCCAACGTGGAAGCTGCTTATGTGCTTGTGTAGAAAGGACAGGCTTCTCCTCTGCTCACTTTGTTAAGGCAGCATAAATTCCTCTTATGAGTCGGTCCTTCCAAAGAGCCGGCAGCCTCTGCTTCACTAGTTGGTATCTAAATAGTCTAATTCACCGGCAATGATTCTGGCACAAATCAAAGGATTTAGAACTAGAAGGAACTTTAAAGACTTAAGAAATCCAATCGTATCATTTTACGTGTGAAGAACCAAGACCACGTGAGAGCCACAGAGCTAATTAGTGCTAGAGAAATGGGACAAGAACTCAGTGTCTTGAGCCGGATTCTTGTAAATGGAAGAGCATGTCGTTAATTCAGGAGATCTGTGAGTACTGCCTCCAGGCCCGTGCTCATTCCTGCGTGTAGTTAGTTACTAAGCGATGTTGGTAAGAAACGTAATTTTAGAAGAGGTGATTTGGGGCTTCATATTTAAAGAAACGAATTGTCATGAATCTGTCATGTGCAAACGAGTGCCAAACAATTATCTTAACACTGTTTTTATAAAACAATTGGAAGCCCCACAGCTTTTCCTTATTGGGATGTGTCCTTAACTGAACTCTTGGAGATTAATACTTCATCTTCTAACCCTCTGAGTGTCTTATGCACACATTGAGAAGGCTAAACTTGAAATCCTGAATTTTCTGGCTCATATTTAGAGATGGCTCCTTTTCTAGCAGATACTTTATCTGAGCCTTAAGACTAGACAACTGGGTATTCACTTAATGGGAAGACCTTAATTTTGTCCCTTCCAGGCATCCCGCCCAATTTGCAAAGTGGAAATCCTTGCAACTTTTTCTTCCACTTGGCCTAATATATCTTGTGTAGTTACGTAAATTTACACAAAGCAAAAAATGTTCAGGAAGCAGAAACAGAAAGACAAAAACACTTCATTTATTAGCATCCTGGAAGCAAAGTGCATTGCTTTGGTCCTGCTCTCCATAAGTACAGTAGTTGCCTTTTATCTGCAGTTTTGCCTTCTGCGTTTTAGTTTCCCTCAGTTAAGTGTGGTCTGGAAGCAGACGGTACTCCTGATGAATCATCGGGAGGTCAAGAGCAGACTAACGCTCCATCATAATGCCTACAACATTCACCTCACTGTCATCTTATCACATGGGCATTTTACCATCTCATATCATCACAAGAAGAAAAGGTAAGTGCAGTCAGACAAGATGTTTTGAGAGAAACAGAGAGACCACATTCAAATAATGTTCATAAGAGAATATTGTTATAATTGTTCTATTTTATTATTGATTATTGTTAATCTCTAAATTTATAAATTAAACTTTTTTTATTAAAAAAATTTTAACGTTTATTTATTTTTGGGACAGAGAGAGACAGAGCATGAACGGGGGAGGGGCAGAGAGAGAGGGAGACACAGAATCAGAAGCAGGCTCCAGGCTCTGAGCCATCAGCCCAGAGCCCGACGCGGGGCTCGAACTCACGGACTGTGAGATCGTGACCTGAGCTGAAGTCGGACGCTTAACCGACTGAGCCACCCAGGCGCCCCTATAAATTAAACTTTACCATAGGTATGTATATATAAGAAAAAAACAGTATAGGGGTGCCTGGGTGGCTCAGTCGGTTAAGCGTCCGATTTTGGCTCAGGTCATGATCTCATGGTCTGGTTCAAGAATTGGAGCCCCGCTTCTGGCTCTGTGCTGAGAGCACGGAGCCTGGACCCTGCTCAGATTCTGTGTCTCCCTCTCTCTGCCTGTCCTCCACTTGCACTCTGTCTCTCACAAAAATAAATAAACATTAGAAAAAAAGAAAAAAAAACCAGGATATATATAAGGTTTGGTACTATCTGCAGTTTTAGCCATCCACTGGAAGGTCTTGGAATATATACCTGTGGATAATGGGGGCCTATGGTACATAGAAGAACAGAATGCAGATATTGGCTCTATGAAAGCTTTAAAGCAGGTGAATTTTTTACAGAATTGTAAACCTACTACGTGCCAGGTTGTTTTCTTTTTTCTTTTTTTGGCAGCCCTGAAAAGGGCCTTTATTTGGAGAAAAAGGGGTGATGAGGTTTTAGCCCCCAAAGCCATAGAGGTTGCAGCCCTGGTGCTTGAGCAGGGAGACCACCTCCATGGCCGTGACTGTTTTGCGCTTGGCATGCTCTGTGTAGGTGACAGCGTCGGGTATTACCTTCTCCAGGAGGACCTCGAGTACCCCCCAGGTCTCCTCCTAGATGAGGCCAGAGATGCGCTTGACGCCGCCAAACTGGGCCAGCCGCCAGATGGCGGGCTTAGTGATGCCCTGGATGTTGACGGGCAGCACCTTGCGGTGGCGCTTGGCACCCCCCATGCCCAGGCCCTTCCCGCCCCTGCCACGATCAGACATAGCTGCCTAATAAACATTAAAAAATGTTTTAAAAGAAAGAAAGAAAGAAAGAAAGAAAGAAAGAAAGAAAGAAAGAAAGAAAAGAAAACCCCAATCGCTGTGACGTGCTGTGTGAGTAGGTCACAGCGATTGGGGTTTTCTTTTCTTTCTTTTTTTTTTTAATTAAAATTTTTTTAATGTTTGTTTATTTTTGACACAGAGAGAGAGAGAGAGAGAGAGAGAGAGAGAGAGTGCGCGCGTGCATGCGCACACGAGCATGAGTGGGGGAGGGACAGAGAGAGAATCTTTTGCTGTAATGTTGAATAGGTTTGACTGGGGTTAAAAGGGATACAGGTAAACTGGTTAGGAGGTTATTAAAATGGACAAAACTTGGGGTGCATGTGTGGCTTCATCAGTTGAGCATCTGACTTCAGCTCAGGTCATGATCTCACATCTCTTGAGTTCAAGCCCTGCATCAGGCTCTCTGCTGTCAGCAAAGAGCCTGCTATGTAGCCTCTGTCCCTCTCTCTGTGCCCCTCCCCCACATGTGCTCTCTCTGTTTATTTTATAAAAATAAACATTAAAAAAATAGACAAAGCTTGGTTAAGAAGGTGGAGAAGATGGAGGAAAACATAATTTTGACCGGCTTGGGGGCTGGTTTGAGCATGGAGGTGAGAGAGAGGGAGGTATCATGGATGACTTCTGGCTTTCAGGCTCCTTCAACTGAATGACTAGTTCACTGAAGTGGGGGCTACGGAAGGAAACCAGGTTAGGGGAATTGGTGGGTGTGGGAAGTGGTGAAAGCATGACTTCATTAGACTTGAACATCTTGAGAATCCCAAGAGGCCAAGGTAAGCTGCCAGTTGTATAATCAACTTTGATGCCTGAGGAGACAGAGGCTTGGGCTGGAGATATAAATTTGTGAGTCATCTTTGTGTGGACATTGAGTAGAGAGGGGAGCACCAGGAGAAAGACTATTTTAGAGTGGATTTAAGTAAATGCTCTACTTTCCTCTGGGGATAGGTCTTTTTTTTCTTTTCAAAGTTTATTTATTTTGAGAGAAAGAGAGAAAGTGCACTCGCATGCAAGCAGGAGAGTGGCAGAGAGAGAATTCCAAGAAGGCTTGATCCTGGGGGCTCAACATGGGGCTGGGTTCTATGAACCAAGAGATCATGACCTGGGCTGAAATCAAGAGTTGGAAGCTTAACTGACTGAGCCACCCAGGTGCACCAAATGGCTTTGATTCTTGATCAAAGTCTTTCAGGTTTTAGAGCAAATGGACAAACTTAGAAATTGGGCAGAAATATCCCTAAAATTATGACACACAGGTGGACCTTGCTGGGCTTGTTGAAAAGTTAACTGAAAGACATGAAAGACATTTTTTTAAAATGTTTTTTTAACGTTTATTCATTTTTGAGAGACAGAGAGAGATACAGTGCAAGTGGGGGAGGAGCAGAGAGAGAGAGAGAGAGACACACACACACACACACACACACACACACACATACACAGAATCCAAAGCAGGCTCCAGGCCCCGAGCTGTTAGCACAGAGCCTGATGCGGGGTTTGAACTCACTGACTGCAAGATCATGACCTGAGCTGAAGTCAGACGCTTAACTGACTGAGCCACCCAGACACCCCTGAAAGACATTTTTTAAATCTTTAAGGAAAACAAACTTTTAGCTATCTGCTTGATGGGCAGATGGTGCATATGGAGAAAAGGTCAGGTAAAGTGCCTAGGTCTATAAAGCAAATTAAATTCTGTGTTGGCAAATGAAGTGATTAAAATTATCAAAGATATCCTTTCAATCTAAAAGTAGTTTAAAGGTGTTGTGTGTGTGTGTGTGTGTGTGTGTGTGAAGAATGAATTAATCTAAAAACTAAATTTAAAACATCTTAACTGGTTTTTAGTATATGCACCCAAGAAAATACTACGAAACTTTTTAAAAAGATGAAAGATAATGTGGATAATCTAGATGTATACATTCATAGAAGGAATCCTGTTATATGTTATCAGGTGAAAAAAAGCATGTTGCAAAACATTATTGAGGTATAATCTATTTATTGGCATTTAAAAATTTTTCAACAACACAGCAGAAAAACCAATAAAGACATTCCTATTTTAAAATCATAGGTTGAACATTTTTCCATTTTTAAATATTCTTCAAAAACATAGTTTTTATTCACTACATAATGCCATTATATGAACTTATTGAGCCATTCCTTTGTTTTTAGAAAATTTCATCTTTATAAAATCACACACACACACATGGTATAGATTCCTAGAAGTACTCAGTCAAGCTGTTTGAGATTCTTGTCAAACTGCTTTTCAGAGAAGCTGTCATGATTTTTCATTTCCACCAACAGTGTACAAAAATGCAGTTCCATTGTACTTAAAATACTTTAAAATACCTTTTTTAAATTTAAATTTTAATTTTTTAAAAATTGCTTATTTATTTTGAAAGAGAGAGGGGACAGGGGGAGGGGCAGAGAGAGAGAGAGAGAGAGGGAGAGAGAGAGAGAGAAAGAGAGAATTTCAAGCAGGTTCCATGCTGTCAGTGTGAGCCTGATGTTGGGCTTGATCCCACAACTGTGAAATCATGACCTGAGCGAAATCAAGAGTCAGATGCTTAGCTGACTAAGCCATCCAGGCATCTCTAATTTTAATTTTTTAAAATAAAGTTTATTTATTTATTCTGACAAAGAGAGAGAGAGAAAGCAAGCAGGGGAGGGGAAGGGAAAGAGGGAGAGAGAGAATCCCAGGCAGGCTCTGCACCATTGGCACAGACCCCGAGTTGGGGCTTGAACTTGTGAACCATGAAATAACGACCTGGGTTGAAGTCTTCAGCTCAACCAAATGAGTCACCCAGGCGCCCCAACTTTTTTTAATTTTAGAGAGAGAGAGTGCATGTGTGCGAGTCGAGGACAGGGGCAGAAGGAGAGGGAGAGAGAATCTTAAGTAGACTGCAGGCTCCATGCTCAGCACAGAGCCTAATGCGGGGCTCGATTCCACAACCCTGGAATCATGACCTGAGCTGAAATCAAGAGTCAGACACTCAACTGATTGAGCCACCCAGGGGCCCCTAAAATACCTTTTCAAAGTTAATAGGAGAAATAGTATTTCAATATCATTTGTAGTTGTGTCATTTGTGTTACCAGTAACATTCAAGATTTTTGTCGTGTATCAGCCACTTACATTTTTATTTGAATAATTTAAAGTTCTTTTTTTAAATAATTCTTAAGCTTTACCTATTTTTCTATTGTTATAGTTATTTTAAAAATTAATAGACTTTTTAAAAAGCAGTTTTACATTTATATAAAAATTGAGCAAAAAGTATTGAGATTTCCCACGTACCACTTCTATCTACTCTCTCCTCAGTTGTGTTAGTATGGTATATTTGTTAAGATTGATGAGCCAGTATTGATATATTATTATCAACTAAAGTTTATAGTGGGTTCACTCTTTTTGTTTTACATTCGATGGGTTTTGACAAATGTATGACATATATCTACCACTATGGTATCATACAGAATAGTTTTACTGCCCTATAAAAATCTGCATTCATCTATTCAGCCCTCCCTGCCCCATAGTTTTTGGCAACCAGTCATTGTTTACTGGTCACAACAGTTTTGTCTTTTCCATGATATCACATAGTTGGAATCATACAACATGTGGTCTTTTCAGACTGGCTTCTTTGACTTAGCAATATGCATTTACGTTGCCTCTGTGTCGTTTCATGGCTTGAGAGCTCTTTTCTTTTTAAAGCTAGCTAATGTTTAGTCAATTGAATGGATATTCCATGGCTTAGTTACTCACCTATTGAAGAACATCTTGGTTGTTTCCAAGTTTTGGCAATTATGAATAAACCTGCTATAAACAATCGAGTGTTTGGGCATAGTTTTCAACTAATTTGGGTAAATACCAAGGACTGTCATTGCTGGATCATATGGTTAAGAGTATGCTTAGCTTTCTAGAAACTGCCAAACTGTTTTCCAAAGTGGAGTTTTGCATTCCCATCAGCAATAAATGAGAATTGTTGCTTATAGTACTTTTTGAAACCTGTTAATAGTAATAACAATAAAAAAATCTACACATAAACTAATTGTCTATGAAGGAGAACCATTTGTTGTACATGGAGCAGAGCATCCCTCCTCCCCACCAGCTTATTGACAATATTTTCACACTCATTTTCAGTAGATAGTTTTACTTCACTGTGAGGATCTGCCTGTAGTTAAATTCCTCCAGAATTCTATTTTTGATATTGGATGCTTTGAATTTTTTATAGTAATAGTAATTAAGAATTATTTTCTGGGCTGCCTGTGTGGCTCAGTCAGTTAAGAATCCGAGTCTTGATACCTGCTCAGGTCATGCTTTCGAGGTCATGAGTTCGAGTTGGGCTCCCCACTGAGTGTGGAGCCTGTTTGGGATTCTCTCTGTCTCCTTCTGTCTCTGCCCCACCCCTGCTTATGCTTTCTCTCTCTCTCAAAATAAATAAATAAACATCTTTTAAGAAAAGGAATTATTGGGACGCCTGGGTGGCGCAGTTGGTTGAGTGTCTTTCTTCAGCTCAGGTTATGATCTTGTGGCTTGTGAGTTCGAGCCTCGCATGGGGCTCTCTGCTGTCAGCACAGATCCTGCTTCAGATCCTCGATCTCCCCCCCTCTCTCTCTCTCTGCCTCTCCCCTGCTCTCCGTCTCTTTCAAAAATACACATTAAAAAAAAGAATTATTTTCTAAATTTTAATAAATTCATATGCTGCACTCAACAATACCACACAGAACACATGTCAACATTTTGCTACTTTGTTACACAATAGTAAAATCTCTCACCTGTCAATTTTATAAATAGGTAGGCACAATTAACTTCAGTGTGTAAAACAATCACAAAGACTTTGTGCCCAGCTGGGTCATTTTTAGGTTCATACAAGATATTTTGTGAATGTAATTTTCCTATTTCTTATCTAACCATTCAAAAGAAACAGAATGAGACCTTTAATATTATCAGGGCAGGGCTCATCTGTCCCCTCCTCGCCCCTGTATCTAGGAACTCCCAGGACTCTCCTGCAGAAATGAATTCATTTAGTCATAGACTCCTGAGCTGCAAACACTCTCAAGGGGCTTTTTAGTTCAGTCATAAGTCTGACCCAATTTAAGTCATACCTGACACAGGATGCTTGTCCTAATCTTCCACAATTTCAGATGTTCTAGTCTTCCAAAACAGATGGGTTCACGAGTTTTTCCTTCTTCAATACATTCTTCATTAGGTCAAAACAATCTTCTTACCTGTAGTTAAAAAATCATTTCTGTGTGTGTGTGTGTGTGTGTGTGTGTGTGTGTGTGTGTCTGTGTTTTTCTAAAACATCCATGAGCATTTTTCTTAAAAGTTGCCAAGAGGGGGCGCATGGGTGGCGCAGTCGGTTAAGTGTCCAGCTTCAGCCAGGTCACGATCTTGCGGTCCGTGAGTTCGAGCCCCGCGTCGGGCTCTGGGCTGATGGCTTAGAGCCTGGAGCCTGTTTCCGATTCTGTGTCTCCCTCTCTCTCTCTCTGCCCCTCCCCCGTTCATGCTGTCTCTCTGTGTCCCAAAAATAAATAAAAAATGTTGAAAAAAAAAAAGTTGCCAAGAGAATAGAGCTTAAATATTCTCACCATAACAAGGAAAAATGATAATTATGTGAAGTAAAGTTTGTGTTAGTTAACTTTATTGTGGGAAACATTTTTCAATATATATGTGTATCAAATGATCACAGTGTACACCTTGAACTTACACAGTGTTACATGTCGCTTATATCTCAATAAAGCTGGAAAAAATGTAAATCCCTTAGTACCTAAAGACAGGTTCCCTCCACCCCCTACCTCGGCTTTTATGTCATTATTCCTATATATGCCTTCCTTTTTATTTCTGGCATTTGCTCTTGTTCTTAAACATACTTACAATACACCAGAAGGAATGATTCATTTTTACCTGGGGCTACTGAACAAGTTTTTATTTAGGAGGTGATTTTTAGGATTTAAAGGATTTTAGGAGGAAGAAAGGGTTGCAAAAAGAGAATTCCAACTAGTATGAGACAAGGATGTGAGCATGACAGAACACGTCATGTTTGGGAAGTTTCAAGGTCTCCTTTTGTGGCTAAAACACAGTGTATTTATAAGAAGATGTGGGGGAAAGTTATGCTGGAACCAGACAGTGAAAGGCCTTGGGCTACTCTTGGGAGGTGGATTTTAGCTATGGGAAAAGACTGGGAAACAACTATGTTTAAAAGTGAATTCTGGAGGTCTATACCATGTGGAGGGCATTTTGGAGCGGGAGAGCATGCAGGCAGGGAAAAAGTTATAAGCCCATTTCTGTTATCCAAGTGGAAATAGCTAAGGGCTGGAAATGAGGCAGTGGCTTTGGGATTGAGAAGGGAGACTTTTGAAGGATGAACTGACAGGTGATAATGCCTAAATAATTGTTTCCAGAATTCTGGTATGGACAAGTGGTTGGTTGTATGCCTTTCTTTCTTTCTTTCTTTCTTTCTTTCTTTCTTTCCTTCCTTCCTTCCTTCCTTCCTTCCTTCCTTCCTTTCTTTTTTTCTTTCTTTCTTTCTTTCTTTCTTTCTTTCTTTCTTTCTTTCTTTCTTTCTTAATGTTTATTTTTGAGAGGGGGAAGGGAAAGAGGGGGCAGTGGACATAGGACCCAAAGCAGGCTCTGTGCTGACAGCACTCTGATGTAGTACTCAAACTCAGGAACCATGAGATTATGACCTGACCCAAAATCAAGAGTCGGACACTTAACTGAATAATCAGGTGCCCCTATTTATGTTATTTTACTTTCATGCTTTCTCTTTCTGAAATGTCCTCTCCCATTCAGTCTTCACTATTCATCTTTCAAAATGGTTGGAATCGTTTCCTGTTTAAAACTTTCCCTCCCTATTTCACACAGAGAATTGACTTCTCCCTCCTTTGGGTTCCACTATATCCCAGCAAGATTGACATTTTATTGCACTTATTTAATATTTGTCTCCTTTTCCTAGATACTATCTCACAGAAAGGAGAGATCATGAATTTTTACCTCTATAGCCTCAGTACCTAGAGTAGTGCCTGACACATAGTTGCAATGGGAAAACATTTGTTGAATAATAAATGACATGGCAGATAAGGGAGATTTTCCAGTCATGTCTTTACTGGCTTCCATACACTGTAGATCACCAGGAAAGGAAAGTGGTTCTATGTCTATACAATGGGATGATAGACACTCACACTACCTGTGGAGAAGGTTGAGATAGTGGAATGAAAGCTCTTAGGGAATTATAATACAAATAAAACTCTTATTCCTATATTATGGGGAAATTGCTGGTTCCACTGATAAGGGTGCATCCAGATGGGAATACTGGTTTTACCTGCAACTTGTCTACAAGAAATCTAGAGTGTTCAGGTGATTTGGGAAGAAGTTATTCTGAGGGAAGTAGGGTTAAGACAGACTTCACAGAAAAAGAGCAAAATTTCCTTAGGAGCATGTGCTTGGCTTTTTGGAGGTTTGGTTAATCCTGGGAGGAAGACCTCATACTGTAATTTCTAGGGATGAATCTGCAAAGTCCATAGGTGGGAGAAGTACCTGTTCACAGAGGCTCTGCCCACAGCTAGACTTCGGTGCTGGTCCAAGATGCGGAGTCATGGACTTGCATCTGTGTGAACCCAAGTCCCCAGCCTGGCACTATGAAGGACTGACTGTGACCTAAGCACTGGGGTGTTGGGGCCTGACAGATACCCTCTTGCTCTGGCCATTTGAACTCCTCAGCTCATCCTATGTGTAACTGAAGTGAAAATGTGTGGCCCACACTTTGCGCCAAACACCTTTATCCTCTGCTATTCTGCCATGCCATTTGGAAGCCAAGAGGCTGTTTTGTCTCCAGTTCCGTTTTGCACTGAGTATCACTGAGTACTTAATTTACTATTAGGCAAAGACCAGAAGGGAGAAACAGATTTCAAAACATTTAAAAGTATGTAAGTGCCAAAGTGCTTTTTCTAGGGATAAAACTAATAGCAGAAAGTTGGTTTTCACCCAAGAGTTTCTGGAAGACAAAAGCCATTCATTAGAACACATCTTGATTGAACCTGGGGGGTATGGTGGGTGGGGACATGGCGTTGAAGTTGGGGGGCACGGAGGGGAGTGGGCTCTGTGTAAAATTGAATGCGGCCTCAGAATTTAAAACGATATCATGTGTGTCGAGGTAACTTCCCCCACTGTTTCAACCACACTACACTTTTACGAAGAGTAGTTCTAGATCTTAACTATAATGTCAGGCACATTTTTAGTTCAAACACTTAAAAAAAATCCCCGTTCTATTAAAGCCGTTATGGATGTTTTTGCTAACGCACAGATCCAAGTTTTTTAAAAAACCCAAGGAGGCCCTACAAAAATTAGAAAGAATTAATTACCTGCTTCCCCCAATTCCCTGCCTTTTAAAAATTAAGCATTCTGGGGCGCCTGGGTGGCGCAGTCGGTTAAGTGTCCGACTTCAGCCAGGTCACGATCTCGCGGTCTGTGGGTTCGAGCCCCGCGTTAGGCTCTGGGCTGATGGCTCGGAGCCTGGAGCCTGTTTCCGATTCTGTGTCTCCCTCTCTCTCTGCCCCTCCCCCGTTCGTGCTCTGTCTCTCTCTGTCCCAAAAATAAATAAATGTTGAAAAAAAAAATTAAAAAAAAAAATTAAGCATTCTAAGAAGACATATGTGAGTGGCTAGCGTATAAACATTAGTTGTTCTTTTCTGTGCTCTCATATTTCTGCATTCCATCCTCCTTTTTTTTTTTTAATAGCATATTGCATTTAATTGCATGTTTCCACATCCATCTCCGTCATTAAACTTGAGCTCATCTGGGACAGGACTGAGTCTCACCCATCTTAGGTTCATCAGTGCCTATGTTGTGAGTGTGGCTATGAAGAGTTGTTTTTCAAAAACTATTTGTTGAATGAATGAAACATCATTTTTAGCTCTAGGCCTTTGTTTTGCTCTCGGCCTAATTAGGTAATTTTTAATTCATAACAAGCGCAGGCTCTTAATCAGATCAAAGGAGGCTCAAGTTCATTTTTAATGAAAGAGGTACAAATTAAAACTCTGCTGAGGTACAACGCTGTCATCTGTCATACCCTTGTATATGTAGTACACGCAGTATTAACACTTTGTTAGTTGAATACACTAATAGTATTTCTAGGGAAGGCCTTTGGCCATATCTATCAAAATTACAAATGAACATGCTTTTTGACCCAGGAATTCCACTGCTAGGAACTTGTCTGGCAGATATGCTTTCACAGGAGGCAATGACACTTGTGAGAACATTGACTGTGGCATTGCTTGCAGTAGCAAAAACCCAGAAATGAACTCAATGTTCAGAATAGGGGACTAGTTAAATAAATAATGGTACATGCATACTACAGACAATCTAGTCCAGAGGAAAAAAAGCATGAGGCAGTCTGTATATACTGATAGGGGATAATTGGTAAGATCTATTATTAAGTTAAAAAATAAAAAACAAGATTCAAGGGGCGCCTAGGTAGCTCAGTCGGTTAAGTGTCCGACTTCCACTCAGGTCACGATCTCAGAGGTCATGAGTTTAAGCCCCACGTCGGGCTCCGTGCTGACAGCTCAGAGCCTGGAGCCTGCTTCGGATTCTGTGTCTCCCTCTCTCCCTGCCCCTCCCCCCACTCACACTCTGTCTCTTTCTCTCACTCTCAAAAATAAACATTAAAAAAAAAAATAAAAACAAGATTCTATACAGCGTGTACCATGTGCTACCATGTATTACATGATGATAAGATGCCTAGGTATATTTGCCTGTGTATGCATAGCTATCTCTGAATGGACTCACCAACCTCAGCGATACGGCTACCTGTGGTTTAGGGAACCAGTTGGATCAATGACAGGGAGCTATGGTTTCTGTCGCCGGCAACACAAAAAGTCCTATTTTGCCCACTTTTTAAACCCTTTACCATTTTCCTATCACTGTTAAGATTAAGCCCAAAATCCTTCTCAAGGCCTACAAGGTGCTTCAAGACAGAACTCCCACCTACCTCCCCTGTCTCATTTTTAGCCCCTCTCCCTCCTTGCTTGGTTTTCTTTCAGTGTCTCAAACACCGTTTGCTTTCCCGTCTCGTGGTCTTTGCAGATGCTGTTCCTTTGCTTGGAAAGCTCCTCCCCTCACCCTCCCCTGCCTAATTCCTAGTTGTCCTTGAGGTAACAATGTTGAGGCCGTTGAGGCCGTTTCATCAAAGAGACTTTTGCTACCTCCCCAGGCTAGTGTAGTCTCCTGATAGATGCTCCCATGACCCCCCAAAGTTCTCTCTCATTACCAAACATGACAATTAGAAATGATACATTATTTGCTTGAAGTCTGCTTTCCTCACTAAGTCACAAGCTGATGTGTATTGTGGTTACCTTTTTACATGTACCTAGCACAAAGCAGGTGCTTATAAACCCTTGTGAAGGGAAGAAATGAAGGGTGAAAGCAAGGGAGGAATGAAGGAGGCAGGGCTGGAGGAAGTAGAAAAGGCAGCCAGGTTAGGGAGAGGGGAGGGAAGAAAGGAAGGAACTACGAACACATTAAAGGCCATTGTAGAGAGCTGTCCCCATGTGCGTTCTTCATTAGTAAGTAGCTAGCAGGCTCAGTATTCTCAGATTAATTTGAAAATTATCATGTTAACTCCATGACCTTAAAATTAATATTTTATAAAATTGATTATTGTGGTTTATTGTTTAATAAAAAGGAATTTATCACCACTGACGGATGCTTGTTTTACGTTAGCCTAGATATCATGTTATTCTGAATATTTCCTTTTTTACCACTGAGGGGCAGTAGTAACCTTTTCTCACACAAAAGCTTAAGATTTCTATTTTTTATGAGTGGGAAGATGTTTCAGTGTATACATGTTAGGACTTTAGGCTATTTTAAATATTCAACATATTTTTATACTGATGCTGCTGCTTACATATGAATCACACAGGGTTTTGATTGTATTTAGAATGAGATCAAGCCTCTTCCCCAGCCTCCAAGGCCCCGAATGAGCTCTAGCCACACTGGTCCTCTCACAAAACCATCCTCTTTCGAAGCCTTATCACTACTCCTTTCTCCCTGGAGCTCTGTCCTTATTCAGATCCCTGCAATTCATCAGGGCTTTCCAGATCTCTCCATGGAAAGTAGCTTTCCCAGGGGCCAGACAGGTTTATGAGTCCTGAGGCTTATACAATTTGAGAAAAAGAATACAAAATTATGAGTATAGAAATTCACACAAAAGTGAGTATTTATTTAGAATAAGAAAAGGGGGCACCTGGGTGGCTCAGTCAGTTGAATGTCCAACTCTTGATTTGGGCTCAGGTTAAGATCCCAGGGTCATGGGATTGAGCCTCACATTGGGCTCTGTGCTGAGCTTAGAGCCTGCTTAAGATTCTCTCTCTCTCTCTCTCTCTCTCTCTCTCTCTCTCTCTCTCTCCCTCCCTCTTTCTCTCCCTCTCTCTCTCCCACTGCCCCCTCCCTCGCTCACACACATGTTCTGTCTCTTCAAAAATAAAATAACACGATGAAGTAATTTTTAAAAAGGACTAAGAAAAGAAGTCACAACAAAGGACAAAATGAAAAAGCTGACACATACCCCAAATGTTAGGAAAGCCAGAAAAAGAACATATGTTTTTATTAATGAACTGCCTGACATAATATTTTTTACTATAAAATTTTGGCTCCATACTCTTCAATCACCTTTTCCTATGACATTGATGGTGTCACACATCTCTCTCTGCAGTGAATACAAGGATAGTTCAGTCTTTGGAATAGTATCATTGATTGAAATGTGTATTTATGATTGAGAGTTTAGAAAAGTTTCTTGGGTTTCACTACTCATTATCGGTAATGGCATGTAAATTTTTAAGATTGTTGTCAAAATCTCTATTAGGTTTTTTTCATATATGGGCCCTAAGACTTTAGGACATTCTGAGTGTTTTGTTTGGGGATGTGTGGGGGTGTGGCATGTGTGTGCACATGGGAGCCTCCACACCAGTGGCTACCATTCCCCCAGGGCTCGGAAGAAGCCTGTGTAGATGAGGAACTCCATTTGTTTCATGGTCACCCCTGCGCGCCGCCCCCCCCCCCCCCCACACACCTCTGTCCAACTTCCCAATTAATTGTTATCACTTCACTTGGTTTTCTTTGTTTAAAAATTTTTTTTAAATGTTTATTTTTGAGAGAGAGAGAGAGAGAGACAGAGTGGGGGGGGGGGGAGGGGCAGAGAGAGAGGGAGACACAGACCCGAAGCAGGCTCCAGGCTCCCCGCGGTCAGCACAGGGCCTGACACGGGGCTCGAACTCACGAAGTGTGAGATCATGACCTGAGCCGAAGTCATTAGCTCAACCCATTTGCTCAACCGACTGAGCCACCCAGGAGCCCCTTGATTTGGTTTTCATTGTCCTCAGCACTTCACACAATCCAAAATTATCTTAATTGGGCATTTGCCTGTTTACAGATGGCCTTCCTCCACTGCCATGTAAGTTGGCAAGGAAGAGAGACCTGAACAGTTTTGTTCCGGCTATGCTCCCAGAGCCTCCCATAGGCTTGGACTAAGGAGAGCGGTTCAACCATTTGTTGAATGAATGAGTGAATGAATTAACGTGGGATTTAATATCAATCTCTAAAATTTGTTCTTAGAATTTATGAATGTTGATTTTTCACAAGAGCCATTTAAAAAAACTTAATTGCATATCAAGTGTTATGAGCAATAATTATGCTAATTGGATAATTTTCTGAAATGGCACATTTTACGTGATATCATCACAATGTGTTCATTTCTTTGACTAGAAGTTTTGAAACAGAAAAGCCACAGATTCTTTAGTGTTTGTCTGGACCTCAGATATTTGATAGAGCAGCATTCAAAAGTTCTTGCTCCATTAGCCCACCAAATAATTTAAAAACAAAACAATTGACACCTGCACACATTTTAAAGTTATTAATTTTTAAAACATAAATTTAAATATTTGGCAAAGGATGTAATTTCTGACAATGTAAATTGACACTTCAATTGTATTAATTAGAAGCAAAATACCAAATCGATTTGATTCCTGCATTCATTTATTCTAAAAATACATTGATGAGCTCTTCTTTAACAGCAGAAAATATGGTTTTCATTTTTCTCCCTTAAATCTGTATTTTCATCCCACTCCTCCTCCTTTCAATGTCAAATATATATTTTTTAATTTTTAAAAATGTTTATTGTTGAAAGAGAGAGAGACAGAGTGTGAGTGGGGAGGGGCTGAGAGAGAGAAGGAGACACAGAATCCAAAGTAGGCTCCAGGCTCTGAGCTGTTGACACAGAGCCTGACACGGGGCTCGAACCCATGAACCATGAGATCGTGACCTGAGCCAAAGTCTGTCGCTTAACTGACTGAGCCACTCAGGTGCCCCAATATCAAATATTTTTATGCCTGAAAGTCTTCTATGGATAGACCCATCAAACTTTTTTACTACAAAAATATGTATATACATTTAAATCTAAATTTTTAAGGTTTTTGTGATCATAGGCTCAAAGTATTAAAAAATTTTTTGGATTCAGTTATTATAAGTATTATTGATACATAGATTGAAATATAAATATATGACAAATTACGATATTAATTATGAAAAGTAAAATTTTATTAGCAATGCATTTCTTTTTTTTAAGGTTTATTTATTTATTTTTAGAGAGACAGAGACAGTACGAGTGGAGGAAGGGGGAGAGAGAGGGAGAGAGAGAATCCCAAGCAGGCGCCATCAGCCCAGAGCCCAGTGTGGGACTTGAACCTATGAAGCCCGATATCATGACCTAAGCTGAAACCAAGAACCAGATGCTTAACCTGCTGAGCCACCCAGGAGCTCCACAATGCACTTCTTAATCAGATGGGTAGAACTAATTTTTCTGTAAGTTTATGTATCCACATTTGAATATTATTTATTGCAAGAATTACACAGACTTTAGCATAGAGTCTATGCTTATTTGTTGTTTTATAGTTGTAAGTTCTGAGAAAACATACTGACATAAATAAGCAGATGGGAAAGAATGTTTTGTTACAGCACTACTACTCAGTTCTTCAAACTTGCCGGTTTTACAGTAACATATCATCAATAATTATTGTTAATGCACTCTCAGCTAACATGTCCTGCTTTTATATTGATAGCAAAGAATAAGGAACTTACCTGACAAGCAAAAAGATTATTTAATCAGCCATTAAAGTCATTCACTTTGTCAACACCAGCATTTAGGAATCTGTCTCTGTGTTTGGTGCCTCAGGGATTTTCCCATCTTTGGACAATCTTGGGGTTTACAATGAAATGCCATAGGTAGATTTGGGATGAGTGAAACGTGTGCTTTTTAAAAATTTTGATGGTGGGGAGTAATTATTAAAGGAGAGATGGTAAGAAGAGATGGTCACAAATACTTGGACAACATGTATGTTTCCAGGTGGATTAATGGCAGGAAACAGTCCTTTCAGATGCAGGTTGGGAATCTGAAATTGATGTCCTTTAAATGACCTTGTTTTTGTACCCAAGTGGAAAATGTCAGAGTCACATGGCAGTTGAGAGTCACCATGTGTTCTGAACCTATTTCAGAACGAGGTGTCCCTCTACCACACACCTTCCCTAGTCCTTCATTCTTGTAGCAATTACTATTTTCTTTAAAAAAAAAAAAATGCTTGAGATGCCTGGGTGGCTCAGTAAGCCTTTGACTTTGGCTCAGATCATGATCTCATGGCTTGTGGGTTCAAACCCCGCATTGGGCTGTGTGCTGACTGCTCAGAGCCTGAAGCCTGCTTCAGAGTCTTTGTCTCCCTCTCTCTCTCTGCCCCTCCCCCACTCTCTCTCTTTCTCTCTCTCTCTGTTTCTCAAAAATAAATAAACATTAACAAAATTTAAAAAGTGCTCAATTATAATTAGCTTGTAAAGTTCCAGCAACTGCGGTCAAGACTAAAATATGAATAAGCTGCAGAAGGAAAAGAGCGTTAGGCTCTGGAGGTATACCGTGCCAACTTCTAGGATCTGCAACTTATTCTCAGGATCTATGGTTTACCTAGGAGTGTCACACTTGACAACTGTAGTAAGAGCATCAAGGGTGACCAACAATACTTAAAGGCAATTAATAAGATGATGATTACTTCCAATCACATCCACCAATGTAACATACTCTTTTAGAAAAATAAGCTGAAATTAAAGTACAAATCCAGTATTCAGTGATTCAGTTTCAATTCACCGAGCAAATATTTATTAAGAGTCTACCATGTGCCAAGAATGTACTGGTTGTTAGAGATTTTGAAATTAATTCTTAGACTAATTAGCTTCTTGCAGAAAGGCATGTACAGGGTGATTAAGAGCAGCCGATTCTGGGGCCACCTCTGGCTTAACTCAGCTCCATTTTTGTGGGTGAGGGGGCTTTAGGCAAGCCGCAGTTTCCTTTTCTGAAAAATGGAAATAATAATATGTAGTTTATAGTATTACTGTAGGACTCAAGGAGATAGTCATGCAATAAACACTCAGAAAGTGGTAGTTATTATTATCAGCACTGTTTTTATTGCTCCCTCCACCCCAGCCCCTGGCCTGGTATCTGCACCTAGGGCTAGACAGTCAATAAATGCTACTGACTCAACAAATAAATGGACAAATAATAAATAACAAACGTTTTAATATGCCACTCTATTTGTAAACAAAGGCATTACATTGTGGGCAAAACAGGTTATTAACAAATGTACAGTTTTATTTACAATATTCAGTTTCACTCTAATGCCAAATAACATATTTATTTCTCCCTTCTATTCAATGAGGTCATAGATTTACTTTCAGTAAGACTTCTGTGTTTTAAAACATTCTCCCGTCATTTTTTTTTTTTTAACAGAATCTGTGGGCATGAAAATTATTGCAGGATCTTTTTTTTTTTAATTAATTTACTTATTTTGAGAGAGAGCAGGAGCGAGTGTGAGTGGGGGAGGGGCAGAGAGAGAGAGGGAGAGAAAGGATCCCAAGCAGGCTGATGCGGGGCTCAGACTCACCAACCCTGAGATACGACCCGAGCAGAAATCAAGAGTCGGATGCTTAACTGACTGAGCCACGCAGGCACTCCTCTTTTAAAATGGTACATAATAGTTCCAGGAAATCCAAAAGTTTCCTTGAGCTATATGGACCTGTTGGGAAAAACATTTCACATTTTTTAGGATTCCCAGGTGGAAAGGGAGAATCCATGCCATAGTGCCCCGTTGAAGTGAGAGTTTAAAGGACCACTGAGGACATTACTGTAGAGTGTTTTTCTTGCGCCAATTTGGGGGCTGGTCTGGTGGTAGTAAGGGGCAATTCTTCCCCTTTCTGAGGTGAAAAGCCTAAGCTCCCGGGCTCCAGGGTCTTTCCCAGGGATCCCTTTCTGTTTGTTCCCCTGTCCCTGCCTCTACTTTCACTGCTCTGTTTATCCCATCCAGGGACAACCCCTGCAGTAGGTTGGAGGAAAGGATGGGAATGTGTGCCTTGCAAAACACATTGTAGGGCTCCCACATCCTACATACAACTATTACTTCAATTTTGGTTATGTGAACATGCTCTTTACATTGACCTGGATCCTACTACTTGCTTTTAATCATTAAAAAGGGTATTGGGTGGGATGCCTGGGTGGCTCAGTCGGTTGAGTGTCTGACTTCCACTCAGGTCATGATCTCACAGTTTGTGAGTTCAAGCCCTACATTGGGCTCTGTGTTGACAGCTCAGGGCCTGGAGCCTGCTTCAGAGTCTGTGCCTCCCTCTCTGTTTGTGCCTCTCCTCACTTGTGCTCTCTCTCTCTCTCAAAAATAAATAGACATTAAAAAATGGGTATTGGGTTATTAAAATTCAAAAACATAAATAAAGCCTGGGAACTAGAGAGCAGGCTTTTAATTGATCACTCTACCAGGTCCATTAATCTAGTCCTGAGTATGCTTGAGGAAATACATTTTAAAGTTTCCCTTAAGGGGTGCCTGGGTGGCTTAGTCGGTAAGCATCCGACTTCAGCTCAGGTCATGATCTCATGGTTTGTGAGTTCAAGCCCCGCATCGGGCTCTGTGCTGACAGCTCAGAGCCTGCAGCCTGCTTCGGATTCTGTGTCTCCCTCTCTCTCTGCTCCTCCCCTACTCACACTCTGTCTCTCTCTCAAAAATAAATAAATATTTTAAAAAATTTAAAAAATAAAGTTTCCCTTAAATATCATTATTTCTAACTATCCTTCCTTTCATATACAAAAAAAATTTCAAAGTATTCTTTAGCTTATATTAGTACTTTCGGTGATGTTGGTACTCCCCATCTCTTGTCCTGTTTGAAAACTACTGAACTGTGCAAACAGTTGAAGAGAATTAGGAACTTGTTTTGTTCTCTTTACTAGCTCTGTTTTTCATTCTCTGCACGCCTACTCCTGCCCACGAATCCAAGTCTGCAGTCTTTCTCTCTAAAACATATTTGTGCTTGCAATGTACCCACTGGTTAATTTACACAGCTCTGATTCATCCTGACAGTCATATGCTTCCGACAGGTGAATACCTCCGGGCAGTCACCTGGAGACACTTTTCTGTAATGATACGTATGTTTCATGACGGTGCTATGTATCACCCTCATTTTCCAGGTATAAGATGTGACAGAGTTCTGGTTTCTTGTCCGATACCCTTAAGATATTTGTATTTTTTTTTCGTGTTTCTCTTTATGCGTGTCTTAGCAATCATTTTTAGTTTTTCTAATCTTCTCAATGATCCTCCAGATATTTCATTGTCCCTGTGGTTTTTTTCCCTTCTAGTTTGTAACACAATACTTTGTTGTTCTGGTAATATATTAGTCGAAGATGATTTCTGCAGGGCCACATAAATAAGTAAATAGTGAACCATGAAACCCGCAGGGAAAAATGGGGACATTACAGGAAGAAAACTTTAGCCAACAAGGAATAAGCTGGCTGAAAGCTGGGTTTAGGGCTGGCTGTATTTAGGCAGGTGGAGTGTATCTTTCAGCTTCTCTTTCTCTGTTGCTTCCTCATTCTTTCTTCCCTACCTGCAGCGTCCCTGGACCTCTCAGAAGCTCAGAATTCTCATGTTTCCCAGTTTCCAGGCAGGACGAGAAGCCATCCGTGGAGGACAACCTTTGGTGCATCTGCTATGCATTCCATATCTCCACCTGTTTTTAAACGACTCCCTCATTCACAGGGAGGCTACCTGGTAGCCATTCCTGTATTAGACGACTCTCCCCAGCCATTGTTGATTGGGTCAGGACAGAACATCTTATCCAGACTGCAATTAGATTTTTGTCTCCACAAATCCTGATTCGTTCTGAAACTTCGAGTTTGATCCAAAGCTCTCTCCTTCTTTTCAGCACACGTGAGGCTCACGGCCCCAATGGCTCACGTGTGATCTTGTGTGTTTGTGTGTCTGAGTGATGGGGGTGGTGCACTCTTCTCTCACAAAAGCCTTTCTTCCGTGATACACCCCCGCCAGCATGGGGAGAGGGAAGCGGGAGCAAGAAAAGATGTCTTCTGCGGCGAAATACTCTGCACTTCTATGGGAGTTCATTGTCTCTGAGAGGTATTCCTCAGCTGGCTGCTTGAGGTAGATTGGCAAGACAAGGGCTCACCAGCCACACAGTCTGGGCCTGAGAGGTAAGGCTTCTCTTTCTTTCAGATTCCAACCAACTTGGAGTGGTTCCCTGCAGTTCCCCTCTCTCAGCTTTGGAGAGGAGGTCAATCCACAGACCAGAGTCTCTTATCCAACCTTGTCTTTCTCCCCAAGGGGATAAGTCTTCTTTTTAGGCCTTTTCGTTATAGAACCTGGCAAACTAATCTAGTGTCTCTGGTTCCTGAGAGTATGGGAGTCTCTAGTTAGTAACCTCTCCTTTATTTCAGCTCCGAGGGTTTCTTACCTTTTTTTTTTTTTTTAATTTTTTTTTCAACGTTTATTTATTTTTGGGACAGAGAGAGACAGAGCATGAACGGGGGAGGGGCAGAGAGAGAGGGAGACACAGAATCGGAAACAGGCTCCAGGCTCTGAGCCATCAGCCCAGAGCCCGACGCGGGGCTCGAACTCACGGACCGCAAGATCGTGACCTGGCTGAAGTCAGACGCTTAACCGACTGCACCACCCAGGCGCCCCGTTCTTAACTTTTTTTAATACAGCAGTGATTCATGCATCCTTCTGCTAACTAGAGGGGCAGGACCAGCCCTCCAGCAGAAGCTCACATCTATGCTGCTGCCATAGCTCAAGGGGGCTTTTGTTACTTGAAACCAGAGTCTCAGCTATTATGCCATCAAATAAATTAATTCTTTTATTTTTGAACTTTAAAAAAATGTTTATTTATTTTCAAGAGAGAGAGAGAGAGAGAGAGAGAGCATGAGCAGGGGAGGAGCATAGAGAGATGGAGACACAGACTCCAAAGCAGGCTCCAGGCTCTGAGCTGTCAGCACAGAGCCCGACATAGGGATCGAACTCACAGACTTGTGAGATCATGACCTGAGCCGAAGACAGAAGCTTAAGCCACCCAGGCACCCTATGAAATAAATTAATTCTATTCATGACACGCATTTGGTAAGATTATTGCCTACAGAAGTCAGTGTGTGTCCCAGAGGAATGACTCTTTCTTGAAACTTCAACGTTTATTTATTTTTTGGGGGGACAGAGAGAGACAGAGCATGAACGGGGGAGGGGCAGAGAGAGAGGGAGACACAGAATTGGAAACAGGCTCCAGGCTCTGAGCCATCAGCCCAGAGCCCGACGCGGGGCTCGAACTCACAGACCGCGAGATCGTGACCTGGCTGAAGTCGGACGCTTAACCGACTGCGCCACCCAGGCGCCCCGACTTTCTTGAAACTTCAAATCCCACCATGTTAGTGCCTTATGTGAGACTCGCTCTCCAGAGAAAGCTGACAGCTTCCTGGTTTTTCCTCCAGTAGAAGTCGGCAGCTTCTGTGTAGGAATAAAGAAAGTGTGCAGTGGGGTTGCTCCAAGGCTGGGCTTTTCAGGGAGCACAGTGGTAAAGAAGAGAATGAGGAGGTGAAGGTGGACAGTGGGGGAGCCGTTAAAGTGATGGTCCGTGAGGCCCAGGGTGTAGAGCATTAAGAGGTTCTCTCCACTTGGCTGTCATTGGAATCAGCTGCGGAGCTTTCAAAGCTTTGCGTGTTGAGTCTCTTCCCCAGTGCTTCTGAGGTCATTAAGGCAACTTACTCATCCCGAGCGATCCCAATATTTAACGAAGGTTGCAAAACAGCAGTGTATGTAAGAAAAAGAAAGGAAGGTAAGTAGGCACTGGCAGATTGAAAAGGGAAGGAAAGGTCACGGTATTGGAGATTCCCAGATGTGGGACTGAGACCTGGATTCAGAAGGGAGGCGGTTCTGAGGGTGGGATGTCAGATTGATGGTAATAACGAGTGTCTGGTGTGGCTCAGAGTGGCGGTCTCCTTGAAGCACGAGGAGGTGAGGCTGCGGGCTGGGTCATGTTGGTGGGTGCTTATCACTTTCTGGGGTACCGACCGGAGGCTGTGGGTGCAGAGACAGCGTGTGAGGAGGGGTTCACGCTCTTGCTGATGGGGGTGGAAGATTGAACAGGATAGGGATGGGAGGAAGATGGGTGTTTGGATGACACGAGCCGCAAAGAAGAGGCTTTTTGGGTGGCAAAGTGACGGTTGGGGGTCGGTTAAGCATTCAGAGCAGGTCATGATCTCACGGTTTAGGGGTTTGAGTCCCGCATCAACTCTCTGCTGTCAGCACAGAGCCTGCTTAGGATCCTCTGTCTCCCTTTCTCTCTGCCCCTCCACCCCCCTTGTGCCCACTCCATCTCTCTCAAAAATGAACATAAAAAAAAAAAAAAAAGAAAGTGATGGTTGGAAGTTGCCAGGGGGAGTTTCGAGGAGCTGTAGCTAACCCCTTCCCTGCAGGCAGTTTAGGAGAAGGTTGGTGTATAGGAAAACTGTTTTCCACCCGTGAGTCTCCCTTTTCTGTGTGTCTCCACTACTCACACAAGACACTTCATTTCTGGCCAACAGATTGAGGGGGGGGGTGTGCTCCCCCACACCAAGCAGTTCTCTGTGACACCAGTTGGGTGTCCTACAACGTAACGCACTCCGCAGGCAGGTAGTGTCAGGTCACACAGGGTAAGGGGCTCAGTCCTACAAGACTGCCCCCCCCCAACTTCTTTCAGATGCCAATAGCAAATCCAAGTTGTCACCTGTGCTTCTGACCCATGGGTTATAAATCAGAGGTAGCCATCACCCCCTCCTCAAGTTCAATTAATTTGCGTGAGTGGCTCACAGAACTCAGGGAAACACTCACTCGTGTTTACCACTTTGCTAAAGGATATGATAAAGGATACAGATGAACAGTCAGATGAAGCAAAATAGAGGGCTAGGTCTGGGAGGGTCTCAAGCGTAGGAGTTTCTGTTCCCATGGAGTTGGGGTCTGTCACCCTCCTGGTGGATGTGTTCTTCCACCTCTAAGCTCTTTGAACCCTGTGCCATGGGGATTTTATGGAGGCTTCATCATGTAGGCATAGATCAATTATGAACTCCATTTCCAGCCCCTTTTTCTAGGGTGGAGGATGGGTGATGGGGTTGAAAATGTCCAGATTCTAATCAAGACTTTGTCTTTCTGGTGATCAGCCCCCCATCCAGAAGCCCACATCAATAGAACAAAAGAGGGGTGCCTGGGTGACTCGGTTGGTTAAGCAGCCAACTTGATTTCGGCTTAGGTTATGATCTCACAATTTGTGGGTTCGAGCCCCACATTGGGGCTCTGTCAGTGCAGAGCCTGCTTGGGACTTTCTCCCTCTCTCTCTTTCTCTCCCCTGCTCGCTCGCTCGCTCTCTCTCTCTCTCAAAAAAAAAAAAAATGCTCCTAGTGCTCTTATCATTTAGGAAATTCCAAAGGTTTCAGGAGTTCTGCACCACCAGAAGCTGGGGGCAGAGACCAGTGTATATTTTCCATGATCTCACAGTAGGGAAATGAACAGTTGTCATAAGACAGAGCTGAAGTAGAAGTGAGGTCCTGGAAAAGAGCCTGATTCTTCAATACTATTGAGGGTATTACTGTTTTCCAGATGACTGGGGATTTCTGTGTAAGATTATACAGAATTGTGACTGAATAGATTGTTTAGGATGTGTGACTCAGCCTGGGCCACACAAGGGTCACAAACTGGCTGAATTCAGGCTCATTTTGTTTAGACCACACTAAGGTTTGGGAAAAAATTTGAATTTGAACATCTTTATGTAGAGTCTATGGTCTCCAGTTTACCCCAGATCCCACCATTAAGTTTTATATGAGCTCCTTCATACATATATATTGCGTTCTTGGCACCGAGATTTTTTGCTTCCTTAATTTTTAAAATTGTGTCATTTATTTTATTTATTTTTATTTTTCATTTCATTTTATTTTTTTTTTAAGTAGGCTTCTCGCCCAGCATGGGGCTCAATGTGGGGCTTGAACTCATGACGATGAGATCAAGACCTGAGCTGAGATCCAGAGTTGGATGCTTAATCGACTGAGCCACCCAGGCACCCCCTTAATTTTTTTTTTATTATGAAAAATTCCAGAATACTCAAGAAAAGAGAATGGTATAATGAATTCCCCACTACCATCCTTCAGACCTGGAGACTGCTGTCAGGACCTTTGAGGAGGTAAAAAGAGCTGCATGATCTTTTTTTGACAAAAACTTTTCCTTGGGGCACCATGCTTCACTCTCACCCGTCCCTGGCTTTCCAGTCGTCCTTTGTGTCTCTATGGAAGCAGTGTCTTTTTATATACTTTCCCACACAGTCATTCAATACATATTTGTTGAATCCCTTAGGTGTGCCACGCCCTCTCATAGGCCTTGCAGCTAGGGCAGGGAGCAACACAAGTAACTCAGTGTCTAAGCAATGGGAAGGCTTTGAATTGAGGAGGGATATGATCTGCTTAGTTTTTATTTTGTTTATTTTTTATTTTTTAAATGTTTATTTTTGAGAGAGAGAGAGAGAGAGCAGGGGAGGGGAAGAGAGAAAGGGAAACACAGAATCCAAAGCAGGCTCCAGGCTGACAGCACAGAGCTGGATGCGGAGCTCAAACCCACGAACTGTGATATCATGACCTGAGCCAAAGTCAGACGCTTAACCAACTGAGCCACCCAGGTGCCCCATCTGCTTAGTTTTAAAAAGCATCACCAAGGATACTCCATGAAGAATAGATCTGAGGAAGCAGAGTGACTTCTGGAGACACTTGTGTGATGGTTGCTTGGTCCAGGGAGTAATGGAAGGAAGGAAGGAAGGAAGGAAGGAAGGAAGGAAGGAAGGAAGGAAGGAAGGAAGGGAGGGAGGAAGGGAGGGAGGGAGGAAGGGAGCAAGGGAGGGAGAGAGGGAGAGAGGGAGGAGGAAGGAAGGAAAGAAGGGGTCAGATTTTGGATATACAGTATTTTGAGTAGATCTGACAGATTTTGTTGATGGATTGAAAATGAATGTGAGAGAGAGAGAGAAAGTGAAGGATGACTCCAAGATCTTGGCTTGGGCAACTGGAAGACTGGAGCCACCATGTTTTAAGATGGAAGATACTGTGGCAGGGGCAAGTTTAGGTGAACAAGGGAAGAGCAGGACCTTGTCCCCACCATCAAGCTGGGCTCCCCCTAGGGTGTAGAGGGCTCTGGGAAATCTTTTTATGGAACATCTGTCTATATAAGTAATTTGATTTAAACAAGGTATTTGATTTAAAAATGTATTTAAAAATTCATGAGCTTGGGGCACCTTGGTGGTTCAGTCAGTTAAGAGTCTGACCCTTGATTTTGGCTCAGGTCATACATCCCACGGTTTATGAAATTGAGCCCCACATGGACGGCGTGGAGCCTGCTTGGGATTCTTTCTCTCCCACTCTCCCTCTCTGTCTCTCTCTCTCTGCCTCTCCCCCACTTGCACATGCGCGCGCGCTCTCTCTCTCAAAATAACTTAAAAGTTTAAAAAATAAAAAAAAAATTCATGAGCCTATGTGAGGTGTGGTGATCTGCCATGTGATTTAGAATAGTGGGTTGAAAAGAGGCATGTCGGGGCGCCTGGGTGGTGCAGTCGGTTAAGCGTCCGACTTCAGCCAGGTCACGATCTCGCGGTCCGGGAGTTCGAGCCCCACGTCAGGCTCTGGGCTGATGGCTCAGAGCCTGGAGCCTGTTTCCGATTCTGTGTCTCCCTCTCTCTCTGCCCCTCCCCCGTTCATGCTCTGTCTCTCTCTGTCCCAAAAATAAATAAACGTTGAAAAAAAAAAAAAAAAAGAAAAGAGGCATGTCTGTATTTGCTCCTTGTCCGACTAGTGTATGCAAAGAGTACCACCATCTCTTCCTGTTGAGGAACAGGGACCGTCTCTTCTAGTTCATTATTGTCAAATGTGCTACCTTTCGTATTTTCCATCAGGAGAAAGAGATAGCCTGGTATTATTACTCTCAATGCCACGGTTCTTTGGAAACTCTTTGTATTGAAACAATATAGATCTTGTGTCTGCAGTTCCCTAATACCATTTGGTTAATGCCGATCTCATTAGTCTTCTTGATGCCACGTCACCCACAGTGCAGCCTAGGGATACTGGCTTCCGTGACCCTCAGAGATGACTCCTGTGCTTTGCAGATAACCACAAGTGCATGCCTTCCCCAGAATATGGGGGAACATGTGAACGATAATTCATTTTACGATAAATTAGCTGGTGGGAATTTTAAAGCGTAAATGTAAAGGAGTACATCTTGCAAACATGTTGTTAGGGTGTAAACTTCCTTCCCAGAATGTAATTGCTTTCCATCTTGACTGTGTTCCTGCCTTCAATACACATGCACCAGTAGCCAGAGCTGGAAGAAAGGTTCCATTCACTGAAGGGATGTCCATCCCTTGTCTGGCATGACTTAATACCAAGTTGGGAGACTAGGGCAGCACCATATTCATAGAGATGCCAGAGGACATTGATGGAAATAGCCTGTTGACATTGCGAAACAATTTCTGGAAAACCCTCAGAGGATGAGGCATGGCCACCCCTCTTGGAGGTCTGACCTTTGTGGCAGAGCCTGTGGAGAGCTGAGTTGGGCTGGGGGAAGTGGCAATGTCTGCGGAAGGATGCACAGGGTGATGAACAGCCATTGCCACCTCTGATGTTCTTGGCTTCTGTGCAGTGTGGCTAGTACTGAGGTGGGAACCCCAACAAGTGAGAGCCAACATGGGGCCCCTGTAGGCTGCTCAAATCAAGGGTTGGCAGACATCTTTGATGGCCCAGAGCCCTGAACTTGTCCTGTGTCTGATATGAGTCATACAAAATCAGTGTTAGCACTATACTGGCCAGCCCATCTCACTTGATTCTGGGACATTAACACTGCATCTGCCAGTGGGAGCATCCTGTCCCCAGGTGCCACTGCTGGAACTGGGGCCAAAAAAGAGTCCCAGACCTCTTGAGGGACTTGGGTGCTCCAGGAGTGGGGTGGAAGTATGAAGAGGGGTACAGAGAATCACTGGGCACCCAACAGGGAAGAAACAAGGACCAGGTCCCATGTTGACCTGTCCAGGCTTGAGGCACCCCCCTCCTGGATGGCTCAGCTGGCCCTGACCAGTCTTAGCCACTTCAGACGGACTTAAAAATTTAGGGGGAGGGCATCTCTGGTCACCAGGTCCAGTTTGGGGGCATCTTCCTGGACAACCATGGGTAGGGGCCCAGGGTTCAAGGCCCAGGGCCCAGGTGAGGGACTGGCCTGGGTCTAACAGTCAGGCTGATGTCAAATACATGTTCTTGGGAATGGTTCCATCTGGATATCTAAATCTAGGAGCCATCAATCTTCTGAAAATGGCTTTATGGAAGGAAAAAGTTCTGAGGCTTCTAGCTCCCAAACTCCACCACTTGATTATAACATGTGAGAAGGCAGTTCTCTTCCTTTTTAGGTAGAGGAAAAACTCTAAACAAGAATTATTGACTTAACAGTTTCTAGAACTTCCATAGCTTATGGAAACCTACAAAGAACTCTGAGTCCTGAAAACAGAAGCAGTTCATAATATGAAAAACCACAGACCCGAATCTCCCTAGGATGCAGTACCTGTGGGAAGGAATGACATTTTTCACTTCCCAGTGCCAGACCGAGTCTAGGCTAATAACATTTTCCCTGCCCTCTCAACAGTGTTATTTGTTTTAGTCTGCTGTCTGCGTAGCCAGGGGAATAATTAATTAACAGTTAAGTCTGCTGGAAGCACACGACCAAGTGGCACTCGGTAAATATTTGTTCACAATGATGAGGCTGTTGCTTATCTACACCATCAAGTTACAAAAATAAAATTGTGGGGTTTTTCTTCGTGAGGTGGTAGAGATTTGTCATCTTATTTTTTTTTTTTTAAATTTTTTTTTCAACGTTTATTTTTGGGACAGAGAGAGACAGAGCATGAACGGGGGAGGGGCAGAGAGAGAGGGAGACACAGAATC
Organism: Prionailurus bengalensis; assembly: GCF_016509475.1. Lineage (NCBI taxonomy): Eukaryota > Metazoa > Chordata > Mammalia > Carnivora > Felidae > Prionailurus > Prionailurus bengalensis. The sequence continues at coordinate 143,794,771 of NC_057343.1, read as the reverse complement.
GGAAACAGGCTCCAGGCTCTGAGCCATCAGCCCAGAGCCTGACGGGGGGCTCGAACTCATGGACCACGAGATCGTGACCTGGCTGAAGTCGGACGCTTAACCGACTGCGCCACCCAGGCGCCCCGAGATTTGTCATCTTATTGATGAGAAAATCGAAGGTCAGAGGAGTGAGGTGATTTCTCCAATGGTGTACAGTGTGACAGGGGCCAAGCAAGCCTCGTACCCCAAGCTCCTGATTCCAAATTTATTCATTGCTTTCTCTGCTACATTGCACTAGTGTTTTGGGGGAGATGGCTGAATTCCACTAAGCAAATTCACATGTTGAGACATTAACCTTTCCAAAGAACAGTAAAATCTCATTAAGTCAGAATAATTGGAAGAATGGCCAGGATGAATTGGGGGAAAAGTTTGAGCTATTTTCAGAGATTTTCAGCTTTTTCCTTTCAAGGCTGTGTAGTAAATTGGAGCAAATAACCACAAAAAGGGGCCAAATAGAGGTCACACTGAACCTGTGTGAAGGCACAAACAGGAATAATTTATAAATTGCATGTAAGTGATGACTACTAAAAATATTATAGGCATTTGGGGAAATAAATTTTGGTTAAAAATAAGCTAAATGTTTCCCATGAAATCTCCTTGCAAAAATTTACATAGGGACTTTCACAAATATGTCAAACCACGTGTTAAAATTATTGTGCCTCTGATTTAGTGGCCTGTAAATCAACCGGTTTGATTTTGCTGTGCTCAAAGCGGCATTATTTCTATAGCTCACAGCCGCACGAATGATGACATCTGTCTCTCGCTTTCCATCCCCTTGATTCCCTCCTCTATCCAAGGCCCACAGAATGCCTCCAGCTGCCCTAAAACTGAAGCGTTTTGTCTGTTCCTTTCCCTGACCACACTCCCACCAATTTTCACCAAATGACCCTGCCCTTCCTGCCACCGTCTGTGAGAAGTCCTCATACGTGGCCGCGTTTCAGGTTTTCTGTTCAAACACTAACATGAAGTTGTTCCTGAAGGTGTTCAGAAGTGCTGGGCCTTGGCTTTCTCTAATTCTGTTGTTTATCAGAACTGTCAGGCATACTACTCCCTGACTAACGGGCGGCTGTTTGGGAAAACAGTCTGTAATGATTTCAGCCAAGCTATGTGCGAGCCGGGAAAAAGAACGATCTTGGGGGGAAATGGACACATGTAAGGCTTTCTTTGCTGGGTGAGTTGTGCTGGATGGGATTCAAAGATCCATGCATCTTAGGAAAAAAACTGACCAAAACAAAAAACAGGGGTCAAGATACCTCTGCCACGTCGTGCTCGTTTATTCTGATGCAATAACTTCACTTCAAAGCAAACTGGGGCTCCTCAGGCCTTCCCTGCTGGTGACCTGCTGCCCCCCTCTGGAGAAGTTGGAAACGGAAGCTTTTGATTCTTTCCCGTACATTTCTGTCTCCATTATGGGTCCGTTTTCTCAGGGCTTTCTTACCCAAAGTCACTTTGCTGCAGTGTAAAGAAGTGTAGGGCCATAAACTGCAAACCATATATTCAGTGAGTTTACATTGACTCTGAGTAATGCAAGGATCTTTATTTCTGGTTTGGAGGATGGACTGCCTAATTTTGTGAGCTGTATGTCCTGGTTCCACCCTCCTCCGACCACCGATCCACGCTAAAACCGTCTTTCTCAGCAGTCTGGGACTAGCAAAAAGTCCTTTCTGACTTGGCATCCTACCTTAGGTATCTTATCCTTAAAAGGGAGAGTTTGGACTCCTGATCTTTAGGGTCCCTCTGGCTGATTCCATAAAAATACGTTTACCAGTGAGAAATGTCTTTAAATTTAACTTGAAGAAACTCCTAGGTATTAAACAAGCCTTCCTTTTAATGAGCAATATTGTAGGAAATAAAACTAATACACTTGGTGCAAGGGTTGAATTTCAAAAAAATTTTTCAGTGTAGGAAATATGCCGCTAGGAGGCAGTGTTGGCATATAGTTTTATTCAAGCACATCCAGTATAGTTCCTTTTGAGGAAAATATTTTTTAAATCAAAGGATATAAGAATTATTAGAAATTATAATGTTTTGTGTGGCAATAAAGTTCTGAAAAGAGTACTAAAGGATCATCTATCTTATACTATAATAGAACAGTAAGTTGAATAGAAGTTTCTATCATCTATGAATGAAGTATGAGATACCGAACCTGATTTGTGAGAAATGGTAGATAGCAACTTTTATTTTTTTTTTTAAATGACATTCATTCTCCTTTTATTTCACCTCAACCACATGCAGCCTCTGAAAGCCATATTCCTTTGGCTTTATTTCTATGCACTGGAAGATAAGGATGGATTACTAATTATCTTAGCAAGAAAATTCCGGAAATTTCTTTCCCCTTAAATACTGCTGCCTTCTCCTTTAAAACTCAAATACTTGTGAAGTAGGAAGGTTGTTATTTTTTTAAATAGATGAATAAACTGATGTATAGAAATTTCATGTAAAACTTAAGCAAATTAGAGAATGAAAATAAGAATCAAGGTAGTCTCACTGCTCTTCTTTTTTAATAGCTGAAGAAATTACATTTCAAAACACCTAACCCAAGAATGTATAGAAAGCAGCATGAACTTTTCATACATTGAGAATAGCCATGTTTATGCTAATGTCTTGCATCTTCAGGGGTGAGGTCTCATGGGAGAGTAGATGTTATCATGTAAAAATATCATAGTTCTCAATCTAGACAACTTGAATAAGAGTTGGGAGAATCCCTATTTTTTTCTTCATTATACTTACAAAAATTTTTTTAATATTCATTTATTTTTGGGAGAGAGGGAGAGAGAGAGAGAGAGAGCGTGCACCAGCAAGGGATGGACAGAGAGAGAGGGAGACACAGAATCTGTAGCAGGCTCCAGGCTCTGAGCTGTCAGCACACAGCCAGTTGAGGGGCTTGAACCCACGAACCGTGAGATCATGACTTGAGCTGAAGTCAGATGCTCCACTGACTGAACCACCCAGGTGCCCCTATTATACTTTTTTTTTAAAGCAACCGATGTAATACAAGCTCACTGTTCCTCAGCCTTACTGACTAAAGGCATTTAGGTGGATCCATTTTTGAGCACGATGGAGAAAATCTAGATACTGATGCCTCCTTTCCCCTCCCCATTGGTCTATACATTTTTTAGCAGTAGAAATGGGTCAGGAAAGAGAGAGAACAACTCTGGAACTCTGAGAGCAGGATTCTGGTCTTTTGATACTTATTGATCAGGTCCCACATGAGTGATTTGCTAAGAACAAACTTAAAGAACTAGCAAAGTCCCCATATCTCAAGTGTTCCATAACAGTTGTTTTTCAAACCGTGGGTCAAAACCCACTAATGGGTCATAAAATCAATTTGTAGTGTCGCAACTAGCATGTTTTATCAGTGAGATAGGATGGAAAGGAATAGAATAGAAAATGCCAAAATGGATCTCACATTTTATTTCATTGGTTGTATAGTATGTGCTTTACTGGGTTATTCGAAAACTTTTGTTTCTTACTAAGGGTCGTGTTCAAAAGGACTTGGAAGTCACTTCCCTATAGCACTTTATCTGTCATGACAGCTCCTGTCTCATTCTCCTTACTAGGCTGCAAACTTATTGAAGTAGGAATGAATATCTGAATAACTTTTCCTTGGCCACAGTGATTTCCCTAATACCTTATACATGGTATAAGGGAAACTGTTTAAGATGTACTTCTTATTTATTTTGCTTGTAAGTAAATTTCTAAACGATACTTTTAAAATCGTCAAGTGCTATTTATAGTTCTGTGTTGTTCAGCTCCTACCAGTTTTATGTGTAGCCTAGCATTAACATAAGCATTGCTTTTAAACCGTCTTTTCCTGATTTGGGGGAACTGTGGCCCAAACATAAAAGTCACTAAAGATGGTTTCCACTGAGGTTACTGTGCAGATTTGAATTTCTGTTTTTCAAAGAGCTCTCTGAGCTGCTGCTCACTGGTGGCTTCTTTCTGCTGCATCAGCTCAGCTGTTCCTTTGGTCACCCCCCAGGCATCAGGCTTTGACATTGAAGGGTTGTATGGCCTGCCCGAGGCTATCCGAAGATTTTCCCAGTATTCCTTCCTGGCCCTGGGTGAACAAACACACATTAGACTCTTTCCTGAGCATCTGTATCTATGTCACTGAGCTAGAATATACCTCCACAGAGCTGTCTTTGGACTCTTGAGAGTATGTCCATTAAAACACATTTATTAATCTGAACTACAATTTTTTTAAGGCTCTATAGGCTAAAATTACTTTGAAATTATTTTTTTAAATACATGCATACAAATGGGGTGCCTGGGTGGCTCAATTGGTTAAGCGTCCTACTCTTGATTTCTGCTCAGGTCATGATCTCACAACTGTGAGATCAAGCCCCGTGTGGGGCTCCACCCTCTGGCATGGAGCCTGCTTGGGATCCTCTCTTTCCTCTCTCTCTCTCTCTCTCTCTCTCTTTCTACCCCCCCCCCCCGCCCTCCTTCACTACCTCCCTACCCTGTTCGTCTTCTCTCTCAAAATAAATCAGTAGACATTTAAAACACAAAAAAGAAATTCTTCATTCACCCTCCTCTGCCTTTTGCCCTCCTGGGCCATTAGCTCAGACCCCATAGCACCTTTGCATATCTTCATACTTGAACTGGCTAAGCCAACTTGAACTCGCCTGTTTGTCTCTCTGCCTACTAGTCTGTTAACTCCTTGGGGACAGGCCTGTGCCTTGTTCTTGCTACTTCAATGTCCACACCCGTGCCTTGATATAGTTGTATACAATCAATATCAGCTGAATGGAGTGGAACTACCCCTCTGCTTGGTGCTCGTCCCCCACCCTCTTCTTTATCTCGTGGCTACTTAGCCCTCAAAATACAGCGCCCCCAAATCCCTTCCTCTAAAATATCTTTCTATTTGGCAGAAATGGCCATTCCTTTCTCTTGTCACTTTCTAAATCTGTGCCTCTACCAAAGCAGTTACTGCAGTATAATACATTGGCTTTCTTACCCATTTTCCCCAGTAGACTGAGATTCTCTAGCCAGCTTTTCATGTGTATTTTCCCAGTGCCTTGCACATTGCCCAATGTAAAATATTTGTTTATTGTTCATCTACCCCACTGGGGTGTAAGCTCTGAGGGCAAAGACCTATTTTATTCTCCACTGTATTCCCAGCTCCAAGATTGGGGTTGGCACAGAACAAGCACTTAATATTTTTTACATTTAATTTATACTTAAATCTTTTTACTAAAACACTTTTTAAGTTTATTTATTTATTTTGAGAGAGAGAGAGAGAGAGAGAGAGAGAGAGAGAGAGAGACAGCATGAGTGAGCAGGGGAAGGGCAGAGAGAGAGGCAGAGGAGAATCCCAAGCAGACTCCATGCTTTTAGCATGGAGCCCTATGTGGGGCTTAATGTGAGGCTCAGCACAGGGCTTGAACTCACAAACCATGAGATGAGCTAAAACCAAGAGTCAGATGTCCAATGGACTGAGTCACCCAGGTGTCCTAACTTATACTTAGATCTTAACAGCCAATTGATTAAATGTTGTTCAGTGTCTACCACATGGTTCTAGCCCAGAACATGAAATCACACTTCATTGCAATTTATATTATTTATATTCTAAAGCCAGAGATCACTACATAGGCTATTTTATAAACATGTCTATGAAAGAATTGAAGGAAGATAACATTATTTATCATCATGCAGCAAATTATCTATACTCTTTGTTGTGACCTCACTTGGACATACTCATAATCCAAATGAGTTTCGTTTGGCAAATACAGTTTAAAGGTTCTTACCTGGCTCTAATCCATGGTTTGGTGTGCATATCCAAACCACTTCCCCAGCTGCCATGCTTTTCTGAAGCTGGCGGCAAAAATCCCCTTTCTGGGGCCAGCTCTTCTGCAATCGCCCGGATGTGGTAGGGCTCAAATCCACAGCACCCGCCAATGTATCTGACCCCCAGCTTGTAGGCCTCTCTGGCATATTTCTGAATGTCCCATCTTGTTGCAACTCTGGGCTCCAGTCCTGTAGTAATGGAGTGAATTCTTTTTTTAAAAAAATATTCAAAATAAACAGCTATAATAAGTATGTAATTTTCAAGAACTGAATTAAGTAAGTTGTTAACATTCGCTTCTTTATTTTTTAAAATTATTAGCTAATTGGCATTTACATGCCCATTTTTAAATGCTGTGATAGCCAACCTTCAAGATGGTTCCCAATGATTCCTGCCCTCTTCTGTTTTTACCCTGTGTAGTCCCCTCTCATATCAGGTTGGTCTGAGAGACCAATAGAATAGGTCAGAAGGCATGGTTGGTGACTTCTGAGGTTAGGTTATACAAGGCATTACGGTTTCTGTCTCAATCTTTATTGTTCTCTTTGAACAACTGCATGTTGTGAGAACACTCAAGCATCACAGTGGAAAGGCCAATAATTTAAGGAACTGAGGCCTCTAGTTCTGTTTAATAGAACAGCAAGACACTAACACCTATTCCCAACAGCCAACAAAGGGAGCTTGGAAGTAGATTCCCTAGCTCTCATCAGGTCTTCAGAAGACTACAAACCTGACCAGTATCTGGACTGCAGCCTCATAAGGGATGCTGAGCAAAAACTATCCAGCTAGGCTGCTCCCAAATTCATGACCCACAGAAACTCTGAGATATAATAACTGTTTGTTGTTTAAAGGCACTAAATTTTGCGATAATTTGTTCTATGCCAATAACACAGACGCTTTGCCATTCTTTATCCATGGTTCTTCTAGATGGATTATGTTATAATACCTTACTTCTCTGAGGGTCCCTATAAAATATAGTATCTAAGGACCTTAGAATGGAGTAGAAGCTGGCCAAACTCTGGCCCTGGTGATCTCTCTGGCTGGATTTTCAGGTGGACACACCCGACTTCCCACACGTGCTTGACCCCTTTTCCTAGACTGCCAAGTATTCCCTCCCTGCATCTGCTCAGCCTCTTCATTCAAAGTTGTTATACAGTAACCTAGTGATGGTATCTTCTCCTTGCCCTCAAGAACAGGGGAAAAGTAACTTGGACATAAACCGGTCTATCCTTTTAATTCTTCTGATGAGAAAATTAAGGTTTAGAACTAAGCGGTTTTGCTAAGGTTACATAACTCGGCGACAGAGCTGGAACCAGAACCAAAGTCTTTGCTGATCGCACCCGGAAGGGCATCCTTTTTACCAGCCTACAGCTAAAAGGTTCAGAGATCTTTTTTGCTTGTCGGTTCCATCTTTTCCTTCTACTGTGGTCAAATATCAAAGGGCTTTTGACTGCAGGGAGAGACACTGAGGGCAAGAGATGAGATATGCTGCCATTTCTTTGCTCTATGGCTATAGATTTGGAATTTGTCAAACATCAAGACATTGAGATAATTTATAAAATGTCTGTCTTACCAAAGGGGAATTCTGGTAGATCAATAAATCCCTGCTTGTTGCAGTCAGGAGTGTGGTAAGCCAAGGGCTGACTCATCAGGTGGGCTTTCAGTCGGGCAGCCTCCAAGCCTTCTTTCATGAGCTTCACTGTTTGTAAACTAATTGTGGGGTCAAAATGGCAGTTCACGCCAACGATGGAAGCTCCTGCAAGTGGGAAGAACAACTGAGCTTTAGGGATTTATCAGATAACCGATGGCCCCAACTCTCCTCTCTTAATCAAGGAGCTTTTATTTGAAACAGTGAATTACAAATACAGCCTTTGATTCTTGCTTCCTTGCGAACCTAGCTTACTTCTGAGTGGGAATGATTACTAACGGGCAGCAAGGGCTTTCTGGGAAAAGTGTTGTGAAGAATCTGTTACAACTGAAGTGTCATTTATGTACACTTGGCTGTCCATCTTTTTTCCAAAAAATCATTACTAAAGGTTGTTTTTTTTTTTAACTACAAATTTTAGAAGTCAACTTTTCAATCTTGACACAATAATTTTTTAACACTCCCAGCTCGTGGTTACCATACCACTCACTTGAGGATCAGTGTTCCCTTTCATCAGGCCAATTTGAAAATATCACTAATCCAGATTCTGGGAGCAGCTAAGCTGATGCCACAAGCCACAGCATCCAGTGTTCAGGGGCAAGCATCTCAGTGGTTTTCACTGAGCTGGGTCTGCAGTTTGCTCCTTCATTCTTGTTCCAATCCTCCCTCCTGTTATTTCTCTGAATCAGTTTTTTGTCCAAGAGCACCAGTGACCTTGATCTTACCAAATCCAGTTGTTGTCCCTCTGTTCTCATCTGATGCAATGTCTGGGCAGCATCATCCTAGTGGGCCATCCCCTCCTTCATCAACACTCCCCTTCTCTTGGCTTCTCATGCTCTCTCAGTGGTGCTCCTACCTCACTGGCTGCTTTCTTTGGGCATTAGGTGCCGACCCCCTCAAGGTTGAACCTTTCAATCTTGCAATGTCCTAGGATCCCAGTGGGCCATCTTTTCTTCTCCTACATTTCCTTTCCAGTCCCAGGGCTTTCAGTATGATCTATATCCAGAACTCTCCAAATTTCTCTCTCTAACCGTGACCTCTCCTTTGGGTCCCAGACTTAAATATTCAACAGCTTACTTAATATCTTCACTTGGATCTTGACTACCTTTACTTTCTTTTCTTTTCTTTCTTTCTTTCTTTCTTTCTTTCTTTCTTTCTTTCTTTCTTTCTTTCTGCTGCTTCTTTTCCTTCTCCTTCTCCTTCTCCTCTTTCTCCTCCTCCTCCTCCTCCTCCTCCTCCTCCTCCTCCTCCTTCCTCCTCCTCCTCCCTCCTCCTCCTCCTCTTCTTCTTCTTCTTCTTCTTCTTCTTCTTCTTCTTCTTCTTCTTCTTATTTTTTTGGATGTTCTGCTGCCAGAGTTTCTCTTTCCTTGTTTGACTTCATTACACTAATGAATTAATCCTATGTTGGTTACCTCTTGGATATCTATTAGGTATAAGGGTCCTTTTAAGGGATTATAGAGAAATATAAATATAGGACATGGTCCCTGACACCAAGGGTTTCATAAGGTTTGACACAAAGGGCTTCCTTAGGTTTGCTCCCTGAAAACAAAGCTCTATGATCACTTGTGAGGAAGTAGCTGTTTACTATATCCCCTTCTTGGAGACTGCTGCTATACACAAACATATCAAAGGCTCTGAGAAATTCTGTGTATTTTTCCAATTTTAGTATATGCACTGCCTAAGCAAGCACTAAGGCTCTGAGAAATTCTGTAGTGAAGGGACCTGTGTGACTTGGTTTAACACAGCACTTTCTAAATATATTTCACTACAGAACCCTAATAATGTTCTTACAGATTAGAAGATGCTGACTGAGGATATTCCAAATGAGTGGTGTAAGTAGAAAGTGTTCTAGTTGCTGAGAGGAGGGAGTGTTTACTTGGGGTATGTGTGGTGATGTATGGGGATGTGGAGGTAGAATTTGAGCTAACATTGGAAGATGGACTGGAGTTATTAGGCTGATATTAATTAAGGACCTATTTTGTGCCAGGTGCTGTGCTAGGCACAGGGCACTCAGTGCTGAGCCAGACAGACACAGTCTCTGCCTTCTTTGACCTTACAGTCTAGTGAGTCAGACATTAAAGCGATACACAAACGAGATAAGTGGCACAGTGATGTCAAGCACCGTGGCCACCTACCTTGAATGGAATGGTGGGGGAAGAATTAGACGCAGGCCATGAATCTCTGCCAATTAACAATAGGGGTCATGAAAGCCTCTTCTCATCTTTTTGAAACAAGTTAACATGCTTCTCCTCCCCCCCATTGTTACATTTCCGCCCCAAAATTTAGGATTATATAGCCTCATTCCTAAATCTAAATAATTATTATTGTTAATGACAAGTATGAAGTGACTTTTATGAAATATCAGGAGTTGGATAAAAATCAGAAATGAAACATGGCCAAACATAGTGTCTCTGTTCCTCAGAGTGAGTTGGACTCTTCCACTGACCCTGAGCTATGCCTTGCATTTAAAATGAGGCAGCTTTGAGGGGCTCCTGGGTGGCTCAGTGGGTTGGGTGTCCGACTTCGGCCTGGGTCATGGTCTCGCGGTTCGTGGCTTCAAGCCCCACGTCGGGCCCTATGCTGACAGCTCAGAGCCTGGAGCCTGCTTTGGATTCTCTCTGCCCCTCCCGAGGTCGCCTGCCTTCTCTCTCTCTCTCTCAAAGATAAACATTAAAAAAAATAATAAAGTGAGGCAGCTTTGAAAACATTTTGTGAGTTTTCCCTAATTGAAATGAAACCCAATGTTAGGAATGGAAATTATTGAAAAAGATAAGTTAGTATTTCATACCAAATTATTTTAAGTTCATTATACCGATTACAAAAAGCAGAGCATATCAGAAATTTATGAAAATGGAAAAACTCGGGGCGCTTGGGTGGCGCAGTCGGTTAAGCGTCCGACTTCAGCTCAGGTCACGATTTCACAGTCAGTGATTTCGAGCCCGCGTCTGGCTCTGGGCTGATGGCCCAGAGCCTGGAGCCTGCTTCTGATTCTGTGTCTCCCTCTCTCTCTGCCCCTCCCCAGCATGCTCTGTCTCTCTCTGTCTCAAAAATAAACGTTAAAAAAAAAAAAAACTTAAAAAAAAAATAAAATGGAAAAACTCTGGCAAAGAAGGCAACTGAACTTTTAAGTCCGATATGCTTTGCTTTTTGTATATGTTTAAAGGCCTCAATTTAGGTTTAAAATAAAACATGTTTTTCTAATGCTCCTTTTGATTTACTGAAACTCTTCTCATTTCTAGGTATTAAACCTTCAGTGTAGGTCTAGTGGCCCCTTTGAAAAGGCAGGTGTGTGTACTTCTTACTTTATTTTACTTTTTTCTCTTTTGGACTCAATATTATTATCAATACTCCTAGAAGAGCAAATTTTTAGTTTTCCTTTAAGCAAAAGTAGTATATAGGACTAACAGGTGGACCTACATTTGTATGTAATTTTATTATTTGTTTATTTTATTTTTTGAGAGCAAGAAAGAATGTGCGTGTGAAAGCCAGTTTGGGGGAGGGGCAGGGAGAGAGGGAGGCGGGGGATCCGAAGCAGGCTTTGCGGACTCAAAGCCCAGAGGCTCATGCGGGCTCCAACCCAGGAACCGCACAGTGAGATCATGACCTGAGCGGAAGTAGAACTCATAGGAAGTAGAACTCATAACCAACTGAGCCACCCAGGTGTCACTTACGTAATTTTAAAAGACTCACTAATTGCAAACTGGCCAAAACGCGTCATCACCTGCTTTAACAAGGCGCACTGCACACTCGCCAGGGCTGACGCCATGCAAATCTCCCTCTGGGCCAATGCACATGGTAGCTGCCACAGGTTTCCCGGATGCTTTCAAGGCTTCGACTGCCCACACAGCCTCTTCCACATGTTCAAAATACTGAAATAAGATCAGGTTGACGTACTTTTAATCTTGTTTCTCCCCAGTTAGAAAACGTATTCTACTGCTTAATAATTATCACTAGTTGAATCGTCTTCACATTTTGAGTGTGACCCATTAGCATTTTTTAAATGCCACAGACGGTTGATGACTGTGAATTGCAGTCAAAAGGTTTGAAGAACACTTTATTAGATTAAGTGAATCAAATTCACTAGAAAGCTTAACTTGGAAAAAAGATTTTAATACTAAATATTGCCAGCCATGATTGGCACCTAATCTCACCTGCTCCCCACGAAAGCAAAAGGTAGAGAAAATGTACTAAGCGTCTATGTCTCATCTTTGGTGATATCTTCGTTTACCTCTGCAATCAAGAAATCCACGTTCTTCTTCAAAAAGACCTCTAACTGTTGCTGAAATACTTTCTTAACTTCAGCTTCACTCTTGCAACTAAGGTACGAAGGCGTCTGGCTCACACCTCCTGCCACCAAAGCGTCTCCCTCATCAGCCACTTGCCGGGCAATGTCACAAGCAGCTTCATTCACTTTCTGCCCCTAAAATGGATGATTATATAATATATCAACATTTTCATGTGAAGTTAAAACCAAATTATTATTCAAATATCCACATCTCAGTTGTATGTTACAATAGAGATTTTATTCTAGAAAATAACAGGGACAGAATAGTTCATATTACCAAGTTGAGCAATTTGCAGTAACAACACCAATAGTAGTAATGAAAACAATAAATCCAATGATAGCATATAGGATATTACATACCAATGATCTGGGAGAGGGTAAAAATCTTAAATAAAAGGACCTGGTATCTTCTAAGGCCTAAGCTGCACTTAGAGAAATACCTAGCAAATAGTGGTGATGACGATGTTGATGATGCCATCATTAAAATGATGACAGAATTCATGACTTTTTGTCATTATGTATTTTCTTAATTAACAGATAATCACAAGGTATTTTCTAATTACGTAGGCATTAAAAATTAACACTTGTCTTCACTAAACCCCGGTGCTGTAAGTCACACAGACTCATGGAATGTTGGAACTTCTTTTTCATTTTAGGGATCAAGAAGTTGTCGCTTTGATGGCATAGTTGAATGGTTTGCGCAACACAACAAGGTTGATTATAGCTGAGCCAGGAAGATTCCAGGGTCACTGCCCCCTTGTGCCTTTGACCCTTCCCCTACACTGTGCCACATTAAAAACCTTTAAGGGTGTAAGAATTTGTTAGGTTACCCTCTCAGCAACTTAGGAGACTGAATCGCTCATCATTAACCACCCCCTTCTTGGACCTGCTTCATTAAATGCTTTTCTGTCAATTTTGAGGACTCCAGCTAAAACCTAGAAGAGTTGTTCACACATATCTCATTTCTGTATTATCTAAAAACCCTGAAGCGGCACAACATTTTTCTCTACAAGAACTTCTGTGATGACACATGTGTCTACTAGGCCCTTCTAAGAATGCCATGTATGGTTTTACTCACGGATATTTTCTCTGCAACATAGTTTCCCCTGTTCTCCAGCTTGTCTTCACTTGCATAAAAGGTGAAGGTTTGCATGACATTGGATCCAGCTCTGAGGAACTCTCGATGAAGCTGGCGAACTGGGAGATTAAATGAGGAGAGGTATTAATTACTATCAGTTTATCACCCGTGATGTTCTCAAAAGGCTATCACATAAACAGATGTGAAAACATCTGCTCACATTCCTGGTTGCTGGGCATTGGTGCATGCTGGGGGCTAATGAGAGGTAGCTCTGGGGTCTCTCGTTAAGAAGAAGAGATTATTTCTACCATGCACGTGGGGTGAAGGGAAGAGGGAGATCCCACAAGGGAGGAATCATCATTTGAACATTTTTGCTGGGCAGAGAAGGTGGGGAAAGGCATTACCTACAGAGGTAAGGGCTTGAACAAAAAGGAGGCAGGAGTAGGCTTGGCATTTGGGGGTGCAACACATAGTCTGAGAAGCTGGACTTGAGGATGTATAAGAGAAGTAGCAGGAGAGGCAGGTGGAGAGGTGGGCTGGCTGACAGAGTACCAAGGGCCTAGAACATCATCCTAAGGAGTCTGGGCTGCAGACCACAGGTTCGGGGAAACACCAGCAGTTTGTAAGCAATTGAGTGATGTTATTAGTTCACTGTTTTTGAAAGATAATTTTGGTAGTAGGGTGGACTAAGAATTGGAGCAAGGTTCCCAAGCATAGGTCTGTGGATGAATAGTTTTTACAGGCTAAAGAAAATATGGGGCTCCCCCCCATTTGATCAAATAAACTCATTTTAAGGAACTACCTTTGCTTTAAATAGTAGTCCTAAATTCTGGTTCCCCATTAGATACTCTGCAAGCTTTTTAAAAACAATGGATGCTAGGGCCAAATTCACAAATATTCTAATTTAATCGGTGTGGGGGCAGGGCATAGATTTTGTGTGTGTGTTTCTCCAACTGATTCTTATCTGCAGTTTTGTTGAAAACCACCAAAATGCTCTACTTTATTTTGGGAAATAAAGACTAGGACTGGGAAAATGCTCTATTTTATTTATTTATTTATTTATTTATTTATTTATTTATTTATTTAGCTGATATTTTATTTTTGAGATAGAGAGTGCACAGGGGGGTGAGGGCAGACAGAGGGGAGAGGGTGGAGGGTCTGAAGCAGGCTCCAGTGACAGCAATAAGCTGGACGTGGTACCCGAACTCAAGAACCATGAACCACGAGATCATGACCTGAGCCAAAGTTGGACACTCAACTGACACCCACCCAGGCAACCCTATTTGTTTATCTTAGAGAGAGTGTGAGTCAGGGAGAGGGGCAGAGAGAATCTTAAGCAGGCTCCACACTCAGCTTGGAGCCCCAATGTGGGGCTCAATCCCATGGCCCAGGGATCGTGACCTGAGCCAAAATCAAGAGTTGGATGCTCAATTGACTGAGCCATCCAGGTGCCCCAAAATGCTGTTTTTATAAATGATAGTGAGACTTCCCAGGTGTTCGTTTTTGTCAGGAGAATCAACTGGGCAAAGTAAGAAGTCGGCAATCCTGTGTCAGCCCCTGAAATCTATTTTGACATTTCAGAGGCCTTTAAAAGTAAGAAGGTTAAAAGTCAAAAGGTCTGGGAGGGACTACATTAGAGGCTAGGAAATTATTAGGACACTGGAGCCCTTAGCCCTTTATGGAAGAGGAGTCTGGTGTCTTTGCATCCTAGCTACCTAGTAGAGGGCAGAGAACATAGGAAGCTCAGTTTTGTTTTTCAGTGAGCAAGAAAGTGAAGCAAAAAAGCTTTTGAATTTCAGAAAATGGGTTTCTAAGCCTGGAAACTCTAGTCCTGAGTGGGAACTTAGAAGCTTGCCTAAATGAGGAAACCTCAAACTTGTTTTGTTTTTCTTTTTTGTTCTTTGAAGTTCATTTATTCTGAGAGCGAGAGAATCCCAAGCAGGCTCCGTGCTGTCAGTGTGGAGCTGGACGGGCAGGGCTCCATGTGCAGATTGAACCCACCAAGTGTGAGATCACGACCTGAACTGAAACCAAGAGTTGGAGACTTAAGCGACTTAGCCACCCAGGCGCCACTAAAAATTGTTTTAATTAGCAAAATGCACCAATTAACAACACTTCATACACAGTCCCCGTTTATTAATCAAACACAGAGCTGCTGTGGTTGGAGCAGGGTGAAGGGCCTATAGATGGGGTTTTGCATACACTAGGATGAGATGGCTTATAATTGGGAAATCTACCCAGGGGGTCCTTGGGTGGATTTTTAGAAACTCTGTTTAAAAACCCTATCATAGGGGTGCCTGGGTGGCTCAGTCGGTTGAGCATCCAACTTCGGCTCAGGTCATGATCTCACAGCTCGTGAGTTCAAGCCCTGCGTCAGGCTCTGTGCTGACAGCTTGGAGCCTGGAGCCTGCTTCGGATTCTGTGTCTCCCTCTCTCTCTGCCCCTAACCCACTCTTATTCTGTCTCTGTCTCTGTCTCCGTCAAAAATAAATAAACATTACAAAAAAATTTTTTTTTAAATAATTAAAAAAACAAACCCTGGAATAGCGGGCAAATTGTGTATATGTATATTTTACACTGCGTTTTATACCCTTTTGTTAGATTTTGCCAGAAGGCAGTGACCCAACTCCTTGCTCTTAATCAATTTGATATTCTTCTATGCTTCTTAAAGCTGCAGAGCTTCTCAAAAGCATAACCCCACTTAGACTCACATGGGGGCAATTAATACGGATTCAGATTCCCTACGCCACTCCAGATCCAGCAAACCTTAATTCTTTGCTGAATTCTTTGCTAATTCCACTGGGTACAAGAACAACAATTTTTGGCATAGACTTTAGTAGGAGAATTAGTCCACTTAAAATAAGACAAAAAAACTCAAGAAACAGAGGGCCAAGTGATAAACATGTTGTTTCTGCACTAATAAAAGTAAAATCAATATCAGAACAGTTTCTCTCGAACTCCTCTAATGCATAACTTAAAAAAAAATGTGACTTATAAAATTGAAGCTTGTGGTTTAAAAAAATTTTTTTAATGTTTATTTATTTTTGAGAGAGACAGAATGTGAGCAGGGAAGGGGAAGAGAGAGAGGGAGACACAGAATCCGAAGCAGGCTCCAGGCTCTGAGCTGTCAGCACAGAGCCGGACATGCAGCTCAAACTCACAAACCATAAGATCATGACCTGAGCCAAAGTCGACATTTAACCAACTGAGCCATCTAGGCGCCCCTCAAAGCTTGTGGTTTAAATAAAAGCCTTATTTTATTTACATGGCAGAGTTTGCACAAAGGTAGCTTATCATTAATATCAGCTTGGCTCAAGAAATATTTCATTGAGTTTAACCCAGCAAGCTGACCTTAAGAAACAAACCATAGAGGGGCGCCTGGGTGGTTCACTCGTTTAAGCGTCTGACTTCTTCAGCTCAGGTCATGATCTCATGGTTTGTGGGCTCGAGCCCTGCTGACAGCTCAGAGTGTGGAGCCTGCTTCAGATTCTGTGTCTCCCTCTCTCTCTGCCCTGCCCCTGCTCGCACTCCATCTCTCTCTCTTAAAAATAAACATTAAAAAAAAATAAGAAACAGACCATAGATATATTTTAAAACCTCATTCTTGTATCTTAATTATTCCATTGTGTTCCTTAAAACCCTTTAATGGCAATGCTTCCCAAAGCATGGTTCACCTTGCTATCACCTGGGGACAGTTATAAATATGCAGGTTCCTGGACCCACTCACAGACCTAATAGATCCAAATGTCTAAGTGGAGGCTGGGAACCTACAATTTTTAACCGACTGCTGGTACAATAAAAATTTGAGGACTACTGCTGGTTTAGCTTCCCGAGCCTACTGAATTCCTCCCTCCCTTCCTTCTTCCTTCCTTTCTTTCTTCCTTCCTTCAGGGGTAGAACACAGCATTATTTCTACATTTATTTGGAAATATGAAAGTTGTGTATATTTGCTGGGTTTAACAGTGTGACTATAGCTGTCTTCCTTTGAATACTATTTCAGGATAGTGTGATTTGAACACAAAATTTCTGTACTTCTCTAGCAGAAATAGAGAAGTTATTATCTAGATACTATATAAGATATTATCAAGAGAAGAAACAATGAATTTAATAATAGTTAATACTTGTAGTGTTTGACGTGCATCAGGCACTATTTTAAAGACTTTATATACAACTTATTTAATTCTTATAACTTTTGAAGTAGATGTCAATATTATCTCAGTTTTATAGAAGAGGAATCTGAGTCCCAGAGAAGCTAAGTGATTTCCCCAAGGTCACACAGCCTAGTGGCTGTCAAAATTTGATTCAATTAGCCTGAATCCAAAATCGGTATGCTTAATTGTAAAGCTGTACTCTCAGTTTATATGCTTTGTTAGTTTCTATCCCTTATCACTGAGTTCACTGAAATATGCTCTTTAACAAACATTGAAGACAACTGTTCAATGTGTATAATATTCACAAGAAATTTTCCTCCAGTTTCCTCTGAAAGAGTCCACTTCTTTCACAGTGTTGACTACTGATAGCTGTCCTCTGAGACCTTCTCTAGGAAGTGCCCTAAGCCAAAGGGTGCTTCTTTGCCCAGGGGCTAAGCTCTCTCTTAGAAGAGGAGAGGGTTGATACTTCGCATGCAAAGCTTGGTCTATTGGTAAGGAGAGAACAAAGATCCAGCTCCCCGGTCTCAATTTGGGAGTACTCTGAAGCACCTGTCCAACTCCAGAGCTTCCTGAGGAATTGGCCAAAGCCTCTGTTACAACTGCATTATAGTGTAATTCCTCCCTCTGCCCAATCCTGCTTCCCTCACTCCCTTAGAAGTGTTATTTCATAAATGCACTCCTCATTAAAACTCCTGAGCATAAATCTCCACTTCTGGCCAGCTGGTAACGAGTACCTAGCTCATCATGGGTGGCAGAGTTCCCAGCATGCTCTAGGGGTACAATTGTTTAAAAACTTTCACCTGTAGTGAACTAGAATGAGATGCCCTTAGAAGGGAATGTACTAGCAGGTGCACTATCTCAAATGTTTGAGAGGTTCAGAGGAAGTCGTAATTATAAAGACTTTAGAATCGGATGGCTATCGTTGGGTACCACCAACATACTGGAGAAAGGCAATGAAAGGTTAAGGGTGATTCATCACCAGTTTAAGACAACGTCTGAAAGTCTGAGGATCTCCTGGGTGGTATATAAAGAAACACCTGTTGTAGCTATAGCAAGCAGAAAAGCTGAGGATCCGGCCCAGGACT
The DNA here is from genome assembly GCF_016509475.1 of Prionailurus bengalensis. NCBI lineage: Eukaryota > Metazoa > Chordata > Mammalia > Carnivora > Felidae > Prionailurus > Prionailurus bengalensis. The sequence continues at coordinate 143,776,700 of NC_057343.1, read as the reverse complement.
AAATTATACAGGGAGCAGAGAGTCAGAGAGGTTGAATCATCAACCACAGAAGGCTTCTACTGCCAAAGTCAGGGTCTGATCAGGAAGACATAGGACCCTGAGATTGGGGTGAAGACATATGGGTGGATTCACTCATAACCTTAAAAACCCAGATTCCTCCCTGAACTCTCTGGGACTGCAGAAGTGGCCCATTTCTCTCTTTTAAAGATTAATGTTTGGGGCACCTGAGTGGATCAGTTGGTTAAGTGTTTGACTCTTGATTTTGGCTCAGGTCATGATTTCACGGTTCTGAGGACGGAGCCTCGCATTGGGCTCTGTGCTGACAGTGTGGAGCCTGCTTGGGATTCCTTCTCTCTCTCTCTCTCTCTCTCTCTCTCTCTCTGTCTCTCTGACCCTCCTCTGCTCTCTCTCTCAAAATAAATAAATACACATAAAAAAAATAAATGAATGCTTCCTCCTTGCTTTAGGTTGATGCAGAAGCCTTGTAAGACAGCATTATCTCCCTCATGTTCCATCTCACCTCCCCTCTTTGCATCTCCCTGTAAGAGATCTGTGGTCAAAAGAGTAAAGTGAGAATAAGGTACATGGGTATGGGTGCAGGGCAGGTAGATAGTTGAACTTAAATAGGATGGGGCTAGTATATAATGCATTTAACTAGTTGGCAAACGTACAATGGAGGAGGGCTTATCTCCCAGACAGTGAGTGATGCTGTACCATGGAACTTAAAGTGGGTAAGGAGGGGGGATGAACACGTGGGGACAGAATAGATAATAAATGCTAACATGGAAGGGATGAAGGACTGAGAATCTTGGTGAGGCTGAGGAGTGGGAGAATTAGAGTTGGCAGGAAAGACAGAAAGAAGGTGGTGGTTAGAAAATGGGGCCCTCGTAATTGAGATTTCCAAAGTAGACAGCTAGGGGTGATGGCAAGGTCTAGGAGTGCATTGCTGAGGTGGAGGGTGGAAGAAACATTCAACTGGAGATGAGATCAAGGCACTAACAGGAAGAGTTCTGGACAGATCATCTGCATGGACACTGAAGTCACCCCAAGTGGTGAGGGAGGGAAGGGCAGAGAGGAAAGCAGTGAGCCAGGTTCTACACTCACCTAGAGCGAGGGGCAGGAACCAAGAGGCAAACACAGGTGACAGCCACAGGAAGGGCCATTGTGATCATCCAACCCGTGACTCTGTACTTACATGCCTAGCACAGTGCCCAGCAGGCAATAATGAATGTTGGACAATGTGCCACGAATGTCTGTGTTTGATGGCATGCTCCTACACTGGTTGATGTCGCATTCTTTTATGAGAACCTAGAAGAGAGCTATATGCACCAACCTGCCTCTGGGTGTTCCACTGCGGCTTCTGGGGTCCAGGGGCCTGCCTTCACATAGCCCCTCTTCTCCAGTGCAAAGACAAACCCTCCATCTCCAATCACAACTTCTCCAGCATTTAAACGTTCTAGGATGCCCTAAAATTACAGATGGGGGGTGGGGGGCGAAGGAAGGGAGTTACTTGAGTTTGAGACAATTTTCTATTTTTAGTACTTTTGCTATGGTATTCTTGAGAAGTATGATTTCTTTAGAATTCACAGAAAGTACATGTATTTATAAATTGATGACTCTAAGGCAAACAACCAGAATGCTCATATAATGAAAATATGAAAATATGTGTATACATGTGCTAGGGGTGAGGGTCTTTCAGAACACAATAAGAGTTTTGAAGAATGTGGTGGGAGGATGTTATCTTTGAAGAAATATCTACAGAAAGATTAAGTGAAAATATTTTATTGTAAAGCCTCAAATGAATACTTAAGCACACATTCTTAATATGGTGAAAGCTAGTTTTATTCTAACAGCCCCTACAGTTGGCCTGGCCCCATCTGTCTGTCAGTCCCTGGGGCCCTCTGTCAGCCAGGCGGGGGCAGGGTACTTTGACACCCAAGGGTCAAGTATATTGCTTCCTCCCTCCAGCCCCAACCATAGTCCCACAGTCCGTCTGTTCCTCCATCCATCTATCCATCCACCCCTCCCCCCCCCTCCCCAAACTAGCCCAAGGCAGACAGTCTGTACTGGAACGCTCATCCCAACTAGGAAAGAGATAGGCTTGTCGTTAATCAGGCGGTGGAGTTGCTGGATTTTGGTTTTTCAATCTTTTTAACAGCCCTTACTCAATATCTTACAGTCCCTGTGCCCATTTTTTTCCCCCCGAGGCTTGAATGGTTCATTTTATTGTGATCGCAGAAATCAAACTGCGGATGCAAACTTACCATGGCTCACCCAACGCGTGAGCCTTGGGGCTGCGGCGGGACCCGGACGGCTGCGTGCCCCAAAACGCGGCAGGTAGGCGGCCCCGAGGCCCCGCAGCACCCGTCGAGGCGCGGGCACGCAACGGTCTGGCAGCCGCGGCCGCGCGCCTCCCTGGCCTGCCCACGCAGGGCGCAGAGGGGCGCGCCGGGCAGCACGGGCAGTGACGCGGGGTGGCCAGGGGAGCCGGAAGCCACCAAGAGCTCCCTAGTCCCGCCGCTGTCGGGAAGAAAAGTCGTGCCTGTGGGTCTAGGAGCCCCACCTCTGAGGTAGTGCTCTGGTGCGGGACTCAGAAAACGTTGGGAGTCTTGGAGCTCTGGGGGTGTCCCCCCGGGTCACGTAGATCTAGGGCGCGCTCTGGATATGGGCAGGGGTGTTGGGGGGAGGTCAGAGGCACCTTGGGGTCCCGCCCGAGAGATTCTGAGAGCACCTTTTGGTCACAGCCAGGCTCTGGGGACCCCTCTGCACTTCCTGACGCTGGGGCGCAGGGCCGGTGGGTCGAGCCTCAGAGCCACCGCTGGGATGGAGAGCGCCCTCGGGTCCCCTGTAGACTCACCCTCTTGGCCTTTTTGCCCCCAACGGGTGCCATTTTCGAGGTGTCCGGTGGATAGTAGACACGGATGCGGACAGACGAGGGGAGCTTTACCCCGCGCGAAACCGGGAGCTGCCCCACCGCCGCAACCAGGCTCTTTATATCCTGTTCTGGGCGCGGGGTGGGTTTCCCCAGCCTTGGCGCGTCCAACGCGGGCCTTGCGCATGGGAACACGCCCCCCCCAGCTTTATTATTGAGTCCCGCGGCTCGCTGGGAACTTGCCCTGTGGAGGAGAGGATCGAGATTGTTCTCTCAAATAGGTGAGCAAACAGACAAGTAAAATAAAATAACGAGGTTGCCACTCGCTCAGGTTTCTAACCTACCAATACACGGTACCCCCCCTCACCCCCCTCGCTCGCATCCAGGGGTTCCGACCCTGATTTATCTCTCTCTTGTCTGGGATCATGCACCGTTACCCACTTAAGTCACCGGAGTTGGCCCCTAAGAATTCCATTCATGCACAAATATTTGTCAAAGGCCAGGATACAAGGTTATTGAATGAGGAGGCGATGCCCTGGGAAGAAGTTCAGTCTGAGGTGTGATCTGGGCGAAATGCATCCGGGAGTTATGTAACGGAATACAAATACAGCATTTACAGAACGTCTAATACTAACTCTGAATTAGTGGGTATGTTCAAAGTGACCTTCTGCCATATATCCAAACATGCCGTGCAGTTCCTAGTAACACAGTAGTTTTCTAGTAAGAATATCTTTGCAATATATAACCAGGACAGACTTTTAACATCTATATATGACAGTGGAAATATACCTTGGACATTTCAAAATTCAGTTCGAAAATTGTGTGTAAAGACATACAGGTATTAGAAGAACTGGGAGGAAATAGAAATGTTAATAGTAGTTATCTGATGATGGTGGAATTAGGGCTTGGTTTTATTTTATTATGTTTTGTTGTATTCCCCAAAATATCTCTACACTAATAACACATAGATTTTAAAATAATAAAAGCATTAGTTTAACAAATGTGCACCACCACAGTAAATATCCTAGAGCACAGAGTTAAAAATCCTGAAACAGAGTTCAGAAACTTTTACCCAAATAAAAGCACATAAGAAAATTTTGTATGTGGAACAGTAACTTCCATTTCAACACATGCAAAGAAGGAAATTATTGTAGCAAATGATGAATTAATAGAAATTTAATTTTTAAAATGATGTGCACTTGAGATACAATTGAGAAAATAGAAAAGTCCTTTTTCTTGTGTTAATTGTCGAGCTTAAAATGGGAAAAAATGTAAGGATGATGGATGCGTATATTGTAATTTAAATAATTGAATGTTTCATTTACCCAGCAAGAATGAGGAATGAGGTAAAGTCATCCTTCCCAGTGTTTAGATTTTCGACCATTAAAGCATTGGAGTGTCCGAGAAGCTAATAGTTTAGTTAATGAATTAACTACTTATGGTTGGACCCTGATGAGTATTGGAGAAATACAGGTTCAGGGTGAGCCCGGCCGTGGCTGCAGGGAGTAGCTGTAGTGGCGGGTACCAGGCGCTAGGGGGCGGTATCAGGGCTCTGACAGTAAAAGCCGAAAGCCGCCTTCCGCAATTTCACACGGTTTCAAATTTAGCAAAATTTAGGAGAGATCTTAAACCATTAGCACTTAATTTAAAAATGAATTGCGAATTTTTAGTAGATAATGGAGATACAATGCAAAATTTTAGTCTTTCCCCAGCTACTATTCCCAGTACAAGCCCTTCCTGGAGGTAACCACTTTCCCTGTTGTTCCGGAGGAACTCTATGGATATATTTAAGTATATACACATATACCTAAGGATTTGCATTTAAATGTAGGACATTTTAGTTATTTATACATTTGTCCACCTCTACCTTTTCCAAAATGATTTATGGGCAGTTGTTGAAAAAAAATTTTTTCCCCCCCACAGCTTCACAATTTGCTATCCTACTTCTCCACCCCCATCCCATTTAGGGCTGTTAATAAGAATGCATTCACAAAAAAAAAAAAAAAAAAAGAATGCCTTCGCCTACTATTTCCACAATAGATAAATAATAGCCACAGTTCACTGGGTGTTTACTATGTACCAGGTGCTACATTACATCTTTCACAGACGCAATATTATTTACTCCTTACAACTCTGTGAGGTGGGCACCCCCACTTTGCATTCAAGAACCATGAAGTTAGGAAGTACAGCAGTTATCTGCATGACGTCTAAAGTTCCTTTGCCCCATTCCCAAAGGACTAAGTCCGCTTGGATACCACCTGGGGAGTGAGTTCTGTAATAACTGTTCTTGGGAGACTGCCCATGTCCTCTGTTGCCTGCTAGAGCCATGAGATGACGAAGGTCATAATACTGAAGTCTTTGGCCTTTTACAAGCTCATTTGGGGTTAAAATAAATCCTGAAGGGAAGAAGGAGGGTTAGAGCTGAAGATCCACCCTCCTGAGTTTTATGACTTCCAAAGAGAGGCTGTCTGTCTTCTGCTGGTGCTTTGCTTTACTTGTAACCCCACTTGTTCATTTAATAAACCTTTAAATGTTTCATTCATACAATGTTTCAAACACTGTGCTTGCCGCTGGAGGTACAGGATATCTCCTTTTTTTCCAAGCGGGAGATAGAAATCATCTCATGTAAGAGTTAAACTGTCCCCTTTATCGATATGTAGATGGGAAAATGTGAGGACTTTTCATTTTCTGTTCACTTGGTATCGTCTTCAAAACGAAAACTGTCTTTTCTCAGGTCGCTTTAGAGTAAAAATGTTGCATTTAGCCTTTAAGCCTTTGAAGATGTGTCATGTTTTAACACCATGTAGAGAACAGTGTTTACAAACTGGTGACATGGAAATGTAGCCAACCTCTGTGTTTCCTTTGGCAAGGCCAGTGTTTTTAGAAAATGGAAGTTCCTTTATGTAGAGCCTTCCTGTCTGCCAGTCCGCCCCACATTCCTGTTCTCTTCTTGTTCACATAGTTACCTTATCTTGAAGGCATTTGAATTTTCAACTCCTGCTGTCAATAGAAGGTATAGTTGGGGTTATTAAAGATTTATGAGATGTCCTTCAGTTTGAACTCTCCCAAATGGCCCCCAAATTGAAGATTTTACTTTCATTCCTATTTTTCCAAGGCTAGTAACCCCCAGCTATTTTCTGTTGCCACTGCCCAGGATCAAAATAAAGGGATGGTGGTGGTGGGTTTTTCATCTACAACCTTCCCCCCCCCCCCCCCCCCCCCCCCCCCCCCCCCCCGTGCACAGACTTGCCTCACTTCACGTTTTTCTGGTACTACTTCATTCCCTCTGGCCTGGGAAATGGCCACACACAACACACCAGGCATACCAAATCACCTCACACAATTATCCCCTTTTTAAGAGCCTTGGTTTATTCATATGCAAAATTCAAGTTGAAACTAGGTGACTTTTCACTTTGTTTTTGTTTTCGTTTTGCAGTTGGCTTGGCATAAACTTAGCTTTGCATATACTAGAGCACAAAATAGCCTCTTCCCACGGTGCTCCCTCTGCCTTCCCCCTTGTGGTCATTAAGCATTCCCTTAGGTTGGCTCAGAAAGTTCATCTGGCTCCTGTGTGTGCCCTCCAACTTTAGCCCCTTCCTACTTTCTGGAGATACAGCAGAGTATCTCTATTTTGTTTTTTTCCTAGACTATTCAGGGCTTCCTTCCACCACAAGTAAAAATGTTTGTCTCAGCGCTGGTGGACGGGCCAGCTTGTACAGAGTCTTCTGGTTTCCACAGAAGAGTCCTCCAGCCAATGTTCCTGTGAACTCTGGACACACCCAGTTTCCCACACTATCCTTCCAGCATGGTAATCCCACCCCAAGTTTTCTTTCTAGCTCTGAAATTTTCTCTCTTCTCTCTTTCTCTCTTTTTAATGTTTACTTATTTTTGAGAGAGAGAGAGAGAGAGAGAGTGTGTAGGGGTGCAGTGGGAGTCGGTTGGGGGAGAGGCAGAGAGAGAGGGGACAGAGGATCTGAAGTAGGGATGCCTGATGTGGGGCTCCAACTCACAGACCCTGAGATCAAGATCTGAGCTGAAGTCAAATGCTTAACCTACTAAGCCACCAGGCACTCCTCTCTCTTCTCTTAAGCTTTTCCTTTAACACTCTCTTCTGCAGTCATGTGCCTTTAAAAAACAAACAAACCAACACCTAGATAACTGTAACTTTTTGGGCACCTATTATATGGAGTTAGCTGTGCTAAGTGCTTCAGAGGCATTATGTAACTAACCTTCATAATAACCCTAGGGGATGGGGACTTTGCCATCCCCATTTTACTGATGACAGTATTAAGATGCGTAGACTAAATGGTGACTTTCCCAAGATCACGTCAATAGTAAGCATGGAGCTGGTAGGAGGGTTTTAGCCTATGCAGGATGAAGCCAAAGGTCACACTCTCCAGAGCTACTCTATATTTCATTTTCAGTAAACCGATTTTCTAAACATCTTCCCAACTCTTTATAACCTCATCCAGTTCATGCCTGCCCTCTCCCCACCCCCTACCACCACACACTCACTTGACCCAACCACAGAGGTCCCTTTTCTTGTCAGGAGAAGTTCAGATTCACTGGATGTATAATTTGTCATCAACAGCAAATGGTCTGCCCTGCGCAGATCATCTCCCACAAATACACCATGACTTCAGGATTGTGTCCAACCCTTGGGTTGTCCAGTCACTCGGAAACTTTATTATTTTCAACGGGTTTCAGAGAAGAGAAGCCATGATTTCCTGAGATGATCCATCAAACCTTGGTTTCTGTCATCTTTGTGACCTACTGAAAGATAACTACCTCTTTGAATGGGAAAAGGTGGAGTAAAGGCTACAGATCCCCTTTTTCTCATGGGGCCGCCACAGGATGTCTTTGTAGTACGTCAACTCGAGTATGTAGCTCCCGATTTCAATCCCATGTCCTGGTTTAGAACCTGTGGGGGATATCACACCACATTGCTGGTTGTGGTGGTATGAGATAAGGTGTCCAGCCCAGGGAAGGGTTAGACAATCACAACATATTTCCTTTTTCTTTCAAGATTTTAAAATTTATTTATTTTAAATCTACTTTTATTTTTTTTATTATTACCATTTTTTTTAAATGCTTATTTTTGAGAGAGAGAGGGAAGGAGAAAGAGAGAGAGAGAGTGAGCAGGGGAGGGTCAGAGAGAGAGGGAGACACAGAATCTGAAATAGGCTTCAGGCTCTGAGCTGCCAGCACAGAGCCCGACACGGGGCTCAAGCTCACAAACCGTGAAATCATGACCTGAACCAGTCAGAGGCTCAACCGACTGAGCCACCCAGGTGCCCCCAAAGTTTATTTATTTAGTTTGGAATAGAGAGAGAGAGAGAAAGGCAAAGAGACAGAGAGAGAGAGAGAATCCCAAACAGGCTCCACACTGTCAGCACACAGCCTGATGCAAACCCATGACCGTGAGATCATGCATGACCTGAGCCAAAATCAAGAGCTGGATGCTCAATTGACTGAGCCACCCAGGTGCTCCAATAACATGTTTCTAAGTAGCAAAATTGGCATCACCCACTAGCTTCTGAACCTCAAGAATATAGTAATATACTGTATTTTTCAACTCAACATACACGTACAATAAGAACGCCAAAGAGTAAAAAAGGGCATGTATAAAAAATAAGTTTCTCTCTAACTTCCACTTCTCTAGTTTCAACTTTTTTGGTACTTATAACTTAGCTTAAAGAATTAAAAAATATATATATGGTACACTTTCCAATGATACCAGTACACATGTACCAGAAAAGCTGAAATAAAAAATATGAGCTGCTAGGGCAGATGAAGAGCCCCCAGGTACTCTCACCACTGTTGGTAGGAGTATAACTTGGTACAACTGTTTAGAAAAAATTGTTTGGTAGTATCTTTTAGAGCTGCACTCTACATCAAGCACTTCCACTCCTGGTTGGTATGTAAGTTTTCCTCAAAAAGCGCTTACAAGATTGCTCATAGCAACCCATTCATAAATGGCCCAAACTGAAAACTACCCAAACACTTATCAGTGATGGAATCGATCAATGAATTGTGATGTAGTTACACAATGGAATGCTACGTGCAGTGTGAACAAATTCACTTATAACTACATGCGGAGATATGCATGAATCTTACCAACGGTGTTGAGTAAGAGAAACCAGACATGAAAAGGCAATACTATAAGATTAAATTTATATAATGTACAAAAACAGGAGAAACTAAGCTATCCTCTTAGAAGTCACAGTATTGATTACTCTCTGGGGAGGGAAGAGTGACAAGAAGGGAATGAGGTTGGGATGCTTTTGGGATGCTGGTAATGGTTTTTTTTTTTTTTTTTTTTAATCTTAGTGTTATGTACCTAAGCGTGTTCAGCTTATGACTATTCACTAAGTTGTACCTTTATGAATACACACTGTTATTTGTGTGTATCTTACACTCTAATAAAAATTAAAAACAGAGAAAATTGACATAAAACAGCTTCTTGGACTTTTGTATATCCTACAAAAGCCCAATAAACTAAATAAACTAAAAAGTCTAAAATAAGCCAGTCTAGAGGTGTCTGGGTGGTTCAGTTGGTTAAACATCTGACTTGATTTCAGCTTAGGTCATGATCTCATGGATTGTGAGATTGAGCCCTGAGTCCCTAGCCCAAGCCGGTCTCTGTGCTGACAGTGTGGAGCCTGCTTGGGATTCTCTCTCTCTCTCTCTCTCTCTCTCTCTCTCTCAATAAACAAACAAACAAACAAACAAACAAACTTTAAAATAAACTAGTCTGAATTTTGAATACAGTCATTTTACTGGTCGTAGGGAATGATTCAGGCAGACAAAATTAACTCTGATTGTTTTCTTATTATAAAAGTAATCCATTTTGAAAAATAAATTCAGTACTTAATATATACATACGGTACCCAAAATTCAAAAGGTCATTAATTGTTAATGAGATGAAGTCTACCAGCATGATCTAGAATAAACAAAAAGAAAAAATTAAAACGCTATTTCAGGGTGTCGGTTTCATTTTATTTTTAAATGACTGTTACATCAGTATTGCATAATGTGTAAAAATCCATTTTTCAAAAGTTAATTTCATTTTAATTAATGAGTTAATTAAAACAGATAAGACATTCACTTGGTCCAAAATTCAAAAATTAAAAAAGGGCATCCTGTCCTTCAGGTACCCGATTCCTCCAGTCAACCAATGTTTCAGTTTTGGGGGTCTATTCAGAAATATTTTATGCACATACAACAAATATGTATAAACATTTTTTGCCCCCCCCCCCATTTAACCAACCAGTAGAGCACTGTTGCTATCTTGCTTTTTTTTTTTTTTATTAACCTAAAAACCTATCTTCTCAATCATTTCACATTAATAGACAAGGAGCTTCTGCTTTTCTTAATGGCCTAATATTTTATTGTACAATATGGCAGGATTTATTTCACCTATCCCTATTGATCGGTAATAACATTATTTCCATGCTTTGCCACTTCAAACTGAAATGAACAGCTTCCACCTATGTTATTTCATATATTTGAATAAATATCTACCTAGTAAATCTAGAAGACAAGTTAACTCTGCATCATCAATATTCAGTTGCTTTCTCCACTTAATCATTTTAGTTTTGAACTTAATCAAACGTGAGTTCTAGAGTTATAATGTTTTTCAGGTAGAGATTGATTGACCCATGCACTCCTTAATTTCTTCAGCAAATAATTATTGAGTCCTACTTTATTCTCCCTGATGAACAAAAGATGCCACATTTCCTGCTGTCCTGGTGTTTACATTCTGGTGTGTGTGTGTGGAGGGGTGTGAGTAGAGATAGGAGACAGATGACACCCGAAATGAATATGTTATATACAGGTCAGGAAAGATTAAATAATGCTCTGTAGAAAAATAAACCAGTGATGGGGAGTAGGTCATGTCAAGAAGGATGTCGAAAGAAAGAAAAGAAAAGAAGAGAAAGAAAAAGAAAGGAGGGAAGAAAGAAAAGGAAAAAAAGGGGCGCCTGGTGGCTCAGCCGGTTAAGCACTTGACTCTTGATTTTGGCTCAGGTCATGACCTCACCATCATGGCATTGAGCTCTGCATCGGGCTCTGTGCTGGGCATGGAACCTGCTTGAGAGTCTCTCTTTCCCTCTGCCCCCTTCCCTGCTTGTACTCTCTGTCTCTCTCTCTCAAAAAAAGGAAGAAGGGTGTTGCAACTTTAAATAGGGCCAAGGGGCCCCCTGTAGGGACTTGGCATTTGCCCTGCATAAACTGGAGGCCGTTGCAAGATTTTCCCCACCGTTATGTTTTTTTCTTTTGTCTTAAAAAATATGGTTTTTATTTTGAAATAGTTTTAGGTTTATAGAAAAGTTGCAGGAGCAGCTGGGTGGCTGGGTTGGTTGAGTGTCTGACTCTTGACTTCACCTCAGGTCAGGATCCCAAGGTCATGAGATTGAGCCCCATGATAGCTCCACACTGAGCATGGAGACTGCTTAAAATTCTCTCCCTCCCTTGGGGTGCCTGGGCAGCTCAGTTGACTGGGCGTCTGACTTCGGCTCAGGTCATGATCTCACAGTTTGTGAGTTCAAGCCCCACGTCATGCTCTATGCTGACAGCTCAGAGCCTGGAGTCTGCCTTGGATTTTGTGTCTCCCTCTCTCTCTGCCCCTCCCCTGGTTGCTCTCTCTCTCTCTCTCTCTCTCTCTCTCTCTCTCTCTCAAAAATAAGGAAACAATAAAAATAAAAAAAATTTTTTTTAAAGATTCTCTCCCTCCCTCCCTGCCCCACTGTCTGTCTCTCTCTCCCTCTGCCCCTCTCCCTCACTTGTGCTCTCTCTCTCAAAAATAAGAGACAGAGCACAAGCCAGGGAGGGACAGAGAGAGAGGAAGACAGAAACTGAAGCACGCTCCAGGCTCTGAATTGTTAGCACAGAGCCCAACACAGGGCTCGAACCCACAAACCGTGAGATCATGACCTGAGCCAAAGTCAGACACTTAACCGAATGAGCCACCAAGGTGCCCCTCTAAAATAAAATTTTTTAAAATTATTTTTAAAAAGTTGTAATTCATCTTTTCATCCTAATCATCTAGGTCCTAATAAGAGCACAGAGCTCTTTATAACTTAGCTATGAGGATTTCTAAAAGCAGGCTGACTTACCCAGTTTCAGTTTCTCCTGATGTTATTATCTTACATTACTGTGGTGCCTTTCTTGAAACTGAGAAACCAACATTGGTATACTCCTATTAACTAAACTCCAGACTTCAAAAAGTTTTCACCAGTTTTTCCATTAATGTCCTTTTCCTGTTCCAGAATCCAATCCAGGATACCTCATGGCATTTAGTTCTTAATGCCTCCTTCATGTCCTCTTATCTGTGACAATTTCTCAATATATCCTCGTTTTTAGTGACCTTGGCAATTTTGGGGAGTACTGATCAGGTATTTTGTAGACCGTCTCTCAGTCTAGATTTGTCTGATGTTTCCCTTATGATTAGAGGGAAAGAATACTAAAGAAGTGAAGTGCTCTTTTCCTTACAACCTATCAGGGCCACCCGATATCCAGCCGGGGAAGTGATGCTAGCCTGGTCACTTGGTTCATGTGGATTCGGGTGGGTTTCTCCACTATTACTTAATATTTTCCCCTTTCTATTCCTTATTCTTTGGAAGCTAGTCACTAAGTCCAGCTCAACTGATGTACATTTGAGAAGCCTTACTCTGGTCGCTTGTTGAGACTAGATTGTAGAAAGACAAGGGCAAAAGCAATATACCAGGTTGAGCTGGTGCACTGGAACCAGTGCAGCCACATGAGAAATGCCTGGCTTTCGTTTCTTAATTTCTGAGCTGGGGGATTCTGAGCCAGTTATGTAAAGGACGTGAGGATACATAGGAATGTAACAACAGACTACCTGAAATCATTTCATGCTTGCCCCACAGGGCTGGGCTTGGGGCTTTATTTCATTCCCTTTGCATGTTACTTGAAGAAGGTTTTAACTGTAGATGAGAGTTACTCTCCAAATTTCATAATTTATATGAAGTGCAGGGATACAGAAGTTCTTTTTTTTTTTAAATATAATTTATTGTTACTGAGAACAAACTGAGGGTTGATGGGGGTGGGAGGGAGGGGAAAGTGGGTGATGGGCATTGAGGAGGGCACCTGTTGGGATGAACACTGGGTGTTGTATGGAAACCAATTTGACAATAAATTATACATATAAAAATAATATAATTTATTGTCAACTTGGCTAACATGCAGTGTGTAAAGTGTGCTCTTGGTTTTTGGGGCAGATTCCTGTGGTTCATCGCTTACATACGACACCCAGTGCTCATCCCAACAGGTGCCCTCATCAATGTCCATCACCCATTTTCCCCTCTCCCCCACCCCCTCATCTACCCTCAGTTTGTTCTCTGTATTTAAGAGTCCCTTGTGGTTTGCCTTCTTCCCTCTCTGTGTTTTTCCCCCCTTCCCTTCCCCCATGGTCTTCTGTTAAGTTTCTCAAGATCCACATATGAGTGAAAGCATATATCTGTCCTTCTCTGGCTGACTTATTTCATTCAGCATAATACCATCCAGTTCCATCCACATTGCTGCAAATGGCATGATTTCATTCTTTGTTATTGCCAAGTAGTATTCCATCATATATATAAACCACATCTTCTTTATCCAGTCATCAGTTGATGGACATTTAGGATCTTTCCATAATTTGGCTATTGTTGAAAGCACTGCTATAAACATTGGGGTACATGTGCCCCTGTGAATCAGCACTCCAGGCATACAGAAGTTCCAAATAAATGATACTTTTGTACTTGCTATTATTTTTCACTTGCTCAACAATTATTAATGGAAAGTCTATCGTCTATTTCAGGTGAAAGTAAATAATAATTATTGGATGAAAACATAGCACAGTGCCTGGCTCTCAGTAAATACTTGTTAAATCAGCCAGAAGAAATTAGGCAGCAACTGACTGACAAAAGAATGGCCGCTCTTGGGGCACCTGGGTGGCTTGGTTGGTTGGGTGTCCGACTTCGGCTCAGGTCATGATCTCACGGCCCGTGAGTTTGAGCCCCGCATCGGGCTCTGTGCTGACTGCTCAGAGCCTGCAGCCTGTTTCAGATTCTGTGTCTCCCTCTCTCTCTCTGCCCCTCCCCTGTTCATGCTCTGTCTCTCTCTGTCTCAAAAATAAATAAACGTTGAAAAAAAATTTTTTTTAATTAAAAAAAAAAAGAATGGCCACTCTTGCCCAATGACCTTGGCAGGAGCTCCAGAACTCCTCTACTCCTCTCAAGGTCATCACTTGGAATTTCTGGTCTTCCTCTCCTTTTCCTTCTAATAGCTGCTTTTTAAGACAATCCCTTCACTTTCATCCCATGTTGGGTCAGATGGCTCTGGAGTTGGTTTGTTATGCTATAGAAAGCAAAAAGCCCTAAAGAAGTTAAATCTTGAAACGGCATCACTCATCCAGTCTTATTTTCTTCTGAAATAAAGTGAATCTTAGTTTGCTTCTTCACTTTGAGTCTCTAATAATCTTCCTCTGGGGGTGACAGAAGAGTTATTCTTTTTTATCCTAGAGAATGAGAATGAGCTGGGGAGGGGCAGAGAGAGGGAGACAGAGGATCTGAAGCGGGCTCTGGTCTGACAGCACAGAGCCCGATGTAGGACTCGAACCCACAGACCGTGAGATCATGACCGGAGCTGAAGTCGGACACTTAACTTAAAATTAAAAATAGAATTACCATATGATTCCACTTCTGGGTGTATACCCAAGAAAAGTGAAAGCAGGGACTCGAACAGATATTTGTATGCTCATGTTCATAGCGGCATTATTCACAATATCCAAAAAGTAAAACTAATCCAAGTAGAAATCAACAGATGGATAGATAAACAAAATCTGGTATATACATGCAGTGGAATATTATTCAACCTTAAAAAGGAAGGAAATTCTGATGCATGCTATATAACATCAATGAACCTTGAAGACATTATGCTACATGAGATAAGCCAGTCATAAAAGGACAAATACTTACAATTCCACTCGTATGGGGGCTCAGAGTTGTCAAATTCATAGAGACAGAAAACAGAATGGTGGCAGCCAGGAAATAGGGGAAGGGCAGAACAGGGAGTTACTGTTTAATGGGTGTGGAGTTTCGCCCCCACCCCCATGGTTAAGTTTTAAAGAGCTGGATGCTTGTATTAGCCCCTGTATAGTTGGGGTGAAAGCTGAAACTGTTCTCTGTTCTGTTGTTCTCCTACCTACAGTGGGCTTTTTGTCCTTATATTGCTGGGAACCCAATCACATTCTGAAGTAGGAGAATGTATTTCAAGTCTCAAAGTATTCATAAGTTTGTAAACATACTTTAGAACACAACTACCAACTGCTTATATTTTAAAAAATGGTAAGCTATAAAATATTAAAGAAATTAATATAAAGTACAGATCATAATGATTTTTGTTTAAGGTTTATTTTTATTTTTATTTTAAGAGAGAGGTAGAGAGCAAGCAGGGGAGGGGCAGAGAGAGAGGGAGAGAGACTACCCTAAGCAGGCTCCTCACTGTCAGCTCAGAGCCTGGTGCAGGGCTTGAACTCATGAACTGTGAGATCATGACCTGAGCTGAAATCAAGAGTTGGATGTTTAACTGACTGAGATATGGTTTTGGTTTCAGGTAGTTTATCTGGGACGTGACTTAAGGCAGCTGAGTAAAGAAGTGGGAAGAGTAAGACAGGGAAGGGGTAGGGTTCCTGTGCGGTGTCCTAGAAAGGTTGCTAGCTTTAGGCAGTGGGGTTGCATTGCCTCTTCTGTAGCACCTCCTGATAATCATTCAGAATATCTATTGGACTTCTCTGCTTGGAAGGACAGGATTCAGGAGCATGAATCCACTGGATCTGTTTGGCACCGATTGAGGGTTGCTTTGAGATGTTAGCTCCCTTACACTTTTGGTCATTTGCCTGTGGGAAGAGACGAGGCATCGGTACAGGTAGGGGCAGCACTAGAGGAGGGTGCTGTTGGTGGCAGGTGAGTCTGAGGCACAGGTGAATTTCAGTCAGAGGTGTGGAGGGAATGGGACACAGGGTGCTGGAGCTGCCTGCAGTAGTTCTATGAGGAATTGAGTACACAGAATGGTAGGCACTGCTGTGACTTGAAATTCCGGTCTGGGGCTCCTTACGGTATCAAATGGGGGAACTAGTTCTGGGTCCTCATTACTATTAACTTCTTGTACAAGGCCTCAGGTCTGATTGCATAACAACTCTGTGAGATATTCCAGGCAGATATTGTTCTCCTGACTCTTTTTTTAAAAAAATTGTGGTTAGATATCCATAGCACAAAATTTGCCATTTTAACCATTGCCATGTGTGCAATTCAGTGGCATTAAGTACATTCACATTACTGGGTAGCCATTACCACCCTTCATTTCTAGATCTTTTTTAATTTTCCCAAACTGAAACTCCACACCCATTAAACAGTAACTCCCTGTTCTGCCCTTCCCCTATTTCCTGGCTGCCACCATTCTGTTTTCTGTCTCTATGAATTTGACAACTCTGAGCCCCCATACGAGTGGAATTGTAAGTATTTGTCCTTTTATGACTGGCTTATCTCATGTAGCATAATGTCTTCAAGGTTCATTGATGTTATATAGCATGCATCAGAATTTCCTTCCTTTTTGAGGTTGAATAATATTCCACTGCATGTATATACCAGATTTTGTTTATCTATCCATCTGTTGATTTCTACTTGGATTAGTTTTACTTTTTGGATATTGTGAATAATGCCGCTATGAACATGAGCATACAAATATCTGTTCGAGTCCCTGCTTTCACTTTTCTTGGGTATACACCCAGAAGTGGAATCATATGGTAATTCTATTTTTAATTTTGTAAGGAACCACTATACTGTTTTCCACAGAGCTCTACCATTTGCATTCCCACCAAGAGTTCACAAGTGTTCCAATTTTACCACATCCTTGTTAACACTTGTTATTTCTAATGGGTGTGGTTTTGATATGCGTTTCCCTAATGATTAGTGATGTTGAGCATCTTTTCATATGCTTGTTGGCCATTTGTATATCTTCTTTGGAGAAATGTCTAATGAAGTCCTTTGACAATTTTAAAATCTGGTTTGTTGTTATTTGAGTTCTTTAAACTCTGTAGGGGTGTGTGTGTGTGTGTGTGTGTGTGTGTGTGTGTATTCTGGATATTAACCCTTAATCAGATATATAATTTGCAAATATTTTCCCCCATTCCAGTTTGCCTTTTCCCCTGACTTTTTGTTAAAAAAATTATTTTTAATGTTTATTCATTTTTGAGAGACAGAGAGGGACAGAGCGTGAGTGGGGGAGGGGTAGAGAGAGAGGGAGACACAGAATCTGAAGCAGACTCCAGGCTCTGGGCTGTCAGCACAGAGCCCGACATGGGGCTTGATCTCTTGAACCATGAGATCATGACCTTACCAGAAGTCAGACACTCAATCGACTGAGCCACCCAGGTACCCCTGTTTATTTGTTTTTTAAGTGTTTATTTCTTTATTTTGAGAGAGAGAGAAAGTATGTGAGCGGGGGAGGGACAGAGAGAGAGAGGAGAGAGGAGAGAAAGAATCCCAAGGAGGCTCTGTGTCCTCAGTGCAGAGCCCTACTCAGGGCTCAATCTCATGAACCATGAGATCGTGACCTGAGCCAAAATCAAGAGTCAGATGCTTAACCCACTGAGCCACCCAGGCCCTGTTTGTTTTTAAGATATTGGGGCTTAGAGTGATTTAGTGACTTGTAAAGTTCACAAATATCTTATTGGAGCCACTGGGACTTGAACCCCAGTGTCCTACCCTTTACCTAGTCTCCTTTTTTTACTGTCTCACTCCACTCCCTAACATTTGGTCACATCAACATAGGGAGTAGTTTGTCTTGTATAGGCAAAGTACCAAGTAATGCAATTCAATTGGTCCTTTGTATGACCCAGGCTCTTGCTGCTCTCCCCAAGTAGTCCCCCTCTCCCACCATCCAGTGCTGATGCTTACAGAGATGCAGAACACACCTGGGTGCCTTTAGTTATGTTAATTAGACAATTAATTAAATTTATTTTCTTCATTGCTTCCACCTTAAAATGCTCTATTTTGTTCCTTAAAATGTTTTTAGGAATCAGAACATGTTTTCCAGAGGCCATTTTATTTACTTGAACAACTGCTTGCTATTTTACAATGAAGGCAGCTGATGGGCTTTTCTACCACATTGAAAGAAGAGACTTTTATTAGATGGAGCAAGTTTCCATCCATTCCAAATTAATCCTAAAGCATTGATGCTAATAAATGCAGGCCACTGCTGAGTAGAGTGCCTGACACAAAGTAGGTCTCCAATAAACATTTGTCAGATGAATGCCGCGATGCCACAAGGGGGGAGGATTTATAGGGGAAGCAGGCTCAATTGTTTGATTTGGCAGGGGAAAAGAAGCAGTATTTTCTACATTATGGCTTCTGTGGAAATTGGTTTTATTTGTCTCATTCTTCATGTCTGAGGCTGCGGGACACAGCATCCTCAGGAGGGGGCAGGAATAAATCTCTGCAGAAGAACACAGCAAGCTGAAGTAGCCTTTCTGGATGGATGTTTCAGGGATCCTAATCGTGGGCCCTTTAGATCAAAGCGTCCTGCTTCCCCACTGTATTGTGGGAAGCTCTGAAAAAGGATTCTTGAAAAAACAAGGCAACTGTTTGGACTTTCAACATGATTTATTTTCAACAAAGACCCTTTGAGTAAATCACTAAACTTTCCTGGGTCTCAGTTTCCTTTCAGCAGCAATAATGGAGTTGGACCAGAGGAGCTACTTTCCTAGGGCTCTAAGATGCCATGTTTCTAGTTTAGTATTCACTGTGCAGGAAAGTCTAGAAAAACAACTTGAGCAGGTCTGAGAGTTAAATGTACATATTTTAATTTTTAAAAAAATTTTTTTTTCAACGTTTATTTATTTTTGAGACAGAGAGAGACAGAGCATGAACGGGGGAGGGGCAGAGAGAGGGAGACACAGAATCGGAAACAGGCTCCAGGCTCTGAGCCATCAGCCCAGAGCCCGACGCGGGGCTCGAACTCACGGACCGCGAGATCGTGACCTGGCTGAAGTCGGAGGCTTAACCGACTGCGCCACCCAGGCGCCCCTTTAATGTGTGTTTATTTTTGAGAAAGAGACAGAGTGTGAGTGGGGGAGGGGCAGAGAGCCGGAGACATAGAATCTGAAGGAGGCTCTAGGCTCTGAGCTGTCAGCACAGAGCCCGATGCGGGGCTCAGACCCAAGAACTGTGAGATCATGAGCTGAGCTGAAAATGGACGCTTAACCAACTGAGCCCCCCGGGCACCCCTAAATGTACATGTTTTAAATCAGATCCAAACTGTCATGGAAGTTTCTGGAAAGCTTAAACAGATCATTTTGCCTGCTTTTTAGTTTTTATTTCAACAATTATCTCCAACTATAATCTCAGCTTATAACTTCAGTTATGCATTAAATATGATTAATATCTTATGCATATGATTATATTTGAGTGTGATAGCATCGTAGTTAGTCCATGTGAATACTTGATTTCTGTTTGTTAATGTGGTAATGTTGTCTGGCTGCCTACCTGTCTTCAAATATCCTTCCTATGTTTTGGGGTAACTTCCCATTTTAAGAGGCTTGTCCCTCCAAGGCAGAAGCCCCAACACTCGCTTCCCCAGCTTTCCAAATGGCAGCTAGGATGTGGCAGCTTTGTGACTTAGCTGCTTGGACACAGGAACTTGAGAGTCTGAGAAGCAAGCAATGTGATGGGATATGCCTCAACATTTTTTGTCAGTAAAAGAATATGACTGATGCTTTAGTAACAGTTATTTATTCATTCAACAAATCTTATACTCAGAGCTGAAAAGGATATGGTGATTAGTTAAGATACAAGCCCTGTCTCTGAAAGCTCACCTGTTTTAGTATGTATGTATGTATGTATTTATAATGTTAATTTATTTATTTTTGAGAGTAAGAGAGAGAGAGAGAGACAGAGAGAGACAGAGAGAGCAGGTGAGGGGCAGAGAGACAGGGAAAGAGAGAATCCCAAGCAGGCTCTGCACTGTCAGCACAGAGCCCCAGGTGGGGCTCAAATTCACAAACTGTGAGATCATGACTTGAGCCAAAATAAAGAGTTAGAGGCTTAACCGACTGAGCCACCCAGGCACCTGTTACCTCTGTTTTAGAGCTAAGCATCTATCTTTGGATGACAATAATTATAAAAATACTTAACCTTAATGAATATTTGCCCTGCCCCAGGCACATGCGTTAACTCATTGAATTGTCCCAACAACTCTGAGAGTAGGTACCCTTACTGTTCCCAAGTTAAGTGACTTGATCAAGGCCACATAGCTACTGAGCAGCATAGCTGAGACTCAGAGTCAGGAGTCGGAGCCCAGACTGCACATCCTTAACATCACTCTATGGCAGTATGTTCATGTCATGCAAGAATTTTGATTCAGATGACACCATTTATATTTTTCATGTTTGAAACTACTCTTTCATGATAAACTTGAGAAGGAACAGTCATAATTGAACCAGGAAAGAGTAGAGATTCCTCCCCTTTTTTAAAACATAAAACTGAGCCCCCAAAAGAATTGTAATCTTTCTGTC
Source organism: Prionailurus bengalensis (assembly GCF_016509475.1). Classification (NCBI taxonomy): domain Eukaryota; kingdom Metazoa; phylum Chordata; class Mammalia; order Carnivora; family Felidae; genus Prionailurus; species Prionailurus bengalensis. Next base: position 143,756,256 of record NC_057343.1, on the reverse strand, counting down.
AATTTCCTTGGACAGAGCTGAGAGGGACTAGAACTTTAAAAAGACAATTTTAAGGGGCTCCTGGCTGGCTCAATTGGAAGAGCATGAGACTCTTGATCTTGAGGCTGTGAGTTCAAACCCCAAGATGGGTGTAGAGATTACTAAAGAAATAATAATAATAATAATAATAATAATGAGACTATTTAAATGCTACACCTCCCTGTCCCATTGTTTCCTCTTTGTGGCTTATTCTTTTTTTTTTAATTTTTTTTTCAACGCTTATTTATTTCTTGGGACAGAGAGAGACAGAGCATGAATGGGGGAGGGGCAGAGAGAGAGGGAGACACAGAATCGGAAACAGGATCCAGGCTCTGAGCCATCAGCCCAGAGCCTGACGCGGGGCTCGAACTCACGGACCGCGAGATCATGACCTGGCTGAAGTCGGACGCTTAACCGACTGCGCCACCCAGGCGCCCCTTTGTGGCTTATTCTTAACACAGCAACCAAAATGATCCTGTCCCTTCCTAGGTCAAAAACCTCCTGTGCCTTCTCATATCACTGAGGGAAAGTTGGAAATCCTTGCTAAAACTGACATGTCCTCACATAATCCGACTCCTTGTTTCTCAGGTCTCATCTCCTGTGATTCTCTTCTCTCTCACTGTGTTCTCAGCAACTCTGGCTTCTTGGCTGTTCCTTGTGCACATCTGATAGGATAGCTGCCTGCCTCAGGCTTTGACCTTTCTGGATTGCTCTTCTTCAAGAAATGTATGTGGCTATTGTTGTTATCTAATCCAGGTCTTTTCTTGAAAGTAACCTTTCTAGCAAAGGCTTCCGAGGTCCCTCTCTATCTAAAATCTCAACTCTGTAGGCTCTGGCATGGCCAACATTGGCCCAGGAGAGAGGGCTCTCCCAGCACACAGGACTTTCAGTGCTAAAACTGGGTTTGTCCTGGGTAAACCAGTCCAGTTGGTCACCCTGTAGCGTCTCAGCACTGACAACAATGCCTGGCTTATAACAGCTTTAATAAATATTTGTTGAATAGAAGGAGTAAATGAATAAATGAATGAGCAAGTAGGTAAAAGAAAGACATATTTTTAGTGGGAGTATGTGGGGGGATATGTATTGCCCCTAAAATCAGAGTATATATATATATATATATATATATATATATATATATACATATATATTCATCATAGCAACTTATAAGGCTTCTTCAGCATGGAAAGAAGCCCAGCTTTCATGAATGGGGGATCAGTATTTCTTTCTTTCTTTCTTTCTTTTCTTTTTTTTTTTGGAGCGGGGGTAGGGGGAGAGACTAGTGTTTCTTAATCTCCTAATGAGAAACATAATTTACCAATTTTGCTGCTAATGAAAGTGGTTTGGAATACAGTGTTCCACACTCATCTTTTAGAAAAAGTTAAAATGGCTGTATTGGCTTTATTGTTTTTATATGTTAAAATGGTTTCCATATTTTAAATGGCAGTGATGCATTTTTAAATGTGCACTTTTTCCATTGCTAATGATCCCGGGTCCTAACTCCCTCCTCTATCCTAATGCTTCCTTCAGCTCTTGCAACCTGGACCTTCCTGGGGTTGCTTCCTGAGCTATTCTGTTCACACAGCCTGCCATTCCATTTACTGATGCCCCCTATTTCCTCCCACCAGTCTCCCTAACTTCAGCTCCTTTGAATCAGCACAATCTAATAGTGGTCTGTCATACATCATGTTCTTGTTCTTCAAAATGTTTTTGGCAAGAGGGTGCCTGGGCGGCTCAGTCATTAAGCATCTGAAGTTAGCTCAGGTCATGATCTCACAGTATGTGAGTTCTAGTCCCACATTGGGTGAGCTCAAGCCCTGCTTTGGGTAAACCCAAGCCCTGGGTGAGTCCCACTTCTCCCTCTGTCTCTCTCTCTCTTCCTGTCTCTCTCTGCCCCTCGCTCACTTGCACCCTCTCTCTCTCAAAAAAAATTTTTTTTGGCAAGAGAATTCAACAAGGCAGCATAAGACAGTGATGTATTCCTCTTTGCATCCCTTGACCCTACTATGGTTTATACATTCATTTATTCATTCAACACATCGTTTTTGAGTCCTACAATGTGCTAGGTACTGGGAGTACGACAGTTAACAAAATATTTTCTCTGGCCCCTCAAGTAGGGTACAAGCAAGGAATGATCAAGAGAATATTGACATTACATTGTGCTTATTTATGATAAATATTGGGTACTATCGAGCATATAGGAAGGGTGCAGTGACTATCATAGGTCAAACACTAAGTAAATGTTATTTGAATCATGAATGGGTGAGTGAGTGTCTGAGTGAATCAGTGAATGACTGAGTGGATATAATTGTTATGAGAGCACAGAACCCTTAATGTAAGTCAACTGCAAAGATGCTTCTCCAATTTTTCTGTTTGGAAGAGGCCAGTTCATCTGTATCTGTATCATGGAAATTACAACTTTTCTTTCCCTTTCTCTCCTCTTCTCTCCTCTCTGCTCTGACCAAATAACAGTGTGAAATGAAAGGCGCCCACAGAGCACCAACAATGCCAGTCAGCACACCCCACCTACTTTGCTCAGGACTCGTTAATAAAAGAACTCTGATGTCAGGCAAAATTGTACCCTTCCGAAATTCTTTTCAGCATTTTCATTATTGACTAAACAAAGTATGTGCTGGTCTTCAAGGCAGCTGATTGTACAGCCAAAATGGGTTGCTTAACTTTGCTTACGATTTTGCATAGGGGGATCAAATCCTGTCTGTGCTCATCGTGAGGTGGGAATTGTTTTTCCAGTGAACTTCGCCCCTTAGTTTCCGCACATCTCTTCCATCCCTTACAGCTATTTGCTGGTTCGCACTGTTGATTCTACATGCAGCACAGCAGGGTTTATCAGAGGGCCATCTACTCTTCTCAGTAACTCCCTAGTACAGTAAACATCTGCTGTGGAACTGGAAAGAGCTGGTTCAAGCCAGTTTTTCTTCGTTTCACAGAGCAGTCTTAACTTTTGACAATTACCTCTTTCTTAATTTTCCCCTACCACATCAGAACCTGTAGAAAGTTTGCTTTTTAAGGAAACCCTCATTTTTATATATTAAAATATTTAAATTATAAATAGGAATTATAACATTTTAGAATGCATTCAAAAAATTAATAAGTATCTCTAATAAGTGAGGACATTTTCCTACATAGCCATAATTAATTCTGATTCCTTAATACCCAGTCTATATGCAGATTTTCCCAGTTTGTACACAAAAGGTCTTTTATGGCAGGTTTGTCAACACTAGGATTCAATTGAGGACTATGTATTGCATTGGTTTGTTATATATAGATGAGTTGTCCCAAGGTACTTGATGTGGGAAACAAAGGCAGAAGGAAATGGCAGATAAATTTAAATTTCCTTATAACCTGCAGCCCATTGACAAATACTTGAGGCTGGTAGAATAAAACTTTTCTCCAGGAACTCCCTATTGTCTTAATGCTTTGCAGGAGGGAAAAGCAACTTTAGTTTGACAATAGCCAGGCCTCCAGTATCCAGCAGTCTTCTTTAGCACATGAAAGTCACTTTGGAATCTTCCCCTTCACTTTACCTCCTCCAAACTCCCAAGTGTATAATCAGTCTCTCTTCACGGTCTGGGGCAGCTCTTCCTGCCCACAGGTCCTGTCCCTAGGCTTTAATAAAATCACTTTTTTTTTGCACCAAAGATGTCTAAAGAATTCTTGGGCATTGGCTCTGGACCCCACCATCACTCCAGAACCCCCTCAGTACTGACCGGTGGAATAGACCAGACCAGCTCTCCTGTAGCGTATATGATTCACCTGAATGCTTCCTTCTGGTGTTATTTACCTTATTCCTATGTCACTTGTATTCCCTCTGAACTGAAAGTGAAATCTAAAGACTTGTTTAGATTCTATGCAGGGACTTTTGGCTGCTATACCATCACTGATGATGCAGTGTTTCTAATTCTATGTCACAACAGGAAAGTCCCGATGTCTGATGATCTTGTTGCAGGACTCTTTTTTACCTCAATACCTGGAGTTTGTTGTCCCACCACTTTGAAGAACGAAGAGGTAAACACAGAATAAAATGGGCAGCAGGCAAAAGTTTATTGGAGTATAAGATTAGAAAGTGGGAGTAGCATGACAGCTCTCTTTACTGAGAGGGGGTGTTTGAAAGTTAATGCCCAGGACAAAAGGCAAGGGATTTTCTTTTTTAAGGTTTTGGTTGGCACCTCCCTTCCCTTCCCCCTTATTCCTTCTCCCCTGTTTCTTCTCAGGTTCTATCCTTATTGTCTAGGTAACTCTAAATGCCTAGTCATTTCTTTTTGATTGGCTCATTTCCGTTGTATGAGGCATGGTTTATGGCCAAATCGGTCCTTGTGGGTCATATGTTTTATGGGTCTAACTAAAGATAGGTCTTTTGTCAAATTCCTGAGGGAAACCTGAGGGGGAGTCGGTGGTGTCCGTTAAATTCTTAAGAGGAAACTTATGCCCTGGGGGTCTTGCTGTGGTCAGATGCTCCCAGCATTGTTCTAAAATATGTTTTTCCCCACCCAGGAACCTCAGGTCCTAACTTTTCCCTCTCTGCCTATTTTATCCTATATTTTTCCTATCATAATTTATCCTCTTGCAGTTAGAAATCTTGATGTAAATTTTGTTAGTTTTCCTCTTTTTAAGTTTATTTATTTATTTATTTTTGAGAGAAAGGGAGAGCATGGCAGAGAGAGGGAGAGATAGAGAATCCCAAGCTGGGCTGTGCACTGGAAGCATGGAGGCCTACACGGGGCTCAGACTCACAAACCTTGAGATCATGACCTGAGCTGAAACTGAGTTGGACAGTTGGACTGACTGAGGCACCCAGGCACCTCACAAAGTTTAAAGTTAATTAATTTTTTTGAAAAAGTATTAGTAACTACCCTTATTAACACATTAAGATACTGAAAGAAGTATCAGAGAAAAGGAAGTCTTCCTACTACACCATAGGTTTGTTAGGGTAGGCAGTAGGTTAGGTTCTAAAAGGTTACCCCGGGGGCTACCAAAGAGGAAGTCATGGGCAGCTATTGGGAAAGTCAGAGCTCTGTCCTGGCAGCACTCCACAAGAAGCCAGATCAAGCCAGACAGGCCCAAGATGGTGGGTGCCACGACAGGAAAGAAAGGAAAGTAAGGAAAGAAAGGACACCCCTGCTTCCAAGAAATCCCTGCCCCAGGTAATGAATATTTCATCCCTTAGTTAAAGACTGTCAGTGAAAGATAGAAACCCAAACCCCAAGGCAGGAGTTCTCTCTTTCTTGAGTTCTCCACTCCCATCTTAAGAGTGTACTTTTGCTTTCACAGACTTTGTGTTGCGTGTCTGTCCTTGAATTCTTTCTTGTGATGACACCTGGCATCTCCCCAGTTCACCTGGCAACAGTTTCAGTCCCTAGTCTCCTTTTCATAGGAGGGAAGCGTTCCTCCTGGAAATATGCTCCACAAACACAATAGGAGCACACTTTCATTTAATAGTATACATAGGAGATCTTTCCATTTCAGTACATGTTGACTTAGCGCATTCTTTTAATGGCTCCATGGTTTATTGTCCTGTAGATGTTCCTTAATTCACTCAACTAATGTTTCATTATGGACATTTTGGTAATCTCCAGATATGCACTTTTGCACAAATAAGAAAATAAATAGAGGTTACATTCCTAGAAATGACATTGCTTGTTTAAGAGTGCATGAATTCTTTGCCTTTTTTTTTTTTAATGTTTATTTTACTTTTGAGAGAGACAGCATGAGCTGGGGAGGGGCAGAGAGAGAGGGAGAGAGAATCCCAAGCAGGTTCTATGATAGAGCCCTGCCTTAAGGAATGTGGTGAAAACCTCAAGACGGGGGAGGGCGATCTGGCTATATGTGCATATGTGACATTCCTCATAACTCTGTAACATAAATTGCCCAATCAGACTGTATGTCTCTATGTTACCATGTACAGGGGACAAAGAGGTAGAAATTGTATAAAAGGTTACATATACTGCCCCCCCCGGCCCCCCGCTCCAAGCTTGGGGCTCAGTTTTTTGGGTACAAACCCACTGAGCCTGTGCTGGTACAAATAAAGTTGCTTTCTGGAAAGAAAAGCCTCAGTGTCACGACTCTCTGTATGAACCTCAGTCCCGTTACAGTTCCACACTGACAGCAGCAAGCCTGATGTGAGGCTTAAACCCACTAACCATGAGATCATGACCTGAGCCCAAGTCAGACACTCAATCAACTGAGACACCCAGGTGCCCCAAGAGTATGTGAATTCTAAATTTTAATAGATGTGGTCAATCTTTTCAAACAGTTTGTATCAGTTTACACTTCTACAAAAAGCATATGTGTGGTAGTGTCTTTTTCACTATGCCCTCATAACCAGAAGGTATTATCAATTTTTTGTTTTTTACCAATGGTAAGTAGACAAAGATATTTCATTGTTTTAATATGCATTTATCTAATTTTGAATGTGTCGTATATCTTCGTCAACATTTCATAGGTGAAGGAAATGTATTTCCTAATCTACAGGGTAAGGAAATTCTCGCCTAGTTTATCTAATGTATGCAATATTTGTGGCAGGATATTAGCATTCAGATTGCTTTAATCTGTAAATTTATTACCCCCTTCCCTTTTCCTGCACTGCAAAGATATAAGGCAAATATTTTCCTACCTTCAATAAAGATGTCTTTTAGGAAAATGAACCTCATTTTTCTCTTGATTTTGGTCTACAGTCCTATTATAACCCATAGAGCAAGAGGAAAAAAGGGTTTCTCTGAAAACCTTATAGTGTGTGGGCATTGAGGGAAATGGGGAGGAGGCCATATGATGAGCAAGTGGGCAGGGCAGGAGCTGAGAATTGATCCCCAGAAGTTGCCCAGCAAGGGAGAGGGTCTGCTGCCTGGGGAAGGAAGAGTCAAGTTGGTCCTGCCAGGTACCACGTTATGAGGTAATGTGTCAACGTTCAGAGCTGTCTGAACTCTCAGCCAGTGCCTGCAGACCCACTGCCTGGAACCTCACCTCTACCAGGTGCACTGTGCTTCCTGGGGCAGCTGATTCACATATCCTATCCTACACTGGAATAGTGATTGTCAAGCAATGGTGATGATGCTAGTGCTGACCCCAAGGCTTTGCTTGGCCCCCAGCTGCATACATCTCCCTCTCATAATTCTTGCAAGTGCAAGGAAATGCGGTGAAATGGAGTTCTGGATGCCAGTCTCATAGGTGAGCCCCACCTTCATGTTATCTGCATGCATGGGGAGAGGGTTGAACTAAGACAGTTCAAGACCCAGTCCTGGAATAGCAGTTATTAATCCTTGTTACACATTATTCCCATTTGACTTCATCTTTGTTTATAAAGTATTTTGGGTTTTGTGCATACATTTAAATTTTTTGTTTGGTAAAATTTATGTTTTTCTTCTTTTATGGATTTATGTTTAAAATGTAGATCAAGCATGAACTTGTTTTAAGAGTCCCAACTTTTTCTTTCCGTATGATTGACCAAATATCCATCATTACTAAACAATCCAGCTTTTCCTCACTGACCTGAAATGCCCTCTTTATCATACATTAACTTCCATTGATCTTTTTTTTTAAAAAAATTATTTAGGGGCGCCTGGGTGGCGCAGTCGGTTAAGCGTCCGACTTCAGCCAGGTCACGATCTCGCGGTCCGGGAGTTCGAGCCCCGCATCAGGCTCTGGGCTGATGGCTCAGAGCCTGGAGCCTGTTTCCGATTCTGTGTCTCCCTCTCTCTCTGCCCCTCCCCCGTTCATGCTCTGTCTCTCTCTGTCCCAAAAATAAATAAACGTTGAAAAAAAATTTTAAAAAAGTGTTTATTTTTGAGAGAGAGAGCGAGCATGAGCAGAGGGGAGCAGAGAGAGGGAGAGACAGAATCCCATGCTGTCAGCACAGAGCCTGATGCAGAGCTTGAACTCACAAACCATGAGATCATGACCTGAGCTGAAATCAAGAGTCAGGGGCTTAACTAATTGAGCCACTCAGGCACCCCAGATCTTTATATATTTTTTTAATGCACACATCCAGCTATGTTACATATAGCAATTATTTGGCGAGGCTACACCTTCCTCACTACCTATCTTTTTCTAATTTTCCCATAACCCCTATTTTTTCCCCCTAATATGAACCTGAGAGTTTGCATGTCTATTTCCCCTCAATCCTGATGATATTTTTCACTGGGATTATACGGCATTTATTAATCAATTTAGAACAACTATGCCTCTTACAATATTGTGTCTTTCTCTTTATAAGCACGTGTAGATTTATTCATATTTATGTATATTTGGTCTATAGACCACAGTTATTAATCTGCAAAGTAGATGAATGACTTTCCTCTTCCTAAAAGCCTAAATGGACTGCTCTTAGCATATATGGTTCTTAAGTGATTTTTAGTTGTTACAGACTGAGGGACCCAGGTTTAATGTCACCTCTTTACCACCTACCATATATAATTCATGTTTATTTGTTACATTGCTTCTAAACCATATGGCCTGAAACAAAACGAAGGTTTTAATTGTACGGGTGTAGACCCAAGGAAGGGGCTTACAGTGAAAGATAGCGCCCCTTCCAGATGTAGCCTCTCAGTTCTTGCTTTTTGCCCGATGCCATCCACTTTCCTTTTTTTTTAAAAATTTTTTTTTTCAACGTTTATTTTTATTTTTGGGACAGAGAGAGACAGAGCATGAACGGGGGAGGGGCAGAGAGAGAGGGAGACACAGAATTGGAAACAGGCTCCAGGCTCTGAGCCATCAGCCCAGAGCCCGACGCGGGGCTCGAACTCCCGGACCGCGAGATCGTGACCTGGCTGAAGTCAGACGCTTAACCGACTGCGCCACCCAGGCGCCCCTCCACTTTCCTTTTCACATAAACTTCATCTGTCAAACAAGCTGTTGTCCAAGCATCCACTCCTGGAGTGTGGTGTTCAGGACCAGGCACTAAATTTGTGCAGAGGCTTTGATGCTGGAGTGTGGCCAGAAGAGAGTCACGATGAGGATGAAGGGATTGGAAACAAAGTCACGTAATTATATTACACTACACAATGTACACTGAGTGCTTACTATATTCCAGACACTGTTCCTAACTATCTCAATCCTAACTGTTCACTCAATCCTCATAGTACTCCAATGAGGATGGTTCTATCGTTATCCTCATTTAACAGAGGAGGAAATTAAGACAGAAAAGCTAACTGTCCACTATCGCAGTGCTAGTATGGCAAGGCACATCTTACAAGTCTATGCCTTTGGTTGGAGGAAATGAGGAGGAGTAAGTATAGGGAAGCATGACACTTACCTTTAAATTTTTGAAGAGCTATCACATGGAAGAAACCACCCATTTGTTTATGGGTGCCCAGAGACTAACATGTGGACAAACAGGCAAAAGTTGTTGATAAGTAGGTTTCTGGTTAATGAATACAATAATTTCCAAAGAATGAAATATATCTTAAGAAAGAATATGTGATCTTGCACGGTAGTGAGTTACTACTGGAAAAGTCCAGAGACTGGCTGGTCCTGGTTGGGGATGCCAGCAAAATATTCAGGCACATATTTAGTGATTTTTATTAGTCATCCTCAAGGAACCCCAAGGCCTTGAGATGATGGTAAGTGGCTCACCTTTTAATTTTTAGCATGCTAGGGTTATGTATTATGGGTAGAGTGGCAACATTTTATTTATTTATTTATTTATAGAAGGAGAGAGTGGGAGCAGGGGAGGCACAGAGAGAGAGGGGGGACAGAAGGTCCCAAGCAGGCTCCAGACTGACAGCAGAGAGCCTGATGGGGGGCTCGAACTCACCAACTATGAGATCATGATCTGAGCTGAAGTTGGATGCTAACTCACTGAGCCATCCAGGTGCCCTAGAATGGCAACATTTTAATGAGTTCCAGGTTATCTACTTTACAGAAATAGGATTGAAAGGCTGATTCATATTAAGCAAAGCTGATAAAAATACATGAAACTTCACAACAGAAAAATTTGGATAAAAATCTGATAAAAGCAGCCACTGTGCACATGATAGTGGTTGTGAAGTATAGTAGTTGTGAACCTGGATTCCAGAGACACACATGTAGGTTCAAATCCCAGTTCTGTTGTTTACTAACTGTGTGACCTCAGGAAAGTTAACTTACCTCTAGTTTCCTCCTACATAAATTACTGTGTTAAAACCACGATCTCATTATTTAATCCCTGTAAAGGACAAATGAATGTGGATGAATGGATAGACAGACAGATAGATAGATAAAGTGTGAGAACAAGAGTGAAGCAATAGCCTGGAACATAATAAGGAATAAATGTTTGCTATTATTTTCCAAAGAATGTCCATGATGTTTTAAATATTCAAACACTATCACAGGTACATTATTTTTAATTTTATTAATTGTCACAAATTGATACATTGTTTTGGAAAAAGCAGAGAGATATTGGCACATGGCAACTAACACAAACATAAGTCAAGAAAATATTAGACCAAGATAGATTAGAACAGACCTTCTCAAAAGTCTTCTAAAACCGTTGATTTATTTTTACTCATTTTAACAATCAAAAATAAGAATTTCATTGAGCATCCATTGTTATGCCTAGCACAGTGCTAAATACTTTAAGGAAAAATATATGAAGCACAGCAAATTGTCCTTGTCTTTAAGTAATTTATAATTTATCTGTTTGTGATCATAAAGACACATTTAAGAACATTCTAGATCCTAACACCTTTTTTGTTTTTAAGGACCTAACACCTTTAAGTAAAATCATTTTTGAAAGTAATCACTTACTTCAATAACCCTGCCATTGCTCAAAACATTTTTTGCTTCTCTTCCTTGGGATTGCCCTTGGAGTCATCATACAAATCATGTAAGAGAAGCAGACTCATTGTTCCATCTTCCTCAAGCACCTAGCTTGGTTGCCTGAATGAATCACTAGGTTTGGTGTTCAGTGACTTCTGGTTATTTTAAAATCTCAAATTCACCCTAAAAACTAGTTTCGCTATTATTCTTTTTTTAACGTTTATTTTTGAAATAGAAAGAACCCAAGTGGAGTAGGGACAGACATTTGAGAGGGGCAGAAGATCTGAAGCGGGCTCTGCACTGACAGCAGAGAGCCCGATGTGGGGCTTGAACTCAAGAACCATGAGAGCCAAAACCAGATGCTTAACTGACTGAACGACTCAGGTGCACCACATGTTGCTATTCTTGATGACCTTCCAAAGAATGTAGCACAGCATTACTGGACAGTAAGGAGCTGGAGGACCTCTATGCAGAGGCCCTTTCCCATCACCTCTGCATCTGCTGCAGCATCCAGCTGGGTGTTTGTCCACAGTGGGAGCATAAGATGTGTATGTTGGACGGAACCGAAGGGCCAGCAGCACATTAGCTGTTCAGCAACTGGAGACGGCAAGGTGGGCTGGGGGTAAAGGCGGGGAAGAGTTCCAGACGGGGGCGGAGGGGGACTTCCTTCCGTTCTGTTATTCTGAAACAGCACTACTCCTTAGACGTCCGGCTGTGACAGTGAAGGACAGAAAGGTCTGCCCGAAGCTGGCAGCAGATTTTCCCAATACTCCCTTCTGGCCCTGTGTTAAAAAAAAATAATTAAAAAATGCGTACCTGTTTCATAAGTCTAATATATATATATATATATATATATATATATATGTATATATATATGAATATAAAATAAATTAGTACGTATGCATGTATGTATTTGCCAAATACACATAGGTTTGGTAGATGATCAGGCGGAACTTCAGTTTCAACACACAGACTGAAAAACTATGTCCATCAATACTCTTCTCACATTTCTATCAAAAACAATCACTGGGTTTCACACCACCTCTCAGAAAAAGAATATGTGTTTAAATTTTACATGTTTTGGTGAACTACATGTATTCTGAAATTTCTAGCAGGGTCCTTCTAGCTCTACTCAATATTTTTATATAATGACAAATATATGAAGACGGGTTTAAAAAAAATGGTTATTTATTTTGTGTGTGTGTGTGTGAGAGAGAGAGAGAGAGAGAGAGCACAAGCAGGAGAGGGGCAGGGAGAGAGAGGGAGAGAGTTGTAAGCAGGCTTCACATGGTCAGTGCAGAGCCTGACGCAGGGCTCCAACCCATGAAGTGTGAGCTGAGCTGAAATTAAGAGCTCCAACCCATGACCTGAGCTGAAATTAAGAGTCGGCCACTTAATTGGCTGAGCCACCCAGGCGCCCCGAAGCTGGTTTTTAATGTAAAAACACAGTGTAAGTCTTCAAAAGTAACCAGAAACCGAATACAAATTATTTTGTTAATATTTGTTCTTGTTTTTAGACAAAGAAAGAAGCGTACAAAGGTTCCTGGTCACAGACCTTTGTAGTAAATATATTTATACAGTTTTTTCCACTTTATTTACAAAGCAATGAATATATTGACATTTTTTGGATGATGAAAATGTCAGAAATCTGGGATGTCTATGGGTTTTGGTGTAATCACAAATTGTTGTGAACATCAGTATGTTTGGGAGTTCAAGGTACAAGGAATGTCTGGCTTTGTTCTACAGAAAAATGTTTTCTCTTTACCTGGTAATGAATTTTAAGGATCCCTAGATAATAATTAAAGTAAGCCATATCTCACTTATTTGAACTATTTTAATCATCACCAAAGTTTGCTCTCCTCATCTTTTAATTATATTTGTATTACTTTGTTCTAAGTATGATACCTATAAAATCAATTTTCTCTGATAAGCATCCATATCTCCCAGAAGAAATGTCTGGCTAAATGATTTCTTGTCTGCTTTTACAATCTAAATAAATTTACGTTAGGGATGTTGTTTCAGGTAAAAAATGAAGAGTGTTCTAAATCCCACTGAAGGGGCGCCTGGGTGGCTCAGTCAGTTAAGTGGCCAACTCTGGATTTCGGCTCAGGTCATGATCTCATGGTTTGTGAGATCGAGCCCTGCATTGGGCTCTGCACTGACAGTGTGGAGCCTTCTTGGGATTCTCTCTCTCCCTTGCTCTCTGCCCCTCCCCTGCTCGCGCGTGCACACACACTCTCTTTCTCTCAAATAAATAAATAAATAAACATTAAAAAAATCCCGCTGAAATGCATAAAGAAATAAAAAATGGGTTAAATACATAACAGCACTGAAGAAAGACGAGGAGACAGCAGAGAGTTTGGTTTCTAAAAGAGGGAAACGGGATGGCATTGTATAGAGATAGACGAGAGAGAGTCAGAGATGCAGTGATTCATAACACAACAGTCATTCAAGAGGTCCTCAGAAAAATGTCTTCAATAACAAAGTGCATTGACAAAAAGCATGATTTGTAACAATTTATAACAAATAGTATAATTTAGAAGTTGTTAGACCTTAGAGAAAGTAAAGGCCTGTTATTCATCTTTCAACGATGACAAAGGAAGTTAATTAGAAGTTCCTAGAAAACCAAATGTTGTACAAAGAAAGTCACAGTCTAAGTATGAAACAAATTAAGATACGGCATACATGTGGACTACAGATGAAATGAAATATGACAGAAGGGAATTGATTTGAGCTTGATGCTTGGAACATTCTCCCACAAGAGGCTCAATTGTCTTTAAAAAAAATTTTTTTTTACATTTATTTTTGAGACAGAAAGACAGAGCATGAACGGGGGAGGGGCAGAGAGAGGGAGACACAGAGTCTGAAACAGGCTCCAGGTTCTGAGCTGTCAGCACAGAGCCCGACGCGGGGCTCCAACTCACGGACCGTGAGATCATGACCTGAGCCGAAGTCGGCCGCCCAACCGACTGAGCCACCCAGGCGCCCCTCAAGTGTCTTAAAACAGAATTATTTCTCTTTCTCCATAGTTCCATGCTTATGTCTTAGTTCTAAGTGAACATTTAGAAAATCATTAATGTATCAGGATATTAGACTGGAAATCTTATTGGCAGCACCAAGATATGGCAGACATGAGGTATCAAGGTCATAAGACAGACACTCTGCAGAAGTTTCAAAGGAGGTGGCCAAGAGCCAGTACCATGGCTCACCTGACTCTACCCTGGACAATCTAGCTCACAGACCAAAGGACCAGCTTCTCTGATTGAGAGCAAAGAGGGTGCCATTAAATTGGGATCAGACCACAGTCTCATAGTTTGTTTACATGAGGGAAGAGTGAAAGGTCCTCTAGTCAGTTTTGGCCCCCAAGTGAAAGAGAGCCAGCCTGGAGGTGTTCAAAATCTGGAGGTATTTAGAATCACCAGGAAGGATGATGAGACCTCTGAAACAGGGTGTTATTTCGAGTGACCTGCTGAAAAAGCCAGGATCTGAAGGGGGAAGTGGCAGTGAGAGAAAGCGATGCCTGTGGCATCCCAGGGGAAGGCTGTGAGGAACCATGGCAGTGCTCAGGAAGACCTGCCAGGCCCAGAAAATGCAGTCTTCCTGTTAGGCTGCTGGGCAAGGAGGAACAGTTAAGTCCCCTTTCCATCCTCTCTCTTCTCCCTTTCAATCTGAAGAGGTCAGGAATCATGGTTAGCAAGACGAGAAGGGAGGATTGAAAGCCTAAGAAAGAAAGAGAAGGACCAGCCTGACTGTCCCTAGTTTCCTGCCTATTGAAGGCAACCGATGGAAAACAGGAGATGTAAGCTTCATGTGTTCCAAGTTTTGATTTTACATGGAACTGTACACTTTAATTACTGAATTAAGACTGTGTTTGCTAAATAAAGTGGTCGCAGGGCTTTCTATTGCCTAAGGCTACCCAACAAAGTCCTGGGGCCTGTCCGTATTTTTAAATAGGGACAGAGAAAAGAATTCACCCAATGAGCAGGTTTAAAGAGACAGAGGGAGACAAAAATAAAGTTGCACTCTGATTATTACATTTCATGAATCCTGTTTGTTTAGTATGACAATTACAATAATAGTGTAAATGTTATTTACTAGATTTACATTTTTTTAAAAGTTTATTTATTTTGAGATATAGAGAGAGTGCAAGTGGGGAAGGGGCAGAGAGAGAGAGAGCAAGAGAGAGAGAATCCCAAGCAGGCTCCTCATCGCCAGTGCAGAGCTTGGCACAGGCCTCAAACTCATGAACCATGAGATCATGACCTGAGTGACATCGGACACTTAACCGACAGAGCCACCCAGGCACCCAGCTTTACAGCAGAACTCAATCGAGCAGAACTCAATGATGTAACTGTCATGGAACACCTTAAAGAAACCAAGCGGTAGATGAGGGAGAGAGAGTAGAGGGGAGCAGAAAGAGTTAATTGTTAAAAAAAATTTTTTTTTTAATGTTTATTTATTTTTGAGAGAGGGAGAGATGGAGCATGAGCTGGGAAGGGGCAAAGAGCAAGAGAGACATAGAATCTGAAGCAGGCTCCAGGCTCTGAGCTGTCAGCACAGAGCCCGAGGCGGGGCTCAAAGTCACAAACCATGAGATCATGACCTGAGCCTAAGTTGGATGCTCAACCAACTGAGCCACCCAGGTGCCCCGAGTTAATTCTTGTTTTACAAAGTGGAATTAAGAGATACTGCTTTATAGCAATGGATTAAGAAATAGATGGCTAAATAGAAAAAAAATTCAAATTTATAAAGGTAACCAAAAGAAGAAATAAAAATGTAATACCTCAAAATTGGGAAAAGTACATCAGGAAGAAAAGGGGAATATTTTGTGATTTAAATACCTCAGTTTTTTAAAGGGTTAGCAGTAATTACAGCTTAAAATTGCTAAACCAGAAATAAGGTATAATATTTCAAAACACAAGGGAGGGAGACAGAGGATCTGAAGCAGACTCCATGCTGACAGCAGAGAGCCCAACATGGGGCACAAAGTCACAAACCTGTGAGATCATGACCTGAGCCGAAGTCAGATGCTCAACTGACTGAGCCACCCAGGAGCCTCTAGTTTTAATTTTATATACTTGTATATTTTTTCATTTTTTACTGCATGCATAGTGTTTCTAACAATAAATAAAATGAGATTCGAGCAAAATAGTAATGTCAATTAGAAAATTCCTACCTGGCTCTAATCCAGGGCTTGGTGTGCATATTGAGACTGCTTCCCCAACTCCCATGTTTGTCAGAAGCAGGAGGCCAAAAGCCCCTTTCTGGGGCCAGCTCCTCTGCAATCGCCCTGATGTGGTAGGGTTCAAATCCACAGCACCCACCAATGTACCTGACCCCGAGTTTGTAGGCCTCTCTGGCATATTTCTGAATATCCCATCTGGTTGCAGCTCTGGGCTCCAGTCCTGCAACACAACCATCACAGCATTGCTGTTACTGTCCTTGTATTCAAATCACAGGTGCTCTGATGGGCATTTTTTACAATTAGAAAATCACGAACTTTAGATTCTGCTCAATTTTCATTAACATTGAACGTTTTTGTCTTAATGCGGTCTCTATTTGTAAGACTGTACCATAGCTATTTATTATGGCCGTTTCCATGTTGTCAGCACAAGAAAACACAAGGACCTCTGATATGTAGCTGGGCTTACCAAAGGGATATTCTGGGAGATCCACAAACCCTCCTTTGCCACAGTCCGGTGTATGGAAGCCTAGGGACTGCACCATCAGATGCGCCTTCGACCCTGCAGCCTGTAGGCCCGCCTTCATGAGTTTCATCGTCTTCAAGCTGGTGCTGGGTCCAAATCGGCAGTTCACGCCTACAATCGCAGCCCCTAGGCAAAGAAATAAAGGACTTATATATTTTATTTATTTTATTTTTCAGTTGTTGGAAATTGCCTTAGAAATTAGCTATCCTTCTCCACCGCCCAAGTTTTACAAATAAGGAAACCAATTCCAGTTAATTCTGTTAGCAATGAACGGCTCTCACAATATTAAGCAACCTTTGTTAAATTTTATAAACAATAGCTGAACTGCTAATCACACGATGCATCCAGATTACCTGCCTTCACCAGCTTAACGGCACATTCTCCAGGTGGTACACCATGCATGTCTCCGTCTGGGCCTATGCACATGGTAGCTGCCACAGGTTTACCCAACGCTTTTAAGACTTCCACAGCCCACATGGCTTCTTCGGCATGCTCAAAATACTAAGAGAAATTTCACCATTTCTATTGGTCCAAATGTAAAGCAGATTTTGAAAGGTGGAATGCAAATGTTGCCAAATAGTTATAAAAATAAATAAATATATGTGGTAAAACTTGCTAGGAACAGGTATTTAGCAGACTAAAGAATACTTTTTTTAAAAGTTTATTTATTTATTTTGAGGGAGAGAGAGAGAGAGAGAGCTCATGCAAGCAGGGGAGAAACAGAGTGGGGGGGGTTGGAGAGAGAATCCTAAGCAGGCTCTGCACTCAACACAGAGTCCAACATGTCACTCGATCCCATGACCCTGGGATCGTGACTTGAGCCAAAATTAAGAGTTGGACACTCAACCAACTGAGCCACCCAGGCACCCCTAAAGAATGCTTTTCTAAAGTACACATTTTAATTCCTTTAACAATAATATATAGATTTTCATTTGGGGATCATTGATTCAGCAAGATGATGACTGTTAGGAAAAAAACAGAAGCAAAAACCACAAAGGTTTTTAAAGTAATTGAGTATTTAAATTCATAATTTTGAAGGAATTTTATTAATAAACTCTTTTATGGAACTGGGGTAATCTCCAAAAAAAATTATGAGTAGTGTATTATGCTTAATACTTCAAAGTGATTTTATATTCACTTCTAGTTAGACGTTCATAAGTGCTCCATGAAGTAGGGAGAAATATGATGATTTCTGCCCGTCGAGAATGCTGAGGCACAGGGCAGGGAGGAATAGCTACGGAGTTTCTTTGCCGAGGGTGGACAAGACACCTTGTCTGGTAAACCCAGGCCATTTGCAGGGGTGCTTCCCAGGAATGTCTTTAAGGGCCAACACTGAAAAGCTGACCTTAAGTAAGTGAAGAAAAGTCAGCAAAAATCTCCCTGTCTTCTTCCTTCTTGACTTAGATTCTGCAGAATCAGTGTGTGGGGAATGGCAGAGGGAGTCCACAGAGAGGCTCTTGCAAAACAAACTGGTGTCCTCATCCATCTGGAGAACCTATCAGGTGGGGTTTGTGACCGTCTCTGCAGATGATTCTTGCCAGGTGTGTCTGTCAGGCTTGGCTGGCCCTGAGCCTTAGGAAGGTTGACCAAGCAAGGACTTCAATAGGTTCAGAGAGTGGTTAGGGAAATAGCAGTTGGGAGGCTATTGTCCTTGTTGAGGGTAGAGATTTGGGTTGAGAGCTTGACCTTACATGGTAACAAAGGTGGGGAATGGGGAATGAGGGCTTTTTTTTTTTTTAATGTTTATTTATTTTTGAGAGAGAGAGAGTGCAAGCCAGGCAGGGGCAGAGAGAGGGGATCCAAAGTGGGCTCTGTGCAGACAGCAGTGAGCCCAATGTGGGGCTCGAACTCATGAACTTTGAGATCATGACCTGAGCCGAAGTCAGACGCTCAACCAGCTGAGCCATCCAGGTGCCCCGGGAATGAGGGCTTTTTAATTTTTGGAAGTGGAAGGAAGAGAATGTTCTGGGCCTTCATGTCCAATCAATGATCAATTCTTATTGATTTTTTTCTTCAAAATATCACTCACATATCATAGCTTGAGGGAAAGCCGAGGGATTGGGGTAAGCACAGCATGAACAGAGGAGGGCAACGAAACTACTTGGTACTGAGTATTGTTAGTGGGGCCTGCATGAGCCCGAGCAACCATCTACCTCCTAAGCTTTGCTCTCACAGCCTCTAGCTCACGCACACAGCCCCTTCCTGCCCTGCCCCTCCCGCAGGAGAGACTGCTTCCTGAATCACCGTCCCCTTCTCACCCAACATTGCACGGTCCCCTGTGAGTCAGCTGCTACAACCACCCAAAAGAACACGAAGGCTACAGGTAGGCCTGTCCTGGGTCTGCCCTTTGGCTTCACACAGAACCTAGCACACAATTGAGAGGATGTTTGCCTTGATTACAGTGCATTTAAACAAACCTTTGACCCTGTACCCTGAGGAAACGAAGGCACAAAGCAATCCAATACCCTCCTGAAAGCTAAAGACTATGCAGTTGTATTCGTCAAAATAGTGTTTCCCTAAAACACGAACCTTACCTCGGCAATCAAGAAGTCCACATTTTTCCTGGCAAAAACATCTAGCTGGCGTTGAAAGAGTTGTTTAACTCTAGCTTCATCCTTGTGGTGTGTGTACGCCGATGTCTGGCAGATCCCCCCTGCCACCAAAGCGTCACCTTTTCCAGCCACTTCCCTGGCAAGGTCACAGGCAGCGGCGTTCACATCTTCCCACTGAAGTTGGAGAGCAAGAGTTCAGATGGTGAGCCTGGCGTTTTAGAGGTAAAATATTACAAATAACCAAAGGGGCAATGAGCAAGTAAGACGAGTTCAAGGTATGGGGTAAACTGCAAGTTGGGAAGACCAGCAGAGTTGGGTACCTTCTCCTCTACTACCAGTGAGCATATAGTTCCATGACTGGACTTGCCACACTGGATCTTGGTAAATGTTTGTTTGCCTCCCTCACTTGACTGTGAGCCACTTAGGAATCAGGTCTGTGGCTTTCTTTCATCTTTGTTTCAAGCATAGAGATTGGACTATAGCAGGTACTCAAGGAATGCTGGTTGGTTGAATACATGGGCATGAACATTTGCAAGTATTAACACTTTTCACGTATGGAATATCTCACAATACTTCCACATTCTTCTCCTTATCTCCTTTTCTCAACAACCCTATGCATTTAAGCATAAATTATCTCTATTTGCAGAGAGAAAACCAATGCTCCCTGCAGTCAAGTGTCTTGCACAAAGTCACACACCCAATAGATAGCAAAGTTGAGTATCAAACCCAATTCTTCTCATTCCTAGGCCAGTGCCATATTCCCAAGGACCACCCTGTCTCCAGATGGACAAGTCAGAAGAGAAGACAGTGAAATAAGGGAAAAAGGCATCTATAAAATAATAGCACAGAAGGATGACCATGTCCTTCCAATGGCCAATTCCTTCCTAGTCCTATCCTCCCCACATACCTCAGCTAAAGAGGCAGAAAAAAAAGCTCATTTATTTAGTATATATTCATTTACATAATAATGAATTCTTTAATAGACATTTTGTGTGGAGTTTGTAGCAAAGTATAGTAACACATCAGGTCAATTCCATAGCTTCCCGTCAAGAGGTTACTTTTTTTTTTTTTTAACGTTTATTTATTTTTGAGACAGAGAGAGAGAGAGCATGAACAGGGGAGGGTCAGAGAAAGAGGGAGACACAGAATCTGAAACAGGCTCCAGGCTCCGAGCCATCAGCACAGAGCCCGATGCGGGGCACGAACCCACGGACTGTGAGATCATTACCTGAGCTGAAGTCGGACACCCAACTGACTGAGCCACCCAGGCTCCCCAAGAGGTTACTTTTATTACAGATGATCCCTGACACTTTCCTCCTCCCTCCCTTCACACCTGCCCCCACACCAAAATTACCTTGCTCTCCATATTGTCCTCATTGGCAGAAAAGGTGAAAGTCTGCATGACATTTGATCCTGCTCTCAAGAATTCCATGTGAAGTTGACGAACTACAAGGTAGATTTTGAATTAAAATTAAGAAGATAAAAACCATAGGAGCTTTCATTTATAGCAAAAGTAGCTTACCCACTCACATCTCTTTTAATCAGACACATTTCAAACCTTGTACTTATAAAAGATTGCAGATTACGGTCAGTAGAATTCAAGGACAGAACAAGGCAAAGTCAATACCAAACTGGGGCTATTTGGAGTAGCCTCATGTTGCCCTGTCGATGGGCCTCAACAGCCTGGTGCAGTCGCAGGAAGAGATTAAGGCCTGGTTGGCCAACTGCCCCCTCAATCTTTTGGTCTAGAGAGGGTTTATTCATTTGCCTGTGTTGTGAGGGATGTGGCTGGTCTACTTATAGTCAACACTGGGAGCCCTCAAAAAAGGATGAGGAAATTCTCAAATTGGACAGAGTGTATGTGGGTTGTGCCCCCATCAAACAGATTCAACAGCAAGCGGCTGCTAAGGTGCCATCAGAGAGCTTTTGTTGGCCTATCAGAACACCCTTTCCTTCTCTCTCTTCATCCTTGTTATTTCAACATTTTCTGGTTTAGCAGAAGAATCTTCTAAAATGAAGAACAGGGGCACCTGGGTGGCTCATTTGGTTGTGTTTGACTCTTGATTTTGACTCAGGTCATAACCCCAGGTTCGTGAGATCAAGCCCCTCGTCGGGCTCTGCGCTGACAGCATGAAGCCCACTTGGGACTCTGTTTCTCCCTCTCTCTTTGCCCCTCCCCTGCTTGCACGTGCTTGCACCACGTGCTCTCTCTTTCTCAAAATAAATAAACTTAAAAATAAATAAATAAAATGAAGA
Source organism: Prionailurus bengalensis (assembly GCF_016509475.1). Classification (NCBI taxonomy): domain Eukaryota; kingdom Metazoa; phylum Chordata; class Mammalia; order Carnivora; family Felidae; genus Prionailurus; species Prionailurus bengalensis. The sequence goes on along the minus strand of NC_057343.1, from coordinate 143,734,976 downwards.
ACAAGTTTTCCTTGGGCCAGATGAAAACTTCATGCTAAGCACCAGAGAAATAAAACCTGGTCCCACCACATAACTCTGGGCGTTGGATGAAACAATGCAAATGCCATCAGGGACTTAGGACACGTGGGACCCTTCACACTGGTTAACTCACAAGTCCTGACAACTAGCCCATCTCACACCCTCATGTGAGCATGGATCAAGAAACTGACCCTTGGGAAAGTCAAATGACTTGTCCAAGGTCACACGGCTGGTCGGCAGAAGAACCAGGACAGGATCCCAGGCTTCTCAGATACACGGTGCATATATGAATAAAATCAGAGCAAACTGAAAGTTCCATTCCCAGCTTGTATGCATTTCATTCTTTCACTTTATCTTCCCCTTTAATTTAGGACCTTGCTCTCAATAAAGAGTAAAAGCAGAATTAAAGCTCCAGTGGATGTTACTCACCAATACCATCCCAGTTTCTACCTCCAACTCATTGTTTTTTGGGTTTTTTTTCTAGCTAAGGGGATGAGGTGAAACTGTTTATTTCTTCACACCCCTCTCCCCCAGCAAACCCCAAATGTCTACTCTCTATGCTCTGTTAATCTGGTGGTTACCATTAATCATCTTTACCAAACACGGTTCTAGTATAATAAGCAAATTAGCCAGAAGGATTAACGTGAAGCCATAACACATTAGGTTCAGGAAACTCTTGACTATCCACAAGGTGAATATTCATGGGACAAATATTAAGGTGTATAATTTAACACCTCCTATATATGAAGATGCAAGCGTGTGGTGGTGGGCGGGGGTGGTGGTGGGAGAGGACATTTTATTCTATGTGCTTCAGCCATGTACTGTCACCGTCTACATCTTGGTGATTCTGGCAAGGGAAACAGTCCTTAGAAAACACTGAGAATTATTCCTTTATATTCTCTCAGTCAGATTGAAGCAAACTGTCACCCAGATAAACGCTGTCGGGGCTGCTGGCACTGACCTGCATTGGGATATTCCACCACGGCTTCTGGAGTCCAGAGCCCCGCCTTCACGTAGCCCCTCTTCTCCAGAGTTAGGAGAAAGCTGCCGTCTCCAACCACAACCTCCCCATTCTCCAGACGTTCCAAAATACCCTGGAGAAAAGAAAGAAAAATCACCCAAGATGCCTCTTTTTTTTTTTTTCCCTTAAAGCAGTTTCCAATTTTAGGAAAGGTGGTCCTATGTTCTTATAGATCCAGTTCTGTCAAAATCCTCAATGTCTAACAATATTCTAGAAAGACTGAGTATACTATATTTCCTGGACATTCCAGGTACTTGTGTTGTGCAAAGTGCTGTGACTGTTTTTTCTCAAATAATGTTTACACTGAGTCAAATTATAGTGAAAGTGCTGATTCTGCGATATACTGTTTTCTCAACATGTTTGTGGCAGACACTGATAGTTGCCTAATTAGTATGTATTTCCTCTTCTCTTCTTTGTTAATGTATTTCATTTGGGGAGACAATGTCCTCAACTTAAAAAAAATTCTCTGGCGGAGGGGCAGTGCACGCCTGAGTGGCTCAGTCAGTTAAGTGTTTGACTTCAGCTCAGGTCATGATCTCGCAGTTTGTGGGTTTGAGTCCTACATTGAGCTCTGTGCTGACAGCTTAGAGCCTGGAGCCTGCTGCGGATTCTGTGTCTCCCTTTCTCTCTGCCCCCTCCTACTCTCTCTCTTTCTCTCTCTCTCAAACATAAACAAACATTAAAAGAAAATTTATTTAAAAAATTCTCAGGATGCCTGGGTGGCTCAGTTGGTTAGGCGTCTGACTCTCGGTTCCTGCTCAGATCATGATCTCACAGTTTGTGGGATTGATCCCTGCATTGGGCTCTGCAATGACAGCATGGAACCTGTTTGGGATTCTCTCTCTGCCCCTCCCTGGCTCACACTCTATCTTGCTCTCTCTCAAAATAAATAAATACACTTAAAAAAAAATTCTCGGGCTCCCTTCCGCTGGGGGGAGGTGGGTATATTACATAGAGCTGGCCAATGAGACATGGGCAGAAGCCAGTTAAAGATTTCTGGCAAAGTTTTGCTTTCCCGATATAGATGGGCACTCTATTCCATCGTGGCACTTTTTCTCCTTCCTGACTAGAATGTCAATATAAGCCCTAGAGGTATGCCAGTCATCCTGCAGCCATGCCATTGAAAGTCACACACTAAGGCAGGTGGAGCCGACTAATAGTTGCTGTCACTCACAGCCGCAGGGTTTTAACGGCATCTTTGCGTAGCTGCAGCAGCCATGGACTGTTAGGCCTCACGTTAGGGGAGAAAACTAGCCTCTTTTTTTTTGCATAAACCACTAAACATAATCCTAGGGGACAGAAAGTTTCATAACTATGCCCCTACATTTTCCAGCATGTTCATATATGTTTTCATTTGGTACTCCCGACAACTCTGTGAGCTAGGCAGGGCAGATGGCTTTTATTCCCATTTTATAAATGAGGAAACTGAGGTTCAACGAGACTAAGTGACTTGTCCAAGATCACAGAGCTAAGAAAGATTACAAAGCTAAAGTGGACTTCAGATCTTCTAAATTCCTAATCTACTCTCTTTCTAATCCCACTTTTCTGTTTGGCCCACCCATACTTGAATAAAAGGCTGTACCCAGAGCAGTTCTCCAAGGGCTTACAGTTTCCATTGTCTAAAATGTGCCTCCCCAAATACCTGCCTCCCCCAAATACTGCATGGCTCACTGTCACCTTCCTTCAGGGCTTTGGTCAAGGGTCATCTTTTCAGGGAGGCATTCCCTGACCATCCTATATGAAAACTGCAAACACTCCCATGGTGACCCCTACTCCTCTTGTAAAGATTGCATTAGCTGAAGATACAATCTTTTATTGAAAATACAAGGCCAGTTCACTTCAGCCCTGTCTACAGCTAGACACACAGCAATGCATGAGTGGGAGAGAAATGCCTTCAGTTGCCCCTTCTAACCAGCCATATCTGCAGCCCAGGAAGGTACATTAGAAAGAGTTACAGTGGAGGCCGCCATATCTAGAGCATCTCCATTTTTGTGTGGAGGGAAGTGAAATGGAATACAAGCTGTGTTAGCTATATTAACCATAAACACTGCTTTGACTCTGGTTATTTTTTCCATATTTTATATCTAAAGATGAATTTTAGTTGAATGTGGAAGAAATGTTAATATTTATTATGATTCTCATCTAGTTCTCTATTCCTTCCAAGATATGCAATTTGCTCTTTTAATGTTGTACTTTTGAAACATAAAAAAAGACTTCAGCTTTAAATTTTCATGCGAACTTTCCACATGCCAGGTACAGTTCCAGGCAAGAGGGATAAACATTGGACTAAGACAAGGCCCCTGCCCTCAAGAAACTCAAAGTCTGCCCACCGGAGGAAGGCTGATGGGTCAAAAAATCATCACAATATATGTAATAAAGAAATGCTGCAGTGGAATACAGAACAGAAAATCAGAGGTATAGTCATCTGTATAAAATCTCATCTTGGAAATCTAACACTTCAATTATAAGCTAAGATTCAAATTTAATAGTACACACCAAACAATTCTAGAGGGGAAAAACACTGGCATACAGTTTAGGTGTTATAAGTTAGTATCTCACCTACCACATTCAACCTGTCTCAGGGTTATGCCAAGTGTATCTATTTAACACTTCTTAGATACGTACCCACATCCTTACTGTCCCTGGATTATTGAAATGACCTCCAATTTGCTCCCACAGCCCACTCTGTTGTATCTTCCACTGCTACGGACCAAAGCCTTGCCTGTCTGACTCTTACTTGTGATTACTTCCTCCTTTGTGTTCTGCTTCAGGTCAAACACCCTCCATTCCTGCATCTGTCACCTGTAGCTATAGTATCTGGTTACTTACCTGTCCCCTCTATTTGGCTTTAAAATGCTTGAGGCTCAGGTGACAAATCTCATTTGTCTGTATCCCTACCACCTCAAACAGCACCTAACAAAGAGTAGGCTCTTAACAAACTATGCCAAGAGTCAGCAGACAGATAAGATTTTTGAAACTGTCACTTGTGTCTTATGTGCTACAAGTTTAGTCCTGAGGAGAGAGAGAGAAAAAAAAATGACACTCTTTAACAGAAAATTAGCTAGCTAGGGTTTTAAGAAAATTATAGTGCCTATTTTGATTGTGATCTTCACAATAACAAGTTAAGCCATTTTGATCTGTTATCTAGATGTTTGTCCAAAATTTTAAATTTTGCCAGTTTTCTTAAAAAGCCATTAGCAAAATAGCTATATTATCAAGACTTGAATTCAGAGCACCTTTAAGCCTCTCCTTCACTGCTCTATCTACCACCCTAGTTAATTACTACACCAGCTCATCTAAAGACAGCTCCAGAATGACAGGGGACTCTGTAAAATAAAGAGCAATGTAAATTAATTTGCAGTACATTTATATTTTCAGTCCATCCTCCCTTTCAATTTGGCAGTGACTCTGCCTTGGATCTGGTAGTGAGCTCTGAGAGGCATTTATGGTTCCTTGTTGCAGATGTCAGTATCTAGACTTCTGGATTTAAGGTATGGCTTCAGGGCACCTCTGATCAGACAGATGAGTAGACCAACTTCATTCACCCTCGGCCAGACGCTGCCAGAGATCCAATATGCCTGAAGTTGCCACTAGGACTGCTCTTGGGGATTAATGAAGCGATTGGAAGTGTCCCCTGTGGCAACTAAATGAATTCTTAAAATGTACCTGTTGGCTGACAGGAGAGGTGAGATTAGCTGCTTCCCACTAACATTTTAACTCCCAGGTACACATTAACATGGTTATCATACGATAATCTTGGCGTTGCAAGAGCAGAGGCTGGGAAGAAATTGAACAGGGACAGCATATTTTAAAAACCTTTTAAAAAGTGAGCCAAAGGTGAACACAGTAATACAGAAAATTTAGAGAAAGAAATCAGCACAATGTCTTTATCTTTTATTAAGCTCATTTACTTCAATGCCCATATTTTACTTTTATAAAACATATCCAAAGATTTTTTTTTTAATTGTTAAAGTCATATTCCACATCTTATGCAACTATTACCATTATTATTTCTTTCCTTTCACTGCATATATAAATATTTACACAGTTGGGGTCGGTCTGTATAGTATAACTCCTTTTGTAACTTAACTATTGTCAAAGCAGTTTGCTTGTTCTCATACTTAGCTTCTTAATTGGCTGCCTAATAACTTATTAAGTGGATGCACCTTTATTTAGGGAGCGCACCATCACTGGGCATCTTGATTGTTGCTAACTTTTTAGGAGAAAAAGATCAGTGGTGCATACTTACATGCCTATATAGCTTCTCCCTTCCCCCTCTGAGTTTCAGGGCACAGCTGGGTTGCTTTGAGGGATTCTGGAGATGTCCTGCGTCCAAGTTCATGCCTTTCCTAATTTTGTTTTGTCACCCCTTTTCCTCACCAACTACACACCTAGCATAGAAACGTTGGGGGGTGGGGGTGGGGGGGACAAAGCTGACACTTGGTGAACAGAGAGGGAAAGAGGCCTAGAGAAGGAACCAGGTAGCCGGTTCTACTGAAAAGGGTAGGCAGAGCGCCGCTACCCCACTAACCTGCGCACTTCCCTACCCCCCTCCCCCCCCCCCCCACTCCGCGGTGGGGGTCTGGGAGCATCTTGCACCCCTGGTTTCAGGCCAGCCCATCAGTTGCAGGGCCAGGCTGCTACCCTTCCCAAAACGCCAGAGAACCAAGCTCTGGGGCTAGTTGAGCCCAAGACCTGAGGTAGGCTGAGGGTAGAAAATGTGAGCGCGGCGCCTGAGTCCGGAGCTAGACTTCAAATCCCCGCTCCACCCTGGACTAGATGGGTGACCTTGAGCTAGTGGCCTTTCTGGGCCTCAGTTTCCTCACCTGAAAAATGGGAATAATTGTGCGCAGTCCGTGAAGTGTGGGGCACCGAGTCCGGGCTCAGTAAATTATCTATTCCTCACGCCAAGGCGGTATTGTCGCCCCGGGCAAGTGGCGATCGCGTATACTGAGACACAGAGCCCTCCAGGTGCCCGGCCAGGGCCGCAGAGCTCATTCAGGGGTTGAAGTGGGGTCTCAAGTCAGGCGCTGGGAGCCCCGCGGCCGGGCGCGCTGAGTACCTCGCTGACTCCCGGAAACTCACCTTTTTGGCCCCGGGGCCTCCGGCTGGAGCCATCTCGCCGCGGCTGTGCGGCCGCCGGGTCCGCGAGAGCGCGCCTAGCTCTGGAACCCGCCCCTCGCCCGGGGGAGGGTCCCCCAGCAGAGCCGCCAGCCCCGTTGCCCCAGGGTGTCCGGTGGCCTCGGAGCAGGCTCCCGCGCCCGCGCCCTCGGCCTCCTCGGCCTCGCCATGCTCCGCCCGGGCGCGCAGCGGGGCCTCCTGCTGTCGAGTCTCCGGCTGCAGGGCTCCCCCGGCCGCCCGCGCTCAGCCTGCGGCCGCCAAGGGTGAGTGGGGGCCTGGCCGGCGCCGAGGCCCGCGGATGGGCTGCTGCCTGGGTGGGAGCCAGGGCCTGAGGCAGTCTGCCGGGTCGGGGGATCCTGGGCCTCTGAGAAATGGGCATTCGGATATCTTCTAGATGTACGTGTTTTCTTTTACACGCGCTGGTGGACAAAGTGAAACAGTATCAAAGGGTTCCCAGTGCGAAGTTACTCCTACCCCCATCTCCCAGTCAACTTGTTAACAGCGTCTTCTGTATTTTTCCAGAGATTGTCTATGTGTAAGCAAACATAGGAAGATATACACCATACACACACACACACACACACACACACACACACACACACACATGGTGTATATCTGTCTATGGTATATAGAGATATATATTCCTCTTTGCCTTACTTACACCTTGCTTTTTACAACGTGTCCTGGAGAGGCCCACGATCCTGCTAGGTAGAAAGTCACGCAAATAAATATATGAGACCACTGAGCAGTAACTATAAAATTAGAGGAGGCTGTACGTGGTGAGGAAGTTAAATGAAGAAGAACATTTAACTCCGTCTGGCTCTCCGCAGCCTGGAAAGCATTGGATGGAGGAGATGATCCAAGACCTACAGGAGCTAAAGTTCTTAATAATGGTTTTTCATGGAATAGAATGATTATGTGTGTTCTCCAAGTAGACTGAAAAAAAAATACTCTTTAACTCTTTTGGGAAAAAAAATAGAAGTCATGTTCAATTCTTTAGCTATATTTGTTATCTACAATGGACCAGAATTATATGGAATGGGTTTCAAAGTCCTCCTCTTTCCTCCCTTAAGCAGGTTGCTTCAATCAGGGTTTAGATGCCCCAATGACTAAATCAGCGCTATGCAACCCTCACGGGCACTGTTAAGATACTAGAGAAAAAAGGAGAAGAAACAGGAAACAAGTCAGAAAAACTATAGCTGCCATAGCCTAATAAAACTACCATTTACAAAAATTGTCTTCCAGAGAGGAAAACCCACCTTTGTCTGCGGAAACAAGATGGAAAGACAGAGCAGAAACTGTGATAATTGGAGGTGGCTGCATTGGTGTGAGTCTGGCTTATCACCTGGCCAAAGCAGGGATGAAGGATGTGGTCCTCCTGGAAAAATCAGAGCTCACTGCTGGATCTACCTGGCATGCAGTAAGAAAAGCCCCTCCACACCTTTTGGGATGAGCACTGGGTGTTGTATGGAAACCAATTTGACAATAAATTTCAAAAAAAAAAAAAAAGGAGAAGAAAGAAAGAAAAGCCCCTCCAAACCGTCACCTGCCCTGAAGTGTGTGAACCAGTGCAATCAACTTTCTTCTCATCACAACTCCCCACTTTGAGATCTTTAGAGTGAGCATCCCTTCAATAGTGTTGGAAAGTGCAATTGCAGTCTAGTGATCAAAATATATAATATTTTTATCTTGAGCATATAGCTTCTGGATTCACTCCTGGCTCTGCCATTTTCTACCCATATGACTTTTGGTCAGTTTCCATTTCCTGATGTGCAGAAAGGAAATATTAACAGTACCTCGCTGACAGGGTTGTGATGAAGATTGAGTTAATATGTGTAAAGGTATTAAACACATGGTAAACGTTTAGCAAATGTTAGCTTTTGTCTGGAAGGATGTAGCTGGATGATTGCACATATAGCCAGAGACCTGCACTAAATTCCCCTCACCTGGGTTTTGTGGTCTTTTTAGTTTCATTTATGATTTTAATGCAGCACTGTGAGACAACAGCTTGGTGTCATGAGGCTGAGAACTGTGAGGGCTGAGAACATGTGATGTTGCTTTTGTGTTGTAGTAAATTAACACGCAGCCTCTTCCGTTGGACAGACTTAATAATACAAATAATTGTTCCAGCACTACACAATAATTGGGCTTAAATGGAAAGTTACTCAGGTGAATGAAGTGACTGACACTGCTCTCATAGCATTATGCCGTATCAATGATTTCTGAAGTCAGTTAAGGAAGAGAGAGGAAGTTTTTGTGACTGTCGGTACACATTTCTTTTGGAGAAGGAATTGGGCAGTGTTAGCCACTGCTCACCGTCCCTTTCTGTTGTGAGTTTTCCTCTGCTAAGTCAGGAGGAAACCCTGCTTTCCAGGGACTTTAGAATCTAGAGCCTGCTCTAGGTTTGGGGGGTGTTAAGCACTGAAAGGGCTGCCTGTGTCCTGTGGAGATCAGGGGACACCGCAGCCCAGACTTAAGCCCCCCTGGCCACTGGGTCCTGGTGGTCTCAGAATCAGACTACACTTATGGTTGGATGGAAGCTCCTAGAAAATCACACCAAGCCCAGTTCCTCTTCTCTCTTTTCCCTCCAGTCCCCTCATTTCTGGGTCTGAGAGGGAGGTCCAGGCACCTGGTCTTCCCTGAATGTAATTTCAGAGCCTTTACAGACATACTGTCTCTTGTTTCACCCTGTCCCTCACCTCACTTCCTCCTACCTGGAGAGAGGGGTCTGGGAAGCCACCAAAACTCCGGGCCCTTCTCCCCTCCCCGAACTAGACTTTCTATTCAGGCTTCACATTATCACGCAAAAGGAAGCCTGAATTTCTCCTGTAGTTCTCCTGGCACTTCTCTTTCGTGGACAGTCACTCAGCCTTTCAACAAATATTCACTGAGAGCCTGTATTGTGTCAGGCCAGCCCTGGTCTGAGAGGTGGGGACACAGCAGTGAATAAAGCTAAGTCCCTGCCCTCATGAAGCCACATTCTGGTGTGCTAAACAGAAAACAATGCCTGAGAGTAATCGGTGCCTCGAAGAAGAGTAAACTGGGGTAGAGGGGTGAAGAATGATGGGGTGCAGGAGTCTACCTTGAGGAGAGGGAGCCAAGGAGTCTACCTTGAGGAGGTGACATCTCAGCAGAGACCAGCAAGAGGGGAATGAGGTGCTGGTGAGGCTGTCCAGCAAAGAGCATGTAGGCAGAGGGAAATTTAGGCAAGTGGAGATATCCTGAGAGGGAGGCTTATACCCTTTTAATACTTCTGGGTTGTTAAACAGGGCATACACCTTAATATTTTAATTACTTATTTGCTCATTTAGATTTCATTGATTTGATGTGACCTACATTTTAGAATAGATTACAGGATTCCCTGCATTATTACTTCTTAGACATTTCATGAACGAAAAAAAAAAAGCAGCATACTGTTAACCTAAGTTTTTTGGAGAAAAGTGGGCAAAGTTTTTAAGATGATAGCTTCTGGTTAAATGTTAACTGTGCCAAATATGTCTTCTTCAACCAGAGAGATATCAGAGTGAGTGGAAAAGGCATTCTCCTACTTTGTGCACAAGGTTTACGCTATGGTTTACAAAATGAGATTCATGCAGTGCGAGCTCAAGATGGACTTGGGCATCAGAAGCCAGGTTATTTGGCCCACTGGGAATAAAGGAAAAGGAAAGAGGGTTGCCCTGGGAAGTCGGTCCCAGGACCTTTTGCAAGTCAGGGAGGCCTACCTCTGAGGAACAACATGAAGAAATTCTACATGTTGGGAATTTTTAACATAGAAATATTTGGAGCAGATATGAGAACGTAGAAGTTTGGGGAGCCAGCTAAAGGAGCAGACTACAAAAATCAAGGTAGCCTCACTGAAGTATAACATGTACTTAAGGTTTATATCTGCAAAGTGCAGGAATCAAGTGCTTAGTGAGGAAGGCACAGCTTGCAAAGTGAATATTAAAAATGGAGTCACACTGGGGCGCCTGGGTGGCTCAGTGGGTTAAGCGTCTGACTCTTGATTTAGTCTCAGGTCATGATCTCACAGTTCGTGGGATCAAGCCCCAAGTTGGGCTCTGTGCTGACAGTGCAGAGCCTGCTTGGTATTCTTTCTCCCTCTCTCTCTGTCCCTCCCTCTCTTGTGCTCATGCTCTCTCTCTTTCCCTCTCTCTCTCAAGATAAATAAACACTTTAAAATAAAATAGGGGCACCTGGGTGGCTCAGTTGGTTAAGCGTCCCACTTCAGTTCAAGTCAGGATCTCACAGCTCATGAGTTCAAACCCTGCATAGGGCTCTGTGCTGACAGCTCAGAGCCTGGAGCCTGCTTTGGAATCTGTGTCTCCCTCTCTCTCTGCCCCTCCCTCGCTCATGCTCTGTCTCCCTCTCTCTCTGCCCCTCCCCCGCTCATGCTCGCTCGCTCTCTCTCTCTCTCTCTCTCTCTCTCTTAAAAATAAACATTAAAAATAAAATAAAATAAAAATGGGGTCACAAATCTAAAAACCCTGAGGTTTTGCCATATTTTAACAACACTGCTTTGTCAGCAGGTAACACTACTACCAATGTAGAGCATTTCATGTAGGATGGACAGAAAGGGGAGAAGATGGAGCGAGAGGCAGCTTTGGAGCATGGGGTCCCCAGGAGAGGCAGCCCTTGGGGATGGTGCCAACATGAATGTTTTGGAGAAATGAAGACTGAAGATCTAAAGATGCAGGATGATCATTTTGGGGTGTGGGAAGACAATATTAGAACTTTCTGTTTATTTTTATCTACAAATGTAAGAAAGGGATGAAGCTTTACTAGTCTTTATAAATAGCCTTTACCTTTGATGCAGGTGACATACTGGGTATGGTTTCAAGGCTGACTAAAAGAAAGGTTGGCACACCACGACAGAGGCAGCCTCGTACTTTCTTTTGTCTTTCGTCTACCTTGACATACTGCAGATCACGTGCTATAGGACATCATCGTTGCGATGCGTTTATAGAGACAGGGCTTTAAATAATAGAATTCGTGATGAAAGGAAGAGGGAATGAACTGGAAGGTGTTGTGCTCCATGGAGGTTTGTTGTTTATCTCATGCAGTAATTAAAAGGGTTAGCGAGACAAAGCTTTTCTTCTACAAAAAGGCCAGTGTTTTAAATTTGGTGACCTTTATAGTGATTCAGATGGCTACCAGTCATTAGGAGATACATATAAAAAATACCACATAGCAGATACATACAAGAAAATAAATGCAATCTATGCTTTCAAAGTAAAGCTGATGGTATAGGTGAGAAATGACTGCTTTTTGCAAAATAGTCCTGTTGGAAAGGGTACATTTTGAAAAGGAATATTTGGAAATGTTGGTATCATCAATAGATTTTCTGGTCAAAATGATATGCATCATGTAGAAAAACTCTCATATATACAAGAGATAAAATTTTTAAGGTATCTAAAATTTTCCCAAATGGTGAGTTTAAGTGGGGTTTGTACCCATTTATTTAAAATATAAAAACGTGGGGCCCCTGGGTGGCTCAGTCTGTTGAGCGGTTCCTGGTTTCTGCTCAGTATGATCCCAGGGCTGTGGGATTGAGGGCACGTGCTGAGCGTGGAACCTGCGTGAGATTCTCTCTCTCTTCCTCTGCCTCTCTCCCCGGCTTGTGTGCTCTCTCTCTTTCTCAACAAAACAAAACAAAACAAACCGAAAAACCCAATACCTTCCAATTTGCTTATAACAACTGATAGACAAGAGAACATGAAATGTTAATAGTCAAGTTTCAAAAGAAACCTTTGTGTGAGTGGTGATTGGGGTGGAGGAAGTGATGTCAGGATGCGCAGAGTACAGCCCAGAGAGTCTCCTTTTCCCAGGAGACTCTACAAAGTAGACCTTTGTATCATTGACAGGTAGCGTCTTCAGCCATCAGAGCCATTCAAACCAGTCTCAAAATAAAACAAACCTAGGATTAGGCATTCAAGTTGCTGTTTTACCAAGGTTCATCCTGTATATATTTTAGTAACAAAGCATGTTAGTCACCTAGATTTACTAAAATATTAATAAGTTGACTCTTCAAAAGCTTTTCCATATAATAAATTTTAAAAACTCAAAACCTTTCTTAAATAAGCGAATTTTTAAAATTTGAAAGCTTTTCTACACAATAAATAAAAATTATTTACAATGTTTAATTCATTTCAAGTTGTCTTTGTATGTTTTATGATCTCTGTTAATATAGTAATACATATTTATATATCACGTGAGAACAAAGATATACACGTATTTTAGTGGGTATGCTTAAACTTAAAAAAAAATTTTTTTTAATGGTTATTTATTTTTGAGAGGGAGAGAGTGCGAGCAGGGGAGGGACAGAGAGAGAGGGAGACACAGAATTCGAAGCAGGCTCCAGGCTCTGAGCTGTCAGCACAGAGCCCAACATGGGGCTGGAACTCATGAACTGGGAGATCGTGACCTGAGCCAAAGCTGGATGCTTAACCGACTGAGCCACCCAGACGCCCCTGCTTAAACATTTTTTTATTTTACGTGGGTGCTTGGAGATGGCTTGAGGTCAGTCACTGGGCTTTTTGAGGTTGTAGAGGTTCACGAAAGAGCAGAAAGGATTATTAAATACATAGAGCATCACTGGCTTTAGTGACAGTTGATGGTTTTCTAATGCCATGTTGCTTTTCATATTCATTCACTGTTAGCCTACTATAAGGAAGAGATTTTTCTTCTCCCTATTTATTTGCGTATGTATTTATTTAATCAATAAGGATTCATAATTCTTATTTTATTCAAAGAGTTATAGTTCCTAATGATTATTCATGTCTCTGTTTCATCTTTCCTCTTTTATTTTCTCTTCCAACAATAATCATTTTCTTTCCTCAAATAAAAGGTAGGCCCCTTCCTGTCCTCCTTATAGACTTGTGGCTATTCTAGCACCTTCTCTTCTCTCAGTTCTTAGGTCTTTCTCTAAATGCTCTGGCACTTAATCATGTGCTCTTGATTTCATTGTTTGGTACATGAAAGTTTCAAGACTTCAGTCAGGCCATAACATCTTGAAGGATAAGAACAATGTTTTCTTCTTCAAAATTCCCATTTAATATATCCTTGCTGAAGCCCAGAACACAAACACATTGTACCCTTCGTACATTCCATGTCATAGGATTGGCGCATAAATTAATAAATACCATGTATGATACTACATTCAGATATCTTACATTAGGACACCTGGGTGGCTCAATTAGTTGAGCATCCAGCTCTTGGTTTCAGCTCATGTCATGATCCCAGGGTTGTGGGATCAAGCCCCATGTCAGACCCTGTTTTGGGCTTGAAATTCTCTCCCCCTCCAACTAGAATGCTCGTTCTCTGTCTCTAAGAAAAAAAAAATCTTACAATAAAAAGCACAGATATATTTGACCCCAGATTTTATTACTAATTAATTAATTAATTTTGGAGTTTTATTAAAAAAGTTTTTTTATTCTCAAGTTAGTTAATGTATGGTGTAGTCTTGGTTCAGGAGAAGAACCCAGCGATTCACCACTTACATATATCACCCAGTGCTCATCCCAACAAGTACCCTCCTTAATGCCCATCACCCATTTACCCCACCTCACACCCTCACACCCCCATCAACACTCAGTTTGTTCTCTGTATTTAAGAGTCTCTTATGGTTTGCCTCCCTCTCTGTTTTTATCTTATTTTTCCTTCCCTTCCCCTGATCATCTGTTAAGTTTCCCAAATTCTACATATGAGGGAAATCATGATATCTGTCTTTCTCTGACTGATTTGTTTCACTTAGCATAATACCCTCCAGTTCCATCCACATTGTTGCAAATGGCAAGATTTCATTCTTTTTCATTGCTGAGTAGTATTGCATTGTGTATATATATACCACATCATCTTAATCCATTCATCAATTGATGGACATTTGGGCTCTTTCCATAATTTGGCTTTTGTTGGTAGCACTACTATAAACATTGGGGTGCATGTGCCCCTTCAGATCAGCATTTTTGTATCCTTTGGATAAGTTCCTAGTAATGCAATTGCTGTGACCCCAGATTTTAAACACAGATTAAAAGAGAAAAGCTAGCTGATAAAAAATACAGGGTACAAAAACATTAGTAAAGGGACTCCTAGCTGGCTCAGTCAGTGGAGCATGCGATCCTTGATCTCAGGGTTATGAGTTCGAGCCCCACATTGGGTGTAGAGATTACTTTAAAAAATAAAATCTTTAAAAAAATAAGTACAATTTTTATACCTGAGAAACAAATTAAGCCCAGCACTTACTTCTGAATGTCTTAGCAGCAAGGAAGTGAAGGGAGTAGGAATTGTTTGGTAGAAATAAGTATACCATTTTAGTAAGAGTGACTAACTTTTCCTTAACTAGGAATTCTAGAAGAATTTGTTCCCTAAATAAAGTTCATTGGGCTAAATGTCTTGAATAACAATTTTGCAAAAATTAACCCACGTGACTCTTTCCAATGCAAGATCATTAATTTATAATTCTATGAAGATAGCCTTCTGGGGTGAGGAAGAAGAGGACTGATGTAGTGTAGATATACAATTTTTTGGTGGTCTGGTTTACCCCATGTTAAGCTCAGAGGATCTTGAGTATATGGTGAATGGAACCCTACACCACTGCTTATGAATATCATTGTTTTCAACTGACAGGAGATACACGGAAGACGTATCTAGTAGACACCCGAAGGTAAGGGATTCTCCATTAATGATCTGGAAAGTCTCGTATTCAAATGAGATAGCTGAGCATGTAACGGAGAGTGGAATATTTGAGAGTGAAAGAGCCTGACTTGCACTTCCGTTAGAATGGCACTTGGCTGTGAGAGCACCTTGAAGCTCAGCCAGGATCTTTCTCAAGAAAACAAAAACAAACAAACAAACAAACAAAAAGCTGTGCATATGTTCAGATGTATGAACAAGTATTTAATAGAAGCCCCAGGGTTCTGGCCCATAAAGGACGATTAATGAACTATCAATGGGGTGATTTTGAGTTCAGGAGAACCAAATAACCTACCACTATCATAGAAAAAACTTATAAATCCTTCCTAAACAGATTTTATTTTGAACAGACTGTGTTCTGATGAGCTTTCCAGGATAAATTAGCTGCAAAATGGGGCCCCAGATACTTAATTGAGAGAACCTGCTTCATATAATTGCTTAGAATTCTTTTTTTGGATACTACATTGCATTTGCCAGAATTAATAAAAGGGTTTTGGCATGCTGCTATTTAGATATTTTTTGTGACTGTAATTCATAAGGATTTTTTCAGCAAATATTTGTGGGGTATAATCAATGTTTATCACACAGGTTAAGCTTCAACAAAAGTCTGTTCACCAATTATCCAGGCTCTAATTCTCAGGAATTTTCCAATTCTTTTGAATTTTCTTTTCCAATTTTCTTGAATTTGGGAAATTTCGGGAAAGGGAACAGGAGGGCTGTTCCATTTAAGGGAATGGCGGGGATTGGGTCAAGGAAAACTTTGCCAGTCCATGTTCCTTCTCCTCATGGGAACACACGTGATTTGCTGGTTTGGGTCCATGTTATATACCCCCCTCCCCATATTCTTCTTTTTTTTTTTTTTTTTTTTTAAATTTTTTTTTTCAACGTTTATTTATTTTTGGGACAGAGAGAGACAGAGCATGAACGGGGGAGGGGCAGAGAGAGAGGGAGACACAGAATTGGGAACAGGCTCCAGGCTCTGAGCCATCAGCCCAGAGCCTGACGCGGGGCTCGAACTCCCGGACCGCGAGATCGTGACCTGGCTGAAGTCAGACGCTTAACCGACTGCGCCACCCAGGCGACCCCCCATATTCTTCTTAACAGCATATATTACTAAGCCTCTCCTCCAAATCATCCCATATCTGAATCTGCAAACACTCTTTCCTTAGTAAGTTTTAGGGACTTAAAATATATGTTCATTGGCTGACACCCACATTACTTATATGGTTCAAATTGGTTCTCATAACTCTGCCATGAGTTTTATGCCCCGGTGTGCTCAAACTGGAGCTGATGTGTTCTCATGTCAAAGGGCTGGCTCGTGCTTCTCAGTTTCTTGCCAGCAATAAATTACTGCTTAACAGATAAAGTACTAAAACTTAAGGAATGTGGTTGGCAAGGATGTGGACAAAAACGAACCCTTGTGCACTATTGGTGGGAATATAAATTTGCATAGCCACTGTAGAAAACAGTATGGAGGCTCCTCAAAAAATTAAAAGTGGAAATATCATATGATCCAATAATTCCACTACTAGGTATTTACCCCAAGAAAACAAAAACACTGATTTGAAAAGATATATACACTCTTATATTTATTGCAGCATAATTTGTAATAGCCAAGATACAGAAGGGTGATATATATATATGTATATATATATATATATATATATATATATATATATATGTATATACACACACATATGCATACAGTGGAATATTAAGCAGCCATAAAAAAGGATGAGATCTTGCCATTTGTGACAACATGGATCGACTTAGAGGGTATTATACTAAGTGAAATAAGTCAAATGGAGAGAGACAAATACCACGTGGTTTCACTTATGTGTGGAATTTAAAAAAGAAAACAAATGAGTAAAAAAACAAAAAGCAGAAACAGATCCACAAATGCAGAAACTGATGGTTGCCAGAGAGGGTGGGAGTAGGGGGAGGGCAAAAGGGGTGAAAGGGGTGAAAGGGAGTGAGAGATACAAGCTTCCAGATTATGGAATAAGACGTGGGGATAAAAGGTACAGTGTGAGGAATATAGTAAACGGTACTGTAATAGTGTTACATCGTGACAGATGGTGGCTACACTTGTGATGAGCAGAGCAGAATGTATAGAGTTGTGGAATCTCGATGTACACCTGAAACTAATGTAACACTGTGTGTCAACTATACCCAAATAAAAAATTAGAGAATGACAGTTTTTTTTTAAGTATTTTCTCTCCTTCTCGTTTTAAGGCAGGTTTAACAACTTACTTTCATCCTGGAATAAACTTGAAGAAGATACATTATGCTAGCATCAAACTTTATGAGAAATTGGAAGAGGAAACTGGACAGGTAAATGTATTTAACTTGAAATTTGTTTTAGGTCTATTTCTCAGAAATGTGTAAGATTTCTGAAGAATTTGGACATATTATCATGTGTGTAGTGACATTAATGGCATGTGAAATGTTTAATGTGGTAGAGAAATCTAATGAATGTGTAAGGTAAGAACCCCTCGAGTTTGCTCTGTTTTTGGTTTAATTTCTTGAAGTACATTTCCCATGCAATTCACCACTCTTCTTGATTTTTTAAATAAGGAAAGGATAAAAATCAGCTTTCAAAAATATCTTTCATCAGTTACTATATCTAGAAACTCAGAAATCAGAGTATTTCAGCAACTGGATTACAAAGGATCTGATGGCCGTGCCTGAAGAGAGTCACACAGCTTTGAAAAGTACTTCACTAAAAGCCCCTCACTTTTATTTTTATCTCTTCTCATGCTTACATTAGTATTCTCAAAATAAAGTCACAGGCAAACACTACCCATAGGCTAAGATGGAAGTTTACTTAAATTTTTCATGCTATTTTTCCTTGCCTAAAACTATCAGAGGGCCCACAGCCAAAGGCCAGAGGGGGAGAGTCTTCATCAAGTGAACCCTGCTTGCCTTTCCAACGTTTTCCCTTGCCACTCTTTGCTATGCTCATACGCTTCAGTTAATCTTAATTACATATAGCTCTGGAATGTGCTGGGCTCTCTGCCTGAAACAACATTTTCTCTGGCCCCATCTCAACACTCACCCTTTACCCTTCCCTGAGGTCACCCCCTTTGAGAAGCTGTCTTTGACTTCTTGGTTCTAACAACATATGTATGTTCTTACAACGTTCCTTTAACACGAATCTCTCCCCCCTGCCCCCCGCCCCTCCCTGTTGTGGCATTTACTTTACTGGTTGATCTTCCCTCGGGACTATGAGAAACTTGAGGGCAAGGAGAAGATCTTTTATTTCTGTAACCTAGGGCTTAGCTGAGTCCTTGGCCAACTGAAGGACATCAAGAACTGTCGCATGAACGTTGTTTTCACTTCACGTGAGATCTCATCACTGCAACATTCTGATTGTTTACATTCCTTCCTCAAATCCTTTGTCTTTCCCTTTGTCACACAGTTTTCTTTTACTCTGTACATGAACCCTATCCCGTGTTATTGTAATTGTGCTTTCAGCTGTCTGCCTTCCCCTGTAGACCATAAACTCCATGCAGAAGGGTCTTTGCTTCTTGTTTGTAACGCATCTCTGCGGCTTAGCATGGTGTCTGACACAGAGGAGACAATTAGTAAATAGTTGCTGAATGAGCATCTTTTTGTAAGAGGCAACTATTTGATACAGTTATCTCTTGCACGGCATAGACCAACTCTTTTCTTACACACTTGCATTTTCATCGTGCTGAAGGAGAACCATGTTTGAATGCCAAATAATGATTTATGTATGTGTTTGTCTTGGCATTATTGTCACAGGTGGTGGGGTTCCATCAGCCAGGGAGTATCAGAATCGCTACCACTCCTGTAAGGGTAGATGAATTTAAATATCAGATGACTCGGACTGGCTGGCATGCAACAGAGCAGTATATTATTGAGCCTGAAAAAATTCAAGAGATGTTTCCGCTACTCAACATGAATAAGGTATTTATCTTAAGGGTGTTTTCGCCATCCATTAACTTGAATTAAGAGTAGAAAAAGTTACTTTAAGAAGCTTATTAAAGGTAGAAAAACTTTGTGCGCACGTCTTGAATGGTGAAATCAGATGGTTAATGCTAGAATTTGGATACGTAACAAGGTGGGCTATTACGTATGCCAAATTAAATAAAAAAGTAATGAAAAAAGGTTTTCTACCTGGGACAACTAAGGAGACATTTTCAATACCTTTTTATTATTCTGTCCCCCAGACCTAGGGGTTTCCATACATAAGCTTCTGTTGAGAACTTCAGAGAAAACGATGACCTGGTATGATAAATATATATAGAGAAAGGTTGTCTTATTGAAACTTTTTACAAAATCAAATTTAGATGGGGCGCCTGGGTGGCGCAGTCGGTTAAGCGTCCGACTTCAGCCAGGTCACGATCTCGCTGTCCGTGAGTTCGAGCCCCGCGTCAGGCTCTGGGCTGATGGCTCAGAGCCTGGAGCCTGTTTCCGATTCTGTGTCTCCCTCTCTCTCTGCCCCTCCCCCGTTCATGCTCTGTCTCTCTCTGTCCCCAAAATAAATAAACATTGAAAAAAAAACAAAATCAAATTTAGAGGTGCCATGCTATGTTGCTCTATAAATATCTTCTAGCTCATAACTGTACTGCCAGTAGGCTCCATACCAGATATTTATCTGGTTTTAACCATTTGCTTTTGTTTTGCTAGTCAATACTCCCATTCGAATAGTAAGAATGGCTAACACTGTGCTACATAACACTATGACACAGATTTATGTACTAGGTACTACTATGCTAAGCTTTTCATAGGCATAATTTTATTAATATTCACAATAATCTTATACAGTATCTATTATTAGTAAACAGGAAACTACAGTGTAGATAGTTTACATAATGGAACCAAGCTCATCCAGCTAGAAAGAGCTGGAGCAGAGACTTGAAGCCAGGCTCTCGGACTCCCTTGTACTCACTACTCAAGTATACCACCAGGTGAGGCTGTCGAGGAACATAGAGGCTTAAAGTTTCTCCCTAGTGACTGCCTGTAACATCTTTGAACTGTAGCAGCACCTTGTATCACTGAGGGGGTGCTGGGGCTGTTTGCCCTCGTGAGTCTTTATAGGCTGCTGGCACTCTCTTGTCTATAGTTTTGTGTGATGACAGTGTGGTGGCAGAGTGATGTCGCATTGCATCGTCTGCATTGAAATTCCACCGATGTAAGAATATGTTATATGTGTTTATATGTCACCCTCGGAGTGCTTTGCTGGAAGACCTCACCATCACAGTGTTTTCTCAAAGGTATTGGACAATGGAAATACGTGGGAAGAGTATTCTCTGGGTCTGGGGCAGGGTGCCAAATCAAATAAATACAGGATTACTTCAATGAGGACATATCCATTATAAAATACCAACATGACATTTGGAAGTCTACAGTAATATGAATTCCATTAAAATCAAAACAAGTCTCTTGCACTAAAACTATAACAAGAGATTGGATTAGTATAATCAAAAGCTACCCACAAAGAAAAGATTAGGCCCAGATGGCTTCACTAGTAAATTCCACTAGACATTTAAAGAAGAATTAGTACTAATCCTTCACAAATGTTTCCAAAAATAGAAGAGAAAACTTCCCAACTCCTTCCATGAGGCCAGTATTACCCTGATACCAAAACCAGACAAAGACATGACAAGAAAAGAAAGACATATTGTGAATATCGGTGCAAAAATCCTTAAGAAAATACTAGCAAACTGAATTCAGCAACATTTAGAAAGGATGATGCAGCACGACCAAGTGGAATTTATGCCACGGTTGCAGGGTTGATTTAACATCTGAAAATTGATCAATGTAATATGCTACATTAATAGAATAAAGGACAAACATGCACGATCATTTCAATAGATGCAGAAAAGACACTTGACGAAAGCTCCTTGTTTGGTGCTCAGTAGATTTCTGTTGAATGGATGAAACCTGAGTATAATACCGCACAGTGTTCCTTCTATCAACTCGGTTCATCAGACTGTCATTCTTCTTTGTTTCCACATGGTACCCAGACTGAAGTCCTAGCATAGCATAGGTATTCAGGTATTAAGCTGTTGAATGACTAAATCAAGTATACATTTTCCTGACACTTACATATATTTAACAAGTGAATTTATTAACAGTATTAATTCAATATAAATAATTGATCAGTTAGTATTAGATTAGCTGAAAATGTTAGAAACCAAAATGATAATGCTTAGACAAGATACAAGATAATTTCTCTTTCAGTAAGGCAGTGCAGGATTTGAATGATGGCTATTTTCCACAAAGACTTCAGGAACCCAGTCACCTTCTAGATCATTGCTGTTATTCCTAGGGTGTGACTCTTGTGTTCTTATTCCAAGATGGCAGCTAGAGTTCCAGCTGTCATATCTGCATTCCAGACAATGGGATTGAGGAAGGGCAAAGAAGAAAGGACAAACGGCATATGCCAGTGGCTTTAAAAAAAAATAATTCATGAAAGCTGCCACATGATGCTTTCATTTATATTTCATTGACCAAAACTTAGTAATACTTTTAGCTACCAGTTGGAACTAATAACTGCCAACTATTGGAAACTGTTCTTAGTGGCCATGTGTCTACATAAACATTCAGTTTACATTGCCATGAGGGTCGGGGCGAGAATGGATGTTGGAGACAATTGCAAACCTCTATTAAGTAGCCTGTCTACTTAACATTCAGTGTGAATCCTTCCCTAGTTTGAGATTTGATAAAGGGAAAAGAAGTACAGATTGATCAATCTGATGCCATGATACACTTTTACAGTCCAGTTTTACACAGAATAATGGATATGTATTTGTTTAAATATTGACTCTTTTATGATCGATTTAGATTTTAGCTGGACTGTATAATCCTGGAGATGGTCACATCGATCCTTACTCTCTAACTATGGCCCTCGCTGCTGGGGCTAGGAAATATGGTGCCCTTTTAAAGTATCCTGCCCCGGTGACTTCTCTGATACCCAGGTCAGATGGAACATGGGATGTTGAAACACCACAGGGATCTATGAGAGCGAATAGAATTGTGAATGCTGCAGGTAAGCATTATATATATAATTCAATATATGTGTAATTAGTAGGTTTTTTTCAAGTGGCAAAGAAATAAGATATTTGGCCATAGAGTAATATCTAATATTTTACATTATGTACATTGTTAGGGAACACTGTAACATTCCCAAGGTGAACATTTTGTCTGTTTCTAAGCTACAAAGCCCTCCCTCCATCACTTTGCTTTTGGTGTATGAGATGCCGCCCTGTCCTTGGTTACCCATAGAAAGTTGGTGTTCTTCTCCATTCTCTGTTTTCTTCTGCTCCAGATCATCTTTTGCTAATGATGCTGCTTTTTCTGTGTTCACTCATTCTTTCTTCTAATAGCCAAAGTCTAGTATTCAAATTCGTGAGCATCCTTTTGTTCTCAGTTTACTTTTGGGAGCAGATCTGATCATTTGTGTGCTCTCTCATCCTTTTCTGATTCACTGACTTCAGTCAAAAAACGTTTAACTCTTTTCCTTTCAGAACATTATTAAATCTATTTCATAACCTTGATTTTTTACATTGTTCTGTTACAATTTAGACTCAGATTAGTGAAGTCAAAAGGGATATTTGAGTTAATCTCACAACCCACCCATTTTTCCACTGTGGAGACCAAGTTCCAGAAATGTCATGTTACTTGGCAAAGCAGCAGAGTTATGTTGGGGCCAGGTTTTGGACCTGAGTCTTTTGATTCCTGAGTTAATACACTTTCCAACAGGTCATTTACCTGTGAAGTCATTTTCAATTATCAGACATACAAAAGTAAGCTCTTGTGCAAAGGAAAATGCTTATGCAGTCTGAACTGGACTAATAATTTGTATTTACCTGTAGTTCATAGTGGTTAATTTAAAACCCAAAGTAAGCAAGAGCCAGTAACTGATTTTCTTGTGGTCTGTTCTTGGAGTCATTACTTAAATTATAAAATGAAACCAATCTTTATTATTTATCAGATCTAATTACATTTAAGAGTTTAAGTTAGTATTTTTGAATTTTTCTAATCCATGCCCTCCATTTGAAAAGCATAAAAATCTTATGCTTTCTTTAATATTATTTGAAATTGAAAATAATGTAAAAGGACTTGCCTACACAGTAAAAGCAAAGGAACAAAACATTGCTTTGTTTTTGAGCTTTGCCTCCCACCCCACCCCACCCCAATCCCTATCTGGTAACCCATCACCATCCTTGGGCACCACTGATCTAAATTTTGTGAGAAGATGTAAGGCAATGAAATCATTCATATTTTCTTCCGCACGTAACAAGGATTGCTTGTAATCTTGTAACTTTATGGTCTCACAAAATTATTGTCTAAATCCATCAGACTGTTTTTATAGTGATAGCAAACGAAACAGATGAAACACACTCTGACCTCCATACCAGACATCACTAATTGATCACTGCACTTATTTCAGATGGGCTTGGGCGTGTTCTCCCATGTCTCTCAACACGGTGCTTCAGGCAGCCACACACTCCCAACTGATATTTTGAGAAATAATGTAGAAGAATTTAATTTAACATATTTTTTGATGTTTTCCTAAGATGGTAAGCTTTTATTTACATAATTCATTGCCACTGTAATACACTTTTCTTTTTTTTTTAAATGTTTATTTATTTATTTTTGAGGGAGAGAGAGAGAATGCGAGCTGGGGAGGGGCAGAGAGAGAAGGAGACACAGAATCTGAAGCAGGCTCCAGGCTCTGAGCTGTCAGCACAGAGCCTGATGTGGGGCTCAAACTCACAGACCACAAGATCATGACCTGAGCCGAAGTCAGATGCTTAACAGA
Organism: Prionailurus bengalensis; assembly: GCF_016509475.1. Taxonomy (NCBI): domain Eukaryota; kingdom Metazoa; phylum Chordata; class Mammalia; order Carnivora; family Felidae; genus Prionailurus; species Prionailurus bengalensis. The sequence continues at coordinate 143,711,331 of NC_057343.1, read as the reverse complement.
CTGAGCCACCCAGGCACTCCTGTAATAAATTTTTTCTAAACCATAAACTGTGAGGAATAAGGAATCACTGAAGATAAAGATAGAATAATTCTCAAAGACATCTGACCTAAACCCAGGGCAGTGGTTACCAGGTGAAGTTTTCTATGCAACTGTGAAATCTTGTGTGGTTGGGTGGGGGAGGGCTGTGGCAGGAGGTCCTGGAGTACAGCTTTTCTGGTGCTGGCCTGGGAAAGAAATCCCTGGAATTAGGGTGATAGTGTGGCCCTGCATTTACCGCTCCATGGGACCTAATTTTCTCCAGCCTGGATTGTTCTCCAGGATGCCCTTCTTTGTTCTCTCTTCCGGAGGTGTTTTACCCGGCCACATCTACTCCCTCTCGCATCCTCAGTTTTTGGTAAGCCAAGCAGCTCCTTCTTGAAAATTGTGTGAAGAACTGTGCTGTCTCAATGTTCATTTCTTTATCTCATGCAGATCGTATCTCTGGCCCATAATCTTGTTTTTTTTTTGTTTTTTTGTTTTTTTTTTTTTTTTGTTTTTTTTTTCTTTTCTTCCTCAATCTCTTCTCTTCCACTGGGTAAAAGTTACTGGAGAAAATCTAACTGATTGCATATTTGTAGTCCATGGAAGGTGTGGAGAAGTGTGTGTTTAATTATTTGTAAGTCTGCTTAAAAAAAACCCACCTTATTTGCAGTATAGAAGGTAAGCCTCAGTAACTGAGGGCAAAGGTTTGGGTATGCTTGCTTCTCGAACTGAAATTAACAGAGATCAGTTTTATGAATAAAGCATCTGCAGAAAGCATTGTGTTCACGTGATTTGAGAATGCGTGGCTGACAGATGTATCCCAGAGTTACTTAGTGAGACAAGGATGCCTCACAAATTCAGGCAAGGCCTTCAGGCTAGCTCTGAAATCTAATTAAAGCAACCAGGATATAGACTTGGAAATGTGACCGAAATATAAAAGACGTAAACACCACCATTATGGTACTCAACTGTACCATAACCTGCTAGAAGTTTCTTTATGTGAAGTCGTAACAGAAGGCAGCTGAGTCTTTAGTATATTCATGAAAAGGAAAGTCTAAAAGTAAAAATGTGTCCGTTTGGGGTGCCTGGGTGGCTTAGTTGGTTAAGCGTCGGACTTTGGCTCAGGTCATGATCTCGCAGTTGACAAGTTCGAGCCCCGCATCGGGCTCTTTGCTGACGGCTCGGAGCCTGGAGCCTGCTTCGGATTCTGTGTGTCCCTCTCTCCCTGCCCCTCTCTCGCTTGTGCTCCATCAAAAATAAATAAACATTAAAAAAAATTTTTTTAAATTAAAAAAAAAAATGTGTCCGTTTGCTGATGTGTTTCCAGCATTGTCCAGGTCTATGGGGCTCTCTGGCCCAGAGACACATGTATTGCCAGCCATGTGACCTGGGCAAATTACTCATTTGTAAAACGGAGAGAACAGTTCTCATCTCAGAAGGCTGTTATGACTGGTAAGTAGCTAATAATGAAAAGTACCCTGAACAGAACCAGTACCACACAGTAAGCACTAGAAAAAATACGTCTAATAATTATGATTATAATTGTTTCCTTGAAAGCCTATCTGCCCCTCCCACCACCCCATCCCGGGAACACTAGCATCAGTTTGCTATAACTTCTGGGCACAGGCTTTTAACCTTACCCACCTCCTTTCACTTGTTCCATTGTCACACACACCCATTCTGTTGGTACATTTGGTTCTCAAACTGATGTACGTATGAATTGCTGTGGAAAGTTTCCCAGATTTCAAAAGATTCTAATTTAAGTGATCTGGGTGGGGACTCAGAAGCTCTATTTTAAGCAAGTACTCCAGGTACTGTAGTGTCTGTTCCAGATGGTCTGCAAAACATCTTTAGAGAAACACTATTACATAGATGTTCCTAGAGGAGAGTAGGAACTTTATTCTTTTACATTTTTTTTAACTTTGTTTTTTAATGTCTATTTATTTTTGAGAGAGAGAGAGAGAGAGAGAGAGAGAGCACAAGCAGGGGAGGGCCGAGAGAGAGGGGAGACACAGAATCTGAAGCAGGCTCCAGGCTCTGAGCTGTCAAATCTGTCAGACACAGAGCCTGACGCTCAGAGCCCAACGTGCGGCTTGAACCCAGGAACCACGAGATCATGATCGGAGCCAAGTCGGAAGCCTAACTGGCTGAGCCACCCAGGCACCCTGTAGTAACCTTATTCTTGAGCAAGCAGAGCTTAAAACTAGTTTTGGACACTTCTGACCTCTTGGTATAAAATAGTCTAACTTGCCTTTGGTACCTGAAACTGCTCAGGGGCATGAGCAGAAGATATTTTATTATCATGTAAGTTTTTTCTCTGCATGGTGAATGTTTCTCTTGACTCCATTTCTTCTTGACTCATTAAGCCTGAGATAACTTTATAAACTTTACTTAAGAATTTTCTTAATATGGTAAATCAGAAATATGATTGGATCATGCCAACGTGAAGCCCTGTGTTCGGCCAAAAGAGAATTGCTTAATTTTGCCTGGCACTCTGCATCAGAGAATGCCACTGTATAAACAAACCATCACTGTCACCGTATAAACCACCTGTACAAGTAAACTTGTCTATGAACCTTCACTCTTCATTTTAACTCTATTTCTATTAGTCATTGCATTAAAAAAAAAAAAAGAAGCCATTTCCAATAACTATTTTTATTGACCCTTCTGTTGTTTCTGAGGTCATAATGGTAGATTTGAGTGATTCTTCCATATTTGTCTCTCTTACTTTTGAACTTGGTGGGTGGGTGATGTAGCGAGAGTTGAATTATAACCACACCAGATTTAGGTTAACTTGCTTGGCAGAAAGAGGAAGAAAATGCCAACAAACACCACCACCATAGGGTAAAACAGCATTCGGCTTGTTTTGGAGTGTAAAATCATATAGTTCTATAATACTTACGCATATGTTCCCACTGTATTTTAATGATCAAGTGCATTAATAAGCAAGCAATTAGACTCAGAAATTCATAAATATGTTTGAATAGGAAAGAATTTATTTTCTTCAATTTATGCTTTTAATTGAAATAAGTGTATTGGGGATACTGTAGTGGTTTGAATTGCTAGGCTAAATATTTTGGCTTTTTATATTTTAAATCTGCTGTGGTGCATATAACTAGCATTTATGGCTCTCCTATATTTTCTTACAAAGTTCTTCCATTGAAAATTCACTTCTTCCTACTAACAAAAATAAATTAAATCTGTAAATTATTAAAAGACCAACAAGAGGCTCTAATGCCCACAAGTAAGATTTTTGGTTTGCAAATAGACATCCAGTTAGGGGGCTATTAAAGAAGTATGGCCAGGGGACCTGGGTGGTTCAGTCAGTTAGGCATCTGACTTTAGCTCAGGTCATGATCTCACAGCTCATGAGTTTGAGCCCCACATCAGGCCCTGTGCTGACAGCTCAGAGCCTGGAGCCTGCTTCAGATTCTGTGTCTCCCTCCCTCTCTGCCCCTCCCCCCCACCTTGTTTTCTCTCTCTCTCTCTCTCCCCCTATCTCTCTCTCTCTCTCAAAAATAAATAAATATTAAACAAACAAACAAACAAACACTTATGGCCAGTTTAGCCATTAGGCCAAAGCAAAACAACAAAGCCCAAGGATGACGTTTAGGTAGTAAAATAGAAATAATTAAAAAAAATTTTTTTAATGTTTATTTTTGAGAGAGAGAGAGACAGAGTGCAAGTTGGGGACGGGCAGAGAGAGAGAGGGAGACAGAGAACCCGAAGCAGTCTCCAGGCTCTGAGCCGTCAGCACAGAGCCTGATGCAGAGCTCAAACCCACAAACTGTGAGATCATGACCCAAGCTGAAGTTCGGTGCTTAACCGACTGAGCCACCCAGGCACCCCAGTAGAAACAAATTTTGACACATAGGGTACATAGTCTGGGTTCCCAGACTGATTCATAATCGATGATCCTGTATTTAGCTCTGAACCTCATAATGACATAGGCTTCAGAACTCTTTATTAGATTCCTAAAAAAAGCAGAAACAGAAATGGTTAAAAAATTGAGTGCAACCTCTAAAGAAATAACTTGAATAAGATTCTCTAATCATTTGAATGATTACTCAAAATTATTCTGAAGCAAACAAGCAAATAGAACCTCCTTCCCCCAAATAATCTGCTGATGGGTCAGGCAACACCATGTCCCTGCCAAATAATCATTCTAGATTCTAAAATACCTTTATGCAAGTGAAGGTGTCTTGGATTTTTAAAACAAAATCTTCCCATAGGAAGAAAACCAATAAAGTATGATGATTCCAAGGTCTCCCAGTGTGACATTGGGCATGTCTCTTTCCTTCTCTGGACTTTAGCTCCACGTCTGTGTACTGAAGAGTCAGCTGGGGGAGAATCAAGGGTCCTTTCAGCCACAATCTGGTTTTTTCTTTTGCAAAGGTAAAAATAACATTCATCTCCACCGGTAAGACAGTCCCAGTACACACTGTGAACTGAGATACATTCTCATAGAGGTACTCCCACTTACTGGACTCATGGTTCCTTCATGCCCGTTGCAAGAAAGGATCTTACAGATCCTAGCCAAGCGTTTACAATAACAGATAAAACTTACTGTGCTATCTCTCCCAAAGTATATACATTTTCAAAATTTAAGGTAACAGAACAATTCTGTATTTGTAGAATCTTAGGCATCAGTAATGTGGGGAGAGGAGGGCCTGGGGGATAGAGGGATTGACTTGGAAGGCTTTCTTGTGCACAATTATTATACCGATCAACACAGGCCCCTTTATGGTTTGATCATTTCTGTTTCAGGAGTAGGGTCAGTCCATTACTGTCTTTCTTATCAACATTTGTACATTTTATATATTTGGGTTGTTTGGTTTGTCCTTCAAATAAATGTGTTTTCCTGCCTGCCTCTGCTTATAGACAAAATATTTTTTCAGGAATTACAAACTCCTGAAAAACAAGTATGTATCTGTTAGATTGTAGGTGTCTTCAGAACGCTGGGGCAGGTAAAATACTCTCTTCCCCCAGGTTCAGTTTTGTAATGACAAAAAATTTAAAGTTGTTATCACATTCTTTAGACTTTCCATGAGTACTGAAGTCTTCTCGATATTTTATCTGAAAATAAATTGCCATATCCGTGTCAGGTGTAGTATGTTTACGTATGTGGTAACATTTTAAAATGACTTTTTTTTCTTTAAGGATTTTGGGCTCGTGAAGTAGGTAAGATGGTGGGACTAGAACACCCTCTCATTCCGGTCCAGCATCAATATGTTGTGACATCAACTATACCTGAAGTGAAAGCTTTGAAACGAGAACTCCCTGTGCTCCGTGACCTGGAAGGATCCTATTATCTGCGACAGGAAAGGGATGGGCTTTTGTTTGGTCCATATGAAAGTCAGGAGAAAATGAAAGTGCAGGACTCGTGGGTCACCAATGGAGTCCCTCCAGGTGGGTTCCACAAATGCAAGTATGTGCAGGTCGGGCACATATGTTTTGTCTTCTCTGTGGCGGGGGCTGGCTGTAGACTAAGATGACACCGTAACATTAGACTACTGGATACCTGGGACGCTGGAGGTGAGGGGTTTGAGGCCAGCTCTGTTCTCATGTCCCTTTCACCGATCACAGCAGGAAGTAAGGAAAGAGAGAAGAGGCAGTTGGTGATGGAGAAGCTGAAGAAACATATCTTCCGCTTCCCGGTAATTTTTCACCTGCCCGCACCAACCTCCTTCCTCCCCACTTTTTCCTCGCTCTCTCACCTGCCTGGTCTAGTTTCCAGATTTGGATATAGCTGATATTGTGCTTTGACGGTTGGAAACATGGCAGGTAGCAGAGACAGGATATCCGGCCTACTAAGAATGAAAGCGTCAGAGTCTGTCACAGAGCAGGATAGGTTGCTCCTGCAAACTGATGCCCTCCCCTACTCCATAAATAAATGTAGAAAAGCCCTATGCGAAAGCGGGAGGAACCATAGTTTCTGTAAGGGAGGTGGACCCGTTTTGTTTTCCATGAAACGTTTCTACAGAGCTAAATTAAAGATGGAGGTTACCTAAGGAGGTAAACAAAACAATCTGTAGAAAGTACTAAAATGTCATTGGGGCACTGAAATATTATAGGGGATATAAAGAAATGGAGGAAATTGTACTTCCTAGAATTATACTTTGATAAGCTACTTGGGATAGGGACTGAAGTTCTCCCCTACTCCTCAATACACATATGCCCATGTAACCACGAATGATCACTAAACTGCCTTCCAGAGAAGTTGGGCCAGCTAGCTGAGGGCTTTTGTTTTGTTGAGTTGGCTCTGCACATTTGGGCTTGCATGGAAGAGCTCCTGATCTCAGGAGGGCTGATGGACACCTGAGAACCTTCCTTTCTGTTCTTCCCTCATGCTGGCAGCCTGTCTTCCAAATAAATGTTTTGTTTTTAAAACTTTTTTTTAATGTTTATTCATTTTTGAAAGACAGAGAGACAGAGCACAAGCAGGGGGTGGTGTGGAGAGAGAGGGAAACACAGAATCCGAAGCAGGCTCCAGTCTCTGAGCTGTCAGCACAGAGCCTGATGCGGGGCTGGAACTCACAAACCGTGAGATCATGCCCTGAGCCGAAGTCGGATGCTCAACCGACCAAGCCACCCAGGCACCCCATCTTCCAAATAAATGTTGAACAAATATTTCAATTTCCAAATTCCAAGTTGGAGGGAGAGCCAGATTGTTAGCTGGCCCTGGGCGCGTACATGTCCTGGTCCAACCCTCGTGATCTGCAGGCCTCTGTGCAACTAACCCAACATGCTTTTCACAGGAGGAACAAGAAGCTGGCTGACTGCTGTGTGGGAAAGTCACCAGTATTGGCGGAGAAGTTCTTTTAGAGGCTCATCTGTGGCTTCAATCACAGTACCTTTTACGAATGAGGAAATTAATGTGTTTCAAGACCCTGACTCTTTTCTACGAATCTAGCTCTCAATTACGTATGGGAGCGGGCGTGAGGCAGGAGGCCTCCATGCCATTCTTTCTGTGCTGAGAGCTAAAAGGCATCTAGCATCCATTATTCTAGATCCTGGAGTAGTTTTCTGTTTATGCCCTGTGTCCTGACATGACTTTGCAAGCTCCCATTTGCCCTTAACTGGGAGGATAGATCAGACTTTTAGGGTTAATTAAAAGATAAAAGTTCTCTCTTGACAAACCAGTTACTGTTTGTTTTTTAAAATTATGATTGGTTTACATGTTGAAAACTGTTGATATACCTAGATTTATATTTATTATTAATTAAGAGGATTAACTTTCATGATTTTATTATTTCAACAAAAATAAATTATTATTCTCAGAAATGTGATGGGTACTTATCTGTTGATAGTGAATATTAAGTTTAGACTTAAAAAAAAAAGAAGAAGTACCTTCCATAAGACCATCTTTAAATGTAAACTGATTCAGACTTAAGTCACTTTGGAATACCTGTCAGGGCAATTGTGGCATCCTGACCACAATGGTATGTCTCTTCAGGGTTTGGAAAGGAGCTCTTTGAGTCTGATCTTGACCGAATTATGGAACATGTGGAAGCTGCCATGGAAATGGTTCCAGTCTTGAAAAAGGCTGATATCATCAATATCGTCAATGGTCCTATCACCTATTCTCCTGACATTCTGCCTATGGTGGGTCCCCATCAGGGAGTCAGAAACTACTGGGTGGCTATAGGCTTTGGGTAAGTATCTCTTTTATTATTTTATTTTATTTTATTTTATTTTATTTTATTTTATTTTATTTTAATTTTCAAGAGAGAGAGCACAAGTGAGGGAGAGGGACAGAGGGAGAGAGAAAGAGAATCCCAAGTGGGCTTCACGCCAAGCATGGAGCCTGATGTGAGGTTCTATCCCATGATCTGAGCTGAAATCAAGAGTCGGGTGTTCAACTGACTGAGCCACCCAAGAACTCTGAGTATCTCCATTTAATTCAACATTTATTATAGAGTCAAGTATCTTTTTTAATAGAGTCAAGTATTATAGATAAGTCTTGTCTCGTAATCTTAGTCCAAAATGGAAAATGAGAGAAGGGCAGAGAGTTTTCTTCCTTAAATGACCATTGAGATATGAGGAATAAGATATTTCAATCTTCGGGTGCCTGGGTGGCTCAGTCAATTAAGTGTCTGACTTCAGCTCAGGTCACAATCTCGCAGTTGGTGGGTTTGAGCCCCATGTTGGGCTCTGTGCTGACAGCTCAGATCCTGGAGCCTGCTTCAGATTCTGTGTCTCCCTCTCTCTCTGCCCTAACCCGGCTCGCTCTGTCTCTCTCTGTGTCTCTTAAAAATAATAAATAAACATTAAAAAAATTTTTTTTAATTCACTTTTAAAATCCTGACTGTATAATGGTTTAATCACTTGTATAGATTTTAAAGATGATCACATAGAAGGGCAGTGATTTCCTGGAAACCTCTCTTCGCATATTTCCTGCCATTTCCATTATTCCTGTCTCTTTTCATGCTGTGTATGTTCATATTGGTCAATTTGCCCCAATTTTACAAGGCTGTTTTCATAACACAGTGTGACAAACATAATACCAAGTATCAAATGAATAACGTATATGATGCCTTTTTCACCATAATTCAGGTTTATCCAACATAATTTGTTTCTTAATGATTCCTCAGGTTGCTTACTATTTACGATTCTGTTACCCATTTGATGCTTCATCCTTAATATATGTCCCATTAATTTGTTGAATATTAATGTCAAGCCCACTTTACTATCAGATCACAGCTTCTAATATTCTATTTTTCTTCTCCATTTTATTTGGCCATGTATTCAACTAATATCTCATGTTTGCCAGCTCTGTACAAGGTCTCTTTGCTAGGCACTGGGCTACAGCTAAAAACAAGGCAGTGAGGTCCGGCCAGAGGTGTGTGACTGCTTGGGGTGCTGTTCTGCCAGTACAGTAGAGGGGCTGTGGTCTGAACTGAGGGAGCAGCAGCAGGGACTGAGAGATAGGAGATAAAATTATTTAGACTTGATGATTGATTGCATTAGGTCTTGAGGAAGAGAAAAAAAGCAAACGATGGCTAACTTTCTAACTTGACCCCTGGTTGGATGCTGGGGCCATGGGGACAGAGAATCAGGAAAACTATGAGTTTCATTTTTGAAAGGTTGGGTTTGAAGTGTTAAGTTGATATCTTTGGGACATCCAGAGGGAGAAAACCAGATGGAGACAGAGGACCTGTAAGGTATAAAGTAACTGAGGGTTTAGGTAATCACCAATAGTATCCGTGTGCAGGCATGTGTATGTAGGAGTGTTTCTCGTGTACATTACTTGAATATCTTCTTTAGAGGAATGCTTATTCATATACTTTGCCCATTAAAAAAATTATTTGTCTTTCTACTGTTGAGTTGTAGGAGTTCTTTATATGTTCTAGACATAAGACCTTTATCAGATACATGATTTGCAATTTTTTCCTTTCATTCTGTGGGCTGTCTTTTCACTTTTTTAATGGTGTCCATTGAAGCATGAAGGTTTTTAATTTTGATGAAGTCCAGAATGCATATTTTTTCTTTTTTTTAGCATGTAGTTCATATATAAGAAACCATTTTCCAGTCCAAATTCATAAAGATTCATACCTATGTTTTCTTCTAAGAGTTTATAGTTTTAATTCTTTCATTTAAATCTTTGATCAATTTTGAGTTAATTTTTGTATATGATGTGAGGTAGGGGTCCAACTTCATTCTTTTGTGCATAGCCAGTTGTCTCAGCACTGTTTGTTGAAAAGACTGTTCTTTGCTCATTGAATTATGTTGGCTTCTGTGATATCTTTTTTCTGATACCACTTCTGATACCCACATTCAATTTTTCAATTTTCTAATTCTCTGACACCAACTGGGTGTCCAACAATTCAATTGAATTCTGATCTTAACTTCCAGAGTTAGTGGTTAACGACTCAGTCCCACAAAACTGCCTCCACTTCAGATACCAGTTGCAACTCCAGGGATCACCTATACTTCTGACTGGCTGTAACTTTGAGAGTTCCTACAACCCCCTTTTCAGGCTTGACAGTTCACTAGGATGGCTTACAGAAATCAGGAAAACACTTCCTTTTACCCATTTATTATAAAGTATACAACTGAGGAACAGCCAAATGGAAGAGATGCACAGGGTGAGGTGTGAGGGGGAGGAGTGTGGCACAGAGTTTTCATGCCCTCTTTGACACACCACCTTCCTAGCACATCAGTGCGTTCAGAACCTGAAAGCTCTTTGAAGTCTCTCATTTAGGGGTTTTTATGGAGGTTTAATTACATAGGCATAATTGATGAAATCATCGACTATTGATGATTCAACTTCTTGAACCAGCCCCTATTTAAGCCCCCAGGTATCACTCACTCCACCTTGAGTCATCTCATTAGCATACAAAGACTATAAATTCCAGAGGTTTTAGGAGCTCTGTGCCAAAAATCGGGGACAAAGACCAAATATTTATTTTTTATTATACCACAACATCCTTGACAAAAGTCATTTCACCATATGTGTATGGGTTTATTTCTGGACTTCCAATTCTGCCATTACCACATTTTTTTTTTTTTTTAGCGTTTATTTTGAAAGAGAGAGAGTACTTGCATGCATGTGAGTGGGGGAGGGGCAGAGAGAGAGAGAGAGAGAGAGAGAGAGAGAGAGAGAGAAAGGGAGGGAGGGACAGAATCCCAAGCAGGCTCTGCACTGTCAGCACAGAGCCCCACACAGGGCTCTATCTCACGAACCATGAGATCACCACCTGAGCTGAAATCAAGGGTCAGATGCTTAACTGACTAAGCCACCAGGCACCCCCACACTGTTTAGATTACTATAGGTTTGTAGTAAGTTCTGAAATTGGGAAGTGTGAACTTTTGCTCTTTTTCAAGATTGTTTTGGCTACTTTGGGTCCCTTAAATTTTCATGCAATTTTTAGGACCAGTTTGTCAATTTCTGCAAAGAAGCCACCTAGGGTTTTGATAGGTATTGCATTAAATTTGTAGATCAATTTGGAGAGTATTGTTATAACAGTATTAAGTCCAATTCATGGACATGGGATGTCTTTCCATTTATTTAGATCTTTTATTTATTTATTTATTTATTTTTAAATTTTTTTAAATTTTTATTTATTTTGAGAGACAGAGCAGGAGCAGGGGAGGAATAGAGAGAGTGAGACACAATCTGAAGCAGGCTCCAGGCTCTGAGCTGTCAGCACAGAGCCCAGTGCAGCGCTCAAACTCACTAACCATGAAATCATGACCTGAGCTGAAGTCAATGCTCAACTGACTGAGCCACCCAGGCTCAGTCTTTTAAAATTTCTTTCAGCAATGATTTGTAGTTTTTAGAGTACAAGTTTGCACTTCTTTTGCTAAATGCATTCCTAGGTCTTTATTATTTTTGATTCTGCAGTTGGCTGAATCATAGAATTATTGATTTAGTCAATGAAAATATGTGGATCATTGACCACAAGCCATGCTCTGAACAAGCAGACAGTATCCCTGGCCTTATTATATTTATATTTTAATGGAGCATCTGTTACTACTTGCCAAGGAAATTAGGAAGTTGATTTCTTTAGAACACCAGTTACTTATTACCTAGAAATTGTATGTACTTGCATGGGGCTAATGTTGCATTCCTGCTCTGATTGTTCTGGGTAATTTTCCCAGGTTGTAGATGTTGGGAGATGGATAGGGAAGATGACAGGTGGGGGGCAGGCAAAGTGCCTCACACTCTGACAGATTTGGTCTGAACAAAGGACTTGTTGCTATCTTGCTAAGATATTTCTTATGTAAAATGGAATGCTTACATTGGCTGCCCCTGCTGGCTTGCATCAGTGATCCATTCCCTGGTTCTGGAGGCTAGTGGTTTCCATACCTGGCTGAGCAGGAGAATCACATGCCCATGTTAAAAAAGAATCTCAACCTTGTGATTAGTCACTTATGTATGCTTCATCCTCCTTTACATCGTATCTGTGTAATTCCTATTTGTCAGGAGAACCCATGAAGTTGTGTTGAATTGGAAAACTATAAGCAAATGGATTCCCAGACACTACTTCTATAGGTTCTGAATCAGTGGTCTGGGGAGAGGCCCAGGATCTGCATTTCAATGTTGTCTGTTATTCTGATACAACCGTCCAGAGAACGTGGGGAACTTGCAACCTGTGTACATATATGCCAGTGCTCATTTACCTTACTCACAGATCACCCTCAGTCAAAACTCTTTTACTTTTGTTTTGTCACAATTCTAACAAAAGGTTTTTTGCTTCTAGGTGACACCATGTCAACCAGCATGTTTAATGGATTGTATTGAATTGAATCTAGTTTTCTTGGCTTAGAGCACATTATAAACAGGAAACTTAAGGAGGGGAGAGTGCTGTAAGATATAACATCTGACAGTTTAACGGAGTTATCCTGAAAAGCAGACACAAACACTCAAAAAGCATAGTCACTGGGCCATTTAGAAGCGGGTTCTACAGATTAATGTTAGCGACAGAAGAACCTAACTCTCCTTTCCTTATTAAGTTCCCTTCTACTTCCATGCCACACAAATTACTTGGTATGAAAATCTTATCAACTGGGCATAGGCATACTCTGTTACTAGTTATATAGGGGCCTAACAGCAAGCATGCATTGCTGGTCTACTATGTGCTTTCAATGTCATGCCAATGTTCTCCACTAGAACCATAAAGGAAGTGTGCATGAAAGAAGACTAAAGCTCAGGGTGGTCACACAACTTGCCCATGGTTACACAGCTAGTACTGGCAGGAGTGAAATCATACCCAGAACTCTCTTACTTTATGCTTGCTTTTAACTACTAAGCCAGGGGCTCTCAATGCATGTTTCATAACACTCAGTAGTGTGGCATTTGACACATAGCTTGTTAATGGTTAGAGAGCTGAAGTTTGTAAAGTAAACACTTTTTGAAAACAAATTATCCTTGATTCAGGATTCTCCCCAATTGACAGCACTCAGCCCCATTTGTTAGCTCATATACACTACTGAAAGGGAAAGAACATAATGGCGTAGCAGTGAGGCCACAGGAAACCAAGCACAGTCCTGGCTATTCCCAAGAGCCTGTCAAGGATGTGAATGCTGTCTGTCATGTGTGCCTTGGCTGAAAATTGGGAACTGTTGAAGAGGTAAAGTTCAGTAAGAGAGAGTGTATGCCGAAGCCAGTTGATGGAGTCTGTATCCTGACCTTTATTGCAGTGTGACCTTATTTAATCGCTAAGTGGGGACTGGCTTTCCCAGTGGTAAAATAAAATTGCTAAAGAATAAATCATCTGGTACATGTTAGGTGGAAACAATGCCTGGCAAATAGCAAGCACTCAATAAATGTCAATAAAACTTTACACAATTTCAAGTCTTATCAACAGTATCTCTAGATCTCAAAAATGACAGCTTTTGTATATCATACATTGGGCCTGGTTAAGTGAATTTTAAGCATACATTCAATAATTTTTCTTGCTTTCTTGAAACTTAGTGAGATTGTTTGTGGGTGATTTGGATGACCAATGTCTTTTTTTTTTTTTTTAACTATTCGGAGAAGTATATAAATTGTCGCCTTTTTATTCTACTTGAGAAATATCCTCGTAACAAATTTAGTCATTCATTTTTGTTAAATAGCAAAACTGGTATCTTGTGGGAAAATAGTTAACATTTAAAGTCTTTGCTCAGGTGCTCCCAAGCTCTTAGAACCGTGAGTCTGGCTGTTAACTTGTGGTCATTCAGGATACTGGAATTTCTTGCATTTTGAGGTCTGCTCATGTAGCTCCGTTTCTTGGTCATCCCCCACATGACTTTCTGCTCATCTCATTCCTCAGAAGCTTGTCTTGACTTAAACCACAGATAAACCTATAGGAAAGTCCTTCACTAGGCAAAAGGGAGTGGTTAGTACTGCACATGGCCAATGTTAAACTGTGAATCCTTCATCTGATAGCAACTGATTTGCCACAGTGATGTTCTTGGTTTTAAAGCATCATCATATAGAAATGGACAACAAGACTACCCTCATCACCAAGTGACCCATTAGTTGCAAAACACAGGGGACAGTGTTCCTTTTCTCTCCTCCCCACAAGCCCCTGGGTGAGTGCCTCTTCCTCTGAATGCTTCTAAGATAAAGATTCAAGGTCCTTGCACAGAGGTCATCGCCTAAGGGGACCTGAACTAAGTTGAGTCTGAGAAGAGATGTGTCACTGGGCAGTGTACGGTTTCTCCTGCAAGGTTCCCATCAGTCAGGATAATTCTAGATCAGAAGGGCTGCTAAGATAACCACATCTTCCTCTTTTCTTCCTTTCCTCCATTTTCCTAAAGTGAGCATCTTTTCTAGCTAAGAGTTGTAGGCTATTTTGCAGGTATGCGTCTCTTGAAACTGTGGAAACAAACTAGCTATCAAGTCAGGTACATTTAATTTGGATGCCCAAACATGTATTTTTCCCGAGGAAAAAAACTATAGTATAAGCATTATGTTGACTGTCTGCTCTGAAGATCACAGAACACTCCAACTTGGAGGCCCTGTAGAAGAGTTGGACATGTTTCATTATTGGAAAACAACATGTGTTCATAACAGGGTGTTTATCTCTGTATTTGAAAGATACGGCATAATCCACGCCGGTGGGGTAGGGAAATATCTCAGTGACTGGATCCTGCATGGAGAACCTCCTTTTGATCTGATAGAATTGGATCCTAATCGCTATGGCAAATGGACAACAACTCAGTACACTGAGGCCAAAGCAAGAGAGTCATATGGATTCAACAATATAGGTAAAGTGCAAATTTACTATTGTCTGTAAAGTGTGTACAGAATTGACCTGCAGCGCCTCTGATTTTAGATCTTTGTTATTCTGTGCTTTGTGGTGGGAGTACTTAGGGATTCTAATAAGCATTATGCCTCTAAGACACAAGAAGGAATCTTACATGAGTTTGTATATTTAATGTGTGGAGTGCTTCCGTGATTTCAAGTTTTTAAATTTTTTTTAATGTTTGTTTATTTTTGAGACAGAGAGAGAGAGACAGACAGACAGACAGATGGACAGACAGACAGAGCATGAGCTGAGGAAGGACAGAGAAAGAGGGAGACCCAGAATCTGAACAAGGCTCCGGGCTCTGAGCTGTCAGCACAAGGCTCGAACTCACAGACTACAAAATCATGACCTGAGCTGAAGTCGGATGCTTAACTGACTGAGCCACACAGGCGCCCCAAGTGATTTTAAGTTGCTTTTTTTCTCCCCCCAAGTGATTTTAAGTTTTAAATTTACTTTTACTTTATCCTTGGATAGCTATATGAATGACAGTCTGGCTTTTTTTACATAATTTTTAAAAATTGAAGTATATATTATGTTAGTTTTAGCTGTACAACATAGTGATTTGACTTTTTTAAAAATTAATTTATTTATTTTGAGAGAGAGAGATTGAGAGAGAGAGAGAGAGAGAGAGAGAGAGAGAGAGAAAGAACACATATGGTTGCCTGTGGGAGCAGGGGAAGAAGAGACAGAGGAGAGAGAGAATCCCAAGCAGGCTCCCTGATGCCAGTGCAGAGCCTCACGAGAGCAGCTGGATCCCATGAACCCTGAGATCATGACTGAGCCAAGATCAAGAGTCTGACGCTTAACTGACGGAGCCACCCAGGCGCCCTGTGATTTGACATTTGGGAACATTGTGAAATGTTCACCCCAAGAAAGCTAGTTACCATCTTTTACATAAATTTCATACATATATGTGCTTCTGGATGTTAAGAACTA
This sequence comes from Prionailurus bengalensis, assembly GCF_016509475.1. Lineage (NCBI taxonomy): Eukaryota > Metazoa > Chordata > Mammalia > Carnivora > Felidae > Prionailurus > Prionailurus bengalensis. The sequence continues at coordinate 143,695,633 of NC_057343.1, read as the reverse complement.
TGTTTTCTACTTTCTGAATCCCTTTGAAGTTTTTTACAGTTTTGGTTATATGGTACTTAGGTACTAGTTTTCCTTTTTCAGTTGGTTATCCTAAAGAAGAGCGATTTGCCGGGAGACCAACTCAGCGAGTCAGTGGGCTTTATAAAATCCTGGAGTCTAAGTGTTCCATGGGGTTCCATGCAGGCTGGGAGCAGCCACACTGGTTCTACAAACCAGGCCAGGATACTCGGTATAGGTAAGTGAATGGCATGACCTGCCTGTGGCTCTGAATGTAGAACGCAATTTTGGAAGTTGAATCGAGGGATGTCGGAGAAGCGCTGCCCCTGCGCCCCCAAAGAAGTCACTCCACCCTTTCCAAAGAGCATTGAGCCTTTTCCTACAAAAATGATTTTCTGGCAATGGAGGCATTAGTCTATCCCACGTGACATTGGCTCACATCTCTAGGACCCATGTGGCCTCCAGAGTCCTACAGCCAGCTCAGGTGAAGCCTCCACTTGGCATTTTCCAGGAGCTCAGGGGAACCTTCCCCATCCCCTCTTGATCCCCACATGGCTTCAGGTGGCTCCTAAAGATGTGTCTTGCTTTAGGATGCCTGGTCGAATCACGTTGTATGGAAATAGTCTAGAAATATGGATTTTCTATTTATCAAAGATAGTTCACAGCAACTGCTTTCTAGTATGTGTGCACTGAGTCATGCAAAATATATGTACCATTGATAAATTAGGGGAAAGGATCATTTACTTAGCATGTTAGGTTAAGCTAAAGCATAAAGCATGTCACTGAAACAATCCTCTGAATTCTTCTAGTGTTGTTACCATTGTTATACTTGGATTTTGAGCCATTGTTGTCATTTGGGGTTAATAATGCTTATATATTTTTTTCTCATGAGAATCCATAAACCAAGAGAAAACAAATAGCAAATCCAGAAATTGTTACCTCTTTTTTTTTTTTTTTTTTTTTTTGGACTTGTCATTTTGCTTACTAAACAGGTTTTGATGTCTACTTTAAGACCAGATCTAAATGGTACAAAGTATAGTAGAGGCCCAGTTGTTGATTAATGAATTTGGGCTCAGTAGAAAGTCTAGATTATCTGGGGGCAAAATACTGGTTTGGTTTTTCCTAAACGACTTGGATAAATGCCAAATCTGTTCTTCACCTTTGCTCTTTGGATCTGACCTGTTCCTTCCATTATTTGAATAATTAAACAACTGAAAACTCATTTATCAGACAGAATTCTGCTCTGCAGTTAAAATACCACATTAGAAGTTGACTTTGCCGAGTGGGAAGAACCGTGAATGAGTCAGTAGACTTTTGTTCCAGGCCAAGCTCTGGCATTTACTAAGACAAAGGCCCTGGAAGTCACCTTGTACCTTTTCTCTAAAAAAATGCAGATGTTGGACCAGGTTCTTGCTTCTAACAACATGAACATCACTTGGGAGACTGTTAGAATGCAGGATATAGGTCTCCACCCCAGACCTGCTACATTAGAACCTGCATTTTAACATTTGTAAGTGATGTACAGTTGCATGAGTGTTTGAGAAGCACTGGACAAGATAGCTCTACCCCGTTCTATTCTGACTTAATTAGGTCCAGAAAATGGGTATTTTTTTAAATGCTCCCCAGGTGATTCTAATATTCAACCAAGATTGAAAACCTCAGGGCTGGTAGACTTCTATGCTTTCCTCCAGATCTGAAAGCCCACATGTCCTATCTTAATTTCTAGTTAATTAATACTTCGTTCACTACAAAATGGGTCAAAGGAATAGAAGAGTAATTTTAAAAAATCAGCTTCTACCATATATGTATCATTCAGAGAACAGAATTTTAGATGTTACTTCTTTTCCCAAATAGGATTTTCTAGATCAATAGGGTTTATTAAAATAAAATACTCTGTAATTTTCTGAAAATGAATGACAGTTGTTTTACCACAAACATTGTGTTTTAGGCCAAGTTTTCGCCGCACAAACTGGTTTGAGCCTGTGGGATCTGAGTATAAACAGGTTATGCAAAGCGTAGGGGTTATTGACCTGTCACCATTTGGCAAGTTTAACATCAAAGGCCAAGACTCTGTTAGATTGTTGGACCATCTCTTTGCAAATGTCATTCCAAAGGTAAATAACCTTATATGGGTACAAGGTTCAGGATTCCTGCCTGCTTAATTCTCCATCCTCTCATTTTTAAATTTCCTAAAATGTTTCTATTGTTTATTTTTGAGGGGAGGGGGGAGCAGAGAGAGAGGGGACAAAGTTTCTGAAGTGGGCTCTGCACTGATAGCAGAGAGCACAGTGCAGGGCTTGAACTCACAAACTGTGAGATCATGACCTGAGTGGAAGTTGAATGCTTAACTGAGCCACCCAGGGAACCCTCATTCTTAAAATTTATTTATTTATTTATTTATTTATTTATTTATTTATTTATTTTAAAGTTTATTTTATTTTGAGAGTTTGTGTGTGCGAGTGAGTGAGGGAGGGGCAGAGAGAGGGACAGAGAATCCCAAGCAGGTTCCATGCCGTCAGCCCGGAGCCTGATGTGGAGCTCAGACTCACCAACCCTGAGATCGTGACCTGAATTGAAATCAAGAGTTGGGTGCTTATCTGACTGAGCCATCTAGGCACCCCATCTATCCTCTCATTTAAAACAAAAACAAAAAAACAAAAACAAAAAAACCCAGTATGTTATTTTAGTCCACCTAATGGTTTCTGTATGAATGCTATAGCTCTTCAACAGACCATGAATAAATATTCTAGCTGATTTTCTAATTACAATTGTCATCCAAGGACTCTATGACTTTGCTAAATCCTGTCAATAGAGAACTGCAAAATTGACTGAAGTGTAATTTTGATGACAAATAATTATAATTACCCAAAATTAATCTTGGGTTTAGGTTTAAAGATAGTTCACACGATTGATATAAATGATAAGATTCAGATACGTTTCACTGACACTTGTTTATTTCCATGTTGTGCTAAAAGGATATGTAAGATTTAAATTTTATATTGAGGTAATTTTAAATTCTTTTGTGTAGGTGGGTTTTACAAATATAAGTCACATGTTGACACCAAAAGGTCGAGTGTATGCTGAATTGACTGTTTCTCACCAAACTCCTGGGGAATTTCTACTAATAACTGGTTCTGGATCCGAGCTTCATGATCTTAGGTAAGTGCACAGCTAATAAGAAAATTTTATATGAATTATATATTGATCTAAACTTTCACTGAGCTTTTCTTTTGCCAATAGTTGAAAGTACAACTTAAATTCTCAAACCGTATTCTTTCCAATAAACTTCGTGTCTTTTATAGGAAATTATTTGGAGTGAGGGACCCTGTCCCCACTCCTCCAAAAGGTAATTCATCCATAGGGTTTACTGGTTCTAATATTAACTCCTGATTATTAGGCATTATCAATGTGTCAGAACTCCTTTTAGACATTATCTCAGTTAATCCTCTTAATAGACATATCTTCAAGGTATATATTATTCCCATTTTCATGTGAGGAAACTGAAGTTTGGGTTAAAGTAACTTGCTTAAGCCAGTCCTTTTGATTCTGATGCCCACATTCAGTGCACTTCAGTGAGCTGCCTCCCTGGGTTATCTTCCTCCTTTGCTGTGCCTTGTGCCCTCTGGCCCACAGCTAGATCTAAGTCTTTGAGCTGCCAGGTCAATCCTTCACATGAATCTTTAGTCTGTGATTTAGTCTACTATAAAATCTGTAGTTTTTAGTATTCCAAAAATATTTGGAACATTAATTTTTAATAAATGTCTTGCTCTGAGATCCTCGCTCTGGCTGTAAAACGATGCCAATGATATCCACCAATCCAAGATGTATCTTAGTAGCTAGCTTTGTGTAAATCCAGATGATCATTTCATGTAGCTCCAGGGACTACTCAATAAACTATAAACAAACCCTAAGACTGGGTTCCAATAACTCATCAAGACTTAGAAATTGAAACCAGTCTTTAGAGTTTCTATCGTTTCCTTGTGATTGCCAAAGCAGTTAGGTGTCTGGTGGCAGGCACATTATTAACCTTTAGCAGCACAAATGTGCCTCCATGTATAGGTATTAGAGAAAATTTGGGTTTAAATTAATTTTTGAAGATTGAATCATTAGTTTAAATGCAATAGGGCTGTCACTCTTTAAAAGAATTATATGGCAGAGCTTATTTAAATTGAAGGATCCTTCTGTACTGTGAAAAATTACCCCCAAAATTTATGAGTGGGTGGTTTAAAGAGAATCACTTGACATCTCTGGGACTCAGTTTCCTCAGCTTAATAAATTAGGTTATTATATGAAATGACACTCTGGGGACTTTCTGGTAGTTCTAGACACAGAGCATGTCTTCAGAGAAATAATATGTTACCAACATGTGTTATTCAAGCAAGACTTAACACAATGTTTATGACTCAAATGCAGATGGATTGAAGAAGAGGCAGTCAATGGTGGATATGATGTTGAAATTCAAAACATAACCGATGAGCTTGGAGTTCTTGGGATTGCAGGGCCCCAAGCAAGAAAGGTTCTTCAGAAACTGACCTCTGAAGATCTTAGTGATGATGTTTTCAAGTTTCTTCAGACCAAGTCTTTAAAGGTTTCAAACATTCCTGTCACTGCTATTAGGATATCTTATACTGGTAAGAATTGGAAAACGATTCTCTAAAATTTAAGAGAAAGTCTCTGAAATTCAAAAGAAGCTGCCAGAAATGAACCTGTGCACATGCATGTGCATGTGCATGCTCACATACACACTGACTTTTGTCAGTATAACTTTGGAGGAAGATTTCTCCTGTCCAACTCTTACAGTCTATTCACTCCTATGCTGGGAGAGTCATTTCCCAGATTTCCAGTTGTTCCAATCTCATAGCTACCTGCTACTGGGAAGGATGGATGAAAAAGTTGGAGGAGGATAGCTGTTAGAATAGTTGGAAGGGTTGACAGAGTATTCAGGTCAGCTGACTCTATCTAGGAACATTCAAGGTGGTCTCCCATAGATAGAATCTCTCCTAGAGACCATCTTAAATGTATCAGGCACCTGTCTTAAGGCATTACCACTAAGGCTCTTTAAGTGCATTAAGGAAGTCTTCATGTAGCAGCTTCTAGACTTTCATTCTAGACTCTGAGTGCACTAGGGAATTCTTCATATAGCACCTAATCGTGCACATAGTAGGTATTTGAAATAGAGATGAATTAATGTTCTTCAGTTGCCCATTGGTGCTGTAGGCTCACTTCCAACTTCCTCTAGACCTCCGTGCTCTTTCATAGAAAGGGTATTTGGTGCCCAGGCGTTCGTTCAATTACATGTTACTCATGTTCTGGTGGTGTCCTTGAAAAACACATCACCATCAGCCCTCAACATTGGGGAACAAGGAGAACGCATAAAGTATGAAGGCTATTGCTCTTCTCTGGGCTTCTGCTGTACACTTTCTCCTTCCTTCTTTCACCTGACCTTGGCAAAATGGTAACCAGAATAAAGCATAAGCAGAATAAAAAATAAACAAGACTATTTGGGTTGGGTTTCATTTCATTTGGTTTTAACCCACAGCTCTAACGATGAATAATATGACCAAATGGGGAAGAATATGGGGGAGCATTAGAGATAATGGTTATCCCACAAAAAAGACCATATGAATAATTGTCAGTTGCCTATATTTTTAAGACTTGTGATTTGGAAGCAAGGAGTTGGGGGTTGAGATTTCTAAACGTTGAACCCTTTGTAATGACAAACTAAGCCATACTAATATGTAATTACTCACATAACATTATGAAGCTGAGGCAGGAGTCCAGATAAATTCCTATATTAACATCTTTCTGTGTCATGAGGAAAGGTGTCCCAGTTACCACCGTCTGGGAGATAGGATGGGGCATGAATGCATCTGTGATATGGCAGGCTCCTTTGTGGGGAAAGGGGTGGGTATGGTAGTTGCAGCTTTTTTGTGAACTGGTCTTTTAAAACTCAGCAATGTCTGTATTGCATACGTGGAATCTCCATTTATTTTTGTTTCAGCTGATGCGCATTAGACCTGGTGATCACCGTTCTTACCCTAGTGTGGTACTTGTGGGTTTGTTTCAGGTGAGCTGGGTTGGGAGCTGTACCACAGACGAGAAGATTCTGTAGCCCTTTATGACATTATCATGAATGCAGGCCAGGAGGAGGGAATTGACAATTTCGGAACATACGCCATGAATGCCTTAAGACTGGAGAAAGCTTTCAGAGCCTGGGGGTCAGAGGTTTGAAATGCCAGCAACTTCATTAAAATTTCATTTACTGTATCTGATTTTTGTATGAGGGCTAATTTTAATTGCATTAACGTTGGCTCTGACTATACGAGAAACTATGTGTTATTAGATAACCCTATTTAATTAAGTGAAGATGTTTTTCTCCTCCATTTCTCAGTTGAAAGTTCAGTGGAATTATGGCACACTGTTTATTCTGCTTTAATTCCTCCTGCGTTTCAGAGAGCCCTGGACATCCATCTCTGTGTGGAGCTGTGTCTGCTTTAGTGGAGCCTGCTGACCCTACAGTATTTGAGGAGCACTTTTCAGATTCTTCCTCTTACTCTGTCTGTCGTGTTGCCCATCCCCATTTTCTTCTTATCGTGTAGCTTTTGGGGGAAATAGCAAGAAAAAGTGTCTTTCTGAGGAGCAGGGTTGGTGGTCTAGGATGTGTTGGTCCAGCCTACTTGCACCATTGATAACAGGAACTAAGGGTTTCTGACCAAGTTACACACCATTTTCATATGCATGATTTATTTTACCTTATCAACTCTTCCTGAAGACGGTATTATTGGTGGGTGCCTGGGTGGCTCAGTCGGTTAAGTGTCCCACCTCAGCTCAGGCCATGATCTCCCAGTTGGTGGGTTTGAGCCCCAAGTCAGGCTCTGAGCTGACAGCTCAGAGCCTGGAGCCTGCTTTAGATTCTGTATCTCCTTCTCTCTCTGTTCCTCCCCTGCTCATGCTCTGTCTCTCTCTCTCTCTCTCTCTCTCTCTCAAAAATAAATAAATATTAAAAAAAAAAAACTAAAAAAAAAAAAAGATGGTATTATTGGTGATTTCTGGGCAAGGAGTTCGGAGTTGGAGGCTATCTAAATCATCCCAATTCTATATATAATCACACTAAGAAACAGTAAATAACTTGGTCCAGATAACACGAACGTGGCCAAACTATAGTTTAAACTGTGTTCTGTTTTATCTCCAGTGACAGGCTATCTGTGGATACCTAATTTTTTTCATATTCCTATTTGTTTCCTTAGAAGTTGGTTCCTTGAGGTTTGAGGCCTGAGCAGTGACATAAAGGATAGTAGTAACAGATATACTTCAGGGTGGGGTTTCTTGGGTTTGAATTTATCCTCCATCACTTATTAGCTATATGGACTTAACCTTCCAGAGCCTCTGTTTACTATTCTAAAAAATGAAGATAATCTTTATCCTACGGAGTTACTGTAGATATTAGATAAAGTGCCTAGCATGTGATAGAATGAATTTAATTGGAGGGAAAAGTGGGTTTGAAAGCGGGGGCCCTTGGGACATTTAGACTGTGAGCAGAAACGTGGGAGAAACAAGGTGGAGAGGCAGTGCCCTGGAGTCACTGAAAGAACAAGGGCTCTGGGGCAAGTTACCGGGTTTTATTTTGCAGGGGAGGCGCTCTCTAGGGGGATTCTCAGCCTTAACCTGGGGCCTTCGATGAGGCCGCTGCAGGGAGAGAAATAGAGGACAGCTCTGTCCCCAAACTCCTCAGGGAATGAACCGCTGATGCAGCCTTTGGGAGTTAGCCATTTCTCCACTCTCCTGCGTTTCATTTTCTCGAGGTTGCTCCCCTGAGCCCTCCCCTCCCTTGGCGTTTCTTCCTCCCACATCCCTCTGATTTCCCAGCAGTGCCAGCACGCCCTCTAGTGGCGTTACAGCAATCTTCTGTGCTGTGTTTTATTTTCTTCCTGGAGAAAATCTGAAAATACAGTAGATAAAAAAATCAGTTTACAGTTGCTCAGATTGATTAGGAAACGTGAGACCAAATTTTAGAGCATATAAAACAAGTTTATATTACTCATATAATTTATATGAGTTCTGTGTTGTCTTTTAAAAAGTTTGGCTACTTTTTATGGAGTTTAGACCAGTTCTCTTAGCACAAAAGGGAACAGTAATAACAAAACAAAAACTATCAACTGCAGGTCTAGTCTCAAATAGAGGCTTTAGCTTAAAGTATATTGTAATTACTCAACCTTATATGAAAAGATTTGAGATGCGATCTCCGGTTTCCTTTTCTCTTTCCTGAACTCTGTCGAAGCCAATTTCCTACCATCTGCTTTCTCATCTACTTGTCCTGATTTCTGGCCAATTGTAAGATAAGTAAATTACTTAATAATTTTTCAAACCTAACTATGTAAAATTATTATATAAAAACACAGTAAAGTCTTATTTCAGGGAGGAATAGCATGTTATTTTATCCCTCCAATATTTATTATCAGTAAAAGAGGGCACCTGGGTGGCTCAGTCGCTTAACCCGCGGACTTCAGCTCAGGTCATGATCTCGCGGTCCGTGAGTTCGAGCCCCGCGTCGGGCTCTGTGCTGACTGCTCAGAGCCTGGAGCCTGTTTCAGATTCTGTGTCTTCCTCTCTCTGTGACCCTCCCCCATTCATGCTCTGTCTCTCTCTGTCTCAAAAATAAATAAACGTTAAAAAAAATTATTATCAGTAAAAGAGCCATGGAAACAAAGTGAATTTTAGTGTCTAATATGCTATTCAAATAGTATTTGCTGACAGACTACATTTAAATTTCAGAGTAAAAAAAATACCTCTGGGGACCAGTCTGTAATTTTCCTATCAGAATCTATTTTCACAATCCAAAAGTGTTCTCTTCCCTAAGAAAATAATATATGAAGGTGATGTTACTGAAATGATTTTCACTCGTCTAAGATTTAAAATGTGTGTTTCCAGGGGCACCTAGGTGGCTCAGTCAGTAGATCATGTGACTCTGGATCTTGGGGTTGTGAGTTCAAGCCCTGTGTTGGGGATAGAGATTACTTGAAAATAAAATCTTTAGGGGCACCTGGATGGTCCCGTTGGTTATGTGTCCAACTCTTGATCTCAGCTCAGGTCTTGATCTCAGGGTTGTGAATTAAAGCCCTGTGTTGGGCTCCATTCTGGGTGTGGAGCCTGCTTAAAAAAAAAAAAAAGCTTTTTAAAAAACTGTGTGCTTCCCTTTTAGATGAACTGTGATACAAATCCCTTGGAAGCTGGACTGGACTATTTTATAAAGCTAAATAAGGTATGTTTATACTCCGAAGGGTACTTGAAGTACATCTTAAAATTATGATGCTGTTTCGTGACAGAGCTATGCTTTAAAATTTAACCAAGTGTGATTATAGGACAAATGAGTTGAACATAAATACTAAGCATTGCTCATATGCTTTGTATTAAGCTTTTGTCAAAGTTAGGTATCAGTTCAAGCCATTGCAGTATGCTCATAGATGTAAGATAGCAGAATCCAGCAACTTCAAAGACTGAAGCTAAATTCCGGGATAAAAATTAGTAAGGATAAGATGTCAGTAGACATTCTTGCAAATCCTGGTGATTTGTGAAGTCACACGTTAGCTAATCACACATAGAGCATTAATTGACTCTCCCTGGGCGCTCACAGCATAAAGAAGCCGTGCCAGCAGATCTTCCCATCTGCTTATTAAGCACTTTCATGTGTAACTGCGACATCTGAGTGTAAGCAAATGATACATTTCAAGTGTTTAGCATAAAATGAGTACTGAGAAGCCAGTACAGGTATGATAACTGAAATTCACATTCCAAAGGGAACCCCTGCCTTAGGAGCTCTCACCTCAGACAGATAGCATCAGCATCATTTGGGAGCTTGTTAGAAATGCAAATTCTCAGATCCCACCCCAGATCTGCTAAGACAGACTCTCTGGGGCTCAGGCCAAGAAACCTGTGTTTCAACAAGCTGCAGGGGAGTCTGATGCATCTAAATTTGAGAAGCACCAACCTACATAATTATTGTGGAAACGTGTCTTACGAAGCCAATTTCTTACAGCCTCTTTCGTCTATACAAGTCCTGCAACTATACATGAAGTGATCCCTTTGTTATGGACTGAATGATTGTGTTTCTCTAAAATGTACATGTGTTAGCCCTAACCCCCATGTGATGATATTTGGAGGTGGGGCCTCTGGGGAGTAATCAGATGATGAGGGTGGGGTCTCCACGATGGAATCAGTGTTCTTTTGAGAAACAGGAAGACACCAGAGCTCGCTTTCTGGCCTCATCTTGAGGCTATGGTGAGAAGGCGGCTGTCTGTGAGCCAGGAAGAGGACACTCACAGGGGAGCTTAATAGGCCAGCACCTTGATCTTGGACTTACCGGCCTCCACAACTGTGAGAAATAATTTCTTGTTAAAGTCACCTAGTTTATGATATTTTGTTCCAGCAGCCCAAGTTGACTCAAATACCCACCGGGTAGTGTTTTAGTTACCGTAAAAGAACCTAACGGAGATGCAGTCAGTGGTAATATTGAAGGATAGGACAGCAGCTGCTGCTGTGTAGGATACTTGTTAGAATTTCAAAAATAAATTGTCCTGTTTAGGTGCTAGTCAGCTAAAGTAAAGGCCGTTTTCCCATTCTATGGAAATATGTGAACATATGCATATGAATCAGGCTAAGAAAACTTTTTAAATGCCCCTGCATCAAGTTCCCAAATTCTAAGCTGAGATATTAACATAAACATGTATATTTATAGTATTAGATTTTAGGAAAAAGAGCCTCCTTAAGGGTTTTAAAGGGAATATCTTTCTGTGCGTTTTCCCTATGACTTTTATTTTTATGATGTACCATCTGCCTCCAGACCAGAGAAAGCAGGTGCTTAGAATTTGGGCAGACCCTTACAGCAGATTGCTCCTTCTGATAACAGAAGTCTTCGTTTAGTTGTTTAAAATAAGGATAAAAATGGCCTGACTCTTCAAAGCACTAAAGTTCTGTTGTTGGTCACCAATAGATAAATAGGTAACTGACTCTCTTGCTTCACAGTGTTTGGGTATTATTGTTTGGGGATAAGGCAGAGATAAATGAGCTCTTCGTGCTGAAATTGGGTTTTTGGAACTCTCTTTATGATTATAAGCAGGTGTGGATTGTGTATTTATTAGTTCCTTTAAATTAGTTCAATAACCCAAGCTGAGTTCAGAATTAAGTTGTTTACCAGATGATGATTTTGATTTATGGTACGTTTTTTATGATTTCTGAATTACTGGTTTTCATTCTGGTGTCACAGAGTTAATTTCTAGTGATTACGTTGGTTGACGTGCGGTGTAGCACCAGGACCTGGACCTAACTGAGCTAGTCTTTTTCAATTATGTTGACTTGGGTGGTTCATGGGTGTCACTGTGATGCCAGCTAATCTCCAAGACTGGGGAATAGGTTGGATCAACTTTGTTCAGATTCTGTATGGTGGTTTCACAACTTTATCTTTGTTTTGTAGCAGTCTATAAAATGAAACAGGTTTCTGAAAAACTAATTAACATTATAAACTAAATGATGTAATTTGATACTTTACGTTCTATGCCTAAAAATAAAAATGTTGCCCAATCTGGTTTCATACTACATTTTAAAGAATATGTAATGCCAGTTCATATTGCGTTGGAAAGTTGACAGTCTATGAGAACTGAAGCAGCAGTTAAGACAGAGGAATATTTTTTTATTCCATAAATACACCAATGAAAACAAAATTTAAAAAAATCCTGGGCATTTCACAATTGTTTAAAATCCTTTTCTTTCTCTGGCACCTGGGTGGCTCAGTCAGTTAAGTGTCCAACTTTGGCTCAGGTCATGATCTCATGGTTCATGAGTTCAAGCCCCATGTCGGGCTCTGTGCTGACACCTCAGAGCCTGGAGCCTGCTTTGGATTCTGTGTCTCCCTTTCTCTCTGCCCCTGGCCCCACTCACATTCTGTCTCTCTCTTTCAAAAAAGAAATAAACATCAAAAAAAATTGTTTTTTAATAAAAATAAAATCCTTTTCTTCCTTTCTCTTTGAAGCAAGCATGTAGAATTCTCCGCTTGGCCCTTGAGTGTTTACACAACAATTGTATAAGCCATAATATTAAAAAATTGTATAGGACATAGGCTGTGTTGGACCTAGGAGGCCCCTGAAGGTGGCTCAGTACCCCTTCCTCATTTATGGGTGAGGAAACTGAAGCAAGGAAAGGTATAGTGACCTCTGACCTCACCACAGTGCTCCCTCACCCACCACTTTCCCCAACAAAGTCCTTTCTCCTCATGGGCTTTTCAACCTTGAATAACTGCCCAGGAATGTTTTTCTGGCAACATATCCTAAAATATGCATGGACTATGTTTTATTAATTGATGCCTCCCACAGTCATGTTTTTGTTGTAACTGATTTTGCGTTTTATGTTAGGATCAGAATAGCTGATTTAACCACATTAAGAGGAAAACGGGTGTCTGAGGAGATGGGCCATGAGGCCTCTTTGGAGAGAACTGCGTTGTCGTCAAAACCAGTGTAAAAGTAGGGAAAAGAAAAATGGAGTATTGAAGAAATCTTAGATGGCAAAGGAAGATAGTGCATGCTGCTTGCTTTCCTTACTTCTGAGAGTTGTTTGAGCTGCAGCCTTCCCATGGCGTTGGCTGATGTTGATGAGGTTTTGGGGTGATGGTGGCAGGGGTCCGGAGCCGACAACCAAGAAAGAATTCTTGAAGACGTCTTTGGTGCAAAAAGGTGATTTTATTAAAGCATGGGGACAGGACCCATGGGCAGGAAGAGCTACGCTGGGGTTGTGAAGAATACCTGGTTTTATACTATGGAGTTGGGGAGGTAAAGTCAAAAGGGAGGCCTCCCAAGGGACTTTGGTCTGTTAAAGAGGGCTCCTAAGATACCTGAGGCCTTGCTATTGTCAAGCGAAGGCTGTTTTCCCTCTAGTAAGGCATTTACATTAGGACATTAGGGGGTTCCTGGAGAAATGTTATATTCTGTATTTGCCTCAAGTATTTGTCAATGGCCTGCAGGTTATAAGGAAATTTAATTTTACCTTCTTGCCTTTGTTCCCCGTATCACTATGGAGGGGTGATATTGGGGCTCCAGGAAACAGTCTACAGGCTTCTGGAGGTTGGCCTATTGATACAATTGCCTTTTTCTTGTAATTTAGTAAGGTATTTGTGCATTGATGGAGACCCATGTTCTGCATGACTGTGATCTCTATCAATCGGCCATTTGTTTTCTTTCCTTTGTCCTTGGGCAGCCAGAAGTGCCTGAGGAATATCACCCACATCCATTTGGTGGTGGTGGTGGTGGTGGGGTGTGTGTGTGTGTGTGTGTGTGTGTGCGTGTGCACACTAGCTTGCACTTTGTCGTCAGCCCGCCCCACGCTCCCGCATCAATGTGAAGTAGTTGTGCACAGGCTCAGTCTCCTTCTGAGTCAACATTGAGTAAGTACCATTCATTAAATACCGTGCTAGGACATAGGTCTAACAGTTAACGACATAACTGCTGATGGCTCTCCTATCTCATGACGTTTGAAGCAAATGGCATTTCAGGAACTGAAACTGTAGGAAACATTCTTAATACTCTGAAAATATCGATCCAGGAGGATCGTCTAGCAGTACACAACAGTGCCATCTTGTGGACAGTGAGCATAGAGCCTGGAAAGGAAGCATTAACCAGAAGCGCAATACAAGTAGAAATAATTAAATTATTTCTTTAAAATCTCAGCTAAAATCCCTTTACCCCCCAAAAGTTACATCATTGCTATTAGTGGTATTATAATTTCAATAGAAGCTACTTTTTGGGAAAAATTAGTGGTTCTGGCTTTTGGTTTTTTGTTTTAGAAATAAAATGCATTAGTCAAGAGCAAAAGGAAAATCAGCTGCCTTAGAATGGAATCGTAAGTATTGGAATTTTCCTCCTGGAAATACTGAGTCTATGTCCATTTAGCGACAACTTCTGCCAAGATTCAGAGACTGAAGTAACAATGTAACATGTTGAAGCAGCTTAGGAGATTTTTTTTCTTTTTGATGTTTATTTTTGAAAGAGACAGAGTTCGAGTGGGGGAGGGGCAGAGAGAGAGGGAGACACAGAATCTGAAGCAGGCTCCAGGCTCCCAGCTGTCAGCACAGAGCCCAACGCGGGGCCCGAACCCACAAACTGTGAGATCATGACCTGAGCCGAAGTCGAATGATTAACCAACTGAGCCACCCAGGTGCCCCAATGATTTTTTAAAGATCCTTCCCACTCCCAATTTCTTCCTTGGCTTCTCTTTTCCTGTCCTAGGCTTCTAACCAGTAGAGACAGAATAAGGTGATAATAACCACAAGTGAGAAGACAATGTTGATAGGAAATACAGAGTCTGTCTTTGCGGAAAAATTATTTAAGGCGTAACTAGTAAGTAAAACAACACAAAAACAAAGAGGCAAAGCACCACCAGGCTTACTACATTCTAAGTATTCAATAAATGTTAGCATTATTAAAATACCAGAATGGAAATAAATAATTACTCACAGACAAGTCAGAAAGGAGTTTCTAATATGTTATAGTGGTATAAGTACCCAACTCTGGGGAAATTTTAGGTAAATGGTAATAGGCATTGAGGCAGAAAATTTTCAGTGACTCTCAGTCTTGGCGTACATTAGAATCATCTGGAGTATAATTCTTTTAAATCATGAAATGATTAAAAAATTTCTGAGGTTCATGCTGCAACCCACGTCAATTTAAAAAGAACCTCTGGGGGCGCCTGGGTGGCTCAGTCGGTTGGGCGTCCGACTTCTGCTCAGGTCATGATCTCTCAGTCCGTGAGTTCGAGCCCCGCATCGGGCTCTGTGCTGACAGCTCAGAGCCTGGAGCCCATTTCAGATTCTGTGTCTCCCTCTCTCTCTGCCCCTCCCCTGCTCATGCTCTGCCTCTCTCTGTCTCAAAAATAAATAAAAACATTAAAAAAAAAATAAAAAGAACCTCTGAGGGTAGGAACTCAGGCATCAATTTTGTTTTGTTTTGTTTTAATTCTCCAGGTGATTCCAAAACAGATGGAGAGGGATAGTGCTAGACCAACGCTTTTCAACTGGCTGTATGTCACTAACTTGGAGAACTTTTTAAAGATTACCCTACCCTCAGTGGTTCTCAGCTGTGGTTCACAGACTGGTAGCATCAGTGTTAGCTAGGGATTGGTTAGAATTGCCAGGTGTTGAGTACCATCCCCAAATCGGAAACTCTGGGGATGGGCTCAGTGATCTGCTTTAACAAGCCCTCCAGGTGATTCTGATGCTCCCTCAAGTTTAAGAATACTGACCAGAAACCAGTTGGATTAGCTCTGCAGGGAGGGTTTGGGTTTCTTCGTTTTATGCAATGAAGATTGAGACCCACTCTCTGAGTTCTTTACCTTTATGCCTGTGTGGTCCTGTAAATAAACAGAACTTAAAACAAGTGGTTTGGTTAAAGGAGGGTGCTATGGAATTGGTAGTGAATTGCAAGTAAGTAAATCTGTCACCTACTCTGGCTAGGCTACAGTTAATACATTCTGCCCCAAATTTCTCTCTCTCTTTGGAATTGGACAGTAAGTGAATGTTTTTTTTTTTTAAGTCACCAAATTTTAGCTGTGTGTCCTTGGGAAAGCCACTTAGTTTCATTTTGCACCCGAGACTGCTAGTCTATAAAATGAGGGCTCCTTACATGTCTAAAACCCTAAGAAATACCACCTAGGGAAGTAATTGAGGACATTGTTACGGTTATCCATATGAGCCACATAATTGTAACACTTTAATTAAGCCATTCTTATTCCCTTACCCATGTCCATTGCTAAATGATAAAGGAAAAATGAAAGAAAATAAGTAAAACCTAGGCTGAGATAGAGTTTATCATGCCTAAAACATTTATCAGAGTATATTAAGCTACCAGCTATTGAATCAGTATCCTCATATGTATCCAATTTCTGTTAGGAAACAATGTTCTATTTCCACCCTAAAAGTGTAAGTGTGCTGTTTAGATGCCTGCTTTAAAATTTAGAAGTCTCTGGAAACTCAGGACTAGGAATAAGTTGAAATAATTCTTTAGATTGCTTTTATTATATTTTTATTTTAACAGCTTAACTAAACACGCAATAAATGGACATATTGAAAGTGCACCATTGGCTAAAGTTTTAAAAAATATTTATTAATGTTTATTTATTTTTTGAGAGAGAGACACACACACACACAGACAGGGGCAAGTGGGGGAGGGACTGAGAGAGAGGGAGACACAGAATCCAAAGCAGGCTCAGGCTCTGAGCTGTCAGCACAGAGCCTGACGTGGGGCTTGAACCCACAAACCGCAAGATCATGACCTGAGTCAAAGTCAGACGCTTAACCGACTGAGCCACCTAAACGCCCCAGGTTTTTTTTTTTTTTTTTTAATGTGTATTTTGAGAGAGAGGGAGGGCATGAACACAGGCACCTGGGGCAGGGGCAGAGACGGGGGCGGGGGGGGGGGGAGAGAATCCCAAGCAGGCTCTGCACTGTCAGTGTGAAGCTGGACACTGGGCTTGAACCCATAAACTGTGAGATCATGCCCTGAGCCAAAATCAAGAGTGGGTCCCTTAACCCACTGAGCCACCCAAGCGCCCCACCATTTGCTAAGTATTAATGCATGTATACACTTGTGACACTATGACCACAATTGAGGATGGTAAGCCTATCCCTCTTCCCAGAAATTTGTTCAGGCCTTTTTGTAGTCCCTACTTCCCAACCCTCCCTATACCCTCACCTACTTCCCAAGGAACTTTTTGTCACTATAGACAATTTTGCATTTTCTAGGGTCTTATATAAATGGAATCCTATAATATATTCATCATATATTTTGTTTTGGTTTTGTTTCTTTCACTAAGCATAATTATTTTGAGACTCATCTGCGGTATTATATGTATTAATAAGTTGTTGCTTTTAATTCTAAGTAAAGGATTCTATTGTATGTATATAGCACAGTTTGTTTATATACCCAATGAACTTTGGGGTTGTTTCTAGTTTAGGACATTTCTCTTGGGTAAATAGGGGTGGAATGGCTGCATAAAATGGCACGTATATGTCAGCTTTGTAAGGAATTGTTTTACACAGTGGTGAACCATTTTATATTTTACATTCCCACCACTAGTTAATGAGAGTTTCCGTTCCTCCAAATCCTCACCCAACACCTGTCATGGTCAGTCTTGTTAACTTGAGTTACTCTATGAGGTAAGTAGTAGGGTCTCATACTTTTGATTTCCTCAGTGACTTGATGTTGAAAATCTTTTTATTTGTCTGTCCACCATTCCTATCTCTTCATTTATGAAGGAAGAGCGAGTATGCACAAGTGAGTCAGGGAGAGGGTCAGAGGGAGAGAGAGAATCTTAAGCAGACTCCACACTGAGCATGACTCTGCGGTGACTCTGGGCTCGATCCCACGACCCTGGGATCATGACCTGAGCCAAAATCAAGAGGGGGATGCTTAACCGACTGAGCCACCCAGGCACCCCTCTTTTACTCCTTTTTTTTTTTTTTAAGTTTATTTATAGTGAGAGTGAGAAGGGGAGGGGCAGAGAGAGAGGGAGAGAGAATGAATCCCAAACAGGCTCTGCACTGCCACCAAGGGCCTGATGTGGGGCTTGAACATAAAAACTGTGAGATCATAATCTGAGCTGAAATGAAGAGTTGGGTGCTGAGTAACCCTGGTGCCCCTCTGTTACTAATTTAAAAAAATGTTTTTTTAATGTTTATTTATTTTTGAGAGAGAGAGAACGAAGGAACAAACGAGTGGGAGAGGGACAGAAAGCAGGTTCCAGGCTCTGAACTGTCAGTACAGAGCCTGATACGGGGCTCGACCTCACAAACCACGAGATCATGACCTGAGCTGAAGCTGGACGCTTAACTGACTGAGCCACCCAGGCACCCCTGTGATCATTTTTAATGGGGTTGTTTTTGTTTTTTTGGTTTTTGAAAGTTCCTAATGTATCCTAGGTACAAGTCCTTTATTAGATACATGCTCTGCAAATATCTTTTCCCACTCTGTCTTCTTTTCATCTAATACCTCTGGTAGTGTCTTTCAAAGAGAAGTTTTATTTATTTTATTTTTTTAAAGGTGCCGTTCGTTAAGGTTTATTTATTTTGAGAGAGAGAGAGTGAGTATGAGCGGTGTAGGGGCAGAGAGAAAGAGAGGGAGAGAGAATTCCAAACCTGCCCCATGCTATCAGCACTGAACCCAATGTAGGGCTTCAGCCCATGAACTGTGAGGTCATCACCTGTGCTGAAACCAAGAATCAAATGCTTAACTGCCTGAGCCACCCAGGCACCCCAAGGGCAGAAGTTTTAAATTTTTTAATATTTAAAGTCCTTATCAACTTGTTCTTACCGATTATGCTTTTGGTGTCATATTAAGAAATCTTTGCCTGGGGCGCCTGGGTGGCTCAGTCGATTAAGCGTCTGACTTCAGCTCAGGTCACGATCTCGCGGTCCCGGAGTTTGAGCCCCGCGTTGGGCTCTGTGCTGACAGCTCGGAACCTGGAGCCTGTTTCCGATTCTGTGTCTCGCTCTCTCTCTGCCCCTCCCCTGTTCATGCTCTGTCTCTCTCTGTCTCAAAAATAAATAAACGTTAACAAAAATTTAAAAAAAAAAAAAAGAAAGAAAGAAATCTTTGCCTAACCCAAAGTCGTACAGATTTTTTTGCTGTTTCCTCCTAGAGGTCTTATCAACTTTTTACATTTAGGCCTATTATTTATTTTTAGTTAATATTTATATCTAGTGCCAGATATGAATTAAAGTTTATGTGTGTGCATATACCCACGGATTTGTTTCCATTACCATTCATTGGAAAGGCTGCACATTCTGGACTGTATCACCTGTGTACCCTTGTCAAGAATAAGTTGTCTATAAATGTTGAAGTCTCTTTTTGGACTCTTTTTTTGGACTCTATTAACTCATATGTCTTTCTTGATTCCTGTGTTGTATTGATAACTGTGGCTTAAATCAGGTTGTGGTAGCCTTGCAACTGTGCTCTTTTTCAGTCATTTTAGCTATTGTAGGTCCTTTGAATTTCCATGAATTTTAGAATTTATAAAAACATGGGAATTGTGTTGCATCTACAGGTCAGTTCAAGTCTTGCGCTCATGAAAAACACGTATCCCTCCATTTACTTAGGTCACCTTTAATTTCAAAAATGTTTTGTAGTTTGCAGATTTTGCATATGTTTTTGTAGATTGATTTATCCCTAAGTATTTCATATTGATAATGTTTACATGGTATTTTGATTTTCATTTTACTGCTAGTATATAGAAAACAGTTGGTTTTTATGTATTGATCTTGTAATTTGCAACTTTGCCAAACTCAGTAGTTCTAGTACTTTTTTGAACTTTTTGTAGATTCCATGGACAATCATGTTGTATGCAAATAGTTTGTCTTTTCTAATTTCGATGCCTTTTATTATTTATTTATTTATTTATTTATTTATTTATTTATTTATTTTTCTTGCATTACCACAATGACTAGTTCCTCCACTGGCTGAACTTTCAACAGAGTTAAATAGAATTGTTGCTTGTTCCTGATCTTAGGTGGAAAGCATCGAGTATTAAGTGTGATGTTAGTTGTACGTTTTTCATGGATGCTCTTTATCAAGTTAAGGACATCCCTATCTATTCTGAGTGCTAAAAGTTTTGTTTTTAATCAGGATATCAGATTTTGGCAAATGCCTTTGCTACATCTACTGAGATAAACATATGGTTTTTCTTTTTTGCTTTGTCATATAATGAAGGACATTTACTAATATTAAAATGTTAACTCAACTTTTCATTTTAGTGGCAAAATCCACTTAGTAATGACGGGTTATCTTTTTCTATATTGTTGGATTTCACTTGATATTGTTATTTTTTTAATATTTATTTTATTTTTGAGATAGAGCATGAGCTGGGGAGGAGCAGAGAGAGAGAGGGAGACACAGAATCTGAAGCAGGTTTCAGGCTCCGAGCTTTCAGCACAGAGCCTGACTTAGGACTCGAACTCACGAACTGTGAGACCATGACCTGAGCTGAAGTTGGCTGCTTAACCAACTGAGCCGCCCAGGTGTCCCTCATTTGGTAATTTTTAAATTAAAAAAATATTTTTAACGTTAATTTTTGAGAGACAGAGAGACAGAATGCAAGTGGGGGAGGGACAGAGAGAGAGGGACACAGAATCCAAATCAGGTTCCAGGCTCCGAGCTGTCAGCACAGAGCCCGACCCGGGGCTTGAACCCACAGACTGTGTGATCACAACCTGAGCCAAAGTCAGTTGCTTAACCAACTGAGCCACCAGATGCCCCTATTGATCATTTTTAAAATATATTTTGCAGCTGCAGTATCTTTCTAGGATGTATCACAGCTTACAATTATTTTTTTTTCCTTTTTCTTTTGAATGGAATGAGCTTTTTTTTTTTTTAATTTTTTTTTCAACGTTTATTTATTTTTGGGACAGAGAGAGACAGAGCATGAACGGGGGAGGGG
Organism: Prionailurus bengalensis; assembly: GCF_016509475.1. Taxonomy (NCBI): domain Eukaryota; kingdom Metazoa; phylum Chordata; class Mammalia; order Carnivora; family Felidae; genus Prionailurus; species Prionailurus bengalensis. Next base: position 143,675,170 of record NC_057343.1, on the reverse strand, counting down.
CAGAGAGAGAGGGAGACACAGAATCGGAAACAGGCTCCAGGCTCTGAGCCATCAGCCCAGAGCCCGATGCGGGGCTCGAACTCACGGACCGCGAGATCGTGACCTGGCTGAAGTCGGACGCTTAACCGACTGCGCCACCCAGGCGCCCCTGGAATGAGCTTCTTGAGTACAAGTTCTGACAGTACAAAATACATTTTGTTTACTTTTTTATTCCTAACACCCAGCTCAGGGGTGGCATATAGCAGGTGCCCAGCAAGTAATTTGCCGTTGAAAGTAGTGCCAAGAGCTGATGCTGGAGAAGTACTGAGACCTCGTCGTGAAAGGTCTCATCTGCCAGGCTAAGGAATTTGGAGTGAATCCTGGAGACACTGGGGAGCCACTGAACAATTTTGTGTAAGGAATGACCCACAGATGACGGAAAATAGACTAAAAAGGAACTAGCCTGGTGAGTGGGAGAGCATTTCCCAATTACTGAAGAAATGCAGTGGAGTGATGTTGAGGGCTTCAATTAGGGCATTGGACATAGGATGGAGAAGAAAGAGGTGTGAGTGATATGAAGAAGGTAGGATGGAGACCACGTGAGGGACTCTATGTGAAGGGAGTGGAGAAGAGGATTTAGGATACTGATCACGAATGGGGAAACACAAAGGGTGTAATTGGGAGGCTGGAAGGACTGGTGGGGTTGAGGGGCTGTGGGACAGCCAACCGACAGCTGCACATGTGTTTGGGAACCTCTGCTCTGAAAGTATGGATTTGGATTGTTCACGTATAGGTGGTAATGAAAGCCAGGGGAGTGTTGCGAATCCCCTCTTCTTCTTCTTTTTTTTAATGTTTATTTATTTTTGAGAGAGAGAGAGAGAGACAGAGTGTGAATCGGGGGAGGGGGGGCAGAGAGAGAGGGAGACACAGAATCTGAAGCAAGCTCTAGGCTCGGAGCTGTCAGCACAGAGCCTGACATGGGGCTTGAACTCACGAGCTGGGAGATCATGACCTAAGCTGAAGTCGGACACTTAACGGACTGAGCCACCCAGGCACCCCTGGGAACCCGTGCTCTATAGCATGCTGTACGTAGCTCTGTAGTGATACTTGGCATATCCCATAATGTCGGCTGCTTCAGCTAGTCTGTGAGCTTCTCCAGGACAGCTGGAGAATCCTTAGGCTAGTGCTGTGTCTGGTCATTAGTAGGACCTGAGTATTTGTTGAAGGGTTTGAGTTATGGCTCTGCCACTTGCTCTGAAAGTAAACAAGTTGCTTAACCTAACAACACTTCAGTTTTCGTATCTGTAAAATGAAGAAAATAGCGACCTCATTCGTTTATAAGAGGAGTAAAAAACATGTGGTGTCTCAATAAATGTTAGTTTGTTCCATCTTAGTGAAGTGAATATAAAAGTATTTAGGGAAAAACAGCTGTAGAGAAAAGCCTTTCCATTTTTTGAAGACCCCAGCAAGAAAGATCTTGTGTCCCTATTGAGGACTCATTTATTCATGTGTTTCTTGTTGTATTTAATAATTATTTACTTTTCATTTAGGCTCGAGTGCTAAATGTAAAATACCAGATGGGTAATTGTTCTTCGCTTGAGTCTAAAGATGAAAACTATCATGAAAAGTCTACATCGTGATTAGTAGTAACACAGTTAAACATAAAAGTACATCTGCTAAAGTCACAGGTCTGTTGCATTCCATGGCTGTCCTTTCGATTATTGGACTCCAAAACTGAAAAGTAAATATTGGGGGCACCTAGGTGTCTCAGTTGCCTAAGTGGCTGACTCTTGATTTTGGGTCAGGTCATGATCTATGGTTTGTGGAATCGAGCCCTGCATTGGGCTCTGTACTGACACTGTAGAACCTGCTTGGGATTCTCTCTCTTCTGCTCTCTCTCTTTGCCCCCCCCCCCAACTTGAGTGCATTTTTTTTCTCTCTCTCTCTCAAAATAAATAAGCTTAAAAAAATAGAAACGTAAATATTCTTGTTAAAATGGAATCTAGTAAAAGTCCTAACATACATGTAATGGGGGCTATTTCAGTTTTGAAAAATTTAGTTTGGTTTGAATGCTAACTGTAACCTAATTCTTGGCCTGGCTTAATATTATAAATAATATTTTAAATATTTTCTTTAGGTTTCTGTTTATCCCCAGCTTTCTTTTAGTTAAGAGAGTTGTTTTCTAATTATAGTAAATACTTTTTTCAAGAAAGAATACTTAACTGATTAGTACTTTTGTTGAGAAAATGCTAGATGAGGGGGACCTGGGTGGTTCAGTCAGTTGAGCATTGGACTCTTGATTTCAGCTCAGGTCATGATCCCAGGGTGGTGTGTGTGGGATAGAGTCCCACGTTGAACTCTGAACTGACAGCTCAGAGCCTGCTTGGGGTTCTGTCTCTCTTTTTCCCTCTGTCTCTCCCCAGCTCACTCATGTGTGCGTGCTCTGTGTCTCAAAAAAAAGAAAGAAAGAAAGAAAGAAAGAAAGAAAGAAAGAAAGAAAGAAAGAAAGAAAGAAAGAAAGAAAAAGAAAAGAAAATGCTACTTTGTTTTACGTTGCCAAGGGCAAAGAATGAAAACTGTGTAGGTAGGAGCCAATAATAACAGATGTAAGTTTCTAAACTAATAACCTAACATTTTGCTAATAAAGAGATAGTGAAATTGTAGTCATTATATAAACATACACGGAATGTTACCAAGCTCTGCATAGTGGAAAAAGAGTCAAGAGTTGAGAAGCTTGGGTTCAAGGTTTGGTACATTTATCACCCCAGGAAAGACCCTTATGTTTTCTGTCTGCTTAAAAACTGTGATTCTAATGATGAGAAAGTGAAAGGAATGATAGTCTACTCTGTCTTGATGGGGTGGTGGGTCAGCTGATTCATCCCCTAGATGAATGAACCCGTATACAGTTTTATCAGTTGGACTGTGAGACAAGCACAGATGTACCTGATATTCACCATCTGATGGAAGAAAGTTAAGATTTACATAAACGGTCAGTTAGTAATGGCCACATGCCCGAAGAGGGAATCCTATCAGGACTGTGTTTAAATGATGGTCCCTGAGCCCCATTTAAAATAAGAAACATTTCTAGAAAGTACTGGGGGACAAGTGGCAGAAATCTGTCACCTGGATTTCCATCTCCACTCAGCCACTTACATTGACAGTTGACTAACTGTTCTCTCTGCAACCCTCTCCATCCCTGTCAAAGCAAGAACATGATTTTCCCACTAGTGTTGCCCGTGGTTTCTAAGGGGAGCTTTCTGGGACCCAGGATGTTACCCCAATTATTGTATTTAGTCTTTGGAGACTTTAGATATGTAGGTTTAAAGGATTTGGGACAGTTAAATGAAAACGATGACTTCCTTGAATTTTCTACCCTGACTCTCCATATCAGAGCTTCTTAGCACTGCTTGTGTTAAATTCAGATTTAGCTACATCTCAGCCAACTGTGCATTCACCTAAGAATCACAACCAAAACTGTACTGGTTTAATTTATTTCATTTCCATATGCTTTGAGGTAATACAAGTGCTTTTAGTAGAGCTAATAAGATGAGTAATTTTATTTCACTTAAAATCTTAATGTTATCATCTTTGTGGATGTTATATTTAGTATATATTACAAATAGCTATTTAAAAAAATTTTTTTTCAACGTTTATTTATTTTTGGGACAGAGAGAGACAGAGCATGAACGGGGGAGGGGCAGAGAGAGAGGGAGACACAGAATCGGAAACAGGCTCCAGGCTCTGAGCCATCAGCCCAGAGCCCGATGCGGGGCTCGAACTCACGGACTGCGAGATCGTGACCTGGCTGAAGTCGGATGCTTAACCGACTGCGCCACCCAGGCGCCCCTACAAATAGCTATTTTAATTGCTTTTACTGTTTCGTAAAATTAGTAGATTAAGAAACATAAGCGAAGACTCTTTTTGAACTGTATTCTCAGTGCCCCCAGAAATTTGTGTTTCTCAAAGATATTAACAGCTGTTTATATAATTAAGTTGGCAGTGATTCATTAAATATATTTTGTTCTCAGGTCATCCTGATAGCACCAATTTTAATCATAGCATTTATCTTCAGACATATTTTCTTCTCTCATGTATAAAATCTACAATCTTGGAAGAAAAGCCAAGTAAAGGAGAATGAAATGCCACTGCCCTATTTTAAATCTGTGTCAGGCACAAGGTTAGCTTGGGAAAAGAGAATTGTCTCCAGGGAGAGGTGTTACCTTTTATCTGTGTTTTAACTGTGTGTGCCTTACTTTTAATTAGGTTTTTGTTGTTGTTAGAGTATTTTATTATTTTTTTAATTTTTAAAAAATGTTTGCTTGCTTATTTATTTATTTATTTTTAGAAAAAGAGCATGCGCTCATGGGGGAGAGGCAGAGAGAGAGGGAGAGAGAGAATCCCAAGCAGGCTCTGTTGCTGTCAGTACAGAGCCTGACGTGGGGCTCCATCCCACAAACTGTGAGGTCATGACCTGAGCGGAAATCAAGAGCTGGATGCTTAACTGACTGAGCCACCCAGACGCCTCATCGTTACAGTATTTTCATTCATATCTGAGGACAATATTGCTGATTTAAGTTCCTGATTTAAGGATATACAGATACAGATGTCAGATTTCATTAATAGTAACCTTGAGAGTGTTTTCAAATCCTCCTTGGTAGTTCAAAAATACTGTGTAGTGAACATCCTTCAAAACGGGTTCAGAGTACCCAGAAATAATTTAAAAGAAACATTCTTTAGAGGATTTACATATCCTAGACCTTCCAATGATAGACTCTAGGTATAGTCACTTTAAAAAATACATGGATAAAATCTAAAAGTGAAGTCTTGTGTGGCCATGTAACTGAGCCTCAGGAAAGACCCTTGACTTTGTTGGGCCTTTCTCTCTCATAAACGGGGGATAAAATTCTTTATCTCACAGGAATGTCATGAGGATTAAATGAGGTCATTCAGCATAGTGTCTGGCACATAGCAAGTGCCTAATAAATTGTAAATAGTATTTAATATTTATTTTCACTGAATTTATTTTTCTCTTTTAAAGAAAGTTTTCTGAGGCCCCTTCCCCGCTTTTCCTATTTCTTGTGATGAGCTGATACCTTATGTTCCCTCTTAGACTTTGGTTAAATTGTGATTTTGGCAAAGGTGGAGTTAGGCCCCTTCTAGCACACCTTTTTCCTCCCACCCCTCAGCACATGCCTCAGGAGCTTTTGTCTAGCATCACAAAGGGACCCTTTTTAAAATTTTTATGGTTTAAAAAAAAATTTTTTTTTTACATTTATTTATTTTTTGAGAGACATAGAGACACAGAGCACAAGTTGGGGAGGGGAAGAGAGAGAAGGAGACACAGAATCTGAAGCAGGCTCCAGGCTCTGAGCTGTCAGCACAGAGCCCAACGTGGGGCTTGAACTCACAAACCGTGAGATCATGACCTGAGCCGAAGTCGGACGCCCAACTGACTGAGCCACCCAAGCGCCCCATGGGACCCTTTTTTTATAATGTGAAAAAAATTATATTTATATTTAGGCAGCTGGACACAGTTTAGATGACCCCAATTTTGTTTGCAACATCCAAGACATCATAGTCAGGAGCCAGTCGAACATATGCCTTCTTCTCTCCATCAGCCCTGATCAAGGTGTTGATCTTGGCCATGTCAGTGTCATAGAGCTTCTTCACAGCCTGTTTGATCTGGTGCTTATTGGCCTTGAATCCACAATGAACACAAGTGTGTTGTTGCCTTCTGTTTTCTTCATGACTGATTTGGTATCAGGGGGAACTTGATTGCATCATGGTCAAGCTTGTTTGTCCTGGGGGGACCCATTTCTGAAAGCTTTGGTCATGGCCATCTTTCACCACAGCCACTCCAAAGGTGTAGCAGATACTGGCTTAAGTGGTTCAGGACTGGGCATGTTGTGATGTGGAGAGAAGGAATGACATCTCAGGGACCTCCTAGAAACTACAAGAACATATCTATTTATCTCTGTATGCCTTCTGCCTGACGCAGTGTCTGAACACAGCAGGGGGATAATAACAGTTGAGTAAATAATTGAAGGAAAATTCTCTTAATATGGATGCAGGAAGACCCAAAACCTTCAAGATCTAAATGAATCTCTAATGGGAAAGATCCAGATTCCATTATAGGAAAGTATGATCTCATGGCACTCCACAAATCATACAAAATAGCCCATTTGCCTCTCAGTGTTGTTGTAAAATGCTTGTCTACACAAAGTGTGAGACATTTTCCCCCATTTTATATTGATTGCTATAGACAAGAACTCTAAATAGCACCCCTTGTTGGGGCACCTGGGTGGCTCAGTCAGTTAAATGTCTGACTCTTGGTTTTGGCTCAGGTCATGATCTCATGGTTCATGGGTTTGAGCCCTACATTGGGCTCCGTGCTGACAACATGGAGCCGGCTTTGGAGTCTCTCTCTCCCTTTCTCTGCCCCTCCCCGACTCATTGTCTTTCCCTCTCTTTAAATAAACAAACAAACAAACTTTAAAAAATAAAAGTAAGAGTGGCACCTCAGTGGCTCAGTTGTTTAAGCATCCTACTTGGGCTCAGGTCACAATCTCATAGCTCGTGCGTTCAAGCCCCATGTTAGGCTTGCTTTGGATTATGTTTCTCCCTCTCTTTTTCTGCCCCTCCCCTGCTCACCCTCTGGCTCTCTTTCTCTTTCAAAAATAAACATTAAAAAAGTAAATGCAAATAAAAATAGGAAAAATTAAAAGCACCCTTGTCACTATTTTTCCATGATTGCAAGTTGTCTTTGAAAACGATTGTAAAAATTTGTTGAAGTTCTTTCTCTATTTAGATAGACATGTTTTAAGTATAATGAACTATGGTTTTGTTACCGGACAGAACCAGTTCTGAATTCAGCACCCCTGAGTGGCTGCTTGCCAGTCAAAAATCAATAATGGAGAGACAGGGATGGTGGGAAAGGAAAAGTTGCTTTATTCAGGAAGCTGGGAACCTGGGAAGATGGCAAACCGAAGTCCCAAAGACCACCTTCCTGTCTTGGCAAAAGCAGAGGGTCTTAGAGGGGAAGGTGAGGGACATGGAAGGGGGTGAGTGGGTTCCCTGCAGTGGAAGTGGGTGCTCAGGTGGTTAGTTGTGTGTGGACATGACCTCAAATAGATGTGCTAGCACGAGCAGTGGTTTTTTGCAAATGTGGTTAGTCCTTCTCTTCCGGGAAAGTCTGGTTCTTCACTCCTCAAGGCCTATGGTTTTCAGATCTCAAGGGAAGTAGATTAGTTTGGCTACAGACTACGGGACTTAAATCAGCAAGCATGGGGTGCATAAACTTGAAGCCACTTAATCCTTAAGATGGATTGAAGGGCTGTTACAGTTTGTTATGACTTGTTACCAGGAATTTCTCTTACATATGAATTCAAATGAATCAGGCTTTTTCTGTGGGTTGGTGGTTTTGTTTTTTCCCCACCAGTCTGGACTTAAATAACATCGGGTCCAGCTGTCTTTGAATTTTTATCTGGCTTCATAATAAAGCTTTATAGTTGGTTCTCACCATCTGGATCACACTGGGGAAGGTAATCGGACTTTCATTTTGCAATTATTTTAACCTTGGCCAATGGAAACTGACAATGGAAACTTTCAGTTTCCTGTGAAGGTCAGCAATTTAAACTTGCAATATCTATAGAAAGCATACTTCATTGTGGGCCTAGCCTAAAAGATCTGAACCAGTAAAGGAGTAAACTGGGGGGTGGTCATCAGGCAGAGGGTATGTGAGAACCCCTCCCGCTGTTTCACTGAGCAGTTAAGGGGATTCATTGCACCCAATCCTAAATGTTTTGTGTGCAGAAAGAGCTGTATAAATCCTAAATGTTGATGGCAGAGGACATTTTTGGCATGAGATATTATTTCCTTTCTTCTTTGGCCAATGAGGAAATTAAAATTGTTTGCTTTCTTCTTTCAGAGAATGGTTAGTCTGTATATGGGAACTCTTTTGAGAATTTCCCCTCTCACATTATAATCTCTAATTAAATCTCCTTCATAGAGATGTGATTTGTGTATCACAGATACCCCCTTCCCCTGGTAAGATAAGAGATGATTTGGGGCTCCCTTCAGTAGAAACCTTAATCCACACCCCTCCTGGGTCAGCCTTCCCTCCTTCCACTGACACTGCTCTTGGCCTCTGCTACCTTTTCAGTCTTACCTAGTATCCCTGGCATTCTGGGTAGGTAGAATTGTGCCTCCTTTATTAGCTAAGTGTCTCCACTGAAGAGTCATCACTAACCTGTTTGTTGTGAGGTGTGTGAATGGACTGGAGCTTATCCCTATAGCATGTCACTGTCACTTGCGTTGCATTAGGAATAACTCTGAGTGTGACCAGGGGAACATATTAGGAATAGGAATGTCATCTGTCATGTGTTGCATCGAAGGAGGAAAAACAAGTTTGAAAAGCATTGTGTTAGACTTTTGATCAAAGAGCTTATTCTCTATCTACTTTTATAACTCACACAGGGGTAAGCATGTCTCACACATAGTATGGGCTCAATACATTCCTGAATGAACTGAGTACAACTCAACAGTTGGTAAATTTCTTGGACCATTATTCTGAGAAGGAAAGAAATGTGCAGCGTTTTGGGGTTGTTCTGACATCACACATCAAAAACATGAATTTCCTTCTTGTAAGTGTCCTACTGTAGGTGGAAATTGAGTAGTGCTTTGCTCACCACCAGCCAGTGCTGCTGTCCAGAACCATTAGATACAAGGGTCGCTTTCATAATCTACCATCGCAATATCATGCCTTATGTTTTTCTGCCTAGGTGGTTCTGGTAAAATTGTTATCACAAGTTATTACCCTTCAGTCTAACCTATCTGAAGGAAAAGCTGGCTGATACTGTCATTTGAGGACTAAGAAATATTTGTCTAGACGTTTGATCCAATCTGTATTTTTATTTGATGTGTAATTGGCGAGAAAATCGCAAAGACAAATTTAAATGCTTGCATCTCTAACCTTGTCACAGTGTCTGAGCATTCATTCATCATCATTATCTTGGATTCCTGCAGCCCGCAGACTTCATAGGAAAGCAAGCACTGAAACAGATTAAAGCCAAGGGGCTGACACGGAGACTGGTCTGCCTCACCTTGGCAACGGACGATGTTGATCCGGAGGGAAATGAAAGCATCTGGTATGATGGCAAGGTGAGTGCTGAGGACCTTGTGGCTAGGGGCCACTGCAGCTTTTCTGTACCAGAAACTCTCCTTGTCTCTATTTCCTTTTAGGGTTTTGTTTTTTGGTTTTTGTTTGCTATTTACCTATCTTTTGGTTGGGTCATACACTTTGATTTTTGAGCTGTCATTCAAGAAGCAGAAATCATTTAACTGGAAGGAAAATGAAATGCTACTCATTTTAAAAAACAAAATCCTCCATGCTTTGATGAAAGAAAATAAAACCAGGGGCTTAAAGTTCAATGGGCAACGAGGAAGGTACGAGTTAGAGGGTAAAATGATCTACATGCTCACTCCACATCCGTATCTGTCAATGCAAGAGATGAATTTTGTAAAGAATTTGGCATGATGGTTTAGCTTCTAAGACATCTTTGAGAAAGAGGTAATTCTAGCCTGAGCACATCAGAAGAAAAAAAAATCCAAATGAAAATATCCATGACAACAGAGAGTAGAGCCTTGGAAAGTAAAGCGAGCGGTAGAAACCATTTAGTTCTTCAGAAAGAGTAAATGTGCCTTCTTCCCATTTGGGCATGTTAGGTTTTATTCTATCAGTATCCAGTAAAACCAGATAACTTACCAATTGAACTTCATTTCTTTGACTTTTTACAACTATTTGTAAAACCCAGTTTGGTTTAAGATTTTGCTGTGTTCTGGCCGGTGTCAGCAGGCAGATGTGGGACTCTGCTTAGACCACGGGGTAAGCACAGGGCCTTCAGAGCTCATCCAAACAGCTGCTCCATATTGAACAAGATCTGCTTGGTCCATACCCAAAGATTCAGAGATTTGGTGCCTGGGTTTTTTCTCAAGCACTGCAGCCTACTTGATACTTGTTTCCATTTTCTTCTTCTCTTCAGTGACAAAAAGAGCCCTGGAAGTGAGGAAAGCCAGTGGCATAAAATCTCAGCCTTTGGGATCAATTGGCTCTCAGCCAATGGCCATTTGGACTGAGGCATGGGTTCATTTGATGTAGAACTAACATCTGCAGAGTTTCTACTGTGTGCTGGATATTTTTTGTGTACTACTCTAATTTTATAACACCCCTCCCAGATGGGTATGATCATCTCAATTTAGAGATTAGACTTTGGGGTTCAGATCCCAGCTAACTTGCTTGAGGTTGCACAGTGACTGACAGCTGATTTCTGATCTGGGTATAGGCGGACTTTGAATTGCTTACCCTTTCTCCTAAGCCATGCTGAGTAGGCCAATTTGCGCTTGTCTCTGTCTCTGCTGTCCCACAGTATTCTCTTCAGCACTTAACCATAGATCCACAGTTCTTGTACATCCCAAAGCGGGTGGATGTTATTAGACACTATGAAGCCAAAGATTTTTTTTTTTTTTCAGATTTCAAGTTCTTTCTTAAGAACCTCTTCACCTTTAATTGTGCTAAGGTTGTTTACCTGTTTGAACCATTCTTACCTCACTGTCTCCCCTCCTTCTTTTGGTTCTAAATCTCTGGTTCAGACTTCCTTTTTTTTTTTTTTTTTTTTAAGTTTATTTATTTTGAGAGAGCAGAGGGAGGGGCAGAGAGGGAGGGAGAGAGAGAATCCCAAGCAGGCTCTGTGTTGTTAGTGCAGAGCCCCACACGGGGCTCAATCACACAAACCACGAGACCATGAACTGAGCCGAAATCAAGAGTCAGATGCTTAACCTATTGAGCCACTCAGGTGCCCTGAGACTTCTTTTCTTTTTTTAATTTTTTTTTTAACGTTTATTTATTTTTGAGACAGAGAGAGACAGAGCATGAACGGGGGAGGGGCAGAGAGAGAGGGAGACACAGAATCAGAAGCAGGCTCCAGGCTCTGGGCCATTAGCCCAGAGTCCGATGCAGGGCTCGAACCCACAGACCGTGAGATCGTGACCTGACCGAAGTCGGACGCCCAACCGACTGAGCCACCCAGGCGCCCCAGACCTCTTTTCTTAATAAGCATTTCTTCCAACTTCACATTCACCTGCAACTTTCAACTGATACACACCTCTGCCATTAACTAGCTGCTTGACCTGATCTTAGCCTCTCTGGACCTCCATTTTCTCATCCTAGAAAATGAGCTGTGTCAAGTTTCCCCCGCCCCATCTTCCATTTTTCCTGTTTTCACTCTATTTTCATCCAGCTTTCTAATATGGTCCACGCCCACCCTTGCGCTGGCTTTCCGTTTTGGCCGTAGGTTGCAGATTATGCCGTCGTGTTCTGTATGCAACCCCAAACCAACCCTGATAAACATGGTGTGAGTCTTGACACGCAAATTCAAGTTAAAAAGCCTGGAAACTTGTACCTTAAACATACACAACGTTACATGTCAACTATATCTCAAAGCTGGGAAGGGGGGACCTGGAAACCCCAGTTCCTTTTTGAATTTTACTTCCTTTGCTGTTTCTGTGCACTGAGTTTACATGCTATATTTTTCATCTTTCTTCCCATATGCCATCTGCTTAAAGAGCTGTTAATCCGGTTGTAGTTGGCTTTATAAATCAAATATCCCTTGAATTTCCTGATATCCACTTGTCTGCTCTTTGTTGCTCAGTAGGGTGATCGTCTCATCCTGCAGATGAATCTCCTGGATCCTGTTTATACTCTGGAATGAGATGACATACTTTTTGTTCTTACTTCCTGACTTTGTTGAGATTTGTACTGCCTTTGGTATTTGGTATTCTGTTCTTGCAAATATTTTCTAGGCAATGGGGATGCGGCAGTGCATAAAGCAGACAAGCATCTCTGCCTCCATGGGTCTTATGTCCCAGGCAAGAGAGAGTAGACAATGAACATACTAAATGAAATAAAATGGCACATCTGAGAGTGATGAGTGCCCTGGGGAAAAGTAAAGTCCAATTGAGAGATGGGCAGTGATGGAAGGAGAGATTAGGATTTTAAATAAGGTTTAATTTTTGAAAAAGAGTGGGCATGCAAAGGGCTGCTGTTATAAAAGCAGCTTTGCTGGGAAGTTTTAAAGATGTGTGGTAGAAATGAAGTTTGGAGAGTTGAGAAAGCTGTCTTTTTTTATTATTTATAAACGAAAACACACAGAGACAGCCAAAGAAACACCATGTATCATCCAATTTAAATTATGTTCTCTCTTTCAAAGGCCATCTACCATGTTACCTCCCCTAAGCCAGAGGTGCCTTTAATTCTCACAAAGGGAGGAATGAGACAAGGCTAAACATAAATGAGGATTGCTTATATTGGTAAAAGGAGAGCCTGTGATTAACATAGAATATGAAAATCTACTAGGCAGAAGGTGGGCACAGGTTGTTCTTGTGATTCACTGAGCAAAGAGAAGAAATAGATTTAATTGAATCTGGAATATTTTAGGGTAGAAGGATATAAAACTGTTGCTAGGAAAAACCTTTCCTTAGAGATGTTGTAATGAGATAAAAGGAAAGGCCAGACTTGGGAAATACTCGGGTAACTCAGCATTGAATTAGAGAGAAATTAAAGGGGAAACAAAAGTAATCTAGCAGAAAGCAATGCGTTCAATAAATATTTAAAAAAATGGCACTCTTGCAATAAATACACTATTTCTTTACGTTACTCATGCAGGCATAACTGCAAGATGAATCACTGTTGGGATTTTAAGAGATGGGAAGGCCTGGGGAATCTCTGAAGAGGGATGTGGGGTTTTGACCCATTGAGTTAGGGGCTTTGGCCAAGAGACTTGGTCTGACCTCTTCTTATATTCTTAAGATGCCCAAGCAAATCAGGTCACCTCTCCAGGGCTCCAAACACAAACCTCAGGTTACAGACTAGGAAGTGAAACCAAGATTACCAAGAAAGTCTTTCAAGGAGCTGTGATTAAAACTCCAACCTTCCTGACCCAAAGCCCTGCCTTACATTACTTAACTATGATCTAAAAGAGAAAAACCGTTTTATCAACATTTATTTATTTTTGGGACAGAGAGAGACAGAGCATGAACGGGGGAGGGGCAGAGAGAGGGGGAGACACAGAATCGGAAACAGGCTCCAGGCTCTGAGCCATCAGCCCAGAGCCCGACGCTGGGCTCGAACTCCCGGACCATGAGATCGTGACCTGGCTGAAGTCGGACGCTTAACCGACTGTGCCACCCAGGCGCCCCAAGAGAAAAACCGTTTTAAAGCATATGTGTTCTCTCAGCAATACCTTGGCAGTTAATAACCTGCCAGAGAAACAGCTTTTACTAATGAATGCATTCATGTTTGTTTGGTTTTAATCAACCAGTTCTCCCCATAATAAGCTCAGGAATGATATGGAGAGGTTTCTGATTTGGGGATTCAGTGAGATAATTACAAACTGGGACCACAGAGCTAGGAGTCTGTACTTACTGTCATAAATGTGTCAGCATCTCAAAGACTAGAAATGCTATAATAAGACTGTTGATTGTAGTGGACTCTTTGCTGAGGCAGCTGAAAGATCACTGGCCGATTCATGTCCACGAATATTTTTCAGCACCAGCTACAAGCAGCCCACTGTGTGAAACAGGGAGGCTGTAAGGATTAGTGCAACGCTGTGTAGCCAGGAGAAGCCATTTTGAGTAGGGCTATTTATCATATTTTGCTTTTGTTGTCTTCCTTTTACATTTTTTCAAATGTGGTGTTTTAACCTGATGTTGTTGTATTGCTTTTTTTTTTTTTTTTTTTTGCATTCTACTGTTTCTCTTTCATCTTTTCCTTCAGATCTAGTTTCCACTCATTCTCTTATCTTTGTAACAAGCCTGATGAGATTTTTTTTTTTTTTTTTTTTTTTGCTGCATAAAGGCTTTGTTTTCATCTCCTAGGTTTTGTTTGTTTGCTCAGTGCTTTTCTCTGGTTTACCATCCCAGTTTATTCCATTTCAACCTCCCTAATTTTGATGGCTCATGCCTAATTCCATGTCTCCACTCGTCCTGCAAAGTTTCGTCCCCCTTATATACCTACTAATTCCACCCACCTTCAAAATGTGGAACAAATCCTGGCTTAATTATGTTGACTTTCTTGGCTCCCTGGTTATATTTTCCTGCATCTCTGTGTTAATTTCTCAGCTAGGCTAGAAGCTCGTGAGGGTAGGAACCAGACCTCAGTCATTTTCTAGAATGCCCAGCAAAATGTTTTGTACCTGGTAGATCTAGAGAGGGCAAAGTTGACATTAATTTAAGGGCCTCGCCATCTCCAGGAATCGCTAAATGCTATATATTCATAGAGAAAGTTTGCTTCACATTGACTACTGATGTATCAATAGTTTATTTCACCACTATTTTGGCAGGCCGTATCCTAAACCACAAGAGGAACACTTGAGTAAATTTATATTTGGATTATTAGGAATTTTCCCTTATATCTATTATTGCCATGCTGGTTGGAAGACAATGCTTTTCAAATTTAAAGCAAAAATATTTGAGTCTTCCTCCCATCAGATCTCTTGCCACCAAACTGAGCAAAATAGTGCCAGCTACTCAAAAAAACCAGGTGTTCTTACCTAAAAGTGAGAAGTGTGAGAGTACTGTTGATGATTTATTTTGAGAATTATTTTTCATAATTTTGTAAGCCTAAATTCACTTACGAGAATATTTTCTGCCCGCTGTTAGCCCCATAAACAGTATTCCCTAAAACTTTCAGATTGTAAGGCAAACCTATTTTTTCAGAGTTCAGTCTGGAGAGGAGGAGCACAAGGCTGTGGCCAAGCTGCTGAGGATGGCTGGGTCTTGTTTTTCAGGTGGTTGGCAACACGACGTCTGGAAGCTACAGTTACAGCGTCCAGAAGAGTCTGGCGTTTGCCTATGTGCCTGTTGAGCTAAGTAAAGTAGGACAACAGGTGGAAGTTGAACTGTTAGGCACAAATTATCCGGCAACCGTCATACAGGAACCCTTGGTATTGACAGAACCAGCCAGAAACCGGCTTCGGAAGAAAAATGGAAAGGACAAAATTTGAAAAAGACCCTCAGCAGGCAATTGAATTATGTTTGCTCTATGACTACCAAAAGTCATAACTGAGTTTTGGGGGGGAATACAAGAAACCAATAATTCATGGGTTCATTCAAATGAATAATTTGAATAATTGATTCAAAATCATCAAAATCTAGATTTCTCATCTTAATAAAATAACAATTCTTTTCTAAACAAGGAAGAAAAATGGATTAGTGCTGTACTTTGTTCTTTCAAATGAAGGTATTTGAAATGAATGTTTTTATTACCCTATATTGTTTATGAAATTCAGCAAAACATTTAGGTGTTTGCGAAAATACAATCACTATTATAACTGAATTAGAGGAAATTATATAATTGTAAGAGCATATGCATATGGTTCTTGTTACCTGACAACAAACTAATTGTTCTACATAAAAACAAATGCAATACTATTCATTGGCGTGTTTCATTAGGAAACAGTAGTTGAATAAGGGATAGTTTTAATTTTTATAACGTATTACAATGAAAACAGTAAAATTTAATATTGATACATAAATTGTTATTCAACTCTCTGAAACACTTACTTTCCTAATGAATTCCCTGAAAGCAGTATTATGGGACATCATTATTGTCCTTCCAAAGGTTGTTTTAAAAGAGTGGTTGCAAAAAGAACAGGCTTCCAAAGGAAGCATTGCTTGAAGACCTTTTGAAATGAAGCTGAAACATAGATTGTGCCAGTAAAAACACAGTTTGAATACTGAACACCTCTCTTTGGGAAAGAATTAATGCAAGTTGACATCACATGTGCCGTTCTGAATATCATTTCACGAAGCATCTGACAAAGCAGGTCAAACAAGAGCTAAAGAGATGACAGGATGGCCCTTAGCACTATGTACAGCAAGAAAAAAATCCATTTAGAAATAATTCCCTCATAAATTTTTTGAAATTAAATTCAGTGGACTGAATAAATCAACCTTTTTTTGGTAAAAGGTAACTTATCACTTAAAATTTGTTAGACACACATTTGTTAAACATTTATTGAGCTTTTCCTGGGTATTAAAGTTGGATGTGAGACGTAAAATTCTGTAATTAGAACAGATTATAAAATAATTTCTTAACTTGTAAGTGTTGCAAAGATGCCAAGCATACATACGTTTATTATTTTTTATTTAACGTTTATTTATTTTTGAGACAGAGAGAGACAGAGTATGAACGGGGGAGAGGCAGAGAGAGAGGGAGACATAGAATGGGAAGCAGGCTCCAGGCTGTGAGCCATCAGCCCAGAGCATGACGCAGGGCTTGAACTCACGGACCGTGAGATCGTGACCTGAGCTGAAGTCGGACGCTTAACCGACTGAGCCACCCAGGCGCCCCTTTACATACGTTTAAAATGTTTCATTAAAGCAATCGTATATTAGAATTCCGGCAGACCATTAATTTCCCTTCCACGTGTCTTTATTTTATATGAGAAAAGAGGGAAATTTTCTTGGTAACAAAATTTGATAGTCTTGATAACTTCCTAATTATCAAGAATATTATCTTGGTGCAGTCACTATGGAAAACAGTATGGAGGTTCCTCAAGAAAGTAAAAATAGAACTACCGTACCATATAATTTCACTTCTATGCAGAATCTAAGAAACAAAATGAACAAACATTACAAAACTCAGATACAGAGAACAAATTGGTGGTTGCCACAGTGAAGAGGTGTTGGTGGGGGGCAAAATGGATGAAGGGGGTCAAGAGGTACAAACTTCCAGCTATAAATAAGCCTTGGGGATATAATGGAGATCATGGTGAATAGTGTTAATATAGCATGGCATATCTTAAAGTGGCTCAGAGACTACATCTTAAGAGTTCTTATCACAAGAAAAAAATGTAAGTTTGTGATGATGTGATGGATGGTAGCTCACCTGGTGGGGATATTTCACAGTGTATATAAATATCGAATCATTATTTGCACACCTGAAATTAACTGTATGTACCAATTATACCCCAATTAAAAAAAACCCTCCAGGGGCGCCTGGGTGGCGCAGTCGGTTAAGCGTCCGACTTCAGCCAGGTCACGATCTCGTGGTCCGTGAGTTCGAGCCCCGCGTCAGGCTCTGGGCTGATGGCTCAGAGCCTGGAGTCTGTTTCCGATTCTGTGTCTCCCTCTCTCTCTGCCCCTCCCCCATTCATGCTCTGTCTCTCTCTGTCCCAAAAATAAATAAACGTTGAAAAAAAAAAAAACAACAACAAAAACCCTCCAGATCCACTCTCTCAGTTTGGATATTAGGTGCTGGCTAAACCCTTTACCTGGGAGATCCCACTTCTCATTCTCTGTCTGTAGCCCTGTAACCATTAAGGTACTTATTTTCCATCTCTGAATTTCTTCTCTGCAAAATAGACAATTCCAGGAGTTTTTTTTTATGCATTAATTAATGATGAAAGCACAACATTGAATTCATGTCCTATTAATATAGCACTAAAGCAGATCAATAAAACGCATAGAAAATTTAGATGAATATTAAATGTTTAAAGAAATGTTGCCCAGGAGCACTTGGGTGCCTCACTCAGTTAAGCATCTGACTTTAGCACAGGTCATGATCTCATGATTCATGGGTTTGAGCCCCACTTTGGGCTCTTTGCTGTGCTGTGCGTCTGAGCCTGGAGCTTGCTTTGGATTCTGTGTATCCCTCTCTCTCTGCCCATCCCCTGCTCGTGCCCTGTCTCTCTCTCTCTCTCTCTCTCTCTCTCAAAAATAAATAAACATTGGGGCGCCTGATGCTCTGTTGGTTAAGCGTCCGATTTTGGCTCAGGTCATGATCTCACAGTTTGTTGAGTTCGAACCCTGCATCAGGCTCTGTGCTGACAGCTCAGAGCCTGGATCCTGCTTTGTATTCTGTGTCTCCCTCTCTCTGTCCCTCCCCTGCTCATGCTCTGTCTCTCTTTCTTTCAAAAATTAATAAAAGCATAAAAAGAAAATAAAAAGTAAACATTAAAAAAGAAAAATCCTACTTATGGTATAAAAGAAATGTATTTCCTGATTTCCTTAAGAAGTTGTGCTCATTCTTTTGTGGTATGTTGGGTGCTATTAAGTCACCCTGGCACTCCCACACCAACCCAGCCAGTGGGCCTGGCCTAGGTGCCAGGTTTGGCGTCAGCCAATGCATAGGCTGACCTGTGTTAATGACCGACTAACACAATGTGGCCATGAAAAGATGGACCAAATTAACCAGACTTCATCCCATGGGAGTTTCAAGTGTGAAACATCCAAATAAAATGATTTAGGACTGAAAGCTGAAGCTGAAAAGATGAAGAAAAGAAGATGAAAGAGAAGCCTTGGGGTAACCAGAGCTCCTGAGAAGAGGAGTGGCCCTGAGAGAAAGACCAGATTCTGAAGCTTTCAGTTCCCAATGGCCGGCCCATCAGCCAGTTGGTAGGTGAACACCTTGACTCAAAAGAGCCACACTAAAACCACCAGCTGCTGGAGACGGGACCATATACTGAGAGAGGCCTCAGAGGAATTGTTCCAGTATTGGTGTCAGCCATGAAGAGCAAACAACCAGCATGCTTCAAAGTATGCTGCTGATGTGTAAAAGTCCGTGTCTACAGCTTAGGAAAGAATGTTCAAGAATGTGATGGTGAGTGATGGGCGCTTTCTTCCCTTGAGCGAGGAGAGCTTCTTAGAACTGCAAAAACGCTTTCTAGTCAACACATTATCAAAACATTTATGGACGTTGTTATGTTGCTAATGTTCACATCTAACTAATCTATGTCTCACTCCTTTTCTATTGATGGGAAAGGTGACAGATAAACCCATTTTTAAGTATGCCGTATGGCACATTAAATAGCAAGCAGATTTTGGAACATTACTAAGAGGACTTTATGCATGTTTGAATTGAACAAAAAGATTGACATTATTAGGAAACAAAGCACCTGCGAGAGGAAGAAAGTTTCATTTATACAAATAGCATCTTTTAGCCAAAGTCTCATAAAAACAACCCTAAATCAAACTCTTCTTCTGATGAACCGTCATGTAAAAATAAAAATTATCTTGCTTTTGCTTATCTGTCTGGCATTAACGAATCTCCAGAGTACTTCAGTAGTTTATAGAAACTATTTTAGGAATTATAAAGGGGTAACACATTACTTAATTACATATTCTCTAGGTATAGATTTTACAAGTGTTAGCATGCCCTGGAGCATAGGAGTGGTTACTCCTGGGCACCTTGGTGGCTCAGTCAGTTAGGCGTTTGACTTCAGCTCAGGTCATGATCTCATGGTCTGCGAGTTCAAGCCCCACATCAGGCTCTGTGCCCATAGCTGAGAGCCTGGAGACTGCTTCGGATTCTGTGTCTCCCTCTCTCTCTGCTTCTCCCCCACTTGCACTCTGTCTCCCTCTCTCTCAAAAATAAAATAAAAACATTTAAAAAATTTAAAAAAAAAATAGGAGGGGTTACTCCTACATATGTTCATCGAGTACTTTCGACAGGCCAGGCACTGGGAAAAGCAGTGAACAGACATGGTCCCTGCCTTCGTGGAGTTTATAGACCAGAGAGGTCAAGCATTTAACTAACAAAACCAGGTGTATATTTACTTACATACTGAGGTGTCATGAAAGCCAAGTGAGAGAACATTTTGAGAAGGAGAGGAGGGCAAACGGTGTCCAAAGATACCAGATGTCACATAAAATTAAGGGCCAAAAAGTGCCCATAAGTTTAAGCAACAGAACATGGTTGGTGCCATTGGCCTGAGCTATTTCAGGGGTATTGAAAAAGGACTAGGAAGGGAGCACCTGGTTGGGTCAGTTAGAAGAGCAAGTGACTCTTAATCTCGGGGTTGTGAGTTTGAGCCCCATGTTGGGTATAGAGATTACTGAAATAAACAAACAAACAAACAAACAAAAAACCGGGGCACCTGGGTGGTTCAGTCGATTGAGCATCTTGATTTCGGCTCAGGTCATGATCCCAGGGTCATGGTATTGAGCCCCGCATCAGGCTCCATGCTGAGTGTGGATCGTGCTTTAGATTCTCTCTCTCTCTCCCCACCCCTCATCCCTCTCCCAAGTGCTCTCTCTCTCTCTCTCTCTCTCAAAAAAAAAAAAAAAAAAAAAGAAAGAGAGAAAGAAGAAAGAAGTGAAAGAGAGAGAGAGAAAGAAAGAAAGAAAGAAAGAAAGAAAGAAAGAAAGAAAGAAAAGAAAGAGAAAAAGAAAACCAAAAAGGACTAGGAAGTAAGGAGTTGGAGATATGGAACACAGACTCTTATTATCTAGGAGCAGTTTCCTACTCAGGTACAGAAGGTATCAGTTTGGAATCTTTCAGCTGCAAGTATGAAAATAGCCCACGAACAGCAGTTTAAGCAATCAATTGTTTTAATAAATCGCATAGTGAGAAGTTTTTTTTGCACAGTAAGAAGATGAGAGGCAGGCTCAATGACACCATTAGATATCTCAGTTCTCTTTATTTCATTATGTCAAATCCTCTTCCCCCTAAAAATACTTTTTTAGGCTAAATCATTTGTTGTTGCAGTTATTGGTGTTTTGATGATCTATCTACTTCAAATCGGCGCAATTTTATTACTTATCTTTTTAAACATTGTGGTCCACATGGAAACTAATTTAGAGAAGCTCCAGTTACACTTACCGCTAACAGACTTAGCTGTGTGTGCTCATTCCAAGAGTAAGTTCTTTACTGCTGGAATCGTTCAAGCTCACTTCACGCACAGGTTGGGTCTTCGTTCCCTGTGGACCTGGTTATCCCACGCTGAAACAGTGGAGCGCTTGTAAATACAAAGCAGCAGAAGTTGAGTTTTTTCCATTCTGTTATTCCATGTGATCACTTAGGGTTTCCATTGGTGTTTATTATGAAACAGAGGGCAAATTGTGAGGCACAATATCGTGTTGAGTGAGTGCAGATTTTAGTTCACACATGAAATACTTTAGTGGTTTTGAATACTATCTTTAAAATTCAAATTTCTTCTTTTTAAACTGTTAATCGTTAAAGTTAAAGACAGAACTAACAAAATATAGGGGCGCCTGTGGGGCTTAGTCCATTACGTGTCCGACTTCAGCTCAGGTCATGATCTCGCAGTCTGTGAGTTTGAGCCCTGCATTGGACTTTGTGCTGACAGCTCAGAGCCTGGAGCCTGCTTCAGATTCTGTGTCTTCCTCTTTCTCTGCCCCTCTCCTGCTCCTGCTCCGTCTCTCTCTCTGCCAAAAATAAATAAACATTAAAAAAACTAAAAAAAAAAAAAGAAAATATAATCATCAGTGGCATAGTTTATTAGTTACCTATGTTGTGACTTTTCAGTAACTTATTAGTTACTGGACAAATTATTTACATAAAATATTATTGTATCAGACTCTAATCAAAGCAGCAATACATAAAAGTTGTGGATAAGGTAATTAACCATGCAGTAACAAAATCTCAGGAAATGGTCATTTATTCAGAATAAACAATCCAATTTCAAAGAACGTCAGGAGAAACAACAAAAGGTATTGGTCATACATTGCTGGAAGAAATCAGCCAAGCAGTATTTGAGTGCCTTGATCTTTTTCACCAATGATTGGGCTCTTCTTTTAAAGCTGCAGATCAAATAATGTCAAACTTTATTATCGTTCATCTGTTTGCTCTGATTTTAGCAGATGAAGAAAAACCATGTATAATACTTATATATATAATAGAATAGAAATATAATAATATATAATATATTTAAAAGAAATGTGTGATGAATTTTCTGAAGATATTTTAGTGGAAAATGTATAATATATATAATATATATAATAGAAATGTATGACGAATTTTCTGCTGAAAATATTTTAGTAGAAAATTTTTAATTGCAGGGATATTTGAAAACCTGTATAGTTGTCCTCAAGGAAACAGAGATAGTCCTGCCATTTCTGGAGTTTGCTGTGAAAGGGGATTTTTATGAATTTCTGTCAAACTTATTACGTTAAAGTCTTTTCCTAATTATTTGTACGTCTGTTGCTCATGTAAAACAAATGTTTGAAATTTAAAACCTTAAAATATGTCCTTCAATCAACTATGTGCAGAGTTAACTGGACAAATCTGGTTATACTGTCGATTAAACATTAATATATGAAGAAGATTAATTTCAGTGAAGTCACTGCAAAGTGTAAGGCTTAAAAAACAGAAAAGGTGACTTTATTATTCACAGATAGCAACCAGTTTATTATAACAGACCAATATGTTGGTATAAATACTTTCTTTTTTCAGGGGCATCTGGGTGGCTCAGTCGGTTAAGCATTTGACCCTTGACTTCGGCTCATGTCGTGATCTCACAGTTCGGTTCTTGAGTTTGTGCCCCTCACCCGCCTCTGTGCTGACAGCGCGGAGCTTGCTTGGCATTCTGTCTCTCTCTCTCTCTGCCCCTCCCCTGCTGGCTCTCTATCTTTCTCTCAAAATAAATAAAACTCAACTTGAAAAAAATACTTCCCATGGGGGCACCTGGGTGGCTCAGTTGGTTGAGCATCCAACTTCGGTTCAGGCCGTGATCTCATGGCTCGTGAGTTTGAGCTCCGTGTTGGATTCTGTGCTGACAGCTCAGAGCCTGGAGCCTACTTCACACTCTGTGTGTGTCTCTCTCTCTCTGCCCCTACCCCGCTCGTTGCTCTTTTTCTCTGTCTCTCAAAAATAAACAAACATTAAAAAAGGAAGAAAAAAACAACTTTCCTTTTCCAAAAATACATTAATATAATTTAAAAATATTACATTAATATACATTACTATAATTAATTATATATATAATTTAAAAATATTAATAAAAAATATTATTTACTATAATATTTACTTAACTTCTATTTTTCCTATTACTTAACTTCTATTTTTCCTATTTTATTGGCATGATGCAAAGTTTAATAGAAAATTCTCACTCTGCGTTTCTTTTCTGGTTAGTTTTTGTCTTATTTCATGATTATTACTAAAAAAATAACTGTGTCACATAAAAAGAGGCAGGGTTTTTAAATTTTTATTATTATTATTTTTAAATTTTTTAATGTTTATTTTTGAGAGAGAGTGCAAGCAGGAGAGGGTCAGAGAAAAAGACACAGAATTCAAAGCAGGGTCCAGGCTCTGGGGTGTCAGCACAGAGCCCGACGCGGGGCTCGAACTCACAAACTGTGAGATCATGACCTGAGCCAAAGTTGGACGCCTAACCGGTTGAGCCACCCAGGTGCCCCTTTTATTATTTTTTTAATGTTTATTTACTTTTGAGGGAGAGAGAGAGAGAGAGAGAGAGAATGAGTAAGGGAGATGCCAGAGAGAGAGGGAGAGGGCTGCCAGTGCAGAGCCCCACACATGGCTTGAACTCATGAAACTGCACGGTCATGACCTGAGCCCAAACTAAGAGTCGGACGCTCAACCAACTGAGCCACCCAGGTGCCCCAGAAAAACTTTTAATATTTAAATTGTATTTATGTATGTATAGACTATCTGTGGAAGGGTAACACTAATATCCCTGGACAGGGATTGAAACCTACTTCTCAATATATGCCCTTTTAATTTAACATATTAAAAATGATACGTGTTTCACTTAAAAAATTAATATAGGCCTATAAATTAGTTCCATTTTCTAATCTAGTAAGAGTAGGTTTTTATTTTTTTGTTGTTGTTGTCACACAACATGACTTTTTAATTTTTGAAGTGTTCACATTGGTTTGAGGTATTTAAGCATGGTTAGAAAGTACTGGTTTAGAACTACTTAATAAATTGATATGCAGTGTTCAGTACAGAAAAAGTGAATGCAATTCACTTGTTGTATACAGTAAATATTGTGCAAACATTAAGTCCCAGGCTGTATGAAAGGTAGAGGGAAGGAAAGAAGAAATGAGATAACATGCAATACCAACATCCTGTGTAGTGGTTACATGGGTGTTCACTTTGTGAGAATTCACTGACCTGTATACACTTCAGTGTGCTGTCTTAGTTTTTAAAAAAAAAAATTTTTTTTCAACGTTTATTTATTTTTGGGACAGAGAGAGACAGAGCATGAACGGGGAAGAGGCAGAGAGAGAGGGAGACACAGAATCAGAAACAGGCTCCAGGCTCTGAGCCATCAGCCCAGAGCCTGACGCGGGGCTCGAACTCACGGACCGCGAGATGGTGACCTGACTGAAGTCGGACGCTTAACGGACTGCGCCACCCAGGCGCCCCTTAAAGATTTAAAAAAAAAATAATCTCTACACCCAACGTGGGGCTCCAACACACAACCCCAAAGTCAAAAGTTGCATGCTTTACTGACCGAACCAGCCAGGCACCCCTTAGTGTTATGCACAAAAAAATGCTATGCCAAAATCTTTTTTTAGGAGTGGCACTATTTTCCACTGTCTACTTTCATCTAGTCGGTTTTGAGGAGATAAGAGGTGATAAGCAATGGTAAAGATGAAGGAGTCAAGAGAGTTTCAATGTGAGTTGGCTATAGCTGTTCTTATCTAGACTATCAATTTCAGAAATCTGGAGCCATATATATATATATATATATATATATATAATTTATAAAATTTATAAAATATATATATAATATATAAAATATATATATTTTATATATATACAAAATATATAAAATATATATATATATATAATTATACTAGACCTAAGAGAAATCTTTCTTCTTTTTAAAATCTGACCCTTTTTCTTTCAATACATGTACATATATTAACACACCAAACAAAACCAACAATGAACGGAGGAGGCTTCTTATACGTAATTAGCTTCCTACATGCTTGATGATTCTTATTACAGTGATAGTAGTTAGCACTGATAAAAGTTAATATAACTTATAAATGTAAGTACTGGTGACTAGAAGAAGGGTGAAGACATATTAAAAACAGTCATCTGCTGGGTGCCTGGGTGGTTCAGTCGGTTGGGCATCTGACTTCGGCTCAGGTCATGATCTCCTGGTTTGTGGGTTCGGCCCCGCGTCGGGTTCTGTGCTGACATCTTGGAGCCTGGAGCCTGCTTTGGATTCTGTGTCTCCCTCTCTCTCTGCCCCTAACCCACTTACACTCTGTCTCTCTGTCTCTCTCAAAAATAAATAAAAAATTTTAAAAATTTAAAAAAAAGAAAAAACAGTCATCTGTAAGTCTGGTATATGACCTTACAGGCCTTCAAGAAGACCATCTCCCCCTCAATTAGATATGGTAGAAACAAAGTCATTCTAGATCAGTTTCCAAAACTAAATGTATTGCAAACATTATTTTTTATTTGAGACAGAGAGAGAGAGAGAGAGAGAGAGAGAGAGCCCATGATGAGTGGGGGAGAGGGACAGAGGGAGGGGGAGAGAGAGAGAGAGAGAGAAAGAGAGAAAGAGAGAAAGAGAGAATCCTAAGCAGGCTCCATGCCTATGACCCTGGGATCATGACCTGAGCCAAAAGCAAGAGTCAGACACTCAAATGACTGAGCCACCCAGGCACCCCAAAGAGCTGACATCTAAAATAACAAAGTTTGGATATTCTTTCTGTTGTTCAAGTCTATCTCCTTCTGGACTATGTGGGGTATAAGGCGGCATTGAGTAATACCAACCACGGTTTACCACATTTAGTTAGTGAATTTCACGTTTTCTATCTGAAGAAAGACTTCTTGGCATTCTTTACCTCAACCGTTACACATTTAGAGATAAAGTGTTTAGAAATGTTTAACCTTTGTATACAATGTTTATCATATTCAAAGATACTAAAATGAAACAGGTTGAAAGAAGGATCAAAACACAGGTATCCTGACTTCTCAGCATACCTTGTAGCCAGTTAGTACCATGCCAAGAACCTGGGGTCTGTAAACTGGAGAAATCAAGAGGCATGGCAAGAGCTTCTGTGTGACTTTCTTACTTCATGACCTTGGAACTTTACAAACATGTTCATTGGGGAATATTTGTGCTTAGCACTCTGTTCTCAAAATGGATTTTACTTTTTGTTTAAATGTAAATTATGTTATTACCATTAATAATATTATTAGAAATAGATATATGTATAGAGTTAAAAATTTATAAGGCATAAAGGATATGTGGTGAAAAGTTAGTATTTCTCCTTTTCTGCAACCTGTGTACCCAAGGACAATCAAAATTATTATTTCTTCTGTTTCCTTGAGATACTCCATCAATGCATAAGCATCTCTCTCTCAATATATGAAAATACATGAATTTAGATACATATGCGCATCTATACATATATTTTTAAATGAAGGTGTACAAAGCATAATGTTTTTTTGCCTTTTAAAAATTAATGATATATCTTAGAGATTATTCCATATCATCCTTTTGAATGACTGCTTGGTATCCCATAATTAATTTGACTAAGCCTTCTTATTTGCCTTTTTAAAAAAAATTTTTTTAACGTTTATTTATTTTTGAGACAGAGAGAGACAGAGCATGAACGGGGGAGGGTCAGAGAGAGGGAGACACAGAATCTGAAACAGGCTCCGGGCTCTGAGCTGTCAGCACAGAGCCTGACACGGGGCTCTAACTCACGGACCGCGAGATCATGACCTGAGCCGAAGTCGGCCGCTTAACCGACTGAGCCACCCAGGCGCCCCCTTATTTGCCTTTTTCTAATAAAAGTAAAATTAAAATCACTATCTTCATGCATATGATATTTCTCACATTGGGTGTATCTGAAGGATAAATCCCTATAACTGGAATTGCTGAATTAAAGTGTATGTGCATTTTGAGAGATATGCAAGTAGATATTGTTCTCTTAGAGGTTATGCCAAATTTCACTTTTATGATGAATGCATTAGAGGGTTTGTTTCTTTTTTTTTTTAATTTTTTTTAACGTTTATTTATTTTTGAGACAGAGAGAGACAGAGTATGAACGGGGGAGGAGCAGAGAGAGAGGGAGACACAGAATCGGAAGCAGGCTCCAGGCTCTGAGCCATCAGCCCAGAGCCCGAAGCGGGGCTCGAACTCACGGACTGCAAGATGGTGACCTGAGCTGAAGAGGGACGCTCAACCGACTGAGCCACCCACGCGCCCCGAGGGTTTGTTTCTTTATACCACACCCAAAGCAGTGAGTTATCACTAATACCAGTGCCTTATTATTGAAGTTCCAATTTGTATTTTTCCTCTTGAGCGAGGTTGAACATCTATTCATTTATTTAATGACCGCTTTTATTTCCTTTTCTGTAAGCTATTGTTATGTTTCTATATTTTGCCCATTTAAAAATTGATTGTTGGTCTTTTTCTTATTGACTTGAGGAATTAAGAGATTTAACTATGGGTTAAATAGGTTTTGTGTGGGATGGAATGCAAACCAGGTATTATGTATACTATCTTTTCTATGTAAAAAACATAGCCCAAGTTCCAAGTTCTCCACCTACCCCCAAATTAACTTTTATACCCATTGCTGAGTTGAGAGCTGCCTTTATTTCAGTCCTAATTTTTGCATCTTCTAACCGATTGGAATGGCTTTTATCAATATGATTATGTACTGGAAACACTCTTAAAAATCAATAATTAAACTCACACAAACAGTAACATAATTCAGTATTTGGCAGAATATAAATTACCATGCAGTAACCTTCATGTCCACAAATAATAACCAGTAAAAGGAGATAATGGTACAGAAAGCCCCATTTCAATAGCCACAGAGAAGATAAAATACTTGGGAATAAATTTAACAAGCAAAGCACAAAACTGGTATGAGGACAATTTTTAAAACTTCTACAAGACACAAAAATAGACTTAATAAATGGAAGATAACCTTTATTTTTAGATATGGCAACTTAATATTATAAATATTTCAGTTCCTAATTTAACTTATGAATTTAATGCACTTCCAATAAAAATACCAACAAATTAAAAACATTTAAAAAAACTATTTATTTATTTTTGAGAGAGAGAGACAGAGTGCAAGTGGGGGAGGAGCAGAGAGAGAGGGAGACACAGAATCCAAAGCAGACCCCAAGCTCTGAGCTGTCAGCACAGAACCCGACACAGGGCTCAGACTCACGAATCACAAGATCATGATCTGAGCCGAAGTCAGATGCTCAACCGACTGAGCCACCCAGGCGCCCCCCAGCAAAAATTTTTTTTAATGGAACTGGACATGTTGATGTTAAAGTTCGTATGACAAAATAAGCATAAAGGAATAACAAGGAAAACAGTAAAAATTAAGTTATGAGTCACTATTCGTATCATATGTTAAAACATATTGAAAAGCCTCTGTAACTGAAACAGTGTGGTACTGCTATCTGGACAGGAAACCAAGAAATAGACTCAAGTATATGAGAAAATTCAGCTTATAATAAATGTGGCATCTCATAGCAGTGGGGCAAAGATGGACTGCCTTTTTAAAAATATTTTTTTAATGTTTATTTTGAGAGAGAGCAAGAGACAGATTGCAAGCAGGGGAGGAGCAGAGAGAGAGAGGGAGACACAGAATCTGAAGCAGTCTCCAGTCTCTGAGCTGTCAGCACAGAGACTGACGTGGGGCTCAAACCCATGGACTGGGAGATCATGACCTGACCTGAAGGCAGCTTAACCAACTGAGCCACCCAGCTGCCCCAAGATGGACTTCTTTATTTTCTTTATGAACGGTGCTAGGATAACTGGGTAAGCATTTGGAAAAAGATAAAATTAGATCCATATTTCACACCATACACAAAAATAAATCCTAATGGATGAGGGATCTAAATGTGAAAAGTGAAGCCATACAAAAACTAGAAGAAAACATGGATGAATTTAACTTTGGTATAAGGAAAGTCTAACCATGACTCAAAACCCAGATGCAATACAAAAAGAATTGATAAATTTGACTACATTAAAAAAAATGACGTTGGCATATCAAAAAACACCATAACAAAATATTTGACAGTTGGCAAACTGGGAGAAAGTATTTGTGATACATATCATAGTATCATACTCTCTCAAAATGCACATACACTTTAATTCAGCAATTCCAGTTATAGGGATTTATCCTTCAGATAGACCCAATGTGAGAAATATCATATGCATGAAGATAGTTAAAGAGGTAACATCTCTAACATATAAAGAACTCTTAAAATTGAGGGGAAAAGGGGTGCTTGGGTGGCTCAGTTGGTTAAGCATGTGACTTGATTTGGCTCAGGTCATGATCTCATGGTTTGTGAGTTTGAGCCCTTTGTCAGGCTCTCTGCTCGCGGCACTAAACCTGCTTGGGATTCTCTCTCTCTCTACCCCTCCCCCTCTCGAGTTCTCTCCCTCTCTCTCTCAAAAGAAACAAGTAAACTTAAATGAAAATTGAGAAAAAGACTGAACCTAGTCAAAAATGACACAATTCACAAAAATGATGTAAAAATGGCTCTTCAACATCTCAAAAGATGTTTAAACTTACTCATAAATATGAAATCAAAAACTATCCTAAGATACCATTTCTCATATCAGATGACAAAAAATTTAAAGTATAGCACTTTAATGGCTGCTAACAATGAAAACTGGTACTACCCATATATATATATATACACACACACACATATATATACATATATATATATATACATACATATATATATGTATATGTATACATACATACATATATGTATATATATACATATATATATGTATATATATATACACATATGGGGGAAAGCAGAATTGGAGGTATTGACTATAAACTCATGGTTTTATATCTGTATGTATGTGTCAATATGGTGTATATATACACTTATGTATGTGTGTGTGTGAATACGTACATCTAGTTCCTATCTTTGTCTGATGAGAGATCCTAGAACTAATGACAGCCCAGAGGCAACCAGCATACCTATAACACAGACACTGGTTTCTAGATGTCATCCTCCACTAAAAGGAATCACAGTTCCTAGGAGAAATGTTAATTCCACAGTTAGGGAAGGAAAAATACAAGATGAACCTAGAGTATCTCTTTGCACCAAAAAGTAAGAGAGTGCTCAGAGGTTAAAGAGGATATGCCAAAAGGACACAAGAGCTAGAATGAAGGGGCTCCCATTGGCTAAATCAGAGGAAATCGGAGGATTGAAATAATTATAGTAAAGTATTATAGCACAGTGATTAAAACAAGAAGCCATGAGTTCATAGTAATTTAAATAAGCAAATTAATGAGGGAGAAGGCAAACTTGGCAACTACTAAATATAGAAGGATGATGGAATTAGAAAATCACCATTCAGCAACCATCCTAATAATAATAGATCAAAGCAAGAAGTATCACTGGGCGCTAAAACTAATAAGCAAAACTTTTAGAAATAACAAAACATAAACATATTCTCAAAGTATCTCCCCATAAAATAATGATCAGTTAAATATTAACTTTACAGCAGAGAAATGGCTACCTTAACAAAGTGATCGGGGCGCCTGGGTGGCTCAGTCGGTTAAGCGGCCGACTTTGGCTCCGGTCATGATCTCGCGGTCCGTGAGTTCGAGCCCCGAGTCAGGCTCTGTGCTGACAGCACAGAGCCTGGAGCCTGTTTCAGATTCTGTGTCTCCCTCTCTGTGACCCTCCCCCGTTCATGTTTTGTCTCCCTCTGTCTCAAAAATAAATAAATGTTAAAAAAAATTTTTTTTTTAAAAAACAAAGTGATCAAATAAGACATCAACATCATGTCCTTCTTAATATGAAGCAACAAGAAGATATATCACTGTTAGGATATTTTTGCACAAACCCATCACCTGAGTCTAATCATCAGGAAACATCAGACAAACTCCAACTGAGAGACTTCATAATCACCAACCTTTACTGCATATCATGTGTTCAATACATAGACAGAAAATCGAATTAGCTCTTTTTGGTTAACTCATTTGCACATTTCCAGAGCATGATTAGCATAGGTTTTTATTTGAAAATGCAGGCTATGAGAAATCTCAGTGCAAGTTTAGCTAGTTTCTGGAGCAGGTGGTCAATGGAGGGACTGTTTCTGCAGATTAGCAGCCATGTTTGGTCAATTTGATTTCTATCAGGAAGGGTAGAGAGAAACAGTTATGGGGAAGACATGCAAGGGTCATAGTGGAGAATTCTCAAGCCTTTAACATCTTGCAGGGTCTTTAAAGGATTTTCAAGTCTTCACGTAAGAGTCAAACAGCAATTAAAAATATTCTTTTGAATTTAATGCTAAATTTAAATTTTTTCCTATATTTCATTGACTCCACTAGAGATAAAAGTGGATGTGACAAACTAATCCACTTCATGCAAAGTAAAATAATTACATGCAAGAGGAACACAATCCATGTGTTAAAGGATAATTTAAAAAAAATTTTTAATTAATTTTTTTAATGTTTATTTATTACAGAGAGAAGAGAGACACAGAGCGTGAGCAGGGGAGGGGTAGAGAGAGGGGGAGACACAGAATCTGAAGCAGGCTCCAGGCTGAGCTGTCAGTACAGAGCCCTAGGCTGGGCTCCAACTTATCAGCCTTGAGATCATGACCTGAGCGGAAGTCAGACGCTCAACCGACTGAGCCACCCAGGCACCCCTAAAGGATAATTTTTAAAAAAGATAAAATCATGACTCTTGTACAAATATAAAAAAGAATACATGCTGAAGATTTTATTTCGTTCACTAATGAGGAAACTGGTAAGGTGTTAAAACGAATTCAAAGGACAATCCAAGGATCAGATCAGGAATATTACAATAAATGTGCAAGTGGAGGCCCAACTGCTTTCATCCATGGTGGTTGGTGAGGATTGCCACTCCGCTGGACAGAATTCATCTGCATATGTATAAAGAATTGGTTTCCATTGTTATCAGTTATCCACAACTTAAAAAGCTGTGAAATAATTCCCATGGAATCAGACTCAGATAACCTGAAGGGATACAATGCATAATTTCCCCCATATAACTATAAATAGTTATAGTCTATCTCCAGACATGGAACAGGCAGAAAGTTTTGGATGGCAATGTACTAATCATAAGGCTAACTTCCCAATTCAATGAGCATGTGATTAAGGGTATTTTTTCCTTCCATCCACAGATGATTTCGGGCAAATAAGATACTTTACTTCTTTGGTTCACTAGTTGAGTGTCAGGGAGCCAGCCATGAAGGGGCTTCTACCTAAACAAACTAATGAGCTACTCAATGGTCATACGACACTCCAAACAATCCTCAGGCAGCCTCAGTAAAACGGCACCTTCAAAAGGGCACCCTGCAATCGGAGTGTGTATTTGGCTCCTTTCTGGGTAGTGAGGAGGAAGTGGCTTCACAGGCGTATACTATTCAAAATGAATCTGAAACATCACCTAGAGCTCTACATCTCTAACGACTTCTCACTTGCACAAGGCTGAGGTCTTTTGCCGGAAATGATTCCCCTACGACCTTTAAAAATCACACAGCTCAGGAACTGAGTTCGGGTTAGGCTCAACCAACTAAAAGCTTCTTTATTGGGGGGAGTGAGGGAAGAAAGGTGCGTTAACTAAATTTCCAGTTGCCGAGGTTGTTGCGAAATTTAACGAAAGACTTCGTAAACTGCGAAGAGTTACTAAAAAGAACAAATCTGCTCCTCTTTGAGGATGCTACGATGCAATCGTGGCTCCTATCAAGTGAGTTTTCACGGAGCTGAGCTGCGGGAGCCCCGAGTGCTTCTCCGCTGGCTCCTCCCCCGTCAACCGGCCCGGGATCGGCGGGGGCTCGGGCGCCGGGTCTCTCCAGCCCGCAATCGGCCGCGGGTGAAATCCCTTGCGGAGGCGGGGCAGGCCCCGGCCGCCCAGTTCCTGATTCTATAACCGGTGCCTGAGGCTGGCGGCGCCACAGGCTCGGGGACCGTGGGCCGCGAAGGATGGGCCGGCGCGGCGCTGCGAGCCTGCCCCGAGGCCCCAGCCCGCGGCGGCCGCTCCTCCCCGGCGTCCTCCCCTTGCTGCTGCGGCTGCTACTGCTGCCGTCCCGGCCGGGCGCAGGAGCCGGGGCCGACCGGCCGCCGCATCTCGTCTTCGTGTTGGCGGACGACCTGGGCTGGAACGATGTGAGCTTCCACGGCTCGAATATCCGCACGCCGCACCTGGACGAGCTGGCAGCCGGCGGGGTGCTCCTGGACAACTACTACACGCAACCGCTGTGCACGCCATCGCGGAGCCAGCTGCTCACCGGCCGCTACCAGGTACGCAGCGCCCCCGGCGGCCCGCCAACCCTGCGCCGGCGCGGGGCTCCGCCCCTCCGGGAGCCGCCGCTATGCCTTCCTGCCCCAGCGCGCCAGACGGCCCCCGCAGCCTCTTGGAAGTGGGCCGGGAGGCCGGGGTGGGCGCTGGCTAGCCGGGGTCAGCTCCCCGAGCAGCGTCCAAGCGAGGGGACTGCTCACCCTGGCGGCGCCTTCTCCGCTTCTCCCAGGCCCGCAGGCCGCCGCGGCCTCTGCGCATGCCCGCTCCAAGGCCACCCGCAGCCCCGGCACCCCACCTCCTCCGGTGCTTTTTCTGTCTTCCGTTTTCTAAAGGTCGAAGTGAAAGGGTGTCTGGCGTCTGGCGGAATGCTAGTTGCTGGGCCTGCGAGCCGGGAGCCGGTAGGCCGAAGGGTCAAGAGTAGACTCTGCGGAGAGGTCCTGAAGAGGGCCGATGGAGAGGGAGCGGGCTGGGCTCCCCCGAGTGGAGCAGTGAGAGGAGAGGAGCGGGAAAGCAGTGACTGGGTGATGGGTTAAAGGAAAAGTGCCTGCAGTGGGTGCGATTCTGCTCCTTGTGAACGCTGCGGGCCTAGGTTAGGCCTGTCACCAGAGATTCATTTTTCCAAGTTCTCAGCACGATGAACTTACGCAGATTGATTTTTCTTGGGCTGCTGATAATTCCTTTCTAATTTAACTTGTGTTCAATGCCTCTGAGCATCTTTCTCTATTTATCATTAAAGTATAATTGACATATACTCTCCTGTTAGTTTCAGGTGTACATGATAGTAATTAGATATTTTTATACATTATGAAATAGTCCTCACAGTCTAGCTACCATTTGTCACCATACAAAATTAGGACAGTGTTATATTGGCTGTATTCCCAATGCTGTGCATTATATCTCCATGACTTACTTATTTTATATCTAGAAGTTTGTACCTCTGAATCCTCTTCACCTTTTTTGCCTTCCTTCCAGCCCTTCTCCCTTTGGTAACCAACTGTTTCCTGTATCTATGAATCTGTTCCTGTTTTATTTTGTTTGTTCATTGTTTGGTTTTTTAGTATTCCACATAT
The DNA here is from genome assembly GCF_016509475.1 of Prionailurus bengalensis. Taxonomy (NCBI): domain Eukaryota; kingdom Metazoa; phylum Chordata; class Mammalia; order Carnivora; family Felidae; genus Prionailurus; species Prionailurus bengalensis. Next base: position 143,641,063 of record NC_057343.1, on the reverse strand, counting down.
AAGTGAAATCGTATGGTATTTGTCTCTCTCTGACTTATTTCACTTAGCATTATGCCTTCTAGGTCCATCCATGTGACGATGGTAAGATTTCATTCTTTTTTATGGCTGAGTAGTATTCCATTGTATATATACTACATCTAATTTATCATTTATTTCATCCATGAATGGACACTTCAGTTGCTTCCGTATGTTGGCTGTTGTGAAGAATTCTGCAAAGATCGTAGGGGTGCACAGATCGCCTCAGATTGGCTTACCATTTTCCTTAAAAATTTTGAAGTTTATTTTTTTTTCGAGAGAGAGCAAGCAAGCAAGTGCACATGAGCGCACAAGCGGGGGAGGGGCAGAGAGAGCATTCCAAGCATGCTCTGTCCTGTTAGTGCAGAGCCTGAGGCAGGGCTTGAGCCCACAAACCATGAGATCATGACCTGAGCCAAAATCAAGAGTCTGATACTTAACTGATACTTAACCCAGGCACCCCTGGCTGGCCATTTTCTTTGGGTAACTACCCAGAAGTGGAATTTCTGGGTTGTGTGATGCCTCTATTTTTAATTTTTTGAGGAGCTTTTGTACTATTTTACATAGTGGCTGCATCAATGTACTGGATTACCAAAAGTGCAGGAGGGTTCCCTTTTCTCTGCATCCTTACCAACACTTGTTATTTCTTGTTCTCTTCATACTAGCCAGTCTGACAGGTGTAAAGTGTTATCTGACATTATCTCTTTAAAAGCTTTTCTTTAAAAACTTCTATGTAGTTAACAGAGATATTATACTTGTAGAATGTGCACATATGTTAAATAACTAAGAATATCAAGAACATTTGCATGGTGCTTTACTGTTTTTAAAGTTAATTCTTGAAATAGCCCACGAGGTAGCTATAACTTCCAATCCCCCTTTACCGATGAGGAAGTAAACTTGTAGAAGTTTGATAGTGTGTTAAGAATCACACAGCTAGAGGGACTCCTGGATGGCTCAGTTGGTTAAGGTCTGACTTTGGCTCTGGTCATGATCTCAGGATTCGGGAGTTCGAGCCCCACATTGTTGAGCCTGCTTGGGTTTCTCTCTCTCCTCTCTCTCTGCCCTGCCCCACTCTTTCATTCTCTCTCTCTCTCTTTCTCCCCCTCAAAATAAATAAACTTAAAAAAAAAGAAATACACAGCTAGAAAGTATTTAAATTGGGTCTGTGCCTCTCCTGTATCCATTAGTCCTCTCAGGCCTATAAAATTATATCCTATTTGCTTAATCTGAATAAGATTGATGATTTTATAAGATCCTGATGTGATTATGACTATATTAAATACAATAAATGGTTACCATTTGAGAACACCAGCATACCTCCTTATATACGGACTGTTTATTCAACAAGCATATTTTGAGTCCTTACCATGCAAGTCATGGGATATGCTTGAAACTTCCCCTCTTAAGTCTATGTGCATGTAGCCTTTCAGATCAACTCTAGCCTCATGTTGTCCTGAGATCAAGAGAAGGGAGGGTTTATTTGCAATAACGATTTCCACAGTGATCTGAAGACTTGTAGAAACAGAAAAGATATAGTTAGACTACAGGCCTGAGAAGTAGCTGTAGCCAGGGTTTGCAATGGAGATAAAGGATGGTTGCCTTCACCATCAACCGTAAGTCCTTTCCACAGGTCTGGCTTGGGCTGCAAGGTATAATCAGGAAGCTCTGCTGTAAGGCAGATCTTATCCTGGACAGTTTGTAGTAAAGGAATGTTTGTGTAAAGAAGAAAGGAGAGAAGGCAAGGTCTGCCCAGAATAGTTCTGCATTTGCTCTGAAATAAGAGAACTGAACTCAAATTGCAGAAGAATGGGAGGGCCATTCATTTCTCTAACTTCCTCTCTTCCAACAGTCTTGAACAGGAAAGCAAATACCATACTTCAAAAAACTTGTTCATATAGGGGCACCTGGGTGGCTCAGTCGGCTAAGCATCAGACTTTAGCTCAGGTTGTGTTCTCATGGTCTGTGGGTTTGAGCCTGGAGTCGGGCTCTGTGCTGACAGCTTGGAGTCTGGAGCCCGCTTCTGATTCTGTGTCTCCTGCTCTCTCTGCCCCTCCTCTGCTCATGCTCTGCCTCTCTCACTCTCAAAAATGAATAAATGTTAAAAAATAAAAATAAAACCAAAACTTGTTCATATAATTGACTGCTTTTGTCCCCTAACATCCTCCTCTACCAGTCACCGCTCTCTGCCTTGGAGGAAAAAAAGTACATGGAGTACCCTGTGGTTACGATGTGAAGGAAGGGTAGAAGCTGTGTACTCCAAAATAGTTTAGAGCCCACTCAGTGTAGCAAGCTAGCCTCCCCAGTTGACTTTTTTGCTTGACTTTTCTCCCGTTTTATTCTGGGTTCAGGAGACCCAATGGCAAATTACTTCAGATTAGCAAGCATCCTTTTTTTTTTTTTTTTTTTTTTTTTTTTTAATTTTTTTTTTTTCCAACGTTTTTTATTTATTTTTGGGACAGAGAGAGACAGAGCATGAACGGGGGAGGGGCAGAGAGAGCGGGAGACACAGAATCGGAAACAGCCTCCAGGCTCTGAGCCATCAGCCCAGAGCCCGACGCGGGGCTCGAACTCACGGACCGCGAGATCATGACCTGGCTGAAGTCGGACGCTCAACCGACTGCGCCACCCAGGCGCCCCTAGCAAGCATCCTTTTTTAAAGGAGCCAACATTGGGGCACCTGGGTGGCTCAGTCAGTTGGACTCTTGATTTCGGTGCAGGACATGATCTCTCAGTGGGTGAGTTCAAGTCCCCATATTGGGCTCTGTGCTGACAGTGTGTAGCCCCTTGGGATTCTCTCTCTCTACCTCTCTTTCTGCACCTCTCCTGCTTGCACGTGCGCGCTCTCTTTCTCTGTTTCAAAATAAATAAATAAACTTAAAAAAATAAATAAAGGAGCCAGCCTTTTGGGAACTAAGGAGGCTTATTGCTCTAAGACACAATATACTGACACCATTCTGAGCACTTTACATTAATTCATTTAATTGTCTCACAGTCTGATGAGGCGGCTACTACTTTTATCCCTATGTGATAACAAGGAAGACAAGGCTGTTTATTTATTTTTGAGAGAGAGAGAGAGGAGAGAGAGGACAGAGCCGGAGCGGGGGAGGGGCAGAGAGAGAGGGAGACACAGAATCCAAAGCAGGCTCCAGGCTCTGAGCTGTCAGCACAGAGCCCGACGTAGGACTCGAACCCACGAACTGTGAGATCATGACCTGAACTGAAGTCGGATGCTTAACCGACTCAGCCACCCAGGCGCCCCTTTAACTTCTTTCAATAATGTTTTATAGTTTTCAGCTTACAAGTGTTGGAGTTGTTTGGTTATATTTATTCCTAAGTTTTTATGCACTTTGATATCATTATAAATAGAGTTGTTTTCTTAATTTCATTTTCAACTGTTCATTTCTAGTGTTTGGAATGCAACTGATGTTTGGTCTGTAGCCTGCAACCTTGCTGAACTTAACTAGTTCTGAAAGCATGCGTGTGTGATATTTAGGATTTTTATATACACGATGCTGTCATTTGCAAATAGAAATAGTTTTGCTTTTTCCTTTCCAATCTAAATGCTTTTCATTTCATTTTCTTGCCTAATTGCCCCAACTAGAAACTCCAGTACAATGTTGACTAGAAGTGGCAAGAGTGGACATCCTTTTCTTATTTGCGATCTGAGAGGAAAGCTTTCAGTCTATCACCATTTAGTACGATGCATTCGTTCATTCTTTCATCCAAGAAATATCTGTTGAGCAGCTATTTATGCCAGGCATTGTGCTATACCCTGGGGATCTCCTGGTGCTTATAGTCTGTTGGAGGTGAGATGAGGAGATGAAATAAACATATAAACAAATGAGTAAGCGAGGTGAATTTATTTTATTTCTTTATTTTTAAAGTTTATTTTGAGACAGGGAGTGCGAGCAGGGGAGGGGCAGAGAGTGAGGGAGAGAGAAAAAATCCCAAGCAGGCTCCACACTGTCAGCGCAGAGTCCAATGCAGGGCTTGAATCACGAACCGGGAGATCATGACCTGAGCAGAGATCAGGAGTCAGGCGCTTAACTGACTGAGCCATCCAGGTGCCCCACTGGGTGACTTGAAATGGCCTGGTAATAAATGTAGAGAAGAAAATAAAGTAGGTCAAGTGTAAGTTGCTCAGGAAATTATCTCCACGCAGGTGTTGGGGACAGAGGCCAGAATGGAGAGGAATGAACCATTCAAAGATCCTGGGAAAGAGAATTTAACACAGTGGGAGGGACAGCCAGTTAAGGCTCAAGGCTGCAGTGAGTTCTTTTCAAAAAGGGGACGAGGCCTTTGCGATCGGAACTCAGTGTAGGTGGGTATGAAAAGCGCGGTAGGAGCTCACAGAGGGAGGCAGGGTCTCCCTGTGCTCATGCTGCCTGCTCAGGATAAAATATTAAATTTCAACTTACTTACTCAGGTTTTCATAATGATGTTACATTGAAGGTTACTGTATATTGAAGCATATTTCTTTTTGTTTTAATTAAAAAATGTTTGTTTATTTTTGAGAGAGAGAGCACTCCAGAGTCAGGGGGCAGGCAGAGAGATAGGGGGACAGAGGATCCAAAGGGGATTCTGCACTGACAACAGTGAGCCTGACACGGGGCTCGAACTCATGAACCATGAAATCATGACCTGAGCCGAAGTCGGATGCTCGACTGACTGAGCCACTCAGGCGCCCCTATTAAAGCATATTTCTAATCTAACAGTGTTATAAGTAAATATATTTTAAGGAGCCACAATAAAGTGCTATGTGGCATTCTTTGTATACATGTTAGTCCAGTTAGAATTAAATTTTTTATCCTACTCCGCCTTTTTAAAGTAAGCTTATTTTTCATACAGAGAAAGACAGATACCATATGTTTTCACTCTTATGTGGATCCTGAGAAATTTAACAGAAACCCATGGGGGAGGGGAAGGAAAAAAAAAAAAGAGGTTAGAGTGGGAGAGAGCCAAAGCATAACAGACTCTTAAAAACTGAGAACAAACTGAGGGTTGATGGGGGGTGGGAGGGAGGGGAGGGTGGGTGATGGGTATTGAGGAGGGCACCTTTTGGGATGAGCACTGGGTGTTGTATGGAAACCAATTTGACAATAAACTTCATATATTGAAAAAAATAATAAAGTAAGCTTATTTTAAAAATTGTCTTTGGGAAATATATTCCAGGTTTCAAATATAAGACATTTAAATAGAGCTACATGTAAAAAAAACCCAAAAAACAAAAAAAAAATTTGTCTTGACTCTCAGCCTTCCTTTCTGTAGGGAGCCCCTATTTGTTATTTATTATTTACTAGTTTCTTAGTATCCTTCAGAGGCACATTGTGCATATAATGAAATAGATTTTATATTCATTTTCCCCTTGGTTGGAGTCTCAAGACTGAAATATTAATTTAAAAATCCTAGGGCGCCTGGATGGCTCAGTTGGTTAAGTGTCCAACTTCGGCTCAGGTCATGATCTCACAGTTCATGGGCTTGAACTGTCAGCACAGAGCCTGGAGCCTGCTTCGGATTCTGTGTCTCCTTCTCTCTCTGCCCCTACCCACCTCAGAAATAAACATTAAACATTTTTAAAAATATATTTAAAAATCCTTTAGAGGGTGGGAGGATAGGACATATTGTTTAAGGGTACAAACTTGCAACAAGTAGTAAATAAGACCTAGAAATCTAATTGTACAGTATCGTCAACCTAGTCAACAATACTGTATTAAAATCATCAAATTTGCAGGGCGCCTGGGTGGCTCAGTCGGTAAGCGTCTGACTTCAGCTCAGGTCATGATCTCACAGTTCTTGAGGTCAAGCCCCGCATCGGGCTCTGTGCTGACAGCTCAGAGCCTGGAGCCTGCTTCGGATTCTGTGTCTCCCTCTCTCTCTGCTCCTACCCCACTCACACTCTGTCTCTCTCTCAAAAATAAATAGTTAATAAAAATTAAAAAAATAATAATAAAAAAATAAAAATAAATAAAATCATCAAATTTGCTAAGAGACTAGAACTTCATGATTCCAACCACTAAAAAGAACATGGTAGACGTGTTAATTATTGCTACAATGGCAATGATATCACAGTGTATAAATGCGGCACACCTTAAAATTACACTGTTATATGTCAGATATATTTCAATACAAATACGTAATCAAGGTATTTGTAAAAGTGACCAGATAAATAAAAATGCATCAGCTTTTCTAATAGAATTTGTATAGTGCTTTTTAGTTCAAAAGAAGACCTGAAAATGCTGAGTTTCTGGGGTGCCTGGGTGGCCCAGTTGGTTGGGTGTCCGACTTCAGCTCAGGTCATGATCTCACAGTCCATGAGTTCGAGTCCCCCGTCTGGCTCTGTGCTGACAGCTCGGAGTCTGGATGGAGCCTGCTTCGGATCTGTGTCTTCCTCTGTCTCTCTGCCCCCCACCCCCGCTCGCACTCTGTCTCTCTCTCTCAGAAATAAATAAACATTTAAAAAAAAATTAAAAAAAGAAAATGCTGAATTTCTTTATTCTTACACATTGACTCTTCAATATGAAATATTCGTTTTACCTTTGCACTCTTAGTACACATTTTAAATGTGGTGGTTTGTTCTCTGTTGTGAGTTCTCGGTAGGATTGTCCTGCTTGGTCCTGGCCCAGAGAAGCACTCAGTGTTGAATGTGAATGTGAAATGAACGAATGTGCTAAGAACTTAAACACCTGAGCATTTCCTGTGAGAGTTCACGATCTTCCCTGCTTATGGTATGGTTGGTCTGCCATTTCTAGTGCCCCCGCTTCCTTTTTAAGAATCTAAAAAGATTAAAGGGTAACTAAAGTCGTAGGCCTTAGTGGGAGCACTTCCTTCTAGGAAAAAATAAATAAATAAGAAAAGTAATTTTGGTCCTCAATTGGGAACATACTTACCTTGGGAACTGAGGGGGCCACTCCATTAAAACTCTGTAACCTTGGCAGAGAATAGAAGCAATGAAAGATGACTTCAAGGTTTTACTCTTAAGGGACCCAAGTCACATTTTTCTTAATCATGCTGATAAACGGACAGGACATCTCAGGGCTTTTCACTCACCCCTGAAGCAGAGCCTTGGACAGGAAATGTAGGACGGAGGCTGTGCAGGAGCATTGTGGGTGATTGTTGACTTTTGCTTTGAGTTTGCTTTAAGTTGCTGAGACCCATGGCTGCAGGTAGAATAGGGCACTGCATACTGGCATGGGAAGAGGAAGGGGTTCTGCCTGAGGATGCCCTCTCCTCCCTGCCTCTTTTCCTGCCTACCCATTCTTTATCATCTTGCCTACCCAGCATCCTGCCTACCCATTCTTTATCATCCCCCCACCTGCTTGCCTCTCAGTGGACTCTTGTCCCTGTTTGCCTCTCCCTGGGCTCTAAGACTAGAAGTAGGGCAAAGAGGAGTGAAGAGCTAGAAGTAGGTGGAGTGACTGGGGAAGGAAGGAGGTCACAAATTGGGAGGGTTAACAGGACCCTCTGGAAATGGCCTCCAAGGAGCGAGAGGCAAGAGGAGCATACAGTACGGGGGCCATAGGTGCCTCTGAAGAGAAAGCACTTATGAGCCTGTATTCTTGTGCTTCCTTAGGGGGAGAAACATAGGATGCTTTAGCTTCATAGTGACAAATAAGATGGCTCCCTACTAAAGCACATCATGGCTATAATGCAGGGAGCCACGGATGACCTGATCTCATGGATCTTTTGTTTTTGCTAAAGCCAGGTGTCTCTCCTAAGCCTAGCCAGAGCCAAGAGGTGTTTTCCCAGAAGGGTAGAGGCACCTGGAGGCCATATTCTGGACGTATGAAGATGTTTTAAAGAAACAGTTCCGTATTTTACATGTTTTATTTCCCACGTAATTGGAAATGAGGCAATAAGGAAATAAGTTTGGGGCTCAGTGGAGTATGACCCATTGACTTACGGGATGTTTTTGCTGATTGATTTTTGAGGTTTGTTATTTCAAGAATCACCTTAAGTGTAAGTTGTTACTGTCTGGTAACTCTCTTTGTTTTTGTTTCTTTAATCTTATCATTTTGCTAAACATTTCTTTTCCTCCATATTTTCCTACCTTCCCATTGTGAGCTTTTGGTTGGCTTTATAATTTACACAGAGGAAGGCACTGAAACAGTTTTTGCCTTGTTTATTTTTACAAACAACATCCCTTTGTGGGTTTAGTCAGAGATTTACACTCTTTGCTAATCACCACCAGAATAAATAGACCCTTAAAACTGTCAGTGACACCAGCCAGTTCTGCAGCCCGAGTTCTGGAGGACCAGGCCAGATGGCAAAGTCAGGCCCCTAACACACATAATGTGTGTTCTGTAGCTCTTGGCTTCAACAGCATGGGCAGCTGACTGCATTTTAGAAAGCTTAAGGGGGGAGGGAGCCGATTCTCCAGGATCCATTTGTTCTGTGGGGCAGCTCCAGGAATAAACCCTAAGGCGGCATGAGTGGTACTTGACCGTGGTTAAAACCTGTGGTGTACTGACTCAGACACAGGCTGGAAATTCTGAACTCCTGGCTGGCCACCAGCATGTTCTGTGATTGTGTTCCTGTCAGGAAGCGTCCGTCTTAGCTCTCTGGTGCATAAAGGGGAGGGTGGAGTTGCTCGTTTTTCTGAATTTTCAAGTACTGTAGCAGTACTTGAAATTCTGCAGCGGAATTTTCAAGTACTGGGTACAAATACTTGGGTACAGTGAGAGTATGAGTTCATCTTGCACAGGTCAGATAGGACAGAATCTTCCTTCCATTCAACAGGATGTTATCCCAACGCTAATTACGTTAGGGGAGAAACCGCATTCATTGCCATACTGGTAGCAGTGGTTCACATAGCCTCTGGGAGAGTTTATTATCAGTTCGGTGGAAATATTGTGCTCTGAGCTTCCAGATCAGAGATAATAGAGTCCCTGGACCTCTTAAAGGGGGGATAAGTGAGAGGTTCTGATGTGGGAGCCGCCCTCCTCCCTCCCCCTTTTAAGTTCATGACACTCCACTGATAGTTCCTTCCATGTCTACACAGGACAGAATAACTCACTGGATCAAATACCTTTTTATATGCGACAAAATACACACACAAGGATTTTCATCACTTACCTCATGGAAGGAATCTAGAGACAAGCCAGGTCCTTTACTGATTATATAGACCCTTTGCCTTTGTGCAGGGAATGCTTGATGGTCCAGTAAAATCTTAGGAGAAGCTGTTTTTGGAGAGAGGATTTGGTTTAATGAAGAACGGATAGCCACACATGGTAGGTATAGAGTAACTCCTTTGGATTCTCATGTATTATCCGTATAACCCTCTCCATCTGTAATGCTCTCTGAACACTGAAGATGGGTGCTAGGATGGAATTGTTTTACGTACTGTTGTGTTTACAAGGGGACACTTCTTTTTCTCTTGATTCCTATTGGTGCCCTGTTATCAGCCTGCCCCGTGATGCATGGTGTGGATCTGTAGTCCTGTGCTCTGTTGGAACCAGCTCCGCATTGGCCTGTTTACTGCCTCTCTACACATTACAGCTTCCTTACTTCCAATAGTGTTTGAACAGACTAAAAACATGTTTTTGGCTGTCATCCAGAGTTTGGCTTCCGCTTCCCCAGTAATGCCATAAAAATGCTCTGTCAAATAAATTCTCGGGAATTGAAGAGAACAAATTCTCTGCTCCATATGATTGTAGATAATAGAAACAGGCTTCAGCTGACCACCTGGCTTGATGCCCATGGTCTAGGAAAACCGAATCACACAGCATCCCTTGGCAGTGCTTTATAGCTATCAGAGTTAATTCTCTGCATGCGATGGATGAGCTTTCCACTTAAAGAAATCTGCACATAGCATTTATCTCCAATGAGTCTTTTGAATCCCATAAAATAATTACCTTTACTTTTCCTGCACCAGTGCCAATTCATGTATATTATAAAATTTTTGAACCTAGGGTTTATTTTCTGTCGAGTAAATTTCAAGTGTTAACCATGGACAGTCTTTCTATGATTTGGGGTGTGTGTGTGTGTGTGTGTGTGTGTGTGTGTGTGTGTGTTTTGAGAGCAGTGTTTCTTGTTCCCTGCCTGGATATTGTAACATCCTTATTATTCAGGATCCCAGCTGGAAGGAGCTGGCATAGCCAAATTAGGATATTTAGGGAAGTTTACTTATAAGGGGACTGTTTTCAAGAGTGTGAACTGGGGGAAGGGGACCCCAAGTAAAAGTGTATAACCCAGTGGAGCTGTTACTAGTCCTGGACCGGAGGGGAAGGAAGGAAAGAACCTAGAGACAGAGAGTGTCATGTAGAGAAGGCTGCCTTCAGGATGGCCTGCACAGAACTGGCCTGGTCTGGCAGTAAAGAACCACCTATCTCTTCTCTCCCTGTAATTTCGTGTCAGGGCTCCCCCTTGGCTGAACCCACTTAGAAGCCAGAAGGTGCATAGTTCTTTGATTTGGTTCCCATAGGTCAGCTTCCCCAGGGCAGAGAGCAGGACAGAAGGCAGAATGTGGATTCAGAAAGCAAGTGGAAGGCATCTGGCACATATCCCAGTGAAGGTGTCCAGTGATTTCTAGGAAAGGCGTAGAAATCTTAATAGGAAACTTAAACTCACTTTTATTTTTAAATAGTTTTAGTGATGTGTGATTGACATACAATAAACCACATATTTAAAGTATAGAATTTGATTAAGTTTTGATATGTATCTACTTATCACCACAATCAAGAGAGTGAATGTATCCATCACCTTAAAAAGCAATCCGTTTTAATTTCACCTTAAAGATATTTTATATGGTTCTTTTAAAAGTGTATGGAAAGAGGGGCACCTGGGTGGCTTAGTCGGTTAAGCGTCTGACTTTGGCTCGGGTCACTATCTCACGGTCCGTGAGTTCGAGCCCCGCATTGGGTTCTGTGCTGACAGCTCAGAGCCTGGAGCCTGCTTCGGATTCTGTGTCTCCCTCTCACTCTCTGCCCCTCCCTGGCTCGCACTGTCTCTCTCTCAAAAATAAATAAAACATTAAAAAAAACTTTAAAAGGGTATGGAAAGAGGAGTGCCTTGATAGCTCAGTGGTTAAGCGTCCGACTTCAGCTCAGGTCATGATCTTGCAGTCCATGGATTCGAACCCCGATGTCGGGCTCCGTGCTGACAGCTCAGAGTCTGGAGCCTGCTTCGGATTCTGTATCTCTCTCTTGCTCCCCTCCCCTGCTCATGCTCTATCTCCCTCTCAAAAACAGATAAAAATATTTTTAAAAAAGGGTATGGAAAGATAGCAGGAAATGAAGCAATGGCAGGTGCAACTCAAAAAACATCAGTTCTGGAAAGAGACCCAAAAATGAAATTCAAAACAGTGTCAAAGCTTGCGAGAAAGCTTTTTTCAATAGTAGCTTATAATAAATGAGAAAAAAAAGATTGTGAGTGTGAATTTTTTTTTTTTGGCTTCTACTTTGTATCCGTTTATTGCCATGTATTTAAAATAAGATAAAAATAATATGAGATAAAAATCTTTCTGGTCTGTGTAGTCAGTATTTGAATCTGAGAAAATCAGTGATTAATCAGTATTCAGTAGTGCCAATAAAACTGCGGATGTGAAGTTTCAGTGTACATTTTATCTGTTATTCACATGACCACAACATGCTTCTGGGGCAGGTCCAGGCTCAGGTGCGTATTCTCTATTATGCCACCCCATCTCTCAAGAAAGCGAATTGAAATGTAGTGGAGAAGGCATGAAATGTTATTGATAACAGGGTCACCTGCGCGCTCAGTCGGTTAAGCATCTGACTTCGGCTCAGGTCATGATCTCACGGTTCATCAGTTCGAGCCCCACATCGGACTCTGTGCTGACAGCTCAGAGCCTGGAGCCTGCTTCGGATTCTGTGTCTCCCTCTCTCTGCTCCTCACCCACTTGTGCTCTTTCTCTTTCTGTCTCTCAAAAATAAATAAAAGTTAAAAAAAATTTTTTTAGGGGCGCCTGGGTGGCGCAGTCGGTTAAGCGTCTGACTTCAGCCAGGTCACGATCTCGCGGTCTGTGAGTTCGAGCCCCGCGTCAGGCTCTGGGCTGATGGCTCAGAGCCTGGAACCTGTTTCCGATTCTGTGTCTCCCTCTCTCTCTGCCCCTCCCCCGTTCATGCTCTGTCTCTCTCTGTCCCAAAAATAAATAAACGTTGAAAAAAAAATTAAAAAAAAAATTTTTTTTAAAGAAATGTTATTGATAACAAAGCTTACAGTTATTACTGTGGCAGTTGAATGCTTAATATGCCCTTGGTGATAGAGCTGAGATGGGATTTAATTCCCTGAGCTTTATGCATTCTGCTTTAAATTATAAAAGCCAGTAAATCATTTGCAAACACATTTTTGCCATTTATTAATAGTTGCTTGCTACCCACCTGACAGCTAATGGAGGCCAGAGAGTTATGGCTTGGGTTGAGAACTGGCACTCTCAACCTTCTGTGTCCCCAGAGACCCATTTATGCTAGGGAAATCAGGAGTGGCTCGCCTTTTCTAGGGAAAGCTTGTGTCCAGTGCAGAGTTGAATGGGAGACCCCAGCCCCATTTCATATAAAGGAAAGTACCTCCCTGGCTAAGCTAGGAGCAGGAGAAGGGGTGTGAGGTTTAGTGGAAGGGAGGAGCTGGGCAGGGCAGAGCCCCCAGGGACTCCAGTCATGCCCCAGCAGGGGGCGCAGTGGCACTTATCAGCATAGGAACTGTGACGGGCCACAATGCTTCCATGCTGGCCTTCGGATTCTTCTAGCAAGTTCAGGGCTCAGGGTCTTTGCACTTTTTATCTCTTACGCCTAGATGATTCTTGTCTCAGCTTTTTCCAAGGCTCTGTCACTCTCTCCCTTGATTCAGATTACTGCTCAAATGTCTCCTTTTGAAGTTTCTTTTGCCACCCTCTCTAAAGAATCATCTCTGTCACCAGTGACCACTATTGGACATTATACATCACTTCTCAACATTTTTGGTCTTAGGACCTCTGCATCTGCTTAAAAATTATTACGGAACCTAAAGAGCTTATGTTAGGTGGCTTACACCTTTCAAAATTCACCATATCAGAAATTAAAATGGAAGTTTAAAAATATTTTTGTTCACTGAAAAACAGCAATAATAATTCCATTATATGTTAACATAAATAACTGATGAAAAGTACCTATATTATCCCAAACAAGATAATTGCAAGAAGAGTGATATTGTTATGTATTTTTGTATGTGTCTTTTATTAATAGAAGATAGCTTATTACAATCTGTCATTGTTTTGGTAAAAGTTTATGAAGAAGATCTAGCCTTACAAAGGTGGTTGGAAAAGGAAGGGTAATTTTAATAGCCTTTTCATGTAATTGTGGATATTCTGTTTTAATATCACACCAAGACTCAATACGCGATCATTTCTTAACTGCTGATTATTGTGTGGTCCTTGTACCCTGGGCGTAATAGTGTGAGCTGCTCTTAACTTATAGGTCAGACGGCTGCTTTTTTTTCCCTTTCTTTTTTAATTTTTGTAAATGTTTACTCATTTTTGAGAGAAAGGGAGAGACAGAGAGGGAGAGATAAAGTGTGAGCAGGGGAGGGGCAGAGAGGGAGCAAGATACAGAATCTGAAGCAGGCTCCAGACTGCAAGCTGTCAGCACAGAGCCTGATGTGGGGCTCAAACTCATGAACTATGAGATCATGACCTGAGCCAAAGTTGGATGCTTAACCAACTAAGCCACCCAGGTGCCCTGGCTACTTTCTTTTTTTTCTTAAGAAAAGGTTGGTCCCTGACATTTGAAATTATTGTTTCCATAAAAGTAGAATAAGACATGCAAGTCATTATTTTCATTATATTTTCAAATAACCCTTAAAAAAAAATCACCTAATCTCGAAAGATTACAGAAGCTCCTTCTAAACCAAACACCAATTTCTCATGTGCCCAAAAATTGGAACACTTTTTCCTTGGTAGGTTCACACTTCATATTATGGTTACTTTTTTTGAGGTGGGAAGTGAAATGTTAGGTTAATGACTTCTAACATAATTCCTTGATAAATATTTATTGAAATATCTAATGTTATAGTGCTTTTATTCATTTTTTCCAATCCTGTTTATATGTTCACTACCTTATTTGAATAAGTGAGTAAAGAACCATGCAGAAATATCCTTGAGCTGGTACAGGAATTGAGTTAAACATTCAGGTCTACAGATATGTGCAGTACGTTAGGCATCCACTTTATCTACTTGTTCAGAATGTTTCAACATCATCGATCTATAATTTCGTGTTTATCTCTTTAAGATCCACACAGGTTTACAACACCAAATAATCTGGCCCTGTCAGCCCAGCTGCGTCCCTCTGGATGAAAAACTCCTGCCCCAGCTTCTAAAAGAAGCAGGCTACACTACCCATATGGTCGGAAAATGGCACCTGGGAATGTACCGGAAAGAATGTCTTCCAACCCGCCGAGGATTTGATACTTACTTTGGTAATGGAAATGCACATGTTTCTTTTACAACCTAGACTAGCTGCAGCCATCTCATAAAACACACCCAAGTGTAATCACATAGCTGGAAACTTGAACACAGAATGAATCATTCAGCATTGCCGTGGGGCAACTTTCTAATGCCACCTCCAGAAACCTGGCTCTCTGCTCAGCTCGTGGTGGGCAGCAGTCCACAGGGAGGCACTTACCTTTGCCAGAGTATTAAATGCCATGTTGGGGCCTTGAAAGAGTTTGCTACGTCCACATCTGAGACCACTGTACTCTAGAGAACCTTACTACCAAAAGGGGATACACTTGCTTTTTTAAAAAATTCCAGGGGTGGCTGGGTGCCTCAGTTAAGCATCCGACTTCGGCTCTGCTCATGATCTCACGGTTTGTGAGTTCGAGCCACACATTAGGCTCAGTGCTGACAGCTCAGAGCCTGGAGCCTGCTTCGGATTATGTGTCTCCCTCTCTTTCTGCCCATGTCCCACTCACGCTCTGTTTCGCCCTGTCAAAAATAAATAAGCATTAAAAATAATTAAAAATAAAACAATTCCGGGCAAAACCCAACACAAGAATATTTCCTTCACAAAGTTTCACACTATCTTTTTCTCTCCATGGGCTGTCCCAAAGATTTTTTTTCTGGAGACTGTGGAGGAGACTCCATTGGCATCCTTCTCCCCTTCTGTAAGGTCTGTTTTTGAAATCACTAGATTGGGGAAGACCAATCAAAAAAATAAATAACAAATGGTAATAGGAAGGTTAATAAGAAATCAGAAGTATTTTATGGACTGGATAGCTGTATAAAAATGTGAAACCCAAAGTTAGTTTTAAAACTCACCCTCTTTTAACCTGTTACAAGCTGTGTCTTAATTAACAGCCTATTAATCTTACCAGTGGCTATGTATCTTTCTGACGAGTTCTTTTCATCTCGTGCTGTCTGGCGGTTTAGCTCCGTACTTCTCTCATTTGTCTCTTCGTTTATTTACAATCTATCACATCCAAAAAGGAACACACTGAACATAAAAAGTTTAAAAATAAATAGAATAGGGGTGCTTGGGTGCCTCAGTAAGTTGAGTGTCTGACTCTTGATTTCGGCTCAGGTCATGATCTCACTGTCTTGGGGTCGAGCCCCGTGTCAGGCTCCATGCTGAGTGTGAACTTGCTTGGGATTCTCCTTCTCTCCTTCTGCCCCTCTCCCCTGCTCATGTTCTCTCTCTCTCTCTCTTTCTAAAATAAGTTTAAAAATAAAATAAAATAAAATAAAATAAAATAAAATAAAATAAAATAAAATAAAATAAAAATGAGGGTGAGTAGAAAAAGATGGAATCGCAGCATGTCACCAACTCACAAAAAACCTTCCTGGCTGTAGGTGAACTTCACATTGAACTCTGCAACTTTAGATTTCTTATGTCTAAAAAAAAAAAAAAAAAAAAAAAAGGAGATGGTTTTAAGAGTCGCATTATTTATAAGATAAATGGAAGCCAGATGTTCAGGAAGAGTAAAGCATTTTCTGGCTCTTAGACCTGAGAAATTTCTCCTTTGGGAAAAGGTGAGGTGGACAACATCGTCAAAAACAGCATTTTAGTAATATAGTGGTGGTTTTCTTGTACGTGTTTCTTGAAACATTCCTTTTTATTCAAGATAGGGCAAGAGTGCCAACCGTGCATTTCGATGATTATATAGAGCCCAAACAATGCAGTCGAAGCACGCAGCTCTGTTGTGCCATGTTGGATCTGGGGTTAAAGTTGAGATGCAGGGATATCAGGCATGAGGCCGTATGCGCCTTGCTCCCATACAAGTTCTCTAGACATTGCTAATTAATCATGGCATTCTTTCTTGATGAAGCTGGATATATCCTCAGCATCCTGAAATAACGGTTAAAGTCAGACTTGGGTGTCAGACCTCTGTCATTTTCGAAATTCTAGAGGAAGAAACAGCCTGTATATCCTTTGACAATTTTTACTCAGGCCTTTGCTGAAAGATGGGTTAATACCTATACTCTGGCAAGAGAAAGGACTACAGGTTTTTAAATTTTTTTTTACTAAAAGCCAAGTCATGTATTTAAAAATTCAATTGTACAGAAGAAAATCATATCCTTTTATGAGAATTGGGAAGCCTGAGGATTCAGATGAACAAATAGCCCACATTCATATGGATTTGTAGATAGGAGGGTTTAATGACTATACAGTTGTTATCACTGTTATGACTTTGATGTTAAGTTAAAAAACTAGTCAGATAATTGTGGGGCTGGTTGCACAACTCTGAATACCTTAAAAACCATTGAATTGTAAACTTTAAATGCGTGACTTAGATGGTATATGAATCATATCTCAATAAAACTGTTAAATAAAAAAGTCAGAGGGTTAGTTGTTCAAAATATATTTTCTGGGGCACCTGGGTGGCTACGTCAGTTAAGTGTTGGACTCTTGATTTTGGCTCAGGTCATGATTTCGTAGTTTGTAGGTTTGAGCCCCATATTGGGTTCTGCGCTGACAGCGTGGAGCCTGCTTGGGATTCTCTGTCTCCTTCTCTCTCTGCCCCTCCCTGCTCGCATTCTCTCTTCTCTCTCAAAAACAAATAAATATAAAGAAAAGTATTTTCTGATTTTTCCCAAAAAAGCATAGGTTGGCATCTTCTTTAGGCTCAGCATGTAAGTTCAAATCTGTGAATCACTGTTGTGATAAAAGCTGTATATGATTGTCATATGGTTGTTGGGTATCAGTCTGGCCAAGTATGTAAATAAATAGTTCTATTCCTGGAAACATCCTATTTGTAATATCTTTTTAATATTTATAGTTCATATATCTTTTAATCAAATATATGCTATGCTTATATTCTCCTAAGTAATAGAAAACATTTAACGTTTACACAGAAATAACCTGAAGTGATTTCCTCAAGCTCTAATACCCAGGAGTTATTAAAAATCTCAGCTAGAACTCCAGTTTCCTGACCTCTCTAATTATCCATATAAGGGCTAAAATTTCTTTTGTGGATACATTTCTTTCTCTACTATATATTAATTAACAAACACATTGGATTTCCCTTTCTCTTACATACATCAGGAGAAAAGATTACTATTTAAAAGGTGTTCTTAACACCGAAGGTATTCATTGTATTCAGGACTTTGAATTTATTGAATCATGGAAAAGGAGGAAATTAATTAAAAATGAATTCATTTTTTATTTTTTTTTATTTTTTTTTCAACGTTTATTTATTTTTGGGACAGAGAGAGAGACAGAGCATGAACGGGGGAGGGGCAGAGAGAGAGGGAGACACAGAATCGGAAACAGGCTCCAGGCTCTGAGCCATCAGCCCAGAGCCCGACGCGGGGCTCGAACTCATGGACCGTGAGATCGTGACCTGGCTGAAGTCGGACGCCTAACCGACTGCGCCACCCAGGAGCCCCTGAATTCATTTTTTAATGTAAAGTGTGTAAGGCTTTTGATTGTGATTATAGAGAATGTTCAGGACTGGGGAAAGGGCTAGACCAATTTTATCAACCTCATTTTAAGGTTAATAAGCATTGTTTGTTAGGAGATGGCTCAGAGCTTATTTCTTTTTAATGGTTGTATTGAAGTGTATTTCACACACCATATAATTCACCCAACTAAAACGTGTGCAATTTATTGATTTTTAATAAATTCACAGGTGGTGCCACTGTCATCCAATCCAACTGCAGAATATTTTCATCACCCCAAACAGAAACCCCATCCCTATTAGCAGTCACTCCCCATTTTCCCCCACCAGCCCTAGGCAACTGCCGACACACTTTTTGCGTCTATAGATTTGCCTATTCTGGACATTTCATATAAATGGAATCATACAATATGCATGATTTTAATATTTTAGGAAAATAGAGAACATTTTCAGAAACAGCGATTCATTGAGAAAACCCATTTCTTTTCATGTTTAAATCCAAATTGTGAGATAGGCAGTTGGTACCATTCAAGTTTGGGGCAAAACTGAGATCGCCGTAGGTAGAAAAATCTACTTTCTTGCACCACATTAATTTGATCTTTTGGCTCTGTTAAATTATGTCTAGAGCTTCTGTTTGGAAAGGTTTGTATCATTCACCAGTGGGTGTCAGCATCTGACTAAAGATGATTCTGCCTAGAGCTGCTTCTATAAATAACCTTGAAGCCAGTCTCCCAAGGTCAATATCAACATTATTTGAATCCTGTGTTCATTTATGTGATCACCTCAGAGTACAAATTTGTAAGAAATCACATTAACCGTATGCTATTTTTGCCGTTAGATAGCTTTAAAAGATTGAGATTTTGTCACCTTTACTGAATTTGAGAGTTACATGACAGAGCCTTATGTTCTGAAGACTTGCCTGAAGAATGGTTTTGATTTTTTTTTTATAACATTTTAATGCCTCCTGCTAACACATATAGAGATGTTAAGAAGTGGTGCTCTGATTAGCCTTGTCATTTGATTAGCCTTGTCATGGGTAATCAATTGCACTAGGCAATTAAAGGCTGAAACATTAGTTTGTTTAACAAGTTTTATGCTATGCTGACTACTTTCATCTCCCATTCTTGTTGTAGGATATCTCTTAGGTAGTGAAGATTACTATTCCCATGAGCGCTGTGCATTAATTGACAGTCTGAATGTCACACGATGTGCTCTTGATTTTCGAGATGGGGAACAGGTTGCAACAGGATATAAAAATATGTATTCGACAAACATATTTACTGAAAGAGCTACAGCCCTCATAACTAGCCATCCACCCGAGAAGGTAAGTCTTGCTTCTTTGTTAATATCAAAATTGTGTTTAAGGTAGCATCTCTTCAGGTGAATATAGAAAAAGGCTGCTTGTTTAGGAAAAAAATCCGTTCTAGGGATTTTTCAAATTTTGGAGTATATTGGAATCAGCCCGGGAAAGCTTGATAAAAATAGAAATTCCTAGAGCCCATCTCTAAGAGACTCATTCTTTGGGTCTGGGGAAAATCTGTACATCAGCATTTTAAAGAAACTCATCAAGGGTAATTCTGATGCCAAATGGGTCCCCAGATCACACTTTGAGGAATACTGTGTCTACAGTGTTTTAGTAGAAATATAGTTTTATTATTTTGGTGTATTTTGTGCATGTGCTATAAGCAATTAGTACATTGACTTTTTTAAAAATTTTTTTTTAACGTTTATTTATTTTTGAGACAGAGAGAGACAGAGCATAAACAGGGGAGGGGCAGAGAGAGAGGGAGACACAGAATCTGAAACAGGCTCCAGGCTCTGAGCTGTCAGCACAGAGCCCGACGCGGGGCTCGAACTCACGGACCGTGAGATCATGACCTGAGCTGAAGTCGGACGCTTAACCGACCAAGCCACCCAGGCGCCCCGACATTGACTTTTTTTAAGTGATAGGCTTGTGTACAAAGATGAGGCTATATTATGGCAAATTTCCTGTTACGAGATCAACAAGCTTTAGGTTCAGGGCAAGTCCTCTTAACTTTGTATTTTAGGTATTCTAGATATTTTGCATTCCTATGTTCATTTTAGAATGAGCTGGTCAATTTCTACCAAAAAGTTCCTGCTTGGATTTGGATTTCATTGAATCTGTAGACCAACTTCACGAGAATGAGTATCTTAACAACATTAAATCTTTCATTCCCTAAACATGGTATACTGATGAGCCTGGTTTTTACATTTAATACACTGAAGTCACTGTGTATGTCACATAATAGAATCTTTTGATTTATTTAAAGGTAAAAATAGAGTCAGAATTGCCTTAAAAACTATTTTTGTTGTTGTTGTTGTTAATCTAGAGTTAGCTTCAGAAGCTAAATTCTCTGAATATACCTTTAAAATTGGGTCACATATTCGTGTTGTCAGATACTGGGCCCAAAATGTGGCTTCATTAAGAACTGCATTAGGACACTGATGAAATTAGTCCTTCAATAAGACCCTGACGTAGCAAATTCCAGAATGTGCAGTATTATCTGGTGCTTCCAATTTTCTCCAGTTTTCCTCTTTGGCAACTGAATGTCCTCAGGGTAGATCACAATTTGGATTTCATTTTATATACCTGTTCAGATGTGGTACTTGGCCACTGACTCCCTTTTTGACATAGTTTCTTCTTGGCTAAACCTTTACCTGTTCTAAGTGTTGGGGGTCTTACCTGGAATCTCTCCTCAGTTTTGCCCTGCTTGGGCTTTTTGTCACTCTTACATGCTGACCAGTTTGGAGTGACTGTGCTAGCTATGGAACATGTAGGATCAGAACATTTGCTCCCATATGTGGACATATGTGAGTCCTAAATCTAGATCTGAACCAATATTCAGAGATGTGGAAAGATAACTGCTAGGTAATTGGCTTAGGTTCTCAGTTTTCCTCTGTATGCTTGGTGTTTTATTTTTTTTATTTATTTATTAAAAAAAATTTTTTTAACATTTATTTATTATTGAGAGACAGAGACAGAGTATGAGCATGGAAAGGACAGAGGGAGAGGAGGAGACACAGCATCTGAAGCAGGCTCCAGGCTCCGAGCTGCCAGCACAGAGCCCGACTCGGGGCTCAAACTCGCAGACCGCGAGATCATGACCTGAGTGGAAGTCTGACGCTTAACCAACTGAGCCACACAGGCGCCCCTGCTTGGTGTTTTATAGATAGTGCTAAAAACCCAAATAATAAGATAAAGTCTTAAGGGAATTATGGTTCTTACCTTGCCCTTTGAGGTAGGCACTGTTTTACAGATATAAGCAAACAAGTTAAGTTAACTTGTTCAAGGTCACAGAGCTACTGAGAGTCAGAATCAGAATTGAAACCTGCACTGACTCCAGAGCTAAATGCATTCAACAATCTTCCCTAGTTCACAGCTAATATCCAAGATCAAAGAATATTAACTCAACTGTGTGATTCAGCTTGGTGATTCCAGTCTTGACAGTGTATTGGGCTCATCTGGAAAGGTTGTAATAAACCCCAGTAACAAATATTGTGATTTATTGGCGGTGGGAGGGGTGTGTGTACCACTGGTATTTAATTACCCCTCTGCTCCCACCTCCCACCAGTGATTCTGATGTGCAGTCACAATAATTGATTCCCTTCAAACACAGAGGGGCAAGCTCAAGCCAGCTGCCTTTTACAGGCTTACAATATAACACTGCCTTAATCATGCAACCACTATAATATGCCTACAGCAAAAATTAGTTCCCATTAGGCAACAATAGAGTATTCTCTCACAGTGCCCCTAACGTTAAGCGGATAAGAGGAAGCAGCTGGGTGAAATAGTTCCTTGTGGGTGGCCTGCCTTATCTGGTGTGGTGTGGAAAGCACAGGAACTGAGGGAAATGAGGCCCGAAGAGCTCACAAGCTATCCAAACTTGTGTTATTAATATAGTGCTGCTCAGAGGTAGCATTACGGAAATCACCAGATGAGAGAATGCTCATTTTCCTACAGTGTCTGAAATATTCTGAAGCAGTGTCCAGCATTCCCAACATCCTCAAGATAAAGTTTCAAGCATGGACATAAATGAATGAAATAGTCAATACTGAGTGACAGTCCCAGAATGTTTGTTCGAGACAGCTAATGTGGATGTTTACATTTTCAATTCTCAGTAAAATGATGAATCACATAGTTCCAGGAGCTGCGCTTTTCATCATTTTATCCCAATGGTGAATCTAATTCTGTGCCAGTTTCTTAGGTGTTATATATAGACTGCAACATAGGCCACTTGTCCTAAGGTGGAAATCATTAAAGAAATACACATGAAGTATCCACAAGCCATCTTAAAAATGTGCCTATTTTAAAGAGCACTTGAGGGGAAAAGAGCATATGGAGCTGCTTTGTCACAGAAACACAGTTGGTGCTGGTTTCAGGGAGAGACTGCTAATAACCACTGCACATGTGTTGGGAAGGAATGTCTTTTTTTCTACAGGGTCATTCCTTTAGTACTAACACTGCAGGGTAAAGGTAACATGTCTATAAACTATCTTTCAGTTAAAAATAGCCCCCCTCAACACTTTGCAGAATAAAAATAAAAGTTTTCTCATAAATCTAACCTACTAGAAGCTTCTTAAAGAAAATGTGAATTTCTAGTGGTAGACACTTTTCCATGACACCAGTTGGACAGAAGTGTCTTAATTTGAAAGTCAACAATAGAATAACAATTGAAAAAAATTTTTTAACCTTTATTTATTTTTGAGAGAGAGAGAAACAGAACCTGAGAACGGGAGGGCAGAGAGAGAGACACACACACAGGATCGGGAGCAGGCACCAGGCTCTGAGCTGTCAGAACAGAGCCCGATGTGGGGCTCGAACTCACGAGCTGTAAGATCATGACCTGAGCCAAAGTCTGATGCTCAACTGACTTAACCACCCAGGAGCCCCAATAGAATAACAGTTTACAAGTGCATCATATTTTTTAAAATTTGTACTTTAGATTAGGAAAATCTACTAAAGAAATGAAAGTGAAGCTTTCTTCTTCACTGAAATCAGGTTTCTTAGCATGGTGAGGATATTTGGAGTATGTATCTTAGGAGTCGTATGGCATAATAAGAAAGGGAAAAGAACCCTCAGCATCTTATCAACATGCTAATAACTTTAGGTAATAATGTCATACTTTTATGTAATACTTAAACATTTGGTCATGATTCACATCTAGGATTTTGTTTTATATTCTTAAGAAGCCTGAAAGGGTTATAGTTAGGGTTGGTGTAAAGGTGACAGCTGTAACTGGCTTGGTCGGAGCAGAGATCAGGACCCAAGAAAGAGAAAGGGAGAGATCAAAACTCAGCTCCAGGACTACAGTGCTTTGAATCATGTCTTTAAGGTCAGAATGGGCCCATGGGTCTCCAAAGGCCCAGGCATGATGAGAACTCAAGTCAGTAGACGGCACAGTAAAACTGCGGCCATCCCCAGGATGGCGACTCCTTGCTTTAGGCTATCAGTGAGCTCAGCCCACATAGGCAGGTATGGGGAAATTGACTATGTCTGTTCACTGCCAGGGGTCTTCGAACAAGCGGCTGCAGGCAGGGTCCTGATTGTGATTGGACAACCCTAGAGCCCTAGTTAATTATCTTTTCCACTAGGCTATTGTGTAGTACAAAGAAGAGTACTCTATGAATTTTTTTTTTTCATTTAAAAATAGTATTGAAATGTTAGGCACCTAGCCTTTGGGGGGAATGAGTTGTTTCATGGATAAAGTTCACCTTGTGAGCACTGAAACTTTTTTTTTTGAATGTTTACAACATTGGCTGGAACTACTCTCAATTGTGTTGCATCTGGCCTCACCTTATTAAAGGAGTGGCCCTCTACACCATTTTGCCTCCTCCTGGTGAACCAGAGACATGCTGATGTGTGTGTGTGTCTGCCCATACACTGTATGGCCCTAGATTACTGCTGGTGAAATGGGAAAAAAAAAAGAGAACTTACTTTGTTCGAGGAACACTTTTATCTATACTTGTAAGTGATTAGGATGTGGTTGGGAGGTAGTGCGAGATCTTTGCCTGGCCTGTGACAGTCACAGGCCTCATCCTCAGAGGAAGTTTTTTACTCCCTCTTCTTAGCTTATGCTCCTTCTGTTTGAACTAACAGAAGCCTGACCACTGGAAAAATGGGGGAATTGCTGCCGTTTTATGACTTTGAGCCCTCAACGGTGACGGTCATATCTTTAGCCCCCTAAGGAATAATTGTGGGAAAGATTTTCAGGTAATGTTTTGCTGTGAGTAGAATGATTTCCATACTGAATATTTATAAGACTAATGATGGTCCAAGAATCGTTACTTCCGCCCCCTGATGTGTTCTTAAGAACTCTTCCCTACACCCTCCCTGGCTGTCACTTCTAGAGGTCACTTGCTGGCTGGGGATAACCTGCCCCCTGTCCTTTTTCCTTCCCAATGTGGATGGGTCGCCATGTTGCTGGTAACGACCTGATCGAGAGCATGGTCTCCTTGAGCAGTGAGCCCCTTCTCTCATTTCTCCAGCCCTGCCCAGAGAATCTAGACCAGGGTCACAAACTCTGGGGTTTACAGGGGCCAGGCTGCTAACCTGAATAAGTGAAGCCACTCAGAACAGTGGGGAAGCTGTAGAAATTGGAGCGCACTTGGGAGTAGGGCCTCTCTTTCACGCTCCAGCCATTTGTTACCAGATGGAGCGTGGGCATGGAGTTGTTGGAGTTCTGATTTTTCAAGGAAATTTTTTTAAAAACCACAGAGTTTTATGTGATATTTCCTGATTTTAAAAACTTTATGTGGGCTGCAAATTGTTGTAGTCTTCCAATTTTAATCCTGTTCTCATCCAGACCATGGCTGATGGCTGGGGTTGGTCTGATCTAATGCTAAAGACCCAGACAGCTTTTCCAACAGCAGACCCTCATACCACACTGTGAGGTCATCGATGTCCCTGCACATCTGTTCCCCTCCAGACGTCTCAGCCCAGGCTCCTTCCTCACCACCTGGGCAGGGCATGTCCCGGGGTTCCCTTCACTGTGGTCTGGGAGAACTCAGAAGTTTCGGTGTATGTGTGCCTGGAGTAGAAAGTGTGCGTATTGAGGGGGAGTGGAGGCAGAGCTCAAGCAGTGTCAAAGATTTGAGCGTTGGCCTTTGGAGTTGCAATTTGGAATGTTTTTCCATAGAAGTAATGTACAAATGAAGCATAGGTTGTACATTATCATAGGCATCTTTCACTACCTCACTTCCTTCGTTAAATAGGTCTTAATGTGATGATTTCAGTATTTAACAGCTGTGTTTAACATTTTGACTTCGGGGAAAAGGTGTTTCTAAGTTCCAAGGATCTGAACTAAAAAATTTGGGTGTCTTTTTGAGTTCCATATGTGTATATTTCTTAGGCTATCCAGTAAGTTGTATAATATAGAATTTTTAAAAATTTATCAACAGTAATGAAGAATGAAATATGAGCCCCCTTCCCAGTCTGCTTTGTAACTTTTCCCCATTCATTTATGAGATTGAAATGCCTCAAATACTTTAACAGAATTGTATTATTATTCTTGGGTTGAACAGTTGTTGTCTCTTTGTTTTCAACTCATCAAGGAATTCTGTAGGAGCACAAAGAAGAGAGTGCTTTCAGAAAGGTTTATTAAAAAAGGAGAGGCTGACCTAGAATACCGCTAATGTCAAATGCTATAAATTGGTGTAAAAGGTAAACTAGAATGAGTGTATCACACTCCTTAGTTTCCAGGAATTAAATTGGCCGTATATTTGATCTTAGATCAAAGACTAGCCAGGAATAGTGTTCACTTGTTTTCTCTTATGAAAAATCCTGAGCTCTCTCTTAAAAGGTGGGAACTTGTTTACTGGCTAAAGCAAAAAGCTAACGCATCTATTGATACATCTCTGCACCATAATAGTGGAGATTCCAATAGGAAATTGCTCTGCAATTAATATGAACATGGACAAATCATACAACCTTTCTGAGCCTCAGTTAACGTATCTGTGAAATGGGTGTAACATAGGCTGGATTTGAGTATTACATGAGACAGAATATGTAAATCAGTATCATAATGTCTAGCACATAGACAACATTTCATATATAGTTGTTATTATTGGTATTATTATTATTTGTTTAGATCAGAGTCTTCTAGGTCATTTTAGAACTCAAGCTTTTGTTTTGAATTTTTTGTCTGGTGTCTTTTGTTGCATTTTTAACATCTTTATTGATGTTAATATTTCACATACCATAAAATTCACCCAATTAAAGTATACATTTCAATAGTAAATTCACAGAGATGTGCAAACATCATGACAATCTGAAGTTAAAACATTTTCATCATTCCAAAAAGAAACCTCATACCTATTAGCAATCACTCCCCATTCCTCTCCCCCCCCACCCCCACTCCCTACAGCTCCTGGCATCTTTTGAGTATCTTTTCAGGTGCTTATTGGCCATTTGCATGTCTTCTTTGAAGAAATGTCCATTCATTTTTTTGCCCATCTTCTAATAGGTTAATTGCCTTTTATTACTGAGTTGTAAGAGTTTTCTGTATATTCGGGGTACAAGTCCTTTATCAGATGTATGATTTACAAATATTTTCAAGCCATTCTGTGGGTTGTCTTAATATTACTTTTATTGACTGATAAATCTGGACTTCTGTCTCTGTATTTAATGTTTCCATGCCCTCTCAACTGATTTGCACAAACTTTCTTTCCAGCCTCTGTTTCTCTACCTTGCTCTTCAGTCTGTCCACGAACCCCTTCAGGTCCCTGAGGAGTACCTGAAACCCTACGACTTTATCCAAGATAAGAATAGGCATTATTATGCAGGAATGGTGTCTCTTATGGATGAAGCAGTGGGAAATGTCACAGCAGCCTTAAAAAGCCATGGGCTCTGGAACAACACGGTGTTCATCTTCTCCACAGGTAAGTCTGTCAATAGGAAAATCGTCTCTTGGCAAAGCCGAGGACATGGTGTTCGATAAATGGAATGAAGACAAATTGGAGCATTTAGCAGTACCTTATTAAAATAAATGTTAACTGCAAGAACGGAGGCATGATAATAATGGGTAGAAAAATGGGTCTAAGGAAAGAATTATGGGTCTTCCCCCTCTTCCTTCAGATGTCAAAATATTCTGGGAGAATGCTTGAAAGCAAGCTCTCACCACCTGAGTAAGTATGAGTGGACATCACTCATATGCAGGGCAGCTGGGTACTGGATTCCTGGAGTGGCTTGTTCTCAGGCGGTCTCTCCAGCCTGGGCATCCTCTGTGAATAGAACTTCTGACAAGAGCAGTTCTGTATCAGTGTAGAGACAGATTGTGACATTAAGAAGACAGATTAGAAATGGAGCCATTTAAATCTAGGCTAGAGTCTCCAAGTATGGATTTTTTTTTTTTGTATTAAGATTGTTTTCTGACAATAAAATTCATACATGTTGATTGCAGAAAAAAAAAAGGTTTTTGAAAATAGTTTTCATTATGGCAATGCCTTTCTGACTCCTCATCTGTTATATATATGATTTTTCCTCCCTCTTGTTAGACATGGTTTTCTAAAATTTCCCTACAGTGTGCTATTGTAATAGATCTTGGTTTGTCCATCATGCTGAGTACTCAGAGAGCACTTTGTATCTGAAAGTGAAGATGCTTTTTTTATGGGAAGTTTTCTTGTATTATTTATTTCAGAATTTTTTGGCCCTTCAGCCTACCTTTCTCCTATTCTTTCTTTATAAAACTCCTGTTATTTCGATATTGGATCAATACTCTAATTTTCTTAGTTTTTTTTTTCTCTGCTATTTTCTTTATTTTTCTTCTACTATTTGGGAAATTTCCTTATCATTATTTTGTAACCTTTTCTATTAAATGCGTTGCAGCCACCACATTTTTTAAATCATTAAGAACTCTTTCTTATTTTCTGATAATTCCTGTTTTATAAAGTTCTGTTTTTACTTTATATGTAATAATTTCCTTCACCAAAGCCTATGCTTTTAACTATTCATTTTATTTATTTATTATTATTATTATTTTTTAATATATGAAATTTATTGTCAAATTGGTTTCCATGCAACACCCAGTGCTCATCCCAAAAGGTGCCCTCCTCAATACCCATCACCCACCCTCCCCTCCCTCCCACCCCCCATCAACCCTCAGTTTGTTCTCAGTTTTTAACAGTCTCTTATGTTTTGGCTCTCTCCCACTCTAACCTCTTTTTTTTTTTTTCCTTCCTTTCCCCCATGGGTTTTATGTAGGTGTGAGTGTGTATGTAGATATGTGTATAAACCTACATATATTTGTATATGCGTATATATGTGAACCCGTACATATATTTTTAAGTTTGCTTGTACTCCCACCATTACATCTCTTCCTTCTAAGGTCATTTGTATCTTTTTTGGGCTGTCTTTCATGAAAGAGGCTTTGTTGAATCCCCGGTGATCCTTGGCTGAAACCTAAAAATTTGATTGGAAACTCCCAAGGGTGAGGACAGGACTTGTATTCTGGTGATTTTTTACTGTACAGTGACTATGTGAGGTGTGCAAAGTGACACGTTGAGGAATTAATCTGGGTATTCTATTCGCAGTTTTTTTTTTTTTTACAGTTTTTTTAAAGAGCAGTTTTGTATTGCTTTTTTTTTTTTAAATCAGAGATTCCACCTTTTTTTTTTTTTTTACGTTTTTATTTATTTTTGAGACAGACAGAGCATGAACGGGGGAGGGTCAGAGAGAGAGGGAGACACAGAATCTGAAACAGGCTCCAGGCTCTGAGCTGTCAGCACAGAGCCCGATGCGGGGCTCGAACTCACGGACTGAGAGATCATGACCTGAGCCGAAGTCGGACGCCCAACCGACCGAGCCACCCAGGTGCCCGAGTTTTGTATTGCTTTTAACTAGGCATTGGTATTGAATCTGGCATTTATTGAGGGCTTACTATGTGTAGGACAGAGTTCAAAGTGCTTTATATGAGTTAGCTCAGTTAATCCTTACAATAGTTCTCTGGGGACTGTTATTATTCCATCATGCTGATGTGAGAACTGAAGCACAGAGAGGCCAAGTAACCTCCCCAAGGCCACACGGCCAGGCAGAGCCAGGCAGCAACCTTTTTGGCTCCACTGCAGGCTCCTGCCTCTGAGATGATGCAGATGATGACCTGGATGTTCTTATTGGACCTCATGATATAGCAGATCTTTCCCCATGGTTTGTTGCAGTATTGATCCGTTGAGGAAGCTGGGCATGGCCAGGAGTAGTGTTGTTCAGTTGCTTTAGTGCTATACAAATAGTACTCTCATTTTCGAAGTATGCCCTCCTGTGAAAAGGGTTGACCATAGGATAACATGTGTCGCCCCCTCAACCCCCCAAATTTACCCTTTTCAGAAAAAGGGGAGACATCTTATACTTGAGAGTGTTCTCAGTTTACTTTATTTTGAACAGCCTGGTAAAGCACTTTAATCAGCTCTGGAATTGAATGCTTATGGAGGTCACTAGAAAGAATCAATAAAAAAAGGAGGCCAAGGCATTTAATACCATTTAGTAATTATTCCCAGGAAATGACCTCACACTTGTAAGAACTGAAAGTTATAAGTTTATAAAACAAGCCTTTGTTGTAGAGATCTTAATTATACAATTTAAGGATAAATGATTTCTTGACATGAAAATATATATGGATTAATCTTATCATATGTAGAGAGAAAAGTGCTCAGACAGAAGTTTTCCTCTGGAAAACTTAAATATCTCAGAGTGGCTCCTGTGACAATGGATATTGCTGTCAAGTATTCATGGGAAGAGGTGTAATAATATTTTTTCATGATATGTGGCAGTTGGAAAAAGCAGTATTTGAAGATCTTTTATCATATGATTTCAAATGTGTTTACATAATTAAATTTTAAATAGTTGATCATTTCATAAACACCCACAACGTATTACTTATTCAAGTTGCCAAAAAATTTTTTTGGAAGCTTTGTGATGAAATAATGGGGATTACCTTATAATAAGGCTGCCTTATATATATATATTTTTAACGTTTATTTATTTTTGAGACAGAGAGAGACAGAGCATGAATGGGGGAGGGGCAGAGAGAGAGGGAGACACAGAATCGGAAACAGGCTCCAGGCTCCGAGCCATCAGTCCAGAACCCGATGCGGGGCTCGAACTCACGGACCGTGAGATCGTGACCTGAGCTGAGGTCGGAGGCTTAACCGACTGAGCCACCCAGGCGCCCTGAGGCTGCCTTATATTTTAACACTATGGTATGTTAATGGATGAATTGATCTGGGGTCGTCTTTGCTTTTTGGGGCTAAATCCAATGTGATCATGTGTATATAAATTTTTATTAGACTGCTGAATTCAGTTTGCTAGGGTTTTATTTAGGACTTTTATATCAATTCAGAAGTGAAAGTGGGGTTGGTGGCTTCTTCTCTACCCTGTCAGTTTTGTTGTCTCAGTTGTGCTCACTTCACAAAATAATTTGGATGGTTTTTCCTTTATTTTATTTTTTTAATGCTCTGGAACAGTTTACAGATTGTTTGAAAGATCTCTCTGGTTCAGCTGGTCCCTGGAACCTTTTTTGGAGGATTTTTTTTTTTTTAATTTTCTCCATAGTTTAAATTTTTTGCTGAATTACATGTAGGTGTAGGTCTTTAAAATATTTAAAAATTAATTTTGCTTGAAATATATGAGCCCTTTGATCTGCATGCTGGGATTATTTTTCACTCTGGAAGTTTTCCTTGTGCATATTTTAGCTTATTGCTTTTGTTCTGCTAGATTTATTTGTCAAAAAATAGCTTCAATTAATAGGTTGAATCACTGATTCAGCTTTTTTGTCATTATTTTCAGTTTTCTGTCCCTTTTCTCAGTCTTCTGGATCTCCCCTGCAAACACCAGTTAGACATTGTTGCATCTCGGCTTCTGTTCTTTAGATTCCCCAATGTTGATTATTATTGGTTGTGTTTTTAGTTTCCTGTGGTCCTTTCTTTGCCTCAGTCAGTTCCCTTTTCTTCAAAGCTCATTAGTAATAATAATGACTACTGTTTGTTAAATATTTACTGCATGCTCAGGCCCTGTTCTAGAGCCTTCCCTCTACTTTCTCATCGTTGGTCATGTTGTTAGCATTAAAGCTCAAAGCGACCTCGCAAAGTAGGTTTCTTTATCCCCATTTTGTAAGTGAAGAAACCAAAATTTAAAATGGGTGAGTGATTTGTCCAAAGCTACTCTTATGGTCTGAATGTGTCTACCCAGAATTCACATGTGATGGTTAGAAGGTGGGCCTTTGGGAGGTGGTTGGGTTACAAGGAAGGGTAGAGCCCTCATGAATGGGATTTGTACTTTTATAAAAGCCACCCCAGAGAGGTCCCTAGCCTCTTCCTCCATGCGGAGACACAGCAAGAGGAAACCAGCTGTGAACCAGCAAGAGGGCCTTCACCAGGTGACCACACTGGTGCCTTGATCTTGGTCTTTCCAGCCTCCAGAACTGTGAGAAGGATATTTCTGTTGTTTATAAGCCACCTGGTCTGTGGTATTTTGTTAGAGCAGCCTGAGTGGATTCAGAGGGCCACACATCTAACAAATGGAAGAGCCAGAATTTAAGCGCAGATCTACTTGACGTCAGCACCTATTGGCCGGAATTGATTAGGCTTTTGCGTCACATCTTCTTTTCCTTTTAGCTCATCCGATTGTCCCTTGTCTCTACATTTGGCTTTCTGCATTTCTGTTCATAGAACCTATGCTTCTCCTGAATCTTCCTGAATAGACCTTGGCTAAACTCTTCATTTTCACTGTAAATCATTACCAGCTATATATTCTTCCTCTGAGTATAAGCAGTGAAGAATCTTCCCACACAGAGTATGTGGCCATCTCTTGGCCTCGGGTCACTGTTTCTTGGTTAATTCCTTCTCAAGCCTATAGTTTGAGATCAGTGGCCTTTAGGCATTGAGTAAACCTGAATGATGTACTTGACATTTCCCTCTCTTTGGCCACCTGGTTCTTGGACAGCTAAAAGAACCCCAGTTTGCACAGCTACGAGACTTTTTCTATCTCCCCACCTTCAGGACTTTACTTCAGGGGCATTTCCCAGGGTACAGTGTGCCCCACTGTCAGACGCTTTTCTTCTCCTACTCATTGTTTTCTGGGACATGTGACCTGTAACTGCATATGAGAAAGGGAGGAAGTAATAATTCTCTGATCACA
Source organism: Prionailurus bengalensis (assembly GCF_016509475.1). Taxonomy (NCBI): domain Eukaryota; kingdom Metazoa; phylum Chordata; class Mammalia; order Carnivora; family Felidae; genus Prionailurus; species Prionailurus bengalensis. Next base: position 143,609,079 of record NC_057343.1, on the reverse strand, counting down.
TAAAAAATTAGTGCGGTCCCCTCCCGGGCTGCCTTCCTGCCTCTTTTCAGGTAGGTGGACTGGCTCTGTGTCATGAGGCAGACAGGGTTTGCCAGCCCTCGTGTCTTCAGCCCAGCTTCTTTGGCCTTACTGATTGTGGAAATGTCTCCGAGATTCTCTTGGGTACAGCGGGTTGTCAGTCAGTCCTGGTTTCTCACATTGTGAGAAGTTTGCATCTTATTCTAACTCATCACAACATGCTATTACTCCTCGTGTTCTGTGTCTGTTATTTTAGTAGGATATCACTTAAGAGAAGCCGTGCTAGTGGCTGATAAGAAGATACCATTTTAATCTGGGCTTCTATCACCATGCTGATCTTTATAGTTGCTAAACTCCAGGAATCTTCACCGAAGTCTGACCCGGAGTAAAATGAGCTAAAATTAGAGTCAACTCTGGAGGGACTAGATCATGAGTTAAAACTAGGGAAACTGATTCTAAAGCCTTGAAGAGAAAGCGGTGATGGATCTTAACATCTTCATGCAACTATTATATATTTATATTAACTCTTAACAGAATAACCAGTTTCACTTACATATTGATGAGAGTTTGACTATAAGGAGAAACCTTACTGCACTTCTTCCTCTGGAGACTTTTTCTGTGTTCACTGACAGTTTCATTGCCTGAAGTAAAATTTAATAATGTGCTATAATAATGTGATTAAAACCCAAGGAAACAGGGCCTGGGTCTGGCTGATTTTAGAGTGGTGATTCATTTCTTCCAGATTTCCCACTTGACTTTGCTTAGCACTGCCCTACTTTGTAGGCATCAAAATACTGGGTACGTCCAAACAAATAAACATTGAATCCATTAGTATAAGAAACCCTGAAATAGGGGTGCCTGGGTGGTGCAGTTGGTTAAGCATCTGACTCGTGATCTTGGCTCAGGTCATGATCTCATGGTTCGTGAGTTCAAGCCCCACATTGGGCTCTGCGCTGACAGCTCAGAGCCTGGAACCTGCTTCTGATTCTGTGTCTCCTTCTATCTCTGTCCCTCCCCCACTTGTGCTCTGTCTCTGTCTGCTCTCAAAAATAAATACATGTAAAAAAATTTTTTTTTTTAAATAAAAAAAGAAAAATCTTAGAGCAGACTAGGTACAGGGCAGGTGTCAAGAAGGAGACAGATAGGGAGAGACCAAAACAGAGAGAGAGACAGAGACAGAGACAGAGAGAGAGAGAGAGAGAGAGAGAGTTGATAAAAGGGAAGGGGTGTCTGGGTGGCTCAGTTGGTTAAGCGTCCAACTCTTGATCTTGGCTCAGGTCATGATCTCATGGTTGATGAGTTCAAGCCCCACATTGGGCTCTGTGCTGATGGTGTAGAGCCTGTTTGGGATTCTGTCTTTTCTTCTCTCTGCCCCTCCCCTACTTGTGTGCTCTTGCTCTCTCTCTCAAAATAAAGAAATAAACTTAAAAAAAAACACTGAAATAAACTAGCTTCATTTAGTGAAAGAGAGAGGCAAAGGCATATGTTTTTTAGGTTTAGATGTTTGGGAAAGCTAACTTTTTTTTCTTAAATCTCCTTTTATAATCTGAGGGTGATCCACAAAGCTTCTCATTCTTTATTGTCATTATCAGAACACTTGAGGTGGTTGTTCTTAGTTTGCCACCTGGGGACCACCTGAAGCAGTGGGGAGTTTGTTTAAAAATGCAATCTCTGAGGACATGGGTGCATGACATTGTGACTGTACTAAACTGTTGCTGAAATGGATATTTTATTTTAAGAAGAAAACATCTTTAAAAAAATTTTTTTTAATGTTTATTTATTTTTGAGAGACTGAGAGAGAGACAGAGGTAGAGTGTGAGCAGGGGAGGGGCAGAGAGAGAGGGAGACGCAGAATCCGAAGCAGGCTCCAGGCTCTGAGCTGTCAGCACAGAGCTCGACGTGGAACTCGAACTCCCGAGCCGGGAGATCATGACCTGTGCTGAAGTTGGACGCTTAACTGACTAAGCCACCCAGGCACTCCTGGACACTTTATTTTATTTTTTTTCCTTACCTACACATATTTTTAAACAATTTTTCAAAGTTTATTTTGAGAGAGAGACAGAGAGAGCGAGAGGGAGGCGCAGAGAGAGAGGGAGACACAGAATCCCAAGCAGGCTCTGTGTTGTCAGCGCAGAGCCTGATTCACTGCTTGAACTCATGAAATGTGAGATCATGACCTGAGCTGAAACCAAGAGTTGGTCACTCAACCAGCTGAGCCACCCAGGTGCACAATGGCCCCGTGCCCTTACTACATATAATTACAACCTTGATAGATTAATGCCACTCTTTTTACAATGTGTGATTATTCTTGCTGTTAACAAAACTGCTTGTCTCATTACAAACATAATACTCTGTTATCTTTGTACAAAGATGACCCTTCGAATCCCTCTCTGATAGGATATGATCAGCTTTCCTGCCAGTTAGTTACGTAGACTGTAGCCTCAGTTACATTATCTAGTGAATGCAGGTTGGCTGATCATTCATTTATTCACTCCGTCTCTTATTGTAGATAGAAAGATAAACAGGATGTAATGCCAGGCCTTGGGAAGCTCAGTCTAGTGAGGCAGACAAGCAAATGTATCATCATGATGCAGCGGAAGTGTGTTTTGATGCAGCCACAGTATTGTGTGTACAATGTAGGAGTGCCGACCAGAGCCAGGGATCTGGGAAGGCTTTCTGAGATTTAAAGGTTGGGAATGAGTTGGCCCGATAAACAGTGTGCAGGTGGGAAAGGGATTGGACAGCATACTCAGCTCTGAAAGAGAAACATGAAGAAGGGCAGAGAGGAGAGAGCAGTTCTGTAGGAGGTTCAGTGGGGCTAGAGCCCAGAGTGCAGGATGGAGAACGGCCAGGGGTGAGGCTGGAGAACATGGCAGGGGAGTCCGTGCATCTGCAGGAAGGAATCTCAAAGGTACATTGAAAGCTGTAGGGAGGCATTGACAGGTTTGAAGCAGGATCAGATTTTCATTTTAAGATTGATGTGGAGCATAGTTGGAGGCAGGCATACCTTTTAGGAGGCTGTGACAGTGAAGGAGGTTGGAGGATTAGGAGGCGCTGAAGAAAGGCAGGGGAAATTGACAGTAATGAAAGGGCAGATTGAAGAAATACGCAGGAGAGCTTGGACCAGTTATCTTAAGAGTTCTTGTTACTGGGAGAGTCGATCGTTCTGTCATTCTGTGTTTTCAGACCTTTTGCCAGCGTCGGCAACAGCCTTGGATGGAGACGTCCCTTCTGTTGGCAGTGGGATGCATTTTCAGAGAGCTGGGGGAGTGGCCAGAGTGCCCACGTGGTCCCCATAGCAGTAGGTCTGTGGGTCACTTGAGACTGGGCTGGGGCTCTGCAACAGTGTTTAGAAATGTGCAGAGACGGTTGTGGTTGTCACCATGACTTGAAGGTGAAGTTGTCTGAAGGACAGGCCCCTGCGGTGCCGAGGCCAGCCACGCATGGTGGAGAAGTGTCCTGACACGGGCGTCAGCAGTGCCACCATCGAGGAACACTGCCGGGAGCCAGTTCAACAGAACGTTTCTACTTGAACAGCGCAACGTATTACAGAGCCTCAACTTTTAACATTTATTACCTGAGCTTTCACAAAATTCTATGGAATTTAGTATCTTAAACAGAGCAGTAAAGAATCTTAACGAATACCCATAAATCTCATGTCATCCTCATACATTGAATATTCTTAGAGACTGGTACTGGCAAATGGAGGACTCCTTCACAGTTCAAATGCGCTTATGCAGTTGGCACACTTATAAATATTATAGAAAGTCTGTGCCAGGAATAAAGTCATCTGACTGCTCGCATACCAATCTCACTAGGTTCTTTGAACACTTAAATCCATTTCTGACAAAGCGAATGAAAACCTGCTGAGGGGATAAGTCATACAGTGTGTCCACTCTGTCTTTCTCTTTGTAATTCTTTTTTTTAAATTTTTTAATGTTTATTTATTTCTGAGACACAGACAGAGCATGAGTGAGGAGGGGCAGAGAGAGGGAGACACAGACTCCGAAGCAGGCTCCAGGCTCTGAACTGTCAGCACAGAGCCTGACGCGGGGCTCGAACCCACAAACCGTGAGATCATGACCTGAGCCGAAATCTGTGACTCAGCTGACTGAGCCACTCAGGCGCCCCTTTCTCTTTGTAATTATCCCTTTATTGAACACATCTACCACAGAGGGAAATAAGAACACATGGTTCAAAACTATGAGACTAGCATGATCTTTTCCCCAGCCAGAAGTCATTAATCCATTATACCTCTTTGGACTTGATATGTTAATGTCCATGTTCAAAGCGTGTTGGATCACCTGAAAGTATTATTAACAATAGTAATAATCATATAGATTTGTTGATTATTTTATTGAGAGAAAAATGATAACCAATACGTTTTAAAATTTATTTTTTTAACGTTTATTTATTTTTGGGACAGAGAGAGACAGAGCATGAACGGGGGAGGGGCAGAGAGAGAGGGAGACACAGAATCCGAAGCAGGCTCCAGGCTCTGAGCCATCAGCCCAGAGCCCGACGTGGGGCTTGAACTCACGGACCGTGAGATCGTGACCTGAGCTGAAGTCGGACGCTTAACCGACTGAGCCACCCAGGCGCCCCAACCAATACGTTTTAAAGTCCCCCAGAACGATCTTGTGTTTGTATTCTCTGTGAAAAATCATTAAACCCATAAGCTCAGAGTCTAAGGCAAAGATGCTTCTTATTCCCTAAGTTTATCGGATAGATATTCAAAGTTTTATTATACTGCTTATTATATGCTATAATATAATACTCTATTATTGACATTTGAGCTTTTTAGCTTGAAAAACATGAAGTAATCTTTATACTTAAAAAATGTTTTTTAAGTTTATTTATTTATTTTGAGAGAGGGAGAGAGAGCCAGCAAGCGTGCACAAGTGGGGGAGGGGTAGAGAGAAGGAGACACAGAATCCCAAGCAGGCTCCGCACCATCACTGCAGAGCCTGATGTGGGGCTCAGACTCACAAACCGTGAGATCATGATCTGAGCCAAGATTAAGAGTTGGAAGGCTAACCAGTTGCACCACCCAGGTGCCCCTATTTTCGTACTTCTACGAGAAGCTTTCTTTCCCTGAGTTTATGAGTAATGGAAGATGCATCGTGAACTGAGCATATTTATTGACTAAACTGCAAGAAGCTTTCCAATTGGTTTGGATTTACTTTCTCCTTATTTTTTTCATTCCATTTTTGGAGGCCACGTTTAAGATGGATCCATTTCTTATATGATACTCCTCTCCAAACTCGTTGGAGGCAAAACTCCCCGGGAAGGGGAGAGGAGTGTTAGGTGGACAGGCTGCTCTGGAGGATAAAGCAAGGTGAAAGCAGGCTCTGTATGGAAACAGTCATGTGGGAACCACAGTCAGCAGGAGGAAGGGGCTGATATACAGTCAGGTCACCGCAAGCTGTGGAGACAAATACACAGCAGGCAGCTGGAGGGTGAAAGAGGGGACGGAATGGTTTAGGAATGATTAGTTTATGAATCCCCAGAAAGTAGATTGTATTTCTTTTCTTTTTTTTTTAAGTTTTTTTTTTTTTAATGTTTATTTTTTGAGAGAGAGACAGAGCAGAAGTCGGGAGAGGGGCAGAGAGAGAGGGAGACACAGAATCTGAAGCAGGCTCCGGGATCTGAGCTGCCAGCACAGAGCCTGACACAGGGCTCGAACCCACAGACTATGAGATCACTACCTGAGTGGAAGTCAGACGCTTAACTGACCAAGCCACCCAGACACCCCTAAAGTAGATTGCATTTCACATATTTTTGGTCTAGAATTTTTTTTAACCGATGTTGGTAATAATAGATGGAAGATACAAATTTAGGTTTCAGGGGCGGGCCAATAATTTCAGTTGAAAAACAAAAGCTGTGTAAGTTTTATATTTCGCATCTTCCAGAATATAAACGTGGGGGTTTACTCTGGAGGAGTTTAAGAAAACAACAACCAAAAGGAACGTGGCTAACTCTTCAATGCTAAAGAGCACAAACAGTCTGATTCTTCCCCATTTTACTCTGCACGCGTGGGGTCTTCCGGGAGGCGGTGGAAACTGCTATGCGTGCGTGTGGACTGTATTTGAAAAGAGGCATTTACTCAAAATATGGGGAGCTCCGGGGCTTTTGCCTGTGCTCTGTGTCAGTTCCTCCCCACTCTGGCTTTATACAGTGACAGCTGTGCTTCTCTAACTTGGTCTGAGGGCCTTTCTTAGCGGAGGACAGTCTCTTGTCTTTCCTTCCCGGGGTTATGGAGACTTGCTTGTCTGCCAGGGCCTGGGAACCGGGGCCCAAGCTCTGTGTGGGAGATGGCCCCGCTGTGCTTGGCCTCAGACAGGCTGCATGGCCTCTGCTTTCAGAAGCATGAGATCCTCCTGCCAGGCCTAAAAACAATAATAAAAACATATTCGAACAAACCTCAATCACCTCTCTTGCTGACTTTGGCAGTTAGGTACAAAGCACCAACAAAGCGTGGTATACAGAAATTCTGCCTTCCAGGTTTGTTCCCTTCTTACAGAACAACCCTTAACCTTGTGGGGCTCTTTTTTCATGTTTTCTTAATGAGAAAATATTTCAGAGATTATTGGCACCACAGGTTTATTTCTTTCTGGCAGTTTTCACTCTTAACCAACTGTAATCTCTGGGATCTCTTCTCTATTTTTCTCTCACAGTATGGGCCACATCTAATCAACCTCCTCTAAGATGACTGTTTCAAGTACAGTGATTTTTTTTTTTTATCATTTCCATCCCAGAGTACTTTCCTACTTGTGTGGATTTTTTAAAAAATAAAGATTGTCTCAAAAATTTGAACATGCCTTAAAAATGACATCCATGCCTATAGAGACTACCAAAAAAAAAAAAAAAGCTGGACCTCTGTCCTCAAACACTTTGTGATCTGGTAACACATTCTGACAGACAGACACACACACAAATCAGTCAAAAGTGTAACAGAAATGGGGGTGAGGGGGAGAAGGGGGTACTGTGTTTGGACTGAGAATACCAGCTTTGTGGAGCCACTTTAAAATCCCACTTTGGTGTCGTATTTGATGTTAGAAAGTGCTTCTCAGATCTGCAGGTAATAGAACAGGCTGCATGGTGGGGCGGGGGGGGGGGGGTGGGGGGTTGGCATTGACAGTCCCATCCCCAGGAGTGCCCTATGTGCAGTACACAGAGTTCACATTGGTGAACTCCCTGAAGGAGTGGCATGAGTCGTGCCTGTGGCAGATTGTGGTCATCAGCAGGTCGACCAGGTGGAGAGATCAGGTTGCTTTTTGGTTACAAGAATTAGTCAATTAGAAAGCACGGTGACTATTTTTCATTTGAGACAATGTACTGGTCCTGGAGATAATGTACTGGAGACCTGAAGGTAAGATATGGTCTCTCTCTCTCTATTTTGTTTGATGTGAGCACAGAGCAGGGAAGGCACAGAGAGAGAGGGAGACATAGAATCTGAAGCAGGCTTGGAGCTGTCAGCAGAGCTTGACGCGGGGCCCGAACCTGTGAACCTTGAGATGGTGACCTGAACCAAAGTTGGATGGTTAACTGACTGAGCCACCCAGATGCCCCAAGATATGGTCTCTCTCTCTTTTTTTTTTTTTTTTATAAAAATTTTTTTTTTTCAATGTTTATTTATTTTTGGGACAGAGAGAGACAGAGCACGAACGGGGGAGGGGCAGAGAGAGAGGGAGACACAGAATCGGAAACAGGCTCCAGGCTCTGAGCCATCAGCCCAGAGCCTGACGCGGGGCTCAAACTCCCGGACCGCGAGATCGTGACCTGGCTGAAGTCGGACGCTTAAACCGACTACGCCACCCAGGCGCCCCGATATGGTCTCTCTTAAAGAACACCTACTGCGATGGGAATGGTCTTTAATTCAGATTCCCCTGGGATTGGGAATGGGGAGGGGGTCAGGCACCTACATGGTTTCAAAAAGCCCTTTCACACGTCCGCAGCTCTGACGCATCTCCTAGAAGGACTTGTGTTTATTCTGTGACCTCCAGGCTGGAAATCACTTCGTGTAGAAGAAATACGTAGCCTGTGGGTGGTCAGGAGGAGGACAACAAGTATGTGGAGCCACTAGTCCAGCTCAGTATCTAGCGTGGAACTCATGAAATGCTTGCAGGTGGAGACGTGTGCATGAGTTCTAGATATAACAGCACAGGCCATCTTTCTAGGTCATGTGGGTAGAACAGATAGAGAGATGAAGCTTGGAGGAGTGAGCCTCTGGATGGCAGTGGGGGAGGGAGTGTCAGGAGTGGCTTCATAGAAGAAATGGGATAAGAATTAAACGGTGCTTGAATGATCAGGGAGTTATCAGTAGGTGAAAGGAAAGAGTGGGAAGGACATTTTGGGCATGGAGAGGCATGAGCAGACATGCAGGAAGAGGGGCGCCAAGATGTGTTGTGGGCTTGGTGACTAGGCCAGCCCAGGCTTACCATTGGTGTCCAAAGGGATACATAAAAACCATAGTGTAACAGGACATATCTTCTTGAAATGTTAATTTTGCTTGCATGTATGGAAGAAAAAATAAGCAACTTAATTGGTTAATAATTTAGAACACTTATTAAAACAAATAAGGGCAAATGTTGGAACAGAATACAATTTATGGAACTTTTAAAGTCCAAAATCTCAGGTTTCTACTCGTTTCTCCTGATCCTTTAATGGAAGAATTAAAAATTCTGTAAAGAATCAACTCCATTCATCCCCCCCCCCCCAATATTGCCCAGTAATCCTTACTTAGAGCTTGAGGCAGGAGCTGGGGTTCCTCTTGAGTCATGTGGGAGGTAGGGCCACCCGGCTGAGGGTTCTGCTTAGCTGTTGAGAATGCCAGCTGGAGGCCCAGGCTCTCTGACACTGCATATCCGATGTGATGGCAACTCTTGATGGTGGTTAGCGCTAAGGGGGAGGGGAACCTTATAGGATTTGCCTCTGTCCCACACAACAGACATGAAATATCTCTGTGCTTAGGTCAGGGCGTGGAATCTATACTCTTGCTGAGAACGCAGGGAGCCCTGGCTGCCTTGGTCTCCTAGGATAATAGATGGAATGAAGGGTCTTCAGAGGCACTTCCTGAGTCTTTGGTTTTCTTTTCTTCCTCACCTGCTGGTTCTAAGCCCTACCACATTCCAGTCTCTGCTTCTCCAGCCCCTCTGGCTCCCTGTGCTCCCCAGGCCTATGCCCCCATGCTAGTCCTTTGTTTTCAGTATGTTTGAGTTGTGAATCATTAGATAACTTAGATCGATCACGAGTTCTGCTTTTGCTAGGCAAAGGGCACCCCTCCCTTGCAAAGCTGTCTCTGGCTTTTCCCAGCTTTGAGAAAAGACCATATGTAGCCTGTCCAAGCTAGAATAGCGTCAGAGGCTAACCAGAGGCAGACTTGTTGGTGGATGAAAGAGCCTCTGGACCTGTGTTTACCATTTCTCTTTTAATTTCCATGTTTTCTGGCATCCATTGTTAGGAGATTTTCTTTCATACCAAACTCTGCCCAGGGTTATAAACATCTTTCTTGTATCATGGTCATCTACTCACAGGTTCAAGGGTTTAAGAAAAGTCAAGAAGCGTTCAGTTAATCCAGTACTCAATAGTGCACTGGCTTTCATTATTCGGGAGTCTAGATCTGTGCTGTCCAGCTGGTGGTCACTAGCCACAGGTGGTTATTGTGCCTGTAAAGTGTGGCTAATTTGAATTGAGATGTGCTGTTAAGTGTAAAATACCAAATTTCAAAGACTTGGTAAGAAAAGGTTGTAAAATAATGTATTTTGTATATTGATGACATGTTGAAATGATAGTATTTTTGATATATTGAGTTGAATAAAATACTAAAATTAATTTTAACTGTTTCTTTTTAAAATGTGGCCACTAGAAAATCTTTGCCTATGTGGCTGAGATTATATTTCCATTGGACAGTGCCGCTCTAGACAGTAGCTTCATAATTATAGCAACTCCTACCTCTTGGGAGTATCCCAGGGATTGTTTATTGAAGGTCTTCTCTCTTAATGATCCGGCAAAGATGGGAAAGCACAGAGTAGACTGTCAGGTTCTACAAAGCAGGAGCTGGGGTCATTGTGCTAAGGAGACTCATCAACTGACTTTGAAGGAAATTCAGTAACAGTTTTGAGCATTGACAGCATCACTGAAATAAGGGTATTGCCTCCCAGTGACGCCTCTGAAAGAGATAACTTGGTCGCATAATCTGGGGTTGGAATGTTAAAAAGAAAAAAGAAAGAAGGTAGTTTCATTACTTGAAGTGTATACGTCGAGTGAGTTCAGCATGCAGAAGGGCACTGGGGCAAGAACATTGATCATATCTATTGTTATTTCATAAATGCAGAATGCAACATGACTGAGTTAGGAGGGAAAGAAAGCCTTTCCAACTATAGGGAAAACCCAAACTATCTTTGTTTGCTATGATATGATAGCACTTACTCCTCAGCGTCAGAAGAAGTATCGTTACAACACACAACAAACAGGATTGTGGGGATCCTGGATCAACATGTCCTTATTGCATAAATATTTTCCCTGAAATTTTCATCATTTGTATTTATATAGATCAAAGATACTCTCAAGACTGCTGTATCCATTTCCAGCAATCTTTTTCCTTTTTGAGATGATAAAGTTTATTTTGGACAAGTTCTCTATTAGTAAAGTATTTCTCCATAAAATAGAAATAATCTTTTCCTGAAAAGAAGCCTTTTCAAAAAAAAAAGATTTTGTCATATTTTTGTAGAGCATTTTAGGTCGGCAGCAAAATTGAGAGGGAGGTACAGAAATTTCCCGTATACCGCCTACCCCTGTACTTGCGTAGCCTCCCCCATTACTAACGTCGTCCGTCAGGGTGCTGTTGTTTCTAAGGTCTTTAAAAATATCCTTTGTTGTAGAGCTGTGCTATCTTCTCTAACTCTCTGAGGTAGATTAGAAGTAATCATCACCTTTTTGTAAATAGAGACATAATCACAGAGAGGTCATTTGTTGAGAAGCACAAGTGACGAGTAACTAAAATGGTTTGAAAATGTAGATCTTTTGCTTTCCACTCCAGCTACTGTATTCACCGTATCACATGGCTCTGTGAGTACAAAAGCGTCTTTTGTTCACAGTAGAGCATGCTGTTCTGAAAAGTTTAGAGGTGTGTCTCATTTTTAGGAGTACTCCTTTTTGTTAAATTCTACACTGTGCTTTGTTTAATATTACAGTTATTTATGAAATGTTCAGAGAGCTAAGAGAGGTAAGGAAGAATTGAGGTCTCGATCTTGGTATTATTCCCTTCCTCCCAATAGTGATAAAAAGGATTTAGGCATCCTTGCCAGCTTCTTGGAGGCAAAGTTGGTGGGAACCTTCATTATCACATTCTCTCTGCTTTGTCAGCTCATATTCTTAAGGAATTCAGTCAGACTTCTTGCAGTGTATGACTGAAAACCAATGGCATTTATTTCCTCTGCAGGAATTTATTTACTTTTTTCCTTGGGTGTCTGTCCCTTTGTTGATAATATTTTCTCAAGTCTTGAAGCACTAATTGGTTTTGGAGCTTCAGCAAGATCACTTGTTACACTGAATGCAGACACCGTGTTCCTGTGGATTTGTGCACAGTCTGTGTAACCATCAACGAGGGATCCTGCTGGGAATTGTAAAGGAGAAAGAAATGATGGATTATGTTTAAAAAAAATGCTCCAACTCTAAGGGTTCAGAAAGGAGCAGACATCAACGGCCTCTTCCTGGGAGACCCCAGCCAGGCAGCCAGTGTTGGCTTTCTTAAGTAAGTCAGGAGTTGAATACGTTAATGTGTATGTAGAACCGTGAAAGTATGTTTGCAATGATCAGTGCATCCTTGTCCCTCTCATGTATGTACACAATATGTGAAGAGTAAGAAGTAAGAAACATATTTGGAAAAGAAGAGTCATTTTAAATATTGGTATTACGGGACAATGCTTTGCTTTGTTTTTTAACTTTATTTTTAAAAATATTTATCTGGTTTTGAGAGAGCTAGAGGCAGAGTGCAAGCAGGGAGGGGCAGGGAGAGGGAGACACCGAATCTGAAGCAGACTCCGAGCTGTCAGCACAGAGCTGACGCAGGGCTCAAACTCATGAACCGTGAGATCATGACCTGAGCCAAAGTTGGACGCTTAACCGACTGAGCCACCCAGGCGCCCCAATGGGACAATGCTTTGCTTTTAAAGTTACATGCTGTTATCTCAACTCCTATTCAGTCTGTTTTCTGAAGCACAATCTACTTCTTCCCCCTTGTTCTCTTTTACCATTCTTGGCATTGGGCGTCCATCTCTCACCATTGGAAGTTAGTAATGGCTCTTGATTTTCTCCTGACTCAAAGAACACACTAGAAATTGAGATTACATTTTAACTTCTGAAGGCTGCCCAAGTCACATGCCAGACAGAGTCCAGCTTCAGTCAATGCAGAATTCCCTGGAAAATTAATCTACTTGACATGCTGGGGACAAGGGGAGGATAGAAAACCATTTCCAGGTAAGGCTAGGAATAGAGGGCTGAGCTGGATATAGGACCTGCTCCAGAAGGTTGATGGCAAGGCTGGTCTATAAAGGCCCAGAATACCTAGCAAGTTTGAGACCCATCTTGAAGAGACAGTAGTTAAGACGGAGCCAGGGCTCTGTAATCAGACAAACCTGAGCTCAGATTCTCATTCTTTCTACCACTTACTAACTGGGTGACTTTAGATAAATTTCTGAGCATCAGTTTGCTCAGAAATGGGGATAAAGCTTATTCACAGGACTACTGTGAGAATTAAAATAAAATTCATGTAAAGTATCTGATATCAGGCCTCGTGTAGGTGGGAATTTAATAATTACAGCTATTATTACTACCATCACTATTTGGACATTCACCATTTCGCATCGTTGAGGACACCAAAGCAGTAATCTCCAGACAATATGTTGTCCTATAAATATTATATCGTATTCAGGTTTCAAAGGTCCAGATTTCAGCAGGACCCCATTAAGCTGTGCTGCATGAGCAGAACCCTGTACCTGCTGAAAGAGGAGGTTCCCAGGGCTGGGTAGGCTGTGGGATGGGACCTTGTTTTCAGGAAACTGGAATGCACATTTGGAAACGAGGCAGAAGCCCACATATAACACTGCAGTTGGAGGTGATGTAAGGGTTAGAAGAGCTATATACACTCCGATATGAAGCTCTCAACAACCAGGACAGGCAAAAGCTGATGGCCCAAGAGTCCATTTCTAAATATCACTGAAGTTCTTAAACCACTGAATGGCAGGACTCTGGTTTTAAGCCTTTCCCTGAATACAAGGTAGGTATGTGATTCTCCACTTTTTAGATGAAGAGATGGGCCTAAGGGACCGTGATCCATAGTTAAAAGCAAAGCAATTGCCTCCTATGGCTATAGGCTTTTATTTAGAAACCACAATTATTCAGACAGTCTCTGTCATCCACACCTCAATGCATCATGGTGGCTCCTCATAGCCCCATGTCTTGCTCCAGCAGCTGCTCTGGTGACCAGTTCAGGGTAGGCGTTGGTCAGCTTCTCACAGGGCTACCACTGTGTCCTGCCCTGACCCCACATGTTGTCCAACACTGAGAGGCTTACGTGTACATACCCAGATGTGCTGAAGTTGATGCCCATGGGCCATGCTTACTCATTGGGAGCCAGTGCATAAATGTCTTCCCTCTAGCCGCCCCCCCCCCCCACCAGAGTGACAGTTATGAGATGAATTGCATCAGGATTCTAACAGGGGACCAGTGAGATTGAGCATGAGTCACCTGTGGCAGTGGCCAGCTTGATAACACAACAGTGTGTGGCTTCCTCTCATTCCCTGTTCAACAACTCCTGTCTCTCACTCCTGCTCCCTGGGATCATTTCCAAAATAAACTACTTGCACGCAAGTTGCTGGTTTTGGCTCAAGCACAGTGTCAGAAAGCGTTTATTCATAGCCCCATGTTCATACTGGCTTCCACTGTCTTCACCCAGTCATAGCATGTTGAAGTTAGAAAGGCTAAGAGCTTCATGTTATACATCGAGAAACTGAGCCCCAAATAGGTTAAGTTACATTCTGTGGTCACACAGCTGGATCGAGGCAGATGTGGGAGTAGGCCTCTGTTCGGATTTTTTTGGTTAATGATTTTTCTTTTGAGACTGTCACTCATTCTGTTTCTTCTGGTTATGTGCTAGTTCTCAAGTCATTTGGGCTTCTAATAGACAATTAGTGATGACAAAATTTGGCCAAGGAAACACTGATGCCACTGGTTTTTGGATACTTGACAGGCCATGGAAAGTTGAATTTAATGAGGTTGAATTTTTTTTTTAAAGTAATTTTTTTTTCAACGTTTATTTATTTTGGGGACAGAGAGAGACAGACCATGAACGGGGGAGGGGCAGAGAGAGAGGGAGACACAGAATCGAAAACAGGCTCCAGGCTCCGAGCCATCAGCCCAGAGCCCGACGCGAGGCTCGAACTCATGGACCGCGAGATCGTGACCTGGCTGAAGTTGGATGCTTAACCGACTGCGCCACCCAGGCGCCCCAATGAGGTTGAATTTAATGAAAGGAGAGAAGGGCAAAGTTGTATAATGAAGAGAATATGAGGTACATGTGGGATGGGTGGAATAGGTAAAGGGGATTAAGAGTACACTTATCTTGATGCACACTAAGAAATGTATAGAATTGTCGAATTATTAGTATTATATGGATCACCTGAAACTAATATAGCGTTTTGTTAATTATACTTCAATTAAAAAATTTAAAACAAATGGGGTGCCTGGGTGGCTTAGGTAGTTGAGCTTCTGACTCTTGATTTCAGCTCAGGTCATGATCCCAGGGTCAGGGGATTGAGCCCCTTGTCAGGCTCTGCATTGAATGTAGAGTCTGCTTGAGATTCTCCCTCCCTCTCTCTCTCTCAGCCCATCTTCCCCTGCTTGTGCACTCTCCCCCTCTAAAAAAAAATTAAAACAACAAAAGAGGAGAGATTATAATGATGGACCATGCAGTATGAACTAGGTAAGGAGGGAAATTTAGGACTTGGTGGAGGGTTGTTAAGATGTGGTATAAAGGTGGTGTGATTGAAGGATTGTATATCCTGAGAGTGGCTGAAGAATTGTTGTAGTGATCAATGTCGTCCGATAGAAACATAATGCAAACCAGAAGGGTGAGTCACATCCGTATTTTAAATTGCTACATTTCAGGGGCGCCTGTGTAGCACAGTCAGTTAAGCGTCTGACTCTTGATCTCGGCTCAGGTTATGATCTCACGGTTTGTGAGTTTGAGCTCCACATTAGTCTCTGTGCTGATGGTGCAGAGCCTGCTTGGGATTCTGTCTCTCTTCTTTCTGCCCCTCCCCAGCTTGTGCTCGCTCTTGCTCTCTCTCTCTCTCTCTCTCTCTCTCTCTCTCAAAATTAAATTGCTACATTCAAAAAACCTAAAAAGAAATAGGTAAATTTAATTTTAGTAGTATATTTTATCAACCTGATGATCTAGCCAAAATATTCACTTCAATATGTAATAAAAATAAAAAATTATCCGTGGGTTATTTTACAATCTTTTTCAAAAATACAGTAAGTCTAGCGTGTATTTTATACTTGCAACATGTCTCAATTCGCACTAGCCACATTTGAAGTGCTCAATAGCCACATGTGCCTAATGGCTACCATTTGTTTTTTCCCCAGCTTGTTTGAGATGTCATTATCATATAACATTGTGTAAATTTAAGGTGTACAACATGATGATTTGATACTTGTATATATTGCAGAATGGTTAATGGTAAGGTTAGTTAACACATCTGTTACCTTATATAGTTACCTCTCTGTGTGTGTGTGTGTGTGTGTGTGTGTGTGTGTGTGTGTGTGTGGTTAAGAACATAAAAGCTTTACTCTCTTAGCAATTTTCATGGATTCAATACCGTATTATTGATCACCATGCTATACATTAGGTCCTTAGAACTTATTCATCTTATACCCGGAAGTTTGTACCCTTTGATCACCTTCACTCATTGCCCCACCCCCAGCCCTGGCAGCCACCAGTCTACTTATTATGAGTTCGTTGTTTATAGATTTCACACGCATGTGGGATCATACAGTATTTGTCTTTTTCTGACTTGTTTTACTTACATACTGCCCTCAAGGTTCAAACATGTTGTCACAGATGGCAGGATTTCCTTCTTTTTTATGGCCTTTTTTCTTTCTTTTTCATTATATGTGTGTATCTAGACATACATACATATGTACATATACATACGTGTACATATATGTATACATATGTATACACACATATATCTATATACACATACATACACACACACACACACACACACACACACATATATATATTCTTCACTAGCACTACATTTTCTTTATCCATTTATCCATCGGTGGACACTTAGGTTGTTTCCATGTCTTGGCTTCTGTAAATAATTCTACAGTGAACATGGGGATGAAGATAACTTTCAAAATAGTAATTTCATTTCCTTTGGCTATATACCCAGAGGTGATATTACTGGATTACATGATAATTCTATTTTTAATTTTTTGAGGATCCTCCATAGTGACTATATCAGTTTACATTCCCACCAAGAGTACATTAGGGCTCCCTTTTCTCCGCGTCCTTGCCAGCACTTACTTCTTGTCTTTTCGGTAATAGTCATTCTAATGGCTGTGAGGCGATAACTCAATGTGGTGTTGTTTCTTTTTTTTTTTTAAGTTTTTTTTTAATGTTTATTTATTTTTGAGACAGAGGGAGACAGAGTGCAAGTGGGGGAGGGGCAGGGAGAGAGGGAGACACAGAATCTGAAACAGGCTGCAGGCTCTGAGCTGTCAGCCCAGAGCCTGATGCAGGGCTTGAACCCACAAACCGTGAGATCATGACCTGAGCCGAAGTCGGACGCTTAACCGACTGAGCCACCCAGGTGCCCCTGTGGTGTTTTTTCAAAAAAAAATTTTTTTTAAGTTTATTTATTTTTTGAGAGACATAGAGAGAGAGAGAGAGAGAGAGCACAAGTTGGGGAGCGGCAGAGAGAGAAGGAGACACAGAATCTGAAGCAGGCTCCAGGCTCCGAGCTGTCAACACAGAGCCCGATGTGGGGCTCGAACTCACAAACCATGAGATCATGACCTGAGCCGAAGTTGGACACTTAACCGACGGAGCCACCCAGGCGCCCTTCCATGTAGTTTTAATTCGCATTTCCCTGTTGATTAGTGATGTTGAGCACCTTTTTGTGTACCCATTGGTTATTTGTATATCTTTCTTGGAAAAATGTCTATTCACTCAAATCTTTTGCCCATTTTATTTTATTTTTGCCATCAGATATATAGAAATATTATATATTCAGAGAGATATATGTATCTGAGTTCATATATATATATCTGAATATATAATACTTATTTGAATTTTTTTGAATATATAATATTAACATCAGATATATGGTTTGCAAATATTTTCTTCTATTCTGTAGGCTGCCTTTGAATTTTACTGATCGTTTCTTTTGCTGTGCAGGAGCTTTTTAGTTTGTTGTAGTCTCACTTGTTTCTTTTTCTTTTTGTTGCTTGTGCTTTCAGTGTCGTATCCAAAACATTATTGCCAAGACCGATGCCAAGGAGCTTTCCCCCCATGTTTTCTTCTAGGAGTTTCACGGTTTCAGGTCTTACATTTAAGTCTTTAGTCCATGTCGAGTTAATTTTTGTGAGTGCTGTAAGATAGGGGTCCAGTTTTATTCTTTTACATATGAATATCTAATTTTCCAGTGGTTACCGTTTTGAACAGCTCAGTTCTACAGCAAGTGAACTGAGAAGATGGTCGGTGGTCACTGGAGAGTGTGATACTTGAAATTAAGATTGTGGAGGGTTTACAAATATTTGTAACTGCATGGTCCAGAGTATGACTCTGGGAGTGAGTTGCTATAGCAGGGTAGAAGGGAAGATCATGGAAGGAGGGGAGATCAGGTCGCTGAGAGCCCAGGTTTTTGGAAAGATCATCTGTATTGATACTGAAATTGTCAGTGGTTTGCAGAAAGTGATAGGAATAGTACTGGAGAGAGTGATAGGATGCTAGGTGTCGTAATTTTCGAGGAACATGGCAGGCGTGATCCAGAAGTCTATAAATACCTGCAGTAAAACAATTTAGTCCGCCGAACAGTCTGAGTGCATGAGCTTCCATCTGGGGGGGGGGAAAGGCGTGGCGATTAGAGAGAAGGGTGGGAAAAAGTTAGGAAGTGCAGTGATTAATGAACCATGAGGCTGCAGAGGAAGCAGTGTCCTTAGGGGAGAGCCAGGGGCTCCAGGAAGAAGGACTTTTGTTGATAGTGCTCTGCAAGGCACAGAAGCAGAGGGGAAGGGTTCAGGAGCTGGAAAGAGTTGGGCTTTGCAGTCAGATCCCCAGATGTGCAGGACTCTTTGGAAATGAGAATCTAGGCGCTGAGGGATGATCCTCCCCCAGTGGTTTTGGAGGTATGGGTCCCTGCTGCTCACTCAGCCTCGTCACCAACTCATGTACTTGCTCAGGTGCCCACTCAGGCACTGCCCATGGCCAGCAGGTACTGCCTCTGAGACCTAAGTTCACAATGTATCTTTGGACCCCTCACTTCCATATTGCCTTCTGTTTGAGACATGTTCTGATTACTGCACAGTGATCTTATTCCAGATAAATGGCTTTACCCAGAGTCTATTTTGTAAATAATAATTTATTTTATTTTCTGAACACATGATGCATTGAGTACAAAGTTTTCAAATGTCCAAAAGTTTTTAACTGAAAAGTAGGTCCACCTGCCCCCCACTATGCTTCAGCCTCTCGGTTTCTTTTCCCAGAGAATACCACTGTTAACCAGTTCTAGAATTCATTTGTAGTAGGTGGCACCTCTGATCCTATTCCCTCCTTCTGCCTCCTGAGATGTGAAGGAGAACTTTCTCTGAAGATGTATTCAACATTCTCCAGGACACTGTCTTGCTAAGCAGGAGTCTGCGTGCTAAGAAGCAACTCTAGATTGGCTCGTTCTCCAAATTCAAATGTAGTCTTATGGTTGCCTTATTGGAAAGCCCTTGATTTCTGGACTCCAACAGCTACATATAACCCCAAATCTCTGTAATGCTTTTAGTGGTGAGTAAACTCCTCATTCCTTCATCTATCCAACAAGTATTCTTTCAGTGATTCCTCAGTGCAAGGCTTCATGCTAAGCACATAGAAGTGAAGCAAATTTGACCAAACTCCCCCAGGTATGTGGACCGTTCCCTAACCCTGCCTGAAGCCCAGGCCAAGCTAGCTATTAGCAGTGGCAATCTCTGCTTGTACAGGAATGCAAACGTGCTGACATTTGTGACAAGTAGACATTGTATAGCCTAAGGGCTGTGTGGTCCCCGCAGTGTGCCCTGTCCTGACTACTCTCCAGTCTGGGCTGTGATAGGCTCACTGGCACCTCAGGACGCACCCTAACTGCTGAAGTTGTAGCAGAAATTCCCAAGAGAGCTGTCAGGTATCATTATCCCCACCCCACGTCCCTTTCCTTCTCCCAGACTGGAGAATGGGGTTCCTAGTTTCTTGTATTGAAATTGTGCCCATATAGACATTGCACTCTTAAGAAAAATCTCAAAGTTAACTTGACTGTTGTTTCTCTTCTGCGACTGAACTGCAGCACTTGATATTGGTGTTGTCACGCAAAAGGTAAAGGGTTGATTTGGGTAACCAAATTAGGCTTCCTAGCCTAGCCAAGGAGTAAAACAAAACAAAACAAAAGTGCTTTAGCATTTCACACTTCTATGAAAACCCAATTAGCACCCTTTTATGGTTGTAATTTCCAATTCCTTTTCTGAGCTGAGAAAAAAATGTTTTTGCTAATTAGATAATTATTTGGTAGTGACCTTTTGATAAAAAAAATGCTTTGGATCTAAAAATGCTTGGAGAAGAATTACTTTATTTAATAAATTATTATTCTAACATTTAAAAAAAAATTAGACATTAAGAAAAGGTTAAATTAAAGATTAAGGTTAAATTAAAGATTAAAATTTTCACACTAAACCACACAAGACACATACTATATTGGATTGAAAGTTCTTCAACTGTGTGTGTATGTGTGCACATGAAATTGAGATTGGGTGTTTTGGGCCCCAAAATGTATAAGCCTAATTAATGTAAGATGTTAAACATAGGAGAAACTGAGTGTGGAGTATACGGGAACCCTGTGTATTATATTTGCAACTTTCTGTACACTTAAAACTATTCTAGGGGCGCCTGGGTGGCTCAGTCGGTTAAGCGTCCGACTTCAGCTCAGGTCACGATCTCGCGGTCCGTGAGTTCAAGCCCCGCGTCGGGCTCTGTGCTGACAGCTCAGAGCCTGGAGCCTGTTTCAGATTCTGTGTCTCCCTCTCTCTCTGACCCTCCCCTGTTCATGCTCTGGCTCTCTCTGTCTCAAAAATAAATAAACGTTAAAATAAATTTTTTTTAAATAAAAAAAATAAAAAAAAAAACTATTCTAAAATAAAATGTCTTAGGTATACATGAAAGACCCTTAAAAATCAAATTCGATGCATTCTACTTTAAACTAAATGGGAACATCCCTGAAAAGTGTCCGTATGTGTAATTCCACTTAAAAACAAAACAAAACAAAACAAAACAAAACAAAACAAAAAACAAACTTCATTTTAAAAATTGATCATGTGTTGCCTCTGTAAGGCTTCTGGCTACAGCTAATGGAAGTATTAAGAATGGTAGTTTTAGTAACATTAAAGTACCATCAGAATTTCCTGATGTACAAATATGTTAGCTGTGGAATGGCATTTCATGTATTTAGTTGCTACATAGAGGAGACACTTTTCCTAAGAGAAACAATAAATTACTGTTTACTAATAAATCTACTCTATACCTGAATCAAAGTTATAGTTAAAAATTATGAATAATTGTCTTTAGGGCTATCTCATGATGTGAGTGAGATGGGCCAACATGAGGAAGTGTGCTAACAGTTGGGATTGTGCCTGTC
Source organism: Prionailurus bengalensis (assembly GCF_016509475.1). Lineage (NCBI taxonomy): Eukaryota > Metazoa > Chordata > Mammalia > Carnivora > Felidae > Prionailurus > Prionailurus bengalensis. The sequence continues at coordinate 143,588,122 of NC_057343.1, read as the reverse complement.
TCTTGGTTTGCTGCATTATAAGTCTCTACAAAATTAACTGATTTTGGCCAAATTTGATTAAAGAGTTTTGTTCAGTTTTCCTCAATTCCCCTTGAACCTGTGGTTTGATTTACCACCTTGAAACATAACCGCATTCAAACACATGTGAACATGTATCCTATCATATAATAAATTTCAGTGAAATTAATTTAAGTAGATGGATGGGGTACAGATAAGGGAAAAGTGATGATAATCACACAAGTTCCTTTGTGGTTTACTGCTAGATATCACTTAGCTTAGGTTTTCTTGACAACAGAAAATTATCAGGAATATAGTTGATAGAGTCTTTAATTTAAAAGAAGCTTTGACACAATGTACCCTACAATCCTAATATTCTATTAGGGAAGGCCTTTGAACTTGAGTTCCTTTGTTGGGCATTCTCTTCTCTTGCCCTTCACAAGGCCACTGATGCCTTGTCATTTTAAGTAACAGCTCACAAGTCAGCCCCTCATCTGGTGTTGCCCCTCCCTGCCCCCCTCACTGTGTGTCACATCACAGTGTTTGGTTTTCTTTGTAGCACTTATCACAGTGAGAATTATCTCTCTGGTTGTTTTGGCTGTACTTGTTTGTCATCTGTCTTCCTCATCAGAATTAAGCTCCACGGGATCTGGGACCTTGTCGTCTTATTTGTCACAGTGTCCCCTGAACACTGGCACACAGTAGGTTGATATTTTAATGTTTGATAATGCAAAACATATGTATAGGCATAAATGCATTTATAGTTCCCCCCTTCCATGAATGAATAACTACCTCTAGTTACTAAGTTCTTTCCTAATTCCTTGCTCTGTTTCTGATTTCCTTGGACACTGACATTGCTTTTAGGGTATGATACATGATATAATTCAATAGGAAAATTATAAATCTCTAGGAGAAAACTTGGCATGAAGGTAACATTTCATCTGCAGAACAAATCAATGTTTTAGCTTCTTTCTTTTGGTTTTCATCAGTAAAAGAAGGATGACTTTGGGGATGGGAAGGAAACATAGGTAGTCTTGCCGGGAGGAGTCATTAGAGTCATTATCTCAGTGACCTCTTGTTCTACCTGAATATTCCTAGAAGACAGGCAAATTTAGGATTTGACCACATTAACCCAGAAATTGGGTCATGTCTGCTCTTGGCTTTAGATAAAGAAAGCTTGTCCATTTGCCCGGGTCTATGTTCTTTGCTCTAGAGTAGAACAGGCCAGGGAGGCCCTTTCTCTTTTTCTCAATAATCATGGCACCTTGACATACCTTGGCCTCCACCTGTCTTAGAACCTTCATGGGAAGCCCTCACAGACCTGCTGAGAGCCTTAAAAGAAAATGTAGGATAGTGTGATTATTGTTAACTGTTTACCCATGCGATGTTCATACATTTCTGGAATATTTTAAATTTTATGGAAGTCGTGCCTTACTTGCTGCACGTTAACCTCATCTAAAACTTTAGTAATTTTACCATGAATCATTCATAATAGAGGATATTTGTAGTAATGCTAATCTCAAAGTGTAAATGAAGTTACAAAGGTTACATAAGGACTGTAGTACATAAGTAAACACCATTTAGATCTGACAGATGTCAGGCTTCATTTTACCTTCTATTTCACATCCTCTCCCTCCTTTTATTTTTTTCCCCCCAATTAATATAGTCTCTGTGTTGAATAGGAAGCTCTTTAACCTTCCCTGTTTCTGCCTCTCGGGCATCTTTTCTCTTAGTGTGTAGTTAGCTCGCCTCAGACTGACTTGAGAGTTGTATTAATCACGATCCTCAGTGTAGAAATTCTTGAAATCACCAGTTTTCTTTTAGTTACAGTATCAGTACAGCTCAGAAAAGCCCTTTATGCCATGACTGATGGAGTTCAAAAAAGGAAGCCAAGGGTCTAGGTAGGCCACCCAGATAAATTGTTTCAGCTGAGGTGGTAGCAGTAGTTAGTTGGTCAAGTAACGAATGATCAGATAAAAGTATCCAGGAAACGAATGGGCAACGAAACCAATATGTGGTTGCACATTGTTAGGGAAGACCGGATCTTTGGACATAAGGGAATGTTTCCGCCAGAATTGAATTAGGCCTCTTCTAGTCAAAACTACACAAGTAAGGAATGAAAAGCAGCTCAGGAGCTGAAGAAAATAGTCTATTGGTTGGCAAATTACCTGGAAAATTAACAGGAACGTTTAATATCCATAAGAAGATGTTCAGGGGAACTGGGTGGCTCAGTTGGTTGAGCATCTGACTCTCGATTTCTGCTCAGGTCACGATCCCAGGGTTTTGGAATTGAGTCCCATGCTGGGCTCCGTGCCAAGTGTGGCGCCTGCTTAAAATTCTCTGTCTCCCTCTGTTCCTCTCCCCTGCTTGTGTGCATACTTTCTCTCTCTCAAATTAAAAAAACAAAGAAGAAGAAAATGTTCATGAAGTATAATGAATGTAAAGTATCTTGGTGCCATGTGGCTTCAAGTATTTGTGGGTCACGCCATTGTGGTATATGGACCATCCTGTTCCAACAAAATGTGGCGGTTGAAGGTTGCTGGAGACACTGAGGGCTTCTTTCATTTTATAGTTTTGAAATAATTTGGCTCTAAAATATTACTTTTCTCACTAAAAAAGTACTCCCTAGTTCATTTCTTTCTTTTTTTATAAATTAACATTTAAAATAATATTTTCTAACCTTTGGATTACCAGAGCAGTTATTATCCAATAAGCCACACTTATTTTGAATTTTAATATCAACTTTTGAAAGAAATCTGTAGTATCTTCATTAATTTTTAAAAAACACTTTAGTCATTCTTCTTTTTAAAAAAATTTTTTTTCAACGTTTTTATTTATTTTTGGGACAGAGAGAGACAGAGCATGAACGGGGGAGGGGCAGAGAGAGAGGGAGACACAGAATCGGAAACAGGCTCCAGGCTCCGAGCCATCTGCCCAGAGCATGACGTGGGGCTCGAACTCACGGACCGCGAGATCGTGACCTGGCTGAAGTCGGACGCTTAACCGACTGCGCCACCCAGGCGCCCCATTCTTCTTTTTTAAATTAATTAATTAATTAGTTTCTTAATATTATTGCTTTTTAATTTAAATCCAATTAGTTAGCATACGGTATAATAATGATTTCAGGACTAGACTTTAGTGATTCATCGCTTACATACAGCACCCAGTGCTCATCACAGCTTAATGCCCATAACCCATTTCCCACTCCCCCCCATCCACTTCCCTCCAGCAACCCTCAGTTTGTTCTCTGTATTTAAGAGTCTCTTATGTTCATCTGTTTTGTATCTTAAATTACACATATGAGTGAAGTCATATGATATTTGTCTTTCCCTGGCTGACCTTAGTCATGCTTCTGATAAAAAAAATAATACATGATCATGATAGAAAACTAGAAAACTACTGAACGATATAAAGAGAAAAATCTAAATTATTCATTATATTCAAGGTAAATACTTAACTTTCTATGGTAAATATTTCTCTAACATTAAAAATACTTCAAAACCCTAATTTTTAATAGTAGCAGTCATTTTAAGAAATCATGACCTGGGTGACTACAGCTAGAAAAGAGGTTTTTTGTCCTTTGGCTACCAATTTGGGTCCCTTTGATATTTTGGCATAAACACACAGTGGCGGGGAATAATTGTGGTGTATCTAACATGGCAAGTATGTAAACACACACGTGCAATGCTAAGTCTATGTTGAAGTGTGGATCAAGAGGCTCTAACTCACTGTTGTAAAATAAACTGATAAGAACCATGACATTTTTGTCTGATCATAGCGTGAGCAACTTGAGAATAAAATAAAATAGATTCCATCATACAATAGGATAGGAAAAATACTAACTCCACTCCAAACAGCTGCTTTTGCCATGACTCAGCTTACTCTATGATACCGAAAGTGAATTACAACTACATTTTAAAAGCCCAGCTCCCATCGTGTTAGTGGCTGGTAGGAAAAGGTCTGGTGAAGGAGACACTGCCCTGGCTGACCGGGAAATATTCCTGGAGGATCCCATTGACTCACTGAGGCCTGTCCCCCATGCTCAGCATGTGTTTAATAAGCATGAAAAAAAAGCTTTCAAGTGATCAAAACGATAACTGATTCTTCTCTCTAATGCCTTGAATATTCATTCTTTCAGCAAAGCTTCTTTAAAAATAATTTCTGACTGTATGTTTGCTTTTTTATCAAGAAGTGGGAATGAATAGCGGTATTACGGATTGGTCCCAAGAGAGACAAGTTCCAATAAAATGTAAGTACCTTAGTCAGGTATTTGGAGCAGCTTCTGTCTGACCTTCTTCTCTCTGGCCGTGTGATGTTGCATTGCCTGATTGAGTGAAATGTTGCTATTGCAATAATTTGGATCAGTGCAGTGCTTCCTGACACGCCTGTTGTGTTGGTAAACCCGAAACCATCATGGCAAATATGTTTATTTGCTTTTCCCTGAAATGTGCTGTCCCTTTTCTACCTCCTGCAGATAAAAGCCGACAGGTCCTTTTCCTGCCAGCCAAAAACGGTGATGGGAACCAGGTGGAAGATACAGCTTTTAAAATGTATTTTTAATTCATTTTGAGTCCCACAAAGTAGGCTGAGTCACAGACAAGCTGTGGGCCTCACCAAATCACTCCGTGACTTCACCTTCCCTCTGGCAAACCTCTCTAAGTGCCCTGTGGTGATATCGCTCTTGGAGTGTCCAGAGTGAGCTTGCTTGCGAGAAGTTCGCCTGTGAGCTGTTAGGGCTTCCAGACAGCATCGCCGCAGTCCATTTTACCTCTTTTTCCTTATTCTAAAAATTCATATGTCTCATGTACTACAAGAACGGTATTAGCCAACCTCACCGTGGCCATGTGGGTTATAGATGGTGAAGGCCTGGTCACATCACCCCTCGTAGGCTCAGAATTGCTGAAAGCTTGTGTTGACTCCTCGGTTTTTTTTTTTTTTTTTTAATTTTTTTTTTTCCCAACGTTTATTTATTTTTGGGACAGAGAGAGACAGAGCATGAATGGGGGAGGGGCAGAGAGAGAGGGAGACACAGAATCGGAAACAGGCTCCAGGCTCTGAGCCATCAGCCCAGAGCCCGACACGGGGCTCGAACTCACGGACCGCGAGATCGTGACCTGGCTGAAGTCGGACGCTTAACCGACTGCGCCACCCAGGCGCCCCAACTCCTCGGTTTTTAAAACAGATACTTTGAATGAAGCCATTGAAATCTCCAAGATGCCCATTGACCTTACTGTTGGGTACTGAGATCTCTATTTTAGATTCTCCCCAATCACCTCCTTTTTCTGTCTTTTAATACCATTGCATTCAAATAACATGATAGAGATGGAGATGGGCTTCAGGGTACGAAGTTTAATTGTGGCTTTGCTTCCAACTAGCTGTGTAGCTTCTCACATATTATTTAATCTTTCTTAACCTTGTCATCTTCAAGTTGATTTCTAAGATACCATTTGAGATTCTGTAGTCCAATCATGGAAATTCAAATACCCTTTTCTTCTAGTCAGGTTCACAGTCTTCTCTGTATTTTCAAGTCACCTAGAAGGCCCCCTCCAAAGATTTGGATTCCCAAGTGGTTCTGCAGAGTAGTCAGGATGAAAAACACTGGCATTGTATAGACCAAGAGACTCATTATTATAAAACCTTCTCCTTTGCCACATTTTTTTCATCCTTAAGAACAATCTTGCCTTTCAGAAAGTAACTGCCTTTATCATTTAATCCTCACAAAAGTTAAGGGTCAGCCATTTTCTCTTTGTGTGACTTTTTATGAATACTTGGCATTGATTCATGTACCCATTTGTATTCTTGCTTATTTTTCCACTCTCACTATTCAACCACACTTGACCAGTGATCCCAAAGAACACTAAAAGATACCGAGTAAAACTGGTTGACTTTAATGTGTCGGCCCTCACATCTCTCCCTGGAACAATGGTTCTCAAAGCATGGGCCTGGATCATTACCTGGGAACTTGTTAGAAATGCAGATTTTCAGGCCCCTCCTTGAACCAGAAGTTTTAGAGGTGGGACCCAGCAACAAACCTAGGAGATTCTGATACGTGCTATTGTTTAAGAGCTGTCTTAGAGAGATTTTAAATTTTCAGATCATTGGATTTTTAAATGTGCCCAATGTGGAGCTTGAACTCGAGACTGTGACATCATGATCTGAGCCGAAATAAGAGTCGGACGCTTAATTGACTGAGCCACCCAGGCGCCCCAAGTGTGCTCAGATATTTTTGAAGCAATCATTGTCCAAACTTAGAAAATAGAAAGAATAGTACATAAATAGAAACAGAAAGGATATTGCCTTTCTAAAGGGTATAGTTCCCTGCCTTCTCATCTTTTACCCTTTAGAAGTTTTTATATTCTTTTCTACTCTTACAAAACCTATCCAGGTGGTTGGGTATCTGACTCTTAATTTTGACTGAGGTCATGATTTCATGGCAGTGGGATTGAACCCCACATCAGGTATGGAGCCTGCTTAAGATTCTCCCTGTTTCTCTGCCTCTCTCTCATTCACTCTCTCTCTCTTTCAAAAAGGAAACCTATCCATGTCTCTCTGCCTTTTTGCATTCTGAAATTTTAGTCTTAAAACCCACTCTATTATGATGGAAATTTTAATAATCAATCTTTTGTGAAATATGATGGAGTAGTACATGGAACAGTGAATAATAAAATATTTAATTTCTACTTTTTCACTTGTATATTTTTTAATGGAAACTTCCAAATGGGATTCTTCTTCCTTTAGAACATAGACAAAGATTATTTAAATCCACCTGTATGGCTCAGTTGGTTGAGCATTTGACTCTTGATTTCCACTCAGGTCATGATCTCATGGTTCGTGGGATTGAGCCCTGCATCAATCAGGCTATGTGCTGGCAGTGTGGAGCCTGCTTAGGATTCTCTCTCTCTCTCTCTCTCTCTCTCTCTCTCTCTGCCCCTCCCCTGCACTCTCTTTCTCTCTCAAAATAAATAAATATTTTAAAAATAATTTGATGGGGCGCCTGGGTGGCTCAGTCAGTTAAGCGTCCAACTTCGGCTCAGGTCATGATCTCATGGTTCATGAGTTCAAGCCCTGCATAGGCCTCTGTGCCGACAGCTCAGAGCCTGGAGCCTGCTTTGGATTCTGTGTCTCCCTCTCTCTCTGTTCCTCCCCCCACTCACACGCTCTCTCTCTTTCTCTCAAAAATAAATAAACATTAAAAAAAACCTTTTTGGGGCTCCTGGGTGGCTCAGTCGGTTAAGCGTCCGACTTCGGCTCAGGTCATGATCTCACGGTTCATGAGTTCAAGCCCCGTGTCGGGCTCTGTGCTGACAGCTCGGAGCCTGGAGCCTGTTTCAGATTCTGTGCCTCTTGCTCTCTCTCTGACCCTCCCCTGTTCATGCTCTGTCTCTCTCTGTCTCAAAAATAAATAAACGTTAAAAAAAAAAAAAAACAACCTTTTTGATAAAGTTATCCCCAACCAAATAGAATTGTTCTATAATAGACCCAAAGGTTATTCTTATCAGAGGGACAGTTTTATGAAACTGAGCACTTGCGGAAAGGAAGGCGTGAGCTTGAACTAGCATTCCGAATTGAATGATGGAGGAGGATAAGGGTATTTCCCGAAGCAGAAGCAGACTTAGAGCCTAGGTGTCGGTGCTTCCAATTCAGCATTCTCTGCACAAAAATGGCACTGCCTCTAGGACTATACAGTTTACCTAATTGGTTGGATTTTTGTCAAGAGCTTGATCCAAGTGCGGTTTTTTTGTTGTTGTTTTAATATATAAAGCATTTGCAAGTTCTTTCAAGGGCAGCACATAGCTTTATTTAACTCCCTCCAGCCCTCTCTCACCTCTGTCAAGTTGTACCAGGAAATTCAAGGTCTAGCCAGAGGCCCCCAAAGAGTTAAAAAGACAACCAGCCTGCAGAGCAGAAGAAACTGATGTCAAAAACAGATGTTCCTGTGCAGGCTTTGCTGGCTTCATAAGTCAGGATGAAGCCAGCGTGTACGCACGCACGTCAGAAAAAACTCTTGGCCGGTGTTGTGGAGAAATGAAGTGTTGTCCCCTCATCTGCAATTCCTCTTCAGCCCCCGCTGCCTGGGAGTTGTGCAAAGGGCTCCCAGGAGACTGGTGGCCCTGACACTTGAACCATCAACTCCGAACGCCCTCGAATCCCTTGTTTTCATTGTTGGTGTTCTGCCGAGCTGCCCGCACAGCCCCTGCCCGTTTTCATTGGCCTCGGGGACTGTTATTGGAGTGGCTGACAGCTGTCTGCCAGGCTGTCTGAAGCTGCCTTCCTGTGCTCCCCACCGCTGCCCAACTTCACAGCACTATTGTTCCTGTTGGGCCTTTTTCTTAAAATCTTTCCCAGCTGTATCCTGATATGGTAAACCACTTAAATTAGCTCCAGATTGCTCTGTTTATTTTGTGTTAGATAAGCGACAAAATACAGTCCCAGCAGCCTGCCCAGGAGGAGGGTGGAAGTGGGGGGATGGGGAGCAGGGGACACCAGCAAGGTCTTTTACAAAAGACAGAGTTCCCAGACAAAACCGGGAAACGGCGTGGATACGAAACAGTCGCTCGTCTTGCCGTTTGCACGTGACCATGACGGGCTGGCCAAGCAATAACTTTGGGTCTGAGCACACCTCATTCCAGAAAAGAAAATCAAGCCCCTGGCGTGAAGTCACACAAGAAGGAAGCTAATTTCCATTATTGGAAATGGATGCGGTATCTCTACTAACCACAGGTCTGGTTGCCCTGCCAGCTGTCCAGGTACTACGCCCGACGCCCTGATCGTGACAGGAATCCCTTCTTTCAAATTGCCCTTCTGTTTTGCAGTGCATGGTAGCCGACGGGCTCGAAACTAGCTGAAGTTTACCAGCTTCCCTATATGCTCAGCGTTGGCAAATGTTCTCTTGCCTGCTGTAATTTAAAGCGAGAAGTCCAAAGACGTTGAGTCACCAGCATAGGTATTTTCCACACAGCTGCAAGTGAAAATTCACAGTGAACTTGGCCCCCATTTGCTCCTGCGGGCCGTCTGTGCAGCTGCTCTCTCCATAGTCTCTCTTTCCCTGTGCTCGTCTGCTCACAGGGGCCCTCATGCAAAGCCTTTCTGAATACCTCTCAATAAATATTTTCGAATACAATAGATACTATCCTCGAATGAAGATACTGCCTTTGTGATTGTAGGAATAAACCCAAATAAAATATGAAAAGGAAAACTTCCGAATGCTTCAAATGCACTGAAGCACACGAACAATGCCAGCGACCCGCTGAGTTACAACAGTTATTGAAAATTTTGTCTGTGGGTAACTCAAGACTCCCCGGGAAAGATCCCATGACTCACTCTGACGTGACTGGGCCTTCATCCTCACCCTGAACCAGAGTTCTGGAAACCCTTTCTACCAAGTTGAGAGGAGGGGAGGGAAGAACAGGGTCAGGAGTAATAAAATGTCCTTAGAAACTGCCTTTTAGTTTCCTTTGGGGCACATAAACTCAGTGTGTAATAAAAAGGTACAAAACCAACTTTGGAAGAATAATTACCCTGTCAAGCCCCCTTTCCCTCTGGTGGAATGTGCCTTTTCTTCACCAAATTCTAGCATGGGATTGAAGGGCCTCCAGAGTCACCTGCTCTAATTACCCAGTTCTCCTCTCTCTTTCTTGGTGTCCTTTTTTGTCCTAATTATGGACAGTTCTGTATTTTGCACATGGATGACCTATCCCTTGAGAGTAGAGACTGCGTATTGACCCTTTGTTGTCTTTTCTCACAATGCTGACAACAGTCATGGATACTTTGCAGGTGCTTAACTAAGGCCTTCAAAATTATTGTTTTCTTTATGCTTACCTAAGATGCGGTGACATTCATTCTGCTTCTGTATTACCCCAGGCAAACAATAAAACAGTAAAAACATCAACAACAACGACAACAACAACAACAACGACAAGGTCCCCATCACAAGTCTCATTGGCCCATTCACATTAAGGTGTTGCACATTCCCTTAGGGGCACCTCGGTGGCTCAGTTGGTTAAGTGTCCAACTTTGGCTCAGGTCATGATATCACAGTTCATGAGTTTGAGCCCCGCATCGGGCTCTGTGCTGACAGCTCAGAGCCTGGAACTTGCTTCAGATTCTGTATTTTCATCTCTCTCTGCCCGTCCCCTGTTCATGCTCTGTCTCTCTCTCAAAGATAAATTTTAAAACATTAATTTTTTTTTTTTTTAATATTGCATATACCCTTCCAGTGATGGGCAGGATAGAGTAAGCCAACCAAAGCCTAACTTTCTCAGGGACGGCACCTGGAACTCTAGAAACTACAGAAAGTGACTCTCTGGGGCAATGAAAAATAAACAGTAGCAAGGCAATGGTGAATGGGAATGAAGTCAAAGCTTTATCAATCCTTTGTGCCAGGCGTGAGTTTTGTGGGGTTTGTTTTCTCTCCTCAGCCTTGCAGCTTTGACCCAAGGCCTGATGGAAGTCTAGAACAACGCAATAGGCACTGGCAGAAGATTCTCTAGGTGAAACCCTCTATTTCTAAACAGTGGTTTGGGAAAGGAGTCCTTTGCTGGAGAATATAGGGGAATTATTATTTTGTTCCTTCTTTTCCTCCCTTGACTCTACCCAAAGGCCAACCCAAGTTGAAGATCTGCATTTACTTTTGTGTTGGGGGGTTGGACACCTGAAATTCCCAAAAGAAAATTCTTTGTAACCAGAGGACCAGGGAAAAGGAGCCCCCTTTGTCCAAAAAGTGTGGGAGAATCTCATTGTTTTATCTCTCTTTTTTATTTTGCTGCTTTGCTCCCAAAGGCAGCCTGAGTTGTATGGAAGCACATGACAGAATAAGGGACTAAAACCTGGGAGAAACCTGTCTTTCTGACCAGAGGAACAAGAAAAAGGGTACCCCTGGAGGCTAGAAAGTGTGTGGGGAATCTCAGAGAGGATAGAGGTGGAAAAGCTGGGATCCCCCAGTTCTGTGTAAGCCCCAGGCTCACCTCTAAGTGGTGCATGTGCCACACAGACCCAAAGAAGCAAAGCAAAGTTTCAAGAACTTAACTGCAATGTAAACCACTACCCAAGTCCCACACTAACTCCTGAATGTGGTGCATATTGGGTAAACACAAACAGTACGGCAAAGCCTTTGAAAACTAAACCACTGTTCACAGAAGGTGAGACAAAACTTGCAATCTGAATCTAACTGGATTGGTTGTCTGCTAAAACAAAGAAACATCAACATCCTTGAGAAGATTTTAATAGGACCTAGAGTCTCACAACTTGGTATGCCCAGGGAACAATCCAGAATTACTCATCCTACAAAGAACCAGGAGAATGTGACTAATACTCAAGGGAAAAGACTGTCAAGAGATGCAGCTCTGGGATCACCCAGATGTTGAAGTTGTCAGGTTAAAATTTTAATGTAGCAATTATAACCATTCTCCATGAGATGCAGTTGAACACTCTTAGAATGCATGGAAAGGTAAAGTTCTCAGCAAAAGAAAGCACGCATGCAAGCAAGCAAGCCAAGCTGGAATTTTAGAACTAAAAAATATAATATCTGAAATTAAAATTAGCACTGTGGGCCCAGTAGCAGAATAGTAGAGGCAAGGGTCAGTGGACTTCAAGACAGATTAATAGACATTATAAAATCTAAAAGACAGAAAAAAGAAAAAAAATTGAACCAGCTGTAGGGACCTGTGGAACAATATTAAAAGAGCTAACATTTATGTCATTGGAGTCCCAAGGAGAGGAGAAATATTATTGCCGAGAAAAAACATATGAAGGAATAATGTCTGAAAACTTCACAAATTTGATGAGGTCTACATGTGTAGATTCAAGGAGCTCAGTAAAATCCAGTCAGGATAAACCCAAAGAAAGCTACGCTCACATTGTAATCAAAATGCTGAAAACCAAAGATGAAGGAAAAAACATCTTGAAAGCAGCAATCTCAATGGTGGGGATTTAACCTAGAGAAATGAAAACATGGTTATACAAAAACCTGTACCCACATGTTTACAGCAGCCTTATGGATAACCACTAAAGACTGGAGAAAACCCAGATTTCCTTCAGCTGGTGAACAGATAAGCAAAACTGTGGCCTACCTCTGCAGTGGATGGCTGTGCCACACGGCAGCATAATGAGCCACGGATACATGCGCTAATGTGCATGTATCTCAACTGCATTGTGCTGCATGAGAGAAGCCAGACTCCAGAAGTTTCACACTGTTTGATTCTTTTTATATGGCCTTCTGGAAAAAAGCAGAACTTTAAAGATGGAGAAGCCATCACCAGTTGCCAGGGCTTAAGGGTGGAGTGGAGGGTTTGATTACAAAGGAGCAGCACAAGGGAGTGATTCTGGGATGACAGGGTTGTTCCGTGATTATGGCGCTGGTTATATGACTCCATTTGTCAAAATTCATAAAACTCCATACCAAAGCAAGTGACTTTTACTGTATGTAAATCAGAAAATAAAAAATAAAAGAAATCACTAGCATGCCATTTCATATCTGCTAGGGTTAATGTATCTTCATGACTGCATGAAGTATGGAAAAGATTCATGTAATCTCTTAAGTATTTTGAAGTCATTTTCCACTTGATTCCACATTAAACTTGCAGGAAACTAAAAATGGAATAAACAATGAAGCAGTCTCTTTGGGTACATAGGAGGAGCTTTCCAAAAAAGAATTTGGTGCCTCACATGCCAGGCAGATGTTTTATAGGGTCAGTTTACCACAAAAGGCCCTGATGAACAACTGAGGTCTGTAAAAGAGACACCTTGATTCTGGAAGAGATCTACTGGTTTTAAAAGAAGCCAAGTCAGTCTGGACTGGAGAAAACAAGAGCAAAGCCTTTGACATATCTTGGAAGCTCTGGGTTTTGATAATCGGGGTGGTATTGAGAATGCCCTCTCTGGAAGCATCACATCTGTTGTACTGAGCTCTCCCTCACTTGTGGTTCTAAAATATACATGGAGTAGGCTGGTTTGGACTATTTCCATGAAGCAGAATGTATACATTCCTGTAACACCAAGAAGAGTTTTCCTGAATGTAGAATTTTTTCTTTAGCCTACCTCTCATCCAAAGGGCAAAACGTGCAGGATGGATGTTTAATAGGAATGAGATCCCACTAGCTGAGCAGAGTGTCACTTTCTCCCTCTGCTTATTCTGCCTTTGAATTTTTATCATCACTTTGCATCCTTTTGCACCATCATGGGTCTGATCACTTTTGATACACAAATGTATAAGAACAGCTATTGGCTTTAAGAAACCTCTTCCCCAATTACAAAAAGATTCTCTTATGCCTTTCTATAATATTTTATGGCTTTAGCTTTTACATTTAGGTCTTTGATCTGTCTTTTTTTCCCCCATACAAGTTTATTTTGTTCAGATATGAGACACATTATCGTAAATTCACCCTTTTAAAATGGACGATTCAGTGGTTTTTAATATATTCACACAGTTGTGTGTGAATATTCACCATTAATTTCTTGTCACCCACTCCTCCGCAAAATCCTGTGTCCATTAGCGTCAACCCTTCCTTCCAGCCCACGGCAACCACTAATCTACTTTGTGTCTCCATAGATTTAGAATGTCTCTTCTGGACATTTCATGTAAGTGGAACCATACAATATGTGGCCTTTTGTATCTATCTAGCTTCTTTCATTAGCATACTGTTTTCCATATTGTAGCATGTATCCGTATTTCATTCCTTTTTATTATTGAATAATACTCCTTTTTTTTGCTGTACATCCCTGAAAATATATCACATTCTCTTTACTCTTTCATCAGTTAGTGGACATTGGGTGTTTTCACTTTTGGGACCTATGATGAGTAATGCTGCTGTGAACATTCATACACAAGTTTTTGTGTGGACGTATGTTTTCATTTCTCTTAAGTATACACCTAGGAATGGGATTTCTCGGTTATGTAGTAACTCTATGTTCAACTTTTTGAGGAACTGCCAAACCATCTCCAAATCAGCAAAACCGTGTTATATTCCCACCAGCAATGTTTGAGGGTTCCAATTTCTCTGCATCCTCTCCAACACTTGTCATTGTCTGTCTTTTTAATTACAACCATCCTAGTGAATGTGAAGTGGTATCTCCTTGTGGTTTTGATTTGTAGCTTTCTGATGACTAATGATACTGAACATTTTTTGCTGTGCTCATCTTATTTGGAGAAATATCTGTTCAAATCTTTTGCCTACATTTTAAATGTTTTGTTTTATTGCCTTTTTTTTTTACTATTGCATTATAATATCCATTAGAAAAAAAATTTTTAGTACTTATTTCTTTTTGAGAGAGAGAGTGTGCAAGTGGTGGGGGAAGGGCGTAGGCAGAGAGAGAGAGAGAGAGAGAGAGAGAGAGAATCCAAAGCAGGCTTCAGGCTCTGAGCTGTCAGCACAGAGTCCAATGTGGGGCTCGAACCCACCAACTGAGAGATCATGACCTGAGCTGAAGTCACACGCCCACTGTCTGAACCACCCAGGTGCCATTTTTACACCCAGGTGTAATATGACCCGTTTTTATTTCTTATGTATGCTGTGAAGTGGGATTTGTCAGGATTTGTTGTTGTTGTTGTTGTTGTTTTTCTTATAGGTATACAGTTACTCTAAGAATCATTTGTTGGAAAGACATTTTTCTCAATTGGTTTGTTTTGCTAAGTATCAAACGATCATTTATTTAAAAAAATTTTTACTGTTTATTTATTTTTGAAAGAGAGAAAGAGCATGCAAGTGGCGGAGGAGCAGAGAGAGAGGGAGACGCAGAATCTGAAGCAGGCTCTAGGCTTCATCAGCATAGAGCCTGATGAGGGTCTCGAAATCAGGAGCTGAGCCATGAGCTCATGACCTGAGTCGAAGTCTGACGTTTAACCGACTGAGCCACCCAGGCATCCCTCAAATGATCATTTAAATGTGGTTCTTTTACCAGGCTCCTCTTCTTGTACCATGCTGTCTTGATTACTACAGCTTTACATAGTAAGTCTTGAAGTTGGCTAGTGTAATTCTTTCAACTTTGTTCTTCTATTTGAAACTTGCTTGCAGTCCTAGAATAAACATCACCTGATCATCATGATGGTGGTAGGTGAAGTAATGGTCCCCTTTCTTCCTCCGAAGATATACACATTATAGAGCCGTGAACCAATGAATATGTTTTGGACAAAGGAGAATTAAGGTTGCAGGCTGAATTAAGATTTCCAGTTAGCTGACCTTAAAATGGAGAGATTATCTTATAGGACCTAATGTGATCACTGAGATTTTTAAATGTAGAAGAGAGGGGCGCCTGGGTAGCTCAGTCATTTAAGCATTTGACTTTTGATTTCGGCTGAAGTCATGATCTCGTGGTTCGTGGGATCAAGCCCCGCATCGGACTCTGCTGACAGTGCAGAGCCCGCATGGGATTTTCTCTCTCTCTCTCCCTTTGCCCCTCTCCCCGCCTCCTCTCTCTCTCTCTCAATAAATAAACATTTTTTGAAAATAAATAAATGTGGAAGAGAGAAACAAAGAGGAGGACAAAGTAATACAATGAGAGAAAGACTCAACCAGCTATTACTGGATTTGAAGGTGGAGGAAGAAGGTCTTGAGCCCAGGAATTCCAGTGGCTTCCAGAAACTGGAAAAAGCAAAGAAACAGGTTCTTCCCTAGAGCCTCCGAAATTGAATGCAAGCCTCCCAACACTTTGGTTTTTTCCCAGTGAGACTTGCATCAGACTTTTAACCTATAGAACAAAAAGATGGTAAATCTGTGGTGTTTAAGCTCTTAAGTTTGTGGTAATCTTTCATAGCATTGATAGAAAACCAACACAATGATGTATTATAATTTTTGTATATAGCTGGATTTGATTTACTAAAATTTTGTTAAGGATTTTTGCACCTCTGTCCACTGTAGTTTTCTTTCTTTTCTTCTTCTTTCTCCTCTTCTTCTTCTTTTTCTTCTTCTTCTTCTTCTCCTTCTCCTCCTCCTCCTCCTCCTCCTCGTCCCTCCTCCTCCTCCTCCTCCTCGTCCCTCCTCCTCCTCCTCCTCGTCCCTCCTCCTCCTCCTCCTCCTCCTCCTCCTCCTTCTTCTCCTTCTTCTCCTTCTCCTTCTCCTTCTTTTTCATAATGTCTTTGGGTTTGGAATCAGAGTAATGCTGCATTCAATGAGGGATGCGTTCTGGAAGAGTTTGTGTAGAACTAGTAATATTTCTCCCTAAGTGCTTGGTAGAATTTACCAGTGAAGCCACTGAAGCCTAGAGTTTTCTTTTTTTATTTTATTTAAAAAAAATTTTTTTTTCAACGTTTATTTATTTTTGGGACAGAGAGAGACAGAGCATGAACGGGGGAGGGGCAGAGAGAGAGGGAGACACAGAATCGGAAACAGGCTCCAGGCTCCGAGCCATCAGCCCAGAGCCTGACGCGGGGCTGGAACTCACGGACCGCGAGATCGTGACCTGGCTGAAGTCGGACGCTTAACCGACTGTGCCACCCAGGCGCCCCTAGAGTTTTCTTTATGGAAGTTTTTTAACTACAACTTTCAATTTCCTGAAAAGATACAGAGCTACGTAGGCTATCTGTTTTTGAGTATACTTTAGATTTGTGAGAACTTAATTGCTAAAAAAAAATGGTTGAAACTTGGTTGATTTCCTTTTTCAAAGAAAGAGGCCTTCTTTCACCACCTTTTTGAATATTTATAGTGCAATTTAATATATTTTAGATCTAAAATATTTATTTTGAGGTTTTATTGTGAGATTGCATAAACATAAGTACAAATATACTGTGTATTGGCAGTGAGACATAGTAAGTCTGTGAGTCCTTCTTCACCGGGAAATCTGATTCCCATTTAGCTTCCCACGCACTTAAGCCACTCACCTGGGGTGCGAACATGCCAGCGTCTGTGATACGTAAGTTTATATTGTAAATCAGTTGACGTTCTGATGTATTTATCATCTGTAATAGTTTTGCTCCTGAGAGGTGGAGCCTCTCTCCGTGTGCTGGCAGAATTATTTATGAGCTTGCAGGGCTTTAGGCCAGATCCCCAACCATGGTAAATTTACAAAGTAACGAATGTCATCTGACAAGCCTCTTGACAGAGAGGCCACAATTTATCCCTGGCTGTATGTCCCAACTTGCCGTTGTGTAGGGCAGTGGTTCCTCCTGGAAACATTTTGGAAATTTGGTGGGGTGCTGCTAGCACTCAGTGGGCAGAGGCCCAGACGCAATGCCCCTAGTAACCCCGTGCAGTGAGGAGCTTCCCTGAGTCTTAGATGATCACGGATATCCGACTGCTTTGTCATAAAGATTAATTTTTTTTTTTAACGTTTATTTATATTTGGGACAGAGAGAGACAGAGCATGAGCGGGGGAGGGGCAGAGAGAGAGGGAGACACAGAATCGGAAACAGGCTCCAGGCTCCGAGCCATCAGCCCAGAGCCTGACGCGGGGCTCGAACTCACGGACCGCGAGATCGTGACCTGGCTGAAGTCGGACGCTTAACCGACTGCGCCACCCAGGCGCCCCTGTCATAAAGATTAAAGAACATGCTTCAGGTTTTCTGAGTTTAGAACCAAGTCTAGTTTTACATATAAGCACAAGGCACTTTTTGTGTGGTTTTAGATCCACTTAATATCCCAATTTTGATTTTAGCATTCATACCTACCCTCTTTGATTTTTCTGTGCCTCTAGTATAGAATGGTCTCCTTTAAGCCGAAAGTTATTAATATACAGCACATGGAATTATCTAATCACTTTGCTGTATCTTCTAGGACTGAGCCTGCACATTTTCAGGTGAAACACATGCTAATATATTATCAATTACCTATTCTCCTTTATATTACATTTAGAGTTGTTTTACCAAGTAGGTGGTTAAGTATAATATTGTGTTTGAATCCCATTACAGTACAGTATAGGGAGAACTATAAAATTTTAACTATAAAAAGGGGGTTTGGGGCTTGAAAGGCTTGAGAACCATGATATAGAAGCAAGCTTCCTTTTCTCCTCTATTTCAAAACTTCCCCAGTTATTATAGTTGCTGTTCGATTAAAAGGTACAATCTGTGAATGAGTCCACAGATGGGTCATGTGTTACCACATCCACAAGAAACACAAAACAACTACAACAATAAAAATGGATTCACCTTCTCTTTCGCCTGCAGAATAACCTAATATGACTATTTTATCCACCAAACACAGTGCACCCAGCCGTAATGCTCACACGTGTGTGCAGCGATCACAGACTTATGTCCACAAACTTTGACATGCAAGAAGTGTAACTTGCTTCATCTTTCCCTGCAGAAGTGAACGTAACACTGCTCGCTGGGGTTACAGTCCTGCTGGGTGGAGGAAACCTGGGGTCAGTCAGTTCAGATCATCAGTTCAAGGTCCTTTTGTCTCATCCCTGGCTCCCCTCCAGGGAACCAGTACATTGCAGCCGAGGAGATTGTCTGGTCCATGGTCACTTTCTACAGAAACCCCCTTCATACGGGGCCTTTTCATGTCGTCCATCCATCTAGATCGTGCTGCAACCCCCTGGCCTGCAGAGACTCAGACCATCTCTTGCCCCATCTGTGCTCTTCTCCACAGCAAATGAAAACCGTCCATCACTGGGGCTGTAACCTCTTCTACATTGTGGTGTGAGGGCCTCTGAGCCTACGTTGTTCTCTGTTGCAGCCACACCACACTGGGCACAGGAAAATGCAAGGAGCCTTGCTGTCCCCTTCTTCTTACCTTAGTCTCAGAGTGGTCTCTGCAGAGACCATCTCCAGCAATTTGCACCTTTCTAATTTGCAGATTCTAGCCTGCTCCGAAATTAGGAAGCCAGACACCATTCATAAAATTAGAATCGTGTCTAAGACTAAATGGGCCCTGCATTAGGGTCTGATTGCAGGGACTTGTTGATGCCTATTATGGTTATTCAGGGGCATGTGTTCTGATTTATTTGTTTGATTTTGTTTTTTCGTCCTGTGTTCATGGCTGTTCAGAAGACCTTGAGTGTCCCAGATATTGGACCCCTTCCTTCCTCCCTCCCTCCCTCCCTCCCTCCCTCCCTTCCTTCCTGCTAATTTTTAAATTTGAGTGTAGTTGACATGCAGTGTTACATTAGTTTCAGGTGTACAACATAGTTATTCATCATCTCCATATGTTATGCTATACTCACCACTGGTGTAGGTCCCATTTGTCACAAAACATCACTATTACGGTAGTGTTGACTATAGTTCCTGCCTTTTATGCCCATGACTTCTTCATTCCATAACTGGAAGCCTATGTCTCCCACTCCCCTTGACCCATTGTACTCATCCTTCCATCCCAGCCCCGTGATAGCAACCAGTTTCCTCTCTGTATTTATGGGTCTGATGCCACTTTTAGTTTATTTGTTGTTTGTTTTTAGATTGCGCATATGAGTGAAATCACATCGTATTTGTCTTTCTCAGAACTCTCTCTTTCCACATCCCTTTGTCTCCTGGTGAAATGCCTTCATTTAACCTCTTGCTTCTCATTAAGCACAGGGACCTCACTGCTTCCCACGCTTCCTCTTCTCCAGCCGGCTTCCCTTCTGAGCACCTGCTTGGAATGTCCAGTGTTATTTGATTTCTCCTCACTCTCACTGTGTACCCCATCAGAAGGGGTTCTGCCACCTGTATGATCAGGAGGACTGATCAGTCTGAGGACTCACAGTTTGTTTTACTTTGGCTTTGGAACAAGTGTCATCTGCAAATCCAAGGGAATCTTGTTCTTGTATTTTTATTAAGTATGCATTCAATATTTGAATTATTTGTTAATTCTCGTAACAGACTTTGTAATATCTAGGTATATTAAGTTATTTTTGTTTCTGACGTTAAATGTTTCACTCTTACCTTGTTCTTCAAAGAGAATTGTGTTGATCAGTGTCCTCATGAGTTGTTTGTCTCTCTTCCGTAAGTGGACACCCATACCTCAGTGAGTTGCTTTAGCACTGAACAAACCTCAGAAAAGAGCGTTGGGCAAACAGGATCACCGGTTCACTCAGTTTGTTTTATTGTGTTTTTTGGGTAACCCTAAAAGCGTATCTTACTATCTCTGAAGTAGACATCCAAGAAAATGTTGCTTCTGCCTCAAAGGTAAATTCAGAACATTTAACTTGTATCATATATTTGGAAACATAAAGACCAAGTAAAGTAGTTGATGCTTGCCCAAAAAGAATATTTGAGCCTTCTCTGGCATAATTCTCTCTGAAAAATCATTGACCTCAATTCCCATCTTTTCATGTCATACGAGGAATTAATGTACTTATTCTTTCAAACTATGCTTCTCTTTTTTCTGTCTGCTGCTGTTATTTTCACTTCTCTCTCCTTCTCAAACTTGCCAGACTCTGAAGCACTTCTGTGATACTTTTTCATCTATTACTTCTGAGTTAGCATTACTGATGGATAAACAGATACCTAGTTTAAAAAAAAAAAAATCTGCCTTAAAGGAGTTTCAGGTCTGGAAAGGGAGCCGAATAATTTATGAGTAAACCATGTTTCTCCCTCAAGCTGCCAAATAACTTTAGTTTGCCCTGAAATTCATAACTTCATTAGTTAAAAGTATCAAGCATTCTTTCAAGATCAAACTGAAGGGAAAACAAGGAAGGCTTTAATGGAAAAAAGGGATAGAACAAACATGTGCTTTTGCTGGTCCCCAAATACTGTAGACATTGGGCTCCTGTGCTACTTGATAGGGATCAGGAATATGGAGCCCAAATCCATGCCTCCCGAATGGGAGTAACAACATTCTGTACTTACTTTTAAGGATCGCTAAGATCTGTGACTACCTACACTTTAAATTATAGAAAAAGTTCAGATGTTTGCCTACCAATATATAATAAATTAGGACACTGTTTTCCAGTTTCCAGTTCCATTTCGGCATGTCTTTCTTCCTTTCTTTCTTTCTTTCTTTCTTTCTTTCTTTCTTTCTTTCTTTCTTTCTTTCTTTCTTTCTCTTTCTTTCTTTCGTGAATTGGCTCAAACTCATAACCCAGAGATCAAGAGTTGCATGCTCCACCGACTGATCCAGCCAGGTGCACCTCCCCCCCCGCCCGCCATTATAACTTTTAGAGACCAAATGTTTCAACTCTTTCAACAGACTTTTGAGTCTTCTCATCCTTAAATTTTAAAGGAGAGATAAAATCCCATTGACGTCTCATCATTATAAGCAATGACATTAGCCCCATGGAAAGGAAGAAATCTTTTACTATCACCCTGGATCATCTTCCTTTTAATCCTCATTTATTCCTGATTTTGCCTTTCCCTGCATCTCTATCCCTTTATCTTCAGCCCTTTTGGAGGCTGCATCAGTTATTTGGGGTCTGGTTGCCAGGCCCATTCCAGCAGCATCTTCCCAATGCTAGTTCAGCAGGAGCGCTCCCGTTGCTGGTCCTTTCATCCAGATGTAAGTCAGACTGTGTCTGGCTGGGACTGAGCTCACAGCATTGATCTGCCCTGAGTGCTGCAAACCATTTGAAACCCCTACAAATATTCAAGTGAATGACTGAATAAAGCTTCAGTTTCTGACATTTTATTTGAATCACAGGCTATGGCCATTGTTCCTGTTTCCTTGATAATTGATATGCTTTATTTAGACTCCTAGAAACAGGAAGGTGTCAGCTGGCTCTGTCCCCAAAATAACAGAAAAATCCCTCAAATGCATTGTGTTTTTATGACTCTCAAGAAATTACCTACAGAGAAGAGAATGTAATTGAGAAGGGCTCTGTGCATAAAATCTTTCCTTGTTAATGAAAGCATGGGGTTTTAGAGTGCACTTGTAATACCTAAATCTAGTATAAGTGTAATAAATACCTAGATAGGAGGCTTTTCTGCTAGTTGATGCTGCTGCTGGTTGTGATTACCATCAGTGAAGATGGTTAATATTTATTGAGCACTACTTTTGTGCCAAGCTCTATATTAAGATAGGCATTATTGTTATCCTCACTTTATGAATGAGGAAATTAGATGGCGAGCGATCTCTCCAAACTTACAGCACTTAACTCCAATTCTTTGAATCCATTTCAATGAACTTAGAAATGTGGCAGTGGGGATGATAGAGAAAAACGCTGACAGTCGGAAGCCAGCTAGACACGTTTTTGTTTATATCTAGTCATCATTCAGCTCAAGTTTTCCTTACGTTCTGGCAACAGAGTGTTCTTAAGAGTATAGTTAACTTAATCTGTAATTAAGGAGAAGCCTTGATGCAGAGCACACTACGATCCAATGTGTAACTGAGTAAGGCCCTGGAGCCTCCTTTTCTCAGTTGCTGGGCTCCCCCTCTCTGATGCTGCTCAGCCCTGTCCTGTCATTCTGGTTTCAGCTCCTCTGAGAGGCCCATGAATGAAGAGATCACATCTCTTTTTCTACTCACTCCATGAGATAGCAAGCCTTGTCTGTCTTCCTGGCTCCCATTTCCCCAAAGCTGGAATGGTCCTTGGTACATGGTGAGCACTCCCAAAAGATTTGTTAAGGGGGTAAGCGAGGACTCTCTTCCTGGCCAGGACCACGCTCCCTCAAATGCTTCAAACAATCCCCTTTGACTTCAGTGTGGCTGATCAGGGGCCACATTGGACAAACAATTCCAGTATTGTGAGTTTGATTTGCTTAAATTCTCATGGGGACCAGGAGGCACCCCCCACCCCCAAATATCCTATTAAATAAGCAGGATCTTTGTACACAATGGTTTCTTAAAAGTCAAGATCATGGAATGGCTAGATGACGGCTCAGAAAACACTATCCAATAAGCAAGTAAACTTTTAGTGCCTTCAGTCTCAATATTTCGTGGCCCTTTCTCCATTTGTTTATTTGTTCCATACTCTGCACCCCACCCCCATTCTTGAGCCCTTCTCTTCAGTGGGCCCTGAATGCAAAGGACCCACTGGGAATGCAAAGATGAATGAGACATTGTCCTTGTCCTTGGGAGGCAGAGTTCTGGAAGATGAACCCATGAACAACTAATTAACAAGATATAGAGATAAGTGTGATAGGAAAGGTGTATATAAAGTGCAGATGTACAGAGACACTGTCTAGGCAGGGGGGTGGTGGGGAGCAGTATATGAAAAGTTAACAGACGATGTGACATTTATCCTGAGAGTTAAAATTTAAGTCAGGCAGGAAAGAAGAGGGAGAGCATTTTAGGGAGAGGAACCAACAGGTACAAAGGCAAAATGAGCACGAAAGGGCATGACATACCCTAACAACAGGGCAAAGTTAGTTCTCTGTGAATGAAGCACAGGGCACTTTTTCTTTTTTGTAAGATTTTATTATTTTTCTTAAAAGTTTATTTATTTATTTTGCGAGAGAGTGTGTGTGTGAGTGAGCAGGGGAGGCGCAGAGAGAGAAGGAGAGAAAGAGAATCCCAAGCAGGCTCTGTACTGTAACTGCAGAGCCCATCGTGGGGCTTGAATCCATGAACCATGAGATCATGACCTGAGCCAAAGCCAAGAATCGGACGCTTAACTGACTGAGCCACCAAGGCTCCCTAAGACTTTATTTTTAAATAATTTCTATACCCAGTGTGGGACTTGAACCTATAGCCTGGAGATCAAGAACCGCATGCTCCACTGACTGAGCCAGCCACGTGCCCCAGCACAGGGCACTTTCTTTGGGAAGGGCAGGAGTTGATGCCCAATAAGTAGATTGGGGCCAGATGTAAAGGATTCTATATGTGGGCTGAAGTTTGAACTTTTTCCTGATTAGAAACCAATTAGAGGTCTTTAAACATGAACATGGCTTGATTGGTTTGGGGTTTCACAGTGATACCTCTGACAACAAAGTGAAACAATCTGTAAGTCACCCCCATTCCAGGTGGGAGGAGTGCCAGACCCGAGGCTCTGGGATAGATGGGGGTGAATGGATTTGAAATCTATTTCTTTTTTTTTTTTTTTTTAATTTTTTTTTTTTTTCTTCAACGTTTTTATTTATTTTGGGGACAGAGAGAGACAGAGCATGAATGGGGGAGGGGCAGAGAGAGAGGGAGACACAGAATCGGAAACAGGCTCCAGGCTCCGAGCCATCAGCCCAGAGCCTGATGCGGGGCTCGAACTCCCGGACCGCGAGATCGTGACCTGGCTGAAGTCGGACGCTTAACCGACTGTGCCACCCAGGCGCCCCTGAAATCTATTTCAAAGATAGACTTGGCAGAAGGGAATGCACATTCAGTCAGAAATTGATGTACAGGGCTGCCTGGGTGGCTCAGTTGGTTGAGTGTCCAACTTATGCTCAGGTCATGATCTCGTGGTTGGTGAGTTTGAGCCCCACATGGGGCTTGCTGCTCTCTGCCTGTTAGCACAGAGCCTGCTTCAAATCCTCTGTCCCCCTCTCTCTCTGCCCCTCCTCCACTTACGCTCTTTCTGGAAAACTAAATAAAAAACATGAAGAAAAAAAAAGAAATTGAATGTAGAAGAATTGAATGTAGAAGAGGAACAGAGAAGAACATTAAATTGTAAATTCAGTGTCAGATAGGTATTTTCTCCAAGATCTTTTCATAGGAGGAAATTGAGTTTCCTTGATCCTCTAGATGAATTCAAAGACATATATTAACCCTCCAATTTGCATTTTAGTTAAAAAGTTTTGAAAAAAAATAGGCTGAAAAAAATCAACCATCAGCAAGCAGTCCTCTTTTTCAGAAAAGGAGGTGTCTTGGTATTTCTTGGTATTTGAAGTCATGTTGTCTACTCATTTGTCACAGTTATGTTACTGGCCCTGTTCAGAGGAAAGTCCAGGCCCTTTGAGGCTGTTGGAGCTTTTCTTGCTTTTTCTTTTAGGATCCCTGAGTCAGAGTGAGGAGGATGTCTTGGATAAGTCCAGATTGGGGGGCAGTGAGATGGAAATATACTGATATTCAGGGCAGCCTTCCACAGCCAAGCCACAGCATTATACTGTTTGGGAGTCGTCCTAAAAAGTAATGTTGTTGCCATGGTTCCATCTTAACTTTTATCAGCTGGGTAAGGATGAGGCTTCATGGTCATATACTTAATGCTTTGGCTCAGATCTTTGGCTAACCGATATTTTTCCATGACCTTTTGACAGTTATTTTTGTTCAGTAAGGAATAATAAAGTGAAATTTACCATCTGTATATGACGACATTTATTTCTGACATTTCTTTTCTAGACAGCAAAGTGTTTATAATTAGGTTTTCCCTCTGCCAAAAACATTGCGGAAAAACTATTTCCCTGAAAAAAAAAAAATCAGAGCTTCCTTTACTAGTTGGAATCATCTTATATTGATTTGGAAGATTTTTTGTAAGTCAGGAAATGAAACAAAATTTTCTCTTGAAAATTCTTAGCAAGAACAAAAGGTAACTTCTGCCCAAAAGAAAATTAGGACAGAAAGTGAAAAGAACCATGTTTGAAATGGTGATGGTGGGGCACCTGGGTGACTCAGTTGGTTAAACATCCCATTTCGACTCAGGTCATGATCTCATGGCTTATGGGTTCGAGCCCCGCATTGGGCTCTGTGCTGACAGCTTAGAGCCTGGAACCTGCTTTGGATTCTGTGTCTCCCTCTCTCTCTGCCCTCCCCTGCTCACTCCCTCTCTCTCTCTCTCTTTCAAAAATAAAAAGAAAGGAAAAAGAAAATAAATGGTGATGGTTCCATTGTCTTTTTCAGTTTTAATTTGTCAGATTTAAGTGAGCAATATTGGAAACCTTATTTCAAATGAGCTGATCGTATTCTTTTCTTTTTAAGGCTCATTTTCCATTTATTTATTTTTTTCAAATATAATTTATTGTCAAACTGGTTTCCATACAACACCCAGTGCTCATCCCAACAAGTGCCCTCCTCAGTGCCCATCACCCACTTTCCCTGTCCCCCACCTCCGAGCTTATTGTATTCTTGCTGCAACTGTGATCAGGTTTTTTTTTTTAAGTTTATTCATTCATTTTGAGAGAGAGAGCACATGTGAGCAGGGGAGGGACAGAGAGAGAGGGAGAGAGAGAATCCCAAGCAGTGTCCACCCTCAGTGTGGAGCCTGACAAGGGGCTTGATCTCATCACCACGAGATCATGGCCTGAGCTGATACCAAGAATCGAATGCTTCACTGACCGAGCCACCCAGGCGCCCCTGTGATCAGGTTTTATGTCCAACTTCTTGAAATACCCAGGGGACTGTGCTAGAACTGATGCACAACGCTATTTCTGAAGAGCCCAACTGTGGATTCTACCCCTTAGCTGATAAGTGGCAGCCTTCAGGCAGGTGTCACCTGCAGAGATGCAGACCCCTGGCAAAGCCAAATCACCCTCTTTATGCTGCCACTTGTGCTGTTGGCTCGGTGATAGGGGAGTCCGAGAGACATTGCAGTGTGCCAGTTGACAGTGCTTTCTCTCTAGAGTGCTCTTGAAAACATGACTGATAACAGATGATAGAATCCCTTACCGTTGCCGATGGGAAGAACGGCCCAGTGAGCAGTGGCAAAAACAGCCCTATTCACTGCATCAGCACCCTCCCCTGCTAAGATGTAGAAACCCCTTCCAGCTCCCACAGTAGCCACAGTGGCCAAATTCTCTTTTACAGCACAGAGTATTTTCCTTTTGGAGTCAGACCTGCTCCTAGCGTCAGATCGCAGCCCCAGCCCCCCTCCTCCTCATCTCCATGTGCATTTCCTCCACCATCATCATCCAGTATTTTTGTATTGAGCACTGACAAGTGTGTGGAACTGGAAGAGATTATATGATCTCTCAAAGGAGTGAATCTATTTAAAATACAGACAACAGGCATCTGCTACAAGCCCTGAGCCAGTATCGTTTATGGCAGTCTAGACAACAGAGGGAAATAATAGTGCCAGCTCAGCCATTCTTGACCTCAGGGCACAGAGTGTAAACGTTTCTTTCCAGTGTATTTTTGTATAACACGAACAGTGCCTCCTTTTAAGTTTTGAAACGTTGGTTTTGGGTGACATACTCTGTGAGGTATAAGCAATACAGAGGAATTCCCTCTGTCAAAAGATGGCGACTTCTTGCTGGGAATATACAGGTTTGCTCACAGGAAATAGAAAGTGTATTGAATAAACTGGCTTGGGTGACTGTTTGGGCCTTTACTTTTTGTCAAGAAGAGATGTAGGGTTTTAGGAAAGGTTCTTTTAAGTCTGTGATAGCAAATGATAAGACTAGTTGTCACCCACCCATGTGCTGCAGAATTGTTATCTTCATGTAGTCTAGCTCCAGACTCTTCTCCCTCCCTTCGCAAAGCACACAGAAGATCCGGGGACCTAGTGTGTTAAGGATGAGCAGAAGCATCCTTAGAGGCAGAACCTTGAATTCCTTACCAGCAACAAAGGTTCCTCTAAAGGGAACTATAACCGCCTTGAGATACCATCACCTTCTGCTATATCAAGAGGAAGAGTATACACTTTGCTGAGATTTACTCTGCTTGTGGTTCTCCTAGGGAAGTGAAGCTTTATGTGGCCCGTAGGCATAAAACTCACTCTAGCCCAGGGACGTCAGGAACATGGCATTCTGAGGGCAGAAGGTACCTGGGGAGTCATGCAGACCTTGTTTGAAGCCTAGCTTTGCCACTTTTTAGCTATTTGGACTTGCCAAACTCCTTTTTTTTTTTTTTTAACAACAAAATGGATAATACTAGACTGAGTTGTTATAAATTATACTACCTACCATTTATTGAACACTTAGGTTGTGCCAGGTACTCAGCCAAGCAGTGATCATAAGTGGTGTCATTTAATTTTCATCATAGTACCTGAGGTAGGAATCATTAGTTCCACATTACGTATAAAGAAACCGAGGTAGGTATTGCCCTGAGTCACACAGCTACTGAGTGGTTAGCATGAGGCTTCGATTCCAGGCCGATCAGACTTTAGATTCTTTGAGAGATCATGTAAAATTATAGTGCTGCCTGTTGCATAGTAGGTGCTTAACAAATGTTAGTTGTTTTTCCTCCTGTGTGTTTCCTGTGGCTTTGATCTTGATTTCTGCGTTAGATTTTTACATCACAGAGCAGGTCTGTCATACTGCCCTCATGTGGCTCCTTTGGATAACAGTGGTTTTCTAAAAAAAGATTTAATCGAAGTGTAATATGTATGCAAATAAGGGTTATTTCAAATGTGTCTCTAGAGTCACCTAAATGTATGGATACTTTTCGAGGTAGTGATGATTCTCCAACCTCACTGTAAAAGCAATATCTCTCTTTTTCCCTACGGTCCAACTTAATTTCTAACTGAGCTGCAACCAGCTGGTAAGATACTTAATTTCAGTCACTCTCGTAACTTCTCCTCTGGCTTCAACTTCAGTTGTTTTGGAAGAATACCCCTCTTCCCTGGACACAGTGCATGACGAAGCTTTGTCTTGCCATCCTGTCAAGAAAGGAGGAACTTTACTTGCAATTATTTTTTCCACCCAACTGCTCTGTTTACAGAGACGTTGAGCCCACTGGAGAAATTTTCAACTTTCACACTTAAAAAAGAGTTCATACCACTAGGGAGTAGACGTTTAATTCAGTTACCAGTGTAAATGTTAGAAAGTTTTTCCAGGTGAGTAAAATGAAAAGGTCTTCTGTCCCCACTCGGTAGGACTAAGTGAAATTTCACTCAGAAGTTTCTTTTTTAAATTTTATTTTATTTTAGGGGGGGGGGGAGGTGGGCAGAGGGAGAAAGAATCTTAAGAAGGCTCCACACTCAGCAAGGAGCCCAATGAGGGACTCAGTCCCACAACCCTAGGGTCATGACCTGAGCTGAAATCCAGAGTCAGACACTAAATCAACTGAGCCACATAGGTGCCCTAAGGTTTCTTTCTGTGTACCGGGGGGAGCTCAGCTTACCTGGATTCATTCTCCTATGTGACACAAAATTGCCTGCATGCAATTGCAACCTCATCATTGATTATTAGTACAGGGCTGTGTCCCAAGCAGATATCTTCAGGGGGCTTCCTTGTTTTTCAGTGACCTTATCCAAGGGGATTTGAAGGTCTCATGTCAGAGTTGTGCCACACTGCCCTCTGGTTATGTCTGTGTAATGGAGGGAGTGTTGAGTGGAAAAAGGAGTGTTGAGTACCTCTTGGTACTGGAAGAGGTAAGGAGGAGGTATCTTTTTAGTTCTTAAGCACCATTTAAAAGCAACATAGAAGTCTTCTGTTCTTGAGGTGCCTGGGTGGCTCAGTCGGTTGGGTGTCTGACTGTCTGACTTAGCTAAGGTCGTGATCTCACGGTGCCCCGCGTCGGGCTCTGTGCTGACAGCTCAGAGCCTGGAGCCTACTTCGGATTTTGTGTCTCCCCCTCTCTCTGCCCCTCCCCCGCTTGCACTCTGTCTCTCCCTCAAAGATAAATAAACATGCACTCTTATGTGGATCCTGAGAAACTTAACAGAAGACCGTGGGGGAGGGGGAGGAAAAAAAAAGTTAGAGAGGGAGGGAGCCAAAACATAAGAGACTCTTAAAAACTGAGAACAAACTGAGGGTTGATGGGGGAGTGGGAGGGAGGGGCAGGTGGGTGATGGGTATTGAGGAGGGCACCTTTTGGGATGAGCACTGGGTGTTGTATGGAAACCAATTTGACAATAAATTTCATATTAAAAAAAAAGGAATTCTTCAGTTTTCATGAAAATAAATTAAAAAGAGAATTTGTATTGTCAATTTCAGTGCCTTAAAATTTCACATGGAGAAAAAACTTCAAAATTATGTATGTCTTCTTTCTCCATAATTTTTTTATTTTGCATAAAATAATACCCACAAGAAAAAAAATAAACACTTTTAAAATTTTTTTTTTAAAAAAAAGAAGTTTTCTGTTCTTAAATGTGTCTAGCATTGTCCTCATGCAAAGACCTAACTGTATTTCAGATAATGGAGGACAGACATTGGCAGGGGGCAATAACTGGCCCCTTCGAGGAAGAAAATGGAGCCTGTGGGAAGGAGGCATTCGAGGGGTGGGCTTTGTGGCAAGCCCCTTGCTGAAGCAGAAGGGTGTGAAGAACCGGGAGCTCATCCACATTTCTGACTGGTTGCCGACTCTCGTGAAGCTGGCCAAGGGAAGCACAAAAGGCACCAAGCCTCTGGATGGCTTTGATGTGTGGAAAACCATCAGGTACTTGTACATCTTCCTTTTTTCCCTCCTAGGGAAGAAACGGCAAGAACAGCCTGACAGGATTGAGTGAGAATGATAGCTTTTGTGTGAAAAATGATAGTTCAGCTTACAAAGCTTAGAAGCTTCTCTAAGATGTAGGATAGGGTATTGTTTGCTCCCTCAGGGGACCTACCCTGTTGTTTGCTGGGAGAGTAGAGAACCAAGCAGCGGGTAGAGCTGGAATGTGAGCCAGGGAGCATCTGTGCATAAGTATCTAATGAGCACCCATTATGAGCCAAGCCCTGTTTTAGGGGTGAAGGAATTAGGAATGAACAAGAGGCAAGATCTTGGCTCTCATGGAGCTTATATTCTAGTGGGGAAGGGCGGGGTGGGGGAGCAGGAAATAAACAAGTAAACACATAAATAAGCAAGGTGACTTCCAGCAGCAATAAACACTATGAAGGTAATAAAACAGTGCATTGTGATAGAGAGAACTGGCAGAATGTAAGGGGGGTACAATCTGGGGAGCAGAACCGGGACTCCGCTTTGGAAGTGATGACAGTCCTTCTCCTGTTTACCGCCACAGTGTAGAAAAATGGCGTCCAAGGTGAGGACATGGTATACACTTTCGAGGGTGCTGAAAGAAAACTATCAACTTGTATTTGTATTTAATTTTATCTTACCCTTGTTTAAGAATAAGCCTTATAAGGTACGTAATAGATGGGCACATATATCTAAATTATAATTACGTGTATATATATATTGGAGGTATTGTTACTGATGGAATGGCATTTGTCTAGTGCAATAGTTTGCAACCTCTGTTGGTGTTACAGAAGGAGAAAACGTGGATGATTGGTCCCTAGTGACCAGAAGGAGACAACCTCCTCATACTCTCCTTCTTCATCCCACTTCAGAGGCCCCATCTCAAAAATAGTAGGGTTTCTATTCTTAGGAAATATACAATGAAGTAGGAGTAAAAGGTCATGATGACACGTTAACCTACCCTCAAATGGTTTAGAAAAAATTGTGTGTATTTCAATACATATTTCAAGATACACGGAGAGATAAAGTGTACATATCTAGTAAAATATGAAAAATAGGATAATCTGGGTAAAGGGCATGGGTGTTCTTTTACCGTTTCTTATTTTTGCAACTCTCAAACCATCAGATCATGACCTGAGCTGGAATCAAGAGTCAGATGCTTAACCAACGGAGCCACCCAGGGGCCCCTATTATTTACCATTTAAACAGAACTCAGTCATATCCACGTCATCTAACAGCTAAGCCAAGAAGTAAACAACAAAACTTCTTCTTTCATTAGTTGTTTTGAAAGTTTATACTCATTATTTGCTCATTCATATAAGATGACGTTTTTCTTTTTCTTTAAAATATTTCTGTCCCTTGGGGCACCTGGGTGGCTCATTCAGTTGAGCGTCCGACTTCAGCTCAGGTCATGATCTCACAGCTCGTGAGTTTGAGCCCCGCGTCAGGCTCTGTGCTGACAGCTCAGAGCCTGGAGCCTGCTTCTGCTTCTGTGTCTCCCTCTCTCTTTGCCCCTAACCCACTCGCATTCTGTCTCTGTCTCTGTCAAAAATAAACATTTAAAATATATATATATTTCTGTCCCTTATCCATGATCTAAACTTGATATGTACACGTGTTCTGCAGTTACTCTATTTTTATTTAATTTTCCCGAGTATGAGTAATATATACTCATTGTAGATAATTTGCAAAGTATCACAAAAGTAATTTGTGATAAAAATAATCACCCAAATCTTACCTGGAAACAGCTACCATAAATATGTGTCATATTTCCTTAAAATATTTCTTAGTATTTTTTACTACCTTTTTTCCTCACTTAATACATCATCAATTTTGATCATGTCATCCAAAAAAACCATTACAAACATTATTTCAATGGCTGCATATTCTTTTTTTTTTTTTAGTTTATTTATTTATTTTAAGAGAGAGCTTGCACAAGCAGGGCAGGGGCTGAGAGAGAGGGAGAGAGACTCCTAAGCAGGTTCCAAGCTATCAGCACAGAGCCTGATGTGGGGCTCAGTCTCATCAATCATGAGATCATGACCTGAGCCAAAATTAAGAGTCAGATGCTGAACCGACTGAGTCACCCAGGGACCCTGAATGCATATTCTATCATATACCTTGATATGTCAACTTAACTATTCCCTTAATATAGATTAATTTTTATTTTTTTATTAATAACACTAGAGTAAACAATTTATTCATAAAATCTCTATATTTTGGATTTTTTCCCACTAGATAGAAATTATTCGAAATTAAATTCTTAAACTAGAGAATGACTATTTTATTTATTTTTTAATGTCACTCAGTTTCATTGCATACACTAAAATTTTTTTTCTTGTATTGAACACAAACCTTGAAAAAGTTTGCCTGATTTTGGATAGTGAAGAGAATAGATATCGAGTTAAATCTGGAGGTTGGGGCACCTGGGTGGCTCAGTCGGTTGAGCGTCCGACTTTGGCTCGGGTCATGATCTCACGGTTCCTGAGTTCGAGCCCTGCGTCGGGCTTTGTGCTGACGGATCAGAGTCTGGAGCCTGCTTCAGATTCTGTGTTTCCCGCTCTTTTCCCCTCCCCCGCTCATGTTCTGTTTCTCTCTGTCTCTCAAAAGTAAATAAATGTTAAACAAAATTTTGTTTAAAAATCTGGAGGTTAATTTTGTTAAAATGTCTATATAGTTCATCATTCACCTGCAAGGCAAGAAGTAGCAATCAGAGATGTATAGTCAAGGAGCGCTGGGTGGTTAGGGTTCTATAGTCCAGTTGAATGGTGTCTGAAACCTTTTTCTTCTCTGACTCACTTAGGACTGGTGAATTCATAAGGTAAGGAAAAATGATATAGTTTAATTTCATTTTTCTAGCTTTATTGAGATATAATTGACATAAAGCATTGTGTGAATTTAAGGTACACATCGTGATCATTTGATATACATATATACTAGGAAGTGATTACCTCAATAAGGTTAGTTAACACATTCATCACCTCCCATAATTACTATTTTTGTGTGTGTGGTGAGAACATTTAAGATCTACTCTCTTAATAAATTTTAAGTATACAATAGTATTTTTTAAAAAAAATATTTATTTGTTATTTCTGAAAGAGAGAGAACACGAGCGGGGGTGGAGGGTGCACAGAGAGAGGGGGACAGAAGATCCAAAGTGGACCCGGCACTGGCAGCAGAGAGCCTGATGCGGGGCTTGAACTCATGAACCTGAGATCATGACCTGGGCCAAAGTCAGACGCTTAACAGACTGAATCACCTAGGTGCCCTATAATACAGTATTGTTGACTATAGTCAGCATGCTGTACATTAGATCCACTGAACTTATTCATGTTATAGCTGGAGTTTGTACCCTTTGAGCAACATCTTCCTATTTCCCCTACCCTCCAGTCCCTGGCAACCACCATTCTATTCTAAGAGTTCAGCCACCCTCTTTTTTTTTAGATTCCAGGTATAAGAGATATCCTGCAGTATTTAGAGAATGACCATTTTGAAAACATTTGATAGACATTATAACATTGCTTTCCAACAAAGTACCACAGTACTTTTATTCCACTGGTGTATGAGAATTCTCATGTACTGTCACAACTTTTCCTTATACAGCTTAAAAAAAAAAAACAAACCTCTGTTAATATCATAGGCAAATTGTCTCATTTTAACTTGAATTTCTTTGGTTATTAAAGAAATTAATTTTTAAATGTTTTATATTCCATTTGTATTTTCTCTTTTGGGAATGTTTGTGACTTTTTACATTTACGGAAGTTTGTGTTTTCTTGCTGAAATCAGTTTTTTGTTTGCTGTTTTGGTCAGAAGGCTCTTTTTCAGCCTGAAATGTGCTATGTATTTTTCTCTAAGTGTAGTGCTTTGATTTTCTTCCATATAATTCCTGAACTGTTGTGAGATTACTGTGTGTGTTATGTTATATCTAAATCAGAGGAGTGGATTTTTATACAGGTTTTTGATTCATGGACCTCTTTGAGATTCTGAGAACTATGAATTTACATATGCACAAAAATTTTGGAAGAATTAATTTTTATAATATTAGACACTGATTACACATTCTTTTATATGTGATTACACATAGAAACATATTTGAGAAACATTCTTTACCAACCTGTGTCTCTCTCATTAATTTTTTAATGTTTTATTTAGTTTTGAGAGAGAGAAAGAGAACGAGCAAGGGAGGGACAGAGGGGGCGGGACAGAGGATCCAAAGCGGGCTCTGCATTGACAGCAGTGAGCCCAAGGCAGGGCTTGAACTCACAAACCATGTGATCATGACCTGAGTTGGACACTCAACCAACTGAGCCACCCAGGCACCCTGATCTGTCATTAATTTTTAATGTAAAAATTAATACCTACTTTATGATGAAAAGGAAATAGAACAAAAAATTCTAAGCAGAGCAAAATTTCAACTTCAACTCAGCATATCACTAATTTCAATGTGAAAACTGTTGTGGTTTGACTTATAGAAGTAGGAGAAAGTTTTGAGTGGTTTTTATATGAAAGTTTTGAGTGGTTAAATATATGGGTCATGCTTGATATCCAATCAGCTTTGATTTTTGTTTCGGTGGCAGAAGTGTTGTAAATCCTGGCTTGCAAAAGCACACCATAGCAAATGGAGTCAAAAGTCTGTAGTACACTTTGCCAAATGAGGGTAGTCTTGAGTTGAGACATAGTTGACTTCAGGGTGAATAATTTCCTCTGTCCCCAACTCACTGAGGCTATTATCTTTGGCAAAGTCAAAGACTTGGATGTTCATCCATATTGCCAGATTTTAGATTATTAAATCCACATCTCAATCTTAAGATTATATTGATTATGAATAACCTTTAAAAGTTTGGCATATGTTTGCTTCTGCCTGCCAAGAAGTTGGAAAAAGTTTGGGCACCCTTAACTCCGGATTGGGGAAAGTCTTTCTTTAGTGTTAGAAGGATACTGACCTCCTAATGACCCATCTCCCATAGAACAAGGGCGCTTCATTCTTCAGCAGCATACATAATATTGACTGCGGGGCTTTAGCCAAGAGATATGGCCAAAAATATTGTCCAAGTATGCTAAACTGTGATTGAGTGGACTTTCCTGTCCTATTTGGAAAAAAAAAAACAAAAAACAGTAAAATTTCTTGCCCAAATTTAATCAAGCATTTCAAAACTTTCCTCTGGAAATCCAGCAAATTTCTATTCAGTAAATGAAGAACTACTTTCATTCTGCTCCTGTTCCTTGATGAAAGATCCTAACAAATGATTCAGCCCCTCTGGCCTTGAAATTGATGCCTCTCATAGCATTAGGCAAGCCATCATTTGGGATCAGTGATGCTACATTCGGCACCCATGACTGCTGGTAGAGAAAGTATCCAGTCACAGTGATATCTGGAGCTTCTTATCCAAAGCAGCAAAAACAAATAGACAGCCAAATGTCAGGGATACTTGGTCTGTGCCCAAGGTTCTGGAACTTTGTTCTAGTCAGATATTTACTTGGAATACCGTTTTCAAGATAATGGTAGTTTTTGAAAATTTCAAGAGGGTCTTATGAACTAGGAATCCCAGTAAGAGAGGTGGCTGTGCTGAGAGCATCAGAGGCCTCACTAGCTAGCTGCAAAGTTATCAGTTCCTCTTGGACCTGCTTCAAAATATTAAAATTTTAGAAGAGATGGCAGTTATGGAGTGAGTGACATCATTTGCAATAGGAGCTCCTTCACCTGTTTCAGTTTTTCTTCGTTCCAAACCACAAAGCACGTTATCATTTCTAGGGGACATGGCTTCTCCAAGTTCTTTCCCCTTCTGTATAGTTTTTCTGCATTTCAACTTGGTAAACAGCCTATAGGTTATTTTAAGACATTTCAAAGGATCAATATATCACAGCGTTTCTTCTTTTTTTTTTACTTATTTTATATTTTATTACACTTAAGTAAACAAAAGCAGAACCCCTAGTCATAATGGTAGGAATGTTTTTTTTCTTTCTCATCAATGGGAAATCCTTCTGGATGTTAGAACGTAACGATAGTGACAATCAAGTATTATCTGATGATGTAAAATATTTTAAAAACTTAGTAACTTTAAAACTTAAAACTTCTGCCCTATGGATTCAACTTCAAGAGGAAAGTTGAAGGGAAAACTCACTCTATACCCCACTTTCACAGATACCATGAAGGCCAATGGTCAATGAGCCAAAGATTAAGAACCTCTGATTTAAAATGATACTTTACTCCAAGTATTACCAAGACCACCCAGACTGATTATTGAATAATTATTATTGAATAATATTTATATTGTTATTATTATTAAATACTCTTTTCATTTTCACTTTATAGAACCACTTTAATTATTTTTTAAGTTCTTATTACTACTGTGATCTGTCTTGGTGCATCTGTTTTAGTCTCACTTAGCTGCTCTCATGTTAGCATCTCACTGTTGTAATGTGTAATGTGTTGTAAATACAAATTTTAGAGTATGTTTAAATACCTGGTAGAAATAGTTATCCACCTGTCCATTCTATTTCCTTTGCAAAGTTTTCTTCACTGTCCCACCGTTTAAATTTTTTTCTGAGCTCTAGAATTATTTTGTTAAATTAAAAAAAACTTTTTATAAATTAGATTGAATGAGATTAAACCCTAATATTAATTTGGGAAGAATGAAAGTATCCAGTCTTATACTTGGATACTTAAAGTTGCCCTTAGCTTACTGATGCTTTTTCATTTTTTAAAAAATTACTTTTCTTCTTTATTTCATTTTGGATAGATTTTATTGCTATGCCTGTAAGTTTATTATTTCTTTATCAGTGGCTAATCTTCCATTAATTCTATTCAGCATATTTTTCATCTCACCCTTTGTAGGTTTTCATTTTTAGAAGTTCATTTGGGTCTTTTTTATGTCCTCCATGTGTCTAGTCAACTCTATGAACATAAAGAATACAGTTAAAGTAACTTTTAATGACTTCTGCTAATTTCAACATCTATGTCAGTTCTTGGTTGGTTGTGACTACATGATTATTCCCTTTACAATGGGGCATGTTTCCATGACTTTTAATCTTTGATTTGATGCCAGATATTATGCATTTTGCCTCATTAGGTGCTAGATATTTATGTATTATTATAAGTCTTCTTGCTTCGTTCTGAGATGTAGTTACTTAGAAATAGTTTGATCCTTCTGGGTATTGCTCTATAATTTATTAGGCAGGTCCAGACCTGTGCTGAGCCTAGGGCTAATTATTCTCCACGACTGAGTCAGAACCTCCCCAGTAATCTACATGGTGCTCTGTGAATCTGGCTGGAGGGAGCAGGTGCTATTTCCAACTCTGTGTGAAATGCTGGGCACTGTTCTCTCTCATCCTTTCTGATGGTTCCTTCCCCAGTTTGGGGTTGTTCCCTCACATACATCTGATTAGTGCTCAGCTAAGTACTTTATGGGACCCTCTGCAAATCTCCTTCTGTGCAGCTTTCTCTTCTCTGGTGCTCTGTCCTACGTACTTTAGTTCCCTCAGTCTCCCTAGACCCTCAGTTCTACCTTCTCAACTCAGAGATTCTGTTGGGCTATTACCTTCCCTTCTCTGCACCAGGGCCTGGAAACTCTCTCAAGGTAGTAAGCTAGATTAATGATCAGACTCACCTCCTTTGTTTCCTACCCCTCAGGGATCACTGTCCTTTCCCTGGTATTCCGTGTTTTGAAAACTTTTGTTTCATTTATTCTTTCTGGTTTTCTTTAGGTTGTTTTAGGCAGGAGGGCAAGTCTACTCTGCCTGCTACTCCATCTTGGCTGCAAGCAGAAATACTCAAAGAAAATTTTATTGTGCCTTTACTTGCTTGATCAAGATTTCCTGCTTATTTTCTATTTTCAAGGGCTTGTTAATTCAATCTGGTATTGTAGACCCAGCTTTCTGAAACATAATATTATGAATCTTATAACTCTTTTCAAAAAGTTTTTTTTCTGCATTCAACTTTGTAATCACCTATAGAGAAATTATATATGTTGATCTGTACGCTTAATTATCTTTAATGTTACCAGCATTCCTTTTATTATATAGGTTCGCCATTCTTCAGTTCCTAATTTTAATTGATCTTTTGGTTGGTTGCTTAATATTTTAAAGTAATTTTCAGCAGAGGTACATAAATGATGAGTTTTTAAAAAAATCTTTGCATATGAAAGAGTATCAATTACCTTCAAGCATAGATAATAATTTCACAATTCTTGCCAAATCTCTTCTCCTCAAGATTCTATAGACATTGCTCTATTGTCTTCTGGTAAGTACCATTATAGCAAAGTTTTCCTACAAACGGAAAAGAAGGCTGAGATTGACATCCTGGTATCTGACAAGGCAGAATTTATGTCAAAATTTGTGGTAAATATAACAGTGGGGACAGTGCAAGTGATTTCTTCCTTGACCTAAGTCTCTAGAAGCATGTTGCTTAATTTACAAATGTATTAGGTTTTCTCTAGTTATTGATTTTTAGCTTAATTCTCTTGTGGTCAGAGGACATACTTTTATTACTGAGTCCTTTGAAATTTGAGCTTGGCTCCACATATGATCTTTTGTGGTGTCTGTGCCATGGAAACTTGAAAAGAATGTGTATTCTGTAGTTGTTAGGTACAGTGTTAGGTTTTTCGTGATGATCCAATCAGAAAATATTTTATTTTAGGAGGTGAGTTTATATATATTGCTATGACTGGTATTTTTATTCCTAGCTTCGTCGTATTGTTTTGTGTTATATTTATTAAGATCTTTGACCTTTGATTTTTTAGTTCTTTTAATATTTAGAATGAGTTACATTTTATTCTAGTGTTCATTATACTAATATCTTTACAGACAGTCCTTGGTTTATAATTTTTTGACTTCATGATGGTGCAAAAATGGTACACATTCAGTAGAAACCACACTTTAAATCTTGACTTTTGATCTTTTCCCCCCCTAGTAATATGCGGTACGATGCTGCTGGCAAGCTCGCAGCCAGTCAAAGCAATCTTGAGAGTATGAACAACTGATACGTGGACAACCATTTTGTTTTTCACTTGCAGTACAGCATTTATTAAATTACATGATGTATTTAACACTTTGTTGTAAAATAGGCTTGTGTTCGATGATTTGCCCTATTGTAAGCTAATGTGAGTGTTCTGAGCGCTTTTAAGGCAGGCCAAGCTATGATGTTCCATAGGTTGGGTGTATTAAATGCATTTTCAGTTTATTCTATTTTCAACTTCAAATGGGTTTATTGGGACATATTCCCATTATAAGTCAAGGAGGATCTGTATATAATTTTCTTAGTCCTCCTCTTTTACTTAGGTTCTACTACCTGGCATCTTTGACTTCTGCTTAGTACCTTCGAGGAAACTAACTAGCGTATTGAACTTTCACCTCTCGTGTTTTACCCTTTCTTCCGGTTTTATTCTTAGTTGTATTATTTCTACCTAATCAGAGCATGTAATATACATGATACTGTTCTTCTATCCTTACTCACGATTTTATTTTAGAACAATATATTCCCTGCTAACCCCTTGTCCTTTTCTAAAATGTTCTCAACTATCTCTTAGTTGAAGGAATTAATTCTTAAATAGATTTCTCAGGATTCTTTGAATTCTTGCATATTTATTGAAGCATTTTCTATAACCTTGATAATTGAAAAACAGTTCAACTGATATTAAATCCTTGTTACATACTTTCTTTGCTTGAGTTTCTTGAAAATGTTATCCCACTCTTTATTTGTTTTTTTTTATGCTGCTGTTGGTAAGCTTAATGTCAACCTGATTTCATTTCCTTTTCAAGTGATTTGGTCCTTTTGCCTGGAGGCTCAGAAGATTTTAATTATTACTATTATTATGATTTAAAGTCTAAGACATTTACTAGCTCTGTCTCAAAGTGATTGTGCTGGGTCAGTTTTCCTAAATGTACAGTGAGTTCTTTCAGTCTGTACATTCAGGTCTTTCATTTCAGAGAGCTGTGAATTACAGTTTTAAATGTTTTACTGTTTTGTGTTTCTTCTTCGGTGACCCCCATTATAGATATTATTGAATCTTATTTATATATCTTTTGTTTGTGTTTCTCTCTGGCCCTTTTTCTTTATTCTAATTATCTTCTCTCTCTTCACTTTTTATCCTTTACATGCCTTCACATACTTTCAGTTATGTATACTATCCCTTCATTTATGAGATTTTGTCTTTTCTTTTAGTTTCTTCCCTTAGTTTGTTGTCAGAGTTTTAAAATTTTTGATTCATGGTATTTTTTTATATTGGCAGTTGCTGATTTAATTCTATTTAATTCATGTTGAAATATCATGTAACCATTTTTTTCTGCTTTGTGGCTTTCTTTTCTTTCTTTTTCTTTTTCTTTCTTTTGTTTTTGTTGTTGTTGTTTGTTGTTTGCTGTAGTGGGGAGAATGCTTTCATTTGCCCAAAAGTTTTAATTCTCATCTCCTATTTTTTAAACTCCCATATTAACTTGGTTTAGATGCTGGGTTCTTTTTGTTGTTCACATGTACATAGGTCAGCCTTTCCTGGACATGATGGGCAAGCAGTCTGTGCAGATGGGATTTGGATAGTTTCATTTATTTCTTAGTTCAAGAGTACCTTCTTTTACTGCAAAATAAAATATACTTTTTTAAAAACAGGGAGGGACACAGAGAGAGAGAGAGAGAGAGAGAGAGAGAGAGAGAGAGAATACCAGGCAGGCTCTGCACTTGTGAGTGTGGAGCCTGACGCTGGGTTTGAACTCACGAACCATGAGATCATGACCTGACCTGAAACCAAGAGTCAGATGTTTAACCGAATGAACCACCCAGGCACCCCAAGAAGTGCACTTTTAAAAATAAACGTTCCCATGGGGTGCCTGGATGGCTCAGTAGGTTGAGCGTCCAACTTCGGCTCAGGTCATGATCTCGCAGTTCGTGAGTTCAAGCCCCGTGTAGGGCTCTGTGCTGACAGCTCAGAGCCTGGAGCCTGCTTCGCATTCTATGTCTCCCTCTCTCTGCCCCTTCCCTGCTCATGCTCTGTCTCTCTTTGTCTCTCAAAAATGAATAAACGTTAAAACAAACAAACAAACAAACAAACAAACAAATAAATGTTCCCTTGTCTTTCTGGTCCACCTTCTTGTGATTCTATGATGCTTGGTTGTTTCAGTAGGACCCTGATCTTTTGCCCTTCCTTCTTTCCCTTTACTATCCACCTTCCAACTGCTCCTGTCAGAATTGGTGCCTGCCTGAGAGTGCCACTCTTGTCCTGCACACTGTCCAAGCCCTTCCTTTTGAACCCTCAGTAACCTGTTCTCTGATCCACTCGGTATCAGAACTGTATCTCAATCTTTTATCACTCCGGGTGGGGCCCTCTATTTCTGGGGTGTATATTTCCAAGCACAATGTGTGTCCTTCCCTCTTGTGCTCCCTGACCCTCTTTTGCATAATCCCAGCCTGACTCTCCTCTAGTTGACACTGGTGCTGACTCTTCAGGCCTCAGATGCTTATTTCCTCACAGCCATCCAGGGTTTAAGCACGTTCTATCTCCCGCGTGTGTTGTAGGCTTTAGCCATGGAGTGATTTTACTTTCTTTCCTCTTCAAGATGGTTTCTAGGGAGAATGTGTAGAGAGATTAAAATTTACATGGCCACCGTTATTCTGCAGAAATCTTGAAACTCACATGTTCTTAGGCCCTTGCTCCAGTTTAAGAAAACAGCCCTAGAAACTCTAGAAGAAGCATGTAAGTGTGCAACCCATATCATAAGTATGGTTATAAGTATGGTCATGAAGATGGTAGGTACTTCTGTCCAGTAGCCCTGCGTTCAAAGACTGCCAAGGGAATATATATGTGTTTGTAAGTTAAAGCAAAATGTTTAAGAAATGATGTATTATTCTTTGATTCTCTACCGACGTTTTTAGTAAACCCGCTTCTACCCTAAGCCCACAGTATGTAGCACTCTGAGGTTTGGTTCAGATTTTTTACCCCCTTTGGTCAGGTGGGTTCACATGCAAGGATGCTCCATACTATGTCTAGTTTCTTCTGTTTCCTCTCGTGGAGGCTAGTGTTTGCTGCCTTGGTGGACATGGGGCGGGGCGGGGGGGGGATGTAACTGGGAGTGAGGGAGGAAAAACCGTGACGGGCTAGTTCTGAAGACAGCTAATGGGAGTTCATTGCCCTTTTTATCTGTAGTGTGATCTCTGAGTCCCATAGTTAGAGGTAGACAGAGCAAATCCATCTTTTTCTGTTTTCTTTGGGACCAGGTTTTGATTCTTATGGTAGAATTCAAGAATATGTTGTTCATGTCTTCAGCACTGGCATTAGTGAAAATCCCCTGGAGACTTTGGCATCTGGTCTTTAGTTTCCAGTGCGCTTGCCAGTTTTCATCTTTTTGTAATTCTTCATGGGTATTATCATGGAAATTGGAAGAAAGGCATATTAGGCCCTGCTGGTTTGCCCTGAGACTAACCCAGAAGTCCTACCAATTATTTTTCAGTAATGAATAGGAAAAGATGATATTTAGGGGACTGATGCAGTTATTCTTAGTAATATTACTTATTTCTTAAGTAGCCTACTTTAAAAATTTAATAAGATTTCTTAATAAAAATATACATGAAAACAATCTCTCCATATATAACTTTATATCAAGTGAATTTAAGTTACATGTTTCCTCACCACATTTAGTCAAAATCTTGTAATTCCCATGCCTAAATTCTTTATTCATGGTTATGTATGCATGTTAAAATGACTTTTTAAGGAACATGGGATTTATGCAAACCCAGTCACCTGGACCCACATAACAAGGAAAAGAAGTCCCTCCAGGAATTTCACTGGTACAGTTGACCCTTGAATGGCACAGGTTTGAACCACATGGGTCCACTTAGACACAGGATTTTAAATATAAATACAGCACAGTACAGCAAATGTATTTTGTTTTTTCTAGTTTACTTGGTTATAAGACCATAGTATATACCACATATAACATATAATACACGTGTTAATCGACCACTTATGTTATTGGCAAGGGTTCTGGTCAACAGTAGGCTAAGTTGTAAGTAATTAACTTTTGAGGGAGTCAAAAGTTATACATGGAGGTTTGACTTCACAAGGGTCAGCACCCCTAATCCTCAAATTGTTAAAGGTCAACTGTATAACGGCTAAAAATGTGACCTTTGTGGTTAGATCTGATTTAGGTCTTATCTCTTCCATTTGTTATTTGTGTGACCTTGGGCAAGTTACTTACCATCTATAAGCGTCCGTTCCCTCGTGTGTAAAATGTAACATTAGGAGTACCTACCTCACAGGCACTTACGTGAGCATTTAGTGAAAGACTATGTATAAAACACCTAGCTAGCGTAGTGCCTGGAATACGGTCACAGCTCAGTTGCTCGAGATGAAGGTGGTAACGATGATGATGATGCTCATAAGGAGGTAACAGGACAGATATTACTATGCGGGTGTTTCTTGAGTTTTTTAATCAGTAACTTTTTTTTTTTTTTTCAAAATCTCATCTGCAAAAATACCATCATGCCTATTTCTATTCTAAATATTTGATACTGCTTTTCAGGGTGTGGCTTTTTATGACAGATGGTCAGCAGCTAGTGGCAAAATGAGTATGGAATTTAATAGCATTTCATTTATTTATGGGGAATGTTTTACTGCCCCACCCTTCAACTAGTTGGAAAATGAAAGTCAAACACTGGAAACTCTATTTATAAATGGACAGTGCTGTGATCTCAGTGTCTGAAACTGTAGACTTTTAGAAAATATTTATAGCATATTGGAAACTAGTCACTGATCAGTGTCCTGTTATTTTTAAAGCAAATCCGGAGAATATGAAATTTGAGATAAGTTAAAATTGAATACTAAAATGTCATCAAAGATACTTAACTGCATACCACATTATGTAAGTTTTTAAGAGAAGAGGGTGGA
This sequence comes from Prionailurus bengalensis, assembly GCF_016509475.1. NCBI lineage: Eukaryota > Metazoa > Chordata > Mammalia > Carnivora > Felidae > Prionailurus > Prionailurus bengalensis. The sequence continues at coordinate 143,544,273 of NC_057343.1, read as the reverse complement.
GGAAATGATTATCTCTTTTGTTAGTGGTGGCATTTGAAGTTAATAGAGATATTTGGTAATAGAGCCTTGAAAATAAGCTGAATGAATGGAAACGTAAGACATTCAAGGCGATAGTGAGGCCACGCCCACATCTTACTAAGGAGACAGTTTAGCATAGTGGTGAGAAGTTGGGAATTCAGGAGTTAATTTGCCTGAGTCTCAAACCCAATTCTATCACCTGTTCAAACCACATGATCTTGCAAATCATTTAGTTTCTCCGTGCCAAGGTTGTATCTATGTCCTAGTGTCAAGGATTAAATACAATAATACATGTAAAGCATCTAAAGTGATATGTGGCACATAATAAATGCTCTATTAATACTAGCTACCGTTATTCAAAGTAGCCTGGCCAAAACAAACTGCAACATAAAACTGCAACCAAACTCCAGTTTGGCTGTTACAGACATGGACGAAACATGCCCATTTCACTGGTTTAGAGATAGGTCTCTGTCATTAAGCGGTCAATATGAACAACATGCTATGGTTCTTTTTCTTCACAGAGTTCTTTGCCTACTTACTGCCATAATCATTAATGTAAGCTGGGGTGGGTAGTGAGCATTGCACAGCAAAGATCTTTGAACAGTCCTTTAGGTGCCTATCTTAAGAAGCTAATTAGAGAGCTCTGCTTTGTCCCTATCAGTCTGGAGCCCAAACATTTACCATAGTAAAAACTTCCATTACCTTGCCATAATAAAATGAGGTCATTTACATGAACTTGTGTGATTATTGAAAACTCATTTCCCACAAACATCATCAGTCATTATTCAGAGATTTAAATTTCACAAATGGAATCAACAACCTAATGAAGATAGTGTTGCTTGTATAGCAAACTACACCATGTCCTTTAATCTGAAAAATAGAGAAAATCCCTAGATAACAGATGACATTATATCTTTTTTATATGCAGTTCATGATAAGTAGACTGTGCGACTTAGCTATTTTTGACACTGATACTTTTCTGAAACAAGAGTCTCACATGGGAGAGAATATGTTACACGTCTTAGAAACTGAAGTTATAGCTACACCAGTATATTTCATAAGGGGAATTCTTACCAGCAAGAAGAATGGTTGGGAATATAAATGTTCCACTGTTCCATATTATTCTTATATGCGTGTCTCAGGTTATAGTCTTGTATGCGTGGTTATATTCTTTCCATGTCCACAGAGTCACGATCCCATTCTGCAATAAAGGTGTTCTTGTTTTTAAGCTACCAGCTTATTTAACACATATTGTATCTCAAGTTTTATGTGTATGTTCTTTATGTAGGCTACCTCATTGAATTCTCAAAACAGTTCTGTAAGAAGGTACTTTTATCCACCTTCTGCTAGTGAGTGGGAAAAAAGGCTCTGGATTATAGAGCCTTGTGGACTTGAGATGAAGACCCTGAAAGGCTATGCCCTTACAGACTGTGTAGGACTGCATGTCAGAGAGTGAGGTCTTGAGAACTGGTCAGGAGGAGGACCACAAACTACTGAAGCAGTTCACAGTCTACTTTCTAGTGCTTTGGTTGTGTGGAAATAAAACTTCCGAACAGTATAAGGTACAAAATTATCGTGAAGTACTACAATATTTGTCACATTACCTATAAATACATAGATACATAAAGAAGATAGAAGCTAACACATGTTGTAATATAACAATAATCTGTCCCCATAAGCATTTATGAGTTTGATGAAGCCACTATTTATGTATAAGATTGTGGTGATCACACATTTGATTTCACTGAAGACTGTGTCATGAACACACAAAACACTTTTTTTTTCCATCTCACTTTGGTACACATATCTCTGGGGAAGAAACTGCATCATATGCAAAACAATTGTGTTCAAGGTACTTATATCCCTATACAGGGGTGTTTTAAAGGGACTGATGGTGGGGAGTTATCAATGGGTTTCCTAACGTACTTTCTGAGGACCTAGGATGTATTTTCAAGGGGAAGCCATTATCATTATACATGGGCTCATTACATAAGTGTCCTAGAAGCTAGTCACCCATCTTTTGCTCTATTGAAGAAAATCAAGAAGTTAGAACATATAATCACATGTGACTTCCTGTAACAAGTCTCAAGATTAGTGATTCTCACCCTGAGCTGTGTGTTAGAATCAGCTGCATTTGTGACAAGGGTACCAAGATAGTTCACCTGGGAAAGAATAACCTTTTCAATAAATGGTACTGGGATAACTGGATATCCACATGTGAAAGGATGAAATTGGATCCCTACCTCACAGCATACACAAAAATTCACTTAAAATGGGTCAGAGACCTAAGTGTAAGAGCTAAAACTATAATATTCTCAGAAGAAAATGTAGAAGTAAATCTCTGTGACCCTGGATTAAGCCCTGGTTTCATAGATAAAACACCAAAAGCAACAAAAGGAAAAATAGGTAAGTTGGAACACATCAAAAATTTTGAACCTTTGTTCTGCAAATGATACTATCAAGAAAGCGAAAAACAAAAAACAAAAACAAAAAAACAAACAAACAAACAAAAAACAAACAAAAAAACCCCCAGAGACTTGGAGAGAACATTAACAAATCATGTATCTGATAAGGGACTTGCATCCAGAATATATCCAGAATATATACAACCCAGTTACAAATTATAAAAAGACAAATAATCCAATTTAAAAATGAGCAAAGTATCTGAATAGACATTTCTCCAAAGAAGCTATACAAATAGTCGATATCACATGAAAAGGAAAATGTAAATCAAAACCACAGTGAGATACCACTTCATACTAAGATGGCTATAATCAAAAAGACAGACATTAACAAGTGATACTGAGGATGTGGACAAATTGGAATGCTCATACCGGGCTGGTGAGAGTGTAAATGGCACAGCTGCTTTGGAAAACAGTTTGGCAGGTCTTTAAATGTTAAATATAGAACTACCATATGATCCAGCAAGTCCAGTCCTAGGTATATATGCAAGAGAAATGACAACAAGGGTCCATACAAAAACTTGTACATGAGCAGCCATAACAGGATTATTCATAATAGCCAAAAAGTGGACGAAATGTCCATCAACTGATGGGTGGATAAAGAAAACATGTTATATCCGTACAATATTCAGCCATTTAAAGGAATGAAGTGCTTGATAAATGTTACAACATGGATGAACCTTGAAAACATTACACTTAGTTAAAGAAGCTAGTCACATAAGACCACATATTCTATGATCCCATTTCTATAAAATGTCTGGAATAGGCACATCTGAAGGAATGCTACAGATTAGTGATTGCCTAGGGCTTCTGCAAGGGTACATAATTTTTATTTAGTATGGGAAAAAAATAAAATTCGATTTTGTTTTATTGGATGTTATTTTATAATTCTGAATACTCTAAAAATATTTAACCGTACACTTTATTTTTTTATGTTTATTTATTTTGAGAGAGAGAGAGAGAGAGAGAGAGAGAGAGCATGGGGGAAGGACAGAGAGAGAGGAGAGAGAGAATGCCAAGCAGGCTCCGCCCTGTTAGCACAGAGCCTGTTTCAGGGCTCAAGCTCACAAACAGTGAGATCATGACCTGAGCTAAAATCAAGAGTGGGATGCTTAACCGACTGAGCCACTCAGGCACCCCCTAACTGAACACTTTAAATGGGTGAATTGTATGATTTGTAAATTATATTTTACTAAAGCTAATTTAAAACAAATTACTTTTATAAATCTGCATGCCCAGGCTGAAGCACATGTCAATGAGATCACGCTCTTTTGGTGGAACTCATGCATCAGTATGTTTTAAAGCTTCCCAGGTGATTGCATTGTGTAGCCAGGGTCAAGAACCATCGCTCTAGAATCAGGTCTAAACTAAATGAATTTCTAATTTAGGAAACGCTGAAGGAGTTCCAGTCCTGTGTAGCAGGGCTCCAAGGGACTTTCTCCAATCTCGCTACTCAAAGTGTGGTCCTCAGACCAGCAACAACCATACTACCCGGGAACCTGCTAGAAATGCAGATTCCTGGCCCCACCTGCTCAAATAAATCAGATCCACAGTTTAAGAGGATCTCCTAGGGATCTGCATGTACATTAATGTTTGAATAGCTCTGTTCCAGAGCAGTGGTCGCAACCCAGTGCCTCTCGGTTGCACACTGGAATCAGCTAGGAGTTCAAAAAAGTACTGATGCCTGGGTTCTGCCCCACAGTGATCTTTCTGGTTACAAGATGTAGTCGGAGCATCTGGATGTGAAAGCTCCTCAGGTAATTCTTTACTTTTATTTATTTTTGAGAGAGAGAGAGAGAGACACAGGTAGAGCATGAGTTGGAGAGGGGCAGAGAGAGGGAGACACAGAATGAGAAGCAGCCCCAGGCTCTCAGCTGTCAGCACAGAGCCTGACATGGGGCTCAAACCCACGAACCATGAGTTCATGACCTGAGCGAAAGTCTGGCACTTTTCTGACTGAGCCACCCAGGTGCCCCGCTCCTCGGGTAATTCTAATGTGAGATAAAGTGAGAATAACTTCAGTTACAATATTGTTCGGAGGCATTTAATGGTGAAGAGAAGATATGATAGTTAAAGGTAAAATAAATACATAAATATGTGGAAAAACTGCAAAAAAAAGTAGAGGTTATTGGTGACAAAAATTTCCAGAGGCGCAGAGAAGAAAGGATGGCACTCTGACGGCAGTGCAAGAGGTTTGCCCTAAAAATACACAGGAAGAGGAAAAGATAAAAAAAGAAAAGCCTAAGCATTTTTCTCTCCAGGTACAGGAGTGAGATCTTTTATATGATTATTAGAGACTACTCAACTTTAGATGATCAAGGATTTGTGAGCCTTTAAGAGTATTTTAAACTGCACTCAAAACAGGTGCCTGCTCATTGAACTTTCCTCTCTTTTAATCTGAAAAGAGAATGTCAGTTTATTAATCCAGTGGTAGAGATTTTTCTCCCAGTAACCAGAGCGCTGGAGTCCAGTTTCTTGGTTCTGGGGAAACCGAGTTCCTCCTGGGAGCTGAGCCGAGTCAGGGAGGTGTTTATTCTTCCTTCCAGGCATCGTCATTATTGGGCTACACCTCTATAGTGACCAGTAGTTCTCTGCCCTTTGCTGGTCACTTGAGAATCATGACTTTAAACTATTCCCTATGCAATACTATGGAGCTTGCAGGGCTGGTCTTTGAGATCCCCGTTTATCACCCGACTCCCCAACACCCCTCACCTGCCAGGTTCTCCTGTGTTCTCCGGAGGCTTGAGTCCCCTTCTCCCATCCAGCATCAGTGTGCTGTGCCCTGGTCTCCACTGCAGTGAGCCACACGGTTTCTGTGCCTTCCCGAGTGGATGTGTGTATGTGTATATGTGTGTGCATAATCACTTTCGTGAAACTGTACCGGTAACTTAGTGCAGCATAGCTGTTAAAGGAAACCCACAGTCCCTCCCTCTCTCCCTACCCCCTTGTTTCCTTCTCCCTCTTCTTCCTCCTCCCCCTCCACCCCCCCCACCCCCGCCTTTTCTTCCTCCATCTTCTCTCCCTCCCTCCCCATCCTCCCCTCTCCTCCCCTCCTTCTCAGGCATTAAGACCCTGCACCCATTATTGAAACAAAGCCTTTAGTGTTGAGATTTGAGAACCCAGTGACTCTAAACCCATTATTGTGTTTTCTCCGTTTTGGTAAAAGCAATCCTGTTCTTAAATGTGCATGGGAATTCTCAGACTCCTGAGAGGGAATTATATCATCAATCGTTGTGATAACTACATTGTAAGTAGGTAGAATACAATCACATTCCAGAAGTTAACATGTTCAAATATTACATGTATGTCCTAGTTTGGATAGTTTTTCCTGTCTTTAAAATCCTGTAAAATATCTGAGTTTTCCCCCTTGTTATGCTTTTAGATGTGTTTGTGGGGCCTTGGAAATTTTTAGAAATTATATACTACTTTTAAAAAATCTTAAAAATGTCCCAATTATCATAATACATACTAGTTATAAAAATTAAAAGTTCTCATAACCTCACTCCACCCATCCATCCTCCCCCCCCCAGTTAAAAGTTTGGTGTATATTTTTTTTCATATTTCCATAATTACTTCCCATGTAGGTATGTATCTTTTTAAAAATCGACCTGGAGATATTTCTAAAATCCATCATTTCCCAAAAGGCTAGCCCCAGGGAATTAGTACATGAACTTGTCTGGGCTTTTAATTTATATTTTGAGGGGGAGTAACCCAAGATTTATGGTATTTTACTCAGTCCCTAAATGTACATTTGGTTTCTTTGGTTTATTTAATAAATTTCTTGGAGTGACTAAGGGTGTTTGATCACTGTTTTATTCACTGATCACATACTGTCTTCTTGCCTCATATCCGTAACCACATCCTTTTCAAAATATTCCAATGACTACATTTTAAAAAGTAGTATCATAACATGCTCAAGAGAATTGGTTGTTTTTTGTTTGGGTTTTGTTGTTGCTTTTGTTCCTATTTGCATCCTGGTGATTCTGCCTGTGGAGATTTTTCCAGGACCTAATCCATCACCAGGATTACTCACAAACTCAGGTATTCCAAACGTCATCTCTTCTTTGTAGTTTCCTTATTTTGAAATATCTGTGACTCTTCTGAATAATGAAAAAAATATGAATGAGTAACATACAGAGAAACTTTTTTCTAAAAGTTATTAGAAAAATATCCTTTATTTAACTGTGCCTAATGCTTTGGGGTATTCCAGTGAACTTTGCTTTTAAAGACAAGTGGTTATGTACTAATATCTTGGCCCTGACGTTTTTGGATATTTTTTTGAATTGAATGAATTTTGTTTTGTTTTTAGGTAGTCCAGAAAAATTCTATCTTTATTTTTAAGTCACCTTAAAATTTTAACATGCAGATTTTACTTAGCTAACTGTAAATCTCATCAATAGTATTAACTTTTTCTGAATGATAAGACTTTATAAAATGCATCCATTCTGATTTCCCCTCCTGACTTACTTGCTATTATTATCATCCAGATTTTAACTCTATTTACTTTGAACCCACAAATTAGACATCATCATTATCATCATCATCATCATCCTGTTTAGATTTTCTCATGTTTACCATTTTCTTTGCTAATCGTGCTTACTTGCATTCAGAGTTTCTGGAATCAAACTCTAGTTCCTTTCATTTTGGACTGGTTGACAGTCTCCAGGACAATCAGATAGTTAGTTGCCTCAGGAAGAAAATGAGAAAAGTCCTGGGAAATAGCCCCCTCTCCCCAGTAACCCTGCCTCTGGTGCCTGCAGGACTAGAGACATCCCTGTGTATTTCCCTCTCAGTCTCTAATTGGTGTGTTTTATGGAGTAGGGAACAAGGAAATCTTAAAGAATACTAAAGTTAAAAGCACTCGCTTTGAAGAGCTGTCATTTATTCTGAGATCATATTCTTCCTACCTTTTTGGCTGTTAAAATAATCTTTATTTCATAAAATAATGCTGATGGTAGTTGAAGCTTGGGGTTTTCTTAATTAATTAAATTTTGCTAAAAAATATATATATTTTTTTTACTTGGCAAATACACAATTCTATCGGCCTTGAAATCCTAAGCCATTGCTGCTGATAGCTACCTGTGATTTTGGGGTGTGGCTATTGGGCTGCCTGAAACTATGTCCTCTTGGTTACATCAGGGACCTTAATGATTATTCAGTTGTATACAAAGCCTACAGTGTTAACAAGTAGTACTTTGCAACCTTTTATTGGGTTCTCAAATAGTCCTCTCCCCACAGTTGAAATTGCATCTAACAACTTCTTACATAAGGCTGAGTACATACTAGCAAATGTCCTGGGTGCATCATGCACTCCCCACATACATCTGGTGGTGTTAATGCTCTCAATTTTTTGAGAACACCATTTTGAGAGTCACATCATCTACGATTTGACCAATAACTTTGTGCCTTCCTTACTTGTAACATAAGGGGTTGGTCTGTGATCCCCAAGTTTCTGTTCACCACTAATGTAGGTTGTGATAGTAGTATTGATGCTGCTATCCTGGCAGATGTTCTTTCCGCGTCTCCCTGTGAATGGTCAGCGTGAAACCTACACAGAACAACTTGGGTTCTCATTGCCCCTTTGTAAGGAATAGCCGCGTATAAATACAGCCACATCGTTCATTGCAAAGGGTCACAGGAGTCTTTAATTTTTTTTATCTTTTATTTTATTTTTGAGAGAGAGAGAGAGAAAGCAGGGGAGGTGCAGAGAGAGAGAGAGAGAGGGAGACACAGAATCCGAAGCAGGCTCCAGGCTCCCAGCTGTCAGCACGGAGCCCGATGCGGGCCTCGAACTCACGAACCGTGAGATCATGACCTGAGCCGAAGTTGGACGTTTAACCGACTGAGCCACCCAGGTGCCCCAAGGGTCACAGGACTCTTATTTTTTAATTGTCATAATACTTGACACTAAAAGTCTTATCAGATGTTCATCATTACTATCATGGAGACAAATGATGAATTGAAGACACACCAACTGCAGATTTTAGAGATCTCTGAATGCATGACAAAGTTGTTAATTGGCAGGTTTGTTATTTCCTGTAGTGCAAGAAAGGGAAATATTAAAAATCCTCATATTGATTTGGGAGAGGAAATTAATGTGTCCTAAAAAATTCTCTTCTAGTGAAGGAAGCCCATCCCCCAGAAAGGAGCTGCTGCATAATATCGACCCAAACTTTGTGGATATTTCACCGTGTGAGTACCTTGTTTATTGCTACTAAACTGAATCCCTTTGGCTCACGAACACAGTTTTACTGGCTGATGTGTCTCTAGCCTAACGTTCTCCTTTCCACTTGAGTTTGCTGACAGGGTAAACAGTTCTCCATAACACCTGCTGTACTGATCGCATCGTGGCTTCAGTGGCCCAGGGGGTAAATTCTGCTCTTGGCTCTGCCTATTCCTAGCTATGTGATCTTCCAGCCATTTCATCTCCCTGCCTCAGCTTTTCCAGAGGGTTCTAGAGGCTCCTGCTCACTGTGGGAGTCATGTTATTGTTGTTGCCTTCTTCTCACCTGAGAGTTCCAGAGCCTTCTTCCAGGAAACCCAAGGGCAAATAAGCTACCACATCATCCGATGGAGCTGGCCAGCTGCTACCCAGCACCTGCTGCATCACACAGGTGTGACTCACCCAGCAATCCTGGAAGTGATTTAGCTTGATTCTGGCTACTGCCTAGATTAAGGCATAGGTAGCCCCATTGATTCTGCAGGGAAGGAAGCCATTTGTGCTCTCTGATCACTACAGTTTGTAACAGTGCTGTGTAAATGCCATGCTAGTGGCCCTGAGGACCCGAGCCTAGTGAGTTTGGGCCTGGAAAGCCTTAACTCTTAGGCCCTTTGTCCAGCCTCCATCATAAAGCCTGGCGTCTTCAGAAAATAATGCTCCTCCGTTTCTTTCGTTCATTGTACATTCCCCTCCTTTCTAGGCATACTGCCACCCCCTTTATTCGTTCCTTCCTTCAGGCTCTCCTTACTTCTTTGTCCTCTCCAGTCTGTGTCACAGCCTGGCACAGGGTTTCCTTGCTTAGACAGCAACCCCACAGTAACTCTGTCCACGGGCATCCGCGGCCCCACTCTCCCACCTGCCACTCCTTGCCCTGCTAGACGCTTGCCTTTTCTAATGGAGGCAGATCGTCCTATTTTTGTCTTGAAAATGCTTTTCTCTGTGGCTGAAACACCTTACCCTGCCCTCCCACAGGTTCTCCTCATTCCTTAAAACTCAAAAGAAACATCCCATCTATGTGAACGCTCCTTGGAGCCCCAGAAAGTCCTTCCTCAGCATCCCTTTGTATGTATCTGTGTGTAAATCCTTCATCGAATTCTCTTATACTGTGCCTTCATTTCCCACTAAGCTGAGAGCTCGTGGAGGTCAAGCTCTGTGGCTGATTCATCTTTTCATCCTCATAAGTTAACATGAATACCCAGCACTGGGTAGGCCCTTGGTAATAATTACGTGATGACTAATGGAGGAGCGTTGGGATAGAATTAGGACCAGAGTAGAAGCATTAGACTTGGAAAGGAAAGGGCCTGAGGCGGTATGGAGAAATTGGAGTCACTTATGTCCCTGAGAGAGACAAGGGTACTTCTATGTCCATATGGTAACCACTAGCCATTTGTGGCCATTGAACATTTGAAATGTGGCTAATTGTGGATTGAGATGTGCTAAAGTATAAAATACACATCAGATTCTGAGGATTTAGTATAAAAAAATTGGAAATATATCATAAAATATATTTACTAGTTGAAATGGCAATATTTTGGATATGTTGAGTTAAGTACGTTATTATTAATTCCACCTCTTTCCTTTTCCTGTGGTTAATAGAGAATGTAGAATTACATATGAATTTGCATTATATTTCTGTTAGTCTACAAGGATTGTTCTAGAAGGTGCCAGGGAGTGATTTGATCAGCAGTGTGAGAGGAGCAGAGACTCCCGTGACTAGTTACTAAGAACCCAACATCCATGGTTTTTAACCTTTTCTCTGCCCCAGCACAGCAAAGGGGTGTGACACGTTATAGTCCATAACTGGCTCACAAGAGCAGTGATTCTTTTTTATTTATTTTTAAAAATTTTTTTTAACGTTTATTTATTTTTGAGACAGAGAGAGACAGAGAGAGACAGAGCATGAATAGGGGAGGGTCAGAGAGAGAGGGAGACACAGAATCTGAAACAGGCTCCAGGCTCTGAGCTGTCAGCACAGAGCCCGACGCGGGGCTCGAACTCACAGACCGCGAGATCATGACCTGAGCCGAAGTCGGCCGCTCAACCGACTGAGCCACCCAGGCGCCCCACGAGAGCAGTGATTCTTGACCAGTGAGATCAGAATCTCTCACAAGAAGGGAAGAGAGGGGAGGCAGGAAGGGTTTTTAAGACTTGTAGGTAATTAAATGCACTGAGAAACCCAGTATGAAGACCAAGGATGTGCTGAGTATGCTGCACACATTGTAATAGTTGCCACTGTCCTTAACCAACTATGTTCCATCTACAGAAGAAAAGCCTTAAGCCCCCTCCACTCACCAAGCTGAATTTTTCTTAGCAGCAGAAATGGGGGCGTAGGTTGTATATTTCTGGGTAAGTCGGTTGTAATGCTGCCTGCTGCAGGTTCTTAGTACGTACAACCCGCTGTGGATCTGCTACCTCCCCTAAAGTGCCGCAGCTAAATCACAGCATGGCACAAGGTTTCTCCAGTGTAAAAGTTAAGAAGGCATGGAAATCAGAAGAGAGAATCATCTTAGTTTTGCCACCCATAGATTCTAGGGCCTTGAGCAAGTCCCTCCACTTTTCCTGGACTCAGTTTCCCACATATTAAGTGATGGACTTACGAAGACCCTTTACTGCTGTCACAAAGTCAGGGACATTTTCTGGCCTTCTGCTGCTCCCACCCTCCCCCCCCCTCCTTAAAGCTCCCTCCAGGCCTCCCTGTTGACCTGCCCTGCCAACTAGGAACTCCTGCCTGTCATGAGGGACATTGTCCGGTGCTGGCATCAACGTGGAACCACATTCACCGTTGGTCCACAGAAACGGGGTGCTCACTTCTGACTCTGCCTGCCGGTGGCCAAGTGCCACTCCTCCTCGTACATGGACAACACCATGGGCTTTTCTCCCCAGTTTTTATATTCATTTCAATCTACCTTGCAGCAGACGTTGAAAAAAGGAGAGCTGTCTTTGGGGCCCTGCTCCTTTATGGGAGGATGAAACAAGCTCATTGCCTTTTCTATGCAACTAATTGGGGGGATTAAATCCATCTATAAGAAAATATGTATTTATAGGACAACCAAGTCTTCAAATTTACACATTCTTTTTTTCCAAAGTTTATTTATTTATTTTTGAGAGAGAGACAGCATGAGTGGGGGAGAGGCAGAGAGATAGAGAGAGACAGAGAGAGAGAGAGAGAGAGAGAGAGAGAATCCCAAGCAGGATCCACACTGTCACCACAGAGCCCAGTGCGGGGCTCAAACTCACGAAACCATGAGATCATGACCTGAGCCCAAACCAAGAGTCGGACGCTTAACCTCCTGAGCCACCCAGGCGCCCCAAATCCTATTTATAGGGTATATTTCATGAATATGTTCTAGAGGCTTTGTGGAATAAGATCATAGAGCAGCCGATCTAGAATTTATGTGAAAGGTTAACAATTGAGTCAATGTTATCACAGAACCATTTCTTTGGTTTCTAACCCCAGCACTTCCCAGATTGTTTGTCCTTCCTTATAGCACAAGAGGGTGGTGTTCTACCTCTCCTTCCCAAACGCCACTTAGTTCACCAGTCTCCTCACCTGTCAAGTGAACATTGAATTAAAATGTCTGAAGTTCCTTCCAGCTTCAACATTCTTCGGGTCTCTAAACAGGATCTCAAAGGGGCAAAACCCCTGACTCAGTCGGTCTCCTTTTCCACCCTGTGCTCATTGATAAGCAGCAACGTAGCCAAAGGCATGGTTGTAAAAGAGATGAATACAAGTGAAAATGTTAGAAACATTAGAAGCGCTGAAGTAATTTGTCGGCACCTGAGTGGCTCAGTCGGTTGAGCATCCAACTCTTGATTTTGGCTCCTCTGTCTTCCTCTGCCCCATCCCCCACTCATGCATGTGCTCTCTCGTCTCTAAAATAAAAAAACAAGGAAAGATGAGAAACAAAATCAGCGCTCGAGTAATTTGAATTATAGGATTTTGTTATTACCACATCCTGCCCACTTTTTTGATCCCTGTTGTAAAACATCACTGCATCAATTTACTTACTCATCTGCCTCTCCCCTTTAGTGGGTCTTGTTGGGGGTTGTGGACCAATATCCCCTCCTATGATGAATCAGAGAAACAGGCGTTAGACGTTTCCCAGGGGAGCCCTGCCTTCTATGTAGTACCAGATCCCCTGAGAAGCTGGCCTGTTGGGGTTGAGCAGCCATACTCCCTCCCTCTTATTCTAAGGTGCCCCCAAGGCCCTTCCTACTGGTGGAGTTGGGGCACTTTTCATGGACACATACCCTTGGTACTTTTTGGGTTAGGTGTTAATAACAAAGATATTCCCAAAAGACTGGGACACAGACATAAACACATACTAGAGTTCATAGGATTTCTCATAGACCAGGAGATTCTGTGGTAAAGCATAAATAGTCTCAACGAACCACAGGTCACACTCATTAGGGTGGCTACTATCAAAAGAAAAAAAAAGGAAGGTAGAAAAATAACAAGTGTTGGTGAGGATGTGGAGAAATTCGAACACTTAGGCGCTACTGGTGGGAATGTTGGGGCTGTAAAATGCTGTTAAACACTTATGTACTGTTGGTGGGAATGTAAAACGGGAACGCACAGTTGGTGGCATGAAAGGGTGAACAAAATGCAGGACACACATAAACGGAATATCACTCAGCCTTAAAAAGGACAGAAATTCTGGCACATGCTACAACACGGATGAACCTTAAGAACATTTGTAGAATGAGCCAGTCACCAAAAGACAAATACCGCATGCTTCCACTTATATGAGGTACCTTACTGTCAAAATTATAGAGACAGAAAGTGGAGTGGTGGCTGCCAGGGGCTGGAGGAGGCGAGATGGGGCTTAGTGCCTAATGGGTGTAGTTTCAGTTTTGCAAGATGAAAAGAGTTGTGTGGTTGGGAGTGGGGTGATGGTGGCTCAACAACGTGAATGTCCTTAATGCCACTCAGCTGTCCATTTAAAAGTAGTTAAATGGTAAGTTTTATATATTTTTTAAAAATATATTTTTTAGTGTTTTTATTTATTTTTGAGAGAGAGAGAGCACACACAAGAGTGGGTTAGGGGCAGAGACAGAGGGGGACAGATGATCCGAAGCGGGCTCTGTGCTGACAGCAGCAAGCCCAACGTGGGGTTCGAGCTCATGAACCGTGAGATCGTGACCTGAGCCAAAGTCGGATGCCCCACTGACTGAGCCCCCCAGGCGCCCCCAGAGTTTATATATATATATATATATATATATATATATATATATACACATATATATATATATATATATACACATATATATATATTTATATTTTTATATATATATATATTTTAACCACAATTAAAAATAAATAGAATGTAAAACAAACAAACAAAAGCATAGAAATTCATGAGGACAGGGTCTGTATCTTTTTCATTTACTGCCATATTCCCAGTGCATAGCATGGAATCTGCCATGATAGTGATTTCTCAATAAATACTTGTTAATGAGTGATCATAGATCAACAGGCTAAAGTCATTGTCTTACTGTCGTTTAGCATTTCCTGAACCTAAAAGTACCTCCAGATGGCAATTCACACCCGCCTTTTCATGCCTGAACTTGCATCCTACATTTTGTTCCTAAATAAAAATAGTTTAATTACCGTTAAGAAGTGGCTTGTGACCATTATAACATGATCACATACAGACGTCTGAAGCTACTTATCCAGTTTATAAATGTTCACCCTCACCCTTCCCCTGCATTGAAAATATCAGCCAGAAGAGAGATGATGTGGGATTTTCCCTGCCTTTCTTCAGTCCTTTCCCCAGACCTCCTTGCTAGACAAATACATATATTAATAAAGTCCCTGCCTCTGTGTGCAGCTCAGCCTGACTTCCCCTCTGAGTCCAGGGAGCTGCCTCTCCTGCTGTTCTCTTTGTGTTCCCTTTCTGGCAAGTTCCCTGTCATTGTTTCATTGACCACTGTCCTCTCAGTGCCCCAAATTTGGCTCTGCTTTTATCTCTACCTCGCCCCCCACCCCAGGGCCAGTATCGGACGTGTGGGCTGTATTCGCTTTCCTGTGTGCTTTGAGGAAACATTTTATTCATCTTTACAGGCTTTGTTCTAAGGTAACTTTGGACAGACCTGTGTTGGTCTCTATCCAGATAGTACCTTTTTATCCTCCCTCCTTCCTTTCTAGGAATAGATCCTAAGGATTACTTATTTCCCATCTTTAAAATATTTCTTTCTAGCAGGCTGACCAAGACTCAGGGTCCTTCTCGAGCAGTCAGGGTAGTCAGTGGGGGAAACCTGTGTGAGCTTGAGGGACAGGGATGATGCTGTTTAAGCTGACTTACGGAAAGCCCGGAAACATCCACAGTGCTAGGGAGCAGCCATGATTCCAAGTCAGGGCCTGAGCTCCTGCAGGTGCGAGCCCAGCTCTACGTGCTTGTGAGGAGCTCCACACTCCCTTAGGTTCCAGCCATAGTGCCCCAGACCACGAGGGGAAATAATTCAAAGGCATTCATTTGCCTGAGAGAGAATATATACACCCATCCTACAGGCAGCAGGCTTGACATGGGCTGTTCTGAAGTTAATGAGCCCACCCCGTCTGAGACCACCAGCTCACCTGGGAAGTCAGACGTGGCTTCCCGCACATCCTTAGAATTCTCACCTACATCTGGTCGTGCAGTGTATACCTATATACCTGACAGACGTGCACACGCATAAAGCCCTCAGATTCTTCTGGTAGAAGCTTGATTGTAGATGAAGGGCACTGACAGATGTTAGCGTTTTCCACACCACCAAAGGCCAAGTCTTCAAAGTGATTCCATATAGCTTTATTACTATTTCGTTTAAAAGGCCTCCTTTCTTTAAAGGTTATAATGAGATGTTATTTCTGCTCTTGATTACAGAGTGCAAGAACAGTCTTTCCCTCCCTCCCTCTCACACACTCATTTTCTGTGGTAAAATTGGCAAATCTATACTTGAGTTCTAAGAGTTGTCCAGGTTTGCCTGCCTCGAGCTGCTCCCCATGTCCTCCTTGGAGCAACCTTCAGTCCCTTTCTGAGATTATTTATTTAGCAGGTGTGACGAGCTAGGTACTGATGTACACACTGAAGGTCAGTTAGACTTTAAGTTTTGTTAGAAGCTGGTCTGGGAGAGGCCGTGGACACAGCTTCCGACTTCCCTGGTTGACGGCTGTCGGTGGTCTCCCACTGCCCACAGCCACGCGCAGACTCCTCAGCCTGCGGGCTGCAACCTCCATCATTCAGCTGACGTGACCCCTCAGGACCGTTGCCCTGTCTGCCTTCAGCCACTGTCGTCTTCCTGTGTTTTTCTGATGCTCCTCTAGGGACTAGTTCACATCCCTTCTCCTCCATGAAACTCTGTCTGACCCCTCCACACCTGAGTCCCTCGAGCTTCTCTGGAGCACCCTAGGACACTGAGCTCTCGCTCCCTCATCCCAGTTATTTGTGTGTGTGTCTTTTCCCCAATCAGAGCCGTGAGTTCCAAGGAGGACAAGATTTCACCTATAGCTCTCTCAGTCCGTTTTGTTGTGGAGATTTGTACACACTGAAACAATGCGTGCTAAGAAATTAACCAGTGAAGTTGATTATCACTCATTCATTTAAATAGAATAAATCTAGCAAGAGCCATAATATCATATGTTATTATCAAAGCACTTTCATTCTTCCTGGTGTATTTGCGAAGTGGCAATCCAGAAGCAACCTTCTGCCTTTCAGGCTGAAATGTGATACTGAGCAGAGGAAGAAAAGTTAGGTGGGCTGCATGAGGCCCACCACCTCTCCCTTAGGAGAGTGTTCATCATTGCATAGGATACCAGAAATTAGAAGGCATTCAGTTTGCCCACCCTCTTTATAACTAGGAAGGAGACGCTGAGTCATTGGTCACACAGAGCGGATAAGTAACAGACCTGAAATGCACAGCGTTCCAGGTTCAGGCCTCACGCGACAGTCACGTCCTACTAATTTCAGGAGTCTCTTTGTTTTCTGTTTTGCACGGGATTTGGGGCAAAAGGATGCCCAGATCTGTGTTACAGTCATCTTACTCAAATAACAGCATGTCAGTGGAACATTACACACACAAGTGTGGCTAGAAAAATGGACACAACCGTGACACTAGTCTTGCACTTTCATGTACAACCAGCCTGTGTGCATGACACCAGCTTCTGTTTGTAAAGCTAGTTATGTAAGTGCTGCAGGGCCTTGTAGTAATTACACTGCAGGACGGTGGTGGGATGAGAGAGAGGGGTGTAGGGACAGGCGTGTAGCCTACTGGAACACACAGAGGTCCAAGGTGTCCAGAAGTCTGGGTTAGAATTCCAGCTTTGACTTAGTTCCCATAAGCCTGTGGATAAGTTCGTTGAGTTTCCCATTTCATCGCCTCTAAATTGAGGACAATTAAATCTGTGTCCTATAAATATGTCTTGAAAACAGTTAATAGCAATTATATTCTGGCTGCTGGGATTGGGAGGGGGCATATGTGTACTTTTTTTAGATGTATTTCTCCAGTTTCAAATTCTAGTAATGAGCACATATAACTTCCATAATCAGGAATAAAGCCATAAAGATTTACTTTTCTAAACCAGTCAAGTCTCTCTCTGTCCCAAAAATAAATAAACGTTGAAAAAAAAAAATTCTTAAAAAAAAAGAGGCGCCTGGGTGGCGCAGTCGGTTAAGTGTCCGACTTCAGCCAGGTCACGATCTCGCGGTCCGTGAGTTCGAGCCCCGCGTCGGGCTCTGGGCTGATGGCTCAGAGCCTGGAGCCTGTTTCCGATTCTGTGTCTCCCTCTCTCTCTGCCCCTCCCCCGTTCATGCTCTGTCTCTCTCTGTCCCAAAAATAAATAAACGTTGAAAAAAAAAATTCTTAAACCAGTCAGGAGGGTTCTTGTGAGACTGTCCTATCTGGAAAGCTGCTGGGTCTTCAGTGAGTGGGAATTGGGGCCACACCAGTGTCCGTGACCCCCATGCCCACCTGTACCATGGCGGGGAAGCTGGTATGTGACCCTTCTCCACCACCACCAGCCGCGAGCCCCTGACTGCCTCTGCTGGGATGCTTTCTGTCTGCTGAATACAGGAGCACATTTTGCAGCTTGACACAAAGTTGGCAAAATTTTGTGTCTTCTCTACACGCTACTATTTGTCTGTAGGGACTCATCAGATTTTCCTTGGTGTGGGTTGGTATATGCCCTCAGTCGCAGAGCCTAAACTCAGATGTCTTTGCTCCTTTTTAATTTTCAAAGACTTTTCTTCTGCCTCCTTCACTTTGGGGAGCATTAAAATGTGTTTGGATGCTGAAGGCAGTCCCACAAGCCTTGTATCCCATCCACCCCACTTCACACAGTGCATCTCAAGTAACATACATCAAACCTTTGCTGTTAACACTTGGTGCTGGCGTCCTGGCTTTCATCCTGAGAAAATAAATAAACCACACCAAACCCACAGCCCTTTAAAAACACTAATTAATCCTCACCACAGGCCTGGGCTACACAGCAATGGCAAATCCCACTGCCCCAATTTTATGTTTGGAGAAATCAGAGTAAGCAACTTTTTTTAAGGGTTCCCAGGGCTGGATAACAGAAGCTGACTTGAAGGGTTAGGGCTGGCCCTGCCTCCTGGGGAAGGGCATGTGGCCAGGGCCAGCTGCCTCGCTGAATTCCCTCCTGCACAACACCATGTGGTTACTTGCCCAGAACTCTATTTACACATCAGCCTTTATTTTTTCCCCCGGGGTTACAATGATGCCAAATCCTCTCATTTCCAACTGACCACTTATTTATTTGCTTACTTTTCTTTAATTCTGGTAGCGCCTAGAAATTTTACTTACGGCTTCCAAGAGTAGCTGGATCAAAAGGGTTGATCAAAGGGCTAGGCTGATCTTGACACCCCACACAAAATAGACGACCCTTCACATAGTCCTTTTCAGATACGGCAGCTCTGCCCCCCACCCTCCACACTGAAACCTACTCAGTACCCAGGTCTGTTCAAGATTTGAGGGGGCACTTGGGTGGCTCCCTTTGTTAAGTATCCGGCTTCGGCTCAGGTCATGATCTCACGGTGCATGAGTTCGAGCCCCGTGTCGGGCTCTGTGCTGACAGCTCAAAGCCCGGAGCCTGCTTTGGATTCTGTCTCTCTCTGTCTCTCCCTCTCCCTCTCTCTCTTTCTGCCCCTCCCCCTCTGGCACTTTCTCTCACTCTCTCTCTGTCTCAAAAATGAATAAGTATAAAATAGTTTTTTTAAATAAACACTAAAAATATATACTTTTTAAAAATTTGAGGACGCCCTCTTTTCTCTCCCCGTCTAGACCTGACATCTTCCTACCTCACTTCCCTAATCTTACACTCTGTAAGGTAAATGTATATGCCTTTCTTCAAACCATGAAAGTTTGGAAAACCAAAACCTCACTAAATTTTGTGGGACATATCCAATGGAATTAAAGTGTAGTAAGTCCCTTTTCTAAATATTTACTAATCTGGTCTCTTTTTCATCTTTTGGTTAATATTCTCATGGTACATCTTTGTCAACCTTTTTACTTTCAATCTCTCTGAATTTTAAGTGTTTTAAGTATGTTCTTTTCTAAGGAGCATGCACCTATTTTCTTTTCTTTAATCCAGTCTAACAAACTTCAGCCCTGTATGAGTATATGAGAGTTTCAGGGCCTTTAGGGTGCTTCTGTATAAGCCTGAAATAAAACTTTTAAAAACATTTCTGGGAAGAAAGCTGAGTACCTGGTCTACCTTAAGTAATCCATAATGTGAGATGTTGGTCATCAGGCATTTATAGACTGAGCCTGTTACCTCTGGCAGCAAAAACCTAGGGAAAGAATACATGGCCCCTGCTTCTGAAGAGCCTTAGGATGAGAGGAAAAACTGTATGCCCAGGAAATGATATTAACACAGTAGTAAAACAAAGTAGCAACAAATGATAAGTGATGTAAATTGAATACATAAGCACTCAGGAGAAAAAAAGAAATGATGAGAGGCATTTGGGGGTGATTAGGATAGATTTCCTCAAAAAGTATAGTTTAAGATTTCCCGTTATTTTAATAACTTTGGTTTTATCTTTCTTAATTTAAATGTGAATGAAGGAAAATAATATTTAACACTGTATTAATTTTCTGTCGCTGCTGAAACAAGTTACCATAAACTCAGTGACTTAACGCCACACACATTCACGTTACAGTCCTGTAGGTTCAAAGTCTGACATGGATCTCACGGGACAAAAATCCAGGGTGTTGGCAGGGCCGCATTCCTTCCTGGGGGATTTAAGGGAGAATCCATGTCCTTGCCTTTTCCAGCCTGGAGCGGCTGCCCACATTATTTGGCCCATACCTCCTTCCTCCATCTTCAAAGCCAGCAATGGAGGGCTGAGTCCTTCTCGTAGCCTTGCTTCTGTTATCATGCCTCCTCTGACCTCTTCCACTTTTAATCTTTTAAATTTTTTTAAAGTTTACTTATTTATTTAGAGCAAGTGGAGAGGGGCAGAGGAAGAGTGAGAGAGAGAGAGAGAGAGAGAGAGAGAGAGAGAGAGAATCCCAAGCAGGCTCCACACTGGCAGCACGGGGCTCCATGCGGGGCTCAAACCTACAAACCATGAGATCACGACCTGAGCCAAAATCAAGAGTTGGATGCTTAACTGACCGAGCCACCCAGGTGCCCCATAATAGTTCTATTTTTAATTTTTTGAGGACCTTTCATGCTATTTTCCATAGTGGCTATGCCAATTCACATTACCAACAGTGCACAAGGGTTCCCTTTTCTCCACAGTGTCACCAACACTCTTTTCTTTTTGATCCTCTGCCTATTTTTTCATTGGATTTTTTTCTCTTGAGTGGTATGTGTTCCTTTTGGGTATTAACTCCTTATCAGATATATGGTTTGCAAATATTTTCTCCCATTCTATAGGTCTGTTGATTTTGTTTTCTTTTGCTATACATAAGCTTTTTACTATGATGTAGTTTCACTAGACTATTTTTGCCTTTGTGGCTTGTGTTTTTGGTGTCATATCCAAAAAATCAATGCCAAGAAGTTTTTTTGTCCGTTTCGAGTTGGGTTTTGTGTATGGTATAAGATAAGGGTACAATTTCATCTTTTGCATGCGGGTATTCAGTTTTTCCAACACCATTTGTTGAAGAGACTGTCCTTTCCCCCATGTGTGTTCTTGGGTTTATTTCTGGGCTTTTTGTTCCGTTGGCCATATGTCTGCTTTTATACTAGTAATGATTTACTTCCTTTGTTTTTTTCCTGCTATTTTTCTAAGTTGAAATTCAAACTTTATGAACATTTTTCCAGAGCAAAGTGGTCTTTTTTTTTAACTTAGATATTTTTTAATATTATTTTTTTTTGAGAGAGAGAGAGAGAGAGAGAGAGAGAGAGAGAGAGAGAGCATGAGCAGGGGAGGGGAAAGAGAGAGGGAGACACAGAATCTGAGCAGGCTCCAGGCTCTGAGCTGTCACCACAGAGCCCGACGTGGGGCTTGAACCCATGAACAGTGAGATCATGACTTGAGCCGAAGTCAGACACTCAACCGACTGAGCCACCCAGGAGCCCCATCACAGTAGTCTTTTTTTTTAAGTGTGTGGTGGTAGTTTTTAAAATTTGCCTGAAAGCCCATTTTATCTGATTTAAATCTAGGAATACCAGCTCTCTTTTTCATCTTTTGGTTAATATTCTCATGATACATCTTTGTCAACCTTTTTACTTTCAATCTCTCTGAATTTTAAGTGTTTTAAGTATGTTCTTTTCTAAGGAGCATGCACCTATTTTCTTTTCTTTAATCCAGTCTAACAAACTTCAGCCCTGTTTGAGTATATGAGAGTTTCAGTTACTCTACTTTCTTACCAACACTTAACATTGGCAGTCTTTTTAATTTTAGCCATGCTATCAGGTATGCAGTGATATGTCATTGTGGTTTTATTTTGTATTTGTTAAATCCTTGAAAACCATTGCTGCTTATATTTTGTCCACTTTTCTAGGCGTTGATGATAGAAAGGTAAACGCAGCCCTTACCACTTGCTAAGTAGCATTCCTCACCTTGTAATTTTCAAAGTTAATTTCTTAACATATACCTAAGGCATTTGAAGAGTTTTTCTTTTAAAAATAAACTTATAGGGGTGCCTGGGTGGCTCAGTCGATTAAGTATCCAACTCTTGATCTCAGCTCAGGTCATGATCTCATGGTTGGTAATTTCAAGCCCTGCATTGGGCTACATTCTGGCAGTATGGAGCCTGCTTGGGATTCTCTCTCTCCCTCTCTCTCTGCCCTTCGTCCCTCCGCCCACCCCTCTCTCTCTAAATAAATAAATAAACATAAACAAACTTATATAGTTTGTTTTGCTGTTTTTGGAAGGAAGGTCTGTTGAGATTTCTTGTTCACCATACTGCCAGAAATGAGTGTTTACTATGTGGTATAAGTTAGAGAACTAAATTTTTTTAATTTAGTTAATCCCTATTTTCACCATCATGTATTAAATTACTCGTTCTTGCTCACTGTCTTAGTCTTAGTTCACAAAAAGTAAAACATGAGACAAAGACTTGAATTTAGTTGGTTTACTTGGGAAATAATCCCAGGGTGCAGGAGTGAAGAACAGATTTAATTGTATATAAATTACATTTAGGCTTCAGTACTTTACTTCCTTTTACTATAACTAATTTCATCTTGAGATACAAATTTTTACTTTGATTCTTTTTTGTTTGTTTGTTTCGTACATCTTTGAGTTATCTTCTTTTCATGGAAATTTCATGAGTAATATGCTTTCTGAAGCCTTGCATATTTGAGAATATGGCTCTCTGTTATTATTGCCCATAATGACGACTTTGTTGGGTAAATATTCGCGTGGTCATTTTTTTTTTTTTCCTTCAAAATTCTGTAGACATTGCTCCTGGTCTCTGACATCTATTGTTGCAGAAAAGTAATCTCCGTATAGCCTGATACTTACTTTGGAGGTATCCAGTTTTTCTTTTCTTGACTAGGTAATTATAGTGTTCTGTCTTTGGCATTGATAGTTAGAAAATAGATATAGATACAGATATCTAGATATCTATATGTCACCAGTATTTTGGATTTTATTTCATCAGTTTTTCTTGGTAGAGAGTGAGCACTGCACAATTCAAGATTTTTCATTCCAGGAAAGACTTAATCTGACAGATGTTGGGATTTTTATCTCTGTTAAATTTACTCCTGTCTTTTGGGCAGTAGCACCACTTACATGTATGTTAGATATCCTTTGTCCTGCATACGTTTCTTCTTAATCATTTTTATATCTTTGCCATCTTCCCCCCACATTTCAGGATGAGTTCCCCTTCACTGATCTTTATTTATTTATTTATTTATTTATTTATTTATTTATTTATTTATTTTTACAGATCTCATTCTGTGTCCCTTTAATGCTTCCAGTGGCATTTCAAAAGTAATATGGCAAATATTTTCCTCACTGCCTTTCTATAGGCTTTCCAGCTCTTTTCATTAAAAAAAAGTCAGTTTTATCATTGTATCTCTTGCCTCTTTTGTAGATTTGATATTTCATTGATTGTATTAAGTACATGAAGTTGAGGTCAACAGTTGATTCTTTTTCTTCAGTAAACAGTTCTTAAGTATGCAGTCCCTATACCTCTACAGTGATATGTTCATCTCCTTTTATGTTGTGAAATATTTTCATATTTAGGTGTATTTTATTATGTTCCATGTCCATAATATTTTATTACTGAGTGTAAATTAGGTGGTTTTTGCTAATAATTGCCTATATTAATTATTTGTGTTCCACCTTTCATGCCATCAGAATCATTTCAAATATAAAAGCAGGAGGACTCCTTTAGAAAAGATATATAGAACCAGTTCAGTGACCTAATGGCCAGTGGATAAGGAAGAGTGGTCCAATGCAGTGGGCTCTCCTCATAAGGGAAAATAGTGTCTAGATGGTTTCTTTGTATCTGACGGAGCCATTGATCAGGAGCCAATTTTATGGTCCTTTTGCAGTCAGCTGGATTCTGTTCCAGGTATGCAAGTGACTATGGCCATTTCCTGTCCTGGTGCTTTTGTACCTTGTGTTAGGATGGATCCTCCTGCGTGCAGCCTTTTTGTCTAGTGTGCTAGAGATGCCCTTGGACTTCCTGGCGTGGGTGACTCCTAATCTTTTATTTATTTATTTATTTATTTATTTATTTATTTATTTATTTATTTTAATATTAGAAGAGAAAGCACATGCATGAGGGGCAGAGGGAGAGAGAGAGAATCTTAAGCAGGCTCCATGCTCAATATGGGGCCCGATGCAGGACTGGATCCCACAGACCTGGGATCATGACCTGAGCCGAAATCAAGAGTCAGATGCTCAACTGACTGAGCCACCCAGGTGCCTGGGGTGACTCCTAATCCTCTTGACGCGCAGTAGTCAAAGAGGTTCTCGCCCGAAGGCTTCCTTTCTGTTCTGTCCTGCCCTGATTTCCAAATTATGAATGTTTGTGAAAGTCTGTTAGCAGATCTCTTATTTATTTCTTGGCACCCATACTATTTTCTCAGGAAAGGAGTTTTTAGTCAGCTCTAGCTTCTCCCTTTAAAATGTCAGGGGTGGGGCGCCTGGGTGGCGCAGTCGGTTAAGCGTCCAACTTCAGCCAGGTCACGATCTCGCGGTCCGTGAGTTCGAGCCCCGTGTCGGGCTCTGGGCTGATGGCTCAGAGCCTGGAGCCTGTTTCCGATCCTGTGTCTCCCTCTCTCTCTGCCCCTTCCCCGTTCATGCTCTGTCTCTCTCTGTCCCAAAAATAAATAAACGTTGAAAAAAAAAAAATTAAAAAAAAAAAAATGTCAGGGGTGTTCCATACCTGTGCTTATTAGTTGCCCTCTCGCCTAAATAGGCAGTTTTAAAGAGGTTAAATACATGATACAGTAAAGGAGTTGAGAGCAATCACGTGGAGAGATATAGAGAAGAAACTAATGTTGACAATGCACTGTATTCTAGCCACTGTCTAAGCAAACTCCCACCACTGACACTTAGCCCCTGCCTGCATTACTTTCTTTAGAGCACATATCACCATCTGTCATAATTATATTCTAAATATTTGTTTATCATCTTTCACTCCCATTAAAATAGAAGCTCCACAAGGGCAGACACTTTTGTCTTTTGTATTCATTACTGTACCCAAGTATCTAGAACATGGCATGACAAAAAGCAGTTGTTGAGTGTATGTCCTGTTTTTTTTGTGGTTTTTTTTTTTTGGATGTTTATTTATTTTTGAGAGATTTAGCAGGAGAGGGGCTGAGAGAGGAGGGGACAGAGGATCTGAGGCAGGCTCTGTGCTGACAGCAGAGAGCCCAACACAGGACTTGAACTCACAAAACATGAGATCATAACCTGAGCCGAGGTCAGATCCTCAACCAACTGAGCCACCCAGGTACCCCAAATACATATCCTTTATTTAAAGGAAAATGGGGGGTGCCTGGGTGGCTCAGTCGGTTGAGTGTCCGACTTTGGCTAAAGTCATGAGTTTAAACCCCACATCAGGCTCTGTGCTGACAGCTTGGAGCCTGGAGCCTGCTTCAGATTCTGTGTCTCCCTCTCTCTCTGCCTCTCCCCTGCTTCTCTCTCTCTCTCTCTCTCTCTCTCTCTCTCTCAAAAATAAACATTAAAAAAACTAAAGGAAAATGAAAAAAATAAAAGACTCGGGAAGGCCTTTACCAGATATTTTTTTAATATTTATTTATTTTGAGAGAGAGAGAGAGTGTGCATGCACATGTGGGAGGGGCAGAGAGAAGAGAGAGAGAATCCCCGGCAGGTTCTGCACTGTCAGCACAGAGCCCAACAAGGGGCTCAATCCCATGAGGTCATGACGTGAGTCAAGGCCAAGAGTCAGCCACTTATCAGACTGAGCCACCCAGGGGCCCTAACACATCTTTTCGAAAGAGATCAGACAGATGTCAGAGGTACTTAATTTGTTTGTTTTCTCATTCTAGCACTTTATTGGAAATTGGCTATGTACATAAATGAAATCAGACCAAAGTAAAAGCATTACTTCCACACAATATTCTGATGTCTGTGCTGTTACATAATTTAATAAGTCCCAAGATGTTGCTGATTTTGGTCAAAAGCTTGAGCAGTCCAGAAATCTCTCTCTATAAATATAGATCATAGCATCTAAACAACCATCATTGTTTTAAGTTAGTTCCAAAACCCCCTGGAACATCTCTTAAAATCTGTAGCTTAGATTGGCTGCAGTGCTGGTGGGAGGGAATGAAGGGTGTGCACTTTATACCACAGAGCTGATATAGCAGGTACGGGGGTGGGGGGACAGAGCTCCTCAAGTGTGGGGCACACAAGGGGGTGAGGGCTGGAGATCGTGAAAGCTGGCCAGGGAACTCAGCCACCGTGTGTTTTCCCACATTGCTCAACTATCAAAGCGATGAGAATCCAATGCAGAAAGAAGCCCATCACCCCAGGTCCCTTGCATGGCCAAGAAATGGCAGAGCCCTCCTCCTGATTGTAGACATTCTGGCACAGAGGTCCTGGGAAGTTCTACCCATCTCCCTCCCCTGCCATGCGTAATTCCCTCCAAATCACATAACGTGAGGGAGGGGCACCGCAAAGAAAATAACTCTGAGCCCAAGTGCTGCCGGCCCCTTGGAATGAGGATAGGGTGCCTTTGCTTGGTTTGACCGCAGGGGCGCTGGCAAAGGCTGCTCTGCCCCCAGTGTCTCCCTCACCACCTTGAAGTCCACCATCAGTAATTAGGTTGTTTGGCTCTTCAAAGCTTCTCAGCATTCAGCAGTAACACCTGTGTATCTGCAGTGGGTTTGCTGCTCACAGTCGCAAACAGCTTTAACCTCCACCAAACCATTGGTTCTTACAACCCCATGAGGCAGGAGGGGCAGAGATCATGATCCCCATTTAAAAGGAACCCGGGGGGCGCCTGGGTGGCGCAGTCAGTTAAGTGTCCGACTTCAGCCAGGTCACGATCTCGCGGTCCGTGAGTTCGAGCCCCGCGTCAGGCTCTGGGCTGATGGCTCAGAGCCTGGAGCCTGTTTCCGATTCTGTGTCTCCCTCTCTCTCTGCCCCTCCCCCGTTCATGCTCTGTCTCTCTCTGTCCCAAAAATAAATAAACGTTAAAAAAAAAAAAATTTTTAAAAGGAACCCGGAACCCACAGAATTAGGTCCCTTGACTGAACTCACACAGCTGGCCAGTGGCAAAATCCAAACAAGAGCTCAGATCTCCTCTCACGTGTCAAGCTCCCGAGTCCACACCGTCGCTTTTCTGAGAAGGAAGAGGCTGGGGGAGGGGACACCACCCACATCCCTCACTGCCCCTCTTGGGAGATTCTCAGTCCCATTGAGGACAGAATAAGTTTGCATGTGACAGATAATGATCGCAGCGACCAGGCACAGCAATAAGGAGGTCATGATGACCATGATGGCCAGGATGATGAGGACAATGACCCAGATAGCCAGGATGTGCTTGGGGAGCACAGCCTCCATGGGGACCTGGCTGACGGCATCCATGCTACTTCACTCTGAAATGCGTCCTCCAGAATCCTTTCCTGCTGTAGTCTACACACGTGAAAGTCTAGCCGATGCGTTTGGGCTGAGGGGCCGGCACTCAGAGCTCTGCTTTGCGGTGTACGTAGTTTAAGATCCATAACAAGCGGCTTCGCCAAGTGAGGGTAGTAACACCTGTCCAGAGGTACTTGATTTGCAATAGCTAATGTTTGTTCATAAAGTAAGATGTAAAAAACTTAGATTTGGTTTACTTGATGGCTAGTTTAAGAGACTCAAGGGTGCTCAAGTCCAACATGAGTATAAATTTACAGTGACTTATCAGGAAGTCATGATTATTTTGGCAACTTATAAAAATTCATTTCACAGCCTTTCTTTGATAGCATTTTGTAAAAATTTCTTCCATAATTTCTTCCAAAAAATTCGGTACTTACCTGATTTTTAACTCCTTTCTCAAAAGTGAAAATAAGAATAAAAGAGGAAAGAGAGAAACTCAACTCGGGTATCACTCTTGCTTATAATATTTTGCCTGAGATATAAGAGTTATTGGTTATATATCTATTTCATTTAAAGAAAGCTGAGAGTTGGGTTTGGGTTATTTCTTGGACAAGCTAGAATATAGTACTTGATTTCTAACTATTAACAACTAACGTTTAAACATTTTAATGTTAGAAACTGAAAAAAAAAGAAAAATCCACACTGTTCCCTTCTTCTAACTACTTTCAAAGGCATATGAGGTTATTTTTTTCTTGATCTTTCCATGCATTATAAAGAGTAGCATTGGGGCGCCTGGGTGGCGCAGTCGGTTAAGTGTTCGACCTTCAGCCAGGTCACGATCTCGCGGTCCGTGAGTTCGAGCCCTGAGTCAGGCTCTGGGCTGATGGCTCAGAGCCTGGAGCCTGTTTCCGATTCTGTGTCTCCTTCTCTCTCTGCCCCGCCCCCGTTCATGCTCTGTCTCTCTCTGTCCCAAAAATAAATTAAAAACCTTGAAAAAAAAATTTTTAAAAAAAGAGTAGCATTTATCCTGCATTGAGCCGAAATGATTACACAATTTCTTTAAAATGAAAATGTTGACGGTGGAAACCAAATTTAAAAAGAATGGAAAGAGATACATGTAAATCACCAGACACTTGGAAGAGCACAGGCAAATCTAAGAACTACGTGCTTTTTATAATCTTACATTTTCCCCCCTAAAAATCACTTTCCAAACGGTTGACAGTTTGGCAGCTCCTAGGATGACATCAACTCTTCTGTTGTGCAGTAAACTGCTTTCTTTTAGATAACTTGATGGCACTTCATCAAGTTTGGTGATTGCGTTGAATTAAAAACCAACTGGGGTTGAGTTTAAATTCCCCTAACTGATAAACCAAACACATTCCTGACCTTAGGCCTGCTTTTGAGCACTCAAACTTACCTTGTCTATCGGCTGCTTGACTTCTAGAAGAGAAGTAAGCGGGTGAGAGAAAACGCACGTTTTAAAGTCAATAATCAGTCAAAATAATCTGTCCAAATGCACTACATTATCAGTGCATTTCTCCAACCATTCAGATGCTTTCAGACCAATTATCCTCTTCTCTATCTTAACTTGACCCCAAATCAAGAGGATAATGACCTTGGCACTGTTTTTCCACTTCAGAAAATCAAGGATGGTTACTTGAGCTATAGTCTCTCTCAGCAGTCAGGGGCAGATTCTCGCCACCAGGAAGGTGGTGAGGAAAAGAAAATTCTAGAAATTAGCCTGTTAATGGGGAAGAAAAAAAGCGGTCTGTGAACAGGGCTAACAGCTTTGCTGAATCTTCTAGGAACTTGCCTCTGATCACCAGGTGAAAATACTTGCATTGTAAAGTTCTGTCCCATCACCTCACTCTAAACTAGAGCTTCTAGACTTGACTAACTCTAGGGAACACCTAATCCAGCGTTTCTGGCAAATTCCCAGGTGGTGCCAGTGCTGCTGGCTCTCTGACCACACTTCACTTGGAGCAGCCAGCCCCCTATCAAGAAAGTGCTTTTACCCAATTTGGAGTCCAAGATTTATAATTTAAAATATTTGTATGAAGATGTAATTTTTTTTTCAACGTTTATTTATTTTTTTGGGGACAGAGAGAGACAGAGCATGAATGGGGGAGGGGCAGAGAGAGAGGGAGACACAGAATCGGAAGCAGGCTCCAGGCTCTGAGCCATCAGCCCAGAGCCTGATGCGGGGCTCGAACTCACGGACCGCGAGATCGTGACCTGGCTGAAGTCGGACGCTTAACCGACTGCGCCACCCAGGCGCCCCGAGTAATTTAATACTAAGTAAATATTTTGTGAGATATGCAGTTGAAGACAGAGATAGAAGACGTTAACTTTCAGAACTGTTTTATAATTGCTAATATATTAATTATATAATCAATTATGTAATTAATGTATTACTTGTCATTAAAACTTTGTCATTTCCCCTGGAGCTCCTATTTAGACTAGCTGGATACCATTTTACATGGTCTTTCTCATCACCTAAATACCAAATTGTTTTCTGATCCTAAAGTAATGTGGTGTTTGGTGAAAAAAATTCACAATATGTTCAGTCCAGCAAGGCATGGAGATTTTAGACCTCAGCTCAGTAGCTCAGTTCCCTTTTCCTTTTGTTCCTGATGTTCTCATTCTATCAACATTCAGGAAGAAAATCTGAACTTCCAAAAAATGGCAGTGAACTTAACATCTACCCCTCCCCTCCCCTCCCGCCCAGGAAGTGGTTACCAACTCAGTAATAAGGTACTATTTCTACCTAAAGATGAGGTAGACTCTGAGACTCCAAGTTGGATTGAGGTCTGACACCTTTCAAATACTTCTCAGATCTTGCAGAATATTGGGAATGGGTGTAGACAAACTAACAAGCTCCCAGAGAGAGTAAGTAGACGAGCAAGGTGACTAAGGTTCTACTTCTGTGAAGAAGAAGTTTTCCCCACGCTCATGCCCATGTAAATGGCAAAGAGGTTACTCTGGCGTGGGTGTTGACATTCATGCATCCGTCTGGCTGGGCAAAGCAGTAGCTGTGACACCTGTTGGTCAGTCACTGTATCTGAGAGACACAGAGCACCCTCACCTGGCATTCTTATGTGAGCTCACCTGGCATCCTGACTCAACAAGCTTGTTTTCTCTCCTCACCTTTCAAACATAAAGGCGTAAACATGTCTATAATGTCAGAGAATCTGAAAACTGAATCGCATGCACGAAGACAATGGGACAATCTGATGTTCCTAAAGTACTTCAAAGAAGATCTATTCCTTCTTTTTCCTCATGAATTGGGGCCTTTTTTTCAGAACATCCTCAAAGGACTCAGTGCAGTCTTTCTTTAAAGCATTTAGAGATCACAAACAAAACATCATATGTAATAGAAAAAAACCAAAGAACATAAAATTTTATATTCAGTATCATCTCAATTATAAATTATAGGCATATTAAACACAGGATTAGAATCATCCATTCTAATGGTCCATTACCTTTGGAGAATGAGATTATGGATGATTTCTTATTTTCTTTTTAGTTCTGTTCAGCATAGGCCAGATTTTCTATAAGCTTGAATTACTTTTGCAATTAAAAATAGAAGAAGGAGGAAAAGAAGAAAAGAAAAGGGAAATAAAGCAACAGTATGATCAGGCTGGAAGTCTCTGAGCCTATACCCCTCCCACCAGTCTCTGTCCAGGGACTTAGGTCTGTAGTTAATTGTTTGATGTTTTTATGTGGTGTAGATCTGTCTACTGCCGCAGTGACAGAAATAAATTAGAGTGTCTCAGTAAAGACCAAACTCATCAATTTTTCCCAAATCTGTATTTGATTAATTCTGCAAAGGTCCAGGTCAAAGTTATTCCTCAAACCTTATTATTTCAATAAAGAAGCCCAAGGTTTCCAGGTTTGTCAGGAAATTCATTATCACCGTAAAATAGCAAAAGGTCACAAAATGTCTCCTTCCACAATCAAATAGCATATAAGAAAAATTTCTTTTTCTCAACAATTCATTACCCCAGCAGAACCAAGAGAAACTTCTGACATTTCAGATCCTTTTGCTTCAGGGGAAATAAATGTTCCATAGATCATGGAGAAAAATGACAAACAAATTAATGAAAAACAAATACACTCCTGCAGCATACTCAGCCATGCCAGACCAAACACAAGTCAAAGTGAGCTTTTATTCTCAGGTCTTTGCGACTCTGAAGAATGACAGTTTCCATAATGGCATCAGCACTTCAGTTACAGAAAGCTGTACACACACCGAAGAAGAAGCACAAATTAAAGAAATATGCAGTGGAAAAACAGAAAGAGGAATTCTGTCATTTCATGCATATTTAACTGTAGTGGGAAAATCATTGCTGGCAAAGCAGCGTTGAAATTTTGAGCTAATACGTGGAAGCATTCTAGAAGTTATCCACCCCTCCCTTCATAATGCTTTATACAAAGTTGTAACTTGCCTGAATTTAGCTCAGTTTTCCCACATCCTAGAAATTCTTTCCTTTCATTCTGGCCACATTTCTCTTCCTCTCTAAACTTTGTCAGGGAGTAATTAACATGTACTTTCTCCGGATCTTCAGTTTCCATTCACTTACAGACTAATTTTCACAGCAAGTACATTTCCATTTTCTTTAAACAACAACAACAACAACAACAACAACAACAACAACAACAACAACAAACAGACAAAACCACACAAACAGTACAAATAAAGCCAAAATTCACTCTGACTCCCAGCCCTAGTCTGCTGCTTAGAGATGGCTACCACTAATAGTTTTGTCCTTCCGGACACTGTAGTTGTACTTTCTTATATAATATGGAGTGTGTGTGTGTGTGTGTGTGTGTCTGTGGGTGAATGCATGTGTAAAATACTTCTTCCATATAAATGACGGCTTATTAACAACTTTTTTGTGACCTAAGTTTTCCACTCAATGATCTGACTTGCAGATCTTTCCCAGTCAGTACATATAGAGCAGTGGTTCTCAGCTGGGGGCACTTTTGCCCCTCACAGGACATTTGATAATTTCTGGAGACATTTTTGGTGGTCGCGGCCTGGGTGGTGGTGATGCTGCTGGCATCTTGTAGGCAGAGGCCAGGGTCAAGGATGCTGTTGCACGTCTTTCAGTGCACAAGACAGCCACCACAAAGAACTGTCCACCCAAAATATCAGTAATGCTGAGGTCAAGGAACCCTCCTATGGAGCTACTTTATTCTGTATAGTATTCTGTGGTTTATTTCACTAGTCATGCAACAATGTACATTTTGATGAATTTTTAAAAACGTTTCTTTGTGTCCATCATTGAGTGTTTCTTCTATTTACTTTTCACCCAACTGCAAACTACCCTCTTCCCCAAACATCCCCGTAGGTTACTAGTGGCCTCCTAATTTCCACATCCCTTGGCTCCTTTTCAGAATAAGCTGGCTTGGGGCGCCTGGGTGGCGCAGTCGGTTAAGCGACCGACTTCAGCCAGGTCACGATCTCGCGGTCCGGGAGTTCGAGCCCCGCGTCGGGCTCTGAGCTGATGGCTCAGAGCCTGGAGCCTGTTTCCGATTCTGTGTCTCCCTCTCTCTCTGCCCCTCCCCTGTTCATGCTCTGTCTCTCTCTGTCCCAAAAATAAATAAACGTTGAAAAAAAAAATTTTTTAAAAAAAAGAATAAGCTGGCTTGGCCTTTCCATGACACTTGCCAGTGCTCTTTGTCCCCTTCTCCTGGAAGTATTTAGCCCCCTGGCCCCAAGCCTCTGCTCCTCTCTACATCTGCTGCCCCTTTTCAATCCCTGGTGCCCGCCGAGCACCATGGCCAGAGCTCTTGCTGTCCTCCAGGCACTGTGCTAGGCATTGGGGCATGAGGATGAACTGGGTATGGGTTGAGCTGTCGCAGGTCCCTGCCCTGGAGACCCTCTGGTTTAGAAGACAGGCATATCTGGGAGTTGTGCAAAATGAGACATGCCCCAATCACGGTGTATGCAGAGCTTGCTGAGTGATTCAGTGAGCGAATAGCTAAAGTAGAAAAGATTTTAAAAGACTGTAGAAAAACTCTTTCCTTCACGGTTCAAAATGTACTGCATATTTAATCTTCTTGCCTACTTCTCTCATAACATACATTTATAAAAATAAATCAAGGAAAATGCTTTCTTCACACCCCCCCCCCCAACTCTTCCTCTGCTTGGAAACAGCAACAGCATTGTTTCATTCTTGCTCTTTAGGGAGTATGCTCTGCCTTGGCCAAGGCAGACAAAAGATCAAATTAGAGAAGCAAGTCTGCTTGCTGCTGGCTGAGGGGTGGGAAGCAAGGCAGGCACTTACTCCTCTCCATCTGGGCTTCCTTCTCCTCCCCGTTCTTATCAACCTCCTGGGTTGGAGGACGCCAGGTCCCTGGAACAATGAATCTTAAGCCCCTGCCCCAAACCTGGCAGCAAAGGAAATCTCAACTCTAAGTCCAACTCGGTGCTCAGAGTGAACTCCTCAAACAAGTAATGAACGTCCACTGGGCAGGCCTGGGGAGATACAAAGATACCTGGTGTGACCCCAGCCCCCACAGAACTGGAGGGAGTTGGGGTGGTGGGTGGGGGGGTACATATAAACAGCTAGTCAGTGCAAAGCACAAAGAATAAAGTTAGCCCTTAAATGAAGATTGAGCAAAGCTGCTTAAGGAGAAAGGTGGGAGGAGGGTGCAGGGGCAGGAGCTAGCTAGCCATGATAAGGGATAGAACAAAGCACTTGCAAATCATTTCCTGTCGCTCAGAAATAAGAGTGGTTTGGGGGTGCCTGGCTGGCTCAGTCAGTGGAGTGTGTGACTCTTGATCTTGGGGTTGAGTTCAAGCCCCACGTTGGGTGTAGAGAGGACTTAAAAATAAAATCTTTAAAAAAAGAAAAAGGAAAAAGAGCAGTTTTGCTTGATGGATTCATTCAATTTAAGCAAGGTAAGTAGGACTTCTGAAAGGAGGGATGCTCAAGTTGTGCAGCCATGGTTGTGTGTCAATGATCTTAATTTGACTCATTTCCGTTCAAGTCCATTTTGTGGGGGTCATGTTATCTGATTATTAAAGGCGCACCCGCTGATTGCTCCAGGGCTGTGTGTGGGTGCTTTGCATGGTCTATATTTATATTTCTCGTACTTATGTTAAAGCTGGGTGGGGTCCTGGAGTTTAAAGGATTCAGTTCAAGCCCAGAGGGCAGAAGGGAAGGGTTGGCGATGTGCAGGATTGGGGAGGGCAGCACAAACGGGGAGGTACGGAGCCGTTGGTCAAATGGGTTGGCAAACAAGAACACCAATAGTAACCATTGCTACTATTTATTTCTGGTCTACCAAGGCCCTCCTTTGTCTCTCCAAGTAGGGAACTGATGCCACTGAGAGGCAGGTAGAAGACTGCTGTGGACATTCCCCAAGGGCTGCTGTATTCATCTATTGCTGTGTAGCAAATCACCACACACTTTACAACTTAATACAGCACCCCTCTATTATCTCAGGGTTCTCAAGGTCAAAAGTCTGGGCAGGCTCTTGCGTAGGCTCTCACAAGGTGACCATCAAGCTGGCGGTCAGGCTTGGCTCTCCCCTGGCAGCTCCAGGGCGGCTCTGCTGCCGGGCTCAGCCAGGTTGTTGGCAGGACGCAGTGGCTTGTGCTTATACGACTGAGATTCCTGTTACCTCTGCAGAGAGAGAGGCTGTTCGAGAGGCTGTTCTCAGGCCCTTGCTCAGCGATCCCCTCCATCTCAAAGACAGCAAGAACCTTCCTCTTGTTGAAATCCTTCTATAATCTCCCTGACTTTTGTGCTCTGAGCCAGAGAAAACTGTTTTTAAAAGGCTCAGGATTAGGGTAGGCAGCCCAGATAATCTCCCTATCTTGAGGTCACTGATAGTGACCATTGTATCCACAGAGCCCCTTTTGCTGTGTAAGTCACATAATCACGGGAGTAACACCAAGGGACAAAGGGCACGGGTTTAGAATTCAGCTAACCCCAGTTGCACAAAGTGTGGTTCCGTTTGACCTTGAAAAGACACCTGGAGATC
Organism: Prionailurus bengalensis; assembly: GCF_016509475.1. Lineage (NCBI taxonomy): Eukaryota > Metazoa > Chordata > Mammalia > Carnivora > Felidae > Prionailurus > Prionailurus bengalensis. The sequence continues at coordinate 143,509,132 of NC_057343.1, read as the reverse complement.
CAGGGCCCAGAAAACTGTGCTCAGAGCAGGGGTAGAGTGGGGGTAGGCAGGACGGAGAGTGGCACAAGGAAGGGAAATGTTCTCAGGTAGCCAAACAGCGACTTTTGGAGGCATAATCAGAGGACTGTGCTGAAGAATTAAGCTCCTTTATTAGTTTTGTCAAGCTTCTTTGCAAGGTCCCATAAGCATTAGAATAATGAAGGGCACAGGGTCCCTGCCCTTTACCAATTCACAGTCTAATGAGATTATAAGGCATCTCCTAGACTGGAAATGTTGTCCTGATAAAAATGTATACCCTGAGACATCCACATATCTCCAGGAATATAATTGTATATATTTTAGGGACTGGCCTGATTACCTAGCACCTTTAGTTTTACATGTGATTTGTTGTTGTTGTTGTTGTTTGGTTTGTTTGTTTTTGTTGTAATCTTGGTTTGGCTTGCAGCTTTTTGTGTTCCTCTTTATATTCAACAAATACTTCCTGGGACTGATTACATTCACAGCACTCCCCTATTCTTGTATATAGGGCTCCTCAGTCTTTATAGTGCCTAAGAATCACCTGGGCAGCATTTAAAAATGCAGCTTCCTGAGCCCTCCTTCCACACCCCTTGAGGATCTCTGAAGCTATCTTTCGATCAAACAATTTGGCAGTTCTAATGATACAGGGACCCTATTTTGAGGAAGGTTGCTATAGGGGCAGGAAGAGTATAACCCACAGTTTCTTAGGTTTCTTCAAAGTTTCTTCAAAGAGCATATAAATGAATCAGGGAAATAAAATGTAGATCTATTTCACAAAAACTAATAATACACAACAGTGGATGCTGAAGAGCCACTGAGAACTAGAGAAAATAAAGAATAGGTGAGATATTACATAACGAGAGGAATATTCCTAAATAAAGTTCTCAGAAGATTTCGGAAGAGATTGGGTTTTAACTGGGCCTTAAAAGAGGGGCTAATTCATTTCTGGTGGGGAGAATATTTGAGTCAGGCATGATGGCCTTATGCAGTGGCAGATAGCTCAACGCCACTTAGGGGGACTGACTGGCTCGGTATCGCTTCACTGCTTCATCGAGGATCTGTCTTGAACCACAACCTCATTCTTCTTCCTTATTAGGTTGCTTTTAAGAATATTTCATAAGAGGGGCGCCTGGGTGGCGCAGTCGGTTGAGCGTCCGACTTCAGCCAGGTCACGATCTCGCGGTCCATGAGTTCGAGCCCTGCGTCGGGCTCTGGGCTGATGGCTCAGAGCCTGGAGCCTGTTTCCGATTCTGTGTCTCCCTCTCTCTCTCTGCCCCTCCCCCGTTCATGCTCTGTCTCTCTTTGTCCCAAAAATAAATAAACGTCGAAAAAAAAAATTTTAAAAAAAAGAATATTTCATAAGAGATTGCACATGTACATGGAAAAAGAACTTAATCACAGTTGAAATATATGCACGGAGTTATGTATAATTTCAGCCTGATTTGTTTAAGTGTCGATCATGCTGAAAACCTATATAGACTCCAAATGGAGATGGCCTCCGGTTATTAAACTCAGATGCCAGCCCCTTTCATTAACAATGAACATTTTTGCTCTGTATCTTTTCCTTCAGAGGTGGCGGGCCTACAGACATCTCAGACAATGCTGCCAATCAGTGAAAGAGAGGAAGTGGTCACGAATTCAATGTGAGAACACTCTATCAACCTTTTGCAATGGGTAGCCTTTGTTTATTCATATAACCCATATTGGGAGCTCTTTCTATTTAAAGGGATTACTATCTGAGTGATTTATTGGAGACTGTTTGATACTTGCATTTTATAATTCTTTTTCCTCACTCAAGCGGTTTTGAATAGATATCCCCTGCTTTCCAAAATTCCTGTTTCACTGCTTCACTTTTACCAATGACGTACTTTAGTGCCCGTTTTCAGTAGCCAGAAGAAGTCCGAAGAGGGTTTTCACTTTCACAAAGAAAGGTGAAAATCGAGAATAGCATTTGGCATTTGCTTTGCAGCGAGGTCTCCTACAGGCAGAACGCACCCTGGGCAGGGAGAGTGGGCCCGCCAAGCTCCTTCCCCGGGAACCACACTCAGCACCTCAGCATCAGGTTGCCGCCTAGCTTTGAGCTGCCTCTGTGAGCATCTGTGCTTTATTGTGATTTATTCTGTGCATCATTAGCAAGATGTGTCGTAAGGTATCAGAAAAGCCTGAGACGTTATATTTTGAGCTTGGAACACTCAAAAAATTTTCCAGGTAGATGAGTGGTAATTACTTCTTTGATTTATGCTACTTCAGCTTGTGAAAGGTTTCACGGAATCGCTCTGCTTTTCAGTAGCAGGGGAAACCTGCATCAGAATGTGATGGCAGAAAATATATTCTACTTAGTGAAATCAGAAGAAGATAAACAGAACTCTCTCTTTTGCTGATATTCATAGTAAATACAAAATGAGAAACAGTAGAGATTCGTATGAGACTGTATGATCCTATTATTGTAGAGTACAAATCACTGTTGTGGGGTTTTCTTAAGTGATAAATAAATGCCTGGGTGGCTTCAGGTAGAGGCTGTATCTAAAGGCTAATTTGCATAATTAAATAACACATAATTTTGTGTATTCCTGCAAGAGTAGAAAAAGTATTAGTGGAAATATGTTTACTTGTTTCTTCTAGGTACAGTCATAATTTATAAACTTATCACCATCATCAATTATTATTAAACTCATATGTGCCCTGGACAATCTTGAGCCCTCTAAGCTTCATCTAATGCTACATCTAATTGTGGGTGCTGGGCGTGTCCACCAGCATGTGTTTGAACAGAATGTTTCTTTGACTTTGTGTCTGGAGAATGTGATAACCACTACACTAGGGAAACTGACTTTGACTTTGTTTCTGTAATACGACCATATCAAATATTTGGGGTTACTTTAATCATTTCTACCAAGTTGATCTTGACTGTTTTTTACCATTCCCTGTCTATCTATCTATCTATCTATCTATCTATCTATCTATGTGTATGGTTTTTGTTGTTGTTGTTGTTTTTAACATGTACATCAAGTTTGAAGTTTTCTTCAACTACTTTCCCAGCCTGGTTTCAGACCCGTTGCTCCATGAGGAGCTTGTCTACTCTCCTCTCCTCTCCACTGTGAATACTCTTCTCTCAACATTAGGGAGGCCTGCCCTGCAGGACACTGTGTTTCCCTCCTCAGCTCAGTGCCTGTTCTCTTATCTTTGCTTCACTTGTGCACTTCCCAGGACCTAGCAGACAGCCAAGCACTTGCGTACCACTCTGTCAATACTGTAAATACCTCGCACCTTGAAGGGGGGACAGTCTTGGAGCACGTTCCTGTTTCCAAATTGATTTGCTTAGGGATCCCAATATGCAGCGCATATGCCTATGACCCTGGGGTACTCTTTACTGCTTACAAGGATGTGGCACTTTTTCCAATCACTTAAACAGTCAAGTGGCTCTGCATTCATATCTTCCAGGCAGATTTGGCCAAAAATTCTGGATATGTAATCTCTGGTGCAGGATTAGTTCAGTTGGCAGATACCCTTCCAGTGTAAAAAAGAAAAGAGAAAAAGAAACCATGGATGAAATGTGAATATACTGGGTTTTTTTTTGTCTGCTTTAATAATTAGTGTTTTTCAAATATTCAGTGTCTGCTTTTGATATTGAGTTTTCAGAGACATTGTATGGTCAAGATTGCATATTCACCGCTTCACACAATATATAGTTTTTGAGATAACGATATAATTCCAAATGCTGATACACCCAGAAGAGAGTGTGCTTTCTCACCTCACACATCTGTTTTGCTTTATGCAGGAGAAATTTCACATGCCAGAATGGCTTTCAGTGGATAGAGGCAATCTGCTTTATGTTGAGCCTCTGCAGTTCACAGATGCAAATGTTTAGAAAGCAGTGAGGTTAACATGGTTATTTCTTCATCTGAAATGTCCCCAGTCACTGCTTTTGTCCTTTAAAAAAAAAAAAAACAAAAAAAACCTTTGTTATAAATCTATTGTGTGTAATCCTTATAGCCTTGCCTCATAATTCTGTTATCAGAACTAAATTAACTCTTCAGTGGCCTCCTAGGATGAATTTCAGGGTCCTCCCAGTTTGTACTGCTAGTTTGATTGTGTCCTCTTGATAGAATTGATGTTCTCGGGGAGGAAATGAGGGAAGCATTTTCACTACCCAGAACAGAATCCCACTGACAAAAAGAACAGCCCCCACCCCCAAAAAAGTTCCAGGCTATCAATGCGTGTCCTCAGTTATTTAATCAGCAAATATTACTGAGCATTGTTGTTTCACTCTGCTAGGAAATGTGGGCAAGGCAAGGATAATATACAGATGCTCACCTCAAAAAAGGTACAGTCTGGTTGGACAGATGCCATCTAAAATAATGTAGGTGGCAATGTGTAATACGTGTCAGATGGCACTTCCTTACTGTGCTCCTGCTGCTCCCACAAGGAGGTTTATCACCCTACAATTCCAGACATGTTTTTCGAGGTTGTTTTTTTCAACGATTATTTATTTTTGAGAGAGAGAGAAAGAGAGCACAAGCAGGGGAGGGACAGAGAAAGACAGAGGGAGACACAGAATCCGAAGCAGGCTCCAGGTTCTGAGCTGTCAGCACAGAGCCCAACGCGGGGCTCAAACCACAAACCATGAGATCATGACCTGAGCCGAAGTCGGACGCTTAACCGACAGAGCCACCCCAGCACCCCTCAAGTTTGTAACTGAACCCAACACTTGAGAACCTGAATCTTATGCAGAGATTTCCCTCACTCTTCTTGTATTGCTAAGTTGTTGTGCTGTGTGAAGCTGTCTGTGTGGGAAGAAGTTTATGCAAACAACACTATGTCAAAGGTTCAAGGCGCTTGAGAGCTTGGGAGAAGTCTAACCACAGTCATTTTCTGATACAACTGAACAGAGGAGTCGGCCACTGAAAGTTCCCGAAACTCCCGAAGCACAGGAAGGCCAAGCACAGGTCCTGATTGAAGCGGTTTAACTAATATAGTCCCCGGTAGCACTCACTGCGGCAGGAAGGCCTTGTGTTTTTCTGAAAACGTGTCCTAAATAAACCCGCAAAGCTGTGTGCTAATTACAGTTTCGTGATTGAAGGTGCAGCTCTGTTGGTGTCTAGAATTAGAACAGCGTAGAGTGTCACCCAGAAAATGAGCTCACGTGGCAAAAACAGACAAAACCCTGCTGTCAGCAGAAATCTGGTCTGCTTTTCTGCTATGGAATGTGGGCTTCCAGACTCTCTAGACCGTCTCTTTCCAAAGCAAATGAGAAACAAGTAACTCACAGGCACCGGCTTCATTTTTCCGTTCAAAGCACGGAGTTTTCACTATGCTGCTTCAACCTGTGTTTGCACGACCGAGTTCTCCAGGAAGTACTTACTTACACCAGTGGTACTAGAAGTTCATGAGATCAGAATGCCGGTTTGGGGTTTAAATGTAATCGCTTCCATTCCTATTTCCCCTCCTGTCCTGACTCCCTGCATGGCAGGCTCTGTCTGTGCTTGTCCCCAAAGGAGAAATGACAGTCCTACTCTGAGCACTTGAAGAGAAGACAAATAAGCATTCTGCCTTGGCGGGAGATCTCAGGGGGTCAGTGAGGCATGAGGGTGACAGGGCGCTCGAGACGTGAATGGAGATTATAAGAGCTAAGTTTGCTAAGGATAAGCTAGGGAGCAGCGCCTTTTCTTCTGGGACAGCAGATGGGCCACTCTTTGCCACATCAAATGTCTGGTGGGGTGCTCACCATGCTGGGCCACCGGATCAAGGTTTGATGAGAAGGGTCCAAAGAAAGGCCCTTCTAATGCAGTCTATACCTTCTGCCAACATTCAGCTGCCTCTGATTCTTTTCTGAGACTGGGACTCCTGGGGACAGCCGAAATCAGTGGGCTAGGCAGGCAGGCAGCTTTGAGAAATGTGTCAATGGGATGGAGGTTACGGCCAGGCCTGTAGGCCTGCTGTGGGGAGAGCAAGGCAGACCCCAAGTCTAATGGCAGGTTGCTAGGGCATAATTATCTGAGCAGGAACGCAGGGATAAAGGCAAATAGGCAGTGAGTGGCCAGATGGCCTGTACCAAACAGCTGCAGGGTCACTCCTGCCTGGTGTCAAGCCTGCTCCTGGGGCTCTGGCTGGCCTTAGCCTGACTGCAGCATGGATCTCTCAGCTCCAGCCAAAGGGCAAGATGTGCTTCTGATTGTGGGAGCTGAGCCAGACCTGACAGCCCCTACCCTCCTCCCTGAACATGCCCCAGAATTATCTGTCTCCCTGTTGTTCCTTACTCCTTCCAGCTCCTCCATGGGACTGGCCCTCAGTATAGACATACGAGAGAGTCACCCGTGATATATGTGAAAAATCTGGTACCAGATGCTTCCCCCTCTGGCTGGAGGTGGGCCTGAAATCCTCCCCCAGTGGACTCATTTGCCTGCTTAGCATCCCTCATTGAGCCTCCAGTGCCCGCTCCAGAACAGAGCCAGACTCAAGTCCACAGTGTGGGGGCCTTGCCCAGGGCTGCACAGCCACACTGTCCCACCCCGTTTCCTGCCCCTGCCCTGTACTGGCTTTCATGCTCGGCCATGCTGTGTTCTTCCTGTCCCCCCCTGTGCCACAGGCTTTCCTGCCTTCGTGCTTTTCCTCATGCGGCTCCCCTTGCCTCGACCGCCCATTCTTGCCTTCCTCTGCCTGGGGAAATCTGGCTTATCCTTTGAGATCCAGTTCAAACATAACCTTCCCCGGTAAGGCCATTCCAGCCAGTGCCTGCACCATCTTTCCTGGCAGTATTAAATACTAATTGCTTCTCCATTGGTGCCCACTCAGCATTTTATTTGCCCCTCTTGCCCATTATGACAGGCTTATGCATGCACATTTTTGTTAGATTCCACACCTCTCAAAGACAGGCACCTGGCCATCTGTCCATTCAGCTTTGTATCCCTCCCAGCCTAGTGTCTGCAACATAGTTTGTAATTTACACATGTCTGTGTTGCAAATCCGTTGCCTAAGATGGGAGCCTTTAGCGCTCATCAACATTTTAACTCTGACTAGTTGTGAAGGTCAAAAGCAGGGCACGTGGAATTGCTAACATTTATTGGTGACTTTCTGTGTGCCCCACCTTATTCACCATCCAATGGAAATGTCAGCTGGGACACCGTTGGCCCAAGCAGAGAGGGCCACGGGGGCTATCCTGGTTGCCTCCAGTGACATTGCAAACAGAGCGGAGGCGTCAGCTGATGCTGAGTGCTGAGTGGTCCTGGAGACTGAAGTGAGATTTGTCCCTTGTGGCCTTCAAAACTATTTGGCTTTCTGAAGTTGCCTGTGGCTCCGGAAATCGGGGAAATACTTTAATAGGAGTGCTTCTCTGTGCTGGGAGGTATAAACGCAACATGAAATGAATCTTACTCCACCCAGTACAGGATGTGCTCTGTGAGCATGCTGGGCTGCCCCGAGCCAGCTACGAGCACTAGGAGGTGTCCTTCCAGCCACCCCGGAGCCAAATGCAGGCCTCATTACAAAAGTGTCTTAAAAACCATGCGACAGCAGACATTTGAACACTGACTGGATATCTTTGTCTCTTCAGGCTGCTGTAACAAAATACCACAGTCTAGGTAGCTCATAAACAACAGAGACTTATTTCTCACAATTCTGGTGGCCAGGAAGTCCAAGTTCAAGGTACCAGCATGGTTACAGCCTACACTTCCTGATGCATAGCCATTATCTTCTTGCTGTGCCCTCACATGGTGGAAGGGGAAGGAATCTCTCTGGAACCTCTCTTATAAAGCACTAACCCATCCATGAGGACTCCACTCTCATGACTTAAGTGCGCCACCCCTTTCTTTAGGGGTTAGGATTTAGACATATGAATTTGGAGGGGATATAAACATTCAGACCATAGCCCTGGATATGTGAAGCCATTAGGGAATTATTGTTAATATTCTAGGAAACATTGCTCATCTTTGCTCACTAAATCATTATTAATGTGATAATAGTATTGTGATTATGTTTTTTTTTAAAGAATCCTTATCTTTTAGAGATATATATACTAAAATATTTACAGGTGAAATGTTATGATGGCTGGGATTTGCTTTGAAACGATGTGAGGAGGAGGGAAAGGCAGGGAAAGATAGAAGATTGGCCATAAGTGGATAATGGTTGGAGTTGGTGTTGGGTACCTTGGTATTAGGCTATTATATTATGCTATTCAGTCTACTTTTTGGTGTGTGCTTGGAATGTTTTATAATTAAGGTGTTTTTTTTTTAAGTTTTAATTTTAATTCCAGTTAGTTAACATATAGTGTAATACTAGTTTCAGGAGTGCAATACAGTGACTCAACACATTCGTACAACACCTGGTGCTCATCACGACTAGTGCCCTCCATAATCCCCGTCACATCTTTAGCCCATCCTCCCTCCCACCTCCCCTCTGGTAACCCTCATTGTGTTTTCTATAATTAAGGGGCTGTTTCTTGGTTTTTCTCTCTCTCTTTTTTCCCCTTTGCTCGTTTGTTTTGTTTCTTAAATTCCACATATGAGTGAAATCATAGGGTATTTGTCTTTCTCTGACTTATTTCACTTAGCATTATATTCTCCAGCTCCACTTATGTCATTGTAAATGGCAAGATTTCATTCCTTTTTAGGGCTGAATAATAATTAAGGTTTGGTTTTTTTTTTTTTTAAGTATGTGGGAAAGAAAGTTATTTTGTTCTCATCCCTTCAGTTCTTCGATTCACTTTATTATGTCTCTTTGCCTCACTCAAGGTCACCTTGACCTTCGGGAAGAGGGTCCAGATTATTGGCATCCTCGCCCCTTTAGCACTTTCACGTTCCTCAAATATATTTAAAGGACTCCTCCTCCTTCTAGAACCAGAAGGGTGGGGGTCAGCTGAAAGTCCTAGAACGGTCTACACTTCACAAACTCTGGGCTTAGGCTTCTTCTGGTTTGAAACACTTGCTTGTCCCCAATGAGAAGTCACTGCCTCCTTGATGATAAGTTATAGAAGAGAAACGTACCATTTTCACTGAGTCTGGACCCCAGGGAGCTGGCATGGGTTAGTTTTGTGGAAGGACACTTTCATGGGGCTGACTCTACTTGGAAGCCAACTGATGAAGATGTGTTATCTGAAAGAATCTAGGCACCACCAGCTGCTTAGGAACACAGTGTGGACAGCACGCTCAGCAATGAATTATTTAATCTCTCCAATATTTCTATTTTATCTCCCCCCACAGATTAGACGCTCTGAAGTCCATTAGCTTAATGCTTTCCAGAGTAGATTTTCTCTGGCCTCATTTCCACCACCCTCTTGTTCCCCACCGCACCCCCACCCCCACCACACCCCACCAGGAATGCTCTGTGCTCACTTTATTGTCCTCAACCACTGCCCGTCTTCATGGCCCTGCTTTCTGCCTGTGCACAGTTGCAAGAGACTCGAGGAAGAATAGCTGATTGGTAGTGACAGGGAGCGGGGGAGCAAGCATGGCAAGAGTGGGCCAGCTGGTGAAGTCTTACATGGAACGATTTAAGCCTTAAGAGTTGTCAGGGATGCCTACCCCTTTGAGTTAACATCTTGTCTAGCTTCCGATCCATGGCCCATTTTCTAGTGGTCTGACTTGGAGGAAGCTACCGAAGCCATACTTATCACATTCCAGATGCCACAAGAGCTCTGGGCGCTGGTGAATACGGCACATGATTAAGTCAGGATCCAGGAGAAGCTGACAGTCAAGAATAATGAGGCAAATCTCAGAGGCTGGAATGCAACAGCATAAAGGTAGAGGGCTATGCTGGCAGCCGTCTGCAGAGAACAGCATGAGGAGGAGTGGCTGCCTGGCAGCTTTCTGTGATGTGGCCACAAGCACCTACAGACAAATTTTGAAAAATCCAGTTACATGCATAAAAGAAGTTTGGAAGCGTCAATAGTATAATGAATGCAGAGGAGGGGGGCCAACCCGGAAACCACGCTTTGTTTCCTGTAAGCTTCTGAAGGGGGGGCGGGCATCTCAACAGATGTTAGCTGTTAGCAAGATATTATTATTTCCCTGGTGGTGCCTGATTCAGTGTGTTGTATGCAGAAGTTGATCTGTAAACGTCTTGCGTATTAACAGCCTCCTGACATCCTTCGGATACAGAATTGCTGTGTATGTCGGGGGCGCTGTGACTCTGTTACTGCTTTCTGCTCCCTCCGAGCACCGGTTAGCTTTTTTGTTGTCGTCTCTTCTAAGTCCCTCAGTTACATAGTAGGGTCGTAGCGAGGAGGATAACTTCAGAGTAGATTTTACGATAAAAATAATAATGGTAGCCGCAATGGCTACCATATTTTCCCTCTATTTTGTGCCAGGCTCTGGCGTGGCACTTTGCATTGGGCCGTTTAGTCCTCACAGAAACCCCAAGAAGGTCGGTGGTAGCATTATTCCTATTTTACAGAGAAGTAAAGTGAGCTTTAGAAGAGTCATTTGCCCAAGGCTACACAGCTTGGAAGTGACGAGCTGGGATTCCAGAGTCCAGGCTCTTCACACCTATCCAGAGCTGCCCTTTGCCCAGCAGCAAAGAGCTGTTCTCTTGAAGGGCTCCTTGTGGGCGCTACCTACAGGTCCCACAGGCTTCATGTGTAGGGGTGAACGCAGACCCGAGCCCCCAGAGCCTGGTGGTACCGCCAGTGATAGCCAAAACTTTATAATGTGCTTCAAATGGACTTTCCAGCTCACCTGGCCGCTTTCCTGATGAGAGGACACAGGCATGTTGACCCTATATATTTACCTGCACACACTGTCATTCTCCCTCTTTCCTACTTGGTTTGTCTGCGTATCGTTTTCCAGTGGTCTCTGGTCGGCAGGTGCAGGAATGTTGCAGAGAAAAATCAAGTCACTCAACCAATATGTATGGGGCTCTAAGTACTAAGTAATTTAAAAGGAACTTAAAGATACAGTCTCCACCCTCAAAGGGCCTTGATTTTATGGGAGATTTGACCTAGAGCTCTGAGGACATGTGGGACACTTGGCGGGTCTTCCCAGCTCAGAGAGAGACTGGGGATGGAGCCGGGAGTTGGGGAGGTGCGGACAGGCAGCTCTAGTCAGCCCCACCGAATCTGCCATCTGAGGGACCTGTCCTCACCCAGCCATCAGCATGGGTGCAAGCAGAAACCACCCATCTTTGCCTCTTCTCCAGGATCCACTCTTTAAAAGCATTTGGGTAATTACAGCTTCCATTTCTGCTTTGGTTGTTGGTTTTAGTGTATTAATCACCTGCCATGTCAAGAGATTTCCCTGACCCTCCATGCTCTCGCCCTTTCCTCTCAGCAGTTAGGGTGGCTCCGTGGTTTCCATCTCTTCTGAGCCACGTGAGAGGCACTTGCCAACTTCCCTGTCCTCGAATGTACCCACTGCTTTCTTCCTCACGAGAACCTGTGTGACTGCAATGACCAAGTCCTCTACCCTCAACGGTAGGTGGGCATGGAGGGGCTGGCAAGGGAAGAAAGGAGGAATGAACTAGCTTTGATTTAAAAAATTCTCCCAGAGTTGGAGTGAAACACTCTTTTGCTTTTCATTCCACATTTTGGTCACATCTACTTGAGCATTTACTAATCCTGAGACATAATCTCTCCCCTGTTTGTTTTTGCAAGATTCTAACTCTTCTTATATCTTGGGTGAGCTTCGTGAGACTAAAGGGTGTTTCTCGGGGCACCTTGGTAGCTCAGTCGGTTCAGCGTCTGACTTCAGCTCAGGTCATGATCTCACAGTTCGTGGGTTCGAGCCCCATGTCAGGCTCTTTGCTAACAGTCTGGAGCCTGCTTGGGATTGTGTCTCTCTTCCTCTCTCTCTCTCTCTGCCTCTCCCCCACTTGAATTCTCTCTCTCTCTCTCTGTCACTCTCTCTCAAAATAAACAAACTTAAAAAAAAGGGTATTTCTTTTTTATTCACCAAATGTTAGTGGCTAACGAGTCTTAGAGTCTTTTAGGCACTCTGCTTATACTCTTGACTCACCAGGAGTGCCAGGCGCCCTTTCTGGTTCTGCCCATTGCCCTCAGGTGGGAGAGTCAGGGCACTGAATCAATGAAGAGGCCCGTACTAGACCCAGTGCTCCTTCCCTGTCCGGAGTGGCCCCGCAGCAGTTTCCGGTACTTAGTAGGTGCTCAGTGAGCAGTCATTGAATGGAATGAAATCGGTTCCTGGTATGGCACCAGGTACAGAGCAGACACATATTTGTTGAAATAATGAATAAATTCCTCTATTCCATGGCGGAAGAATTCCAGTCTCCATAGAACTCACATCATTTGAACCTCTGGAAGGGATTTGGGCTGGATGAAGTAGGAAAGCGGCCCTCAGCAGGGGAGCAGATGTCTGACCCAGGCCCTCCAGCCAAGGAGACCGGCACTGTGTCTGTGGGAACTTGGATGCTCTGACCTCCGGGAAGCTTGCAAGAGTGGAGGGGGCCGGGGGGAGTGCGAATCCAGCGGCTTTCTGGGCTCCTTCTGGCACTCTTACAGCAGCACATACTTTCTATGCCAGCCCCCAGCTCCAACAGCTTTAACAGCCTAGTAATTATCTCCTGATCAAGGGAGGCAAGGATGTGTGTGGAAATCACTTTTTAGTAGCAAATATGTCTTTTGGAAAAAGCCCCAGTAAGCTGCTGGCTTTCTCTCAAGCGTTCAAAGGATACCAGAGGACTGACAGGCTAATTTAATCACATTAATACAAGAAGTGTCCCCAGTGCAGAGGGAAATATATTGTGGTAAATTGTCAGTTTTGGAACTGGGCCTCCAGCTCCGATGTGTGAGTACAAATGCTCTCTGTGAGAGTAGAGGAGTCACGTCACACGGGGGAAGGGAAAATGCTTCTTTCCAGGTCCCCGGACACCTGCTCCTTAACAGAGGAAGGCTCTTGGTCTCATCCAGATAAGTGTTTTAGAAGAACAAACACAGCTAAATAGGACCTGGATGTCCCATCCTCATGCTTGCAAACAGCTCCCCCCACCCCTCCTCTTTGACCACTCAGGAGAAAACACCCTGGAGTTAACACCTAAGGACACACAGGTTCATTTAAATCCATCATGAGACGCCTCTTGGATCCAGCAGTAGGACCACAGGTTTTTCCTAAATTAACTATAGTTTAGAATGATATTCCCTCACAGTTGTCAGTACAGTCAGAAGAGTCCAGACTTCTTTAGCATGGCCTGATAGGATACTGGATACCTCGGACACCAACTAGCTGGGTCAGGAAACTTGAGTTCTGTTTCCTCATCTACACGAACAGGAGCTTGGGTGACATGCTGTCTGAGGCCTCCCCACAAGCACCAATGTTCTTCATCCTACCACAACTGTCTCCTTAATTATTCTTGTGTCATTTCCCCAAACCATGTTCTTCTGCAGTGACCCTGTTTGGTGAGATGTCGATGCTGTACCCAACTCCCACAGTTGAGTCTAGGCCTCTGTCTGCCCCTGTTCAGACCACGCTCAGGTCTAATCAGAACCTTGGAGCTCCAGGCATTCACTCATGCAGCCCCATTTATCAGAGACCTGCACAGTGCAAGGTGCTGGGCATGCCATACAGTGGCGAACCAAACAGCTGTGATCCCTGCCTTTTGGGCATCTTATACTTCCCTAGAGAGACATAGTAAAGAAAGAAAGAAAATGATAATATGGGTTATGAAGGATTAACAGGGGTTGACCTAATTTCTTTTGGGAGAGGATAAAAGGCTGCTCTAAGGAAGTAGTATTTGATCTGAAACCCGAAGAAGAAGTTAGCCAGGCAACAAGCTGTAGAAAGCGCCCCCCATAGAGGGAGGAGCAAATGCAAAGACGTCTTTGCAGGGAAGGACCATACAGACCAACGGAGCTCAGTGTGTCCAAAGAACGGCATGTCCAGAACATAGGGAGGGAGGCTGGAGGAGGGATGGATTCGTTAAGATGATGCCAACTGCCGGAGCAAACCGAAACTGTGTGCCGAACCAAATCACATGGGCGTTTCTCATTCACGTAGAGCCACAGACAGCTCTTGTCCAAGCAGTGTTTGGGGGAACCACAGCTTCTTCCACCTCGCGGCCCTGCCATTTTTAGTGAGCTGCCAAGGCCGGAATGCTTGTTTGCATGGCGGGCTGTGCCCAGGAGACCTCTCAGGGCGCAGGCCCGTCTGGGAGTCTGCTGTCACGTTGTTCAGGTTCCTTTGGCACAAGGTGCCTGCAAGGTGAGACTGTGATGCGCAGGAGGGGATGCAGCAGGTGAGGCAGGCCCTGTAGGCCGAGCTCCAGAAGTTAGGGTTCATTCCAGCCGCGCTGCGAAGAGCGAGGTGAGAACACATCCATGGCAAATCCAGTGCCACTTCTCAACCTACATGTTGGGTCACGCATGTCACACAGCGTGTCTGAACCGAATTCACCACCACCCCCCTCCAGAAGCATCGCCCTCAGTTTCTTGTTTCGGCGGCGCCATTCCAGACCTAACAGTCCTGCTCTGTTGGCCGCCCGGGCTTGCCGTCTACCTCCCAGGCCTGGGCAGTTTCCGTGCCTGCCCAGGGAAGCTCTCTGATTGGTTTCCTGCTGTCCCGATACAGCGTGCTGATTTCCACTGTGGCCTGTCCTCTCCCAGCGACAGTTATTCCTAGCTGGGATGTTTTCCCAGTATCGAATCATCTGAGAAACGTAATAATCGCATCACAGTGAGCATGGAGATGAAGCTTTCGAAAATGTGCCTTTTTGTTTCTGTTCAAAAAGATATGACTGGTTGCCAATTATCTGCTGAAGAAAGTTTAAACTTCTGTAGTTTGGGGAAACCGACTCAACCCATCCTTCCCGAACCATTCTTAATGTGTCCCCCTCCAGTCAGACTGTGCTCCAGACACGGCACGGATTTGGGGGCATCCTGCCCCAAGTTCTTCCCCTCTGCCTGGGACCACCTCTTCCTCTCTGTCCACCTCCCCAAATCCTACCAGTCCTTCAGTGCCAGCCCTCGTTCCCAAGTCTACCCTTTCCCAGGAAGCTTTCCCTTTCTCCACCAGCCATAAAAAAGCTTTCTGTCTCTGGCATTCTGTAACGCTCCGCAAAGCCCTTTGCACAATGGCTTGCAAATACTAGGTGCTCAGTTAATGCTTAAATTATTTAAATTATATACCAGACCTTTGGCATTTGTCATTGATTGCCTTTTACTGACATCTATGCTTCCTATTAATTTATAAACTTCTTAAGATACTCAATATCTAAGATTGTGCCCGGCACATCCTCAGAAAAAAACCTAATTAATGAATGCTTTTCTATCATTTCTGTGACACCTTGCACAGCTCCTTCAACACAGCAGATGTTCAAAACATCCTTGTTGTTTTAATACGTGATACCTTCGTAAATGCAAAGCTTTAGTCAGTTCAGGAGGAATAGTTTGGCTGAGAATTCGAGCCCCGAAGACAGACCTTTGGGCAAAGTGCTGGGTGGGGAGTAGACATTGCCAGTGACTGTCTAACCCTCTGTGGCCAGCTTCCTGTTTTGCTTCTTCTGCCCAGCTCTGGGTTTGTCATGGAGTGTTTAGTTACAAATACTCCCACTTTCCAATTTACAGTGTTCCTTCCCCCTCCCGTCCCCTCCCCACACACAAAAAGAGGTTGCAAGAGGGAAGGGTGATACCCTTGGTATCTTTTTAAAAATTTCCATGTTATCAAGATTCATGTGACAAACCATACTAGAGCCAGGAGAGAGCATCAGAGCAAAAAACCATGTTTTCAGAATTTACTGTAGCTCTGTGGGGTTTTGTTTGCCTAGGGTACAATCCTGCAGTAAAAGGAACCCCCCGCCATGATAGTGGGCCCCTCCATCCCATTTGCAAATCTACCTGCTTCTCAACATCTTTGAGTCAGATGGAAAATTCAGTTCTGTCTTCTTTTTCTCTGTATCTTAATTGGCTTTCCAGATGCAAGTCCCAGAAGTGGGATTTAGCTCTGCACATCATCCCTTAATGTGAGCAGGCTCACAGCGGATGGGGGAAAGGGAAAGGGTAGCCATATTGAGTGTCAAGTCCCTCCTACCTGCTTTGGGCCTCACATAAAGAGCAAATGGCTGGTCGGGAGAGAGTGTCTCTCCAGATTGGAATGGCCAGCTCAGGGTCAGATTCTGCCCCTTCTGTGAGTCACTTCCCGAATGTGTGGGGGGCAGCGGGGGGGCCTGACAGCCAGCACTCTTCAGGAAGCACTCCGGGATCATGGATGTGACTGCTAACACCGGGTTTTTAGGCAGAACCCTGGGGCTTCGGGAATCTCTGGAACTCTGTCTGGACTCCCTAATCAAACTGCCAGATACAAATCAGCATCTACAAATGCATGAGCGTCGAAGGGGGTTGCTCTCTGGAAGCGGATCTTCTCAAGTGGGTCTGAAGAAGTTGGTGGCGGGTCCCTAACACTTCATTCTCTCTCAGTCAGTCGCAGAGCAAAGACACCATCATTGCCTACCTCCTCACACGCGCTTCCAGTTTTCCTTGGAAACAGAGCGTGTTCTGGATCCTGGTTCGTGTGAGACCCTGGTAGTCCCCAAATTTAAAACATCCTTAGTTTCGAGCAGGCTGCTTCCAAGAACGAGGGTAGCTAGAGAGCGTCGTCTCAGATTTTCGCTTTTTTACCTTTGGCAAGCAGCACCTAGTGGTCCTCATTTCAGTGATTACAGGGTTCGTGTAACGGGCCGGGGTTTGGGCTGTGGGATAGCAGTTCTGTCCTTGGAAGAGTGCCAGCCAGCTTTAGCTTTCCGCACTGCAGTTGTTGGCACTGCTCACAGTGTGAGGCCTGGGGTCAGGAAGGACGGCATCACCAACCTGCCCGGGGAGGCCGGGCCCACCTGACAGCCATCGAGGGCTCATGCCACGCCCCCTTTCCAGATTAAGTGTCAATTTACCTTTTTTTTCTCATCCTTATCCAAAAACGTGCTCAGAGCCTAGACACGTCCTTCACACGCACTGGAATCTGAACTGTACAACACAGGAAAAGTGAGGCCTTCAGTAAGGCGTTTTGGACCATGAGGCTTTGTGGTTGGGATTTCACTAAATGCCATGTTGGGGGGCGGGGGAGTCTTCTTTCATCCCCAGCCTGGTTCATGCTCATCATCTTAATCACAGGCTAAAGATGAATATTTCTGGTTAGTTTCGCCTTTTTTATATATACACAGTGCCTATTTATAGCTATTTGCTGACGGACTCTACCAATTACTTTAAAAGCTTGTATTTAGAGAGAAACAAACTAAAAATGTGAATCCACTGGATACCCATAGTTCTGCATTGAGTTAGCTTGTTGTGGGGCAGGGTCAGAACAGAGACGGCGGTTGGCACATGATGATGTCAGAACTGGAAATGATCATCTGTTATGACTTTAATTGGAGGATGATTAGAGAAGAGACACACTCTTCTATCTGTCTTATCTTTGTTATTACAAGCTTACTGGATCCCTTGTGCATGTTTATTTGGGGTATTGTACGTTACAAGCCCAGTGAAATTGCTGTCTCCACAGTCATCACTGACATCCTATTTACGAAATCCACCGTTCTTCTTTCCTGCCTTCTCAGACTTTCCTTCTCTCTGGCAGTAACCATTTCCTCCGTGGAATATTTCCCCCAGCTTCAGAGGCATTCTTCCCGTCTAACTCCTCCTCCTCAGTCTTTTGGAGGCTCATTTCCTTCTGTATTGCCTTTCAAATGTTGGTTCTCTCCAGGGTTCCACACTCTACCCCTTTCTCTTCTCAGTGCAAATGTTTCTACCATGGTAACTACAAAAGGAAGATATGGAGACAGGGCACCCAGCTTGGGAGTCCCGGACTTGGCCGTGTGTAGGCTACATCAGAGAGGAGCTTCCTGTAGAAGCTTCTTATGGGGAGACATACAGGATTTCTCTGCCTGCCACCTCTACTCCTCACCCTGGGCACAGGCTGAAAAAAGGCCAAGTGGCTCACGGGGGCAGTGGAAAGGAGGTGGAGCCAGAGACAGTACATGTGCTATTGTCTGTGGAGGAGAGAGGAGGGACAAGCTAAAGTGGCTGAACCTGTTTTGATGGTTTAGGCTAGAATTGAAGATGGATGTCCAATTCCCTATCTACAAATGCAGGATTGGAACGTGGCTGAGGTACAATGTGTGTATGATGCCAGAAGGCCTGGCTCTGGCCACGTGGTGCCTAGCATCTAAGCCTGGGTTAGGGGCACTGGCAGTTGGACACAACAAAGAGTGATCTGGGTAGGAGATAAGATTTGGGGGCCTAGAATACCCAGGGGAATGTTGAACACGAATCTGGGGAATGAAAACATTTAAGAGACGAACAGAGAAAGAAGAAAAAGCAAAGGAGACTAAAAAACAATCTCAAGCCGGGGCACCTGGGTGGCTCAGTTGGTTGAACATCTGACTTCAGCTCAGGTCATGATCTCACAGTTCGAGAGTTCAAGCCCCACGTTGGGCTCTGTGCTGACAGCTCAAAGCCTGGAGCCTGCTTTGCATTGTGTGTGTCTCTCTTCTCTCTGCCCCTCTCCCCCTCCCACTCTGTCTCTCTTTCTCTCAAAAATAAACATTAAGAAGAAAAAACAAACAAAAAAACCTCAAGTAGAAACAATAACCACCCCTGATGGAGCATTTTCTCTGTGCCAGGCACTGTGATTAAGTGCTTTGCATGCATTTCCTCCTTTAGAGGCTGAAAAGGAGCAAGACATCACAGAGAGAAGAAAATTTCAAGAAGACAGACACTTCCCCTCCTTGGATCATTTTTGTCACACTTTCTTTATCTGCCACCTTCATCCTGTCCTTTAGAGCCCAGCTCAGTGAGCACCACTTTCCTGGATCCTCCCAGGCAGTTAGCTTCTCCTTTGGAATCATCTAGCACATCACATGTCGCACATTTTATTCACTCAGCCAACAAATGATTGTCCCACTGGTTTAGAATTTATGGTGTTTTAATGCAATTATTATTATCTGCTGGGCCCTGGTTTACTCATTCTGAAGATTTAGACTCAAGCATGTAGAGTGATCAACAAAATGAGGATTTGTTTAATAAGCAGATGAATGAGCAATATAAAATAGTACATTTAGTCAAGATTCAGTTTGAACCAAAGTATGAGAGGATCTCTGGACAGCCCATTTCAGATGTAAATTGCTAAACTTTCTAGGACAGTCATGAGTTGAGGATTCACTGAATGGTTGATTTCTGTTTTTTGGATTTTCAGTGCTCAATTGACACACCCCTGGTTAATGTCAGACATTAACCAAGTGTTGGAGTTCCCTGTGACACAGGCACACACATTCTCTGAATACTTATTATGCACAATTCAATAATGATTAACATTTGAACTCTGTCTAGGCTGAGCAAGCCACATCAAAGCTCTTTTTTCATTAGGACTTTTAAAATATCAAATATGGACTGAATGAGTAGGTGTTGGAGAAACTGACTTTGTAAACTAAAAATCATAAACCCAGATCTGTTTGAAATATGTCATGTGGAGTGCCTATATAAAAATTATGAGCGTTTTGATTTTTCCCTTGTAGGTAATAAATAACATCTGTAATATTCCTCCTCACCTTTTTCTGATTAGCTTTATGTCTGGTATATTTTCCCCAACACTCCTGTTTCGTGTAGCAAGGATTTCGCCAAGGAGACACAGGATTCTAAAGCAGTGTGGGTGTAACAGAAAACCTACAGCAATCAAGGTTAAGTCCAGAAATAAGGGGCAGGATGAGTTTGGTGGGGAATTTTTAATGCTAGTCAGGCCTCTCTGTTTTACCTTTCTCAGGGGTACACACCAGCAGAGCTCGTGGGTCCTAAGGGACGGGAGTACCCCTGAAGGGCAAAGGGCATGTGGCCCACAAACCAGCTCCACTGGACCCTGGTGCTGATATGGCTCTCCAGACCCCCTCACTTTGCACCTGAGCCCATGTGGGTGCATCCAGCAGAGTGCCCTGGGCCACTGGTGTTCACCCTGGGGTCCATGGGGCCCCGGGGTCCTCTGAGGATTGCTGGTGGTGAGCCCAGGTGGAGGTTGGACAACTCTTTTAGCTGTTATGTACGATGGGCAGCTGTGTGGCATTTGTCTGGAGGGATGAGCTGTGTCAAGACCATTGCAAGCATAGTAGATGCTGCTGCTGAAGATGCTGATTTCAGGTCATTAAAGGTGACAGAAAGCCAGGCAGGGAAGTTGGGCCAGGCTAGGCTGCCAAGAAGCCAGTTGCTGAGCTTTGCTGAGCTCAGGGCACCATAGTTAAGTCCTAAGGTGACTGCGGGGTCAGGTGATCCTAATGCACAACCAGAATTGGGAATCCCTGATCTGTTTCACCCCGTTTTCCCAATTTTAACCATACCTCTGGGTTAGCATACATAATTTCGATGGTATTGACTTGTTGTTATTTTTCCACACAGTATTCTTTTTTCATTCATTTTAAAACCACTTTGTTCAGGTATGATTGACATAGAAAACGTTGTACATTTACAACTTAATATTTAAAAATATGTAAAAGCTTAATATTTACAACTTGATGACTTTTGAGATAAGTATACTTACATGAAACCATTGCCGCATTCTATGTTGTAAACATATCCATCACCTCCAGAAGTTTCTTCCCACCCTCTTATTATTTTCTTTGTGTGTGTGTGTGTGTGTGTGTGATAAGAATGCTTAACATAAGATCTTCCCTCTTAGCAAGTTTTTAAGGACATAATATAGTATTAATTGTGGGTACTGTGCTGTATAGTAGATCTCTAGGTAGGACTCATTCATCTTACATAACTGAGACTTTGTAGCTTTTGACTTCCCCATTTCCCCCCATCCTCTCTTCCCCACAATTTTCTTTTTTTCAAGTTTATTGATCTATTTTGAGAGAGAACGTGACAGGGAGAGAGAGGATCCCAGGCAGGATCCCAGGCCATCAGCACAGAGCCCAATGCTGGGCTTGAGCTCATGACCCACGAGATCATGGCCTGAGCCGAAGCCAAGAGTCAGATGCTTAACCACCTGAGCCACCCAGGCACCGCTGTTCCCCACAATTTTCTAATAATATGTTGTTCCATTGGCACCTGGTTCAGATTTCACAGTTGTTATAGGTCTGGGCAGCTGACCACGCCTTGATTTTGATGGCTGTCAATCAAA
Source organism: Prionailurus bengalensis (assembly GCF_016509475.1). Taxonomy (NCBI): domain Eukaryota; kingdom Metazoa; phylum Chordata; class Mammalia; order Carnivora; family Felidae; genus Prionailurus; species Prionailurus bengalensis. Next base: position 143,488,082 of record NC_057343.1, on the reverse strand, counting down.
TGCCATAGGTTCAGCCTAAATTGAAGTGATTTCTTTCAGTTGGTCAATTAGTTTATCCATGTACCCTGCCCTATGGCAACTGCTGTGAAAATTCAAGAGACCTGTGACTGGGATTTTTATACTTACAATGCAAAGAACACTCACCATCCAAAGGATCTCATTCCGTCCTCACAATTATCCCATGAGGTAGGCATTATTTTTCTCCTCATCTCCTCCATCTCCTCATACAAGGAAATGGAAATTCAGAGTGGCTAAGTGACTTAATAGGTTATTCATTCTACAGGCTATGAAAATGTACAGTGGTTTCTCAGAATATTATGAGTGGTTTCTCAAAATAGCGAGTAAGGTATAGGGAATGCCACTGGTAAATCCCTAACCGTTCTGTAAATCCCAGCTTGCGAGCTGCCAGAGCCATACCTATGGCTAGTGGGGGCTTTTTCCATCCCTGAAAATTAAGCAGAAAGGGTCAATCAAGCATCAGCTCAGAGCGTGGGGTTCTAGCCCATGTTTTATTGGGAACTGTTTTTAGAGAAATACTTCTATTTTGAGGTCTAGAATGACTGTTGAAAAAACAAGAATCGAGACAACCATGAACACATTCGCATCTGGGTACGTCAGTCCTTACCACACAGCGAGATGAGAGGCAGCCAGGGCCTGGGCCTGCAGTTTCCCGGATGTGTCAAACCGTGAGCAGACTACAGATTTCATCCGCGTGTTCACTGAGAGCACCCAGGCAGCTGTAGCCCAAATGCACCTTGGAGGGCACACCGTCTGTGGGCAGTGGGGCTAGCTGGCAGACTAGCTGGTACAGCAAGGCCTTAGTGACTTGAACTTCACTTTGATTTGGCGATCCTTTGAACTTTTCTGGGACTGAGCCATGAAGAAATCGGTCAGCCGGTCAAATGTTGAGTGTAAATAAAACTTTAGTGTTTTATTTAAGAGGCACATTTGACTCACATAATCAGCTGACAAATTTGCCCGTTCCTTAAAAAACATACCTGACAGGACTCCATATTAAAAAATACCTTGATCACCAAAGATCTGGAAGAGCTGGGAGGTTTTCCCACTTAGGCCAAGTGAGCAAGTTTTGCTCTAAGTAAAACTACATATGCCTTGAAAGCATGAAGATGGCATCCCAGCAGAAGCAGGAAGAATAAAATGGGTGACCAGAGGTAGAATAAACTTTTAAGCTGGTCTTTGCAAATTGTAAAAGTGATCAAAAACAGAAAGAGCTCAGTAGAAATGAAAAGGTACCAAACCCTGAAGTAGCAAATGAAAGCTTCACCATTAACGCTTTTCCCACCATCCCTGTTCAAACTCTGGAACATGTGTTGGGGAGCAAATACAGGTCCTCTCCAGACCCAGACCAGAGAAGTGGTTTGTCTGGTTTGGGTTTTGGTTTTTTATTTTGTTTTTGTTTTTGGTTTTTGTTTTCTGCTTTAATAATGAGTTCTGCCTACTTTTCTCCTCTTTGTAAGGTCTTCAGAAAAGGAGGATATATAAGGAAAAAAAACCTGTGTTATACTAATAGCTACCACTCAATGACAGTTTTTACCAGCGATTATTACCTACTTCATAGAGCTGGTGCAAGGATTAAATGAGCTAACATATATGGTACACTTAACACAACATTTTATGTTTATAAGCAAGTAGCAAGTGCTTTTAATATTAGCGTCATTATCTTTAATGTTGACAATGTTAATAATAGCCTTACGATAGACCAGATACTCTGTTAAGCACTCGATATGCCTTATCTCACTTGCTCTTACATTACTTTTATATAGTAAATTGAGGCACGGGGAGTCAGGAAAGTTGCCCAAGATTGCACAACTGGCATCAAAATCATTTATTATGCACTTACGGTATTCTGGACATAGTACTAATGAACATTTTCTATGTGTCATCATATTTAGCCACACAACAGTCCTGTGAAATAGATGCCATTATCCTCCTTTTACAGATGAGGAAATGTAGGTCCAGAGAGTTCAGCTAACACCGAAGCTGACTCAGCCAGTGAATGATGGAGCTGAAATTCAAACCCAAGCAATCTTGCTCCAAAAGGGCGTGCTCTTTACTGCTGTGCACTGTGGCCTTCTGGGAGAGGGGACAGCAGGGACTTCAGTCACATGGCCCTCTCCTCATGCTGGTTACTATCCCTAGCAGCGCTTTCCTGCAGGGTCACAGCATTAACTCTTCCCAAGCCGCATTCTCCAGCCACACCCAATGCATTCTACATCCCGGAGAGGAAGAGACCCAGACCGTCCCCTTCAGCCCTGTGCTAATACTTGGGGCTCCTTATTACCCTGCCTGATTTTCTCTAGGCGTGAAAACTTTGTTTTCTATCAACTTTCCTCTTCTTATCTGCAAGTCAGCTAACATATTTATTTTACTTAAGCCTTGCATAGTTAAAAATCATCAGGGTTATACACCAAAATGTTTAACAGCAGCCAGTAAATTTAGCTAATTTTAATTTTCTTGTTCATGTGTTTTTGTGTTTCCAACTTACATACAATAAACATATGAATTACATAGAAAAAAATCAGAGACTGTATTAGACAGTGGTTTCCAAAGAGTCATGAGGATACATTGTCCAGTCAAAAGAATAAGGTTGCCTTTCACGAACACCAGGAGATCAGAAGCATCCCCTGGCAGCTCTCAGTCCCTTCCCATCACTAATTAGTGTCTTTCCAATTATAGTTTAGCTGCAGACCCCTTCTTCAAACAAAAACGTAGAGAAGTATAATATATTTAGCAAATACTACAAGTTCTTCCTTAAGGTTTAACCAGCACTGCATGAAATGAAGACAGGGAACCTGAACCCTGCCCACTAACTCGCCATCCCATTTAATGACAACTCCCAAGGTACTTCTGGAACCCTTGCTGGCTCTGGAGAACACATTCTCCCCTGAAACCATTGACCCGACCTCATTCTAGAAGCTTGGACTCCTTCAGATTTCCAGAAGTTGCCCAGATTAGGAGCTCTATAAATTTACTACATAATATGTAAGATAGTGATTTCCTTCAGTTGCCCTAAAATTTTTCACTAATGTCCAAAATCAGTACCCATGACTGGTCCATCTTATAACTGAGTATCTCTGTCTGTCCAGAGACCTTTATTTTGTCAGAGGTGGCCTTCACCTCAGAAGGAAAAGATAAAAGTTTTTGCTTCTCTGTGGACCCCTAGTCCCTGCCCAGGGGTTAACAAATCCAATGTCCTTTTCTCCCCCATCAGGCTACTTGTACAACTCTGTGAATATGCTAAAAAACATTGAATTTTACCTCTAAAGGAATGAATTGTATCATATGTGAATTACATCATAATAAAGCTATTAGAAAAAAAGTTTAATTAAAAATAATATTTAAATTCCTCTTGTGTCCCCCTGTTGATGAGAAGAAAAGTGACAGTTCTGGCTTTTCACACTCCCCGAAGCTGTCTCACCCCGTCCACCCAACCATCCCACCGAAGCCTCCAACAGCACCTCCCTCCCTGTCCTCCAGAGACCCTCCATCACTGAGACTTCTGTTCTCATTCTTCAGGCTAAAAATCCCTTCTTCACCTTCTGTTTATCCAGTTTTCGGTTATCTATTGTTTCAGTGATGTTTCTCATTGATATGGCTGGCCGTGGGGTAAGACTTTGGAGTTATAGAACTAAATCAGATCCAGGCCATTCCCCTTATTAAAAAAAAATTTTTTTTAATGTTTATTCATTTTTGAGAGAGGCAGAGCATGAGTGGAGGAGGGGCAGAGAGAGAGGGAAACACAGAATCCGAAGCAGGCTCCAGGCCTGGAGCTGTCAGCACAGACCCCAGTGTGGGGCTCCAACCATGAACTGTGAGATCATGACCTGAGCCGAAGTCAGACACTTAACCAAATGAGCTACCCAGGTGCCCCATATACCTTACATTTTTTTAATTTTTTTTTCAACGTTTATTTATTTTTGGGACAGAGAGAGACAGAGCATGAACGGGGGAGGGGCAGAGAGAGAGGGAGACACAGAATCAGAAACAGGCTCCAGGCTCCGAGCCATCAGCCCAGAGCCTGACGCGGGGCTCGAACTCACGGACCGCGAGATCGTGATCTGGTTGAAGTCGGACGCTTAACCGACTGCACCACCCAGGTGCCCCTACCCTACATTTTTTTAAAAAAGGTTTATTTATTTATTTTGAGAGAGAAAAAGATCGCCCATGCACGAGCAGGGGAGGGGCAGACAGAGAGAGAATCCCAGGCAGTCTCCAGCTGTCAGCAGAGCTGACAGAGCCAGACGTGGGGCTTGATCCCATGAACTATGAGATCGTGTCCTGAGCCAAAATCAAGAGTCAGACACTTAACCACCTGAGCCACCTAGGCGCCCCACTACCCTATATATTTTTCACACAGGAAGAGGGCAGGGTGGTAGGTAACGAAGAGGTATATCTTTCAGGTCTTACCGAAAGTCCCACTTTCTTCATCCATCCTTCCTGTGCACTTTCACCTGTATCATCTTCTTCCTACCATGATCTTTTATAATCTTTACTGTTTGACCTTAATTATATTCTGCCTGATGTTGTTTATTTGACTATTTCATATGTAATATCTTTCTAATTGCTTTGTAAGATTACAAATACACAGCTTCCTCGTGTGTGGTGTTCTATTGCTGCTGTAATAAATTATCACAAGCTCAGTGGTTCAAAAGAACACAGATGTCTTGTCTGACAGTTTTGTAGGTCAAAAGTGCGAGCAAGGCTAAGGTCAAGGTTTTAGCACTGCTGTACCCTTTCAGAGGGTACGGAATCCATTTCCTTGCCTTTTCCAGCCTCTGATGGCTGCCCGCATTCCTTAGCTCGTGGCCCCTCCTCCATCTTCAAAGTCAGCAACACGGTATCTCAGACTCTTCTGCTGTGGCCACATCTCCCTCTGACCAAAGTCAGGAAATTGTCCCTGCTTTTATGAACTCATAGTTAGATTGGGCCCACTCAGATAATCTGAGATAACCTCCACATCTCAAGGTCTTTATACTTAGACATATCTGCAAAGTCTCTTTTGTTATGTAAGGTAACATTTCCACAGGTTCCAGAGGGGTTAGGACATGGACACCTTTGGGAGCCACTATCCTGCCTATCACCCCATTTTATACTTCCTTGTATTGCATATGAGATGGATGGAAAGAAATAAAATATGCAAACACTAACAACGATGACAACTAATGCTAGGATATGTGTACATCAGATAAAGTAGACTAAAGGAAGAAGGTGCTGTTGGAGATGAAGAGAGGCTTTTCACAATTATACAAAAAGCAATCAGCCAGAAAATTATAATGCTTACAAATGGGTACTTAATAATATAGTCTCAAAAAATGACAAAACTTGGAGGAGAAATAAGCAAATTTTCAGTCACAGTGAGAAATTTTCAACATCACTCTCTCAGTAACTATTTGAACAATCAAACTATAGAATCAGTACAGATATAAAATATTTGAACAGCATAATTAACAAACTATAATATATATGGATCACGGCACCCAACAACTTGAGAATAGATGTTTTTTTCTTTTTTCAAGTGGGAATGAAACATACAGTTGACCACATACTGGGCCATAAAGCAAGTGGAAACACAGTGCTAAGGATTTAAATTATGTACTGTACATCTAACATGATTCTAAAGTTAGAAGTTTATTTCTAAAAAATCATAGATATATTTTGTAATCGTAACGGAATTAAACTGGAAATTCATAATGAAAGGATAATAGGAACTTCTCAAATGTTTGGGCATTAAGTGATACACTTTTGAACAATCCATGACTCAGAAAGGAAATCACAACGAAAAATAGAAAATATTTTGACCTGAATAACAAACGTGCATATTTAAAACTTGCAAGATAAAAATAAATTGGTGCTTTCCCACGTTTATAGCAGCACTATCAACAATAGTCAAAGTATGGAAAGAGCCCAAATGTCCATCGATGGATGAGTGGATAAAAAAGATGTGGTGTGTGTATATATATATATATATATATATATATATATATATATATACAAGGAGTATTACTCGGCAATCAAAAAGAATGAAATCTTGCCATTTGCAACTACGTGGATGGAACTGGAGGGTATTATGCTAAGTGAAATTAGTCAGTCAGAGAAAGACAAAAATCATATGACTTCACTCATATGAGGACTTTAAGAGACAAAACAGATGAACATAAGGGAAGAGAAACAAAAATAATATAAAAACAGGGAGGGGGACAAAACAAAAGAGACTCATAAATGTGGAGAACAAAGGGTTGCTGGAGGGGTTGTGGAAGGGGGATGGGCTAAATGGGTAAGGGGCACTAAGGAATCTACTGAAATCATTGCTTCATTATATACTAACTAATTTGGATGTAAATTTTAAATAAAAAATAAAGTTAAATTAAAATATAAAAATAAAGTACACTCCATTCTTAAATAAATAAATAAATAAATAAATAGGTGCTTGGATGAAAACTTATAGTGTTAAATGTATATATCAGAAATGAAAAAGTGCTGAAAATTAATTACGCAGGAAGCTATGAATAGAAGCGCAAAGTGAGCCAAAAGGAAATGGAAGGAAATAATAAAGAGAAGAGGCAAAATTATGAAATAGAAAGCGAATATACTACAGAGAGGGACTACTAGGTAAGAAGTTTGAAAAAACCAATAAATACAATTAACCTTTAACAAAATTTATCATGGGGAAAAAAAGTGAAAAGCACACACTGCCAGCATCAGGAATGAAAAGATATTACTACAGATGCTACAGACATTAAAGGTAATACAGAAACGAAAATGTGTGTGATTAGACAAATTCCCAGTAAAATACAGTTTACCAAAACTAAGAAAAAGAGAAATAGAAGATCCAAATAGTTCTATATCTGTTAAAGAAATTAAATTAATAAATAACCTGCCCACAAAGAAAACTCGAGGCCCAGATACCTTTACAAATGAACTCTTCCAAGTATTTAGGAAATAACAACCATCTGACACAAACTCTTCAGGGAACACTTCCACTTCCTTTTATAGGACCAATATAACCTTGACTCAAAAAGATGACAAGAATATTTTAAGAAAAAAATTAATAGAGAAATTGAAGCATAGGTGCAAAAGCTCTGAACAAAATGTGAATCCAGCAATAAATAAAAAGGACAAACATCATGACTGAAGGGGGTTTATTCTGTAAATGCAAGGTTGATTTGGCATTTAAGAATTAATAAGTAGAGGGGTGCCTGGGTGGCTCAGTCGGTTGGGCGTCTGACTTTGCCTCAGGTCATTATCTCACAGTTCGTGAGTTCGAGCCCCACGTCAGGCTCTGTGCTGACAGCTGGGAGCCTGAAGTCTGCTTCAGATTCTGTGTCTCCCTCTCTCTCTGCCCTTCCCCTGCTTGTGTGTGCTCTCTCCCTCTGTCTCTCTCAAAAATAAATGAATAAACATTGAAAGAAAAGGAATCAAGAAGTATAATTAATTGTGCTAAAATATAAATGAATAATTATGTGATATTTTCAGATGCCGAAAAAGCATATGGCAAAATTTAACACCCATTTATGATAAAAATAAAAACTTAGTAAACTGGGAGTAGAATGGATCTTCTTTTATCTGATAAAGTATAGCTACAAAGATTTTTATATTGATATCACGCTTAACAGTAAAATAGTAAAACCTTTTCCCCTGAAAACAGGAATGAGATAGAAATTCTCACTATCACTACTTTTATTCAAATTTATACTAGAGATTTTGTACAATATCATAAGGTAAGAAAAAGGAAACTGAAAGATCTATTATGGGGAGAAACCAATGTCAATATTTGCAGGTGACATTATAGCATGCATAGAAAATCCAAAGACTATAAACAAAGAATTAGAATTAATAAATGAATTTAGCAAAGTCACTAAAAACAAGGTCAATATGTAAAAGTGTCAATTGTGTTAATTCAGAGTATGAAATATGTATTTAAAAATTTTTTTTAGGGGCGCCTGGGTGGCGCAGTCGGTTAAGCGTCCGACTTCAGCCAGGTCACGATCTCGCGGTCCGGGAGTTCGAGCCCCGCGTCAGGCTCTGGGCTGATGGCTCAGAGCCTGGAGCCTGCTTCCCATTCTGTGTCTCCCTCTCTCTCTGCCCCTCCCCCATTCATGCTCTGTCTCTCTCTGTCTCAAAAATAAATAAACATTAAAAAAAATTTTTTTTAAATTTTTTTTACATGTTTATTTATTTTTGAGAGAGAGGGAGCAAGGGAGAGGTAGAGAGGGAGACATAGAATCCAAGGCAGGCTCCAGGCTCTGAGCTGTCAGCACAGAGCTCAACACAAGATCATGGCCTGAGCCGAATTCGGACGCTTAACCTACTGAGCCACCCAGGTGCTCCTGTTTTAAAATATTGTTTATAACGGTTTATAACGGTTAAAACACATTAACCAACTGGGAGTAAACCTAAGAAAAGACATGTAAGACCTCTACACAGAAAATCATAGAATACGATGAAGAGAAATTATGGGGATCCACCACACGCATGAATTGTAAGTCTCAATATTTTAAGACAGCAATACCCCACAATTGATCCCTGGAGTTAATACCATCATAATCAATATCCCAGTAGCCAGTAGCTAGTTTGTGAAATTTAACAAGTTGCTCCTAGAATTTATATTGAAATTCAAAAGGCTGGGACCCATGGGTGGCTCAGTCAGTTGATTGTGGACTCTTGATTTCAGCTCAGACCATGATCCCAGGGTCGAGGATCGAGCCCCGCATTTGGCTCCACACTGAGCATGGAGTCTGCTTAAGATTCTCTCTCCCCATCTGCCCCTCTCCCCTGCTAGCTTGCGCACTCTCTCTCTCTGTCCCTAAAATAAAATTAAAAAAAAAAAATAAACACGGGTGCCTGGGTGGTTCAATCGGTTAAGCATCCAACTTCAGCTCAGGTCATGATCTCACAGTTCATGGGTTTGAGCCCCACGTTGGGCTCTGTGCTGACAGCTCCAAGCCTGGAGCCTGCTTCAGATTCTGTGTCTCCCTGTCTTTCTGCCCCTCCCCCACTCATATTCTCTCTCTCTCTCTCTCTCTCTCTCTCTCTCAAAAATAAATAAACATTAAAAAAAAAGAAAATGCAAAAGCCAATAATGGTGAAATCCATCTGGGAGAACAACAAATTTGGGGACTTAGATAGAAAAACATATGGTAAATCTACAGTAATTAAGATAGTGTAGTAATAGCCCAAGGATAGACATACAGACCAGTGGGACAGAATAAAAACTCTAGAGCTGGGCTGTCCAATGCAGTAGTCATTAGTCACATACGGCAATTAAGGTTTAAATTAATTTCCTCAGTTGCAGTAGCTGCATTTCTTTCTTTTTTTTTTTTTTTTAACACTTATTTATCTTTGAGAGAGAGACAGAGACAGAGACAGAGTGTGAGAGCAGTAGGGGCAGAGAGAGAGGGAGACACAGAATCTGAAGCAGGCTCCAGGCTCCAAGTCGTCAGCACAGAGCCCAATGCGGGGCTTGAACTCACAAGCTGTGAGATCATGACCTGAGCCAAAGTTGGACGCTCAACCGACTGAGCCACCCAGGCGTCCCAACACTAGCTGTATTTCATATGCTCAATACCCTCAGCACCCGGCTAGTGGTTGCTGCAGTGGACAACAGACATAAAACACTCCAGAAAGTTCTATTTGGACCATGCTGCTCTAGAGACAGTCTCACCACATATGGAAATAAGATGTTTGACAAAGGTGTCACTGAAGATGAGTAGCAAAGAGCAGTCTTTTCAACAGTCTTGGTCAGATAATAGCCATCTTTGAAAAATGAATCTTGAGTCCCACCTTACTTCGTGCGCAGAAATCAGTTCCTGGTGGGTTCTATGCCTAAATGCAAGATGTGGAATTTTCATGGAACAGAATCACATCCAGCAGTCAAAATGAATGAAGTGCTGGGAACAGGCTGAACCTCAACACCAAGGGTGAGTCTCACAAACATTATGAAATCAGTTGGAGCCAGAAATAAAAGAGAACATGCTGTATGGTTTCCATTTGTACAAAGTTCAAAAGCAGGCAGAAAGAGTCTCTGCTGACGGATGGCAGTTACCTTGGAAGAGGAGGCTGGTAACTGGAGGCTGCTGACATGGGCTTCTGAAATCCTGGTAATATCCTGTTTCTTGAGTGGGCTGGTGTCCACAGGAGAGGGTCCAGTCTTCATCAGCACCATTAGTGCACTTTTCTCTATGGGTGTTATTTTAAAATGTTTTTTTAAACAACCCTTGGATTGACACGGAAAAAGAAAGATAATTCTTGCTGATTGAGTGATAAAGGAAAGGTGAAGATTCTAAAAATTTTTAGATAGGCAACAACTTCAAGTCTGAAAGTATCAGGTATAGGATATGGAGAAAGGGAGACATCACTGGCACAAGGGCCAATTAGTATGTGTTGTAAAGTTCGAAACATGTGCCCCTTGCAAGTGGACAGTTTTGCTTCCAGACACAAACCTAAGAGAAATGCTTGCTCATGTGCACCAGGGGATGTGGGTAACAATGCTCGTTGCAGAATAGTGTACAACAGAAAAAAAAAAAAAAAAAAGAATTGAAGTAACCTGATGCCTAACAGGGAAATGGGTAAATAAAATGTGAGTTTTTATATAGTGAACTACTAAACAGTTAAAAGGAATATAATATACACAAGCATAATCACAGACCTCTGAAAATACTGAAGTGGATTGAAAAAAGCAAGTTGCAGAGTATGTATGGCATAACATATATGTGTACGGTTTTTTTTTTTTTAATTTTTTTTTCAACGTTTATTTATTTTTGGGACAGAGAGAGACAGAGCATGAACGGGGGAGGGGCAGAGAGAGAGGGAGACACAGAATTGGAAACAGGCTCCAGGCTCTGAGCCATCAGCCCAGAGCCTGACATGGGGCTCGAACTCACGGACCGCGAGATCGTGACCTGGCTGAAGTCGGATGCTTAACCGACTGCGCCACCTAGGCGCCCCTTTAAAGTATAAAACAGGACTGTAGATTATTCTGTGGCACATGCATGTGTAACCGGACTGTTAAATCGCCACAGGATACACTGTACCCTTATCCATGATAGCAGCAGCCTCAGGGGCAGGGGGTGAAGGGACGGAGATTAAGGGTGGGGATAGACCATCACATGGGAACTGTCACTTCATTTTCATTGTTCTGTTTCCTTTTTTTTTTTTAATGGCAAATATAACAAAATGTTAACATCTGTCCCTTCTAGGTGTTGGCTCACAGAGTGTGAGTTCTCTTATTTCTTGTAATGTTCCCTTTGTTTAACTTCTCAATAAGAAAAAAAAATAGAGTTGCGATAATAGCATCTTTCATCGTTTAGTCTTAGGCTTGTTTATTGTTTAGGTATTTTACGTTCCTGTTTGTTTTAAGAAAAAATGTATATAAATATGAGTATAGCTGAGATAGCTCAATTTCCTCTCTTTGTTTATGCTAGCAAAGCATACTTGTTTTATTTAACATCCTTTGGTATCAAAATGTGGCCTTTACACAAACTTGTGAGGAGTAAATCATGAGGGCTCACAGTCTGTGTTTTAAGAACACATTTCCTATGATAGACATCCTCTGCGCCTCGATCACAGCAAACATCCGCTTATATTGGAGCCGAAACATCCACAAGCAGGCGGAGAAAAAAAGTCAAAAAGATTTGCCGTTTGGTGCTAACGATCTGTCGGTACACGATTGTTAAGACTAAGGTCTGAAACCACCAACATTTATTGGCTCTGTCTCCAGTATGCGTCTCTAGGGTCATTTCCACAAGACCGACCAGAAGAACGGGACCCTGCCTTTTCCACCACTGCCATTGCTCCTGCAGGAAGCCCCGGGCAGTAGCACACAAGTCCCGCTCTAGCAGGAAGGAGGGCACTCCCAAAGTCCTGTATGACAGGATGGGGGACAGACGGGCCGGTCGCCATGATGGAGAGTGCACTGTTACAGACAGAGCACACACAAGGCTATTAGTCACTGGGCGGGCAGTCTGGCAGCCTTTGGAAACGCACCCTAGGTGATTGCTGTGACCGGGTTTGAAAAGTTGACAGGTAAATGTGGACTTGGAACAGACTAGCCATTTTATGGTTAGGCCCTAAACTGCAGGCTTTTAAACATGCTCAGGTATGAGTGATGTGGGGACCTGCATACCCTGCCCTCACAGATCCAGACTCAGGTCTCTCTTCTACACCTATTTCACTCCTCACAACCAGGCCAAGGAGGGAGTTACCCAAAAGAAGGAACTGAGCATGCTCATTTCAGACTCTTCTGTCTGTCTAATTTGGGGGCTCGCCTGCCCCTAGAATATATATAAGCACTCTGGTCTGCTCTCAGCTCTGAGGGAGCCCAGTGGGTGTCCAGCAGGATCAGGGATGAGTGATTTAGTCTTTCTAAGTCAAGAGTCAATTATTAGCAAGGCCTCTTGGCCACAGATCTGAAGCTATGTTCTCTCTAATCAACTTTATCAGTAACAAGGGCAATATCTTAGCTCCAACTGTCTGGCCTCTAACCTTTCAATTGGTTCCAAATTCAAGAAGGTGAGGGAGGTAATTGCTCCCCCTAAAACCTGATGATCAATTAGTATAAGACCCCAAGATGATAATGTAATCCGTGTTAATAACCAATAATTTGTATACCAATTTGTTCTTATACCCATAATTATCCTGTCTGAATAGTGAACTGAGCATTGCTCACTTTTATCTTTCATAACTGTGGTTAAAAAAGTAAATATAATGCTGTATGTCATGGCATGATTGAACTCTCATAGCTTGAGATAGACTCCATTAAAATGTACACTTTATAATCTATTATCTACATATATCTACCTATAAGTATATATAGAAAATGTATTTATCTAATTCAATCATTTAGCAGCAAAAAGAAAAACTGCACACACGAAAAACAGCCTCTCCTGCTATTACAGAACACTGTTCTGCACACGGCCAGATGTACATTCACAGAACACAGTAATTTTAAGGATGAATTCATGTTCTAATCTCTTTGGGATTACCTTATATTCGTGGTGGTTTATGACTGATGTTTAAAGTAACTATAGCTTTCTGTTTATATCTAATAGAAGATTCGTGTCTGTGGTGGGATACACATTTACACTCATGGGATAAAAGCTACTGTTCTACAGGAAGGATATTAAATGTTGATTTAGAACGACACATTTCAATAACAGTGATCTAAGTCTCCCAAACTGTTTCTTCCCAGGTCCTGGGAAAAGCCTGGCACCAGCAAAGGATGATTCTTCTCATCCAGCGTATTTAGCCTTCAACACATCTCTGCATGCTGCAATTAGACACGGGAACTGGAAACTCCTCACCGGCTACCCAGGTAGGGTGCTTGGCATTTCCCACCAGATCAAGGAGACCTTCACTAAACAACTGCCTTTTGCAGAACATACCTGTGGGGCCGCTGAATGAGGAAGAATGGTGTGATCTACCGTCCTGGCCACAAAAAAAAAAAAAAAAAAAAAAAAAAAAAATTAAAAAAATTAAAAGTTGAGAATTAACTGTAGGGGGCGGTGAAAGGAAGAAATGCCACTGTAATGTTTCATGGGAAATCAGATTTCAGAGATGCGTGGCTGGCAAGCACAGCACATGAGGCTAGGAGGGAGACTCTCTGAAAGCTATATCCTCAATCAAGTGTGTAGCTGAGGGACGTGGTTGCTTCCTCTGAGCACATTCTCTAAAAGTGGTATCTTTTATTTATTTATTTATTTATTTATTTATTTTTTAATTTTTTTGATGTTTATTTTTGAGAGAGAGAGAGAGAGAGAGACAGAGCACAAGGTGGGGAGGGGCAGAAAGGGAGTCACAGAATCCAAAGCAGGCTCCAGGCTCTGAGCTGTCACAGATCCCGACACGGGGCTTGAACCCGTGAACTCTGAGATCATAGCCTGAGATGAAGTCGGCTACTTAACCCACTGAGCCACCCAGGCGCCCCAAAAGTGACCTCTTTTAAATATTTTTAAAATATGTGGTGTGATGGTAAAGACTGTGATGCAATTAACCAATGTTTATAATGATGACATTTTGGGCATTTGGGGTAAGACAACTCTTCTTTGTTTGGTACCGTTCCATGTATTGCGAGATGTCTTAGCTTCCCTGGCCCATGACCATTACATGTTGATAGCAGCTTCCCTAAGTCACTGTGACAACTAAAACTCCCCCCACCCACACCCACACACGTGCACACGCATGCACACACATGCGTGCACATTCCTGGAGGCCCCTGGTTGTGAAGCAGTGAACCAGGAGTTAGAGTGAGAAAGATATAGATACAGCATCAAGGGCCACATCTTTTTTATGTGTCCACATCCACAACCCCTGAAATTAGAACCTGTCTACCATGCCTCTCCTGCAATAAACTATTGTATTTCTTTGCCAGGCTGTGGCTGTTGGTTTCCTCCGCCATCTCCATACAACGATTCTGCAATACCCTCATCAGACCCACCGACCAAGACCCTCTGGCTCTTTGATATTGATCAGGACCCAGAAGAAAGACATGACCTGTCAAGAGACTATCCCCATATTGTCGAGCAGCTCCTTTCCCGCCTCCAGTTCTACCACAAACATTCAGTGCCTGTGCATTTCCCGGCACAGGACCCCCGCTGTGACCCCAAGGGCACTGGGGCCTGGGGCCCGTGGGTATAGGACTTCTGGCAGCCTGGGGGAGCCAGACCACCTTTTCTGTCACAAGTTAGACTTCAGGCCTTTACTCCTGTATCTCGTGTCTCTCCCAGCCTGGGTTCGCCTGGTCCTTCTCTTGTTTCTGAACCACACTGAGGAATCTCATTTCAAACCCCAGTGTATATAAGAAGCTGATAAAAGCTGGAACAGTCCTGTTGTTGGCTGGGGGGTGTGTCTAGAGGAGAGTGGGGCTGAGTTCAACCCCTTCTTCCTGAGTGTGGGACAGCTGGGACTTGACTTGAAATAGGAAGTTCTCGTTGAGTCCTAGAGGCTGGAGCAGCTGGCTCTTTTTGCCTCACAAGTCAGATGTTACATTTCCCCCTGCCAATAGCTGGGTTTTATTGGAGTGCCTCATGTTTCTTGTAACAAATGTGGGGAGCAGACAGTTTTTAATGGTCCTGTTGGCCAGGGGATCTCCCTGTCTGCGAGATATCATGTGCAGGCATTCCGTGTGAATAACCCCCCCGGCTCACCCCTCACTCCGTCACTCATCTCGTCATGGAGCATAAGGCCCATTTCATAGTTACGGTCAGCATGGCAATATGCCTGCTTCTTGGTTTGGGTTATTACAGTAAAGAAATGTGTTTTTATCCCCAGTTTTCTTTTTTTTTTTTTCCTAGCCACTACTCATTTCGTCTAGACTTCCTGCTACCCCCTCTCCCCTGTGGTTCTTTCCCTAACCTCCCTTTGACTCAGGCATCCTGTGCCCGGGAAGGCTGCCTTGCCTCTCCACGCTGAGCACCATTGGTTTGGGGGATCTCTGCTGGGGCCTGCCTTCCTCTTGCCTCCACTACCGGAGCTGGAGCCCTGCCCAGAGAAGGTGGTCACATCTGGCTCTGCATGCATGCTCGTGGTGGACACGAAGGGGCCGGGTGGGTGATGCGTGGCTCTGTGTCATCTGTTTGCTGAAGACTATTCTAAGTTGCATGGAATTAATTATGAATGTGGCTGTGTCTCATAATATATTAAGAGTTGCATGCTATTCCCTAGCTAGGAGGAGAAACCCCGGGAAACGGTCGTTTTGTCCCGGGGTGATAGAGGGGGGCAGTTTGAAAGGAAATGGCCAGCATCTGAGATCCTGGGCCTCAGTGAAGCAAAGGACGGCACGTCCACCTTTCCCTATTCTCAGTCTTACTGCTTGTATTGAGGTTCTGGGGTTGGGGAAACAGGATGAGGTTTTACTTACCGGCCGTTTCTCAGTCTCGCGAAAGTCCTGCTAATGCAGATCAGTACAGATGTGCTCTGAAGAATGTCAGACTCTGAAAAATATGTGCCAAAACTCTACTCTTTTTTCCATTAGCGGGACTCTTTGGTTCACTGGTGTCCCCACTGCTTGGACCGGTGCCTGTTACATAGAAGGCGGTCAATACTTTTTTTTTGTTTTTAATGAATGAATGGACAGTTGAACAAATGAGAGAGCGGCACACCGTTAAAAATCCAGTGAGCTAAATACAGGTTTAGAGTAAATATCCTCCAACTGTTGCTTTTCTGTTCCCAAGCTGCCCTCCTGGGGTAGGAGCATAGTCTGCAGATCTGGACAGTCAGAGGACGCTCCAAAGTGAAGCCATAATACCCTCTCCAGGAGGGAAACGGGGAAGCATGCCTGCCGAAGATACCCTTTTGGCAATAACCCTCAGTTCTGTTCTTCATAGGACACTAGAAACTAAAACCAGCAAATAATATGCTATAGGTCCTTGTATAGCCACCCTTCAATTCAATAGCAATATTTTCGGGTCACTACCAGTTTGTATTGTATTAAAATAAGATGATTGGAAGGAAATGGTGCTAGAACTAAAAACACCTGTTACCAACCTTTACCCCACGCCCGGGTTGGCAAACAGCTGGCCCAGATGCCATCACCTACCACTCCCTCACCTGTGGCAGATACTCTGAACTAACTGAGCCCACGTGTTCTTCTGGATCCTTCTAATCCCAGTGTCTATTAATACCATGAGATTAGAGGCCATCACTATATGACAGCCATTCACCCTCCACGCCATGCTCCCAGGGCTGTCCCCAGTTCCAGTCCCTTGATTGCCAAGTACAACATGGTGTTCTGTACTCAGTGGATTTACAGGGAGTTGTCAAAACTAGTTGTTGTAAAACTTTTATTTGAGATTTTATTTTATCCATTATAGAATGCATCTCATTAGGTTTCTCTTTTCTGTATAAGAATGTGAACAGATTCACATTGAGGATGTTTCTTTCCAGGTTCATTTGCGTTTAAAGAAAAGGTTTATTAATTTAATTGTTCTTCTTTGCTACTACCTGATTATTTCATATCTGGGGAACAAAAAATTTTTTTTACCCTTTAAAATTTGCCAGCCGTGAATAGGGAGTTTCCGTTTGGGTGATGAAAAAGTTCTGAACCAGATAGTGGTGATGTTTGCACAACATACCTCTGAATTGTATGGCTTAAAATGGTTAAAATGATAACTTTTATGTGTTTCTTCCAGCCGATTTTTAATGTGTTGGCCAGTTTTGTGGTATGTAAATTACATCTCAATAAAGAAACATAGCAAAAATATCAGAACTGAAACAAAGGCGTCAGTCATTGCCCCAAGAGTACAAACTGTAAAATAAGTCATTGGAGGGAGGTTGTGAGGGTAGGGGTGAATGTAAAGTGATAATAAGAGAGTGTATTTGTTCTCTGTTGCTGTATATCAAATTTCCCCCAAATTTAGCAGCTTTAAACAATAAACATTTATTACTTAACACACTGTATGGGGGCCAGGACTCTGGGAGTGGCTTAGCTGGGTGGTTCTGGCTCAGGGCCTCCTGAGATGATAGTCAAGCTGGCGAGGGCTGCAATCATCTGAAGGCTTGCCTGGGGCCAGAGGATACACTTCCAAGGTGAGTCACTCACCAGGCTCTTGGTTGGAGGCCTCAGTTCCTTGCCCTGTGGGCTTCTCCACAGAGTGCTTAAATATCCTCACGCATGGCAGTCAACTTCCAGCAGAGCAAATAATCTGGAGAGCAAGAGGAAGCCACAGTGCCCTAATTACCTGGTACAGTGTCACTTCGACCTTTTTTCACTTCCTTAAAAATAAGTCACTAAGTCCAGCGGTTACACAAGAGAAGGAGAATTAGGTCCTGTCTTTTGAAGGAAGTGTCAGATTTGTGGACATATCTGATACCAGTGTGGACAATAGGAGAATGGGGAAATGTTGTCTCCTGGGGAAGAGACTGTCTAATCCAGTCCACATGCATTTATCAAGTTCAAATTCTGCTATTTGAAGACAGATGTTAGAAAAACATCCAATTTTGCTATATAGTGGTTAGAATGACCAGGGACTAATCATTTAGCTCTCTCTGTGCCTCCCTCTTTTTTTTTTTTTTTTTTTTTTTTACTGGTGATAGGTTGAACTGAGTAATCCCTAAAATCTTAGACCCTTGTGTCCAGAACAATGCCTGACACATAGTCTATATTAAATAAATGGTCTTTGACTCTCAACTGCCTGAATTCCAGTGCAAGAGTGTAAAATAAAACTGTGCTAGAAATAGCCAGAGATTCTGCTCCATCTTGAAAAAGCATTCATTTCCTGAAAATATGATTTTAAAAACTAATTTTTTGAATGCTTACTATATTCCAAGCATTGTACAAGGTGCTTTAAAAGAATTATCTTGGGGAACCCGAGTGGCTCAGTTGGTTAAGTTTCCAACTTTTGATCTCAGCTCAGGTCTTGATCTCACTGTTGTGAGGTCAAGCCCCACAGTGAGCTCTACACAGGGCATGAAGCCCACTTTAAAAAAAAAAAGAAAAAAGGAATTATCTTGTTGCCTAAGGAAAATAAAAGCAATTTTCTTCTTAAAATTTTAATAAATAAATAAATAAATATCTTATTCAATATAATTTTAAACTAGCCAGAGGTAATGTTTATAAAATCTGTTCAATCTTTTTATTTTTTTAACGTTTACTTATTTTTGAGAGAGAGAGAGAATGCAAAGAGAGGAAGGGCAGAGAGAGAGGCACACACACAGAATCTGTAGCAGGCTCCAGGCTCTGAGCTGTCAGCACAGAGCTCGACGTGGGTTTTGAACTCATAAACCGTGAGATCATGACCTGAGCCAAAGTCAGGCGCTTAACCTGACTGACACACCTAGGCACCCCTAAAATCTGTTCAATCTTAATTATTAAAGGCATATTTGGTTTCACCCCTTACATTTTAAAAATATCTAACCTTTATCCAAACATATAGTTACTTAAATCAAGAAAATGAAAAGAATTATTTTGTCTTTTTAAAAAGTATACCAGAGGGATGCCTGGGTAGCTTAGCCAATTAAGCGCCCAACCTTGGCTCAGGTCACAGTCTCATAATGCATGGGTTCCAGCCCCACACCAGGCTGTGTGCTGACAGCTCAGAGCCTGGAGTCCGCTTCAGATTTTGTGTCTCCCGCTCTCTGCCCCTCTCCCACTCACACTCTGTCTTTTCTGTCTCAAAAAATATATGTGTTAAAAAAAATAGCAATAATAAAAAATAAAAATGAATAAAAAGCACACCAGAGAAATAACCCAAGTGTTGATCAACAAACAAATGGATGAACAAAATGTGCTATATCCACATAATGGAATATTATTCAGTCATAAAAAGGAATGGAGTTCTGATACATGCTACAGCATGGATGAACCTTGAAAATATCATGCTAAGAAGCCAGACACAGAAGAGTAGGTCTTGTGCGATTCCACTTACATGAAATGTCAAGAATAGGCAAATTAACAGAGACAGAAAGTAGGTTAGAGGTTTCCAGAGGCTAGAGGAAGGAATAGTGGCAGCCATTGTTCAACGAATAGA
This sequence comes from Prionailurus bengalensis, assembly GCF_016509475.1. NCBI lineage: Eukaryota > Metazoa > Chordata > Mammalia > Carnivora > Felidae > Prionailurus > Prionailurus bengalensis. The sequence goes on along the minus strand of NC_057343.1, from coordinate 143,468,601 downwards.
GTTCCTTTTGGGGTGATGTAAAAGTTTTAGAAATAGTGGTGATGATTGCCCAACAATGTGAATGTAATTAACACCATTAAATTGTATGCTTAAAATTGTTTGAAATGGCAAATTGTATGAGATATATATGTATCGAGAGAGAGATGGGGTCTAGATCCTTCCACCTACTTTAGTAACTGCACTTTTAGTTCTCTTATAGATGAATCTTCCATGTAAGACAAAAGTAATGGATGGTGGTAGAAGTCAACAAAATTCTTTCCTTGAGGGGAAGGAATATAGACTGGGAAGGGCCATGATGAAACCTTTTCGGGTTCAGAAAATGCTTTATATCCTGGTCTGTTAATGGGTGTATACATATGTAAAAATTCACTAAGCAGTATATTCAAGTTTTGTACTTTGTATGTTACAGCTCTCTCTCTCTCCTCTCTCTCTCTATCTCTCATTAAAAAACACCTGCCCTTCACTTGTACCCCAATGTTTATAGCAGCACTCTCAACAATAGCCAAATTATGGAAAGAGCCTAAATGTCCATCAACTGACGAATGGCTAAAGAAATTGTGGTTTATATACACAATGGAGTACTACGTGGCAATGAGAAAGAACGAAATATGGCCCTTTGTAGCAACGTGGATGGAACTGGAGAGTGTGATGCTAAGTGAAATAAGCCATACAGAGAAAGACAGATACCATATGGTTTCACTCTTATGTGGATCCTGAGAAACTTAACAGACACCCATGGAGGAGGGGAAGGAAAAAAAAAAAAAGAGGTTAGAGTGGGAGAGAGCCAAAACATAAGAGACTGTTAAAAACTGAGAACAAACTGAGGGTTGATGGGGGGTGGGAGGGAGGGGAGGGTGGTGATGGGTATTGAGGAGGGCACCTTTTGGGATGAGCACAGGGTGTTGTATGGAAACCAATTTGACAATAAATTTCATATATTGAAAAAAATAAAAATGAAAATAAATAAAAATAAATAAAAATAAAAAACACCTGCCCTTAGAGTACATACTTATCTCATATGTTACCCAAATGGGCTTGGAAACATCAAACAATTATAAACAAAACATTTTAAATGCTGCAAAGATATGCACTATTTGAAGAAGCTTTTTTGTGATTCCTTTCATAAACACAAATTTAGGGGTTTATTTTTACAAAACCTGAATACATTGATTTGGGGTTCCTAAATTGAGATTTTGCTATGCTGGCCTTCCTGAAGGATTCACACCCACCCACGTGTTGGTGCTGGGGGAGAGGTGCAAAGACGAGGAAATGATAGGAATGAAACGGCAGGGGGGTCTTCTGCCCCAAGAGGCTTACCACCCAATTCTGTTGTACCAAGTTCTTTCCAACTAAACAGTTTTTAAGAACATTCCAGCCAATGCTAAACATATTGAAGTAGTTACTATCCTTCCCAGTCACCACTTAAACTTTAAAATCTAATTTTTTGTCCAAGTGGAGAATAGCCACAGCATATGCAGACTAGTTCATTTTCAGGCTGTCCAAAGACCAGACTGCTCACCTGGACATCTTCTTTCTTGATCGCCAAGAGCAGGTAGGTTTGAACGGCTGTAGGGGTGCCTACAACATCTCTTTCACCTTTGCCCCGTTCCATGGGAGCCACCCACCGGATGGCACGAAGCAGAGCAGATGATTTATTCTGCCTGGGGCCTGACTTCAGGGCTTTGTGACTATCAGGAAACTGGAAGGGCAATTTAATTCTCAAACTAATTCGCCCAAGTAACAAATCATTGAGCTTAGGATATTTCATTTAATAACCTTTATTATTTTTCTGACAATAAAAGCATATATCACTGTAATCATTTTTGGAAAATACAGAAAACACATAAAGAAAATTAACCCATAAAGCAGCCACCAACATATAGCCACCATTAACCTTTTACACCCCTTTAAGAAAGTAATTAGGTGGCCCAACTCCCAGATGGGTTTGCAAATCCCACTGTGCCCAGCTGAGCCTTCACTGGAGATTCAAGATGGCAGATAAATGAAATATCACCTCTTTTGGAACTCTTCATTTTAATCCCACTAATGAGGTATAGATCTTCCCAGATTTTCACTCCAAAGGAACTTGATTTCACACACACACACACACACACACACACACACACATTATCTCTCTTTCTCTGCACCCCATCTTCTCCACAGGCCTCAAGAGGTGTGGGCCTCCACACACGTGGGATGTTGACCAACCAATCAAACCAGCAAGTAGGCACCTGCTTTGTAATTTTTGCTTTGTATCTATATACCCATGAAAGCAGTGAGTGCTTTCTGAATAAGCTATTTTTAAAATGAAAGCCTTTGATTAGAGGATCCTCTGGACCTGTTAGAGAAATAGCTGGCTGATTTGAAAAATGTTACTCTTCACAAGAGTATGCTGGGTTTTCTTGGTTCTTAAGCTAAAGCTTAAATGAAAGTGTTTGGGCTTAATACATACAGGGAGTGGAAAGATGTGGCTCCCACATCCAGGACTTCAGGACAAGGAGACGGGCCTGTCTCCCTGGGACCTGCATGTGTCCTGTCACTGAGGTCCACCTATTCCTTTCCCCCCAAAAGTGGCTTCAGCCAGGCCAGGAGGACACCCCAGGAAACCCCAAAGCTCCTCGAGGCCCCGCGCAAGACTCTGTAACTCACATAAGGCCTTCCACTGCTGGGAGTCGTAACATGGTGCTTCTTCTTAAATGTACACTCTTTACTAAAATAAGTAATGTAAAGTGATGCTTTTTTGTGACTATGGTAAAGAGAAAACTAGTGTCATTGGTAATCATACAAATACATACGATGAATACGAATTATTCTTAAACCCGAGCTTGGAACTATTTCTGGCCTGGAGGGAAAGCACTGAATAACTGAAGAGTGAATAACTTCTTCACTACGTGACGCAAGGTCATCAGTGCCAGGTCTGTGACTTGGCAACACTGGTGTGGAGACAGGGAAACTCCCTGAGGGCAGGCATGTGCGTGCCCAGGCCCAGTGGGGGTGCTGAGTGCCACTCCACCGTGACTGGTAACTTCCTGAATTGTTACTGTCCCCTCCATTTGCCCTTTCCTCCAAGAAGGATCTCAGCTGCACTTGGCTTCTAACAGTTTGTTTTGCTCGTGTGCCTGGAGACCCCCGAAGCAAGGGAAGCATTCTAAATGAGTTAATGTATAAACACAAAATGAAACCAACATACACATCCTCTGCAATACAGTAGAAAAGTCACAGAGGATCCAGCAAAGGAAGAGGCCAAGAAAGTCAATAAACAAGTTGGTGGAGACGCGACATACAGAGATGAAATATTAGGAAGAAATAAACATTGAGAAGAGGGAAAAAAGAGACAACACAGATGTTTCTTGAGCTAAGAAGTTCCTTGAGCCTTCATTTCCAGGACTATAATCTCTGGCGTCTGGTCACAAAGCCTGGGAGGGAGACTCAGTGTCACAAACGCTTAGAAATGCCTGCTCTGCCCTACCAGCCACTTCACATCCCCTGGGTGTCCACGTGGCATCATCTGGCCCAAATTCACACAGCCTGTTTGGATACTGTAATTTAGCCCATGAAGTATGCCATATTTTGCCAATTGTAGAGGCAAGGCAAGGAATTAACCTTTATTGAGGACATTCTATACAGCAGACACATTTGACTTTTGCAGTGGCTACCAAACTCCACGCAATAATACCTAATCCTTAGGTAAAGGTTTTTCCAATTTAAAAATTACCTTGCGGGAAGTCATACAGCCAGTAGAATTGGGATCGGGAGCCCAGATTGCTCTTAAAAAGCCCCTGCTGACTACTACGTTCCCTAGCAACCTCCAGCCCTGCCTGCCTTCCCTTCCCTTTGTCTTGCACTTTAAGGACAGAGGAGCAATTGTAGGAAGTCCTGTTCTTACAGCTCAGGACTTGGGGAGCCTTCAGGCTGGCAGAGGGCCTGGGATGAGCAGAAGGCAGGGAAGCCGGTGAGAAGGCCAGTGCAACAGTTTAGCCAAGAATTAACCGCAGCTACAGAGGTATGAAAGTAGGGGGATAAAACACTAAACGGAGGCTTAGAAAATAAAACACATTTGAAAGGAGCTTGAATTATTCAGCCTGGAAAGGAAGTTTATGAATGTTTTGCATACATTTCATAGGAAAGCCGCATTTCCACACGGAGGTGACGGAGGCTGGTAACCATCGTCCCAGCAAACGCACCGAGGTTACCCCCAGCACAGTGCTGATGTGAGGAAGGGATGCGAGGTTGACAGGTTAGTTCTTAAAGATTGCTGCAGCTTCTGGTGCATGGAAAATAGAATCTAATGTTCTATCTTGTTCTATGACCAGCCAGCATCAACCAGTCTTTCATCTTTAGTTACAACCAGTTCTCATCTTGCTGAATTCTGGAGGTGGTTTCTACCAGCAACATGGATTACTCTCTTTTATATAAGGTCAATAGGACCTCATTCTCCCTCTGTGTTTAAGGCTCTGAGATGAAGAGTAACAATTCAGATACACTGGTATTTCTTAAAGTTCCATTTGTAATGATTTCTCTCCGGGGGGATTGGGATGAAACAAAATGATCCAGAGGCTATGAGGAATATTGCCTTGTGAGGGTCTCTCCTTGAAATGGGACAAATAATGACTGTGTTTAGATTCAAATACTGTACTATGTTTTGGTTTAAAATGTTATAAATTAGGGGCACCTGGGTGGCTCAGTTAAGCGTCCAACTTCGGCTCAGGTCATGATCTTGTGGTTCGTGAGTTCAAGCCCCACATTGACCTCTGTGCTGAGAGCTCAGAGCCTGGAGCCTGTTTCAGATTCTCTGTCTCCCTCTCTCTCTCTGCTCCTCCCTTGCTTGTGGCTCTGTGTTTCTGTCCCCAAAATAAATAAACATCAACAAAATTAAAAAAAAAATTTAATGTTTATTTATTTTGAGGGAGAGAGAGACAGACAGAGTGTGGGCAGGGGAGGGGCAAAGAGAGGAGGAGACACAGAATCCAAAGAAGGTTCCAGGCTCTGAGCAGTCAGCACAGAACCCGACACAGGGCTCGAACCCATAAACTATCAGATCACCACCTGAGCCTAAGTCGGGTACTTAACCAACTGGGCCACCCAGGCGCCCCCATCAACAAAAGTTTTTAAAAAATAAATAAAATGTTATAAATTAGAGAGCTCTGTATTGGTGTACAGGACCCAGGCTTTTTCTTGGCTTCTCTTAGTTTAAGAAATGCTTTGATTTCTGTAGTTAGCTAAACATTGTTGCTTTAAGTAACAAGTTATGTGGCTGGGCCATAAGGAATTATGCCCACAACTCCTCTTACCAGTTACTGGTTAGAAGGATAAATGTCAGCGAGAGAGAATGCCCTGCTTCTCACGCAGGTCTGGGGTGTCTGGTCTGGTGCTGCACATGGGCTGGGCCACTGAAGGGCATCTGCTGGCTTTCAGGATAAGCCACGGCAGTGATTTCCCTCTCCTGTCCCTGCTGCAAGCCCACCTAGTCACCAAGTGGAGCCATGCCAGGGGGTAGCTAATCCTTCCCCAGTAGGGGAGAAACGGCCTGTCTTTGCACAGGGATGGTGGAACAGAGAAGTGAGAAGGTGGTGCCATTAATCGCTCCCCTTTTTTACGTGTAACTTTCAATAACTAGAACTTGCCCTTACTTTCACTAGTCCTTATTATCATCCAATTGGCTTGACAGGCTTTAAAATGTTACATGATTTTGTGTTTCGTTCAGTACCAGGAGATTGGACTTTTCCATATTTTTATTGGCCCCTATGGCTCTTTTTTGAGCATCCTGATCACCATCCTTCCTCCCCAGTTCTACTGGTTCGGCCCAGAGGGAGCAGGAGCGAGAGGGGTGGAACGGGAGCCCCAGCTAAAGGGGGGCGTTAGTTCCCACTGCAGCCACCATCTCAGCTAGAGCAGCTAATGCCTCCCGCAGGTGGTGCATTTGGAGTGCTCAGCTGTCTCTGCTTTATGCTGAGTCTTTGGGACGTTGTCGGCAGGCAGGGAAAAGGAAAGAGGAGAAAGAACGGGCAAGATCCTTCTCCTTTCTTATAGACAGAGTCAAACTGACACTTGTGAGAAACGCAAAAAAATGGTGGTCCTTCAAAGTGATGTTCTTTTAATATGGGAATGGGGGTACCGTGGTGGGGGGCAGGGTGGAGAGGGAAGGCCTCTGGCAGTTACCCCAGGACTCCCCTGTGATCCCAAACTCAGCAAGCCTGGTCACAACCTGCAGGCGCACTTGGCAACACAAAAGCCCTGTGGGTAACAGACTCACCCTGAGAGTCTGTGGGACAACCACTTGCTTCTTCCTAAGCATTCCCCTGGGGTTGATCCTACCCCATCCCACACACGAGAGAAGTTCTGAGGACCACCTGTTCCTCCCTGGTGACAGTGCTGTTGTACCTTCAGGCTCTTATACATGGGCTGACCCACCTGAGTGGGGTTCCTGAAGCCCCTTTCGCCCCCGAGTGAGACTCAGTGGGGGAGGTCAGTGAGCGTCCTCTGTGTAAACAACTTATGATTGAAAACTTTCGTTCCACTTGTAGCCTTTTCTTTTTAGTGTGAATAATCCTGATGGTTTCATCTCACTTTCTGCCCTTCTGTCAAATCTTCCAACTACTAGCCCTCTGGTGATTCTGGGCCTTAACACAGGCTCGTCCCTTCACACAGTTCCTTCTGCTCTTTTCTGGACGACCTAGCTCCTCCTCGGGTCTAAACATCAACGGTTCCTTCCCTCGGAAAGCTTTCCTTAGTGCAGCTGAACCGGAATGTTTTCCTATGAGAGTGGACATCACACTGAGCTGTTATTCGTGTAGAAACGTCTGTCTCCCCACCAGGCGGAAGTCTCATGTCTGATGTGTTTAATGGAATATTTTTGTCTCGTGGAGCCGTGCTTGACACTTAGACAATAGGAGTTGAATGAATGTTCCTTTCGTTGAATTCATAGGACTCAATCATCTTTTAGTTTAAGGACGCCATTATCGTCCCTGACTTCAAATTCTGGTCCTTGTTCCTGACCTGCAGCCCCAGTTTCCACCCGACCTGCAGACCCTGTGTACCCAGCCTGATGGTAACCCCGCCCTGTGGCCTGCTCTGTGTCTGGAATGTTGGCTATCTTCAAAGGCTTTGTCTGTATCAGCTGGAAGGACTTCAGCGCCTTCCTCAAATCAGGGTGAACATTACACTATCCAGACTCCGCAGGCAGGTTTTGTTTATCCTGGGATCTCCTCCAAGATACCAGCTGATGGCTTCAAACACTTTTTATGGCCTCAGATTTGGACAGACTCAGATTTTCCTCCTTCATCTTCCAATCCTTCCCTAAGATTTTCCTCCTTTCATTTGTTCAAGCTGTATTACAAATGCTTTTCCATGTGTGGCTTTCCCTGCAGAAAACTGGCTTCATAGCTTACATTTGGTGCTGAGATTAGCCTTGCAAATGCCAAAGGCTAGCTGGAAGGGGCAGATGGCCTATTTCCTGATGCTCTTTTGTTATCGATCCATATTTACTCAGGCTTTCTTCCTTCCACAGGGTGGGAGTGGGTGGTTTTTTTGGTGTAGAGACGGTGGAAATAAACCAGTGGTCTCCTTCAGGAAAGTGGAGTTGAACACATTTTTAAAGGCAGGGGTTGGGGACAGTAGAGGTGTAAGCTTGGTCCCCTAGGTGCAGACGAGGATAGCATGAATCTTGGTGAAAAGTGTAAGGCACAAACGTATTTAAGACCACATATATTCACATTTGTTAAGCATCTCCTATGTATGCCAACATCTTGCCCGGCAGGTAACTAACATAAATAAGGCACGGTCTTTCCATTCAAGGAGCCCACAGTTAGGTAAGGTAGTAGCACCAAGTAGAGCTGGGAGACCATGACAGGAAGAGCAGAGCCATTTGAGTTACACATATGTCCCTTGACCTGACTGTGGCAATGGAAGCTAGAGAGCCATTTCTGAAAAAATCAAACTCCTGGGGCCCAGGATCACAGGTGTCTTCCATGGTAATGAAGACTGTTTGGAGATTCTGATATTTTCCTCTCACCTGGACTCAGAATTCAGGGAAACAACCCCTACACAATCCCCCCCTGCCCTGGGCATTGTTTATTGCTGGGTAACAAATTATCACAAAATTACATCTGGAGACAAAAAAATATAACCTCCTCCAACTCTACAAGCATCATAAAGGCAATAAATTCATATCTTTCAGTGCTCGCTCTAAATGTCAATGGACTCAATGCTCCAATCAAAAGACATCGGGTAACAGAATGGATAAGAGAAAAGATCCATCTATATGCTGTTTACAAGAGACCCACTTTAGATCGAAAGACACCTTCAGATTGAAAATAAGGGGATGGAGAACCATCTATCATGCTAACGGTCAACAAAAAATATAACCTCCTCCAGTTTCTAAGGATCAGGAATCTGAGTCCATCTTAGCTGGGTGGCTCTGACTAAAGGCTCTCGTGGGGTGGGCATCTCAGCTGAAGTCTTGATTTGGAGGAAGGTGAGTAGGATTCAAGAGAGAACATGAGTACCATGATGGAAGGCACAGCCATTCATAACTAATCTCTCAGAAATGACACCCATCATGTCTGCCATATTCTATTTGTTAGAAGCCAGGCACTAAATCCAGCCCACGTTAGGGGAGGAGGTTACTCAAGGCTGTGGATACCAGAGGCAGCAATCTCTGGGCACCATCTCAGATGCCCACTGTGTCCCTCCACCCAGTCCCATTCTCCTTTCTGTCTCCCTGCTTCCTTCCTAGTTCAGGAAGTGCTTATGGAAAGGACCGGTGATGGCTTCCCTCCTTCCTCTGTGCCGCCAAGACTGGGGAATGGTCTTAAGTCAAAACAGGACATTAGGCTGAATATTCTGCTTTTACACATAGTGGACCCAGAAGGACTTCTGCTGGCAGAGCCTCAGCTATAGAGGCCAAGTACTGGGTGGGAGGCAGCAGATTTAGGAAAAAGCCGTTTCTTGAAGTGTTTGGCTAGAGAGGGGAGCCATTTTTCAAATTATGACTTGAAGCTCCAGGCTTTCCCTTGGTGCTGCTAAGTAGTCTGCTATCTTATAAAGATGCTTACAGTCCTGTTGATGGCTCTGGACTGAAAAGCTGTCTTGCCAAACTGGATAGTTTCTGTGCCATCTCAGGGCTGAGCCTCACCCATTTGGTCACAGAAGCCAAAATGGTCTTGGAGCTCCCTTACCTTCTCTCAGACCCTTCCAATCCTTTCCTGGTTCTGCGGCTCAGCCTAGCCATCCTCAGCCCTGACCATCCGTGTCTCCTGTGAGCTCTCCACTGGCTCCAATCAGTCCCTGCCTCCTAATCTTAGCTAAGAAGCACTTAAGGTACGACTCCTTCCTGGGGGCTGGCAGAGACCCCTGGTTATCCCACAGTTCAGTATCTAAGCCCAAAGTCATAAGGTGGCAAGGGAAAGCAAAAGTTGTTACAACCCAGTGGTGACTGGGGAATTTAGCACTCATAAAATGTGTCCATATGCAAGTACCTTGATCCTAATTAAAGCAGCCTCCTTCCTAGCCAGCTGCTTCATCCTCCTGGCCAGCCATCCTCCGGCTGTTTCCAATGTTGTGCATATGCAGAAATAAGATGCAAATCAAATGCACTTTCAGGAAGTGGGCAGTGAAGTTGGAGAATTACTCGCTCATGGGTAAACTTAACAAAGAAGAATCTGGCAGAGGAACTAGCTCAGTTAGCAGAGGAGAGAAAATTGACAAGGAAACTGACACATGAGGCTCTTCAAAGGAAGGTGATTTGAATATCAAAGGCCGAAGAGGGGCCCTCAGGAAACCGATGAAACTCTTGAATATTTTTTTGCAAAATTATTCCTCTTTATCTTCCTGTCCTTGAATGTACAATGGAGGAAGACATACTGTGCTGTCTTATAATTTTATCAAACAGCTAATGCCAAAAAAAAAAAAAAATGAACTCTTTCTTTTTTCATTCTACGAATTAGTGTAAAATCCTACAACATCCATTTTATAAAAGAGACAGAATATGTTTTTGTGATGTTTTTGTTTTGTTTGAAGATAAAGTTCCAGTAGAACCCTTTTTTACTCATTATTTACTATAATATTTAATTTTTTTTTTTTAATTTTTTTTTTTTAACGTTTATTTATTTTTGGGACAGAGAGAGACAGAGCATGAACGGGGTTGGGGCAGAGAGAGAGGGAGACACAGAATCAGAAACAGGCTCCAGGCTCCGAGCCATCAGTCCAGAGCCTGACGCGGGGCTCGAACTCACGGACCACGAGATCGTGACCTGGCTGAAGTCGGACGCTTAACCGACTGCGCCACCCAGGCGCCCCTATTTACTATAATATTTTAGATGAAGTTGATGGGGCAGTGATGTGAAGCTGAAGGCAGGTTCAAGGAAGGAGAAAGAATGTTTTAAGCAGAGGCAACAGCTGACAGGATGTGCGATGGCACTTTTCCTGTTGTCGCAGGTGTTGGCCACAGCTTTAAAGCTGAAGTCGGTGGTGATAAGGACCCCCACGTTCTGAAGATGCTAAAGAAATCCCACAGGACTTGCTAAGGAAAGACTAGAGGTTCAGGAGAGAAAGTGCTTTGAAGGGAATTCATAAGACGTGCCGGCTTTGCTTTTTCCTCTGTTCCCCGCTGGAAAGGAGAATCCTTCACCCAAAGGAAGCAAAGAGTGGGGGCAAGAGAGCCTCAGGCTTGGGAGACAGGTCGTGCAAGAAGAGGAGACAAACTGGTCTCTTACTCTGTGGACAGAAGCTTGTTGAGTGGCAAAAACATTTCAGACTGTGGAGTGCTGTTACCACAGCGGAGAATGGAAGTGTCTTGGGAGAAGTTACCGTGTGTCTCTTGGAGTCTGGGGGCATGAGGCCTGGCACCTGGCTCTCAGGGAGCTGTGAGTGCAGCCAGCCAGCTGGAGCTGGGTGGTGGGGTAAGGTGAGAGAGGGCAGCAGGGATAGCAAGATGTGATTCTGCCATTTGGAAGGTTAAGAGTAAGGGTACCTGGGTGGCTCAGTCAGGCATCCAACTCTTGATTTTGGAAGGCTAAGAGTGAATTGATTCCCATGGGCCAAGTGATAGCCAGAGAGCTGCCTTGCAAGGGTCTCAGCAGGGAGAGACCCAGATCAGCCAGATAGTGCATCACTTGTGGTGCACTGTGGGAAGACTCCGTGGTGGGAGTAGTGGAGGGCATCTCAAAAGTCCTAGCGTGCCCTATAAAAGAGTTGGGCTTGGAATGAAGAAGACTTCAGGCCCTCAGGCGATAGCTACAAACTGCACCTGTTCAACATAATGGCCTCATCAATTCCTCTCATTTTTCTCATCTGCTCAGCCCTAGTGGATCCTGAAGAAGACTGGGAGACTGGGAGGCTGGGCGGGTGGTGGGGGTGCAGTAAGTGAAAAAGGCAAATCTGGAAGAATGAAAGAACAGACATACCACCTTCCCCACTGGAGACTCTTAACACTTATGTAAGAGCTAGGCTGAATAGTGGAAAGGAACTAAACCAGATATGAGACTCAAGTGTGGGTTTAGATTGGAGCTTTTAATATCCCCAGATAGGAATGTTCTAGTACCTGAATGAGACTGAAGTTTTGGACTCAGCCTGGAGAAATCACTAAAGAGTAAGAAAGGAGACACAGAGTTCATTTGAAGGCAATGGTGGAAGAAAAACAATGTTACAAATTCAGCTAGCTCAGTGAACTGATGGCTTGTGTTTGAGGAAGGCTAGTGTTTCAATCTGCAACAGGACAGTTTTTCCATTTTACCTGTGTACTTATTCTTGGACTTTCACATCCAAGATAGCATTCCTGCCCTGGAAGAATGCGTTGTAGTAGGAACACTGGAAAGGGAACAAGTGGTTATAATGCAATTTCATATTGGGAAAGTGCAGGTCACCGTACGAACATAGTGGAAGGCCAACCCAATCTTAGGGGCCAGGGAAACCTTCCAGTGAAGTGATATCCTGGTTTGGCTCATTTTTATGAAGAAGTAGCATCTAACCATACAGAAACGGAGGGGGGAGGCAGGTAAAGACAGAATGGGGAGAAGGAAATGAAGGGAGGCGTTTGGGGACTGCTAATGAATTAACTTTTACATGTGTTGATCCTGTAATTAGATATGGGCCTGAAGGTCAGGAACACTGTCTCTGTGTTAGAGATGGTGATTTGGCCTCATCACCCACGTGCAATATTTGGATCCCTGTGGATAGGTCAGATCTCTCAGGACAAGTGTATATAGAGAAGAAAAAGGCTATGGCTACAAATCGTGAGATGAAGATGGACCTCAACCCCTAAATCCTGTTCTGGGACTCTGGGACAGATAAGTTTATAAAGAACCGACCTATGCAGGGTTGATGTTTGATGGCTTTAGCCCCTGCCTTCAGGGACTGGCCCCTGGCCCTGGTGTGCTGGGTCTAACTCATGAAGCCACAGATTCTCTGGCCTGCAGTGGACACATCTAAGATCCAACAGACTGAATGGCCACGTGTCTTCATAAACCCAGATGCAAGTCTCCACTCTGTCTTATCCTTTTTATAGAGCAGAAAGGTGAATCCTAGAAAAGGCATGATGAAAAAAGGGTAAGGAAACAAAAAGGGGTTCATTTTGGTGTCTAGAGCATTGTTGGTGAAACTGTGCCTTTATAAGATGTGCTTTCCCAGCAGCAAGTGGCCACAGGCTGACTCACTAAACCAGATATCTGGAAGATAAGAGCCCCCAAAAGAGGGAGAAAGCACCAACTCCAGACCCTTTGGCTCAAGATGGGGCCTTGACTGTGAACTAACTGTTTGTCAATGAGCTTCCTCCTAAGAGCTGAAGAAATATCAGTGCCCTTAGAGGCCAAGAACGATCCCCAATGTTTGAGGAATGAGTGGAGGAAGAAAGATGAAATGGAACAGTTGGGAAAATGGGAGAAACACTAGGAGAGTGTGTTCCCATAGACACTGAGGGAAGCGAGTCGAGAAAGTAGATTAATGGCGGGGGGGGGGGGGGGGGGAGGGGGATGTCCATTGGATTTGGTGGAGGTAGTCACTTGACAAAACCAATTTCAGTGAAGTGATGGATTCAGGAACCAGACTTGCTGTGAGCTCGAGTATGAATGGGATGTAAGCAATTGGAGGTGGTGAGTAGAGTGTTCCCTTTCCAGAAGGCTGACTATAAGCAAACAAACAAAAACCATGATAGTGTGAGAAACAAGAAGTACCTCTAAGCATGGAATGGCATGAGAGAGCGTTTCTCCCTTTGTTAGGAGATCTTAGAGCATATTTGAATGATGGGGAAGAGGGAGAGAGAGATTGATGAGGTGAATGGGTGGGGCATAATGGGTGGAACAGGAACTCAGGAAGCAGGAAGCAATGGATTTAGAAGAGAACAGATGTTGCACGGGTTATTAGTCCGGGATGGATAAGAACAGGAACAGATAAGGAAAGAGCAAAGAGCAAAGGAGATAGGGGTGAATGTGCCTAAGTGATAACTGGGAGGACGGAAAGGTTGAAGCTTGTTTGCTTTCATGGTGGGTAATAACATATCAACAAAAGCATTTTATGGTTTTAAAACAATCACATAATGTTTAATCAAAACAAGCCAACCAGGTTTTCTGGCTAGTTCCAAATCTTGACACACCCCAGGTTCTTTATTACCCTTGGCTACCTGAGCTGGTGTTCTCTCCTATAGCTCCACACAACTAGAACTCTCACAAATTAATCTTCCCTAAATACTGGCCCAAGACAAGTCTCGTAAGTCTCTCTTAAAGCTGCTGCCATTGAGGGGATTCAAACAACAATTGATTCTTTTTTACCTTACCTCTGAGCCTCAAACTTCTCCAACATCCAGTGGCAACCAGCTCCAGCATGGCTGGTCAGTGCTCATGTTCTGGCTTGTTGCAGAAAAGGATTTTGACCAAATCAAGGTCTGCATTGGATGCATGGTGGTACCTCTTGGCTATAACCAAGGAATATTCTCTGGCTTAATGGAGGTTCAACTTGATTTGAGTTGAGGACACTTTGGCCACTTAACCACTTACATTTCTTCTTTTTTTTTTTTTTTAAGTTTATTTATTTGTTTATTTTGAAAGAGAGGACACAAGCAGGGGAGAGGCAGAGACAGAATCCCAAGCAGGCTCTGCACTGTCAGCACAGAGCCCGAAGTGGGCCTTGATCCCATGAAGCGTGAGATCATGACCTGAGCTGAAATCGAAAGTCAAACGCTTAACTGACTGAGCCTTCCAGGCACCCCCACTACATTTGTTACAGTCTTTATAGATTTGGGTCAGTGGCCATGCCCCTTGGTCTCTGAGATTACAGGCTGCAGTTGGCTGCTCTTTTTGCTGGACATTTCCATTCTCAGCACTATTAAAACACATCTGTTGGGATCTCTTAGTTATTAGTTCATGATGTGAAAGAGGGGAGATGGGCTGGGACAAAGTTGCAAAAAGTGTGAAAGACAGAAAATTGCATTGGCTCAAAGAAGCAAACCTGGGACCCTCAAGTCAGGTGACATCGTTTTGCTTTTATGCTAGTTGTTGTTGTTTTATGTGCTGATTTAAATGAAGGCTACTTTGAAAGAGAGAGTCTGAATTTCTAGCAATAATGGCATCATTTGAGTAAAAAGATGGTTTCAAGAAAAACATTTATTTAGGTATATATAACATATTTGTGTTATACATTGTAATGTATTTGGGTTTTTTTATGGCCATTTAAAGATCATTTAAAAGGTTCATAATTTAATGGTCATAGTTTATCAGTCCTTCAGGCAGTGCTGTGACTATTAAAATAAAGCTCTTCTAGCTGAGATAAAAGATTTTTTTTTAAGTTTCAAGTTTACTTATTTCGAGAGAGCAAGCGAGCAAGAGAGGGGCAGAGAGAGAAGGACAGAGAGAACCCCAGCAGGCTTTACACTGTCAGTGTGGAGCCCAATGTGGGGCTAGAACCCACAAACCATGACCCAAGCCAAAATCAAGAGTCAGAAGCTCAACCGCTCAGCCACCCAGGTGCTCCGAGATATTTTTAAAATGTAGATCCAGTATCCAACTCTGTGCTAAGTATCTTTAACCTGTTCAGTGCAAAATAAGAGCCTTGTGAATTAATAGCATGGTTAGAAGTCATAGGTTCAAAAAAAGTTGACACAGGTTAGCTTTGACTTGTACACACAAGGGGCAGATCTTTTTGCTCCCAAGTGAAGGAGAAACTGCTAGCGTTATTAAGTCAGCTCCAGAAGGCAAAACCATCTTGTTTTGAAGGCAGCTGTTTTATTTGGTGCCATACTTTCATGTAAACCAAATAGACTCACCATCCATGCACCAAGCAAGCAATTAAATACAAGCCTGGATGCTATTTCTGCTCAGGGAAACTGTCCTGATTACCCAGGACAATTCAGAAGGTTGTCCTGGCCTCTCCCCATCATCTCCTATCCCTTCTTTTACTGTCCATCCATTTCTGCAGTCAACCCAGTGGGTTTTTTGTACTTGTTTTGGGCACCATGTTAAGTACACCGAACACAGAACTGCGCTTCCCCAGGCTTCCCCTGGTGCACCCCAGGCAGCTGGACATACTTGCTCTGGCCTTCTTGATCTTGGCTTTTGCAGGAACTCCCTCTCAGCACCTCCACCAGACAAGGCCCAGCCTCTCTGGAGAACAGTCACTGTAATAGTAGGTAACTCCTATGCTTATCATGGGACCATATATGATGTGTGGGTTTACAGCAGGAGTGAACAAGACATATTTATCCCAAAACTTTAAGATCCTAAGTTGCTCTTATTTTAAGATGTCTCCCCAGAGAAGCCCTTTTGAGCGCCATCATGCTGCTAGCATGATGTGCCTTTAAAAATCTGCATAGACTTATTTTACATTTACTAAGCTCCCACTGGACATGAGTCATCACAAGTATATCAGAGGCTTCTACACCAATTCTCTGTGCTCTCTGAAAGTGCTCTCCATGTCCAGGGAAGAACCAGTGCCTCCCAGGCCCCATCTGGGTAGTGTCAACGGCTCTTGCCTCTTGTGAAATCTATCCATGATCATGGGTTTGATGTTGGGTAAGGGGGGGGGGGGCCCTTAATTTTGGAAGAAAAGAAAAATGTACAGGGCAGGAACACAGTTATGTTGTTAGAGTGATTATTTGGCATCTGGCTAACTTTTGGTCTCATGAGAAGCAGAGAGGAAAAGGTTTGGTAAAAATTAGCTCCGTTCTCTTTTCTGCAGACACAACCGGAAAAAATGGAAACCAGCTGAGTTAACAGAGTTCTTACTTGCCCCAAATGGAGGCGTTTATGGAATTAAAGAAAGTTTATAGAGACATTTCAAGTTGGGTTTCCCATGAATGAATTGGGAAGAAAGTGAGTGGATAAGACCTGGATGGAACTGGACTATCTTCATGTACATGATCCACCAAAAACCAGGACCCTTTATGGGAAACAGGGAGATTTTGTTTGGAAGATGGGTCTGGGGGATTTGAAGAAACTTCACACCAGAAAACCCTTTGAATGTGCCCTGGACTGAAATATGGTTTCCCCAGCCCTGGCCTTGGGGTGGACATTTCAGAGAAGATTCTTGAACAGCAAGGTTTTCTTCTCCAAAATTATGATCCTAATAATCCAAAGTATACAGTCATGGCGGCTCAGGCAGCCCAACTTTGAAACAGAGTTAGTGGACCAGTGTTTTTATTTGTAGCTTCATTAATCAAGGATCTTCATTAAGGTGTTATATTCCAAGGCTGTTTCCTCTACCCAATATAGATGGGATGATGTACAAATTTTCTTGCTCATGATGTTCAAATATATTGAAAAGACTAAAGCTCATTAAGTTGTTGGCACCCAAAGATCAGTTACATTTATATCTGACACCTGTAATATTCTTATTTTTCTCTATGTCAATCACACCCATGCGTTGAGCACCTTCTAGGAAGGCGGTGTTTCAGACTGGCATACGGAAGCCTTAGATGTGGTCCTTGCCCTCAGGAAACTTCATTAAGGAGACAGAAGATATGAAACATTAGTGAACAATTCAAGGCAGGATGTGATAAAGTGCCAAATGAGGAAGAATAGAAAAACCTGGAGAAATTGAGAGAAAATATAGGGCAAATGAGAAATGAGGCTTCCTATTTTTACAGGGATCTTGAATCTGTGTTCTGAAGGAAGAATTTGGCAGTTATGGGAAGAAAAATTCCAGCCCATCAATAAAAAGAACTGAGTTGGGAAAGCCAACCTAGTGTGGATGCTGGAGGCATGCAAAGAGAGACTGAATATCATTTGTTAAGGATACTGCAAAAGGACTTTCCACACCGCATAAATTAAATGACATCTTCAACTCTCTTGGATCTATGAAGTGGTGATGTGCACAGTTACTAGAACATCAGCTCAGTCTGGATCTCCCAGAGGAGCAGGACCTTGCTGGACCTCAAAGGATGAATGGCCTCTAGATGGGCCCCTCCCCTCCTGTGTGTTCCCCTACCACCCCACCCCTACCTGGAAGAGGAGGACCTATGGCAGAGCAGTATCTATGACAACAGAGGCCAAGGACATAGAATTAAGTGTCCAAGATAGATGCATTCATGGTATACTTAAGGTTTGTATAATTCACCAAATGCAAATTTTGCCTTTAAAAAAACTAGATAACGACATGCATTGTAAAAAGTACTGATGTCTGGGGCACCTGAGTGGCTCAGTTGGTTAAGCATCCAACTTCAGCTCAGGTCATGATTCCACAGTTGTGGGTTCAAGCCATGTGTTGGGTTCTGTGCTGACAGCTCAGATTTCAGCTCAGGTCATGATCTTGTGGTTCATGGGTTCCAGTCCTGCCTCAGGCTCTGTGCTGACAGCATGGAGCCTGCTTGGGACTCTCTTTCTCCCTCTCTTTCTTTGTTCCTCCCCTGCTTGTGTTTCTCTCTCTCTCTCTCTCTCTCTCTCCCTCTCCCTCTCCCTCACCCTCTCCCTCTCCCTCTCCCACTCCCCCCACCGCCTCAAAATAAATAAATAAACTTTAAAAAATAAATACGTACGGGCACCTGGGTGTGTCAGTTGGTTAAGCATCCAACTTCAGCTCAGGTCATGATTCCATGGTTTGTGGGTTTGAGTCCTGTGTGTCTGGTTCTGTGCTGACCGCTCAGAGCCTGGAGCCTGCTTCGGATTCTGTGTCTCCCTCTCCCTCCCCCTCTCCCAAGAGAGCTTTGTAGATACTATCTCATTTACTCTCACAACAGCCTATTGAGTAAATACCACCATCCTCCCTTGGTAGACGAGATAACTGAGGCACAGAGAGCATGAAATGTTTGCTCAAAGTCACACAGTTGGTTAAGTGTCAGGTTTAGGATTTGAACCTAGGTCTAACTCCAGAACCCAGACCCAAAGTTAAAGAACTTTTTAATAATTCAGCGAAAGCAGCAGGCAGTGAGCATCTCACTGCTGGAGGCCTGAAGCAGGGCCTGTATGAGAAAGTGTCCGTTCTAACTCGGAGACGCCTCATGAGGAAGCAGAGAGATGATGTTAGGCCCAGGACCTGCCTACCCAACGTAGCAAGTTTGTACCTTCCTGGGCTGGAGTCCTGAAACAAAAGGCTTTTGAAGCATTTGGTGGGAGGGTGCTCACCATTCAAACTGATGATGCACTGGAGGCAGTGCACAGAATGGTCGGACTGTGTACTCTCCAACGGTCGCAACCTGTCGTGAAGTCATTGTAGTCAGTTATGCCCTGCAGTTTTTAAAAACGGAAGTAAAATTGAATAGAATATATCAGAGTGCAACACCCAGGATAAGGATAGGTAGTAGATGTTTTTCAAGAAACACTTTTGGATGGGGCGCCTGGGTGGCTCAGTCGGTTGAGCGTCCGACTTCGGCTCAGGTCACTATCTCATGGTCCGTGAGTTCGAGCCCCGCGTCGGGCTCTGGGCTGATGGCTCAGAGCCTGGAGCTTGCTTCCGATTCTGTGTCTCCCTCTCTCTCTGCCCTTCCCTCGTTCATGCTCTGTCTCTCTGTGTCTCAAAAATAAATAAACGTTAAAAAAAAATTAAAAAAAAATATTTTTGGCTACATTTTGTGTGCCTGTGTACAAAACCAATGTAAAAATTATGTTTTACTGTGGGTTTAAATTTTTTTTTTTTTTTTTTTTACTTAAAGTTTAGAAGCAAATGCAATGCCTGGAACAGAGGTGTCTGGAGTCTTCAAAGTGTGTCACAAGTTGTTAGGCCACATGCCAGAATAGAGACGAAGGGTCTCTACCGGGCTGGGCAGCTCTGACTGCTTGCTTTCTTGGCCCAGGACAACGTGAAGTTCAGGTCTGTGACCAGCAGCTGGGCCCATGGGGACACACATACACACTTTCAAAATTAAGGGATGCTGCTGCCAGTTCTATGGGAAATCCTTTCTATAATGCAGGGTATGCATATGATGGATCTGTTCATCCAGTATCCCTTCCTGATTTTGACATCAGCATCCACAGTCTCCACTTCCTATGGGTAATTGTTCCTGTCCTGCTACCCATTCCATATGGTTCTAGTGGGACAGGCCATCACAGTATCTTGCCCCATCTCCCTGGCTTCAACTCGGTCCATGAAGAAGGCAATCGGCCCAAGCCAGCCCAATCAGGGTCTATGTCTAGGACTTGGAAATATGAAAGCTGTAGGCAAGAACTGAGTTTTCTCAGGGTGTTGCTAATCTTGGACGCTTTGGCCACGTTTTCCCCTAGCCACGTGGAGGAACCCTACAGGCAGAGTGAGAGAACGAGAAGCATGATGACAGCCACGCTACTCTGGCCAGTTCTACTTTGTGCCCCATCAGTGAAGCAAATGACAGGGTAGGGGTGTGTATGGTTGTGGTGATTGGAGGGGCTGTTTGGTTTTTGTTTAAACTAGTATGAGTTGGTTTTTGCAATTCATACCTGAAAGAGTTGCAAGTTGCTTCAGCATGCATGTAATGGATTGGGTACAGGATTTGGAGTGAAGACCTACATTCAAAGCCTAGATCCAGTTCCTATTAACTGTGTTCAAGACCTAGAACTTGTCCAAACCTCAGCTTCTTCATCTGTACAGAGTCCAAGGTATTTGTGAGGATTAAATGAGCTAAGTGTGTGAAAGTGCTTTGTATAATGATAAAATGTTATCTCAATGTGAATTACTAATCCAAGCATGTTTCTCCAAAAGAAAAGAAGAGAAAAGGAAAAGAAAAGAAAAGAAAAGAAAAGAAAAGAAAAGAAAAGAAAAGAAAAGAAAAGGCAGGGTGGGGGGAGTCTCCCTTGCCTTGTGCACCCTTTCATTCAATGCCCTCTTCCGGAAGGAACTCTATTCTGACCTCTATCTTCATAGATTGTCAGGAAACATGGATTTGAATTCCAGTGCTGTTAATTATTAACCGTATGATTCAGACAAACCACCTAACTTGTCAGAGCTGTGATTTTATTAATTAATGACGAGGTTAATTAAAATAAAATTTGCCTTGGAGAGTTGTTGCAAAGTATGTTAGAGTGACATAAGATTTTTAATAAAGATCCTTAAAATGTGATGAGCTAAGAAACAGGCCATTTCTATCTCTGTCACGAAACCATCTATGACAGGTGCTCTGGGTTGTCGGGGGCTTAGGCAACAAGTCTGATAGCAACTCATGGATTTTAAAACCATTACATTTTTTGTCAACTCAACCAACAGGAAAGGTAGTAAGAAGGCATGGAGGAGGCAGACTATTCCCTAAAGGCTCCAGCTTGAGTGTGGCATCCTCGCGCTCACCTTCCATTTGAGAAGGTATAGACACTCAACCTCACCTGGCCCCAAGCAGGCTGGGAAATGTAGTTCCAGGATGGACGGCCATGTTCCAGCTACAACTCTTGACAGAGAGGAAAAACAGAGTTTGCTGGAAAGCCACTGTAGGTGACATAATGCATATAAAGTACTCAGAATATTTCCTGACAAAAGGTAGCCCTCAAATATTAGCTGTTTTAGTAGTAGTCTCTCATTCTGTAGGAATTAGGAAAGAAAGCTTTTCCTCAAATTAGGCCACAAAATGACTCTTTCTAGGAAACATGTACTGGTCCCACAGTCCTATTCTGCCAGCTTCCTTTGGCAACTCTGAGCACATCGCTCAGCCCCTTTTCTCTAAGTGCCGTTCCTCTGCCCCAGAGAGCGTCTAAAACACTTGCTGGTGACAGTCCTGAAAGACAAGGCGCAGAGAAGGTCCAGCTCTATCTCTGGAATGCCTCATTCACTGTGGGATGAGCTCAGAATAGAAGCCAATTAAAGGATGATAAATGGGTGTTGGACTTGCTACATTTCCCGGCCTGGTTTTGGCCACAGAACAAATTTATGCAGACCAATGTGGAGACCCTGGGAGTCTTTTTCTTGTTAACTCTGGCATTGACTACCTTCTGTTCTGCGGACAGACTTATGGGGCAAGGTATACAGTGGGCACCTGGGTGTAAGAGGATAGCCAAGATTGATGGATGGATGGTGTGCCTTCCAATGCTATAAATAATACAGACCCAATCCCATTAGCCATGGAAATTTGCAGTAGGAAACTAATGAAGTCTTTAATTATAAAAGTTCTAGCTATTTAGTCTTCCAAGAAGTCAAGGCTCCTAATAAACACTTTGGCAGAGGCCAGAAGCAGGGCTGTGCTGTGTAGCTGGTCAAGTGTGAGTGTGAGAGACCACCCCTTAGACCGGCATGGCAGGGAAGCCCGAGTGGAGCTCGTTCATGACCTCAGCACATGGGCTGCCAAGGATACAAAATTCCCCACTGCCCTTTCCCCTGCCTCTTACCCCACCCTCTGGACTGCCCAGACACGTGGGAAGAACTGGGCCTCAGCTAAGGACAGCCTACCTGCACTTAGCTGATCTGCAAACGTTACCTGGCTCTTTAACAACTTGCTTGGAGCATCTCTGTGAGTAATTAATTTGCTGGTTCCCCTACTAGCTGTGGCTGGAACCTGATTTCTTCCTTTGTGCTTGTTACAGTTTCCAGCCGTGACCAAGTACAAGCTTTGCTTGGAAAAGAAAAAGAAGTCTAAATGATTCTCTCCTCTACTTGGGCTATAAGGATAAATGGAACCAAGAAGGCCTTCTGCACACCTATAAAAGTGTGTGCAGGTTTGAGATACCTCGATAGGGGCCAGGTGGGGAACCGAGGTGGGGGGGGGGGGATGGGGTTGGACTGCTTAAGGCTGTGTCCACACATACAGTGTGAACTGCAGGCAGTTCTCCTAATCATTTGGGCTAAAATTCTTTTACTGAAAATATCTGGAAAATTGAAGTTAGGTTGCTTTTTATTTTTTTGAAGTCTATTCATTTATTTTGAGAGAGAAGGTAAGAGCACAAGTGGCAGAGGGGGACAGAGAGAAAGGGAGAGAGAGGATCCTAAGCAGGATCTACGATGTCGGCCCAGAGCCCAATGCGGGGCTTGATCCCACCATTGTGAGATCATGACCCAAGCCGCAATCAAGAGTCAGACGCTTAACTGACTCCACCACTCAGGTGGCCCAATGCTAGGTTACTATTATTTATTTATTTATTTCTCTCCCACCTATTTTAGAAAATTAATTCTGTTTTCTGCCTCACTTCATTGGTCCAGCCAACTTACAGGGAGCTCAGTTAACTGCCCTGCTCCTAACAAGGTTCAAATCCCAAATCCAAGAGGCTGCTTCTAGAGGCAGCTACAATGCTTTGGTCATCGCAGTGTCACCCCTGAGGGGAAGTGGTGCCACACGGAGGCAGGTGATCAAGAGAATGCCATGTCATCTCAAAAGCAAGAGCTAAGAGGGACCTACCATGGATTTCCAAGGGAAGGATCAAAAAACAGAGGAAGCCTGTGTTCGAAGCTTTCAGAGCCCTTTGGGATGGTATTCATGGAAACTGGAGGAAACAAAGGTAACAGGCAGCCTTACTTCAGGCTGTGGAGACAGCCCAGGGTGAGTCACAGCTAATAAAAAGTGCTCCGTAATGTTCCCATACAAACTGTTGAGACCAAGCCTTGGAGCATTTTCACTTTGGCCCGGAGCTCCAGAGTCCATTCAGCTGGTGATTAATTGCAGGAAAGACCCTGGGAAATGGATCAGGAACAGAAAGTGGTTTATACCAGTGTGATCATTAAAATTTGATCAAAAGCTGGATGTGGCCAGTTACCTTTTGATGGTGTTTTCTGAGAGCCAGTTCTAAAAAGACATCCTTTCCCACCAGCAACTCTCCTTTAATTCCCAAGGGATATTTTGAGGCAACAGTGCATAATGGGTCAGAAAGAAGTAGGGCAAAGCAGATGAGTGGATTGGGACCCTTTTAGGTGGTGATCTGGAAAGGAAAGCAACAGAAAGGGCTTCGGGCTTAAGACAATTGGGAAAAAAAGGTCTTAGCAACAATGAGTATGATTGACTTCTATGTCTGTTTTAGAAAGAAATAGCATACAAGTAATCTGAAATTTACATGCCAAGCAGGTCTGATAAAGTAGTTAAGTCTGAAGTTTGGATTTATAACATTTTCACACAGTTACAGTGTCACAGATCCGTATGTTTCAGATGTGACCTTAGATGACAGTTTCTGGAAGCCTCTATCCATCCACCCAGGCTGCACTGGGGATGACTTCTCTCTGGATCTTTGTAATACCTAAATCCACCCAATTTTAGCCTTATTACACTGTTGTAGTTGCCTTCTTGTGTCTGTATTCCCTATTGAACTCTAAGTTCATTTTGAGAAACTCTCCAGCTTTAGCTCAGCCCTGGGTACTCAGTAGGTGTTCTGTAAATATCTGTTGAATTAATAATAATTAAAAAAAATAGTGGTGAGGTTTCCAGCGCTTCCATAGAAACCTATATATTTTGTGGGGCTCCTGGGTGGCTCAGTCGGTTAAGTGACTGATGATATCAGCCCAGGTGGTGATATCAGGATCATTAGATCAAGCCCAATGATGGATTCTGTGTTGACAACATGGATCCTGCTTGGGATTCTCTCTCTCCTTCTCTCTCTGCCCCTCCCTCACATCTCTCTCTCTCAAAATAAATAAACTTAAAGAGAAACCTATATTTTTTTTAAATTTTTTTTCAACGTTTATTTATTTTTTGGGACAGAGAGAGACAGAGCATGAACGGGGGAGGGGCAGAGAGAGAGGGAGACACAGAATCGGAAACAGGCTCCAGGCTCTGAGCCATCAGCCCAGAGCCTGACGCGGGGCTCGAACTCACGGATCGCGGGATCGTGACCTGGCTGAAGTCGGACGCTTAACCGACTGCGCCACCCAGGTGCCCCCCCTTTCTTTTCTTTATACACCATTCCCTGCACTTCATGCATAGAGAGGGTGTCTCCTGGGGTCACAGCAGAAGGAACACCACCTACTCACATTCATAAGCACATGTTTGTATCAGAGAGAACATTCTTTAAGCAATGGATTTGTATCCTGGAAACTGCCCCTTTTTTCTCCCTTTCTCTCTCTTCTCTTTTTATTAGTTTGCTTATTTTTAGGTATTGAAAAAAGGAAAATAACAAGACAGTTGGACCTTTTATTTTTCCCCTGTAATAAAATCATTCAGAATGCTTGACTCTTGCTCTTACAGTAAGCCGAAATGAAAAACCTACGCGCTTCCTCTCTGAGAGCATCTACTCTTTTTAAATTATTTTTAAGTACTATTTCCTTTGTGCATTCCTTAGCTTTGCTCTTGCCATTTGCAATATGCAAGCGCATCTCTTTCCATCTTGAGTTGCCAGTAGTTCAAGCTTTTGGAGATTTTGAGCTACTTCACTGATCCATGATGTCAGTGGTCGCTGGAGTGAGGAGTTTTAGGGATGGCAAAGGGAAGTCATTAATGTAGATGAGAAGTAGAGAGTGGTCTGCCTGAAAGGCAACATCTACCCCATTCATATTTTGTGAAAAATATTACTCAGTGAAAATAATAAATAGTGAATATTAATTGAATCAAAGTGTGCTATAATTATGTGGGAAGGTGTGAAGTGGGAAAGGAAGGATATATTTTTGTGGGGGGAGCATGAGAAGGTTTTGAAAAGTTAAATCTAGCTCTTCCATAGTAGGAAGTCAATAGACAATATCCAACATTTTACAATCAGGAAATTGCCCCATGTTTTAATGTATATCACTTATATTCATTTCATGCCATCTAAAATATTTTTTTCTCATTTTAGGTATTTTTTACATTTAGATCCAAGTTAGTTAGCATATAGTGTAATAATTATTTCAGGGATAGAATGTAGTGATTCATCGCTTATATATAATACCCAGTGCTCATCCCAACAAGTGCCCTCCTTAAGGCCCATCACCCATTTAGCCCATCTCCCCAGCCACCTCCCCTCCAGCACCCCTCAGTTCTCTGTATTTAAGGGTCTCTTATGGTTTGTTTCCCTCTCTATTTTTATCTTATTTTTGCTTCCCTTCCCCTATGTTAACCTGTTTTGTATCTTACATTCCACATATGCGTAAAATCATATGATATTTGTCTTTCACTGACTTATTTCGCTTAGCATAATACACTCTAATTCCATCCACATTGTTGCAAATGACAAGATTTCATTCTTTTTGATCACTGACTGATATTCCATCATGTGTGTGTGTATGCACACACACACACATACACACCATATCTTCTTTATTCATCAGTTGATGGACATTTCGGCTCTTTCCATACTTTGGTTAATAGTGCTGCTATAAACATTGGGGTGCATGTGTTCAAAGGGGTACCTTTGAATAAGCACTCCTGTATCCTTTAGATAAAAACCTAGGAGTGAAATTGCTGGTCGTAGGGTAGTTCTATTTTTAGTTTTTTGAGGAAACTCCATACTGTTTTCCAGAGTGGTTGTACCAGTTTGCATTCCCACCAGTAGTGCAAAAGGGTTCCTCTTGCTCCATATCCTTGCCAACAACCGTTATTGCCTGAGTTGTTAATATTACCCATTCTGACAGGTGTGTGGTGGTATCTCATTGTGGTTTGGCTTGTATTTCCCTGATGATAAGTAATGTTGAGCATCTTTTCATGTGTCTGTTAGCCATCTGGATGTCTTCTTCGGAAAAGTGTCTATTCATGTATTTTGCCCATTTCTTCACTAGATTATTTGGTTTTTGGGCATTGAGTTTGATAAGTTCTTTATAGATCTTGGATACTAACCCTTTGTCTGCTATGTTGTTTGCAAATATCTTCTTCCATTCCATCAGTTGCCTTTAATTTTGCTGATTGTTTCCCTTGTTGTCCAGAAGCTTTTCATCTTGATGAAGTCCCAATAATTCATTTTTGCTTTTGTTTCCCTTGCCTCCATAGACATAGTAAGTAAGAAGTTGCTGTGCCCAAGGTCAAAGAGGTTGTTGCCTGTTTTCTCCTATAGGATCTTGATGGCTTCCTGTCTTGTTTAGGTCTTTCATTCATTTTGAGTTTATTTTTGTGTGTGGTATAAGAAAATGGTCCAGGTTCATTCTTTTGCATGTTGCTGTCCAGTTTTCCCACCACCACTTGCTGAAGAGACTGTCTTTTTTTCCATCGGGTATTCTTTCCTGCTTTGAGAAAGATGAGTTGGCCATACGTTTGTGGGTCCATTTCTGAGTTCTCTATTCTATTCCACTGATCTGAGTGTCTATTTTTGTGCCAGTACCATACTATGTTGATGATTACAGCTTTGTAATACAGCATGAAGTCCAGAACTGTGATGCCTGCAGCTTTGGATTTCTTTTTCAACATTACTTTGGCTATTTGGGGTCTTTTCTGGTTCCATACAAGTTTTATAATTGTTTGTTCTAGCTCTGTGAAGAATACTGGTGTTATTTTGATAGAGATTGCATTAAATATATAGATTGCTCATCCAAAATATTTTCTAATTTCCATTGTTATTTCTTATTTGAGCAAGGGATTATTTAGAAACTTATTTCTTAATCTCGATATATATGAAGGTTTTCTAGTATATTTTTATGACTGATTTCTTTTTTAAAAAAAAATTTTTTGGGGCGCCTGGGTGGCACAGTCGGTTAAGCGTCCGACTTCAGCCAGGTCACGATCTCGCGGTCCGCGAGTTCGAGCCCCGCGTCAGGCTCTGGGCGGATGGCTCGGAGCCTGGAGCCTGTTTCCGATTCTGTGTCTCCCTCTCTCTCTGCCCCTCCCCCGTTCATGCTTTGTCTCTCTCTGTCCCAAAAATAAATAAAAAACGTCGAAAAAAAAAAAAAAATTTAAAAAAAAAAAAAAAAAATTTTTTTTAACGTTTATTTTTGAGACAGAGAGAGACAGAGCATGAACAGGGGAGGGGCAGAGAGAGAGGGAGACACAGAATCTGAAATGGGCTCCAGGTTCCGAGCTGTCAGCACAGAGCCCGACCCGGGGCTCGAACTCACAGACCGTGAGATCATGACCTGAGCTGAAGTTGGACGCTCAACCGACTGAGCCATCCAGGCGCCCCAACTGATTTCTTTTCAATTGCAATGTGGTCAGAGAGTATATGCTGTATGACTTCAATCCTTGGAAATGTGTTGAAATTTGCTTTGTGACACAATACATGATCAATTTTTCCATATATGCTTTAAAACAATATATGCCCTGAAGTTGTTGAATGCCCATGTTCTCTCATGCTGTTTCTTTTTTTTTTTTTAATGTTTATTTTGGGAAAGAGTGAGAGTGAGTGGGGGAGGGGCAGAGAGACGCAGAAACAGAATCTGAAGCAGGCTTTAGGTTCTGAGTTGTCAGCACAGAGCTTGACGTGGGGCTCAAACCCATGAACCGTGAGATGATGATCTGAGCTGAAGTCGGATGCTTAACCAGCAGAGCCACACAGGCCACCTTCTCATGTTATATCTTGATCATTTTGCTGCAGTCCTCTGTGTTCTTACTGATTTTGTTTGTTCTATCAGTTACAAAGTATGTTAATAAAAACTCCCCCTAAAGTATTTTTGTCTAAGTTTTTCCCCTAAGTTTCTGCCAACTTCTGCTTTATACTATTTTGAAGCTATATTTTTGAAATGGATATTAATTTATAATGGTCACATTATAAATTTCCTAATGCAAGTTTTATCATTCTGTCCTTCTTTACAGATATAGTTTACTGGATCTGATATTAACATAGCCATACTCACTTTCTTTTCATTGGTATTTATATTGTATTTCTTTATCCATCTCTTTACTTCCAACATTTTTGTATTCATATAGAGATATAGATGATTCTTAAAAACATAATTTTGTATGTCAGTTTGAAGATATTTGACTTTGTCTCATTGCAGTATATATGATTACTATGCTGGGGTTTATAATCTTATTGAATTAAGTAACTTATTGTTACCCTGGTCTACATTCTTTTTTTTTTTTTTTTTTGTCTTCTTTCTTTGTTTTTACTTTGAATTTTTTGAATTATTATTATTTTATTTTTTCCCCTCCTCTAGCTTAGAAGTTAGAGCGCCTGGGTGGCTCAGTCAGCTAAGCGTCTGACTTCAGCTCGGGTCATGATCTCACAGTTTGTGGGTTTGAGCCCTGCTTTGGGCTCTGTGCTGACAGCTCAGAGCCTGGAGCCTGTTTCAGATTCTGTGTCTCCCTCTCTCTCTGCCCCTCCCCTGTTCACGCTCTGTCTCTGTCTAAAAAATAAACATTAAAAAAAAAAAAAGAAGTTATATCCTCCTTTGCATGTAGATAATAAACGAACTCTTCATAAGTCTAATGTGATTGTTATTTTTATCTTCTTCCTAAACAATGTAAGGATCTTAGAGTATTTTAATTCCATTTATTCCCCCCACTTTTACCTGACATTGTGGTTGTATATTCTAATTTTTATTGTGTGATAAGGTCATTATTAAGTTAAATTAAACTCCTCCCACCCCTGACTTCTCCTGAATCTTCAAGCTTTCATCTGGAGTCTTTTTCCTTCTGCCTGAATAATGCCCTTTAGTTTAAGTCTGTTAGTGACAAATTCTATCAGATTTTGTCTAAAGATGTGTTTCCCATTCATTCTAGTACATTTACAGTTATTTTTTCAGCTTTTAAAAGATAATACTCCATTGTCTTTTGTTTTATATTGCTTCTGTTAAAATCAGTTTTCTGTCTCATTTTTGCTCCTTTGAATGTTTGTATTATAATCAGCATCTGTTCAACATTATCCTTTGTCTTTAGTTTTGGAAGTTTTACTGTAATATGACTAGATATGGTTTCCTCTTTTCTTTTTTAAAGATTTGTTTGGAATTGGTTAAGATTTGTTGAATATATGGCTTAATATCTTGATCAGCTTTAGAAAATTCTTACCATAATTTCATCATAGTAAATGAATTTTACTTTATTCTCTCTTTCTCAAGTATGTGATATCTTCTTATTATATCCTCTTTTACTTATCCTAGATTAGATATTGTCCATTAATCTATCTCTACATGATTTATTTATGAATAAATGAATTATTTCCTCTGACCTATCTTCCATTTCACCACTTCTCTCTTCATCTGTGTTAAACTCATCTGCTAAGTTAATTTCAGTTATCTTCTTTCAGTTCTACAATTTTTATTTGTTTACTTGTATAGTTTCTAGTTCTTATCAAAATTACCCATCTTTTCATTTATCTCCTTGGGCATAGTGAACAGCTAAATAAGACTTTTACTGCTAATTTGCGTATCTGAAGCTCTTATGGGTCTGTTTTGTGGTTGGTTGGTTTTTTTCTGGGTTTGTTTGATTGATTGATTTATGTTCATGTTGCCTTATCTCATCACTTACCTTGTTATTTTTTATTGGGTGCCTAATGTTGTATTTTCAACATTGTTTGTAAAATTAATTTTAGGCCTAGGATGACATTTCCCTCCAGAGAGGAACACCACCAGTTTGGATTATCTCAATTCAACTTTAGAGATGAGGTCATTTGAAGTAGAGATTTAATCTTTATAAAGCTTTATAAACCTAATCCACCCTTTTTCCTAGAGTGATCCCTCAGAGTCTCAATTTGTAGCTCACCAGAGATCCCCTTGGTGGGGTGCCTAGCCCAATATGGCTGTCAAAAGCAACTTATAGCTTCTTTCAGAGTTGGCAAAAGTCCCCAGGAAAAAATCATCTCCACATGTTGGGTCACCTCCCTGTACCTCTATCCTCCAGCCTGGGGATTCTTTACTATCTTGAGAGTTCTCAGATGTCTTCAGACAGACATTTCTAATATTCTGCTGAAAAATTCCTCTAATTTTCCTCAGTGGGTAGATTGGTTTAAATTGATAAGTCTATCATTACTAAAATCTAAGTTATTAAAAAAAATGAGTTACAGAATCTACTTAATGACATTACGCCATTATATAACTAGGGCTAAAAATGTATATCTTGCTTCCAGGGTGATATATTCCATTTCTATACCAATATTAGAGTATAAAAATTACTTTCCCTACTTTAGCGTCTATGAGGGAAATTGCAAAATTATAATGACAATTTGGGAATTTTTAGGTTTTTTATTATATATAAAGTAAGCTGTTAGGAGATCTTTCTCCATTTCCCGTCTTCAATTGTAATTTTTTATTTATTTTGGATATATGCTCACAGGGTAAAAATATATTAATGTAGAATTACATAAATTCTGGATTGGCCTCTGTTCTGCTAGGGGAAATCTGAAAATGTTTTGGCCTTTGAAAAAAAAATTAGTCTTGAATTTTTTTTCTATTCTGTATTTCTAAGATTTTTCCTCCTTTCCATAGAGTTTTTATCTCCTTCCCCTCTGATTGCTATCTTGTGCCAGAATCCTGAGAAATCATTGCTTTAAAGGGACCAGCATCATGGTCAGAAGATAGCAGGAAAAGTCCATTTTTTTTCTTTTTTATTAAACAAGCAACGGCATTTAAGGTCTGAGATGACTAGAGTCCAGTGACGTTGCTCTCAGATTATGTGCCCTGGAGCCTCAGGAATCTCTTGTGATTGAATAATTCCCAAGCTTGAGCTCGGCATTTTGTCAAAACAGATTAACGAGTGTTTTTTGCTTGATATAATTTTCAATTAAATAATCCTATATGCTATGATTCCTCATGACTTTGCTATTGGATGAGAGCATATGGGATTTGCTTTTTTTAAAAATCAAGCACTTTATACATAGATCGGAGGATTTGGATGTGACAAGTTTGCCCAATATGTTCTTGATACTCCCTTTCCTGAGGCCTGCAGATTAGAAGATCCTTTCAAGTAGATAATGGCAATGGCTCGCTTCCGTCACAGGTGGGTGGGTGACTGATTATAGCTTTCCTGAATGAACTCTTGTTATCCGTGGGAGAAATGCCTGTAGGCCACAGACCTAGGTCAAGCATCCTCAGTTGAAGTTGCTTATTCGTTTTTATTCATGAAATGGCATTGCATGTGTTGAGTATGTCCTAAGTATCAGCCCTGGGAATAGAGCAATTAAAAGTCAGACTTGGTCTTTGCCTCATGGGACTTCTGTTCTAGTGGAGAAAACATGATGAAAGTACATAATAAATAGGCAAGAGAATTGTGGGTTGTGCTGTGCATCCCAGGAAATAGCAGGATGATGAGAGAGAGAGTAATCAAGAAGGCCACTTCAGATAAGAGGGTAAAGGAGAGTCTAAAGCAATCAGCCTTGGCCTGAGGCATGTGAATAAGTCAGTCATGTAAAGATCTGGGGAGAAGGAAGTGCAGGCGTAGAGAATAACCAGTGGGAAAGGATTTGCTATCATCAAAGACTAGAAAGGAGGGCACCCTAGGATGGGCAGGAATCAGGTTTTTAGGAACCTAGAGGCCTTGGTAGATTGCATGTTGGTCCAATTGTAAGTGAATATTTTCTCAATATGCATGACTGAAGGGATCCAATTATCCTTCTTAGAAGGCCAAGGAAATTTGTCAGGACTGATCTCATAAACTGCATAGAGCTCTGTAGCCTATAGGAAAAGCACCAAACCACTAAACCCAAAGTCAGAACACATGAAGTATGGGTCTCAGTTGTGTTCATTGTAAAGCAATCCTCATGATATTTAGCCAGTCATTTCCATGAGGCTCTTACCAAGTCTGGATCAAATTCTGACAGAGTCTCAGCTGGTCTGCTCGCCATAAGTCAGGATGCAATATGGAGTCAAGGAAAGCACTTGACTCAGAAAGGCAGCACGCTGAGGATATGGCAGACTACTTTCCCAAAGATCCAGCCCCCCA
Organism: Prionailurus bengalensis; assembly: GCF_016509475.1. NCBI lineage: Eukaryota > Metazoa > Chordata > Mammalia > Carnivora > Felidae > Prionailurus > Prionailurus bengalensis. The sequence goes on along the minus strand of NC_057343.1, from coordinate 143,436,602 downwards.
CAGCGTGGAATTGGAGCTGCTTTTATGTTAGGAAGAGGGGGAGGCGCGAGGGGGTTGGAGTCAAAAAGTAACTGATGGCTGTAGACACCTGAGGAAGGGCATGCAACCTTATCTTTGGTCCGTGGATCTTTGCATACAGGAATCTGGTCATGTCGTTCCTGTAAATCTTAAACATAACAGTCACGGGCTGTCCTTCCTTATCTCCTCGAGTGAGGTAGGTTTCAGGTAAAAAAGTTTTGTACTGCCTTATCTCCTCATGTCAGGTAGGTTTCAGGTACAAAAGCAGTTTTTGGCAAATCTCATCTGTAAGCAAAATTCCTTCCATGATTAACATACCTACGTGCAGGGCTAATCAAAAGTTCCTTAAGCTATAGGTCACAGCAGCAGGGGAAATAGAAGCAATATGGAGTCAGACATGCCACGTTTCTCCCTGTTACAACATAATGCATGTGAAAGCATTTGTCAACACAGAGAACTGTGTGAACACAAGATGTTATTCTTTTGATTTCTGGCACAATCTATGTCCTGTAATTATCTTTCAAAGAAATTTCAGAGGGGTTACAGACCATCTGGGCATAACATCCTGAGTAAAGCAGGGAAGACTATGCCCACTTATGTGGTTGTAGGAAGGGTTAAACGAGGTTGTAGGAAGGGTGATTGTGCCATACTGAATGCCTGTCCCAGAGGCCATAGCTGCTTCCTCCCAACAAACTTTGTTCAGTGCTTATGTTCTGGATCTTTTAGTATGTCAGCTCTAGTCCCCACTTCAAAACTTACCTGTCCTGTGACCCATGTTATCATCATTCTTCCCTATAAGATAAAGAAGGATGCCTTTATGATATTCCCACCGAGTTATACCACCCCAGAAAAATGAACTAGTGTCCAGAAGGCCTAAGCAATAACTAGTTTGGGGGCTATCAGTTACTGCAGAAGTCATTGGTCACATATGTGTATTTCTGGATTTTTTTGGACGCCCTGAATTACATCCAGTGAATAGCTGCTGATTTTGCATGCAAGTAGTTTGGATGTTAGACCAAAGCAACACAACAGACATTAATTATCTGTACATTTTTTCCTCTCATTTAGGCCTTATCACTCAATTCTGGGCCAGATCTCCCTGATCTATCCACTGCTCTAACAGTCCCGATGTCCAACCCAACATTTTGAGCAGCTTTCTCCTTCCTTCCTCTTCACCAGGAGCCCTGTAGCTATGGTGACCATATGTCCCAGATCGTTCTGGTGTCTGTCTGTTTCTCTAGCATAATTATTAATTCATGTACTTACCCCCACCCCCTTTCAAATGTATGCTACTTTGAAAAAGAAGTTATGTGGTAACTCTGCTTGCTGCTGAATGAATTTGAGCAAAGCTGGAAGGCACATCTAGGTTGAGAAAAAGAGACTGCAGAGCTATCGAAGCAAAGTTAAGAAGATGCCAGTGTCTCGGGGGCTCCTGGGTAAGCATCAAACTTTGGTTCAGGGCTCGGCTAAGCATCAAACTTTGGTTCAGGTCTTGATCTCACGGTTTGTGATTGGCTAAGGTCATGATCCTGTGTTTTGTGCATTCGAGCCCTACGTCAGGCTGTCTGCTGTCAGCACAGAGCCCTCTTCGGAGCTTCGGATACTCGGTCCCTGTCTCTCTGCCCCTTCCCTGCTCACATGTGTGTGCATACATGCGCACACTCTAAAATAAAAAAATTATTCTTTAGTACATAGAGATTTTACATTGTTTCCTTTTTACATTAGGCTAATTTCATTATACGTCACCCAAAGAATTTCACTTCTGATGTCTATATGCTTGAAAATCTTTTTTTTTAAATTATCCTATCATATTTCAACAAAAGTATGTGAACAAATTGAAATTGGAAAAAAATTCTTGTGACTGTAAAGTTCTAAGGGTAAAAAAAGAAAGAAAACTTAAGGTGGTCCTGTCACTATAATTGTTTTCACCAACTATAATCATTAACCATGAAAGTAAAATTTCACTGGAAATATATCACTTAGTAAGATGGATGGGGCTGCTTTGGTTTTTAAGCAAGTTCAGTTATTTTTTGCTGAGTATAATTTATTGTATCAATTGTATTACCTTTTTTATTTTTCAAACGTCAGTGCTGAGGAGCATTATTTATATAAATAAGCAATGAAAGGACTTTTCTTCTAGCAACATCACTCATTTCTCTGAAGTCCAGAGTTATAGGTAAAAAATGAGCCAGTAACCCGTTATCAAAATACATTTTAAAAATTTTTTTTATTTTAGAGAATAAGAGTGAGAATGAGCAAGAGGGGTGGAGGGAGAGAGAGACAGAGAATCTTAAGCAGACTCCACGCTCAGTGTGGAGCCCTACACAGGGCTTGGTCCCACCACCCTGGGATCACGACCTGGGCAGAAATCAAGAGTCAGATGCTCAGCTGACTGAACCACCCAGGTGCCCCTCAAAAATAATTTTTAATGTGCTATCAGCTGACAATAGGTTCACTTTCACCTTTTTGGAAAGTAAAAACTTGGAAACTAGCTTTTGCAAGAATTGGACTTACTAAAGAATTTATTTCCCAATCTTTAAAGTTGTTCACTTTCTCAAAAGCAATGCCAATATTTTGAACTGTTCCCTAGTTTGGAATCCCTGGGGTCTTTCCTCTCTGGAGCAACACCCAGAATGCAGTACAGGACAGGTGGGAAGTATTCCTGCCTTTTGTCAAAAGTGAGAGAAAAAAGGCTAGAAGAGAGGAAGTGAGAAAAGTAGAACCAGCCAGGCAAGGGACTTTCCCAGGCAAATGAATTTCAGGCAAGGGCCCCTGTGCTCATAAATCTGGAAACTGATTCCCTTAGCCTCTAACCCACAAATATACACCCTGAAAGAAAATCTTCCTGATGCTCAGGGCTACATGTACCTCACTTTGAAGATCCAGCACCAGTATCTAAAAACATCAACAGTGTTCAAGAACTGTCAGAAATTTCTTTTCTTTTTATTAAGTTAATTTTATTTACTTATGATTCGGTAATATGTTCACTGGAATAAAATTAAAAGACATTAAAGGGTATATAGTAAACCTTTGCCCTCCCACTCTTGTCGTCAGCCATCAGTTCTTTTCTCCAGGGAATGGGTGTGACGGTTTCCTGTGAAATTCGCAAAGATAATCTGTGCATATTCATGCAATTATCAACAGATATACTTCTTCCTCTTTTGCAACCGCCACTTTACACGTTGCATTGCGCCTTACTATTCTGTTACTGTTTTGCTTAGAAGTTACACTGCAGATTTTTTTCATGCCATCATGTGAACAATCACGTTTGTTGGACTGAACAATATTTTATTGAATGTTACATTTGGCTTAAACATGCCCAAATTGGTAGCCTTTTAGGTTATTTCCAATCATTTCTATTAAAATAATACTGAGATAAATGTGTTGTTCATGTATGACTTTGCATCTGTGTGAATGGATTTGTTGGGAAACTTCTTTTTTTTTTTTAATGTTTATTTATTTTTGAGAGAGACAGAGACAGAACGCGAGTGGGTTAGGGGCAGAGAGAGAGGGAGACTCAGAATCCGAAGCAGCCTCCAGGCTCCGAGCTGTCAGCACAGAGCCTGACGCGGGGCTCGAACTCACCAGCGGTGAGATCATGACCTGAGCCGAAGTCTGACGCTCAACCGACTGAGCCACCCAGGCACGCCTGTTGGGAAACGTCTAAAAGTGAGATGTCTGGGCAAAAGTCCTGTGTATGTATTATTTTGATTAAACATTAGTAGAGTGCTCATCTTCAAAGAGGATGTACCAATTTAATCTACCATCAGCCAACACTAAGAGTGCCTATGTTATCTATAAAATCTGTAACTATTACTGCATAACAAATCACCCCAAAACTTAGTGGCTTCAAACAACAACAATAATTTCTTTCAGTTTCTGTGGGTCCAGCCGAGGAATGACTTGGCTGGGTTGTTCTGGTTTGGGATCCTTCAGAAGGTTATGTTCAGATGGCAGCAGGGGCTGGCGTCATTTTGAAGATTTCCTCAGTCCTGTGTCTGGTGTAGGACTGGGTGGAGCCAAATCGTTGGGCAATGAAATTGCTGGGTCCACTGAAATGTCTCTTTCTACCCTTTTGTGGTCTTTCCACATAGTTACTCTAGCCTGGTGGCATCAGGGTGGCCAGACTTCTTTGGAAACAAGAGGCAAGATAGGTGCCCAGGGTATACAATTTAAGGAGGCATTCTTTTTTTAAGGCTGACCCTGCATTGGCACAACATTGAGAACGAGTGCTTTCTTTCTTTCTTTTTTTTTTTTTTGAATGTTTATTTATTTTTGAGAGAGAGAGAGAGCATGAGTGGAGGAGGGGGAGGGGCAGAGAGAGGGAGACACAGAATCTGAAGCAGGCTCCAGGCTCTGAGCTGTCAGCACAGAGCCTGACGCGGGGCTCGATCTCACAGACCGCTAGATCGTGACCTGGCTGAAGTCAGACGCTTAACCGACTGCACCACCCAGGCGCCCCTGAATGTTTATTTATTTTTGAGAGAGAGAGAGAGCATGAGTGGAGGAGGGGGAGGGGCGGAGAGAGGGAGACACAGAATCTGAAGCAGGCTCCAGGCTCAGGGCTGTCATCACAGAGCCCAACCCGGGGCAGCACTCACGAACTGGGAGATCATGACTTGGACCGAAGTCAAATGCTTAACTGACTGAGCCACCCAGGTGCCCCGAGGATGAGTGCTTTTTTACATTTTGGGACCTGGCATATTTCTTGCCACACCTTGGTCCTGGCCCTGCTTACACGTCACATGACATCCCTTCTACACACCATTCTTCTGAAGAATAACAAGCCCACCCAGAGGCAAGGGGAGGAGGTGCAGAGGAGAGAACTCCATCTTGATGGGAAGAGTGTCATTCACCTTGTACAAAGAATATATTGAATATACGTTCAAGCTCTGTACCTTGCCAGTCTGACGAGTAAAGCATGGCTTTCTATTTCAAAATAAACTTCTTTCTGAGTCGCCTGAGTGGCTCATTCACTTGAGTGTCTGACTTCAGCTCAGGTCATGATCTCAAAGTTCATGTGTTCAAGTTCCAGGTCTGGCTCTCTACTGTCAGTGAGGAGCCTGCTTTGGATCCTCTGTCCCCCTCTCTGTCTTTCCTTCCACCCCTCCCCAAAATAAATAAACATTAAAATAAAATAAACTTCTTTCTGAATGTAGTGAGATTATACTTTTGACTTACATTCCTCTTATTATAAGTGAGGTAAATATATATATATATTTTTTTAATTTTTTTTTCAACGTTTATTTATTTTTGCGACAGAGAGAGACAGAGCATGAACGGGGGAGGGGCAGAGAGAGAGGGAGACACAGAATCGGAAACAGGCTCCAGGCTCTGAGCCATCAGCCCAGAGCCTGACGCGGGGCTCGAACTCACGGACCGCGAGATCGTGACCTGGCTGAAGTCAGACGCTTAACCGACTGCGCCACCCAGGCGCCCCGTGAGGTAAATATATTTTGCGGTCTGCTTTTTCTTTGGCTAATTGTCTTTATAGCCTTTGCTCATTTTTCTGTTGGTTTTCTATTGGTTTTCACCCATTTTTCTATCAGTTAACTCAATGTGTGAAGGGTTAACCAATCTTTTGTCTGTGATGTGAGTTGTGAACATTATCTCAGTTTATTGTTCACCATTTGACTTTGTTTATGATAGCTTTTTCATGAAAAAATGTATTTTTCTGTAGTGAAATTTGTCTTTTAACCTTCTGTATTTTCTGTCATGCTTGGAAAGGCCTGTATCACTCTGAAATTATAAAAGTTTTTTCATGTTCTCTATTCCTGTGTATGTGTGTTTAGCTTGCTTTTTTTTTTTAATTTATTATTTATTTATTTTTAAATTTATATCCAAGTTAGTTAGCATATAATGCTATAATGATTTCAGGAGTAGATTCCAGTGATTCATCCCCTATGTATAACACCCAGCACTCATCCCAACAAGTGTCCTCCCTAATGCCCACTAAAGGGTGGACCTTTAGTCCACCCACCCCCCATCCACAACCCCTCCAGTAACCCTCAGTTTGTTCTCTGTATTTAAGAGTTTCTTATGTTTTGTCCCCCTCCCTGTTTTTATATTATTTTTTTTCCCTTCCCTTATGTTCATCTGTTTTCTATCTTAAATTCCTCATACAAGTGAAGTCATATGATACGTGTCTTTCTCTGACTAATTTCACTTAGCATAATACCCTCCAGTTCCATCCATGTAGTTGCAAATGGCAGGATTTCATCCTTTTTGCTCACTGAGTAATACTTCACTGTAGGTATGTGTGTGTGTGTGTATATATATATATATATATATTATATACCATATCTTCTTTATCCATTCATCTGTCAATGGACATTTGGGCTCTTTCAATACTTGGGCTATTGTTGATAGGGCTACTTAGCTTGCTTTGTTTTTTTACATGTTTCCCTTTGATGCATTTTTAGTATTAGATTAGTATTTTTACTTTAAGTTGTGAAGAAGGGATTCAAATGTCCTTTTTTCCAAAAGGTATCCAGTTGACTTAAAATGTTACCTATGTCATGTCACATTCATGAGATTTGTCTCATTTTTGTCTCGTTCTTCTGTCCCATTCATTCATGTGGGTGTTTATGTGATAGTTCCATGTGTCTTTGATGGGACCACAGATTTATTGGGGGCTCCACACATGCACTCACGATGTCACCCAACAACTGCATGGTTACTCAGTGCCCACGAGGTGGCTTCTGCCCGAGGCTGTGCCCAGAGGCAGTGGGGTGCAGTCTTTTCCCCGGTGGCCCAGGCGCAGTTGGTGCCTTCCTCCTGGGCAGCTGAGGAGGGCACCAGGGTGGCCCTCACCTGGAAAGGGGGTGAGCAAGGAGCCAGTGGCCAGGGTGGAGGGGCTGGCTGCCCTCGCCCCAAGGAGTGGAGCGTCTGCAGCTGTTTCACCATCTGCTGGCTGGTCTCTGGGATCTTGCCAGCCAGGAACACCTTGTCCACAACCGTGTAAACGTTGTAGAAGTTGAACACCAGGTCCAGTTCACAGACATTGTGGAAATACTCCTTTAAGACCTCCATGAAGTTGTGGATTGCCTAGCATTGGGAAGTGATCTAGAAAAGCAGACCTCCACCAGGTTGCTGTGATTGATCTCGCACGGTGGTTACGCGTGCACCTCCTCATTCAACCCGTTCCTCCTCGTCATGGAAATGCACGTACCATGTGGCCAGGTGCATCTTGCCCATGCGGTCCTGGTTGAGGATGTAGCAGATCTGGGGACTCCTGTCTGGACCCCCAGCTGCTCAGTCTGGTGGCTATCGGGCAGCTCCAGCTCTGGCAACAGTTCATTTTTTTCTCCCCACAGTTTTAGGAATCGTAGCCACGTGATGTATTTTAATACCTGGTAGTCTACTTCCCCTTATTTATCATTTTCATGATGTTCTGGGTTATTCCTTCTAGTTTACTTTTCCATGAAAACAATTCCTACACTTGATCTTAGCCAAAAGGCCGAGAAGTGATCCGTGAAAACAATTCCTTAAGTTAATTGCATGGTGATATTACCAGTCATTAAATGTGATTAGGATGACACCCTGGGGTGTTTGGGATTTTTCTGCACATAAAAGAAGGAAATGGGAGGTAACCTGGCATTCTAAAAAGAAAATTGGCACTCGGAGGGATGAATTTCAATCTCAAACCTGCAGAATATTCTATGGCCTTGATCCAAGCCATGACAATGCTTGAATAGAACTGAACCAGGGTGCTGAAGATTAATGAGAAGAAAAAAACCCTAACTTTTTATAAGATCATTTTCCTCTTTTCATAATTTTAGTATGCCAGATCTCTCAGGGTAATGGAATCTCTCTTTAGTGACTAAGAGTCATGCATTATTTCTGATTGTTCATCTGTGGTGGTGTTTTGGTATAATTTGCAGAAAAGCAATGTTTTCCTAAAAGCATAGAAGGGAGTAGTAGATAGGATTCAGTCATTAGAGGTTTTATTCACAAATATTGTGTTGGGCTTTTACATGATTTCCCACAAACAAATAAGTCTAATGAAGTCTCCCAGAAGCACATTTTTGTTACTTTTCCATTTCAGTTTCAGGACTGTAAACACACGTTTCTATGTTGTGACTAATGCACAACAATATTTAAAGCCTAGGACTTGGCTCATATTGAAACTTTCCTACTGAAGGGATCAAAGGCATTTTGCTATTACTCTTTCTCCATTTTCCTGGGATCTGGGAGATACTGCAGAATCTCTTGTGGTCCATACTTATAAAATTCTTGGATTTATTGAGGTTTTGCTGTTATTATTTAATAATCAGTCTCAGGATTTTGCGATTCCTATCCAGGGAAAAAGCAAAGCTCAAAATTCAACAAAAGCATGAATACAAAGCAAACAAACTGAAAATGTGAAGACCCTGTCATGTATTGAATTGTAGCTCCAAAAAGATGTATACAAATCCTAACCTCTATACCTATGAATGTGACCTTTTGTGAAAGTAAGTTATTTCTTAAAGTTTAAGGTTCTAACATGTTGATTTGATACATTTATATATTGCAATATGATTGCCACCATGGCTTTAGTTAATACCTCTATCACCTCACATAACTATCATTTTTTTTGTGTGTGTGGTGAGAATATTTAAGATCTAGTCTCTTAGTAATTTTGAAGTATGTAATTCCATATTGTTGACTATTGGGAATAGGCTCTTTGGAGGTATGATTAGTTAAGGTTCTCTAGATGAAATCATCCTGCATTTAGACTGGGCCTTAAATCTAGTAACTGGTGTCTCTGTGAGAAAAAGGGGAAGATTTGACACACAGAGACACGGAGGAGAGGACGCCATGTAGGTGGAGGTGAGGATTGGAATGATGCATTCACAAGGCACGAAAAACTAAAGATTGACCAAAAGCTAGGAGACAGGCATGAAACAGATTCTCCCTGAGGGCCTCTGGAAAGAACCAACCTTGCTAGCACCTTGATTTCGGACTTCTAGTCTGCAGAACTGTAAGAGAATACGTTTCTGCTGATTTAAGCCACCTAGGCTATGGTAATTTGTTATTGGGGGAAAAAAAAATGACAGCCATAGGAAATTAATATAGCCCTGTCAGGAGAGGCTGGGAAGGAAAGCTTTTGTTCTGAATCTAGCACACTTGTGTTTTGCTATTTACGTGTGTGGGTTTTAAAAAAAATTTTTTTAATGTTTATTTATTTTCGAGAGAGAGAGGCAGAGTGCAAGTGGAGGAGGGTAGAGAGAGGGAGATACAGAATCTGAAGCAGGCTCCAGGCTCCAAGCGGTCAGCACAGAGCTCAATGCAGGCTCGAACCCACAAACCGTGAGATCACCATCTGAGCCGAAGTCAGAGGCTCAACCGACTGGGGCCACCCAGGCACTCTGAGTCCAGCACACTTGTGAAGTAGAAGAAATATTTCTTCAGCAGCTTTCTGCCTCCACCCGGTTCTCCTTCTTTTGACTTTCCTGCCCTGGTGTCCACTGTGTTCAGATTGCTCCTTTGTGAGTCACTCTCTTCCAAGTCACAAAAGTACCCTCATTTCCTCTTCAAATCTTTTCCTGTGCCAAGACCTCCACCGGTGATCAGCTTACAACAGCTTGTTCACAGCGTGGTAGAGAACAATAATGTGGGGTGTTGACCCTCTGAGGAAAATTCTTATCTTTAAAACAGATGGAAAGGACTTTACCACAGAGGAATTCTCTCTTCTGGTAGAATCTCTAGAATTAACACGTGGGCGAGGTGGATACTTTTGTAGAGGCTCTTCTTCCGTCCTCAGACCTCCCTGCCTTCTCCCCCTCAGGAGAATCTTTCCCAGGAATCCTGGTTTCCATGGCTTCTTTAGAGTGAAAGAGGGACCCCACTATCTCCATCTACACAACTGCCCTCTCCAGGCACAGCATCCCACGGCGAGTGGGGGCCAGGTTGGGCAAGGCAGACTGGCCTGGAGGTTAAGGTTCATGGAGAAACTGCTTTGAAGGAAGGGAGTTTTTTTTTTTTTTTTTTTTTTTTTGAGAGAGAGAGAGAGGGAGAGAGAGAGGGTGCAAGTGAGTAGGGGGTAGAGAGAAAGGGAGAGAGATAGGGAGAGAGAATCCCAGTGGGGCTCATGCTTACCAGAAGTGAGGCTCAAGCTCACCCAATGTGGGGCTCAAGCTCACCGGATGCAAGGCTCGAACTAATGAACCGTGAGATCATGACTCAGCCAAAGTTGATTGCTTAACCAACTGAGCCACACAGTCACCCCCAAAGGGAGATTTTCTGTGAAGGTCATGTGTGGGCTGAACGGCTACCTAATTTTCACAGCCCAGTACAAAATAAAAATGTGGGGCCCCTTGCACATACATATTAAGAATTTCATCATGGTGACAGCAGAGCATTAAACCATGTCAGGCCCCCCCTCCTTTTTCTGAAAGAGAGTGCATTGAGGGGAGAGGGGCAGGAGAGAGAGAGACCGAGAGAGAGAGTGTTATGCCCAGAATTCGTGATCCCCAAAGACCACTAGGGAGCCGAGTCCGATGCAAAAGCAAAGAGCCTTTATTCGAGCTAGCTCGAGCTCAATCCCGTACCTGCACCGACACAGTGGTGAGATACCAGGGAAAGAGAGCGAGTTTCAAAAGGACAAAGGTTTTATTGGGGCCTGGGGGCAGTTGGTGAGGTAATGGCTATGGCCTCAGCCGATTGGCTGGGGAGGGGTACTGGGGAAGGGTCCGGCAGGTGAGGGAGGGTTTACTCAAGGGGAGGAGGTGTGGTCAAGGTGAAGGACACAGAACAAGATGGAGTCGAGGGGAGGAGGTGTGGTCAAGGTGAAGGACACAGAACAAGATGGAGTCGGCTGGCGTAGGCCCGCCCTTTCAAGAGAGAGAGAGAGAAAGAGAGAGAAAGAGAGAGAATATCCTGAGCAGGCTCCACATTCAGTGTGGAGCCCAGTATAGGCCTTGATCCCATGATCCTGGGATCATGACGTGAGCTCAAATCAAGAGTCAGAATCTCAACTCCCTGAACCACCCAGGTGCCCCAATATCAGGGCCCTTCTAAACATGGGACCCTGTGCCACCACACAGGCTTCACACCCATGAAGCTGGCCCTGTGTGTGGGTCACCGAAAGCTTTGAGTCAGAACAGAGGGGCTGTGTTAACTTGCATCAGTAGGTGACTATTTGTGGACTTGAGCTCATTCCAGAAATTGGTGTGGCACAAAGAGAAGCTGCCACTATCAGAGATGTGGGCTTGGCATGGGGACTCAAAGGAGGGGATGTGCAGGTTGGCTAGATGAGGTGGTGCAGGTGATGGAAGAAAAGAGAAAACAGAAAAAATGGCCTGATACTTAAAATTTTCTCCACCAGGAGCCTGGTGTCTGGGGGAGTTCTTGTTTTTGGACCCCAAAGTCATCTTCTGCCAGTCCAAGAGCCAATTAGTTGGCATAAGCAAAGGGGTGAGGTGCATGTGATGGGAAATTTGGGGTGAAGAGGAAGGATGGGATACTGAAGCTGAGGGAGAAGCATACAAAGGCAGAGATTCAGGGGAAAAGAGGCACATCTAGGGGACTTTTTTTTTTTTAATGTTTATTCATTTTTGAGACAGAGGGGCACAGAGCACGAGCAGAGGAGGGGCAGAGAGAGAAAGAGGAAGACACAGAACCGGAAGCAGGCTCCAGGCTCTGAGCTGTCAGGACAGAGCTCGATGCAGGGCTGGAACCCATGAACCATAAGATCATGACCTGAATCAAAGTCAGAAGCTTAACCCACTGAGCCACCCAGGCGCCCCCAGAGGACTTTTCTAAGTGCAATTCTGTGTGTGAGTGATGTAACTCCCCTGCCTCCTTACCCCACCCCTAACTCCCTCCCTCCCCTCACCCTGGCAAACCTTTTATAAAAGAACAACTTCTTAGGAATCTTTGAGGGGGACAGAGAAGTGTTTATCAAGGGTGAGAGCAGAAGATGGGGAAGTGGGGGGGTAGTATATTGTAGCCTTGCTAGAATGGAGAAGTAAGCTTCCATAGAACTCACTCAAATGAAGGGGGAGGGCTGAGCTAACCAGCCTCAGAGAGATCACGAAGACAATCGCTGTACACTTTTTTAAAAATTTATTTATTTATTTTGAGGCAGAGAGAGCATGTGGGAGGGGCAGAGAGAGGGAGAGAGGCTCTGCCCTGTCAGTGTAGAGTCCAGTCCAGGGCTGCAACCCATGAAGCGTGAGATCATGACCTGAGCTGAAATCAAAAGTTGGATGTTTAACCAACTGAGCCACCCAGGTGGCCCTCTACATTTTCATTTAGTCCCTCAGCTTGGAAAAATAATGAGGGAAAAAAAAAGGAAAGGTTGGCAGGCACAGCCTGATTGGGGCAGGTCTAGTTACGAGGAAAGGAGGAGGCTAAGCAGGACTGATGGCGGTCTAGTTCTGGGGGCCAGGCAAGGAGTCCAGGAAGAGTACTGAAGCCTCAAGCCTCCTTCCTGACTGACAGCAGATCAGATTTAGTCCCAGGGCTAAAGTCATGCTGTGTATATCCCTCCTGCCCAATTATTGTGGGCTATTTTCCTAGCCAGATTCAAAATTACTGCCCTGTAACATTCCTTCTGGCTCCTGGATGTGTTGCTGAGGGGTATAACATTATTTGCCTAGTCAGTAAATACCGGTAATTGACGTGTTAGTCTAGAAAGTGCTATCTCTACACAACTAGTTGGTGGTTGTATGTCTGGTTGAATTCACCTGTGTCCAAACTGGTCCAAAGCCAGTGTATATTGTGGTAACTGCCAGTTCCGGAAGGGAACACCGGACATATTTTCTCGCTCAAGCAGCACAAAGAAGTTTTTATTTGCCCTGAGTAAAGATCCAACAGTATCCTACCTAAACAGGTTCTACAGATGAAATGCCTCAAGATACAATGTGTTCCCTAAAAACCCTGAGAATGTGCCCACTCATGTTGTTCAGTCTCTGTAAACCACACTGGTGTGAATGAAGGGGGCGAGTAGGTTGACCTTCGGCATTCTTGTGTAGGGTGGAGAAAGGTATTTCCAGTTACCTGCATCACCCCGAGGCCACCTCTAAGAAACACCCATCCCTTATCACTCTTTCAAATTGAAAGCTTCTCTGACCACAGCTCTGTGGAGATTCCCAGGCATCCCCACGTGCACATGACAAAGCAAAAAACAGACCTTCACTCCTGGCTGATGGTTTCCTCTCCACTCCTCAACGTAGAATTAACTGAGGTATATAATTTCTAAAGCCTTCGCTTCGAATCTGTATGTGAGTTGCTCTCTGCTTATGGGACTGCTGTTTGTATTCACTCAAGCAGGCCAGAAAATATTAATATGATGAAGTCCTAAAGTGTCATTTGGTACAGAGGTTTAAAAAAGACATCGGTTCCTCACATTACAAAAACATAGCAATACTTAGTTTTAGATCTCTGTATTGTCGGTCTGGGTTGTCTGTAACATTGGATCCCTGAAAAGGGTGTTTGCTAGTTTAAAGTAATTGCCTGTCTTTTTAATCCTTTCGCACTTGTAATTGCTCCCCGTTGCAGCCCACTACTCCTCCCTCACCCCCCACCAAGAGAAAGCCTGCAGGAGGCCAGTGGTCTCACAGCATTGTTTAAAAAAGTGAGTGAAATCATCCATTTGGGGATTCCATCCATCACATCAAATGTTTGGGTTTGTTTTGTTTGGTAGATGAAGAAGCCCAAATTGGCTGTCTCCCAGTCCATTCCACATACCACTGTGTGAAAACCCAGACTCTGGGTCTTCCCAAGAAACAACAGAGAATGGGTAATTCTGTGAGCTAAGAAGCCAGCAGTTCATCCTTTCCATCAAAGCCTGTGCAAAATTCCAGCCTAGTTGTTGGTACACAGTCTCCAGAACGGAGGGCAAAGGAGTAATCACAGCAGTCAGGTTCACTGAGGCATTCATTTATTTCTTCGAACAAATACTGAGCACCGACAATGTACCACACACCATTGTGAGCCCTGTGGCTATAGCCATGTTCAAGATGTTGATGCGGAGAGAGTTAGAAGGTCAACCCTGGAGACAAGTGGAGTCTCAGAGCCTCCGGGAAGCACACTGTCATCAGGTGTCTCTGCTCCACATCCTCTACGTCCCACAACCATCCTGACAAGTGACTATAACCGAGGGCAGAAAACCTAATGCTTCTCAAGTAAGACCATTCCATTTCCCATCAGTCCCAGCCTCATCCCCTAGAACTGCACAGAGCCACAGTGCCCCTTCCCACTGTGACCACCCTCCCACCATAAGAAGGTGGCTGCCATAGTTCTCATTCTTCACACTAAATGTAGGGACAGATGGCCCAGGCTGGGTCCAAGCTAAAATGCAGAAATGCCTGGGCTTTTCTGTCACTGCCCGGGGTATGTCTGTCAGAGGCTGAATGAGGCTGTGAAGACCTTGTTAGGAATGAACTCATCCAGGGAAGGAATAAGCCTTAGGGACCAGCTTGACCTCTCACCACGCCTTGATCATTGAGGAAAGGGAAAAAACCTGAGCAAAGCCGGATCACAAAAACAGATGTTAAAAATACGTGTGGGATATGCGTAGAAAAGTGAGATAAATGTTAATATTTTTTCCTCTGGGAGGTGAGATTATGAGGGATTTTACTGTTTTCTTTAAACTTTTTTAGTGTTTTCATTATCTCCTATAATGAATGTATAAAACATATTAATAGAATAACATTTTATGTTACAAACCATTTAGAAACCCATTTTCCATAGTGATTGGCTTATCTGCTCCTTTTCACTGTAGAACAACAGCCCTTTAGTTTACATGATAAACAACATTCGGAAAAATGCTGTTAATATTAGCAAATATGCTTCATAGAATTGTTCATCTGTTACATATTGGCATTGGTCTCTTCTCTCTCCAAGCCTATGAAAGAAAGCACCGGGTATCAGGCCTATAAAGACACTTTAAAATGCCTTAGTGATTTTCTTTAAACAAGTAACCAGCAAATCTTCATTAGCATCTGTACCGTATGGAGAAAAAAAAAAAAAAAAGTCACCACCAATAGAAATCCATTCCCCCTAAAGGATTACAAAGTATCTCTTAGAGAAGTCTGAGACAAGGGCATTAGGACAAAATTTCTAAGAGCAGTTAAACAGTGCTTCTTAACACATAATCACATCAACTAAAATTGCTTTTCAGATGGTGGAGGGATTTACAAAACTGATCAAAGACATTCACACACATCAAAATTACCATCCAAAGAACTTAGGTTGTAGTTATAGGTCTTAAGGAAACAATAACTCTGAATTACAGTTTGTGACCAGTGATTATTTAATGCATGGGATAAGATTTTCAGTAAGCATCTTAATGCGTTCAAGACTATGAATTTCGTTTTCCTTAACTCTGGGCTGGGTGGTCATCAGATTTTGTTTCTAATATGGTGGAAAGCATACAAACATGCTGTTTTTTATTTCATTGCTGGGTTTAAGGTTACAGGGTGAAAATGTTGATAGTAAACCGGTTTTAAGACCGGCTCCCTTGCAACGTGCATTTCCAGATGGGCCCGGGGATGGCATGGGATCTCCATGCAGGCCAGAGGCACCGAGGAGTTCCACAAAGTTCCAGGAGTAAATTTGACTCCGTGGCAGTTCATCAACCCACAGCTTTTGGTCTGGAAATTGCTCTATTAAAGAAAATTTTTTTTTAAGTTTATTTGGAGAGAGAGCACAAGCGGGGGAGGGACAGAGAGAAGGGAGAGAGAGAATCTCAAGCAGGCTCTGGCTATCAGAACAAAGTCAGAGGGGCTCAAACCCACCAACTGTGAGATCAAGATCATGACCTGAGCGGAAACCAAGATTAGGATGCTTAACTGACTGAGCCACTCAGACCCCTCGTTCTGGAAATTGCTCTTTAATGGAACTGAAATAAATCTTTCACAATCAAGGTGGTGAGGGGAGGATTAAAAAGATGAAAATGATTGCCCAAAACTTGTGATTTTCTGATGCAGTTTGGTTTCTTCTCCACACTCTTATTTCGTCTGCTGTAATGATGGCCCCTTGCTCTTTCACAGCAACTTCACAGTTGCTCCAGAAATAGCTGATCTAAGCCTAACGCACCGAGGCGACTCTCATTTCTAGAAGGAAGTATACACGGGGGTCTGTCTCACCTCAGAAGGAAGATAGGTTTAGAGAAAATTAAACTGAGAAAGGTGAACTCTTTAGGCTTTAATATAAAACACTAGGGGACGCCTGGGTGGCTCAGTCTGTGGATCATCAGACTCTTGATTTTGGCCCAGGTCTTGATCCCAGTGTCACAGGATGGAAGCCCAACCTCGCTGAGCATGGAGACTGCTTGGGGGGCATCTCTGTCTCTCTGTCTCTCTCTCTTTCTATCCCTCCCCCCTGCCCCTCCCTGCTCACGCTCTCCCCCCCCCCCCAAAAAAAAGATAAAATATTTGGGATCCTTTAAAATTACCTTTAAGTGCACCCTGTGCTGCAGTCTCACTTGTGATCTGATAATTCACTGCTACATCCATTTGAAGTCCATTCTCTCCTGTCAGACACAACTGTGCTTCCAGAGCCTTGTTGCTAGCAGCACCGTTTGAAAGTTCAGACTGTCAGACCAGACTACCTGGGTTCAAATCCCAGCTTCGCTATTTACTAGTTGTGTCAGCCTGAGTGAGTCACTGAATCTCTCTGTGCTTGGGCTTTCGGCATCCGTAAAGAGGAAATAATAACAGTAGCTGCCACATGTAACTGGTGTTAGGATTTAAAGCGTTAATCCATGTAAACCATTGAGAATAGTGCTTAGCAGGCAGTAAATGCCACAGAAGAGCTCCTTGTGCTCTTAGTTCTTTCCAAACTGGCCCTCTCTCCAAAATGTGTGAAAAAAATAAGACCAGCCTTTGCCATTATTGTGACCGAAGGGAATGAATATTTTTTCCCCTAAGTTTTTTTTTTTAACTTTTTTTTTAAGGTTTATTTAGTTATTTTTTTTTAATTTTTTTTTTAACGTTTATTTATTTTTGAGACAGAGAGAGACAGAGCACGAATGGGGGAGGGTCAGAGAGAGGGAGACACAGAATCTGAAACAGACTCCAGGCTCTGAGCTGTCAGCACAAAGTCCAATGCAGGGCTTGAACTCACGGACTGCGAGATCATGACCTGAGCCGAAGTCGGCGGCTTAACCGACTGAGCCACCCAGGCGCCCCTATTTAGTTATTTTTGAGAAAGAGAGAGAGAGAGAAAGCGTGAGTGGGGGAGGGCAGAGAAAGAGGGAGTCAGAGAGAGAATCCCAAGCAGGCTCTGTGCTATCAGTGCAGAGCCCAATATGGGGTTTGAACCCACAAAGCCACGAGATCATGACCTGAGCCGAAGTCAGGTGGTTAACCAAGTGAGCCCCCCCAGGCACCCCTATTTTTCCCCTAAGTTTTACATTTATTATCAAATAAAAAAATCTGGCATTAGAGAGATTGCAACTCCATCTTTCGAAATCGTAATGGTATTTGTTTCCATTTTTGGTATTTTTTTCTTTTTTGTGGTTCATTTGCAAGTGTGATGGATGTGACTTTTTTTTTAAGTATATTTATTTATTTTGAGAGAGAGAGAGAGAGAGCAAGTGGGGGAGGGGCAGAGAGAAAGAAGGGGACACAGAATCCCAAGCAGGCTCCGCACTGTCAGCACAGAGCCCAACATGGGGCTAGAACCCACAGACTGTGAGATCACGACCAGAGCTGAAGTCAGACGCTTAACCGATGAGCCACCCAAGCACCCCAGATGTGACTTATTTATTTATTTATTTATTTATAAATTAATTATTTGTCAAATTGGTTTCCATACAACACCCAGTGCTCATCCCAAAAGGTGCCCTCCTCAATACCCATCACCCACCCTCCCCTCCCTCCCACCCCCCATCAACCCTCAGTTCTCAGGTTTTTTGTTGTTGTTTTTTTTTAATTTTTTTTTCAACGTTTTTATTTATTTTTGGGACAGAGAGAGACAGAGCATGAACGGGGGAGGGGCAGAGAGAGAGGGAGACACAGAATCAGAAACAGGCTCCAGGGTCTGAGCCATCAGCCCAGAGCCTGACGTGGGGCTCGAACTCACGGACCGCAAGATCGTGACCTGTCTGAAGTCGGACGCTTAACCGACTGCGCCACCCAGGCGCCCCTCAGTTCTCAGTTTTTAAGAGTCTCTTATGCTTTGGCTCTCTCCCACTCTAACCTCTCTCTCTCTTTTTTTTTTTTTTTTTTTTTTTTCCCAGATGTGACTTTTTTAAAGGGCATTTTAGGAATTTTCAACATGGGAGAAAGGCTGAAAATGTGTCAACTTTGTTCAGGCTAATAAAGCCTAAATGAGATTCTAACCGAAACCTTACATGGGAATAAAGCACTTCCTTTAATATTGTACCGTCTTCCAGTTCACTCCAGTGTCCTGTTTACCTTTTCCCCTGTGCTGCTTGCTGGCTGTTGCCGCTGTTGCTGCTGGGAAATCACCTACTAACAATACATACTTGGCCTTCCTGGTCTGCTCCACAAGCATTCTCCCCTGTCAGAGATGACCTTACTTCTCTTTGCTTTTGTTCCCTTTTCCTTCCACAGTTCATTTCCCTTCAACTCCTCCCAGAGTTTTAGTGAGATTCTTTTTCTCTTTCATTCCCCTCAATAAGTACCTGGAGCTTCCTACCTGTGGGCTTCACTCCCCAAATTCTGGTGCTCTGCTCCGCTTTGGAAGGCCTGCTTTTATATTTCTTTGGAAGGTCATCTGTGCAAATCATTACAGCTAGAGGGTTAGTACTAATGACCGGTCAACTCCATTAACGCAGTCGCCCCTCTGTGAAAGTTTACTTTTCTGGTTCAGTGTCTTTTACTGCAGTGCTTGTTAAGTGCCTTTATTGCTTGAAGAAGGTGCCCCCTCGGAACCTCAAGAGTTCCTGTTTATACACAGTGCAAGGCCAGCTGAACTCTTGACAGGGCAGGAGCTCCTGAGCTTTGCCAAGGGCTCTGAGCGGGTCCCAAGGGGAGCCAGGATGAGGGTTTAAAAGAGAGTATCTGCATGGCTGCCAGAGTGGTGCTAGAAGCTGGGAGAACGTGCCCCGCCAGAGCTGGGGATAGGTTTGGTGCTGCTAGTGGACATGTCCATACCAGGAGGGCTGCCATGAACCAACAGGTGTCTTGGTTCTAGAAGAGGCCCCAGGCTCTTGGTTCTCCTAGGCCCCAGGCTGAGTGGATAACGACCAAAGGCTGAGTTATCATTTTGCTGACCAGACAGACCGTTATCTTGAGCTCTGGGCCATACACATAGAATTTACAGAAAATCTGAACTTGCCCCAATCCCTTCCGCGTCCAGCAGGGTCTAGACGGGGTCATCGTCACTTTGTGCTGCAGTGTGACACTAGTCAACAAATCAGAGCAGTTTTGCAGGAGCTCAGCATTTCCTGCCCTGGCTGAATTTCTAAGCCCCACCCTGCAGTAAATGCTCTACCTCCAAAGCTGGCCCTGTGAAGTACTTTTACTCAGAATGTCAGCAAGCATGTGCCTCCATGCAGGGATCTTCTACCCTGATTGGGGTGGGGGGAGGTGGGATCCATTGTCTGGGGCTGAATTAATTACTGAAAGCTGCCCGAAGGCATGGAGTCTCAACAGAGAGTCCTGGAGAAGAGCCAGGACAAACCCACAGGCCCCCTGCCACGGGGCTTGCCTCCAGGGTATCGAGTTGCTGGCATAGGAAGAACCAGATGAGGCGCTCACCCACAGGGTCAGAAGCAGCAAATCCAAGGAACCAGTGTGCATTTTCCCTCATGCAGGAGGGAAGGAAGCCATAAGTATAGGATCAGTCCTCTGAGGGGTCTCAGACAGGTGTGGAGAAGCCTATGACCCTCAAAATGCCCACCCTCAGGCCAGGTTCTTCCTCCCTAGCATGGCCTTCAATAAACCTGGCATCATCTTGCTTCCTGGCCCCCTTTTATCCGGGCTCCACACCACGTACTTTCTTCCTGTTGGCACAGTCAACCCTCAGGTAGTAGGGGAGATGCAGGTCCGTTTCCACCTAGTCTTCTTTGCTTGGACATATGGGGTGAGTGTGTGGTGTTATTATTGCTAAATCCACTACTTGTATTCTTCCTTCCATCCAGGTTCCAACTGTGCAACTGTGGCACAGAGAAGAAGAATAGTCTTCCTTATATATCTGCCTTGGTCATCCTTTATATATCTTCCTTACGTATCCTTACGTATTAGTGCCACCACTAATCTCTTACCACAATAATCGTGCATCATAAATAACCACAGAACCTCTGTGACATATACCAGTGGCCGTTTGTTGTGCTGACATGTCCGGGGTGGTCAGCCAGGCAGCTCCACTGGGGTGTTGTTGGCTGGCTGTTGGCCGGTTGGCGAGGTGACTCAGCTTGGCTGCACACCCTGCCCATCCTTCAGAAGGCTAGCCCAGGCATGTGCTCCTGCCATGTGGAGGAACACAAGAGAGAGACTGGAATCATGGGAGCTATTCTATCCTCTGCAAGATGTTGCTAACATCCCGCTAGGCAAAGTAAGTCGCAGAGTCAAGCCCGGAGTCAAGGAGTAGGGAAATAGACTGCCTCTTTAGTGAGAGGATGTTGGGTCAGGGAGTGTCGCAAATATCACCCTCATCCTGGTCTCACCTGGTGTTAGGCTAACTCCACTGAGAGAGTGAACTTCCGTGACAGCAGTCCCAACAGAGTGATGAGTTATAGCCAACAAAGTCAGTTCTTTGTCTCCATGAATGATATAGAGAAAGACCTTTTCCTTGGAGTGTTTATAACAAAAAATGTTTGCTACAAAGTTGTTTTTTCTTTGTTTTTTATTGTTTTGGTAAGTGTTGGGAGATGATTCTCCATGGATCTCTCCTTTTCTTCATGTCTTGTGAGCAGAGGCACTAACTGCCATTTGCTCCTAATTATATTTTCAAGTATGTTTGTATAGCAAATAGCCTTGGAAGATAGAGATAGGGGCTCCCTGTGGAGCAAACAGCAGAGGGGAGATATCTCCCTCCAGAGCAAAAGTCAGGCAAATGTGCTTAGTCCCTTTATAAAAGATCCAAGTTTCCCAAGCTCAGGGTTTCTCATTTGTGACACAAAACCATTTGGTGTACATACGACATTCACCTGCGTCCCTCAGCATTGCCCCTGTGGGGTGTGGGGGCAAGAGACACCAGTGCTCATGCTGCTTGTATGCTGTGAGCAATACAATTCTTTGTCTCTGACTCAAGAGTCTCATGTCTCCTGCCAGCATCCATGAAAATATGGTAGACTACTTTGTTAGTCTGCAATTAGGGCCAGATTCCAAACCCTTCATGATTCTTCGCAAGTTAAGTAGTATCCTAGCAGGCTGTCCATGTACCTTGCTCCTGGTTAACACCAGGATCTATTAGCCATTGCTGTAGATCCCTCTCTGTTGGTCAAAGCAACCTGTTTGTTGCCCTGGACTCGCTGTTCATTAAGATCATTCTGCCTTCTTTGTTCTGATCGTTATCTGCTACCATTTAGTCTCTTTCGGCATTCTGTCATTTCCATTGATACTAGGGAGCCTACTTCCAGGACAGGATCTCCTACGGTCAGCCCTGGTCCCTACCAAGGAGAGCTACCATCAAACTTCTCTAGGATGTCAGTGCCTCCTTCACCTGTAATCCTCATTGTCTTAGTGAAGGGAACACTCCCTCTGCCTTCCTGAGGAATACAGGACATCGGTGGCTTCTATGGTCTTGAACAACAAATCTCTTCTAATATTCCCACAGACCTGAGCTTTCTGACCCCTTCATCAACACAATGCCAAGGCAATTCCAGCATTTTTACCTCATTTCCTGTGGCCATTGTTTGGTCCAAACTTCAAGGAACAGTTATTACAATGTCTTAGGATCAGTCCTATGTATCCTTTCCGTGATGTCCAAACCATGGGAGAGGGCTCCTTTATCAGTAATTCCCTGTCCAGCCTTATGATCTGCCATTGCCAATGATTCCACCTTCTCCCCTAACTGCTTCTTTTTATATCCACATCCTCATGTGATCCTTGGCTCTTACTGGTACATACGAACAAAGTCTCACAACGTCTTTGGTGTCTATGATTTTTATTCCTGGGGAAGTATCTGTGTCTTCTACTCAGGCTACTGAGACCTCATCTTTATTATTCTCTGAAGACACTAAAAGAAACTATATTGAGGAACATAGATATCAAGTGGGGCTTCAGTACTCTCTCTCAGCAAGGGTACTTTGCTCTCTCCTCTAGAAGGAGAGAGGGTTCAAAGGAACACAAAGATTCTTGCTTCTCAGGCTCATCCACCCATACATCCCCATCCAAATCTCAGGGTCTTATCCTTTTTCTACCTTGAATTTGATACAAGAAATTTGTTGAAGCTGTGAATTAATTCTTTGGCTTCTTCGCCACTGTTACAATTAGATCCCCGGACCAATTGAGCACATTCTACTCTGTGACTGCTGGAGGCCTTCTAGCTTTCATGTCATACCTTCAGTTGATAGTTAGCTAACCTGAATCATTGGTTTTTATGGCTTCCAGAGAGTTTAAATCAGACCAGCTCCCCAGTCTTTGTAATTCTCACCCCCGCTTCATTTAGTGTCCTAGCTGTCACATAACCCCACATTTACCTTCTACCTGTATAGGTGAGAGTCTGTGACTGCAATGCTACTGTGTGCCTGGGGGTATCCCCACCACACTCCAGACTCCCATTCTGAGAGCCCGCTTTTTAGGACCACTGCTACCACTGGTTTGTATTTGGACCTATTTATGGACCTTCAAGTCTATCTCATTGAAGTTTTTGACTATTCGTGTGTCAGTACCACACAGTTTGGCTTATTGTATTTTGATAACATGTTTTACTTTCAGAAAAATAAATAAATTGTGCTCTCGTCACTTTTCTTTTTCAAAATAGTAAGCTTGTTTTTTCTAGATTTAACTGTGTTGCTGGGCCCAGACCTAAGAGGGGGATCTGGCTCTCCAAGATAACTCATGTGTTCTTCCCAGGCCCCAGTCCTGAGTCAGGTTCTCTTTGTTTTCCAGGCACAATTAGGAGATAGTTTACATAAATGTGAGCCCACTCATCCATCCCCCTTTGGCAAGGGCACCCCTAAAGGCCTCCACCAGTAGTGCTTCCAAGTTCTAGTGGGATCCACCCTCCTCTGGGCCAAACACAGGGCTTGAAGTACTTCTCTTGTTCAAGTTCTCAGAATAAGTTCTGAAGTTTGATGTTTTTCCCCAACTAATGTCAAATAGCAGGCCTGTAATTTTCCCAAATTTGAGAGCATTTTTCCCTGGCTTCCTGGCTGGCTCAGACTTGTGAAAATATTCTCCATGTCAACCTTGCTTCCTCTAACATTGTGCAAGACAGTGTGTGGCAAAGCCTTTGAATGTAAAACGTTTCTGACATTTTCACTCTGCAACTTGCCAGTTTTTCATTTGATTCTTTTTCCTTTTTATAAAGACAAATTAGAAAGCAATCACTGCATAACCTTTGGCTTTATTATTTCTTTATCCTTTGTACTACCCAGTCCTATTTCCCTGTCTATCATTTTTTATTGATTTTGGATCGTTTGGTGTTTGCCTTGGTGCTTTGCAAAAAGAACCATTGATTTTGAATAGATCTAGGAATGTCGGGAGCATTTGGCAACACAGCCAATCTTAGCATTGCTCCTAAAGGCATTAGACACGGACTTGCAAGTGAATTTATCATCTCTGTCTTTGATTATGGAAATAAAGACTACTGCCAACTGTTGGCAAAGACCTTCAGAGTTACCATCTGCCTATCATGACAACAAGAGCCAGGAGTGACCTGTTGAGTGTCCTACTGAACCACCGACGTCTTCAATTTCAATTCTAAAAAATAAGATATGGTGTAATGGAAAGAGAACTTTGGATGGAGAATCAGAAGATCTGAATATAGTCTGGATGTGCTCTGTCTAGGTAAAATCTCTCACCAGGCTCTGGAGAGGAAGGCTGCTGAATAACTCATAAATAGGAGGTGGTTGCATACAGACTGTACTAGATCGTCCCTAATTGATAAGGGCCAGATTTTTACCCAGTTTCTGGAAGATAGCACATGAGAAATTAGTGGCCAAAGGACAAACAGTGGAAAAGAGTGAAAGGAAAAACTGAAGTCATTCTCAGGCTGGAGAACTAGATGCTAAGCAGTTGACAGTTGCCTGTAACTATGTAGGAAGGACGACGGTAAGGGATGAGCTCAGCCCATCCCCCAGCCCCCAAGATGGTGCCAAGAGGAAGCTTTTGTCCAGGACCTAAGGTGCTTGCCACTTGCCTACCTGGATGCTGCCAGGCTGACCTGCCTGGCCAAATGTCTTCCCTTACTAAGGTCATCCCCGTGAGTGTCTCTGCTTCTGGAGAAGTGAGGAGCTGTTTCTCCATATAAACTGTTTAGGAATTAGTGATGATGCTCCAAGGAAAAGGAAATATATCAAAATAAGAAATGCACCTGCATTTCTCAGCAGTGCAGAAATTACATTGGAAATGACTCAGCAATCTTGGGTGAAAACTTCAGAGGGCATTGATTTGAAAAACGGATTTCTCAGTTGCTCCGGCTGTGGTGCAAAATGAGACCGCCTTCCATGTCCCCCCAACCCCCCGAAATCATCAATAAATTCTGTGATTCTCAGGAAAGAGAATGGCTTTAGTGGCAGCTGAGGAAAGAGCTCACAAATATGGTGAGGGGTGAAGAGACAGGTGGCTGAATAGTAAGAGGTAGGATAATGACCCACAGGTTTGTGAGCTGACTCACCTGCGAGTCAAGCAAGATTTTTGTCCAGGGCAAACCTTTGCAGGGAGAAGGAGAAAATGTCTCAGGGACACTCACCCATTTCATCCCAGGCTGAGTCATCCTTAGTTCTTTCAGATTCATTCATGCCTTTTACCTTCCTGGATATTAAGGAGAAGTAGGGGTCCTGTGTCTAACTAGAAGTCAGAAGTCTTTTTGAGGTCATCTTGTTTATTCTTGATTTTCAGGTAATGGGTCTGTCTCGCATTGATGAGTCACTGCGTCTCAAGTGGTCCTTTTAGCCACATCTGCCTCTTCCTTGAGCAGAGAGGCCCCGATTCCTCACTAATCACAGTAAGGGGGTGGGGAGCAGGTGTTTGAGTGCATCTGCAGGGGGCTGAAGAGAAACCCAGTGCACACCTCATCCCAATTGACCTTACCCAGGTTTCCCTCCCTCCTGATGAGGAAATTTCACTCACATTTACTCTTGGTGGAGTATTTGGAATCCCATAATCTTTTTTTTAAATTTTTTTTTTAACATTTATTTATTTTTGAGACAGATAGAGACAGAGCATGAACAGGGGAGGGGCAGAGAGAGAGGGAGACACAGAATCTGAAACAGGCTCCAGGCTCTGAGCTGTCAGCACAGAGCCCGATGCGGGGCTCGAACTCACGGACCGGACCGTGAGATCATGACCCGGGCTGAAGTTGGACGCTTAACCGACCGAGCCACCCAGGCGCCCCTGGAATCCCATAATCTTAAAACATTTATTTCAACTCACTTTCCACAATTTTTATCTGACTCAATATTTGAAGTGAGAGAACATGGGAAATATGACATCTGGGTATAAACTTAGTTTGGGGGGAAAAACCGGTTTTCTTTAATCTGATAAAGGAAACCTACAAAAATCCACTGACAAAGAATAAGTACATAATGGAATACTACCCAGCAGTAAGACTCAGTGAATTATGGTGTGCAACAAAATGGATGAGTCTTAGAAACAATGTTGAGCAAGAAAAAGTAGCAGTTCCCAGAATCCTTCTATATAGAAGGATTGCTAATTGCTATAATAACATAGCAATTTTATAAGGACAAAACCTAGCTAAATGAACTGTTTAGGTAGGTAGTTTAGTAGCACATATGCACAAAACAAGGTGTCTCTGCATTAGTTTCCTGTGGCTGCTGTAACAAAGCATCACAAACTTGGTGACTTAACATGACACGAATCATTCTCTCACAGTTCTAGAGGCCTAAAGTCTGAAATCAGTTACACTGGGCCAATACCAAGGTGTCAGAAGGGCTGTGCTTCCTTCCTAGGAAAGAATCCCTTCCCTGCATCTTCCAGCTTCTCGTGGCTGCCAACGTTCCTTGGCCACATCACTCTGGTGTCTGAGCCTCTGTGGTCACATTGCTTTCTCCTCTTCTGTATCAAGTCTCCCTCTGCCTCCATTTCCTAAGGATTATATTTAGGCCCACTTGGATAATCCAAGATAATCTCTCCTCTCAAAATTCTTAATTTAACCACATCTGCTGTCTTTGTCATATAAGGTAACATTCACAGGTTCCTGAGATAGGATCTCTTTGGGGTCTGTTATTACGCCTACCACTATTTTCTCTTCCTTATGATTTTCTTAATAGCTTTTTCTTTTCTGTAGCTTACTTTATTGTAAGAACATGGCATATAAAAGGGGTGCCTGGGTGGCTCAGTCGGTTAAGTATCTGACTTCGGCTCAGGTCATGATTTCACGGTTTGTGAGTTCAAGCCCCGTGTCTGGCTCTATGCTGACAGCTCGGAGCCTGGAGCCTGCTTCTGATTCTGTCTCCCTCTCTCTCTGCTCCTCCCCTGTTTACACTCTGTCTGTCTCTCTCTTTCAAAAATAAATAAACATTAAAAAATTTTAAAAAAAAGAATGTGGTATATAATACATATCACAACAAAATGTGTTTACGTTTTTGGTAAAGCTTCCAGTCAACAGTAGGCTATGTGTAGTTAAGTTTCGGAGGAGTCAAAGGTTATTTGTGGGTTTTTGACTGTGTGAGGGTGGGTGCCCCTAAACCCCCACATTGTTCAAGAGTCACTTCCTCCTGGGATGATAAATACTAAGTTCAGGATCAGCGGTGCTGGAAGCGGTTTCTACTATCTTGTAAGAGCTGATTACGCACATCTCTTCCCAGCTCCACACTCTGTCACCTCAGATTGGTAGCTTGAAGTCAGTCATGTGGGAGTATTTACTCCCCAGAAATCGACAAGCCCTGCAAGTCAGAGCCTTTCCCCCAGAGAACTGGTTTACACCGTCAAGAGTGCTCTCTGGGTGGGGGAAGCAGAGGGTGGAATTGGGTTTGATATGCTCTAGTTTTTAAATTGGGTGCTGTGTTCATAGGCGTTTGTCTTAGTATGCTTTGAACTTATAAAAAATCCATCCACACACATATACACACCTATATATAATCCTGAATTTTTTCCTTTTTTACTTAAAGGGTGAAAAAGGAAGGTAGCAGGATGTTCCTGATCTTTCAAAAAAGAAATAACGCAATGCCAGCTGCTAGTGAGGATGTGGACATAGTGGATCTTTCATACACAGCAGGTGGAATTGTCAAATGTTACTGTCACTCTAGAAAATAGGGTGGCAGTTTCTTCCAAAACTAAACATACTCATGCCATACAAGCTAGCAATTGCACTCCTGGGACTTTATCCCAGAGAGATGAAAACGTTTTTGCACACAAAACCTGGACACAGTGTTCACAGCAGCTTTATTTGCAATAGCCCAAAACTGGAAGCAACAAATATGTCCTTTGGTATGTGAGCAGTCAAACTATTGTGCACCATTATTGATACAGGCAAAAACTTGGATGGACCTCCAAGACGTTATGCCAAGTGAAAAAAGCCCATCACACAAGGTCACGTATTGTATGAATCTACTTGTATTACATTCTTTTTTTTTTTTTAATTTTTTTTCAACATTTATTTATTTTTGGGACAGAGAGAGACAGAGCATGAACGGGGGAGGGGCAGAGAGAGAGGGAGACACAGAATGGGAAGCAGGCTCCAGGCTCCGAGCCATCGGCCCAGAGCCTGACGCGGGGCTCGAACTCACAGGCCGCGAGATCGTGACCTGGCTGAAGTCGGACGCTTAACCGACTGCACCACCCAGGCGCCCCTGTATTACATTCTTGAAATGACAAAATGAAAGAGATGGAGAAGATATTAGTGGTTGCGAAGGATTAGGGATGGTGGAGGAAAAAGGTGGTAAGTGCAACTATAATAGGGCAGGAGGAAGAGAAGTGGTGGGTGTGGCCGTAAACAGGTAGTAAGGAGGAGATATTTGTGGTGATGGAATATTCTGGGTCTTGTATGTATTTACATAACCATTAGGGGCAACTGAGTAAACAGTACCTGGGATCTCTCTGTTCTATCTTTGCAACTTCCTATGAACCTATAAGTAAATTCACAAAGTTAAAGTAAAAAAAAATTTTCTTTAAACTTTTATAGGAAAAGCTGTGACTGCTGAACAGCACCTTTGGTTTTCCCTGAGTCATCCTTCAAGAGTGCTGAAGCAGTTCCAAAAAAGTTCCAAATCAGAGCACCCACCGTTGTTCAGCATCATCACCATGTACCCCATCCCTGTTTCTGAGAGCTGTCATTTAAGATGGCTTTCACTCACCTCTCCCTGTCTGCTGTGTGTATGTGACCTTCCTCTAGGCCCCTTCACCACGCTTTATTTGAGCACACACCCACCCACGCTTCCTCCCGCAGGCTGTTCGTCAGCATAGGGAGCAAACACACAGGGTTTCTTCTTCGTCCTGACCTGCTGCCACTTTCCTCCTCCATGGCCTGCTTTTTAATCTCTGCCCAAGCCTGCCTTGCTGTCCTTTATCACAGACACCGACCACCAGGCAGAAGGTTGAAAATATTCTCTGACAAAAGCAGCCCATTGAACTTGATGTGTTTCCTCTCCTTCTTTTGTTTCATATTTGGAATCTCCCTAGCCAGCTGGTCAATAATAATTCTTTGTTTTTCTCGTCTCTTCCCATACGCAAATTCCAGCCAGGATCAGTAATATTGCCTGCACCAGGCCCCATCAAAGGACATGTCAACTTTGATGGGGAGGGAAAGTAAATGGAGAACAGACTCACCCGTAGGGACTCCCAGCTTACGATACACAAGGACCAGAGGATCGTAATGGAGGGATCTTGCAGCCCTGAGACGAGGGCAGTTTCAGGCCATTCTTCCCTTGGTATTTCTGCAAATTGCCTCTAGGAACCAATGCCTACTGATGAGCTTTCCACTTCTTGCCTGGGCGTTTTCTTTCTTTTTGTAAATTCATTTATTTAAAAAATTTTTTTTTTTTTTTTTTTTTACTTTTGAGAGAGACAGAGACAGAGCGTGAGCAGGGGAGGGGCAGAGAGAGAGGGAGACACAGGATCCGAAGCAGGCTCCATCCAGTCTCCGAGCTGTCAGCACAGAGCCCAACGTGGTCGAACGCACGAACCGTGAGATCATGACCTGAGCTGAAGTCGGACACTCAACCGACTGAGTCCACCAGGCGCCCCTGTTCATTTATTTTTTTTAATGTTTATTTATTTATTTTGAGAGAGAGAGAGAGAGCATGCGAGCGGGGGAGGGACAGAGAAGGAGAAAAAATCACAAGCGGGCTCCATACTGTCAGCGCAGAGCCCAAGGCCTGGGGCTCCATCTCACTGAACTATGAGATGATGACCTGAGCCGAGATCAAGAGTCAGACAGACGCTCAACTGACTGAGCCAGCCAGGCGACCCACATTCATTTATATTTTTATGCATGCACAGAGCTAAAGTCAAATTGCCTTACAAGACCTGTGAAGGAAAGCAGCGCCCCTCCACCCTCTGCTCCAGTCTCATTCCCAGAGGTAACTATTCTTACTCTGTCACCTGTTTCCCTGGCCGCTTGCCATATTCTCAGTTTATCATCCAATCTTTCCATTGAATTCTTAACTTCAGCTACCACGACTAAAATTTCCGAAAGCATTTTTTCTATTCTCAAATTGTTGCTTTGTAATATCCATTTCTTGTTTCATAGACACAGTGTCTTCTCCCATTTCTTTGAGGATATTAGAAATTTGGTGGGGAGGTGCAGTGTCTGGGTGGTGCCATTGGTTAAGCATCTGACTTCGGCTCAGGTCATGATTTCACGGTCCGTGGGTTCAAGCCCCGCATCAGGCTGTGTGCTGACAGCTCAGAGCCTGGAGCCTGCATCAGATTCTGTGTACCCCCTCTCTCTTTGCCCCTCCCCTGCTCATGCTCTGTCTCTCAAAAATAAATAAATGTTAAAAAAAAATTTTTTTTAAGAAAAATTTTAAATCTCTCTACATTATCTTGTTTTCCTTCCTGTTCTATTTTCTCCCATGTTCTTGTATGTTATATTCTCTGTCCTTCACGCTAAAGGTTTTCCTCAAATATCTGGATCCCTAGTTGAATGATCAAATTTAAGAGCAACACATCATACATACAGCACATTAAAAGATGTATGACTGGTAGGTTGTGCTTTAAGGTGATCAAGTGGTAAGCTGGCCTTTCAATGGGGAGGGGGTCCTAAAAGGTCAGGATCTGCAGGAGTTTTCATTGGAATCTTTAAGTTTTTTTTCAAAGATCTAAAATGCGCTGGTACCCCAGAATGAGGGGCTCTTTACATTCAAATTTCCAGAGAATAAACATCTAATTTCCAGACTAGGCAGTGCGGGGAAGGAGGTAGCTGCCTGCGGGGTGGGAGAGGGGGAAAGGCACAGGGGTTTTCATTTTTCTCTACCTTTATTCCAATTGTTGTGAAGACTTGGGCATCCTTATAACACATTGAGGGAAAACCGCACTTCCGGGTTCTATTTTTAATAGTCATCCCGGCCTCCCATGACTCTTAGATAATATTGTTTCCTTAATTGTCCTGGATGAAACACGGTGTTCTTTATGCATTGTACATGTTTGTCAAGACTCCAGTTATTTTCCTTGCTAGTTTGGAATGTCATCTGCCATCACTTTGTTTTGTGATTCATATTCCAAGCTTTGGTATTAAGGGTGGAATAGAAGCAAACATGGTGTAAAGTCATAACTTCCCAGCAAAAAAAAAAAAAAAAAAAAAAAATCATAAGCCCTCGGATCTTTAAACTCAAAGGCTAAGAGTTGGCTGCCTAGAGAGAGTCAATGTTTTTTCACTAAAAGCAAAAGAACGATCTTTCTGCAAGCACAAGGCTGTGTTCTCTACCTGTTGTACGAACCGTAAAGTTGCTCAAGGTGAAAAGGTGTCAACAGTGGTCCATCCCAACCACTCACACCATGCTCAGAGCCCCCACTCCCTGTCATCCCTCACTCCCCATAAAGAAGGGTTGTAACCAGGCTTGGGGACCTCGGGGGATGGGAATTTACTCCTCCTTTAGGCAACCTCTTCACCCTTCGCAGCTTTAGCTATTCTTATTTTTATCATCTATGGCTTATTGAGTGCCAATTATGGGCCCAACTCTCTGCTGAGAGCGTAACAAACATCTCATGTAATCCTCACCACAGCCCTGGAAGTGTTATTATTCCCTTTTTGCAATTCAGAAAACTCAGAGAGATTAATTGCTTGCCCGAGATCCTACACCTGGTGAGCAGCAGGGCCAGCAGGTGCATACGAGCCTATCTGGCTATAAGTCCTCATTCTTCCTACTCATTCTTCCTTTTGTCCAGCCCATAATACCCCCCTCTCCATAGCTTTCACCCGCTTGGACAATTTTTTCTCTCTCAGGAGCATAGAGGGCAAAGCCAACCTCTCTTCCACATGAGCTGTCTGCAGCTATTTCAAGATATTTATCTGATGTTTCCACTCCAGGCTAGAGCTTTCTTTAAAAAAAAATAAATAAAAAGAAGATCCGTATCTGTTTTAAAGGTATTAACTGTACTTCTCCCTTCAGTATCTAAGTTCTTTTCCCCTGTATGGCACTGTAGGACCGCTGGCTTAGCCTCATAAAAGGGCAAACACTAGATCTCTTTAGCGTGTGGCTGGGAGTCGCTACCCAGAGAATGACTGAGGGTCTGGCCCAACCCCACCTTTGTGAAGGGCCCAGGTGGGTCTGGGTAAGCTGGGAGCTTCTAGTACCTCAGCCCCTGATGTTACACCACTCTTAATGGAGTTTCCTCAGGAAGAGACTCAGCTGAGTCCTGGGCAGGATTAATTGCTTAATAAAGAAGATCCGAAATAGACTTTGTTGTGTGCCATTAAAGCAGCTTCAAGTGATAGGATTGACACTGAGCAAATACCCATGTAAATCCCCCCAGATAGCCCGGCACCTTGGTTACAAGTAGGTTTGTTTTACAATGTCATTGCCCAAATTTTCCTGATCATAATCCCTGGGGAGTTTATTTAAACCACAGCGTCCTAGACCCCACCCCAGACCTCCTAAGGCAAAATCTGCAGGGGGTGGGGAACTGAAATTTTAATCAGCCTCTCCAAGGGATTATCATCATCACCCAAATTTGGAAAACACTGTTTTGAGGAGTTTGTTGCCAGAAATTTTATTCCTTGTCTTTAAAAATTGGGGTAGGAACAGAGCTAAAGGAAGACTGTGATTAATTTTGTGTTTGTGTTATTTTTTTGTGTCACCTTGGCTGGGTCACAGTGCTCAGATACACAGTCCACCATTGTTGTGGATATTTCTATGAGGGTGTTTTGGGATGAGATTAATATTTATTTATTTATTTATTTATTTATTTATTTAAAGATTATATTTTTTAAGTCATCTCTACACCCCCTGGGGGACTTGAATTCCCAACCCTGAGATCAAGAGTTGCACACTCCACTGATTGATCCAGCCAGGTGTCCCTTCAATGAAACTAACTTTTTTATCAGTGTACTTAAGGGATGCATGGGTGGCTCAGGCAGTTGTGCATCCAACTCTTGATTTCAGGTTGGGTCATGATTGCAGGGTCATGGGATCAAGTCCAGCGTTGGGGTCTGTGGTGACTGTGGACCAGCTTAAGATTCTCCCTCTTGGGACACCTGGGTGACTCAGTCGGTTGAGCGTCAGACTTCGGCTCAGGTCATGATATCGCAGTCTGTGAGTTCGAGCCCTGTGTCCGGCTCTGTGCTGACAGCTCAGAGCCTGGAGCCTGCTTTCGATTCTGTGTCTCCCTCTCTCTCTGCCTCTCCCCCACTCATGCTCTGTCTCTCTCTCTCTGTCAAAAATAAATAAACATTAAAAAAAATTTTTTTAAAAGATTCTCACCTCTCCCTTGGCCTCTCTTGCCCACTCGCACTCTCTCTTTCTAAAAAATCAATCAATCAATCAATGGACTTTAAGTAGATTCTCTCCAAAATGGATGAGACTTATCCAATCAGTTGAAGGCTACAAGGAACAGAAACACTGACCTTCTCCAAGCAAGAGAGAAGTCTTCAGCAGATAGCTTTGGCTTTGAACTGTAGCCCTGGCTCTTCATTGAGGGGAATGCATAGAATATTTGGGAAAAGAAGAGATTAAGAGAGTTGTAGTATTCTTCTGAAGGGATGAGGGGAGTTGAAAGCTAGTCGCTGCTTTATGAGTGAACAAAAATGCCGTGATGACCTTGCTATAACCCTGCTGTGACAACAGCCCATAATCAAATAATTTTGGAAAGCAGCAGGGGCAGAGCTGGGCCTATTTTTAATGCTAGATTTGCGTTTAAGTAAGACAAACTGAGGTGTAATTTACACACAATAAAACCACCCTTTTAAAGTAGAATGTTGGATAAAGTTTTGGCAAATGCATAAATTCACATGACCGCTATAACCATCAAGATGCAGAATATTTCCATTACCTCAAATGTTCCCTGAATCCCTTTTGAGTCCATTCCCTCTGCCTTTCCCAGCCCCAACGACCCCAACCCCCAAGCACTGATTTGTTTTCTGTCAGTATAGTTTCAAGCTTTCTAAAGTTCCATGTAAAAGGAATCACACGGAACGGAGCTTTTTGTGTCCGGCTTCTTTCATGTAGCATAATGCTTCTGAGATACGTCCAACACCACTGCATCTATCAGTAGGCTTTCCTCTCCCTTGCCGAGTAGTATTCCACTGTGTGGACGTCCACAAGGTATCCACTCACCAGTTAACAGACGTTTGGGTTGTTTCCAGTTTGGGGCTATTATGACTAATTCTTCTCTGAAGATTCCCATTTTCATTTCTTTTGGTTAAATATCTAGGAATGGGGTTGTTATATGCTAAGTGTATGTTTACTTTCATTGACCAGCTATCTTTCAAAGTGGCTCTGCCTTTCGCATTTATGTCAGCAATGTAGTACCGGAGTTTTTCACAATGACTATTCATCTTTGAATTGAATTGACCTTGATTTTGTGTCATCAGCACAGACAGAGAATTAGCTTTGTATAAAGCATTGTTTAAGAGTGCTGGAGTGACCAAGTTAACAGTATTGCTTCTGTAATTCAGGAAAAGTCACTACATCTCTCTAAGCCTATTTCTCCCGATTGTGAAATGGTGATCATAATGGTGCCTCTGCTTAGGCATGTTGTGAGGATCAATTGAGATAAAACCTATGAAGTGCTTAATACAGAACCTGGCATGTAGTAAATGATTAGTATAAATTACACCTGGCCCTTGAATAACACAGAGATAGGTCTGCAGAACAACCCCCCCCCCCCAGCCCCACGCAGTCAAAAATCCACATATAACTTTTAACTGCCCCAATTAACCACTTCTGCTCTTGACCAGAAGCCTTGCTGATAATATAAACAGTTGGTTAACACATATTTTGTATGTTATGTGTGCTATATGCTGTATTATTACAATAAAATAGGCTAGCAAAAAGAATGTTGTTAAGAAAATCCTAAGGAGGGGTGCCTGGATGGCTCAGTCGGTTAAGTATCTGACTTCGGCTCAGGTCACAATCTCACAGTTTGTGAGTTCGAGCCCTGCGTCGGGCTCTGTCTGTGCTGACAGCCCAGAGCCTGGAGCCTGCTTCACATTCTGTGTCTCCCTCTCTCTCTCTGCCTCTTCCCTGCTCATGCTGTGTCTCTCTCTGTCTCAAAAATAAATAAACATTAAAAAAAAATTTTTTTTAAATCCTAAGGAAGAGAAAATACATTCGCAGCACTGTATGTACATTTACTGAAAAAAAACCCTGCATATAAGCAGACCCACACAGGTGAAACCCATGTTGTTCAAGGATCATCTGTACTCATAATCCTAAGTACCTTCTTTGGAAAAGTATGCTGTAGTAGGGTTTAACCATATGAGAATATATATACTACAGACTTTACTTCTGTGGGGTTTCTTCTGGATAATAATTTAGAACTCAAGAAAGCCACAGGAAACTGGAAAGGATGTTTTATCACTGAAAAAAGGTACCTGTAGTTATTTGGAGTGACCACCCACAAGTCTTTTTGCCTCCTTTCTAAACCTGCTGACCTCAGTTTCCTAATCGGTAAAGCAGGGGTAAGAATTCTTGCCGTGCCTCTCTCATAGGTTTGATGTGAAGCTCAGGAAAACCGAACACTGTAAACTGCAAAGTGTTATGGGCATATTTGCCACCAGTAAAAGTTTTAGAAAAGAACTTTTTTTTTTTTAACATTTATTTGAGAGAGAGGGTGCAAGCGGGGGAGGGGCAGAGGGAACCGGGGACAGAGGATCCGAAGCCGGCTCTGCCCTGACAGCAGCGAACCTGATGCAGGGCTGGAACTCATGAATGGGGAGATCATGGTCTGAGCCGAAGTCAGACACTCAACTCACTGAGCCACCCAGGTGCCCTGAAGAGAAGTTTTATCAGAGATTGAGTTGGAAACTTTCAGGTCATGGTATCCTTTATAAAACGTCCTTTTCCTTACATTACAGGGGAAAGAATAAACTAATAGCTGGGAAAGATTGCAACCAAGTGCTACGAAAATAAAAGATGTAAGAAATTGGTACCAAGGAGACCAAACTACTCTGTTGGTCTCCAACCAGCACTAATGTACTTCCAGGGTAGAACACACACCTGACACCTTTCACACCCTACAGCAGGTTAACATGCTGAATTCACCACGGTATTTCAGAAGCTGCAGGAAAATGGTTTGTCCGTGTATCCGAACATCTCCTTTCACTTGCTTAGAGGACACTTGAGTTTGAATATGTTACTTGCAATCCTTTTGGAGCCCCTATGAATTGAATGAAAAAATCTTTTTGTGCAATGGAATTTTTGACAGCACCGGGAAAGTTTTCATAGAAATGTACGTTATTTAGCTCTCCATTGGAACCTTGTGGGGGAATAGAATATAAAGTACAGTGTTGCATTTGGGGACAGAGAGGCTATGTGTCTTCAGAATGGAAAAGAATTAATTATGCCTTCCATGGCATGAGTATGGCCAGACACTCAGCCTAAGCTTCTAAGTCATGTCTTTTCCTCAGGACCTGGACCTGTAGGGTCTGGTCCTATCTGTCTTTGGAAAAAGGTCTGCTTCCAAAGAAGAGTTAGAGAAGGCGGCCTTTGACACAGCGTTGACACAGCTGACCCTCAGGCTTATCTAGTTGAGGTGGACTCTCAAACGTAAGCATTTAGCATTTCTCATTTAATAAGTCACTTTTCTGCTAAATAAAAGAACATTTATCATGAACCTGAGTTTTTAAAACTCAGGAATAAGTGAGTTGTGTTTTGAATTTGCTAATGATGAATGTGTTCATACATTATCTTTTCCATGTATGTTTATTTTTTTAATTTTTTTAATGTTTATTATTTATTTCTGAGAGAGAGAGAGAGAGAGAGAGAGAGAGAGAGAGCATGAGCAGGGGAGGGTTAGAGACAGAGAGAGAGAGACAGAGTCGAAAGCAGGCTCCAGGCTCTGAGCTGTCAGCACAGAGCCCTACGCGGGGCTCAACTCACTAACTGTGAGATCATGACCTGAACTGAAGTCAGATGCTCAACCTACTGAGGCACGCAGGTGCCCCGTCCATACATTTTTAGTGTGGACATGCTGATATGTACAGCATAAACTGAAATTATTTGCGTGGGCAGACACGTAGAACATACTGTTTACTCAGAACCCAGCCTGAAATGCCATGAGTCCAAAGCATTCACTAAGCACTTGTCCACCTCCGGGCAGTTACATTCATACAGGATCACAGTTCATTCTCATGATAATCCCAAGCTAGGTATTACATTTATTTATATTTAATTTTAAAGATGAGAAGACCAAAGACCAGAATGGTAAAATAACTTGCCCAAAATGTCAGAGCTAGTAAGCAGGAGAAAGAGAACTGAAGGTGAAGTCCTGGTATATGGCTACTGGCAAGTAACAGCTACTAACCCCCAAAGACCTAAGAACACGGAAACTCTAATAACATCATATTTTGATCTATGATGCCAAGGAAACTGGCTGAAATACCTCAATTCCCTTCCAAGGAAATCCACCTCAAAATTTAGAGCATGCATCTGAAATAGCACTGATTTCCTTTATAATCTGATGAAGGTCTTTAATCCCTAAATTTCCTAATATTTCTTAAATTTGTTGATAGTTCTAACCCAGACTAGCTCTTGCAATAATATGCCTTACATTTACGGCCAATTGTGTTATTCATTATTGCTTTTATATACACCTAAAACATTTTTCAATCTTCAGTGGGTATTCCCCATCTCTGGTGTTCTGAGTTTTGGGGTGCACATTCTTTCCCTAGCTATGCTTGCAGAGTTTCATAAAATTTGCTCATATCTTCCTCCTTAATTAAGAATATACAGGGGCGCCTGAGTGGCTCAGTCGGTTCAGTGCTGACTTGGGCTCAGGTCATAATCTCTCTGTTGGTGAATTCGAGCACCTCATGGGGCTCTGGGCTGGCAGCTCAGAGCCTGGAGCCTGCTTCCGATCCTGTGTCTCCCTCTCTCTCTCTGCCCCTTCCCCGCTCATTCACTCACTCTCTCTCTCTCTCTGTCTCAAAATTAAAATAAATTTTAAAAATTACAAAAAATATTCAGCTTCTGGGGTGCCTGAGTGACTCATCAGTTAAGTGTCATGATCTCATGGTTCGTGGGTTTGAGCCCCACATCGGGCTCTCTGCTGTCAGTGCAGAGCCTGCTTCAGATCCTCTGTCCCCTCCTCTCTGTCCCTCCCCACTTGCTCTCTCTCAAAAATAAAGAATATTCTTTTTCTGAGTCTGAGTCTGTCCTCCTTCGTAAGCAAGCCTCTTCATGACAGAAGTTGATTCTGAACATTTTGCAGATGAAAGAACAGGTAAAACCTATCCTATCTGGCTGCCTTCGCAAGCCTCCCTTTGTTGGACATCATCTCCTTTCCCCCCTGCCCTGCAGGTCTGCCTTTAGGACACCTGTTCCTCTCTCTCTGCTCAAGGAATGATAACCAATTAGACCTCAGGGTTTTTGTTGCCTTTTGGTATTCCACACCGATGAAAGGCCAAATATCCCCTACCTTTCTGATGAGTGCTAACATTTTAGTCTTAGCTATATTACATTTTTAAATAGTTTTAAGATTATATTTATATTTTTGCATTTTGTATTTACACATATAACTTTTATATTACATCATACATTCCTTTGAGCAAAATCAAGCAAAGGATGTGGGAGAGAGAGAAAATGACCACTTTATCTAGCACTCGCAAGTTCCGTGGATCACAAGTCTACCTGCAGATTCCAGGGCCCGACCCAGACCTGGTGAGTAGGGATCTCTGGAGAGGAGTCCAGGAATCTTCTCTTTAACTGGTTTCCCTGGGGAACGATTCTGATGCCAGTGGTCAGAAACAGTGCAGTGATGTGTTTTCTTCTGGAAAGATGCAGTGTCGCTGATCTAAAACTGCAGTTATTCACGACCTCTGACTTGAGATAGAAAATCCTACGTAAAATGATGGGCGATCTCAGAGACTCTTCTTCTGAAAAGTCTAAAACAAAAAACAAACAGAAACGCTCAGCCATCTAATCAAATAAATGCTGCCCGAAAGAATAGTGGCGGCTGTTCTGTCTCCTCGTCCATGATTGGAGAGAGTGTTTCAGTTCTTCTCCATAAAGTAGTAGGAAAATATTACATGATTAGAAATCTGTGGGCTCCTCCTCTGTGGGCCCTCTAGAAAACAAATATAAAATCTTTGGTCTTAAGCCCAACTGAGAAACGTTTAAAGGTCCACATGCACAATCAGATAATCCCCCAAATGCCTTTCCCCTGGCCTAACTCAATTCAGATAACTGTGTTTGTCTGTGAGAAACCCTCAGAGCAAACATTCAGGCCAAATGATCTCATGCCTGGATTTTGCAAAACAATATGTGCACAAGACCAGAATTTATATCATCATCAAGTAGGTGCCATTCCCAAATCCAGCCCCAGGATTTCTCCAACAACATCGCTGCTTTGCCACGTCTGAGTCACTTCCTAGGCCTGGATCCAGGATAGTCTGCAGACCCCTGGCCACCTCACAGGCCACACAAGGAAGCAGTTCCGTGCCGTTTCTAGAAATGGCATCTTTTAAAATTATTTTACACTTATCTCACCCATTTTGCTATCCAAGACATTTTTAAAAAGGAGGGTCAGCACGACCAGAAGTGATGTTTAATCCTTCTTCAAAACAATTTACGTGATGTTATTGTGTCCAACCGTGAGAAAAATCGAAGGTACCCTGTGGTGGTAATGCCCGACAACCCCTGGAGATGCTGGACTGGTCTCTTGGGACAAAATTCTGGAGATTTGTTTGCTGCCTTCAGGTATTAGCTACCTTTGGGCCACTGTTTGAGGGGACATATGGGGGACTCAGAGTACCTCTTCCTTTCCAGGGAGATGCGAAGACGCAGGAAAAGTTGTTCTGGACTCAACCTCTAACCACAAACAATAAATGGTAACACTTTTTGGTGCTTGAATGTGTTAGACTACATTTTGTGGTTGAAAAGCTCTGACATCGTTTTCCTGGTTGTCGCTTCCAGAAGGGCCACTCTCCACGTGGTATATGTGACCTATCTATACGGGTATCTTTGTATTAAGGAGAAGAGTTAGGGAGAGTTACTCTGTGTCTGTCTTTGGGGAAGAGGCTATAGTTTGTAGACAGGCCTACTTTACAGGAACATCCTAGATGCTGGTATGTCTTCCTCGAAGAGGCACATTCAGTCTAGGGACTAGGGGATGATATAGCTGAGCCCAAACTTCCCCACACATTACCTGTTCCACGTACCTCCTTGGGCTTTCTTATAAGGTCTGAAACCCCACCATTAGATGTTTATTCGAGTTCATAGATTTCCTCTTAAAGTGGTCAAATATGAATAGGTTGGGGCATCTAGAACACTCTTCCTGTGTCTCTTGTTGCTTTATTAACCCAGTTCTCTAAAGATCAGGTAACAGCTCTTGCAGAAAGCTTTTCTATTCTTGGATCATTGGCTCTTCTATGGGCCCTGATAGTCTAGGGCTGTGTCGTCAATTCTTGCTGGTGGTGAGTGTTCTCTACTGGCCTCCTTGAAGGTAGGAACTGCATTATTGATCATCTTGTCTCCACTGGGCCTGACACACAGTCATTACTGTATAAATAGCAGCTGAATCATCCCCAGTATCTTCGCCTGTCTTGGCGTGTCCATGAGATAATTTATATCAAAATGTTGCTAAACTGTAAAGTGCTATGCAAACTAAAGTCATTATAATAACTTGCTAGGAGGCGGGAGAGAAGTCTCAAAGAGGGGCATAGAAACCTCACCACTCTGAATGTTTTCCTGAGGCCTGTTCTGAGTGATTACACCTAGAAGACAGTATGCACAGGACTTTGCTCTGCCCTTATATCAAGCTCCTTTGCCCTGTGTAAACCTGAAAGGACTTAATCCCAAAGGTATTCCCAGAATTCGTCTTTTTATAGAATACCAGAGGCTGGAAAATGAGATGCTAATTCTCACAGAATCTGTTTCATAACTAGTTTGATGGATACTTGCATTAATTATTAAAGTTAAGAGCCTGAGGTTGAGAGAAGCAAGAATTTACTCATTACTCAGGTGGACCATGATAGAGTGGGACACTGTAGGGAATTAGAAAAGATGCCACTCTTTATCCCCCTCATATCCCCTCCTTATAGAACTTGCCTCCCTTCCTGGCCCTGTCTGTCCACCAGGGATGGAGAGCTTATAGTTCAAGCCTTCACATTTGAAAGAAATAAAGCCACAACAGGGCTCTACCGTTTGGATCGTCAAGAGTTTGAACAGAGACTCTGGCTAGGAGTGTACTTTGGACACATGATCAGGGAGGCAATCTTGGGCCAGGCTTGACACTCCCGGTGCACACTGAAGCAAAAGAGCCAGATGAGACCCAACGTGCCATTTCACCAGGCCCTATCTCTGCGCTGTGGTCAACTTTCAGAAAGGGTATTTCACTTAAAAGATAGCTAAGATGGGGGCGCCTGGGTGGCGCAGTCGGTTAAGCTTCCGACTTCAGCCAGGTCACGATCTTGCGGTCCGCGAGTTCGAGCCCCACGTCGGGCTCTGGGCTGATGGCTCAGAGCCTGGAGCCTGTTTCCTATTCTGTGTCTCCCTCTCTCTCTGCCCCTCCCCCGTTCATGCTCTGTCTCTCTCTGTCCCAAAAATAAGTAAACGTTGAAAAAAAAATTAAAAAAAAAAAAAGATAGCTAAGATGTAATTGGAATGAAGAGCATTAGCAAGTAACATGCCTGTATTTAAACAAGACAGAAAAATAATAACAGAAAAAGTAGTGGTGTTCA
The DNA here is from genome assembly GCF_016509475.1 of Prionailurus bengalensis. Lineage (NCBI taxonomy): Eukaryota > Metazoa > Chordata > Mammalia > Carnivora > Felidae > Prionailurus > Prionailurus bengalensis. The sequence continues at coordinate 143,395,277 of NC_057343.1, read as the reverse complement.
TTTATGATAAACGTTGGAGTATGCAGCAAGGAACCAACGGAGATTTTTGTGGAGCTTCCGGAGGGACTTTCTGGGCTGCTTCAGGTTCTTTAGAGGCTGATGATGCTGGTGTCTTACGTTTGGTAAGTCTGTATGGAATATAAATTGCCTGAGGTGAAAGTCAATGTTCTGTGAATGGTGGAAACGGAGATGAAAAAGGACTCATGGGCAAGATTAAAATTGAGGAGATAAAGGAAGTGGTGGGGAAGGAACAGAGGAAAAGCTATTATCCACGCTTGTCATCTCTGCCATTTAGTTTGGCTGCTATCTGGAGTTGAAGGGAAGAAGGATTTTGGTGGAGGTGACAAGGTTGGCTATGACCATGTAACCCATGCACAGCTTTCTTTTTTTTTTTAATTTTTTAATGTTTATTTATCTTTGACAGAGAGAGAGACAGAGTGCAAGCAGGAGAGGAGCAGAGAGAGAGAGAGAGACACAGAATCTGAAATAGGCTCCAGGCTCTGAGCTGTCAGCACAGAGCCCGACGTGGGGCTCAAACTCACTTACTGCGAGATCGCCTAACCGACTGAGCCACCCAGCTGCCGTCCCCCATCCCCACCCGCCCCCCCCATGCACAGCTTTCTAAGGTGTATTCGTAATTGGGTTGTGTCTGTTTGGAAACAGTTCTCCTTGAGAGAAGAAGGGATTCATAGGAAGTCTGGCTTGTTGTCACAGTGTCAACATAAAACCCCATGTTGTCTTCACAGACTTAGAGATTATGTATCTTCAAATTTCAAGGCTTCTCAGAGACCTCTGCTGTGTGGCTATGTGTTTACTATCCTTGCAAATAGAGCTTCAGAGGACCTCTTCTTATACTCACAAGGTCCTAGAATCCTGACTTGTACTCATGTTTTCTTTTCCTTTGCTTGTCCTCAACCCTTTTTCTTCTTTTCCCAAGTATTACACTGTTTTTCACTTATGCTTTTCTTTCTACCAATTTCCTTCCTTCTTTTTAGAAAGTTTCCTTTCCAATTTTTTATCTTTTTAAAAATACTGGTCCTCTCAAACCTCCAACCAGGGAGAGAAAAAGGTAATGTTCTCCTTTCCTGGGTATTTACGTTGCTTGCTTTTTGGCACAATTGTCACACCATTGTGGTCTTTCAGGCCCACCGCATCTTAGAGCAATAATGTGAAAAATTTAAAAGAACTGTAACCTTGGGGCCATTTGCGAAGTGTTTGTTCTGTAAATACAAAGTTTAGTGAGTTTGAATGTCAGCTTATCTCACATTCCCATTTGTTGTTCATTTAAATGATAAATACACTCAATTTATTGCTCTAATCTTGTACAGGCTGAACCTAGGATCTGCCTGAACATTTCTGGTCCTTTTCCAAGTCTACACAATTTCCAGTGATTGCCTCCTCACAGCGCTTCTCTGTGATCCAAGTTTCTTTATTTGCCAAACTGCGTATTACGTGGGGGGATTGGTGGTTTTCTTTTTGGCTACTCCTTTACTTTCATAAATAAAAAATAAGCTATGCAATACTTTTAGGCAGTAGGTAATCAAATCTATCCATCCTTTCTTTAATCAAAAGCTCAGTGAGTGCCTTTCATGAGCCAGGCACTGTGCTTGATCCCGGGGTGCAGTGATGGCAATTGTAGAAACAATGACAACGACGTACCTGCCCTCATGGTGCTCATAGGGGCCCAGTTTAACACTCATCTCAAGAAAAGAACTGTATTGTTCAGAGAAAATAGTTTATTACATCCTCCTGAGGGTCATTCTTGACATCATTATTAACGTTAAGACTATTTTTTTCTTTTTTCCCCCTAAAGTTTATTTATTTATTTATTTATTTATTTATTTAGAGCGCGCACACATGAGCAGGGAAGGGGCAGAGAGAGGGAGAGAGAGAATCCCAAGCAGGCTCGATGCTGTTAGTGTGGAGTTGGATGTGGGGCTGCAGTCTAGAAACCATGAGTCGATCCCACGAACCATGAGATCGTGACCTGAGTCAAAATCAAGTCGGACACTTCACCGACTAAGCCACCCAAGTGCCCCAAGACTATGTTTTCTTATTCTTAGTACAGTGAATACCTTTTCCCCAGCATTCTCCTAATGAGAATTCTACATATATTTCGGTAGCCTGGCTATCAAGCTGCCCTTTTCCTATTTTTGTGTTATATCATTTACTGCTAAAGGTCTTATTTATCAGGATTTCTTGCAGAGCTCATGGATATAGTCGAGCATCTAACTTGTCCCTAGGGGTTGCTTTTTACCCCAGAGAGAATAGAGCACTAGCATACATCCTCAGTAATAGTGGGCAGGACTTGAAAAAGACATTTGTAATTTTTAGAGGGAAAAGGACTATGTTCTGTAAGTATAACATGTATTTTCTTTTGGATAATGTATTTGTTCATTCGGGCCACCAGGCTAAAGAAGGGCAGAATCCCTAAGTAATATATTTTTCATCAGCAGTTTTTTTCATACAGCCCAAAATCATGCCAGGTTTTGTGCAGTGTTCAAAAGAAATTTAATGGCTGACATTATACAAATGAAAGATGTTATTATTTTTAAAAAAAAAAATTTTTTTTCAACGTTTATTTATTTTTGGGACAGAGAGAGACAGAGCATGAATGGGGGAAGGGCAGAGAGAGAGGGAGACACAGAATCGGAAACAGGCTCCAGGCTCTGAGCCATCAGCCCAGAGCCTGACGTGGGGCTCGAACTCCCGGACCGCGAGATCGTGACCTGGCTGAAGTCGGACGCTTAACCGACTGCGCCACCCAGGCGCCCCGAAAGATGTTATTATTATAAGCGGTGCTGTTGTTACAGTCTTGGTTTACTGAGAGTAATGGCTGACTCTATACATTTAAGCATTTCATAGAACCTGGAACACCATGATGTTATAACTTAGCCTCCATGACCTGTTTGAACATTCCCAATCGTTGACTTCTTAGGAAACTTAGCAATATACACAACAAGCCTAGTGCTTCTATCGTGTGATAGCCTTCAGGTCTTTGAAGGCAGCTACTCTGTAAATCACATAGCCTTATTTTCCTTAAGAAATGCTTATTTGCCATCCTGATTGCCTGTTCTGCATTCCAAGTCCTACATTTCTTCCTTTGCTCCATCTCTTAAATTGTCCTTTCTTTATTTTCTATCACCTTTACCTGCACGTCTGTGAAAACTACCTCTCCATAGACATGATCACCTGGCTGAAATTTTGGGAAATGCAACATCAGACTCATTTTTATGACTGTCTTTTGGAAGGCATGGGAATAAAGCAATGCATATAGTCACTGCCAATCATCCTGGGACAGGATTCAACATGACATCGAGGTTTAGCTTGACCTGCAGTTGCAAAAAAGACCAGGACACAGGAAAGTAGTGTGCCTCTTTCAAGTCTGAGAAGAGAGAGAATTCTAGGCAGAGCAACTGCTTGCTGTAGAAACATTTTCGTATCTCCTAAGACGCCCCTCCCTCAAAAACCGTCAATGGTTCCCCATTGTTTCAAGTATAGAATCTAAACTTCTGAGCTGCCTTTCAAGCACTAATACCTACCTGCCAAATGAATCTATTTCTTGCCTGTCCTGCCCCGAATAAAAGCTCTGTGCTTTCCTGCCTTTCCTCTTTGGTCTCTTTCCTCTTTAGCTGTTTCTCCTATTTGATATGCCTTACTTCTCTCAGCCTCACCAAAACCGACAATTTTCAACACTGATCACCTAAGTCAGTCACCCATGAAACGTAAAGAAGAAGAAGAAGGAGGAGGAGGAGGAGAAGAGGAAGAAAAAAGAAGAAGAAGAAGAAGAAGAAGAAGAGGAGGAAGAGGAAGAATTATTCAGCAACAATACCCTACCCCAGACCTGTGTGTCACAACTCTGGGGCTACAGCCCAGAGAGCATATATTTCTTTGCATTGAGAACCACTGGCCTGCCTAATCTATTAGTGTTCAATTCAAATCTCACCTCTCCTGGGAAGCCTTCCCTGACCCTTGCCAGGGAAGAAAGTCCTTCCTGCTTGCGATTATGAGTACACTCACTGGCACCTAAGGCTTGTAGTCTTATTTGGCCCTAAGTTAGATCAGAAGCTCTTTGGCAGTGAAGCCAAGGCTTACAACCTACTATTCTCTGGCCACCAGCATAGTCCTTAGCCTTGGCAGGTATGACCAAAACTAGATAGGGAGCATGTGATAGAAGAAAACCAATGCTGGGGATCCAAGGCAGGATGTGGGGACAACAGTGAGTCTTCTAACCCCTTATATCCACAAACAAAGATAAGCTGTGTGACCACAGGAACTCATTTCAGTCCAGGTGAGCCAAGAGCAGGGTTCTGAGAGTGAAAGTCCATGATGATGGAGAGGAACTGCATACAAGCTGCATCTCAAGGGCTTGAGGAGACAGCTTTCAACTGGAGAGAGGGTACCCTCTGGCCCAGGCAGATAGGTGGAATCTCCAGGGTCTGAGGGTGTTAGAGGAGAGATAGCAGATGTGGCTAAGCGACTGGAAGTCAGTGAAATGCAGAAAAGGAACTCTCCCAAGGTGGAGTTGGAAGAGGAAGTGAGAGATTGGAGGCAGAGGAAGGAGGCCTGCTTAGAGAGAGACAGATCAACCTCTTGAGCCATGTTTTCATCACTTATGAATTAGGTGAGTGGCAGACTTACATATTAATTGATTCCTTTATTCTCTTACCTAATTGCCTAAGTAGTTGGGCACTTTCACATGTGCTAGGCTGCAGCAAAGGAGGCCTAAGGGAGGGATAGACTGTCAGGGACCGTGTCTGCTGAGAACCGGGTGTTTTCCTGCTGGAGTCCTGCATTCTGAGGACTAGCCTGGGGCGGCCAGCCAGGCAGGAGCCTTTGAAAAGTCACCCAAAGAAAACCCTGCAAAGGAGCCTTCTGTTTGGGAACTTGCCGGGGTGCCTGTTTCATCACAAAGCCTTCCATTTCTGTGATCCCACAAGTGATAGATATTTTTTAAACAGAGGAACTAGATCTTTCTGATAACACATTTATTGAAACATTCCCACCCTACCACAGCTGGAAAAGTCCTCCAACAGAACACTTGATTAGAAACAAATTAAGAAAACAGTCTGCTGACCCAGGGGCATCCCTCTCCCTTGATGGGTGGGTCTCTGGGTAGTGGAGACTCCTGAGGCCTCATCAGTCAGTGATCTGGGGGTGGTAAGAAGGAAATTACCGAATGCCAGCCTTGTGCCTTCTTCTTCCCCTGAGAACTGTCCCCAAATCTCTCTCCTCAGCTAAACACCTGCTCTATGGTGTTGGGGGTAGGGACTTGTAACAGAGGCCTGAGACATAATACGTGTTTCCTGCGTCCCCACCGTGAGCAAGCTCTCTAGCTGCTCTGCACTGAGCTCATTTAAATGTCAACTCTGTGATATAGGTATTAGAATACAGATTTAGAGGGCAGGAAAACAAAGCAGAGAGAGAAGTTGAACACTGAGACTTGGGGGCAAGTGGAAAATAAGGGCTTTCAACCCAGGGCTGTCTGAGTCTAGTTAATAATAATGGGAACGACTAACATGTATTACCTGTCAAGCATGGTTTCTTTTATTTTATTGAGATAAAATTGACATATAACATTGTGTAAGTTAGCTTAGCTAACACTTCTATCAATGTCGCGTAATTATCTCCTCTGTGCGCGTGTGTGTTGGGAACCATTAAGATTTAGTCTTTTAGCAATACTGAAATTTATAATATTGTATTGTTCCCCATAATCACTATGCTGTGCATTAGATCTCCAGGACTTATTTATTTACTGGCTGTGAGTTTGTCTCTTTAAACACCATCTCCCCCACACCCCCACCCACCAAACATTGTTATAAGCCCCTGCATGTACCCACTGACAATAATCCTATGAGGCAGGAGCTATTATTATCATTTTCCTCCTTTCACTTATGAGAAAACTGAAGTACAAAAAGATTAAATAATTTGTCTGAGATCACAGTATTATGTGGCCATGGCTGGGTCTGAACCTAGCAAAGTGGTCTAGCTGCTTCCCCTGAGAGTCCTAGGGTCTCCTTTACTTGGCCTGCCTAGGCCTTCTCAGGCTGGTGGCAGAAGGTATCATTAAACAGCAATGTAGGGAAATTGGTATGATAGAAAATTAGGGTTTTTAAACAGATGAACACAGGGGAAGAGAAAGAAAAAGAAGATAAAAACAGAGAGAGGCAAACAATAAGAGACTCTGAAACACAGAGAACAAACTGAGGGTTGCTGTTCGGGAGGTGGGTGGGGGGATGGGCTAAATGGGTGATGGGCTTTAAGGAGGACACTTGTTGGGATGAGCACTCTGTGTTCTGCATAAGTGATGAATCACTAAATTCTACTCCTGAACTCAGTATTCCACTATATGCTAACTAACTTGGATTTAAGTAAAATTCAAAAATTAAAAAAAAAAAGAAAAGTTTTAAAAAAAATGATTATTGAAATATTTGGGGTTCTTAACAGAGCTGTATGGAAACCGTTGGGGATTCTCTAATGGGATGTGCACTCTGGGATGGTCACCAGCAAGCACAGAAATAGGCCTTGCTTAGACAGGATTAAAATTGGAACAGACAGAATTTTTACTAACATGAGGAAATGCTTAGGTCGTGGTGTTAAGTGGGGGAAAAAAAGCTACAGGGCTATCTACAGCATGATATCAGTGATGTAAAAGATGCACAAAAATGATGAAACCAGGGGTGCCTGGGTGGCTCAGTGGGTTAAGCATCTGACTCTTGATTTCGGCTCAGGTCATGATCTCACCATTCTTGGGATTGAGCCCTTCATGGGGTTCTGTGCTGACAGCGTGGAGCCTGCTTGAGATTCTCTCTCTCCCTCTCTCTGCCCGTCCAGCTCTCTCTCTCTCAAATCAAATAAACATTTAAAAATGATGAAATCAATGAGCTTACAGTTTTTCAAAAAAGATGTTAAAAAATGTTTGCCAAGCAACAATAAAGAAAAATCTTTCTACTGGTGTACATTTCTTCTTTCTTTCTTTCTTCTTTTTTTTTAATGTTTATCTTTGAGAGAGAGAGAAAGAGCGAGAATGAGTGGGGGAGGGGCAGAGAGAGGACAGAGTATCCCAGCAGGCTCCATGCTGACAGCCGAGAGCCCGACACGGGGCTCAAACTCACAAACCGCACCGTGAGAACATGACCTGAGCCAAAGTCGGTCACTTAACCTACTGAGCCACCACCCAGGCAACCCCCACAGGGAGTTTTGAGCATCTCCTGTGTTGCCGGCTCAGTGACACGGGCACCTCTGCCTTGCCCAGAGAAGTCTGCATTCTGGTGCCGGTGGCTGGGCTGTGAGGTCTGCTCTCCATCACCACCCTGGCCAGGCAAAGCAGCCTGAACTCAGCCTGGCTGGGAAGACTTTTGAAGTCAATGGAGGTATGCTGTACATTTCCTACCAACTCCTTCCTGAGTCCTGCTCCTACCACCCAGCCAAAATCCTGGCATTTACAAAGGCGCTTACCATGTGTGGACTAAAAGTACATCTCTCCCTTTCACTCAGCGTAAAATGTTCCTTAAAGCTGAACAACTCCATTGCTAATCATTCGCTAATAACTTTGAATGTTACCTTTACCCTTTTCCGCATTGTCTTTATCGAAATTAAATCGGGGTTATGTACACACAAAGAAAGAAACCTTACCATCCTTTCGTCTCACCCTTCTACTTTTTTACTTTGCAAGATAAACCGGTGGGTTTTAATATAATAGAACATGAAAAGCTGATAGATTTGTTTTCAGATTCCACATCACAATTAACCTCTAAAAATCTGTTTGTTGAATTTTGGCATCATATCAGAGAAGAATCAATAGCCACTATTATCTAGAAAGCTATTAAAGTCTCCTCTTCCAGCTGTATGTCTATGTGAGGCTGGTTTTTCTTCCTTTACTTCAACAAAACAACATTGTAACAGTTCGAATGCAGAAGCAAGTATGAGCACCCAACTCTTTTCTACTAGGTCATGAGTAAAAAAAAAGATTTGCAAAATTATAAAACAATGTTACTCTTCCCACTCAGTACGTTTTGGTTTCAGAAAATATGCTTTTTTATTTGAAATAAAATTCACAAAACACAAAACTCAGCATTTTAACTGTTTTAAAGTTTACTGTCCCGTGGCTTGTGTAGTAAGTACATTCACAAGGTTGTGCAACCACCACCACCACCACTGATTTCAGGACATTTTCATCACCTCCAACAAGAAATCCCATACCCATTGGCAATCATTCACCATTTCCCCCTCCCCAAGCCCCTAGTGACCACTAATCTGCTTTCTGTCTCTATAGATTTGCCTATTCTGGGCATCTCACATAACTGGACTCCTCCGTGACCTTTTGTGTCTGGCTTCTTTTATTTAGCCTAGTGTTTTTGACGTGTATCTATATTGTAGCGTGTATTTTTTACTTTTTGACTAACAAAACTGCTATAAACATTCCTGAACAAGTTTTTGTTTGGACACCTGTTTGCAGTTCTCTCAGGTAGATACACAGGAGTGGAATTGTTGGGTCGTGTTTTAACCCTACGTTTAACTTTTTTTTTTTTTTTTTTTTTTGGACAGAGAGAGACAGAGCATGAACGGGGGAGGGGCAGAGAGAGAGGGAGACACAGAATCGGAAACAGGCTCCAGGCTCTGAGCCATCAGCCCAGAGCCTGACACGGGGCTTGAACTCACGGACCGTGAGATCGTGACCTGGCTGAAGTCGGACGCTTAACCGACTGCGCCACCCAGGCGCCCCCTTACGTTTAACTTTTTGAAAAACTGCCAAACTGCTTCCTCAAGCAACTGCCTCATTTTACATTCCTGCCAGCAGTGTAGGAGGATTCCAATTTCTCTGTATCCTTGGCGGCACTTGTTGTTTTCCTTCTTCTTCTTCTTCTTCTTTTTTTTTTTTTAAATTATAACCGTCCTAGTGGGTGTAAAGCGGTATCTCTTTATGGTTTTGGTTTGCCTTTTCCTAATGACTAATGATGTTGAATATCTTTTTATGTGCTTATTGGCCATTTGTATGTCTTCTTTGGAGAAATGTTTATTCAGATCCTTTGCGCATTTTGATTTGGGTTGTCTTTTTGTTACTGAGTTAAAAGAATTATTTTTATGTTTTGGATACTAAAGCCTTATCAGTTATATGATTTGCAAATATTTTCTCCCCTTCTGTGAGTTGTCTTTTTGCTTTCTTCATAGTGTACTCTGATGCACAAGTGTTTTAAATTTTGATAAAGTGTGATTTATCTTTTGTTTGTTTCTTGTGGGTGCCGTAGTTAATAATCCATCGCCAAATCTAAGTTCATGAAGATCTGCTCCCAAGTTTTCTTTTTTTTAAATTTTTTTTTTCAACGTTTATTTATTTTTGGGACAGAGAGAGACAGAGCATGAACGGGGGAGGGGCAGAGAGAGAGGGAGACACAGCATCGGAAACAGGCTCCAGGCTCTGAGCCATCAGCCCAGAGCCTGACGCGGGGCTCGAACCCACGGACTGCGAGATCGTGACCTGGCTGAAGTCGGACGCTTAACCGACTGCGCCACCCAGGCGCCCCTGCTCCCAAGTTTTCTTCTAAGAGTCTTATAGTTTCAGCTCTTACATTAGGTCTTGTATCCATTCTGAGTTGTTTTATATGGTGTGAGGTAAGGGTTCAACTTACTCTTCTGCTTGAGAGGTTCCTATAAATTGGTCACGAGATATTAACTGAAGAGTAAGACTTGGGTCATTAGACACTTGGTTTGTGCTGCAACTCCCCACTCAGCAAATGATTCCATCATGAGTTTGTCTTAATGGGAGATATAGTCTAACGTAAGTTCTCTCAAGATACAAATAAAATGAAACCTAGAAATGAATCTTCTAAAAGCATTTTCATACCATCCAACTGTCACATAGAATGTTTGGTTAGGTTCTTTATTAGAAAAATGGCCTACAATTAAATCCTGGGCTTACTTAGGACTTGGACAATAAACACAAAAATAGAAACCAACATTTAATTCTCTCATTCACCACTACCTAGAATGGCCTGAGATAATAATTGAATCACCATAGCTGTCATTTATACTTTGTAAGATGCCATATACTATTGCTAATAATTTCCATGAAGATTTGAGAGACTTGGATTATAAAAAGTATAGTAAGACTATAAATTTATTAAAATTCAACTTATGCATATAAACAAACATTATTAAATGGCTTGATTTCACAATGTTGAAAAATGAGAGATTTTCTCAAGGTAGTTCCTTGAAGGACACAATAAATGCACAGTCTCTTACATTAAAATATTAGCAGGTGGGGCGCCTGGGTGGGTCAGTCTGTTGAGCGTCTGACTTTGGCTCAGGTCATGATCTCCTAGTTCTTGGGTTCGGAGTCCCACATCGGGCTCTATACTGACAGCTCAGAGCCTGGAGCCTGCTTTGGATTCTGTCTGTCTGTCTGTCTGTCTCTCTCTCTGCCCCTCCCCCACTCATGTTCTGTCTCTCAAAAATAAATAAATGTTTAAAAAATTTTTTAAATGTTAGCAGGTTGTTGGCACTGTTACGTTCAGGCTTTGGCAGATTTCCTTCACTTACAATGTCATGAACGTAGAAGCTTTGGGAAGTGTGCTGGGCTGAGAGAAAGAATCTATGCTTCTGGACCACAGCCAGTTTCAGACAAAGGGTAAGAGAGATTTAACAATTTGTTTTCTAAGTTTGAAATGTTTCCCCTGAATTCCTTTTGTGTTATCAGTAAACATGGTAGTTGCTTTTTCTTTTGAGGGCTCTGAGGTTAAAACGCACTTTGAACGATTGTTTACTTTTCAACAGGCATATCATATTGTCTTTCATCCTATGCTGAAATGGCTACTTTCTGCCAGGTCAAAGAAAGTTCAGGTTTCTAAGGGAACTATGCACTGACAGAGTCCCACATTACAAGACACAGAGATTGTTTCTGATGCAGCTTTATTTTTAGGATGGTTTTACTGATTATTTTTTCATGTTAATTTTGATCCCATCAGCAATCAATAAATGCATTATGAGTTGCACTGAAACTTTATTTTGACTTGAGAATCAATACTTCCATTTGGATGTGAGGGCCTTACCTGGTTTATAAAGTCATGGAGGCTCCTGAAGTAGTCGTATGCAGAAGTGCAAAAGAACAACTCAAAACAAGGGGAAATTTCTTTTTGTTATTAAGTTGTGGAACTAATTAGTAAGATGATGCCTATCAGGAAAGCCAGTTTAGACAACTGGTGCATTTCACATGTCCCCAAAATAAATGACAATGATATTTGATTCAACCCAACTTGGATAAATGTCTAGAGAGTCTCCCAGCCTCCATCAGAACATGGACAGTGAAGTCTCTTGAGGGAATGTTTCCCACAGCCTGTTAACAATATTTCGTTTGGTTAGAATGCATTTAGTATGCTGAGATTTATCAGGCCTAATTGTTGGTATGGTCTGAGTGATTGAGAGAGAAATTGGTGTCTTCTAGTGCCTGAAGGCTTGCCCTTGACTCGGGTACTGAGGAAGGTATAACAGGACCTGGCTCCACAATCTGGTGGCGAAGGGAAGGATTTGACCCTGGTCTTTAATGTTTCCAGGAGGGAAGCTCCAGTTTTGCCTATCCGTGGCCTACGACAACTTTGCACTCTGTAGGAGTCCTGATTCCATCTGTGGCCCTCCATCTTGTTTGTGTTTATTTGATGACCTCTCTTGCAGCTGCGTGTTCTGAAGATTAATATACATGCATACCTTACAAATACCCATTAAGGCCAGGAATGGGGGGAGGCTTATTTTGGCCTCCTGGGAATCTGTTAGAGATAGGATGGTTTTCCCCTTCCTGACACACAGGTAGTGCCACGAAATCTGATTAAAGGTTAGCTGTCAGTTAGGTACATGCAAACCCTCTGATCTCACGACAATGCCCTTATGTGTGTCCCCTCGCTCTGTAAAATCTAGACTAAGGTCCAGACTTTTTAGAGAATAACTATGCAGCTCCTGTCGATTGTCCTCTGCCCAGTCTGCCTACCGCACCCCCACCCCCAAGTAAGTTACCCTGATTAAAACTCTGTGTAAACTGGACAGAGTCACCTGATTTGTTTTCTGGCCTCAGAGTGCCTTCTCAGTTTGGGGGATGCTTTACTGTTCCTCCCCCACCTTCTAACATACTCATATGAGGGGCACCCTCACATTTACCACACCTCCACTGGAATCCATCTCTTATGACATGTTTATTACCTCTGTGGATGACACAGCCTGCCAGGTACCACCCGGCCTGGAAACCTGAAGGCCATCCTTGACTTGTTTCCCTTCACTGACCACCCAGCTGGTGCGGTGAGCCCACCATCAGCCCTGATAGAGGTCCTCATCCCCACTCTCCTGGAAGCGTGGTCTCTCCACTTCTGGTCTTGTTCTCATCCAGTCCCTCTCCTCGTACCCAGTTCCATTCCAGGCAGAGCAACCTACAACAAGACTGGACCATCCTGGGATTGAAAACTTTTAGCGGCTTCCTGGAGACCTCGGGTTACACTTCATAGTGGGACTCATAGGAGTCCCCCACTCCCACTCCCCAGTCACTTTCTTCTCATCTCTTGCTTTTCTTCTGTGTGTGTTCTTCAGCCTTGTGCTTGCTGGTCTTCAGGGCCTTTGTGCATGCAGTCTTCTTTACGTGAGTGGATTGCCTTCTACTTTTCACGTTATGAACTCCTGCTCCCTCCTGAAAACAATGTCATCACCCCCAGAAGACCTCCTGTAATGCTCTCCTCCTTCTCCAACTGTTTTTCAGTACTGATGAGCTTCTTTGGCACCTGCTCTTACCTTTAGCATGGCATTTTTACCGAGACGGTTCTCTATCACTCCAAAAGGCTGGGTGCCTATAGAGGGCTAGAACATGCAAACTTTATATCCCCAGGCTTAGCATGGTGCTCAGCAGTGTGTATTAGATGAACACTATGCATTCCAGTTATTTATTTAATTGTGGTTCCACTGGTGATCAAAATATGCATTGATCTTGGGGTGCCTGTGTGGCTCGATCGGTTAAGTGTCCAACTCTTTTTTTTTTAAATAAATTTTTAATACTTTTTGTTTTATTTTTGAGAGAGAGAAGAAGACAGAGTGCGATCAGGAAAGGGGCAGGGAGAGAGGGAGACACAGACTAGGAAGCAGGCTCCAGGCTCTGAGCTGTCAGCACAGACCTTGACACAGGGCTTGAACCCACAAGATACGAGATCATGTTGGATGCTTAACCGACTGAGTCACCCAAGAGCCCCTAACCATCCAACCCTTGGTTTCAGCTCAGGTCATGATCTTGGGGTTCATGAGTTTGAGCCCCACCTCAGGCTCTGTGCTGACAGCCTGGAGCCTGCTTGGGACTCTCTCTCTCTCTTTCTCTCTGTCCCTCCCCTGTGCATTCTGTCTCTCTCTCTCTCCCACTCTCTCTCTCAAAATAAATAAACTTAAAAAAATATGCATTGATCCTCATTGAACTGTATCCATTCACTAGATTTTAAGCTCTTTGAGTATAAAGCCCATGCTTCATCATCTTTGTGTCTTCCTTACACATAGTAAGCAAATGTTTGCCAAAATAATTCCTGGTTGTTGACAGTACAATCGTTTCTCCTATCACCTTTTTCTTAACTTCTTTTTATAAATTGAGATATATTTCACATACCATAAAATTCACTCGTCTCAAGTGTATAGTTCAGTAGTTTTCAGTGTGTATTCACAGAGCTGTGTAACCATCACCACAATCTAATTTTATGAACATATTTGGGGCCCCCGAAAGAAATCCATACCCGTTAATAGTCACTGCTCACTTCCTCCTACCCCCAACCTCCACCCCAGCCCTAGGCAACACTAAACTATTTTCTGTTTCCCTACAGATTTGCATATTTTAAACATTTCCTATATATGGAATCATACAATTTGTGCTCTTTTGCTCCTGGCTTCTTTATTTTAGTCATACTGGTGCGTGTAGTATGGTTTTGCATTTCCTGGTTTGCATTTCCCTGATCACTAATGATGGTGAGCATCTTTTCAGGTGCTAATTGGCCATTTGTATATATTCTTTGGGAAAATATCTATTCAGATCCTTTGTCCATTTTTCAATTGAATTGTCTTTTTATTACTGACTTGTAAGAGTTCTTTATATATTCTGGATAAGGTGCCTAATCAGATACATGTTTTGCAAATATTTTAACCAGTTCTGTGTTTTTTTCTACTTTCTTGATGGTGTCTTCTTATCATACAAAAGTTTTTAGTTTTTATGAAGTAAAATTTATGTATTTTTTCTTTTGTTAATTATGATTTTGGTATCATATCTAAGAAATTACTGACTTACCCAAGGTCATGAAGATTTACTCCTCTGTGTTCTAGGAGTTTTATAGTTTTAACTTTTATATTTAACTCTTAATCCACTTTGAGCAACTTTTTTCTATGTTGTGAGATAGGGGTTCTATTAATTCTTTTGCAAGTGTATATCCAGTTGTCCCAGCACCATTTGTTGAAAAAACTATTCTTTCCCCACTGAAATGTCTTGGCACCCTTGTTGAAAATCAGTTGACCATAAATGTGGGTTTATTCTGGACTTTCCATTTTATGCCATCTATGCTTATACCAGTACCACAGTGTTTTGATTCTCATGTCATTAAAAAAAAAAAAAAACAGTATAGGAAAACTGTGTAATAGGCAAATTGGAAGAGTGGCCTCTTTAACTTGGAGAAAATTCTTTTTGCAGGAATATGGATGTCAAGGGGAGGGAATAAACATCTGCTGGGCACCTATTATATGTCAGGCATTTTGGTAGAAACCTTCACACACATTGTAATAACAATCATGTAGAGTCATAATAATTCCATGCAATAGGTAGCATTATCCTCACTTAAAAACAAGAAAAATAGGGGTGCTTTGCTGGCTCAGTGGGTGGAGCATGTGACTCTTGATCTCAGGATCATGAGTTCAAACCCCATATTGGGTGTGGAACCTACTTAAAACAAAAATGTTTTTTTTTTAAATATTTAAAAGGCAAGAAAAGTAAAGTTCATGAAAGTAAAGTAACTTGTTTATGATCCTTTTTTAACCAATGGAGAAGGAAGTGGTATTTATACACAGTCCCTGGGAATCCAAAGTCCATGATCTTTCATAACAAGGAGCTTTTATTACTGCATGCTTAGTGAACACAAACTGCATCTGAAGGCAGTAGAGGTACTTGAATTCATTAATATCAAACATTTTTCTCATGACACTCCAGAAAATTAAAGAGGCACTTATACTATACTTATACTAATATATATACTACTTTGAGACCATTGTCTAAAAGCAGCATTTCACAAGATATTTAGAGAAATCATTTTTCAACGATAAAAACTAGTTTATTGGCTCACTTTAATTTCACAGCTAATGTTAGTTTCATTTATATGACTCAAAATGACTGAACATTATTTTGTATAATTAGCATAGCACAATGCCATTTAGTTGGAAGAAAAACTAGAACGAGTCTTAGTTGTGTGGGTTGGCCTTGTCCTTAATTCTTTTTTCATTGAAAACCTTCCCAAGGTTGTTCTGAAATGAACACAGGTCACAGCTGTCAAATGCATTCTATG
Source organism: Prionailurus bengalensis (assembly GCF_016509475.1). NCBI lineage: Eukaryota > Metazoa > Chordata > Mammalia > Carnivora > Felidae > Prionailurus > Prionailurus bengalensis. The sequence continues at coordinate 143,379,729 of NC_057343.1, read as the reverse complement.
TGAAATAATAGAAGGTTTATAACTGAGAAAGATTTGCGAAATCAGTGAAGTAATGGCATTTTTTTGCATAATTCATTTAATACAAAGCTTTTACATTTTTTCATTATTATTTTAATTTTTTTTTTTTTTTTTTTAAGTGGAGGGCAGGGACAGTATCCTTTGGGTCTCAGGATCTAGAGAGTTCAGTTTAGATAATGCGGTTTCAGCCATGACAGAAACACAGTCTAGACAATTCTGTCATTTCTTGTGAACTTTTTACCCTCTCTGCTCTGCAGGGCACGAGTCTACTGCTTTCTCTCAGTGAAGATGCTGCACCCAGATGTTTAGATTGCCCAGTGGCTCTTATGTAAGGATTCCCATGATTCAATTCCTCTTAGAAGTTAATGCCAGGAAAAAGTTTGTCTAACTTGAAGAACAACTCTGATTCTTTTACCAGACCATGAGAACTGTATTATTCATTGTATGTCATTCTTGCCTTGGCTCTGGGAAGCCCAGAGCTAAATTTAATGCTCAACTGTGTAAGTCAAGACTGGTAAGAGAACTTATTGCCTTCTATTATTTTTTTTGAGTTTATTTATTTAGGGAGAGAGAGAGAGAGAGTGAGAGTGCAGGGGAGGGGTAGAGAGAAAGGGAGAGAGAATCCTAAGTGAGTGGGCTCGAACTCACAAACTGTGAGATCATGACCTGAGCTGAAAGCAAGAATCGGATGCTTCACCAACTGAGCCACCCAGGCACCCCTTGCCTTCTATTGTTTTTAATATCAAGTAACCCCAGGGCCATACAGAGATAGGCAGAATACACGTTATGGTCAATAATACTTAATAATTATATTACCAATAGAAAATAATGCATCTTCTAACTCTAGCACTGTGTGAAAATAGGGTATCCAGCAATTGCTAGTTTTATAGATATACATGTTGCACTTCCTGTTTTCAGAAGACAATTGAAAGAGAGGAAAGGAAAAGTTTTCCTTCAAGGCAAGGTTTTCAGCTTGGAGATTGGGTTTTTCAGTCTGGTCCAGATTAGGGACAAGCATCCTCTTCACTGCAAAAAACAGCAGTGGTTTCCTCAAAATCTCATCTCAGCATTGCTACTGAATAACACTGAGAACGTTCCAAATTTTATTGTAGGTACTAATGAGCCTAATTGTAAAATCTTACCTCTTAGAGGTTTTGAGAGCAACAGATAATTCATAATAGAAAAGATAAAGCACAAGTCAGGGACCAGATGTAGAGCATTGTTGTAATAAAAGGCTAAAGCATGCTTTCATTGGGTGGTTTTATGCCTGTCATGAACACCATAAGACAGCTAATCCCCCAAGCTTCTTTGTATTTTGTACCTCTTCAGGGAAAAGTTTGTAATCCAGGAAAATGTCTGCAGGTGAATATTTGGAATGAATTTAATTTACCAGTTGCATGTTACTGAGCAGCTAAGAATGTTGCTGAATTTACATGCAACATATGAAGTAATATTGCAGTTGAACATTCTCACTGTATGGAAATTTCCACCTCACTTCAGGGGTAATCTCAATTGGATGAGGGCCAGATGGATTTGTTTATGGTAGCAGTGACATAATAGGAGGAAATGAACAGAGCACCTTCTTGAGCTGAGTTTTGCTAGTCATGTGGAATCAAGTTTTGGAACTATAGGCAGGAAAGCAGAGCACTTCTTTAAGAGAAGTCAATGACAAATTAAAACCCTTGTGTCACTTACAGAAAAAAGGAAGGCTGCAAGGTAGAGGCTGTGGTTTGAAGACAAAAGTGGCCAACGACTTTTAGTTTTGTCAGAAGACAGCAAATGCCCAAAGTTCTGTGTGCTCTTTTCTTTTATGACTTAGCCACAGTGTATTTTTAGAACCATGTTTTCCTTTGGCTCCTGTGTGGACGGTGTCCTCAATACATGTGTGAAAATTAAGGAAGTGTTTTCTACAAATCATTGAGATTTTCTTTATCAGGAGCTCTTGGCCCTTTATATCTGACTTGGTCCTACTGCCCTCCTGTAATGCAGTTACTGAAAAATCCTACGAGCTGATTTGCATCTGTAATATTTGTTCTCACTTGGAGACATTTTGCTATCCTCATTCAACAAATAGCCTAGCATCTTGGTAATGAGATTTCAGTACAAATGGGGAAATTTCTTTAGTATTTATGAGCGTCATGTTCACCTTTGAGTTAAAAACTGCCAGTTAGAAGCAGAAAATTAAATATGATGTGGCTGAGTCCATTGAATACTTCGGCCAAGCCAATTTCTGTAGCCAAAAAGACCACTCTCTCTCACGTGGATGAGAGCACTGGTTTTAATTGGCCAGAGCCCTTTTTAATCAGGAGAGCTTTTCAAGTCTTTGTGCTCAAAACTGCCTTTTCTCCATCCGTATTTGTCAAGGAAAATGGATTCTTAGAATTTCAGATGACTTCTTTGTATGATTAGATTCATGGGTAAAAACGCATAGGGATGGTTTTTAAGAGACTGTGACTTTTCACAGGATCTCAGTTTGGTGAACTGCAATTTTGCTAGGTTCCTTGAAGAGATTCTCTGCTTAAATCATTTCATCTTTCAGGTGATCTTCAAAAGACATTGATTTCTGAGTGTGTATCTAGATCATGGTTTAGGAAATATCAATCTCTAAAACACGGGGGAGGTGGATTTGAGAGGGTAGTTTTTATGAAGATGAATAGGAAAATTTAAAGTTAATCTATATTCAGTATGCTGCCAATCATGAAAATATATCAAATCTGTCTGTTGTAAGTGCAGATTTTATTTGCATTCCAAGAAGATTCACACTCAGAATAGGATACAAAATGTTCGCACATGAAAAATACCTAGCCCTGTTGATGCAAGTTACATTAGGTGGAGTATAATGTTCAGAGAAATGAGTGATTTGTACAGGCAAGTAAGTTCAGAATCACAACATTTTAGCCAGGCACCACTATAATTTTACCTTGTGACCTATCTAGTGGCTCATAATTATTTTCTTCTAAGGCCTCCTTGTCATTTGACCAAACTCTTCAGGTACCCTTTAATTTCTTATAATTTCTTCCTCACTCGTCTCCCATCAAGTGTTTCTTGAACATGTGGCTGGAGCACATGAAAGAAGCAGCATTCACAGTATCTCAAAGTTCCTCTTATTATCCTTCTTTCTCTAGCTACTTTTCCAGAAAACTGAAGTACTTTCTTCTTGAGCTGTATCTTGTAGCATCTCTTTCCTCTGTTGTCCCTCCCTTTCCCATTGTTAATTTTCTCCTTCTCATCAAGTGTCATTTTTCTACTCTTCGGATCCAAATGATCCTATATGGGGAAATTTTAACCCAAATCGCAACAAACACAGTTCTGAGAAAACTTTACTTTCTGATCACTCAGGCGATTCTCCTGTGAATTCAAGGCATAAAATGAGCGTAGACTTCCTAATTTACATGTCCCAGTAGGTATTTACTGTGTCAGCCGTTCTGAAAGATACAAAAACATAAAGCTCAACTTTAGGCTTCAGAGAGATTGAGATGTAGACGAGGCACTAATTTAAATTACACACATATGAAGTATGTAATACCACCCTGTGATGCCACGTTTAGGTACTCAGCACAGTCCATGAGGGCGGACATGTTTGTGTTTCTCTTGGTTCATTGAGGCACCTTCTGTGCCTGAAACGGTTCCTGGCACATGGTAAGGTGCTCGATAGATGTGTGGAATGAAGTACATTCTAATTTCTAAACGTAGAATTAAGTCTAGTCTCCTCCGTTACCAGCCTGTTTCTGTAATGAGAATATATGTAACACAAACAAACTCATTCGTGATTGATATGTACGGAAAGGATATTAATAAACTGGGGTGGTTGTGTTGGTTCACAAGCAATTGTTCCCAGTGCTTTACTATTTTGCATTACCAAGTAACAGCAGCTACAAGCAAAAACACAGCAGACTGCCAGTTGTGGAGAATACACAGTGTTATGGCTGATGCCCATTCACCTTGTGTTCTTTCTTTTGGATTTTGGTCTCGCCATGAGTTCTAATTTGGGAGGGCTTATTGTCAGGGGGGAATTCACCTCTTACGTTTAGGTTTTGTGCTTCTCTTCCTAATGCAACAGCCTCAAACAACTCTCCTTCCAATCTCTTCATCAGTTACCTGCATCCTTTTTTAAAGGTATATATTTACCGTAATATTTATTAGGAATTTAACACAGCCATAAACTCTGCTAGTATGTTTTTTGGATCCGTTACTGTTTTGTTAGTGTTCTAGTTGCAATGTTACATAGATTTGGGCTCGTTTGTTGCTAACCCTATTTTCCCCATAAGCCTTGTTATTTCTAGCATATGATTTCACAAAATGGGAAGAACACACACATCCTTTTATAGAAGAAATGTACTACAGACTTCAAGTTCAATGAAGATAAGTAGGATTTAGCTGTGGGAGAAGATAAAAGAGAGCACTCCATTTCTGGCAAGAGCATCAGCAACTCCCAAGTGGATACAGTATGGAACCTTCTGGGAGGAGGGAAGGAGTCCCAGCTGGCAAGTGAGGCTCTGAGGAGTGGGTAAGTGGACGGGTTTGAACACAAGAGGTTTAAATTCAGGATTTTCTGTGGCGAAGTGCCTCCGGAGAGCTTTTCAAACAGGAAGTGGCCTGCCTGAGCAGTGCTCTAGAACCATTACCCTGTGGGCATGTGCAGATGGATGCCCCTGCAAAGAGGGTCAGAGCAAGGAAGGGGGGCAAGGCCGCTGAGATCATTAAGGCCCCCAAACAGCGAGAAGCAGGAAGGTGGACTTAGACTTGGAAGGGACAGAGCAAGTGGGAAGACCTTAAAATGCAGAATCCAGTGGGAGCGGCTATGGCATTGGAAGAGAGGTTCCGGATTGACTGGTAGGGTCTGAGTTCAGGCGACTGGTTGATACAGGTATCCCAGACCAGAGGCAGAGAAGTTGGGGACAGGAGCAAGTCTGACAGGAAAAAAAGACAAGTAGGGTGTGCCCGGCCACGTCCCCAAGTTTAAATCACAAGAAATATTGCCACCTTAATTCGTGGCCATTTAACTGTAGTTTTTGGTGCCACTCTGGGGTGGCAGAGGGGAATCAGTCCCCTCTCCAACAAGGATGCCTTTTCAGACTGTCGGCTAAAGTGATTAGGAATTCATCCTGAAAGCGTATTTTGGGCAGAGGAGAATGTTTCAAAACCGAAGCTATCTATGTACAATTATTCTTTGTGACGGCTTGCAGTTTCCTCACCTACAAAATCACAGGGCGAAGAAACTTATTCCTGGAGCCTCCTCTCCGGGAGAGGAAGGTGAGGATGGGGGTCCAGGCAGCCCCAACCCACCCTCCCGCTTTGGATCCCCGGGGATCACCGGACGGACGTTTTCCGGCTCCCCGCCCCGGCCTGGGGAATTGCTTAGGGCACTCCAGGGCCGGCGATCCGCGGAAGGCGTCCGGCCTATCACCCTCGACTCCGACTTTGCAGCTCCCCGCCTGCGCGGTGCTCATTGCCGGCGCTCCTGAGACGGTTTCCCGAAACTGCCCCCCGAAGGCTCCCCGCCGCGGCCCCGGGGTCCCCCGCAGGATTCCAGGAGGCGCCGCCGCCGCCGCCACCCGGCGGGCGCAGTGACCCGCTCCCAGGCCCCGGGGCCTCTGCCCCTCCTCCCGGGGATCCCCTTTCGCCAACAGTCTCCCGGGCCCCGCAGGACACTCCCCTCCGGAGGCCGGGCCTCGTCGGCCCGCCACCGCCCCCGCCTAGCCCCCGGCCGCCCCGCCCCGCCCGCGCGCCGCGCGGGGAGAGCCCCGGGCCCCGACCCCTCCCCCCGGACGCCTGGCCCGAGAGCGGGACCCGGGCGGCGAGGGTGACTGGGCTGCGGCGCGGGGCCGGGTCCTGGGCAGGGAGGCTCGGCGGCCTCTTTCTTTCTCTGCCCCCGCCCCTCTCTCTCCTTCCTCCTCGCTAGCCCCGCCGGCGGCGGCCGAGTTCGGCACTCTCGCCTCGCCTCCTCCCCCACCCGGGGACCCTCTCCTCTCCCCTCCCCTCCCTCGCCCGCTCCTCCCGCCGCCTCCTCCCTCCCGGAGCGGCTGGCTGCGAGGAGGCGTAACGGAAAGCCCCGGCGGGGGAAGGCTGCGAGCTCGGGGCCGGAGACACAGAGCCGGGCCGGGTGAGTTGGAGTCGCCGGGCCCCGCGCGTGCTGCAGGAGGGAGAGCCCGCAGCCCCGGCCAGGTGGGGTCGGGCGGCGCCGGCGAGCGGTACCCAGCCCGGGCGCTGGCGGAACCGTCGCGGCCGGCGGAGCCGGGGCTGTGTGCGCGGCGGCTGGCGCGGGAACCGCGCTCCCGCGCTCCCGGAACCCGCCGGGAGGGAAGAGGACCGTCCCCGGGACTGGGACGGGTGTCGGGGGCTGGGAATGGCAGGGATCGGCTGTTTCTGCTCTCACCGCCGGGGCTGCCGGCAGCAGAAGTGGAAAAATTGTGCCTGGAACGGCGACTTGCCGGGAAGCCGGCGTGAGCCGAGCTCTCCCGCCGCCACCGACGGGCTTCGTCCGGCCGTTCCCGCGGGCACCCAGGGCGCACGGGTCTTGGGCGCAGCTCGTCGCCGGGCACTGCGCGCCTGGTACCGCGCCTCGGGGGGTGGGGGTCGCTGGCTGGTTGCCCGCTGGTCGCCCGCGTGGGGCCTGGTGTGTGGCGTGTGGGTCACGCCGGCCACAGACGTCAGCTGCTTTTCAGATCTGGGCTGCATTTTTGTGGGCAGCGCAGTGATTTGGGGTGCCTGCTGGAGGAGGTGGGCGTGTAGTGGGGAAGACTACATCTGGGATGGGTGGGTTGAGCCCATGAGATGGGGTAAAGAACTGGAGGAGACTGTGTACTTGTTTCGGGATGTTTTTAGGCTCAGAGTCCCCCCCCCTCCCCCTTTTTCCCTTCCATTCAGTGGTCTGGTGTTCTTTGAATTCAGAACAGCAAAAGGGTTTTTCTTCGATCCCGTTCAACTTTTCTCTTAATCCAGGAGCGTCCTGAGTTTCAGGGGAGTCCGCGAGCCGTTTCAGTGGGAGTAAATGAGAGTGAAGACAAAGTCTTATCCCCCACCCCCATCTTCACAATCCTCCCCCCGCCCCGGACCATTTCCTGTATTTCCCGTTTTCTCTCTGTGATTGTGTGCGTGCGTGGAGGTTGCCATCGGTGACCCACATGTGAAAGTAGAACTTCTGTTCGAAATCGCAAAGCAGCCCCTGTGGACCAGAGTGGGTTTGAGCCAGAGGGAGGAGAGATGTGAGGGGGAAGGGGAAGGGAACTGTTAGAGCCCGGTCCCAGAGAGTTAAACCTGAGTAACCAAGTTCGAAGGACCGTTTATCATGGGCACGTTGCTTTTGCTTCCCTCTCGAGCTTGAGAGCTCCACCCCCGCCAGGTTTAAGCCAGGATCGATGCTAATTTCTGTGGCGTTGCCCTTTCCTGCGTGTTTCTGATTCTTTCCTCCTGTTGTTCTTTAAAAAACGACTTCTTTTCAAATTTAGGAGATAGGGAGCACATGCTAGTAGGGAGATTAAATGTCTTGAAGACAGAGAAAAGAAATAAAACCCAAGATGACCATTGCTTTTTGCTGTCATACTGTGATAGGCTTGTTATTAATCTGTGTCAGAAATCTCATGCTGGTGAAATATTTGAGGGGTTTGAAGTCATACCACTATTATGTTATAATGCTGTTTTTTCCAAGTGGTCACACAGAGAGCAGGTAGTGTGTCTGGTTGTGGTTTGCAAAGGGTGCGGCGAACATTTTATAAAATGCCAGGAAAGAAGACACGGTGTGTTGCAGGAGATGATGGGGGTGGAGAGGGAGAATCATTTGTCTTTAGAGCAGTCCAATTAGGAAGAATAATTACACTGCATATGAACATTCTTAAATATAATTTGAATCATGATACACGAACCAGTAATTTGTCTTTAGTTAGGAAAAAGGCTCTTTGTGGATGAGAGCAAAGCGATCCCTTCTGGAAAAAGTAATGTGTACTGTTCATGCATGTAGATGGGCTCAAAATTGATGGAACCTGCTTACAAAGATGTGTAGAGTGATGAATTAAAGAAAGAGATTTCACTGCACAGAGCAGGCAGGGCAGGAAGGAAAATTCCAAAGGAGAAGACAGAGAAACAGTGTATGAAAAGTATATAGTCTTTTTAAATGAACATTGTATACAGCTTCTCAACTTTAAATTGACAAAGGAGGAGGCTAAACCCTAGGAGGACCCAGACTGGTACTGTTGACTTCCTAGAGGTGCCACTTACTATCTGAACCTTGGACAAGTTTATTTAATTTCTCTCAGCCTTGGTTTCTGTATCTATAAATTGGTGGCAGTAAGAGTGCAAGTCAAAGACTAACCTTGAAGATGAACTAGGATTACTTTTGCATAGGATTTAGGTGGTGCCTCCTGCTAAGTGCTCAGAAAACGTTAATGATGGCTGTCAAGTATTTCAAATGCCCTGGAAAAAGCAGTGCCATTCAAAGAGCTGGAATGGATACCTGATTTAGAGTAAGCTGTGGCTGCCTCAGGCAGACCCTGAGCTGAGGCTGTACCCCTGCCTCGGGCAGCCCACAGGCAGAAACACTTGATCTTTCTAGAACTTACATGCCTCATCCTTTTGGCCCATTGTGGTCAGCCTTCTCTGGGAGTCCAGTTCTGGAGAGTGTAGCACAGGCTGTGTTTGGCTCTGAGGGCAAGAGCACAGGTGTGGGTGTGCAACTGCAGGCCTCACTGACTCTGTGATGGCAGGTTCTCAGGTTTCTGGTCCATGTTTGAGAGAACAAAAACAAAAAAAACAAACCAGCAAGGTGCAAGGTGCATGCCTCTTTGGGAATCCTAAAAGCAACATTTTACTCCATGCATACTGCTCTTGGAAAGATGCAAACAGTGAATATCCAATCTCTAGAATTTGTTCCAAAAAGCAATGGTTAAGGCATGTTTTGGGATTAAGGATACACTGGCCAGTTTTTATTAAGGTTGTATCTAACGGCTAAGTGAACAAAAGGCATTCTTAGCAAAACGCTAGTTCTTGAGCAGGGCAACTATACTGTATACTGCTCTTCTAATTTAGGAGGACCGCCTATTTGGTCATTCACCCACTGTTTTATCCTGTCATTCAGCAAATATCCATGAAGCCTGTCCCATGGGCTGGGCTCTGTTCTGGCCTCTGGTGACATAGCGAGAACCAAGAGCGGGCTTCCTCCCTCCCAGTGCACGCGTGCTAGTTGGAGAAACAAACTCCGTGTGCAAAGGACCTCCATCAACCCGGGAAACTCCTTTTATGATTTCAGAGAACCTGTACTGGGAAAGCAGAGCACTGGGCGTGCTTCCCTTCCACAAGCCAGCCTGCTCAGAGGGAAGGGACCTGGCTGCGGGTAGTGATGGGGCAGCCGGGCTTATGGGTTCTCCCTCGGGATAAGGGAGAAAGAGACTATTTCTTCTGTGCTTAATACAAGTCTGGGTCCATTTGGGTAGTGGGTAAGGAGAACCATCAGCCAACATGCCATGAAAACAAAGAGTTTCTTTCTCAAAGGTGAGATTTCTGGAGCCTTAGAAAGGCAAAGAAGGTCACTTCTGGTCATCACCATGTAAAACCCAGGTGTGTCCAGGGAAGAATCTGGTGTGGCACTTGAGACACCTCACTCTCTCTTGCTGTATAAGGCGTGGCTGAAAGAGGAAAAGGAAGAGTGGATACTTGGTTCCTGGTTTTCTTTTTCATTACTTTTAAAAAGACATTAATACATGATGCAGTAATAACCACACGTTTGGAGTCTAGAAGGCTGGCAAAGGTATAAGGCAGGTAGGGCTCTGATAGTAGTCGTGTGTATGGAGGCAAGGTCGAGAGGGAAGTACCTGAGGGTGCTGGGGTTGGGTGCTGAGCTGAGGAACCTGAACTTCATCTCTAAAGCTGGCTGAAAGAGAATTTGCAGCAGGTAAATGACTTGTTTTATAGTGCTTTAGAAAGAACTTGGTGGCCATGAGGTGGGTTGGGTGACAAGGAGACCAGAGTGGGGACAGAAGTTGAGCTGAGAGGCTAGTGTGGGAATCCTTGAGGGACTTGGAGAGGGAGAGGTTGGGAGAGACTGCTTACCTTTCCTGGGTCTTCTCTCAGTTGTGGACACCAAGAGGGAGTCCAGGGTGACTGGTGTGGTCATGGCACCATTCACTGAGGTGAACCACTGTGGGGAACTTCAATTTGAGGAGATGGTACGGAGTAATGAGTTCAGTTGGATCCCGAACAGAACTGTGAGCCTTCCAGGGAGAGATGTCCAGCAGAGAGCTGAAAACACGGGCAGGAAGAGAGTCTGGAGTAGAGATGAAAGATGGAGTTGTTTTTATAGTAGTGGCAAGTAGTTGCCTGGATTGTTGAGATTTACTAAACAGTGCTCAGGATGGGAGTGATCTGTATACTTGTAACTGAATTTTTCTCTTTTATCCTTGCAACAGGCCTCACTGGGATAATTAAACCTCTGACCTTGGCCTTAAATGACCAGTCTCTCACTGTTATTTTACAGACCTGGTGATATCTGTTTATGTTACTTTGAACTGGGATCATTGAAAAGAATATATGTAGAATGGCTGTGAACATACTTAAGTAGCTAGGATGTATAACTGGTGAAATTGATTACCACTCCCCCAACACAGACACACACAGACACACACATACACACATATGTTATAGACCATGTTCTTCCCCAAGTTCATATGTGGAAACCCTAACCCCCAGCATGGTGGTATTTGGAGGTGGGGTCTTTGGGAGGTGATTAGATTTGGATGAGGTCGTGAGTCTGGACCTCCCTGGTGGGAGTAGTGTCCTTACCCAAAGAGAAAGAGAGATCAGAGCACATCAGCTCTCTTTCCACCACAGAGAGGAGGCTGTCATTGTAAACCTGTAAGAGGGTTCTCATCAGGAACCAAATCTCACAGTGCCTTGACCTTGGACTCCCAGCCTCTAGAACAGCGAGAGATAAATACTGTTTAAATTATCCAGTCTCTGGTATTTTGTTATAGCAGCTTGGACCGATTATTACACAGGTATGTGTTGTGTTTAAGAAAATGTAAGATGACCTTTACTTGCTGAGGAAGTAAAGTAGTTTTGTGCACATCTAGAAAGTACTGAACATAGAGGTGTGTTATCTGTGTGTTTTCTTAGTTAAACTGTAATATCGTCAGCCAGGTCAAGAGAAGTTCCCAACTTTGACTTTGAGATTTGCCAGGTAAGAAGGAAGAACCTCAGTGTATTTGAGTTTTCCTCCTGTAGGTTCTGATTTTGATTTGATACTACATTTGTTGATTAAGTGGTGTTTTGGACCCTATTTAAAAAATACTTTCATCAAAATTGAGTAAGACTACAGAGGTGTTTACTTGGGTGAATTGTTGCGGTTCCATTTAGGACATCACAACCAAACTCGCTTTTAAAACTCTTCACATGGTTTCTAAAATAATAAGTACTGAATTCTGTAGTCAATTATGGTATTTGAATGAAGAATATTGAGGGTTTCAGCGGGTTCGTTGCAAACAAAGTTTAACAATTACTGAGGTGACATTAGCTGTAAAAGCAGTTCTTTCCTTGTGTGTTCTGTATGTACAGAGAATGGTTCAATGATGTCACCAGGTTTCCTGGCTTTTGGCAACTTACGGGTAATACGTTGAGGATTTGCAGCCTAGGCTAATGCATGAAGCTAGGATGTTATAACAGTGAATATGTGGCCTTTTAAAGCATCCCTGTTTGTGGAACTAAGGATATTTGATTATGGGCTGAATATCTCTCATCCTATAAGTGCACAGACTTGCAGCCATCCCTGGATTGCTGGTAGGGAGCTCCACACACACTTGGGGTTCCCAGGTCTTTATTTCCAAATGCTCCATACACCCTTTCTCCCCAACACTAATTTTCTCCCCTTAGAGAGGGTGGTCAGGCTTTCCCAGCCCCTGTGAGAAGACACGGGGAGAAGGCGGCTGTCTACAAGACAAAGGAGAAGCCTCCGAATCCATAGGTGCCATGAGACCTTATATTGTGAGAACTAACTTTTGTTTTCATGTCCACGAAGGAGAGGCTTATCCACCTTCTTTTTTTGAAGTTACCATCTGGCCCTCCAGGGCTATTGCTGTTACTATGAATTTCATTCATTTGTGAAATAATTAAAAGTGTGCAAAATAGACCCCAGTGAATGCTTGTTAAATTGCAGGCATGCTATTTGATTTGTGCACAGCTATTACTCCCCTTACGGCTGTGGATCTAGGGTAAGGCCAGTGGAGGTGACTAATGATTGTCAGTCTGTGTAATGACCAAGAACATCTCTCCTCACCCTTGCCTGCTTAACTGGGGTGCCATCGGAAGGAAAACTGGTAGCCATAGACAGACTCGAAGGATGTAGACTAAAATTTTAACTGTTCGCCTTGGTCTGGTGATTACAAGTGACTATTTTCTTTATTTTTCTGTTTTCTGTAATATTTTCAGATTTTATGTAAATAGCAGTTACTTTTTTATTAATTTTTTTTTAACGTGTATTGATTTATTTTGAGAGAGAGTGGGGAAGGGGCAAGAGGGGTGTGGGGAAATGGAGAATCTCAAGCAGGCCTCATGCCCAGTGCAGAGCCTGATGTGGGGCTTGATCTCACAGCCATGAGATCATGGCCTGAGCTGAAATCATGAGTCGGATGCTTAACCAACTGAGGCATCCAGGCGCCCCAATAGCTTGTTACTTTTAAAACCAGAGCAAAAGAGTTGGTGGGTCTGTGTGTGTGTGTGTGTGTGTGTGTGTGTGTGTGTATGTAAACATGTTCGCCACAACACCGTACCTCTCCTTACATCTGTGGTGCATCCATTGTAAAGGAGGTTTTTGTCTTTAAAAAGAATTAAAATTCATATTTGCTATAATTGTAGTTGCTCATATTGGGAGGCTAGGGAATACAACCGTGATTAGGTGCTGTGACCCACAGCCAGAGTGGGACAGCTCTCAGAACTATACAGAGGCCGACTCCTTAGTGTATATTTTGTACGTTTTTATAAACATTGTAAATGTGATTTGAGAGGTGTTTCACTTATACATCTAGGTGTGTAAATGGCAGTCTGATAAGAAGTCTTGAATCAAATCTGATAAGTACTGAATTAAATATGTGCTATACTGACATGTTGGGATTCTTTCTTTTTAAAAATTGTTTCAGTGTTCAGTACAACCCAAACCAGCAGTGAGATCTTAATATCCCTTTAGCAGCAACCCCTGCACATGCCTGGAAAATTAGAGGGGCTCTTTTTCCTCTACTGATTCTTTCGTCCAGCATTTTCTTTCTTTCCACTCTGAGCTGTGCTGTCAAGGGCACCTGGGGTTCAAGCTTCCCTTCTCCTGGGACAGGCTGCAGTTGGGCTGGATTTCACATGTTGTTTTCCAGTTTTCAGGCAGTTAGCCAGTTGTTTAAGGATGGTTGTAACTGCATGGACAGTAGGGTTGTTTAATCTTTAGGTAAGTGGTGCATAGCACATACATATTGAGGACAAATTAACCTCTTAACAATTTTCAACTCCTTTTTTTTTTTTTTCCCTCTTGCTTGTAGAGACCAAATATTCTGGAATTAAAAATAATGGATAGTCTGGGAACTGCAAGCTGTACCAGTAAGCAGTGTTTTTGTCTTTATAAATGACTATTACTTGGGTATTCAATACAGACTTAAAAAAAACATGGGTCACATCTTTAAAAACAGTCTAAAATCACATCCAATTTTTGTAATGGCTGTCTATTTCTAGGTGATGATCCCACATAGAAGTATGTCTAAACAGTTACCTACTCTGTCATTTGCTCATTTTTATAGTAGTCCTTTCAAGGTTCTTCTGTACTAGAAGCTCATAATTTACTGGCCTAATTACTAATTCTGCATGGATTTATGCTGTACTAGGTAGCGTAGTGTGCTGGCTTAAACAGGCGATGGTAGGTCTTTTTGATCTGAATCCTTTCGGTAAATGAGTGTGCTTAGGTTGTCCTGTCTGTTTATGTGTTTTTTCGAGATGGTGCTTAGGCCTATAGTTCTTTTCTCTATTAGTAAAGAAACGACAGCTTTGAAGGAGCTAAGCTGATGTGTGGAATGTTTAAACTATAACTCAGGGCCTAAAAGAGCTATAGCCCGGTAAGGAGGCCACACTTTATTATAAGAACACAATTGGTAGTGGTGATGAAAAAGTGTGATAGGTTATGTGTTCATCTGTGTGGACAGGTGGCTGGGGCCTGTTTAGGATAGTCTTATCAGCTATGCTGCAGAGGGACCACTACTTCCTTGGTCTGGAAACCAGACTGGTGGACCCTAACAGTAAATTGGTTAGCTTTCTCAGCAGGTGTATTAGTCAACACAACTGGCATGTTTTAAAACATTTTATTTTTTTTTATTTATTATTTAAAAAAAATTTTTTTTAATGTTTATTTATTTTTGAGACAGAGAGAGAGCATGAAGGGGGCAAGGCAGAGAGAGAGGGAGACACAGAATGGGAAGCAGGCTCCAGGCTCTGAGCCATCAGCCCAGAGCCCGACGCGGGGCTCGAACTCACGGACCACGAGATTGTGACCTGAGCTGAAGTCGGACGCTTAACCGACTGAGCCACCCAGGCGCCCCTTAAAACATTTTAAAATGAGAAGTGCCGTCATGTTAGATTCCTCTTGCTTATGTATGTGTGTTTGATTTTTTTAAAATCTTGACCATGGGACTTCCTGTTTCTGTCCAGATAATTCTGAATTCTGACCTGGTCATCTGCCATGTCAGCCATCCCTCCGGGCTGCGTGTTGTGTTCCTCGACACATTCTGCTCATCAGTCATTGAAGTTCTTTGAGTTATTTACTGGTACTGCTCTGTTAGACCTCCCCATGTCATTCTTCTGAGTCTTCTTTGTAACCAGGGGTGTGTCAGCCTTTGTAGGCGGCCAGAGGTTAGAGGGTTGGAGTCAGTGCCAAGATACAGAGGAAGCTAATCATGCTTGTGACCTTGCCCTCATTAACACTGTGTTGGAACCAAGAGAGACAGCATTCCGTGGTATTGTTTGACTTTGGATTGTCTCTATTGATTTATGGTAATGGGCTCCCTATTTCAGAATGTAAGAGATGATCAGTACTTACTGCCTCTTTCTAACTACTAAAAGCCTTTCTAACTACTAAAAAGTCAGGCTTTGGATTGTCAGATTAGTCATTGGACCCTGTTGATGGTGGTTTGGTCCCAAGACAAACCAAGACTGACAAGAGTGTGAGGGCAGAAGGCCTCTGAGAGTCTGGAGCATAAGCGGGTGGGCTGATGACCTGGGTGTTCCACAGGTGGGGGTAAAACACTGAAATTTCAGTGTGTGCAAGAATGACCTGGGACCTTGTTAAGATGTAGATTTGGATTCAGCAGGCCCACGTGGGGACTGGGATTCTGTATTTCTAGCAAGCTTCCTGCCATGCTGATGCTGCTGGTTCCATGTAGCCAGGCTCACACAAAGGTGGGTCGTGGATAAGACTGTGGACTAGTCAGCTGGAGGCTAAAACCTGTACAGTCTGATAACCAGGAGGCATCTGTGGGGTCTGACTTAGAATTGGTTGCCTGCTACCTAGGGCTGGCCTCTATTGGGATGAGACCAAGGGCCCTGAGCCTAGTCACTGTCCTTAGGACCCATAATGGCCACCAGGAGCAGCTGCACAGTGTTTCCCCATAGTCCTTAGGGCAGGGACGTTCTGGAGGGTCTCTTAGGTGAGATACGATTAAGCTAAAGGGCAGGTTTTGTTTTTGCTAAGTTTTAGTTAAATTGATTTCCTCACTGCATGTTGAGTATATTCCATAATTTTAACTAGATAAAGAAGGCTTTACCTTTCTTTAATTAAACCTGCATTTTCTCATAGGCCCTGTAACTGCAGTTAATGTAATTACAGGGTTTTGTAAAAAGTTACCTCTTACTTTATTTGGAGCATTTTTTTATGAAACTTGCTTGATATTCTGCTGGGCTAGCTGCTAGAATATATAGATGTTCTCAGACCTCTCCCCTGAGGTTTTGACTTTATAAGGCTGGAGTAGATCCTGGGGATCTATAGCTTTTAAGCAAAGCTTCCAGGTAGTTCTTATGGTCAGGCACGTTCTAGAAACACCAGTGTAAAGAAACATCAGTTTAGAAACCCATCTATCTGAGCCTGTGATGTTGACCATGTCTGGGGGATGGATGCCCTTACAAGTTCTTTTCTTGGCCTCTTGGGTACTTGGTTGTGAAGAACTGGTTTCTGTCCCTGTGGGATCACTTTAATTTTTATCTTGACACATGCTTTTATTCTTACAGAGGCCCTTATCTTGGGTGGAACCGAAGCAGAGGGTCCTTTTTCAACAGTGTAAGAGCTCAGTTCTGTGAAGCTGTTATTTTTAGGAAGGTTTTACAGACACTGACTATTAAGTGCTTTTGGGCATGCTTGGAAATTCTAGGCTTTAAGCTTTGGGCCTCTACGGAGAAGTCTCAGGAATGTCCTGCAGCTGACTTTTCCCACACCCTCTCCCACTTTGGTTTAGACAGACAGCTGGGGATAATGAGTGTCCCCTTTCTAAGTAAATGCTGACCAGAAATGGATGAGGAGGGGCCCTTCATCCTCCACAGACCAGTTTGGTTCTGATCCAGGTGAACTGACAGGTTGAGGAGTTGGGCTTTCCGTATCATTATATCAACATTAACCTCCCTTTCTGCAAATGCAGGGTCCATCTCAGCCCCACGCGAGAGGCCAAGTCAGTTTGTGAAACAGATGAAGTAGGAAATGGTCTGTGTGATGAGATGGGAAGGGTGTGGAAAAGGGTTTCTTGCCTGGTGATTTGGACACCGTTACATTTCCATCAGAACGCACATTAGAAGCAGCCTTCATGCCCGAGATCTGAGGCTATTTGAGCCTTTATTACTAGTGATTTCCTGATTGGTACACCTGCACCATCTGGCAAAGAGATTCTTGTCGTTGGTGTTAAAGACGGTCACTGAGATTAAGAAGATTCTTGGTATTTCTGGAATCAGGTATGACAGCATCAAAGCCCCTAGGAACTGCTGGATGGGAGTGATGAACTTCTTGATCTATTAAAAATTAAAAAAAAAAAAAAGGAAAGTGGAATTCACTTAACTGTTTTGCCTAAAATTCTATCATTAGAGAAATTTGGTCCAAACACTTCTCTTTAAACAACTCTTATTCAACACATAAGGATCTGTATAGGACAGGTAGCATATTTTTTATTTATACCTTAACAGGAATAATTTCATAACATGCTTCTCAAAAGCAGCTAAGGTCAGGGAATGAGAGAGGGGACTCTGACTTTAATGGGGTGGAGTGTGGGCACTGGACAAGGAGGGCAGTGCCACAGAGGATAGCTAGAGGCAGCAGGAACGCAGGCCAGCTCACCAGGAGCCAGGCTACCTAGAACGGCCCGAGGCAAAACTAGTCCCTCTTTACTTTGCGTGTGCGCACACATACTGTGTTGTAGGGACTTGAATAGCCTTGATGATGTGTGTGGCATATTTCTATCGAATGGGGCTATTTCCCATATACTTGGCCAGTTGTAATGAAAAGCCAGGTGATCTACATAAGGAAATTAAGATTAAACATCCCAGTTGTACTTGGGGTTATTTTGCTGTCTTTAAAAAGTCTGTTTAATTTTGAGAGCAAAGCTCAGGAAATGATGCTGTTCTGTGCCTACTTAACAGGTGAAATTGGCCAGTAGGAGAGACCTCCCTTCCTCTACTGAGGGGCTTTTTCCCAGTCTCTTTTGAGAAGGGCTTGATTCTTCTGAGACTCCATGCCACCTAGAAAGTGTGCTGTAATGCATGCCTTCTTGTCATGTCTGCAAAGAGCAGTTCACAGCTCCTGGGTGAACTCTGAACTTAGATACCCTCTTACCAAAGCCAAAGCTTGTTTGAGTGATACAGTGTGTTTTCAGAAAAGTGTAATGATGGGTTGGGAGATTTTCTTACCCCCGCTGTCTGAGTAAGCCTGAACTAATAGAGAAGTTACACAGAAGTACATCTCAGGACCAGAACTCTGGGAACTTCTACGAAGACTGACCCACACTCTCACCCACAGTCATTTCCTGCCCCTGCTTCTCCTAGAGCCCCTGCTCTGTCTTTAGATTGGGCTTGGTGCCCCTGATTCTGAGATTCACAAGATGTTCCCTCATGGTCTTAGTCAGGGTCTTGACATAAAGCACACAAAAAATGAATACATCCTATTACAAACAAAATACCTTTGTCTTCAAGGGGTACTGGTTTCCTGGTACCCAGGAAAGGTGGGAACACACAGCCTGTGAAAGTCAGAAAGCACTGAGAACCATCTATACTGACTCCTGTAGTGTGATCATTAGCTTGCTCTGTGACCTTGGACAAGTCATTTTACCTGTTTGGGCTAGAGACAGTTAAGGGATGAATCCAGGCCTGAAATTCTTATTCTAGGTGAGTCTGTCTGTGTGTTCAGTCATTTAATCAACACAAGCTTATTGAGCCCCCCAGGGAGCTGACAGTCTGATAAGAGAGGCTGTAGAAGGGTCATTATCTTTATTTATTTTTAAAATTTTATTTATTTTTCAGAGAGAGAGAGAGGAGAGCGAGCACACCAGCAACAGAGGGGGCAGGGGCAGAGAGAGAGGGAAAGACAGAGAGAATCCCAAGTAGGCTCCACACCGTCAGTGCAGAGACCGATGCGGGGCTCGAACCTGCGAACAGTGAGATCATGATCTGAGCTGAAGTTGGACACTGAACTGACTGAGCCACCCAGGTGCCCCAAGAGCCGTTACCTTAATGTGGGTAGCTATGTGTGCAGTGCAGGAGACCTAGACCATGTGGGACATGTATGAAGCCTTTACAGTTGTGGGTTCCACATGCACAGAGTGGGTGGGGAGGCTGGAGAGCCGGGGTGTGCAGGTGGAGGCTGTAGTATAGGGAAGGTGCTAGGGATCTCTGCAGCATTGCTTGTTCCCCTGGACCACACGTATTTGCTTGATTGTTATGAGATCCTGCAGCCCAGCCACCCTCTTTGTGATGTTGGCAAGAGGGGCAGACTCTGGAAGCTGAGTGTGGTTGGGCTATGCAGTATATGGCTATGATCTGTGTTGATCTGAACACTTTTTTTTTTTTCATTAAACAAATTTTTTTTAATGTTTTTTTTTTTTTTGAGAGAGAGAGCGAGCGTGTGCGAGCATGAGTGGGGGAGGGGCAGAGAGAGAGGGATACACAGAATCTGAAATAGGCTCCAGGCTCTGAGCTGTCAGCCCAGAACCCAATGCGGGGCTCGAACTCCTGAACCATGAGATGATGGCCTGAGCTGAAGTCAGATGCCTAACTGACTGAGCCACCCAGGCGCCCCTTTAATTTTTTTTAATGTTTATTTATTTTAGAGACAGAGACAGAGCAACAGAGCGTGAGCAGGGAAGGGGCAGAGAGAGGGAGACACAGAATCTCAAGCAGGGTCTAGGCTGTTAGCGCAGGGACTGATGTGGGGCTCGAACTCAAGAGATGTAAGATCATGACCTGAGCTGAAGTTGGATGCTCAACCGACTGAGCCACCCAGGTGCCCCGATCTGAATACTGTTTTTATTAAAAAAAATTTTTTTTTAGGTCTATTTATTTTTGAGAGAGAGAGAGACAGAAACAGAGTGTGAGCGGGGGAGGGAGACACGGAATCTGAAGCAGGCTGCAAGCTCTGAGGTATCAGCACAGAGCCCAACTCAGGTCCCGAACCCACAAACTTGTGGTATCATGACCTGAGCTAAAGTTGGACACTTAACTGACTCGGCCTTCCAGGTGCCCCTGTTTTTATGTTTTGGACCCCATTTCCCCCCCTTTTGTTAAGCAAAGCAAGAACTATAGAAACATAAGAATGTGAGGATTTGTCTGCTCTTTACAGAAATATCCTTTTTGTTGAGGGGTGGGAGGGATAATTTTTTCTTTCTTCTATGGAGACAATAGATACTTAGAGAGGCAGCTGAGCTGAGCTATTCTCATCCTGAATTACGTTATGGCTCCTGGGCCTTGGTATCTTTGTAACCACAGAGTGTGTTCCACACTCCAGAAGGAAACTTGACCCTCACATAAAACCACTTGGAGCTTTCCGGATGGCCCATTTCTTTTTCTGGAGTGGTCAGATTCTGTGCCTAGGTGGGGGGAGAAACACAGTCTGCAAGGAGACGTGCGTGCTCACTTTGGCAGCACTTAAACTAACATTGGGACGATACAGAGATTAGCACGGCCCCTGTGCAAGGATGGCACACACATCTGTGAAGCAATCCATATTTTAAAAAGATGAATGAATGAATAAAAAAGAGAAGTATGTGTCCACTTGCCTGAAGCTGGAGTTCATTTTCCTGCCCTGAAGCAAATGCAGGCTGTAGAAGGGGATGGGGCACGTCTTGAGGAAACAAAATCCTCCTGCAGCACCATATCCCCACCCCAGCGGTGGGTTCTGGGCTCTTACCCATCAGTCTGCAGGGCTAGGAGGGATTCCAAGCCTCAACGGAGTTGTGTGTTTTCTTGTAAACAAAAATGGACATCGTGGGTCATAGGCCAGGCCAGCTCTGTGCTCTGTACCCTCCCCAGCCCCTGTCCTGGCACTGCCCGAGTTTGGTGCCACTGCCTTAAGGGAGCATCCAGATCACCTGGAGGGCTTTTAATAACACATTACTCCCATCCCCAGAGATTCTGAGTTGCTAGGTCTGCGGTGGGCTGAGAATTTGCATGTCTAGCACATTCACAGTTGATGCTGATACTGCTGGTCTGGGGACCACACTTTGAGAACCATTGTGATACTAGGCACTCCTTGACCTTCTGGAGGGTGTGTTGGGACAAGCAGACTCCACTCCTGATGGCGTGTCTACCTGTGGGGAATTACCCGGTGCTGGAAGAGCCAGTAATTCAGAAGCAGTGGTTCATTGGAGTACCACAGGGGCCCTGGCCCTAGAGCCTTCTCTATTGGCTCTTTCCACACAGACCAGGGATGTGGCATTTGGAGTTGCTGATTTGGGCTCTCATTGCCTCCTTCTAAGACCTTCTTGTCTCAGGTGTTGCAGAAAACTTCCTGGACCATGTTGCTTTCCTATGTAAGATCCTTCCTGGGCTTGCCATTGGTCTTAAGATAAAGTCCAAAGTCCTAAAATGGCTGCAAGGCCTTTTGTGATTCTCTACCTTTATAGCTTTGTCTCTTGCCAGCCTCCGTCTTGGCCTCTGAAATACTCCAGTGGTCACTAACCTCTCTCTTTTCTTTTCTTTTTTTTTTTTAAGTTTATTTATTTATTTTGAGAGAGAGAGGGAGGGGCAGAGAGAGGGTGAGAGAGATCCCAAGCAGGCTCCGCACTGTCAGCACAGAGCCCAGTGTGGGCCTCAAGCTCACGAACCGAGAGATCATCACCTAAGCTGAAATGAAGAGTCGGGCACTTAACCGACTGAGCCACCCAGGCGCCCCACTAAATTCACTCTTTTATGAACTCACATCCCATTTCAGGGCATCCCATTTTGCTGGTGGCTTTCCCTGGTATGCTGTTTGCTTGTCCTCTTAGTCTGACATCTCCTGCTTGTCAGACCTCAGCTTAGCTATCACTTGCTCTGGTGAGGTTCCGTTGACCCCTCTGGAACCAGTTAGGGCTTCTGTAAAGGTTTCACATCACCTCGAAGTTTTCTCACTTTGGCTCATATCAGCTGCATCAAGGTCCTGATTACTGCCTGTTTATTTCTCTGTCTCTGTGGAGGGGCTGCAAGCCCATCACATGATCATTCATGTGATCCCAGGCTTGTCATGGTGGTTCTGTGAGGTAGATACTGCAGGAGAGGAAACTGAGGCAAAGGTAGGTTAAGTACCTGGCTTATAGTTCAGTTACCCTCTCACTGAGTTACAACCCTGGGATTCTCATTCAGGTCTCTTCAACCTGACTCCCTAGCCAGGCTTCCTGCTTTGAGACCAAGAGCCCCAGGCATGGTCTGCAGACCTTTCCTGGGAGCATTGAAAGACTGGCTATTCCAAATTAACAAAAATGGTGCTTTCCTGTTGTTTTTTAGGTAAACTGGGAAGCAGACTCTTGAATTCACAGCTGGCTTGTGGTTTTTGCATCTCGTTAAAGCGCACTCATCATACAGGTAAGGGGTTAGTTCTTGGGACCTGCTCCTCATGCTTAGGTGGGTTGTAGGAAAACTCTAGTCATGATGATGCACCCTGGTAACTCCCAGAGTTCTCATTCAATAACAAGAAAATCCTTAAATGAGGAAAGGTGTGAGGTGGCCCCCACCCCTGTTGAGAGTTTATGGGGTGAAGGTGTTTACTTGGCTGGCTTTCTCCTGGGTGTTGCTGGCCTTTTCACCTCCCAACATTATTTTCTTTGTGAAGGACTCCCTTCTCCCATCCATGTAAGCTGATGCTTAATTCTTTTTCTAGGGATGCCTGGGTGGCTCAGTCAGTTGAGCGCCCAACTTCGGCTCAGGTAATGATCTCTTAGTCTGTGAGTTTGAGGCCCGCGTCGGGCTCTGTGCTGACAGCTCGGAGCCTGGAGCCTGCTTCAGATTCTGTGTCTCTCTCTCTGCCCCTCCCCTGCTCACATACACTCTGTCTCAAAAATAAACATTAAACAATATTTTTTTAATTCTTTTTCTTCATTTAAGACCTAGTCCGAATTTCTTTTGTTATCAAACTGCATCAGGAAGACGCTTTTTGGAGCATAGCCTTTTCCTCAGCTTTACAGCACAACCAATCACTGTTTATCTGCTCAGACAGCACACTTGCTTGCTATATGAGCTTTACTTAAGTGTTTGTGTGCATTTTTTTCCTCTAGTCTGTGAGTTCCTTGGCTGTAGTCTCCCATCTAGCATATTTTCCGGCATGAAACAGACTTTCAGTAAATGAATAAACATGTCTGACAAAACAAAACAAAAAACAAACAAAAAACCAACAACCCCCAGTAAGCTCAGCTAAGGCACAGCCACAAAAAAAAATCATAATGTATTTCTAAGCCAATGAAATGATATGTAAATTGCTCTTTTGGATTAATTCTGTGACTGTTTGCTCATATAACCATGCATAATTGAGAATTTACCCTAATATATTAAATTAGTAGGAGTTTAGGCTCTTCCCCCTAATGAAAGGGATAAAAAGTCAGTTTTCGTGTCATTGTCTTTCTATGGAGTAATAAGTGATGTAGGTCATGAAGCACTAATGTGCTAAATGACAACCTGCAGCTCTGAGTTTGCTCTTGGAGACACCATTGTCACCGGGACCCTGGGAGCCCTGGTCAGCTCTAGGACTGGACATGTGTCTCAATGTATAGGCAGTAAGGGAGCAGTCAACAGACTTTCCCAATTTATAACCTGGAGGCAATAAAAATATTTCTGAGTGGTTTGACTATTTGTTTTAATTTTTTTTTTTTTTTGTCAACATTTATTTATTTTTGGGACAGAGAGAGACAGAGCATGAACGGGGGAGGGGCAGAGAGAGAGGGAGACACAGAATCGGAAACAGGCTCCAGGCTCTGAGCCATCAGCCCAGAGCCCGACGCGGGGCTCGAACTCACGGACCGCGAGATCGTGACCTGGCTGAAGTCGGACGCTTAACCGACTGCGCCACCCAGGCGCCCCTTGACCATTTGTTTTAAAACACAGTTCAGGTTTAAATAATTTTACAAAAAGCTTAAGATTTTTTTTTTTTTAATTTTAGAAAGAGGGGTAGAGGAGAGGGGCAGAAGGAGAACAGGGAGGGGGAGGGAGGGAGGGGGGAGGGAGAGAAAGACAGACAGAAAGACAGAAAGAAAGAAAGAAAGAAAGAAAGAAAGAAAGAAAGAAAGAAAGAAAGAAAGAAAGAAAATCCAAAGCAGGGTCCATGCTCAGTGTGGAGGCCAGTGCGGGGCTTGATCCCATAACCCTGGGATCATGACCTGAGCCGAAATCAAGAGTCGGATGGTCAGCCAACTCATCCATCCAGGCACCCCTTTAATGAAAAGCTTTTAAATCAGTGCACCTCAATCCTCCCCAGGCTTCTCAGGTCATTGGGTTCTTTGAGAGGTGCCCTGATTGGCTTCATCCTGTGGGTTGGGATTAGCAACCCCCAGGGTGGTGGCTCACTGAATATTGAAGCCAGAATGGGGCCTGGGTCTTCATCTAGGAGAATATGGTATTGAGTCGTTACTCTTGCCTTCCTATCCTGTTCTACATTAACACTGCTCATTGTTCAGCCTTTCCAGCTGCTTTGGTTGGGTGTGTGTGGCACTAAAGCAAAGAGAAAAAAGTTGTCTTCTGGTTTCTGCATTCCTAGTAGAGGTACTGGCCAATAAATCCATGTAAAAGCAATCACATAACTGTGGTTTCTTTTACCTGGTGCCGAGCCCCAGTTGTACAGCCGTATGGGAGAATTTAGTGAAAGACAAAGCAGTACAAGAAATGTGGCTCTCAGTTAACCCTACTCGTGTTCTTAAAATTTCCTAGGGCTTGGGTAGAGTGAGGACTTCAGCTTTGCTCAGGAATTTCCAGCCTCCATGTAAGCCAGTTTGTCTGCCATATTTGAAAAATAAATTAAGGAAATTAATTGCAGTTGAAAAGCCCACGTGTTAAAATATGAGGAGTTTTAGCTTTATAGTAGGTTTTGAAATTTCACTATTATTGACTGTTTTGCACCATTCCTGCAGAACCCGAATGCAAGGTGGTTGTTGTGTGTCTAGTTTTTATGCTGCCAAATGCATGAGGAGTGCTTACAGATTGGTAAGAACTGGCAACTCATTGAGCTTCTGGGAGATATGATTCTCGGAGTGACTCCTGTTTTACAATACAATTCTAATCTGGTTAGAAAAAATGTGGTAGGTCAAGTTATTCAGCCGTCCTCCTTCATATGGGGTTCTCACACATAGGTGTGCATTCAGGCACACTTCACAGCCTTCTCTGGTTGAATCTTGACTACCCCACATCATTTGGACTAGCCCAAGAAGTGCTACAGTTCTTGGATTTTCCTAGAGCTTCCAAACTTTGTGTTTTGGACTTACGCTGTGGTGTTCTTTCATGGAATGGTTACTGTTTCTAAAGATGAGCCCGCTAGCACCCCACCTGTAGAATTTGTGTATCAGGGTGTGTGTGTGTGTGTGTGTGTGTGTGTGTGTGTGTGTGTGTGGTTAAGATGGCTGTTTTGGAGCGCTGGCCTTGATCCAAAGACACTGTCCAGCCTGGGCCCCTAGTGTCCACAGTAGACATTTGGGAGCCATCAGAGTGAAGGCAACTAGCGGGCATAGCGACTGTTCTGCTGGTCTCAGACTCCAGTGTCATTAGCGTGCTGGTCTCTGACTGACCATTTCCTTTATTGCCGAAGTGTCTGGGAACCCAGTCTGTAGCTGGTTATAGACACATGCAAAAAGTAAATGGCACATCCCCCTCCCAACCCCACCGGGTGTCTTTGGTTTTCTCAGGTGAAGCCTTTATCTTTTCTTCTTCTGAAAGAAGCAGCCAGGTCTCCAAAATAGGCTTTTGAGGTTCATGGTAAAGCTGCACCCAGGCATTGACGTTTATGGGAAGAGTTTGCTTTTTTCCATTTCCAGGGCACAATCAGTGCATCACTTAGGAGCCACTTTTTACTTTGATCAGGTCGCTTCTGAGCTGTGATACGTGGGCTGGTCTGTCTTATCCAGTGTAGAAGCTTGTTGTTGATTTCAAAGATAACTTATAAGTACTTGTTTCCAGGAAAACTTGCTTGTAAATGGAATATCTTGGACCTTGCTTTATGAAAGGACTATTGTTTTGGTCACTCTCATGTCCCCTTTCAGTTAAGAAATGGCTATTTCCTGTTTCTTAGCATCTTTTTACGATTATGGACCTGAGTTGGAAGGAGGCCTTCAGATAACTAGTTAATAAAAGTAACTTTTCCAAAGAGGCAAAAGAGAGTGAAAAGATTTCCCCTTTCATCTCTTTTAATGACGAAGAATAAATATTCTGCATTTTAAATGATTCCTTTTCTCTATGAAGCATTTCTTACATTAAGCGGTTTCTGAGGCTTCCGGAATCCTGTTCTCTCAGGTTCCTTCTTCAAAGCTGGTGGCCGCCCTGTTTGGCTCCCTTTAGACCACCTCCACTGATGCTTATCTTTCTTCTCCTTTCTTTCCTGATGGGCAGGACTTCGTGCTTGCCTCCCTGCCTGGGGTGACTGCAGAGAGAGTATCCTCCTACCCTTGATGGCTACGAGCTGAAAAAGAAAACAAACAGCTGAAGCTCCCATTGAAGCCCAGCAGGCTGGGGCAAATAGTTCTCATTCTCCTTGTTCCTGGGTTCAAAGTGCACTTCACATTTTATGGGGGTGATCAGCCCTCCCAAGGTGCTGGTTTGAGGGGGCCTGCGTCTGAGCCTGGTGGACAATTAACCGTGCTGACCTCCTCCTTTTTGCCTTCGCCTTACTGGCTGAGCTGACGTTAATGCTCCGAGTGAGAAGGGGCCCGCTGTTCCTTTGAGCGCAGCACCAGGCAGGGCTGGAGAAACAGTTGATCCTGTTCAAAGGGGATGTCTCTGAAGCATGAAGATTGAACTGATTGTGACCCCACCCTGGGGGAAGGAGAAGCGCCCTCTGGAGAACAGGCCTGGAGGAAGGGGCTGTCAGTTACTAATCTCATTGGCTTGTGGGTCTTCAGGGACTTACATCCATTTAAAAGAGAATTGGGGTTGAAGGTAATAAAATAGGCCTTAAATTAGAGGAGCAGGGGGTCATTTCATCTAATTTTGTGGTTGTTACTGAGGAATAAAAGGCAGAGGAGATAATTTCATTAGCCCCTTTGAGACCTTTATCACGGTGAGATGGCATTTGGGGATGAGCAGAGCCTCGTGGGTGCTGACCTTTCCCCTTCAGGGGCCTGACAGCTGGATTTCCTTGGCACCGGGGGTCGGCCTGGGAGGCACAGTCACCATTCCGGGCACCGTGATCAGGAACATAGTTTCTCCTGCTCTAAGTGATGAGAGTTAGTGACTCAGGACAGCTGATGCGTGTCCCGGCATACCACTCTGCCAGTGTGTCATCCACACTGAAAATAAAGAAATCCACCAGACGAGAGCTCTGTTAGAATTGGCATCGTATCGGGGCGCCTGGGTGGCGCAGTCGGTTAAGCGTCCGGCTTCAGCCAGGTCACGATCTCGCGGTCCGTGAGTTCGAGCCCCACGTCAGGCTCTGGGCTGATGGCTCAGAGCCTGGAGCCTGTTTCCGATTCTGTGTCTCCCTCTCTCTCTGCCCCTCTCCCATTCATGCTCTGTCTCTCTCTGTCCCAAAAATAAATAAACGTTGAAAAAAAAAAATTTAAAAAGAATTGGCATCGTATCTTTTACTTCTGAGGAAGGCTTGCCTGTCACCTGTTGATGTGATTTATTTGGAGCATGATGGTCATGACATTCCTTTGAGCTGAGCAGTGTTCAAAGTGTTCAATCTTATGGAGGAGAGTTGGCGTAACAGTGGGAGTTGTGCCTTCTGTTTGCTTAGTCCTGTTCTGTTCCTAGTGTATGTTCCCGTCTGCTGCTTCCGAAAGCCTCACTCGGTAGGTGGCTATTCCTATCCATGTTTGCAGAGAAGGGAGTAAGGCAGAGGTTCTGGGACTTGTTCTAGGTTCCCCAGGAGAGAAGTAGGGGAGCTGGGATTCTCTCTCCGGGGACTTTCAACTTTCAAATTAAGTTCTCTGTGATTATTATTTAAGGCACAGAGGAAAGAGGAGGAGGAGAATGATCCAGATTCTTTCAAGAAAAGGGAGAGAAAAGTAGTGGTTAATAGATAGTTCTCCACACCAGCCACCAGCTGGCACCATCCCTCAAGGCAGCCTGGTTTTTTTTGAAGGGGAGAAAAGTGACCAGGGTGGGCTGGACAAGACGAGGTGGGAATTGGGGGAGATTGAAGAAGGGAGGGTGGGAAGGGCTATTTGTCTATCTGAAGCAGTCATAAAGCGTTGAGTAACTTCTGGAAAGCCTCTGCATATGATCAGGAGGGACAGTGACATCAAGTCTTGCCTCTTGCTAGTTTATTTCTGAGGCCCAGCTTTTCCCACGTCTATCTTCATTCGTGGTCTTATTTTCTTCTCTCTAGTTTCTCCCTCCCTGTACTGCATACATTTCTGCTTAATATTTGTGAAATTAGCTCTGAGCAAAAGAGCACTTCTATTAACCTTAACCACTGCTAAGTGCCTTTAATCCTAGGTTCCTTTTGTGTAGTTCTTACCAAAATCTATTCCCCCATTGATTCAGGAGCTGATGTTTCCCCCTGTCTGTTCATAATGGAAAGTGTACACCCCTCCCTTTCTGGTAGATGTGGGGCTCTTGAGAACTTTCAGAAAGTAAAACTCCAGCCAAGTGTTTTCCTGAAATGTTAGCTGAGGGGAATGTTTCTGGTGGGTAGGGGGCATTTCACTTGTTTCACTAATGTTTCTCCACTTTCGGTTCAAGAATCTTTGCCCTGTGGTCCTTAGAGGCAAGAGTCCTCCTGCCTTGGCCGGGTGCTGTTCCTTTCCTTCATGACTGCGGCTAATCAGAAGTTGGCTGCACTTCAGTGCCTCTTAAAAGCTTTTCTCCGTGGCTGTGTCCAGGAAGTTGAAGTGCAGTGTCAGAAATGATGTGAGTTGATGAAGAAGAAATAAACAAATCCAGGCAACATGTGAGGAAGCCTTGGCAGCCCAGCTCCTGTTTTTATGTCTTTTTGATCTGAAGGAACCAGATTTCCTCCATGTGGAAGGAATGGGGCAGTGGGGGTCCCTGTGCCAAGGAGCCTGAGGTGTGCATGTCACTGGGCCTTCTAGAGTAGGGCTCCATGTAGTCTAATGAAACTCTGGGATGAAAACGAGTCGTTTTTGCTTGGCAGAATGGAGATAAGTCACACGTCTGCAGCCTGAGCTGTATGTACGTGGAATAAAAATAGCATCTGTTCAGGAAAGCAGAACATTCCAGAATGCTTCATTCTCCTCTTGGCACTAAAGCAGAGAGGGAGGGGATAGAAGAGCTGGAAGGGACTTAAAAGAGCTTGTCCAAGGCTTTGATTTCAATTAGAGGCACCAGATAACTTGACCAAAACCCCATGAGGGCAAGGACCCCAGACTGTCATGCTTGTTCACCTTCATAACTCTGGTTCCTTGCAGGTCGTAGGTGTTTAATATGCCCTTGTCGGGTGAATGACTGATATAAATGAAGCTAGGACTTCTGACTCCTAGTCCAGTGGAGGTGGACTGAGGTGTTTGAGGTGTATCTTTGAGGTATTTTTATAGGCTGAATAAAGTGTAAGAAGTGGTGCCAAGTAACTTTTATGTAGTTGATTGTGATTACACGTCGATGAAAAAATTGAGACGTGGTGAGATTAAACTGATTCCTTAAGGTTGGTGGTGAAGTTGAGGGGGAGAGAGGCCTTCCCAGGCTTAGGGGTGGGGGGGAGGCAGGACTGCCACGTTGTTGTGTGTGTGACCGGTGCCTGGTGGAGCTGGGCAGGGCCTGGGCTGTGGGGAGGTGATGTTCCCGTTCGCAGGTTCCCCAGGAGGATCGACACAGCCATGGAACAGACAGGTCTGAACTTGTTCTTCCACCCACAGATAGTACTCGCAGCTGGGAGCCACCCCTCCTTCTGTGGCCCAGTGCCTTCACTTTCAGAGGGACGTACTACCTGGGGCTCATGGAACTTTGAGTCTATTTGTGGAGGTGCATGTGTACGAGACGCTGTGGTGTGACTGGAGGTCAGGATGTGCTTGAGCGTTTCAGGGATGGGAGGAGGACTCTGTTCTCTATACTGCCAGGCCCTATTAGCCAGCAAATCGGGGTCTCTGTCACCACCCAAGCTCATTTTGAAAATTGCAGCAGTGGCTTCTGTCACTGGGCTCAAGCAAGTAAATGAGGTCACTGCAGTGTACTTAGTACTTAGAAACCCACCAGGTAAGCCATGCCATTGCTGTCAGGCCCATGAGGCAAGGTGTTGCCGTTCATTTCTCTCCCTTGTTTAACTTCCCAGTTAATCCACGAAATAAGATTTACCATTATGTGGAGTTCTAACATTTAGAATCATTAAAGGAGGTTATTTCAAGATTAAGAGTGGCCAAAGAGGGGGCACCTGGCTGGCTCAGTCAGTAGAGCATGCTTGATCTCAGGATTGTGAGTTCGAGCCCTACATTGGGAGTAGAGTTTACTTAATTAAAAAAAAAAAATTTGTTTTCTAAAAGTTGCCAAAGAGATTATAAGGTCAAGATTTTTGTTTAAATTCACAAATATTGAGTAAGGACATGTTATTGTTTGCTACTTGGTGAGTTTCATCTACCCAATGAACCTGGTCTATCTACCCATCCCCCTATCTTCCCAGCCTGGATGGACGTGTATGTATCTCTTTAAATTGACCTTTGGGCTCTACCACACGACCTTAATGTCTAGAGTTGAGTGTGCTTCCTCTGGAACCCTTGGCAACTGACCACTTTCATGTGGAATTTTCTGTGCCACCTCTGGGAGAGAACCCTGTTTCTTCTGGAAATTCTTCCTCCCTATTGGTCCTTTCTCTAGTTCACCTGACTTCTGCTTCATTGACTTCATACGATGTCTCCTTGCTTCTTTCCAGGAACTATGCAGCAGACATCCCATCTCCCGGTGGGTCATAAGACAAGCTGTAGTCTGACCCTGATTGATGACTACAGAAAGAATCAGCTGGGTTAGCGGCTTCTGTTCCGTATTAAGGATCACAGGGCTTATTGATCCAAAGTGGGCAGGCATTCTGCATGCCAGAGGTGGGTCTGACCAGGTCTCTAGCGGGAAGAAGAATGATTACCATTGGCTGGACTATTAGAGCTTCAATAAAAAAAGCAAGCTTAATCTTGTCCAGTGGCATTAATCATTACTTTTGTGTGTGTGTGTATAAAAACTAGGCCCTGAGAAGTGATTCTCTGGTAGTGCCCTCATAGTCTGGTGTTTGAACTTCCCATGGGGGCTATTCTTCGCACTGATGTAGTTATTTGTGAGCTGGTCCTATTGTGCAGAGCTAGCATGATGCTTTGGAAGTGAACAGTGAATGTTTTACTTGAACTGAAAATATTCTGTGTGCAAAACCATGCAAATTAGAAACAAATTCAATTTTTAAGACTGCATATGTGTTGACAAAAACAGCTTTGGGGGAATATCTAGTTTCTTGAAATCATTTACATGTGGGGAAAACCTGATTATTCTCTTCAGGATTATTATTATTATTTTTTTAATGTTTATTTATTTATTTTTGAGAGGGAGAGAAAGAGGGAGAGAGGGAGGGAGGGGCAGAGAGAGAAAGAAAGAGAGAATCTCAAGCAGGCTCTGCATTATCAGATGTGTGAGATCATGACCTGAGTGGAGGAAATCAAGAGTCAGGTGCTTAACTGAACCACCCAGGCGCCCCTCTCTTCAGAATTATTACAAGTATAAACAAAGGCGGGGTGGGAGTGTCTGACTCCCCAGCTGTGAGCCTTGAGCATTTGTGAAGGGTAATTTAAAAAGCAGGCCTTTTAGTGGAAAAGTGTTTTAGCGTTGCTTCTTCATGAAGGCACACTTTTTACTTCTTTACTTATTTTACTGCATGTGGCATAGTTTCATTTGCGTAGTTCCCCTTCCTTCCTTCCTTCCTTCCTTCCTTCCTTCCTTCCTTCCTTCCTTCCTTCCTTTCTTTCTTTCTTTTCTTTCTTTCTTTCTTTCTTTCTTTCTTTCTTTCTTTCAGTTTTTAATTTATTTTGAGAGAGAGAGAAAACCAGCACGGGAGGGAGAGAGGAGACAAAGGATCCCAAGTGGGCCCTGTGCTTGCTCTCAGTGCAGAGCCTGATGTGGGGCTCCAACTCAGACCTTGAGATCATGACCTGAGCCAAAGCTGGATGGTTACCCTACTGGCCACCCAGGTGCCTCTCTCCTTATCTTTTCTTTTTCTTTTTCTTTTCCTTTTGAAAGCAATCTATGGGGTCTGTAACCACAGTGGCAGAAGAAAAGTTAATGGGAGTTTATATAATACTGTTCATATTTACAAAATTAAATGCTCAAATGTGATAGAATTGTGTATTCATAGGATTCCAACTTACTATAAAAATGTAATGTTAATAAGTTAGAAGATTGGTTCGTATTCATGATTTTTTTATTGTGCAGTGAAATAGTATATATACACTCATTAATTGCTCCCCCCCCTCCCCCCCCCCCCGCAAAAGGTATAAATCATGTAAGTATAGTTTTATGGAGAATAGGAGTGTAAGAATCAAAGTTTGTGGTTATTTTGCAAGTATCTTGCTCTTGTTTTTACAATTCAGAGAGTTGTAAAATTTGGAGAAGTCTTTAATGTGCTCCATCTGTCTTCTCTTGCATTTATTCCTTCTGTGTTTTCTCTAGCTGATCACTTCCCCTGCTGTGCTCTTTCCTGAGAACCAGGATTAAATCCCTGATCTCCACCCCAATTTAATCAGCCTCTGTAATGCCTGAACTCTAGGGTCTTCATGAGAGGACCAAGTTTTTCCTCCAGTCTGGCCAGGTCCCAAAGATATCTTGGTCCTTGTTTTGTGGTCCTTACTGGAGCCCAGTTGTACCTCACAATCAACCCAGCTCACCCTGAACCTAAGGACCATGCATTTTCTGTAGCCTAAAAATGGTAATGATTAAATATACAGGATTGGATTTTGTTTGGTGATTGTGCAGTCTGATTAAGTGTTTCACCAATTAATAAATACTAGAGTAATGATAAACATTATTATCAGGCTCTTGGGAAAGAGAATGCTTGGGAGACAGCCCTTTCCAGCCCCATTTTGCCGCTGGGGCTAGGGCTGGACTGAGTGGTTCTGGTATTTGGATGGGTTCTGTGGTAAGGGAGACCCCGCCTAGTATCAAGGAGGCTTGGGTTCAGTCTCTGCTCTGGGTACCCAGGCTCTAAGACCTTAGGCAAGTCACTTCTCTTTCAAGGCTTAGCTTCCTTCTCTGCAAAATGGGGATACTTGTTAGGAGAATTAACGGAGATCACTTTTGTAAGGCATACCTAGAGCACAGTAAGTGGTGATCATCACTCCTACTACAGTGGGAGCAAGTTGACCTGAGTAATCCAGTGATTTCTGAAATTTCTTCTTGAATTGTTGCCCCCCTCAGCTGAGGTGCTCAAAGCATTTTTGTAGCTGATGTTATTTTGAGGCCTGTAGTGAGTGTAATGGGGGGTGGGGGTGGGGAGTGCTGCTGTTTCCATATCAAAGCCTGCTGTGGACCAAGTTTCCTACAGTTCAGGGCCTGTGTTTACCCTTTGTCCGTGGCTGATACCTTTCATAAACGGGCTTTTCCCAGGGCGTCTTTTGCTTTTAGGATCAAAGGAGTTCTAGAGTGTGTATTTGACATGAGGTAAAATTAATAGTCATTTAGAAATTAAATGAGCCCTGTGGCAGCTTTGTTTGAGAGTCTGTGTTTGTTGGGAGGAATACCTACTGGGTGAGGGCCCTTGCTCAGTGGCGATCTGCTCTGTGGGGCAGCTACGATTCGGCCTCCTGGAGTAAAATGTTGTTGGAAAGAAGGATGCAAAGCCAAAAATTCTTCAGAAAGTGTTTATGTTTGTCCTGGGAGAGTGGCAACACGTCGCACGCTGTTAACGGGCCTGGCCTGCTAATAGTCCGGTGCCGCAGTTTGCACTAACCCAACAGTGTAATTTATTTCACTGAGGGACTTGTGGTTTTATGTGCCATGTATCGGTGTCATTGAGACCTTGTTTGGAGAGGAAAACAGCAATTAACGTTTGAAATAGGAAGTAGCTTTACACATTTGTGGTGGACGAAACCCAATAAAAATGACCATCAGGAGTTCCCTAAAGGTGAACATAAGAGTTTATAAATGGTGGTTTCCGTCTGGTAGGGTGACAGCTTTTGATTTGTAAGTATAAACCAGAGTATGAGAGGCACAAACAGAGCAAGGCATGCGAGGGAGCATGACTGCAGGGAGGATGGTGACTCCACGGGACATGCAGGCAGGTATCTGTGTTGTCTGAGGGGCTGGTGGCTGAGGGTGAGGGTGTGTTTGGCCAGCTTAGGCCATGTGTGCGTCACTGCTGGGAGATGACAGATGTACAGGACCCTCCCGTACTGCACAGGTGCTGGTACCGAAAGAGTGGCTGCTAATTTGTGACTGGGTCTGCTTCTGCCCTTGCACAAACATTTCAGCTCATTATCTCAAGAAACAAAAGAACCGAGCAAGTTACTGAGTACTGAATCCTTTGACGTTTGTTTTCTTGTCTGTCTGCGGTGTTTCCGAATGACTGGATCGTCTAAATTAAAAGTAACTTTTAAAAATTAAAGAATGGTTTCCTGAGAATTAGGATTTTCAGGCTTGGGAGACTTCTTTTTAAAATTGAGATAACTCCTAGCGCTTGTGAGAAAGTCGATTATTGTATGTGCGTGGTTCAGAAACATGAAGGGAGAGATGATGGTGACTCTAACGTCTGCTTAACAGTCTGCTCAGAGTGTGTGCCTTCGAGCAGGGTTGCACAGCTACTGACGGTAGCAGGGTTGGCACTCTTGACGTTTTGTGTGGAATAGTTCTTTGTTGCGGGGCCGGGCTGTGCATTGTAGGATGTTGAGGAAGGGTCCCGGGCCTCTGGTGACTAGATGTCAGAACTCCCACCCCTAGACATTGCCAGTTGTTCTGGGATGGGGGCAGGGAGGGCCAAACCATCTTGGCTAGAACCACTGCCTTGGACTGAGTGTGCTAGGAGGTGTTTTCATTTGGTTGTTCACCCAGGTGATCTTGGCTCAAAGTCCTCTCACACATCATCTTGCCTTAGTGACTATGAGTGAGTAAGAGAAAATAAAATAGTGAGGGTAAACTGCAAGGGATGACTAAGAGATGATGAGTGGAAAGCATTAGGGATTTACTTACTCCTCAAGGGAAGGCAACCCCAGTGAAATATCTCCTGGAAATTTCTAAAGGCCAAAGCTGTACAAAGAAGAGTGATTGGTTCCGTTACACAACTCTTTGCCTTGTCAGTTCAGAATTTCTTGGTAACAGTAGGGCTCATGGCCAATTTCTAATCGGCCAATTTCCCTGATGTTTTTGACCAGTTTTTTTAAAAGCTGTCACTCTGTTTCTTTTTTGTCAGGCTCAGCCCTTGAAACAAGCAATTCTGAATATACATGTTCAAGGCTCGGTGCAAGTTACCTTTACTTCAAAGTCTTTGAAATATATGTTATACAATATGGCTGGGAAAGTTCTGGATTTTAAACAAGTCGTACCTCCTCGAATCTGGGTGGGTTTGTCACCACTTGACCAGGAGGGTATGACAAAAATTGTCATCGTGTGACTTCCGACCCTAGGTCGTGGAAGGCCATATAGTTCCTGCCTTGTTTGTGGGAAGACTGCTTTTCAAGCCATGAGCTGCCATTTAAGAAGTCTGCTCTGTGGCCATTGTGGCAGGTGATGGCGGTGGACCATCTCAGCTGAACCCAGCCTCCCATCCATTCCCACTGAAATGTGAACGAAGCCACCTCGATCCTGTAGACTGGCCCATCTGGCCACTGCATGCCACCTCTGACTTGCCCCGTGGAACAGAAGCATCATCCAGCTGTTCCTTTTGCCCAAATTCCTAACCCGTGAAATGTGAGACACTATAAAAAACTGTTTTCAAAAATTAATTAATTAATTAATTATTCATTCGCTTACTCATTTAATGTTTATTTAATTTTGAGAGACAGCACAAGCAGGGGAGGGGCAGAGAGAGAGGGGGGCCGGAGGATCCAAATCAGGCTCCACGCTGACAGCAGTGGGCCCGATGCGGGGCTCGAACTCACGAACCATGAGATCATGACAAGAACCGAAGTCCAGCGCTCAACTGACTGAGCCACCCAGGGGACCCCTAAAAAGTTGTTGTTTTAAAAGACTCCTATAAAAACAGATCTGGGGCTCCTGGGTGGCTCAGTCGGTTGAGTGAATGTCCTACTTCGTCTCTGGTCATGATATTGTGGTTCGTGAGTTTGAGCCCTGCATCGGCCTCGTTGCTGTCAGTGTGGAGCCCGATTTGGATCTTCTGTCCCCCTCTCTCTCTGCCCCTCCCCTGCTTGCACTCTCTCTCAAAAATAACTAAACATAAATAAAAAGAAAAGAAAAAAAAAATCACATCAACCATTTCATCTAGTGCTCTACTGAAAACTTGTTCTAGGAGCTTCTTGAGATATGGTTTATTGGTCTTCTTGAAGAACTTTTTCAGGGGAATTATGACCATGTTTTTGCCTCATTCTGCTGACTGACTTTAATACCTCTCTGGCATAGTCTACTAAATTGTTAACAGATGTTTTAATTTTAATGAGTATTGCTTAATAGTAACTATTAACTAGACGTGAAGTTG
The DNA here is from genome assembly GCF_016509475.1 of Prionailurus bengalensis. Classification (NCBI taxonomy): domain Eukaryota; kingdom Metazoa; phylum Chordata; class Mammalia; order Carnivora; family Felidae; genus Prionailurus; species Prionailurus bengalensis. Next base: position 143,343,500 of record NC_057343.1, on the reverse strand, counting down.
CTCTGGTTTAACCTGGATATTAGGGTCAGAGTCCTTGCCTTCATTTGGTGCCTTATTCCGGATTATTGCTCTGATGTCCCAAGACCCAATGACTCTTTGGGCCCTCCCTGAAGTATACACTTTGGCAGAGCTTTTCAGTTCTTAGAAGATTAGATCAGTGAGTCCTAAATCCTGTCCTGGCGTTGGAGGCACTCTAAAAGGTATCTTTTCCTAGAGATGAACAGCATTAAAGTATAGGTTGTAAAAATCACACCTTGGGTATATAACAGAATATCCCTTATGTTTAGCTGGTGAGGGAGGAGAGATACACAATCATTTGAACGCATCCTATGAGAGAACTAATAGTGTCCTTGTAAATGTCAAGTTACACTTCTAAGAAAGCCTGGAAATAACACAGTGACCAACATTAGAGGAGACTCGTGACACTTCAGATTTTGAGGCCTGCATCAGGAGCTCTCCCAGAAGCCAGGGTGTGCTTCAAGGAAGTCAGCATCAGGGATGGCTTCTCCTGAGTTAGGGCAGGCGGGCGGAAGGAGCTGCCTTTTTGCAGATTGGTGCCAGAGTGCAAACAAGTCCGGGTTGTGGGGGTGTGGACCTCCAGGGATGTCGCTGTTAATGCTAACATCAGTGAGGAGGGTCAGGCTAATTAATATGAGGCATTATTGGCTGTGATCCTGCAAGGAGAGCTGTGGTTATCTTCCGCAAAGGCTGTGAAGGACCGTGAGCGTAAACGGGACTTCCTGAGGGTGAGCTGTTTCTGTCACCCTCATCCTGCATCCCTTGTAGCAGCCTTTCCTTTTCTCTCTGGGACATGTCAGCACACAGACCAAGGATTAGGGGAGCTGAACATCTCCTGGCATGGTTTTCTGAAATCTGGATGTGACTGCTTTGGAATTCTTGGCAAAACCCTTTTCTGGCTCTGTGGTTTCTGTGTAAAGTGTCCTCAGAAGCAATCCATTGTTACAAAGGAAGCCTGGGGAGAGAGGGTTGGATCTGCCCAGGGATTGAAGAAAGGGGAAGAGAGGAGTAGAGGGCAGAATGAAGAAGGAGGGCAAGAAGAGGAGGGGTGAGGAGGTGGTGGGGCACTGTAACTCTTTTGTAGGTGCTGCGGGTCTGAGGAGCACGAGCACCGTAGGGCACTTCAAATCCTACATCCAAGCCCCAGCTTTGCAAACATAAACCTCTCTCTAGTCAGCTAGGGGAGCTGCCTTTGGCTGGTCTCTCCAGAGTGACACCACATTGGTAGAGAAGGGAGGGTAGCCTGAGGAAGGAGTATGGGTGTTGTATTTGTTGTGTATCTATCACCTTGACCTTCTTAGCAGTCTATATTTTTTTTCAAGCCAAATGAGTGGTCCCCTTGTCGGAATATAGGTTCTTTTCTTTTTTTAACTTCATTAAAAAAAACTTTTTTTTTTAATCTTTATTTATTTTTGAGAGAGAGAGAGAGAGACAGAGTGTAAGTGGGGGAGGGGCAGAGAGCGAGGGAGACACAGAATCCAAAGCAGGCTCCAGGCTCCAAGCTCTCAGCACAGAGCCTGAAGCAGGGCTTAAAGTCACAAGCCGTGAGATCATGACCTGAGCTGAAGTCGGACACTTAACTGACTGAGCCACCCAGGTGCCTCGTAACTTTTTTTATTTCAGAGAGAGAGAGAGAGTGAGCGAGAAAGAGCGAGAGTGACAGCAGGGGTGAAGTGCAGAGGGGGAGAGAAAATCCCAAGCAGGCCCCACATGCAGAGCTAGATACCCGGCTCTGTCTCATGACCATGAGATCATGACCTGAACCGAAATCAAGAGTCGCACTCTCAACTGACTGAACTGCCCAGGAGCCCTAGAATATAGATTCTTACTAATTGTAGCAATCAGGTTTTGAATCCAAATTCAATCTTTATTCTGGGACAGCCTGAGTTCTTTTAAATTAGGCTGAACACAGTTGAGGGCTTTTCACCATGCCCCCGTCAAGAGGTCAGATTTGTAGATTGAAGATTGTCTGGCAGGTCATAAGTTAATTTGCAATCTTGGGCTTAGAGTTTACAAAAGAACAGATTAAGAATGCCTACCATATATGGATTTGTTTTTAGAAAGCAATTTTCTATTAGCTGCTGAGTCTTGATGACTTTTCAAAAGTTTGGATTGTTTTTAGTCTAATTACCAGTTGAACAGTGCAGGAAAAGGAAGGAAATTTGGTGTGTGTCTTCCTTTTGTCTCTCATTTCTTTATCTTGTTAGCATTTCTTGTTTAAATTTTCTTTTTTATTTCGTTTTTTCGTTTTTTATTAAAAATTTTTTTTAAATGTTTATTCATTTTTTGAGAGAGAGAGAGAGAGAGAGAGAGAAAGCATGATGGGGTGAGGGAAGAAGGGGAGGGAGACAGAATCCGAAGCAGGTTCCCAGCTCTGAGCTGTCAGCACAGATCCTGATGTGGGGCTCGAACCCATGAACTGCAAGATCATGACCTGAGCAGAAGTCAGATGCTTAACTGACTGAGCCACCAAAGTGCCCCCTTTAAAAATTGTTTTCCATGTTCATTTTATTTATTTTTGAGAGAGTAAGAGAGCACAAGCAGGGGAGGGGTAGAACAAGAGAGGGAGATGCAGAATCTGAAGCAGGCTCCAGGCTCTGAGCTGTCAGCACAGAGCTTGATGTGGGGCTCGAACCCATAAACCATGAGGTCATGACCTGAGCCAAAGTATGACACTCAGCTGACTGAGTAACCCAGGCATCCCGCTTGTTTAAATTTTCTTGATGTCCTTTTGATTTCCTTTTCTGTTTACTATAATCGTTCTCAATTGGGGCCTGGTTGCCTTCTGTCCTCTCCCCCTTTCTCCTCCATTTACAGGGGGTGTTTGGATCTGGGAGGGAGATTAGACTGCCCTAAGGCTTTAAGAGAATAGCGATGGGGAATCCTAAATGCCTGCGTGGGAATCACTCCTGAAATGTTAATACTCCCCGCATTGTAGATGGAAGGCATAGGGTCTTCTGCAAATTGGAATGGAGAAAGAGTCTTGAACTTTGATTTGTAAACTGTGACTAAGTGTAGAGTGGTTAAAAGCCCAGGCTTTGGAGTTAGACTACTGGGATTTGAAACCAACTCTAACATTTACCAGCTGGGTGATTTTGGGAAGTTACTTAAAGTTTCTTTGCTTCAGTCCCTTCATCTGTGAATTGTGGTCAATAATGCCTTAAAGGTTTTTGTGACAATCAAATAGATTACAATAATACTTGGCATATTTTAAGTATGTTCAGTGATTATATCTTTTGGTAAAAGAGTGTCATTCCATAAGGTTCCAAGAACCTTCTTCCTATGTCTGAATCTTTTAGTCTTTTTTTTTCTTTTTCTTTTTTTTTTTTAAATTGTTTTTTTTAACGTTTATTTATTTTTGGGACAGAGAGAGACAGAGCATGAACGGGGGAGGGGCAGAGAGAGAGGGAGACACAGAATCGGAAACAGGCTCCAGGCTCTGAGCCATCAGCCCAGAGACCGATGCGGGGCTCGAACTCACGGACCGTGAGATCGTGACCTGGCTGAAGTCGGACGCTTAACCGACTGCGCCACCCAGGCGCCCCTTTTTTTTCCTTTTTCTAAACATGAGCTATATTGATATTCCCATTTTATTTTTATAAATCTAGAAGTATTTTATATTTATAGATTTTAAACTCAAATATAACAATAATTTTAGAATACTTCATAGAGACTTTTAATAAAATGGGTAGAGTCTTGCAATAGAAAACAGTGAGTTTGTGTGCCAGTGTGAGGAGCACTTACAACAGTCTGATTTAGGACTGCTTTTCTAATTTTAGAGATGGACTTCGGAAGTAGGTTCTTTCTCTATAAGATGAGTGGGCTTTACTCAGACGCTTAGATGCTCAGAGTATGGGAAGGAGGGGCTTTCTTGCTCTCTCCCACTGTCCTGAGACCCAGTGGAGATGTGAATAGATTCCCTGGCCAAAGAAGATGGTTATAATGGGGCACCTGGGTGGCTCAGTCGGTTAAGCGCCCGACTCCTGATTTTGGCTCAGGATATGATCTTGCTGTTCGTGGGTTCAAGCCCCATGCTGGGCTCTGCACTGACAGCATGGAGCCTGCTTAGGATTCTCTTCCTCTCCCTCTCCCTCCCTCTGCCTGCCCCCCGCCCCCCCCCCCCCCCCCGCTCTTTCTCTCTCTCTCGGTCTCTCAAAATAAATAAAGTTAAAAAAAAAAAGATGGATACATTTGTTCCAGTAGCATTTCTCTGTTGGATCCTGTTCCTAAGGGGCCAGCTAGAAATGGTCCTGATTCTACTGCGAGTGCCCAGGCAAACCAGGCCAGACTGCCCAGGGGCATTGAGGGTGACCAGACCAGATTCAGGGCTAGGACTGTTCAGGGATATTTTACCCATAAAGGCTCTTGAAACTTAGAGCTAACCCCTGTTATCCACTAATGTTACAAACATAGCATGGGCACCAAAATCAACATCAGTCAGCAAGCATTATTTCTAAGGTCTGCTCGGCAACGATAGTGGGCTACCATCTGGTGCCCGGTGACCAAGCAAAGAAAGTGTTGTTATTAAGTGGCATTTGCTTAGGGTGTCCAAGGCCCCAGGGAGGATACCGACCAGGGTTGTCTACAAAGACAGCCGTTTACTCCCTGCAGGTATGTTCCCAGTAAGCCATTAACTGTGATGTTAATGTCCCACCATGTACCTGGTGAAATGGCATCACAGGTTCCATAAACTTTCCCAAGATCATACAACCAGGAAGTAGTGGAGCTGGGTTTCTGACCACAGCTCTGTTTGATCTAAAACCAGTTTTAAATCACCCCCCTGGCCTTTCTGTTAGTATGAATAGATAATGTTAGTATGAAGTAGATGTTAGTATGAAGTAGATATGGGTAGTCCATTTTGAATGGATGAAAAAATTCGAAAGATACAAGCACGGAAGAATGGAACTCACTAAAAATAGGAGGAGGTTGACTTCATGCCAACAGAAGAGAGTAATAATTGGCATCTGTTGTATGCATTGAATGTGTAATGCATTGCACATTCATTAGCATATTTAAACTTCACAACCTCCCTGTGCAGTATTAGACCCATTTTACAGATGAGACAGAGGCTCAGTGAATATAAGTCATTTGTGTAAATGACACAATTAGTAGGTAGCAAAGGAGGGTTGTGAATCCTTTTTTCACCATGCCATGCTCTGAAGAGTCTGGGGAAGTTTCCTTGCCTAGTGACTTCTAGTCACGTCTAGGGTGTATGGGATAATCCTGAATTTAGCGGCACCTGGGTGGCTTAGTCGGTTGAGCGACCGACTTCGGCTCAGGTCATGATCTCACCGTCTGTGGGTTCGAGCCCCGCGTCGGGCTGTGTGCTGACAGCTCAGAGTCTGGAACCTGCTTTGGATTCTGCGTCTCCCTCTCTCTCTGCCACTCCCCCGCCCATGCTCTGTCTCTCTCTGTCTCAGAAATAAATAAACATAAAAAAAAAAACCCTGAATTTAAGAGCCAGGATCTTAGAGAATCTAGCTTACAGAACCAGCTGCCTTCATGCTGCAAATTCATTTCTCATCAGGGAAGCTTGCCCATGGCTGAAGAGAGAAATAGCACACAATGGTGGTCGAAGGCTGGCAAAAGAGGCGTGGCCTCTAAGTCGTACTTGCCATGGACTTGTTCTCATTCCTATGGCCTCTGCTCCTCAGAAGCTGGGAAAGGGCTTATGGCAATCGGCATTTTTTGCACCAGTGGGTACATCTGCGCACAACTGCTGGCTCCACAGAGCTACCCCTCCCTTTTGGTGTTTTATCTGCCAGGAGGCCCTCAGGATTGCCGGTGTGCACATGACCAACCTTGCTACATAGGAGAGGCTGGGATGAGTCTGTATGTCCTTGAGCAATTAACGGTCTATCCCACATGCACCGTGAAGGATCGTGCTTTCGCTCAGCCTTAATTCATTAGGAAATCACCATCTCCCCAGCTCATTTGGTGCCAGACTTCAGGGCGCTGTAAATGTAGGACCAAGTGCTACTATGAAATGGAGACTGCTGCTTTCAAGACTGCCCCTGACATCAAGCCTGTGGGCTATTGCGATTTACAGGAGCTGGTTTCGTAGAAGTAATTCCAGGTACTGGGGCAACGAATGCAGCCTTTGTGTAAATGAAATGTTCCATGGGTAGGTAGTTGACTGCTTATTAGTTTACTCTTGCAGCCAAATTATTTTTGTTGCTGTTAAAAATTAATTTTAATAATTACTTTTGGATCAAGCTGTTGAATAACTGAGCCAAATTTTCACGCCCAATGAACTTTTATGGCGAACTCTCCTCTCTTTATGGGGTTATTATGAGGATGATATTTGTAAAGCACTTTAACTACTCAGTGGAAGGCTCAAGGTAAATGGTAGTCATACTTTCACGAGTTTTGTAGAGTGATTTTACAATGGCATTCCAGTTCTAAAAGGTGCAAATCATACTCTGCTACTTACCATTCGCTTTAGGGACTATTTTCCTGCTTTTACTTTTTAAGGGGAAAGCTTTGCATAAGACGGGGGTGATTTCTCTATTTCCGTATCATTTATTGAACTAGTTAAAAAAAATCTCCTTAATCTGAGAGGAAATGTTTTCACGGTATCAGAGTTGGAATAGTAAGGAGATAGTAGGATGTGCTCCATTGTCAATGAACGGCTAACTTTGCATTAATTGGTAACAAAACATCTTAGGAAAGCACAATCCTTTGCTATAAAACAATACAGTTGACCTTTGAACCACCTGGTTTTGAATGGCTGGGTCCACTTAATATGTGGATTTTTTTTTTTTCAGTCAACACAGTACAGTACTATAAATGTATTCTCTTTTCCTTATGATTTTCTTAATAACATTTTCTTTTCTCTAGCTTACTTTATTGTAAGAATACAGTGTATAATACATATAACACGAAATAATGTGTTGACTCTGTCATCAGTGAGGCTTCTCGTCAAGGGTAGGCTACTACTAATAGTCAGGTTTTGGGGATTCACAAGTTATACGTGGATTTTTTAACTGTGCAGGGGTTGGCACCTCTAACCCCCAGGTTGTTCAAGGGTCAACTGTATATTTTTTCTGTCTTACAGTTCTCTTCTGTCCTGCCTTTTGGAGGAGAAACACCCCAACATTGAAATTGTTGTTTTGTTTTTTTCGGAGAGAAATACATTCCCTAGAAGAGACTGCCTTACAATGTACTGTTGGTTTTTAAAGAGTATGCTAGTGTGTGTTCGAACTCACGGACTGCGAGATCATGACCTGAGCCAAAGTCAGCCGCTTAACTGACTGAGCCACCTAGGTGCCCCTTAACAATAGATTTTCAGTAAAATTTGAAAAGTTTGACGATCTACATGATCTGTGATACACAGCAGCTGTCAGGATTATTAAGAATGTAAATTAGGGGCACCTGGGTGGCTCAGTGGGTTAGGTGTTTGACTTTTGATTTTGGCTCAGGTCATGGTCTCTCGGTTGGTGGCATCGAGGTTGGTGGGATCGAGCCCTTGTGTTGGACTCAGGCTGACAGCACGGAGCCTGCTTGGGATTCTCTCCCTCTCTCTCTGCCCCACCTTCGTGGTCTTTCTCTCTCCCTCTCTCTCAACATAAATAAACTTTTAAAATGTAAATCAGGCTATAAATATGACTACATTTGCATCCTACTTGAAATCCTCCATCCTTCTCTTGTTGCACTAGGATAAAATCCAAATTCCTTGTCAAGATGCCTTCCTGCCAACTTCTCCAGCCCCTGCTCTAGCTGTCCCTGTGCTCCTCAGCTCCAGCCCTGACACTTGTCTTTCTGGTCCTCAGCCACCGACCTCCTGCCCTTTTCAGGGCCCTCCGTGTGTGCATTTTCCCTGCCTGAAATGCTTTTGCACCAAGCCTCTGTCATGGCTTCCTGGGGCTCAAGGCTCAACTCCTCACCACCTCAGGCTCTGGTATGTCAGTCATTGAGAAGGAAGCCCAGAAGAACCACGGGCCAGGGTCACATGGCGATTCTTACCCTGTCTGGGTGCAGAGACTGACAAGGAACAGAATTCCAGGCCCAGGCTGAGCGCCTTACCCCACAGTGATCTTGCCCTGCTCTGTACTGTCCTCCCACCTCCAGCTCATACTGCAGTTCTGGATCCACAGTGGGCCTCTTCTGGACCTATTAACTGGTAGTTTAGAGGAGCCAAGGAACCCTTGGCTCCTTGGTGGAGTCTTGCCACTGTTTGGTGGGCATGCATACTGATCTTACCCGACTGTCTTTCCCAGTGGCCTTTCGGCTGCATCTCTTGGAAAAATGGAGCAGGCCTCAGGCATCTGGTCTTTTCTTTTCTCCCACTCTCTTTTGGTGAAGTTGCATTTAGCAATTCCCTGCTCAGTGCCATGGGCTGAGTACAGAGGGCCTAGCTGGTATTTCCTGAGCCAGGACCCACCATCCTACCCTGCCTCTCACGAAGTCCCAGAGCAGGAAGGTGAGCCTGTGCTGATGAGCAGGTGGTCCAGTGGCCTCAGTGGCCTCCCCTGGGAGTCACTGCCAGCTCTGATGGGGCAGTCTGAGTAGTTGAATCCACTTGTGCTGGGAACTATTAGCCAAGGCAGGTGCTTCACCAGCCTGAGGATCAGGTGATTTCCTTTCTGGAGCTTCTGATATATGGACAGTGAATTATCATCCTGTAAATAAAGCATGACTGTTATTCTCTCCAGAAGAGTATTGTTTTTTAAAAAATAGATGTATCAATGACCCCACCCCCAATATAAAGGAAGAAGCTAAATTTTCAGTTGTGTGTGTGTTTTTTCTTCTGTTGTTTAAAGAAATGCTAATTATGGAAAGTTTAAACAACATGTAAAAGTACAGGTAAAGGGAAAATCATGCCAAGTACCTACCTTCTAAAAGATAATTATTGCCCTTTATTTTTTTATGATCATCATGCACATATGCACACTCACAACCTTAAATATATAAGATTGTATTATAGGGCGTTGTTTTGTTTTTTTCTTCACAGTAGATTGTGGTAGTCTTTCCAAGTCAATCAATTTAGACCCCTCCTTTTTAATATCTGAAATATATTCCATTGTATGAACATGCTGTGATTTATTTGACCAATCTCTGAAAGATGAAATATTTTCCCTGTTTTGAATAATGCTTCATTAAACACCCTTGTACTAATCTAATTCTCTCACTAGACTGCCGAGTCACAATATAATAACTATTTCGGATTTTCACTCAGGCTGACAAACTACAGAAATGTTGAATCATTTTTTATTGTCCTAAATGAATGAAAACATGTTGCTGACTTCTTTAATGCTGTTCTTTTAATGTATTTTAAATGGTTAATTTTCTCGAACTCTTTTGCTACTTTTTTTTCTTGGCAAGTGGACTTTGGATAACTAATGGAGGGAGGTTTAATGATTAATTTTGTAGCTTCACTGGCTAAAAACAAAAATGTATATCCAGTGTGTACACATCAGTGTGTCCTACATCATTCTTGTATGCGGTTGAATGGGAGGAAGAAATTTTCCTCAGGTTAGAAGCTTCTTTTAGCTGGACTAAGAATTAAGTTTACATGAGACAGATTAACAGGAGAAAAAAATCCAAGTTTTATTATGTGTACCCAGAAGCCCAATAATGAAATTGAGAGCCAAGCAAGTGACCAAAGGCAGGCCCTTCTTATACCTTTAAGACAAAGAGACAGTAAATTGGTGGGGAATTGACAGGATAAAGAAAACAGGTGTTTGGAAGCTTTAATTAATAAAATGTTCCAAGTGGAATTTAGACTGAGATACTAGCTGAGTAAAAAAAAGTAACAAAGTTTGATTCTCTAGTTTTCTCAGCTTTAAAGTTCCTATCTCTGGTGATAAGAATGTCTTTTTAGTTCTTAGTGTGGGGAGGGTACTTTTCATAAGGGAGATTCATTTCCTGCTTTCAGGGGGACAGAGGAGGGATCTGAGTGTCCTTGACTGGCTATTTCCCAAGTAGCTTCAATTCAAAATAATCAGTATGCCATCGTGGTACATTTGGAGCCACCTGTCCTACGCTCTTACACAGTTATGTCTTCTTGCAATTCTGATTGCAGTTAATCATCACATTGGAGGTTATGCAATTAAAACCATTGCCCCCTTTAGGTCTTTATTGTGAGCAATCTTTCATGGTCTGTACTTTCATATTACTCCTAAAACTTTGTTAAAGACAGCTTTTGACAATAAAAGTAACAAATACCACTTTGTAATTGGATAGGGATTTTTTTAAAAAATAACTTAAGTTCTTATTTGAAGGTATAATCTTTCGGTGAGTATTCTAACATTTCTCCTGTGGAAACACTGCTTTCATGACCATCTCTGGTTTCTTCTAGAATGTTTTCCCCATTTGTTTCAGTCTGTGAAAGTTTTCCCAGATCCATGTGATTGATGACCTGTTGTTCTACCTCTTTGAACTTTATCTCCTTGATCTCATCTGTCCATCCTCTGGTGTCACCTGAAACTTTGACCAGTTCATTGGTTAATTGCTTATCTTTCTTTCACACTTTCTTGAGTTCATCTAATGATAAGGCTATCATATATCATCTCAAAAAGCTTTTGTAGTGTGTGTTCTTTTACAGGTCAGAGTGATTCAATGTTTAACATTCATTATGTGCTCCCTTTGTCTCGTTGTTACGTAGATCTACGACAGGTAGATTTGTATGTTGAGACTGTTGGAATAACAAGATGTAGGCAGTTTAGCTTAGGAGAAAAAGCACCAACTTAGTTTTCTTGGTAAAGTTATTTGGAATTTGAAGGGATGATTTTAAAGTAGTTTGGAAGAGTTTTTCAGTCTTGTCTCCTCATCAGGTAAAGCCTTCTAGAGGGGATAGACTCTTCATGTACAGTTTTGATTAAAAGACTGGGATCATTAAAAGACTGGATATAAGGAATGGTTAGGGAAGAGACTAACTTAGAATACAACGGGAATGAGAGGTGGGAACCAAGAGGAGGAAAGAAAGTAGGATATACAAAAAAAGACATTTTAAAGGAGGTTGTCAGAGTAAATATGGCAAATCTTATTTGTAATTAGATCATGACTTATTTTTATTTTTATTTTTAAGTTAGTTTATTTATCTTGAGAGACAGAAAGAGAGAGAGAGAGAGAGAGAGAGAGAGAGAGTGTGTGTGTGTGTGTGTGTGTGTGTGTGAGCAGAGGAGTGACAGAGAGAGAGTTGGATTCCAGAGGCTCCTAGCATGGAGCCCAACACAGGGCCCAAACGCATGAACCATGAGATCATGAACTGAACTGAAATCAAGCTCAGCGGGTCATTAACTCAATGACCCACCTAGGTGCCCTGATCATGACTTACTTTTAAATATCCTTCGTTCATGTCAGAATAGCAAAATATAAACCTGTGTGAGAAGATATACCACAACTTTGGGTGTGGATTGGTACAGGAGACAAGACTATAATTGACTCAGTGAGGCTGCCATCTTGCCACACCCTGTACTCAGGCTACAGCCTGAATCAGTGCCAAGGACTTCTGGGAGGGGACACAGAATGAAGTGCTTGCTCATCCATTCAACTAAATGCTGGGATTCCAGGCTGGAGTTGGTACTGTGTGGCAATTAACATTGTTTTCCAGCAAACAGTGGGATTCCCCAGTGTCTAATCATGCTGGTGCTGAGTTGTATGGAAATGACTCTTTCAGGACACTAAGGTACCATTTAATGAACTGTTCCTTTAGTGTCGTTTAATAACTCACAATCTTAGTGTGTATTAAGTGGTAGTTAATTACTGACTCTTTGAGCCACTGGGGAACCATTTTGTAATTACTACTTCATTGCCATTTAATACATTTCTGTCTTGTACATTAAATAGCTCTGAGCAGTAATTCACAGCCTGGTCCCCGGTGGCCTCTTCCAGAGATGCTCATCTGAAGCCAGATGGTTGCTTAGGCATAGGGAGAGTAAAGGTGCCATAAAAATTTTTTAAATCCGTGGTCGCCAGAATTTTGGATTTAATGGACCACACTTTGTTTTTGTTTTTGTTTGTCTTTAATGTTTAGGGCCATACATAAAGTTGTTAAATTTTTTTTTTAATGGAGTTTTGTTCCCCCTAAGAAGCCTGACTCGGGAGCACATTGTCTAGGGCAGGGTATAGTAGGCATTCGGTAAATATTGGTGAAGTTAAATTAAGTTATGCATTTTAGACCAGAATTTTTGTTGGTGACACCTGCTTAATTTTGTTATTATTTTATCAGAGCTCATATTGGAGATGTTAATTTTTTAAATGTGTTATCACATGTGACTGCCTAAAGAGATTTCATTGTTTATGGGGATTTTGAGGGCTAAATAGTAAATGTGAAAACTTTGGAAGGACCTCAAACCAGATTGTGAATGTAAGGTAAGTAATATTGCCTGCTGACAGTAGTATGCAGAAATGATGAATTTTTCCATTATATTAAACTCTGGGGAATTCTAAGATGTGGAACTGATTAATACAAAAGCAGCTCTTACACAGATTGTCGTGTCTTGATTCCTGAGGTAAATTTGTGACAGATCAAAGGAGAAAGTGGGTTCGTAAGGATGATTTAGTTAAAATTGATACCTTAAAACAGAATCATAAAGGCACTGCCTTTTCTGTGATTTTTGCTTATTGTAGGAGCTAGGTGTATTGTAAGGTGACGTGTCTGAATTCTATCCAATATCGGTAGCGTCACGGCCATGGTGGTGGTAATGATGATATAAAAGATCCTAAAAATCCTGGTGAGTATTTTGAAGGATGGTAGAAGGAAGGATTGACAGCCTGTGGCATGGAGAAGTGGCCCATGAAACAAGTTACTGGAATGGCTGATGACCCTGTGGTGCCATCTATTTCCTGGAAAGACACATGTCCTCTTCTTCAGAGGCTGGGCAATGTATCAGTGCTTTTTTCCTCTGAATGCCTGCCAGATTTGGAAGTTGCATTGCTTGTCTGGTTGTCTTGTAGAATGTCTGATTTTGTCAGCTAATCAACAGTTAATTGAAACACTTTTCATTCAACTCCTCTTCCTAATAATGTTTAAACCATAATTTAAGCCTTAGCCAAGTCATGGCTTTTGTTACCTGGCTTCAGAGCCCATTAATATATACAAAGTTTACAGTGGGGCTGGATAACCTTTTCTTACCGGAAGTAATGGAAACCTCCTGTCATATTTTCTGATAGAACACATTTTAAAAGATGAATTTTCAGACACCATTATTTTGTAGATGTTCATTCAGCAAATTACCCAAGTACAAAACTGTTGTAAACACATTGCTCAGACATAAAGTTAAGTACATTCTATCAGAAAATTCACTGCATCTGTAATCCTAGGCTTAGTGCTATGGTTTAACTAAGAAGGGATTTAGAGAGTTCATAAATGCAAAGACTAGCATAAACAAAAAGGATTAAAGGAACTGTTTCCTGAGCAGCACTAATATAGAACCTCATACCTCCTTTCTCTCCAGGGATACTGTTGACTTTAGTTTAAAGCCAGTTTTCAAGAAGCTATAGGGCAGACAGGTATTTTAATAACACAAATTAAGAAATTAGGGATGTCTGGCTGGCTCATTGGATGGAGCGTGCAACTCTTAATCTCTTAGACTCAAGCCCCACCTTGGGTGTAGAGATTACTTAAAAATAAAAATCTTAAAAAAAATTAATTTCTCTGATCAGAGTATGCATGTGATGTTGGCATGAATACAGGTTTCTTTGATCACATAGCAACCTATTATTGGTCTCCATTTTGACTTTCTATACTTTGTGTTTCTTCAGCAGCTTTGAACTACCATAACAAACTATAGCCAGTTGAATTCTCATTTATATCATTCTCTGATTTAGTTCTGAAATTGTATCTCCGTGGGACCGTTTTATGGTTTTCAGTGGTGGGTACATATTATTGCACTTAAAATATTTAGCATTATTGTAATTTCACATTCCATATAGCTGCATTAACTACATCGTCATTTTGAATAGCCCATTTAGTATTAATCATTTTATGTGTCATGATGTGCTCCACTAGCCCCATATTCGGGCATTCGAACTCTTTTCAGTTTGAGACTGGCATGAATAATCCTCCTGTAAGCATCTTTAAGCAGATTGCTTCCCCCTCTCTTCACCTTGGGGTCCTTCTTGGGAATATATTTCCCTACAGAGAAATCCTTGGTAAAGAGTATGACCTCTTTTGTTGCCCTTGTTCCGTGTTGTTGATTCTCCTTTGATTCAAGAGTCCTCTGAAGAAATGCTGTAAGAAAGGGGAGGGACGTCTGGGTGGCTCAGTCGGTGAAGGGTCCAACTCTTGATTTTGGCTCAGGTCATGATCCCCGGGTTGTGGCATCAACCCTGATTTTGATTTCAGCTCAAGTCATGATCCCACGGTCATGGGATTGAGCCCTCTATCGAGCTCTGCGCTGGGCATGCAGCCTGCTTGAGATTTTCTTTCCCTCTGCCCCACTCCCTGCTCACATACATTCTCTCTCTAAAATAAAAAAAAATTAAAAACAATTAAAAACAATTTAAAAAGTGGGGGGAAATGGCTGCAAGGAAAAGGAATTGTCTCTGAGGTCTGAAAACGTTTCACTGTCAAGAGACCAACAAGTGAGACTTTGCATGCTGTTGGCCAATCCATAAATCAGTGTAGTGGTTAAGAGCACAGCCTGTGTAGTTTAGCCAGGCATGGGTTCACATCTGTTGCTTTCCCGAGCCTCAGGTTCCAGCTTTATAATGTGCACATAATAACACCTGCCTTGTTGTGGGTGGTGTTGAGCTAAATGCTTTACTGTGCTGTGAAGCCATTACATGGCCTGGGCCTGGCTAATACTCAGTACTCCGTGCATGACAGCTGCTGTGATTTGCTCTGACTGGGGGGCTGGGGCTGTGGCAGCAGGCCTCTAAGTTGGGTTTATGTAGTGTTGGCAAGTTGTTGCCAAAGTCCTTGGGCTCTAGGATGCTTCGTGGGTGTATCAACTGAATTCCGGGTTAGCCTTCTACCTGGGGTCAGTTCTTGCAATGTGCTTATTCTTGGGTTTGTATATGAATGGATACTGGTAATTGGTTTCTGTGACTTAGGCACCCCTGTCCCAGGCAGATGTTTGTTCTTTAAGAACAAACAAATAAGGACCATATCTTATAAGAATATCAACCATCTCTGGAACAAACATATCATTTTCTTTCTGGTGTCATATTTTTTGTTTGGATGATAAAAGCAGAATTTGAGAAGGATGTGTTCCTTCCAGTCCTATCTTTCCTTAGCTTGCAGAAAATGCCTTTAGAGAAGCTCATGTATAAAAATTTTAAGTTGTTTGGGTATTGTAAGAAAATGTTGCACCTTTTCCTTTCCTGTGACATTAATAGAAATCTCTCTACCTTACAACCACCTAATTTTAAGAAATCAAAGAAGCATCAACATCATGTGGGCCTTAATTTTTTTTTTTTTTTTTCTTATTTCCCTTCTTCATTGCCATCATCGTCCCTGTTAACCATGCGTGTATTTTGGGATCAAGGATTTGTCATTCTCTCTCTTCCTTTTCTGGAAATTTCAGTGGAACCTCTTTTAAATGTGGTACCATATTTCATCAATGGTTTTTAGAGGAGTCTAAATGTGTGTGAGTATATGTCTGTGTGTGTGTTTTCAACATTAATTTATATTTTAAAAACAGTTTTTAATTTTTTGGTTCTAAGGAGTTAAACTTCCTCACTCCCTGACTTTTTCATATTGAGGTCCAGCCACATTTACAATTGTTCAGCAGTGTTTAGCTAGGGAGGAGATGGTCTACATCTGCCGGATGAACTGAGGCTCAGAGGAAAATGACTCTCGGGGAGGAGACTGACAGGTCAGAGAAGGAGCACCCCACACCCCTCTCCAGGCCTCCAGCTTCTCTTCTTTCCCTGGCAGGTTAGCAAGTGGCCTGGTGAGAATGCAGCCAACCCTGGACCCTGGGGAGTGCTTGTGAGGGTTGGAAGGTTTGTTTTGTTTTGTTCTGGTTTTTTTTCCTTCTTTTTTTTTTATTTTGAATTAAAAAAATTTTTTTTCTACATTTATTTATGTTTGAGAAATAGAGACAGCATGAGCAGGAGAGGGGCAGAGAGAGACGGAGACACAGAATCAGAATCAGAAGCAGGCTCCAGGTTCCGAGCTGTCAGCACAGAGCCCGATGTGGGGCTCCAACCCACGAACCGTGAGATCATGACCTGAGCCGAAGTCAGACGCTTAACCGACTGAGCCACCCAGGCTCCCCATTGTTTTTTTTCCTTCTAGTGCTGTTGAATTGATTGGTGGTATAGGTTTGCTACATAGAGATGGCTGATATTCTTGTTAAGTTTTGTTCTTATCTGTTTGTTCTTGAAGAACCAACATTTCTTGGGAAATCCGCCTAGCTCACAGGGATCCTTCAGTATGAGTATTAATTCATATACAAACCTAAGAATAATTTGCGTGGCTAGTGGGCACTTACTCTGGCCAGAGGAATTCAGGGAATACTCCATGACTCTACACTCTTGGGACCTTCTGCCCTGAGACCTCATTTCTCAATGGTGGCTTTGTGAACATGGTAGAATCATCTCACCTTCATAAATCTCAAGGCAAACCACATCAGTCCTTCCAGAAAAGGCATTTGTTCTGTTACCTTACCCTCACAAAGAAGTCAAGGGTCCAAATATTTATCATCCGTGATGACACCTCATTTTGCCTTTCACCACCAGACCAAATGGTAGGAGTTGTTCTGCTTCATTGTGTCTTCACAGTTTTTCCTCTGAGGCTCCTCTGTCTGTTGTTACTTGATCTTTCAGACATGAGTGCCCTCCTGGCCTGCAGGGTCATTCTTACGTGGAGGTCTGGCAAATGGCAAACCTGCTCATCAAGTGTTGGGCAAATTTAAATGTGATTTCCTTTTACTTTTTAGCGTTTTCTGAGTTTCAGTCAATTTTTTTTTTCTGTAAACGGCTAACTTGATTTCAGACACAGACTAAAATGGAGTGTTGTCCTGGTGGTCTGCTCTTGATTTTCCGCTGTGGAAAGTATTCTCTCAGCCAGAACATTTACTTTAGTTACCACCTTCAGAGTATTTTGTTAGTAACATCTCTCTGAGGGGTAAGTATATTGTCTGCTTGCATTCACTAGTCATTTATTTCTCTGAAGGCTTTATGTTTGATTTTTGAAACTCAGAAAGTAGATAAATTATCTTTTGACCCTGGTCATAATTTTAACTTCTCTTCTCATGAGCCCTGGCTCCACACTGAAGAGCTTACTGATTAACTCTTAATGTGAAACTTTGTTATGGCCATATGCTGAGAGAGCAACATGAAATAACAGGGCTTTGTTAGAACTGGTGTCTGGTCTGCTCACTTGACAAGAATATCTCTGTACGTTTTTGACTTGGAAGGCTCATCTTAAAGTGAAAAACCTCACCTTGAAATTTTCAAAACTACTTAGGAATGTAGTAAGTACAATGCTATCATCGTTAGTCTTTCAGTATACTTTTCACACACGAAAACGTTCCCATTATTTGATGTGCATTTCCCTAGGAAGCTTCTCTTTCTGAAGAGTGTATTGCTTCCTCCTTATTCATCTGAGTGAAAGATTGTTAAGAGTCACAATTAAGATTTGCTTAGTTATATAAAATTTCCTTTTGGTCAGATACTTGACTCTGGACAGCCACTTCAGAAATTATGTGTTTTCAGGCATTTTTTAAAGATTTATTGAAAAAATAATTTTTTTTTCTTTTGAGAGAGAGAGAGCTAGAGAGAGAGAGAGAATCCTAAGCAGACTGCACCCTCAGCACAGAACCTGATGTGGGGCTCTATCCCGTGACCCTGGGGTCATGACCTAAGCTGAAATCAAGAGTCAGATGCTCAACCAACTGAGCCACCCAGGCTCCCCTTAAGATTTTATTTCTATGTAATCTCTGTACCCAATGTGGGGCTCAAACCTACAACCCCAAGATCAAGAGTCACACGCTCTACCGA
Source organism: Prionailurus bengalensis (assembly GCF_016509475.1). Lineage (NCBI taxonomy): Eukaryota > Metazoa > Chordata > Mammalia > Carnivora > Felidae > Prionailurus > Prionailurus bengalensis. Next base: position 143,325,587 of record NC_057343.1, on the reverse strand, counting down.
CTGAACCAGCCAGGTGCCCCTTCAGGCATTTTCTAAAGAGAACTCCAGAAACTGCTAATAATTTGGGGGATAATTTGAAAAATCTCAATTTGAGGGTTAAGAAGTGCTCACCATTGTGCCATTACCTATGCCAAGTCACCAGCAGACAGGATCCCGAGGCTAGGCGGTAAGCTTTGACATTTGTCATTCGTTGTATCTTTGAACTGGCAGGTAGAGCCAGTATGTAGACATATGGTCTCTTAATGAAGAAGTTCTATCTACTAGGAAGAGAGTTTAGCCTTGGCTTTTCATTCTTGGAAAGTTTTTATCTGTGGACATCATGGGAGTCTCAAAACGCAATTCGCATTAATTGAAGAAATAAAACCATATCCATAGCACTTGGGAGGACAAAGAAGTGGTGTAGTATAACAAAATAAATAGTACTGCTGTGCCAAAAGGAGAGTAGTACGATACCAATAGTTATTGCGAGCTCAGCATTTCCTGTGACTCGTTGCTTGAAAAACTAGGCATAACTGCTTAGGTTATCCAATGGGTCTGTATGTTCCAATTTTGTGAAATTCATGGGACTGTCTCCTGTTTGAAGGCTTTGCACAAATGTAATGATGCTTACTGTGAAAACAAGATAATTTATTGTCGTTTTACTTTGAAATGTTATTTGAAATATAACATGGAAGAAAATAATTCATGAAGTTACTGACGTGTCAGTGGATAGACATTCATGATTATCATTGTTCTCTTTTAAGAATAGTTGGGAAAGCACTATTCTGGAACTCCTCCAGAATGCTTTTTCTGTCAGAATGCAACGTTAAATGTGTTTTGAGCAAGTGAATTAAGTTGTGCGGTGAAAAAAAATCTCATTGTAAAATTGCCTTGACCCAGAAGTTTCCAGATTTTCTCTCTTTGTGGTGCTCTAAGTGTCTTGATAATTGTTTTTCAAAAGAAATACCTGACAGTTTTTATTAAGCAGTTAAGCACAAACCAATTAGTATTTATGTCCTAATAACTGAGTTTCCATTTGAAAAAGTAAGACTTATAAATTTGTAAAAAACATATACTTTTCTCTTAAAACTTTAAAATTTATTTCATTCTTAAATAACCACTATTATTTACTGATAATGTGTCTACTTGTTGGACATTGCACAGCTTCTCAGACCTTGGAATTACATTAGACATCTCATGCTCATTTCCTGCTCCATATTGATTTTCAAATGACACTTGGGTTTTTATCACAGGAATTGCAAAACACACACACACACACACACACACACACACTCCTTTTCACAAATATATGAATGATGTCATCAAAAGGAATGTAATGCAATCTGTGAATTAACTTGAACAACACTTCACTATGTTTTCTCTGAGAAATTGGAATACCCTCCACCTTCCTGTAAGCTCCCTCTGGCTCTCCAGGGCACCTTGGCACACAGTCTGGCGACCTGCGTCTTAATCTGTTTTTGTTCTCTGTAACCAAGTCAGAGTTGCCTTAAGGGGCCTGTATTAACTGTATTATCTAAAAATTGGCTTTTGTTGTTAGTTTGTGGTTGTCAAATTTTGGTGAACAACAAAAACATTTCTAGGTTCTATATGCTAGAAATTCTGATTTATTATGTTTGGGATGAGTTGATGGCACCCAGACACCTGCATTTTTTTTAACAAGCTTGCCTGGTGATGCTAATGCATATATAGTTTGAGAGCCAGTGAAAACCATCACTAATCCCTTGAGTTCAGGGAGCTTGTTGCTCTTCACTTTAATCATCTTATTCCTGTAATGCACATAATGTACATTTGGCAGATCTTCCTGGAATGCCTTAAACTTATGTCGTGTCCCTTACTTCACTTCTGTCTCCTTCCCAGCTTTAGTTTCGCTTCTTAAAAGGAAAAAGGAAGGAAGCATTGGGGATCTTAGGGTTTTGTAACTTGCCAAGCCTCCTGTCCTTGGTCTTCCCTAATCTACCCTACCAGTTCCTCACTTTCCCACACAAATCCCTCCACACTGTTGAATCAGTCTGCTCATCTACCCTGAGATGCGGTTGGCACATTTGTCTCCACCTTTCCTTGCTTGTGTCTGGTATTAAGAGTTGTAAGTGTCCAAAGTGGGAAAAAACTCTGGGATTGGGAGAAAAAATTTTAAATTTATATGTGTTAGGCTAGAAGATACTCTGATTGGTATTTAATACAGTGCTTCCATGTTAGAATTGAGGAAGCACATGGAAGACATGTGCTGTCCCCAAGGTTACGCAGGAAGTGAAAAGCCACGCTTAGAAAGTTATTGCCTGGCTCCTTGCCCGGGGCCTATCCACTACACCACAGCCCACCTGATCTCTGGAGAGCAGTACTGGATGATCATACTTAATCTCTGGGAGGCAGTCCTAAATCATCATACTTGATATCTGGGGGATAGTAGTGGATCATTCTACTTGATCTCTGGAGGGCAGAACTGGATCATCCTACTTGATCTCTGGGGCCTGGTACGGGATCATCTGTGACTTTTTCACGTCTCACAGGTGATTCTGATATAGAACAAGGGCTGAGAACTGGGCTTGGTAATTTGCTCATGAAAAGAACACATTTGGTGTGTTAAATATTTGTGATTTATTTAATCAAAACTTACAGATTGAATTTGTTTTTAAATGTTTGAATTTTGATTTTTATATGAATTTACAGACTTTGGACATGGGCAACTTAGTCACTCAACTTTTGTGGTTTAATTGGGAGAAGGCAGAAACTTGAAAGAGCAGATGAAACTATCATTGTTATCATAAAAGGAGAAATTAGTCTTTTCTGGATGTTTATTTATAAATTGTATTCTATCAACATCAGAATATGATGGGATATTGTTGGGATTTGGACGACATTTCCCTGCTCAGGGCCCCTTTCTCCTTTCCGGAACCTAGCTGGATTCTGAGTGATTGTGGTTCCGGGGGCCTGACTTTGGGACAGTCAGAACATAGGTGTAGTAGACAGTTTCAGGAAGGCACGTGATACCTTCATCCCAAAGAGAATTGGAGTGATTAGATAAGAATCACAAGGATTGGCCAAGGAAGACCAGTCACTTTTACTGTGCTTCTCTCTATCACATTCCCGGTATATTTTAGAAGAGGTAAAACCAATTTATGTGTAGGGGAAATTGGGCATTGGGAGACTCATGCAAAGTACTCTTGGAACTTTGCAGTCCCAGAGTTACTTTATTGAAATGTACAATCAATCATTCATTCATGCCTACATGCCTCACTCATTTATTTGACATTTATTCACTCATTCATTTATTCTCTCTGAGAGGTCTTCCTCCAAGTGGCTGCTTCTCCTATGAGATGATGTGGAACTACGTGTTCCTTGGAAGTTTAGCCTTTTAGAATGAGAACCCTCCCTCATTGCAACTTTCTTGAGAAGTCATCTTGTAGCTGTGCCTCTTTTCAATTCAAATTTCAGTTAATAATGTGCTTAGCTTCAATGGTAGATGTTATAATGATATCATAAGGGAGGGGGAAAAAGGGTCATTTGGACGTCATATGAAGTTGCTTGTAATTTATGACAGCTCTTGTAATCTGTTTCTTCAGTTTAGTTGAGAATAGCAGGGGAACTGAGAGTGCTACCTTATTTCTAATAAAACAGTGTCTCAACTTTATTAATCAAGAACAAACTGACTTAAATCCACAAATAAGAGTGACACTACTTAATACCATTACTGTTAATTTAAACCCCCCTTTCTTTTCTGGCTTTTCTTTGTTGCGAATCCCCTCTAAAGAGGGGCAGTTTCGGAAGGAAGAGGCACCATGGGCTCTCCTGATGCCCTCCTGAACAGCCAGGACTGCTCATCACGCCTCTTGTTACTGAGCCATCAGGTACCATGGGAGAAAGGGCATGCGAATTATGGGTGCCAGAAATCCATCCACTCACTGTGCTAGGGTTGCTTTTAAGCACTGACGTGGCTTAAACTGCATTTGACCTGCTGCTTCGGATGCAAGCCAATAGGTGACTCATTATTTCAGATGTTTGGATTGTGCTGTTATAGTTGAAGCAATCTGTAAGGAAAATAGAAAAGCTTGTTGTAAAAATACGTCTGTCTCCAGGAAGGAGAATCCCTGTGCCCTGACTGGAGGTGGGGTGTCGGCACATGGCTTGTCAACTTGTTTTACTTCAGATCCTGGGTTGAAGCAGTCCTGGGAAACGTCCACCGGTGCATGTATAGAGGCATTGCCACTTTTTTTTTTTTTTCTTTTTATATTCTTGCATGTGAGCTCTGAAGAGGCTGGGTATGAAACTCTCTATCCTGGTCACTGAGAGATAGCTGTGCACCCTGAGGATAGGCCAGCCAGGTACCAGTCCCCTGGCTCCATTCTGAGGGCGAGAACCTGGTGCTCACAGCCATACAGAAGGTTAACGTCCTCAGGTAGTTTCTCTCTGAAGTTTAAGATGGGACGAGCCAATTTATATTGTTTCATAGGTCACTGGAGGCTGTTCATTTTCTAATATGTGGTTTGCTAATTATGCTTTCTAGAAAGTAGGCTTTCTAGAATCAAAGACTATTATAAAATGTCATTTTTAAAAATCTTTAATACCATGTTTTTAAGTAAAACATTTTGCTAACTTAAATTTGTGCCCTTTCTTTTTCTCGTGTCTTGGTTCTTATATCCCAGGGGAACTCTTAGGAAAAATTCTTAACTCTCTCCCCAAGCACTATGGTAAAGGAACTGTTCAAGATTTGTAGGGCTGTGGCTATGAACCAACTATTACATGCCAGTTTAGACTAAGTCATTGCTTTTTTTATAGAATTTTGATTAGTTTGTTAGATGGTGACTGTCAGATGCCTTTTTTTTTTTTTTTTTTTTTACATTGTATTTTTAAGTTATCTGTCCACCCATGTTGGGGCTCAAACTCACAACCTCAGGATCAAGAGTCTCATGCTCTACTGACTGAACCAGCCAGGTGCCCCTGTCACATGCTTGTTTTGAAAACTTTCAGCTGAATCCATAATAGCTTCTGTCTATTGAATATGTGCCAGGAACTCCGTTTAATCCTCACAGGTCTACTAGGTGGCATACATTAGATGCAGTGGGTAGTCAATACTCAGGTTAATTAACATGCCCATGACCACATAGCTAGTAAGAGCTATAAAAACTATTTACATCAGCTTGACTTGGAGGATGTGTCTACACAAAGCTCTACTGCCTTTCTCCCTGAAAACAAGGTCATGCTACATAGTGCTGAATGTCCTTCAGCCTCTCTACTTGTCTATTGATACATAAATAGCCCTTCTTTCAGAGAAGCTGGATAGCATAATGGTGAAGAACAAGGACAGCTGTCTGACTCCCACACTTAGTAGCTCTGAGACCTTGGGCAAGTTCCTTACCTTTTTATGTCTTGTTTTTTTTCCCATCAGTGGATAAGACAGTACCTGTGTTTGTGAGGTTGAAATAAGTATCTATGAAGTGTTAGAAGAATGGCTCGTAATGATGACTATGCAAGTATTCGCTATTTTTGTATATTATTGCGAAAACTGATGGGCATGAGATGTCTTCTCCATCTCCTCTTTCTTGCCGCAACAAGCAAGGTGCCCTGGGTCTGCCTATGGGAATGCTTTGGAGTAGGGCGGGACTGGCGTCACCTGCCGCTTTGGGAGTGAGGCCTCTCCCATACACTGTCCAGTCTTTACCCCCTAGGCTGTGGGCGTAGCTCCCAGGTTCTTCTGCACATACCCGGTCTGTCCGGTCTCTGGTCTGCTTGCCTGTTCTCCTCAAAATGTGCATGTCCTCCACCTCTACCGCATGTGTTTTGAATATATCATTGCCGGTTCAAACATTGATTTAGTGTCCCAGCCTGTTGTCCATATGTTTCAGCTGGTGTGGCCACAAGGGTATATCATAAATTACGACCTTCTCGAGGCACGGATCAGGTCTGTGAGGACCTTGTAGAGCAGTTTTTTAAAAAAGCTTTGTATCATGCAAGTGATATATTACTGGAGTGTGAAGGTGAAGGGAGAAGTACCTGGGGGAGGCAGAAAACCACAAGGTGGAAAGACAGCATTAGGGGTCTTAGGGCCTGTGCTCTGGCCTTTCCGAGTTCTCTCTCCCCTTCTTTAAGTCAGGGAGCCTGAAGGGCTTGTCACCCATCCCGCTTCAGGGCATGAAGTGTTTCCCTTCTGATTTCAGGGAAGGGAAGTGAGTCAGGCATTCCTGGTGCAGAGGTCGAGCTGCCTGGGAGAGGACTCCCCAGGAGCGCGGTCCTGCCCACTCCCCACCCCACTCCTTAGCGCCGTGCAGATAGTGACCCAGCGCTGCCACGGTGAGTGACTGCCGCCACCCAGAAAGCTTCAGTGTCGGAGGCTGTGCACAAATTGCCAAAACCAGATGTAGAAACGGCCTGTTGGTTTTTGTGTTGCTTTTTGTGTTAATTGTTGTAAAACACACATAACATAAAATTGCCCATGGTTACATTTTTAAGCATGTAGATCAATGCCATTAAGTACATTCACATTGTTGTGCATCCATCACCACCATCCATCTCCAGATCTTTTTTCCTTTGTCTTGCAGAATTGAAATTCTGTATCCATTAAATAGTTATTCCCTGTTCCCCTCCCGGCAGCCACCCTTCTGCTTTCTCTGTGAATGTCACTACTCTAGGAGCCTCATGTAAGAGGAATTGTACAGTACTTGTTCTTTTATGGCTGGCTTGTTTCACTTAGTGTCATGTTTCAGGGTTCATCCGTATCGTAGCTTGTGTCAGAATATCCTTCCTTTTTAAGGTTTCACATTATTCCATTGTGTGTGCCATGTGCTGTTTACCCAACTCATCTGTTAATGGGGACTTGAGTTGCCTCTACTTTTTGGTTATTGTGACTGATGCCACTGTGACTGTGGGTATATCACCATTGGTTTTTGTTCTGATGGGACCTTAGGGATTCAGGAGTAGAGTCTGTTGTGACTGTTGGGGTAAAGGGACCTCTGTACAGCTCTGATTTTTTTTTTTTTTTTAATTCAGTAAGAACGACAACCTGGATCACCAGGAGCAATTCAGCTGATTATCTAGTTATACATGTACCAGGGCGTTTCACTGATATGAGGAGTGATCAGGCAGAACTTGGTGTAGAAGAAATGAGAAGCAATGAAACTGAAGGATGTTCTGAAAGGGCCAGTTCAGTTGGTAACTGTGGAACTCGCTGCCCCCACGGAGCGGAGGGTTTATGTAGTTTACCCTGGGAAATTTCAGCCACGCAGGAGACAGACGCAGGTCAGCTCTTCCTCTGTGGAATCACCACTGTCTTTCAGACAGAGGAACGGGCGCTAGGCTCAGAGGCTTCTTCTGGGAGGTGGTGCCCTGTCCTTCCTGAGCTGCTGGCACCAAGTGCCACCTGTGAGTCCTGGTCTTTGCAGAGCTCCCTGGGTGGAACTCTCTAACTTCCCTTTGATCTCTAACTGTAGGTCTGTGTTGCTTGTTAATAAGAAGATCATACTGTTTGCTAATTCAAGAATAGGTGTTCTTGACCACTGTGAAAAGACCGCCAACTGGAAATGATTTGAGAGGAACCATTTCTTTTCAGAAGCTTTCCAGATGTAGCCTACAGCGCATCCTTCCCAGCGGCCCTGTGCTGGCTCTCAGTCATCCACCCCATTCACCTCATGTTCGGCCAGTTGCACGCACCCAGATGGAACCGTGAGAAAATTGGATGGACGGATGTGTTGCCCTTTATTATCTTCTGCCCATGTTTTAAATGTGCCTAGTTATGTTTTTGTTACCTCAGCTAACAAGCTGAACCCAAATGGTTTTAGCAATGCAAATTATTCCAAAAGAATGTCTTGTTTAATAGCTGTCAAAAAGAAGGAGCTCCATAAAGATAGGAAGGTGGAGATGACAATGTTAAGGATGATGGGGCAGAAAGGAAGGCATATATTTTCTTCGCATTGGTCTCAGGATTCACTTTGAATTTTCCATGTGGTCATTCCATGTTTCCATCCCAACTCTTCTGCCTGGCTTTTTCTAGATGATTTTATTGAAAAGCAGTGGCAAAGTATGGCTCGTCTTCTCTGCTCAAGCTCTAACAGAGAGTTTGTTCCTAAATTTAAACATTTCAGTAAGCCTTTTGTTTAGTGACTCATTAATGTGATGAGGGAGAATGTCCTAATAAAGATAAAGAAACTATAAACTGTTTCAAAAGCTGCCGAGGGAAAAATGTTAGGGCTCTGTAGGTCAACTACTTCTCCTTGTTCTTTGCATTTCATTTGTTGCTTGGTCATGGGAACAGATAAACTGGTCATTTAAGGTTATGTCCTCATCTTAATTCTCCTGTATAAATTTATACGCATATGAGTCCTGGCTGTTTTACTTCTGTAGCACGGCTTTCTGTATGGACAGGGACTACGTCTGAGGAGATTTTATGAAAAATAGAAAATCTCTTTTCCCTCTTCCACCACACAATAGCAAATTAAATGTGTTACTAGGTTCACACCAAGAAATAGCTTGGTTAATTTTTACTAGTAAAGAGTTTGATTTTCTCAGAAGTAGCATGAACCCCAGGTATAAAGAGTCAAAGATCTCTAAGTGGAATTAAAGGCGTGAGAGAATAGGAAATCTCCCTAGCACTGACTGTGGTTACATAAGGCATAATCGGCATTATCCATTTGTATACAGTCATTCTAGGGGTATTATAAACTTCTGTTCTACTTAATTTTGGTAAGATTAAGTGTCCCAGCGTAGATGTAACTATTTCTAGGTTTTGTATGAGTGTTTAATGAAATATTAACATATTCCATGTAAAATACTCTCTGTAACAAAAGCACATTGATCTTTATTAAATCCATGAGGAAACATCATAGAGGTTTTAAAAACAATTATTCAACAATTTTTCACTTAAGTTTCGAGAGGCAGTTGTATGCCTCTCTGATTCTCAACCTTTCCAAGAGGAAGATCCACTTATAAAGTGGAAAAAAATGCACAAAATGAGAAGGAAAAAAATGGACTCAGTATAGTTACTAAAAATAAAAAACCAAGAGGAGAGACCAATTGACTTTGTGGCTGTAAGCATAGTATAAAGAACTTGGAGTTCATTTTACTAATATAATCACTTAATGCCTTTATCTAAGTTTGTATCTATTCTCTTGCCTGGTACTTTTCAGTAGGAAACATAATGATCCAAAGGTAATTTTTCATTACAACATACCTTTAAGCCTGTTGCCCATGTTTTGGTTATTATTGATTGGGTTTTCTTGGACGACTCCCCCCAAAAAAGTATAACCAGGCACCAGTTATAGTCCAGCCATGTGTGTGAACGTTATGTGCCTTTGTGTTTGAGACAAGAATATTTCATAGTAGTCATGACAAGCCAAGTTTCATAATGGTATAAATATGCTTTACAGTTAGATGTCTTTCTAATTACATAGGCTTATGAAATGCTCTTTGTATGATGTAGTCTTCTGTACTACACAGATCATACTCTGCAGTGGCAAGGTTTGATTCTGGGCCCTTTTAACCTCTCTTAATTGTCACATCAGTCCTCAGTGCAGCAAGGATAACATAGATGGACAGCATTCATGCATTCATTGAGCCGACAGTGCTGTCCTCTGCCCTGAGCTGGGCATCCTGTGGGGCCTTGGGTTAACGGGAGGTCAACAAGAGGCGCTGGGCCTCAGGGAACCAGCCTGTGGTCTGTTGGAGGAAGACAGACACAAACCAGCCGGTGTGCTGCTGGGTGACAAGAGCTGTGCCCAGGTCCACACAGGCTGGGATGTGCAGCAGAGGCCCCTGCTCCTCTCACTGCTCACAGGTGTACAGGTTAAGGAGGAACAGGAGAGCGAAGGCAAGAAGAATGCCCTTTGAGCTGAGTCTTGACTCTTAAGTCCAAATCAAAAGCTGTTTCATAACAATAGACTTTGAACCACACTGATTATATAAATTAGGTGACTTTCTCATTTTGAGGGAGACTTTTTTTATTCTCCCACTTCATATCTAATGGAAACAAGGCAATGGAAAGCATAGCCTGGGTTGTTTGCCTGCCTTTGAATCCTGGCTGCCACCTAGTAGCTGCCTGACCTTTCTGAGCTTCACGCAGAAAGGGGATAATAAAATATGCCTCATGTGTTGGTTGCATAGGAGATTATGTATGTAACAACGATTAATTTCTCCGTTGCACATTGAAGTTGATGCCTTGAAAAAGACAATTTACTTTGAAAGGTGCCTGGTGAAACAAGAAAGAAAGCACGGTTAGGGGCGCCTGGGTGGCTCATTTGGTTAAGCTCCCGACTCTTCATTTCAGCTCAGGTCATGATGTCACTATTCGTGGGAGCCCTATGTTGGGCTCTGCACTGACAATGCAGAGCCTGCTTGGGATTCTCTCCCCTACACCCTCTCTTCCCCTCCCCTGCTCATTCATTCTCTCTCACTCTCAAAAATAAACACACTTAAAAAAAAGAAAGAAAGGGTTAATTACAGGATAAAGGTGCCTAATATTAGGCACTATTTTAATTTTTTTTAAATGTTTATTTATTTTTGACAGAGAGAGAGAGAGACAGAGCATGAGCAGGAGAGGGTCAGAGAGAGAGGGAGACACAGAATGGCAAGCAGGCTCCAGGCTCTGAGCTGTCAGCACAGAGCCCGATGCAGGGCTCGAACTCACAGACCACGAGATCATGACCGACCGAAGTCGGACGCTCAACCAACTGAACCACCCAGGCACCCCCATTTTAATTTTTTTTTTAATTTATTTTGAGAAAGAGAGGAGAGAGAAAACGAGTGGGAGAGGGGCAGAGAGGGGGGACAGAGGGTCCAAAGCAGACTCTGGGCTGACAGTAGAGAGCCAGGTGCTGGGCTTGAACTGTGACATCGTGACCAGAGCCAAAGTCAGACGCTTACCTGACTGAGCCACCCAGGTGCTCCTCACCCCCACTTTTTAAAGATGAGAAAATTGAGGCGAGAGTAGTTAAATAACTTGTGTTAACCCTGCTTGTCTGGCTCTAGGGCTCTTAACCGTGGAATGGAGTTTTTGAAGATCGTAAGGATGACAATAATCCTTGATGTTTACGCTTCGTTCTCTGAGGAACACTTCTGTTTACCTTGTTACACGTGTTCCTCATAAAAAATCAGAGATGGCTAGAAATTGGGATAGAAAACCGAGGTTTCCAAGAGGGGAGGTGGCTTGCCCAGGGTTAATGAGTCAGTATGTGGCTGAATTGGTGAGAGAACTTGTCCCACCTGATTCTTGTGAGTGTTTCTAGAATAAAAGGTTAGAACAGTACACGAATCCTGTTAAGAAGTGGATGCTATTAAAAATTTTAAATCCATAACAGGCACAGGGAAGTTCATTGTGTTGCTTAAGACCACATGTCATGCCAGTGGCCAACTATAATTAGAAAGGGCAGATCCAGCCCCAGAGCCACACAGCTTCTGAGCGACCCAAATGCAGGAGTTGGAAAAGTCCTAATGCATCTATTTTCTAGGCTACTTGGAGCCATTGTGCATCCTCATGCCTCCCTTTGGGAGTTTGGAGCCACCGGGCAGGAACCAAAGTGATCCAGGGACCCCACTTGCTGTTTGCTCACACGGTCTCCTGCCACAGTCTTGAGGCCTCTTTCTAAACGTGCCTGAGCAGCCACAACCAAACGGGAGATGATGAGGATTTGTTCACGTCTGTGTGTTAGGGATGGTGCAGAGGACCTGGGCCTCCTTCTTCCAGTGCTAATCAGCTCTCTCTGCAAATTGAAGGCTCAGCGCAATTTTAAAGAGAGCAAGAGAGACAAGAAACCAAATAAGGTTGGGCCAAAAGCCTGCTGGAATTATGTGGTGTTTTTGCCCTGTAGCTGGGGATCCAGTTACAGATGCCTGTGATTATGGCCTTTGCAAACAGTTGTCAGAGAAATTTATAAGATTTCTAAAGGCTGCAGAGGAGCAGATGTGGAATTAAATTTCAAGAACAGCTACTCATAATGGCTTACATGTGAGTGTAGGATATTTAGGATTCAGACCCGAGTCCCTGAGTCTAAGAGGTGTGGGATGCAGAGACAAAAGCAGAGGTTGGAGGTGTCGGCATTTCCTGGTGGTCTTTTCCTCTTGTATCATTTATTGTTTGCCCACAGGTCCTTAAAAGCAGTGAAATTCTTCCCTAACAGCTAGCATGCAGTGTCTAACATAGGCTTTGGTTGTCCTATTTAGTAAGATGGTCCTGACCGGCTTCTTTGCCAACAGACATCAACAGTGCCAGCAGATAGATTGTGGAAAATGTGAGTCTCTATGACCCAGCTTTAATTGGCTGTGCAACAGATATTTTAACATTAGCAAAGTTTTTAGACTTGCCTTGTTTCATACCTGTTTTTCACCATTCATATGGCAAAGGCTTTAATGACTATAAGAAATGCCTTTGGTATTACTAATGAAGGACAAGATTGGAATGATAGGAGTAGTGATAGTCATCTAACAGTTGTTCTTTCTGAAGCAATAACTACTAGGTTTCTTCCCACCTCCAGTAAAGAAATATGCTTACTGAGTTTAAAAATCCATTAAACCTTCATTAGGCAGCAGAAATAATTAAAAAGAATATTCCAAGTCTTGGTATGTATAAAAATAAAATTCTAAGGGCACCTGGGTGGCTCAGTCGGTTGAGCGTCCAGCTCTGGCTCTGGTCATGATCTGAGGGTTTGTGGGTTCGAGCCCTGCATTGGGCTTTGCATTGACAGCATGGAGCCTGCTTTGGATTCTCTGTCTTCCTCTCTCTCTGTCCCTCTCCCACACTCGCTCACTCTCTCACAAAATAAATAAACATTAAAAAATGAAAAAAAAATTCTAGTTCTTGTTATACCGAAATGCCCTTTTCCAGAGCTTTTCAAATAATTGCTAGAAAACAGAGCTTATACTGTATCATTAAACAGAGGACCCTAAATTGAGTAGTGGGACAAAATTTAAGGAGCAACTCTTTTTTTCCTATAAAGTCCAGAAATTTATGCTGGTATTTTATTTGATATGTATACCTCCTGTCAGGGTGGGGGAGCAGGAGTGAGTCCCAGCCTTGCATGGGACCACTGTGGGGACACTTCACTGTGCTGAGTGGTAGTTCTCTTTACAGACCCGGTTGCCTGAGCCTCTGAGGTTTTGTGGTGACTGAGATAAAGGGTGGAGGAAGGAGCAGAAGATGGGTGACAGGGCAACACGGCTGTGTGATGGCTCCATGTGCTGGGCTTCAGTTGCTGTGTTAGACACGGGTGCCACTGCTCTGTACTCCACACCGTGCTTCTGGAAACCCAGATGGCATAGTGGTTTCTGCAAAGAAGACAACGTGAAAATCAAATGGAATAGCAGCAGTTAGTCTTTGTGTACTGCCTTATCATCATAAAACCATCACACTGCATCTTTAACAATTGCCTAGTGAGATTACATGATGACGATTCCATGGTAGAGATGAAGGCAGAAGTTCTTAGAGGTTGGAGTAACTTGCTCCCGGGAAAGGAGAATGAAACAGGCAGTTACTGGGCACCCATGGGATCTTTACATCCCCAAACTGCAAATGGTGAAGCTGGTTTTATCTGAACTCCAGAGTTGGTGCTGTTCTTCCTCCTCAAGTCTTTAAAGACAGAAAAGCATTGGATAAAAATGGCCTTACCGTTCCTCCCACTTTCAGCTCTGGTGTTGCCTTGCCTTTTTGACCACTGGGAGGTAGTGTGAGAAGGGTCTGTGCTACTTGTTGTCTGTATGACCTTGGGCAAGGTACTTGACCCATCCCACCCTAACTCCCAGTGTCCCCATCTATATAGTGGAGTTAATGGCTTGTCTAATGTAATTGTTGTGGGTGTTCCACGGAGATAAGTGCTCTCTCTCTCTCTCTCTCTCTCTCTCTCTGTCTCTCTTATTTATTTATTTATTTATTTATTTATTTATTTATTTATTTATCACTTACATATAACCCCCAATGCTCATCCCAACAAGTGCCCTTCTTAATGCCCATCACCCGTTTTCCCCACCCCCATCAACCCTCAGTTTGTTCTCTGTATTTAAGAGTCCCTTATGGTTTGCCTCTCTGTTTTTATCTTATTTTTCCTTCTCTTCCCCTATCTGTTAAGTTTCTCAAGTTCCACACATGAGTGAAATCATGTGTTATCTGTCTGTCTTTGACTGACTTCACTTAACATAATACCCTCCAGTTTCATCCATGTTGTCACAGATGGCAAGATTTAATTTTTCATTGCCAAGTAGTATTCCATTGTAGATATGTATCACATCTTCTTTATCCATTCATCTGTCGATGCACATTTGGCTCTTTCCATAATTTGGCTATTGTTGATTGTGCTGCTATAAGTGTTGGGGTGCATGTGCCCCTTTGAGTCAGCACTCATGGCAATAAATACTAAGTGTGTAGCTCCATGGCACCTAGCAAGGCCTCAGTCTTTGCATGATAGTGAAGAGAAGAAAGATTGTTGTTACTGCTAAGGTTCTCAGTGCTCTTAAGGTTTTGACTGCAGAAAATTCTCTGTGGACCCATGCGTGGCTGGGCTGTTTTCAGGCTGAACATCCCCTCTTGACCTTCCCATGTTACACACGCCCATGATAGCTTCCTGGGGGCTAGTTTCCACGGAGAACAGCTATTGAACTTCTTTTATCATCTGTTTCCCATTCATTCCACATACCCCAGTTTAAACTTTGAAGATTCTTCTGCCTCATGCAGCAATGGAGATGGCTGGGCCTGTGGTGCCTGCTGACCCCCATGCCTTCCTGGGGCCGATGGCACTCATAGCCTCTGTCCAGAGCTAATCTTTTAACTCATCCTTTGAAGATTTATGGATCTTCATAATCTTCATATGGATGGGATATTTTCATCCCAAGGAGAACCAAAGAGGGACTTTATGTTCCTCCACATCACTTCTCCGGGACTTGGCAAGTATCATCTCATCTCATTTCCTAGAAACTGGTAGGGACAGGCCCACACGAGGACCCAAAAGCTCGGGTCACCCCACTTCCCTCATTTTCAGTGTAATGGGAAGTACTTACCAATAGATGTTCTTGCTCTTTTCCTTACGTTTCTTGGTAAGTTTTTCATCCTTGTGTCTTTTCTTACTCATGGGGAACTTGAAAGACTAGAGGATGCTTCTCTTCTAACTTTGTCAGTTTTAATCTAAATTTTATGAAAATCCTAGACCAGTTAGCTCCTTCCCTCCCCAGCTATGATGTTCTTGAGCTTAGATTGCCTATTCCATATACAATGTCCTTGAAATCAGCTGCTTGCCGAGAGCTTCAAATCATCATTTAGGCCAGATGGTTTCCACATAAATTAAGACTAAAGATCCTTCATTTAGCATCTAGAAGAAAAACCATTTTTAGAACTATCACTCAGAAACACACTATCACACAAAAACAAAAACAGACAAGCAAAAAAACCCCTAAGCCATGAATATTAAACTTAGTCAATGAAACTCTGAATGGAATGGGAACAAAATAAATTTCCTTGTTCTTAATTCTGGGGCTCGTGTTTATGCAGAGTGGCCCAGGGATAAAGAAGTAACCAGTGTGAGTTGAGCTGGATGAAATAAACAGGTTGAAGATATTTGTTTATTTGCTTACTTATTCCCTTTTACTGCTAGTATTCCATTGTAGATACATATCCTCCGCCATCACCATCCTCCAACATCTTGCTTCCCATTCCTGTAGATGAGGAAACTCCAGTGATTTGTGTGGTTTTTTTTTCGTCACCTAGAGATCCCCATTGAAGTCCTTGATTGGATATACTGAGCTAGGATATAAATGAAATTTGTATTAAATGAGATGCTAAAGAGCAATCAGTCCAGCCAGTCAACAGTAGAAACTACTCATTTATGGTGGGCATTTGTGTAACTTCATCTTTATACTTGTCTTGGTCCTGAAATCTGAGAAGATTCCAGCCATGGCTCCAGTTGGTTGCACTGGTTCGACCCGCAGTGCAGGGAAACAACCAGGCCGTAACAAATAGCAAACCACTGAACTCAGGGCACTTCACAGGCCACACGAAGGCCTTTTTCCTTTGCATGAGGGCAATTTTCATCTCCTTTGTGGAGTCAGATTCAAAAAGGTGGAGGAAGTAACCTCCACGTTTGCACTGGCTTTTAGTTAGTGTTCACTATTATACCACCTTGCTTAGAAGGATCTGCTTGAAATGAAGCTATTTGTGAATTGGCACTGTCCCTGCTACTGGATTATAGTCCTTAGGTGGCAGAGAGCTGGACTTGGTGCATTGTTGATGGATCGTATCATAGTTTTGCCTTATTACAACCCAGGTAGTTAGGAGCAGATAGGCTCCTGGGAACCAAGAGTTTGAGATGGAGTAGAGTGAAATGGTGTCAGAAGCCTCATACCTAAATCATTTCTGGAAGATACTTCTCAGAGAAACTTGGCAGCAAAATGAAGCCATCGATCTCACCCCTTGATGTGTTGGTAGAGGTAAGTGCCAGGAAAGGTGGGGGAAGAAGTCTCTGAAATACATCTGACTTGGCTGTGTATTTATGTGTAATAAGCCAGGCCACTCCTAAGCAGGGGTAAATGTGACTGTTGGAAATGGAATTGCCAAATCTCTATGCCGGGAACCTTCCTTCTTGCAAGAAAAGGAAATTATCAACTAAACCCTAGCTGTAGGTGCCCAATTTCTACATTTCTACAATGCCACCTGCCAGAGAGAGCCCGCACTCAGCCTCATTTGGGCTCTTTAATTGGCAGAAAATGGTTTTAACTCTTCCTCCTTCCTACCCTGTAGGTCACAGGTTTTGTTTTGTTGTTTTGTTTTTTCTGCTCTCTCATTGCTTTTGAGAAACCCATAATATTCCTTTTATTCTTCCAGTGATTGGCATCTTGTTTTTGTCACAAAGATAGAGTGCTGGCATTTTATATCTTTACATTGATTTTCTAAAAAGGTGAAGTATGAAGGACCATGCCAGAGAAGGAGGCGTAATTAATCTTTGTGATGTTGTCCAAGTTCTTGAGAAACTATTAGAACTCTATTAACTTGGTGTTTGCCAGTTGAGGTCAAGCCAACATCTGTATGTGTCTTTATTTCCCAGAGGGCATGACAAGAAAAGAGAAAGAGAAGAGTTCAAGGAATTAAAAACAGAGTCTTCATTAGGATAACATTTGGGGTCAGGTAAACATCTCTTTTGAATTTCATTGAAAAATTCCAGGAGGCCAAGGGCAAAATCTCCAGAAGACTTGTTTCAAGGAGTGTAGTTCAGTGGAAAGTTCACCTTAAAAAAATTTTTAGGAAACCTGAGTATGATACTGCTTTGGGGATTCTTAGAAAAATAGAAAAGGAAAAGGAAACCAAAAAACACAATTGCTTCTCATTTGGGAAGTGTGGAAGGCCTGGGAAAGATTTTCCCCAGTGACTAGGAAATACTTCTTTCTTGCACATGAGCTAGTTTCCTTCCAGGAACTGTACTCATTTCTTTTTTTTTTTTTTTTTTAATTTTAATCTAGCATACAGTGTTAGATTAATTTCAGGTGTACAATATAGTGATTCAACAATTCCATACTGTAGAGTTATTTGTTTTTGTACAAATTTTTTTTTTTTTTTGAGAGAGAGATAGTGTAAGCATTAGTGGGGCAGAGGGAGAGAGACTGTTTTTTTTTTTTTTTTTTTTTTTAATGTTTGTTTATTTTTGAGAGAGAGACAGGGCACGAGCAGGGGAGGGGAAGAGGGGGAGGGGGACACAGAATCCCGAAGCAGGCTCCAGGCTCTGAGCTGTCAGCAGGAGCCCGATGGGGCCCGAACTCACGAACCGTGAGATCATGACCTGAGCCGAAGTTGGACACTTAACCGACTGAGCCACCCAGGTGCCCCAGAGAGAGAGAGACTCTTAAGCAGGCTCCACGACCAGCACAGAGCCCGATTCAGGGCTTGATCTCATGACTGTGAGATCATGACCTGAGACGGAATCAAGAGCCAGACAATGAACCAACTGAACCACCCAGGTGCTCTGTAGCATCATTTCGTAAACTTGTGAACGGAGTCGTGAATGCAGACATATGGGAGGCACTCATCTGGGCAGGAAAGAGCAGCGTGACCGGCTTTAGTACCTGGGGACATTTCACCCTGTGGTTTAGCCTATAACCTAATTCTCAGTTGTTCACCTTTGTGTTGTTCCATTTATGAATTTCAGGGTTCAAATGACATCTTTCACAAGAGTTTAGTTCTTGTTTCACTTTTTTAAAAAAGTTGAGAGAACCAGTCCCCTTTGACTCTGAAGGAAATTAAACCACAAGTCAGGCTACCAATGGAGATTGTGGAATTTCTGTCCTGGAGGTCTTCAAAAGTAGAACATAAAAATTAGGTCACTTCAGTAAGGCTGCTTGGAATCTAACCACGATGGCCTCCTGCAGCGTTCCAAGTTTATAGAACAACTTGTGTTAATATTCATATATCCATACAGCATAAGGGAAGTCAGTACTTTGCCACCTTATCTTTTAGCTTCTTAAAAATGTGTTGAGCTCCTGGTGCTTAGAAATGGCTGTGTCTCTCATTTGCATTGTGCTAATGTTGCCTGTGGAAACTTAGAGGAGTGAGTGGGAGGGAGGAAGTAAGAGCAGTTATAAGTGACATTCGATCTTTTCAGAGGATAGCACTGAAGAGGATACTTGGCTTAAGCAGAGCTGACTTGACTGAGCATATTAACAAACTCCCCAAAGAACTGTGCTTAGTGTGAGGACACTTCCTGTAAAGAATTATTGCATTACTAAATGATTAGTTTGCTGGCTTTAAAATGCCTATAAAATGCAGAGAGGTTGCTTGGTACAATGTCATTGGAAGCTATTAACTGTAGAGAGTTAAGAAGATTGTCTGAAGCAAGATTTTTAAATCATCTGGATCCAGTATGAGTCTAGAATGACAAAAATTAAAAAGTCAAAGGAAAGATTCTTTGTGGAATGCCAAACCACAGCGAGCATAGTTCTTGGTGACTTGTTGGATTTCCAGTATCCCCAGGGCTTTCTCCTCCTTCGGCAAATTGTATCCAGCTCTAGCCTACCACATAGTGACAAACCAGTTTCCCTCCTGCCTACTGACCTTAAAGAGACACAGTTTGAGGGCTTATGAACACCTGTAAGAAGGACTTGTTTATTTAGGACATTGAAAGCAGGAGAGCAGAATATGGATTTTTTTTTTTGCACAGTTTATGAAAATTCTTCTTTTTTCAATTCTTTTTTAGTAAGGATTTAGCTTAGGAATTTAAATTAGGAAGTTAATGTCCTTTGTGACTCTATTTCCTGAAATTGTCTAGTCAGTGCAATATGGATTTAAGACTTTCCCAGGGAGCTTGGAACTAAAATATCTCCCCTTGTTTTTCTTCTCTTTGTCTTTTTTGGTTTTTTTGTTTGTTTGTTTGTTTGTTTTATTTTCTTGGGCAGGCAAAAATAAAGGAGAGAACTCTAAGCTATAACATTTGGTTTTAGTACTGTTTTCTTTCCTTGTTCTGTTTAAGAAAGGACACATTCATTAAAATAAGATCCTATGTTTTTAGTTCTTTCTCTCTTTTAACTTTCCTTTTATTTGAAGTTAGTTCTGCCATGTGGTGGTTTTCAAGTTGTTTGTTTATTTATAGTGAAACCCTTTCTTTCATATAAAATTTTGTGTTTAACCCTTATGAAACTGTAGCCGTTCTGGGGAATTAACCCCCAGCCATCTCCTGCCCCATGGTTTCTGAGGCACATCTGAACACACCCCCTCCCCCACCCTGGGGGGGGGCGGTCCTAAGGAATCTGGTTTTTAATCCCCTGACAGGAACACGGGATTAGGAGGGAGGGCCTCATTTGCTGTTCCCAGGCTGCCACCAATACTTTGTCACTTCACATCTCTGCTCTGCTTTGGTGAATGATGGCTTTGTGCTAGATCATCTCTGATGTCCTTCCTGCCCTAGGTAGTTCTGAGTTACTCATAGAAAGCATCGAGGTGGTAGCATTTTGGTGACTAAGGATTGCACACAGCCAGAGCAGAAGGCCTGGCTGAAGGAAGAGTCATCCTGTTCTAGCATGAATAGTCTTCAGTTCATGCAGATGAAAGCTTGGGAACCAAAATTGATGCATCAGCAGAATTGCCTCAAGAAAATGTTTTCCAGAGATTTCAGTGAGGCATCTCCAACCCTCTAACACCGAAGAGTCTTGTGGAGAAAGGGATTTAAACCATTATAGGTTCTTGTTTACCGTTGATTGTAGTCAAATTTGCTACTAAGTGGTTAGCTCTTAATAAATAAAACCATTTTTCCTCACTAGAGAAAATTATGTCCTATCACTTGTACATTTGCGTGTGTATGTGTGTGCGCGTGTTAGTTTGGGAACGCCTCTGAGACATAGTTCAAGAATCTGCAGCCAGTTAACACATTTGGTTAGAGAATGGGGATGGTGAGGCCAAGGTCAGGGTTCAGTTGCTCTGTGGGCCAGTTAGCTAGGCGGGGCTGTGTGGCCAGACTGTACTTTTAACCTCGACCAGCTGCCTCTCACATGTATACCATGGGTCCCAGGGAGGGTTAGAGTGTGGAAGGATATCCGGACTCAGCTTTTCCTCCTGGGACCTCGTAGGGCCTTTGTCCTGGTAGTGGACAGCTTGGCATTCATGTTGGTGGCTAGAGGGCCCCCAGCTTGCATATTTAACAGCTAAAAGGAAAATGTGAAATACTCCCTGTGAGCCAGAGTCTCAGTGCCTGCCGTTTGTGGGTCTCTCCGGTCTGAAGACAAAACTCCCTACGCTAAGTTAGAGTAGAGAGTATTGAAATAGTGCTCCATGGTTCTCGACGTGAATATACCGTCCTCCTTTTCGGAAACTGGGAGAAACTCCATTAGAAGAGAAATTCACTTTTAAGTTCTTAAGATCATCATCCGTTTCCTCTACTTGTTCTCATTTCTTCATTTAAACACAGTTTTTTAATAAAAATTTGAAACCCTTGATTTGCATCTGTAAAGGAATAGGCATCTTACAGAGGTTGGGGAAAAAATATTATTCCAATGCATATAATTCCCCTAGAGAATGGTGCTATGTGAATAGGTGTTTACTATTAATTAAATATGGAACATTTTCTCTTGTTTCTTAGCACAAACACAGCAATGTATGAAGCCAAAGGATTTCATTTTTGCCTCGGGAAGCAATTAAATTTAGTTATAACTTGTTTTCTATGAACAATAGGAAAGACAAGTAGTCTGGAATAAAGTATCTCAAACACTTTTTTTTTTTTTCTTTTTGGTGAGAGAAGTGTTCATTTTGATTCTACAGAATTCAAACATTACAGAATTAGAAAACTTACGCATCTCTTAATCACCGCACAAACGACCCCCACCATGATCACCATTAACATACTCTTAATGAGCCAATTGTGAAAATGGGTATAAACATTAGAATTTTAAAACTTTTGTTGCTTTTTATCCCCAGAATTAATTTTTGCCAGGTCAGTGGCTTTCAAAATGTTTGTTGTGACAGTGAGTGCTTTCTTCAAACCCAATTTTCCGTGGAGTTCCAGTTTAGAAAAGAAAAAGAGGCAAAAGCAGAGATACTCTGGTTGTAGCTGGGGGAGAATTCTGCTTGCTTCCTCCTCTGCCCTGACCAGTGGAACCCTCAGGGTCCCTCCATGGAAAGACCCGACATCGCTTACAGCAGGCATTTGGCCCAGTTGCTTCAGTGGTTGGTTGGTATTGGTGTTGGACTTTGCCTCCTTGACTAACTCTTCTGAATGGGCCACTCATAGTGACGTTTGTCTTCCCATCATGGACTTTGGGTGCTTATTTTTAGTTAAGCTATAGTTAGCCACAAACTTAAAAGCAAACCACGTAAGCCAACCAGTGATTGTTTTCTTCTTTCTTGAAATTGGACCTTTACATTTAACTCATCCTTTGAGTTTAGCACAAATGCCACATTGTCACTACTCTTTAGTCTGTGACAGCAAGTTTTTTTTCCCCCCTTCCTTGTGGATGTAGGTCTAAATCTGTAACTATAGTGCTTGCACCATGGTAGACATTCGTGTTCACGGACCTTGTAGCAATGAGTTTTTGCCTTTCATACCCCATTTCTGGTAATAGTGTTCCTGCCTGTTGTCTTTGCCCCACTAGATAATAAAAAGGAAGACAGCGTGGGGCGTCTGGGTGGCTCAGTCGGTTAAGTGTCCGACTTCAGCTCAGGTCATGATCTCGCGGTCCGTGAGTTCGTGCCCCGTGTCAGGCTCTGGGCTGACAGCTCAGAGCCTGGAGCCTGCTTCAGATTCTGTGTCTCCCTCTCTCTGACCCTCCCCCATTCATGCTCTGTCTCTCTCTGTCTCAAAAATAAATAAATGTTAAAAAAAAAAAAAAGGAAAACAGCGTTATTTCATGCTCTAGGTAATGCTGGAGAATATCTTCATCTTCAGTCATACTGGAGCAACTCGGAGTCCTCCAAAAGGAAAACACAGCCTGTGTAAACATACAGTTCTCTAATCCACGTTATGCCCAAATGCTCTAGGCTAAGGTGGCACTAAAAATGGTCTTTATCAGTCTTAAAAACGTTCATATATTCAGTAAGTATTTATTGAGCATCTGCTGTGTAATTTGGCTAAGCCTTGAAGAGATGGAGAGATTGGGAATTTCACAAACACCCATTCCTTCATTACAAGTACACACATCCCTACGAGGTAGAGGCTTTTAATAGCCAGCTCTTCCCTTACTCACTGCACATGGTTTTCTCAAGGTAATCTCACCGTTACCTATGGCTCCAATCACCTCCTATATGATGCCAATTCCCCAAACTATATCACCTGCACTAATCTTACCTCAGTTCCCCACCATGCCTGCTTGAATCTCCCTTCCCTGTTTGCCCAACCAGGACCTTCAAGCCTCAATGAGCAAATTTTTTTCCATATCCTCACCTGATCTCCTTTTTTCCCTTGGTTTCCTGTTTTGGTCAAGACATTATCATCTGCCCACGCATGTGTTCACCAATTGATACTCACTGAGAACTCACGGTCTCAAGTGCTACTCCAGAA
Organism: Prionailurus bengalensis; assembly: GCF_016509475.1. Taxonomy (NCBI): domain Eukaryota; kingdom Metazoa; phylum Chordata; class Mammalia; order Carnivora; family Felidae; genus Prionailurus; species Prionailurus bengalensis. The sequence continues at coordinate 143,302,659 of NC_057343.1, read as the reverse complement.
ATTAGGGATCTATATAGCACAAACTAAAGCACATTAAAGGTCTTGTCTTAGGGGCGCCTGGGTGGCTCAGTCCCGGTTGAGGGTTTGACTTTGGCTCAGGTCATGATCTCCCAGTTTGTGAGTTTGAGCCCCATGTGGGGCTCACTGCTGTCATGTCAGAGCCTGCTTTGGATCTTCTGTCCCCATCTCTCTCCACCCCTCCTTCACTTTCACTCTGTGAAAAATAAACCTAAAAAAAAAAAAAAGGAAAATAAATAAAGGTCTTATCTTAATGGAGCTAATATTCTAGTGGACAAACAACTAACTTAAAAAACAACCTTTCTATCTGTAAATCTAGATATATCTCTATTATCCTTCTGTCTCTGTGGATGGCTGTTAGGCAGTGGGGAGAGCTATGGAGAAAAATAAGGCCAGGTAAGGATGGCAGACAGTGCTGCAGACTGAGAGGATGTGTGTTGTGCTTTTTTATGTAGGGTGATCAGAGAAGGAGGTGACCTTTGAACAGAGACTTGAATGCGATGAGGGGACAAGGCATATGAATATCTGTGATTTGGGGAGGTCCTGCCTCACCCTCTGTTAGTCTTTTTTTTTTTTCTTTAAAGTTTATTTATTTTGAGAGAGAGAAAGAGATGGTATGAGCTGGGAAGGGGTGGATGGAGAGGGAGAGAGAGAATCCCAAGCAGGCTCATTACTGTCAGTGCAGAGCCTGAGAAGGGGCTTGAACCCATGAAACTGTGAGATCGTGACCTGAGCTGAAACCAAGAGTCAGATGCTTAACCAACTGAGCCACCCAGGTGCCCCTGTTAGTCTTTCCTAGTGAAGGACTGAGTCATGGCCATTTTTATAATGTTGTCTAAGACACCATTTATAAATGTTAGCAGTTGGGTGGGTGGGCTTGGAACAGGGAGGCAGACAAGCAAATAAGTATTATCTAGTGTGCTGGGTGTGACATAGAACCATGCCCAGAGGTCTGCATGAGCTCAGAGAACGGAGGAGTGGGAAGAGGGCAAAGGCAAGAGTAACTTGAGAGAAAACTTCAGAGAAGATGGCACTTGAGTTGGGTCTTGAGCGGATTTTCATGTATGGAGATGGGGAAGACGTAGAGGCAAACGGTCACAGGCAGAGGCCCTGGAGCCTCGACACTGAAGTTTGGAGGACACGACGTCAGATTTGGGGTCAAAGCAGGCCACATAATGAGGGATCACAGTGACTTGTGACTTGTGAAGGAGACTTGTGACTTGTGACTTGTGAAGTCTTGTGAAGGAGAGTGGTCAGCAAATCCCTAGGATAAGTGAGCTGGGATCGGGTGTGTTCTAAGAAGTCAGATTCCATTAGTGGGACTTTAAATGCTGTCCTTGGGAAGGGAAAGATGGGAGAAAGAAGGTTAGGCTTTCCCCTTTCTCTCCTTCCCAGGTGCTGCCTCCCTGAGAGCATTGCTTCCTCACATCCCCCTTATCCTGTGTCCTTCCTTTCTGATTATAAAGACAATCATGGCAGGTTCTGGTTCTGAGAGCTGTTACAGAAGCCTCTGCCATCTTGGCTAGAAGATCAGTCATTTTTGTGTTTTGAAAAATCTCTGTTGTATCGTGTCACAAGAAGACTGTCATACTTGAAAGCCTCAGGGAGGGAAGGCTGGTCTCCACCAGGGTGAGGATGGGGTATCTGGAGGGAGGGACAGGAAGGACATGCTGTGGCCCTTCTAATGGAGGACTGTGGGCTCTGGAGTCACCCTTGGTCAGGGTGCCCATTAGGAATGGGCTGAATGTGCAGCAGGGACCCTCCAGGAAAGCGCTGCCATCTTCCACACGCAGCTTTGGTATTATTTTGGTTTCACTGCATTTGCCCCTTCATTTTCTCTAATTTGTTAGAGAATTTCTTCCCCAACCACTTTAAGTTTTACTTGGAGTACTTGATAAATGCAGTGATTTAGTGATGAGATCTCTGTTATGTATGATAATTTTTATTCTTTAAAACTAAATCATTGTGTGTCTTTTTGGTGTGTACGTTCCTTTGCTTAGGTAAGAGAGCTATTCTGGGAGATTTCATGAGTAAGTATGCACCTCATCACCTCCCTCCCTGGAAAGCAGTGGTTGTGCTTGGACTCCCTTGTGGGGTAGTGCTTGTAGGAAGCAGGTCTCGTTACAGGGTTCCACTGGTGAGGTGTTCTGGGGTTTATTTTTATTGATAAATCACACTCTTCATTACTGAACAAGACTTAGCAGTAATTCATGAGTTTTATAAAAATGTTTACCAAGGGTTCACGTATGCTTTGTTTTGTTATGGTACAGAGATTTTACAAATTTCTTGAAAGTCTTCCCTTGGCAAGTGGCAAAAGCTTCGCCATACTGTCCTCACATAGTTTGAAATGATTTTTATTCCTCTGAAATGTATTCAGAAGTCGTCCTCATTCCTACTGAGATGACACAGGCCTTCTGAACCCTCCAAGGGGTGAGCGAATCTTCCTCTTCTCTGCCTCTGCTTCACCAAAATCCTGGTCCTTGCTCGCTAGTGTCAAGGTTTTAGAAAAGCTCAAAGCCTTTGGTTAAGTAGACTTGAAACTGACGATGTAAGTGCACCTGGAAGAGATAGCAGTGACCCACGTATGTTGTGGTATACACGATGGCTGCCAGACGCTTCGTGGGTCTTGGGACGTTGTCTTGGGACCCGTGGACCCTTGGGACCCGGCACCGAGGCAGAGGACTGCTGAGGGTGCAGGAGAGACAGTACTTCTCTTGGCAGTAGCAAATCACGCCTCGTTTGTTCTGGTCACCCTGGTGCTTGGCAGGGATTGGGTGCCCAAGAGATAATTTTTGATAAGGGGTGGATAAAGTAATGGACAGATAAATGCTTTTAGCATATACAAGGTAATGAAAAGGATAAATACTTTTGATATGGGAGCCAGGCCTCCAAAAGCACACTGTCTTTTATCACTAGAATCAGCGTTGCTTGGATGCAGAGACTCTCGGATTTCTTGCCTTCTTTTGCAGGAGATTTCAAATCCTTTAAAGGAAAGACGTTTCCAGAATGGTGAGTTAGCCTGTTTTGATGGTGTAACAGCCTTGCCCCCTCAGTGAATTTCACCTGTGTGAAAGTGATGCTATGCAAGGGTCTTGGTGTCTTTCCACAGGCCAGAAGGGCTCATTCCTAGACCTTAAGGGGATTATAATTGATGGCCAGCCTGGGAACAGTGTCTCTACTTGCTGTATATATGCTCTCACCTGAGTGTGTCCATATTACCCTCTTTGGAAATGTTTTTAATATGTAGACTTTGTTTATTTCTAGTTTAAATCTTGGCATGTTTTTCAGAAATCTTGGTCAGTTATTATCTCAAGTTTATGCCCAGATTTGGAGTGCAGACTGCTAGGAAATGTCACACAGAGAAAGGGCTTGTCTGTGCTTTTGGTCCACGCTACCTGAATGGCTGCCCGTTAGCCTTGGCATGCCCTCTGAGCCTGCTGCACTCCCCTGTCTGCCTCTTAATGACCTTTGTCTGTCCATCTTCAATGACTTATTCTCAAACAAGTGCTTGAGGTATTTGATGAGGCTTGCCCGTTGCCAGTGCTCGACAATATTCACAAGTGTTTCTGTCTTGCAAAATGATCACATAGCTATATTCAAGGTTAAAAAACAGAAGACCAAGAATATTAAGAGTAGTTGTCATTTGGAAGAGTATTTCTGAGAATCACTAAAGGACTCTTTATACTTACTTGCCCTGGTCACCCTCTTCTGCCACTTGTATTCCAAGGATATCATGGAGGTTGGTCTAGACCTTGGTATTTTGAAACACACCCCACTTGAGGACTCCCCCTGTGTGGTCAGGGTAACCACTGCCTTCCATGCCTGCCAACTCATCCTTTGTCTCTAGTACTTTCTCCTCCTGGATTTCCTGCTGTCGTCTTTGTGATGATTTTCTCCATCTTGTCAAACCCGTATTTCTTTCTTCCCCCTGTCCTGTCTTTTCTATCTGTAGGAAATAATCCATTTATTTATTTAGTAAACATTTATGGAATGTCTACTCTGTGCCATGCAGTGTGCTAAGTGCAGGAGATACGTAAAGGAGTAAGCTAGAGTAAGGTGTAGTCTCAAGGAGCTTCTGGTCCAGTAGATTTATCACTAAATGTTGGGGAAAGGCTAACAATTATGTGAATGAACATGGTGCCCAAACCTGATGTGTTAAAAGGCAGTATAATTGAGTCAGACTTGTTTCTGGCACACTGGTAGGTTCTTCTGTTGTTTTCAGATATTTAAAAACTTACCCTTTAACAGCCTCATGTTGATGGGATTTTTGAGTCAAGTAGTTTCTCCTTCCTTAAGAGCAAAAGGAAGTTTCTGTGATTAACAACATTTGGCTTATAGACTGTGAGGTCTCTAGAAACTTGAACTTCAGTCATTCACTGCGCGGCTGAGTGGCAGGGCGGGCATTGTAGAGGCTCAAGTTCCCAGCCTTTCACATGAGTTAACACAGTCCAGCCTTTGGCGACCTGCCACTCTCTCTGCTTGTAGACAGGTTTGTGAAATTTGACACTCTCATGTCTTTCCTTAAAAAATCTTGCAAGGTTCAGCAGTCTTCAGTGACTGACCCATTTCTGTTAAACTCCCGTTGTCAGACATAAGTGTGAGGTTCTCCTGGACCTGTCTTTGAACAACATTTTATGCTTTGGATGCAGAAATGGGACCCTGCTCTTCGTGTCTGTTAGGCGGCCACCGACTCCCCTTAAAATGTGAACCATATACAAGCATATAGGGTATCAACAGCGCGTTGTGAAGTAGGATTTGGACAATTATTCCTTTAGTCGATACAAGTAAAGCAGAGCCTAGAGAGTTGTCTACTAAAAACTCCAGAGTACTTCTTAGATGGAGATAGAGTAGTTTGTAAGAATAACAGGGCTCTTACCATATTTTGCTTTTAGCACATCTCCTTTGGTTTCATTTCCATGCTTCAAGTCTTTAGGGTCCCTTCCTTGCCCTCGTCCTTGATGACTAAGTATGATGGTTGAAAAGCACCATGTTGCAAGGACCTAGCATTTACTAATTGTGTGACTTAGCGTAAGTGGTTCAAATTCCTAGTCTGTAAAGTAGGAATAATAAGTGACGTCTTCCCCGCACCCTCACTCCAACTGCCTTCTACTCATCGTGTGGGTCACATGAGAAAATGAGTTGTCAAGTATCATTTAACTTCTCTAGTCCTCTGCCGTGGGAACTCCTGTTCTCTCCCAGGATGGGTGTAGGGAACTATTGCGTGGTTCATGGAATGATTCTTTCCCCTTCGTTGGCTTTTGTGATCATGAGCTGCTGCCTCTTAACCCACCCCAGAGGCCACCTGGTCCTCTGCGTGGCAGCTCTGTTTATTATGACACTCTTTCTTCGGTTGAGCTGAAATTTATCCCTATAACTTCCAATATAAATTACACTTGTTGGTTCTAGTTTTACAGAGTTACATGAAACAACTCAAATCAGCACATTTCAAGTCACAGAAATTTATAACTGAGAAAGGGGTCTTACAACTCTGCTTCCTGTTTTTGGCGGTTCAATTCATTTCAGTAAATAAGAGCTGGTGCCTATCACGTGGGTGCTGTGCTCAGGCCCTAAAGGCAGCTATTGTTTCTCCCCCTGATCTCCGGAAGTGGAACAGAAGGGCATGAAGGGCACGCAACCCAAATGGAGATGGATGGGAAGGAAAAACTTTTTAACTCCTTAATGTGCAAAAAGAACAATGGTTTTAATTTCATTTAGGATACTTGCTAAGTAAATAATGCCTGCCTTTCTTGGGTTATAAATAATTGCAATGGTCAAGGAGACTACTGATCTATAAAAATGAAGATGAACGAATGATAATAATAAAGACTTATATTTCTGCTTTTTATAAGCTCCTCTGTGTTTATTAGCCAGCAAGAGAAAACATAATTGCACAAAGAGAAATGGAAACCGGCAAAATGACAGCATGATTACACCTCTGTATGCACTACACTAGATGTTCTTATAGTGGCCGCGGCCCTTGGGAGGACCTTGAAGTGTCTTCTCAGAGATTAAAGGCAGAACACGCCGTCTTCATTAAGTTACATGTTTTTGTTTTGTTTTGTTAACGTTTATTTATTTTTGAGAGAGAGAAAGAGACAGAATATGAGTAGGGGAGGGGAGAGAGAGAGGGAGACACAGACTCTGAGTCAGGCTCCAGGCTCCGAGCTGTCAGCACAGAGCCCGATGCACGGCTTGAACTTGCACACTGTGAGATCATGACCTGAGCCCAAGTCGGACACTTAACCGACTGAGCCACCCAGGTGCCCTGAGTTACATGTTGATTAACAGAATTTAAAACAAAAACAAGCAAATAAAAAAAAAAAAAAAATAGCGCTGACGCTGGAGTTGGATGCCCCGGGTTCTCTTCTTGACCCTGTTGCTGACTGGCGGTGTGGTTTGGGGGGAAGTCAGTCTTTATTCCTCAGAGTTTCATTTCCCTCAAATTTAAAATGGGGCTAAATTTATTTTGCCCTGCCTGTATAATTCAGCTGTTAGGAGTAAGTGTGTTCCTTTGCACAGACTTGAATCTTCACTTCTTACAAGCCGTGTAACTTTCAGAGAGTTCTTTAAACTTCTCTGTGCCTGCTTCTTCGTCTTTAAAGTGGGATAATATTAGTACCTACTTCAGGGTTTTTGTGAGAAGTGAGTTAATTCCCACCAAGGACGTACAACAGTGCCTGAAAGTTCATGCCTCATACAGTAATTATTTTTTTTGTGAACTTTTGAGGGCTCTATGACTTAGTATATTGTTATAAGATAAAATATAAAATGTAATATAAAATAATATTGTTATAAAATAAAATACAAAATATAAAAATGTTATAAAATAACATTTTTAGAAAATAAAAATAACATAATGCCCTATTGTCACATGTTATCTTGTCATTTTGGTGATTTTACAAGATAGGACTTTGTTGTCAGAAAAGGTTCATCGTGATACTGAAAACTTATTCTCAAATGCGTTTTTTCTTCAGAGCTTCAGACCAAATTTATTTATTCTAGGAAATGCGTTTTACTGGCAGTGTGAGTTTGGAAAGCTTTAGGTGGAAGTCAGGATATGACCCTGCCTTCTCTGTTACTGTTAGAGGCTGGAGATCTGTCCTAACTGTCTAGAGTTTTCCTTGTGTTGTATCGAACAAAAGATTTTTTAAATGTTATCTTTGATTTTGAACTGTGCTGATTCAGCTTTGAGGGGTAATGAAATGTTGATCAAGAGCTCCATCACAACAGACCCATTTGTAATAATCTTAGCGGCTTATTTCACAGAAGCAGTTTTCAGATAAAAATACTGATCATGACTTCCTGTGACTTTCCCTGAAGGGGTGAAATTAAATTGTGGGAAATGCTTGGAATTTAGCTAGTAATTAACTTATAAAGAACCACTTAAAAAAATCATAACTCCCCTAAGCTATTATAACAAAAGACCTTGTGAGTTTAGAATTCTTCTGTGTATTTATGTTTTATAAAGTGGAACCTAATGACCATTGTTCACTATCTTACAATTTGTTATTGAACTAAAATGACGGATGTAGATGGAGGAGCCTTTGAGCCGCTTGCTGGCTTTTCAACCTCAGGTCCCGTTTAGATTAACACTGATGCTGCTACTGTTAAACTAGTTATCTGGGTATAAATGTGGAAAATTTTAGCCTGCTATTATACACTCCATTATCAAAATTTGATGATGGGATATTTGAAAGTTTGATGATAGAAAATGGACACGAAGATTTTTCCTGCTTTTCTGTTTATCAATAGAATTGAGGCTCTCAAATATTTTGTTTCATCTGTCTTATCCTGTTTGTGTACTTACCATTTCTTGAACTCTAAACCCTTTATTTCTAAATGTTTACTGCTATACAGTGTTACATTACAGTCCCTAAATAGCATGATTAGGCTAACCATTTTGAAGTGAAGAAATTATTTTTAAGCCTACAAAAAGCACAAGTGCATTTTATCTGCTAGTTGGTTTCTTTTCCAGAGTGTTTGTGTTACGGAATGTCAGGTTTCTGTCTGGGGAGGTAGTGAGTAGATTAGCAGGTGTTAGGGTAGAAGGTGTTTTCAAGGGGCTGCACGGTAGGAAGAAAGGATTGCAGTTTGGAAACCCTGGGTGTATGTGATGCTGGCGAAGTTTCTGTGTTTCTTTCATTGGTAGTTTTTTCATCTGTCAATGGAAATACTGCCTGTCTGGACAGGTTATAATCTGATGTCACATTGTGCTGATCTTACATATCAACATAGGATACATAATGTCAGCATGATGTAACTGATCATGTAAAATGACCAAATGTTAACTGTGATATTTTACATTAGAAATTTGTTTCATTGATATTTAATATTTCAAAGCCTTGCTGAATAGATATTTTTGGATTCTTTGTGAATATATTAATAGGCTTATAATTTTCTAGGGTTACCACAAGACTTTGAGAACACCAAAAGGAATACTTGATTTCTGAATAAACTAATCACTGAAGAAATTCTTATTTCTTGACTCCTTTATTTACTGTGTTAGAGTTGTAATGACCATTTTTCCCTTTCTCCCGTTTTGGACATCCTTGTGAGTTTGCCTTTTAAAAAAAGTTAACAGAGTAACTGAAAAGGATATAGAATACTTCCAGGGTAGTTTCCTCATTCACAATTTTATATTTCATTCCTTAATTTGTTTCAGAATTATTTGAACCTTTTATGGTTGTTCATAAAGTGCCCTCAAGGATGCAGTACCTTCAAATTGATGTCCTTGTGAGGGGAAAAGAAAGGATGCAGTAATGTCCATATTCATGGGCTGTACCTTCCCCACTGTTCTCATTTGTTCTGGTTTGGACCTTGTGTTAGTACATCAGTGTTTCCAAGAATGGGTGACTACGTTCTAATGCAGGTTGAACTGTCTCCTGCCTGGGGGCCAATATTTAAAACATCACATATTTTAATGAGACATAAAATTGTATGCTAAATCTTCTTTACGTTTAAAAAAAAAAAAATCTAAGTTTTTTTCACTTTGTTTCTCCAGGTGGCATTTTTCTGAAGTTGATCTTTGAGACTTACCAGCATTCCTACAGATATAATAGGTAAGTGGTTGAAATCAGATACCCTTATTATGATGATTCCTTGGATATACTTTCCAGCTGGATAGCAAATTACTTCTTGAAACAGGTTCAGTGTGTCAAACTTGTGGACTTGAATGGTAAACACTAGTTTTTGTTTGTTTATGTTTTTGTTGTTGTTAGAAATACCTCTTGGATGAATAGACACAAATGTTATAAAAGACCCTGTAAAGTTTCAAAATGGTATTAAATTTAATGCTATAATTTCCATGTTTCCATTCTGACACCTTTGTTCTGTCACTATTCATAAACAAATTTCAGAATTCTTTATGATGGGCTCAGGTGACTTTCAGTTGTCTTTCCTTTTGAGTTTTCTGTGGGCCACGTTACCAGTTGTTACCGTTTCTCTGTGAAAGGGGAAGTAGAGATGACCAATTCAAATTACCCAATTTTTTTTTACTTGATGACAGCTCTGGTAGGGGAACTGCCTAAATAAAAGTTGCAAACAGTTGACTAATAGGTGACTTGTGCTTAAGTCTATGGATTCTGGTTTATAAAAGTTACTTTTAGAAAATATTAGTAATAATTACCAGGGGTTAAGTAATCTCCTACAGTATGCATTCAGGAAAATCAATTACATAATTATCTTAAAAGACTTTGATCCACCTCTGCTTCTTAAAGGGAGATGGTATTCAACCTGGTCCTCTAAGGGCCTTGTTATGAACTTGAGGATGTGGCTCATGCCAAGGGAGCCAGGATGTGGTTTGGATGTGGGACCCATTGACACCCCAGCCGGGAGGGTCTGCCGTATGCAGGGAGTGCATAGAATACGTTCACAGACACCATCTCATTTGTGGAAAGGTGATTTTTTTTTTTAGGTTACAGATTCTGGGGAAGGAAAAATTGCTCTTATACCATGAATTAAAACTGTTGATTTCTCAAATGTTATTGAATTGTTCTAACAGTTACTACTGCTTGGGTTAGATTAGGAAGCTTGGGTTGTCCTTTTTTTTTTTTTAATGGGAACTGTAAACACTCGTGAATTATGAAATTATTTGAGCAAAGTTCTCATGGGAAAGCTAGGGCTGACCCAAGATGGGTGGGTGTTCTGTGAAGGTTAATCATTGGCACCTTACCAAACTGATAATCTTTAAATATCTGTCCCATATTTATTTACTGGGAATAGGTGAAACTGATTTTTGTATTAATAAAGACTTTTAATAAAAATATATATCTTTTCCTCTGTGTTGAAAATAAGGGATTGATTACATGTGATTTTCTGAACATGTGATTTTCAGAAGCCTGTTTAAAACTTGGTTAATAATAACACTCCACCATGTATTGTTCAGGTCTAGACTTCTAGATGCTGTCAGCCAGGTGATATTGGGGTTGGTAGTGAGGCCTGTTTTCACTCACACAGTTCTTTGAGGGGAAATGTTCTCAACAGAGACGGGTCTGTGCCAGTGAGGACTGTGTTTATTTCCCCTCCCAGGCACTGTCTATTTGAGTGGAAACAGGTCCAATTGTCATTTTGTCCATTATATGAGGAGAGTCACATGTGAACCCCTGAGTTAAGTGGCTCCATATTTCCCATGTATTCCAGTGGTGATTTAGTCCCCCATTGTGGGTTGTCGCCCTAGATCACTGCCAGGATGGCCTGTTTAATCCAGCTCTGGGGAAAAACCAATTCCATTCTGCCAGTGCCTTCAGAAGCTAAGTCATGTTCACCCTTGAAGTCCCCCTTTCTGAAGATTTAGCCAGATAACTCACCTTCTGTGTCTCTTTTTTTTTTTTAATTGTGAATTCATCCCATACAAATACAATAAAACTTTATGAACTCAGACATAACAGTAGCCTTCCTGAAGTAACAGCATGTGAATTACAGAGCAGTGTGACTACTCACATTATATCCACTTGGTGAAAGGTTTCTCTTGAGCAAAGAGTCATTGTGGTCTGGGGAGAGCCTCATCATCAGGCGGTCCTAGGCTGAGGCTCCATCTTTGCTGGACACAAACCCAGGTTGGGACCCCAAATGTGGTGCCAGTTGGCTATGTGACCTAAGGCATATTCCTTTACCCGATGGATCTCCCATCTCTTTATGTGTGGATATCCCTTCCTCCCAGAGTGGTTTGGAAGATTCAGAGAGGCAAAGATAGGCTGTGTGTGGTATAAGAGCAGGCCACAAGTATCCCCCACCTGGCTTCCTGACATCAGGAACCTTGGAAGGAACTCTGGACACGGGATGGAGGAACTGCTCTGCCATGTACCTCCTTGCCTCACTGGTAGAGACACAAGTTATACTTCCTCTGTTCTGCCCTGCTTACTCTGTGAGAATTGTGAGAAATATTTGAAAAGTGTGAATTTAGGGTATTGGTTGGTATTAGAAGGTTTCTAGCGGGCAGGCTTTAAAAAAAATCTAGTCAGACTTTCTGGGCTTGATTCCCAGCTCTACACCTTATAATGAGGTGTATGACCTTGAACAAGTCATTAACACCCTCTCTGGCTCTCACCTGTCTCACAGGATTGCTGCAAGATTAAATGATGTACTCTGTGTAGAGTGAGGCATATGGAACTAGCACCCAGTGAATCTCAATAAATATGCTCATAAATTCGCCAGGAGACAAGAAGGGAGGCGGACAATCTGACTCGAAAACATTTGCATGGTTTTCAAATCTCGTGAGTTTGAACTTTGACTTAAGGAGCTTCCTTTTATATCATCTTATGTTATTTAGACCAGGAAGGATCATCTTTTTTCTGAATAAACTGAGAGTGATCTTATCCTGCAGTGTGGGATTCCCTCATCAGAAGTGTGCTAGTCTTCTTCAGTTTTCTGTTCATGAGTGAATGAATCTTTCCCCATCTGGGGGAGTTCTTGATGGAATTGACCGAAGAGCAAAGTGAAAGCTCTAGGTTTGCACTGCCTGTTATGGTAGCCATTCTCTTGAGCACTTGAATTATGGGTAGTGCGACTGAGGCATGGAATTTTTGATTTTATTTCATCTTAGTTCATTGAAAATTTAGAACTGATGGTTAATTAAGTTGTTGGAAAAATTTTAAGTACGTTTGGGATAATTTGGGCATGCAGGTTTATTTTTTCTTCTGTACATGTTACATAGTTTAATCAGATCAAGTATTTCTGCTGAAAACTTAGTACCTGAATTGAGATGTGCTTTAAGTGCAAAATACACAGCAGATTTTGAAGTGTTAGTGTGAAGGAAAAAGGATGTAAAATATTTTTAATATTTTTTTGCATTGATTATGTGTTGAAATGATAATGTTTTGGATATGTAGAATTAAATACATTATTAAAATCAATTTCTTCTTTTTAAATGTTTCTACTAAAATTAAAAAAAATTATTTAATGTTTATTTATTTTTGAGAGATAGCATGAGTAGGAGAGTGGCAGAGAAAGAGGGATACAGAGAATTCAAAGCAGGCTCTGTGCTGTCAGCCCACAGCCCAGCATGGGGCTTGAACTCATGAACCCTGAGATCATGATCTGAGCTCAAGTCAGATGCTCAACCAACTGAGCCACCCAGGTGCTCCTTTACTAAAATTTTTAAATGCTGTACATGACTCACATAATACTACCATTGGACAACAATACTCTAGAAGATCCTTGAAAGAACAGGGTAATTTTTTTTTTAATGTTTATTTATTTTGAGAGAGAGAGACAGAGAGAGGAAGAGTGAGTGAGTGCAGGATAGGGACAGAGAGAGAGGGAGAGAGAATCCTAAACAGGCCCTGCTCTATCAACACAGAGCCATACGCTGAGCTGGATCTCATGAACTGCGAGATCATGACCTGAGCAGAAATCAAGAGTCGGATACTTAACAGACTGAGTCACCCAGGTGCCCCAAGAACAGGGTAATTTCTAATTTATTAAATAAAATAGTTTTTTCCAGTAGGTTGTGAGGAGTATGAAAGTGTTTTGTTTTTTTTTTTAATTCTTTTAAAGTTTTTTTCACAGTCTGCAGTTAAGAGGGATATTTTTAAATATTCAAAGTTGGAAAAAAAAAAGAAAAGGCACATCTCTGATGTGTTGCCTGAACCTTATGTTATACAGCCCAAGGCTCAATTCTGATGTCTTAGCTGTAGACCTTTCCCCTCACTTTCTTAGGAAATGTGCCAAGGGAGGTACTCACCACTGTTCCACCAGGATAGGAACCCAAACACTGCTTTTCAGCTGAAAGTTCTGCTTCTTTGATGATTGTTAACTTTGACATTTGATGCAGGTACCATGTTCCCAGGGTCACATTTTGATATGCCCAAGAGAGATCAGTTTAGGAACCGTCATCCACGAAAAAAATGACTTTTAACCACCTACACGAATGAGCATTCTCTTCTTACTGTGGCACCAGAAATACAGAGATACATTTTCAAGGGCGTGATTGCTGGCTACATGCTTAGTTGTCACCAGTGTCTGTATGAAACATGAGAAGGTAATGTAAGCAGGGTTATCAGTGTGTTTCCTTCTCATTCATGCCCTGGGTGACACTTAAGTGTATTCTAAGAGGTGGGGGAAGAGTGTTTGACTCAGAATCATGATGGCTGGCTCACAAGGTGATGGTGGTGAGGTTTCCTGAGCTCTCTCTGATTCTGCTCCTGTGTAGTTGGTGTCAACAAACACCAGCCACTTTCTGTGTCTAAATCTTGCATTGTGTGTACTTGATCTGTGACAGCACATTCCTTTGTGTGATAAACATGGCAAATACATTGCCATCCTCATACTTTTCCAGGCTGAGTGAATGAATGAGAAGGTTTATTTTCCAATGCTGTTCCACCCAGGAATTAATCAGGATTGATATTTCTGTATTAAATAGAAGCCATTATACATTTTATAATGAACCTCTAGCCACCAAAGAGTGGCTTTTCCTTGCATAGAATTTAACTGTTATGACACTGAGACTTTTAAGTTCCAGTGGTAGAGTATAGAATTCATTTCCACCGGTAGTTTGGAAGCACTTTACAGGAGAGGATGAAATAGCTTTCTTCCTTTACTGAGGATAAATTAGACTAAATAAATGGTGTCTGGAAAGGAAAATGATAAAACAAAGTAGAAATAAGATTGTGATTTTATTTCTTTTTTTTTTTAACGTTTATTTATTTTTGAGACAGAGAGACAGAGTATGAACGGGGGAGGGGCAGAGAGAGAGGGAGACACAGAATCGGAAGCAGGCTCCAGGCTCTGGGCCATCAGCCCAGAGCCCGACGCGGGGCTCGAACTCACAGACCGCAAGATTGTGACCTGAGCTGAAGTTGGACGCTTAACCGACTGAGCCACCCAGGCGCCCCAAGATTGTGATTTTCAAGATTTCAAAAAAAGCAAATCAAAATAATTAGATATATTGAAGGCTGAAAATGAAAGCAGTTCTTTTTCTGCTTTTGTTACGTGAATGTTGACAGCTTGCCTTTTTTCTGATACGTTTTGGCTAGACCTGTGCCTGTTTGACAAGAGAGTCCTGAGGATTCTTCTCAGCAAGGACAGAGTGAAAAGTTGCTTTCCTTGGTAGACTGTGAACTTTTGGGGGCTGGTGTGAGTCTTTTATTATATCTTCAGTGCCCAGTACATTGTCTAATGCATAGTAGGTGCTTGGTGAATATCGGTTGATGGATGGGAGGTGAATGTCTGTGGTTAGACCATAGAGCTAGGTCTGTAAAATTCTCTGAAGAAATCTCTACTTCAAGCACATTATGAGCTGCCCAGCCTAATGTCTGTTATAGGTTATGTGCTCGATAAATGTCGGGCAAATGGAGGAGTGAATGTGGGCTGACGTATAACTTCCAATTTATAAGGGGTTGTGGCATTTTGACCCATTTATAATTTGGGAAGCCACAAAGGTACTTTTAAGCAGGGAAGTGAGGTTAAACATTAGGAAGGCACCAGCTTAGCAGATTGGACAGAGGCTAGGAAACCAGGTAGGAAGGGGTCACTGGCAAGAAACAATGAGGGTGGAAAGCGAGGCTTCAGAGGGTCAGGTGGGCGAGGCTGCAGCTAAACTGAATGGAGTGCAGTCCCAGGGGGTGGGTATCTATCTGGTTAGCTTTGGATAGGAGCTGGGGTGGCTCTCTGGATAGGAGAGTTACCATAAATAAGCTTTAAGTCTAAGGAATAGATAGGAAGAGTATTCTGGTGCACTGGCCTAACTTCTTCTGAAAAGTAGAAAAAGTCACCTCTTGAGGGGGATTAGGTGAAGCGGGGGGTTAATGCTTCCCTGTGTGGAAAGGAACTCTTCTCGGTGCTGATGTGGCAAGAGCATCCATCTTCTTGTGAATTCTGGTCATCTGTCTGGTGGATTATTCCATGGAGATTTCAGGTCCTCCATCTGATGGGATAAGTCCACAAGGATGTTCTGGATCTCACATCAACAAACAGGTAGTTTTGTTGTGATCAAATGCTAAAGTCTGTGAAAGAGGCTCTAAAAAGCTCCTCCATCAAGTAGATTTGGTTCCAACTGGTAGTCCTCTTATCATTCCAGCTACATAAAGAAATGCCATGATCCTTAAGTAGAAAGCTTTTTCACCTTAATGATCCATTTTGTAAATTTCTCCTTGAAAGGAAAGGGTTGAACTCACCTCATCTGAATGAATATATACTGCGATGGTCTAGAGGTGTCTCCTTCACTGTTACTGTAAAATATATGTGTGCTTTTACATGAAGCTTGTTAACGTAGGTAAGTCATAGCTGTATGTATTTTTATCATTTCCCATGTCAAACCACAGCAACCCCTGCTGACCACTAAAGAAGGCAGTAGTAGCTGTGAAGTTCTGAGATCCTGCCCCCATAAACACCCTCTCTGCTCTTTGAAATTTCATCATGATTTCCTAACAGAAACTGGCTTCTTTTGAATTAAATATTGATTTAATCTACATTCCCTTTTGGATTAATTCAAAAGCCAAAATAAAGTTTTTGTAATCATTTCCTTTCCTTGTGCTCTCATGCCTATGGGAAGTGCCAGTCATACATCGATACTGTCTTTTAAGACACTAGCCTCCTCTGAACCACACGCTAGCCACTCATCACATATCTAGAGTTAGGGTGCCAGGCAACCTGTAAAGATGGGATTGACCCCTAGTCTCTGTGCCTTCTGTTACCAGCCCCGAACAGCCTGTGAAAAACTCTTAAGAGCTAATTGGCAAGCTCAGATGAACTTAGAAGTGTACCTGATTCTGATCCAAATTAATATGTATATGCGGCCAAGTTGTGTTAGGAAATGAGCTCTTCCTGTCATTAACTCACAGCTTAGGTCATCTCTTTCATGTAATGAAGGCAAATATGAGAATTCACTTTAGAAATCTAGTGTGACTAATCTGAAAGAGCTGGTTCCACTCTGGTTGCCTCATCACCACAGTTCTCTCTTCCTGCTTCATTCGCAAATTGCATCCCTGTTTCAGTTGAAGTTCAATCCATTTTTCTCCTATTCATGGACTAGCTGTGGACTGGCAAGACACAGCCGACCTAGCATGGTGGTCAGCTGCTTTCATGGACTTCCCATCATTGTTTATTGTCAGAGTACCCATCTTCTTGACCATTTACACCATACACCACGTACATTCTGGTAACCGTCAGGCATTTTGGTATAAGGGTAGTTGTAGAGAAGGTCACTTGGGCAGACCTCCAGGAGTTGTATTTTTGTTTAGCTGCTGTGATATTGTATGTTTTGTGCTTGCATATTTATATTATCTGCACATCTCAAAGCAAAGGTAGTTCTTCAGCTGCCCAAAGGTCACACCTCAGTCTTCCCTAGTGCCTTGTGTACTTTTGAATCCAGGCAGCAACCCTTATGTGCTAACTATTATTGCTGGACTAGAATTGCCGAAAGATGTGGATCTGTGCTTTCTCCCAATTATCAAAATAATCCAGGTTCATACAGGAAAGTGTACACATGCAGGAGAAAAAAATCAGTCTCCTTGGAAGTCACCACTTCCAATCTACTGGCCAGGCTCCTAAGAGTGTCTCTTTTTGTACATTTTTTTTTTTTGAAGTTTATTTATTTATTTTGAGAGAGGGGTGGAGGGAGGGGCAGAGAGAGAATCCTAAGCAGGCTCCGCGTTGTCAGCACAGAGCCCACCGTGGGGCTTGAACTGTGAGATCATGATCAGGGATGCTTAACTGACTGAGCCACCCAGGCGCATCGCTTTTTGTATGTTCTTTGCATAGTTGAGTGCTTACTCTGTATACAACTTTGCAGTCAGTTACTTTTTTGTTTAATATGATATTATATTCATTTCCTTGTATCATTAGAAGTTTCTTGTTAAAAGAAAGCATTTCACTGGTTGAATATTGTATCTGTGGTATATATTTAAATCATTGTAACCTTTTATTTTTAATATTTAGGTTTTCTGGTTTTTTTAAATACTTGAATATAAACCTTGAATGTCCTTTTATAGACATTTGTTCGGTTTTAAAAATGTGTCCTAGAAAGTTGGGCTGTCAGTGGCAGTAAAAGACAGTGCTTGTTTTAAGCCCACTGTAAGGATCCCTAAGGACCCAAATTGTTGCCAGTTTAGAAAGTAAGAATGGCACCTCATTTTAATTTTTACCATTTTTATTACTAATGAAGTTGGATGTTTTTCAGGAACACAGTACCTGCTTGTATTTTCTTTTTTGTGATTATGTCCTTCTTTTCACGTGAAATTGTCATTTGTGACTTGTGATGTTTATGATGTTGACCCATTTTCCTAGAAAGGTTTATTGAGATGCATAACTTTGCACATACTGTCATCTCAGTTATGGTTAATTGCATACAAAATTGTCCTGTATTTGAGGTAAAATCAGGTGTGGAATTGTTGAAGAGAACATACCTGGAGGTTCTCGTGTGAGTACTTGGTTGTGACTGTTAGCATCTGGAAAGTCAGCTCTAGCCAGTGAGCACCAGACCTTGTGGGCACTCCAGTCATCACCCTGCCTCCTACCCTGGTACTTCTCCTTCCCCTCTGCCTGTCCAGGGTACATGTGGTGTAGCTCATGCTGACAGAATAGTAACAATAAACACAAAATGCTGGCTTATAATAGAGTATTCACCGACCCATGAAGTGATTTGTACCTGCTTCCCTCCAGCATTTCTTCTCAGACCGCTTGGCTGACTTCCTTTACCTCTTCCTTATCATTGTTTCCAGGAAGTCCTCTCCCCACTTCTTTCCTTCTTCTCCTTGCATTCTCCAAATTACGTAGCCCACCCCATGACTTCAGCTGCCACTCATGGGCCAGATCTCCCCAGACCAAATAACTGCTCCAGGCTGCAGGCCCCTATAGCCACCTACTCACGGTAGATCTGCCCTTGGTGTCCCACTGGCATTTACAATACGTCATGCCCCAAAATGACCCTATTCCTTCTCTCTGACTGGCTCTGTGGCCTGAATTCCCACTCCTACTAAAGACCTCCAGTCCATCCACCAAACCAGACACCAGGGCAGCATCTTGAGATCCCTCTTTCCCTCATTGCCCACATCCCATGGGTTCTATGAAGACCCGTCTGTTCTACCTCCTTCATAATGCTTCATCTGCACCCCTGTTCTTCCTGCCCCTGGTCCAGGCTGGACTCCTAGAAGCAGTGAATGTGTGGTTTTCCAATTAGATATGGTCTTAAAAGGTAAATGTATATTTTAAATATTATTTTATATATTATTTAATATAAAAATTAATCAGGCTTCTCTAAAATAAAATTGGTATTTTGCAAGGCATGGTATTTTAATGGAATATTTGTGAATTTTTAATGTAAAGTGACTCCTTATCCATGAATTTACCTTTTGTAGAAACTTGAATTCTGTACCTACTTATTTGTTTTAAAGCAAAGTATGCCTCACATAATGTGTAATACGTATTAGTCAAATGAGAGCCCCTGGACATTACTTTCCAGCTAAAAGGCTTTTGATTTGAGGGCTTGACATTTTTTCTTTGGATATTAAGTATTTCCATATTGCAATATGTATTGTTTTTTTGTAATATTGGAATTATCCTGTATTAACTAGCTTTTCAACTTCACCTCCCAGGGAACTCAGGCAAGAAATACAAATATTTTCATAAGATTCTTTGGAGGAGTAAAATTAATATTTTTGAGAATGAAATATGGTGAATTGTCTCCGAAGGATTGAAAGACTTTATTAAGATAGCAAAATATCCTTCCCCAGGGGTGTGTTTTTTCAGGGCTTATTGGAAATATGGTGCCGGGAAGAATAAAAGGAAATTTAATGCCATGGAAGTTGGAAACAGCCACTGAAATCCAATCCGTTTTTAGAACACATATAACACACTAATTCCCAGAGATTTAAGATCGCTCTCTTCGCTTCCTGAGGCTGTCAGGCTCATTATGACTATGACACGGAAAGGTTCTTCAGCACAAATATGCCATGACAGTGTTTTATTTACTGTGAATATTTACTACACTTGAAGGTGGGGTGTCCCTGTGGTCTGCCTTCCTTTATTGGTATCAGGTTGCTTCAGTGTTGGTATTTTTTTTTTAGATTGACTTCCCCCAGACCAGATTCTGTGACAGGATTCAAGGTTGTTAGGGAGGTAATCCTGGAAAGCATCATTAAGGGAATAGGTATGTGAACTAGGGAGGAGAAGAAGGGTAATAAAGGGATGACCTTGAACAAGATACTGCTGTGGGCACCTGGGGCTGAATCCCTGGTGAATTCTAGGAGGCATTCTTCAGAACCAGACCATCGGAGGGGCCAGCCAGCTGGGATTGGCCGTCTCCACCTCACATCCGTCGCTGACTGCTCTTGAGGCCAGCAGTTAAAGCCTGCTCTGTGCTTGGGTGGTTATCATGGGTGCTTGCTGTAAGCACGTGTGGGAACAGGGAGCTGAGGGATAAACACGGGGCACTGATGGTGCCTACTGAGTGTACTGCTTTAGTATTAAAAAAAATTTTTTTTTTCAATTTTTTTTACATTTTTTTATTTTTGAGAGATAGAGTGAGACAAAGTGAGAGTGGGGAAGAGGCAGAGAGAGAGGGAGACACAGGATCAAAGCAGACTCCAGGCTCTAAGCTGTCAGCACAGAGCCCGACGCGGGGCTCAAACCCACACACCGTGAGATCATGACCTGAGCCGAAGTTGGATGCTCAACTGACTGAGCCACCCAGGCGCCCCTGCTTTAGTATTTTTAACATTGATAGATAAGTTCACTTGAGGGGGACATCTCAGGTGGTCAGAAACAAAGCACATACAGAGACTGCTAGTAGAGTGTAAATTACATCAGTGTCTGGTAGATGTTGAAGTGAATTTAAAATACTGAGAATTTGATACCATTGAAACTGAAACGGGGAAGAGATTATAGGGTCAGTCTTGGAGAGGTGTCTAGGTGTTGATCCTAAAATGACATATCGTGCCTCAGTAACAAACACGGAACAGCCATTACAGTAACAAATGGAACAACTGGATTGTACAGGCCTGAAGTTTGCTCGTTGCTAATCAGCCTATAGAATTATAACCAGGCCCACAAGGAAATTACGATTTTTTTTCCATGCACTCAGATCTGGAAGAAAACAAAATTCTGACGGAAATCTGTAGCCAGCCAAGTCTGAACAGAGCCATCTACATTACTTTGGGAAATTCCTGGGGAAGGAAAGAAGGTGGCGTCCAAGCTGTTAGTGCACCTTAAAAAGAGCCCTTCTCTATTATTTTTTTATTCCTCTCTGTTACACAGCAGTCTTGAGGACGCATCTTAAAATGGAAAATACAGTCTAATATCCTGCTGGCTGTTCTTGAGTGTCATTTAGAGGATGAGTGCATAAGATCTTGAAGCCACCAGATACCTAGTCATTCGGACCTATTGTGTGATGGTGAAGCAGTGAAGAGTAGGAGTGTGTCCCTGTCCTTCAAGAGTTCCCAATCCAGCCATGAGAAGACAAGCAGAGAAGTCACTGCTTCAGTGATGAACTGATTATATTGGGGACAGAGGAAGGAACAACTAATTCTGCCATTCGGAGAGGGCATCCCAGAGCCGTGACATTTGACTTGGGCCTTATAGATGACTAGGTTTCACTAAGGGATGAAGGCAGAGAATGGCATCCAAATGGGGATGAGTGTGGACAGAGGCAAGGGGGCTGGGAATATGGTGTGTGGTCAGGGAGCAGGGAGTGGTTGCTGGGGCTGTGTGCAGTACATGACGGAGTGAGAAATCAGTGAGCCTGGAAATACAGGCAGAAGAAGTCAGCTGGTCAAAGTCCCAAGGGCCTTGCCACTGCCTTTACGGTCTCTCCCACACCGTCAGAAGGCAGATGGCATTTACAGCCAAATCATTTCTGTCCATTTCATTTTTTCCCAGCCAACATCCTGCTATCACAGAAATAACTTAGGGTGATGAATGGAGCTTTTACAACCTGTGTGGGGTTCAAAGTTCCACAGATGAAGCCTTTTTGGTAGTGCAACCAACATTTTGTGCTCAGTGGCTGATCAGTGATCCTGTATGGCCTGTGAGTGCCTTGTCGAAGGGGAAATCAACAATCTTCATGCAGGTAATCATTATTATACAAGTATATATACTACTTAGCCTCTTTTTGCCATGTATTTTCTATCATTCCAACAAGCCGAAGTGTTCTACATTTCTGGAAATATCTAGCTGTACATAATAGAATATAGAATTCTTTGTGCTTATTTTTTCCTAATTTCCTCCTTTCTCTGCTCTAGTTGTGTCCTAGAAATAGTGTGGTGGTGCTTTTGGCCATGCTTCAGGAGCGCATCTGCTCTTAGAATGAGAGGGAAACCAGTTGGGTTGAGAAAGGGAAGCCGGTTGTAAGCTGGCCGCGGGTTTTCTCCCACATTACAATAAGCAGCTGAATACCTTTAGTTGTTATTTTTGTCTTTTGGTTCTAATGGAGTAGCTAGCTACCTTGGTAGAGGGAAAGGCCACTCGATATGGTGTCTAGGTCCTGGGACTGTTTCTCAGGGTGAATTGGGAGCAGGAGCTAAAACTGACTCCCACACACATCTCTAGGATCCCAGAGGAAGTTGGTCCATTACTATCTCACCGGATCCTTGGGCTGACCTCTTGCTGCTTAAATTCAAAATTGCATGTAGTTCATCCACTCTCAAAAAGGCCCCCCCAGTGGCTATGCTGTAGAGAACTCCCTCAGCCAGTCACCTTGTTTATTTCTTAGGCTGACCAGTGTGCTCACGATTCTTTCTCCCGTAGGAATTTCTGCTTCCTCTTTCATCACTCATGGGGTGGTTTTTTTCCCATGGAATTCCCCTGTTTCTCTGTAGATCCACTTTTATCCCATCCTTTGAAATGGCATTCAGGCTTCCAGGAGATGTTTTCCCCGATGATTTCACAGCAGAAGATAAAGACTTAAAAGTTTTCAATGCCAAAGAAAGAAAGATGGAGATGTCTTGAATCCAGTGTAGTAAACTGACTCCTGACAGCTGTATATCTTTGGGTGAGTCACTGTCCTTTAGTGAATGAATGTAAGAATAATCAGTTCTAAGAAACTGTTCCAGTAGCCAGATGCATAGATTATTCTCTCTACTCCTTGTGAGTCCCTCTCCCCAATACAAGAGAAAATACAAAGGTAAATAGGATATTTTTTCAGTTTTATGTGTAGTATCCAGCATTGCACTATGCCTTCACTGTGCACTGTACTCTACTCCACGGGCAGGGACTGTGCGGGGGGTCTGGTCCTTGAATTTGAGAAGACTGCTCTTGTCATTCCTGGTCTTTTGAGCGCACACATCTCAGCAGCTCTAAACCGTGATTTGACTTGGCCCGGCCCATGTGAGTCTTCACTCACTGTTAGAACCATTATGGTCTCATGGCCAGAGCACTGGATCATTTTTTTCCATATTATCACTGTTGAAAGCTGCCAGTGGAGAACCTCTTGAGGATGAATGAGCTTTTTCTTTCTAGTTGAACAGAAACTTGTACAGGAGGGTACAAATTTATGAGAGGATACGGGTTGGTGGCCAGTGGGCAGATAAGAGATAGAGTTGTTCATTAGTGGTTAATCAGCTTCTGTGGAAGAATAGCCTTTGGCCTCCCGCTCTGCTATTGGTTATGCTGTTTTCACTGAGTTTTTAAACTTGTGAGATTTAGTCATAGTGAATGTTCATGTCCATTCTGTAGGAAACAAGACTAATATCAATGCTCAAAAAGTGAAGAAAAAGCCTCCACACCTTTGTGCATACAATTTTAGGAAGGTTTTCTACGGCCAATTAAGATGAGTTTGAGTGGAAGTTTCCTCACCTCTAATTACCTAACAGATAACTGTGATGACTCTTAGTTTTATAACCCCAACTCAGTACTCACGGTACTGTGTACCACTTCCATATTAGAAGATGTGACATTTCTGGCTTGTTTCACAGGTCATCAAGAGCAAAGCATGCGAAACAAGAACTATTCCTAAAATTCAGAATTCATGGTCAAGCTTTCCAAAATAGCGTTACAGGAAAGTAGTCTTCTTTGGCTTCTTTAAACTTACTTGTTTAAGGGCACCTGGGTGGCTCAGTCGGTTAAGTGTCTGACTCTTGGTTTCGGCTCAGGTCACGATCTCACAGTTTGTGGGTTTGAGCTCCGTGTTGGGCTCTGCTCTGGCAGTGCAGAGTCTGCTTGGGATTCTCTCTCTCTCCCTGCACGTCCCCCACTTGGGCTGTCTCTGTCTCCCTCAAAATAAATAAAAACTTAAAAAAAAAAAACTTGTTCATTATGAAACAGGATTTATTTTTATTGTGTCACTTTTCAGAGACATTAACCTGCTAATGTGCATAGCAGCCTTTCAAAAGTGGGATATAGGATTTGGCGTTTGTCCCGAGACCCCTTTGGTGTAAGAGCGCCTGTGACCATTGCTCAGAACTCACGTCACTCTGACACACTGGGGGAGATGTGGACATGTGGTAGATGTGAAACCATCACAGATCCTTTTTTGCTCTTCTCATCCAGAACTGCAGCCCTATTTCCCTACTCCTTGAGCCTGGACGGGCCTTCTGGCTCGCTTGGCATGATCAATGCAGCACAAGTATTATGTGAGTTCCAGAGCTTAGACCTCGAGAGGTCTGGCAGCTTCTGCTTTTGCCCTTTTGGGACTCTGCCTTGGGACTTGCATGTAAGGAAGCTAGTCCACCCCACATGAGGATGAGAGAGAGGCATGTGGAGGAGACCTGCCCCCATTGGCAGGCAGTATTAACCACCAGATGTATGAATGAAACCTTAGTAGGTGTCCCAGCCTAGCTGACCCAGCTGAGAGCAGTGAGCCTGGACAAAACCAACGGAGGGAGCTGCCTAGCCGACACATGGAATTGTGGGACATAAGAAATCACTGTTTTAAGCCACTGAATTTTGAGAAGCTTTGTTACACAGCAGTTGTTAACAGAGATACTGTGACGTGAGCAGTAGCACCCAAGTAAAAACTGAAACAAGACAAAAAATGTGGGTGTTTATCTAATCAGATACTTTCTGTGAGGATTTCCTAGCTGCAAATGAAACTTATGGACAGGGATTTTCTAGAAACCCGAGTCGAGTGAATAGTTAACAAGAAAAAAATGTGTTTGGCACATGATTAATGGCACCAGAAAATGGCCTCCAGGCCCGGCGTGAGTGACCCAGTGCGGGTGGTGCTAACACTGCCTCTGGAAGAACGTTAGAGGAACTGATGGAGGACTTACAGCCTTCTCCCCTGCTGTCAGTGACATGTTCCCGAGGCCTGTCTGACAGCTATCTCTGAGGTGACCAGGGTCACTTAGGGCTCATTCTTTCAGCCTCATGATTAGATTCAAGCAGACACAGCTTCGGATGCGGCCCATCTGTTCCACTCGCCGGCCAGCTGCTGGGATGTGAGACCTTGCCAGCGTTCCAGCCATACGGCAGGTTTAATTACTACCGGCTCCTAGGAGCAAATCTGATTAGCAGATGTCAGAAGGCCCCACTGAGATGTGGAAATGTGAGAGGCCCCGGGAGGTGTCCCTCACTGAGGCCTGATTGCTGAGTGCCCCCGGGTCTGGTAGCTCTAGTCCTCTAGGTCTACATTCACCAGGTTTTTAGTGCCCTGGGGCCAGGTGGGGCGATTTACATGGTAGCCAGGACTGGAGCCTCGTTACTGCAGCTGGGAGGCCTCAGGCAGAGCCACTTCAGTAGCTAGGCTCGGGCCTTAACGTGCTCACATGGGAGGATTGTGACAGTCGTGCTATAGCCATGCTGGCCACAGTGAGTTGGGAAGAAGCAGAAGGTTCTGGGAATCATGGGAGTTGGAGCTGGAAAAGACCCACTTGGTCATGAAGCCTCTTCCTCCGTCATGGCCTGATCATTCCCCCCCGGGATACTCTGGAGTGGTTTGTAAAATATGTTTCCGAATGACTCAGGCTGGGAGTCTTCCAGCCGCCCCCTTGGGAGATGGAGTGGCTTTTTCTGTGGAGGAAATATTTCCCTCACTGTTGGTTGGGATCTTTTGTTGGTTGGCTCCAGCCCCATCACTCCTGGCCAGTCTCCCTCAGACCACCCTGAGCAAGTCTCCCTCTACCTCTTGCCTTCCCACAGTTAAATCTCTGTCTTGCTTCCGCTGAGCAGCAGTTAAACTGAGGAGGAGGGGCCTGCTTCCTGGTCTTGGCGCTTTCTGAAGTGATGACTTTCTCCAGCTGCTTCGGCATTCTGAGTCCCCTACGCTGAATTTCTCCCTGATATTTTCGTCCCTGTAACATTTCGTGTTGTGGTACTTCATAAGTACTCTAAAGGTATGTATTTTACCATGAGAGTGGCATGTTTACTGAAGATTTTTCGAAGATTCTTTTGAGTCCTTGCTCGACTGGATTGATCTTGGTTTGTATGTCATGGGCTAAAGGGTGCAAAAAACTGTAAGTGGAACACGGCTCCTCCAGAACCCAGTAATAACGATACCAGACATGGTGCATACTGGTTGGCACGCCCATGTGCACACTGGAGTCCTAAGGCAGTTCCTGGGACTGGGGAGTTGCTATAACTCAGTGTACAGTCAGTAAAACAAAGACAATAAGAATCTGTGTATCTGCACAGACCACGGCCATGTTTGGAATGTTGAGTAAGCAAGAGATCGTGGTTTTGTGGGTCTCCGAGTTTGTTGTTCCTGACGGAGCTAGGAGATGAACGGCAGGAGCTCACCAATGAGACCCAAGTTCAGGCCACGTGGCCTGTGATCCAAATCAGAAGAGTGGTTTAGATCCGTGTTTTTCTGAGCGTCTTCCACAGAGTGCTACAGTTTATGTAGGGGCATTCTAGGGGCTCCCTGGAAGTGATGGTGGTCATGGCAGCAAGGTGGCCCTTGTCAACCCCTGATTTTATCAGCAGCATGACTCTGCTTTTATCTGTTTCATATACACAACTGGGGTTGTGTGTCAGATTCTGTTTGATAAATAGTGTTCCATGCTCAGAAAGAAAGTTTGCAAACCACAGGTTCAGAGGACTGACTTCTAGTAAAAACAAACAGAGAGAGAAGCCTCTTTAGCCAAGCAAATAACGATTACATTTCTGGGATCCACATAGATCAATCCACAGACGTTTGGAAGCAGCAAAGGCAAAGAACTAAACAAATAGATATTTCTGGGTAACTACTATGTCATCAGGGAACCCTTCATCAGTATAAACAGAACATGCGGACTGTGACCTCTAAGTGGCAAGGTGAACAAGAGGCTAGTTCTGGTCATAAGTGCAGGTGACTGCACATTGTGTTGTTCTTAAGTAAGCACAGGCGAGTCCTGGAGTTGAGGTGAGCAAGAATCATGTGATAGAAGCAACCGTTTATTGAGAGCTTTCCATTTGCTGGACACCATGCCTCAAGATGCGTCATCCGTGCTAGGAAATGTAGGTCTTGTCATCCCCATTTCACACATGGGGAAGCTGAGGCTCAGAGATGAATTTGCCCAAGGTGACACAGCTGATAAAGTGGTGGAACTGGGGATGGGTTCCTTAGGGTAGAGTTCATCTCCTTAAATATTCTACTGTATTGTCTTTCTCTTTGTGTGTGTGTATGTGTATGCATGTAGGGATATTTTTTCCCCCTCCTAATGGGTTTGGTGAATGGAGTGCCTCAGGATACCTAGTGTGAGAAAACGTCTTTCTTATCACAATTCCATCTGTGGGGCGTTCTATTCAAAGTTGACTCCATAGAGAGTGGAAATTTAGTTCTACATGCAAATAATCCTCTTTGATAGAAAAAAGAATGTAGAGAAAAGGAGCTAATAGTGTGTGCTAATACTAAGCAGACGTGTGTAGCTCCATAAGTATGTTTGTGCCTGGATTTAATGGCTCACAGACAGTCATGCAAAGTTTTATTGGTGCAGTAGAAATCAGACCTGACAAAGCCCATTACTAAGGCAGAGGGGAATAACATTTCACCGGTTTTCAGTTTTTAAATACTGGGTGCTTTTCTCAGATTTCTTAGTTTCTCCAGTTCATCCTTTTAGCAAAAGCTGGGTAAGGAGGTGTCTCTTTTGGAGGGGGGGCGGTCTGCTCTTGGCTTAATTCAAGGCCTTCCACACGTGCATGACCTTACTCCTTGTGGTGGCCAATAACCAGATTGTTCGAGCAAGTGTGTTCGATTCTGCTGAAACTTCTCTCTGGTCAGTTGACTCTGTTGGAGCAAAGTAGGTCCCCTAAAGAGTGAATTTAACGGGCATTTAGTTTTGTTTTTATAGGTGCATTTGGAAAAGCTGGAACTGTTTGAGAAACTATTTCACAGCACATCCAGGTGGCTCGAATGATCTGCCTCCATGCAGCACACCAATTTTAAGCAAGACGAAAACTTGTAGTGCATTTCTCTCCTGGAGCAAGCGAGGCCCTCCGGGAGAAACGTGAACTTATGTGGGTGCTTAGGAAGTATTGAGCAATAACTCTTTAAAGCCACGAGGGCCCTGTTTGCCTAGCAGAAATTTATGAACAGTGCCCTGGTGGCTTACAAAAGTTCATTTTCTTTCCCAAGTGCCTGGCTCACTTCCTGAAAGTAATGTTTTCATTGAAGGGTTTGACCATACTAGATCCTTACAGAGACATTCCCGAGAAGCCCCACCCTAGATTCTGTAGCCCGTGACAATGACTTTGCTGAAGTAGGGCCTTAGAAGTATCCTCCTGATGGGGAATGTTGGTGAAAGGGGACCTGAAGGAAGAGTTGCTAACCTGCAGAGTTCTAGAACTGATCTCATGGAACAGATATCTGAGGTCTTGCAGCTCATGTCGGAGCGGGGTGTGCAGAGGCATTGGACCCGACTGGCTGTGAAAGTGTGTGATCTGCCTCGCAGTGACAGGCAGCTTGTCAGGGGTTTCCAAAACATCTGTTTCAAAGAGGGCGGCTGAGATTCCTACAGGGGAGTGTTTCCATTCATTGTCCATGAGAAACAAGAGTGAGTAGGCGTGAGTGAGACACAGATCAAGAGGAAATGAGTCTGCTCTCCACTTGGGATTACAATACAGATGAATTCCATATTTTGGTCAGGGAATGTTTTCTTTTAGAAAAAGGAAGGCAAGAGAGACAAGTTCAGATTCTGACCCAGTTACTGAAAAGCAGATGAAGAGGCCGTTAGTTGTACGCTTGCTGGAACAGTCACTTCAGTGGTTGTGTCTTTGTTTTCATGTTCTGGTGTGTGTGTGTGTGTGTACATGCCAGAAAATGGTCTAGGACTTACTGGCACACTTTTCTGCCGTGGGCTTTCCCACCACTGTGGCCCGATCTCATGAGAACAAGCTGCTTTAAAACTGCTGTCTTCGGGGCGCCTGGGTGGCTCAGTCGGTTAAGCGTCTGACTTCAGCTCAGGTCACGATCTCGCAGTCCATGAGTTTGAGCCCCGCGTCGGGCTCTGGGCTGACGGCTCAGAGCCTGGAACCTGCTTCCGATTCTGTGTCTCCCTCTCTCTCTGCCCCTCCCCCGTTCATGCTGTATCTCTCTCTGTCTCAAAAATAAATAAAAACATTAAAAAAAATTAAAAAATAAAACCCACTGTCGTCATCAGAACTGTGGGTCCTCCCTGAATCTGTACACATCAGTGACTTGGGGATTCAGAGAAATAATACGTATTCATCATAATGACAAAAATCACAACAGAGGTCTTCCTGGCTAATTTTTTTCTGAGAAATGGTAGCCCCCTAAGAAGGCACCTTTCGATTTTGATTTGGAGATTTTATATGCCCACCCTGACCCTTACTACATAAATCCTGGAGTGGAGAGGCTCATTTGCTGTTTGTACTCTGTGTTCAAAGTGTGCTACCTCTCATGATTCCAAACCAAAAATAAGTTGTTTTACCGCTGAGGTGTCATTCAACACGTCATTGCTGGACGCCTGTTGTGTGCACCAGATGCTGTGTGAGGTTGTGACGGTGAGTAGGGGAGACACACATGGTCCCTGCCCTCTGGAGTTTGCTGTCCACAGCAGGCTGGGCAGTGAGGCTCTCACAGGCTGGTGGCTTGAAGTAAGGGAATCGCACATTGTCTAGAAGAGAGCCACCCAAGGAGCTGCGGAGCCAAGGACAGGATACTCTCCGTTGGGAAGTCAAGTGTCTCCCTGTCATTGCTACCCCAGCACTGGCGAATGGTCGGTGATTTTCCTCAGCTGCCCTCAGGCCTCCCCAGCCTGGTCCCGGATCGGTCAGCCGTGTGGTCTTCTCAAGACCCAGGCCAGAGAGTGCTTGCAGCCCACCTGGCCCGCTGGAGTTGGGTCTGCCCTCTAGCGTTCCGGCCTGGAATTGCAAGACACAATCAAAGCCTGTGACAGACTGCCCCCTCCCACAGTCACCTTTTCTGTCCTGGGTGCACATATAGCAGTGGCTTTTATGCCTTGGCCTGATGCTGCGGATATTTTATCCTTGTTGGCACCGTGCAGATCTCCCTGTCTCTTTCAGGCCTCCAGCTGTGTGTACCTGAGGATGGCTTTCTGGCTGAGGAAAGGTGGTTTTTCTCCCCTTGTGTCTGGAAGGCCAGGCCTGAGGCTGCGGATTGTGTTAGGGACAGGGCTATGGCCATGACCGTCCTGCTGTGTGCTGCCCTGTCCGAGGGGCAGCGAAGGAAGGTGGGAAATCTGGAAAGCCTTAGCATGAAGGATGGGAGACTGCCATCGCAGTGGCTGCTCCGGCAGGGTCTGTGGACCCCTGCCGCCCTCCCTACGGGCAGAAACAGAGCTCTGGGGAAGTTCCCTTAGGTGCTTACTGAGTAGGCACTGAGCGTGCAGCCCTGCTGGCTTGGGACGGGGAGTCGGGTGAGGATTTGGAGCTCAAGAAGTGTGTGAGGCTGTCCAGTAAGGGAGAAAAGGTGTTGTCTGAACCCCGCCCCCTGCTATAGAAAGTGTTGTGCCTTTGAAGGGGTACAGATAAAGGCTGGATCCCATTCAGTGGAGGCAGGTGGTCTAAAAGGAAAGGCTTCCGTGGAAGAGATGCCGTGGGAGCTAGACCTCGAAGGCCACACGGGAAGTCGGCCTGTGGGGTGTGAAGGGGTAAGGAGACA
Source organism: Prionailurus bengalensis (assembly GCF_016509475.1). Taxonomy (NCBI): domain Eukaryota; kingdom Metazoa; phylum Chordata; class Mammalia; order Carnivora; family Felidae; genus Prionailurus; species Prionailurus bengalensis. Next base: position 143,272,214 of record NC_057343.1, on the reverse strand, counting down.
ACAGCATCGGGGTGGGCACCGGCAGGCCACCTGCTTGACTGGAGGTCTGAGGGCAGCGGGGAAGGCTGAGTTGTGTTCTGCACCTCCCAGGACACACACAGGGGCCGCAGCAAAGAGGAGCCCAGCAGGGTGATTCTTGAAAGTCCCAGGAAGCAATTCACAAGCTCCCTTTGCTGGCAGATTCCACAGAGGGACAAAGGCAAGTGGGTTTGGCAGCTCCGTAAAGATCATCCCGCTGGGCTCACAGCAGCGTTTGCCATTCAGAAACCTGAGCCTCTCAAGGGACCCTTCTGGAGAAAGCGTGCTCTGGGGTAATGTGAGGCTCAGTAGAGATTGTTAACTTTGCTTTTCCTGATGGCAAATCAGAGCCATCACACACAATGCTGGAGAATTTATTTCCCAAGGATGTAGAGGTAGTTGGACAAAAGCTTAATAACTACAATGGTTTTTTAAAAAAATCCAAAGGTCACGGAGCTATTAAATTTCTGTAACTTAAGGATTCTGGAATTACAAATGGCTTCCCCCTTAAAGTGAACCTTTGTCGTAATTCAAATCAGAGCATACTAATGTTATTTCTGCTATAGAAATGCATTTTAAAAATGGGGATGATTTTTTTTTTCTTTTAGTTTAATTTAACCTTAGTGGTTAAGCCTTCTGTCATTTGTAGGCCAGGTAAGTTCATGACAGTCCTCACCTAAGTAGGTACCGGGTACTTGGTGCTGCTTTAATTATTACCATGTTCCTGGGGTGCAAGTCTGAACTGAAAGTTCTCTTTTGTGTAGGTTTTGCAGCACAGTTTTCCTTTATGGGTTTATTCTTTATTCCCCCCATGCTGAGTGTTACTGGGTCCCCAGGATCTGTTTCAGTAACAGATTTATCAGGTGTCAGGCTGGCCTTAGTACGAGAGTTTATGAAACGGACCCTCCCCCCTTTCCTGAGGCCTTTGTGACTGGCCCAGCCAGGAGTCCAATGGGTTGTGACAGTCTGCTTCTGTGTTCTCTGTGCAACAGTAAATGAGAAATGGTTTCTTTTTTTTTTTTTAACGTTTATTTATTTTTGAGACAGAGAGAGACAGAGCATGAACGGGGGAGGGGCAGAGAGAGAGGGAGACACAGAATCAGAAACAGGCTCCAGGCTCTGAGCCGTCAGCCCAGAGCCCGACGCGGGGCTCGAACTCACAGACCGCGAGATCGTGACCCGGGCTGAAGTCAGACGCTTAACCGACTGAGCCACCCAGGCGCCCCAAGAAATGGTTTCTATAAGCAGCAATCACAGTTGCAATAAGAGCTTTGTAGCATCCTTCAGTGGACGCCCACATCTCCCGGCTGCGCTGCGGGTACTTGGGCAAGAAACTACAAAGGAAGCACTCACAAGGCCTTTGGGCCTTCAGTCAGTATGTTCATATCTTGTTGTCAGTAGATGCTTAGAAGCTGCCCTTCCCACTTTTTCCCATCCCCTCCAGTTCCCCAAATGTTTCCTCTCCCCCACCTTTACCACCAGCCAACTGAAAAGTCCCGTTAGGCAATTTTCAAAGCAGCTGGGTTAGCATCTGTGTGCAGAGTGAGTGCCATGCAGGTCGGGGCTGAGGTGGGGGTGGTGGATAGAGGTGTCGTATACGTGTATGTATATGTGTGGCTGCCACTCACTGGTGATATGTCAAGCAGTTAATAAAGGGACACACGCCCTCTCAGTGGGGGGTAAGGGGTTTTCTGTTCCTTTATTCTTAGTGCTAATGTTCCTGCATTTTCCCTCTTGGAGACCTCAGGCTCTACTCAGAATCCTTTCATGGCAATGCTCGAGGTCAGCACTCCCTCCTCACAAAGACACATTCAGGTTTCCTTATTGCTAAGGGCAGTGGTGTAGGGGGGAGATGACAACTGTCCATGTGCCCCATAGCAAGGTGACAGCTGCCTGGCAGGACTGTGAGGTTTGTTCAGACAAACACATCGCTCCACATCCACCCCGGAGAGCCGCTTCAATGAGACCATTGTCTGCCCCATGGAGGAGGAACTGTCATCTAGGACTGCCATTAAAACAGTGAATTTTGTAGCTGTTTTGATGTGCCACCTAGGAGTCACAGCTGGTCGTGGTGTGGCAGCAGTAACAGGATGCTTGGATAAATGCCAGGAATGGTCCCAAACACCTCTACTTCCTCCCCATTACTTGGGGAGGCTAAAAATGACCATTGTGGTTCTCTCCCAGCCAGTGCCTTCTAGTGACCACCAGGCCCACTGCATTCTGCAGGCTGTGAATGGGAGGCCGTTGTGGTTCCCGAAAAGGACAGCCGAGACCAAGGTCTGTGGCCTCTTGAAATCAGTGATGGATACTTTAGAACTGAAAGGAGGAACTAGCATGAAACCATTGTTTTTGGAAACACATATCATGTTTTTTCCGCCAATTTTGCAGCGTTGGCAGATAAAATGCTGCAGCCCAGAGATCATCACCAGTCGCTTTTTAAGGAAACAAACAAGGCAGTGACCTAATTCAGTCCCTTTTCATTTATTATACATTCAAACATTACCAAAGAAAACTGGAAGGATTCCATTTCATAGTGTAGTTAACATGAAACATGTCTCTTCGCACACAAGGGAATGGGTATTAATGGGCATGGCATGTATTTTGTTACATTGCTTAGCACTTTGCTGTTGCAAACTAAATGCAAAAACATTTATTGTTATGCTGAGACGGGAATTGTTGTATACGTGTATGTACATATGTGTACTTTAAGAAATACCTTCTGCTTGCCACACATTGTGCTAAATCACCTTTAGAGGCCACTTAGACTTTTTCTGAAGAGTCATGGGGTCTGTATGAAATACTGAGAGAGCGTTAGATGCTAAAATGTGTGGTCCTGGGGCGCCTGGGTGGCGCAGTCGGTTAAGCGTCCGACTTCAGCCAGGTCACGATCTCGCGGTCCGTGAGTTTGAGCCCCGCGTCAGGCTCTGGGCTGATGGCTCGGAGCCTGGAGCCTGTTTCCAATTCTGTGTCTCCCTCTCTCTCTGCCCCTCCCCCGTTCATGCTCTGTCTCTCTCTGTCCCAAAAATAAATAAACGTTGAAAAAAAAATTTTTTTAAATGTGTGGTCCTAACCCAGTGCATTTAGAGATCTGAGAAGGGAGAGATTTATATGGGTTGGAATGGAATTAAAAAATGTATCTTAACTTCAAAGGCAGACATATGGAAATGTTAATGACTTAAAAAAAAAAAAAGGTAAAAAGTTGGCTGGTTTGAGCGGATGTTGTGAGCAGGGATAAGGACCGTGCCCAGCATAGCTGTGCGGCTTCAGGTCTCTGTCCCAGCAGCCCGCATCCTCAGAGGCTGATGGGGGCAGGCCGTCCAGGGACGACTCCAGTGCCTCTTTCCCACCCTGGGTGACAGCATGGAGGGTTTGAAAGCTCTCTGGTTCTCTGGGGGGTAGGATAGTCAAAGGTGATGGGAAGGTCCATGGCTTAACAAATGTTTGTTGAGCATCAACTGTGTCTAACGATAGCAGTAACCACCCTTATTGAGTGCATAGATACGCTACACAGTATTTTGTTTGTTTCCCTCAGTAACTCAGTGGAATAGTGATGAAGTGCTTTCCCTGATTTCGCAGAGCAGGGAACAGGCTCAGAGGGTCTGCCTAGGGTCATCACACCGCTCCTGAGTGGCAGAGCCAGGAATTTGAACTAGGCTGCAGACCTATGGCTCATGCTGTCGAGGACTGTGTTTCCCGGCGTGTGCTTGGTGCTGGGCACTCGGCAATGGAGAGGCTATGTGGTGTGGGGTTGCAGACCTCAGGCGACCCTTGGATCTCAAACAGGACAGGACTATAGGAAGACGTGGCTCCCACGGCTGGGCTCCTTTGCCCACACAGGGATGTGATGGGGAAAGTGCCAGTGCAGATGTGACTGCTTACCTTCCAAATTAGTGAGAAGGGTTGAAGGGAAGGTTAACGCTACGGGCAACTGTTCTTACTGATTTGGGAAACGTTATAGCCTCCACTGTGCCTCCACAGTCACACATTCAGGTAGGCAGCAGGAAGGAGTAATGTAGGCTGCTGTGCTGTGTAGCAATGTGGAGTAGTGGAGACTGAGGTAAACTAAGGAATTCATGCCTTTTCTTTCTTTTTTTTTTTTTAATGTTTATTTATTTTTGAAGGAGAGAGAGACAGAGTGTGAGCGGGGAGGGGCAGAGAGAGAGGGAGACACAGAATCCAAAGCAGGCTCCAGGCTCTGAGCTGTCAGCACAGAGCCCGACGCGGGGCTCCAACTCACAGACTGCGAGATCATGACCTGAGCCAAAGTCAGACACTTAACTGACTGAGCCATCCAGGTGCCCCAAAATTTATGCCCTTTCTAAAAAGACGGGCCACTTCTTTAGTCATCTCTGTCACGTGGAAATGTAAGCCCAGTATTGCCAGGTGTATGGGTTCTTTTCCTCCCCCCAAAAAAGCCAGAAATCTAGATTTTTACGTTGTCTTTCAATCTTTGAATGCTACTAATTTTTTTTTTTTTTAACTAATGGGTCAGCTATTGTATAGAAGCTGCCAGGTTTTCAAGCCTCTGAAAAAGTTGGAATAGAAATAGGAACGTAGAAGTTGGACCCCCCCAAGACAAGAGACCAGGCAAGTACATCTCACTTTGTGAGCCCACGCCAGCCCTTCTCAAACTTCCGTGTGCATGCAGATCACCTGGGGTCCTGTTCAAATGTACAGCCTGGGTGAGGAATTCTGGGGTGGGTTTTGGGATTCTTCAGGAATAGGGACTCGGCAGAAAAGGATTCTAAGACAGTATCTAGGCTCAGTGGCAAAAAGCACTGTGATGAATTAGTGCCACCTACTGTGAGCAAAGAAAAGGCACATGGCCTGACACGTTGGCTGGGCCTGTAGCACACCCAGATATCAAGGTGGATCAGCTGCTGATGGTCACTTCCAGATCCCCTAAAAAGTCAGAATTTGAGAACACAGCTAGTCAGCAGCTTTTGACTTTGCATCCTTCCTTCTTGGGCACACTCCTCCATACAAGAAAAACTTGGATTCACCTCTCTATCATCTGGGAAATTGGGACTAGACTATTAAGGTTGCAACTTGGGTGGGTTGAAAGAAAAAGAGTTAACTGATGGGCTCTCTATTTTTCTGCTGTATTTGGAGGATAAAAAAAAATATGTCTTGCATATGTTGGTGTCCTGTTACTTCCACGTGGCCTTGGCGTCCCGTCAGCATGGGGTCCGTGGTGGGAGGAAAGGGTGGGTGCTGAGGAAATGGCTTTGAGCAGAAATCATCTTGTTTCCATTCACTAAGAGCTGTTCTTGGAGCCCTCTCCATGTCCCCTGCCTGTGTTCAATGCCCTTGGAACCGTATGCCAGGAAACAATATGATCTTTCTAATTGGACAAGTGGGAGGAGAGGGACTGGGTGAGCCAGGATGGGCTGGCCGTTGACACCTAAAAATAGATCTTTTTCCTCATGAATAAACATTTTTGGGGGACAAATGCCTTGCACATCTCTAACCACCCCAGACAGGTCATCGGAGGAGGCCCGCTGGGCAGGGTGCAGCCAGGTGTGTGGGATGTCTGCAGAGTGGGGTTGCCATGGTGACTGGGCCCGTTGGAAAACCTTCAGTGACCTCCAGGGAGCATGGGCTGGTCTCAGATCTGAGGCCAAATTATATGTTCAAGTAGAGGATGGGTAGAGGGGCGTGAAGGTGGGAGGAGAAAGGCCGCAGAGCAGTGCTTGTTATGCTTTGCTGCGTCTGCGAATGTTAACTACAGATTCTGATTCAGGAAGTCTGAGATTCTGCATTTCTCGCAAGTTCCAGAGCCATGCCCATGCTGCTGTTCCAGGCAACATACTTTGAGTGGTAAAGGGTTAGAGTCCACTGTGGTCTTCAGGCCTCAGAGGAAGGGTGAAGGCACACAGACGAGGAATTACCCCACTCCACTTTTATCATCTTGTCTTTGGCCTAAGCTTTAAAAAAAAAAAAAAAGGCAAGTACTTTGATAGCTGCTTCTGGTCAGACTGATAATGTTTCCCTTGCCTGGTGGTGCTGAGGACGTTTAACATAACAACAAGATTAAAAGTGTTGCGTATTATAATTGTCCTGGTAACAAATGCGTATGGTTGGGCAAACTGACCACTATAGGTGTAACGACTAATTCAGCAAAGCGCAAACCTGTGCTGGTTGATGTGTACGGAGACTTTTTTAAAACAATGGAGCAAACTTTACCAAAATCATAAGGGCAAAAGAATAGCCCAGACATTGAAAGCCGTAAGGTGAGGGGTGCCTGGGTGGCTCAGTCGGTTGAGCGTCCGAGTTCAGCTCAGGTCATGATCTCACAGCTTGTGAGTTCGAGCCCCATGTCGGGCTCTGTGCTGACAGCTCAGAGCCTGGAGCCTGCTTCGGATTCTGTGTCTCCCTCTCTCTCCGCCCCTCCCCTGCTCATGCTGTGTCTGTCTCTCTCTCTCTCAAAAATAAATAAACATTAAACAAATATGTATATATATTTTAAAAAGCCATAAGGTGAAAGTCATTTTGATAATTTTAAAGCCTTCACGAGCATATGTGTAGTTTGCATGGTGGCAGAGGAATAAAACCATTCCTGGAGAAGTTAGGGTTCTTATCCTGTCTGTAGGAGAACAAGAATGATAGGCCCTGGTTGATACTGGGGGGGAAACTTGGGCTGACTCTGTAAGCTGCTGGGGTTTCTTATAGAGGCAAGGAGGAAACCGTACTCTTCTGTCTCCTTGAAAGACTTCCCTGGAGGTTCGTCTTTTTGCTGTGGCATCTGGCTGACTGAACAATGGAAGTAACAAGAGTTGGCAGAGCCCTAGCCAGGTTCCACTTGAATACTGACAGCCCCCCACCCCACCCCCCACCACCTATGGGAGTTCATCCCGCATGCTCTTTTGGGCCACCCCCACTCCCCATGTGATCGCATCTGGTGCCTGGGCTATTTTCAGTCTGTGGCATTGGTCTTCTTGGCACGGGCCCCTGCGGAAATGTGGTGAAATCTGGCTGCAGAAGCCAGAAGCCATGACTGGGGGGATCTTCATAGAGGGAAGTCCGGTGAGCTCCCTTTGCATGGGTCTTTTGGTTGACTTGCACTTCTCTGAGGGAGAATGCCTGTCTCTTCCAAAGGCACGATCAGCCAGTGTGATTATTAAAACTGAGGCCAGTAAGCTCCAGCTTGTGATTTTGATTGTATTCTAGATTGTTAGCGGTTTGAGTCAGAATCCACAGCCCATTGTCATGTGGAAATGGTGTGGTCAGGTCTGTGGAAGGGCCCATAGCCGACCCGCCCTGGGGTAAGGAACTGTAGTCAGGGAGTCCACGGCCAGAAGTCACGATGTGCTTGTGGTTAGTGTATATGGGAGTTCCACAGACGGCCCCAGCCAGGCTTGGCAGGGGAGCAAGCACTAGACTTTCCTCACTTCCCATACAAGGGGCTCCAGGGCTTGGGAGGCATTAGCGAGTGGGTGGGACTGGGAATTCGCAGGCTGAGTTGGGGACCCAGAGAAGGGGGCTGGCTGGGAGGAGCCCCTGTGGATGGCTTTTCTCCCCCTGCTATACCAGCTCTTGGCTCTGGTGGGGAAGGGGTCCTACTAGATGTTTACCCTTCTCAATTCCCCTCTCCCCTTTGTGGGCACCTGGGGCAATGAGACAAGCAGGAGCCGACTGAGATGGGGAGGGGTATCTCTGCAGCAGAGAGGGGTTTTTGAGTATTATCTTGATCTCTGTTTCCCCCCACAGTGATCCAATCAGGGTCAGAGTTCACTGGAAGGCTGGGGGCGCCGGTGCCCTTGGAGGCTAAGTGTAGTGTTCCAAGTCAGGGCTGTCTCTGATTCCTTGGTAGAACCACTCCTTTATGTCTTACCTGTGGTGTGTGCAAAGGTTCAGAGGAAGCCTCATTTCCTTTTGTGCGATACAGAGAACTGAAATGTAATGGGGAGCAGTCCTAGGACACTGGAAAATGGGGTTTCTTCCCAGTTATTCCTAAGAAGTCGAGGGGTTTTCTTCCTGCATTCCAGCAAACTTGTTCAACTTGAAGCAAAAATGCTATTAAAGCTTTAAAGTTTTGCCGTGGACTTACAGTACCGGGCAAAAAATAATATTCCAAGATTCGAAAAGCTTAAGTTGAGGCGGCTTTGTGATTTTGGCAGTGTTTGTCCAAGTGAAATTGCTGGGCCTCGTCACGGCCCCCAACTCCCCCGTCATAGGTTGGCAGGAACGGGGAGTTTTGCCATAGCCAAGCAGGGACAGCAAAGGCCTGATAGGGCTTCAGTGGTGCCCCGGGGACCAAAGTTTAGGCCACTGCTCCCCCTAGGATCTGCAGCCAGTTCAGTAACGTGGGAAGTAGGGAAGATTGACCCCACATCTGGCGCTCTGCCTTTACGTTCCTATTTTGCTTTGAAACCAAAGGATGGTCAGGAAAAAAGAAAACCCAGCAGTCACAACATGAATGAGTCAGCACCAGGGATGGCTGAGGCTTGAGGACAGAGAATCACTGAGTCATGGACGTTAGAGTCCAGAAGGTCCTTTGACCGTTTGCTTTCTAACAGCCTCATTTATGCAGGAGTCCGTAGAGCCCCGCCCCAGAAGAGCAAAGCAATCTGCCCAAGGACACACAGCTGGTTAGGGGCCATACTGGAAGGGGACCCGTGTTTTGCTGGACTCCCAGTTTACTGCTCCCTTCAGTACTCCCTTCTCTGCACCTGTGTGACTCCCACTGACTTCCTGTTTCTCTCTGTGGCTCCCAGCACACTGCCCTGTCCAGGCCCGCCAAGCTGCCCTTGCCTGTTCTTTTAGCCTTTGGCCCCAAGGGGCTTCTTCTGCTTTTCCTCTAAGACGGATTCCAGGTCTCACAGAGCTCCCTTTTGGAAACCTGGCGGCCCGTGCCATTTCCCATCCCTTCTTCCACTCCCTCCCCCCCCTCCACCAGCGTCTAGCACCACAGGGGGTCTGGTCACAGCTGCACCCCTTCTTCTTCCTAGGGTGCCATCTGGGCACTGCTCTTCTGCCTTGTCAGTCGCCCCATCCAGACTCCCGGCTGGAGTGGGGATGTCCACACCCCACAGGGCCGGGGGCAGCTCAGGGGCCCCCAGTCTTTGTTCGGCAGCCTCTTTGGTGTGGTGTTTCCCCACTTTCTTATAGCCATGGCATATAATCTGAGGTAGTGCCTGCAGGTTTGGAGGGGAGTAGTGGACCTCAGGTTTATAAATTTAATAAAGCAGCTTCAGTTCTAGGAATGAAAAGAAACAATTTTAGGTGTTGATAAATGCTTGGCAGAAATCTCTTCCTCTTTTCAGAGCTGATCCTGCAGATTAAGGTTTTGGCACAGGGCTTATTACTTAACAACCCATACAAGCAGGGAGAAATGTAAATGACACTTTCTTTTCTTTTCTTCTGCTGAAAAGGGGGCTCTGACCTTGGAATAGGAGCCTTCAGTTCCAGCACTGACATCCTCCTAGCCAGAGAGAGCTTTCCCCCCACCATTTCCTTTGTTCAGGGAGATTGAAAAGTTACACGCTTTTACTTACCTTCCTCCCCACCCACCCCTGGGGCCCCACACCTCCCATTCCTGCTCTCACAGTGTTAGCAGTACATTTACAAACTAATACTTATTTTTCGTCTGATTTATTCTCACGTATACATGTCACAAGTCTTCTAAGGAATGTCACCAGGCAACAGTTTGTTCGTATGGTTTGAATTACTGCCATACCTGATGGAACAAAGCTTCATCTGTTTAAAAAATAAAAAATATGTCAAGGCTTAATGTCCAGCGCTCCCTGGTACATCTTCCATACGGAGGTGTTACTTTTTGGTGGGGAGATCGATACCCGGAATGTGAAAGGTGCCTTCTAAAATGTTGGTTTTTGAAAGGTGATTGCACTGAGCTAAACCTAGGTTAATTGCTTGCTGAGGTTGACCAGTGAATCCCGAACGTGCCAAGGCAGCAGAGGATTTCAGTCTACCGGACCTCGTTGGTAAGGCTATAAGTAGACCCAGTAGAGGAGAGGTCAGGAGAGGAGCCTCTGAAGTCACTTGGTACACTGCCCGGTCCACACCAGAATCGGGCTCTTTTGGCACCATTGGCTTGGCCAACATGTCTACTTGTCAGCACACGGCAGGTAGGAGTGTGGCCAGGCTGGCACTGGAGCCCCTGCTCATGATTCCAATCCATACCCTTCCCTCACCTTTGCCTCTTTGGTTCCTTGGGAGGCCAGCGATGTGCCCTTCATGATAGTAAACTGACACTAGAATCATTTGGGTGGAAACATTGGGGTTTTAATTAATAAGATGAAAGAGAAGTATCTGAGATGTTTGTGGTATCGCTTCAGAACAATCCCGTTTAAGTGAAGGTGATGGCTTTATCACTGTGATTAGCCTTTTTTTTTTTTTTTTAAGTATTCCTAGTTAAGAACTGTGTTTATCAGTTAACTGAGACCCACTTACAGTGCTTGAAACAAACTAAGAATTGTGTTGTTTTCAGGTAATAAAGAATCCTGAGAAAGACTGACTAGGATGATAGCTTCATGACATTGTCTTCTTGTCGCACAGCAAGACATTTCGTTCTTGATGGCCCCATTGGAGCCTTTAAGGTCACTTTCCCCGAAGGGGAAAGGCCGGTATCAAAGCTGAGTCAGGTCCTTTGTTTTTATCAGGTTTTTTTTGTTTGTTTGTTTTGTCCCCCCCCCCCCCCCCCCCGTTTCATCGAGGTATAATTGACAAATAAAATTGTAACAAACTTAAGGTTATGATGTGATGATTTGAAAGGATTCCCACCACTGGGTTAGTTAACACATCCCCCACTTAACATAGTTACTTTTGTGTGTATGTGTGTGTGTGACAGAGCCTCGTCCTTTAGCTTTCCCAGAAACCTCTCCCCATCTCGTCTATTTAAATCTCATTGGTCACACTATCTGCAAAGGGTGGATAGAATTTCTTTGAGGGCCAGGAGTAAGGTGAGGCAAGTACGGCACTTACCTTTGTGCGCAATTTAAGGGAACACCAAAAACCCAGTAATTAAGATAAATGGTGTTTTTTTTTTTTAATTTTTTTTTTCAACGTTTATTTATTTTTGGGACAGAGAGAGACAGAGCATGAACGGGGGAGGGGCAGAGAGAGAGGGAGACACAGAATCGGAAACAGGCTCCAGGCTCTGAGCCATCAGCCCAGAGCCCGACGCGGGGCTCGAACTCACGGACCAAGAGATCGTGACCTGGCTGAAGTCGGACGCTTAACCGACTGCGCCACCCAGGCGCCCCTAAATGGTGTTTTAATACAATGCTGCAGTGCTATATTTGAGCCTGAGGTAAAAGGAATAATTGGTAATGCTGACCTGGTATTTATTTAAAATTTTATTTTGGTTCATTGTGGAGTTTTAAATTATGTTGATTTTTTTTTTACATGATTGTATATTAAGATGTTATTTGTCATAATTCATCGGGTTTTGGCATCCCCTTAAATTCTGTGCTCAAGGTGAGTATCTTACTCTCCTTACCTCAGTTCTGGCCGTAAGTTTTCCTAGTGAAGGAGAGGAGGATGGATGTTGGGTAGGAACCTGGAAGCTTCTGTTGGGGAAAACTTACCTGTTACTTATTCAAGTACTTAACCCATTGGTGGTTGTGAAATGAGTCAACTTGGGGTTGAGGGGATACCCCTGGAAGGCGAGGCTGTGGGGGCATTATTCCTATCACACAGGAACTGCTCAGAAATAATCCTGGTCCTTTGGGTGTCACCTAGAAGTAACATCTTTGTTTCTGCCTCTGGAATTCTCAGAAGGGTTAGGTGCTGTTGGTGACCAAGGATGAGTCCGTGTGAGTGTTGTGGTCAGTCTGGCATTTGTGTTGTAAAAGTGATTAATGATGTCTGGCCCAATAGATTCAGAGTCAGCAACCCTGGAGCTGGAACAACTTAGCAGAACCACTGACTCAACATCTTACCAGTTTCTCTAGAACTCTGGGCACATGATTTCACTAAATGATGGGTCCTTATCAGGAGAGAAATTCATGAGATAGCATATCAGGATGAAACTCTTCCAACTCTCCGTTCCATGTGTAGACGTACTTCTCAGAATGACCATTTATCGTTCAGGTTGGTTTCATGTGGACCTTACTGGTTAAGGCCTTCTCCACAAAGGAGTGCTGGAGAAACAGTAGACTAAAGCCACCTGTATAGGTAAAACCAAAACAGTTAATTTGATGTTTTTAAATCCTAATGATGTAATTTGATCATAGAGTTTAAAATCTGGGGGTAATATCACATGGCATTTCAGAGAAGCCCATTTAAAATTTCATGACAAAAGTATCCGTAATTTTAGAAAAGTTCCTGTTGATGGTGTTTAGCTATGAATTGGAGTGCTCTTGAGCAATTACTAAAGGTGCTTATTGGATCTTAGGGTTTGACTTAGTATATCATCAGAAGGAAAAACATGATAATCTCTCTTTTTGGTAATACTTCTGGTGTAGACAAAATGGCGCCCAAACAGTCTGCTGTACTGGGGTTTAGTTTATTTTGCTCCCTTTCATCTTCTAGTTTCCAGAAATCATATCTCACGTAAATTTTATAAATTATCTTTGCAAATCATTAAATGAGTCAAACCTAAAACACAAAGACAAGTGCCTTTGGAAGAGCTGTTGCACTTATAGGGTGGATTTTTACAAGGGTGTTACAAAATCATTTTGTGGCTATGATTCATACCCTGGTGCTTTTATAAATTCTTGCATTGCACAAATTCATGATTCAGTCTGTCAGATGGTTTCCCTTCTTGCAAATATATAGTATTTCAAACATTCAGTGACCTGTTTCACAAATCCTTTCACCTGTCTTCTTGTGTAATGCTTTCTATGTTTAAACCTGTGAGCATTTTATCACCCAGCTCGGTGCCGGCCTTGTTGCATGGCTGGGCTCCATCCTGGATGAAGCCCTGTTGCCTGCAGACCACAAAATGCTTTCCAGAGGCAGTGTGAAAGCTTCATGCTTCAGGGGAAAGTGCTATAGTTTATCAGTTCTTTTCAATCTTTCACAGGAAGGCTGAGGCAGTAAAATGAGATCACCAGGAAAAGTACTTTGGTTCTTATAGGATTCCAGGTGTTGGTATGGGTAAATTTTTTTTTTTGGTATGGGTGAACATGTAACTTTAAGGTATGAAGGTGCTCGCCTTTGACAGGGCTCTGCTAATTAACATGTGGTTGTTTGTGTCCTGTTGAAGAACAAGTTTCTAAAATAGTATTTCAGATTATTTTAAGGTTACACTGGTTAAAATAGAAGTACTTTGTTTTTGCGATTTATTAGTATCTTTTTAAAAAATGTTTATTTACTTTTGAGAGAGAGAGAGAGAGAGTGAGAGCACAAGTGGGGTAGGGACACACACACACACACACACACGCACGCACACACAAACACACACACGCACACACACAGAATCCGAAGCAGGCTCCAGGCTCTGAGCTGTCAGCACAGAGCCCGACATGGGGCTCAAACTCATGAACCGCGAGATCATGACCTGAGCCTAAGTTGGACGCTCAACCGACTAAGCCACCCAGGCACCCCTATTAGCATCTTTTGAATGTGGATGCTGTATCTTGGATGTTGGAGGGAATGCTCTGTATTTATTGATTTGCTTAAAAGGCCCTTAGCTCAGTGTCCTCATCTGTGAAGCAGGAGAACAGCACCTGTCTGGAAACTGTGAGGGAGTTCAGCAACAGTGCACGCATGGTACGCAGCACAGCGCCATTGGGCAGCATGGGCCTTGGTAAGGCCTGTAAAGGGCACCATCACTGTTAGCTGTTGCTGCGTAAGCATATTCTGCAGCACATGCACAAACCTGGCTGTGAGTCAACAAGCAGAGCTCAGGACAGTCTGAGAGCGTAAAGTAGGAAGTGTGCAAACAGAGTTGTTAGGGCAGTCTGTCTGATAGGTGTATTTTTAACTCCAAAGCCCCCGGCAGACACAGTTCCGTGGGCGACTTCCCACGTGAAGTGCCTTGGTTCAGACATTTCAGGATTTTCTGTTTTGGGGAGCACAGCTACCCTAAAGAGAGATCCAGTTTTAGGCAGAAGGTTGTGGTTTAGAGATCAGTTGTAACGAATGAAAAGTCCCGAAGTGGCTGTCAGTTTCAGAAAATGAAGAAACAGTTATCAGAACTGAGAAACAAGAGAAAGGAAACATTGAGGTTGGTGGATATTGGATGTTACTCTTCATCATCCCAGCTCACGTCCATTGCTTACTGTTTCCAGGACTCAGCTGGATGTGTTGCCGACTTCACGTTCTTATCCCGGGAACTCCGTGAACATCGTGTATGTGAATAAATAAAGCTAGGGTGGGAGGGAATAGAGGACAGATAGCTGATTTTTCCCATTGAATGACATTTTTCCGTTCCTCTTTTGATGGGAAAGACTGTTGTGATAAGGACATTTGAAAAGTCACGGTATTTTCCCCTCCTTTCTGTGTGAATGAAGTAAAATCTAAAACCCTCTGTTCCTTAGCTCCACCAGAAGTACAGTGGCTACCTAGATCGGCTTTTAGGCAGAGACTTGGTGTATAAAATTTGGAAACACAAGACGGCCAGGTGGAAATAACGAAGCAGGATGCTGATCCAAATTCCTGATCCTTTTGAATTGAAAAGTATCCCAAGCAGTGGAGGCGGACTGGGCCTTCTGGGAGGCAGTCCACGTTGCCATTTGTTAGCCTTCTTCCCTTCTAAGCTCTTGATGACTTCTCATCTGGGCTTCTGAGAAAAGAATCTCATCAGCATTCAGAGCTTCCCTGAAGCTTGATCTTCTGAGTCTTGCTTCCTGATTTCCAGACAGAACTGAGTTTAAAACATAGTAACTGGGTCCGTTTGTTTTTCGGTCTCCAAGGCGTCTGGCCCCATGTTAGTCCTCCCAGCCAAGGCAGGAGAGGAACATTTGGTTACTCAGATGGAACGCTGACAGCAACCAACTATGGAAACGGTGACTTGACAGAATGTTGGCTGGGGAAATCCAGTTCTTCAAGCAGGGCTAACCGATTCCCAAATTAATTCTGACACAGCGAGTTTACCATTCAACTTTCGGGAGTTTGTCACAATGGTTTAGGATATTTTAAGTTAACCATATATCTGTTGCCTGTTATTCTAGTGTCTGACTTCTCCTAGGTGCGGGGGACTTTATTTATGTCACACTTTTCGCTTTTTAAGCTCTGCTGTAGAAGTTTTAATCTTACACAAATTACCCTGGAATGTAAATGTCACGTAATGTCTTTGATTTGATGTCGGGGTCAAATAGAGGGCGCTGCTTGGCCTTCCTTCAGGAAAGAACGGAGGGTTGTCTTGTTTTCCTCATCTGGTTCTTAGAGCGCATTCAAGTGACAACAACATAATAGGAGATCAGGGTGAAAAATCCCTCGCCTCCACTGCAGTTTTGAGTGGACAAGACTTAGGCGTGAATGATAGATGTGTGGGCACTTTGTTGAATGTTAACGTGTGCATCCTTACATGCTGGGCACAAGCCTCCTGCTATTCTGGGTTATTTCGTTTACTTTAATGAAAAAAGAAAAATATGGTGCACTTGAGTGACATAATAGACAACTGCATGTTATTGAGATACATGTAAAGCAAGGTCAGAAAAAAGACACTGAAGAGGGTATTTTGCCACATACTTCCAGGCTTTGGCTCACAAAGGCTTGGTTGTGTTTTTGAATGGCTAATTAGGAAAGATCTCCAGTTTAGTGTTGCATTGTCTGTGAGTCAGATGACTGTTTGAAACAGCTTCTTTCAGACGCTACTGGATAAAGTCTCTGTCCAAGTCCAAGAAGGCTTGGATGCTGGTTCACTCTGTGCTTGTGTTCTGATCTCCCATGCAAAGCCAGGCTGTGAAGGAATCACAAGCCCCACCGGCTGAGCAGGAGAGGTGCTCTTGTGTTCTTTCTGTGTGTGTGTGTGTGTGTGTGTATGTGGAGGTGGTGGGGGTGGGCTGGGGTGCCAGCGGCCGAGGGAGGCTTCTCTCAGTCTCCAAATTCAGCATGTTTACTCTAATTTGTGGCCAAAGTAGTTTTTAAGAAGTGTGAATTTTACCTTGTCCACTTTGTGTCTGGTTATTTCTCTCTGGTATATAGCAATTTTTCTATTTCATTTCTTTTCTCTATTCTCCCCCCTTTCATCCCCAAAGGGATTAAAGCAGCTTGATTTCCATCAAGGTTAATATTAATAAGTGGTTGTGTTTCTAGCATATTGGCCATACGTGCCCTTGTACAGACTGTTTAGACATGAGCTCTCTGGGGGGTTTGTTCTTACCTAATGGCCAAATGAGCGGCATGCTCCTCCATCCTGTCTTCCCGAGTCACAGGTCTACAACTCTTCTTTAACCATTGTCTTCGCTGTCATTTACTGAATGTGTAGGATGTGCCGGGCTCGGTGCAAAGCATTTTACATGTGCATCCTCATTTAATCTTCATCTCAACCCTATGAAGTGGGCAGTATTATCCCCCATTTTATAGCTGGAGAAATTGAGGCACAGGGAGGCTATTACTTGCCCAACTTTATTCTACTAGTATGTCCCACAGCCAGGGCTTGAAGCTCACCTTAATCTAGGTCCTGTGTCCTTAACCACAGTGGGTACCTTTTTGAGCAAAACTGTCCCTGAAGGGCATTTGGAAGTATCAAGACATTTTTCTTTTCTTTTTTAATTTTTTAAATGGAGAGAGAAAGAGTATGAGTGGGGGAGGGGCAGAGAGAGAAGGAGACACAGAAATCCACAGCAGGCTCCAGGCTCTGAGCTGTCAGCACAGAGCTTGATGCGGGGCTCGAACTCATGAACCGTAAGATCATGACCTGAGCTGAAGTCAGATGTCCAACTTACTGGGCCACCCAGGTGCCTCTCGAAAGACATTTTTCATTGTCACAACTGGGGGACTGCTACTGGCATATAGTGGGAAGAGGCTGGAGATGCTGCTAACACCCTCTGACTTGCAGGACAGCCCCTCAGAACAGAGAATTCTCCAACCCCAATGTTAAAGGTACGAAGCTTAAGAAACCCTATTATTAGTTACAGCAGAACATTTATGTTTAACAGGTAAGGGGCCCCTTCCAAGTGATGTTCTGAAACATCCTTTACTTCAAGAAATATCCCTTGTTTGCATAGGTACTCAATAGGGAGAAAAATATATAACTGTTTACAAGAAAAAAATATTTCATAAAATTCCCAAGTTGTGAAGTGCAACGGATTTCTAACAATTCCTAATCCTCTGCTGTGATATGGTTATTGGAACAGGGCAAGTCCCGTGGATGATTATGCTAGACATTTTTCCTTGGGTCCCACTTAACAGTCTCAGTGCCCATAGGTTCTCTGTGAGATAGCAGCAGGGAATTTTTAAATTGTGAAGTTTAGTGTGTTGGCCTGTTTGGTCCCGTGAGTGGGTGCGGCTCTTCTGACTTCAGAGGCCATGCACCCCCAAACCCTATGGACCAGCCTGGAGAAGAGGACCACAGGCTGAGGGAACATGGTCTGGACGCAGGGTGAGCCAGGCTGGAGTTTCTGTGTGAACGAGGCTGCATATACGTTCTGCAATGGCCTTAATCACAACCGTCTGTTTTTGTGTTCCAGTCATGTGCTCAGCCCCTCTGCTCATCAGGCAAAACCGAGCGCTCCCAGTTGGAGAAGTTTAAGGTCTTCCTGTTTGTCTGAACTCCTGGCAGCGAAAACGTAGACATCTGTGCATTGTCCAGCTCATTTCCTTCCCTCCAGCCCTGCTCCCCATGCCCCCCCAGCAGCATCTACAGCACTGTATTGTTCACATTCTTCCTCATCTTGACCTTGTGCTAACTGCCTGTTTATTGTAATGACTTCTCCGATAAATTACTCCTTGGGACCTTTTTTTTTTTTTTTTTTTTCATTTAATTAAATGCTTGGGGCTGGCAAATTGAGGATGTAGCTAAAATGCAATGCGTGACATTCTGAAGTGTATCTCAGACCACAGTGGGACCCACTTTAGTTCCTGCTCACGAATCTCTTTACTGCTTTTTAGGATCAAATGTTTGTTTTGTAGGACATGAATGGCCACTCCCTCCCATCTCTCTCCATCATACTTTCCAGGACACATGGTCTCTTCATTCTTCCCCCTTGGACTGCTGCTTGTTTCTCTGGCAGTTTTCTCGGATCCTCAGGGCACATCCCTGGCCCTCCTGTCCTCTTATTCCATACCCTCACCTTTGGAGAGTCATTCAAACCCCTGCTGCTCCTTACTCTGGGAGCTCCTACATCCCAATGCCTGGTGCACATCCACAGAGATCTCAAGTTCCTCCTGACCCACACTAGACACATGATTTCCCTCCACTTGTTCTTCCTTCCATTTCCTCCAGGGGATGGAAGCATTCAGGTGGTTAGACAGAAACTGGAGAGTCATCCTGGATTCCTCAACAGCCTCCATGTTCAGTTAGGGTCGGAGTCTTACTGTCCCTCTCAAACCTGCCCTTCCCCCGGCAGTAACTCAGACTCTTACCTTTTCTCACCTGGATCACCGCAAGAGCATCCTAAAGGCCTTGTTCCCCCTCCCTGCCATGTCACTGAAGCCTGGGCTCTGCCTGGCTTCTTGGCCGCAGTCTCCCAGATATAGGGTTCAGCTGCCCCCTTTGAACGGTCCTAGGGATCGCCAGCTCTCCACAGATCCTGGGTGTACCTCTGCTTGCATGTGTGCAAAGTGTATACACAGACATACTCAGGGCACTTGTACTCCTTCCTGTTACATGGCTAACCCTTGCAGGTATCCTAGAGGTGATCTTCCAAACTGCAAACCTGATTTTGTCACTTTTAGACTGAAATCATTCTGCGGACCCTTCTTGAAAATGTGTTGGGCAACGTTCAAAATCCCAAAGATGTCCCGCCCCTCCCTTGATGGCTCCTGCTGTCTTTCCCTGTCACATTCCTACCTGCACCACCTTTGCTTCATGGGACAGTGCCCATGTGAGCAAGGCATGTGCTGAGCACTTGTTCCCCGGGGCCTTACCTGCCTCCAGGTGAACAGGGCGCCCCATCTTTACTGACAAGTCAGTGTGCCCACCTGCTGACTCACCTGTCGCCCCACGAACCTGTGTGTGCTTTGAGGACGAGGACTGATCATTTTGGTGTCCCAGCCCTGCCTCAGATCCAGGCATGGGGAACAGATGTAAGTTAATGCTGATGGTATGTGAATATGATCTTTCACCCAGAAATGAGATCAGTTCACCCCTCGGTGCCTGGATTTGGTACATGGCTTCTGAGGAATGGCCACTACCGTGAAGACTGCTGCAGCTTTTCTTTCTTTCTGATGAGGAAATTGGGGTACCCTTGTCCCTAATTAAGTTGTCTTTCTTACATAAGATGGAAAGCTTGTACTTTTCTCAATCATATCCACTGGAGCCCCCTTCCTTCCTCTCCTGAAAATGTCCCACGTGGTCAGGAGCTACTGGAGAATTGAGCAGGAAGGGACAGCTTGCAAAGAGGGTTGCAGATTTGTTTTTGGAATCACACTGATATTTACAAACTCTTCCAGTAATGTGGTCTTTTATTTTTTTCCTGAGCCAAATGTAAACATGCACTTATTCTGTCACATGCACGCTGCTTCTTCGAATGATCGAGTCCCGCTTGCACCAGTGTTTCAGGACCAGAGGGTACCATCCTCTGGAGCAGAAGTGGATGAAGGCAACGCAGACCTGCCGGGTATACCCCCCTCTAGCTCCAAAACCAGAATGAGCTTGCAGCCAAACAGAACATGTTTGTCTCTTAAAGTTGCCTAAACCTGATGTGTTCTAGGAGCTTCTTTCTTGATAGAATTTGGATGAGAAACCCAGACTCGCTTAAAGTTCATCATAATGGGGCCCCTGGATGGTTCAGTCAGTTCAGCGTCCATTTTCAGCTCAGGTCATGATCTCATGGTTCATGGGTTCTAGCCCCTGTCAGGCTCTGTGCTGATAGCTCAGAGCCTGGAAGCTGCTTCAGATTCTGTGTCTCCCTCTCTCTCTGCCCCTCCCCAACTTGTGCTCTCTCTCAAAAATAAATTAAAAAAAAAAAAGTTCATCCTAGTTCCTTGAAATCATTATAAAAAGTTCACAAATAATTCTGTCAGTGACCAAATGCATTTGAATGGGGAAGAGGGTCTGTTAGAACACAGGTCAATTTTAATTAGTTGGTTTAAAATTCATCATATTCTATAGGATTAAATCTTATTCTCCCTCTCAGCCACCATTTCTACTTAGATACACCAAAACCCCCAGAGGGTGATCAGCTACTTCTGTTTTGCTCACAACGTAAGGGGTGTCGGCAGGATCCACCCATTCAGCCTTCCTTTAAGAAGTGTTTTTACGCACGCATCTCGGGTTATCCAACAGAAGCAGAAAACCCCCTGACCTCCTTTTCCACCAGCTGCAGCTCTCCCTTCGGTTTACTTCCCGGTCATTATCTTCCTGTAAGACCTTATCGTAGTCAAGATTCTCCCCTCTCCAGTAGTGCCCCCTCCCTGACCCACCTTCTGAGTTCTCAGTTCCTGCTCCTCAGTGGCCTGAGTCTCTATTGTCTGTTTCTTGATTCCACTTGAGGGCAGTGAGCGTCTTTGTGTCTCCTCTCCTCCCTCCGTGACCCAGTGGATTGCTCTACGTGCCTTGGACGTCAGGTCTTGAACAAGGTATTTGTTTCTAGAGGGAACTCTCTTACCGTATCTCTTGAGAACTTGAGCGCTTGGTTGCTAATCCCAGTGATAGATAAAGGTAAATAATGCATCTGACTATGACTTCGTCAGTTTGGGGAGCTGGCAGCCTAAGACTCCTTACGTGCTTTGGTTTTAGCACAGATTTAATGAGCATTATTTTCAAAGAACGGTGGGGTTTAACGAGATGAGAGCAGAAGAAAAAAGAAGAAATCAGATATTCTGGGGCCCAGGAAAAAGAAGAGTTGTTTTTGCAGGATAGGGCAGTTTTACGATTACCTCAGAAATTCATTCCTTGTGTCCTTACAGCATCTGGGCCCTGGCTTTCTCAGTCGGGTGGGAGGTGTTTCTGTGCATGTGCACAACTCATTTATCAGCATATTAGCACCTGCACGTAGCTGGCCTTACATATGGGCATTTTTATTCCTTCTTCATCACAGATGCCTGATAGGGTTCAGCCCTTGCTTTTATGAATTGCCACCTCCGCTAAAGGGCATTTGGAACAAAGGTC
The DNA here is from genome assembly GCF_016509475.1 of Prionailurus bengalensis. Taxonomy (NCBI): domain Eukaryota; kingdom Metazoa; phylum Chordata; class Mammalia; order Carnivora; family Felidae; genus Prionailurus; species Prionailurus bengalensis. The sequence goes on along the minus strand of NC_057343.1, from coordinate 143,251,069 downwards.
AGGAAGTTAAGAGGGGTGAACGTGGACGCGTTCGTGAGTGTTGTTCTTGTTGTTGACATAGCTTTATTTTCACTGCCCACGCCTGGAGCCTGCCTGCCAGTTTAGGATGTGTGTGTTTGACCGCCAGATGATGTGTCTTACCAGCACCTCTCCCCCCTGGCCTCCCCCTGGCCTTTGCTGTCTGTGGTTTCTAATCAGATCGATTTTACTGAACCTTGATAAAATATTGCCTTTGACATCATTGGGACCAAAATTCAAAAAAACAATTTTTTTCATCCATCCATGATCTCACTGATAATGCCAAAGAAAATTGGAAATCACTTTAGATTAATGTGGGTTCAGCAGCTTCATCGCCAGCCTGTCGGGTTGGAGTGCTGAATTTTTAAACATCATTTGAATCACTTGGTTGATCATAACAAAACAAGACATTTTATTAGATCATTAATAAGAGTACTTATCAGAAATAAGTGCCCCTGGATGGATGCAAATCAGCCTTCTGGGGCCGTTTATAACTGAGCAGAGAATTGCACTGGCTGACTTTAATAATTCACCAAAGAACAGAGAATAAACAGTAGCAAACATTAATTTTATAGGACAGTTTCATACGGTTTATGTTTTGGAATAAAAGGGATATGACTTTTGACTCCTGCCTGAAACTAAACGCCTTAAAAAGGAGCATCTCTTATTGCTGGCTTCTCCATCTGGAGAATTCATACTAAGGAGCATTTGTGAATCAGCTGGTACCCTTTGTAAAACACATAAGAAATCAACATATAAATACTTTAAAATGATTAAAACTTTGTATTCTATCATGTCCTCTGGCATATGGCTGTGAAATTCTTCATGATCAAGCATTTTACTTGTCTAGGACAGGAAGCAAAAGTATTTAAGAAAGGAAGGAGGCTTTGGGTGCCTGGGTGGCTCAGTTGGTTAGGCCTCCAACTCAGTATCGGCTCAGGTCATGATCTCCTGATTGTGGAATTGAGCCCTATTTTGGGCTCTGTGCTGACAGTGTGGAGCCTGCTTGGAATTCTCTCTTCCTCTCTCTCTGCCTCTTCCCCATTTGCACACTCAGGCTCTCTGTCTCTCATAATAAAATTTGGGGGGAAAAAAGGAAGGGCCCTTTTTATGACCTTGAATTTTCAGAACTGAGTAAGGGTTCTCCAATTTAAGGATTCATCTCTGAGGCCAAGGACAGGAGGGGGCCTCATTTGTAGCTGTTAGCCCAAAGACTTGAGTCGGGGGTACTGCTCTGCTTTGTTTCCAAGAATAAGAGACATCCTGGAGCTGGAAATGAAAGGTCAGAGCTGGGTTGCCCCACCCCAGGCAGAAAACAAGAAGATGATGGGAAGAGGGAACTGATCTAGCTCAAGCCCTCTAACCATGGCCCTTGGACAATGTCCCTGTGCACTGCCCAAGGGCGTGACCACCAGACCCCACAACCCCAGTGCTGTGATCAGATGTGACCTTCTCTTCTGCTGCCTTTTTGTTTTTTAATGTTTATTTATTTCTTAGAGTGCAAGCATGGGAGGGGCAGGAAGACAGGGAGACACAGAATCTGAGGCAGGTTCCAGGCTCTGAGGTGTCAGCACAGAGCCCGGCGTGGGGCTCGAACTCACAAACTGTGAGATTATGACCTGAACCGAAGTTGGATGCTTAACCGACTGAGCCACCCAGACGCCCCTCTTCTGCCACCTTTCAGCCACTGTGTTTGGCATTCCTCATAACCTGCAGGGCCTCCCCTCTGCCCTCCCCCGCAGGCCTCCCGCTCCAGAAAAGTAGGACGTGGGGCCGCCTGCTCCAGGGGAGCCCCTGGTCTGGGAGAAGGCAGTAAGAGGTGGTCTTATGCTTGAAATGACTGACTTTTGGCACCGGAAGTGACAGTGGTGATCCGCAGACCCATCCCTGTCACTTTGTGGCTGAGACATCGAAGCCATAACAGTTAAAGTGAGCTGTGCGGTCATATGTCAGTTGGGCAAGAGCTTAGAGCGGCACCCATGTTTTCCAGGCTTCCCATCAAGTGCTTTTTTTTCCCACGTATTACTTTGCCATTGGACAAACTCCGTCTGTGGAGAGTTACTGATACGAGAAGGTGATTTTTTGCGGCCATGTGGAGACAAACAGCCTTTTGAGAGCAGAAAAAATGTTGACTGGTGATAAAAGTAATGCTTCCTACCCCCTAATGAGTACTTACAGTTAAACTTTACTTCACATGGACAGGTTCTGTAATCCTGTGTGACAGCCTGTGAGGTAGATACTTTGATCATCCCCACTTCAGAGAAGTGAACTTCATTGTCCAAAGACACAGAGCTGGTCCATGGCCAGGGTGACAGCATTGAATGTAGACCCAGCTCCATTTTGCATCCTTCCTGCTTAGGACTCCCACATGGAAAAGACTGGTATTTGAAGGTGAGGGAAATCACCACATGCCAGGTGGGCCTTAGAACAAGGAGATCTAAATGGCAAAAGGAATGCCTCAGGCACAACCTCAAAAGTGACCATTTGGGTACAAAACCCCCATCGGGGCATGGGGAGGCTGGAGCCTGTTCCAGGGAGGGTAGGCCAGTGCCTGGAACACTTACCATGTGCCAAGCACTCTTCTAAGCTTGTTATTTATTTTAACTTAGTAGATCCTTACAAAAAGCCTGCGTGGTAGGTTGTATTGGTACCCCAGTTTACAGACACAGGAACTGAAGCACAGAGGCAGGTTTGTGCCAAAGTCACCATCTAGGAAGTAGCAGAACCAGGATTCAAATCCAGGCAGGCTGACTCCACACTGAATCGCCCCCTGGTGCAGCCTTTCTGGGGAGCTCAGTGGTCTAGTCGGGTGGAGCAGCCTGTGTTGTAGGAACTTTCAGATGCTGACTCTCGAGCCCACCCTCATCCTGTGAGGAAGCCTGAGAGACCCTCCCCCAAGCCCTGTCCAGCCCATATTTTATGTTGGAACCCAGAATTATCAGCCACCCTGCTCATGGAAGAGCTTGGCGTTTCACATGCAAAGAAAAGAACTTTCTCTGCCATATGTGGGTATCATCTCGTGAGGCTGGCGGTGATCGGGGCTGTGGGAAATGGCGTGCTGTCAGGAAGTCTGTTTGTTCTCACGCCTTCTGTGAGGTATGTTCCGACTTCTCAGGGAAGCTCCATTTTCTTACCCAGCCAGATACAGTTAATTTTTTTCCCCCCACGGATTCCCCCAGGCTTTCTTGCCTAGCACCTTTCTCTTACCGAGCCATGTGGGTTCTCAGTGAGTCATACACTCCAGCGGGCACGTGCTGGGGAGGAGGGTGGCAGGAGCCCAGTGTGGCGCTTGGAGCCCACAGCACTGGATGTGTGTAAACCAGGACAGGCTTCCTCTTTGCCAACCTTGTCTATCAGCCCTTACAGGGGAGAAGCTGGGAACAGAGGGTTGGGGCGTCTCTTCTCATAGAAGAGCACTTTTCCCTTTGTTTTTAAGCAGCCTGGCCCTCTGACACATTCTCTCTTTTCTGAGACATCCAGTTGAACTTTATCTCTGTTCACTGTGCCTCGCCATTGTTAGAAACCGTAACAATAAATCCCTGTTTCCAGAAAGAAAGTACTAGTTCATATGATCAAATACAAGGGTTCAGACTTCCAAAAACAGGGGGTTTTCTCTGACCATCTGGAACTTTGAGTCTGCATTGACTCCATCTAGGCTGCAGTGCGGGAAGCTCATCGGACCACTGCCACGGGCGCGTTCCTCCGTCACTGGGCCAGTTCGGTAATACAGGCCGAGGCTGTTGCCTGCATTTGAGGACTTCTCTGTCTCTGCAACTATCAGAAGCTGCTGGCAGCTGTATATTGAGCACACTTTTCCTCGAAGAGCGCGCATCCCTTTGGGAGCTACGCTTAAAAGCCCATCTGTTTTCAAAACAGTTTGAATTCTAAATATCTGGGGAATTCCTCTAGTTAATAAATGAAGACAGTTTAAACCTGCTTATGGTTTTGAATTTGGCATTCTCATTAGGGAACGTTGACAAATGCTGGATAGCTTGATGGCTGGCTATGAAATCAGTGAAATGGATAGTGTTTAATGACCTGGATGTGGAGGCAGTATGCAAATCTGTCTTGCTGATTTTTTAGATGTTTAAAAAAATCCAATGTTACAAATATGTACGTGTGTGCACATTCCTAATCACACAGTATAATTCATACGTCTTAAACGGACAAGAAGAGGAAGGCTCTAGAGAGGGGAGATTTCTGATACATGGAGTTATAAAGAGCCATGTTTGTGAACACCCACCTTGTACTTTCTATTCTTTATTGCATGTGTGTTCGGTGCATAAAGCTTTAGGCTGATGTCAGTTCCTTCTCCGAGCCCACTGGCATTCAGGAAGTGTGTGCACACAGGACAGGGTGGCTCAGACTGTAGGCGGCAGGTTGTGTCTTCAGGGTTGCCCTTAGAAATACGAGTATACTCTACAACAGATTTTGGCCCTTTTCTTTACCTCATTCAAAAACTTTTTAAAATTCTACCGCCGGGGCGCCTGGGTGGCTCAGTCCATTAAGCATCTGACTCTTGATTTGGGCTCAGTTCATATCATGGTTGTGGGATCAAGCCCCACACTGGGCTCTGCACTGAGGATGGAGCCTGCTTGGGATTCTCTCTCTCCCTCTCTGTCCCTCCCCCACTCACTTTTGCTCACATGGTGTCTCTCTCTCTCTCTCTCTCTCTCTCTCTCTGGAAATAAATAAGTAAACATGACAAAAGGTAAAATTCTACTGCTTAGCAATACTGGTTAGAAACAGAAGTGACTTCCGTGAGAATATAAAAGGTTTGAAAAGAAGGTGAGTAATGTCTTCGTCTCAGGGCAAATCCAACATTATTAGCCTCTTGGTTTCTAAAGATAGGGGCTGTCTTGCATCTTTAGGCCCGGTTCACTAATAATAACCTTTAGTGGGTATTTAGAAATACATCACTCCACAGAGAGCTCTGCAAGCAGAGTGGACGGCAGCTGGCAGCTTTGTGCTGTGCTCGTTTCAAGGGGATTCTGGGTGAAGTTTGCTGCCGTGGTGAGCTGCCCCTGCCCTGTGCCCTTCGGGAAGTTCCTGGGTGAAGGTTGCACCAGCAGGTGGGAACCTCTCCTCTGAGTCATGTAGCTGGCCTGTCCCCTTGGCCTCTAGGATGAGGTTTCTATGGCACTTCTGCTCACACCCATCACCTGCTTAGCGGCTGGTGGAACCTTGGCACCGAGGCCCGGCTTGAACATTAACCTCTCCTGTTTTCTTGTGTCAATAACACTGATGGGTGAGATTTTCAGGGCCAGTGGGAGTGCAAGGAAAGGAAAACTTTTTTTGCTGTTTTTTAACTACCAGTGACTATTTCCAGATTAACGTTTATGTCTAGCACTATTTACTGAGTTCATAAAACGATACCATATTGCTGTTAAGAACAACAAAAAAAGACTTGGTTCACAAAGAGACAATACCTAAACTAAAACAAGAGCTTTGTTTTTTTTTTTTTTAAGTAGGCTTCACACCCAGCGCAGAGCCCAGCGTGGGGCTTGAACTCGTGACCCTGAGATCAAGAGTCAGACGCTTAACCGACTGAGCCACCCAGGAGCCCCACGACTTTATTTTTAAAGTGACAGATATTCTCATGAGTTGTTGAAAGTCTAACTCCTGGAAACCACCAGTTTGCACCCAGCTGCTATCTCTGAAGTGACCATATTCCTAGAGGGAATATTCTGATTCTCATGGTAGAGATTACCTGAAAGAATTTAAAGTATGGTCATGGCTGTCGCTCTGTGGCTCACTGCTTCCACCTCTTGCATCACTGACTTTGCCCTCTCTCCCCTTTGGCTGTCCTGCCTTCTGGGTGGCCATTACTTCTTGTTCCACAGCCAGAAGCTCAGGGTCTGAGTCCTGCCCCGCCCAGTGCCCTCAAGGGTCTCTTGTCCCCTCTGTCAGTTGATACACTCACTCCTACCCTTTGGTTTCCAGTTCCTTGCAAAGACCTGCCCTGACGCTTCTTGCAGACAGGCCTCTGGGCAGCCCTCACCTTGATTTTGTGCCCACACCTGGTACCAGCTGGTCCTGCAAGGGTCTCCTGCACTGAGCGTGAAACCTACTTGGGACTCATTCATTCATCCATTCATTCATTTTCTCTTTCTCTCCCAAAATAAGTAAACATTAAAAAAAAAAATGCTGCTGTGGCCCAGCCTTCCCCTCAGGCAAAGGTCAGAGGTCCCCTGTGCTGAGGGAGCAGACTTCCTAGCTGTGGTCCCAGCCGGAGGCAGTGGAAGATGGCTGGAGCCACCCCAAGGGTGGAAGAAATAGAAGCAGGGAAGGGAAAGCTGAGGCAGCTCCAAGTGAGTCAGGGCTCTGGGGTGAGAGACCTCAGAGAAGCGCCTGATGTGGAAGCGATTCTTCAAGCTGGCCCTCTGAGTCACTTTGTAAGTGTCTGCATTTATTCAAAAGGGAATTTTTCTTCTGTCTTAGTACTTCCATTTATTAACCCTAAGATAAATATATTGAGAGGAAAATCGGTGTCGTAGCAGCTTACCTCACTGAATTGTACAGTGAGTACTTCTGAGATAGTTGCCAAGCTTTAACGTTTCTCATTTATCATCATTTAATCTTAGAAAGTTCTTTGGCACATGTGTGGTAGAGGATGGTGAAGTAGAATTTAACCTGGTGCCAAAGAGAGTCAGGACAGGCAGGCGCTCGGATCCCAGCGGGAGCACTGCCGTTGGAAGAGGTCAGGTTGTGCGGTGACCCTACAGTCTCAGCACCGGCAGTAACACGTTTGGTTTTTTTGCCCACACTGCATGTTTATCAGGGATCAAGGGCCCCCGCTTCGTGTTGTCAGGGACCCAGGCCGATGGGGCGGCCTCTGTCTGGGATCTTTTTGATCTCGTGGGAGACCTAAGGGAGCTGGAGAATAAGGCACCGGCTCATGAACTCTTCTGCTTAGAAGTGACACGTGTCACTTCTCACATTGGCTGAAGCCAGTCCTGTAGTCGGGCTTGATGTCTACAGGGTAGAAAAATAGAACCCTCCTGCAAGGAGAGACAGTATGTTTGAGGGAATAATACAGTCTTCCACAAAAGCTTTCACAGAAGCTTCTAGTCAGAATGAGACTCTTGTTCTAGTTGATTCTTGGGCTTTCTGCTGGTTTATGAGTTTGTGTGAGAGACTCAGAAGTAACAGATGGCATAATCCTCTCCATTTATCATGTTTGGTTTTTCTTAAGCTGTTGGAAGGGAACCTGGCCGATGGCATTGTATCTTGTGAACAGCATTGATTCTTTCAGCCTGTGTATGGAAAGGACTAGAAAGCCTGCAGTTGCTATAAGAATGAATGCCTGTGCTCCCCAGTGCTGGGAGAAGCTGTCCAGCTGTCCACTTAGACAAGCCAGAAGCCTGTTCCCTAAGGGTTATTTATTCTCAGAGTTGAGGCACTTAAACAGAGGGCACTTGGAGTCTCTCGTGTTCATTGGGCGTTCAGGAAGAAGGAAGTTATATATCTTGATTTTTATGTATAAGTTCTCCTGAGCTTTCTGTTCTCCAAACTTTGTTACTTTTCTCCATTAAAACACTCTTTCTCATTGATCGTGAAAAAACTAACGAGACTCACTTTAAGACTTATATTTTGCCTGTTGTCACAGAATTCATTATGATCTTGAAAAACACCTTCAGTTTAAAATTATGTACCATAGTGACATAAAAAAGGCAACTCTTGAAATTCAAGTTCTAATTCCATTGAAACAAATCAAAAACATTTGGACCCCACAGTATGTTCAGGGCATAAGCATATGGCCCCTGGCTTATAGGATGTGAGCTAGAACAGACTTCATGAGATTGGTTCTTCATTCCCTCCTGTTTGATAGAGTAGAAGACAAGTATGGAAAGACTTGGCTTCTAAAACTTTTTAGATGATGAGGTTTGTGCAAGGAAAAAGTTATGAAATAAGTTTGGTGGACTTCAGAAATCTTAAAGACTAGATCATCTAGAAAATAGGACCAGGCAAGTAGACCAGCTCCCTGTGGGTTCTGACGCCTCAGGGAAAAAGTGTAAAAGTCCATCTCTAGAAATGGGTGCTTGGCAAGCAGATGGACTGGATACAGAGGAGCGAGAGCGGGCATCAAGAAGGAACTGTGTGACTGGCCAGGAGCAGGGAATTAAGGGGCAAGCTTGACAGTAAGCAAGAGATCACTGGGTGCTCCAAGCCTAGAAAAAAAAAAAAAAAAGGCTTGTTCAGTTGCTTTTGGAGGGGCGGGGTCCTTGCTGCCCTGGGGGGTCCCTCAGGCAGCGGAGGCTGCTGAGAGGTCCAGCTGGAGAGGAAGGCGGCTTGTAGAGGAAGCCAGGGTGGGGTCAGGTAGTAACTGGAATGTTTGAACACTACCCAGGGCTTCTTGGGAAGTTCCTTGAGATTTCCTGGCATTTGGAGTGGCCATCTGAGCATGGGCTGAGTGGACAGCCCGACTCTGGACGAGGGGGATTTGACACAAGTTAGGGCCATGTGGTCAAACTGAAAGTTTTCTGAGGTAGTCCGAGACCTTCAGGGAGGTAAAGAAAGCAGCAAACGGCCTCCTGCTCTTAATAACCTGGGCGCCCTATGTTGCAATTTGCAGAATAGAGCTGACTGAAAACAATAGCTGGCTTTTGTATGTGGTCCAAACAAACTGTCAGGGCCCCAGGAGAGGCAGGGTCAAGGGCACTGTCCCTGAGTGTGTTCCCTCTGGCAAGTTGGAATCCATGGCCTGTCAGCTTGCCATCTTGGGGACACAGACTCGCATGAACCTTAAACAAAAATTCAGAAAAACAGCCAAAAATTAAGTAAGGTAGTTAATACTGTGACTACCCATCCAGATTGTAGAACATGGCTTACTCATTAGAATAGACCTTTGTAAATACTACAGGCATTAGCAATCTGTGTCATGTTGTGCCTCCAAATGTAAACGTTGTTCTATATGCAGGAAGCCTCTAGAAAAGGATTCTCACTGTTAACACTGCTGACATTGCCCCTTTTGTGGGGCTGGCCTGTGCACCACAGGCTGGTTAGCAGCATCTTTGGCCCACAACATGCCAGCAGCACACATTCCCGCCCCCCCACCCCCCCGCCCCACGTTTTGACCACCTTAGAATGTCTCCAGACATTACCATGTGCCGTCTGCAAGGGGGAGGGAGCAAAATCGTCCCTGTTGAGAAGCACAGTGTGACTTTTCCCAGTGGGGTCAGAGCTGAGCTGGAGGAGGTAGTGAGGAAAGGAGGGTGGCAATATCCTGGAGGATTTGAGCGTGTTGAGACTGTAACTCCAAGAACAATAGAATTCTTAGAGCATTTGGGCCCTCTTCTTAAATATTGTCAAGATGTTTACATTTCCCTAATCTGTGTTTTTGAGGGGGCAGCCAGGGCAGATGAGAGTTTGCAAAACCTCCTTTGGTAGCTGACTTTTTTTTTTTAAGTTTATTTTATTTTATTTTTGAGAGCAAGAGCAAGAGCGAGAAAGAGACAGAACCAGTGGGGGAGGGGCAGAGAGACAGGGGGACAGAGGATCCGAAGCAGGCTCTGCACTGATAGCACAGAGCCTGATGTGGGGCTCAGACTCATGGACCATGAGATCATGACCTGAGCCAAAGTTGGACACTTAACTGACTGAGCCACCCAGGTGCTCCCAACTGTTTTTTTTAGGTCATGCCAAGTGCTGATCTTTTTGTACCGGCACTATCCATCCATTCTGCGAGCTGCTTTTGTGCTCTGAAGAGAAGGTCCTGAATGTTTGAGCTCATTCGCGCTGTGAATGCAAGGACCATTGGACAACATGTGAACGGGGAAGCAGCTTCTGTCCCTGTAGAATCATTGTTCCAGAGACGTCTGTGACGCCACGAGCTGTGTCAAAGACAGGTCATCTGGCTCTATCCTAACGAGCCAGGCCAAGCTCTTCCTGACCTCTTCTTCTCTTTGGCCCCTTCCCCAGCTCCAAGATACCAGCGACCTCACCGAGTGCAAGGCTTCCTCCCAATGGAGTCTTAGACTTTACTGTGTAAAGAATCACCTGGGGGGTTGTTACAAACACAGTTTCTGGTAACACCTCCAGAAAGTTTGATTCAGTGTGTGGGGATCAGGAACTTAGGGTTTTTAAAACAGGTGGCCTACATCTCCCTCTAGGAGGTGGAAGGTGGTCCAGGGACCACCCAAGAGGCAGTCCCTAGAGGGACTTTCCAACTTATGGAAGGCAAAAGCACAGAAACTCTACCCACCTAATCCTCTTAGGCTTCCAGAAGACACTGGGATGGAGACCATATTGCCAGAGAAACCACCAGTGACGTGGGAGCAAAATACAATCTGCTCGGAACTGTATTGATTCTTTGGGTCGCATGGGTCACTGTAGTAAATTTATTATGTAGTCATATGATCATGTGATTCATATGATGACGTGTTATCATTTAATCACATGACAGTGATTAATAATAGCTAACGTATGTTAAGCACAATGAACGGGAAGATATGCTGATTATTCTCCATATGCCATCTCCTTTAATCCTCATGGCCGCCTTTGGAAGAAGATGTTGCTTTCTTTTTTTGCAGATGAGGAAACTGAGGCTGGCGGAGGTTAAATCTAAATAGCCTGCCCGGACACACAGCTATTTAGTGGCAGAGCTGAGATTGGATCTTGAGTCCGTGTACAAAGCTCTTAAGACACTCTCACAGTTTAGTGGCCTCTGCTCAACCTGGCATTGCCAGCACCTGATGCTCCCTCCAGACTGGCTGAGGGCAGGGGTGGTAGGAAGAGAGCAAGGCCGGAGGGAAGCTTCAGGGAGCCCAGATCTGTCCTTTTTGAGAGGGAGGGCTCTGAAGTTAGAGGAAAGATGCCCCCTCCTTCTTTCATGCAAAACCCAGGCTCTGTTGGCTCAAGTCAATCCTCCTGGCAAGGGCTCTTCAGAGTTGTGTCTTACTCCCCAGGTTTGCAGGTATTTCTGTGTTTTCATAAGTAGTATATAAAATGTGGTTCCATTTCAAAGAAACACAGCAAATATTTCTTAGAAGTAAAATCCCTTCGGTAAAGAGCTTTAAGCTTCTGGGATGGCTGGGATGGCATTTCTTAAGACAGGGCTTCTCAGCAGTGGCTTCAGAACTCACCCAAGGAGCTCTTTGAAACATACAGAGCTCACCCAGCCAGCCTTTTGCGTGCTCCCTCATCAGAATTCTGGTTGTTCAGGGCCAGAGAGGATCCTGGGTATGTTGTGTGTCTGTCTTTTTTTTTTAAGTTTATTTTTTAAATTATTTTGAGAGAGACAGAGACCGCAAAAGTGGGGGGAGGGCAGAGAGAGAGAGGGAGACAGAGAACACCAAGCAGGCCCCGCACCGCCAGTGAGAAGCCCACTGTGGGACTCAAACTCATGAAACCGCGAGATCACGACCTGAGCCGACACCAAGAGTCGGACACCTAAGTGACTGAGCCACCCAGGCGCCCCTGTCTGTCTTGCTTTCTATATATGTATGTGTATAAAGATACACACACACACACACACACGTACATATTCATGTATGTCTATTTATGTATAAAATTATTCTGATTCTGAGGTATAGCTCAGTATTGTTCCTCCCAAATGTGATATAGCAGGAATAACAAATACAGCATCACCTACAAAGAAGTCTCACCAAAATACTTAAGGTGATTCTAAACTAGCCTTTAGATTTAACCTCGTTTCTATAAAGCAGGGGATAGAGAACAACTTTAAATGACAGCCTGAGGATATAGACAAATCTACATTGTTGGGTATTCTAGAATACAAATGGCCCGGTATCCTCAAAAAAAAAAAAAAAAAAGTCAGTGTCAAGGGAAACAATGCAAACAGGGTTAGAGGTGAAAGGACTATTTTTTACTAAAAGAAACTACAGACACAAAGCCAAATGCAGCATGAGTCTTGACTGAGTCATGGTTTTAAGAAAACAGCTGTAAAAAATGGGGCAGGATAGGGAAATTTGAGTGTGCACTAGGCTTTGGATATAAGGGAGGTATTGTCAGTTTTTTGGGGTGTGTTAATTTTATTGTGGTTTTGTAGGAAAATGTCTTTATTTTTAGGAAGTGTATTACAGTGTTTAGGGTTCAAGTGTCAAGATATCTGTGGCTTGTTTTCACATGGCTCAGGAAGAAAAAGGCCGAGTGGTAGAGTGAGGCTGTATACTGGCGTTGAATCTGAATGTTCATAGTCTCTTCTTTTCAGCTTGTATCTCTGTTTGACGATTTCCATAATGAAGTAGCAAAAGAGAACCAGGGTGAACAAGCAAGGTGAACAAGCAAAACTCTGTCCTGGCCTTTGCTGCTCTAGTAACGGGGGCATGCTCTGGTGATGTGCGCCTCGCAGTGAAGTCCTTTCCCTCGGCTTCTTCATTTCTGTTGTGGTTTCCTGACCAGCCGGCCCAGGGCGATCTTGCTTCACCCGTACCTTCTTCCCTTCTTACTGACAGCAGGAAGCTGAGAAAGACAGGACCCTGTGGTGGAAGGTACAAACCCAGCTGGGCTCGGCTTACTAAGATCCTTGTTTTATTTATTTATTTATTTATTAATTTAATTTTTTTTTTCAACGTTTATTTATTTTTGGGACAGAAAGAGACAGACCATGAACGGGGGAGGGACAGAGAGAGAGGGAGACACAGAATCGGAAACAGGCTCCAGGCTCTGAGCCATCAGCCCAGAGCCTGACGCGGGGCTCGAACTCACGGACCGCGAGATCGTGACCTGGCTGAAGTCGGACGCTTAACCGACTGCGCCACCCAGGCACCCCATCCTTGTTTTAAAGATGAGGGCTTTGAGGCACCCTGGGTGGCTCAGTTGGTTAAGTGTCTGACTCTTGATCTTGGCTTGCATCATGATCTCATGATTTGTGAGATCGGGCCCCATATTGGGCTCTGTGCTGACAGTGCAGAGCCTGCTTGGGATTCTCTCTCTCCTCTCTCTGTCCCCACCTCCCTGCCCCTACTCATGCTCTCTCAAAAAAAAAAAAAAGTTGAAAAAGTTTATAAATATGAGGGCTGTGTGTATATAATATATATATATTATGTGACTTCCATAGCCAAACCATTAATCAGTTTCCCCTTGTTCTGCATTCTGACTGTAATATTGCTGCAGGTTACTGTAGGTTTCTGCAGGATTCTCTTTTTGGTTGTTTTTGTTTTCTTCTTATTGCTTGCTAAGAGGCTTTACTCTGTGGGCCTTTGTGATAATCATAGCATCATTTTCAGAAAGTCAGAGGACCGTCCAGATTATCCATGACCATCAGGGAAATGATGGTAAACTCAGCCGTCCTGGAGTGGAAATGTACTTAGTGGCCTATGGAGAGAAGACTTTTACATGGGATGTCAATTAAGTGAGTTTTGGAGAAGCAGGGATTACAGGGAATAGCAGTGGATAGCATATTGAGGAGCTCTGTGCTGGAATCCCGACAGTTAACAAGATCTACAAGGAGGATCTGTTTCCCCTTTGCTGTGGATTTTGTCCCAGCAGGTGCCTGTCCTTGCACATGTGACATGACCAAACTGGGATGCTGTACAGAGCATAGACTTGATGCCTTTCCAGATTGTCCGTTGTGCCATCGACCTGAGGACTTTTCTTGGATGCACAGGAAAGCCAGTCAGTCAGCCGTGCGTAGCATGGCTATTCTACTTATAGTAGTAATTAGCAAACTTGGCTGGAGAGACCAAAGCATGTTATCTCCCTATTCCAAACAGAAGAATAAAATCCTCATTCCAGCCACACTGGCATGGGTGTGAGAATTTGGTGCAGTAGATAGGGGATTGTTGTGGCATGGATGGACAGAGAACTATGTTTTGTGAACTTAAGCACATGGCTCCCTAAATAATTCCGCCCTAAATGTGGCATGGACCGTTTGCTAAGCCTGAATGTGCCGCTTTCTGTTCTCCCAAAGTTTCACATCCTTTCTCTTCAGAAATAGCAGTCTGATTGCGGGCCTGACTCTGAGCCAAGTTTGCTGACCAGCACAGTGGACATTTGGCACGTTCATTACAATCCAGGACACCTGAGAGGTTGCAGCAGAGTCCTGAGGCTCTGCAAGAGGACAAACACATAGAGGGTTTATATTCACATTGAAATTTTCCCATTCAACAGAAGAGGAGCAAGGATTGAGATCAGCTGGCACATCAGTGAGCTAGTTGTCTAATCAAATGGAAAGACTTTGTAGAAGCCTGGTCTTCTCCTCATGGGCTGGCTTTCCACCTGTTGATTCAAAGCATCTGTGAGCCTGGCTGGCGGGCAGGTGGGTGCAGCTCATGGGGCCTCCGGGAGTCATCAGGGGCTTGTTTCTTGTTCTCATTCACAATGATTGTTTCATTCTAAACAATCTCCCCCAAAGCTTTTTTGTGTTGGTAACTCTTTTCTCAAAAGGCATTTCTCTGTGTGGTATTTGGGGTCGAGTGGGGGTGAGATCAACGAGTGGGAGTAGATTCTGCTTCTGGCCTCATGCTAATTTATTTCACAGTTGAGTTTGGCAGCAGGGTAGGCAGTGGGGAAGTAGGAAGACCAGGACCCTCCCAAGAAGCCCACCGGGGAGGCTGACACGAGTGACCTCCTCTGTCTCTAAATAGCCTGTGCTCAATCTTTGATTGTGTGTAAATAGCCAAGTTTCTGTGATGGGCAGAGCACTTCCAGCAGTTAAACTGGTATCTGATCAGCGTCCTCCATGTTGGAGGAAAGGCTTCTAAGGGAAAGGAGTTGCTATTTAGTGAGTGTTTATTCTGCCAGACCCTGAGGTCTAACAGATTCTTGATAGTTTCTCGAAGCAATACTGTGAAGCGGGATACTTTACTGTTTCCATGTAGATGAGGAAAGCTGCAGCTCTGAGAACTAGGCATCCACATGGCCAGTTGGTGGTGGGGCTGTTTTTGGAACCCAGACCTGATGGACTCCAAAACTTTTGGGGTGAAACGCACTTCTCCCTTCCCCAGCGCTCAGGAGAGCTGCGTTACACACACACACACACACACACACACACACACACACACACACACACTGACAGTCATTAATGGCCTGTGTTTTTAGTACTGTGCTAGGTAATTTCCCCAAACAGCATCTTGTGTAACTGTAATGACCTGAGGATTTTTAAATGTACTGTGTTTTATGAGATAAGTAGTTCTCTGTCGCTACACCTTGTCAACCAGCATGGTGTAGAAGCTTTGAAGCTTTGACTCTGGGCTTCCTTCTTTCCCCACTTGCCTTCCTCTTCAACATCTCGTGGCCCCACCCCACTGCCAGCATGCCAGAGGGCTCTTTGTGGTTCTTGTGCTGTTGACGTGACCTCAGTTAATAAGATCTCATCACTCAGAACAGAGCCTTGCACCCAGATGTCAGATGTGAACTGTGCGATTCTTTCTGACCTTGGAGAAGGGGTAGCAGATGGGGCTGCCGGTGACCACTGTACCCCTGTTTCAGGGTTCAGGCCCCTCTGAAAGAGGTTTGAGCTGTTAGAGCAAAGCCCTCTGGTTATGAAGCCATTTGTCCCTGGGAACAGAATGAGCCCTTGTGAGACCAGAAACAATGGGCATGTTGAGTTGCAGACCTGGGGTGAATCAAAGCTCAGGCAGAGGCGCATGGGATGAATTGGGACAGTTCAAGGAACACATTCTTCATACGCAAGTTTCTGTTGTCAACAAGTCCACTCAGTGGTAATGACACTTAGTCAGTGGTCATTCATGCCTCTGTTTTGAATAATTTCCCCAAATGAGTAAGTCATGAACTCTTCAAGGTTTTCTTTTCTTCTTCTTGAGTTTTAATTAGTGTAGTTTTTTTGGTCCAGAAATCACCCTGTGAGAAATGAATAAAAATAAGTTTGGGGAGCAGTGTTTTGTAATTTTTCAGAGCATTGTTTCCTTTTGTATCCTGATGCACCTATGAAGCTGATACTCTTGTGTCTGTGATACTAATTTGATTCCCAGCAATACAAGTGGGTGTTGCTACTCTCTATCTTTAGCCAAAATCTTTTGGTGCAAGTTTGTCAAAACTTAGCTCATTTAGTACCAAGACAGCAGGCAGAGGGTCCCGTAAGCTCTATAAAAACATAGCCAGTCTGTTGGCAAGGTTGACTGGAAGGCCCATCTAGTTGTTGCTGGATCTCCCTGCTGTTTGACGTTTTCGAGTGAGAGATGATGGAGCAGGAGCCACACATCCCAAGGGTGCAGCAGCTCGGGCACGAGCTCCTGTGCCAAAGGGTGCGCCTGGGGTGGGTGCGGGAACGGGCACTGGCCTGGAGTTGTGCTGCTCGGAGATAAGGGAACCAGCGCGGTGCGAGAGCACGGGAAGGGACGACTGGAAACAAAGAAAACCAGTTAAGTGCGCTGCGAACGGCGGCTCCGGCCCCGGATCGGCTACAGCTGGGTTCTGTCGGAGGATGGAGGTCGGAGTGGCGGCACCGGCCGGGGAGGGCGGGGAAGGGCGGCCGCGCGGGAGCAGCCTCTTGGCCAGCGCACTGGGGCTCCGGGACCCGCGAGTCTGCTGGCGGCGCCGCCGCGGGGCGGAGCCTGGGCGCTGCTAACCCCCCTCCTCCCTTCCCTCCCGTAGGTGAGGCCGCGCTCGGAGCTTTGACATGGCAGCATGACGGCCCCGGCCCGCGCTGCCACAGGCCGGCCAGAGGGAGCCCCAGGCTGTGGGAGTGAGCGCCCGGAGCAGCGACTTCCTTCTGCGGCCGCCTGAGCCTCCTTCCCCCCCCGGCCTGCTTTTATTATTCACCCCGTGGACTCCTGACTTTTCCGCCTGGAACATCAATATGTGTCATGTTATTGTCACCTGTCGCTCGATGCTCTGGACCCTCCTGAGTATTGTGGTGGCTTTTGCAGAGCTCATCGCCTTCATGAGCGCCGACTGGCTGATTGGAAAAGCCAAGAGTCGCAGCGGCGCCGCGCCCGACGACCAGAGCGGAGGCTCGTCGGAGCCCTACCACCCGACCTTGGGCATCTATGCCCGCTGCATCCGCAACCCGGGCGTGCAGCACGTGCAGCGGGAGACGCTGTGCGGGCCCTACGCAGAGAACTTCGGCGAGATCGCCAGTGGCTTCTGGCAGGCCACGGCTATTTTCTTGGCCGTGGGCATCTTCATTCTCTGCACGGTGGCCTTGGTGTCCGTCTTCACCATGTGTGTGCAGAGCATCATGAAGAAAAGTATTTTCAACGTCTGCGGGCTGCTGCAAGGAATCGCAGGTAAGCGTGCAGGGAAGAGGGAGGGGACCCGGGCACCGGGCATCGCATGTGCCGCGCACCCCCTGCTGCATTCCTTTCCTGCCCGTTTTGAAGACCGGCTTCTGTCCAGATTTGCTGTGTAAAGAGTGTTCCCGCGCAACAGGCGTGTGCTCCCCTCATCGCTCCCGTTTCCCTGTTACACTGTCCCCTGTTCTGTATTTCACGTATTTCTTCATTGCTTATTTCCTTGGGTTCTAAGCCGTTGGATTTTGTTTGAGTAACTTCTCCTGGTTTTTGCTTTTCCCGTTAAATTAAAAGCATGCTTTCCACATCAGTGCATCCCCTTTTGGAAACATGGTGTGAGAGGCCCACCTGCAGCAGGCGCTCTGTGCTGGGAAGGAATGTGAGTGTGGGGCGTTCGTTCCAAGGCAGTGAGCCTGGTCCTGCCACCCGCCCAGCCCCATCCCCAACCGCAGGATGATTTCAGCTTTAGGAGGAGAAGCTGCAGGCTGGGAAGGAATTAGTATCAGCTGCTCTGTGTTTAATAATGTTCTGGTTTAAATTGTCTGTCTCCTGGAGCCTGACAGAACGTTCTCTGCATTCGGATCAGAAAATACAAACTAAGTGTTCCACTTTCAGGGAATTTCTCACTAATGAGCTTGTTAGAAACTGGTGGAAAGAAAAGTGATCCCAGAGGGGCAGCTGTGAGCTGCGAGAAAACTTCAATACCCACTAGCACTTTCATAGCCTTTCCCGTAAGGGTTTGAAAGGTGGATCCTGAACGGAGAGGGTGTCAATCAGTCTGTCTAGGCTCAAGGGCTTTGTTCTGGTTGGCAGAAATACACACACATAGACACAGATGGGGCAGTTTGTAGACATCCTCGAGGAACTAAAGGAATAGAGTCGTGCTTTGACTTTTCAGGGAAAAAAAAAATCACTTTTTGAATGATTACAACCAAAGAATTTATTCATCTGATCTCTAACAGGAGAACAGTAATCCACCTGCAACCCTAACTGAAGTGCACAGGTGACTCATCCCCCAGCAAATCCTAAAGCTTTGTATGCGGGACTCTTGGATGGTGAAGAGAAACACGGAGCCTGGTGTCCAGGCCTGTAAAGAAACAGACCCCAACTGAATTAACTCTAGTCTGCCTAATTGAGCTCAGCAGGGCTGGCTTCCAAATCAGCAGATCAGACAACAGTTAGGTTCCAAACAACTGATAGGTTCATGTTTTCTGTTTCTCCTATCTTAGAGGAGCCCACATATATATGTGTGTGTGGAGGTTGGTAGATAAGGGGCCTAGAGAAACAAATAGACGACCTGCTCCCCAGTCCTGATCTGCCTGCATTGGGGATACTCTCAAGGCCTTCATCTCTTGATCTGAGAGGAATAGCCTTACCACGAATGACTCAGGCACTCCTATGCACTCACAGAATTTGGGAGACCAGGATTCTGATTCTCAGTTTTGCTTGAGATCAATGTGCCACCTTGCTGGACTTTTGCATTCCTCTTCTCAAAATCAGGGAGATTGCAGGGTGCCTGGGTGGCTCAGTTGGTTAAGCAGCCAACTTGGCTCAGGTCATGATCTCACAGCTTGTGAGTTCGAGCCCCGCGGTGGGCTCAGTGCTGACAGCTCAGAGCTGGGAGCCTGTTCCGAATTCTGTGTCTCTGTCTCTCTCTGTCCCTGTCCCTTTCATGCGTTCCCTCTCTCTTTCTCTCTCAAAAACAAATAGACATTAAAAAATTTAACAAAAAAATAGGGAGATTGGAAAATATGACCTTATCTTCGATTTTTGATTCTGTGAAGCTCATTATCCCCTTTTTGATTCACTTCTGGAATCTGCAGTTCATCCCCTTCAGCTTGGTGTTTTACCTCCCAGAAATGTTAAATCAGATTCATCTTTTCTTGTCAGAGAAATGCCCCTCCTTTACTGCCGTGGGACACACAGTGCCTCAGGCAGTGCACACATGTGCATATATGCCGTGTATATCTTAAAACTTTGGCTGAGAACTCTTACCAAAGGCTTTTGAAAAGCCAGAATAAACATGTAGATGAAGGGAAGGCAGCATACACAATTCATTAATCCTGGCTAAGCGCCCTGGTTGACCAGAGAAGTGGATTTCTGCGTAAATTTTCCTTACTATGTTGTGCTTCCTCATCCTTGATGATTCATGCCTTTACTCTGAATTTTATCGAAGCCCTGGTATGCAGGCAAAACTCCTGGCTTATCGTCCCTAAGAATGCTTTTCATCCTGAGAAACTTAGTGCCTTCTAGCAAATCAGTGGCCATTTATAGTACGAGTGGGGCCTCTTGGAGTGGGGGAGGGAGTTACACCACAAGCTGTCTTTTACACTCATTCAGAAGCAACCTGTAGATACCCTTTCAGTCTTACTGTTTACGTGCAGTTTTTAATAAGGTGTTAGTCCAGCAAATTTGATCTCTAAGAATGAGGGTTGGTCCAACACATCTTTTGGTGCTCGTTTGCTATTTCACATAGATGGCAAGAAGATTCATTCTGGCACAAAGACCAGTACGTATCTTAGGGATTATTCATACACTCCAGTTAACTACTCCTGACTTTTCTCTTTCTGGCTGTGTCAGGCCTCTGGGAAGGATGGTTGAAAAGAAGGAAGTAGGAGCATACCTGAGGTGCTAGTCTGTTTGTCACCTGTCCAATTCCCAAAGTCTAGATTTTCTAAGAGAACTTTCTCCCCATCTTTATCGCTTATGTTCCCCGTGCATACACAGAGCACCCCAGAAAGTCTGAAATTACTTAAAAATTGGAATTGGCAAGCGGCCGGGATTCCTGTGTAGTCAGACTACCTCTCCAGGGCCTACCGATCTAAGGCTAAGAACTGAAGTACAGGAAGTAGTTTGTTTTCTCCTGCCAGCATGGCAGCGCCCCTCTTGGAGCAGAAATCACGGGGAAGATGGACCAAGCACTCAGCAGGCGACTCCCTCATGTTTCAGGGCAGGCGGCACATCTGTAAGGGATGCTCAGTGGGCTCTTCCCTTCCTCGTGGAGGTCTCTACCAAGTAGTTCAAGGCGGCATCCACGGCAGCCATGGTCCTTGAATCTACAGCTGAGAAAGTTGCCCCCCCCCCCCCCCCCCCCCCCCCCCCCCCCCCCCCCCCCCCCCCCCCCCCCCCCCCCCCCCCCCCCCCCCCCCCCCCCCCCCCCCCCCCCCCCCCCCCCCCCCCCCCCCCCCCCCCCCCCCCCGTGTCTGAAACCGCTGACTTGCTTTCTCTCCTGTCAGCCAGTATGTGATAGCATCTGCTCAGCCCCAGCCCCAGCCTCAGCCAAGGACTTGTTGCAGCTGTGAGCATCAGTCTTTCCCCTCCCCACAACCCGTTTCTCAGCCCTGGATCTATGTGATGTTGGAACAAACGGTGAGAAAGGAGCTGTTGCCAGGGCAACAGAAGCATTCTTGGAAAATCGACTCACACCGTGTTTGTCCTTACAACTTTCATTTTGGCAAAAGTGACACTTTGGTAAAATATAACTAGAAGAAAAATGACAAGCTATTGTAAGCGTGTTCCTTTGTTACGACTAATTTTAAAGAATAAACGGGCCTTAGATTTTTGTGGCCTCATTGCCTATAGAAAGTGTAACATAAATCATCAAAATCTGGATATTTTGAACTTAGAAGTGGGTGTGAAAGAATTTGCTGTCTCAGTGGAAATCTCAAAATCTCATTTACTTAAAAATAACAATCAAATACACGTATTGACTATTAAGTTAACCCAGATACAGGATTTGCCTTCAAGGTCTAGCCTACTGGTGGGCACCAATCTGACACCTCCGAAATCCCTATGCACAGATGCCCTTGGTGTTCAGTTTTCCAGTCCCAGCAGCGATTAGACGTCAAGCCTCACCTGCTCCTGGGTCAGTCCTGACCTCCCTTACAGTGGCTGTGAAATGTCTAGTGATGTACCTCATTCTCTAAACCTTTTTTCTCACTTATAAAATGGGTATAATAGTAGTACAACCCTCAGGGTTTTTTGTGGATGAAATTAGATAATGTATGAGAAGAAAGGCTTAAGCACAGCTGGCACACGGTAAATAATAAGTGATAGTTCTTTGGCTACTAAAGTGTGTCTGCTTTCTTGGCAGGTTTTAGTATTTTTTTATGTTTCCTAGAAATGCTGCCTTTTTTTTTTTTAAGTATTCTTTTATTTATTTTATTTTGAGAGTGAGAGAGACGCAGTGTGGAGGGGGCAGAGAGAGAGGGAGAAAAAGAGAATCCCAAGCAGGCTCTGCGCTGCCAGCACAGAGCCTGAAGTGGGGCTTGAACCCAAGAACCGTGAGATCATGACCTGAGCCGAAACCAAGAGTCGGACGCTTAAAACTGACTGAGCCACTGAGGTGCCCCCTAGAAATGCTGCATCTTAAGGAATAGTGGTATTTACTTTAGTCCTCAGAATTGACCTTGTTCTCTCGCAGTCAAACATGACCGTGTCGTATAGGGCCGCTCCCTGGCCCGTTCCTAGCCTGCCTGTATCAGGGCTGAAGAGCGTGTAGAGCAGTCCTGTGGCATTGGTGTGACTACGGGTGTTCTTGGGGCTTTTTTTTTTTTCTTCTTTTTTCTTTTTAAGCAGGAGATAGCAGTTGAATTGACAGGAAAACCAAGAACTTCTCCTCCTCTTCCCGCAGACACACACAGTCTGTAGTTCCTTCCCTTTCTGGCGTCCGCTTCGAGCAATGGAGCCTTGACTGCAGGTGCCTTTGCAGGCTCCCCCCACAGAGTAACTCACAGGCCGACTGACTGCGTGTCCCTAGGTGAGGGCTTGTTTGGCAGAGCCAGCAGCACACATCAGGCCCTCGTCCTCTGGGATTGATTACAAAGGCTGGGCACGCAGCCGGCAGGGTCGTTGCTGCCAGCTTGTCTTCCTTAGGTTGTGACCTGGATGTAATCCATAATGAAACCATAGAATGCAAAGATCCAGGTTTTCCATGACAGCATCGAGCGGTTTGTTTTTAGAAACGCATGGAGGGCTCTCTTGGAAGTCCATGGAATCCCCAGTGACTCAGGTTTGGGACAGAAGCCATTAAAATGAGCTCAGGATTTGGCTCACTTGCATTGGCTTGGACCGTTCCACTGGCGTCGCCGTGAGGGTTGGACTAGCACATGAGCTGCGGGGCCTGGCTGCCTGCTGTCTTTTCAGTCTTCCCTCATCTGCTTGTTTGCTCCTTTGTGTCTGGTCGGCCCTCACGCTCTGTACTCCCGTAGCCCTCTGTCTGTCTACATCCATTTCAGTCCTAGAGGATCGCCTCGGCAAGCTGCCCCACCAGTCTGACCAGATAGATGGCTGTGGGGCTGACCTCTGCCTGCGCTGGGCTGGCAAAGAGGGTGTGCTCATGGGAGTCGCTCTCTGTCGCCATGGCTCAGCACCTGGGGGGTGCAGGCTCAGCTTTCTGGGAAATGAGCAGTGGCTGAGGATGAAGGAGGACGATATGAAAAAAGGGAAAGGAGTAAAAGAAGAATCGGTGAGAGCAGACAAGGAGAGGGTTTTACCTTTGCTGCTTGTGGAATTGCTTTGTCGTAAATCAGAATGGATGTGCAAGTATGGATAGGCATCTAAAATAGACCATGATCATTAGCTAGGATTTGGTATTCCCACGGTTATTTTTGGCAGGGTGAACAGTAACCTTAGCATCAAGAAGATAACCATGACTCACCCCAATCTCAGCATCCATTCTGACTTATCCCGTGCTCTACCCATTCACTTCTGGGCCAAAAAGATCAGCCATTGGAGAGGAGAAAAATAAGAACGGGGACTTAGAAAGCATAGGGAGAGGGGAAGCGATTCCTGGCTCTCACAGAGACCTTGTCCCGTAGTTTCACACCTGGAAAATTAACCTGGCTTTCTCCACGAAAGTAGTGTGACCCTGATTATCCAACTTCAGAATAACCTCAAAGAAAAGGCATGAGGAAAATAGAGGAAGCATCCCCTGCTTTTCCTTCTTAGAACAAGGCACTGGAAGCTTCTGGCCATCAAAAGGAGGCTCTCCATTCTGGCTCTCCAGACAGAAAGTGCCAGAGGTTGGGTCTAGCAGCTCTATGTCTGAAACAATTTAAGAAAACCATCGATTATGACATATGTACTCATTCATCAATCTCTGGTAATCCCTTGGTGAAAACTGAAGAATGCAGAAATGTTCTACAGCAGGGTAGAATTAAATTTCAATTCAAGGAGCTTTTATGGGATGCCTAGTAAGTGCAAAGACCAGGTCTACAGTTTTTGAGTTTCTGATCCCCAGCCATATTAGTCTTTGTTTTACAAACTGTACCCTAGATAAGCAAAATGTGTGTGTGTGTGTGTGTGTGTGTAAAGGGAACAGAGAACTCAACCATATTGTTAGATACAGAAAACAAGCAAAAAAAAGACCAAAAAAACCCCAAAAACAAAAACAAAACTATTCCCTAAAAGCAAGTGGACCAAGCAGACACCTAATTTGAATAAATGTAGGAACTGGGATCTGTTTTTGAAGAATATATAGGATCCTGCCCGAGTACATAATGGGAAAACAGGCAAATTTGAAGCACTGTTAACACTGAGAGGTTTTTGAGTCAGGGATGGCTTCCCAGGGAAAACAACATCTTAGCTGAAATCTTAAGAATGAGATGGAAATAGGGGCACCTGGGTGGCTCAGTCGGTTGTGCGTCCGACTTCAGCTCAGGTCATGATCTCATGGCTCGTGGGTTCAAGCCTCACATCGGGCTCTGTGCTGACAGCTCAGCACCTGGAGCCTGCTTCAGATTCTTTGTCTCCCTTTCTCTCTGCCCCTCCACTGCTTGTGCTCCTCTCTGTCTCTCTCAAAAATAAGTAAACATTTAAAAAAGTTAAAATCAGTTGGAAGGTCTGGAAGAAAATTGCAAATTCTCTTAAAACTCAGATATAGCAATTGATGCATATATAAAATGTGGAAAGCCGTTTGCCATGGCAACCACTTAATTACAGATGTAAATTATCATGGAGGCATGGATGCTGTATGTTCAAATTCCATTAATAATCACGTTAAGTATGGCTCTGAATATTTACATGAGCAGTTCAGGTACTCTGTTTTAAGAGCTTAATGCAATGATGGTTTTCTAGGCTGCATTGCCACTTGAAAAGTAATCTGCATCTCCTCTGATGCTGTGCTATGGCATAGTCAGCCATTATTTATGAGCTCAGTTACTGTATACAGTCTCTCCAGTAGTGTTATTAAATGTCCAGGAATCAGTCTCTTTTTTAAAAGACAGCCCCCAGTACCAATGAAATCTCAAATAAACATAGGACATGAAGCCAATATTAAAAACTTTAACACAAAACGCACAGTTGCTATGTGTTGAGAGTTTTGAGGCTAACCTCAGGGCCCTAGTGTTGAAAAGATGATGTGTGCTTCCCTGTAGGAATTATTTAACGTGATCTGGACCCTAAGACCTTTAGCAGGCAAGAGATTTACTTATTATCCTAAAAATTTCATAGCTCAACATTTTTTAAAGTGTCTTTTACTCTGCTATACACTGCATTTTATTTTGGAAGTTTATTTTGAATGATCAGTGTAATTTGGTTATAGTCAAACAGGAACTTTTTTTTTCCTTTTTTTTTTTAAAGAGAGACAGAATATGCAAGCAGGGGAGAGGGGCAGAGGGAGAGAGAGTATCTCAAGCAGGCTCCATGTTCAGGGAGGGAGGGCGGGGCCGGGGGTGATGCCATGACCCTGGGATTATGACTTGAGCCTAAACCAAGAGTCAGAGGCTCAACTGACTGAGCCACCCAGGTGCCCCAAACAGGAGCTCTTTCTTAATCCTGCATGTTGGATGAATAATTTATCAGGAAAATATTTCATAAATTTTTCCCAGTTGCATGTAAGTAGTTTAAAAAATAGCTTCTCACTTAGAATGAAAGTAAAACTGTATCAGTAATTCACAGGAAGGAATAATCTGAGTAAATTCTTCTTTACCTGTGTTTGTTAGGATGCATTTTAAGAGTTAAGGCTTTAGAAACTGGTGAGGTAATTTGCATATAAATATGAATCATTGCTGAGAAAGACTTCAAGGAGGGTTCAACATGAGGGAAAGTGCATCTTTCTTATAGATTGTTTCTCCATATATTCTAAGGGCATCAGACAATTCTTAATTGGTGGTCATTAATTCTGAGTAATTATAACAGAAACTTCCTCTGGGGCCTTGGTTGTAAAGCCTCTTTGTGACAACTATGCTCTGATGGTCTTCCAAAGAATTCCCTTTATGTTGCTCTGTCATCCGCTGTCCACCCCCCACCCGGGAAAAGTATTTTTCTTGCTAATTATAATTCCATGGGAGTGTTTTTAGTAGGAGACAAGTACCGTACTAGACCCTTCTGGGAGATGGTGTGAGTCTTAATAGAGCTTTTTAAAAAAATTGACACCTGATCCTTTTCTTCTCCTTCCCTTCAGAAAATCTTGGTGAAAAACCTCTAATGTTATTAATCCTGTAGGAAGATGACATGTAGACATAATCTGCATTACACAGACACTGTGGTCATCAGTCAAAAACCCTTTCATTACCTGTGAACGCTTTGACCTCCAGTTCCTGACCTGGCTATCAAAGCAGAGTTATTACATATAAGAGTTGAGCCTAGTCTGGCTTGTCCATAAACTCCTGACATTTTAAAATTCAGTGCAGTAAAAACAATTTTAGATTTTGGATTCCAAAGAGAGAATTTGAAAGAGCCTCTTTACTCTTGAACCTATTACTTGCTTTTTAGAAAGGTGTCCCCAGCCTGACACAGGACCCTCTCCACCTCCCTTCCCTCTCCTCAGATGGGCCTCTTGCCCAGCAGTTACTGCCTTTGAGTGAATCCTGGTCCACTCTGTGCGAAGGTTTCCACTGCAAAAGGTGCACAGCAAAAACGAGAAAGATAAGGACAGTGTAGTAAGATTTCTTAGAGCTGCATGTATTCAACTTATAGAACTGTCCTTCATTGTCAGATTACATCCTTCACTGTTTTTGTGTTAAAATATCCTTTGTTTTATGCAATGATGAGGAAAGAAGATTGTGGTTATTCTCAGTGTCCTTATATTGGCAAAATAAAAATATTGGCCTTCCAGTAACTTTTCTGGCTATTATAGTAGTGTGTGAGGTCCAGAAGTGTGGGCAACACTCTTCAAGAATGTTAAAGGGTGTAGATTGTGTCTTTTTCACAGTTCTAGTTCTACTACTCAGAATGGGCCTCAGTAAATTATGTTCACTGATAAAAACATGATCTGTGTTATGATCTGTACTAGCACAGCTATAAGTTTCTAGATATTTGAGAATGAGTAAAGTGTTCACCAGTGCTACTGAGCCCCATCCTGACATGACCTCTGCCCGCCCAGACAAGGCATAAATAATTAATGGAGCCATCACCTGGAGAACTAAAGAATCATTTCAGAACCGGCAAGCACCAAAACCAAATTCTGTTTTGGCTTTTGAATACATTTTCATTGAGAACTTGAAAAACCTTAATGGGCAAAGTGATTTCAAAGGTATAGGTTAACCAAAGGTGGCAGTTCTTGGGCAGAAATCTTTGATTTGCCTTATAACTAATACTTAATTACTTGTTTATAAATACTATTCAAATATCCCTGACTCTGAATGGCTAACTTGACATTCTGGAACTGAGGATAGTGGCCTGGCATCTGAGAAGTCAAGCAGGCTGGAATACCATTGCTAGTTAGCTTTGGAACTTGGGAGGCATGGGAGCAAAACTCTCCTTGGGTGGAAAGAAGGGTCCTGGGAGCCACCATCCTGGTGTTTGCACTTGTGCTAAGCAAGATTTTATGAGAGCCTGATGCCTAAGATTGAGGGCAATATCCCGGTCCTGTAGACACCAAGACAAGCAGATTTCTCACTAACACATGGTTAGCTTAAGCCTATGATGCAGAGACAATGAAACAATGATGGAGGAGGAGGAGGTCAAGAGAGACAAAGATCATCAGCCATATTCTATGGATTAAGAAAAACCACCTGTAGGGGGTGAGATGGTTAAACAGTGGCTGACCTGCTGGAGGAGGATGTAATTTGGGGGCTGAGAATGCTCTAGGTGCTGTGTTTTGTCTAATCGGCTGTCCTGGGAAGAACGTAGGACATGTTTTCTTGTGGATGACATTGTTCTGGGTGGATGTGCAGTTTTAGATGGTCCCCAATCATACAGAATCTCGGAGCAAAGACAAAAATGTGTATGGATTGTATGGCTTACATTTTTCCCCTCTAGTCCAATGGGGTTTCTGTTTTGCTTGCAGTTTTCTCACACAGGTGTTCCACACCTTCAGAAGAGGACATCACCACAGACTTGAAATTGTTCTCACTTGGTCACTAGGTTTTCCTCCTAGAAGCTTCTCTGGCCAGGGACAGCATTCCCAGGGGGCATCTATATGGCAGTAAGGAGGTTGGTGATACTCAGACTGTAATGGAAGAGAAAGTCCTGTGGATGGAACTTCTTTACCTTTTGGTTTTCTTGCTGTACGGTTAGCAAATCAGCCTGTCCTCACCTTTTGGTGCAGTCTCCCTCTCCCCACCACTCCCTCATAACACTCCTCTGGTTCTCTCACTTGATAAGTGTTCCTCATCATCTGCTCTCTAACCTCTTGTAGGTGTAAGGAAGCCAGCCATATGAGTCTCCCCTCTTCAGCTGGACACATGCTTTTGTTTCAGAAGCTAATCTCTGGTTTGCAGTGAAGCAGCAGCAGTAGTCTAGCACGAGGGCTCAGGAGTGGACTCTGGAGCCATATTGCCTGGATTGGAGTCCCGGCCCCACCACTCATTAGCTGTGTAACCCTACTTAATTTAACCCCACATGCTTCCGTTTCCTCATCCATCAAATGATAATAGTGCCAACCTCCGAAGATTGTTAGAAGGACTAAATGAGTTAAAATGCTTCACCAGTGCCTGGCACATTATAGTGCTCAATGAGCATTAATGCTTGTCACTGTCATTTTTTTTTAAGTTTATTTATGTTTGAGAGAGAGAGAGAGAGCACACATGGGGAAGGGGCAGAGAGAGGGAGAGAGAGAGAATCCCAAGCAGGCTCCACACTGGCAGCCCAGAGCCCAATGCAGGGCTCAAACCCATGACCCCGTGAGATCATGACCTGAGCTGAAGTCGGACCCTTAGGCGATTGAGCCAACCACGTGCCCCTGGTTGCCCTATTAAAAAGTTCTAATCATCCGTACAAACTTCCAACTTTAGTTATAGTTGTGAATGTGTAAAATGGGGAGGGTGTTTATAGCTTTAGCTCCGTGCCATCTTTACTTCGAATCTACTATTTTGCCATAGAAGACCTTTCCAAAAGGTTCTGGAAAAGATGTTAAGACTAGAAAGAAAACAGGAATAAGAAACGACTTGTGAAGTTGGGTCAAGAACACAGCATGTGTAGAGGAAAATGGCTTAAGGACTGAGTGTGGATTTGGGATAGGGATGGAGACACAGAAGCCAAGGAAAAGGGACCACACTCCTTAGGGCTGTTAACAAGTTTACAATTGAATGGGAGTCCATCTGAGCCAAAACCAATACTGTTCTTTTATGGGACAAATGCATATTATGTCAGAGTTAAGACTTCTCTTTTTTACTACCCTTGTTCTAGATAGTTTTCCAGATAGTTGGTTAACCCTATACTTGCACCTTAAAATTTCACAGCTAAAATTGTTAAATAAAAAGTACACTTCGGGGCACCTGGGTGGCTCAGTCTTGATTTCAGGCCATGTCACAATCCCAGAGTCGTGGGATCCAGCCACAGGTCAGGCTCCATGCTGAGTGTGGAGCCTCCTTAAGATTCTCTTGCTCTCTCCCTCTGTCCCTCTCCCTTGCTCAAATGCTCTAAAATTTAAAAACAACAACAAACTTACTTTTCTTCTTTCTTAAAACAGTAGAGAGAACCTAGTGAAGCCTTGTATCGTTACTGAGAGCAATCAGTACAGAAATGTCTCGCACAACCCCTGCACATGAGAAGTATACAGGTTCATACCATGATGATTGGGATAAGAATAGCTTGATGACAGGGGCTCCTGGGTGGCTCAGCTGGTGGAGCGTCTGACTTCGGCTCAGGTCATGATCTTATGGTTCGTGGGTTCAAGCCCCGCATGAGGCTCTGTGGTGACAACTCAGAGCCTGGAGCCTGCTTCAGATTCTGTATCCCTAATTCTGTGACCCTCCCCTGCTCACACTCGGTCTCTCTCTCAAAAATAAATAAACATTAAAAAAGTTGTTTAAAAAAAAGAATAGCTTGATGACAGATTCAATGGGTGGGAACTGGAGATGGTCTGATACAGTGTGCCTTCTTCATGATGTATGTTTGCCTTGGGGTACTGTAAAAGAGAAGTGTCTTCACCTAGTAACAGTTGATGACCTACAAATAGCCATTAAGGACGGCCAAAATGACTTCCGACTGTCAGCATGAAAGATGATTTGGGGAAGAATTCAAATTTAGACAGAAGAGAGAGCTAAACATCCAGGTAAATGTTAACCAGCATCCCTAGGTTTGTTGTAAATCACCCTGTACATCAGTTGTTGTACCACATGATGGTTCCAGACTTAGAGGTAAATAACTCAACATGGTATTCCTCTCCTGGAATGCACACCACACACATCAGATGCTAACATGTGACCCTGCCTTCTGGGCTGCTGATGAGGTGGGGGCTGGGGGGGAGTCTTTTCCTGGGCTAAAGAGCAGTTCTGTGTTCTCTGCCTTCAATTCTGGCACCTTCTGTCTGTCTTTACATTCTCCAGACTTATGCTGCTTCTAGGTACCACCCTTACCTCTCTGCAAACTGCCGTGGTCCACCTCCTTCATTTACCCTTGTATCCCTCTGCCTTCTGTCACCTGCCATTTTTCCTGAACTTCCCCAGGTTTATCCCTGCACTGATTCCCTCCCCTCTGGCGTCTTGGAAAGTTCCCACAGGTCAGCCACAGCTTCGCTGTCTTTTTAGCTGTCCTTACTGCAGCCAGCCATTGTTGGAAACAGTTTTAGAGTTTTGAGGCTGAACTAAGGCTAACTGCTAGATAACTGAAAATCTGTTACATTTAATTGGCTTAATACCCTTTTCTTTGTGTTCTCCCAAAGAACATCATTTTCTATAGCTAGAAAGGAGGTTTTCCTTGCCTGCAGTCAAGTAAAAGGCCAGTACTGTGGTTTGGACCTTGTGTGGGTTTCATTAGTAAGTATGGCTGTTGTGTTGGCCAAAATTACCAACACCAGAGATCCACGTTATTGACTGAAGCTTTTCTTCCAACCATTTAAAAAACTTGTGAAGTATGTTATATTAGTTTTCTTTAAGATGTGACATCTGCATCACAGCACTGTCTTTTCATCCATCCCACAAATATTTACTGAGCACCTTTTATATGTCTTACATTGTTCTAGTCAATTGGGATAAAGAATAACCTAAGTTCTTTCTCTTCATGCAATTTACACTGAAGATGGCAGAGACACAGTAAACCAAATAAATTATTTAGTATATTAAAAGGTGATGGATGCTACAGAAGAAAAAAAGGTGTAGCCAGGGTAAGAGAGGTTAGGTATGCTGGGATGATAAGAGGACAAATTCTAATATGAAATAGGCTAGTCAGCATAGAATTCAGGGAGAACAGATTTAAAGACTTAAAAGGAGATAAAGGAGTCAGCCCTATGGGTAATCAGGAGAAGGAGCTTTCCAGGCCCAGAGAACAGTTAGAAGGAAGGCTCATAGGCCTTGCTGATAGAGAGCTGTGGACTCTGAGAGAAAGAGCAGAGTCAACAATGATGCTAAGGTTTTTGGCCTGAGCAGGTATAAGAACTGAACTCCTATTTGCAGATATGAAGTCCACAGAGCAAAGATAAGCTAGTGAAGTGGGGAGGGACAAGAGTTAGGTTTGCACATAATTTTCAAGTACCTTGTTAGACATCCAAGTAGAGATCAGGTAGACAATTGGATATGCACATCTGGAGATGAGAGCCTAGAGTATTTAAAGCCATGGGACCAAGTGTGATCAATGAGGAGAATACAGAGAAGAGGACAAAGGATTGAGCCCCGGGCACTCTAGAGTTAAGATATTGGAAAGTTAAGGAAGAACAGCAAAGGATGCTGAGGAGAAAAAGCCAACATGGCAGATGAGCTAAAATTCTTGCAAGGAGGACTGTTTTGCTTTAATCCTTTACTGTCGGTACTTTTTGAACTTGTTGATTGGAGTTCCCCATAAGCCTGGAATGCTCTCTGAACGGTGTCCTAGAATGGGGCTGGGATACTAGAAGCCAGTCAGTCATTCTCTGGTCTTACTTGCCTTGCTTCTTGTTAGAGAGATGGCTGCCTTGGAGAAAGGGAATGAGGTGTAGGGGTGTGGTGTCAGGGGCAGCCTCCTGGCATTATGCTGTGGTGAACTGAGCTGGGTCCACAAAACCTGGAGCCAGGCTAAGCTAGGTCCACATCCCAGACCTCTGAGTCACAGGGTAGACCTGAAAGGGGTCCCCAGCTGTGTTCCTAGAAGAGTCAGTGGCTATTTCAAAGAAGTAAATTGAACTCTTGACCTCTGTTATCCAAAGTTAACTGTGACACACCCACCAGGTTTGTGGTAAACGCTAAGACAAAATTGTGATGTATACTAAGAAATAAAATTTTCTGCCCTCAAGGGGCTCAGAGTCCTACCAGGGTACTGCTGTATCCTGAGGGCTGAGTATAATGACTGGCACTGAGGAGAGAACTCAGTAAATAGCTGTTGAATAAATATACAAAAATAACAATGTGATAAAGAGCTGAAGAGGAATATGCACAGGGTAGTGAAAGCACACAGAGAATACCATTCTGGCAGGAAGTGAGGACACATGTTTCACATGGAGGGGACATCTGAATTGGGGGACAGGGGATATTTCCAGGTAGATGACTACCCAAGGGGTCAGCAGGAATATAAGGCCCCTTGTTCAGGGAATGGTGATATGTGTGGTGTGACCAGATTCCTTGAGGATTACTGGCCTAAAAGCATTTAAAGCCTATGAAACCCTACATGACCCCAGTCCTCTACCCCTGCTGTGGCCCCTGGACTGTGTCGGGCAGCAGGACAAGTACATGGTATATACTCAGCACACACTCCCCGTGACTTACCTAATTGGAGCCCAAATTTATCTAAAGCTAGTAAGCCTACTGTCAACTATCTGCTGTGTGCTCACTCTCCAGAGAGATTAGGATATTTCATAGCTTTAGAATGAGCTTCTTGATTACAATGTAGTGGAGGCTCGCTGTTGTGTCCCTCGCTGGGGGCCTCGCTGCAGGTTGACAGTAGCAGTAACAGATGGCCTTCTTTTCTTCCTGTCCTTAGAAAATCGCTTTGCAAACTAAGGTCTAGCCTGTCTTGGCAGTTTTGTCTGGAAGCCTGTCTGAAGAGGAGGTAGGAACGTGATGCCCAAAGACCCACTTGTTTTTCTGTAGAGGAGGAGCCAGCCTTTGGTTCTGATGTTTTCAGCCCAGGAAAAATGGCTTTCTTCCACAAAAATGGTGGGTGACCCACAAAAGACAAGAAACCTTGAGTCCATACCCTTGGCCAGCTGGTGGTGAAAGACTGACAATTGTGTGGTTGATCTTGAGGGAAGGAGGCGATGCTCTAACAGCCAAGGAGAGACTGAAACAGCATGGAGACTTTCTTCACTTCCTCCACAGACTAAAGAGCTATGGTTCAGACTGGGCTCCCCCATTCCTGGCATCTCATAAAATGTGAGGTAGTCATCTTCAGCTCAAGTAAAGTATTATTTATTATATTCAGCAACTCCTAGTCTTTCTAAATTTGGGGGCTTGGCAGGATTATGGAGATGTTCATCTTCCCACCTAAAGGATTTCCTTAAAATGTACATTTGCTATCATTATTTGATTCCAGGGCAGTAGTCCAAAAATTACATAAGATATACAACTCTGTGGTTGGTCTAATCACAGTCAATGAATGTGGGTCACAAAGCAAGAGGGTGAGGACTTTACTCTTCTTTGTGCATTTCATTCATGTTTTTTTTTTTTTTTTAGAACCTTCTAGATTTTAGGCACTGAAAATGCTGTAATAAGACATAGCGCCTATCCTCTTAGAGCTCATGTAGTTTAATTATTTGAGTTAAATCCAAACCACATGTTTAGGTTGACCACAGAGACTGAAAACTCCTATGCAGCAAGATCACACAGCTGGGAATCCAGGGTTGAATCTGAAAGCTCCATCCAGGTAGGGGTAGATATTACTAAAACAGCAGAGGGACGTGGTGGGCATTGCATTGTGATAGCTCATGTGATACATCATGAGAGAACTGACACCGTGTGGTTGGCCTCACTGGGCTTGTCAGGGCTCTGTCTCCGGCCTCTGGTGGCGTCTTGGGTAGTCCAAGTAACTAACCACCAGTTTCTTTTCTTTTTTTTCTTCCCCAAAGTTAAGTCATCCCCAGGTGACCCCATGATGAGCAGATGCTGGCATCTTCTAATCCTCTTGGGGCAACAAACTGGGAGGTGCTAGCAAGAGACGAGATGGGGTACAGAGATGAGGATATCTTTTAAAGTTGTAGAAAATGGTACCTTCTCGGGTGCTGTTCTAACAAGTTGAGCCATGGCAGAGGTTATCAGCCCTCTGAGTGACTTCCTGTCTCTTTCAGTGCTAGCTGTTTTCTTTGGTCGCTGGGCAGTATCATTCTCCCTGCTTTTCTTCCTCCCAGCTGGGCCAATCACTGCTCAACCAGGCACATGGGGAGATATGCCAGTCAGAAGAAAAGCAAAGGCCCACTGGCCTAGTCCCTTTCTCTATCACCCCTCTCCCCAAACAGTAATGCTTTAGGGCAAGGTGATAGACCCCAGAGACAACTACGGGCTGACCTAACTTCAGAAACTACTTTTTTAATAGCGGCAGAGGAAGATCAGACCATTTTCTGGCATGGCTCTTATGTTAAACTCCAGAGCACACTTCACCTGCCATTTGGTCTCTAGCTATAACCCACAACCAAGCTGAGTGCCCCTGGGTGGTATACTCCAAATTGAGGACCAGAAGAACCATTCCCAATATGCAGCAGACTTGGTGGGTCTTACTATATTCTTCTGCCTGTTGTCTGACGTGCCTGTTTAAGACTTTAATTCTGTCTCATTAGCTGGTATCATTAAGCCTATTTTGAAGGTCAGGGCTTAAGTTTGCTTCTAAACACTGGGATTCACAGACCTGCAACAGGACAGTGTGACAGGATAAACCAAAAACCAAGAGTCGTCATTTCCTTTCCTGCTGGCACATTTCATTCTTATTGACTGGTATGTGTCAAGTTTTTTTAAATGGTTTTCACGGGATGCACCATGGTTTACAGTTATTTTATTACAGGTTTAACTATGTTCCCAGCACTATTCTGAGTCCTGGCTTCATAGTGCTTAACCACATAATACAAAAGTCCCTGCCCTGGTGGAGTTTAAAGTCTAGGATGGAGATGGAAACAAAGTAAAATAGTAGGTTGAACTACATTTTATGTCCATTTTTGTAGGTTACAAATGGTCAAATATTGGAAGTTTCATATGATTCAAAGTAATATATCCTATGTTAGTAATCATAAATGCTAAGGAGAAATAAAGCAAGGACAGTGGGGAGATACAGGGTTGGAATTTTAAATAGATTGGAATGGAAGGCCACACCAACACGGTGGCATCTGTAGCCTAAAAGCTATCTGGAAGGAAGACACTGCTGGGAAGAGGAATAGCAAGTGCAAAGGCCCGAGCATGGCTGGATGTCCGTGAAAAAGCCCTCTGGCTGCTGAGGCTGGAGCAGAGAGCACAGGGTTACAAAGGCAGGCAGGGGTCCGTTTGAACAGGTAATAGGGAGCTGGATGACAGGGCCTTGAAGGCCAAAGAGAGAAAGAGAAAGCTGGATTTTACTCTGAGATGGGGAACCCCTAATGGATCTGTTTCTCACTTTTATTAACAAGCAAAAAAAAAAATCTGTTAGAGTGGTGTTTCAGTGCTAAGGAATGCTTGTTAGGGCCCAGGCTGCTCATAAGATGCACTGGGCCTGAGAGCAGTGGAGTTAGGACATTGTAAGGTGGCAGTCACTGGAGAGGGCCACCTGAATCATTAAACTTTCTGGAATTCCTTTGGTAGAGAGCCTGTGTGTAAATACCAGAGAGAAGAAAAATGGGACTTTTTTTTGTTTGTTTGTTTACCCAAAGGCCCACTGTTTCCTTTCTCTCAATGAGATGTAGGTCTTGCATTTTCATGGCATTAACTGTGCTAGTAACCACTCTGATGAGTGTTGGGAGGAGAGATCCCAAAAGCCACGGCAACGTACATGGTAGCCATTTCCCCCTCTGAGAATCTGGTTAAGGCCCTCTTGTGTTTGTCTAGGCTGGCTGCCCTGGGTGGCAGCCTGTGGTTTCAGCACAGATGGCACCCACCGGGGCTTTCAGAAATACCAGGGCCCACTTTTTTTACCCTCCCACATGGACTGCCCTGTGGGCTTATAAATATTCAAGCTGAGGCTTTGGACAAACTCATAAGCATGGCACCCTTCTATGTTAAGAAAAGCCTCCCTGCTGTCCTTATTCACAAATTGGCCAGTAGCTGCCACAGGATTTTAAGCTGGGCTGACGCACTTCTAGAACCTTAGCTGAGCTATTAGAAAGGGGGAACAGCTAGAAGCACTAAGGAGCAGTGTTGGAGTGAATGTTTGTGACTGCTTGGTGAAGAGGGATCTGATATTAAAATAAAGACTGTATTATTTAATTATTTTGAAACTACCTATTTCCCACAAGGATCTGAAATAGCCAAAGTAAGGTATTTTTTATGTCCTAAAACCAACTCCATCTCTGTGTAAAGGCAAACTCTATGCTTTCTGTCTTGATCATATTAAAAAACATTACTTATGCGGCTTAAGCCCAATAATAAAATGATATACATAATTAATATTTAATCAGAGCCACAATTTAAATATGAACACTCGGGTCTTTTATAGGGACAAGCAGCTAATTAGGCTCCCTTGCCTAGAGCTTGACCATAGAGCCTCCATGCCAGAGAGTCTCTGAATCCTTGCAGAAGTCTCAGCCATGGTCCCTCACCATTTCCAGGGTGGTAACTTAGTACCTGTGGGTGGAGACTACCAAAGTTCCATGTTCCTTGGGTGAAGTTTCCTAGGGAACGAGATGGAGATTAATCAGGCTTTATCATAGGCCCTTTGAAATACAAAAGAATTTGCTCAGTAATTTTAGATCTCCCCAGCTGAGTAAAGTATGTTCCGATGGAGGAGAGTATATATATTCTTCCAAGGTTATTAAGCTGTAGCTTGGGTTCTCCCCTCCTCCCCACCCAATTACTACACCTTTCAAAATATACCCTCAAAATTGAACGGATTTGCTTATTCATAACTGGTGAACTTTAAACTGCTTTTATATAGGAGGGATCTGCCAAAGGCTTTCACCTATTGTCAGCTGTTAGTCTGTTCCAGTTTTGTTACTGCCATTACTATTAGGGACATGGAAAGTATTTTTTAGGTGCTTTTAACATTCACAACTATTTTATGAGTTAAGGATTAGCCGTTTTACAGGTGAGGAATCATAATCAGACAAAAGAGATTTTTTTCCAAGGGCACCAGTCTTAAATGGCAAAAGCTTGGGTTCAAACCTCTATCATACCCTGAACTCAGAGCTTGTAACTATTAACTGACCTACCTCTTAATTTACTGAGTCTTTGCTAAGACCTTGCATATTCTAGAGTACCAACACATTCTTCACTGGCGGCCTGGCCTTATCCTTGGGGGAATTAGCTCCTTTCACTTACACATCTGACTGTGGAGGGCATTTCTCTACCTACTTTCTAACACTCTGACCTATGGAGAAATAAAGGGTTGCAGGGTTGGAAAGACTTCATTTTTGAAGCACCCTTCTTCAGACAGTGAACAGAGGAACCAGTTCCCTCTATTCCATCCCTGCTAGAAAGTCCTCTAAGGCCTCCAGAATAGAACAATGGAATTAATTAGGGAAGCAGGGATGGTCAGATCCAAAATCAGACATGAAATGCCATGCTTGGTGAGAAGATGTCATCATAGGATGAAGACAGAACTATGAAAGTTGTGATCTGTGGTTTGAAACACAGCCCTTGATCTTGTTCAAACCTAATACTACCACAGGTTCAGTCACGTTCTTTTTTGTGGGAAAGTTGCTGTAATGACTTGGAAGCTTTGGTGTGGTAAACCCAGAGAATTTCAGTAAAGGTAGGAAGACAGAATTTAGAACCAAGATTAAATGAGGAGGATAGAATTGCCACTGCAAGGTATCTGAAAAAGCTTTGGGGGATATAAATTAGCAATCTTGATTATACAGGTGTCATTTTGCAGAGAAAACTTTTTTTCCCCTGCCACATAAAATAAAGCCATCCTCTTGCGGCATTCTTTCTACCGAGAAAGTTTCATTAGGTAAGATTTGGGGCCCTCTGTTGCCTTTGTCATTTCAGGTTCTGGACTTCCTTATGAGCAGCTTCTGGTGTGGGACTGGCAGCCAGGGCTAGAGGGGGACAGGCAATGCACTCACTCTCTCCCACAGGGCAGACCCCTGAAAGTGATGGTCTCCTTACACTTTGTCTCACTTGCTTTGCCTTAGTCCTCAACTCCTAGAGCTGGCAATAGAACTCTCAGTTACATAGCAGTGAAGCCATAAGGAACAGAAAAATGGACATTTAATGATAGGGTGGTGGGGTCAGCAAAGTGGCAACAGAGCTTATTAGTGTCTACTCAGGGCGAAATTCATTTAAAAGCATTCTAAAAGAATTCAGACAAAACAATTCTGAAGTTTGCAGTGTGTTTTTTTAATTAAAAAAATTTTTTAATGTTTATTCATTTTCTGAGAGGCAGAGAGAGACAGAGCATGAGTGGGAAAGGGGCAGAGAGAGGGAGACACAGAATCCAAAGCAGGCTCTGAGCTGTCAGCACAGAGCCCGCTGCAGGGCTCGAACTCACGAACTGCAAGATCAGGACCTGAGCCGAAGTCAGACCCTCAACCAACTGAGCCACCCAGCAGCCCCTGCGGTGTGTTTCTAAATGCTTATATAAGTATAGAAATGTCTGACTTGGGTATGCAGTCGGTTGTTGGTGAATGCCAACAAAAAGACTCCTCATAGGCTTTAATTCAGGTTAAGATCTGGTCTCTTGCAATTTAACCATGGTTGTGTGTGAATTTCCTTAGAACAGGGGTTGGCAAACTTTTCCTGCAAAATTCCAGACAGTAAATAAATATTTTAGATCTTTCTCGCCCTAGGGTCTGTAGAAATTACTTACTCTGCTGTTCCAGCACCAAAGCAGCCACAGGCAAAGTCCATAAAATGAATGGTCACAGGGTATGTTCCAATAAAACTTTATTTATAGAACCAAGTCCGCATTTCACTTGTGGGCCTTAGTTTGCCAATGTCTGCCTTAGACCTATAGGAAAATGCTCAGTGCTATAAGAGCTTCGTGGGAAGAAAAAATAACAAGTTTGATTTGCTTTTCTAGAAATTACTGGGTTCACATTCCAGTACGCATAAAAGAGGCTAAAAATATTTCTAAGAAAGGGATGAGATTTCTTGATCAGGTCGGATTAGTTGCGTAAAATAGTCCCTGACACTTGATATTGCAAAACAGATGCCATCGCCCAAAGCAGGGAAATCAGTAACAATTACAACCTATCTGTACAGTTATTCACTTTATACCATAAAGCCAGGGGAGGTTCTCACCTGTCTTCTCTTCTGCCCTGCAGGACTGTTCCTTATTCTGGGTTTGATACTCTACCCTGCTGGCTGGGGCTGCCAGAAGGCCATAGGCTACTGTGGACACTATGCATCGGCCTACAAACCCGGAGACTGCTCCTTGGGCTGGGCCTTTTACACCGCCATCGGAGGCACAGTCCTCACCTTCATCTGTGCTGTCTTCTCCGCACAAGCAGAAATTGCAACCTCCAGTGACAAAGTACAGGAAGAAATTGAAGAGGGGAAAAGCCTTATATGCCTCCTTTAGTTTGGAAGAGACACAAATGCCACTTTCTGCCCATGTAACCTTGTGAAACAGCACCCCTCTGGTTTCATCATCTGAGTCAAGTGAAGAACTAGCCTTTATCTACCAAAGCCTACATTCCACAGCCTTGAGCCTTAACAGGACCAATGAGAGGCAACAGACAGCTAAGTGATGGCACTCGAGGACCACAGTGCAAAATGCCAGAGATGGAATATAAAAGTACTGCATGAAGCCTGACACAAGTTGACAAGTCTGTCTGACTCCATCTTCCCCAAGGCTCAACAAAGGATAATGATCTAAACCATTAAGGCCGCAGTTCTTCTGGTAACAGAGGAGATTGTGAGCTAGATTTTCAGGCTATTTTGAGATGTGTTTCTGCCACAAGGCTGCATGCCTGTGAGCATCTCTGCCTCAGAATGAGGTTTGGGGGTTGGTGTTTTTGTCTCCTCCTAGTTCTTCCAAGTTTTCTCAGAGACTAAAAATGAAGACTGCATACTTACTGGGGATAGGGATGTGTGCTCAAGGGCATACAAGACACTGCCTCTTAATTAGCTGACCGAGGGGTGAGCAGGTCAGTGTGGAATGCTGTTATGGAACTTATTCTAGGCTGAATTCCAGAGTAAGGTAGATCTATTGAACTGTAATTCCAAGATTTTAGAAATTTGACTAAGGAAAGAATAAGGACTTGTATGATCATGAGAATAAAGAAGAAAATCCTGCTAGTGAAGACAAACTCATTCCACTTCCCAGCAGTCAGGCTAGCACCAGTACTGGCCCAGGCTCCTCTTCCAATGGAGATCACATGTTTTTCTCCTAGGGTTAGGATTGAGCTTTGACTGCCAAAGGAAACCTCACCCTGTTTCCTCATTCCAGGAACAGAGATCTCTAGGCCAGCTGTGGCTCATTCAGATGTACAGTGGAAGAACTTGCCAGAATCTCAGCACTTGTGGGGAGACCTCTTCCCACTGGTAACCATGTGGTAGTCAGCTGTATTTCCAACCCCAGCAGCAACTGAATGACATTCTTTGCAGGAAAAAAGAAGCTAGTCATCTAAGTCAAGTTTCTCCAGTTACTGGTATTGATCCTGAAAGCAGACTAAAATAACATTAAAATTACTGCAATGGGTAATTTGCATCAAAGGCTTCATACCCAAAAATGCACAGAGTAGAAAGTTAATACAAAAATGAGAGCGAAACCAAGCCTAAAGCCCCTGCCTATAACTGTTTACAAAAATAATGGAACACCACTATTAAAAAGGATTCAGGAGACTTTAATCTAGTTTCTGTAAGTTGCCAATAAAATGGATTGAGAAAAATGGTATTAGCCATCACTTTAAATTTACTTTGGAATGATCTCAGTGGCAAGAACCCAGTTGGGTATTGCCCCAAGCTTCAGAACTGCAGAATGATACAGAAATTTAAGCAAGTGGAGTTGGACCTGTGAGATTTCTGGAAGAATTAAAAGGATAGGTCTATTTGGGCTTATGAATCTGCTCACGTGACAGCTTGCTTTGTTTTGAAAGCTTAACAAATAATTTACTCTGCACCTGCTCTGTGTAAGGTATTGTATTCTAAGTGCCATCAGGCATAGAACCCTGATTGAGATTTTACGACCTTGCCCCAGTGAATCATCTTCAGGCTGACTCTAAAACCATGCCTTGGTGCAAAACAAATAACTGCTTTATACATAGATGGAATGGAGTGACTGAAGTTTTATTCCCTTCTGGCCTCTGGTCTATACCACAAATCATCCTATCACACAAATTAAAAGCTAAGGGCAGGAGGGGTGGTGGTGTAGAACCCGGCCTTAATGAGTTCACCAGTGTTCCACCAAAATTCAAAATAAGCAAGATGCAGTCCTAGGACTTCTTTTGAAAAGAGAAGGGGTAAATAGGTATCCTCATAGCAGCCCTCGGTACAGCCTCAGGAAACAATCCTATCGAACACCACACAGAAATAGGTTACGGCAGCCAATGGACAGGGCTCCTGTCCCTGACTGTGCATTTATATGCTCTCACCAAGCCTCAATGCCCATAGTAACTACTTTTTAAACCTGAGCAGTAATTTTCATTAAAAATTTTATCAGAAGATTCACTCTATTTTTTGCTGTAAAAAATAGAGAACCCATTTCCTAATTCCCTAACACTAATTTTATACTCTAACTTTCCTTCTTACAGACAAGTTCAAGTCCTAAGCCCTGACGATCCTCTGAGCATGTCCATCATCTTTACTGTCTGATTGCTCTTCGGCTTAGGTGGTGATGTATATCTGGAACACCCTGATAACAGTAGTCACAAGTGTAAACCTTACTTGGCCAGTGTTCTACTCCATCAGTCTGAATGCTACAGAAAACAAAGCACATGCACACACACATAACCCCAAACCACTAAAAACTACTTAAATGCTGACTGAGTAATCAGAGATGGAATTTCTCTAGCAGAGACAGAGTAAGAAGTAATGTTGGGCCTTTTAAACCTTCAGTCCATTAGCTAGGCTTTGGGGAAAATGGACCATTAAAATCATGCTAGTCTACACCAAAACTGTACAGCTGTTTAAAAACCACTGAATATGAGGAATGTGTTGACCCACACTTTGGTAATTAATATCAATCACCTCATCACCTCAGTCTCAAAGTCTAATACACCTGGACCATTACTACTACCAGAAAAGTCTTATTTATTTTTGCCTGCATCTGCGCTTAAAGTTTTGTGATGGGCTGGGCTTCTCAATGAACTCCAAGAAGGCAGAAATATCTGCCTTGGATTCTGTGGATTTTTTTAAACCTGTGTGCTAATTCAACAATGTTACATTCATTGTGTAAGGGTTTTTGTATAGTTTTCAAACCTCTGTGGTGTAATGATCTTTGTTAAACATGTAAAGTGCCATAGTCTTTTTTTATGTGTAGCATATTTAAAAAATATATATGTATATTATACATACACAAGTCTGTGTGAAAGATGTGCAATAACAAAGGTGTATGTATGTTTTTTTTTTTTTTGGAAACTGGACAGGAGTCAGAACAGGGATTGTTTCTGTTTTGGCAAAGGAGAGGTAAACATTTTTTGCCTTCATGGCCTAGTCATTAACCCGTAACAATTTAAATGCTACACAAACCGATGTGAAGATAAGACTGGTATGGAATCATTTATTCCTGGGTCTAAATTAAAATAATCACTAGATTTACGTGAAAATTAAGCCAGCACCAGGCCCAGTGAATGCTAGTCTTTCATGTGAAATGTGAAGCTGCCATGTTGCCTTTTCTGTTAGTGTGATAACTAGTAGCTGGTACATAATCACTAAGGAGCTATTTCTTAACACGCTTTGATAGACCACGTTAATGCTAGACCACTATTTAAGGGCTGCTCTCACACCTTTGTAGCCATAAGAGTCTGGCTTAGAACAGACCTCTCTGTGCAATAACATGTGGCCACTAGAAATCCCTGGCCTGTATTTGTACTGGGGCAGCAATGACTCCCAAGGGCCAAAAGAGTTAAAGGCATGACTGGGATTTCTTCTGAGACTGTGGTGAAACTCCTTCCAAGGCTGGGGGTTCATTAGGTGCTTTGGAGGAACTCAGCATCACTTGATATTCAGTAGCCACTTGAGCCAAATAGAAAATTGTATTTACCGCTAATGGACTCAATTTGAGCCTTCAAATTTGTGGTTATCCTATTGTATTGTAAACTAATACATTGTCTGTCTAGCATTGATTAGGTTCCTGTGCATATGTATTTCACAATGCCCTCCCCTCCCCAGATCTTAATTAAACCAGATTTTGGAAACTCATCCTGATTCTTTTCAAGTTTAAGTCTATTGGTTTCAATGGGATATATACAAGTTTCTCAAGAAAACACCTACCAGTCAAATTTTATGATAAACCCTAATTTATATGTAATATTACCAATAGGAAAAAATATTCAGGTACTTTATTCCATTCACTAGTAACATATATATTCCTACCTTAGGTTAGCTTTAACTTTAATATTAAGTACACATTTCTTCCTTGGAGAAGCATCAATATAAATGGGGGGAGGGGGACTCTCAAATACTATACAAATACCTTAAATTTTATAGTAAATTTAAGAAATATGAAAATGCTTCTAAGTATTACAAAGGCTTTACAAAGAAATATGTGTAATAATGAGAAGGAAGAAAGTCAGATGAAGGGCACCGTCTCTTCCAATATGAAAAGCCAGTTGTGGAACAGTTCCACATCCACATTTCTTGAAGGTAATCCTGCCCATAACAAGCCTTATCAAGAAGGAGAATTCTAATTTATTAATTGAAAGATGACACAACCTATTTCATAAACTCTGATTCAACTCTCCATATCCCATGAAGCACTTATCTGGCAGAATAAACAAAAATGGCTATTTCTTTTCTGATTGAGGACCCATAACAGCTGAAACAACATTTATGCTTTGGCTTCTAAACATACCTGAAACCTGCTAGGTTTCTGATAGAAGTAAAAATTAAAAGCTGACAAAATTATTCGAATCACTCAAGAAAAAATATTCCAAACAAGTTATCTAAATATCTCAAGCAAAATTGGAAATTTTTGGTTGCTTTTTCAACTATCACATCTTTAATCCAAAAGAGAAAGGACCCTGACTTTACATGCCAGCAGAAGCTGGAGAATCCTCATAATTGCTTCCCATTTCATCCTTAGTTTTTACCTAGCAATTCTGCTACTGGATCAGCTTCTCATGATTGATCTCTCTGAACACTACATTCAGCTTATTCCTAGCTCTCCTTAAAGTCTTTGCTTAACATTAAAACTACTTAAGAACAGTCATGACTATCTTGGACATTTATTTTTAAGTGGGTGTTTTCAGGAATTTCCAATAATTCACCATCTTTTCAACTCTGCAACACTAAAGGATAAAAACAACATCAAAGCAAACTTTTAGCCTCCTCTTCAAAGCAGCAAGAACCAGTAACTGGCTTTATTTCAGAGTCCATGTCAGCTGCTTAATCATTTGGCTGGGGCCATGCAATTGCTGTCCCTACTACTATCTTCTTCCTTGCAGCTTCTTCCTCACCACATAGAGTTCTACAAGATAAGTCTTTAAATTGTAAACTGCTCATTTTGCTGAGGAATACAGGATGTAGATAAAAGCATAAATAAGAGGAAGCAGTAAAACCACATGGGAAGGAAAAGTCAACCAAATAACATGTAGATATGTGCAGCTCTTTGGCTTTTTATAGTAAAATATACAGAAAAATCTAACATCCATAGGCAAGCAGTCAACCAAGTGTCCAAA
This sequence comes from Prionailurus bengalensis, assembly GCF_016509475.1. Classification (NCBI taxonomy): domain Eukaryota; kingdom Metazoa; phylum Chordata; class Mammalia; order Carnivora; family Felidae; genus Prionailurus; species Prionailurus bengalensis. The sequence continues at coordinate 143,206,708 of NC_057343.1, read as the reverse complement.
GGGGATACCACTTTGACCTATCCGCAAGAGAACAAAGCCTGAATTAAGGCAGGTGATGGTGAAAACTGTAAGATGAATTAGATAGGTTTTGGAAAAAAAATGGACAGCTTGGTGACTAGTCAGAAGTGGGAGGGGGTGTGGAAAGAGAGGAAGAGAGAGTCCAGAGTGACTTCCTATTTAAATTGGGCACTGGGTGAAAAGTGATGCTGTCGCCAAGATTAGAAATCCAAGAGGAGCAGAAACAGTAAAGGTGGGAGGGTTCAGCTTAGGCTGCCAGTGGAGAAGTCCTGTGTGCAGTCCGGAAAAGGATATGGACAGAAGACAAAGTTATACAAAGAGATCTGGAAGTCATCAATACACATGATAGAATATAAAAGTTCTTAATTGCTGTGCAGTTTCTCTGTGCATGCACTGTCTTAAGCACTTAATATAATTCATTTATTCATCAAAACTCAATGAAAATTATTCTCATGTTACAGATAAGCTGTTACTCAAGCAACTTAAGTTAAATAATTTAGGTTAAAAAGCTACCAAGTGAAAAAGCCAAGGCTCAAAGACAGTTTTGACACCCAAGTCTATATATTCTCAAACAGCTGTAGATTCCTTCACCTCAAAGGTACATGGTGAAAAGAAGGCCAATACAAACCGTGGGGGAACACCAACATCTCTGTGTAGGTAAGTCTCAGAATAACTTCCAAGTACCATTCCAAAAAGACCGTAAGCTGACAAGTGACAAAAACTGCTATCTCCTCCCTTTTCAGAGAAAGACCTGGTAGTTTTTCATACCTTTGAAGAGGACACCACATGTCTCAATTCACTCAATCCTGAAAACGGCCACTAAAAGTTCATTAGGTATATGACAGCAGTAATACAAATAGTGGTTTCATAGTTCTTATTTTGTTATAAACAACCTCTCATCCAGGATAAGCAGCTATTATTATTAGCTAAAAAGCCCGTTTTCTTCATAGTTAACCTAATAAGGATTTGACCTCAGCTAAAGTTTCTCCAAACATAAACACAAATGCCAAAGACCATTTGGTAACGGTACAGCAGGTACTCACCCACACATCACAGAGCCAGGCCTTGATGTGGAGAATTCAAAAGTACATGCTGTAATTTTTTTCTTGGTTGTGGATTTTTTTTTTCCTAGAGTCCTATCCCTAAAGGATGGATATGAATTATGGATATTAATGTGAAAAAATGGAAAGGGAACAAAGTTGGAAAGAAGTGGTACCATGGGGCAAAGATCCCATATGTAACAGGAGTGAGGAGACACGGGTCTAGCTGCCCCTTCACCACCACTCACTGAGTGACTGAGATAATTTTCCACTCATCTATAAAAATGCAGCCAGTAATAGAAATTACATCATAGGTCTGGTGTGAGGATTAAGTGATGTATGTAAAGCATTTAGTATACTCTCTGGTATAAAGTCCTCACTAAATAAAAGTTATTAGATGAAAAAATTTTGAAGAATAACATAACTTGTTAAAACCAATCTAATTTTACCTAGAGAGCCTCAATGGATTTGCTACCTGAGGCCACCAATGCTTTTTCCATCCTAATTATCCTTATCTTAGTGCTTTCAGGAAGTGGAAGATTTCTCTGTAGATTCAGGATACATGGTCACTCCTATTTAGCAAAACCAAAAAACAAACAGGTTAGTGTTGAATGAGCCATCATCTATCGACAATGAGAATCTAAAAGAACAAACCTGTAAAACACCTACTGGTGGCAAAGACTTTAGAAAAGAACATCCAATTTGGCAGAGTGTGGATAAAGAGACCATTTCAGGGGCACCTGGGTGGCTCAGTCGGTGAAGCATCCGACTTCAGCTCAGGTCATTATCTCATGGCTTGTGAGTTCAAGCCCCGCATCGGGCTCTGTGCTGACAGCTCGGAGTCTGGAGCCTGCTTCTGATTCTGTGTCCCTCTCTCACTCTGCCTCTCCCCCGTTCGTGCTCTTTCTCAAGAATAAATAAAAAACATTAAAAAAAATTTTTTTTTTAAAAAGGCCGTTTCATACAATACTGACAGGATATAAATTGATAAAATTTTCTGGAGCAATTTGGCAATGCACAACAAAGGCCTTTAAAAATATGCTTAAGTTTTGAGGACCCGGCTGGTTCAGTTGGTAGAGAATGTGACTCTTGATCTTGGAGTCTTAAGTTCGAGCCCCACCATTGGAGGTGGAGTTAAAAAAGAAAACGCTTATGTTTTGACCCAGCAATTTGCCCTAAAGAAAGAACAAAAGACTAGGCCCCCAAAGTTAGGAACAATAGATTCCTTGATAAATTATTAACACAAAAACCTGAAAATGAGAACATAAAGGAACAACAGGACTTAGAAAAATAACATATGAGCAGCTGAAAACAATGAACAAAATAGCAATAAGTTAATAACTATCAATAATTACTTTAAATGTAAATGGACTAAATTCTCTAATCAAAAGACACAGAGTGGTTTGAATGGATAAAAGAAAACAAAACCCAACTTTATGCTGTCTACAAAAGATTCACTTCAGATGTACGGGCACATATAGATTGGAAATGAAATGATAAGATCTTCCACGCAAAAATATACCAAAAGAGAATTGGCATAGTAATACTTATATGAGACAAAATACTTTAAAATAAATACAGTAAAAAAGACAAAGAAGGGCATTACATAATGATAAAAGGGTCAATCCAACAAGACAACATAATATTTATAAGTATTTATACACCCAACATAGAAGCAACTAAACATATAAAGCAAGTATTAACAGCCCTAAAGGAAAAGGGAGACAAAGCAATACAATGAGATAATAGAAGGACATTATAGTAGGACATCAACAAACAGATCATCCAGACAGAAAATCAATAAGTAAACATTGGCCTGGAATGACATATTAGATCAGATGGACTTACTAAATATAAACAGAGAATGCCATCCAAAAGCAGCAGCAAACACATTCTTCTCAAGTGCACATGAAACATTCTCCAGGACAGATCACATGTAAAGTCACAAAAACAATTCTTAATAAATTTAAGAGAACAAATCATATCAAGCATCTTTTCCAACCATAATGATACAGAACTAGAAACCAATTACAAGAATAAAACTGGAAAATGTGCAGATTAAATACTGTGCAACTGTGAACAACCAATGTGGGTCGATAAAGTAATCAAAGGAGAAATAAAAATACCTCAAACAAAAATGCAAACACAACATACCAAAATTTATGAGATGCAGCAAAAATAGTTCTAAGAGGGATCATAGCAATACAGGCCTACCTTAAGAAATAAGAAAAATCTCAAACTATCTAACTTCACACTGCAAGAAATTAGAAAAAGAAAAAAAAAGCCCAAAATTAGTAGAAGGAAAAAAGTAACAGATCAGAGAATAAAAATGAAATAGACTAAAAATAACAGAAAAAGATCAATGGAACTAAGAACTGGTTCTTTGAAAAGTTAAACATAATCTTAACACCTTTAGCCAGACTTATCAAAGAAAAAAGACGGCTCAGATAAATAAAATCAGATTTTACAAAGATACCTCAGAAACATGAAGGATGTTGAGACTATTATAATTATATGCAAATAAAATGGACAACCTAGAAGAAATGGATAAATTCCTAGTGACATACAGTCTTCTAGGACTGAATCATGAAAAAATAAAGAATCTGAACAGACTGATTACTAGTAAGAGGACTGAATCAAAAATCAAAACCTCCAACAAATAAAAGTCTAGGACCAGATGGCTTTAAGGGTGAATTCTACCAAACATTCAAGGAATTAATACCAATAATTCTCAAAGTCTTCTAAAAAAAACTGAAGAGGAGAGAATGCTTCCAATCATTTTATGAGGCCAATATTACCCTAACCAATATCAGCTAACGACACCACAAGAAAAGAAAATTACAGGACAATATCCCTGATGAGCATAAATGCAAAAGTTGTCAAAAAATATTAGGAAACCAAATTTAACAATACATTAAAAGAACCATATACCATGATCACATAGGATTTATTCCAGGGATGCAAGATGGTTCAACATCTGCAAATCAATTTCATATACTACGTTAACAAAATGAATGATAAAAATCATATCATCATCTCAACAGATGCAGAAAATAGCATTTTGAAAATTCAACATGTATTTACAACAAAAACTCTCCACAGAGTGAGTATAGAGGGAACATACCCTCTTTCGTAATGGTGATATATGGACAAGGTGAAAATAGACAAGCCCAGAGCTAACATCATACTCAGCGGTGAAACAGGAACATGAGAAGGATGCCCACTGTCACCATTTTTATTCAAAACAGTATTGGAAATCTTATCAAGAGCAACGAGGCAAGTAAAAAATTAACAAAACATCCAAATTGGAAAGAAATAAATAAAACTGCCACTATCTGTAGATGACATGATTTTATATATAGAAGAGCTTGAAGACTTTATTTTAAAAATGTTAGAATAAATGAATTCAGTAAAATTTCAGGATATGAAATTAATATACAAAAGATCTGTTGTATTTCTATACACTAAAAATGATCTATCAGAAAGAGAAATTAATAATCCCATCTACAATTGTATCAAAAAGAATAAAATATCTAGGAATAAATTTAACCAAGGTAAAAGACCCACAGACTAAAAACTGTAAGACACTGATTCAAGAAAATAAAGATGACACAAACAGATGGAAAGATATTCTCTGCTCACAGAAGAATAATGTTAAAATGTCTATACTACTCAAAGCCATCTACAGATTCAATGCAAACCATTTCAAAATTCAAATGGCATTTTTCACAGAAATAAAATAAATGATACTAAAATCTGTACGGAACCACAAAAGACTCTGGGCAACCAAAGCAAACTTGAGAAAGGACAAAACTGGAGGCATCACACTCCCCGATTTCAAGTTATATTACAAAGATATAATAATCAAAACATTATATTAGCATAAAAAGAAAGAGCCCAGAAATAAACCCACACATACATGATCAATTAATCTATGACAAAGGATTAAAAAATATAAATGGGGAAAAGAACAGTCTCTTCAATAAATGGTGCTGGGAAAACTGGACAGCCACATGCAAAAGAATGAAACTGGACCATTATTTTATACCATACACCAAAATTAACTTAAAATGGATTAGAGAACTGAATGTAAGACCTGAAACCATAAAATCTATAGAAACAAACATAGGTGGTAAGTTCCTTGACACTGACCTTGGTAATGATGTTTTGGATATGACTCCAAAAGCAAAGGCATCAAAAGCAAAATACCTGTAAATTAACCAACTGAACCACCCAAGAAGGTTGAAAGAAAAACTTATTTTTTAATTTCAGGATAAAAGGTATCTTCCTCAAAAATTAATAGAAACATATAAACCAAATTTTAATGTTTATTGGTATAAAATTATGAGCAACTTTATCTTTTGCTTTATAAATATTTTCTGTAATTTCTACTGAAATGTGTATTTATTTTATAAATTAAAAAAGTTTATTTTAGAAGCTAAACTATCAGACCATTATGATATAATGCTAAAAGAGGGAACATAGGATTAAAAAACCCACACTGTTTATATCCCTTAATTCTATATAAATGTATGCATGGATAGAAAAAGTGGAAAATACAATAAAACATTAGCAGTGATATTCCTAGATGATAGAAACACAGATTTTTTTTCTCATTTATCATTTTCCATGTTTTCTAATTGTTCTCTAATAGGTATATAAGACTTTCAAACTAGAAAAAACTAGTAGAAAAAACTACTTTGAGTAGGAGGCACAAACTACTAGAAAAAACAAACTAGAAAAAACTACTTTGAGTAGGAATGTGTGTGCCCAGTGGACTGAGTTTTTGTGTAGACTATAATATTGCAGGAACTACTGTGATGACCAGATAAAAGAGTGATTTTTGGCTGAAGAAACAGCTGAAGAATATTATAAGCTACCAACAGTAACAACTACTCACAACTATGATTTATCTTGAGAATCACCGGCCTACAAAATACTAAATGAGTGTTGAAGGAATTCTAAGATTACATATAAGAATTAAAAAATAAAATTTGCATGCTATGATTCTACAAAGTATAACTGTTTAAATGTAGAGGAAATATTTAGAGTAATTTTGTCTTGAGTATACAAAACATCATTAGGTTGGAGAAGATTAACTATTTTCTGTCCTATTAGAGAAAAGATAAAATGGTTTTAGTGGCAGGAAAGTTTTAACTACACCATCAGCCATGTAAGCCCAGAAAGATATAAGCTGAAAAATAAATCAAGATTTAGATCAACATAAAATTTAACACTCACTACATTGCTACCTGGTGGCTCCTATCTCCTTGCCATTTGAAAACATAAACAGTGCTAGTGAAAATTCTATAGGTTAAAGGCTTTTTCTTACCAAAACCACAAAGTTAAACTGTAAATATGAAACCTCAGGAAGGGTAAGAACACTAGAGAAGAGTCTTTCCTCATTTTCCCAGAAACTTTAAATTGAATAAATCTATCTACCTTGTATAGATTAGTGGCAATGTCTGGCTTAGCAAATTTCTATAGATTTCTTTCTAGCTCTCTATATACTATGACAAAGCCCTAATGAGGTTTTAAAACACCCATCAATACAAAAAGCATGCTGTTTGGTAAAGTGTATCCTCAAGTTCTAGTGGAAATACTTCACTTCCATAATATTTAGACACTAAGATATAAATTTTTAGTTTAATAAACAAGTATTTAAAACAACTCTAGTGTTTTAAAACATTCTACCCTACATAAATTTATACTGTGGTACTTGAAAATCTATCAAAGTAAGGCATTTTTTATTTTTAACCATCAATTATTTTTACATTAACCATTTTTATTTAACTTGAAAAGGTCTTAATTACACGGAATCAAAAAATCCCTCTAAACATATTCCTTAAGGGAAAAATGGAAGGAAATACAGTGTGCAATGGTGTCTGACAGCCATGGTAATTCTAACAGGGGAAAATATATGCAAAACTATAACAAACTCTATATATAAACAGTCTAAACATAGATTTTCACCAATAAAGATATAAAATTAAATGCTATTATGTCAGCATTTTCAGAAAAAGATATAGCAGTAACTGAAAGCATTATGCTAGTACAAATAAATTACAGAAAATAAACTCAATTTAACATAAATCCCCTCTAAAACATGAACTATATATTATCTCAACAAGATTTATAGAAGACAGTATATCCAATGAAAATCCAAACTCACTTTTTAGGTAACACCCAGAAAATTGAAAATGCTGTTCCTATTTTAACATGTATTTCTCAGAATAAGATTCACCATGAACATTTTAGATTTTTACATCCTCCTTAGATAACCAAGTGAAAAATCCAACAATACACAAATAGGTACTTTCATCGGCACATAAAACAAAGGTAGCTAGGTTAGGAAACAGAACACAAGTTCAATCTAATCAATACAATACTAGTACAGAGGCATCCATTTTAACCTACAAGGAAAAACCTGAGCCACAAAACAGGGTTTCCATTTTGAATCTTACTAACTTCTAGACAGTATGTGTATTTTGACCTTAGAGTGATCAAAATATGAGTGAAGTTCATGTTCCACCACCTAAAAGTTCTAATGCAACAGAAAAATGGTCATTTTGTGTTGCTGAGAGTTTTTAACAAAGTCTTTTATGTTATTTATTTTTTCAGCACATGTTAGAATTACAGAGATTCTTTAAAAATCAAATGTGAAATATCTATATACACTAAACTGACAGCATAATCTCTATCTCTGAAATGCTAATGTTTAAAATTAGACAAACTAACATCCAGTAAACAGCATTTTATTTTATGACACTCTGTGTTAATACAATAAATATACAAAACTTCCAAACCACTGAAAACATGCAACATTAGAGGGACAGATGGAGGGCATTTATATAGAACCATGACACTCATCATGATGGCAGCGCAATATTACTCACTGACAAAATATACAAACATCCCTAGATAAATAATCCAAGTCCCAAATTACAAATTACTGAGCAAGGATTTTCCAGTGTTCAAATTTTAGTTTGAAGGAAAACAGCCACAACTTAATATTGCAAACTGAAAAATGACATGAATGCTTACAACATGAAGACCATTTCATGACTGTGATACTGGGTGGGTCACATTAGTATTAAATATAATACATTAACAAATGCCAATCTTTTGCTGGAAAATGTGACCATTTACCAACTATTGTTAGGAGAATAGAGAATCTAAGAATTTAAAATCCCTATACCTTATCAAACCGTTAGTATTGCCATCATTTTAATCCACATGTAGGTTTTTAAAAAACAATTTTCTCTCATACGCTTGTATTAACCCAAGTAACTGGATCTTAAAACATTCTCCCCATCCACACACAAAAAAGGTACTGTTGGTTTTAATTATTTGCTATTTAACAATGCTACCTTTGGGGATTTCTACAAAATAGAGATAATTCCTATTCTTAAAGGAAAGTATGTCAGTATTTTTCAAGTCTCTATATTCATTTGTGGTTAAAAGAAAAAAAGAAATGGACTTGAGATATAAATTAATGATAAATATAAGAGCTCCTCTTGTATTTTGTGGTTAATGTTTTGAATGTTTGTAAAATACACACTCAGTAAAGCACACTGTGATAAAATAGATTTTCAGTAAGATTATAGAATCTAAAGAACTTGAACTGGCTTATTTGTTTGACAAAGTAGGGAGATTATTACTAATCAGAAATATTCATAAAAAGTTTTAAATTCATTTTCTGAAACCTATTTTAATCATAATAAAAGAAATATCTTCCAAGTATATTATTTCAATAAATCCCAAATAAATCAAATGTAAACACCATCTAGATGGATCCATGTTATCTATTATCACGCAAAGCTTCCCTTATAAATAGTGAGAACTCATCATCCCACCCTCAGTATGAAATTCATCTACCTCCAGATTTGGGGAAAAGAATGCAAGTGATTTAACTATTTATACCCATCTGATTCTTATTTTTAAAAAAGATCTGCAGTCTCAAATAATTTAACCCAATAGACTATCCTTACTTAAAATCAAGTTGAATAAATCATTACTGATTATTCTGTAATCTTAAATTAGCTAATGACTTCCAAAACACAGTATAATGACTTTCAAAGGTCTTTGAGTCATTAAATCAGTATTAAAAATGATTCAAAGTTTCAAATCAAGTATACTCTAAGAATGAACTCCTAAGCTGCATAGTAACAATTTCAACATGGTCATAGTCACAATCAATGCATTTAACTGTATTTGTATTTTCTTGCTTGGTGCAAGTTATATGTTTCATTTTTTTCTATTGCTGAAAAATTTTAATGTATTCAGTCTGTGTCAAAAGTTCAAAGACTGAGGTGCATTAGGAATTCAAGTATATGTGAAACAACAGCATCTTTTTCTTTTTAATCCCACTACAGATGAGAGGCTAAAAGAAAAATCCCTGAAATACTGTATGTTCTTTTTGGACAAGGAGTTAGTCTAGACTTTAATACCTCTGTTAAAAATTATACACACACACTCCCCAAAAAAGAGCTGCCAAACACAATCTCAGTTCAATTAAAATGAGTAACCACAAGAATATACCAAAGTTTCCATACAGTAATATTCTACTATGATACGGATACTGAAAATTAAAAAACAAAAACAAAAAACAGTATTATCATCACTACATTCTATTCCACTGATTATCTACCCTTTTTTGGATGATGCACTGCATATTATGTTCTCATATTGCATCCCAATAAATTTTTATTTAACAGAAACTATTGCAGAAAATCTCTTCTTTGATTCTACCAGCAACTCTGCAATCCTACAACCATAAGCAGTGCAAAAGCCAAAATACTAATTCTTTTAAGAAATGTGGTGCCCATGCAAGATCAGAGATTGGTATGAAAATATCAACTACTCTATAAAAATAAAACAAAAAGAAAAGGATAAAATTTACATCATCTACTACGAAATGCACACAGGCTCTTCACTGGTGACTAAAACTGCTAAAAAGCAAGCCAATTTTAAAATCCCTAAGTCCCTGATGGCCTATTTCTTTCAGTATAAATGGGGAAAATGGAATGAAGCATCGCTTTAATGTTCCAATATGTAATCCTTAAGTCTAAGATTTTTGAAAGAATGACTGCAGCTCGTACTAAATGCATTTTTAATCATAAGTACCATATTAATTTCAGTGTGTCACCACTGAAATAATTTGCTGAACATTCATCCCCCAAAAAATATGGAGAATATTTACTTAGCATGTAATGTTTTTTTCTGCAAGGGGCACCAAAATATTAAGAAACTAATAGGCAAATAAGACAAGGAAGTTTTTCTGGTTTTAGCCCATGCACAAGTGAACAGGAAATATACATGCTGTGTGTACTGTGTTTTGAACATAAAAATATTTATAGAATACAGTAACTGGAGAAAAAGTACAGTCAGAAGGTACCAGTGTACTGTTGGAGGGTTCTCTACATCTGGTTACCCTTGAAAGCGTTCTGAGCCGCACTAGTTGCTGCACTTGAAGCTGCATTTGCAGCTGCAGTCTGGACAGTTTTGTTGGACATCACACCTGTTGCAAATTCTTGTTGGGCCTTCTCAAAACTAGCACCTGTTGTGCGGTATAGTCCATGTACCTACGGAGGCACAAAAAAGTGGGACAAGTTAAGTGGTAATCTACACACTCATTTTCAGCAACTCTTCAATTAATCTTGACATTACCCAGACATAAAAGGACTAGATTCTAGCCATGATTCCTAAGGTCAAGAATATCAGCCACCACACTGACATACAATACTGTATTTAAATATTTTCCTAACATTGTCTTCCACTTTACTCCCAATGCAGAAGAGATAGTTATGCTTATGCAAACCAACAATAATTTTTAAAACTTCTTAACCAAATGCAAAAAGCTATTTTTCCTGCTATACCTACTTTGTAAGATATTACAGAGAATGGTTTAAACATAACAAGAGACATTCAGACATGAATACATTAACTTACCACCTTAGACAATTCAGAGTAATGCCTTATCAATTTTCATGTTGGCTACATATACACCACTACCCCTATTATAATCAAATGATTATCATTTCATCATTTCATATACCAAGGAATACATAGGTCCTTAAAGATACTTTTGCTGTCCTCTTTCACTCTGTGTACCATTTTACTTTTTGTATATGGTCAAGTCCTAAAGGATTTACTTCTGAGAAATTTTGGGAAAGGAAAAACTTCTGGAAAGTGCCCATACTGATTTATCACTTAAATCTTTGGGACTTCTTTTCAAGAGCAAGGTTCCAAAACACTCTATTAGCATATGTTACGAGATGCATAAACTACAAAGTGCAACAATACATAACATCAGCCAATTTATATACATTTGGGGAAGGAAATAAAGCAAATTAGAATATTTATTTATTACATGTCTACAAACTTGGGGGGAGGGAGGAAGAGAAAGAAAGGGAACTTTCTTTGAATGAGTCAAAGACTTTCAAGTCAAACTTGGATACTGGGAAACTGTTTCAAGAAGACAGAGAAGAGGTAAGATAGGTTGGTTTAGAGGGGAAAGGAGACACTAAGTTCAAAACATTCATACCTAGCACAGCAGGCAGCAGGCAGGTGAAGATTTGATTTGGAGTTCAAAAGAGGAATAGGCTAGGGACATGGACTTGAAAAGCAATGGCACATAAATGGTAACTGCAACTCTGACATTCAAATGAAACGGTCCATGGAGAAAAAAGGAAAGAGTCAAATATCAAAGTCTGTTAAGATACCAATATTTAAGAGGTACCCACGACAATAAGGAACAATTAAAGAGAGGAATGGGAAAAGCCAGGGACTTTTTCACAGATGCCAAGGGAAGAAAGCCATGTTAAGGAATGAAGAGCTGCTCCGGGTAGGAGATAAAAATACCCAGGCAGCCCTGAATTCTTCTGACACAGTGATGAAAGCAAATGTCATATTACAGTGGAACAAGGTGTAAAAGGGTCAGGAAGAAAATGAGAGCGCTGACAAGTACACTTTAGGCAAACCCTAAAATTGTTTTCTTCTCGTACTATAGCACTATCATAATTTAATTCCTTTAATATTTTGAGAAAATGATGAGAAAATGACTTTTTCATGTGTTGGTTAACTGAACACTGTATTTTACCTCTTTTGTATTCATTTCTTTCTCTCCAAGGGATAATCTTTATGCATTACTCAAATTTACTATTATGACACACAAAAATGGTTCCAAACAAAATTGTTGATCCTCACTTATAAACATCAAGGGATCTGAAAAATTAATCTTCACATTCGCACAGTCTGTGAAACGTCATTCTATTACATGATCATTTACTGTTGTAATTTTGGCCAACGTGTTCAAAACCATTTCTTCATGTTGGGAATTTTCAGAATCATAAGTAATTATTTTTATTCCCTTTTTAAAACCAATTTTTCTATGGAACATTAAAGATACAGATAAATTACTACTCCTATGTTCAAAAAAATTATCTCAAAGCAATGAATACATATAATCAGGACGAAGAAAATGAAGTTTCTAATAAACCTTGTCTACTTACTAGACTCTGTCATCATACAATATAATTACAGATTCACTTGTGTCTTCTCCCTTCCCCCCAAGTTTATGAGCATATAATCAACAAATGTTTGTTCTAACTTGCTTTGTTATTTCCTTTTCCAAATTTGTTTTAAATTGAGTGCCTGATGTTACGTGTTCATGGACTTCATATTTAATTACTTAAAAATGTCACGCACAGCCCCACAGAGCAGGAAGGCAAAATAAAGGTATGAACAACATACACTTCTCATTAGTCCAAATCTATATAGACTCAGAGAGCCACCTAGAGGGAAGAGACTACACATGCGTACTCCGTGCATAATGCTCAAATACTGTATGAAATCCATTATAAAACCATGTGAAAACGGGGATTCTTTTTACCAGTGCTCCAGCAACATGACAGGCTAATTCTAAGGATTACCATCTCAAAAAACTCATCAATTTCCTGCTATGTTTCATAGTGTTATCTATTGATAGCTCACATTCCTTACGACATCAGGGACACAACTTTAAGGTAAAATATTACAATTAAAAAAAACTAAACAACTTAAATACTTTCTATCTCTTCTAGTTATGAGAACATCAACCTAAATATTTAGTTCTAGGAGTAACACAGAAAGAACAGTAGATTTGCTATCTACTGATTCCACTGCTTTCTACCAGGCTGGTCACCACTCAAAACCTCAAGTTTACTTCCCATGAAACAAGAATATTTGTTGTCCTATCTGTCTCTCACATTTTTCCTAAGGATAAAATGAGAGTTATGTAAATGTGTTACTCTAGTAAAAATTAAAATTAATTTTTAAGTATCTGGAGAAGAGTCACAGCCGAGATGCAACTCCAGAAGGGTATCTTGCTTTCTTAATGTATCTTCAAACATACGTTAGTGTATACTGTGGTGGTATATGACACAAAAAATTGTATACTATGGAAATTAAAGGCTCATGGTACTTTAAACAAAATAATCCAAACATATATTTCCATTAGAGCTTAGAAAATATGATTTCAAGAAATGTTTTTATTAATATAAGTTAACTGTTACATAAAAATCACTTTAACTTTTTTTAAAACCTGGGAAAAAACAAATTTTTGAAATTTTTATTCTTGTTGTGAGTTTTTTTTTTTAAAAAACTTAGGGATCTCTTAGCCTAATGTTTTCAATTAAACATTTCCTATAAACCATCTGTGAACTGCCCATAGATCTGGGTCAGAAATCACTTCTGTCACCTCTTGAATTAATACTCTCTTTTTACACTATTGAAATCCTGTTCATCCTCTGCAGCCTATCTCAAATACCACTGTCCTCTTTCTGCTTGATCTAACTGTGACTCTCCCTGCTGTGAGCACCTCCAGTACATCTTTTAGGGATGTCTAGTGTGCCTTTTCTTTTGTAGGAGTTATCTACATGTCTTATACCCCATGTGCTTTTGGTTCCTTGAGGGGAAGAGCTAATTTCTACTCATTATTATATCACCTATAAGATATAGTGACTTGCTGGGGTACGTGGCTGGCTTAGTCAGTAGAGCATGCAACTTTTGACCTTGGGGTCATGAGTTCAAGTGACATAGTGGGTGTAAAGCTTACCTAAAAAAAAAAGACATAATAACTTGCAGTAAAAGCCACTGAATAATTACTTGTTTATTTTTTCTTTTATTTTTTAGCCATTTAAACAAATGGCTCACAATTATCCTATTAAAAAAAAAAAGTTACCAAAGAGGTACACTACTAATCTAACACACTGTACCTATGTTACAAAGAAAATTGCTTAGTTTGCAATTACCTTCACAGGCCAGTTTACAAGTGAACATACTAGGGAACTTTAACATACCACTTACATCAATAGATCACTCAGGCAGAAAATCAATCAAGGAAGCAGTAGCTTTGAAGGACACATCAGGCTAGATATACTTAACAGATATATACACAGAACACTGCATCCAAAAACAGCAGACCCCACGTTCTTTTTGAGTACACACAGAATATTCTCCAGGACAGATCATATATTCGGCCATAAAACAAGCTTCAATAAATTTAAGAAGACTGAAATTCTATCAAGTATCTTTTCTGATCCACGATGGTATTAAACTGTGTAAATCAATTACAAAAAAAAAAAAAAAAAACCTGGAAAAAAAACACCACACAAATACATCAAGGCTAAACAACATGCTACCAACCAACCAATGGGTCAACAAAGAAATGAGAGAAAATGAAAAAAATACATTCACACAAATGAAAATGGAAACCAACAGTTCAACATCTTTGAGACAAAGCAAAAGAAGATCTAAGAAAAGCCCACCTCAAGGAAACAAGAAAAGTTTTAATCTAATCTTACACCTAAAGGCACTAAAAAATAAAGCCCAAAGTTAGTAGAAATAATAAAGGAAATAATACAGATCAGATTGGAAATAGACAAAAATAAATTAAGGAAACTCAGAACTGGTTCTTTGCAAAGATAAATACAAATGATAAAATCTTTACCAGACCTATCAAGCAAAAAAGAGGGCTCAAATAAATAAAATCAGAAATAAAAGAGGACAAATTACAACCACAAAAATACAAAGGATTACAAGAGACTACTATGAAAAATTATATGCCAACAAATTAAACTATCTAAATGAAAATGGATAAATTCCTAAAAACATACAGTCATCCAAGACAAAATCAGGAAGAAATAGAAAATCTCATCAGACTGATTACTAGCAATGAAACTGAATCAGTAATTTAAAAAAAAAAAAACAAAAAAACTCCCAATAAACAAAAGCTGAGGACTAGATGGCTTCACAAGGGAATTCTACCAAATATTTAAAGAAGAGCTAATGCCTATTCTTCTCAAACTAACCCAAAAAATTGAAGAGAAGAAATGTTTCCAAATTCATTCTATGAGGCCAGCATTAGTCTGATATCAAAACTACAAAAATAGAAAATTACAGGTCAATAATCCTAATGAACACAGATGCAAAAATCCTAAAAAAAAATTTAGCAAACCAAATTCAGTAATATATTAAAGGATCATTCACCATGACCAGGTGAAATTTATTCCAGAGATGAGAGATGGTTCAATAACCGCAAATCAATCAACACAATATACCAGATTAGCAAAATGAAGATAAAAATCGCATGATCATCTCAATAGATGCAGAGAAACCACTTTACAAAATTCAACATCCTTCCATGACAAAAACTCTCAAGAAATAGGATATAGAGGGAACGTACCTCAACATAACAAAGGCCATATATGACAAACACACAGCTAACATCATACTTAGGGGTGAAAAGCTGAAAGCTTTTCCTCTAAGGTACAAGACAAGGATGTCCACTCTTGCTTTTTTTATTCAACATAGTACTCGAAGTCCTAGCCACAAAAATCAGGCAAGAAAAAGAAATAAAAGGTATCCACATTATTAAGGAGGAAGTAACTCTGTCACTATTTGCAGATAACATAATATATACAGAAAACCCTAAAGATGCCACCAAAAACTGTTAGACTAAATGAATTGCAATTAATTATGGAAATGTGTTGCATTTCTCTACACTAATAATAAACTAGCAGAAAGAGAAATTAAGAATACAATCTTATTTATAGTGACATCAAAGAAGAAAAAAAAAATACCTAGAAATAAGTTTAACCAAAGAGGTGAAAGACCCATCTAGTGAAAACTTTAAGACAATGATGAAATAAGTGGATACAAATGAAAAGATATACCATGTTCATGGATTCAAAGAATACTGTTAAAATGTTGAACCTATCCAAAGCAATCTAAAGATTCAATACCAATAGTATTTTTTGCAGAATTAAGATAATCCTAAAATCTGTACAGAACTACAAAAGACCCCAAATACCAAAGCAATCTTGAAAAGAAAAACAGAGCTATCACAAGCATCACAATTCCGTATTTCAAACTATACTACAAAACTATAGTAATCAAAACAGTATGGTACTGGCACAAAAAGAAACACTGAATAATGGAACACCACACAAAGCCCCAAAATAGTCCCATGTTTACATGGTTAATTAATCTGTGACAAAGGAGGCAAGAATTTACACAGGGGAAAAGACCAGTCTCTTTGACAGTGTTGGCAAAACTGAACAGCTACATGCAAAAAAAAAAAAAAAATAAAAGTGGACCACTTTCTTACACCACATACAAAAATAAATTCAAAATGGATTAAACACATAACCTAAGACCTGAAGGCATAAACTTGTGAAAGAAAACATAGGAAGTAAACTCTTGGACATTAACCTTAGCAATATTTTTTTGGATATGTCCCCTTAATCAAGTGCAACAAAAGCAAAAACAAAACAATTAGGACTACATCCAACTAAAAAGCTTTTCCCACACAGTGAAGGAAACCACCAGTAAAATGAAAAGGAAACCTACTGAATGGGAGAACATATCTGCAAATTATCTATGATAAGGGATTAAGATCCAAAATACATAAAGAATCAATACAACTCAACACCAAAGAAACAATCCAATTAAAAATGGGCAGAAGAACCTAAATAGACCCTTTCCCAAAGACAACACAAAGATGGCCAATATCCACGTGAAAAGATGCTCTCAATATCACTAATCGTCAGGGAAATGGAAATCAAAACCACAATGAAGTATCACCTCAAACCAGTCAAAATAGCTACCATCAAAAAGACAAGAAATAACAAGTGTTGGCAAAAATGTCAGGAAGGGGGAACCTTCCTGCACTGTTTGTGTGTATGTAAATTGGTGTAGCAACTATGGGAAAACAGTATGGAAGTTTCTCAAGAAAGTAAAAATAGAAGTACCATATGATATAGTCACTCCATTTCTGGGTTTTTCCAAGGAAAACAAAAACACTAATTTGAAAAGAAATACACACGCTTATGTTTCTTGCAGCATTATTTATGTTAGGCAACATAAAGAAGAAATTTGAGTGTCTGCTGAAAGATGAATGGATAAAGAAGAAGATAATGTATATATATATATATATACACACACACACATACATACACATACACAATGCACTATTACTCAGCCAAAAAAAAAAAAAAAAAAAAAAAGAATGACATCTTGCCATTTGCAATAACATGGACAGACCTAGGAGGTATTATGCTAAGTGAAATAAGTCAGAGGAAGACAAATACCACATGATGTCACTTATATGCAAACTCTAAAAAACAAATGAGCAAACAACAACAACAAAAAACCTGAAAGAGACTCATAAATACAGAGCACAAACTGATGGCTGCTGGGGGTGGGGATACAGAAGTGGAGGGATGGGCAAAATAGGGGAAGGGGATTAAGAGATACAAACTTCCAGGTACAAAATAAATAAGTCACAGGGATGTAAAGTACAGTATAGGGAATACAGTCAATAATATTGTGTAGCCTTGAATGGTGACAGATGGTAACTATACTTATGGAAATTATTTCATGATGTAATTTATAAATGTCAAGTCACAATGTTGTACATCTAAAACCAATATAGTACTGTCTACTGCTATAATTCAGTTAATAAAAAAAAAAATAAAAAGTATTTAGAGCAGAAAAAATTTCAATGTCCCCAACATATTGTTTAACAAATATTATTATTCTTGGGGCACCTGGGTGGCCTAGTTGGTTAAGCATCTGACTCTTGATTGATTTCGCCTGGTCATGATCTCACGGTCATGAGATTGAGCGCCACGTTAGGTAGGCTCTGCAGAGTGTGGAGTCTGCTTAAGATTCTCTCTCTCCCTCTCCCTGCTTGCACATGCACTCTCCTCTCGAAAAGAAAAAGAGAAAGAGAAAGAGAAAGAGGAAGAGGAAGAGGAAGAGGAAGAGGAAGAGGAAGAGAAAGAGAAAGAGAAAGAGAAAGAGAAAGAGAAAGAGAAAGAGAAAAAGAAAAAGAAAAAGGAGGAGGAGGAGGAGGAGGAGGAGAAGGAGAAGGAGAAAAAGAAAAAGAAAAAGAAAATAGGCCATGTCAATCATCTGAAATGGATTTTTAATCAGGAAAAATTATAGTCTTGGATGATTCAGAGAAAGAGGCAGAGAGAAGGCAAAAGAAGTATACCTAAATGTGACTATTTTAAAAAAAAAAGTACATTAAATTATCAGCATTCTGTCCTAGATCCAAATAAAACAAAAAAAATTAAAAAGGAAGCAAAAAAAAAAAAAAAAAGGAGGGGTGAACAATAGCAATGTTTTCAAAGAAAATGAAATCATCATTTTTTACCTAAGACCATTATTAAATATAACTGGGTATGTTCATAGAGCATTTACTATAAAACACCAATAATTATTATTATTATTATCATCACCATCATCATCTCCACTTTGGATCATATACCCGAATTATATACTCTCACAGAGAAGTTTTTTCAGAATAGATATACTGGCATTTTTAAAAACAATTCAAGCATTTAGGGAAACTTTTTTTTTTTAAAGCGAAATTTATTCTAAATTGCTTTTGAAATGCTTTAAAAATCACTGTTAGTAATTAGTTTATTAATGTGAACACAAATGTCTATGAACAGTTTCTTAAATTTTATGGGAACAATAGTCATTTATAAGTAGGTCCCAAAAGGAGTACAAATTATGTATCATCTATTTATCTCTTCCATACTAAGCCATTCTAGTTCTTATACCAATTAAAAGCAGGAAAATTTTGGATTCCCCGGATATACAGTGTCCTGTGACTCATTCATTTATTATTATTTGACCCACTGAAAACACCTCCCCCTTAGTCCAAAACTATTACTCAATTCCATTTATTTACTACAGAGAAAAGACCTTAAAAAAATACCTTTTAGAAACAACCTAAGAGAAAATTAAAGAAATCTCTAAAAGTTAAGAACTGAACTATTCCCTTATCTTTGAAATTACAGATATTCTTGCATTTCAATTTTTTTAAATTTCAATTATAAAATGACACTACAAGGAAACAAAGATACCATAGCACTCATAGTGGGCACTTGATACAGCAATTATTACCTACTCCAATTATGCAAGACTTCAGAATGCCAACCAAATTCTCAAAACTGTATCCAACTGAAATAAATATATACCACAGAGCACGTTTAGCTGGGGCTGGAAACAGAGACTAGCATAATAAAATGCAAAAATTCTAGAGTCAAATGGTGTGCATCAATAACTTTTGGAGGGCATTAACTGTTTATGAGGAGCCTGACCCCTAGTGGTTAGCAACTATGGCTACATACACACAAAGGAAACAGCCAGTTCTGTGCAAGTGTGGAAGAGAAAATTTAAAACTAAGTGTTTTGTTTGTTTTGTTTTTTATTTAGAGAGAGAAAGTGAGAAAGCATGAGGGGGTGAGAGGCAGAGAAAGAGAAAAGAGAGAGAGAATCTCAAGCAGGCTCTACACTGTAAGCACAGAGCCCTATGCGGGGCTTGTACCCACAATGAGATCATGACCTGACCTGAAAGAGTTGGATGTTTAACCGCGTAAGCTACCCAGGTGCCCCCCAAATCAAATGTTTTTATTGGATCTCAATTTCTACCCAAAGTAAGAGAAATCCTTGTTACTACAAGTATGAAATCTGAGCTCAAATTACAGTTTAGCTTTTATTATCCCCAATTATTGTACTTCATAAAACCATTCAGAAAATCATCTCATCTTAATTCCTATTTCACAAGAATATGAGATTCAGAGAAGTTTAGGAACTTATATTGCATTGACTGACAGTGGACACATATAAAAAGTGTAAACTGGTAACTTCTTGACCCATGAGTAACAACAACAACAAAGTCAACCTATATGCTACACATTTCCCATACTAATACACTTATTTGGGAAGGAGCCATTTCTTTTCAATGCCTGGCATACAATCAGCACAACTCTACAACTTTTCCTTTAATGCACTGGATCTTAAAGAACTGTGTTCCTGGGGAGAAAGCTGTAGGTCAAACACTTACGAGAGCTGTACACAGGAGTCAGTTTAACAGCAGCTGTAGAATAAACACTTCCTCCCACTCCAACCATATTAATCATCTGTACCACACACCCCACTGCAACCATTGTTAAAATTCCCTCCACATTCTTTCTTCAGCAGATTTCTAAGTGTTGGTAGTGTTCTACACTCATCATATTCCATACCCATTTTCTAGGATTCATTTACGTCAAGAAGTTAATACTTCCCAAGTCTAGAAATCCAGCCTAAAGCTCTTTCCTTTGCTTCCAACTTATAGATCCAAAAGCCTACCATGTATTTATATTTTGATGCCCCAGCATCATTTTAAATTCTCTGGATTTAAAGCTGAAAACAACTTGATGCCCATGTATCTTTTTCACATAATGTGTTTTTATTTAAGTAGGCCCCATACCCAATGTGGGGCTTGAACTCACAACCTTGAGATTAAGAGTCACATGCTCTATGAACTGAGACAGCCAGGCACCCCAATGCCCATATATCTGTTCTTCTTCCTGTACTCTCTTTCTGAATGACCCACCATCTAAAAACCTGGGTGTCATTCTTGAGCCTTCCCTCATCCTCGGCTTCTGGGGCCAGGTCCAATCAATCACTACGTGCATATTCCCTTGAGTACAGTTACTTCACGCTGCTGCTTCCTTAGTTCTGGCCACCATTACTAACCTGCTTCCTATCCTGCCTCCCTGTCTTCATTTCTCCAAGTACCATATCCCCACCACACAAATTACAAATCTTTCTAAAGCTCAAATTGATCAATTCATCGATTCTTTTACTTTCCTCTTTAAACCACTTCTATGGCTCACCACCACTCTGTGGGAAAGATCCAAACCTAACAAGTTTTCCTACTTTACAAGACCCTACAAAATCTAACTAAACTTATGTATGTAGTCTCATCTTTTCCTGTCCTCCACCAACAACACCGCACATTTCTCCCTGTCCAACTCATGCACCAAGTTGATTTTCCATCCATTCTGAGCTACTTTTAATTCCCTATGTCATGTTATTTCCTGCAACTAGATATGAAAATGGTATCCCTGTTACCTGGTACCTATTTACGCTCTTCCTTCTCCCTATTCTTTTACTTAGATAACTCTTGCTAATCATAATATCTCAGCCAAGGAAACACTTTACAAGACCCCACTACTTTAAAATACCTCCAAAACTTAATTAGGTATCTCTCCTCTGTGATCCCTGTACTTGCCCCCAAAACAGCCACTAAATCACCGAATTGTGGTACCCACTCACTTGTTTATCCTTCACACCAAAATGTGAGCTCTTTGAGCTCATACACAGTGCAGCACTTGGCACATAACACATGATCATAAATGGTTGTTTAAAAAATGAATAGAACCTGCAACATACCCCAAAATCCATTACTGTATTTACTGTATTTTAAACTTACTACATTTCTAGTTTTATAAAGCATCTGCAATAATAAAGGAAATGTCCAAAGAGATGTTGTGATGGTCAGGTTTCTGTGGCTAGGCTATAGTCTTCAGTTATTAATAAAACCCTAATCTAGATGTTGCTGTGAAGGTATTTTGGGCATGTGATTATTAATCAGTTGTCTTTAAGAAAAGGAGAATAGTATTTGACCTGGTAGGCCTGATCAAATCGGTTGAAAGGCCTTAAGAAAAGAACTGAGGTTTCTCTGAGGAAATCTCACCTGGGACCGGAGCTTCATCTTCTGCTTCAGATTTTCCAACCCTGCCTGCCTGCCCACTCTATGGATTTCGGACTAATTCAGCAAGCTCCCACAGCCACATAAGCCAAATCCTTTTAGATTGATACAGGCACCTACTAAACAAAAGTAGACACTAAACCAGACCACCCTGCATATAAACTGATAAAGGGGTCAAGAAGACCAGAAAAAGTCGTTAATTTTGGCTGAAGAAGCCCTGTGCTGGGCAGCTTATGTTCACTGTTTCACTTAATCCTCACTCCAACCCTATGGAAGTAGTTATTATTCCCATTCCTTCCTTCATTCAACAAATACTCTGAGTGCCCACCATATATCACTGCCAGTCACTGTTCCAGATGTGATCAAAAAAACCTGAAAGCACACAGACTAGGCCTCTGCCCCTGAGGAGCTTAGAGTACAGGTGATGACACTGAGACTGAGTGGTTAGAGAAGCCTGCCTCAGCTCACACGCCTTGAAGTCAAGGCACCAGAATTTCAACCTGAATTGTATGGTTCCAAAGCTCTTGCTCCTCTAATTCCAAGGCTAGAAGCCACATTCACCCTGGAGGAACTCTAACAAGCTGGGGACCCAGAGTATGTGCATTATAAGATATATAGAGTGGCTTGTACCCAGATGCCATAGTGAGTAACACCTACAGTAAGTTCCCACAAAAATTAAGGATGACACAATCCTTAAGACATGGGTCTTCCACTAGAGAAGCAAGTGTGGATCCAGGAGCAGTATAAGGTCACTACTAGCCCTAGTTCCCACAACCATCAAAATCCCATTCCCCAATCCAAGTCCACTTTAAAAATCTTCAGAGTTGTTTGGGTGGGTTTTTTTAGATTCACATAGTAACTGAAGGAATATGGGGGAAGTGAGGGTGTGGTGACCTGCAAAACATTTCTGGGCTAGCTGAGACTGGGAATGAAAAGGAAGAAAAGGATGGAAAAGATACTTAGAAAGTTATCTAGGATAGTGACTAAAAAAGTAATGAAAGCACTGACAAAAGCAGTCAAAGTGTTGACATAAATTTTAATGGAATCATAGGAGAAAATACTTAGTACCACCTAATTTACAGTAGGTACTTAATAAATATTCATTTTTTAAAACAGCTTTACTGAGATAAAATTTGCATAATATACAATTTACCCTTTTAAAGGATAGAACTTAATGGTTTTTAGTATTTATAGTGTTGTGAATAGATCATCTATCAATCTAATTTTAGAAATTTTCATCACCCCAAAAAGAACTTTCATAACCATCAGCAATCCCTCTCCACCCTACCCCCAACCTCAGGCAACCACAAATCTACTTTCTATCTCTATAGATTTGCCTGTTTTGGACACTTCATGGTAAATGAAATCATATAATATGTGGTCTTAATAAATTTTTCTTGATTATGAATCAGAGCTTCTGGAAGAAGAGCTAGTTCTGAGAAGAAACATTACTGTGACATGATGATACCAATCAATGGGAGTTCTAAACAGTCACCTGAGGAAGCAACTAAATTTTTATGCAAAGCATTATGTCTTCCAACTCCAAGATTCTAGGTCACCCAGAATAGAGAAGAGAAAGGACCCCCAAAATTGGAGAGACTGAAATTTACAAGGACAAAGATTATAGAGCACAAAGAGCAGAGAGCTGACTGCATTTAAGTACACATGTACTTAGGAGCTGGACAAAGGAATGAAGGAGAAAGAATAGGTCAAAGGCAGGAGAATCAGAACACAATTACACAGACTGAGGAAGAGGGGCCACCTTCAGTGTAGAAAGCTGCAGAGTTCAAGGAAAAAGATAACTGCAAAAAGGATACGTGATTTATTAACTTTGGAAAGCTGGGTTTCAATATTCAATAGTATGTGTGACCAGTTCAGACAACAAGTAACAGCTTTTAAGAGAGAAAATGAGTAGCAAAATATGGACAGAAAGAACACAGCCTAGTCTTCAGGGTTTTGAAAAGGATAAAAGGCAAATGTGCAAAATATTTCAAGAGTGCAAAGTGGTTTTTTTTTTTTTTAACTTTTTAAATTTTATTTTTGAGAAAGAGAGAGAGAGAGAGACAGAGTGCAAGTAGGGGAGAGGTAGAGACAAAGGGAGACAGAGAATCCAAAGCAGGCTCTGGGCTCTGAGCTGTCGGCACAGAACCTGATGTGGGGCTCCAACCCACAAACGCAAGATCATGACCTGAGTGAAGCTGGACGCTCAGGCGCCCCAAGAGTGCAAAAGTGTTCTTAAATTAGTTATTTCTTAAGTTAGTTATTTCTATTTTCCTTGTACATTTTCTTAAGTTACCAGACAGTAAAAAATTAAGAAAAAACAGTTCTAAGGAATTATTTTCTTTAAAATGAGACTCCCCAAAAAGTTCTTTATCATCTTAAAACATAAGTGTTATTCCCAGGGTCTCTATATGATGTACAATCTACATGTTTGGACACACATAGGATATCAAAAATATATAAGACACAATAAAACCTTATATACACAAATCATAACTTTGATTTCTCTATGTAATAATTTTTTTAAGGCTATGAAAATAGCCATGGGAATTTTACAGAAAGAAGTATAGCTAAGATAATTGGGCAATCACTAAAATAAAATTCATGTTATAACCCAGCCCAAACCCATCATCAGCTTACTTTATACTCATAATTTCATGTCTTTCAATTTCAAATACAAACAAAATGCACGTTCCACACTTTTTAACTTCTATTTATCAATTAGGCAAATATGCTTTATATTCAAAAAAAGAAATAAGAATATGTATTTTTTTAATTCCAAATTAAAAAAAATTTAACATTTATTCAATTTTGAGAGATTAAGAGAGACAGAGCACAAGCAGGAGAGGGGCAGAGAGAGAGGGAGACACAGAATCCCAAGCAGACTCCGGGCTCTGAGCTGTCAGCACAGAGCCTGACACAGGGCTCGAACCCATGAACCACAAGATCATGACCTGAGCTGAAGTCAGATGCTTAACCAACTGAGCCACCCAGGCACCCCAATTCCAAATTTTCAAAATGAGGCTGACTCTTCATGAAAGAAGCCCTAAGTAATAACAGGATTTTAAAATATTCCCTTTTTAGAGTAAGTTAAAAACGTGAGTTATCTATCCATAACTTCTAATTGTAATGCTCAGAGAGCACACTTGTAGCAAGAAGAACAAAATGGCTTGAGGTTACACTGAATTAGGAGCAAAATGGGAGGGGCACCTAGGTGTCTCAGTCGTGAAGCATCCAACTTCGGCTCAGGTCACAATCTCATGATTTGTGAGTTCGAGCCCCTCATGGGGCTTTGTGCTGACAGTTCAGAGCCTAGAGCCTGCTTTGGATTCTGTCTCCCTCTCTGCCCCTCCCTGATTCACACTCTCTCTCTTTCTCATCTCTCTCTCTCTCAAAATCAAATAAACATTAAAAAAAATAATAAGCAAAATGGGAAAATGAGAACTGCACATAAGATTAACTATAAAAATTCACAGATGTAAAATGTCACTTACCTTTTTAAACATAACTAGTGAAATGACCGCTGATGCTGTGAAAAGTGCTGCTATGATGATCATCATAATTCCAACAGGAATACTTTGGTTGAGTCCAGTAAGGGATGAAATCCAACCACTAACAAGCAATTTTTTTAAAAAAGAGTATAATTAGACAAATAAATTAATGCTGGGTTTTTAAAAAATAAGGACCAACACATACTCAGCACTTATAAGCCACACAATGTTCAAATTCTTCGTGTTAACTCTTTTAATTCTCACAACAATTCCCTTAGATGCTATTTAAAAAAAAGGTTTTTTTTAAAACATTTATTTATTTTTGAGAGACAAAGCATTAGTGGAGGAGGAGCAGACAGAGAGGGAGACAGAGAACCTGAAACAGGCTTCAGTCTCTGAGTTGTCAGCACAGAGCCCGACGCAGGGCTCGAACTCACAAAACATAAGATCATGACCTGAGCTGAAGTCGGATACTTAACCGACTGAGCCACCCAGGCACCCCATAGATAGATGTTGTTTTAAATCCCTATTATACACATAAGCAACTGAATCAGAGATATTCAGTAACTTTCTCAGTCATATAGCTAATAAATGGCATAGTCTAAATTCAAACCCAATAGAAAATGCCAGAGCCTAAAGTGTGTACCACCAGATTTTACTTTTTAAGTATAGGCGTTCATTATTACTTTAAGTTCATTTTAAATTCTGCTTAGTTATGGAAAAAAATATTTGTAAACCATATATCCAACTAATGATTAGCATGCAGAATATATGAAGAACTTTCAAAGTTCAACAGTTAGAAAAAAATTCAATTAGAAAATGGGCAAAACACATGAAAGGATGTTTCATCAAGAGGCTATAAAGAGGGGGGAAGATCACATGAAAAGATGTTCAACATCATGAGTCACCAGAGAAATACAACTTATAACCTCAGTGAGATATCACTATCCATCTATCAAAACAGCTAAAATTTTAAAAAGTGACAACACTAAATGCTGGTCAGAACGTGGAAGCTGAGTAACTCATACATTGTTGGTGGCAATGTAAAATGGTACAGTCATCCTGAAAAACAGTCTGTTAGTTTCTTCAAAAGATCACTAAACATGAAACTTCCATATGAACCAACAATTATACTCTTGGATATTTATCACAGAGAAATGAAAACAGATGTTCACATAAAACCTGTTCACAAATGTTTGTAGAGGTTTTATTTATAATAGCCTAAAATGAGAAAAGTCTAGATCTTCACTGGTCAACGGATAAACAAACTGCGGTACATCCAGAGTTTTACTGAGGAATAAAAAAGAGAACTATGGCTACTGATACACACAATAACCCAGATGAATCTCCAGAGAACTATGCTGAGCACAAAAAGACAAAAGTTACTTATCCCATGATGCCATTTATACAACTTTTTTTTTTTTTTTTTTAAGTGGGCTTCATGCCTAGCATGGAGCCCGATGCAGGGCTTGAACTCACAACCCCGAGATCAAGACCTGAGCTGAGATCAAGAGCCAGGCACCTAACCACTGAGCCACCCAAGTGACCCCATTTAAATAACATTCTTAAAATGGCAAAATAACAGAAACGAACAACACATTAGTGATAGCTGGGGTTAATAAGTGGATGAGGGCAGGAAGGAAATTAACGTGCTACAAAAGGGCAACATGAGGGATTCTCTGGTGATGGAAATGTTATCTCTACTTATGACTGTCAAGATTCTTGTTTCGAAATTATACCATGGCTTTGCAAGATGTTACCCTTGGGAAAATTTGGTATAGAGTTTTATTTCTTCTAATTGTGTGAATCTGCAATTATCTCAAAATAAACAGTTTAATTTTTTAAAAAGTTGCTGGATCACATGAGGTTGATCTTCAAACGGGTCCTCCGGTATGGCCCCTTCCTATCAGTCTCCTGTGCTATGTAGCCACTACACATTCTGTTATGCTCAATTTTAACACTCTCTTCTGAATCTGTGCTGAAAAAAACTAAACAAATTACTTCAATTTCATAAGAATAAAAAAAAAATTGTGCTGTTAACATAAACAGTGTATTTTTTAATTAAACATCTAAGAACATTTTCTTTCTCTCATATGCCAAAGACTAAACACACTATTAGAAACGATAATGAATGCTACGTTTTTCAAGAACTGATTTAAGGTATCTATAAAAATTCTCTACCTGTATACATGCCCATTAGGAGATCCACAAAGCTACCGATAATTGTCTGATTGCCAGTCTCTATTCTGATTTGGTGGTAGCACACTAAACTTAAGTTTTCAATTCACTGCAGCTACATGCTTATTTTAGTTTATGTACAGGGCAGCAAAACTGTCTTGTATATGGTGTTGTTTATAAGAACTCAACTGTATGTAACTCAATTAAAATACAAGAGAGGGAGGGATAATTTTAGAGATGTGTACTCTTCTACCCACTTTTTCATTCAAGGAATGATTGTTCCAAAGTGTATGAACACAGATACAAATTTGCTATTATCTCCTAGCTTGAGTCCAAATAGTTTCAGTTTCTGAGGGTCTCCCAGAGTGAGCATTGCAGTGATACCATTTTTCAAAGACAAGTGTTCACATGCATGTGTTTGTATGGAAATATATGTTTGTATACCTAAAATAGTGCTTTACACATTAACAGGTACTCTTTTCCTTTAAATCCTACAAGTTCTTTCCTCTCCCCTCCACAATCCTTGGCCCAGCTCTGACCACTCCTCAGTCTTTTTACTCTTCCTTTTAGTACCTGTTATATATACATTTCATTTAAACTAGATACAATATGCTGTTTTTAAAAATGGCAACCTAGGGGCGCCTGGGTGGCTCAGTCAGTTAAGCATCCAGCTCTTGGTTTCGGCTCAGGTCATGTTCCAACAGTTTGTGGGTTTGACCCCCACAATGGACTCCAAGCTAACAGTGTAGAGCTTACTTGGAGTTCTCCCTCCCTCCCTCCCTTCTTCCCGCCCTCCCTCCCTCCCTCTCTCTCCCCCCTCCCCTGCTCACTCTCTAAATAAATAAACAACTTAAAAAAAAAAAGTTTGTTTCTTGAAAAAAAAAAAAAAGATGGCAACCTAATTTTCATATAGAATGGTTTGCCCAAAGGTTATGCCTTAGACATTTTTTAAATTGCATTTTTTACTATTTTTACTTTTGATAATCTGGCTTTTCTATGTTAACTATTTTTAGGAAGCCAAAAATTATATAGAGGTACTACACAAACAGATTAAAACTAGAGTAATTAAAGTAAACGGCTTACCAGTTGCCCCAATTATGAAATCCTGCAGCTTGGAGTACATGAACAGCAAACTGACAAATATAGACGAAGAAGAATACAAAGAATCTGAATGAACTGTCACTCCTTTAAAAAAAGGGGGGGGGGAGAAGAGAAAAAAGAGGAAAATGTCATTTTTCTCAGTACTTTTATATTCACATGAACAAAGACATTTAAACATTAAGAAATAAAAATATTTTTTAAAATACCACGGGCAACCACTAAAGGCTCTCATAATAATGTACGTGAACCCTTTTTCCAATACTCAATGATGACACTGTAACTCCAACCTCATTTTTGGTCCTTTCACTTTTCAACTGTACCACAAACATCATGGCAAAAAAATTTTGTTTTCTTTTCAATTATTAAACAGTTTGAGTTATAATTAACATACAAACAGCAAATACTTTAAATACACATTTTGATAAGGTTTGACATATGATATACCCACGAATCTACATCAACAAAATAATGAGTATTTTCCAAAAGTCTCCTTGTGCACCTGGATAATCTCTCCGTCTTCATTTCACTCACTGTTTACTGTCACTACAGTTTTCATATTTTACAATTTTACATAAATGGGATCATACAGAATATCCTTTTTTTCTGCTTTCTTTTACTCCGCCCAATTATTCTGAGATTCATTTGTGTTGTTGCATGTATCGAGTTCATTACTCTTCACTGAGTAGTATTCCACTGTATAGACAGACCACAGTTTGTTTATTCATTCAACTACTGATGGACTTTTAAGTTAAATCTAGTTTTTTACTATGACAAATAAAGCTATTAACATTCATGTATAAATCTTCACATGAACGTAAAGTTCCTTTTCTCTTGGGTAACTATCTAAAAGTAGAACAGATAGGTCACCTAAAAGGTATATGTTTTAACTTTTTAACAAATTGCCAAACTGTTTTCCAGAGAGGTTATTCCGTTTTATAGTCACAGTGGCACTGTATGAGTATTCCAGTTCTTCCACATATCTCACCAACACTTGGTAGAGTCAACCCTTTAAATTTTAGTCATTCTTATAGGTATATAATGCTATCTCATGTAGTTTGAATTTGCATTTTCTAATAGCTAATGTTGTTGAGCACTTTTTCATCTGCTTTTTACCATCCATACATCTACCTTCTGTCATGGACTGTTCACATCTTTTTTCAAGGTTTTAACTGTCTTTTCCTCTTATTAGGTTTTATGAGTTTGGACATACCACTCACTTATCAGATAAATGTCTGGCAGGATTTTCTCCGTCTCTGGCTTGTCTTTTCATTCTTTGTAGGGTGTCTTTTAAAGAGCAGAAGTTTTGCCTTTTTATGAACTCTAGTATGAGTTAGTTCTTTTATGGATCTTGAAATTACTGTTTTATCTGAGAAATCTTTCACAAAGCCAAAAACACAAGAGTTTTTTTTTTCTCTGAAGGTTTTATACTTTCAGTTTTGCATTTAAGCTTATGTTCCCTTTTGAATTAATTTTTTAAAATATAGTATGAGGTATGGATTAAAGTTTTTTCTTATTTACACAGCATTTCTTTAAAAGACTATCCTTTCAGCACTACATTACCATTTTATCTTTCTGAAAAATCAGTAATCTATATACGGGTGGGTTTATTTCTGGACACCGTTCTGTCCTGTTCTACCTGCCTTCCTTTATGTCAGTATCACACTTATGATTCTGGTGGTTTTCGATTAAGTCTTCAAATTAAGTGATGTTAGCTATCCAAACTTATTGCCCTTTTTCAAAGTTGTTTTTGTCATTCTAGGCTTTTATATTTCTCTATACCTTTCAGAATCACCTGTTCAATTCCATAAAAACAATCTGCTGGGATTTTTACTGGAATTGCATTGCATCTACAGATCCATTTTGAGAGAATTCAAATCACAGTAACATCAAATCTTCCAAACTATTAACAAGGTATACTTCTCCTATTTTCTATATAGATGAACAAGAGATCTGCAAATAGTTTTACTTCTTCCTTCCTAATCTGGATGCCTTTTCTTTCTTTTTCTTGCCTGTTTATACTGGCCAGGATTTCCACTACATGTTTTATGGAAGTGTTGAGAATGAACATCTTTATCCTGTTCTTCACCTTAGGTAGAAGGATATAGTCTTTCAGCATTAAGTATGGTGTTAACTGTTAAAATTTTTCATAGATGCCTTGTTTTCATCCTGAGTGATTGAGTGTTGAATTTTTTCACGTTGTATTTTAACATCAATTAAGATAATCTTATGATTTTTCTATTTCAGTTTATAGTATGGTAAATTATTTAATGTCAAACCAACCATGAATTCCTTGAAAAGCTCTATCCACTTGATCATGATACGCTATCTTTTTAACATATTACTATATTTGATTTGTTTGGTAAGATTTTCAACTGTCGCAAATTTACTCCATTCTCTTTTTATCACAGTGACCATTCCAATGCCTAAACACATATTTCAAGGTCCTTAACATTTCAACTTACTCAGTACCAGCATAAAACTCCGTTTCCCTCATCAAAGACAAAACCAGAAGCCACAGAAATAAACCTCAACTTCCTGCTCAATACAATGACGTTCCAAGTTTATATATGCCACCAACCTTTCTTACTGCTTATCTATGAGGAGGCAGTATCACTCATGTCGAAATCGACACTTGCATAAAAATATTTAGTCCATCACTCTATTCCTCTGGAGCATTCTACTTCAGTAGTTACTCATCTTGTTTCCTAAGTGTCTTCACTTCTTCCACTAGGATCTTCCCAGTGTATAAACACAGAGTTTTCATCTTCAAATAGCCTTCCTTTAGCCCTGTCTTCCCTGCTTAACTTCCACCTCCTTGATCTCCCTCCTTCTCACCAATAATAAGTCGTGATTTCCTCTACACATTCCATTCCTATATATATATATATATATATATATATATATATATATATATATATATAATTTATTGTCAAATTGGTTTCCATACAACACCCAGTGCTCATCCCAACAGGTGCCCTCCTCAATGCCCATCACCCACTTTCCTCTCTCCCCCACCCCCCCCTCAACCCTCAGTTTTAAGAGTCTCGGTATGTTCTCAGTATTTAAGAGTCTCTTATGGTTTGCCTCCTTCCCTCTCTGTAACTTTTATTTTTTTTCCCCTCTTCCCCTCCCCCATGGTCTTCTGTTAAGTTTCTCAAGATCCACATATGAATGAAAACATATGGTATCTGTCTTTCTCTACCTTATTTCACTTCGCATAATACTCCCTAGGTTCCATCCACGTTGCTACAAAAGCCCATATTTCATTCTTTCTCATTGACAAGTAGTATTCCATTGTATATATAAACCACTTCTTTATCCATTCATCAGTTGATGGGCATTTAGGCTCTTTCCATAATTTGGCTATTGATGAATGTGCTCCTATAAACACTGGGGTACAAGTGCCCCTGTGCCTCAGCACTCCTTATCCCTTGGGTAAATTCCTAGCAGTGCTATTGTTGGGTCATAGGGTAGATCTATTTTTAATTTTTTGAGGAACCTCCACACTGTTTTCCAGAGTGGCTGCACCAGTTTTCATTCCCACCAACAGTGCAAGAGGGTTCCCATTTCTCCACATCCTCTCCAACATCTATCATCTCCTGACTTGTTTATTTTACAGACCCCATTCCTATTCACTTCTCAATCCACTGCAACATGGCCTCTCGTAATGTATTCCTCCAAAGGTACTTCAAAGTCATGACCAACCTATGAATTTCCAATGAACTTTCTCAAGTCTCTCTTTGTTTTTTTAATGGCATCTGACCTCTTTCTCTAACCTAGATTGCTTCTCAGTATCTTATTTCAAGATCCACCTCCATGTCATATTGTAAAACTGTGTTTACAGGAAAGCTTCCTAGGTGATGATTATATCTTCCAATGTTTGAACCACCGACTACAGGATGAAGTCCAAATAATGTAACCAAGCATATCTCTGCCTTCATAAAATAAACTGAAGAATATGTCTTGCTATGTCAATGCTTTTATTTATACTGTGTCTAAAATGCTCAATATAGTCCTCTTTTCTGCCCAGCACACGTGTACTCAGCTTTTAAGATGGGTCATTAAGTCGGGGGCGCCTGGGTGGCTCAGTCGGTTAAGCGTCCAACTTCAGCTCAGGTCATGACCTCACAGCTCAGGAGTCCAAGACCCGCAACGGGCTCTGTGCTGACAGCTCAGAGTCTGGAGCCTGCTTCCAATTCTGTGTCTCCCTCTCTCTCTCTCTGCCCCTCCCCCACTCACTCTGTTTCTCAAAAATTAATAAATTTTTTTTAAAAAATTAAAGAAAAAAAGGTGAGTCACTAAGTCTACTCCCCATTCAAAGAGAGGACAATTAAGCACTACTGCTTAGAAAGAGGAGAATCCACATTTATGATTTCAAATTCTGTAAGAAAGATCTGTCCTTTCAGCTCCATTTGTTTATATCCGTATGGACTCATGGATATTTTTCTACTCTTTGGGTTAAAATTAAACACTATCATTTTGTTGCTAAAATTATTCCAGCTTTAGCCTTTCAGAATCTGTTTGCTTAAGCACTTAATCTCTGCTCATGCTGTATTTTCCCTGTTCTAGAATCAGTCATTTCTCCAAAGCACACAAAAAAAGCAGATTTTAGTAGTTTATGACTAATGTTTTCTATATTAGATTTAAATCAAATCATTCCACTTTCACAGTAATTCTACCAGTAATATATTACACCGAGGCTGGTATTACTTACTGACTATAAAACTCAGAAAACTTAACCAACAAAAAACAAGTAAGTCCCACAACAAAAAAGTTCACAATAT
This sequence comes from Prionailurus bengalensis, assembly GCF_016509475.1. Classification (NCBI taxonomy): domain Eukaryota; kingdom Metazoa; phylum Chordata; class Mammalia; order Carnivora; family Felidae; genus Prionailurus; species Prionailurus bengalensis. Next base: position 143,173,000 of record NC_057343.1, on the reverse strand, counting down.
AAAAATGCTATTTTGGGAGCTCCTGGGTGGCTCAGTCACTTAGGCATCTGACTCTTGATATCAGTTCAAATCATAATCTCACAGTCTGTGAGACTGAGCCCTATGTCAGAAGCTCTGCACTGATAGCACACAGCCTGCTTGGGATTCTCGTTCCCTCTTTCTCTGCCCCTCCCCTGCTTGTGTGCACTGTGGGGGATAAGCTTAGGAATCCCCCAGGCTTACATCAATGGGTTAACAAGGTGTAAAGAAATACAAAGCCATAAAATGCTCACATCCGAGTTTGGGTAAACCAGATTGCCACCCCAAGAATGGGGGGATGCAAAGCCACCCCAAGAATAGGGAGGTGCAAGTAGCCAGGAATAGGGAGGTACAAAGGCACCCCGAAATAGAAAGGGGGTGCAGATCCCCCAGAACAGACAGGGAGGGGCAAAGACCCTAAACAGGAACAGGCGCAAAGGTGCCCGATACATAGGTATATGAAATAAACGACATTAGATATTCAGGGTGGAAGCACCCCAATTCAGGGTGGAAGCACCCCCAAGTACTATAGCAGAAAAGCTACTTTCACAGGAGGATAAGGCCAAGTTAGGTAAATTGGTGAACTGGACTATGGACCACTAACTACACTGCAAGCAACGCAGCCCAGAGCAGACATGGTTAACAAAAGAAAAGGTGCCTTTTTAATCCTGAGGTTATTCCCCCTATCTGTCTCATCCCCTAGGATAGCTACGTTAAACAGACACGGCGCCTCCTGTCTGCTGTTAACAATCATCTGCCCATCTGCCCGGCCGCCAGGATTTTGTTTTATATGGACCCAAACCCCAACACCATATACCTTCAAAAAAAATCCCTTTTCCCTCACGTCCCCAAGTTGATATTCCCAGTTTCTCTCTTTGTACACGCCCATCACATTTGTAAGCTTTCTGATCTGAATAAATACAGGGCAAGGACCCTTATTCGGGGCTCGTGTCTTTTCCCAGACATTAGCCATCTATTGCTTTAATCCTGCATCTACTCTTTTGCTGGCCAAAAGAGAACTTTAGACTTAGAGTCTACGACACTGCACATGTTCTCTCTCTCTCTCTCTCTCTCTCTCTCACTCTCTCTCAAAATAAACTTTTAAAAATGCTGTTTTTGCAATCTATATCAAAATAATAACAGCATTTTTCACAGAGCTAGAACAAACAATTCTAAAATTTTTAAGGAACTAGAAAAGTCAATGTAATGTTGAAAAAGAAAGGCAAAGTGGGAGGCATCACAATTCTGAACTTCAAGCTGTATCACAAAACTGTAATGATCAAGACAGTATGGTAGTGGCACAACAAAGACACACAGATCAAAGGAACAGAATAGAAAGCCTAGAAATGGACCCACAGCTATGGGGTCAACTAATCTCTGACAAAGCAGGAAAGAATATCCAACGGAATAAAGACAGTCTCTTCAACAAATGCTGCTGGGAAAACTGGACAGCGACATGCAGAAGAATGAACCTGGACCACTTTCTTACACCATACACAAAAATAAACTCAAAATGGATGAAAGACTTAAATGTAAGACAGGCAGCCATCAAAATCCTTGAGGATAAAGCAGGCAAAAACCTCTTTGACCTCAGCTGCACCAACTTCTTACTCAACATGTCTCCAGAGGCAAGGGAAACAAAAGCAAAAATTAACTATTGGGACCTGATCAAAATAAAAAGCTTCTACACAGCGAAGGATACAATCAACGAAACTAAAAGGCAACCGACAGAATGGGAGAAGATATTTGCAAATGACATATCAGATAAAGGGTTAGTATCCAAAAACTATAAAGTACTTATCGAACTCAACACACACACACACACACACACACACACACACACACACACACACACACACAAATAATCCAGTGAAGAAATAGGCAGAAGACATGAACAGCCACTTCACCAAAGACATTCAAATGGCCAAATTTCTCTGAGATATAAACTCCATATACCAGCACTTAACTATCTGAACTCTTACCTCCAAGAGTGCCCAAGAGTGGTTTCTCTATAATCTATTCAAATTATTACAAATGCAAAGTTAGTCCAATTCAAATTTTAAAAATGTTGCCTCATTTTCAACATACAAGCAGTCACTGAAAATATAGGCCATTGTATCAACATGATATAAGAGCATGTGAATCTGACTCTACTGTGAAAACAGTTTTACAACATGGGTTATACATTCCCTGCCAAAAGCCTAAAAATTATCAAAAATGCAAAAAAGTGAGCTAATCACAATGTTAAAAAGTATATTAAGTATAAATAACTCCCTATATACCAAATAGTGGAAAACGCTATAAAATGTAAATTAACAAACTTGAGCAATACAATCATCACATGAATATCAAGTTCATTTGAGATGTTTGAAGGAAAAGCCAGCTAAGGCTGAAGAAATGTGTAAATGCCACAAGACACCCAGGTAGACGGCTGTACCTGAGCCAAAATCAGAAAAAGTCCAGGAAGTAAAACATCATCGGGCTGCATAAAGACTTCTATTGGTATCCAGAACCAAAAGCAGTGGGTCTTGTATAAATGAAAAGATTAGTAAACAAATGTTTAAATAACAAAGCTTGTATATAGCCACTTTAAGCCAAAGAAGATGAGAGTACAAATAGTTAGAAAACCACTATTAATTGATTTAAGCTAAGTGGTTTTAAACTGTAATCTGCCTCAGTTTACAATCAAGTATTTATGTAAGTAATTATATTTATTCACAATAAACCCACCTATGTAATCTATTTCCTCATCAGTATAAATAAATAAATAAACAATAAAAGCTTTCTGCTACTTGCCATCTGAGCTCTTCCAGATTAAAATCTATTGGAAAACCAAATCTCAAGCCAGCTGATTTTGGTTATTTGTCTTCAAATAATATACTGCCAAGTTATAACACACCTTTTAACAAAAAAGTCCTCCCCAAAATTTTCATATTAAATTCTCAGAAAACAGACTTATATAATCTTATATAAAGTTTATTTCATATTATATATCAGTATCAGCGATATTAACTATGGTTTGAAGAAGTAGAGAAGACAAGGTAGGTCATTATTTCAAAAGAGCTAATGGAAATTTCACATTTAACCATGATAAGGCAGCACAAGTTAAGTAAAATACCAAATGTTTTGTCTTCAGTAACTTGGCATGGTAACTAAGAGCATGTAGCTTTAAAGACAGACTTGGGCTTAAATCCAGAATCTCCGACTCAAAGTTGTATAGTTTCAAGAAAATCGAAACCTAAGTCTGAGATTTTCTATTTACAAAATGGGAGTAACAGTGGAATCTACTTTTAAATGGATGAAATGAATATAAAGGGCTTAACAGGGAATATGGAGGCACATTCTAAGTAATCAATAAATGTTACTTGTTGGTACCTCTACTACACTAGTACAAAACTGCACTAAAATTGTTTTGTTCATAGAATATTGTGCTCACACAAGTGATATCTGGCCTCTGATAAGATCATGAGCATTTCTGGGACATGGTGGGTAACTTCATTACTATTAAGAGAACAAAGTAATACGTGAAATTCCTGCTGATGTCATAACATTAGAATAAAATAGAACCTACAAAGTACAGCTACTTTCGTGGTCTTAATTACTGTTACTTTGGAATGCAACACTCTAGAAACCAACCCCATTTTTACTCTAATAATTTTGTGCTGAAATCAATTCTTTTTGAACAGGTGCTCCACAGGTAAGCTTTAAAAGGAAAGAGCACAAAACCCACCCAAATTGTGCATAAAATTTTGCATATATATTTTTTCTTTAAAAAAAGGACTCAAAATTTTTATATTCATAATGGAGTCTGTGACATAAAAACCATTTAAAAATCATTCACTAGACTAGTCTAAATGAAAAAGCATAACACTGGGATGAAAGAGACCCTAGATCCCTACACTCTGTCTTCTTCCTGTCTATGCTTTTCCAAAAGCAGAAGGAAATAAAAAGTTTACATGTAATAAAATTTTTTTTTTACTGATTTATTTTCAGAGAGTGCACGTGTGTGTGTGTGTGTGTGTGTGTGTGTGTGTGTGTGTGAGAGAGAGAGAGAGAGAGAGAGAGAGAGAGAACAGGGAAGGGACAGAAAAAGGGAGAGGGAAAGGAATAGAAAGAAAACCAAGCAGGCTCTACACTGTCTCAGCATAGAGCCCAACACAGGGCTTGATCTCACAAACCATGAAATCGTGACTCGAACCGAAATCAAGAGTCGAACGTTTAACCAACGAACCACCCAGCAGGCCCCCCAGTAATGAAATTTTAAACTTAAACAATTTTAAACCTAGACCTGAGGTTCAAGGTCTATATCCTTTACACTTAACCGAGTCTATATTTTGTAATAGAAGTTAACATTGATTGAAAATTATGTGTCAGTGACCATGGCAAACACATGAATTAGCCATTTCATTTTTACAATACCTGCTGTGAGGTAGGCAACAATACTGACTCCCTTTTGGGGCACCTGGGTGGCTCAGTCGGTTAAGCATCTGACTTCAGCTCATGTCATGTTCTCACAATTTGTGGGTTCAAGCCCTGCATCAGGCTCTGTACAAAACAGCTCAGAGCCTGGAGCCTGCTTCAGATTCTGTCTCCCCCTCTCTCTCTGCCCCTCCCCAGCTTGTGCTCTCTCTCTCAAAAATAAACATTTTTTTTAAATTTTTTTTCAACGTTTTTTATTTTTATTTTTGGGACAGAGAGAGACAGAGCATGAACGGGGAAGGGGCAGAGAGAGAGGGAGACGCAGAATCGGAAACAGGCTCCAGGCTCCGAGCCATCAGCCCAGAGCCTGACGCGGGGCTCGAACTCACGGACCGCGAGATCGTGACCTGGCTGAAGTCGGACGCTTAACCGACTGCACCACCCAGGCGCCCCTCAAAAATAAACATTTTAAAAAATTTTTAAAAATTGACTCCCTTTTACTGATGAATAAACAGATTTAGAGAAGTTAAATGATCCAAATACAGAGCTGGTAACAGAAAGGCTGAGACCTGTCTATTTGTGAAGTTAATGTTTTTAACCATGTGATAAATCTATCTGTAGGCTATTATTTCAATTCCATTTTGCCCAAGAAAGCCAATTATCAATCAACAGGATGTGAATGTCTAAATTAAATTAACTTCAAATGCTCACTGTAGTGTTTTCTATATAAGGTGAGATTACATAGTTTCTTTTCATTTGTGATAATTTCAGTTCTCTAAAACACTCTCTTTTAAGAAGAGTCAAGGAGGATACAAAGAACAAAATACTATTTTGCAGCAAATCAGAAAATAAGGATTGAAATTAAACAAAACTTTCACTTGATTAAACAAAAATTTTCCTAACAAATGAAATCTCACATCTGAATTGCCATTCAATTTAGAAAGCATAAGTAACGAAAATCACTCAGTAGTCAACCATTTAAACAATTTTTTTAAATGTTTATTTATTCTGAGGGGCGCCTGGGTGGCTCAATCAGTTAAGAGTCCAACTTTGGCTCAGGTCATGATCTCATGGTTTGTGAGATCAAGCCCTGCATTTGGCTCTGTGCTGACAACATGGAGCCTGCTTGGCTCTCTTTCTCCGCCCCTCCCCTGGCTCATACTTGTGTGTGCTCTCTCTCTCTCTTGCTCTCTCTCAAAATAAATAAACTTAAAAAAAATTTTTTTAGATGTTTATTTTTGAGAAAGAGCACAAGCGAGGTATAGGGACAGAGTTGGGGGCGGGGGGAGAGAGAGAGAGAGAAAGAGAGACAGAATCTCAAGTAGGCTCCATGCTCAGAGTGGAGCCTGATGAAGGGCTTGATTCTACAACCCTGTAATCATGACCTGAGCTGAAATCAAGAGTTAGTTGCTCAACCAACTGAGCCACCCAGGCAGCCCGACACCTAAAACTAACTCTTAACTATACCATATACAAATGTTTCTTACCTGGTTTTGCCATTCAAGGAACAATGCTACTCAGCCTATTTGTATTTTCTGCTAATATCAGATGAGTGCAAAATAACCAGCTAAAGAAATAAAAAATCTAGAACTAACTGATTAAAAGATATTTTAAAAACCTTTGTCCCATCTACCTTATTTCCGTATTTACTGCAAACCTCAACTATTTTAAAGTGTGAGGGATTTTAAAATTCTGCAACTAACACCACCTTACGCATTTCAGCTGGTATATAAGAAAGGTACACCTGAAAGTATATTTGATCCTTGAACAACACAGGTTGGAACTACATAGGTCCACTTATACATGCTTTTTTTTCAATAAACATATTGGAAATTTTTTTTGTAGATCTGCAACAGTTTGAAAACAAGGAGCCTAGAAACATCAAAGAAAAAGTTATGTCATGATCATAACTGTATATGTAGATACTTGTTTATTTTATCATTTACTACAACAAAAATATATAAATCTGTTATAAAAAGTTATCACGGGATGCCTGGGTGGTTCAGAGGGTACCAAAGTGACTGACTTCAGCTCAGGTCATGATCTCACGGTTCAGTTCATGAGTTTCAGCCCTGCGCTGGGCTCGCTGCTGTCGGCACAGAACCCACTTCAGATCCTCTGTCCCTCTCTCTCTGCCCCTCCCCTGCTCTGTCTCATAAATAAATAAACATTAAAAAAATTTTTAAAGAGTCATCACAATTACATATATAAATACTTTCTACATGATACCATTTACAGTCAAGAGACACATAGACAAGTATAAAGATGCAGTATTAAATCATAACTGCATAAAACAAACTAATACATTCAGAATTACCGTAAGAGTGGTCTCCCACAGTTCTTGCTTATTTTTTATCATGTTTAGTACAATACAGTGAACCCTGAATAACATGATGGGACCCATACAAACTCTAGTGATGCTGGAAGTGCTCCCAAGAACAGAGAAAAGTTACAGCATTACAGGAAAAAGTGGAAATGCCTGATATGTACCATAGGCTGAAGTGTGCAACTACAACTGCCCACCATCTTAAGATCAATGAATCCAGTATAAGGACCATTCCAAGAAAAGGAAATTCATGAAGTTATCACTGCAGTGACAGTAACATGTGGCAAAAGTCTTACATTTTTTGCTAAAGACCTTTTAATCTTGTATTGAAAATGCAGCATTTATGTGGGAGCCAAGATTGCTGTAATAAAAGGAAAACTTTAAAGCCAAAGGAAAGTAAAGGATCTAAAGCTGGAGAATTTAACACTAGAAAAGGATGGTTTGATAATTTTACACAAAGGTTTGGCTTAAAAAATGTCAAGACAACAGGAGAAAGCAGCTTCTGCCAACCAAGAGACAGAAGTTGAGTTCCCAGATGCCATTAAGAAAATCACTGAGAAGAAAACATATTTGCCCAAATATGTGTTTAAGGCAGATGAGGTGCCCTATTAAAGTAAAAAAAAAAAAAATGCCACAAAGGTCATTTATTAGCAGGGAAGAGAAGTGAACACCAGTATTTAAGGCAGGAAGGGACAGGCTAACTCGACTGTTTTGTGCAAATACAGGCAGGTTTATAATCAGGAGTGCCCTTAACTTTTAAGCTTCTAACCTCTAATCCTTGAAGGGACAGGATAAACACCAGCCACCAGTCCTTTGGCTGTACAACAAGAAGGCCTGGACAATGAGAACCCTTTTTCTGAATTGGTTTTATTGATGTTTTGTCCCTGAAGTAAGTAAGTACCTTGCCAGTAAGGGACTGCCTATTAAAGTTCCTCTGATATTGGACAATGTCCCTGGCCACCCGGATTCCTATGACCTGAACACCAAAGGCGTCGAAGTGGTCTACTATGCCCCCAAATACAATGTCTCTAATTCAGCCTCTATATCAGGGAATCATAAGGACCTTTAAGGCTCATTACACATAGTACTCTACCAAAGTATTGTTGGTGCAATGGAGGAGAACCCCAACAGACAGATCATCATGAAAGTCTGCAAGATTTACACTGCTAAAGGTGCCACTGTTGTAAAGAAAATGCCATGAGAGCTATCAAACCTGAAATAATAAATTCCTGCTCAAGAAGACTGCGTCTAGATGTTGTACATGACTTCTCAGGACTTATGACAGAGCCAATCAAAGAAATCATACAAGAGATTGTGATAATGGCAGAAAGAGAAGACAAGAGAAGAGAAGAGAAGAGAACAGAAGAGAAGAGAAGAGAAGAGATAGAAGAGAAAAGATAGAAAAGAAAAGAAAAGAGAAAAGAAATGAAACAAAACGAAACAGAAAGAAAGAAAAGGCAGGGAGGGAGAGGAATGATTTCAAAATATGGATTATGGATCTTGGAGAAATTTAAGAGGTGAAAGATATCACCACACCAGAGGAATTAACGGACATGAGTGCTTCCAAATCAGTGCCCGATGATGAGGAAGAAGACGGAGAACAAACAGCGTGAGAAAACATACTAACATTAGAAATCTGACAAAAGGGTTCTGATTATTCAAGGCTGCTTTTGACTTCTTTTATGATATGGACCCTTCTTGGACACAAGCACTAAAAACCAAAGCATACAGTGGAAGAAGGACTGGTACAATACAAACATTTTTAGAAAAATGAAAAGCAAAATAAATCAGACAGAATGGACAATAGATTTCCATAAAGTTACACTATGTGCCTGCCTCTCCTTCCACCTCTGCCACACCTGAGACAGCAAGACCAATCCCTCCTCTTGCTCCTCTTCCTTACCGTAAGAGTGGTCTCCCACAGTTCTTGCTTATTTTTTATCATGTTTAGTACAATAGAAAACATGCTTAGTACAATAGAAAACACGTTGAGTTTTCTCAACGTGAAGATGACAAGGACAAAGACCTTTATGATGATCTACTTCCATTTAACAAGTGATTATAAACAATCATCATGCCATATAGTTAATCAACTCACCTGTTGTGTATGTGTCTTTATGCAGAAATCTAGTAACTATACAGTAAGAACTGTATGAGACATTCTGTGTCATCCTCACCTGAGTAGTCATCATATAAAACATCATGTGCAAGACTTGTATGGAAGCAGAAAGCCTATTCTTACCCAGGTGTAAGGTGAGTGATATTTAATATAATATTACTAACATGTTGGATTTCTTACTGTTTTTTTGTAACTTTGCTTTCAAAGAATTATTATATCATATATACATTATGTCTCTCTTGTAACGGGAAACTGCTTATCACCCTATCATCAGAGGTAAGTGTTTTTGTTTTTTCACTATAGTATTTTCAGGGGCACCTGGGTAGCTCATTCAGTTAGACATATGACTCTTGATTTCGGCTCAGGTCATGATCTCACAGTTTGTGAGTTTAAGCCCCATGTCGAGCTTTGTGCTGGGAGTGTAGACCCTGCTTGGAATTCTCTCTCTCAGCCCCTCCCCTACTTGCATGCACTCTCTCTCTCAAAATAAACTTAAAAATACATAAATAAATAATATTTCTAATATATTATTAGGAATATATCTGTAATATGCCATAAAAGTTTTGAGTTCATTAGTGTATAGACTAGGCTATCAAAAAGCAACTAAACTGCTGCTTCTTCATTATTAATGCATGAATCATTATACTTATAAATATGAATTTCCTTTTCAAGTATTTTCATGTTTGATGTCTAGTGTTATACATATAATATCTAGAGTATTTTGTATCATATAAGATAATATTGATATAGATAACTGATAGATGATTCGCCTTATAAACAGACAATGCAAACTTATGGTATCAATTAATACAGGAAACGTATTTTCCTTGTGATTTTCTTAGTAAGTTTCTCTTTTCTAGCTTATTTCATTGTAAGAATATAGTATATAATATATATAACATACAAAATAACTGTTCATTGAATGTTTACGTTACCAGTAAGGCTTTTAGTCAACAGGCTATTAGTAGTTAAGTTCTGCAAAGTCAGAGTTATACACAGATTTTCAACTGTGCAGGGTGTTAGGGCATCGTTCAAGGATCAATTATACCGATTTACTGCAAAGTGCAATTATGTCAAACAGTACCACAGGTTATCTTCGCAACCAATTTGCCTTGAAAAGAATAACCTATTGAAAGAACAATAAAAAAAAGAAAAATTTACAGATAGTTTAAAGAAAACTGTTAAAGTTTATTTAAATAAACTTTTTAAAGAATAATTTAAATACCAAAAGAGTAAGTCTCAAGTCTAAGAAAGAACTGTATCTCTCAAATTAAAACCAAAATGCAGTCGCAAAAGGCTTCCGCTTAGGAAACTATAGGAAATAACCAAACAGATACGGCAGAGAAAAAGACATGACAGCAGATATAAATAATACTTCAAACAAGTTCATCAACACACTCAAAATAATTAATCCAGAAGAAGGCAAGAATGAAAAAGAAACAAAGAATAGTTGGAATAGAAAACAGCTCCTAAAAAAACAGATTTTAATCCAACCAGATCAATATATGTAAATAACATAAACAAACTAAAAGATATTGTCAACTTGATTGCAAAACCAAGAACCAACTATATGTTATCTACCAAAAAGAGCTACTTTAAATGTAAACACACTAAAAGGTTAAAAACAAAAGAACCAAAAAATATGTAACAGGCAAACACAAATCAAAAGAAAGCTGGGGTGTGGTTATAATATTATCATATAAAATAGATTACAGAAGAAGTATTATTACCAGGGATAAAGAGGAACATTAGTAATGATAAAGAAGTCAAAACACAAAGAAAACATCACAAATCTGTTTCTACCTAACAAGATAGTATCAACCTACATGAAGCAAAAACTGATAGAATTAAAAGAACCAGAAAAACCCATTAAGTCAGAAATTTCAACCTCTCTCTCTCAGGACAAAACAAGTAGACAAAAAAATCAGTATGGTTACAGAAGACCTGAACACCACTATCAACCCATATGACCACATAGATATTTACACAACATTCTTTCCAACTTAGCAGAACATACATTCTTTCAGGTGCACACAAAAGCGGGTGTTTCAGAGTTTTAAAATTCTACTATGTGGTGTATCATTCTGGTTAAAAATTAAGAAAATCAACTTCACACATTATAGTTACAGAGAAATATCCTTAAGCTTCCGGAAAGGGTTTTTACATCACACTCAGGAAAACTATTATGAAATAAGCTGCATAAAAATTAATAGGCCACTTTCTTCTCCACATTCTCAACATTAATTACTTGGGGTAAAAAGCTATTCAAGAAATAAAGAGGGGTGCCTAGGTAGCTCAGTCTGTTGAGCATTCGACTTCGGCTCAGGTCATGATGTCACGGTTCATGAGTTCAAGCCCCACATCAGGCTCTGTGCTGACAACTCAGAGCCTGGAGCCTGCTTTGGATTCTGTGTCTCCCTCTGTCTCTGTCCTTCCCCTGCTCATGCTTTGTCTGTCTGTCTCTCTCTCAAAAATAAATATATATAAAAAAAAGAAATCAACATTATTAGTAACTATTCTAAAATAAAGAGAATAAGTGAAGATCACTGAAGTACCTGGATTCACCACAAATTAAGTGATAATGTAAATATAACAAAGTAGAAAGGAACACAGGAACCCTATTCAGTCTGAAGGCCTAACTGAAAAATCTCAGCAACTTGAAGACCCATTCAAAAGATAGTAAATATTAAACAATATCAAGTACTAGATCTAACTTACAGACTCTAAACCATATATACATACACATGTAAGAAAATACGATAAACAGTAGGTTCTCCTTGCAGATGGCCAAAAGACACATGAAAAGATGCTCAACATCACTTATCAGGGAAATTCCAGTTAAAACTACAATGAGGTATCACCTCACACATGTCAGAATGGCTAAAATCAACAACACAAGAAACAATAGGTGTTGACAAGAATGTGGAGATAGAGGAACCCTCTTGCACCATTGGTGGAAATGCAAACTGGTTCAGCCACTGTGGGAAACGGTATGGAGGTTCCTCAAAAAATTAAAAATAGGACTACTGTATGATCCAGCAATTACACTACTGTTTACCAAAAAAATACAAAAACACTAATTCAAAGGGATATATGCACCCTAAAGTTTACAGTAGCATTACCTCCAATAGCCAAATTATGGAAACAGCTCAAGTAACCATCATTTGATGAATGGCTAAGGAAGATGTGGTACATATTTATAATGAAATATTACTTAGCCATCAAAAAAGAATGAAATCTTGCAACAACATGGAAGGAGCTAGTAAGTATAATGCTAACTGAAATAAGTCAGTCAGAGAAAGACAAATACCGTATGATTTCACTCATGCGGAATTTAAGAAACAAAACAAGCAAAGGGGGTGGGTAGGAAACCAAGAAACAGACTCATAACTGGAAAGAACAAAGTTGCCGGAGGGAAGATAGGTGGGGGAATGGGTGAAATAGGTGATGGGGATTAAGGAGTTCACTTGTGAGGAACACAGGGTGATGTATGGAAGTGTTGAGCCATTATATTATACACCTAAAACTAATATTACACTGTATGTTAACTGGAATTTGAATAAAAACTTAACAAAATATTCTTTAAATAGAAAAAAAAATTCTCTCTTTCTCTGGTTATATAAACAGAGAAGATGAAAATGAGTAATTACAGGGGAGCCTGGGTGGCTCAGTTGGTGTCCGACTTTGGCTCAGGTCATGATCTCACAGCTCATGAGTTCGACTTCCGTGTTGGGCTCTGTGCTGACAGCATGGGCCTTGGAGCCTGCTTTGGATTCTGTGTCTCCCTCTCTCTCTGCCTCTAAACCCACTTGCATTCTGTCTCTGTCTCTTTCAAAAATAAATAAACATTAAAAAACAAAAGAAAAGAAAAAGTAATTACAAAAGGCAACATTTAACTGAAAGACTTTCATTTAAACAGCATATAAATAAACTACATCAATTCCTGAGCTTTGAATATGTTCTCATGCTTAAAGTATCTGTTTAGAGAAAAAATGAAACTTTCTCATTCATTCTCTATTAAAATGTCTTTCAAGATGTTAAAATGATGTTACAGTTCAATTACAGTTAATTTCTAATTTCAATGAGCAAAACAGTCCAACATAAAAGGCGTAATATACCCTTGGATATTAACCATGGGGGAAACAGACAGACAAAAAAACCTGTCTGTTGTCCAGAGACAGCTTCCTTTTTTTTTTAATTTTTTTTTCAATGTTTATTTTTGAGAGACAGAGACAGAGCATGAGTGGGGGGAGGACAGAGAGAGAGAGGGAGACGAACAGAATCTGAAGCAGGTTCCAGGCTCCAAGCTGTCAACACAGAGCCTGATGCAGGACTTGAATGCACGAAACATGAGAGCATGACTTTGGTTCACCAAAGTCCTATGCGTAACTGACTGAGCCACCCAGGTGCCCCTAGGCAGCTTACTTTTAATAAGTATACTTTCAAGAAGGTTAGAAATAGCCATCCTAACAAGTAAAAGGCTAAACTGAAAAATCAGCAACTCTTCTTAAATCCCAAAGAAAAGTGAGATCACAGGGCAAACTGCTACCCCAAAATTGGAGACACGGGTGAAAACAGAAAATCAAAAGTTACAGGAGCAAAAACCTCTGCAGGAAGCAGTGCCAGGGTAGAAAAATCTGAACCATAATCGATGAATTGTTGGAGGCTCAGAGCAAAAAGCTCTTAGAGTTAAAATTTCCAGGGAGACCTAGTCATGGGGGAGCCTGACATATATGTTTTACCAACAGCTCAACCTGGTTCTCACAGTGAATACGGTGGGGTGGGGATCCCCTCATGCTTGTGGCAGAAAGAGGAGAAAAGGAACAGTGTGCTCCAGAGCACTCTGCTTATCTTAACAAGGTCTGCCCATAGGAGAAACTAACTAGAGCCTAATCTCCAGAGGGCTTTACTAGAATCTAAACCTCATTATGAAAGGGACATATGCAACTGTCCCATCTAAGTGGGTAGGGGGCCTAAGAAACATTGATCAAATTCACAGTCCAGAGGCATAGGCTCACAAAAAGACAAAGACCTAATCTTAGGATTAAAGAATACTTTCCCTCCCCTCCCCGACAACTTTAAGTCATATTACTAAAGGCAAAATTTACAGCAGTTTCTTTTACCTAGTACATCACATCTAGCTAGGAAGTAAAAATTAGCAAGTATACTAAAATGCAAAAAAATACTGTGTGAAGAGAGAGCAAGCATCAGACCAGAGTCAGATATGGCTGGGACACTGTAATTGCCAGAGCAGAAATTTCACAACAATGATTAATATGCTTAGTGCTCTAACACATAAAGTGGAGAGCAGGCAAAATGAAACTAACAATGTAAGCAGAGAGATGGAAAGTCTAACAAAGAAACAAGCAGAAATGCTTGAGATCTAAACCACTGTAGTAGAAATGAAGACTGCATTTGTAGGGCTTATTATTAGACTGGACATGGTTGAGGAAAGAATGAGAGTTTGAGGATATCTTAATAATAATTCTCCAAAAATTAAAAGCAAAAAGAAAAAGACTTAATAAAAAATAAAGAATATCCAGGGACTGTGGGACAACTACAAAAGCTGTAACATATGTAAAACAGTAATACCAGAGGAAGGGAGAAAGAAACAGAATATTAGAAATAATTATAAGAATTTTCCCCAAATTAATGCCCATTACCAAATAATAGACCCAGGAAGCTCAGAGAACACCAAACAGAATTATATCTAGGCAAATTATATTCAAACCACAAAAAAATCAATGAAGAAAAAGTTCTCAAAAAAGCCAAGAGGAAAAACACCTTAGCTATAGAGAAGCAAAGATAATAATTATATCCAACATGTCCTCAGAAACCATTCAAACAAGTAGAATAGTTCAGTAAAATATTTAGTCTTGAGAGTAAAAAAGCCACCAACCTGGAATTCTGAACCTCATTAAATTATTCCTCAAAAGTGAAGGAGGAAAAAAAGACATAAGACAACAAACAAAAATCAAAGGTATTCATTGCTAGTAGACCTGCTTTGCAAGAAATGGTAAATGAAGTTCTTCGGAGAGAAGGCAAATAATATAGGTCAGAAAAACATATCCACATAAAGAAAGGAAGGGCATCAAAGAACTAGTAAATGAAGGAAAAATGCTTATCTTGGTGTATATATATGCTTACGTATAAATGTCAAGAATGACAGCAATGATAAAAAGTTGAGGGAGGAATTAGGATTATTTTGATATTATAAGGTACTCACACTACCCAAGAAGTGGTACACGGTTACTTAAAAGTGGATATGGGGGCACCTGGGTGGCTCAGTCTGTTAGGCATCAGACTTTGGTTCAGGTCATGATCTCACAGTTCATGAGTTCAGGCACCTCATTGGGCTCTCTGGATCTCAGCACGGAGCCCACTTCAGATCCTCTGTCTCCATCTCTCTCTCTGCCTCTCTGTCTCTCAAAAATAAACATTTTTTTTTTTTTTTAGAAAGTGGATATAGATTAATTGTAAATGCATACTGTAGACTCTGGGAATCAACAGATTGAGAAAAAGCATTTGACAAAATCCAACATCCAAAATCTAAAATCCTTCATGATATAAACGCTCAGTAAACCAGGAATGGGGGGAGACCTTCACTAATTTGATAGATCTCATCTACAAAAACGTATAGCTAACATCACACTTCATGATGGGAAACTGGGAAGCTTTCCCTCTAAAGATGAGGAAGGAGGCAAGAAAACTCTCACCACAGCCTGTCAAAATCAAACCGGAAGTCCAAGTTTATGCAGTGAGACAAGAAAAACAAACAAAAGGTATAAAGACTGAGAAAGAAGGAATTAAACCATCTTTGTTTGCAGATCGTCTATACAGAAAATAGGAAAGAATAAACAAAACCTCCTTGAATTTATAACCAATTAATGCAAAGTTGCAGGACACGATGTTAACATGCAAAAATCAACTGCACCAATACATAGCAGCAATGAACAAGTGGAATTTGAAATTAAAAACACAATCCCATTTACAACACCACCCAAACAAATGAAATATGCAGGTATAAATCCAACAACACATGTATAAGATCTATCGGAGGAAAAATACAAAACTCTATAAAAGAAATCAAGGAAATAAATAAATATATATTCCATGTTCATGGACAGAAGAGTTAATACTGTCCAGAAGTCACTTATTCCTAACTTTTTCCATTGATTTCATACTTGAAGGAGTTGAAAACGTATCCCCACACAAAAACTGCACATACATGTTGACAGCAGTTTTATTAACAATGGCCAAAAACTTAGAAGCTACTAAGATGTCCTTCTGTAACTGAATGAATAAACGAACTGTGGTACATCCAAAGGAATCTTTGATATTTTTTAAGTTTATTGATTTATTTAGAGAGAGTACACGTCTGTGTGAGCAGGGGGAAGGGCGGAGAGAAGACAGAGAATCCCAAGCAGGCCCCATGCTGACAGCACAGAGCCTAATGCAGGGCCCAAACTCATGAACCATGAGATCATGACCAGAGCCAAAGCCGACTCTGACACTCAACCAAATGAGCCATCCAGGTGCCCCAATCCAAAAAAAGGAATCTTACAGCACACTAAAAAGAAATGAATTATCAAGCCATGAAAAGACATAAAAATGTGCATTAAGTTTCTTCTAAGTAAAAGAAGCAAATGTGAAAAGGCTACATACTGTGTGACTCCAACAAGAGAACTTTCTGGAGAAGGCAGAACTATGGAGATAATAAAAAGATCAGTAGTTGCCAGGGGTTAGTGGATAGGGTGGGATGAAAGGCCAAACACATAGGATTTTTATGGCAGAGAAACTATTATGTATGAAACTGTAACGGTGGATACATGTCATTATATTTGTTCAAATTTCTAAAATGTGCAACATCAAGAGTGAACCCTAATATAAAATACAGTCTTTGAGTGATAATCATGCATCAATATAGGTCCAGAAATTTTAACAAATGTACCATTCTAGCGGTGATACAGGTAAAAGAGAGAGCTATGCACATGTGAGAGCAAGAGTTATATGGGAATTCTCTGTACCATACTCCCAAATTGGTTATAAACTTAAAACTGCTCTAAAAAAATAAAATATATTAATAAAAAATTAAAAATAAAGTATACCTCGATATCCAGTTAAACCTACAAGTTTACGTCTACTCTCTTCCAAAGTACCACTAAAATGACAGTAAGTAATTTTGTTCCTGGATATATTTTTTTAATCTTGTGCATAAAACGACAGGGACAAAACAGAGAAGATGACAGTAACAAAATTTTTTAAGCTGGAAAAGAGATTAGCAATTAGTAACTGATTCCACAGACAAAACTGAAATCCAAGTCAACAGAGAAAGTTATGAAACAAACTGTGTGAGAACAGCTCAAAACTTAGAAAATCTCAAAAATTAGAAACACAAACTATGTCTGCAAAGCAACATGCAAGCAAAACATGAAGACTGGCTGAAAGTCTATACAAAGAAGCCATGTGACCTCAGATTCTTGCTCCCATTCCCTAAGGGCAAATGCCATTCTATAACCAAGGCGGGACACTTACTCTCTGGAGAAACCGAACCACAGGGATTCCCAAACCAAGACACCAGAACAGAGAAGCACATTCATACTGAAAACAGAAATTAAGTGAACATTCATAGTCTGAATATCAACAGGGTACCCAGTCTCCTTTTCACACAACCTGATAACAGAAGCCAGGTTAATCTCATGTGGGAGAGTAAAAAACCATTCTGAAACATTTGTTTCTGAGGAAAATAAACCCTCTAAGAGAAAAAACCACCACCAACACAGGCAGCACACAAAGAGAATGGTTTGGCTGTATCATCCTACTCTATGAAGGCTACTGAAAGGCCCTGTTCACACTCAAAGAACTTCCAATTCATTTCATAGTATGTATTTTTTTTAAGTTTTGGGTTTTTTTTTTTATAATTTGACTCAGGTTGTATGTGTAATAGTTGAAAGAGTCAAATAGCTCTACAGTTGTTTCAAAAAACAAGTTATCTTCCAACAGCCCCCACAACCCTTCCACCATCCATTGCCATTCCTCAGATGTAACCATTTTTGATTCTGATTATTTGGATACCACTTATCTCCATAACCTGGAGTAGTATGCTTGGATTATTACTTTCTCAATTTTTCATTTGAACATTAAAGAGCAATTTACTACTCTAGAAATAAGGATTTCACTTTCCTTTAAATTCTTCTCCCCTACTTCTAGCCCCACCTTGCACAGACGCTTAGTTTTCCCTGACCTTCCAAATATAGCTATAATTTTGGTCTGTTAGAACTGCTCACTTTTTGTAACTATGTAAATGTTATTCAAAGCTGAAACAAGAAGTATACTATAACTAAATGTGCTACTCTGCACAGCCATTCTCAATTTCTTAGAGTTAGCAACTATGTTTATATATTCATTATATACATGAATACATACATATTTAACTATCTTTCAAATTCATTAGAAATTCTATCAATCTTATCTTCTTGAAAATGTTTCTCTTAAAATCTTCTAATCTGTTCAAATTGAAACTTATAAACCTCTGGGATGGCCACCAACATGTCATATTGAGACCTCTCTTCAACACTATCCTGGAAATAAACTGGACATCTCTCTTGTATTAGAAGTCCTGGTTTATGGACCCCATGTTTTCTTTTTCATAGTTTACTTTCTCATTTTTGGCAGTGCTCATCTATTCTAGGAGAATACTGAGAAATGATACAGGAAAGGTACACTTTGTGAAATTCGTTTGACCATCTATCTGACATTTAATTTGATAGTTTGAGTATAGAATTCTAGGTTAGAAATTGTATTTCCTTCAAATTGAAAGCAATACTCGACTGTCTTCTAGATTTGTGGTGGTATTCAGAAGATTAATGTCATCCTGATTCTTAGCAAAGAGTTTAGGAAATTTTCTAGAAAGCATAATAAAACAAAAGGATGAACAACACAAGAAAAAAGATGAGAATGTTAATTTTCCTCAAGAGTTCCAATATCTGATTAACAAGGTTTTTTATTAAAAAGAATTCAAAGAAAACAGAAAGCAAAGAAATAATAAAAAAAAACAGTAAGTTTTCCCAGAATTTAAGGATCTGAGTCTCTAGATTAAAGAAACAGATCACCTTCATATTTAATCATAGTTTTTCAGTTATGCCAGGGAGTATGCAAAGATTCAGCAAAAGGGTGTATAAGGGTGCGTGTGTGTGTGTGTGTGTGTGTGTGTGTGTGTGTAAAAAGAAGAGACCAAAACAAGCCAAGTATTTACTGCAGTAATGGTAGTTGTACCAAAAAAAAGTCCAATTATAAACATATTTACATAGTAGTAAACAAGGAACTTCAAATACTAACCTACCTAAAATTATCTTACAAGTAATGGAAGGACTGTGGAGAGAAAGGGCGTGTGTGGGGAGTTGTAAGGAGGGGCCACACAAGCTATGGAAACTTCAGGTATCATCATGAACAGCAGGAAATGAGTGTAGGACACATGAAACTCAATCAAGAAACAGAAATTCACTTCTAGCATGACAAAGTGACAAAGTCAACAAATCCTCTCCTCAAAAAATAAAAATTTTTAAAAACTGGATAAAACTAAAAACCATTTCAATACCCTGACATATAAAATTGAAACAGTTTTATTCAAAAAACTACTGAACTTTGCTTAAGAACAGCATGAGTCTGTAGCACTCTCATCTGGAACTGCTCTCTTCCCCCAACTCTCCTGGAATGACATTTCAACCAAAGTAAATTAAGGCATGAAAATCCACACCTTCATGACAGCTGTCAGAAAGGCCTCACAGGAATAAATGAGATTTATCCCACAAATAGAAGGTTGGTTTAATATCTAAAAAGCAGTGTAACTCACCATATTAATGGAATAAAGTGAAAAAAACCACAGGACACAGAAAAGCAGACACAGAAAAAGCATCTGGGAAAATACACCATTCATGACTAAAAACTCTCAATAAACCAGAAATAAAGGAGAGGTTCTTCAAACCAATAAAAAGCAAGTGCAAAAACTCTGGAGCTAACATCATCCTTAATGATGAATGCATTCTCCCATAAAGGGGGAACAAAGCATAGATGTCACTCTTTCTATTTTTATTCCAATTTTACTAGAAGTATAATCAACAAAAGGAAGAAAGGTAGATTGATTATAGATAACCAGTTTGTAAAGAAAGATGCAATGTTTGTGCATGCGTGCATGTAAACACTCCCACACAAACTACTAGACTTGAGTGAGTTTAGCAAGGTAGAAAGATACAAGATCAATATACAAAAGCCCACTGTACTTCCAACTACTTGCAACAAACAATCCAAAGAAAAAATTAACAAAATAATTCCACTCAAAATGATATTAAAAAAACAAAGGAGTTAGGAATAAATTCACCAAAATAAGTGCAACACTTGGATAATTAAAATGGAAGAATACTGAAAGAAATTAATACTATCTAAATAAATGGAGAAATATCCCATATTCGTGAATTACAAAACTCACTATTTTTTAATGTTTATTAATTTTTGAGGGGAGGGAGGTGCAAGAGGAGAGGAGTTCAGAGGATCCGAAGTGGGCTCTGTCCTAATAGCACAGAGCCCAATGTGGGGCTTGAACTCACGAACTGTGAAATCATGACCTGAGCCAAAGTTGGATGCTTAATTGACTAAGCCACTCAAGTGCTCACAAAACTCAATATTGTTAAGATACCAATTCTCCCCAAACTGGCCTACAAATTTAACTCAATCTCTATCAAAATCCCAAGAGGTACATTCATTTTTTACAAAAATGGGTTAAAATGATTACAAAATTTAGACCAAGTAATAAAAAGAATCTTACATAGCCAAAATAATTCTGAAAAAAAAAAATTGGAGGACTAACGTCATAAAGCAATGTTAATCAAGAATGGGATACTGGTGTAAAGATAGACTCATAGTTCAATGGATCAGAACTGAGTCCAAAAATAAATCCTTAATTTTATGGTCAATGGATTTTTATAAAATGCCGAAGAATACAATGAGACAGGTTCATCAAAAGTGCAAAAGCTATTTAGTACAGATAACTGCTTTAACAAATAGTGCTGATATTTGGATATCCGCATGTAAAAAGACAAATTTAAATACTTAGTCCACACAATAAAAAATTAACCCAAAATGGATCATATAACAGATAAAACTAGAATCATCTAGAAGAAAACAAAGAAAATCTTCATAATCTTGGATTATGCCAAGAGTTCTTAGGCAAGACAGTAAGAGAACAAAAAGAAAGGAAAAGAGTGATAAACTACATTAAAATGGAAAGTTTTTGTGATTCCCTAATATACCACTAAAAAGCCAAAGACTAGAAGATATCTGCAAATCATATCAAGGTCTTGTATCCATAATCTATAACTCGTAAAAAAGAATATATAACAAAACAGAAACTGCTGAAACTTAATAGTGAAGGCAATGAACTTGAACAGACATTTCACCAAAGACAACACACAAATAGTAAATGAATAAAAAGGTGGCCAAAAACATTAGTAACTAGAAAAATCCAAATTAAAGTAACAACAGGGGAGTGCCTGGGTAGCTCAGTCTGTTAAGCATCCAGCTCTTGATTTCAGCTCAAGTCATAATCTCGCGGTTTGTGGTATCAAGCCCTGTGTCTGGCTCTGTGCTAACAGCGTGGAGTCTGCTTAGGATTCCATTCCTCCCCCTCTCTCTGCCCCTACCCCACTTGTGCTCTCTCTCTCTAAATAAGTAAACATTTTTTTTTAAAAAACACAATACTTACACACCCACTAGAATGGCTATAATCAAAGACAAATAACATAAAGTGTTAATGAAAATGTAGAGAAACTAGAACTCCCAAACAACATTGTGGTAAAAATGTAAAATGGTACAAACACTTTGGAAGAAGGTTTAGCAGTTTCTTAAAAACTTAACCATGGTAAGTAAAAGCTACAACTCACTAATGCCATCTCTCTCAACCTAAGAAAAATGAAAACATGTCCACACAAAGACTTACCACAAATGTTAACATTATCCATAAAGTTAAACACTGAAAAGAAGCCAAACTGTCCATGAATGGACAAAAAAAAATTGGTATGAATGAATACCATCCATAGTAGTAGTCCATGAATGGAAAACTATTCAGTAGTTAAAAAGAAATAAATTACTTACACATTTTGAAGTTTGATGAACCTCAAAAACACTACTCAAAGTAAAATAATACAGGAAATGGCTACATATTCTGATTCCATTTCCAAGAAATATCCAGAGAACAGAAATGTCAGAGACAGACAACAGATCAGTGGTTGCCTGGAGCTAAGGAGTAGGAATGCAGATTGATTACAAATGAGATCCAGGAAAAATTTTAGGGGGATGAAAAAAGTTTTAAAAATGATCATGGTGATGGTTGCACAACTCTATAAAACCTACTCAAAATCAATGAACTGAACCACTGAATGGGTGAATTTTATGGTATGTAAAATATATCTCAATAAAGCTATAAATACCAAGAAATGGTAGTATACGATTACTTTTTAATGTTTTATTATTCATTTTTAAGAGAGAGAGAAAGAGACAGAGCATGAGCAGGGGAGGGGCAGAGAGAGAGGCAGACACAGAATCCAAAGCAGGCTCCAGGCTCTGAACTGTCAGCACAGGGCCCGATGCGGGGCTCAAACTTGTGAACCACGAGATCATGACCTGAGCTAAAGTTGGCTGCTTAACCAACTAAGCCACGCAGGCACCCCTATGATTATTACTTTTAAATACAGAGACAACTGTCAAAAATATAAGTCAGGAACAACAACTACTGGGAGAAAGAGGGTAGAATTATTTATTTTACAAAAAAAAAATCCTTAAATTTTTTTTATTATATATGTAACTTCAAAGGAAAAATTTATCACTTAGATAAAACTATAAATTACTTGAAAAAAGTATTCTCCATAAGCTTAAAAAGGTGGTTTGGGAACACATATACATATAGTAAAAACAATTATAGGTAGAGAAATGAGCAAAGTTATCTTAACTTCAGTTTGATTACCTATGGAAAAAGGGAAATGGGATCAAGCGAGAGTTTCAGCATTACTGATAATGTTCTATTTCTTACATTGAGCAATGGGTTCACAGTTCATAGACGTTTCATGATTATGTCTAATATTTTAGGTTTCACATATTCCTTGGTATCAAGGAAATGCCAAAATTATTATTTTCAAAATTATCTTCAAAATTAAAGCATAACAGCTCTGCTTCCATTGTAGGAGAACTTTAAAAAATGCAAACATCATTTATTGTGATTGTAGTAATTACGAATATTCTTTTTAAACTTCTGAATGTGACAAAATAGCTAGTGTCAACCATATCCTTACTGAGAACAATTAGAACAGCAGGATAAATGAACAAAAACCACCACCATTTAAATCCATTAAAGAACTGCTGAAGCATCCAGGAATAGAGAGACCATGATTCTGGAGTAGAAGAGAATTACAAAAATGTAAAGAGACGTTTTAAAAGCCACATTTTCTCTGAATGCACAATCTAAGAGGCTCAATATCCAGACTCTGCCTGCACAGAGGCCTGCTGCCAGGGAACAGACAAACCAACAAAACTTCTGCAGTCTCACAGAACTAGAGATACAAAACTAAAGATACAATGTAACAAAACACTGATGAGCCGTGAGAAGCATAAAACTGGCCCAACCGTGCACCCAACTTCTCTCGTAAAACATGTGCCACACACACAAGCTAAAAAGCTAAGCAGAACCCCTAAAAGCAGAGTATACCTTCCTGTACTGTTCCCTAAGGATGAAAGGATTAGAACAGCAATTCTCCAGGCTCCTAGCTGGATCAGTCAGTAGAACATGTGATTCTTGATCTCAAGGTCTTGAGCTGGGGCCCCACTTTGGGTGTGGAGCCTAGTTTAAAAAGAAAAAAAAAAAAGAACAGCAATTCTCAAGCTTTTGATATCAAGACCTCTTTTTTGTTGAGGATCACCAGGAATTTTTTATTTTGCTATAGTAATTGATTTACCAAATTAGGAATGAAAATTGAGAAATAAAAGATTTAATTCATTTTTAAGTAACTTTTTTTGTGTGAAAACTATTCCCCTCACCCCAAATAATGAAAAGATCAGCATTACTTTGTATTTTTGAAAACCTGTTTCCTATGTGGCTTAAATGAAGATAGCTGCATTCTCTGCTTCTGCATTCAAGCTACCTCCAATACCATATCATGTAGCTTCTGAAAAACTCCATTGTATACTTGCAAAATAATAACATGATGAAATAATTTTAACACTATGGATGCTCTGAGAGGATGTTGCCCTCCCTCCCTTCTCCCCTCCAGAGGTAACAGGCTTACACTGTTTGAGTCCAGGACTTGCTGGGGGAGAAGTTCTAGTGAAAATACCAGGCCCTCAATTTAAAACCTTAGAGGATTAATCTCTAGGACCAGGGGAAAATCAGAGATAGAAATTACACGTAACTGCAACTCAGCATTCAATCTGCTCAGCCTTTGATTTCTACTCTGTTAAGTAAAATAAAGGGTGGAATTTCTCTGAAACTGAACATCATCAGAAGCCTCCACAATTCTTTATTCACCATGTCCAGATCCAATTAAGTCTCACTTAAATATGCCAATAGGTAGCACCATCTGACTGAAAGCCAAGGGAAAAAAATACACACTACCAATAGACCCCACAAAGTGATCTAGATACTGAAGTGTGCACATAAACACATCAAGAGAATTTCACCAGGGGAAAAACTATTAATTTTATTATTATTTACAAGATTTAAGTGTACACAGTAAACTTCAAAGAAACTAAGAATACATGAGTTTATACTCCAACAAATTAAATAACACAGAATAAATAAATTCCTAGAAATATACATCCTACCAAATCCGAATCATGAAGAAAGAGAAAATCTGATAAAGAGGTTGAATTAGGAATCAAAAACCTCCCAACAAACAAAACTCTAGGACCACATGGCTTCACTGGTGAATTCCAACAAACATTTGAAGAAGAATTAATACCAATCCTTCTCAAACTCTTCCCAAAACATGGAAGAGAAGGAAATACTTTGAAACTCATTTTATAAGGCCAAGATTACCCTGATACCCAAGTACAGGTACATTACTATAAATACACTATAAGACAAGTACACTACAAGAAAATATAGACCAATATCCCTGATGAACACAGGGGCAAAAATCCTTAATAAAAAATAGCACACTAAATTCAACTATACATGAAAAGGATCATACACCATGATCAAATGAGATTTATTCCAGGGATGCAAGGATGGTCTGACATCCACATATCAAAGTGATATACCAGAGGAGTTGATGGCAGAACAGCATGGAGACTCTGACCTTGTCTTGTCCCTGAAACAGAACCAGATCAGCACCAAACCATCTTGAACACCTAGGAAATGATCTGAGGATAAACCCAACAATCTGCATAACCTGAGCTACAGAATTTGGGAGGGACACGGTGTGGAGAGGTGAACTGGAGGAGAGAAAAGCCGAGGAAGGTAGGGAGCCATTTTTGTGGAGAGAGGATAGAGAGAGAAAGGGGGAGAGTATGACGCATTGGGATCATGAAAGAAAAGCACTCCCGCTGAAAGTAGCTGGAGAGAAAGAAAGAGTGAAAACACTCATAGGGGACTGATCAAAGAAAATGTGGTTCTTGGTCAAAAACATTGACAAGGACAAAGGAGAGGGTTTCAATGCCATCAGGATCCTATAAACAGTGGAGCACAGCATCTGAAGGTTCAGAGCTCAGTGCCTGGCGGTGCTCTGGTGAAGAAGTAAGGCAAATCCCCAGGAGCAGGTAGTGGTCTGAGAGGTCTGTGTGCCACACAGGAAGAGGTGTTTCCCCTGCTTGGAGTGCATCTGGTAGTGGCCATACACCCTCCCTGCAGACAAATGTCCCATCAGACCCCAGAGAGTATCACATTTGCTGGTATTGGGGCAAAAAAACCTCAGAGTGTGGGGGTGCTTAGGTGGCTCAGTCAGTTGAGCGTCTGACTTCGGCTCAGGTCATGATCTCACGGTTCGTGGGTTTGAGCCCCATGTCGGGCTCTGTGCTGACTGCTTGCTCAGAGCCTGGAGCCTGCTTCAGATTCTGTGTCTCCTCTCTCAGCCCCTCCCCTGCTCACGCTTTGTCTCACTCTGTTTCTCAAAAATAAATAAATGTAAAAAAAAAAATCAAAAAAAAAAACCTCAGACTGTGGCAAAACCCAGTGCCCACTGTGTGGTGTTGCACCATAATCTCTGATCCTCTGCAACTCTCCTCGCCCAATGTAAAATCGCAGGAATGGTTTCTGGGGAAAGCTGGCACCCAGCCATTGCTCAACAAGATCCTCCCCCAGAGAGTTGGTGTGGGTCCAAGCCACAAGAGTCTCTGAAGTGTGGAGTTTTGAAACACAACCTATGTGAGATAAAACTTTGGAGGGAGGTGCCACCTGGCAGGTGCACAGCTTGGACAAGGACAAGGTAGAGAGAGGCAGGGAGAGGACAGAGACCTAAAACAAAAAAAAGGGTGCCTGATCAAGGGTCAGTGAGACTAGGGAGCTGGGGGAAGCCATTTCCACCTCTACTGTACACATGCATGTGTACATGCAGACCGATCCACCCAGGTAAGCTAAGCAGCACCACCTCATGGAGAAGGGAGCTATTACACCAAGTCCTGCCCAAATGCACCCTCCAAGAATATCCCCCAGAAGACCAGCACAAATCCTGTTTAGTGTATGGGCTACAGGGTGCTTTTAAGTTTCAGTTCTAGGGGAAACCAGATCTAACTTGATTCAGGTTTCATTCTGTTTGCTGGTTCACTTATTTGTTTTCTTTGCTTCTGTTTTTGCTTAAATTGTTTTCTTTTTTCTTTCTTTTCTTTCTCTTTCTTGGATACAGAAAAAGCAAATTCTTTTTTCTTTAATCTTTTTTTAATTCTGAAAAAAATTTTCATCTACTTTATTAAAATTTTTTTAATCTTTAAACTTTTTCTTTCCTTTCCCTTTTTTCTCTATTCTATCAAGCTTCTTTCAACAAGCAGACCAAAACAAACCTAAGATCTAGGTTCCTTTAATTTTTTCAATTTTTATCTTTTTATTTTATTAATTTTTCTTCCTCCAGATTGACGAATTCATCCCAAAAGAAAGAGCAAGAAGAAATCACAGCCAAGGATGTAATCAACACAGATATAAGATATCTGAACTAGAATTTAAAACCACAATTATAAGAATACTAGGTGGGGTTGAAAAAGCATGTAAGACACTAGAGAATACCTTTCTGTGGAAATAAAAGAAGTAAAATCTAGTCAGGCTCAAGTTAAAAATGGTATCGCTGAGATACAATCTTGAACGTATGCCATAACAGCAAGGATGGACAATGCAGAGGAGCAAATCAACAAAACAGAAGATAAAATTATGGAGAACAATGAAACAGAAAAAAAGAGGGAAACAAAGGCAAGAGATCATGACACAAGACTTGGAGAACTCAGTGACTTATTAAAAAGGAATAACATCTGAATCACAGGAGTCCCAGAAGATGAAGAGAGAGAAAAAGGGCAGAAGGTTTATGTGAGCAAATTATAGCTGCAAATCTTCCTAATGTGGGGAAGGAGGCAGACATCAAAATCTGAGAAACTTAGAGAACTCCCATTAGATTCAACAGAAACTGACCATCACCTAGTCAAATTCACAAAAAAACATGGAAGGGAAGAATTATGAAAGCAAGGGAAAAAAAAAGACCTTAACTACAAGGTAAGTCAGATCAGGTTTGCAGCAGATCTATCCACAGAAACCTAGCAGGCCAGTAAGGAGTGGCAGGATATATTCAACATGCTGAATCACAAAAATATGCAGCCAAGAATTCTTTACCCAGCAAGGCTGTCATTCAAAATAGAAGGAGGGGCGCCTGGGTGGCTTGGTCAGTTAAGCGTCTGACTTCAGCTCAGGTCATGATCTCACAGTCCGTGAGTTCGAGCCCCGCGTCAGGCTCTGTGCTGACAGCTCAGAGCCTAGAGCCTGTTTCAGATTCTGTGTCTCCCTCTCTCTCTGTCCCTCCCCTGTTCATGCTCTGTCTCTCTCTGTCTCAAAAATAAATAAACCTTAAAAAAAAAAATTAAAAAATAAATAAATAAATAAATAAATAAATAAATAAATAAAAGGAGATAAATAAATAAATAAATAAATAAATAGCTTCCCAGACAAACAAAAACTAAAGGAGTTCGTGACCACTAAACCAGCCCTGCAAAAAATTTTAAGGGGGGACTCTTTGAGTGGAGAAAAGACAAAACAAAACAAAAAAGACCAAAAGCAACAAAGACTAGAAAGGACCAGAGAGCATCACCAGAAACACCAACTCTACAGGCAACACAATGCCACTGAATATCTTTCAATTATCACTCTAAATGTAAATTAACTAAATGCCCCAAAAGAGAGAGATGGTACCAGAATGGTACCACTTAAAACAAACAAACAAACAAACAAACAAACAAAAAAGCCAAGACTCAACTATATGCTGCCTACAAGGGTCTCATTTTAGACCTAAAGACACCTGCAGATTGAAACTAATGGGATGGAGAACCATCTATCATGCTAATGGACATCAAAAGAAAGCTTGAGTAGCCATATTTATATCAGACAAACTAGATTTTGAAATAAAAAGTGTAACAGCAGATAAAGGGCATTATATCACAATTAAGGGGTCTATCTATCAAGAAGATCTAACAATTGTAAATATTTATGCCAACTAGAGAGCACCCAAATGTATAAAACAATTAATCACAAATATAAAGAAACTCATCGATAATAATATCATAATAGTAGGGGACTTCAACACCCCACTTACAACAATGGATAGATCATCTAAACAGAAAATCAACAAGGAAACAATCGCTTTGAATGATACACTGGACCAGATGGACTTAACGGATATATTCAAAACATTTCATCCTAAAGCAGAATACACATTCTTCTCTAGTGC
The DNA here is from genome assembly GCF_016509475.1 of Prionailurus bengalensis. NCBI lineage: Eukaryota > Metazoa > Chordata > Mammalia > Carnivora > Felidae > Prionailurus > Prionailurus bengalensis. Next base: position 143,144,160 of record NC_057343.1, on the reverse strand, counting down.
ACATGGGACATTCTCCAGAAGAGATAACATACTGCATCACAAATCAGCCCTCAACAAGTACAAAAAGATCAAGATCATACCATGCATATTTTCAGACCATAATGCTATAAAACTTGAAATCAACCACAAGAAAAAAATTGGAAAGACCATGAATACTTGGAGATTAAAGATCATCCTACTGGGGTGCCTGGGTCACTCAGTTGGCTAAGCGTCCCATTTCAGCTCTGGTCATGATCTCATGGTTTGTGAGTTTGAGCCCTACATCAGGCTCTCTGCTGTCAGCACAGAGCCCACATTGGATCTATCTCCCTCTCTCTGTGCCCCTCCCTAGCTCGTGCTTTCTCTCTGTCTCAAAGATAAATAAAATCAGTAACAAAAAAAACTAAAAAAAATAAATAAATAACAACAACATCCGACTAAAGAACAAATGGGTTAACCAAGAAATTAAAGAGAAAATTCAAAAGTACATGGAAGCCAATAAAAATGAAAACACAACAGTCCAAAACCTCTGGGATGCATCAAAGGCAGTCATAAGAGGGAAGTATATAGCAATCCAGGCCTTTCTAAAGAATGAAGAAAGGCCTCAAATGCACAACCTGGCCTTACACCTAAAGAAGCTGGAAAGAGAACAACAAATAAAGCCCAAAACCACCAACGGAAGGGAAATAATAAAGATTAGAAAATAATGATACTGAAATTAAAAAAACAGATCAACGAAACCAGAAGCCTTGTTCTTTGAAAGAATTAACAAAATTGATAAATCCCTAGCCAGACTGATCAAAAAGAAAAAGGACAGGACCCAAATACATAAAATAACAAATGAAAGAGGAGGGATCACAACCAACACTACAGAAATACAAACAATACTAAAAGAATATTGTGAACAATTATATGCCAACAAATTGGGCATCTGGGAAAAAATGGACAAATTCCTAAAAACATACAAACTACCAAAAACTAAAACAGGAAGAAATAGAAAATCTGAACAGACCCATAACTGGTAAAGAAACTGAATCAGTAATCAAATATCTCCCAACAAACAAGAATCCAGCTTCTTCTTTAGAAGCTGTTCCAAGAAAACAAAAATGGAAGGAAAACTTCCAAACTCATCCTATGAGGTCAGCATTACCTTGATTCCAAAACCAAAGACTCCAACAAAAAGGAGAACTACAGACCAATTTCCCTGATGAACATGGATGCAAAAATTTTCAACAAGATACTAGCAAACCAGATCCAACAATACATTAAAAGAATTATTCACCACCATCAAATGGGATTTAGTCCTGGGATGAAGGGTTGGTTCAATATCTGCAAATCAAATGATACATCACATTAATAAAAGAAAGGATAAGAACCACATGATCCTGTCTATAGATGCAGAAAAGCAAATGACCAAATACAGCAACCTTTCTTGACAAAAACCCTCAGGAAAGTAGGGATATAAGAAATATACCTCAAGATCATAAAGGCCATATATAAAAAACCCACAGCTAATATCCTCAATGGGGAAAAATGGAGAGCTTTCCCCCTAAGGTCAGAAACCTGACAGGGATGTCCACTCTTACCACTGTTATTCAACATAGTACTGGAAGTCTTAACCACAGAAATCAGACAACAAAAAGAAATAAAGGGCATCCCAATCAGGAAGGAGGAAGTCAAACTTTCACTCCTCACAGACGACATGATAAAAAAGACTCCACCAAAAAACTGTTAGAACTGATACATGAATTCAGCAAAGTCACAGGATATAAAATCAATGTATAGAAATGAGTTGCATTTCTATACACCAATAATCAAACAGAAAGAGAAATCAAGGAATTGATCCCATTTATAACTGCACTGAAAACCTTTTAAAATACCTAGGAATAAACCTAACAAAGACGTAAAAGATGTATACACTGAAAACGATAGAAAGCTTATGAAAGAAATTGAAGAAGACAAAAAGAAATGCTCATGGATCGGAAGAACAAATATTGCTAAAATGTCGATACTACCCAAAGCAACCTACCTATTCAATGCAATCCTGATCAATATAACACCAGCATTCTTCACAGAGCTAAAATAAACAATTCTAAAATTTGTATGGAACCATAAAAGACCATGAATTGCCAAAGTAATGTTGAAAAAGAAAACCAAAACTGGACACATCACAATCCCAGACTTCAAGCTGTATTACAAAGCTGTACTCATCAAGACAGCATGGTACTGGCACAAACAGACACACAGATCAATGGAACAGAAGACAGAACCCAGAAATGGACCCACAAATGTATGGCCAACTAATTTTTGACAAAGCAAGAAAGAATATCCAATGGAAAAACGACAGTCTCTTCAGCAAATGGTATGGGGAAAACAGAACAGCAACAAGCAGAAGAATGAACCCGGACCACTTTCTTATACCATACAGAAAAATAAACTCAAAATGGATGAAAGGACTAAATGTAAGACAGGGAGCCAAAAATATCCTAGATAAGAAACAAGGCAACAACCTTTTTGACCTCAGCCACAGCAACTTCTTACTTGACATGTCCCCAGAGGCAAGGGAAATAAAAGCAAAAATGAACTATTGAGACCTCACCAAGATAAAAAGCTTCTGTACAATGAACGAAACAATCAACAAAACTGAAAAGAAACCGACAGAATGGGAGAATATATTTGCAAATGACATGTCAGATAAAAGGTTAGTATCCAAAATCTATAAAGAACTTATCAAACTCAGCACCCAAAAAACAAATAATCCAGTGAATAAATGGGCAAAAGACATGAATAGACACTTTTCCAAAGAAGACATCCAGATGGCTAATTGACACATGAAAAGATGCTCATCATTACTCATCATCAGGGAAATACAAGTCAAAACCACAGTAAGATACTACCTCACACCTGTCAGAATGGCTAGAATGAACAACTCAGGAAACAAAAGATATTGGTGAAGATGCAGAGAAAGAGGAACCCTTTTGCACTGCTGGTGGGAATGCAAACTGGTGCAGCCACTGTGGAAAACAGTATGGAGGTTCCTCAAAAAGTGAAAAATAGAACTACTCTCTGACCCAACGACTACACTGCTAGATACTTATCTAAAGGATACGAAAATACTGATTCAAAGGGGCACATGCACCCCGATGTTTAGAGCAGGACTATCAACAGTAGCCAAAGTATGGCAAGAGCCCAAATGTCCATCGACTGACGAATGCATTAAAATGTGATGTGTGTGTGTGTGTGTGTGTGTATATATGTGTGTGTGTGTATACATATATATATATATATATATATATATATATATATTTGCAACAATGTGGATGGAACTAGAGTGTATTACGCTAAGCGAAATAAGTCAGATAAAGACAAATATCATATGATTTCATTCATATGTGGAATTTAAGAAAAAAACAGATAAACATAGGGAAGGGAAGCAAAAATAATATAAAAACAGAGAGAAAGACAAATCATAAAAGACTCTTAAAACAGAACAAACTGAAGGTTGCTGGACAGGTGTTGGTGGGGGGATGAACTAAATGGGTGATGAGCACTAAGGAGGGCACTTGTTGGGATGAGCACTGGGTGTTATATGTAAGTAATGAAACACTAAATTCTATTCCTGAAAAAAAAAGGAAAATAAAATAAAAATTGAAAAAAAATAAATATTAAAAACAACAACAAAAACAAAGTGATATACCATGTTAACAAAATGAAAGATTAAAATCGTATGATCATCTTAACTGGTACAGAAAAAGTATTTCATAAAATTCAACATACGTGTATGATTAAAAATTCTCAACAAAGTGGATATAAAGTGAACATACCTCAATATAATAAAGGTCACATATAACAAGCCCACAGCTAACATCATATTCAGTAGGGAAAAGCTGAAAGCCTTTCCTCTAAAATTAACAAGACAGGGATGCCTACCCTTGCTACTTTTCTTCAACATAGTATTAGAAGTTCTAGTCAAAGAAGTTAAGCAAGAAAAAGAAATCAGAGGCACCCAAAATAGAAGGAAGAAATAAATCTATCACCATTTGCAGATTACATGATTTGATATATAGAATACCCTTACAGACTCAACTGAAAAACTGTTCGAATAAATTCAGTCAAGTTATAGGATACAAAATCAGTATACAAAAATCTGTGTTTCCATACACTAATAACAAACTACCATAAAGAGAAATTAAGAAAAATCAGAGAAATTAAGAAAATCTTATTTAAAATTGCATCAAAAAGATAAGATACCTAGGAATAAATTTAACCTAGAAAGTGAAAGACCCTCACACTGAAAACTTTAAGAGATTGATTAAAGAAACTGACACCACCACAAATAAATGGAAAAATACATCATGCTTCTACAATGGAAAAATTAATAACGTCAAAATGTCCACACTGTTCAAAGCAATCTACAGATTCCACAAAATCCCCATCAATATTGTGGCATTTTTCACAAAAATAGAACAATCCTAAAATTTGTACTGAACCATAAAAGACTATGAATCACCACAGCAATCTTGAGAAAGAAGGACCAAGCTGCAAGCATCACAATTCCTAATTACAAAGCTATACTAATCCAGAGTATAGCAGTGACCTACAAACACAGAGATTAATGGAACAAAATAGCCCAGAAACAAATCCAAATACATATATGTATTAACGTAAGTTAACGTACCACACAAAGGAGCCAAATACAAACAATGGCGTATAACAGGGTTCAGTAAATGGTGTTGGAAAAACTGGACAGCCACATGCAAAAGAATAAAATGAGACCACTATTTTACACCATACACAAAAATGAACTGAAAACTGATTTAAGACTTAAATGAATCACTTGAAACCATAAAACTCATAGAAGAAAACATAGGTGGTAAGCCCCTTGACACCATTCCTGGTGATGCTTTTTTGGATTTTACACTAAAAGCAAAAATAACAAAAGAAAAATTCAACAAGTGCAACTACATCAAATACAAAGCTTCTGCATAGTGAAGGAAACCTAATGGATGGGAGAAAATATTTGGAAACAATTTATCTTGTAAAATATTAATATCCAAAATACAAAAAGAACTGATACAATTCAAAAGCAAAAGAAAAATCCAATTAAGAAAAATGAGCATAAGATCTGAATAGACATTTTTCCACAGATGACACACAGATAGTTAACAGGTAGATGAGAAGGTGCTCAACATCACTAATCATCAGAGAAATGAAAATCAAAGCCAAAATGAGAAAAAATGAAATATGGCCTTTTGTAGCAACGTGGATGGAACTGGAGAGTGTGATGCTAAGTGAAATAAGCCATACAGAGAAAGACAGATACCATATGGTTTCACTCTTATGTGGATCCTGAGAAACTTAACAGGAACCCATGGGGGAGGGGAAGGAAAAAAAAAAAAAAAAGAGGTTAGAATGGGAGAGAGCCAAAGCATAAGAGACTGTTAAAAACTGAGAACAAACTGAGGGTTGATGGGGGGTGTGAGGGAGGAGAGGGTGGGTGATGGGTATTGAGGAGGGCACCTTTTGGGATGAGCACTGGGTGTTGTATGGAAACCAATTTGTCAATAAATTTCATAAAAAATAAAAAAAAGAAAAAAAAAAGAAAATCAAAGCCAAAATCATTTACCACCTCTAACCTGTTAAAAAGGCTATTATCAAAAAGAAATAAGTGTTGACAAGGATATACAGCTGTGCACTGTTGGTGGGAATGTATACTGATGCAACCACCATGGAAAACAACATGGAGATTCCTCAACAAATTAAAAATAGAACTACTGTACAATCTAGCAAATCCATTTCGAGGCAGTTATCAAAAGATAACACAGTCATTATCTCAAAGAAACACATGTAATCCTATGTTCATCGCAGCACTATTCACAATAGCCAAGGAATGGAAACCACCTAAATGTCCATCGATGGAAGAATGGTTTATATACAGTGGAACAGTACTCAGCCTTAGACGGAAACCCTGTCATTTATAACTGTATGCATTATGGAGAACATTATGCTAAGTGAAATAAGCCAGACAGAGAATGATAAATAATGAACGATATCACACGTGGAATCGGAAAAAAAAAAAAAAAGTTGAACTCATAGAAACACAGTACAATGGTGGTTGCCAGGGGATGAGGGAAATGGGCAGATGTTGATTAAAAGGTACAAACTTTCAGCTATAAAATCACTAAGATCTGAGGATCTAATGTAGAATATAATGACTGTAGTTGATGATACTATACTGTATAATTGAAATTTGTTGGGAGAGTAGATCTTAGGAGTTCTCATCAAAAAGAAAGGGGCGGGCAGGGGCGCCTGGGTGGCTCAGTCAGTTAAGTGTCTGACTTCAGCTCAGGTCATGATGTCACGATTTATGAGTTTGAGCCCCGTGTCAGGCTCTGTGCTGATAGCTCAGAGCATGGAGCCAGCTTCGGATTCTGTGTCTCTCTCACTCTCTACTCATTCCCCACTCATGCTCTCTCTCCCTCTCTCTCAAAAATAGACGTTTGGGGGAAAAAAAAGGTAAATATGTGAGGTGATGGACGTGTTCATCCAATTGTGGGAACTGTCTCACAACATAGGACTATCACAACATCACACTGTACATTTTAAATGTATTATAATTTTGTCAATTATACCTCAATAAAGTGGAAATGAACATGTTTTGAATCACACACAAAAAAAAGATCTGAGGGAATTCATCGCCAGTAGACTTATATATAAACAAATGAACCACAGAGAAAAAATATAAATTAAAAAAAATAGAACTTATTGGGGTGCCTGAGTGGCTCAGTTGGTTAAGCATCCAATTCTTGATTTCAGCTCAGATCATGATCTCGTTTGTGAGATTGAGCCCCTTGTGGGGCTTCATGATGGTCACTGAGCCTGCTTAAGATTCTCTCTATCCCCCTTCCTAAGACCCTCCCTTGCTCACACGCATGTGCTCTTTCTCCCCTCCCCACCCCCCAAAAAAAGAATTTATTAATCTAAAAGGCAAAGAAAGAAAAAGGGATATAACAAATATGTTTTATATAGTAAGTAGTACATAAAAATAGATGGCAGATATAAATCAGTCATAAGACAAAAAACTCCTAATTAAAAGACTAGATTGTCATACTTTCTACACACATCTTAGTGTCAATTATTATTTCCTTTAGCTCAGACTAGGGCACCAGAGGACAATGAACTAAAAGCAGTGAAAGATGATTTATAACAAATAACAGTTTTACAGATCAAAAGTAAATGATAAAATCAAACAAAACACAAAAGTAAAACATTAATTCCAGCCACCATTTGTTGACAACCTATAAATCTAATATTTTGCAAGTATTACTTCTAATCATCTTATCGACTCTGCAAATATCATCCCGTGTTTACATTCCATAAACTGAGGTACTAAGATTTTACTGCATTTTCCTAGGAGCTCACAACTTTTAACTGGAGACGCCAGGATCCTCACCCTTCTCAGTCTGTTTCCAGTAATTAAGTTTTTCAACAAAACACTGCCTCATTAATAATAACCTAATATTTTAAAGTATTTACATAATGCTTAGTCATTTGTGGAAGCCTAAAATTAAAAACAAAGTTACAATCTTTTTAATATGTAAATGATAATTCTAGATTTAATTCTGATAGCTAATAAACTTAACTTTTAAAAGCAAATATATTTGAGACTTCTCTACACTGTCCTTCAGATTCAGGCAGAAGGATAACCTTATGGAAGGACTAAGTCCTATAAGCATATCAGTAAAACTAGCTTCTTAGTGGAAAACTAAGATAAGTCATACAGAATAATATTTTATCCAGTTTGAAAACCATCTTTTTCATGAACATTCTATTCCAATGGTGCCAATAAAAGCAGGGTTGTTGGTTTTTTTCCCCCAGTTTCAGACAAAAAAATCTATTAAAAACTTAAATCCTCGAAAAGGTAATCGAAGAAGACTAACTTGAAATTGCCTGATCTTATATGTTGAGATATATCATAAGGTATGTCACCAGTATTAAATTCCTTTAGAATTCAAGTATTTGGGGGGGTATTGGATATCATCCAATTTTTATATATAAATTTTGCTAGCCAAAGTTTCAGAAAAGCCTACTTTTAAATCATTTATATTACACATTTCTAGGGGCAAAGTAGCATGTCTTCTTTATTATCTTCAGCTTAGTATATGGCCAATGTTCAAGGGATGATTTATTTAACCTTAGGATATTTCATGACTGTAAAGCAGTTGGAAAATGTTATGTATTTTAATATAAATAGCTCTCTGAAAGAATCCAGTGAATTCAATAATGAGCCTGAAAATGAAATACTGAAACAGAAGCTCAGATGACACTGGAAAACCAACTTTTCAAGCATAATAACCAATTAAATGATGACTGTTGCTAAGTAGAGTCTACCTTTATCACATTTTAAAATTACATGTAATTATCAGTATAATTTATTATATGTGATTACTGGATATAATCACTTAAATGTAGATTTAAATTTTCCATTGGGCTTTAAAAGTATTATCAAATACTTTAATTCAACCTAAAGGCATTTTATAATTCAGTTAAAACAATTATATTTTTCTTCTCAGAGTTAATATACTCAGCCATTGTATTATTAAACAAATTACAACAAATTCTTGATAACAAACTTAATTGTTAACCTTTATAAAGAAATTTCTTGAGATACTGAATTATTTACTTTTACTCTGTGAGATAAACCACAAAAGGCAATTAAAAATCCAACTCCAAGTGAGTAAGGGACAACATTTCTATTGCATTCTAGATATAAAGACTTCCTGATATGTCCTCTAGTTATTTTTAGCACTCCACCACAAAGCTAACAGTTACTCTCAATACTTAGAGTTACCATCGTCTACATGAAAAAAATCAATTCACTGCACAACTTAAAAATAAATCTGGTCACATTCTCAAACCTAATGCCCCCTAACTTGTATGTCTGTAATGACTGGTTTATTCTAAAATCAGTCCCTGACATATTTTTCATACTGCTATTCTTTTCTTCACTTCTAGAGAAACCTAAAGGAATAAAATTCAGTAGATATTTAAATAATTTTATGGCAGAAGAGGCAAAAATATCATTAGCCAGTGAAGAGTAAAACTTGAAAACTTTTAAAAAGCACATTAGCTTCACTTTAGAGTCTGATTAATGAAAACTAAAAGCTTTCAATAACATCTTCTTTTGAAAAACTTGTGAGCTTGGCCTAAAAAGTATTAGTTACCCATTTTCTATAGACCTACATAATATGCTCAGATGCTTGTTTTCATTTCTTAATCAGTCTTGAAACAAAATATGAAACACTTGCATATTGACTCTGCCCTTTCTCAAAGGCAATAATCCCTGTCAAAACTGATCTCAAAGCATTTATGTGAAAGGTAAAGTCTATTTAAAGCCATATATTTAATATCAGTAATCATATCTAATGTATCTGGGTTTGAGATTTTCACATTTAAAGGAAAGATCTGTCAGAAACTGCAGGAAAGACTTTGGCTCAGAAACACTTGGCAATCTGGATGAAAGAAATGCCAAAGTTACATACTGAGAAGGTATCCTAATGATTCAAAATACTTTAATTTCAACTTTCCCTATTAAGTATTATTCCTCTCAGTTCTGCTCTGAACATAAAACCTAGATAATTAACATATGTGGAATAAACTCTAAAGGACTGAGATGCAGCTAAGAACTTAACCTACAGATTAGTAATGACAGAAGTAAAAATATTCCACAAAGCATTTTTACTTCAACTAGCAAAGAAAGCAAAGAAAAGGAACCAAATGACTTCAAGTAATAAAAGGCAGAAAGCTAACTTTTAGTAGTTTGCTTTGGCTACATTAATCATAGAAGGTTTAAAATCCAAAGTCATTAGTCTCACATCACTTTTAAAGTCTCAAAGACAATTCCATTCCTACCCACCAGCATCATTACAAATACCTTAGTAATGTGATGGAAGTAGGCTGGCAGAAGCCAAAGCCAGATGTCAAAAAATTAAAAAACCTTGTGAGCCAGGCTTAGGTAACAAGGAAGAGAGCAACAGTAACTCTCTTCCTATATCATGGAAAGAGTAAACAGTTTCTTTTTTTTTTCCCTCCCCAACCGACATCCAGAGGGGTCACCTCTCCCCATTTAACCAAGCTCCCATATTCCAATGTATCCAAAGATTCTTTCCTCCTTTTCCTCCTTCCATCTATTTTCTTCCTTTCATTCCATTTTTAACCATTTTAGTTTTCTGTTAAATAATCCCCTTTCTCTCCAAATTCCCTCTTCTTCTCCCTTTTCCTTCTGGGTTGTTTTTTCACCCCCATCTGTTTACATGTCTGTGTTTCTAATTCCATGCAGAAGGAATACACACTCTGGTTAATCAAAGAAATTCTATGTTAAAATGGAAAACAAAACACAAAAAACAACTGAATGTGGCCCCCCAATTTCTCCAGTATAACATCTGCACAATACATACATTTTCCTAATAACTGCACAATATATACATATTTCCTAATAATGCCAACCCTTATTCTTGAGAGCTGAAAAAGGTTCATTACTTACAAACAAGTTTACTCAAAAATAGGTTGATAAATGATTGAGTATATGGACTCATACAGAACGTTTATCTAAATCAGCACTTCCCAGTGTTTATTTCTTAAAGCAATAGTTCAAAAAGGTGTTCCACAAAAAAAAAATAATAATAATAATGGTTTCATAGTCAAATCACAAACCACACTAGGCTCTTAAAAGAATCTAAGAAATCCAAAATGAATAAATTTTATTTTCCAGTTTTTCCAAACTTAAGCTAATGAGTCTCTTTTTCATGAACACCTATGAACACCTCATAGAACAAGCATTTTGGAAACGTTAATCCTAACCATTAATTAAAATATATCATGCAAAATATTATACTTAATCTTGTAATCTTAATTGTTTTCAAATGTGGCTGCCTTTTGGAAAGCTGAAATGAATTTACACAGAAAAAATAATTACCTTGTTAGGTAAACTTTCACTTACTAGGTGAAAGTGACTTACTTTAAATATCCCATGTATACTGACCTTACATAGGTTCATTTAAGAATCAGACTGTAAATCACCACTTGTGTTTTTTTTTTTTTTTTGAAGGGGAAACAAAGAGCAAAATCCTCCTTAAAGTCACATGTATCATACAGAATAGAATACTCTACAAATGTTGAGATATAAGACTACTCTTGTTTATCCTGCATTTATTTTCATGATTGATCTTTTTTCTCAAGTGGGAGAAATGAATGGTATTTTGTGATTCACAAAACCTAATGACTACAGAGGCATGTTATATATGGACTTATCTGAATGTATGTTATACAATAAAAATTTTAATGAAAACGTGTCAATTTGCCTTGTCAAAATATGTAAGGTTAATTACAAACTATTTACTTCACAAGTTTTAAAGAGTATATTTTAAAATACACACATTTTACCTGAAAGCTCCGTAAAGTGGTCTGTACCAACAGACAAATGAACAAGGAGTAAAAAGCAAGAACCACAGGATACTCAATCCAAAGTCAACCCCTCTTGTAGGATCAACACAAAACCAAGCCAAGCATCCGAAGATATTTAGAAACAGTGTTACAGCGTGGACTGTGGAATCAAAAAACAAAATAGAAAAATGTTTACATTCCATTTATTAATTAATTCAACAAAAATTGTAAATGAAAAAATTCTTCCAAGAGCAAATTGTATTCTACCCCATGTTTCCATTCAGTATTTTTCAAAACATTGCTATTTCTTACACTTTTGATTTGCAAACAGTATACACAGGATAAAAAGTCCTAAAAATGCTTTTGTCCCTCTCCTAATGGGCCATTACAAGAGAAGCAGTGCCTTATGGGATTCTTTCTTGAGAAGGAACCATGTGCTGTGTCTGCTGATTCAAGGCCTTGACAGGAAAAGAACCAGGTCTTGGGAGGAAAAAGATCCTACTACACTAAGAATTACATTTTTACACAGTGGGGCTGCAGACTCCTCCCAGAGTAGACAAAAGAATGAAAACTTGACAAGTGCCCTGTGCAATCGCGTTATAAAATTTTCAGGCAATAAAATTCATTAGAATCACTGAATTGAAAACACTAATACAGTAGTAATATCAGGGACTATATAGTCGATTTCTAAGGATTATTCATCTTCATAGAATTATCCATTTTTCCAAGTGCTGGGGTAAAAATGATGTTTTGGTAGAGGATTTAAAAAAATTTTTAAAGGTATACCATAATGCATTTCAGCTGCTGTGGCAGACCTTTCTTTTACTCAACACAGTCAATGGAAAACTCTTTTTATGTGTTGTTAAAAATTACATTTCCTGACAGACCTAAACCAAAGAGTGTGAGTATCATGTAACTATGCTTTGATCCTAAAGAACTACATTTACCCGTTATAATTAGTAACTTTTTAAAAGGATTTAAAAAATTTATTCACAGGCTGCATTAAAGGAAATACATTTTTTTCAAAAGTTAAAATAATGTTCAGTGTAAACTACCAATACAACAAAAATATGCCAGCACGCTACGACTTGAATTAAAAATAAACGAGGGGTGGCTGAATAGCTCAGTCAGTTAAGCATCTGACTCTTGATCGTGGCTCAGGTCATGATCTCACAGTTTGTGAGCTGGAGCCCTGTGCCTCACTCTCTCTGCACACTGAACCCTGTGGAACCTTCTTGGGATTCTCCCTCTCTCCTTCTCTCTCTGTCCCTCCTCCACTCGAGTTCTGACTCTCTCAAAATAAACAAACACTAAAAAATAAATAAATAAGCTAGTAAATCTAAATATGAAAATCTCAACTTACAATAAAAACTTTAAAATCTTTTAAATGTTTTTTTTAAACATATTAATAAAACAAGATAAAAACATACATCCTGGTATGCCTCTGAATTTGCCTTAACAACTAGATAAATACACAAACTCTACAGTAAGAGGGCTAGCAGAAAAGTAAAGACACCTAGGTTATAGAGATAAACTAATGAGCTAATCAACCTCTGTTTCCATTTCTCATCTGAAGATAAACAGGAGCTCTTCCACATTTCTAATTCCATTATAGGGGCGCTTGGATGGCTTAGTCAGTTAAGCGTCCAACTCTTGATTTCTGCTCAGGTCATGATCTCACGGGTTCAAGAGATCCAGCCCTGCTTTGAGCTCTGCACTAACAGCAGAGCCTCCTTGGGATTCTCTTATCCTCTCTCTCTGGCCCTCCTCCACACACAAATGAGCACTGCTCGCTGGCTAACTCTCTCTCAAAATTACACATTTAAACAATGTTTTTTAAACATTAAATAAATAAGTAAACAAATAAAAATTAAATTCCAGGGACACCTGGTTGGCTCGGTCATTTAAGTGTTCCACTCTTGATATCGGCTCAGGTCATGATCTCATGGTTCATGGGATCAAGCTCCACGTCGGGCTCTGCGCTGAATGTGAAGCCTAGTTGGGATGCTCTCTCTCCCTCTTTCTGTCTCTCCCTCGCTCACACTCTCTCTCTCAAAATAAATAAAGAAAAAAAAGCCTCCACTCTGCTCTATTACACAGAGAAAACTATTCAAAATTAACTTTATTACCATTAGGATTTCTAACTCAGAAAAGCTACCTTACTTATAAATTTACTCAAGACCTTTTGGTTCAAAATAAAAGCTGTTCTGTCAATGGCTTAAAAGCAGATTTTAAAATACCATGAAACGGAAAATTATTATTTTTAACACTAAAGAGCATCCAACTGCCTAAGAAAAGTTTGAAATATTCACAACACTTTAATTTAAATTTCAGTCTTAAGAGAAATAATTTTTAAAGTTTTATCTCCTAATTCACTTAAAGAAAGAAACAATATGGATATGTGTATTTAAAGTTCATAAAAATTCTTCCAAATATAGATCAAATATAATTTAATTTTTGGCAATCTATTAAAATTTTTTTCTGAATGTTTCATAGTAACCAAAAACCATGATAAATAAATCACTTATTTGTATCCCAAAATAAAGTAAAATGTTCAGGCCTACTTACTAAACAATCAGTCCACTTATACAGTGATCACGAAAATATATAGAAAGGCAAGGCAATGTGAAATACATGATTCTATATTCCTAATTTCAATCCCATTCCAATCCACTTGGTAAATTCCAGGTGTACATGTAACATTTAAAGAAGCTTTTCGGGCATTTTCTTTACATGATTTCCAAGTTGAATGACTCTACTTCATACATTATTTCTATATGCTTTATTAAGCACTCAAATCTGCTATTGGTGGACCTAAATTTACAACTATCACTACAATATATATTTTTTTAATTTTTTTAATGTTTATTTTTGAGAGAGAGAGAGAGAGAGAGAGAGAACGAACGAACAGGGGAGGAGCAGAGAGAGAGGGAGACAGAGAATGTGAAGCAGGCTCCAGGCCCTAACCTGGAGGGTTAGCACAGACCCTGACATGGGGCTCAAACTCATGAATTGGGAGTTCACGACCTAAGCTGAAGTCAGACACTAAACCAACTGAGCCACCCAGGTGCCCCAACAATACACTTCTTGATAAGCTCTGCCTTACAACATAGACACCTAACATAAACAGCTTTTAAACAGGATAATTATCTTCACTAACTTTAAAAGGCTTGATGAGGCACCTGGGTGGCTCAGTTGGTTCAGCTTCTGATTCTTGGTTTTGGCTCAGCTCATGATCTCTTGGTTTCATGAGTTCAAGCCCCACATCAGGCTCTGTGCTGATAAGCATAGAGCCTGCTTGGGATTCTGTCTCCCTCTCTATCTGCCCTCCCCGGCTCACACCATCTTTGTCTCTCTCAAAAATAAATAAATTTTTAAAAAAAATGAAGGACTTGTTTTCCTTTTTTTTTTAATTCAAGAATATACTCAAAAAGGTTAAGATTCATTTCATGTGATCATTCTAATTGCTTCAATACCTTTATAGAGTAAAATTATTTGTTTCAAGAAAAGAACCTTTCAAAGTATATCTTCATCTTATTTGGGTTTAAAATGTGAATTACGTCTTCATTTTGGTACTTTGTAGGTGGCATAACATTGAATTCTATATTCTGGACTCTAGAATCAAGCTATCCAACTGCCACCCTAATTTCTGTATAATCTTGAACAAGTTACTCAAATTCTCCAAGCTTTGGTTTCCTTACCCATAAAACTAGATAATACAGTACCTATTTCACAGTATAGTTAGGAGTTAATAACATCATGTATACAAAGTGATTTGCAGTGTTCCTGGCACAAATAAATCCTCAATAAATGTTCTCTTTCATTATAATTACTACTACAGTGTGAAAGCACTAGTCAACTCTGAAATCATTAACAGGTTGACATTATTTGAAAATAGCTTATTAAAAGTATCTCCATTCTATGAAATCTAAAAAGATTACTGAGCTGGTACTAGATGTTTCTAGATGCTTCTTCATATAGTGAGTCCTCTTTAAATAAAGTTAAGAGATCTGCCAGCTCAACAGGATTAAGAGATACTGTATTACTTCTAAAAACCTCAGTTTATAAAACAAAACACGCCTAACTCTAAACAACTAGCACTTTAGTTAGCCACTCAGTTAAAATTAATCACCTTTCCCATTCAATCTCTATTTACCAAATTCCTTGCAGAATATTCTTCCAACCCCCCCCTTCTAACCCTCTCCCATCCAAACTATGTTTTTCCACTAAGTCATAGAACCTATACCTAAAAATGCTAGGCCAATGTCTGCCCATTAAAAACTAATTATTAAATAAATGCATATATTATATATTGAATAAATAAAATACATGATCTGTTTATACATACACATACAAAACCATAACCTTTAGTATTAAAAGTATATAACACTATGGACACTGGGGATTTAGCAAAAGATACTACAACAACAACGAAATTTCAAAGAGAAACTAAGAGTTAAGAAGGTAGTATCCGTAAGAAACCACTACTCACAGTCCAAAGCAACTTCACCTATGTGAAGAATGCTCCTAAAAATTTTGAGGAAAATGGTCTCATTTATTTAGGGGAGGGGGAAAAAAGTTCCCTAATAACATACTAACACATAAATTTCCTCCATCAAGAATGTACACTACAAATTATCCATTAACCCAACAGTTAGGCAGGTGAAAGTTCATGACAGCTATACCTGTCCTACTAACATAGTATTAAATGGGGCTTAGACTAACGTTTGGAATAAAAGTGAAACAGAGTAAGTGGGAATTCTGTGTACACAGAACAAATTGTTAACAGCTTGACATTTTGAGTATTCCATAAGTTGTAGTTATACTCAAAGCAATGCAAGCATCACAGCCTAAAACCTATGTCCTAATGTTCTATTCAGTAAAATATCCTACATTAACTAGGTACTTCCAATAATAAAAGTGCTTATAACCACCTAAAAATGAAAAGTAAACTGTGCTCAAAGCTCTAAGAAAAATTCTAATATTCTAATACTTTAAGGCCCTTTTAAGAATAGTCCTAACGCTTCAACAGAATTTTTAAATGGCCTTCATTTGTATAAAAATAGTAGACATAATTTTCTAAAACAAATATTACCTATATAGTATTTTGCACCTATTCCTTTTACCTCAAGAAATACTATATATGTGACAGAGAAGTCCTTTCCTCAAAAGAATGCCAGTTCTCCTTAGCTTAGAATGTCACATAAATTGCAATTTTGAAGTATCTAAGTGTGTTCCACTCTGAAAATTAAGAGCTATAGAAAAAGACCTGTTTATAATAATATCCTTAATATACAAATTCCAAAAAAGGTAGTTTTTGACAATAAAACATGAACTCTGTTGAACAAGTAAATAATTATTGTATACTCACACATCCATAAGTAGTACATAATCTTTACTGTCTTCTGGAATTCTACAGGAATGTCTACAGAAAAATCCTGATAAAAACAAGGTCCCACAGGAAAATTGCCAGGAAGAGGTGGCCAATTATTTTTTCTGCCTGCAAATTAAAAATAAAATTTACATTAGGACAAATATGTGTGACTCTTTAGTTTCATAATAAAGAAAATTATCTGTTCTTTTAATAAATGTTTTACAAATCTAATACTACATCTCTACAATCCTCTATTCATACAACTTTGAAAGCCAAGCTTTGCATTTTTAAAAATTTCCCCAGAGTAGGGGCACCTGGCTGGCTCAGTCAGTAGAGCACCTGACTCTTGATCTAGGGTTGTGGGTTCAAGTCCAGCATTAGGTGTAGAGATCACTTAAAAATAAAATCTTCTTTAAAAAAAAGTTCACAAAGTACCACTTTAGAAAACATTAGATGGTAAAATACTTTTCCAGTGTCATATAGCATTTAGCAGGAACCATTTATGTACAGTTGACACAAGAAACAAAACGAGCACCAAGACATACACTGTGACTCTACCCTAAAAACAGACTTATTTCAAAATCCTAAGAGTCTGGCTCTCATGTGAAGTCCATGCAGTTTTTATTTTTTTTTTAATTTTTTTTTAACGTTTTATTTATTTTTGAGACAGGGAGAGACAGAGCATGAACAGGGGAGGGTCAGAGAGAGGGAGACACAGAATCTGAAACAGGCTCCAGGCTCTGAGCTGTCAGCACAGAGCCCGATGCAGGGCTTGAACTCACGGACCGCGAGATCATGACCTGAGCCGAAGTCGGCCGCTTAACCGACTGAGCCACCCAGGCGCCCCAGTCCATGCAGTTTTTAAAGATCTACAATTTCCTCCTCAGCATCTTAAGTCTTTGAATATAATTCCTAGCCCATGTGGAGAAGGAAGACCAGCTTCTGAATCTTTTGAGTTTTCTATTTTTTTTTGAGTTTTCTACTATTAACTCCATGAAGAAACACAAGATTCACTACTGCTAAAGAATCAAATCTAGAAATCTCGAAGTCTGAAAAAGTAACATTCAAAACATACATGTAAGAAAACCACGGAACTAGGAGAAAACATGAAACAGTCAAGAAAAGGAAGCTCAGGAATTATATAGCACCTTCAAAAACCTAGAGGAAAAACAAATTCAAGCTATGAGGAGGGAAAATATGTCTATATAAAGAAATGAAATTGAAAATAGGGCTTGGGAAGTGGTGGGAGGAATAAAAAAAAAACAAAATTAAAGCAAGAAGTCAAAACATTAACAACAGAAGGTAAAAATAGCACCTAAAGGCCACTTCTCATTTTAGATATTATATGCCATAATTTGTGAACATTAGATTTTATACACTTTATATAGACTAAGAAAATTTTACAGTGGAAAAAAAGAATGACCTATGTCTTATTCTTCCCAACTTGTCTGCACTGTTCC
Organism: Prionailurus bengalensis; assembly: GCF_016509475.1. Taxonomy (NCBI): domain Eukaryota; kingdom Metazoa; phylum Chordata; class Mammalia; order Carnivora; family Felidae; genus Prionailurus; species Prionailurus bengalensis. The sequence goes on along the minus strand of NC_057343.1, from coordinate 143,125,905 downwards.
TAATTTTTTTCCAATTTCGTATACATTTCTCATACAAGTCTCATACTAGTTGAGAGCAGCAGTGAATAGTAATAGAAGAACTAGGATCCAAAAACGTAAGTGCCTAGTCACTTACTGGCTAGGGGGTCTTGGGCACCTTAAACTTCTAAAGACTTTCTACATCTATAAAATCTTATGTTTCTTCATAAATTTCAGAGTAGAAATAACAATAGAATATCAATTATACCACCCTTCAGGGAATAACAATGATAATTAAACGAGTTAATAGATGGTAAGTACTTACATGTAAAGCACACTGCCAAGTCTAACTTTTAATTTCCCACTCTTTTTGACTATCTTTACTAAAATAGCTCTCATAGAAATAACTTGTATTAGTCAATACCAAGGACAAAGGACAGATTTTATTACAGGTATTTCAGATACACTGATCTCAAATAAACCTTTAGTTTCTCATTTTACAGATATTATCTCTAATGTTGCCATCAACAAAACGGCCAAGGATGAATGTGTCCTCACAAGGTCCTAGACTTAAAATTTTTTTTTGATATTCCAAGACCACTGTATTTTTAGTTTTTATTTAAATTTGTGAGTTAACATACAGTGTAGTATTAGTTTCAGGTGTACAATTAGGTGGTTTAACACTTCCAAACAACACCCGGTGCTGATCACAAGCGCACTCCTTAATCCCCACCACATACCCAACCCATCCCCTCCTCTACCTCCCCTCTGGTAATCATCAGTTTGTTCTCCACCGTTGAGCCTTGGTTCCTTGGTTTTCCTCTCTTTTTTTACCCCTATGATTACTGATTTTGTTTCTTAAATTCCACATATGAGTGAAAGCTTACACTGTCTTTCCTGACTTAGGGTTACACATTCTAAGATAAGGAAGAGATAGTTCAGTATATTGTTGTTGACCTAGCCCTGTTATTCTATCACTATCCTAGACATAATACCAATGATCTGTCTAGCTCTTCAACCCTTCTTAGTCAGACACTGCTATCTTTCCCTAAGATATTCCCTTGAAGTGGCTTTTGATACTCACAGTCTAGATTTAACAGCAAATGATCAATTCATCACTTACTTCCTTGGCATCATCGAGAACCCCAATGCTTCCCAGAGTCACAGCAGACATTTAAAAAAAATTTTTTTTAACATCTATTTATTTTTGAGAGACAGAGCATGAGCAGGGAGGGGCAGACAGAGAAGGAGACAGAGAATCCGAAGCAGGCTCCAGGCTCTGAGCTGTCAGCACAAAGCCCAACTTGGGGCTCAAACCCACGAATCACGAGATCATGACCTGAGCCAAAGACCAACACTTAACCAACTGAGCCCCACACCTAACATTTTTTAAACACAATTTGACAGATAAGTTATACTTGTGAGGACTGGGGCAGATAATTCGAAACTGGACTGACTAAACAAGAAGTTAAGAGTCAAATTTAGGGCACACTTCCAGGTACTTACAAAACTTCAACAGACTCAACAAGGGCCCAAGTACAGAATCAGGCTCCTGGCTAAAACCCAAAATTATCATATTCACATTCACTTTCTGTGTTATAAGGCTAACAGTGTTTTAATCAAAAGACTATGTAAACCAGCCAATATCAGAAAGCTACAAAGCAACAAGTAGGAAATCTGCTTTCTGATCTTGCTACAACAGGAAAATAGGGCATGGCTTTATCCACAAACCAAAGGACTTAGAGCTAGCACAAGCATTATTTAAAGTGTTTAAGTTATTTTCATTTCAAACTTCTTTGGATACTACCATGTTGACTGAGATTTTGCATTTCTCGTTCTCGACGATCTAATTCTGCTGCTTTTCTTTCTAGTTCTTCTTGGCGCTTAAGAAGTTCAGCTTGGGCCAAGGCATGTTCCTTAAAAAATAGTAATAATAAAAATCAACACATGAATAGGTTTTTAGAGTTGTAACACTGCTATGCTATCTACTATCTCTCCCTCTACAATCTTAGAAAATTTTAAGTTTATTTATTATTTTTTTTAGTAATATCTACACCCAACATTGGGCTTAAAATCACAACCCCAAGATCAAGAGTACAATTGTACAATGCTAGAAACTTAATTCAAATGCTCTTCCAAAATACAGTAATTCGCTCAAGGTTATAGTTTCAGAAAATATTATGGAGATACTTGGCTCATTTTGGGTCTTTTGGTTATGAAAACCATCAGTGAGAATGTGGGTCACATTAGGACAGGACAAAATTCTCTCAATAAGATTAGTCAGAGTCCTAAGGTAATTGGGAAAATAAAATTAAGGTGACCTCTGTGCCTAAATGAGAAGGAAGAACAAAGGGAACTGGAAAAAAATGGAAAAAATGACAACTGAATTGCCTCTTAAGAATTGCTTAAATGGTACATACAGTTTCCAATGCAAGAATATGTATAACATCTTCTATTTTAAAAGACAATGAGATGAAAGAAGGATATGATTAAGTCTGGTTTGTAACTCCATCTGCTTTTATGTAAAATGAGGTATCCTATTCGTCTCCTTTATTCTCATATTTTTGCCACCTGCTGCTTCCAATCACTGTCCTTTGCTTAGCCATGGTAACTCTCTTCCAACATACCTCCAATTATAGTATCATTATACTATACTATACAACATTATACTTCCAATTATAGTATCATCGGTACTATAATAGTACTAGGCATTAAAAAACGAAACCAAAGGCAATAAAACTTTCCCTAAACAAACTGTACACCAAGAAGATCTATGAATTCAGTAACTGGTAATAACAGAATAAAGCAAATGTTACTAGCTCACACATATTGAAAAGAAAGTTAAAATTAAATAAGGCAACATATAAAGAATTCTTTTGCTCTGAAGATGTTACTGATACTTTAATTTCCAATACAAATTTACACTGTAACATGAACTAACCTTTGCAATCTGTGTATAGGCTGGATGTTCCTCTGTTGGTTTCATTATTGCTGGTTGTGTACTAGGTACATTAGGCATTTTCACAGTGCCTGGTGGAGGCTAGGAACGTTAAGAAAAGGACAAATTATGTAAGACAGGTATTCAACTTTAACATCTTTCAAAAGGCCTAACACCAACAAAACTCGAAATGCCAAGAACTCCACTCTTCCTCCTCTAGTGTATGGTAAAGTACTACTTAGGCTCTCCATCTCCCATTTTCTCAAATTCACTCATTCCTCAATTCTTCAACCTGACTGCTACCTTTACCACTAAACCACACTCTCCCCTCCAGAATACCACATGTAAAAACACAAAACAAAACAAAAAAACGTTTAAGTATTTTTTAGTAAAATACAGATAGCACTAAACTGAATAATTTACACCAAGGGTAATTGTTAACTCTTTCAACCAAAGAAAGCTATTTGCCAGGGCCCTAAAAAGTAAATAGGAGAGATTGGCTGGGAAGACTGCAGAGTAAGAGGACCCAAAGTTTGGATCCTCCCACAGATACAACCAGATCACACTATCAGTAGAAACAACCCAGGAAACAACCCAAGGACTGGCAGAACAAACTCCACAACTAAAGGCAGGGAAGAGGCCACATCTAAGAAGGTATAAAGCGGGAAGACACAGCCTGGGAGCAAAAGGGATGGCAGACAGCCACAGTGGAGAAGGAGCCAGTGGCGCAGAGAAGAGCAGAAAACAGACTTTCACACTAGGGAGGCTGCCAACAGGGAGGACAAATCTCCATATTTGCCTTTGAAATTTCATTAGTTCTTAAAACCAACAGGACTTAAAACCTAGAATTTAAAAACTCGGCATGCTGGGCTCTAGGCATTAGGAGACAGAGTCCCTGCCCTAAGAAAGACAGCACGAAAAACAGCCATGCAGATGCAGTGCAGAACCAGCAATTTGAAAAATGCCAGGGGCAGACAAGATACAGTGATTTGCTCATCTCAGAACATGGCCTGGAGAGACAAGGATCACAGGGAGACCCCTCCAGGAACAAAGGAGCTAGCAGGTGCCATTTTCCTCCCCTGTCCCCCAGCATAAACAACAGCCATCTGTGGAAACCAGCACTGTGTAGATTCATGCTACCTAACTTGCTTATGCCAAGCCCCGCCACGTATGCTTCAGCAGATCAGCGCTTCCTAGTCATGCTCCTGAGTGCTGGTGCTACAAGACCCCTCCCCCACAGGCATGGTGCAAACTCTGCCAATAACACATGTTCTAAACCACCTGTTGCGCAGGACCTCATTTCCAGCAGGCAGTGTAACTTCACAACAAGACCACTGCACACCTTGCTACTCATAAGAAGTAAAGACAGCATCAACAAACAACTGGACTGAAGGAAAAAGAAACCAAGATTCAACAGCAGAGCACAAACAAAACACAGAGCAAACAAGCCCTGAAGCACCAGGCCCTGGGAAACAGGGGACACTGTACTACAGGGCACTACAGGACCTCTTTTTCATAAGGTTGTTATCGCTAAGAGCAAGAGAAGTAGCTGACTTCCCAACACACAGGAACAGCTACAGAAAGTCAAACAAAATAAGAAGACAGAGAAATATCTCCCAAATGAAAGAACAGGACCAAACCAGAGCAAGAGATCAAAGCAAAATGGATGTAAGTACTATGTCTGATAGAGAATTTAAAGTAATGATCATAAAGATACTTACTGGACTGGAGAAGAGTGGAGATATCAGTGAGACCCTTAACTAGACATAAAAAAGAACCTGAGATCAAGAATACAATAACTGAGGGGCGCCTAGGAGGCTGTCAGTTAAGTGTCGACTTCAGCTCTCACGGTTCATGGGTTCAAGCCCTGTGTCAGGTTCTGTGCTGACAGCTCAGAGCCTGGAGCCTGCTTTGGATTCTGTGTTTCCCTAATTCTCTGCCCTTCCCCCACTTGTGCTCTGTGTCTCTGTCTCCAAAATAAATAAACATTACAAAAAATTAAACAAAAATATAGAACACAATAAATGAAACTAAAAATACACTTGATGGAATAGTAGGCTAGATGAGGCAGACAAATGAATTAATGACCTAGAAGATAGAGTAATAGAAAGTAATCAAGCTGAGCAAAGGAGAGGAAAGAAAATTATGTTAATTGAGTACATTATTAGGGAACTCAGCAACTCCATCAAGCCTAATAACATCCACATTATAGGGATCTCAGAGGAAGAGAGAGGTAAGAGGGAAGAAAATGTATCTGAAGAAATAATAACTGAAAACTTCCCTTATCTGGGGAAGGAAACATATATGCAAATCCAGGAGGCACAGAGATCCACCCCCCCCAAAAAAAAATGAAACCAAAGAGGTCCACACCAAGACACATAGTAATTAAAATGGCAAAAGGTAGGGATAAAGAAAAAAATTTTAAAGCAGCCAGAGAAAAGACAGTTTCAAACAAGGGAAACCCCATAGGCTTTAAGCAAATTTTTCAGCAGCAACTCTGCAGGCCAGAAGGAAGTTGCATGATATATTCAAAGTGCTAAAAGGGAAAAATCTGCAGCCAAGAATACTCTATCCAGAAAGGCTACTATTCAGAATCGAAAGAGACACAGAGTTTCTCCAACAAGGGTACCTGGTGGAGGAGTCAGTCAAGCATCTGACTCCTGATCTCAGCTCAGGTCTTGATCTTGGGGTCATGAGTTCAAGCCCTGCATTAGGCTCCATGTTGGGTGTGAAGCCTACTTAAAATAAAAATAGAGTTTCTCAGACAAAAAGACTATTAAACCAGCCCTACAAGAAATTTTAAAGAGGACTCTTTGAGTGGAAAGGAAAGACCCTAAATGAGAATATGAAAAATAAAAAGCACAAAAACAGTAAAAATCTGTAAAATTTCTGTAAAATTCTGTAAATCTGTAAGATTTCTGTAAAAATCAGTCAAGGGATTCATAAAATAAAAGGATGTAAAATATGACAATATATACCTGAAAGGTGGGAGGGAGAGGAATAAAAAATAGGTTTAAACTTAAGCAGTGATCAACTTAATACAGACTGCTATATGTAGAAAATGTCATATACAACCGCGATGATAATGACAAATCACAATCCAGTAATAAACATGCAAGAATAGAGAGGGGTATCCAACTATATCACTAAAAAAGCCAACAAACCATGAAAGACACCCAAGAGAAGAAAGAATCAAAGAAAATCTATAGTAACAACCAGAAAATAAATTTAAGAATGGCAATAAATACCTATCAATAATTACTTAGAATATAAATGGACTAAATGCTCTAATCAAAGAGCATGGATAGGGTGACAGAGTGGATATAAAAACAATACCCATCTATATGGTGCTTACAAGAGACTCATTTCAGACCAAAAGCCACCTGCAGAGTAGACAGAGAAACATTTATCATGCAAATGGATGACAAAGAAAGCCAGCGTAGAAATACTTATATCGGACAAGAGACTTTAAAACAAAGACTGCAACAAGAGACAAAAAAGTGCCCTAAGTAATAATGAAGTGGACAATCCAAGAAAATATAATTATAAATATTTATGCACCCAACATGGAAGCATCCAAATACATAAAACAGTTAACAACAAACATGAAGGAACAATTAATAGTAATACAATATGGTAATAGTAGAGGACTTCTACACCCCAAGCGCATCAATGGACAGATCATCAACACAGAAAATCAAAAAGGAAAACAGTGGCTTTGAATGATACACTGGACCGTATGAATTTAACAGACATATTCAGAACACTCCACCTTAAAACAGCAGACTACACATTCTTTTCAAGTGCACATGGAACATTCTCCAGAAGAGATTACATATTAGCCCACCAAAAAAACTCTCAACAAATTAAAAAAAAATGAAAGTCATACCATGCTTCATCTTTTCTGACCACAGCACTATTAAACTACAAATCAGCCCCAAGAAAAAATCTGGAAAGAGCACAAAAACATGGGGCTTAAATAACATGCTATTAAACAATGAACAGGTCAACCAAGAAAGCAAAAAAGAAATAAAAACATACATGGAAACTAAAGAAAATGAAAGCACAAAGGTCTAAAATCTTTGGGATGCAGCAAAAGTGCTTCTAAGGGGAAAGTTTATAGTAATACTGGCGTACCTTAAGAAGCAAAAAGAATCTCAAACAACCTAACTTTACACCTAAGGAGCCAGAAAAAAAAAAAAAAAAAAAAAAAAAAAACAACTCAACCACAGCAAAAGGAAGGAAATAATAAAGATTAAACAAGAAATAAAGATATAGAAACTTACAAAAGTAATAGAAGGTAGACTCTTTACAAAAAGAGAGAGAACCCAAATAAAATTACTAAGAGGAGAAATATCAACAAACACCACAGAAACACAATCATGACAGACTATTATGAAAACCTACATGCTAACAAATTGGACAACTTAAATGCATAAATTCCTAGAAACATATAACCTACCAAAGCTAAAGCAGCAAGAAATAGAAAATTTGAATAGAACAGGCACCTGGGTCTCTCTGTCAGCTAAGCAACCAACTGGTGATTTCGACTCAGGTCATGATCTCAGAATGAGCCCCATATCGGGCTTGCACTGACAAATGGGGAGCCTACTTGGGATTCTCTCCTGCCTCCTTTCTCTGCCCCTTCCCTCACTTGTACATGCACACACTTTCTCTCTCTCACACACAAAATAACTTAAAAAAAAAAAAAAAGAAAGAAAATTTGAACAGACCAATCACCAGCAATGAAATTCAATCAGTAATCAAAAAAATTCCCACAAAACCAAAATCCAGGACCAGGTGATTTCACAGGTGAATTTAAAGAAGTGTTAATACCCATTCTTCTCAAACTATTTGAAAAAATACAAAAGGAAGGAAGACTTTCAAATTCATTCTAGAAGGCCAGTATCCCTGATACCAAAACCAGATAAAGGCACCACTAAAAAGAGAACTTTAAGCCAGTATCTCTGATGAATACAGATGCAAAAATCTTCAACAAAATTTTAGCAAATCAAATCCAACAATTTACTTAAAAAGTTATACACCATGATCAACTGGGATTTATTCTCAGGATGCAAGGGTAGCTCAATATTAAAAAATCAATCTATGTGATACATCGCATCATTAAAAAAAACGGATGAAAAAGTGATCATCTCAATAGATGCAGAAAAAGCATTTGACAAAGTACAATATACATTCATGATAAAAGCCCTCAACAAGGGAGGTCTAGAAGGAACATACCTCAACATAATAAAGGTCTTATACTAAAAGCCCACAGCTAACATTATACTCAATGGGGAAAAACTGAGAAGTTTTCCCCCAAACATCACAAACAAGACAATGATGTCTACTCTCACCACTTTTATTCAACATAGTATGGGAAGTCCTAGTCACAGCAATCGACAACAAAAAGAAATAAAAGGTATCCAACTGGTAAGGAAAAAGTAAAACTTTCACTATTTGCAGAAGACATGATACCCTATATAGAAAACCCTAAAGACTCCACCAAAAAACTACTATAACTAACCAATGAATTTAGTCAAGCTGCAGAATACAAATATCAATACACAGAAATCTGTTGCATTTCTATACCATAATAATGAAATAGCAGAAAGAGAAATTAAGAAAACAATCTCACTTACAACACACCAAAAATAATAAGATACTTAGGAATAAACCTAACCAAAGAGGTAAAAACCTGTACTCTAAAAACATTAAAACACTGATGAAAGAAAGTGAAGACAACACAGAGAAATGGAAAGACGTTTCATGCTCATGGACTGGGAAAACAAACATTGTTAAAATGTTTTAACTACCCAAAGCAATCTACACATTCAATGCAATCCTTAGCAAAATACCAACAGCATTTTTCACAGAACTCAAACAATCCTAAAATTTGTATGGAACTATACAGACCTCAAATAGCCAAAGCCATCTTAAAAATGAAAAAACAAAACTGGAGTTAATCACAATCCCAAATTTCAAGTTGCATTACAAAGTGGTAGTAATTAAAACAGTATAGGACTGGCATAAAAACAGATACATAGATCAACAGAATAAAACAGAAAATCCAGAAATAAACCCACAATTATATGGTCAATTACCCTCTAACAAAGGAGGAACGATTATAAAGTCTCTTCAACAAATTGTGTTGGGAAACCTGGACAGCCAAATGCCAAAGAATGAAACTGGACCACTTTCTTTCACCATACACAAAACTAAACTCAAAATGGATTAAATACCTTATGTGAGACCTGAAACCATAAAAATCCTAGAAGAGAGCACAGGTAGTAATCAATCTAATATTGGCTGCAGCAATATTTTTCTAGATAGGTCTCCTGAGGCAAGGCAAATAAAAGCAAAAAATAAATAAATCAATGGCCTCTGCACAGCAAAGGAAACAATCAACAAAACTAAAAAGCAACCTATGTAATGGGATATCTGCAAATGACACATCTAATAAAGAGTTAGCACCCAAAATATATAACAAACTTATACAACTCCAAACAAAAAACCCCACAAATAATGCAATTTAAAAATGGACGGAAGATATGAACAGACATTTCTACAAAAAAAGACACCCAGATAGCCAAAAGACACATGAAAAGGTGCTCAACATCACTCATCAGGGAAATGCAAATTGAAACTACAGTAAGGTATCACTTCACACAGATCAGAATGGCTAAAATAAAAAACACAAGAAACAAGTCTTGGCAACGATGTGGAGAAAAAGGAACCCTCTTGCACTGCTGGTAGGAATACAAATGTGTACAACCATCGTGGAAAACCATATATATGGAGGTTACTAAAAAAATTAAAAATAGAGCTAACCTACAGTCCAGGAATCTCACTACTGGGTATTTACCCAAAAATACAAAAAGACTAATTCAAAGGAATATATGCAACACTATGTTTACAGAAGCATTATTTACAATATCCAAATTATGGAAGCAGCCCAAGTGTCCATTGATAGGTGAATGAATAAAGATGTGGTATATGTATATACATTGGAATATTATTCAACTATAAAAAAGAATGACATTTTGCCATTTCCAACAACATGAATAGAGCTAGGGTACAATGCTGAGTGAAATAAGTCAGAGAAAGACAAATAAATACCTTATGGTTTCACTCCTATGTATAATTTAAGAAACAAAGGAGCAAAGGAAAAAATAGAGAAAGACAAGCAGGAAACACATTCTTAAACATACAGAGCAAACTAACAGTCATCAGAGGGGAGGTGAGTCAGGGGATGGGTGATATCAGGGATGGAGATTAAAGAATACCCTATGATGAAAAAAATAGAATGACTTCTTAAAAAGTCAATAGAAGAGCTTTTGATACAACTTCACTAATACCCTTTGAAAAGAAAGTGGAGGCATTAGGGAGATGGAAAATAAACCATACAACCTCTGCTTTGCCAATGGGGACTAGCAGTATTTGAAAATAGCTACAAAGATCAAAAAGCAAATAGATACTTACAAGTCCACCAAAAGGGAATTGGTTAAATTACTGTATAAAAATACCACGCAGCCATCAAAAGGAAGGAGTCAGAACTAAAGAAGACTGCCTTGTAAATATTAAATGAAATAAAATGCATATGACCATTTTTTTTTTTGCTTTTATAAACAATGCTTTGTACATACCCAGAAAAATAACTGGAAACTCTCAGCAAACTGCTATTAGAGGGACTTGAACCTTTTGCTTTATTTATACACTCTTCTATAATTTGTCCCCCTCCCCCCGCGATAATATACTTTTTGAAGTTAAAAATGTATTTTTAAAATACTCTTTTAAGTGGCCACAGGAAAAGGAAGACAGAACGAAAAGAGAAGATGATCAAGCAAGCAGCTGCAAAGGGAAGTTCAAATATCACAACTATTAAACCCAGAAGACACCACCAATGCACCAGGATTTTACCCTGACACAACAAGTAGCAGCCCTGAAAAAAGAACACAGGCACAATCAAAGAAATAACTACAGCATACAGCTGATTCTAAAATGCATATGAAAAAGCCAAGGGCTAAGAATAGGTTAAACCATTTTGTGGAAGAACAGGGCAGATCTATGGTATCAAGGCTTATTATAAGGATATAGTAACTAAGAGGGTGGTACAGGTGCCAAAGACACAGAAATATAAAAATAAACACAAAGGACACAGAAATAAATCCACACAAATGCAGAAACTTGATATCCAACAGATGTGACCCTATAAGACAGTGGAGAAACAATGTTATTAGTCAATAAATGATGCTAGGATAACTGGCTACCCACATGGAATAAACTAGACTTCCTATTTCATACTATACAAAAATAAATTCCAGGTGGATGAACTAAAAAGTGAAAAAGCAAAACCTACACACTTTTAAGGAAAAAAAATAAGTGAATATTTTTATGAACCTAGGGTACATAAGAGCTTCTCAAATGTAAACTCTAGAAATCTCTGTGTATTTTGCCTAGGATGAATGTCAAGTGCCTCAAACAGTGCTTGGAACACAGTAAATGCTAAGACCTTGTTAAGATTAAAACACACACACACACACACACACACACACACACACACACACTAAAGATGGATAAGTTCAACTACAGGTATCCCCACTTTCTGAAAGCTAACTTTACACCACTTCAAAAAGCCTCTGTTGTACAGTGATAGCTTTTTTCACAAAATAGAAGAAAATCGGATTTCTCCTGATTAGCGATTACAGGTACTAATGTATGTCTTTTGTAAAAGTAAAGTGGTATAACATAAAGTTTTGGAAAGCAAGGGATACCCTTCACTTTATGCCATTTTGGCTCAAAAAGGGTTTCAGTATGTTCTACTTTTGAATAGTGGGGGAAACCTATAAATTCAAACTTAACATCAAGTGAAACTTCAAATCACAGTCTAGGGAAAAGTGGTTATAATGCATATATAATGCTATTCCAAATACATAAAGAATTTCTACAAATTGATGTAACTACCAACTACTAATAGAAATATGAGCAAAAGACCTGAACAGGCAACACAACTAAGAAAACAGGAATGGTCAATAAAACAATCAATGGTTCAAACTCACTAGTAATCAAGAACTACAAAAACAGTGGCCTATTTCCCAAACCATAAGATAGAAAAACATGAAGTCTGAATTACCAAAATTTCAAATTCCAGTATATACACGATAGCAGCATATAACCAAGATAGCATTTCAAAACAATGGGAGTAGTAAAGATCATCAAAATCATGCTGAGACAGTTATTTAAATGTTTGGGGCAGGGGGTGGAAATCACTTCTCTGTATCTCACCAGAATGAATCCCAAATGGATTTTTTTTTTAACTATAAAGACACCAGTACACAATACAGTACATAGAATATAGATGACTATTGGATCATGGGTTGAGGAAAGGTATTCTAAACATTTAAAAGGGATGAGGGGAGAGAAATCATAATGAAAAGGTATATATTTAGAAGTTTGATGATATAAAGTATTTTATAACCAAGATTAAAAAGCAAAAGCTAATAACACATATAACCATCAATTGGTTAATACATTTCATCATACACAAATCAAAAAAATAGATCCACATGTTACTGAGGAAAAATACATTTTAAAAAGCCCTTACAGGGGTGCATGGGTGGCTCAGTCGGTTGAGCATCCCACTTCAGCTCAGGTCACGGTCTCACCATTTAAGAGTTCAAGCCCCACAACAGGCTCTGTGCGGACAGCTCAGAGCCTAGAGCCTGCTTCAGATTCTGTGTGCCCCTCCCCTGCTCACGCGCTCTCTCGCTCTCTCTCTCTCGCTCTCTCTCTCTCTCTCCCAAAATAAAAAAAAAAAATGTTTAAAAATTTAGAACACCCTTATCAAGCAGGTTCCAGAATACATTTAAAAAATAAACAAATATTAAAAATATTAACCTCATTAGTAATCAAAAAAGTAAACCTCATCTAATTATTTTTTAGGTCATAATTACCATAAGATTATCCCATTTTGGAAAAGATGTGGTAAAATGGGTATTCTCACTCACTGATAATAGAGGAGTATAAACTAGTTCATATAATAATCCTGGAGCATAACTTAGCATTACGTACAAGAACCATAGAAGTATTTATACTTTATTACTCGCAAATAGGTAGTCTTAAAAAATATCTTAAGGAATAATCCAAGATATGCACAAATGTGTTTGCCACGAATGCTCACTATAGCGTTATTTACAAAAGCAAAAAGTTAGCAATAATCCAAATGTCCAAAATAAAAAAAATAGGTAAGTTATTTTATCCAGAAGAGAGCATTTTATGCATTTAAAAGTTCTGAAAGAGTATTTAATATAACTGGAAAAGTTTGTACCAATAAGTGATGGAAGTTATAAAACTATGTCAACTTTAATCTAAAAATTTAATAAAATATGTCAAAATATTAACAGTGATTATTTCTGGATAGTGAGATCAAAAGATTTTTCTTGTATTTTTTATCTCCACTATCATCTTTTCTTATTAAAAGAATTGTAAGTTCTCTGTTCCAATAGTTTGTTCCCCTCACTCCAATATCTCATATAAATAGGCAGAAAAACTGAAGCTAATCAATCTTAACTGTTCTCCAACTAGAAAAGGATGGCCCTGAAGTCTCACTCTCTTGGATTAATAAGTAGATACAACATAACAATGACCATATAAATGACTGACAAAGTTAGTCTGGCCACACACTTCCGAAAAAAAACACACAAGGAATTATCCAAAAACTCACCCAGTTGAAAACTTACTATAAATTCTTTATTGCTTTAAATAACAAATGAAGCATTAAATACAATCAATTCCTAAAATAAAGATGAAAGATGCGTTAGAGCAGTACTCTGATATACATGAGGTCACAGTTGCTTATGGCGGGCAACAGTGAAAAATGTTGAAGAGGCACAAATCTGTAACAGCAGTTATATTAAGCAAATAGCTATTATCCTGGTAACTTCTTCAAATTTGTAGATGTTAGCTAGATCTCTATCCAGCTCTGGGACCCAGTATTTTTTTCAGCCCAAATTTCTGAATTAGCTACCTCAATCCAGATACAACTCCAGTCATGATTTTTATTTTTTTTCTTTTTAAATATATGAAATTTATTGTCAAATTGGTTTCCATACAACACCCAGTGCTCATCCCAAAAGATGCCCTCTTCAATACCCATCACCCACCCTCCCCTCCCCCCACCCCCCATCAGCCCTCAGTTTGTTCTCCGTTTTTAAGAGTCTCTTATGCTTTGGCTCTCTCCCACTCTAACCTCTTTTTTTTTTTTTTCCTTCCCCTCCTCCATGGGTTCCTGTTAAGTTTCTCAGGATCCACATAAAAGTGAACACATATGGTATCTTTCTCTGTATGGCTTATTTCACTTAGCATCACACTCTCCAGTTCCATCCACGTTGCTACAAAAGGCCATATTTCATTCTTTCTCATTGCCACGTAGTATTCCATTGTGTATATAAACCACAATTTCTTTATCCATTCATCAGTTGATGGACATTTAGGCTCTTTCCATAATTTGGCTATTGTTGAGAGTGCTGCTATAAACATTGGGGTACAAGTGCCCCTATGCCTCAGTACTCCTGTATCCCTTGGGTAAATTCCTAGCAGTGCTACTGCTGGGTCATAGGGTAGGTCTATTTTTAATTTTTGGAGGAACCTCCACACTGTTTTCCAGAGCGGCTGCACCAGTTTGCACTCCCACCAACAGTGCAAGAGGGTTCCTGTTTCTCCACATCCTCTCCAGCATCTATAGTCTCCTGATTTGTTCATTTTGGTCACTCTGATCCAGTCATGATTTTTAAAGACCTATTCTGATGATGGTTCCTAATTCTATTTCAACTTTTCACCTCTGCACATATACTAAAAAGAAAACTAATGAAACCATCTACTCAAGACTTCCATTTCTGCAAAAGGCATCAAATTGGAAAGGAAGAATTAAAATTATCATTTTTTTGTTGATATGATCTTAAATACAGAAAACCCTAAAAAGTCTAAAACTGTTGGAATTAATAATTTCTATAATGTGACAAGATACAAAATCAAGATATAGAAATCAGTTCCATTATTTTACATTAGTGATGAAGTACTGGAAAAAGAAAACCATTCCATTCACAAAAGCATCAAAAACAATAAAATACTTGGGGCGCCTGGCTGGCTCAGTCAGTTACGCAACTGACTTCGGCTCAGGTCATGATTTCATGGTTCGTGGGTTCGAGCCCCGCATCAGGCTCTGTGCTGACATCTTAGAGCCTGGAGCCTGCTTCAGATTCTGTGTCTCCCTCTCTCTCTGTCCCTCCCCTGCTCATTCTCTGTCTCTCTCTGTCTCTCAAAAATAAACGTTTAAAAAAAAAACAATAAAATACTTGAATTAAGTTTTAGAGATTTAAGAGTAGACATCATAAGGAGTACAGAGCACTGAGCAATGTTTAGAATTACTGAATTACTATATTGTACACCTGAAACAAATATAACACTGTATTATTAACTATACTGGAATTAAAATTAAAAAGAACTTAATTTTTAAAAGTTGGCATCTTTAAATAAATGTGAATTTAAGGTTAAAAAAATACTTGGGAATAAATTTAACCAAATAAATGAAAGATCTGTACAACAAAAATGAGAACACTTTGCTGAAAGAAATCAAAAAAGACACAAATGAATGGAAAGACACTATATGTACATGATTGGAAGAGTCCACTTTGTAAACACTGCCATACTACCTAAAGCCATCCACAGATTCAACATAATTGGCATCAAAATACCAAAGGCATTCTTCACAGAAAGAGAAAAAAAATACTACAATTTGTATGGAACCACCTAAGACCTCTAATAGCCAAAGCCATCCTGAGGAAAAAAGCCAGAGGTATCACATCACACTTCCTGATTTCAAACTATACTACAAAGCCTGAGTAACAAAAACAGTATGGTTCTGGCACAAAAACAGACACATACACCGATGAAACAGAATAAAGAAACCAAAATTAAATCCCAGCATATGTGGTCAACTAACATTCAAAGGCAGCCAAGAACACTCACTGGGGAAAGGATAGTCTCTTCAACAAATGATGCTGGGCAAACTGCAGAAACATATGCAGAAGAATGAAGGTGGTCCCCCATCTCACAAAATTCACAAATTAAAAATGGATCAAAGACTTAAACATAAGACCCAATATCATAAAACTCCCAGAAGTACAGAAGAAGCTCATTAATACTGGTTGGCAATAATTTTTTGTGCACTCTGTCAAAAACACCAACGACAAAAGGAAAAAAAAATCAATAAATGGGACTACATCAAACTCAAAAGACTGCAGCAAAAGAAAAAGTGAAGACAACCTTTCAGAATGGGAGAAAAAATTCTCAAACCATTTATCAAATAAGGGATTAATATCCAAAATACATACAGACTTCTGATTTTAAAATGTCAAGAACAGGAGGGCCTGAGTGGCTCAGTCAGTTAAGCGTCTGACTTTGGCTCAGGTCATGATCCCATGGTTCGTGAGTTTGAGCCCCGCATCGGGCTCTGAGCTCACAGCTCAGATTCTGTGTCTCCCTCTGTCTGAAGCCCACTTCAGATTCTATGTCTCCCTCTGTCTGCCCCTCTGCTGCTTGCACTCTGTCTCTCGCATTGTCTCAAAAATAAATAAACATTAAAAAAAAATTTTTTTAATGTCAAGAACAAAAAAAGACATTTTTTCCAAAAACAACATCTAAAGGCAAACAGGCACATGAGATGATGCTCAACATCACTAAAAGCCAGTAAAATGCAAGTCCAGAGCACAATAAGATAAGCGCTTCACATCTATCAGAATGGCTATCAAGAAGACAGGAGACAATACCTGCTAGTGAGGATGTGGTAAAAAGGAGCCACTTATACTCTGTTGGTGGGAATGTAAATTAAATTATTTCAACTTCTATGGAAAATAATGTGGAGGTTCCTCCCAAAAATGAAAATAAATCTTCCATACAATCTAGCAATTCCACCCTGTGTACATGCCCAAAGAAAATGAAGACAGAATTTCAACAAGATACATACATTATCATGTTTATCACAGCATTATTCACAATCAATAGCCAATATATACAAACAACCCAAATGCCCATCAATAGATGAATCAATAAAAAAGATGTGGTACATATACATGATGGAATATTGCTCGGCCATGAAAAAGGAGGATATTCAGCCATTTGGCAACAACATGGAAGAATCTTGAGCATACTATTCTAAGTGAGGTAAGTCAGAGAATAACAAGTACTATATGATATCACTTACATGTAGAATCCAAAAAGCCAAACAGGTTATTTATTTTGAGAGAAAGCA
Source organism: Prionailurus bengalensis (assembly GCF_016509475.1). NCBI lineage: Eukaryota > Metazoa > Chordata > Mammalia > Carnivora > Felidae > Prionailurus > Prionailurus bengalensis. Next base: position 143,108,701 of record NC_057343.1, on the reverse strand, counting down.
AGAGTACACATGTGTATATTAGCAGGGAAGGGGCAGAGAGAGAGGGGGAGAGAGAGAGTGAGAGCGTGAGAGAGAATTCCAACCAGGCTCCACGCCCAGCATAATGTCAAATGGGGCTCAGTCCCATGACTGTGAGATCATGACCTGAGCCAAAATCAAAAGTCGGACACTTAACCAACTGAGCCAACCAGGTGCTCCAAGAGTACAAACTTCTAACAAGCAGTAAATAAGCCATAGAGATCTAATGTACAGTATATTACAGACAATAAAGACAATAACACTGTACTGTATGTTATTTGATGCATATGGCTACAAAGGCAACCATATTACGATATATAAATATATCATAGCAACAGGGCTATACATCTTAAACTTACACAATGTTTAATGTGAAATTTATCCAACTAAAAAAAGAAAGGACTTCCATTTCTGGCAACACAGCAGACCACACACAACAAGGAAACCCCCAATACCTAATAACCAAAATCCTGGATCGAATTTATTTAAATAATATTTTAAATACACGACTAAGCTCCTGGAAGGCCAGGAAATCCCACTGGTTAGAAAAATAGCAGCATGACAGAAGTAAATAGCAGCAATACTTGCCTGTTTTGCCCTTGACTGTGGATAAACAAGGGGGAAAAAATAGAAATCTTCCCTGAGAATTCCTAGTCATAAACCTACCAACTCACAGAGTTGGGGCCAGAAGTCACACTAACCACATACAAAAAATAATACAAGCTAAGATTTTCATTGCAAGGTTGGCAGTGACCTCAGGGACCTGGCAAAAGCAGAGGAACACACTTTAGAACCAGCCTTTAAGGGGCACCTGAGTGGCTCAGTCGGTTAAGCGTCTGACTTCGGCTCAGGTCAGTATCTCATGGTCTGTGGGTTCGAGCCCTGCATCAGGCTATGTGCTAACAGCTCGGAGCCTGGAGCCTGCTTTGGATTCTGTGTATCCCTCTCTCTCTGCCCCTCCCCTGCTCATGCTCTGTCTCTCTTTGTCTCAAAAATAAATAAACATTAAAAAAAATTTTAAACCAGCCTTCAAAGAATTTTTCACAGATAAAGTAACTGTGCCTCATGACTTAAACAGAAGGTAACAAGCCATCATGAGCAAGGATCCACAGATGTACAAATGACAACATAAAACCTAAGATATTCAAATTATCAAATATCTAATAAAATGTTAGAATTATCAAAAATATAAAATACATTGTTTACTAAAGAAATAAAAGAGGGTAATCAAAGTATGCCTAAGCAACAATCATCATCTTAAAATACAAATGGAACTTCTAGTAATGAAAAATGAAATAACTGAAACCATAAAATTTTAAAGATAAGTCACACAAAGGTGGCCTGGGCAGCACAGACTCTTGACTTCGGCTCAGGTTATAATCTCAGTTTGTGAGTTCAAGTCCCACAGTGCTGACAGTGCAGAGCCTGCTAAGGATTCTCTCTCTCCTCTCTGCCTCTCTCTCTTTCTCACTCTTATAAATAAGCATAAGAAATTAGAAAAAATAAAAAGGTAAGTCAAGCAACACACTACACAAAGATGAAGAGATAACTAGGGAAAGAGAAGCGCGTCTAAAGAAACTGCGCAGAATGTAGTAGAGAAATCCTAAAAAATGAAAAATATGAAAAGTTAAGAGAGCTGACAATAAAGTGGAGAAGGTCCAACAACTAAGAGCTCCAGAGGAAGAAAACAGAAAATGAAGGAGAGGAGTCAATATTCAAACAGACTGTGAGGACACTAATTCTCAGACTGAAAAACTCAAATCACATCTTTAAAAAATTAAGAGATACATCACAGTGAAAGAACAAACACTAAAAACAAGAGATCTTAAAAACATCAAAAAAAAAAAAAAAAGACACAATACCTAAACAAAGGAACATCAATAAGACTCAGAGCTAACTTACCAACAGCTACAATGGAAGCCCAAGTAAAATGTGCCAAAATGATTAGAGAAAGTAATTGTCAATGCGGACTTCTAAATCTGCTATGATCAGTTTTTGAGAAGCAAAGTGCAAATAACGAGAAATACTAAAACAGGTACTACCAATAAACACTCACTAAAGAAACTTTTACTTTAAGAACAGGAAAAATGATACCAGAAACAAAGTTTGAAATTCAAGAAGAAATATCTTCCTGCCTCACTGGACACCTCTGGATATATGATCATCATTTTATACTCATCAAAACTCCAGATGAAGAAGCAAAGTCAATTTATCTGTAGGAAATAGAGAAAACTCTAGTGCAACTGGATGTACCAGAGTAAGATTAGCTCCTCTCGTTCTGACAATCCTGAAACTGTGTTAGCCATTGCTCTGGTAATAAATGACAAGCCAGGAGAACAGGACAGCAATCTTGGGGGCAGAATCAAAAACAAAGTCTGGGGCACCTAGGTGGCTCAATAAGTTACACATAGGACCCTTGTTTTTGGCTCAGGTCATGATCTCACAGTTCCTGAGTTCAAGCTCCAAGCCAAGCTGAGTGACAGTGCAGAGGCTGACTGGGATTCTCTCTCTGACTGGGATACCCCTTCCCCATTCGCATTTTCTCTCTCTCTCCCTAAAAATAAATAAACAAAAGAAAAAGTCTGGGATAACAAGACTGTATATCCTTCTCTCATGGTGAATGAAATTTCCAAGTTAGAAATAGACTGTATTTTAAAATACCTGTGAAAGTTAAGGGGTTATAATATTTTAATTAAGGTATAATTGACATAACATTTATATTAGTTTCAGGTATACCACAATGATTCAATCACTATTTGTACACAATGCAAAAATGACCACCAAAATAAGTTAACATCCATCCCCATACACTGTTACAAAACCTTTTTTCTTGTGGTGAGAAGTTTTAATATATATGCTCTTAGCATCTTTTTTTAAGTATATTTATTTATTTTGAGAGAGACTGAGAGAGAGAGCAAGTGGGGAAAGGGCAAAAAGAGAGGGGGACATAAGATCTGAAGCAGGCTATGTACTGACACAGCAGAGAGCCAGATGTGGGGCTCAAACACACAAACCACGAGATCATGACTTAAGCCAAAGTTGGACGCTTAACCAACTGAGCCACCCAGGTGCCCCTCTTAGCAACTTTCAAATATGTATACAGTATCATTAACTATAGTCAACTTGCTATACATTATATCATCATGACTTATTTATAAATAACTGGACATTTGTACCTTCTGACTCTCTTCACCCATCTCACCCACTTCCCACCTTCCACCTCTGGCATCCACTTATCTGTTCTCCTTTTCTTTAAGACTGTTTTTGCTTTTGTTAAAGTTTCCACATATAAGGGAGATGACACAGTATTTGTCTTTCTCTGCCCGATTTATCTCATGTAGCATAATGCCCCCAAGATCCGTTCATATTGTCCTATTTGCCTGCTGTGTGTGGCTCTAGAGAACTCAACTGGAACCAACAGATAAAAATTATAGGAAAATATATTTTAGCTCAATAGCATTAAGAACATTATAACAATGATGGCAATTCAATGGCGGAGAAATTATTCTATAACATAATGAGCTCTCTGGCACTCCATTATTAAGAACTATAATTATTAAAATTTTATCATATATATTAATAATTAATAATTATTAATAGTCAGGGCACCTGGATGGTTCAGTCGGCTCAACCTCCAACTCTTGATCTCGCCTCAGGTCCCGATCTCGTGGTTCGTGGGCTGGAGCCCCACATTGGGCTCTGTGCTGACCCTTCAGAGCCTGCTTGGCATTCTCTCTCTCTCTCTCTCTCTCTCTCTCTCTGCCCCACCCCTTCCCTTCAAGGCATTGGTACATGACTTCTCTTTCTCATGCACAAATAAACATATGTTAGCCTTTCTGGTTTTCTTCCACATTCTAAACACATTCTAAACACATTCTAAACCCCTTTGTTTTTTCCTGCTCTTTCTTTCCACCTGTGAGCCAGTAAAGCTCCTAAGTTTACTCAAGGTCTAAAGCAATGGCATTTTTTTTATGTTTATTTATTTTTGAGAGGAAGCAAGAGAGAGAGAGAGAGCGCACAAGCAAGGGAGGGGCAAAGAGAGATAGGGACAGAGGATGCGAAGCAGGTTCTGCACTGACAGCTGAGAGCCTGATGTGGGGCTCAAACTTATGAACTTTGAGATCATGACCTGAGCCAAAGGCAGACACTTAACCAACTGAGCTACCCAGGCGCTCCTAAAGCAATGGTTCTTAATATCTTTATAGATCCCCTGCATCAGAAACCCCTGGTACTTACTGAAAATGCAGACTCTGGCTCTGCTGTAGACACATAGATTCAAAAACTCAGGGGGATGAGAAAGATTTGCATTTTTAAACAAGCTCCTCAAGGTGAGTTTTAGATATCCTGAAATTTTTTTTTTTAATTTTTTTTTTTTCAACGTTTATTCATTTTTGGGACAGAGAGAGACAGAGCATGAACGGGGGAGGGGCATAGAGAGAGGGAGACACAGAATCGGAAACAGGCTCCAGGCTCTGAGCCATCAGCCCAGAGCCCGACGCGGGGCTCGAACTCACGGACCGCGAGATCGTGACCTGGCTGAAGTCGGACGCTTAACCGACTGCGCCACCCAGGCGCCCCTAGATATCCTGAAATTTGAAAACTCTTCTCTAAGGCAACAAAGGTTAAGACATTGCCAAAAGAAACCTACAACTTTTGCAGCTTCCATTGACTTTTTCAGTCTCTGAGAAGACAAGAACTGACTGTGGTTATACTTAACACAGATTCTCTTGGGATGCCTAGGGGGCTCAGTCAGGATGCTCAGTGAGCCTAAGCATCCAACTTTGGCTCAGGTCATGATGTCACGGTTCATGGGTTCAGGCCCCACGTCAGACTCTGTGCTGACAGCTCCGAGCCTGGAGCCTGCTTCAGATTCTGTGTCTCCCTCTTTCTCTGCCCTTCCCCCACTCGTGCCCTGTCTCAAAATTAAATTAAAAACATCAATAAAAAATTTAACACAGAGTTTCTTGTTAAAAACAGTGGTGAAAATTATACACATTCATGTCAGACTCGAGACAAATAGAAATAATTTTATCACAATAGGTAACATTTTAAAACAAGGCATTTAAAGATTTGAATACTTGGGGGAAGAGATCCTCAATAAGAAGGAAGGAAGGAATATACAAGGATAAGAGTTTCAAAGCAGATAAAGTTACCTAAAAGAAGAGAGGTGTGGCCATACATATCTGTATATACATTGATCAAATATTTACTGATCAACTACAATGTCCAATAGTTACAGACACGTAAGATACATTAATGAACAAAACAGGTAAACATCCCTACTCTCCTGGAGTTTACATGCTAGCAATGCAAGATAAAAAATATACATAATAAACACATTATAAAGTATCTCAGCAGTAAATTTTATGGAACAAGAACAACAAAAAACAGGGTAAAGGTGTCACGAATAAAGGTTGAGTGGAGATTTAATTTTACAAAGGTGGTCAGGGAAGCCACCTGTGAGTAAACAATTAATGAAAGTTAAGAAGTCAACCTTGCAGGTATCTGGGGGAAGACCATCTCACACAGAAGGCATAGCGAACACAAAGTGAGCAGAATACCTGGCCTAGATGACAAAGACCAGTGTGCTGGATATAGGAATACATAAGGGAAAGAGTGTGAGGAGATAAAGAAGAGAGAGGTGTCAGGAACCAGACTGTAGGCTACTTTAAGGACTTTTGGTTTTACTCCAAAGAAAATTAAAAGCTAGGAAAGAGTTCTTAATAGGAGACTGAAATGATCAACCTTAAGGTATCATTCTGACTACTGAGTTGAAAATGAACTGAAACATGGCAAAAGTGGAAGGAGAGACAGTAGTTAGGAAAACAGCACTGCAGTAATCCAGGCAAAGGATGATCACAGCTCAAGCCAGGTGGTGGCTGTGAAGAAAAGGGATCAGATCTGGACAAATCATTAAGGGAGAGCCAACAGGATTTCCTGACAGAATGATGGGAGATAGAAGGAAATGCAAATAGTAAAATACCACCAAAGTTTTGGTCTAAGCAACTAATAGGACAGAGAGGAGAAAGACTGAAAATTAGCAGGTTTGCATCTAAGGGACTCAGTTCAGTTTTCATCCCCCTAAATCTGCAACTTCTAAGACATTCAGGTAGACATGTCTAGTAGGCAGCTAAATATATGAATCTAGTTTTCAGAAGAGAAGTTTGCACTGGAGATGCAAATTTGGGAGTCATCAGCATGGAGACAGTACTTAAACCTATAACACTGGATGAAATCACCATCTGAATGAGCACAGATGAAGACAGAACCAAAGCCTAATTCCAGATGCCCTCCAATAATGCAGGTGAAGCAGCAACAAGGAAGAAGAGAAACCATCAAAGAAGACCGAGAAGGAAAAATTCAACTGCTCTGACAGCCAAATGAAGAAAATGTCCTAAGAATGAGATAGTGATCAACTATCACCGTTGATGATTAAGGTTAAGACTGAAAATTTAGGGGCGCCTGGGTGGCTCAGTCAGTTGAGCGTCTGACTCTTGATTTCGGCTCAGATCATGATCTCGCAGTTTGTGAGTTCGAGCCCCATGTCAGGCTCTGTGCTGACAGCATGGGTCCTGCTTGGGATTCTCTCCCTCCATCTCTCTCTCTCTCTGTTCCTCAGCTTGCTTTCTCTCTCTCTTCCAATCTCAAAATAAATAAACATTTAAAAAAAAAAAAAGACTGAAAACTTACCACTGGATTACCAATGTGGAAGTCATTGGGTACTCTGACAAGCGCATTTTGGTGGAGTTTTAGAAGCAAAACCCTCGTTGAAGTATCTTCCAGGAGAAAGGATGGAGAAAATAAAACAAGTACACAAATCCTTCACAGGACTTTTGCAGCAATGGGGAGCAGAGAAAGTTTTGCAAGGAAAGAGATGCCATAAATAGACTAGACAGGGAAATGAAATTAAGGTAAAGTTTTGTTACAGAGTTACAGTAACGAAGACAGTGTGCTACTGGAATAAGGACAGCCACAGAGATCAGAATAGAATCCAAAAATAAGCCCCAACATTTATTATCAACTGATTTTCAAACTGAGTGCCAAGACAATCCAATAGAAAAGAATAGTTTTTTCAACAAACAGTGCTGGAACAAGTGGATATCCAATGGAAAATAACGGGATTGGAAAACTACATCAGAGCATACACAAAAATTAACTCAAAACCAATCATAAACCTAAATGTAAGCACTTAAAATGACACAATTCTTATACAAAACAGGTGAACATAAGAAAAGGAAAGCAAAAATAATATAAAAACAGAGAGGGGGACAAAACGTAAGAGACTCTCAAACATGGAGAACAAACACAGTGTTACTGGAGGGGTTGTGGGAGGGGGGATGGGCTAAATGCGTAAGGAGCATTAAAGAAATCTACTCCTGAAATCATTGTTGCACTATATGCTAACTAACTGGTATGTAAACTAAAAAATAAATAAATAAATAAAAATAAATAAAATAAAATGATACAATTCCTGGAAGAAAACATAGGAGTAATTATTTAGGACCGTAACTTCGATGACAGTTGGTTTCTTAGGACACCAAAAACAACCAAAGGAAAAAAAAATAGACAAATGTGGCATCAAAATTTAAAACTTCTGGGGCGCCTGTGGGGCACCTGGGTGGCTCGGTCGATTGAACGTCCGATGTCAGCTCAGGTCATGATCTCACGGTCGACTTCGAGCCCCGCAGCCAGCTCCGTGCTGACAGCTCAGAGCCTGGAGCCTGCTTCAGATTCTGTGTCTCTCTCTCTCTCTCTCTGCTCCTCCCCTGCTCGCACTCTGTCTCTCCCTTTCTCAAAAATGAATAAACATTATAAAATAAAAAAATAAAAAAACTTCTGGGGCACCTGGGTGGCTCAGCTGGTTAAGTCACCGATTTTGGGTTGGGTCATGATCTCACGGTTTGTGAGTTTGAGCCCAGCATTAGGCTTGCTGCTGTCATTGCGGAGTCCACTTTGGATCCTCTGTCCGCCCCCCACCCTGCTAACACTCTCCCAAAAATAAATAAAACATTTAAGTTTTTTTAATTTTTAAAAAATTTAAAACTTCTATGCAAAGAACACTATCAATAAAGCACAAAGACATCCCACAGAATGAGAGAAAATGTTTGTAAATCACATATTTGATAAGGGACTTATATCCAGACTATTTCACAAACTCTCACAATTTGATATTAAAAAGACAACCCATTTAAATACAGGAAAAAAATCTAGACATTTCTCCAAAGAAAATACACAAATAGTCAATAAACACATGAAAAAAATACGTGCACATCATTAGCCATCAGGGAAACACAAATTAAAATCACAAGGAGAGATTACTTCATATCCACTAGGATGGCTACAAGCAAAAAGTCACAATAACCAGTGTTGGCAAGGATGTGGAGAAACTGGAACCCTCACACATTACAGATGAGAATGTAAATGGTACAGCCACTTTGGCAAACAAGTTGGTAGCTCCTCAATATGTTAAACACATTGTTACCATATGACCCTACAATTCCACTCCTAGATATATACACAAAAGGAAGGAAAACACAACCACACAAAAAGTAGTACACAAAAAAAGTTCGCAGCAGCCAAACATTGGGAACAACCTAACTGCCCACCAACTCATGAATGGCTAAATAAAATGTGGTATAAAAATCAAAAAAGGAAAGGGGGATAAAGTTCTGATGATACATGACACCAAGGTAGTTGAACCTTGAAAATATTATGCTAAGTAAAAGAAACAAGTCACAAAAGACCACATGCTGCATGATTCTGTTTATATGAAATGTCCAGAAAAGGCAAATATATAGTGACAGTAAATTAGAAGTCGCCTGAGGCTAGAGAGTAAAGTGCTATGTGAAGTGAATGCTGAAGCGTCCGACTTTTGGGAGTAGAACAAAAATATTCTGAAATTAGAATCTGATAATGGTTTTCAACTATGACTACACCAGAAAAGTTAATTATATATTTTAAATGGGCATATTAATTATATCTCAATAAAGCTGTTCAAGTAAATAAATATATGTCTTTTTCCCAGATGGGAAAAAACACGTTTTTATGAAGATATGAATGATCCAGAAGGAAAAAACTAACAATGTAAGAGAGGACATTTTAGCAAAGTTCTAAAGTGAGAGTGCATGGAATCCAGCACGCAAGTAGAAGGAATGGAATCAAAGAGAAGCACAAATAGCTAGCTCATCTGTAAGTAACAGGCAGGCAGCATATATGGGTATAAATGCTGGTAGGTAGGTAGATGCGGTGCTGGGGGTCTATGGACGTTCTCTACTGACTACTTCGATTTTCTCAGTGAAATAAGCAAGGTCATCACCTAAGAGTGGGCATGGGGAAGAGATTTTAAGGATGAGGAAAGAGGGGTGCCTGGGTGGCTCAGTCGGTTAAGTGTCCGGGTCTTCATTTCAGCTCAGGTCATGATCTCACAATTGAGGAGTTCAAGCCCCAACCAAGACGATTCTGTCAGCACAAAGTCTGCTTGGGATTCTCTCTCTCTCTCTCTCTCTCTCTCTCTCTCTCTCTGTCTTCCTTTATCAAAAATAAATAAACTTTAAAAAAAAAAGGGATGACAAGAGAGGAAGATAAGAGTGGACAGTTATATGACTAGAATATTCAGTGCCATTTAGACCTGGTCAGGAACTGAAAATGAGACCCTATGGGATGCTTTCTCCAGTCATATTTAGCTGCTAGGGTAGGGGCAGAAAGTAGTAGCGAGAATTGGATTTAACCAACACTTGGGCTTTAGCCAAGAGATTATGTCAAAGTAAGGTAGAGAAGGGAAGACAAGGGAATGATTATAAGGACTAAATGTGGAATTTAAGTGGAGAGGAGAGAAACTGGAGACAGGTAAGTAGATAGGCCACTGTATTATTTCACATGAGTACTTGAATTAGGACAGTTTAGTAGGAATGAAAAGAAGAGACAGGTACTATCTCCTGGAGATGTAAGTGACTGGATTTGGCAAATAGGAATAGGAAAAGACATTATTTGAGCCAAAGAGAATGCAAATATTTCTAGCCAATGACACTGAGGACACAAAGCAATAGTTATCATTAAATGAGAATAGAAACAAAGAAGATTGGTTCTGCAAGAGACAGGTAATGAGCTGCAAGAAAGACAAGACAATGAGAAGCAAAGGAGAAAGGAAAAGATATGAAAAGAAACACACAGCAAGAGAAAATACAATTATTACAGTATAGAAAATGCTTCTGCAGTATTAAAGATAGGTAAACTATGGTGTACAATTATATTCAGTTAGTTTCTGAGCTAAGAGTTTCATCCATTTTCAAAAGAGAAACTAGTATTAGAAGCTATTTATCTCAACATCTTCCCATCTACTTCCACTGTTACACGTTAAAAAAAAAAAAAAAAAAAAAAAAAAAAAAGCTGTCCAAAGAAGTTAAGTGGTTGCCTAAAGTCACCAATTAGTGGTAAGGCCTAGTTTAGAATCCAAGTGTTAAGAGTCTCAGTCTACCCACTGTCCAGAATTACCACAGAGGGAGTTATTACATAAACCAATTATCCATCTTCCTTATGCTCAAAAATGTAGGCATGCCAGGGATGCCTGGCTGCCTCAGTCAGTAGAGCATGCGACTCTTCATGTCTGGGCCATGATGAGTTCAAGCCCACATTGGCATAGAACTTACTTCAAAACCAAAAAAAAAAAGAGGGGCGCCTGGGTGGCTCAGTTAGTTAAGCATCTGACTTCAGCTCAGGTCATGATCTTGCAGTTCGTGAGTTCCAGCCCATGTCAGGCTCTGTGCTGACAGCTCACAGCCTGGAACCTGCTTCAAATTCTGTGTCTCCCTCTCTTTCTCCCCCCCCACCACTCACTTGCTCTCTCCCTCTCTCTCTAAAAAATAAACATTAAAAAAAAATGTTTTAAGATAACCTTTAAGAAAAAATGTAGGCATGCCCGTACTTGGAATTTTCTTCTCTTGGTTCTTCCTTCTGCCAGAAGGTACAGATCCTGCTGTTTTATGTAACAGAAGTCATATATGGCAACAACTAGCAAAATAGAAAGGAAACGAAGCAATCTATCCCCAAAGGAAAGACAGTAAACTAGGCCCTGAGATATGTGACCAAGGATTTCTATCAGTAGCACCACACTTGCCCCCCCACACACACAGGTGTCCCTAATTCCTGTACTTCAATACCTACCATAAGAAATTCTATTTAAAGCCATCAATGTCATTACCAGCTGTTGAAACCAGTGAGAATCAAGCTGCAGTAGGCATTTTGCACCATTACCTTATTTAAAAGGAAAGCATTCCCCATAAAGGCATACCAGTTCTCAATGATGAGCCAATTTTTCTAGTATTTTACGCATTAAGTTTTTAGAAGGTAGGCCAGGGAACCTACCCCACCAAGTTCAACATCATTTTCAGTAGGAAAATACATTTTGAGTTCAAACAAAAAATTATTTTCTATCTCATTTTTATAGCACATTTCAATGCAGACTAGCCAAATTTCAAGTGCTCAATAGCCTTCTATCCTACTGCCAGCATACTGGCCCTGTCAGTATTGTAATGTGTCTTGGGACAATTGCTTTCTCTGAATACATAATATAAAGTGAATATGTAAATTATTGTTAAAATATTTAATTGTTGCCTTCATTAAATACCTTAGTTTCCATTCAAACACAAAACTAAATATAAAAAGAAACATAATTAAAAAACAAAAAACAGGGGCACCTGGGTGGCTCAGGTGATTAAGCATTGGACTTAGGCTCAGGTCATGATCTTGGGATCCCTGAGTTCCAGCCCCTCAGCCCCCATGTCAGGCTCTGTACTGACCACTCAGAGCCTGGAGCCTGCCTCACATTGCGTGTCTCCCTATCTCTCTGCCCCTCTCCTGCTCACGCTCTGTCTCTCTCTCTCTCAAAACTGAATAAATGTTAAAAAAAAATTTTCCCCCAAACAAAAAATCAAGACTTTCTAAATCTTATAGGTTACACATTCATTCTGCTAATGGATCTTCTCTCTTGACCTCATTTAATTCACCACACCCTTAGGCAACAATTTAGAAGCTTTATTTTCACAAATTTTTTAAAAAATAAATATAAACACTACCAATTAACAAAAGAGTATCTGGACCAAGTTCTAACATATCACTTAAATCAATTATCCAAATACATCTAATCTGTTTTGGAAAACAGTCACAACCATTTAAAAAAAAAAAGTTTCTGATACTGTACTTACAGAAAAACAAGGAATTTTTAATTTTTTCATTATTTCAACAATGTTTCCAACCATGTAAAAATTCAGTGGAAATGCATGTTAAAATAATTTACCTAATAATTTTCCCTGTTTCTGACACTTTATCACTGCTCATCAAATCTAAGAGTTTTTTTTTTTAAGTGGGACTTATCTTTATTTTTTTATTTTTCAAATTTGTATTTAAATTCTAGTTAGTTACCATGAGAAGTATTTCCTTTTTCTTTTTTCTTTTTTTTTTTTTTTTTTTTAGAGATAGAGAAAGCATAAGTAGGGGAGAGCTAGGGAGGAAGCTAGAGAGACACAGTGAAAGAGAATCTCAAGCAGGCTCCAGCCCCAGCATTGAGCCCAATACAGGGCTGATCCCACAACCCTGGGCTCATGACTTGAGCCAAAATCAAGAGTTGGATGCTCAACCCAGTGAGTCACCCAGGTGCCACTGAGAAGTGTTCCATTTTACATAGGCTTATATTTTAAATAGGTAGTGTTGCCTAGCTCTCCCTGAGACTATTTTCTTTAAGAAAACCTTTCCTTCACTGTAAAAACTACATTTCAAACTATAATTTACACGTTTATGTTTTATTTTTTCTGGATATATCTTCATGTACCTGTTTTAAATTCCAATTAGGTGAAAAATTTTTCAGAGACCAGTACTGTACCTTCTATCCTTCCATCTATCTCTAAAGACAGAACTAGCAAAATGGAAAGGGCAAAAGCTGTATGGAAAACAGTTGAGTTAGTTAAACCAGTTCTGCCACTTGCTATCTGGATGACCTGGGTCTCACATTCCTTATCAGTAAAATGGAAATTTAAAATAGCCATTTTGGGGGCACCTGGGTGGCGCAGTCGGTTGAGCGTCCGACTTCGGCTCAGGTCACGATCTCGCGGTCCGTGAGTTCGAGCCCCGCGTCAGGCTCTGGGCTGATGGCTCAGAGCCTGGAGCCTGTTTCCGATTCTGTGTCTCCCTCTCTCTCTGCCCCTCCCCCGTTCTTGCTCTGTCTCTCTCTGTCCCAAAAATTAATAAATGTTGGAAAAAAAATTTTTTAAATAGCCATTTTGAATGTTATAGGAATTCAGTAATATAGGTAACACACACGGCACAAAGTAGGCAACTTGGTAAAGAGTACAAATACCACTGATATGAATAATCTAAAGCTGCTACTTTTATTTTTTTTTAATTTTTTTTAAATGTTTATTTATTTTTGAGACAGAGAGAGACAGAGCATGAACAGGGGAGGGGCAGAGACAGAGGGAGACACAGAATCGGAAGCAGGCTCCAGGATCTGAGCTGTCAGCAGAGCCCGACGCGGGGCTCGAACCCACAGACCACGAGATCATGACCTGAGCCGAAGTCGGACGCTCAACCGACTGAGCCACCCAGGCGCCCCTAAAGCTGCTACTTTTAAAAAGCTTAATATACTTCTTGCTAGTAAAATCTTCCAAAAAATTGTATGAAAACTTCTTTTCATTCTTTACCAGCATATTTTAACAAGTCTTGTTCCCATTTCCACCCCCCAGAAATCATATTAAAAAGACTACATATGGTGGAATAAAATATACCACCTCTCTTCTTCTCTTTCAACTACAACCAAATGCACATACATTCACAGCACTAATTTACTATAGGGTTGAATCATTTTAAATTGCCATTTTTACATGTCCAAACTGGTCAACTTACTGGCTGTCTCAAATGGTTCAATCTGAAATTTACTCGCCCAGTGAACACTTTAGTAATCCCAGGCTGGACTGCAGTTGCAGCACATAAGCAATGTTAAATGAGAGCTTTGAAATAAAGTGGAACATGAAAGTTCATTCTTATTTTAATGCTTTTACTTTGTACAATGCTCTTCTAGAACTAAAATGTTAATATAATACATCTTGAATGTATTTCTTTTTATTTTTATTTTTTTAATGTTTATTCATTTTTGAGAGAGACAGAGCACGAGCAGGGGAGGAGCACAGACAAAGAGAGACAGAGACACAGAATCTGAAGCAGGCTCCAGGCTCTGAGCTGTCAGTACAGAGCACAACACAGGGCTCAAACTTACAGACTGCGAGATCATGACCTGAGCCCAAGTCAGACACTTAACCAACTAACCCACCCAGGTACCCCAATCTTAAACATATTTCTAAGTAAAACCTGCAATATCTTCTGCAATTATTCTGCAGACTATGTAAACACACATCAGGAAGAGATGATCAAGTAAGAATCATTATATTTATATGTAAATCCAAGCATACAACTGAAGAATTGCAAGATCTTCAACAGGATGACTAACATTTCAAAAGTCAACAGTGTCTAAAACAAGAGACCTCTTGAGTACCAGAATTAAACTAAAGACTCAAAATACAGGAAACAAATTATCTGCCAGAGAAATTCTGGGGAAGAATTCTCAACAAAACCTACCTCAATAGTTCTCAAAACTGGTTCAGAATAAAATCACCATAACAGCTACAACAAAAAACACAAGTGCCCTAACTGTAGGAGTGTAGGGCCCTAATGAAAAGTGTAATAAACCTCCCCAGGTGCTTCTCATATGCACCCAGGGTGGAGAACCCCTGTTTATTATGGATTCTTTTTCATACCCCTACATAAATTAAGACTAAATTTTGAGGAGAAAAACATGTTCCTAAGCCCAGTAAAGTTCCAGATAATTCTAGTCTACCAGAGAGTAGATTTTTTTTATTTTATAAGAAAACATCACCCCTACATTACCATGAAGACAACATTTATACCAAGGAACACTTCTCTCTCCTATTTAAAGTACTGTCGAAAGATTTTCTTATTAGAGGGATCATCAGCAATGCAGAACATAAAAGAAAATTTGTAGTATTCCACTAGGACCATTACTGATATTTCTTCCTGTTTAAAAAGATTTTTAACTTTCTAAATTATAAATAAAATACTAACAGTTTATTTTACACAAGTTTAACCAATCAACTAGAAATCATAATTGAAATATAATTCCTATTTAATTTCAATTTTAACATTCAAAAGTAGTCCAATTAAGACAGTCTTACTGTTCTAGAATCCGAGAATGGATTATATTCGTCAAGTCCTGGTGGAACATTTCTTGTCACTTGTGTAACTGATGGGTCCTGGAATAAAATTCAAAGGAGAATAAAAGATTACTTATCCTTTAAGGCACAATTTTGATATTTACAAAGCATTTATTCCATCTGTATTTCTGGTCACCCAGTGAAGCTAACAGGAAAATAAAAAGATTATCACATTTCCTCACTCTCATCCCAACAAGGTTGAAATTTATACCCTCAGCCCTCACACTCTCAATGACAAAACTGGGTTAGATGCAAATCAGGTGCTGGCTATTATGTAAAGAATGAAAATAGCTATGTGGAGGTGACTGCACAAGAGCACCTTAGCAAACCTTGGGTAAACCCACCATCCCTTCCTTTAGGTTCCACAATTCCCATATTTTTAAAGTTATCTTCCATCAGTTTTCCCTACTGCAGATATAAGTACCACATTACAAGTCAATGTCATGTACAGGCAACATCTATAGCATTCAAGATTAAGCACCATTTACATGTTTTATTCTGCTCCAATATTTTCACTTGACTATAGTTTACTTTGTCCTGTTTCTCCTTTTCCAAATGTAATACATCACCACACTATCCCAACTTTTCAAATCTTTTCATGTTAGGCTTCCAAATAAGTCCCAATATATTAGTTAATCTACTTCTCTTGTGAATTTAAGACACAAACATAATAAACATCTCAACAAAAACCAACTGCATAATTAATGTGAAAGGCATTTGCAAACTGTAATACAGCCTCATTGGCCTTTACATCCCTAATTCCAAACTTTGGCATGCATCAGAATCAAAACAGATTGCTGCAACGGACCTCTAGAGTTATGAGAAGGGCCTGAGAATCTGTATTTCTAACAAGTTCCCAGATGATGCTACTTGCCGCTGGTTGGGGAACCACTGCTCTCTTGTCTATACTGTACTTTTTCCAATCCATCTTTCTCAACACAGTCATCAAAGTTACCTGTCAAAAAGGAAAAGCTGATCTTGTCATTCCCCTCCTCTATTCCTAATCCATTTCAGATTCTTTAGAGGCTGTCCACCAAGACAAAATATAAATTCCTCAAAATGAGATAAAAGACTTCTGACCATCTAACCTAGTCCCGAACTACCTTTCCAGCCAGACTCATCTATTCTCTCTGAAGGACCTTCCTCTTGCCAGGTCCTTCACTCCCCACCAAATCAAACAAGATATTGCATAAGGAGCCTTGAACTTGGCAAAAAGTGGTAAGGATAAATTAAAAGTATGGCACAGACAAAAAATAAAAAAACTATGCTTGTTCAACAATAAAAAAGGAAGGAGGGGATGAAATCACTCTATTTCTCAGGGTTGTCCTCCCAAGTTTATTCAAAAATGTGAGAAGCAGGAAGATTATCAAAAAAGAGTGTGTGCTTCAGGGAAAAAAGTGAGAAAAAAGAAACATGAATATTTTAATCAAAATTTTCATTTGGCACTGCTGTGGTTACCTTAATTCAGAAGAGGGTTTAGGAGGGTGAGTGGCTGGTTCAGTCAGCGCAGCAAGCAACTTTTGATCTCAGAGTGCTGAGTATGAGCCCCACATTGGGTGTAAGGATTACTTAAAAAAGTAAAAAAAATTTTTTTGAAAAAAATGGGTTTAGGGTCAACAAGTGGAGACTTAGCAAATCCTAATGGTCCAGATGCAGTCTCGATGCATTCCCCTCATCCCTACCCACAAAACCAGGTGACCTGGGAATTCTCCACACCATACTCTTCCTTGGCATTGCTTCCTGTGGTTGAAATACTCTTCCAGGTTGGGTCAACCTAGCATTCTCCTCTTCCTTAAAGACTCAAAAAAAAAAACCACTTCACATGCTAACTAATAAAATCCCTGATACCCAAGTCAGTACAACATACACTTAGTGCTTTCTCAGAGCTTGGTATTCATCTCCATCATCATTTATTTCACTGAATCATGATGATCTTCATACAATTCCCTTTTCCCAAATTAGACTGTCACTTCTTTGCATACAAAAACCACAAATAGGTGTTTTTTTAATTTAATCATATGTGCCTGGTAATACTGTTTGAGTGATTATTACCACCCCCAAAGAGAAGAAAAAATCTACAGACTAATGCTTCAAGGCGCGCCTGGGTGGCTCAGTCGGTTGAGCGTCTGACTTCAGCTCACATCATGATCTCACAGTTCATGAGTTCAGGCCCCGCATTGGGCTCTGTAATGACAGCTTCTGAGCTGTCTGAAGGACATCTGAAGGAGTCTGCTTCAGATTCTGTCTCCCTGTCTCTCTGCCCCTCCCCCACTCACGCTCTGTCCCTCTGCCTCTCCAAAATAAAGAAAATGAATTTAAAAAAATGTTTAAAGAGTAATGCTTCAGGATAGAATCAACAGTAATAACCAAGAAACACTTTCTGAAAAAAATGTGCATAAATATGAAGCTGGTTCAAAAATTTAAGTGAAAAAATATTTTATCTCACTCCTAAGAAAAATACTAATTAAAACTACCCTGCCCTAATCATTTTTCACCTATCAGAGTAGAAAAAATCTACAAGTCTGACATACTCTAATGACAAAGGTGTAAGAAAATAAGAATTCTCATATATTATTAATGGGTACAGAAATTGTTACAACCTCTAATGGAAGGACAGTTGGCAATAGCTAGCAAAATTACATCTACATTTTTACTCTGACCCATGATCTCACTTCTAGGAATTTATTCCAAAGGGCAAAATACTATTTGTAATAGCAAAAGACCAGAAGCAACCTAAATGTCTACCAATAGAATAAAGTTGAATCAACTACGGGACATGGACATGATAAAGTACTATGAAGTTAAGTATTACACAGCTGTATAATGGTACAAGGAAATCTATATGCTGCTATGGAATGAATGAAAAAGTACAAAATATAACTAAAATGTTGCCTCTTATTGAAAGAAAAAAATTAACATGTAAAACTAAGATGTTACCTCATATTTCAAGAAAAAATTAATGTGTATGTGTTTACTTAAATTTTGAACAAGATGAAAAAACCAGGGCACCTGGCTGGCTCAGTCGGAAGAGCATGCAACTCTTCATCTCTGTGTCATTGAGTATGAGCGCCATGTAGGGTGGAGATTACTTAAGTAAATTAAACTTAAAAAAACTTTTTTTACATAAAAAACAAGTAAGTAAAATTTTACTTATTTAAATGCTTATTTGTATTTTTGAGAAAGAAAGAGAGTACAAGCAGGGGAAGGGCAGAGAGAGAGGGAGACAGAGGATCCAAAGCAAGCTCTGCGTGGACAGTAGCCAGCCCAATGTGGAGCTCGAACTCACAAACTGGGAGATCATGACCCAAGCTGAAGTCAGACATTCAACTAACTGAACCACTCAGGTGCCCCAGTAAATAAAATTTATTAGTAAGATGAAGAAGCCAAAAGCTACTAATATGAATGATTATCAGCAGATGAAGAGTGATAAGAGACCATAGGCTTGGAAGCCAGACTTTGCTGAATGTACCTTGTTTTACAGTTTTTACTTTGGAACCAGGAAAATATTACATAATTAAAAAAAAAAAACAGGGGAAGTATAGAGTCAGAAAGATAGATCCTGTTTAGCCAACATTCATGCCATCAATGTCATTCTTTCAATGTTGGAGGTACAAGGAGTCCAATGAGTCCCAACTCTCATTTTCTAAATACACATAGCCAATTATCAAGTGTCCTAAAATTCACAAATCCTACATAAGGTATAACTTAGCTCCAAAGAGACGAATGAAATCATTCTTCCAATTTTCTACTTTTAACTCCAATAATGAAAATGTACTTGGTTTTCTTCTAGATTCTAGAAGAGATTAAATCCAGGCTGAGTTAATTGGCAATTTAACAAAATCATTGTGTCAAGTTAACTGAGTTCACTTCTAGTTGGTCTGGAATTTCTCCTTAACATTAAGTATTAGGTGACAAAGTAGTAGAACATGTACCAGATTTGCCAAGATTTAGGAAGCTAAAGAACTATTACCTCTGAATTCTTAATTAACCTTTCAAATTAGTTTTAATAAATGTAGATAGTGTTACGGAAGTTGTAGTCTTCTGAAATAGAAGAAAACAACGGAGCTGAAGTTTTAATAATGAATAATCTTTTAAAGCCTCTACGTGTCTAGCACTTATTACTTCCAATCCTTGTTATGATCCTCCCTGATGGATGGTACTATTCTATTTCTCAGAGAAAGAAGCTATGACTTTGAAAAAGGTCAAGAAACTTCCTGAAGGGCATTTAGTGTATATCTGAGAGAAAATACATGCTAAAAATAAAATTTACCACACCCACAACTTTATCAAGAAAGACACAGGTTCAGTTGTTTATTAATGATTTCAAACCTTTGGCAGGAAAATGTGCTTTCTTTTCAACACAACAAAATCAAACTGTTTCAAGTGCTAACTTGGTTGCCTCTACTGCAGTGGTTGTCCAACTCAGTACAGACTGGAATCACCTGGAGGGCTTGTTAAAACCCAGATTACTGAACCCCATTCTAAATGTACCTTGATGTCTCAGATAGTGTCTGAGAATTTGCATTTCTAACAAGGAAAACAATCTGAGAGAGCCTCCTTATACTGACTTAAAATAATATACTACACTTCTATGTTTTATTAACTTCCAAGAAGTGTAGACATTCTTTAGAATTTAAATATCCTATTTGGATCTGACTATCCATAAATATTAAATTACATAAATTTAGTTAAGCCAAGGCTATTCTACTAAACCCTCCACACACCATTTAACTTCATAGCCATATTTCATTAAAAATCAAGATGCATTATAAAAATGTTTTTCAACGAGAATAAGATTTCAAAACTAACATAATTAGCTTTTTTATATCTTTAATTCAGATTTCTTTACCAAATCCTCTAAGGTAGTGTACCTTCATTATATTTCAAATGATTTCATCCACTATGCATTAAATTCAGCAGTTCTCCATCACTCCACATGTAACCTCTCAGGAAGATTCTAATGTGGCAGAAAGTACGTTCACCTTCAGCTAGATTCTTGAGAATCAAACCTCAGTATCCTGCTTATTCTTTGTACCATTCTCAAGCTAAATAGTCTAACATGAAAATAGCCTACATGGATGACTGTGTATAACCATGTATTATGTATCCACTTATTATATCTGCTAACACTTAACAGGTTTGAGTTTCAAGATTAACGTTCAAAATCTCACGTATCTTAGGTACTTGTTCTGTAACAGAGTACTTGTCTAGGATTTAGAAACTCCTGGCAATGACTAGACTCTGTGAACTTATGCAAGACACCTAAACTGCCAATTTTCTTATCTGTAAAATAGGGGAAATTTTTGATAGATGATTGTCCTGATCAGTCACAGCTCTGAAATGTTAGGCTATATATTTTTAAGTCTTTACCATCTGGAAAGCTGACTGCCTGTATTCAAATCCGAGTTCCGCTAATGAAAAGCTATAAACTTTCAACAAGGCGATTCATATTTCAATGTGACTCAGTTCCTTCATCAGTAAAACATATCTGTAGCTCATGAACTACTATATATAAAATGTTTAATACTGTTCCTGTACATGGAAAATACTGATAGCTAAGATTGTTATCATTACCACTACCAATAAGTAAGGAAGAAACAAGCTTTCTGTTTATGATTAACGGAGATATTAAGAATGCATAGCAAATCATATATAACGAATAGGCCAAAAAACACCTACAGCTGCCTTCTGAGGAAAGCAACCAGACATTCTTTGCCCAACCTTTGTGTCAAGTGACCCTGTTATCTTCACTATGTGTTAAAGGATGAGGAATTGGCCTCTGTGACAATTTTTAGAATTGGACATGAGGAAGTCTGGTAGACCCCAACAGAAGTGGCTCTATATTGGATAATGCTAATCAATTAGATCTTATATCTTGAGCTACTTGAAGAGGAGACATTATGATTGGTAATTACAAGCAGAAGAGGCTGACACTAGTCATGGCAGAAAGACAAACAGAAGCTAATAAGAAGATGACCAGAAAAGGGAGCAGCGGGTACAAAATATGAGGGGAAAGACAATTACCAAGGTTGCTAATGTGTCACCAAAGCAAAAAGAGGGCCAACAGAGTTGTTACTGCTATTCTGGTTGGTGAGGAATGACTTGGTGTTACAGGAGTTTTCACTGTCAAGAAGATCCTCAGAGAAGAATGAGAGAAGCACAAGAGGGCAAAGAAGTTAGCAGAGATCAGTCCCCTAACCTTCACTTGAACCAGTACAGCACAATTTTATCTGTTTTATAAATACTGATTTCACATGAAAATGACTTACTGCTTAATGGGTGAGAGGTGAAGGGCAGGGGGGCGATTTGAGGAAACACATTTTTAGCTCCCAGAGACCATTTCATTACAATTGCAAAGATGGACTGTGTTGGGCTACCTTCCCTCCCACAAAAATTCTTACAATAAAGCCCCATCACCTGAGGTAACCTGACACAGCTCCATGATTTAAAACGAGAACAGGTAGAATCAGTGTTCTCTGTCATTTTGGGTTCCATTAAAATGATGTAAATACAGTTTACTGCCATTAACTAAATTTAAATAAAATCTGGTGTAAGAGAAAGTTTTTTTAAGTATAAACATTTATTGATTACTAGTATACATGGCTCTTGAAATGTTTACTAATCCAAAGTGAAATATGCTGGAAGTGTAAAATACAGCATGTTTCTGATTTCAAAGATTTATCATAAAACAACATAAATATAGGTCATTAATAACTTTTATAGTAATGTTGTTAAAAAGGGTATTTTGTATATAAGGAGTAAAATAAAATATTAAAATTAGTTTCATCTGTTTTTTCCATATGGCTACTAGATAATTTTTTAAAGTTTATTTATTTTGAGAGAGAGAGAGAGAGAGAGAGAGAGAATCGCAAGGAGACTGCATGATTTCAGCACAGAACCCCATGTGGGGCTCAATCCCATGAACCGAGAGATCATGACTCGAGCAGAAATCAAGAGTCAGATGCTTAACCAAATGAGCCACCCAGGCACCCCTAGCTAATTTTAAATTACAATGTGGCACAATTTTTATTTCCACTAGACAGGTCTGATTGAAGCCTAACAATGTATTCAAGACTGGCTTATAATTTCACTTTCATCCATTTGTGCAAATTCAATTGCTTCAGCCAAAGGGAAAATAAGAAACTGAGACCTAAAGCTAAATTTCTCCTGTTTTTCAAAATTGCAAAAGATGACAAAAGACCTGATCAGAAAGCTTCCCAATCCAATGTTTTCATATAACATAGTAATAGACTTTTACTACATTTTTTCACTTACCTCTGCCTTTTTTCATGATATAGCAGAACACACTAATTTGAATATTAAGAACATTTAGAAGAAAATGCACATTTTTAATTCTATCAGGCATGTCTATGAGAAACTTAGGTAGGCTAAAGCAAAGACAGATTCAAGGAAAGAAAGAGAATTCACCTATTTTAGCACAATAGTGCACTCTTTAATTATGTCATATAATTCTCAGAACAACCCTATGACTTAACTTCTGTATCCTTTCTTTCACTGCTGAGAATACTAGCTCACAAATCTTTAATGTCTTTTGCCCAAAGTCATAGAGCTAATAAGTGACATGGTAGGATTCAAATTCAAATCTGACCCCAAAGATTGAGTTCTTAGAAGAAAATGTAATAAAGAATACAAATTTATGTTTAAAACAGTAACTCCTCTAAAGAAAAAGACTGAATTAAACATGGCATTCCTCCAGCAAAACTTAATTAAAATACTCTTCAAGAACTCTGCTTAATCCAATCAATATTATATACTAGACTAGGAAACTTGATTAAACAAGTCCCAAGCTAGAGGCTAGGAGAGGCCCTACCTTCATAGAGTTATATATTTTTTTCCTACTTGATACGTCTCAGAGCTACTATAATCATATGAGTTTAATAAATACTGAGAATTTCACTTACCTAGAGAATTACTAGTTTCTAAATGTCCCAATTATTAAAAAAAAAAAAAGGAACTATAAGAAGCCATTAAAAATCTGAGCTAGACTCTGAAACATGTATTTAGCAAATCTTCTATAAGAGATCGAAAGAAGTGCTTAATAATTACTAGGAATTATTCAATAAATCATGACTTTTAAAAACTGGTTCTCATTATCGTTACAAGTCATGACAGTCTTACTCAAACCTAAAACCAACTCCCAAACTAATTTCGTGAACCCAGATCAGTACTTAGCATATTACAACAACTGAAGCAATCACACGTTAGCAGATTTAATGAGATACCACTTCACATCTACTAGAATGGCTACAAACTAGAAGACAGGTAAGTGTTGGCAAGGGTAGGAAAAAAAGAAGACTGATCTGCTGGTGGGAATATAAAATGGTACAGCCATTGTGGAAGTTAATAAATGACCTAACAGTTCCACTCCTAGGTATATATCCAAGGGAATGAAGGCATGTGTCCACACAAAAATCTGTACACAAATATTCATAGCAGCACTATTCCCAAGAGCCAAAAAGTGGAAATAACCCACATTTTTATCAAATGATATACAAATAAAATGTATATCCATGAATTAAAATTGTTATTTGGTAATACAACCACATGAAGTCCTGATACATGCTATAGTATGGACGAACCTTGAATACATTACACTATGTGAAAGGTGTCAATCATCAAAGACTATGTATTGCATGATTCCACTTGTATGAAATGCCCAGAAAGCATATTAGTGGCTGCCTAGGGCTAGAGGAGTTGGGAGGAAATAGGGAATGAGTGCTAAATGAAGAATGACAGCTAATAGGGTTTCTTTTTGGGGTGATGGGAAGTTTCTAAAATTGATAGTGATGACTGCACAACTGCAAATATACTAAAAATCACTATATTATACACTTTAAGTTGGTAAACTGTGCAGTATTATGAATTACTGTACGTCTCAAAGCTTTTTTTTTTTTAATGTTTATTTATTTTTGAGACAGAACACATATCTGTCACAAGCAGGGGAGGCAGAGAAGGAAGTCGACACAGAATTTGAAGTAGGCTCTAGACTCTGGGCTGTCAGAGCAGGGCTCAGACTCAGGAGCTGTGAGATCATGACCTGAGCCGAAGTCAGACACTAAATGACTGAGCTACCCAGGCACCCCATCAAACTGTTTTTTAAAAAGATAATCCAATGTAGTATTTCTTAGAAGAAATGTTGCCAACCAGCCATAAATATCTAAGTCTTCAAAATCTAAATACCACATCACTCATTAGAGAGAAATACTCATTACGAAAGAAGTAAGGAGGAATGGGGCAGGGATATTAGCTATCAGGGACCATAATGACACCAGAGTTTCTTATTATACTGAATCACCAAAAGTTCTTCTGATATTTGAGAAACTGGATAGCTAACAGAGCTATGTTCCCCAACATTAACACACTTAAGCCTAGAGATACAAAAGGAAAAAGGGTAATAATGAAGAACAGGAAAATAATTGGTCATATGTCTGTCAACTGACCTGCAAGTTCAATCACCTTGGACCCCTAATGAAAAAGCCACTGAATTGATACTCTAGGGATCAGAAAACAGCAGAGTCTTGCCACATAAATATCCCTCCATTTTCACTCAACTGTCAAGATATTTTTGTGCAGAAGTTTGTTGTATCATACCCAGTTCTCCACCCAGATTAATGGGTTTTCGGTCATTCTCCCTTAACACATTAAATACGGCAATTACCAGAGCAATTACCACTAAACGTGACAACCAGAGACCTATGAACAAATTCTAGAAGGCTTTAGTTTTTTTCTCATGTTATAAGCAGTCACCTTTTAATGTTTGTTTATTTTTGAAGGAGAAAGAGCATGACCCAGGGAGGGGCAGAGAGAAAGAGGGAGACACAGACCCAAAGAGGGCTCCAAGCTCTGAGCTGTAAGCACAGAGTCCCACGCAGGGCTCGAACTCACCAGCCATGAGATCATACATGACCTGAACTGAAGACAGAGGCTTAAACGACTGAGCCACCCAGGCACCCCTTAAGCAGTCAACTTTTAAAAGGAGTTTTTCTATCTGAGAGTAAATGTATCTTTGAACACTTTCTTGTGAAACAAAATCTGGTGAAATATCCTACTCTTGTTAACCTGGTGGCTAAACTCCCCAGGTCAGTACTTAAAATCAAAGCACCACCAAATCCAGAAATTCTGTACAACAATTTCCCGGGGTCGGGGTGAGGGGCAGGGCTGGGGGTGGGGGGGATGTTCAGAATTCCAATGGTGACATCAAGGATTCATCTCCTGGTAGTTTCCCATGAGTCTGAAAAGTAATCATAAAATTTAAAAACTATTAAACTCTAATGTGTTTTTTTTAAATACCAGATGTCCTTTCCAACGATTGTCAACATTAAACAACCAAGGGCACAACCTTCCAACATTTAAAAAAACTTACATCATAAAAATACAATGCGCTTTCCTTATTACCCTCAGTTCAAGATGTGATCTAGAACAGCTTCTAAAATCCCTAAGCTTTGTAAGACAACCAGTAATTTGTATGTTTTGTTTTTGTTACTATTTCTGTTAACACTAAAAACTTTAAAAGTTAATAAAAATTAGAGTCTGAAAAAATATAGGCAATTTAGGGATAAAATAAAGAATAATCATATGTTGTAACCAAAGATAATCTTGCACCATTATTTCCTTTATCTGTTATTTTAAGAGCTTCCCATCTTTGCCTTGATTCAAAAGAAAAATTCCTTTAAGAAATATAAAAAAACAACAAATACTAATGGCAGAAAAATTCAGTAATGTGCCTAAGGTCACTCACGTAGGAGGGAGAGAAGCAAACCTAGACAGCCTGATACCAGAGCCACCCTTTTACCTACTCCTCGCTACAGTTACAGACAAACCTCTGCAAACTTCATTTAATCCTTCCTCTAACCTCCCTACCACCAGCCTAGGAGCACAGAAATGCCTGTCTGTAATATATATAGTTCATAAAACGTTTTCTTATAAATTCCATGATAAATGGTGATTAAGTTCCCCTGAGACTCAAATACAAACATTTCCATTAAAAATTTTTTTTAATCAGATAGAAAAAAATATGTGATACATTTCTTTTAACCTTGGGGAATACGTTAATTTGCATTTTTACAATATGCCAATGACTTGTAAGCAATTCACTAAAATTTATGACTATTTGAGATGCCAAAAATTAAGCATGCTAGGCCATAAATAAAACCACAAGACAGACTTAATCAACCTGCAACAAGCATCAACACCTTCAGGAGAATTGCGAATGGTGGTAAAACTGTGCTAGAATACCATCCCCTGGCCATCAATGGCCAATATTCCTGACGCTCTTTTCCTCCCACTTTCATTTCTCACCACTTTCTATACGTATCTCACCACTTTCTATACGTATTCCAGTATTCCAAATCACCACCTAAGCATTCTAACCACCACTGGAAGATTCCCATCAGTAAAACGACTACCAATAGCTTGTATCCAACTCTGCCACTTGGAGAAAGTGGAAACTTCCAGTTGTATACATTGTCTCTACAATATGCACTATTTTGACTGTGTTTGTGAAGCACAAACTTTTAATACTAAATCACTTGCATTTAAATGTCTGATTTCTTCTCCTATTATCAAGTCAAAGTTATCAGTGTATAACTATGCCAAATCCTTTCTTTCTAGTTTGATCTCACCAGTACTCAAACAAAATGCACTTTATCATATGCATTCATTGCTTTATTAAAGAGATTCTAATATTTTTGCTTATCTGCAAAAATATATTCAGTAATTCACCTATAATCTGTAAAATAAATGGAAGTTTCTTTTAAGGAAAAGTATCAGGTTAGTCATATTGATAATGTGTTCATAACTGCATTCTAAAAACAAGTATAAAACCCATTATTACATTTTTATAAAAATGTACTGATGCAAGCACAGACATAAGCAATTGCAACACTAGCCGTGGCAATTATGGAAACCAGGCAAGCTAATATGCATACTCTAGGGATACTCAGCTTGGGAGCCATTTGCAAAAGAGAAGGGCTTTTTAGATAAAATATATTTCTTTTGCAAGAACAAAGATTAAGAAAAAATACAGAGATTTTTGAAGAGGGTGCCAAGATCATTCCATGGGAGAAGAACAGTCTGTTCAACAAACAGTATTGGAACAAGTGGATATCCACATTCAAAAGAACTGAGTTCGATCTTACCTCACACTATATACAAAAATTAACTCAAAATGAATCACAAACCTAAATGTAAGAGCTAAAACTATAAACACCTTAGAAGAAAACATACAGACAAAGCTTCATTACCTCTGATTTGGCAAAGGATTCTTAGATATAATATCAAAACAAAAGATACAAAATAAAGATAATTTGGACTTAATAAAAATTTATTAACTTTTGTGCTTTGAAGGACATTAACAAGAAAGTAAAAAGACAACTGACAAAAAGGAGAAAGTATTTATAAATCACATAGAGTTGACTGTGAACACCACTGGGAGTTAGGGGGGCTGCCCCCCTCTCCCTGCCACCAGGGCAATAGAAAATCAGCATATAACTTTTTTTTTTTTAATGTTTATTTTTGAGACAGAGAGAGACAGAGCATGAAGAGGGGAGGGTCAGACAGAGAGGGAGATACAGAATCTGAAACAGGCTCCGGGCTCCGAGCTGTCAGCACAGAGCCCGATGCGTGGCTTGAACTCACAGACCGCGAGATCATGACTTGGGCTAAAGTTGGACGCTCAACCGACTGAGCCACCTAGGAGCCCCAAGCATGTAACTTTTGACTCCAAAAACTAACAGCCTACTGTTGCCCAGAAGCCCTACTAGTAATAGTCAACTGATACACATTTTGTGCATTATATGCATTATATATTATATTCTTAAAGCTAGAGAAAAGAAAACGTTATTACAAAAATTATAACAAGAAAACATTTATGGTAGCATACTATATTTATTGAAAATGCACATGTAAGTGAACCCATGTAATTCAAACATGTGTTCTTCCAGGGTCAATTGTACTCGGATAAAAGACTTGTATCCAGAATATATAAAAAGCTCTTATAATTCAATAATAAAAAAGACAACCCAATTCAAAAATAGGCAAAGGACCTGAATAGATATTTCTCCAAACATACACAAATGGCCAAAAAGCACATAAAAATATGCTTGACACCATACAGCCATCAGAGGAATGCAAATCAAAACCACACTAAGATACTCCAAACCCACTAGGATGGCTAGAATCATAAAAAGATAATAACAAGTGTTGACAAGAATGGAGATAAAGCAAATCTCTCATACGCTACTGGTTCCAATATAAAATGGGGCAGCCAATTTGGAAAACAGTCTAGCGATTCCTCAAATGATTGCATATAATTATTATATGACCCAGCAACCCCACTTCTGGTAAATACTCGAAAGAATTTAAAACTAGTGTTCAAACAAAAACTTGTGCACAAATGTTTACAGAAGCATTATTCACAACAGTCAAACGGTCCCTAATTACCCAAATTCCCATCAAATGATGAATTGGCATTACTAATTCTTAAAAGCACCCAAAGCCAAATACCAGAGAGATTACTGGATTGCTCTCTTCATACAGGTTCATACACAAGGTAGTGTAGAGTTCATACACAATTCTTACTGGCAGTTCTTACACAAGGAAGGGGGGTCCAACACTTGTCTACAATGTGAAGACAAAAGCTACTGGACAGTATAGGCTGTCTCAGTAGGAACAAATGAAACAGAAGAAAAGTGCTATGGAGATCTGGTATAGTCAAATTCAACCAACCTCCACACATCATCTTTTATTTCCCTCACCTATCTTAAGTTGGAAAATTTCTCCCTTGTGATTTAATGACATCTCCTTGTATTTGGATTTTCATTACTCTATCACCAAAAACTAGATACAGGTTTAATTAAATCATGTAGACCTGTATTCTATCATTTAGATCTGTACTTTATCTAAATACAGGCTTAATTCTATCATGGTTTTGCCAAGAAAATGTTACTTCCCAATTATCTTTTGGCAATTCTGGTTGAAAGAAAAAGACTCAAGTCATCTCAAATGCTGGGGGAGGAAAGGCTATTTTAAACACACATAAAGAAGGATGCCAAGTTTCAGAGACTGGAATTCTTCAAAATGTAGCTACATCTCTTAAAGTTCAAGAGCAACTGTATTAAGAAACAGAAATTATAGAAAATGACCCTCAGAAGCCCTAGTTAGACAATTACAACTCCAGTGCTTTGTGAGTAAGGTTATTTGGCTCTCGGGGTGCCTGCGTGGCTCAGTGGGTTAAGCATCTGACTCTCGGTTTTGGCTCAGGTCATGATCTCATGGTTCATGAGTTTGAGCCCTACATCGGGCTGAGCACTGCTGTTGTAGAGCTTGCTTGGGATTCTCTGTCTCTCAATAAATGAATAAACTTAAAAAAAATTTTTTTTAAGATAATTTGGCTCTTTCCTCATGTCTTTCCATGGTTATTCCACCATGACTTCATGATTTTTTCTCTGTGCATGTTCCTGAGAAACATACATCACTGAACTATCACTGTTCCTGTTGGAGCAAAATTTTGCATCAAGCAATCTTATCTGCTCCTGATCATCTAGAAAATGGCTTTCTTTGGGCCAGGTAGCTTCAATTAAGATTAATCAACTGAGGACAGCATTTTAACAGCCACACAGCAGAGGACATGATCATCTATATGTAAGCAACCACTTAGGGCTGCTCTCTGAGCAGAGCCTGAGGCTCAGAGCATAGCAGCCGCCTAAAATACAAAGCCTCCTATCTAGTTTAGATGATCAGACTCAATCCCAACATCAATAGATTACAACAGAAGAGAATTTATGAATCACAAAATGGTCCATAAAAGCACAAAAATCTAACAATTACAGGGTCTCAAAGTAGAAAAAACTTGCAACACAAAAATCTCTACCTTAGCATCTCTGATACGTCATCCAAATTCTGCCTGAATTCGTTCGAGTGCTGGTGAACTCCATACCAAAAAAGCATTGTCAGGCTATTCTAACAGATTTTTTTAAACCTTCATGTTAAGACAAAAATCTACCTTCATGTAAACTCTGGCAATTGGCCTTAAACTTTTTTTCCTGAAGCAAAAACAAATTTATAGAAGACTTTAACTACCTATCTCACACGTCCTTTTAGCCTTCTGTAGACTAAACCCACTCAGTAATTTTAAATATTCTTCCTAGGATTTGATTCCAGACCCACGGCCATTCTGACTTCTTTAGGCACATCCTGTTTTGTTCAAGCCACTCTTTAAATATGCACTTGGAACTGAACACAATACCTGCGGGTTGGACAAGAACAGAATATTGCCGATTCATTTTTAGGAACCCATTACTAATTTCGTTAATTGCTGTATCACTCTGGGAATTCATGTTAAGAAAATATCTTATAAAAAAATTTCCTGGATCTGCATTTCAACACTACTGAATATTAATTGTACTCCAAAAAAAATATTTTCTTTGGTCATATCAGCAAAAGAATATTTTACTTTCAAAGTTTTCGCCATCACCATCTCAATTATGATTATTGTTAAAGTCATGGGATCAGGGCACTGGGTGGCTCAGTTGACTGCACACTCGACTCTTGATTTCAGCTCAAATCATGATCCAATGGTGACGGGATGGGGCCCTACATTTAGTTTGGACCCAGTTAACATTCTCTCTCCCTCAGGGTGCCTGGGTGGCTCAGTCACTTGGGTGTCCAACTTCGGCTCAGCTCATGATCTCATGGTTCATAAATTCGTGCGCCATGTCAGGCTCTGTGCTAACAGCCCAGAGCCTAGAGATTCTGCGTCTCCCTCTCTCTCTGCCCCTACCCCACTCATGCTCTGTCTCTCGGTCTCAAACATAAATAAAACATTTAAAAAAAATTTTTTTTAAAGATTCTCTCTCCCTCTGCCCCTCTCCTACACTTATTCTTCTCTCACTCTCTAAAATAACAAAATATTAAAATTTAAAAAATTCTTAAGGCCTTGAGACCAAAATAAAATCATGTTCAAATACTAGTTTTGCCACGTAGCATTTGTAAAAGGTACTCCACCCACACTAACAGCCTCCCATTGTACCTGCCTGAGAAATTTTAGCAGCCATAGGAGATGCTCAAGCTAGACAAAATGTTTTCTAAATCTCTTAACAGTCCTGATCCAGAGCACCCTGACACTCTACCTGAAGAAGATGGTCTCAAAATGAATTACAGATGTGTTTTAAGGGCTAGTTTGAACCCTGGTAAAAATTAACAACAAATTGTTAAAGAGATTTGGACCAGCCTCCAGGATCTGGAAAGTTCGCAGTTGTGGACAGACCCTATTCACTAGCAAGGCCTGTGCAGTGGAGTGTAGACCCTTTTATGTACCGTACACCTGATACTGTAAACATACTGTAATAATAATGTCTCACATGGAAACAAGAGAAAACACTGTGCCAGCAGCAAGCGGCAGTTTTAAGAATGTTTTTAGTTAAACATTGAGAGAGGCGCCTGGGCGGTCAGTTAAGCATCTGACTTCGGCTCAGGTCATGGTCTCGCAGTTTGTGGGTTAGAGCCCTGCATCAGGCTTTGTGCTGACAGCTCAGAGCCTGGAGTCTGCTTCAAATTCTGTCTCTCTCTCTCTGTCTGTCTCTCTCTCTGCCCCTCCCCTGCTCGCACTGTCTCTGTCTCTCTCTCAAAAATAAATAAACATTAAAAAAAAAATTGAGGAAAAAAGAAAAGGCTTTTCACCCAAAGTATCATGTGTGAACCTACAATACACTACTTTCTCTCCTCCCTGATTGTATGAATAACCCTGAGATCACCTCTTAGAACTGGTTTTATTTATTTTTTTTTTTTTAATTTTTTTTTTCAACGTTTATTTATTTTTGGGACAGAGAGAGACAGAGCATGAACGGGGGAGGGGCAGAGAGAGAGGGAGACACAGAATCGGAAACAGGCTCCAGGCTCTGAGCCATCAGCCCAGAGTCTGACGCGGGGCTCGAACTCCCGGACCGCGAGATCGTGACCTGGCTGAAGTCGGACGCTTAACCGACTGCGCCACCCAGGCGCCCCTTAGAACTGGTTTTAACCTTTAGCTGCAGCAGCTGCACTGCCACCTGTGTGTGTGTATGTGTGTGTATATATGTGTGTGTATACATATACATATGTATGTGTGTGTATATATATATGTGTGTGTGTGTATGTGTGTATATATATTGTATTATATATTATATAATACAATATATATATATACATACACACACACATACACACACACACACACACACACACACATATATATATGACATTGTACACTGCATGTACCCTGGGATCCCACAGTTTGGTCCCCCTCCCAGCTACCCTTTAATATGATGAGTGAAGTTGGTGACCTGCACAGCGAGACACAGCTATTTGATCTCTTGCCAGACATCGCCCCTCTTGGCACAGTGCTGTACAGGTCTCTGTAAAAACCCCTTGCTGTCTCAGCAGCCAATTAACTTCTAGTTTACTTTTTCCTGGGTATTTGTTTTGTTTTGTTTTCTTTCTAATTGACATGTGAAAAAGTTCTAGGTTCAGTTGAAGTTCCTGATGAAGAAACACAATTGAGATTTTTTTAGTGATAAAATCTGCATATTTGTATTTCAAACAATGTAGCTAAAACTTGAAGTAAATTCCTCCTTTTTTCTTTTGGCTTAATGAGTATCATTTGTTCAGTATGAAATCTTTATACTATATGTTCCACATGTTAAGAATAAATGTACATTAAATCTTGGTTAAAAAGAGAGAGAGAGAGAAAGAGAGATTTGGGCCAGCCTGGACTGTATAAAACAGAGATATTTCAATGAAAAGAGGCTTCTGGACTCCCAACGTTTAGTGGATAAGAAGCAAACTGAAAATGCTACTCAGCTGCAAACATTTCTTACAGAAAAAGAGGACTTACCAGACACTGGAACCAAAAGCAGAAGAAAACAACAGTTAGGCAAAGACTTCTAGGTAGCAGAAAAAGGCTCTATTCAAGAAACACTCATCGCCCCCAAATTAGGGGGCCTGGACAAATGAGCCTGGCTGGATTTCAGACTTGCCAGGGACAAGCAACTGCTAGCTGTCTCCCACTTCTCCCATACTTGAATGGGAGTGTCTACAGGGGTCATCCTGTATTTGTCTCATCATTTTATGATGGGTATATCTTTTTACTCCCTAGGTCTGTATCAAGAGGGACACACCTCCTCCCATCAAGGAGTAAAATCTAATGTAATCCTTCCCACTCCTTTTTTAATCTGGTCTGGCTTTGTGTCTTCTTTGACTAACACAATGTAGCAGAAGAAAAATGACTCAAGAAGCCTTTAGCTTCCCCTCTTGCCCTCTTGGAACACTACTCCCACTATGGAAAAAGCCCAGGCTATTCCTAATAGAAAGGCCACATAAAAAAGAACCACTTACTGCCCCCAGTGACAGCCCCAGATAAGTGATGAGGCGAAGTGATTCCAGGGAATAACATTCAAAAACAAACTGCCCAACTAAGTCTAGCTCAAATAACAGACTGATGAGCAAATAATTGTTGTTTTAAGCCACTAAATTTTGGGATTGTTATACAGCAATAGGCAACTGAGACAATGGTAAATAATGATGCATCTTAATTTGATGAAATATAATCAGCAGCTCAGTACATGCTTTTTAAAAGTACCAACTTGAGGAAAATCAAGTACCAACTTATGCAGGTGGCATCACCACAAAATACCACAGACCATAAATTAATATCACTATGTCCCAGATTAAAGCTGAAAGATAAAGTTAGCAATGTTAGACTATCACAGAAGAAATCCTCACAATCCCTTCCTAGTGCTAGCCAATATCCAGTCATAAATTTTAAATGGATAAGAGAGGAGTGACATCAACTAACTATAAATGAAAACAAAATAGATAGGATCCCTGAATTACGGGTCACTTTTTAACAATAAAGTTTTCAATTTTCAACTCGTTCTCAACTCTTAGAACTACTAGAATTACTGTAGCTTAAATATCA
Source organism: Prionailurus bengalensis (assembly GCF_016509475.1). Lineage (NCBI taxonomy): Eukaryota > Metazoa > Chordata > Mammalia > Carnivora > Felidae > Prionailurus > Prionailurus bengalensis. The sequence goes on along the minus strand of NC_057343.1, from coordinate 143,074,435 downwards.
CGAGGAATGGTGAATTGTAGCCCACTTTCAAGAGATTATTGTAAGAAAGAATTTTTGAGGCCCAAAAGAATAGAGTTCTTTTCTTAGGGGGGAAGCCTTTGTAAGTGACAAAGCACTAGAATTCAGGCAACCTGGGTCTAGTCTAGCAGTGACCTAGAGCAAACCCACTTCTGTTTGGCCATGATTCCTCAACTGTGACCTGCCAAACACTACTAGCATCCTCAAAGAGTATAAAGGAACATGAACTTTTATGAGATAAGTAAGCCTTAGGGAGGTACAGCATAGAGAATGTAAACACAATCATATTATAATAGTGTTGTAACACATGGTAGCTACACTTGAGGTGAGCATAGTATAATATACAGACTTGTGGAATCATATGTTATATACCATAGCCTAATGGAACATTGTGTGTCAACTTCACTAAATCACTAACCTAAGAATATAGTTAAATGTGTTTAAAGGCAATTTCTTGAATTACTATTATTACTTATTAGTAATTAACGAATTAAAACCACCATGCATTGAGCACTTATTACATACTAAATATATGTTCATCTAATCCTATTAACAACCCTATGGAGAAGATCCTATTATCCTATTTCACAGAACAGAGGTATAAAGAGGGTAAGCAATCTTCCAAGGTATCACAGCTAGTGACAAAGCCAGAATCAAATGCTGAGTTGTTTTAAACTCTTGAGCAGAAACCTTTAAATATGTCTTTCTGCTGTCTCTGTATGAGAGCCTCAAGTCCAAACTCTAAATACAAAACAAGAATCTGGTGTCAGAAATGCAATCAATGAGCAAATAGAGTGCCATCAGCAGCTAAGAGTAAGATTTAAATTCTAGTGCCAATTCTACACCACCTACACCTGGGTATAAGACAATGGGCAAGTTAACAATGAGAATCATGAGTTTTTAATCAAGAAGAAATTAGAATGATTGCTATACGTGAAATATCTTATCTCTGGGCTTTTTTTCGTCCGAAGAATGAGATCTCAATAAGTCACTGTAGGTTTTCCCTTCCCAGACTTGAAAGTTCTACTTTTTTTAATTACATAAAAATTTATTTCCAAAGTGAGTTTTCCAATCCAATCAATTAGCATATTAATGTGGTAAGGCATATCAAAAGATATGAAGGTCTTCTTACCACTCATTAATCTTTCTTTGCTTTGAATCAACTCATTCTGGTACTCATACACTTACACTGACTTATAAGAACCGTATTAAATTATTGATCTCTGGTGATTATTTTACTCTATTTTACTTCTGAAGCATGTCTGTCTACATGTTAGACTAATAGCCTTAAGGATATATATTTCTTCACTATCTATGGAATAAATGAATAACTGAACAGAAGACAGAAAACAATAAATGTTGACTACGTGAAAAATATTTTTCCTCTATAGCTTTAAATCCACATTATAACAAGAGTAGATTCTCAGGAACATCCATGTAATAATCTATTTTTCAGATTACTACATATTTCCAGTTACTCCAAGTTTCTTGATGCGCAATAAAAACTACTCAAATTCCATGAATTCTTTCAGTGAGCCTATCACAACCACTAGAATCAAGCAGGAGCTCAAAAAAATAAATTGAATCCAGCAAACAATTTTATAGCAGCTAATAAAATTCTGTAAGCCATTACAGTTACATTATTTAAGGAGATTATCTTCAAATTATTTTCATGACAGTTCAAATGAAGATGATGACAAGTGCTTCTAATATAAAAGTAAAGGAAAAGAAATGTTGAAGAACTGAAAAAGCAATAGAAATCAAACAGCTTTTTAACCAAGAAGAAATCAGGATGGTTGCCAAATGTGAAACATGTATTTTGGAAATATGAAATTTTTGATTACTGAAATACTGGAAATTAGAACAGATCTGAAAAGAAGGATGGTCTTAAGTTAAAATGATAAATCCAGGAACTTTTATATTTAAGGAGGGAGGACCAGAAAAGCTATTTCAAAAATCACACTTACATAAAAGTAAACCGAAAGAAGAAAGAATAAGCTACAGAGGCAAACCTTTACTTTAAGAAGGGCAGGAGTGCCTCGTCTGACAATTGGTTTCCACCTAGGTCATGATCTCACAGTTCGTGAGTTGGAGCCCTGCATCAGGCTCTGCATCGATGCGATAGGGAGCCTACTTGGGATTGTCTCCCTCTCTCTGCCCCTCCCTGCTCACGATCTATTTCGCCAAAATAACTAAATAAGCATTAAAAAAAAAAAAAAGGGCAGCTAGACACAAAAGGAAAGATAAAGGGTCAGATACACAGTGCTATGACAGTTGCCAAAAACAGGGTATGGTCATACACAAGTCTTCTCTAGGCCTAAATTATCCATCCCTTGGAAGAATTTTATGGATGAATAATCATTGTCCTGTGAGTGCATCCACTTATAAGGAACAAAAAAGGTTTATAATTCTATGCCACAATGAATGAGTATGGAAAACTACTTTTGGGTTTAGAATTACTACAACAATGTAACGGATGGCAGAAAAGCCAAGTGTCATGGCAACATCATATGTCACAAAAGAGCAGTCTAGGCTAAGTAGAAAACAGTGTCTTGCCCTAACAAGAGAATTAGCTATATAAAATGAGCCATGAAATGGAATAACCAAACAGAAAACAGCCCAACTGTCAGATGCTGAATAAATAGTATCAATGAATTATCTGAATTAGGAAAAGGTAATAGGTTCTTAATGTTATACCTTCCAAATATTTTTAAATAACACCTATTTGGCAAGTTATGTCTGTTCAGAATGTCTATGATTAAAGAACAATATTTTCCACAACATGGAATGATGTAATACAAAATACTAAATTGAGAGGGTAGGCTCTCCTTAAAGTGTAACCATATCAGCTTTAAAGCCTGAAAGTTCCAGGCCAGTTGCATAGAATATTCTTAAATGACTTTTTTACTTTTTTTTTTTTTTTTTAAGATTCTATGGTTAATTAATCTCTACACCCAATATGAGGCTCGAACTCACAACCCTGGGATCGAGTCACATGCTCCACCCCCTTCCAGAATTCTTAATAAGAGATAAAACCACAAGTAACAAAATGTAAACTCAAGCCAGAAGCGACACTTGTGTGACCACAAATTCAAGTTACTCTCTCGTTTTGTGTGACTACAAATTAAGGTGACTACTGCACATATCCAGGAAAAATTAATGAACTTCGACCAAGAGTTGGAAACAAATTACACGTGTAAGCAGCTGAGTTCATTAAGAAAATTGGAGTATTTTTTTAAATAGGGATTTACTCAGATGTTGCATTCGCTTAAGCACACAACATCTCAGCCTCCTTCATTTGCCCGTTTCTGTGCCAAGCTCTTCCAAAGCTGGGGTTGATAAGGTTGACTCCAAGAAAGAAAGAAGCTCACGTAGGAAATGCAATCCTTACACAGCCCAGGGAACCGGTGACGCACTAGGAGCTTGGAAAACATCCCGTCGTTCACCTTACTAACAGCAGTTAGGTAGGAAGATGGTCGTCCACGTGCACTATTGTTTTCCAGGTGTGTTTGTTTATTTTTAACTCCTGCTTTGATATCAGTACCCTCAACCCCAACCAAATGGGGGGAAGGGGGATGGCAGCGCCGCTGGTGGTACGTGGGCGCAACACAAGTTTAAAAAATAAAATCACAACCTTTTTTTTTGTTTTCCTAATTGCAGCGTACTCGGTGCCCTCACCTCTCCTCTACACCTCTGCCATCACTCCACGCAGCTCTTCGCCACCGCCGCGGGTCCCCATGACAACCCCACCCGAGGACGATCCCTTTCCGCCGCCTCCCGGCCCCAACCCGGGCCCGGACAGCCACACTCGCCTGTCAAGTGACAACTCCACCTGCCCTGAGCTCTACTCTCCTCGCTCCCGAGAGACGATCCAGGAACCCTCCCGACGCGCGGGCCCACTCCCAGACTAGGGCAAAACCCTCGCCAGTCGGGAATGTGCGGAGGGGGCGGCGGGGGAAGGAGCTTAAGACGTTCCACTCCAACCCCCAAACGAGGGGTGCGAGGGCCTGGGCGCGACCCCCAAACGGGTTGCGGCGGCCCTGAACACCAAAACTAAGCGGCTGAGGGGAGCCGAGGGGCAGGCTCAGGGGGCGCGAAAGAACTTGTCGTTTTCACAAACAACGACGCGTCGAGGAGGCAGGAGACTGCTGGGGACCACGCTCACCTTGAAAGGGTTGTTGAGATCCGGGTCCGCAAACGGGTTACTGTCGAAATCCGACATCTCTCTCGCGCTTGGCGTCACCCACCGGACCCAGGCGCAGAGAGAGAGACGAAGCGAGGCCGCCGCCCCCCTGCGCGCTCACGTCGCCGCCGCCGCCGCCGCCGCCGCCGCCGAGCAGATCCGGGTGCAGCTCTCGGGGCCACCCAGCCGGCCGCGCCACTGAGCATGCCCGGTGCCACGGGCTCCCGGCCGGCGGCGCAGCTCCCGTTCGCCGTCCCGTTCATGCGGGCCGGGATCCAGCGTTCCGGGCTTTGGCTACGACCGAGTAGGGACTAGGGGCGGAGGGAGTCGGGAGCGGGGAGCGGAGTGACCCGTTCCACGTACCGTGGGCCTGCCTGAGGTTCCTGCGTCTTGACGAGGAATGCGCCTGGCTGGACTTAATTATATTATTATCGATTTAAAATCGGCTCCCTGTGATCAAACGTGACTTGGGAAAGAGGTGGTACTTCGTGAATAAGAAAGACACTGACAGTATTCCCCCAGGTTGGGAGGGCAGCCTGGAATGCCGGCTGCATACCTGGGGAGGGAGCGGCTATTTAACCACGCTTCCAGCCCAGGACCGCAGAAGCGCGGGCAGCGGTAGAAGCTCCACACTGTTTCCAAAGATAACGTCTCGTGGGGGGGCCTGCCCTCGCTAATGAATTCCGGGCACACACCCCACTCGACCCCACCTGGGAATCTCAGCCTCCAGTCTTCCGGTCCCTCGACTCTAGGTTACTGACAAATCACGGAGACCAGTCTCGCGTTACCGATGCGGACTGGCTCGGCGGAGGTTTGAGAAAGAGGGAAGATACAGTACCAGGCTTGGTCCAGCCCCTGCTCCCATTCTCCGGAATCTGCATAATGGCTACTTCTCCGGAAACCAAGGGGGACGAGGGTGAGGGTGACACGAGTTCAGAAATCAAGGTCCCCAAGTTAATGTTAGTGGTTGACAAAATGCATTTTTTTAACTTAAAGGTATTTAGGCGCAAAATATACACCTTTGATTTTTTTTTCCTGATGCTCCCCAACGCCAGGGATGAGGTCACCGAAAAATGGGTACGTGAGAAGAATTTTTTGTACCATTTGTTACCCTACCTCTGAACTCAATGAGAGAGTATCTCTTTCCCCACTTTAATCTTTCTGCTCTAATAGAAAAGCACTTAGCAGATGAAGCGGCCAAGAGCCAGAATTATTCTCACTTGGTAGGTGCCTAAGAATTGGAAAAAAAAAAATAGAATTAGGCTTTTTAGATTTAGGGGGACCTTGCACTACACAAAGTCACCTGGGAGATGATACTTCTCCCCGCTGTGAAAACACTAGCTAGGGATAATGGACAAAAAAACAACACACATTTACTATAATCTCTCTTTGGCAAGAGCTAAGTTGAAATACAGGAAAAGAAGCTGCTTCTAAGCAGCTGAGTAGGAAGGTCAGCTAACAAGTGACAAGAGACAGAGACGATCATGGTAGAGCGACATGATTCTAGATATGAAAAAGAGCTAACGATTGAGATCACCACCCTATATCCTTAGCAGCTGCCATGTGTCTGGTTCATTAGCTTAGTGCTCAAAATATGTGTTGAGTTCAAATTCCAATTCTGATAGTACTGCTACTCACTTCATCTCTTTGAATCTGTAAAGGATTATTTAGGTATTATGTGAGATAGAGAAAAGTGTCTAACAGGTACATAGTGCCTACCAAATAGAGGTTGAATGTCTGAAAATGGCATGAGGGTCCAACCCATTTGTTCTGGTATGCTTTTTGCTTCATCTCTCCTGAACTTGACCTTGCCCAGATGACCTGCTTCTCTCACCACTTTGGCCCTCGCTCCCTTCACCTATCCTCCAAATGACTCAAAAAATCAGCAGCTATTTATTATGCATCTACTATGTTCCAAGACAGTGAGTACCAGTTGAGCCTGCATTGCAGGATGGAAATTTCCAAATACACTGTGTTTACAGCTAATGATATTAGCATCTAATACAAAGATTTACAGACTTGACTGTTAGAGAATGACTTGGAATACTTATTAATGATGCAGACACCCACCTCTTCCCATCTCCTATCCTTTAAATTCTGCTTTAACAGATCTGCATTTTTAATTTTTTAAATGTCTTCATCTACAAATACATTATTTTACATAAATGCATAAATGGATTCATAGCATACATACTGGTGTTTTCACTTTTTTTTCTCTTTATTCTTTGTGTCCCCTTCTCTCTTACCCTTCTTTAACAAGCTGGTATGATCCTTTCAATATTCTTATAACATTGTATATCTACATGCACATAATATAACATAATATTCATGTAGACATATCACATGTACAGAGTTTTGGCATTATCTTGAAAATGGATCATATACATATTTTTCTGCAACTTGGTTTTCTCACTCAGTGATACTTCTGGCAGCTTCTCAGTGAAATGTGCATTGGCAAAGAGACAGTCTAAGCTTTCTTACCCCAGTATGCTACATAAATATTACCACTTTATTTTAGTTTTTATTTATTTAACTAATCTCTACACCCAATGTGGGGCTTGAACTCACGACCCCAAGATCAAGAGTCACATGCTCCTCTGATTGAGGGAGCCAGGAGTCCCAACATTATCACTTTTTATGTGTACCATATCTCTAGAAGTGAAAAGAGTTGGGAAGTATGGCCTAATGGGAATCCCTCCAAATCAGCAACTATTTATTCTCTTTAACAATTGCAAACTCAGCATATTTAAAGGACTGGGATGATTCTGATACAGGTGATATGCTGACCACACTCCAGGAACACTGATAGCAGGATGTTCAGACATATGATCCGTGGGTGAGCTTATTGATTTGCTTTCATGAAATTAGACTCCTAGGACATGAGAAATGAAAGGAAGCTTAGCTCTTTCATGACAGAAGAAGAAACTGATTTTGGACAGGGTAAGTAATTTGCCTCAGTGACAAAGGGAGTGAATAGAGGAACTAGGAACAGAACTCAGTTCTCTCTCTCTCTTTTTTTAATGTTTATTTATTTTTGACAGAGAGAGAGAGAGAGAGAGAGAGAGAGAGAGAGAGAGACAGAGCATGAGTGGGGGAGGGGCAAAGAGAGAGGGAGATGCAGAATCTGAAGCAGGCTCCAGGCTCCGAGCTGTCAGCGCAGAGCCCGACGACAGAACTCTTAACTCATGGACGGCGAGATCATGACCTGATCCAAAGTCTGATGCTCAACCGACTGAGCCACCCAGGCGCCCCAAGAACTCAGTTCTCTTGACTCACATTTCAGACATTAAACTGATAGATTTGGTTAATGGTATTTCATATAGGAAGAAGAAATATTATGTGGAAGATACAAAGTCAGCATACAGGAGGCTTCATTTGTTGCATTTTTTCATTCCAGCTGCCTCCTGAATTTGATACAAGAAAGAATGAAGAATCAAAGCTAGTTTCTAGATCCAGCTCTGCCATAAACCAGCTTTGTGACCTTTACTGTATCAATTCCCCTCTCTGATCTGAGTTTTCACAGTAGTCATTCAACAGGTATGAATTCAGCACCTAGTGAGTGGTAAACAACACTTAAGATGTTGAGAATAAAGCAGTGAATGAGATAAAAATGTAGGATCTGTTCCCAAGAAACTTCCTAAAAGACCTAGAACATAGGTAAATGATAGAGTTGTCCAAAGGACCCAAGATAACGTTTTGTTAACCTGTGGCAATGTCTCACCCCTCCCTAACTCGGTTTTTTTCCTTAACTTTGCTGCACACCATTATGCTTTTCCCTCAGTCTGACACATTAAATTTGAGAATCTGTTGGACAGGGGTTGTAGGCTGAATTCCACGTTTTCTACACTGGCTAGCATATAGCTGGTAAGTGTTGAGAAAATGTCAAGTTAGAAATTTACATTTCTTACCTCAAAAGATTATTGGACCCTGGGTTCACCAACGGGTTAAAACTGAAAGTCATCATCTCTCACAGTGGATCCTGTCTCAAGATTTCCTGCGGTCACTGCTGCTACTGACACCCACAATACCCCAACAGAACCATATGTGGCCCTCTCTTTTGCCACTGGCTACATTTCCAGGATGTATCCAAGGAGAATAAAAGCACTGAGAGATTGCTCTTTTGGTGCCTAGCTCGGCCATGACTCGTGGTCCCAAGAAGCGTCTGAAGCAGGTAGCAGCTCCAAAGCACTGGATGCTGGATAAGCTGACCAGTATGTTTGCACCTTGTCCATCTACTGGTCCCCATAAGTTGAGACAATGTTTCCCTCTCATTTGCCTAAGGAACAGACTTAAGCATGCCCTAACAAGAGATGAAGAAGATCTGTATGCAGCATTTTATTAAGATTGATGGCAAGGTCCAAACCAACATAACCTACTCTGCTGGTTTCATGGATGTCGTCAGCATTGACAAGACTGGAGAGAATTTCCGCCTGATCTATGACACCAAGGGTTACTTTGCTGTTCACTGGATCACACCTGAGGAAGCCAAGTATAAGCCGTGCAGAAAGAGATCTTTATGGAAACCAAAGAATCCCTCGTCTGGTCACCCATGATGCTAGCACCCTCTGCTCTCCTGATCCACTCATCAAGGTGAATGACACTATCCAGATTGATTTAGAGACTGTATAGATTACTGATTTCATCAAGTTTGATACGGGTAATCTGTGTATGGTGGCTGGTGGTGCTAACCTGGGAAGAATTGGTGTGATCATCAACAGAGACACCCTGGTTCTTTTAATGTATTTCACGTGAAAGATGCCACCCGGCTCTCCAACACTTCTGTTCGGCAAAGGCAACAAACCATGGATTTCTCCTCCCCATGAAAGGGTATCTGCTCACCATTGCTGAAGAGAGAGGAAAGAGACTGGTGGCCAAACAGAGCAGTGGGTAAAATGGTCCCTAGTTGTTGCGATTGGAAGTCTTTATACATAATTAAAGATCAATACAACACAAAAAAAAGGGAAAAAATGCACTGTGGGGTTAGCGAAATAACAGTCGCCTAAAGATGTCCACATTCTAATCCCTGCAGCCTCAGAGTATGTCATCTTACATGGCAAAAAGGGACTTCACAGAAGTGACTGAAGTTGAAGACCTTGAGATGGACAGAGTAGCCTGGATTATCCAGGTGGATCCAATGGAATCAATGTGTTCTTAAAAGTGGAAGGTAAATGCAGAAGACTTGCTGGTTTTAAAGATGAAGGAAAGGGATCATGAGTCAAGGCATGTGTGTGGCCTCTAGAACCAGGGAACAGCCTTCAGCTGCCAGCAAGAAAATGGAAACATCAGTCTTAAAATCACAAGGAACTGAATTCTGCCAACAACCTAAATGAGCAAGGAAAGGATTCTTCCCTCTGTCTCCAAAAAGGAACACAGCCCAGCTGATACCTTGATTGTAACCTAATGAGACCCATACACAGACTGACAACACCACCTTTTATCCAGCTCATTGCCTCCCAACTCACCACCTAACCCAACCACAGCTTAACCAGCTATCTTTAAATTACCTTTTCCCAGGTGGTTATATGCTGTTATAGAGGCTGAATGGTCTGAGTATCCTTTAGATAATTACATCATAGGATGTAATTCTTTTAGGATTCACTGGATTAAAATATTCTGTAGTACAGGAACACAATAAACAAAAATAAATGTATATTTTGAGTCTGCATTTACCTATGACTACCCATGCACATATAGTCCCTGCTACCAAGAATGTCCTTCTCCTACTCAGTTTTCACTTATCAAAGTCCAATCAATCTTTCATGGCAAATTTCCAATATGTCCTGGACAAATCCTTACTGGCTACCCTTAATCAAAATTTGTCTTTCCTTTCCCACAGTATCTAAAGCAAATCTATATTTTTGTTATAGAACTCATACCCTCTCCTATGGGTACAAAGTTATTGGTACATGCTCAGCATATGTGATAACTCTCAATATTTAGAGTTAATGAATGTATCTCTCTCCATGATGTGAGCTTCTGAAGTCAGGGAGAACTTTCATCTTTACATTACTCACAGAGACTAGCACACCATTCTGTTAAAAAAAAAAAAAAGTATTCAGGAAATGATTGCTTATTGTTAACATTTCTTAGCTTGTAAAAAAAGAATCCCACATAACATCTTTACTCAGAGTAAGCTCAAATATAAGATCAAGAACAACCATTTTAATAATATAAACAGTTGTACAAAGTACTGTGATAAAACCTTCTGGATTGAAACTCTGAATTCCGAACAGTGACATCATAGAAACGTTTTAAGTGGCATGGGCCAATGAGATGCAAGAACTAACTGTAGAGTTCATTTTGTTGGCTAGAATAGTCTGCATGAAAACATTATGGTGAAATTACCCTTAATTTTCAAGACAGAAAGACGTTATCGCATATATATATGACATATACACACACATATATATATATACCTAAATATTGAGGCATTTACCAGTGATCATATTTATAATACTATAAAAAAAGGAAAATAAAGTAAAATTGCATTAGAGTAGAATATACAAATTATGTAGTAAATAGTACATAATGTAATTTATGAATTACATTATATGTAACTCTATTAAAATAACTATGTTATAGTATATATAATAAGTTATATAGTATAGAAATTATATAATGATAATAAAATATATAACCATAGTAATATATATAGTAATATGTAATAATGTGTATATAGTAACATATAAATATAGTGAAGTACTAATATAAGTGTTACAGTCCTGTAACTACTTTGTGCACTATGTCTGAGAAGCAGAACAAGGACTCCTGTTGTTTTTATGTAGGTACATTTTCAGAAAAATTTTGTGGGTTTTTTTCCATGAACCATAAATTATATAATCACACTTGTTATTACCTAATGGCTATGCAATTTCATAAATGTTTTCAGAGTAAGGACAGTTTACAATTCTTTTTTTTTTTTTCCTTTAGTTTATAATTCTTAACTTGCAAATTCAGCCTAAGTCTTTAGGGACTCTCGTAAGAATGGAAATAATCACAGCAACTTAACCCATTTTCTAATCTCCCAAAAGAAATACCCCAAATCTGACTACCGGGTTTTTATAGAAATAAAGTTTACTTTCTTTTCTCCCTCTTTCATGCTGAAAGTTAAAAAAAAAAAAGTTAACAGTTTTATTTGGAATAGCTAGTCTAAAGAGGGAAGAGAGAGTAGAGAGAGTTAAAATTCTTGAATGTCTGGCATGTGTCAGGCACTGAAATGCTGGAGGCTCAATACACATTTTCTCCTCTACAGCAATCCTTTGGGAAGCAAGAATTATTATCTCCATTTCACAAGTGAGAAAATGAGAACTCAGTTGAAATGAATGTAAAAGTTATTTTAAGAATTATTATGTGAAATAGAGGCTTCATATCTGGGGTTTTGTATTGTTTGTCGCTGCATTCTACATTAGGCTTTATTATACTGCCCAAGGAGAGAATTCTTTGTTGGTTTTTTTTGTTTGTTTGAGGGGCTTTTTTTTAGAGAAGCAACATAATCTTGTCAGTTCGTTAAGTATGCCACTGTAACCCAATGGCCAACTACCAGATGACAGGGATGTGGCTAACTATATCCATGAGTCTCTGAGTCTGAGAACCAGAGCTCTCTCCATCTCCAGCCCATGCCTCCTTTCTTTGGAACAGTCCATGGGGCAGCTGCCACAGTTGTTTTCCCTCCGTTTGTGCCCTCAGAAACTTTCTGCCCATCTCTTGGCATGGCTTTAGGCTGTGGAGCTGAGGGAGGATGTTATTCCTCCCATTAACGCCAGTAGAGACTTGCTCACATCTCCTGCTCTTTAGACATCTTAGCCAAGGCACTGGGTTCTGCTGGGGAATGGGCCTTACACAGGGAGGTTTTAGTGAGTCTAGAGATGATTTTAGTTTTTTTACAAAGCTTTGATGAATCACAACTTTTTCGTTTGACCCTCTCTTTTTTTTTAATTTTTTTTTAATGTTTACTTATTTTTGACAGAGAGAGACAGAGCATGAGTAGGGGCTGGGCAGAGAGAGAGGGATTCACAGAATCACAAGCAAACTCCAGGCTCCCAAGTTGTCAGCACAGCGGGGATCAAACCCAAGGACCGCGACATCATGACCTAACCCGAAGTCGGACAATTAACCAGCTGAGCCACCCAGGCGCCCTGACCCTCTCTTTTTATTTTGACAGGCCCTCTTTCATGGAACCTGGCGCACTCCTTAGGAGCCTGGTTATAAGACACTTGAAAGCCACCAAACAGTGTTGCGAGCAAGCTTTCTATCTTCAACCACACCAATATCCCTGGACCAAGACTGGTGATCTTGACATTTTCCTAACTCAAAGCATCCTCACTAATCAAGAGATGGTATCAAAGGTCAAAGCAAAGGGGCGGGCGCCTGAGTGGCTCAGTGGGTTAAGCATTTGACTTTGGCACAGGTCATGGTCTCACAGCTTATGAGTTTGAGCCCTGGGTCGGGCTCTGTGCTGACAGCTCAGAGCCTGGAGCTTGCTTCAGATTCTGTGTCTCCCTCTCTCTCCACCCCTTCCCACCTCACACTGTCACCCTCTGTCTCTCAAAAATAAATAAACACTAAATAAGAACAGAAAGCATCTACTTTGTCAGGCAAGATTCTGAAGAAATTAATCACATTTGCACAAGGGTATTAGACCAGTTTCTTGATTAAATTGTAGTTTGGTACACAAATGAATTTGAAAAATAAAGTCAATGGAGATTTAGTGATGTGAAATTTTTTAAATTGATGTTAACACAAAAATAATCAAGTCCAATAATTTCTAAATCAATGGAGTGAGAGTCCCAGAGCATTAGCTCAAGTTAAGAGGTTGAGAACTGAGACAGGTCTAAACACGTCAGGCAGGGTAACCTGTAGACAGACTCACCAGAGCGCAACTATAATAGGACTGTGAGGCATCATGGGAGGGATGGTGGGAGATGCTGACAGCCAGCCTCTAGGCTTGAGGCCCTGAAGCCACTGGGAAACAAAAACTCTCCCTTTATCCTCTCACAGACATTGTGCTTGGTAGGAAAAGGGTTCAGCCAGAAGGAGGGAGTGAGAGAGTCCAGACTTGTTCTATGGACAGGAGCTAAGGTCTGAGAGACCGGATAACCCTGGATACAGTGTAAGGTACTCAGTCAATTAATTACCTTCTGGTCCAGCCCTCAGAAAGTCATGCCAAATTCCTAGGGACAGGAAAGCTGTAATAGAGAGGAAACTAAATAGAGAGGTATTATCATTAGAAACACAGCGAGGAATTAAAAACATATCTCTACCTCATGTGAGGAAAGAAATTCATCACTTCAGAACCAATAACTTTGCCAATATTGGGAGAGTGTAGAGAAGGGGTTAGGCTGAGCAGCAGGGGGGCAATATTACATATTTCTGGGTGGAAGAAGAGAGAGGTCGTGATGGAACCTATAGAGAAAAGTCTTAACATCCAGTGGCGATGGTGGAGGCACCAAGGCCACCAGCTAGGAGGCAGACTTGAAATTCAAACCACACTCCACAGGCTCCTGGGTGGCTCAGTCAGTTAAGCATCTGATTCTCCATTTAGGGTCAGGTCATGATCTCACAGTTTGTGAGATCGAGCCCCACTTCCGTCTTGGCTCTGACACCATAGAGCCTGCTTGAGATTCTCTTTTTCCCTCTCTCTGCCCCTCCCCTGCTTGTTCTCTCTCTCTCTCTCTCTCTCTCTCTCTCTCTCTCTCTCAAAATAAATAAACATTAAAAAAAATTTTTTTTAAAAAACCATACTTCATGCCTTCTGGTTTGCAGAATCATAAAGAGCTAATCCTTTAACCCAGTGAGCACATCTCAGAACAAACCATACCGACCAAGACAAATTTCACTAATCCTTACTAGACAACACTGATATCTGTTCCTTCCTCACATGCAAAATTTCTAGAAACTCGACTCCATTAAACATACAAATGAGACATAGTATTAAATATGTCATAGTATTGGTTAAGGTAAAGAAAATTATAAATAAAAAAAAAAAACTGGGGTGCTTGGTTGGCTAAGTTGGTTGGGTATCCGACTTCAGCTTGGGTCCTGATCTCACAGTTTGAGTTCGAGCCCCATATCAGGTTCTATGCCAAAAGCTCGGAGCCTGGAGCCTGCTTCAGATTCTGTGTCTCCCTCTTTCTCTGCCCCTCCCCTGCCCATGCTCACTCGCTCTCTCTCTCTCTCTCTCTCTCTCAAAAATAAAATAAAAACAGGGGCACCTGGGTGGCGCAGTCGGTTAAGCGTCTGACTTCAGCCAGGTCACGATCTCGCGGTCCGTGAGTTCGAGCCCCGCGTCGGGCTCTGGGCTGATGGCTCAGAGCCTGGAGCCTGTTTCCGATTCTGTGTCTCCCTCTCTCTCTGCCCCTCCCCCGTTCATGCTCTGTCTCTCTCTGTCCCAAAAATAAATAAAAAACGTTGAAAAAAAAATTTAAAAAAAATAAAATAAAATAAAAACATTTAAAAAGTATATGACTTGATTTGTACATTTCATTCATACACAAAATGCATGTATTTTATCATACAAGTAACTGATAATCTGTTAGGAGAAAGGTTCTGGAATGCCCTATCAGTTTGCATAAATTTGAAAAAAAGATTTTGGAATAACATTCTGGTGCTTTACTCCACCAAAGAAACACAAACATTAATTAAGAAAATACAGAAAACTAAAGTCAAATGATTAAATCAACAAACTAAATCCATGCCAGGATTATTATATAACCATTAAGTAATGTCTTTTTAAAATGTAGAATAACATAACATGAAAAAAATAAGCATATATGAATGGAAAGAGGCAGTATATCTACAGTGTAAAGAATAGAGGTATGGGGTGCCTGGCTGGTTTAGTCTGGCTGGTTTAGTCACAGCATGTGACTCCTGATCTCAGGGTTGTAAGTTTGAGCCCCACACCAGGCATAAAGGTTACTTTTAAAAAAATAAAATAAAATCTTTAAAAAAATGTAGAAGTACAACTTTATTTTTAAAACCTAAAATCAGAAGATGAATGAAGCAATGGACTGTTTTGCTTTCCGTTTATTTAATGGCCATCCATTACTTTCACAATTTAAAAATAAGTTTAGGAGAAAGAATATGGCTTAGTTTGACTTAAATGATGTGTATAAAAAACTCAAAATCTTTACAGGGCTTAGAATTGAGATAATTGACTTTACAGACTAGAATAAACTGTTTTGAATCGAATGAATCTGTGCTTTAGCCTATCAATCCCTTTTTCTCTCTCGTGATCTGGAACCGATATGTGAAAGATTAGAAAACTGCGTGCCTCACCCTTACCTTGCTGAAAAGAGACCCTCAGTAAAAGTTTATTGATGATATAGTAACCCCCTTACCACTGGCTCTTTCCCAAAATTTAATCACCTCGCTTACTGCAAAACAAACAAAACAACATTCAGAGGTTTGAGTCCAACCCTAACAAGAAGATCCCCTACATATTATACTTTTTCTTCCTAGTGTATTTTGCCGGTGAACGTCTTAGGACTAAACATTGACACTGACGTTAATTGTATCTTAAATTTGTAACATATTTTCGATCAGCAGGTACAAAAATGCTTCTGGCAGGTGAACTATGCCATAGCATAGTTCATAGAGGAGCGGATGTTCGTTTACAACATAGAGGAGCATATGTTTGTAAACAAACATAGAGGAGCATGTTTGTTTAGAGGGCAAGCTGGTCACACCAACAGACCAACTGTGAAATTTAGAATGAGGGCTCTGAGTCACATGGTGTCAGTTGATCAGGAGACTGAATTAAACTATGTGGGCAACCAATCAATCAATTATTCCTAAGGAATGAATATCCAATAAAACTCTGGACACAAAGCTCAGGTGATCTTCCCCGATCGGTAATAATCTACACACACTGTCAAACAGCACTTCTCACAGATTAACGAATCATTATTCCGCGGGAGAGGACAACAAAAGGTTTGCCTTTGGAACCTTCCCCAGTTGTATTCTATGTGTCTCTTACTTTGTCTGATTTGACTCTGTATCATTTCCCTGTAATAAGCCATAATCATGAGTGAGTTCTATTAATCCTTCTAGTGAACTACCAAACATGAAGGTGGGTTTGGGAATCTTCCAAGTTTTCAGTGGTGTCAAAAGTGATAGCGATCTTGGGGACTGTGCCCTCAAATTTTGCAGTTTGACTAACTCCAAGCATATAGATAATATGTCAATGATTAGCTATGGTATAATCTGGTCTTCAGGCCATAGTTTGCCAACCCCTGTTCTAACTCCTTAAAATATCTGTATAGTATAGTGCTCATTTCAGTAGCACATATACTAAAACGTCTGTGCAGTATAACTATGCATATAATTTGTTGTGGTGCCTGTAAAATTCATAATTGTGTCCAAACAACCTGCAATATTCTATCAAAATAGAATCTGCAAGTGTCAAAATTCACAGAAATTCTATCTTTTGGTGTTTACGTATAATTTATTATCATCTGCGCATCTGAATGGTCTATTTTCAGGCCAACCTCCATCTAAAACCACGTGCTACTTCCTAATAACAGTTTCTCATTTTTTCTCTCACTTTTTGTTTGTTATATCTGATTTTTTGTTCAATACAATTGACATAGAGTGTTATTTTAGTTTCAAGTGTACAGTAAAACAACTCAACAATTCTATACATTTCTCAGTGCCCATCAAGATGAACATACTCTAATCCCCTTCACCTATTTCCCCCATCTTCCCACCCACCTCCTTCTTGCAACTATCAGTTTGTTCTCTGTACTTAAGAGTCTGGTGGCTTGTTTTGTTTTGTTTTTGACTCTTTTTTTCCTTTGTTCTTTTTTTTTTCTTAAATTCCACGTGTGAGTGAAATTATGTGGCATTTGTCTTTCTCTGACTAATTTCACTGCAGATATTTTATATATACGTAGAATCAGTTCACTTCAATGAACTGCATCATTTTTGTGATAAAACTGACGCTGAAAGCAAATATGTGTGTATGTATGTGTGTGCTTCCCTCTTTGCTGCCCGTCTCCAGTTAGATGTTTTGAAGGTTTGTGCCTTTAAAGAACTATAGTACTTTGTAAATCAACCTAAATTTCCCACCGTGCTATTGTAGTAAGCAAATAATCCCCTCAGCATGCATTTAAGACTACTAACCACCAGAAGAGGAATCCTAATGCACCAAAAAAAAAAAAAAAAAAAAAAAAAAAAAAAAAAAATCATAGAAAACACTGTGGTTAACAATTCAAGGTTAACAATCTTGAATGCTCTAGAATTTTCCCAGGAAACAAGAGGAATTTGTTCCCTTGGCCCATAAACAAAGAAATGCCAAACATTTCTTTTTAACATATAAACATTTAACTCCACGTCTTGATGGTCAACCTGTTCCTCCAATCTTCCAATCTCATCAAAGAGATAACAGGGAAAACGTCGTATGGGAAGCAGGCTGCGTTCATTTTGAATCTGGTTTTCTTTTGGCATAAACTCAATTTTCCTCTCTTATATTCTTCTCAATGTTAGACATTTTTAAGAAGATAATAATCCTATATTTTATAAAACTTTATGATTAGTTATTAACCATGGGTAATTTATTTCTTCACCTGAATTTTCCATGCTTATTATAAAGTACCACACGGTACTACAATTTAATTGCCAAGTTTATCCTAGCTGACATGAACGACTCTATGTGACTGACATACTTGAACAAACATAACTCCTGGCCAGATAGTCCCATCTATAAACTATCAGAATATGTCTGATTGCCTAACCAATTTCCTCCGTTTGGAATATTGGTAAAAGAGCTGTCTCATGTGCAGTAGTGTCCACTTGCACTCAGCTATTGCCTGGTATGGGACAAATACTCTCTACTCAGCCAGAATGGCCGTTCAATTTTCTGACATCCACCACTAAGCTGAACTCGCAGGAGAGAACAGAATGGGGGGAACTTACATTCCTACACTATTTTGTTTCAGTTATGTACACAGGCCTGTTCCTACACTCCTGCAGCACGGATAACACTGCCCTGCAATACTTAAAATTTTACCGAAGCCTTGAAAATATTAAAGGAGAATTGGAACATAATAAAAGAAAAATCTAAAATGGAATTTTAGATTTTGGTCCTAGAGTCAGTCAGCCATTGTCTTGTACTGAGAATCCCCTGCAGCCATCTCCCTCTTCAGGCCTTTGTGTGTCTCAAGTAGCCAATGTTTTCTGATCGGCCACAGTTATGTATCTCTGTTATGTCCTTTACCAGACTCCTTTACCAGAGTCAGATCTCACTGCTATCATTCAAGTGACAGAATGCAGTTCTCCCTTCTCCTATTTCAAGCCCATCCTTATCTTTACTCCAGAAAATTGACAATGGGTCTACCATTTTCTTCAGGAGAAATTTCCCCACCCTCACCCTCAGAGATACTTTGGCCTCCATAACCTATGCAAAATAAGTGAGTAGTTGACAGTGCACTTTCCAAACCCTGCCTCTTTCAGTTATAAATGGGATCACCTGGGAGACGTTAACTATCCAGTATGTGGCCGGCTGTGATAATCCAGTGTAGTTTTATGTCACCATTTTTCAGTATGCAAAGAGGAAGAAATTAGACCTATGTGTCCCCTCTAGTCTCGTGATTTTCCGTGAGGAAATAACTGAATAAAATGTAATTATCTCTCAAAAACAATTACTGTGGGGGTACCAGTGCGGCTTAGTTGGTTGAGCATCCGATTCTTGATTTCAGCTCAGGTTACCATCCCAGAGTTTTGGGATCAACCATGTGTCGGGCTCCATGCTGAGCATGGAGCCTGCTTAAGATTCTCTTTCTCTCTCCCTCTGCCCCTCTCCCCAACTCTCTCTCTCTAAAATAAAATTAAAAAAAATTTTTTTTTAAATTATTTTTGAATTAGTAGAAAGATTTCCTCCCCTGTGTAGTGGCATCACTTTAGAAAGACCTAACACAATTTAGATTGCTAAACAAAATTTAATATTTCAGTGAGACACGTCTACATTGGGTTCAATACATCTATGAGAACAATGGCCAGACATTTGTTTCCAACAAAATGATTGTGTAAGATCACCTCTGTAGCCACACCAAGGTTATTCCAGGTTCATGGACAAATTCCACTAACCAAGAATGCAGAAACTGCTCACCCCTATGTCAAATGGTTTTCTAGTTTCAACAAATTCCCTGAGGCACCAGTTACTCTAGTGTGTGATTATAGTTCAGCTGCATCCTGGCTGGTTGAATTCTCTGGTGCTTTCAGTTGTCCAGATGTTCAGTTAGTCTTACAGAGTCCAATATCCAGAAATCCCAGTTACAGTGAGAAGCATGTATGTTTTTTTTTGTCAAACAGTAATTCTTTCTTGACAACATTTAATTCATTCTGCTATAGAATCGCTGATAAACACACCTCCACCTAGAGATGGCTGAAAATACAGGCATATTGATACTATATGGGTTATTCAAACAACATATGTGTGAATGAAATAGAAATATTACCAAGTAGAAACTATTAAATATTATGCAAAATTACATTAAGGAGAGTGATCATAGTAGTGTAGCCTATATAAAGTCTTATATGGCCTAGTTTGTCTATGAAAGAGCCAATGACCAAAATATTCCAATTTGATTAGTCCTTTGGTCTCAAAGACCAAAAACACAAAATATAATTTCTAAAAAGCACATTTTAGGGTTTATAGATTGTATTTTCTTTTTTTAACTCACTAATATCTGTAATTTTTATTAATTCTATTTTTATGTTTATTTATTTTGAGAGAAAGAGAGAGAGAGAGGGAGGGAGAGAGAGAATCCCAAGCAGACTCAGTGCTGTCAGCGCAGAGCCTGATGTGGGGCTCGAACCCATGAACCATGAAATCATGACCTGAGCCAAAATCAAGAGTTGGACGTTTGCCAACTGAACCACCCAGGCACTCCTATTAATTTTATTTTTAAAGTTTATTTTGCATTTATGTTCCTAGATTCATGAAACGGATATTTAGTTTATTTAAAAACTTGCTTCTAAACATAGAAAACACTCTCATGTGTTTCCAGTGTAGTATTCTCATTATCATTAATGTTCTAATGATCTTTAACTTCCACTTAATTTTTTTCGGGGGGGGGGATCCAAAAGTTACTTAAGAGAATGTGCTTTAATTTTAAAGTGGTTAATTTTTACTGCATTTTGTGATCTGAGGATGTAGCCAATATAAATTACATAAATTAAATTACAATATTTTCTTTTTGACCTAAAATATAATCCTGTGGTTTTTTTTTTTTGGTAAATATTTCAGGGCCATGTGAAAAAAGTAAGTATTCACTGCTTACATGGTACACATATATCAATATTTTTAATGAAATAAATTTTGTTAACCATACTCAAAGGATTCAAAAGATTTGAGCTGGCAGAAGAATGAATCAGTGAGTTGAAAAGAATGAATCATTCAGTTGAGATTATCTGGTTTGAGGAATACAAAGAAAAAAAATGAAGAAAAATGACCAGATTCCTCTTTTTTTAAAGTTTATTTATTTATTTATTTACTTAAGTAATCGTTAACCCAATGTGAGGCTTGAACTCATAACCCTGAGATCAAGAGTCACATGCTTTTCCAAATAAATCAGCCAAACACCACCCAAAATGAACAGACTCTAAGATACCTTCAGAATATTATAAAGCAAACCAAAAAATGCATTATAAAACTTCCATAAAGAAAGGAAAAAACCAAAAGACACATAGAGAAAGAAATAATATTCCCTAATCAAATTTGATGAATATCATTAATCTACACATCCAAGATGTACAACAAAGGATAAACTTGAAGAGATCCAAATCTAGACACATCACAGAGAAATTGTCCAAAGATAAAGAGAGAATCCTGAAAGCAGCAAGACAAAAATGACTCACAAGTATAAAAGCTACTCAATAAAATTTACAACTGACTTCTCATCAGAAACTATGGAGGCCAGAGGGCAGTGAGATGACATATTCAAAGTGTTGAAAGACAAAGACTGTCAATCAAGAATTTTATATCCAACAAACCTGTTCTTCAAAAATGAGGAGAAACTCAGAATTTCTGATTAAAAAAAGAAAGAAAGAAAGAAAGAAAGAAACAGCAAATATTTCATCAGCAGGTTTGTTCTACAAGAAATACTAAAGGGAAGCCAGGCTGAAATGAAAGGACACTAGAGGGTAACTTAAATTCACCTGAAGAAATAAAGAGCACCAGTAACATTATAGGCAAATATAAAAGATCATAAAAATATGTTTCTGTTTGTAATGCTTTTCTTCTTCCATTTAAATTAAAAGACAGTTGCATAAAGCAATAATTATAAGATTGTCTTTATAGGTTTATGCATAAACATGTAATCCCTAAGACAGTAATAACACAAAATAGGGGGAAGAGAATGGAGCTATATTGAGGCAAAGTTTTTGTTTATTCCTGAAATTAAGCGGCTATTGACCCAAATTTGACTGTTGTAAGTTATGATACTAATTATCATTTACTACAATTAGTGTCTTAGAGGGCAGCCACTAAGAAAATAACTCAAAAAAGATACAGTAAAAGAAACAAGGCATGATGCTCATCAATAGTCATTGGGGAAATGCAAGTCAAAACCACAATGAGACACAACTTCAGATCCACTAGGATAACTGTAAGAAAAAAGATGGACAATAACAAGTATTTACAAGGATGTGGAGAAATTGGAACCCTCATGCATTGCTGGTAGGAATGTAAAATGGTACAGCCGCTTTAGAAAACATTTTGGCAGTTTCTCAAAGGACTAAACATGGAGTTACCATATAATCCAGCAATCCCATTCATAGGTATATAACCACAGTTGTTGAAAACATATATTCACACAAAAGTCATACATGAATATTCATAGCAGTATTGTAGATAGTGTTCAAAACAAGAAAACGTTGAATGTGGTATGTGAAATTGTCTGCCATTACAAGCCCTAGGCATTGCTTTATATATGAAGCTATTCAATAACCTTGAGTAGAATTTAAGGGGTTGGTGAATGAAGCATGGAAAAACCAGAAGGTAAGAGGTAGAATGGAAGAAGGCAGAACAGAAGGTAAGTGAGTAAAAGAAGAAATAAAGGAGGAAAAAAAAAGATGCCCAGGTATTTCTTCATTATGATGTCTGTGTCCTACACTCTTTTCTCCCACAGGAAAAGGCATATTTATACACATAAAGAGTGAAAACATAATCAAAATGATTATGTTTATGGCTGTTCTTATTCCATCAGTAGTGTTAACATATGAGATACGTTTTCAGACTTTTTGTTAAAATGAAAAAAACTACCTGGAACACCTGGTTGGTTAAGTCAAAGGACCATGTGACCCTTGATCTTGCGGTCATTAGTTTGAGCCCCCATTTAGGTGTAGAGATTAGTTAAATAAATAAACATTGAAAAAAAAAACTAGCTGTCTATGATAAGTATGAAGAATTCTCTGTCCAGACCCCCTTCAAGAAAGGACTTAATGCCTAAGCAGTGGGGAGGAAGCCAGCACACAGCTTCTAGCTATGTGCTTTTTCCAGAGAGCTGCTTTGCCTGAAACCTTTCTCTTCTTAAGGCAGTCTACATCTGGTGGCTGAGCAAGGTAGGGCTATAGACTTGGAGCCCTATTCTTCCAGGGTTCCAAGCCATGGTCAACAAAGTTTTTGGACCTGTATAGTAGTTCTACTTCTCTCTCTGCCCAGTCCTGTTTCCTTGCCTACTTTTCACAAGTATTGATCCTTATGGAACAACTTCCTCCCAAAGCTCTACCTCATCTTTTGCTTCTAGAGAACCTAACCTGTGACATAATCATTTTCTTTTACCTTCATGCATGAGGGAGAAGAGAAAAAGCCAATAATCCTCTTCTGTTCAACAAAGAAAATTCACAAGTATTTATGTCTTCTGGAAAACAGGGATGTCAACTTAAGTATTTATTACTAGGCAACACATTATTAAGTAAGACAACCAGTTTATAACCTTTTAAGGATTAAAGATTACTTTCACAGGCCATAGCAACAACCTCTGGAGTTCAGATGTCTAATAGGAGTTGGCAGCTAATGGAATCAGTAAACTACTGCCCAGTCCAACCTCCTGATTTGTAAATAAAGTTTTATTGGAACACAACTATGCCCATTCATTTGGCTGCTCACATGCTGCAGTAGCAAAATTAAGTAGTTGCAACAAAGACCACAAGTCTCAAATATTTACTTTCTGGCCCTTTAAGGAAAAGAAGATTCTTTTGACGGAAATAACTTCTGCAAGGACAGTTTTATGATGCAAAATACTATTTGCTTTTCTTTTCAGACGCAGTGAGAGGGAGTAGCTACAAGTGGTCCCAGTTTTTAAAGGCCAAGCCCTATGATTCCATTAATTTTGTCACTGAGGAAAAAAAGGCAATCTCAAGAAACCCAACAGAACATAGAAAGAACAGGGTAAAACAGTACTATTAACAAATGAAGAAAGGAGTGTATAGTATTTTTAATCTACATTGATCACAAGTTAAAAATAAGAACAGGGTTTTAGGTGTCTCACGGCCAGGTCTGACGAGATCAAGTTTGGGAATGGAATTATAAAAAGTAACTCCACATACCATGATTTGTTTTATGATAAATTTTATCAAAAGTCAAAGTGAAATGTAAGTGGGATAAACAAACGATCCATTGGAGTGAGCAAGACCTTCTAATGACTTCTTTCTGATCCTTTTTGTGATGTGCCAAGGTGGAGACACAACATAAGGAATTCTCTGAGTCCAATGTGGCCCTGATAAAGGACCCTAAGGAGAATTATGGTCTCCCTTCCAGCAGTGCCACATCTGTGCCTGGAAAGAGTTTATATTATACCCGGGCTGCATGTCTGGGCTTTCCAGGTTCTAAAATTCTTGCTACCCTACACTTATTCAACCCTTCCTGTTCTATTCCTTTAACATAGGACCTACAAATGTTTTACCTATAGCCCACTTAGGATCTTTACCACTGCCAGGTATCCAGTCTTGCAGCATGTTTTGAAATCTCTTTCCTGGGCTCTGTTTCTTTCATTCAATTTCAATTGCTGTTCTTTTTCAGGTTCCCCAGGTCCCCTACTCGCTCTAGGACTTAGTCATCTGTTCTCTCTCAGTTGCTTTTTGCAGATAGAGGCCAAAAAAAAAAAAAAAGATGCATCACACTTTATTCTTTTCGTCAATAGTCAGTTGCAGACGAATTATAGTTGGACACTTGGCACAAGACCTTTGAAATACTTTTAAATCATACACATAGCTGTTCCTACCAACTTTCCTGTGCCTTCCAGTAATCACTGAGCTTTCATTCTGGGCAAAGCAGATTACCAAATACCATTTCTTAAGTGTATGTGTTTTCCAAGAAATAGGGTTAAAAAATATGTGTAGTCATTGATTTGACGTGTGACCTGTGCCTCTTCAGTCACATGCCGTGTTTTCCTGGCATTGTTCTCTCTTGCTCTTTGAGGCAGTGTTTATCCACCATTTATAATCTCACTTTTTAATGTTATACCTTCCTTTCCCATAACCTATTTATATACTACTAAATCAAGCTGTGATGAGACACCACTTTTTCATTCCATTCCAATTCTACATAATAATTTCCCATTTGAAACAACAATTATTTTATCAAGAAGAAACAGCTGCAAACACAGCAATTCCTCTGAACTACCATTAACTGAGTGTTCCCTGCTGTCAAGCCAGATGTTTAGCTCTGAATACTGAGCTTTCTGTTTAAATGGGTAGGAAGCCCGGAGATGAGTAGATACTGGCTGCACTCTTCTGAGATGGGGGTACAGCCCCTCTGCCAGGCTCTCTCACAATGGGAAAGATGCCATTCCCATCACTTCTTGTCTTTTGACCCTTTTCTCCTTGGAACTCCTGCCGCGACTTCCTCAGTAAGTTCTCAGAAGTCAGTTGTGTCATCTGAGTTCTACTGTTCACATCTGTCATTCCAGAGAATTCCAGTGTTCTAAAAAGTCATAATTATTAATGCATCAGTGTTCCCAGTGTTCTCTTGCTCTCTCTCCACAAGCTAAGTAAGATTCTGGTGTTGTTCATTCTCTAAGCATTTTCTCACTTCTCACTTGTTTTTCTCTTGGGCCTTATTAGAGAGTTGGGGGTAGGGGAAAGGAAGTCTAGAGCCTTTGGCGTGGAGTTGTATGGGCATTTTTGGTTAGGAACTGACGGTGTGGGGGAGAGAGTTTTCAGGAGCAACTGATTCCATGTTTGAGAATGAAAGACATATAGACAAAGGATTCTTTAATACGTTATCTGTACCTGCTAAAATTTATGAAAATTGTGATGGCAAAGTTGGAGGTGACTATTTTGAATGGAGGGAAGGACAAAGAGACGGGTGGGAATGTGAGGATGCTGATGTTCTCATCTATTAAAGCAGGGAGTCACGGGGGCGCCTGGGTGGCACAGTCGGTTAAGCGTCCGACTTCAGCCAGGTCACAATCTCGCGGTCCGTGAGTTGGAGCCCCGCGTCAGGCTCTGGGCTGATGGCTCAGAGCCTGGAGCCTGTTTCTGATTCTGTGTCCCCCTCTCTCTCTGCCCCTCCCCCATTCATGCTCTGTCTCTCTCTGTCCCAAAAATAAATAAACGTTGAAAAAAAAATTAAAAAAAAAAGCAGGGAGTCACTGATTCATTGATAATATATATAATCAAAATATGTGGTTTTTAAAAAAGCATATTGAATACAGCCTTTTAATATTTTAGAGCATTTAGAATCCTTTAGAAAATAATATATCTTGTGCTAAAGAAATGTTTATTTGGAATTCAACAATTCCTTCAGTTCCTCTCCAAACCTTTGGAGACCTCTTTTTTAAATTCAAATGATTGGGAAAATAAATAAATAAATAAATAAATAAATAAATAAATTCAAATGATTGGGATGCCTGGCTGGCTCAATCAGTAGGGCAAGCAACTCCTGATTTTGGTGTCATGAGTTTGAGCCCCACATTGGGCCGAGAGCTTACTTAAAAATTTTTTCTGGGCAGACAGCTCAGAGCCTGGAGCCTGCTTCGGATTCTGTGTCTCCCTCTCTCTCCGCTCGTCCCCTATTTGCACTCTGTCTCTCTCTCTCTCTCTCTCTCTCTCTAAAATAAACATTAAAAAATTTTTTAAAAATCGAATAAGTTTAAGTTTAACATATTTAATATAGTGTGATCCCATATTTATAGAAGGTATTCCTTCTGGGTGTATACTTAGAAAGATGTGTATAATAATATTAATCTAAAGCTAATATGGGGTGCCTGGGTGGCTCAGTCGGTTAAGTGTCCAACTTTGGCTCAGGTTCAAGTTTGTGAGTTTGAGCCTCGCTTCGGGCTCTCTGCTGACAGCTAGTTCAGAGCCCGGAGCCTGTCTTCGGATTCTGTGTCTCCCTTTCCCTCTCCTGCTCACACTGTTTCTTTTTCTCTTTCTCTCTCTCTCTCAAAAATAAATAAAACATTTAAAAAATTTCAAGCTAATAAAGCTCATTTCTGGGTGTCAGATTTGAAGTGATTTTTCAACTTTTTTAACTGTGTGCATTCTGTTATTGGAATTCTTACAGTAAGTATGAGAATAGACTAATTTTTTTCTTTTTTAAATGTGGAGGGAAATATGCTAATATGTTAATAGTGATTGGTTGTTGAGAATATGGGTGATTTTTTTTCTTTGTGCTTATTTTATTTTTTTAATGTTTATTTAGTTTTGAGAGAGTGCAAGTGGGGAGGGGCAGAGAGGGGGGGTCAGAGGATCCAGAGTGGGCTCTGCATGACAGCAGGTAGCCTGTGTGAGGCTTGAACTCAGGAACTGCAAGATAATGACCTGGGCTGAAGTCTGATGCTCAACCAACTAAGCCACCCACGTGCCCCATCGTTGTGCTAATTTATTTATTTATTTTTTAAGTTTATTTTTATTTTTGAGACAGAGAGAGACAGAGCATGAACGGGAGAGGGGCAGAGAGAGAGAGAGGGAGACACAGAATCGGAAGCAGGCTCCAGGCTCTGAGCCATCAGCCCAGAGCCCGACGCGGGGCTCGAACAGACCGCGAGATCGTGACCTGAGCTGAAGTCGGACGCTCAACCGACTGAGCCACCCAGGCGCCCCCCATCGTTGTGCTAATTTAAACTGTTCAGGGTGCTCTCACAAAATACCAAAAACTGAGTGGCTTATAAACAACAAAAATTTATTTTTTACAGTTCTGGAGGCTGAAAGTGCAAGTTCAAGGCACCAGCATGGTCATCTGGTGAGGCCCTCTTCCAGGTTCACAGCCAGCACCTTCTGGCTGTGTGCTCACATGGTAGAAGGAGTGAGGGAGCTCTTTGGTGTCTCTTTGTTAGAATACTAATTCTTTTCATGAAGGCTACTCCATCACAGCCTAAGGAACCTCCCAGAGGCCCCACTTCCTAATACCACCAACCTTGGACATCTGGAATTCAGCATATGAATTTGGAGGAGGGACACAAAGATTCCTTCTATGTTAATATTTGTTTATTCCATGGCTGTTTTATGAAAATGATAATACCAAAGCATTGTGTTTTTTACACACAACCCTTCAACCAAAGATGGTTTTTACAGACATGTGTTAAAAAAAAAAGTACCACTGATTTGAAGATAAATCATTATTTATTTAAGGACTGGTGTGTACAGATTTAAGGAAATAACAGCAACACATGCTGTGTCTAGAAAGAAATTCTGAGGAGGGCAAACTTAGTCGAGAAGAAAGAGAGCTGGAATGTTGGGCCATTTCAGAACCCCCATGAAAATTACCCCAGCAATCAAATAAATGACTAATAGTAAGTAGCTAAGACATTCAAATATCTAACTGGTAACATGTACAAGTAACCTATTGATGCTTTAGGATTGCATTCTATAAAGTAGGGATGATTAATTTCTTTTCAGGTTAAATAAAATCAGGAGGCTAAAAGAGTGCTACGTGGGGAAATTTTGCTTCTTACAAGAAAGTAAAAACAGTTATTAGCAGCAGTTAGCAGTCACTTTGAGATTTCACGAAACATGTAGTTCAGAATCTACTGTCTTCCACGAATTAATGCTCTAATTTCCAATATATTATTTTCAAAGCATAATGTTAGTGTATGTAAAATAAAATGTAAAAATAACTTAAAACCCTCAGTTTTCCATTCAAATTTTTGTCCACCTCCTTTTTCTTTCCTTCATCCATTTAAAAAATGTTTTCTCTTCTTATTTTTCTCTTATCCTTCCTTGCAGATTCGTTTGTTATTGGCTCTTTTCAACCAATATCTTCTCTCTCAGGTAAATGTGCATTTTTTCCCTGATTTTCTTTTAAATGTTCATCTCTGTAGAAACCTTAATGAAATTAGACTTAAGTAGTTTAGATGGAACTGTTCTGTAATTTTGGGGGTTTTTTGGCTATAGCAGAAGTTTTCTGGACAATAATTCATACCAAAACTCTTTTTAAAATGTTTTATTTTAGAGAGAGAGAGAGAGAGAACACAAGCGGGAAAGGAGCAGAAGGAGAGAGAGAGAATCTTAAGCAGGCTCCAAGCTCAACACGGAGCTGGACGCGGGGCTCAGTCCTACGACCCTGGGATCATGACCTGAGACGAAATCACGAGTCCAACGCTCAACTGATTGAGCCACTCAGGCGTCCCACATACCAATGCTCTCCATGGCAAACTGTCAGTGTTCTGGCTTCCGGCTTCCCCATTGTCACAGACAATGCACACGTGGTGCCATGCTTCCTGTCTTGCTAATCTCTCTCCTGTCTGCCCCTCCTCTCCTCCACCCCCAGGCCCAGGACCACTGTCCTCCCTCAGGGGGCACCACAGTTCTCTGAGTTTGCTCTCCTCTTTCCATCTGTGTGTTTTCACCTCATTTCACATTTTTTACAGCTGAAAGATTACTTTTTCTAAAAACAAATTTGGGGGCGCCTGGGTGGCGCAATCGGTTAAGCGTCCGACTTCAGCTCAGGTCACGATCTCACGGTCCGTGAGTTCGAGCCCCGCGTCAGACTCTGGGCTGATGGCTCAGAGCCTGGAGCCTGTTTCCGATTCTGTGCCTCCCTCTCTCTCTGCCCCTCCCCCGTTCATGCTCTGTCTCTCTCTGCCCCAAAAATAAATAAAAAACGTTGAAAAAAAAATTTAAAAACAAATTTGGCCTTTTTCAGCCCTACTTAAAGTCTTTCCATGGCTCCCCATAATGGGACAAGATAAAGTCTAAACACCTGGCATGTAGGGCCTCTGTCACCTGACACCTATCTACTTCTCTGAGTCTTGTTTTTCCTAAAGCCACCCTCTCATTCCTTAAACTAAATAATTTCAGTCCCTCTAAGACATGCTGACAGTGTGCAATTAATAGATCTATGCTTTTGCTCCCACCTTTCCCTCTGCTGAACACTGACTCATCTTTTAAGAGTAAATTCAAAGGAATATATATGAAAGATGTTCAATCCCACAAGAAGTCAAGGAAGTGAAAATGAAAATACTGAGTTTTCCCCTTATCTGACAATCAAAATATTAAATTATTTAAAAGAGTCTACTTCTGGTTTCCAGTTCTACATGTACAGAGCTTGGAGGTTGCTACTCCATCCTAACAAGTGAAAAGCTGAACATGCTGAAAAATCAACAATTCTTCCTGGATCCGTAAGAGAAGAAGACACAGGGAAAACCACTGCCCCCAAGACTGGAGAGACAGACTAGAGAACTTAGGGTGTCCTGGCTTCCCAGAGCAGGACTCACAAGCAGAAACTGACAGAGGAACCAGTGCCAGGGTAGGAAGACCTAAAAAGTAATTGAAGAATTGCTGAGGACTCAACGTGAACAAATCTGAGAGTTGAAATCTCCAGTCTCACTTGTAAGGGAGCTCCCATGCTTTTGTTACTTTTGCCTCCAGGACCTTAACCAGGTTTTCACAGTGAATATTTGAGAAAAATTCTCTCATGCTTCTGGTAAGAGATGGGGGGAGGGGAGTGGGGGGGGAGGCAATAGAGGGAGGGGCAAAGACTAGTTTGAAATGCCTGAGCATTCTGCCTTCTGTCCTTCTTTGCAATGTCTGCCCTCAGGAGAAACTAATTAACCATAGCCTAATCCCTATTCTGCTGGGGTATTATCAGATCCTAACTGACCTGGAGGAAGGGAAACAGCCAACTCTAGCCCAGCCTATCCATCTTGTCCCATTTACAAGGGGAGAAAAAATCCTGAGAAACACTTGTGAAGTTCACACTCTAGAGACATATGCTCAATAAAAGACTGAAACCTAATCCTAGGACTATAGGATGCTTCCTCTCCCCTACATGTTATCACTGTATTACTAAAGGCCTATTCACAGCAGTTCCTTTTACGAGGTACATCATGTCCAACTATCAAAAAAATGTCAAGGTACACCAAAAGCCAAAAAATAGTTTGAAGGGATAGAGCAAGCATCAGAACCAGACATGGCAGGAATATTGGAATTATCAAACCAGGAATTTAGAACAGCTCTGATGAATATGCCAAGGGCTCTAATGGATAAAATAAGAATAGAGTGGCACTGTAAGCAGAGAAATGGAAATCCCAAGAAAGAACCGAACAGAAAAGCTAGAGATTGAAAACACTGTAACAGAAATGAAGACTACCTTTGATAAGTTTATGAGTAGACTGCACACAACTGAGGAAAGAATCTGTGTGATTGAGAATATATCAATAGAAACTTCTAAAACTAAAAAGAAAGTGGAACAAAGACTGAGAAAACAGAGCACAATATCCAAGGACTGGAGGACAACTATAAAAAAAGTAATATCCAAAGGCAAAGGAATTAAAAGCACAAATGAACTATTGGGACCTCATGAAGATAAAAAGCTTCTGCACTGCAAAGGAAACAATCAACAAAACTAAAAGGCAACCAACGGAATGGGAAAAGATATTTGCAAATGACATATCAGACAAAGGGCCAGTATCCAAAATCTATGGACTCACCAAAACTCTACACCCAAAAAACAAATAATCCAGTGAAGAAATGGGCAGAAAACATGAATAGACACTTCTCTAAAGAAGATATCTAAATGGCCAACAGGCACATGAAAAGATGCTCAACGTCCTTCTTCATCAGGGAAACACAAATCAAAACCACATTCAGATATCACCTCACGCCAGTCAGAGTGGCTAAAATGAACAGATCAGGAGACCATAGATGCTGGCGAGGATGCGGAAAAACGAGAACCCTCTTGCACTGCTGGTGGGAATGAAAACTGATGCAGCTGCTCTGGAAAACAGGGTGGAGGTTCCTCAAAAAATTAAAAATAGATCTACCCTATGACCCAGCAATAACACTGTTAGGAATTTACCCAAGGGATACAGGAGTACTGATGCATAGGGGCCAAACTATGGAAAGAGCCTAAATGTCCATCAACTGATGAATGGATAAAGATGTAGTTTATATATACAATGGAATACTACTTGGCAATGGGAAAGAATGAAATAGGGCCTTTTGTAGCAACATGGATGGAACTGGAGAGTGTTATCCTAAGTGAAATAAGTCAGGCAGAGAAAGACATATACCATATGTTTTCACTCATATGTGGATCCTGAGAAACTTAACAAAAGACCTGGGGGGAGTGGAAGGGGGGAAAAAAAAGTTAGAGAGGGAAGGAGGCAAACCATAAGAGACTCTTAAATACTGAGAACAAACTGAGGGTTGATGGGGGCTGGGGGAGAGGGGAAAATGGGTGATGGGCATTGATGAGGGCACCTCTAGGGATGAGCACTGGGTGTTGTATGGAAACCAATTTGACAATAAATTTCATATTAAAAAAATAAAAGTAAATAAAAATAAAAGATGTAACATATGCATAATTGGAATGACTGAAGGAGAAGAAGATAAAAGAACAGAAGGAATATTAGAAATGATAATGACTGAGGGGAGCCTGTGTGGCTCATTTGATTGATCATCTGACTCTTGATTTCAGGTCAGGTCATAATCTCACACTTTATGAGACAGAGCCCCTTGTGGGACTCTGGGCTGATAGCATGGAGCCTGCTTGGGATTCTCTCACTCTCTCTCTCTCTCTCTCTCTCTCTCTCTCCCCCCCTCTTTCTCTGTCTCTCCCCACCCCCAAAATAAATAAATAAACTTTTAAAAAAATCACAAAAAAACAGAAAAAAAGCCGAAGACAGAAATAGGAACAAAGAACAAGGGCAACAATTGTAAACAGTAATAAATATGGTAGATATTAATCAAGATACATCAATAAATCACTTTGAAGATCAACGATCTACATGCAGCAATTAAAAGATAGAGATTGCCAGAGTGGATGAAAAAACCAAAACCTACCTCTTTTTGTCTTTAAGAAACCCACTTTAAATAAAAAGACACGTAAAGATTAAAAATAAACGTATAGAGAAAAATATACCATGCTAATAAAGAAATAAAAAGAAAAGAAAGCAGGAACAGCTAAATTAATTTTAGACAGGGCAGAATTCAAAGCAAGGAAAGTTATTAGGGGTAAAGAAGGGACCTAAATAATTACAAAGGGGGCAATTCTCCAAGAAGACATTCAATCCTTAACATGTAGATATCCAACAACAGAGTATCGAACTACATAAGGCAAAAAATGGTAGAACTGCAAGGAGAAATAGATGAATCCACTTGGAGTGAATCATACTCGGTGACTTCAATGCCCCTTTATCAGAAATGGGCATATCTGGCAGTAAGAAAATCAGTAAGGACATAGCAAAAACTCAACAACACCATCAATTGGGAATCCTTCCACAAGCATACATATAACATCATGTTGTATACTTTAAATATATTATAATTTTATCAACTCAGTCAACACCATGTTGAAGGATCAAGTTGGAAAACTGACACTACTTGATTTCAAGACTTAATATAAACTTACAGTAATCAAGACAGCCTGGTATTGGCAAAAGAATAGACAAATAGGTCAATGAAACAGAATAGAGAGCCAGAAATAGGCCCACATAAATATAGTCAAGGATCTGTGACAAACAGCAAAGGCAATACTATGGAGAAAAGATAATCTTTTCTTTTTTTTTTAATTTTTTTTTTTTAACGTTTATTTATTTTTGAGACACAGAGAGACAAAGCATGAACAGGGGAGGGGCAGAGAGAGAGGGAGACACAGAATCGGAAGCAGGCTCCAGGCTCTGAGCCATCAGCCCAGAGCCAGACACGGGGCTTGAACTCACAGACCATGAGATCGTGACCTGAGCCGAAGTCGGACGTTTAACCGACTGAGCCACCCAGGCGCCCCAAGATAATCTTTTCAACAAATGATGCAGGAACAGCTGGTCATCCACATGCAAAAAAATAATTAAATAAAATTAAAAACATATTTTGGCATAGACCTTACATCCTTCATAAAATAAGAAATATGTTTTCCTTTTACCTTCATCTATTTTTTTTTTTTTTGGTAGATCCCAGTTTCTGACCTCTGTTATTTTCCTTCTCTCTAAAGTTCTTCCTTTAACATTTCTTGCAAGGCAGGTCTACTGGCAACAAATTCTCTTAATGTTTTGTTTGTCTGTGAAAGTCATTTTTCCCTCCTTTACGTTTGAAGGATAATTTTTCAGGGTACAGAATTCTAGTTTAAATATATATTTTTAACATTTATTTATTTTTGACAGAGAGAGAGAGAGACAGAGCATGAGCAGGGGAGGAGCAGAGAAAGAGGGAAACACCGAGAGAGGGAGAGGGAGACACACACAGGCTGAGCTGTCAGCACAGAGCCCGACGCGGGGCTCGAACTCACAGACTATGAGATCATGACCTGAGCCGAAGTCAGACGCTCAACCGACTGAGCCACCCAGGCGCCCCTAGTTTAAATATTTTTTTTAATGTTTGTTTGTTTGTTTATGTATTTATTTATTTAGAGAGTAAGAGAGAGTGTGTTCAGGGGGGTGGGCAGAATGAGAGAGAGAGAGAGAGAGAGAGAATATCTCAAGCAAGCTCCACACCATCAGTGCAGAGCCATACACCAGAACGATCTCAGGAACCATGAGATCATGACCTGAGCCGAAATCAAGAGTCAGACACTTAACTGACTGAGCCACCCAGGCACCCCCAGAATTCTAGTTTAAAGATGAGCCAAAGATTTTACCAGATATTTCATCAAGGAAGATCTACAGATGACAAACAAGCATATGAAATGATCCACATCATGTGTCAGTAGGGAATTGCAAGTTAAAACACCATTGAGATACCATGACGTACCTGCCAGAATGGCCAAAATCCAGAACACTACCAACACCTAACACTGGTGAGGCTGGAACTCTCACTCGCTGCTGGGGGAGGGGGGGCACAAAATAGCACAAAATTTCTATCCATAGGGGGTCAGCTAAATAAATATGATAATCCCAACTTGTGGATTTTGATGCAGAAGTACTGTAATACAACAAAACCTGTGTTAAATTGTTAAGTGAAAACAAACAATTGAAAAGCAATATTTATTTTACCATTGATATATAATTATATATGCACACATATATATATACATGTGTATATGCACATGTAAATATATATGAGTATGTATAAACATACAGAAACAGTCCTGGAAACATACATGCAATGTGTTAAAAGTGCCACCTCTAAGGGAGCGGGGTGGAGAAAGACTTCCACTATTTATATATTTTTGTATTTTAATATTTAAAAAAATTGAAATGCATTCATGTATAACTGGTTAGGAAAATGGGTACGTGATTTTTTAAGTTTTGAGCAAGTTTAAGCCCAATGAAGAGGTGAAGCAATGGTCTCTGTGCGAGAGGGAACAGAATGACAAAAGGGGAGGAAGACCAAAGCTCAAGCAATTCCTTTTCTATAAGCTACCATCTCCCTGCCCCCCACCATACCCATCCATTTTCTCACATGCCGCCAAAGCCTGTAGGTACTTATAGCCCTGAAGCCATGATAATAGTGGCCTTCATTTGTTTAGAAATGTGTCCCCTCCAACCAGACTGTAAACTACTTGATGACAGGGACCTTATCCTATTTTTATAACCCTAAGTCCTGGGTCAGTGCCTGGCAAAGAATAGGTGGACATCCAAGGGTTGGATGAATGAGCAAATGAACAAACAAATAAATGGATAAATATATTGATATAGGATCTCCATCCAGGAAAGTTTAGTTGTGAAAGTATAAAATAATTTCAAAATAAGGCACATCTTTGTGTGTGTGTGTGTGTGTGTGTGTGTGTGTGTGTGTGTGTTAAGAAATGATAACACAGGTTTCAATAATTTTGATGGGAAAAAACATTCTGGGCTAACTTCAGCCCAAAACTATGGTTTTCGATCACGGAAACTTGGAAGGAGAAACAACGTTATGAAGAGTCAAATATAACATTAAACACAGCACCTTTTGGCATACTTAACACAAAGGATGGACTTGTGAATTACACACAGCTTTCAATGGGCTTTTTACTTCATTTACTGCTACTTCTCCCACTCCATTATAGACAGAACTATCCTCTAAATTGCACTTACATGTTCTCAAAGCTATTCTGAAATTGTAGTAAAACTGCTTTAATATTAAACATCTGAAATTTTATTTTCTAAAGGTATTTTTTTTTGTCACTTAATTAGTTTCACCAGTGGAGCTAATTACCACTTGGTTTTCATTATAATCTTGGCAATTATTGTCCTGAAGTTTTCCTCCCAGGCACCTGGCTTACTCTGGTTCCATTACTTATTTCCCAGTAACCCTTGAGATAAATTCACCAATGGTTTACATCTGGAAATCCTTGTGTTCTCTTTGACAAATGTTAGTTCTGTAACCCCTAAAAGTCAAGGAAAGCACCGCAGAAAGATCTGAGCTGCTATGATCCGTTACTCCATGTTTTCTTAAAGCTATTGTCACCATAATGAGTAAGTTTATTTACTATGCTATTAAGTGAAAAACCAATCTTAGCATTTGTTTGTTAAACCAGGGGGAAACATAAAACATTCCCACCTCTCTTGTGGGAGACTGAAAACTTTGTGGCATGGGAAAATGAAATTTTAAGGTTCGGTGTTGTGGTTAAGATAAGTCAGCATGTTTCGGTTGTTGCAGATTATGGGGCCACTATGAATCTGGATACAGGCTTACCTTTCATCTTGATACTTTATTTGGGAGGGTTCAGGCAATGGGAAGATTGGATTCAAATGATAGTTGTGCCCACAAGAGTATTATTTCTACTTGAAAACTTGTT
This sequence comes from Prionailurus bengalensis, assembly GCF_016509475.1. Classification (NCBI taxonomy): domain Eukaryota; kingdom Metazoa; phylum Chordata; class Mammalia; order Carnivora; family Felidae; genus Prionailurus; species Prionailurus bengalensis. The sequence continues at coordinate 143,038,139 of NC_057343.1, read as the reverse complement.
CACTGATTTTGAATTTAGATTTTTTTAAGGACAAAATGCTGGTCAGTTCAAAAGGCAGTTCCAAGAGGGCAGGACTCAACTAGACTGTATATGAATATAAGTCCTATTTGGAGATGTTTTTCTGGTTGGCACTTTGAGGCAAGGGGAGGCTGAAAAGTGTTTTCATTTCAGTCTGAGAAGCTAGCTGTTGCCCACACTGAGAAGTTCAAGTCTTCTTCTTCGGTAAGTTCTATTTCAGTTACAGTCTGTATTCTTTACTTTTTTGATGCATAACAGTGCTATCCAGTACAATTTTCTGCTATCAGGACACACTATATAATTTGCTAGGCACGGTGCATAAGAAAATGCAGGGCCCCTTGTTTCAAAATTGTTAATAATAGCAAGACAGCAACAGCAAAGCATTAAACCAAATATGGAGCCTTCTAGGCTTGGGGCCCTGTGCAGTTGCACAGGTTACACACCCACAAAGCTGGTCCCACCTGTAATGATGGAACCATTACAGGTCCCACCTGTAATAATGTCGAATATGACAGTTGTGAACCACATGTAGCTTTTGTACACTAATGCAATAAAGCTAATACAAAAGTGGAACTGAATTTTTCTTAATTATAACTAATTTTAGTTTAAATAACCACAGTGGCTTGTGCCTACCATATCTGACAGTGCAGCACCTAAACATAAATTATTTTTGGCAAATTACGTAATCTCACTGTTATTCAGGTTCTATCTTCTGTAAAATGAATGTAATAATAGTACCTACCTTGTGAGGTTATTTTGAGATTCAATTAATTAACTTATCTAAAGCTCTTACAACAGTGCCTGGTATACAGTGATTACTAGCTTTTTATTTTAAATCCAGTATAATTAGCATACAGCATTATATTTGTTTCAGGTATACAATATAGTGATTCAACAATACCATATGTTACTCTGTGCTCATCAAGATAAATGTACCCTTTAAAAAAAATTTTTTTAATGTTTATTTATTTTTGAGAGACAGATCATGAGCAGGAGAGGTGCAGAGAGAGAGAGAGAGAGAGAGAGAGAGAGAGAGAATCCGAAGCAGGCTCTAGGCTCTGAGCTCCTTCCATAACTGAAGCTTAATTCTTCTGTGTAATAAGTCAGATCATAAATTATGCTCATTTTGGGGGTAGAAAATGAATTCTGATGAAAATTCTCATGTTGAGATCAATGGCAAGGCTGCCTTCCAATGACATCTAGCCCCTGTCATGGGGCTCAAACTTGTGAACCACAAGATCATGACTTGAGCCGAAGTTGGATGCTTAACCAACTGAGCCACCCAGGTGCCCCAAGATAAGTGTACTCTTAATCCCTTTCACCTATTTCACCCATCTCTCCACCCACCTCCCCTTAGGTAACCATTAGTTTGTTCTCTATAGTCAAGAGTCTGTTTTTTGGTTTCTCTCTTTTTTCCCCCTTTTGTTCATTTGTTTTGTTTCTTAAATTCCACATATGAGTGAAACATGGTATTTGTCTTTCTCTGACTGGTTTATTTAGCTTAGCATTATACTCTCTAGATCCATCCATATTGTTGCAAATGGCAAGATTCCACTGCATATATACCACATCTTCCTTATCTATTCATCTGTCAATGGATACTTACGTTGCTTCCACAGTTTGGTTATTGTAAATCATGTTGCCATAAACACTGGGGTGTATATATACCTTTGAATTAGTGTTTTCGTATTCTTTGAATAAATACCCAGGAGCGCGATTACTGAATCACAGTGTAGTTTTATTTTTAACTTTTTGAGGAACCTCCACACTGTTCTCCAGAGTGGCTGCACCATTCTGCATGCCTGCCAGCAGGGCAAGACAATTCCTTTTTCTCCACACCCTTGCAAACACTTATTGTTTCTTGTGTTTTTGATTTTAGTCATTCTGACAGATGTGAGGTGATATCTCATAATTTTGATTTGTGTTTCCCTGATGATCAGTGATATTGAACATCTTTTCATGTGTCTATTGACCATCTGGATGTCTTCCTTGGAGAAATGTCCGTTCTTATCTTCTGCCCATTTTTTAATTGGATTGTTTGGTTTTTGTGTTGAGTTGTGTCAGTTCTTTAAATATTTTGGATACTAACCTTTTATTGGTTGTTTCATTTGTAAATATCTTCTCCCATTCTGTCAGTTGCCTTATAGTTTTGTTGATTGTTTCCTTCACTGTGCAGAAGTTTTTTATCTTGATGAGGTCACACAAGTTCATTTTTGCTTTTGTTTCCCTTGCCTCCAGAGACATGCCTAGTAAGAAGTTGCTGAGGCTGCCTGTTTCTCCTCTAGGATTTTGATGGTTTCCTGTCTTACATTTAGGTCTCTCTTCCATTTTGACTTTATTTTTGTGTATGTGTAAGAAAGTTGTCCAGTTTCATTCATCTTCATGTTGGTGTTCAGTTTTCTGGATACCATTTACTGAAGAGACTGTCTTTTTTCCATTAGATGTTCTTTCCTGCTTTGTCAGAGATTAGTTGTCCAAACATTTGTGGGTCCATTTCTGGGTTCTCTATTCTGTTCCACTGATTTGTGTATCTTTTTTGGTGGCAGTACCATGCTGTCTTGATGATTACAGCCTTGTAATACAGCTTGAAGTCCGGAATTGTGATGCCTCCAGCTTTGGTCTACTTTTTCAACATTACTTTGGGGGGAGAGTATTTGGGGTCTACTTGGGAATAAACCTAACCGAAGATGTAAAAGATCTGTACTTTGAAAATTATGGAAGGCTTATGAAAGAAATTGAAGATGACACGAAGTGGAGAAACTTTCCATGCTCATGGATTGGAAGAACAAATATTGTTAAAATGTCAATACTACCCAAAGCCATGTCAATACTACCCAAAGAAACCCAATTCAACCCAATTGAATCGCATATATTCAATGCGATCCCTATCAAAATAAAACCAGCATTCTTCACAGTGCTAGACAATTCTAAAATTTGTATGGAACCAAAAATATCTGTTTTAGTACTGTAGAGGCTAAAGTATTGCTATTGAAGATTCATATAGCTAGCTGTTATTGGAAGGCAGCCTTGCCCCTGATCTCAACATGAGAATTTTCATCAGAATTTGTTTTCTACCCCCAAAATGAGCACAATTTGTGATCTGAGTTATTATGTTATTACACAGAAGAATTAACCTTCAGTTATGGAAGGAACTATGCAAATAAATGTATTTAAGGAACGAACAGTATTTATATGGTCTATTTTTCTATCTAGAAGAAAAGAGTTATAAGTCATTGGTTTAACCCTGGGAAAAAAACATCAGATGTCAGGATTCAGAGATTATTATGTAATCAGTAATTTGGAGAGGCTGCAGCCTTTTGTTTGGTTTTCAAAAGCTCAGATTCAAAGGCTAAAAACTCAGCTTTTATTTTCCTTTTATGGTAGTTTGTTCATTTTCTGTAGAGGTTCAATTTGTTGCCAGAGAGAATCATTGCTAATTTGAATAATTACATACTTAACTGTAGGGTAGAACTGAGATTGGGGTTGATTGAGAGGGTTAGAAAAAGAGCAAACTCCTTCTTGCCGTAAGAATTAGATTCTGCGGAGCAAAACATGGCAGTACAAGGAAGCATTTCCATTGAATTAAATTTGTCTTGTAGGAAATTGGCAACAAGCAAACAAATACAACCAATCAATTTCATTTATGATAGGAGGGCAACAAATTAAAACTACACCAAGATATCGCTTTTAAATCTATTAGTTTGATAAAACTCTAAAAGTCTGACAACACAGTCTGTTGCGAGGCTGCGGGGAAACAAACCCTCTTATACATGTTGATGGGAGTGCAAACTAGTACAACACAAGGAGAAAAATTCAGGAAAATCTATAAAAATCACAAATTAAAACACATATGACATTGACCTACCAATTCCACTTCTGGGATTTTATCTTATAAAAATGCCTGTAGTAATATGGAATTATTTATGTACAGTATTTTTTAAGTTGAAATACAATTCACGTGCTATAAACATTTTAAAGTGTATAATTTGGGGGGCACCTGGGTGACTCAGTCAGTTTAGCGTCTGACTTCGGTTCAGGTCATGATCTCACAGTTCATGAGGTCAAGCCCCAAGACAGGCTATGTGCTGACAGCTCAGAACCTGGAGCCTGCCTTGGATTCTGTGTGTGTGTCTCTCTCTTCCCCTCCCCAACTCACACTCTGTTTGTCTCTCTCAAAAATAAATAAACATTAAAAAAATTTTAAACTAGGAATTTACCCAAGGGATACAGGAGTACTGATGCATAGGGCCACTTGTACCACAATGTTTATAGCAGCACTCTCAACAATAGCCAAATTATGGAAAGAGCCTAAATGTCCATCAACTGATGAATGGATAAAGAAATTGTGGTTTATATACACAATGGAGTACTACGTGGCAATGAGAAAGAATGAAATATGGCCCTTTGTAGCAACGTGGATGGAACTGGAGAGTGTGATGCTAAGTGAAGTAAGCCATACAGAGAAAGACAGATACCATATGGTCTCACTCTTATGGGGATCCTGAGAAACTTAACAGAAACCCATGGGGGAGGGGAAGGAAAAAAAAAAGAGGTTAGAGTGGAAGAGAGCCAAAGCATAAGAGACTCTTAAAAACTGAGAACAAACTGAGGGTTGATGGGGGGTGGGAGGGAGGGGAGGGTGGGTGATGGGTATTGAGGAGGGCACCTTTTGGGATGAGCACTGGGTGTTGTATGGAAACCAATTTGACAATAAACTTCATATACTGAAAAAAAATAAAGTGTTTAATTTGGCGATTTTTTAGTATATTCACAAGTTTATGCAACCATCACCACTATCTATTTCCAGAACATTGTCATCACCCCTAAAATAACTCTGTACCCATTAGCAGTCATTCCCCATTCCTCCCATCCCTAAACCCTGGCAACCACTAATCTATATTCTGTGTCTATGGATTTGCCTATTCTGAACATTTCATATAAATGGAATCAAATAATTTGTGGCCTTTTGTGTTTGGCTTCTTTCACATACTATAATGTTTTCAAGATTCATCCATGTTGTAATAAGATTCAGGGTTTCGTTATTTTTATGGCTGAATAATACTCCATTGTATGGATAAGCCACATTTTGTTTGTTCATCAGCTGTTTGGCACTGCTCTTTGCAGAGATTCAAGCAAGGATCATGAGATAAAACATGGCCAATTCCAACTCTCTCATCTTATTAGTGAGAAGATGAAGTCTGAGAAACGTGAAGTGGCCAAGTTAGGACTTGAAAGCAGGTCTTTAACTATAATCCCTGTGGTCTCTTGACAATATCATCCTCCATCTGTTTATTTACTAACATGAGCATTTTCTGAAATATCATTCTTACATTTCAGCCTTGGCTGGTCCACACCTAACTGGGCTTACTAGGGCCAATTTCCATAATGTTTTACCTAATCTAACTTTTTTTGAACTATTAAACTATCTGCTGTGTGTGTGTGTGTGTATATATATATTTATTATTTGTCATATTTATCATATATTTATCATATTTATTATTTATTATTAGCCATAAAAATAATAGCCATATAAAATGGCTATTAACAACCATAAAATATAAATATTTAAATATATGTGTGTGTGTGTGTGTGTGTATATATATATATAGAGAGAGAGAGAGATCAAACAATAGTGTATTTCCAACATATTTTAAAGCTACCTATTTGTAAATATCTAGAAGAGGGTTCCTCTTAATCTAAGCCTAGAACTGCAGAAAACTGCACCTGGAAGAGTGACGTGGGGAAATTCAGTCTACGAAGCCAATCAACCCTTATGACTAATAGGGTAACAACCTTTGTAAAAATGTCATCCATTATCCCATGTTCGTACATGTTTGAAATTTTCCTTTTTTTTTTTAAGTTTATTTATTTATTTTGAGAGAGAAAGAGTGGAAGAGGAGCAGAGAGAGAGGGAGAGTGAAAGACAATCCCAAGCAGGCTCCACACTGTCAGTGCAGTGCCTGATGAGCTCGAACCCACAAACTGTGAGGCCATGACCTGAACCAAAACCAAGAAATGGGCATTTAACCGACTGAGCCACCCAGGCACCGCTTCTTAACTTTTTAAAATATATATGTATATTTTTGAGAGAAACAGAGACAGAGACAGAGAGAGACAGAGCGTGAGCAGGGATAGGGGAGCAGAGAGAGAGGGAGACACAGAATCCGGAGTAGGCTCTAGACTCTGAGCTATCAGCACAGAGCCAATGTGGTCCTCAAACCCACGAACTGCGAGATCGTGACCTAAGCCGTAGTCAGACACTCAACCAACTGAGCCACCCTGGTGCCCCTGAAATGTTCTATAATGAAAAACTTAAAAAAAAAAAGATAATTACAAATGTCTGGGAACTTATTTGAAATTCTTATTTTATATAGATAAAATGGTGGTGAGGGAAGGCTTTAGAGGCTAGCTAGAATTTAAGCAAAATTTTAAAGGAAGGAGATTAGAGAAGCAGCACAAGAGTATGTTGGGGGTGGGGGCGGTTTGCACGTGGCTGACTCAGTTGGTGGAGCATGCCACTCTTGATCTTGGGTCATGAGTTTGGGCCCTACGTTGGGTGTACAGCCTACTTATGTTAAAAAATACAGTTACATATGAAAAAGAGAGACTGTCAGTCAGGAGGAATCAAAGTTAATTCCCTAAAATGATAGAGAGCATGACGTATTATGTCTAAGAGTTAGGACTAAATTCACCTCGCTTCGAGGAGGTGAACGTTTACTTCTTGATCTGACCAGAAATGGCGTGGCAACTCCACGATGTACTTAGGGAACATTAGGGTATGCTCTTCCATCTCCAGCTTTGGTATCCATCCTCAAGGTCATCTGATAAGTCAAGACGGCTGCTAAAGTTCCAGGCATCATACCCACATTTCGTAAAGCAAGGGTGGAGTAGGGAGGAAGAAGTTCTATGAAATACTGTTTTCATATTACCTATTACATATTGTATATACTTTTTTGTCACACGCTCATAGTTAGCTGCAAGGGAAACTGAAAAGCAACAGCAGAGCAACATGTTCAGCTAAAATTTGAGTTTCTGTTACAATAAGGAACAGGGAGAAAATAGATAATTTGGTAAGCAAAACAGACCCTGCCACACCATGCTTTGTAGGGAGTATAACATAGTAGGTAAGAGTTCTGGATGGAGTAACAGAAACCAGACTTTGAATCCAGGACCTGCAAATTTTATTCCTGTGACCTTGGAAAAGTGGTAACTAAAACTCCCTAAGCACTGAATTTCTCAGGCAGAAATAAAATGCAGTTTGATGATAACAGAAAGCTATGTATATAAATTACCTGGCACAAAAGAGGTGCTCAATAAATCACCATTATTTTACTTGTGATTTGTGATTTGTTAGCGATTTAATGATTTCAAAAAACATTTTTTCTGCCCTTAAGAAGTTAGCAAACTGTTTTATCAGAGAAAGAAAAATATACCACTGATAAAGGCTGATGAGATTATAAAATTTATTTTTCCCAGTTTCATTAATATACAAATAATACAATGGTCAGCAACATTACCTTCCAATATGAAATAAAATAAAACTTCATTGTGGTATTTACTACTATTTCTCCAACAGTTTTAATGCATAGTCTACAGAATTTAACAAGTATTAAATCAAACTCCATTCCCTCTCAATTCACTTGCCCAAATAAAGTAGAAATAGACATATTCCCCATGGATTTAAGAGTGAGATTTCCAAGATTTGGTCTTTTGAGAAACCATAAAATAAATCCTGAGAGGCCTCAACATTCTAGATTAAAATAAATGTGGAAAAGGAGGTATTTCTAATTTATTTATTTTTTGATGGAAGTGAGGGCAAATAGTGGAGTTGCCAATAATGCGAATTGAACTTTTTCTATTAGGAAGTTTAAAAGGAAGGAGAAACTGAGACGTGTGAGAAATTCAGGTTGTAATGAGTTTCACACTTGTCTCAACTCAATGAGTTTACTTGTCAAACTACTGGTTTTCCGTGAAATTTTCAACTCTACTGCTCTCCTTTATAGATTTGCTTCATATGAATTTATTTCTGAAAATGAAAGAGGACAGAATAAAAAGTGAATGTGAAAGCAATGACAAAACTTTTGTGTTTTCATTGGATTTAATTTATCATAAGCCAGATTTAATTTTCTCTTCTGAGATTGTGATGACTATAGTGGTTATTTTTATTAAGGTAAGAATTAATCTTAAATTCCCCAAACTAGAGTAGACTCCAACATTATCTTGTCTAACTGTTCTTTCAATGCTTAAAATCATCTCTATATGATTCCTCCCTGTCCTCTTCCCACCCTCCTCAACATGCGTTTATACTCCTGTTTTGTGTTCTACAGAATTTATTGCTTTTAAATAAAGTTTTTTAATAAACCAAAAACATGTTTTAAAAAAAAGATTTCAACTGGAGACAAAGGTTATGCTATGCTTAAAAAGGACTGTTGCAGTGTGTGTGTGTGTGTGTGTGTGTGTGTGTTACCCTGATGACCAACATTTTGATTCACTGATGGCTCCTCTAAGGAATCATAGAATTTTTGATGGCCATTGACCCAAGCTGCCTAGCGGGTTTATTGGAACCTCACCAAATTAATTAGCTTGCGGACTGGGAGTTAGGAACCAATGTTAATCATCCCAAGGGCAAGTAAAGCAAGAGGGAAATGCAGCAAAGGCATCCTAGTTACAAAATAAGAAGATAGACTCAGACTCCATACATACCCCTATCCTTAGCCTTGCCAAGAGAGCATTTTGAATTTCTTTGCTGCAAAACACTGCTTGTCAGTCAGACTTGTCTAATGACTTAGCAACACAAAGGAAACCTAAGGAAAGCCAAATATTGCAATTTTGATTGTTCATGATTTGATTGGTACCATGATTTAGTAAATTACTTTTTTTAAGGGTTCTTTTTTTGGTTTGTTTAAAGCCAAGGACTAAATGTAGCAATAAAAATTTAAATTACCTTGGCTCTTGCCTGAAATGCTCAATATTCCGATCTCTGTGCTTCACGGTAGTGCCAGGGAGAAGAGCAGAAATAGTTGACAATGATTCTGCATTACTGATTCACTCTACTCATTAGACTGTATTGAAATGTTATGATTTGCTGGGCTCAGAGAGTAATTCCATTTCTGCCTCCAGCCATTTCAAGTAATTTTTTGCTACTGCATAAGAAAATTCAAAATTATTTGGAGTCAGACTTTCTAATTGGAAATAATAATTTTTATGCGGGAAATTAAGCCCTTTACCAAATAATGTTAAATTAGCATCAAAATTACATTTTCGTGAATAATTAATCAATACAACTTCAGCTATTTAGTTATTTTAGTATTATTGAACTCTACTAATTGTTAGGTTTAATTGTATTCTCTTGAGTTCAGCAGAAAAAATAAAATCAGGTCATATGTTTTTCACTGTAAAATATTATCTTGTTAGACAAAAAAAATTTACTGAATAAAAACATTCCAGGAAAGTATGTTTTTGAAAAACATATGCCAAAAGTTTATACTTACATTAACCCTTGCTACTTCAATTTTTGTAGAATTCTTTTACTTTAATTATGACAAGACATAGGTTTTCTCCAATATAGCCCCAATATATCTTTCATGTTGTATATTCCACAAATTCTTCTATATTTATTTTTTTAAGTTTTTATGTATTTAAGTAACCTCTATATCCAACATGGGGCTCAAACTCCTGACCCCAAGATTAAGAGTCATATGCTCTTCTGGGTAAGCCAGTGAGGGTCCCCTGTATTTATTTTTAGTTGAACTCGTGATCGGTGTAACAGACACCAGTTTTTGGTTGAATTATTTATTTGTTCCCTCTCTTTAAAGATAGTCAAAACAAAGGGCTATTCTTACTGATTTGCCTACGGCTTCAAAGATACGAAGATAGCACATACTTATGTATCTGCTATCACGTGTAAAAATGTTACAATTCATCATGGATACGATAAAACAAAAAAACCTAGTTTAGTAGGGCAAGACCACATCTTTTGACTTTTTGGCAATGTCTTAAAACGATTTTTACCGTACTTAAAGTGATTAAAGTTCTTTGTTTTCTCTTAGGAATCTTGCCCAGTTTTCGACATATCAGAAGAATGAAATATATTAAATTGCTATTGCTGTTATTCCTGTGTTTGCTCTCAAGGCACCCATCTAAATTGTTCCTTTATCAAGTTTGTGTTCTTTGCTGTGTTTTATCTCCAACTTTTTTAAACAGCTAAACTTTATAAAAGGAGAGCACTCAGTGGGAAAAGAAACTTGGTATGTTGGGATTCTCAGAGTACAGCAGGGACTGAGGAGTGAGAGAAGCAAGGGAAAAGGAAACAAATAGAATAAATTATCTGGCATTGAAGCTTCAAAGTCAGAATCTTAATGGTAGCAGCTAAAATCATCGCTGGCATCAGCTTAACATTATCATTTATCTTTGCCCTACCCCCTTGTGCTCCAAATTGTTGACATTCCAATCTGGTAAATGTGCTGTTGGGAGACATTTAGAAAGAGAAACAGAACTATTGAGCATCTATAGGTGCCAGTCATCGTAGAGATACTTTCACATTCCATCTCATTTGTTGACACTATAATTTTCTAAAGTTCATACGATTATCTTCATTTTACTGTTGGAGATCTTGAAGGTAAGAACAGTTTAAAAATTCACCCAGAGTGCCACTGATTGTGCATTAAGCAGAGCTACCTGTGCCAGCAAGAACATTAGTGGGGGAGAAAGAAGGTAGTAAATAGGTCAACATGGTTTGGCCTTGTCCATTTAAATGTTGACACTAGTGTCTTATCTCAGGACACTACGGCCCTAAGACAGAGAAGATTTGGAGTTAAATAGTGTTCAGAGGTGACTATCTTATATTCATTATCCACAGACTCTTGCTTTAAACCTCTTGTGTACTTTGTACGTTGTGATTATTCAATAAATGTTTGTTAAACTTAATTTAAAATCTTCTTATAAGAGCAACAAGAGGCAGTTATTTTCAATAGTGGTATAATTAGAATAGTGCCCACCCTGGGATATTTATGCTTCTCATAGTAATTGAAGACCTCAATTAGAGAGTTAAAAACTGAATAAACAAAAAAATAATTGGTAATGTTGACCTGTACAGCAAAACATACTTGGTGAAGAAAGAAAAAAAAAAAGGAGAGAGAGAAGGAATGTTCACACTTGACATCAATAATTTATAAGATTTTAACATTTGAAATCAAGATTAGGAGAGAAATGTAAATATGAACAATTAGTACCTTGTGTTTTCTGTGAAAACAACTACCTCTGCTGCCTACAACTGGAATTATCACTTATATCAGACAAAAGCTTCTTTTACTAATTGGGTCAGATTGTATTTTTAGTACAATTTTATTCTAATGAAGGCAGGCCCTTTCTATTAACCTTAACAGTCAAGAAACATGGAACAACGGGAGAATATATCATTTGGGACTTCAGACTAACCGTATATGCTAATGTGACAGGAATGACTGCTTGAGGACAATTTTATCATATCGATTGCAATTATGAAGGGAAAATAAAATCTTCTCAAGTATTCTTCACTCTCTTTGAGTTAATTAAATTTTATAACCTTCGCTAAACTCTTCAAACAATAGAATCTTATGCAGGTAATATAAATAATTATAAAGAACTTTATTATCTTCCAAAATTTCCACTGGGCTGATAGATTTAGCAATTTCCTTTATTTTTATTGCAAGAAATTATCATCAACATCATCATGGTTGCAAACATGTTCACCAATAGCATTTACTGACTCCCTAGGGCACTGTGCTAGGTAGAGACATCAAGAGGTGTAAGATACAGTCCTTGCCCTTGAGAAATTTATAATCTAAATGGAGACATTCCAATTCGTTTAAGTTAGTTGAAAATAATTTATTTAATCCTGTGATTTATTAGAATCATTCAGTGGGGACACATAGGGGAGTGATATTGGACTCAGTTATGTTAAAATAAATTCCACCTTCTACCTTTGCTAAGCGATACACATAAGTTTTGAAAGATGGTACAGGTGTCAGTAGTTACCTTTTTGCACGGAGTGAAATCCATTGATCCCTAGAGGATAAAACACTAATTCTCTGTGCATTTTATTTGGAAGAGCAGTTCAAGTCCCTCTCTGAAAGTGACTGGCAGTCTGACTATCACTTGTAGCACTTTATTGCTCCAGCTGCTACACTAGAGGACAGAGTCTCAATGTCTTTGGCTTCAAGAAATCCTCTATTGAATAGGATGATGGACTTGCCTTAGCAGACCATAGTATCTCACCTTCCTCTCTTCATAACTAACCTGGAAGATAAATAGTGCTGAAATTATAATGTATTCTATGCTCCTGATGTATTTCTTTTTTTTCCCCAAATTTTTAATGTTTATTTATTTTTTGGGAAAAAGAGAGAGCAGGAAACGTGCAGAGAGAGAGGGAGAGACAGAGTCTGAAGTAGGCTCCAGGCTCTGAGTTGTCAGCACAGAGCCCGACATGGAGCTCGAACCCACCAGCCATGAGATCATGACCTGAGCTGAAGTCAGACACTTAACTGACCGAGCCACCCAAGCACCCCTCCCCTGGTGTATTTCTAAATCAGTTTTATATGTGAAAACCGATTTAACATTTCCATGATGTAGACATCATGTACAAGGTTCAAGTTTTCTAATATAGTGTACGTTAGTACTCATCCTATATTAGTATAAAAAAGTACTTGATATCTTGAGATGTTTTACATTGATTTTCAATGCTTGAATTTGAGAAAAGTGAGGGAAAATAATTTTGTCCCTTCCAAGTTGGGCATATGGAAGTAAGTAATGGGGATTATTGGGTAAATGCCTTCCCTAGGAAAATGCCATAAGTGTATCTTTCTAGTTTATTTTGTTTACTTGGTAATAAAGCCTTACGTGACTATCAAATTTCTTTTATAATCACATTTGATTATAAGTTAATAACTCATTTCCTTTATCAATGATATTAGTGGTATCACAACATAATGTGCACTACCACAGATCAGCAGTTTATGTGGGTGAAGCAGGTCATTTGAGGCTTTCCAATTCATACAGCAATCTATTCTCAATTAGGTACATTGAAGAAGTTTGTTAGAACTTTAAAAGCTTTTACAAGCTTGGGATTCTAAGTATAGTGGTTTTTCTTTATTCTTTTTGTTTTCACAATAAATTTTCAAACTTCTAGAAAAGTTGAAAGAACAGTTAATACATACATGTATACTCTTTACCTGGATTCACCAAATATTAACATTTTGCCACATTTTTTCCATATATATATATATATAATGTATATGTGGTATCTACTGTGTATATGCATGCACACAGTATATATATATATATATATATATATATATATATATATATGTGTGTGTGTGTGTGTGTGTGTGTATATACTTTTGAGACTTGCTTTTACTGGTCCACTTGAAAGTAAGTTACATATACCATCACATTTGACCCATCAATGTTCCCGTGTGCATATCCTAAAAACAAGGACTTTATCCCACATAACCACAATACCATTACGATACCTGAAAAGGTGACATTAATTCCATAATATCATCTAATATACAGTCCATATTCACATTTCTCTAATTGTCTCAAAGATATCGCTTAGGCTGGTGTTTTTGTTTTAAATCCAGGATCCAATCAAATTTCACACGTTGCATTTGGCTTTTTCCCTTTAGTCTCTTTTATTTGAAAGTGTTTCCCTTGCCTCTTTACACTCATACCATAGAATTTTTTGAAGAGTCCAGAGTTATGTGTTCTTTCTTAATAAAAAAATTAGAATTTTGAAAAAAAGAACACTGGTAAATGGACTGTGTATTACTGCTTTCTGTTGCCAGTGCCTGGGAAAGAGCCTAAATATTGGGCCTAAATTCTTTAGTTTAGCAATGTGATTCATTTTAATGTATTTTTAAATGTTTATTTATTTATTTTGAGAGAAAGAGAGAGCACACACAAGCGGGGGAGGGGCAGAGAGAGAGGGAGAGAGTATACCAAGCAGTCCCCGTGCTGCCTGAACAGAGCCTGATGTGGGCTTCATCAAAAACCATGAGATCATGGCCTGCACCAAAATCAAGAGTCAGACGTTTGACCTACTGACACATCCAGGTGCCCCAGTGTGACTCATTTTATACCAAAAATGTTGATTAAAAGAAGAAACCCTATGATGTGTCCATAAAAGCAAGGAATGCCAGGATTTAAAACTACTGTGAACACACAGATCATTAAAATTTGATTATTGTTTCCTGGGTCTCCTTAACTATCCAAGAAAATGTTAGAATTTTTGAGCTGGAAGAACTTCAGAGGCAAGTTAACTAGCTTGATTCCTTATATCACCAGTGAGGAAACCACAAACTCAAAGAGTCTGTGATTTGCCAAGGTCACACCAGCAGTTAATTAGAAAGATGGGACTAGATAAGGTGTCTTGATTTTCAATATCCTGTGTCCCTGATTCTTTCGTCATCTTCTCTATAACCACCTTTCTTTTCCTTCCATTTTCTCCTTCCTTCTATTGAGTAAACAACAACAGAACTTTTTAAAGAAGACAAATCACTTCTGCCAGGGTTTCTCAATAGCAGCATTATTGATATTTTGGGCTAGATAATCCTTTGTTGTGAGGAGCTGCATTGTAGGATGTTTAGCAGTGTTGGATGCTTGTAACACTTCTCCATTTGTGACAATCAAAAATGTCTCCAGACATTGCCAAATGTCCCAGGGTGGAGGTGAGCATAGAGGGATACAAAATTGCCTCCGGTCAAGAACCACTGTCAAATGGTTCTTATTTGGGCAGTGGTTTTTGTTTTATTTATGAGCTTTCCTTTTACTCCAGGTAAACAGGAATTCAAATTTTTCTGTAGTTGTAATCACAACATAGATATAATTTTGATTTTACTATGTTTAGTTAACATTTTGTAATATACATTTTTACTGCTGTCGTATGACATAGACATTTATTATTTTTGCCTACCTAGCATCCCTGCTCCCCCTTGTAGTATCAGCAGAACTTGGTCCATTCTGGAACTCTGCCTCCCTTACCCAAATCATTTGATTCTAGGGTCCTTCCTTCTGTCAAGGTATGACCAACAGACCCAGTCCTAAGCCATCATAATAATTCATATCCACAGCCATAATACTTACTGTCAGTGACAGGTACATGACCCCCACGTTAGGCAAGAAAATTCCTCTGAGAATTTGCTAGAGGAAAGGTTCTACTTTGTGTGGGTTCCTAAACTGTGATGTTGTACCGTGAAGCTCCTTGCAGTTATGTTCTTCGCTTACCCACAGTTTAAGTGAATAAAGTCAACACAGACAGAAAGCAGAATTGAGAAATGGAAGAGGAAATCCTAGTGGTACCACTTGAGTCCTTGTACCCATTCATCACTGAGGGCAGTGCAACCCTTGTCAATAAATCTCTTCCTCCACATCCTATTTTATTCATTTATTTTTTGTTAAGTTGGTTTGATGGATATTGTTTTACTTGCAACAAAAAGAGGCTTGGTTAAGAAAATAGTAGGAATGCCCAAGTAGCTCACTTGCTTGAGCATCCAGCTCTTGATTTTGGCTCAGGTCATGATCCCAGCGTTGCAAGATCAAGCCCCACATCAGGCTCTGTGCTGAGTGTGGAGCTTGCTTGGGATTCTCTCTCTCCCTCTGTCCCTCTCGACCACTTGTACTCTTGCTCTCTAAAACAAAACAAAAAAAAATTAGTATTTATTTTTATAACATTCAATGGCTGATATGTCCTCAAGTTGTATTGCCATTTGTCTCGTAACTATTCTGCTAACATTGAACTTTAAAGTGATTTGAAATATTTTCTGTTATAAATACAGTTTTCTTTTCCAGTGCCTTTTGAATGACTTCTAGTAGATTTTCCATTAGTTTCTTCAAACATGGGCCTTGGGTTGAATTCTGAATTTGTTTTTTTTTAATTTTTTTAACGTTTATTTATTTTTGAGACAGAGAGAGACAGGGCATCAACGGGGGAGGGGCAGAGAGAGAGGGAGACACAGAATCGGAAGCAGGCTCCAGGCTCCGAGCCATCCGCCCAGAGCCCGACGCGGGGCTTGAACTCACAGACTGCGAGATCGTGACCTGAGTTGAAGTCAGACGCTTAACCGACTGAGCCACCCAGGCGCCCCGATCTGAACTATAAGATTTAAAAGTGAGTGATTTGCCACCTGATTGGAGGCCATTTGGTTTTACTTTATCCCCTTTTGCTTTTTGACTTCCATTATAATCATTCCATCTGTGATTCTCCCAACCGTTGTAGCTCCAGCTCCATGAGCACATTTGAATGCGTTAGTGTGTACGTCACTGCTTTAGGAAAATTTTAATGGTATCATGAAGATTTACGTCTGACTCTTGTAGGGCCTACTTCATGATTTCCTCCAAAACAATGTTGTTTGGTTTGAAGCATTCAGAACTCTACATTCACTTAAGATATAGAATTACTCTGTCATCCTAATGTCTGTAAAAATGGCTCCAATTGTTACACTACCATGAAATCTATACATACTTCATTTACCTGCGTAAGTTGACTTTTCCATATTTTAAGATCTAGTACAAATGTTACTGTCTTGTATGTGATTTCTTTTATTACACAGTTTGCAATTTGTTTTCACCTCTCACTACACTTACTAATCTACCCGTTATCTATCAAAGGTGATGTAATAATGGGACCAGTGCCACTTTAGGGTCCCGTAATAGCTATTGGCTCACCTTTCAGAGACTCACAGGTAGCAATATAATACAAATATATAAACATCAAATTATTTATGGCAGCATAGTTTGTAATAGCAAAAGATTAAAAACAAATCAAAAGTTCATCAATAGGGGGCTGGTTTAATGAGTTATAATATAGCCATAAAATATAATGCTATGCAGCTATAAAAAAGAAAAAATGTTTGTATATACTGATATGGCACAATCGCCAAGAAATAGAATTAACTATTTGAATAAGTGGTATAGCAGAGAATTAGAAGTGTGGACTCTGGGGGCGCCTGGGTGGCTCAGTCGGTTGGGTGACCGACTTCGGCTCCGGTCATGATCTTGTGGTTTGTGAGTTCGAGCCCCGCATCGGGCTCTGTGCTGATGGCTCAGAGCCTGGAGCCTGCTTCGGCTTCTGTGTCTCCTCCTCTCTCCACCCCTCTCCTGCTCACTCTCTGTCTCTCTGTCTCTCTCTCTCAGTAGTAAATAAACGTTAAAAAAATTTAAAAAAAAGTAAATAATCTTAAAAAAAAAAAAGAAGTGTGGACTCTGAGGTCTGCTCTAGGGTTGAAGTCAGGCTCTGCTATTTATTAGCTGTGTAACTTGTCTCAAGCCCAGTTCCTCAATTTTTTCACCTGTGAAATGAGGATACTAGTGATAACTACCACACGATTCTCTGAAGATCAAATGAATTGATAACATGCATGGCACTTAAAAGAGTGCCTGGCCCCTAATAAAATAATTGAACACAACAATGAGATGTGAATAAATGATATTAAATGATATAATTCAAAAAAATGAAAAATTAAGTCTCTTTTAACATATTCACATTAAATATTTTCACCATCACTGCCTGTATTGTAGTAGTAGACATACTCATGTGGAGGATTATCTCCTCTATTGTTATTAAAATGTCTTTGAGGACAAGGCCTGGCTTTTCCTCAAGTGTGTGTCCTGCATGATCTCCAGCATGTGCCATGTACAAGACAAGTTCCATAGGCATTTGTTAATGGAATTAATAAAAATTCAGCTTCCTCTCTGCCTATAAATATAATTTCAGAGCTTTAATAATCAGAGAACAGTTTTTTTTTTTAAGTCTTATTTATTTATTGTGGGTGGGCAGAGGGAGAGCGAGAATCCCAAGCAGGTTTCTTGCTGCCAGGGCAGAGCCCGACACAGGGCTCAATCTCACAAACCATGAGATCACCACCTGAGCCGAAGTCAAGAGCCGGATGCTTAACTGACTGGCCCATCTAGGCACCCCAATTAGAGAGGAGTAGTTTTATTTTTATTTTTTTAATGTTTACTTATTTTTGCGAGAGAGACAGAGACAGACAGCATGTGAGCAAGGGAGGGGCAGAGAGAGAGGGAGACACAGAATGTGAAACAGGCTCCAGGCTTTGAGCAGTCAGCACAGAGCTCGATGCAGGGCTCAAACACATGAACCATGAGATCATGACCTGAGCAAAAGTTGGATATTCAACTGACTGAGCCACCCAGGTGCCCCTAGAGAGTACTTTTTGGTGCCTAAGAGAGTATGTGAGTATACGACACTTAATAATTTCAACATTTAGGGGCAAATCCAAATGTTACAAAAGAAGTTAGGTAGTTGACAAAACTACAAAAGAAGTTAGGTAGTTTAACTTCTACCTGGAACAGTATGCTGAAAATATTATTTTCTTTTCCTTTTTTAAAAAAAGAATTTTATTTTTATTTTTTAAAATTTATTTTGAGAGAGAGAGAGAACACGAGCAGGGGAGGGGCAGAGAGAGAGGGAGAGAATCCCAAGCAGGTTCCA
The DNA here is from genome assembly GCF_016509475.1 of Prionailurus bengalensis. Taxonomy (NCBI): domain Eukaryota; kingdom Metazoa; phylum Chordata; class Mammalia; order Carnivora; family Felidae; genus Prionailurus; species Prionailurus bengalensis. Next base: position 143,019,634 of record NC_057343.1, on the reverse strand, counting down.
CCCTGTAAGCACACAGCCCGACTTGGGGCTGGAATTCACAAACTGTAAGATCATGATCTGCGCCAAAATCAGGAGTCAGATGCTCAACCAACTGAGCCACCCAGGCACCCCAAAAAGAGTCATAAATTTATTTTTATTTATGTATGTATTTATTTAGTATTAAATTTTTTTTAAATGTTTATATATTTTTGAGAGAGTAGTAGCGGGGGAGGAGCAGAGAGAGAGGGAGACACAGAATCCAAAGCAGCCTCCAGTCTCTGAGCTGTCAGCACAGAGCCCGAACTCACGAGCTCACGTGGGCTCGAACTCACGAACCATGAGATCATGACCTGAGCGGAAGTCGGATGCTTAACCGAATGAGCCATCCAGGTGTCCCAAGAGTTATATTTTTAAATAAGAATCAGAATTAATAAATTTTAGAGGTTTTAAGTCTCAGAAAGGTTAGTAACTTGCCTGCTTACATAGATCTTAGCTAGTGACGTAGTTGGGGTTCAAACCTGGATCTGGCTGTTGTTCTCAGTGAAAACAATATGGCAGAAAAGAACGTTATATTTACTGACTTTGTAAGTGAGCCTAAGACACGGGCATAATGGAAGAGATTTCCAGTGGACCTGTCCTTCAGCAGTGCCTCTCTTGCTAAACATATTACCTAGCTACTTAACCTTTTTCCAAAACCTAGGACCAAATCAAAATATTCAATGTATTAGGAATATGAGAAAAAGTAGAACAACAAGATCATTTTGTATAACTTAAACCTTTGTCTCTGGGATTAGGGCCATCTAAAATTCTTAAATAAATTAAGAGAATTTTAAGTGGCTATTCAGTAATCTACATTCAAGATATTCTACACACAGATATATATGCCAGAGATTCTCTACGGTATGTATTTATCAGTGTCCTCATTTTAGAGATAAAGGAAACCAAAACTAGCTTCTTTTACTATTAAATGAATTATACTGTATATGTAAATCACTTACATGCTTAGTACATATTAAGCCATCTATTAAGTACATCTATAATTATTACCACCATTATCATCATCATGAATAATTAGCAATACGTAACATTCCATAAATTGACCAGTATCATCAATAAAATAATATATTTCATCGTTTAAAAAATTTGTTGATGTTTATTTATTTTGAGACACACACACACACACACACATACACACACAGCATGAGTGGGGGAGGGGCAGGGAGAGGGAGACATGGAATCTGAAATAGGCTCCAGGCTCCGAGCTGTCAGCACAGAGCTCCACGTGGGGCTCAAACTCAGGAACCGCCAGATCATGACCTGAGCCGAAGTTGGATGCCCAACCGACTGAGCCACCCAGGTGCCCCATAAACTTCATCATTTTAACAGCTGAAATAAAAACCTGTCACTTTATTTTTTTTTTCAACGTTTTTTATTTATTTTTGGGACAGAGAGAGACAGAGCATGAACGGGGGAGGGGCAGAGAGAGAGGGAGACACAGAATCGGAAACAGGCTCCAGGCTCCGAGCCATCAGCCCAAAGCCTGACGCGGGGCTCGAACTCACGGACCGCGAGATCGTGACCTGGCTGAAGTCGGACGCTTAACCGACTGCGCCACCCAGGCGCCCCAAAACCTGTCACTTTAAACAAATGTTCATTTATTTATTTCGAGAGAGAGAAAGAGCAGGCAAGGGGCAGAGAGAGGAAAAGAGAGGATCCCAATAGACTCTGTGCTGTTGGCACAGAGCCCACATGGGGCTTGATCTCACACAGTGTGAGATCATGACCTGAGCTGAAATCAAGAGTTGGAGCTACCAACTGAGCTACCCAGGCACCCCAAAACCTGTCAAGTTTTTTTTTAATGTTTCTTTACTTTTGAGAGGAAAAAAGAGACAGTGCAAGCAGGGGAGGGCCAGAGAGAGAGGGAGACACAGAATCTGAGCAGGCTCCAGGCTCTGAGCTGTCAGCACAGAGCCTGATGGGGGGCTTGAACCCATGGAACTGCTAGATCATGACCTGAGCCGAAATCGGATGCTTAACCAAGTAAGCCACCCAGATGCCCCCAAACCTGTCAAGTTTTGACCAGACTGTGAAGTTTGGAGGATGCTTCCTCCTCTCCACCTAAAGACTGGGTCTTGGTCATGGGTGTTTCACAGTAACAGTGCCACCTTTATTTTTTAAATTAATTTTCATTTGTTAAATTAAGACTTTATTTGGAGCATTTTAAGGTTCACAGCAAAATGGAGAGGAAAGTACAGAGATTTCCCACACACCTCTTACCCCCACACATGCATAACCTTTCCATCATGAACATCCTCACCAAAGTAGTACATTTGGTGCAACTGATGACTTGCGTTGACACATCATTATCACCCAAAGTCCATAGTTCCCATTTGGGTTCACTCTTGGTGTTTTATAGTGTTGTTTTTGTTTTTGTTTTTGTTTTGAGAGAGAGAGAGAGAGAGAGCTGTGTATGGAGCAGAAGAGGGGCAGACAGAATCCCACACCACTAGGTGTGGAGCCGGACAAGGCTCATTTTCACCACTGTGAGATAATGACCTGAGCCCAAATCAAGATTATGATGCTTAACCCACTGAGCCCCCAGGTGCCCCTTGTTGCTATATATTCTATGGGCTTGGACAAATGTATAATGACATGTATCCATCATTATGGTATCAGACAGGGTATTTTCATTGCCCTAAGAATCCTCTGTGCCCTGCATATTCATCCCTCTCCCTTCTCCAACTCCTGATAACTATTGATTTTTTTTACTGTCTCCATAATTTGCCTTTTCCAGAATGTTATACAGTTGGAATCATATAGTAGGTTGCCTTTTCAGATTTGCTTCTCTTAGTAATGTGCGTTTAAGTTTCCTCTAGGTCTTTTCTTGGCTTGATACCTCATATCCTTTGAAGCGCTGAGGAATATTACATTGTCTGGATAGATCACAGTTTACTCATCCATTCACCCACTGAAGGACATTTTGGTTGCTTCCAAGTTTTGGTAATTATGAATAATGCTTTTATAAGCATCCATGTGCAGTTTTTGGGGTGGGCATATTTTTAACCCCCGCAAATATCAAGGGTTGGTATTGCTGAATTATATAGTTGGAATATTTTTAATTTTATGAGAAACTGACAAAGTATCTTCCAAATGGTTGTACCACTTTGCATTCCTGCGAGTAATGAGTGAGAGTTCCTATCTGTCACATTTAGAGTTTTTAAGTCTTCCAGGTTTTATTTTAGCAGGTGTGCAGTGGTATTTCATTATTTTCTGCGTGGCCTTTTGAGGAGTTGATCCTTGAACAGGCTCCACCCTCCTCCTAGAGGGGCTGGGCCCCAATTTGTGTTTCACTAGATCCTAACTGTTTCTGGCCTTTGGGTCTTAAGGCTAACTTAGAGGGGGAAAGAATAGGGAAAGGTAGGGAAGGCTCTGAAACCTCTCTGAGCTGGCATCCTGGGGGACCTTATGTCAGAAAGAGGCTTTACCAAGTGCTACTCTGAGGCCAGGCAACATTCAGCGTTGGCTCCCTAGCAGATGTTAGAGAGTGCTGACAGTGGGAAAGCAAGAAGTAAAGACGTGTCCAGATAATACAGTACACCTGGCGCCCGAGGTGGCTCTATTTGATTTTATTTTTGGTGGTCAGAGGCCAGTAGGAAGCGCTCCTTTAGCCCCTGGGAATTGCTGGCCCTGGATTTTCGTTCAAACCTTTCACTGGAACGAACCCTTCTCAATGGATTCTCAAAGGCACAGTCTTTAGGGAAAGGGCTTGCGTGGGACGGCTGTGAAAGTAAGGCAATGCTGGCAGGAGGAAGTGGAGCAGAAACCAGCCCACGAAAGGAAAAGCGATCATCTTACATTTAGGACACTTGATCAGGTGTGTTAAATGGCATTTCAGAAGAAATCTGAAAGCTATTGGTTTACTAAAGGAATCAAGTAAAAGTGTCCCGGGTGGGGAAACCTCCTTAAGGGATCAAATTCGATACAATGGGTATTTCTCTCCGAAAAACTTCAAAAGCCGAGAGGCCCTTCTGGTTCCGCCCACCGACTCCCTTCCGCACCGCCTGGGACCGAGCCACTCAACCACCTCAAAAACCCGGAGAAGGCAAATCCAGTCAAGGCCTGGGAGGGGTGGGCTCCGGCCTGCCTGCACACTGGGCATGCGCAGGGGGTGGGCCGCCAGGTCGTCTAAGGGAGCCGTGACGAGTCCGGAAGCGCTAGCTAGCGCCCCTCCGCTCGCGAACTAGTTTTGTTCCGCGTCCTCGGGACAGGAGCTGTTCGGCGAGAAGCCCCGGCAGGACCAACCCGATCCCAGCCAGCACCGCAGCAATGTCCAGCAACAGCTTCGCTTACAGTGAGCAGTCCGGCGGAGGGGAGGCGACGGAGCTGGGTCAGGAGGCGACCTCGACCATTTCCCCCTCCGGCGCCTTTGGCCTCTTTAGCAGCGATCTGAAGAAGTGAGGAAGAAGGTTTGGGGTGTGGGGCTGGGAATGAGGAGCTGGGGACCCCGGAGGAGCGGGCCACGGGTTTGGGATTGGACCCCAAGAAAGGTGGGGGCGTTTTGAGACCGCAAGGGAGCCGGGCGGTAGCGTTTCCCGCTGGTGGGTGGGGCTGAGTCAGTTGGGAGTGGTGGGAGTTGTGGGGGAGAGTTTGGAGTGTGTGTAGGGGTCCCTCGTCGTTTTCAAACTTTAGCGAGGAAAGAACCGTTTGGAGAGCTTCTGGTCTCATCCCCAAGACTCTCATTAAGTTGGTCTGGTCTGGGGCACCGGAATCTGATTTTTGAACAAACACTTTTAGCTTACTTAATATTTGCTGGATCAAATTTGGGAGAATTGGGCGTTATTGTGAAAAAGGTGTTTAAGGAGTTGAGAGGACGCGTTCGAGTGCTTGTTGCGTATGGGAAACTCTTCTCTCACTCTGGAGTGTAGGAGCGTGGAGGTAGGTGTTTTAGGCGCTTTATGAATGGACAAACTATTTTATACGAACATTCATGTTTTTGGACAATATCCTTTGCATTACAAGGGAGAAAAACCGCAATACACCAAAGTAATAAGCATATAAGTAAAGTATGACTGTGAACAAATTTTTAGGTTTTACAAATTAATAATGAGTTTGAATTTGTTTATTATTTATTTTTAATTTTTTAATTAAAATAAGAGGGGAAGAGAGAGGGGAAGTCACAGAATCCATAGCAGGCTTCAGGCTCTGAGCTGTCAGCACAGAGCCCGACGCAGGGGCTCCAACCCGCGAACCATGAGATCATGACCCGAGTCCAAATCAGACACTTAACTCATTGAGCCACCCAGGCGCCCAAATAATGTGAATTTTAAAGACAAATACTAAACAATGTGCATTTAGTTTTGTAAAAGGAAAAATGAGTACCACCGAAAAATGGAAAGAAAACCCCCCCAAACTTTTTGGTGGGAGGGATTTTAAACTTACAGAATTCTGGTAACTTTAAATTTTCTTGTAATCATTTTTACATTTCTCTTATTTTTAACGTCTCCGTACTAGACTCTGGCCACATAATAGGCTGTCACTAGATTCATGCTAAATTAAGCTAAAGTAGCTGTGCTGATGGCCTTGTAGATGTCAGAAGAGTATAATTTAAATTTAAATTTTTACTAACAAGAACAGGCAGTCTGGAAGGTTGCTAGTAGTTGAAATTGGGTTTACATTTTGACTGTATTAAGCTGACTGAAATCTTATATACAGCATGTGGAGTACAGTTTTTTCCCCCTTGTTCTCAGGTAAGATAATTTCTCTTCATTTTTCATTCAGTGCATTTAGAATGATGGATTGTTCTAATGGGGAGCTTGTTGCAGTTGCGCACTTCTGTTAGCAAAATGTTCAGCTGGTGAATTACCCTGTAAGTCAGCCTCAGTCTTCTTTGCATGTGGTTTGCTTACGATTAATTTACTTTTATGGCTTGTTAACATCTAAGATGTTTTTCTCTTTGAGTTTCTGACTTCCTATTTTGTCAGATTTGGGCCTGGTTTGGACAACCATGTATGGCTTTGACTCTGACCAGTGCTGTTGAGGTGACCAAGCGGGTTGGATTTATTTATTTATTTATTTTTAAATTTTTTTTTTTTTAACGTTTATTTATTTTTGAGACAGAGAGAGAGAGAGACAGAGCATGAACGGGGGAGGGGCAGAGAGAGAGGGAGACACAGAACCGGAAGCAGGCTCCGGGCTCCGAGCCATCAGCCCAGAGTCCCACATGGGGCTCGAACTCAGGGACCGTGAGATCATGACCTGAACCGAAGTCGGACGCTTAACCCACTGAGCCACCCAGGCGCCCCCAAGCGGGTTGGATTTAAAATAAAATTAGCTAAGGGGCGCCTGGGTGGCTCAGTCGGTTAGCGTCCAACTTGACTCAGGTCCTGGTCTAGGTTGATGAGTTCTAGCCTTTCGTCGGGCTCTGTGCTGACAGCTCCGAGCCTGGAGCCTGCTGCAGATTCCGTGTCTCCCTTTCTCTCTGCCCCTCCCCTGCTCACACTCTGTCTCTGTCTCTGTCTCTCTCAAAAATAAACATTGAAGAAAAAGTAAAAATAGTTAATATTTATTGAGTGTTTGTGCTTTTGTGCACACTGTTTTACATTTATCTTATTCAGTCCTCCTTAGTAATTCAGTGGCTTGTTTCCAGATACTTGACTGATTCCATTTTGCAGATGAGGAAATTGGAGCGCAAGTGGTTAAAACTTGTCCAAGATCACAGAGCTTGAACACTACACTCTGAATTTGAACACGGGCCTGATCTCAGAGCCCATTCTCTCAAGTTCTTTATATACTACTTAACACTTGATGACATTTATGGTGCTTTTATTAGAGAATGCATACAACTTATTAAAAGTCTAAAACTTTGAAAAGTAGCCGTAGACCATGTATTACCTGGAAGTTTCCAGGAATTAGAAACATTTTGGTCATTGAACTGCAAACCTAGTGGGATTGTATATGAGCAAGGAGACCTCTGTTCTGGAAGTGTTCCTTTAATCTCTCTTCAGCCTACATTCTTGTTTAAAATGGTGATATTTGGGGCGCCTGGGTGGCGCAGTCGGTTAAGCGTCCGACTTCAGCCAGGTCACGATCTTGCAGTCCGCGAGTTCGAGCCCCGCGTCGGGCTCTGGGCTGATGGCTCAGAGCCTGGAGCCTGTTTCCGATTCTGTGTCTCCCTCTCTCTCTGCCCCTCCCCCGTTCATGCTCTGTCTCTCTCTGTCCCAAAAATAAATAAACGTTGAAAAAAAAAAAAGCCCTAAAAAAAATAAAATGGTGATATTTTTTGACTTTTTCCCCAACCAAATGACAAAATTTAAGTAAAAAAACTTAAAGCTTATCCTATTCCTCCCCTCCTTTTTTTTTTAACTGAGGTATTCTTGACATGTAACATGATATTAGTTTCAGGTATATAATTTCATGGTTCAATATTTGTATATATTCAGAAATGATCACCACAATAGGTCTAGTTAACATCAGTCACTATACATAGTTACAGTTTTCTTTTTTCCTTGTGATGAGAACTTTTAAGATTTATTTTCAATAACTTTTAAATACGCAATACAGTGTTATTGACTGTAGTCACCAAGCTTACAGAGCATCCCATGACCGACTTATTTCATACCTGGAAGTTATCCCTTTTGACTCTCTTCATCCATTCACCTGCCAACTCTGCTCTAATTTTTGATGGTTTACCTTGAAATAATTTCAGATTTACAAAAGTTACAAGAATAGAACAAAGACCTACCGTTTATGTAGAGTCATCACTTAAAATTTTTTTTTGCTACATTGCTTTTTCTCTTTCTCCACATACTCACATACACACATATACATTAATATTTTGTTTTTTGATCCATTGAAAAATAGGTTGTATACATTCTGTCTCTTTACTCTTAATACCTTGGTATGTATTTAAGAACAATGATTTTTTTACATTTTTCATTTTTTTAAGGACAATATTTTTATATTGAGGAAATTTAATATCAGTACAATCTGTAGTCTGTAATTGAGTGTTGTCATTTGTCTCAATAAATTTTTTTTTTTTTTTAGTATTTTTTTTCTGTCTAGTACAGCATGATTGGATCCTGAATCCAATCCAGGATCATGCATTTCATTTAGTTGTTGTATCTCTTTTAATCTCCTTTAAATCTGAAATAGTTCCTTAACCTTTGTCTTTCACTACTTTGGCACATTTGAAGAATACAAGCCAGTTATTTTACAGCATGTTAATCACTTTGGATTTGTTGGTGTTTCCTCATGTTTAGATTCGTGTTATGTACCTCTGGCTAGAAAACTCCCATAGTGATGTGGCTTTCTCAGACTTGCATCTGGAGGCAGAGTGTAAAAACGTCGTCCTCTATTTTTTTTCTCCAGTAGTCTTTCTATGGGGGGATACTTTGAGATGTGCACATGTCTTGCTCCTTATTAAACCCACCATCTCCTAGATACAGCTACCACTGATGAATCTCCTGAGCCATTCTTTACTGCAATCGCAGCAAAATGTTGATTTCCACCTCTCCCACTTCTTCTAATCTGTTCTTTGGCCTCTTGTCTTAAAGCTTTATGTGTCCTTTGATCCTTCACTAACCACCTCAGGGATGCCTGTCACTTCCTAGTGACAGAATTACTGACGATTTTTGTTTTCTGAATTTAATCTTATTTATCAATTTTTTGTGTGTGCCTTTCTTCCTTTAAAAAAAAAACCAGAATTGTGGACTTTTAGATCATTTTATAGAAGCAGATCCTGTACGTCATTTATTGGTTAGTCAAGACTATAGTAGATTATTGGCTTCAAGATGTTCAGTTTTTCCATTTAAAATGTAAAGTTTTTTTTTTCTTTCTGTATTTCTTTCTTTTGGGATTGTTGTAAACTTTTACTGCTTTTAGCTTTTTCCTTAATTATTTTCCTGCTTTATCTTAAAGAAGTTCTTCTTTTATCTTAGCCAGTTTGGCTGTGTGTGTACAATTAAAAATAATTTTTTGGGCTGCCTAGGTGGCTTAGTAGTCAAGTGTCTGACTCTTGGTTTTAGCTCAGGTCATGATCTCATGGTTTGTGCGTTTGAGCCCCATATTGGGGCTCTGTGGTGACAGTGCGGATCCTGCTTGGGATTCTCTCTCCATCTTTCTCTGCCCCTTCTCCCCGAAATAAATAAATAAACGTAAAAAATAATTTTAATAATTTTATTTCTAGATTAAACAATTTCTAGAAAGAAACAGGAGATGTATTTTTCTTAACAATGGTAAAACTACTAAATTTCTGAATCTTCTTTGAGAGTATCATGGTGTATTAGAAAGAGCATTGGACCTGGAGTGAGACTGGGTTTAAGTTCCTGTTTTCTGCTTGGAGTAATGTTTCCTTGCTCGCTTTGCTTGATCTCTTCATTTTTTTTTTTTTTTTAAGTTTATTTATTGTTTTGAGAAAGAGAGCATGAGCAGGGGAGGGGCAGAGAGAGAGGGAGAGAGAATCCCAAGCAGGCTCCACACAGCACGGAGCCCAATGTGGGGCTCAAATTCACGAACTGTAAGATTGTGTGACCTGACCTGAAATCAAGAGTCCCACACTTAACCCACCTGAGCCACCCAGGTGCCCCTGCTTGATCTCTTGAAACTTCAGTATCCTCTTTTCTAGACAGGTGATGATACTTGCCTATTTTGTGAGGTTCTCATAAGACGGTAGAGTTGAAAGTGATTTCTAAACTAGAATATTAATTAACAGTATTTGGAAAAGCTAGTGGAAGCTGCACTGAGGTGGTGACATTTTAGTTCTTAAAGCCTAGGAAGTTTTTTTGCCAGGTGGAGGAAAGTGGGAGTTCCTCAAGCAAAGTATGTAGAAACCAGGAGAGTTGCAAAAAAACGTGCATGTTCAGATGAGACATAGATACTTATGAGCTGTAGGCGGTAATTAAGCTTGGGAATGGGCGAACGACTCCTCCATCACCCCTGCCCCTGCCAGAGAACTTCTCTTGTTTAGAAAAGAAGGCATTTTAGACATAGACTGAGGGAATACCAACATTTAAGGTTGGAACTAGGGAAAGAGACCACGCTCTGATGGGTGGGAAACCAGAGGAAGGTTTAAAAGAACAAGCAAACAAACAAACAAACAAAAAAGCAAAACTGGGGGTGGCAGAGCTAAGGGGAAAGTTAATAAGAGGAAGTGGTCACCTATGTTAGGAGTTACATAGTGAAGATAAATAGAATGAAGCCTGAAAAGAGGCCATTGGGTTTAATAATAAGAGAGAACCATACTAACTAGTAACTTAGCAATGCAGTACCCTCTCATACACACTAAAAAATAGCATTTTTAAGTTTCTGTTGAAATGGGGGTGGGTTTTTCATTTGTTTAGATTCACAGAGCTGATTTAGACCCCAAACGGGCTGCCATGAATTCCTGTAGTCATACTATGTCCTGTGATACATCGTAGTCAGTACTGCATCATTGTATTTGTACTGCGTGAATAAAGCCTAGCTTATTTTTTTAACTTAAGTTTTATTTATTGTCAGTTTTACAACATCAGTCTTGAAGATTATATATAACATTTTAATCCTTCATATCAGTGTTTCTTAGTGGTGTCCCCTAGGAAGATTACATGGGTCTGTGGTTTCTGTGTAATTACAGCAAATCTAACCTTATCTCTGTCACTTTTTCTCTCGTTCAAAAAGGCAAATGGAAGTGCAGCTGAACGAAAGTAAACTTTTTATAGGGATGTGCTTGAGTGTACTTTATTAAAAATAAAGATAAACCGGTCCCAGATGTCAGTGCTGTAATAATAGTAACTTATTATTTGGGATATACGTCAAAGAGTCATTGTGTCTCATACAAGGTTCTAAACTTTTTTGTGTGACTGTTTCCATTTTTTATTTATATTATTTAATTTTAACTAGGGATTATATCATATTTTTATTATTTTTTCATTTAATGCTTTAAAAAACTTTTTTTATTTTTATTTGAGAGAGCGAGAGTGCACGAGCAGGGGAGAGGGGCAGAGAGAGACAGAAAATCTCAAGCAGGCTCCATGCTCAGTATGGAGCCTAACGTGGGGCTTGATTCCACAACCCTGGGATCATGACCTGAGCTGAAATCAAGAGTCAGATGCTCAGTTGACTGAGCTACCCAGGTGCCCCTAATGCTTTTTTATAGTTCCAGTTGTTCAAAGCTTGCTCTACTTTGTTTTCACTTGTCCTAGTATTTCTCACTAATAATTGTATCTCATTAAGTCACCCTGTATTTTTCGGTTATGTAGTTACTCAACAAATATTTGTTGAATATTGTATAAAAGAATGTCTATTTCACATACATACTATTAGATGGTATATTTTATGTGAAAGAATAATTTGTGAGCAAAGTGTTTATCTTACAATTTTTCTTAATAATATTTTCACATCCTTTACTCAATTGAATGATTCAGATTCTACTAATATTTATTGTTTCTGTGATTAGTGTAGTTAAAAAAAATAAAGCATGACTGATTCATTGGACCATATAGAGAAGGAAACCTGGTCTGGTATCCTTATTGTATTGTACATTATTGATGTGTTATTGCGTCACCCTGAAATTAATTGTATATAGTTCCAGAACAGCCATTTTCTTTATGGCATTACTTGAATTTTTACTGTGTTAGGGCTAATTGACTTGGAAACGTCATGGAGGTGTTTTAATTATTTTGAGAGAGAGAATGTGAGCGAGCATGAGTGGGGGAGGGGCAGAGAGAAAAGAGGAGAGACCTAATCCTAAGCATGCTCCACACTTTCAGCACAGAGCCCAGCGTGGGCCTTGATCCCACAAACTTGAGATCATGACCTGAACCGAAATCAAGAGTTGGACACTTAACCTACTGAGCCACCCATGTGCCCCACAATCAGAAATTTTTTGTCTCTCTTCCACTCTTCAAAATAGTTCCTTAACCTTTGTCTTTTGCTACTTTGGCACATTTGAAGAATACAAGCCAGTTATTTGCACATTAGGGATTATTCCATATGTATAGTTCATTCTTATGTGTTTTCAGCACAAAGATACAAAACAATTATAAGACCTTTATCTTGCTTTGAAGACACTTAGAATTTAGGGCGCCTAGGTGTCTCAGTTGGTTAAACATCCAACTTCAACTCAGGTCATGATCTCACGGTTCCTGGGTTTGAGCCATGTGTCGGGCTCCATGCTGACAGCTTGGAGCCTGGAGCCTGCCTCAGATTCTGTGTCTCCCTTTCTCTCTTCTTCTCCCCTGCGTACGCTCTGTAAACAGTACTGAACAAAATGGAAATGCTGCAATTTTGATATGTCAGACATTTTAGTTTGAGACGCTATAAGTGTTGGAGCCCTGGTTTGTCAGCATATTATGAAGAGGCATAGGCTTCTCATTGTTAATTCCTTTCTTTTGTGCTTAAAAGTCCAGGTTTGCAAGTATGAAAATAGATTCCACTCATGATTTCTGTAGCATGATGTGCTTCAATTATGTTTGAAGGACATATGTCCAAATATATTATTGTTTTTAACAACATATTTGCCATGTTATGTGTGTAAGTTGGATTCTATTTGTAAAGGGCACATAAAATTCTAGGCAATGTCAGTGTTTTATTGATCTTTGACTTGGTTAATTCCATGTGTCCCAAGATGGCAGTTAATGGAAGAAGAAACTGTGTAATGGTATCTGCAATGCATTCCCAGCTAGATGAGCTAGTTGCTTTTGTCTTCACATAAATAAGATTGCTAGTTTTATAAGACTAACTACTCAAGTTAAAAATTGTCATTTCACTTGTACATAGGGTTCCTATAATTTAATTCTTGAAATATACTTCAAATCAAGTAAGATTTTACCACATTGTACAAGAAAATTGATGAAATAGTGCCTGTAAGCAGATTCCTATTTTCCAACAGATTATAAAAGTGTTCCATTTTATTGTTCTTCTTGGGGGAGAGTCAGTTCTGACTTTTACTATATATCTTAATAAATATTCAGCCAAGGGTCGCCTGTGTGGCTCAATCTGTGGCTCAAGACACTCAGTCAGTTAAGTGTTTGACTTCGTCTCAGGTCATGATCTAACAGTTCGTGGGTTCAAGCCCTGCATCAGGCTCTGTGCTCAGGGCCTGGAGCCTGCTTCGGATTCTCTGTCTCCTTGTCTCTCTGTCCTTCCTCTTCTCGTGCTCTGCCTCACACTCTCAAAAATAAATAAATGTAAAAATAAAGTAAATAAAAAATAAATATTCAGCCACGAAATATTCATCTTTGATACAGAGTATGTTATTTTAAGATCACTGATCTGGTGAAATCCAGGGAGAAAATCTGGAATATTTAAATTTCAAGCCTTACAATTAAATCCCAAGATGTGTTATATTGCATTATTTCTAGGCAGGTTTTTTTTTTTTTTAATGTTAATTTTTGAGAGAGAGAGAGACCGCGAGCATGAGCACGGGAGGGGTAGAGAGAGACACACACACTGAATCCGAAGCAGGTTCCAGGCTCTGAGCTGTCAGCACAGAGCCTGATGTGGGGCTCAAACTCACAGACCGTGAGATCATGACCTGGGCTGAAGTTTGACACTCAACTGACTGAGCCACTCAGGCACCCCTGTTTTTGTTTTTGTTTTTTTTTAATTTTATTTATTTATTTATTTTTGAGAGAGAGAGAGCGAGCGAGCGAGCATAAGAGGGGCAAAGACAGAGGGAGAAAGAGAATCCTAAGCAGGCTCTACACACAAAGTGTAGAGCCTGATGTGGGGCTCGAATTTGTGAACTGTGAAATCATGACCTGTGCCAAAATCTAGAGTAGGATGCTTAGCTGACTGAGCTACCCAGGTGCCCCTTGTTTGTTTTGTCTTAAATTCTTGTCCCAGTGTGGGGCTCTAACTCATGACCCCAAGACCAAGAGTCACACATTTTACCAACTGAACCAGCCAGGGGTCCCTTATTTCTAAAAAGTATTTAGAATTTAGAGCAACACTACTAGAATGAATGATTAAAACAGAACAGAAAAAGAAGACAGATGGTTGGTTGAAATGTTCTTTTTTTTACTGCATGAAAAGTTACAAATGATCATGGAATGACAAATGTATTATAGTGAAATAATTTGACAGTATTGCATTTGTGTATATAAATGAACTACTGACAAAAACAAATTGCCCGTAGTCCAAATTCAGAATTTAAAGTGAAGCACCCAAAGTAGAATAATCAAGAAGGAAATGATTTTCCTTTATTTCATATGATTATGAGTAACGTTCATTGGTTTGTGTATTTAGGGAAGACTTATTTAGCATATCAGCTGGAAAAAGTTCATAGGTATACAGAAATGAACAATTTATAGTCAATGTCTGCTATTGATGGGATGATTGTTTGTGTTGCCGATAGGAACTGACCTAATTAGAAGGCCGGTGCCTTAATCTTTCAGCTGAGTGCGGTGGCATGGCAGCTGGACAAGGGAGAGACTCATGAATAATGCCAATTCCAAAATCATGGGTTTTGGAAGTAGGCTGAGCTACACTTTACCCAGCTTTACTCTAGGAATGGATTTTCTCAAAATTTGTTAAAGCCTCGATTAAGAGTTTGGTCATGAAGGATGAGGGGGAAATTAGTACTATGAGGAAAGAGGTAGGGGGCCAGATTGTGTAGGGGCTTTGGATTTAACTTTGAATCATAGGAGCAGCAATTGGAAGGTTTTGAGCAGTATGGGCATTTAGAAGTTCATCAGTAACTATTAAGTGCCTGTTGTGTGCCATCTATATTTCATGCATCAAGAAGATTATAGTCTGTGGGGTACTTGGAACCTGCTTGTTCATGCCCAGTGTTTATTCACTAACTTAAAAAAATTACAGAAGTAATTTATTGAATTAACATATATTAATGGCTTCGGTATGCTAGGCACTGTTTTTGATGCTGGGGATTAAGTAATGGGCAGAATGCCTGCTTTCATGGAAGACAATCAAAGAGGTCAATGTATGGTTGGTCATTTGGTGATAAGGAATGCTGTGGTGAAAAATAAAGCAGGGAAAGAGGACAGACGGTTAGGGTGGAGATTGGGTTGGAGTTTGAAATAGCAAGGTCAGGAAAATGTCCTTGAGAATTTGTTAATGGAGCCCAGACCTGAAGCAAGTGAGCAGTGACACTTGGGGAGAGTATTGCATCAGAAGAAATTGTAACTGCCCAGGCCCTGAAGTAGGAGAATTTTGGACCTGTGTGAGGATCAACAGACAGGCCAATATGGTTAGAGCAGAGTGAGTGAAGAGGAGGGGGCAAGTCGGTAGGTGAGGAGTCAGAGACGTAAGGAAGCAGATTGCATAGGGCCATGTAAATCATTGTTAAGAACTTTGATTTTACTGACTGAGAAGGGAAGCTATTGGAGGGTTTTGAACAGAGAAGTGAGGTGATCCAGCTCACCTTTTAAATGTATCGCTTTAGGGGTGCCTGGGTGGCGCAGTCGGTTAAGCGTCCGACTTCAGCCAGGTCACGATCTCGCGGTCCCTGAGTTCGAGCCCCTCGTCGGGCTCTGGGCTGATGGCTGAGAGCCTGGAGCCTGTTTCCGATTCTGTGTCTCCCTCTCTCTCTGCCCCTCCCCCATTCATGCTCTGTCTCTCTCTGTCCCAAAAATAAATAAACGTTGAAAAAAAAAAAATGTATCGCTTTGCCTCCTGAACTAGGAATAGACTCCAGATTTAAGGCAGGGAGACTAGCAGGGAGACTAATGCAGTAATCCAGGCAAGCAAAGATGATGACTAAATCAGATTGGTGGTAATAGAGAGAAAGGGTTAAATTGGAAGGTAGAGCCAGTGAGATTTTGCTGATGATTTGGGTGTATGACAGAAAAAGGTATCAAGGATGGATACAAGGTTTTTGTTTTGTTTTGTTTTGTTTTTTTCCTAAGTAGCTATAAGTTTGGAATTGGCTGTCCAGTAAAATCAAGATGTGTGAAGAGGAAGTTTTTAAAGGGGAGGGGAATCAAGAGCTTGAGCATGTAAAGTTTGAGATGCTTATTAGACATCCAGGTGGAGATATTAAATAGGCAGTTGGATGAATGAATCTGGAGCTTAAGGGAGGATTCAGAGTAGTGGTATATATTGAGTCATCAGGTTCTAGATGGTAGTAAATACCATGGATTGGACGAGGCACTGAGGAGAAAGAGAAAAGGTCAGAGTACTAAGCCCCGGGGCATTCCTGGAGCAGTTGTGTCAAACAGTACCAATAGGGTCAAGTAACATGATTACTGACAAGTGAGTTTGTACGTGTGGAAGATTTTGGTGATGTTGACAAGCAGTTCAGATGCAGAGGTAGGACTGAAAACCTGACTGGAGTGGGTTTAAGAGAGAAAGGAGAAGAATCGCTGTTAGTATGTATTAAAGTATAAGGGGAGCAGAAAAATGGAATGGTACCTGGAAGGGGATGTTAAGACAAAGGATTTTTTTTTTTTTAATGGGAAAAACTATTTTATCTTGTTTTCTGATGGAACCGTCTGATGTACAGGAGGAAAAATTGATGATGAAACAAAGAGGAGAGAATCACTGGGCTGTTAGCTCTTTTCCTTATAGAAAATTTGGCAATTGCAAGTTAGCTAAAAAATAACAACCCTAATTTCAACACCCAAAGAGAATCAATTAACATATTACAGATCTTCCTTGTCCTTTTTCTTTTGCATATATGCATGCTCTGTATTTTAAAAGCAAAGGTGTATGCTTTTGTAGTGTAATATAGCATTATGATTTTTTTTTCATTTACTAATACATGGAGTCTGTTCATTTCTTAAAGGCTAGTCCTTTTAAGACAAATTGTAATTAAGCCACTATCTTGAAAGAAGCAGTAAACTTTTAGAAAAATGAACAGCTGCAGTTTACAAGTGAAATTATATAGCTAGTTTCACTTCAGGTTTTAAATAGTGTCTTGTGTAGAGTGGGACCTTATTAATTATTAATCACAGAAATAAAGGGAATTATCTAACAAAAGAATCAATACTGATGATGTTAGATGGTGGCAATCACCAGGGCTTTCCACACACACCTGTGTATATTAGGTTGCGGGAATAGTATATACATGTGTTTACAGCTGTGCTGTTGAATACGGTAGCCACTAGCCAAATGTAAATATCTAATTAAAATTTAAAAATGCAGTTTCTGAGTCACACTAGCCACATCACTAACAGTTACTATATCCTATAGTGCAGATAAAGAACATTTCCATTATCATAGGATATTCTGTTGTACGCTGCTGATTTAGAGGCAAGGATTTAGGGCTTATGTAGGGTACCGGAAAGAGTTCTATGTGACTGGAGCACAGTCAGAGTGGAAATGAGGTGAAACTGGTAAAAGATGATTGATAGGTAATCAGCGTCCATATTATGAAGGGTCTCACATACCATGCTCAGGAATTTGGACTTTGTCCTGGTGGTTTGCACAGTAAGGGGCTCCAAAGGATTTTTAAGTAGAGGAGCAACAGAGGGATATTTGCATTTTAGGAAGGTCACTCTGCCTCCACTGAGTGTTTGGATTGGTCAGTGATGTAAATGGTATTAAAAACACAGAAGATAGAGCAGTCTTGGATTGAGGAGGGAAAGTGTTGAGTTCCAGTTTGGACCTGTTGAGTTTAAGGTAATAGTTAGGCATCCATTAAGCAGTTAGATACATGGATGTGGCGTTCAGTAGAGATACCTAGGCTAGAATAGATTTGGGAATCAACAATCAGTAGATGATTTTGGAAGCCATTGAAGGGAAGGTGTGTGGTATGTGAAGGGAAGGCCAAGGAAGAATCTTAGTAAAATCAACGTTGAAAGAAATGGGGCAATTGAAGCCCCTCTAGAAGACCAAAAAGAGAGAATGAAGTTTGGGGAAACCCTCAAAGTTGATTATACAGACAGAGCTTTTGCATTGTGTTTAAGGTATGGGAAAAGAGTGAAAGCCACCTCTGTAGGAGGAATATGGCAGATAAATTGTCCATTATGGTTTGTTGAGGCAGTATGGCATAATGCTTAAGGGCATCTACCCTGCAGGTTCTCTCTTGGTATGAAAACTTGTCATAGTGTTAATAAGTGGTATTTGGGCAGGTTAGTTTACCATTCTGTGCCCTCGGTTTCCTTATCTGTAAGATGGAGATGAGGATAATCATACCTACACTCTCTAAATTATTGTGAGGATTAAAAGATTTAACACATGTAAACAGTCAGCAGCGTCTGACACATAACAAGCACGTAATTACCGTTACTCTTTTAACACCATTAAGGTCATCCGAACTTCTTAAAGTTTTGTTTTTAATACAGTGTACTTTTTCAACTTAAAATTTTGGAATCATTATTAGTTTTCATATTAACCACTGCTTTATATTTTAAATTTCAAATTATTGTTAAACTTCACGCTATTGTTTTTTGAATTCTAATCCACAAGCATTTAAAACTACTAAATTACATAAAATATCTTTAATTTGTACCACATAAAAGCAAGTGAAGTTAATAAGCACTAGGTGAATTCTGTGTGGATATCAAGGATTTAGGAATAATGACTATAGATTGTTATAAGGGAGTAAAAACGTATTTGTTTTAAACTTTTTATTTAACCTCCAGTCTTGTGGATAGATATTCTATTACTTTTAAAACGTCTGTTCTTACAGAAGGAGCTCATTTCTCATTTTTCCTGATAGAAAAGGAACTTATGTATGTTTTGCTATAACAGAAATCAAAGAGAGTGTTCAGGAAGGATGTAAGTGGTCGGCAGTGTGAGCTGCTGTGGTGATTAGTCCAGTAAAATGAAGTCAGAGAAAATATTTCTTGGATTTAGTGATAAGGCACTTGTTGGTGACCTTGGTGGTGGTACTGACAACAGTGTTAGGGGAAATCAGGTTGCAGTGGATTGACAAAAGGGTGAGAAGTGAGGAAAGGAATACACTTCCCCGAAGATCTTTGGCTTTCAGGGGGAGGAGAGAGGATGGAATTGCAGGGACACATGGAATGTAAAGAGCTATTATTTTAAGGGCTGGAAGAGTTGAGAATGTTTAAATGCTGACTGGAAGGCGGCAATAGAGAATGGTGTTCGGAAACAAGAGAGAGAGAACTATACAACAGAGAAAAGGAAGAAAGGTTGGATTTGCAGTCTGGGTAAGTGTATAGCGTTTTGTTAACGAGAGGGGGAAAATGGTTGGATCATCTGATGAGAGTGGGAGAGGAAGTGGTAGGGGTAAAAGTTCGAGAAGTCTGAAGTAGCTGCTGTAGACAATAGGTTAAGGCCTCTTGTCCTGACAGAAAACCAGGAAGGCTTGCTGGATGATATTGAGGGCTTGCCTAGTGGAGGTTAGATACCATTCATTTATATTGTCAACACTCTGATCTTATTCTACAGCAGCTGTCAACAGTCCTTGCATAAATGTGAAGAAAATGGTCAATTCATGTAGTGGGATCGAGTTTTGCTTGGTGGGTGCTATGAATGACAGTTCAGCAAGGAAATTTAGGATATCGGTAAAAAAAAGATGTGGAAGTAATTAAAGATGGTATCTAAATTGGAGTGGGAAAGAAGCAAAGGGTAGTAGGGGGCTGATAGGAAGACAAAAACAGAAGGTCAGGGAACCAGAGTGTCTAAGGAGTTAAAGGTATAAGTGTTGTGCGAATACCTGAGTGAGAGTCCTAGAAGGATAGGATAATCATCAGAGAGCTTTATTAATTCACTATTTCAGAGATTGAGTACTTACAGGTATTCACAAGGTTTGGGTGTAATTTACGGTTTGACTGTGTCAGTTAATGGCTGAAAGTTGTCTGGAGCTGAGATCAGTAGAGAAGATTAGGCTAAGGAATTTAGAAATTCCTAAAAGAAGGACACTGGATGGGCTTCCAAGTGGTTGTTAAAATCACTATGAATAATCCCTAGTGGCTAAAATGTCTTAATTGTGTAGAGGATTGGCAAATGTTAACAGCAAGGATAAAAGGAGTAGGTAAACTCAGTGGTTGAAGATTTTTTTCCTATGGATGTATTGAGTTTAGTATCAGAAAGAATTTATTATTTTTTATCATCAGTGCATATCATTGTTTCCTTTATACAATGACTGCTAGAAAACTTAGAACACAATTTGTGATGTATAACTAGCAGGTATATGGAGCTTTGTGCCATGCATTTTGACTTGAGCCTTACTCTTTTATTTTAATTTCTTTATTTTTCCTTTCCCCATAGACAATTTTTTTAACTTGTTTTATTTTTTATTTTTTTTTTTTAATTTACATCCAAATTAGTTAGCATATAGTACAACAATGATTTCAGGAGTAGATTCCTTAGTGCCTCTTACCCATTTAGCCCATCCCCCCTCCCACAACCCCTCCTGTAGCCCTCAGTTTGTTCTCCATATTTATGAGTCTCTTCTGTTTGGTCCCCCTCCCTGTTTTTATATTATTTTTGTTTCCCTTCCCTTATGTTCATCTGTTTTGTTTCAAAGTCCTCATATGAGTGAAGTCATGTGATTTTTGTCTTTCTGTCACTGACGAATTTCACTAGCATAATACCCTCCAGTTCCATCCACGTAGTTACAAATGGCAAGATTTCATTCTTTTTGATTGCCGAGTAATACTCCATTGTATATATATACCACATCTTCTTTATCCATTCATCCATTGATGGACATTTGGGCTCCTTCCATACTTTGGCTATTGTTGATAGTGCTGCTATAAACATGGGGGTGCATGTGTCCCTTCGAAACCGCACACCGGAATGCCTTGGATAAATGCCTAGTAGTGCAATTGCTGGGTTGTAGGGTAGTTCTATTTTTTAGTTTTTTGAGGAACCTCCATACTGTTTTCCAGAGTGGCTGCACCAGCTTGCATTCCTATCCCCATATAAAATTTTAAAGTGTTGCTCCATCTTATGAATAATTGACTGTCCTCCTTAAATTCAAGTTGGGGACCAGGGCAATACATAAGTAAATACACCTAGGTAATTGTGGGAGAGTTAACAGTTACTTTTGTCATTCATGCTTCTACTCCATACCACCATCATCATAATTGCCAAACATTTATTGAGTGGCTTCACTGTTTAGCCTCTGTTCTTGAGTTAGGAGACATGAACCAGCATTATAATAGTAATAATAACAGTAGTAACACCTTATATTTTTATATTACTTTTATTTTCTATGGCTTTCTGGCATCCACCCCATATACCTCAAGATTTCATAAGTCTCCCAGTCTTCATAGTAACATACTAGTCCTGTCTTCTGTCCTGCCTGCTAAACCTTGGTGACAATCAAGTCTAAATTCTTTCTGTTCAAAACCACTCATTGTCTCTAGACTTTGAGCCTCGTTTTTTCCTTCCTTACACCCCACGCTGCAGAGATCTCCAGGTCCTTCTTAACCCAGGCCTCTTTTGGCTTGATTATTGGCACTAAATGCATATAAGACTCTAGTGTTCCATGGGTATGGATGGCCTTTTCACCCATCTAATTTTGTATCCTCTTACTTTCTTATCCATATACTCGTACTTTCACTTGTTTTGGATCCCATCTTCAATTTTTACAGGACTCCATGCCTACATACTTGTACTATTGCTTCATTTTTTTTTTAAGTTTATTTATTTTGAGAGAGAGAGAGCAAGAGAGAGAGAGAGTGTGTGCACAAGTGGGGGAGGGGCAGAGAGAGAGAGAAAGAGAGAGAGGAAAGAGAATCCCAAGCAGGCTCTGAACTCCCAGCGCAGAGCCTGATGGGGAGCTCAAACTCATAAACTGTGAGATCATGACCTGAGCTCAAGTTGGATGCCCAACTGACTGACCCATCCAGGTGCCCCTATTTCTCCGTTTTTCTAAGTTCTCTTATGGTCCAATATGTGTAATTGTCTATATAGGGTATCTTTGTTTTCAAAATAGAGAAATAGTTCCCATGTTATCTGAGTTCATGGGTGCTATTCCCTCATACTTCCTTGGTTTTGGAACTTTGGGACTTGTACCTTTGTTCTTTGAAAACAGTTTTCTGTTGGTCATGTATCCAGGTATCAGTTTGCAAAACATTTTTTATTCCCCCTCCCCCCCTCCCCCCCAGCCAAGGACACAGTTTTATTAGTGACTTACATTAAGATGCAATGTCTGCTAAATCATAAAATCTACTTTAAAAATGTATTGACTCGTTTATACTCCTTTCCTTCCCCTTATGTATTGACATGTTTCAAATAGTGATATTGAAACAAATTCAAAACAGGATCATTACAACATGTGGCAAATAACTTATTTGCATAACAGTGTTCTCATTTAAACTGATGCTTTAATGTGTTAAATTTTATTGATGAAAATACTACATTCACATATTTCATAAAACCAGAGCTAAGAGGGCCTTAGAAAATTTCTAGTTGAGGTTTCAGAATGCTAACACTAAGAAAAAAAGTTAGTACTTGCTAGTGTCAAATGGAATAAGGGGTACTACAGGATATTAAAGGGGACAATGGTCAGTGAAGGCTGGAGCTGCTGGAGAGCGCTTTGATTTGGGCATATACACAAGGAACGATGAAGAGTGTTCTTTTTTTTTTTTAATATTTTATTTTTAACTTAATTTCCACACCCAATGTCGGACTCTAATTCACAGCCCTGAGTTTAAAGATGAAGAGGATGAAGAGTATTCTTAGGAGGATATATGCCAAGAACAAAGGTAAAATATTGTGCCTTTTTTTTCTGGCAACAGTGAGTGAACCAGTGTGGATAAAGAGCCGAGTTCCTGGAAAGGAGCAGTGGAAAATGAGATTTGAGAAGTAGTTGCTAGAGTATGAAGAAAATTGGAATTTCACTTCCTTTCTAAGAATAGGAGTTGATGATTACAAGTGATTACTGCAGTGGTGTTTTGGGAAGATTAATCTGGAATTGTGTGGAGAATAGATTGAAGAAAAGAAACTGGAGACAGAGGGACCAAAATGGAGATGGTTAGAAATGTCTAAGAGTAATTTGATAATAGTTTGGAATTTGTTGGTTTAAGTGGGTTTGAAGAGGAAGTAAATTGTGAGCACATTGCGAAAGGGGGAATTTATAGGTCTTACAGGGTTTGGTTGAGGGGAGGAAGGAATCACGAGGTTCAGGTTTTAACTAGAAGAATTTGGGGACTGTTGACTGAAATGGGGAAGGCTTGAGGGGACATTTGGGGAGGTGAAAGGACATTTTCACTGGTGATGTTGAAATAAACTGTTGATAGATGTTTGAGAATGTTTTGATGGCATGAGAGCAATACATTTATTTTGTCTATGACTAAATGCACTTTTCATGAGATTGAATCAAATTCTGTCAAAAATCTGCTCTTGAGATATGTTTGTGGTTATTGGAAAGGTTAATGTAACATTGGCCCCAAAATATTTGGGAATGAGAAAAAAAGGAAAACATAGCCCCTAAAGAACGTTAGCACCAAATAGTGTGAATAATTAGATTACTAAAGGAATATAAATGGCTACACTAGTAATCAAAGGAATGCAAGTACCCTTCCTACATTCATTTATAAAATAATAGTGACAACAGAGTAATTTTTGTTATATTTTTATTTGGCATGCTGAAAATGAATTTTTGTTGAAATTTTACCTAATTCTAGAAATCCAGAAGTATGGGACACTTCTGAATATATGAACTCAGAACCTTTGGGAGCAGTAATAAGAATTTTTACAAACACTTTATGTACTTTAATAAAATCAAAATAGATGACTCTTATTTAATAGTACATGTTGTAGAAATGCTAGGGATAATTAAAAGTAAATAAATTTAAAAACATATAGTTCTTATAGTTTCTGGTTATCTAATGATATCAACAATTAGAAAATAACAGATTGGTTTTCTCAAGGTGATTAGATACTTGAACAGTTCTTTAAAAAGAAAATGTGGTTACTCACTTGGAAGTCAGAGATAGTTTTTGTTTATACACACACACACACACGCACAGTGTCGTATATATTGGTAACTTGTACATTTCTTAACAAATGATTTTGGATGATAATGACCACAAATGATTTTTTCTTACTTTCTTTAGCATTCTTAGTATTTTAAAACTTCATTAATGTAGTAAAAAAATTATAAAAATATTCAATGTAATTTGGTCAGTAGTATGTTTTATATTTCAAAAATTTTTAAAGTAACATGTGGAAATAAGTTAATTTTTTGAAAATGACAGTTATAGATGACAATCTCTTCAAAAGATGGCAAAATTTAATCATGTTAATTTCGGTGATTTGCACTTTTAGATTCTATTCCTGTCAAATAGGAATTTGTAGGAGCTTTTTTTGTTGTTGTTGTTTTTAATGTTTACTTTTAAGAGAGAGAAACAGAGCACAAGCAGGGGAGGGGCAGAGAGGGAGAGGGAGAGAGAGAGAGAGAGAGCTGGAGGCACAGAATCTGAAGCAGGCTCTAGGTTCTGAGCTGTCAACATAGAGCTGGATGCACGGCTCGAACTCACAGACAGCGAGATCATGACCTGAGTGCAAGTCAGATGCTTAACCGACTGAGCCACTCAGGTGCCCCCTTTTTTTCTGTTTCAAGGCTTATATGGCCTTCATCAGGAAACGTGATTTTTAAAAAAAATTGTAAAAAATATATAACATTAAATTTACATCTTAACCACTTAAAAAATTTTTTTTAATGTTTATTCATTTTTGAGAGAGAGAGAGAGAAAGTGAGCGCGTGAGCGGGGGAGGGGCAGAGAGAGAGAGGGAGACAGAATCTGAAGCAGCTCCAGGCTCTCAGCTGTCAGCACAGAGTCTGATACAGTTCTCAAACCCACAGACTGTGAGATCATGACCTGAGCTGAAGTTGGCCCCTTAACCAACTGAGCCACCCAGGCGCCCTGTCATCTGAACCACTTTTTTTTTTTTTTTTTTTTTTTTTTTTTACATTTCTTTTATTATTTTTGAGAGGCAGAGAGAGACAGAGCAGAGAGGCAGGGGCAGAGAGAGAGGGAGACACAGAATCTGAAGCAGGCTCCAGGCTCTGAGCTGTCAGCACAGAGCCCAACGCGGGGCTCGAACCCACGAACCGTGAGATCACAACCTGAGCTGAAGTCAGACATTCAACTGACTGAACCACCCAGGTGCCCCTGAACCACTTTTAAGTGTACAGTTTAGTAGTGTTAAGTGTATTCACACTATCATATAATAGATCTCTGCAACTTTTACATCTTGTAACTCTGCCATGTGACTTTTAAAAACTGAATTTTTTACTGAGATTTTTAAGTGCTTCAGGGACAAAGCTTATCTAAGGTAGAGATTGCATATTGGTTTCCTCAATTCCCTACACAGAAGGCTGATCCAAGCTCATCAGATGGAAAACTTGCCTTCTGTGGCCTTGGAAAATTGTGTGTGTGGGGTTTTTTTTTTTGTTTAAGAATTTAAAAATTAATCTAGCTTTGAGTTGGCATATCTTATTAACACAGTTGTAGAACACTTACATTTATTCTACTATAGTTTATGAATTTCTTGGAGGAAAATCTAATACTAATACACAAACTTGATGCACATACAGACTCTCTGGCATATCTGTGTTTGTGCCCATCTGTTATTGTGGCACCATGCCCGTTATTGTGGTGGCATGCCAGTAGCAGTGAGGCATGAGAGCCAACAAAGATGAATTGTTTGGATGGAATACGCTATTCTGTAATACTAATTAATTTTGAGCTGATGAATCTACATGAAATAAAGTTAACCAAATACAGTCAAAGTAATGTCAGTGAAAATAAAATTTATTTTGACTTATACGGAAGTGTATCACAGATGTTTTAGACTTCTAGTGAGAATAGTTAGAATGAGTGTTTACTATGGTTCCATGGTCAGTTTTCTTTTCATAAAAATTGTGAATTTAAGAGAAAAAATATACAATTTTCTTGTGGTAGATTGTAGATCAGAGAGGAAGTACTATGGTGTTGTAGGTTATGGATTTTATATGTATAGGATATTTATAATTCTTGAATTAAAACAAGTTGACAGCAGTGTGGTGGTAAAAGGGAAGAATGTTGAATTTCAAAACAAGACTCAAGATGAATTGCTTGCTTTGCCATTTCCTGGTTCTGTGGTAGTACAATTAAAAGTTGGGTGAGTTTATGGGGCGCCTGGGTGGCTCAGTTGGTTAAGCAGCCGACTTCGGTTCAGGTCATGATCTCACAGTCCGTGAGTTCAAGCCCTGCGTCGGGCTCTGTGCTGACAGCTCAGAGCCTGGAGCCTGTTTTGGATTCTGTGTCTCCCTCTCTCTGACCCTCCCCTGTTCATGCTCTGTCTCTCCCTGTCTCAAAAATAAATAAAACGTTAAAAAAAAAAAAAAGTTTTGTGAGTTTAGAATTTCTTATGTGTGTATAATTTTCTGCTTGTGTGTTGTCCTTACATTTTTGAGCTTCAGTTTATTTATCAAATGGGAATAATAAAGCTTCACACATGCTTCACAGAGAGTTTGTGATACTGAAATAAGATGGTGTTATAGGTTATAGAAAACAATACCATTATCAGGTAGCTAAAATGAATTATTTATGTTATAAATGCAAGGCATGTTAATGGCAAGGTAGTCAGTAATGTAGAAAATACATAGCTCTCATTCCTATACCCCCAGAGATAACCACAATGAAAAAGTTCTTAGGTATCCTTCCAGAAAATTTTTTTAAGCCAAATGATAATATATATAC
The DNA here is from genome assembly GCF_016509475.1 of Prionailurus bengalensis. NCBI lineage: Eukaryota > Metazoa > Chordata > Mammalia > Carnivora > Felidae > Prionailurus > Prionailurus bengalensis. Next base: position 142,993,109 of record NC_057343.1, on the reverse strand, counting down.
TGTTCTCTAATGTATCTTGCTTTTCCTTTAATACATCTTGGAGGCCTTTCCATATTAGCATCTGAGACTATTTCAGAGTTTTTAACCACTGTGTAGTATTTCCTAGTATTCCTTTTTATTTAATTAGTTATTTTGAAGAGCATTTGATTGATTTCACTTTTTACTGAGTATAAGCAATACTGTAACAGAATTTTTCGCATAGGTATGAGAATTTATCTATTTGTAATAAGAATACCTAGAAATAGAGTTGTAGGTCAAAGGTTACCACATTTTAAATTATGATAGATACTGCTGAATTACCTTCCAGATGGGTTGCACCAGTTTTATCCCTCCACCAACAGTAAAGTCTGTTTCCCTTGCACTTTTGCCAATACTGGGTACCATCCAATTTCATAATATTTGCCAATCTTATAGGGGAAAAATGTTATTACATGGAGTCTTCATAATTGTGAGTGCTGCAGTGAGTCTTTTTCCTTATATTTATTGGTTTATTCTTTCAGTAAATACTTTTAAATGTCTTTTATCCATTTCCCTGTTGGATCAACTCTTACTGATTAGTTAAGGGTTCTTCATATTTTAAGAAAATTACTCATTTTTTGGACTTAGTTTATGGCAAGTTTTTAAGTGTAAAAGTTTTAAAACCTTCTGTGTTTATTTTTTCTTTTCTCGCTTCTGAGACTCCCCCACCCTAATCCAATCTTCCCCCCACCCTAATCTTTTATAGAAAGTGGCATTTTTGGTTTACAGTGAAACAGAACTTTTCCCAGTGCCAACCGATTTTTTGTCTCAGCACATAAAAACTCAACTAGCTCAATGCTTTGTGAGATTTTCTTATTTTTATTTTTTAAAAATGTTTATTTATTTTGAGAGGGACAGAGATAGCACTGGTGGAAGAGAGAGAGAGAGAGAGAGAGAGAGAGAGAGAGTCCTAATCTGGCTCTTTGATGCCAGTGCAGAGCCTGATTGCGGGGCTCAAACTCACAAAACCCGAGATCGTGGCCCGAGCCCAAACCAAGAGTCAGTCCATACAACACCCAGTGCTCATCCCAACAGGTGCCCTCCTCAGTACCCATCACCCACCCACCTCTCCCTCCCACCCCCATCAACCCTCATTTTGTTCTGTTTTTAAGAGTCTCTTATGTTTTGGCTCCCTCCCTCTCTAACCTCTTTTTTTTTTTCTTTCCCTCCCCCATGGTATTCTGTTAAGATTCTCAGGATCCACGTAAGAGTGAAAACATATGGTATCTGTCTTTCTCTGTATGACTTATTTCACTTAGCATAACACTCTCCAGTTCCATCCACGTTGCTACAAAAGGCCATACTTCATTCTTTCTCATTGCTACATAGTATTTCACTGTATATAGAAACCACAACTTCTTTATCCATTCATCAGTTGATGGACATTTAGGCTCTCCCCATAATTTGGCTATTGTGGAAAGTGCTGCCATAAACATTGGGGTACAAGTGCCCCTATGCATCAGCACTCCTGTATCCCTTGGGTAAATTCCTAGCAGTGCTATTGCTGGGTCATAGGGTAGATCTGTTTTTAGTTTTTGGGGGAACCTCCATACTGTTTTCCAGAGCGGCTGTCCCAGTTTGCATTCCCACCAACAGTGCAAGAGGGTTCCTATTTCTCCACACCCTCGCCAGCATCTATAGTCTCCTGATTTGTTCATTTTAGCCACTCTGACTGGCGTGAGGTGATATCTGAATGTGGTTTTGATTTGTATTTCCCTGATGAAGAGTGACATTGAGCATCTTTTCATGTGCCTGTTGGCCATTTAGATATCTTCTCTAGAGAAGTGTCTATTCATGTTTTCTGCCCATTTTTTCACTGGATTATTTGTTTCTCGGGTGTGGAGTTTTGGTGAGTCCATAGATTTTGGATACCAGCCCTTTGTCTGATATGTCATTTGCAAATATCTTTTCCCATTCCGTTGGTTGCCTTTTACTGTTTTTGATTGTTTCCTTTGCAGTGCAGAAGCTTTTTATCTTCATAAGGTCCCAGTAGTTCATTTTTGCTTTTAATTCCCTTGCCTTTGGGGATGTGTCAAGTAAGAAATTGCTACGGCTGAGGTCAGAGAGGTCTTTTCCTGCTTTCTCCTCTAGGGTTTTGATGGTTTCCTGTCTCACATTCAGGTCCTTGATCCATTTTGAGTTTATTTTTGTGAATGGTGTGAGAAAGTGGTCTAGTTTCATCCTTCTGCATGAAGACATTCCTAATATCCTGAGGAAAAGGAGAACTTGCTTTCTGCTGCCTGCTAAGAAAACAAGTACCTGAGGACATTGATAAAAAGTTTGGCAAACATGGTGGTAAATGTATGGTGTCATGGTTTTTAAAACTTACATGCATGGGATGTTTAAAAAAATTTTTTAAGGTTTATTTATTTTTGAGCGAGATAGAGCATGAGCTGGGGAGGGGCAGAGAGAGAGGGAGACACAGAATGCAAAGCAGGCTCTAGGCTGTCAGCTGTCAGCACAGAGCCTGACGTGGGGCTCGAACCCACAAACTGCAAGATCATGACCTGAGCCGAAGTCAGATGCTTAGCCCACTGAGATACCCAGGTGCCCCTATGCATGGGATGTTTACTTGGAAGATGTAATCGTAGTTTTTAACCTTTATTAGGGTCATGGACTGTTTTGAGATTCCCGTGAAAGTTTGGAGTTTTTTCTGTTTCCCTCTAAGAAACATGTTTAGTGTACGGCCTATATTCATTTATCCTTTGAACTAACATGTATTGTATACATTTTGTGGGTCTGTGGGGAGTTTAGTGCTTGAGAGAAAAACCATAGCCTTCATTTATAGATCCTTTATAGGCCTTATATTGAGTTCTCATATGTCAAGTTCATTCCTGCCGTATTATCTTTGCAGAATTCCTCTGGTTAGCTCCTTCTCATCATTTGAGACCTCAGCTTAAATCATCACTTACCCATGGAAGTCTTTTGTGATCACCCAGTCTTACTTTATTACAGTAACCTATTTTAATTTTTTCAGTACTACTCTAGTCTTTCTTTGTTTTCCTTCCTTCTTCCCTCATTCCTTCTTTCCTTCTTCTGTCATTTCTGTCATGCCCCTTACTCCCACCCACCTGCATTCTCACTTAAAATGTAAGTCCCAAGAGGTCAGGGTTCCCAGTATTTTGAACTGTTCCTGGCACATGTGGATATTGAATAAATGATCTTGTGAGGCCCAGTGATGGGTGCTTCACAATGATCTCTTGAAGCTTTCATACAACCTATTTGAAATAGATACTAACGTTAAGTTTTTTCTTGGTTTTTCTCTGTTGTAGTTTACTTTCTATTATGTTGAATTCTTCTCTTATCCTTTATTTTCTTACTTGTTTTTTGAGTTTAGTTTGGTATACTTTTTCTTATTGAGAAAGAAACTTACATTTTTTAATTTATTTTTAATTAGTTAATTGTTAGAGAGAGAGAGTGAGTAAGCACAGGTTCAGGGGAAGAGAGAGAGAGAGAGAATTCCCAGCTGACTCCATGCCCAGCACAGAGCCTGACAGGGCTGGTCTCACTAATGGTGAGATCATGACCTGAGCTGAAATCAAGAGTCAGATGCTTAACACACTGAGCCACGCAGGCACTCTGGAAACTTAGATTTTGATTTGTAATCTTTCTTCTTTTATGTTGCATTCAGAAATGTATGTTTACTTCTAAATACTACTTTAGCTGCATCTCATGAATTGTTAAATGCTGCAGTATCATTACTCACTTGAATTTTTTTCTAATTTACCTAATGATTTCATTTTCTTTGGCCTGTAGGTCAAAGTGTGTTTCTTATTTTTTCCAAACGTCTGGACCTTTTCTAGTTATTTTTCTGTTATTGAATTCTTGTTACGCTGTACCACATACTCTGTATGATTGTAGACTTTTAAAAATTTGTTGATATGCGCTTGAAAAGAATGCTTATTCTGCAGTTATTCTCTATAGTGTTCTGTTCCTGTCAGGCTAAGTTGGTTGTGGTGTTTAGGTTTTTGACATCTTTAGTAAAGTTTTTGTCTGTCCTGTCACTTACTGAGAGATGTGTTAAAATTGTCAGTCATGAGTGTGGATACGTATTTTTCTTCTATTAGTTCTGTCAGCTTTTGCTTTATAGATGGAAACTATAAATTTAGAATACATATAAATTGGGTATAAATTTAGATTTGTCTTCCTTTTGAAATGATGCCCTTTTATGTTCTGGTAGCAGATCCCAGCTTTTATTTGTTTGAAAACCACTTTATTTCACCTTCAGTTTTGAAAGATATTTTCGGTGGGTATAGAATTGTATTTTGGCCTTTTTTTTTTTTTTCCCCCTTTCACCCCTTTAAAGATGTTATTCCATTGTGTTCTGCCCTCTATAATGTCTGTTGAAAAGCTGGCTATTGGTATTATTATTGGTCCTTTTAAGGCAGGGGTTATAATGCCATATATAACATGTATATATACATATATATGCATATATGTATGAACAGGCACACTATTTCTGCCTGTTAATAAAAAATAAAGTTTTGTGAGAACCTAGCCATGCCCATTTATGTATGTATTGTCTATAACTGCTTTTACTGTATAATGGTAGAATGGTAGAGATGGTGTGGCCTGTAATGCTTAAAATATTTATTGTCTGGGGGTTCCTGGCTGAATCATTTGGTAGAGTATGCAACTCTTGATCTTGGGGTTGTGAGTTTGAGCCCCATGTGTGGTGTAGAATTTACTTAAAAAGAAAAAGGGGCACCTGGTGACTTAGTCCATTAAAGGTCTGACTCTCTATTTGGGCTCAGGTCATAATCTTACTGTGAGCCTGTTGGGCTTACTCTGGGTGTGGAGCCTGCTTAAGATTCTTTTTCTCTCCCTTTGCCCCCCAACCCCCATGCTGCTGTCTTTCAACTGTAACCTCTCTAAATACATATATACATATGTACATACATAAAACAAGCTCTTAAAAAAACAAATTAAGAAAAAGTTTATCATTTGGTCCTTTACCGAAAGTATACACTGTCCTTTTCCTTAAGGAAGTGTCTTTTTTCTCTGCATACTTTTTTTTTTTTTTTTTTTTTTAAATTTTTTTTTTCAACGTTTATTTATTTTGGGGACAGAGAGAGACAGAGCATGAACGGGGGAGGGGCAGAGAGAGAGGGAGACACAGAATCGGAAACAGGCTCCAGGCTCTGAGCCATCAGCCCAGAGCCTGACGCGGGGCTTGAACTCACAGACCGCGAGATCATGACCTGGCTGAAGTCGGACGCTTAACCGACTGCGCCACCCAGGCGCCCCTCTCTGCATACTTTTAAGATTTTTCTCAATGTCTTTGATTTTCATCAGCTTGACCATGCTATGTTTAGTGTAGTTTTATGTTATTTTTCTGTTTCATCAGGTTTTTAAATATGTGGGTTTATGTCTTTCATCAGTTTGCAAAAATTCTTAGCCATTGTCACTTGAAATATTGCTTTTGTTCCTTTCTCTCTCTTTCTTTTTGGTGACTCTTCTTTTTTTTTTTTTTTTTTTTTTAGTGTTTATTTATTTCTGAGACAGAGAGAGACAGAGCATGAGTGGGGGAGGGACAGAGAGAAAGGGAGACACAGAGTCAGAAGCAGGCTCCAGGCTCTGAGCTGTCAGCACAGAGCCCGACACAGGGCTCGAATTCACAAACCGTGAGATCATGACCTGAGCCGAAGTCAGTCGCTCAGCTGACTGAACCACCCAGGCGCCCCATCTTTTTGGTGACTCTTAAGAGGTATGTTGGATATTTTGACTATGTCCCACATGTCTCTGATGGTCTGTTCTGTGGTTTTTATTCTTTTAGTTCTTAGTGCTTTAAATGTATATTTTTCTCTTGAGCTGCCTTCAAGTTCAATAATCCAGTCTTCTGTATTAATAGTCTGCTGTTAAACCAGCCTAGTGAGTTCTTAATTTCATATATGGTATTTTTCAATTCTGAATGTCCATCTGATTATCTTTTATAGATTCTATTGACATTCTCTATCATTCCATCTATTTTGTCCATTTTTTTCCTGTATTTTCCTGACTGTGTTAATTGTAGTTATTTTGTCTGTCTGATAACTATAGTATTGGAATTACCCACGGATCTGTTTTGTATTCTATTTTCTTTAAAAATTTTTTTTTGTCATTTGTTCCTGTTTTTAGCATGTCTCATAAATTTTGAGTCATATACTTGATATTTAGAATAAAAACACGGATAAAGTTCTAGATGATATTTTCATCCAAAGAGGGTGACAGGCAGATAGAGTACTATCACTTTGATCTTGTGTAAGATCAGTTTTAAGCTTTTTAAGGTCTTGTCTATTTCACTTTTTTGTAGCGGCTGCTTGTAGGCAACAGACTTGATCAATGGAGCAAGGTAAAAGGTCCTGTAGTGACCACTGAGCTGCATGTAAGCTCATTAAGTGACCCACCTTGAAATAGCATAAATAACCAATAGACCCTAAATAACCAGTGGATTACTTACAACCAGGCACAGTTACCAAAATAGGGAAAATTCGATTCTTTCCCATACCTCCTCACTCTGGCCTATAATTTGACCTCTCACCAGCACTTTGTGGCAGTCTCTTCTGTGCTGTCTGTCCTGCTTGCTGCTCTCTGGCAATGTATTAATTAAACTTCTATCTCCTTTGTTCTGCCTTGGGTGAATTCTTTCTCTACCCACACCTCCAGCCTCCACTCGGTTGGGATGCCCCACAATTTTCTTATACTACTAAGGTATATCCTTAACTCTTCTCTTGTGGCCCTTCTGTGATCTTCATTGAAATGCTGGGATGTTTACCAAGGTCTTTGTACTTGGGAGAGGCTTGAATTCAGCTTCTCTTCATAGCACCTGGTAGTTGCTGAATCCATACGCAGGTATTTAACCTCCGAACTCCTGTTTTTTGCTGGATTTCCTGGAATCTTGCCCTGTGAAAATATAGCTAAGTACCTTAAGAGATTTTTGTACCTTTTCACTGGTTCTCTCCTCTGGGATTCTGCTCTTCAAGTTCCAGTCCCTTTATTAGGTACGAACTTCAACATTTGTCTCCTCAGTCTGTTAAAACTGTCATTTCTTATTGGATTCTAGTCTCCCAAATAGCAGTTTGGGAAATATACTCAGGGAAAAAACTGGTGTGAATAAGAGCTCACTTTGTGTACTTCTCTTCTCTCTAGGATTTTGGCCCCTTTAGGTCCTGCCCGTGTTAGTTGATCTCCGGTGCTTTCAGAAAGTTAGTTATTTCTTCCAGCCTTTATAGTTATTTTCTTGTGGCAGATTTAGTTTCTTACAGAACCATGGGCAGATCTGGAAGTCCCAGCAGTATATTGTAAACGTAACAGCCAGGATGATTCTGTTACATATATTAGACCATGACTTTATTCAAAGCGCTTCAGTGGTTCCTCTTTTTCATTTAAACACCAAAGCCTTTAGTGTTATGTACGCTTTAATTGTCTCTTTTACCTTCAGGGCTTGTCCTCCTTGCTGCCTCCCCTCCCCTCCACCCCCCCCCCCCCCCAAATATCTGCATGGCTAATTCCTTTACTTGGAAATCTTTGTTGAGATGTCTCTTTATTTAGCCTACTCTGACCACCCTATTTAAAATTCCCTCCTCCTTTCCCTTTTCTCTTTTGCTGTTTTTTCCCTCATATCACCTCATGACTTAAAATTTACTCCCTTATTATGTTTGTTGTCTCTTTTGGTTATTACAATGAAAACTATACAAGGGCAAGGATTTTGGTCTTTCTGTCCATTGGTGTGTCACAAAGGCAAATGGGAAGCAGATGAGAATAGAGTACAGAATCTAACGGCAAAGGGGAGTTAAGATGGAGGCATAGTGGGTTAATTGTATTAAATGTAGAGGAATAATCTAAAAGTATTCATGGAATTTTGCATGGATTTTTAAATTAGCAAGTTATTTTTACCTTTGTGAGAGAAGTTTCAATGGAGGAATAAGAGAAAAAAAAGATTACCAAGGATTGAAGAAGTGGAGGTAGCAATTGTAGACTATTCCTTTTTTAATTTTGTGAACAATATAGGAGGAGGAGTTCATATTTACTTGGATAATTTATACTTAAATTTTTTAGGAGGTTAATAGATGGATGATTAGGTAGTGGAGTTTTCTGTTTTCACTTCTGTTTGTATTTATTAAGTGAATACTTTGTGCCAAAAACTGTACAGTGATCTGAGCGTCATCCAAGGGAAATATAAGCCCTAACTGGACTGAAAGTTCCAAAGCTTTCATATTTTGCACATAAATGTATTATGAAGGCCAATCCCTTTAGCTGCTTAGCACTAGAACAAAGTACATTCTGATTATTGTTTGCATCCGTTTTTTTTTTTCTACATACCTATTTATGTGTACAATGTAACACTTAAAAGTAGAAGCGTTTTTCATTTAAGTGGTTCTTAAAGCATGCAGAGGAGCCTGTGTAAAATTTTTTTGGCAGGGCTTGAAAAAGGCCCACCTTCCTCTCAAAATGTTAATTTGTTCTTTTGAGGACATACCTCCAACTGGAAATTGCTATTCTATATCATGTTTTCCAGTCCAACATTCCTGGATTCAATGTGTTGTTTCAGGTGTTGCTTTTTATGGTACATGAATTTTGGTGAGCGTTTTGAGGAAAAAGAAGGTAATTGTATACTCCAGTGCTTGCAAACTGATGAAAGATGAAGGGCCTTTTTTTCAGTCCATGGATGGATCTTCTGTGAAATATAATAGAAAGTAAATTAGTAGAAAAATGGAATGAAAAAAAGCATGTAAAATGCAATCCCCCTTTTTTTATATTCAAAAGATAGGACTTTATACTGTTAAATTACTCTGTCAGATTTCTAACTTTGCTTGCTCTCAGTTTCTGTACTATCTCCTCCTGCGTTAGTAACAAAAATTTGTGGATTGGTGATGGTTGTTGGACTGGATTTTCTTGGATCACACTTTCAGTAGCACAGATACACTGTACGATGCTACACAGATGTATTTTTCCCCTCTCTGTTGTTTTTAAAAGGAGTGAAAGGTTTAAATGAGTTGTGGCTCATAGACTTTTAATTTTATTTATGTATTTTTAAAGTTTATTTATTTTTTTAGTGATCTCTGCACCCAACATGGGGCTCAGACTCACGACCCTGAGATCAAGAGTTGCATGCTCTTCTGGCTGAGCCAGCTGGGTGCCTCTGGATTAAAGATTTTTTTTTTTTTTTCTTTTTAGAAAAGAGGTAACGTATACTATGTAAAAGCTCTTTTACCTCCTAAGTTCTTATATGTAACTGGGTAAAATTTTGGTTTTTGATTATGGTTGATGTTTTTTACTGGTGCTGAGAGTGACTTTCTGATAATAATAAGATTTTCTTTAATTCCAGTCACATATTTTCTTTGAAACTATAAAAAACGTATTTTGAACATGAAAGGAAAAGTTATACCACTTACCACCACAAGATGTCACTTATGTAAAAATAAAGTTGGTATCCTGGTTCTCTAAGCTGGAAAGCTACAGGTCAATAATCAGTGAAGAACTAGATAAATAAAAAAAAAAATTTTTTTTGAAACTAGCATTGATTTTTCAGCAGTCAGTGAAAATACTGCCAATGCAGCGTTATTTGAATCAACTCTTTTAATGCATAGAGAAAAGAATTTCTTAATGTCTAAGATTGATGCTGTAAGCGATACATATTAATAGGCCTCATTTGGATCCACGTAAGGAAGGAGGTAGACCTAAAGTGGTTCAGTACAAGTGTACATATTTGAGGGTAAATGAGGTATTATGGTATTAACTCCCAAATCTACTGTTTTGGTGACAAGCAAAGAGGAATTTGAGAAGAAATCTGTAATTTATATCAGGATTTTCAATAGTTTTCATGACATCTTTGTGAAGTTGAATATTACATCAGGTGGAAACAATGCTTGTGGCTTTGTTTCTGGTGGCTTTTCTTTGAACCTCAAACTATTAGCTATCTGCCCATGTTAACACAAAAGATACTTATATTTGTTGTTGAAGACTATGTTAAACATGAACAGCACAATCTTTGGCTTTAATGTTGAGATCTTGTTTTCTTTTTCTTGATTTGAAAGAGTGGGTCATTACCTAAAAATGGTTGGGAAGGGGACTTTGGCTTCTCAAGCTTAAAAGAAACAAACCAAGTTTCCAGTAGGCCATGAATAAAATTACTCCGAGGGTTTGAGGGTTTGTGTTGTCCTAAAAATTGACATTTTGTTATTCTTCATTGCTCACTTCTCTAATACTGGTGGAGAATGGTGGAAAACTCTTGGGGATAGACACTGGAGTATGAATTTTCTTTTTTCATTTGGCACATGTTTATGTGATCACATTTTCATTCTATTTATTCCCTATCTAATTACTTCAGTTTGTTTGCTTTCTTACCCCTAATAAGGTTTTTAAGCTTTTTTGGGGGGCGGGGAGGGGTTTAGATTTTTCATTTATAAAAGTATATACATGGTCGTTGAGTAAAATAGAAAACTAACAAAAAGTAGAAGGAAAAAAACCCCTCATGCAGGGTTCCATTATTTTTTCTCCCTTTTCAGTTACCTTTGCTGTGTGGAAGAGTGAGAAGTTTTAAGAAGGGATTAGGGGTGCCTGGGTGGCCCAGTCAGTTAAGTGTCGAGCTTTGAGTCAGGTCATCATGATCTCAAGGTTGGTTCCTGAATTCAAGCCCCACATCAAACTGTCTGCTGTCAGTGCAGAAACTGCTTGTGACTTTCTGTCTTCCTCGCTCTCTGCCCCTCCCCCGCGCTCTGGAAAGTAAACAAAAAAAAAGAAGGGATTCTAAATGTATTCTGGTGAATATATATAGTATTTTAATATTTGGTAGTTGAATATCATCAGATATGGTTTTTATATATTGCCTTTTCTACTAGCATATTTCTAGGTGTATGTGTAATTAATAGAGAAAAGTCTGTTTTTTAATTATTTAATTATTTTTGTATCCCACTAATGATCACCCATTGTATTTAATTTCATGAGCTGCTTGGAAAGGAACAATAATTTTTTTTTCATAATAAATTTCATTGCTTCTACTCTTTTTGGAAAGAATATATATAGTAAAAATATATATATATTGTAATGCAGTGACAGAATGTCACAGACTGTGGCTTAAAAGAAATTTATTTTCTCCCACTTTCTGGAGGCTAGAAGTCTAAGATCAAAGTGTTGGCAACTTTGATTTGTTTTGAGGCCTCTCTCTCTGGCTTGCAGATCGCCGCCTTCTTGCTGTGTTCTCACCTCATCCTCCCTTGGTCGTTGTGTGTCTGTGTCCTAATCTGCTTTTACAAAGACATCAGCCATGTTGGATTAAGTCCCACCCATATTGGCCTCATTTTCTCTTTAAAAGCTCTGTTTCCAAATACCCACATTCTTTGGGGTTAAGACTTTATAGGATTTTGGAAGGGACACAACTTAGCCTATAATAGCACCTGATTAATCATTCTTGTGAAGTCTACATTAGGCTTAAATTTGTAAAATATGCAAAATCTAAAGTAATTTTGTGTCGGGCTTTCTATTTGTAGTTAAGGAAGCTCTTCTGATCTACTGTTAGGCCTCAAGATGAGATGAAAGGGCTTCTGATACTTTCTTTTTGGTATTTGAGCTATTTCATGAAGGAGCCATGTAGAGTAAATTTGCTTTCTTTTTTTCTGCAGACTTTATTGTAAAAAGTATGAAAGATTGCTAACCATAAACTAATAACTATTGCAGGTAGTTAAAATATGTAATAGTACAGTCTTAGTTTCCTGTCAGTTTCTTAGAGTCAGTTGAGAGGATTTTCCTTTGATGTGCTAAAATAATATTCAGTGATTTTTCTCAAAATAGATGTATGCCTTGTAGGTTTCTTTGGAGAACTCAGCATTTTATTTACACATGTGAATAAAACATTATGAAAGTTTTTAATATCAACTTTATGGAGATATAATTTGCATACAATAAGTTAATATAAAGATTGTAATTTAAAAAATTTTGTAATGTTTATTATTTTGAGAAAGAGAGTGAGCGAGAGGGGAGGGAGATAGAGAATCTGAAGCAAGGTCCAGGCTCTGAGCTGACAGCACGGAGCCTGATGTGGGGCTCGAACTTGCAGACCTTGAGATCATGCCCTGAGGTGAAGTCGGACGCTTAACCCACTGAGCCACCCAGGTGCCCCTAAAGATTGTAATTAGATGTTTTGATAGATGTATGCACCTGTTCAGTCACCACCACAGTTAAGAAGATACAGAACATTTCTGTCATCTTACAGAATAAAATTTTCTTATGTTCCTCTGCTGTCCAGTTCTCACTCTACCCCATGACCCCAGGATACCACTGCTCTGCTTTCAGTCTCTACAGATTAGTTTGCATTTTCCATAATTTTAAATGACTTAAATCATGCTGTTTTGTGTCCGACTTCTTTCACTCAGAGTAATGATTTTGAGAATTCATCCACCTTGTTGCATGTATCAGTAATTAATTTGTTTTCATTGCTGGGTAGTATTCCAGTGGCTGGCCATTAAGTCACATTTAACTGATGAACATTTATATTTTTTCCAGTTTTTTACTATTATGAATAAAGCTGCTGTGAATATTCATGTAAGTCATTATGTGGAAATAATGTTTTTGTCTTTCTGGGGAGTGGAATGAGTAGGTCATACGATTCTTAAATTTTTAAGAATTGCCTAACTTTTCCAAAGTGTTGTGTTTTTTTTTTTTTACATCCCCACCAGCAATACATGAGAGTTCTAATTGCTCCAGAGCCTTGACAACATTTGTTATTGTCAGTCTCTTAATTTCAGCTGTTCTAATGGATGTGTGGTGATATCTCATTTAATATGCATTTACCTGATAATTAATGATCTTAAGTATTTTTTCATGGGCTTACTGGCATTCCTGTTCTTTTGTGAAATGTCTGTTCACATAATTTCACCCATTCATTTGTTTTTAAAAATATTTTGTTTTTAAATTCTCTCTTCACCCAATGTGGGGTTCAGACTTAAAACCCCAAGAGTGAGAGCTCCACCAGCTGAGCCAGCCAGATGCCCCTTGACCACCCATTCTTTTTTTTACCTTTTCATTTTTGATTGGCTTAACTTCTATAACGTTCCCAGTTTTCCTCAATGGTAAACTATATAGTATAATATCATAGCCAGGATGTTGACACTGATACAATCCACCATTTGTGTCCAGATTCCCCAATTTTACTTGTATTTATTTGTGTGTGTGTGTGTGTGTGTGTGTGTGTGTGTGTGTGTGTGTGAAAGAGAGAGAGAAAGAGAGAGAGATCTATTCTGTTTTGTGACTTGTGTAGTTGTCATAATAGTAAAGATACATAATGGCTCCGTCACTGCAGGAATCTCTTTTGTTGCCCTTTTATATCCTTCCTTCCCTTTCTTGTTCTTAACCCACAGCAGCCACTAATCTTTCTCCACTTCTCTAATTTTGTTATTTTTTTTAATATGAAATTTATTGTCAAATTGGTTTCCATACAACACCCAGTGCTCATACCAACAGGTGCCCTCCTCATTGCCCATCACCCACTTTCCCCTCCCTCCTATCCCCCATCAACCCTCAGTTTGTTCTCAGTTTTTAAGAGTCTCTTATAGTTTGCCTCCCTCCCTAACTTTTTCCCCCCTTCCTCCCCCATGGTCCTCTGTTAAGTTTCTCAGGATCCACATAAGAGTGAAAACATACGGCATCTGTCTTTCTCTGTATGACTTATTTCACGTAGCATAACTATCCCTTGGGTAAATTCCTAGCAGTGCTACTGCTGGGTCATAGGGTAGGTCTATTTTTAATTTTTGGAGGAACCTCCACACTGTTTTCCACAGCGGCTGCACCAGTTTGCACTCCCACCAACAGTGCAAGAGGGTTCCTGTTTCTCCACATCCTCTCCAGCATCTATAGTCTCCTGATTTGTTCACTTTGGCCACTCTGACTGGTGTGAGGTGATATCTGAGTGTGGTTTTGATTTGTATTTCCCTGATGAGGAGCGACGTTGAGCGTCTTTTCATGTGCCTGTTGGCCATCTTCAAGAGTGTTATATAAATGGAGTCATACAGTATGTAACCTTTTAGAATTAACTTTTCTCACTCAGCATATTTCTGTGGAGATTAATCAGAGTTGTCATGTGTATCAGTAGTTTATTGTTACTGCTGAGTGGTATTCCATGCTATGGATGTACCACAGTTTGTTGAAATATTCATCCATTGATGGACATCTGTGTTGTTTCCATTTTGGCTGATAGGAATAAAAGCTGCTGTGAATACTTCTGTGCAGGTTAAAAAAATTTTTTAACATTTATTAATTTATGAGAGAGTATGAGTGGGGGAGGGGCGGAGTGAGAGAGAGAGAGAGAGAGAGAGAGAGAGAGAGAGAGAGAGATACATAGGATCTGAAGCAGGTTCCAGGTTCTGAGCTGTCAGCACAGAGCTGGAAGCAGGGCTTGAACTCACAGACCTCAAGATCATGACCTGAGCTGAAGTTTATTGCTTAACCAGTTGAGCTACCCAGGTACCCCTTGTGTGCAGGTTTTGTGTATTAATTTCCATTTCCCAGGGATAAATACCCAAGAGTGAAATTACTTGGTTGTATGAGAATTCCAGGGTTCTATAAAACTGCCAAACTGCCTACTGGCTGTAACCCTTTTAAATTCCCCCCCCCACCCCCCCCGCCCCGGCAGTATATAAGTGGTCCATTTCCTCTATGACATCGCTATATCATTAGGTGTTGTTACTATTCTTTTTATTTTAGATGAGAGCCATTTTGATACATGTGTAGTGATATTTTGCTGTGGTTTTAATTTGCATTTCTCTAATAGCTAATGAAGTTGATTATCTTTAAACGTACTTTTTGGCATTTCTGTGTCTCCTTCAGTGAATTGTTTGTCGACGTCTGTATTAGTTTGCTACAACTGCCATAACAAAAAACCACAGACTGAGTGGCCTGATTAACAGAAATTTAATTCTTACTGTTCTAGAGGCTAGAAGTCTACCGTCAGACTGTAGGCATGTTTGGTTTCTCCTCAGGGCTCTCTCCTTGGCTTACATGTCTGCCTTCTCTCTGTGTCCTCACGTTGTCCTGTCCTACAATCCAGAAGTCTGACAGACTGCCTTCATTTTGTTCCTTTTCTCCCTTTTAATCCAAGCTAGCAGTGTCTCTGATACATAATCCCATTTCTGTTCCTGGCTTTTGTTATGACATCTGATTATATTCATGAGTGGTACCTGTGATCTCTTAATCAAGTAATTTTCCAGCCACACTTTTGAAAAAAGGTCTGAAGATGCATTCTTAATATTCTACAATATGGATAGGCTGAAAAATTTCCAAATCTTCAAATTCTAGTTCTTTTTGCTTAACAGTTCCTTTAGTTTATCTTTCTCATTTTACTGTAAACATCAAGGAAAAATCATGCTGTGCCTTTAATACTTTACTTAGAAATCTCCTTAGCTAAATATCCAAGTTCATCACTTTCAACTTCCACTTTTCATATGACACTGGAAGAAAATTGAGACAAGGATTGCCTTTCATCCAGTTCCTAATAACTGCTCATTTCCATCTGAAATCTCATCATAATCACTTTTAACATCATACTCCTACTAATGTATTTTATTTTGAGAGAGTGAGAGTGAGAGAGACAGAGAGAGAGAGAGGAGAGAGAGGGAGAGCAGGTGTGTGGGAGGGGCAGAGGAAGAAGGAGAGTGAATTTCAAGCAGGTTCCATGCTCAGTACAGAGCCTGATGCAGGGGCTTGATGTCACAAACTGTGAAATCTTGACCTGAGCCCAAATCAAGAGTCAGACACTTAACCAAGTGAGCCACCCAGGCATCCTGCTCATTATTATTTCTAATTCTTAAGAAATGATATATTTTAATAGCTTTATAATGTACAAGATTGAAATAGGGATTTTTTTCTTTCCTTTTGTATAGGAATGAAGATCTAAAGCAAATGTTGGAGAGCAACAAAGATTCTGCTAAATTGGATGCTATGAAACGGATTGTTGGGGTAGGTAAAGTAGATCATTTTAATATTGGAAAATGGACATGTAGTGATTATTTTAAGTATGCATTAAATAATATATTAAAACATGCCATTTCCCTTTAATATTTGCTTAGTATAGCCTGTGTAAAATGTTTTGGAAGAAGTTTGGAGTGTCACAGTTCAGAAACTTGAGTTTTAATTCCTTTTTTCTGAGTTCTTATTTCCCTGTCTCTAATATCATGATATTTCTCCTGAGGTAGGAAAAGCTAATCATTTTGAAGACAAAATAAGATTATGTACAACAATATTTTGACTTCCCACAAAGAGGGATACTAATTAACTAAAGGATTTTTTTTTGTCATTTAAAGGCCTGAAAATTGTAAGCATTTTTTTTTTCTGGTTGTCAAATTCCATTACTATCAATAGCAAAATTATTTTTGAAATTTGATTAGGATAATATGGAATTTATATTTTAACCTTCTTCCTTTCATCCCTCTTTCCTTGTCTTTCAGTAACATTGTATTTATATTTTGTAGTTTTTATTCTAGAAACCTGTACATTCCTTATTCCTTGTTAGATTAATTTGTGTATTTTTAAATCTTGGTGGCCATTATGAATGGTCCCCTTCATTATATTCTTAATATTAATTATTACTGGTGTATAGGAAAATAAGTGACTTTTCTTTGTTACCCATCTGGTCTTTTCAGTTAACTCTCTTCTTAGCTCTAACTGTTCTTCAGTCTCTAAGTTTGGATTTTCCGGGTAGAAAATTACATTGTTTGGAAGTTATGAGAGATTTATATTTTGTTTTCAAATATTTTAAACTAATTTTTATATGAAAAAAAAAGCCTACTGGGATCTGTATTGGAATTGGATTAACTCTGTAGATCAATTTTGGGAGAATTAACTTTTTTTTTTTTTTTTAATTTTTACTTATTTTTGGGAGAGGGAGATAGTGCACAAATGGGAGAGGGGCAGTGAGAGAGGGAGACGCAGAATCTGAAGCAGGCTCCAGGCCTTCATCTGTCAGCACAGAGTCCAGTGAGGGTCTCGAACCCATGAACTGCAAGATTATGACCTGAGTCAAAGTCAGACGCTTAACCAACTGAGCCACCCAGGTGCCCCGAAAGAATTAACATTTTTACAGTATTTTGCCGTATGACCCATGATCATGATTCTGTTTCTTCACTTGTTCAGGTCATCTTTAATTTCTTTCAACAATGTATTATAGTTTTTAGTGTTACGTTTTATTTATTTATTTATTTTTTAACTTACTTATTTATTTATTTTAATTTACATCCAAATTAGTATATAGTGCAACAGTGATTTCAGGAGTGGATTCCTTAGTGCCCCTTACCCATGTAGCCCATCTTGCCTCCCACAACCCCTCCAGTAACCCGTAGTTTGTTCTCCATATTTATGAGTCTCTTCTGTTTTGTCCCCCTCCCCTGTTTTTATATTATTTTTGTTTCCCTTCCCTTATGTTCATCTGTTTGTCTCTTAAATTCTTCATATGAGTGAAGTCATATGATTTTTGTCTTTCTCTGACTAATTTCACTTAGCATAATACCCTGAAGTTCCATTCACATAGTTGCAAATGGCAAGATTTCATTCTTTTTTTTTTTTTTTTAATGTTTATTTATTTTTGAAACAGAGAGAGACAGATGGGAGAGGGTCAGGGAGAGAGGGGGACACAGAATCTGAAGCAGGGTCCAGGCTCTGAGCTGTCAGCACAGAGCCTGATGCGGGGCTCGAGCTCACAGACCGCGAGATCATGACCTGAGCCGAAGTTGACGTTTAACCGACTGAGCCACCCAGGCGCCCCTACATCTTCTTTATCCATTCATCCATCAATGGACATTTGGGCTCTTTCCATACTTTGGCTATTGTAGATAGTGCTGCTATAAACATGGGGATGCATGTGTCCCTTCGAAACAGCACACCAGAATGCCTTGGATAAATGCCTCGTAGTGCAATTGCTAGGTCATAGGGTAGTTCTATTTTTTAGTTTTTTGAGGAACCTCCATACTGTTTTCCAGAGTGGCTGCACCAGCTTGCATTCCCATAGTGTTACATTTTAAGTTCTATTATTTTGTTAATACTTTGTCTAAATATCTTGTGTTTTTGATGCTATTGAATGATGTATTTCAATTTTCAATCAACAATTATTTTTTACTAACTTCCCCTTTTGTTAAGTAACTAATAGTTATTTTACTTTGAGTTTTTCCCACTGAGCTATTATAGCAATCATTTGTTCACCTTTACTTTTGTCCAGTTTTTAATATTTCTGGGTAGCACCACATTTCTATGTGGAACCTTACTCAAACATTTGAAATATTTTCTGTTCATGTAAGTATGTATCATTTCGAAACATCTTTTGGCTAGAAGTAGTTCACTGGAGTCAGTCAGTTAGAATTTTGTATTGGCTTTAAAGTTTCTTATATTTTCTTAAAGTAATTTTTAAAATTTAAATTTCTCATTATAGTTAATATTCCTTGAGCCCTGAAAATGGGGTTTTGTCACTTTATATGATTGCAGAGTAGTTTTAAGCTCTTTTCATCATAGTTAGAAACATTTCTAAATTTATTCTGCTAAAATTTTAAATGTTGCGTATTTTACCAAGTTGTTTTCTCAAATACATCAAAGTGTTAGCAGTGCACATCTGATTGTCTTTCGTACTTGGTAGTCCTATGATTCAGTAGAGAATTTTTTCATCAATATCTACCAGTGTGAAACCATGATGGTAGTCACAGTTTATTTTATTATCTTGCTTTGGTAATATCTGAGACTTACTTAGTATCATGGGGTAATGTTTCCAGTGTTTGATATGTTGAATAAAGTCTCATGTATGCCAAAGCATTCCTAGGGGGAAAAAACCACCTACTTCAAAATCTTGTGGTCACCTCTCACACAGCAAGACTCAAGTTGAAGAACTCATACATTATTTTTCTTAATATTTCTGGAAAATACCTGTCTTGTGTTTATAGCACATGTCCATGTTTTATGTTGGCTTGGTGAAATGTGGTGAACTAAGGAGACTTTGAAATGTATTGTTTCATATAGTGAATTTAGAAATAAGTTTTTTAGCTAAAATACTGATGAGTTGTCCTTGGAGGAATGGAATATTTGTAATGAAATCTGTGTTGTATTGAATCTTTCATATATTTTCTTTTAGTAAGTGTTAAATGTTGAAGGTTTTTCTCAGATTAGTTTACTTGTCTTTGTAGTTAGGGGATAATGAGCAAATCTGAACCTTTCTTTGATACGATTCTTAAAATGCCTAGGTAAAATTACTGATATATGTGATTTTCATAGCCATCCATCTAACAGGGTATTTGGTTGGATAGTACTGACCTTAAGAAAAATAAAAGTAATTTCAAAGTTCCATATGTTTTTGTAAATATTTTTGAAAAGATCTTAAACTAAATACAAGTGGTACATTATTATTGTTGGATAATTGAGAAAATCCATGTAAGAAAAAGAAACTAATAATGTGTTCATGTATGATAAACATTTTTGGTGTAAACTTTTCTAGACATTGCTCATTCCTCTCTTCTTTCCTTTAACAAAAATGTTTCAGTTGTATGTGTGCCTTAAAAGATTCATCTTGTGCGTGATGCTGGCATCTTGTTGTTCTTGGGTTGGAAATTGCTTAAAGGCCAAGATTTTTCTGCCATGTTGATATACATCAGGACCAGTTCCATAAGCAGGTCTGAGTTTTTACTAGCGATATAATACCTTAGTGAGTTTTCTGTCAATTTTGCTCCACTGTTACTTTATGGAATATAAATCAAGGATCAGTTCATTTTCTATTTCTTCATTTATTCTAGGTTGCTGATTTTTAAGAGCTGGAATTGGGTCTGAGACTCTGTAAGATCTACCTTTCTTGCTTCCTTCCCCACCATCCTTCCCTCCGTTCGTTCCTTCCTTGTAAATTAACCAGTATTTATAAAATCAAAAATTTTGAACTTTGTAAAATAAACCATCTTTGTTACTGTGAAAAATGAAGCCAGTTAAAATTTAGAAAAGCACAATTTTTCCTCTTTTTTTCCCTGAGTTTAAAAAATTAATGTGGATTTTTAGATCTAGATGATTACTCATTATAAAAAAACCTAAGCAACATGAAAATCAATCATAATAATACACCACACTAACAGAATGAAGGGGAAAAACCCACAAGATCATCTCAATTGATAGAGAAAAAGAATTTGGCCAAATTTAACACTCATGATAAAGCACTGAACAAACTAGGACTGGAAGGAAACTACCTCAACATGTTAAAGGCCATGTATGAAAAACCCACAGCTAACATCATAGTCAGCAGTGAAAGACTGAAAGGTTTTATTCAATAAGGAAAAAGATAAGGATGCCTGCTTTTGTCTCTTCTGTTCAATATACTATTGAAAGTTTTAGCCGGAGCAGTTAGGCGAGAAAAAGAAATAAAAGGCACCCCAATTGCAAAGGAAGAACTAAAATTATCTTTATTCACAGACAACATGATTTCATATTTAGAAAACTAAATATTTTATGGAAAAGTTTTAAAACTAATAAATGTATTGAGCAAAGTTGCAATATACAAAATCATTACATAACAATTACTTGCGTCTGTATACCCTGACAATGAACAATTCAAGAAAGATACTAAGACAATAGTCCTATTTATAGTAGCATTAAAAAGAATACAATACCAGAAATAAACTAAGGGGGCAAAGACTTGTACCTTGAGAACTGCAAAATGTTGCTGACAGAAATTACAGAAGACACAAATAAATGGAAGGGCATCCTATGTTCATGGATTAAAAGACTTAATATTTTTAAGATGTCAGTATCAAAGCAATCTACATATTCAGTGTAATTACTATAAAAATTCCAGTGATATTATTTGCAAAAAAAGGAAAATCTATCCTAAAATTCATATAGACCCTGAATAACCAAAATAGTCTTGAACAAATTTACAAGTCTCACACTTGCTGGTCTGAAAACTTATTCCAAAGCTACAGTAATCAAAACAGCGTGGAACTGTCACAAAGACAGACATATATACCCAACATAGCATGCAGAAGTAAACCCTTAACTGTGTGGTCAAATGATTTTTGACAAGGGTGAGAGACCGTTCAATGGTGAAATCATAGTCTTCAACAAATGGTGCTGGGAAACTAGATACCACCTGCAAGAAAATGAATTTAGACCCCTACCTCATACTATATATAAAATAAGGCAAAATGAATCAAAGACCTAAATGTTACAGGTAAAAATGTAAAAATTATATAAGAAAACATAGGGCAGAAACTTCATGACATGAGATTTGTCAGAGGTTTCTTAGATACAAACCAAAAAGTGAGCAACAAAAGAAAAAAATGGATAATTAGGGCTGTATAAAAATTAAAATCTTTGTGCATCATATGATACCACAACATTGTGATGAGACAAGCCTCAGAATGGGAAAAAAATATTTTCAAATATGTAAAAAGCCATCCCCCCAACATATAGGAAGGGGTTCTCCTATATCCACTTATTCCCCAGGTAGAAACTAATAGGTAGTTTTTTTACTAAAGTATCTTAAGTGAACTACATCATGTAGAAATTTGTTGAAATTTCTATCATATCTGAAATAATCTGGTATCTTTTTTATCGTATCTGAAATACAGTACATCCTGGATTGACTCAATAGCAAAATAAGAGAAAAAAGAGCCAGAAGTTGAAGACAGATCATTAGAACTTAGTTGGTTTGAAGAATAGATTAATAAAAGGAAAAGAACTGAACATAGCCTCAGGGTTTTGTTGGATAATATCAAAAGATCTAACAAATATGTCCAAAAGGAGGAGAGAGATTGGGGCAGTAAAAATATTTGAAGAAATAACGGCTGGAAACTACCCAAATGAATGAATGACATAAACTTATAGATGAAAAGTTCACTGAATCCCAATTAGGATAAACCCAAAGAAAACCATGCCTAAACACATACCAATTAAACTGTAGAAGACCAAAAATAAAGAAATAATCTTGACAGTACCTAGAAAAACAATGATACATTACATACAAAGATCAGTGATTTTAATAACATCAGAAACCATGGCAGCCAGAAGTCAGTGGAACATCTTTAAAGTACTGAAAGAAAATAGAGGTGATACTTGAACAACACAGATTTGAATTTCATGGGTCCACTTATACGTGTTATAGAGTACTGTGCTGTAAATGTATTTTCTCTTCCTTATGATCTTTTTTTCTCATAGTTTTCTTAATATTTTCTCTAGTTTATTGTAAGAAGAGTACAGTATATATATATAACATACAGAATATATGTTAACCAACTGTTTATGTTATCTGAAGGGTTTCCGTTCAAAAGTAGGTTATTAGTAGTTAATTTGTGGGAGGAGTCAAAAGTTCTACATGGATATTCGAATCTGCAGGGGATTGGTACCCCTAACCCCTGCATTGTTCAAGGGTCCACTGTATTTGGCAAGCATAAAGGCCTAATTTTATTCTTCTTAAGTTATACATGTCTGAGAGGTTTTAAATAGGTGTAGATATATAGGATAGCATAATATAAAGGCTAGCAGGGAGGTGGGATTAAAAGGGCCTGTCTGGTTGTAAGGTTTCTACATTTTATTTGACCTGGTACAATATTAAATCTAAGTAGACTGTGAAAGGTTTGTTGAATCTTGATTTGTCCATCTAATAATCCCTAGAAGAACCACTAAACGTTCTTCAAGAAGATATAAACAAAAAATCAATGTAAACATTAAAATACCAAATACTAACAAGTTCCCAAATAATGGGAATGACAGAGGTCAAACAAAACACACACAGTAAGCAGAAAACAGATAATAAAACTGTAGACGTGGGGGCACCTGGGTGGCTCAGTTGGTTGAGTATCTGACTTCGGCTCAGGTCATCATCTCACGGTTTGTGAGTTTGAGCCCTGCATCGAGCCCTGTGCTGTTAGCACGGAGCCTGCTTCGGCTCCTCTGCCCCCCTCTCTCTTTGCCCCTCCCCTACTTGCTGTGTCTCTTTCAAAATATATAAATAAACTTAAAAAAAAATTGTAGACCTGAATCTAACGACACCAGTAATTATATTAAATGTGAGTGATCTTAAGTCACCAACTAAAAGAGATTGTCAGATTGGATGAAAATGTTAAGATGCAACTGTATGTTCTGTAGGAGAAACCCATTTTTAATATAAAGACATAGATTAAAAATACAAGGATGGGAAATATATACTATGAAAACACTAAACAAAACATAAAAGAGCAGCTACCACCGCCACCCTGGCACTTTCCATTTCTCATACAGTCCTTTATTTTTTTCCATAGTACTCTATTTTACCATCTCACACATTGTATTTATTTGTTTATTGTTCCTAGCCCCCATTAGAAGGTAAGCTCCACTGGGCAAGGTGTATCCCCAAGGCCTACAGTACTCCTTGGCATGTAGTGTCCTTTCAGCAAACATTTGTTGAATGAACTTGACTGTAGGGTTTTTTTCTTCCCTCATGTATTAACATCTTTTTGAATAACCTCCTGTAGAACAGTTAGGGAATCCTTGGAATAGGATGTAATAGGACAGGATCTTCAACTTCAGGTATTCACTGAATAACTGAAGGCATGGGCCCAAAAACATTTGTTCCCTCTCTCCTCATTTTACAGGTGAGGAAACTGAGGGAGGTGTAAAAATCATAATAAAGATGTTTTAGCTGCATTATTTGTGAACCTTCTGTAATATGCAGTAGGTTTCACAGAATATTCAAATCATAATGTGACAGGTAAGGAAACAGAATATGAAAGGATTAGCTTATATTGGAGTGTTTTTAAGCTGTTATGTAGAAAGATCTTATTGAAAAAATGCTAATTGGGATTTGAATGCTTAAAATATCACATAGTATATAATAAAACTTTTGTCATGATTTTATAAAAACTATCTTTTTTAAGATAGTTTTTAGATATGGTGTATAATTCATGAAGAATCCCTTTCCAGAAAATGATCCTGTTGTTAAACTTTATTTTGTAGCTACCAAAGTGTAGACTGTTAAACGACATAAAGATATATTCCGAGAATGAGAGTGAAGGAAATGGGGATACAGGTAGACATAAAACTACAGTAAATAGAAATAAAACAGCACAAATGAAGAGTGTGAGTTTAAAAATTTTAGAGGAAATTAGAATTGGACAGCAATGTGGGCCAGGTATTTTTGGGTGGCTCTAGGGAGGGAGAATGATTAGAATTTTAGAGAATTGTGGAAAGTAAAAAGAATTGACTTGGGGGTGTGATAAGGCATAGAGTAGCCAGAGAATGTTCTGGTAGTGAGTAGGTCAGTTTACTTTGATAATAGTGTTGGTGTAGAACAATAATTGTTGCTGTGCTCAAGAGGGATGTTGTAAATTGTGAGGGCATTTAATATTAAGTGAAATAGTTTGGACTTTCAGGCAGCCAAGGGCTTTTGAAATCTTTGAGAGGGGCTGACAGGTACACAGTAGTGTTTTAAGCATGTGAAACTGTCAGTGTGGTACATTATGAACAGGAGCAGGAGACTGTTGGAAAAGACCTTTGTGAGATGATATTGACCTATTTTAGGATAGTAACAGTGAGAAAGGATTAATGTGATAGTACAAAGAAATCACAACAGGACCTAGTTACTCTGTACATGTGGGAAGAGACCAGAATAAATCTGTGGTTTCTGGTATCTGGGAAAATTGGTGGAAATAGGAAGTTCTAGCATGAATGCTATTTTATCATGAAAAATGAGTTTGGTTTTAGCAAGTTTGAGATGAGGGAGACATCTAATGATGTCCAGTTACAGAAGTGTAACTAGGACCCAGAGTTAGGGCTAGAGTTTGGGGAATTGATCCCTATAGTGTGAGAGTTAAGTCATGAGGGTGAATGAAATGTTACGAGTTTCAGAGATTGTAGAATAGTGTAGCCTGAAAAGATGGTGATATACAGAACTTAGCGGGCAGAGGAGAGGACTTGGTGAAGAGAACTTTGAAATGTAATGGTTGGAGATAGGGAAACCTATGAAATGAAAGCCAAGGGGGAAATAGTTTGTCCAAAATAACGTTTATTCCCCGCCACCCCCATTGCCAATGTATAACTTTAAGAGCTTGGAAAATAAAGAACAGTACAAATATTTTTAAAGTATTTACAGCCTCATTAGCCAGAGAAAACTATTGTAAATGTTTTATTGTATGTCTTGAACTACTATATATTTCTTCTTTAATGTGTCTGTGTATTTGTATATTTATATTGATACTCAAGACTTTATTTGTTCTTTGATACAGATAATTGGGATAAGTAAAATGATTCAAAAAGACTTCAGCTTGTGAATTCCATAGCTTATTTGCTGATTCAATTTTCTAAATATTTAATGTATGTAGAATTTATGTTTTATTTTCAAAAGACTAATTTATAAAAGATTTCAACTCTAATACTCCACTTTTATTCTTCAGATGATTGCAAAAGGGAAAAGTGCATCTGAACTGTTTCCTGCTGTTGTGAAGAATGTGGCCAGTAAAAATATTGAGGTATTGTTTTGATTCATAATTTTCATAATTCTTTCTGTTGTAAAAGAATCATATACTTTTTGTTACTTTGAAATGTGACATAAGATCCTTAAGTATCACTAGATTTCTTTTGCTCTAAGTAAAATGTTCATAGTCTTAAATAGAATAAACAGTATTTGGATTTTTGGATGGGGAATGTGAAAAATAAATTGAAATTAATTCACCTGGGTGAATGAAGGTAACTTGCATATTCGTAGAAGCCAGTTGAGTTGGTGTTCTGCTCTCGGGACTTAATATTAGGATAGCACATATCCAGGGGCCCCTGGGTTAGCGTCCAACTCTTGGTTTTGACTCAGGTCATGATCTCATGGTTAGTGAGTTTGAGCCTTGTATCAGACACCATGCTGACAGTGCAGAACCTGCTTGGGATTCTCCTCCCTTCTCTCTTTGTTCCTACCCCACTCATGCTCTCTCTCAAAATAAATAAATAAACTTAAAAAAAAAAGATAGCACATGTCCATTGAAATAGACCTAAGTTCATTCAGTAGTAGGATAGTGTTTGAACCCAAGTATTATCACTCCAAATCTAGGGCTCTTTTTGAAACATGGTATACCCTGCCTCTGTACAGTAGGAGGTGAGCAGAAGGCAGGATGTAGTGTGAGCCTTTGAGTGCTTGTCTCTGTGTAGGTTTACACGTGGTGTTTGAATCAGGAATTCAAAGCACTTTGAGGCCAAGGTAATGTTGGGTCAAATGGACTCGTGACTTTTGGTAGAGTGCAAAAGAAAAATATGAGCCAATGTAGAAGCCATTGAGTAAGATGAGTAGGATGAAGAGTTCAGTGAAGGGGATGAGAGATTGATCTGAGCAAACGGCTTGTATTTCAAAACAATAGAAGGTAGGAATGAAGAGAATTAATGACCACATCTCTCATGGATTTCACTGTCAACTGATGTAGGTAGTGATTGGAGGATCATGTTTACTCAGTAGGAAGTAGTGATATATACATGAGAATGAAAATGCCAGCACACATGCTTCTTCTTTGCCTGTTGCCAACAGTTTGAGGAATATGCTTAGTTCTCTTTTTGAGTCTGGAAAGTTTGGTAGGAGTAGCAGTCTTCACTGAAGAATATTTTCAAGGACTAAGTGTCATCAGAGCAGATGTTTTAGGTAGAGATAGGTAGATTATAAGAAATAGAAATTAAGGATATAAGGGACTTTTTCACTTTTAATCAACATTATAACCTTTCATATATACTTTGAAAACCTTATGACAGTAAATTTCCATTTTCTCCTTCCTACCTTTTCCTAAGTTATCATACATTTTACTTCTAAATAATGCTAAAATCGCCTAAAAATATATGGTTATTATTTTTGCTTTTTAAAAGTCATTTTTCTTTGAAATATAGTTAACATGCCATAAACTTTTAAAGTGGGCCATTCAGTGATTTACCAAATTGTACAACCATCACTGCCATTTCCTTCTTCTGTATTTTTATCACCTCAAAAAGTAATCCTGCTTTCATCTGCAGTCACTCCTTGTGCCCCCAGCCCTAGGCAACTATGAATCTACTTTCTATCTCTATGGATTTGCCTCTTTTGGGCATTTCATATAAATGAAGTTGTACGGGGCGTGACTTTTGTATCTGGCTTCTTTCACTTCGCATAATGTTTTCGAAGTCCACCCATGTTGTAGTGTACATCAATACCTCATTTCTCTTTATTGCTGAATAATACTCCGTTGTACGGACATCCTGAATTTTGTGTACTCATTCACCAGTGACATTTCAGTTGTTTCCACTTTTTAGCTATCATGAATAGTACAACACTTTGTACAAGTTTGTGTGTGTACCTATGTGTTCACTTCTCTCGTATGTGTACCTTGGAGTGATATTTCTGGTTACTGTGATATGGTTACTGTATGATTTTTTGAGGACTTGCCAAACTCTTTTGCACAGCGCTGCATCATTTTACATTTCCACCAATACTGTATGTGAGTTATAATTTCTCCACATCCCCACCAATACTAATTTTTCTTTTTTGAAAAAAAATCACTGTCTTTTAGATTAGAGTTATCCTAAAGGGTGTGAAGTGGAATCTCATTACTGCTTTTGCAATTTGGATTCACATTTCTCTAATAAAAAACTGTTGATTGTCTCTTGGCCAGTTCTGCATCTTCTTTGAAAAAATGTCTGTTCAGATCTTTTTACCGTTTTATAATTGGGTTTTCTTTCTGTTGTTTATTGTTAGAGTTCTTTATATATTCTGAATACTAGATTCTTATCTGTTGTCAAATTTGCAAATATTTTCTCCCATTCTGTGGATTATCTTTTCATTTTCTTGATTGTGTCCTTTGAAGCACAGACATTGTAAATTTTCATGAATCCCACTTCTATTTTTTCTTTGTTTCCTTATGCCTTGGGTGTCGTATCTAAGAAATGGATGCTTAATCCAAGGTCATGAAGATTTATATTTGTCTTTTTTCCTAACAGTTTGTAGATTTAACTTTTATATATAGGGCTGTGATCCATTTTGAGTCGCCATGCAATCACTGATCTGCTTTTGGTTATGAGTTTTGTCATTTTTAGAATTTCTTATAAATTAAACCGTACAGAATTTCTTATAAATTAAACCGTACATGTCTCTTGAGTTTTAGTCCTTATTTTTTAAACGTTTCATTCATTCATTCATTCATTCATTCATTCATTCATTCATTCATATTTGAGAGAGAGAGAGAGGGAGGGAGGGGCAGAGGGAGAATCAGAATCTGAAGCAGGCTTCAGGCTCTCAGCTGTCAGCAAAGAACCTGGTGCAGGGCTTGAACCCGAACCTTGAGATCCTGACCTGAGCCGAAGTTGGATGCTTAATCGACTGAGCCACCCAGGTGCCCTGAATTTGACTCCTTTTACCTTCAAATCTGAGATTCATCTGTACTATTTCATGTATTCCCATTTTGTTCCTTTTTTGCTGTAATCTGATATTTTTACAATTTTCAATTTTACCTTTTGAAATACACCTGAATAAAATGCTGTATGTGGTCATGTATTTTAATTTTTAATTTTTCTTGTATTTTAATTTTCTTTAACTTTTTCTTTTCTAATTACCTAGGGATAGATAAGTTGCATTGTCTGGGAAATGTATATTTAATTTTCTTTTAAGTTTATTAATTTATTTTGAGAGGGAGAGAGTGCAAGAGCAAGCAGGGGAGCGGTACCCAGAGAGGGAGAGAGAGGATCCCAAGCAGGCCCTGTGTTGCTGGAACCCACAAACCATGACATCATAACCTGAGCCAAAATCAAGAGCCAGATGTTCAACCAACTGAACCACCCAGGAGCCCCTGTATATTTAGTTTTTAGGAAATAGTGTCATAGAGTTTTCCAGAGTGGCTGTATCATTTGCATTCCCACCACCAATTGTATGGGAGTTCCAGTTGGTTCACATCCGTCCCAACACTTGACCTTATTAGACTCTAACATTAGCCAGTTTGGTAGCTGTATAATGGTATTTCATTGTGTATGTATTTGCATTTTCTTTTTTTTTTCCTTTAAATGTTCATTTATTTTTGAGAGGGGGGCTGGGGGAGAGGGAAACAGAGGATCTAAAGCGGGTTCTTTGCTGGCAACGCCCGATGTGGGTCTTGAACTCAACGGTGAGCTTATGACCTGATCTGAAGTCAGACACTTAACTGACTGAGCCACCCAGGCACCCTTACATTTTCCTATATTTAGTGCCGTTGAACATTTTTTATGATTTATTGGTTAGTCATATCTCTTCTAAAATGTCTGTTCATATCTTTTTTGTTTTATGATTAAAGCATAAGAATTCTGGTTCTAGTCTTCTCTCAGATACATGGTTATTTATTATTATTTATTTTCTCTTGGTCTGTGGCTTGCCTTTTTGTTTTCTTAATATCTTTTAAAAAACAAACATTTGATTTTGATAAAGTCCATTTTATCTGTTTTTTTTCTCAGTTGTACCTCATGGTTTTTGGTGACCTTTTTAAGAGATCTTTGTCTAACCTAATGTCAAAGATTTTTCCTGGTGTGTTCTAAAAGTTTAATAGTTGCAGCTATTATATTTAGGTCAATGATCCATGTTTGGATCCAGTGTCCATAGGTCTGTGATCCATAGGTTCGATGATTCACTGGGAGGACTCATAGGACTTAGGATATAGTCATACTCATAGCTATGATTTATTACAATGAAAGGTACATAATAAAATCAGTCCCTGAAAGAGGTGCTTGTGGTAAAGTCAAGAGGAAACCAGATGCAAGCTTCCAAGTATCTTTCTCCAGTGATTTTCCCAGTGATAATCAATTCCTCCAGCATCAATTGTGACAAAAAGTGTGAGGTGTTGTCCACTAGGAGAGGTCATTAGTGATTCAGTGCCCAAGTCTTTTACTGGGGGGCTGTTCATGGAGGCATTAACTGCCTAGCATGTACCAAAATTCCAAACTCCTTTAAAAAACAGCAAATGTTGAGCATAAACCATATTGTTTGTAAACCACCCTTATCAGGGAATTGTGGGAATACCCCTAAAATTCAAGTTCCCGGATCCCAGTCAGTGCCAACTTTGAAAGCAGACTTTCTAAGGATAGCATTCTTTGGCCTGCTTTATTAACTTTTTCTTGCACAGCACATTTCAAATTAGACTTTGTGTGTGATGTGAGGTAAGTAAGGTTCAAGATTTATTTATTGATTTTTCTGGGTATTCATTTGTTCTGGTATCACTTTTTAAGAAGACTCTGTCTTTTCCACCTTGAATTGCCTTGCTACTTCTGTGAAAAATTCTTGATCATGTAAGTGCAAGTATGTTTCTGGACTCCTTTCTTTTCCGTTGATCTATTTGCCATACCACACTGCCTTGTTTACTGGATAGTCACGTTGTAAGTCTTGAAGTCAGGTAGTGTAAGCACTCCAGTCTGGTTTTGTTTTTTTAACCTTTTTTTGGCTAGTCTGGGTCTTTTGTCTTTTTATGTAAGTGTTAAAATTAGCGTGTCAGTTTCCTCAAAAGCCTGTTAGGACTGATTTTGTTTGCATTGAATTGATAGATCAAATTTGGGGAAAATTGCTGTCTTTACCATATTAAGTCTTCCAGTCCACAAATGTGGTCTTCTTTAATTTCCTTTTGCAGTATTTTATAGTTTTGGTATTCAAGTTTTGCATGTATTTTAAATTTGTTTTTTAGTAGTTTTGAAAGCTGTTTTGTTTATTTTTTTAAAGTTCATTTATTTTGAGGGCCACCTGGGTGGCTCAGTTGGTTGAGTGTCCAACTCTTGATTTTGGCCCATGTCATGATCTCGTGGTTTGTGAGTTCCAGCCCCACATCGGACTCTGTTGATGGTGTGGAGGCTGCTTGTGATTCTCTCTCTCCCCCCCCCCCCCACCTCTCTGCCCCTTTGGTGCGTGTGCCTTCTCTCTCTCTCTCTCAAAATAAATAAACCTAAAAAATATATAAAATTTGTTTTTAAGTTTATTCATTTTGAGAGAGAGTGTGTGAGTGAGGGAGGAGTGGAGAGAGATGAAGGTGTGGGGAGAGAGAGAGAGAGAGGAGAGAGAGAGAGAGAGAAAGAATTCTAAGCAGGCTCTACACTGTCAGTGCTGAGCCTGATACAGGGGGAGGGGGCCACTTGAACTCATGAACTGTGAGATCATGACCTGAGCCCAAATCA
Organism: Prionailurus bengalensis; assembly: GCF_016509475.1. NCBI lineage: Eukaryota > Metazoa > Chordata > Mammalia > Carnivora > Felidae > Prionailurus > Prionailurus bengalensis. Next base: position 142,962,017 of record NC_057343.1, on the reverse strand, counting down.
AGAGTTTGATGCTTAACCGACTGAGCCACCCAGGCACCCCTGAAGGCTATTTTAAACAACATTGTCTTTTTTTTTTTTTTAATTTTTTTTCAACGTTTTTAATTTATTTTTGGGACAGAGAGAGACAGAGCATGAACGCGGGAGGGGCAGAGAGAGAGGGAGACACAGAATCAGAAACAGGCTCCAAGCCATCAGCCCAGAGCCCGATGCGGGGCTCGAACTCACGGACCGCGAGATCGTGACCTGGCTGAAGTCGGACGCTTAACCGACTGCGCCACCCAGGCGCCCCTACAACATTGTCTTTTTAATTTCATTTCCCAATTGGTTATTGCTAGCATAAAGAATTGATTTTTGTATATTGATCTTGTGTTGTGTCTTTGCTAAATTCACTTATTAGCTCTGATAGCTATTTTATAGATTTCTTAGGCTTTGTTACATAAAGGATCATATCATGTACAAATGTAATTTTACTTTTCTGTTCTTTTTTCTTCTTGTCATATTACATTGAGTACACCGTACATTACAGTATTGAATAAAAATGATGAGAATAGTTATCTTTGCCTTGTTTCTCATGTAGAAAGCACTGTGCCTTTTATCTTTGAATATATTAGCTATAGGTTTTTTTTGCAGCTGTCTGTAATCATGTTGAGGAAGTTCTTTCTACCCATAGTTTGCTGAAAGTTTTTATGGCAAATGAGTTTTGAATTTTTCCAAGTGCTTTTTCTGTAACTTTTGACATTATATGATTTTTCTCTATTCTCTTGATAGTGGTAAATGACTAGGATTGATTTTTCACTAGTTAAACCTTTTTATTCCTGGGGTAGGTCCCTCATGGCCGTCTTGTGTTAAATCTTTATATTGTTAGAATTGGTTTGCCATCTTTTTATTAAGGATTTTGCGTCTATATGTTATTGCGTCTATATGTATTTTACTTGCAGTGGCTTTTGTTTTGATATCAGGGTAATCAGGTTAATACTGACTTTGTAAAATGAGTTGGGATATATTTCTCCTTTGCTGTCTCAAAGAGTATGTGTAGAATTATTTTATCCTAATATGGTATTATTTTATCCTTAGTGTGAAGTCAAGTGTGCTTGGAGTTTATTTTATAGGAAGGTTTTAAATTATGAGTTCAAATTGTTTATTTGGTATAAACCACTGTGGGAAATAGTTAACTCAGCAGACTTGGGTTGCTCAAACCCCGTACATTCCCCCAAAAGATATATTTTCATGACTGCTCATTGTCTGGCTTGGTCAAACTGAGCTGTTGGACTGTTCTGTCTGATAAAAGTGTTTTATCACTTTTTGGTAAACACCTACATTTTCTTTTCCTGTTCTGGAGCTTTAGTTACTGATCTCCTGCGTAGTGATGACAATATGTGTAGTTGTACAGGATCTACATGACTGATCCCTAATAAATACTTTGGATAGTCTTTCTTTGTCAAGTTTCCCTGGTTGGTGGCATTTTGTACATGTTGTCATACATTGTTGCTGAAGGGATTAAGCAGGTCTTATGTGACTCCACTGTTAGGATTCTTGGAAGCTTGTGCCTGGTGTCCTCTGGACTTCACCCCATGTACCTTTTTCCTTTTGCTGATCTTACTATGTATTCCTTTGCTGTAATGAATCATAACCCTGAGTATGACAACTTTTCTGAGTGCTATAAACCCTTCTAGCCAGTCATCCAACCTGAAGATGGTCTTGGTGGATCCCCAACACAGGGCTATTTAGATTTTCTATTTCTTCTTGGATCTCTGTTAGTAACTTGTCAGTCAAGAAATTTATCCATCTCATCCGGGTTGTCAGTTTAGTAACATGAAATTGTTAAAAATATTCCCTTAGTATTTTTTTAATGTCTGTACCCTCTGCAGTGATATTTACTCTTCCTGATAATTGGTAGTTTTTGTCATCTCTTTTTCTTGATCAAATTAGAGGCTTATCAATTGTATTGACCTTTTGAAAAACAGCTTTTAGTTTTATCCATTTACTTTTTTCTGTTTTGTATGTCATTGATTTTTTAAATGATTATTGACTTTTGTATTTATCTTTTATACTTCAGATTTATACATAATTTGGGGTTCCTTTTTAATATTAAAAATTAATTTACTGACAATTACTTTGTCAGTCTTTGAACATGAACATGGTTATGTTTTTCTTGAAGTGGGAAAAAACAAGAAAACTAAAATATATGAATGTCCTTTACCTGTATAAAAGTCACCTAAGAAAGCTGACTTTTTTCCTCTTGAAAACAAAAATAAACAGGACAGTTCTAACAGTATTGAGCTGCTCGAACATCTAGAGAATGTCAAAATAGCTAATTATTTTTAACATGCTTCCTTTTAAAAACAAAGGGAATAAATCTCTATGTTACTTAGTGGTCATTTAGAAAATGAAAGCATTATTTACATGTAAAAAAAAGTCTAAATAGTTTTATTATTTTGAAATTGGGACCTGAATTTGCAAAAGACATAGTTAAGGTGAGGTTCTTTTTTTAATATCTTGAGTTGGAAACGCAGATCAAAACTTTTGGTTAATATAAAATACTATGTATTTTCTTCTAAACATTGTTTCATTTGCATTTTTCAAATTAAATTTTATAGATTTTCATTGTTTAGTTAAAAATATTTTTACTTTATGATTTCTTTATTGACTCATGGATTCTTTAGAAGTATGTTGTTTAATTTCCTCATTTTGAGGGTGGAAGGGTTATCTGAATGATCTTACTATTAATTGCTTTGTAACATTCTTCCATTTTAGTCCTAAAGCATATTTAGTTTTATTTCATTATTAAAATTTATGAGAACTTGTTATTATAGATCATCATAGTTTATTTTGGTGTGCATACCATGTGCAGTTGGTGTAGAGAATGTATATTCTGCTATTGTTGGATATACATTTCTATCCGTGTTACTTAAATGTGGGTCGTTAGTGTTTAGATTTTTAAAATTATTTTTACTGACCTGTTGTCTAGTGTTCCACTGATTGCTAGGAGGGGGATTTTAAATCTCCCAGTCGTGATTCTGAAATTGTTCATTTCTCCCTTTATTTAGTCATTTTCTTGCATAAATTTTAAGGCACTCCCATCACGCCTCACTCTGCGTGTCTTCGTAATGACTTGACCCTTTTACCCTAAAAAAGGTCCTTCTTTATCCCTGGTGACACTTTTTGTCTTAAAGTCTATTTGATTTGTTATTCATGTTGCCACTCCAGCCTTCTCATCCCTTTGTCCGGTATATCTTTTTTCCAACTATTTGCTTTTAGCCTGTCTGTGTCTTTGAATGTCCTGTGCATCTCTTATTGCCAGAACATAGTTCCATCTTTTCCCCATCCATTTTGTCAAACCGTGCCTTTGAATTGGATTGTTTATTATTTTAACACTTGATGTAATTATTGGTATGTTTGGATTTGAGTGTACTATTATACTATTTATTTTCTATTTGTCTTTTTTGTTTTCTTTTTTCCTTTCTTCCCTTTGGTTTGGAGGAAATCCCATTTAAACTTTTCTTGTTTTTATTTTTAACCTGTTTATCTTTGCACTTTTTTTAAATTGTTGACTGTATTTATTCTTATTTTTTAAAGTTTATTTATTTATTTTAAGAGACAGAGTGAGAGAGAGAGAGAGCTTGTGAGGGGCAAAGAGAGAGGAGGGGAGAGGATCCCAAGCAGGGCTCTGCGCCTTCAGCCGAGAACCGTGAGATCCTGACCTGAGCCGAAATCAAGAGTTGTACACTTAACCGATTGAGCCACCCAGGCGACCCTACTGTATTCATTCGTAGCTTTATGCAGTCAGTTTTATTTAATACTGTATTTCTTCACTTAAAATATAGAAATCTTGCAACCGTATACATCCAATTCCTTCTGTCTTTTGTTTAGCTTTATTTGTGTCAGATTAAAAACGTCGTAAGACAGTGCAATTTTTGCTTTAAATTTTCATGATTTATAAAGAAATTAAGAGAAGACTGGGGCGCCTGGGTGGCGCAGTCGGTTAAGCGTCCGACTTCAGCCAGGTCACGATCTCGCGGTCCACGAGTTCGAGCCCCGCATCAGGCTCTGGGCTGATGGCTCGGAGCCTGGAGCCTGTTTCCGATTCTGTGTCTCCCTCTCTCTCTGCCCCTCCCCGGTTCATGCTCTGTCTCTCTCTGTCCCAAAAATAAATAAACGTTGAAAAAAAAAAATTAAAAAAAAAAAAAAAGAAATTAAGAGAAGAAAACAGAAAAAAGTGTCACTTATTTCCAGCGTTCTCTTTGTATTGTAAAGATCCACATTTCTATCAGTATCATTATCTTCCTGCCTTAAAATTTTGCATTGGCTTTTGCTGTGGTGCAGATCTGCTGCTGCTGAAATCTCTTTTCTGAGAGTGTTTCCATTTTACCTCTCTTCCTAAAGGATCCTTGCACTGGTCATAGAATTCTGGGTTATATGGGTTGTTGTGGGGTTTTTTTGTTTGTTTTTTTTCCTTTTAGCACTCTAAAGATGCTTCAAAGATCCTCTGATTCGTTATGCAGTATCCCTGTTAACTGGGTAATTGATACCACTTATGTAATTTGTCATTTTTCTCATGATGCTTTCATGTTTTGCTTTTCATCTTTAACTCTGAGTTGTCTTGGTTTGAGCTTCTTTGTGTTCATTTGGCCTGGTGTTTATTGTATGTCTTACATCTATGAATTACTGCCTTTGATCAAAATTAGGGAAATTTTGGTGATTATCTCTCTTCTTTTTTAGTTTCAGTGTACAGTATAATAATTCAACACTTGCATGCATTACTGTGTGGTCACCATGACCAATGCATTCCTCAATCCCCATCACCTATTTAATCCATCCCCCCCAACCACTTCCTCTGTGGTAACCACCAGTTCTCTATAATTAAGAGTCTGTGTCTTGTCTCTCTCTCTCTCTTATCTTTTGTTTTGTTTCTTAAATTCCCTATATGAGTGAAATCGTAGAGTATTTGTCTTTCTCTGACTGATTTATTTCACTTGGCATTATACTCTGTAGCTCCACCCATGTCACTGCAGATGGCAAGATTTCATTCTTTTTTTTTTTTTTTTTTTCAACGTTTATTTATTTTTGGGACAGAGAGAGACAGAGCATGAACGGGGGAGGGGCAGAGAGAGAGGGAGACACAGAATCGGAAACAGGCTCCAGGCTCCGAGCCATCAGCCCAGAGCCTGACGCGGGGCTCGAACTCGCAGACTGCGAGATCGTGACCTGGCTGAAGTCGGACGCTTAACCTACTGCGCCACCCAGGCGCCCCTCTTTTTAATTTTTAAAAGTTTATTTATTTGAGAGAGACAGAGTGTGAGTGGGGGAGGGGCAGAGAGAGAGACAGACAGACAGACAGACAGAGAATCTGAAGGGGCTCCAGGCTCTGAGCTGTCAGTACAGAGCTGGACATGGGGATTGAACTCACAAGCTGTGTATTCTTTTATTTTTACATCACAGGTGGTATTTTGAAGGTGCTTACCTTGACGAGTTCAAATTGTAAATTCTATTTCTTAAGCAGCAGCTTCAGTCAGTCTCATGTCATATTTTTTGTCTTCTGCTGAACTACTTTGAGTCTATTCTCTGCTTGCATGGTTCAGGAGTTAGTCAGAGATGTGGGTAGAGACTATTTGAGGAGCCCATCTCCAGCCCTTTCCCTTCTGGGATTCCCCTATTTTCTTCAGTGGCCATGATTTTTGTAGGTTCAATATTTTGGCACCTTTGGCCAGAGACAGTGGTTTGTACATCAGTGCCTCCACTTGCACTTCATCCAGTATTCGCTTGGCCTCATCAGAAAGCCAAGGGAATGGGGAATTTACTCTCTTCTCTTGTCACCTTTGAGTATATACTCCTAACCACACTCTGCTGCTGTTTCACCACCAGGGGCCACAGTGCTTTTGTAATATGTCCTTTTTTTTTTTTTCTTTTTTTTTTTTTTTTTAAGTTTTCTGTGGGAGATTGTTCTGGTACAATTTTATTCCAGAATTACCAGTTTACTTATCTATTAAAGAGTTTTAAAAATGAGCTGTCTCAAAGGAGATCCTATGAAGCCAAGAGGCAAAATGTCGTCATATGTATTCTTTGTGCAAAGTTACCGAGAGGAGTGCCAGAAGCAGCACCCAGTTGCTGCAGGCAACTTCTCAGAGTTTTCTAAGAAGTGCTCAGAGAGATGGTAGACCACGTCTGCTAAGGAGAAAGGAAAGTTTGAAGACATGGCAAAGGCAGAAACGTCCGTTATGGAAGAGAAGTGAAAACTGATATCCCTCCTAAAAGAAGTTCAAGGATGCCGGTGCACCCAAGAGGCCTCCTTCGGCCTTTTTCTTGTTTTGTTCTGATAATCGCCCAGAAATCAAAGGAGAACATTCCAAACATCCCAGCCTATCCATTGGTGATGTTGAGGGAAACTGGGAGAGATGTGGACTAACACTGCTGCAGATGACTTGAAGGCTGCTAATAAGCTGATGAAAAAATATGAAAAGGATATTCCTGCATACTGAGTTAAAGGAAAGCCTGATAAAGCAAAAACAGGAGTCGTCAAGGCTAAGAAAAACAAAGAAGAGAAGGAAGATGAGGAAGATGAAGAGGATGAGGAAGAGGAGGGAGATGAAGAAGATGGTGAAGATGAGTATGTTGGTTCTAGCGCAGTTTTTTGTTTTTTGTCTGTAAAGCATTTAAACCCCTTTATACAACTCACTCCTTTTAAAGAAAAAAACTGAAATGTAAGGCTGTGTAAGACTTGCTTTTAAACTGTACAGTGTCGTTTTTTGTATAGTGAACACACTACCGAATGTGTCTTTAGATAGTCCTGTCCTGGTGGTGTTTTCAGTAGCCACCAGCCTTATATGGTACAGTATGGGGGTTGTAAATTGGTGTGGACATTTAAAGCAGGCCCTTGTTAGTGCACAGCATAAATTAATTTTATACGGGGATAGTTGTTTTTCATCTTCATTTGTCTCTGATGCAGCTTATACGAAATAATTGTTTTGTTAACTGAATACCACCCTGTAATTGCAAACAAAAAAAAAAGTTGCAGCTACTTTGTTGACATTCTGAATGCTCCTAAGTAAATACAAATTTTTTTAATTAAAAATAAAAAATAAAAATGAGCTGCCTCTCTCCCCCAAAGTCTTTCATGTGTTCTCTCATATTTCCCATTTATGGCCCTCTTCATTCCTTTGTATAGGTCCAAATATCCTATTTGGTATTGTTTTCCTTATGACTAGAGGACTTTCTTTAACATCTCTTTTGTTTTGTTGATAATGAATTCTTTCAGCTTTTGTTTTAAAAAGTCTGTATTTTGTTTACAATTTGAAAATATTTTTGCCTAGTAAAATTTACAGTTCTAGGTTTACAGTCTTCTTTGTTCAGGATTTAAAAAGTATTTCAGGGTGCTTGGGTGGCTCAGTCAGTTATGGTGTCCGACTTTAGCTCAGTTCATGATCTCAACGGTTTGTGGTTTGAGCCCTGTGTCAGGCTCTGTGCTGACAGCTCGGAGCCTGGAGCCTGCTTTGGATTCTCTCTCTCTCTCTCTCTCTCTCTCTCTCTCTCTCTCTCTCTTTCTCTTTCTCTTTCTCTTTCTCTTTCTCTCTATGTTCCTCCCCTGTTTGCTCTCTGTCTCTCTCAAAAATAAATAAACATTAAAAAAATATTTCATTGTTTTCTGTCCTGCAAGTTTACTGTCATTGTTAATCTCTGTTTCATTGTGTACAATGTGTCTTTCTTATCTCTTCTTGGTTTTGAGATTTTCTCTCTAGCACTGGTTTTCAATTTTACTGCGATATGCCTTGACATATTTTTTTTCATGTTTATTCTGCTTCAGGTTTGTTGAGCATCTTATATTTGTGGGTTATAGTTTTCTTAAAATTTCAGCCATTAGTTTATCACAAATATATTTTCTCTCTTCTCTCTCCTTTTGGCATTTCTGGTACACATACAGACTAATTGATGTTGTCCTACTGGTCACTGATAATATCGTCAGTTTTTTCCCAGTATTTTCTCTCTGTGCTTCATTTTGATAGTTTTTATTGCTGTATACTTAACTGACCTTACCTTTTGTTGTGTCTAACTTGTTTATCTCTTCCACTGTATTTATCAAATCAGCTGTTACATTTTTCATCTCTAGATGTTTCATTGGATCACTTCTATATCTTGTGATTCTCTCCTCAACATAGTCATATTTTTGTCTGTCTTCTTGGGCATATGGAGCATATTTATAATAGTTACTGTAAAGCCCTTCTCCTTTTTTTTTTTTTAAGATTTTACTTTTTACTCTCTACCCAATATGGGGCTCGAGGTTATGATCCCAGGATCAAGAGTCACATGCTCTACTGACTGAGCCAGCCAGGCGCCTCTCTGCTACTTCTATCCTTTCTATCACTTGAGTCTTTTTCTATAGATTGATTTTTCTCATGGTTATGATTCATATTTTCCTAATTTTTTAATTAATTGGATGCTAAACATTGTGAAATTTATGTGGCTGGTTGGTGGATTTTGTTGTATTCCTTTAAATTGTGTTGGCTTTTTTTTGTTTGTGGCACACAGTTATGTGGAATTATTTGATTCTTTCAAAGCATACATTTAAGCTTTATTAGGGAGCTCAGAAATATTTTTAGTTTAGATTAATTTAATCCCACTCCTAAAGTGATGCCTTCTTGGGATTCTACTCAGCAGGCTGTGTATTTATGAGACATTTTCTCTGGCTGGTAGGAGCACGAACTAATCCTAGTTCTTTGTGATCTTTAAGATATCTTATGTGTACTTTTTCTTGTGTTTGTTTTTGGTGTTATTGATTCATTGATTGATTGATTGGTCTGGCCTCAGGTAGTTTTATGTCACTCTTTCTTGTGCATGTCAGGGCTTCGTTTAAGACTTGATGGTGGTCCTCTGTAGTGTGTGTGTGCTCTCTCTCTCCCTCTCACTGTCTCTGTGAAGTTTCTTCCTATTTGTTTTTTTGCTCTGCAAATTTGAGCAACCTTGGCCTCTGAACTTTCGTCTCTTGTCTCCTCAGCACAGTGAATCTTCTGAATTCTGTTTGAGTTGCCCCCCTGTGCTGATAGACTTATGCTTAGTGATAGTACTCAGCTTGACTTTTCCCTCTCTCTGGGTTCACAGTTCTGTACTGCTTGTTGTCCAACATAGGAAACTATTGTTACATTTCCTGCCCCTGATATTCTGTTTGGTTAAGGCAGGAGAGTAAATCAGGTCTCTCAGTTATTATTAAATTACAGCTTCATCAAAATCTGTTAACTGTTTCTAAAGCCTTAAAAATACATGGAATGTTATTGATCAAATGAAACATTAGGCTCAGCTTACCCTACTTTCTGTGTGGAATTTTCAATTTATAAGTGGTGACGTACTTGAAAATTTTCATCATCTTTTCCAGTCTCTGTATCAGACTTCTATAGCAGTGTCTTCTAGTGCTTTACGGCCAGAATATACTGAGTGAGCTATGTACCATTAGCAACTTTATAGTCAGTGCTTAAGTAGTTTTAGTTGTAAAAATGAGGCATTTTTTTTAAAGGAAACAATTGCTTAGGTACAGGAAAGAATAAGAGTGAATAAAATAATCACGATGAGAATGATGAATTTTTTAAGTACAGCAATAGGAGTAGCTAGGTCACACTTCATTTGTATATAATACAAATACAAGATTGACGTGAAGTGGACTCTTAGATATTATTTTAACACTATGACAGTGAATTGGTGTTGCTATGTCTCTAATATAAAGTATACTAGTAGTTTAAATAGTTTTTTCTCGGGGCGCCTGGGTGGCTCAGTCGGTTAAGCGGCCGACTTCGGCTCAGGTGGCGATCTCACAGTCCGTGAGTTCGAGCCCCGCGTCGGGCTCTGTGCTGACCGCTCAGAGCCTGGAGCCTGTTTCCGATTCTGTGTCTCCCTCTCTCTCTGCCCCTCCCCCGTTCATGCTCTGTCTCTCTCTGTCTCAAAAATAAATAAACATTAAAAAAAAAATTTAAAAAAAATAGTTTTTTCTCGTATAAGGTAAGTTAGTTTAAATAATCTTGCATTTACATATTCAAGATCTGGAAAAATAAAGCAAAGTATATTTTATACATTTCTAGAGTACACATTTACATATATAAATAATTATTTTTCCTTCACCATTTTAACATTATTAGAAAATATTATAGGGTTTTAAACATATATAATTCAAACCCATTTTTAGAGACTTATTCAAGAATACATAAATTTTTATTAGATAATAAATACATTATATATTTGGAATAGGTGAATTTTGCTACCAAAATGATTAGTCATCATAAAATCAATTTGACTGACTCGGGTAAATTAAAATCAAAACAATTAATTTAATATTGGACTTAAATTAACTTGATAAACCACTCTTTCTAAGAGTCCAATTAATAGGAGAAATGTAGGCTATATGTATGTAATCTAGTATTTGCAAACTTGACTTGTCATTAATTTAATAGATATTTATTAAACAATATTTGTATGCTTATTACTATATATTTCTGAATTGATAATATCAAGAGTTAAACTCTCTTTGATGTATTATGGTCATGCTATCTTGAGCTTCTAATTTGATGTTGTTTTATGGCTTCTGATGTAAGTGCAGGTATCTGAAAAAAATTGAGATTTGACTTAGAAAAATTGTGAGATATAGGTAGAGCTGTTATCTTAGTGTTTTAGGACTAGAGTCTCTAGAGAAATGCTAGAGAAAGCATTAAAAGATGCTTTCTGTGCGAGGTTGTTAGTACCTTACATATATCAACTCATTTTATCGTCACAAATAACTCTGTGAGGTTGATTCTGTCATTTCCCATATTTTATATATGAGGACAAGGTAACAGAGAGGTTAAATTATCAGATAAAGGTCATATTTCACAGTCAGAATCCAAAGCCAGGTGGCTTGGCTTCAGAACCCATCTTAGACCATTCCCCTTTTTAGAGCCATCCTTCCTGCTTGATGCTTTCTTCCTCCTCCTCTCCCTTAGTGACTTTGGCCCCTTATCAACATCTGGTGTTAGCTATCCTTTGGGAGGTATCTGGCATTGATATAACTATTCTTATGACTTAGAGATGGGTAGAAATGAGGAAGTCCTTAGAAATTGGTAGTAAATTAACTAGTTCCCCCTGGACTTCTAGTCTTCTTGTAAACAGAAAATTCTATGTTATTTATTGTTCATCCAAAACTGTTTGTACTGTTCAGGTAGTTATAATAGAACTTTCCTATTTGTTCATCTCTTCCCTTTACACTCAGATTCTCATATACTGTGTAATGTTCTGCAACAAAAATGTCCCTATAAACATAATTATTGGTGTATTTGTTTGGGTTTCTTTTGTTCTTGAATTACGTTGTTTTTTGAAACATGCTTAATCCTCTAATATGAGAAAACTGACATAAGCTTTTTAAAATTTATGTTTAGAGAATTGACTGATGTTTCATTGCTATCAAGTGCAAAATTTCATTTTTATAAGTACATGCTGCCTTAGACACACAGTTAAGCTGTACGTCATCTTCCATTTGATGTCAAATGATACCAAAAGTTACCTAGTAAGCAATCAGTGGTTATAGTACAAAAATAATCAAAGGTTTAGTCAATAACTCATGAAGTTTGATGTACTAGTATTGATAAACTAATTAAACAGATCTGCCTGTGTTCTGCCAGCCTACTGGGGCTCTGCTATGATTAGCTTTACAGCAAGGAGTGTTGTAACATTGAATGGAGGTAACTGATCAGAGAATGGTGTAGTCACGGAGCTTTAAGTACTCCCATTTCTGGTCACAGAATGGTTTCAGGGAAACTAGGCTTTCTCTGCACACCTGCAGCCAGTCAGTGCACAGGCCTCTTGTGGTCAATATTGATTGATTCTTATAACAGAACTAGAACAAATTTGGTGTTTTGCAACCTTCTGTGATTTAATATTGTTATGCTTTTTGCTATAACAGGCACAAAAGTCCTTCTCCAATAGTCAGTAATTACAGCAATGCCTGCTAGCTCAGCTGTGGTTCTGAATGTTTCAGTGTTGCCAATATAAACCCCTGGATATATTCTGGAGTTCATAATTCAGCTTTAAAAGTTGGCTGTACAGTTACTTCGTAAATAAAGGTGTTGCTGAGAAATAAATCACAGGAAGATGAGGGGATGGGTGGACTCTAACCTATTTCTTCCAAAACTTTCCAGAGAACTGTAGACTGGGTCTGAATATAATTAATATAAAGAAAGAACATTTTAAATGATTAATTTTTAAAAATCCCACAAGTTAGGGGTGCCTGGGTGGCTTAGTCGGTTGAATGTCTGACTCTTGATTTTGACTCAGGTCATGGTCCCAGGGTCATGGGATTGAGTCCCGTGTCGGGCTGTCTGCTGGGCGTGGAACCTGCTTGAGATTCTCTCTCTTTCTCTTTCTCTCTCTCTCTTTCTCTCTCTCTCTCTCACCTTTTCTCCCCTTCCCCATCTGCCCCTCTCTCCCGCTTATGCTCTTGTGCTCTCTATCAAAGCAAAACAATAATTTACAAGTTAAAGACTTTTGGAGACAATCTTCTTCTTTTTTTTTTTTTTTTTTAATGTTTTTATTTATTTCTGAGACAGAGAGAGACAGAGCGTGAGTGGGGAAGGGGCAGAGAGAGAGGGAGACACAGAATCTGAAACAGGTTCCAGGCTCTGAGCTGTCAGCACAGAGCCCGACACGGGGCTTGAACTCACGGACTGTGAGATCATGACCTGAGCCGAAGTCGGCCGCCCAACCGACTGAGCCACCCAGGCGCCCCTGGAGACAATCTTCTTAATATGCATCATTTTCTCACAGTATGTTGGTGTTTTATCTAGGAATCTCTTTGGTGAATTATAACCATTGGTGGAAGTTAGATTCCTGATATAGCAATCTAATGAGAACAGCCTTAAATTTTTTCAGTATACCACTGGGCTGTGATGTTTCATTCAGCTAATTATTGAGCTCTTACTACATGCCAGCCATTATGACAGGTTCTGCGAATATACAGGTGAATAGGAATGGTTCCTGCATTAAGTAGCCCCATGTTCATCCTAAGATGGATTTGGGAAGTATCTTACATGTGTCTGTGTGTTGATTTGGTATATTGAAAATGCTACAAATCAGTCAACTAGGAAGTGTTTATTGTCTTTTGGCATTGTTGTAATCTTAGGAACTTAAATACCTGGTTGCGAAGAAAGGAATTTTGGGGCAGATGATGGACTGCATTGGGCACTGAGTTTTAATTTTTTAAGGGTTTTAGTTTTGTTTTTAGGACTTTGTCGATCCATTCACCACTGAAGAGTATTTGGAGATAATTTTTTTGTTACTTTCATCTATAACCCTGTCTATATAGTATAGAAAAATGGATTGGTATCAACTTAAAATGGTGTGTTTAGCACCATTTCTTTTTAAAAGAGAAAAACCCCACCAGGATATTTACTCAGTATGGCTTAATGTAGTCAGTGTACTTTTAGAAAATGTATATTTTTATTTTTAAGATTTAGTTGTGTCAGTGGAAGCACCTTACATGGAACGTAGCCTTAACTTGTTTGTTCTACTTAAACTTCATTTGTAGTTTGGGGTTCTACACTGAAAGAAATATAGACAAATTGGAGTGAGTTCAGAAGAAAGCAAACAGGATAGTGAAGGAACTCAAAACTATGCTGTGTTGGGGTACCTGGCTGGCTTAGTTGGTAGAGCACACGACTCTTGATCTTGGGGTTGTAAGTGCAAGCCCCACGTTGGGCCTAGCGCTTACTTACAACAAAACTGTGTTGTGTCAGAGGAAAGTGGAGTATGAAGGAAGTAGTTGTCTTTAAAGAAGTTCATATTGGTTAGTATGACATAAAATATGGCCTGGTGTAGCACTCTTTTTCCTTTCTAGCATCAATTCCAGCTATTTCCAGTTACTTCCCCTCATTTCCTGTGCTCTTTGAACATTCCATAAACTTTTAGGTCTGTACTCTGCTGATGCATAAAAAAACTACTCAGGCAGTGGTATCTGAAGATATTTCAGAAGGAAGATTATAGTGTATGAGCTATGTCAGAAGGAAGCAGTTGATGAATTTCGACTCACATTTTAATTTTTATTTAATTTTTCTGTTCATCATAATGCTGTTTTAGACTTAACTGATTAAATTGCCATTTAGAACAGTTGTCAGATACTCCCAGTCTTATGGAGTTTTTATCACATTAAATTGGTATTGTCATACCTTATTCTTACTGAGCTGAAAATATCATGCAATATATATTGGAATGTGAATGTGAATATTACCATACAATCAGAGTTGCGGCTCCAACACCTTTTGATGAGGAGACATAAGTTCATATATATACCATGTAGCTAGAGGATAGAATCCAAGTTCTTTCTAGTATTTTTATCCTTCATTTTGAAAATACTTTTATAATTCAGTTACATTTTAATATAACATTTAAAGAATGTTCTTTTTCTTTTTTAAGTTTATTTTTCTTTATTTTGAGAGAGAGAGAGAGAGAGAGAGAGCCAGTGAGGGACAGACAGAGAAGGAGACAGAATCTCAAGCAGGTTTTGTGAGGTCAGCGCAGAACCCAACACGGGGCTCAATTCCATGAACTATGAGATCATGACCTGAGCCAAAATCAAGAGTCAGACACTCAACCAACTGAGCCACCCAGGCGCCCCTTAATATTCTTGTCTGAGTTTTGCTCAGGGATTTTTTTTATTCCCTTTGAGAGAAAGTGTTACCCGACAGAGAACTGGTTCTGAACTCAGGTTCACCTGCTCACTGCTTGAAAATCAGTAGAAGGACAAGTGATGGTGGGAAAGGAAATGTCACTTTATTCAGGAAGCCAGCAGCCTGGGAAGATGGTGGACTCATGTCCCAGAGACCATCTTTCCTGTCCAGGCAAACCCAGAAGGTTTCAAAGGGGAAGGTTCTAAGTGGGGTTTTGGGGGTTGGGGGTAGGCTGTCTGCAGGAGGAGGTGGTGCCTGGGGGAATGGCGTATGTCAACAGGACCCCGAACAGACCTGCTGGCATCAAATATGGTCAGGACTTCTCTTTTGGGAAAGCCTGGTCCTTCTCTCCTTAAGGCCGGTGGTCTGCAGATCTCAAGAAGAGTAGGTTAGTTCATCTCAGGACCAAAGGGACTTAGGTCAGCAAGCAAGGAGTATATAAGCTTGAAGTAAGTTAACCCTCAAGACTTTTTGGAATGTTGTTACAGAACAACATGTTGCTGTTATAGATTGGATTATCAAAATGCTTATTTCACAAGTTTTTTCTGTTGCCATTCCTCATGCTACAGTATATTATCTTTATATCACAATATAAGCTATGACCAGGTTCAGTTATTTTATTTCACAAAAATTGAGAATGGATTTGGTATACAAAATAATGAATTTTTAATTTTCAGTCTGGCTAGGATTACGTGATTTTTTTCTTTTCTTTTTTTTTTTAACAGATCAAGAAGTTAGTGTATGTTTACCTGGTCCGGTATGCTGAAGAACAGCAGGATCTGGCACTCTTGTCCATAAGCACTTTTCAGCGAGCTCTGAAGGTAAATAGTAGAGTGAGCCAGCAAATAGCTACAAGATTTGTGCAAAGCTGAAGGTGTGTTATTTAAAGAAGTGGACCAGTAATCTACTAACTGGCGCAGTATTGTTTTGAAAGACTTGAAAGGCCTCTCACATTGCCTATTCAGTGTCCTCAGAAAATAATATGTATATAACCAACTAGATTTTTCTCTCTGTTTCATTTTCTACATGTTTCTTTATGTTCTTCGTAATCCTTATCATGCATCCAAGAACTCTTCATCACTATACCTAATTGTTGAAAGTGTGCAGTGAGGGGATGTGACTTTTTTTTTTTTTTAAGTTTATTTATTTTTGAGACAGAGAGAGAGCATGAACGGGGGAGGGGCAGAGAGAGAGGGAGACACAGAATCGGAAACAGGCTCCAGGCTCTGAGCCATCATCCCAGAGCCCGACGCGGGGCTCGAACTCACGGACCGTGAGATCGTGACCTGAGCTGAAGTCGGTGGCCGACTGAGCCACCCAGGCGCCCCGGGATGTGACTTTTTTTTTTTTTTCAATATATGAAATTTATCGTCAAATTGGTTTCCATACAACACCCAGTGCTCATCCCAAAAGGTGCCCTCCTCAATACCCATCACCCCCCATCAACCCTCAGTTGGGATGTGACTTTTGAAAGAGAAAATTTATAGCCTGCAGCGTTGTGTCATTGTGAAACTCTAAAAACCCAACATGTTTAGTAATGAATGATCAACTAGAATTATAACCATTACTTTTCTTGTTCAAAGAAATAAACATTTAGTAACTCTTTTTCCTTATCCAGTGTTCATATACTGGTTCTTTAAATAGTGTGTGTGTGTGTGTGTGTGTGTGTGTGTGTGTGTGTGTGTGTGTATATGTGTTGTTACATTGAATCCTGTGAGCACCTGTTAGCTGTCTCATAGAGATGTCTTTGAAATATTAAACTTGAGATTTTGATGCATATTTTTACACTCTTTCTAGGACCCAAATCAACTAATCCGTGCAAGTGCTTTGAGAGTTCTGTCAAGTATTAGAGTACCAATTATTGTACCTATTATGATGCTTGCTATTAAGGAGGCTTCTGCTGATTTATCACCATATGTTAGGAAGAATGCAGCCCATGCAATACAGAAATTGTACAGGTAGGTGCTTTGTTAATAATACCAAAAATGTTATATGGAATGTTATAGCCCATGGAGGCTTATTTTATTAGCCTTATAATTAAGGCTTATCCTTATACTAAGCAAAACCCAGTGACTGTTTTTCTCCTCACATTCTTTAGACATCTTTAATTTTATTTGGGTTATAGAGACCCTATCCTGGTTTTTACTTGTGAGCCTGTTAGGACCTGTGATAATGTATAGATTTTATAACTTAAAACTGAATGGAATTTTAATTGTCATTTTTGTAGTGTGTCTGTCATGTACACATACACATAAATTATCAGAAACTTAAGATTTTTTTCTGTTCATTATAGGGTAGAATCTTATGCGTATTATCTTTTCAGCTTACTTTGTTCTCCTTTCTTCCACCTTTTCCATCCTTCTTTCCATTCCTTTCTGATGTTCCCTTCCTTGCTTGATTCTTGTCTAGAGGTATTTTATTGAATTTTAAAATGCTCATTTTGAAATACAGCACCATACCATATTTGTATGATATTTATTAAAATATCATATGATGCCTCGATGTTTGTGGGAAACAAATTGCTTAAGTAAAAGAGTTATTATCTGTAATAATTTGGTATTAATTTCTGTTACCATTGATTCCACAAGCTTTTATCAAGATCATTTTGTGGTTTTGGTGTCAGGTTATATGTGTAAGGTGTATGAAAATGGTAGAGGGTGTATTAACACATATTTGGTGAAAAAAATAAAACAATGAAAGGCAGTTTATAATTAAATAAGATATTAGCATATGATGCACACACACACGCACACAAAGGCCGTGATTTTTTTAATGTTTATTTATATTTGAGAGAGAGAGACAGAGCACGAGTGGGGGAGCGGCAGAGAGAGGGAGACACAGAATCTGAAGCAGGCTCCACTCCAGGCTCTGAGCTGTCAGCATAGAGCCTGCCACTGGGCTTGAAGTCACAGACCATGAGATCATGACCTGAGCCAAAGTTGGATGCTTAACTGACTGAGCCACCCAGGTGCCCTACACGAACCAGATTTTGATAGGATATGGCTCAGAGGTGATCAGGGCTTCATAATGTAAAGATGTAATGAAGTGGGGTTAGGAAAGACTGCTTGGAGAAGGGAGACCGGAGCTAGAATTTGAAAGAATTAAAAGGTTTGTTCAGATAATTATAATGGTTAGCAATAAACTTATAATAAGTGTATAAAAAGTAAAAACTCATTAACTCAGGTTAACTGTCAAAGTTATATCATACTTATCACTCTTCTTTTTACATGCTTGCAGAATAAGATCCAAGCTTACTATGATGGATTATAAGTCCGTCACTGGACCCTGTTTTACCTCTCCAGCTTCAGCCCTTATTCTCCTTGCCTGGAATTGAGTAGCTTGGTACTGGCTATTCGTCCTCTACATAAAATATTTTTATCTTATTACCATCTGTTTAGTCTTTACCTGGAAAATTTTCTCCTTTCTTTAGTTCTAAAGTCAAATTGTTAAGATTCATCCGAGATGTCACTTTTTATAAGAAACCCTCCTGCCTCCATTGGTGCTCTTGTTATTCCTGTAATCCCTTATACATATCTCTGTTATGTGGTATGCTTATGTTTGGGACTTTCTTTACTAGGCAGTCTTATTTACCTTTATATTCCCATTCTTCAGGTTCTCAGTAAATGGACATTTGACTTACATGTTAGGAAGAAATTATATTGTCAATATTTCAGTGCTTAGAGCTACTAATAGGAGGCATTTCCTAATTTTTTATATATGTGTGTGTGTGTGTATATATATGTGTGTGTATATATATATATATACATACATATATATACATATACATATATATGTATGTATATATATATATATACATACATATATATACATATACATATATATATGTATGTATATATATATGCCTTATAGTTTTTGGTTTTAGATGTCAGATTTTGTAATACATTTAGTTCATTACTGAACTAAAATGATAACAAAATTCTTATTTGGGAATTCTCTGTTTTTGACCGTAGTATATCCATAGTCAGCAATGATCACTGTCTTATTAACTTTTCTCCCTTGGTTAAAAAAAGAATTTGTACTTTATCTACTTGTAATTACATTTTTAAGATTTTCCAACTATTTTTAGAAGTGAACTTGATATTTATTTGTTTTTAATGTTTATTTATTTTTGAGAGAGAGAAAGCAAGCATGAGTGGGGGAGGGGAAGATAGAGAAGGGGACAGAGTTTCTGAAGCGGGCTCTGAGCTGACAGCAGAGAGCCTGATGTGGGGCTCAAACTCACGAACCCATGAGATCATGATCTGAGCTGAAGTTGGAGGCTTAACTGACTGAGCCACCTAGGCGCCCCTGAACTTGATACTGTCTTAATGTTATTAGTATCTGGATTTAGTTAATATGAGCAACTTTATAATTTTTTTTTTAACGTTTATTCATGTTTGAGAGAGAGAGAGACGGAGTGTGAGCATGGAAGGTGCAGAGAGAGAGGGAGACACAGAATCTGAAGCAGGCTCCGAGCTGTCAGCACAGAGCCTAATTTGGGGCTCGAACTCACAAACTGCTAGATATGACCTGAGACAGAGTCGGAAGCTTAACCGACTGAACCACCCAGGTGCCCCAATACGAGCAACTTTAAAGAAAAAGATTAGGACACATTTGGGAGAAAAACATCCCATTTTATTTCAGATTTGTTTTCTATCTTCACGTAATTCTTGCTCTCCTTCCCCCCTAAACAAATTTCTTAATATTCTTGAAATGATTAGCTTCATTTAAAATTAGAATTAAAGGGAAAAATGTTAATGTGTGTTCTTTTCTTTTTATGTTTTAGCCTTGATCCAGAGCAGAAGGAAATGTTAATTGAAGTAATTGAAAAACTTTTAAAGGATAAAAGTACAGTAAGTGATACCTTTTTTTATATCAAAGTAGAATTTGTGTGTGTGTGTTTTAAGTTCATTTATTTGTATGCGTGTGCAAGTGGGCAAGGGGCAGAGAGAGAGGAAGAGAGCGAATCCCAGTCAGTCTCCATTCTCTGAGTGCAGAGCCCATTGTGGGGCTGGATCCCATGAACCGTGAGGTCATGACCTGAGCTGAAATCTGAAATCAAGAGTTGGACGTTTAACTGATTGAGCCACCCAGGCGCCTCAGTAAAACTGTGTTTTATTTGTATAGTATAATTTTACTGTACTGTATATTTGATATAATTATTCTTACTGATTTGAAAATGGTATAAATATTAATGGGCCTTATTAAAATCCGTGAAGGAAAAAAATGACTTTAGAAGAGAAGTATTACATTTAGAATTTTAGCTTGTTACACGTTTCATCATCAGAGTCTGAAGAAGAACAAGTTGGAAACAAAAATCCTTTCTTTAATCTGTGACTGAATTGTTGACTGCTTTTAGTGCCAAAGTTTTTATTTCAAGCGATGATTTATTAGGATTTTTAAAGGTTGAATCAGCTGGAAACAAATAATTGTTTTAAAATGAAGTACTAAGAAGTATTAAAGAAATACTAAAAAATACCTCTTTTAGAGGAGTATGTTTTAGTATTATAAATGTGTATTTTTAAATATTTTAAATATTAAAAAATACTCTATGGGCTCCGTACTGGGCATAGAGCCTATTTAAAAATATTCTGAAACATTTTCATATGTGCATGACTGTTTTATTTCTGGTAAGAGTGAGCTTACTGGCTAATGTTGTCATCTTTCGTGAATGTATGTATCTCTTCCCCCTCCTTTCCCCACTCCTGTTCTTTGAGTGTAGTGATAATGAGATCTCATAATAGTGATGACCCATGGGGTCTGTGAGCCGACCTCTGGAGGATCTGGTATCTTCGATGGAGGCTTCTGTACCCACCCCCGCAGCTGACACTATCAAGGAAAAGGATTTCTACGTGTCTTAGGATGCTGTCATCAAGTAGCATGTGTATCTGTGCATAGCAGCTGTCTAATAGAGTAGCCACTAGCCTCATATAGCTATTGTTGTATGGCTTAACATATGGTTTATCCGGGAAAATGTTGATTGTGCACTTGGGAGGAATGTATAATCTGCTGTTGGTGGGTGGAGTATTTCTGTAGATACATGTTAGGTCTAATTGGTTTATCGTGTTGTTCAGGTCTTCTGTTTATTGATCTTTTGCCTGGTGGTTGTATCCATTATTTAAAGTGAAGTATTGAAGTCTCCTATTATTGTAGAGCTGTCTGTTTTCTCCCTTCAATTCTGTCACTGTTTAATATATTTAGGAGCCCTGATGTTAGGTGCATGTATATTTATAATTGTTTTTAATCTTCCTTTTGTCATTATAAATGTCTCTCTGTTTCTAATAACACTTTTTGTTTTAAAGTCTGTTTTGTCTATATAGCATTTCAGCTTCCTTATGGTTGCTGTTTACATGATACATCTTTTTCTTTGCTTTTACTGTCAACCTGTTAGTAGTTTTGAATCTAATATGTGTCTCTTATAGACACCATATAGTTTTTAATTCACTGTGACACTATGTGCCTTTTGATTACATGGTTTCATCCATTTACATTTAATGTTATTAACATAGTTGAATTTATAGCTGCTGTTTATTGCTTTTCTGTATCCTACCTTTTTTGTACCTTGTTCCTCCTTTACTACTTTTTTTTATAAGTAAATATATTCTTTTGAACATTTTAATTTCTTTAATAAGTTTTTCACTATGTACTTTTCTTTTTTCCACTATGTACTTTGAAAATACTGTATTTTACTTGAAATTATGGGTGGGATCCTAACCCATCCAGCAAATTTTTTTGTGTCTATAATGTAATAGAAATCTTCATTGTATTTCTTCTATACTGTTTGATGTAATGTAGGAGGTAAACAAATATAAATTTGCCCAATAAATGAAGATAGAAAAGAAATTTAATTCCTATTTAAAAATGTTTATTTAATTTGAGAGAGAGAGAGAAGAGAGAGCATGAGTGTGTGGAGGGGCAGAGAGGAGAGAGAGAATCCCAATCAGGCTCCACATGGAGCCCAATGTGGGGCTCAATCCCATGACCATGAGATCATGACCTGAGCCAAAATCAAGAGCTGGACACTCAACTGACTGTGCCACCCAGATACCCCTCTTTTTTTGTCTTCGGTGTGGCATACTTGTTACTCTCTTCTAGGACCCAGATTAGAAATCAGTATTATGGTTAATTTGGTTTTATTAATAATATAAAAACATTTATTTCTTTGATATGCAAGACATTTGGTATAAACCGTGGAGAATAGAGTAAGATCTATAAGAAACAGATCCTTTATTTTAATGTAATTTACCATGATTTCTCTTGCATTATAGACTAAAAGAAATTTGTTGCATGGCCCAGGAATGAAATCATGAATGAAATGTATATGTGTGCATGTCTTCCCAAACAAGATACGCCACAGCCAGAAATTACAGTCTTTGGAATTAGACAGAATTGGGTTTGTCCTACACTTCTGCCCCATGGTAGCTATGTATTAAGCCTTCATAAATCTCAGTTCCCAAATTTGTGTGGCTTATAATTTCTAATGTATAAAGTTTTATTTGTGTTGAAAGAGCTGTTGTATGTAAAACCCTCATTATAGTGCCTTGTGCTGTAAAAGGGGATTAAATAAATATTCCAAGTAAGAAATAAATGACACAAAAAGAATGTAAAGGATATATATTTTTTGTAAATTTGAGATAGTCGGTTATTGATTTCTGACCATTTATTTCTAAAATATAGTAGAAAACATTGAGTACTTGTTCATAGTAGGTATTTAATATTTGTTGAATGGTTGTGGAATTAATTTGGTACTTTTTGGTGATGGTAATTATGGGTTTACTATCATTTTTAGTATTTTGCTTCCCAAGTGGTATACATCATATTCAGTGTTCACGAGCAGATCTTTTGGGGGCTTTGATGGTCTCTTATATGAGGCACTCCTTTTTCCTAAAGTGTTACTTACATGTTTATGTAGTTTTTAATTAAAAGGACATCTATATCTATTTTTCTATCTGTATTAAGTGGCAAAGTTTACACAGATGCCTCTAATTCCAGTACAACAGCCCAGGATTCCTTCTAGCCTCTTGCCTTTTCAGCTTCCTTCTCCAACATTAAAAAATGTGGCTTTCATTATTGACAATATATTTAGTTACTTGTTCCGTCCCAAGATGCAGACAAAGTGTTTCAGAATTGCTAGCATGTGCCTTTGTGGGAAGTGGTGAGATGTGGACTGCTAATTGAGTTAAATATTGGTTTAGAGTTGTATTGATATGTAGTCTTCTTTGATGTTACTGTAAATTGAAATTGCTTCATCCTTATATCATTGAACTTGTTATATTGGTATATAAAAAGGGCTATTGATCTTCTCTATGGTAATTTTATATCCTGCTCCTTTACCAAGTTCTTTTATTGTTTGATTTAATTATTTTATTCATGGTTTATTCTAGAAAATATAATGTCTGCTAATAGAGTGATTTCACTTCTTCTTTTCCAACTCTAATGACTAATTAATTTCTCTTGTGTAATTATATACTTGGGTACTTACTAGTATTAGTATAATATTCAGTAGAAGTGGAGATGGTGGGCATCCTTGTCTTATTTCAGTCTAAAGGAAAGTGTCCGTAATGTGTCTGCGTTAAGTAAGATGCTGACCCTGATGATTTCCTCTTTATCTTTGAGACCTAATGGTTTTAAATGGTGTCTCAGGGTTATTTGATGTGGGTTAGTTTTTTTTCCTGGTACTCATTGAATGTTTTTAAAATGTAGGTTTCTGGCAAAGTTTTTGTTGTTGTTGTTTTGTTTTGTTTTTTTTAAGATCATAGTTTTAAACATTACTTCTGCTTAGTTGTTACTTTCATTTCTTCAGGGATTTAAATTTTATGTAGGTTGGATCTTCTTTGCCTGTCTTACATTTCAACCACTGTGGGTTTTTTTTTTCTTCCTACTTTTCTTTAATTCCCTTTATTAAATTTTCATTCAGCTGTTTTCTTGCAGGGGCACCTTGCAGTTTAATCATCATGTCTGATTATTTTCTTCCCCTCTCAGTTTCTTTCCTGGTTTCAGTCAACTCCTGTTACATTTCTTCCTGATGTCTTTTGTTTATTTCTTTTCTCTGTTTATGAATTTCTGATTCACGTTCATTTTTCTGATCTTCATACACTTCGTTGAGGGTACTTCATTTTGGAGTGTTGTGTTAGACAGTTTTCTTTTGTTTTGTTATTAATTTTTTGTGTGGGCAATTTTCATCAGTTGAATTGTTTTGATTTTCATTTTCTGTTTTCAACACTTGTAGATTACTCACATCTTTACATTTTCTTTGGACAGGGTTGGTGGTTTGAGTTTGAGGTAGTTTGCAAGATTCCTAGCACAAGAAAACCGTTTTTGACAGAATATCACAGTATGCTTTTTTATTAGATGGCTGTTTTGCGGGAAAGCATGTAGGAAGGGGTGTATGTCCTAAAGTTATTTTGATTTTGTTGT
This sequence comes from Prionailurus bengalensis, assembly GCF_016509475.1. Lineage (NCBI taxonomy): Eukaryota > Metazoa > Chordata > Mammalia > Carnivora > Felidae > Prionailurus > Prionailurus bengalensis. Next base: position 142,937,934 of record NC_057343.1, on the reverse strand, counting down.
TGTTCTTCTGAATTTCCTCCTCTTATTTCTTCTTTTCTGTCACCTTACATTTTCTAAGGAATTCCTCTTTCTCTACCTCTTTTTTAACTGTTTTCTTCTTGAAATTTTTCTTTTCCAAGACAATCTCATTGAATCTACCCTCCATCTCCTACCCCCTTGAAATTTCTACTTTGTAATCCACTGTGATCCATGAGGAATCTTAGATAGTATGTTTACACTTAGAATACTCTTTCTTTTCCTCCTGTTGATTTTAGTTCTTTCTTTTGCTCACCACCAACTTCTGACTGTTTTGGTAAAGGCAGTTTTTTCCTGACTGCCACACGTCTTTATGAGTTTTTATGATATAAGCATGAAAGATAACTCTCTGGCATTTAGGGCTTATTTTTCTACTTACATGTAATTTGAAGTTTGGGGATTCTTTGTTTTTTAGTTATGCTTAGGACAGTTTTTCATCTTTGTTTTTTCTGGCTTTGGGATGGGAGATTCATGTTTACCTAGGTACCATTAAACTTGCTTACCCATTATTTAAATTAATTATGTTTTGAGAATATTTTGTGATAATTTTTTCCTTTGTATGATTACATTCTGTGGTAGAAAGGTTTAAAATATTCTGGTATTTATGCATATATATATATAGGGATTTTAGCTTTATGATTACTTAGTCTTGTCTCTTGTAATTCTTTGTTGAAGGAAGACAGCTGTATTTCCTTTCTCTCCCAAGTTAGTATCGGTATTGACATTTAAAACAGTAAGAATTCCAAATAATTTTTGTTTAAAAATTTCCCATTTAAGGGAACTAGGTCTGATTTATTTCCACATTTTGAAAAGGAATTTATTTGTTATCATCAGGAGCTTTTGGGGATTATTATTGTCATGTTGACATTGCTATTGCTGCTGACAAATATCAATTTGAAAGGTGTTAATCTGTTTAAAAACTTTTCTTTACTTAACATATTGGCTATGAGATACACCTTCTGTTGCTTCTTTTAGCCTAAATGAAGACTTTCTAATAAGTTCTCAAAGACAGTTCTATAATTCTCATTTTAAGGAAAGATAGAAATACAAACATAACTAAAATAGAATGCTCTTTCCATTTTACTAGAGTAAGACCAAAATTTATCATATGAATAGTCCTTTCCTAAAAATACATAACTTTGGTTTAAGGAATATAGTTATGGTTAAGGAATATAAGGGTTATGGTAAAATAACTAGAACATTTTAGGGTTACTTAGGTAACTGTTGTCTGAAGATTATCTTTAAATTTTGAAAGACACCTCACAGTTATAGTCAGTGAAATTAAAAGAGAGTATGTTGTTTATGTTCCATTATCCTCAATCAACAGTTACAAGATGTTTTTTACATAATTTCTTTATTGTATATTTCTAGATTTACTATTTTTATCCTATATTCTCTATTTAACATATCTTGAACACTTCTTTACTATATACCTTTTTTGATATTCTATTGTAAATTCATTTTTAAATTTTAATACTTTCTCTGGTTTTTCTTTAAGGTAGAAATCCATATTTGTTGAACAATTTAAACATAGCAGTGGACATCTTTTATTTAGAATACCTCAAAAGCAGGGTGGTATTATTTCCTTTTCCTTTCAGGTTAATTGTAAAGAAATCCTTTTGATAGCATTTAACTTTCTAATAGAAAACAGAGTTTCTTAAGAACACAGATTAGGTCATTGCTTACTGGAAAACTTAGTTGTTTATATATATTTTTTATGACAGAGTTTCTCCTTAATTTACAAAATGATGTTTAATGAATATATTGGTAGTTCGTAACTAAATTATAGGGGTAAGACACCATTTTATAGGTTATTGATTTAATGTTGGTAAAAGCTTCACTGTAGTGGGCGAAAAAAAAACCCACACCTCTGATTTTGTGCAGATGTTTTATTGTGATAGATCTATTATCCAGCTATTAGAAGATAAATGACTGATCTTTCCCATTTTCCATGCCTCAAGAAAATTGAAATAAGAAGGGGAATATCATTTGGGCTGTATGATTAGGGCAGGTTGGATGGCCATTAATTTAAGAGAAGAAAATCTTGGCAGCATTGGCCAACTTATACCATATTATCAATCAAACCTTGATGCACTTCTTGTGATGACCCAGCACTCTCAGGTTTTTGCAACGTTAATTAGAATTCATGACAAAATAGATGCAAGGAAACGTTTTGTACCCTTCATAATTTTATAGAAAATTTATTGTTATTAGAGGAACCATTTGCTTAGTGTGATTTTTTTCATTACCAGCTTGTCAACTAGCATGGATAATCTGGAGAAAATATGAACTCCATAGATGGGGTGTCACTTTTGTTGATGGTTCATGTAGTTTACCTTGGAGCACAGCTAATGGCTGAAGTTCATAGCAACAGCACAGAAAAACGTGGCAACCAAGGGAAGATAAATGAACCATGTTTATAGCTTTAATATAAAAAATACATAAATGGAAAACTGCATTTGAATTTGATGAGCTCATTGCTAGTTTTGTTGGAGTGATTTATTTTTCACCTTATATAAAAAGCTACTATTGACACAGTGAGATGGAAATTAACTGTGTGTTTTTGGGAAACCAATATTTTTGGTTTTAAAATCTGAGTAGATCATTTTATTTTAATTCTGGAAGTTTTATAGAATATTGAACATTTAATAGACCAAAATTATCGATTCTGGCATTGGTTAGCCTAGGGTCAGTTTGTTAAATCCATACGATAAAATATCTAAAATGGTCAGTTTTATTTTGTGAAGGTACTTTTCTTTATATTCTTCCGAATTATTTTTGTGTTTTCTTAAACTTTATTTGTACTTGAGTAATTAGTTTCTTTTTCCATGTTTTCTGTTAATACTTCAGAATTATGTTGTACCTATAGCTCTTGGTGTCATAAATTTAATACCTTTTGGTAGCTGATTTTTCTTTTAATTGTTTGGTGTCTACTAACCACTTTGAAAAAAATCTGGTAGTGTTAGGCAAAATAACTTGATTTTACATAGTATTTCTTTAATAGAAACTTTGTTGGATTGCTGCTTCAATTTCACTGACTATTGTATTCTAAGTGGTATTATTTATTTTTGTACTTTAATATCCTTTACGAATTCATATGTGTGTCTTAATGTAAGATTGGCCTAAATATAAAATATATAGATGGATAATCTGTTTCACAAATACTAAGTTATTCTATAGTTTGAGGTCATAAACTTAGTTGTTTTTAAGGGATTTTTAAATAATACTAATTCTAAGCATTTAGAAATATGATTATCACAGAATATAATTTTTGAAGAGTGATTTATGCAGAAGATATCAAAATGTGGAGATGAAAACATGAACTTAACATCCTTTCCATATCAATAGCAAATGGGAAATTATATGTATAATACATTTTTTATTTAGTTCACACAAATAATCAATTCTTTGCTTTTTCGATTGAAGTGCATTCATGCTGGGACCAGCAGGCACCAGTACATGGGCAGGGCTGGAGTCAATAAATGCGGCTTCACGTTTATACTGATTGGTAATTCATAAAATCCCCACAGGACTGGAAACTTGTTTAGCATAATAGCAAGTCTATATTCTGAGCTGTTTTCTTTCAATTGTATTGTTGGTTGCATATTAATAAACTAAATGTCAGCCAAGTAGAGGGACAAACACTAAAAATACGAATATCATTGTATCTAATATTTTTCAAAAAGTACCATTTCAGTAAGTTACATTTCTATTTAATTGCTTATTTTAAGTCATTGGGGAAATTTTAGACACTAAAATGAAGATCCCTAGTGTTTAGAAAGAATATGATATTAATTTATTTTTTCAACAGTATTACATTTTGGCTAACTGCACATATATCAATGGTACATATATAGAAGTATTTGTATATTATGTATTCTGCTTAGCTTGTATCTTTATACCAAAGATATCTTAATTTTACCACTTTGTATGACAATTACAAAACAGCATTTATGGTTCATTAATTGGTCTTTGAGGGAGCTGTCTTTTGTTGGTAATATATTATTTCAATTTATACACATTGTTATATAGGTTATATAAAATTTTAGCCTTTGTATTTTCTTTGTAAATATATTGGTAAAAATTAACAGGTGGATTAAAATGTTGAAGATTTGAAAGTGTTTTGTACCAGAAACACTTACAAGTTCCTCATACACTTTAAGATGAATTCATTGTCATTCTCATTTTAAACTGACATGATGTGGTCTTTGTTATTGTCTTGATTTTTCTGAATGTTATGTACTAAATAATAAATCTTTAGATTGGAATTTAGGTTAGCTTAAAAATGAAAAATGTACATGACGAATATGTTGAGTCCATCCATGTGTGAACAATTCATTGATATTTAACGTGACAAAAAAATTGTTGGATTTGTAGCACTGATACTTCTCTAATTGTAATACTTCAGGAAAGTATTAGCTTTTCAGACATGTTACAGCTATAAAAATTCTTTGAGTGAGTGACACTTAAAATTTGTTATTTAGACAATCATTTTGTTAATTAAATAACTGAATTCTTTAAACATTCATTGTCATAACACTGATTGTATCTCTGTAATGCCTAAATAGAATCTTTGATGGGGAGGAAGATTCCCTAGACACATTTTTTAATGAGTTACTATTTCTTTCTTTTCTAGCTGGTAGCTGGCAGTGTTGTGATGGCTTTTGAAGAAGTATGCCCGGATAGAATAGATCTGATTCACAAGAATTACCGCAAGCTCTGTAATTTACTAGTTGATGTAGAAGAGTGGGGGCAGGTTGTCATAATCCACATGCTAACTCGATATGCTCGTACACAGTTTGTCAGTCCTTGGAAAGAGGTAAGTGTTGAACAATCTTCCACTTAATGAAGATTAAGAACATGGATGGGCTTTTAAAAATGTGTATAGGAGTAAGATAATAGAAGTCTGCATATTTATGGAGGACTTTTTTTTCTTATGTTCTTTTGGAAAGCAGAAAATAAATATAAACGCAAGGATAATTTTTCATTATTTTGGTACCGATTGACCTGTCTTTAATGACATAGTGTATAAACTTTTAGTATGATACCTGGCAGGAGGCCCTTGTTAGGAGCAGCAGCGTGATACAGTGTTTTCAGGGATATTGCCAAATCATGGATTTTTTTTGCAGTTTGTTGCTTTCATATCTTTAAGTCTCAACTGCTCAAGTGATTCAATGATACAAGTGGGTAATGTGCTTCTAGCACATGTAAATTTAAGAGAATATCTTGCCTTTAATGGTAAATATTACTGACCTTTTAAACTACTTTTTCCTAGTTTTGTATTTTAAAATGTTTGTTTTCCTTTTTTTCACTTAAGCTGATAGAATTTTAGTAAAATTAATAATTAAATATGCCTTAAAATGAAGTTGTTTTCTTTGTGCGTATTAACATTAGAGGTATACCTACCTAGACACATACCTTCTTGTTACTTTATTGACGATTGAAAAAATTTTACTGCATAGTTTGCAATAGCGATCTCTGTGTGTATATATTTAATATTTAAGTGTAAGTTTTAAACTTGTTTAAAAAAAGAAATCATTAAATCTTATAAGACTAGCACATTCATTCTCATCTTGTGATATTTCTTTTTTGTCTTTTTCAAAAGCAGGTGGAAGTGGGTGGGAGGGAGGTTGGACAAAATGAGTGAAAGGGAGTGGGAAGTACAGGCTTCCAATTATGGAATGAATAAGTCATGGAGATGAAAGGTACAGCGCAGGCAATATATTCAGTAGTATCGTAATAGTGTTGTATGGTGACAGATGGTAGCTACACTTGTGGTGAGCACAGCAGAATGTGTAGAGTTGTGGAATCTCTATGTTGTACACCTGAAACTAATGGAACATGTGTCAACTACATTTAAATTAAAAAAAAGTATAATACTTTTTTAAAAGTAAAATCTATAATAGATTTTTAAAATCAACTGTGTAAAAAGTAAAAGATCAAAAATCCCCCAATTATGTCATAATGGTTTGTATAGAAACTTAAGCGTAGGGCTTGAGTGCTTACTACATTTCACTTTTGTTATTTAGAAATAAAGGAAGTGGAAAACATATGTACAATGGAGGAATGTTCATAGTACATACTTTAAGATGTCATGTTAAACTTTCAGATGTTTCAAGAAGTTTAAATGTTTAAAATATTCATCAGTGCTTTTTACGGTAACTAAGTATTATTCATACTAAAAAGTATTTAAAAATTTTTAAAGTATATCTTTATCCAGAAGACTATCTGTATTACGGACTCCATCTTAATTTTAATATTAAGAAAGTATTTAGGTTATTTAAAATTGAAGTATGTTTTGAGTTATTCATATATAAAAGTCTCATGCCATATAAGACTCTTAAATTGATTGCTTTTCATATAAAATAAATTGTATTAATCATTGAGCAAAGTGAATTTCTGATGGCACTTTTGCTGGATTAAGCAACGACATGCCAGTGCTATAAAAGTCTTGGCCCTTTCATGTAAATGATAACTTTGACGAGAGATTTTTGTTGCTAATGATAGCTTGTTTGATTTCAGCAGGTCCTTTTCCAGAGTGCTCTTTAGATATTTTGTTTTCCTGTTGTAAGGTTATTATAAAGTAATTTTGCCTTATCTAACCACTGTCATTCTTTGATAAGATTTTAAATTTTACTTCCCTGTCACCATCAAATCATTTTCAGTATCTGTATGCAAATGATCCTTTGCTTTGTTATTATGTAGAAATTACAGTTAAAATCTTTCCTTGCCATATCTTCTAAAAATATGTAACAGACTTTAAAATCTCTATTTTTGTAGTTTGTCTATTTGTGTTTCTGTTCCTTGAATTATATTTCATGTTATTTTACATAAAAGTCATGCTTAAAGCTATTTACAAAGCCAGGAAGTTAAATTTTGTACTGCCATATATATTTACTCTTTTGACAGATAATTTGGCAAATTGGGGCCATATGTATTCCTTGTGTTTTCACATGTGGATTCTTTGGACATTAATTATTACAAACATGAGATGAAATCCGGTCATTGTCCTGGGTACATTGAAACTGGGCTCAGTAATTTCTTACCTTTGCCACTTACTTGCATTCTGACCTTGGCATTTTCTCTACCTTATGTGGTTAATAGACTTAATTCACTCGTTTTCAGATGTGCACCTCAGGCCTCAGGATGCTGTAACATTGCCACAGGAACAACCCCGGGGTGGTGGTGGGGGGCGGGGGGACAGTGGTAGTCTAGACTCTGCAGCTCTCTGGGTTCTTGCTTCTGTTCCAGACAGAGCAGCCTTCATCTTTGTCCGCCCTTCATATACAGCTTTGAATATGGCTTCCTTTGAGAAAGATTCCTTGGCTTAAAGAAAAAAAAAAGACAAGAAAACCTTACTAAAAATAGAAGATTTCTAAGGGTTTAGGTAACTATAAACATAACTTTTTTTTTTAATTGTACAACGAGGTGAGGCACATGGTGAAATAAAAGCGAAGTCGTCCTTCTCGTATCATAACCTCTTGGTTGACCCCTTAGAGGCAACTGCTTAATTTCCGTTGTTGTAGTGGTTATAAATTTTACTTTGGATAACATATTTCACTTTATTTGTTAATTTAAAGTGGTATCAGTTGATTCCAAAATAATCAAGATAACAGGCTTGTGTCTCTTTGTATACATATGTATTCTGTTCGGTACCAGCGGGAAAGATTTGAAAGGGTCATTCTTTATTGCAGTATTAGAAGCAAGGGATTGTCCAAGATGTTAGACTTTTAGCACAGATACATTTTATAAAATTAAAGTTCAAATGGTTATCATCATTTAGACCATGTTCATGCTTACTCTTTGAGTTAACCCATCTCAGACTTTCTCTGTGGCCTGTTAGAATTCTGTTTCACTGAGCAACTTTTGAGGGAGCAGTCCAAGCACTGGTAGTCTTGGAGAGTTTATGGCTTACACTTTAATTTGCATCCATCTTTTTAGGACTGTACATGGTAATTTTGACTTTAAAATTCGGCAGCCTGAATCATGAAGCTGGAAGAAACTTGGGAGGATTCTGCATTTATATCTGCTTTCATTTTTCAGTTCTCATGTTGTAGAAAGCCTATCATGCGGTAAAGAACTGCTAAGAATGTTACGGATAGAAAGGCAAAGTGGATCAGTATGCTAGCATAGTCATTGCTGACTTGTTAAAATCCTTTTTTATCTTTTCACCTTCAGGTCTTGAATGTGTTGTTTTTTTTTTCATGCAATTAGCAGAATATAAAGGTGGTCATTCTAGCACCTCATCCCCATTTACATACAGGCAGAAGTCACTTATATAAATGCTATATGAACACCATATTATGATATACAAAGAGCCATTTGTCTTGAAGTAAAAGATTTTACAAATGAGAAAACGGTCTCACTAAAATTATAGATTAATTTAAAAGTTATTTAAAGGAAAAAACTGCCTTTAACTACTAAATTTATTAAAATCAAGGGGTTTCTCAGATACTAAGATAATATATGAAAAATAATACTGTGATACTTTAAATTTAACAGTTTATTATTTTGCTGTACTTTGTAATATTTTATTTGAGATAGTACGGTAACGATTATTAGACCCATTTTATAGATGAAGAAACTGAGGCATATAATGTTTAACAACTCATAGAAGATAATATTGCTTATAAAATGTGGAACCAGAAATATAAACAGAGTAATCTGATGCCTAGATCAGATTTATATTCTGATATATATCCTATATATTCTATTCCCTCATGACTTTTAAGTTAAAGTATCTTTTTGCTTACTTTAATAACTTTCTCTGTTTGTTTACTGCATTCTGGTTGAAGCCATTTTTGAAGTTCCCCGCCCCCTCCATCCATGGTGCTTAGATATTGCAGTTCGCTAACAACTATAATTAAATTTGCTTTTCAGAGAGAAAAATCATGTTTCTTGTTGAATTTTTAAAATATTTGTTTATAAACTTGAAAGGTAGCAAAATTATTTTTTTGAGGGATTGAAAATTAGTAGAAACCTTTTTTGAGATGAGCTGATGTAACATGCTTTTGTCAATAAGTTCTCAGATGAACACATCATATACAAACAAGCTTCTTCGGGGCAGAAGAGATTTTTAATTTAGTTTATTTGCATCATTATAGATCAGTATTTAGGCTGTTTATATGTAAATGTATGATTTGAGGAACAATTAAGTGTTGACAAAGTAGATTGCAGTCATATCAATTGCAGTGCGTTTTCCATAATTTTTCTAACTGACATCTTTGATGATAAATAGTGGATGCCAAGTCAAAGCCGATTATACAGTGCACTAGGAATTCATGGGGCTGTCAGGGAGAAGACCGATTGACTTTAAATTTACATATTAATGAGAAGATTTGTTAAGAGGGTGCTTGACTATAGAAAATAACAGCGTATTTATAGGGCACGACATTTTATAAATAAAGCTGATGCAGGAAAATGGAAATTAAACCTTTTAGGTTAATAAATTCAAGAGACTGCTAAAATGCATATTTGCATTTTTATTTTCTCAAATTTACCTTACTCTTTACATGTAGGTGTTTTTGTTTTTTTTTTTATTCTAGGTCAAGTTTGTATAATTTTCAAGGATATAAAATTACTTAAAGATTTTCTTTGTGTCATTCAAGCCTATTATGGGAGAATACTTGAAGCATAAATGTAAACCTCTAATACTAACGTTACTTTTGTAGAAAAAATGAATTTTAGAAAATAAATGTTATAAAACACTAAGTAAATTTTAAGAGTATTAAAAAAGCCCAAAACCCTTTAGTGGTATTAATTATAAACCAAAATAAAGCTCGGGTTCTGGGGCCTGAGAAAGGTTTTTAATTTTATGAATTTAGCTCTTTAACCTTAAACTTTCTCTAGGAGATGACAGTTTTGCAAGAATTACCAAATTTTTTTACTTTCGTGATTTAGAACTTCAAACTTTATGTACTCACGGTTACTTTTTGCATATGAATCCAGCTAATATAATTCTAGTGGCATTATGCATGCCATTTTGAAATTTGGAGTGATGAATTTACTTTTATTTCTCTCAGTATATCTGTATTTCAATTATAAAACCTTAGGTGGGTGTAAGAAAGTTCCAGTTTAGAATTTCGTTTAAAGTATTTTTGAGATAAATTCCTTAAGTTTTTTAGGGACAGCTGTAAAAAAAGAACTAATCCGAACACAAAATTCATATACGTAGTTCTTGATCGGCAATTTTCTGAAAATACAAAGGTACTGTGAGAGTCGACCGTGTCCTGTCTTCCAGGACCTACATGTTAGAGATAATTTTTTATTCAGTTTTAATTTTCTTTACAAGTTAATTTTCTTTGTAAAATAAATTTTGTATTGTGTCTTACTAATGAACTATTTTTGAATCTCTTGTGCGTAATTTTTAAATAACAGTAGGGAGGAGTTATGGTAGGATCCGTGCTGTACAATTCAAATACAAAAGTTTTTTGTGCACTTTTTCAGGCACCTATTGATAAAGAGTTCAATATGCAGTTTATTGGGAAACTGTGGACCACTAGCAGATATTGAAATGGGGTTTCCCTCTCTCCATTAGTTATGAAGTATTTATCTTAAAGATTCCTTATTCTTCTTCTTGTTCATAATTTATTTTTGGTTGGATTTTTTAATCCATGAAGTTTCCTTTTTTTTTTAAATTTTTTTTTAATGTTTATTTATTTTTGAGACAGAGAGAGACAGAGCATGAATGGGGGAGGGTCAGAGAGAGAGGGAGACACAGAATCTGAAACAGGCTCCAGGCTCTGAGCTGTCAGCACAGAGCACGACGCGGGGCTCGAACTCACAGACCGTGAGATCATGACCTGACCCGAAGTCGGACGCTTAACCGACTGAGCCACCCAGGCGCCCCTGAAGTTTCCTTTTGAAAAATATTTTAGGGCACCTGGGTGGCTCAGTTGGTTAAGCGTGGGACTCTTGGTTTTGGCTCAGGTCATAAATCTCAGGGTTGTGAGATCCAGCCCTGCATTGGGCTCCATGCTGGGTGTGGAGTTTGCTTGAGATGCTCTGTCTCCCTCTGCCTCTCCCCCACTTGCACCCACACACGCTCTCACTCAAAAAAAATAAAAAGTAAAAAAACAAAAAATATATTTTAAACTTTATCCAAGTAGACATGTACGTGGTTTAAAAAAGTAAATTAAATAATACCACCTGGCTTGTAAGAAACATTTTCCTGTTCCACCCTTCCCCATGCCTGGATTTAGCTACCTCCAATTCTTTTAGACACGTGTGTATTTAACTTTCTCCGTTTCTCAGTAATATGCATATTTTTTAGTAATATGCACATATTGCTGTTTCTTGATTTATGAATGACTTCCTATTATAGAAATGGAAGATTTGGCATTCTTGTCATATATTATCTCATAGTTTCACTCTGTCCCTATTCCATCTTTGCAATATAGTTTTATTAGAATTTTTAAATAATTGTATATTGTTCATTTAATTATGACTTTGCAGATATTATTTCTGTATAGTAACATTCTTATGCTTTTTGGTGGAATCAGAATCAGTATTTTCTTGGGGCTTATGTATTTGAAATGCCATGTTACTTTTATTTTTTAATTTTTACAAATTTTTTAAAGTTTATTTATTTATTTTGAGAGAGCACAGCAGCTGGGGAGGGGCAGAGAGAGAGGGAGAGAGAATCCCCAGCGGGCTGCACACTGGCAGCACAGTGCTGGATGTGGGTCTTGAGCCCACCAACTGTAAGATCATCATCTGAGCCTAAACCAAGAGTCGGAAGCTTAACCAACTGAGCCACCCAGGTGTCCCGTCATGTTACTTTTTTACTTGACATCTTGGTTGGATATAATACTGTTGGGTCACACCTTTTTTTCTTCTTCTTCAGAGAGCTCTCCTTGTAGGCACAGATTTTTTTCCTTTGCAGGTGATTTGGTTTTTTTGTTTATATCCCAGAAATCTGTTTTTTTTCCAACTCTATAAAGATTAGTGAAGTTGCCTCTTGGTGCGGATCATTCTATCTGATCTACATATTTACTTCTTCATGTATTTTGTAGAATTTTTTGAATTCTTTTCTTCTATGTTCCAAGTTTTTTTTTTCTTGTCCCGTTTGTCTTTTATATGCTTCATAAATACCAGTTATGCTATTTTACAGTCTTTGTGTACTCTCTGTCACCTTTAAAAAAATTGCTTCAGTGTTTGTCTTTTTATTTGCATTTGTATTTCTCAAGTCTTTTTTTTTTTTTTTTTTTTTTTTTTTTTGGTAAGAGCATGAGTGATGGAGAGGCAGAGAGAGAGGGAGACAGAGAATTTGAAGTAGGCTCAGCACAAAGCCCAGTCTGAGGCTCAAACCTGTGAACGGTGAGATCATGACCTGAGCTGAAGTCAGACATTTAACTGACTGAGCCACCCAGACACCCCTCAAGTCTTTTTGTCAGTAATTTGATTTTCAGTGATCTTATCTGTCTTTAACAGTTTTTGTTTACTTTGATAATGATACTGCTTTGGGTTTTATTTTATTGTATTTATTTTGAGAGAGAGAGAGAGAGAGAGAGAGAGAGAGAGAGCACTCCCACAAGAGAGGGTCACAGAGAGAATCCTAAGCAGGCTCTGTGCCAGCACAGAGGCCAATTTGGGCTTGATCTCATGAACCAGCAGATCACGCCCTGAGCCGAAATCAAGAGTCAGACACTTAACTGACTGAGCCACCCAGGCACCTGCTTTGGATTTTACTTATTCAAGTTTCAGTCTTACATTTCCTTTATTATATAGTTTTATCATCTCATCTTTGAACTTCCGTTTTCTTGAGTTCATGTTCAAGAACTTGAGAACCTCTTGGAGAATTTACTTTCGATACATAGGGAATATTTTTTTCCAGAATGATTTGTCTTTTGTATTTTTAATGTGTACTGTGAATATGTAGCATAGTTATTGTGCTCTTTTCATATTGAAAATACTTGGGAGGCTCTGGTACAGACATTCATTCTGACACAGTGTGACTTCTTAGTTTTGTACCCACACCTAAAGATAGTTTGTTTCTTCCTCTCAATTTTCAATTTGAGGTGTGTGTATTTTATGTCATACTCTTTTTTGATTTAGTGGTAGCCTTAGGGCATTTGGGGAAAGGAGTAGTTTTGGGGGTAGTAAATTTAGCATCAGCAGAGATTGAAGTTGTTTTTTTAGAATGCCTGAGCAGTTTTTCTGGAATTTTCTTCAATGTTCTTTAGGAGTTTTCGTACCACCTAATATATTCCTATGGAAAGATATTCTTGATCTTTAAATTAATTTGTTATTCATTGCTTCATCCAAGAACTTTGTTGCTCGATAAAGTAGCTGCTAGCCACATGTGACTGTTTAACTAAAATTGAAAATCAATTTTTCAGATGCATTAGCCACATTTTAAGTGCTCAGTAGTCGCACATAGCTAGTGCCTACTTATTAGATGGCGCTGATATAAAACGTTTCCTTTACCATAAAAGTTTCTTTTGGGCAGTGTTGCTCCAGAGTCTTCACTTCTCTCAGGGAGAGCCAGCTTTGTTGTTTACTCTGCCATGTGCTTCTCTTCAGCACCTATTTCCACCACTAACCCCCCTCACCACCCTACCCACCGATTAGATTGAAAAGATAAGAATCACTCTTCTTTGTTTTCTTCTAAATTTGGGGAGGAGAAGGTTATTAATGAACATTCTCAGGAAGCATGGAATATGTGTTTCTAAAATCTGCTGTTTAAAAAAAGCTTTGTTTAAAAAAAAAAAGTTTGTGCCAATAGATTATGACACTTGTTCCATTACAGTTGACTGTTTTTTGCTAGTTTTAATATTTTTATTTTCCTCACATTTTTTATATTGGGAAAAGAGATTGCATTCTCTGTCTTTATTTTACCATCCTTTCCTAGAAGTCTCAAAATGTTCATAGTTTTAAGTATTTTATGACTTTTAACATGTACCAACTGAATTTTAGGAGGAGAGACTTAGAGTTTAAGGAGTTAAGAAAGGTTAATTCATTCTTTTGCCCTTCTCTGATATCTGTCTGCTAAGTTTCCTCTTTTCTTTGAGCTTTTTTTTTTATATTCTCCCATAGATACTTGTATTGTTGTAATGTCTCTTGACTGTATCATCCATTCATTTCCTCATGTTTTTCTCTGTGTTAGTTTTATTATCCTAGCATAAAGGAGTGGATATAATTAATAATGAATCACCTGACAAGTCACTTATTTACATTTAATTTTGTGATTTTGCTGCTTAATAGTTTCTGTATTCACCTGAGAAAAGATGATTTTCTGTAAACTAATAATGTAATTTGAAACATCCAGTTTTCTTCTACTCCGTGATTCATTTAGTTGTGTCTATGTATAGACTTTAGATGTCTGAGACATATCTTAAAATCACTGAAGTCTTCCTGGAAGTAGCAAGCCTTCAGTAGATTCCACAGTTCTAAAATAGTCACATCAGACAGATTCTGCCAGTGTATTGTTGTCTAGGTGGTGTAGAGAATGCAGCACTGTTAATTGTCTCAAACAGCCACCCCCCATTGAAAGATCTTCCCTGCAAACATTTTCTACAGAGATTGAGCACCTGCATAGTTTTGAAGAAGCCATGTTGCTCTTGAGCCTAATGTAGTCTAGTTAATGTTAATAATTACATTCCTCTCGTAGGTGATGGGTTTAGGAATGGGCATATAATGCAGTTCTGGCTAATGGGATGTAATGGGAGGCATGAGAAAACTGAGATGTGGAGGTGGTATATGAAAAAGGTGTACTTTCACATAAAAAGCATCAAGACATTTGACTTGCAGTTGAGATATAGTACCTCATGAACTTAAGAGTTTCAGCTTCTACTAATAGAATGCCTTGATTGGGTTAACTCTCTAGAAATGTTTTGCAAAAACCAGCTATCTAAAGTCACTGTAAGACAGCCACAAGTAGGAAAAAACTAGAGAGGATTCTATATACGAAAGGCTGAATTTTCAAGGTGTGAGATTTTTGAGTTTGAAGGTTTTTGTCTGAGGTCACTCCTGTAATTCACATGGTAATGGAAAGAGCCACAGCCTTGCTTACCCAGCTGTCAGAGAACAGACTTCAAGACTGGCAGAATACCTAACATTTTGGAGGAAGTTCCAGAAGGGTGTGGGAACCACAGAAGGATGAACCCCCTGGAAATGCATGTGAACAGCATCCAAATCCTTGGCTGAACAATAAAGTGGAGACGTATGAGAAAGACTCTAGTGGATGTAGTAAAAAAGCAGCTCCTGGAAGATAAAAAAGCTAAGTGGACATTCCCCTTGCTGGCCACATTAAGACAGACAGAGTTTGGAGTTTGAGATCAGTAGCACACTAGTTATAACAAATATCAGTTTACTTCAGAAGAATTCAGTACATTGTAAGGAAGACTTTTATAGTGTGTGGTTGATCGTGTCCAGAATGTACGTTTAAAAAATCAGTGCACATGAGAAACAAATGAATAATTGCTGCTCAAGAGAAAAAACAGTCAAGTAGAAAGTCACCTCAGGATAGTCAAGAAAAGGCAATTACAGGTAAATAAAAGCAGTTATATCTATGGCCAAAATACTAAAAGCAACATCGGTGTGTTGAATGAATACATGAGGAATCTTAACAGGACAGAAGACTTCATAAGAAAGAACCAAATGGAGGGGCGCCTGGGTGGCTCATTCAGGTAAGCGTCTGGCTCTTGGTTTCAGCTCCTATCATGATCTCAGGGTTTTTGAGTTTGAGCTCCGCATTGGACTTTGCCCTGAGATTCTCTCTCTCCCCCTCTGTCTGCCCCTCACTTGCTCGCTTTCTCTTTCTCTGAAAATAAATAAATAAACTTAAACATTTTTTTTAAGTTAAAAAAAGAAAGAACCAAATGGAAAGTATAGGGCTGAAAATTACAATGATTAAATGAAAAGTATAGTAGATGGGCTTAACAGCTGAAAGGAGGCAGTAAAAGAGTCAAGAATCCTGAAGGTAAATCAGTGGAAATTATTCAGTCTGAAAAACAGAAAAAGCAAGTGGAGAGTCTGAGAGCCTTGTGGAATAATATCAAACAGAATGAAATGCTTCTAACTGAAGTTCCAGAATGAGAGTAAAGAATGTGAATGAAACAGAATAAATACCTGAAGAAATAAAGACTGAAAATTTTCAAATTTAGTTGAAGGGGGAAAATCCAAGCACACTGATCCGGGAAACTTACCAAATTCTCCAACAAAACAAGTAAAAAGTCGCACTTCTATACATCATAATCAAACTTCTGAAACCGAAAGGGAAAAAGAAAACAGTGAAAGAGACAGAGATAAACTTCATTATATATAGAAGAACAATGATATGGGCTAACTGCTGATCAGAAACAGTGGAATCTAAAAAGCAATGGAATATCATCTTTCAATTATTGACAGGAGAAACTGTCAACAAAGAATTCCGTATTGAACAAATCTAATCTTCAAAATAAAGATGGGATGGATATATTTTCAGATGAACAAAATTGAAAAATTCATACATGGGAAATATATAAGAAATACTACAAGACATTGTTTAGGTTCAAGAGAACTGGTAACAGATGGTAATTCATAACTATAGAAGAGAATAAAGAATGAAAGAAATGGTATATATGTGGGTAAATATTATAAATTATGCCTTTTCTTTTTTTTCTTTATTTAACATACAATTTTTGTAACACATAAACACACAAATTATCTATCTCTTTGTCTCTGGCAGTCATAGATTGTACTTACGCTTGAACTCTAAACTTTGGTGTACACCCAGGAAGCTGTAACCTTTGCCTACAGTGCCACAAAGTCTTTGTGTAGACGTATGTTTTTATTTCTGTAAGAGTGGAATTGCTGCATTGTGTAATAAATATATTCTTTTCCCCCTTCTTATCTCCACTTTCCACTCACTAAACAGTCACTTCTAACTGTTAGCTCTGTATTTGACCGGTTATCCATATATTATTTTTAGAACAACTTGCTTACATAACTTTTAGCAGTGACTCAAAGGTTATCACTTAATTTAGGTATATCAATATTTTGGAGTTAATGAAAAATAAGTGGTCCCTTTAAAATTTTCTATTTAAAGAGTTTTTATAACCTAGATTTTTTTGCTTTTTAAAGTTTTTAAATTGTTGTTTTCTGGATCCCTATCTACCTTACTTTATCTACGGTATAGTTTTTTTTTTTTTTTCTGTTTACATTTTAGAGTTCCCCATAAGACTAAAAAAAAAACAGGAACTTTACTGATTTATTGCCTCCTCCATGAAATGTCCACAAATACTTCATAACCTCTGCTCTAACCCTGTTCTTCTTTTTCATTGTCGTAAAGGAGAATTACATTTTTCAGTTTCAGTTCAGTAGACATCTACCTTCTCTAGTGTATTTTCTCTATTTCAGGGGTTAAGGTAAAGAAAGAATGAATACATGAGGAGTCATGATTAGTTCTACTTAGGTTGATTTTAATTTTATTTCATAATTTATGATTGAATGAGAACCACTCTAAAATGTATTCTGCTTAACAAAAAAGCAATTCATATTTATTCCCCATCATTAGATAGGGATTAGTTAGTTTTCAGATGATTAGGACCATTCTTTCTCATGTCTTGGAACCCTACTTAAGTTCCCCATTTGTCACAAGTATATTTTATTTCAGAAAAATTTGAAAAAATGCCTTATATAGATCTAGATTCCTTAGTAACGAAGTTTGGAAACTGCTGCATTCAGAAAGCTTGTTTCTTATGTATTGGAGCTGATCATTTAGTCATAAGAAATGAAAAGTGCTGTGGGCAATTGAACATTGTGAATTTTCATAGTGGCTCAACAGAAAGTTACTGGGCACAGGTGTTTCTGTAATTGTGATGTATGGGGGCAGATTCAGTGTTCAATGGTCCTCAAACCCACACTTCCACCTGTGTGGCATAGTGGTCACTGGGCTGTGATATAAAACATGTAAAGTGAAGAGCATAGCATTTACCACACGAAAGGAAAAAAGTCTCAAACCACTATGCATATCCTGGTTTGTTTTATATAGACCTAATTTTGGGGGAGGGAGATGACTTCTTTTTTTCCTTTGAGAAAAATATTAAATTTAAACTTTTATTAAACGTGACCCTTTTTCCCTAGTGAATGCATTTCTCTGGTAAGGCGTGCTATCCATACTGAATAGCTCATTTAACTAAGCCAGTACGATATTGCTAATCACCTACCCGCTCTGGTCTTGCTAGGCACATCTAACCCAATATCCTAGAGATATACCACCAGTATATTGCTATAGTATCTCTGAACTGAATGTTTGTGTTCCCCCAAATTCATATGTTGAAGTCATAACCCCTAATGTGATGGTATTTGGAGGTGAGGACTTGGGAAGTAATTAGCTTTATTTTTTTTTAAGATTTTATTTAAAAAAAAAATATATATATATTTTAATGTTTTTTCTAATTTTGAGAGAGAGAGAGGGACAGAGTGCGAGCAGGGGTGGGGCAGAGAGAGAGGGAGACACAGAATCTGAAGCAGTCTCCAGGCTCTGAGCTGTCAGCAGCAGAGCCGGACGTGGTGCTCGAATCCATGAACCCCAAGATCATGACCTGAACTAAAGTCGGATGCTCAACCGACTGAGCGACCAAGGCACCCCAGATTTTATTTATTTTAAGTAGTCTCTTACACCCATTGTGGGGCTTGAACTTACATTCCTGATCAAGAGTTGCAGTCTCTACTGACTGAGCCAGCTAGGTGCCCCTGGAAATAATTAGGCTTAAATGAAGTTGTGAGGGTAGGAGGTCTCACTGTGGGAATAGTGTCCTTCAAGAGACACCAATGAGCTGCTACTTTCTTTCTCTGCCATGTGAAGGCCTAATGAGAGGCAGCCATTTGCAAGGCAGGAAGTAGGTTCTTACCAGGAACCCAATATGCTAACATGTTGATCTTGGACTTGCCAGCCTCCAAAACTGATAATTAAATGTCCATTGCTTAAGACACCCGATCTGTGGTATTTTGTTACTATACTAATACAAGTATCATGGATTGCATGAGAATGTCATATTGTATTCCCCTGCATAGCTTTTAAACATGAGGTGATAGTCTGTGTCCACAGCAGATTATAGATTGTTTTGTCCTGGTACAAATCTTAGATGGTGCTAGTGCCCTCCAGGCTATCACTGAATTCAGAAGGCAAGTGGATATATTCAGTGTCTTTTTCTTGACTACTGTAAATTCCAAGGTAATAAAAGAGAGAAAGATGACAAGATGAAGAATAATGATTCTGAGGTAAAATCCTGGCCCCACCACTTTCAGTCTGTGAGATTATTGATAAATTCATACAAACTTGTGTACCTCAGGTCTTTCAGCTTGTGAAAAAGATGGTGAATGCCTGCTTTGCTTACCTCATGGGGTTGTTTTAAGGATCCAGTAAGATACTTGTGAAAGTGCTTTACTAACATCATGGATTACTTCAGCTGAGGTTGCTTTTTATTTCTACTGATTCCAGTGTTACTGGTCCCATGTTGCAAAAGTAGATGTTTTTCAGGAATATTTGATTCTTTCATCAATTTTTATATATAAGCAGATTTTACATTATGCAGTTCTTAACTGTTGTCAATTTTATTTTTTTCTTTATATTTTGTTATGCCTTATGAACTGACAAAAGATCATAGTTTGTGTTTATTTCGTAGTAAATCCATTGAGATAAAATGAGCAAGTCTCTCTGTATCCTAAGATCTCTTAAAATCAAAGCTTATATTCAGAGTAAAAAATTGTGGGTTTAAACACTGACTTATTACAGTTTTTGTGGAACATTTGTGTTTGGAGTGTCAGATAAAAAAATTGTATAGAGTATTGCTACTTAAGTATAATTTTACACTTTTCTTTATTCTGTGAGTCTGTGTAATAATAATCACAGTACTTTAAAGATGTATAAACTATGCCTTTATAAATACACTTTATGGAGTAGAAGGTATTTTTTGCCTTCATAAAGTTAATATTTAAAGTAATAACATTTCTTTTTACTGAAAGTAAATATTTTAGACCAGAGTGAAAAGATTATTTTATTCTGATGTTTTTTATATTACCATTTGGTGTGGTCCGTACAAAATGAAGAGAGACCTATCTTCATATGAGAGAGGTTCACATAGTAAATTCAGTGGTTCTTTTTCCCTCCTCTGGTTCTTTTTTTAAATTACCCTCGATTCTTTAGACCAGTTTTAGGTTCGTAACAAAAGAGGGCAGAAAATGCAGAGAGTTCCCAAATATAGTTGACACTTGATAAATACAGGTTTGAACTGCGTGGTTCTACGTACATGTATTTTTTTTTTTTTTGGTAATTACAATATTGTTAATGTATTTTGTCTTCCTTAAGATTTTCTTAGTAACATTTTCTTTTCTCTAACTTACTTTATTGTAAGAATACAGTATATAATGCAATATAATGTACAAAATATGTGTTAATTGACTTTATGTTATTGATGAGGCTTCTGATTAGTAGTAGACAATTAGTCATTAAGGTTTGGGGGAATCATAAGTTAAACTTGGAATTTTTAACTGTGTGGGGGTTCAGTGCCCCAGCCTTTGTGTTGTTCAAGGGTCATTTGTACTCCTTTTTTCTTTATACACTCAACCTTTCCCATTATCAGCGTTCTGTACCATGGTGGTACATTTATTACAGTTAGCGAATGTATATTAATACATCAATTATCACACAAAGTCTATAGTTTACATTAGTTTTGACTGTTGGTGTTGCATTTTCTGTATAACATGACTCCACCATTGTAGTATTATAGCAAATAGTTTCACTGCCCTAAAAATCCTGTCCTCTGCCTAGTTGTCCCTCTCCCCTCTGCCAACCCGGCAATCAATAATTTTTACTATCTCCATACTTTTGCTTTTCCTGAATGTCATATAGCTGGAATCATACACTGTGTAGCCTTTCTACATTGGCTTCTTTCATGTAGTAATATTGATTTAAGAATTCTCCACATCTTTTCATGGCTCTATAGCTCATTTCTCTTAAGTACCATCTGATGTTCCATTGTTTGGATGTACCACAATGTATGCATCCTTCCCACTTGCTGAAGGATTGTTTGCTGTAAGAATTGGTTATTATGAATAAAGCTGGTATAAACCAGCTTTTTGTGTGTGTGATTTTTATGTTGGACTCATTTGAGTTTGAGTTTTTATGTGGACTCATTCGAATATGAACCAAGCAAGGATCTTGATTACTAGATCCTTTGGTAGGAATATATTTAATTTTGTAAGAAGCTGCCAAATTGTCTTTGATAGTGGCTGTACCACTATGGCTGTACCATTTTGTATCCCCACTGGCAATGAATTGAGAGTTCCTGTTGCTCCACATCCTCATTAACATTTATTGTGGTCAGTGTTCTGGATTGTGGTTATTCTAATAGGAGTGTAGTGTTATCTCATTATTGTTTCAGTTTGCATTTCCCTAATTATATTTCATGTTAAACTTATTTTTATATATGTATTTTCCATCTATGTATCTTCCCTAGTGAGTTGTCTGCTCAGGTCTTCTGCTTTTTGAGTTGATTGCTCTCTTATTGTTGAGTTTTAAGAGTTTTTTATTTAGGGGGATTGAAGATGGCAGCAGCATAGGAAGATCCTGAACTCAGCTCTTCTCACAGACACAGCAAACCTATAGCTATAAATAGAATAATTTTCCTCTGAAAAGAACATGAGAACTGGGTGTCTAACACTTCCACAACAAAAGACAAAAGACACATATTAAGATGGATAGGAAGGCCAAGACATGGCCTCACCCATGACCCTGTCCCAGATGTGGTGACACCGCAGTCAGGAAGGTCCCCCATATATGAGATTCTCCCTTGAGGAGTATCCCATTTTGGGCACCCTAGCCCTAGGGGCTGGCACCAGAAAGACAAGCCCCCAAAATAATCTGGTTTTGAAAATCAATGTGGACTAAGACCAAAAGAATCAAAAAAACTGTAGTGATCAAAGAGCTATAGGGAAGAGAGATGTTGCTCTTAGAGGGCTCACTTGCAAACCATACCTGCCCTGAGATCACGTGCAAAAGCAACAGTTTGCTAGTGCATACCATAAACAAGGGAGACCCACTTACTCATTTTATTTAAAAAAAATTTTTTTTTAATATTTATTTTCAAGACAGAGTGGGGGGTGGGGGAAAGGGGCAGAGAGAGAGAGAGACACACACACAGAATCTGAAGCGAGCTCCAGGCTTTGAGCTGTCAGCACAGAGCCTGATATGGGGCTTGAACTCAGGAACTGTGAGATCATGACCTGAGCCAAAGTCAGACACTTAACCGACTGAGCCACCCTGCCACTTACTCATTTTAAAGTGTCTGCCAGAGAGATAGGAATTCAGGGGTTTTATCTGGGGATGGAAGTGTTAGTGGATAATATTTTTGCAATCTCATCTTAACTTTCTGGTGGTAGAGCAGACGGACATTGTTCTTGGTGCTCTCCCTCTACTCAGGTACCATTGGAGGGAATGCTCTGTCCACCCTGGGCTGTAACTAGGGTATGCAGGCACCCCACACTCTGCTCACCCCATTAGCACCTAAGGTGCGATAGTGCCAGGCAAGCATCCTCACCCCCACCCTCCATGTGCAGTATTCCAGCCAAAACTGGGCCAGACTAAAGCCATTAGCCTTGCTCACCTCGAATAGAGACTGAGTTGTAACTGGGGTGATCTAGTAGCTTGAACTCTGCTCACCCTACACAGTGACCGAGCCACCCCCAAGTCAAGTGAGTGTTTCCAACACTGATGTCCCTGTGCAGTAGCCACAGCCCTATCAGTGGACAGCCAGTGGACACATGCAGCCTATGTAAATGATGCCTATAAGAGTGACTAGCTCTGATCGCCAGATGGCGATTACAGCTCTGATCCACGTGGAACAGTTTATACACATGACCAGTCCTCAGACTGAGATAGCCATTTCCCCTAACACATATAGAAAAACAGATATGGCAAAATGAAGGCAAAATGAAGAAACAGGAACATGTTTCAAACCAAAAACAAGGTAAATTCCTGGAAAAAAGACATTAATGATATGGAGGTTAGCAACCTACCAGATTAATAATTCAAAGCAGTGGTGGTAAAGGTGCTCACTGTTCTCTGGAGAAGAATTGACAAATAGAGTGAGAACTTCAACAACAAGATAGAAAATGTTAGTACCAAACAATTTATAGCTGAACTGAAAAATACACTAGACAGGTCCAGCTGCAGAATGGTTGAAAGAGAAGTACAGACCAGCAAGCTAGAAGACAAAGCAATGCAAAACAGCAGCCAAAGCAGCAAAATGAAAAAAAAATTAAAAGAAGTGAAAATACCCTATGGGACATCTCTAAAAACATCATGCAGAGTAACATTTTCATTATAGGGGTCCCAGAAGGAGAAGAGAGGGAAAGAGTCAGTAAAATTATTTGAAGAAATTATGCCTGAGAACTTCTTTAATCTGGGGAAGGAAAGAGACATCTAGGTCCAGGAATCCCAGAGAGTAACAAGATGAACACACTGAGAAACATAATTAAAATGGTGAAAACTAAAGATAAAGAGAAAACCGTAAAAGCAGCAAGAGAAAAGCAACACATTATAACAAAGGAAACCCTGTAAGGCCATAAGGAGATTTTTCACTAGAAACTTTACAGGCCAGAAGGGACTAGTTTTGACATATCCAAAGTGCTGAAAGGGAAAAATTGCCAACCAAGAGTGTTTTTAACTCTGTAAGGTTATCACTTACAATTGAAAGATAGAGTAAGACCTTTCCAAATATGCAAAAGCCAAAGGAGTTCATCACTACTAACCTGGTCTTACAAGAAATGTTAAAGAAACTTCTCTGAGGTAAAAAGAGAAGGCACTAATTACTAATAAAATATACAAAAGTAAGAATCTCTCCAGAAAAAGTAAATAAATAATAATGGTTGTGGATCAAACACAAAGCAAGTGCAAAGGTTAAAAGACAAAGTAGTAAAATTAATTAAAGATACATTAACTAGTTAAGGGATACCTAAAATAAAAAGATGTAAAATGTGTCAACAGAAATTTTAAATGCTGGTAGTAAAATTTAAAGCTCTGGAATGTGCTCAACATTAATTTACTCTCAAAAGTGACTTGCATACGTAAGCTATTATATGGAAGGAGTGCCTGGGTGGCTCAGCAGGTTAAACTTTGGACTCCTGATTTCAGCTCAGGTCATGATTTCATGCTCGTGAGATTGAGCCCTGCATTGGGCTCCATGCTGGGTGTGGAGCCTGCTTAAGATTCTTTCTGTCTCTCCTTCTTACTCTACCCCTGTGCCTTCCCCTCTGTAAAAAAAAAAAAAAAGGAATCTCATGGTAACCACAAAGAAAAAAACTTAAAGATACACAAATGAAAAAAGAGAATGTAAATATTAACACTAATGAAAGTGATCAATTTAACAATTCTCAAAGAGAAGAAAGGAACAGAGAGGAACTGCAAAATCAGAAAACAATTAGCAAAATGGCAATAAGCACATACTTGTTACTAATTACTTTATATGTAAATGGACTAAATTTTCCATTCAAAAGACATAGTGTGGCTGAACGGATAAAAGCACATGACCCTTCTGAGTGCTGCTTATAAGAAACTCACTTCAGATCTAAAGATATACAGACTGAAAGTGAAAGGATGAAAAACATATGCCATGCAAACTGATGAAAAAATGTTGGTGTAGTAATACTCTAATATCAAAAACTAAGCCACAAAACAAGTCTCCATAAAATTAAGATTTTAATCATAACAAACACCTTTTCTGGCCACACTGGTATGAAACTAGAAATCAATTACATGAAGAAAACTGGGAAAAACACAAACATGTGGCAACAAAACAGCATGCTACTAAACAACCAGAGGGTCACTGAAAAATTCAAAGACCAAATAAAAAAATACCTTGAGACAAATGAAATGGAAACTCAGCATTCCAAAATATTTGGAACAAAACAAAAATAGTTCTAGGAGAGATGTTCTTGGTAATACAGGCCTACCCCATGAAAAAAAGAGGAATTTCAAACATTCTGCATTTAAAGGAACTAGATAAGAACAACATCCAAAGTTAACAGAAGGAAATAATAAAGAGCTGAAATAAATCAGAGACTTTAAAAAAATAGAAAAGATCAATGACATTAAGAGCATGTTCTTTGAAAAATTAAACAAAAATCAGCAAACTTTAGCCAGACTCAACAAGAAAAAAAAAAAGAGCCCAAATAGGCAAAATTAGAAATGGGAGAAATTACAACATATGCCACAGATATCCAAAGGATGACAAGAGAATATTATAAACAGTTATATGCCAACAAATTAGACAACTTACAAGAAATGGAATTTCCCTAGAAATAATCTTTGAAGACTGAATCATGAAGAGATAAAAATCAGAATAGATCAATCATAAATCACGAATTGAATCGGTAATCAAAGACACACAAAAGTCTGGGTCCAGAAGGTCAGAAGATGTCACAGGTGAATTCTTCCAAACATTGAAAAGAGAGTTAATACCTGTCCTCCTCAACTTATTCCAGAAAATTGAAGAAAAAGGAGAACTACCAAATTTATTTAATGAGGCCAGAATTACTGTGATACCCAAACCAAAGATACTACAAAAAAAAGGGGGGGGGCTGTATCTGTGTTGAATGTAGATGCACAAATCGTCTACAAAATATTAGCAAATTAAATTCCAACAATATATAAAGGCTCATAAAACCATGACCAAGTGGGATTCATTTTAGGGATGCAAGGATGGTTTAACAAATTAATCATTGTGATACATACCACATTAGTAAAACAAAGGTTAAAACTCATATGATCATCTCAGATGCCAAAAAGACATTTGAACATATTCGAGAACAATTTATGATAAAAACTCTCAAGTGGGTATAGAGGGAGCATACCTCAATATAATAAAGGCCATAAATAACAAATCCACAGCTAAAATCACACTCAAGAGTGAAAATCTGAAAGCTTTTCCTCCATGATAAGGGCAAGATGCCCATTCTTGCCACTTTTATTCATCATAGTATTGAAAGTCCTAGCCACAGCAATCAGGCAAGAAAAAGAAATAAAAGACATACAAATTGGAAAGGAAGAGGTAAAACTGTCAGTACTGCTAATGACCTGATATTAGATAGAAAACCCTAAAAGCTCCCAAAAAACTGTTAGAAGCAATAAATAAATTCAGTAAACTTCCAGGATACAAAATTAATATGTAGAAATCTGTTGTTTCTGTACACTGTCAATGTGCTAGCAGAGAAATTAAGACAACAATCCCATATACAAATTCATCCAAAAGAATAAAATACCTGGGAATAAGTTTAGTCAAGGAGTTGAACAACCTCTACTCTGCAAAGTCTAAGACATTAGTGAAAGAAATTGAATATGGCACAAATAGATGTAAAGATATACTCTGCTCATGGATTGGAAGAATTAATATTGTTAAGTATCCAAACTACCCAAAGCAATCTACAAATTTATTGTAATTCCTATCAAAATACCAGTGGCATTTCCCACAGAACTAGAACAAATAATCCTAAAATTTGTGTGGAACCTCTGCAGACCTTGAGTAGCCAAAGTAATCTTGAGAATGTAGAATAAAGCTGGAGGAATCATGGTTCCTGATTTTAAACTATTATACAAGCTATAGTAATTAAAACAGTATGGTACTGGCACAAACAGACACATCGATCAGTGATACAGAATACAGCCCAGAAATAAACCCACACTTTCCTGGTCTATTAATTCGTGACAAAGGAGGCAAGAACCTACAATGGGAAAGAGACTGTCTCTTCAGTAAATGGTGTTGGGAAAACTGGACAGCTACAAAAAAAAAAAACAAGAAAAAAACCTGGGTCACTTTCTTACATCATATACAAAAATAAGCACAAAATGGAATAAAGACTTAAATGTAGGACCTGAAACCATTAAATTCCTAGAAGAAAACATATGCAGTTTGATATCAGATGCAACCATATTTTGGGATGTGTGTCTCATCAGTTAAGGGCAACAATAGCAAAAAAAAAAAAAAAAAAAAAAAGGTACTACATCAAACTAACAAGCTTTTATACAGTAAAAGAAACCATCAACAAAAAGAAAAGGCAACATAACTGAATGAGAAGATACTTGCAAATGATATATTTGATAAAGTATTGATATCCAAAATATATGAAGAACTCAATACATGTCAACAGTAGTAAAACAAAATGCAATTAAAAAATTGACAGAGGACCTGAATAGAGTTTTCCAGAGTGATACAGATGGCTAACAGGCACATGAAAAGATACTCACTGTCACTGATCCTAAGGGAATTATAAAATCACAATGAGATACCAATTCACACCTGTCAGAATGGCCATTATCTAAAAGAAAGAAATAACACATGTTGGTGAGGAAGTGCAGAAGAAGAAACCCTAATGTACTATTAATGGGAATGTAAATTGGTACAGCCACTGTGGAAAACAGTGTAGAGGTTCCTCAAAATATTAAAAGTAGAATCAACATATGTTCCAGCAAGTTTCTCTTCTGAGAAATTTATCCAAAGAAAATGAAAACACTAATTCAAAGTTATATCTGCACCCCTAAGTTCATTGTAGTATTGTTTACAATAGCCAGATAAGTAATCTAAAAGTGAATCAATCTAAAAGTGTTATCAGCAGATGAATGGATAAAGATGTCTCTCTCTCTCTCTCTCTCTCTCTCTCTCTCTCTCTCTCTCTCACACACACACACACACACACACACGAGTGAAATAATTAGCCTTAATAAAAAAAATGAAACCTTGCCATTTGTGATAACATGAATGTACCTAGGGAGTATTATGCTGAGTTCAAATAAGTCAGAGAAAGGTAAATACTGTATGATTTCATTTACATATACAGTGTAAAAACCAAAACAAACAAAACAAAACAAAACAAACAGGCTTATAGATAGAACAAACTGGTGGTTGCCAGAGAGAGGCAGGTTTCAGGGATGGATAGAATTGGTGAAGGGTATTAGGAGGTAGAGACTTCTAATTATAAAATAAGTAAGTCATGGGGAGGTGATATAAGCATAGAGTTTATAGTCAATTCTACTGTAATAAGTTTGTGTAGTATGAGGTGATCATTTTGTAAAGGGTAAAAATATTGAATCACTATGTCATACACCTGAAAATATGGTATTGTATGTTAAGTACAAATCAGTAATCAAAAAAGCCTTTCCTGTTTTGGATAACAACCCTTTATCAGACGTGTCTTTTCCAGTATTTCTCCAGATCTGTGATTTGTCTTCCCTTTTTCTTGACATTGTCTTTTGCAAAGCATATATTTCTGATTTTAAATAAATCCACCTTCATGAATTACTTCTTCTACTAGTGTTTTATCTCAAAGTCATCACTGTATCCAGGTTCATCTAGAGTTTGCATGTTATCTTTCAGAATTTTACAGTTTTTTGTTTCTAAGTGCCTGTAAACCTATTTGAATGAGCTTTTGGAGTATTAGGTCTGGTTCTAGCTTCATTTTTTTTTTTTTAATGTAAATGTTCAGTTGTTCCAGCACCATTTGTTGAATAGACTACCTTTTTCCCCATAGTATTGACTTTTTCTCCTTTGTCAAATATCAGTTGACTCCACATGCATGTGGGTCTATTTTTATGTTCTCTGTTGAGTCACGTTTATCTATTTCACTAGTAATGGATTGCCTTAATTACTTTTTACTTTTATATTACTTGTTTATAGCTTTATAGTAGATCATGCAGTCAAACTCACTGTTTAAATGTTTAATTATGAAAAAATTTAAGAATCACAGAGGTAGCCAACAGTCCATTGAATACCCCTGTATGCATCACCTAGTCATCATACTCTCGTTTTAATTTTATCCCCCTTTCCACTTCTACTTCCAGATTTTCTATAAAATTCATGATGTTCTAGATATCTAGATATAGATTATTATATAATTATATCTAGATATAATTCCATTTATACCTATTCAGAATGAATTTCTAAAACACAGTATCTTCACTTTGAGGAAACTAAATTGGTTCCTGTTTCCTAAAAGAGAGTTAAAGGTTTTGTTTTTTTTTTTTTTTTTGAGCGAGGGTTTAGGTTGAATGTATACTTTTTTTGAAAGATAAAGTCTATTGTGATACATAGTTTTATTTTACACACACACACACACACACACACACACATATTGTAAACTCAGGAAAATGTAGAATTTATTTATAGATACAGCTTTATAATACTCATTTTATGAATTTTATCACATACATTTTATGTATTGCTTCTTGATAACTAGGGCTTTTTCTTTTTTTTTGAGTCACCTAATAGTTTTTCTTAGGAAAGTATCCTTAATTCTTTGTCGGTTGTTTGAGATGCTCATCACCTTGGTGCTCTTATAGAAATAACATTTCAAGTCTCCAGTACACATTCACCTGATATTAGCAAAGACATTATTTGTTCTTCTGTAAAAACACCTGATTTTTCTTTCTCATGTATTTTTTAGTTATTTATTTATATAACTACGGACATAGAGATACTTATTTTATTCTGTGGGTGATAAGCTAATACTATTATTATTTATTTTGTTGCCCAAATTTTTCAGCTTTGACCTCAGGGAGTTTGTTTGTTTAAATTATTTTTTACTTTCTATAACTTTGGAACCATCCATTTTCCCAAGGTTCAAAAGAACAGGTTTTTAAAGGTTCATTGATTTTTTTTTTATATGTCAGATTTCTTTGAAATGTTTCTATTTTTTATAAGTCATTTCAGCAACTTACTCAGGTAAAGGTGAAATTACTCAATGACCATGTGGTTTGAAAAATTGCCAACATAAAGCACAATATAAAATGATTTAATTACCATCCATTAGAAACCCCATTGTGGTAATGCATTTCTCCAGGCTCAATAGAAATAATATATATAATAAATGTTTTTTTTTTAAATCATATTGATGTAAACACTTGTAAAAACACATTTCTGTTTTCCTGTTCCTTGACAGAGAATTAAAGATATAATATTTTCTTTTTTCTTTTTAAGTTTTACCTTTAATTATCTGTATATCAGAAAACCAGATTATTAAGATGGTTAAAATTATATGTATAATATACTCTGAATAAGGACCTTAGGAAAATTTTTAAAGGCTTCATAATAGCCCCTCAGTTATGTAGGAGAGGCCTTTCTACTTAGTTCTAAATTCACAGATGCATTACATAAATGTATTCATAGATGTATTACATAAACTGCTTCATATCAGTTTTTAGATAAATATATTAGAAGGTACAGAATAAGTTACAAAAATTAAACAATTTGACTAAAAAATTAAAAAATAGAAATACCATATGATCAAATAATTCCATTACTGGGCATTTGCCCAAGGAGAATGAAAACACTAATTCATAAAGTTATATGCACTCCTGTGTTTGTTGTAGCTTTATTTACAATAGCCAAGACATGGAAGCAACCTGAGGGTTCATTGATAGATGAATGGGCAAGGATGTGTGTGTACATACACACACATATAGAAATACTATACTCTCTTAAAGGATGAGATCATTTCATTTGTGACAACATGGATGGACCATAGGTTATTATGATAGGTGAAATTAGATTGAGAAAGACAAATACTGTATGATTGCATTCATATTTGAATCTAAAAAAACAGATGAACAAACAAAGAAAAAGTAGAATCTGGCCTATAAATACAGAGAACAAATTGATGGTTGCCAGAGGGGAGGAGAGAGGAAGGAAGATAGGCAAAATGGACAAAATGGGTTAAGAGGACCATGAGATAGAGGTTTCCAGTTATGGAATGAATAAGTCCCGGAAATAAAAGACAAAGCATAGGGAATATAGTTGGTGATATTGTAATCATGATATATTGGTAACAAATGGTAGCTGGAATTGTGGCGAGGGTAGCATAGTCAAATCACTATATTGCATACCTGAACCTAGTGTAATGTTGTGTTCCAGCTATTACCCCCCAAAACCAAAACAGTGCCACTCTTCTATTTTATTTTGAAAAGATTTTTTTCATTGAAAATAGATACTAAAAAATAAAATATTTCTAAGTACTGCTTTCAAATATGCATGGAAATATTTAAAGTTTATTATCTGGGCTGTTATCTCTAAGCACAAATTTTCCTCTTTCTGATCTGTTGAAATTATGACAAATGTAAAGTTAGTCACATTTCAAAAGATTGCTGTATTAACTCTACAAGTAGTTGCTGAAGTTGTAACACCTTATGTCATAATGATATTAAAAAGTGAATTTCATTTTTCTATAAAAGATAACTGTGTTGAATTTTCAGACTCTCGGTCTTATTCACTTAACTTCTTGAACATATTATCCATAGTTATTTTATAACCATGTTAAATTTTTGTCTATTATCTCCGTTTTCTCTCTTCTCTGTTATTTATTTGTTTATTTTATTTTATTTTTAACATTTTTTATTTATTTTGAGAGAGAGGAAGAGAGAGGGAATGCAAGTGTGAGCAGGGATGGGGCAGAAAAAGACACAGAGAATTCCAAGCAGGCTCCGTGCTGTCAGCACAGAGCTTGACAAGGGGCTCGAATTCAGGAACCATGAGATCATGACCTGAGCCAAAACCAAGAGTCAGATGCTCAACCATCTGAGTCACCCAGGTGCTCCTCTGTTTTTATATTTTTTCTTGATTTATATTCACATCATTGTGTCTTTTCTTATATGCATATTTTTAAAAGTTTGTATTTTTTTAATGTTTACTTAGGAGACAGACCAAGTGTGAGTGGGGGAGGGACAGAGAAAGAGAGAGATATAGAATCCGAAGCAGGCTTCAGGCTCTGAGCTGTCAGCCCAGAGTCCTACGTAGATTGAACTCACAAACTGTGAGATCATGACCTGAGCCTAAGTCAAACATTTAACCTACTGAGCCACCCAGCTGCCCCTTCAAAGTTTTTATTGAAGTAGAAATATGTGATGTACATGTGGCAGAAGCAAATGGCTTTACCAGGGAATAAAGAAAGAAATTAAGAAATAGAAATTACAAATGTATTTCAGAAGCCCCTCTTTCCCCACTTATTTTTTTTTTTTTTTTAGCGTTTATTTATTTTTGAGACAGAGAGAGACAGAGCATGAATGGGGGAGGGTCAGAGAGAGGGAGACACAGAATCTGAAACAGGTTCCAGGCTCTGAGCTGTCAGCACAGAGCCCGACGCAGGGCTTGAACTCACGGACCGTGAAATCATGACCTGAGCTGAAGTCGGCCACTTAACCGACTGTGCCACCCAGGCGCCCCCCCCCCCACTTTTTACTTAATATCATGTTTGCCTTTTGAAATGGAAACAGAATCTTTACCCTGAAGGACATTGTCTTTTCTTCCTTCCTCCTTTTCCTTCTTTACTTTATGAAAATTGTTGAACTAATTTGAAGCTTTAGATGATGAATTTTGGTTTGCTTGTAGAATATTACTGGGTAAAGGGTATCAACAATCTGATTTACTTTATCATTTCAGTTATGGATTGCGATAATTAAAAACTGGGCATTAATTTTAGCATCTTTATTCTCTAAAAGACTCTCAGGCTTTTATTTATTTATTTAGCTTATTTTAATTAATTAATTAATTTTTAAGACTCTCAGGCTTTTAAACTAAAGAGTTGGGAGAGTTATTAGGACTTTGCTTTTGGGGGGGATCTTGACATCCAGTTTTTGTTTCTGTATTTTTGTGAGTCTCCTGAAAACTCTACTCAGATTCTAGGCCTCTCAGCCTCCTCTTAGGTAATAGCATGTGTTTATATGGTTTTAGGGGAAAGCAATTGCAATTCTCATTTGGATTTCTATGTTTACTACTTCTGGGACTTGCCTACATAATTCATCCCTTTCTTTTAGCTTGTTAGTACCTTCAGATATGTTTCATGTTTTCACCCTAGCTTTTCTAGTTCTTACTAGAAGGGTTTGTTTCATATTGCCTATTCAGCCATTACTTAGAAGCAGAACTCTATAATCCTGTATTACCTGTTTTAAAAAAGTTATCTTTAGGGGCACCTAGGTGGCTCAGTCAGTTAAGCATCCTACAATTGATTTCAGCTCAGGTCATGATCTAATGGTTCGTGAGATTAAACACTTTGGGCTGTGTGCTGGCAGCCTGCTTGGGATTCTCTCTCTCCTTCGGTCTTTCTCTGCCCCACTCCTGCTCATGTGCACTCACTCTTAAAATAAATAAATAAACTTAAAAAGTGATCTTTAAAGACTTTATTTATGATGAAATTTTTGTTACCAGAATTTAGGACTTCTTTTAAGTATCTATATCTAGCATTGATTAAAATTATTTCACTGTAATGAATTTTCCAAATAGTACATCATGGTCAAAATGAAGCATTGCACAAGAGCTTTATGTTATATTTGTAAATTCTCAAATACGAGGCAGTTTCTTTTCTGAGGGAAATTTTGGAGATAAAGTTTTCTTTATATTTGGCAAGTTGGGATATTTGATTTGAGGATAATGGGTTTTTTTTTAATTTTTTTTAACGTTTATTTATTTTTGAGACAGAGAGAGACAGAGCATGAATGGGGGAGGGGCAGAGAGAGAGGGAGACACAGAATCGGAAGCAGGCTCCAGGCTCCAAGCCATCAGCCCAGAGCCCGACGCGGGGCTCCAACTCACGGACCGCGAGATCGTGACCTGGCTGAAGTCGGACGCTTAACCGACTGCGCCACCCAGGCGCCCCTAATGGTTTTTTTTATGTGGTTTCTAGAAAGAAAATTTCTTTTTGTTTTATTTTTTTAATTTAAAAATGTTTTTTGAGGTGGGGGGAGGGGCAGAGAGAGCAGGGGCACAGAGGATGCAAAGGGGTCTCTAGGCTGACAACAGTGAGCCCAGTCTGGGGCTTAAACTCATGAACCGCGAGATCATGACCTGAGCTGAAGTCAGTTGCTTGACCAACTGAGCCACCCAGGTGCCACCAGAAAGAAAATTTGTTAATCAAAGCAGTGGTAATAGCTACTATTTGAGTATTTCATATGCACAAGGCATTGTGTGCCTTGTAAATCTCCACTAAACGAATCAATCTTTATAAACACTTTTGTGACAGATACTTCTTTTATTCCCTTTTATAGACAAGTAAATGAAGACAAGGAGAGGTCAAGTAATTTGGCATGGTCATAGAGCCAGCACTGTTAGAGAAGTGGTGTGATGTAGTATATACCCATTTTGGTTGTATGCACCTAGCTTCCATTCTGTTTGGGCTAATGTCTCTTCTGATGGATTGAAAACCTGTGAAAATATAGCCAGCAGCAGCGCAGATGCAGATATAAATTATTAGAGATTGGTTCCCATTCTGTGTGGAAGCCCTGTCTTGTTCATTAACCTCATAAAAACATCAGCCCTTCATTTATCAATTAAGCGATGCAAATATGTCTTTTATTAAAATAATATAATTGAACTTTAATAAACTGTGTTAATAATGAAGGAGACATGAAATGAGTAAATACTTAGTGAAAGCAGCTTTTTATGTGCATGAGGATTTTGGTAGCTAGAGGGTGTTAATACAGCATTTTCATCATGTATCAATTTCAAGTAGAGCTTGAACGTTTGATTAAAGTTGACTAAAGATGGTAGGTGAGTGCTTATGCTTAGAGGACATGATTATTTGGGTATCATTATATTAGTTTACTAATGCACTTAACAGAACTGGTTTGGCTTGGAGCTCCATAAAGGAATAGTCATTCAAGTCTGGCCTTGATTTAAGAGTGTATCACCTCTTTCTATAAGTGGCCTGAGGTGATTACTGAAAATCATTCACTTTTCACTTTACCCAGAAAACCCTACAAAGTCATGCAGATCAAGAGATTCAAGTCTTCGTGTTCACTTTAAGAACACATATGAAACTACCCAGGTCATCAAGGGTATGCATATCCAAAAAGCCACCAAGTATCTGAAAAATATCACTTCACAGAAGCAGTGTGTGCCATTCCATCACTACGATGATGGAGTTGGTAGGTGTGCCCAGGCCAAAAATAGTGGGGCTGGACGCAGTGTCGCTGGCTTAAAAAGAGTGCTATAATTTTTACTGCACATGCTTAAAAATGCAGAGTATTGCTGAGCTTAAGGGTTTAGGTATAGATTCTCTGGTCATTGAACACATCCAGGTGAACAAAGTCCCCAAGATGCAACATAGAACTTACAGGGCTCATGGTCAGATTAACCCATATATGAGCTGTCCCTTCCACATTGACATGATATTTACTATGAAAGATCAGATTGTTTCTACACCAGAAGAGGAGGTTGTGCAGAAGAAACTGAAGAAACAAAAACTTAGGTGCCAGGAGTAAATTCTGCGTAAAATAAATGCAAATTAAAAAAAAGAGTACTTATTTCAATTACAGTCCTCTCTTTTTTTTTTTTTTAATTTTCCTCTCTTTTAAAGGACTGGGAGAGAAGTAAAATTGGCTCTCAAACAACACAGGTTGAACCATGCAGGTCAATTATACATAGGTATTTTTCAGTAACTGTAGTTCAGTCCTGTATGTGTATTTTCTCTTATGATTTTCTTAACATTTCTTTTATATAGTTAACTTTATTGTAAAAATACAGTATGTAATACATATACAAAGTATATGTTAATTGTTTATGTTATCAATAAGGCTTCAATTAACAGTAGGTTATTGGTAGTTACGTGTTTTGGGAGTCAAAAATTATACTCAGATTTTCAACTGTGTGTGTGTCATTAAACCCCATGTTGTTCAAGGGTCAACTTGAAGTAGTTTATTTTGAATTGTGCATTCAAATAGTGAAGTAAACAGTCAACAAAACTAAAAGGCAGTCTATGGAATGGGAGAAGGTATTTGCAAACGACATACCTGCAAACTCAGTTAAGTAACGGGCAGAAGACACGAATAGACACTTTTCCAAAGAAGACATCCAGATGGTTAACAGACACATGAAAAGATGCTCAGCAGTGCTTATCATTAGGGAAGTACAGATAATGTTATAATTTCTAGTTTACTTTTGAAGGTGGGTATTTAAAAAAAAAAACCTTTTGTTTCCAAAGAGTTCTTTGTTGATGTCTGTATTAGTTTGCTAGATCTGACATAACAAAATACCAGACTGGGTGACTTGATGATTCCATTTATTTCTCACATTCTCATAGTTCTTCTAGGAGGCTGGAAGTTAAAGATCAAGGTGTTGGCAAGTTTGGTTTCTCCTGAGGCATCTCTCTTTGGCTTGCAGATGGCTGTCTTGTTACTATGTACTCACATTTGTTTTTTCTCTGTGCCACCATTGGTGTCTTCTTATAAGGGTACCAGTCCTATTGGATTAGGGTCTCACCCAGATGGTCTCAGTTACACTCAATTACTCCTTTAAAGGCCCTAGTTTAATGTATAGTCACTTACAGAATGAGGTCTTTGACATGTGAATTTGGAGGGTGAGAAGTACAGTTCAGTCCATAACAATACCTTTTGCCCCTTTTTAAATTGAATTCATTGTGGGTTTTTGTTTTTGTTTTTGTCTTACTGTTGAGTTTTGGGAGTTGTCTTTATATTCT
Source organism: Prionailurus bengalensis (assembly GCF_016509475.1). Taxonomy (NCBI): domain Eukaryota; kingdom Metazoa; phylum Chordata; class Mammalia; order Carnivora; family Felidae; genus Prionailurus; species Prionailurus bengalensis. Next base: position 142,901,484 of record NC_057343.1, on the reverse strand, counting down.
GGATACTAGTCCTTTGTCATATATGTGGTTGCAGATACTTTCTGCTGGTCTAGAATTTTTATTCTTCTTTAGAGGGTTTTTCATGGAGCAAGAGTTTTTAATTTTGATGAGATCCAAATGTTCTCTGTTATTGACTGTGCTTCTGGTGTCAAGTTTAGGAACTCTTTACTTAACTATATAACTTTTAAAAACTGTTCTGCCATGTTAAAGTAAAAATGATTAGAGATCACAAAAATTATACATTTTCTTTTGCCGCGGGGAATTTGTGAATTTACAGAAAGAACATTCACTTGGAAGAATAGAAGCAGGTTAGTCATGAACAAAAGAAATTTCTAGGAGATGGTCCTTCATGAGTTTTCCTCATTTTTACAGCTCATCTGAGTAAAAAGCATTGGTAGGTTTTATTTTGGACTATATTTTAAGGATGTTTATGTAGCCAGCAGCCTTGAAAAAGAGAGAGACTGTTTCCCTCCTGGACAAGGTTAGCTTACCTGGTAGCATCATGATCTGCTTGGTTATCCCAGCTAGGAATTTGGGGCATCCTCATTAAGTGTTTCTATTTCTTCCTTCACATTCACTCAGTGCATCCTGTTGATTTCAGCCTCTGAGTAGTTATTAAACCTATCTGACATTTTCATCCTTATCACTAATCACTCTGATTCATTACCTCATCCTCTCCAGTGTCATTTCTATATTACTGCTTTCCAGATTTTTTTCTTTGTCTTTAGTTTTCAGAAGTTTGACTTAATATGTCTTGTTATGGATCTATGTCCACCTTACTTAAGGTTTACTGACCTTATTCAATCTGTAGTTTTATTTCTTTTGCCAAATGTAGGAATTTTCCAGCCATTATTTCTTAGAGTACTTTTTCAGCCTTTCTTTCTTTCTTTCTTTCTTTCTTTCTTTCTTTCTTTCTTTCTTTCTTTCTTTCTTTCTTTTTAATTTTATTTATCTTTGGCAGAGACAGTGTGCAGAGGAGGGGCAGAGAGAGGGAGACACAGAATCCAAAGCAGACAGCCATTGTTTCTCAGAGTACTTTTTCAGCCCCATGCTTTTTCTTCTCTTTCCAAGATTCAGATGACAAGAGATGTTATTTTGTTATAGTTCCCTAGGTCCCCAAAGTTCTGTTTTTAAGTTTTGTTTTTGTTTTTTTTCTTTGTCCTCAGTCTGTTTTTTTGCTGTTGTTCAGATTGGGCCATTTCTATTTCATTATGTTTGAGTTCACTGATAGTTCCTTTTTTCCCTTAATACTGCTTTTGATTGTAGTCATTGTTTAATTTTGATTCTTGTGTTTTTCTTTTTTAAAGTTTATTTATTTATTTTTAGAGAGGGAGAGCGAGAGAATCCCAAGCAGGCTCCACGCTGTCAGCACAAAGCCCGACATGGGGCTTGATTTCACCAACCGTCAGATCTTTATATATTCTGTTTCTTCAGATTTTAACTCTTTGCTAAGACTTTCTGTTTTTTCATTTGTTTCAGGAATGTTCCTCGTTGCTCATTAAAGCATTTTTATGATGGCTGCTTTAGAATTTTAATCAGATCATTCTAATATTCCTATCATTTTAGTGTTGGCTTCTACTGGTTATCTTTTTTCATCCAGTTTGAGATCTTCCTGGTTCTTGGAATGATGAATAATTTTTATTGAAACCTGGACATTTTGAATATCATGAGATTCTGGATCTTATTCAGATCTTCTGTTTTAGCTGGGTTTGTTTGTTACTGTTTCATTAAGGAAAGGTGGAGTGCATGCCGCCTTCTTACTGCCAATCATGGTAGCAGTCCAGGTTCCCCACTCAGCCTCCATTGATACCTCGGGGAGGTTGCACTCGCTGTTACTGTGGGTAAATGGGGGATTTCTGGCTGCTTACTAATTCTCTCCTGATTGCTCTCAGGCGGGGAGGGATAGAAATGCCTCATTGTTCCCCATGTTTCTTGGGTAGTGTCCTTGTTACCACTGGGTGGTGGTGCTATAAGTCTTGAGTGTCCTCAGTATTTTCTTACACTAGCTCAATAGGGAGGGTTGAGGTCACTTTGTTCTTGATGGGAGGACTTAGATATGCAAGTAACCTGCTTTGTCTTTATTGACACCGTGGGGATGCCTTGTTATCTCCTGGTGGAGATTAAAGTCTTGGGCTGTGGAGGCCTTTTCTGACATCACCCCAGTGGGTTGATTGAGGCATCTCATTACAGCTGGGGAAGCTCCCACCTCACCCTTTGCCAGTAGGGGTGGGAATGAGGACTTAGTTTTTTTTTTCCCTCCATCAGTAGCTGTACGAGAGCAGTTATTTTCTGAAAAATTTTGTTGTGCTAGGTTTTCTTTTTCTTGGTCCTTTGGCTACAGACAGTAGGCTTTTGGAGGGTTTGTTTCATCTGTGCTTGGCGTTTTTGGGTTATCAGCTTCTCTAGCACTCAGCTTCTTTGATATATGACTAAAAATGAAAATCCAAGGAACTTACTGTTGTTTCATTCTTTGGGTCATGGGGTCCATATCTAGTCTTTCTTCTCTCTTCCTTTCCCTGCTTAAGTTTGTTTCATATGTAACATCTCCAGTTTCTAGTTGTACATAGTGAGAGGAATAGGAAAAAGTACATCTACTCCCATCTTTGAACAGTAGAAAGTGTGTTTCAGGTAGTACTTGATAATAGAAATTACCTGTAAACAATCGTCGGCTTAGATCGAGGTGGATATTATTGTCTTTGTATGCTTTTTGTTTGTTTGTTTGTTTGTTTTTAAGACTAAATGCCTCTAGGCAGATTTTATTGGCAGAGATACTAATGCATTCAAATTAAAAGTACAAGTCAAAAATATAGAATCAACCCCTGGATATATATAGGTATCAAACAGAGTTTTTCCTGACAACACAGAGACTTGCTACTTAATCACTCGTTTTTAACCTGTCAAGTTTTATTGCGATTTCTTTTATGTGTGCTGCAGTTGAAACACTTCTCTTTATTCTGACCCTTTGATCCAGTTATACACTGACTGATAATGCATGGAAATAGTTTTCAGGTTTTAGGTAGTCTCATAAGCTTTGTTAGAGTCTCATGTTCAAGTTTTGCCTTTGGTCAGCTATAGATATATCTGTGAGGATTTAATATTTTCAGAGGTTTACTATGTAATATAAAAGAAGTATTACTATGTAATATAAAAGAAGTATTATCTATAGCACTTAAAGACAGTTACATTGTTATAAAAAGCAAGGCCTTTCTTTTATACAGGTAGCATAGTATTTTCAAATCTCTTTAACAGTAATATTCTTCAGTAAAATACTAGAGTAGATGGTAAAAAGAAAGTTTTCTTTTATTTGTTTCTTATAGGAAGACGGTTTAGAAGATGATGAAAAGAATTTCTATGACTCTGATGATGACCAGAAGGAAAAGACTGACAAAAGGAAGAAGTCATATACTATGGATCCAGACCATAGACTTTTAATTCGGAATACAAAGCCTTTACTTCAGAGTAGGAATGCAGCGGTATGTTAAACCTTACAAAAATCATGGTTTATTATTATTGTTTTTTAAACAGTGGTTAGAAGTACGTAAGTTCACTAAACAAGTCTTTATTTTTTAGTGTGCTACTGGATCATTTGTTTATTTGTGTATACATCAAAAATCAGGCTTTTATTAGATTACTTGGCTTGGTAGTTATATACCTACTGGACTTCATTTACTTTTTTGTGGTTTTGTTAATTGGCTTTTCCTAAGATGTTTCTCAGTGGAAGACCGCATATTTCTGTTACTTGGTTGTAGTTGAGAGCACTTAATCTGGTATCAGTCCATAGTATTTATATGAACCTTGAAAGAATTTTTAAGAGGCTAACATAGAAAAAAGCTCCTAGCATAACACCACATACATAATAAATTTTAGTTGGTAGGGTTGACTAACTATTAAAAATCATCTTCATTTGAGTCCTGAGCTTGTTTTATTTTGTTTTACGTCTTCTTATTTTAAATATACTTTATATTTCAAAACAATACATGTACACAATAAAAAATTAGGAAGTAGGGACTAGCAGAAATTTAAAAAAACTTAAAATATCATATTCCAGTCATTCAGAAATCACTGTATAATATCTTGATGCATTTTCTTCCAGATCCTTTTTCTGCATAAATATATGTATATTCACATGTGCGTATATCTACACATATGTATTTTTTAAACTAAGGTAAAAATCATACTGCATATAGTACTTTTTAATCTTTTTTTCCCTAGTCAGTCCTCTCTATTTCAGTAAAATTTCATCTCATTTAATGCCAATTTATCTTAAATTATCTTTTATAAATAGATAATCTAAACCAGTATCTCTTGCACCTGGTTGTTATTGTTTTTAAACCTCTCAAGTCTTGAAGAATACTCTTCTGGGTTTTCTCTTTGCTTCTTTTCTAGTGCTATTTAATTTTTTCTTCTGTACCTCTGTTTTACCTGTTAACTGGAAGTTATATCTAAACGTTAGATGGAGTCAAGTAAAACATTTTCTTAATATTTTTTAATTAAAAATGTTCTTAATTAATTACTCTGTTTAACTAGTAAAAACTTAGAAAATGTGGAACTGTACTTGAATTACTTTAAGTTTTCTGATGCTTGTGAATTTAGAGCTTAGAGTTTTGTATATATATCCTAGTAATCAGCAGAAGTTTTTCTCTTATACCTCAATTTAATTTCTATATCACTATTAAATAACCATACACAGTAATAAAAAATATTATTTTGTAAAATATGATTCTGTTTCACTGAGCCCAGCTTGGCCAGCTTGTATTTAAGTAGCTGTAACTTACCACCCAAAACCATTCTTCATAATTGACTCACTGTTTAACTTTGCCTTGGGAATTGATTTTATAATCCAAATACTTACTGATCAAAAATGTTCTTGAATGGTGAAACAAATAGAAGTAGCTTGTATTTCTTGTCCCAATATGTTTTGATTCCCTGCTTACTTGATTGTGTACCAAATGGACACATTTCCCTTTTTGTCCCAGTATGTTTTGGTGTCCTGCATATTTGATGCTGCCAAATACATGTAAAGCCTGGCTTGAAGGATTGCGAACAGATTTCTTTATTTTAGCCCTGTTCTCAGTTAAAGGAGAGACTTTGAGAATTTTTTTTTTCAGGAAACTTATTTGGTCAGTGCTGTGTAAGTTGAATTGCAGGCACGGGGCACTGGAAACAGTGTTGGGAGGCTGTTCTAACGGTCTAGATAAGGTGATAGTGGTATCAGTAGTTAGGAATAGAAAAGTGCTTATAGGATATACTTGTATCATGAATGTACATCATGTAACTGTACAAGGCCTATCCAATTTGTATGTTTTACTTATTTTGGACTTTGGAGATATGGGAGCTTCCCTCTTACAGAGCTTTTACAAATTAGACTACAAATTTCAAATTCTGGTTACAGAAGAAACTTTAAACTGTTAGATTTGTAAATACTGGGGGAGAATAAGAGTATGTAGCCCTTGTGGGCTTGAGGGAGTGCCCTAATTAACATATGAGAGGAGATGACATGCTAAGTGGCATCTAGAATCTTAAAAGCCTTGACATATATAGAAAGTACGGTTTATCTTCTTTCCAGTAGCATTTGGCTTACTATTTTTAACAGAAAATGACTTAATTATTTCCTGTAAAATACGTGAAAAGAAAGCTTCAGCTTTTCTGTTATATACTAATACTTATTAGCCAGCTGTATGCTTTAATATTTTAAAAATATTTATTTATTTTTGAGAGAGAGAAAGCATGAGTGGGGGAGAGGCAGAGAGAGGTGGACATAGGATCTGGAGTGGGGTCTGGGCTGATAGCACAGAGCCCAATAAAGGGCTCGAACTCAGGAATCGTGAGATCATGACCTGAGCCAAAGTCGGATGTTTAATCGACTGAGCCACGCAGGCGCCCCTGCTTTAATATTTTTTTTAAATGACTATCACCTACTTTAGATTAAAACAGTCATTAATTGAGATTTTATTTTATAAGATTTTAAATTCTGGAGAGTTTGTTCTGTAACTAGAGTGTATTTGTGGATCATAACTGAAGAAATAAAATATCCTTAAACTCCTCAAATTCCCAATATCTGAAAGCTATAAATCAGTCTTATAAAAAAAAGTACAACAAAGTGCCAAACAACAGTGCATTTAGGACTCTGAGAACTGTATTTTTAAAACATATTTCTTAATTTTAGAAGGAAATTCTTTATCTCAAGCATCCTCAGGTATTGTATGTTCTTTAAGCATATGTAAAATCCCTGCTATGTATTTGTTACTACTTTATAGACTAAGCAGAAGTAAAGTAGTAGTGATATATTTTCTGAGCTAAAGGCAAGATGATGTAACTATTTCTGCATTTGTCACAAGTAAAGCTGGATAACTTTCCAGTTTGGACTTTTGATGTCTAGATCTAAGTGTAGAGGCATGTAGGGGAAACATTGTACTCTTATATTTTATCACCCTTATAATGGCTTTGAAGCAAAGACTATTTTTAAGGTTCTGCATTTTAGAAAAAAAGAAGATCATTTCAAATGCTGTTCTAGAGGAATTGTTTTAATACAATTCGTTTAATTATAACTTCCACATACTGATTTTTTTAAATTTTCAGATTGTTAGTTTTGTCCTAAAGTATCTGGGCTTCATTTGGAAAGGCATGCTTACCACTTTTAAACTATTCCCAATTTCAGAGCAGAAGCTGCAGTATTAAGAAGAATAGGGGATTTGGAGTGTTGTATCAAGCTTTGCTTTGTACTGCCAAGCAGACTTTGGGTAGTTCATTTAACATCTGTTTTCTCATAACATCTATTTTCTTTTCTGTTCTCTCCTCTGTATTAGTTTCCTAGGGCTGTCATAACAAATTACCACAAACCAGGTGAATTAAAACAACGGAACTTTATTTTCTCACTTTTTAGTGGGATATCGAAGGGTTGGTTCCTTCTGGAGGCTCTAAGAGAGAAACTGCTTTTTGCTGGTGTATAGTGGATGCTAAGAGAGTTCTGCATTCCCTGGCTTACAGATTCTTCCCTCCGATCTCTTCCTCCAATGTTCACACTGCCTTCTCTGTGTCTGTCCTTTTATGTCTCTACTAAGGACACTCACTGGATTTAGGGCGTACCCTAATCCAGTGTGGTCTCATCTCCATCATTATCTTAATAATATCTGCAAAGATTTTATCTCCAGGTAATGTCATATTCTGAGGGTAGACATGAATTCTTGGGAGAACACTCTTCAGCCTGCTTCAAAGGGTAGCAACATATCCATCTTACTTCACATGGATTTTGCTGGAGTTAAAGAAACAATTTGTAGAAATGTACTCTGAAACTGTAGCAGATGTACAAATACTCTGAAACTGTAGCATGCTCCCGTGTTCATAGCTCTTGTTTTCATACTTTATCTTTTAGGTGGTTATGGCAGTTGCTCAGCTGTATTGGCACATATCACCAAAATCTGAAGTTGGCATTATTTCTAAGTCACTAGTGCGTTTACTTCGTAGCAATAGGTAGGACGTGATTTTATATGTTATTTCTTTTGTATTCCTTCAAAGGTAATGTTTGAATAAATGTCATCTGTCTTTCAAACATTTATTACATGGTTCTGTATTATATCAATAAGATTTCATACTTAAGGGATCTTGATTAAAGCCTTTACATAATTTATCTCTAGGTTAGAGATAAATATAAAATGTTTTTAACGTCAAGCCCAAAGAGATTGAAAATGTTTTGGAAAAGTTTAATATCAGATTTTTATCATTTATTTTGTTTAATATGTATTAAGAATTATAACATTGTTTCAGCTATTTACCTTATCCTGAATATTTTGTTAATAATTAGTTAAATTTAAAAATTTTTTTCAGTGAGTGCTTACCTCTACTAATAGAGTTGGGCGGGGGGAAGACGCATATTTATTTTTGTCTTTAACGTGACTTCAGCACCATAACTATTTAGCCCTGGGCTGACTTTTGCCATTCCTTAGTGAGGTCCTTTGTGTTCCTGTTCTTTCCTCTTCTTTTCCTTTTTATCAGTTCAGTAATTTTATTTTCTACAGCCAGCTCAAAGGTTATCAGAGGATCTGGAATGCATCTTTCACATGAAGCTTTATACCAGATTCATTTCTACCTTCATGTCTTAGCTATTTGGACATAAAAGAACATGACTTTTTTTTTTTTTTTTACTCTATCTTTTCACTCTAGTCATAATTCATAATTGAGTGACACAGTGAGCATCTTACCAAGAGTTTATGTTAATACTGTGGTTATGTTTATTCCCTTAGCCCTAAGAATACTTTCCTTGCATGTGTTCAGAGCAGCTACAGTATTGGCTTTACATCTTTGGAGTTACAGGATTATAAAATTGGTTTTTAATTTTCTAATGATGAATCAAATCTAATTTATTAATAATTTATAGGAAAAATGTGTTTAAAAAGAAGATATTTAAAAGTATCTAAAATATACTAAAAACTTTTTAATATTCAAGTTGAATGCAATATAAAGCTTATTGCTGTTTTTTTTCTTTAATATACTGTTTATATAAAGATACGTAATTGGAAAATATATCCAGTAAAAATTCTCCTTTAATTTCTAGGGAGGTGCAGTATATTGTCCTACAGAATATAGCAACTATGTCAATTCAAAGAAAGGTACGTACATTGTGAACACATAATTCAAGAGAGAAATGAATGCATTAGTATCATAAGTGTATTTATATATATATTTTTTATAATCTAGGGTATGTTTGAACCTTATCTGAAGAGTTTCTATGTTAGGTCAACTGATCCAACTATGATCAAGACACTGAAGGTATGCATGTGCTTATTTTTCAGGTATCCTTAGTGCACGTTTACTTTGAAGATATTGCTGTAGCTTCTAGTATCTGCAAAATGGAGACCTGCTTCTTAAAAAACACAGACACACTTAGGGATTTTCTTTATGCTTTCTAAACTGTATTATTATATCCACCTTCTGTGCTGCATCCTAATAGTACAGACTTTATACATGCTACCTGCACCTTGAATAACTCATAGTATACTGAAGGAGACAGTCATGTAAATAGATAATTTCAGCCCTAGTGTGTTCTCATGATATTATATAGATTTGAATTGAGTACTGTGTAGAACAAGAAAGATGGGGTTAATTCTCTAGGATTTAGAAAATACTTATAGAAAAGTTGATGTTTAAGAGGATCTTAAAAGAATAATATTTTTGTGAATTTTTTTATTTTGGTTGGTAGATTGGGAATTTGTGGGGTTGGGAGTAGGAGAGAAGAACAGTTTATGCTAACACAGAGATTATGAAAGAGTGTTGTGTTCAGGGCATAATAACTGCAGAACAGAGTGTAGTTAGGGTTATAAAGCTATGATAATTAAAACAATGTGATATTTAGACAGAAAAATAAGTGGGATGGAATAGAAAGTGTGGAAACAGATCAATGTGTATGAAAACGTACTATGTAATAGAGAACACATTACAAACCAGTGCGGGAAGGGTGGACTTTTCAGCAAATGTTGGAATGATTGGGTATGCACATGGAAACTGGGTTTAATTATACAAAAATCTAATACACATCCAAATTGAAGGATATTTTAGGAGTGCTTGGGTGACTCAGTTGGTTAAGGGTCCTGCTCTTGATTTCAACTCAGGTCATGATCTCACGGTTCATGAGATCAAGCCTCATGTTGGTTTGTGTGTTGACAGCATGGAGCCTGCTTAGAATTCTCTGTCCCCCTTTCTCTCTGCCCCTCCTCCACTTTCTCCCCCCCCCCCGCCCACCAAATAAATAAACATTAAAAAGACAAATGGAAGGATATTTTAGAAAATAATTGGTTTGTCATCATCGAAAATGTCAAGGTTATAAAGGTCAAAAGAAAGACTGAAAAAGTCTCTGGCTGAAGGAGACTAAAGATACATCTGAATTCAATGTGTGGTATTGAACTGGATCCATTTATGTTATAGGATTGAGATAATTTGTAAAACTTAAAAGGGAATATGATTGCATGTGTCAGTGTTACTTTCTTGATTCTATTGTGTTCTGTAGGACAATGTCCTTGTTTGTAAGGAACATACACAGAAGTCTTTGGGGATGATGTGGTATCAGATTGGTAACTCTCAAATGATTCAAACTAAAATAGTTCTTATTACTTTTTCTATATGTTTGAGATTGTTTTTAAAAAATTAAAATGTTTTCATCAAAATAAAATAAAGTCAAGCCATAATCTGGGAAAAAAAATTCCCAGTACCTGTATCTGAGAAATGACTAGGACTCAAAAAATATAAAGAACTTCTACAGTCCAACCCTTTTAATTGGAATGTTTAGACTATTTATTTATATATTTATTTATTGTTTATTTTTGAGAGACAGAGCACGAGCCAGAGGGGGGCAGAAGGGAGACACACACACACACACACACACACACACACACACACACACACAGAATCAGAAGTGGGCTCTAGGCTCTGAGCTGTCAGCACAGAGCCCGGCGTGGGGCTTAAACCTACAAACTTGAGATCATGACCTTTACTGAAGTTGGTTGCTTAACCCACTGAACCACTCAGGCACCGTGTTTTTTTTGTTTTTTTTTTTTTTAAAGTTGATTTATTTATTTTGAGAGAGAGAGCATGCGAGTATGAGCAAGGGAGGGGCAGAGAGAGAGAGAAAGAGAAAGAATCCCAAGCAGTCTCTGCTCCATCAGTACAGAGCCCAACATGAGACTTGAACTCATGAATCATGGGATTATGGCCTGAGCCGAGATCCAGAGTCAGACACTAAATCAACTGAGCCACCCAGGTGCGCTTAGACCATTTATTTTAAATGTAATTATTGGTATGACCATGTATATAGAGCATGATATGACCATGTAGCTACATACATATATACATCTTGTGGTTTATTTTCTGTTTATGCTATCTGTTCTGTTCCTTTTTTCCTTTTTCATGCTTTCCTTCAGATTTTTTGAATATTTTTTATGAGTAAAAACTGGAACTTAGTCTATTGGAGAAGCACTTTTAATTGCATATTTATTATAACTCTAAATCCAGAAGAGAGAATTAAAATGTCCCAAGTATTTGGGATGGTAGAATGAATGAGAACAAATCAAGAGAATTAATTAGTATCTGGAAAAACAGAGGTATTACATGGAAGACGAGTTGTTTTCTAGCTTTATTAACAAAGAGGGGAAAAAGCCCAGCCACCTCAAATTGTTTAGGTTAATTAGATATAGGGGTGCCTGGGTGGCTCAGTTGGTTAAGCATCCGACTTTGGCTTAGGTCATGATCTCATAGTCTGTGAATTCAAGCACATCAGTCTCTGTGCTAGCAGCTCATAGCTTGCAGCCTGCTTCAGATTCTGTGTCTCCCTCTCTATCTCTACCCCTCACCCACTCATACTGTCTCAATCTCAAAAATAAACAAAAAAATCTTTTTAAATTAAATATAAATTGTAAAGTTGGGGCAAACAGGGAAGATGTAGGATTCTCTTTTTTCCTAATTATTTTTAAGCATTATATAATTATCTGTCTTCTCTTTGGAGATGTAGGAAGACAAAAATTCATCTGAAGGGCATTATGCCTCAGAATATTTGTAACAGTGTGACTTTTGTTAAAAACATAAGTGACCTTTGTATTAAATGCCTAGTCCTTATTAAATTAATCCTTTTTATTTATGTTTTAAAATGGTACTTTTTTCTCTACCCTAGCTTGAAATTTTAACAAATTTGGCAAATGAAGCCAACATATCAACTCTTCTCCGAGAATTTCAGGTTTGTATATAATGCTAATTATAAAATAACTTACAAAATATTTGTTCAGTTTACAGTCAAATATACATCATTCTCAGTTTAGAAGTAGATAATTGTGTTAAATAAAATAGTGATTTGGGACAAGTTTGAGAACTAAGAAATTTATAAATTTTCAAGAATAAACATTAACTACAAATTCAAAATTTAAGGGACATAGAATAGTAATCCCCTTCATGTTTTCATTGAATTTGAAAGACTGGTTTATAACTGTGGTTTGTTTGTTTGTTTGTTTGTTTTTGAAATTATGTTATTGGTAAGGATTCCATCTCTCTGTGCTGTCATCAGTATCAGTCTATACTCTGCATTCATGAAAATAGCTTCATTTCTTAACTGCTTGTCCTGTTTCATTGACCTATACTCTTTTAGACAGTGTCCTCTTAGCTTTATGTACTTTTGATCTAAAATTTCTCCTGTCATGATGTTTTTATCAGTGTTTTCTTTTGTTGTATTTATTTAAGCCATTAATGCTTTTGGATGAGGTGCCACTCAGCTCTACACCCTTAAAAGAGTGTTATTCAAAACTTACCTCATGAATATAGCCTTCATGTTGGAATGGTCAGGGCTGGACACTTAGTTGGTAGATGACAGCAATAGAAAACCTAATCTTAGTATTATGGGTTTTTATATTTCATCAGCAGTTTTCTTAGTAAAAATGTACCACATGCTACACACAAATTAGTTTTTGCCAACTCCCAATTTTTATGGATTTAATTTACTGTGTTGCTATAATCCTCCTGGATACCCATTTTAAATTTCCTTTTAGCTAAATAGGCATTGTATTTTCTTAACTGTGTGACCTTATACTTTCAACAGAAGTAGTAGAATATTATAGCATGTCTAGGATTTATAATTTCAGAACTGGATTACTGTACTTTCATGCTGTATGTTTTCCTAGGAGGATGACTTATAAAATTAGGATGTTATGGCTATTCAGTCATCTTATGTTTATATATGCCAGGAAATATAGTATCTCAAGTTCTTATTCAGTAATCTATAGCTATAGAACATTGTTTGGGTTTGATTTTTACCTCATTTTTAGAGGTTTGCTTTTTTTTTTTAAGTTTTTAATTTTTTGTCTCAATGTTTGTGTTTGCCCTTTTCTTATTGTGGGTAATCTTTTTGGGTAGCCTTTTGCTGCCAACCTGCTGCTTATGTCAGGTTTACTGGGGATGTAGACAGTGAGTCTCAGTTAATTTTATAGCATTGTTTAATTGTACACAAGTGATACATTGGACCTATTTCAGAATATTGGTGATCTACCGATTTCATTTAATTTCATTTAATATCAGGGCATAAGGTCCTTTAGTTAGTCAGACTTTCTAATACGTTCTTTATGTATCCACTTTTTATCACTGTTAATATTTGTACCTCATTTGTGTGTTTTATGGGTTATGTTTATAGATATGTTCAGTTTACTTACAATAGTAATTTTTTGAGTAAAATAGAGAATTTTTCTAATGACGTATTCTAATTGAGGAAATTATGTCATCAAGTGGGAAACAGTTTTAAATACAATTGACCTCTCCTACATGGAACTAAGAGAATTTGTTTTATTTATTTCTTCAGTATTTATCCTGTTATTTGTACTCTTTTCACAAAATTTGTATGGTTTTAGATATTCTTAGATTTTTCTCTTCGGCACCATTTAAATGTACATCCTCTTTGGCATGTTAGAGAACCACAGTGTTAATTGTACATTATGTTCTTCTCATTTGAGGTTGGCAATCTTTTTTTAAAAAATTCACTTGAGGGATGCCTGGGTGGTTCAGTCAGTTAAGTATCCGAGTCTCGATCTCAGCTCAGGTCTTGATCTCACGGCCGTGAGTGCAAGTCCCACATTGGGCTCTGCACTGGGCTTGAAGCCTACTTAAAAGAAAAAAAAAAATTCCATTGAGGGGCACTTGACTTGCCCAGTCAGTAGAACATGCAACTCTTGATCTTAGGGTTGTAAGTTTAAGCCCACGTTGAGCGTAAAGCTTATTTAAAAAAATAAATAAATAAAAAAAATTCAGGTGAACATGGGATTTTAAATTTTGTTACATATAATATATAAATATGCATATTTAAAGTATACTCATTTCTGTAAACAAAGCTGAATTTTAAATTAAGAAATTTATAATCAAAGTGAAATTCGTTAGGGTTATAGTAAATTTTGTAAAGATCTTTTAACTTTCTATTATTAAATCAGTTATTTTTAAGTTTATATAAATATATAGTTTACATTTTTGTTTTTATTTAAAAATTTTTTTTAGTTTTATTAATTTATTGGGAGAGAGAGAGAAAGAGAGAGCAGGGGAGGAGCCGAGAGAGACGGAGACACAGAATCCGAAGCAGTCTCTGCACTCAGTGCAGAGCCTGATGGGCGGCTTGATCCCATAAACCATGAAATCGTGACCTGAGCTGAAATCAAGAGTCGGTTGCTTAACTGAGCCACCCAGATGCCCCTACACTATATTTTCAAAACATTCTTTTAAAGAAAATCTATTTCAAAACTGTGGCATTTTGTTACAAAATGAGTATATATAAAGTCTTTACTGAACTACTCACTGTAGCTATTGTAGTTTTATTACATTCAGATACCATTTTGAAAGCAAAATGTTTGCCAGTGGTATATTTGTCCTTTTCCTCCTCTTCTCCCAACTTTAGATTTAGTGTCTCTGAAAAAGCAACCCTTTTTTTCATAGATTCACAGATGCTGCTGGTTAAATGAACTGAAACCTCCAAAGAGAGAGTTCTCATCATCTCTTTCAACCTTGCACTTAAACTAATTGCTGTCTTTGGGTGACTGCTCCCCACTATCTGTTTTGGAATCACAAGCCTCTGTGGCCACAGGTGAATGAACCTGGCTTGAAAATGCGCCTCTTCTAAGGCACATTGTTTAAGTAAAAAACAAAATTTAATTAAGCTAAGTCATCATTTGGACCTCTTGCGCATATAAATGAGAATATTGTGTTATGTATTATAAAATTTTCATTTCTGACAAAGCTTAATACAATAGGGATCTTTTTGTTCACTTGTTAGTACCCTAAAGTATAAACTAATTGAAATGGTATTTTTTAGACCTATGTGAAAAGCCAGGATAAAGAATTTGCAGCAGCCACTATTCAAACTATAGGCAGATGTGCAACCAACATCTCAGAAGTCACAGACACATGCCTCAATGGCCTGGTATGTCTCTTGTCCAACAGAGATGGTAAGTTAACAATGTCATTTTACTTCAAGAAATTTATCCTTTGAATATTCTTGGCATGTTCTTCAAATTGTAACATTTTTTAACATCTCATTTTAGTGTTTCCTGTATGTCAATAGCATGGTCATGATGAAAGCAGCATTTTATCTTTGAAATACAAAGACCCACACACACTTCTTTGTCGTTGTTTTAGTAAATTAGATAATTAACTTGGAAACAGTGTTTGTTTCTCCTTAAAGAAGAACTAAGAAAGTGTGTTTTATTTTATTTCTTCACAGTTTAATCACCTTCATTATACCCTTTCCACAAAGGTTCTGTTTTACTGCTTTTAATGACATAGAAGTCATATATAATATTGGTTCACCTGCAGAGGGTGCTAAAAGCAGGCAAATGACTATAACATGGAGAAGTGGCTAGATCAGAAAAGTATGTTTATTGTGTATCTTCAAAGGTTTGTTCTAAAAATGCATCTAATAATTTCATATTCAGGATTAAACTTGATTTAACAGTCATTAGTTTGAAAACACTTCATGTGGTTAAGTCAGACAACATGTAAACATATTGTAAAACTGGATAGGTGATAACCAGTAAAATGCATAATCTAGGTTTCATATTGTACTGCGGTAAAATGTCAGTTATTTCTATGGTATGGCTTTAGAAAGTGAAGCCATTTGGAGAAAGAAATATTAGTCACTTTCACCCTTATAATAATATATTTAGAGGATTTTTATTATGATTGTATATTTGATTAAAACAAGAGATTCTTTTTAAGAAAAGCTTAATTTTTTTGTGTAAAATCATTGAAATTATTTGTGGAATTCTAAGTATAATTGCATCATATTTAGACATAGCAAGCATATTGAAACATAAGAAGCTTGAATACATTTTATATTTATACTTTATTTATATTATTATGTATATTTTCATTACAATAATTTTGTTATCCCTAATTATCTATTCCTACATGTAGATCTCTTTAGAAAACTGTAACATTGTGATAAGTACTTCTAAGGATATTACTGAAACAAGATTTAGCCCCGAGTAAGAGTGATTTTTTTTATTGTGAACATAAATTTATTATTATTTTTTTTTAATTTTTTTTTCAACGTTTATTTATTTTTGGGACAGAGAGAGACAGATCATGAACGGGGGAGGGGCAGAGAGAGAGGGAGACACAGAATCGGAAACAGGCTCCAGGCTCTAAGCCATCAGCCCAGAGCCTGACGCGGGGCTCGAACTCCCGGACCGCGAGATCGTGACCTGGCTGAAGTCAGACGCTTAACCGACTGCGCCACCCAGGCGCCCCGTGAACATAAATTTATAAACCTTAATCCTGCAAACTCAAGATAATATGATGGGTAGAACATTTATCTACATGCAATATTAAAATTCTAAATAAGTGACAACAAAAATTATCAAGGAAATAGATTTTTAAAAAATATGACTGTAGAAGCTAACTAGAGGTGCTTAAGTTTTAAATGTCAGTCATTTTGCCCATTTCTACTTGTATTTTTTTTAATGTTTATTTTTGAGACATACAGAAAGAAGGACTGTGCATGTAAATGGGAAAGGGAGACTGAGAATCCAAAGTGGCCTCAGAGCTCTCAGCCCAGACCCAGACATGGGGCTCAAACTCACAAACCGTGAGATCATGACCTGAGCCAAAGTCAGATGCTTAACCAACTGAGCCACCTGGGCGCCCCTTACATTTAGTGATAGCATCCTTTTTGTCTCTATTTCTTGTTTTTTTAATGTTTTCTTTATTTTTGAGAGCGAGAGAGAGCACGAGCAGGGGAGGGACAGAGAGGGAGAGTGACAGAGGATGTAAAGCAGGCTCTGCGCGGATGACAGCACCAAGCCTGATGTGGGGCTTGAGCTCACAAGCTGTGAGATCATGACCTGAGCCGAAGTCGGACACTCAATTGACTGAGCCACCGAGGTGCCCCTTTCTCAGTTTCTATGTCACACTTTAAGTGTGAGTTGAAAAACATGTTTTATTTCCTATATCTTAATAATGACTTTCTGTTTGGTTTTATGTAGTGCTTTTCTTGGGAAAGTATCTCCAGAACATTAAAGGTGATGAACCAAAGTTTTCCAGGGTAAATTATTCTTTTAAAATTTAGTTACATATAAAAAGTACTACAAATTATTTAGAATATTCATTAGTTCTTTTAAATACAAAAGAATATTCAAGGTTTCTGAATTTTAGTTTTTGACCCTTTTTTCTCAGGTGAAATTTGCAAGTTGTGTATTTTAAAGCAATTATCTCTACTTCAGCTTTATAATATATTAAAATCTTGAACAATATTTTTTATTGACTTTAATTTAAAAGATGAATATTCTATCTTTATAACACTTTGAAGGGAAGAATAGATTGTTTTATAATTAGATAATGGGGGACAAATATAATCTATGTTCACTCTTAAAGGTAGGAGGATTTACTAATTTAAACTCTCATATTTTAATGTTTAGACTTTTGTTTTTGGTAAATCAAAACTATCCTTACAACCATGGCTTTTTTCCTACAGTTTGAATATTAAGAAACTTAAATCATAGTGTCCTGATTCTGGTTACATAATCATCATTAGCCTATAGTATCTGATTCTTTGATTATTTATTATATGAGCTACACTTTTGTAGTTTGGACACATCAATAAAAGTAACTGGTAAAACAAATAAAGAGAATATTCATATTGAAATCAGTAGCATTAAAGAAAGTATTAGTATTTTTAACTTTATAGTGACCGTTCCTGACAATAGAGCCCCTTTTTTCCTCCTATTAAAAGATCTGCTTTTAGGAATAGGTATCAAGAATGAGGCTTCAGTTCCTTTAAAATCTCTTAAAATCTTTTGAGGCTCTAAGGATCCGTGATTCTTGATTTTCTGTTAATTCAAATACCTCATGATCTCTTCAGATAACGTATCTTAAAACCATAGGTGCAACATTTCGGCTTCATTCTTTTTTGCCTATATTCAACATATTGTTTTTAGATGTGTAGATTTTTGTTTTCGCTTTTTATTTTTTTTATGTTACTTCTCTCTTCTTGACATGGAGAGGGCTTTTCAAGGCTGACTTGAAGCTTGCCTAAAATAGTTCAGCATCACTAAGGTTAATTTGATAATTTCTCAAGGATCTTTATGAGAAATCTGCATTTCAGTTGGCTTAAGATAATTTAATTCTGTAAGTTAACTTACTTCAGGTAATACATTAGCAAAATTTGCTTGCCTAAATAACCTTACCATCTACTGTAAACTAAAAGGATTGGGGCAGAGGACTAGTTTGTGTTTCATTTAGTTTTATATATTTCAGTAAAAATTTATTGAAAACTTGAATCAGTTGGGGTATTTAGTAAATGTTGAATAGATGAATGAGGTACTCATTCAGCCTATAAAAAAAGGTTCTTCCCGTTACAGAGTTAACAGTCTAATAGATGAAAACAGTAATATAAAAAACATGTATTACAGTCTTTTTGTATACTGACCAGTTAGTCTGTGGTGAGCTATCTGCTTGTATGCAGAACTAGACTACCTGTGTTTGAATGTTAATTTTATCTTGAATAAATTACTCAATCTCCCTGTGCTTCAGATTCTTCATTTGCAAAATGAGTATAATAGTAGACTATAGTAACCTGGAAGACATGCTAAATGAAATAAGCCTGCCACAAAAAGCCAAATACGGAATGATTCCACTGGTGTGAGATACCTAAAATAGTCAAATTCATAGAATCAGAGAGTGGAATGGCAGTGCCAGGGGATGGAGGAAAAGGGAAATGGGCAATTACTAAACAGCAAACCTAATGTTTCAGTTAATTAAGCAAGTTGAATAAGCTCTAGAGGTTTGCTGTGCAACATTGTACCTATAGTCAACAACAATGTATTGTACATTTTAAGGTTTGGTATGAGGGGCGGGGCACCTGGGTGGCTCAATCACTTAAGCGTCTGACTTTGGCTCAGGTCATGATCTCACAGTCCGTGGGTTCGAGCCCCGTGTCTTGCTCTGTGCTGACCGCTCAGAGCCTGGAGCCTGCTTCGGATTCTGTGTCTCCGCCTCTTTCTGCCCCTCCCCTGCTAATGCTCTATCTCTCTCTGTCTCTCAAAAATAATTAAACGTCAAAAAATAAATAAATAAAGTTTGGTACAAGGGTAGATCTCATGTTCACTGTTCTTATCAAAATAAAATAAAATTAAAAAATAGTAGGTTGTACTTCTAGAGTAAGGGCCATTAAGTTTTGTTAAGGACAAGGAAGAAGCTTGGAAAGGTGAGAACACAGGATCATTTTGTGCTTTGGATAGAGCAGCACCACAGTCCTGGAATCTTTGAAAAACAGGAGATAGTATCAAGGAAAAGTATGGTGTGATTACAGGAAGGGATAAGAAGGCACGTGGGGTAGGCAGAATCATGCCTCCCACATAGATGTCCGGGTCCTTATGCCCAGAACCTGTGAATATCCTTACCTTACCTGGCAGAAGGGACTTTGCCGAGATTAAGATTCTTGAGATGGAGGTCAAAAGGGTCCTCTTAAGGGAAGGAGGAAGGTCAACAAAGTCAGATATCAGAAGCAGAGATTGTAAGTGATGCCATTGCTGGAATGGGGCCTTGAGCCAAGGAATGTATACAGTCTGTACAGGTTGGAAAAAGGCAAAAAATGGATTTTCTCCTAGAACCCACATAGAGATGGTCCTGTTGACACCTTGCTTTTAGCCCCATAAGGGCTAAACTGTTAACTCCTGACTCCGGAACTGTAAGATGCTAAATGTGTATTGTTTTAAGCCTTTAAGTTTGTGGTAATAGGAAAGTAATACAGCATGAAAGATAAATGATGCCAAATATATATTTCAACTGTGGCCAATCCTGCCTCTGCATGTGGATAATTAAAGTTATACAATATTTTTTCTTTTTTTTTTAACGTTTATTTATTTTTGACACAGAGAGAGACAGAGCATGAACGGGGGAGGGGCAGAGAGAGAGGGAGACACAGAATCTGAAACAGACTCCAGGCTCTGAGCTGTCAGCACAGAGCCCGACTCGGGGCTCAAACTCACGGACCGTGAGATCATGACCTGAGCCGAAGTCGGTCGCTCAACCGACCAAACCACCCAGGCGCCCCTACAATATTTTTTCTTAGTCTAGTTTTGCTGTATTTTAAAAATATTAATTTTTACACTGTAGATTCTTAAAACCACATTTACTTATATTTTACTTTGCATCGTAATTACTTATATAACCATTTAAATTTTCTTACTAGAATGTAAGTTTGACAAGAGCAGAATCTTAATCTTTGTTTGCATCAAAGCTCAAAGCAGTGGTCTTTATAAAAGTAATAGCTGGGGGTGCCTGGGTGGCGCATTCGGTTAAGCGTCCGACTTCAGCCAGGTCATGATCTCGCCGTCCGTGAGTTCGAGCCCCGCATCAGGCTCTGGGCTGATGGCTCGGAGCCTGGAGCCTGTTTCCGATTCTGTGTCTCCCTCTCTCTCTGCCCCTCCCCCGTTCATGCTCTGTCTCTCTCTGTCCCAAAAATAAATTAAAAAACGTTGAGAAAAAAAAAAAGCAATAGCTGTATGTAGTAACTTAGAATTTTGAGGTAAGATTGTACATTCGCGTTCTGAGTTTGAATTCTGGACAAAGTCATATAATTCTAGTCCACTTCTCTCTTCATCTTTAAAATAATGATAATAAGATACCTACCATGTGTTACCGTGAGTAGAGAAAGAAATACATCATTTTGTAAACTGAAGCATTGTATAAACACTGATTTATCATTCCACTGGAGAAATAGGTATTTATAGTTTGAAATATGTATATTTAATAATGATTAGAATGATAAAAATTTCACTTACATTCTTAAAGGGAGCTAGATAAGAAAATATATTTCAGAGAAAAGAATAAACACAAATCTTGGTATTTTCAGTATGATATTGAAATAAATCTTTGTAGTGTATGCCAAGGGAAGTCTAATATCCATGAAGCCCTATTAATAAAAAATGTCAAAGTAATAAGTGAAGGCATTGTTGACTTATTTTTTTGGCATCAGTAGCATTAATAATTGTTTATGCAACATTCATTCCATAAGTTCAGGTGCTCTGGCTACTTCAACAACAATTCTCTGCTGGTGCCACCATAAATACAACTTTGGACCAGTGATTAGCCACTTAAGTTTGATAACTGAGTCTCAGAATCCGTTTGAGGATCTGCTTCCTTGGAGCCACTCCCACTGCCAATTATTATATTAGTAAGGCCCTGGCAAGAAACAGATGGCACACTTAAAAGAAACAATTGAAGAGAATTTAATGAAGGAACTACCTATAAGGTGTGGGCAGGATTAAGTGAAACCAAGAAGGTATGACGTAACACGCTGGAGCTAACAGGCTAGCAATGGTGGGAAGCCCCTTTATCAGATCTAGAATTGAAGGGAAGGGGTGTGAGGAGTGGGACCAGACTCAGCAGGAGAGAGCCACTCCCAGGAACTGAAACTCTCCAAAGAGGAATGCATGCACTGCCAAGGGAGGCCTTGCAGTAGAGAGAGTGAGGATAGCAAATACGCTCTCCTTCTGCCCTTGATCTCCTGCTGGTGCTTCCTATCAGCTAAACACAGCTGGAAGCCAGGGGTAAGGGAGTCTGGTTGATGCAGTCCACAGAGGTCAACCTCTGTGGGCACAGAGTAGGTCACGAAAGGCAGACAGTGGATTCATGCAACAAATGGAGACATTCCAGTGCACAAACCTACTCTTTCTGGCTTTGAAGTCTGTTATTTCTATAGTAACACCTTTCTTACTACTGATGATCCTTACTACTCACTTGTCTGGACAGACCACTTAAGGAATTTTTGTTTTTAGTTTGCTGTTTTCTTTAGAATTGGAAAAAAGTTACTTAGATTGTAGGTGTTTGATTACCACTTTATAATTGATAGGAATCAAAGAACTGTATAACTACTTAATTACCACACTGTGGTAGAAATCAAGTATTTGAAAGCTATAGTTAAAAACCAGACACTTGAACATTATGGTGTGTAGCAAAATTGAACCTCACTTTCCTTTTTTGACTCAAAGAGGCAGGTATTGAAAAGGGGTATCAGAAGCTAGGAGGCAACAGCAGAGATTAGAAATTTAAGTGTACTCTTCTGCTTAAAACAGTGTGAACCCCCAAAATTTGGAAATTTATTCCTGGTTATAGTTTTCACCTCATCATTAAGACACGTATAATATTTTGTTAATTTAAATTTACATTTGACCAAGAATATTGCATTTGAATTGCATTACACATATGTAATATGAATGATCTCTGTCTTTTTCAGAAATAGTTGTTGCTGAAAGTGTGGTTGTTATTAAGAAATTACTGCAAATGCAACCTGCACAACATGGTGAAATTATTAAACATATGGCTAAACTCTTGGACAGTATCACTGTGAGTACCAGTTAAGAGATCTTTCCTGAATTTTAACTAGATATTTGTCAGTAAATTATAGTGTTAAAATAAATGGACATCTTAACGTATAGTGGCTAAGAAACCTTAACTATCTGGATCCACATCCTGCTTCTAAGATTTGACACTGTTGTGGAAGGGAATTACAAATCTGAAAAAGGGGAAGGATGCAATAAATGCTGTAGTGTTAGATTGGAATTGGAGATAGCAGTGTAAACTTCATAGGTTTTTATATTCTAGATGTATGTGAGTGTTTAAATGCATGTGTGTATGTGTCTACACACGTTTATATGTATAGATATGAATGCATATATTGGGTATACAAACATCTATTTCTTAAGTTGTCCTTTGAGAGGGCCTACATGCATAATACTCGAATACAAATGAGCACAGCTAGTGCCCAGATCTTGTTTTTTTAATTGAGATATAATTTTATACCATAAAATTCACTCTTATATAATTTAGTGGGTTTTGGTATATTCATAAGATGGTGCAGTCATCACTCCTATGTAATTCCAGTGTGTTTTCATCATTCTAATAAAAGAAGCCCATGGAAATACAAATCAAAACCACAATGAGATATCACCTTATTACACCTGTCAGAATGGCTAACATTAACAACTCAAGCAACAACAGATGTTGGTGAGGATGCAGAGGAAGAGGATCTCTTTTACATTGTTGGTGGCAATGCAAGCTGGTGCAGCCACTCTGGAAAACAATATGGAGGTTCCTCAAAAAACTAAAAATAGAACTACCCTACAACCCAGCAGCTGCACTATTAGGCATTTATCCACGGGATACAGATGTGCTGTTTCAAAGGGACACATGCACCCCCATGTTTATAGCAGCACTATCAACAATAGCCAAAGTATGGAAAGAGCCCAAATGTCCATCGATGGATGGATGGATAAAGAAGATGGGGTGTGTGTGTGTGTGTGTGTGTGTGTGTGTGTGTGTGTACACACCCAATGGAGTATTACTCGGCAATCAAAAAGAATGAAATCTTGCCATTTGCAACTACACAGATGGAATTGGAGGTTATTATGCTGAGTGAAATTAGTCAGAGAAAGACAAAAATCATATGACTTCACTCATATGAGGACTTTGAAACAAAACAGATGAACATAAGGGAAGGGGAACAAAAATAATATAAAAACAGGGAGGGGGACAAAACAGAAGAGACTCTTAAATATGGAGAACAAACTGAGAGTTGCTGGAGGGGTTGTGGGAGGGGGTATGGGCTAAATTATGGCCAAGGGGCATTAAGGAATCTACTCCTGAAATCATTGTTGCACTATATGCTAACTAATTTGGATGTAAATTTTAAAAAATAAAAAATAATAATAAAAAAAGAATCCCATGGCTCAAACTCCTGATTCTCCCTTTACTCCAGCTCTTGACAAAGTAATCTACTTTGTCTCTATGGATTTGCTTATTCTAGATATTTCATATAAATGGAATCATATATCAAGTGGCCTTTTGTGTCTAGCTTCTTTAACTTAGCATATTTTCAAGGTTTGTGCATGTTCTAGAATGTAGTACTGCATTCCTTTTTTATGGTAGACCTTGGTTTTTAAATTCCATTCACCATTCAAAGGAAAGCAGGGCTGCTTAGAGAAATGACTGGTTTCAGAACTAGGGCAAGGGAAGAGCAAGATGATCTTGGAACATATTGTTGGGCTTTAAAAAGCATGGAAATGCTCACAGAGTGATAGAGATATGTCAAAAAGACAAAGAGCCAGCTGGAAGGGGTTCTCACTGGTCAATTTGAACAACAAAATAAACTACAGTAAAAGAATTATGGCCTATTGAATAGGGTAAGACTCTCTTGAGTCCACACTGGAATGAATGAATGAATGAATGAATGAGAGAAAGGGAAGCTCTTTCTTACAATGCAAAACAACTAATAAATATGAAAGGCATGATGGAATTGGAATATCACCATTTGCAAGCTATCACAACAATAATTGATTCAGGTAGGAATCATCAAGCAATGCTAAAAACTAGGGGGTGAAAGTTTGAGTAGTAAGAGGATATCTGTACAGTCTCAAAGTATACCCTCATAAGATACTTCATTATGAAGCATAAGTTAATGACTTTTGACTTTCACAATGGAGAAACCTGACAGGTGCTCCATGAACCAAATGAACATAGTTAACATTGCCAGCAATGGGATCAAATACCTTCTGATATGACCTACTGAATAGAACTCAGCTTCGGGTCTTGCATTTCTGCCAAAAATGAATAACTTGGATACAATCAAGAGGAAACATGAGACAAACTCAGATGAAGGTATACTACAAAATAACTGGCTTGCACTCATTAAAAATGCCAGTATCATGAAATATAAAGAAAAATTCAGGACCTTTTTCACATTAAAAGAGATTAAAAGGATACGACAACTTAATGCTACACATATTTTTCATTTTCTTTTGCTATAAGGGACTTGGTAGGGAAAAATGGAAAAATTTCAATAAGATCTGTAGATTAGATAAGAGTATTGGTTCACTGTTTAAATTCCTAATTTTTAAATCATTTTACTGTAGTAATGTAAAAGCATTCCTTTTATTACAAAGTTTGTACCGAAGTATTTTGGTGTTTAAGGGCAAGTCTACAACTTGTTATCAGTTTAGAAAACAAAATATCTGTGTATGTATGGAAAAGTAAAGCAAATATATAGTAAGCTGATAACATTTGGGGAATCTGTGTGAAGAGTACTCAAAACCTCTGTTTATTTTTCTTGCAAGTTTTCTATAAATCATAAAATTGTACTTAAAGAATTAAAACCAAATATTAATCTTGGCTCCACCACTTACCATCTCTGTGTTTTTCCATTAAAACTTCTATACTTTAACCATCTGTGAAATGATAGTGGAAAAAAAAAAGACAACCTCTCATATTTTATAAATATTATATTAGTTAATATATGTAAAGCTCTTAAGGATGTTTCTGGCACATAGGTACTACATAAGTGTCTGCTGTCATTATTATTAGGTCTTATTTCATTCCCTTCTACCTTTAAAACTGAAGGTTTTTTTGAAGAATTACTTGAAAAGAATTTTATTTCCTGATCTAAAACTCACTCCTGAGTCTGTCACAGTCTGATTTTGCCTCCCCACTAGTCCACTAATACTGCCTTTGCCAGGGTCACTCACTGTTTTCTTATTAAACCCAGTGGATAATTTGCTGTTCATTTGTCTTTCATGATCTTTTGTTAACATTTGACTTCATATACTGCTTCTTTCCTTTTGAAACATTCTCCATGGCTTCTGTCTGGTTTTTCTTCAAACTCTTCTCCATTGTGTCCCTTCATTGTTGGTTAAAGTTAAAAACTAATGTTCTGTAACTAACAGAGTTATAGTTTGGGGGAAATGTATTATTTTTTTCTTTGAAGTTGGGGTGATACATACTCTGATGTTCTTAAGAGGGGTCATATTTGTGTGGTTCAAGGCAAGTTTTGGAGCCTATCGGGACCAATTTTTTTTTTAATTTTTTTTTCAAAGTTTTTTATTTATTTTTGGGACAGAGAGAGACAGAGCATGAACGGGGGAGGGGCAGAGAGAGAGGGAGACCCAGAATCTGAAACAGGCTCCAGGCTCTGAGCCACCAGCCCAGAGTCTGACGCGGGGCTCGAACTCACGGACCGCGAGATTGTGACCTGGCTGAAGTCGGACGCTTAACCGACTGTGCCACCCAGGCGCCCCAATCAGGACCAATTTTTAATATCTCTGGTGGTGAAATTTTCTTTCCCCTCAAGGTGTTAGTAAAGCTTGCAAGGCAGTTATATAATTATTTTAAAGCTAAGAGTAAGACTCACAGAAATGTGTTAGCATCTGAGTTCCCACCACATTTCTCACCAGAGAGTGCCTTTGTCTTTGTATCTACTCTTAATATTGATTCCAGTTATCAAAGCCAGGACTTCTCATAGATCGTGTATGAGAGGTGTAGGGGTTAAGAGAGTAGCTTTGATATTTGCATAAGAAGCTTAAAATCATAGCAGCTGTCTTTTCTGGCCACAGTGGTATGAAGCTAGAAATAAAAAATAAGAGGAAGGTGAAAAGATCTACAAATATATGGAAACTAAACAGCACACTTTGAAACAACCATTGAGTCAAAGAGGAAATCAGAAGGAAAAAATTATCTAGAAACAAGTGAAAATGAAAATACAATGTATCAAATGTTATGGTATGCAGCAAAAGTGGTTTGAAACTTTATAGCAATTGTAGAGGAAAGATTATACCAATGAACACACATATTAAGAAATCAGATCTCTGGGAATGCAAGCTGGTGCAGCCACTCTGGAAAACAGTATGGAGGTTCCCCCAAAAAACTAAAAATAGAACTACCCTACAACCTAGCAACTGCACTACTAGGCATTTATCCATGGGATACAGATGTGCTGTTTCAAAGGGACACATGCACCCCATGTTTATAGCAGCACTATCAACAAGAGCCAAAGTATGGAAGGAGCCCAAATGTCCATCGATGGATGGATGGATAAAGAAGATGTGGTATATATATATACAATGGAGTATTACTCGGTAATCAAAAAAGAATGAAATCTTGCCATTTGCAACTACATGGATGGAACTGGAGGGTATTATGCTAAGTGAAATTAGTCAGAGAAAGACAAAAATCATATGACTTCACTCATATGAGGACTTTGAAACAAAACAGATGAACATAAGGGAAGGGAAACAAAAATAATATAAAAACAGGGAGGGGGACAAAACAGAAGAGACATAACTATGGAGAACAAACTGAGGGTTACGGGAGGGCTTATGGGAGGGGGATGGCCTAAATGGGTAAGGGGCACTAAGGAATCTACTCCTGAAATCATTGTTGCACTATATGCTAACTAATTTGGATGTAAATTTTAAAAAATAAAATTAAAAAGAATAAAGGAAAAAAAAAGAAGATAAAACTTCCAAAAGTGGTTAAAACCTAAAAAAAAAGAAAAAAGAAAGAAAGCAGATCTCAAAAAACAACCTAACTTTACATCTCAAAGAACTAGAAAAAGAACAAAATAAACCCCAAAATAAACAAAATAAAATATAATATATCACAGCAATAAGGTGAAAGATAAAAAGCTGGTAAAAACCTTTGACATACTGGTTGTAGAAGGAACATACCTCAACATAATAAAGGCCACATATGACAAACCTACATCTAGCCTATAAGGGAGCCATTGTACACTGTGGCCAAAAGACATGGCCAAAGGGGGAATACTTCGTTTGATGAATGAGTAAATGAGGCCCACTGATGTGAAGTTATCTGTCTCCATGATATACATGATCAGTCTAGGACCGGAACCAGTCTTCTTGTTTTGCTGGCTGGTATTTTTCCTGGTATAGTACACTTGTTTTGTCTCTGCCCAATGGCTATGGTGAACCGTGGATTCCAGGTTTTATTTGGACTTCTGGTCTTAGTTCTACCACTGACGAACTGTAAGATGTTGGGCGAGTTTCTTAACTCCTTTGTGCCCTGTTTCCTCGTATATCAAGTGGGAATAATGGTACATCTTGCTTTCTAAGGTCTTTATGATAACAGACTGAGAAAACAGGTAAAGTCTTGTATTTATGTAGGTATGTATGTATGTATTTAATTTTATTTTTTAATTTACATCCAAATTAGTTATCATATAGCGCAACAATGATTTCAGGAGTAGATTCTTTAATGCCCCTTAGCCATTTAGCCCATCCCCCCTCCCACAACCCCTCCAGTAACCCTCTGTTTGTTCTCCATATTTGTCTCTTATGTTTTGTCCCCCTCCCTGTTTTTATATTATTTTTGCTTCCCTTCCCTTATGTTCATCTGCTCTGTGTCTTAAAGTCCTCATATAAGTGAAGTCATATGATATTTGTCTACCTCTAATTTCGCTTAGCATAATACCCTCCAGTTCCATCTGTGTAGTTGCAAATGGCAAGATTTCATTCTTTTTGATTGCTGAGTAATACTCCATTATATATATATACACCACATCTTCTTTGTCCATTTATCCATCGATGGACATTTGGGCTCTTTCCATACTTTGGCTATGGTTGATAGCGCTGCTATAAACATGGGGGTGTATGTGTCCCTTCGAAACAGCACACCTGTATCCCTTGGATACATGCCTAGTAGTGCAATTGCTGGGTCGTAGGGGAGTTCTATTTTTAGTTTTTTGAGGAACCTCCATAGTGTTTTCCAGAGTGGCTGCATCAGCTTGCATTGCTACCAACAGTGCGAAAGAGATCCTCTTTTTCCGCATCCTCACCAACATCTGTTGTTGCCTGAATTGTTAATGTTAGCCATTCTGACAGGTGTAAGGTGGTATATCTCATTGTGGTTTTGATTTGTATTTCCCTGATGATGAATGGTGTTGAGCATTTTTTCATGTGTCAGTTGGCCATCTGGATGTCTTCTTTGGAGAAGTGTCTATTCATGTCTTTTGCCCATTTCTTCACTGGATCATTTGTTCGTTGGGTGTTGAGTTCGATAAGTTCTTTACAGATTTTGGGTTCTAACTCTGTATCTGATAGTTAGTTTGCAAATATTCTCCCATTCTGTTGGTTGCCTTTTAGTTTTGCTGATTGTTTCCTTCACTGTGCAGAAGCTTTTTATTTTGATGAGGTCCCAATAGTTCATTTTTACTTTTGTTTCCCTTGCCTCCGGAGATGTGTTGAGTAAGAAGTTGCTGCGGCCAAGATCAAAGAGGTTTTTGCCTGCTTTCTCCTCAAGGATTTTGATGGCTTCCTGTGTTACATTTAGGTCTTTCATCCATTTTGAGTTTATTTTTGTGTATGGTGTAAGAGAGTGGCCCAGGTTCATTCTTCTGTGTGTCACTGTCCAGTTTTCCCAGCACCACTTGCTGAAGAGGCTGTCTTTATTCCATTGGATATTCTTTCCTATTTTGTCAAAGATTAGTTGGCCATACATTTGTGGGTCCATTTCTGGGTTCTCTGTTCTGTTCCATTGATCTGAGTGTCTGTTTTTGTGCCAGGAAACAGGTAAAGTCTTAAAAATAGTGCAGACACGTGGTGAGAACTCAGTAGATGTTGGCTATATAATTTTTTTAAAAAAGAAACTTGGGTTTTGTTGTATTCAAGACTTAGATCCCATTTGCTATTTATTAAGTGACATAGCTAAACACATGAACACTAAAATTTAAATTAATTCTACTTTTAAATTCAAATTGAATAAGATATAGATCTGTAGTGCAGTCAACTTATATATTCTGATTGTGAATATTTTATTCTTTGGAATATCCTTTGTGTGTATTAAATACTGCTTTTGGAGCAAAGTCCTTCCAGAATAAAATGCATGCTACATGAAGATTGTTGAACCAGGGTTACACATAGTGTTTAATGGGACAGATGAGTTAATATCATAAAAGAATAATTAAAAGATGTTATTTTGTGAAGACTACTGAGTAATTTTGAAATAGTACTTTATGTACTCAGTGCCCTGGTGCCTCACTGAATGCCTGCCATGTCACAAAGTAACTACACTTGCCCTGCTGCCCCAACTTAATTCATACTAAAGTATTAATGCCTACTGAGTCTTGATACAGATTATTGGATCTCATTTGCTATTTGTCTGCAGTTTGTTTAGATATCTACTGATTTTGCCTTTGACAAATTTAGATACATAAAATTGATGTTTTTGCAGGATTTATTTTACACTGTTGCATTGTGCAGTGGCTAGAGTCGAAACACAATAGCTTTTAAATTGAACTGCTTACAAAGTGATCTGTAAAATCATTCTAGATGCCTTTCTGTAACTGCTGTGGTCAGCTAGGAATCATTATTTGTTTTTGCAGCTAAGTTACTGGGTTAAAATGGCAGTGGAAACTGCCTTCTCGTAGAAGGTTTAAAAAGTGCACTTAAGCACTTGTTCAGGGCATTCAGAATAAAGAATCAAAGTCATTTACAATCCAGCTTGTCTTTGAAGTATTGAAAAAGCAGATGTTAATAATCAGAGCATTTGTGTGAGTGTATTATCAGTTTGGTTTTAGTTCAGTGTCCTGTTTATTCTGTGGTTGAGAAGACCATGGAGAACAAAAAGAGACTAATTTTCTATCTTGCTCTTTTTTTGGTTGCTTTAAATCTTTGAAAGACCGTTGATACTATGATACATACATGAATCATAGTATCGGTGATGTACGAATGAGAGTTCAGGAACATAACTGGAAGAGAAAGATATGACTGGAATCTGAAAATCTTATGATTCTGATTCCAGCCAAATGCACAAAAACAGTGTGTTTGTTGATTTCCTAAGCTTTTAAAAAAAATTGCCATCACCAAAAATTTGGAATAAATACATTTATATTGATATTATTTCTTGTTGTGGAAAAGTTTTCAAAGTGTTTTATGTTTCCTTGGAAATTTTATTACCTTAATTCTCGAACCTCTATTACCCTGCCCTCTAACACCACCATCTTGAGATTTTCATTGTGAGCATTAGAATGTATTGATTTTCATTTTTTTCCAAAGAGTTGTGTTTTAAATTGCGCATTATTAATGTTTACAGCGTTTAAATATTATTTTAATCTTAGTATATTAATGAATAGGAATATACAGAATCTCTTAAAACTTTTGGGATTGTCTTTTTAATGCAAAAAACAATTGTAAATGCGTTACCAGAAGAAAATTACTTAAAGTGGGGTAGTAGGTTGGAATATGTCCTAGAATTCTAATTTTTATACCAGCAATGTATAATAAAATATTTAAGAAAAGTAAATCTAGCATAACCGAAATCTGAATTTGCACATATATTCTTATTTAGAGGTACCTGTCATCAAAGCAGGCAACTTGAATTGCTTCATACCAGAAAATTGAATGTACCACTCAATTACTGTTCTTTAGCCCAATTTAAAATAATAGATTGGGAGTAAGGTCTTAATGCAGTGTAACCTTTGGAACATTAGAAATAGCCTCTTTCTTTCCAGAAATCAGTGTACAGTAAGGATATCACTTTTGTCATACTTCATGAATAGATTTGTAATAGCATTTCTTTTATACTTATTATTTATTCTTGGTACTTAAACTTCTTACATGAGTATTGTGATTTCATCTTTTTTACTAAACTTATTCTAATATTAATTTCAAGATAATGCTATTATTGTCATAGTATTTGAAAATATATACTTTGATTTTAAAGCTTTTGGATGACCTTATTTCCCTTCTGGTGAAATTCCCAACTTAGGAGTGTTTTAATAATTTTATACTATTTCATAAAATGGATGTTTTGGGAGAATTTGAGATGGTGGATATTGTGATAAAATTTAAGTTGTGCAAAGGGCTGTATTCTCACTTTCTTCTTTAATGGTTGTGCCCTGTACAGCTATGAAACTATAGTGAAAATATTAGGACTTCATTTGAGGAATTGGAAAGGATTTCATAGAAAGAGTATTATCTCTCCTTGTGATGCTACCTCTTAATGATAGTCATTGGCTCTTTCATTTATTATAAACAAATTTTCTGTACTAGGTGAAAATGTTCACAGAAACTAATTTACATACCCCTTCAAATCTCTTTTAGAGTAAGGGAGGATACATATAAACAAATAGTAATAAAACTAATTTGCATACTCTAAAATGTTGGTCTTAATGGTACTGATGGAAGGTTTCCAATTTGTACTAAAACAGTTTTTTTAAGAAACAAATTATATTGAAATGTACTTTATTAAAAAAAATACAATGCCAAAGTGCAACATTGGACAAATTTATCTTCTCCCTAATAGACCAGGATTCATGATTTTATAAGCAGACCTTGATGATCTCGTCAATTTTATATATTCCCAGGGTTGTGGGTGCAGATACTTAGAGGACAAGAACAGCTTTGATTTAGAATCATAGTCTTTATTGAATGTATTCCTTTTTCTCCGTTAACCATTGGATTCTCAAAACATGGTTTGCAGACCACCTATCTCAGAAATCATCTATGATGCCTCATAAAATGTGGATTCCTGAGCCCCACAACAAAACTGTTATTTTGGACCTCATACCAAATCCCTGTAGTTTTAATAAGAACTCAAGATGATTTTTATGGGCCTTGAGGTTTATTATTTATTAGTAAGTGCCCTAGAGCAGAGGTCAGCAAACCTTTTCTGTAAGTTGCTAGATAGTTAATATTTTCAGCTTTATGGTCTTTGTTGTGACAACAGTTGACACCCGAGCAATGCAGGGGTTAGGGGTGCCGACCCCTCCCTCCTACAGTCAAAAATCCAGATTTAACTTTTGACTCCTCCGGAATTTAACAGCTAATTGCCCACTATTGACCGAAAACCTTACCGATAACATAAATAGTTGATTAACACATTTTTTTTTGTTACATGTATTATACACTGAATTCTTACAATAAAATAAGCTAGAGAAAAAATGTTATTATGAAGATCATAATGAAAAGAAAATACATTTACAGCACTATACTGTGTTTATTGAAATAAAAATCTGCATATAAGTGGACCCTCCCCAGTGCAAACCTGTATTGTTCAGAGGTCAATTGTGCTTACCTCTGCTATTGTAGTGCAAAAGCTACACCAATAATACATAAACAAATGGGCATGGCTAGCCAACTTTGGCCCAAGAACTTGCACATCGCTGACGGAATCAAGACTCTAGACCAATCATTTTTTTTTTTTCTCCGTTAATCTTTTCTAAGGCATTATCTCTAAAAGCACCTTTAATGATATTTTCCTGGGTGTTTATTTTTTGATAACTGAAGAAAATCCATAACTGAAAGGGCACTTCCTAGATATTCATTACATGAATGGATGCAAAACCTTTATAATATTTAAAACCTTTTCTATGTTAACATTAAGGAGCGTATGATTATCTTATTTGTAACTATATAATCTGCTTTTAATATTAGGTTCCTGTGGCTAGAGCAAGTATTCTTTGGCTAATTGGAGAAAATTGTGAACGAGTTCCTAAAATTGCCCCTGATGTTTTGAGGAAGATGGCTAAAGGCTTCACTAGTGAAGATGATCTAGTAAAATTGCAGATTTTAAATTTGGGAGCAAAATTGTATTTAACCAACTCTAAACAGGTAAGAGTCTAAACCTTAGTCTACCTAAGTGATACTTTCTTCTTTAATTTGATGAAGCACCCAAGGTCTATTCATGCATTAGTGTCTCCATTCCACAATTACTAGGTGTCTGTTTCTGTAAGGTTCTATGTTAGAAGGTAGTGGTGCAGAGAGATGACATTCTAGTCAAGGGAAAAGGCGAGAAAAACAGCTAAACAATGAAATAGGTGTGGTAAGTGCTGTAATAGAGGTGTTAAGATATGGTGGAACTCCAGAGGAGAAAGTTATTGCAAGTCAGAAGTGGAAGGAGGTAAGAGATAAGAGAACGTTTTGTGAAGGATAAGATTCTTGACTAAGGACTTACAAGGAGTGATTTGCCATATAGAATGAGAAGGGCGGTGAGAGTCATGAAACAGCTTTGCTGCAAGTTTCTTGTTTATTGATAAAAACGCCATCTTAGCCTGAGAACTCCCTGTGTTCTCTAAATACATGTAGTATTGTAAAAGTCATTATAACACCTGGAATTGGCTACTCTAAATGTATCTAGCTTCTAGGTTATTAAAAAATTAGTACAAAATCAGTATGTTAATCAAGACCAAAAGTAGTTATGTCTTATAAAGCTAAATAAAGGTTCTGTTTTTGGTCCTCTTTGTAGCTATAAAGAAACAATGGAAAGTGGTACTATTTGTTCAGGAATTACAGAATATATTCCATAGCTTTTGAATTTGAAGACAACATAGCTTGTACCAGATGTTTTTTTCTTGAGCTGTATTGTTAAATGAAGTTTTGGAGCTCAACTTCTGAACTGTTCTATTTTATATTTAAGAATAATATTTCTGATAAACACAAATAGACTTCACCACCAACTCGTGAAGGCATATTAATGTTTAGAAAATGCACCAAATTTTTCATTCTTTCATTCATTCATTCATTCATTTATTATTTTAGATACAGAGTGTGAGCAAGGGAGGGGGGCAGAGGTAGATAGAGAGAATCTTAAACAGGCTCCAAGCTCAGGGTAGATTGTGATGTGGGGCTCAATTCCACGACCCTGGGATCATGTCCTGAGCTGAAATCAAGAGTTGGGCGCTTAACTGACTGAGCCACTGAGGCACCCTGAAAATATACCAAATTTTCGCATATATTTTTGTATAACTCATTGTTTTTAAATGATTAAATGTAAAAATAGGTGAATGACAGTGTCTCTAGGGTTGTGCTCTTCAGTCTCTCATTAAGAAAAGGGGGTTGAGAGAATTGGTAAAATAAGCATTAAAGGGCACTTTTTAGCACCATCCGCTTGACAGCATGTTTAAATTGTGTGGTTCATACCTGTTGAATAAAAGAGAGAGACTAAAATGATTTCTTTGGGCTAGCTGTAAAAAATTTATGTTCTGTATTTAATTTATTTTAGCCATCTTTAAGACTGAACTGTGGCAGTGCCCAGGGACTGGTTTGCCATGAAGTCCTGACATTTATTTGTCGATCTGAATTCCCTGTGGAATAACTTAATGAGCATCCCAGAATTGTTATTGAATTATTTAGTTATAGGAAATGTCGAAGTTAATTTTTATAAGATTGAGCATGTTGTGTTCATTTGTTGGCTTGAAGAATAATTGAGTAATGAACTTCTTTAATACCTCAAAATATTTTTACCTGGTGTGAAAACTCATTTACAAATAAGTCAACAGTCTGCTTTCAGTATGTCGAGTTAGCTCCTGCTGGACTGACCCTCCACAGAGAACAACTCTGGAAAAAATACAAAAAATAAATGCCCAAAGTCTCAGAAGAGTGAAGAAAAGCAGTAAGATCCTGGAGGGAAATTAACACTTGGAAGAAGAGAGTGGCACCGAGGGAATGTCACCACTTTTAGGGCTTTTATCCAAGAGGATGGGGCACAGTTGGCACTACACACAGGTGCTAAAACTCCAAAAGAAAACCCAAGGTCCTTCTGGCCTGAGGAAGTAGAGAACATAGTTCAGGGAAACTATAGATGTTGGAAAGTAAAGGAAGAATAATAGAAAGGAGAGAGCCATAGTGGGGGAGCCTCAGGATCTGTGAATAATTTTGGTTGACCCCTGAACCACACATGCTCAAGGTGCATTCAGAGCAGCACAGCTGAGTATAAAGGAACTAAACTGAAATTTGAGCTGCAGCAAAGAGACAAAGTTTTCACTTTGAATTCGACCAGGTTAACTGCTAAAATAAACAAAAATCAGTACTCACTCAAAGAGTGTAACAATGTCCACGGCCTCTATTATATAACATTCGTAATTTCCAAGATACAATCCAAAATTATTCCACTCATATATGAGGAATCAGAATGAGGAGCTATTATTTAAAGGGTATGGGGTTTCAATTTACAAAGATATAAAAATTTTGGGAGATGGATGGTGGTATTGGTGGTACAATATTCTGCATGAATTGCACAGTTAAAAGTGGTTAGGACGGTAATTATTATATGTTTTATCACACACACACACACACACACACACACACACACACACAAACAGGAAAGTGTGATCACTTTTCAAGAAAATTGGAAAAAACAACAGAAGCTAACCCTGAGATGATCCAGATGTTGGAATTTGCAAGCAAACATTTTGTAGCAGCTTTTTATAAGTGAGGTCAGCAATATAAAGGAAAATATACCCACCATGAATAAAAAGATAAGAATTCTCAGAGAAATATAATTATACAAAAGACTCAAATGGAAGTTTTTTAGAACTGAAAAATACAGTATCAAAAAAATCAATATCTTGTTTATCATTAGTATTATATATTCCTCTTTAACATTTTAATATTTTTCTTTTTAGGTATAGATATATAAAGCTGGTTCATATAGTTTTTTTTTTTAATTTTTTTTCAACATTTATTTATTTTTTTTTGGGAGAGAGACAGAGACAGAGCATGAACAGGGGAGGGGCAGAGAGAGAGGGAGACACAGAATCGGAAACAGGCTCCAGGCTCTGAGCCATCAGCCCAAAGCCTGACGCGGGGCTCGAACTCACGGACCGCGAGATCGTGACCTGGCTGAAGTCGGACGCTTAACCGACTGCGCCACCCAGGCGCCCCCATATAGTTTTTTTTTAACTGTTACATTATAATTATAACTCCGTATGTGGATTTCTTCAGTAAGCTTCTTTAGTTTTCTAACTCTGAGTTATTTCAGATGGAAGTTTGTATTTGGAAAGCAGATTAACTGTGTGTGATGACTACCATAGAACTATTTGATGTCAGTTACTGAAGGGCAGTTAGTGATTGAGAGTATAGGCTCCAATATTACATTGTCTGGCTTCATATCCTGTTTTGCCACTTATTAGGTACATAATTTTGGACAAATTATATAACCTATCCAAGACTTAGTTTTATCCTTTGTATTATTATAATTTCTTAATTTAATTTAATTTAATTAAAAGAGAAAGAATGGGAGAGGGGGCAAGGGGCAGTTGAAGTTGCTGAAGCTCTACAACTCTTAGGACATAGTGTAAAGACTGAGCATGACTTCTTTGCAATAGTCTACTGAGGTCTGAGACAGAAAACTGAGTTTATTAAAGGGATTAATAGCAACTAAAAATTAATGAATAAAGGGTGCATTTTTTTAAACTTCCTATAATCTTTTAAATGTAGTGGTAAGTATTATAGCTTAGTGTTTCACTTAGCTGTTTTCTTTTTTTAAATTAAAAACATTTTTTTAATGTTTATCTATTTTGAGAGAGAGAGAGGGAACGTGAGCAGGGGAGGCACAGAGAAGGAGGGAGACATAGAATCCGAAGCAGGTTCCAGGCTCTGAGCCGTCAGCCTGACATGGGGCTCGAACCCACGAGCAAGATCATGACCCGAGCCAAACTCGGACACTCAACTGACTGAACCACCCAGGTGCCCCTAATTTTTTTTTTTTAACATTTATTTATTTTTGAGAGACAGAGCGAGACAGAGCATGAGAGGGGGAGGGGTAGAGAGAGGGGATGCACAGAATCCAAAGCAGACTCCAGGCTCTGAGCTGTCAGCACAGAGCCCGACATAGGGATCGAACTCACAGACTTGTGAGATCATGACCTGAGCCAAAGTCGGACACTTAACGGACTGAGCCACCCAGGTGCCCATCATGTTTTCGTTTTAATTATGAAATAACCCAAACCTATAGGGAAGTGTAAAATAGTATAAATACATATATACCACTAAGACTAACTCAATGTTTTGGCCATAATTTTTATTCTTTTTTAAAGGAATGTGGCAAGTAGCTGCTGTCATAATGGTAGTGTGTTCAGTCATGTGTGTTTTTACATTTTTAGTATATGAGTATATGCTCACACACTATGTTACTGTTGTGTGGGTTTTGCAATTTTGCATAGGTAGATACTGTATTTTTTTGTATACTTTGTAACCTACTTTTTTCACCTAATACCATGTTTTTAAAATACTGACATGTGTAGATATACTTCATGCATTTTAATTAACTCTGATTTTCTGTGAGACAGGTTTCTGCTTTGCTGCTGTTAGAAGAGTGATTCATTGAGTATCCTTAATATTTGCCTTTCCTTTGTATTACTTTTTAGACTTCTTGGTTCTTAGTAAGAAGTTTTATAAATCACAGTTACATCTTGGGCATCCTTCCTGAAGTTAAAAGCAAATTCTCTTTTGTCCCGTGATTCAGGTCTTAGGTGAAATCTACCTCTGCCCCCAGCTTCTTTAACATGACTTAGCAAAAGCGTCTCAGGCTCTGTGTTGTGACACCTCTACCCTTTCTTGGATATATTTTTTTTTTGGCTTTAAGAAACTCGAGTAAATACAGCTTGTAAAGAAAGAGCTTACAGAATACTTTTCAAGTTGACAAAAATATGAATACTGTTAAATTTATGAAATTTCATCCAAGTCACATAAAGAATCCTGGTTAGTCATGAAGTGATGAAATTGATGACATGGAACACTGGTACTGCTTAGATTTCCCTCTGGTTTAGGGTAAGAATTTTGTGTTGCTTTCTTTCATTTACCAAACCAATTACCAGTATCCTTCTTTTTCAGAATAACAGCTGTGTGGAACCAATATTAATCTTCACTATGCTAAATGCTGAATTCTGTGTACTTTTTTATTTTCCTTAAATTAAAAATATATCTCAGCTGATTTTAGTAGTATATTTTAAGATACCTTTTTTACTATTTTGTGCTGACTTACTAAATATTTGAAGAAAGCTATTGTTTGTGCAAATATTTATCTGTTTATTACTTGTCAGAGTGCTTAGGTAGAAATATGAAGCCCATATTTTGAGTTTTTTTTTAAATAATGGATTAAAAAACTTTTATACAGCATTCCCTAAAATTCATTTTTCCTATATTACAGTGACTGAGAGGCATTCTGAAAGGAATATAATAGGTATAGTGTCTGGGTAGCATTATCTGTTAGTTATTACTGCTCATAGTCCCTTAAATCTAAGTAGAAAAAATAATCTGAAATCAAAATTTAACAAATAGCTGTGTATAAGATATTAATATATTTTTATTAAGGGTACACTGTATTATTCTCTTTTTCTTTTATAATTTTATGAGTAAAACCTCTTTAAAAGTACTGTTTAATGTCCCGTCTGGTTTTGGATTGAGTCTTTGATTGTATTAAATACCCATGATTATTTACTTGACCATTGTTTACTTTCTTTGTAACTGTTGGCCAGAACAGATCTCATTTATGTCTCTTGCCTCTGTGTCTCATTTAGTTTGGGATTTGTCTCACATGTTTCATTTTTATCAGTAGTTGTGTTAAACTAGGTCAGACTAAGTTCGTAGACCTCCACATTGTACTTTTCACCTCTGCTGTGGTTTTGTCTAATGACATGTAACACACAAGTGCAATGAAGAGAGATTTCATTTTCTTTATTTTTTTTTTGTGATCATAATTTTTTTTCAATATATGAAATTTATTGTCAAGTTGGTTTCCATACAACACCCAGTGCTCATCCCAAAAGGTGCCCTCCTCAATACCCATCACCCACCCTCCCCTCCCTCCCACCCCCCATCAACCCTCAGTTTGTTCTCAGTTTTTAAGAGTCTCTTATGCTTTGGCTCTCTCCCACTCTAACCTCTTTTTTTTTTTCCTTCCCCTCCCCCATGGGTTTCTGTTAAGTTTCTCAGGACCCACATAAGAGTGAAACCATATGGTATCTGTCTTTCTCTGTATGGCTTATTTCACTTAGCATCACACTCTCCAGTTCCATCCACGTTGCTACAAAAGGCCATATTTCATTCTTTCTCATTGCCACGTAGTATTCCATTGTGTATATAAACCAAAATTTCTTTATCCATTCATCAGTTGATGGACATTTAGGCTCTTTCCATAATTTGGCTATTGTTGAAAGTGCTGCTATAAACATTGGGGTACAGGTGCCCCTATGCATCAGTACTCCTGTATCCCTTGGGTAAATTCCTAGCAGTGCTATTGCTGGGTCATAGGGTAGGTCTATTTTTAATTTTCTGAGGAACCTCCACACTGTTTTCCAGAGCAGCTGCACCAGTTTGCATTCCCACCAACAGTGCAAGAGGGTTCCCGTTGAGAGATTTCATTTTCTTATGTGAGACATTTAAATCAGAAAGACCTTGTTTTTCCAACCTTTTTGAGATGTAGCTTAATTTTTCTTTTTTAGAGCGGCATGCAGAATGTGTGCTGGTAAAATGCAGTGTGCCCTGACAGGGCAAGGAGCTAAATTATTCAGTTTTTCACTGGTGGTAAGATACGTGCGAGTGTTTCATCTGCTGGCCACACTGGCAACTTGTATGGTTGTGCCATGGCCTGTGCAAAGCACGAAGCTGTCAGTTGTCAGTGGAGAGAGTCTGAGGAAAACATGGGAAGTTTGAGGTGGGTTGTAGATGAAATATGTGCAAGAGACGGTCCTGCCATAGATCGTTAGAGAGTGGGCAGAACACTCTCACTTCGCTACTTCTGTCATTTATTGTGCAGCGTAAATCTAAAGCCTATGTATTTTATTATTGGGAAGTTCTTTCTTTATCTTGTTATAAACCCAGCAGCAATCATTTCTTAAAGATGGAAGTGTAGACTTAATGAAGAATGAAGTACTGACTTTCTCACTGTGCACAAAATGTTTATCAGTGTTTACCAGCCACTATGAGAGTTGTAGTGATGTCACCGACCACACAACGACCAGAAGATAAAATGTACTGAAAAAAGATCAGCATCTATTTAAAAAGTTGAGTTGTAGGGATGAGCTCTGGGTGTTATATGTAAGTGACAAATCACTAAATTCAACTCCTGAAATCATTATTACACTATATGTTAACTAACTTGGATTTCAATACATTTTTAATTTTTAAAAAGAAGTTAAGAGTTATTTTAAGAAGATTGTGTCTCCAGGGACCCCTGGATGGCTCAGTAAGTTAGCGACTGACTTCGGGCTCGGGTCATGTTCTCACAGTTGGTGAGTTTGAGCCCCGCGTCGGGCTCTGTGCTGACAGCTCAAAGCCTGGAGCCTGCTTCAGATTCTGTGTCTCCCTCTCTCTCTCTCTCCCCTCCCCTGCTCATGCTCTGTCTCTTTCTCAAAAATAAATAAACATTAAAAAAAAAAAAAAAAAAAGAAGATTGTGTCTCCAGATGACAAATACATACAGGTACAAAAGATGTTTACATAGCTTTCTTGATACAAGATCTCATTTAGATAACTGTTTAAAAATTAATTTTCTTCATTTTTTATTCCAAGTTCTCTTTTTACATATGAAGAAGGAAGTAGTAACTCTTAATGCCTTGGCTCCATTAGCAGAAAAAGGACCTAAACAATGCCAGTTTTCAAATAGAAAATTGATTAATTTCGTTACTAGGTTGATTTTTTTCACTCAAAGCTTTTGTATGTTTGTTCCATTTTGCCATAAATGGAATCAAAATAAAGCATTTGGAAGTTTATTCTGTCAAAAATGCTGTAAATGCTGTTGATTTTGCATTATCTAAATTTGGTGAAATATGTTAAAAAGTATAAAGAGAATTACTTAAAAAGTTGTTTTTTTTTTTCTAAGTTTAGAGAGAGAAAGCTTGATTGGGGATAGGAGCAGAAGGGAAGAAAGAATCTTTTATTTTTAATGTTTATTTATTTTGGGGGGGGTGTTTGTGAAC
Source organism: Prionailurus bengalensis (assembly GCF_016509475.1). Taxonomy (NCBI): domain Eukaryota; kingdom Metazoa; phylum Chordata; class Mammalia; order Carnivora; family Felidae; genus Prionailurus; species Prionailurus bengalensis. The sequence continues at coordinate 142,860,000 of NC_057343.1, read as the reverse complement.
AGGAGAGGGGCAGAGAGAGGGAGAGAGAGAATCCTAAGCAGGCTCCATGCTGTCTGCACAGAACCTAACGTGGGGCTCGATCATAATACCATGGGATCTTGACCCTGAGGCAAAATCAAGAATTGGACGCTCAATCAACTGAGCCACCCAGGCACCCTGAGAATTATTTAAAAGTTTTGTCTCATAAAAATAATTATCAAAAAAAAGTTTCATTGAATGGAGGGGTAAAAGTTACATATCAGGGCTTAACATATTTACAGATTTCAACATGAAAAAGAAAGCGTGGTGAGAATATCCTTCTTTCAACAGGATTTTCTTTAATCTTACCAGATTGTCTAATGTAAAGAGGGTTTTTTCTTCATTACAAATATGGTCTATAGAGAAGAGTATGTTGAAAAAATCAACAGTTTTGTAATTATTGATCATAAAATTCAATTTTGAAAAAGATTTATTAGACAATCTTACTTTTTTTAAAAAGCTCAAAATAAAGCCATATAAAAATATGTTCTTCAGAGAAATGTCAATGACTTATTATTAGAGGTAGATACACCTTAGAAACTGATTAAAGTGTATGAACATATAGTGAATAATTACTTATGTTTTTGATGCATCATTATATATAGATAGGTTTTTATCTTTTAGAAAATTTTAGTTTTGAAAAAAAGAATTTTAGTTTTGAAAATGGATTTTTTAAAGTATGTTTTAATGTTTATGTTTGAGAGGGAGGAAGAGAGAGAGAGAATGGGGGGCAGAGTGTGAGCTGGGGAGGGGCAGAGAGAGAGGGAGACACAGAATCCGAAGCAGGCTCCAGGCTCTGAGCTGTCAGCACGGAGCCCGACGTGGGGCTTAAACTCATGAGCTGCGAGATCATGACCTGAGCCCACGTGGAATGCCTAACCGACTGAGCCGCCCAGATGCCCCGAAAATGGATTTTTAATAGAACTATTTTGTAAGGCCACCAGTGTAATAAAACAAGTTTTGTAGTCAATAAATGGATACTTTAAAAATTACAAAATTTTAATTCCTAAAAATTCCCTTTCATTAGTGTCTATTAATATATTGAGGTAGTTTAATTTTCTAAAAATTAATTTTGGGGATCAGAAATGTGTCACTCCAATAGCTCACAAAAATTAATCACTAGATTGCACATCTGAAACTAATACAACACTGTGTTAACTATGCTGAAATTAAAATTTTGAAAATCATTGCAATGAACAGACTAATTTTTTTCTTTATTTTAGTGGCATATTCTAAATCTCACCACTCAGAAGGACTTGAGAGTTAACCTAGTTGTAAATTCTCACTGTGCATTTGAGATAACTAAGGGTTAGTATATTTGCCAGGCTATCTCAGAAAGTTAATAACACAGTCCAGGATACCACACTTTTTTTGAGCTGTATTCCTCATTTGGTGAATATTTTGCTAATTTTCTTTAAAAATGAATTTTTCTCATTTGCAGTTGAACCACCATGGTCTACTAATTAGTGAATAGCAATTATTGGTAACCAAATTCCTAATAACTCTATTAACATTTTTCACTTGTATTTTTTATAGTTCTACTTTTTTGAAACTAGGTTAATGCTCCTTTAAATACATTGTTACTGCAAGAAGGTTGCTTTCTATTCAAATCAATTATCTTAACCAATTATTATTGTAAAAGAGTTTACCACACCACTTCTATACTTTGACTTTTTGTTCTTGAATTGTCTTTAGCTGTGCCTGACTTGATTGATTTCATTTTTTATCCTTTATTAATGTCTATAAAATGTTCTAATGTCGATGTTTATTTTTTCCATATATTATGAATCCTGTTTAATTTATAGTTACAATTGTATTTGTGTAACCTAAATTAAAACTATGCTTTTTCAATAAAGTAACTGGAGTTTAAAATTCAAACCTATTTTGATAACATTTCAAATTTGGTTTAATTACTATTAAAATTATCTCAATACATGTTAATGTAGTACATTCAAAAATTGACTTAGGAAATCTTATTACAGTGTAAAAGCTACTGTAATAAGTTGCTGCCTTACATAAATAAATAAATGACCAATATTACTAGAGGCTATAAGCAGCATGGGAAAGAAATGGAAGGAGTCTTTTATCCTAGTTTTTAGAGGGCATCAGCAGCTTGCTTTTATGAAAAAGTAACAGCTAAATGCACTGCAAATAATTTGCAGTAATCCAGTTCAGTGATTCATGTGTCTGCTTTAATGGGTCATAATTCAGGGTAAAGTAACTGAGTGCAGTCAGAGTGCAGACACTGCTTATGCCAGGGACAGTATCTCTTCATAAAACACACCTCAGGAGAAGCAGTTTGCCAGCCCCCTAATACTCTCTGATGTTTTGATGTCCTGCATATTTTTCCGATTAAGTTTTGAGTGCCATGTTTTTAGTTGTATTTCCACATTCATTATTCTCACGTAGACCCTTCAGCGGGTTTGCCATATATGATTATTTTTTTAATGATGCCTTTCTTTCCACTTCAGCAGTTTAATAATCTAGCACATGGCTGCTTCTCAGTACTCAGCATTCACCTCCCCAATACTGAAGAGGACATGTGCTTTGGCTTCAAAATTCCATTTGCAGCGTTAGAAATGCATATTCCCTACGGAACAACATTTGTTTGACATAACCATTCATTTTTATTACCTCTTTAAATATGTTTATCCAGAGTTATCAATAATCATAAATAACTGTATTCTCATCTTGTTCTGTTTTTTTTCCAACAGACAAAATTGCTTACCCAGTACATATTAAATCTCGGCAAGTATGATCAAAACTACGACATCAGAGACCGTACAAGATTTATTAGGCAGCTTATTGTTCCGAATGAGAAGAGTGGAGCTTTAAGTAAATATGCCAAAAAAATATTCCTAGCACAAAAACCTGCACCACTGCTTGAATCTCCTTTTAAAGGTATTATTATCAGAATATAATGGCAAAATACACATTACCTAAAAAATTATGACAATATGTCCCATTTCTAATACATTTAAAATTTAGCTCTTAGAAAATATAAGTGATTAATATACATAAATATATAAGAACACTATGCTTTCTACTCATCTCTTCTCCAGAGCAACCTTCATATTAACGTTTTTTTATAGACCTTATTTACCTAAGTAATTTCAGTCTTCTGAGTTTATCTTTATTCTTACTAAGCAGTTCAGCTGAACAATAGATTAAAGCTGTGTTCTTCTTATTGACATTGACTTCATTCCTATTTTAAATAGCCTTCTTTAATAAGGAATATAATATACCTTAATAGTGAGTTTTTACTAATTAAATACTCTATGTACACTAACATAACTTTTCTAGGAAGAATTATTTCTTAAAAATATCCCTTTATATTTAAATTTGTTTTTCAAGATGGAAGTTGACTTATTTTTTCCAGCTTTTTAAAAAGGAGTAATTTTATCAATTTAACAAGTAGCCATTAGAGTTAGAATCAAATGATTGTATACCTTGGTTTTCATATTGTTTCTTATTTAATTGTCGGTGATAAAAAGCAGTTCAGTATTGTAGAAAAACTATTAAAATTCTGAATGTGTTTGTGCTAAGACATGTATATGGATTGTTTAACTGTGCTGTCATTCTTAATATTCACAGTAAAGTAATTTTTAGAGAAGCTACATTTCAGAGCAACACCTCTAAACACACTGACTGATTAGCTTTTTTATTGACCATTATGGGGGAGATTATTGTAATCTATGGACTGAAATCAGTTTTTTGACCTATGAAGAGCTTCCTAGTTTATATTTATTCCTTGACATTTGAGGTAATATGCCAATTACCTTGAGCTCTGATTGGGATTGTTCTCTGTTATATACAGCTCATATTGTTTATTTTATATTTTCCTCTATTTTAATAGATAGGGATCATTTCCAGCTTGGCACTTTATCTCATACTCTCAACACTAAAGCTACCGGGTACCTGGAATTATCTAATTGGCCAGAGGTGGCGCCGGACCCATCAGTTCGAAATGTAGAAGTAATAGAGTTGGTAAGTTGACCTTTCTGAAATTAATTTTGTCAAGCAGTGGGAGATTCTAGAATAACTATTGTTTTATATAAAAGCTTTTTTAAGGGGTTGAAAATTGAAAATTGTTCTGGTATATCTAAATGTAATGTATTAGATATATCTCGCTGTTTTGGGAACTGAATATTGTAGTATTCCTATGTCATTGTACATGTACTGTTCCTTTTCTTCAAGGAAATAGAGAATTGAATTCTCTGCATCAGTGCCACCCACATTTTTGGTATTGCATTTGTAGCTGTGTAGATTCAATTTCTAAGGTATTTAGTGTCATTGGATTGAGCTTTTTCTACTTTGTTTAGAGATTCATAAGCTTCCTGTCAATATTTTTCTAAATAATTTTTGCTGTTCTCTCCCAGAAAAACCATACAAAGTGTTCTTCTGGATTTTCTGGTGAACCTGTTTTAAGTGCAGCCTAAATATAAACAGGTTGCATTGTGTACAAACGATGTCCTTAGATAAGGTCATAACTAATAAGAATATTACGTTGCTTTCACATTAAAAAAAAAAAAAAGCTCTCACATGAATACTCTTTCCCTAGATCTTTAAAAAATTCTGGCTACTAAAATGAAAGAGTTAATGTTCTTTCTAATGTTATCCTTTTCTTACATCAACAAGAAAAATAAGGAGGTCTTCTGATGTCTTTAGAAATTGATCATGTGAAATATATCCAATATTTTTTTAAGTAGGATTAATAAAAAAGAACAATTAGGTATTACATTCTGGGTGCTTTTCTGGTAGGAAAGATGTATTAAACTAAGATTCAGATAACCAGAGTTCTTTACCACTGATTCCTATGAGAAAGTACATTAACCTTCCTGCCTATTAAATTTTCCACTTATGATGGATGGAAATATTTGTTACTTTATTTTTTTTAAGTTTATTTATTTATTTATTTTGAGAGAGACAGAGAGCATGCAGGCAGGGGAGGGGCAAAGAGAGAGGGAGAGAGAGAATCCCAAGCAGGCTCCACACTTTCAGTGCAGAACCCAAAGTGGGGCTCAGTGTCACAACGGTGAGATCGTGAGCCGAGCCAAAATCAAGAGTTGGACACTTAACCCACTGAGCCACCCAGGTGCCCTTTTATTGCTTTAAATAGAATAATTTCTGTAATAGGTATAGCCGTGTAATTTGGTCCTTTTGAAAAATACGTTTCTCTTAACTACTCAGACTTATCCTGGCTTTGAAGCACGGCCAGAAGTGATAATAACTAATAATGACTCAATTTAGCAAACCCTGGCACTTTGATAATGTTTTACACACATTATCTTGTTTAAACCTCATAATGATTGTAAATGATGGTTATCGTTGTTCCTATTTTCCAGTTGAGGAAACTAGGGTGCAGAGAACCTAAGTAAATTGCCCAAGCTTATATAGGTAGTAAGTGATGGAACTGGGATTCCAACACAGATCAGAGTCCACCGTTCATGTTGTTACTGCCTACATTTTATTATGTAATGTGAAGAGAGAAAGCTTGAGCTTGTTTGCAAATCTGTGCTATTCTTAGTACTAGTACTTGGCACTGTCATTTTTATGTCGTGACAAATGTTTAGAGGTGATTTAAAAAAAGGTAAAACTTACTAAAACTAATTGTGTGTCCATTCCTCCTTGAAATTAAGTTTGTTGATTTTCACTCAGATCTGTATGCTCTTAAATACTCTTCAAAGATTGGCTTACTTGTGCAACTTCGTGTCAGATGTTAGTACACAAAGACATGTTCTTTGTTATGATTATTTCCATAGATTTAATCTCTGCTAATTTCGTATTATGGCTGCTCATTGTTTTTATGGTTCTGTCCTTTTCCATTATTGGGTACATAATGCTTTGGCACATGTACAACCATCCTTTTATCCTCCTCTGCATTTCCATCCTGTCCTTCCTCCTTGCTACCCCACTCCACCAAAAAAAATGAAAATAAAAATAGTTTATCTTCCCAGAAATTGATAGCAATGCTACACAGTTTAATTTGGTTTCAGTGGTATCCTTATGTTGGCTGATGGATTGGTTGTTTGGCTGGCTTTTTCCATTGTCTTGTGCTCTTCTAAGTTTTAACTACCTTATAGGGACGGTACTTAACCTGTCTTCTCATGTTCATTTCATCTGCCCAGTTCAACAGAGACAAGTTGATTTCTTTTCCTTTTTGCTGATTGCATATTAGAAATTAATAACTCATAACTTATTGTGGAGAATAATTAAAAGTGATGGAACCTAGTTGAAGAAAACTGTCACTATCCATTGATACCATGCAGAAAACTTTTAATCTACTGGTCTCTGGACATGTTGGCTTAAAATTATACTGTAAGAGATACAATTAAGTATAAAATTAATATACCTAGTTTTATTATCCAGTGCAGCTGCAACAGTGCAGAAAGTAGTGTTCCTTATAGTCTTTCTTACCTCTCACTCTACCACCCCTCCTCCAAAGTCACATCAATGCATTTCATGCACATAGTACACTGTGTTATCCTAGTTTTACAATACCGTGATCTTATAGGATCACATTTCATTATTATGAAATATAACCTTAGTTAAGAAAAATGCCTAGGTTTAGGTAATCTGACAGGGAAACTAGTTATATTGACACCAGAAATGACTTAGAATTGCACCCTACCGTTTCCAGGATATTGGATATAACGTATATTTATATTATGATACCAATAAGTTTTGAAGATCCTTTCAAATTTTTTTGCTCAGTTCTAGAAAATCTCACCCCCTTAGGGACAGACCATCTTTTTCATATCAAAGGTATTTTACTTTGTAAACACATCTACTTTTGATATTTTATCCCTCCTAGGATTTTTCTAATTAGTCCTTCATTATTCTCTTCCTCTTCTCTTTCTCCATTATTTCTGATGCTTAGAATGATTTAATTATCATGGTCATAAAAGACTATAAAAAAGTTAAAATATTTTTATTGTTTAAAACCTAAAACTCCATGAATAAAGAGTTCATGGCCATGTCAAGATAATTTGCCTTTTTGAGCATAGAACCCTAATTTTCCTTATTTGTTAATTTGGTCTTACCCTGAAAGCCATCTAGATTAAATAGAAATTGATCCGGCCATTTTTTACCAGGCTTCAGAAAAAATACGTTTGTTTTAAGGATTTAAGAAAAAATATGAACTGAATTGTTTATTAAATATAGAACTTTGTTTATAGAACAGCATCTTTATTCATATTTGGAAGACAGCATTTTAAATATATATGAAAAGAAAGCAGTACTGCTGACCTTATGTATCATATTCAAATATATTCAAGTAATTTTTACTCATTTTTCTATTATTGTCCATATAGTAATTTTCCAGGTTATTGAAGCTTATCTTTTTGAGCAACATACCTTAAGCCCTAAAGTCCTCTAGATCAGTGGTTTACAACCCTGGCTGCATATTATAATCATATGGAAATCTTTAAAAACAAACCTATGTGAGACTTGCTGCAGACCATTTAAATCAGAATCTTAGGAGGTAAATCCCAGGCATTAGCTTTTTCAGAATTAGTATATTTTTTGTGTATGTTAGTATTTTACAAAATATTCCAGTTGACTCTTACATGCATCCAGTGTTGAGAACCATTCTTAAACCTCTGTCATGCTATAAATTCCTTTACAGCAAAATATATGCTCTAGCCAGCTGGCACATAATAGGAACTCAATTGAAATTTTGATAAGAGCCTGGGTGGCTCAGTCGGTTAAACATCCGACTTCAACTCAGGTCATGATCTCATGGTTTGTAGGTTTGAGCCCCATGTCAGGCTCTGTGTTGACAACTCGGAGCCTGGAGCCTGCTTTGGATTCTGTGACTCCTCTTTCTCTGCCCCTCCCCCATTGGCACTCCGTCTCTCTCAAAAATAAATAAACCTTAAAAAAAATTAAAAAGAAAAAAAAATTTTTGATAAATAAATGAGTTGTAACCATTTTTGACTTCTTAAAAAATAGAGATTTGTCTGCACTATAACAGAATATATGAAATAGGATTTAATTTTTTCTTGATAAATCAAAGTCACAATTATGAAAATAATTTATTTTACTTAATTCAGTGCATTAAAGTCTTTGAGGAGCTATTCACACAACTAATCATTATTGTGCCAGACACTTTTGAGATCTGTCAGTGTACAAAGTATTCAAATACCCCTGCTCTCCAGAAGCTGATGTTCTAGCAGTGACAGACTGACAATAAAAATAAATATGTAAATTGTATTTATAGTGTGTTGGAAACTGATAAGTGCTGTGACCAAAATAAAATAAAATAAAAAAGAATACAGCAAAGTACAGAAGTGCCAGGTATGAGAGGTTGGAATTTTAAATAGAGTAGTCCTCTCTGAGGTGACTTTTGTGCAAAGACTTGAAGGAAGTGAGGGAGGGAGTGAGACGTGCAGTTATCTGGGGGAGAGCATTGGAAGTGCAGTCAGCTGGGGAAAGGCCCTTCAGGGGAGCATACCTGAGGTGTGTGAGGGAACAGTTGTGGTGCAAAGTGGGCCAGAAAGAAGCAGAAGGAGGTCAGAAAGGCAAGGGGGGGGGGGGTTGGTCATGTAAGGCAAGCAGATTTTTGTAAGGGCTAGCTTTTTCTGAGTGAAATGGAGAGCTGTGGCAAGCTTTCAAACCCCAGATAGGCTTGATTAGACTCAGGCTTTAATTCAGTCATTTTAGCTGCTGTGATAAGCACATTTGGAGTTGGGGAATGGGGGGTATGATAGAAGCAAAATAAGCAGTTGCAGTAATCTGAGAGAAGATGGCTCTGACCAAGGTAGCTGGAAGCTTTTTCGTGGATTAGATATTTCGGATATGAAAGAGAAAGAGAAATCAAATATTACCTGAGGGGTTAGGCTGCTGAGATGGTTAGGATTGTTGATTTGCCTGTACTGTTTTCAGGTGTTTTTTTTTTTTTTTTTTTTTAACTTCAGTATTAAGCTCTGATCTTTCGTTTCTTCATGCTGTTATTGTGTCTGCCTCTAAATGCCTCGCATCTTCTAGAGTATATTACTTTAGTTCACATCTGTTGCAGACCAACAAATACAAAAGTCTTTTATGTAAAATAAAGTTGTTGATTTAACAGAATGCAATCTGAGTGAGGTTTGGTTTCCTCTATTTAGGAATAAAGTGGAATCAGCCTTAATGTCAGCTCTTCTAATAGTTGCCTTCTCTATTGGGACTGGCAACTTTCTTCTGGGTTCACAGTGGATCCTGAATGATTGTTTGCCAGAAGACTGAATCCCTTAATGAGAATTCGTTTATATTTACAATTTTCCTTTTTTGAAAAACAGGCAAAAGAATGGACTCCAGCAGGAAAAGCAAAGAAAGAGAATCCTGCTAAGAAATTTTATTCTGAATCGGAGGAGGAAGAGGACTCTTCTGATAGCAGCAGTGACAGTGGTGGGGTTTATGATTTATTGAAAAACTTCATTCACTAAAGCTGATATACTGTGCCTCCAACAAAACATAAGGCCTAGTACATAATATTCACCAAGTGGGCTTAAACAAATTTGTACAATAATGCATTGTTTTGTTTTAAAAGTAATTTCTCATCCTTTCTCATTTGACTTTGCCTCTTGAACACCCAGCTAGTAAATGATAGAGTTGAAACAGAAACTCATGCTTTTCTGCATTCTAACCTGCATTGCCTGTTATATTCGTAGCATACTGGAAAACATTATATTTGATAAGCCTTTAGTGGGGCCTTTAAAAGTAACTTTCTTTTGTAGAAATGTAAAGTTTATTTTAAACATTGCACAATATGTTCTTCATCCATATTATACTCTTTTATTTCTACATGGCCCTGTATAGAGTGAAGTTAAAATTAATAAACCTCTGTGTATTACAAAGAGTCAAAGAGCTAAAATGACTAGGATAACAATATACGATGAAAAGACTATCGAGTAGGAAGGATTTAGAAGTTCTGCATTTTAGCTTTGCCAGCTGAGTAAGGTACCTTCCTTTCTCTGTGTCTGATCAATGAAGAAATAGAGGTGGATACTTTCAAGTCCCTTCAGCACTAAAATTCTGTGAGCAACTGACACAATGAAAAATGTATTGGAGTTACTTTTTTTTTAACTTTGTAATTTAACTTTATTTTTTTATTTTTTAAAATTTACATCCAAATTAGTTAGCATATAGTGAAGCAATGATTTCAGGATTAGCCCACAACCCCTCCAGCAACCCTCAGTTTGTTCTCCATATTTACGAGTCTCTTCTCTTTTGTCCCCCTCCCTGTTTTTATATTCTTTTTGTTTCCCTTCCCTTATGTTCATCTGTTTTGTCTCTTAAAGTCCTCCTATGAGTGAAGTCATATGATGTTTGTCTTTCTCTGACTAATTTCATTTAGCATAATACCCTCCAGTTCCATCCACATAGTTGCAAATGGCAAGATTTCATTCTTTTTGATTGCCGAGTACTACTCCATTGTGTGTGCATATATATATATATATATATATATATATATATATATACACCACATCTTTTTTATCCATTCATCCATCGATGGACATTTGGGCTCTTTCCATACTTTGGCTATTATTGATAGTGCTGCTATAAACGCAGGGGTACATGTGTCCCTTTGAAACAGCACACCTGTATCCCTTGGATGCATGCCTAGTAGTGCAATTGCTGGGTCATAGGGTAGTTCTATTTTTAGTTTTTTAAGAAACCTATTGGAGTTACTTTTCCCACTCTTTTTTAACAATTTACCTAAGAGGCACACCTGGGTGGCTCAGTCAGTTAAGCATCCGACCCTGGATTTCGGCTCAGGTCATGATCTCACAGTCTGTGGGGTTTGAGCCCTGCATGAGGCTCCGTGTTCACAGGGCAGAGCCTGCTTTGGATTCTCTCTCCCCCTTTCTCTCTGTGCCTCCCCTGCTTGTGTGTGCACATGTGCTGGCTCTCTCTCTCTCTCTGTCTTAAATATTAAAAACAATTTACCTGGGAGACATCTGAGCCAAGATCAAATGACACCCTTTTCTTCTAAAACCTTTTTTCCTTGGCAGAACCAAGAGCTTTTCATTATTACTTGGTCATCCATCACCTTACTCTAAGGTAATTCATTCTTTTTCGTCTGTTCCCCCTATCAAAATCTTTATTTTCTGTATCTGATAAATTAACCTGTAATGCCTCATATCAAGCTGAAAATGGAGAAAATATTTCAATCTAGATTGTGAATGCTAAAAAATAGATTTCAGGAATGATGTTGACTATTGAGAAAGATCTGTTTGAATAGTTACAAGTGTACCATATGCATATTTGTCTACACCCCCTTTATTCATAAGCTCATGCCTGTTAATAGGCTAACTTTAAAAAAAAAAGACTTTTTTAAAATGTTTACTTAATACTTTCATGAGAGAGAGAGAGTATGCACATGCGTAAGTGGGGGAAGGGCAAAGAAGGAGAGAGAGAATCCCAAGCAGGCTCCCTGCTGTCAGCACAGATCCCGATGTGGGGCTTGATCTCACCAACCATGCAGTCATGACCTGAGCCAAAATCAGGAGTTGGATGCTCAACTGCCTGAGCTACCCAGGCATTGTTTGTTTGTTTGTTTGTTTTTAATGCTTGTTTATTTATTTTGCAATAGGGAGAGGGTTAAAATACGTATTTGAAATATTCCATTGAGACATTTCATGTGTTGATGTGAGCCATGTGGCAGCAATTTTGTGCTAGCTACTGGAGGAATACAGTAACTTTTCTCATTAGAAATTATGACATTATTTTCTCAATGAGGAAGTCTTCTAGAGGATAAACAAATTTCCTTAAGGATTTTACTAACTTGGATATTTAAATAATGGTGCCTGAAGTGAACTAGACCCAGATTCATGTTGAACTCCCGTGTAATTAACATGAGAGAGTCACTTAGATGCTGTAATTTCTTCTCATTATTTATGGGATAAGTCATTTATCTGAGTTAATATATACATGTGCACACCTTTGATATCACAACAAATTTAAAATATCCTATTCGGCAGTTTTGTAAAATTTGGGTAAAATAAATTTTGCCCTTTGTAGAAGCTGATGATAATGAGTGCCTTACTGTGTGGCAGGTGTTGTTGTGTCCTCATCACCTTTATATGTTTTAAATCATTTAATCTTCACAACAGCTCTGTAAAGTAGCTAGGGTTATTATCATCATTGTTGGAAAGGAAACCAAGACCCAGAAAGATTGAATAACTTTCTCAGTCTTTTAAGTTGTAAGTGGCAGAGCTAGGATTTGAACCCAGACATTCCAGTTTGAAAGCCCATGCCTGTAACCACCGTTTGCTATTCCAAAAAAATACGGGTAATCTTAGCTTTTCACTGTGTGATACATAAATCAATCCTCATAACTTAGATATTATTTACTTATTATAATATGTTCCTGCCTAAGAGCACTTCATCAGATAGATAATAGATAGGACAACAGTCTGTCCTCTTATCTGGGCTAAAGCTTTGCATCTATAATCATTTCAGATAGTAAAAATGATACTTCATGTTTCAAATACACATAAATACACTATACATATCACTTCTGTGAAGAGTCCTAGTATAACACAATTTATACATAAAACATTGCAGTGTTTACCTCTACAATGTCATTTTATCATCTGTTTGACCTATGGAAAGTGCTTATTCTAGCTAAAATAAGTAATAACTTTTTTAATTAGTAATTTTGCCTATTGCCTTTGAATTGAGAAATTCTTACAGATGATTTGAATGGCTCATTCCCCTCTCAAAATTATTCCTGAGAATATTCAGCTCTTGCCTTCTTCTCTAAATAAAATTTCTCATTGGTAGAGGAATGAATTATGCTTATGTCATTCTTTAAAAAAAAAAAAAGTTTCTGCCGTAACTCGATACTTCGGGATTCGAAAAGCAAGATTCTCTCACATTTGGTTTACTTGATTCTTCTTTTCTTTCCTTTTCTGTACCCACTGTCAGAATGCCTTCTCTGTCTTTAGGAGCTCCCCACACTCACCCTGCCATAGGAATGTGGGGGTCTGAATGACAGGAGCGTGGAAATAGAGTATTGAACAAGTGGAGTCCAGTAAACTAAAATTCAACATCTGGTTTTATTTGTGATGAATACTGACAGTTACTTGGGTCCTTATGTATAACCAAATGGCTATAAATCAAGGAGTATCCGACTATATTTTTTCAGACAGTGAATCTGGAAGTGCAAGTGGAGAACAAGAAGAGGAGGGAGACAGTAGTGATGACAGCAGTGAGGACTCTTCCAGTGAGCATAAGAGTGACAGTGAAAGTGCATCAGAAGTAGGAAACAAAAGAACAGCCAAGAGGAACTCCAAAAGCAAACGGAAACGGTAATATTTTGTCAGAACTTCCTTCAGAAACCATCCTGTGATATTTTCTCCCAGTATAACATTTCCCTTTCATTCATAAAGTGAGTGAGAAAATAAGTGTGTGCATTTTTTCCCCAAGCAGGTACTGAATCTTGTAGAATTAATTAGAATACTAGTTCACATAATTATTCTGCTACTTATTATGCTTAGTTTTCATTTTGAACTTGAACAAATCTTGGGGTTACATTTTGAAAATTGGTATAACCTTGGAAGGCTGAGTTAAGTGATCAAGAAGTAGGTATGAAACACTTAATTACCTTTTGTAGCAATTTTGCTGAGGGCTAAAATTAAATCCTTCAACACTTTGCCATTATGTAAGTAAGACAATTGATTTTTCTAAATAATGTTATAGTAAAAAGATTATGATCCAAATATTAGAGTCAAGGGCTGTGAAGGAAGACGGTCATAAGATATTTAAGTGTTCGCGCTTTTTAAGATTCCCATTATCAACATTATCATGTATTAAAGTGTCATTAAAATTTTGAATAATTGGGGCTAATACCTTGGATTGTATGAGTCTGTTTTCCCCACTGCTGTCAGCGAGTGGCCTCTGCAGACATGATGGCCCTTTCCCTGGGAGCCTGCTGCCCGTTCACTTGATGAGCTTGCAGCCCAGCTCAGTCGTGGCTGACAGCACTGATTGGGGCGCAGTACGCTCTCTGCTCCTTTTATTACAGACAGTAATTAAAGCAGCTCGCCCTGCCACTTCCATAACAAACACAGCATAATGCCCTAATTATGACTTTATTAATTTAAGTCAGGATTTAATGATTTTAAAAGTGATTTATATTGTTTTTCCTGTTCAGAACAAATGAAATCTGTAGGTTAAATTAATACAGGCTTTTCATCATTGCAAAGTTAAAAAGCTAGTTACCAGTAAATTCTTTTCATTAGATTAACATCTGAAACTCTAAGCAGTAAGGTAAACAGTAATTACCCATCAAAATTGAGTGCTGCATAACAAAATAACACTTTTACCTTTAAAATCTTATCTTAAAAGCTGTAAGTTAAATATATGCAGAATCATTCACTTGTTGCAGCAGAGGATTTACTTGGTTTGTAATAGCGTTTTCTTTGAGAGAAATTTTGTACTTCTGGTTTAATATCAGAATATCTGTGATTACATACTTTATAAAAAGTATCTTATTTCTAGGAAGGAAAATTTTGTTCAGTGCACTCAATATCTTTTCAGATAGCAAAAGTCAATATGCTAGAAAATTTTAATCTTGTATTGTATTAGTTGCATTATGTATTTTTTCCTCCAGAAATGGAGTTTTCTCTTTATGTTCTAATTTAAAAGAATTGTTTATTACACTAAAGGGAATCTCAAATACATTAAAAACCTTATATTTTTAAGTATATGTTGTAACCATTGAGTTGGGGATAATAGATTGCCATTTTTTGCTATGGGGAAAAAACAACATATTTTTTAGTCATCGAACATAATTACATGTGCTCTGAGATGTTGCCATGACTTCATTTTTAATAAACTGCAATCGTATTTCCTCTGCAAAAATCAATTCTAGGAAATATTGATTCTTCCCTTCTTTTAGCACTCTCTTTCCCCCCCATGTTTTTCGGCCTGTCTTTTAGAATTTTTTTTTAAACTTGCTTGTGTTAAGTGTATAATGATTTTTATTAAAAAGATTTTATTTTTAAGTAATCTCTACACCCAACATGGAGCTTGAACTTAGGACCCTGAGCTCAACAGTCACACGCTCTACTGACTGAGCCAGCCAGGCACCCCTGTATGATAATTTTGTAAAGCTAAGGAGCTTTAATTATCTTTAAAACCACCCTTAGTAGTCATAACAATTTATGATTAAATTTTAGTTTTACACTCCTAAATATTTTTATTTGAAGGGAGCTGGTATGGTGTAATGGGGAAAACGTGGTCTTTAAATGGACTTCAAATTCCGGTCCTGCCACTCTTGGCAATGTCCTTGAGCAAGTTTCTTAACTTTCCTGAATGTTATAGGATAATAATGCACCCAGTAAGAATATGTTGGAACATCTATATGAGCTAACTAATATAAAGTTTCTGAAAAAAAGAAAGATTCTTAAAAAGAATACACACACATGGAAAGAGAATTAGACCTTCAGTTTTGAGAAAATGTAGAAGACCACCAGCTATCTCTCTTTGAGAAAAGACCTTTGGGCTGCCTCACATGTTACTCCTTCTCCTTGGATAATTACCTCCCTACTCAAGACTTTCCTTTACTTAATCCTGTTTCTCAGCTTCTGTGTTCTTCCTCTAGGAAGCATTCCCTCTCTCGGTTAAGTTTGTTTAGATGCTTCTCTCCTCCAGATGTTTTCATGACACAGTATACATTATTACTCATTACTCACCATACTTTACTGTCATTGCCGCCTTACTTCTCTATAGTCTCCAAAGGAGTGTAGACATTATAGGGGCGACACAGAGTTCTTCTGTATCTTACTAACTGCCGTGATCCTTAAGCACTGACGTACTTACAACGCATGGTGGGTGGTCAATTAATATTTATTAAATGAATGAGTAGCATCAGCATTTAGGTTTGATCATTTGGTATTTTAAAAGTTTATATTTGATTATTTGACATTTTTAGTAAGACTTCGTGCATTAGAAGGAATCTCTTTTGAACTAGTTAACATTTTCTCACATATGTTTATGGGTCACATTTCAGAACATATGTAAATAGTTTTCTTGTACAAAAAAAATCTATAAAATGCAAGTCTATTTTAGCAAAAGTATGTGTATGAGTTTTAAATTTATTAATGGATATTTAGTATTTCAAGACAGCGTTTTAAAATCAGTCCTAAGTATCTTTGAAGTTGTTACTATTAGCACCTAATATATATTCCTGGTAAATCAAACATTTAACTATTAATTATATTCTACTTACATCATTTAGTGTTGTTTTATGACCTTTTGCGTTTGAGGTATGTTTGACATGGTAATATCATTGATTTTGAATGGATTCTGATATATTTGGTTATAGATAATACTACCTTTATTATTATTTTATTGATATGTTCTGGAATTTTAAAACCATTTTTATTATCTTTTATATACTAAAAAGAATTGGTTCTCAGTGAAATATACTTCTCTAATAAAGGTTCTGATTTATAGGCAAAATGGACATATAGCACCAATTTGCCATTTGATTATTTATTTATTTGTTTATTTATATGTTTATTTATTTTTGAGAGACAGAGATAGAGCCTGAGTGGAGGGAGGGGCAGAGAGAGAGGGAGACACAGAATCTGAAGCAGGCTTCAGCCTCCGAGCTGTCAGCACAGAGCCCCACGTGGGGCTCGAAACCACAAACCATGAATGAGATCATGACCTGAGCCGAAGTTGGACGCTCAACTGACTGAGCCACCCAGGCGCCCCGCCATTTGATTTCCTTAAACTACTTAAACTTGTTTATATAAAGGATTTAAAGTTGATATTTTGAAATTTGTTGTTCATAGTGATTCTGAAGATGGGGAGAACGAAAATGAAAAATCTAAAACTTCAGATTCTTCCAATGCTGATTCTAGTTCAATAGAAGAAAGTTCTTCAGATTCTGAATCAGAATCAGAATCTGAAAGTGAATCTGAATCCAGAAAAGTCACTAAGGTAAGAAAGAGATTGCACATTTGTTGTTATTGAAAGTAAGTATTCTCATAGACTTTTTCCAATTAAGAATAAGTATTTCTGAAAAAAAGTGTCTTGTTGAAAATCAAGAAACTGAGAAAGAAATGTAACATTATCACTGACAACAAATCAATACCATCTTCATTCATCCACACCTATGATTTTATTATTTTTTTATTTGATAATTGCTTCCTTTTTAATTCAGCCCTACAGAAGAGTTAGAAACTTTTAATCTCATCCTTTGCCACTGTAATTACAGAGCTCAATGTTATGAGTTATGGCCCTTTTTTTTTTCTGAACTAGAATGTGACAACAGAGGCTTTCACGAAGGGGAAAGTAAAAGGAAGTCACAGAAATAGTATTGAGCGAGGTGATACAAATGTATATACATAAGAAAATGAGACAAGTAATGCTTTTTAAAAATAGGTGTTAGGGGTAATAGAATACTTTTAAAGGTTTAATTAAAGGATATACATTCTTTAGTTAATAAAAAATACAGTAGCCATGTATTTAAAAACAAATGCAGGAATGACTTATGTAATAGAATGATAATGCTTTCTGATTCACATTTATAACACTGAAACTTATCTGCTTAGCAGTAAAAAGTGAAAGTACAAATTGAGGGGTGCCTTGTTGGCTCAGTCAGTAGAGCATGTGACTCTTGATCTCAGGGTTGTGAGTTCGAGCCCTATGTTAGGTGTGGAGATTACTTACAAATAAAATCTTTAAAAAAGTATAAATTGAAAAATGTAATTATTAATATTAATTTCAGACCTTATACATATCTTTCTGATCTTTAATTATTACTCCTTTCCTATAAATGGATCATGTTGATCCTAGGCTTCAAATGTAGTAGTTTTTTATAAGTATATATTGTATTATTCCATATGTTGAATATGTGGGCAAAACTTTGCCTTTTATTGAATTCTGTTTTTTAACCTAATATTTTCCTCATTTATTTTTTCTATTAACTTGAATTTCTTTAATAAGTCACCTGAGTAGCCAAGGATAAAAATAAATTCATTCAAGTAGATAATTGCTTCTCCCATCCAGAGATTTATTATTATAGAACAAGCATATTTAAAAAATAAAAAAAGAATAAGCATGTTTAAAAATTGGCTAGTTTTTGTCTTGCCTTATTGCAAATATTCTTGGATGTGGTTAAACCTATTTTAAATGTGAATTTATGTTTAAAACGTATCTATTTATAGTATATAATCTAAGATTTCTATTTTCCAAAAATTCACATAAAATCTTTGAGATTTTTATGTTTATTACTCTGGCCTCATATAAAAATTTATCACATAGTGAGTTTGATGTCCTCCCATTTCCTACTTACATTAAATTACTTATGTTAAATTATTCATTTCATATTTATATATTTTAAAGTTTAAGATGTTATTTAAAATAAAGGAGCTTTAGAAATTGACAGTAAGTACAACCCAGAATAAGAAATCAGTGTTTTAAAAAATGAGCACACAAGAAATCAATGAATATCGAGTGGGTAGAATTAAAGTGCATTATTCTTACGAAGTTTTGTTAAAGTTAAAAAACTGTAGACTTTAGTACCTACATAGTATTAGAAGTAGGGTTTTTTTTGGTTTTGTTTTTGTTTTTTGTTTTTTAGAAGCAGGGTTTTAGGACTGCATTAAAAAGCCACAGAGGTAGGGGCACCTGGGTGGCTCAGTCAGTTAAACGTTCGTGTCTTGATCTCATAGTTGTGAGTTTAAGCCCGGTTTTGAGCTCTGTGCTGACAGTGCAGAGCCTGCTTGAGATACTCTGTCTCACTGTCTCTCAAATAAATAAATAAATATTTTTTAAAAAATTAAAACCAAACAAAAAGCTACAGAGGTATCCCAGGTTAGCATTTCAATTTGTTTCTTTGTCATACACTTTCAGTGATCAGATTAAGTCTCTTAATAATTGAAAATATTTTCCTGTAGAACATTAGTATAAAAGTTTTAAGTATTGCAATGAGCTAAGACTCTTGAAAAATTCAGATTTTACTCACATTCTTGATAGTTTTATGTCCATGTATTTTGTGTATATGGCTTATTTTTTCCATATTTAATGCCTTTTGCTGTCTATAATAGACGATAGGATTGTTTTAATTTATCTGTTGGAATATTCTCCACCTTGAGGCCACCATAACTATTTTTTACTATTCCTTTCTGAGTAATTTGGAATATACCATGCAATTACAAGTATACCAATTTTCAGATAATGGGCAACTCTGTAATTATAGAAGTCTTCCTTATACCAAGTGTTGTGGCTTCTGGTCTAGATTATGAGTAATGAAGGCAGATGGTGCGTGCTTTACCTTAATTTAGCATGTCAGTTTGTTAGTGCTGAAAATTCATACTCCTTGAATCTGCATCTAGACTAAATCTATACTTTTACTATTTCTCTTCTTTTTCTTTAACTTGGATAGTGTGTTTTGGGGATATTGAGCACGGATGAGGCCTTAGAGGTACCTTGATTATATAGCTTTGAGAACAATTTATTTTATGGTGTCCTATGAGGTATATAGTGTTCTACTTTTTGGAAGATACTATCTTTATGCTTCAGTTTCCTCATCTATAAAGTAGAAATGCTAATTCCTACTCTACTACTTTCAAGTGCTGTTATAAAAAATCTAAATATGAAAGATAAGTATATATAATACTATATAAATATATAAAAAGTATATAAAGTATAAGTAAATAAATAAAAAGTACATATAATACTATATAAATATAAAACAACAGTGTTAACATTTTTTAACATGAACGAACATTAATTCCCTGCGAAACCAAAAATACTTGAGTTATAGAACACCAATGCAGAAAGGAACTGAATTTTTTTTAACTCTTAATGTCTCCTGTGTTTTCCTGACTTTTTATACCATTCAAGTTGTAAGTTAATGTCCAACTATGACCCCTTTCTGGAGAAGACTGAGCTGCCATCCACTGTGGGCATCTTCTGCCTCTCTGCTATCTAATATACAATCTCTATTTACCTGCCTTTTCTTTTGAATGTAGCTCTGAGTAAGCAATTCCTACCCACTTAGCCAGGAAAAAGATTAAATTACTCTTGGCCTTGATTTGTTGATAACCATCTGCCTCTTTTGCACATTTAATCTCTTTCTCCATGAACTTATTCTTCCTCTGCCAACCAAAGTACTCAAGTCTTTCCTGGCATCTGGCGGGTGAGGAACTAGGAAGAGGAAGAGAGAGTGTGTGAGAGAGTTTAGAAAAATAATCTAAGTAGTCTTCGTCCACAACCTCTTAACCCAATTATTTCTTAGTCCCTTTTAGATGGGTTTCAATTCTTTTTTTTTTTTTTCAACGTTTATTTATTTTTTTTGGGACAGAGAGAGACAGAGCATGAACGGGGGAGGGGCAGAGAGAGACGGAGACACAGAATCGGAAACAGGCTCCAGGCTCTGAGCCATCAGCCCAGAGCCTGACGCGGGGCTCGAACTCACGGACCGCGAGATCGTGACCTGGCTGAAGTCGGATGCTTAACCGACTGTGCCACCCAGGTGCCCTGTTAGATGGGTTTCAGTTCTTATCACCTCCTACAGATACTGCTCTCTAAAAAGTCAGCCATGATCTTTCCCAAACTCAGTGACCTTCTCTTGTTTATTATATTCTCCTTGATCTTTTTATGTGACTGTTCCCCGACTACTTGAAACTCTTTGCATCCCTTTTCTTCTGACTTCTTTGACCTTTTAGTCCTTTGATTGCTTTACTTTTTAACCCCTATGACATTCAAGTGTGAACATTGCCCCAAAGTTAGTGCTTGGTGCACATCAGTTTTTCAAAAATATTAATCAGTGTGAATCAATATATTTTTTAGTCTTTTTCTCTACGTTTTTCCTGTTGTGAGACTCATTAACTCCCATGGCTTCAGCTAAAACATTTAGGTGAAATGTTTCCATAATAACATCTCTAAGTCCCTATAACAGCTCTAACTTTTCTTTACAAATTCAAACCAAATTTTTAGACCTCTTAGAAGCTACTGGCTTCCCAATCCATTATAGCCAGAGGAACACTTGCTCTACCATTTAGTACTGTCATTTTTTCTGTTTTCCCACATCTGTAGCCCCAGAATTTATCTCTGACTCCTCCTTTATCCTGTATGTTTACACAGTTGCCAAGTCTTGGAGATTCTCTGTATTATTTCTCATATCTATTTCTTCCTTTCCTGCTACACCATATTAGATCGGCTCTTCATTACCTAACTCATAGACCATTGCCATTGGTCATCCTCAGACGCTTGCCCAACCCAGTGCTTCTATACAGCTGCCAGATTAATGTTAAAGTTACCCATAATGGTGCCCCATTATCATCTTGGTTCGGTAAAAACTCTGCAGGCTAGCATGTCCAAACCTACCTTTCCAGTCTCAATTGTCTTTGTGGTCCCTATATACTAATCCCAAGAGACTACATATTTGTAGTTCTCTTAATATGCTGTATGCTTTCCCATTTCTGTCCTTTGTTTTTCCTTTTGTACTATTTCTCTTATTATAGAAAATACAAGCTGAGGAGAAAGTGGGTTTATATCAAAGAATGGTCCTTCCACTTCTCCTAGTTGGGAATGACTGCTTGGAATGAGAAAATATTACTCAGTGAATGGTGTAAAGATAGTCAAAAGAGTGCGAGCCACTGGTGAATTGTTTGTTCTTGAAGTGTTTGTCATTGAACACCGTGCCCCAGCATATCCATAAGATATAAAACTATATATAGTCATACATTCTGGTATTATGTTTGTTATTGATTGGAAGATGTCCTCATTTTAGATCAGATATTGTCAGTAATGACCAAAGAAAATTATCTTGTTCTTCAGTGACAATTATTTTGATGGGCAAGCATATTTTTATTGGTAGGTGTTCTTTTCTGAAATGTATTTGATAGAGAAATATTTTAAGTCTGACTCTTTTTATGAAATGATTCTTTTGCTCCAAATAATACCTATAACAAAATTACTTTTAATAGTTTTATAAATTTTAAGTGACTGCCCATGGTTTACACAGTGTAAAGGGAACCATTTTTTTTTTTAACAAAGAAGAGTGGGAAGAGAAATCAATAATGTAAAATGCATTTTATCAGAAAGAGATTCACATTTATATCGCTTTATCCTATTTTTCACCTGTATAATTGAGTTATACTCCGCTTGTAGTTAAAATTGTGTGTTAATCAGATGGTCACACTTTCATTTAAAATACTTTTTTTTTTAAGTTACCAGGCTTTTTGGGGCACTTGGGTGGCTCAGTCGGTTGAGCATCCGACTTTAGCTCAGGTCATGATCTCACAGTCCGTGAGTTCAAGCCCTGCTTCTGGCTTTGTGCTGACAGCTCGGAGCCTGGAGCCGACTTCGGATTCTGTGTCTTTCTCTCTCTCTGCCCCTCCCCCATTCATGCTCTGTCTCTCTTTGTCTCAAAAATAAATAAACATTAAAAAAATTTTTTTTCTTAAGTTACCAGGCTTTTGAGTTGTTTTAACTGAATCTATGCTTTGATGTTTTTAAAACAAGGCTATGTATTAGTGTGTTCCTATATACTATAGTTATTTCCACATCAGCTTGTTAGTTCATTCTTCATGCCTTAACTGATATAATAGTTCTGATTATATCATCAGTGTCTGTGTACCAACTGCTAAAGATTTAAATAAGCTTTTATTTAAATGATAAAAATTTAATTTTTTAATGATAAAAATTTTAAATCATGATTGTAATTTATTGTGTATAACTTCTGTGTATTTTCTTTGTAAATATATTAACATTTTAATTATATAAACTGTATAAAGCGTAATTTATCAATGAAAGTAAATATATGTAACATACTTGCACTTAACATTCCCTATTAAGAGCTTTTCATATTTGAAAATTATCTTAATCAAAATTGCAATTAATATATGTACTAACAGTGAAGAAAAACAAAACTATATATACATAGCATTGTTTGAGATGCTGTCAGTTATCTTTATTACAGGTTACGTGGATCTCATAAAACTTTGCTAGTCTGTTTTTGGCAGGGATTAAATATCTTAAGTGCTCTACAGACCAGCCACTGTTACTATAACTATGTCCAGACATTGGTAAATGTTAAGATATGCCTTAGTAAAAGATCTACCGTATGAAAGATTCTTGGGGATAAAGTAAAACTGGCGTGTGCTGTGAAACATCATGGATAAGAGAGAGAGAAACTATTTTCTGATTGGTTTTCTGCCCTATTTGAGAAATAGAATACAAGTTTTACTTGTGTTTTTACAAGTATTTATGTATGTAGCAGTTATAGAACTTCTGTGAATATCGTACACTATTATAGAACATTTCAAAGCCTTGCCTCTTTCAATTTATGTTGTTCCTAGTTTAGTTTATATTTTAAGTTCTTCAGAACAGAAATATCATTTCGCTTTACTTGAAATCTTTAAATCAAAGTGAAGACCATTAAGAAGTTTTCTTATTGAAGTAAATACAATCTAATAGGGAAGATTTGTTTAACAGTTTAGACTTCTTTTCACTTAAAAAGAATTCTTAATTTACTGGCAGTGTACTTTTGTTTTAAAGGCCAGTGTTAAGTGTGAGCCTCAAATTTCTTAAATCAAATTTGTTAGATGACTTGAAGGCAAGAGAATCATTATATTGTCCTTGGTTGGTAATTCTAACTGAAAATATTTCATGCAAATATCTTGCCCTGCGAGGCTAGAAATTAGCCTTGAATTTTTGTTGATTTCAAAGTACAATATGAGTTTGACTAACTTTATATACCACTTATCCTGTTTTACAGTTTTTAAATTTCAATCTTCTTTACAGTGGTTTCCTCTTAGGAAGCATGCTTGGCGCTTGTTGTTTCAGATCTTTTTTCTACTTGCTTTTTGTTTTTTAATCAGCATGAAATGAACATGCATAATACATGAAAAAATCTTTACAGATATATTATTACATATTTTTATTTGTATTATTTGAGCTTAATAAGTATTTCCAGGATCTTTTTTTTTTATTATTTGAAATGAAATATATTAAGTAGAAATCAGTTTCTTAACCCTGTGACTTTGTATTTTATTTTGACAATGTTGATGTGTTGAGGTGTATAATCGAATACCATAGAAACAAAATGGAGATTTGAGGGTGATGAATTGATAACTAGGTATTTTTGTAGTGAGATTTTAAGATCAGTTACTGTTGTCCTTATAAAAGTCTAATACAGTCACTCAGCTGTTAAAAACCTAATCCTCTATTTAAAAAAAATATACAAAAACAAATTGTCTATCTTTCTGCCTGATCTCTTCTCAAGTACTAACACAATGGAAACAGTGGGTGATCTGTCAGTGTGTTTGGTTTGTCAATGATGGTTTTGTATAAATATTGGGAGGGTAAGAAATAAAATTCACACAGTAAAATATGATTTCATCTGCCTTTTCTCTGCAGCTCCATGGCTCATGCTGCGGTGTGAAATTCTCATTTTACACACTTTGCAGGCGGAGCACATGAATTATGCATTGAGCAAGAAAAATCTCCTGCCTCAAGTCCTATATGCATTTACCCAGGTTCTGTCTCTATTACCAAGATGAATTGCAAATGGAGAAATGTTTGATGGAATAGGGCTCTTAACTTCTTTGTTTAGAATTCAGATTTTTATTTTTATAGTAGATCCTTTAAGTATGAAAATGTTTTGAACTTACTATGGATTTTTTAAAATGAAAAATGAAATATAATATAAGAGAGGAATGCCAAACACATCACAAAGCTTTTTATAGCCTTGATTTGGAATGCAAGGCTTTTTCAATTCAGTAGAAATGACCGTTATCTATTGCTAATGTTGTATTTCAGTCACCGGTTATTTGCTGTTCTCAGAAAGTCAATGAAATTCTGTTCTTTTGAGAGCCTTTTTTCTTCCTGTTTTAGACTTCTAATAAGAGATTATGTCAATTTCACATGCAGCTCTGTCCTATGCTGTATGTGACCTGATGTGTACTTAATAGATACTGTTACACACTCTTTGCCGTGAAGTAGAAAATAAGGTATAGACTTGTTTCCAGTTTTAACTTTATCTTGATTTGATAGGTTTCTAATTTTTCAGGTAGTAAGGTTACAGTTCCATAAAGACAATCATGCACCATCGTGGATTATAGGAGAAGCTATACCCATTGTACTCAGCATAGTATTTTGATAAGTCACATGGTGTTAAGCTCTTTTTGTTATGTTCTTTCTCCACAGGAATGATATTCTAGTTGAGATGGCATTTTCATTCTGAACCTGTTTTTGTTTATTTCCACTTTAAATTCCAGCTTCAAAACTAACATTTCTTCTGTTTTTTCCCCCAACCCTGGAAATTGTTATTCGTTTGAAGTGTGGAGAGAAGGACAAATATTTTTTGCTTTTTTAAAAATAATGAGTGAAAATTAAAACCCATCTAGATAATTTAAAGTTTTCATTGGCAGAAATAATTATTCTCATAAAGGAAACCAGTGCTCATGTTTTTAGTTAGTGTTTTAATGTGTATTCTTGTCTGATACTTGAAAATAATTTGTTTTGAGTTTTGGCATAAGGAGAAAACTAGCATTGCTTAAGATCATTTTAAAATGTTACCTAACATACAGTTTGATGTATTGCACTGTGTAAGAGTTCTAGCATGGTATAGATGTTAAATGATGGTAGTGTACTTTTTGCTTTAGTGATACCTTTCTATGGTTAGAGGAATACTTCAAAAAACTTGTAGAGGACCTTGAGTGGCTCAGTCGGTTTAGGGTCCCAGTCTTGATTTCGGCTCAGGTCATGATCTCACAGTTGTGAGATCGAGCTCTCAGCAGGGCTCCATGCTCAGCTTAAGATTTTGTCTCTTTCTCCTTCTGCTCCTGCCCTGCCCACGCCCTCTCTCTCTCTAAAAAAAAAAAACAAAAAAAACTTCTAATAATTCATACATATAAGCTGTAAACTCTTTTGTTAGATTATAAGTTACCTGGGGGTGCCTGGGTGGCACAGCTGGCTGAGCTTCCAACTGTTGGTTTTGGCTCAGATCATGATCTTGCAGTTCATGAGTTTGTGCCCCACGAACGGACTCTGTGCTGATGGCAAAGCCTGCTTGGGATTCTGTCTCTCCTTCTTTTGCCCCTCCCCACTTGTGCTCTCTCTTGCTCTCTCTCTCTCTCTCAAAATAAATAAATAAACTTAAAAAAAAAAGAAGTGATTAAAAAAAAAAGATTATAAGTTACCTGAAGGCAAGGACTAGGTCTGTCTTGGCTTATTACTTCCTTTTCTTAGCAAAGAATCTGATATATGTTTAAAACTCTATATATGTCTTTTGGATGAATGAATGATTGAGTAAATGAACAAAAACATTTTAGCAAAAACTTAAGTTTTAATTTGAGAAAACTTAATGTAAAAAGTATAGATTTTAAAGATAAGTAACTTTGATCCAAATACATCCAACCTAATCTTTGTTGGTCTTTAATTGTTTATAATGCTATTCATTACTGTACTTGTGTGTGTGTGTGTGTGTTTTATATTTATTATAAATTTTATATATTTTATATATATTATACATATATGTATATATAATACACACACACACGTGTGTGTGTGTGTGTCTGTGTGTGTGTGTGTGTGTGTGTGTGTGTGTATAACACATCTTTTCTGAATCTTTGACCAAACTCTGAATACTCAGGCTTAGAGATACTGTTTTCTAATACACAGTTGTTCATATTTCAAAAATATAGATAGATTAAATAAGCAGATCTGAGGTGGAGGAAACCCTACATATGTGCAGATATGTTTTGAAATACTTATTTTCCCCAAAGGAAAACAGTAAAGAATGTAAATGAATACTTTTCTTCCCTAAAGAGCAAGTGCCTGAAAATGTCATATGTAGATTTTACTGAATACCTTTGGCTGAAGAAGTCTGATGCAACTCACTGTTCAAATACAAAGTACCTAGTACAATGTCTGTCACAGACTACATCTTAGAAAAGCTAATCTATCACAAGCCTCTTGACAATTTCAGACCTAAGCTTATATTGTTTGAGAAATTCTTTTTCTTAAATTAACTTGTTTAAAAATTATTTTCAACATGTTTGTAGACTTTTTACCAAAGAGCCACTTTATATTTTTATATTAGCAAAAGTTGTTGGGTCATAAAATAATTATTTACCTTCAAATTTTCTTCTTTCTTCTTACCTTTATAATCTATATTTATTTGTTTATTTATTTATTTATTTATTTATTTATTTATTTATTTTTTGGACCTTTATAATCTTTAAACAGACTATTCTAAGGTAATAGTTTGCATGGTGGAGAAGAAATACTGTATGCTAACTGAAATAAAAATTTTGATTAAAAAATACAGTCCATGTTAAAAACTGAGAACAAACTGAGGGTTGATGGGGGGTGGGAGGGAGGGGAGGATGGTGATGGGTATTGAGGAGGGCATCTTTTGGGATGAGCACTGGGTGTTGTATGGAAACCAATTTGACAATAAATTTCATATATTGAAAAAAAAAAAGAAAAAAAAAGTTGAAAGAAAAATAAAATAAAATAAATAAAAAATATAGTCCATATAACCATAGAGAAAGCTTAATTTGATTGATTTTTTCTTGGAAGACTAAGCAGAAGAAAAATTGTTTGTTTTGAAACATTAAGAACTACTTCATTGATTTTTTTATAAGAAGATGTAGTAATTAAATTATTTATTTTATAGGAGAAAGAAAACAAAACAAAACAAAATATAAATCCTCTTAACAAAGATGTTTCACTTCTAGATCTGGATGATTGTAAGTATTAAAATTTCAATTTTTTCTTTTGTTTAGTAGTAGTATTTACTTTTATAGTACCTTTTATGTGTCTCAAAATATGTTAACTTCTATTATGAAAGATTTATAGATGAATAGACCAAGAAAGTTTGAGAAATTAGTTCTATTAGTGTCTTTCATCTAATCAGGTTATCAGTTTTATATCAAATGAATAAATATAATTGATCAAATAAAAGTACACCAAATTCTTTTTAAGATCTTTTACTTTAATAATATACACTTGCTTTAGTAAATAATTATCCATATCTCACAACTTCTACGTTGTTAATTATAGAGATTGAACATCTCACTTAAGGAAGTAGAGAATGAGGAAAATAACTGGAAATGTAAAAGACACCACAATGTTCTACTTGGTGCACTTTTGGTAGGAATAGAAATAGATAACGAAGATTTTGGAGGCTGGTGTTGCTATATTTATCAATATTATAACTGTACAATATCTTTGTCCTACCAAATCCACTTCTAAGAATTGAGAATCTTACTCATATACTCACCCAAGTGTGCAAAGGTATATTCATCATCTTTTAAATATCCTTGCATTGCGAGAAAGAGATAATGGAACTAACTCACTTTATTGGTATGTAGATTTTATACAGAAAAAAGAGAAACAGCAAGTAAAATACTATAAATATTAAACTACTGTCATTTTGCATTATAGTTTTTTCATGCTAAAGGGAAGTTATGTGTTTAGATTGTCTCATTTTGTCATAAATAGGACTGTTCTATTTATATTGTTTACCTGGCCTATCTTCAGTAGTCATGGCAAATTCTTAATATAGAGAAATTATAGAGAAATACTTAGCATAAAGAAAGTAAAAATAAAGTTGGAGCCTATGAAAAATTATACTCCAAAAAGCTTGGAAAACTAAAAGAAGTGGATTCCAAGAAACACAACCTTCTAAGACAGAATCATGAAGAAATTGAAAATCTTAGCGGACTGATTACAAGTGATGAAATTGAATCAGTAATTTTAAAACTCCACAAAATGAAAGTCCAGGACCAGACGGCTTCACAAATAAATTCTGCCAAACATTTAAACAAGAGTTAGTATCTGTACTCAAATTATTCGAAAAATTGAAGAGGAATGAATGCTACCAAACATGCTTTACGAGGCCAGGATAACCCTTATACCAAAACCGGAGACACCCTAAATATAAAATTACAGGCCAATATCCTTAATGAACATAAAGGCAAAAATCCTTAACAAAATATTAGCAAGCTGAATTCAACAACACATTAAAAGGATCATGCACCATGATCAAATACAAGGATACAAGGATGGTTTTATATCTGCAAATCAGTACACATGATACACCACATTAACAAAAAGGAAAAAAATCATATGATCATCTCAATAGATGCTGAAAAAGCATTTGGCAAAATTCAGCATCCATTTATGATTAAAAATTCTCAATAAAGTGAGTATAGAAGGAATGTACCCCAACATAAAAAAGGCTATATGTAACAAACCCACCGCTAACAACATATTCAACTTTGAAAAGCTTAAAGCTTTTCTTCTAAGATGGGATCAAGACAAGAATGCCCATTCTTCCCACTTTTATTCATCATAGTACTGGAAGCCCTACCCACAGCAGTTGGGGAACAAGAAGTCATCCAAATTTGAAAGGAATAAGTAAAACTATTTGCAGATGACAGGATATTATGTATAGAAAACCCTAAAGACTTCACCAAAAAACTATTAGACCTAATAAATGAATTGAGTAAAATCAGTGGATATGAAATTAGGATATAGAAATTCATTGCATTTCTATACACTAATAGCAGACTGTCAGAAAAAGAAATTAAGAAAGCAATCCCATTTATGATTGCATCAAAAAGAATAAAATACCTAGGAATGAATTTATCCTAGGAATTGAAAGACCTGTATTCTGAAAACTATAAGACACTGGTAAAAGCAATTGAAGATGACCCAAATAAAGAAAAAGATACACCATGCTCATGGGTTGGAAGAATTTATAATGTTAAAATGTCCATACTACCAAAAGTAATCTGCCGATTAAGTAAACTCCCCATCAAAATACCAATGACATTTTTCACAGAACTAGAACAAAGAATCCTAAAATTTTTATGGAACCACAAAGGGCCCCAAATTGCCAAAGCAATCTTGAAAAAGAACAAAGCTTGGAGGTACCACACTCCCTGATTTCAAACTATACTATAGAACTATAGTAATCAAAGTAGTGCGATGCTGGTATGAAAACAGATACCAGGCCAATAGAATAAAATATAGAGCCCAGAAATAAACCCTCACATATATGGCCAGTTAATCTGGGACAAAGGAGGCATGAATATACAATGGGGTAAGACAGTCTCTTTAATAAATGTTGTTGGGAAAACGGGACAGCTACATGCTAAAGAATGAAACTGGACCATTGTCTTATACCATATACAAAGTAAATTCACAGTGGATTTAAGACTTGAATGTAAGACCTGAAACCATAAAATTCCTAAAAGAAAACATAGGCAGTAAGCTCTTTGACAATAGTCTTTGTATGTTTTTTGAACCAGTCTCCTCAGACAAGGGCAACAAGAGCTAAAATAAATAAGTGGGATTACATCAAACAAAAAAGCTTTTGCAGGTGAAAGAAACCATCAACAAAACTAAAAGACATCCTATTGAATGGGAGAAGATATTTGCAAATCATGCATCCAATGAGAGGTTAATACCTAAAATATATCAAGAAGGCACCCAACTTAGTGTTAAAGAAACAACCTTATTAAAAAATGGGCAGAGGGTTTGAATGGACATTTTTCCAAAGAAGGCATACAGTTGGCCAACAGACATATGAAAAGATGTTCACCATCACTTATTAGGGAAATGCAAATCAAAACTACAACGAGATACCACCTGACACCTGTCAGAATGGCTAAAATAAAAAACATAAGAAACAAGTGTTCGTGAGTATGTGGGGAAAAAAGAACCTATGTGCACTGTTGGTGAGAATGCAAGCTGGTGCAAACACTGTGGAAAACAGTGTGGAGGTTCCTCCAAAAGTTAAAAACAGAACTACCCTACGATCCAGCAGTCACACTGCTGATTATTTTAGCCAAAGAATACAAAAACAGTAGTTCAAAGGGATACATGCACCCCAGTGCTTATAGCAGCATTATTTATAATAGTCAAGATATAGAAGCAGCTCATGTCCATTGACTGATGAATGGATAAAGAAGATGTGAATGGAATATTATTCAGACATAAAAAAGAATGGAATTTAGCCATTTGCATTGACATGGATGGAGCTAGAGAGAATAATGCTAAGTGAAATAAGTCAGTCAGAGAAAGACAAATACCATGTGTTTTCAGCCTTAATGTAGAATTTAAAAAACAAAACAGGAGTGCCTGGGTGGCTTATAGTTCGTTAAGTGGCCAACTCTTGATTTTGGTCAGGTCATAATCTCACAGTCTGTGAGTTTGAGCCGCATGTCAGGCTCTACGCTAACGGTGCAGACTGTGCTTGGGATTCTCTCTCTCCCTTTCTCTCTCTGCCCTTACCCGGCTTGTGCTCTCTATCTCTCTCAAAAGTAAACAGATAAACATTTAAAAACAAACAAACATATAAATAAATAACAAAACAAGCTAGCAAAGGCCAAAAAGAAAAAAGAAAGAAAAGAAGAAAAGAAAAGAAAGAGAGACAAATGAAGAAACAGACTCTTAACTATAGAGAACAAACAGGTGGTTCCACAGGGGAGGTGAGTGGGGGGATGTGTGAAATAGTTGATGGGGATTAAGGAGTGCCTTTGTGATGAGTACCAGATGATTAAAATTAAAACTTAAAAAAAAAAAGAATAAAGTCATTGGCTTCAAGGAAAACAAGCAAATGAACAACAGTAACAAAAAACCCACAATAAGATATTACTTCATACTTTTCAGATTAGCTATTATCAAAAAGACAAAAAGTAACAAGTATTGTTGATAAACTAGAGACATGGGAACCCTCAGACACTGTTGGTGGGAATGTAAATTGGTGCAACCACTATGGAAAACAGTATGGAGATTTCTCAAAAAATTAAAAATAGAAATACCATGCAATCTAGCAATCCTGCTTCTGGGCTATTTGTCTACAGATACATGTACCTCTGTGTTCACTGCAGCATTATTTGCAATAGCCAAGATATGGAAACAACTCTCTATTGGTAGATAAATGGACAAAGATGTGGTGCACACACACGCACACACACACACACATACATATATGGTGAGATGTGGTATGTGTATATATGATGTGTATACGCACACACAGTCATATTACTCATCTATAAAAAAGAATGGAATCTTGCCATTTGCAACAACATGGGTGGACCTAGAGGCTATTATGCTAAGTGAAATAAATGAAAGATGAATACTGTATGACTTCATTTATATGTGGAATATAAAAAACAAAACAAATGAATTAACAATACAGAAACAGATTCATAGGGTCAGAAAACAAAGTGTTAGTTCCCAGAGTAGGGAGGATTTAGGGGACAGGCAAATTAGGTAAAGGGGATAAAGAGGTACAAACTTAACAGTTATATAAATAAGTCATGAGGATATAAGGTTCAGCATAGGGAATATAGTCAATAATAACAAAGTTGTAACAACTTTGTATAGTGGCAGGTAGTAACTAGAGTTATTGTGGGGGTTATTCTTTAATGTATAAACACCCAATCACTGTGATATACACCTGAGTAAAATAAAGTTCAACCCAAATTTGCATCATTTCACTATTGGCAAAGATTTATGAGTTAATACCACTTTTTACCTATTGGCGTAGATTTTAAAGCAGCATCCAGTGTTGATAAGGTTTGGAGAAACAGGCACCCTACATATGTTTTTGATAGGAATAAAAGTAGGTGAAGCTTTTGGAGTCATTTTCGCAGTATTTGTCAAAACTTAAATCGCACACACCCTTTGAACTAGCAGTTCTTTTGTAGGAAAATCAGATCCTACTTCTTTCTTGTTTTAGACACTTTAATTTAATGGCTTAATTTTGCAGTTAAAATGTATATTTCTAGGTGTCTAAGACCTTTAGGTGATCTGACTCATGTCTACCTCTTACCTACTATGCTCCTCTGCATTTCTGAAATATACCAGTCTCATTCCTGCCAAGGGCCTTCGTACTGCTGTTACCAAAGAACACTTCTTTAGATTTTCTTATGGCAGACTGCATCTTATCTTTCAAATACCGGATCAAAAGTTACCTTCTCTTACACAGCTTTATGAATCAGCTTTGATTGTCTTGAGAGCATTTTTCACCATCTGAAATTATCGCAAATATTTGTAGTACTTTGTTTATTGTCTGTCTTGCCCAACTAGGATACAAATTCCATGAGAATGGGAACCTTGTCCTTCTTACTCGCTGGTGTTCCTAGTACCTAGAATGGCACCTGGCAGATAGTGAGCACCCATTAAATATTTGCCAAGTTAATAAAACATGCAAAGGTATATGTAAAAACTTCATTGCAGCATTATTTATTACAGTGAAATCCAAAGTCAAAATATCTACCAGTAGGATGATACAACTTATTAACGAAAATGAAGCAAATCCTTGTGTGCTAATTATCTAATTATATATCCAAATTATTGTAAGTTAAAAAAAAAAGTACATGTAGATCATAATTCCACTTCTGTAAGAAAAGAGTAAAAGAGGAACTACATCCAGCACACGAGCACAGATATGATTGTACTTGCTATTTTTCCAGAAGGCTGCAGAATAAACAGTAAGGGTTAGCTCTGGCCCCTTTGAGATATAGGACTAAACTAGGAACAGAGGGGAGAGAGAGACTTATTTTATATTTTATGTCTTCCTGCCACAATGAACATTTTACATGAATATGGAACTTTTACAATTTAAAAAGTTTAAAATTGTGGAAGAATAATAGTCAAGTGTATTTAAGAAGAAATTAAGGGTAAATGTTACAAGGTACTGGAGTGCAGAAAATACACTTTATATTACACTCCGGATTTCCTGGCAGCTAAGGAAAAATTGAAACCTGTAAAATGATACAATTTTTATTATTTGATTCTTTTTAAAAGTATGTTTTCATATGTAGCAGCAAAAGTTTTCTTAAACACTAAATTTTAAGAATTTAAACATGAGATGTTTTTTAATTTTAAGGAAATTTCACCCTAACTTACATTTTAACTCAACATAGGATATATTTCTGTGTTTTTTTTTAATACCTGAGAACTATTTCTTTTTTTTTTTTAATGTGTTAATTTTATTTTTGAGAGACAGAGTGTAAGCGGGAGAGGGGCAGAGAGAAAGGGAGACAGAACCTGAAACAGGCTCTCGGCTCTGAGCTGTCAGCGCAGAGCCCGACGCAGGGCTTGAACCTCACGGACTGCGAGATCATGAACTGAGCCAAAGTCAGATGCCCAACCGACTGAGCCACCCAGCCGCTCCCCTGAGAACTGTTTCTTTACAAATCTTTTATTTTGCATTTGTCAGAAATAACAATCAGAGCTTCTCTTTTTAACAAGTCAGCTCAGCAAGCATTTGCAGATTGTCTGCTAGGTGTAAGGGTACTTTGCTGGATACCCTTTTTTTGTTTGCTAGGATGGGTCAATAGAATTCAGTGATTCTCTTTCAGAGACTAAAATCTAGTCTGGGGCACAGACACCTGAACAGTAGAGGTACAAAGTGTGAATAAATGAGGGGGGAGACGAATTAAAAAGCTATAAAGGTCTTGTGAAAGAACTGTGATCCTAGCTTAGAGGTAAAGGTAAGTGGAGGGCTGCCCTGTGGTTCAGTCAGTTAAGCATCTGACTCTGTCTCAGCTTGGGTCTTGATCTCAGGGTTGTGAGTTCACGCCCCGCACTGGGCTCTGCACTGGGCATGAAGCCTACTTAAAAAAAAAAAAAAAAAGATAAGGAGTGCGATGGGAGAAAATCTTTGTTGATGATGGTTCTTAAGATACTGATTTAATTTATGCTGCTTGTTAGCCTATAGTAGTTCTCATTGTCTATGGCAAACAGTTTGTTGATCAGAAACTAAAATGTCACTCTCCAATAGCTTGAGTGTCTCAGCTGTGAGAATTAGATAAATTTTGAAGGAGGGTCAGACACATTCCTTATGTTTTATCTAAGAGGAACCTCATAATCCACAGAGGTTATGTATTCAGTATGCACTGCATACCAGGAAAACTACAAGACTGAATTTTATCTGTTTCTTCTTTCAAAAAGCATTTATTGAACACTAGCTGTGATCTAGGTAATCTGCTACATGCTGGAGATTTTAAATGGATACAACACTGTCCCTACCCAAGGAGCTCTGTTTCTCCCCTTACACTTAAAAAGTTCCAGGGGCGCCTGGGTGGCGCAGTCGGTTAAGCGTCCAACTTCAGCCAGGTCACGATCTCGCGGTCCGTGAGTTCGAGCCCCGCATCAGGCTCTGGGCTGATGGCTCAGAGCCTGGAGCCTGTTTCCAATTCTGTGTCTCCCTCTCTCTCTGCCCCTCCCCCATTCATGCTCTGTCTCTCTCTGTCCCAAGAATAAATAAACGTTGAAAAAAAATAAAAATAAAAAATAAATAAAAATAAAAAGTTCCTTGGGTATTTTATATTTCTGGAAATGAAGATATCTTTCAGTACCCCATATCATGTGATCTTGATGGGATGATCATAAAGCAACAATCATACTCTGGTGTTCTTTTATAGGACATGTAAACCTGTGTAATTATACTATTGCTTCAACTAACGGTGGAGTCTTTTTAAAATTTTTATCAGCCACCAGTAATAATGCCTCACCTAAACCTTATGGTCTGTGATATCATACTGTTGAATAAATTGTACTAGAGGCAGTAGAGTGGAGTGGCAAAGAGGACAGTGGAGCTGGAGTGTCTGAGTTTGAATTCCAGTTGTTTTAATTACTAGCTGGGTCACCTTGGACAAATTACTTACTCTGTACTTAATTCCTTTAATATATAAAATTGGGATAATAGTAATACTTTTTAGCAATATTAAGTGGATTAAATATACCGATAATGTAAAAACACTTAAAACTCTGCTGGGCACCATGATATGCATTATATAGGGTGTTACCTATGATGGAGATGATTGTAAAAATGATGCAGCAGCAACAAATTACATTTAACAAGTTAAATACAGTCACGTTAAACCATTATATACTAAAACTTTTATGTAGTCTTAAGTTTTGAAACAAAACTTTGATCAGAAGAATAATTGTATAATTATGCAATAGACCTTTGAACATTGTAGGGTTTAGGAGTGCTGACCCACACACAGTCGAAAATCCACATTTAACTTTTGACTTCCCAAAAACCTAGCTACTAATAGCCTACTGTTGACTGGAAGCCTTACTGGTAATATAAACAGTCAGTTAACACATATTTTGTATGTAATATCTATTACATACCATATTCTTAGGATAATCTAGAGAAGAGTGTTATTAAGAAAATCACAAGGAAGATAAAATATACTTTTAGTATTATACTGTATCTTTAAAAAAATCTACATAAGTGGATCCACATAGTTCAAACCTGTGTTGTTAAAGGGTTAACTGTACTTTAGTAAAAAAGTGTTTTTGCAGGAAGTTTTAAAAATAAGAAAATAAATGTGTAATCCAAAAACCCTTGGTTTCCATCCTGGCACACCAGTTCAGATCTTTTTATATGCAATTCCCCTTCCCTCCCCTCGTTGATTTTTGATATTGCAGGGATACTCTTATCATTTGCTTCTCTGTTTATCATACACATTCCTTTCCATGCCATAAGTATTCTTTAACAATTTCATTTTTAATGATTGCATGGTTATCCTTTATGTTATTGTAGTAAATTCTGTTTAACAGGTTTACTCTTGTTGGAAATGTAACTTGTTTCCATTTTTTTGCCTTCATAATCAGTGAAGCAATACACATCATCATAAGTATATTATTGCATTATCTCCATGACCGTTTCCTTAAGATAAATTCCCAAGAGTAGAATTGCTAGAACAAAGGCTTTGAAGAATTCTGTTGTCTAAAATTGCCAAAGCTTGTACCAGCTTATACAGTATTAGTAGGAGAATACCCATTCCTTATATCCTTACAGATGATGAGTTTTATACTTAAAAATTGCTTTCGCCAGTTTGATGGCTAGAAATGATACCTGGTTTTAATCTGTATGCCAGGTTATATATATTTTTAAACTAATAGAATCATTTTTTTCTTACACATCAATTAAATACTTACGATAGTCAACTAACCTCAGAATCCAATTTAGGATAAACTTTCAGTGCAAGCTTTTATCTTGCCAGACCTGTAAATAGTTGTGTAATCATTTCGATAGTACCAGAGCCTCTGTCTCCTGAAATGATATTAAAACCCTATCTTTTTTTTTTTTTAAGTCAGACTTTAAGATGAATTTTTCTCCTGTGTTTTGATGTCTTTTTCTTCTGTCTTTAGCCAAGCCATAGTTGAAATCAGAGGCTATTTCTTATTCATTCTTTTTCCCTTACATGGGCATCTAGTATTTTGGATGGATGGTGGATGGACAGACAAACAAATGAACCAACATTTAGAACCTACCAGAAAAAGTGATCTTTTGGAAAGGCAGCATATTTTGATCCAAGATAGGAGAACCTGTTCCTGGTGCCCCAGTGATTCTTCTATTCACTTCTCTTATGACATCGGCAAGACGTAATCTTCCTGTGCCTCAGTTTACAGCGTCTTTTAACATAAGTACTTTTTCTGCCTTCTCAACTGTTGTTATCTTTAGTCCTTTTCATGTCATGCCTAAACTATTATAATTCTTCCCCACTGCCAACCTGACAGTTCCTTCTTTCATTTGTCTTTATACTAATATCCAGCAGTACCTATATCGTTCTTCTTTTTGGTAGTTTGTAACAGCAGCTCCCTTTGGTGTACAGGATAAATATAATCCCCTTAGGTTTCCAGTTTCCCACTTCTGAGCCCTTGTTCAAAATATTTTCTCACCTACAAATTCACCAGCTTCTTCCTTTGCTCTTATTTAAATCTTGCCCACACTTAAAAACTGGGCTTCATTTCCTCCTATTCATGAAGACTTCTTGTACCACCATATCCCCATTTATCTTTCTTTTTCCCCTAACTCCCTGTTATACTTGCTAACTGTACATTGGTTTTCAACATAAGTCTGAGGAAGCCTGGGGATTTATAGCAGTGTTTCAGACACAATAAAAGAATAAGGAGGAAACCAAGGGCTCCATTCCCTCCTCCACCCAGTCTCCACTCTGCTTTTTCTATTTTATATGTTGAAATTTTATTTAAGATTTCCTTTGAAAATTTCTTCTTTGGGCAATATCATTTTTTATTCCTAACTTTATGAATAAATATTTTTTCTGTATAACTACAGGTTACTGTGAGACTAAAAGAGAAAAAAATATGACTTGAGAAGTCCTGTCAAATTAAGTAAATGTTACTTCCTCCATGGTCGTCTTTTGGAGTGAGAATTTGTTGGAAGCTAAAACATTTTCCACATTTTAATTTTTTTCATTCAATAGTCAAGCAGTTTCTAAACACTAAAAATTTATACGTTAGTAGACTTTTAGACATAAAAAATAAAAAGACACAAATTTGTATTTCGAGAGAAGTACAGTCATAGACGTGCGTCCAAGTATATCTGTAGAACAAAGAAGGCCCATAGAAGCTGTGTGTATGTGAGTCAGGTTGTGCTTGCCTTCTAAGTCGTATCTTAATGGATAGAAGTTGCAAGGTAAACAAGGCAGAGAAGAACCTTCTAGGCAAAGAACAGAATATAGAAAGCTCAAAGACATGAAACAAGATATTGGGGAGTATTAATCAGTAGGGCTAGAACACAGGAGTCACTGATGAAATTGGAGATAGTCTTATGCTGCCCAGTATGATGGCTACCTGCCACGTGTACCTGTTTAATTTAAATTAATTAAAATTTGAAATACAATTCTTTAATCATACTAGCCATATTTTAAGAACACATTAGGTATATATGCTAGTGGCCACTATATTGGACAGCACAGCTATAGAACATTTCCATCATCGTAGAAAATTCTATTGGACAGTGCCGAGCTGGATCACAGAGAACTTTGTGCATCTAATCAAAGAGTTGGACTTTTACCTTGTAGGCAGT
The DNA here is from genome assembly GCF_016509475.1 of Prionailurus bengalensis. NCBI lineage: Eukaryota > Metazoa > Chordata > Mammalia > Carnivora > Felidae > Prionailurus > Prionailurus bengalensis. Next base: position 142,821,152 of record NC_057343.1, on the reverse strand, counting down.
TGTGAGCCTTTGAAGAGTCTTAAGCCAGGGAGAATGAGATTGGCATTTTTTCAAAGATTTTCAAATTTTCAGACACCTGATCTCACATACATAGTAGTTTTAGAATAAAAAAATTCCTATCTAGTACATGGTTTTTGCTGACAAAGTCTAATTAGAAGGGAGTTAGGTGGCTTGGCCCCTGTAATTATTACAGTGGAAAAAAAAATAGAGAAAGGGTTTAAAAATAGCCTCTTAAGACTTCTAACTCTATTGGAGAACTCTTGAAAAGCTGTTGTTATTTTTTAGCTGAAAAAATGTTGCTTTACCTTTTTTTTTTTTTTAAGTGAAGTTACTGGGTGATAAATGTTAGTGATAATGTTATGTGATAAAAATTTTCAAAAACTTTTGTTCAGGGTATTTGTATCTTTATTTTGTTTCAGGATTTGCCATTAGGTTCTGAAAGCTAAGACTAATAACTGCCATGACTTGATAATAAACTTAACTGGATCAAGATGTTAAATAGAATTGTCATAGATTTATTAATCAAAGTAATTTAATTAGATTTACTAACAAAATAAAAATGTTGCTTTTAATAATATGAATTAAATCTTCATGCACATTTGCTAATTTGGGCCTTTTCTTCTAGTTAACCCAGTATCCATTCCCGTCGCACTTCCCACACCAGCTCTTTCTCCAAGCTTGATAGCTGATCTTGAAGGTTTAAATTTGTCAACTACTTCATCAGTCATTACCGTAAGTAATTTTCTCAGTGTATTACCTCAGTTTGCATATGATACCATCGCATCTTTTTTATTAAAATGCAAATAATTGGATTCATAGTCTTTGAACACTTTCTTCTCTAAACAAGTCCAATGCAGATCTGACCTTTTAATTTTACAAATATTTTAAAAGTTTGCTCTTTCCCAACCATTATCCTCACAAATGACTTCTGCTTGTTATCCACATTTAATTATCATGCGTACGTTTTTCTCTGGCACTCTTACATATCTGTAGCATACAAGGGTTCTTTGCCACATTGAGTTAGTTTATATATATATAAATTCTGCCATAAAGAATTGTTGTCTACATTAGCAGACTTAAATTCCCAAAATCATTCTGATTCTGTTACACTGTTCTTTTATCATAGACTACTAAAATTACCTGCCTGTTTTCATTTAAAAATTCAAGATTGTGTTTCTTTTTGCATTATCTTCATATTTTTATTTACATGCGTTAGTATCTGTAAGAGAATTTTTTAATATTACTTATGTGGTAGGGCTTGAAGTGGGACAGAAGGCCTGCCTATCTCAAAATAGTGCCAAAGCCATCAGCCCATCGTAGTATCTGGAACTCCAATAACTTCTTCTGTGTTAGCGTATTATATCCACTTATCTTTTACTCTAAATCAGGCGTGCTGCCTAGGATGTATAATCTGTTGATATGCTTGACCTCCTTTTAACTTGTTTTCAGAAACCTGACGAACTAAGAGATAAAATAGTAAGATCTGATGGGAACACAGGTAGCTTGAACAGATCTGGTTTATCACTGGTTCCCAGGGTTGGCAGAGTATTGCAGAGTACAGACATAATTGGTGATCGGAGCTCCTGGGGAACACCGAGCTGGTTCTGCCAGAAGTGGGAAAGAGGAGTATCTAATTCTTGTACTTGTTATAAAAGATTTCCCCATCATAGCAAATGTGATAGCAGGCACAAAATGAAACTATTAAGTTGACAATGCTGTTTTAAGGTATAGAATGCGATTATCTCTTTAACCGCTCAGAAATGAGGAAGAACGATATGTGGGTTTTAGTTTTTCCCTTCTTGTTGCCAAAAGGAGAAGGCACATTGAAAGAGATGGGGGGAGACAGTGAAAATAAGCAGTTAAGTCTTTCTTATTTAAGTAATCAAGTATTTCTTGAGTCTTTGAGTAGTCCGTAAAGAAAAGTAGTGAAAAATCTGTTGTGAAGCAGTTAGTCCTTGAGGGGAAGGGAGGGCCCTAAAAACTTGGGAGGCAGTAAGGTAGTGGATAAATAACTTGGGTTCTGATACCAGATGACCAGGGCACAAATCTCTGTTTAACCACTTACTAGCTGTGTGGTTGGGCAAATTGGTATGTAACTTTTCTGTACCTCACTTTTCCTGTGAATACCATACATACCTCATAGGATCGTTATGGCATTAATGAGATAATAAATGTAAAGCTCTTAGAACAGTGACTGGCACATTGTCATCACTCAATAAATAATAACTAATATTTTTGAAAGTGATACGATATGTGATAATGGATCCTGAGTAGACTCTCATACTTTATTAGCTCTAAGAAGAATACAGTTGAGATTAGAAAACCTTGCAGTAAATTTTCATTCGTCACAAACTAATTGAAGGACTCACCCTTCATTCTAAGAAAAATATTTATTGGGATGGCCTCTTCAAAGGAAAAGAAGAGCACTGCATCCTAACAGTATACAAAAAAAGCACTGCCAAATAGGCAAAATTGGGTAGAGGGGGATGGGAGATACAGCCTTCCAGTTGCGGAATGAATAAGTCATGGGAATTAATGGCACAACATAGGGAATACAGCCCATGATATTGTAATAATGTATGGTGACAGGTGGTAGCGACAGTTGTGGTGAGCATAGCATAATATATAGTGACGCTGAAGCATTGTGCTATATACCTGAAACTATATTTGTGTGTCATCTATACTCAAAAAAAGAATTTTTTTTAAAGACTGTCAGGTTCAACCGTGTGAAGCAGGATCACCAACTTATCCCCAAAAGCTAACAAAAGATAAAAACAAATAGTAGTAATAGGAATGGCAACCAGATGGGGCACCTGGGTGGCTCTGTCAGTTGAGCATCTGACTTTGGCTCAGGTCATGATTTCACGGTGTGGGAGTTTGAGCCTTGCTTTGGGCTCCGTGCTGTCAGTGCAAAGCCCGCTTGTATCCTCTGTCACCCTCTCTCTCTCTCTCTTCACCTCCCCTGCTCGCACTCTCTCACTCTCAAAAATAGAAAAATAAACATTAGGGGAAAAAAGAATGGCAACCAGAAATTCACTAGCAACAATCACATAAGGAAAGGTAGCACTTTGAAAAGTGGAACCTATAGAAATAAACTGAATATTCTGGTACCGAATGGTATGGCTCCTAATCTCACCTCCAGCCCTCAAAACAGTACTTAAAAAAGAAGATTAATCAAGCAAATTAATCAAGTTTTTTCATTATGTATCTGAATTTAGAAAGAAGTAAGATTAAAGACATCAGAAGAAAAATCAAGAAAGACCTTTAAAGATTATAACCCTCATATAATGGTATGGAACCTTAATAAATATGGGAGCCTTTTGGATCCTGAAGTGAAATTCTTAGATAAGAGTACATCGATAATTTTTAAATCAATATGTTGTCCTTATTGAATAGAAAGAAGAAGTAAAAGTAATTTGTAATAAAGTAATAGTTACATTGCTATATAAACGCTTGTCTGTGGCTGTCCTAGAAACATACTTAAGTGGTTAAATAATGCTGGCACTGATATGTAGAACCACCATGAATGTGACTGATGTAGGTGTATCAGCAACTCAAATAGTGTGGATTGAGGTGTTGCCATCAGCAACATAATTTTCCAAAATGTTGAACAATTTCGAGTAGTTGTGTTTATATGACCTCATAGTCCATAGATGATTTTTATTTATTCCAGTAGATTATTTAAATTTATTTTCCTTGTGTATTTGGTAGAATATGGGTATATTTTATTTTTTGAAATTATGAAAACATTTACAATGAAACCCAAAGGAGAGTTCCTTTTTTACATTAAATATTTTTCAAATGAAAATTTTTACTGTTTGTTCTAACCATTTAAATTTTCTATTCAGAACACGGATTTTTTTAACATAATTCCAAATGAATATCATGATCATTGTAAGGAAAGGCCTAGTTTTTGAAACTGTGATAAAGAAGATGTATAAACACAGTATTTGTTTCAGTCTTAGTTGAGATTAATTGGCAGTTGGACAACAGATGGTTAAAAATGAAGAAACATTTTATTTCCTGCTGTAGTATGTCCGTGAACAAACTATAACTTTTTTAGTGAATTATTAACCCTATTTTTTTACTAGATTATTGCTAGGCTAAGAGTTTCTAAATTGTTTCACATTAAGCCCCAGGAATTCAGAAGCAGCAATCCTCAGGTTGTTACAGCTTCTGGAGGGGATGAGAAAAAAGTGAGGTGGGGGAAAAGACAATTTGCATATAAGGTTAAATGAGAAATAAGAATAAAATTGTTCACGTCTGGTATTAGAAATGTTGGAGTGAGAATTGGTGTTTCTGCTTTAAATAATTTTTTCACATTTGGAACACAAAAGTATTAAAGTGAATTCAGCAGTTAAAGTTACCTCTCAAAACTTTTTCTGTGTTTTTTACTGATAAACATCAACATGAAATCTTATCTCATTCTTTGCATTTTTTGTTTCTTCTCAAACTAGGTTTATAAGAAAGATTATTAATTTGCTTACTTAGTGTTTCAGATTTATGTTTCTATGGAAAAATGACTTCTGAGTTCAATCCCTAAAATGCTTTGAAACCCATAAGGGAGGTATAGTACCTGTGGTTCTTCAGCACCTAGTCACAAGTCAGAAGGTTTCTATGGGAATATACTTTTTAAGGGTTCTAGTTTACTTTAGACAGTCAGGGCAACATTTAGGAAATGTATTGAATTTAGAGCTCCGATACCTGATACCTATCCTTGGCTGAGCTACTTATTATCATGGCTAGGCGCTTCTTTGACTTGTGTAGACTTTAATTTTTGAATTTATGAAATGGAGATAATGCTGTCCCTAAACACTTAATTGTGTTTTCATGAAAAATAAATGAAATAATGAGCCTGAAAATGTTTGAATTCTGTTCTGTGCCTAAGGGCATGTGCAGTGAGAAGAGACGGATAGGGATGGAATTCTCGGAAACATCATGCTTTAAAGGCAACAAAGAAAAAAAGCCAAGAAGATGAATTTTGAAGAAGGTGAATTGTAGAACATGGTATCAGGAAACTCAGATCAGGAAGGGAAACAGGCAAAGCATCTGATTGTAGTAAATGCTACACTGGACGTATAAATCTGCTTAGGTACAACTGGATGACAGAGATCTCTTAGAAAAGAATTTGCATATGTGACTGAGAACTGAATCTAGGAGAATAGTAAGAGTTTGTCTAGGTGGCTAGGTTAGAGCAAGATTGATGTCACTGACCCAGGAAATAGGGTATGCAAAGGCTTGAGGTGTGAACAAGCTTGGGGTATTAGAGAAACAGTAATTCAGTGTGACTAAAGCGTAGCACAGATAGGTTGGAATAACCAAATCTGATGTTGGAAAAGTATGTTGGTGGCATACTGGCATGGGAAAATTGTAATAATGATTTTTTAACTTACTCCTTTCCAATATTTTCATGTTATAGTACACATAGAAAAGTGATAATACTTGTGATGTGCATTGGGGTAAGCAGTGATTTCTGTAGGAGGCAGAATGTACCCAACTCAGGAGCTCCAGCTACCACAGGCCCCCCCTGGCATTCCCAAGGGCTAATGGTGGGGGCAACATCACAACAGACCCATAACCTATTTGTGGCTCATTAGTGAGGAAGCACTGACTTAGTTGCCCTAATATAAGAGATTTGATCTTCATGGATCACAATCCCCAAGTGGAATTAACTTATGAGGGCGCAGGAGATTCATTTAAAAAGAGATCATTATAGAAAACAAGGTAATAAATTGAGGAATGGTAAGTAATCCCAACAACAGTCCATGAACGAGAAACGAGAGTTGCAAAAAGAAAAGCCCTATTTGATACAGTATACTATTTGAAGTTACCAAACTCCATGTAAGGTCCACAGTCCTGCAAACTGCTAACTTGGCGCAAGACTACTGAGACCAAATACAGGGTTAGGGGTTTCCTAAAACTACCCTCAAGCTTGATAATTCACTAAAACAATTCACAGAACTCAGGAAAGCACTATACTTAACATTACAGTTTTATGATAGCAATAGGATACAAATTAGATCCAGTGAAAGGAAGAAACACAGAAATTCTGGATGGGTTTTAGATTCAAAGTTTCTGGGTCACCCTACTGGCGTCAAAGTATGTCAGTACACATGGAGTATTATCCTTCACATAAGCTGTCTAGGGCCCACTGTGAATCACTTCCTCAGCATCATGTGTCAGGTTTGGTCCGGTAGGGGCTCACCATGAATAAGTAGGCAGTCCTCTCATTCAGGATATTGCAAAGGTTTAGAGGTTACATCTCAAGAGCTAGGACAAAGTCCAGACCTGTCTTTGAAAAATTCTTTACTACGCATGTGCCAGTAAATGTTTCATTCATTGCACACAGTTTTATTCAGGCCAGAATATGAGGCAGGTGCCAAAGATACAGTGAACCGCATGGACTAGGCTTCTGCCCTCATGGAGTTTACAGTTGAGCAACAACATAAAGAAAAATTTCTCCAAGGGTACATAATTATAGTATACCAAGTGTTTTTATTTTGGAACATTTGGTAGTTTCCTAGATACAGGTTGTCATTATTTGTCATTATTTCTCTGATTTTATGTTGGCTAAACTCCGCAGTCTGACTTAGCTTTCTCTGTGCTTATTATAGCTTAAAATCTAACAAGAGTTACTTTTGACATTTCACAGTTAAAATTTAGGTATCTGAACGGCTTTTCCTCTCTGACAAGAAGTAGAAGAATAATTTTCACAGTCCATGCTGTTCACCACCTGCTTTCCTTAAATTGCCACTGTGAAACATGACTTCCTCACTTAATGATGGAATAAAGCCTCATCATGCCTGGGTGAAAACAGTGGCAACAGTAGCCTTAAACTAAGGTCTGTGCGTGTTGTTACAGGTAGCCAGCATGGGATTTACTGTGACCAGCAAAAGAATGGCGTTAAAGTTGTCATTATGACCAAGAAGCCGTGTAACTAAGGTCCTTCCACCCCCTCAAGGATTTTCAAGCTAAAGGATAGGAAGAAGTAACCCGTTATGTAATGCACTTGAATTTCGGCAGGGAGACTGAAGAAAAGGCATTTTCTCATACACAAATCAAATTTAGCATCTGAAGTTAGTGTTTATCACTAGTTCTGTCAAGTTTCTTATCTAAGGAGTATAGAAAAATGACTAGCAACTAGGCTTATAGCTTTTGCTGTTGACAGATTGGCAACTAATGAAGTTACAACTGTCCATGATTAGGGATGAGGTAGGTCCTGACCCTGTTTGTGTTATAGGAACTTAATTGGAAAATAGAGAAGAATGACTGTCATACCTGCTTTGTTGTGCAGGTTACTATATCAATTTTAAAAGAACATAAATAACAAACCATAATTCATGAAACAGAATCTGATTTACTCAGTCTGAAATTTACTAAACAGAATTTGGAATTATTAGGATAATTACATACTATAATGATAACAATTATAATTGTAGTTAATTTCTGTTTCTCTTAAGTGGGCTTTTATATTAAGTAGATCTCTCTGTCTGTCTAAATGTCTGTCTGTCTGTCTGTCTCTCTTTTAACTAATGCTAGGCTAGGGCATTTTATTTTTGTTTCCCAGTCAGCTTGTCCTGTTCTGCCAGAGCACCAGCTTTCTTCTTGTTTGTCTGCAAGAACACAATTTCTTTGAGGGAGCCTTTATTGATACAAGCATTTACGAAGTTGTAAATGACTGTATGGTCTCATTCCCAAAACAAATGATAATATATCTGTGGTAAAGTTTGTTCTCTAATATGGTGGAAGAATTGTCTTTTAAAAAACATATATTTTTTACATTTTAAACACTTAAGGTGTATTCAGGTCCCAGGCTAAGAGTTGAGTCTAGCTAAGATCAAATTCCTTTGAGTTTATAGGAGGAAGAAATGATAAGTCAAAATTAAAAATAATTTTGTCATTTTAAATTTGGGAAAAATCCTTTATTTGTTCTGATGAAAATGTCAGTAGTCATGGAACTGTGGCAAAAATAATGAAAAATCATTGGCCTGGGTCTGCTTAAATTGAAAACATTTTTTAATTAAAGTTTGACAGTATTTTGTGCTTCCATTGCCTAGCCATGTCCCATCTTATTCTTTCATTCAATTCTCCTCTGGGTATGAGTTGATTTAATTTTTAAATTAAGCTTTAAGGTGTACCATACTACTGCTTCATTTATTTATTTATTTTTATTTTATTTTTTCATTTATTTATTTACTGCTTCATTTTATTTATGAGACTACTTAGAAAGTCTTATAGTTAATACCAGACCATTCTCATCTCTCCCTTTCTTAACCTTATTAAAAGCAGCTGCTTTTTTAAAAAGATTGTTATTCATTTTTAGTTTCAGGGTTTTTTGGAAAAAAAAAATGGTTTTTTTTGGCTTAAGTAAATGTATGCCAATCTTATCCCTGACTGATGTATAATACTTCTAATGCTTTGTCGATATTGTAATAAAATTATCCACAATTAAAAAACCATTATATCAGATGCTAATTAATGAGCTAGTAATGATTTGGGCCCCCCAAAAAAGCAGGTCACCTGACAAGATAAAGAAAATATGTATATAAACCTACAAGAAACTGAGAGATTAAAGAGGCAATGTTAAAGAAAGCCTTGGGCCTTTCTTTTTCTCTTCTTTCTACAACTAGCTCCTTTCATTTGCTGTGGATTCACTCTTTTCAGAGCTGTGACTATTCCTGGAACATCTACCAACTTCTTTTCCACGATTATGATTTTTAGTTTATATTTATTATAATTAAGTGTACTATAGTAGGAAATGAGGTTCTTAAAAGATTCATTTAAAAAAGATTGAATCTTTTCTGACAGTTTTATTTTATGTATCCAGAGTTGATTGGACTTCGTGTTACTGTCAACTGGTACATTTCAAATTTTGTTGCTGTGTTGAATTGTAGTATTTGTAGTGAAATATACTTTTTTTAAGCTTTAGAGTATCTTAGATTATTATGTATTAGCCAATTGTGTATTAATTATTATGTAATCATATATCAGCCAAGTTAACTTCTGTTACCTTTGTTCTTCTTTAAAAAGCTTGCAAAAACTTTCATGAACATAGGGTAGGGTATGGTATAGAATATTTATATTAATAGTATTGGATCTTCTAACATGAGAAACCTAACCTAAACATGGAAAATATTATTGTGATACTTAGAAAAACTTTGTTTCTCTTCAGAGGAGAAGAAAATGAATTAAACTACAGGGCACATGCCCAACTAACACTAAAAAATTAATTTATTACCAGAGAGAAGAGAGCATGGAGTAAAAATAGATAAGTACAGTATATGACCCTAATATCAAAGGAAAGTAAAAGCCACTTATCTTAGAATATATCAGACACACTATTATTCAAATCATTCAGGAATGTAATTACAGACAGCTTTTATAGGCCTATCAATAAGGGTTATTTCTTTAAATTTGCAGCTGTTCCACATTACTGAATATATAAATATCTCCCCCAAATGTTAAATTAATACTGAAGATCTATTTTACAATTCTGCGTGCACATACACACACACACATACACAAACAAAATACCAGTAAGTTTTACTTTAAAATGCATAATTTAGATTAAGAGAGATACCAGCCAAATGTAATGTGTATATCTTGTTTGAATCCTTATTCAAGCAAACCAACTCTGAAAAGACTTGTGTGATAGTCAAGGAAATGTGAACACTGTTTTCCATGAAATTAAAGGGAAGGTTTTTTTTCTTTTAGATGTAATAATAGTATTGGACTTTTCATTAAAAATCTTTACCTTTTGGATATACTAATCAAACTGTTATGCAATTAGATCATATCTGGAATTTGCTTTTAAATCATTTAGAAGTAAAGAATTGGATTATAGTTTGGACAGATGTTGAAAATTTTTGAAACTTAGTTAGGAGAAACTAGCTATTCATTATCTTCCTACTTTCACATACGTTTGAAAGTTCATAGGAAGATGTTTTTAAAAATACATTATTTCAGAAACTCATTTATTTCATATTTTCACTGAAATTTTAACATTCATGCTTCATAGAATATGTAACCTGATAAAATTACCTTGTAAATTTAAGCTAGTACATCAAAATTTAAGTTCAGTTCAGATTGTCATCTGTGAAATTAGAAGTCTGTAATAGATTGTTTTTTTTAAGACTTCTTCCAATACTAAATCTCTTGAAGTCTGTGGTAAATTAAGTGAAGAGATGCCAATGACTTCAGTAAACATCAGTGTCAGCATAGGGGAAAGGTGCCTTATCTTTTATGTTAGAAATGTATTATAGATCTAATATAAGACTTAGACTGAGTAACTGAAAGATAGGACAGGGCCTATTTATTGACCTTTCTATTCCCAGTGTTTGATGCATAATAGGTGCTCATCAAAAGTGTGTTAAATGAATGAAATTAATCTTTTTTTCTTTTTTCTAGCTTAATCATGATAGAATCCATTCCCATTGATGTCATTGTGAAGGACTGTATTATTAATAAGTTAGGTGGTTGTTACATCACAAAAAATTATTCCTGTCCTGCACATAACTAAAAGGTAGTGGGGCTCCTTATTTAGCCTGTAGCATTTAAGACATAAAATGGAGAATTAAGTTACTGCTTTAAATTGTTTAACTAAATGTATCTGAATAACCTATTCTTTATATATCCTTAATATTCGTCTTCATTTGGCAAAAAATAAAGCATGGTAAACTGAGAAACTAAAAATACAATTTTTATTTTATGTTCCTGTCAATAGAACAGATCTCCTAAAAATTTAAAGCACATCTTTCTAAGGTAACATTTACCTCCTCACATCTTTAGCAGCTATCAGACATGACATGGGACATATTCATTGACCCTAAAAAATTTTCATCAGAATCATGCACTGAAAGGGGGCAGCCCCAGCTAGACAAGAGGCTCATTTCAATTTTAACGGCTGTAATTAAAGGTTAATTTACTGAGTCAGGATTAACGAGGAAAGTACAAATGATAGGCAAGCAGCTGCCTTTATAATACAAGATTAGAACAATGCAATTACAATAAGAATTAGAAAAAATCAACTTCCAGAAAGGGTCCTTTAATGAACGAATTAAATTGTGATCTCTAAACATGAATATATAAGATAGTACTTCTTACGGAATCATATAAAATAATATTGTGTATCTAAACATACCATGTCAAATGT